>NC_084702.1:12746853-17741853 GCF_028389875.1 Rhea pennata
TACTGCTTTAGCTGCTACACAGGCACTGGCCACATTCCTATTCTTGTTCCTCCTAAAACTTGAATTATGGGGAGGTCATTCCTGACTCCATAGTTAAGAAAGTGTATCTTCTCCATAGCTCAGAGGATGTTTTTATATTCATGGGCAGCAGTGTTATATTCACAGTTTTCTATTTAAAAGGAAAAAAAAGAAGTCTAAATGCAGATTTTTTTTTGTCAAACGTATTGATGGCCATGTCCTGCAAGCAGTGTTGGAGGGTGCTCACGTCTCTCTTTTAAAGTTTTATCTGAGATCAGTCATTATGTGACCTTCACTGTTATTTTTGAACATTTTAACCTTCACATTATTTAGCAGTGTTCTCTGGAGAAACAATACCTTTCACTGCCAAACCTAAAAGCATGGGTATGCCTAAAAGTAAGAAAGAAATGGGTAGATTCTGTTTTCTTAATTTGTGCAATTTTCATACTATGCAACCTGATACTGTAGGCCAAATTCCATATTATTCAAAAGTTGGTCTGTTAACCATTGTGGGATACGTGTGAACTGCTTTATTTCTTCTTGTACAATTGCAGTGACAAATTAAATCTCACATATATCCATCTAGAAGGAGGATATCTTCAAGGATATCTCATCCCCCTGCTATAATTCAAATGATTATTGGAGCAATCACTTATGCAAATGAGACCACTTTGAAGTAGAGTCATTAGCATAAATCAGGACAGTATCCATAACTTTCCAAAATGAGCAAATTCTCCAAAATCTGAACAGCAAAAATAGGAAGAGCCGTTATGTCCTCTTAATCAGAGGAGACAAATAATGAATATGTAAATGTATGGCTCTCATCCATCACACTGAAATCACAGTTTCCTCTGTCAACTGGTGTTTTCAGATTCACCTGATTTACTCTTTTTTTTTACCCTTTCAAATTCCTCAGGTTTCATACCATCTCATGACTGAAGACAAAGTTTGTGATGCAAATCAGACTCATATCAGCATATAAGGTAAGCAAGACTCTAAATTACACTTTTAAAAAATTTTATCTTGTAATGTTTGTTCTTTTTTTCCATTTGCTTATTGTTTATCTGTGGCTCTCCTTTGATTTTCACATTTAATGTAATTGATTTTTAGATTTTATTTCATAAATATTAATAATTAAAAGAAAGTAACTGAGATTCTTACAATAAAAGTTATACTTTTTCAGAAATCCTGAGTATCTGAAGAATTTTGGTTTAATGATGGGGTGGTATGTAACCACAGTTTGGTCCAAGAAATACTACAAATCCTGTGTTTTCAGCACCACAGAAAATTATGCACAGTAGGCAGAAAACAACCCAGTTTATTCTGACTTCTTACCAAGAATAACTATGACAGGAGAAAAAAGAATATGTATATGTGTATACACACGCATATATAAATCAACAGACTGATGTGAAAGCTAGCAAAATTTTATCTGTATCCTTTAACAAGTAAGTATGTCCTAGAAGAAAGTTTAGTGAACTTTTTTGCAGTGCTGTAGCAGTGTAGGATATATCAATTTTCCTTATATATAATATTAAATTCAAGGTCTTTGAGAAAGCTGAGACCTGTTTGTGTAAGGACTGTGGTTATGGTGGTGCCTACACTCTTTAATTCAGAAAAAGCATACGTTGAAAGATCTGATGAGAGAAAACCCTTGAACAGCAGTCAGGCATCTCTCAAATCAGAATACCATGGCTTGCTTGTTTTACATTTTTTTTCCAACACAGATATTAAGTGAAGTTTCTTGATGTGTTTGCATGAGCAATGGAGAAAGCATACTAATTTTACTAAGACAATATATACTGATTTCTAAATATCAAATAGTAGAAAAGGGAAAGAAGTACTATATAGGGCAAAATAGAAGATATTTAATATGGGATATTTTCCCTATTGCTTTTCTGGGTGCTACAAATTGAACTCAGTAGTGGCTAGAAATGTTGTTTTGTTGGAGGGAATTGGTAAGATTCTAGTCCTGAAACAAAATTAGCATGCGGTGAATATCTGTTTGTTGTTTTTGAAGTTTATCCCACAATGATTGCCTCAGAGGTCCTGAGGTCCACTGACAGATTGGCATTACTCCAGAGTTGCGCTATTTCTTAGGCTGAACATTAAGAGGTGTATGAAATAGATTTTTCTGCTTCAGAATCATAATGTAAAAGAAAAATCTCCAGTTGTTTTTGTGGGAATTGTGACAGCTGATCTCCTGAGCATATAACCATAATAATAGCAGAGAAGATGATCGTATAGAGCACATCTGTCTCTGCTTGTGTGGTCATAGAAAAATGGTCAGAACATTGCTAAGTAGCTGATGCATTTTATCAGTGATAGAAGAACAAAAAGGACCATGGGGACATAAATGCAGAAACAGCTGACATTTTTTTTTCCATTTTTTTTTTAATTGTGTAAGAACAGGCAAAAAAGTTGAGGCAACATTAGTTCCATTGGCATATGCTTCCAAGTCTATTATTTCAGGACTTTTTTCATTATTTTTCAAATTTAAAAAGATAAGGGAGCAAAGTATTAGTATGTTTGAAAGGTAAAACCTAACCAGATGATATTTTGCTGAAGTAATATTACATTATGGGCTGAATGGATTACAACAAAATCCTCTTTTGCATTTTCCAATGAATGATTTCATAGCTGCACGAGATACAGAAGCATAAATATCTTAACCTTGAAGAGTAATTTTTAACTAAATTTTTAACCAAAAAGTGTATTTAAACTACATTTCATACTTATTTACTCCCTCGGTAAAATGTCAGATTTCTAGTTTGGGCCATATCTTTCAGCCCAATACCTATTTTTCTCGATGCAGGCAATCCATGTGATGTCCCCTAATCTCTCTTTTTTCTTCGTTGGCCTCTTGTCAGTATTCTAGCAACCTAACTGTATACCCTGCTCACTGAAACAGACATTATTTGATAATTCCAACTCATAGGTATCTTTGAAGGAAAGAATGAATGAGAGAAGAAAGGAAAGAAAAACACTCCCAACTACCATTATACTGTGTAAATATTATTGTATATTCACTCCTTTTTAGACAGGGAGAAGGAAAAATGAATGTGAAGTACGGAATAGCAAACTATTTCCACTGGTTTAAAAAAGTAAGGCTACTGAAATATCCTAATGTCAGAGACAGAGATGAGAGGCAACACGCGTGTGAAAAGAAGGCTTCTAAAGGCCATCAGACTAAGAGTTTTCTGAAACATTAAACTTTCAGCACTTTGCAGGGAGACAGCATTTTGAGGACTGGACAGAGTATTGCATTCTTTAGTAGAGGAAAATAGTCATCTTTCTTTTTCAAGCCATACATACAAATGATTGTACACATTTTCTCAGATATAAATAAATTTCTTAGTAGTTTTTAAGATGTTGCTGTTTATTTGGAAAAAAAAAAACACTTAGTAAAATTAAGTGAATAAAACCTGAAAAAAAAAATAATAACAGTCTTTCTCACTCTTACTTTTTCTACAGGGACCTAAATAAGCAAATCAGCTTATATATATATATTATATATATTATATATTATACATAATAGGAAGTTAAGATAAATGTAAACTTTCTACTCTAAGTATCAAGAGAGTGAAAGATTTAACTAGACAGCTGCTTATTTTGAAGCCCACCTTCTTCTTCCTTTTTTTTTTTTTTTTTTCCCCTACAAAGTTATAGTTAGGTTATAGTTTGTTTTTTTCTGACTATGAATAAATTTACAGATATTTCCAAAACACCAGCCAAATGTAGCAAAGGATAATCTGTCAATTTTATTACAAGAATTATTCCTCACCATTTATAAGCAAGGAATATAGACAGCTCTAGCAAGAAAACAGTCTCTATGTCTGTGTTTGTGTGTGAGCTGCAGCTCTGTTACTGTGCGTGTACATGAGCACATGTGGTTTTGCCTATAAACCACCGAGTAATAAGATTTCCCACTACACTGAGAAAAAATTTATTCTTTAGATTTAATATGTTCTTGATTTCGTATTGCTGGTAATTGCATAGCAACAGACCCATGAACCTGAAAAATGGGGGATAAGATTTTAGTTTTGGGACTAGGTTATGGAAATTAAATGAAAAGAATTACTTTTAATAATCTTACTGTTTAATATGTCTCAGTGAAAAGTTTATTGCTGAATACTTACATATATATATGAATATATATGTTATATATAATAATTTTACATGTATATATATTATATATATATTTATGCATATGTATATATAAAAGACTGTGTGTGTGTGTGTGTGTGTTTTGTGAACTGTCCTTGATTAATACAAAAAAGATAAAAGTCAAGACACTACAGAGACTCACCTGACCCATATTAAATTCTTCACTGATTGAATTTGATTTCTGTTTTATTCAACCAAGATTATTTTGAAAAGCTATCTTCGTATTCGCATTGGTGGGATATATTCAGAGACTTGAATTAGGCCAGAAAACAGAGCCTCCTCCTACAGTGCTTCTTCCCTCTCCATGCCCCAAAAGAAGAAAAACAACAAAACAGAACAAACAAAAAAAAAACCTTTGAAATTACTAATACATGAAAAATATGAACATTGAGCCAAACCTTCAATCTAATAATCTTTTTTTCTTGTTCTTTTTCTTTCTTTCTTTTCTTTTCTTTCTTTCTTTCTTTCTTTTTTTTTTTTTTTTTTTTTTTTTTTTTTTAATATAAATCAGTACAAAACAATGGCACAAATATCCTGGCTAAACACATAAGCTGTAACTCCTGTGACAGATGATCTTCTTATATCAGCCAATACACTCATGTAGCCTGCACTACTTTGTATATTCCATAGTTGTTTCCTTCCTGCTAGATGTGCCTTTTTGCTATAAGAATGTCCTTTATCCTAAGTGTACTGTTAACATTAAAAATATTTTTACACTGTCCACATAACCAAGAATTATTAACACTATATTCCAAGGGAAGTAAATACTAGAATTTAATTTATTTCTGTTTATTAGTCACCACTTTTTTATAGCTAGTCTGTTATTCCCAAATACACTCTGTTTCAAGATGCAGGGCTATTCTAGAAGATAGTTGCAACCAGCAAAGTAGCATGGAAGGAAAGTATCTGTTTGCCTTGAAGACACAGAGATTTTAGTTTTTCCATACTTGGATCCTTCTGAGGTATGACTTGTCTGCCTTTTTTTTTGTTTTTTTTTTTTTTTGGGGGGGGGGGGGTGAGGGTGGGGAGAGGTTGTTGTTGTTCTTCTTCTTCCTTTTTTTTTTTCTTTGTCTTTTCCTAGCCATCTTTGACTAGTAGAAGAGCACATTAAAAGCAGCAACATTCCTGAGAAATCCCATCAGGATCATTGTTGTATTAGCATTTGGAGATGTGGACTTTTATGTTTTGTGGTTGGAATCAGCCACAGGCAAAAAAATGGACTTGTTTCTGGCATGGTTTCGGGGTATGACAATTTATGAGTATTTCTGAAATAGTGGAGTGCTATAAAAATAAACAAAACCAAAAAAATCCTGAGAGTTGAATTTTATTATCATATGAAATAACACTAGAAGCTCTGTTTTGTGTTCTGTGCAAGATTTTGGCTTTTGCAGAGCTCTTTAAGCTGAACTATAGTCATTGAGATACAGGCAGCCTGCTTTGAATATCAGATGAGAGAATAAGCCACCTTTCTTCATTCACCATCATCCTTGTCTGTGCTGGAAAGGAACTATGATTTGGAGACACAAACAATCATTGATTTATTTGGAAATGAGGGAAATAGAAATGGTTTAGGCTCCTAAGTACTTTTGCAAAATGTATATATATATATAATATTATAATATATATGTAATACAAAAAGGCAGTTACAGCCTTCTTTTCATGGAGGATTTTGTCTGGCATGAAGACCTAACAGTCTACTCTGCAGGATAACTAACATCTCACATTACTTGTCCCATACATCTCATTTTTATAAAGTATTACAAAATCTCCTGAGTGGTATCTGCCACTAATAGAGCTGTGTCTTTTCTTCTGAGCAGAGCTGACAATTTATAGTGCCTCTCATTTCCATGTGATGGGTTACAGTCCCGTGTTATTGATGTAGTTCCTCAAACAGGCAGCATTAGAACTCGTAGGTTGTGAAATTAGTGAATGAAATAAGGTTTGTCATTCCAGTGGTTGTCCTTAGGTATGCAAAAAGTTTAATAGGTGTTTGCTTTTCAACACTGCATATGTCGGTTTATTTTTTTTCTTGGGCCTTCTTCAAAAAGCTTTGGAAGGAGGTTATATGTGCTCAAATTACATGCAAACGTAAGGTCACGTTTGAGGTGGCAAGTGGGCCCCCAGAAAAGCCCTTTAATCTATATATTTCATTCCATATTTCTGTTTCAAAAAGTTCACATTTAGCTTCAGGAAATCTGAAAAACTGACTGTAAGTAGGCTAAGCTCTATCCACTGTATCCATCTGCAAAAAAAAAAAAAAAAACAGATGTAGTGACATACACTAAGGTATTTAGATACCTAGTTTCTCCAGCTCTAGAGTTGGTCTAAGTTCATGTCTGCATGTATTCCAGAGAAGTGAAGGTGCATACCGATTTGAGAGTGGGCTTGTACCTGTGCTGGGTGTGTGTGTAGGGAAAGCATGTCTTAGATATTTTTGTTGTTAGACAAAAAAAAAAAAAAAAAAAAAAATTTTGATTAGATCCACAAGGGATATATTTTATTATAAGAACAAACTGAAGTGGGGAAAAAACATACAAAAAGGAACCTTTCTTTATTGCTGAACAGCGAAGGAATGTATTCTAGCTTCATTTTGCAGTGCAGACGTAAAGGGATGGGTGAATATTTGAAAGCTGACAAAGGTCCCTCTGATGTGGAAGCCAAAGGCATACGGAAAATTTTCTTTCTCCAGTGCTTTAAATGAAAAGTCTTTATTTTCAGAAACAATGGTAAGTGCTTAGCAGATTCTGAGGCCATTTAGGATATATGTTTGCAACACACATCCATGCAGGGTGTTTTGAACTAGATTAAATTTTCTGCAGAAGTACACAGGAAAAACCAGCACTTCTGGATGCTACCAACCCTTGAAAACGTGTTAGAATAGAATGGGAAGAACAGAGAAATAAGTAAAATCTTACAATGCCATTTTCAACTATTTAATAGAGGACTCAATTCTGACTGATCACTATAGCCTCAGCCACTTCGGATCCCCTCCTTATTTTGAGAGAATTACAGACGTAATACTTTGAAAGCCTTTATAGGGCTGGGAAGCACGGTATGAACCTAATCCTGGCAAAGAAGGAACTTAATGAAAATCAGAAGTTTCTGCCTATTCTTGTGACAGCACTTAGAAGTTCAGAGGTATCTGAGTTGCCTGAAATGTCCAGGAAAAAATGCAGCAAGAAGGTAAGACTGGGAACCTTAGTGCCTGCTCTTGGGGGTAGCACTGAAGGCCTGGCATCTGAAAGAAGGAAAAGGAGTTAAAGAGCTCCAGAAGGGAATAGGTACTAAAACATGTGTGGATGGAAATCGTTTAAGTTTGTTTTATTGGAATTTGCTGTTTGATTGTCGCTTGTAGATTTTAAGGCGAAATCGTGAGCTGCTTTAGTTGCAAAAAAAGAATTGGAGAGCAACTCCAGTATTGTTAGGAAATTTCATTTAAGAACATGGAAACTCCAGAGAGCGTGGGATGAGGGATGAGCATGGGATTCACCAGAGTTAAAAACTAATTCACAACAGACAGACTGCTGCAACCACTGGAACGACAATCCGGCTGAATATCAGGTGCCATGGCAAAAGTGAGAAAACACAGTAAATTGTGAGTCATCCTTTTCCAGGCACAAATGTACCCAGGTACAGCATTAAGCCTCTGTTGCTTAGGCTGTACACACACCCCATAACGTCAACACAGTTCTTTAGTAAAGCCTTACGTGCTGCAATAAAGTGAATAGAGACTCATAGCGCTCCCACAGAGCTTCATTTATCACTGCTGTGATGATTCATCTTAATACGATACAAGTGCAGAATGCCACCCACACAGAATCGTTGCATTTGTAAAATGTTACAAGCAATTGCATGAAATCTAGGAGGGAAATATCCATTCAAGTCCATCTTTGACTGCTATGAAAGTTGTCCCTGCTGTTGCAGGGCAGATTCCATTCAAAAAAGTTCATGGGGAGCTGTCTGTGGGCTACACTAGACTGGATCCACATGGATTACATATCAGCTGACATGCAAGACTGTGAGAAAGAGAAAGTGAGCCTGCATTTCTTTTTGCTTGGTCCTCCCTAACTGTTCAGGTACAAAGAGTAAGAATATGCTCCTTGAAATTTTATCACTCTTCTACTTGCACGGCAACAATGGGAAGTGGTTCAGTTCAATTTTTAGGCTTCTCTTCTAGTGTGATACCTCTTTAAGTGGAGAGTTTCATCTAAAGAGAAGTTCTATCATTTCTGGCAAAGCAGGGCTTGGAAAAGTGAAGTAACTTCTAACAACAGTAAAAGTCAGCAAAAGAAATTGGTTGTAAAGTGCCACATATTTCTAAGAACATATATCTTATTGGACAATATACTGTGTGGTGTTTCCATAAGAAACTTCTCCCAGAGCCCTTAGAAAAAGGCTCTGTTAGGACAAGTCTTTATTTGAAACATTCTCTTGGAGAGAATAGAACAGTGCTGTGTAAACACATTCACATGTACACAGTAGTTTAGGCAAGACTGATGAAATAGCTGTGAATAAATATATTGGAGCCTGTTTTAGGTGTTACAGTAGAGGCTAAGGATTCCAGTGAGAATCTCATCCTTTCTGTCAAGTCCACTACTTGCACATAAAATAATTTTTCTGCAGTTTTGTGATGTTTAGTAACAGCACTCAAGAAGAGATTTTTTGTGAGGCACCAAGTCAAGGCCACTGTCAATGCAGATGGATCTCACTTGCAGATGGGAGGTGAAAGCCTCATGGTCCTGAAATTTCATTCATTTTCTTCCAGTGATGGGAGCTGGGCTGACCAAAGACACCACCTCTCCTTATGGACTTTGCTATTTTTTCACCTTAGACTGCCACAGCTGCAAAGAGCAGTACAACTGCACTGCTCATAAATATATGTCTGCAATACAATTCCAGGGATAGGAGGAGAAAGAGAGTTCATGTCATGTGTGCAAGGTGAGCCAGTACAGTCCAGGGACACAGAAGAGACAGGATCTACTTCTTATAAGCACATTATCTTAATATTTAGACTATCATGCTTCATGAAGAACTATAATGTGTTAAAATATGTTATTTGAAGCAAATTAAAGTCTGATGATTCTGTTCCTAAAAGTGTCTAAATGAGCTAGAGACCACAGCTTCACTTGAATGGATATGGATAGAAGTGTGTTTGAATGTAATTCACTCAGGAATAAAATATTGAGCCTGAGTTGGACATAGTTAACAGCAGAGTAGAAATCAGTTAACAACAGATCTTGCCCAGTTTCTGAACAAAATCCTATGAGAGTTTCGTCAGTGAAATGCCTAGAAATCTTAAAATAAGGCAGATGTTCCACAAATAGGTGTATGTAACAAATCTCAGATGAAAGCAGTACAGTCTACTTGAGAACACCATTTTTACGAGCAAAGAGAGATAAGGCTAGTCATGGTGATGCCCTATTTTTGGGCATCTGTGAAGAGGCTATTATGTCTATCTGTGTCCTCTGAGTGTTTCACTCAAACATCCTCTCTTTGGACAGATAGCTGCAAGGGCAAAGGCTGCCTGTTTTTTTCCAGGAGTTTTGGACAAAACATGACCATTGTGATGATCTAGTCTTACCTGCCAAAAAATATTCTTCATACAGGCCCCACAATTTCTCCGCTAACCTGTTCTCTGGGGATTGGAGCACATCTTTCTAGCAAACACTCAGTATGTGTCTCCCATACTTCCTGATAGCTGTACCTGGAGACAGGATTTTACTCTATATCTTCAAATAAGGACATCTCTACCACAGACATATATGTTGTTCCTGTGTTTAACCATCTTTCCTCAGTAATGTAATTAATATTTCTTGTCTGAATCTGTCTAGCTTCACCTGTTGTATCTTTTACGGTCTTTATTAGATAGATTAAAGAATGATCTTTTATTGGAAGTCATCTCTTCTTTCACATAACTGATACTCAAATCATCTCAATCTTCTTTTTAATAAACCTTAATAAATCAGATCTTCACCAGTTTTTCCTGAAGACCGATGCAGACACCACAGATGGAGTTCAGAGATATATATTTATGATATTGGCCTAGCAGTTAGACCTTTTCAAGCTGTACACTGTTTAGGCTATTTGCCCACTAATCTTGACTGGGATCTTTAAACACTCCATCCTAAAAATGATGAACAACTTAAGTGAATGCCAAAACAACAGTATTACTATTAATACCCAGTGTTGACACCCTCAGGATGCCTTTGGTACATGTGTTTGAGTGAAACATTGGCACAGGGCTGAAATATATCAGGGTGAAATATCCCACCTTTGTTTAGAGGCAGGGAGAGCACAGCTTGACATTTTGAAGTATGTGTGGTCCATATTATTCTTCTTCTCTTTGAGCTGTGTCAAGCTATCCATTTGAGCAGTAATACATCAGATAAGTACACACTATTTGTTTCTGGCATGTAGTCAGCTCCATTTTAAAACCCAGCATACAAATTGTTTCCTTGTTGGAAGCCCTGGATCACCTGGCAGTCTTATTTATCTTTAAAAACATACAGGTTGTAAGTGGCCAAGCAATTCCTCCGGACATTTTAGCTGAGAATGAAGATTTTTTGAAACCTCTGTAAGACACAGGAACTTAGGACTCTGGGTAAGCCAGAGCAATCCTCACATGCAACGTAAATGGGATAAAATATCATGAATGACTTTCACATCATTCCATTTCTGCATATAACAGTCCGTTTTCTTTGCCATTACTTACTGGTAGGAAGAGGACTAGGAGAGGATTCCAAACAGCTGTGGACATCATAGTTCTTGAACTGTCTATTATCTCTGGTGCAAGGTTTTTTTTAATTATTTTTTTTTATACATATATATATATGGAAACCTGTTACCAACAGGTTAGAATAATGCCAAAGGAATGACAAGTAGTTGGTTCAGATGCAGGAAATAGCTTAGTTTCTCTGAAGCAAAACAAACCACAAAACCCATTTTTAAATAGTGATTTCTTTCATTTGTTTGTTTTAGTGTGAGTCCTTAAATGTACCCTTCCTCTTCTTCCAAATTCTAAGGGATTGAATTATCCTGTATACCTATCTTTACTAAATCCTAGAATTTCAGTTGCAACTAGTAAAGTTGTCTAGGGAGATTCTGGAATTATTTATATTTATTTCGGAGCATAAAAGCCTCATCTGTTCATCTGGGGAAGATTTTTGTAGAAAATAAGTATGTTAATATCAGAGTTTAAAGAAAAAAATATGAAGAGGGAGTAGTTATGGTTTAACATAAAGATATAGGTATAGCTACCCTCTCTAGGAAAAAAAAAAGTTTGAAATCCTCCTCCTTTTTTCCTCCCTTCCTATACAACAAATCATCCACCCTCTTGTACCAACTACAGATGTTTTACTTTGCAGATTCTGGGCCACATTTTCACCAATGCCTTGCATCCTACATGAAGAAAATGTGTCCAGATGCCCAGCATACTGTAAACTTTGAGTCAGTGTCACTGACTCCCTACTGGAGTAGGGCAGTTCTTTGTTCTGTGCAGTCTAAGTTAAGCTCTAAATAACTAAAACGACTTTTATGTCTAGCCCTCTCTATAATCACTGCACTGTGCCAGTCTTCCAGTCTGAAGCCAGAGGGAAAAAAAAATCGTGTTATATGTGTGTCTAGCAGTCTCTTTCTACATCATTCTGCACACTTATCTCATGACTTTCAAAACCCACTAACCTTTGTCAAGCTAATTTGACAAATAGAATTGAAAGTCCTGCAGATGCAACATGCTTAAAATGTTGTGAATTTAGGAAGCTGGAGGGTATATTCAAGGATATGTCAAAAACCTTCAGAGCTTCAGTGGGAAGTTGCAACCTAGGTGTTAGAAAAAAAATCATTGAAGACTGTTTCCATATATAACCCAACTGCAGGAAAACCTTAACTAGAGCCTGCATATTATTAGACATCAGACAATCCAGTAGGGAATGGATAAACTGAAGTTTCATTAGCACAATTATAAAATGATGATTTTTCATTTTGATTCTATTTTATCCATTTATTTTCTCATAGACCCCAGGTTTAGATGATTCAAACATCTTGTCTACAAAGGTGTCCATTGTTCTGGAAAAGATTCAGAGCATGCATTTTACACATCAAAACCTGTAAAAGGATTTCAGCTTCTTTGCTGAGCAAGTAGTATTTAAACGAGTTTGATTCAGGCTAGGCAGAGGAATTATTTGGCTAATTAACATATACCACCGTTTATCACCATTACATGCTCTCACAACCTTTTCCAGCATTGGCATAAATAAGCACAACCCTACTAGGGGACAGTATGCACTTGGTGGAAGCACTTGAATGACAGCATTTGCATCTCTGGCCCCTTTTCACTCTATCTTTGTGGTGCAAGGATAAAAGTTTGCAGATAAGCACGTGAGTGATTTTCGATCTGTGAAATTAATAGCAAAAGCCTGAGGCAGATAGTTACAGGTCAAACAAGTCCTCAGAACAATATAAATTCTGAACATCGCATCAGCCTGCTCTTCTGTACAGTGTTCTGCTTTCCTCCCTGTTTTTTATGTTATTAGGACAGCAAATATATAATTACCAATAAATAGTTAATGCTGTTGTGCAAGTTGTTACACAAGCCAAGACTTTTTTTATTTGTTACAGCCACTAAGATGTGGCTATTTTCAGAAATCCTTGGCTAGAACCAGTTCATGTGTTCTGTATGCCTCAGTAGAAAAGCCTAATTTTCCGTGGTTTATAGTAGTCTTCCTGGGCCACCATATGTCTGGTTATCCTAGTACACTGAAGAAAAGAAAACTAAACTTTGCTTTACAAAGTATATTGCATGTCTATTGGGGAAAATTGATTACAGAGCATCAGTGATTCCACAGAGAATTGTATTGGGGATAAAAAAGAAACTATTGAGATATGAGCTCTGAAATCCTCCACATGCTCCATAAAATTAAACCTGATTACTTGTAAATTCTTCAAAAATGGAATACCAGTTTACCACATGTACTGCCCAGAAGAGTGGTTTTCTTTCTTGGTACCACTATAGTGTGTGTGCTTGACAGACAAAGTAATGGCTATACACACGTGCAAGAAGTTGCTAACATAAACCGATACTCCAAAATAAAATAACTTAAATCCTATGCACAAGTAAGTCTGGAACATTTTGCAGGATCTCTTACCTAACATGTAATATTTTCCCTCTAATTATGTTCTGACAAATGCTTCTCTGCAAAGCTTTCCATGTTTTCTATCTTACCATCAGACATCACCATGACCTTCCATAGTCAACTGCAGTTTCTTGCACCTCCAGATCCCTGGGGAGATGCTTAGGACCTATGTAGTTAATGCAAGGGTTTAGTCTTTTTCTGTCCAGTCCAGAGGAGGAAAGCATCGGGTTTTCAGAAATGATGGCTGAGTGTTTTCCTATTGCTTCGGGCTACCAGTGGTGCTTCGGGCTACCAGTGGTGTCTGCTAGGTATCTGCTCTTTTTGCCAAAATATCATTTCTTTGTTTTTTGCTAAACCTGGAATAAGAGTGACAGAACTCAGAAAGGCAATGAAGATAAGAGAGTCCCTTGCTTTATTGCTAGAGTAACTGACAGATAAACTCTTGCCATCATTTTACTATTATGAAGAACGTTTGTAAAGTAAATTACTATCTGACACCAGGGTTCCATTAACAAGGAAAAGTAAAGCACAGGTTAAAATCACATCTAGACGGATGAGAAAAAAAGTATTAAAGATAAGGCTACAAGATGAAAAAAGTCTAGAGAAATTCAGGTCAACTTTTTTTTGCAGAAAATGTGGACTCTATCATCTTGCAAATAAGTATTCTTATGTGTTGAAGTTCTGAAAAAAAATGCATTGGGAATCCAGACAGAATCTTGAAATAACTTAGAATGATAGAGCCTTTCCTTATGCTGCTTTTAAGGTGCAGAACTTTAAAGAGCTACTTTCCAAGTAAAATCATTAAAGTCGAAGAAGATGAAAGCATTAGTAAAATTTAGAGCTAATTCCAAATGGGATCTCCTCCTAAAATATGAAAAATAGATAAAGTCCACCTGTTACTAGATTAGCCAGAAAGTACAAGCTGCTCACTGCAATCTAAACCAGCTGAGTGATAACTCCTCAATAACTTCCTTAGGTGATGTCTCTACTAAGACAGTAAACATTTTGCTTGTGGCTGCTTAGGTTGCATTTAACTGGGGGACATTAGGTTTAGAAGAAGTTTTTAGCATTCCTGTCTATTGACTGCTGGCCTGTTCATACACCTCTTGCTTCACACAGCACAGCCATGTGTTGTCCCTGAGTAGCATGTTTACTAGACTCTTGTGTGAAAACACTCAGTGGCTGAAACATGCTGTTAGCAGAGCTGGCTGTCAAGCTGGCATTCATACTTCTTAGACAGAAAGTTCTGCACTAAGTAGCTGGGACAGATACTGTGGATGAACTGACGCATGCACTGTGTGTCATGAGCAAAAAGCCTACCATAAACAAAAATATACATATATATATATATATGTATGTATATATTTACTTACACTGACTTTCAATGTAGTGAATTAAGCATATTTGGGATAAATATGAGCACATTTGTGCCAGATTGGGTTGACAAAGCAACAGGCAAAAAAAAAAAAAAAGAAAAAGAAAAGAAAGAAAAGAAAAGGAAAAGAAAAGAAAAGAAAAGAAAAAGAAAAAAAAAGTGAAAGCTGGAGAATGGATACCATCTAGTGGTATTGTCAATAAACTAATGGATTTGGCAGTCACTGCATTTGTGCTGCTGCATGTCTGTCTTCCTTTTGGGGTCTTTGTTCTTTACTGGAACTCATTAAGTTTCATCATTATATTTCTACAGAAAAAAAAATAGCAGCTTTGAATTGGCGACAGTTGGAGAACATGCAAGGCAGTGCTGTGCTGAATCTTCAAGTTCTCAAATTGCCATTAGATTTTCTTCTCTCTGCCTCTCTCTGGAAAAGACATATCTTGATACAGGACCAAAAAATTGCTGTGAAGGGTATTAGAGCCTCAGAGGAATACAGAGACTCTGTTTCCAACCAAGTTCTCGTGTTTTTTTTTTTTCTGATCTGGACCTTAGCACTGAAGATATACTTCAGCTATCATGTCTTCATCTTTTTCCATCCTCATTCAAGTGAAGGACCTTCCTTTCTGGCAGGGGCTGCAGACCTGACCCAAACCCTGCTGAAGAGCTTTTACTTTGGCTTGAAGGAGTTCATCTTCAAATTGATCTTTGCAAACTTTTACCCTGAATTACTCACTGGAGGTGAAGAGCTCTCACTGCCATGGAAAGGCACAGCACCTTTGATGACAACCCTTTTACCTCTTTGATAGGAGGATAGGCAATCTGGTCCTACATGAGCAGCTATACACTGTGCTTTCCATACCACTGAAAGCAGGACTGCAGAACATTTCAAGTTTGCAAATTACCTCGTGTCTAATGGGTTCAGGCACTTGCAAGTCACAAAACTACACTGCATTGCACTGGTTGCTAGACTTCAGTTGTATTCTTAGGGCAAGGAGGCTTTTGCCATCTCTGCCATACCAGCTGTGCCACACTATGAAGAAAAGGGGGACAGCAGCTTGCAGGACCTGGGTAAGCATTCTTGTAGGAAAAGTATTGAGATCAGACACATCTCTAATGAAGTTCAGGCAGCACACTGTACAGCTAGCTCAAGACACGGCACGAGAGACCACCTCACATGCCCTCTGTGCTATCAGCATGGGGAACTCTGTCAAAGAGATGGACTCAGGGCTTTTAGTCCCCCTACATGACATTCTGACAGAAGGTAGAAATAAAGATCATCTTCTTGGGAGTTTTGAGTTTCTGAAATTTACTCCATCCAGTCTCATCTTTTTTCTCAATGAAGAAAATTTTATTTTGAACTGAGATTTCTGAGTATATTTTCAAATTGCTATGTTGACCAGAGTTCAACTTTAGAAAGTATTTTTTTTTTAAGTCAGTTTTAATTCTAGTATTACGCTCTAGCATCCTGTAATGTGTGAGGTCTCTGAGTTACCAGACAAACTCACCAAAATTTTTCCATAAGCTGTTTTTATTTTGTTAGAGATTGTTTTTGGCTTCATTTTTATCATCATAAAATAAACAAACAAACAAACAAAATTTTTTTTGTAGTTTTGCTCTGTTTTGGAAACATCACCCATCCCCACCATGCATGAACACAAAGATGGGATTTTGATTTGATTGAATAGTTAGGTTGGACTTTTGAAAATTAATATTTTTATTGGAAATCAAAAATTTTCTTATTCTATGATAATTTTGGTGATATAGAACCTTTTCAGTTTGATTATAAGAACTAATTTCTCATAATATTTACTAATAAATATTTGCATACTCTTTTTGTTTTTCTAATTACACTTATAGAAGTACGTTTTTCTCTCTGGCTCTGCTCTTAAGCTCTGCCTGCTACTCTAGCAGTCAGATCTGTTGATCTGGAGTCTCAGCGGCCCAGCAGACACATACTCAATGCACAGCTCCCTTGTTCTTTATTTTCCACCATCAGTAAAGCTCGACTGGAAAAGTGCTACCCCAAAGCAGGAACTATGTGCTTTCATGTCAGAGCAGTTGAGAGAATGACATGTTCTTCTAGAAGGCAAAATTGCCAGAATTATTTATGATGCTATATGAGGATTCTGTTTCCAGTTTAGCCTGCAGCCGAGCCTGAACGTGTCTTCTCGTTCATTCAAAGCTGACCCATACTTCTTGGCCAAACCCTCAGAAGTTTTATTCCTTCAAAGAGCCTTTAAGCTTTAGCAACCGTTTGTTCTATTAAAGTCATTTCAACTAAGAAATTTAGTGTTAGTGTTTAATTAGGAAGTCTCTTCAGTGAAAATCATACTAAAAGACATTGAAGTGAAAGATTTTTCATTCACCTATACATGTTCCTGTGGACAATTCTCCTGCCAACTGAGAGGCTTTTTGGACATGATGAAAGTCTCGTTGTTACCTGCAGCGTGGTGGCTCCCCAACAGGCCACTGCAGCTTATTAAAGGACACTTCCTTGCTGCTCTCTGTGTCTCACCTTCAGCCATGTATCACCAGCTGTCTGATGTTCGCATCTTGTCTAATTGTATGCTATTATTTGCAGCCTGTCAGACCTGGATATTTACACCTTTGTCACTGATAATCGTAGCAGGAAGACTATAATTAAAGTTATCTTGCTTTCAAAAATGTCTGATGTTCCTGTCACGTATCATGAAGTTTATTAATAGAGCGTTTCTCTTTCACCTCTTTCATAGGCCTCCCAAACGCTGGTCCCATTCACACACAGCCTACCTCTCCATTGCAATTTGCAATTTTTTTGGTTCTAATAACAAGTCTCACCTCAGTTCTGCAGAAAGCGTGAGTCTGCTCCCAGAGGTGTTCTTTCCCCTGCCGTTGAGACAGCTTGTGAAGAAAGAGCTGCCAGGGTGTAATCATGTCTCTAAAGCCTATGACTGCCAACTCAGGTCTAAAACCAAGTTTACAGAAAAAAAATCTTCACAAAATTTGTGTGTGTCATGGTAGCACTGATGGGCTGCAGAGAAGGAGTGTGACCCTCTGTACAAAATAATCAATAATAGGCTACCAAAGTGATAACACAAAAAAAGTCTTTCTGAAACTCTCATGGTGCATCAGATACTCAATATAGCACAAAAGAGAGAAATATACACAACTTGGAGAATTATTTGAAAGTATTTTCACAATATATTTTCTTTTTCTGAAAATAAGTTACATATTTTAGTTGAAAAAAGACCTTCATGCCTATAATGGCCACGAGAAAAAGAAAAAAACATTATTTTGAGAAAGAGTATGTTTTCTTGGAAATTGGGAAAGGGAGAAAGGACATCAGAAGAGAAGAAATATCTTATGGAAATATTTACCAGTCATAAAAAATTGGATAAATATCTAGACATAATAATCTGACACATTTAACTGACACAGTACTAATCTGACACAGGATCCACAATATCCTGTGTTAAATAATACAGACAGGGTGTAATGTTATTGTTTAAAAATATCATTCCATTGGACAAAAGATAGACTTAATCACACTTTTTCAGCCTATCTGCTGTAGCTGCTGTTGTTGAAAAGAGATGAGAAATGAAATTACAGATTGAGGCATACTCTACTTCTGCAGTCTATAGATAACTTACGCACATCCGGAATTTTGCCCTATGCATCTTTACAAGAAAAATTCTAAAAAAGAAGAAAAAAAGACTCCAGAAATAGATACGAAGTGAGGATTTTAAAAATTATTTTTGAAGTATTTGATTTTTAGACATTTTAGCATCTATTGTACTAAGTACCCCAAGTACAATGCATCTTTTCTTAAAATGCTGCACAAAAAAATAATACAGAATAAAGAAGATGCTCTCTCTTCAAGATAACTTTTCTTATTTCTCAGGAATAACACCTAACACATATAACTATCTTTTTACTGAGAATGCTGTGTTACTGAGACATGCTGAAGAAAGAATCTACTCAACGCTTTATCTTACTATTTTTAAATCTTTGGTTGACTTCTAGGCTCATGTAAATGGTAAAGCTTATTAAAAAAAAAAAAAAAAAAAAGCCCCCAAATCTCACATGAGGTCATATGTATTAGAAGAATTAGTTTATTTCTGCAAGAAGGAGCTAGACACTGACATTTCTATTGGATCTGTAGACAATTAATTTCCTGGGCTACTAGGCTCAGGGAGAGCAATGGACAGTGCTCCCTTCTCATTTTGAAGCTAAGGAATTTCATGAGTCACCTTGAAAAACAAAGGATAAAAGCATCAATGTTCACATTAGCTGTCTGGCTGTATTTTCATCTGCCACTGTCCGCTTTTTCACTTGGCACCTTTGCTTTCCATAGAACTTACTGAAGCTAGAGCAGACCTTTCCTGTGACTTCAGTGACAACAAAGTACAGCAGAGGTTCTCAGTTTGTGGAGCTTGGGGGCTGGCCTTGCTTAGAAGATCATAATTCACATTCAAGTTTTGTAAGGAACCGATTGTTTATTTGTTTGTTTGTCTTTATTTTAATTTCGGCTCTAACTCATGAGTTTTGGGGCTTCTGTGGTTTCAAGCTGGGTCTCCAAATATACTCTTATGGGTTTTCTTGTGTTTCATATTTCTGGCTCAGCATGCAATTAACATTGTTTTGTACATGAAAAGAATTCCTCGTTTCAAAATAATGGTCTGAAGTAGAAGTGTAGTAAGAAAATGCTGAACATTACTTATTTATTTTTTTTCTTAAAAAAGAACAAAAAACAATTTAGCAACTTTTCCTGGAATTAGTGATTCTAAATATCAAAAAAGTGTAGCTTCCAAAGCTTTACTTTCACTTATGAGATCTAATAGAGTTAGAAAGAAAATGCCAATGTACATAAACTTATTGCAAGGACATTCTTAAACAGCTTGGATAAACTGCAGAAAGGCTTGTTTATTTCATACTCAGCAAGATCAAATTTTTCATACATCTTGGAAAAATAGAGACAAATATTTAGACAAGACTGTAATCCAAATAAAACAGAATTATTTTTGATGCATGTAGAGAGCTCACTGTGAGATCATATTGTCCTATGTGTATGAATGCAGGAGATAGGTTGGAATAAGCTATGTTATTGGACAGATCTAAAAGGCAGATATAACTACTTAATAGGCAGGCAATTTAAATCTAGTTCTGCGTCTTTCTGTTTATGAATAGTGGCAAAGTAGAAATGCTAAACTCTCTTCCTATTTGTATTGAATGCATCTAGAAAATAGAATTTTTATTAAAAAAATGTTGATAATATTGAACAGTATTTTTCTCCCTAATTTAGCAGGATCAAATGTGAAGTGAATTTGTTCAAAAATCCACTATTTTCTATTACTCTACTCTAGTTTGAACTACTCTAGTTTGGAGCAGAAAATTTCTCTGAATTTTCTGAAAGAAAATTTTGTGAATTTCTCTCTTGGAAATGATATGAAATTGAGAACAAATTTAACTAATTTTACAGTAGTTTTATATCTTCCTCTCTTGCGCTGTTATTCCAGCATTTTCCAGCTGGTATCATCTTCCCTATCCATTCTCCAAAAGAAGACAAAATTGTATTTTGGCCGGGGGGCTGAAGGGGGTGAAATGTTAGATATGTACGATTTGATATTTGAACACAAATATTACTCGTAAAATTATCCTCCAACCCTTGGAAATGGGATAAATAAAACTTTGTTGAGCCCTGCTGTCAACAGCAACTGCTTCTAGGACTATGAGATGCACTAATATAAATAAGATACAGGCTTTCTGAAATTCAGAAATTACAGTTAAAAATCACAGTTAATAGAGCGATCAGTAAATAATTGAAATAGTTATGGAAATATAATTATTTTTTCATAGGACAAGGACTTGTTCCTTTTACATTATCTGTCAGTTTCATTTACACTGTAATTTTTATTTTTAATTACATCTTTTTGATATTAATTTAATCGAAGAACAGTACAATAGAAGTCTCTTTTTGAGAACATCTCCCAGACTGCCAAGGCTTAAGCAAAGGACACTGTCTAACAAAGAGTCATAGAAAAACCTCACAGCTGTTCACTGATTTAGTCAAATATATATTTTTTCTCTACCTTCTGTTTAACGATGATATTTAAGGTAAACCATATTCAGCAACAACAAAAATGGTATATTAAATTTGTGTGGAATAATAATAAATTATAGCTAAAATAAATGACCTCTCACAAAGCTAAGTAGAGGAAATTTTGCCACATCTCTTTTCAGCAGAGTAAGTCAATCGTTTATTTTTGGAACAAAAATGCTACTCACAACTTATTTATTCAACTGAAGCATGGCTAGCTTTCAAGTAACTTTTATAACTGCATGAGATTGATTAAGTTGCAATATAAGCCCTAACTTTAAAACATCGAGTGAATAGGTAAAGGGTTTTGTTTGTTTGTTTGTTTGTTTTACATTTCCTGATCTTGTATGACAGATGATAACTAAAAGAAATAAGAAATTTTTAACCTCTAATGGTCATGTTAACATTTTCAGTTTAATTGACAAGACAATTAGTTTGCAAATCTCCATAGTGGACATTCAGTTTACTTACATCATAGGGGAATGAGAAATAGATTTGCAAAATCTTACTACTTTTAAAATGACTTACTTATTAATTTCTAATAATTTTAACCTCATAACAGTGAATTTCTAATAATTTTAACCTCATAAAAGTGGTATGAAAAATGCATGGCTTACCATATGTTTTTGTAATGAGAAAATTTTTATTGCATTATTATTACAAACACGCAGATTGCAGATAGAGGTCTTCCTGTCAGCTGCTTACTCTTCACATCATTTGGAAGACCAGAATTACCCGAGGACAACCTAAAAGACATCAGTTCATGGCTGCCTCTTGACTTAAGAAGTCAGTTTCCTGAAACAAGTGACTAGATGGGAACTGATTAGTGCTGGAGAGAGACCAATGGAAGAGGAGAAATGCTAAAGAATAGAATAAAAATAATGGTCACTAGGGAAGATACCTTGGACAGTTGTGGAGCCTGGAGAAGTCCTCAGGGCAAGGCAAGAACAGTTCTGGCTGTCCCTCTGCCATAATGTTTGTGTTGTACCTCACTCTAAACATGGAACAAGATATTTCTTAATTCACATAGTTTCATAACCTTCCTTTGTTTCATAGTTTCACAGACTTCTTTTGTTGTCTCGGAAACAATGTGGAATGACAATGACCACACATAGTTACTACCAACCTGTTAGTTTATTTTTAATTAGGATAATCTCAGCTCTGTTATTTGTTTGAGGTAAGAGTGACTCAGATACAAAATTTTCACATTTAGAGTTGACCTAAATATTTTTGGTTTCTCGCTATACTGCTGTATCAGTGTAATGTCATGGGGGAGCTGTTGTTTGTGTTTCCTTTTTTTATTTAGTAGGGGCTTGCTGGAGGTCTCTATCTCTCTTCTGTAATGCAACATTTTGCCTCCTATAAGGCAATGGTATTCTTTCACCTTGATCTGCAAGGTGCTCTCCAGGAAGCATGAGTCTCATGGCTTTGCAGAAGTTCTTTTGCCTAGTAGTAACTATTTTTTTTTTAAGATAACTTGCAATTTTTTTCTAAATTTGGAAGTTTTTAGAATTTTTCTTCTACAAACTTGACAAATATGCACTAAAAAAAAATAAATGACAGATGAGGGAACTGAATTTTATTTAATTTTATTTTATTTAAAATAAAATTTTATTTTATTTAACCGACATTTTTGTATGCATGTATGAAGAACGATGACTCTACAAGGTAGTGTGCATATTCTTTTAGGAACAACTCTGAAAAGTACACATTTATGAGAGATTATCACCCCTGTGCCAAGCTATAAGTCGTTTTCTGTTGGTCAGCTTTCTGTAAGTGGAAAGGTTACAGGCCTTGAATCTGGCACCATCTCCTATGCTGCATTTCTGCATTCTTAGGGCTACGAGAAATGTATAAACAGGCTCATGGTCAGACATCTGGGCTGAAGTAATAATGCTACCTTCCAAGGGACCAGGCCTATATCCAGAAATGTTATTTAAAAGGATTAAGGCAGATCTTCAATCTTCTTGTGCAATATAATCTTTGCTCCCATCACACTAGTAACTTCTCGTTTGAAATTGGCTATCTGTGTAGCATGCTCTCGGTGACCCTGTCTAAGCAGAGGGGTTGGACTAGATGATCTCCAGAGGTCCCTTCCAACCTCAACTCTTTTGTGATTCTGTGATCTCTGTTATTCTTGGAGAAAGTCCAGCGTAGGGCTACAAAGATGATCAGAGGGCTGGAGCACCTGCCCTATGAGGAACAGCTGCGAGAGCTGGGCCTGTTCAGCCTGGGGAAGAGAAGACTGAGGGGGGATCTTATCAATGTGTACAAGCACCTGAAGGGAGGGTGTCAAGGGGATGGGGACAAACTCTTTTTGGTTGTCCCGTGTGACAGGACAAGAGGCAATGGGCAGAAATTAAAGCACGGGAAGTTCTGCCTGACCGTGAGGGGGAATTTCTTCCCTGTGAGAGTGACGGAGCACTGGAACAGGTTGCCCAGAGAGGTTGTGGAGTCTCCTTCTCTGGAGACCTTCAAGGCCCGGCTGGATGCCACCCTGTCTACCATGCTGTAGGTGACCCTGCTTGAGCAGGGAGGTTGGACTAGATGATCTCCAGAGGTCCCTTCCAACCTTACTGCTTCTATGACTCTATGATTCTACTTTTAATTATTTCCCTTTAAAATGAAATAAAACGTACATCTTAGGCAAATTGTAAATGTAGTCATAGCTTAGACTTTTCAAAAAAGTTTATTCAAAATTGTTTTCAGTGTATAAAAGGATTCATATTAAACCTCTTAATTATTGAAGCTATAGATGACACACTATATACAGTGTGTCTGTGTATAAAATATACCTAGTACAGAATGAGATTTAAAATAAGATTTGTGGACCACTCTAGGGGATAATTCTTTTGTTAATAAAAATAAAAATAATATTTTTGCCTGGTATAAGTGCTTACATACTGTTGCCCCCCCAAAAAATCATTGTGATATATGACATAGAAATAACTAGAAATAGCTCTATTTTTTAATAATTTTAAATATTTAAAGATTTTTTTCTTTTCCGGATCATAGAAGATCTAGAAAAGATGGCCCCATTTAGGGCCTCTTTGTAAATGCATTTTAGATTTTCTCTTTCTGAATAAATTTCTTATCCGTAATCCAGAAATTTTCCTATGGATTGATAAACTAGTTTAATTAACTATTTTGGCTTTTATAAATATCATATAATAACAGAAAAATATTTCACTAAAGTTTTCTTCAAAATATTTCTTTATGACTCTAATATGGAGAGAAATTTATACCACTGAGAAGAAGAATGCGTCCCTTTTGTTCAAACTTAACATCTATGTGATTTAGGCTTTGAGATATAGAGGTATAAATATTGCTCAATTAAATTATAGTTAGAGCTGACCAAAATTCAGCATTTAGGTATAGAACTTTTTAAAATTAATTTTAATTACTTCAGAGCAACATGAGCAAATATACTAATAGTTAGAATTGTTCCAGGATAAAAAATTATATAAATATGTTGGAGAAGAGTGACAAGAACACAAATTTAATGGACCAGGTGTGTGATGTGGAGCCTGTATGTCCAGAAAGCCCTTACCAAGGTTTTCTGGACTTTCAGACATTCTGATAAAGCAAGATCAGATGTTAAGATTTCTCAGCAACTGAGCTCCCTGGGGCATCTAGAACTGCCAGATTCTTGCAGGAGGAAGCATAATATCTTTGTTAAAATTTCTCTTTTCCATTTTTGCAACAAAGCCCTGATGTGCTCCAGCACTGGAGACCAAAAAGCTCTGAGGTGTCTATTAGTCTGTTGAATCTAGGCATGACTGCTCTTGGATCTGCTGCCCAGATACAAGCTATATCTGCTACCCAAATTTTCTTTGATGCAAAATCCATTTGACTAATTTTCCAATAATAGAACTAGAAGTTTTTATACAAGTAATGAGACGAGCTCTAACAGTATCCCCTGTTTTGGGATTTTTTATTTTTCCTATTCTTCCTTATTCTTGTTCTTGTTCTTATTCTTGTTCTTATTTTTATTCTTATTCGTACTCCTCTTAAAAATTGCTCAGAAGTTACACTTCCACTATCATTTAAAACTCTTTGTAATGTTACTCGGTTCCATAAGGAACAGAGTTTTTCAGCTGTCTGAAAACAATACATGCATATTCGAAAACAATACATACATATTCTTCAGCTATTTCAGTACTTGATTTGCTGAACCGGGGACACAATTTAACAAAGAAAATGATTTCTGATGCGAGCAAATCAAATTTTCCTATACCCTGTGCTGTCCCACTCTGATCCCCCAGATTTGAAGAGTCTTCTTGGTGACATGAGATACACATGAATTGCTTACATTTCTAGAGGACTTAGCTTTAACTCTACCAGAGAAGAAATTTGGGGAAAATTTAAGAAAGTTTCTTTCTTTAGGATGAATGCTTACATCCTGGGCATCTAAACCCGACGTGGCAGTGAGAGACTGCCTCACAGGCAAGGAGTAACTGCTCATCTGGTCATGTTACTGCTCGGAGATGTTGCCATATTGACAGGGACGATTAATATTGCATTATGGCCGGTCATCACTAATGAGTCCACCTGCCTTTAATGGATTATAGGTTTGGTACCACCTGAAGATGCCTTGTGCACATTGCATCTGTGATTCTCCACGGAAGGCACAACAGTGAGACCCCTTAGGCAAAGAGACAGAAGAAAAAATACCCTGCTTCTTTCTCCGTCTGGTTGCAACTGATGCTGCTGCCCTGCAGAAACAGTTGTGCTTTTGTATGTAGATGACATGAGATGGCCATTCTTGCATCACTTAGTCTTCTATCGGTGCTTGGTGTCTCTCCAAGATCTGCACTGGGAAAAGTAGATTTGAGAGCAGATCAATTTTCCACATGCAGCTCAAATGTCCTGTGGTGAAAAAGGAATATCTTCTGATCTAAAGTGAGACTTCTTGTCACAGACTTAGAAGTCTCCCATGAGGCAGGCGAATAAGGAGGTCCTTATTCAAAGCCCAGTATGTCCATGCAAGAACCCCTCAAATGCTTTCAAGGTTTCTACTTAACTTATTAAGTGATGATTTTACACAGTAATATTCAAGACAGTACAGTTGTGACCGAAAGGTGACTTATAACTATGGATTTCAGTGTCACAGCACAATGGTAGACTTTAAATATTTGTGTTTCTTCCCTGTGGTGGAAAGAACTGCAATATGTAAAGTTCACTACAAGAATCTGTCTTCTGGCAACTGTGTTTTTTGTCAGTTCAAATGGTTGTGTGTCAGGTATGCCAAATATTTCTATTAGACTAAATCAGTAAAGATTTGAAGTAGAAAAATATAGCTATCCAGTTTTGTCTGACTAAAATTTCAATACCTAGTTCAGGTTCTCCTTTTTATAGAATATTGGCACAAATGCAGTATTTGCATTTGTGCCAGTATTCTATTGAAAAAAAAAAAAAAAAAAAAAAAGAAGAAGAAGGAGAAAAAGAGAAAAAACAGGTAGACAGATTGCAAAAGACAGAGAGAAAATATACCCACAATAAAGAAACCCAAATGTTTTTCAGAAGAATCTTAGTATTTCCATAACAATATCCTGGATTTTGTCAAAGCCTTTTTTGATTTATTGGGGCTGATGGCATGGATATTGAATTATATATTTTTTTAAAAAATGTATTCATTGAGGCAAATAACATGAAACAAACAATCTAAACTAGTGAATACAACACTGCAGATTAAAAAAAAAAAAATGACTTGGCCAGGTTGCCTGGTAATTTAAGATGGCGCAATGTTTGTTTCTTAAGAGATTGTATGGAATATGTTATTTGCTGACATTTCAGTACAAGTAGTCTTCACCTATGTCCATCTACTGCAATTAACTGGGCTGTGTTCATCTAAATTGGGAAGATTTCAAAATCCTGCTTCAAATTTAATTCCACATGTGCAATAACTTACTGTGACAAGCTTTTGGCTGAGAAACAACCAAGAAATTCATATTGTTAGGGAGCAAGTATTATTTGTCATGATCCTATTGAAACTGATGGTTATTATCAACAAAGACTAAAAAATTCACAGGATGGTAAGTTAGTGTAATTAAAAAAAGAAATTTTCATAAGGGTGAAACCAGATCAGGCTATTAAGCTCAAATATTTCTTTCTGACAGTGATCAGTACCACAGGCCAAAGGAAGAATACTTAGTAGAAAAAGGACAGAGTGGTACTTCCCAGAACAACAGTACTCAGAACAGTACCCTACCTACCTGAGTCAGAGGTAAGTTTTTTATATTTAATAATCCTTAAAAGATTAAAAATTTTCTCTTTCTTTTCTTTTCTTTTCTTTTCTTTTCTTTTCTTTTCTTTTCTTTTCTTTTCTTTTCTTTTCTTTTCTTTTTTCTTTTCTTTTTTTTTTCTTTTTTCTTTTCTTTTCTTTTCTTTTCTTTTCTTTTCTTTTCTTTTCTTTTCTTTTCTTTTCTTTTCTTTTCTTTTCTTTTCTTTTCTTTTTTCTTTTCTTTTTTCTTTTCTTTTCTTTTCTTTTCTTTTCTTTTCTTTTCTTTTCTTTTCTTTTCTTTTCTTTTCTTTTCTTTTCTTTTCTTTTCTTTTCTTTTTTCTTTTCTTTTTTCTTTTCTTTTCTTTTCTTTTCTTTTCTTTTCTTTTCTTTTCTTTTCTTTTCTTTTCTTTTCTTTTCTTTTCTTCTCTTCTCTTCTCTTCTCTTCTCTTCTCTTCTCTTTTCTTCTCTTTTCTTTTCTTTTCTTTTCTTTTCTTTTCTTTTCTTTTTATTTTTATTTAATCTGTGAGACCTTTTGTCATCATCAGCATCCTGCAGCAAGGAGTTTCACAGTGTATGTGAAATAATAAGCAAGTTTCCTCCATTTGTTTTGAGACTAATACATGTGGGTTTAATTTGGTATCCTCTTGTTTCATAGCAAGAGAAACTGAAGGAGAATGGGGTCACTGCACCTTAGAATTGATATTATAGACCTCAATAATATCTACTCTTTATTATTTATTTTTAGCTTAGAGTACAGAGCTGCTGCTTTTATAATATAAAAGTTGCACCTAAAAATCTATTTTTCTCAGACTCATTTACTTCTCTAGTCTTCTACCATTTTTTTCACTGCATGTTTGTTAACACAGAGTGTCTTGAGGAGTATGGGCATAGCTGACAGAAGATATTTTCTGAAAAAGTTAATTTCATCTAACTATTCAGATTCCATTACCTATCAATAAAATACAGACAGGTTTTACACTAACTGTTGTAAACAGCGTTGTGGTGATGAGGCGCTGTCATATATCCTAGTAACTCTTCAAAGGAGGTGACTAGGAAAAGGACCAGAATTTGGAAGCTCTGTAGTCTGCAGTTGCGTTCCCTCTTGTGATGTTTCCCACTACAAGCATACACAAAGGGAAAATCAGCATTTCCTTCAATAAGAAGTGAGACAAATCTCATGTGAGCAGTTCAAGACTCGGAGTCCTTTGACGCAGAGTCAGCTGCTGAGAGACTTCTAAACCACCAGAGGTGTTGTAAGGGCTATTGGAGTGAATGTCATGTACCTGCTAACCAAAATTGGTTGGTTTGATTGAAATGTGGCTCAGAACAGTGTATTGCCAAACTGCAGAGCTTCGTGCTCACAGGCATTTAGCTTTTCTTTCCTTCTGCCTAAAATTTGTACCTGGCTATTCACCTAATGCAAGTACGCCTGTCACTCTCTGTCCGAGAGTCTCTTTTAGTGGAAGATACCTGATAATGATAGGAAATAAACCACTAGTTTTATTTTGGTTTGGTTTGGTTTGGTTTACTTTTGAAGCTAAGAATTTGAAGCTAAGAAAGTGAAAGGATTATTGGGTAATATCCTATGGCCTGTGTTATGCGGGAGGTTGAAGTAAGTGCCTGCAATGATCACTTCTGCTGTTATAATTTGTGATGTCTGAAAGCAGAGGACTCTTTTTTCTTACTTGAGAGTTTTATTGTATTTCATCAAGGTGATGCAGTGGTCTGGCTGACAACAGATGTCTTTCAAAATATATGAATTATAAACTTTTCCAATGAAGTGTACTTTTTAGTCTTAGAAATAAGTGATACACGTGTAAGTGTGTCTGGATGAAATGCAAGATTGTGATGATGGTCTTGTGCTGTGAAGCATTTATTATCATCAGTTTGAGAAGGTTGCACCATAAGTGGATGATGTAATCGCTTCATATTAAGGTCGATAAACCTGCTTTATCACAATGTAGCATTACACATATTGCAGTAAAATTGTTTATAAAGATCAAGTAATATTTGTATGTCTTTTCTTTCTCCTTTTACTTCCTCTTCTCCCTCTTCCTTTCCACTGTGATGAAATCTTACAGCTGCAAGATTTTCTGAGGTTTGCTCCCTTACTGTTGCAGAAGGGAGTTCTACGCCCACTCTCTGTCTTATGAAGGACCCTGATTTTCATTTAAATACTAAGTGCTCCTTTAGGTTACATGTGTTACAGATGTGCATACAAACAGTTACAGATTGTGCATGCAAGGAGCCCCAGGGAATTTCTGTGATGGTTGTTACATTTATTTCTGTTGACAGAAAATGTAAGTGGATTCTGCAAATAGCTGTGGAACTACTAAGCAAAACAGAAGCAAGAATTACTGTGGGTTTCCATGTGTACGGTTTCCTGCGCTGGTAAAACTAGTTAAACCCTTCTGCTTACTTCAGGCATCATCTCCTAAGGAGCCTGAACACAGACGTTGTTTCTGGAATGGTCTTATTTTCTCACTGCTGCAGATGTCCCTACGCAATGCCTTTCAAAGCTTTACATGTCACTTAACAGCCATAATCACAATGCTGATGTGTTACTATAGCAAGAGAAAATGATTGCATTGTTTTATGAGGACAATCAACTTTACAAACCAAACAGAGTAACAGCTTTTGCATGCTTAGCTGTAATTCACAGCAGTATATTAGCACACCAGTGCTGTATATTAGGCACCAATCACTAAGTCTATGTGACTCTCTCTGTCATGCTCTGCGAGGGAAGGGAAGCGTCCTTTAGCAAGGCTGCGAGCGTAGGCCACAGCTGTGACAGAAGGCTGCAGGAAAGGCAGGGCAGTTCATGTGCAAATACCTTCTAAGGCTGGATTTGCAGAAAGTCTCCATGGCTAGACCGAAATTTTCTTTGTCTGTTCCTCCAGATGAAGGCTCTAGCGCTGAGCTAGTTTGGCGCTATGCTAGCCTTTTTGTGAGAAGATGTGGGTACCCAAGAATACCTGTATGAAACTGGAGACTTGGCTGGAACCCAGCTTAAACTTAAGAGACGTGAATAAGATTTGAGACACTCATGGAGGCTTCAGTTAAATTTAGGAGTGACCTATGTGTCTTCATTGTAAAACGTGTCCAGAGAAGTAGAAGGAAATGCTACTATCCAACTTTGCTTAGTTTCTCAGTGGCTAGAGGATACAAACTTAAATTGATTCAAGCAGAGGAGCAAACTGAATCTGAGTTTCCCATTTTCTAATTTAAACTCTAACCTCTGAGATCTTGGAGAGAAATGCTAGTGTTAGTGGATTCTGGGCCTGACACTTAGAGAGATCAACACATGAGATAGGAGAGGGTGCAACCTACACAGTCCTGCAGGCAGGGTAAGAGAAATGATTTTTAATCTAAGTAGCATTGCAAAATCTAGGTAGATCTAAGCACAGACATACTGCTACATACAGAAGCAATTTACCTGCTGTAAATTTAGATAACAGAGACATAAAGATACATATGGGACCCTTTAGTTTCATGATGTCATCTGAATTGTCTTGACCTTACCACATCTTCAAGTATGATGTCTCAAGACTACATAGAAAGTATTCTACAGAGTGCAGTTTTTGCAATATAAATTGGCTTCTTAAGCCATTAAAATATGTGATGTAGGGAATAGCTATAAATGTGGAGTAAGTTAATATGTGTTTTATATCTATGTCAAGGGAGTTTGTCTTTCTTAGAAAAAGGATAATGAATGATTCAAGCATTTTTTTTTTTCTCCTGGATATCCAGGTAGATCACTCATATTACACATTCATCAAGGGCTATTGATATTTTACTTTCATAATGTTTTTTTCTTCCATATTTCCTTTGTCATTAATTCTTGTTCTTGCTTCTATGTCCACAAGACAAAGCAGTTACACAGACAAGGAGAGAATCTATAGATCTTCAGCTAGACTTAGATTACACTTTTTTTTAAAGAATTAATGATTACCTTTACGTGGTCGCTAAATGATTTCTAAGGTCTGATTTCTGAAAAGTTCTGACCTTTACTGTTCCAAAACTCACCTAAACCATACACATGATTGTGTTAGGACACAAGAAGAATAACATACATGTTTAAAACACACATGAAAAAAATGAGGCTAAAAAGATCATTGCAGAGTTAAACTGTAGAATATTGAAGACTAATGTTAGAAAAAAGTGTTATAGTAACAGAAAGAAACGTCAAAAAAATGAAAATCAGTATTTTAAGCTGTTGGAAAAGCACAGGAAAAAAGTCTTCTCAGCTCTCTTGATTTTTTGTGAGAGGCAGAAACTTTTGAAATACTTAACTCTATGCCTCCTTGTCTTTGCCCTCTGTGCATGCTCATACCAACAATGATTTCTTCTGCAAGGAGAGCAAAACAGTATGCCACTTACTTAACTATGTATTCGCTTGAGGACCTAGTCCCTGGAGTATTTGGAGTTGGCATGAAAGCAAGCTGTGAATCTGAACAGAGAGTCAATTAGAGAGAAGGAAAATGCCGTGAGCCTCTGCAACAGGCAAGCCACGAGAAGAATGAAGTGCTTAGAGCACAGTCTGAAGCCTGGTACTTTATTGGCTCATGATAACTGAGAATTTGGCGTTTTTGAATAACCAAGTTTATCCATAGAAAACATACTATGTTTGTGCAGGAGCTTAATTCAGTGTATAAAATAAATGCCACTATAAATCTATAGTTTTTCAAAGCACTAAACAATGCTATTTAAAATAATTAATACCTTTGCATTCCTATTATTTACTAGTAAGTCACAACTGTATCTTTTTTCGCAGTGCTGTGCAAATACAGAGAAAGTGATTGCGTTTACTAGTACTCATATGTAAGACACATTTGAAAATTTTTCAGAAAGACAGATCTACAGGAAAAACTACAGGTTGTCATCAACTGGATATCAACATAGCTGACTGATTTTGGTATTACTGTAGCAGATTATATATGGAAAACCTAATCCAGAGCCTTTTGACTAAAGCTATGTTTCATTCATATGATTTTTTATTAGAAAACAAATATCAACTCTAAAATATAAAATACTCTTTGGTAAGCATCATATAATCATATAATCCTCTTTTTTATGATTCATATATGTACAGTGCACTTAATTATTGCCTTTTCTGTGATGTGAAATTTCTTGTAAAGTTTATTGAAAGCAGAAAGAGTCTAGAGTTTCAAAGGAAATGATTATGAAATGATTTACAATAAAATCACCATTCCAACATGATGCTTTCTCATTAATGTCTTTTGCTAAGACATACAGAGGAAACAAATACAGCACTTTTTAACAGTATTGTTATAATAAAGTTTTGTTGCCATGGAGGGAAGAAATACTGCGTAGCTGAAGTCATAAAATTCTTTTAGAGGTACTAATAACTCAGAAGAGCTTAATAACTTGTTGAAAATGTCCAAATTCATAAAATATTTCAAGGAGAGAACAATTAGGTATGAAAAATATCAAGTCATGGAGTATGCTTTAACTGTTGCTAATGCTTACCTTGTTAAGGTTTCTTTTTCATGTTTTATTCTTAGACCTCTATGATACCACAGTTGTGTTACACATTCAGTAAGTTTTGTTCTGAAAGTGGTACCTTTTCTCATGGCAGCAGCAGCCTCCAAGATGTTTCTATATTTTTAAGTGGCCTCACTGGAAAGTCAATGTACTAACAGAGGAGGAGGGTATTGTTGGATTAAAGCTGCCTCATCCTAGTCAGAAACGGGCAGCTTCTGTGATTTAACAGTGCCAGACAGAAATGGAAGTGCTGGGGTTTTGTTAGGGTACACAAATCACTAGGAATTAAAATAGACTTTCAAGAAATCTACAATATTTGCTCCAACTCAAGAAGTCCTAGAAAATATTTTTGAATCTGTTATTTTTTTTAAGCCAATGATTTATCTTTTTCTTTTCTTTTTTTTTTTTTTAATCATGTTCAGCTTAGTTTTCTATAAGCTTCACAGAAGAATGGATATTTAAATACTATGTGACAGGCTGGACAGGGCCAGGGCATACTTGAAACTTAATAAACTGCTTTTTAAGATTTCTGACCCACCCACTTGAACCTTATGGTGTAGCTCTGATACTATTATGTCCAGTGGTATTTTTGACATAAAACTCACGGTAGCCAAGATTTCTCCCTGTTGAAATAAAATCCCAGCTGAGAGGGGACCCAGTCCCCTCTGAGTTCTCTGTGTACTGACTTCTCTGCTAGAACTGAGCGACTTAGGACATTTGTACCTGGCTCAGCTGCCTCTTTTCAATCAGAGAGGGGGAATTATTGCTGCTGATAACAGCCCTTGCAAGATAAATCTCTAGAGGTCAGACTGCATTCTGCTATATCTGTGCATCAAAAGGACACTTACATTTTTGTTTCCTCTCCTTCTAGGTGGGTTGTCTTGTACAATGTTGTATGATGTTGTACAACCATCTTTAGCAGTCTTAAAGAAAACAACAACACATGTCTGGAAATAAAAACCAAGAGGCTGTGCTGTTCTTGCTGATTCTGATTTTAAGAGAGGATTAGAGAAGGTAATTAAGTCATCTGCCTCTCATCTAATGTTTGACATGGTGTGAAAAAAATGTGTTGAATCCTTATGGGTTGTGGGAGTGTTCTGTTTTCAGTTTTGAGAAAAATAGTTTTCTACAACGCATTAAAAAGCATGGTGTGATTTTAATAACTTTATTTTCTTTCCTCTTGTTACTCAATCTTTCTTTCAGGACACCAGTGTGTGCCCCTTCCTTGTGCTTCAAAAAGAAATATGCAGGCAGGCTCCAAAAGCTTGCCTGAACTTCAAATGCATTGAAAGAGGATCAAGCCTCATAGCTGGCATTTAAGTTTGGGATTCTGACATTTTCACCTGAAGACACAACTCCTAACTTTCATGCAGAAGGCACATATATGCAGTTTCCATACTGGGGGATGTGACTACAATGTGTGGCATACAGAGTTGGTCTTTGTATGGGGTGCACCAGACTGCTGTCAGCTTTCGTGGAGGAAACCCCAGAGGCGGCTCTGGATTTACGCCGCCATCGTTGGCTGGGTCTCGATGATGACTCCAGGCACACTTCCAAGCTGCTGCAGGGGCACAGGCCTTGGCCACACCCTGGAGCGGGAGGAGGTGGGCAAACACCTGCCCCACTCTTGTGCCCTACATGTTGGTTTCCATGGGAAGGAAATAAAAACAAGGAAGTGGAGGGGCAATGACATTACAGTAATTCAGGTCACACTTTTGCCACCAAGTGTGTTTGTAGCTCTTGCAGATCTAGTTCTGACAGACATCCTTATTTATCAAGGGGCTTGGCTTTGAGTAGGAATTAGTGGCATTGAATGTAGTGGGAAATAATCAGTTTCTTAATTAAGACCATGCTTAAATGTTTTGTTTGTTAGAATCAGTGTGTAAGTACAGGTCAGAATACTTTTTTGAAGTGACATCTGTGGACAGAATTTGGTATCGCGTGATAGTAATGTAGGGCGTAATAATATTTGCTTTTCCTTATTACACTAACATAACACCCAAATACATTTGATCATACAGCTGAATGAATCAAAGTCCAATAATCAGATTATAAACCTTCTGACTCCCAGTTATTCTTTCTTTCTAATTTATTTATTTATTGGATTATCCTCATTTGTGAACTTGCTGGATCTCTAAGATCCCTTGACAATGTCATGGTGGCCCTGCACAGGGGCCATGACAGGTATTACAGGAAAAAAAAAAAAAAAAAAAAAAAAAGTAGGGAAAGATGCATTGCTGTTTTCACTGTAATGCTTGCTGGTTGTGTTGACATTAGCTACATCTGGAGATATGATCAAGTGACACATGACCATCACAGTTAGTATTACAGAAGCGTGAATTTCAGAAAATAATGCTGCTGCTCTTGAATAGATTTGGCTGCAGAAACAGTTGTCCTGATGAAGACACCAGAATTCATATTAAAATCTGTATTACTATTATGATCAATAAAAAAGTGCATACATTCTACAGCTATGAAGATTTTAACATGGACGTACTGGAGCAGCTCTCATATGAGCAGAGCCTGGAAGAGCTGGGGGCATTCAGTCTGGAGAAGAAAAAGCTGAGGGAGATCTTATCAGTATAAACAAATATCTGACAAGGACTCAGAATAAGGAAGATGGAGCCATATACTTCTCACTGCTAGCCAGTGAATTGACAAGAAACAATGAGTAGAAACTGAAATACAGGAAATTCCACTGAAACATAAGAAAAGCATTTTTTTCCTTATCCTGTTAGCGATTGAACCCCCAGAACCTAGAGAGCTTTTTAGTATTCATCCCTGGAGATATTCAAAACTTGACTGGACAAAGTCCCAAACAACCTGCTCTAACTGACCCTGTTTTCCAGGTGATTTCCAGTGTCCTTTCCAATCTCAGTTATTCTGTGATTCTCAGTGCTGGATACCTTTCTGTTTAATTTTGACATTAATGAGCTGTATGATGGGGCAATTTGCACCCTCAGCAGTTTTGCAGAAGATACAAAACTGTGAGGGTGGATGATACACTGGAGGATTGTGCTTCAGTTCAGAGGGTCCTCGACAAACTGGAGAGAAAGGCTGAGAGAAACCTCGTGAAGTTTAATAAAGGGAAATGTAGGATCCTGCACATAAGGAAGAATAAGCCTGTGTGCAAGTACAGGCTGGAGGCTGAGCTGCTGGGAAGTAGAGCTGATGGAAAGGAGATGGGGGGTTCTGGTGGGCCACCACTTGTTCATGAGCCAGCAAATTGCCCTTGTGCCCAAGAAAGGCAAACAGGGGTGCATGAGCAAGAGCACTACCAGCAGCTCAATGTAGCTGCTTCTTGCCTTCTACTCAGCCCTAGTGAGGCCACAGCCACAGTACTGTGTCCAATTTTGGGCTCCCCAGGAGAAGAAGAAAGAAAAAAAATCACTAAGGAATAAAATAAGTGATTTCCCTGCTTATTTACTTGATTAGAAGTGTTTTGGGGAACAAAAAAACAAAACAAAACAAAAAAGTCTCTATTTAGTCTGTCTATCTACCTCTCTATCTTATTACAAACTGCCAGTATTTGTACCTGCATATCCATACAGCTATCTCATAACATAATTATATTTGTATTGATACTTGTATGTGTCTATATATACACAAACTATTTTAACAATAGAAATAAAATTCAGTAATTTCCTTTCTTCTTGCCTAATGAGGAAAGATAAAATTTATGATGCCTGAGCAAAAGTCTCTCAACATGTGAAGGAAACTAACTCTAGTCTATGAGTCTAGAAGCAAATGTAGTTGTGAGCGACATTTTGGCAGGGACTGGTTGGTTACTGAGTTTGGCTTAATGCAGTGTTCCTGGCTGAGTAATCTGAAGAACCTCTCAGTTTAAAATCTTGGATTTAGGATGCCTGTAACACACAATGGATGTTTTTGGCTGAAAATATGCACAAAGAAAAAAAAAGGGGGGGGGGGGAAGCAAAAGCCCAGATATTTCTGGTGCTTATCAAGTAGGATCTTTAGAAACCTTGGTCCAGATGTTATCCAAGAATATTGAATAGTCTTTCAACAAGGCCCTACTGACATCAAAATATAGTTCTGACTGTGTCTTGTTTTCCCTTTTCTCCTCACCAGCCTTAAGAAATAAATAACAAGCTTTACAAAAGCCGCTAGCAGCAATAGCCCACTTCAAGTGTAAGTCAGCCTAAGTGAAACTTGGAAACAAACAATTAGATCAAAGCTTTAATTCAGAGAGTATTGTAGATGCTCGATATGTTATTTATTTATTTTTGATTTACAGAGAAAAAAGGGGATTTGGGGATTGCACTGGGGAGACTGCATTGCATAATTTTATATCAAAGGACAGCGTAAATATTCTTTTACTTTAAACATAATTTGGTGCATGATGACTGTTTTTTTAAAGCACAAAGCACTCAGCTTTGGTAACCTCAAGTCACATAAGCCTTCAGTTTGGCAGCTTCTAACTGACTTCATAAAAAACATATTCAGAGTTGTCCTTAAGCAGGCCATCTTGTCAGACTTTTAAAGCCACAGCATAGTCCTCAGCTCTTGTCTGCTCTTCCTCTGGGCACACAATGGACACTAGAAACTGTTGAAGAGAAATTTGAGATTACTTTAAACATATCCATTAATTATGCAAAAGTTTCAAAAAGATAAAGCCAACACAGCATAGATGAGGCTGTCTGTGCTAGTGTAAATGATCATTTGCTATCAGTAGATGATTATTTCTGTTTGGAAGACCAGTTATATAAAAGAATGAGATTATCTGAAACCTTGTTTAGATGGGTGCAGTGCAAACACCTGCCTCAGAGTTAATTATCTGCTTCTCTCCTTGTAATGAGTTGAGAGAAACAGAATTTATTGGATATGATTTCATTTCTAATTTTCAGATATTTTGACCAGTTCCACAGAAATCTGTATTCCATTTCATTGAAAGAAGTTTTAGGACATTAAGAAACAAAAAATTGCAACTTCAAATATTTTATGAGATAATCCCCATCATTAGAAGGCATTCAACAATAAAAATGTTTTGGAAAGACAAAAAACAATTATCATAATTCTCATAAAATTCAATGTCCTTCCAAAAGAACAAATCTTGCAGTCCATCACCAAATTTTGGACTTCCAGCTTTCAAATAAACTAAAGAGTTTTTTTTTTTGGTTGTTTTTTCAACATAACATTATGGAAATAATACTGAAAATAACCGTCAAGAATTTAAGGTGCATATTCCAAATAATATATTTTTCAATCATTGAGAGGCTGGTTTCCTGTTTTTCTGATGCTTAGCAGTGGTATTATTAAATACAGTACTCCTGGTAAAACTGAATTTCTATCAAAAAAGTGTATGCAATTGCATACACTTTTCCTTCATTTTTGTTTATTTCTTGGATAAAGAAAAAGAAGTTTTAATATGTGCTCTGATTCATGAAATTCTTCATCTTTTCCTTATTATGGAGATACTGCTGGGAACTGTACTCAAGTGCAAAAATATTTTACCTTTTAGAAAAGATAAATTGAAAAAGGCTTATTTCTAAAAGAAAGAAAGAAAGAGCAAAAGAGTGAAGGGGAGAAAAGAGGAGGAAAGTAGAGGGAAGAGAAGAGGAGAGAAGAGAAGAGGAGGAAAAGGGAGGGGTGTGAAAGGGAGGGAAAGGAAGAAATGATGATGGATGAAAAACAGCCTGAGTATTTACAATGTCTTTGTAGTTATGGATATGCTTGACAGGAGATTGCATCATAATAATAATAGAAAATGAGTATTACTCTGCTCCCAGGTATACATATATTTTTCAGAAAATCTATATGAGAATCTGTGTGATGATCAATATTTGTTCTGTACAACAGAGATGGAAAACATCCAGAATTCTCCCGTTTTTCTGTTTGCCTTGGCCCAGTACCCTGTTCTGGCATTGGCTGGAGCTTTTTGGATACAGCTCTCTTCTTCAACAGCTGGTAGTGGTTTCTTGTTAACTGGCTAAACACTTGCTGAGATTAATCACTCTCCAAAGACCACCATGCCAGAGAATGAGGATAGCATCCTATCGTTTTTGCTGTAATGAAAATAACCAGGGGGAAAAAAAAAAAAAACTCCAACAGAAATAGAAATGATTAAGAGAGCCCAAAGGACAACTGACTGATAGTAACATGTATAACTGCATGTATGTATGCATTTATGTGTCTTGATATTCACAATCTAACTAGCAAAAGTCAGTATATGTATTACCTCCTAAGAGTATTTCATATATCTAATGGTGATATGTACATTAAAAACAGAGCAGTATTTTTTCTAGTAGAGATTGGACCCAACCTTTGATTCAAGCCAGAAATATATCCCATGGCCCTGCTCGATGAGAAATCATGTTTTCTCTTTTTTTGAGGTGAGGAAATAGCTCTCAATGTACTTAATTTCTAGCTGCACGCCCAGCTGGGATTTCCAGATGATTAAATCCCCTTCATTTCCTGAGACTTGTCTACAAAAGTGATTTCCAGGCAAGCAGGCCAGGCTTTGGCACCTGAGAACGGTGATCCCTCTGAGCTCTAATGTGCTGTTGCTCTTTTATCACCAGCAAGCTAGGAGTCAGGTATTTTTAGCTCCGGCATGTGACTAATATGACCACAGTTTTATCAGTCATGCATTCGTATTTATAGTCTGACCATTAATCACAGCGGGAAGAAGAGGATTTGTGTCTGTGGTCGTGGCCCTCGTGGCTGACATCTGCTTCTCCACCAGGCTCAGCGCGCTGCCGTGTGGCATCTGGCGACCGCATGTGTGGCACTGCTGCCAACAGGAGTGCTGCTCTGCGTCCCGAAGGCGTTGAATAAACCTCATTTTCTGCTCCCTGGATTTCCCAGAAAATGACAGATCTTGCCAGCCTGGCAACAGATCCAGTTCCTGCTGCTCAATGGAAGTGGCAAAAGCGAGGGACCTGATTAAAGGCCCTTGATCTGTAATTTTCCAGCAGCAAATGCCACAGTGCCCTCCACTGAGCTCTCCTGTTTTCCAAATGTCCTCCTTCGAAGTTAGGAAATGACTTCTCAGTTTGTGTGGTCTTCTTTTCTTCTCAGCTCCTCCAGCTCCCCAAAGGCTGCAGCAGGGGAGCCTGGCGTCACTTCACTTTGGAGAAAGACTTTGTGTTTTGCTTCCCTCCTCCGGTCCCGATGCCCAGACCCTGGGAGAGCGCGGACCACGCTCCTGCTCGAAGATGGAGGTCACCCTGGGACCGGAGTGAGTCAGAGAGTCTCCGCGGCTCTGAAACCCCCTCGCTCACTGCCAGTGCTGGCCTCTCTGTGTTTTTGCTTCAACACCGAAATTCCAGGAAAATAACGAATAAAAGTCAAAATCATTATTTTAACATCCAGCTATTCAACCTAGGCGTGGGGCTGTTGTTAAAACACAGCGTACCCAAATGAACAGTGGGCTGGGGAGGTGGTATTGTTCTCTTTCTTCTTTTTGAATAAATGAATAAATGAATAAACGGCTATGTCTCAGATATGAGACACAGAAAATAACTTTTTATCACTTTATTTCTTTGAAAGTTAAAAAAAATATAAATTCTGGTAATACTTATGACTATCAGAGGGAGGGAAAAAAGGGTATTTTTTCAGTATTTTTGCTTGAGATGAATATCCCAAGAATGAACTTTTCATTCCTTTCTTTCCAGTCCACAGAGATGCAGTCCAGGCCTCATAAAATCAAGGAAGAAAAATGTGCCTTTGGGCACTGCATTTAACCAGCTTCCCAAACTCACCTAGGAGAAATTGTGGGTGCAGTTTGCTGTGAGGTTGTCCTCTGCCAGTCCATCTCATTTGGTGCAGATATTTAACTTTCTGTAAAGTTTTACATTATACAATTTACATTGTAAGAGGGGTGCCTTTATAAACATTGGATGCACAGACCTTCTGAAAACTAGCTGCTGGCCACTGCCAGGGAACGAACCACCCACATGCTCTAGTATTTGCTCATCCTTACGAAGGAGAGGAGTATGTTGATCTTCCTGTGCAGACATTCTGGTGTCAGCCTAATAGAGATGTAGCTATGTCTCTGTCATGATATTAGTCTCACGAAAAGCAGCAAGCATAAAGCATAGGCAAGACCTTACTTTTATGTTATTAGTACTAAATATGTGAAAATGTGTGCTCTCACTGGGGCGGGAATAGTATTTTCAAAGAACTTTTTTTTTTTTCTTTTTTGCTAAGGCTTATTTTATTAAAATAATGATACTACAATTAAAAGCATAATTATCAAACTAAGCTGTTTTTGTGTATGAAAAATAACACAATTTAAAGGATTAAAGTTAGAAACAATTATGCTATCATGAGGCAGAGGGTTATTCAAGCCAACTCAGCTATATTGTTAAATCCAACAAAAGCCATGACACAAATTAAAATAAGACAGTGCTAAAACAGATGTAAAATAACTGAGAAGCTTCAAACAGGGAAATCTGGAGAACACAGGCAAAACACTTTATATTTTAAAAAGAAAGAAAGAAAAAAAAAAAAAAAAAAGAGGAAAGAAAGTATTACCATAGCAAGCAATAGTGGAATCTGCCTCCAGAGTGTTTGGGAGATGGCTGTGATGCTAGCTTGTATGCAGAAATCTTAAACACAGGAACCTACCTGTCAGATCAGACCCAAGACACATTTTTACTGGAACTTGTTTCTATCCAAGGCCAATAATATTTGCATCAGAGGAAGGTGGAGCTCCCTTTCTGCTCAACCCTGACAGCGTGCCCCTTCAAGACCTCAATAATTGTAAAACATTTTTTTTCCTTGCTCATAGTAGCTGGCATATAATCTGTAGTATGATAGACCATCCAGTCACCAAGTATTTATTATTTTTAAGTATTTTTTTCATATCTGAGTATTTTATGTTCCTTATGAAAGCATGTTGCTCTAATCCAGATTCTGCTAAAGCTTTTGCTGCAGTGAGATCTAGGGTCAATGAGCCTTAATAGATAATTATGAATTAAACTAAAAAAAATCCTTTTACATTTTAATTAAAATTTATTTTAAAAATATTTTCGTGTTCTCTTTTTTTCTTTCTCATATTTTTCATTTTTTTCTTACCTCCCTTTTAAAGCTATTCCAAGGGTTTATTTTTACATATAGATATACACATACACACACACTATACATATATATTATATATATATTGCAGAGGTAGATTTCATCGGTATGATGAACAGTCTGTTCATATTATGACATATTTGGTGTTACAATATTCAGAGACAGTTTTGATAAAAGAGAATGAGAAATGCTGTGATGGGGTGAAAAGAACTAAATATTTTACAGCTAATGATATAATGAATTCTAAGCAAATATATTTTTCTAGCTATATTTGCACTGATTTGAAATTGAATAGATTCTGGATTGAGCAAATGAAGCTTACTTCAAGCAGAAATCCAAAACATCTTCAACACTATGTTCTCACTAGTTGTATGACAAAATGCTGCTTGTTTTGGCTTACCTATCTTTTCAACAAACTTGCACAACAATTTCAGGATAAAGAATTTTTTTTCTTTTATATTTCTGTTTTGTTTTCTTTTATTTGTTTGTACTGTACCATGAAAAACCATCTGCCCTCAGGGAAGAATGGAGACAGAAACAGAATGTAATTCTATTCTCAACACAGTGTCAGATGAAATGCCAAGAGACTAAGTGTTGTTTTTAAATAATCTTCTTCTCCAGCTTCAATCGAGCCTTCTACTAAGATGGAAAAAAAAAAAAAAAAAAAAAAAAAGAAAGAAAAAAAAAAAAAAAAAAGAAAAGGCATGCCCCAGCAACCATGATTTAGGATGGAAGCCTGTACTTTCTTACAAAGAAAATGTGTTTCTGAGGAACTGAAGGATTAAGGACCAACAGGGATGGAGTTCTTCACTCCTTTGCACTGGTGCTCTTTGAAAATCAAGTTCCAATGTCAATACTGTTTCAGAGAAGCTGTTGATGAATTGGGCAGAAAAAAATGGGATGTTTTGGTATCTTTTCCTCTTAACTCATAAAGCCACCAAAGCCACTTTGATCTCAAATCTTCCCTTCTGAGTATTGTTTTTCTTTTCCTGAGCTCCTCTTTTTTCATTCAGTCTAAGACATGCCTTTGATATTGGCAAGAATGCATTGCTTGTTAGGGCTTATTTGCTTAGATTAGTGGGTACAGGAACAAACCCCCCCCCAAAAAAAAAAAAAAAACAAAAAAAAAAAAAAAAAAAAAAAAGAAGAAGAAGAAAAGAGTGGCCATTGAAATTATGTAGCACTTCTTTGGGCTCTATTCTTTGTTTAGATGTTTGTTTTTCTTGTCTTTGTTAGTTGTTTTGTGGTCATATTGCACAACAAGTTATAATTATATAAATATATGGTCAAATAAGAAGACGGTTGGAGCAACTCATGCCTCTAATTCTCATCTGTATTCAAACAAGGTCTGTTAGTGCACTGAATGACTGTGATCTTTTGATAATACTATGATCCATTCAAGAATGTCTTCTCTGTATGTTTGTTGATGACAGGAGGCAACATAATAAAGCATGTATTTAAAAAAAGGAACCTGAGGTCTAGTAAACAATAAATAGGTCATGTTCATCTTTCAGATTCACTATAGCACTCTGTATTAAATTAAGAATAGAATGACTTTAACATCCAAATAGCAATCTGTCCACATAAATTGTATGATGTGGAGCAGGACCATGTAATCCAATGACGAGTCTTTTTCTTTAATTTTTAAGGTCATATTGCATGGTTAGTTTCTAAGCAGAATTTCTCGGGGTTTCCTGGGAATCCTGGCCATTCTGTTCCAATATACTTGTTGCAGAACTGTAGCAACAAATCTCAGTAATGTTGCAAAGTTCAAAGTAAATCATGTTACTGAGGGAAGGTGGTTTTACTTCAAAATAAAACTGATCTTGCTCACCCACGTTCACTCTCATGCCCATATACTCTCAAGCAGCACGATGCATATTTCCAACTAGTCCGGACAGGATTACTTGAAGTGAGACAGAGAATAAAAGAGACATAAACTGTGGAGGCCTCTTCAGTGGTAATACAAATATGAAGAAATGTCCACCCATCTTCTCTACATCAATACTGGGGGCTGCTGCGGGGTGCCCTGAAGCCGTCCTTGCTCCAGCTGACCCAGCTCAGCCCCACAGCCTCTCCTTAAAGAGCAAGGACTTCAGCCCCGATGGCTCGGGGACCTCCACTCCTGGTTGTGGGTGTCTTTCCTGTAGTGGGACACCAAATCTGGGTGCAGTTCTCCGTACTACATTGCAAGGAGAGGGCAATAATCCCTCCCAAAGTATTGCTTTTCTCTGGAGACTGAGTGGGCATTTGTTCATCCTGGATGTTGCAGGAGCTCTGTTGGCCCCTTCTTCCCACTGTCCAGAGCCCTCTGGATGGCAGCTTGGCCCTCAGGCCTATCAGCTTATCCCCACAACTTAGTAAACCTGATAAGAGTACCTTCCATCACTTGTTCCAGGTCACTGATACAGTTATCGTACTGTTTGTATTACTATATGCATGTCTAGCAATAAAGATGTTGCCATCTCTGCTTTGGCCTACAATACATACAGCACCCAATATAATTTTACTTTTCAGCCTTGAACTCCTGGCTTCTCTGGATTTTCCTTCTCGTGGTCTCAATCTATCTTCTGAACAGCCACTCTGAAAGAAGGAAACATATGACATAGACACCATCTTGTATTTAGTAAAACATCCCAGAAGAAGTCACAGTAACACTAAAGCTTAGGGTCAAAAATTGGCTACAGCCGTTCACAACGGAAATGTCTAACAAGTAATATATATTAAGAATAAGCAAGAGTGTTCTAGCTCTGAATGAGCCATTTTGAATCAGATCACAAGTCCTATAAAAAGTAATATTTTAATGGTATATTTCTCAAATCAATTAAGCACAAAGAGTTTCCTTTCAAAGAGAAACTTCTGAATTTACCCTCATAGCTTGTGAGCTCAGATCTGTCCACTTACCACTCAGCTCAATGGCTGTTGCTAACAAAAATACACGATTTACCTGTGTATTGAATGCCAGTTTCACCACCACTGAAGCTAATGAGACCAGCTAGTGCAGCCACTTTACTTTATAGGTAATGAAATGTGACTTTAGAACTTTACACCAAGGCAAGCTAAGCAGTCAGTTCGCCTGCTAACCATGGCATCCCAGTGGGAGCAGAATACAAACACTTTGTGCAATAGCATTCAGAGTGGTGAATGACATGTTTGAGCCAGATATTTGATTAGCATTCTTTCCCCCCCCCCCTTTTTTTATTTTATTTATTTTTTTTATTGTTCAGCTCATGCTTGCTGAAAAAGCTGTGCATTTCACCAATGGGCTTGAAAGCATGGCAGTGTCTCCTTCTAGCCTCCGGATGGCTGCCACCTGCTCTGTACAGGGCCTGATTCTCCATAATCCTTTGTGTACTGTTGTCGTTTATATGGTGTGAGGAGGAATTTTAAATGCTACCATTCACAAGCTTGACAACTCCAATGCAACAAGATTGTGAGTCAGCAAAAAACACAAAGCTTCCTGACAAATGATGGCATTTATTTAAAAAGATAAAATAAATAAGCTCTGAGGCCTTCTGTGTTCGCCATCTGTTTAACATTCTTTTTTAAAATAGGCTTTTACATCTGATAATTTTTTAGGAGTGGAGGCTTTTCAGCCAAACTGGATGTCCACACCCAAAGGGTCAAAGATTTCTGCAAGGTTCTTTCCAGTGACAGAGAAATAGCTTGGACAGTATGAGGATGTATCAGATACACTGGATATATCATATTACTGTGAAAGTACTGATCCTGCAAGCTTGACATTTACTTGAGACTGGGGGCTGGGGTGGAGGGAGGAGATGGAGAAAGTACTTCCAGCAAGTAGTCTTAAAATAAAGAATAACTCAATTTATATAGTGTAAATATAAAATACTTTTTCATTTTAATTTTTAAGCTGAACTTTTCATTGCGAAGTTATTTGCAAGGAACATTTGGCAGGCTTTTACACATAACTTTATTTTTTTCCCCCTCTCTTTCTTTTCTTTTCCTTTTTTTTTCTTTTTTTTCCTTCATTCTCTCCATGAACTTGTTTTTTCTTACAGTGTTCTCAGATGTGTTTGAACCCTGGGAAGATAAGGAGGTTTTTTAAAAGGCAATTCCATGTCCTAATCCTTCTGCTCATAAATCAAATATTGATCTATTTAGTAAATCAGCCCGAAGTACTCAGAATTGTAAAAGAATGTTTACTCAGCAGAGAGACCCCTTGACAGCTGTTCAATGGTGGGATTATGATGCCACAGTAGTAATTACACTATAAACAGCAGTACAGAAGAAAATAAAACATGAAAGGGAACTTTGATGCCTGTTACCAAGCAACAAAAAATATGTAACTTCAGATGTGATGAGCATGTACATTTTCCTGTAAGTTTCACAGATGTCTTGACTTTATAGGACAATACTAGTTTCAGTTTCAGTTTAGTTATTTTCTTTCTCCCCCTTTTTTCTGTCTTCACAAAGTAGAAGTGATTGTTTAAAGAGAAAATAAGAAAAACATTGAATTATCTTCTGCTGGCTGTTGTGAGTATTCTTTCAGGACAACCATTTCCTCTACACAGTCTGAAGTCAAACTGTCTTCCGTGTGTGAATTCACCACTTTGTTCTTTCTGAAGATGATCAGTATTGTTTTGTTTTAGTGAAGTCATGAATTTTAGGGCAAGTCATGCAGTTGACAGTGAACTCCTGCCTCGTCTAAACAGCAGCTGACAGAAGAAAATCTGTCTTGCTTTTTCTGGAACTGGAATTTTGCCCTTTTTTCTCTCTAGAGAAGGATAGTAGATTTAGGAAGTTCCCTATCTCTAAGCAGATGGAGTTGTGTGTTTAAGCCCTATGTTTATGCAAATTCTCAGCCTGCACAGGGCTGAGTCTGCATTACTTACACACACAAGGAATGAGAAGTTGTCAAAAAAATAGAGGAGCTGAGAGAAAATGATGATGATGCTCCTCACAACAAGTCTTACAGCGCAGGCCTAAAGAGATTTTCTTTCTTCTTCTCAAACTACATTTTTTCATTTAAATACAGGTGTATCAATTGTTCCACCATAAAAAAGGGGCTCTATTTTTTTTCCTTCCCTATGGGTTAAGTGGAGCTGTGCTATAATTTGCATTATCTAGGACATTATTTTTTCTCTTTTTTTATTCTAGGCACATAGAGAACCTCAATATCTACCTCTGTCCATACAATGAGAAAAGGATAATATTTTTCCACCTGTGCAAGGAGCAGATAGACAATCTCTCAGTTTAATGAGCAGAATGGACAATGATGTTTGTCCTTTTGTTGTGCCTTAGAGGGAACTAATGCTTCTTCTTCTTCTTCTTCTTCCCCCCTCCCCAAGAAAAAAAGAGGTTTTTCTTAATAAACAGAGAAAAAGAGACTTCTTTTTTCTTTCACTAATCTTTAGAACTGAATATTCATGAAGTGTAGAAGGGTACATGCAGATATTTCATCTTCTTTAAAGAAATCTAAAGGATGAATACATTTTTTTTTGTATTTTGCTTTTGTTCTTTTTTTCCCTCTCCTTGCAGTTGCCTTTTTTCCATTCAAACATATGCCCAACAGTTATCATCCTTTTGATTAAATCTATTCCTTTTGGGTGGGCAGGAGGAAATGAGTGTCTTTTAAAAAGAAAGAAGAGAATGTTTCCATAGTAATTATTTTTTACTAATTTATTTTAATGAAGGAAGGGGAAAACAAACAAAAAATGTTTAATTTTCCACTTTAGCAAGCTGTAAGCTTTTTTTCTGGTCTGCTCTGATAAGCATGAAGCTGCAAAGAAACTGCTAATCATAACATCTAGTTGCGTGTTATCTAGGAGTAACTGAATGTCTTTCACAATAGCAGTATGCCCTATCCAGAGGAGGAACACAGTGTACAAAAAAGGAAGAGCTGATTTATAGATCACCCAAGAACTAATAAGTCACAACAAAAGTCTTTGGTGACTATTGCAAAATTCATGATACATATGTGTGGCAGTTAGCTGCCTCACACATGAGAGTCATTTTGTGACAGAAATCACACCATATGTGTGAAAAGTATAGCAGTTTTTACCTTTGTTCCATAAAAGAGGTCAGTAGCTGCTGAGATAAGCTAAAGGACAATGGAACATTTTAAAATATAAGTATTTAAAATAACCCAGCAAAGGCTCATGACTCAATATGCAGTATCCACATTCCCTTAGACTCAGGGATGACATTGAGCCCTAGGGAAAATATCAAGACTCTCCTTTTCAAGTAACTTTGTGAGAAGAAAAAGTACCTGTCCCTCTACTTCCCAGTACTTCATCGTTCTTGTCTCACCCATCCTCCTTCCTTACTTCTCTCATTTCTTCCAGGTGCCATGAAGTCCAGCTGTCCCCTTTTGCATATTCTGAGCACAGAGAGTCTGACTGCTCTTCACACTTGCTCATGAAGACTACAGGCACACATTTAAGAGACAAAAACCTGCACTTAAATTCAGTTTGAGTTAGAACTTAGGAGCCTTTGCAACACACCACCTGGAGTTATCAGGGTGAGGGAAAGGAAATACGACATTTCTTTTAACATGAGCTATCATCTGTCAAATTGCTGTTTCTCTATAGGCCATAGCGTCAGCAGCAACTCTTAATTATGATAGACTATAAAATACATTTGAAAACATAGAATAATTTTCCCTTCATACAGGTAAACTTTTTGTTCAGAATAATGCAAATGAACACTAGCAGTGAAGTAGAAAACCAGCTGAGCCACCCAGTTTCCTTCCAGACTCAGAGTCCTCACCTCATAAAAGCAGAGAGGTAATTGTCAGGTAGTTGAGATGACAATTAAAATTGTTATTAGTAATTATACTTTGATAGGAAGTAAATATCAGGGGCAGATATATATAAATAAACACCCACAAAGCCAGATGAATAACATTTCACCATCTCTCTACCTCGACGACTAGAGCACGATGAACTCTCTGCAAGGAAGCCTTATTTTCACTGCTTTCAAAAATTTAACAGATAACATGAAACAGATGGGCTTGCACTTGGTTTTGTACTTTCTACAAAAGTCTGGATTTAGATTAGACTAAAGGGGCCTCCACATCAGGCAAAAGGAAAGACTGGGCCTAAGCTCCCTCCACTTGGGATGAGCCATTCCCTCCAAACAGATGGGGAAGGATAGAGATTCCCTAAAATGTCCATTTTGCTCCTACGTGAAATGAAATTCCGCAAGAGGTCCTTGCCTCCAGAGCTGTGTGTCTGGCTGATTTTTACACCTCAGCTGCAGAGAAGATCCTCCGTTTCACAGCAGAATGCCTCCAATGAGGGAAGATGCTAGGGGTGCCTCAGCATTTCCAGACAGGTGGGCTGTAAAAATAACTGGAAATGAACACAATGTCTGATGGAGGTTAGTTAGCCTCCTTCCTGTTTTTGGTGAAATATCTGTCAAAAGGAAACCTTGGCAAATGCTGCAAAGCAGACTTCTAACAGCAAAAACTTTCCCTATGCAGGATTTTGACCGCTGCTATAACATTGCAGTAGCATGCAGGAGGCCCCATCATGCACCAGAGGAGTATATATTTATACACAAAAAGGGAACCCCTGCTCCACAGGGGCTCCAAAGAGCTAGCTGTCTAAGTAAAATTCTTTAAGTATTTACCTTAAATGTTTACATTCTTACGGGATTAAAAAACACTCATAAAAATGGGGCCTATTTAAATTGGAAAAAGTTATTGAGATGGAATGTACACTGAGATTATAGATATGAAGAAGAGAAAAAGAATATACCTCAAAGCCTTTTTCTAGTTTTAGCAATTTGAGGTCTTCTGTTATTAACAGAAGACATGAGGCAGCTGGAGTTTAATATTATTTTATATATGAACAGCACTACCACTGGTATTTTGATTAATGTTCAGACCAGAGGAAACACTTTCTACTGCAGGAGTAGCCAAGTAAACTTTGTATTGGTTACACTCCATTATTTGAATAATAATTACAAAAAAAAAAAAAGGCATTTTTATTTTAAATTTAGAGTCTCTTTTCAAATTGCGCTATTTCACATAATTTATTGTGGATAGTCTCAGAGCAAAACTAGTAGCCCAGACCTGACACAGAATACAAGAGATTGTTGTCTTTTTCCTTTACAAGTTTACTGGAGATGGAGATAAGAGTCAAGCCCAAAGGTGCATCTGCCAACATACAGGTACAGAAATGTCTATCAGTATGGCACATTCTGCCCCAGCGACCAGTGTCACCAAGTAGAAAGCCCCACACTGTCTAGAAGTGCCTGGTATACTTCGTATGGAGGATTCCCTCACCAAACCACTGGGATTGGCCCTGACAGTTACCTCACTCACTATCCTCACTAACAAGCAATAATCTACTGTTGAGTTTTTTTAATGCAGTATAAATTTCCCTGTGATATATTTGTAACTTTAGCAAAAGCCTAAATGACAAGTGAGCGATCACTAATTTCATTAATACCAGTAACTGGATATGTGGGTGGTAGATAACTTTCAGTGACTTCATTAGGGCTTATGCAAAATACAAAGACTGCACTTCTAGAATCCTTTATCATCCATCAAAAACATGAAGTCCTGGTTTCATCAAATGCAAGAATGCACTTGTCACTTTCAGTGAAGGAGCAAGAGAAAGCATAACACAGGACAAAAACATTGCATTGTATGCTGAAGAAAGACCATAATCAGCTCCAGCAATTTGTATTCATTGCCATTTCATTGCCATTTCAACCAGTGCGATTTTGAAAAAAACCCATCAAATTTAGTGGCACTAAGCCAATTCTTACCTGTGGGGAATCTGGCCCTATTTGTGTGTGACTATATTCACTTGTAAATGAAATACTGTAACAACAAGTACCAAATGAGGAGTTATGAAAAGAAACTCATCCAAGGACAGAAGGTAATGTACTTTCTATAATAATATTTGATAATAGCTTGTCTTGTCACGGCAAGTCTCCCAAGCAGCCAAAGTAAACATGCCTATAGACTGCCTACTGTCTGAGTCCTTTCCAGTAGAATCCAGTAGAATCTGGAAAAGTCCTGATCTGGGTCATGATGAGACGTGTTTCACCATAACTTGTGACAGCTCTTGGTTTCTTTTAGTGCTCTCATGTAAATGAAAGGATTTGTCATAAATGCTTTCCTGAGAGATAGGTTTACAGCAAAGCTGGAGGTGGGTTCTTCTGCAAATATTACTGACTCACTGGAGAAGGGAAGAGCTGCAAACAGAAACAGCTGAAGCCTTTTCCCTTTTTAACTTTTGGCAGAGTGTGTGCATATAAGTTAGAGACACCAGCCTCTTCCAGCCCAGGTTGCCCTACTGGCCAGTCCAGCTGACCTGGCACAGTGGGGAAACACCAGATCTCCACCAGCCTGACCCTACGCATGCCAAGGGCTGTTCATAGCAATTCACACTCCTAAATGTAATATAAATATGACCCAGAACTGAAGAAGATGAACTGTCTGGGAGAAGCATCTTTTCTTTTCCTTCTGAGGGTAAGGAAGTTCCAGCTATTATTTGTGTCTCCAAAGTCAAGGGCTTATGGCACAAGCCAAAGAGGCACAGAGAGGTTTGTGTGTGCGTGTACATGAGAAAGAGAGTTTGTATGGGTGTATAGAAGTAACCTTTTCCCTGGTAGTCTAATCTTATCTAAAGGCAGGATTCAATGGTCTTGCCTTCTCCCATGTGTTACTCTTCTTCCCTATTCAGCAGATCCTGGTATTGCAGAGCTAATTGGTGGCTGTACCTGAAACCACTAAGTCAAGAGAAGCCCTTGAAGATATTGCAAATGAATAAATACCTATTAAATTAATGGCAGGACAAGTGCTGTAGCAGGCAAACCTGGCTGCTTTTATGCCAGTTCAGGTACTGCAGTAATGGAGAATGCAAAAGACAAAACAAAACAAAACAAAATAAAACAAAATAAAACAAAACAATTCTGTGGTTTAAACAGTACATCTCAAACTCCTTAGACATGCATGCTGCATTACATAATTTTAATGGCCAAATAGCATCCCATCTGTTGAAAATCTAACCCTTCTGATAATAAAAAAGTGGGGCCCACTTTTTTATTAGGAAGTCAAGTCTCAGGAGCCAGTGCACCATAAAAAAAAGATGGCTCCTTCAATTTTTGCATTTTACCTTCTTAAACTGAAGGGAAAGGTGGTTTTTTTTTTTTTTTTTTTTTTTTTTTTTTTTGAGAAAATAGCCTGAAGTTTCCTATGCTGCTTGAGATAGGTAGTCTTTTCGCTCTTGACACCTTTTTCTTCTCCAGTTCCTTCTCCACCATTTCCCAACACATACTTTCCAATGGTTTTGAACTCCTTAGGCTGACTTTCTTAGAAACTGGAAAAGTCAGTATGAAGGCTGATTATGTCAGTTAAATCCTCCATTTTACAGATGTACAAATTAACTGTCAGATCAGATTCTAGGGAATAGAGGATGCTACAAAAGACTTGAAGACAGAGTTCCAGGCTGTGGGACAGGATTGCAAACACCTCAAAATAGGTGCAAAGACACAGTAAACATACAGTCTTTGGACACATCATGTGCAAAGACACACAGTTAATGGCAATGAGCTACAAAGAGGGGCATAGAGAAGCATGATGCAAACCTCTGAATATGCCTTGCGCTCTTGTGAGTTCTGTCCTTCCTGAAAGTCACTGAATGGCTTGGGGATATTGAAAGAAGATGCCTCATTGAACCAGAGATAGTTCCAGTCAAGTGTCTTTGAATGTAAGACATGGTAAAGCCACAATCTGTCTAAACTGTCTGCAAAGCTGTCTGGCTGAATGACAATTTCTAAATGTATAGTATATTTCAATCCCATTTCTTCAGCTTTATAGAGAGTAAAAATATGTGTTTCAGTAAGAATAACAGCAGTACCACTGCAGTTTTACAAAGCATTTTTCTAATATGGACTCCTGTGTGTAGGAAGAGGAAGCTCTCAGTGGTAACACTAACTATGTAATTATATACACTCCTATTTAATACTATTTTTAAATACTTCAAAAATGATGTTCTAGAACTTTTAAATTAACAGGTTAGTCTTCCAAAAAGGACTTGATGGTAGTGGGGATGGGAGAGAACAAACCAATTTTACCAACATTTTTAGCTGTGCTAATGAAACCTACTTGAAAGTGCAGTCTCACATAGAAATGTCCACAAAAATGTTTCTAGAATAATAATTAAAAAAACCCTATAAAATAAAACAAAGTGTCAAGTGCTAATGAGGCCATTTGGAAAGTCAAGTTCAATCTATCCTTGCAGTTATGATAAAATGTGCTATGGGTTGATGAATACCCAATATAATTTTGAAGACAAAGCATTCAGACGAGTAGTCATTTTTATCTTGACAGAAAAGGCAACTTCCTCTTCTCTCCTCATAGCAATCACTGAATTCTTTAGCATCTGGTGAAGTCTTCTTGCTGAACAAGTTGAGTGATTTCTTGAAAGTGCTTCAGAACACGTTAAAGCTACAAAAAATAGCCAATGTATTTATTTTGGGAACTTGCTACTCAGTGCAGCTGTGATTTCTTCAGTGATTCTTTATTGTTTTCTATAAGCACAGGATTTATTGCTTTTACAGAAGACATTTAACTATGCAAGAGAGTGTGGCAACTGTGTTATTTTAGCAATTGAAACAATTTTTGGTTAGGTTTGAGGATTTTTTTTTCTTTCTTTTTTTTTTTCATTTAAATTGCTCATATGGCATATGCTATAGTATTGTTGTACTACTGACCTTTTACCGTTTTATTTTATTTTAACTCTTGCCTCTTTTGTTTTTATTATTATTTTATCTCAAAGACATTTGACCCTTAAAAATGACTTTTGGGCTTTGACTGGGGCAACTTTAGCCACAGCCATACTACAACCACAGATGCTATAGCTGGGCTGACATCTTAGGTGCTTGGCAACCATCTGCTAAACTGTTCTGTACCATAACGTTTCGCAGCCCATGCCTGCCCTTACTGCTGACATCAAAGCAGAGGCAGACTTCTGTCCTAACAAGTCACAGAGAAATTCTCCTGAGGTACTCCTGAGCATGAACAATACTAAGAGGAATATTAAGGTTACAAGGTTATTCTTTGTAACTGCTTTTTCTCCGGAGATGCATATTGCCTGCTTATTTGTATTGGAATAGAGAATTTTTCTCATTACAGTAGTTAGAGTGAGTTTTGGGGAGCTATGAAAAAGGAGGGTAATTATGAAAATAGCTATTCCACACTCCCATATCTGTTCATTATTTACAATTTTTAGGAAAAGACTAAACTTACAGAGATTTTTCCATCAGTGCTACTTTTCCAGTGTAACTCATTAAAGGCTCTTGTTAGTTAGCCCTTTTTCTTCATCTGAACTATTTCCACTATGTAAAACAGAGTATATATAAACAAGCCTTATGCATATAACCTACATAATTTATACATGTTTCTTTTGACAGAGGTGAATGTATTCTTTGGAATTGGTACGGTCAACAATATACCTTAAATAGCCATGCCTAGATTAAAGTTTGGAAAAACTTCCAAGGTAGATGATCTCACAAAAAAGTACATTGCAGTTGAAACCACAATAAGTTCTGGGAAGTGTAATACCTTGTGTATTTATCTTTCTTTTCATTAGGTTAGTTGTTAATTAAAGAAGCCCTCTTCTCTTCTCTGAGCAGTTTAGAATGTGTAATTTAGATCTGTAGGACAAACAGTGAGTCCTAGCACTTTGATGTCAAAACTATTCAGAACTATTCTGTCTCTTGAACTAGAAATAACTATATCTTCATACTTAGACTTATTCTCTTGCCCTATTCCGCCCCCCCAAAAAGAAAAGGAATGCTAAATAGGGCTTATTGTTCTCTTTTGCTCAGTTCTGCCACTGTTATTCATTGAAATATCTCTCCCTATCTGAACACAGAGTTTGTATTAGAGCCATTTTAGGGAGATAGTTCACTCTTTCTACTGAAATCAGTGATGAATTTCTATTACTATCAGCTGAGCAATCTATAAAAATAGACAAAAGTACAAATTGTAGTTATAAACTTAATTTCTATCTTTTTTATAAAACTTTCTGCTTCCTACAAAAAAAAAAAAAAATCAAATTTTACTTGCCTGTGTTTAGAGCTGACAAATCTTCTCAAATATATCTTGTTGCAATAATGAACTTTGCTCATCTCAAGATTTATAGATATGATTTTTTTTACTCATATTTTAATTGAGGAAGAATAGCTTGTAAGCAGAAGCTATTAGGAAAATAACATGACCAAAAATTCTCATTAATCAATAAAAATAACCCCCTTATTGAAATTATTTTTCCCACCCAGTTTAAAATTAGAGAGATTTTCCTTTGTTTATTTATGCTTCTATCCAATTTTCTGTCAGAGGTGGAAATTCTCACTTGACTGCTGCTCAGTGGTGGTGGGCTTCCTCCTCCTGTGTCCTTGATTTTCAGATGGGAGCTCTAATGCTGGGTAGTCCCACTAGCCAACAGTTTTGGGACAGGCAGGTATTTCTGTGGAAATGCTGTGGCTTCATTAAATATTTATAGGCTTATTAAATGATGTGGTCTTTCTTCATTCCTCTGAAAAAATCTAAATTTTGACTTCTCTTAGAGAAAAGCAGAACAACTCAAAAAATATTTTGGAATGTGCTATCTACTTGCTAGAAGCAATTAGATTAATCTTTTAAAATGTATTGAAATTTGAAGCAATATTTTTCCTTCTAAATCTACACAACTTGCTAGAAGCAATTAATCTTTTAAAATGTATTGAAATTTGAAGCAATATTTTTCTTTCTAAATCTACACATTACTCAACAGAATATACTTACCAACAAAATATTTGAAATTTTGTGATGAACAAATGTCAGTTTCCTGGGTCAGTATGTTTTAATAAACAAACAGCAGGGTAGAAGAGGGTCTTCTGAAATGTGGTAATTTGAATAAATGAAGAGCATTTATTTTCCAGAATGTTAAGCAGCAGCTCAGGAATAGTAGCTCTGCTGTTGTAATTTAAAGGCATATAGAATGAGAAGTGACAGATGGCTCATTAATAATTTAAAAATCTATTAGGTTATTGTTTCGTTAAGAACCAAACCAAACCAAACAAAACAAAACAAAAAAAAAACTTGCATATTTGTTCGCAGAATATGATACATATGCCGTAAATTTGACTGATAAAGAGAAGCAAAGATACTACATAGAGAAGATCAGTATTTTATTTTGCTAAGAATACAGTTTCTGAAGTTGAAAGGAAACAAAATCAATGCTGAAAATACTTAACCTGTGCATTGTTATAGGATATAATTGAGAATAAGAACTTTGAATAAAGTTCTTAAGGAAGTACATAGGAATAACAAGAATATACACAAATATGCAGTTAGTATTTTAAAACAGACTAAAGGACAAAAAAAAAAAAAAAAAAAAAAAAAAGAAACATAACTTCCTGAAAGACTATTCAGCCTGACGCGTAGGGAATATCTAACTAATGGAAATTAATAGGATGTTTTCTTCATGATCTGACCGTCCATAATTACTTACTTCTAATGCGCACACTTTTAATTTTCTCCCAGGAGCTTTCTACTAGCCACCATTTGAGATCATGTGCTGGAGCAGATGGTCTGTTCACGTGGGCCAGCACTGTGTAACTTCAGAACTCACTGTGTGCTTATAACTAGCTTCCTAAATTGCCAAGTGAAAATGATTGTTTGGTTAATTTCTCCTAAAGAAAAGATCCCAAAACTCGTCTCAGGCAGATAGCCAACTATGTGTAGGTAACTCAGCTCTTCCTGAGGAGTGTCCTGATGCTATTAAACCGAAGCTGAAAAGGGATTGCAACACACTCTTTAACAAAGATGTGGCCATGTCAGATAAAGTAACTGAAGCATTGTGCAACAATAAAAACAGAACTGATATTTAGATACTGACAGATAATATAAATAGAGCCTCTCCTGACAGTACACGGTGATCCTGAGTACTACAATCTTTAAATTAGAACAAGGTATAAAAGACAAGAGAAGATAATAAAAGTTGTGAGCTAATAATGGAAGAATACCAAATTCTTTCTGTGGTCACAGGCTAACAGAGGAGGCTATTAGGGCATTCGGATGTTACTGTGCCTGTGGAAACAACTTGTTAGGACTCGAAATAATTATTAATGTCCATTCATTCTTTATGTTGTGCATGAGGAAAGAGAGCCTAAATTCAGTATTCCTGGCTGCATAAAGACACATGAAATACTTCGTTTTGAAGAAACTTAGGTTCTTCTGTTCACAGAATGGCACAGAGAACCTGGTACTGTCATTAAATCTGTCCTATTATTACAGTTTAATATGCAACAGCAAAGTTAACACACCAACATGCTCAGAGTAGGTAGAGGCTTTAACTATTTGCACGGTATTGATACTTTTTCTGTTGTCCCTCAGCCTAATTCTGAAGACGAGATCAAACAAGCACTTTACCAGGACACATTTTCTCTGATGTTCAGGTATTACAATAGGTTAAAGGAGAAGTAAACCAGTTCTGCAGGGACAGAGACTTCCTCACTAGCTGTTTGGTTGGAGCAGGGAGATCCTGGCTGTCCTGGGGTCTGAGGCAGGCAACCAGCATCTTCTTGCAGAAACTGGCTCTGACTCTGCGGAGCAGACCCTCTGTTTAGCTCAATGTTTTGGCCTGGAGTCTCTAGAAAGATGATTGTTGTCTCCGGTTACCAGAACACACAGTGAAAACAGACAGGAACAAAGAGGGACACAGCGAGTAGGGGCGGACTATTGCTGGTTTCAGGAGAATTATGCAAGTTTAGATTTCAATCCAATTGTCCCAGTCTTCATGGGTGTTAGCTACTCATTCACGGCCATGTGAATATTTTGTTTACTTACTGAGGTTTGTCAGTGTATTGAAGGCAATTCCAGGTGAACTGGAGAGCAGTGAGTACTGGAGAGAGAGTGAAAAAGAGTAGCCTTGTTTCAGTTCTAATTTTCTATGTGGGTCCACTTAAGAGCTTTAGCTCCTTTGTTCTTCCTCTGTTAAACAATGAGTAACAGTACAATGATAGGTATTGTACAGCAGCAAGGTATTATGGATTTAACAACACCAGGATATGAAAGCTGCATTTTGTATATTATCGCTTCTTCTATCTGGGAGGAAAAAAATGAAAAAAAAAAAAAAAAAAAAAAAAAAAGGAAAAAAAGGAAGTCTATTTGTCTTGACATTGAACGGTATAATCAGAGTGAAGAGTTGTTCTAAAGTTACTTTGCCATACACATAGTCAGAAAGTGAGCTTTCATGGGACAAAAAGAAAGACTGATATTTTTAGATTCTGCTTGTTAAGAGAGAGTTTTTTGCCTCAACATTTACATAATAGTGAAAGCTCGCTGAAAATGAGTGTAGAATGGATCTATATTTGGAGAAGCTAGCTTCTGATTAAGTGAGGCTCTAATGACTGTTATGTCTCTTATTCAGAACTGCCATTCTGCCCACAGTTTACAAGAGGATTTAATTCCTAAATTATTAATCAAAGCACATGTTAAAGCACATAGAAACTACAAATGATAGAAGGTGATGACTGATTCCATGAGTGACTAATAGGAAAGACATATTATGCTGAGACTGGCGAGAAGCAGACAAAATACAAAATTAGAGTAACGAGAATTCTTGGCAAGAAGCAGCTACAGGACAGCAGTAACAATCTTCAGCCTCTGACAAATGTTTGCAATGCCAACAGCTTTCTGAGACTGATCTATTAAAAAATGAATTAGTTAATAATTTATAACTGTGTTCCACTGAGGACAGAGGGCCCTTTTGTGTTTTAGAGCATGTGCATATGCTTGGGTGCTCTATATACCCTCAGACAGACATAAATTTGCCTATCTTCATCTCAGATATGCTGGTTAAACATTTTGCCTGCAAACAGCATAGCCTGCAGGAAAAGACCAGCAGGTTTATTTCACGGTGTTTCAATCTCAGTAGAGTTATAGCTCTCAGATCTCAGCCTGGTTTCCCTGCTGTGGTTTCTTGTTTATCTGTATTCACTTTTTTAACCAACACTTGAGAAAGAGTTTTTGCCATAACTCTCTTTCTACCTAATCTTGTGGTAAGCTCTTGTTTGGATTCCTAATTGCAGACAACATAGTTCCTAGAGGGAGAGGACTGATTTTAATTAAATAAATTCCGCTTGTTCCATCTTTAAGTGTATTTGCTGAAGAGCATTTGTCAATTTTCCCATAGTTCCCAGTAGAGAAGAATTTTATTTATTATGTATTTACAGTGTACTGGCCAACAAGAACGCTTCTACAAAACTCTCAGGAGAGTCAAAATGCTACCTGAAGGGAGGAACTTCTGCAGAATTTGCTTTTTTATCTTTGCCCAGCAGGGTCATAGGTCTTCATTCTAATACCTCCCTTAAGCAAATTCTGGGCTAAAGTACATACCGGCCCTTGGAGGCAATTTATAAATAACTTAAAGGCCAAAAATGTATTTTGTGTAATAACTTAAACTGAAACACAAATTGACATGAACCTCTGCTTCTTATGTTAAACTGCTTATTATGTTATCAAGAACAACAAGCAAAAGCCAACAGAGTAAGAGGCCTCAAGAAAGGGTGAAATACCACAGGAAGAGCCAACTATCCCACTTGCCATTCCTGTCTTAAGGAGGAAGACTCCTTATTGTAAAAGCTGCTTTGCTGGTGTGTCAAGGTTGCTCGCAATGTTGCTGAATACTAGATATAGTGTAACTAACTTTACTTAAAATCTAACTTGGGCAATTAATTCCTAAAGCATTGTATACTGTTATTGCTTAATCACCATATATATACACATACATATATATATATATATATATATATATATGTATATGTATATATACACACACACACATACATATAGGTATGCTTTGGTATACTAAGCATCTATATATACGCTTAGTTTGTGTCTGATTGAGATCTTCAGTGTGCTTCCGAATCGGACAAAGATGAGTTAGCATCTTTGGGGCATATAAAGGCTGTCAGATCCATGTCTTGCACAGATATACTGGAGCAAGCCTTCGGACTCATTAGGTCAGGCACTGCTGGCACCTCCATGTAGCAATACGAAACTTAGCATGGAAAAATGTCTTTCATTTGTTGTTACTGATCTCAGGCCATCACACTGTAGGGTACTGAGAGAAGAGAGCTCAAAACTTATTTGTATGCCTCTCCCTGTGCCTTTGCAGTGTAAAGGTAACTTATATTTTAGTTAAATATTGAAGAATATATTCTAGAGCTCATTTGCAATATTTTTCCATTGCAAGTTTTACTTAAAGATCTTTCTTTAGAGAAAGTCTTCCTTCCCAGAAAGATTAAAAAAGAGAAAGACTAATTTTTTTTTTTTTTTTTTTTTTTTTTAATGTTTATTCTGAAATGCTGTCAGGGTACCATGGATTTTTTAATGTTCTTTTCAATTGCCCTAATCTTCTTGAGAAGAAACAGCCCTGCTTCTTATTATAAAACCTCTAGAGACATCTTACTCAATCTAGTAAACTTAGATATCCTCTGAGTACCAGTGAAATTTTCTGGGAAGGAAAATAGGTCATGGAAAAGGACTGAGTATCACTACTTGGTTGGGGGGGAAAAAAAAAAAGAAGAAGAAAAATAAAATGGAAAAGCACTTTAAGCTTCAACCAAGGTCAGTAAAGCTAAATTTTAAAGGAAAGGGAGAATTAGCATGTGGCTGAGTTGAGGAGGATGGAGATGAAGATGATGTCTATCCCAAATAAATTTATAACATTTCAAAGTTCATCCTTTTTCCCCACTCTTTACTGATACCCCTATTCGTATTTCAGAGAACTTAAATTTCTAAAGTCTGTTTTCAGGCTGTACAGAACATTCCTAAAAGATATGAAGGACGAAATCCTTGACTGGTCATTTTCAAACTCTGATGAAAAAGTTTTACTGCTTGCAGAGATGACTGACGCTTTCGGCTGTGTGTCTTGTCTGGAACGTAATCCACATGAGAGAAGACCTATGCTTGACAATAACATCCATTGATGGTGAAACTTTGAACTTTATCACCAATTTGAGAGTAAAGGTTAATTATATTGAATTTAACTTAGGATTTCAGACTGGGATTGGCTTGGACAAGTTTCCCAGCTTCCTTAAAATTTAAATCACAGATAAGTTTTCAGAAAAGTCTATCCTTTACCCATTCCTTCCCCTCCCTGTCCATTTCTAGTGTTAAGACAGACAAACACCTTGCAAGTGTTTTTTGTTTTGCTTTGTTTTGTTTTCCCATAATACACACATAATACAGCACAGGTCTAAAGTGATAACATTTATGGTGTTTTTGCTGACATGAGACAAGTCTTTCACCCTGAGCTGATTAAGTCATGCAACTGAAGACAAAACCAGTGTGATTCCAGCTAGAATACATTGAGTGAAAAATTACTGTGGAAGTGGATGGATCCTTATATAAGGTTTAGATGAAGTCCTGGATCTTTAAGATTACTGGTCTTGTGTCCTTTGAGATAAAATAAGAGTTTGAACTAGATCAAATGTAATGCAAGTTTGCTAGAATTATGACAGAAATCAAGCAACTATGCTAGAATATAAATTAGAAAGTGTGGCTTTCTTCAGCCAGCTAAATAAAGGTGATATGGTATTTTTTTCATAAATATGTTCAAACTGGCTGCACATCAAAAGAGGGGAAAACTGTTTTAATATAATACTGGCACCACATCAAATATCTGTAAATTTGTCATGAATAATTTTAAACTGGAATTCAAGAGAAAATTTCTAACCACCCAAACAGTGAAGTTCTAGAAAGGAAACAGGGCAAGGAATCTCAGTGGTTGTAAGAGGCAGCTTGATAAAAATTCTTAGAAGGAGGAAATTTAGCTGGTGGCATGAGGTCTTTCATTTCTGAGGCGGTCTAAAAGGAAACTGAATCACTCTTTATTTATAGCATATTTGTATCTGTGTATTCCACGAAAGTCTTTATTTCTCACTTTAGCGTAATTTAGCTCTCATCTGCCCCCTCCCATCTTTTGTTTGTTTGTTTGTTTGTTTTTCTTTTCATTTTCCCCAGGCTCCATCTGAGGAACTGGAGCATACAGGCGGGTCTATGTGCACTCAAAACTAATGATAGGTGTTTTGGAAGGTGTAAGCTTCATATGACCCACTAGCTCTAACTACTGTTGGGTTGGATATCAGTTCCCATCAGGTTAGGAGGATTGTGGATTAGTGTAGCCTGGATGTAGAGACACATACATTGAACCGGCTACCATCCAAGCCACACTCACAAGGACTGCTACCTGGAAGCAAGTTTTCCACTAGTAGCTTAGTGCACTTTCAAGGATTACTAGAGTTAATTTAATAGAAGGAGATATAAAGGAGATATAATCTCCTCTTATAAAGGAGATTTGAAATGTGAATAGTAGTCTCGGTTGTTCCTTCTCTTTTTTTCTGTGATATTTTAGAGTAGATATTATCATCATCATCACCTTCATTATATGGTGATTATGATGATAAAAACTGTTCTATGGCATGTAGCTACTGCAATGTATCTGCTGTGTCAGATGTTTAAAGTAAGACTTTGCAGCTATAGAAAATCACTAAGAACATGGAGTGAATTGTAGACTGAAACAAAATGAAGTTTTAGTATCTAGGCATTAATGAAGTAGTTTAGACTAACATGATTATTGACTAGACACTGAATTATTAATTCACAGATAATCTAATTGCTTAGGAAAATATATGTTTTATTATTATTATTTGGGAGGAGCTTCTGTCATCATTTTCTCATTTAGAAAAAAGCAGAATATTAATACAAATTAACAACTAACATATACTATGACACTAATGAGAAGTGAATCTTGAGGAGAAGAGGACCCAGAAATATTTCATATGACAAAAGCAAACAATGCAAAATTTTAGTTGTGCTATTCATATTGTTTAGAGGTAACAGTGGATGTCTACTATGTGCTCTTACTAACCCAGGTGATAGTCCAATGACAGTGGGGTGGAATAAGACAAATATGGCTCAGCGCTCCAGTATGGAAGTCCTAGAGTTAAAGTTTCTCCTCTAGAAAATGTGTAATCCTGTGATTCATTTCTATTAGCTTTCCATCTGGACCTAAGGTCTTTGTCACAGAGAAATACTCTCTTTTCCCTAAATCAGTATCATCCTGTATAAATGGCACTGATAGACTGCTGTTTTTGCTAAGTATGTCAGAGGAATCAAATAAACAGGACTCTACTGTGCTATGTATCTACTAAATCTCAAATACCAAGAGTGTATAGTATATAGCCTAATGTTATGTTTAAAATAGCTACAAAGATTTACTTGATTTTCCCCTGAACCAAATAGGGAATGAAAGTCCCTTTCAACCTTCTGTTCCACAAGTCTATAAAATACCTACAGAACAGCATATTCGAACGTCACTTTCAATGCTGATAAAAATCACCTAGTCAATTTGAACATGTGCCATATTTGTATAAGCAAGCGCCATGCAGAAATAACTATTCCTGATTTTGTCAAAAAAAATCTTTTTAAATCATTATGAAGCTATACACAAACTTTATATCTCCATCTGCCTTCAAACTCTAGTTTCTTGGAAGTTCTACCTCATGTTGTTTTGGCTTTTCCTTGCCTATCAACCTAAGCAGAAGAGCACATACTGACATTATACTGCCAAATCTGAATTTGACTGCAGCGTTTTCATACCAGAGTTGCCTGAATTACAAACCAGACCTAGTTTATGCAAAGGATGTAAATCCCATGTGGCAGATATTTGGAAAAGACTTTACCATCTGGCTTGAATGGAAAAAAAAAAAAAAAAAAAGGAAAAAAAAACCAGAAGAAGTAAGGCCCTCATTTCTTGCACATGCACCATCTCAAATAATATAAATAGGTGAATATTAAATATATGTCAGGTTAATTTAGTCCAAGCAAAACATCATATTGCGATAATAAAGAATAGTTTAAATACTCATTGTCTACTGCTTTCTTTATGGCAAACATGATATTTCATTAAAAATCTCTTAAGGCTTTTCTACTCCTCTACTTACTTTGTTTTACTGCTTCAGGGCTCTGAAGCAGTCAGTGATTAAGTAACCTGCTGAAGGCCACTGCATTTTACATGGCAGAGCTGGGATGAGCTCCAGATCTACAAACAAGGCCTGTACCATAACTGTGGGACTCCTTTATTTCTCTCTATTCACATCAGATTGGAGGTGCACTGACTTCAAGATCCTCTTTCTCATTATGTCTGTAAAAATAAAACAAAATAAGACAAAACAAAAATAAAACAAAGAAAATAACTCCTTTTTCTCCTTTCTCTTGACAATAGCTGTGGACCAACAGAGAGCACCTGTTGCATTTTGGTCATTCTTTCTATTTCTCCTAGCTGTAGCTGTTTTAGTGCAGGTTACAGCTGTGAATGTGCAACTGGCATAAATCAAGACTACACCTTTACATTTACATCTGTGGCTAGAATCCCAGAGTAGTGAATGCTTCGGGACAGAGAAATAAGAGAGAAAAGACATCAGTGTTTTAGGCAGGTAATAGGTGTAAAGATGACTTGTCCTGGAGCTGAGCCAGAGCTCCAGGCTGAAAAAAAGATGTATGATTCCTAATTGACCGCAAATGGTTTAACATCTCCCAGGGTAGGTCCAGATGAGATGCCTCGCAGCTCCATCGCTGATTCACGGAGAAGTGAGCCTTCCCCTGCAGCTGACTCACTGCCACCACTTCCCATGGCACCCGGTTTCACTTGAAAATGGCATGAGGGTTGCTGAACCATAGGTTGCTCCGGTCTGGTAGTAGGCTACATGGTAATATTAGCTGGTCTCTGTGTCAGGATGTATTTCCACTGGGTCTCTGCAGCCCTGTACATTACTACTGCTCTTCTATGCCCAATCCATTCTAGCACTTCCCACTCAAGGCTCTCCTGTGGCTTGCTTGTGCATCACCAACAGTATCTTGCAGACATCTTCTCAATCCGGTCTGCTAGTCCACAGACTCAAGACAGCAACTGGGTGGAGCTGTCAATCTCCCTGACATTTGCCTCAGGAATGTGGAGCCACAGAGCAGCAAGCAGATTTCATTGCTGTCCTGAATAGGGTTGGTGACACCTCATGGAGCCTCATATTCCTGTGTAACTCACAATGCAGAGCATGCAGGCTAGCGCTGCAGCTCTCGTCCTGCAGTGTGAGGAGACAGATATGTCTTGTCAAGCAGTTCAAAGTAGTGGTGTCTTGCATGAAGAAAACTCCAGTTCTTTGGGTGCTTTGTGCTCTGCAGTATGAGTTGCATCAAGAGTTACAGCTCCTACCTCTCAAGTTTTACTTGCACTTATTAAAAATGTTCTTTGAATTGATTATTGAAAAGGAAAGGATGCGGAAAGGATGCGGAAAGGATGCGGAAAGGAAAGGATGCGGAAAGGATGCGGAAAGGATGCGGAAAGGATGCGGAAAGGATGCGGAAAGGAAAGGAAAGGAAAGGAAAGGAAAGGAAAGGAAAGGAAAGGAAAGGAAAGGAAAGGAAAGGAAAGGAAAGGAAAGGAAAGGAAAGGAAAGAGAGCCTGCGAATTTGCCTTAGGCTGAGAATTACCACGGTTTGCCACTGAGCAAATACAGTAAGCTTTATGCAACTTAAGGGGTTTTCTGATATCTAACTTTCTGTAGAATAACTGGAGGGCTAAATCCTTATGTCTGTTTTTCACAATTCTGTGGGTGGCAATTGCTTATTTAATCATTTTTTTTTCTTTCTTATACAGTCCACATTTTTTTCAGGCTCCAAATTAGGAAGTTGTTTTCCATTGGCCATGCACACCTCTACAGTCTTAAGACAAAGCTACCCAGTCCAAATCAAAAGACTAAAAAAAAATTATTACTTTCTGTGTACTTGTCTCTCCGATTATAACTGTACACATGATACCACCTTTGCTATAACTAAATGAATGATCTTAGATCCTTCAAATTCTGTTCTGATAATATTATATTTCCATTTTCTTTTCTTTAAAACTTTTTACTTATATATGTATTACTGAATCACACAAAGGTTGAGGTTGGAAAGGATCGTCTCATGGTCACTGCAGCCAAGGCTGCCCCCAACCTTCACATCTCTAACTAGTCCCTCTCTGTTGGTAAGGACAAGGTCGAGCAGGACACCCTTCCTTGTAGACTCCTCCACCAGCTGTGTCAAGCAGTTATCATGAATGCATTGCTGGAGCCTCCTGGACTGTTTGTGCCTTGCTGTGTAGTCCTTCCAGCTGATGTCAGGGTGGTTGAAGTCCTCCACGAAAACCAGGGCCTGTGATCGTAAGGCTACTTCCAGCTGTCTATAGAAGGCCTCATCACTTTTCTCTTCCTGGTCAGGTGGCCTGTGGTAGACACCCACAACAGTGTCCCCCATACTAGCCTGCCCTTCGGTCTTTACCCATAAGCTCTCAACTGCCTCCTCCTCCTCCCCACCCAGGCAGAGCTCGATGCATTCCAGTTGCTCTCTCATGAAAAGAGCAACTCCACCACCTCGCCTTCCTGGCCTGTCTCTCCTAAAAACCACATAGCCATCCATGGTAGCATTCCAGTCATGTGAGCTATCCCACCATGTCTCTGTGATTGCAATGAGATCACGGCCCTGCAGTCGCACACAGCTCTCCAGCTCCTCCTGTTTGTTCCCCATGCTGCGTGCATTGGTGTACAGGCATTTCAAAGAGATGGTCATGCCTGCAGGTTTCCCAGGAAGGGTGTACGGGGGTCGCCCATAGCCATGTCCCAAGCGCACATCCCCAGCTGCATGCACCCGTTGGAGGCCCCCCAACCCAACTTGTGTTTTGTTGTTTTCCCTGTCTGTATGACACTCGCCCTACCCCCTCCTACCTAGTTGAAAGCCCTCTTTACTACACTGGCCAACCTTTTGGCAAAGGCAAATCCCTTCTTTCCCCACCAGCTCTTGGTCTTCAAGCCGTGTGCCATGGTCAGAGAACCCAAAACCCTGTTGCCCACACCAGCAGCGTAGCCAGCTGTTGATTTGGAAAATTTTCCTCCTCCTCCTCCTCCTCCCATGCCTCCCCCTAATGGGCAGGACTGATGAGAAGACCAGCTGGGCTCCCAGACCCTTGACCACCATGCCCAAGGCCTTGAAGTCTTCTTTGATTGTCTCTAGTTTGTTCTCTGTATCATTAGCACCCACGTGAAAGAGCAGCAGAGGGTAGTAGTCTGATGAGTGGAAAGGAAGGAGCCTTTCAGATGCATCTCATATCCTTGCCCCTGGCAGGCAGCAAACCTCTCTGGAGGAGGGGTCAGATCAGAAAATAGGCACCTCTGTCCCCCTCAGCATGGAATCGCCCACTACAACCACTTGTCGCCTCTTCCAAGTGGTCATGCAAGGCACAGGGTCAGACAGCCCAGTTGCTTCCCTTGCGGTCATGTCCAGATTTTCCTCATCCTAGAGTGCACTAAACCTGTTCTTCAACTGTATCTCCAAGCCTACAGGAGGATTAGGGGTCTTTCTTCTTTTTGTTTGAGAAGCAGCTAGCTTCCAGCCTTCTTCAGCAGTGCTGTGCTGGCATTTCAAAGAGGTGGTCATGCCTGCAGGTTTCCCAGGAAAGGTGTATGGTGGTCCCCCATAGCTATGTCCCACATGCGCACCCCCAGCTGCTTGCACCCGTTTGAGGCACCCCAACCCAAGTTGTATTTTATTGACTAGCCTCTCTCTATCACTCTCCTCTTCCCCCTTCTTACCTAATTTGAAGCCCTCTTTACCAGGCTGGCCAGTCTGTTGGCAAAGACACATCTGCTCTGCTTGGTGAGGTGAATCCCATCTCTCCCCACAGTATAACTGTACACTTCATACTGAAACATTTGACCTCCCTTAATGCAAATGCTTTTTATTGTAGGTCAAACCACTGTATTATATGACAGTAAATGTGCTACTAGATTCAATTCAGGACTCTGTATGTATGTGTGTGTGTATGTATATGTTTATATGTACACAAACATATATGCGCACACATTCTAAAATTGCCTGTACGTATCTACTTTGTAAATTAATAGATTAAATTTATGAACAAACTGCAGTCAGCACTGTATTGAGAACTCTCTTTTAAGGGTAACCAGATAAGAATGGTTGTATGCACAGACATGAAATAATTGTTATGTCTAGCAGGTCTCTTGCAAATATTTCGGTGTTACTAAAACAATCTTATAAATGAGACTCTACACAAGTGACTCTAGATAGATGGCAACATCGAAGGAATAGCATTCTCACTATTATTCTTGCAGGATTCATGCAGCTCTTAATTTTTCTAAAAAAAAAGCAATTTTCATTCCACACTTTTGTCTATAATAAAAAACCATAAACATTTAATCTGCAAAACAGAAAATTCTTATATGATGTTTTGATTCAGTCATATGCACAGCAAGAGTACTTTATTAAATAAGGTTACTTGAAGGAACAGTCCTCCCACTTGAGCAGAAGTACCATTCAAGCTGAGGTCATGATATCAGATTTCCCAGGGGAATAAGCCACACGTAGCCTTGCTTGGGAAGCCTCAAAGGAAAATATTTGGTGGTAATGACTCAGAAGGTGGCTCTTCCGTCTGAGTCAGTCCTGAATCAGCACCCTGGCATGGTGTACAGGGTACACAGCACTGTGGAAGGTGCTCTGTTTTGGATGAGTCACTAAAACCATGCTTTTCACCACGTGTGGTCATTAAAGATCCCATTAAAGCCTCTCTACATCTGTCCAGGCATTCTGCTTGCTGTCCTTGCCAAACCTAAGGTTGGGCAATTCTGTAGAAATAAATCCCCTCTCCAGTTTCGCTAGCTGTCGTACTTTCTTCGCTTCCTGCTGCCCTGCACTCTTCCTTGCACTGAGTGTCTGCCACGCTGCTTTCCAGTACTGCTCCTATTGCGCTGGAGCTGACTCACATATGAAGGTCTGATCCTCTAGCCCTGCTGGGGCAATGTTTCTGTTTTAATTTACTGCTGTGTTTTGTCCCTCCCAATAAGATTTTGGGATTAATCATATTCAATAACTTCCAAGGATTTTGTTATACCCTCAGCACTCGGTAAAATCTGAGCATTGAATGCAGAGCCTTTTCTCTCTGATGATATGAGACGCCAGCTCCTCTGATGGTGCCGGCTGTGGCAGAGGATCCAGCTGTCGTGGAGAGTGGTCTGCAGTCTTCATTATATAAAACTAATTAAATTTTTCAGATTGATTTATATCCTTTTGGAGTGCCAAGAGAGTAGCACTTATACATGCTTTGAATTTTTTGTGACCAACATTGTGCTTGCAGTACTGTGTATAGTCACACACTCTGGAAATCCCTGTGGAATATCCCTGCATTTCAGCTGCCCGAATTACTCACAGAAATCTAGGTTGATAGAATTTAATTTAAGAAGCTAACATTGAGAAAGATTGAATTATTATTCATTTAAAGTAGGTAAAATAGATCAAAAGCAGTTTTGCTCTCAAGCACTAGCCACATGTGATCTTTACAGATGTGTAACTTTTATACTGGAAATTGCAAGATAAGATCCAAGAGCTGAAGTCTGTGAGGAGAAAGGCAGGTTGTAACTGTGGCTATGGCCTGAGACAAAACAGATTTGTTGCAATTTAACTTTATAAATCTTGTTGTGAGGGTGATTACTCTCACTAGAGGATAACAATAATATAACAATAATATGCCATTTGGATTTGTTAAGTGTGAGTACTGTAATCTTAATAATATTTTTTCCTTAGAACTTCATTTACGGGTTGGAGCAGCTGACTGTGTAGCCAGGCCCTTAAATGTCAGAGAGTGTCTCACTCCAAAGTGCTCCCAGTTCAAGCAGACAAGAAGGAGTGGTGGTGTGATGGGGAATACAGCATTATCTAGGGTCAGCATACCAGTCTATTGCAAGACACTGGGACTGAGCATGGTCTGATGGACTGCTTTGCCCTGCATTTTACAAAAGGAAGGGGGATTAGGAAGGGGATTTAGCATTCATGCTACACTAATTCAGAAGACTGTTTTTTAATGACATTGTAGTGGACAGAGATGGTCAGAGAATCGCCACAAACACCTGGATGTGATGATACATCCTGCAGGGTCAGTGGCAGTCAATCGTGACAGTTTCTGTGTCCACAGCAGCTATGTTACCCTGATTTACAGGTTAGCCAGGGCAAATGACAGCAACTGCCTGCCTGCACTGTGTGCATATATCCCTCTTTCCTTCATGGATACATTCAACAGGCATACAGGGAAAAAAAACTATTTGTTTGTTTGTTTGTTTGTTTACTTTTCTGGCTCCATTCAGGGGCTGTCTCACAGCTCAGGCAGCTGTTTATCAAGAGTGCCTAGCAGAGTCACGTTGAACAGTGCTGCAAGTCCCATGGTTGGAACCACAACAGTTTGGGGACCATGCAATCACCTCCCTCAACCTGCTGCCAACACTCTTCCTAATGTACCCCAGGCATTGGCTTTCTTGGCCACAAGGGCACCTTGCTGCCTCAGGGTCAATTTGTCATCCACCAGCACTCCCAGGTCCTTCTCTGCAGAGCTGCTCTCCAGAGGGTCAGCCCCCAGCCTGTACTAGTGCCTAGGGTTATTTTTCCCTGGGTGCAGAACTAGTTGCTGAACCTCAGGAGGTTCCTCTCTGCCCAGCTCCCCAGCTTGTCCAGGTCTCTATGAATGGTGGCACAGCCCTCAGGTGTGTCAGCCACTCCTCCTAGCTTGGTAGCACCAGCAAACTTACATAGGTGTCAAAAGCCTTGCTGAAGTCAAGGTACAGAACGTCCACTGCTCTCCCCTCATCTCAACAGCCAGTCATTCCATCAGAGAAGGCTATCAGGTTGGTTAAGTAGGATTTCCCCTTGCTGAGTCCATGTTGGCTACTCCTGATCACCTTCTTTTCCTCCATATGTCTGGAGATGACATCCAGAATGAGCTGTTCCATCCCCTTTCCAGAGATGGAGGTGAGGCTGACCGGCCTATAGTTGCCTGGGCCCTTCTTCTTGCCCTTCTTGTAGACTGGAGTGACATTGGCTTTCTTCCAGTCCTCAGGCACCTCTCCTGTTCTCCAGGACTTTTCAAAGATGATGGAGAGTGGCCTGGCAACAGCATCCGCCAGTTCCATCAGTACCCATGCGTGCATCCCATCCAGGCCATCCCATCCAGATTTGTGGATGTCAGGCTTACCCAGAAGATCTCTCATCCTATCCTCCTTGACCAAAGGAAAGTCTTCCTTTCTCCAGACTTTTTCTCTCGTCACCAGGCTCCGGGATTCTTGAGGGCTGCCCTTAGTGAAGACAGAAGCAAAGAAGGCATTCAGTAATTCTGCCTTGTCAGCATCTCTTGTCACCAGGGACCCCACCCCATTCAGTAGAGGGCCCACATTTTCCCTAGTCCTCCTCTTGCTGCTGATGTATTTGAAGAAGCCCTTCCTGTTGTCCTTAACACCCCTTGCAAGACTCAATTCCAGCTGGGCCTTAGCCTTCCTCGCAGCATCTCTACATACTCTGACTGCATTCCTGTAATTCTCCCAAGTAGCCTGTCCCCTCTTCCACATTCTGTGTACTTTCTTCTTCTGTCTGAATTTGGCCAGGAGCTCCTTGCTCACCCATGCAGGTCTCCTGCTCCTTTTGCTGGACTTCTTTCTCCTTGGGATGTACCACTCTTGAGCGTGGAGGAAGTGATGTTCGAATACTTCCCAGCTCTCCCAGACTCCCCTCCCTCTAGGGCCTTAACCCATGAGATTCCTCCAAGAAGGTCTCTGAAGAGCCCAAAGTCCACTCTCCTGGAGTCCAGGGTTGCAATCCTGCTTGTTGCTTTCCCTCTTTCCTGCAGGATCCTGAACTCCACCGTCTCATGGTCACTGCAGCCAAGGCTGCCCCCAACCTTCACATCTCTAACTAGTCCCTCTCTGTTGGTAAGGACAAGGTCCAGCAGGACACCCTTCCTTGTAGACTCCTCCACCAGCTGTGTCAAGCAGTTATCATGAATGCATTGCTGGAGCCTCCTGGACTGTTTGTGCCTTGCTGTGTAGTCCTTCCAGCTGATGTCAGGGTGGTTGAAGTCCTCCACGAGAACCAGGGCCTGTGATCGTAAGGCTACTTCCAGCTGTCTATAGAAGGCCTCATCACTTTTCTCTTCCTGGTCAGGTGGCCTGTAGTAGACACCCACAACAGTGTCCCCCATACTAGCCTGCCCTTCGGTCTTTACCCATAAGCTCTCAACTGCCTCCTCCTCCCCACCCAGGCAGAGCTCGATGCATTCCAGTTGCTCTCTCATGAAAAGAGCAACTCCATCACCTCGCCTTCCTGGCCTGTCTCTCCTAAAAACCACATAGCCATCCATGGTAGCATTCCAGTCATGCGAGCTATCCCACCATGTCTCTGTGATTGCTGTCTGTATGACACCCCTCCTCTCCTCCTCCTACCTAGTTTAAAGCCCTCTTTACTATGCTGGCTAACCTGTTGGCAAAGGCAAATGTGCCCGGCTTGGTGAGGTGAATCCCTTCTCTCCCCACCAGCTCTTGGTCTTCAAGCCATGTGCCATGGTCAGAGAACCCAAAACCCTGTTGCCAACACCAGCAGCGTAGCCAGCTGTTGATTTGGAAAATTTTCCTCCTCCTCCTCCTCCCATGCCTCCCCCTAATGAGCAGGACCTATGAGAAGACCAGCTGGGCTCCCAGACCCTTGACCACCATGCCCAAGGCCTTGAAGTCTTCTTTGATTGTCTCTAGTTTGTTCTCTGTATCATTAGCACCCACGTGAAAGAGCAGCAGAGGGTAGTAGTCTGATGAGCAGACAAGCCTTGGTAGCCTTTTAGACACATCTCGTTATAGATGAGCTAAGCAGAAGAGCTCTCTCATGCTACTACTTCAGGAATTCGGTTTTGCCTTGCCTTACCTTGCCTTCCTTTCCTTTCCCTTCTCTTCCCTTCCCTAGCATTGTTGTTTTCATATGTTTTAGATAGGAACTATATGCTCCCATGGCATGTAGTACAACTTTGGACATTTGCTTTCTATCAAAGGTTAAAAAAACTCTTTTGTAATGTTTTTTTTTAATTTTATTAATCATGAAAATTTAATGAAGGGCACAGAGGAAAGAAAGTGAAGTAGTTTGTCCATGTAGAAGACCAGTCATTTGGTCCAACTGGGTCTTGGGACTCTTGATTTTCAAACAGCTGTTCTTTGACTCGCCTTGCCTTGGCTTCCAGTTTTTTTCTGATTTGTATTTTTTCATTGAAGTGTTATGATGACCTGAAAACTCAATAGGAGAGCCTACTTGTAAATGCTTTAGGATGCAGGAAAGTACCAGGAACAGAAGAGAGTAAATGCAGAGCTATGTTATGGTGGATCTTTGGCCACCAACTTAGTTAACCAAAGCAATTAATCTTAGCAAATTTCCATAAAATAGTGAAGAGATTTCCTTGCAAGAAAATAGAAGTCTCAGTGTATAAAGAATATTGTGTCTCTGTCCAATGACAAAAGCGTTACAAATATCTATTCCTCTTTCCAAATACACATTATATTTGAGGAAACAGTTCCAGAATATGTTCTTAAGACAAATTCTTTATGTTTCGGCCATTGCTAAAAGGCCATTGCATGACCTTTCTGGAAAAATAAAAAAAAAAAAGACTTGGCATGAATAATAGACATAGTACGGCTTTTGAAAATAAGTTAAAAGGAAATGTAAAATAATGCCTCTAGGAGGAGATTTATGATTTTCTGTCTGTGAAGAATGTACCACTTACTCATTTGCAAAAACAACAGGACATATATGAGCAATATATTCATTAAACACACTGCACAAGAAGCAAAACTTAAAAATTATGAGGGGTAGGGCTGGTTAAGCAGTGATTTTCTACCACAGCCAAAAATTACGGTTAGAAAAACAGACTAAAAGTTTCTAATAAAAAGAAAGGAAAGAATTACTAAAAACCAAGAAGACTTACTTTTTAATCACTTCTTTTTTCTTTCCTTCTCCTTAAAAACAAAATAATAAGATTGTTTAAGTTTTGTAGCTTTTGGTTTTATTTAGATGAAAATCTAAACTCTGATCAAAATACTTCTTTAAACAGAAATATTCCTTTAATCAAAAAAAAAGTTTTTTTTTTCATGTAAACTTGGGGTTATTTTTGAGTCAAACTCCCAAACCACCAGTCAATATCTGATTGTAAGGTTCTCTGAAGAAGTTCATATTGCTCCTGTCTTCCAAAAAAACCAAAAATCTCCAAATAAAGAAAAACCTCTGAACCATAGCTTTGCGGTAGGATTGTAGTACATTACCAAAAATAAATCTGGTCCATATTTTATTAAATAGTGTTTTATCAGACTTCTTTTTTTCTCATTTGGACAAGTGCAACATCTAGCTACCAGTTGTGCTGCGTCTGTGCAACTGAAAGCATAATTGAGGTTCATGGTGCCTTGCTTGCTCTGGAGGCAGCTTAAGCCAGGTGTTTGGCTTAAATATTTGGCAAAAAGTACGTTGGTTTTATCTACTGGCCAAAGAATCAATCTCTATAGGATTAAAACAGTCAGTAGAATTTCCTTCTCCTTCTTCATGGCTTGTGTGCAAAAAGAGACTGCCATATGAATTACAAAATTTTTACGAGGGGTCTAAGAGTAATTACAAATGTCCTTGCTGGTGAGCTTTCTCTTTATATTTCAGGTTAGCATGGGTGTTTTCTTGAGGTTCAGACAGGAACCATATGATCCCATGCATGTTGCAAAGCTGGAGACATTCAGTTTCCAGCAAGGCAAAAGCTGATTTTTGTTAGCCCAGTCTTTGTTTAAATTTACAGCTCAAGAATATTTATTCTTTGGTCTGTGAGTACATCCTGGTGTAAGCCTTGTCCTTGGCATTGCAGATGTTCCTGTCTTTGATTAAGACCAAGGACATGTTCTGAAGAAGCAGTTTTCCTTTTGTTTGTTGTCACTTCGGGAGGAGGAGGCAGCTACTGGAAGGAACTGCAGGCTTTGCTCTTTCAAAAGGAGCCTCTTATGAATGGTGAAGAAGAGATAACAAACCCTGCAACTGAATCCATCTGACAGTGGTTACAATCAATATGAAAATATGGTGAGGAAAGCCACATCTATTTGCAAAGAACTGATACTGCTCTTGAAATGCTTAGGACTGGCAAGCCAGGAATACTGTCTTATTCCACCACAGGAGCTGTTGGACTCCGAGGACTTCAGAATGGGATTGTGTCATTGGAGCTGAATTTGTGCACCAAAAGGACATTTCTGAATACTCGTCACCCTTTCCAATTTGCTTTTCTTTAAGGAAGAGGAATTTTGCATACAGAATGTGTCAGTATCTATGCGAAAATACCAGCTCTGCCCTCCTGCTCTGCCTTTTCTTTTTCCCCATTATCTTGCAATGTTGTACATAATAAGGCATACTGGGAATTCTCAAAGTGTCTCTCTGATGTTAAATTCACTATATAACATGCTCCATTTTAGGAGAACTGAGTCTTTTTTAAGAGATGGATTGTACAAAGCTAGGGGAGACAATCCTGATCTTGGAGACTTTGTGGACAAAAAACAGAGACAAGATGAGTGGAAGTGAGAGGCAGAGGAGCCAGTAACGATCTCTGAAGGTCACATAGGCAGTGAATGGTGAACCAGACATGGAAACTCATATGCAAATCCCAGAACAGTGCCTGGTTCCATACAAACCATTTTCCTTCTGTATACAGTCCCTGAGATGATATTTTTTTTTTCTCAAGATTCCCTTACAGAAACAGCATTCTAAAAGAGGAAAATCGTTATGATTACTCTCAGTAAAGTGTCCAAAAAATGTTTCAGAATTCAGTGAACAGATCTGTAAAGCGTGTGTCCTCTAATAAGGAATGTCTGATTACTTTTGCATACCAGAAACTGTGGCCTTCTACACAGAGTGTTATGAATTTCAAGGGAAGTCCTGGGTACAAACACGCCTATCAGAAAAAAATTACAAAGTAAAAGTTTAAGTATGGTGTAGTAGTCATTTCTTGGCTCGTGTAAAGAAACTAGCTTACTTTCTGCTTTATAGTTTCGACTTATTTGAAATCTCAAGGGCTATAAACAGATAAAAGTATATTTTTTAGCTGCAACAAGCATTAAGAAAAATATCTTGGCTTTTATTTACATATTTATTTATTTCTTTATCAGGAGATCTCTAAATTCTTTACAAAGGAATGCAGATTAATTCAAGCCCCAGATAGCATCAAGGAAAATTAGCCTTTAAAAACTTTATTTTCCTCAAGATTAACTAGCAAATCAGTGAATTAAAAGATACTTGAACATATATTTTCTTCCTAGCAGTTTAGTTCTATAAACACTTACTTACCCGTTTCTCTTTAATAAAAATACACACAAGAAGTAAAAGGAATGATCTAATTTAATATTTTCCTGAGCTATTGTATATACATGTATGAATATATATAGGTTCATGTGTGTATATGTGCTATTAAGGAGCAATATACCCTTGTGTGGGTGATTTTGTTGTGGTGAAGATGATATCTTTCAACAGAGACTGAAACTCTGGAATGCAGCATTTTAATCCAGCTTCTACTACTGGCCTTAGGATGAGCAATTCCACCTCCTTAAGCCTTCATCTTCCCTCCTTCAAAGAGAAGATAATGAAACTGACCTTTTTTGTAAAATGCTTTGAGATTTACTGATGAAAAGTGTAGGAGAAGAGCAAGAGAACTTTAATTATTTGATGTAATTAAAAACTTAATGAAATGGTGCTGATGTAACATTTGTGTCTTATTTAGGTTCTTGAGTGCTTTTTTCCAGCTTACTGAAGCGTGGATAAGGACTGCAGAAATAATCAGTTGAGAAGAAATAAATAGATGTGTCTGCCTTTTAAAATTAATAACAGTGTTAAATCATACAGCCTGAGGTCATAGCTATCTAACTGTAACAGCCAAGCTTTCACTTTCAGCGTTGGGTGGCAAGCCTAGGAAATCCTAGGCAGAAAACTTGTGGGAACCCATAAAAATGGAAAATGTAGCTGCAGCAGTGAATGCAAGCTCTGTAATTTTAAGCGTACATGCCACTGGAGAGAGCCTGGAAATGAGTGCAGGGACCGTTGGAGGTGCTGGACCTCCTGGCCATGTGTCAGCACAGCACATTTGTGGGCCTGGCTCCTCAAGCAGCGCATCGTGTACTCCAGCTGCTGCTGCCAACTCTGAGGGCTACGTTTTCTTTGAAATGGAGGCTGAGGTTTTCCTACATTGTGTTTTATGCCAGCAGCTGAGGCCTGGGGGAGAATAAACAAATCTCTTGAGACTTCTGATAGAATCTCAAAAGTCAAAACGGCCGCTTTAAGTCTGGTTCTCAGTAGGACATAGGAAATCCATTCTCTACGTAAATACGATTAACCATACAGTTAAGATACCTCAAGAAGCAGAACAAGTTAGCCAGTATTAAACTTTATGCTCTTGCCTCTAGGCTGTCAATTGGAGATTAACTAGGATGTTGAAAATTCCTTCAGTTATACCCATGTTAAAACATAGCTACTGTGGTATAGAAATACTCTTAGAGATGGGCTGTGTGTTGTAAAGTAAGATGTTGGAAGATAGTTGGTCCAGCTCAATGCTTTTTAGTGATACTGGTAAACTGATTTTGGAATTTCCCAGTCAATTCCTAAGCTACTCAGGTCTACTCAGGAAATACTGGACTACATGCTGTTCCTATGGGACAGTGAAATTCATAAGAAATATCATTTTTGGAAGTGAGTAGCATTACCCTTAACAGTCGTTTTTCTTCAAGGCAACTGTAAAGGAACTACTTTATTCCAGGCTGGGTCTGTGTTCACCGCTGCACTGCTTGGGCTGTCACAAACTCTTTATTTCTCCTTATGGCTCATCACTGAGGTTGACTTGAGAAGGTCTGTCTGCACTGTGTATTGCATAGCATTACTTAAATCTTCATCTTCTCTAGTTGCAGGGAAGATAGATTTACTTTACTGTTGTATTTAGGACAGCTCCAGCTCAACAGTAGCTAAGATGTACCTCAGCTACACTGCTAGCTTACTAGTTGGAGCTTTTGACAGAAGCTATTTTTATTCAAACAAAGCCAACATTTCCCATATTACTTCTTCACAACTGGCTTAGGAAAATGGAGGCTGCACAACACTAATGAGAAAGAAACATGTTATGTTATTACAAGGCGGTGAAACAAAATATGTTAGACAGAAGAAATAGGCTATTTCTAATGTGACTGGAGCTTAGTAATGTGTTTTTGAAACTTACCTCTGTTGACTCAGTTTTGAGAAATAATTGCAATTTCAAGATAATTGGGGAGTTCTAGAAATGCCCTGGGGGTTTGCAAAACATTCTTGTAATTACCTTACTACGCAGAATGCGCTGTGTGTCAGGCCACTGAAGAATACTTTACAAAATACAGTCAAAAGTTTGCAAAGGAATAAGATTTCCTGAGACAAACAGGACTACTCTCGTTCAATACTCTTTAACACTGAGCTGGGACCTAATCTACTTGCCTCCGTGTAGCAGGCAGCTAAGCCATCCTCCGATACTGAGGCAGGACTTTCTGACACATGACCACATATGTCATTGAAGTATTGATACTATAAGGTGGAGATTTTTTTTTCTCACTGTAATCATCCCGAACACCAGTCCTCTGGAAGAACAGTCTCTGGTGAGGAGGAATTAATTACAAGCAGAAATGCCTTGTCCCTCTATGAAAAATAGCTTTTAGACATGGCTGGAGGTGGTGGAGCTGTCTTATGACGGAGGAAATGTCTAGAAAACATGTAATGTATCTGTGAGATTCTTCCAGATTTACTATAGGGTTTGCTTGCCTGGAAGAAAAAGAATGTCTTTTTAAGGATTATTAAGCCTTTGCTTTCCTAGTACTCTGTAAAAATGCAGCGGGTTCATAAGATTTATTTAGGGTAGTTACAGCTCTACTCCTCATTAGGCAGGATGAAATTATGCAAAGAAACTGCTCCTCCCTGAGTGGCACACAGACTGGTTGTCAGGTTTCTGAGTCCTGTTCCCCACCACGTCATTGTGTACTTGGATGTCCTAGCTGTGCTATAGCAATTGGAAACGACACAAGTTTCCAGAATCCTTCCTCTTTTCTGAAGATTAATATCATTCTGAGGAACAGGATGTAGCATATATCTTGGGTCGATTTTTGTCCACTAAATTTTGCATTAATTTTAATTCAGTTGGTGCATTTGAGGAGTTACTTGAGAGAGGGCAAGGGGGAGGTTCAAACTTGTCACTTGAAGTTTTAAGAGCATTCATCGTTCTCCTATTTATGTGGCGTTGCCAGCTCAAATTAAAGATTGACCCCACCTGAACCTATGGCGGCATTTTATTATCATTTGTCTATATTGTACATTTCTTTTATTCATTAAACCTTAAATTTAACATAAGCTAAATTAAGTAACTGAAAATCCCCAATTAGCCAGAGCTAGTACACTGGCTGAGCTTTTGTAGGGAGATTTAATCTGAAAATAGGTGATCCCCAAAAGATGACGAATATTTATATAGCTTTAAAAAGCCTTGAATGTGGATTTGCTTTCAGTTTTTCTTACAAGTGGGGTTTTTGTATCTTAATGTTAATAATGTAATAAAGACTTGGAGAAGGAATTTTCCAAATTGCACAATTTTATCCTAACTCTGTTACCATGACGGTTACACTGTGTAAAATGGGAACTGAGGGGCTTTATCTCTCTGTGTGTGGCTTGTGCATCTAGCACTAAAGAACTGATCACACAGGCAGGAACTCACAGGTGTGGAGGTCCATGATCACCGAGCAGAATTAACTCTCACTTCTACTCCTGCCACAGAAGCAAATTATAGTTGTATTTGGAGATGTCATACTTCCTTATATCTTCTGGGAATGTCTCTTGACTTTCCCCTACGAATGACTTTTACTGTAAATGACAAGCACTGGATTTCCCTTGTCAGGAATTCCCCTAGTAAATCAGGGATTTTCTAGGTGGCATTAAAGCTTTATACAGTTTTAAATCTCTGAGAAGTGTGTTACATTGGCTGGTGGAGAGGGGGTTTGTAAGGGAGTCACAGGACCAGATCATGTGTGTGACTGGAGCTAGTATTTTTGGGGTTGCTGGGAGAAACCTTGAAGAATGATTGTACCCAGAAACAAAATGTTGCTGGGAATTGTGATATCCAGTGTGGTTCTCTGAGTGCAAGGTCCTTGTCTTCTCCTTCCTTGCCCTCAATCTGCATTCTATGTCAAACTGTTTTTCCAAAGTTTCTCAAAGAATCAAAATATTCAAACTAGACTAGTGTTTTCCTAGTTCGTTGAATAATATTATAGGCTGAGCCTTCAGTTTTGAGTTTGATACTCAGACACTAAAAATAATACCATCATTCACTTAAAGCACAAGAACATTTCTGTTTAAAGTCAAATAGCAAACTGTGAGTGATTTTAGTTTTGTTTTCCTTTCAAATAAAATTGCCGAAGTGGTTGTGTTTTGGTGGCGAAGTGTATACAGCTCTTTTTTTCCTTAGAAACTGTAGAAAAGAAAGTATGAGTGCTTGACATAAACAGCCCACTTGACACACATTCCACTGCAGGGTGGAAAGCTCCAGGACTCTCCATAGTGCAGCAGCATGCACAGTCCCACAGTACAGATCTGATTTTTATTCTGAGTCTCAGAGGCCTAAAAATAAGTGGGATAACATCACTGCATGTAGCAGAGAACGCAGTGCTAGTTGTAGCAAGCCAGACTGGATAGTTGCTTAAGAGGCAGTGGGCACATTCCTGAAAAGTCAGTGCCCATTTTTTGAAATGTCACTGGACATTCATATGTTACTGATTTTTTCCCCCATTCCAAATGAGAAGCAATGTGTTCTTGAACTATTTTAGATGAATTTATTCACCAATATGAATCTCTGGAAAAGGTTTGGATTTTATTCTCAGGAGTAAATTTATCACCTCAAATTACCTTTATTTTATTTCTCTTTTCTTTTTCTTTCTCCCACTTACTGACTTGGAGTGCCATCCATTTTTAGCACAGTTATTCACTGAAATTGGCAGCAGCTCTTGTGTTAAATATACTAGCTTACCAACTCTGTCACTTCCTTATGGGACTCCTGCCAGCCTGCAGTGCTCAAAATAGAAAGTGTATGACAGAGTGGTACAACATAAGGTAGAAAAATCCTTTCTGTGGTACTCTGTTTTTGCCAGTTTTGCTAATCTAGAGGTTTATGAGGTCTATAAGCAGTTCTCTCCTTACTGTGCAGCTGGTTTAAGATAGCATATGTAGTGGAGAAAAAAAAAATAAATAAAAAGAGAGAGAAAAAAGACAAAGACAAAGTTAAAGCCTTGAAGCTCACCAGATAGCTAAAAAGGAATGAATTTACTAAAAAAAGAATGAATTTACCTGTGGGAAAATTATACTTTCTCCTGTTTCTGCACTGGACCCTGGAGTTATCCAATTTGACTTGAAAATTCAGAAATTTTACTAATGTAGTAAATAATAGTCTTTTAAATATGAAGATATTTTATCTTCAAATGTATGATGACACTTCTGCAATCATCACAGCAGAAGCTGTAGCCTATTCCTCAGATATTCTGAGCCCAGGGTAAGGCATACAGAAGCACTTTGCCACCCTGTTTTGCTATGGCAATACAGCAACACCTGGTTAGTCCGGAAAATCTGCAGGTCTCCCTTCAGTGATGGCTAGCAGAATGCCGCTTCTCAAGGGCCTTTCAGGAGTTCAGTATGCTTTAGGATAAGTGAACCAGCCCATTTATCAGGAGATATATGCATTATTCATCCTTTTGTGTTGTCAAGTCACATGATATTATGTGAGCGATTTCACTTTTGCATTACAGCTGTTTAGAACTAAAGCTGCCTTTCTCCTTTTATTCTAAAGGGATCTGAAGAGAGGAGAAACACAGTAAAAAGTACTATTTTATTTAATGTAGAAGTACTGTAGAAAGCCTGAAATTATACATTAATCTTTCTTTTTTTTTTTTTTTCACAAGTTTACTTGTGCAGCCTTTTCAAAGTATATTTATTATAGCTCTTATAGAAGAATGAATTAACAAAATGCTCCTCGACAGCTTTGCAATTAGGATGCTTCATGATAAAGGATGTGATGTTCTTTAATGCTACACTGCAGCATCCCTGGAATGAATGTGCCTGGTGCAGCAGAGCAATAAAACACAGCTGTATTAATTTTCAGAACAGGATGGCACTGACTCTTTTCTCAGAGGGCAGAGAAGGCTAGTTTCCCAGATACTCTGGGATGATCAGAGAGAAAGCATGGTAAGTAAACCAGTAAGGAGGAATTTTTCTTGCAAAATCATCCAGTGGTGAATTACGTTGTCCCAGTGCCAGACAAAAGGTGATATTCAAGACACAGTTCTCTTTTCTATTGGAAGCAAAAGGATTATTGCCACTGGCTGTAATCAGCAAAAAGTTGAATATATAAATAAACATAAAAATATATACACGTATTTATAGGATTGTGGTTCTTTCAAGTTATTTGTCATTATGCTCTACTTTTCTGCTTTTGTCTACATTAAAACTAATTATATTAGCTAGGCTGTTCAGATTTTATTGGAAACTTACCCCCAAAACAAAACAGGAAAATATATTTTCAACTTGTTTTTTATATTGTGTGTGTTACTGTATTTATCTAAAGAAGGCTTAATCTGCTGTCAAGACTGTCTCGTTCTTGTTTAAATATAAGATGACTTAGTTTTATGCTTGAGTACTATAATAGTTTATTTTATTTGTATATTACTTAGGTATTTTACTCCTTTTTATTGACAAAAATAGGCACTAAATGGAGAAGTTTAGATCATCTTTTACAGTTTGTACTGTGATATTACACTTCATTTTCTTTCCCCACCAAGTGGTATTGAATCTGATGCATCTTTTCCTCCTTCCCGCATGTGATGAAACCAATGCAAAATTTCCTACATTGCCTCATAGTTGTAACCTTTGTTAAAGCAATTTACTGATAACTGGTAACACTACTGGTTTCTTCACTTTCTTTTATCCTGATCATGACAGGGTTATTAAATATTTCATCTTTTATTATCAACCCCCAAGGGAGATATTTCTTTTGAAGAACAAAGATGATCAGTATGATTTTTTTCTTTCTTTTAATTAAGAGTTTGTAAGCCTCTATGTATTAATCTAGTGACTCAAGATTTTCTTTTCAAGATGAAAATGCAGAAATTTAAACTTTTTTTGAAATTCAGTTATGTTAAGGGCTATTTTTGCCTTCACAGTAAGGCATGAATAACTATGAATTTGTCAGAGTGCTTACAAATTTACCTATCTTGTTTGATCTCTCTCTCTCTCTCTCTTTTTTTTTTTTTTTTTGTCCTGTAATAAGCTGGAAATATATAAGCACTAGGTAGAAGCCCTGCAAAACGTATAGAAGCTTATAATAATCTCTGCAAGAGATGGGTGTATCTCAAGACACTGTTTCTGTCTCAGGAAATATCATTGTGTGCTTGCCCTATCCTTATGCTCTCATCCTAACCTCACCTCTCAGCCAGCTTCAGTGGTGAGTACTGGGAGAAACTGGCCTTTGGTTCAACCCAGCACTACTCGTGTGACGGCCATTCTGTGATCTTCAGAAAAGATGTTAATTCCTTCCTCAGTTTTCAGAGGCAAAGGGGAGAGGGGAGGGGAGATTTCAAAAAACTGAAACTAACTTAGTCTTACAAATAGTGCTGGAAAACATGGCCCCAGTTCTCTGGTCCACAAGCCACCATGATGCAGAAACCATATGCTTGTAATGTAGCTGCTCATGCTCCAAAAACCAAAGAAATGTGTATGTCCTGTGGTTTTTCAGCTCTAGAATTCTGATCCCTGCTGCAAAGATTTTTAGAAGACCCTTTTTAGAGGTTTTTCCACTATGATGATTTCTTTCCGGCATAAATGGATTCCTGTTATCCCCCCAAAATAAGATAGAAGTGGCCATTCATGGATAAGAGTTGAATGTGAGATCCCATGGTTCATGTCTATTTACTGCATGGTCTAACACAAAGTTATTTAGCTGCTGTATTGTCTGTCTCTTGTTCTTTTTAGATCAAATGTGTACTCTGCAGCTGTGGTATTCTGTGTGCTAGTATGCTCTCAATGCATTCACTACTTGGGTCCATTTTATGCTATTTTTACCCATCAAAGATACTGTTCTTGTTTGCATTGTCGTACCCACGGGGTTTGTTCCAAAGGAATGCTGCAATTTTAGAATAATTGACCAATTTTTTCCAATTTATTCTAAAACTGGTTTAGTTGAACTTGTAAGAGTCATGGGATAAACATGCTCTCCTAGTCAGGTTTATTTGTACTGCCAGTTCTCTCAAAGATGGTTTTGCCAGGTTTAATTCAGTCTCTAACATACGCAGGGCTGGCCAGTGGAGTGGTGTCTCTGTTACCACTCAGTCAAAAGCAAAAGAACTGATTTTGCAAATCTTCCAAGAGTAAATTAACTATTTGGGTAAATAAGGAAAAATCGACAAGCTGATGGAAAACTAACAAAAGAGAAACTAACAAAACCTTCCTTGAAGAGGTTTTTTTTTCTTTTTTTTTTTCTTTTTTGACACATAGCTGCGTCTCAAGGAGCAGCTCATACAGGTGCACAGGGCCCAGTCTCTCAAGAGTCAGCTCCTGCTGAGCACCATAAAAGACTTTTGTATTGAGTAGGAGAAAAAAGACTTTTTTTTTTTTTTTTTTTTTTTTTTTTTTTTTTTTTTTTTTTTTTGCCAGCAGATGACATGTCTCCTGTTGTTTCCACGTCGCACTGCTTGGCTAATATCTTTAGGGGACTGTGTAACAGCTATGGAAAACAGGCTTTTCAAGTTTTGCCCTCTGTAGTCTGCCTTGGAAGGAAGAAAAGAGTACTCAAGACTGAACAGCTTTCAGTCCCCTTACAGGCTTTGGACCTCACAAATGGGATATGGTGAAATTAAAAAAAAAGAAAAAAAGAGGGGGGAAGCAATAATAAAATAAAAATAAACAGGGATCTGTGGGAATGAGAAAGGGAAAGTAAAAACTGGAATTGATTATTCAAGAAGACATTTTTAAAAAGGCAAGAGAGAGATTTTATTAAATTAGAAAAATAAACAACAAATTAAATCTATATAGTTTCATAATCGTATAAGCATGCAAATTAATTTCTGCAAATACTGGATTCTGTGTTTCAGACTTCTTCCCTCAAGCCCCTGCTCTGGTGCTGCTCACTGTCTGTGGTGAGGATCCGAGCCACTGGAGCCAATTTCAATTCCAAATCCAAGCATAAATAGTGGTTTGTGTGCTTGCTCTTCCTTTGATGCTCACCCAATTCCAATTTTGTTCTATTCCTTCAGGGGAAGCATTTTTTCTTTGAAGCTACAGTCATCCCATTGCGTTGCAGGATATAGGTTTAGATTCACCTTTAGGCTATCTCATCCTGGGACATTTTATGCACTGTCCCTTCATATTACACTGATAGAGAAAAAGAGCTCTGAGAACTGAAGCTGCAAGTGAGGTGATATTAGGGACTTGGAAGGCTGGAAAACATTCAGTTCGCCAAGTGTCTCTGTCTAAATTAACATTTAAAATCAAAAGCATTGTGAATTTAATCAGTCCAGATGTTTCAAAGTGTAATATTAATGTTGATTTATCTTCCTTTTTTTTTCAATTTAATCTTGAAATTATTATGAGAAAGATGGTTACCAGAAGGTGATTACTTGTACTGTTTTGTTGTTGACATGTGCCACAGGCAAGAACAACCCCTTGAAGAGAATTGTTTCTTTTTGAGAATAAGGATAAACTACTATAAACTAATTGCTAAGTTGCAGCACACTAGGTAAAGTAATGGAAAAGTATGGCATTGAGTTAGATGAAAACATTTTATCTGAAAAAATGAACTTGCTCTAAAAGCATAGATGGCCAGTTACACACTCTTGATCTAGCTGTACATGTTGATCCCACACGTGTTAGATGTTGCATAAATGCAGAAGAAAGGCTAGTCCAAACTCCACTTCCTTGACTTCTAAAAAACAATAAAAATGGGAAAGAGGACTAATTCTTGTTACTGATAAAGAGAAATATTGGAGAGGTAAATAGACTATCATTTTATGCAAACCTGGGGGCTGAAAATGTAATGCAGGTGTAAGTACAAAGATCAGGAGCGCCCAAGGAACCGCCACTCTGCTCTGAACAATGCAATATTCCTGGGATTAAATATAGATACAAAATGTAAGACTCCTTATGATCACAGTACCTCGGTGCTGTCTCAGAGGTGATTATTCATGGTGAGAGTGTAGCTGGGTGAGCTAACCTTGACAGTGTGGTTTTTGAATTGGTCAGAAGTCGTGAGCAAAGGCAGAGAAAGCTTGTGTTTATCTAACATATAGGCTATATGCTATAGGCATGGGCTGAGACTGAAAGGACATAATCCCTAAGTATAAGGAATTCATTTTTTTCTTTCTTTTATTTTTCCTTCCAGAAGAATAAAACATCTCTAGTACTTTGTTAAAAAAAAAAAAATTGGAAAGTAAGATTTTTCAGGTATGCAATGCAGTTCATAATCCTTTCTTAAATTTTTTATGATTTTATTCTGTGAAATTTCTAAATGAACTTAATGAACTTAAAAGTTTTTCTTCTCAGCTTATTTGGTGTTGCAAATTTAAATGTAACTAGTTGTTTCTGTGCAAAAGTGCTGTTTCTGCCCTATATTTTCCATTCTCTTTTGCTAACAATCACTTCTGGTTAAATTTGTGTTCAGATACAGGAGTAAGTGCAGTTGTCTCAGTTAAAGCTGAATTAGAAACCTCACTTACTTAGGGATACTTTAATACAATGCTCAAAGACCAGCATCTTCAGAAATATGTATTTTTGGAAGAAATAGGGATTCTTGGCTGGTTAATGGCATTATTTTGATAAGGCAAGTGCTGGTTTCTGTGAGGGGAAACTCTTGTCTCCAGACTTCAAGCTATTATCATTTTTTGAAATCTTATCTTCAAATAGTTTCTTGACCTTACCCCCAAGGCCTTTCATTCTACTTCTTTTCTTTTGTTCTGTTCTGTAAAAAAATGGTCTAATTTGAAATAAATAAGAAACTTCTTTAGATTCACTTTTAGCCTAGTCAAAAAAACACTTCTCACTTTTAGAAGGTTAGAAACAATCAAAAACAAAAGAAAACACCTTTCTATATGACCTCAAATCATTGAGGGGCTATAACAGGTCCCAAGACCTGTCTCAGACAGTCTTTTTCTGATTATTTTACTCCCTTGACAGAGGACCTGGAGAAAAGTGGGTAATCTGTTTGTGTGCCACTGACTCATTGCTAGAGTGTGTACTGAGGGCAAGGAGTCATTTCACTCTCTGTTGATATCTTTAGGCACATTTTACTCTTCATGGACTTTACTAAGACTGGGCTTTATCCTTATTATAATATCTATAGCTTTGTCAGTTGTCAGCAAACTGTGTTTAACAGTAGTGTTTCTATATACAAGCTTTCAACGAAAGAAATCAAAGTGTTCAGAAACAAATTAAAATTTTGCAATATTTGCTGGCATATCTCCTGTAAGGTTTGTCTTGTTGTAATTAAGACAGCTTTTGATGCTCTTGGTCAGTTGAGATATTTCATCTTCATATAAGCAACTGTGGTGCCCATATAATTCCACTAATTTTTGACAAAATGTCTCATTGAAATAATGAAGATTTTGTCTTAAAACTCTCCTTCTTCCCCCCTCCCCGTCCCCTTGTCCCCCACACAGTTTGCTAGTCTATGCAGGACATTATGCCATTTCCAGGACAAGCAATAAATGAAAGTTACCACCCTTGTTGCCGTGTCTTTGGATGTGGCAATATATCTCCCTCTGAGTTTACCCAACCACACAATTATCCTTAAATTAAAAAAGAGAGAGGGAGAGGAAAGAAAGGCAAGAATGTAGGGTGGGTGGGAACTGGCTGATAGGAAAGCAGCTGGCATATTAAAAACAGACAACTGAAGATGGAACAACACATGGATGCTGCCATGCCAGATCCCTACAGGCAGGAAAATGCCAACTAGATTTCAATAAATAAGCAATTAACATTTTATTAAATTATTACAAATAAACACTGATTTGGTAAGAAGCCAAGTAAATCACTCTAAGTGGAGAATAGGGGTACCCAGATGGAGTAATTTGCAAAAGCTCAAACTAAAGCCATTTTGTCTGGACTGCCAGTTTCATAAAATTACTATCAGGATCAGTCAGTATTTGAATGTTGTTGATCTAAATCCATGTGGCCAGATGCTCCATAGAGGTGAATTTGGGAGCGTTCCAATTAAATTAGTGCAATTAGGCTGATTTCCACCAGCTAATCTGGCTCTGGAGGCTCAACATACTTTTTATGGTTTAATATCACTGCCAGTTAAATCTTCTAACCACTATGGAAAATTTAACAAGAAAGCAGAAGGCAAGAGAAAAGCAGAGGCAATGAAGATGTGTTTATGGGTAGACAGTCTGGAGAAGAAGATCACAGGAAGAGAAAAAAGATGCATAGTATCCACCATCCACCATGGCCCAATACTATGGCCCTGCTTCGTTTTGGGGGATGAGGGAACCAGAACTGAGATGAAAAGGGAATTTCAAGCTGAAATTGCAGGCTGAATGCATTGCTTTCTTGGCTTTTTTCCTCTCAAAACTTTGGCCTCTTCAATAAAGGCAGGAAAGTCTGCTTACAACACCAGAAAGCTGATGTTGTAAGGCAGTCGAATGAGTTCAGGAGCTGGTCCCCTGCTCAGCTAGCTATTATATTGCTCTCCCCATATCTTGATCTAGTCCTAACTGGGGAGAGTTACACAAGAGATGTGCTTCCATGTGGAAAGATGAAATGTGCCAGATGGAACAGAAAAAAAGCTTTTCCTCCATTTTCTATGATTGAATAGATTGACCAGGAAAGTAGCAAGAATGAGCAAATTAATTTTTTCTCCTGAAATTCTATAGTGTCTTAGATAATGTTCTGGTTCATAAGATGGTCTTCAAGGTGCTATTTTATTTTGGAGAAGAACCATGCTTGCAGGCTTTTTTGATGCTAACAAACACATCTATGTTCTTCTCCAAAAGGGGCTCTGTTTTATCATGCATTTTACACAGGGAATGTCCTTTCCACAGTGACTGAGAATGGGGACCCTGTTGTATAACTTATGCTAAGTAACATTAAAATATCTGGTGATTTAGTTTAGCTTCTCCTGAGACTTCATCTCCTGATATCCAGCAGGAATAACACTTCATGGACATGACAGATAACACTGATCCAGCATACTTCATGGCTTTCAAGCAACTACAGTTAATTTTGCCTTGGATTTCATTTCTCTTGGCTGTTTTACTGTATCTTCTTCAGAGTAGAGTCTGACCAGAATAGAAGGAAAGAAGATTGCATCAGCTTAGCAAAACTGTGACTATGTGGGTGCAAGTATTTGCTTAGGCAAGATTCAGATTCATCAGGTTGGAAATGAGCAAGGAGAAGCTGGAAGAAAAGAAGTAATAGGAATTTCTGATCAAATTTAGAAAAAAAATAGAGCTATTCTAGAACTCATTTTGATTGGAATATTCTCAAATTATCAGATCATTTGCCTCCTCCTTCCTCTTGCCTTTCATAATTCGCAGGAGAAAAAAAAAATAAAAAGGAAAGATGATGTGTGCATTGACACAGTACTCAGAGGCCAGATGTTCATCCTACTAGGTCACAGCTGAATATGTGACAAGAAGATGCTTCCTGTAACAAAGCTTTTGCTATTTGACTAACTACTGTTATAGAAGAGTCAAGTGCTTTGATAGAAAGAGTTACAGAATCACAGAACCACAGAGTGGCTGAGGTTGGTGGGGGGTTTCTGATATCTGATGTTCTGTGGACAAACTGGAGGGCTAAATCCTTATGTCTGTTTTTCACAATTCTGTGGGTGGCAATTGCTTATTTAATCATTTTTTTTCTTTCTTATACAGTCCACATTTTTTTCAGGCTCCAAATTAGGAAGTTTTCCATTGGCCATGCACACCTCTACAGTCTACAAAGTTATTTAAGACAAAGCTACCCAGTCCAAATCAAAAGACTAAAAAAGCATTACTTTCTGTGTACTTGTCTCTCCTGATTAAAACTGTACACATGATACCACCTTTGGTGTAACTAAATGAATGATCTTAGATCCTTCAAATTCTGTTCTGATAATATTATATTTCCATTTTCTTTTCTTTAAAACTTTTTACTTATATATGTATCACAGAATCACACAAAGGTTGAGGTTGGAAGGGACCTCCGGAGATCATGCAGCCCAACCTCCCTGCTCAAGCAGGGTCACCCAGAGCATGTTAGACAGGGTTGTATCCAGGTAGGTTTTGAATATCTCCAGAGAAGGAGACTACACAACCTCTCTGGGCAACCTAAAATCTCATCTGTTTTTACAGCAGCTGTTATCAGTCATTTTAATAACGGACGTGACTCCTTCCTACAAGCCTTGCAGGATAATGTCATGGTAAAAAGACACTGATTATGCCTATTCATCACTTTTTACGACTTCAGGTGTCAAGAATAGCATCTCTGTAAAATGTTAATTCTGTTGGAATTTGCTAGTTTGTTTATTCCCACCCATCAAGAATTATGTAGAATATCAGATATCGAACCATGACTGCATCTGAACATGAGCTGTTCACTGTGTTATGCTGACTTTCTGGGTTTGCTACGGCCAGCATCTACTGCATAATATAATTTCCTCCCAGATACCTGACATCATTGGCTGTTTGTCACATCAGCAAATTGGAACAACTTTGTTTTTGTACTTGACATCGTTTTTATGCAGTTCATTTAAAGGAAGTGGCAGGGCTTAAGAACTGGAAAAACAGCTGAGACAAGACCTGTCTTTGAATTAAGCATGATGGGAATGTTGCTTTATGCAGAGACATGTCACTCGTGTGGCTTGCTAAGACACAAAGGTTAATCCTGTGCAAATGAATGGTAGCAACAGTTAAAAGAAAATTCATCTTTTAACAAGGAGGAAAAGAATAATGCAAATGTACCTGAGATCATGAGCCTTCCTGGAACTTAATATTTGAAATGTTGGTGAAATCGTATTAACGTAAAAAAATTACACTCCCTTCCGCTCCCTGCCTCCCACACAAACACATTTGTTACCACAGCCACGTAGTATTGTATTTTAAATCTTGCACAATTGTTCTCCTCCTAAAGGTTAAAAAATATGGCTATACTGAATCACACCACAAGTCTATCCAGCCCCGTAGCCTATCTCTGAAAATCGCCAAAATGGTAGTTCTTAGAGAAGTGAAATTTTCTCAAAAGTTCTTCCAGTCTCCAACAATTTGTAATTCAAGGATTTCCTAGACTGGAGGTGGATTCTGTGTTATCTGTAATGCTCGATGGATTTGTCTTTTGTAAAATTTTCCTTTCTCTTCTTTAATCCCTATAAATTTTTAGCAGCTCCAGCATTTCCTGGTAAGGAGTTCCACAGCATAATCACGCAGGCATGCTGCTTCACACCATCTTCTGTTTCTCTGAAACTGTTATCTCCTATTTCCTTTAATGCCACATAGTTTTTGTGGTAGAAGGTACTTTTGTACTTAACCAAAGGATATGCGGCCCAGTGCTTGGAACTGAGGAAACCTGGATTCAATTTCCTGTAACATCACAGATTTCCTGCATGATCTTGGATATGAGTTTGTTCAGCTTAAGAAGAAAAGGCTTTAGGGGCAGTTTGTCTTCAGCTACCTAATGGGTGAATGTGGAAGATGAAGTCAAGCTCATCCCTTTCTGGGGGATATGGAGTAAAAGGACAGGGATAGCAGGTACAGGTTTCAAAAACAAAACAAAACAAAACAAACAACAACAACAACAACAACAATAACAAAAAACAGACTTGATTTTAAAACCAATGTTTTGCAAAAAGGTAATCAAACACTGAGGCAGGGGCCCAGAGAGGATCTCTGTCCTTGGAGTTGTTCAAAGCTCAGGGGAAAAGGCTTGGAAATATCTGATCTAGTTGACATTGTTTTAGAGAGGAGTTAGACCAGAGGCCACTTGAAGGCCCTTCCATCCTAAATTATTCTGTGCTGTGGTAATCCTAAAATGTTTGGTAGTTCAGTCTACAAAACAATAGTATTTCCCTACCATTGATGAGTGCTTCGAAGGCAAATAGATAGAAGATTGTAAGGAGTTCAAACACGTGGCAATAAAGTCATGATGCTATCAGAAAATGAGAAGAGGTCATGAGCTTGATGCCTCTGAGAATGTTGAAAACCAGACCTGACACCACACAACAAGGCGAGCTTTCATGGCATTTCTACTTTTCTATTGCACAAAGGAAAAATACGCTTTGGACTACTGCTTTGGTGTTTCAATGTATACTCCTATGAAATCTTTCCTTCTTTCTCCTCCTTTATAGGCCTAAGTAGAGCAAGTAGCTGGGGCATTACCCTCTACATCTTCAGTACATGTTCCACTTTGCTTTACTACAAAATGAAAATCTGAGCAGCTTCTGGAGGATTTTTAGATGTTGTCATGGGTATGTTGGTCAAACATATTCTGCTACAGCTCTCTCAAATTCTTCTCACATGGCTCAAACAAAGATGGGACACTGGCTGGGCCAGATCATTGCTTTTAGGTGTTAGGAACAGTTCTTTCTCTTGAGAGATAATGTAATGCTTAAGTGGTAGTAATGGTTGCCCAATACTAAACTGATTGCTAGCTTCCTGTTTGGGGAGGTTTCTTCATAAGCTGATAAAGACCTTGAGGATTTAGTTCATCCAGTCATACTAGCTTCTTGCCTTTGCACTTGGTAGCACCTTTCTCTGGCTAGAGGCCTCCTGAAGACTGATGGCACTGCCCTGACTGTAAATAATGAGCATCCTGAGGAGGTGTGGATGAAGTGTGGTAGCCTGTGATCAGTAGGAAGACAGACTAAGTGACCTTAAATCCTTATTCTTATTGGTCTTAATTCACATGAAATGAAGAAGATTAAATAGATATACACTGTCCTCACTTTGAGGAAGTAATATATGCAAATGCTACTTTCTTATCTTTAGCATATTAAGTCATAGTCAGTATTATTCTTTAGACATGAAAGTGTTTGTACTTGTCTGCAGAATAAAGCTGGGGGAAAAAAATCAACAGCCTTGTAATACCACTGAAGAAAGATGTATCATAAAAAATATCATGGACATATAAAAAGAATACTAGCATTTTCTCTTCTTTCCTTTCCTTTCCTTTCCTTTCCTTTCCTTTCCTTTCCTTTCCTTTCCTTTCCTTTCCTTTCCTTTCCTTTCCTTTCCTTTCCTTTCCTTTCCTTTCCTTTCCTTTCCTTTCCTTTCCTTTCCTTTCCTTTCCTTTCCTTTCCTTTCCTTTCCTTTCCTACCTTTAGAACATACGAACTTGGTCATGTGGGTTTCACACCATGTGGGAAAAGAACAGCTGGCTAAGATATTGTTTTCTGTTAATTAAAATTTATATCCAAGTATATATATATATATATGTGTGTGTGTGTGTGTGTGTGTGTGTGTGTGTGTGTGTGTGTGTATCCAATATATTTCCAAGCTTTACAGAGTTAAAAAATACACAGACGAGATGTTATGATCCAATTATTCTTCATCAGAGTGAATTACCAACTATTACTCATTATAGTGAAAAAAAGTTAAACTAAACTATACTATCTTTAAAAATCAGTAGATTTTTTTCTTCTTGATTATATATTTGATTTTATTCAGTGGTGGAGTTGGGGTGGGGTGGTTGCAACTAAAGGTAAAGTATACTGTTTCACATCTTATTGGATCATTCCAGATAGTTCATCAGAATAAAACATGTTCTCATTTACAGAGGAATTTAAGAGACACAATGAAATCATCTTTTGCGTACCTTAGAAGCAAAGAAGAGTCAGATTTCTTTAGTCATAGAAAAGGTTCACGGAATGTAGAAAAAAGAGCAGGGGAACACATTTTAAAACCTGTTCAGTCAATGTGGGAATTTCTGGGAATCTTCAGTCATTCAGGTGTACAATCAAACTGTGTTATCGGTACATGTTGTCATATTATTAGGCTGCTTGTAGCAGAGGCAGCCTCATGAAAAATGACAGCTTTATGTTTGCTTTTGGTGGTGCTCTGCTCCCAGGACTTCAGTGAATCTATGGAGAGGGTGAGGAACTTCAAGTGTTGCAACATTTCTTGAGACTTCAAGTTACTAAAAAGTATATGGAAATAAGGAAAGATGCTGATTCATCTGTGGGAATCTCAGGATCTGACATGATGCGTGCATGAACCACAATGTCCAATGCTAGCTTTTATCCAACAGGATCACACCATTTACACAAAGCTGTAGCCCAGCTAATAATCCAGTGCTGCTTGGCTTCACCAAACTGGGCTTCTGTACTACCATGCTTCATTGGGATGAAGATAGCCTGGAGCCTGAAACTACAGTTTTGGCTTAGGGTGTATCCTTTCTTGCTTCGGTCAAGCTGATGGAAACAAGAGTTCAATATCAGTTTTGCATATTACTTTTACCAAACTTCTTTAAAACTACACTGGGACTAAATGGCTTCAGCTTTTGTTGCCTCAAAGCTGGATCTTTTGGATGGAAGAAGAAAGTACACAGAATGTGGAAGAGGGGACAGGCTACTTGGGAGAATTACAGGAATGCAGTCAGAGTATGTAGAGATGCTGCGAGGAAGGCTAAGACCCAGCAGGAATTGAGTCTTGCAAGGGGTGTTAAGGACAACAGGAAGGGCTTCTTCAAATATATCAGCAGCAAGAGGAGGACCAGGGAAAATGTGGGCCTGCTACTGAATGGGGGGGGGGGGGGTCCCTGGTGACAAGGGATGCAGACAAGGTGGAATTACTGAATGCCTTCTTTGCTTCAGTCTTCACTGCTAAGGGCACCTCTCAGGAGGGCCCAGGCAACTATAGGCCAGTCAGCCTCACCTCCATCCCTGGAAAGGGGATGGAACAGCTCATTCTGGATGTCATCTCCAGACATACGGAGGAAAAGAAGGTGATCAGGAGTGGCCAGCATGGACTCAGCAAGGGGAAATCCTACTTAACCAACCTGATAGCCTTCTCTGATGGAATGACTGGCTGTGGAGATGAGGGGAGAGCAGTGGACGTTGTGTACCTCGACTTCAGCAAGGCTTTTCACACTGTCTCCCATAACATCCTCCTAGGCAAGCTCGGGAAGTATGGGTTAGATGAGTGGACAGTGAGGTGGATTGAGAAGGTTGAGCTCAGAGTTGTCATCAGTGGCGTGGAGTCCAGTTGGAGGCCTGTGGCAGGTGGCGTCCCCCAAGGCTCCGAACTGGGTCCCATCTTGTTCAACTTTTCCATCAATGACCTGGATGAGGGGACAGAGTGCCTCCTCAGCAAGTTTGCTGATGCTGCCAAGCTGGGAGGAGTGGCTCCAGAGGGCTGTGCCACCATTCAGAGAGACCTGGACAGGCTGGAGAGCTCGGCAGAGAAGAACCTTCTGAGGTTCAACAAGGGCAAGTGCAGAGTCCCACACCTAGGGAAAAATAACCCCAGGCACCAGTACAAGCTGGGGGCTGACCTGCTGGAGAGCAGCTCTGCAGAGAAGGACCTGGGAGTGCTGGTGGATGAAAAATTGACCATGAGCCAGCCAGGTGCCTTTGTGGCCAAGAAGGCTAATGGTCTCCTAGGGTGCATTAGGAAGAGTGTTGCCAGCAGGTCGAGGGAGGTGATCCTGCCCCTCTACTCAGCCCTGGTGAGGCCTCATCTTGAGTCCTGTGTCCAGTTCTGAGCTCCGCAGGACAAGAGAGACATGGAGCTACTGCGGAGAGTCCAGCATAGGGCTACGAAGATGATCAGAGGGCTGGAGCACCTGCCCTAGGAGAAACGGCTGCGAGAGCTGGGCCTGTTCAGCCTGGGGAAGAGAAGCCTGAGGGGGGATCTTATCAATGTGTACAAGTACCTGAAGGGAGGGTGTCAAAGGGACAGGGCCAAACTCTTTTTAGTTGTCCCATGAGACAGAACAGCAGTCCTCAGCCACAAGAGGCAATGGGCAGGAAGTTCCACCTGAGCGTGAGGGGGAATTTCCTCCCTGTGAGAGTGACAGAGCACTGGACCAGGTTGCCCAGAGAGGTTGTGGAGTCTCCTTCTCCGGAGATCTTCAAGGCCTGCCTGGATGCAACCCTGTCTAACATGCTCTAGGTGACCCTGCTGAGCGGGGAGGTTGGACTAGATGATCTCCAGAGGTCCCTTCCAACCTCACTGATTCTGTGATTCTATGAATTAAAACGTTTGAACAGGTTTGCTCCTGCTTCAATTGATGCACAGTATTTTAATTCTGACCAAAGAACAGCACCATCTAGTGTTCTGAACAGTAATAATTTGTACCCTTGGGAAATTAATCACTAGCTCATGCTGGAAATGGTGTTGCAATTAGATATTATGGCAAATTTGTTAATCTACAGATAATTTGAATTTGCATAGTAAAACTAAAGCACCCCTTCTGAGTCAGTAATAATAATTAACTGTGAAATGAAATAAATGATTCAGAAAACAAGCAGCTCCTCTACTACAGCAAACACAGTAACATCACTGAAACCACCGGAGTCAGATTATAAGCAATAATCTGTCATAGGCAAAGAAGATGTGTACAGATCTGGTGGGAGTGAAGTACTGGGTTATATATTAGACTCATAAACACTGTTCTAAATTACACTTACTGTTTGTAGTGTAAAACATTAATCTTTTTTTCACAGATGGGAAAATTTTTATTCAAATTTAAGGAAGTTTTAAAATGTACAAGCAACTTGGAAGCTTAAACTGGAATCTCTTTTGATGAGATTGAAGTTCCTATGTTCCTGCAGGTGTTTAGTTTTTACCCTTGAAAATTAGGTCATTTGGTTTTTCTGTGATTCTTTTGGAGTTATTATTCTTTTTGACACTCTTGCAAAAGAATATTTAGATTTTCTTCAGCTATCAAGTGCAGATGCAATCCAGCAGACAGACAGGTTTAGTGATGCAAACAACTTAAAATGACACTTTCCCAATTTTGAAGGGATGTTTGTCCCTCTGGAAGACTTACAGTGATGAAAAGATACCTTAGATCCAACAAGAAATGTATTTTTCTGATGACAAAATAGGACTGACAGGTCTTTTAAAGAGAGGGTTTTTTACTCAGTGCTACCACTTTCTTAGTTTCTTTTCCTTTTTAGGGTTGATTATATACTCACACTTTTTAGCTTTATTGGTTCATATTTCAGGAGTTACCCCAAAATAATCTTTTACCATGCTTTAGCCTTCACTAACGTAGGAGAGCTGTGACATCGGAGGGTCGTCACTTTGGAGCATTAGAGACACGAAAGAGAAGAGAAGTCAAGAGAAAACTGAAATTCAACAAACATCCCAGTGGCTAACTTGTACTAAAATAAATTTGAGAATCTAGCATTTGTTTTCCCATGACAAACTTCACTGCAACTACTCTAAATGCTCCTAAAGTAATGAAGTCTACTGTACTTTTAGAAATAAGTCATATATTTTGTAATTTTTTACTAGGAATTTCAAGGAATTTATTAGTCCAAGATATTCGTTTCTATGTGAAGCCTGTAGAAAGTTACCTGTATTCTTCAGGTTGCTTGTTTTGTTTGTACTCCGCTGCTCCCTCCCTGCCTTGGAAAGTGATAGGGAGGATTCTTTGAGTTTTGGGAGATATTTCCCCTCCAGGGCTTTCATGAACTTGGCGAGTTCAACAACCAAGTAGAAGACAAACTGGAATAAAAGCCAACCAAATAAACAAACAACCTCTTCTTCCTCCCCAGAAACAACAAAAGATGTCCAAGCTCTCCTCTGCACTGCAGCTTCCATTTTTACTTTCATAATGATGAAAAATACTGAGAGTGACAAAGTGAGAAAGGTGCCAAAATGATATGAGGCCAGAGCTTTCCTGTGTGTCTTGCTTTTTATTTTCCTATCATTTTAACTGGGAAAAATTTCAAAGTCATTGATTCCCATCTCCTATTTATAAGTCTGTCTTCCTTTGGCTCCCTTTCTTAATCAGCGGGAATATACTAGCTGAAATCCAAATGTTTCACTATAACAGTTCAGCTTCAACCATATTTATTTTTCCGAAAGAAGAATTTTAAATTCAATGAAAATTATCACTTTGTTTCAAAGAGTTTTTTTTTTTTTTTTTTTTTTTTTCCTTTTTGGAAAAAAAAAATGTTTCTTGGTTGATCAGCTCTGGTTCTAATCCTGCAATTTAAGAACAGACAGTTTTTGTAAAAGTGATTGTATAAGTGGAGAAAGGATTTTGTGATATTCTGTTCCCGTGGCACTGCCTGGATGGGAAGACTTTATAAAATTATGTAGTCTCAAGTCTGTGTTTTTCTGCCTGTTAGATGGAGATAAGTTATTTGCCTCACATTATGTTTTGGCAGTTAACATTCGTACTACAACTCATACGTGGAAAATACTTTCTAAAAGCCGATTCCGGTTGGAGTAAGCCACCATAGCTCCCAATGTATTACTAACCCTGTAATTTTACTGCTTTGCTGAGCAAAAGCTTGTGGTTGGTCCTTGCATCGTGGGCTCTTATTACCAAGTTAGATTGATATGAAGCTGCTCAGAAATTCCTCAGGCGGTCCTGGGGCCAAAGGCAGGCACAGCGATCCCCTGAAATGAACGCTTGGGAGTCTCTGCTGCCAAGAGGAGCCCTCAGACTACCGGGGTGGGTGGCCGTGCCGTGCCGTGCTGTGCCACGGGCTCCATCCTTGCAGCACGGTGAGGACGGGCGGCTCCACGCCAGGTCACCCCTCGGGCTGCCCCAGGGGTGCGGGGATGCGCTGCCAGTGCTTTGGGGCCTGGCATCTTGGCTGACTTTGATTTGGCATGAAGAGAAGAGAGGCCCTGCAGTGCGTTTAAGCGAAGGGCATGCTTCCCGTGCCACAGTCCGGCTGCTCCGGGGGAGCGGCCGAGGAGCCACGCTCCGGGACAGCTCAGGTGCCTCCTGAGTACTTGAAATGAAAAGTTGCTTTGAACTTTTCCAGAAGAGCTTAAGGTCCCCTTGGGGAAGTTCAACATATATTTCAGTAAGACCAATTAAAAAAAAAATCACAATGTTCACAAGTTCTGAACCCTGATCATGTGCCATAGATCCTTCTTTCTGACCTTATCATCTGACAATTTTAATTCCCCCACCTATGTTCTTCCTCTTTTTAATTTTGGCTGTTGTGTTTTTAACTGCACAAGTGAAAAACAATGTCCAGTATAATAAACTAAACCATGAACATGGTTCTCTCGCTTAATGAGTAAATTAGAACAGAGGAAAGCAAGAGAAATAATCAGAGTGTTCTCATCATACCCACCTAAACACTAGGTTAAGGAAAGGACAAATCCATTACTAGATGAATTTTAATGTCCCATTCTCCTTACTGGCTTAATAATTTACATTTTGCTTTCATTAAAACCAGACATTGCTGTTGAAGCGCAGGTACACACCCCGAATGTTCCCTGTCTGCCCCAAAAGCACACCTATGTGGGATCACAGTTCTTTCTTTGTGCATCCTTTCTGCTGATCGCCATGCTCATGTTCTGCGGTTACAACACCAGGAGGAATGGCTACGCTACCCAGGAGCAGCGATCCCCCCGTCACGATCTTTCGAGAAACACATCTGATGTCGACTGTCATTGCAGAGAGCTGAACAATTACGGCTCAGGCTGACGTGGTGAGCAAGGCAGCGAGATCTCCACATCATAGTATTCCCTGCCAAAAGGTGGGGTGAAACTCTGGGGAAGCCACTACACAGTGCAGGTTAATATTTTGTCAGTAATCAAGTCCTAGTCTTCTTTCTGACTGAAAGCCCACTGAAATTTTTTGTCATCACTCTATACTCAGTCTGCAGGATGTATTCCGAGTCCAGAAAAAACAACACTGCCAAGATCTGCTGTGTTGCTCAGTATGGCTTGATTGGGGTTTCAGCTTTCATTTCTGTGACATTTACTGTAAGATATTGTATTCCCCACAAAATTATTACTGTTTTTAAACCGAATTCTCAAACGTAGTTTGTCTGACTACCACCAGCATTGCAAGGTGTGTGTACAGCAGCTGTAGGATTTTGAGGTTCTCCCTGTTACAGAAAATCTTGTGCTTATTTTCTATTTTCCCCTCAATCTGATATTGACTATATATAAACTATATAAGACTATATCCATCTCCACCCCCCCACCACTATAGTTGCCATTTTCATCTCTGCCTAAAGAAAAAAAAAAAAAAAAAAAACATTCTTTTCTGGAGTAAAATCATGGCAAGCAAATATGTGTGGTCATGATAACAGACATTTAAGTATGTGCTTAATTTTAGCAAGTACCAGTGCTGTTCTTACCGAGATCCAGACCAGGCTCAGAATTTGCTATATGGAGAGATTTGAAGACTGAGTATGATCTTTGGCAGAATAAACTCATGAGATGTTAAAGAAACTCAGGAGAAATTTTTCTCAGTGTACTTTCTTGTCACAGAGATTAAAAAGAGAAGGTCAAAAAAGTGATGAATTTTGACAGTATAACATGCAGCACAAGTAGATTTTTTTTACTAATACTTGAACTGATATAAGCACACCCTCCTGCATGGTCACTCTCTGCTGGAAAAGTGAGGTAGAAGTGAAATGGACCACAAGAAAACACTGGGAAAATCTCAAAAAATGAAAAATTATTAGAAGTAAGATTTGCTTGGTGATCCCCAGACAATCTGCATTGCCTCTCTATCTTAATGTCTAAATCAGGGAAACAGTATTTTCCTGCCTTGGAAGGTAAAGTCTGAAAGGTGTTTGGATGTTGTGGCTATAGCAGCCGTAAGAACACCACAGTTTTTATCAGCTCTGCCAAACTGTGCATGCGTTCATCTCTGCTCCAGCATCAGCTGGGCAAATAGTGAGTTGAGACTGATTCTTGATTTTTTTTTTTTTTTTTTTTGGTTCAACGATTAGCATTATTTTTCATTTTAGTGCTTTGAAGATCCGTTCCACCCATTTGTCCAGCAGTTTTGTGTCTCCTTGAAGAAATTCTCTGGGTCAAAGCCCATTTCTTTCATCATGTGTCTAATCAGCCCCTGGCACAACAGGGCCCTGAAACTTGACTGAAGTTTTCAGGCAAAAATTTAAAGCTGTGGTAAATGAATTGTTACTGATTGTAACACTGATTTTACTCTTCTGTTTTTTATGGGGTTTGTTTTGTTTTGTTTTCCTGTATTTGTGTGACACATTCCTGTTGGGTCTGATGTTAGACTTGGTCTCTGACTGCTGCCCAGAAACCACTCTCTAAACTTCTTTCAAACCTTCTGGTTATTTTTGGTTTCTTCCAATGAATATGGAACTTGGTAAAGGAGGCTCACTATGACTTAGAAAAGGAAAGGGGCAGAAGTCCAGCAGTTGTTAAAAAAAAAAAAAAAAAAAAAAAAAGAAAGAAAGAAAGAAAATTAATTTACAAAGCTGTATTTTTTACTATGTTTCTTTGACTCCAAATGCCCAAGGGATAATATGTGAGATTAGAAATATTTCTGATACCAAGCCAAGCTGTACAGTAGGGTTAGTTAAAAATGTATTATAGTTTCTAAAGTGCACTGCACTTGATATTTCCTGAAGAGATTGCAAAGAGAAAAATGGTTAGTAGGTTTTTTCTGAAATTCCAGTAGTGACAAGCAAAATAGATTTTGCATTATCCATGAATGTGCCAGGGTTTGAGCTCCTCTTTTAAATGTCTGCAAACTTAACATATTGTTTGGAATCAAAGAGAGAGATATCAGGCCAGAGCTTCAGCTGAGGTAAATCCGCATTGTCTTATATTTCTGTAGCTTGAGTCTTAGAGATCTAAACCAAGATTTAGATCTTTAAGTTTAGATAGTAAAACAAGGTATGGAATGAGTCATTCAGTAGAAACTTCCTTTGTTTCTATTGAGGATAAACTCTGACAGACGTGACAAATTTCCGCTTATTTCTAAAACTGAACATCTGTAAGGATGTAAAAGGCAAATCGCAGAGACTGAAAATTAGATGTTTTTCTAGCCTTTGAAGAGAGTGCCATAAGGTCACTATGTCACTGGAAAGAAAAAAGTTTTGTGAGGATTTCTATTTTTTTCAATCTAAAATTTAAAGCCCTTTAAGAGGATCAATATGTTTTATAAGATATCTCTAATAAATTTTTTGCTCTTTAATATTTGTTGTGTAGAAAACACTAACTGGCATATATCCTTTGAAATGGATACTAGATTTGGACAGGTTGGCTAACAAATGTAACATTGAGAGCTAGATCTACCTAAAGAAACATCACCACTGTACCCTGCAGCAGAGTGATGGTAACCCTTCAAATAGCAATTTCAGCTCCTCTGCCTTCTTGGTGTGCTGCAATGTTCTGGCTGTCTCTTGGGGGATATAAAGCTAAAGTGATTCTCACCAACCTGGATACAGGTGCACCAAGCTCTGAGACCCGCCTTGGTAAATTTTCCACATCAAATTTTTTGAAAATATTTTTATTGACAGCTAGAGGGCTGTGAGGAGGATGGAAGAATGTTTACATTAAAACAAACACTTTTATTACTTCAGTTTATAAATACAAGTACAAACGTGGTTTGAATTTGCTAAACTTGCAGCAGAAAATCACTTGCCAAGCTTCCTGAACACCAGTCTTCTGTCATAAACATTAGATAAACTCCTCTGATTACAGAGGACGTCTGTGAAAAGCTTAGACTATCGTCTTCATTAAGTATGAATGAGGAGTACAAGCAACTGATGGCATCTGGAAAACCTGCCAGGAAACAGACTACTACAATTTTATTCAGTTTGGTTGATTTGGTTTGTGATGGAAGCAGGTTTGGCTGCAAGATTTCTAGTCTATAAATAAGTCAACTCACAGTATCTACAGCCCATGTATGAAGAATAACAGTCTTTCTTTCTTTATAGGACATTTGAGGTTCCCACGCTACCTCTCCACCTCACGAACGATTCTGAAGAACTCTGCTAGATTCTTCTCCTTTTCTGCATCTAGAGTACTTTCTAGGTGCTGAGTAATGGGTAGCATCATGTATTTTGCATTTACCTTCTTTAGTATTAAGCATATTCATGCCTCAGCACTCTAGCTGTGCAATAAAAGGAAATTTTATGCATATTAGTTGTATAATTGTTGCTCAGACAAAATTATGAGTCATATCAATCACAAATGCTTGTGTTTTAGAAGTCTTGGAATGGCAGCAGCAAATGGAGAATGCTAAATTGTCCATTAATGCATCTTCTTAAAAGAACTGTGCATCCAATGTATGATAAATGGACTATAACCCAAGGTACATTGTGTTCACTGAGTAATAGTCCTTTGGAATTTATTTATTTATTTATTTATACATTTTTTACATTTATATCAATTATTTATACACATACACCTGTAAACTATCTATGAAAAGTAAGGCTGAATGTTTTAAGAAGGAATAAAAAGGGGCAATCAATGGAAGTGAGTACATTAAGTAAAGCTAAAAATACAATTTAACCTGGAAATACTGAACTGTATCTTGAAAAATACTCTCTGATCATTCCCATTTACAAAGCTCTTGATTTCAGTGAAATTATTTGCAAAAACACTTGCACGCTTGTTTAACTTCTCCAAAAATAAGCCTAGAAGAACTCTAAAAGTGTGATTGTAGTAACAATATATAAAGCAAGCCTAGATTTTTTTTTCCTTTAAAGTGTTTTATCTGAATTGAATAAGCAAAATGAAACAAATTTTGAGCTGAATGCACCACTCAGTATATTTGGGAGCTATAACTCATTTGCTCCCTTCTCCTCGGGGAGGGAGGGGGTGAAGTTGAACTCTATCTGTGCATCTGAGCCAGGCTCCCTTAAGTATGACATTTCTCTTCGTCCCTCATTGGGTGCCTCATGGGAAATGCAGCATGTACCATTTCCGTCCACACATTCTCTGTAACTTATCCACTTCCACAGCCTGGTTCCAACCACGTATCTAAACATAGTTTTTCTTAGGTGAAAGGAGATGGAATACAACTGCTGACCCACTTCCTTGCAACTTGATTTCACTCTAGTTCCAACCAGATATTTCTATAGTTCATTACTGGCAGCTGGACAGATTACTTAAGCTGAATAGTATTGATTCATGGGAATAACCCACAGAGTGAGAGGTGGGAGGCTTCATGACTGAAAAGGTAACTGTGAACCGCCTGGGGCTTTTGAGAGGCCATTAATGTCTATTTCTCACAGCTAGAAACATTAAAAACAAATGAATTTGGCATGTTTTTGTTCTATAAAATAGCAAGTCCATTACATACATAATAAACAGGACCCTCTGCCAAGGTTAAGAAGACGGAGCTGACCTTGGAAGATAAAGCCTAGAAAGGAGCAGGGACAACAGAGTTGCAAAACAAGATATGAAACTTCTATGATATCTTCTTTTGCTCTTTTGGGGTGACTGAACTCTTCCTGAGGGCACAGAGAGTCTCTCTTTAAAGCTGACATTCATGTCCTGGGGTGGTTTGATACAGGGAGTCTAGTCTATGCGGTACTTGATTGAGGTGAATGAACATATATGAATACACGAAGGCTTTGCAGAGAGGTTTGGCACACACCACTTGTTATTAATGAGAAAGCACAATGGTTTAGGGAAGATTAAAGAAAAACCCATCAAAGAAATGTCCTGAACACTTCGTAGCCCATCTTACCCCATCTTCTAGCTCCCCTGGACTGCTCTCCCCGCCATTCAGAAAGGTGAGCGTTCTCCCTGCTTCATCATCCTCACAGGTTAGACAGCTGGAGAAAGGAAGATGAAAGGCACACCTCCATCCATTTCTACTGCCTAATCTGCCTCCATCAATTTACCAAGATAAACATCAACTGATTATTACCAACACAGCCATATCCTCCCCCTACACACAGAATTTTTCTTCCACTGAGTGTTGGTCCACTGTCATGTCTGTGGAGGGGTGCTGAAACCATCTGCTGAAGTGCTGATGGCACAGAGTTAGAGTACGGCAGCTCTCTGTCCAAAGGAGAAGTGAATAGCTGCTCCCTCAGACTGGGGTGGGCATTTTGATGAACAGAAAATTTGTAACCTCACAAAGGCAATGTACTGTACAGAGATTTCTCTTGTTGTCACATTCAGTGAATTCACATATATTAAACTTCTAGATCCAATTAGAGATAGCATGTATTGGGAATATTTTGACCCCATATCTTCTTAGTCCATAAAAAATGTGAAATAAATACTTAGAATGCTTAGAAATGAAATGTAGCAACAAGCTCCTCTTTAATTTTTCAAAGATTTTTTTATAACTTCTGGGCACCCATATGATGTGTGAAAAAATATCCCCTCACTATGTGATAAGCTCTTTCTTTATAGCATTTATGATGTTACATCTGTCTGTAATATCCCTTCTCATTTGTTTTTTTTTCCAAGAAGAGCTTTAGTATATTATATTGTCCCTTTCTATAAAAGTAAATTCATATTTCTAATTACCTTAGTCTCTGTTTTTTATGCTCTTTCTAGCTCTTCTATGATGTGTCCTGACTAAGTAGTAAATGGTGGCCATTTTAGAGCAGGGGGTTCCTCCATATAGTTATTTCATGTAGTTTGATGAATCCTGGATGTTGAGCTTTTAGGTACTGACAATAACGCAGGTGCATGGCAGTGCTGCACTGATGCCCTGCTGTGATATTAAAACCACAAAGGAATGTGAATATGTAGCTGATACCTCTGGTAATATTTTGTGGTAGTTATTCCTAAACACACCCATGCATTAAATGGAGAAAAATAGTTGATTAAGAATTCTCCTCATCCCCTTCATCTCAGCCTATGTGTAATTAAGCCACAATTTCCGGGTATTTTCACACATTGCATATGTTAATGAAAGTGATGGCCAAAGGGTGAGGCAGTGTTGTGGCACTTGCAGGGAACCTGTTTACGATATAGTTTGCCCAGCGTTCATGGAAATTAGTAGTTCTATATAATTATTTAATAAGTACTTCACAAATCTTGCTTATCTTGACAACCTAGTAACTTGCACAGTCCATCTTTATAGGTTTATGACTAGACTTCCCTGTTATTCAGAGACAGACCATGAGATTCCTGATGATGTGTTTTCGCACTATCTCATTTTTTAGAAAAAGTGTTACTGCAATAAATTCTAGGCCAAAAGCGGGAAATTATGGTGATAATAGCATTTGGCTTCTTGCAAAGGCTAGCCGTAGATGTTCAGCCTAGCGACTCTGCCTCATCTGCTGGCCTCGGGTGACAGGCCCAGTGCTTTCTTCTGGGGAAGGCTTGTCCAGCCGAAAATGCCATGTGAGGAGGAACTTCCTGCATCCTTGCATGGTCAGCTCCTCACCTGTAGAGGAACAGGGCTTGCTCGAGCTGTGCCAGCTGCCGATTCCACCTGCCCGGTTGTGCTCTGCATTCTCACGTCCCGGTTCGGAAACAGCCCATGTCGTGCTGCAACCAGGGTGTTGATCTCTCTAATAGGCTAGTACATTCACTGTTACTCTGGTTTCCAGTCTAGTATCTAATTTTTATTGCCTAGCATTTAATTTCTATTGTCGTACTCAGGCACATGAGTGTATGTGTTATAATCTCAAGAGAGGAGTATGTATTTAGATAAAATGTTGAAATTATAGCTTCTCTGCTTTGTTTCATGTATCACCTACCAAAGTGACCGAGCTTGTCCTAAACCCATTTGGAAAACAATCCCTGGCAAGAAACTTGATCCTGATCTTCTGTGTTACAAACTCCTTCCTGCTCCTTCTCAGGGCCTCCTGGGTCTGCTCTTGGCTTAAGTTACTTGTTGCTGTCACTGCCTGAGCTGCCAATGAACTGAATCTGTTTTAGTCAGGCAGGACAGCGACTCCTTCTCCCAGCTGTATTCAGAGCCAGAATTTCTTCTTATAGTGGTGTAAGATTGGAGGTTCTTCGGGGGTCAACCAGGACTGAACCAGAATCAGAACTGAAAAGTATTCTCCAGAGGATCTTTAAGTTGAGACAATGTAACTAAGGGAAGTTGAAATAAACATTTCTTTATTTTATCATTAGAAGTGTCTTTTTTTTTTTTTTTTTTTTTTTTTTTTTTTTTGGTTGGTTGGTTGGTTGGTTTTTCTCCTGGTGGAACTCTAATTTTTATGGGGTTAGAAAGAAGAATGTCAGAAATCTGGAGGAGATCAAAAATACTTGTGCTCAAAATCAACAAGACCCAACACAATGTTTCAAACTTCTTGAAATATCAATATATTTAGTGGATTTTCAAAATAAAAAGATTATTTTAATTATTAAAAAATGATAGTTATCGTGTTTTCAAATGAAAAAGTAAATCTTCCAAACCAAATAAACCTGTTGCCCTAAAACATGCAGCTTTCACAAACTCTTTACCTTCTATCTGCTTTAAATTAAGATTGTGAAAGCTCACATTTTTCAAATACTTCTCTTTCACTCCCAGTTAACACTATTGGAAAGTAACATTCACATATTTGAGGGTCTTCTATTTGTTATTAATTACCCTAATGATTTAGTATGATAATAGCCCTCTATAAGGAGTCTACAATGGTGTGAATTTCCCCCACTTTAAGCTCTGAGATTACAATACCTTTCTGTATGTTCTCCTCTTTAAAGGCTTTAACAAGGGCCATCTTAAATAAAAAGGAGTAACAACAAGTCACAGAAGCCAAGTCACAAATACATCCCTTTTCAGGTGTTTAACAGTAGTTGATCCTTTCTCTTGAATGTTGGTTGAATAAAGCTCCCAGTGACCTTGGTACTAGACAAGAGGAAGGGCATAATATAGAAATGACAGAATCAATAATTATTTTTATTTCATTGTCCTGTTCTCAGCCTTCATTGGCTTTAGTGAGAATTTTGATTGCAGGGTTGAAATTTCTGTTAGAACACACGAATAACTTCCAGTGGTATTAACTGCTAATAGCACAATTTAATTCATTTTAATTTTGCTATTTGTTATTTTATTTTATTTTATTTATTTTAGATAATGAGACTACAGCCATGAATTTAGGTCCTGAAGTCACATGCCGTCTACTGGCCATGAACAGAATTTATTAGTGTGTGTTGGAGGAAATCAGTATTCAGAAGTTTTTCTAAGTAAAGTTGGTGCTTATTTGCAGTCTTTTGTGTGTGTTCTTTTGTTGTTTTAAAATATTTGTCCTGAAAATCAGGTCAAAATATTGTGTCTTAAACTACTCCTTTTGCCAAAAGCTTATCAAGATATGTGTTATTAGGAAAGAAAAGAAATGCTATGGTGGAAAATTATTAGCGTACTTGTGAAAGCATAGCTTAATGCCTGAGCTAAAATCCAAGTTATGAAGAAGATATTTAATATCCTTGTAAGAATGTGAAACACTTATGACAATGATAGCAAAAGAGAAAGTAAAGGACATGCCCAAGACCATGAAAGGAAAAAAAAAAAAAAAAAAAATCTGAAATTTCATGAGTTTTCATTATCTGTAATGAAAGAGAGGAAGTCAGACAGTAAGACGTCTGGATTCAATTAAGGAGGAGAAGACAGAGCAGAAAGCACGCTTATTTATAGGAACCATGAACACACAAGGGCATTCCCCTCCCTGGAGTACTTCTGTTACCTTGCCCTTTAACATATGGCCTCAATCTATTACATCTTTTCCTATAGGCGCTCCTGGCACTCAACTATTTTAACTGTGGAAACAGCAAGTCTATCACTTAAGAGCAGCCTGTTACACCAAGTGGAGGTCTTTAGCTTGTTCAGCCGATATATGCTCTGCATAAAAGCAGGCATACCACTTGTCAGAAATGCTGGAGACTTTAAAATGTGCAGTGAACCTATATTCAAGTGTTTATTTTTCATAGCTTATCATGAAATTGATTAATTGATTTTTCCTGAAGTTTTTGCTATATGTCAGCCTGCCTGGAAGTTGTGGGTTGAAGAGGTGAAGAAGAGGCTTAAATCTTCTCAGGTTGTGGATTTAGAATCAAAATAGCTTAAAAGGCCATAGACCTTGAACAATATGGTAGTTCATCAAATACATCTTTAATCTTCTCTAGAGCACCAGCATTACAGTTGCAGTTCCTAAAGGGTCCCATGGAAATCAATCTATTTTTTTTTAATTTTTTATTTATTTATTGTTATTATTTTCTTCACAGTGGTATTGCATTGGGATGCTCAGCTTTTGTACATCCCATGATAATCGCAGTCATTGCAGTTATGAAGAGATATGAATCACTCCTTTGGAAGTTCCTGGTGTGAATTTTGACTAAAACACTGAATTTCTTCAATCTCTGAGCATGTGACTGGCCTTCGTAAGAGTGCATCAGGCTCTCTCCTTTCTGCTCAGAAAATAGTGGAGAGGTCCAAAGATCTCACTCTCTTGAGTGAAATGCAATTATTTTTGTAATTTCAGCTGCAGGATTTTTTATTATTATCATTTTTTTGTTAAACTCTGTAAAAGCCAGTCTCTGTAATACCAATTACATTGTCTTTTACGGAAAATATGAACATGTAACAAGGTGCTCTAAGAGAGCATGCATAGGAGAGTGGAGAAAGAAGGTGCTTCCATCCCGTACTTAATTTTTTTCTCTCGGCACAGCTCCCTTCAGAAGAGCAAGGGTGCTGCTCTATCTCTCTGCGAGACCGTGGGTCAGGCAGATGCTGCGGGTATCATGACACCGGTACGTCATCACACTAGGGCACCTCCTGTTATGGAGAGATGTCCCAGTACTACTTCTACCGTTGAACCTTGCTGCCACACTTTCCCACCCATGTGATCAGCCCAGCAGTTTTGGTGGGGTCCTCTGTACAGTCAGTGTTCAGCACTGCAGAAATCCTCTGAGATATGAATGAATTCACCAGATCAGATATCAAGGTCACAGCTTCGGCTTGGATGTAAGCTGCATAAGGCTTTTAACTGATGGTCCAGCTCTACAAAATAAACTTTCCATAGGTGAAGTAATAAACTTTCTGATCTGGCAGATGACATAGAAATGTAATTATACCTTCTAAAAGCAACAATCAAACAAACAAACAAAAAACATAATTCATATTGTTGTCTCGCCGTCCTGCCACTCTAGCAGGAATGCCATCTTCATGTCACTTCTTCCTGGAACACACCACCTCATTATCCCCTGCTGGCAGTGGCTCCCTAATAAGAAGCATAAGCATATCCTGTTTTTCTGTAACTGCTACTTTGTGAGTTTACTACAAAATAACAAACAAATTTGTGAAAATATGTGGTCTTAAAAGGTGTCTCAATGTGACTGTTACTTTCACCAACAGAGGAAATGCAAAGCTAGGTAAAGGGACACACATTTTGTTGTATCTGTTTCCTGGTGATACTTTCCCTGAGGGCCTCAGATCTTGCTTAAGGCATGCTGTGAACACCTGGCTTGTGTGTCCTTTAGTTTGAAGAGTCTTTTTTGCTGTCTCTAGAGTTTTCCACAATCTAAATGAACGCTGCTGCTGCTCCATAAGCAGGCAGCCCTGGCTGTGCTGGCTCTGTAAACGTGCACATATGTAGCAATATTTCCTCTGATAGTGCCAGTGCCTCAGTCCGAACTGAAAGTGCATAAACAGAACCTGCAATTCGTCATGAAAAGAGGAGAAAGCATTCTGGTGATAGGTCTGAATCACAGCTGAAACAGATTTGAACTTCGCACGGGAAGGAGCAGAGGTACGCGCCGAGTGCACCAGCTTGTGTGGAGAAGGATGTTACAGTCGCAGGGAAGAGGAAGAAGAAAGCGAGCAGAGGTCATGAATGTGACTCAGCTAAAACTAGGGACAGCTTGGAGAAAAGGGAAAACACAGTTACAACTGTGTTTATGAGAAAGGATCCTTAGAGGATCCATGACTTCACTTGAGCTCTGCCAGTCAAGACCTGTTAATGGTTTGAGCTGCTATCGGATGGCATCAGATTATTTATTTTGCAGTAAGCGGGTACAAGGCTACCACTGTCCTGGAAGTGGCTTGCAGTAAATTGCCGTGGTTAGATACAGAGCGCAACCCAGCCAGCCCTACTGTGCTCCAGCCTTTCTAACGAAGAGCCTAACCCCTGCACATGCTCTTGCTGAAGTGGCAGAAATGTTTTCAAGTTCCTGATCTCTTTCCTTTTTCTTTAAATTTGCCTTACCTGAATGTAAACTTTCTATAAGTTAATAGCAGACCCTTCAGAGGCTTAATTTAACCCACAATGGGTTAAAGGCTCGTTGTGTAACATTTTACAACACAGAGAGCAGCAGAGTTGGATGGACTATGCTGTAGGCATGCAACAGGTATGAGCCAATGTCTCCGAGGCAGTAGGAGCACTTTAAGCTTTTGGAACAAAGCCAGGCTTAATTTTTTTCTTAAGGCAAATACTGTGGAGGCAGCCAAGTGCTAGCCCTAGTGCCGTTTTTATTTTTCAAGTTGAACAAAAATAGCACGCACCAGCTCTGCTAAGGAGTGGGGAGGGGAGAGGGTGAGGCAAGAGCAGCAAATCAGACTGCAGAAACCAAACAAAATGAACATTGTGATGAGAAGGCATCTGTCTGATTTGAAGATTAACCCTGCTGTTTTCTCTTAAAATGTCAGTTCGCTGCCTTTCCTTTTGTTTGGGTTGGTGACTAAGAGTTTCACCCTTTGGTGGGAAAGTCGGCTCCCTCTGGCACATTCTTGATCTGAAGAGGAATAACCTGTGCAAACAGGGGCCTTGGCACCGTGCACCGGGGCAGAGCGGGGCTGCGTCCGGGCATGGAGCGCTGCGGCAGCGTGGGGCAGGCACCGGCCGGGAATGCCGTGTCCCGGCCAAGCGCCGGCAGGGCGAGGTCCGGAGGAGGTCACGTCGCGCAGATGTGCCCTTCAGAAGGCAAGCCCTCCCAGGCCCTACAGGGAAGCCTGGTGGAGCATAATACTCTAACACCTTCCCAAAATAGTATTTTTCTCTCTTTGAGAAGCTGCCGCTCTTAGCCTTCTTAGCACACTATCAGCTTCCTGTCAGTGCAGCTTCCTTGACAGAAGTAAAACTCCTCTTAGGGGGGTGGATTTTGCTCCATTTTGTTATGCACCATGTCTCATTTTGTTGTGCTTGCCCTCCGTGATTTTGCTGAGAGCTGACATAGTTTTAAATGTAAGGATATGAAGTGAAACTCTGAGTTATTTGCCAGTGTGAGTAAAACTCTCAAAGAGCCACTTTTCTTTTTTTTAAGAGACTGTTAAAAAAAAAAGAAAAAAGGAAAAAAGAAAAGCTGTATTGTGAGGTGGGAAGTGCTCGCTTAAGACTTTAAGTGAAGATTATTTCTATGGTTATTTCTGCAAAGCTGTCCCTAAGATACCGTGTACCATATGCCGCTTATTAGTGAACGGGATCTGAACCCTAAACCACAAGGCTGTTGTTGATATGAGATACTGAGAGAGGATCCTGGAATAACTGGTAAGAGAAAATAGTTTTACATTTGCTCTTATTGATTAACATCTGTTATCCAATCAAAAAATAAATCAATCAAAAAAATAAAAAGTTTGTAATTGTCAAATTACAAAATGTGTTAATCAATGACAGCATATAACATGAAGACATTCAATTAGGTTTCTCCAAACTGTTTGATTATAATGTGATGTGGTCACTAATACGACTATAGATCATTGACAGAACATTACTTATTATAGGTATCTGGCTCCCCTGTGAAATGCGAGGTCTTTTCTAAATAGAAATTAAAATATGGGACAAAGTCTCTACTTGTTTGCATCAGTGCACACTGTCAGCACAGCACTTCTTCCCACTGGGATCCGAAGAAGCTGCTCCGTGAGAAAACCACTGAATTACTACATCTCCAAGCCTGAATAATATCCAGGCAACACAGTAACCATTGAGTGAGCTTGCTCTTTACCCTCATCATGGAAATGCCTTTTTTGTGGCTTGTGTTTTTATTTTCCTGGTGATTGGCAGCTCTGGTGATGGGAGGTGAATGTAAGAGCACTGGAAATGGACAAGACTCATCCAAGCATCACCTGTGGTGCTGGCACTGTGCCAGGGGACTCATACTCAATGCATACAAACCATAGGGTGTTGTGCAGGAAGCTTCAAATAAGGTGCCTGGCACCAAAGAGCTCTTGCTAAGCCCTTTCATGAAAGTAGGCTGTTACAGTGAAATTAGGGTGGTATTCTGGCCTGACATCTTAGAAAACATGGATGATTTATTATATGCCTTCAACGTAAAATATAGCTGGCCTCTTAAATCTCTGGCAACCATTTATACATAAGGTATTTATCTTTGTATGAGATCATTAAAAACATGGAAATAATAAATAAACAAACACTGAAAACACCTTTTAAGCTAACAAACCAATTAAACATTAATTAATTAAACAGAAGAAAAACTTAACCAGAGGAGAGAAAGGACTCATCAACCTGTAGAATCTCAGTTGTTTCTTAGGGGAAGTTGGAGACAGCTTGTGCAGGGAAAATTGAGTCCTGTGTGGTTCAGGTCTGATTGTGATGATCCAATCTAGATTTTAAATTGATGAGTTTGACAGTCTCATCCCATTCTTTTCTTTCCATTGTAGGTGTGTGGAAAACACATATCTGCAATTAGAGTGGAGAAGGAAATGAAATTTCACTCTGAAAATTTTTCAGTCTTAACTATGTTCTTCTGTTTTGCTGCTATTCAAACTGAAACTATATATTTTTAAACAGGGGAGATGATAGACAGACAGTCACATTCCCTAGTCACAGTGGCCAACAGAAGACAGATAACTGCGTCCTTAGTATGTATCTGAGGGAACCTATGTTCAAATCCCTGTTGCTAATGCAGCCCAAGCTGTTGTATCGTGGGTTTGCCAGGAACCTCTCCTGTTGAAGCTCTTCTATTGGTATGAGTAAATAAAGAGCAGCCCAGAGAATGAGCAAGCATGGTAATTCTGTACGTCTGGGACAGGGCACTTACAGACCGCAGGAGACCCAGTCCGCCCTCTAGTAAGTCCTGTGTCTTTCTGCATTACAGAGTCTGACTCCCGCCCTCTGAGTTTTGACAAAGGTCCAAACCAGCTTTGCTCAAGCACTTTCTACTTTGCTGTAAGATAGCAACGAAGCAAAATGTCAGATGCTCAAGTGCTTTATCCAGTCACTTGAGATACTCGGGAAATAATTATGCTCGCTTGGGCAGCTGTATTCTAGATGGATGTTTTGGGATTTATTTTCCCTTCCTCTGAAACTCTGAAAACAGATGCAAGAACCTTTCCATAAGCCCTTGGCTATCCAAGCATTGAATATCTATCTCAGAAACAGAGGAAGGCTAGGTCTAAGAGGACTGTTAGCTGTTGGTTCAGCAGAACATAAGTGCTGCTTCATCCTCCTCAAGGTTATATTTGGTTTTGGAAATCTTGTGGTTATTTTCACATGGAGTGGAGCCAGAACCAATAAACTTTACTAGAGCCAAGCTGGCTCCATGCAGAACTAGGAGTGATCCAGAAAGCAGTGCAGAAAGACCTCAGTGGTTCACTGCAGAGGCAGCTCTGCAGCATGCAACCCAGCAGGCTAAATGCAAAGCCAGACCAGTCAGAGACAGGTCTCAGGAAACCTCAGAGCAGAAGGCTGTGGAGGAAAAGCAGAGTTCTAGTTCAAAAGTTGGAATCAGCCAGGAGCCCCTGCCTTCCCCATAGGGAAGGCATCACCCTTAGGGCTGATAAAGAGGGAGGACAGCAGCAATTTTTCTTGCACCTTGTTTGCCAGAGACTCTCAGCTGACTCTGCAGATCAGGTCCAGCTGAGCTTATTGGCTTCAGTGCAGACTTGAACTGACTCTGCATGCATTCCTGGCCTCAAGGCCCTATGAATTTATTAGTAAGCTTGTTTGTTATAAGGCAAAGTGTCTGAATGTACTCATGCATATAAGGCACCACACCTGAGGTAATAAATCTACTCCAGGTAGCATGCATTATAGAATCACCTCCAGCTGAACTGGTGCTGATAAACATCACCAGACCAAAATGGAGTCAAGGCAGAGAAAAACTTTGTGCTTGTATGGCAGGAGTGAAATACTTGCTTTATTCTGGATTAAGGAAAACTCTGATATCTCTAGCATTCCTACCTTACCTCAAACAATGAAGTCTTGATAGAAGAGATTTTGATTTCATGCAATGACTAAAGTGAATTAAACCATGTTGTTTTACACAATGTGCATCTCACTGTAGTGCTATAATTTAAAACACAAGGTACAATTTACTTTACTGTCTAGTTTCAGTAGGCATTGTGTGACAATGACATAAAAATAGGTTTAAATATTAGAGACGCATGATTTTTACAATATCACTGTAACCCATGGAACTACTCAATATATAAGTTGTAGAAGAAGTTCCTAAGAGCTCTTAGAGTTATTGTAACATAAGTGGATATTATTCTCAAATGTTTAGGCAAAATGGGACTCCTGTCAACTGTGGATCTAGTTGCCACCTTCATCTCAGCCTAGGTAAAAATTATTGGCTTTTCCTCTTACTTTTGGACATTATAACAACTATTAACTTCATTTGAAACTGCATGTGTGCTATGATTATCCAGATAGGCAAGAAGTTATTTTATGTCTTTATTCCTATTTTAAGCCATTTTCCAGTGGGATAGGAAATTAAAATAGTTAAATGAAAAGCTCAATATGTTATTATTTTTTTCCCCAGTGGAGAGATAGAATATAAAACATGTGTGAGAAGAAAAAATCTCCAGCTTTTTTTTTTTGGGGGGGGGGGGGGACTTGAAAAGGTGGCCTCAATCTAGTGTTTTTTGGTTTGTTTATATGTTTGTTTTTAAGACAAAGGTAGATTGCCTTATGAAAGTGTCTACTTTCCTTTGGATGGATTTGGGTCAAGAGGAAGGAGAGACTATTACGTGTTCAAACCCACAAAATTTTAGTGGTTTTCCGTATATGTCTTGGTATCGCACATCTCTGAAGAAAGCCTAATCCGATAATATTTTCACTGTAATTCTTAGATTAAACAAACTGAGAAAAAGTGTAGGAGTTTGCATATTGGCGAGCCAATGTGGACTAAATGAACATCTCAGAAATTCCTGGCATCAAAAGTACTTCTTTTCTACATTAGTAATTTAAGCTCAAAAGAGTACCTTTGTGAGAGCTGTCTTGTCCACTACGTGGGGGCTATTCTGACCTTATGATAAAAGTTTTTATTCCTCAATCCTGTAGGCCTACTAATTGGCTGCTCTTAGTGCAGAAAAAATGGTGATATAATACAGTTTTTGGACTGGAGCTAGCTTATTTCCCGTCAGCTAGGAAGGCAGGTATAATGAGTTCAGGTCTGTCAGCACCTGCTTACGCAGACATGTCCATGCCAAGATCAAGCCATGCAATGATTCAGCTAACATAATGGCTGTGATGCCTTTGTCTGGCAAAATGCAACTGTGCAAAACAAGGGTCAGGTTGAATGATGTCTTGCTTTTCCTTCAGCAAGAATGGACAAAGTATGGTCAGTGTGAAGGAAAGAAGTCTTTATCTACCTAGTTTGCACTATTATAGGTTAGTGATAAGAGCACTGAGTTAACTGGTCCGTAAAAGAATCTGGGCAGTCCTATTTTTGTGAGGTCTTAAATTGTCTGTTCTTGGCATTTTCAGCTGTGATCAAAATGAAAGTAGTACAGTGCTATGAAGGAGTCTTTCTTGTGAAATTTCAAAATCAGCTTCACCAAGGTGAGAGGTTTTGAACAATTCAGCTGGGGTAAACCCAGGTAAATTTTATACTAGCCAATAAGAAACACAGCATCTGTGGTGAAGTCACATCTAGGAGAATTTTAAGGTTGCCTAAATGTTTCAGGTTTTTGATGGAGAAAACTCTAGCAGCAATCATTTCTGCCACCTAAATCCATAAATTTTAACGAGTATGACTGATTCTTTCTCTAAACTGATATTAAACAGGGGTTTTAAACCGTCCTCTGATCTTCTTACATAGATTCTTACATAGCTTAGACATATTCCTAGGGAAAGATCCATTGAAAGCTATCAAATACAAAGACACCTTGTCCACCAGAGAAAGCCCTTGAGAAGCAGATGAATACTGTCTGGCAGAAAATGCTAGGGAGAAATCACCATATTCTCATTCTATTCTTCAGGTATCAGGTATTTGTCATTTTCAGAGGTAAGATACTCGGTTTAGATGAACTTTAGGAATGAACAAATATGAGTGTTATATTATTTGGACTGCCAAAAGTCCATTTAGAATCAAAGAGAATGGGAGCAGGGGAAAGAAAAAGAGTTAACAAACTACTTAAAAAACAAACAAACAAACAAAATTATGAATGGTTCAGACTGAGTGTAATTATATCTCAGCTTAATAAAAAAATAAAAATATGACATTGGTGATAGAAGTGCTAAGTTTTTAGCTCTAAATCAGCCTGAACAATTTTGGCACAGTTAAATCTACTGATAAACTGATAAACTGATTTTGGACTGTCCTTTATATCATTACTTTATATACACACGCATATATATGTATATATATATTTATATGTGTGTGTGTGTGTGTCTGTGTGTGTGTGTATGTGTACTTATATAGAGATAAAAACAATTAGGTGGAACATTCATCCTTATGTAATTAAAGTAATTGATCTTAATGAAATGACATCAGCTTTGTTGAAGTCGGTCCATTTGTTTATGGATAGAGTACAAAATAAATCAGTTCTGATGGCTGCAACTTGAAAATATTAAATGTAGATTTTCAGCTGTAGTCAATGAAATCTTGGAAAGCATGAAATTATTATAAGGTGCAAATACATTATTAAATATATCCCTGACTTCCTCTCTCTTTCTCTCTCTCCCCCTCCCAAGGAAAAAAAAAAAAAAAAAAAAAAAGGAAAAAAGAAGACTGCTTTCATCTTCCCAGAGAATGATTTGAAGGATAAAGATTGAAAAGTAAGAAAAGAACAGAGAAGACTGAGGAACATAACTAACAAGATATCTATTATTAAATATCCATATCTATTACATACATATAGTCATACACATTTTTTAAATTTAACCCTTGTGGAAACAAAAATGTCTATTTCTTTATTCTCCTTGTTTCTACCAAAACTTTGTGGTCATAATAAACTAGTAGTAATAAAAAACTTGCAGAATTCAGAACATGCAAATTTTCATGCTAAACATGCTATTTTTTTCCCCCCAGGTTAATTTGAGCTCCTGTTTCATTTTCCAGCTATATATAATTTGTCTTCTGAAGATGGAAAAAAGTCTTCTAGCCAGAATTACTTCTTACCCCCAGCTAACTAAGCTTTTGACATCTGAAACAAGCTTCTGTAGAACATTAAACAAAACACAACAAACAAAAATCCCCCCCCACCATCTACAAAATTAGGCTGTAGAAAATCTTTAAGCGTGTATTAGTTATAGCCAAAACCAAGCTTCCAGTTGCTTCAAACTTGTAGCTGTTCTCTTTTATATAGCTCTTTCTTTTTTTTCTTTTCTTTTTTTTTTTTTTTTTTTTTTTTTTTTTTTTTTTTTTTTTTTGCTCTCTTTCACACACCATGACCCTTAAGCTAACTTGGCACAGAAAGGCTGCTCCAGCACTCCGGAGTCAAGCCAGTTTGCTGCGATCCAGAGGATGACACAGAGTAACGTGGTCTCTGTAATCCCTTGTAGGCTTAGCAATATTGACACTGCTGCTCCTTGTAGGATATTAAAGATTTTCTCCAATGGAGCTATACTAGTTGTCCGGTTTTGTCTTATTTTCTTAATCCAGCAAGAGATATGCAAAAGGTTTATAAACTCCATCAAGAATCTTGAAGATGGTTCAAAGATTTTTATTTTTTTTCTTTCTCTAAAATGAAATCTTCCCATCCAAAAGATCAAGAGCAGTGTAGGAGTACTCAAAGCTTTAAGCCAGTTAGCAAGAGTCTTGTTAGCAGTCTGGTTTCAGAAATACAAAGTACTCTGTTAAATAATTTACCTGCCTTCTTATTCAGATACTTTTCAGGTGTAATTATCACAGAGCTCCTTTGAGGAATCTCCAGTCTTCAGTACAGACCTGCCTTGTATGTTATGTCTGATTTTGAGCCACTTCTTCCTTTTAGTAATTAGAATATGATAATCTATATTGTGTCAATAACGCTTTCACTGATACAATATACAACTTTCATCAAATGCTTAGCATGCTATTTCTACAGGCAATCTTTTAATTGAATATTTGGGAGTAATGGGGAATAAAGTCTCATGAGACTCTTCAGAGTTGGACGCTCCTCAAAAGATGTACGAAGTTTAAGGGTTTTTTTGTTTTGTTTTTTCAGAGCACAAGTTAGAAACTCCTAAGCAACAAGAGAACAAGAGGAACTTTTTTTTTTTTTTTTTTTTTTTTTTTTTTCCACTGGCTTATCTTTTCTGTAAGTTTTTTATTCAGCTATTCTGTGTCAGCTTTGTTCCCTTAGGATCTCATTTCATTTTTTTCTGGCACACACACTCCCATCTCACAATGTTATGAGCTGGATCACTATTCCCTGATTCTCTGATACCTCTTCCAGGGCAGCAACAACGTTAAAATGTACCAATTTGTGGAATGTTTTGTCAAATTTCACCAATTCTTGAGTTTTCCTCTGTCAGGTTTAAAGTCTATCACAGTTTTAATGGGTGGGAAGCAAAGAGTGCAGTGGAAACATTAATGTGGTACTGCAAATGTCATGCAGCCCACAAAGGCTAACACATAGCACAGTTGTTCTTTTTCCTAGGAAACTAGTCTATTCCACATATTTTGCTCATGTAAAGCCTTTGCTTATTCACAGTCTTAATATTTTTCCATTTCATTTGAACCCATTTCTGTCTAGTCACTTCTATTCTTAATTCCTCATTGGCCATATCATTAGGAATTTAAAAGAAAAAAAAAAATCATAGAACCCTATTTTTGCTTTCAAGAGTACCAGTAATGAGAGAATTCAAATACGTTTACAAATTCTCTGTTTATATTTAAGAGAAATAGTATCTCATTTCATAATTAGTCATATTGCAATCCATTACTTCTTGAATGGAATTAGATATCACTTGCAGTGAGTAGACACATCAAAATTCGGCACCATCAGTTTGTGGTTTGCTCTACAAACTAGTATCAGCTTTGTTCATATGCAGACACACAATATGCACTCCTAACAGGCATTTTAATACAAAGCAGACTCTTTGAAGGTCTATTGCCAATAGAACTTTAAAAACGGGGGTGGGGGGTTGGAGGAGAGTCTTTCTGTAGTAACAAAGATGTTCTGATCGTCCAAGAATCTCCAGAAGGCCACACGTGTTTAGCTGTCAGTACGTAAAGATATTAAAGAAAAACAACATATGCACTGAATCAAGGTCAGATTGTAAATGCTTAGGGTGGAAGACAATCTGTCAGCATCTATTTGACTGAGTAGCTCCTCTTTGTTAGCCAAATTAAAAATAATCATCCTTGCAATCTGCAAGACCTCTTGATAGAAGCACAGATACTTTCAGACAGGCTTTGGCAACATGTTTAATCTGGAAATTGCAAAGGAGTTCTGTGAATAAATAATGATTTTAGAGATTCCATTGGAGAGGAAGAAAGAAAGAGAGTATTTACTGAAGAAAAGCAGGAGCATTGTTTGGACAGTGTTGTGTTTTCCTTTACTCTGTCTTCCTCAACAGTGACAATTTTATCAATGGGTTACTTTGACACTGTTGTCCTTTGTTACTGTTTACTCTCTCTGTATGGATAAATAGAGGCACATTAATTACAATCTTTCCACTTTATTGTGATATCTCTAAAAAAATAACTTACTAGAACTACGTATGTAAACATGGCTCATTGAACATAGCTGATAGCTCTCCTTCTCACTGAAACAGGATGTGAAATCAGTGTTTAATACCTATATTTATTTTCATGAGGTTACAACTTCTACAAAGCTGAACAACAGTTGTTTCTAAATTTCTAGAGATTGGTGCATTCACTATGGCAGGAATCTTTCCTTCCTATTGTCGTGTGCACTGGATGAGAGAATCGTCACCAAATTGTTAACGGCACACAAATCGTTGTCTTCTTTTTGGCACATCAGCACCGCTTCTTAAATCTCACATCGTTTCATCCCTAGCTCAATATATTGTATATTTGCTGTTAGTACACTGTGTGCTGCTGTCAAGAGGCTGACTCACAGTCTCAGAAGTCAGTGCAGGATGGTGCACCCTTTAATAACACAGTGACTTCTAATAAATTGCATTTTTAGTGAAGAACTGGGACCTAGAAAGCATATAGGAGGAAGGCTAAGGGTGGCAGAACTGGGACTTCGATGGGATTTGGGTGGGGGCAGGAGCTGCTGTGCTCAGCCAAAAGCCTGATCTTCAGCACAAGTGTTCAGTGTGTTGCCTTCATCCTCCAACACCAGAAAGCAATTAGAAGAGCCATTCATATTTCAATATTCCTCCTCTTAATGCCTCACAGCTTTGTGTCATATGAAGATATTGTTCTGTTGGCTGGTAGTCTGTAGGGGCTGCAATCATGGCTTTGAACCTGGAAGCAGAAGGGTATGTACAATTGTTGAACAAAAAGCTGAAACACACAGATGGAAGATGTAAATGTCATTAGACTGATGTATTTTGTTTATCAGTGTGTTTCTGAAATGTTCCCTTGGACTGCTGCTCAGCCACAAGGACTGGCTTCTTTTACTCTCTTTAGGGATAGATGAGGACTATAATTTACACTGCATTAGTACCGAAGACAATGTGCCCTATCTTTGAGGCATTACCATTTTCAAAAGCCTAGTTTCTGCATACAGCTAACATTTTTCTTATGCAGAAAAAGCAGAAACAAAGAGCTGGAAGAGAAACAGTGAAATTAGCATTCTATATGGCTATATTTTAAATGGTAGGCCATGGAAATTAATTAATGGGAGTACCCAGGTGTTTGTTTTGTCTTAGACACAGAGTCAAAGTAACAGGTTTCTTAAGGTAAGCAACCTACAAGAGTGTTTGTGGCATATATGTGAGATTTTTTGCTGTCAACTGTTCCTGTGAATTCTATATTTATGTTAGGAAGTATGTAGGGAAAAACAAAACAAAACATAACAAAACTAAAACTGACTTCCCTCCCTCTGTCACCACCATAACAAATCAGAAGGGCAGGTTCTGCTTCCATTCTGGTGGCCAGCAATAGCACGTGATAGCGCTGTGGCATGATAATTTCATGGAACATATACCCATAAACAGTTGCATGAAGAACCACTGAGTGCAACCCCAAAACAAGCTGAGCCAGCCTAACCAGCTCATCTCCTTTCTCCCCCCAGTTTAGTGTCAACATAGCACTTTCCAGCTCTATGCAAATGAGTTTATTTTTTCCATTTGTAATTTGTAAACACACAAAGTTAAATTGGCTCAAATAGTAATGCAGGGAAAGGTTTTAACTTTCATGAAGCTGACTTCACAAAATCATGCCTGGTTTACTCCTCCAACATTTCATTCTAAGGCTTTATTTTGTTCTATTTTTTCCTTTTTTTTTTCCTTTCCTTCTGTGTGTGCGTGTGTGTGTGTGTGTGTGTGTGATACTTGCTATACTTCTTTTATGATGGAAGGACCAAGAAGAGCTGAATCTGGAAGGATGTAAAAGAAAACTGGCAAACAGCTTACCTCAACCGGTGGGTCAGGTCTTTCCAATGATTATACTCACAAATTATACACACAACTTCAAGAAAGCCCTTAGGAAGGCTTAATTTCCAGGCTGTGTATATGCAGGCAGCCGAATGTATGTTTTCTGAAAAAGAGTATTAAGTACTGAAACTTTTGGCCACTTCTTTTGATGCCTGAGTAGAACTAGAATTCTTTTTCGGAGGTTTACTCCAAAAACATGCTGGCATTTGAATTATTTGGTTCTGTCCATGTGTGTGTTTGTGTGCATATCTTCCTACGATAAAAGTTTTGTTTGACTTTCTTTGCATATTACACTCAAGAAAGGGGAAGTAATTTGCCAACTTGTTTCAGAATAAATTTAGCAAGTAAATTCTGATAGAATTAAAAAAAAAAAGACTAGAAGGAAGAAAGAAAGAAAAATAAAGGAACTCGACTAAAACTGCAAAGCTCCCATCAACTTCTTGTTGTTCGGTCATATTCTCTGGTTCATTTTTCTTCTTTGCTGTGCCATGAATATACAAGACATTAATCACCATCTTCTCTGTTAGGAGTTTCCATTGGCCAATGATTATTTACTGTTCAGTGCACTGTGTCTTCCAAGACGTGAGTGACTCATAAAGCATCAAATTAGACACTTCACATGGCTGTGTCCTCAGAAAGTTCAAAGCATGTGTATTTAGAAGATGGTCGAGAAGCATTTTACAGAGAATTAACTACAGCATTTTCATAGGGTTTATTAAGGTCATTGGCTCATGAGCAGGCAGAGAGGCTTTGTGTATCTGTGGGATAGTACACTTTGCTAGCATGCTGTAGCCACAAGAACAGGCTGTTTCAGAGCCTGCTGCTGAAGAAGTGCTGTGAAATGTAGAGGAATCTCATGGTGGTTTCCTCTCAGAAGCAGGCCATTGCTCTGTCGCAGCTGGGTACGACGCTGCTAAGTTCCAGACTTTTATAGGTGGAAGTTTTGATTTTCCCTCTGACTTCCTTAAGCAGCAGAATGAATAGAGCTGCAGTCTAACTCGGGTAGCTGGAACTCACGTTTTGCTTTGGCAAGATGGACAGTGAGTTTTTCTTCACACAGGTAAATGTGACTTTCCCATAAACGGAGCTTATGTCCGTTTGTTGTTTGTTTTAAGCCTTAAGAACATGAGAAGAAAACTCATACAATGCTGAGGCAACATTAATGGCTTCTCTGTCTGGATAACTCTTACACCATCACTCCTATCTTTTTCATATGGTGATGGTTCAGCTTATAGGAAAAACTCTATATTGCAATATTTTCCACACAGCACTTAGAAGCTGGGAAAATCTTCTAGGCAAAAATGAAGGGAAATGCAGAATCTGACCCATTACCAAAGGTGAGTAGCACCTTATTTATTGGGAAATGACAAATTCATTTCCTGGACACAAGAGAATACTGGAGGCAGAAGGCACTACTCATTGTGAACAGTCTTATCAGGAACTAGTCTTAAGAGAAGTGGAGGAGAGACATCAGAGACGTGTTCAAACAGGATTCTCCAGCAACAGCCTGCAAGCCTTCAAATAATCTTCCAAAGCTATAAATCAGATGAGACAGGAAAAAATAAAATAAACCCCAGGAATCTGCTAATTCAGCAAAGCAACTGTAAGCTGATATACAATACCATCTTTTCCAGCATCCTGAGGGTGAGCGAGGGGGGAAGGTGAGCAGCAGAGATAGCCAAGAGAAAGAAAGGGAAAGGGGCTGTACTTCTTGGTATTTTTCTGGGGACTGTTACAATGAGAGACCATGCTCTCAGCTCGCTGATTGCCTTACCGCTTTGCTTTGCAGACCTCAAGGGACAAATTGAGTTTCAAGGAGACAGGAGGATTACTTAAGGGAGTAGCAAATGTCTTAAAAATGTGATATGTGTGATGCACTCTGAGTCAAGGGCATTGGGGTTCTCTTTCTAGCATTGCCACTGACCCTTTTTTTTATGTTCTACCATGAATTATTTTCTCTTCTCTGTGTCTCCCCTTTTGTGTGCACCACTGGTAATATCGGTTGCCTTGCTTCTGCTGCAGAGCATTCATGGTTCCTCCAGCACAGTTTAGTTCACAGAGGTTCACATCCTAGTTTCAGGCAAGTTAAGTCTATGTCCACACCAGCATAGATTAAGCCAGCCTGCACAGCTTGTTTATGCAGATTTTACTACCTTTATGCAAAAAGCCTGACCCTGAGATAAACCTACTCTTTCAGGGAGGCTTCATTCAGGACTACATTTTCTGCCTTTATGGCTAGAGTGGTGAGTGCCAGGAGCCTGGTGAGGTCAGACTTCAGTGTTCCCCTGGGAAGAGAGCTCACACTGCAAAAACTAAGTGAGAAGTGAACTGGAAGGTCTAATACAAGGCTACAGATTGTCCTAGACCACTTGTAGTGTCCAAGGACTGGACACTACAGCAGATGCCTGGCTGGGTTCTGTCGCTGTGCATGTTCGGTGCTTTACTGTGCCAGGCTCCCGAGAGCGCGGTACCGTACTGCCGGTCGCAGAAATGACGCTGGGCAGGGTGCCTGTGCCCGGCAAACCGAAGAGGTCGTGTTTAGAACACCCTTGTTTTCCAAAACCATGCTGTACTTCTTTCTCTGGTATGTTAGTAATTTTTCTAGGCCTTTTAAAACCACTGTTTCTTCCTGATGGCTGCACTCATTTCCATCTGAAAACAACTTTAATGGAAAGCCTGATGCTGTTACTGCGGGAAAGAAGGGAACTGGGACTCCAGGAGTAGTTCCCCCTTTTGTCTTCTCAGTAGTCCTGGTTTGAAGCAGGAACTAAACAAAGAAGTAAGCAAATCAAAAAGTAGAACTGAGTTGGTTAAATGTTATAGTGATACATTTTCTTTTTCTTTTTGAATTTTATAACTCATTAATCACAAGAAACAAAACTATTCTGATGCTCTGTTTGGAACAGTGCTTAAATGACATATACCTCTTAAAGACGAGCAGAAACCTCAGAAATATCTAGAAATGCCAGTAGAGGTTTGTTAAGGATTTGAGCTCTTTAAAGAAGAGCAGACCTTTTCCTTTGCTAAACATGCTTTTTCCTTGTTGAACTTATTAAAATACATATATAATAAATCAGTTTGTTTTGTTTTGTTTCTAAAAGACACTGAAATATAACAATAGGCCTTCTTTAAACTGATCTCTCACTTTATTAAGGATAATGAAAGGTTTAGTTTGTCACGTGAACACAGTATTGTCATCCTGGTGACTGCATAAACAGACATTTTTATGTGCAGATTATGAATTGCATTAGTACATATATAGAAGTGCTGGTTTTGAAAGTGTAAGATAATTATCTCCAGATATTAGGGATACAGTGCCAAAGCAAGCCATTGCATTTTTTGAGAACCCCTTGAACAAAATACTTAAGAAACACATTTTATCTGTTTTTAGAGGCATTTTTTTCTTTGACTTATAAAAGACTGGATTTAGAAATGAGGTAACTGAAACAAGAGAAACTTAAATGTGACTTGATTACAATCTGAAACAGCATATGCAGGCTGTGATAGAAGAGGTTTCCTGACCCTGAGGCAGAGAGTGTAAAGACCTCCTGGCAGTTGGAGATACACAAATTCAACCTGAATGAAAATGCTAAATTAAGATAATTAACCACTAGAACATCTTACTGAAGTCGTAGAAGTTTTTTTTTTAAATCTTCTTAATTATTTTTTAATTTATTAGGAGGGAGACCATTTTTATTCAGAGAGTGCTTTCTTCTGTAAAGACATTGATAATTTTATGGAAAATATCTTCTAGAAAAAAGTTCATTCCTGATCCCTAAATTTGATCTTTCATCAAAGAAAAATCTAATATTGTTCTTATTTTGGCATAAAATATCCCTTCAGATAAAGATTTAGTGCTTAAAACCCCAAAATAATTATATTTAAGGTTGGTTTGCAACTGTTTTTTTTTTATATAGTAACTTCAGAATTTCAATCTGAAACCTCAAATGAAATATTCTGAAGAAAGATATTCATCACTTTGAATCTCTACCTCAAGGATGAGTCTTTTCCCAAAACTTAGGATGACATTCAACTAAAAATAGTTAGACTTGAGACAGGAACAGAAAGATGAAATTGTTTGACTTAGCTATAATATTGGAATGCATCTGTGTTCATATGAACCTAAAAACAAACAAAAAAACCCTCTCTGAATTATGTTCTTCTCTGTTATTTGAACAGTGAAGCAGAGCTGAGGCCAGCTGATATTTTGGCTTTAGTTTTTATTTTAAAACTAATCGAAAGCACATTTTTTTCCCTGTCCTAATGAACAGCACATGCATGCACTATTACTTAAATCTTATACAAATTTGATTTTCAGATTTGAGTCTATAAGTGTAGTAATAATCTATTAGATGTCTAATATAGACATCTTATTAGAGGGGGGAATCCTCAAAGGTTATTTTTCCAAATTTTTAGTCTTAGCTACATATAAATACATAAATACAAACATACATATATATATATATATACAAGATGTGTGAAATGGAAGGAAAGTAGCCCATTCATGAAGAAGTTTAATGAATCAAAGATGTTGATAGCTAGAGAAGATATTCATACTATATCCCATAATAACACTTTGTAGAGGAGTACTTTGGCATTAGTGAAAGAAATGTGGCAAAACATACCTCTTTGATATAACCTCTAGATATAACAAATGCATACTGCTAGAGGTAGCTTCAAGGTTATTATGGAATATATAGGCAAATTCTATTAACAAGTAATCAAATAGAAACACTAGCAATAGATTTTTTTTTCTATCTAGTATCTTTCTGTTATATCCCTTCAGATGTTTCTGTGGTACAAATATTGTTCCTCCTTGCTGGCAAGATGACAAGACCGTGAAAGAATTAGGACTCTGTCCTGCTAGAATTAAAATATTATATCTTGGGCAATAACCATTCAGCAAGTATATAAGAGAAACACAAATACGTCAAACTGACAAATACTGTCAAAACTATGAAAAGAAAATGTGGTGGGGAAAAGACTACATTTTATCCACCTATACTAAAGTAACAAGAAATCTGTCAGAAGGTTCTTGAGGGAGGAGGGGAAATTACATTTTTGTTTTTATTCTGCTTCCAGCCTTCTCTGATGCACCAAACTGCTGAATACCTGGGGAAATTAAAGGAGCATTGAGAGCACATTAACAAATCAGAGGGAAATTCCTATTTATACTCCATTGCATTTCTTGAGGAGTAGGGAATGTTTCACACAACTCTAAAGGGAAAGACATGATGCTTCATGATAACCCCATGACTGTGATCACAGCTGTGCAAATTTCACCAGTCAAAACCTGACAAGAGTTGCAGAGTGTAGGAGCTTGCCTCAGCTCCTCCAAGGGCGATGTTGATCATAACAAGATGTTTGCAACAGTAGAAAACATAAGGCTCTTCTTGCAAATTACTGAGTTTTGAGCATCTTCCCTGATTATGCCAATAATTACAGAATATGTGTGAATGCACCTATCTTTACTGTCCAGCTCTGGACACAAGCTCCTCTTCACGAGGAGCTTGTTTCTGTTTTTTCCCACATCGATTTTGATTAATCAATATTTAAGCTACTGAATTAACATTTAAACCTCATCAAAGAATTATCATTTCAGTTCCCTTAGTTCAGCTTGTACCACCTCTTGACTTTCATTGATTTTAAGCCAGATGTCACCTAACCTGCTTGAATGCTTGTGTGTACATCAAAAGACTGGAAGAACGAATGTTTGATCGTAGCCCTCTCTCATTCTCAAAGCTACGTCAAGAAATATTTTTGTAAACTAGGTTCAGTTCACCACTTACTGTTGTCTTAAATATCATATGACCCATGTCTTACAATAACATCCCCCTTTTCAGAATACTGTAGTTAAGTTTAAGTCACGAACACTTAAAAGCTTCATCATAAAGTCTTCACTGAATGAGAGGATAATACCCACAAAGTCTTTTGCTTGGGAGGGTGCCAAAGATTGGTGTCACAGAGTCATAGAATGGTAAGGTTGGAAGGGACCTCTGGAGATCATGTAGTCCAGCCCTCAGCATAGCCAATACAGGGATTGAATCCACGTCTCTGGCATTAGCAGCACCACACTCTAACCAGCTGAGCTAAACCTGCCCCCAACATGGACACTGGTCCAAAGACTAACATTGTGTCCAAAAAATATTTCATATGAAATAGATCTACATGAGAGAGCTGACTATCCAACGGGGCCCTAATCATTAGATTAGTGGTTTTCAAACTTGAACTTTGAACTTGATAGTGTAAAGAGGGATATTTACACAGCTCAGCCATTTCTGGATTTTGACATATCTGACTAAATAGCTGGATTTTTCAGAGATGGCTGTGGGTAAAATTTTAAAATGTCTATTGAAATCATCAAGAGAATTAAAAAGCGCTTCTTTTGTGTAAAATGCTGAGACTTGGAATCTTACATGCCTGATTTTCTTTTAAATTCTGGCCTAGGTAATCTAGAGTCCTGTTCCCTTTCAGAAGAATACAGTCTGAAGTCACTGATTTTTTTCTGAGAACAGACATTTCTATGAGTGAAATTTTCCCTGGCAGGCTTTCTAATGTTAAGACAGAGTGAATTGCTTTGCTAATAAAGGCTATGCAATTTCACTTTATTCAGTTTACTCTTTGATTAGATAATTATTTATTTTGATATGTATGTTTATCTCCCCAAATAATAACTCTCTGAATGCCATGGACAACTGAGCTACATTGTATTAAATGCCAAGTATTAGATAAATCTTAATGCTGACACTATGCAAGAATATTTTAAGAGGGTGAAGGTCTTATTCCTAAAGAGAAACATGAGTAGAAGAAAAGAGGAAACCTGTCATGTTTTTTTCCTATAAAGTTTTGTCTAAGTGAGGTGATCTCAGAGAAGCACTTCAGATGTCAACCTTCACCCTCCACTGGTGTCCCAACACTGTCACTGATTCCCATTCTGGAGAAGAGCTGGCAGCTAGCAGGATAAGGCTATTACAGATAGGGAGAAAAGAGCAAAAGATTAGAAAGAGTCAGACAAAATTAATCTGTGGAAAAGGAGCAAGAAAAAGGAAGACAAAACAAGAGACGAATAAGAAGATTCTACTGCAGGCCAGTCCAAGGTGCAGATGAAAGAAGCTTTATGACTAGCTTTGGAAATTAGATTTTGTGTGGGATTTGTTTTATTTTGTTTTGCATTTGTGTTTTAATAGAGGTCAAAATGATTTTTTATGCAAATGTTTCAGTTTATATCAGAAAAAAGGAAAAACAGGACTGTGCAGTCTTCTTAAGAAGGGAAAATTCAAATACACACGGGATATTGTGTGCCATGTGTGAGTTACTGTGTTTAGAGTGGATTGTGGTTGACGTTGTATGGGAGTTTAAAAGTAACTAAATTGAAAAGACTTTTAGTTAAATTCAGCACTCCTAAGGAAAAGTGCACTCTGTGTATATGCCTGTCATATGAAATGGAACTTCACCCATGTACAAAACTTCATTTCTTCTTGATGATTTTTTTATCTTTACTTTTGGGCATACTACTGACCTTCATTTAAATGCTGAATGTGTAAGATTGTTTTGTCTTACTACCTATGCCTCCATGCATCTTCTTTTAAGGCAACCAGTGCAATAGAACTGAGTCATTACTGTGCTTCAAGTGTAGTATATAAGGCTAATTATAGATGTCTGCAGTCTAAAATTATTATTATTATTATTGTCCTTTGGTTAGAAAACCTCACTAACATCCTTATGGTCTTCTGGTAAAGTGCTTAGTGCTTTTAAAGTGTATGTTGTTATCATAATCTGCAGATGAATAAAATACATATTAACATTAAAACTTTATCATTTTATGAACATTTAACTCATTCAAGTCTACCAGAGGTATTACTTTCTCTGGTTTATTTTGCAGCTACTGCATATCAAAAAGTTCTTCCTTTACCCGTGGGTCACAAATTATACACCACAGATCTATCTTTTAGATTAATTATTATTAATCTTTGAAAAGGAAGCTCTTAGGACGCAAAAGATGTCTACCTAGCCAAAGTTTTACTAAAGGCTTTTGTAGTTCAGAATAAAAATGTGGGTAAAGAAATGTAAATATATTTTAGACAGTAAAGAATGTAATTGAATAACAGGCAGGATTGCTCAACTGATGTAAACTAATGTAGCTCTCCTTAATCCTGAATCCACTGACTAGCAGGTTGTTAATGTTTCTTTCTAATGTTACTTAACTCATTTCTCTGAAGCTACAAATTTGAGTTGCGTGCCACCCTAGGTATGAGCTTGGAAATGCCATGAGGGACAAGAGCACTCATCATGTCACTGACATTCCAGGCAATCTGGGGATAATGCTCTGCAATGGCCTTAGCCAACAAATTTCTAGGGCTCTTTGATCTTATTACAGAAGTCAAGGTGTGTCTACAGATTCTTCTGTGGGGAAGATTTAGTTAATTGCTCTTGTGCAATTTCTGGTTTGTCCTCTGCACGGCAAGTACTATTTCCACACCTAGTGCAGCAAAGGACAGCATGTCACCTGTCAGAGCTGCAGTTTCGGAAATTATTACTTGATACTGTGTTCATGGGAATCATTAAACTTCAGCTGTGTAATATAGTGGCATTCATGTCTTAAAATGAGGAACCACAATCTTGCACTGGCGTAAGATAATGAGATATGATATACAGTCAACATTTCCTTGTCTTTGTGTAGAAGCTGACAATGCGAGGCTTACGGTGCTCTTTAAGTTACATTCTGTTCTCAGCCACTTACAAAAACTCATATAACAGACGTAACTCAGTATAGGCTGAATGGATATGACTCAGGAAAGAATTTCATTCTCTAAATGTCTTTTTTTTAGTGAAAAGTTTTCAGAAGAATAAGTTCAGGAATGAGGAGATAACTTTGTTTACTTTTTAAGATAAAGTCATAATTTCAAGTTCTTCAGAATCAGAAGGTAAAATTCAGTGCCAAAAAAAGTTTCTCATGAACCAAGCATTCCCACTTGGAACAGAGGAGCAGCAGAAAGAGACTAGGTGCCATCCTGCCTCCCATGCTGACCAATGTGCAGGCAAAGGATATAGGAATCAGGACAAGCACTGCAAAACGAAGCATGCAACAGGTTTGGATTTTACTGAACAGAATGTGGCATTTGAATGATGATATATAATAAGCAGTCATGTACTATCATCTGTGAGTTTCTCCAGCCCATAAGATTTTGGTGTTTTGCATCATGAAATGGTGAGCACAATGTTCAGTTCTTGTCTTAACAATATAAACACATCAGTATTTGTAAAGGCTTTTGGAGTGAATCTCAATTTAAGACAAGAACTGAACTTTCTGGAAAAGTAGGATGGATAACATACATCATAGATGCACACAAAAAATGAAGCATTTTTTAAGTGATCATAGAAGGACATTACAAAAATGAATGACTAATGAACTACTAAGAATTAGAAGTAGTTGAGGAGATATTGTCTGAAACTCTCCTTTGGGCCAGGATTATGTAAATTATTATTGTATGTCACACATTCTTATTTCAGAGGATTAAGAGTCAAAAAATTTTTAGACTTCAAGAGGCTTCCAGGAAAACCAAATCTGAAGTGTGAAGCTCACCTTACTACTGACATGGCTGACCTGTGGCCGTTGCCAAGAGACAAAATTGGTACTAGCAAAGAAATCATAAATTTGGATGCATTTACTTAACGGAACATTAGGAAAAAAAAAAAAAAAAGAAAGAAAGAAAGAGAGAAAGAAAACATTAGGGATACTGCTTTTCTAACAGTTAAAAATTAACGTAAGCTATGCATATGTAAGTATACATATGCAAATTTTACACACACACACACACACGTATATATGTAAAGTTTATCTTCTAACATGACAGAAAGCCAAGAAACTGTCATAGTAATGATAAAAAGACAAAATAATCTTTTCGATAATAAGTTTAAGTGATAAAACTGATTAATTCCTCACTTTCTGGTTAAGATAGAATGTAATGCCATGAGAGGTAAACAATATTACATCTGGAGGTTAGCAAACAAGAGTCAGTTCCAGGTTTTGATACTAATCTCTCTACAACCTTGAAAACTCATCTTTAAGCTTTGGTGTCCTCCAGGATGATTGTCTTCTTTTGCAAGTGAGTTTACAGATGAATTCTTACACAATTTAATTACTGAAAAGGAAAATGATGCCATGTTTCAGTGTACATCTTCAACCCGACTATCTGTGGGAATATAGAATTTAAATTCTAATAATTTTCATTTCAAAAAATGAAAGGTATGCTAATATCATAGATGACCTTTATGAACTGAATAATTTAGAAGCAATTCAGCAGTCCAAGACCTAATTTTCTTATCGTAATAGAAATTGCTATCAGTCCTCAGATGCAGCAAAAGCTTTTTCTCTGACAGCAGTTTGAGAGTCCTGGTGTTAGCTGGAGAGTAAATATACATTATACTGTATACTGGCTATAGCTGTTGTTTCTAGATATAATGCCATTGTCACTGTAACCGATAAATACCAATAATTTCAAAGACCATAAGAATTAGCCTGAAAAAATGCCAGAAGATCAATTTGCATCTTCTATTAATATTGGTAGAAATCGACATCCTTGATTTGTCAGAAATGGTAGTAGACAATGAAAAGTGCAAAGAACAGCATTGATTTCTCAACTTCTAATCATTAACAGTGCTAAAACTGATTGCACAATGTAGAGAGGTCTACAGAGAGTAGACCTAGAAGTCAGCACAGTACAGGTTAACCATAGAACTGTGGGTGTATTTTTGAAGTCTTCTCCTTACAATTTATACTGATATATTTGGAAATGTGTTTTGAAACCAGCTTAGTTGACCAAAGCTAGTTTATCTGCGGTCTTCTTTGCTTTTAGAAGTTGTTTATAGCAGTGAATCCCTTGTCCATTTCAGCTAAACAAGAATTAACAATTCTGCTATCAAAATGAGCCCAGAGAATTGTTCATATCAATTTAACAATTTAAGTCATTTCCCCTTCTATAGACACCTTGAAGTTGAATTATTGCAACAATTTGTGTACAGGTAAATGTGCAATGTAATGTTACTCACTGAAGTATAGTTTTGTGCAGCTATTAAGGATGTGTTTTGACTTAATATTGGGCTTCTTATAAAACTATATACATGATACTATGTAAATGCTGAGAGGACAGGCAACAAAAATCAAATGAGTTAGAAGATTCAGTCTATTCTCTCTTGATGAAGACAATTTTCCTTTCTGTAAATTATTTATGAGTTATAGCTCTGGACCTTCAGATAGAGTTTAGAAGAAGAGATACATATTTTAGTCCTACTGCAGGATTTCTTGATTCTGGATGTGTTATTGCCTCATATGTTAAAAGCACAGATTGAATATTACAAAGATGAAATTCATATCAATGCTTTGAAAACACACATTTTTTTTTCTTGTCAGTTCGTAGTTCATGGAAAAGAATGAAATGGAGCATTATAGTGCATCTTATGTGTCACTGGTCAGGGTGTGGATACAGAGAATTAATACTAATAAAATATATATACATACACTTGCAAAACTGGTAGTATAAGCTTGGTAACAATTCTGGTAGGATAACCATTACTCACTCGGAAGACACAGAGGCAGTATAAGTCACTGTTACACCATGACCACAAAATCTGTCTTTGCATGTATTCACCAACTCTGAGCTGGTTTAAAGCTCCAGCTTTAAACTAGAGGCTGAACTTAAGTCCGCATGGCATCCTCAGAGCAGTACTGAGACCTCCCTGAAGATAATTTCTCAGATACTATTACTGAAGTGAGAGAGTTTCCAACTTCACTGGGCAGCAGGAAAACCAACACAGATTATGTTGAATTTCCTTTGGAAAATACTTCCTCTGTAACCCTAGAAGTGGATGAGAAAGAAAGGGGAAAGATAGTCTAAGTAAAATGCACCTATATCCTAAAGCATAATGTGTCTTTGTGGTGCAACAGGAAGAATAATATAAAGTGTTATGAAGGGCTAAGGGACCACTGGCTTGTCCATGCAAGATGGAGCTGGGCTCTCATTGCAGGATGTGATAGTTATTTGAAGAGAGATTTAATCTGTCTTGCATGTTCTAAAAAGGAGATGGGGGGGCTTAAATAATTGATAAATTAATTACAGTTAGTAATTAATTTAGATCTAGCATTTAGCAATCTTTAGCTGTATGCAGCCCCAATGCAAATGAGCTCACAGGTGCGTGATGCAAGAGCTGTTTATTTACCAGAGTAACAAACTAAGTGCAATCCTCTTCCAGTTGTGTTTTGGCATGTAGCGAAGAACCAGTGAGATTTCAGACTCCACTATGTCTCTGGAAATCAGATATTAAATACCACATGCACATAAGCATTTGAATATTTATCTTTCTAATGAGAGTTTGTAGAAAACTGGAGATGCCTGAAGTCATTTCCTTTGCCATTTGAAGATTTCAATTAAAATACAGTCAAAGTTATTGTGAAAATTTTAATGAAATTTTGTTTTTTTCCTATAAAAATCAATGAGCAAAAATTTTTGCTTGGAATGTGTCTGTGAAAATACCTTTGAGAATTTTCATGCTGACATTCTCATTTTCCAGTAGAATCTAGATCCCTTTCTTAAGCCACAACATCTAGAAAACACTACTTTTTTTGCTTTTTGGTTAAGGGAAATTAACACATTATGGCTGCTACACAGACTAATGTGGGAATTGCTTTTTGTTCTCAAAGCATTCAACTCTCACAAATAAAATATTCATTTTTAGGGGGAAAGGGAGCATCTTGATTTTATATGGGGAGCAGAAATAAGTTCTAAAAGTTTTTTTTTTCTTTAACTTCAGAATGTTTCCACTAATAGTTTCCTGTTAGTCCACATGAAAGCAGAAGACACTGATGCATCCTTGTGGACTTCTGTCATGGGGCATTTTTATCATATTTCACCCCCATAACAATTTTAAAATACTTTTCTTCAAGATGAAAACAAAAACATGAAAAGATTAGAAGAGGAAGAGGAATGGAGTATGTGGTACAGAACTGATGGCAGAGACAGAAGACTGGGAAAATGACTAATTGAATTTACTGCTTGATTCTGTTACAGCAGACTTTCAGACTCTCGGCATTGTCTTAAGTAACGTATTATCTAAGTGTCTACATGCCAATAGTAAGATAGGAGAAAAATGTTGAAATTATCACTCCACTTCTCTGTGACGCTTTTACGTCTCTCTCAGTCCCAACCTTGCGCAGTGCGTTCCATAAGCTCTTTGGGTCAAATGCCTCCATTCACTCTGTACATTGATTACGTGTGCCGCAGCTGCCCCTTCTAAGGTAGATCAGAGCCTTAGATCAATGCCCTGACCTTGATTAGGTCCTTTGCTGCTGTTGCACTGAGGACCAATTCTAAAACTGTGTGTTAGGCCTGAAGCTGGAAAATAGCCCACTTTGAAGAACCATGGCACAAATATTTTAAAGCAAAATCAAGGATATGCCATACCATAGAAGTTATTTTGCACTTTCTAAGATCACTCTAAAAACTTTATAAAATTTAAAAAGAAGTAAATCCAAATAAATAAATAAAGAAAGAGAGAGAGAAAAGAGAGATAAAGAGAAAGCAAAAATGATTTTCTGAAAGAATAAGTAACTATAGAAAAACAAACTATTCTCTTGTGCTTTGCTTTCAATAGAATTTCTGCAGAAAATCATTTAGTCCATGGAGTAATATTAGTAGATTTCAACAATGTCTTCATGAGTTGATATGAATGGCTGATATCTTGATTTTTGCAGACTGTTTCATAATTTTTACATTAGACAACTCAAAAATAATTTTGAAGTGTACCCTAGTTTTCTCAGTCTCTGACTTAGTTTCTGGTAGTGATGTACATGGGGAGAGCAGAATAGCTTTCTTCTTACTTTTTCAGACATAGAAAATTCAAAGATATATTTGAATTGTATAAAAACATCTCTGTACACCAAAAATTGCTTTGTTCCTCTGCTGAGAACTTGGAGCACATATTCCTGGGTGAAACAAAACTGCTGCTGTACAATGTCAGCCCATTAGGGCCTGAATTTGAAAATCAGTCCTTTGCAGATCTGAAAGCATGAATTGCAATGTAGAACTGAATTAATGAGGTAAGACTTTTATCTGTGTGTTGCAATGAACTCCCATGCTCTGTGGATCAAGCACGAAAGGAAAAACTATCATCACATGTACTCCACTGCCAATTACACTCAACATCATGCATCATTATGGGAAGAGCAGTTTTATGTTGTGGATTAAGATCCAAGTTTGCCTGACACATGTGCAAAGTCTGAAGCTATCCTAATGAATGTTTGGTCATAAATGTCACATGACTAGCGCTAATTATCTGTATGTCTCTGCATGTCAGGTATAGAAGAGTTGACTGTGCCCTTCGGAGAGAGCTATATCCTAAAATCTACTGTAGCATTGAACAAAATCCAACAAGTGGCATTTGGTTCTGCATATATTGTAATTTTCCATATTTTTTTTTTCACAGAGTGCACATCCAGATCACAATACACTGTCACAAAAACAAGAATTCACTTTTAAAATATACTCCAGGAAGCCTGACCTGATACTTCCAGGGCTTGTAGGATCTGAATATCCTTTTGCCCTATTAACATGCAACATGCCATTCCACGTCAGTTATAAAGTGACTATAAAGTTAAAACAAAAAAAGACTGAAGCTTGATGACACATCTCTGATTCAGTTGTTTCTGAGAAAGCATGAGGTTTCTTTGCCTAAACCTGCCAGTGGAAATCTGACACTGTTTGGTGGTTAGCAATGGAACGCTTTATTAAACTTCAATCGCTCTTTGAAACTGAATGGTTTCGATTGCCACACAAAATGAAATTACAGTCGTTTGCTCAATGGTAGGATGTTGGCTAGACAATTCATTGAAAAATATACTGTTGCAATAGCATACATATATCACTGCATCTCTAATCAGATGGATAGTAGGAGCCTGATTTCTACCTTCAACATGTGTTTACTGGTCATTCTGCTTCCTATACTCAATCAGAACATAGAAATTCTAAAATACTATCTTGAATTAAATACATTACATATTTTGAGTTAAAATATTATTTTGAGTTTGACCTGGCTTGTAATAAAACAGAAGGAGCATAGGTGAAATGAACTTTGATTCTTCACTTCTTCCTTTTTCCAGTGAATCACAGAATCACAGAATGGTTGAGTTTGGAAAGGACTTCTGGAGGTCATCTAGTCCAACCCCCTGCTCAGGCAGGGTCACCTTGAATATGTTAGACAGGATCACATCCTTGGGGGTTTTGAATATCTCCAGAGAAGGAGATTCCACAAACTCTCTGGGCAACCTGTTCCAGTGCTCTGTCACTCTCACAGTGAAGAAATTCCTTATATTCGTGTGGAACTTCCTCTGTTTCAGTTTGTGCTTGTTGCCTCTTGTCCTGTTGCTTGACACCACTAAAAAGAGCCTGGCCTCATCCTCTTGACAACCTCCATTAAGGTATTTGCATACACTAACAGGATCCCCCTTCAATCTCCTCTTCTCCAGGCTAAACAGGTCCAGTTCTCACAGTCATTCCTTATGAGAGACTCCAGCCCTCTGATCATCCATGTCTCTCTTGTCCTGGGGAGCCCAGAACTGGACACAGTACTCAAGATGTGGCCTCCCCAGGGCTGAGTAGAGGGGCAGGATCACCTCTCTCAACCTGCTGGCAACTCTCTTCCAAATGCACCCCAGGATATATTTGGCCTTCCTGGCCACAAGGGGTATATTGCTGCCTCAGGGTCAACTTGTCATCCACCAGCACTCGTAGGTCCTTCGCTGCAGAGCTGCTTTGCAGCAGGTCAGCTCCCAGCCGGTACTGGTGCATGGAGTTATTCCTCCCTAGGTGCAGGACCCTACACTTGCCCTTATGGAACTTCATGAGGTTACTCTCTGCCAAGTTCTCCAGCTTGTCCAGGTCCCTGTGAATGGCAGCACAGCCCTCTGGTGTATCAGCCACCCCTCCCAGCTTGCTATTTTCAGCAGACTTGCTGAGGAGGCACTCTGTCCCCTCATCCAGGTCATTGATGAAGAACTTGAGCAGGATGGGACCCAGTACAGAGTGCTGGGGGACACCACTTGCCACAGGCCTCCAACTAGACTCCACGCCACTGATCACAACCCTCTGAGCTCTGCCTTTCAGCCAGTTCTCAATCCACCTCACTGTCCGCTCATCTAACCTGACTTCCTGAGCTTATCTAGGAGGATGTTATGGGAGACAGGGTTGAAAGCCTTGCTGAAATCAAGGTACACAACATCCACTGCTCTCCCCTCATCTCCCTAGCCAGTCATCCCATCAGAGAAAGCTATTAGATTGGTGAAGCATGATTGTTGAATCCATGCTGACTATTCCTGATCACTTTCTTTTCCTCCATATGCTTGGAAATGACATCCAGAATGAGCTGTTCCATCACCTTTCCAGGGATGGAGATGAGGTTGACTGTCCTGTAATTCCCTGGGTCCTCCTTCTTGCCCCTTTTGAAAACTGGAGTGACATCGGCTTTCTTCTAGTCCTCAAGCACCTTTCCTGTTCTCCATGACTTTTCAAAGATGATGAAGAGTGACCTAGCAACAACTTCTATCAGATCCATCAATGTTCATGGATGCATCTCATCAGGACACATGGATCTGTGGATGTCAGGTTTGCTTAAATGATCTGTAACCCAATCCTCCTTGACCAAGGGAAAGGTTTCCTTTGTCCAAACTTTCTCTCTTGTCTCCAGGCTCTGAAATTCCTGAGGGCTGGTCTTGGCAGTAAAGTCTGAAGCAAAGACTGATGACTGCCTTCCAAGTGGCCTATCCCCTCTTCCACATTCTGAGTACTTTCTTCTGTCTGAGTTTTTCCAAGAGCTACTTGCTTCTCCATGCAGGTCTCCTGCCTCTTTTACTTGACTTCTTACTCATAGGGATGTACTGCTTTTGAGCTTAGAAGAAGTGATACTCTCTTGAATCTCCCTTCCTTCTAGGGCTCTAACCCACAGGATTCCTCCAAGCAGTTCCCTGAAGAGGCCAAATTCTACTCTCCTGAAGGCCAGCATTGCAATCCTACTTATTTATTACCTGATTTGTCCATGCAGCATCCTGAACTCCATCATTTTATTGTAACTGCAGCCAAGGCTGCCCTCAACCTTCACATCTACAACTAGTGCTTCTTTGTTGGTTAGTACTTATACCAGCAGCATATCTCTCCTCATTGGTTGCTCCATCATAGGTGTCAAGAGGTTATGATCAATGCTTTGCAGGAACCTCCTGGACTGTTTGTGCCTAGCTGCGTTGTCCTTCCAGCAGATGTCAAGTCCTCCATGAGAACCAGGGCCGGTGATCATGAGGCTACTTCCAGCTGTCTGTAAAAGGCATCATTGACCTCCTTTTCCTAATCAGGCGGCCAATAGCAGACACTCACAGCACTGTAACCCATGTAAACCTGCCCTTTAATCATTATCACTAAGCTCTCAACTCACTCTTCATCTACCCCTAGGCAGAGCTGAATACATGTCAGTTGCTCTCTCACATAAAGAGCAACTCCACTACCTTGCCTTCCTGGCCTGTCGTTCCTAAAAAGCACGTTGCTGTACACGACAGCATTCAAGTCATGTGAGCTATCCCACCATGTAATCGCAATGACCTGTGGTCACACACAGGTCTCCAATTCGTCCTGTTTATTCCTCATGTAGGCATTTCAGAGATGTAATTGAGCATTCAGGTTACCCAGGAGGGGTGCACAGGGATCCTCCATAGACATTTCCTGTGTGCGCTTCCCTGGCTGCATGCATCTGCTTGAGGTATCCTGACTTGAGCGTTTTGCTGACTGGCTGTGTTTTGCCGACTAAAGTAGGAAACCACTTTCAGGAAAGCACACATGATCACCCCATGCATATTCAAAACTCAGCAGATATATCATGGTGAGTTGCCTTGATTTCACTCCAGAATTACAAGCAAAACAACATTTCATTGTAACAGGCTGAGCCCAAAGGGTTTCACTAGAAATACCTGGACTTGAAAAACATCTACCAAACCCAAGACATAGTTTCAGTGTGGCTAAGCATGTATTCCTGGAAAGTATAATTTTATAATTTGGGATGTTGGGAATTTAGCAGTCCAGGGAGCTTCTGTTCTGGTTTTAGGGTTTCCTCCCTTCCCTTCCCTTCCCTTCCCTTCCCTTCCCTTCCCTTCCCTTCCCTTCCCTTCCCTTCCCTTCCCTTCCCTTCCCTTCCCTTCCCTTCCCTTCCCTTCCCTTCCCTTCCCTTCCCTTCCCTTCCCTTCCCTTCCCTTCCCTTCCCTTCCCTTCCCTTCCCTTCCCTTCCCTTCCCTTCCCTTCCCTTCCCTTCCCTTCCCTTCCCTTCCCTTCCCTTCCCTTCCCTTCCCTTCCCTTCCCTTCCCTTCCCTTCCCTTCCCTTCCCTTTCCTTCCCTTTCCTTCCCTTTCCTTCCCTTTCCTTCCCTTTCCTTTCCTTTCCTTTCCTTTCCTTTCCTTTCCTTTCCTTTCCTTTCCTTTCCTTTCCTTTCCTTTCCTTTCCTTTTCTTTTCCTGGGTTGAATTTTGAAAACATTTATTTTCAATTCAGTTTGTATTAGATCAAACTTTTCCTAAAGGCAAGCATCAGGAAAATCCTGATGAGCTGGAAATGGTGATTTTTGGCAAATTCTAGGTCTTGTTAAATATTACGGTAAAGAATTTCCTAGTAGAATTGCCTTGAGTAGAAAATATGGTGAAAATAATCTCCAGATCACATTCTCTCATTTTCCTATTTTATTTTCTTCCTATAATACAAATATGCTTTCCCAGTGTGGCAAAGACTTCATGAAAAACACTGATTTCATAAGATTATCTGCAGCTAGGATAAAATCTATAATAAGCACTTACAGGTTACTTTTAAACGAGATTTGGTGGGCACCAGCTATCAATGATGCTCTGTTTTGAATCATTGCTCTCCAGTTTTGTTATTTTGGAGCAAATAATCTCTCTAGTATGTACTTCTGTTGGTGGATCCCAAATGTTCTGTCAGTCTGGGATATCCCCATCTGGGGGATCATGGTATGACAGGGACAAATCAACATGGTTTGCCTTGGAGGAATTTCACTCTTCTTTTGATCCTTTAAAGTTCTCAGATAACTAAAACTCTCATATAACTCAGGCAGATGCCAACACAGTTCCTTTTAAAAGACTAATGAGGAAACTGAGTAGTGGAAAGATGAGATATAAAACATGGCCACAAGTTGGTTCGAAAACTATCCAAGAAACAGAAAATAGGATAAGAAGCTGAAATCAATGTTAAATCATAGGCAAAGAGCAGTTACAGTCTATATAACTGGACTCTGCCTCATGGGTTTGGAAAAAGCTTGTATCAGAGTCCTTGTATCCAGGCTAACTTCAGACACTGTAGGCAATAGAAAATACGAAGTTCAAATGATGTTGCCCACTGTCAGACATCTCTGAACACACATCAGACCACATCAGCCTTGGCAGCTCTTCCATGTGTCTTTTGATTTGGTAGCACCACATGATTACAGTTGATTCTAAACTTTTTGTAGTAGTTTGTTCAGATGTTTAACATCCCAGGCTACCAGGTGGCTGCAGAGGCATCTAAACATAACAGACTTCCTTACTGCGCGGACACTGCATTTGGCATTACCAAATTCTTGACTACCAACTACTTTTGAGCTTAGACTTATTTTAGTCATCTTGTATTTTCTGTGCTTCCAGACTGATGACTTTTCAGATTTGCTGCAGAAGTCATTAAATAAATGTGGCTTTGAATCACTAACTGACATATTCATGCATATGATTTTCAACCTTTTTCTTACTATTCAGTCTTTCCTTGCAGGTAATGATGTGGTAGGTAACAACATGAGTGCATAATGACTTCAGTGGATAAAATATTTATCTAGCAAAAGTATTGCAAATGGGCTTAATGAGATTTTCAAAATAAATATTATATAATAGTAAAGATATTTCTGCCTACCTTTCACTGGCCAAACAGTCTCACCTCCATCCCTGGAAAAGGGATGGAACAGCTCATTCTGGATGTCATTTCCAAGCATATGGAGGAAAAGAAAATGATCAGGAATAGTCAGCATGGATTCAACAATCATGCTTAACCAATCTGAGAGCTTTCTCTGATGGGATGACTGGCTGGGGAGATGAGGGGAGAGCAGTGGATGTTGTGTACTTTGACTTCAGCAAGGCTGAAGTCAACCCTGTCTCCCATAACATCCTCCTAGATAAGCTCAGGAAGTCAGGTTAGATGAGCGGACAGTGAGGTGGATTGAGAACTGGCTGAAAGGCAGAGCTCAGAGGGTTGTGATCAGTGGCGTGGAGTTTAGTTGCAGGCCTATCGCTAGTGGAGTTCCCCAGGGCTCAATAGTGGGTCCAGTCTTGTTCAATTGCTTCATCTTTAATTCTCATCCTGGAGGAGAGAAGACTGAGGGGGGGTCTTATGAATGTACAAAAACATCTTAAGGCAGAGTGTCAGGAGGATTGGCCAGACTCCTTTCAGTGCTGCTCAGCAACAGGACAAGGGACAACGGGCACAAATTGAACCACAGGAAGTCCCATCTAAATGTGAGGGGCAATTTCTTTACTGTGAGGGTAACAGAGCAGTGGAACAGGTTGCCCAGAGAGGTTGTGGAGTCTCCTTCTCTGGAGATATTCAAAGCCTGTCTGGATGTGATCCTGTCTAACATGCTCTAGGTGACCCTGCTTGAGCCGTGATTCTGTGAAAGCTTTTCCTACAAGCAAAAGTTATTGCAAAGATTTATACATCTTTTGTGTCACCCTTTGGCATTGACAATATACCTCCTTATCTTTGTTAGAAGATATGCCTTTGTATAAAATAACAACTACAGACCCTGTGTGAGCATGTGTAAACCAAATGTTTGTAAATTATTAACCAATATTTGGTAAACATTAAATTCCAATCCAGAAATATTTTTAAATATTAATAATAATAATAATAATAATAATAATAATAATAATAATAATAATAATAATAATTGGTTGGGAGTGATTCTTATTCACCTATTAACTAATTACATTCTGTATATAAAACATTAATAGAAATAGATACCAATTGCTGTTCTAAGTTCTTGAGTGTCATAGTTCAACCCACAATGCAAGTATCTGAGTATTTTCATCTATTTCATTTTTTTGTTCATTTAATTGCTTATGGTAGTGGTAGCACTGAAGAACCCTAGAATCACCCCCAGAAGGTCTTTGCTGTGTTCAGCCTATCACCACCTGCTGATTGCCTTGTTCTCCTGAGTGAGGAAATCCAGTTGAATATCAGCTGCATGCTATTTCAGAAGGATTTTGTAATAATGATTAGATCTGATCTTGTCTTTTCAGATGAATGAATTTTATATTTGAAAATGCAGAGTCAAAAAACAATGGAATGGAAGCATTTTTCTTCCAAAAATAGAACTTTTTTGCAGAAAGGGAACTCCAATGATTCCTTGGGGTCTGGTGGTCTGGGTGGAGAAAAGAGGATTGAGTCCTTGCTGAATATGTACCTGTCTGCATAGTAACATTGGCCTCTTGCACAGTTTGCACAGTAAGTTTCTGAGCTGCAAAATGAATCTCTGCTGTGCACTGGAGATCTTGGCTCTAACAGCAGAGGTCTTTCCTGCAAAAACATGTCCAAAATATGGCAGTACCTTGACTGGAGTAAGCCAAGAGAACAAACCCTGTTTGTCTTTTCCAGATGCTGAAGAGGAAAAAAAGGGAAGCTAAAGGATTCAGCAGTTAGTAAAACATGGGCAATCTCAGAGCGTTTTTGAACCCTTCTGACTTTCATGTAAGAGGGTTGCTCTCCTAACATTTCTCATAGTGCTGTATGAAGAATGATCAAAGCCTTCATGGCTGAGAAAGTAAAGAAATAGCTATCTTACACCTTTCTATCCTTTGCTTTTGTGTACCAACCAATATTCAGCTACTTTTCAGGATAAATGGCTGACTATTGATGTTTTCAGCACAATATAGAAAATAACCATCCAGGAAGGCTCAAATAGATCTTGGGTGTTAGAGATTTCTAGTTCATCTTGAAAAGCCTACAAGAGTATAACTTATCTTGATTGTTATTTGTATTTCCCCTCATGATATTCCCTCAAAAAAGTGTGATATATTTGACAGGGCATAAACTTCTGTGTCCTTCAGCAGCTAGTATTACTGTTTGTAATACCAGTTTAATTACTTCAGCTGACTTCTCCAACCAAAACATAATAACAACATGAATGTACATATATTTATATAAACAAATACACACATATATAAATCTGTTCATATTATCCGTTGTGTAGGAATGCATTTCTCTCAATTAGCCTTTAACCATGCTGTGGATGAAGTGATGGATCTGACAGGATCCATCATGTGCATGCTTTTCTGCTGACTGTTCCTCTTGTTTTGGAACATCTCCAGAGTAAATACAGTCAGTGTCAGATTGTTTTGAATCTTCCTAGGGAGAAGAGTGGAGGGAAGGTATCTATTTCTTGTTCAATAGGAAGTATTTTGGAAAAAAACATGTCTTTTTTTCTGCTCCCATCTTTTCTTGAATTGGGGTAAGGAAACCCACCTTTGTTGTAGTGCTCCAGTCTTTCATCTACTAGGTCATATTGCACTGGGTTTTAACCTAAAGGCTTTTATGACAGCATTTTTTTCAGAAACAGATGATAGGCTCTGCTCAGTTGAACAATTCCTCATTTATTATCTTTTCTCTCTCTCTCTCTCTTTTTTTTTTCCTTTCTTATTTTTTCATTTTCTGTGTTGCATGGCATATTTATTTTTTGGAGATGTATCTGAAGGAAGGAGCTGTTTTTGACTGCGCCTTTGAACACTACAAATGAAAAAGTCTGGCTGGGGCCGTTCTGATGGTTTGATGTGCCACACTGATGAGAAGAGCTGCCATTTTTCAGAGCACCAAAGCTGACTGCTGTTATGTGTCACATTGACACTACATAGAAATCGGAGCTCCCCAGTTTTGTCCGAAGTAACTGTTATCAGTGGTCATCAGTGAGGACCAGAGAACCCACTCCTCACACTAAGCCTGTAGTTGTAGTAGAAAGTTTACAGGAGGCCTGAGATGATTCTTCATTAAACACAAATATGTTCATTCCCTAGTATACCAAAAAAAAAAAAAAAAATCAGTTTAACTTGAGGAGCTATTAAAGAGCGGTGATGGCAGATATGGCTATAGATACAAGCATTTCTTTGATGGGTTCTTTCTTTGTGTCATGGATTGGTCCTAATACATGGTCCCAGGAGACTAAGTGCACTGGAAGTCTGCAAACAAAAATCCTTTCTCTGGGCTCTGTGCACCTCACTGTAGAGAAGTAAGGACAGTGGCCCCCAAACAGGGCCTGGCCCAATCACTAGTTTCTACAGACTCAAGAGGATCCAAAGTCAGACAGGTTTTAGGGGTGCAATGTGATAGATTTTCTAGACTGACTTCATGTCCTGCATCTTTCTGAGACTATTTCATTTGCAAAAAAGCTTTTGCTTTCACATCCATTAAGTAATGAATGACCATGGGAAAAATACAGTTCTTGAGACTACTGTATTTGTTGTTTAGCCATTGCCACTCCCTTCCTTGAAACATTACTGAACTTGTATACTATTATGCAGAATTGATCACTATGCAGAAATGACCAAGTATTTAAACCTCTGGAAAATGGCAACAATTCAGCCATGTTGGCACATCAGTTTGCTCTGTTTAATTCTTTACCAAGTTGGCAGTAAAGAATGCTCATTCACAGAGGCAGACAATACTCCTGCTAAAATGTTTGCAAATAATACCTTTCTTCCTCACCTGTCTTGAAACTCAATATAGCAATGTTGACTTTCTTCAATGTTGAGCACTTCTATTCTCATAAGGAAAGAAAATTTTCGCAAATTAGAGGTCTAAACTTCTAATGATAGACTTTCTAAGACTCCCTAAAATACCATGTCATCTTTCTAATGTTACCAGACCAGGTACATACTCTATTGTAGCAAACAGCACTAAAGGTATAGATTTCACTAATGTTATCTGCTTACTGTTCTAAAGTTTGTTCGAGGCAGACTGCATTTACATAAATCTTTGAAGTTGGCAGCTGAAAATGTGCTTCCCTAGAACTGAATTGTGTACAAATCCGACTCGTTTCAATTGCTCGTACAGCACTGCCATCTCGTGGTCCTCCCTGCGGCAGCTTGCAGAAGATCAGCAGCCCAGTGGGAACATTCCTCTGTTCAGACGCAGAAATAGTTGATGCTGTTACTTGTGATCCTGCCAAATGTCTACCTGAGTATATGAGTTGACTCAGTTAAGATCTTCTGCCAAAGCCTACGGGAAGACGCTTTGCAGCAGAAAAATGCCCTGATCCTGCAAACACTTAAGCTGAGAATAGAAGCGAATGGTCTTTCAAATACAAGTGTAGCTTACACTGCAAACACAACAAGTATAATTGTAAATGTGACTGCAGACAGAAAATCAAAAATAATGCATTTATTTTTCTCCATCAGAAAGAGAATGAGTGACTGGGTTAAGAATCAAAAAATACCGGGTCCAACAAATCAAGTAAAGAACTGCTGGAATAAATGTCAGGCAAAAAGTATGTAGCAGTTCATTTTTGCTATAATAATTCCCCTTTGACCAAATACCAATGAGTGTAAATGTGTGCTCCTCTAAGGCTTTGTTGCTAATTATTTTTAAATAAGAAAATCCCCTCCTTAATATATATATAATTATATAATATTATATAATTATATATTAATATTTTTATATATATATATATATATATAAAAGAAAATATGATATTTAAACTGTAAGGAACTATTCATAGGCAGAGAAATCAACAGTGCCAGATTAAGGAGTGATTCAATAGTTATATGAATCACCTATCAAAATCATTGGGGGAACGCATTTACTGAAGATTGTACTTGTGCTTACGTATCTTTCTGAGTCAGCCTGTACATCAAGGAATAAATTACTCTGCAAAGCAATTGACCTATCAGGTAAGATATTCATTTAAGATTGAGACATCTTGATTACACTGTGTTAAGATGCTGAAGGTGCTGTTGGATAATACACAAATAATCTATTAAAAATCTTTTCCCTCTTCTGGGCTGATCTTATTGTAGTTGTTGACGTAAGACTGTTGCTGGGTAAGCAACATTAAAGACAAAGCATGATCTGTTCACAGATGTGGTAGGTAAATGTGTGCCCACGCCTGACTGGTGACCCCAAAGAATGTTCCATCAGTGCTTGCATTTGGATTATTCAACTGATTTTTTTTTTCCTCACTCATGCATTGCTAGGGTTAAATAACACAAATTGTCAGAGCATATTGCAGTGCTTCTGCACATTTATCACACATTTCCTCTGAAGATGAAAGTTAAGTAATTTTTTATTAATGGCTATTATTATGGGTGATAAAATACTTGTATCTTTCAATTTATGGAGTTTTTTATCAGTTTTTTTATGGTTTATATCTTCCTTTTTGCAATTAACTGAGAAAGCTTTGAATATTAATGTAAATACAGAGGGAAAAAGTGTCTGAACCCAGGGTTTAAGACAATATTTATCTTGACATGAGATTTATTTTTTTTTTCTCCTCTTTGTACTGATGGATCAATTGACTATTTCAGTAGGGCTCATTTACTGTCCTCCACATAGCAGTGTTCCTTTCTTACGTTTTACCTGCCATTGCATTAGACACTTTCTTTCTCCAGATAGGAAGTCAAATCACTTCCTTACACTAAGTGTCTCATAATAAACACATTCTGAATTTACCTCCTCTTTTGTGCTCACACTTAGAAGTTCCTCAGATTCTTTCCAGGATGTAATAATTCTCTTGAAAACCTGCAGGTTGAGTATGGGCTTCCCTCAGACGCTGGGGAAGGGAGTACTCAAGTGGAGCAATCCATGATTTCATGATGATGGGAGTGCTGTGCATGAGACTATGCTGGAGATGGACATTTCCTTCTTTCCTGTCCTAACACACTTTATGCTCCTTGCAGTATTCTTGGGTTTTTTTGTAAACCAAGATTAGATGGGTCCTTAGGAATATATGGACACTGGAAGTCTTTGGAAATAAATGGGGATATCACTCTAAAATTACATGTGCAAATTATGAAATGTCCCCCTCAGCCAGGAGTCAAATGCCAGATACAATGAATAAGAAACATTCATCCTGAGGATCACACAAATGCAGCATCACATAATTATTTTTTTAGGCTGTTTTCACTGAGAAGGCCCAGAGGTACCAACGAACGACTGAATCCACCTGTGCTGAACTCCAGCAGAAGATCAGAAAGAGGCTGTTGCAGCTTGAAGAGCAGAGTCTTTGCAAGGAAAGACTAGGCTGGGAAATGGGCACAGAAGTGTGGAGTGATATGCCATAGGTCAGGCGGCAGCCTTTGTACCACAGCGTGCTTACCCTGCAGATACTGCAGCCTTAACTTTTTTTTTTTTTGTGTGTGTATAACATTCTTTAGCACTCCTTGGATTCTTTATTTCTGATAGAAATGTTTTCCAACAATAAAAAAGTGAGCAGACACTGAGAACAAGCTTGAATAGGGTTTGAATAAGTGACACTCTTCAGAGCCACTTCAGAGAACGTTTTGAAAGCATTTTATTTTTGCAGAATTGTTGAATCAAAGTTCAAGCCATGGAAGCCTTGTGAATGGATATTACCTTTGCCTCTTGAAGGTGTGAATCACAATGTTCCCTTTCCTTGGCAGGCAAGTGATGCCACATTGTTACAGAGGTGTACTTGTTTGGATTGCAAAAGATCCAGTTAGTCTAATACCACACCCAAGGAGCGGCCAGGGAATAAGTGAAATGAATCATGTACCACAACAAAGTTCTTCTTGTCATTCAAGGCTCACATGCCAAACGTAGGAGATAAAAACTTGAGGAGGAGACAAAAAAAAATCATTCTAAGGAAAAATTACACTGACCAATCCAAGCAATCATGTTTTGAGTTGTGCAAATAAAAGTTAATTCCAGCAAGAATAACTACTATTTGCATTTTATGATGGCTGCAGTTTAGAGATACTACTGCATTCAGATATGCTCAAGTAAAATTAATAGCAATAGTTTCTTTCTATGTCATGTGTTGAAAAGGGAACGCTTTGTTCTCACCTAATTTTGTCCGTTCTATAGTTCTTGCGTTATGCTTTGCCAGCAGAGATGGAGGGACTGATTTTCAAGATATAACTTGCCAATATTTACCAAGACAAAAGGAACTGAGCTAATTATAAGAGATTTGAAGACATTTCAAATAATTCTTGAAGCCATATACTGGAATACTAGGGAGTAATGGAAAGAAGGAAATATCAAGCAAAATTCTGAGGCTGCTGGGGATCTGATAATAAAACCTGAATGATGCTAGCTGAATGCTCAGCTGAGGCTAATTGTGAGCACCTATTCTGTACTCCAGATTTCACTAAGCCTCAGACAGTTCTTGAAGAAAGGATGGAAATCCTACTGTTATGTGTTGAATCCATCTGCAGTCCAGCCTTTTGCCCAAGCCCTGCTGCGATTCTGTCCTTTTCAGCTCCAGCAAATGTTATCATTATGCAGTGGATTTACCCAACAAATGCTTCTGACTTATATAGGAGAATGCCAGATGATCTCACTGTATTCCAGTTACTGTGGGACAAATTGGCACATTTTCCTCAATGACTTTTTCCCTTTGTCCAGCTCACTGGGAACACAAAAGCTCGTCTAAGTTTGGCCAGTGCTTTTTATATATGGCTGCTAAGTGGAACTGTCTTGATGAAAGTGATGTGATGTCTGAGAAGGTTAAAGAGCTCCAGATTACATCAAAGTTGGTGGGAGTAGCACATGTTCAGTACTTCTAGGAAAGACTGGACTCATCTTTTTAGTATGGGCTAGAAAATTTTTGTTTGGTTGGTTTAAACTGGCATGGAAGAAGATCTGCAGGATATGCAAAATCAGACTGATTAGAGCTTGTTTTATAGCTGGTATGAGTGGAAGACATCTTTTAGCACAGGAGCAGAAAAATGCTGAAACATTCTTCAATTCTAAAACTCAGTGGAAAATATGTGAACGATAATTGTTGCAACTTTTGTATCTTAGAGCAAGTATAAAGCATATCTTGTTTATAATAAATGTGTTTCATTTATTATACATGTATAAGTGTACATATATGTATGCATATACACTTGATAATATGAAAATTATCATAATATTTTTGACTGTCTTTCTGAAATGGTCATTGTAAAATAATGAAATATAATATTTAGTGTGGAGAGCTTAAATCATTTAAAAGATTATCTAAATGTGAAAAATGAATCAGCTTACTACGGATGACAAAGAGTCAGACACATGACTGTATTTTGCCAACTATAATATAACTAGAAGCAAATTCTTCAGTGAAAGACATAGAGTCACATTGACAAAAAAATAAAATTAGAGCTGCGGAGAATGAGTTATCAGAGTAAGTTGAGGAACTTCCTTATCTTCTCACTTTTTAATCTTGATCAGAGGTATGAGGTAGCACTTATAGTCAGAAAAGATATCTATAAGATATTAAAAAATTCTCTTAAGAAAATCTTACAACAGAAAGTTTTTAATGATACCATTCTTTACTAAGGAAGAAAAAATATCTTATTTGACTAACTTTTGTTTGTTTGTTTCCACATCTCTTTGATACTTCCAACTCTTCATTTTAATATTTATTATAATATCATAGCAACACTAGCAACATTCCTCAATCAGTCATTAATTCATTCATAATCAAGCCTTAATTCATTGTATTAGAAACATTTGATGTATTTCTGTAAAGCCTAGTATTTAATTTATATCAATTCAAATTAATAAGTGAATACAAACAAAAGAAACACATTTTCAGACACAGCTTGTGTCTGCAAACCACATTATATTTTTCTGACTTTCTGAAGCACAAACATGGATAACTTTAAGAAGCTTCATTTCATTATTGTTCTGTAGAATTTTATGATACTCCAGCAGTGATGAAATAGAAAATGGAAGCAAATGTTTTGTGCTAATCATTTAAACATATAAATGTATATTTACATATCTATGTATACACATGCATACCTATGTTCACGCGCGCGCGCACACACACACACACAGAAGACATGCAGACACACGGAATCCTTTTATATGTATACAAAACGTACATATATATACACACACACACATACATGAGTGTGTGTGTGTGTCAACTGGAACGTTTTCCAAGAAAAGAGAATATGATAGACTTCAATTTACAAGAGCAGCTGGCCACTATGCTTTCCTATTGCGGAAGAGTGTTGGCATCACATCACACATGTTTGGGAAGCCCTGACTCACCCTACAGAGGATCACAGGTAGGACTTGGACTGACACCAGACGCCTTACCACTGCAAGGGTTTCTGCTCAGTCTTTACTATAGGCCAGTCTGCAGCAGATCTCCAGGACTCAGTTGTGAAAATTACTCTGTGTCTCACCAGCTTCTGAAAACTGAATCTGCCACTGGGCATGTTTTGGTTTTCTAGTACTTGCTCTTAGTTCTTGGATGAGACCAGCTCCAGGCTGGTCTTAAGAGACATTCGCTTCAATGGAATTATTTGTTTGACTGCATAGATCGATGCTCTTCTTGAAAGTAGTATCGTGTTCCTAACCTGTCTTCAACAGGACATTCCTTTCCTTGTATGCTCTACAGACAGGCACTTTCTGATTTAACTTCTCTTCTTAGTAGTGTCCCTTCTTCATTTTCATTAACCTGGAGCAACACAAACATTTTCAGTGGTTTCATTGAGTGAAAATGTCTGACAGCCTGGATAAACTCCCTGAATAGCAAATAGCCAGGGGTATCTGGAATCCAGTTGAAATTTTGTTAATTGAAAAATTAGAGCTAAACAGCTCCAGGAAGAATCATGAATTAGATCCTATCTATCTCTCTTAAGTCCATCACCACAGTAAGTTGTTTGGAAACCACTCAGAGTCAGGGGGTCTGATAGAAATTTGCTTCATCCCCTGCTGGTGTTGTAGTGAACCGACTCAGTACAACCAGCTGCTGCTGGATGCAAAACAGCAACCAGTTCCAACCTTTTTCGAAAAGTTGCTCCCTTACTTTATTGTCATTGAGTCATTGTTCTCTCTTCACCCCAAAACGATTACCCTTGAACCTTCAGTGATCTCTACTGTTTCTAAAGGATCCCAGATTTTTCATATTTTCCAAAACATGGATATTCTGCTACAGCACCTACCAGTTCAGCTTTATTTCTCCAATAGTGTGGCAAGCTGCAGCACAAATTCAGCATAGGAATGCTGTTAAATAACTGTGCTTGTGTTACACTGGATAATATTTATAAAAGAAGAAGCAATAAATATTGGGAATGGTATAGCCTGCAGAAATGATTAAAGAAAGATGACTAGGCCTAGGTAAGCAGAAAAACATAGTTGTATAGATAGGCTTTATGCAAAGCTGAAGTCATGAATGCCACAAGTAAAAATTTCTGGACAGGAGAAACATAGGTTGATGACCAACTTAGGTTGATGATATGTGAAGGAAGAGGAACAGGAAGTTTCATTTTGATGTCATTAACAAAACAGAAAAGAAAATGGGAGATGCATAAGGGTCTTTTCATTAGAAATGCATAGAAGACACTGAATAAGGAATACTATTAAAAAGGAAAGTTTTAAACTATGAATTAAACATTTTCAGATGGAAAATTAAAGAAGTTTTTATTAGAGTCATTAAAAACAGGACAGAACTTGAGATTTTTTTCAGTGGTAGACATGAAACCTGTGTGAATGAGAACTGGAAACTGAAACCTCAAGAGCTGTAAGTAGTGTATGAAGAGAAGGAGAAAGGTCAGTGTTTGGGCAATGGAAGAAGAAAGACATAATTCCAGAATACGTGGTAGGAACTAACTACTAAAACATAATATTTACTTAATTAACACTCAATATTTATTCATGACTTTATCACCTAACAAGTCATAACAAATTTTCATTAACTTTAGAAAGCAAGAACTGAAACAAAAGCACAAAACAGGATAGACATACTGTTCAAATACTAAAAATTCAACAATAATACGGACCTTGGAATTTACTAGGTCTATTTGAAGCCCTTTTCTCTTCATAGTTATGAAATAATGTAAGCTGAAGACAGTAGTGCATTAAATTCAGTGGGAATCATTTTGATGAGGCTTAAGCTGCTAGTACTTTTTGAATGTGAAATTGGGTACTTAATCACATAAAAAAAAGAGGGAATGTTCTTTCAAATTGAAAATTAATTTAAAGTATGCTAGGACAAACACAGCAAGTTGAGTTAGCATGTTTTAAGAAACTGCTGTCACTGAGATGTACATTACCACTTCCAGATTGCGACAAAGTAAATTGATGGGTTATCTTTCGTGTGTAGATATTGTCATATGAAATATATTTCTCTATACTATGAAGTCAATGGTGCTTCAAACTTGTAACTGTATGTCTGGAAAAGATGAAATTGGGGGCATTTTTCCCTATAAAAATAGAGAAAATTGTGAAAGAGAAACAAACAAATCCAGTCTGACATGTTATGCAATGCAGACTCTCTTGAGTGTCAATAAACACGGCAAAGACAGGGAGGATTTTATGGATTAGAAGTCGAAAGAACAAAGTAGAACACTACATCTTTACCAGAAGTGTCTCATACTGAAAATAATAATAAAAAAAATACAAATTAAATTAGATCTTTCCTCCAATGAGCCCCAGTAACCAAAGCAAACAGAAGAATAATAATGAACCTTGGAAATATTACACATGAAAGAGGATCAGGTGGCTTCTTTGAAGAAAAGTGAAAATCAACCCAAATCAAACAAGCCTCTGCACATCGTCACTCTGAGCTCTCACATACTTGGCTGCAGGCATATTTCAGATGTAACCTGGTTTGACAAGTTGCACTGGAAGAATGCCAGGGCTAGCAAATCTACCTCTACACAACTAAAATAAATATATATTTTTGATATTGCTATATGAGTATTTTTTGTTTGGTATACTGATTTTTGAAACCTTTCCAGTAATCAATGAACATCCTTCCCCCAGACTGTTTTTCTCAGTAGTTAATGGAGAAGGAATAACAGCAAAATAAAAGAAATAGATTATTCTGGGCATCAAATTCAGAAACTTATTTTCAATATTGAGTGCAATGTTGTCAGAATAAATTCTGTCTCTGTTATGTCTTGTGCAACCAAGTGAATTCAATAGTATTGCACAGGATGTATACAGTACAGTTCGATCCATTAACTTCTACCATTATCTAACTCATTTAGTTCTGAGTATGTTCAGATTAGATAGGATTAAATCTTATGCCAGGGAATTCACAGAATCACAGGATTCTTTAGGAATACTTTCATATTCCGGGCTGCAGTAATTCAACACCCTGTGCAATCAAAGATAGCCTCCTATAACTGCCTAGCAAAGATTTTACAAGATTATAGTTAGTGGAACAGTCTGATGATTTGAATAAGGTAATTAAACAAAAGGAATACAATTAACATACTGCTACACTCCCTCCTATATAGAGAGTCAAGAAAATGACTGGTCTGAAGAACAGAGACTTTTTAAAACACATTTAGTTTACATAAACTACAATTTATTGCGGGATGACCAATTTGCCAAAGATTGGGATACAAAATAGAACTTTCCCATTGTTTTGCTTTCAATGAGTTAATCTGGGTTTATTTCCCTTGAAATTACTGTGAAACTTCCTAACAAAAGCATCCTAAGGTGCATTAGGTCAGTAACCTCTCTTTAAGGTCATCTAGGAAGTAAGCACATATCACAAAATGAATGCACTGCATCATTAGCATTAGTCTTTAGGGTGTTGTTTTGCCCAAAGAATATCATGCATAAGCCATGAGGAAAATTCCGGGGTTTGAGCTGTCTCCTACTGTCAAAGTGAGTGGGATGGTGAAGGCAAATGAATGGCAGTTTTCAGCTCTGAGCTTCCTCATGGGAATAGATATGTACTTAGTGTAGCAGTATTTATTGCTGAGGGTAGTAAATCAGAGCCACGTAACATTTTTCTGGGTAAAGCATAGATGATCTTCATTTGTTGTTCTCTCTGTTCCTCTCTGTTTAAGCAAAACATATAAGCCCACACATTCATATTCAGTAATCTACTTTTAAACGTGTCATGTGGGCTGGTAGAGTCCACAAGATCAACGATCCACCTGATGTAGGAGGAACTATGTGTTCTGCCACCCTGAAACTGATGTAAAAACCCGCTAAACTGTGGGAAGGTAAACTCTGCAAAATCTTCTGCTGAAGGCTGCAAATCTCTGCAACTGTGCATTGTACTTCTGCACCAACCCGGTGCTGTCTTGACTTTGGTAGGCTGAGCAGCTTGGTCCTTATACTCAGGAAAGCAAACATGGAAGTACCCAAGACTCCAGTTATTGGGAAAAATGCATACATAACTTCTGAGAGGAAGGCCCAAAACGATCCTCTCTCCCTCTCCCTACTGCTGAAGACTGCTTAGGTCACTAGACTATACAGTTACATTCCCTCTTGTGAATGGTTGTTGTTTCCTTCTCTCACTCCCTTTCCTCCCTTTAAAGCTTCCAGACCTGGGGAATCTTCAGTTCTTTGGTGGAAAAGGGTACAATTCCAACAAGAAGGATGGACAGAGAAAGCATAGAATAGCATGTCATTACATAACTGCTACAGTTTGGGGGAGTGAGATATATACCAGAGGGGAACAAGCTGTAACAAACTTGGGTCTCCCACCTTGTGCTATGGTAGCAAGAGTTCTCTTATGGTGGACAAGGATCTTTCTAAAGAGTAAGCCAGTTCTCTCCATCCCCCCGTTTTCTTTAAGACTGATTTCTTTAAAGGATGAGGTTAGAGGTTATAGGCCCCTTACTGCAAAAAATTGATTAGCAAACTTTTGTGACTGCCTTGGGTTAGATGTTGATGACTGAGAGAATTGCAGCATCTCAGATATGTCCCTTGTTTCCTCTTTTCCCACCAGCAGTGTTCACTGCCTGTGAACATGGTTACCTCTTTAGTGCAGCTCAGTCTTGAACTCTCTTTGAAGCCATTAACTCATAATGAACATTTTATAAGAAGTTTCGGCACCTCACACAGACTGTTGTACTTCTGTTGCAAAGTAAATGTACTAAAGATTACATACTTCAGCATTGAAGTCTTGGAGCATTTAAATACTTTAGAAGAAATATTTCTTAATTGTGTTCTCCACATATGCACATGTGATTATGTATGAAGCCACTTTCTCTAACAGCCACATCTCCCTGACAACTGTTGTACTGAGATTTGCATGTGAGGAACTGCGGAAGAAATCAGTGAAAATTTTGAAATCTGATGTGCTTATGTAGAGAAAAAGCTTCACAGACCTACGACTCATGTGAAATTATGGTTAATTTCACCAGAACATCTGACACTTCTTTACTTCCTAAATATTTATTTTAGTGGATATGAAACATTTAACTAAAATTCTACTTCCATCCAAGAGATAATGTTTATAAAATATCCTCTTGAAGGAGAAAATCTGGGAAAAGAGACTAGAAATGATTCTGCCATGTTGGCTCTAGGACTTGCCATAGCTTCTGCCATAATAATGCTCGCTTTGTAGAACAGTAAAATGTAGGATAGTAAAAATGAGTGTCTATGAAGAAATTAATAATGTACTTAAACTAATTTCAAAAACGAAAGGAAATGGAGGAGAGAAACTGATTCATTTTGGGGCTGATATACTTTGTAAAACACACATTTCTGTAAGGTTGGCAAGGCTAGTGGGTGCCAGATGATAATTGAAAGGCGCCCTAAGAGCACAAGCCAGGACTTAGTCTTGTTAATCATAGAGGATGTAAGAGGCCAAATGAAATGCACAATTAAGACAGGTTATTACAGAAGAAGAAACAGGTCACACAATATGAAGCTCTTTCTTCCCCATCCCTACCTCTTGTCAAGACATGACACCACTGTAAACAGTAGTGAAATATGCTTGAGAAACTTTTGTACTAAGTGAGTACATTTACACAGGTAAGTGGAAAAGAAGACAGATGAAAGGCAGGAGTGGGGGTAAAGAAATTATATCAGAATGAATAATAACTGAAAAATTAATAATATTCAAAGAATTTGTCAAGTTCTCTGCTAGAGATTCAGCTTATGGGGATAGAACTGGCAGACTTTTTTTTTAAAGTTGAGCTATTCATAAGGCCTCTAGAAAGAAAAAGAAAATCAGTAAGAACAAGCACCATTAAATAAATGGATAAGAAAAATTATCTCCTGGAATCTTACAGTTAGTTTTTCAGAAGCATCTTTTCTGCAGGTTAATCTATTTTCATAAAGTCTAAGCCTAACATTAGCATATAAGAGTTTTGAATCTAGTCAAAGTAATTGCGTGCTTCCTTGTAGTGACTACATTAAGCGTTATCCTCAGGAAGAAGAACTAGATCGTATCCACCCTTAAAATTGTAATGATTTCATCTTTGCATCAGAAAGCTGTGAACTCATCTAAGCAACCTCAAATCTCAAAAGGAAGTGGAAATCAACCACAAATGAATGAAAATAATATTATCCATGGTCCTATGGGATTTAAGATTTTGACTTTTCTGATCAATAGGCTGTTACTAAGAAGTGAAGATAAGCTCCATTAGCTCAAATCTCTGATCGATCTCTTTGTGAATATCAAGCAGGAGGCAGTAAGAGTTGGACGAAAGTTATCTGAAACCAGGCTTGCTCTTCTCTGGTTTAGACGTCATTGAGAAATGGATGAAAACTTACAAGGCCATCTAGACTAATGAAGACACAAAACTCTAAGCTAAGTCCTCATAAGAGCTTTTAAGATTGTCAGAAGTCTGCACCATCATACACATAATCAGACCTTCATGCTGCTTCTCCTCTGCCCTGAGGCTCACTCTGAATTTACTAATTTATTTGCTGTCTCCATTTTATTGACAGTTTTATATTCCTCTAAATGAGGTTTACAATGCAATATCACCACAAAGAGTAAAATGGTCAACATCTGAACATTACTTATTAACCTATGTCTGAAGAAATAGAGTAGTCCTTGTACACAAAATATATTAAAAAATACAGTGTTAGAAAAGGTCTCAAGCAGATTAAAATCTTGAAAGGTTACATTCAAGTGTCCAAAATCTAAGCCACTGTACATTTTCCACCAGGACACTTCTGAAGAACAACTCAAATGCCTAGGGAAGATGGGAAACAAGGAACTGCCTACAGCCGTGTAGTGCATACAAGCTTGCATATGTATAAGGACTCTGCTTGAAATTAGACTTTAATAACAAATTTTAAACTGTAACAAAAGAACTCTGGATTTGTATAAAGAGCCAGTTATTTTCATATAAACCATCTGGTATAATTTTGCATTTGGCATCCTCAGTCTGTCCTTACATACAGAGTTTTAATGCTTATCATATTTCATTCTGCATTTTTTTTCCTTCCCTAATAAGGGGAATCAGGAGAGTTCCCTATTCACTTGTGGGAAATAAAGATTTGAAACTTTAGGTGTAATAATGTTAATGGGTATGTAAGACTGGGAGAAAATCCAAATTGTTTCAACATTCATATGGTCTTATTTTGTAGTTCTGGAGTATCATGATTGAAATTTTTGGACAGCAATCAGACGGTTTTTAAAAAATATATCTTTCATTACTTCAAGGATTTTACTTCCTCTATATTGAGGAAATATAATTTTTGGAAGAAAAGTAAAGGTGTCACAAAGGAAGTTGGTTCATAGGTGAGGAAATGTCAAGTCTTTTCTTGGAAGGGAAAGCTGGAATAAACCTATAGTGAAAGGAGTTGATGGAGAGAAGGAATAAAACAAGGAAGCCACAAAGGAAAGTAATAACCTGCACAGGTCTTGGATCAAAATTAGCTGCCTTGTTATCTTTAGAGCTGGAAGATGTGATAACAAGTAAATTCCAAGGTGTCGCTGGTGTCAAGGAGATATGAAATTTTGCCAAAAAGGATGAAAATATTAGGTAAAGAGAATGTGACTCAAACAGGACAAGTCCCTTTAGTGAATAAATCATATGTGCAAGTAGAAAATTCTAATTAGCAAACAGCCAGCTGGGACTTTCCCTCTCCTCTCTCCCTCCTCATTTTGGAGGAAGGATGAGCTAAGTGAATTAGATAACACTGTCCCTGAGGATGTGTTGCAGTTTGAAAAATCTGGCTGAAAAATCAAGATATCAGAAGTGGACTTTGCTTAGATATCTTAAAGTAGAATATATTTTACTATCACTTCAGCATAATACATAGGATTAAATCAGTTATAAATCTTCACATTTTCACTTTTGAGTGACAGGTGGGAAGTAAGGAGAAAACATATGAATATTTACTTAGTATGTGAAAACACAAACTTTTTTTCTTTTTTCCATGCCAGTTGGGTCCATGACATCTTCTGTGTCTCAAATTTATCTCTGGAAAATTATCTCTTATGCCTTTTGTATGTAAATTATGCTAAAATCACATACAAACATACAACATTCTGGCCCTGCTTTTGTTCCTTGCTAATCTCAAAATGAACTGACTAGAGGAGTAATATGAGAACGAAGAAAAATACATTACATGAGACTCCTGTCAAATTTGTGCGCAGAGGAAAACTTTCTTGACTAGACAAAAAGATATAGTTCAAACAGTTGGAACTGTATTTCCAGTTAAGGTAGAACAACGGCCCAATAAACATGTGGAATATAGAGAATTAACACCAATGTGTTGGACATGAAAAGTCAGGAAAGAGAAAATGGAGGACTGCATTTTGCATGGTTGTGCTTGAAGTGGAAAGATCTGAAAAGGGAGCATCCAGAATGACTGGTAGGTGGCTGAGAGAAAGCACTGAACTTTATTCCCTTTACAATAGGAAAAGTTTCTGTTTAGAGTCAGAAATTTTCAGCACTGGTGGTTCCTCATTCTATAGAAGTACTGCCAGCAGCTTGCTAAGGATTAAGCCTTGGCAGAGTGTGGAGTTTGCTTTGAGGTGTGACCTAGAAAGAAGGTGAATTCACTTCAACCTGGAAGCTGTTAGAGCTTAGCTACTGGTGAAACAGACACTGTGAAAGAAGAGCCTACACCCTGCTACCTACTCTGAGGTTTCCTCTGCAGCAGTAGACTGAGATTAACCTCATCCCCATGCAGTAGAAAGGGAGAGGAATAACCTTCTGTGCACACTGATGCAGTAAACCTCAAAGTAGCCAGCCAGCTGGCCTGTCCTGACCTTTAAGGACACCCATGGATAGTTCATCCTCTACAAGGCTCATTTTGGACAGACATATATGATCATTAATCCTCACCTCCAACTCATTATCCAGAAGCGAGATGTTTGCATAGGTCCAGTTCAAGCATAGTTCATACTTGCCGCATACCTTCATGTACCTAGAAGCAGGAACTCATCACGTAAATCTATAAAATTTTAGGCACTGTAAGAAATAGGAATACTGAAGTGCTGTGGAAATATGTTTGTGCAGGAAAAATGCATATCTCTCACTCTACTACATTCCCTCTAGGCAAGGCTATGCCTCATGCTACTCTTGATTCATCTCTTCTCTAAGAAGCAACTTCTCACTGGATTTATTAGTGGTGAATCAGCCCTACCACAAGCAAACCTGTTTCTGTAAAATGTGTCATAGTCCCTATAATGGCTCTTCATGGGAATTTCCACTAATAACGCATTAGCCTGCTGATTTGTCTTATGCTGTATCCTGTACGCCTTTGGAGATCAGAGAGTGAGGAGAAGCAAAATAAAATAAAATAAAATAAAACTGCCACCAACAAAAACAACAATAAACAATTTGAATACTGCCCATAAAAAAAAGGATAGATTATAGACTGAAGTCGACAAATTCATCCTTCACATAATTTCAAAGAAGTTACCCCAGGTCATATCAGTGGCATGCTCAATACTATACTTTATCTCTTTAAAGATTAATATTCTTTTAGAGAAAGGTTCATAAAATCCTCCTTTCATCCTGAGATTTACCTTCTAACTGCCTTTAATGAGATGAACGTTCATAACTAGTGCCCTTAGTAGTTATATCTTTTCCCAAACTGTGTTGAGTCACTTGGCTTAATGCAGTGTTTCCCTTGGCACATGAAAAAAGGAAGCTTGCTATAGCAGAATTTGGCTTAGAAAGTCAGAGAGCAGTCATCCCCTGTGAAAGTATGAAGAGGGTCTAGGTAGCAAAGGAAAAAAGATTGCACCAGTGTGTGAGACAAAACACATCTATTGATGCTTTCAGTGTTGAGAAAGTTTTGCTAATGCTTTGTAGTATAGCTGGTGTGGTCAGTGCCAGGTTTTATGTCTTTGACTATAAATGAGCATGTGACCCATACGATAAACGAGAAAGACCAACAAGATTTCTTTTGGTCAGCATTCAGCCCAGGCCCAGCAGTGGATGCTAGTGAACCTAAATAAGTCATTATTAAGGAACCCAAGTGAACACGTGGGTTCAATGTAACAAATTAACGTCTGCTGTTAGCAGAATTGTGCCTCTCTCTGAGCACCTGGACTACACAGAGCGACTTTGGATTTGCTGAGTTTCTCCTGGGGCGCCAGAATGCCAGGAACAGCTACAAAGATGATGTTCAGGAAATGCAGGTCTTTTGTGGGAACAAGTCTAGAGCGGGAATGAGAGAGTCCACAGATACCATTTTTATGTTAATCCAGTGGTGTTAACTTTTCATACAAGGAATTTAAAGAGTTATGAGTGGTTCCAGGTGATGTAGAGAGTGTCATTCTTGAATGTCCAGGACATGCTTCTCTATCTGGGCTGGTATCGCTGTTAAATTCCTTATGTCTGCTGCCAAATGTTCATGGCACTAGTGAAAGAGAGAGGGGCACTTCTTCCCCTGGGAGAGATCATATCTTTTCTTTATGCCCTTGATTCTCTCCTCGGTGTTGGTCACATCTAATTACACTGGATGTAGTTCAAGAGAGGTCTTTCCCTGTGCAATCGCACATTGACTAACTGAATCCTTATCGCTTCACTGAGGTCTTAGAAATATTAATAACTGTGAAGTCCTTATATTTTATCAGATGTAGTTTTTTTACCCTAAGTAAAACCAATATTTTGCAGAACAAGCTTTTCAGCATCAACTCCTTCTTGTGCCAGTTGTTCAGCCTATTGTACTGACAGCAGTCAGAGAAGTCAGAGAATGCTACATTCTCACTAAAGAACAATAATAATTTCTTATATCTTCAATACTCTTTAAACTGTGATCAGCTTAAAGTGAACCGCAGTGGCCATAGCGTCTGATCATTTGTTCAGAAAGAGTCTTTCCGGTATGCCCTTTGTCTCCCTTTGCTCTAACTCTCCTCTGAATTTGTTGTAATTTAGAGTCTGTCAGCACAAATAAAAGCGCAGATAGTGAGTCAGCCTGTCAGAATGTGACTGTTTCCTTATTGTTGCTTCCAAGGAATCTGAATCCTTCTAGCTGGAGGTTTTGTTTCTGGAACAGCCTGACCCCAATACCCAGGAACAATGTGATCTTCTTATTCGTCTTCTAAGCACATTTCAAAAAATTTAGAGGAAAAAAAAAGCTTTTATACATACACAAACAGATATCAAGAGCTACATTCACAAATAGATTCATAAACCGGAAAATAACTGTCATTAAGGCCAGAAGTAGTATTTGTAACATAAAGATAAAAATATACATGTTCCAGGGATGGTTCTATCCTTACCTAAATACTGTAAACCCAAAACATTGAAGCTACCCAGCTGTTAGCCTTAGACCTAAGTTAATTCGCACATTTCTACAAAAAAGTAGATTAGACTATTATGAGGAGAGGTGAAATTCACCCCAATCTGAAACAAATTGAGTCTGACGTACATGAATTAAGTTTAATCTTCTCTAGGGAGAATGTATTCAGCATGAACAGATTCTCATCTTCTTTTGGAAACTCTGCCCAAGCTATATCTATTCAGATGTCATATATAAGAGCACAGATATACCTCTGGAGAATTTCAGATAACTACATTTATCATCCTTTTTTCCCAGTGCACAGTATCATAAAGCTGCTTGATGTTGCAAATATCAGCGGACATCTGACATCTCCCTCTCTCTTCCCTGTTTTCTCTTTTTCTGCTTTTTGTTTTATTTTGTATGTTTGTTTGTTTTATTTCCTGTATGTATTTGAGCCTGAACAGACACAGCTCCAATGCTGAGATAGGCCAATACTTTGGCAGGCCTTTAATCTGTTTCTGCTATACCACACAGTCCACACACTGCAAATTTGCATGATGAAAGGTGCTCATTTTGGTATTACGGTACAGTCCTTTGGGTCAATAATAAACATTTAAAAGTTTTCAAATATGTATTTGAGAGCCTGCTAATAGAAACATCATTTCCTTACAAGTGCTTCCAAAAATGTATAATGAGAGTGCATTTGATGAACAAAACCCCTAGCTAAGCATTTAAATAGATATAAAAACTTTTCTAATTTCCTTATTGGACTGAAGGGAAAAGGACCACCAACACTTTTTGCCTTCTGGTCATCTGGAACCAGTGCGATCTTTTTCTTTCTTTTTCTTTTTCTTTTTCTTTTTTGTTTTTTCTTTTTCTGTTTTTTTCTTTCTCTTTCTCTTTTTCTTTCTCTTTCTCTTTCTTTTTCTTTCTCTTTTTCTTTCTCTTTTTCTTTTTCTTTTTCTTTTTCTTTTTCTTTTTCTTTTTCTTTCTCTTTCTCTTTCTCTTTCTCTTTCTCTTTTTCTTTCTCTTTCTCTTTCTCTTCTTCTTCTTCTTCTTCTTTTTCTTCTTTTTTCTTTTTTTGTGTAGTGTAAAAATATTATGGAATTTATTTTTATCAACAGCTTTTAAAGACTTAAAATAGAAATAATATCAAGACAATAATAACAAAACACCAACTGAATAAAAGTAGTTTTTAAAAATAATGATCCTACAAAAGCCAGGAAATTCAGAGTTTAAATTTTTACTAAATTCTGATCCTGTAAATGGAAAGAATACTTTTCCATAGCACCTATGTCATGCTGGTATACAGTGCAAGAAATTCTTCATGCTTATTCTCAATATGTTCATGAAAATATGTGATAAAATGTTCCAGTTTCTATATCTTCCACTGATAAAAGCAGCTGTTTAACTAAATCCTTAAGAATGTGTTTAAAAGAATAATAATGTTTTCTCACACTGTGGTTCTGGTGAATTAATTAAGAGAAGTCATACTTATTTAAATGTTCAGCGACACAGCAGTTCAAAACAGTCTGTCTTTGTTGACAATAGCTTTCTTGAAAATCTAAGTGAAAATTTGAAATTTGAAATCTATTTTTTTTTTTTATTTTAAATTTATAAGAAACTTGATGGGATGATTTAAGAATATGGCAAGAATCTTAAAGACTTAGAGCAACTGAAAAAATGATCTATTTTTTTTCTCATTTCAAACAGTTTAAATTTCACTTCCAGTGCTGATTGATAGGTTTGAGTTTGAAAAACCAAAATTGAGAACCTGATGATGACTTTGTGGTGTAACTTTTTATTTGTTTGTTTCCCAAATGTTCCTTACAGGAAAGTACCAGTCCTCTATAATGCAGTAAGGTGTAATATCCACAAAAAAAAAAAAAAAAAAAAAGGGGGGGGTGGGGGAAATAAGTAAGAGGAAGGAGGGAAGCTGCTAATGGCTTTCCAAAGACCCACATCATGCAGCAATTTTTTTTTTCTCTCTTACTTGTGTTGGAAATAATTACAGCTCATTCTGCATTTAGTGACTAGGATGAAAGTGAACTGACACATAGTGTTGTTTGATTTCATTTCCATGATGCAACTTGCTGCATAATATGAACGGTTAGCCACAGACTTTGCAACACGGTGTCATGAGCAAGTCTACCGCTGACAGGCCCTTCACAAGCTAATACTGCAGATTTGAACCTACCACCTTTCCCACTCATTTCCATTTGATGCCTGCACTGAACGTGTGGTTAATTGTGCACTGGTTTGCTGCACTAATCAGCCAGTGAGATCAATGTCGTTCCAGTGGCAGCACCTGCTGAGGAAGCAGTAGTCCAGCCCCACTGGTGTTGGGCCACTCTCCATGCTACTCCCGCGCTGGTGGCTGCAGGTGGGACTGAGGCCCCACTGTGCCAGGCTGCCCAACCCAGTACAAGAGAGATGTGGAGCTACTGGATAGAGTCCAGTGTAGGGCTATGAAGATGATCAGAGGGCTGGAGCACCTGCCCTAGGAGAAACGGCTGCGAGAGCTGGGCCTCTTCAGCCTGGGGAAGAGAAGACTGAGGGGGGATCTTATCAATGTGTAGGAGTACCTGAAGGGAGGGTGTCAAGGGGACAGGGACAAACTCTTTTCAGTTGTCCCCTGTGACAGGACAAGAGGCAATGGGCAGAAACTGAAGCACAGGAAGTTCCGCCTGAGCATGATGGGGAATTTCTTCCCTGTGAGAGTGACGGAGAACTGGACCAGGTTGCCCAGAGAGGCTGTGGAGTCTCCTTCTCTGGAGATCTTCAAGGCCTGCCTGGATGCAACCCTGTCTACCATGCTCTAGGTGACTGTGCTGAGCGGGGAGGTTGAATTAGATGATCTCCAGAGGTCTCTTCCAACCTCACCCATTCTGTGATTCTGTGATTCCAATCACACCTGAAAATATTTAGAAAGAAAGAGGAAATGTAAAGCAGTAGTTTGAAAGCTCCTTTCGCCTCAGTACGAGAGCACCTCACCAGCGTTTCTGGTTGTACCAGAAAGAAGATCATAACCATATCGGTACTTGCAGGGCCCATTTTCATACAAAAACCTGATCTTTTGGAAAGGCTTTCTGGCAAGCATCTTCTTCCTTTGCAAAATAGTATTTTTTGACACTAGTGATTCAGAGAGCTGCTTATTGTCATGCTGTGAATCAAGTTTCTCTCTCCCTATTTCCCTTCCTGTTTAAGAAACATGATCTCTTTTCCTGATACTTACTTTCTCAATGTCTTCTTTTGTTGAAGAAATCCATGCAACAAATTTTAATATTCTGATATATTATCCTCTTCAAAGTTTAATGGTATAAACCTGAAATTACTTCATTCAAGTAGAGTATTGTTGAGACAAGAGCACTGGCATCTCCACAAGAGTTTCCTCAAGATTGCATCCTAAAATACAGCCAGAAAAATGTTCTCATTGCCTCTTAACCTCATTTTTTAAAGGCATTTAAACAATTTAGGAGCTGAGATACTGTTTGATTTCATTTCCGTATGGACTGGATAGAGAAATTTTGAGAACAAAAGTATTTTTAAAGTTGGATGAAATATCATATATACATATATATATAAACACACACACAAAATTTAATATATAATTTAAAATATAGAATTTAAATTTTTGGCATAATCTATACAATTACCTTTGACATATGAGTTTCCCTTTTTCTTAATATATTGTAAGTTTTATAAAAGAATGCATGGATCAAAGTTATACAAAAACAAACAAAATGAATCGTTTTGTTTCAGGTCAGGAAAAATATCTGGATTGATCTGAAGTATTTTGTTTCTTTCTTAATTGAGAAAAACAAATATATTTTGAGACATCCTGTTGCCATGGTTGTTTCTAATTCAATCAGGAGGAGAATGCTGTTCTCATAAACTTGCCAGGCTGATTCATAAAATTCAGTGTCATCCAGACTTTGCAGAGTCCTTCTTCCAAAAATATTTGAGGCTCATCTGGAATGTAAAGAACTGCACAAAAGAACAGAGAGACTGGAAGAGGATCTTCAGAGTGAGATCTCCTGTATTTTGGTAAGTTTGTGATTGTTAGAAGCTGTTGAAAGGAGTCATTTCGAAATGAGGCAAATGGGATATACAGATCTCCATTCCGGACAACAACACCAGAGTTGCTTTGAGTGTTTGTAATGGTAGTATTTGTTCATTTTGGAACATCATCTTTCTACAAGTGGGGACTGGACAGTGTTCAGCATCAGATCATCCTAAAAAAAAAAAAAAAAAAAAAAAAAAGAGAGAGAGAGAGAGAAAAGAAAAAGAATAAAAAAACAGATTGGTTAGAAAGCTGTCTCTATAGTGGGGGCTGTGTTAGTGCATACGTGCAAACAGCAGTGTTCTGAGAGAATCTGACTTAGAGAGACCTAGTATCCATGCAGTATTTCTGAGTAAAGTGGGATGCTGTGGTTTTCTCAGAAGCACTGGCAGAAGATATAATGCACGCATTATTTACTATTTCTGCAGAAAGATTTCCACTCTGCAAAGGAACAGGGCTGCTATTGTCCTCCTGACGGAGAGCATGTGTTCCAATGGCAAAGGAGTGAAAGTCAATCTGAGTCAACAGAAATGTCATCGCTAGAGGTATACTTAGGAACTGACACTGCATAATGCTGCTGCCACGTAGCCAAAAACACACCTGTGCCCTTCAGCCTTCCTCTCACTCTAGGCAGCAAGGTGGAAGAAAAAAACCTTGCGTGCAAGACACAGAGAAATAAACAGCTGTTGGCAACGTCACTCGTGAGGGCTTTTCTCGCTTGTCTGTCAGTGGCCATAGCAACTACCAACCACAACCTGCAAACAGTTACCTAAATTGTGTTACGCGTGCTAGCAGAGCGCTCAAGGACGGAATCCTTGTTTATATCTGCGTTGCCATGGGACCTTTATCTTGTTTGATATGACCAGAGCATGTGTTCGTGTGCATGTGTGCAAATGATTGTGACCCTTGGGCTGGTGGAAACAAATGCAAGTTGCAAGGGTGTCTAGTTTGTGAAGATGCACATGGCTGGAGGTTTTCCTCCTTTTAACCTAGGGGTTAGCTGTGCGCACACAGCTTGAAGTCTCCTGAAGCCCTCCTACTTTTAAGGTGATTAGCTGAATTGACTCTGACTTGCTTGACCCAAAGCAGCCTGTTAATGAGTCTTAGAATAGATTTTATTGTCTGATGCCAGTTTACCATGCCAGTAAAAGAACAGTATGCTTCTGGCTGAAGCAAGCAATGTGAAATTTGGGGCACAAAGTAAGTATTTTTTTAAGAAAGCTTTTAATCACTGAAAACAGATAATTCAGAATAGACTCTCCTGTGAGTTTGTCCATAAATGTTGGTTCAGGGACTCAGACACATTTAAATTCCTTTTCTCTGTTTTACCTGAGTAAAACTTCTGAGAAACCAGTATTTTTGTTTCTCAAGAAATAATTTATCTGCAGGTAAAACCTGAATATAGTGTTGCCGTTCTGATGAAATTGCACTTTTCATTCTTTTTATAAGTATATATAATATAAAGAGAAATGGTACCAATATCAGAGCAATGACATTCACTTACTCAGGCTGGAGAAGATTAAAAAAAAAAAAAAAAAAGAAAGAAAAAAAACAAGTCCATGAAAACATCATGTGTTTTCACTACAATAAGTAGTGAATACAGGAAGCATATTTTCAATACACTAAGTATTTTTTAACTAATTCAATAAAGGCAAGCAAACACTCCTGCATTAATAATCATTTCACAGTTTGTACACATACAGCTCTCAGCTACTGCTTTTTGTTTATGCTGAAAATATATCTTTTTTAAATTTTAGTTTTTGACCTCTGTGACTTTTGTTCTCCGTCAAACAAACTGCCTGAGAAAAGAAATATATATTTTTTTTCAATTAATCTATTTTACTACAACCACAGTAGATAGATGTGTTAGAGCACATACTGATTACAAGCTGGAGTCTAGTGCTTTTACATTCATCCTTTTAGGAAACCAGTGGTGAAAAACCAAAATAAAGAAGAAGATCATACTGTATACCCACTGATAGATTCTCTGTGTGTGCTTAGGTATAAATCTAACAGTACATTTAAACAATGTTTGGGACTAAGTTTTTATATTAATCATTTTGAGCATGAATTTTTATTTATCAAATAGGTAAAATAAATAATCCTATAGGTAATTTTAACACATATATGTAACTTCACCTAAAATCTTTTAGTTTCACGTTGAGTAAGATTACATCAGAAGAACTGATGTTTCATTGTTGAAATAAGGGTATTTTTTTCAAATAGAATTGGAAATAAGGAACTCATAGTCTAGTTTATCATTGGAAACAGAAGTCAGAAGCAGCTCTGATTCCTTCCCTTCCCCTTCCCCTTCCCCTTCCCCTTCCCCTTCCCCTTCCCCTTCCCCTTCCCCTTCCCCTTCCCCTTCCCCTCCACCTTCCCGGCTGTAAACATTCTTTAATATTTTCCGTGAAAATGGTGTATATAGGCCTAGGTAACGAGAATTAAACTGTAATACTTCATGTTCCACATTCACTGCAGAGATGTGCCTTCAGTTAGAAAGTCAGCTGTACTCTTGATATTACCCAAGAGAAACAGAGCAACTGGAGGGTTGAGATCCAGAGTTGCAGTCATCCCTTGTATATGTCATCTGCTATATTTTTTGTGCATAGGATTCGGTATGGTATTTGTCACTGAATTATCCCAGAATATAAGCGTCATGAAGTGATGTTGTCTTCATACTGCCAGGTCTAAGCTTGGGGGGTAAACTATCACAGGGTTAGTTTAACTACATCCCTTCCTTTGAGACAAAGTACATATAGTTGTGCGCTTTTAATTCCTCAGTGGGGTGCTCAGATGATCAGCTACAGGTAAACATGCAGAAGGTAATATTCATTATTTGAAGGAATGATCTCTGGAAGTGAGTGTTGTCAAAAGGGGTGCTGCCTTCCAGATTTTACAAAAATTACCTCTCTTACCTCTTGTTTGAGAAATTTGCAGCTATTGGCAATTGCATCCCCAGTGATGAGAACTGTTCATGACCTCAGCTTTAAATCTGATACATTCCTCTGTCTATTTGCATATTTTGGATCATTGTCAACTTAGAAGTGGGAGCGTCAGCTACCAAATTGCTATTGGTAAATGTAACTTTTTTATTATTAACAAACCATTCGTGTACGGGCAATATTTTCCCTCAGGAGAATGCTATCTTCAGTTTGATTATTGAAGTGTTGCTCATTTCCCTACCTAAAGGAAAGAATATGTATCTCATCCCTGAGAATAAGCCATTACATCCCATGTGAAGAGATGGTTCAGTATGAGACAAAGGTGTGAGAATTTTCAAAGGCAGCAAAGCTTACCATGCAATAAGATACTGTTCCACTGAATTTGTGTTGCATCCAGAGGAAATGCAATTCATGTCCTGTGAGATGACCTAATACAACTAGCCTTTTTTTACCTCTGATTTTGCTTGGAGTACAAGTTACAGCAGTTATTCTTACATTACTTAACTAATTGTCAGCACTTGCTTCATTCATTCCATGATATAATATGTAGTAGCATGTGAGAGGCTTGTAAAAGTGTGTTTGCACATCTTTGTTATGAGAGACTGATGTCAAATTAGAAAAAAAAAAAAAGCCATGAGGTAAATGCTTAATAAGATAGTGACCTCAGAGAAATGTATGATACAAATTATGCATACTTAGGAAGATAATATGAATAAAAATATGCAACCTGAGCTTATTTGGTCTGATTATTGTTAAAGACAGAGGAAACAGGAATAAGAATAAATTTTGTGGGGTATAAGACGCAAAGTAGTGTGATTAGTTTTGTGAACAAAACTCACTGTGTTTGGAGACTTTCGATGTGGCTGAAAATCATTCCTACTTGACACTCACTGTGTCAAAGACTCTTGCTGAAATTTTGGTTGAAAAAATAATATCATTTTATCTATTGAAAAATTCTTTAATACAGAATGTAAGGTCTTGTACAAATAAGTTTGGAGTTTTTCTTTTTGTTGTTGTTGTTGTTGTTGGATTCTGAGTGCCTGATAATCTTTCTGAACGAGAAACAGGATGTAAACTGAATTCTAAGGAAACTGAATTTTCCTCTACTTCATGTTATTCAAGTAGATGAAGGGAAATCTAACCTAGAAAAATAAAGGGGGACAAATATTTGATTAACATTTTATAATAAGGCTTGGAAGCTGTTTGTAGTAATCCTTCCTACTTTGTCATATGTAGTACTCTTTCTTAGTCTCAGAAATGGAAATAAATCCATGCTCCAGCAACCACCAGCTGCTGTGTGGTTTCTGGGAGGTCATTTGAGACATGGTTCCATAGACATGAACGAGTGAGTCTAATCCAGTGCAACTTATGCTGGAAGGAGTCTGTGTGTCACTGGGAAGCGAGAGAGCTGTGCCAGCACTGCACTATGTTTGAGGTAAGCAGCCTTTTGCTTGCAGGCTGAGTTTATTACCTGGAACATAAAGCCATACCAGCCCTGCCATATGGCATCAGTCTAGTGTGGCTGAGAGGAGTTTGGATCTGTCTACACAGGCCCATGCAAACAAACTTTTGCTTTTCCTGGACTAGATGTGCAGGTCAAGGTATCAGGTTTATAACTGACCCCACTTACTGCCTCAAATCCAAACTTGAGTTTCTTAAAGCCCTCGTTCAGCTTTCGTCTCATCCTGGGGTTGACTAAAGTACACAAATTTTCTTCTGGCTCCTAAAGGTCTGCTTGGTGTGTCCAGGACTGCATCAGACTTGAAAACATTGAATGAATTACGATTTTCCCTTCCCATTTAACCTGTAGACCTTGACCAGTAGATGTGTTCAGCACATTCCTATCCCATCTGCCTGCGCTCAAAGCATTGTTGAAGGCAGCGGAAGATGGTCTTTTTTATCAGCAGTTTACGAACCTGACAGACATCTAAACAACCATCAAGAGATCTAATACTTCTCACTTGCACAAAATGTTCTTTATATACCAGTCTAATGGTGATTAAAGATAGCATTCATCTGTAAATTTGGGTTCCAGTCCTTGTTTCATTGCATGATTTGTCTTTTTCAAAGTTTATTGAAATGAGGATGAAGATGAAAAGTGGAAGCAGCTAGAGTGTCCCTTGCTGTAATGATGGTGGTTAGCCAGTCTGCTGGGAAGTAGAAGTCTGGGATCCAGCAGAGGCATCCACGAGGCAGAGGATGTTGAATTCATATCTTCCTTATCATAGCTCAGAGTAACTAACATTTCACATCATGATATATTAAAAAAAAGAAAGAAAGAAAAAAAAAAAGCTTTACATTTGGAATGAGAAAAAAAAATGCATTCACCTCAAGAAAATCTTTAGATTTTCAGTAGAAGGGAAGAGCTACCTCTGTAACAGCTAGATGTGAAGGTGCCTAATGAGGATTCAGGAAGCAATTTTGCCTTTAGCATTTCTTTTCAGCCATCTAAAGAAATTTCCTATGCAGAAGATCCCGTCCTAAGGGTCCACGTGTTGGAGGGACCCTGGACCTTTATCTTGGAAGATGAGATGTTAGATGAATAAATATGTTCTGCAGTGATATGCCAAAATTACTTCTGTGGTTTCTGCTCCCCTGTCAAATAATAAAGATAGTAGTATCCTTTTATATGGAGATATAGTAGAGGAAGGTTCTTGCTCCATTATCTCTAACATTACTGAATTCCTGAATAATTGATAAGAAGTAGAGGAAACATCCACCAAGAGAAAGATCATTCTGGCTTCAGATTATTTTGATAGCTTGAAATTTCTTTAAGAGGAATTTATTAAGTAAGGAAGTCCAATGTTGACATTACCCTGAATGGGAAACACCTTACATGCTTATTTATTTGTTTATTTTTCCTTTCCTTTTCTCTACTGCCCACTTAAACATTTGATAGTTTGATACAGTCTTAGAATCTGGAAAATACAGATGCTGGTCAAACAATATATGCTTATTATGTCCCTTGTTTATCATTATTCTGTATATCACTATGGTTACTGCAATAAAAAGACAGCTTTTTCCCCCCTTTGTAACTCAGAAAAGTAGTGGGTAAATATTTACTACACAACAGAGTAAACTAAATATCCAAAATTCCTTAAAGCAAATCTCTAATTATGTCATTACTCTGCTCTAGCAATTTACATGTCCAAACAAACATTCAGTGCATGAATTTCAGTCATTTCCATGTTAATGTTGTACTTAAAAAAAAAAGAAAAATCTCAATATTCAGCTTGTAGATTTATTTCATTTCTTTTCTTTTGATCGCATTGAGGATTTTTTTCTGTATGCTGTGCTGTAAATCTAAGTATAAACATCATTAGGATAGCCAGATACATGCAGGCTGATTCAATTTCTGAAGAGACGAAGAGAGAAGTAACCCAAAATGCATTAGCTAATCTAAAATTAAATAAATAAAACCTCTAATTTGCAAAATAGAACTTCTTTCTGTGCCTTTCTTTTCCAGGACTTGCTTGGTCTCCTGTTCTCTAGCTCATATTAATGTTTTTCTATGTCAGTGACTTGACCAAAATCTGAAATAGACAGCTAATTGCTTTTGTACAGTCTGTGTGTTTGTTGTTTTTGATTATTTCTGTTAGGGGTCTTGTGGTACCATCCATAGTAAGCTCACTTGCTGGATTTGTGAAGACTTTTGGTGTTCTCTGGGAGCCCCCTATAAGAAAATATACATGTTCTTTGCTAAAATCGCATTTAAAATAGGCCCTGCAGGCAGACCTTAAAGTATTGAGTACCCCCTCAATTCTTTAACAAACTCAGATCTGACTTATGCACATAAATGAGGCATTAGTTCCTCTTTTTTCTTGCCTGTTGTGTCTTCCCTCCATCTTTCCACCACATTTTTGGCCAGATTTTTAAAACAGCTCAGACTCTAACTCAGACAGCCTAACTGTGCAGCCCCGGAGCTGAAATGGGCATAGAGCCCCTTGCAAAATCTACTCCAAAATGCTCTGGTGTAGTTGGCAGGATAACAGCAGCCGCTTCTATCTTGAAGAGCAGCCTCCTTTGGGAAAAAAGAAAAAAACATGATGCACCCCCGGAAAGTGACAGCTAAAGTCAATGCCCTGCTACATGTTCTGCTCTGACTAGCAAATTTGAGGGTTGGATATCTTTTATGATAATGGGCAGAAATACCAAATATCAGCCATCATTAGAAATACTTCTTGTCTTTAAATGCTTTCTCATGATAACAGAGTAGCAAAGACCATACTATATGTCTGACAGACCTCATCTGCTTTCCTTGTCCTTCCTCAGATTCACACTTGTTCTGATGGCCAGCTCCAGGCCCAGAGAACCAGATGTGTAACAACCTCGTGTTCTGAATACTGAGGATAAACTGCAGATCACACTGATTTCAGAAGAAGTTTTATTAAAGATGAAAATCAACTATAAGAAAGTCTAAGTCTTTTTTTGTTTCAGCAAGCGCATCTGATAGTTAATCTAGTGAAAGTCTTTTCCAAATAAATAGGCAAATAAAATTGTCCTTAGTTTAGGTAGATGCAACTCTTAAAGAGTGCGCTGGATTGAAAAGATTTTGGAAAAAAAGAAATGTAGGAATATACCAAAGCCTATTACAAGAGAGGAGTGCTACAAGTTGCAGAAATGTTTATATACTGTTATTTGATGTTAAATCAACACTGTTACAGAATGTTTGTAGTTTTCCCCTTCATTCCTAAAACCTCTAGTAAAAATTTTAAAATGTATAAACTCTTCAATAAACTCTACCCAGCAACGCTGTAAGATTGGGCTTGTGACTTTATTGACACTAAAATTGTATATAAGTATCTTGTATAATAATTCAGTCCCTGAAGATGGGAGAAGCCCTACCCCAAAGAGCAAACTAATTAGGCACTTTTTTTTCTAATACTGTGTTTGCTTAGTTTCTCTCCTTGAGTGAAGTATAGAACAGGAAGAAAGAAGGCCTTTGGCTGCAGAAGTGCATTTAATAGTGTTGACAACCATTGAATTTGAATATTTTATGTTTGCTCACAAACAATGTAATGCACTAGGAAGTACATTACATGACTAAGTAATGACTTAGAAGTAATAAATTAGAACAGCTGGACAATTTCTATTCCAATCACCTTTTCTCTCCATGTGTAAAATGTTACTGAATTCGGATTATTTTGCACTTTTACAAAGCTTTAAAATAATTATCTGCTTAGAGATACTAGAGATACTTCTATAAGATTACTTTTTCTGCACATTCCAAAATATATAAGTATATATTTTTCAAATACAGTAAAGTACAATATTAACCCTCACTTAACTGATGCCTCTAGAAAAGGGCAATCTTACATCAAAGTGTTTTCTACACAGAGACACTGGGAATACTCAAAAACTGTTTCAATGCAAAAATAGAAGAATAATGACATAATTCTTGAGCTAATTATCTCAAATTGCAGTCTTTGTGCATGGTACTTGACTGAATTAAGTATTGCCAGGTTAGGATTTTAAGCTGAGTGTCTCTACATCTGGCAAGAAAGCTTCATGTCTTGGAGTCAGTGAATAAAACAGAAACCTCTACTTTCATTATTTTCCAGAAAAGTTTCTAGCTCTCAGCTGTGTGAAAGAAGAATTTGAAACTAAGACATGCAATACTGAAGCACTGTCCCATTTAAAAGAATTTTTCAGCCACCTTAATTGTGGCATGACTCAGGGCTTCGGTCATCTGGGATCTAATTGTACAATCTTTTGCGCTGGAAATATTCTGTTGTAAAATGGTGCGTGGAACAGCTTAACTTCCTTGCATCAGAGAGTGCTGACGCACAGTCTCTGGTGACTATATCTAGAAAAGAAGACATGCTTAGGTGACGGCATCAAGTACAACCTTCTTGTCCACAAGGATTTGCTATAACTTGAGTTAGCCAAGTGTTACTTTTCCGCCATACACACAAGCTCTAACCTGATAGAGAACATACGCCAGCACTGGGCTGACCTTCATTCATACTCTGATGACATGACTATTTGATGATGGGCCAAGTGGTGCTTTTCCACAAACACCTTCACATTGTTTGTCTAGATATCCTGAAAGGACCAATTAAATCCTTCCACAACTATTCTGAAAAAAACCTGACCAAGTTGTTCAAGCAATGACAATGCTAAGAACCAGGAGGTACGTTATTACAAATGCATACTGGAATGCTGGATATCAGTATTAAACTGGACATATGGACTCTAACATCAGTTCCCAGCATGGCTACTGTTTTTACAGTCAAGATAAATCAGCAATGCGGACAGCCTGAGCTTGTGAGGTAGGGAAGCTGTACTGTACACATATCCAATGTCTTGTGGTAGCAGTCGGTTATGACAACAGTTTGTGTGGATAAAAACAGTTATTAAATCAGAACTGAGATGAAACTAGCCGTCTTCTTTTGTGCAAGAACATGCCGCAAATCTTTCAACTTCCTCTTACTTTCATCAGACAGGACAATTTCTATGTTATTCCACAAAGAAATACTTTTCATGTACATCTATTATTCTCTCCTGTGATAAGGGAGAGGGAGGATAAACTGTAAATGAAATATAACAAAAATAATGATTCTGTACTTAGTTCTTTGATATTTTTAATTCTGAAATGATTAAAGTAATGATTAAAAGATTAAATAAATGCTTAGATTTTTCTCAAACACTGCTATGGACCAAGTGTAGTTTGCATTACTTCTTAGTTTGTCTTAGTACACTTAGTATGCTGTTCTAGATTGAAGTTGATGTATCTGCAATATTTTCATATAACTGAATCCAGTTAAATGTTCTGTAATTAGAGTGCTAGCTGTTTTCTGAGTTGCAGCAGCAACCCATGAGAGGATGCCATGGCTAGGGATATTGCTGAATTTACTATGTCTTCTGATGTTTAATTATACACTTGTGTGTCTAGGCCTGCAAAGGAAAGGTGCAAGGTCAAATATATCACAGAAAAGAGTTAGTGCGCCTCTTAAGCAGAAATTTTCAGAAATATCTCATATGAGTGTGTTGAGCTGAATTCTCTGTTAATTGACCTGGGCCATGTCTCCTTGTGGGTTCAGAGATGCTTCACCTTGCTCATTGTCACTCTGGAACCAAAGTCCTGGGCACTAGAGTGGAGAGACATGGATACGATTTGCAGATGATCTAGTTCAGATCCAGAAGCAATAAAGCTGGTTTAACCCCAGCTAATATACCCTGCAATACTGTGTGTGTCACTGTGCTCTACTATGTGATGGTAAGCACCACTGAGATCTTTTGTTTGTACTCTGATGAGCAGCAGTGAAAAACCTTCAGATAATTCAAGTGAATAAGTGAGTATCAAGTGCTTAAAAGCAATATTCAGTTTTCTCAAGCACGAGGGTCACCCTAATAGCATTCCCTTTTAGAAAATAAACCTTTTTTCCCCAGTGTCAATCAGAAACACCATAGAAGGATGGAAATATGTGAAGGATTGCATGAACTTTGCATCAGTTCTGATAGATTTTTAGGCCCCAGGGTAAGATTATGACATAAATACAAGGAAGGTCTGTTATGTTCATTGGTTTATAGTCTGCAATTGGATCTTGGCAGAGATTAAAATCTGACTTCTGATATATTCAAATGGCTTTCCTGATATGTCTGTAGCCAAGGTTGATATTTAGCATAGTAGTCAGAGAAGTTACTTTATGTTTTTGTTATCCTGACAACTCCTCATGGAGTCCATCATCCTTTGATTTCATGGGAATATAGCTGTGCTGTCTGCGCAAGAAATTAAGACAGAGGAGGGTCCTCTTTTCTTTGGCTTTATTTTCAGTGTTGACTTTTCAAACATAACTCCTTAAAAGAATTTTTTTCTTGGTGTGTTTGTTTTCCCATCTGAGTGGATCTCTTTTGTTAAAAAAGACAATAAAAATATCTTAACATAATGCTTCTGCTTTATGTCATTTAAAAATATTAAAAGCAGAGATGATCAGAACACTTGCACCTGTGGCAAGATTTGCATGGATTCTGTCATTTTAAAGTAAAAAATTAAGCTATAAGTTTTGTTATGGTTTCTGCATACATAGCAGTGACTTCTAAATTTTCCTTTTCTCAGTATGCTAATAGTGAAATGTCACAAAGTAGAAAGGTTTCTGTTTTATTATTTTTCATTTTTAGTTCCAAAATAAATATGTTTTAAATGAAATCAATAATCTAGAGGGTACAAGAACAATTAGATTTCTTCTTTATGTGGAATTAAGTTAAAATTTTAAAGTAACAATCCTTTCCTACCTAAATATCCTGTGATCACCTGTGTCCCATATAACCTCTCAGAAGCTAATGCAACCACAGGCATGTAAACTCAGTTTTCCAAGTAGAAAAGCACAAGAGAGAGTTTCAACATGAGAAAAGTTGATGTATGTCGTGCCCTTTCCATTAGAGGTTGCACATCTAATAATATACAAACAGAACTCTTTCACTCATTTAGCTGGCCTTAGTAAAGAGGACTTTTCTTTCATATGAAGTTTTCTTACATGTTTGCTTGATTCATTTCTTTTAGGAAGCATGCCTTCTCCAGTACCTTTGACATTGCCAGGGATATTATCTTACCACTTTTAACTTAAAGAGTCTTACACATTATTTTTTTCATTTATGAAAATATATGAAAGTGGAGATAGTGGTAGCCAAAGACAGGGAGATGGAGGAATATCACTCATCCCTCAAATTCTTTTCTCATTACCTCCTCCCTCCCCATAAACATACTCCTGTAAATATTCCAGATTTAAGATCAATCAAAGACTTTAAATATTTAATGCCTGTTAAATCAATACAAGTCCTTTGCAAATATTCAGTCCCAAACTAAGAACTAACACTGACAGCCCTATAGTGTCAATATAGGTATACATGCTACTATTCTAAATACCGCAATAAAAAGGAGCTTGGTTTTAAAGTCTGAAGCTTATGTTTTTAAAAAAGATTCAGTATCTATCATAGTCAGTCTGAAAATTAGCAGGAAATATTATATGTTTATTGTACGAGAGAGGTTAAAGTATCAAACTTTGATTTATGCAGAAAATTGGACAACATGGTCCCTATGGTTTTAGCACTGAGTATTACATTGCCTAAATGTAGATTTGTAACTTAATACAACAAAATAGGGAAAACAACATGAGGTTCAAAATATGAAGAAATACTTGTAAAGAATTTTTTTTGAGAGAAAGGAAGTTCACTAGCAAGTAGGAATGGTTTTCATATTGAAGATATATTCAGAAATAGAATCTCTTTCTGTAGAAATGCCTTATCCTCAGTCAGCTTTTGCACCAAGCTGAAAAAATTCAACTGCTTTGGGGAATGGCTGCCATTCCCAAAACCTGGAGTGGTTATTTATTCCAAGGAAGAATGGGAGAAAGGATCAGATTAAACTGCTTTGCCCGTTTGGAAATTATCCTTCAAGTGCAATATAGCAAAGTATCAGCCTTATAACTCTTGGGCAATATACAGAGCTTGCTTATCTTGGAGCTTGTTTGCTCTCAGTTTCTGCCAAACTCCTCCTGCCATCTTCTGTCCAGGGACGGCAGTGAGCACAGGCTCTTTTGGGTCTTGCTACCACATTACAGAGCCAAATCTGTTCATTTCTCAGGGTTGTGTGTGTAATATTTTTGTGACTGGTCATGAAACAAAAACTTGACAAATTGATGTCCCAACAGTTCTGTTTTCCAGGCCAGGAAAAAAAAGAAAAAAAAGAAAAAAAAAGACATTTATACTCTGAAGCTTTTCCCATAGAAGACCATAAAGAGAGTAAGGCAAGAGCAGCTCAAGTTCTGCTCTAAAAGATGAATTTAATGCTTTGCTCCCATTTTGAATGGAATAATGAGCTTTGGACTTGGGTCTCCTGTGCTGCCAAATGGAGTGTTATTTGTGCAGGTATGCACAGGTATTCTTAGAAATTGCCTTTTGAGAAGTGCTCAGGATTCATCTTATTTTGTAGAAAAGATAGCTTCAGACCCTCTAAGCTTCACTTTTGTCTTCTTTCTGTGTGTTATTGACAATTCATGAGTGGCTACTCTGCAGCAGCCTTTTAGTGATCAGAAGAATAAGATCAGCCTTCTATTTCTTTGGAGGATGTATGAAACAGCAGCAGGTCAAAGGAGCTTTTACAGGTAGAATGAGGCGGAAAAGAAGGGAAAAAGGAAAAAGACAGCCACCACTTAATGTTTAAGAGGTGCCTGCACTGCCATAATGGCTATTTTAGCCATATTGGAAAGTAGCTTGCTGGTAATATCTTTACAGGTTGTTTGGTCTTAATAATAGTTACTGTGAATGATCATGTATCCTATTAACCATGTATTTATGGGAAGGTTATTTGCTGCTGGTATCACTAGAAGTCTATTATTTCAGGAAAAAAAGGCATAGAACAACATAATGAAACAGAGTAACTGCTTTCTAAAGAGTATTCTTTGTTGTTCTGAGATGTAAGCCAATGTATTTCCTTCTTTATAGAATGTCTTGAAGGAGAGCCGTGTTTTTGTATGTGTATGTATTTTTTTTTTCTTTTCTTTCTTTCTTTCTTTTTTTTTTTTTTTTTTTTTTTTTTTTTTTTTTTTTTAAGTGGATCACTGGATCACATGCAGTAGGGGTTCCAAGTGAGAAAGTGCAATATAACATTTCATTATAATTTCAGTATGATATAACAATTTTCATTGTGTTTAATAGAAGGGTCATAAAATCCCAATTAAAATAAATAAATGTATCCATCCATAGGGATATACATGTGTGACCAATATCACACATATAGCATGGCAGATAATTAGCTCAGGAGCCCAGGCCCTGGCAGTGGAAGTTTTAAAGGAAGAAAATTCAGAAAGACAAAGCTCAGCTTTGTTTGCATCTGTGAATGACGGGGTAAAGTGCATGTGAGTGTACCACACTGGCATGGTATAATGTGCAGCTAACTGAAGGCTGAACCTGTACCCCTCAGAAATCAGCAATAATAACAACATAAAATATTCCCTCAGTTGTTTTTGGATCAAGTTGTGTGTGGTGTGGACTTGATTCAAAGTAGTAGCAATAATGTTCATAATTAATATTTAGCCCTAAAGGAGAAGTAAAAAAGCCCTTCCTCTAATACCAAAACTGCAAAACGTAAGCACAATTGTTTATTAAAGCATTTGTGGCAGGAGACCTATGCTTTTTGTGATTTTTTTCTAGACAAAAGATGAGTTAACGGGGTAAAATGTCAAGTTGTACATTAAAAATAAACACCTGGCAAAGTACTACCACATCTGGAGCACATCACTGTATTTAAATTTCATTTGGTTTGTCACTATGCGTTTCACAACTGTTATGGCACAGAGGGGGATAATTAAAAGCAGCAGGTTACCATGGTATTTAATTGACTGCTGCTGAACAATTTGTGCATTTGTGATCTCAGTGAAAACCATCCAGTAAGTTGTGGCTTTGGAGGAGGAATATGATGTTTGGACAATGAGTATACCAAAACCATCTACCTTATGCGCTGAGGCAAGAAGTAAGTTTTCAGAGAGCTGCAAATCTGTAGGACTCACAATGTAGCTAGATTAGGAAGCTGCTGAAAGTAGACCACAATCTATTTTACATAAGGAGAAAGCAAAACACAGACACTAACATGTCACTAGCTATATTAGCTAAGGTTATGAAGAGCCAAATATAAAAGGGAAAATATTAAAAATATGATATTGGCACCCCCCCCCCCCCCAAATCAACAACAAGAAAAACAGTGTAAGAATGGAGAAACTTCATGGTAGGTTGAGTGTTTTTCTGGTGCTCTGAGCTCTCATCCCATTTCAGGTAGAATTAGGTTCATTTTAGTATCATACATTATATATATATATCATATATAATGCAGATTTTCATTCCCAGCTTAGGGAGAACTCAGCAGTCTCTTGCGGTGTGTTTCTAATCTTGGATTAATCACAGGAAAACCCTAAGTGGCCAACAGCTGAATCTCTCCCTCCTCTCTGACAAATGCTTATACCTTGAGTCCCAGAAAGACAATTGTTTCAATTCTTTTTGATCTTGATAAAAATCTGTTGTGAGCTAACGGAAATCTTCATTGCAGGAACTACATGGAAACTGGAAGATTTTCACCATTGCCTAAGAAGGATCCAAATTAATAATGGTAAGCTGGTTTTGGTTAATGTCAATAAATTCCAGTCAAGCATCCTCCTGAATTTAGTAATCTTTTATGCAGCATTTCATTATTTGCACCTTCATCTGAAAAAAGCTGATTTTTTCTGGAGTTAGTAAACTCCTCACATTTCTTTTGTCCTGAAAGCTTTCTGGTGCCAAGTGGACTGGATTAATCAGAAAACATGCTATGTCACCTTCTACGCAATCCCTCAAGTATTCATTATGAATCAGACTTGCTGTGTCCTGAGATATCTGGAAAGCAAGCAGGGTTTTAAAGTGTAGTTTGGATTTTCTGTGTTTGCTTTGATTTCTGAAGCTTCAAGGTTCAGTCATGTTATGTTTTCCTGCTCTTGCCTATAGTCTGATGAGTAAGAAATTTATATTTATTCTTACTTGTTTTTTGTTAAAACTAAAGTTGTAATTATCACATATTCAACTTTCTCCAGAGGCTAGGACTTTAAAAAAAGGAAAACAAAAATGTGAGAAGAGATTTTGAGCTTCAATCCTGGGATCCAAAAGATCCAGTGCAGTAGAAAACCAGGACAATTAAAATGAGTGTCTTTTTAAAACTGGAATATTCATGTAATAGCAGCCAATAAAGTCATCTGGGTTCGGTTAACTTGCAGGCATTACTTGAGGTACTCTGTGTGGTGAGTGGCTCACCCTTCCCATCCCAACCTGCTGGCAACCTCTGCTGACTAGATGTTGAGAAGAAAATGGCCACCACACGTTGCTTGTTTTTTCACAACAGTTCACTTACATGATGTTTGTCACTTAGGTCTTGTCAGGGCCAACAGTGATCTGCCTGTGTCTTTTCTTTTGCATCTTTCTCTTGGGATATTCCAGGCTCTTTACGACAACATCTAAGCTTCACGGTCCATTTTGACATAAAGAATAAGCAAGTAGTCAAGCATATAAGCTGACACTTTTCTTTTCACTTTTGGTTTTAGTGGAGATAGCGAGAATGGGTGTGTTCGGGCTGGTAGTCAGTTGGCTTATTTTAAAATTTCAAGTTCAAAAGATTACACCAGATTGGCTTTGTATTGCTTCTTCTACACATTTTTCTTCTTGAGTGACTGATGGTATTGTGGCAATGTAAAGTATTGGGGAAAGTACTAGGCTTTAACTCAATATATTCTTCAAACAATATCTTGTGAGGGTCAATGTATTAGGCAGGAAAAATACGTAATGGAGAAAATAATTCAATATTGTGAGCGCAAAAGAACTACTATGTGTCTTCTCAAGGCCAGTAAGATACCTTTTGTATTTAAAAGCAGAAATGACAGTTTTAAAGGCAATGAAAAAATAAAAATAAGTTATTGTTTACATATGTATTTTCTCTCAAAGGAATTTTATAGATAGCTTGGCATAAAGATTCCTGCACAATTATCTCCCCATGCATAGTAATACTATAAATTTATATTACTTGAAGCATCAGTTCTCTTTGCTTATGAAGTATTCCAACAGAATTCATTCATCATTGTCAAAAAACACTGGTCAAAATGTAAGATCACGTCTTTAAATCCTCGGTACTGTAAGCCTCTACCAAAATAAGATATCTTTAGTCATATGAATATATTTTTGTCAATGGGTTTATAATCATACATGTTTATAAAATACGACTCAAGGGAACTCCTAACGTAGGAAATAACATTGGAGCAAAAAATTTCATTTAGTTCTCTAGAACTGTGTGTAACAATTAATAAATATGGGCACCATCTAAAAGCACAGTTCAATTTAGTACCTTTAAAATTTCACTACTCTTAGTTCTATTTTATGATAGTTTCTTAAGTGTAAGTAAACAATAATATAAAACAGCTTTTAAACCCAAATCACATCAAATAGAGCCAATAGAGCACTGATCTAGCAAAACAACATACTGTTATGTAGTGATTCCTGATAGCTAAATTTCAAGTGCTTGAATAAAGAGAAGTTTGCAATATCATCCAATTCACTGCTGTAGAAATAAAGGCAAAAGAAAGTGTTGTGGATAGCAGATAGTTATGCAAGTAGGTTATTTCCCTTTCATTCAACAGAAACAATCCAATATTTCTTAGCTTTTTTAGAGTGTTAGATATTTTCTAATTAATTTTTCCATTATATATGCATAGACAGAAAATAAAACAAAACAAAAAAAAAAAAAAAAAAAACCCAAATGTATAGGGCATCACAATGCTCTGTAGGGTATATCATTTAGTTGCTCATTTTGACTGACTGAACTTTATGTTCCAAGGTCATGTGTTTCTATGTTAGCCAGGCCCTGAGGGAACAACATTTCCTCACTTAAAGACTCCAACCAAATTGTCAAAACTTGTGATCTCTTAGGTCCTCATCTTGAGCCCAGACCTTATCAAACAAGAGAATGTGTGGTAGCTGAGGTGGTCAACAGACTAGTAACTAGAGATTTGCTCACAAATGCTTCAGCTTCTCATTCCCCTCTTGCCACAGATATATTCTGTAATCATGGACTTACCACTTTCTCTCTGGCTTTTCTACTTAATTTCCCTTTGGGCATCTCTATGTAGCCTGTTCACACTCTGTTTTCATTCTTTGAAGTGAAACAATGAAGCACATGTTTAAGTATTTTGCCATAACTGGCCCAAGGACTCAGCATTGTGCAGAAATTAGGCTTTATTTAAGACCTATGCTTTTAAAATCAATGAATGCACTAATTAACGTGCATGTAGGTATTGGTCTGAAATGGAAGTTTACTCCTAGGAATAAGAGCACACTATTAAGAACAAGAAAATTCAAATAAAGTGGTGGAGTTCTTTTGTTCTTTTTGTTGTTTTAAATAAATGCTTTTCTCCAAATATCTGTATTGGGGGAGAGGTACAAGAATGGAAGCAACGTGAACTTCTGTCATCTTACTGATATGGAAAAGTTGATAACTTCAGCTATTCATTCTAAGTATTTTATCGACTGATTCTGTTCTACAGAGGCACCACTGGATACAAAAACATCATGTCACTCTAAGCATAGCATAAAAATCTGGTAATTTATATTCAGAAGATTGTAATGGTGCTCTGCTTAATGTCTAGAAAACCCTCAGGATGCAGCAAATGTATCCAGATGAAGTACTTTGTTTTAAGCAAATATAAACTATTCTCTAACTGTGCTTAACCAAACCTGAAGGAGCTTCTTCACAAAACATCCTAAATATTAACATTTTCAAAATCAGTGGTATTTTCAGAGTTTTCTGCCCTTTGCACAAATTTCTGTTATCAAGTCCATACATTCTGTTATGGAAAGATCAGAAATACAATGCCATTTAGTGTTCTAAGCCTGCTGCAAATAAACTGTAATTTGATTTAGAAGGAGAGGGGTCCTGAAGCAGCTAATACCTCATTTTTGCTTGCCACGTTACAAAAGCTGACTCTTGGGATACTTAAAACCTGTCCTTCATCACAACACTGAATTCTACCCTCCTAACGTTCCTGTGTATGAAAAAATGTTAAATGAACATAGTTTGCTGTATTTTACATCGAGATATCTTTCCTTACAAGTCTTCAGTGCTGATGAAAGGAGTTCAGTAGCATTATTCCTTTATTACCGATCAAGGCAACGGAGGCACAGATGATTTGCTGGAGATTACTCACCAAGAGAATTTCTTCTGAGTTGCTTACTATGCCTTTCTCTACTACACTATTTCCATCCATATATCTCAAATTTCAGTTCAATCTCTAAATTATCTTTAAAGTCAACAGTCTGAGTTACTGATTAAAACAAATTGCTCTACCTTGGCCTGCATTGTTTTATAGCAAGTTTTACTGCTTATACCTGAGTGGCGAATGTCGTCTGCTGTGAAAGTTATTCCTCTGCCTTGCTTGAATTTCACTCAGCTTTCTGTCCATGGATGTGCAGCATGAGCTGCTCTTTGGAGTGACCTGGCTTATGACAACTAGAGGAAGGAATCTTGAGCTTTGTAGAAAATAAAGATAGCACATGTGAAATCATTGAAAACCAAATTGTCCAAGAATTAAGGAAATTTAAACAAGGTGAGAACCCCACACTGCATCAATGTGAGCCAGCAACTGAGTAAATCTCTGCTGCTCTTGATTTACCAGTTCTGTTCCTTTCACCAGCTTCAATTTCTATGCTTTTATTTGGTCTTATTTCAGAGATTGCTATTGTGATCAAATATTTTTTCTGTGTTCCAAACTTTGCTCTCAAATCTAAGCTTGTAGCTCCTGATTCTTTTTCTTTCTTTTATTTTTTTCCCTCCATTTATATGTGCTATGAACAGTATTGACATATAGGCAGGAAAAAAAATAAAGCTTTTATTTAGCATTATCTTTATTTTGTATTTGTAAAAGGTATTCTACTTCTTTTTTTTCCCCTCTAGTAAAACAAACTCATCCTCATATTTGGTAGTTTACAAGTACATATTCAGCAAAAAGGAGATTTTTATTGGTCTTATTTTGAATGTTGTGGAATTATGCATACCATTATAGTGATAGTTTAAATTCTTTGGAGCTGACTGTTCATAAAATCAGAATACTTTAAATTGACACTATAAAAATAATTGCTAGTAATACAATAACTTGTGCAATCATGTAAGGATCTCAAGGAATATGCAAAGAAAGCCAAAGCTCTGCATTGTATATTTGACAGTAGAGATATGATGGTATTAAGATTAAAATAATCTTGTCTTAAGAGTGTCGTGTATGTCATCACATATTTTCTCAGGAAATGAAGCTTTAGAGACTGTCTCAGATAACTTCCTTCTAAGCATTTCTTTATGATGACAAAAAGAAAGAAGATTTTGTGATTGTGCTCAGCTTCATGTGATCTGTGAAGAAGTCTTTTCTTCACAGTCAATCTTGAGGCAAGTTCACCTTTCCTCGTAGATATTGGTTGCTTAAAGATTTTTGTTATTTAATTTCCACTGAAGTCTAGGCATTCTAAAAGACAAATTTGCACATAAGAACTTCCTCCTCCAGCCAGTCTGTGAAAAGCACTAGGGATGTTCCCCTTCTTTATCGTGATGCACATGTTTCCCAGTATTAAACTGAATGTTTATAAGCATTATGACTTGTGTTGTTATACAAAAATAACTCATCCTGTGAAACTCAGCTGTGAAACCAGCTTCTGTTGGAGAAGTACCTCTTGAAAAACATTATGACAGTTGTCATAGTAGTAGTAGTGCTAAAGACTGAAAGAGAAGAGGTTGGATTAACTTTCTACCACTAAAGGAAGTCATCTGGACTAAGCAGTATGACGAAATTTGCACATGGCAGAGTTACTCTGTTTATAAATAGAGAACATTAGAACATTGAGTTCCATTTAATTAAGGCTTTCATGATTCATATTAAACAAAACAAAACAAACAAAAAAAAATAATAAAGGTTGCCATTGTACAACAAGGACTATTCTAACTGTGTGACTAAATAAAAAATTGTCCAGAAAAATGCATCTGAAAGTAGTGGAGATATAAACAGGAAGTAAAAAGAGAGAGAGAGATCATAAATATTGGGTATTTTTCTGTTAAGCAATTCTACAAATTTTATGTACCTCTCTAGTCATTTTTTGTTCTTCTCCAAAAACACAACACATTGCCTGCATAAAACTAGCCTCAAGCAACTTATTTTTACTCCTGTAAGGAGAGAGAATGTCAGTCAGTTCCCTTGATGCATGGCTGATCTACTTTGCAACTGTCTGCAAGACATGGAAGAGAAGACTTTTTAAAGGACTTAAGTGGTGGGATAGTAAGAGAAGAAAATTTCTTAAGAAGTTGGTATTATAGATCTGTTGAGTGATAACCTACATCTGATAGCTTCTTTTGAGATCTTCCTTTCATGTTAATATCCATGATATTCTTCCATGGTGTTGGAAAACCTTTTTGTATAATCTATGACCAGAACATTAAAACACACATTGTTTTGTGTGTTGAGAGGAGAGGGAGAGGAGAGGGAGAGGGAGGGGAGAGGGAGAGGGAGAGGAGAGGGGAGGGGAGAGGAGGGGAGGGGAGAAGAAGAAAATAAAACCTTATTTGTGGACAAGGTTGCCTCGGATAAACTGAAGAGGTTGAAAGATGTAGATATTTTCACTTTTTAATGATTAAAGTTTTTTTTTTTTTTTTTTTTTTTCCTCTAGGAAGCTGAGGTAAAATTTCAGTAATCTTCTTTTCATACCAGGGCATGCCAGGATATGCCTTATCTCTCCCTATGTATGTAACCCTTTTGCCAGGACTTAAGCAGGAACAGTAAGAGCTCAGTTCTGATTTAAAGGGATCACTGATAAAGAACTGCCTCCAGCCTGCAGCCAGAAACCTGTGAAAAATTATACTAAACTTTCAGGTGTTCAAGGAGGTAGTTTTCTCACCTTGCAAAACATACTGAAACAAAGCAATGAAAAACTAAACAGAACAAAGCAAAGAAATCAAATGGTTTATCAAAGATATTTTGTTAGAGAATATTGAAAAAGAAGCCCAACAGCAAGTTGGAGTAACACTTGGTACTTGGCTGAAATAACTATAACTATTTTAGAGTTCTTTTCTCTCATTTCCTTAGGAGGTACTTGCAAATCCAGATAGCTCCACTCTCCTGGGTAAGAACTTATTCACAGTTAAGGATAATCAAACCCTGGGGTAATGTTAACATCTTTGCAGAGAAGCAAAGCCTAAATCAAGGCTGACCCCCTCAGTCAGTCACTTACATTCTGCTGTCTTTCCAGATTTTATCTTTTCTTCAGCTGCTCAGCTGCCTACTGCAGCTTTCCCAGGAGTTGATCATCTCCCCACTCAGATTAAATATAATATTTAGGAATGTATTGCATTTTCACTTGTGGATCACTCTTAAGGAGAATCTTCCATTTCTTAGCCTACTCTTTTAAACTGTTTTAATTTATAGGAGATCTGTAAGCAAAGACTTCCCCCCTTTCAGTTTTACCTTCTTCAACCCAAGGCTAGCAACTATTCTCTAACATATGATGGGAACAGGTTTATAGAATAGTTATGTAAGCAAGACTTTCATGTGCCATTACTATAGTAAATGATTGCCATTTTTTCCACTTTGTGGAATGCTCCTTCTTTTTATTTTTTAACAGAAATGCCTCTCAAACATAATAAAACAACATATGTAAAATAAATGCAGTTCAGGCCTGTCTGTAGCCCTCCCTACTTATTTCCTCTTCCTTTCACTGAATACTTATAGTGTACTTTGCTCCTCTCTGTAATTTTTTTTAGTTTGTTTGTCCTTGTGTATACTTTTTATTTTGAAGGAGATGCTTTTTCTTTTTGATCCTCAACACTAGATTTTTATGTGGAAATATGATATTTTTGTGCAGTAAAACTGATCATGCATTAAAAAGGAGAGCAAGTTTCTCATTTTCCTTTATTCTCTTCTACCCTTGAAATCCAGATTTTGTGAAGATCAGAAGGCAAAAATCAGTCTCAAGGGAAAAAGAGGGAACAAAGGAAGGACCCATGGACATGCCTAGGATGTAATTTGGTGATACTTCCATATTAAGGAGTGGTCAGGTTGTAATGGGGTGAACAATATATAGTCAGAGTAACATCTGAAAGTCTGAGCAATCATACTCTATGGAGTGGACTATTACTCTTCTCTAATGAAGTAGCATGAGTTTTTAACATGAAAAATATTCTGGAAAGAGACCTGGTGAAGGTCACTCAGGAATAACAAGGTGCAGCAATTTCAGAATTCTTTTAGAAATTGATAGCAACTGATCACATGTAATTTAAGTGAGTTTTCACTATCAAGCAGCTTTGTGATAACGCCTCAGGGTTTCATGCTCAGACACCACGAGGAGGTGTCAAAAGAAGCAGAGTGTCCCAGAGTTTCCATAGTAAGAAGTTAGGAAGACTTGAAATAAAGTCTTATTTTTGCAAAGGAATAATTTCTCGTAATGTGTTACATAGGTTCTTTTCCCTTTCTCCTTCAGTATAGTTTTGTATGCTATTTGATTCACACATGAAAGTAAGGATTTTTTTCATGTTTCTGTGAGTAGATTCAACACATTAATGAGGAGGCTGCTGACTCTGGCCCTTTCTTCTGAAAACTGAGTACAGGCAGATGTTTTCATAGAATAGTGGCTGACACAGTGTAGTGATAGGAAGACTGAAACTTGTGTTTCTAAATCCTATAGCTACTTAAGGGCATTTTACACCCCACATCTTTGAAGAAGCAGAGAGTAGCAAAGAGTACAGCTATTGCTACATCCGTCAAGTAAAGCCAGACATCAGCCTGACAACCCTATTGGTCTTTACTGAGTACAGAAACCAAAGTGATTACAAAGATGTTTATTTTCTGTTTATCCATGCAGAGTACAGGCAAGGAACAGGTACCATTATCAATTAGTACAGCCTCAACTGTAAATAATTTTATAAAAATTGTGTTAGATAGGGCACCCAAACCACAACAAACAGGCAAGCTCTGGTTGCTCATTTAGCCTAAAATAAGACTGAAAAATCTCCCTCAGTACCCTAGAGCAGGCACAGGAGAGGGTGAAGTGTTACATGGTCTTATCTTGGTGGTAGAGATTATCTGCCCCGTCACCTTTAGGCTATGGCACTGTGGAAGTGTCCTACTCTGGAAAGACCATATGCTCCAAAGCAGCCTGGACATAGCTGCTTCTAAGCCTGGCAGCACTCAGAGGATTCTCTGAGCGATGATGGAGGTTACAGAGCTCTTGCATATAAGTAACTCAGGGAGCTTGTCCCCACCTCTTTCAGATTTGTGCCTTGGGAAGTGCAGTTGGGACTTCCAACCCTTTGAGCTGAGGCAAATTGTGTTTCCTTTCCTCTAGCTGGTGAGATTTCTGGGACATGTAACGATGGTAATTGTGCTTCTCCATGCTCTGCGAACACAATGACCACGATCTGCATGAGGAAGGAAGAAAAAAAAAAAAAAAAAAAAACTAGGCAATTTGATTTCCCACAAGATCTCAGTCCAAAAGGAATCTTTTCTCTTCATACTTGTTAAAAGTTAAAGTTTGTTCCCAATACTTTTCTTCTTTTCAAATTGGTCTGAATCTAGGACAAAGAGACTGGGGCACTACACTGGCGAGGAGATATGAATATACGTGGAAGGAGAGAGATCTGCTTAGCCTGTAATGGATGTGAGCCTTTTTTCTTTTCTTTTTTCTTTCTTTTTTCTTCCCTCCCCCCCTTTTTTCAAATACAGTAATAGCAACCTCTGGTGGTTTAAAGTAATTCTTGCAGCTGTTTCGTATCAACTTACTAGAGAAAGTGCTCTCAATATTGAAAACAAAAAGGACCTTTACTCCCAAATGGGAGCTGCACTTTAGTGCAAGCCAGTTTTGTGAGATTAGAAATTGATTCTCTCTCTCTTTTTATTGCCCACTTTTCCTATAAATAAGCAACTTTTTCCCCAAGGAATCATCAATATTTCCTTTTTATGCTAAGGATATGCTTCAGATAAAGTCTTACTTAGGCTATAGTAAAAACAGGGAGATACAAATGAAATTAGGCCACATCTGGCTTGCACTTTGAAGGCATTGCCAACTAACTAGTGAAGGCCAATGCGAGAAATGTCATTATCCCAATTTTGCAGATGAGAAACTGAGGTGCAAAAAGATTAGTTCTCAATATGAGCTGTGTATGCAAGGGAGATGAAAAAAGTGGCAAGCTCTACTGCATGACCTATGGAAAAAGCTTAATGTATGCAACAGATGCACCCTCTGTCTCTTTTTTTTTTTTTTTTTTTTTTTTTTTTTGCTATTAAATTAAAACTTAAACTTCAGAAACAATGTGGAGTAAACAATTGAAATAAGAATGGAAACATCTCAACCATTTCCTGCTGTATTCTGTCCTTTTAAGTGTTATATGCACATGCACTGGGCCGGATGTATCCACTATAGTCCTGAAGGTTGGTGAAAAAAAGGTAGAGACAGAAGCATAGTGCAAGTGGTGTCTGCTGCGAGATCGCAGTGCGTGAGCTCTCCCTAGTGGGGTCACAAATGGCTGCATCAGACCAGCTCTGGCCCGTCCTGCCACCCTTGCTCCACCGCTTGCCTAGAATAAAGAGAGTCCTTTCTTGACAACAAATTAAGTACAAAAAGGACAGGCGACTCGCTGATGGATCTTGATTTTGAGGGAGCCGCAGCTCTGTTTGCGTGTGACCCTCCTGGCAATCTGAAGATTCCTGAAAAGATCCTCAGCCTGTGGTAGACTGATGTAGAGATAGATCTGTTGATACGGAAAAAAAAAAAAAAAAAAAAAAAGATTAAATTAATGACGCTGTAATTTTTTAAAACCTATTTCAGTTTTGTGGTATTATTCAGTCTTAAATTTTGCTTTAGATCAATGTCTTCAAAACAGGGATCTCCTCTTGGCCGCAGTGCTCTGCCATATGGTAAAAGATATTAGTAATGATAAGTAAATCATCTCTCTCTGCCAATACACCAACTCCTACATTTTCAAAAGCTAATATTTGGAATTGGTCACTATTTCAGATGAAGAATCAGTCACAAAATTTCATTTATAGATTCATCAACAAATCCCCTGTTAATCATCAAAACCTTGCTGGTTTTCAGTTGAAATTGTGATTTACTGGTGGTTCTGTAGAGGCCATGATCATCTTATCTTTCTAAAGTTTTATGTATTCTTGGGAGGTGCTGGTCTTCCGGAAAGTGGAAACAGAGGGCTGCCAAATAAAGGCAGGCAAACTCAAATTATATATATGATAAATACATCAAACATTGCAGGAGATTAAGCACTAAATGAACTAATGCAGAAAGGAACATACTCTCCACCTTTTAACATTATCCAGGCAAAATAGGACACCTTTCCAGAGATAAGTTTAAATCCAACATGTGCTGTTGGACTCGGTGTAACAGTAACTGCATGAAATTCCCTGGCCTTTATTACGGAAGATTGACTGGATGAGTTAATGGTCTCTCTGGCTTTAAATCTATGAATATATGAATTACAAAACCTTAAAGAATTGGGTGAGATGTCATAACTTTTATTTATTGCACAGATGTGCTAAAACTTCGCGAGCTGCTTTCCTCAACTCAAAAAGAGATGGCTTTTAGTAACTGTTTCCTAACTCAACGTTTTGTTCATGTGCTTCATAATTGGATTCAATTGTCCTTTTAGAAATTAACCTAAAACTGTTTCAAATTATGTTTCTGAAAATGTAAAGATACCTACTGATCAGGTGCCTTATTCTATAGCTTAAGTTGATTAGCTAGTCCTGTAGACATCTGTATCTTTAAAAATAAAAACGTTTATTCAATTGAATGATGTTTAGCACAAATTTTAAATTAAAATAATGCCTCAGTTAATGCACTGAAAAGGCTGGAATGAGTATCTTCATTTTTTTCCCCCCTTCTTCATCTCCATTGAAATATCTTTAGGTACTTCATATAGCACTAAATCTAATAATAATAATAATAATAATAAATCTAGCAATAAAATCTAGCAATAAAAAATTGCATTTTTTTGTTGACTATATCTGCCTCACTGACAGAGGCATATATATTCTCAAATATACCTTTTTAGAATTTCAGATTCAAAAACAACTGAGCAAAATTGCTATCTCATCAAAATTTTTGTCTTCTGGTCAGTGGAAACTATCTAAAAAGAATTTTGGAAGAAAGGCTTTTAGAGTGCTGATTTTAATTTAATTTATTATCTTCTGTAATATCATTGTGGACTAAAAAAAATCTCTATAAAGCTTCTTTGAAAATGAACAAAGATTTCTCACATATATCTAATGAATGAAAAACTACAGTTGGCCTGTCATTCAGTTCAGCACATCTTCATACATTATACTCAAAGGCTTCTATCTATAGATGAATCAGAGAAAACAGGTTAACCTCTTATCCCATGGAAATGGTCTCTTCTTAGCTGTGATGTACATTCAAAGAATTCCTTTCAAGTTCTTTAAGCTTTTTGAAGTTCTCATTTAAATATCCCCCTTGCATAAGGCAATACAGATAGCTAATATTGATATGGGCTCTATATTGAAATCTTACACAGTCAGTGCAAGGATCAGGACTGGAAAGTATCAAAATATCAGCCTCATGCTGCAGTGTTGAATCTATAGCATTTTTAGGAAAAAAAAAAAAGGTTTGGCAGGGAGAGTGACCAAAGAGAAAAGACATACACAACTCACTATCTTTCCTTTCATGATCTAGTGTTTGTTGACTTGCCTGTCCTAAAATATGAACTCCCCCATAACATCTATGACCTATGATGTAGGTTGAACAGCTTTATTCACTTATAAATATGTTTTCTTGTTAATTAAAACCCTTACCTAATCCTCTAAGGCTTCCCCAACCTTGCATTTCTTCCTTCTGTCATGTACTGATGGTTAACCCCCTAAGAGAGGACATCCATCTGTTCCAGATTGCTTCAGAGGTCTGAAAGCCATGAGAAGGAAAAGAACTAACAGAGCAGGTTTATTTGGCATTATAATTTTGCTCTACATGACAACACAGACTGTAAATAGTGGCTGCAGGAAAGAGGTGGTGTTGCTGAACATCAGACAAGAAGTAAATGTATAAATATAGAGGTGCTTTGGGAAATATTTGATTCACTATTGTACATTGGGGTGAAGTACAGCTCAATGAATATTTTGATTGTTTGGTTTTATTTCCATGAGTTTATGGATTAGTGGCTAGAGGTGGTGTTTATCTGCAACTTCTAGAAACAGAACCTAGCCTTTCTTGTGCCCTAGCAGAAGGGTTGCACTTGAATTATTTGCATTTATTGATATATAGTTGATTACACTGAATCATAGCTGATTTCCACAATACTTGCAAGGAGGGAATTCTATTCCAGGAAAGTTTAAGGGTCTTAACCTCAATATGTAGATCCAGTCATGATTTGATCTAAATGACACAGAAGTTAACATGCCTTCCTTGAATTCATAACTGTATTTTTAATGAACCCTATTTAAATTTACCCTGATTATTTTAAAATGCTGTGTTAAAACAAAACAATAGCTAATTCACAAGATTTGCTTCTTCCTTTATATGGGAAACTGCCTACCCACCAGTCTCCACCAGAGCTGGGATCCTACAGCAAGCAACTTGTTCAGCCCTGCTATCAAAGATTGCTTGGCTTTCAACCAAATCGGTGGCAGGCTCTTGAAATACCAGGTAAATCTTGTGGTGGTTCTACTCTGTCTCCAAAGGGGTTAACTGCTGGAAGAGCTTTTATCCTTCCTTAGTTCATATGCGTGCCATCTCATTTCTTTTCCAAAGCACACAGGATTTGTTAGATACTTTATCCTCTCTCATAATACATTTTCTTCCTTCACAAAATCATTATGACTAAGGTACAAAAACACAGCAGTTCTGAAGTGAAATATGAGACCTCAGTCCTACTTCTTTTGGTAAGCATTGCTCTCCTGTGATCAGTGTGATGGTCTTACCTGAGGGAGCGTAGGGGCCCTTAGGAACAAGGGTCCCTATTCGCCTGCCCTTGCTGCCAGCACAGCGCCTGCTGGACACAACAGGAGTCAACCCACTGGTTTCTGTGGGTGGAGAAGAGGCACAAAACGCTGGAGAAAACCTTTGTACATTTACGCAGGAGATCTAAATCTTTGGGTCTTTACTGTATATCTCCTTAAAATGGCTTCTCATAATTGCAATACCTCATTACAATACTTTGCACTACTAAAGCTCCTAATCAGCCCGCAAAATAACTGTGGTCAGATAAGTATACACCTTCTACTAGGATGAGCTCTTTATGTTCCCTCTACAGCCTTAAAAATGCAAGTGTAGAAGCAAACAGTCTCCTTGCTGCTTTTATTTTGAAATAATCAAAGTATATCATGCATAGAAATTGAATGTGTTGTAGTCTCAGAAGGCTTGTGCTGAAATAAAAAAGAAAATAATCCAGAGCCTGGATTGATAGGCCCACAGGAGATTGAATTGACGGCAGATTTGACAGAAACAGTAGCATATGTAAAAGTAATTTTTCACTTGGAGAAGTTTGGCAGGCGGTAGAAGACTTTTTTGGTGTACCACATAATGGAAAAGAACCTCTCAGATCCTGGACGAAGACCATGCAGTCCTAACCAAGTTGGTGAGACGACCTTTCCCATCTATGTGTGTGCACGCACAGCACTGTGTGTGCACACAAGCACGTATGTAAGTAGACTTCATTATGAAAAACAGGAAAGATGCAAGATTTTTCTCACTGTCTTATTTTTTATCGTGTTTTCAGTACTTGCTCTTTCACAGGAGTAAGACTGCTGGGGTAAAAAGTGCCTATTTTGAAATATAATTATAATAATCATAAATAAAAAAAATCATCTGAAAAAGCAACACTAACTTTTATGATATGTGGAAAAAGTGTCACTAAAGAATTCTGGATCATAAGAAAGAAAAAGAGTATGTTAAAAATCAAGAGAAAGGAAATCTTTGATATGATTCTGTCTTCCTTTCCTTCAACCTACCATTTTCTTTATTAATCTCTTTAATTTTAATTTCTCATCCTGTGTGTAGTTCTTAGATCAATAATAAAGGAATGATAAATTCCCCATTCCCTCCCCCCACTTCTTTAAAAAGTGCCAGACTTTGCTTTTTTGTGATGATGTTCTGTTTTGACACCCTTCCAATTAATTACGCATAAAATTCTGGAAAATGTCAAAATTAGATTCAGTACCAAGAATGTACAATTGGCAATTGAGTGGAACATCTTTCTGATGTTTGTTTTATTTTTCCTAGCAGGAAGAGGAAATACCTTGAAGCAGGAGACACACTTAAAAAATTAGAGATAACCATGTTGAGAAATCTCAACCCTAGTGAAACTGGTGGGACTGGAAAAGACAGGTATTCACTTCTCCATACTTCTTCTGTACCCACCGATTCTCCTTCATTTCAGCCATTAAAAATATATTAATAATAATGATAAAATCTTTCAAGTGCTGTTCACTGATAGGTACAGTCACACCTGTTACAAAATGACCCAAGGGAGAGGCTCATTTTAGGGGAGATACAAATTGAATTTCTAAACTGATCAAGTTGCCTCTGTCTCTGTTGTTACCATAAAATCCAAGAGCAGAAAAAAGAATGATGGTGAGCGTTTCTGAAAATGTAATCTTCTACATATACTCTTTTCTGCACACTGAGAAAAAAAAAAAGGATGATCTTAATCTCAGCAACACTCTGCTCTCTTTGCACCAGTCTGGCTGCATGGACAGGTCTTGTTTTCCTCGGCTATCATCCTCGGCTCCCAGTCTTCCTTTACCATGTAGCTACCTGCCCTTGCTTCTCCCTGGCCCTTCACTCTGCCGTTGTTTCGTGTCAACCTCTTGTAAGGACAGAATTGGCCCATAGCTCTTCCTATTTGCGAGAGCTTAGACCCCAGCCACCTCAAGCCTGGGTTTATGGGGTTTATTTCCATTTCTCCCTTAATCAGGACAGTTAATTCAAGTGTATTTGAAATGCTTCACAAGAATAAGGCTACAATAAGGTACACAGCACTAGGAGTTGTTTACCCGCTGTGGATTTCTGTATTACATAAGCCTTATTTTTTTCTTAAAAGAACCAGTAACTTTCTCTTCTGGGCTAGTTCAGCTCCCATGTTTGACTGGGAGACAGTACTGGTCCTGTCAGTGCTTGCTGTCTGTGCTGCCTGGAGCCTGGCAGATCTCAGCAGCGCTCGCTAGGTGGTCCCTCTCTTCTTCTCCTTCCAGGAGTGCTACCTTTAACTTTGGAACTAGTAATCTATTCTGGGCTGTTTTCCAATAAAATAAACTTCCTTGGGACTCACTGGTGCCTACTGCTGCTTTATTTCAAAAGATTTTACCCTTTTTAGCTGCATTGTAGATAACACTATGCCTTCAGGTATGGTCATATTTTGCAAAGAAATCAATACCTGCATATTATTTGTGCAAAAAAAATATTTATTCCTTCTTTACAAGGGCTTATGGGGGATTCACTTGCAAGATCCACGACTTGGTCCAAAACCATTAAAACTATTGTTTTGAGCAGGTTTTTGAACCAGCCTACAGTAAAAGCAAGAGATGGAGGGAAAAAATGCTGTTTCTCTGCAAATTTTAAGGGCTTGATTGTCCTCTTGTGGCTGGTGCCTGCCATATATTGTCTGAGGGCCAAGCATGGCAACTGTTACTTATACTGTCACTGATGGCTGCTGTAATAGCCTACTAGCATTCTGTCCCTGTAACTTTTGGAGGGAGGATAAACAGTGTAGGATTGTTTTCCAAACCAAATGGATTAAAAAATAATAACAATAAAAAATAGTATTACTAGGAAGGTTCCACTCTGCCCATTTTGTCTGCCATGTTTTATTTTCTTCTTAAAATAGTACAATAATTGTGCAGGTCCACACAGACTGGCAAATTTAACCTGACAAAGTGCATACCAAGAGGATAATGTGGGGCTAGTTTCTTTTTTTTGTCACTTTTCCTGATTAAACCATTTTTGGGTGGAGGATAGAGGAAGAGGGAGGTGCCTAGATGATAAACTGATGCAGACTGAGAAGAGATTTTCCTTCTCAGCTGTAGTGCTGCTATGGAGCTTAAACAACTTTGTACTGTTGATTTGCGATTTTTTCATCTCTTGTTGGGAGAAGAAATGACAGCATGGATCATATGCTTATCAATGTATGATGCCTGCCTGCCAGTGCCAGGTCCTTTCACTGAAAATATCCTAATTAGGAAAAACTGCAGCAATTAGTTCTAATTCCTAATTCAGCCTTGGTCCTAGTAGGTGCTGAGCAGCTCCTATGAATTAAGATTCAACAGGAATTGACAGCACTCAGTGTAGTATAGGACGAGGTGCTTAGCTGGCTAAGTGAATATGCTGTTCTGCATGAAAAAAAAAAAAAAAAAAAAAAAAAAAAACACTGACGGTGTACATATCAGCGTGTTATACAAGAGATCTCGTATCTCCAGAAAAAACGGTCAGGATGACAGTGTCTTCTGATAGACTAAATCCCATATGAACACATCTGAAAATATCTTGTCCTCCCTGTCTAAATGCCCGCTGGCTGTAATTTTGTTGCACTTCTATGAAATAAGGATGAACTATCACCTTTATTTGACAGATGGGAAAATTCCAGAGAGACTAAATGTCTTTACAACAGTGAGACTATAAGTAAGGCCTTTTTGGCTTCTGTCTTTCCTCACAAGATCCTGCGACATGTCACTAGAGGGGCGTCCGAGAGTCTTTTGGATTCCAGTGTTCATTGTGCTGATGTTCTCACGAGATGGCTCAAGAGATCATCAGTTGTCAAGTGTGAGAATTTATTGCAGATAAGAGGCTGTAACAAAGCTAACAGTTTAACAAAACTAGAAATATAACAGAACTGAAAATTCATATACCTACGGGGCTCTGCAGTTGAATCATGGGTGCACTGTACAACAACTGCTCTCAGCCTTTCCTTGAGGGCCACCGCTCTGGTATAATTTTCCTTGGGTTCTCAAGTAAATGGGTGCATGATATAGTGACCACTCTTGCCCCTTAAGGGCTGCCCTTCCTGTCTAATTTCCCGAAGTTTCTTCTCACCACACTGTTGACATCAGGAGTATAGCCACTAAAGAGAAGGTCCTCAGGGCCTTCGGCCAGCTGACCGTGAATCTAAGACCACATCACACCTAGGTGGCTTATTCACTTTTATACCCTGGCAGAACAACGACCACAGCGATACCAAAGCTGCATAGCTCTAGTCAATAAGAGGGTGCACATCACCACATAACCTCATGCTCAGCCCACAGCTCTACTCCATGGGTAAGCACGCACCCATTAACAGATGAGAAATGGCTCCACAGCTCCGAGATGTCTAGGGCATTCCAGAGCAAATCCCTCTTCCACGGGCTGCACCATCCAGAGCCCTATGCTTTCCTGTGTGGTGCCTGTCAGACCTTCTTCCCTGGGAGAAAGAGAGGACGTGGTTGCTGATACACTTCTCTTTCAAATCTGTTAGATTATTTATGAACTTTTGTGCTTTTCTAATGAGATTGAGATTATCCAGTACACAGTGCAATGTGATTGATAGTGGCAAACTAGTAGTGATTGCACAACTAAGGAAGCACTGTTTCTCAGATGACTGAGCATAATGCTTGAAAGAAAGGGACTTTAAGAGGACATTTAAGAAAAGGTTTGTGAGAGGACATCTCAAGAAATGGTTTATAGTTCAACACGTAAGGGGTATTTGGATTTTCTCAGATAGAATGTTTAAGTCTTTCTTTCACCCTCCCAGTAGTTGCACAAGGGAGGATTTATCAACTGTACACACAGATTTTAAAATCTATAGAAGGCAGAGGATACTTGGTCATTGTTCTGCCTGTGACACTTCTGCACAGGTATCTTAAGTGCAGCAGACTAAAGATTGGTGTGTACACATCAGTGAGTATAATATATCTGTTTTACTATCTTTTTGGCTCATTTTCCATTTTGCTTCATATTCAAGATACATTCTGCAAGGTTAGCATTATTATTTTCCTTTTTTCCCTTAGGTGAACAGCTGAAGAATTAGGATATCTACCGGGTAGTGAAGCCGTTAGAAATGCAGAAATCACCCTGGGTTCTGTTCTCCTTGAGTTTTTCTAACATTAAGTGGCAAAAACAGTTTTGTCCTTGATTCCATTCTTACAAATAGCTGAAGAACATTTTTTTTTCTTTGCTTACAAAAATAGATATGTCAGTTGCTTGCCACAGTTGAACTTTTGGCTGTAGTTGGTGTCACTGAGGTGGCTGTTCTCACGTAAGTGAGTCTTTAGGAGCTCACACTGCCTAGAGCTTCCCACAATCACAAGTTTCTGCCATCAGGGCTGATACAGCCCATGTGAAAAGACGAGGAACCCATTTCCTCCTAATTTTGGTTATTGAGCAGTATTTCGTAGTCCTATTTATTTTCACATGCATTTTGACTTCTTTATTAAACCTTTTTTCCCTGCCAATACAGTGGTGGTACTCTTTCTACTTATTATGCATGTTTTCTGTTTCTAAAATAATTTCAGAGACGGAAAAAAATATTTATGAGTGGCTTTTTAACCTTTACTAGTATTGGCTTCTGCTATTTGGTCAAGTTAGAGCACCTCTGAATATCAGGACAATTGAAACAGGAGAATAAAGGTTTGTGCGCATATTTTATATTAAGCAACCTACATACTTCGTGCTAACACTGCATTTTTAAACATAAATCTAGACTTGTTACAGCTCCAGAAAAAAACAAGAAAGCAACATTTTTTGTAATAGTTCAGCAGCTTATGAAAGATTCATAATTATCAAGGGAAAGGTAAAGAGTCTGAAGTTTGAATATAGGGAATTACAATTATCTTCACTTCCGTCTATAAATATTATCTCCTGAAATTATGGACTGAATAGGTTTATTATTTCTTCTGTTTGATTGTGGGTGACTGCATTTGAAGAAAAACATGGTTATAGTACACTGGATGGGAATGATTCATAGACTGAAGGTAGGCATTATGTATTGACATATGTCAGAGAGCCATGTAGCTCTTTGCTCTGTGTATAAAAGTTTATATTTTGCTTGGTTTAACATTATACAGTGATTATCATTCATCTTCAATAACAAGCAGATGGGAAGGACTGAATTCTGTTATATTCTGAGTGATCGTCACACATTAATTTGTTATTACATTGCAGAATTTCACTCTTAAATAGAGAATAAGATTTTTGGATGAAAAGTGAATGGCATTCAGAAATTGCATCTTTCCAGACACTGATATCTGAGTGTGAAGACTGATTACTGATTATTTTGAAACTAGTTTTATTTCGTGCTGAAATGATGCTGCTAGTTCCAGTATACAAACAGCAAATGCTTTGGTTATGCTTATTACTTTGAAAGGTATTTGATCAAGTACATTTAAGTCTCTAAAACAAGTGTTTTTTTTCATAAATGAAATTAGATGCTTTTATTCCCAAGATTCCTTGTTCTTTTCATGGTGGCATTTCTTGCTCTTTTTACATTTGCTATGAATTTCTGAACATGATGTTCAAGAAGCAGGAGGAATAGAGAAGAAGTGGAAGGGATAAGTCCCAAGGACCTCTTCAAAGTGTGATACCAGCTAGATTTGGCAAGCTTTTAATTTTTGCAGAGGTCTTATATGCCTCTATATATGCTATATATGCTATATATGTTTTTAAAGAAATGATGAAGACTTTGAGTGCTTCTCATCAGTTTCATTCTGGAACAAGATAACTACCTACACAAGCTTAGGGGAAATAGCACTATTTGCACGTACTGTTTACTGTATGTACTGAAACTGAAATAACAATGATTACACCACCACCATAGTAATATACTTTCATTAACATAACAGTCTGTGACTTTCCTAACTACAGCACAAGTTGTTCTGGATCTTTGGAGTCACTTAAGATTTTTAATATTTTCTTTAATGTTTTGGATATGGATTATTCTTTGAATATTTGTAAATATAAATTAAATCTGACTGGGAAGTAAGCTGGTCTAATCTGCTGCCTTTTTTTTTTAACCTATCTGGCTAAGGCAGATATTAATCCTTAGAGAAAAAAGAAGTGGGAGGATGTGGGAGAGAGGAATGGCTAATGAAAAGCCTGTTAGTTGGTTAACTTCGTATCATACCACAAATTTCTTTTTTTCAGCTTTGTTCAGTAGTTTGATATAATATTCTAAAACTCATAGAAATTATACCACTTCCTGCAATGGACACAATCAAGTTTGGAAGTAATTCCTTACACAATACTTGCAAAGACTGTTTCCACCACATACAATGATAGTCAAGAATATGCAGTTTATCTCACACTGGGGAAAAAAACTTACTTTGTATTGCGTTGTACTGAACTTGGTCTTTGCTTTAAATTGTCTTTGAAAATATTTTCAAAGACAAATATTCTTGCTTTTCTGTACCTCTCACTGTGCTATGGAGCACAAATGATAGGGAAAAACACCCTTGATAACTCAGACTGAACTGTTATTAAACATTGTAAGAAACTCATTAAACCTTACATGAATCCTCAGCCATTGTTAGGTCCATTACTAGAAAACATATTAATATTGTATGAAATTAACATACCAACTAGATTTTTAGAGCTTTTTTTTTATACTACAAACTTTTATTTTTATTTTTTTTTTTTATTTAAACATACAAGTTCAGAAATGAAGAGAACACTGTGAGGTTTCAGATAACTATATAAAAAGCAGGTTTATAGATTTGCTGGCTGATATCAGTTTCAGCCAAAAGTAAAGCATCAGGCCTAGCAGAAAAGTTAGAAAATTCTAGAATGTGCTTAGGGGAGGTTTTGATTTGATTTTATTTATTTCTTTTTTTCCCCCCCAGGGATGTGGAGAAGTAGTTTGTTTTCAAATGAGGGAGACTAATCATCTTCACTCTCTTGATGTGGCTTCCTGGAGACAATTTTCCAAACTTTTGCTGAATCTTGTTTAATCTGCAGTGCATTGGGATTTCTCTAGTATCACAGTGCTGTTCACTGTCCTCCATCAAATTAGGAAAAACAGCTGATGTATAGAACATATTATTTAAACATCTACTGGAAACATACTGATTTCAAAGACTGACTTCCATCAGATTTTTCCTGAGAAGCAAGATTTACTCTGACTAACACAGTTTGGGATTCCTCCAAAACAGCTATTTCTTCCTAATGGATAAAACAATATACTGATCTTCTTTAGTTCATTCAGGTTTCTTTGACCTTTGGCATTTGCCAAAGAGATCAAATCTCAATTCTGACAACTTCCTCAGCTGGACACTGAGGCTGTCATTAAATGAAATGGTGAATCAGACTTTTAATTTATTGTGGGGCACTACAGCCTCCACAGAGAAATAATACAAAACACTGATCTGCTAGCTCAGGTGTGTTTGAAACCATGTCAAGGAGTAGCAGAGTTTATATGAGGTTAGGTATTGACTGCCTTGCTTTTACCTTAGTTGGTATTTCAGTTATTTGAGCAGGAGTAATACACTGTAGTATGATGGATCAGGATCAAATGTGCCCACAGAGGCTGTCTTTATTTTTCAGTGACATAAAATTTCCTCAGTAAAATAATACGCCGTGGCTACAAGATTTTAATTTTGCCTCAGAGAAAGCCTCAAGCACCAAAACTCAAATAAACTGCAACATAACTTGAGCCATGACATGATAGCTTAGAAGGTGCAGTTTAGATCCCAACCAGACTGAGGCGCAGTTTAAGGTCGTCTGCTATGGAAAGGGGAGTCCTTCCTCCCCACATTAAAGGATGCATTCCTGACACCATCTTTGCCTCAGGACTAGGGACCCCATGGCTACACACAGACAAATTAAGTTGAAGTGAAGATGAACTGAGTCATTCAGAAAATATGTTTTTTTTCTAGGCCTACACCTAGTTCATGCCCCTCCAAGTTAGACTCATCCTCTTCCCAGAAGGGAATGAGGCTTAAATAAAATATGTCGTCTTACTTGGGATCACTTTAACACAACCTTACAAGAGACTGTCCTGGCCTGTTGGAGGCACCAGGAGAGGCACTGGTGAACTTCAGCACACCACAGAGAAGTACCTGGTAGAAGAAACATTTTTGTCTATTTTCACATCCAAAGGAAAAAAAAAAAAAGACTTTGTTGTTGTATTGTGGTTATAATTACAATTCTTTCACTGACAAAACCAAAAGGAAAGGGGCCCAGCATCCGTGTATTATTTTTAAGGGATTTTGTTTTAAGCTAGACTATTTCACAAATCTAATTTTCAGTGGTGTGCATAACTCTTTTAGTTTGACCTGCCACGTATATACTGCTATAATTGTACCATTTTGCAAAGGAAGCAATAGTATGAGCAGCTAAATTTTTAAGCTGCTTTCCAATAGACTTTCTGGCAGTAAACTCCAGGTTCCTAACAAAAAAAAAAAAAATATATATATATATATATATATATATATATATATCCATAAGGTCAATGAAGGAAGGATTTTTTGACTGGACAGGTACCATATGGAGCGCTCTTGTTCCTAATTGCATGAGTATAACATCATTAAGTTTCCACTGAAGTATCAGTTAAGCAAGAAGAATTTATTTTTTGCAAACTCTGCTTCCAGCTCACTATTCCAGAAGAAGTGTTCATGCCAATAAAATCATTCTATGGGATATTTTGGGGAAATGAACACAGCTGAAGCAAACTCCATTCAGTAGCTGTTGAAAATATCTTTAACTGATTCTTTCTAATAGGACTACTGATTAATGCATGTATAGTGAACCAAGAAGATATAATTTCTTGGATGAGCTATTGATTTGGAATTCAGCTGGAAGCTATATAACACAAATAGCTATTTGTTATGTTAAATCTTTTTTTCCTTAGCTTCTACCCTAAGAACAAGTTCTCCAAATTATGGCACACCAATAGAATATTACAGATTTCAATCAAGGGAAAATTTATAGTTTAAAGCCACTGCAAATCCAAATGTGAAGTCTGTAGTCTGCAAGTCAAAGAGTTTTGCCCATTCTGATTAACAGTATGTGGCAAGCTTGGTTTCCCTGTACAACTCTAAAGTCTATTTCTAACTAATCCTTGCATTCATGTCATCAAAGAGTGTTTTGCTAAAAGTTTCCAGGTTTTCCTGCTGGCACAGTAAATTGGATGTCTTCTTCCGAAATGGCCAGATAAAGTGGCTGATCTGACCCAGCTAGGTCACAGAAAGGAGAAGTCTTGTTTCGGCTCTGGAGATCCACTTGTTCCCTCGAGCTAGTTCTGTGATTTGTGTGAGCCAGTGAGCCAGATCAGATCACTAAACTGGTGGATACTGCATTTTGGTTTTTGGCCGGTTTAGCTTTCTGATGGAACAGTGAACTGAATCTTTTTGCCCACAAGGATCCAAATGCCAGAGCCCGCACAGAGGTGGGCTGTTGTCTGTTATGTGTGTGCAATATGTGTCTGCTGTGTATCAGAAATCTAAAGAAGTATTTAAGAGATCATTTGACAAAGGATTTTGTTTTGCTTTAACTGATGACTGAAAAAAATAGCAAATGCAGGTTCAATTTCACTCATACATTTAACAGTTCAAATGCTAGTCAGTCTGTACATTGACTGATCTTTGATTCAGTAGCATATGAAAATTGGTCTATTTTATTTCTAAAGAGGGGAAAAAAATCTCATCTCTCTTAGTAATTTTTTCGGAGACACTTAATAATCTATAAACTCATCTAAAACTTCTTTGCCTTCTGGTTTGTCCTCAAACATGAGGAAGATCTGAATATAAGATACACTTGTAGCCTTTTGTTTGTTTTTGAATTGTTTTTATGAAATATTTGAAATACAGTTGAAGAAGTTTGAAGTTACAGCTAGCCAATATGTTGCAATTATAATTAAAAAAAAATCTGTTTTCATTTTAAAATGCAGACTGAGCCATATAACGACTGCTTGAAGTATCTCCAATTTATAAGAAAAAAATATACATATAGGGAAATATGTTGGATCTTTTTCAATATGCATTCATTTTTATGCTTACTATAAGTTCTTTGATGTTTTGCTTTTAATTCAATAATTTTCAGCCTCTTTAAAGTAATAAAAAAACTTAATCTAAGAATTTACTAATTAATAGAAAAACCTATTTTTAACATCCTTTATTAAATCATTGACTTTAAATATTACTTTCCAAAACCACAAGGTCTCATCACATAGAAATACTCTGCTACACATACCAGAAGAGAACTGTTTTTGAGAAAATCTAAGCTGAAAATTGATGGACAAATTTAAAAACTCTCTGCAAATCCTCAACTGACCCAAAGTGCGCGTCCTGGTGATTTCACATAGATTTTAAATCAACTTCGTCTAAATGATGTAAAGAGGACACTTTTTTACTCATATATAAGATGTCATCAACACAAACAGAGGTGAAAATCCTTCATGAAGTGCTGTGAGCTGCTTTTTTACATAGGAGAAAAGTTTAACGTATGAAAAACCAAATTAATCCTGGGAAAATTACATTTTGACCAGAATCAAGAAACTAATCAAAAGAGTTTTGTAACCTTTTGTCAAATTTATGCATATTTGCATGTCATAAGCTTTTCAGTTTAAGATCCTGTTCTTCCAGCAAGTCATTCAGCAGACTGAAGGCAGCGTCATGTTCTAAGTATGTCTGCAGAACACTTTGGAACACATCCAAGCTTAAATTAGCTTGCCCTCTTGAGGCCAGACATAGTGCAAGACTGCTCCTTTCCTGCAGCGATCTCTGGCACTCCCTGCTTTTGTTCGTATTTCAAAGGCTATTGAAAGTAATCACAGAAAGGTTGAGTCGGAAAGGTACCTCTGAGTACTTCCTAGTCCAAGCCCCTGCACATAGCAGGGTCAGCTACAGCAGGTTGTTCAGGGCTGTGTCCAGTCAGATTTTGAGCGTCTCCAAGGATGGAGACTCCACAGTGCCTTTGAGTAACCTGCTATAGTGTTCTTCTTTTTTTGCTCACAGCTTCCCTGAGAAGTGTATTTACACACTTTGATAAAATCTGTCCCAAGCCTTCTCTTCTCCAGTTCCAGCTGTTTCAGGTTCTCCTTGCATGTTACATGCTTCAATCCCTTAATTTTCTTTGTAGCCCTTAGCTGAACTCACTCCAGTCTTTCTGTCTCTTGTCCTGGGGATCGCGGCCCAGGACACAACACTCTGGGTGGGTCTCGCCAGTGCTGAGAACAGGGAGAAGGATCACTTCTCTTGACCTACTCAGGAGTCTGTTGGTGACTGTAGTTGTATACAAGAGCACATCGCTGCGTTGTGTTCAACCTGTGGTCCACCAGCTCCGCAGAGCCTTCCCTGCAAAGCTATTTTTCAACAGGTCACCTTCCAGCCTGTGCATTGGGTTATTCTTCCCCAGAGGCAGGACTTTGCATTCCCCTTTACTGAATTCTATGACGGTCCTCTCTGCCCATTTCTCCAGGCTGTCCAGGCAGAATAATCAGCTGGTGTATTAGCCACTCCTTTCAGTTTGTTATCATCTGCAACTTGTTGAGGATGTGCTCTGCCCCATCATCCAGGTTATTATAAAACAGGTTAAATAGCATTGGCTCAGTATCAACTCCTGTGGGACACCACTAGGGCCTGGTCTCCAACTGGACTTCATGACAGTGATCAGACTTTGCAAGACCATCAGTATAACCCATTTTCAATCCATTTTATTGGACATTTATCTATCCTGTCCTTCATCAGCTTGTCTATGAGGATGTTATAGGGGATGGTGTTAAAACCCTTACTAAAGTCAAGATAAACAACATCCCTTGTTTTTTTATCAGTATAGAAGGCCTTTGCTGACTGTTCTCTCTTTCTTTTTTTTTACTCCATTACCTTCCAAAGGATCAAGTTGAGGCTGATATACCTGTAGTTCTCCAGATCCTCCTTCTCACCCTTAGGAAAGGACATTTGTTTTCTTCCAGTTCTCAGGAATCTCCCTGACTGCCATAACCTTTCAAAGAGAGTGGCTTTGCAATGACATCAGCCAGCTTTCTCAACATTTATAGCACATCCCATCAGGTTCCATGAACTCATGTATGTCCAGGTCATTTAAATGTTTCTTAACTCAATTCTCCTCCCCTGAGGCTAAGTCTTTATTGCTCTAGACTTTCTCCTTAGTCTCAGGGTCATGGGATTCCTGAAGACTGGTGTTACCACTAAAGACTGAGATGAAGAAAGCACTGAATACTTCTGCTTTTTCCATGTCCTTTATCACCAGGTCTCCTACCATATTTATCTATGAGGGTACTTTTTCCTCTTTTCCTACTGCCAGTGTGCCTGTGGAGACCTTTCTTGTTGCTCTTCATATCTTTCTTTCAACTGCAGATGAGCTTAGCTTTCCTAATTCAATTTCTTAAATTGTCCATGCTTAGGTAGTATCTCTATGTTCCTCCTAAATCATCTGTTCCTACTTTCACCTCTTGTACACTTCCCTTTTTTATACTTTAGTTTCTTCAGGAATTCCTTGTTCATCCACATAGATCTCCTGCCACTCTTATTTGTCTTCTTCTTCTTTAGGATGGCCCATTCTTGAGCTTGAAGCAGGCAATCCTTGAAAATCAACCAGCTCTCCTAGACCCTTCTCCCTAGGGCCATACCTCACAGGATTTTTCAAGTAGGTTCCTGAAGAGGCTGAAATCTACTCACTCTCCTAACTCTAAGGATGTGGTCCTGTTCTCTACCCTGTTCCCTCCTTACAGGATCCTCCCGTTCAATCATCTCATGGTCACTGCAGCCAAGGGTGTCTCAGCCTTCACATCCCCAGTTGATTCTTCCTTTTTTTATAGTTATCTCATCTAACATAACATCTCTGGTGATATTGTTGATACCAACATGTAAGACCAGTGGCAGGGCAGGGGGAAATAGCCTAAGCACAATGTAAGCCTCAGCAGCTTCTCCACAGTGTCCCAGATCTGAACCATTTATCAAGCCTCTGCACAAAGCAGGTCAGCTCAGCAGATGGGAGCTTCTGTTCCCTGACAGCAGAGAGTGTCACTCTAGTAAAATCTCTGCTTTTTTCTGGTGCTAACACAAGGCTCAGGCTCAGCCGGCTCAAGTTCTTTGTTGGATAGAATTCCTAGTCCCACCTGTTACTTCAGGGCACCAAACTTATCTGTAGTTTCAGATTGGCAGGTAGAGAAGAAACTATCTTCTGATGCCAGAGGTCATCCGATCTCTGCCTTTGTCCTCAAGGAAGTCTACATTTCCTAGTTCAATAAACGTAGACGCTGCCTGCCTCTCCTTTGGTACGTTAGCGGTCAGGCTCTTGTATCTGAAGGATCTCAGAAAAGATCTACTCAGTCTGCTCCTCGTACTTCGTGCAGGCTTCTGGGCCTTATCCTACACCTTTTTGCTTAACAACACAGATTCTCCATCAGCACATACCTCCTGTGGGCAAAGAGGTGTGCCTCTGCCTTGGTCTCAGTGAGAGGCTCCAGGTAGTCTTACAGCCCTAGACCTACCAAGCTGCATCCTCCCTCAGTCTGGTCTGAAGGCTTTGACTGATGCTGGGGCTCTGTGGCACCTCACCACCACAGCAAAACTCATAACCTTGCTCTAAGCAGAGTTTCTTGCTACTTTTTGTACTCCCTTCTGCGTGATCTGCTGCATCTGCTGGTTGCCTTGGTAAGCTGCATTCCAGGCCAGCAGTCAAATCACCCTCTTCCTAACAGCAGCTGCAAGGGTTTTTGACCTTCCCTTGTTAAAGAGTGATGTGCGAAGGGCGGGGGGGGGGGGGAGGGGGAAGGAAGAAAAGAAAAAGAAAAAGCCCTCAAAGCAGTCTTTGGTCACGGACAGATGACCGAGACTGCTAGAAGGTGGTAGAGATAGCCAGAATGCATGGCTTCCTGTTGCTCTTCTCACCCAGTAGCAGAAGGCACGCTGGAGGAACACAGTTCCTTAGAGGGATCCTAAAAGGTGTTCGTTGAAGATCTAGAAGGTCTCAAAGCCAAGTCCAAGAGTCCAAGAACTGCTGTGCACAAACATCTGCAGTTGTTAACTGCTTCTGTTAGGTGTGCACTAGCTTTTTTCTTACATTTCCAGATCCAACTATCCTTGAGAAAAAAAAAAAAAAAATCCTATTGAGGAAAGACTGAACTCCTCTCTAGGTGTACGTAAGAAGGAAAATCAATATAATGTGGAGGCAGCCAGAGCCCAAACATTTAATATTTTACTTAGGTAGAACATATTCTGACTTTCTTTTGCAGGGTTAGTAATTCAAACTCTATTTTGAGTTTTACTGATGTAATTCAAAAATCATCTAAGCTTTGAATATTTTTCACTCATAATGAAGAAGAGAGACTGTGAAGGGGTATGTTTGGAAAGCTTTGAGAGCAAGAGGAAAATGTACTTGGGGAAGTAATATTCAGCATGTAGGATATTGTGAGCACAGTTGTTCCCCAGCTCTCACAGCTGAGATGCATCTTAGAAAGTCTAGGTAAAAAATGGTAATGCAGGTTAAGAGTAAAACTTGAAATATATTCTGCATTTTGGTTTGTAATATTGTTAAGATGTCAATTTCACATCTTACTAGAATAAATGTACACTGGTCTGATAAAACAGACAAATTTGGCATATCTTGGATGTCTGGAAGGAACAAGTACAAATTAAAATGTTCTAGGCATGCATTACATTACACTCCATAACCTCTAAGGGATCCAGAACCTGGAAAGTGTCCAAATTGCTGGACCGGTAAGAGGGCTTGGAAAGAATCATCTGAACATTCATATGGGAATATACAAGGGATAAAGCAGTCTTAAGTTAAAATAAATAAATAAAAAAATAAAAATAAAATAAAATAAAATAAAATAAAATAAAATAAAATAAAAATAAAAGCTGATTCATGCGAAATAATCAATGAAGAGTTATATGATAGATACACAATATGGAAAGTTCATGTGCTCTGATAAGAGGAAAGTCAGTAAAAAGGAAATCCATAAGCAATTACCATGTTTCAAAAGGAATTTGAGCGTTAGGTGGATTGTGACATCCACATGAACGCACATTAGGAGGAACACCTATTTTTGGCTCTCTGTTAAGTAAGTAAATGTAAAATATCTTAACCTGTGTAATCAGCTATGACTGTATGTTTAACTTTGCTGAAAATGAAGTAACATGCGTGTTTATATCTGTATCTATACCACCTGACATCAGGATATTGTTTGATATCTGTCTGGGTAGAGGGATAGCCATGTGAGATGCAATAGCCATCTTGAATCCTAAAGAAACCCATGACCATCTCCAGCTTCTGCAGCCCCTTATATTCTCTCTTTCCCTATTTTTATCTGTGAGTAGTCTGCTAATGGTAGCAAAAATACTATGATTGCTTATAAGCATCTATCCCTACTTGGATTTCAAAATACCTTTTTCTGCTTAATACTTATCACTATTATTATTATTATATTATTTATATTATTATTGTTATCATAATCAAGACAACTTGGAAAATAATTCAGAAACAAAGTCATGTGGCCTTACCCCCAAGTCTTCTCTATCCATCTATCTGTCTGTTTGTCTCTCTCTCTCTCTCTAATAATAAAGTTATAGGATTCTGTCTATTGTTGATGCTTGATACTTTTCTGTGATTCCATCACAATTATTATAATATCAGGTTGGAAAGTTTAGGTAAGTCCAGTCAAGCAGCTACAGGTGTGGGCTAAAAGCTGGAACAGACTGTATCAACTACTCACATAATTTGCTGAGTACAGCTGCTGAAAGGATTAAGTCAAAGAAAACAGGAATATTGGCAGGATGAAGTACTGCAGCAGGACTGAAGGTCCCGCTTTCAATGAGTAAGAAATCATGAACGATGTTTGACAGTCATTGCCTTGAAAAAAGGCAATGTGACCTTTAGCTTCATAAAACCTGCAAGATGAGTAATTTTTGCTTCTGAGCTCCTTTTCTGGGAAAAATTGTAGGGCACTCCCCAAATTCTTCTAAAATTTAAGCTTAAGCAGAAACTTGCAATGGAAAAGAGATCTGCAGTTTCAAAATACAGCTGGAATGGGATGCTGTGTATTTCTCATCAGTTCAAGAATGAACAGCTTGCTTTCCATATGCAAGATTTTTACTCTGCCTAGTTTTGTGGATGAAAAATTAACTTCTCTTACTCCTCATGATCTTTTTTTGTTTTGTTTTTTGTTTGTTTATTTGTTTTTTCCTTCTAAAGGCTTGCTTGTAATCTATAGACTTCTAACATGTGAAACTGTGCAGTAAAGTCAGAATGTTTATTTTGTTCAAATTTATTTATTTTTTTTTTCTTTACCAAGTGAAACAAGAACAAAAGTCCTACGTATCATGTGATTGTAGTTAGTGGTAAAAGGGAAATATAAAAACTGGAAACTACAGCTATAACCTTCAAATAGATATAGATCTCCTGCAAAGAAAATAATCTTTAAATAGCTAGCTTTCTTAGGACAGAAGAGAAACAACATATGGAGAGAATTCCACCAGTGGATCATCATGAACTGAATGATTACTGTTTTCAAGGGACATTTCCTTATCTTCATGTTCTTCCTAGATTCCTTGTGCCAAGAGCTAGCTGCAGTATATGCCCTTGTGGGTGCAGCTACTGCATGATTGTTCTCTCAGTTTTTCAGTACAGTAAATATGTAATTCATTAGTTTGGAAATACACCACTAGAGGGGGATCAGAGCAGTTTTAAGGTAGTGGAAACATCACTGATGTTAACTGTCTTTGCTTGTATTTGTAGAACAAGTAAGGTGTTTTTATGAAGTCTCTGATCACCTAACAGGCTTCTAAACTCAGCTTCAAAGAAAGGATAATTTTTTTTTTTTAATCCAGCTATAGGGAAGCTTGGACAGCCTGTTTTAGGTCTCAATTCAAGCTATTTAGCTCACTGTCAGCTGGCTGATGTTGCTTATTGAAAAAGAGTTTAAAAAAAGAAGAAGAAGAAAAAAAAAAGAGACCCCCCACCCATATAGCGGAGCAAATCTCTCAAGCAGGATGGTTAGTCGCTGGTCAGGTAGTGATGAGAATCTCCATTGTGAGGGTCCTTGCAATGATGTCTGCATTTGTAGTGGAGACTCCCTCCACAGTCCTACATAACCACTCCAGTATATGCATGCTCCATTGTTATTGATGATATTAAAGTATGTACAAAACATCTCCTGTTATCCTAGCTACATACAAAAGACCATCCTATGAGACTGTTTCTGCATCTACCAAATCAGCTCCTAGTGACTATTTACTATTTATTTTTAGTGTCTTATCTATGTACAAGCTGATCTATTTTGCAACAGGAATTTCCTCATATGGCCATATTATTCTCCTACAATGTCAATTAACACTTTTAAGCATACATGTTGGTCTAGGCAGAGCAGGATTTGTCTGAGGGAATTCTTTAGCACAATCAGAAATTCCAACCTAGAGAGCTCCTTACTCAAATACTGTGTTGTGAAGGAGGTGGGAAGCTCTGTCAGCTCACCAGTTTCAGGTTGCTATGTTGTTTTCAAACCAGTTCATTATCTCATCTATGAAGATAGCTCGAATTTGCTTTCATGGACCATGATAACTAAAATGCACCAGGTGTGCACATAGGTATAACATTGATACCCAGCTGCATCACAATTATATCAAAATTATAACTCATACTTCATTCATAACTTAAATTCTATAGTTCTTGCTGCACTAAGGTATAAATAAAGCAACAGGCCCAGCTTCTGCTGTGCAAGGCAAGTCTTTATTTTTAGATATTAGCAGTGGCCTCTCTGTTTGCTGCCAAATGGATGAAACTGTCAGTAAAACATGACTCTGTCTTTGTAAAATTGGCTAGGCACAATAGAATGGACCTTCACAAGGAATTGACCTTCAAAGAAGTGATAGCAGCATTCTACAACTGGAAAAGGAAAATACAGAAAGCAAAATGTATGTTAAAGGGAAAACTTTCTCATAGGTATGGATTAGTTGGATAAAGCTGTGAAATTAGCTTTGCTCATTTCTCTATGCAGTCCAAGTCTACTTTACTCCTCTTGGAGAGTGAGACCTAATAGAACCTTCAAAGATGTCAGGTGTGCAATTAAATAAATCTCAGAAAACTTAATTATTTTCTACCATATACATTGATTTAAAAATGATAACTTTGGGGGTGGAAGATATTACTACATCATGTGGTTGAAAAATGGTGGGTTTACTGGGGAAAAAGTAACTAACTCATTAACTTGATCCGTCAGAGGATTAAACACAAAGACTTAAGTAAGCACTGAATTGCTTTTTGGATCTTTTTCCAGTTCTGAAATCTTTGGTTTACTTTATCCCACCTTCCTTATTTCCAATCAGAATCCAAGAAAGATTTACACTCAACATTTCCTAGGTTTGCTAATTATAATCATCTTCTCCCAAAATGTATCTGATTACTCAATAATTTTAGTTATAGTGCCATTTTATTACCCCTTTTTGTCTGAATCTAAACCACACTAGCTGTTCCAGATGGACAAATTAGTGGTAAGTATCTTCCTATAATTCTATTGAGGCCTGAAAGCTCATAACAGCTCCTGACATATTTTTCTTAACTTCCTAGGTAGCATGATGTCCAATCCAAAACAGACGGCTGTGACACATTCACAAGCACTTTTCAACTATATCTTGCCATCATGGAAAAATATCTCATGGAAACGTGCATGGGGAATATATGAACAACTCACTTGAAATCGTTGTCTATTTAGACACATCTAAAATGTGTCTAAAGCACATTTTACGATATGTGCTTTATCCTGTTCCCAGCTAGAAGTGAGCAGTTGCTTTTAAGAAAATGAAGTACCAACAGAATAGATTGCCCCAGGAAAACAGAATATTGCTCATTAAGCAAGGTCAGACTGAGGCCAAACTGCTAGATGTCAAGGGTACAGGAGTACCCTGAACCATATAGAAGCAGCCTCTACTACAACCACTTTGTTTTTCTATTGATGTAAGGGAAATGTTGAGTAGATGTTGCTTTTTAGGGAGGATAAGATGATAAGATGCTGATTTTCCCCATTCAGATATATTCTAGCTGGTGAAAGCAAGTAGTTTCTTTGTAACAGATTTTTTCAATGGCTGTTTTTATAGCCTTTCTTCAGATTTCACTGAAGCTTTTGAGACAGTTTCATTCATACAGATAACAGTGTCTTCAGCAGCACCCATCACCTGAGACTAGATGAGACTCGTGCTCTTGCGTTTACTTTACAAGGTAAGCTGAGAATTTAGATTTCCTTATTTCCATATCTTTTCATTGGCTCAAAGGCTCGAAAGAGAAGTACTTACACGTATATTAACAATCTTATTTTTAAGTTTCTCCGTGTAATTTGTATTCTTCTACTTCTTAATCAAAAATCTAACTTGCTGAAAGATTTCCATATCTCTGTTATTGAATCATGGGAAATGAGACTTTACTTCTGAATTTAAGGTTTGTGTTTCATCCTTTGCACTTCTAAGAAGCTTTATTGATATTTCTGAGTGAATATTTTATGGTAATGGGTACATTACCAAAAAAGCACAGTTTGTGAAAACTGAGTATACTGGACTGCATCTTACAAAACTTTGATGAAAACACTGTAGATTCCATTTAAATTCTTGCTCTACAGAGAATGTAAGCAGCATATACTATTCTGTACCGAAAAGATAATATTTTCATACTAATCAAGAATGATTGATATATGATGTTTTACAGCCAAACTATGTGGTTGCAGGAGTATTCTCTCTCTAACTGCTTGGATTTTAAGCTATGGTGCCAGATGTTATGTATATTTCTCATGAATTTGAAGCTTTAGATTTTCCAGCTGTACACAGAAGGCCGCAGGTGATATTATTTGAGAATATTTTGAAAGATTTCCAAAGTACTTGCATAAAATTTCTTTTGTTTTCTGTCAAAATAGATCAAACACACAAGTATTTTACTACTAGTATTAGTTGCATAGTATTCTGTGATTGTTGCATAACATCTCTAGCAACAGGCTATTCTTTATCATAGGAATTACGATAATGGAGAGTATGTATTTAACCCTGCATGATAGAATCAGTTTTAGTTTGCGAATGTGCAGAGATTCATACCGGATTTTTTGTCAGTTATGGTGGTGTCTCCTTCTTCTCTAAAACAGAAAGTCTGATCCTTTACTTCTTTTTAGAATGACAGGGCTAACATGTAGTTTTCTGTACAGCTCATCCAATGCATGGGGTCTAACAACAGTTTTATTTATAGAGTGTACCATTCTCTCCCCATTTACAGTCTTTTCCAGGCATATTGACCAAGATAAAATAAAGTATTTACAATGAGAAGTGTCTTATTGCCTTGCATTGTTACATAATGGGAGCAACATGCTCTAAGTTTGATCACAATTTCTAGAGAAAAAAGTCATCATTTTCAGTCATTGCATAAAATAATTACGTCTGGTACAACTTGGCAGCTGCTTAAGCGTCTCCACACTTGGCCTTTATGGACTTTCTAAAAACATTTAACAAATGTGGGTTTTGGATAACACTTTCTGCATCTGAATGTAAAGTCTGTGTCTTTGCAGAAACAGTTTCAATTGTCTTTATCAACTGATAATCATAAATCTTTCTTTTTTCAAATTAGTTATATTTACTGGATCTTTGGTTGGATCTGAGAGCTATTGAGACTCTGGCTCATTCATGTCTTATACTTTCTGATCTGTGTAAGTTGCTGCATTCAAACCTGGCTGGACATCTGGCGTTTTTGAACGTCAGCTCTGTGTTCATCACTAGATTTACCACTAAATTACCCAGACAATTTTATAATGAACACATAAGTTTCCTTTCGTTGACATAGTGACATACTGTGTTCTTCCAAATTCCATCTCCAGCTTATGATGGATGCATTCCTTGGCCAAATCATTCATTTGCTAAATTCCATGTGACTCCATAGATACAATTAGTCTTACATCACTGTCACCTCCAGACAAGCAAAGATGATTTAAAATAGCTACAAACTGGCACTGGTGTGCATTGTTTTCTATTCTATTTGGATAAATAGCCTCACAGTCTGCAGTGTTCTTTTGTCCTTGTCGCTTTAGTGTATGACTTACCATTCTGTTCATAAGTATTTACAGTCACCATCTCTTCACCAGCAATGACAAGAATCACTTTGTTCATCTTCACTGTTCATGCCTGTTTAACTACGTGTAATTCATTACACCTAGCAGTGGCTTACATCTGTTGTTTTTTATTGTGCTCCTTAAATATAATATGACAAATAGCCTTCGATGATGGAATGACTGGCTGGGTAGATGAGGGGAGAGCAGTGGACATTGTGTACCTTGACCTCAGCAAGGCTTTTGACACTGTCTCCCAAAACAGCCTCGTAGGTAAGGTCAGGAAGTGTGAGTTAGATGAGTGGCCTGTGAGGTGGATTGAGAACTGGCTGAAAGGCAGAGCTCAGAGGGTTGTCATCAGTGGTGTGGAGTCTACTTGGAGGCCTGTGGCTAGTGGAGTCCTGCAGGGCTCAGTACTGGGTCCCATCCTGTTCAACTTCTTTATCAATGACCTGGATGAGGGGACAGAGTGCCTCCTCAGCAAGTTTGCTGATGCTACCAGGCTGGGAGGAGTGGCTGACACACCTGAGTGCTGTGCTGCCATTCAGAGAGACCTGGACAGGCTGGAGAGCTGGGTGGAGAGGAATTTCATAAGGTTCAACAAGGGCAAGTGCAGGGTCCTACACCTAGGGAGAAATAACCCTAGGCACCAGTACAAACTGGGGGCTGACCTTCTGGAGAGCAGCTCTGCAGAGAAGGACCTGGGAGTGCTGGTGGATGACAAGATGACCCCGAGGCAGCAATGTGCCCTTGTGGCCAGGAAGGCCAATGGTCTCCTGGGGTGCATTAGGAAGAGTGTTGCCAGCAGGCTGAGGGAGATGATCTTGCCCCTCTACTCAGCCCTCGGGAGGCCTCATCTCAAATCCTGTGTCCAGTTCTGGGCTCCCTAGTGCAAGAGAGACATGGAGCTACTGGAGAGAGTCCAGCGTAGGGCTACAAAGATGATCAGAGAGCTGGAGCACCTGCCCTAGGAGGAACGGCTGCGAGAGCTGGACCTTTTTAGCCTGGAGAAGAGAAGGCTGAGAGGAGATCTTAGCAATGTGTACAAGTACCTGAAGGGAGGGTGTCAAGGGGATTGGGACAAACTCTTTTCAGTTGTCCCGTGTGACAGGACAAGAGACAATGGGCAGAAATTGAAGCACAGGAAGTTCTGCCTGAACGTGAGGGGGAATTTCTTCCCTGTGAAAGTGACGGAGCACTGGCACAGGTTGCCCAGGGAGGTTGTTGAGTCTCCTTCTCTGGAGATGTTCAAAACTCATCTGGATGCAACCCTGTCTACCATGCTCTAGGTGACCATGCTGAGCGGGGAGGTTGGACTAGGTGATCTCCAGAGGTCCCTTCCAACTTTAGTGATTCTATGATTATATGAAATAGTTTGTATAGTTGGTTCTTTTGTTTGTTAATGTGCTACATTATTTTCCATTGTTTAAAGCTCTGCCCAGAACTGAAAAAGGACTGTGCGTCACCAGAGGGTTCAGATTCCTGACACGGCATTACCGTAGTCCTTGGGTCTTTTGAAGTGTGTGGTTAGTATCCATTTTGGTACCCTTTCCAGCGAAGGCCTTGGGCTCCATCGCTGCTTAACTCCAAGCCTATGGAAATTACTCTTGCAAAGAATAATTAAATATATTATTAACTACATAGATGATCAGTAACTTCATATAAGTCAGAGTAAAGGGACAGTAACTTAAATAAAATTGATACTGGAGCTCCTATTTCTAAAATTAGCTGCCACCCCGAGTAAGAGAAATTACTCTGATTACTAGATGGTAACATACACACAGATTTTAAATACACTCACCTCCAATTTGGTAAGGAATAAACTTCCCTTCAGTGCTTACTCTTGACTACATGACTTTGTTATCTGGCATTTAGAGTTGTGAATCCATAAGGATATTACATACTTGCTTTTTATTGTAATTGCACAAAGTATTAGCACTGTGTCAGCACCTACTTTGTGGAAAAGTATTAATCTGTAGTGCTTCACTTCATGAGTACTAATGCAAGAGGTGGAGAGTTATAGTGAGGCATAAGACTATGCTACAGTCTTTTTGAAAGAATATAGTAGCTTCCTGTACTATCTTTTGGAGCCCAAGGCCTTATATATTGAACTACCATCAAAGACTGGAAGATTCTTGGAAGAATCTGCTAGTATTGAGCCACTAATGGTAATACATTGCTCATTAGAAACTGACAATGTTATAATCTACATTTTGGAATCAATGGTATGAAAGAATCACATTCTACTTCCTCTGTCTACTACAAATCTATCAGTAAATAAATGTTTAACAGATGTGTATATGTGTAAAGCTATATATTTATATATTTTTAATATTCTATCACCCTGTTACCACTCATTGCAGGAAACCTGTTTTCTGTACTTTAATATGTCTCTGTGGCAAATGTGTGGGGGCTTACTGTTACTTGGCTTTGTTGTATCTCAGAAGAGTGTTTCCTGGTTGTGCCAGGGCCAAACTATTAACAGTATAGGTACAAGTATTTCAGGAGAAATTGGGCATCTACTCAGATGGGTCACAAAACAAAACATCTCCCATCGCTCAGTTGCTACTGTTTGTTTGCCAAGATATTAAAAATTCATCTAGTCTAGTTAGTGAACATAAATAAAGCTGAAAGGCTCTGTAGTAGTTTTATGATTACCTCATGACATATTTGTGCTAAGATGAAGTCACAGACCTTGAGGAAAACTTGCAAGGTATTCTTTGGAGTGAACTGTGAAATACATTCTTTTACAAAGTTTCACATGGACTTCTGTAGGAAAAAAAAAAAAAAAAAAGCATTTATACTATGTATTATGATTCTGTATAAATCTTCTCTATCACAATTTCGAAGCAAAATACCCTAATTTTATAGTAGCATACAACATACTGAATTCCAAAATATAGAAATACATTAAAGCCTATTTGATCTCTTCCAAACCAAATATCAACAGATTTAGAAATACATATAGCAATATTCAAAGCAAATTTTTAAAGTTCCATAACCACAGAATAAAAATCCACCACTATTTAAACATCCAATTGGTGCCGTTTTTTCTATTTGTGACATGCCTGCAGCCATGAATGTAAATGTAAATATTGTGTAAACCTAGAGGAATGAGCTCTAAAATTTTATCTCTGGTAATTTTGTCTCTAATTGTTAAAATTTCTCAAAATATAGTGAAATGTCAATCAGTTGAAGCTATTAAGGAACTTGTACTGAAATACTGTTACTTTTCAGATCCAAAAATACTGATTGCTTGAAGGCCAAGGTTTCTGTTGGACTTGGTGAAGTTAACCACTGTCAGGTTGGGAAAGTTCCTCCCATTCCCTAATTTTTATTACTGTCAGACACTTCCCAGAGCTATTCGTACAATTAGTGTGCAGATCTGCTATGATACGGCCGAGTTAAGGTAGACTTGAAGCCTGGAGAGATAGCTTGAGCTTGGAGCTTTTGAATTTCCCTTTATACATTGAGGAGGATTCAGTGCTATTGCACTTTTGACTCAGGAGAGAGATGTCCTACAACCATGTGCCTTTGAGAGGACACTCAGCTTTGTTCTTACCATTGTTCAGGAATAATTCTAGAAATATCTCCACTATGCCAAAATCGTAAAAATATGATTTTGCCATGGCTTCAAGCTATCATTCTTTGCAGCTCTTTCATAGTCATATATATACACACACTTTCATTGTCATATATATATATACACACATATATATATATACACATTTATATACATGTGTTTGTGTGTGTATGTGTACATACACCTTTGAGTGCGTGAGCACGTGAGTGTGTACATACATACATATACATATATATATATACTTGCAATATTACATAAGCATCTTTTCAACACTCTTGTAGGTGTCTTTCTTTCTCAACAATTCCAGCTTCTGGAATTCAGATCCGCTTGATAGGAAAATGAACTCTTAAGTGAAAGAGAAACCACAGCTCTTCTTTAGATCTGTTACTAGTATTTATTAACATGTGACTCAAGAAGAGAGGCAAAAACTGTTCTTACAGCCTAAATGATTTTAGACCTTTTCTGCTAATTGAATAAAAACTCAGTCAACCTGCTGTTTGATAAAAAGCAGAAATAGCCCCATTCATTCATGCTACAAAAGTGATAGCTGCCAACATAGAAAGTCCCCCCCCCCCCCCCAGTTTTAATTATGGTAATGCAACAAGGTAACACTAAATCCATATAACATTCAGGAAATTAGGAAATCTGTCAACAAGGAGGACAGAATTGTTGGAAACTCTGCCCAAATGAGGAAGATTCTTGAGGTTGCTAGCATTTTTCTGCTAAGTCTATCAAATTAATTTAGTTTCCATATTATATTTCTGTGCAATGGAAGACTATTCCCTTTTATGTTCATTCCTTTCTCTTAAATTAAATCTCAGAATGCAAATACTTAAAATTTGATGATTTGTAGCTTTATAAATGTTTTGTCAACTACCTTAGCTCTTAATTTAGGAAGTACTTGAGTGTATGCATTAATCCAAGACTTCTAATAATTCCTGTACATAAAGATAGCTAGGCCTAAAAAATGTGATATTTCAAATTGCAGCCCAGGAGAGGTCTCCTTTTTCTGATGGGATCTACAAAAATTAGGACATGCAGCACTGTTTTTCTCTTCCTCTCCCGTATGGGGAGTCATTGTGTCACAGCGTCATTGCTCTGAAATGCTGTGTAAAAGTGAGATTTTTTCCCAGTCCTTCATAACTAGCAGCAAAATCTGACCCACTGGAACAGAAATTTGCCATTACAAGAATGCTACTTACAGCTCTGCACTGTTAATGTTTTTAAACTTTTAAAAATATTTTCCTGAATTTCTTACTTCTTAAAGCTCAGTGTTCGATACATGCAGGTCTTTCAGCTTCAGAGTTCAGCCACACTGTCGGACTCTAAAGACCCAAACTCCACCACCTGCCTTATCTAAGTGAATTGTATCATACCTGGGACAGAGAAGTGATCATCAGCGGTATTAAAAACAAAACTAGAACACCCAGCCTGAGATCTAAGTGAATTAGAAATCTTAACACAAGATCGTCTTTCAGCTGCACCCTGGAGATGATCTGTTTGCATTTTATTTCTTTATGACTGCTTTTGGCCAGCAGAAAATGAGGGTAAAGTGAGCTTAACCGAGTCTTTCCAAATGGAGCTGAAGCTGTTACCACGAGGCAGAAGGAGCTGCTCTGCTGTAAAATCTCAATCATTCATCTTAATTCTCTAGTCAATGAGGAGATGCTGCCTCTAATGCTTCTCTCCCAACAAATGGAAACTCTTCACTATTTCCCTTCCACACTTTCAGCTTTGCAATCTCTATGTTTTAAAATTTAATGTTGCCAAAGCACTCTCTTTCTCTCTCATCATCTTTTAACTGGGTCATCTATTCTGCTATAACCAGTCACTGGAGCCTTAGAGAAAACAAGTATTTAAACAACTATATCTGGTTATGCACATCAGAAAGAGAGCAAACAAACAAACAAACGAATAAAACTCAAGAAGGTAGGATATATCCTTCCACTGGCAAAAATTGCTGTCTTGACTACCTTAATATCCCTAACCTTCAGTGAAGGACAGAAAACATCCATAATGCAGCATGCTAAAACGACTCTTCCTGAACCTATAATAACTGTTGGGTCACCTACCCCCAGCTAAGGTCTTTGTCTTGCTGTCTGTTGGCTTATTAATTTGCATGAAGATAGCTCCCCAGGTGAGGGAAATAAAGATTAAGAGTGAGACATGCAGTACTGTTAAAGGTATTGGCTTTCTGTCATTCATACTCTCCTTCATTTGTACGGAAAGAGCAGTCAGAAAGTGCCTTGACAAAACTGCAGCTCAATTTTCTCATTAAAAGTTAAATGCACTTGTGTACTTGTCAATTATTTTTTTCTGCAGTCTCTATGGATTGGCTCATCATTTCCCAAAAGGAAATTCTTCTGGCAGCAAAAAACATTTGACTTTCCATTTTTATCTTGCAAGATTTTCCTTATCCATATAAGAAATAAAGACTTGATATTGTGATCTGCTATTATGCATGTCAGTGCCTCCTAGGACTTAATTCAGTAAATAAAAATCTTTGGGCTAGTAATTCTGTGGTAAAGGGTTTGCACTTCCTGTGCTCCCCATGGAGTAATAAAGCGAGGAAATTCTTTCACTATTCTCTGGAAATTTAAATGGCTTAATATACCAAGTTATTTACAAAATGAGTTCAGGTAATGTTGCATTTTTTTAAAAGTAGCAGTAAACCTGTAAAAGTCACTCAGCAGCTGTTTAAATCAAGCCTATACTTTAAGTACATTTTCAGAGTTAAAATTTGTGGCTGAGTGTTGTCCTGGACTGGGAATAATCCCCTGGACCAACCCAATTTAAGTCCTGCAAGTCAGTATCATTATTATTAATCTATATTGTGCTATATATGTGTAACTACTATAACGCGAGTGGAAAAAGAGGTATGTCACAAATGTGAGTCAACAATAGTAACTGTGGAGGAAAAACAATAGTACCAAGAAAACGAATGATTATATACATAATAAGAATACCAAGAAAGCTTTTTTTTTTTTTTTTATTATTATTATTTTTAGTATTAATTTTATATTGGTATCAATTCTAAATATTTAGGGGAAAAATATCTACGAAGCAGTGGATGAACTTAATCAGATGTAAGAGTCTAGGAAAATTACAGAGGAGAGTAGCCTTTTTTTTTGCTTATGTGTTGTAATTGATCATTTTTTTGTGCCTGTTCAAACAAAGGGATCAGTTAAAAAGGGCTCTCACTAAAATCAGCATGACTAAGACCTTAGCATAAGTTACAAATCACTTGCACCTCTATCTGTCTCAAAAAGATGCATGCCTTTAAACTATTTGAAAGAGACATAGGAGAAATTTCTCTCTCTTAAAAAAAAAAAAAAAAAAAAAGCCCTCGATAGTCTCCTTTCAAGAGAATTTACTTTCAGCGGAATGTGTCAACTTTATCTGACATGTGCTACAAGTAGGAATGAAGATAGCTGTTGGGAATAAAAAAACTTTTTTTTCCCCTTTAATAAGAATCAAATTGGATTTTTTTTTTTTTGAAAGAGACAGCTTTGTTAGTACTTTCCATAGAAAAAAAAAAAACAGCATGCTGATATGGAAAACATATTCTAACACTGATCATAACACGAAGTTGCATAGTGAGGGAAACAAAAGAAAAATAAGAATGAGATGAGAAGAGTAAAAGCCAACATACAACTTTGAATTTGTAGAATGAAAAATAGTATTTCACCACTTGGTGTCACTGCAGCATTTAATATTTTTAATTATTTGCCCATTTCTAATCGATACTATTTTTGTTGTTCTGCTTTTTTTTTTTTTTTTTTTTTTTACTGTAATCATTGCTGCTCTTTTTTAGCAAGTAGTAATGAAAGGTAGCAATTAAACTAAAACTTGTTAATGGCCCTCTGATCCAACAATGAAATTGTCGAGTATTAAACCAGCAGCATAAGCTCTGAGCATCAAATCGATTTGCAGGAAGCTGATTCAGAGATAGACAGGACTTGCACAGTTCAAAGTCTGGAAATCTGTCAAAGCTATTTGTATTGTTATTTGCAGACTTGATCCAGTTCGCAATACCTCCCCCCTTACGTCTACACCTTTTTAATTCTTCTTAAAATAGGTGTCGTCTGGCGTTGAGACCTTTGTGAATATCCTTCTCTCGGTGACATGGTCACCGTTTCACCCAGCATTTGTTTTATCTGATGGCTGTTGAGACCGCACGCTCGCTTCAGGCAGTGGCTGCGTCCGTGCTATGGACACCACGCACTGCACGACAGGGGGCTTGCCCAGCGCCCCTGCCTACTACTGCTAAACTTTCTATGGATTCGTAAGGGAAATAAAGGAAGAGAAAGAATTTTGCTTTAAACTGAGAACATCCTAAAACTGAGGTTGATAGACCGGGGTGTGTTGTACCCGTGACAGAGCCAGCTGTAACCTCTGCTATCCTGGGGGCACAGTCAGAGGATGTTTCTGAATGATCCTTCAAGAGATTTGTGTCTGCTCCTTTCCTTCCCTTCCACGGATTAGGCAGCAGATTCGGGAAGGAGAGACATGAAAAATACTTATGTTGTAAAAGCTGAACAATATCACATGTGTAAGACTTTGAGGCTGAAGTGAAAATTTTCAGAACCTAAGAGAAATGCATAATTTGAGAGGCTAGACTCCATCACGCTTTTATTTCCGATATAGTCAATAGATCGTGCACAGGCCAGGCTAGAGCAGTTCCCTCAGAAGTCAGTTAATTTAATTAAGACAAGACACATTTTCTGAGTATGTACAGCAGCCAGGTTTTGTAAAATGATTTAGGTAAAGGAAATAAGCTCCAGCCTCACTACTACCCCTTCCTCCACCCCTCCTCCCTTTTTTTTTTTTTTTTTTTTTGAGTAGTGCACCTTCATGGAAACCATTTGTTTACTTCTCAGACTATATTTTAAGATTCTCAATGAGGAGAAATAGCTATAGAAATAGTTTTTCAAACTTCAGGAAAATGCGTTAAGAAGCTGAAGGACTTCATTTAGGAGACTAACAGGAGAAAAACAAACTTTTCAGAATCAAGTTTTACTAAACATATGTTACTGGCTGCCAAATATATCTTTTAAGGGCTACTGGAAAAGAAAGTGGAAGAGGAGAGGACAAGGACAAGAACAAGCATGAGGAGAGGAGAGGAGAAGAGAAGATGTATTTTAAAGACTAATCCTAGAGAAAGAGATAGAAATGAGAAATAGCTTTTGCATAATCCATATCAAATCCTCCATTTCCGTCTGCAGTTTAGAAAAAAACACCCAGTATTTTAAATAATAAAACAAAATAAAACAACAGCAACAACAACAATGAAATCAACATTCAGTAATCATTCTAGAAGTGAATACACAATAGAGAATAGAGAAATCACCTCTCCATCCTATCATAGACCACCCCTACTGTACAGAAGCTGCCTGTGTATAAAGCACTGGCTCTGCTCATAAATACAACATATAGGCATGTTGTACTGCAGTAACAGACTGACACACTTGTGGAGCTGTCGGCAGCAATTCTGCAGGCACATAACTCAGATGTTATTAATTTCCAGCAAAAGAAACATTTCATTACATTTCATGAAAATGTTCATGTCCCTCTTTTCAGAAAAAAAAGTTTTTATTTCACAGATCCCATCTCATCTCAAAAATCACAATTGCAATCCGCAGGCCTTCTAAAAGGAAGGAAGGATAGAAAGGGGAGAAAGAGGGAAAGAAAGGAGAGAAAAAAATGTATTTCATTACTTATTGAATCTCAGATATTGTTTCTACTCAGTAACTTTTCCCCATAAGCTTCATGGACTCTCCTAAGCCATATTTCAACAGCTTAGGCTTTCTTGAACATGCCTGATTTGTTTTTCTCAAAAAATCCCGTGCCTTTCTTAATAAAAGACATTTCTGCTTTGTCAAGTGTGACAAGAACAGAAGGTGGCACACGGGATTTGTCCTCACATCTGAAGAGACTGCAATTGGAAGCTCGTTCCAGGAATGTGCACCAAGCATGGCATCTGAATGGAAATTAAGCAAGCAAGAAACACTAAATTTAGACATGAAAGGTTTAGACAACTTCAATATTGAATATCTGTAGACTTTTTTTTCCCTCCACCTTGAGCCAGTTGAAATACATTTATTTATCCATCTGTGGAGCCTTGAATTCTTTTCCAAGCAGTCTGGGCATTTGTCTCTGCACAATGCAGGGTGGCTGGCCCAGGTCAGTGTGTATTTCATCCAGACTTACCTATACTTCTGACATGTGATATCTCCCTAACAGAATCAAATTTTTGTTCTACTTTCCTAGTCTCACAGGGAGTTGCAACAAATGTAGAAATCATATCTGGCTCTGGAAACTACTGAGTGTATCTCTTCCTCATAAATGCACCCGAATAAAACTACCCAGAAGATATCAATAAAAACTGAATAGCCTTGAAGTATGACTTCTGCACAAGACGTTAACCTGAACTCTGCCTTCTTCTGGAGCAAGTTCTCATAGTACCTTCATAACCTATAAGGCAGTCTTGCAGAAAATGACTGGGTTGCACTCTGGTGTACCTGGTCCTGGTATTATACTGGCCCTGACATTTTTTTTTTATTTATTTTCCAGTACAGGCCCTTGATGATGACCAGTAGCACGTCTTTAGCAGAGGTCAACAATTCCAGAACATTAAAAGTCTCAAACACAAATGAGTCAAACGTTCTATTGATGAAAAACAAATAGCCAAAAACAACCACCACTAGAAGGATTCTTCAGTTTCTGTGGACAGATGTGAATGAAAGATGGACAGCTGTCATCTCTTGCTTATCAACCATTGAGCCTATCGGTCAGTGACCTACTGTAACATACTCTTGACTGATTCACCCTTCTGTGCAGCGAGGGGGACTGAACTTCGAATAAGAGAAAGACTATCCTGAAATACCTAGTTACATACTCATGTCATGGGAATAACTGCATATTCACAGGTGAGAGTTACTCAAAAGGCTTCTATTAATTTAAAACAAACCAAAGAAAAAGCAAAATAATAATAAAAAAACCCACCTCTTTTAAAGTATAAGTATGGACTCTGAACAACTTTGCTCTAAAAAAACAAACAAAAAAAGTTTAATGCAAGAAAATTCTGTGGCCTGGAGAAGATGTTATCAAAATTTAATTTTTCAGGGGATATTCTTATTTGTTGGCTACTTTTAGTTGTCTTTCAATTAAACTAATCCATTTTCTGATATGCTCTAATAAATTACTTTGCTGAGTGAGGCTGAAGGAATTTCTCAGCTAGTGCAAATGCTCCAAATTTAATTGGAGTCAGCCACTAAAAGTGTGTAATTACCTGTATTAACTAGGGCTTTCAGTGAAGCTTCATATTGGTGTCACTCCTTAATTATAATTTCTGAAGGAACATATTTGGTGTGAAAATAAATCAAATAATTGAAAAAGATTGGCTGCCACTAGTTTTGTTTTAAAAATGAAATCTTCCTGAGAACATCACATGAAAGTTCCCTAAAATAAACTGTTCACTGTTTCATGATCTAAATTCAGTTTGTTGCATATACTTTGTTCATCCTAAAGTATAAAGATATCTTCAACTAGCAAAATGGTCAGCTAGAACAAAGATAAGTAAAAACATGTAGCTCGTATTGATTAAATAAATATCATCAGGTGTAAGTTACTATCAACATTTGCAATCCTTTCCTTTCATGAAAAGAGAGTTGAAGCTTTTGGAGGGACACAGGTTATTATTACGGAAAATCTAGGCTGGGACAGAAAATCAATGAATAGAATGAGGGTACAGATTGTATGAGATGACATATCTACTTTCAAGAGGTTCTTAGCATTAAATCATGAACAATTTCCATACAATAAGAAGTCTTGACAACACAGCTCACTTTTGCAGTTCAAGTCTATTGACTTGAACCAAATCAAAAACAGTACTGACATGGTCTTTATGCTGAATTGTATATTGTCCACTTTTCTTTCAGTAAAATAAAAAAAAAAAAAAAAAAAAAAGTTTTAATGGGTATTCTGCTAATTAGATAGTAATACAATTTTGTGATCACAGATGATTCAGGTCAACTGTTCACCCTAGGAGATCCAGTGCTACATAGCATATGGGTATTAAAGTTGGAAAGACCATAACATAAATTAGTTTAAGACTTAAATAAGATGTCTTTCAATGACATTGAGAAATTTACTGTTTTCTTTTTTCTCAAATATATTTTTCATTATATTTTTGGTGAAAGTTTTGCATCATAACAGCAACAACAGCAAACTAGTGAAAAATGTATCATACAAATTTTAGTCCAAGGGGCAACTTAGGGTCGAGTTTGCAAATAATAACTACCATCAGCCAGAGATAAGATTTGTACTTTGTAGGAATGTTACAACTTTTATACAAGATTAAGCAACTAAAAAAATAATTATCAGTCTTCTCTTGAGGGATTATTTATGTGATACATTAAATAAGTTACAAGGAAGTTTCCTGATCCCAAGAAGTGTGTATGAGCATGTTTTCAGTGACTATTATATCTGTTTTCACCTTTAACATTTTATTGTATCACACTACATGCCCTAAACAATCTCATTACATACTGTACTCATTCTTCCATGCCTAGTTTTTCATAATTAATATGGATCCCTTATGTCATAACCTTGTTCTTTATCTGAACAAAAAGCTGTATATAGGGATGCTTGCTAAAGACAACCCTTAATTAAGAAGAATCCAGATTTTACAGTCCAATGGACTCCTTCATTTAAGAACAGTGAACGTAGAGTATATCATTACCTAATGCAGCTGATTTAGAGTGGCTTAATAGATCACTGATTAACTTTGAAATCTTTTACCTATTGATTAATACATCATAATACTTTTCATTCTCTCCAGTTGGCCTAGAGTATTTGTGATTTAATCACTGCAAATGTCATGGTTCATAATCCAGCCATTTTCCTGGCAGAAGGAATCAGCAATCTAGAGACTGTAATTTTGTTTACTCTCCTAAACTATATAATCTCTCCACTCAAATGTAATTGTGCATGAAAAGAGTTATAGTTGCTTGCTATTTGGGTGAACTGAGATGGAGGAGGATAAAGGACAAGCCTTATCTAAGAATTGTTCGATGAACTCTGAACATTCAACTGCAAGGAGAGTGAAAATAGAGGAGGAAGGAACAGAATCATAGAATCACAGGTTGGAAGGGACCTCTGGAGATCACCTAGTCCAACCTCCCTGCTCAAGCAAAGTCGTCTAGAGCATGTTAGAAAGGATTACATCCAGGTGGGTTTTGGATATCTCCAGAGAAGGAGACTCCACAACCTCTCTGGGCAACCTGTTCCAGGGCTCTGTCACCATTGCAGTAAAGAATTTCTTCCTCATATTCAGGTGGAACTTCCTGTGGTTCAGTTTGTGCCTGTTGCCTCCTGTCTCCTGTCTCTTGTCTTGTCACTTGACACTATTGAAAGAGTCTGACCCCTTCCTCTGGACACTCCCCCTTAAGGTATTTGTGCACATTGGTCTTCTCTTCTCCAGGTTAAACAGCCCGGCTCTTGCAGATGTTCCTCATAAGACAGATGCTTCAATCCCCTGATCATCGTCAAAGCCCTTCACTGGACTCTCTCCAGTAGCTCCATATCTCTCTTGCACTAGGGAGCCCAGAACTAGACATAGTTCTCCGGATGTGGCCTCACCAGTGCTGAGGAGAGCAGCAGGATCACCTCCCTCAACCTGCTGGCAACACTCTTCCTAATGCACCCCAGGAGACCATTGGCCTTCCTGGCCAAAAGGGCACATTGCTGCCTCGGGGTCATCTTGTCATCCACCAGCACTCCCAGGTCCTTCTCTGCAGAGCTGCTCTCCAGAAGGTCAGCCCCCAGTTTGTACTGGTGCCTAGGGTTATTTTTCCCTAGGTGCAGGACTCTGCACTTGCCCTTGTTGAACCTTATGAAATTCCTCTCCACCCAGCTCTCCAGCCTGTCCAGGTCTCTCTGAATGGCAGCACAGCACTCAGGTGTGTCAGCCACTCCTCCCAGCTTGGAAGCATCAGCAAACTTGCTGAGGAGTCACTCCATCCCTTCATTCCTGTCATTGATACATTGAATAAGACTGGACCCAGTACTGAGCCCTGGGGAACTCTGTTAGCTACAGGCTTCTAACTAAACTCCACACTATTGATGACAACTCTCTGAGCTCTGCCTTTCAGCCAGTTCTCAGTCCACCTCACTGTCCACTCACCTAAGTTGCACCTCCTGAGCTTGCCTCTGAGGATGTTATGGGAGACAGTGTTGAGAGCCTTGTGAAAGTCAAGGTACACAACATCCACCGCTCTCCTTTTTCTTTACCCAGCCAATCATTCCATCATAGAAGGCTATCAGATTAGTTAGATATGATTTCCCCTTGGTGAATCCATGATGACTCTTGCTGAACACCTTCTTTTTCTCCGTATGCTTGGAAATGACAGCCAGGATGAGCTGTTCCATCACCTTTCCAGGCATGGAGGTGAGGCTGAACAGCCTGTAACTTCCTGGCTCCTCCATCTCACCCTTCTTGAAGACTGGAGTGGCGCTGGCTTTCTTTGAGTCCTCAGGCACCTCTCCAGTTCTCCACAACCTTTCAGAGATGATGGAGAGTGGCTTAGCAACGACATCCACCAGCTGCCTCAGCACTTGTAGGTGCATCCCCCATTTGTAGATGTCAAGTTTGCTTAGATCTCTAACCCAATCCTCCTCAACCGAAGGAAAGTCTTCCTTTCTCCTGACTTTCTCTCTCATCCCCAGGCTCTGAGATTCTTGAGGGAGGCCCTTAACTGTAAAGACTGAAGTAAAGAAGACATTCAGTAGTTCTGCCTTCTCTGTATCCCTTGTCACCACAGCACCCACCCTTTTGAAGACGGTCTGTTAGAAAATTGTGGAACTGAGATGCAAGACTGACTGTAGATGGAGATATTTCTTTAGTCTGTGATTAATCCCAATCTGTTTAATGGTTTCTGAATTTTCTGGATTGAACTGCTAGCTACATATGAATTTCTATTTTGGGATTTGGATTAGACTGTCAAGTGAAGAACTAAGTCAAAGGACCTGTCTAATGAGACTACAGCATTGTTTCTAGAATCAAATGAAATTTTATATAATCAGTGGCTGTATGCTTTTAAGCTTGATATTCCCATAGCATGGGTTCAGAAAAGGGGTTATACTTGTGCTGAGTCTTATTTAGCTACACCTGACTTGCTTCTCCCCTGAATGGGCCTGTAGAGCTAAGATTAAGAGCCTAAAATGAATTTGGAAATTGGTCTCATCTCTTATTTTCAAGGAAAAGATCTGATATTCTAATTACAATCGCAGGACGTAACGGTAACCATTCCCCTGAAAAACAGATTTTGAAGCTTTAAGTATGTGTCTAAGTGATGCTATTTGTGTGAATTTTGCTGAATGTATTTTGTAGTGTTTCTTCGGTAGTATTAAGTAAGAGAGAACACAGGCAACAAGCAGTAAATGGCATAGTAACTGTATTCTTTAACATTATTTTGACATCTTTATGTTCGTAAAAGGATTGCAGCTAGATCACCTAATCTAATACACAACAGAGAGAGTAGATAGGAAAATAACAGGCATTTAATATGAAGTTAATTTCTAGAATCTATGATTTAGAGTTAATCTGGAAGTATAAACAGAATAAGTTTTTTTATTATTATTCCTACTTTTTTTTCAAATCTTTCCTTATTCAGACTCAGAAATGGGGAGAAAAAATCACTGTATCTGTCTGTATATGTATATTTATGTCAGATGCCTTACCTAGCTTTTCTTTTCAAAAAATTATATTCTAAAGGAAATATGAAGTTGAAATATAAGAGATTTTAACATGCTTCTTTGCACGCAAAGGCATAAAGGAATATTTTCATTCCTTTGAATAGCATTATTTCATTGTCACTTGTATGGCATACATGGCAGAACTTAAAATAACCCCCAAACTAACTTTGTGGCATAATTATTAATCATCAGAGTTAAAGCACTCAGTGACAACAGACTGTTTCATATGAATGAAATTTACAGTCTTCAGTATTACGATTGCTGTTGAAGTTTGTGTTTAACTCCCATATTCAAACTGAAATACTGTTAGCCCTGAAAAAGAAAAAAAAAAAAAAAAAAAAAAGAAAGAAAGAAAAGAAAAAAAGTGAAACTGATAACATTGATAAGTAACTCCATTTAAGGACATTTTAGTATCGGTTGTCTTTTAACAAGATCAGGATACGCTGCAGGTGTACTGAGCTGACACTGCTGCATGGTTGTAAATAGACTAGAAGCTTACTCGTAGTCTGTCTCAAGAGATCCTCTATGTTCTCCCTCTCATTTTGCACTAAACTGAAAAGAAGGGGAATAATTTTAAATGACATTTGATCCTAATGCTTCTCTTAGTATTTTGGTAAGAGATCTTATCAAATTACTCTCTTAAATCCCAGACCAGTGACTCAACCTTTAGAGTGATCACAGAGATGGTAGTCAACTCCCCACAAGTTTGTATATGTCAAAATGAAGTGTTAAAGCTGGTGCAATACTCTCGCCTTTCCCTGTGTTGTTAAAAGAATGCACCAAATAGCTTTTTACTCACTTCAGCATTTACAAGTAGCATGCAGTACTACAGGACGTTGTGGAGAACATTAGACTATCACATAGAGGGCCGTGGCATCATGGATTGATAAGGGCTATAGTCCAGATGCAACTTCCAGTTTACAAGATCCCTCAGCTGGCAGAAACTAGGAGGACATTGCCAGAAGAAATATCATTCCATGTTTGTCCTTTTCCTTCTCTTTTCCTAAATATTTGTCACTGACAGCTGACTGTGACTGACCAACAATCCCTACAATGGAAAAAGGTTCAGAGGAGATGGGCAAGGGCCAAGTACTCCATGAAACTCAGGGATACTGTAGGATGAGACTTGTTAATCACAGCTGTTGCAAAGACCTAACTTTATCTCAACACAGAGCGGACTAGGAGGGTGAGCTTGGTTTTAGATAAGTAACCATAGCTATTAATTGAACTAGGTATAAATGTTTCTTCCAGAGTTGGTAAAAGAATGTGAATGTCTCCCTGGGATTAGCCAGATTAATATGGTGGAAGTGTACAGTGCCTCAGCCCAACAGAGAGTAAAAAACTCAGGTTTAGAAACTAAAAAATTAACAAAACTAAGGAATTTTGAGGAGAGCAATGGGCTTGAGTTGGTTTCAGCCCACTTATTCCTTCCCAGCAAGGGATGCCCACCTTCCTGTCAGTGAATGTACTGTAGAGACCAGTAGTGGCAATCACTAATACCAAATGATTGGTATTATGATTGACTTAAGTATGTGTACATTTGTATTGTGATTTCAGTATATTGTTGTATCACTTTGCTAAATCAAAAATCCCACGTAACATCAAATATGCTCAGAATTAACTTTTCTGTTAAACTTTGCACTCTGTGTGTGGAATATCTAAAAGAATCTGGTCAGAGAGTACTGGACTCTCACACTAACTGAAGACAAATATTGATGGACCTGTCTGACACAGTGATTTTTGTGTTGCAAACAACTGGAAAACTAGTGGATTTTGTTTTCAAGACAAGCTTAACTGAGATAGGAGTCTTCCAACTGCAGGCACAAATCCTTAAATTGCTAGCAATTGACCAATTATATAGACAAAGAAATTTATTTAAAAATTCTCAGAATAAGAAGTGAAGATTTAGAATAATAGGTTTTATGGGGGATTAACTCTTTATCCATTTCTAAAAGGAATTTTAAAGTTCTTTGAATAATAGGTGAACATACTATTAGACTTTCCTCAAAGATGCATTAAAATATTTATCTATTCAGATAAAATAATAATGTAAAGTATGGTAATACAAACAGAGGAAAGAAAAGTTTTCTTCTGGTGTATAATATCCAGACAAGTGTGAGCCTAGGAAATAAGGCATTCAAGACTGTTCTCAGAAGTCTGCTCCCACTGTAAATTACTAGAACCAGTCCTACTAAATCAGAGTAGCACTTCTGGAAATATCACTTTTAGAGGTTGCTTTTTTCAGGAAAATGGGAAAACCTGAAAAAAATGAAAAGCCACTAATGAGGAAAACTGCCAGTGCACAGGGGTGCCCAAAAGAAGATAGCAGTTGACGGAATACTTGGGTAACTTGTGCCTCCACTCACATGACTGTGGCCACAGAGATATGCAACCTGGCAACCTGAGGTACAGCACCGGACCGCAGGTTTTCATTCTTTCTGCTTGTTTAGAAACCTGTGCCCTAACGATCATGCCTACAGTATCAATAGTTTCATATCAACAAGGGATAGGGGGAAAAAGAAAAGAAAAAAAGTGAAAAAAGAGAAAAAAGCACCTGAAAAAAGCAGGCAAATCAAGCTGTGTAACAGACCTCCGATAATGAATCTACATTTTATCTTTTCTTCTCCTGCAATCAACATTCTTATCCAGCACCCCCGATGCTCAAAGCAGGAAATCCAAATATCAAATTCTAGTCCTGTTTCACAAAAGGTCTAGTTATTTGTTGTTTACAGGCACTTTCAAACCTTTTTCTTTTTCTTTTCCCTTCTCTGCGCTTATGTTGCCATTATGTAAGTGTTAGTATGCTGTGTACCCTGACTACCTCCCTCTGAAGGGAGATATAAGACAACACTGTGTATCATTTTTTTACATGTAAGTAATACTGAGGACACATAATATTAACATACAAAGAAATAATGCTACATACTGCCAATACTTTCCTGCAGTACTATTTGTGCTCAAATCCTGTTTGAACTAATTATATATTTCAGTGTGTTCCTGAAGCAGGATGCGGCATCGTGAGAACATTATTACAGGATTGTGTTTTTATGTGTGTGTGTATATGCATATATATATATATACATGTATGTACACACACACACACACACACACGCATGCATACATATTTAATATGTTTTTGCATATTAAGACATGATATATGTAATATAATATATAGTATGTGTATATTTTTATATATATATATATATATACACGTATATAAAGTATCAGAAGACAGAGTTTTATGGATAGTGTAGAAAGGGAGCTACGTATCTTGTGAAGAAAATTACAGAAAGAATACAGACAAGGTCAAGAGTGCATACCCCTGAAAGTGAAATGTTATATTATACATTTTGTGAATAGCTGCAAAGCAAACATTAAAAGATGGAGAATTGTGAGGTAGCATGTCTTAACATCTTAAAAGTATCCTACATGTAAGAAACTAGGGATAACATTTGTCAGTAATTGGGGGGGGGGGGGAGGGGGAATGCAGTTGTCTATTGACACTGACATAACACCAAAAATACTAACCTATTATAAAAGCACTTTCAGGGCAGTTAGATTGCCATGATTACAAATGACTTGGAGAGTGGAAGCTATAAATCTTACTGACTGAAAGAACTAATCACCTTCAAAAGCTAGACATTTTAGAAACTCAAGAGGAAGAGCTTCCTGACATTTTCTACAGCAACAGGAAGAAATAACTTTGGAGTTATCACTAAAGTATGTTTCACCTATTTGAATGAAATTCCACATGTCGGACACAGCTGGGCCTTTAGCTACAATTACCCTAAAATAACTACACGATCATACGACGGTAGCTGTCAAAACGAAAGTAGAACTGGAGAGTGTAAAGTTCTTACGCAAGGTGTAGTTGCCATTAATTTCAGTCACAGCTCTACTTCCATTTTGCTTTATAGCTGATACTGGAAGTTCATCCTGGTAGAAAAGCTGGTGGATATGAATTTAAAACATGGCTAAACCCAGACTTCAATTTCCGCAAAACTGTGATACAGCTAGCAAATTCTTTCTCTCTGTATATTTAGAAAAACTCCCAGCAAGCCCTATAGGATTGTTATTGTATGAAGGAATTCAGAACTTGGTCCTGAATGTCCATTTTTGTGGAAATCCTCATATCTTCCTTATTTCTGAAAAGAGGGAATTCACAATAGATGTGCTCAAGTATATCTCTCAAGTTAGGCTCCTCTTATACATACCCCATTTGGTGTAGACACCTCCTAATCTGCTTCATTAATTTAAAATACAGATCTCACAGAAGCTTAGCAGAGACAGCATCTTGGACTATGCTGTTGTCTCTTATGTCTCATTCAAGACAAATGAATTTAAATATTCTCTTATTGGCTAACGGTAAGTAATATTTCCATTCACTTTATCCTAAATCAATTGTTTCATTGTCTTTAAATATCATATTGTCATTCATTTAGCATAGGATTGATATGTGCTCTAATTTTCAATATTTTTGACTCCCCAAAATTGTCTTTTCATCATCTCTTTCTGATTAGTATACAGTACTAGAAATAAAGCTTTGTGGTGTGTGTGTATATCACATAGACAGGAAATATCCTACTAATGAAATTTATAGTTGAACGTTTCAAGTCCTTCCTCGAGGAAGCTCAGTACCTAATAAAAGAATGAAATAATTTGAACTTTGTTAGTCAAAGTAACCATAGAGCTGTGGAACAGCAGAACCTTAACTTTCAGAATATTTTTGAACAAGGGTAGGCAACAGTCAACTCTTTTTAAATTAGGGTGAGAGAAAATTGCAGTACATTTTGGGTCAAATTAAGAAGTATTAAGTGTAGTGATGAAAGTAATTTTCTTTATTGTTTTAAAGTCAACTATATAATAACAATAAGAGACAGAGTGAGACAGAATACTAGTCAGAGGAGGATGAATAAAGGGAAAATATATTCCAGCAATCTTTTTCTTTCTTCTTTCTAATGTGGATTGTTAGAGTAAATATGTAGCTGCTCACAATAGAGCAATTTTCTCCTGCTAATAGAATATAATCATAAGGGAAAAAAAAAAAAAAAAAAAAAAAAAAAAAGTTGTAAGGGACCTGTGCAAGTTATGTTGTTCAATCTGCTGCTTGAAACTAAGGGATCTGAGTGGAAGTCACCTAGATCGACATGCTGCTTGAGACTTTAGGTTAGGTCTGGTAGCTGAGGGCCCTGCCCAGCTGGGTTTTGAAACTCTGCAGTGATGGAGATTACACAGTCAAATTTAGTAGTGTGTTGCAGTCCTTAAAAATTGAAGGGTGAGTGTTTACTTTGCCTCGATACTACTTCAGATTTGAAATACTATTGAGAAGTTCACTGCAGCTCTTCAGCCTTTGTAATGATGGCAATCTGTTTTGGTCTCAAAGTTTCATCTTTCTGAGAGAGACCGCTGCAGTATTTGTAAACCTTTCCTTCAAAGTGGATCCTGGGAGTCACTATGCAGTCAACCAAACATGAATTTTCAGCATTGTAAATGATGTAATATCATGCCCCCAAATGTTCCTTTAAAAATAAAGTATCACTTAATTACTTGATGATCACAGGAAAACAATGTTCAACCCAAAAGTGTGCATTATGCAGCCATGTCATGCAATATGTCCCTCAGGTTCTCATTACGTCAAATTCAGAGTGCATACAGGTCCCCAGGGTTGCAAAATGAGATGTTTTCCATACTCTGTTTTGCCAAAAATTAGCTTCAGTTGTACTGAAATCATTTTTAAAGGAACTGACACTATGTTTCATTTCATGGAATGATAATAAGAAGATTTTTGAGGGGAAAATAAATCTGAAATAAAAACCCAATATAATCAGTTAAATATCTAAAATGCAAACATTAAGAGGGGTTTCTTGCATTTTCTGCAATAATTGTTTGAAAAGAATATTATGAAACAGCAGCAGGGGCTTTCAGTCTCTATTTCATGGGATTTCATTTCAAATAGGCCTATCATAAAATCTCAGATGTGTTATTTTATATTCAGGTCACTGGCAATGTTAAGGATCCATAAATCTTCACTGTTTTCATAAATTGCAAGTTCAGTGATAGCTGTATAAACTTATTACCTGCAGTGAGTTTGTTCTGAACTGTTTACTCAGAATTACACTCAGTGTGCCTTAGGTATAAGAAGAGACAAAATTCAATTTACCACTTCAAAAATTAGTATTTCTCTCCCTCCCTCTCCCTCTCTCTCTCTCTATCTCACACACACAAACACATACACAAAGTACAAAGAAGAAAATATCTTCCATTTTTTCAACTTGTAGAACTCTGAATGTTTTATATACATACATACATACATACATACATATATATATATATGTATATAACAAATAAATCTGAAGATAGGAAACATGTATTGCTGGTGTGAAAAAGAGGAAATAGAGGAAAACACTTTTTCTCAGGAACTAGACATTAAGACCACTGACAACAAAATTATAAGAATTTGATTTCTACAAGAACAGATGTAGGATTTTTCTTTTCTTTTGAGTGAATCTATTTCTACTTTTAAAATAGGATCTCAGTGGAAGACAAGGTTAACAATTCTTCACTTTTCTCAAAGGTGGTCTTAAAACGAAACATACATTTAAATGTATTGAACAAGAAGATAAAAAAAAGAAGTTTGTGTAATTTCTGCTAAAAAGGGTAATATAATTTTGATGAGCTCTTTTCCTTTTGGTGTGAGCAGCAGAATATATGTGTGGCCTAGAAAATTACTGTAAATAGACAAAAGAGACAGCTTTTTTTTTTACATATATATATATATTTTACATATATATAAATATTTATATATATTTTATATATATATATATATATATATTTTACATTTTTTACATGCAAACTGAGCATAGAAGCCATTGTCACATTCAACACTGGAAACAAATGTGAAGAGGTAATTTGACAAACAGTTATGCAAGTTGTAATCTTTGCTGAAAGGAGTAATAAAAGAATAATACTTCAGTAGCCAGATGAGGACTTCCAGTGGCTTAAGATGAATTGCTTACAATTTTATTAAAGTAGACTTTGTGCAGTAATTCACTTCTTATACAATTTTATTCTTTTTTTTAAAGGATAGTAGAATTGATATACATCTCCAAAGAAATTTCTTAAATAAAATTCAAATGCTTGAAACTTGTGGGATTTGGAATGTATTCACCCATCATATTAAACCATTTTCCTAATATGCAACAACATGCAATTTAGGAATGCTGAACTTTTTTTTTTATGGCTAATTAAAAAGAACTTTTTCATATTGATTAAAAAAAAAAAGACCTACCTTATACTGGTCTCAAATGCATAGGCTGAGATTTTCAAAACGGCCTACGAGATATATAGGAGTAATTCTCAGCCAAATAAATTGGATTTAGGGTTTAAAATACCTCCGCTTGAATGTCTTTCTAGTTAAAGTTTTTGAATTAAACTCATACTTCTTAAAGTACTTTAGTAAGATACTAATATGAGATTTAATAAATAATACATTTTTATAAAGCTCAGCAGACTGCTTGTAACTTTGACTTATCGCTGTTTTGAATTCCCTTTTCTAATGGTCTGGAAATCATCCATAACACTTATTAATAGCTTTAACATGCTTATAATATCCATTAATTATTCATCAGTACTTCACACACAGCATTAACAAGTGATAATATCTTTTCTTTATCAGTCTCATTATTTATACTCATGGGCGTGCTTAAGATTGCTGTGTAAACGTACATCTTTATCAATAATACAGAGGGTGCATTTTTACTTTCTAAATGTAGAAAAATGCTCCTTTGCCCCTGACAGATGAAGTGTAAGCAGCCCCCTTGTTTCAAGAGGAATAAAATACTGAAACTCATTAGTATTTTGCTGTGATTTCTGTGCACTAGAGTCATTTACTCTCATCCAACTGCTGCTGCTCTCTATAGTATTTTTGCACTGCTGTTGCTGTAAAAAATTCTGTTTACTAAATAATCTCTGAGGTCATGCTTTTCTTGCCCTTCAGGTACGCCAAAAATATTCTTTTCAAGTAAGAAAAGAAAACTCCACTATTATATTGTAGGAAGACTTAGCACTAGCAAGTGTGTACTTTTTTCCAAATTACAGGTGGGAAGCATAGAGGGTTCAGACAAGAAAGATTTTGCTGGGCTTCTGTACAAAACTATGTAGAACCTAGTGCAGAGCTAGTAGAAATGTACTGCTAATGGAGAAATTAATTTTGATGGAGGGACAGTTTACCCAAAGTTCATTGCTCTGTATTTGCGTCTGTCAGGCTCACAAGAGTTAGACACTGAATGGAGCTGTGGTCAGTAATACGATTGCCATTAATACAGAAAATATGAAAATTTGTTTGCATTGATGTGGCTGCGCTATGACAGCAAAGCTACTTTTGTTCAACAATTTAGTATCTCATAGTATATGCTGGATGCTCTTATCATTGTTTCCTGAGACAAAGCCTCGAGAAGTAAGGATGATTTACAGCTTTCCTGCCCTTTTCCCCTCCCTGTGTTGTCCTTTTTCCCTCACTATCCCTCTGGGCCTGCCACAGAAAGGCTTATGTAACATACAGTAAATTGTATGTGGATCAAGCTACTTTCTGTCTACAGAAAAAAAAAGTAGCTTCTTCAAGTGGATCATGTTCTCACGTCATATAATAACTTGATATTATGGTAAGCCTATATGGCAGCTGGAGATAAATACGTATTTTCTCAGGAAATCTCCAGCCAAAAGTGCAATGTGAAAGCATCTACCCTTAAGTTCAGACCCAACCATAAGTCTGATTACTTTCTTTAAGCTGCTACATTTCAGTGAGTATATCTCATTGGAATGGACAGTATGGTGATGCTTGCAGGTAAATATGTTTCTGTAACCAGGGCCCAGGTAACTTACTTGTGGGAAGGTTTGACGCTGCCTCGGTGGCACAGCCTGTGAGTGTGGTAGGAGCCTTCAGACAGACAGTAAGACTTCTCCAAGGACAGAGAAAAGGAGAGACTTCCAGAGACTAGAAGGAACTAAATAGAGTGGTCTGCAACTTGGAAAGTCAGTGAGTTATCCAAACCGAGGCCTGGAAGAAAGAATGCAGTTGCAAGGGCAAAGTGCTGAGAACATGGACAAACCTAGATCTATTCATTTCTGTTCAGTTTTCTGTATTAACTTTTCATTTTCTATCTCTAAAACAAGCAACAGTCTTCCAGTTGTGTAGGCTTTTCAGTGCAGATTGCAGTCTTCCTGGGGAGCTTGTTATGCAAAAAGGTCAAGGAGGGCCATCTCAGAGCTCTGGCTGACTGCACCTTGAAACAAGAACCAGAGATTCGAAGGTGAGCGTTTTCTCTAGATCACTACTCATCATAAGAGGTTTCAAGCAGTTGCACTAGTCAAAATAAGGGATAAGCTTGGAAGAAGTATCTAAGCAAATCACCTGCTGAGCTGTAAGAAGTCTCTCACCAGCATTAGAAACTGGCTTGGGAAATGAGGAGCCCAGCTGACAAAAAAGGCCCTTTACAGAGAGAATATTTTTATGTTTCTTGCATGCATCCTCTTCAGATTGCTTGCTGGTAAAATTGCTCTCCTATTTCTATGGCTGTTGTGGAGCTCTCCATTTAAGACGGTTTTGGAAACGTTGTTGTCTTGCTTGCGAATCAGACTTTGTGTCAGCTAGATTGTACATTTCAATAGCTTCTGTGCACAGAGCTGCTACTGAGTTGATTGATTTGGTTTAGGCAAGAACTGTGCCCTAGAGACAAATGATAATTTGTTAGCAGAGATGGATGAGGAATTGGGGCAGAGAGAGGGCATGCATTAATCTTTCGCGTCTTTCTTGTAGAAGTACTGTTAGCACAAATAATGACTCTGGCGTGTTTTCTGCAAACCAACCACATGTAATACTCTAAGCAAAATGTCTACCTTCCTGGCTGCACACTAGACTTAAAACTACATCACAGAAACACTTCAATTCAGTTTTTCACAGAAAGGGATTTTAGTTTGTTAACATAGCCCTTGGGTAAAAAGTAATGGAGCAGCAAGAACCCCAGAACCAGGCAGTGCTTAAGTTTACAGAAATTCTCCTTATTTGGCTTTCCTTCACTGTAAGCCCCTGCTGTCTTCCTCCTTATAGCTTGCATCAGAAAGTTCATAGCCCTCATTGACGTTTTCTGTGCTAAAAGGGATAATAAAAGTAGAGCACGGGGGTTAGAGCTCAAGGATGAGGAATCTGGGGCACAAATTTTCCTAAATCAGTTCAGAAAGGCTCTAGCTAGGATATGTTTAGGGTGGAAATACTTGGTCCATAAGGTAATAGCGCAGATAGTATGGAGCCAGAGCTGTGACCCAGCCAGTCCAAAAGGGGCTTGCTAAGGTTTTGTGTTTCTCTGCACTGTGCTCCACAACACCTCAGAAGGACTTCGTAGAGACCCACCTGGTTTTGTACATTCACACAGTGTCTCAGCTCTCTCTCCCAACTTCTGCTTTATTTGATGGAATCAACACAGTTATCTCTGTGTGGTGTGCTGGGACTATGGATTGATGTTGGCATGGATGAAGGCTGGAGAGTGTGGAAGCCCACAGATTTTATCAGGACTGGAATGACGTGTCTTATGTCCCTTGGCAATGACATACAATTTGTACATATTGCCTGTGAATAAGCAGAACATAGATCTAGCCTACCTGTGGTGATTCTGAGGTATAAAAAGAACATTTTCAAGTATGTGGAAAGCATATTTAACTCAGTCAAGTTACTTAACATGTCAGACAGACTTTATGGATGATACCACATTATGAAAAAGTTAGACAGAAGATTTTCCTGTGAGGACAGAAAAGCAAAAAATTTGCAATATGCACATTTGATATTTTTGCTGTGGTAGCTAGATATGCCTTTCCTTAGCCAGTGTTTAGTATCATCCTGGAATTTATTCAGGTAATTGAATTAGCTCTATTAGAGAGATTTAGCTACACTATCACAGATTATTATATTTGTAATGGTACACAGTTATATAGAGCAGAAAACTAACCTTTTAGGAGATCACCAATTTCAGAAAAGAAAAAAAAAGGAGAAAAGAAAAATCTAGAGCAGAAGAAAGTGAAGTATTATCAATTAGGAAAACTTGCAAGATCAGTCCTCACACTATAGGAAAACCAAAATGTAATTTCTTTTTTCCCCTACCTGTAGCAGAGTGATAGCCTTGTTTTTTGGTTTATTTCCCTAGTAAGTGCTTGATTAGAAAGCTGATAGACACATTGTACTTTGTTCATTTACTGGCTCTTAAAATTAACCATGTAATTTGGCAATTCATTTATATATGAGTAAAAGGAAAAAAAGAAAAGAAAAAAACCCAAACCCCAAAATATCTCAATTCAGGATAAAGCACTTCATCGTCAGGAATAAGGAGTTCTGGAGGCTATTATAGGACCTCTTGGGATAGTGACACCAACAAAGCATTAAAGCAATATTTTATAAAACATTGTAAACAACCTGTTATCTCCCTACGGGAATAAAGAACAAATCGGTACTCAATCAAGTGCAATATTCTGCCTCTGACGATGATCATTAACAGATGTTTTAGAGGAAGATGTAAGAAACCTCTATGATGGGTAATTATAAAATATTCTGCCCAGAGGGGATGTTTCTAATCCACATTTAGCATTTGGCTTATGCTCTACAATATGATTCTTCCTCTATAGCACAATATGTTCAGGGAAGAGCACTTTCAGCTCTGCTGTTATCAGAGGGGATTTTTTTACTTTGGTTAAAGGAAATAATGTAACCATCCCAAGTTATGATGAATATTATATTTTAAAGAATATTAGCAGTTTAAAAAGTCCACAGGCTATTACTACATTCATCCTTATTCTTTTGATGACATCCTTATTCTTTTTGATGACAACACAACCGGAAGAAAATTTCAGTTAACCTAGAGGAAAAGCCAGCCACAAGGGTTACTCTGTCCCCTCTAGGTGTGTTGTTTGAAGTGTTTGGTAGTTAAAACATTTCAGTCCTCTCAGAAAGTGTTTTGAGCTAAAGGGAAAACTATACAAGGTGGAAAGTTGTACACAGAAATAGGAAAAAGTGGAAAAGTAGAGACTGAAACAAATCAGAGGAATTATCACCAAAAACAGTCTTTCTTATCTGTGATTGACATGATAGAACTCATGATTTATTAAACGATTTTAAAAAAAAAAAAAAAAAAAAAAAAAAAAGATCTGAGAGATTACATTTCCTGACTGCTAATAATTTCCTAGTCCTTAATTCTTTCTATAATGAAAGGAGTCATGATAAGTACTCCTATGCAACTATTTCATCACTTGCTCATACAGATTCAGGAACTGCAGTCCTAATTCAGGACAACGAAAGGAAAGTGCAAAGTCCTGCTGCTAAGATTAGAAAATGCTTCCACCATGCCACAAAATGGGTAAGCATTGAAAGAAAAATGTTAAACACATAAGCTGCTTAAATCCAGTGAAATCCATGGTCCTCCAGGTAGAAAACAACTTCATAAAGGTCTCCCTTAACGATGAAATATTAATCCTGTACTGCATTATTTCCCAGAAATTATTGCAAGAAAGCATGGAAGAGACTAAAAAAAAAGAAAAAAGAAAAAGAAAAAAGAGAAAACGAAAAAAAAATCTTTCTCACTCTGAATTTCAGTGTCTCTGTGAAAGAATGAAATCTCCGCTGGTGGAAACTAATATGGACTTCCAGTGGCCTATGAGAGTTTATGTGACTGAATGGTCTATTCTGAGGCTCTTTCCTTACATATCTGCCTTTTTTCAGCTGAGGTGAACTAAATTTCTCTTTATATATGAATCTCATTTTAGCACACTGGGCTATTCCTCCTGGAGTATCCAGCCAGGTGTCTATACTTTTTCCATGTTTATTGTTAGCCACTGAGTTTCCCTGCCACTGTAACATGCCATTGTTTCAGCTAATATTTACTATATTAGAAGATGTAGTTTGCTGTCAGTTGAAGTTAATGCCAAAGTTCAGTGTTCCTCATGGCAACAGTATTGTGATTATATTTTGATATTTCAGTTTCTGCTGAGAAATATTATTTTTAAATTTCACTATAAAAAATTGCAGCAGACTGGTCAGTGCCCATACTGGATATCTTTATTCCAGTGTTGGACACTGCTCACCACTAAATAGACAAGCTGGAAAGTGATTCCTTGTTCTTTACAGTGACCCAGCCTCAGATTCACAGACAGAACCTTGACCCAGGTTTTTAGCTTTATGCCAGCGACTTCCAAACTGCGTTGGTGAAAATTTGGAAGTCTGACTCTGTTTAATGCTATAAATAGAATGAGATTAAACAAACTTGTAAAATGCAGAATGCTGTAAATGCAGAATCCATAAGTCCTTTATGAATGAATATGGAAGAAATTGAGAATAAAAATGAAAGATGTTGTGAGCTACTACGGTATATTTGGATATTTAGATATCTTGTAAATGTGTGCACTTCTAGTCTTTCCTCTCAAGAAAGGTATAGAACAATTAGAATAATAGTAGTAAGGGATGTCAGATGATGGTTTCTGCAGGAAAGAGTAGATTAATCTCTTCAGTGGGAGTAGGGACAGCTGAGACAGAATATGTGGTGAGAGGTCATAGAAAAGGCAAATAGGAAATGATTTTTCACTAAAATAAAAAGAAGTATCAGGTGAAATGGATACTTACCAAGTTCAAAACAAAAAGACATATTTCATCACTATGTGCATGGCTAATCTTTGCATTTCTTTGTTACTAGATGAAAGGTTTGGTAAAGCAACTGAAAACAATTGGACAAATTAATGGAAGACAAAATTTATAAAGCTCACTATCTTTGTTATTAGAGACTGCCTGTCCTGCAATGTTCTGCAGTTTGGAAACACATTTATGGGAGTATTAGAGTGTGCTTGCCCTGTCTTTGTATTCTTTCTTTGGTATCTACTGTTGGCTGCTTTGTGAGATCTTTGGTCTGACCTGATAGAGTTTTCTGCAGTTTTCCACTACTGACAAGAAAAGCCAACTGTGAAGAAATGTGTTTTTCTAGTCTTTTCTGCTGATTCTGCAACTAAGATAGGCTCTAACTTTCACTGCAAGGAGGCTGAATGGGCCTTAAAACATATTTGATGTTGTTGTTGAGTATGTTGAGAGTCAGACAAGGTGAAAGGGTAGCAAGATATTGAGTTTGTCCAAGGGAAAAAAATCCTAGCTATCAATAGCTGACAGGCTAAAGACTAAATGCACTAAAATGCATTTTGTTTTCAAAATGTAAGCAAATGTCTTAAGTACCTGTTTATTTTCTCTATTGAACTGCAAATTTCCTTCTAAAAGGGCCAATTACAATATTATATTTCTTAGACCAGATTTCTAGAAATTATCTGAATTCTCACGCTAATGAAGTCGTGCTGTTTTACAGCAGCTGAGGAATAGTCTTTTCCCTTTTGTTTCACTAACAGTCCTCTGATGCCTGGGCTCCCCTTCGTAAAACAAGTGGATGTCATTTACCATATTTCAGTAGAAGTAAAAACTGAGTCTTAAAGTCTCAAACACTCAGGGATATAAAATAATCTAGCCTTGATTAAAGTACCACAAAACTGGAGTTATCCAACACACATAAGAAATGGCAGTTAAATAACAAGTCCATCTTTTCTTTCTGTTTAGAGTTTGCTAGAGACTTCCTTCATGTGATGCAGTTAGCTTTCTGCACTCTGCTAGAATGAAAGATCAGATTGCTCAAAGAGCTCAAAGAGCACATTTGTTTCTGAGAACACCTAAAATGAAAATTGGATTTTAAGCAATCAACTCAGAGGTCTATCACTGACAGAACTGGGTTGCAGGTAGGTCAGGACAGAAGCTGTGCTTCAATCGTCAGGGCAGGAATATGCCCTTAGCATAAAGGATCAGGTCTGGAAGAGAGGTACAAAATGGCGTAAGAGTGCATCTCCCCAGAAAAACCTCTGTAGCTTCTCTCTGAGGCTCCATCTTTTTTCAATATCATAATTTTGTTTCCAAGGCTGGCTAATTTATATTCTTGGGGGAAGGATGAGGCCAGAGATGGTTTTAACACAATGCTTTTAACACAAGGCACAAATGACTATATGAGAATGACCATTTCTTCCAGACTTCAGGAATCAATTCTTCTCTCCCTATAACTAACGTCTTCTGGCTCACTTGGTTTTATGCAACACTGTTCAATTCAGCCTGATTGTCTCTAAGACTATTGGATTTTTTATTTCTTAATTTGGCAATATAAAATTTTTATTCTCATTTTATACCTATTTTTATATTAACATTGGTAGTTATTTCTGAAATCAGCAATTCATTTTAGGTAGAGTAATAAGATAACTTTTGCTAATGAAGGAATGTGGCTTTAAGCAATGTCTGTCTAAAAAGTCTCAGCACTTCACATTTTCAAATCCCTCAGCTGCTATTTTTCTGATTCTACTGCTTTTAGTGTTAGTGCACCCTGTGTCTGAAAAGCAAGGCACTCACATTTCTAAACAATACACTATGCTGATAATGCAATTCATCTACCTTTCCTCTTCCTTCTTTCCCTCACTCTTCACAAGAGAGGATGAAATTAAAAAGAACGAATTACAAATGGCAGATATTAATCATATGACTTGAAGTATAATGAAAGACATAAGTAGGGAGTCATTTGTCTAATGTGAGCATCTACAAAAAAGATGTGTAAACCTAAGTTAGTTACATTTTCTTTACAGTCAGCAGAGAGCTGATTGACTTAATCAGTTGAGAAAAGGGTGCAATTTATGTCATGCTGAAGTAGATACCTGCATTTGGAAGGAAAAATTCCTTTCCAGACCTTAATGACCAGGTCTCAGTTGAGCCAACCAGCTAAAACACAAGTACTTTCAGGACAGATGACTTACACCTTCAGGCACTATGGGAGTGAAGAAGCAGTGCTAGAACCTGCCTGGACAGCATTAGTCAAAATGATGTAAGTATCTCCAGCTCGTTCAAGGGAATAACCACCCCAGTGAGATGACCTTTTTGACAAACAGAAATATGTAAATATGTTTCTACACAAGATAATTCTAGTCAGGATCTTAAGTCAGCTGCTCTGGATCATCCACTAGAGAAGTTCACCCTTTTTCATTGACTATGGGGGGAGTCAAGTAAGATTGATTAAGATATATATCTGCAGGTAGGTAGCTGAATATGTCCTAAACAGGATGCAGCTATTTCTCTCCACACATTTTTACTTTTTCCAGGAAACTAATGCTATCACTTCAGTTTTGGTGCAATATATTTTTTTAAGTCCTTAAACTATTCTTTATATGCTTCTTTTGAAAGAGCCTATAGATTGCAAAGAGCGCCATTACACAACACAGTTCAAAAGAAGAATTTTATTTTCCATACATTAAGTGATATAGTCCATGACATCCCCAGTGTATCTTTCTAATCACAACAGAATATTCTTTAGAGCCAGTAGAGCTTTGAAATTATTCAATGCTGAATACAACTATATGGCTATGTCTCTTACTTCATTTTTGTATATATATATATGTTTATATGTGTGTGTGTGTGTGTGTAAATAAATAGATTAAAATCAAATAATATATTTTAGGGAGGTGGCAGGAAGAGGGAATATAATACAGAAACATATTATAGAGGGGATAGACACATGATGAGTCCTTAGACCTAAGGTGAAAGCTTCAGTTGCAACTACTAAACTCATTTTTAGCTTAAACTTTAAAATATAGCCTGTAAGCATCATCCCAATTAGAAAAACATAGAAAATTACCCACTTAAAACACTTTATTCTTGAAGGAAAAGAAAAAGAAGATTCAAGATGCGAAATCACTGCTGATGCTGCATTTCCGTGCTATCTTCTCTCCCAGGTACCAGGACCAGAGAAACCAAACATACCACTAATGAAGCACTTGATGTTAAAGTCAGCATACATAAATGCAAGGTTATGTGCTTTGTGTGGAGAGAACAGAACATCAAAGGTGTTGAGTGGATTGGATACTTGCCAAATACTTGTGTATGGGACTAGTTATGCAAGCTAGCTGATGATATTGTGGTTTTATTAACAAACTTCAAGCTCTCTGATTTCTTTTTAGTTTTCTTCTAAGCATTAACGGAGAATAACAAAAGCCAGTATCCATCTGTGGGTTATTTCAGAGTATGGGACAGACTCTTAGGTTTTAAATGCCTTGTCCAAATTGTGATGGTAATCCTGGATCTCTCTTGCTGTGGATGAGCTGTTGTTAACAACCCTCATTTAAAGTACTTACAGATATCCTCTCTAGCTGAAGTGATAAGTCGATAAAAAAGGGATATAATGAAAAATTATACATAAAGGATTAGCACAACTTGTTTTGGAAGCTTTAGAACACAATTATACTTCACAAAATCACTGAATAAGATGTAATTCAAGACACTTATCACCACTGTAATGTTTTGCTCTTATCTGTAATAGATATCATTCAGGATATTAATCACTTTCTGGAAAATTCTTGTAAGAACTGTGCCTAGACAACATCTTGAGGAGCATAATTTCTTTAATACTCCATGTCATGGAACAATGCTTTTGTCTACATAGTTGATTCTCTGGTCTTCCAGGTCCTTTTGGAATTGTTAATGTGTACTCTGAGCATTACCAACATTGCAAAAAGTTTTGCTTAGCTCATAATAACCAGAAAGGACTGTGGAGGAACATGATGGATATTCTCAGAAATGACTCACGTTTACTGATAGACAACTGACAAGTTGTCACTAAGCCATTCTGGCTTGCATTTACCCTTGAGAGATGTTTCACTGTTAAATTCTGGTTGCCGAGAGAAATTATATGGCTAAAAGTCCTGGACTGTCTCTATATATGTATGTATGTATATATGTGTACATATATATGTATATATATATACACATAAGCATACATACACACACGTATCTGTATTTATAGTATGTGTAGACATATACATGTGTAAATATGCATATGTGTGTGTATTTGTATATTTATTTATATATATTTAGTATATTAATATGTATATATTTAGGTTGTCACATGGCAAAGGAAACAACATATATGTAAGCCTTAGGATTGTATGATGTACCTATAAACAGCTAAAAAAGCCATATTCACTAAACATGGAACTTGAGTTTTAACAGTTATTCCAGCCGGGGAACAAAGCTATAACGAACTGCATTTAACTAGTAGATTTTGGCAACAGTTCAGAGTAATTTCATCCAATTATATTTAGATGAAGTTTTCTTTTTGAAATGCAGTGTTTAACCTAAACCAAAATTAGATTTCCCATTTAAAACTGATCATTTGTCTTTTAAATAGCTGTTAGGAGCAACACAGTTCAGCTGGCTGATTTTCTAATAGGCTTTTATGGAATAGATTTAGTTTCTCACTGTTAAGGAATTTGCATTGAAATATGTCTTTCAGCATCACAATGGTGGTGATGGTAGCTTCTAAACAATTAGAAAAATATTTATATAGGTTTAGCATCTAAATAAGTAGAGAAAAACATAGATTTCAAAATTGTCTTTCCTCTGAATATACAATATTTTGATAATGAGTTTCTATAGATGGAGGTAAACTTTATGAAATTCAGATATAACTCCCAGGATTTTTTTTTTTTTTTTTTTTTTTTTAATTTGAAGCAGATCTAGGATTAGGGCTTATACTGGGAGCCATCCCATGGAAGAAATATTGAGAAATATTGAGATTACTATTACTAATAGATACTTTCTGCAGAAATAATCACTACAAAAATTTGTTTGGGGAGTTGAGTTTAGTTTTCCAAGCCTAGACATTTTAAATGACAGACTAGGTCAGACAGGAAAGACACATCTATTGATTAGTGATACATCTGAAAGGACTACCTTACAGTAAAATGAAACTAAATATTGCCATAATTAAGTGAGGGAAGAAATTCATGAAGAACTTTTTAAGAGTAATGATGGGTAAGAAGAATAATTGTTTGTTTTTCAGGAAATACTAGCAGCACTTTCCAAGATATCTTTCTCAGACTTACTGATGTGTAGGAGCAGGGTATTTTTGTACCAACTGCTTTTTTGCAGTAGCCCATTTCAATCCTGGAGCCTCTTGGAAATGCATATACAGTAATCCAGGAAGTATTTTTTTTTTAAATAATTCCTAATTTATGTGTTAAAAAAGTATGTATCTGAGGCTAATATTCCATAATCAGATTTTAGAAATTATGTAACTATAAGTGGTTAACAAATACTAGAAGTTAAGAAGGGCAGTTCTGGAGAACAGAATTGAATAATTCTATGAAGAAAAAAGTTTGTATTTTTCTCTGTTTTCCTTTGAATGTTATTCTTTATAGAAAACATATACCTTGCCATAACTGATCTAGTTACCATCGTCATAAGAGATAGTTCTAAAAGCTGCATGAGTATCCCACTGAAGACTGTAGTCCAGAGCCAATTCACACAAAAGGTTACATGTTTTTCTGAGCTTAGATCTAACAGTCTATTGCTCTGTGCACATACATTGTCCATGGGCACTGTTATTAAGCTCAATGAAACTACTATTGGAGCAGACGTTTGGAAGGGGCTACCTTTTTCGTTGTCTCTAGACAAATATTTAGAGGTATTCACAAGTGCTAGTGGTCATTTGATGATGCTATTCTCTCTTGACAATTTCCATAATCACTAAAAGAAAATGTAAATTAAGATATCGAAGAGAAGTTTCTTATTTCTGTGTTATATCCCATGTAAGGTTAAATTAGAATCCATTGGTCTCTTTACTTTAAGAGGTGAAGCTTTGTGAAAACTTTTCTTACCCTAGGGAAACTCATGGAGCATGTGGATGGCCACAGAAGATATCCTGACATCCCAGAGCATAGGGATTTATTACAAGTTAGATGTCATGAGAGAAGAGAACAGCAATCCTCACATGTTTTAGGCAACCAATTGCTAACACCCCCAGCTGAGCTTAGGAAACTAATTACATTGTAGAGGAACTTAAAAAATAACTCCAGCAACTCTTGGCAGTCCATCAAGGGGGAAAATTCATTCTGATCCTTGAATTAGTTTCATACTGAGTGAAAAAGAAAATATATTGGCTAAACTCTGGGAAGATTATTGAAAAAAAAAAAAAGTCTCAGTAGAAGGAGCATAACAATACCTCATTGAGTGTTTATATACAGCATCAGTGTCTGAGATGAATACACATAGATTAAGGATATTTCTCTCAGACCCTGATTTAGTGGTTTATTCTATTAAGCAGTGATTTAATCATGTGAATAACTTAAAACTCACATTTATATGCTGATGGATTTGAAGAGACATGAGCATCCACTTGAAGTTGAACATGTGCCTAAATACCTACTCAATAAGGGATCTGGCTGGATTTTGAATATCACTGTTATTTGCCTTTCCAATATACGGAAAATACATTTATGGCATTTCTTTATTATGAAATTTATCTGTGTATTTTTTGATATGCTTATGCTTTTTCCCATATGAAATGATTTGCCTTGCTGTTGATAGAACATTCCTTCCTACTACAATCCATTATATCACCTTAAGCAAAAGACTTAAGCATTGAAATAAGCAGCTGAAGTGCAGATGAGCTGTTTAAAAACAGTATTTTCATTCATATGACCTTAGCAATAAAATATAAGGGGAAAGAAATGCAGAGCATGTGTAGAATTATTTCTAAATAGAATTGTTTCCACATTTTCTATGAGGCATCAACAGTTCTTTAATGGTCCATCCGAAACCCTGAGAATTGTTTGAATGAGCATTTATGCCCATCTGGTGTTCTGACGTGGTCCCGTGATATAGGGAAAGATTTTTATTTTACTTACTTTTTCCAAGGACTTTTTCTTTTGTCTTTGAGTTCACATATCCTTACTTGTGAAAAATGAGTGGAGTCTCCTACAAACACTAATTTGTCTTCAAATCAAATTCCAGGAGATCATTTTCATAGTGGCTGGGGAGACCTGCAGAATCTAGATAATTCTCTAAGCTAAGGGTCAAAATCAGAATGTGACTGAAGGGATTTAGATCCCGTTTTTACTGCTTAATGAGTTACCAGTGTTCTTCACTTGAACCTCAGAAATATATCACATAAAGCTGAGGTAAAATCTCCTTTAAGCTAACATATACAAACCTACATACCTCAGGCTGCATGAGATCAAACACGGTCAGCTCCTGAAAGTCAGCTGAGATAGTTAAATTATAACCTGATTGTATGTTTTAACACTGGCTTTTAACTCATTTCAGGAAAAAAAAAAAAAAAAAAAAAAAAGGTAAGATGAAGTTTCTAAGTCTCAAAATAACAGGTGAAGTATAGCAGTGAGTACAGACTAGAATTTTCTCACTACAGCAAAGTAAAAGTTATAAATAATTCTAAATCAGTTTATTTCCGTTACACATATACACAAAATGAACTTAAAAAAATCATAAATTCTGCATTTTAAATACAATGATGCATGTTACATGGCTAGCTGTAGTTTTACTCTGCATCTTGTTTTTTTGGGGCAGTAAACTCCAAGGATTTGGAATCATTACCTCTCTCAAAAGAAGACAGGTAGGTTTTTCTCGCTCTAAAATTTAGACTTCTTTGCCAATCTTTGTTCAAGTTATATTTTTTTGTTTTCTTTCCTAATCCATATTTATTTTATTTTATTTTATTTTATTCTATTCATTCCAAAAGCTTTGTTTGATTTCAAGTATTTATGTTTCTCTTCAGAGAAGAACGAGATGGTTTATTATCTTTTGCACAGAGTATTTCACAGAATCACAGAACTAGAAAATGATTGATGTTGGAAGGGTCCTCTGGAGATTGCCTAATCCAACCCCTTTGCTTAAGTAGGTTGCACAGATCACATCCAGGTGGATTTTGAATATCTCCAGAGGTGACTCCGCTACCTCTCTGGGCAACATTTTCCAGTGTTCCAGTTCTAAAGGTCACCCATACAATAAACAAGGTTTTCCTCATGTTCAGGCAGAACTTCCCGTATTTCACTTTGCCTCTTGTCCTGTCACTAGGCACCTCTGCTGAGAAGAGTTTGTCCTCATCCCCTTGGCACCCTCCCTTCAGATACTTATGCACATTGATAAGATCCCCCCCCCCCCCCCCCCCCAGTTTTCTCTTCCCCAGGCTGAAGAGGCCCAGCTCTTGTGGCCGTTCCTCATAGGGCAGATGCTCCAGCCCTCTAATCATCTTCATAGCCCTACACTGGACTCTCTCCAGTAGCTCCATATCTCTCTTGTCTTGGGGAGCCCAGAACTGGACACAGTACTCAAGACGTGGCCTCATCAGGGTTGAGTAGAGCAGTAGAATCATCTCCCTCATCCTACTGGCAACACTCTTCCTAGTGCACTTGACGACACCACTGGGCTTCTTGGTCACAAGGGCACATTGCTGGCTCATGGTCAACTTGTCCACCAGAATCACCAGCTCCTTCCCTGCAGAACTGCTTTTCAGCAGGTCAGCCCACAGCCTGTACTAGTGCATGGAGTTATTCCTCCCTAGGTGCAAGACTCTGCACTTACATCTGTGGAACCTCATGAGGCTCCTCTCCACCCAGTTCTCCAGCCTGTCCAGGTCTCTCAGAAGGGCAGCACAGCCTTCTGGTATATCAGTCATTCCTCTCAGCTTGGTATCATCAGCAAGCTTGCTGAAGAGGCACACTGTCCCTTTGCCCAGGTCATTGATGAATAACACTGGACCCAGTACTGAACCCTGTGGAACTCTAGCCACAGGCCTCCAAACAGACTCTCTGCCACCGATGGCAACCCTCTGAGCTCTGCCTTTCAGCCACTTCTCAATTCACCTCACTGTCCACTTGTCTAACCCACACTTCCTGAGCTTACCTAGGAGGTTGTTTTGGGAGACAGTGTTGAAAGCCTTACTGAAGTCAAGGTACACAATGTCCACTGCTCTCCCCTCATCTACTCAGCCAGTCATTCCATCACAGAAGGCTGTCAGACTGCCAAAGCATGATTTCCCCTTGGTGAATCCATGATGACTATGCCTGATCACCTTATTTTCCTCCATATGCTTGGAAATTACATCCAGGATGAGCTGTTCCATCACCTTTCCAGGCATGGAGGTGAGGTTGACCAGCCTATAGTTCTCTGGGTCCTCCTTCTTGCCCTTCTTTAAGACTGAAGTGACATTGCCTTTCTTCCAGTTCTCAGGCACTTCTCCTGTTCTCCATGACTTTCACAAGATGATGGAGAGTGGCCTAGCAATGATATTTACAAATTCCCTCAGCACTTGTGGATGCATCTTATCGGGGTTCATGGATTTGTGGATTACTTAAATGATCTCTAATTCAATTTTCCTCGACTAAGGGGAAGTCTTCCTTTCTCCAGACTGTCTCTCTTGTCTCCAGGCTCTGAGATTTCTGAAGGCTGGCCTTGACAACAAAGACTGAAGCAAAGAAAATATTCGGTAACTGACTTCTCTATATCCTTTGTCACCAGGCCCCTGCCTTATTCAACAGCAGGCCCAGATTTTCCCTAGTCTTTTTTTCACTATTGATATATTTGAAGAAGCCCTTTTGTTGTCCTTGATATCCCTTGCCAGATTTAATTCCAAATAGCCCTTAATCTTCCACATCACATCCCTGCATACTCTGACAATGTTCCTATATTCCTACTAAGTAGGCTATCCCTTCTTCCACATTCTGTGTACTTTCCTCTTCCGTTTGAGTTTTGCCAGGAGCTCCTTACATGTCTCCTGCCCTCTTTGCTGGACTTCTTCCTCACAGGATGCACCACTCTTGAGCTTGGAGGAAATAGAGCTTGAATTAATATTCAAGCTCTCTTGGACTGTCCTTTGTTCTGGAGCCCTAACCTATAGGATTTCTCTAAATTGTTTCCTGAGGAGGCCACAGTCTACTCTCCTGAAGTCCAGGTTTGTAATCCTACTTATTGGCTGGCTTCCTCTACACAGATCCTGAACTCCACCATCTCATGGTCACTGCAACCAAGGCTATCCCCAGCCTTCACCTCTCCAACCAGTCCTTCTTTGTTGGTTAGTGCAAGGTCCAGCAACACACCTCTCCTTGTTGGCTTCTCCATCACCTATGTCTCATCGGTGCTCTGCAGGAGCCTCCTGGACTGTTTACGCCAAGCTGTGTTTTCTTTCCAGCAGATATCAGGGTGATTGAAGTCTTCCATGAGAACCACAGCCTGAAATCATGATGCTACTTCCGGCTGTCTGTAGAAGGCCTCATGACTTCTTCTTCCTGGTCATGTGGCCTGTAGTGGATACCCACAACAGTGGTATAAAGACAGGTTAGCCTGTCTTTTATTCCTCACCCATAAGCTCTCAGTTCACTCTTCCTCCATCCCCAGGCAGAGCTCGGTGTATTCCAGTTGCTCTCTCACGTAAGAAGCAACTCCACCACCTCACCTCCCTGGCCTGTCTTTCCTAAAAAGCACAGAGCCATCCATGGCAGCATTCCAGCCATGTGAGCTATCCCACCATGTCTCTGTGATTGCAATGAGATCATGGCTCTGCGATCGCACACAGATCTCCAGCTCCTCCTGCTTGTTCCTCATGCTGCGTGCATTGGTGTACTGGCGTTTCAGAGAGGTGGTCATGCCTGCAGGTTTCCCAGGAGAGTTGCAAGAGAATCCCCCATAGCCATGTCCCACATGCACTTCCACACCTGCATGCACCTACTGGACACATCCTGACTCTGACTTGAGCTGCGTCTTGTTGACTAATTTCCACTGATTTCCAAGTATTAGAAAGAAAAAAAAAAAAAAAAAAAAAAAAGCAAAAAAAGAAAAAAAAAGAAAAGAAAAGAAAGAAACAATCTGCACAACTCTGATATAACCTGACATATGCTCCAAATTAAAAAAAAAAAAAGAGTCTTTCTTTCTCAGCATGTAAGCAGGAGGGAAGCAGCATTCATTGTCCTATCTAAAACAAACCCTAGTAACTGCCTAATACTTAGCAACATATTAAAAATATAAACTATACATCAGCCTTGAAAGTACTGACAAGCTGTTGCAGCTTAAGTTAGGTTTATTATGCCATAGCAGAACAGACAACAAGTATGGAAAGGAAAATACTCTTGAGAAAAGTCATGACTCAACTGGTAAGTTATTAGATGGGTTTGTTTGTCCACAGAGTGATTGAAGGAAGCCCTGGTCACTGTTCAGGCTCTATCTTTGGTCTACTAGACAGCTTTTGGAAGAGCAGATTGAAATGTAGGTGGTTTGTATAGAAATTACTGAGTTTGCTTTGCTATTAGATGTTGTGTTCTCCTTTTATAATACTTTTTTTTTTTTTTTTTTTTTTGCTGTTTCTCAGTTTTGTTTATGATCTGCATGAAACTCCTCTGGCTGAAAGAAAAACCACTTAATAAATGGCTTAACATAGATGTATAAACAAGATACCTGGAAACATGCAATTTACCCTACAGCTAGGGAGGAAATTATTTTTTCATCCTACAAAAATTTAGTCAAGATGACAAAATAAATGCATGGCTGGTTGGAAATAGGAGTAAAAAGTCTGCAAACTTGGAGCCAAGAGATTGGCTCTGTTTGCTATTCTTTCACAAACTGCACTGAAGAAATACCTGTCTGCTGTGCTCTGATTGACATTGCATATGACTCAAGACTCATTGCAGGGATACAATGCATGTGTTCGATTTTACTTATTAAAAAAAGAAGAGTAGTAGTAAATAAAACTTTTAACATCCATGTCCAGATAGTGTGCGTAGAAGCAATGTTACAAGCCCAGAACACCAGCCTTCTTCCTTCTCAATCTTCATTTCCTCTTCCCCCTTCCCCATAGAGATATAGTTTCACCAAATGTCTGAAATGGATTTGCCTGAGGTCTTGCTGAGATCTGGTCCTTCCTTACACGTCATGAGGAGAAAGAATGCACCCAGGGTGTGCTCATGTCTACTGCTTTCTCCTTCAGGCCCTGACTGGGCCAACATGCTGCTGTGGGACTTGACATAGGTGTGCAGCTGGAGCTCTGAAGGGTGCCTGTGGGTTGTGTTCGGGGGTAAAACTGTCCTTCTCTTTGCAGTGGTCAGCAATATTTGCCCAGTGCTCCTGCTCAGTTTGCTTGATTGGGGGGGAATGGAGGAGGGAGGGAGGGAGGTAGAGAGGTGGAGAGCTATGAGAGAACAAAAGTCTTCAAATTTCCTTTCTTTTTCTTTTACTACCTAAAGGGTCAGTTCCGAACCAGCAGGTAAAATACTATTGTTTTTCTGCTGAGATGATTCAGTAGTGCCCATCGGATACAGCTGCAGCTCCTTAACTTTCTGTCTCTTGCACTGGAAGGAGATGGCACAACAAACCTAGCCCAAAGCTTTTAAGCCCTGTACATAGTGATCTCCTCTTTCCCAGGTGAAACAGAATAATGCCTACAAAAATGAAAAACGAACAAACAAAAAAGATGACACTATTAATTCAGCAAGAGAGAGTGTGGTCCAAGCCTCCTAGGCAAAGCACTGATAACTCCACTGTCTCAGCTTATCATTCTGATTCAGGTCATGGAAATATTTTCCCAGTGTTTGGAAAAACAAGAAAAATCATTTTTATATAAAACTACGGAAAAGGTCTCTTGGGTAATGATAACTATTTGGCATTGTTTTTCATGCGCACACCACACCCTTCCCCCCTCAAAATCTAATGACTCAAAACTTCGGTAGATTCAACATATATATTTAAATGCAGATGTGCTAGTAACGAGGAATTCTAAGTGTGGATATTGCAATGGCACCTTGCAGCACACCAATAGTTTGAGAGAGCTGATACCAGTAAATCAGATGTGCAATACAGTTATCAGAAAAACAATCTGCATTCAGAGTCATCCAGTAGAACAATTTCACTTCTGACAAAAGCTTAGGTGTGTCTAAATATTCAGAGAAAAAATTAGCAAATATAAAATGTAACTTTATTGAAACAAAGAAAGGGGAAGGGGAGACAAGCTGGTAGTATTTTTACATAGTAGTCTAAACTATCATAAATAGCATGTTTATAATAATTATAAGTAATTATGGTGGTACAGTTAGATGCTGCACACTGATTTCTAATATGGAAAGCTTTATGCCTCTTGTATCCTTCATGTTTTCTTCCCCCCTTTCTAGGAGCTAAGAAATGTTGAAAGAAAGGGCAGGAAAAATAATCTTACTAGGGCAACAGGGGTCAGGAACAGTGGTGGAAGAAAATCAGAAGATGATGTTTTGTACAAAAGATAGGGTCTGCAGTGAACACACTATATCTCATTAATATAATATGATGGCAGAGCTTTAGATTTGCAATCCTTCCCTCCAGACTAAAGCTCAAGGATATTGTCCTCAGGTCGTGCGATACAGGAGCCCTCTGCAAGACAGTGCTTTGCTGACAAGTCTACTACTTGCAGCAGGGGAAAGCAGAGTATACTACAGCTCTCTAGGTCCTTTCTGATCTGCGGTTCCTTCTTCTGGCATGTCATTTTAATAGTACAATAATATTTACAAAGATTCAGGAAAAGACTGATGATGCTATCCTCATAAAAACTTTTTACTGGCTAGTTTAGACTTATCAAGTGCAATTCGTGACAATTGTCTGTTCTGTGCTGTCATTTGTGCTTATTCCACTGTTTTCAACAAACTCTACCAGGAGAGCAAAACCAGTATTCCCAAGAAGGTCCAAGAAGTGGCATAATTTTTCCAAGATAAACCCCCAAAAGAAAAAACTAAAAAACTAAAAAAAAAAAAAAAAAAAAAAAAAAAGGAGCGCGCGTGAGAGAGAGAGTAGTAGAAATAGAACTAGAAACAGGGGATTCATATGAGACATAAGAGATTCATCTTTATCCTCAATCCAATGAAGAACATCTGTGCCAGATTGCCTCTTGGATATTCTTGTTTGGTGGTAACTTATTTATGTTAAAAGGAGGAAATAGGAGGCGATGAAGGTTTGACATGACTTATAGAAATGCCAGATATTTCTGTGGATTTAACAGAGTGCCTGTGCAGCTCAGTATGTATGGCTCAAATGCTTCATGCTCCATGCTTCTCTGATAATCACTAGGAGTGGAAGGACTAGTAAAACGTAGTTCTTGGTCATTGCTGAAAAGCTTCTTGTAGTGGTCAGCAGTCCTGTTGTGGGCTGCATCATCTTCTCCGGTGCTCTAGGTATTATTTTTTTTCAAGAATAAGAATATACGAGAACAAAAGAACAAAGGATTTTTGTTTTCTTTTGTTTTGTTTATTTATTTATTTGTTTCAGGAGAAGGAACTAGCAGTCTATAAACAAAACCTGTAAACAGAGGGAGTAATGGGAGTACATGAGGCAAAGCTCTGAGAGGACTGAATAGGCAGGTCAGGTCCATATGTTGCAAAGATAATTGTTACTTTGCTGCAGAGTTTCTAAGTATACAACTGTTATTTCGTAGTACAAAGTTCTTGGCTAGCGCTTTTTTTGACATCTGACTTGAAGCATGAGGTATAATGAGGTATATTCACCGTACATGAATATAATTGGCTAATGTTACAGGATGGCATCACCATATCACTTTGGCAACGGGTTTTTTATTTTCAGTTTTTCTACTTTTGCAAGTCCCAGTGTTATGAAGAGAATTTTTTGTCTTGGGAGCTGACTTGATTTTCACTCTGAGACACCAAAGTGTTCACTAGTATGCTGTTAAACTGCTTCTAGCAGGTAGGTTTCAAGTGGGAAGTGATTCCTCTCTGCTGTCCATGTCTGTTGCAATTGTTTCCACCTCTGTATTTAAAATGGTGCATTGCTTGCAGCTGATCTTTAAAGGCAGAAGTGAATGAGATGTGAATCAACTTGAATCAGGCCCAGGAGGGTTACAGAAATATGGCTACACATAAAAACTTAGCTTTCACTTATTACAGTGTGAGACAAATGTACCTCCTGCAAACAGCTTAGTGAGGGCAGGGAAGGGCCAAATAAGTGCTCCATAAGTGGTCCAAGAGCTAGGACCATTTCTTCTGAAACCACCGGCATCAAAAAAAAAAAAAAAAAAAAAAAAAAAAAAAAAAAAAAAAAAAAATATTTTCCATTGCTGTCCTGTGTATTCCTCTCCATTGATCTGGAGGAAAATATAGTTCAAGAGGAACAAAACAAAACAAAATAATAAAATAAAATAAAATAAAATATCGTCTCCACCTTTCTCCATCTCCCTCACTGCAAAGTCAAATATGCGTCTATTGTGGGGAGATTGTATGCTTCCTTAACTTGAAAACTGGAATTTCACAGGATCGTTACCTGTAGAGAACAACAAATAGTATATCTAGTTGTTCACGTTTCTCCTGCTGTCAAAGGCTTGTCCTTTCAAGCTGTTGGAAGTCACTCCTTCCTGTTCTTGTTGTAAATAAAAGCAGAGGATGGCTTGTCTCCCTCTCCCCAACACCATTTTAACCTTGCCACGTTGTCTTTTTATGCAAATAAAAAAAAGAGATGCTCAAGTTAGTAGTCTCCAGGATTTTTATTGTGCAATCCTGCTTCCTCTCTGAAAACACCAGCTGCTGGAGGCATGCAAAACCATTTAGCCACAAACAGAGTAACTTCTGCTGCTGTTTTATCATATTGACCTTGAAGTTGTTATAGCTGGCGACATCTGACTAGCCTATATTTTCCCTGTGTTTGATTGTCTGATATCTGAATGAGGAAAGCAAAATATTATTATAAGGAAGCTATACTAGATGTATCTATATGCATATGTTTCTCCACCATGGTCCTGTAAGTGCTGGCCTTTTCTAAGTGAGAAGGGCTCTGAAGCAGGAAACAAGATAGAGCAAATTGGCTTTCTCCTGCCTAGATAAGTATAAGCAACAACATCAATAAGGAAGTGAAATTGCTTTTATATCTTACTCCCATAATTATTTAATTAATTAATTATTTGCAGAGATCCTGCCAGATTAACCACCCTAGAGATGTGCCAGCTGCATTGATCCAGCCATCAGCAGACAGAGTTCATGCAGCCTGCTACATGGAGAAGACTATGGAAGAGGCTAAGAGTTCACAGAGCGTTCACAGAGCTAAGCTCTGACTCTGAGAGATTAGAGCACATATATTTAAAGAGCCTGTGCCAGGTACGAGTGTCACCCCGATTCCTCCCTCTGCATGGGTCCAGATTGCCTAGCATGGACCCATGGTGCATGGAGCAGTGCTGGGTGGAGATAAGCAAAGGGACATTCATTGCCTCTGTAAACCTACCTCATGGCCTGCCCAGCATCAGGGAAATTAAAGCCACTGCAAAAATGAGCCTGCACAAAATAGTATGCTGTTTTCTGGGACAACTGAAAAGACAAGAGTACTCCCTTCCCAGCTCCTGGGGTTATCCCCAAGAGACCGGCAGGGCTGCTCCAGCTGCAGTTCTCCTTTGTGAAGGACAGACTGCTTAATGGCTTATCACTGGCAGGTGCTGATGGATGAAAATATCAAAAAAGGCAAGCATGAGCAATGAAATGTGTGAAATGTAACAGTTAAAAAATGTTTTTTTTTCTCCCTTTTTTCTTTTTCCTTTTTTAATTTGCCCTCTTTTTTCTTTGTTCAGCTGGTAAATCAATCTCTATATGAGAAAGTCAGCCCACAGGACATTCCCCTTACTGAGGGTTTTCATCTCACTCACTTATTCTGTAAAACTAATTTTGGATTTGATATTAAATAAGAAATACAATCTCCCTCTCTTCATCTGTTTTTATGTGTGCAAGATTCATTTTCTTTTACTCTAAAACTTCTTGTTGTGCATTACTTAAGGTCATAATGATATCTTTTATGAAAGTGTCTATGCGAATGAAAATGCTGACAAGGGAATGTATCCTTATTTTAACAATATTAGATGAAGAAAATAGGTTAAAATTATAAATCACATAAGGGATTTCTGACTCCACAGTTAGGGAATACATTCTCACCATAAATTGTATGATCTGCTTACAGCCTCTGAAAGTAACTGCTGAATCCTAGAGAAAGCTACTGTTGCGATGAGCTTTCTCTCTGCGAGGAAATGTAAGTTGGTTAAACTTGTGACTCCCCCTCTCAATTACAAATTACCTAGGTGTAGCACCTGTGCTAGACTAAGTTTGTGAACTTGCTTCTTCGCTATTCCCTTTTCAAGACTTTTTTAATAGTGAAAATATGTCACTGGAAATAATGTACAAATTTGAAGTTTTTCCTTAAGATAGGTGATGTCCATTGGTTAACTGCTAGGTGACAGTTTAGGTAAAATATGTGTTTGTTTATACAACGTCACAGCTTTCACTGCAGAGTGGAGATTTGCTTTTAAGTCTATTGAAATCAAATTCAGCTGTGTGACTCCTGACAAGCTACTTAATTTCTTTGTGTTTCTGAACTGCAAAATAGCCTTAGTATGGTCTTTTATATATTTTAACTGTCAATTTTCAATACTTTTCAATAGCTTTTTTGCCTTTGTAAAGTGTTTAGGCTTGCTTGGGTCTTGTAGGTGCTAACACACTCTAAATGATAACTGGAGAAAAAGAGGAAGACTTTGTGAAGTGAGTCTCTAATTTTCATATTTCAGAATATGAAGCATTCTCTGTGGCTCAACCCTTGAATCTTTACAGTCCAGGAGTGAATGATCATTTAGGCTCACACAGGTATTTTCCTGGAAGCTGCCGACCTGGAAACAAGCAGGAATGCCTTTAAAAAATAAAACTGAGGGAACCTGGAAGGGATTGCCTGGATCTTACATGTTACAGTGAAGGCTAGTGACTGGATACCAACCTCAGTAGTGACAGGATGCAGGTAGATACTGGAAAACGCAGTCAATATCTACCTTGAAAACACCTGTGCTTTATTCGGGTCACCGTCTTCTCCTCACATGCTCTCTTGGGGCTGAGAAGATAGTAAAATTGACAAAAGGAGTGATTATTATCTTTTGTATGAATAAAAGCCCTGTGTAAGGTATTTGGAAGGGTGTTGAAATAGTTTCCCAACTGTAGCTTCATAAATGACTGTATTAATAACTACAGTGAACTGTTTATTTATTATAGATATCTTATGTTTATAACTTTTCTCTAAAACTCTAAATTTACTGCAAAGGATAAGAGGTAGGTTGAAAGTTTATTTTCCCAACCATTGCTTATATTGAAACACTGACTACTAGTTTGTGACTTCTGTCTGCATTTTATTATTATTATTATGAAATATGTGTGTTACAGTTAAGCTTGTGGTCTGGTATTCTGACCTAACACTGATGAAATTTGGCAGTGATTGCTACTCAACACCAAAACTTTGCTTTGAAAGGGGAGTAATATGAAGAAGAGTGCATTCAAACAGAAATTGCTTTGAAGTAGATAACAGATCGGGATCTTAGGATTAATATGAAACTCAAAACAAACAAATAAAAACAGCTGCTATAAAAAGGTAATTATGTTCTATTGACAAAGCAGTATCTTTTTATTGCATTGTTTATGAACAGAAGAGACAAAATAATCTAGCTGAAAGCAACAATATTACAGCCATATTATATTTTAGATTTGATTCCAGTTCACCCCTTTCCACACATAAGCATGTGCGTGCGCACACACACACACACGCATGCATGCAGAACTTGCCAGTAAGTTAAAAACTTCTAAATTTCTGAATGTACATAAAGGCTGTTCTAATGGCTTAAGGATAGAGCAACATACTCATCTGGATATGCAGAAATTCTAGAAGCTATAGAAATGTGTTCTGCCTTGTTATGGGGAGTTACTCTGTAAAATGCATGGTTAAACTAGGGGGTTAAATTTTACTCCCAATTCTACCAGATATCTACCTAAAAAATGAAAGCAGACCATAAAAACTTTCTGATTTGTAGAAAAGCCCACAGCCATATATATCTAGTTTTCTGGAAGACTGTATTAGCCTCAAGAACTAAGCAGTAGGTTTCACCTATAAAGTCGAAAATTAATATAACCAGTAAAGGTGGATTTGAAGTAGTTTGCTTGCCATCATCTTTTCATGTGCATTAAAATAAAATCCTTTCACTGACATGCCTGCTCCTACAAGAAGAGAGTTGAATGCTCCCATGAGCCAGCAATGTGCCCTTGTGGCCAAGAAGGCCAATGGTCTCCTGGGGTGCATTAGGAAGAGTGTTGGCAGCAGGTCGAAGGAGGTGATCCTGCCCCTCTACTCAGCCCTGGGGAGTCCTCGTCTCGAGTCCTGAGCTCTCCAGGACAAGAGAGGCATGGAGCTACTGGAGAGAGTCCAGTGTAGGGCTATAAAGATGATCAGAGGGCTGGAGCATCTGCCCTATGAGGAACAGCTGCAAGAGCTGGACCTGTTTAGCCTGGAGAAGAGAAGACTGAGGAGAGATCTTATCAATGTGTACAAGTACCTGAAGGGAGGGTGTCAAGGGGACAGGGACAAACTCTTTTCAGTTGTCCCATGTGACAGGACAAGAGGCAACGGGCAGAAATTGAAGCACAGGAAGTTCTGCCTGAGCGTGAGGGGGAATTTCTTCACTGTAAGAGTGACAGAGCACTGGCACAGGTTGCCCAGAGAAGTTGTGGAGTCTCCTTCTCTGGAGCTCTTCAAGGCCCACCTGGATGCAGCTCTGTCTAACACACTCTAGGTGACCCTGCTGAGCAGGGAGGATGGACTAGATGATCTCCAGAGGTCCCTTCCAATCTTACTGATTCTATGATTCTATGAATACACAGTTCAACATTTAAGGATAAATCCTAGGAATTTACTATGTGAATATGATAAATTTGCTTTAAAAATGTAGATTGCACTGTCATTTTTTGTCATATATATTTTTTACATCTGGGGCAGTACTGATGAACAATTTCAAAGTGAGAAATTTTTAAAGCGGGAAAGTCTCCTAATGACTCTTTTGGATCTTAGCTAAAGGAAGTAGGTGGCAATTGCATGATCCACTACTCGTTCTTTACTTATCTAGACTTGAATTATATATTTCATTCTTTTGGACTAATCCTGGAGTGTATATTCCCCCTTCTTCCTTCACTGGTGATCCAGAAGCATCAAAAAATAAAGGAAAAAAAAGGACCTTGAAACTGTTCTGCAGCTTGTATTGGAATAATATGCCTAATATTATTAGAAAATACCTGAAAAAAAGCAAAATTCAATGGAATGACGGAGGTGGGAGAAAAAGACTGAAGTTCAAGTAGGGAAGCGGTGGACAGGATTAGTAACCAGAGAGTCTGGAGTGATATAAAAGAAAAGACCTCTTAATCAACAAACCAGGGCTGAAAAGGAGTAGTCAAGTGTATGCACACAAATAAGTAAGTGACTATGGGACCAAGCCATGGGGTCTTGTACCTCTTGTACCTTGTATCTCTTTACCCTTTCTATAAAGTCAGCACATTGAGGTACCTCTCTGAAGTGCCTGTGCACAGATACACGTGAAATAGGGAACAAACAAGAGGAATTAGAAGTGTGTGTGCAGTTCTAGGGCTAAGTTCTCATTAGGATCAGGGAAACAGGGTGGGAGATCTCACAAGACTGAAATGTTACAATGGATGAGTACTCAGGAAGGACAGACCAGGAAGATGAGGACTAGAGAGAGCAGCAGAAATGTGTGGAGCTTTCTGGTGAAGGGTGAGGGGCTCCTTGAGAGCTGATGAGTTGGACTGGTAGACAGAGCAGCATGGGTGACACTGTAGCTGGTATCTGCTGTAGGCTGCCTGGTGAGGAAGAAGCAGATGAAGCCTTCTTCAGACAACTGGAAGAAGCCTCTATGTTTGCAGGCTCTGGTCATTATGGGAGACTCAAACCACCTCAATGTCTGCAGGAGGTATAGCACAGTACAAGTAATTCAAGAAGTTTCTGGTGTACATTGAAGACAACTTTTTAATCGAAGCTGACACGGAGCCAACAAAGACAGAGTCTCTGCTGGCTTTCATACTTACAAAGAAGAATGGGTCAAAGAAATGAGAGCAGCCTTGGGACTGAGGAGTTTAGGATACTGCAGGGAGCAAGCAGGGTGAAAAGCAGGAGCACAACTCTGGATTTGAGGATGCTTTGGTCTCTTCATGGACTTGGAAGAATATCATAGGATACAGCCCTCAAGAGAAGTTCAAGAGAGCTGGCTGAATGGTCCATCCCAACAAGGAACAAAATAACAAAGACAGCTAGAGGCCTGCACAGATGAGCAAGTTGTTACTGGGAAAACTCAGACCTGTAAAGCATGGACATGGTTCCTCAAGTAGAACATAGAGAAACTGTCTGAGCGAGTAGGGATAGGGCTAGAAGAGCTAAAGACCACCTAGAATTGAAGCTGGCAGGAAATGTGCAAGATAACAAGAAGGTTTCTATGAGTACCTAGGTAGGGAAAGAAAGACCAGTGAAAATGTGAGTCTGCTGCTAAGCAGGGCAGGGGTTATGGTGTAAGAGGTTAAGGTGTAAAGGGCAAGGTACTCAGTGCCTTCCTTGTCTTAGTCTTTACTGGTAAGAGCAACCTTCGGGAATCCCAAGACTCTAGGACCTGAGGAGAAGTCTGGAGCAATGAAGACCTACCCACCATTGTTGAAGACGAACAGGTGTAGGATAATTTAAACAAATTGGACATACATATGTCCATTAGATGGAGGTATAAACATGAGCATGCATAGAGTTAGCCAATATCATTGCATGGTTAGATAAGTGGACAGTGAGGTGGACTGAGAACTGGCTGAACGGGTGGGCTCAGGGGGCTGTCATAAATGGCATGAAGACCAGCTGGAGGCCAATCCTAGTGGTGCCCCTCCCAGGATTCAATACTAGGGCCAAAACTACTTAATATCTTCATTATTGAGCTAGATGATGGGACACAGACACCCTCTGCAAATTTGCTGATGATACAAAATGAGAAGGCTGATGCACAGGACGGCTGTGCTATTTTTCAAAGAGAACTTGAAAGGCTAGAGAAAAGGGCAGAGAGAAACCTCATAAAGTTCAATACAGGGAAGTGCAAAGTCCTGCATCTGAGGTGGATGCAGAATTGCAAAACTCAGACTGAGGACCATAGTCATCATTAAGCTGCTTATGACCCAGCAATGATCCCCTGCAGAAAAGAAGGCCAATAGTCTCCCAGGTTGCATCAGGAAGAGCGTTGCCAGCAAGTCAAGGGAGATGATCCTTCTCCTTTCCTCAGTACTGGTGAGAACACACTAGTGTTCTGTATCCAGCGCTGAACTCCCCAGCACAGGGATCCAGCAAAAGATCACAAAGATGAAAAAGGGACTGGAGCATCTGACACAGGAAAGGCTGAGAGAGCTGTGACTGTTCAAGCTAGAGAAGAGAAGGCTTGGGGGAGGTGATCTTATCAATGTGAATAAATACCTGATATGAGAACATAAAGAAATGGGGCCAGACTCTTCTCAGTGGTGTGTAATGCAACGATGAGAGGCTATGGACACAAACTGAAACCAAGGAAATTCTACCTGAACATGAGAAAACACTTCTTCACTGTGAGGATGGTTGGCATTGCAACAGGCATTTTAACCAGAGAGACTGTGGATTTTCCATCCTTGGAAACATTCAAAGACTAACTGGGCATGGTCCTGGGTAACATCTAGAACACCCTGCTTGAGCAGGGGGGTCGAGTCAGTCGATCTGCATAGGTCCTTTCCAGCTCCAGTTCTTCTGCAATTCTGTGATACCTTACTAACTTTCAAAAGTGGCTGAACAGATTCTTCACTGGAGTCAGAATGATTTTTCACTGTGTGATATGTTAACTTACTGCAAATTATTTCATGTCTATAAGACAAACTTTTCAGCTACAAAACACTCTCGGAATGTTTTCCAGTTTTGCAAACTATCTGATAATAATCCATCATAATACAGTTTATTCCAACACCATTTATTCCAACATCAGAACAATGGTAACATTTTGCAGCATGATTAATAGTGTTTTAAAAGTAAAAAAATAGTATTACCTCTCATTACATTCCACCTTTTCACCTTAGAGTTTTAATATATTTGGCAGAATGAAGGACTACATTTGTCATGTCCTAAATGCCTGCCGTTTTTCCAGAATTGAATTTGCACTTTAAGGGTCAGCTCTGATTTGATGGGGCTTGTGAGTTCGGTTTTGTAGCTTATACCTTGAAGCCAGTCTTACGGCTTAACAAGCCGTGTGAAGCAAAGAGGGGTCAAAATGCTGAGGCTGATGGCCACCCATAGCTCTTACAAAAACTCTGAAGCAAATAAAGAGACAAAATGCACTTTGATGCTCTAAAGATAATCAGCATTAGCAGTTTTATCACTTTGTCTGAAGCCTGTATTCATCAGCCATATTGATAGTGTGAGAAATAAAGTGATTTTCTATTTTTGTCATTTTTTCCTTGTGGAGTCTAGTCTTAATAACAGTGCAAAGGCTTCTAGTAGTATCTAGTTTTTACTGTAGTAAAAGTCAGGATCAGAGTACTATTCCAGATAGAGTGTATTGATGGGATAAGATACTGATGCAGCAAGGAAACCATCAAGTTCTTGACTCTGAGTGACCTGTAAAGCTGAACATTAGGGGTGATATTCAGGCACAGGACTTGACTTCCATGCACACCAGTATAACAGCAGACATAATTACTCTTTTATTATGTTCTTACCTTGATGGAAGCATTTCAATACCTGCTAATTAGTGTCTCACAGAATTGCCAGAGAGACCTTGCCTGTTCTGGGGAAAAAAAAAAAAAAAAAAAAAAAGAAAGTCTACTGAGAGTCTGGGAAGATGATGTAGCTGAAATTAAAGTGTTGCTGTTCTTCCGACAAAAGTGGTGACGATGATTGATAGCCTCAGTAACATTTTTACAGCCTTTGCATACAAGATATACTTTCTTCCTATTTTCCATCCTTTTTTGTTTCTTCAGACTGCTGTAATCAACTTTCATGGATAGACCAGAGGAAAAATACACAGTATATTTGTCTCATCAGAACACTGCCTTTCAAATGAGCCAGTTCACATCCTACTTAGGTTTTGCCTCTTCTCTAAATGACCTATTCAGAAAAAAAGTTTTAAAATTAAAAAGACTTCAAACTCATCTTTTATCTCTGTTTAACCTAGGCTTTTTAATCAAACTTGTATACTTTGTGCACATTTGTATAATTTGTATATTTTTTTTTCCACAGGAGAAGGGAAAAAAAAAAAAAAAAACTTTTTATAGCTTTTATAATTTGTAGTATCAATTACTTTATAGCATCAGTCAATTGTGTCTTGTATATTTTCAGTGTACAAGCTGATTATTGACATATAGTATTCTCCTACTATAGAAATATCTATTCAATAATAGTATTACTTAGGGTAATCACAAACATTACAGTGGGAGGGGTATTATTTAGCCTGCAAGTATAAGAGCTAAACAAGTAGGAAGGTGCCCTCTGGCACACCTGCCTAGAACTTCTGTGCTGCTGTAGTGGGACTCACTGAATAACAGAAGACACTCTGAGTGTCCTGGCCTGTAGCAACACTTATTTGTAAATATAAATAAATAAAAAATAAATTATTTTCAGACACCAGGTACCTTTTGCTGCTTCAGGTACCTGTGTGTTCTGATTTCTGGTTACTTTCTTGTTGACAAGCTGTAAAATTCTTGCCGCACACCTGAAAACTAATCCAGGAAGCTTTTTTCTCTAAAGTGTAACTGGGTATGTGAGTTGCTCTATAGAGGTCAGTGAAACGGTGAGTTAGGAAGGCATTAGTCTGCTTTTCTGTATTTAGGCCCTTGAGTTCTTTCACTCTCCCAAATCTTTAGGAAAGTGTTTCTCAGAATGTAACACCTTACTACTATTTTTACTTTGTAGCATCATTCTGGCATTTTTCATGCAAAGAAGCCAGGGGAAAAAAATAAGGCATTTTTCAAGACTCCTGCTATGCAGAAGACACCACCTTTTTTTTGCTCGTGTGTTGTACAGAATTATCTAGTGGTTTAAGAAACGAAGTCTTTCTCATATTTTTTATTCAAATCTGTCTCTTCAATTTAAGAACTTTTTTTTCCCCCCTGCATCTCTTAGAGAATTGAAGCTGTTGACAGTTGTTGAAAACTAGCAGCAAAAAGTTGGATTGAAGCAATGAGGGCTTCTGCCTACCAAATAACTGATGCTGGGTAAACTAGTACTGTTGTTGCACCAGCAAATGGAGAGAAATTTTAGTATCACTAATCCTGAAATCACTTTTGGGAACCCCCCACCTTTTTTCTTTCTTTCTTTTCTTTCTTTCTTTTCTTTCTTTTCTTTTTCTTTTTCTTTTTTTTTTCTTTTTTTTTTTTTTTTTTTTTTTTAAGATGAGAAGTATAAAGAAGTCTTTGCTGAATTTTTCATCCACAGCTGCAGACAGCATAAAGGAAGGTAGGGACACATGCTCCTTCCTTCCCCGTGTACAGGATAGTTCAAATCTACCTTCAGTTGTGTTTCTAGGTATTATGCTAGACTGTAAGTTTCAAGGAAGTGCATGTATTCTTTTCTGCGTTTACTTCTGTAGAGCTAATTTCTGTTTGGAGTACTCTGAGCTCTGTCTTTCAGTCAGTTCTCAATTCACCTCACTGTCCACTTATATATGCTTATATATGAGCTTATGTTATGGGAGATATCCTTTTTGGTATAAAATAAGATATAACATAAAAACTAAAAATGATAGACTTCTTCATGAGTTAATTCTTATTGATTGTTCTCTATTTTAATTCAAGATTAATTGATGAATCCAAGTTCCAATTTTAAAATTGCATGGAAGTAACATAAAGTGAATGTCAAATCTTGTTTGATAAATTCTCTCAACACATATATTAAAAGTATTTGAAATCTTATTTCATATATAGAGAAATGGGTAAATTAATACAGAAAAGGGAGTTCAGATGAGAAAAATCCACTAAAATTCTTGTCTAATATGTGAAGGTTAGCTTTCTCTAAGTGCTGAGGTATGTAATTCCTCGTGAATCCAGCAGGAATTATCTTCGGTTCGCCTTGTGATTTAATAATTCTTTGGGCTACCAGAACAGATCTGGGATTCTTGCCTACACCAAGAATATTATTTCTGAGGGGAAATCCATCAGAAAGAGATGTCTGGAAGTCTCTCGTCTCATCATACTTTCTCAAGCAATATGCCCTTGGAAAACAGATGTACTCTGCTGCAGTTTTGTCTCCTGACACCCTCAAAAGACTTCGTATGAGTATCTTATGGATTAATGCAGAACCCTGGTCCCTGTCCTGTGGCTATATCAACTGAGCTATATCCCACCCTCTCCCAAATATACATCCCTCTCTTAAAATTGACAGAGAACCTGTTCAGGTGACTAGCTCCAATGTTTTGAGGAAGTGGCTGTTATGCTTGTGACACTGCTCCACTCTTCGCCTATGGCTCAGTACCGCTGGGTAATAGATCTGATGCAAAACTGGATCTTCCAAAGCCAGTGGAAAGAATTAATTGATAGAGAAGACTGTTTGTCTAGGCTAAGATCATAAGTGAACACACACCAAAGCCACAATCCTGCTTTGGTGTACATGCACACACATGTATGTATATATGCATAAGCCGTAGATGCTTGTCTCATACTCATCTTGAAGAATCATCTGATTAATGTGAGGGATGAGGAATACCAACAAGGCTTCAGTTCATTTTATGAGTTCTAATGACATCATCCATCATGAGCACAGATCAAGCAGCTTAGGCATGGCAGACTAATTCAGCAATACATTCACTTTAAGGTCATCAAATGTTATTTATAATGGATGAGTAACTTTAGAAATAATGGAAGCCACAAAGAGAATTTACAATCTCAGCAAGCAGGACCTCTGGAATGTAACAGATTTCTGTAAGTCCTAGCTTTAATGACTTTAAGTTTAAACAGAGTTTCAGGCTTTGCAGATGTCAGATTTTTTAAAGGCATTGTTTCTACTGATATCCAATTAATGGTGGTGATACAGTGGGAAATAGTGACCAACATTACTTTGAGATCCCAGAGCTTGTGAGTAATATCATGTTGTCAGCTAGACTAAGCCCAAAGGATCTATGAATTTGAAGGGCCTATAGTTCCTATTTTTAGCAGTTTGTTCCTCATGAATATCTCTAGGGGAATGTCTACCTCTGTACTTGCTCTTACTCTTAAAAAGTTGCAGTCATAACTGATTTAAGTAACAAGCAGCTGCTGTCTTCAGCAGTTCTAAAAATATATTTCTGCTGCAGGAATTGTTTCTAATTAACACAGTCTGAAAGATAATATTATGGATTACCTTCTCTGAGGGTTTTTTCCTCTTCCATTGATTTTCCTGCAATGCTGTACATTATTGTTTGCAGTGGTATGCTGATTCTGAACTGTTGTCACTTCTGTAATAGCCTGGTGACACCTACTAGCTAATAACCTAATGACTTCTACCAGCTACAGCCTCGTTTTGGATGGAAGATGTATTGGACTGTGTTCTGTTGAGTTCTGATTCTTATCAGCTCTCTTTTTTTATATAAGAAGTTTTAGGAGAATTTCTTTAATTTCAAATGTTTATGCTCTACTATGTAGTCCTGTCCTGAACGGTATACAAGGTATTTAAAAGAATGTTCAAATTTTTATAGTTAGGAAAGTATTGCAACACCAATGAAATAAGTAGGAGTAGCTTTCTTCATGATGGTATTTCTCAGTGGAAAACAGTCAAGGTCTACAAGAAACGTTGTGGACCGCATGTTGTGTGTCTCTGTTGCAATGTTAGCATACAGCACAGAGAAGCTTGAGAAATGGCTGAAATACATTGATCAGCTTTTTCTTGCCCACGTTTCACTTTTAACAGCATCATACAGCCAACATATTGGTTGATTTTTTTAAAATGTATCTTTTACCTACCCCTTTTATTAGCAGCTCTTTCCTCTATACTGTAGTGACAGTGCACCACTTCAAAGTGGCTTAAGTACCTAAAATTTGAGCTCTGCTTCTATAGGTCCAACTTATCCTTGTTGATATGAATAACATTAGTAGAAAGAGATTTGATCTACAGAATGACTTTATCTTTTTTAATGAAATAGAAATTGGATTGAATTTTACTTGACTTCTGTACAACCTTATTTTCAAATCCTTTAAAAAGCTAAATGCTCATTCACTCTTAATTAGATTGGAAAAGTCCACTTAATAAATGCTCTACTTGTAAGGAAAGGGATTTCTTTATTTGAAATACTTCAGTTTCTTAATTGACTGTAATGAACCGTGTTTCAGAAAATGTGGAGTCTTTATGTGCAGCCAGTCAGATATCTAGTCTTATAATATCTACATAAACGCAAATCTGTGGGAGATTCTTGGGTTAATACCTTGATAATTTATATCTATAGAACTTTTGAATTGTACACAACCAACCTCTGAGATGGTGAATGTGTTTCTGAAATGTAAGTATTTACATAATCCTTTTCAAATGATCATGAAATTTTGGTGACCGTTTGTTGATTATTGGGGTTTTGGTAGGTCATATTATTAAATCTAATTGTCTATAAATCATTAAAGAATATTAAAATGATAGACTGATAGACTTCTGTTACATGAAATCCTAGGAATTAGATTGACATGCATTTTGAAGAATACCATAAGCCTCAATATAACATAATATTAAAGTACTTTTGGAATAGATCCATCAGTTCTAAAGAGATTTTTCACTTCCCTGAAATTAAACACATTTAAGTGTTCCATTAATTCTGGAAAGGACTGAATACTTATTGATCCAAAGTGTGAACTGGAACTAGTATCTGTGGTTATTCTTATTTGTTTATTTATTTATTTCCTTTTTAACTTATGTTAGAAGCAAACTCAGATCCCTGACTAACAATAGTCTGACCCAGAAACAAAATTAAATGTTGTAGTATATCGGAAAGACTGATTAAAATTTCCTCTTTATTCTTGCATTTAAGATCTTTTGAAAAATAGCATAATCCTGTTAATGTACCATGAGGAGTACTCCTTTTAATAAATACAGAGCTGTGTTCTACATTTGTGTTATGAAAGTCCACAACAAAATATCAAATGCTGACTACAAAATAACAAAAAAAAAAAAAAAAAAAAAAAGAAAAAATGAAGGCAAGAGTTTTTTTTTTTCTTTTCTCTCTAACTTGACAAATAGTGTTTTGGGCAGTTCTTTCCATCATTTGATTTCAAATTATCTATTAGATATCTGCTGATAACATTTGAATACAAACTCTTTGTTATGATTTGACTTCTTCTCAAATATTTTTCCATTGATTATTGATAAAGAGCTTGCACTTATCACACTAACCCAGCATAAACAAGGTAATTATTTACTTTCTTGTCACCATGGTTGAGTATAAGTTGTGGTTGGTGTATGGACTGGTAGTTGACACCTCTCCCAAATTCCCTGTGAACTGCAGCAGATTGTATACTGAAGAATTTTTCCTTCATCTGTGACCCTGAGTGCAAGCTACAAATTCTTTTCTGTGAAAATGAATAGAAAAATTATATTCAACTAGTGGAGTGATTGACTGTTGTAAAGAGTGGTAGGCTTGTGCCCTTTTAAGGGCAGCTGCAGCATCTGCCATTAAGGAAAGCTATGGTATTCATCCCACTGGGAGAAGAGCTGAAGAAGTACATCAAACCACTAGTCAAATGCTAGCTGCTTTACGTCCCAAAATCCGTGGAAAACATCAAATTTAATGTGGATTGTTCCTGAATAGGTGTTCTGAATGAGCATCATGTTTTTTTTTTTTTTTTTTTTTTTTTTCCTTTCTTTCTTTCTTTCTTTCTTTTTTTTTTCTTTTACTCTTCTGGTTAATTTTTATTGATATTTCAAAGATGCACATCCTCTTTCTTCTCTTCTGTAATAAGCAATGTTCTAATATCATATGTGACAAATTTCAACAAAGTAGTCATCAGGGATTAGGCCTGAAAATGCTGTGCAAAGATGTTCTAATTAGTGGATATATAGTAACATACTGAGTAGAAATCTGATATGAGTTAAAATACATCACTTTTTAAAGTCGATAACAAAAAACTTAACAAAAACTGGGCACACCACAAGTTTTCCTTCTCTCTCATAAATGAATCATAAATTCGGCTCTGCTCTATTCTAATAATTAAACTCTGGCTTCAGGAAGACCTGGTAGATCATATGAGACATTTTTTGTTTGACTTTGAAATGTTCTTATTTCCCACTCAGAAATTTGAGAAAATTATACAATGATGCTTCTAAAAGTGGCAGTGTAACAGGATAGCCTTTTTGGACTTTTACCAAAGTGCCTGTTGCTTGTTTTGAGGCCAATTTCAAGCAATATTCTGTTCTGTAAATGTAACATTTTCCTCCTTTTTTTTTTTTTTTTTTTTTTTTTTTTTTTTTTAGTACATTGTGTTCTGAGCAGGAGGACTTTTCTTCTAGAGGTCAGCAAGAGAAGAAAAGCTGAAATAAATCGACAAATGCTTTGGAACAGCCTTTTACCCCTAGGTGCTAGAGAGATCAGAGGAGAGGAGATAATTGCTAAGTATAGCTGTGGTTTCCTTCCATCCTTCCAAAGACCTTTGAGTGCCTTGCTTTATGACTTATCCCATGCTACAGTTAAAACTATTCCCAAGTGGCAGAGTGGAAAATAGCTTTAACAGTACAGAAAATAGAGACTTTAGGCCAATAGGTGGTGGTAAGATAACCTTTTCTGTTTCTGATGGGCTGTCATTACAACTGCAATAGCTGGGATTGTATGCCTTTGACTGAGCTAGCATGTAGCAGAGTTGATGTCAAATTGCATCCAAGATTACACTGGTTCTCACCATGAAAATGAAATGTTTCCCTTCGTAAATTGCCTCCTATTTTTAAGCCTTTTTTTTTTTTTTTTTTTTTTTTGAGTGTCACATCTGACAGCATGGTTGCAGCCTCTGAGATTTCCAAGGGAGTGTCATAATAGTAGAAAGCTGTACCTGAACAGTTTGATTAACTGTTTCCTTTCTGAATTTCTTTCAATTTCTCTCACAGTCTGACAATTCTTTTACAACGTAATTTGTGCAGGTATTGCTGGGGAAAAGAGAAGTTCAAATCTGAAATTTATCTTTCCTTTTCAGCATATAGTGCTTTCTTAACTTTCAATTACTAGTTTATTTGCTTGTCTTTAAATATTGCAACATTACTTTTAATGTTGTTTCTTGTTTTATTAGATCAATTGTACATGAAGGAATTCCTTTGTCTCTGTAAGGTTAATCAAGAGGAGTTAATCAAACGAAAATTCAAGTGGTCAGAATGGAGATTCCATAGTCAGAATGTTTTTCCACTGTGAAAGAACTTAGATTTTTCTGTTAATTTTTCTATTGATTATTCAGTCCATGATTCATTCAAGACCTTTATTTAAATCTTAAGGGAGTTTTTTCCCAGTCTCCAATATGTTCAGCTTAGATTCTTGTATGGAAGAACTATGTTTGGAAAAGATTCTTGTGAGTGATTCTTCATAACAAGATGTCATGATATTATGCAGTGTTGATGTTTAGTATCTGTGTGTCACAGACAAGGAGAGACCAATCCACCTTGTTTGCACCATTTCTTTCCTTCAGTACATATAGATGAAAACTGGGATAAAGAAAGATGTGATCATATATGACTTCTGAGTGAAGGCTAGAAAAATTGTTAGCTGACATTTAAGGAAGCAAAAAATTCCCCCTGGGTCTTGAGTATACACATTTAGCCAGTAGATAAGTGCAGAGTCAACCTTAACTCCCCTTTGAAAGGTTTTTGAAGGGCATGACAAAGGCTACTGTGTGAGTTTCAAGCTTTCAGATGCCTTTTCATCTTTTCCTTTTTTTGTGGATCCTGAACACTTTTACAAGCACCCAGTTCCCTTCTTAAAAATCTGTCCCAAAGATATGAACTACTCCTGGAGTTCCTTATTCTGTGTTTATGTCAATGAATCAATTAGGTTTGACATATTAAAGGTCAGAATTCTGCTCCTATTTCAGCTTACTTTCTATTTTTATTTTTTAAGTCAATAGCAGTTTACAGCTGACACAGGTCATTCTTCAATGAATTTGCCTAGCAGGGCCAATACAGAGAGTATCTAGATTTGCTATAGCATAAGGAGGGCTTGCAGGATTCTTGCAGAATTGTTGAAATCATATTCTGCTGGCTAGTTACAAGGACCTTATCTGAATCTGATTACAATAGCATTCAGTTTGGCTTTTCCCAGTTTTACGGTACTTTCCAGAGTAAAGTACTCACTACTACAATAATTAGAGGAAAGCAAGGGCTGTTATTTCAGCTGTCATTCTTTTTCTTTCTGTCTATACTTGGACTATCTGAAATGCAATATTTTATTTCAAGAAGGATATGAAAAGAAAATTCTGTAGCCTGCACAGTCAAAAAGAGCTGGGGGAGTGTTTTTATATCTTATGGATTGTGTTTCTCTTCATCTGTGCCTCATGGTTAAGCACAAACCACTGTTGGCTACCAAACTATAACTACATTACTGAAGTTCTTCAAATTAATGAGTAAGTACTATCCTGAGGCATAGCATTAAGGAAGTTTTGCAGCAGAATAATAGGTTTCCAGCTATGCTTCTGTCTCTGGTTATCTGTGCTGGTTCATGTAGCAAGTAATGGGGTGAATCACATTTCATTCAAGGCAACTGTTAAAAATATGCTGTGCTGGAACTCTGATTTCATGAAAAAGAGAGGTTTTCTAAAGGTTTGAGCAGAAATATTTTTGGAAGAGCATAAAATGCTTCCATCTCTCAATTTTCTTCTCTCCCTCCTTTATCGTTCTCCAAAGGTTGGTGTGTGGCTCTTGTAGCAAGTTAATTAAAAGTGCCTACTCCTTTGTATGCAAAGCGCCTTGTTATCAGTTGGTCCGAAGGTTTGGATATCTCCCTTTTCACAATGCAGCTGGCATTACAACTGCCAAAACAAATAGCAAAAAGGCTAATTGAGAAAGACACAGATACCCTTAAGCTAGCTCGATACCAGCAATTACTAACTAAATAATTAGACCTTTCATTACCCAAAACCTAACTGCACAAGTGTGAATGCAAGATTTTAAAAGATTTCTAAGTGTATGTAAATTTTTCAGAATACTTTATTTTCTTTATTTGCTTCCTCTCTCTGTCCCTTCCTTCCTGTTCATTCAGTGAGTTACCAAGGTCCCACTGAAGCAGAAATAATTCTAAGCTTTTTATAATGAACCATATGAGGAGGGTAATTAAAAGAGATTTGCACTCCCACTGCTTTTTTTACTCATTTAATACTTGACATGAAATCTGAAGCCAGAGTCCATCACAAGGAGGCTGATTGCTCTCAGACTGTTATGGATTCAGTTCAGTACAAAATCTGTAAGTCAGTAGTGGAAATCATCTCAAGCAGAAACCTGAATATTGTGAATAAAGAATTTCTGAAACATTCTGCAACAATGAGAATTTTTGTCTTCAGAGACAGGACTCTGGCTCTAAGGATTAAATAACACAGAAGGAACAATATGACTTTGCTGTTGATGCGTACATAAAAATGATTTGTATTTATTCTGCTGTCATGGTATAGACCTGTTCTCCTTGGCAAATGCCGATCTTAAAAGGTATGGTTTTCTCTCATGCTCGTTTGAGAATCTGTTTCTGCAGTGGTCTCTTATTTTGGCTCAGATGTCAAGATGTTACTCTTTGGAATAACTTGATCACCTGCATCTGGTACCCACATGGGTTGCATACATGAGGAGAAACGCATCCCAAAAGAAAGGTATTTCCTAGGTGGAATGTCATTTATTTAGAAGATCCTGTTTACTTACAGTAAATGGGTGGGGAGGGATCAGAAAGCTTTTCCTTCTTTCCCTCTCTCATTCCCGATTTTTAAACCTACTCTTCCAGACAATGACCTGCCTGAAGGAGACCTTCTCTCTTTCTGGTGTCTTGTACGGCTGACAGTTTTCTGATCACTTTCAGCTTCAGACTCCTAGAGGCAAGTGCAGCAATCTATATTTCAGCCTCATTGTTTCCAGTTAACTGTGAGCAAAAGCTAGTAATTCTCCCGAGTTACTTTTTATTCTGCCTTTTCATGCAGAGATGAACTTCAGTAGTGGCTAAATCTGCTATTTTGTTTCTTAACAAAAAATGTATTCCTTCATAAATTTAATTTAAATCAAAGGAACCTGCCAATGAAGTCTATGACGATGTGTAATGCACGTACTAGATAGCAGCTGTGTGGATAATAACAGTACACCATAGTTATTAGCTCCAGAAACAGTATTTTCATAGCTGTAATTCTTTGAGAGTCTAGTAAGTGCTTCAGATTTATGGAGAAAGTGTTTCTGAGGTGTCATGCAAACTTAGTTTCTGATCTGATGGAAAGGTCAGTCTTACCAGTAAACACCAGTAACAGCCATTGTGGGGGAGAGCTTGCTCTGTGTGCTCTGAGTTTCTTCTCTATCTGTGACTCTTGTAGAGTCTAGTAAGCATTCTCTACAGGTTTACATAGTTTTAATTAAATGTCAGGTTTACAACACCTTGGAGAATTGAGAATTAAGGAATAGATTCTTTAGCAGCAGGAGGTTGTTAAACAAACAAAAATCATTGCAGTGCAGCATGTGTCCTCACCAGTAGCTTGATCAGTGTCTCCAATAGCTGCTTTTCTGGGGGAAATATTGAGGGAATATCATTATGGAATTCAACAATTCCAGTTTCTAGGAAATAAGACAGAAGACCTAATCTGCTGTCAAAATGACTGAAGTAAGTATGTCAGTACAGGCCATGAATATTATTTGTTTATTAGGCTCCTAACTGGTCTCTGTGTTTGCCCTTGGCTGGTTTTATAAAACTAAACAGATATGTAGCTAATCACCAAAATAGTTACTAGTCACAACATACTGGTTCTGCATCACGGTGAATTGGTGTAATCTTACCAAAGTCAGTGACTTCATTCTCACTGATGCAGATAACATTCTGGCCCTAAAAAATTATGTTACGGATAAAGTACCAGCTGTAGGAAGATACCTTAGTAGAAACAATAAAGCACTGCACAGAGGAGAATTTATGTCCTTGCTAAAGGACTTTAAATGTAGTATTCTGCTTTCTGTATAAAGGAAAACTGTTCCATTTAGATCTCCTGCCTCCTTCTTTTCCTTTCTGTTACAGCTGAACATTTGTCTCCCAACTCTTAAAAATGGAGTTATCTTTCAAAAACAAGCTGGCACAGGCACCAGATCTGATATACACCTACCTATGCAGCTCAACGTGCTCCAGCTGGGAAGTGGAGCTAAGAAAAGGCAGTCTGCTAGCACAGCTAAGAGAATCCAGTCAAGTCTGGAGAGGGAGTAGGAGGGTGGAGCTTGGAGAGCTGGAGGAGAGAGTGTCTGCTGATTTACCTGCTCTGCAGCAAATTATGCTTTATCCCTGATATTTCTTCAAGGACTGCTGACCTGAACTGTGGCCTTGGTATTGAACCTGTTTAAATACACAATGTGTGATGCAGAATATAATAATTGGCATTACAACATTCTGCAGAAATACCTCACAAAGTGGTTGCAAGAACATGTTAGACAAAATTGAGTGATGACAAAAGTAAAGTGATGCAAGTAAGGAAAGAACAATCCTAATGTCATCTCTACAGTGATGGTTACTATGCCTGGAAAACATGATCTTGGAAGTCAGTGCTGGTATATCCTCAGAACTGCTGTGCTCAGAAACCTTTAAAGGAGTGAACTTATAAGAAATTGTCAGGAAAGAGAAAATATCATTATCCTATTGTTTAAACATCTTAAACGTACATTTCCTGAATACCATGAACAACTCAAACCGTTTTTGCATCCAAAAAGATTCACCTGAAAAGGATTCAGAGAATGACAGCAAGAATGATATAAATATAGAACAATTCAATAGATAAGAAGATAACATAAAATGGATGTGACAGAAGTCTACAACAGAGATTGTTTTTAAGGAAGTAAGAAATTTTAAATGAAAAGCAGGAAGTAGCATATTTGAAACTACATAACATGTAACTAACCTGTAGAACATTTTTCACAGGATGTAATGGATGCAAAAAGCTGAAATGAGTTAAAGTGATTTAATGAAAATTGAAGAACAAAATCTGTCAGGGATAATTAGACATTCAGTTGTTATTTCTTTAATCAGGGCCATGTAAGAATTTGAGGAATTATGCAAAAGAGGAAAGAATATGTCCTATTATACATCTGCTGCTGACCACTGTCAGAGATGAGAAATAGGGTTAATTAGATGTTCAGTCTCTCTGATGTTTGTACTCTTAAAATTAATTATTTTAAAACAAAATGGTTCTGTATCTGCATGCAACCTGGCTTTCTTAGGAAAAAAAAAAACGGATTTGAGTAAAGGGATGGTTTTCACACATAAATGGCTTTCACAATGGGTTTAAATTACCTCTGTGTTTGGCAAAAAGTAAAAATGTTGTAAATAAAAATTAAGGCCTTTATTTTTCAATACTTACAGATTTTTGTTTATCTTCCAGCAGGCTTACCCAGTAATTTACACACTGTCAAATGCAGTGCTCAAAACAGTTTTTTAAGAAAGCTATTATAAAGAATAATTATTCTCCATAATCTTAGTTTTCTGAAAATATAAGCATACCAGTATGTTTCTTTTGATATTGTAGTAATGAATGAATGTAATGAATACAGAATATCAACCTTTAGAACAGAAGAGTTAATTATAAATTCAGTGTTGTATAAATGAAGTAAGGCAATGTGATTTAGTAATATTTCTAAAAATATCAAATCTAAGAGGCCTTAGGCAAAGCAATTTGTTTTAAGGTTCACATTGGTATGCATTTTATTGCAAAAAAAAGAATTGCTAAGAGCAATGTATAAATAGCTTTACAGATTTGGATTAATTTTTAATCATCCATGAATGAACTAAAAGCCTGGGATATTAACTAGTTAAAACATTTGATTTAAAAAGTTTGATATAAAGGGGGGGTGGAGAGTAATCAACCTTCTATCACAGTACCTGTCGCATTAAGTATATTGCTATTTGTATCCAATGTGAAAAAACAGAATTATTTTTCTTTTCGGAACAGAGCCATTTTCTAGCAAGAGTCAGGCTAGGGGAATTTCCTGGAAAATTTGTTAAATGGTCTCAAGCTTCCTTAAATTCATATTGTTATAGAGATTTCAATGAGAAGGACTTTCTCCTTCTATTTTTAAAGCTACATATGGAACAAATGGACCCTGCAGTAGGCTGAGTAACATGTGCAAGGTTATCTATCAGCCCATGACGGAGTTCAGACAGCAAGTGGACCCCCAGTTCAGTGGTCTACCCATTACTACAGACTATTTACCTTTACTTCACTGCAGGTCCATTGACGGAAATATGAACATTTCACCTATTTTAATTTAAGCTGTGAAAGTAACATAGAAAATGTTTTGTTGATTCAAGTGTCTCAGAATGGCTTTTCTGTATTTCACAGCATTACAGAGCTGTGAAGTAGTTTCGGTGGATTCTGGTTTGGGAAGCACCCTGTCACTGATTCAGCTTGGTTTGGAGGAGGTCTTTACTACTAAAACTGTAAAATAAATATCATGCCTCTTAACTGCCCTGGTACTTTGAATAAAGCTACATATGTAGCAATGCCAAAAAACAGGATGACTTTCCTTTGAAAACTATGACTGAAGTATTTCAAAGGAATATATTAATTTCAAAGTGCTTTTTCAAGAAATTGTGTTGTATTTCAGTGATGTTGTGATGTTATTTAATACTTCTTTCTACATATTGTGCACAAACACATGTATGTAGCAGTGTACACAACACATATGCAAACACAGCTAGTAGCATATATGCCAGGTGGTGTCTGAAGTTTGAAAGGAGAGAAGAGCCTGGAAGGAAAATAGCTCTCTGTTAGCATCTCATGGAGAGACAATGAAAAAGACTCAGGACTCAAACATGTTAATATCTGTATCAATCATATTTGTGCACCTTTCTTTTACCCATCTTTAATGTGTGAAATTCTGGGGCAACCAACTGCCCAGTTAGGGTGACCTCATTCTGGTCCAATAGTGTGCTACTCCAGGTGTGTTAATTTCCAAAAAGATAAAAACCAAGAAACTAAAAAAAAAACATGTTTGAATGATTAAAGATTGCATACAAGTTCCAGAACTGTGTTTACTCTTGTTAAAGAATAAATGTACCTGAGGAAATGAAGTTTTAAGTTTACTGATCTAGTTAGGGCAGAAGACTGAGAGGTGGAGTTCAGCAAGAGCAGCTGATAGGAACAGATGGTGGGACAACTGGCCCATCTGCATCTTGGATGAGAATTTTCTGTTTATGGGAGCCTTGGGATTTGGCAAATCATAACTGTGAATGACATCTTATTACAGGAAGGAAGAAGATGCCAATTACTCCAGTGCTCTCCTCAGAAAAGTCTGAAGGAGATTTTAAACAGCTTTATTCAAATTTTTGAAAGAAGTAATTAATTACTGCCTACATTTATCCTCTTTTTTTGTTTTTTGTTTGTTTTTTTTCTTTTCCTTATCATTGGAGTACTACTTGTTTAGCTATTTGTTCATCGGAAGTGGAGAGGATTAGCTCAGAGTATCACACAGATTTGTTTGTTTAGTTTAATTTTCTATTTTTCTTGCTATGAACTTGAACTTGTGTTTAGTAGTGACCCTTAAAATTCTCACCTTTCCTGCAGGAGAGGAAATATATGAATAAACACACACACACACACACACACACACACACATCGCTTACTCTTCAGTGCGTATTATTACTTGTTGTAAACTGAGTTAAAGTCAAAATGTTGTCTTTTTATACATATATATATATATAAAATCCTTATAGAAACTTGCTACCTTTGTTCTTTTAACTTTTGAAACTATTGGAATACATGAATTTCCTGTAAGATCAAACTTCCATACGACAGTAAAATCTGCAGGTTACAGTAATGGAACAGGGAATGGGTCAACCAATGTGAAATTAAGTATAGTCTCATCAAGAAAAAAAAAATCTGTAACTTTCCCAGAACTATTCCTCAAGCTATTCAGTATAACCTTTTGCATATGCTGCTATTTTGTTGGTCATATGGGGGCCTCTCTGTTTTTTCCAGATAATTAGTATGAAGAAGAAACCATTTTAATTTTATTTAATTAAAGTACTAAGTGGTGAGGAGCTGCAGCCAAAGAAGACAGAGAAATTATACATATGTTTGAGACTCACTTATCCTAAGGCTTTTTGACAAGTGGAACACAGTGGAAAACTACACCAACTTGCAGTCTTCTCTAGGATCCTCGATGAATATAAAGAAGCATTTTTGTAACTTACTGTCAAGTTAATGAGATCAAAGAAATTCCAGCAAGAATCTAAGCACCAGATCTAACAAATACATGTTAGATCTAACTATGTGTTAACTCCCTAAGCTTTATATACAAGGTATGAGAAAAATGAAGCATCTAAGAAGAAAATCTTAGGTTAAGTGAGGAGAGAGCAATAATGAATATTTGCCAAACATTTTTAGATTTTGCCTCTTGGAGGGAGGAGGAGTGTATCTAGGGTTTGGCTGCAAAACAGTCTCCTAGTAACTCTGTGCATCAAAATCCAGTTTTAGCTAATTAGGTGTATGCTCCAGAACTGCATAGCTAAGAGGAAGATCATCTTCGACTGTCACCTAGTATAACTATATTTCTTGAAAAAAAAAAAATCTTCTGTAGATCTAAGATTGCTAGGAGAGCTGGCTGATGTCAGTGTGGATACTGGGGGAAATCTGCAACCACAGGAGAAAGGTAAATGTCACATGCCTCTTCAGCAACAGCAAGAAGGCTGTTTTAATAAAATCAATAAGGATGATCCTTCGGTCAGTCCCTAGATATATCATGAAGCGAGTTCACTGTGAGCCATTTCTGGAGACATAAAAGAGAAGAATATGACTGAAAAATGCTCGGTACAGATTTATCAGGTCGGTTAGGTTTAGTTAACCTGACAATCTGCTATGAAGAAATATCTACAATCATGGATTAGAGAGAGCATTGAACAATGCCTACTTTGGCTCTAGAAAGGCTTTTGACAATATCTCCTAAAGCATCCTTATATCCCACTTGGGCTGTTATGGTCTGGATGACAGTATCTGACGGAGGAGGCAGACTGCACCCTCATCTGATTTCCAAATTTTGGGGACCAGTCAGTCCAGAGGGTGCTGGGCAGATGGGAGGATGGGGCCAACAGGGCCCCCCATGACATCCATCAGGGGCAAGCATTCACTCTGCAGCAGGTCAGCAGAGCCCCAGCAGCTACTATTGCTGGGGTCAGAGGCCAGCAGCAGCTCTATGGAGAAGCCCTAGCCCTGGTGGGAGTCAGTAGAGCCAAGGCAGCCATGCACCAGACAGCTGCAGAGGCAGCATCAGCCTGGGTAGTGTAAGCAGGGGCAAAGTGCAGGGCAAAGGCAGAGCAGGGACTGTCCTCTCTTCTCAGCCTTGCCATCCCAGCCAGACTCTGCCTCTGGCATGGGACTCTACAGAAGAGACACCCACCACCCAGAGCAAGTCCAAGGAGAACCCCAAGCTGTTAAGGCTGGTGTCCTTGCCCGGAGAGGAGAGGCAGTGGGACCAGGTGGGTCAGATTGGAGCAGAGATAACTTTGGAGAACCTCACAGCAGGCCCTGGCACCAACTGGGAGAAAGCACTAGCTCTTCACAGTGGTGCCTGGCAAGAGGGAGGCACTGAGCATAAGTACAGGCTTAGGTTGGAGGTAAAAGAAAACCTTTTTCCTCATGAGTATGGCAGGGCAGTGGAGCAAGGTCCCAGAGAGTTTATGCAGTCTCTATACTTGGAAGTTTTCAAGACCTGCTTGAATAAAACCCTGTGCAACCTGGTCTGACCCCATGGTTGACTTTGTTTTGAGCCGACTGTTGACTGGAGACCTCCTGAGATCCACTCCAACTGCAGTGATTCTGTGATTGTACTATGACTGTTGCCAGGTCATGCTCCTCTGATGGTGAAAGGGTCTTTATGGAGGACTTGAAGTTTTCTAGAATTATGACCTGTGCACTATTAATAAGATTGGATATCTACATGCTTTCAGAACATTACCAAAGACTGGATTTTTAAAGGTGTTTGATTGCTGCTAAAAACTTTGTCTTAAGTTAGTATGATAGTGTTTGGAAATAATAAATGACTTATATTAGAAATTTAGTATTAAAAAACTTTGAGAACTTATCTCATTTTCAAAGTGTGTTCAGGACATCCTGAAAGAGGTAATCTTTTTCAAAATTTGACCTTTTTAATCAAGTTCCAGATATATAATATTTACTTTATTCTATTTTTTTAGTTCATAAGCTTTTTATACTATTTGGCATATTTCACCTGACATTTTCTCTGTAGAGAGTAAGCTATGTTTTCACAAATGTCAGGAATGACTGTCAGGAATTTAGTCAAAGTCATTCTGGGTAGGATAAGAATCTGAATTCAACTTTCAGATCTCAAGACATTGCCTTGGTTACTTAACCATCCTATATCCTGAGGTAAAAAGAAATTTAGTTGAGCTATGTAGTTAGCAAACTCTAAATCAATTTTCTCATCTAGACATCAGGAGAGACTTTATTGTAAAGTCTCTATTAAACAAATGAGATATAACTCAAATGTAACAGATACTTGTTTTGAAGAAGCTGTTTATATATTGAACAAGTGTGACAACTACTATGTTTTATTTTATTTTAATTTTTCTGTGTACCCAGGAGCATAATTTGGTGGCTGTTTCCAAAAGATCAGAATAAAAAAAGAGAGATTATTTTAAGTGCAATGAGTCCATAAACTGTATCAAGGACCATCCATCACTGTCAGATAGAGAAGTCACTCTAATCTGAAAATCTACAAGGCTCTGAAATAGTGCTTTCCTGCTCTGCTGAGTTCACATAGTTTGGTTTTCATGTGATTTCAGAAGAGGTTATCTGGTTCTGGCAAATCTTTGGTCTCCGCCTCTATACTATTTATTTACTTCAGACTAGTGAATTATAGTTTAGGAGAAGGAAGAGGAGGTCTTCCATGGGAAGAATAAGTGTTTCTCTAACAGTATTTTAGAGAATATTTGAAGCTATTCCCAGTCCATTAGTCCATAAAGGGAGGAAAATAACAACAACAGAAACAGTAGCAGTTGCAAGCAGGCAACTTCAAAGAGCATCCACCCTGCTGCCTCAGCAACTAGTCCACCTTAGAAGAAGGTATAGGTATGTTTGTGTATTTACTGGAGAGAGGAATGAAAGTTCCTTATTTCCTTTTTATATGACATGGTCCAGCATCCTTCAAAAAATAAAGACAGATGTTGAAAGTCTTCTGTCCTTTGACAAGGGAAGCTTTTAAAACTTATATGTGGACGTGCTTCTCTCTCTGCACTTCACCTGGAGCTTAAGACAATCTACTTAACTCTTCCACCTGAACAAAAATACAGGTAGATATGATCTGAGTGTTGGCCTTGCTATCAAAATGGTTCCTGCCTCTGCCTGAGAGGAGTGAGAGCCTTCTTCAAGTGACAGGAAAACAGAAGTAACACTGATTCTGCAGTATAAGCTGTTCAAGTAGGCAGCTATACTGAAGTATTATTTAGCATTTATTATAATAGCCGTCACATAAACTTAGCATTTAAAGAACTAACTGTCATTTCTACTTACTTTTCTTCTCCTTACCATACTATCTATAGGGGCTTGTGTTTTGCAGTGCATTAGATGCACTGCTTGCCCTGAACTGAGCTTCAGTGACATTTACAAACTAACTGTACACCTTGTTTTTAGGTACTTGCTCTTCTCACCTTCTGGCTAAATATAGTCTAGTTGCTGCCCGTGGCCTCTTTGGTTCTTCCTGTGAAGGGATGAAGGCACTGCCCTTCTCTCACTCAGCCCCACGTTACTGCTCCTCCTAGACTAGCTTTTGGCCTTCTCCTTAGAGCAGAAGTTTTCTTTTTTTCTTTCTTTCTCCCCCCACCCCCCTTTCCTCTTCTTGTTTTGCCAAAAAAGACATAAAATTCAATCTCTTTCCAGCTTATAGTCAGGCCTTTGCTTCCCAGCTGCTACACCTGTCAAACACTGCTCCTTCTGATGTGCTGCTATTTTCATATAATCTATCTACAGATTTCAGCCGAATAGATAACTAATTGCCATCATTACAGTGTAAGGCTTGACTAATTTTCTTTTTACATCCTTCAGAGATGAAGGTTCAGTACTAGTGCAACAGGGCCTTACCAACCTTCTTTACTAGCAAGTAGGAATGTAGAGATGAGCAAGGATATCTTATAGATATATTTCTCTTCTAACATCATCTTATTAAAAATCTCATATGAGTGAAGCAAGACTGTTTCAAGATCAGCCTCCCCAGCCACTTATTTTTAATCTTTAAAGTGTCACTGTTTTACTCTGAGTCAGTAAGGTGTAAAAAATCCATTTCATTTAATTTTACATCTTGAAGGGAATTTACATCTTGAAGGGAATTTACACCTTGAAGGGAATTAAAAATAGCAAAGTTGACAGAAAGATCTGGAGTGTAGATTTTTCTAAAGTTAAAAAACAAGACAAAAGAAAAACATATTTTTTTTTTCATGCAGCATAAATAATATTGAGGGGGAAGAGTGCTTATCTTTGCTTTTGCATTTCAGTTAGTCCTAGAAGAGACTTCTTCCCTCTAATAGTTCTTTGCTTTGCCTGCTTTGACACTACGGTGGGAAACTGCTAAGGGTCCCTTTCCATCCTTGCTTTGTCTCCCCAGGTCAGAACAACCACTAGTCCTGGTCATCATATTAAAGGTGCACTCACAGCTTTTGATGAGGGAATGAGAATATATGTTAGGAAGCAGAGAGAAAGTAAACTTACAGAAACAAAAAAGCTTGTGATTCTGTAACATTATTCTTTTAACCAGGGCTCATGCAGTCTTTCATATGAATTTGGAGCAGATGTCTTTGTTTTTTCCCTGCTATGACTTAAGTGGAAATCTATTGACAAGAATGTAGAACATTTTTAATTCTTGACACACTATACATTAGAGGATTTTTTTTAATTACTTTTTAGGAAAAAACATCTATCTCCTCACTCTGCCTGCTTCCCTAAGGCAGAATATATATAAATTTTTCTCTTTACTTTTAAAAATCTCTTTTTATTTCTCAGAGTATAGATATTTCTAATGGTAAAATGTGACAGCAGTATGTTGCTGAAGACTCAGTTTAATTGCACGCTTTCTTAGAATATTGGATACTGCTGAGGTGAAAGAGTCCCAGATTGTTGTATTGTGGAAAATGCTTATACTAATGTGAGTGGAAAATACTTATATTAATATGAGTGTAAATGACCATCAGGATTTCTGAAAAACCTTTATTCATGGTGTAGCTTTCTGCTTAGGAAAGAAATCTCTCAAATGGGTGTCAGGATTTCCCTAATCTTTTAAACTAATCCTTCAAGCAGGACCAGCTGTTGTGTACAGAAACTCCACGTATAGAGATTTTTTTTTTTTTTTTTTTTTTTAAAGTCTTCTGGAGGTCTCAGTGAGGGACAAAGACTTAACTGATTCAGTCAACTAACTTTCTTCTGTTTAGTAATGGCTATGCCATAACTCATAGTCTGAATTTGTGCTGTGAAGCAATCTGAGGCAGTTTACCCAACTCTTCTGAAACATGAGACATGCCTGCGGTATGTACAGGGGCTGTTTGTCCTTTTGTAGCTGTATTTCAGTCTGAAATGTAGTAGATTTCACCCAAAAGGAAGCAGAGCACGGTATGCCTTCTGTGCTCAAGAGAGGCAGTAAAGCAGAAGGAGCTGTTCCTCCTCCTCCTTGCATATTTCCTTTCTTCTTAAAATGACTTCTTTTAATATGACGTAGACAGCCAGAATAAAAAGAGGGTTTATTCTAATTATACTGAATACTTGCAAATGAAGCTATTGCTAACTGTTACCATGAATGTGTTTGTCCCTCCAGACAACATCATGGCATGGGTGTATATGTGCCTGTAAGACTGCAAAGTACTTTACCAGATGAGCCTATAAGTGTTTTAAGCTTCCCCACCAGGAAACTCCTTCAGGCTGAACTATCTCAAACCTAAGTCTTGCCTGAGAGGATTGTTCATTTAAATACGGCTGCAGAAGGGTTGAAATTGGGATAAGCATACATAAATAAATAAATGGATAGATAGGTAGATAGATAGATAGATAAATAGGCTGTTAGTGTAAGAATTCTAGTAGTAGCAGTAGCAGTGGTGGTAGCAGGAGGAGTAGGAGGAAAAAAAGGAGGAGGAGGAAAATAAAAGAAATGCAATCTAACTTTTCCTTTTCCTTCATTTCTTGTAAGCAAGCAAAAGATATTTTTTGGACCCTTCATTCAAAAAAGGAATTCTTAGGGAGCAAACAATTTTAAATAGATGAAACACTAATAGTAATACTATCCAAAGAAATTACTATATTCTCGGTAAAAAGTAACATTTGGTTAGGCAGTATTTATTCTTTCTTGCTGCAAGGAATACAGCTGTGAGCACCTTATTCATATTGCCTGAAAGAGTGTAAAGGCTTTGAAAAATCACAATAATAGCCTAGTTCACACCAGATTTGGCTTATGGGGCAAGAGAGCAAAACTGGTGTGGTCTAGAAGGAAGAACTTATCTATATATAAAATAATGAATAATGTTAAGAATAACTTCAGCAAGGCTTTTGACACTGTCTCCCATAACATCCTCAGAGGCAAGTATAATAAGTCTTTATAATTCTATATATAAAATCTTATATATATCTTATATAATCTTATATAAATCATCAGTAGGTGCACATGGTGGGACAGTGACATCTGTGATCATACTTCCTCAAGGATTTAATGTGGAAACTTCTCACTCCTGTGCTGGGTAATCCTGCCTCTGTTTTTTGGGAAGTTTTCCCTATCATCAGCTGTGTAGGTGTGAAAAATATTTAATGGGAGTAGAGATGCCTCCCTAGGCATCTATATGTCAGTGGGCAGCCCTGCTGAAAATTCCTGGCATGCAGTGAAACAGAGATTGGCCTTACCTCTAAAATTGGCCAAAACGCGCTCTCTTTACACTGGAAACCTAGGAAAGGGCTGGGTCCAGCTGTGCATGCTATGAGCCACCCCCACTCTCAAAGCACTAAGCACATCTTTTCCTACCTCCACCACACTACCACCGAAGAGCTAAACAAGATAGGACAAGGGAAAAGTGATTTGCCTATTTGATATGTTTTCACAATATATCATTGACAGTGCCAGGACTAAAACTGGCCTCTTGTGAATCTGACTTCTTCAAAAAAAACTTTTTAAACTCTTCCCTTCTTGCCCCTTTTCCTGCTCTTCTTATACAGAAATCTCCCATTTTCTCCCATATATATGTTGTCTAGGCAGCTCTTACTGTCTCATACACTCCTGACTTCTCCTTTAAAAGCTATACTAAATATGAAAAATAAATTCAAAATCACAGGGTGATCAAAACAGCTGCTTTGACCATTGCTTCTCTGCATTTAAGAGGGGGCAACACATCACACCTGAATACAGCACATGTGTCAGATTCGGTCTGACTGAATGCTTTTCATTTGTGCGAACTACAGCACATCTCCTCCATATCTAGTTTCTAAATACAGAATGAACTTTTAACAAATTCATGGTAATTTTTTTTTCTGAGTTATTACCATAGATTAGGAAATATCGGGCAAATGCATTTCAGGCTTATACATTCAATAATCCTTGATGATTTTCATTTCTTTATCATTCTTAAAGTCTTTAAGAAAAATGAGCAGATTTATGACATTATGAAACTGATTTTATCAGAAATATTTAAGCTGATTTGAAAAACACAATATATTTAAAATATCAATGTAATTATTTTAATTATCAGTCCATGACCAATAAAGAATTCAGTGATTCAGAAAGCTTACCTGAATATCTGCAGAGATGATATAAGAAGAAAAGAAGGATTTTAGGGGGTATATTAATGACAAATTTTACTCCGCTCAAAATGTGGAGTTGAAGTATATCACTTAATAACTAAGTATGTCAATTCACAGCTTGTGGTTATACCTTCTCCATGTTAAACATCTTTTTAACTGAATAAACAGCAGAATTCCTCAATCATAGCCTCCATATTGAAAAAAATGAGCCTAACCTCAAGCCCTTACAGATTTCAAGAAGATATTCTTATGTTCAGTGTAACTTTAATCAAATCACAGAATCACAGAATGGTTGAGGTTGGAAGGAACCTCTGGAGATCATCTAGTCCAAACTCCCTGCTCAGCAGGGTCACCTAAAGTATGTTAGACAGGGTTGCATCCAGGTGGGCCTTGAAAAGCTCCAGAGAAGGAGACTCCACAACCTCTCTGGGCAACCTCCTCCAGTGCTCTGTTACTCTCACAGGGAAGAAATTCCCCCTCACACTCAGGCAGAACTCCCTGTGGGTCAGTTTGTGCCTGTTGCTTCTTGTCCTGGGCACCACTAAAAAGAGTCTGGCACCATCCTCTTGACACCCACCCTTCAGGTACTTGTAGACATTGATAAGATCCCCCCCTCAGGCTTCTCTTCCCCAGGCTAAACAGGTCCAGCTCTTGCAGCTGTTCTTCCTAGGGCAGGTGCTCCAGCCCTCTGATCATCTTTGTAGCCCTACACTGGACTCTCTGCAGTAGCTCCAGGTCTCTCTTGTACTGGGGAGCCCAGAACTGAACACAGTACTCCAGATGTAGCCACACCAGGGCTCAGGAGAGTGGTAGGATCACCTCCCTCAACCTGCTGGCAGCACTACTCCTAATGCACCCCAGGACACCATTGACCTTCTTGGCTGCAAGGGCATGTTGCTGGCTCGTGGTAAATTTGTCATCCACCAGCACTCCCAGGTCCTTCTCTGCAGAGCTGCTTTCCAGCACATCAGCCACTAGCCTGTAGTGGTGCATGGAGTTATTTCTCTCTAAATGCAGGACACTGCACTTGCCCCTGTGGAATCTCATGAGGTTCCTCTCCATCCAGCTCTCCAGCCTGTCCAGGTCTCTCTGAAGGGCAGCACAGTCTTCTGGTGGATCAGCCATTCCTCCCACATTGGTATCGTCAGCAGAATTATTGAGGAGACACTCAGTCCCCTCACCCAGGTCATTGGTGAATAAGTTGAACAAGACTGGACCCAGCACAGATCCCTTGGGGACACCACAAGCTACAGGCCTCCAACTGGACTCTGAGCCACTGATGACAACCCTCTGAGCTCTTCCATTCAGCCACTTCTCAGTCCACCTCCCTGTCCACTTGTCTAACCATGCTTCCTGAGCTTGCCTAGGAGGATGTTCTGGGAGACAGTGTCAAAAGCCTTGCTGAAGTCAAGGTACACAACATCCACTACTCTACCCTCATTTACCCAGCCAGTCTTTCCATCAGAGAAGGCTATCAGGTTGGTTAAGCATGATTTCCCCTTGGTGAATCCATAATGACTATGCCTGATCACTTTCTGTTCTTCCATATGCTTAGAGATGGCATCCAGGATAAGCTGTTCCATCACCTTTCCAGGGATGGAGGTGAGGCTGACTGACCTGTAATTCCCTGGGCCCTCCTTCTTACTCTGTTTGAAGACTGGAATGACATTAACTTCCAGTCCTCAGTCACCTCTCCTTTTCTTTACAACCTTTGCAGGATGATGGAGATCAGCTTAGAAATAACATCTACCAGATCCCTCAGCACTCATGGATGAATCCCATCGGTGTCCACGGATTTGTGAGTGTCAAGTTTGCCTAAAAGATATCCACTCCTCCAAACTGCTTCTCAATCAAAGGAAAGTCTTCCTTTCTCTGGACTTACCTCCTGCCGCCCGGCTCTGGAATTCTTGAGGGCTGCCCTTAGCAGTGAAGACTGAAGCAAAGAAGGTATTCAGTAACTTTGCCCTCTCCGTATTCTTTGTCACCAGGGCACTCTTCACCCCCCAGGCACACATTTTCTCTAGTTTTCCTTTTGCTACTGATGTATTTCAAGAAAACCTTCTTGTTGTCCTTGATATCTCTTGACAAATTTAATTCCAAATAGGCCTTAAACTTTGTCATTGCATCTCTGCATACTCTGACAACATTCTTATAATCCTCCCAAGTAGCCTGTCCTTTAGGAAAGTCAGGCTGGCTTGTCTTTCTAAAAAGCATATAGACATCCATGACTGCATTCCAGTCATGCAAGCTATGTCACCATGTCTCTGTAACTGCAATGAGATCATGGCCCTGTGACTGCACACTGATCTGCAGTTCCTCCTGAGTATTCCCCATGCTGCGTGCATTGATGTCCAGACATTTTAGAAAGATAGTTGTGTGTACAAATTTCCCAGGAGAGGTGCATGAGGATCCGCCATAGCCATGACCTGCATGCACCTGCTGGAGGCCTCCCGACTTGAGCTGTGTTTTGCTGACTACCCTGTCTTTATAAGTCTCCCCTTCTCCCATTCTACCTGGTTTAAAGCGCTCTTTTCCAGGCTTGCCAACCTGTTGGCAAAGACTTACGTGCCCCACCTAGTGAGGTGGATCCCATCTCTTCCCATCAGTTGCTGATTGTCAAACTGGGTCCTATCGTCACAGAAATCAAAACCTTGCTGCCAACACCAGCAGCGCAGTCAATTGCTAACTTGGAAAACCCGTCTTCTTAACTTGGAAAATCCATCTGGTAAATAAAGGATCAAGACATTGCCAGGAAATCTTATTTATGGAGTCATTAAAGCAGTTACAGAGCCTTTAAAGCCATTGAGTAATCCTTTACAATGAAGAGTTTTTAATTCCAGCAATCTTGCTGTATTTGATTAAGAGTATTTTTTATGCATTTGATTTTAATTGAAAATGGAAGTCCCTTTGCCTCACCATTAAAAACAACTAATTATAAATTGATTTATTCTGCACAATATTTGGCATATTATACTGAGAATTACTTGACTGTCCCCAGCAAAATAATAGATTTTAAAGAATTTAGTTTTACATAGTTCACATCTTTTAAGATAAATCTAGGACCACTTGAATTAATTTCTAAAATATTTTGATTCCATTAGGCCATCTTGAATAGTCTTAACATTGATTTGTCCCAAATAATTATTGAGAATGAAAAATAGTGTTTCTGCTTTGTGGACAAACATGGAATTTCTTTTGTTGCTTTTGTTAAATATTCTATTCCTGCTTGCCTGGAAATCAGAAATCAATCTGTAGAAGAGACAATCAGATATGAACTAGGACTTTTTCTTTGTCTGTTTTTCCAATAGGTCTGAAGCAAGGGCTGTATCTCATTTCTATTCATTATTGAGCCTCGTTAAGTCCAAAGTCGTCTGGAAGTTGACAGCAATTGTAAAACAAACACTGATTCCAGTAGTTTTATATGCACCCGTGGAAAGCTTTAACTTTCCTTCTCTCGTCTTGTCACTTACATGCAAATATGCCTTGCTATTTGGATTATTTATGTGCTGATTCTGGACTAGGCTTGATTTTCCAGCTTTCTGAAGAACAAGTTTTAGTTAGAAGGTGAGATTGGGAAGTACAGTGTATTCATTATGATATCAGTTATCCTTTAGAGGATATCTCAGTATAGCAGAAAGTACCTTCTTTTTCTAGCCATGCTAAAGAGTGTTTGTGTAGGAGGAATCACTGAGCACTCTGACTGCGAGAGAGACATCTAAACTAGGTCCCTTCATGCGGTAATAGCAAAAGAACCTGCAGCTCAGTTGAATTAGCAGTGGTTATTAACTGTGGAAACAGCAGAGTAAGATAAAATGCAAAGAATCAGTTTTGTAGTAAAAGCAGATAGCAGGTGAGAACCAAAATGGAAAGGGAATAAACAACAGGGATAAGATGTTGAATGGAGTACAGGTGAATTATACACGCAGAAGTTTTGTGTTTAAAGCAGTTACTGTAGAAGACTATATATAACCCCTGTTTTCTCCATGTTTGCATTCAATCAACAGCAGCTTTTAGCAAAACTATGTAGTGGCTTTCATAATTTGTAATAGAAAAAGTTATTTAGCTTGTAAAAACTAGAAGAACTTATGTGATAAAGGATCATATCCTAAATCTTAACAGCCTTACATAGGGCTGTTTTCTTGCCTGCTTTTTACTAGAAGAGAAAGATGAATGAAGATGACTCTAAATACAAAGAGAGTTCCTTTTTATTTATTTATTTTTTTTTTAATATGATAGTCTTTGGAGATTTTTTAATTTACTCTGTTTTTTAATTACGATGTACAGGATACTTGATAGAGAAATCTTGCCTCTTCTGTTTCTGAGGTACCTGGCATCTCATCCTGATATACTTTGTTTGGCAAGAACCTGAGATTTTCAGATGAAGCTAAAAATTTAAGTGCTTCGATGTTTAAATTCCCAAGCTAAGATGCTTTAAAGGGTTTTCAGGAAGCCATGAACAGAAGCATATCATGCTAGCTCTTAGTCAAGCTTCCTCTCCTAAACTAATAGTGTTCAGTTAAAGCTTGCAGGACTCCTAACCATTGACATGTGAATGCCCACAGCTGGGCCAGCTGATTTCGGTTATCCATGCTCTGTAAGTAATCCCACTAAAACCAATTTTGTCACCTTTATTGTCTGGTATTTTTTAAAAAGCCTAACTGAATTAGAAAACAAATCTTTTCAGATTTCTAAAAATTTTATTGATGTTACCTCTGAAGGATAAAAACTATATATAGAAAATAAAAGGATCTTTTTTAGAGAAAGTTCCTGAACAAAGCCACAAAACAGCTACCTAGAAGATGATCAGCATTTAGGCGAAGAACTGCATACTGCTAGTTTTTCTCAGCAGTCATTCCAGTGTTTTCCAATGCTGAACATATTTGCTATTATCTCATTGGAAGTGAACTTCTAGATATTTTGATATTGTAATGATACAGTAAACTATTTTGTCCCATGAGTCTAGCCCAGAAAGTCTGAATCAGATAAGCCTCTTCCACATATCTGTATCCCTCTGACTGGCCTAAGTTCCTCTTGACATTATATATGGTATCTTTAGATGAAGAATTTAAAATTAAAAGTGGCTTTTTATCCACAGCTGGGACAAGCTCTGAAATTGTTGCTGTGTTCACAGAAGCACCCACTGGTTTGAAGAGACTCCAAAGTTTGTCCTGCTTAAACTTCTACTTCCACGAGTTCAGAGTCGCCTGCACCCAGGGACTATCCGAATGGAAAGATGAAAGAAAGTCTCCTCTGAAAGCAGCACTTCTATTCCCTCTTCCATGCCATCTGTGGACATAGCAACTTTGAGAAGCAGATGGTTCCTCTGGTGTGCAAGGCACCAGTCATGCTTCAAAAAAGCTCAGCTCAAATGCCTGAAGCACCGACAGTGGGATTCTCCTTTAAGGAGCCTTTCAGGCATCTAATGATACTAATGTATACCAGTGTTCCCACCAAGGGACAACATCTTTGGCAAGTACAGGAGCACGTTACAGTCCTGTTCAGGAGAGAGCTGTATTTTTTAGGAATACAGATGAGAGAGGTGTCAATTGAAGCCTTCTTTATGGATATTTTTGGTTGGTTGTTTTGTTTTTTTTCCAGAACCCCAAGCACATTCACAGATTACTCCCATAGCTCAAGCACGAACTCATAGTTCTGGTTGGCTATTGTACATATTTGGTTAATGATATACAGCAGATCATCCAATGCGGTATGACTTGCTACGGTCTAGGAATCCTGGCATCTGCAGAAATTTTGCAGCCTCATTTACTTTATTATACACATCATATCTTACATGGATGCATACATTTTGCCTGTTCTCTGTTCAGTATTATTTTATGTGATTGGCAAGTTATTTATGATGTTCTACCTCCTCTGCAAGGACACTCATCTTATTCTCCCTATTTTACATTTTCAGAGTAGGAGGAAAGTTTTCGAGAACCTGTAGGTTGTGAGCCTATTGATGAAGAATCAATGCTTGGCTATGGTGCAGAGATATAGATATAATATAATTCCATGATGACCTCCTTCAAGCTTAATTCAGCCACTGTTACGATTTCTAATTGTGAGTCTTCTGCTGGTGAACTTACCATGTAAGACAACTTACAATTTTTGGTACGGATCTATGCTCAGGTAAAGAAAGCTTTGTTTAGAGAGCATACTTGAATCAGTTAGTCAGAAAACAGCAGACTGTCTTTCTCTATATGGCAGGAAAGGTAATTAAAAGAAGAAGGAAAGAAACCAATATTTTAAAAGACTGATTTGAACAGTCGTCACATTAGTGGATGTTTGTTTCTTTCTGGTGATGTGTGTCTTGGCTATGACAGATCTACTACTTCACTGCAAGACCTGCAGGATCATCCAGAAGGACAAAGTGTCCTCATCACTGGAGACATTATGTTGTATGATAAAGAAGCTAGTTCTACTAAAAAAAAGGAATAACAGATGCACCTTCTTTATTGAAATATCATTAATTTTAGATATTCATAAAGTTAAGGAATGTCTTTATATTTTGCTGCTGAATTGATTCTCATACTGAATTAATACACTCTTATCTGTAAAAAAAAAAAAAAAAAAAAAAGGTGTGCCTCATTTGTTGGGACTCAAGCAGTGATCTGAGAAAAAAAAATCTATGCTGTTTTTCCAATGTTGTTCAAGCACAATGAAGCAACTTTGGATAATTTGCTGTACAAAAGAATGTGCTCCCGGTGCTGCTGCAGTCTCTATGTATGTGTCTCTAGTGAATTCCATTTTTGGTGGATTAGACCAGTCAATGGCTTTAGATAGGTTTGACTACACAGGTTGATTTATTTAATAAAATTTTCATTGCTGAATCTCTTTGATTACCCAGGATGGATTTGTCTATGAATTTATAGTAAATTGGAATTTGACTCTTAGTTTCTAGGAGTGAGAAGAAGAAGAAGAAGAAGAAGAAGAAGAAAACCACTTTCTATGTGGGCCAATATGTACCTAGCCAACTAAAATAGATGAAATACTGTGGTTAGAAGTCACCTTAGTCTAGTAGACAAAGACATGATAATATTTTGTAATTAAATGGTATGTTCGAATATAGACTCAAATGTAGATTTGGAATGCTGGGAACCTTTTTTTCTCTTCTCCTTCTCCCCACCCCTAATTGGCTGAAAAATATTTTCAAAAAAAAAAAAAAAAAAAGAGTAGCAGAGGATCAGGATGGAGAAAACTTTGAAAATTTTTCAGTAGCTCTAATAAGGCTACATCAAAATGTTACGATCTATCTTGAGAAGCTGCTGTAGTATTCTGGACTGTATTTTATATATGCACTGTAATATAGGCTATCGAATTAATACATCTTAGTATTGACAAAGTTACAGGAGACCAGTTATTTTTCATAATTATTCCTTTCACTGGCAAAATTGAAGCATTTCCATCAGTTATTTCTTGTGACTCGAACAGAAAACATATCTGCAGGTATATCGAACAGGACATATCTGCAAGTGCTAATATTAAATGCATAAAGTTTTAATATGTTTAAATCATGAGGATTTATTGCCTATATGAGTCCTGGATAAAAAGTAAAGTGATCAGGTTAATTTTTCCCTTTCTGCTCACTAAAGCCCATATGTTTATCAACTGACAATTAACCTTTAGTAACTGATTTATTAAATTTAAACATTTCTTTGTGATAGCTCATTTGAAGTGTAAATATGTCTGCTAGTTTCACAGAATTTTTCAGTTAAATTCTTTGCTATGCTCTTTAGTGTACGGCCACACAGGGCAGCAAGGCTCTGAATAATAATGAAAGAGGTATTAGAATGAAAGTATTTCACAGAACTTGAAAACCTGATTACTTGTTAAATGAATGTTCTCAATGAGATGACAGTTAAAATTTATTTTCTGTGCTCTTAGTCTATTTTCTGTGAAGACATGGGAGATGGTGTCACGTGTTTCTTCCTTTAAAAGATAGCTTCAGTATGACTTCAGTTCGGAAGCTGTGACCTCCTTGTGCATGTTGGTATGTTCGTTTCTTTCAGTCTAGAAGTGTGTAAAGAGTTTCATTTTTACCAGGATTTCACAATGCCATATTACAAATGCATTGGAATAATTTAAGACCAGTATTCATCTTCATTAAGTGGTATTGTAAGAGTCCTCTCTTGATACAGCTGTTGATGGTACTCTTTGTTTATGAAACACTTTTTTTGATTACCTTTATAAATTAAGAAATATTTAATCGAGTAGATCCTGTTGAAAAAGAAGATATTTTAAAAGAAAGCTTGCCAGATTTTTTCTTTTTCTTTCTTTCTTTTTTTTCTTTTTTTTTCTTTTTTTTTTTTTTTTTGCCATTTTATTTTTCAAATATATTGAGAAAGTAATGCTAATATTCTATCTCTCTCTGGAGCTAAGTATTTCCTAACTTTTTTTTTACGTTTGAAGCACCAGCATTTCAGAGTTCAGTGCTGTCATTTCTCAAGATTGTATTGTGAGCCTCATAGTATTTTCTTACAACTACAGCTTCTGAGATTATTAATACCTCAACTTTTCTTAAAGAGAAGTGTGAAGTTTCTATACGCTCAGTATCTCTGGCAGAAGGAGGAAAGAAGGACAAAGTTAAGTGAGGGCAACCCAGACATTCAGCAAGCAACCCGCAACAACCATAACAACTACTTAGGTAGCTTTTCCAATTTTTTAAAAGTAATATTTTAAGAGATTTTTAAATAAGGTTTTGCAACATTGAACCTGGAGTTGAATGATGGGTGCTTTTGATACAGAGCTACAAAAAAATGAAAAGTTATTTGAGTTTCTTCAAGCACGTATTAGAAACCTCAAAAATCTTTTAGCCAATGGAGGCACAGATGAAAACATCAGGTCACTACAGCTCCTTCAAGTACTTCAACTCCATCCTAAATAACAGAAGAGTCATTATTTCTGAATCATGCCTCTTCCGAATGAACCCACTGTTTGATTGGGATATAATCTATTGGAACAATTTACTTAAGTCTTATTTTCACAATTCTAATTCTTTCCAAAATAACCCACAATGTCAATTTCTTTTCTATTGTGAGTTCAACTCTTGATGAAGTGCAGAAGCCCTGACAATCTTCGTTACTTTAATTAAATGCATATCACAAAATAAACCTTCTCCATTTTCTTGTCTTGCTGAAACAGTGTATTTCAAAACTGCATCAACTAATTAGGTAACATTTTTGGAAATTTATGCATGCTATCTATGAAACCAGAGAGGGAATAACAATAGGCTGTAAGGATGGATTGCTGTGAAGAACCTTAAATAAAATCACTCATATTATTTCAGCAAGAAATACAGAACCTATAATTTACTCAATGCATTTGTGTAACATTACACATCTTCTTTCACGTATATAAAAGAAATGTTGACTACAAATGTGATAGGATTCATAATTCTTACCATAAACTTCCTACAATCAGACATAAATCTGATTATGCACGTACTCTTGACTTACAACACTGAGGTTCCTGCCTCCTGAAGACTTCAGTGGTGCACATAATACTATGTTTTGCTCTGCTCAATTGTATCAGTTTAGAGTATACTCGTAGGTGATATTTTGAACATATTCATTCACTAAGGATATTCAAAGCTTTTCTTTCTTGTCTTTACCAGCAGCCTGCCTATCATTTGTACTGTTCCTCAGGTGGCAAAATAGATATGTCCCTTAGAGCTGAGTCCACATAAAAGATGGAAGTAGGAAGAAAAGTCTCCATGAAGAAAATCCATCTATAGAATCCATATATTAGAGTTGTGAATAAACTGGCTTTTCATTCTTTTTTGAATGAAAAGGAATGGCTGATAAACCATACTGTCTATGGCTTACCATCTTTAGTCTGTTTTTGTAGTTTTATGAAGTGCCTAAATCAATTATTCTCTTCTAGCCATCTTGAAAGCTTTATTTTTCTACAGTATCATATGAGGGTTTCACTGACAGAATTCCTTCGTGCGAGTTACTAGAGGGTTATTTCTCCCTTCTTACACATTTTGAGACTCCACTTTAACCTCCAGTAACTGTCTGTAATAGTCATCTGAAGTCTCATGGATATGATTTGGTGCCCTTGCAAACATTATAAAAAAGTCCCATCCCACACCCCAAAAGACTTCTTAGCAAGCACTATATATCTTAAAATGCAATAGGCTATGAAGTGAGAACAATACAGAAAGGAGCAAAGTATGTCTTGTCTTATTTACACAAGATTTCTTGAATAATTCTGAAGTAATAATGCTGTAATAGGAGCAATATGAGGTAGCAAACTGACTGAGAATGGCAATACCAGAAAGAAGCTTAAACTATATCATTTTTTTCTTGAACTTTGGGCTTATTTCTCTTCTAAGTCTAGACAACATGAAAATTTGGGCTAAAATCCCCCTTTTAAAGGAAATTAGCTCTCTAAAAATTCAGAAAAATATCACGTAAGGTTTCAAAAGCATAATTGAATTGATAATGAGGATGGGTAGCTGGTAATGAGAACGTACTTCTAATCATTTTCATTTAAGTAGCCAAGCACTTAAGTGGCCAATTAGACTATAAAGGATATTTAGAATGAGAAGCTACAACACTAAATGTTAACAGTCCTCAGGAAAGATTATTTAAAATGTGTAAAGAAAGATGACTGAGCATCTTTGAATGGGTTTATTAAAAACGGGAGTGGAAAGCTGCTTCTCCTGAGTATGTTGGTTCTTCAGGGTTATACTGCTAAAGGCTTAAGTGCTTAGCTCTGAGCTGGATAGAAGTATACCTCTTCTCAGGAGATTCACGTATGTTTGTTTTCCTAGAGTTAAATGATAGAGCAAATATATCAGTCTTTGCAAATTAATGGCATGTCTGGTACACTTGGCCAGTTCTTCTCTTGGGCTGTCATATCCAACAGGCAAAAGGTTACATCCCTCAGCAAGTCACAAAACACTAGGAATCAAATGCCAGCTCCAAAAACATTTTTGAAGAAAAAGCAGAGGCTGACTGTCTCCAGGATTTGCCATAAGTGTTGCACTGTATGACGAAGAGGTGGAGAGATCCCTTTCACCCTCCATATGAGATAGGGCTGGCTTGGAGTAAATCTTTTATTCCAAGAAAAGACTCAAGACAAAGAAATCTAAAAATCACTTCCCTCAAGCCTAGGTATCTAAAATCGTCTTTTAAGTAAAAAATGCTTTTTCTTTCAAATTTCTGCTATGTGCCTAACCTCCTTACTCAGTGTGCTGGCTTCTGAGCATCTTATAACTTTGGGAGTTTGCCGTCCCTCTGCCTCGTATTTTACTCAGGTCCATGTGTTTTGCAAGAACAAACATGACCTGGGCATTATAATGTTAACACTAACCTTTAGGGAGCTTTTCCCAGGCAATGAATGCCAATTTGAAGTACCTAGATAATTTTAAAAATCTCTCATGCTGGTGGCAAAGAAAAGGTATGTGAGCAGTAGTGGTAGCCCTTCAGTAATGGCATATCTTAAAATAGTATTGAACTTAGATAAAATATAAAAGGAAAATGTTGACTAGGTGTGGTAATTAGGTAATTAATACACTAATACTCTTGTCTTAGATTGTAAGGTCTTTCAAGCACTCTTGTGCTACTGATTATTTGCATTCAAGAAAGAATGTTTTCAATCCTGTTTAACTTTCTGCCTCCTCATAAGACCATGTAAGGTGTAGATGAGCATGTGCTAGGTAGAGTGGACTGCTCATGATTCCCAGGGTTAATTCAAGGGACAGAGCCTTCAAGGAACAAATTAAAATATGAGCTGCTCTTAAAACAGTGCTGAAATTCCCAGAATGCTTGCTCAAATGGACTAAAAGACTTCTGGTAATGTCTACAGTCCCAAAGTGAGTTTTATTCTTTTCCACAGCCTTTTTACAAGAAGACGTACTGATTAGTCAGCTGAGATCTCTTGGGAAAATACAACATTAACATAAAGTGAAATCTACTCCTTGTTAGATGCAGTTTCTGGGATATTACTGTTTTCTATCTCATATAAATCATCAAATAAAAGAAAGAAAGAAAAAACAATTAGATGATGCACTCTCAGCAATAAAATGCATGCTAGAAAATAAAAAGAAAACAGGAAAGCTTTTAGTCTCCTACCCTTCTCAGAAAAGACATAGATTGTGATTAAAACATTTCATTTGGAGAAGTCATTGCTAGTATATGAAATGAGGTGATAAAGCGTATTAAATGTACCCACAAGGAACATCATAAAATCTGTTCCATCAATGCCCACCCTCAAAGAGAAGCTGAATTAATTACCTTGAAATGCAAATGTCCAAAGAGAATACCTTTTTATTCCTTACTGTCAATAAAAAATACATACATACATACATACATACATACATATATATATATATATAAAAAAACCTTCAGACTGTGGCCTTGCGGTCCTATAACAGTGCAGAATTTAGTCTTATGCTGAAATAACATTACTTTTCCTGTCATCAGGAAGAAATTCTATAAGAAAATATTGTTTTAAAATGACTAGCCTATTGTTCAAAAGTGAAAAAAGGTACATTTTGAAAGCTTTTTAATCTTTTATGATTTCTTACTTGAAAAAATCTCCTCCTGGACCCCCAACATACACAGAGATTTGATTCCCTTCACTGGGAATAAAACCTCTGTGAGTAAATTCCCAGTTAGGGTTATTGTGAGAATTTACATTAACTGAAGATTTTTCGCTTGCCTTAGAGATATTTAGTACAGATATCTCCTGCAATCTCCTGATTGTATTATATTACCCACTGACAGTGAACCGGGATAGTTATCCTATTTTACAGTCCTGGCACCTTACAAAAGTTGAAAGAACTTATTTGTTTGATTTTTTGATATACTAAGTATAGTTTCAGATATGCTGAGATATTGGAGCTGGATATTGGATTATTTCCCATCTCACTGATAAATGTCTTTCAATAACAGATAAGAGCAAAATTCTAGATCTGTCTATCTACAACTTTCTTTGGTTATGAACTTATGTTACCTTGTAGGTTCTTTTTTTTCCCCCTTTGAGGTTTAGGGGAAAGGAGAATTGAGGAGGGAGAGAGGGTGCAGTGAAGCTGAAGGGAGCTGTGAGCTCAGCAGGAGGGTTAGCTCAGCGATGATCTCAAAAAGGACTTTCTACTACATCTCTCATTTATTTTGAAGGTGAAGATAGACATCCTCTTCCAGTGAGGAGGCTCTGTCCCATAATGTTCATTCCCACTGAAAGCAGCCTCAAATATGCAGGTTCAACTGCTCTTTCCCCTTACCCTGAGTGTATTTTTGGTTAGAAGTGCCTGCTTGGCTTGAACAGGTTAAGTGTAAAATTTTTACCAACACAACTTATTTTGACTTAAATGGGTTAGAAGATGCACTCACAAGCATTGGATGTATTGATCTGAAGGAGTAAGGATTTCTGATAGAGCAGCAGCTATGAGTAACTGAAGTAGGACCGTGATCCCTTCATATCATACAGTGACTTCCAGAACTCATCTTTGCCTGCAGCTTAAAGGGGTAAGCCAAAAAATATATAAGACCAGTAGCCTGTGGTGGACAAAAAAAAAAAAAAAAAAAAATAGTTGTAATCTGCTCCATGAGTTTTGGGTCTGCCTTTTTAAATCATGTCCTGAAGGGATCTTGGCTATCATTCTGATTTCTTCCTGCACTGACTAGAGATGCCAGCAGATAGACATACATACAGGGAGTCTAGTGCCTTTACCTCTCTCCTGGATACAAAACAGTTTTTCTTTTTCCTAGTTCTCATTCTATGTCTGCTTCTATTTCCAAATTGAAAAGAAATAGTCAAGAAATTCTGGAAATTTCTAATTCACTTTGAAGTTCAGATTTACAGTATTGTAAAGTATTTATATTCAGTCTCATGTTGGCAACCAGTATTTTAGAAAGGTTAAAGTCATGATTCATGATAGGACTCTTAATGAAATAGTTCATCATGCTGGACTTCCCTTTTGATTTGTCTCTTTTCATCTGTCTGCTCTTCTTGCATAGTGATACAACTAACACTGAAACTCTCTGTTCAGAAGATTTTTGTAAGTGAAGTTTTGTATATGAGAATACCTTAGTTGAAACAAGCTTGTATTTCATTTGAGTAGTGCCCTTATTACTTTCATTGGTACATGTTTCACAGAACCAGTAAGGCTAGAAGGGACCTCTGGAGATCATCTAGCCCAACCTCCCAAAGATTTCCTGGTATTGGTTTCACTGAGGCTTGAACCCAGAACCTTCAGCACATAAAGCAGATGTGATAACCACTACACTACTCCTCTCATGAAATGTTTTGTGAGGACAGAGAAGTCATAGCGTCACTTGAAGGCAATCTTAAATTAGAGGAGATCAGAATTTTTTTATATCTTCTCAAATTGGAGAAAACATACAAAATGAAGTCTCTAAAATATAAATATATACCCAAAATGCACATTACACTATTACTAGTTATTAGATGGTATTGCTTCTGATATTACACTATTAGCAGTTGCTAAGTGATATTGCTTCTGATTTTCAGGGAGGGGACAAATTTGTGTTGCTCTTCTCTGAAAGGATCATAATGTACATGCACGTCATTAGCATGACGTTGAGCTAAAAAGGAAGGATAAGATCTGATACTCCACTCTTCAGAAGGACTTATTAGGTCAAATGCTTGATACCATTCTTTCTTTTTTTCCTTTTTTTTTTTTTTTTTTTTGTATGTTTGTCTGATTTTTGATCAGTATGCTTTTTGATCAGTTGAAAAAGTCTGCTTACAAAATTTTACAAAATTTTCCACCTTACTGTACTCGGAGATTCTGACCTTATACTCTATATAAGGTGCTTATTCATAAGAGCACTACAACACATGTTCTGAATTTTCCAAGCAGAATATCTCTAATATGAAAGATTCAGTATATAAAGCTAGAAGGGTAAACTTTGACCACCAAAGTGCTGTGACAACAATCCATTCAGACTATACAAGACTTTCCCCTCTGGGAATGTGTGTGTGTGTGACATGCACAGACACACAGACACACACTTCCATAATATTAGCTATAATTTGAAAAAAAAATCCAAATAGATGCTGTATTCTTCCAGTATGTCCTTCTGGGAGAAATCATCTCTCGGAGTAGAATTAGACATTCCTGCTTTCACTCGTGTTTTCACAGGGAAATTCAGGTAAATGTGGGTTTTCTATCCCTGTTAGGGCTTTGTTGTTGTTGTCTGGCTGTTCTCCTCTGTTCTCCTCCCTCTCTCTCCACATTAAAAACAGTAAAATTTTGGTAGAGATGTGAAAACTGTAGGAATTGTGAGCCAATGAGCCGTTTAGAATGAATAAGAGTAGTTCTGTTGACCTCAGTGATATTAGGAGGGTTTATAGTTACTGAAACTTTGGAGAATCTTGTAGTAGTGGTGGTGGTGGTGGTGGTGGTAGCAGTGTTATTATCATTATCATTCTACATAGGATCTTTGTAGAGCACTGACACCGGCACATGATGAAGTCCATTCCTGAATCTATATTTTGGAAAAGTTTGCTCTTATATAAATTTAACCAGGAAATTCAATAAAATTTACAGTGGCACAATAAACATGAAAAGTAAACAGTAAACATGAAAAATACGTTATTTTCTAGCTACTTCCTTAAATTACTTCTCAGGGAGATTTCAATCAGAAGGTGGAAACCTCTTCCAAATCCTCTTCCTTTTGATAGAACATTGAAATTTAGATTGTCTCTATTTATAATTACAGAGGCTCAAAAATTTCTCAAATTCTCCACCTGGAGAAGTGGAATGCTCTTCCTCTGCCCCCATCTTTTTTTTTATTATTTTTTATTATTATTATTTCTTGTTTATAGCACCCAGGAAGCTTTATTTATACTTGTATGGCAATGGGGCTGCCATCAAAACCACAGTCTATCTTGTTGAACTTTTCTAGATGTGCACATATACTTTGCATATATTTTCATTAAATCAAAATTTAATTTGATCAGAACTCAAAGGCAGAGTATGTGGACATTTTTCTCTTAATATCTTAAATTTTAGCTAGTCTCTGTTACACAAGTCACTTTAAACCCTCAGAATAGAATTTCATACTTCGATTTTTTAAATCAAAAGCTAGTATTAGGTTCCCCAAAACAACTTTGCTTTAATAAGATGAGAGAAAGCTGCAAATCAGGGTTGGACAGGAAGAATGAGAAATGCTGTTTTGGAGGAGCTGCTTATATAATTCTTATATCTTTCTTGTTAGCTTCACTTGTATGTTTCATGTTGCCTAAAATAGGTGGTATCGTTTTACTTCTATGTCATAAATCAGTATGGGAACATCTATTGGTTCTTACCTTGGTACGTTCGGTACCAGTGAAATGTTCCCCAACATTTTATACACATTTTAACTGTAGTGAGAACTAATTGCTTGCCATGTTCTCCATTTGATTCAAGATTAATGTGATTTCAGGGACGTGTTCAGATTAGTAAGTTGTGACTTTGACTCCAGTAGCTAAATCTCCAGACAACGTTTGATGGAGCGAGCAATAAGTAATGAATCTGAGTACATGATGTGTCTCGTTCTTTTGTTGGCTTACGATGCCGGTCTTGCGAACAGCTTCGATACAACTACTGAATATATCCTGTACTTAAAGCTTTTGTGAAAATCCCAGAAGTCACTATGTTGTCCAGATCTAAAGATAACTCTGTATACAGTCCTTAGAATACTATTAAGACAAAATGTTCTATAGTAGGTATACCCAGTAAAAGGCATTTTTCAGTTATGGTCTTTTATTTTTTTTTTTGCAAAGTGTCTCTGTCCAGCACATGGTATGTGTTGGGAAATCACACAGCATCTATCTACTTGGATTTTTTTAAAAAAAAATTATAGTTAATATTAAGGAAGAGTGTGTCTGTGCACGTGTGCGCATACACACATTCGTTTCGGGGAAAGTCACATAATCTGAACACACACGGAAGCAGCTGTCAGGACAAGCTGTGTGCTGTCTTCTGCAAAGTGAGAATGCAAAGCACTTAATTGTAATCGATTTAGCGAAGGTGTAACTTCACACCTAGCTAACTGTGCAGTCTTTGCTTCTTAAGTATTGAACAACCATAGAGACCAACATCAGTCACTTTCGGCTTCCCTTCGAGACAGGACGAGTAGTAACAACTCCCATACTACATTTAAATCAACATCGGTTACTGGAACTGGCCAGCAGTTTTGGAAAACAGATTTGATTACTACATGCACATAACACGCTTTAGCTGCTTCATGCTTGTGTGTGTGAGGACAAGCATTAATAAGAACTAATTTTAAATTTATTTATTTATTTAGTCTTAAACCTGACCGAGGACAGATTCTTTTTTCCTTATTGTGACATACATAGATCTTTGAGCGCTATCATTTGAATGAATGTTGGCAATGAACATTAGTATTTTGTAATAGTTTTGTTAATATATTTTCTGTATGTTGATATATGCTATCTATTCTTCTAATGATTTTGAGGGAAATTCAAAGTAATAAATGGCATCTCCACAGAGTGTCAGGAGATCTATGACTTAAAAACCCCAAGACTATGGAAAAATGAGTACTTCAAGAATTAGAATATGTGCTTCCTAAGGAAAAAAAATGATTATTTCTTGTTTTTATCTTTTTTTTCCACACCTTTCTTTGATAGGCTTTTTTATGTTGAACTTTACCAGGAATTAAATCTCTTCCTATGATAAAATATCTTTATGTCATTTTCTGCCTTCTGGGCAGTCATGCCTCACGATTTAATAGAGAACATCTGATCACATAATCTTTGCTTTTTTTTTAACATCTTTTCCCTGAAATTATTCTGCAACTGTGTTCAAATGTCATTTATAATTACTTTTTACCTTTATTGAGTTTTTGACTGAGAAATGAACATAGAAAATGACATTTTCTCATTCACTTACTACAATCCTCTCAGGAAGTGGATGAACTACCATGCCTACCTTTTATACATGAGATTAGTAGCAGGGGTGTTATTTATTCATTTATTTATTTATTGTAGTTGACTGTTTACATCAAATATTAACTCAATATTCGATTTCACTAAATAATGCCTAGACTACTTAATCTAGATTGGGAAAAAAAAAAACATTTTCAGCACAATATGAACACCTCAGTGAACTGATCTCTCTCCTTGAAGACCCTAATAAAATACCAAGAGGTATTTCCAAGCAAAATGATTGTATCAACAATGTCTACAGCTGGTTAATGGCAGATTTGGGGCTAGAATTGTAAGTCTCCTTGCTCTTATAGTGTTTTTTCCTCACCTTAATATTCAACTTCTTGGAAAAAGTTTGCTCATTTCAGTCATTTTGACAAAAAGATGACTTCAGTAGAATCCATTTATTTGCACTGCACAAATTTATATAACTTTACTTGGTTTTCTATTAGGAGTTCTTTGACATTGCTGTTATCTTGTCCAAGATTTCTTTATGTTTTTGATTGGTCCAGCATGATGTCTGCATCCTTTTCTCTAATATCTGCCTATATGAACTGTAATTGCTTTGTGAGAGCTCATTATTACCATCCTGAGCTGCTTGTATCACGTTTTTCCGTGACCTGAAATATTTACCTTCCAAGTCATTCCCACCCTTCTGAGGTGAGTTGTTTTATCCTTACACAAAAACATCCTTTTAAGATATTCAAAATCTTACAACATTACAATTAATAGACTCTAAAATAAGTTGCTTATGATTAATTTTTGATCTATCAGCACAAGTAAAATAAGATATAATTTCCCTTTTGCTGATTTTTGATGATCTGCTTAAGGCAGTTGCACGGACATGCAATGTTTCTCCGCAGCTCAGCAGTAAAGGCCTGATACTCGTTTCTGATAGAGGGAGCCTGTCCAGAGGTTCTTCATCAGATTATGGCCAGCTTCTGTATGGATGTACACTGAATTCTTTCAGTTTATTGTCCTGAGACTTATCCTTCTGTCGGACCTATTAGTTCTGCTTTTAACTGATGTCTGCTGATACGACTTGTTGCAGTTCAACTGTTCCAAGAGGGAAGTGTAATTTACATATAAAAGGACATTTTAATCTAGCACTTATATGCACTGAACACAATCCTTGCAGCAACTTTATTTCCTTTTCCTTCTGGCATTTGGAAATAGGGTGCCTCCACCCCTCCCATGGCAGCAAGAACAAAAGCCGACATCTGTCTCCGAATTCATCCTCTTCCTTCTCCCTCTCTTGTTTTTGAAAACCTGTCCTGGTCTCAGGCTTTCACATCTAGGGTAACAAAATCAGATTTTCCTTTGCAGCAGAGAAACCTTGTGCTGGCTGTGCTTTGTGGCACGGTTGGAACATTTTCCACAAAATTTCTAAGGAATCCTAATGTTGACTAATTGTTTATTTCCCTTCCTTTTGCTTGGTAGATTTTGACTACTGATTTTCAGCTAGAATTAACAAAGTTACAACCCATTTTTTCTGATGCTTGGAACTTGTGGCAACAAGGCTAAACAGCCCAAACTCTTAACATTAGTGGTTAACTTCACTTGTTTTAAAGTGTTTCACAATACGATAAATAAATCAGTTTTATGCTAATGAAAAACAAGAGCTAGGCAGTTCAGGGTAAAAAGATTGATTTTAGCAAGGCTTCAAAAAAAGCCCTTTTTGAAAAGGTAATTTCGTTTTAAGTTGCTTTCAGATATAAGTAAGGATAAGTTAAATACTTAAGTTGTTGATCTTGTGTGCAATACTCAAACTCTAGAACATTTTCATGCGATGCAAAGAACAGCACAGATTTGCCACTAGATGCCTCTCTTTCCTTCTCAGTTCATCCCATTAGCTGTGGCAGGCATCCTGCTGATGATAATATAGTCATACATCAAAAAACACTTCCAAAAAAATTGAATGCCTACATGCACTGCAAGGTTGGCTGCATTTTCAGCATTTGTTAATACCATCCTGTATCTATATAGAGATCTGTTAGAATCAAAATGACAATACTGAAATATTCACTCTCTTAAAAATTGAGAGGAGTTTGGCATCTAGCTGTCAGAAGAGGTGGCTGAAGATTAGGGTTCACGTATCAGCCTTTTGTGCTTTTGTTGGTTTTAATGTTATTTTTAAGGATAACTTGGCCTTTCCATTTACAAGCTTTTGTCAAAATCCCTTTTTTATTGCATAATAATGTGCAGAAAGGGGGAGGAGGTAACCCTGGAAGGGGGCATGATCTTTAATTGTTCGGCTCTTTGTCTCATCCTTTGGTCTTTCTATGGAGAATATATAAACTTAGTTATCATCTAAGTATTTAAAGTTACTTTGAACGGATTCTTGTCTACGTGATGGAGTGATCATTATAACTTTGCTCTAGGAAAAGGAAAAGTTTGTGGTCCTCATTTTGACACAGACTCTCTGATTAGTTTAATCTTTCTCACATTTCATCTGCAAAACTCAGTTATTGTTTCCTGTTATTTCAGAGGGGATGTGAAAGATACATTGGTCAATGTCAGCGGTGTGTAGTTGCTGCAGAAATGAGCAGCAGGTACTTTGATAGGTCTGGCTGCCATGCTAGAACATGCTGTAGGAACAGTGCACCATCTTATTACATGATGTTGCTGCTACTGAACTCAGAAGAGCTCAATTTTCTGGAGTGATGGTTCAGGAGTGATCAGAGGTTCAGAGAGAATTTCTCCTGTCAGTTCAAAATTTCTGCATAATATTTGTTATTTAAAGATTTGCACATAGTTGAACTTAGGCAGTAGGTAGGAAATTAACCTCAAGAGAACTTAAACTCTGGTTACTTAATGTGTCTGTTTCCAGGGAAGGTATCTTGACTATGACTTGTAGGTAACAGTGCAGGTAACTTTCTGTCAGAGAGGAAATGAGATCTGCTATTTTTGTTCAGTGCTATTAATAGTAATGTTTTACATGTTTACATCTAGGAATTCAGTTCTTTAATGTCTGTGAACATATTTCTCAGAATTTCCTGGACAAATTGGTTTTATTTTAGTCTAATGTTTCCTGTTCCAACACACTCATTCTTCCTGTGATGGTCTGCCTCCCCAAGGCTCTGAGCAGCAGTCAGGAAGCTCATCTCCAGATTGTGGTTTAACAGTGGCAGTCCAGCTGCAATGAAACATAAGGGATATCCAAGCTTCCAGCCTCTTTCTGTGCATGGGAGGACAGAAAGCATAAGGACAAAAGTTCTGTCTTCAGGCATTCTCCTTCCTTCTAGCCAAGGACACAGCTGTGCCAGAAGCACTGAATCAAGCAAATTACCCTGGAGCAGCAGCATAGTCCTTGCTCTGACATGTCTTATTTGGAGTAAGCTAAGGACTGTGGCAGGATTGCAAGAGACAAATCTTAGCAGTCTTCAGATAGGCAGCTAGATTTCGGTGCAACTCTGTTGAAAAAGGGCAACAAGGTTATGGAGGGGTGATTCTTTAATTTTTCTCAACACACTGGATTGGATCTGTGTTTAGAGGATCATTAGCAGCACTCCAGCTGCTTGTGTGAGCTACAGGTGTGTGTCTATAGGTTACACACCTACTTCAGCTTTCTTTGCTTTAGTTCAAGTAAGCCATTTGTCGCTTACATAATGTGCTTCTATCAAGACTGAAGTGTGTACTCATAAGGAGTTCGGTGTGCCTGGTCATTCTGAGGAGATGCCATGATAGTTATAAGAAAGATGTGAAAAATGTCATTTTTCCTATGGGAAAGAACTTTGTGTGATTGAGACATTGTGCAGGTTAGCTTCAGCCCCTTTGGCTGGAGCTGAAAGAGACACATGAACCTGACATTCTCTGTGTTGTAGAAGTATTTACCTGCAACAAAGTATCGTTTGAACGGGTTTGGAGTACAGCAAGTTTTTTCCAGGATTTTGGGCAGAACTGAGACTCTCCACATGTCAGAGTGTTCAGAATTAAAAAAAAGAACAAGAAAATGTCAACAGTGGCTTTGGAATACCCTACGTGCAGAATTTCAGCTCTGGACTTCTGCGGTTCACCCCAAATGGCCTGTCAGCCTAGACCAAGCTGGATTCAAAACCAGAGTTTGGTCTTGGCTTAGTTTCTTAAAGACGTTTCGTTAGAATAACATGGTGGGATCAAGCCTGCATATACGACTTGAACTGGGAGTAGCTTGGTTGCCAGAATAGAGCATAGGTTTTTCTTAATACTCAGTCAATATAAAATACCCTCTTTTTGTCGCAAGTCTCTGATGGGACAGGCATTCTCATTTGAGCCTTTCTGTTTAAAGCTGTGAACGTTTTTGTTCAGGTATATTTCCTTCCTCAGCTTGAGATGAGGCAGCTAAGCTTCCTGGAAGACCCAAATATTTAATTTCTGTTAACTGAGGAAATGGAACACCCATGCTCATTGGTACCTATAAAGAGAATTATAACAGCTCAGTTTTCTGCTTCAAATTTGGATAATTAGTATCAGTGATGTTACAAATCCGAGCAGGTTTTGCTTTTCTGTTTGTTTTTTTTTTTTTTTTTCTTTTGAAAAATGAGAGTGGAAAGTATACCTGTATAAGTTGACCGAAGATGATTATAAACATCAGCAAATGATATTGCGTGATATTGCGTCTCCATAAGAAACATTTTTCCTCTGAAATTCCTAGCTCTGATTTCTTTCTTTCCTTTCCTTTCCTTTTTTTTTTTTTTTTTTTTTTTTTTTTTTTTGACATTTTTGTGGCAAAGGATCTAAGAGGACTCCATCTGACATCCTTTTTTCACTTTCATTCTGTCAGCTGCTACAGCTTGTCCCCACAGGAACACAGGACAGCTTGTGCACACAACAGTTCTGCCTGGATTGTATAAAGTGAATGCCAGGTTTGAACAGTTATTAAACAGAATTATAATCTTTTCTTCATTTATTTAAACTCCAGAGAATATATGCATGGAAATGGTTTCACTGTCCAGAGATACTAACAGCTTGAAGAGGGAAAACAAGTATTCAATAGAATATTAAATTGTGAATAATTATGGACATTTTAATTCCCTGACTCTCGACCACTATTACATTCCACTACAACTACTCTTGCTCAGAAATCAAAACATAGACTCTTTATTTTTATTAATTTGTTTATTTATTTTATGGAGGATTTTTTTTTGTTTGTTTGATTGTTTCTTTGATTAATTGATTAATGTTACATACTCTGAACTTCCTTGTGAAGAAAAGTTCAGTCAAATAATGTTGATATGTGGCCCATCTTGTCCCAATACTTTAGTACCTGTAGCTTGAGCAAGTTGACTAAACTGAACAAATAAAACTCAGGTTGAACTATGAAGACACAGGGTTACTTTGATCACCTGGGTCTCTGACTAGCCTTTAAAGATTGTCACTTGGAAACCTATACCAACAGTGAAGAGACATTCAAATTTATATCAATTTCATAAAAAATAGACAAAATGCCACTTGGACCATTGAAAACACTGTTCCCACTTATCTACATGTTATTTTTCTTGTGCTTTGGGGGCAATTTTTAGCATAAATAAATAAGGCTTCGCAAAAGTGATCTTAAATAAATCTATTCAGCAGCTTTTCTTGAGGCTGGGTGTAATTTCAAGGACAAAACTTTCAGCTGGAAAAATATGTTCATTTGGGGACATTACCATGTTTGTGAGTACATTCCAGTCTGTAGGGTTTTTTGTATAGTTTTGAGAAAAATGATTTTTAAGGAGGCAAAATGAAATGGTATATTTAATAGAACTTGTTTGTTTGTTTTAAGCTACTTTCACTTTCAAAATAATCTCTAAGATTTCTTATCTAAAAACTTATATTTTAAGTAAGTTGGAATGTTTTTTTGTTTGGTTGGTTTTTTTTTTTTTTTCATCTAAATTCTCATTTTGGCACTTCTTTCTTGGGGATAATTGAAGAAGAGACAAAATTAGAAAAAAAAGCCAATTCACTAACTCTTCTGTGGGAAAGATGTATCATGCTTTTGATAGGACGCTCCCCTAAAAAACCAAGCAAAGAAAAGGAAAAGGTGTCCCTCAACACTCTTCAGGAAAAGAAGAATTCCAAAGAATTGGCACTTCCCCTAGGAATATCTTTATCATTATTCACCATACAGTGAAGTTGTTCAGGTGATGAGCTGCAATATACTTTCAGATCTACAGAAACACCATCTCCTGAACGATGTGTGTCATGTAAACACCTATGTACAGGTCTATGTTTATTGAATGTCCCTGAGACAGAGTGAGAACGAAGCAAAGCAATTGCAGCACATGGTACAAGCATATCACTCAGAGGGTAGCTCAAAAAAGAGTAGGTAATTTCCTCCCTTCAATTCTTCCGGTCCTGTTCACACATGTCCTTGGCCCTGCTTGGTTGGTCGTTGGCTTTGGACGGTGCTGGAGAAGTTCAGTCTCTGGCTACGCAGCCAAACACTGCTCTAATGACCATGTGTAATCCTTGAGCTAGACATGCTTATTTTAAACCAGGCTCTAGCTCATGAAGCCAGTGAATACCCTACTTCTCTGCAATGCTCACTGCTTGGCCCCATGTAGCCTTTGGTCCATGACAAGCCGTATTGATGAACTTACTCATATTACAAATTCTGGTGTTGTAAATGTTGTCATTCTCCTCCCATCTCTGTATTCCTCCTGTTGAGGTTCCACTTGCAAGTGGATCGAACTTTAAAGCCTTAGCACCTCTTTTTCTTTGTCTCTTTCCTTAGAGCTCTTTACAGTGAGTGGTCCGTTTAGCATGAAGAATGATGTCTGTTCCATTACATTATAAGTTCAAACAATACAATGACGAAAACATAATATGTCTGTTTATTCCAGAACTTGAATGAAGAGAAACAATCATTTATAACAGCCAGCTGAGGGGGAAGATGGTGGGGAAAACTTAAAACTGACTAAATATAAATGCAGCATTACCCTCTGTCTGAACAAAGATTTCAGGATGACATGTGGCTAATCATACATAGATCCTTTGACTGTTAGAGTTCACAGTGAAATGCAGGTGATATGTTGCAGAGATAATCTATAATAATAATAATAATAATAGGAAAAAAAAGAAATTCCTCCCAGATCTGATAAATATTTTGACAGATGAGTGCATGTGGGGTAAGGAATTAATTATCCCACTTCCATTAGCAGCGTTGATTAACAGTGAAAGACATTTTGTAAAATTCTGAAGGATCAAATGGAAATCTTAGCAGCTGGCAAGTGTATCTCTTTCGTGCAGCATGTTAATTCAGGCTTTCAGAACAACAGTAGAAACACTTTTGGATTATCCTGGCAATTGGTAGACTCATATGCACATATAGATAGCCTCAGCTTTTCCTGTCCTAAAGATCTCAGAAATGTTCTTAGAAGAGTTAAAAAAACTTACACATTTATCTGTGTGTGCGTATTCAGCTTAAGAATTCAAACGCTGAAAGAAACACAAAACCATACTGAAATGTTTTACTTCTCTTTTGAGGATATTTTTTTCAAATACTCTAGGTAAAAAAACATATTTCTTCCTTTTTTAAAGGTAGAAGTGAGATACACAATATGCAAATGATTCCCTTTCCAAACATATATATTTTCCAGAAAAACAGTGTGTCGTGAGAAAGTTGCTAGTCAGCTTCTTTTTGATCTGTGTCCTGTGAAGTTTTATATCTTTCAAGACCTATCTCAGGGGAAGCCGGAGAGCAGAGTGGCTCTCAACACAGACGAAACAGACATTAAAATGCTGTTAGGGCAGGTAACAAAATGACCGTGGTACTCTAGCTGTGTTTCATACGCCAAAGCCCTGCAAAGCCAGGCTTGCCCTCTGGCTCCTAGCAGAGTGAATTCAGTACGCTGAGCAGAAACTGGCAGTAACTCAGCTGGTCATCTAGCAGCATGAAGTGCTGCCCTTCTCCCTCAAATACCCTTGTGGTGATGGTGGCAGCAGGAGTGGGACCAGCTCTCCAGGTTTATCACGTAGCACGTCTTTTCCTCCTCTGTCACATGTTCTTCGGACAGGAATGGTCTCGATCTGGTTCATCCTCATTGTAGTAAAAATACATTTTTTCACAATTATCTATCAAATCTTGAGCCCCTTAAATAATGTTGCATTTTAAAGAAGGCATAGCATGAAGACTACGTTGACTGAGTAAAATTGGTGGGAGGAACCAAGCTGCAGTCATGGCTGATTTAAACAGCAAATTATCCAGCACTTATGGAAAAATCAGCTTGTCTGGGTTCACTGTTTTTTATTTGTTTGTTTGTTTGTTTTTTGCTTTTTTTCCCCCTCGTTCCCACAGATTTACACAGATTTAGTTAAGTTAATACCATGTATTTTTAATAGCATGCCTCAGATTTAAATCTGGCTTAATTTTTGCAGACACATTCTCTACCAGATTGGCTAAAGATGTCTTTAAAGTAGTATTATTTTCCTGTTTCTTAAACCTCTTACTCAAGATCTGGATGCCATTGCCACCTGGAAACCCAAACAGAAGTTGGAGTCCTCCTATGCAGTTTTCTGTTCAGATGCTGGAAAGGACTGTCTTTTACTTGCAGTTTCTTACAGCTTTAATACCCAAAGACAGACTGCAGATAAGAAGGAAAAGAGGCAAAGAATTCATATCACACAGTATGATAGTTTCTGCTGCAGTGCTATGCTTCCCAGACTGCTTCTTAACTCATTATAGATATCACTAGATATTTTCAGTATTCATGTTACTTTTTACTTTTAATAAAGTGCTTTTATTTATTTATCCTAGAGAACTCCAAACAGAAGAGCTTGATTAAGTAGATAAAATTAGTAATTTTTGTTTCATATCAACTATGGCAGCTTCACTCCAGGAAAAGCTCAGCAGAATGAGTGTTAATAATAATGTTAATAGCTTAAGTGCCATATCATTCCATCGTTATTGCACTGAGGACTGAATCCGGCTTTTAACTCATTAGCATGCAAACAAAAATCTCAAATATACTGTCTATCATTGTTAAAACCTGGTGTCCAGCCTGTTCATGAATCTTTGGCCATAGTATTAGTTTCTTTCGTTCCTTCCTTCCTTCCTTCTTTTTCTCTCTCTCTCTCTCTCTCTTTTTTTTAAAGCTAATTACAACACAGTAAGATGTTGTAAGAGTGTTTACTGGCTCATGCAAGTACAGGTATGCAGGGCCAAAGAAATGATCAATAACTTCAAGGTAAATGTCATACTGGGAGCAGAGTTCTTACAATACCATAACTCTAATGATCAAAGTTAATGATAATTTTAGCTTCCCAAGAAACTCTATAGAATCCAGTTTCCTGTATGAGTCAGTTCTGAGGCAGAGTCCAGCTCAGCAAAGAAGCTGCTTTAGGGGCTGTAATACTCTAAGAGTTGTTGTAATGAAAATGTAGGAATTAGGATGTGTGTCGGGGGGAGGGTTGTAAAAATGCTGATATCACAACAAAAAGCTAGGAAAAGTGAAAAGCTGTATAATTTTGCAGCTTTCAGACTTCAGATTAGTACCAAACTGCAGCCCTTCCTCCTTAAAGGTAATGGTTCTCCTGTATGGGTACTGATAACTGTCCTATTACTTTTCTGAGAGGTTGTTATAGGGTGGTGGCTGTTTTTTATGTTCCTTATGTTTACATTCCTTTTTATGTTGTTTTTGTCACAGGTAAGCTCAAATCTATGTCTGAATGTTCATCTTCCATAATTTCCTGTACTATTTGTATACTTTGGAGTTATTTACGAATCTGTGGTCCTCTTGGGTCACTGTGTAATACAATCCTTTTCACAGGTGTATCCATCTATATCTGGATCTTATATCTGTTTCCTTCTCTCCCCTGAGACGTCCCTTTTTGGTGATTCCCCCGGAAATCTCCTATTCTATCAGGATAATCTCAGATTCTCCTGGATGACATATCCACTAGCAAGAGGGTAACAAGGATTGAGCCCGCTATTCAAGTGCTGCCAGCAAGCTTGACTGCTGCTCATGCTCCAGCAGAGTTCCTCCTACCCTGGGCAGATATTTAACTGCCCCTTCTCTCCTACTATTAAATGTGGATGCCCATTTTCCTGATGTTTCTAGGAACTCTATCTTTCTTTTCTCTTTTAGACTGGCTTAAAACTGGCTAAGAGCTTAATTACTTATTACAGAAGAGAGGGGTAAGGAGGAAAAAAAGTACATTATTTACTCCTTTAAGACAGAAATTACCTCAGACAATGTGATGAAGATGCCCTGCTGTAGCTGGCTCTGTCAGGCTACATGGACACCAGAGAGAACTGCTTCTGAGTGTATTTATACTCAAAAGGGCTTCATCTTTTAGACATTCCAATATTATAAGTCAATAAGTATGTTCTGAGAGTTGTGCTTTTTACCCCACATTCACAATTGAAAACTGAATTTACAGAATTATTGTGACATTCTTTAAAGCCAGATCTGCAGTCTCTATCCTTAGAGATATTCAAAGCTCAGTTGAACATGGTCCTGGACAATCTGGTGTAGGTGCTGTAGGGGGCTGAACTGGGTGATCTCCAGAGGTCACTTCCAACTTCAGCTGCTCTGCACTTTTGTTATTTCACGATTCTGTGATATGAAAGGAAATTCATATGTCATTGAGAGTTATATAATCTATTTGTATAATAAATGACAGTTTTATTTTCCTAAGTTGATGCTTTCCCAGTAATTCAAGCTAGGGAGGCAACAAAGGAATCACTTTTCAGTGAAATCAGATCTTTCTGTTTCATCCAACAAGCAGATTTTTCTTTTTACAGCTATACAGCTCTGTTTAAATCACACTTGATATTTTCTTCAAGCTCTTTTTGTTACAGCTTGGGTCCATGTTATAGAGGTAATCACAGCAATGAGCTTGCAAGATAAAGTGTTTAGTCTTCAGTTCTTTTTATACCAACATGCTCCCAATTTGAAATTAAGATGATCGCTCTGTTTACAATAGTAGCTGCAGTCTCTCTGACTGGGGAAAAAATATATAGAAGATTAATTTCTTTCCTCTTCATTAGGCTACTCAGTACAAAAACCTCTCAGTTGTCATCAAATTTTTAAACACAGGAAAATTCTATTCAAAACCTGTCTAATAAGGATTTGCAGAGTTTACAGTCAGGAGTCCATCAAGGCTGCATCTAAATGGTTTAACAAAGCTGCACATCTCACATAGAAAATAATGGGAGGCTTGTGAGAAATTGTTTGGTTGCTTTATTGGAAATACATAATAATGCCTAAAAGTTGTCTTTTCAAGGGCAATAGATATAAGCTAATAGACTATGTTATCCATCCACCGGATAAGTCTGGTAAATACCATGTGGAAGTGATTCAGAATTTAGATGAAGAGAAAAATCCATTTTATTGCCCTTTTGTGAAGGCTTTAGAGAAATCCAGTTGTTTGTTTCCCTGTTACCTTTTTCTGTTAGGCTGAAAAGGCTCTGTGATCAGCAAATTGTCTGTCTTTTGTATGATTATATCTCCATTTACAGAGATTAAGCAAAATTTTGGATGAGTTTGACCTATGATTGTCAGTGAGTATATAAAGGAAAAGTGAATAGGAAGAACCAAGCAAGATGCCTAACACCTAAAACTAAATCTTTAGTTTATAAAGTGTATTACTTTGAAAGAGCAACTCAATATGAATTGTTTATAACATCTCAGAAGTTAAGCCTTGAAGTTATAAAGTCATTTTGTGGAGACACTAGTCATACAAGATATCTTTTTGATTTCTTATTTTAGAAACTGAATGCACACTAACTGTCTGGGAGGTGAAAGAATAAAATAAATAAAATTCTCAGATTCTCAGGCTTAAATAAGTCTATATATTTACTGTGAAAATGACGAGAAGAACCATAAGTAGAAGCTAAAACTAGACAAACTCAGACACAGGATGAAATGAATTCTTGCTTGTTTGTTTTTAAAAAGAATTAAAGAAAAAAACACTACTGTAATATGTGCAGGGTTGTGGTGATTGTCGATAACTTTTAATTGACACTAGACATGCTTTTAAAAGAGATTTCTTATTTCCACTGAGGCTATTGACCTTTGAGCACTAGAGACTCTGTTGCATATCACCAAAGAGAAGGTTAAAAGCTGGACCTTACTTCTTAAGAAAAAAAGGTTAAAGATTGTGAGGAGAAATGAGGACTTCATTAAATTTTGAAGCATTAGGAGGGAGATAAACAATAAAAACTAAGCAGAAACTTTCTTATCGATGTCTCAAACAATCGAGTTGATTACCAGGCTGCTGCCAGCAGAAAGGGAGTTGGTCTTAATAACACTGAAACCCTAGGACAGTCCATATGTAGTTTTGGTTTTAGGGTATTTACCCAGGGGATTCTTCTGAGGTATCTAACTTCTTTTTGCTCTTTTTTATTTATTTTTTTCCTAGACAATTATGAGTCAAAAAGGTCTTTATTTTCCTTGTGCTATGTGAAGAAAATGGTCAGTTCTGTGATAGGAATATATAATAAAAAGGCAGTCTAACATTCTAAAAAATTAACCTTATCTATAGAAAAGAAGATTTTGTTTGCTTTCATGGAAGATTGTCATTATGAGGCAAATCACAATGGAATAAATGTTGTGTAAGAAATCTGGGACCGCTGATTTCAGGAAGGCCAGAGAACTAGAAATATCTGTTAAAATTTAGATTAATTTCTGTCATTAGAAAGAACACAATGTCTGTATAAATTTAAATGTTACCATCTATAGTTTCAATCTTGTAAATATCACTGCACAGCAGCCTAATTCGGTGTCATTGTGTCCCAGTTTTAGACCTACGTAAGCTGGTTTTCTTTAATTATCTGTTTAACTCGGTTGTTGACACCAGTCACTAGTGCTGACTTTACACCCTGTTAGGCGCATGTTTTCCCCTGGACTATATATAGATCAAAAAACTATTAAACACTGTCTGCTGCACCAACTAAACTTATTGATCCAGCTATAAAAAATTGACATGGCATCCTCAGACCAATATAGATACTTTCTTAGTGAGTAAGTGGGTCTTAGTTTGCCCTGAGGGAAGCTCGAGAACACCCACTGCCACAATATTTAAGAGTTCTGTTTCAAATATTACAGCTGGAAAGGCTAAACAGATTGCTTTTGTAATTAGCTTGATAAAAAGCCTTCAGAGAAATGAAAACTATTTGTTCTGTTCTATAACTACAACTGAGAATAAGACCAGATGTACAGAATTCCCCGTTCAGCATTCATAACAACAGCCAGGCTTATGAAGTTCTCTATTTTAAACATGTCATGTGGATTACATCTATAAAAAGCTGAAAGATGAAACACATGGTTCTACAAGATCAACTCATTCTCACCAGTCTCACCAGTTTTGTTTTTGTCACAGAAATTTCTGGGTCGAAGGTTCCAGGGAATTCCACCACCACTTTAAATGGGAAAACTTTTGCTTTTTTCTCAAATGAAACAAGTAGAGTTTGACAAATATCACCTGAAGGATGCCAGAAATTGATTAGGTCTTCCTGGAACTTAGGAATAAACATGAGAAAGGGTCTTTGAAACCAGTAATATCTTCTCATGCACCTGGCATTTCCATCTATGGAGAACAAGTATAACCATGATTTTTTGTCTAGAATTTTCCATTTCTTGAAGAAGATAGAAACAGGAACATTTAACAATTCTCAAAGAAGATAGAAACAAGAAAATTCAAAGATCTCAACAGAGAGATTGTCTCTCTGGTTTCAGCCCCTTTGCAGACCAAGTCTGCATTTGCAGGAAAGGCTTAAGGAATGATAGTCACTTCCTTACTCACTCTCACGCCCTTTGTATTGTGGCCACATGCATGGACCATACAGCTCAATATAGAACTGTTAAAAAAGAAGAAAAAGCAAGAAACAAGCCCACATTTATGTGAAAGAATGGCTGTACAAACATGTTTCCCAGTTTGAGAGACATGTATTACCTTTTTCTTTCATTCATTTTTTCATTCTCTTGTGTATATTTAATAATAACTGAAAATTAGCACGTTTTCAAATAATCATAGAATGATTGAGGTTGGAAGAGGGCTGTGGAGATCACCTAGTCCAACATCCCTCATCAAGGAAGGGTCAGCTAGAGAAGGAGTCATATCCAGCTGGTTTTTGAATATCTGCGAGGATGAAGACTTTACAACCTTCTTTAGCAACCTGTTATAGTATTAACTTCCTTCACAGTAAAAAAAGAAAAAAAAAAAAAAAGATTTTTTTGTTATTTTTAAACAGAATTTCCTGCGCAGCAGTTTGTGCCTCTCAACCTGTGACTGTGACTGGTAGTAACTGAAGTCACTGAGAAGAGTCTGGTTCTATTGTCTTTACCCCCTCTCCATCCCTCCACCCTCATCAGATATGCCCCATATTTGGCCATTGAAAATATCCCTCCTGCACCTCTTCTTCTCCAGGCTGAACAGTACCAGCTCCCTCAGTTTCTCGTCCTATTACATCTCCTCCAACTCCTTAACCATCCCAGTGGCCCTAAGCTAAGTATCGACTTATGTGCTGGAACTCAAGCGTGCCAAATCGCTAGCCACTAATGGAAATAGTAACTATTTTGTCTCAACCAGCAGCTCCAATTATGTCTTCTTCCCGAAGAATAAATCTTTAACATCCTCAGTTGGGTCATATGTCCTAATGAAAGTAGCAGTAAATGGCTTACAAATGTGGAAGTCAGACTTGCACCATTGACCTAGATAAATAAAAGTACTGCAGAGAGGCCTGCTGGACCTAGCTAATTATTCCAGTTTCTCCTTAAATGACAGAAAAATAACTGATGACCCCTAAGCTGATATTCATATTAAGCCATTCAAGGTCATAATTAATTTTCCTTCATCTTTCTCTTTGTTTAAAAAAACTCTCAGTTTTTCAGAGGCTATATGCATACATCTTTTTTTTTTTTTTTTTTTTTTTATTAGATATGGAATAAAGTATTATGGCTATTTGACATGAAGGGAATTAAAAACAACAACAACAGCAACCTTACTTTTATTTTATTTATTTATTTTTATTTGGTTAAATAGTGAAGGAAAAATTTTGTCAACCATTTAGGCATATAATAGTCTCATTTTCCAATGTGTAAACACTTGGAGTCTGATTTTTTCCTTTTCTGGGCTCATGAGTAACAACACAACAAGATAGATTTTTAGCTTATAGGCATGCCATTTTATATTATATTGATACATATACTGGACTGGTTACTATCAGTCTGTATGTGTGTTTTGGAGTAATGACTAATTCTGCAGTCCAGTGCAGAAGATCTATTCTGAGTTTATTTTTGGGGAGGGAAGAAGGTAGTTTTTGATACAACTAAAGTAAGTAAAGAACTAAACTGAAGGATAGATAAGCTCAGTTCTTTATCTTCTATGCATGAACATCTGTGTGGGATTCAAAGAAATGTGGAGTTAGAAGATACAGGACAAAATAAAAAACTGACAAAGTAAAGATACCTTAAATCAATTCAGTTCAGAAATGCTCTACTCTCATCTGAATAGCTCCAAAATTAAAAATAAATAGTTAACAATGTTATAAATGATAAATCAATATGTTGTGGCATGCTTTACACTTCGCATTGTGCAGCCACCAGTGGTATTTGTTAATACGTCTCTTGATATAGGTAGTCAAGATTTGCTTATTCAATAAGCTGTCAGCTTCAGCAACAAAAGATTGCAAGAGCTCATGTCCGTATGTTTCCTATTAAAAAAAAAACAATGTAAAATGATGTAATTAAAAGTATCTTTCAAATTCTGTATGTTGTTGTAAGAAAATCTACCAGTCTGATTGAAAATTTCAAAAAAAAGACTATCCTAATTTATGCCTGATATATACTCAACAAGACTCTCTTTCTTTCTTTTTTTTTTCTCTCTCTCCTTTTTTTTTTTTTTTTTTTTTTTTTAACATTCTGAATACAGAGGGCCCAACTCCATGTAATTAGCTTCTATGTTGGAGCTATCTTTTCAGAATTTGACAGCCATGTCAGAAGTCATAAAGTGTGAAGTATCAGCAGGTTATTCCCTTTTGTTTCAGTTGATAACATAGCTTTCAAAGAACCTTATTAGGTTAATTCTTATTGTTCATAGAAATTATTATAGAGTGTGTATGTACATCTGCAAATTCTTGAATCTTCAGAGCATCACCAGAATCCCCATTCTGACCTCAGTCAGTTCCTCTGTTGGCAAATACAGATGTGCTTGGGTTTTTTCTTTAAAATAACAACCATTTGGAAGCTATGTACCTGCTACCTTTATTAGTCATCCAAGCAGCTGACAACTTCAGCAGAAAATAATGATATCATTAGAGCCAAAAAAAATATCCAATAGCTAGTGTCCCTCTTTCTAGCACCTGAAGCTGATTTGGACCCATTTATATTCCTCTCAAAATGCTTCATGCACAGCTTAGACAGTGCTGGACAGCTTCCAGTTTATGATTCATTTTTCTTGTGTGCTAAGCACTCACTAATAGAAGCAGAAGTTGCAGATTCTGGCTTCCATCAGCACTTTTACCATCTCAGGTTGATAAAAAATAAAAACATAAGCACAAAAAACGTAAGGCTGATACTAATGCCAAACACTTTCATTTGCCTTCTGACTCTGGAATCTGTAAATGAATCATGGATATAAGACCTTCTCTATGACCATAAATGTTGGAAATATACTTTGTTTTATATGTTCTTTCTTAAGCTGCAGGCAAGATCATAATTTTCTGTCTTTGAGAGCTATTGTTTTAAGAAAAAAGAAAGTCAAATCTTGCACAGCTTTTCAACTGTTTTTAAGATAGTAATGCTTCTAAATGATATATACCGTATATTACATTTTGTGCTTTTTGTTTCAAGTCACTGGAGAAACTTTGTGTATCCGACTTTGTTGCTATGTAGCATAGAATCACAGAATCTTAGAATCAGTAAGGCTGGAAGGGACCTCCGGAGATCATCTAATCCAACCCCCCTGCTCAGCACAGTCACCTAGAGCATGTTAGATGGGGTTGCATTCAGGAGGGCCTTGAAGATCTCCAGAGAAGGAGACTCCACAACCTCTCTGGGCAACCTTTTCCAGTGCTCCGTCACTCTCACAGGGAAGAAATTCCCCCTCACGGTCAGGTGGAACTTCCTGTGCTTCAATTTCTGCCCATTGCCTCTTGTCCTGTCACATGGGACAACAGAAAAGAGTTTGTCCCCATCCCCTTGACACCCTCCCTTCAGATACTTGTACACATAGACAGACTACATAAAGAGGCACAAGCCCAGCCTCCTGTCTTCCAGAGTCTCCTTGCCTTTTTCCATCGACTGAATGTCTGTTTGCTGTCTAATTGCCTCTATACTCACTATACCCATTTAACTTTGTACATTAATTTGATGATCTTCAGTGGCCTGTTTCAACTTGAAATCAAGATAAAAGAGCCATGTCTGTTGTCTGCACTGCAGTATCTATCAGCAGCATTCATCAGCTAAAGACTGTTTGCTGGATACCATCTGCTTTATTGGCTGGGAATACTTAATGTAAGAAAGTCAGGTAACATCACTGAAAAGACTATTATAGCACTATAGCCAAAGCATCACTGCCTGCCAAAGTTTGTTAGTCATAATGAATATGTGTATTAATTAAAAAAAAAAAAAAAAAAAAAAAAGGAAGAAGAAAGAAAGAAAGAAAATTTTGTAACTTCAGGGGAGTTGTGCTGCAAAATGGAAGGTGAATAAAGAATTCTTTGGAGCGTTTAAGCAGTGCCGGTAAGGCCTTTGAAGAACTCTCTTCTCCTCCTGCCCCAAACTTTCCTTCCCCAACTATCTATCCAATAAAAACAGGGCAGTGAATGCTTGAGAGGAAGTTGAAAGTTGAGTTGAAAGTTTCATCAAGGAGAGAAGAAAAAAGCAGGGGTAATAGTCTACATTTTATAAGCTATTGTGATGAACAACAAGACAACAAGACAATAGTTTGCTGCTGAAAGAAAGGAAAACTGTGGAGAAAAGGAATACTTTGAAAAAAGTAGTCTGTGTGCTATGTGGACCTTTACAAGAAATGCCATTATGGAGTCCTGATTTCGTTTGTCGTGATGAGGAAAAATACAGTTAAAATGTCAGATGTTGGAGAGAGAGCACAAGTGAAAGTTTACTGATGTTTAGCAATAGGACTGGGAGTCGTGTAGAAAGATTATGAGCACAGTATAACTCTTGAGGGAGGAGGAAAAGCGTGTAGTAGATATATGAGCACTTAGAAGCAGAGAGCATTTTTAGTGTAAGGACATGAGTTATTGACAAGATTTTACTTCTTTATAAGAAGCAGATTTTAACTCTTTATAATTCTTTTTTCTTTCTCTCTTTCTTTTTTCTTTTTTTAACTTGTCCAATTTTGTACCATTAGGGAGAATAAAGTAAAACACTGCAAGTGCACATTTAGAGAATGAATATTACCACTTGGCTGTTAGCACTATTATTAATTGGTCAGAGTAAACTATTCACATAAAAGCAGAGATGGCAGCTAGCCACACAATCTGGAGCACATAAAAATGTCAAAGCTAACACTCATCTTGCTTTTCAGAGGAAGGAGCATATGAATTTGGGCTTATGCAGACAGAAGAGAAAGAGAAATTCATGGCATTTTTCACTGAATATTATCATTCATGAGGCTGTACTCAGGTCTGGATTTCTTCACAGTAAGAAAATGTGGATTTGCACTATAAACAGTTGATATATCAGGCTCACAGATTTAAAACATGAACATTTTGGAATGTGACTATCCTTAACGTGAAATAAGATGTGGAATCAAAACTGAGTGTATGTATTCCACATGGTATTGTTTTGTTTTGTTTTGTTTTGTTTTGGTTTTTTTTTCTGTGATTATTCAGAGACTGAATTCTTAGGTCAGTGTAGCCCTGAGACATATCGATTTTCATACTAGTATAACTTGCTACGCTACCTGATCTCTATGATATGAAACAGTTATAACTGCATAGAGACCTAAACACATAGTCTCAAATTTTTATGGGATTTATTTACAGTCCAGTGACTCAGAACAAGCAATTTAGAAATGTTGTCATATGAATGGAAAAGCTGTCATTGACATGTTTCTAATTCAAGAGGAGAAAGTAGCTGCATGAAGTGTTGATGACTGACCTCAATTTACTTCAGCTCCTTGAGATCTTTTGTATGGAAAGGTTATAAAGTTGAATAAGAAATTTGTGTCCACAGAACGTGATTAAAATAGGGAATGATCTTGGTGCATGCCGGTGACATATGCTTGGTCCTCTGCTGTTCAGGGTATAGAAGTGACGTGCCTTCCCACAAAATAATGCACAAACTGCACGTGACTTCTGCTCATGACAGAAAGTGAATTACCTTGGTGTTTTCTCATAGCACGCTAAGGTTTCCAAAACATGTTCCCTTGCTTTTAATTTTGAAGACATGAAACGGTTATTCTCTTTAGTCTTATGATTAGGCATTATTTAGCCTCCAAAACTATTGTGTGAAAAATGCAAAAAAGTCACAGGACTTCAGCTGATGCTTCGTATTCAGGGTAAGTGTCTTTGCTTTCCGCTGCTCTGAGGAGATTTTTTAGCAATACTAATTGCCATCAGATGGGGATGTTGTACTTGTATCAATAAAGGGTTCACAATAACTTTCTTTTTGCAAACTCAACACTCAATGCATCATTCTAAAATAGTTACGAAAGAACAGCCATGGGTTCTCACATAGGCCACAGCAAGAAGAGTGAAAGGCAGAAATTATTTTTACTACAAGGTATTAAAATAGAAAAGCATCTATGGGTCTAGAAATGAGCTGCAAGCAATCAGCCAGATCTTAGTTGTTATTAATTCAGCAGCTCATTCTTCACAACATATGCAAAGCTAAATTAGAAAGATATTTCAACATAGTCAAGATCACATTTTAGGGAGTTTATGTTAATGAGTAGGCTCCTTAGTTGGCAACTTTTGCTAATTGAAAAACTTAATTTCATCTGTAGAGATAAAAATTAATTTGCATATTTCCATTCTCTTTTAGATATGTTTGTGAAATATGGAGTATTGTAGCATTTCTAACTCCAAGGCTGTTTTTCATTATTGCTTTCAGAAACAAGAGTGAAAGTAATACAGTTAACAGAGTTTTTGAGTTGTGCTAGACCAGTATTTCTCTTTTCCTAAATCACATAATTTACAGTAAACTCGGAGGTAATGCAATGAGTTTACAGTGATGATCAAATAAGGTCATATTCTTCCATAGACATCTGTTATTGGTCACTTGTAGAGACAAGATTAGTTGGATCTTGGGAACAATACAGTTTTTATTCAAACAGCCAGTAAGAGGGCTCTCTTACCTCTCTCTTATTCCAGTGGCATAATAAAAGACTTTTAAATCTACCTGTGTATTTTGAAATTTGGCTATTGCCAAAATTAAATCATGCTTTCAAGCGAAACACCTCTCTTGATTCCACTTTAGGAGTAGAATTAGAGAAAATGGACAAAAATGTGACTTTTCATTAAGATTGCAAGTAAGGGCATAATTTTATACTAAGAAAAGAAACAAAAAAATAATCTTATTTCCTGGCTTAATTCTTATGTTCTTACTTTTTGCATTGAATCTTTTCGTCAGAGCTCAATGTGCATCCCTCTTCTAGAAGCTGAGCTGGCCAAGCAAAGGTGTCCAGCAGGCTGAGCCCAAGGCCAGCTTCCACACTGGTAAGAGCTGCTGTGAAGGAGGCTGGAGGTGAGGGCCGCCCTCCATGCCCTTGGGAGCTGCCCTTAGGCTGCAGCTGCACTGCCGGCCCCATGGGTGCGACCAAACTCGTGGCTGTGCCCAGTCCCGGCTCTCCACTGACCCCTCAGACTTGCCTCTTCACCATTGGCCAGCTAGTCACCCATGGTTACCCACTTTCCACAGCAGAAGGAAATTTTGAACTAGTAAAGGACAATCTGAGAAAAGGGATCCACACTTTTTACTCCATGAACCTAAAATATTTTTCTGGATGGTTCATTTCACAAAGGAACTTAAACATTACTACAATGAGCTCCAGTAGGAGCCTGATGAGTTAAGTGCAGAACAGTGGAGCAAGCTCACACCACCTAGGGAGTTTGTTTGCTCTTTTGTTTTTGCTGGTGTTCAGGGAAGGAGAGAAAAACTCTTCATAACTACCATTACTAATGAGGCGAGACTAATAAAACTTGTGCTTATTCTCTGTCTGGATAGGCAAAAAAAGCCCATATTCACGAAAAGCTTTGTGGATCTCCAAAACATCTTTTGGTGAATAGCTACTAACATTTGACCAGGAGATGCAACTTAGCACCCACACATTTGAAGTTGGTTTATGAGAGCTCTACTCAAAACACATTGGGCCAGCTACTTCTTGCTTCTGAAACTAGCCCATGAGCACAGCCTACCTGTGGGGGAGTGAGGTCTCTCTTCCCAGATGAGGTCTGAGTGCAGTAAGTCAGAGTAACAAAGCCTTATCATATGAACACTTTTTGATTTTTCCTAGGCTCTGTGAGCACTTCTGAATTCCTCATCTCGAACTCACACATCTAAACTGATGGACATCTGCAGACCAGAAATCTGGTGAATCACCAGAAATCTGGTGAATATCTTTCTAAACCTGAGGAACCTCATTCATGGTTATTTCTCTCATGAGAGTCATACCTATATCACATATCTTTTGCTACTCCTTTTTGACAGTTCTGTGATTTTGAAGCTTCTAGAATCTTTGTCTTTCATTAATCCACTTTTAGGAGTTCTAAAATACTTGTGTTCAGCTACCGGGTTATCAGGTGCCAGCCTGTGTAGTATTTGGGTCTGTTGAGGTGCATTCTCCAGGAATTCTTGTAGCTGTAACAAGGCTAGCACTTCATATCTTCCCTTGTTTTCTTTCTGTAGACAGTGAAATCAAGATTTTGTACATGTACATTTCTAACAGAAAATATCTATATGCTGCTGCTCAGTATTGTCATTTTTTTTTCTTCTTAGGTGCTTTTAAATAGGTCTGCACCACACCATATAAAAGTTTTTCTGAAATTATCCTCCTCCACTAGATTATTTATTTTCACTTTTTGAGGGGACAGAAGGTAACAGAGTGGGTATAATGTTTTTCTGTTCCCTTTTTGGTTTCTTTTCACTGAAAGTTCATAAGCTTCAGCTCTTTTTCAAATTAATATGCCTTCACTCTCACTCTCAGTTATCCCCCATGGTTGATATTTTCTGGTAACAATCACCTTTCTTTCTCAAACACTGATCTTCTTTGTATTCCATAATTTTCTGACAGAATGCATTTCTCATTCATATATCTTACCATTACTATCATTTGGGCTGTTTTCAGATAACTGCCTCTCTTACACAACTGTGTTAAGTCAGGTGGTACCCATGATTACTCATGCTTGAGCTTAATTTTCTCCTTCAATTAAAGACAATTTATTGGCCAGAGAACCAATTAATTATTGTTCATAAACTCCAGTCAAGCTAGAAAAGACTTTTGAATAACAGTCAGTCAGCAAATAAATTAAAATCTAAGTGTGCTGAAAGTTTCTCTCCTAATGCTAGCAGATATATTAAATACTGCTTTTAATATTACCATAAAAACTAGCCAAAAATGGAATGTTGACTGTGTGGTTTGACACTGTGCTTTTTTATGAATTTCTAATGGACAGATCCATGTCACTTTTGTGTTATCCTGAGTATAAATTTGCTAATGAGGGAAGAAGCTTGCTGTCTGTCTGGAGAAGGTTTGTTCTGGGTGTTTAAGAGGGAGGAAAAAAGGGAAAAAAAGAGAGGAAGAGGGAGTAGGAGTAAAAACAGTAAGTGAACAAGGTGGAAGGAAGCAAAAATTAAGTTGGAAAAGACCATACTAAATAATGTAAGGTACTTGATGATTTATGTTTCACTAAAGACAAACATTAAAACATTGGAGAATGAGAACTGCACGTTTCTTAGTACTTGTAGGGATTTGACTCTAAATATATTGGTCACCAGGTAAATTTGAATCAAAGTAGATCACATTCTGTACTGCAGTCTTAATGGGAGACAGAAAAGGCCAAATAAGCTCTAGTACAAATAACCTCTCATGCAATAAACTACTACCATCACGGGAGCTGGAGAGCTGAATTTGCAAAGCTTCCAAAGATTTTGAGATGGAACCTATATTAAACTTGCACTTGAAGTAGATTGATGTAGAGAGATCTCTAATTAAGTAGTTTATTCCTTCACAAAATGCAATAATGCAAAGTTTTAGTGAGAATTTTTGTTTTGAATTTCTTATCAAAAAAAGACGTAAACTCTTTTAAGAGTCAAATTTTCTAGTGGGGAAGAAAGTCATGCTTCTTAATTGCTGAAAAAGTTCCATAATTTGTTCATATCCTTGTAAGCATGTTGTAAGTAGAATATTTTCAGCATTTTAATGGTGAAATGTGTTCTTAAATGTCTTTCCACTATCCTCATAGCTTAAGCCTGCTTGTAAATAATTTTGAATGTAAGATATGGAAAAAGCAACTGTATTAGGTTAGCTTCTCCCTTCCATTTGAGAGACAAAGGAGTACACAGATAGGTCAAGTAGGCAAATCTTCATACACATGCCAAACCTTCTTCCACACCATTTGCATTCTCTTATGAATTCTGCACACACTACATGTAAACTGCCAGGATGACACACACACAGCAGAAGATGGTATTTTAGGAAATTCTGTTCAGGAGGAGGAGACTCTTTCCTCAAATATCAGGTCCCATGTAGCTTCCCACCGTGCATTTCTTGACTGAGAAATGTCTCATGACAAAATGGAAAGATGTTGTGGTTGTTATTCATCTGATTATTTCAGCCGTCTTATTTCCTATGAGGAATTTTTGATTCCCTCTCTTACTCTAAAGATTAATTGCTCATGGTGATCAAAAGTAATGCAAGAAATCTCTTACTGCTAGAGACAGACTTAATCCAATTTACATAAACACTTGATGACTGGAGGTTTTGGAGACTTGGTATTATAGAAATTTCATTCTCTGAATCTGGCTTTGTAATCTTATGTAGGGAGAAAAAAAGAAAAGAAAAGCCATAGGCAACAATCATATTTGTTTGTGTAAGGACATCATGTGTATTCCTGGAACTCTTTTTCACAGTATTTTCCTTCACTGCTTTGCTAATTCACGGCTATTAGATGTGGAAAGGATTTGTCTTTGGAGAACTAGTTTTCTGCAGCAGAGTACTAAGGATGCTTCTTCACTTTCATATATTGTCTCAGACAGTAAAGAATGGATCATTTTAATGCCAAATGTCTAATATGTACTATATACTCATCTAAGGATACATCAGTATATCATACTGACACTCACTGTAGGCTCCTCTAAAGACACATCAGGATGTAAGACCATACAGTATTATACTGGCACTCACTCTGTGAGCACTTCCTGGCATTTACAGTGGGATAGATTATGAACAAGTGGGAATTTCTCTTTAATGCACAGTTCTCATTAGGACAGAAAGTTAGCAACTTGGTAAGTCATTGCTGAACAGATATTTGAGTGAGGAGGAAAAATAAACAGATTCACTTGTATTTATTTGCAAGTCATGCAAGTAGATCACCTGAACTTTAATATTTAGGACTGTGTGCTGTTGTTGAATTCCCTGGGGATCCCTGGAGATTAGATGTGTTCCCTATGTTAGGGAGCTTTTCCGGTTCATCACAAGCACTTTCTCTTCTGATCCTTGCAAAACTAGCTCTTAAACACATCTTCTCTGTACGTATTGATTATTCCTTTCTGGATTCCTTTAAAAAGCGTGATCAGAGACATTGTAATACTGCAGAGAGAGGATCAAGCATTTTTCAGCTGCCATAGATACTCTTAAAACTGAAGTGAAGCTTCTGGAATGGACTCATCGGCCCTTATGACAGTAGTGATATTCTCCTGCAACTATTTTCATTTTGCATCTTCTTATTTAACACAATTAGATAGAGGTTGTACTATGATGGATGTTTATATATGACTTTTTGATAAAAAATTGCCAACTTCCTGACATAAAAAAAAAAAAAAAAAAATGAAGGAGGACACATAAATAGCAGTATTTTATATAACAGAAATCAGATTTTAAGACAAGAATAGCATTTCTCTATATAATTTAACAGTGCTCTCTAAAAGCCCTGGCTTTATGCTATCCTTTAGTATTTTTATAAGTCAATATAATAAGATATGGAAGATATAATTCAAAAATAAAACAGAACTATTATTAGATTCTTTTTCAGGAAAGTGTCTGTCACATTTTCGATCCAATAAAAGCATAAATATATATTTTCTACAAAGTTCTGTCTCCTTTTACATGACTGTTTCTTAAAATCTGCTTTCCAGCATGGCATATAAATTGTTTTATAAATGGTCTCTGGCATTTTTTATTGTATTCTGGAAACTGTAGAACTCAGGTTCTAAAAGGGACTTTCATTCCTGAGTTGCCCATTCCACTATGATCCCTGTGCACATAATTCCAAATCATAAATATTGCATGAAACTTGCTATCTTTGTTGAAGCAATTTGCTTTGCTCCTTCTGTTTCTGTTGAACAGAGTCAAATATGAAAGTGACTGGCAAATGGCCTTGGCAGCCCTATATTTAAAGGTCTTTATGGACACAGAATGTGAGTGTTATTCTAGGTAGTCACAAGTTTTTAATGTCTTTAAATTTCATAGGTATCTCATTGGGATCAGGAGGTTCCTGCACTTCTCTCTTACTCGTTCAGTTCATGCCTTCTTGCTGCAGTCTGAGCTAACTTTTTCCAAGCATCTTTTTTTGCCTGGGGATGGGTGAGATGGACTAGTCCCCCTGGGATTGAACAGTTCATGGCCCTTGAGGTCTTGGGATTACTTAGCTGGAAATATTATATCTTCTGACTGCTTGTGCATGTCTTGATAAGATATTCTAACATGGAATTTGATTCATTTACTTCAGAGTGAATTATTTCATCCTCAAAACAAAAACAAACAAACAAAAACCAAGATGCTGGCAAACCACCTAGATTCTATTTGGTGTCTGTCTTGTAATCATCCTTCATTGGATGACTGATCACAATACACTGGAATGCAGGATATTTTGCTTAAGTATTTTAATAATGTATAAAATACCTAATAAAAATCGATAGCCAATTCTCCCCTGCTTTTTTATTTTTTTATTTTTATTTGAAGCTGTGGAGGAAATAATGTTCTCTGATTTTTCCAGGGTCAAAATAAGTAAAGGAAGCATGAAAAAATATGTTTTCATATCATTAAACACTTGACCTGTATGAAAAGATCATTGTACTTTCTGCTTTTATCTCTCCCTTAAACTGTTGAATGCTGAATTGTCACTTGATAGCCAAAGAGGTATGTTATTTATTCCCTTATGCAACACATAATTGACAGTGAAATCCATTTCTTAAATAAAAATAAAAGTACTTAAAGTGTAGTAAGAATGAGACAGGATTTAGCAATTAAAATTTTTCCAAAGATTGTGTTAAAGTTCCTATTGCAATCATGTGAATGAGGGTGGAGAAACTAATCATTTAACATCTTGGACATTCTTTAAATTTTAACAGCACATTATCATGTCAGCCTTTTTCTGTTTTGGGAGGTATTGGTAGCTGGATACTGTTACTGCAATACTTTCCTATAACTGGTACAATAAAAGTGGGAGTGTTTACCTACAGCATAAAATGCATGAGGCTTGAGAATAAGTGTTCCTTAAAGACTTCTTTTTTTCTTCAATCTTTAGATTATAGTCCAGCATCCTAGTGGTATGTCTTAAAGTGGGCATCAATCATAAGTCCATCAATCTGCCATTCATTTCAGGTTCATTACTAGAAAAAGACCCATTAGCTGGGCAGACAGTATTTGTTGAAAATGTTTGGAAATTATTCAAGAAAAATGTGAGTAATGATCTAAAGTGACAAGAAGAGTTCATTTATAAGAATCTAGAAAATTCTTTGAAAGGTATTTTGAAAGTGGTGTGGTCATTATTACGTCTTTACATGGACAAAATACTTTCATACAATTACATACATTACATACAATTCTTTCTAGGTATGGGAAGAGTAATCCTATTACTATTATTATTATTAGCATTATTATCATAATCTGTATCATAGTCATGCAAGAGATGCTTTGGGAAAAAAGAGAAACTTTTTGCTAGTAGTACCCAAGTGTACATGACTGGCTCCCAATGTGGTAGATACAAAGTTCTGTAATCACTATATATAATATTATATATAATAGTATAATATTACTATATATTGTCCTGTCAAACTGGCAGCCGAATCCAACTACTTTCAGGATGGTTTCTTTTGCTTTTAACTCTGTGAAACGTACTGACAACTGCCTTTCCTTCTCTTCTCCTTAGTAAATAGCCATGTTATCTCACTTTAAGCTTTTGCACCGCTTCAACAGTCCAAGAACACTTTGGATACTGCACAACATTGCCTGGCACTGTCTGCTCTTCGTTTGCCTCATGGGCTAAGTGATATTGATGTAGCACAGATGCTACCAGTTGCTTCCTTATCTCTCTGAGTAGGAATCTGTAATGTAATCTGAAAGATCTAAACCCAAGCAGTGATCATATATTGGAAGCAATTATAGTGAGGTAATTTAGAAATGTTATTCCTTCTTTCTTTTTTTTTTCTTTCTTTCTTTTTTTCCTTTTTTTTTTTTTTTTTTTAAACCCTCCAACCTTAATTCAGTTCCATATGTGTGCATGTGACATGTGATGTGTCAGGTCACTGTATGTTAGTGACTTGAATCCAGACTACTTTCTCTCAGGATTTCTGTCTTAGTTAGAGCATAGGCTGTCTGTTTCTTAACAAATAATTTCTTATCTATATGAATTTGGGCCTTATGTATAAGCAACTTCACATTATTTAAAGATGTCTTTTCATATATATACATATACATACATACATACATACATACATATATATATATATATTTAACTGTCCTTATCATTATAACAGTGTGACCCCTAAGTACTAATTTATTCCTAGTTTACCTATAAAATGGGATGGAAGGTTTCATTTCTCTTTGGGCCATAGGACAAAATAAAGAAAGATTGAGACCAAAGGGTAAAAAAAATATTGGGTAAATGTTGCCTAAGGTAGCATGCATACATTTTTTTCCACTAAAATAACAATAATAATCAATTAAATTTGGTAATTTTTATGAATCAATCTTAAAAAAAAAAAAAAAAAAAAAACTCTCTGTACAAGTAAGTAACCTCTACGTTAAATTTACTCGGGTACTAAATAAATCAATAAAGATCTTATTAGTATTTTTTTCCTACTTCTTCTCTCTTTCTTTCTTTTCTTCCTTTTTTTTATTTATTTTTTTCTTTTTCTTCTTTTCTTTTTTAAAAAAATTTGATTAATTCCTAGGACCCACTAGGAATGAAGCTATAAATTTACCATTTTTTTCTTCTATATTTTCTAGAGTAATTTTCTTAACAGCGTGTTATCCCATAAAAGACCTATCCTTAAATCTTACTTTGAATTGGACTAAAGAGAATGAGGTTATCATTGTATCTTTTCCTTATTTTCTATTCTGCTATCTTTTCTTTTTTTTTTTTTTTATTATTATTATTATTTTTTTTTTCTGTAGCTATGTGTCAAAGAACAAAGCAAATGCTTACCTGCTTGGAAGCAGCAAGCAACCTCTCCTAATAAAAGTAACAAAATCCAACAACAAAGTACCTTTCTATATCTTTCTTGTCCATACCTTGCCAGCATTTTTGTTTCATAGTCATGGCTGGATTTGTCATCAATATTAATCTTTCTAAAGAGTTTCCTCGAGCTTGTCAAGAAAGATTAATCAAAAACAAATAGCTGCTGGTTTTCAGGTTTTGAACTAAAAATCTATAATCTAGGAAGACATCACTGTAACACCAGAAAGGATTATGAGTCTTAATGCCCAGGAAATCCTAGAAAATTCAAATCTAGATTTAGTAGGAGTGCCTCAGATGCTATTTTTAGACAAAGAGAAGAAGACTCACAGGGTGACATAGGGACCGAGGATGCAGAATATAGTTACTTTAGGGTACAGAGAAGACAGAAATACTGAAGTTTCCTTTGATATCTTTATTTCTAAAATTGGTCCTCAGTAATCTCAGACTCTAAAGAACAGAGCGAAAGTCTGGAGAAAGAAAGACTTTCCCTTGGTACTGGCTGTTCATCTGTCCTGCACTACCTGAGAGGATGTTATGGGAGACAGTGTAGAACGCCTTCCTGAAGTTGGGGGATATAACATCCACTGCTTTTCCCTCACGTACTCAGCTAGAAATCCCATGGTAGAAGTCTATCAGATTTGCTAAGCATGATTTCCCCTTGGTGAGTCCACACTGACTACTCCTGAGCACGTTTTTTTTCCTCCACCTGCTCAAAGATGACATCCAGGATGAGCTGTTCCATCACCTTTCCAGGGATGGAGGTGATGGACCAGCCTGTAGTTCCCTGAGTCCTCCTTCTTGTCCTTTTGGAAAACTGGATTTACACTGGCCTTCCTGAAGTCCTCTGACACCTCTCCTGATCACCATAACCTTTCAAAGATGATGGAGGGTGACTTTGCAATGACATCTGCCAATTCCCTTAGTACTTGTCAGTTCACACCATCAGGAACCACGAAACAGTGGATACCATATTTGCTTAAACAATCTCTTAACTCCATCCTCCTCTACCAAGGGAAAGTCTTTCTTTCTCCAGACTTGAAATTGTACTAATAGGAAAGAACATTGTTAAAAGGAATCCCACGTGGCACTGAAATCAGAAGTGAGTTACCCAAGACCTTTAGTTATCAATTATCTGCGCATAAAGCAGATACATATCTACTCATAATCACTCTAACAGTTGGGGAATTTTATCATTTACCTTTTCATTTTCCATGTTCTATGGAAACACGATCTCCTATTTTGAGGAAAGCTAATTAGTGAGATAAATTTAGATTGACTGTTCAATGATGTGGGCAGTAGGCATTTTGCTAAGGATGAACTTGGCAGGTATATTACATATATATGATTGTAATAGTATCCTAAGAGTGATCACCTTGCTTAGTCTTAAATCTGTCGTTATTTGAAATCATATACAGCTTCTCTGGCTGACTTAAACCATGTGTGCTTGTATTCCTCTTGTCTGCCTGTACCTAGCTCTGTGACTGAGTCATCTATCTTAGGACTAGTGTAGGAAAAATGAAAGAAAATCTTCCTGCCCTCCTTAAGAAAAAAAAAAAAAAAAAACTTTGATTAGTGTTTAAGAAATAGAGTGGAGTAGATCAGTACTAATGATAATTGAAACAGGTAAATGCAGGGATGCAGGGATGAGTAGAACCACATGACTCAAGGACATGATATCTAAAACTTATTTACTAAAGGGAACGGGTAGTTGTGGATGGATAGGGACTTCTATTGTAAGGTTTCTATTTTATGACACTCTCCCCTACAGTCACCTGCACGGACACACTCGAGCTCTGATCTAGCTATGATCAGCACCATTGACTCATGAGAGCAGGACACTAACTCCAGTTAGCAGAGAGGTCCAAGCTGGTGGCCAGCTTTGATGTGTCCCACCTCAGTCTTCCACATCACACCAGATATCTTTGTGTTTGTGCCCTATTATGGCTTCCTCTTTTCACTTTTTATTGCTTTCTGCCTTAGATGGTCAGTAAAAGCTACCAAAAAGCTCATTGGTCACATTAGCATAAGCCAACCTCTTTGACTTTTTCCATATCTAAATCTAATTAATGGTTATTATTACAGTCACTATCACCTGGCTTCCATCTCCAAATGTGTTACATGGATGAGAAGCTGTGAGCTTCTTTGTGTCTTTCCTGCATGTAACTAAATTATTTCAGCAAACTAATAGAGCAGGACACATGTAACCAAGAACTTTCTGGTAAGCTTCCCTCAAAACAGCTATCTGTGCTCTAATTTTTCTTCAAATGCATGCAAGAATCATCCACTGAATTACAGCTGGGAAGATATACTCTAGATTTCATTTATCTGAGCAGGCTTTTGAGCAGGCTTCACCCTGTGAAATTAACTAAACAAAAAAATACAGTGTACTTTTTTAAAGATGTCTCCACCTCCTTCTTGTCATCTTCTCTTTTGTGATAAAATTTGTTGTTTTGGCCCACTGAAATTTGATTAGTTGACTTGGCTCTTATGCTTAAATTATGAAGGCTTTGAGACAAATTGGTGTTGGTTTCTTTTCTCTTTTTCTTTTGCTTTGCTTTTAATATATTTTTGTGTCTATGCCACACTGCACTGCAAAATTAAGACCTCTGGAGTGGTCTTTACAAATAATGATAATCTTTGTGGCTTTTTCAAGGGTTATGAATTTCCTAGGAAACCTACATGCACTGTAAGCTGGGAAGCTTCTAGTCAGTGCTAATCATTAGGTATTACTTCCTCCCTCACATTACAACATTATAAACTTGTTCAAAACCCTTGTGTTCCCTTGAAAGTAATATTAGTTGTTGAGCATAGTGAAAATAGTGTTTTGGTTGAAGGATCACTTTTTCTAGGGAGATAGAATACTTGAATGCTTCCTAGTGGCTTAGACCTTGCTACTAATATAGCATAAAGTTTGAGTAAGCAGACGCTGTTTATACACGAATCTAAATGGATCCAGCTATCTGTTTGACAGACTTAGAAATGTGTAGACAAATAACAGCGAATTGCACTTAAATACATCAACATTGTGTATATCTAGCAGACAAGCTTGGTGGTGGGGATAAATCTATATTTTTGCTTCACTCTTTGCTGAATATGATCTTGATTTTAAAAATACTTTTTCTTTTGATTTGCCAGACCTAATTTGGAGTTCCACCAGGCCCAAATCTTCCTCTTAGTATTGAGGTTCCTTGAGAACAGCAGCTCAATTATGTTTCAGGTTACTACTCCTCCTTCATTTGTCCTGTCTAATTTTTACCAATTATTAATGACTTTTCACATTTTCAGAGAGCATTCTTTGTTACCTAAAAAATAAATTGGCGTTATTAGATTTTTTTTTATTATTATTATTGGGGAGATTATCATAGATACATGCAATCTTCAACATGCTATGAAGTAAATTATACATTCATAGAATAATTCAGAGTGGAAAGGACTTGGGAGGTTCATTTGGACCTTCCATCCTGCTCATAATAAGGCCAAACTGGAAATTAGTTCTGATTACTCAGGGCCGTGCCCTGCTGACTTTCATGTATCTCCAAGGAGATATATGAAAGATATTGTATCTTTCATACAAAATTTTAATTACTATGTTTATATACACTCTACATGCATATGTATGCCAACATGAATATTTTATCAGCATTTGATCTCAAAGTTCAAAAATTGGACTCTGAATCTGACAAAGAAAGGTCATAAGTGTGCTTTAAGGGATTGAAGCTAAAATAAATAGGCACAGGTGATGAGATTTACTCTAATGGGGAGTACTATCAAGCACAAAAATGTTTTAGTGACTCTAGTTTAGGAAGGAAAAGGAGAGTGGAAGCAAGAATAACCTTTAAGGAAATGACTGTTCCTCTAAGAATGGTTGTAGGATTTTACCGAAAACTTAGAGAAGATATTTTTTGTCAATTAATTTCCTTTGTGTTAATAGGACTTTGCTGTCCTCATTCTTTATTGAAAGGAAATAAAATCATTTTAAAGTTTTAAATCTGAATTGTTGTGGTATTTTTAATCTAATTAGGAGGAGGAAAAGTGTATTCCTATATCTACATTTTAGAGATTTTCTGTCTTCTGATTTCCTCCCATTTTTTTTACTTTTATTAATTACTGAGAACACATTGCTTTTACTAGAATCTGTCAAGGCACACTAGGTACAAGGCTACAGTGAAGTGATCTGTAACAGCAACTTTGTATTTATTTTTTCTTAAGAAATGGCTTTGTAATGTCAAAAGAAAAAGTATATACTTCTAAAGTATCAAATATCAAGAAACATCAAAGCTTGATTTTGGATCAAAAAACAAAGTGGTAATACAAGATACCTCGATGATATATACATTTTTTCCCCTGAAGTAGACGGGATATTGTCAGTATCCTGATGTTGTCTTTACGTGGTATTCACTTAAATGCTGATCTCTCCCTGACTGGAAGAAAAAACAGAAACAAAATATGTTAAGAAAGATATCGTTGAGCTTTAAGTATTGTGTCATCCTAAAGAGAGATAACTATCCAGTGGTACTAAAAAAATTACCTAGCAGTCTACACTGAATTTCCAGTGTTCAGCCTTCTTTACACAATGCACCTTCATCTGACAACATTTACAGTGGCTCCTGATAAGAATGAGTGAGAGGCAATGTTATGTCTTGCATTTTCTCCACATTTTGGAGGTTTGGGGAAATATATATGTATGTATGTCTGTTTCTGTGTGTCTGTGTCTATATGTGTGTATGGGAGACAAAGAGAGAGAAAGAGAGAATAAATGATGTTGGATCACCAAAAAGTGTATGGAGATTTTTTTTTGAAATTATGTTATAATTGATATAAATAAAAATTTCAAAATTATTTCTCTAATTAACATGATCTAAAATGATGTTGCATTATTCATGAATGGACAGTACAATATAGTTACAGTTTCTATAAAGTAACATGTAACAACTTGTAAGACTAATGCTTTTATTAATACATAAATTATTTAATTTACATATTGGAAATATAGCTAAACTTGTCTAAAGTTATTACACTCTTTACTGATGTTGCAGTATTAGAGACTGATTCTCACCATAAAATGTAGCTAGAGACCCAAATTTGTTATTAATTCTTAATATGTGATGTGTTAACTATATTAAAATGATCTTTCTCTATACACAATATATACCAAAGCTTTTTCTCTAGAAAATATAAGAAACTTTTATATCTCTTATATAAGAATAAATCTCTGTTTGCATATCACTTTGAGTTCTTCATGTACAGTCTTATGCCTTTTTTTTTTTTTTTTTTTGACTGCTCAGACCTTCGTGGGTAACATTATTTTTTTTCCCCTTAGAACATTTTAAAATACCTCATACAGCTTTAGATCCTAATGTTTGTCCAAGGTATAAAACTATAACTGAAAACCATAACTTTTTTGTCTCTACATGCTCTTGCTACAGACTAGATAAAAAGAAAGATAATGAATTTATAGTAAGTGACACACAACCTATGACACTCAAGTTTATCAAATTATTTCGGTTTGCATTTCTTGAAAAAATAGCACAGAAACAACACATGAATCAGGTGGAAAGAGTTCAGAAAGAGTGCTCTTATGTTTCTTATCAGCTTCCATGATTTACTTCATTTGTTCTTTTCCTCCTTTGATACATTATACTTTTTCTCTTGCTTCTCTGAGCTGTTTTATGCTATACTGTCAAATTTTCATCACCTGGATAAAGATCTCCAAATAGGAGTCATATACAGCAACAATATTTACCAGTCATTGCTCATCATTTCTTTTTCCTGGTATAAAATGTTAATTAAAATGTTGCGGCAAAAAGGAATGTTTTATCCAATGTTACACTTACCTATCAACCAGCCCTTGTGTTAATAGTATCACCCAAGTTCAAAGAGTGTCTGCTGTCTATGAAAGCAAGAATAGTCTTAAGAATAGTCTTCCCCCTCCCCTCCCCCCAAAAAAAGATGCCTAAAGAAGAAATTATGAGAGAAATTGGAACTGAGTTATGAACTGTAAAATAAGACACCTTTTTTGAAAATTATAAATAATTTAGCAACTTTCCTACACACATCTCACGGCAGTTTTTGACTGAACTATAAAATCTGTAGAAACAGGGATCTTCCATCCCATGATTATATTCAGAGGTAAAGAGAATAAAATTTTGCTGTTTTTGTCTTGCTAAAAACCAACCAACCAAACAAACTGACTGATCATGGAATAGAAGGATAGCCATAAAAGTTGATCTGCCACTACATTACAGCTCTGCTTTCCTGCTCTCATTAAATAAATAAATAAATAAATTAGTTCTAGGTCTTAAAACTCCTCTAGTGCTGAATGGAAGACTTATTTTTTTTTTTTTTTTTTTTTTTTCCCCTGAGAATGGGCCGTAAGAGAAGATTTCTTTCAGCTGTTGGCAGAAAAATAGTTACTTCTCAGACAGTTAAAAATGTTTCACTGAAATACCAGTTCTGGCAGAACTGAAGTATGGCCATTGACAATACTGTTCATTTTCACAGCTATGTGTTCCAGTGGAAGGAAGGCTGATAGCATTTGCAGTAGTCTTTCTGCATCTCCCATGCTACCTCTGTTAAGCTGTGCTACCATCTGTTTCTTGCAACAAACAGTCCTTGACTTAACTCGTCCTGCTTTCTTTTTCCACACTTGTTAGAACAGTAAAACTTGTAAATGGAAATATTTCTGTTCTCCAATAGCTTTCTATTTCACATGGGTGCACCGAACAATTTGCAAGTCACGACGTGTGGGCCAACATGACAGCTGTCACCATCAACTTGCTGCCTGCGTTCCAGAGATTTTTATCTCTTTTCTTGGAACAAGAATTTTTATGGATCACACTGACAAGCATGGGGTCCAGCCTAATAGCTGAATCAAATGAGGATACTGCCTTTAGCTTATGTATTTTTCAAACCATATAGAAAATGAAGCAAAACAAAACAAAGGAGAACCATGTTTTCCTCACTGTAGCTGTTACTACAAAAAAACCCGAAATAAACAAAAATATCACACAAAATAGGTGCTCTTGATATATAAACCAAAATATCATTGTACTTATTGTAAATACTTTGCCTTATTTAATATGTTGAACTATTTTAACAGATCTTTTTTGTGTGTTTTGAGGCTAGTCCAATTTTAATTTTGTACTATGAAGGAACGAAGCTGAAGAAACATACCTTAATTTATCTGCATGGACTCAAAGGACACCCCCACTTCATACCTGAGTCGAACATATCTTTGGTCTTACTAATTTGCTATGATCATTAGATCGATCTTGGACTTATTCCTCACCTGCAGAGTATAAAAGGGGTGCTGATTGTTGATAATGACCCTAGTTTAATGGCTAGATCTATATGCATCCTTGTAAATACAGAATGTTTCAAAGGAGTTTAAAGAATAAGGTGGGTTTTTTTTGCTTCTCCTATCCCCTCCTGTAAATTCCCATAATTCTGAGGTTTCTTGTAGGAACAAGAAAAATCAACTGCAAATTACTATCAAATCTCTTAACAAGAAAAGACAAAATGTTCCAGTCTTCTCCTAAATTTTGGAGATGAGAAAAATGAGGAACAAAAAGAGAGGTGTGTTTTCAGAGGTATTTGAAAGAAAAATACCTTTACAAAGGGCACACACTCTGTCTTATCATTTGTTTGTAGTCTGGTTTTGCAAGGCCTTCTTCTGGGAACAAGATTCACTTTGGGAATGAGTTTTCAGATCCATTTATCAAAAGATAGATGTAATTTAAAAGAAGAGTCTTTCAATTAGTTTCTTAAGATCCCTCTGTCCCCTCTTCTCACAGCCTTACTCTTACTGTTGAAATTGTAGCAGATGGAGGTGAAGTAGAAAACATGTTGTGCTATCTTGGAGAGTGTGTCGCTGAGCTGTTGTTATAATTAGGAAGGGAGGCTTTGTACAGACCTCCTGGAAGGGAATATTTCACAAACCACAGTGTATTAAAGCAACATTTAATACACTGATCTCAGAACATAAAACTAATAGCATGGATCAATGAAAGACAAAACAAAAACAGAAATGTGAATCCTGCTGTTCTGAGAAAATTCTGAAACTATTAAATTTAAAGGGGGGTTCTTTTTTTTAACAAAGGAGGGCTAACTAGAACCTCTTGAGAGACAGTAGGACTTTGTCAATTCTGAAATTTTCACCCTTTATCATTGCTCGTAAGGTAACAAACCACTTGTAACTAAAGAGAGTGAACACAGATAAGCAGATGAAAGGTCTGTGTGTGAAGTTTACTTATGAAGACTATTGTTAGATCAAAGTGACGGAACATTTTTAGAAATCCACTACAACCAGTAGAGGGAAATAAATATTTCAAAGTCACATTGGAAGCTCAGTTCAGCACCTCTGAATTGCCATTAACTGCAATGGAAGCTGTGAAAATTACCTTCACTAAAAGAAATTTGAGTTTTGTCATAAATGACACTCTGAGTGTAAAGAGAAACTAGTATAATAGGCAGTTTAGTGCTGCATGTGCTAAGATCTGTTAAACAGAATGGGAAAAATAGGACAGAAACAAAGTATTGTAAAGCAAAATGCACATATAATCCAAAATAAAATATAGAATATAATGCAGAAATCTTTCTATCTGAATAAGATGTGGACTCCTGCTTCTCTGTATGTGTGAGCATTCAGTATAAACTGTTGAACGATATTGCATCATGTTGCAGTAAGCGGGCACTGAGGTTACTCCCAAGATAGGGTAAAAAACATGTTAGCAAGTTTTGAAGATTTGGAGACCCAGCAAATGCACTCTGCAAATGAAACAACTCTGACAGGAGTGAGCCCAAGCATGTTGCCACATAATAGCTGAAAACTGATGGTTAGAGCATTTCCTGAGATGTCAGAAGTGCCATGGCAAATGAAATGTAACAAACTCATGTTCATTTAAACACAGAAAAAAAGAGGATTTGTCATGTTTTTGTTTGTCTTGTGGCACACTTAGCAGGGAAACAAGAAACATGCCCAGAAGCAGATTCTAGAGGAGCTTGAAAATTAGGTTCATGCTTTGCTTGACTTTGAGAAAGTCAAATTTGAGTTTTAGGGAGGCAAGAAGTGAACATCCTCTTTTGGAGCTGTGTCTTGGTCCCTCTTTGTTCCCATTTCTCATTTCCAAAATAAAAAAGAACGAGACAGAGCTTCACAGGGTTCTGCTGAAAATAGTAAAAATAGTGAGGTAGGAGCAGGTAGAAAACTGGAAAAAATTAAATGTGTCATCTTGAATTGGGAAGTTTCTCTTTGAAAGCATATGTGTTGACCTAATTATACATCTGTCAAACTGCTTTTTTTTTTTTTGCAGATTTGAAACAGACTGTCACATCTGAAGTGTTCCAAGAGGCAGATGCTATGAAAGTGAGTGAATGTTTCAATTAAAAGAAAATAAAAATACAGAGGGGAGAATGATCAGGGTGTAACCAACACTGTATCTATTATGTGTTTTATCCTTAGCATTTCTCCCCAGAATGTTGGTTTCTGCAGTTTGTCTTTCTCACCCTACATCTCTATGATAAAGTGAAAGCAGATGAAGTAGTTTTGGCTGGTCAAAAGTTGGAGAATTTTATTTCAGTAGCCACATTGGACATTTGTGACAGGTGCTACTAATTATGAATCCCCTTTCTTTAGCTTATTTTCTCTAAATTCTTATTTATGGTTTTGTCTGCTCTTACTCATGAGTGCCTACACATGGTACCAGCATAAAAAGGATTTAGTGGCCAGTCAGCTATGAATGAACATTGCCACAGATATTCTAAGGAGATGAAAGAAACAAATGCAATAGGATTTGTACGCAGGGTTTCCAGAAAGTTGAACAGAACCAGAGAAAATTGCATTATTTGTTGAAGGAAGTTCAGACAGATTTAAGTTGTAAGTTTATGGCTTATTGCTATTAGGTGTAATGTGAATTAGGTGAATGCTTACTACAAATTGTGTCACTTCTGTGTAACAGGATCTCAACTTGAAAAATAAGGGTTGTATCGAGTAGGGCAGCTCATAAAGCATTATACTGCTGCTCGGAAAGGAGAAATGGAGAAGTCAACTTCAAATTCAACAGCCAGAATTTCAATACACTTTGGATATTTAAGTTGTTTTATAATTGGGCTAGAATGATATCAGAAATTTAGGAAATAGGAATTTGAGAACTACACATCTCACCGTCACGATAAAATCACAAGAATTGTCAAAGTTCAAGGACTCAAAGAAATTGTGTTTTTATAAAGTCTAAAATCAGGCTGCTTTACAATATGAGACTCTTAAGGGGCCTGATTTCAGAGTCTCTCTGTGCTTGTGCCTGAAAACAAAATAAATAAAATCTCTGGGCTTGTTTAGCAACAAATTGAAACTTGCTTGGTTTGGTGTGAGTTAGTGTGACATCTTCAGAAGAGTTGTGAAAGAATGAGTAATCTGGGCAAAAAAAATCCTTCTTGCCTTAAGAATTAATAACCATGCTGGGAGCTTTTGCAATGGAGAAATTGTATCCTTTGATGACGCCAGTGACTTTGATGGAACTGGGTCATGCTTACTGAAGCTTTTAAGTCTTGTGAAGACAGTATAGGCAACCAGAAGGGAAAAAGTCACCATATTTTTCTATCTGCTTTCAGACTTTTTTTTTTTTTTTTTTTTTTTTTGATGCAGTTCAAATAAACCTTTCAAAAGTCAACCTCTCAAAAATTTAAACTAAATCTTTTAAAGCCAGTTAGTTATTGAATTTTTGCCCAATCATTTGTTTAAGGAGTTGAAATAGTTCAAAATGAATAGTTCTATTATTTTTGATGGTTTACCCTCCCTTGCACAAGAGTACAGCTCCCTCTTTCCCTTTCAAAGTAAAAGTTACATGAATCTTTTTGATCTTTCTCTCTCTTTATATATAAGTCTTATCATACAGACGCATTGTTTGGGAATTATTTCCCTTTAAACATGTTTTTGAAAACTATCCTTCATCAAAACATAAAATGCCAGATAATGATTTTTGATCAGTTTCCTAACATTCTTGTTCTAGGAAGCAAAATGGCAATCCTTTTATGAAAAGGATATCAGTTTTATTTGTTTTATTAAGAATATGATGACTGATTTCCACATTTTTTAGGACTAACAGTGTCTTAGGTTTTACTGTGCTTCATTGCAAAGACAATATAAGGTTAAACTTACTGCCAGTTTGACTGACATTTTATAAAAAGCAACATCAGAGATGTCCTGGAATGGTGGTGATTTATTTAAAATGATGAAGCAACTCAAAATAATCGAAAGTGGGGCAAATATCAAATTATTTAATATTTCATATTGGCAGTATTTTGCAGAGAAAATAATGTAGATAGTAAGGGGAAAACAACAACAACAACAACAACAGTCTTTATAATCTAATTCTCTATTTTAGGAAACATAAAATTTCTTTCCTGGGTGTTGTTTTATGTGTAACTAATTTCACTTCATTTAAACAAGCCCAGTTAGATGAAAATCCCCTAAGATTTTAAAGTAGAAGTTTAACTTTCATCGCCACACAAATAAAATACGTCCTGCTTGAGTTCATTTGTGTGTGCATGATTCCATTAAAGAAAACATGACACTTGTGCACCAGAAAGTAAAGCCTATTATAAAGATTATGAGTTTCCAATTTAGTTTATATATATATATATAAATAATAAACCCCCAATAATATTACATATTTTTTTTCTTTCTTTCCTACAGGCCTAACCATGCTCCTCTCAATTTAAATAAATATATAAATAAAACACAAACGATTTGTAATTAATTTATCCTCACATTGCTCTTGCAATGAAACTAGCTGACACAGTTACAGTTGGTTTGCCCACTTCACTAATATCACTGAAAATGTCCCAACATTGAACTTCTGGTTTGTAACTTGGGGACAGTAATCTTCTCTCCCTCTCTTTCTATCCTCCTTCTTTTCTGCTGCACGTCCAGGCAGTACATTAGTTTGGAAATAGATTGTTTTGTCAGTATTTAGTCCACTTTCAGAACAAAAGAGGGGTCCTAGAGCTACAAATATATAAGTAAAAAAAGTATCTCTTCTAGGACTAATCTCTTGTACACAATATTGGATCACAGGATAACACCCGTACCCTCCGGACTGTGTCACCTCTGCAAGACATTTTTGTGTCTCTCTGTCAGCCTTTTGGTATGAGAACTGGTCTGCCTGTTCAGTCATCTTTCCTGAGGGCTTTCAGTGTAATAGGTGTGATCTGAAGTGCTTGTATGAGATAGGACACTCCCAGAGTGGTTCCCAACCAGCAAGGTTCACAAGATCGGGTGGGAATCAACATCTAACACGTGCTGGTTTTGCCCAGGTTGGCTGAAGTAGGTCTGCAGCATACTTCAGTCAGTATGGAAACAGCAACAAATCCTGAGTGGGATGAGGATATGGAGAAGGTAATACTCCTAGTTCTGGGGAAGTCCAGCAAGCATGGGAACCTGAAATCATGAGCTGTGAGCTCACTGTGTCACTCCTACAAATATGTTTGTACTCGCAGTATTTATCAGAATTAATTGACTATGTCTAACGTTGTTTATCTAGAATAGGTGGCATTTTGGTACTCCATGTTTCAGACATCTGACAGAGCCTTAGCATGTTTTCAGCAGGTAGAGGCTGGCTAGCATTGGGGAAACTCAACTAGAGTGCTGAGTCCGGAGAGACTGTAAAGTACATTTGCCTGTAAGGAAATGTTATGGTAATATTTAGTGTGATAGAGTTTACTGCAAGATAATCTAAACATATACTTTCGGTCTTTCTTCATGTGAGGGAAACTCTAGTCCTTTAATTATCTTTGTGGCCCTTTACCTGATTCACTCCAGTATGTCTATGTCTTCTCCATTGTGCTTAGAAGCTCAGAGCTGGACGCAGCACTCCAGATATGGACCAGGAAGTGCTGAAGAGAGGGTGAAGAGAGGGGCAGGATCACTTCCTTCAACCTGGGGATACAGTCTTGCTGAAACAGCCTAGAATATTGGTTGTATTCTTTGTTACAAGGGTGCATCGTTAGCTCATGGACAGTTTGTGGTCCACCAGGACTCCTGGGTTCTTCTCTGCAAAGCTGCTTCTCAGCAGGTCAGCCTCAAGGCTGTTCTGGCACATGGGGTTATACCTCCCTATGAGTAGGACTTTATATTTCCTTTTATTCTTCCTGGTCCGTTTCTCCAGCCTGTTGAGGCTCCTCTGAATGGCAGTACAACCATCTTGTCTATCCTTTCAACTTTGGAAATAAGCAAAAGTTAGGTCATAATATGTTTTACCTTCTGTGGAACCATATACCCAGAGTAAGAGTAGAGTCTTTATTTTCATGAAGTTTCAAAAGTCAAATTTTGAAGTGACCCTTCTCTGAGAAGGAAGAGGGATTAGAAAAATCCAGAAGTCCTGGCGAACCCAAATTATTCAGTGATTTTGTGACTCATTTACTGCTCTTCCTCTAAAACATTATTATCCCTTATTGATGCTAAGATAAAAAGATATCACATGTTCTATCTTACTCAAATAGCTACTTGAAATCTCTGCAGAAAAAAAAACATATATATATATATATATATATGTAGTCTTTTGCAATCATTGCACTTGCTAAGTTGAGTGGCACATATCCTAGGAGTGGGAAAAAGAGATCCTGGGAATGAGATAATGGTCAGAAAAATCAGATTCTGATTCTTCCTTCTCAGAAGTTTATATCACTGCAAAATATCATATTCTCAGATGATGCAACTCAAACAGATTTTAATAATTCTATGATGATTTATAATTGCTAAGAATGTGATTTGCATATTTCTGTAGGTTTACTCTAACTTCAGAAAAACTAAACCCACTGTATTTGTAAGGTATAGAGGACCAAAGCAGTCTAAATCTGCTTATTACCTCAAAGGCATCATTAAAGGTCTAGGCAATATGCTGTAGGACAAATTGAAACAGTTATTCTAGTCAAATGAGTCCCAGTATATTTAGAAGCTATTACAGGGGAGTCAGATGGCATAAACATTCTGTTTCTCCTATCCAAAAGTCTACTAGACAACAGCTGTATTAAAAGTAATTTAAAAGGAGTCCTGTGATTTGAGTGCCTCCAGCATAATTTCTGTAATTTACAGCTCTTTCCTAATCGTTCATCAGAAAATACTGATATATCAACACTGCAGCTTTTCATGCAAATACAGCTCCAAGGGATTTTTTTAAAGAAGGACTTACAGTTTCAAGGTGGAATTTCATCTCAAGCTGATAAATCACCTGAAATGTAGCCAATATCCAAATGGTTGGATATTAGCTTTGGAGGTATGAAAGAGAGGGTATCCCACAGAGCTATGGACATATGACCAGAAAGGAAATTCAAAAAAATCTGAGGTCAAAAATTTCCTGTATTTCTTTCTTAATATATTTTGTTAGATGATTTGATTTAAACTAAATATGCTGTTAAAAGGGAACCTAAACATGGATCCCCCATGCACAATTCTTAACTTCTAGCTTATAAACTCCTCCTCTAGCTACCCATTTAACCATTGGTTATTTGAGAGGCATTAGCTGACCTTTCCCCAGGCTTGATCCTTCCTGGATGACATAGCTTGGGACACCCTGTGGAAGTCATCAGGAAGCTATGTGTGGAAAAGGGGCAAAAGGTGAATGTGGAACATGGAGAATACATGTTACCTTTTCTGAAGGGTTCACTGGCAATGGAGAGCAGCTGTGACTTGGAAAGTCCTGCAGAGACTGGAGTGGGATGGTGGTGGCTCTGTTAAAGGGGACTGGGGAGCTGCCAGCCCCAATCTGCAAAAGAGTCATTCTTTCCTAATGGGGAAGGAGAAATAACAGTGCCAAGGCTGGATGTCAAGGAGTGGGAAGAAAGCCAAATTTCCTAGCAACATTATGTTGGTTCCTGAGGTTAGAGAATGACTCCATTCAAAAGGTATCAGTTGTTCTGGGGATCTGCTCAAACATACTCCCAGATATTGCTTTGTTCAAATCCAGAGGTAGTAGTGGTGGAAACAGGGATCTCCCCATTTGCAGAAGAAGAAGGGTGAGTTTTGTACTTCCAGGTGAAGGAATATTTATTTCCTGCAATACAAAGAGTGGAATTTCTTGGCACACAGTTCCCAAAGGTGGAACTTTTCTAAGTCCATCTGCCTTTTCTCTACATTGGGAGGATATTGACATTTAAAATCTTCCTTTCCTGAGGACAATCTGCTTTCTGGGGTGAAGTAAAGAGGAACACTTGTGTGGTATTACCTTCCTGGGTGATAGCCTTACAGTGTCCATCCTGTCACTTTTCAACTTGAAGGAAGAATCTTATTGGTTTCTGCATTCATAGAGGAGAACAAGCAGTCCTGAGGTTTATTCTTGTCACTGCAAGAGGCAGTGGTGGCTCCAGCCAAGGCTGGAGAAAGGAAAAGTGGGAGCAAATCCAGACTGCCATGGAAACAGTGAGGAAACACTGGCAAGAGCAGCCAGAAGAGCCACAGATACCAGGGCAGGTCAAGCAGCTTAGACATCACTGAGTCCCAAAGGATTCTGAGAGGCTCTCAAAGTTATGTGAGCACTGGTGGTGAGAGAAGTCAGAAGATCCTAGCGCCAGGATAACGTCTAGACAGAACCACTAGCAAGAAGTTTTCCTCTATTCCTTTTTGCTCAATAATTACTGTTACTTTTCTTACCATGGACTAGTCTTACCAAAGAATTCCAACTTTAAAGTAAATAATTTAGAAATATCCACTTAAGCATAAGTAATTCTATTTTCACATGCACATATGAGCTAGTTTCTCAATCTCTTTTAATAGAAAATTTCCACAGCCCTGTGAGATTAGTCTCAGGACCGAAAGAAAAGAAAATTAGAAAGAAATGTGAAGTATTTTTGTTAAGAGTGTTCACTATTTTAATTAGTGCTTTACTTTTCCTTTAGTACTACTGTGTGATTTTTTTTTGATTTTTTTTGTTTTATTTCTTTCTCACCATGCCAGTGCTTTTGCACACTGTTTTTCAGCTGCAATAATTGCAGCTGCTATAAAATACAAAATTATATTCTATAAATATATTTTTATAAATATAAATATATTCTATAAATGCAATATTAATGTACAATTTATACTTTATAAATATAAATATTATTTTATAAATATAAAATTATATTCTGGGCCAGTGGAAATGTAGTAATGTTAGGCTAGAATGATAGAATGATAGAATGATATGAGGTATTAAAGGGAAAAGGCAGTGAAAGCTGCAGATAAAATATACATGGCAGGGGAATGGTGATGGTTTTTGTGGCTGAAGGATCTACATCCTGGTGTAGAATGTTATTTTGAGGTAAATGTGAGGTATTAATTTGAGGTAAAAACTCATATTAATAAGCATCCCTAATTAGTCATTTACTCATTGGAGCTGTTGTCCTGCTCTCTCTGTCAAAACTTTCCTCTATCAGAGTATGAGTGTTTGCCACAGGGGTTTCCTAGAGCTCTTGCCCAGATATTTCTGTCCTTGTAAGTCCATGACAAATAACTGCTGCTTTAATACTGCAGCATACCACTGTAGAAGCAAAGAAATAGTAATATACAGATCTAAAGAACCTACCAGCAATGTAAGAAATTCACACATCCATTTCAATGTTTTTGCAGGTGTTGGTGGTGCTTCTCAGTACACTTTAGAGCTGCCTGTCTATTTATGACAGCTGGAATCAAGTACTCTTCCTAACAGGCTGGATACAGCAACTATTGTATGGAATACCTTTTGTCAGACACGCACAATATGCTCTGCAGGGAGAGCTTTCTATTAAAGCGCTGTGCCACGAAGAATATACATAGATTTCTGAACATAAGCAGATTGCAATATATATTTTTTTTCCTTTCTCCTTACCCCCAAACCCTACCAAGGAATGGGGAAGATGTAAGATACACATTCTTTTAAGTGCAGCAAACAGAGACAGTGAACAGACTCAGCAGTTTGCCCTTTTTGAGACACAGAGGTTGGAGAAGCCAACAAGGAGACGTGTGCTGCTGGACCTTGTTCTAACCATCAGAGAAGGACTGATTGTAGAGGTGAAGGTTGGGGGCAGCCTTGGCTACAGTGACCATGAGATGGTGGAGTTCCTCCTGTGAGGAGGAAGCAAGTTAAGAACTAGAATCACAACCCTGGACTTCAGGAGAGTGGACATTGGCCTCTTCAGGGATCTACTTGAAGGAGTCCCATAGAGCCCCAGGAAGAAGAGGGGTCTAAGAGAGCTGGCAAGTATGCAAGCATCACTTCACCCATACTCTAGAGCGGTGTATCAGCAAAGGGAGCAGGAGATCTGCATGAATGAGCAAGGAGCTGCTGGCAGAAGAAGAAAGTACACAGAATGTGGAAGAAGGGGAGTATGCAGGGATGTGATGAGGAAGGCTAAGGCCTATTTGGAGTTAAGTCTGGCAAGGGATGTTAAGGACAACAAGAAGGGCTTCTCCAAATACATCAGTAGCAGGAGGAAGACTGAGGAAAATGTGGGCCCACTGCTGAACAGGGTGGGGGCCCTGGTGACAAAGAAACAGAGAAGACAGAGTTACTGAATGCCATCTTACTGAATGCGGAGTTACTTTGCTGCAGTCTTCACTGCTAAGGGCAGCCCTCAAGAATCTCAGACCCTGGAGACAAGAGAAAGTCTGCAGAAAGGAAGACTTTCCTTTGGTTGAGGAGGATCAAGCTAGAGATCATTTAGGCAAACTTGGCTCCCACAGATCCATGTGTCCTGATGAGATGCACCCATGAATGCTGAGGGAGTTGGCAGATGTTATTGCTTAGCTGCTCCCCATCATCTTTGAAAGGGCGTGGAGAACTGGAGAGATACCTAAGGACTGGAAGAAAGCCAGTGTCATTCCAGTCTTCAAAAAGGATAAGAAGGAGGACTCAGGCAACCGTCGGTTGGTCAGCCTTCCTTCCATTCCTGGAAAGGTGATGGAATATCTCATTCTGGATGTCATCTTCAAGCACGTGGAGGAAAAGAAGATGTTTAGGAGTAGTTGGCATGGATTCACCAAGGGGAAATCATGCTTAGCCAATCTGATAGCCTTCTGTGATGCAGGACTGGCTGGGTAGATTAGGGAAGAACAGTAGATGTTGTGTTCCTTGACTTCAGCAAGGCTTTTGACACTGTCTCCCATAACATCCTCAGAGTCTAGTTGACAGACTGTGGTGTCCCCCAGAGATCAGTACTGAGGCCAGTCTTATTCCTCTTATTCACCAGTGACCGGGATAAAGGGACAGAATGTTTCCTCAGCAAGTTTACTGTCAATACCAAACTGAGAGCAGCGGCTGATACACCTGGGGGCTGTGCTGCCATTCAGACAGACCTGGACAGGCTGGAGAACTGGGCAGAGAGAAACCTCATGAGGTTCCACAAAGGCAAGTGCACGGTCCTGCACCTATGGAGAAATAACCACAGCCATCAGTACCAGCTTGAGGCTGACCTGCTGGAAAGCAGCTCTGTGGAGAAGGGCTTGGGAGTTCTGATGGACAAGTTAATCACGAGCCAGCAATGTGCCCTTGTGGCCAAGAAGGCCAATGGTCTCCTGGGGTGCATTGGGAAGGGTGTTGCCAGCAGGTTGAGGGAGGTGATCCTGCTGCTCTACTCAGCCCTGGTGAGTCCACATTGGGAGTACTGCACCCAGTTCTGGGCTCCCCAGGACAAGAGAGACATGGAGCTACTAGAGAGAGTCCAGTGAAGGGCTACAAAGATGATTAGATGACTGGAGCGTCCCTCTTATGAGGAATGGCTGTGAGAGCTGGGCCTCTTTAGCCTGGGGAAGAGAAGACTGAGGGGGGAATCTTATCAGTGTCTACAAGTACCTTAACATGGGCAGTCCAGAGGATGGGGCCGGATTCTTTTCAGTAATGGCAAACAACAGGACGTGAGGCAACAGGCAGAAAATGAAACACCGGAAGTTCCTCTCGAATGTGAGGAAATTTCTTAATGTTTACTGCTGAAAGACAGTCATTCAAACAAATTATCAAATGGCAATGCACTTTGAAAAGTTTGCCGAATGACAATATAGATGTGATTTCTTATTTGATGATGTTGTAATGCAGCATGGTTGTGTGCTCATTTACTGTGTGGTAGTATGCTCATGTGTCTGCTCTCAAACAGGTAAACTAAAGCAGTGCTTGTTCTTTGCTATGCTCACATATTGATACAGCCTTCAGTGGCTGTATCAGTAGCATTTTATTTGTAAAGGCTAAATTCAGTGATCCATTTCCATGCAATCTTGTGGAGTAAATGCACCTGTCTATAACTCATCCCTGCATTTTCTTTCTAGCATTCTTTATCCTCTGCTCCTGAATCAAAATGCAGATCCAAGGTGGTTAAAGAAGGAATTTAGAGAACAGAAAGCTACAGGAGCTAGATACTTGCTAGAATTGTTGTAGAGGTGTTAAAAAAGTATTAATAAAGAGAAATCACACAGAAAAGTTGACATTTTCAGTTGAAGTTTGTTGGGCATGGAGTTTAAGGACCATGCTGTCAGTCAAATTATGTAAGGTCAAAGAGTGACCTTACAGAGTGTGCGAACTCAGAATGAGCATGAAGGACAACAGATTGCCACCAGTGGTACCCTCTACGACTTAGTGATTTTTATTCTGAAAAGAAGAAATATATAAAGAAAGTGGGAAGCTTTTGAGTCTTTAGATAACTCTCTGTAGGGGAAAATAGCCTACATTTGCTCGAATGGTGTTTTAATGGCCTTTTTTCTTTTCCTCCCTTGTGTAGGCAAAGCCATATGGATGTTTAATCATATAACTTCCTGTGAGGTAAAATGTGTCAAGAAAAACCTGTGCTTTCTATTGGGGAGGGGGGGGAACAAAACAAACAAACAAAAATTCTTACACACAATTATAATCAAATTGAAAATTTGTTTCCAGAATGAAACCCTTAGTTCTTTTTCACTATGGTCTTAGATGACAAATGGTATACAGAATCTGGGAAGCCAGAAATATTACAGATTTATGTATGCTACTATTATGGCCCCTGTTTCTGTGGCATGCATTTTTCAATCTCTGATTTTCTGTTTGCCTTGGAGATGAGCAGCCATTTGGCTCCGATATATACACATTGTGTTTGTCATCTTCTGCTAACTAAAATTAAGATATTTTTCTTCAAGTATCTGCTTAGTGTTTGGTTGCTTGCTTACTTGTTTGTTTGATTTTCATTCTTATAGAAACCCTAACATAAAATCAGACATGCTAGCCATACCTACAGTATTCTGTTATAAAGCTGAATCAAACCTGGCAAATTCTCTGTATTTGTCTCAGGACCTGATGTTATTTAAGTTCTAATGAGGAGTCACTGGCTATTTTATCAATAAGAAAACAAGTTAATGGAAAACAAGTCTATGTGAAAAATACAGATACAGATGGAAATAAATCAGATCTACATAAACGTCAGTCCTAATGATGCAGAAGAGGATTGCTTTCTACTCCTTGTTCCAGTCAAGTAGAAAAGCTAGCTCTGATCAACTGTGTTTCTCATAGTTACAGCGATATCCCCTAAGTCTACCTCCTGAATTATTGACATAGTTGAGATTTGTTTATAAATCGCAAATATGTTGATCTATCATTAAAGTGTTCCCTGTTGGAGCAGCACCAGCTGAAAGAGCTTGAAAGAGCATGTACCACAGCGTGTATACCTGAGTTTGCAGGCAGCAGAATTTGTTTGGTAAGGAAATTCAGAGGTGGCAAGAAGAAGGAAGACTGTTTATCAGAGGGGCTTGTTACCAAACAACAGGTGTTGCGCGTAAGTTTCCTACTCTGCTTTGAACACTTTACCTGAAGAGTTAATGAACTGAACAGGGAAAATCTATGTACAGAGATCAGAGTAGACATTTTCTAAAGGGATGACTGAGTTTCACAGAAATTCTCGCCATACAGGTTGTTACTTGGTAATGCTGGCTAGTAACAGGCTTGTTTCTACAGGAATAGTCCTGTCCCAGGACAGAAGACTCCAGCCTCGTTGTACATGCTACCCAAAATATGTGAAGTTGTTCGTTTTCTTTTTTTTTTTTTAACATGATACTGATGCCATTACTATATGGAAGGTCAAAAAATCACAAGCTTAATCAGTAAATATAACTTTGGAAACACATTTTCAATTTAATTTTAATTTAATATTTGTTTTGGTTTTAGTAATTTAATTTGTTTGAGTAGTTCTTGAACTATATATCCCTGAAGGTTGACCACTTTATTTTATGGCAAATTTTCAGGTCTTAAATCTATGTAGGAATAAAGAAAGAAAGAGAGAAAGCAAGAATAAGCTTGAATACTTTTGAAAAATTGGAGGTGAATTTGATATCAATTTTTAAGTAAAAATGCATATATGTAATGGAAGAAGGCAAAATTGGAGAGAACAGGGTCTTTCAGAATACACTGCTTTAAAATTTGGAGGGCTCAAATCACAGTTCACATATAAATTCCTCTTACTTATCTTTTCTAATTTTACAGTTGCATTAGTTGTAAATAAGCAAATCAAAGGCTTTAACTTAATGCCATAGTTGTAAGCATTAGGCTTTACCCTGTAACATACTAGAGCATAAATTAGTGGGGAAAAAAAATATTTGGTATCCTTTCGCCTGCCCTGCTGTGTCAGCCAGTCCCTACACTCCATCTTAGTGGCTACATATTGTTATAATGGACTGCAATTACTCCCTGGCTTAATTTCTGTTTGTTTGTTTGGTTGGTTGGTTGATTGGTTGGTTGGGTTATTTTGACCTTATTGTTTCAGGATGTGGTATACAATAAAGTTCCAAAAATGGTCGTATTGGCACCACTGAAGAGACTAAACATATGGCACAGCAACAGAAATGTTTTCTTCCAGCTCATTAACATTTCTTCATTAACAATGAAGAAAAAATACATCCATGCTCAAGGTAATCTGGGGACATGTGGGTCAATATTCATGGATTTGTCCAGAGCATCATGTCTGGAGAGGAAAAAAAAATAGCGGAGAAGACTTATTTCTAATCCAGATTTCCCTAATGATTCATGAAAATAAAGGGGAGAGGGATTTTTTTTTTTATGGTTGCTGTTTAAAGTCTCAACTGACTTGCAGTTTTTATATTGATTTTAGTCATTTAGCTCAGCTCAACTAGACAGCAGAGTGTGGACCAGTAATAAATAACTGGAAAGCTTGTTTCTCCTCATTTGCCAGTAGATGAGCATTTACTCTTTGTCAATTTGGTTTTCACATTCTTAAATATTATTCAACAAGCCATTATCAGCAAACCATCAGCTGCCATATTTTCTCTATTCCATTAATTCTTGAATTAAACATATCAAAACAAAGTTACAGCTTGATTATCCATATCTTTCATATTGAACTTGTCAGACAGAGCTATCATTATTTTATAATCTTGATCTTTTAACTGTTTTCTAGCAGCTAAAAATAGGAAACATATATTCCACTGAATAAAATCTCACAGCTTAATTTTTCCATCTTTATTAATTCTGAATATCTGCAATCTGCAAACACAGTCACATCGTTGCAGTTCATTGGTTGTGTCCTCAGTATTGCCTACTAATGATCTTTATTATCTAGTCTGTGGCTGTTGGGAATAATGTGAAATAGAAAAGTAGAATTTGAAGCAAATGTTTGAGGTCGCTTATTGAACTGGAATTTCGGTCATGAAATTACCTGATAATGCAACTTCAGTTTAAAATGAAGGCAAGATACTACTAAACATAAGAGTGTGATATAAAGGAATTGGAGCATTTGAAAATATTATATTATAAACAGTAAAATATGTAGAGGCAACACAAAAAGTATCTGTAAGTTCACGAGAAATAAGGGAGAAAAAAGAAGACCAAAAAAAAAGTCCAGCACAGATCCATAGTCAATGAAGAATGTAGCTGACTCATGAATATCACCCATAGGAACTAGAATAGTCAACTTCTTTTTTTTTTCATTTTTGAGAAAAAGAAAAGACCACTTTTTTTTGACCCATATTTAATTTTAATTTCGTTAACAAGATGTTGTTTATTGTGTTAGGTACTGAACTATTTCTTTTTTCTGTTTCATTATTATTTTAGTTGTTAACCAGAGCTTTAGTGGTACATGATGGCAGAAGGTACTTCCGTACTACTACCTACCTGCAAAACAGGTTGCAGGCAGGATCATGGGACAGGGAGAGGGGAAGAGGGGAATAGTGCAAACAGGAATGTCAGAGTGATAAAGAAGTGAAACAAATCTATCAAAGACAGTTACAGTTGAACTGAAAAACAGACGTTTTGGTTAGTACTCTTGCTAGCCTTTGCTAGTCTTGAAGCAACAAAATTTTCTTCTACTTTGGTTCCAACATGATTATGATAATCACCGGGTCCTTCTCTCAACCTAAAGGGAAAGCAAGTAGTTTTAGAAAACTGCTCTCCAGTGAGAGAGATCTGAGTTATTTCAAAAAGCTGAGGGGAAAAACACAGATTTACAGAAACTTCCTTCCTTGCTTTAAGCTGAAACCCTTACTAGTAACTTTGTTCTTGGGTGGTGGGCAGCTTCTGGATGTCAAGAATAACAATAAGGCATAGCAGTGTGTGTAGAAACACTTCTAAAAATCTTTTATTCAAGCAAATAATTTATTATCAATAAAGCAATTATTCAAGTTTTCTGGACTATTGATCAGATAAAAAGGATGTATTTTCAGCTTTTGGACCGTATGGATTTAAGTCAGAATGGAAAGTTGATTCATACAAGGTGTTTAGTTCTGGTTTTGAAAAATGTCTCAGAAATGTCAAATAACTATTTAAATAGAGTTGTGTGTCTTTAACTAAACTGAATCTTCAGTGGTGCATGCATGACAATAGCTAATATCATGTTCCAAGCTAAAATATTTTTATTCAAGGCAAATAATGAGAGAATTTTTTGAAAGTGGAAAAAATATAGCTGCAGAACAAAATATCACAGTAGCTATCAAACACATACATGAACTATGCAGATGTCTTCGTAGAGATTTGTGGTACCTGAGTATGAGGCCTACTAGAACATACCACAAAGTAGGAATTCCCTCATGAATGACATGAATGACTTTTCATCGTTTTCTTCTCCACAGCAACTACCATGCTTGTTAGATTATAATTAGGACATTGGAAATGCAACAAATGAAACTACGACAAAAATATTATCACCTCTCCAGAGCTAAGCTCTGAGAGCTGGAGGGAAAAATTCATACAGTGATGGCCTTACCAGGATCATCTGCTCTGAAAGTCAAGCTTGTCATTTGCTCTGCATGCACACTTTACATTCTGTATGATCCCAACAAGAGTCTTATTCAAGGATGCAGATGATTTTCAGTTGCTTATCACTGTATTGACTGTGCACTGTTCTTAAATATACATCCTTTGTCATATTTCTCAATTTATTAAAAGCAATCTTCTGTATTGTTAGATGCTCCATATAAATCCTTACCGTAGCTTAAAGAAAGGACAGTATTCAGATGGGAACAGCGATGGTACCTTTAGTATCTGATATCAGTCGCAGGCTGCTGGTGAGAAATTCAAGACATTTGTTGAAAACAGGCTCCTCTTGGGCATCCCAGAACTTTGCAGAGTATCAGAATGCAATATATTGTATCAGTTTTAGAGTATCTGGGCTCTGCTCAGAAAAGCACTGTCTAACAAAATGCTGATGTCTTTCAGAACTAGTTGATTTTCATTTAAACTTAAGTATATGCTAAATCATCTTTCTAAACAGGGACCCAATGGGTCGCTATCAGCAATATTAACTCAGACCAGAAGATATCAGTAGCTCTAGGGTATCTATTCCATTCAAGCTGGCATGCAAGGGCTTGGTTATGAGACATGATCTTTCAGAAATATTCTTCAGTAATAAGCCTAGTGTGGGTTTTTTTGTTCTCTCTTTTTTTTTTTTTTTTTTTTTTTTGTTTTTTACTGATTTCTTTTAAAATAAAGACATGAAATACCACTTTCCCAGCATGATTTTGCACCATCTCTCAAATGGCAATGAAAATAACAAATATCTTCTTTTCAAAAGCAGCGTATGTTTGGGAATAAGTGTGCACACAAATCAAGAAATTCCACACTGTTTTCCCCAAAGCCAGTGAAACCCAGTCACATCACAAATTCATGCTAAAACATAAAAATTTTAGAGATGACATAAATAAAGTATTGTTTGTCAAGGTGGTTGTATTACAATTACTTTGGGGGCCATAACTGAATTTCCTGTTTTATGTGTGAAAATACATCCTTCTGTATTAACCCAGCCTCCCCAAGGGTCCTTCTCCTGTGAGGATGAAAGTTAGATGAAGTGTGCAGTAGCCAAAAGGCTACGAAGAAGCCAAGAAAGTTTATACAGACAAGTTAGAGCAAAGCCGCTGAGTGAGGAAAGTCTCATATTGGACAGAGAAGAGATAAAAATGGTTTTGTGAAGTTCTACCCTAGCTTGGAACCAGTAATGAAATCCCATAACTAGGGGTAAATTTGACAAGAAACTTTAGAAATGTATATGGAAAGACTGGATGGAGTAAGCAGAGTTCAATACTTTATCTTTCAAGGATTCTTTTTTTCCAATATGGTCTTTGGTCACACTTGATCTCCACCACAGTCTTCATCACTACTTAGAATCATAGAATCATAAGGTTGGAAGGGACCTCTGGAGATCATCTAGTCCAATCCCCCTGCTCAAGCAGGGTCACCTAGAGCATGTTAGACAGGGTTGCAGCAACAAGGACCCCTCTTTCTGAAGCCCAGGCTTGAACCAGGGACCTTTAGATCTTCAGTCTAACTCTCTCCCAGCTACTTACACCACTCTTGCGTATTGAAGTAGATACGTCAATCATGTCTTTAATGTTAGTTACTGACGAAGTTAAATCTTGTTGTTAGGAAGTTTGACCTCCTATTGATCTTTGCAAATGTAAAGATTTTTGCTTGATCTCTGCTAGACTTGGAGTTTAAGGCACCTCTTTAACCCTACTGAAACCTTAGCACTAACCACAGTAGAAGTCTCTAAATGTAGTGTTGTGACTATACTGTGTGCACTGTGCCAGGCCCTCTACAAAGACACTCTTGCAGTTCATCTCAGTACATGTTGGAGTACCATATGGCTTTCATTGTTCCATGAGTGTATACCAGCTGAGAATGCACCTCTTCACAGTGAGATTTTGACTGACGTCTGTTACCTTCTGATGATAGTAAATACTTGTAAAGTGATCCACTTTAAAGTGATTCCCTTGAAGTTTTTTTTTTCCTGATATATTTGTATTATTTAATTTTGTATTACATGTATTAGGTTAAATAGTAATACTGCTAATGGTAATATATTAAATATATGTGTATAAAATTTATACATTGCATTTGTATGAGGAGAGACAGATTTTTGTTTACTATTATGATTTAGAAAAAGGCAAAAATTTATAAATGTACATCAAACACTGAGATAACAGCCACTTTTTCAAACATTCTTCTGACTGGAGGAGAATAAATGGGCACCATAAAACAGAACAAAATGCATTTTCAAATAAGAACTTTAGGAAGTGAAAATCTGTATTATTTTACTATTCTCTTTCATTTCAGAATTGGAAGGAGGTTAAAAAAAAGGAGAAGAGGATAATTAGAAAGATAGTTTGTTTGCCTGTTTCTTTCAAATTCATTAGAGCAATTGAAAGAAACAAAAGTAATCAAAAAAAGAGTTTTGAAAACAAAATTACTTTTGCTTGAAGCCATGTTGCTGTCTGGTTGTTTTTCTATTAGGCCTTTCTTTGTCATTGTTGACAGCAACATCACAGTGTGTAGAAATGGCAAACATCCATTCAAGATTCTTGAGACCATCTGCTGTCTTTTGACAACATATAAACATGTGTTAAGAACAAACTGATCAGAAAAAAATATGGCCTTTAAGAGCAATACAGGATGCCCATTCATCAAGCCCTGGTCGTTGTTACTGCAGGGTGAAAGGATTTCAGAAAAAAAAGTAGATCAAAAATTTTCTTTATATAAATAGAAATACATGGAAGTACAAATAATAAATCCTCGGACATGTATCAATTTAGATATTTACCTGAGACATGCAGCCACCCTCAGAAAAATAGCACGGACAAAGGCTTTCTAACACTTTAGATGTGAATGTAGAAGAGAGAGTGAAGGAATGTACAAAGCCGAATTTTAGTTGATTCAGCCAGCTGTCTCCATGGTGGTATCCATGCTCAAAGCAATCATGCTTACGGTTTGTCCAGGAGGAACAATATTCAACCATGCTAACGTTATGACAGTCGAAGAGGAAGGGCTTTGCCAAAAGCTTTCTCTGGCAGTTTCCTGAGCTTCTGACATGGCCAAAGACTCTTTTGGAAAGCAGCTTAGAAAACAAGCCAAGGCAGATGAATAAAATTCAGAGCTGGTAACAACTGGGAGATAGTGAGTAAATAACTACCAGTACCTCTGAAATGTTCCTGTTATGCATATTGAGAATGGAAATCTGAAATCTTTCAGAGCTAGCAGCTTTGCAAACTTTGCAAACTATCCTATCTAATCTTAAAATTAGTTTGTACTCAAAAAACTGTCACCTATCAACTTAAAATTGTATCTTACTTTCCTTTTGTTTAAAATTTATTCTAATCAAATCTATCCCTGAAATGCTGTAGATACAGAGTCGTTATAGCAGAGGCAACCTGTTTTGGCCTGTGTCTCCAGGCTCTGTTGTATCTCAGCTAAGGATTGCTATTTCAGACATTTTTTTTTCTTTCTTTCTCCTGTTCATGTCTCCTAGACACCACCTTTTTAAAAATTCTTTCCTTTTCCTTTTTTTCCTTTTCCTTTTCCTTGTTTTTTTTCTCTTTGATATTTCTATCAATAAACCCATTTTCTTCCTAATACAGAAGTGCAGATTTCCAAAGCCCTGTAGAAGCAAGTGTCTGCTACTAGTCCTTCTCCATATACGTGTTATGTATTATTTGTTAATCCAGTTCCCTGCTTTTCCATCATTTTAGGAATAAGTAGACATGCAGACAAGACTCAGGAGCAAGGAGGTAGGAGAGGGAGAGTTTTATGTAAGTGCGTAGGGCAGTTGTTCTGAGGAATCTGTTTGGCTGCAATATCTTCACTTGTGTCTCTCTTCAACCTCATGGTAAACAATCAAGTGGAGTTAATGAATCTGAAAGCAAAGAGGCTTTAACCATTTTAGGTAAGCATTCAAATTAGGTAAGCCTTTCAGATTCATAAGAAAAGGGTCTGAAGTAGGCTCTTCTGGCTGAAGGGCCAGAAAGGGGACCTTAAGGAAGTGGATTAGCTGAAATAGCTTTGATGTCTAAAACAGCTGAAATAGACAAGAGAAGATTAAAGTCACAGAAATAACACAGAATTGATTCTTACGGTTTTTCATTGAGCTGAATGAGCCATAACAGAATATACAAGAATTTTTACCACAGAGCAATATGAGAATGCTTAATGCTCTTGCAATGAGATCATTGCAAAGAGAGATAACATAAAACCGACATTTCCTTTTCTAAAAGATTGCATATATGCAAGGTAGCCATAATTAAGAGGTATGACCCATTTCCATTGGGTTTAAAAAAATTGTAATTTTCTGAAAAATAAGTATTTGGACTTCCATCAGGAAACACATGTGTGTGCTTGTGAGAAGACAAACAGTAGGAATGTTGGCATTTCCAAGACTGAGATTTTAATTCAAACTAGGAAATTGTATTTCTTTCAGAATCAAGAGAGAAAAAAAGACATAGCAAAACCCCCTTACAGGCTGTAGTACCCCAAGCACTTTAAGCAGAAGGAGATCCTAGATATCAAGGCTGTAAGTTGTTCCTTGTGTTGTAAACACCTGTTTCGGCCTGACTTATCTCCTACCGTTTATTATACAGGTAGTGGTCTTCTCTACCTTCCCATGGAGAATGGAGGACATGCACAATGTCCCTCCTCTTTGGCACACTTCAACTGGCCACGATTCCCACAACCTGCAGATGTAAAGTGTCAGAGCTGGCCTTTCTGGGCAAGAGCTCCTGGGCTTCCTCTGTCACTTGGATATTCAGTTTTATCTGGGCTTACTTTCTTTCCATATGGTCTTTCCATCCTTTCTTCTGTACTCCTGGAGACACTGGTAGCTATTAAATGAGACTTAACTCCCTTCTGATACTAACTCCCAAAAGTCCACTAGGATTCATTGCTAACTCTTGTGTAGCATCTTATCCAGAGTTGCTACCTCACTGGACTCCCTCATGCTGGTTTCTACAGCACTTCCTTCCCACTGCAACAACTGGAGTGTGAGGAGGGAGGAATAGCAAAAAAAAAAAAAAAAAAAAAAAAAAAAAAAAAGTAGTTTTCTCTTTCAGCTATCATTTTAATTGGGTATCAGTTAGTGTAGCTAGGTGCTAGGCTAGAGTAATTAAATTTGTTTTACTACACTTCTCTCTTAATGCGTAAGTATCATTACAATATTTCTATCACTGTTCAGGCCCACCAACTAGGCACAAGATTAACAGTTTGAATTAAAACATAAGTGAATAGTTTGAGCTGAATTTAGATGACCTGGGTCAGCTGGGCAATGTCATACGTTCTCCATGCTTGTGGCAATAGCCTCTGTCAGCACGTTCTCTTTACCCCTTTGCCCTTTTACAGTGACAGACACATTAATTCATACAGTCTTCACTGTCTTCCTGCTCCGCTCATTCCTTTCTCTTGTTCGGTAGCTGTAATTCCTTCCTTGACTCAGCCTGGGGGGAGATATTATTGTCTACCAATATCTGTAGGGGCTCTTTGGCCACTACAAAGCCTACATCTTCACCCTACTTAGGTCTGGACTTTTCCTCCACACTTTCACTTACAAGACAAATAAAAGACATCCTGTATGGGAACAGACATCAACAAAGAAAGCATCTTCTCAGGACACATCTCTCTCACTGTTCAAAGAAGCTTGTAATATATAATAATCTTTTCCAATATATCAGGAGTGTTCTTTCTCTGAGTCTACAGTATTAGCATCCACAGCAGGACTCTGGTGACTGATACTCAGCAGAGAGAAATTGGAAATGCCATTACTTCACACAACAGTCCTAGCCTCTGGCATAATCATTACATGGACCTAAAGATGTGCTTTATAAGGAATAACCAAAACAAGCAACCCCAGCACTAGCTTCAACAATCCTACTTGATCTATGTTTCACAATAATACAAACTACAAAAACAGTAAAATCCCTTTCACAATTTCTGATAATATTTATTTTGCTACATTTTTTTAGCAATAGTTTTCCCTGGTCCACTTGTCGTCGTCATTGTCTCTTCTTTCTGCTGTTCTAGTCCAGCATAGATCTGGTGCAATAATTCTTTTCATTTCCAGTGGCCTTCCTTCTTCAATGTTATTCTCCTTTGCAAATATCAGCTAAGAATGAAGACACATTCAAATGTTCCTGCCAGCACAAGCTATATAATTACTTCTGCCCTGATAGCTGCTAGAAAATTTAGTAAATGTAGCACTACCACCAACTAGCCTAACAGAGCTAGGAGCTGATGTCTCCTGTCTTGTTTGATCTTACTTGATCTGACTTCACTGTTACTATAACAGGAGCAGAAGCCCTATTTGTTGCCTTATTTATCCTTTATATATGCCTCATGATTCAGTGAGTTCCAACCTCAGTCCACGTTGTTTGATTTAATGCTGGATATAGAGTAAGGAAGACTACAGGAATAATATGGAATAATATTCCTCCATACATACAGTTTCAGCACAACCGTTAGATTGTGACTCTAAAAGGAGGACTTAAAATCTGTCACTCAGTAAGAGTTTAAATTCAATAACTCCCTTACATAACAGAGCAAGTAAGATTGAATCCATTGTTCCTTGGCAGTGGAGAATAATCATCCTCTTGTCTCAAGAGCCTTAAATTTCACTGCAATTCCAAGGCAGGTTAGTGGCCCCAATAGTAATTTCTAATATTTCTGTATTCCTGCTATGAACCCCAGGTAAAAGACAAAACCACTTCCATATGACACTAGAAACAGGAGAACACTTCTTTACATGGTTCAATACCATTCTCACCTTTCTTTGACGTCAAAGTTGTTATTGCTAACCGACACGATGGCTACTTTTCAACTTTTGAAATAAAATAATAAAACTGTAATCCATTACTTAGAATAATTCTTAAAAGAGTTTGGAGGCATTGATGACTGCAGCTGTGTCTTTAGCACTGCCCAGTGAGGGAGATTTCCTGTCCTGTGTGAAATCCTGTTCCTGCTAAAAGCTGTACTGTCTCTGCACTTTCTTAAACAGAGAAAGAAGAAGATGAAAGCCTCCAAAGGCCTTTAGCAAAAGAAAAATGCGGAAAGAACAACTGTTTGTCTACAGGGTGGAAAGGAAAGAGTTGTTTGCCTTTGCAGTAGTCTTTCAGTCCTGGAGGTATTTTAATGTGCATTCCTCCCGGAGTCGAGATAGATATATGGATATCTACCATGTGATGTGATGGGGCAGAAGTCACTTGCAGGGGAAAAGTCTCTCTGTAGCAAGTCCTTTGACCCAGAAATCCTGTCCCCAAAGGGAGAAAGAACATCTGTGTGCACAGCCTCTCCATACATATAATTCTTTTTTTCCTGAAATAGAGACATTCAATTCAAGAGGTAACTTAGCAGAATAATTCTAACTCTCAGAAGCTAAGAGTAGAAGTTTAAGCTCGAAATCTGAACTTTTTGGTTTAGTAATTATTGAGTGGGGTTTTTTTGTTTGTTTGTTTTTGTTTTTTGTTTGTTTGTTTGTTTGTTTGTTTCCAACAGAGAATAGGGTGCTTTCAGTATAATATTTTAAAATTTTATTTTCCAGGATTCCAGCAATAATTAAAAAAACATAGAAGCAGAGCATAGTATACCAATGACACAAATTAAATGGAAAGTTGATTAACAGGCACTAGGATTAATAGATCTGTTTCTGAGAGTGAAAGAAGAGTCTGTGAGAGGGACAGATTCTCTCGATTATTGTATGTTGTCTGCCTATACGAACAATGGATATTATCAATAAAACTGGAATGGAGGAGAAAGTCTAGTGCTCTTTGGCTTTTATGGGTAAACCATAGGATGGCATGAGGAAATAAAACGTATCATTCTGGTTGAATGTGTAGGATGAGAGTGACTAGGATTTGCAAAGATAAAGCATTTTGGGGCCCCTGGGAAGCCAGAGGAAAAGAAGACAAGGATTAGTAAGACATGACTGTTAGGAAGAGGCTCTGGAGATCCTACTAGATCCCAGTCTCAGGATTGGGATAGGAATTAATCTGATTTTGGTTACTACCAAGAGGTTTGTTGGAGCCAATTTCTTGCCATCTCAAGTGATTTGAAAATTAACCCTTTTACAAGGCTAACTTTTCTCAATTGTTGATTGTCTTTGTTTTTTCTGTACTTTTACATCTAAGTTTGTTTAATCTATCAAAGATGGACTAGCACAAAATAAGAAAATTATACTTTTTTTTTTTAAGAAAAACAAATTGTTTCTTTCTCATTAATGAAAATCAGATGACTTTCATCTTGGACAATGAGGTTATTTTGTTTGTTTACTTGTTTGTTTGCTTGCTTTATTTAATGGCAGAAGAAGAATCCAAATGAACTTTGTACATTTCTGAATCAGTCTAATTTTCTAGCAAAAGAGCTGTTCAGACACCAGAGGCAAAACAGTCTTACCCATCTATTTACCTGTGGTGAATTAGGATACATGAAATACAAGCTAGGTCTGTATATAGGTGATTTGTAATTATAGTATCCGGGTTTATTTGCCAGTAGAGTTATCCTTGTTAGACTGAAGTCGTTAGTTCTATTTGGGGAGAAGGAAAAGGCAGAAAGCAGAGAAATTAAAGACTGGAATTGTTATGATAATATCTGCATTGTCCTTGATTTTATGTCTGCTGTTACTATCCTGCCACCATGTTCTGTCATATGTTGGGACCCAACTGCATCTCATGCAGCGCATCCAGAGCACACTAGATCCACCCCAGCTCCAAGGATACAACACAAACAAACAAACAAATAAACAGACAAAAAAAATTCCCAATAAATCCTTCTGGAGGAATAGGATTTCATCCTTAATCTTGAGCATAGTATTCAAATAAAACACATAGTAATCTGACAAGGAAATAAGAAACAGGAGATCCTTATGCCTTCCATTCAAAGAGCTGATTTAATCTGCATATCTACTTTCTGCAGGCTTTGGCTTTGAAATGGCTTTGATTTCAGATCATCAATGAAAAACAAAAGCTTGAAACCGAAAATAAATGTAATAAAAATATTTAAAAGGTCTTAGGTTGGCTCATCTTGAAGCAAAGACTTTGGAAAAATGTTTCAAGTGGAGTAAAAAGGAAGACAAAAAACAATCTATTTGTTTATTATGACAGTCTCTCTTGTACCTCAAATACAGAAACTATTCACTACTAAACCTTTGACTGACGCAGCAGAGATGATTATGAAAATTAAATAATGACTGAGGATCAGGTATTTGTTTTCACAAATATAATAATTGCCAACAAAGTTTTCCATTATCAATACTTATAGCAGATTTTTGTTACTAAATTACAACAGTTTGTCTTATGTGTCCTTATTTAAAAGGAAAAAGATTTTTAAAAATAACTTCTTTTTCCACACTCTTGAAAAGATCATTTTCTTAGCCGTTATTGGAATGCAATATGATTTCTAAAAGTTACTCACTTATGAACGTAACAAGATAATAGAACTCTCTGCTGTTAAATTCCTGGAACTACATTAATTTCTGTCATGTACACTCATGCCAGATATATGAGTCTCATTCAGCAGGATTAGTTCATTATACTCTCCTGGGTAGTTGTACCTACTTCACACATAATTTCAGTAGATTTCATCAAATTGGTCAACTTCAGCTTTGGTGTTAAATAGGAAATGAGGAATATTGCTTAATAACATGTTTTTCCAAGATTTAATAGTGGCTAGAGCCAAAGCTATTACTGCAGAGCTTTCAGTGCTATGCTTCAATAATCATAAATCTCTGCAGAAACAATTTTATTTGTTTAGAACATATAGATACTATTAGAATCCAGGATCAGGTTCCCACTGTACCCAGTCATCTGTCTTATTTGTTAATATATTTAGTTTTTATTCTAAAGAATAGAATAGGACTTGGCACCAATTCACATTACGTAGGAGCTAATTGTGTACATTATTTCTATTCCTTGCAGGGTGCAGAGATCTTTCTTTAAAGTTATGCAAATAAGAATGTCCAGTACTGTATGTTGATATGTAAATAGGCTTATGTACATAAATGAGGAATTTTGTTTCTGAGAACTTTTTGTGGTACTATTGGAAGGTGTATTCCTCCTTAGGGCAGAAGGACCTGTTAATATATGCCATTTCATTCATAATTTAAGTTTATTTTATTTTTATTTAAGAGATGTAGAAGTCTAAAGATGAAGACAGTACTTGAAATTGTCAGAATACTTACATATTCACTAATTTCTATGGTAGGAACTTCACTAGAACCTTTTTATACGTCCTTAGAGCTTTGTCAATCAGGCAATCCTGAATACTTTTCATACAGATATCTCATCAAATATGCCCTTTAGCTTATTGTCACATTCCCCTCCCGTTTTTCTTTTTCCCTTTTTCTCTTTTCCCCTCTCCATTCCCATCTGCTCTGAAATATATTTCTCACCCATGGAACTTAATCAATTGCAAAGATGTTTTACCCCAGGGTTACTTTAGACCTTAGCAATTGCCCTGACAGCTTGACAAACCTTTACATCAAAAGATGGAGGTTTGTGTGCCACAGCTGAAAAAAGGAAGAACTGAATGACAGATAACAGCAACTTTGACAGACTTTCTTCACTCTTTTTATATTTTATTTCTCTGTTGTTTCTATAAATTTGCTTCCCAAGCATGGGAATATTCTTGAAACATCCAGTTCATCATCCAGTTAACATCCAGTTAACACTATTTGGTGCTCCCAAGTTATACTACTAGTTGTAATAACAAAGGTAAAAGACCAGTTCTTAAAATACGGCCACCAAGTTGCTCTGCATTTTGAAGGATCTATGCTTTGAGCTTTTCAGGGGCTTGAATACCAAAATATGCCACTGAAGAATCTCATTGATTCTTAATCCTGTTTGGAATGGCAGTATAAAGTGCCCCAAGAGACTTTCCTCTGTAGCTGTGTAAGACTATTGGCTGAAGCTTAAAATACAAATCAGCCCTTCGTCTCTCTACCCAAGGAAATGCAGGGAAGAGGAGAATTGTGTATTGGACCCCTGCTTGGTCTCCGGTGGAAGCTGGAGATGAACAAGAATAGTCAACAGGAGAATCTGAATTGTACTTATTTTACATATGTTATTTTATTATGTTCAGGAAAATATTCTGATAAAAAAGGAGATATTTCATAAAGCGATAAAAGTTTGTAGTTCTAAAAAATATAGGTGGCTTAGCCAATAGACTGCATCTAAATACGTATGATGAAGATAATCACTTCCAATTAAATTAATAGTTTGTGAGTTTAGGGTGCAAAATTTAGAGCTTGTAGAACTTGGAGAAGGAGAAAGCAGTGTGGAAATTCAGGCTCAAGTTTCTCAGCATCTGAGAAGTAATATGAGTAGGAAAATAGTTGAAGGATGGATACCCCTCTTCAAAATTTTCCAGTATGTGGGAAGCGTGTGACTTCTAAGGGCTGCATTCAACATTGCTGGAGGGCTGATATGTAATAGATGATAGCAGTAAGCTGCAATAGCAAACCAGAAATGTTAGAAGTGCCTAATGGTGAGGAACGGCTAATGTAATGGAGCATTGCAAGGAATAACAAAGATGAGACAAGTTGAAACCACCTTATAAATGGCATATTAATTCAGGTCTTCCTGCCTACCAGGATGAACAACAGACTCCAGAACTGTAAGTAAGTGTTAATGAATAAGAGGGGAAGAAAACTGGGACTACTCTATACCCACATGCAAAACTGGAGAAAGCAGCTGCAAAATCTTCGTACTTTAGGCACGACATGTTATCCTGTTGATCTGCCATGTCAGGGTTTTTTTTCTCCTTAAGATTAATTGCCTTAACAAATAATGTCTTATTAATATTTGTAAGTGGGGAAAACAAGCTCAATGAATACTGTAAAGTCAGTTTTATTCTGCACATATCTGGATGGGAGTTCAAAATAGTGCTCTAGTAGTGACCAAGCCCCTGCAGCTGCATTCCAGCTTCTGGCAGAAAGTGACATGAATCAAGACTGCTAATCATAAAAGCAATGATAAGAAAGTTCCAGAAATTAAAACAAAAAAGGATAATTGCCAAAGCAACAGAAAAATTATCTTATGACTGGCCTGAGACCAGATGCACCTAGATGATGCAGACAACTAACAGGTAGGATGTGTTAGGTAAAGGACTCTCAGAGCCAAACCACAGGTGACATGTTCAAAATCATTTCTTATCATGATGGAAACTCCATAGCAGCTGTGACTTGCCTTCATGTTGTGAAGAGATAGAGGAAGATCAAAAAGTTTATGAGAATTTACTACTTACCAAATCAGTTTCAAGGACACTGACCAAAATTTGAAGATTCAGTTTGAGCTCAGTGAATAGTTTTAGAAAAGGAAAAAGAGATTAGTGTTTTGGGAATTATACTCTTTATTTCATTTCCAGTGTGTAAAAGGAAATGTTTGTCTTTATTTCAAAATGCATTGCTGAAAGGTTAATCAGAAAGGAAAATACTTTAAAAACTTTACTGCCCTCTTAAACCTCCTAAATTTATTTTTCCTCCTCTTTATTCAGCCACTAAACTGGAAGGTAGAAGGAAGGGCAAAAGTGTTCATCCATCTCAGCTGACAATGGACAATCTGGTGGTGCAAAGCAAATATAAATTAATCACACAGAATATTAATTATGTGCCCCACACTCAGTGTTGAAAAATACAGCTGCTTAAATCTCTATTTTTCTGAGTTATGATACAACTATCTGCCCTGAGCTAAGACGATTGAATGTATGTTAAAATAGTGTCACATTGTGCTGGAAACTTTCTCCCAGAAGTAAAAGTAACCTGGGCGATCATATCTTTACAGGGTCATTTGCATTTTCCAAATAAAATATATTTTAAAAGGAGTGACACCAATGTGAGATGTTAGTTAAAATACTGCCAAATATCCCCAAATTTGAACAGTAGCTCTTTCTCATATTTTATGACATGGTAATGCAACACTGTTCAACACGTCCGCCCAGCCGTTATGGCAGCAGTGCCGCCACGGCAGTAATGGTGATGATTTTGGAAAACTTTGCACGGGGTTCAGATCCTATTCTACTTCATTTACAATGCTCAGTTTCCAGTGCTGTTCCTGCAAACCCCATTTACAGAGCGCTGGTCTACTGGCATTTCACCCTTCCTCTGACCATGGAGCTGTACTGTGTGCAATTGTATATTTAAGTCACAATTTCAGTAGCCCTTGCTCAGGTACTTTAGTATCTAATCTTTCAAGTTCCCTGATACTATCGATGTGAGCTGAGGCTTCAGAACTGTCTCCCTTGTTATTGTAACTGTTCCACACACTGCCCACAGTGGGATAACTAAAGGTTATCTCTCCAATAGCAAATTATTGGGGGATGGAATGAGAATAAAAAACTAGAAAGCTAATAAGTCTCCCAAGTGTTTTTTTCACGAGAATTTATGAGCTTACACTCAGTCCCCGTCTAATTTGCTTTACCAGCTGGGTAGGCAGGTGTCCGAGACACCTTCTTTTCTTGCAGACTGCACCCCACAACACCTTCCTTTTCAAGAATGAAGGATCCTCTAGTCTCAGATATTTCTTCTTTGTTGCGCAGGTCCTTTGTTCAAACAAATTGCTATATATGCTTCTCAGGAACTATTGTAGTAAGTCACCTTCCCCTGACTTCAAATTTTCTTACATTGTGTCATTTCTGGTTACCAATCATTGTTGAATATATGATTTAATCTGTTTGGGGTAATGTGCAAAGCTATAGATATGGATAAATGAATAAAAAGCACTTTTATTTTTTGCTGTTATATCAGGATAGATAAATTAGAGTTTTATTTGCCTAAAACACTTTCAGTTTCCTGGCAATTTCTTTCAAATATTTTTTCTCCTTTTTTTCTCTCTTTCTGTCATTCATTTTCCTTCCTGAAAATAGTTCTATAGAGAACAGAGGAAGAGGCTTGGTTTACACACACGTTTAGACATGTATGAAGTACAATAGTAAAATAAGTAATATTTTTTCACACTTTCTAGCATACACAAGCTATCTATGCTCCCAGGCAATTTAACCCGAAAATACCCAATTTCCAATAGTTAATTCTAATTCTACTCTAGCTGAAATTAATAGTGCTCTCTTTAGCTCAAGAGTAAATGATTTGAGCTAGGACCAAACACACAGGAGCATCTTGAATGAGCGGGAACACACAGGATACTACCCGTGGAGCATCACTGGTAGAAGTGAAGAGTCAGGTACATCCTTGGAAAGTTAGTTACATCTCAACTATTTCTGGCTTGAGTTAAGCTCAGTGTTAGAATATCTTTAAACGATCCACTAAGCCTCTCCTGAGTCTCCCCTTTCACATCCATTATGTATTATGATCTGATGTGAAAAATTAGAATAAACTTAGATTTGAATTCTCTTCCACACTGTATCGTTATTTATTCATAAAGGCAGGTGAACATACAGGTCTATATTTTGTGGCTTTAATGTAATGGATTATCTTATCTAAGTTAGATCCCTTTTGGCTTCTTCTTGGGAACTTGGAGGTTATTGTTCATTATTTATTCTTCATCCCCCTCACAAAAAAACCCAACCTAATTTGACATAATTTTTGGTAGTTAATTTAAAAATGATTACACACTAAAATCCATCTAACAGTCGAATAATTGCCAAATTAAATTTGAAAATAGGATATTTAAATGCATAAGCAAAATTAGCATGTGTCATTGGCCCATGTGACTGCATTTATCATTTCTAAACAAGTTGCTAGTTTTCTTTCTTGAGTGTACGCAGAGGGAGAAATATAATCAGTCATCTAAGAGGATACATCATCAAAGAGTTTCAGTATGCCCATTTTACCTCCTTTGTCCATTTGGAAAGCCCATTAAAGCATTTATCTTGTTTCCTCAATAGCAAAGTGAGTGGGGAGAACAAGCCTCATTTGTTAGTACTTATCACTTGAAATGAAAAGCAGATCAATTAAGATGATGTATGTAAACGTACTCCTCCAGGTATCAGAATAAAAAGATTTTTGAAACTAGTACCTGTGGTTATTAATGGTCCTATTATGGAGATTCTCACAGACATAAATCCTGAAAGAAAGGCACCTGGGGGAAATGAGTGTCTCTGAGTCAAGTGAATGGCCAAGGACACACTGTGCATCCTGGACAGTAGGGTCTGAAGGACTCAAGTAGTTCTGAAAAATACAAAAGCTTTTGTTTCCTATCTTTACTTTTTTGATCTCAGTTATCCAGCAACTTTGCAAATGGAGAACATACAAACTGCTAACATTATTTCAGAAGCGCTGCATAACCATGACAGCTAGACCATGCTACAGTCACTTTCTCCAGGCCTTTTTCTGTGCATGCAAATTCCTTTACTTGTGTGGGCAATTGTATTTGACTGAGAAAGTCTGTCAGCAGGCATGAAGTTGTCTTCTGTTGTCTCAGATTTAGTAGAGTCTGCCCCTTTGGTAGAATGCTCAAACTGAAGTTTTGCACTTAGAATCACAAAATAATTCATTCTGGGACTTCAGGAGGTCTCTAGTCCAACATCCTGCTTGGCGCAGAGTCGTCCCTGGGATGAGACCAAGTTGCTCAGGGCTTTTTCCTGTCACGTCATGAAGACTCCGAGGACAGAGAGTGCACTGCTTCTCTGGGGCTGGTACCTAGTGACAGCCTAATGCACAGTAACTTCAAGTAGGAACCTGATTAGTTATGCTGAAGGTCTGTCCAAGTGGCTGTACATCTCCCATCTTAACAAGATGGAGTATGGATGTTGATCTGTGACTATGAAAATTGTCTCCATCCGTCTAAGGAGCAAATACTAATTGACTAGTCCCTAAGTTAGAATAGTATTTTTTTTTTTTTAATATTGTTTTGTTTTTTAAAAACCTACATTTAACTTGCTTACAATTAAATGTTTAACAGACAAAAATACAGCTTTGCTTGTGATGTAATTTATTTCTAATATTACTCTTGAGGTAAGTATCCCACACATCCTGCCTGCAGTACCTTAATACTTCCTTCCCCTGAATGCTTCATCACTGGATAAGGGAAAACTTCATCCACTTTTATGTTTACAGTACTGCCAGTTTTACAATCTGTTTTTCACCTTCCCAGAAGAAGCTGTCATGGTCCAAGGAGCAAATTAAAACTTGCCATATTCATATATCTGAGGTAAACCAAAAGAGGTGTAGAGAAGCTCAAAACACAGTATCTACACACATGCAGGTACTGTTCACCCCATAGGCCAAATTACTTTTCAGTATGTTGGCCATTTATAGGAATTCAAAAAATAAAAATAGTCTTGAAGAAAAAGTTGTAGCACTGCAAATAAATGGCCTTTGTGTTCAAAAGGAGAAATATGTTTCTGTTTATGGGGTATGCGTAAATTTATAGTAATATATTCACAAGCACACATCTGACATTGTATGAAAACTTTCCGAGTATAATCTGCTAAACTCAAAGCGCATTACTTTCTGGATGCATCTGTCTGCAAGTGCCCTGAAGATCCCCGAACAGCTTCAGGACTGGGTCATGACTGTGCATGTGGGTTATTTTCCTTCTATTCCTGAGCAGGAATATGGATCAAAGTTAAGTAAAACAAATAGTCCTACCTGCAGAAGTGAGTAGAAACCGTGTTCATCATTTAGGTAAACAGACTCTCTGCATACTAAAAACCTTCATCCAGACTTAATCTGCTGTATAGTCAATGACATGCTGACAAAAGGCGGTACATTTTCATAGGTGTAAGTTATCTTCCTTCAACTTCAACATAAATACGGCTGATTGGAGACCAATGAGACAGCTATCCAATGCAGAAACCATTCCGTGAAAGATGCCCCACAATTGAATAATTCTTTGTGCAAATGCATTTATAGTATATAAGCATTTTACTACCTGACCACCAACAGATATTTACCTTGACTGCCTTGATCACTGACATTTAACAATTTTTTTTCCTTTCCATTAAATGTTGGCACATACCCATTTAAACCTCACACTCTTGACAAATACTTATTTCACTGCTATAAGAAACAACACATGCTTAGAAATTAATCATGGGTTGCAGCTGCTTTCCTCCGGGCCCAGGCACATTCATTTAGCTATCTCATAAAAGCAGCACTTTCTGCTACCCATGGGTGACAGCTGAGTATCTGTTAGCTGGGCAGACTGTTCTGTTTCCCCACTATATTTTATTTTAAAACTCCTCTTATACTCTATAGATGCTGTCATGATGAACATGGTACTGTTCCAGATTTTTTCCAGGTTCTCTTTGGTGGTGTATGATTGAATATGTAGCTGTATGGAAACTTGCTGTTGTGTTTTCTTATGGAGGAATAAACATGTTCAGCCAGATTAGTTTGCTCCCATTGTTAGTGTCTATTTGGAACCTCTTACTGAGATGAACTGAGACGAAGTTGATTGCTATTTGTTGCTATCCTTTTTTGTAGGAAGAAAAAAACGCTGATTTTTCCTTGACCATTAGTATTCTTTCTATGTGTAAATACAACTGATAGGAGTTAAAACATTGCAACCAGAATGTCTTAGTCTTTTGCCCATTTTGAATTAGAACTGTAAAACTGAACACCTGTTACTACTCGGGGCGAAGGCAACTTTTGTGCCAGAAGGGGACATTGATGTTGGAAGGTTTGCCATATAACTATCGCTTTTGTCTAAATGCTCCCTACTCTAAAAAGATAATTATTTATTTGTTTAGAAAAGGCTAATTAATATAGAACGTTAATACATTTCAGAAGTCTGAAGAAGTCCTAGCTAAAGATAAAATTCCACATATAAAACCTATGTTTATCTTAATTCATTGTAGTCAGACTCAAATAACTTATTTCTAAACCAGTTAAACAAATCACTTCCAAAGTTCATGGCATCTATGCCTGATGGGCTGTCTGGGGAGCAGTGGGGGTCACAGCATAAAAATTCTTGCTTGATTACTTAATTAGGAGTGGAGGATTTGGTTATCATTGGTTTTGTTTTTCCTCCCAAAGAGGATAATTAGTAGGGACAGGGATTATTAATCCCAAACTGCTGTGCTGAAAAGACATTTTTAGATACAAACACTATCCAGATGGCAATTCATGTAAAATTTTAGGAAGGACTAGAAATAAGAAATTTCTACTGTTAAATATTTTTTGAAACATTTAATTGATAGAAGAAGAGGAAATGGAAGATTATACAAGAGGAAAAAAATTAACTGTTAAAAGAAAATTCTACTCAGCCTTATCCAGGATAATGTATTTCAAACAAATGAAGACTAAGAGTTTGGAAATAATCTTGAGGAGACTACTGTTCTTTGCTCCTAGAATTTGGAACCATGGGAGCGCACTCTCTGATCACAGAAGGGTTGAGGTTGAAAGGGACCTCTGGAGATCATGTAGTCCAACCTCCCTGCTTAGGTAGGGTCACCTAGAGCATGTTGGACTCAATTGCATCCAACCAGGCTTTGAATATCTCCAGAGAAGGAGACTCCACAACCTCTCTGGGCAACCTGGTCCAGTGCTCTGTCACTCTTACAGGAAAGAAGTTGTTCTTCATATTCAGGTGGAACGTCCTGTGGTTCAGTTTGTGCCCATTGCTTCTTGACCTGGGCACCACTAAAAGGAGTCTGCCCTCTCCTCTTGACACTCCTACCCTTCCCTTCAGGTACTTGTACACATTGATAAGATCCCCCCTCAGTCTTCTCTTCCCCAGGCTGAAGAGGCCCAGCTCTCGCAGCCGTTCCTCATAGGGCAGGTGCTCCAGCCCTCTGATCATCTTCGTAGCCCTACGCTGGACTCTCTCCAGTAGCTCCATGTCTCTCTTGTCCTGGGGAGCCCAGAACTGAACACAATACTCATGGGAATAGAATATGTGTATATATATTTATATTTATTTTTTTAAAAACTCAAAATTGGGATAATGACTCTCTTGTGGTGCTACTGTTATTTTAAACTGTTGAGAAATAATAATTCTCCTGTTTAGTCTTTGATGATTTTTCAGTGTTTATTAAGGCTCATGGTTTCCCCGCATCCTTCCAAAATGTGCCTATAAAATTAAGAAAATATATTTTCTCTTTTTTTTCTTGTTTGTTTGTTTTAGATTCTATCTTGGATTTTTTCATGGATAATTTTATCTTTTTATTATAGAATTAAGGATAGAAAATTATTCTGGTAAGTTTTAGTCCCTTCTGCTATGCATGTAAACCTGGCACACATACCTAATATCCACTCTATGTAACTTCCAATCACGCAGGGAGCAAGGACAGCCTTTATTGTAGTGCTGACACTGCTTTGGCAGCCTGGCTTTTATTTATTTATTTGTTTGTTTATTTGGTTCTAATGACCATTATGTTGATAACTGAGGAAACTAAACCATAAAAGGTAATGTTTTTGCCATTGCTTTTTAAATATTAAATATTAGAATCTAATGATAATACAATATAATTATATACCATAATTAAATTTTAGATATAAATTATTAAGTATTTTGAGAAATGGGTTATCAGTACATATTATTTTCAATTTTATATGAGGGTTTTTTTTCCTCTTCTGTTGGGTGATATTATTACTTTAGTTGTTATGGTCCAATAATACAAAACATATAAGATTTCTAGTTAATGTTAGAATGGCTGATAGAATAGGTAGTGAAAGCATTGTTAACTTGCAGATTTGATTCTTTTATCAAGTCTATCAACCTATTGAAAAATTCGAACTACATAAGGAAGTGCTCTTCTTTTTTCTTTGTTTTTTTTCTTGCTTCTCCCAAACTGCATTCTATTGTGCTGAAGCAATACAGTCATATTCAGGAAAACTTAATGTCCAAGCTCATACAGCATTCAGAAACAATATCACTACTCCAAAGTTAAATGAGTTAAATATACCTGGATGTTTAATTGATGCTCTGCTTCTCTTGCTGAAGGTTAATCTCACCAGGGAGACTTTCTAAAGAAATCAATCTCTGAATGGCTGATGCTTAGACCCACTCCCTCAGAGCAATATTCAGAAGAGAGGCTAGGTCTGGAAAGCTTACCTGCAGTTAATAAGCTTCGAACCATTAAAATAAAAAGGGAAAAAAAGAAAAGGGATAGATGGTGGCTGCACATTAATAAAGACCATAGCACTTTGATAGGGATTTAAATGATCAAAGTCTGGGGACAGTCACTGCTCATGACTGACCTACCTTTTTGGCTGGAAGATCAGATACTATGCTCTTGAGGTTGCAACTCAGAAGCAGAAAATGACCATTAGCAGCTCAGAAGGTTACCTCCTCATGTTTTTTTCTCCCTTCCTTATGGATTTATCCACTCCCATCTCTGCAAAGAAGCTGAAGGAGCTGTGTTACCAAAGTCATTACTTCGCTTCAGTGGAAAGGGAACATCGCTAAATTATGAGAAAATACCCTCTAACTGACAAGGTGGGCAGGAGACTCACCCATCTGCAGAGAGCAGTTTTGCTATGTTTTCCTGCAGGTCTGTTTAGGTTCTGCTGCTTCTTATTGCACAGAATTACTATTTCTAATTTTCAGTTGTGTGCAGAAGAACTTGGGGTGTGGTTAGGCTATTAAGATGGTCCAATCTTGGCGGTACATTTAAGAACTACTCACTGAGAGGAAATTAATATGCACAACCAAAATATGTTTCCAGTTGATAACCTGGCTGCGAGTATGAGGTTAAATCCCTAGCAATGCTTCTGGAAGATGAAAAACTGCAGAATGCTCTTGAGACTGACTCCATGCTTTTCGTAGTACTTTTTAGTTCATTAGGTAATATGTTGAAAGATTTTTTACAACTCTTCTTTCCTCTTCTGAAGAATCATCACTTCCCTTATTCAGAACCCTGAATTTCTTTTCAGGGACCCTCCTCATAGTCACACACAGGGTTATCACTGTTATTGACTCTTACTGGTGTTAAAGACCTATGGAAACAGTCATTCACAATACATTTCATGGTTATGAGAAGAATTTTATCCATCATCCAAATATGAATCAGAAATTGCTAAAGATTGTTTCACCATGATGTATCTCAAGATTGATTCTCTTTACAAGACATTGTAAGTGCTTTAAATCCTGGCTGCAGGAGCACTTTATATGAGGTAGGTAAAATATCTGCTGTATTATAATAATAATTAAACAAAACAGCTTTATCATCTGAAATTAGCCTTGCAATAACACAGTGGACCTTCTCATTGGCACATATAGGAAAGTGGGTAGAAAACAAGTAGGTTGTAGGGCTTAAGCTTGCCTTTGAGTGTAAATATTAAAGTCTCTGGACCAGCTACTGTTAAAAGGTGTTGTGGCAGCTATAAGGACTGCTGTACACAGGTGTTTTAGTTGGAAATGCATCCTTTAAAGAATTGTGTCTTGTGAAAGGCTTTATTCAGCCAACTACTTCTTAGTTATCAGTGTGTGAGCTTTTTCTTATAACTTACTCATTCTGTAAGCACAACTTCTAATTCATATATCATTCAACAGTTTAAATTTCAGGACACTTAAATACAAAACTCTTCTTGGAAGGTGAGGAGAAAAGTTCAAGTCTATTTTTAGCTAGGTATCTTGGGACCTGTTGCATGTCTGCAATCTTAGCACTGTGACTATGCCTGCGTTCCCTGCTGAGCAGAAGCTGTAACAGCAGTATTAGGATATGCTGAATTATCTGCTGCTATACAGTGCGTACTACATAGACCTGATATCCTGTTTCCTGATGTCAGAAGATAAAGCTATGTTTTTAAAGAAAGAAGAAAGTCATTATCTCAAGTGGTCTTTTCATTTGTTTTGAATATTATCTTTTTATTTTCTTATTTTGGTTTGTTTTTTCGCTTTCTCTCACCTTGGAGTTGTGCTTGTAGGATAAGATGCTGAACCACCAGTATCCTATAAGTTGATAAAGCTATATTAATGTTAAGGAGAGTTAGGCATATTTAAACAAGTATTTTGTTTCTGTATGCTGTTACAGTAATGCTGTATATATCAGGTTATACACCAGACTCTTATACATCAGGTTCTCTAATAAATATGGTAGTCTCCTACCTTAAAATATATGTTTAGCAAAAGCTTGTGTAAATACATGTCCTGAAGCAAAACACATTTGGTTAAAATATAGTCTTGTTCTTTTCTGAATACAAATCATGGTTGCTCAATGTCTAGACTCACTCAGTAGATACCTTGCCTATTTTTTATACATTACTCTGTACCAAATTCACCCATCATGAAATGAAATATATACTTTTTTTATACATGTACACCATTAATTTCAGAACACTACATTTCCTTAGGGAGGAAAAAAGAAATGTTCGTGCAAATCATTTCTTATCACAGAAGTGATATCAGGAAGAGTTTGGCTTGCTAATGCATATTTACTCTGAGAATTAGAGAGGAAATATAGTGTACAGTATATTCCTCTGGCTGCAGAATCAACAGGTGTTATTTTATACATTTTACGTCAATGTGACTTTTTACCAACCAAATAAAGACCAAAGATTAAAAATGGAAGGGCTAATCAGTCACTCATTCTGGCAAGTTATTATACACCACAATAATAACCACTCATATCTCTATCCCTTTGGCCATCATAACAGTCCTCTGTTTCCTCTTTTGCTACCAGTATCCTACTATTAAAACTAGAGCAGAATCATATTAGCATCTTTAAAGATCAAATGAGAAGGTCCGCTCTGTTATCTGGGGGCTGAAAATATCAAATGATAAAACTGTTTTGTTTAAATAGTATTACAATACCCCACTGTTGGGGTTTGCAGAGATAATTCATGGTTGACCTGCACGGTTCATGTGCTTTACCTCTCCCATCTTGCCAAAATGAAGTGAGGAACTGAACACTTTGAGCAGGTTTGACAAGCATTACAGGCTAGGTGAGAAAACATGGAAATATTGCTAAGGAAGGCTTAGCTAATAATGAATTAATCTGGCATATACACAGAAAGCTTGTGAGTTTACAACCTAAAACAGCCTCACCATTCAAATCACCTTGACTACACACTACAAAAGCTTCAGTAAGCTCATGGCCTGTGAGACATGTAGCTACAGTCAAGATCAGCCTTCCTTAGAGAGGCAAATGTGGGGGCTTTCCAGCCTTCTGCCTGAGACCAGCTTTGCATTTTGGAAGTTCTTAGAGATAAGAACTGTGACCTTTACTGTCGTTTGGAGGTATATTTTTATGTTCACAGGACATGTCAAAGGAGAACCATTTATTTTTTTGAAAGCCAAGAGTCCTACATGCACAAAACATAATTTTTAAAAGTGCTTAGATGTATTGATTCTAGCATTACTTTTCCTTTTCAAAAAAAATATATATTTTTTTCTCAGTAAAAAAAGGAGGCTCATCAGTAAGCAAAGGGAAGTCATGCAAAATAAATATACAGTTTCTTCTGCAGGGTAAGACAGTCAGAAAATTTAAGAAGAGAGAAGGCAGTCCTATTTCCTATTTCCCAAGGATTAGAATACAAAAGAGCAGGGGATAGTATTGTGGGAAGCAATTTCTTCACATCAGATAGAATTGCTCTTTGCTTCTTTCCCTAGCAAAGAAAGCAAACACAAAATATGAGGAACTGGGCAGGGCATGTGGGGGCAGGGTAGACAGCTATCATTATAAGGATTTTTTTTATGATTCTTCCAGGCTTTAGAAAATAAGATATATAATGTGTATAATGCTATTAGTGGTAATGTTCACAGTATAAATAAAACAGATGTTATGTGTTGCTATTAGGCAAGATTGCTATCAGCACTGACCATGTCTGAAAAAAGAAGGCCCAATACTGTCTTTTTCATCCCGTCCTCAGGGTATTCCTTGAAACAGTATATCCAGGTATTCATATGGTATAAATTTAAATGTGATGGCTGTAGAATTCAGTTATTAAAACAAAAACAAAAACAAAAAACAAAACAAAAAAACCTCACAGTCTTTCAGATGCCAAATCTCGAACACTTAGATTTTGAATTCAGTCTTCAAAATACTTGAACTCTCAAGGAAAAAAGAATCAACACTCAGAGTGCAGATTCTCAGATACAAAGACTATAGCTTACCTTTATTCTTTATATTTGAAGCATTCCCTCCCCCCCCCCCGCCATTTTACACAGGTTAGAGGTATTTAGAATGAAAACTGCTGTGATTAAGGACTGAGTAGGTGTCTATCCTTTAATAACTCTTCTCTTGCCTCTCTGTGTGGAAAGACACAGATGCCATTTGAAATCTTCAAATGATCCTGGAATAAAATTGGTGCCTTCTGTTTCATTACGTATTTATGCTATTTTTAAGTGAGGTTTTGAGGTATTCAGCTAAAGCCCAAGAACTTTGAATCAGGCTTCTGAAAACCTCAGTTTTCCCTGATTTTTTTTTCTTGTTTTTGATCTGAAAATGTCGCATGAAAAAGAAGGGAACAAGCTGTTTGCAAGATTTAAAATTTTTAGAGACTGTAAGGTAGTGCATTTTGTTTAAAATCATGAATGAGATCTGGTTTTCATTTATTTTGAATGACTAATTACATTCACATCTCTTCTCTCAATCACTTTTAATTCCTTTTTGTTTAAAATAGCTCTTCATCCTTATCTTGAATATGAAGTTAGTATGTGGCAGGATGGAAAGGTAGCATATGCTGAAGTATTCTGTGGAATTTACAGATCTAATCTCTACTAGAAAGTAAATCTATTCTTTGTTATCAGAAGAAGTGCTGTGTTTTACATTTCTTCTCTCAGGTTACTTTGTATGTTATATGCATGTAGGATAATAAATATGCTCAGAAAAGAAAAAGTAGATGGAATTCTGTTTAATGGCTCTGTTCAGTGGCTGGATCAAACTACTATTAAATTAATTCTGGCATTCTGAAGAAGCATTTGTGATAACTTGTTTCTATCAAGGGGCTGCAAGAAAACTGCCACTAAACAGTAAAATACATTAAATTAACTAAAATAAAACCATTATCTAAGTCTGAATTTCACAGAGCAAGTGATGATTTCAGTTGAAATGAAAGATTTAAAAACCTGTGGAAGGACTAATGAAGATCTAGTATCTTAGCTTAGCTTTGGCTCACCACAGGAGCCCTTTCTCTGGGTTTGGAGTGCTAGTAATTTCATCTTCTGTTAACTTTTTGATTCATAAAGTTTCTTCATTTCTTTGATTTGTTGTATTTGTATACCCTTTCCTACAAAAGCTACTTAACTATATTTTATATAATATTATTTTTTTGGTAAGTAAGGGATAAATCGGGAATCTTACCGTTTTCATGTTTTCATGAAACAGACTGTCTTTTAAGTAGATTAATAGGCCAGATACAGGGATTTTTGACTAACTGCTTGATTCTTTCTTTCTTTTCTTTTCTTTTTTTTTCTTTTTCTTTTCTTTTTTTTTTTTTCCCAAGGGAAAAAGAAAAACATCTCCAGTCAAATAGTCTATAGTTAATGATGATATTTGTCCCCAGATTTTCACCAACATTCTCCCTATGGAGAGCTCAAGTTGAATTCACTGCTTTTTTCAGGGCATTTCTGTCTGCTGCTACACAGAGAATCTGTAATTTGGAGTCCTTTGTTTTGGGATATCTTCCATTTTAATTTTGAAGCACCTCTGGCAGCACTGACGTTAATATTCTTAATGTGATCTCCTTCTGGTAGTGGTGAGGAACAGTTTGTAATGATCTTGTTTATCAGAATGAAGGAGAGTTTTCTGTGGTTGATTTTCTCCCCAGTTATTCAGCTAGAAGTAAAGGATATTTCAGAGTAAACTCACAATAACAGAGGCAAGTCAGCAGGTGCTAGCAAATTGGGAGTCTGAAACATCACACCATCATTCTGTGGCAGGAAATGGAAAAAGACAGCAAGAGAGACATGAAGACATTGTGGTAGGTAGTTGTGCACTGACCTAGAGGTATGGTGAAGATCTGTCCATTGGTTTTCCTGTAGCAGGTCAACAGCAGGTAGATGAGAGACATCTAAAACTAAAACTATTGTTTTCATGGTTGTAATAGCCTTATAATCTATTCTGCTGTATTGGATATTTTGAGTGAAATATTCCTTAACAGTTACTCCAGCTCCACATCATCTGCTTTTCATAAGCCTCTACCAAATAAAGATTTTTAAAAATTTTTTTTTGCATATCACCTATCAATAAGTCCTAATTGATACAAAACTCCCTGTGCGTTTTCCACAGGCTTTACATTTTCACTGAAAGCTTCTTATGAATTGCTGTAATTTAGGGAAGTCTGGATACAATTTGAGGAAGTTTTCCCTGGAGAAATGGGAAATGTTAAAACAACTTTGGGAGCTGCCAAATACTCTCAGCTCCCATAGTACCTGGGATACACAGAGCTTTCAAAGAGATGGAAGTATTAACAGTTGTATTGATTTTTTTTTTTCAAATCTGATGTTAACAACTTAGTCCTGAGGTTTTAATAATTCGATATGGTATAATATTGGTAAATATTTTTTGTTCAATAAACTGAGAATAACCTCTTACCCTTGTAAGAGAATCTCAGATGCTATCTGTAATACCAAAGTCTTACACATTTTAGTGATCTTCAGATCAGGTTGTTTCCTCTTAGAATAAGTGTGTGGTCATGGTCCATTTGCATGGGTATGAGAATGAGAAAGGTGTCTATTTCTTTCAGACTCTCTTCTTTATATAACCTGTTCTTACTCTCTTCTTTTAATCTTCTCCATGTTTAGGAAATACAGTCCATGATACACAAATGATGACAGCACTGGAAGTGTTCATTCCATTACCAAGCAATTTAAATTTATGAACTCATGAAGGCATGCAAATGAAAGAAAAGATCTTATAATAAATTGATAACAACTTAATAAATATGACACTCAAATAGCTGTATTTGTTAGTGCCAATCTAGTAAAATGCTAATGATTTATAGTAGACATGGTTAGCCCAATACCAACAGTAGAAATGGTGAATTCCTAATGAAGATATCAATAAATTGCATTAAAATTGTGTTATTTATATTTAAAATCACTAGAGATAAAATAATTTTTCTAAGAACACTATTTTAAGGAAGAATAAAATGAAAATTTCCAAATCAGATAGGCATTAAGAAAGACTTTTTACCTAAGCAATATTTTCAGTATAATAACATTATATCTGATTAATGAAGTCACATTGAAAAGTTTTAGACTATTTTTTATGTTTCTGTAATTGAAGTAGTATGCTAAAAGAATGAGATTTCACTTAAGAAGTGATAAAACTTTATCTAGAAAGTGATCAATTTTTTTTTAACACGCTGTGAAAAGATTGTCTTTTGAAAATTACCAAATTTGATGAGCATGGAGAAGCTTTGATTGAACTGTGGCATTTCTAATGCATGTTTTCTTTTAATTAAAAACTAATTAGACGAACACTTTTTATAGAGAATTATTTGCTATATTTGACCCGACCTAGTGTAGATGAGTTAATCATTTTGTGGTAGTTTTACCTATCACATTTTTATGCAAGCTTATAAACAAAAATTTTCCCTGGAATATAGAGTATATAACTATATGCATTTTTAAACTAGTATAGCAACCCACCTCCTCCATTCTCTTTCCCCCTTACCTAGATGATATTTTTTACTGGAAGTACTTCTTTGCACTATAGCTTATGTTGAAAGCAGCGGTTGTTTCTAACTCAAAGAAAAACATCAGCAAGATTTACTTATAAATAGTAGATAATTATCTTTATTGACCTTGACTTTGCAGAATTTACTTCGTGGCTGTTTCTTTGCATTTATCCTTTCAGACCTTTTTTCTGACCTTTCTTTGTTCTTGTCAGATGAGGGCAACACATGTAACTCAAATAGAACATGATTAGTCTCACATTTTGTGTTTAACAGTATGGTATCTTTGGCCTTGAGGTAGTCCTGAAGGTCAACCCCACATACATTAAAATAACTCACTTTTGGCTCTTCAAAGAGACAGGTTTGATTGCCTTGCATAGGTTGCAGAGATGAAACACTGAACCTATGAGAACCACAGACAGGTATATGGCTGGAAACTCTGCTTGGTTTGTAGGCAAGTTTGTGGTCGTTCTTCTTACACCTTTCATTGTAAATGTTCAGGAGATTACTGTAACACCTGACTGTGGCTGGTGACACAACCAAATATTCTCTTAGCGATCACTCTTTGGGCAGAGAGCGCAGAGCTGAGAAAAGCTTCACCCAGATCCAAATGTTTTGCCATCACAGGGTGTTTTTTCTGATAGCAAAAGTGAAGCAGTATTTTACCAGAAGAAGCTACTCTATTCTTCTGATCTTTCCACATGTTGAGCTTTGACCACCTTTTAAGAGATGAAAGCTCCAGTCCTAATGCAGTTCAAATAAATTGAGTTTTGACACCCTAAGTGAGAAGATAGCTCTGGAAGCAAGCGAACCATGGGAACATTGAGATCTTGAGTCATTGTGCTCTCAGACTTTCACGAAATCAAATTTTCTATCCATGTTCACCTAAACACACTGAATATTGCTGACTCTGCCAGGCGTGACATCTGTGTCTGAATCAGGCACACAGTGAAGCCTTCTCATTAGCCCCACAAGTGCCCCTTAGCAGAAGCTGCTTGCTGCTGGAGTACCCATATCAAACACTACCAGAAGAAAATTCTTCTCTCCAGAGAGTCATTTGAATTTTCTCCCTCACAAAACTGCCCTGATGTGGTGTCAGACCCCTGACTTTTGCATATCTCATTGCAGAGTGGCAGATGGAGGAAGAGATTATCATTTTATATCAGATCATCATTTCAAAATATTATTAAGCAAATAAAATTATCATGGGAGCATAAAACCTACCCTCATTAGATAGCCACTTTCCATATTTTAAACCTAGTTTTAAGAGGGAATAAAACCTAGTTTTATTTCTAGGGAATATTCACTTTAGAAGATACCACCAGTTTATATCCAGAATGTTATGCGTTGCTGCTTACTTAATTTTCTTAACACATGTAATACTGGAGATAATTTCATTTAGTAATATGCAAAAAAACCCATCAATTCTCTATACTCAATTTGAAAAATGATGTGTTGAGGGCCTTCTCCCCTCCCCACCCTTAACAAGAAAAGCAGCTTAGGATTGTATAATGTAAATACTCTGATTCTGTGAAACAAAGCTTTCATAGAAAACCTAATCTTATGGACTAGCAACACCCAGAAACTTAGGTATTCAGAAACAGAGACTCCATGTTATTTTTCTTGTTAAGGCTGGAAATTAAGGGTTGGAAAAGGAAGCCACTTTCTTGCTAAAAGTCAGGTCTCTCAGATCCAAAAAGATACCAGAGTATGATATGCTTTCTGTTTTGTGGCATTGTTTTTTACAGTGTATGCTATACTTTAAACATAGACTTAGTCCTACTGCAGGAAACATAGGAGCAAAAGGATGGCTGTTTCTTGAATATTAACCTTCACAAAGGTTTAACAGAAATAGCAGTGAGCAAAGGTCTGTTTGTGTATCGTTCATACTCACTCCAATAGGAAGATTCACCTCAAGCATTAAGAATTTAGCTTATTTTGCAAAATACGAGAGGAAAAAGAATTCAGGTTGTGTTTTTAACACAACTGCAATAAGAGGCCAAAAGATAAACTCTCACTGTACCTTTGATGTTTTTATATTTGCAGCTCTGTCTTAAAAGAGTGGTGAAAAATTTAGATGGCTGTAAACAGAAGAGTGAACCATCACTTGTAATTTCTGGCTGTTGTTGGCTCCTGATCAGTTCCCACAGACTGTAATATAAATCATTGAGACAGTAGTTTACCGATCACGATCAGCTGTATTTCATGGTCAGTAATGGCAATCAACTGTATTTCATAGACTTTTGGTAACGCTTGAAAATTTAATAAAAAACAGATGCCTGACACTTAATTGCAACTAGAATGTTGAAAAGACACATTCATTGGTGCTGTGATCAAGATATTATGAACAAGACTCCATTATATTCATTATATAGGATGAGCTACTGCATTCTAACGCACTTTCCGTGGCAAAATGGTTAACATGTTGTATCTGTACCACATAGATACAAAGACACCTTGGGCACAGGTGACTGGTCTCTTGGCTTCATTTTCCTTTCTCCTATTTAACTTCTTTTAGGAAACAGGTAGTTTTATATACAAAAATAAATAGAATAAGAGGAGCCTTTTGTTGCTCCCAGTTAAGCAGAGTTTGCCCTGATAAGAGTGTCCATTTTAAGAAGAGAAACTTGTGTGGCACTTTTCTAATTGAGAAATTGCACTTTTATATGGATTGTGGAGGGAAATATCTCTGGCTCCAGGTTTGACCAAAGGTTTTCTACATTTCTCTCTCCATTATCTTTACTTTTACATTTTAGTGAATTATGTTGGAGTCAGTGTTCTCTATGCTGGACTTTCTCATGCAAATTCCAAGTCTTAAATCTGTTATTTATATAAAATGTTTGGTAAAAATACAGTCAAAACTTCATTCTTGAGAAAAATTAGAGCCTCCTATGTAACTATAAGAAGAACAATTTAATATACTTGTTTTGCAGTAATGCAGTAACATCATAATAATAATAATAATAGTGTAATTGCAGTAGTGATGATCCAATAATACAAAAATACTATAATAGTCTTAAATATACTGAACTATTTTCAAAACCATGAAAAGCTGGCTTTATGTTTTAGTGAGATAACCAGGCAAAATCTCTAGGATCTATTCTGAGATACTTTCTGGTATTCTCCGCATATCCTTATTTTATTCTAAAGTTATGCTGCCTCCTCACTAGACTATGACAGATGATGAGGTGACACCAGAGGTGGCAGGACTTGAGACATAACCACCCATTTCATACTCCATTTGGAGAGGTTCTTGGAGCTGGCACCCCTTTTCTCCCTCTATATTGCAGTGTTGATGAAACTTTCCACTCACTGACAAGAGTTTAAACAATGACACTGACATCTGATTCCAGAAAACTGATCTCCCTTTTGGAGAGCACTGTAAAAAACACAGTAGAAAGCCACTTTGAAGGAAAAAAGCAAGTCATTTCTGTCTGAGATCACCGATCTTTGCATTTGCATTCCAGCCCTTGCACAGACTCAGTAAAATCAGCAGAGTGTTCCCACTGCTTAAGATTTAATCATGAGAATAAACAAAAGCAAGACTAGCAACTTTAAAAGAAATCTTGACACTTGTGCTACCACCTGATCAGTTGAGTTCTTTAGGATATGAAGTATGAGTGTGCAGAGCTCTTCAGCATGTAAAAAAAAGCCAGGGCTTTGGCCTTCCCTCTTGCACAGGCTACACAAACAGCATGCAAGACTGCTCACAGGCTTGAAGTCAAATATTGCTGCTGCAAAAGGAGGGTCACAGCTGATGAACAGGCAAAATAATGGATATTTAGCAGAACATTATAGTTTCATTACGCATACACCTTCTTCACAATGGCTTACTTTTATCAGGGAAGAACAACCTTCTCTGAATGAAATAACCAATAAAGTAGCAATTTTGAAAATACCATGTTGCAGTATTCTCTTTCTTCGCAGATTCGTTTGTTTCAGTATTTCCAGATAGCAGCAAGGAAAAAAAAAAAAAAAAAAGTGAGCAAACAACCGTAACAGCCCTACCTGTCATAAATCTCCTGGTGTCTGGGGCTGCACTGGATCTAACCAAGTCTGCAGAAGTGCCAAGGAGACGGTCATTTCTTGAACTCCAAGCTATAAAGTGTATATAAAAGTTTGTATATAAGTTTGTAGGAGTGGGGAGTTTGTGTTTTGGTTTGTTTTTCATTTCACTATTCTCTTTAAAGATTTTGATTCAGCTCCAAAAGGAACCAATCATCCAAACAGTGAAACAGTTAATGTTAATTGAACTATTGATTTTTTAAATAATGAATACTATTTGTTTCCTCTATGGTCTGCATGGTGTTTTGCTGAGTAGTATTCAGAGAAAAGTACAAAGTTGATTGGTGCTATTTCTGGCTATGACCATAATAGTAATGAGAATTTTATTTTATTTTTATTGCAAGCTGTCTATATTAAAGAGTGATTCTGCTTATATAAAGTACTGCAATGAATCAAGCCTTAATTCTGAGTTCTCCTTACTCTTGTAAAAAGTGTAACAGCCGAGACTTGGAAAAGTAAAATATTTTACCCAGCATAGTGACAAAATGGAGAATAAAATCCACTTCATCTGATCCACCAGTACTACTCTAGTCACTACTATATTACTTCTCAAAGACGTTGAATTTCTTCTCTCGAAGTGTAAGACATGTAAAGTGGCTTGTGCTCAGCTGTTGCACAGTCCCACAACATCTTCTCCACTGCCCAGAAGACATTATGGGAGCTGTGGTCACTCTTTCTAACAATGAAAATGTTAGCTGAATCAAGAGCCATCTGGAAAATTGCCTCACACATCTGTTTCTCTGGCTGTTACAGCTCTCTTCCATGCTGGGCAAATGACAAAAGAGCAGAGCTAATAAATGTGTGTTAATAAAGACTTCTGTTGGTAACAATTGGCATTGTAGAGTTTAGGATTATCAGATACATATTTCTAAATATATTTTTTCCTATAAGTCTTTTTAGACATTAAAGAACAATCTGGACCTATATCTGTACTCAATTTTTACAGTTCAGTGATAAAATTATTTTTCCTCCTTATTTTCATGGGTTAGTACCAATGGAATTGATCTAAACAATGTCATGAACAAATCTAAATAAATCTGAACAACCAATAAAGAACTAAGGGACATAATGTAAAACTGTCAGATGGCACATGTAATTCAAATACAGGAAAATGTGTCCTTCCATAACACGTAGTTACTTGAAGAACTCCTTGCTATAATTGATCTGGGTGCTAAAGTTTGCATGGATTCAAAAACAATTTAAAAGACAATTTAAAAGACAATTTAAAATACGAAAAAATCATTTCTAGCTGTCAGTTGCAAAGACAATATCTTTAGTTTGGGAAGTTCCTGTGTTGCAAATCTTTGACATTTGTGAAAATGTTCCAGAAAATTACCATTTTCTTCTTTTTTGATGTCATTCCTTGATCACCTGCTGTTGTCTGGGCAGAGTATCAGAAACTAGATATTGAGTTAGACGGACATTTGCTTTGAAGCTGGAGAGTTATATATTCATCCGACACACTGCCTTGTTTTCTATTAGAAAAACTATCCCAACATAATCCTAAATGTAGTGTAAATGAAAATAATACTCTTTTATATACCCCAAATTATACATTCAAATTACATCATATACTCAAAAACTTTCTGCTTGACCTACACTGCAAAGTTATTTTCCTGTAATGAACTAGTGGGGAAAGATGAGCTGGGCTGAAGTAATTGTAAGGGTTTGTTGGTGGGGAATGAAAGAGGAGGAATATGCACTTGTTCAGGATGGTGCTACAAAGGTGAAAACATAAGCAAAAATCAATATTGTCCTTTCAAACGATGTTAACCATCTTTTTCATAAGTGTACCTCCCAAAAAAAAGTTTTGTGTCCAAATCTTAAATTTGCCAATGTAAAATATTTTTGTCCTAGTCCATGAAAGTCTTCCATCTGTAGTGTCTCAGTATCAGTAAATAACAAGGACAAATGACCTTCTCCCATGACACCTTTAGCATCACTACCTGGCACAATCCAAACAGGAGACACGATACCTTTGAGGAATACATAACGAATTTCCTTCCCACTCCTCGTCCTTTCTATCTATTCTCCTTTTTTTTTTGCTTGGTTGTTGATGGTTGTAATTAGCAGGGTGGAAAGACTTAACAACAGCTGAATGCAGCTCAGGTAGTCTGAAGTGATGTGTGTTGAAACAAGTACGTTGCCTAGTTCCTGCAATGCACATTATGATTTTTAATACTCTCCTAAGACATCAAACTCTTAAATTATAATGGAATAGCGTTCCTACAGTTGATTAAATTCAACCACTGTTAAATGCTCAGTAACACTAAAATGACTTTTATGGGATTATCCCAAGCTTACAGTAGTGTAAAAGACAGTAGAATCTTTCAGCCAATTATTAGTTACCAAAATGCCATCTCTCATTTCTGAAAGGTAAAAGGAGCTTGAATCTCTTAACCAACTTTAAAATTAAACCACACAGAAATTTACAAAATGAGTATTCTGAGGAATCTTAAAACAAAATACTCCCACAGCACTGGGTGACATTTCTGTTAAGAGGAACATGTAATCCGAGGGAGGAATATTAGTAGACACTCAAAAAAGGGGAGTTGCCTCTTGTATTCCATGAAATATGAGAGAATGTTAATTGTAGCCAGAATTTTCACAAGTAATTAGTGACTTAGAGACATCTTATTTTTTCATTGCTGAGTTTGAGATATACTCGCATGACATGTTCTTTCAACGTTCTCTCTTCTAAAATAAGAATTACTAATTTAAGATTTATATCCAGCTGGTGAGTTCTGTCCTCATGTGTAGTTCTACCTTAGTCACTTTTGAAAACGAAGGTCTATAGTCTGAAGTTGCAAAATTAGTGTGCATCTCTAGTTGTAGCTCTTGCCCTCCGAGGCTTTTCTAACATTTAATTTTCCTTTTGTTATGTGATGTATCAGACTTACCTCTGGATTCAAAGGCAGGAAGACTTAGACAACTAGTAATCTTCTTAAATAATTTGCACAAGTTCAGGCACATTCTGACTGAAAAAAGGTTATATTTTGGAATCTGTATTTGAAGAAAGTTTCATGAAATAAATGTACATTTTCTCAAAAGTAGAAAAAATCCATATAGACTGCAGTCAAGCTGATATTATCTCTTCTGTTGCTTCCATGTCACATTTCAATTCCACCACTGATCTTAATCCCAATCCACAAACCACTGTTTCTTCCATGGTATGATGTATTTAAATGTAGCTCTGTGGAGTTCTCTGCTTATGGTAGGCTTAATTTCCTTATCTTCATTTATTTGCATTTCTCTTTCACAGCCCTGGAGTTTGTACCTAGTCTCATCGGTATGTTTCTTCTTGTGCTACTCCAGTAGACATCTGCAACAAATTTTCAGTGGATTCTGGGATGATATCTGAAGACGTTTTCAGCAGTAACGTTGTGGCTGTAACCTTTCACTGCTTCCTATACCTGCAGGTGGTCCGACACCATTGTAAAACAGAAAGTAATGTAAAACAGAAAGTTTGAGTTTCTGTTTCCAGGGAAACGAGCAGTAGAAAATAGGGCAGAAGAAAACTTTTATTGCCCAAGACTCGAGTCTTGCTTCAGATAACCCCTTAGAGATGGGCTGGCTGTCAGTCTGTCCCACATGCTATTCATCAAAAGCCAGCTGCTTTTGAAATACATCCACAACTGTCTCAGTTTAGTGTTTTATCCCCAGAACTGACTATATGTAATGGAGCAGGGTGAGGGAGAATTTGTCTATTTGTTTGTTTGCTGTACTCAGTGCAGAGACATAAAATTATCTCTCCTGACACTTGATAGAAAAAAGTTAATCTTCAGATCTTCAGCTACCATGTGGCTAAGTTTATTGATATCCGTTGAGGGAGGTGAGCTAGCAGTGTTGCACCTTGCAAAGGATAATCAAAAATAAAGCTATGCTCCCTATATAAGACAGAAAACTTTTTGTGCAACTAAGGGAACATTTCAGGACTACTGAGACATGCACAGGATCTTTGACAGTGTATGTTCTTGGTAAGGACTTCTGGATCTTGACTCTGGCTACAGTCAAGATATCCATTCATTTTAGGAGTTCTTTAACAATGTGAGATTTGGTGCTTTTTTGTTATTACTATATATATATGTGTATATTAACATTGTGGGAATGGTGCTTTCAACTTGTTATGGAAGCATCTAGATGATTAAAAAAGCTGGTTTTGTGCCGTATTCATGTGAATGTTCTGATGAATTACGTAGTACTATATAACATCATGTACTGCACAATTAATGGAGCCTTAAGAGAACTTATTTCCTTACAGAAATGTTTTATGGGATATGAAAATTCTTCATGTACTTGAATGTACAGATTCTTTCAGAGCTCTTTCTTTAAATTTCATTTTCAACTAGCTGTTTTCCATGTTTTTACTTCCTTAGTACAAGGTGAAAATTGTAAAATTGTGATTGGATTGAACTAGAAAAATAGATTTAGAGTCTAAAAATGTAAAGCCAGAGATATTTTAAATATTTATAACTCATTTTAAACAATCAATAAAGCATTAGCATTACTAGGGTGAAAAAAAATCTTCTCTGTGGAATTCATTTCCACTCTCCTTCGTCATAAATAACCAGATGACAAACATTTAATAAATTTATATTCACAGTGGCTCATTTGTGGGTAAATATTATGTTTATTTTGCATTTTTTCTCTTTTTAATCTGAATACAATAAATCTGTATGATAGCTAGAGGCTTAAGCACAGAACAACATGGGATTTCTTATACTATCCTGCTGACATTAACTGCTTTAATTTAGAAAGGTGGCTAGAACTGTTTGTTTTTATTTTCATTTTTATCTAAACCAATGCTGTCAGTGTTTCAATATTTATATTAATAAGAATGTTAGAGTATATGTTTGTTGTTTGTTGGAGAGTTAAGCAGTGTTTGGATTTAATTTATTTCATTTCTTCAATAAAATAAATGATTACGTTCTGTGATCAGTCTAAAAATCAAAAGTAGCTTTTAAAAAATGCTCATTATCTAATATCCCCAAACTTAGATAGCCAAGAAAACACCACAAATCCTGTTTTGCTTTAAATAACTAAGTGAAGAGGTGAGCTTGATTAGCTTTATATATATTCATATATATATGCATATATATGTGCGTATGTGCATGCATATATGCCTATGTACACACATGTACATACATATACATGCAGAAATACACAAACACGTACACATACACACTTGTCTTGTGTGTCTGCATGTATGCTGTGTGCAGGTGTAGAAAACTAAAAACACAGAAGAGGTTGCCCCCACCCCTAAACCCCCTTTGAAATCCGATTTAGTCAAGAAAGTTTCTGTACTGATACCCACAGTTTATCATTCTTCATATTCTTGTTAGACAAAAATCATTATTATCTGTGGGTTAAGGTAGCTATTAGAAATACAGTCGCTGAAATTTTGACTTTCTTCTTTACTAATATTTTTACTATGAGAATATTCATTTTGAGGTTCCAGTATAGTTTCTTCTTCGGTACACAGATCCTCCCCTTTCCTTACTTTAAACATTTCAGTAAACCACGCACTTTGGAAATGCAGCTGAAAGGTAAATAACTCTTTCTTCTGTTTTGTTGACTTTTTGCATGAGTTGCAAACATCAATTGCAATCTACTTTATAATATTCTTTGTAACTGTAGGACTGAAATAAGACTGTAGGAATTTTTTTTCCACTAATGGAAAGTATTTACAGTAATAATATAAAGAGTCTGTGTTTTGCATTCAAGAAGCAGCTAAGCAGTCAAGGAAACTTTGGATTGGAAACTAGGGAATGTAATATATGCTATAGATTATGAAATCATAACAAATAAAAAGGATGTGGAAGGATTAATTTTCAATTCCAGCACTTATGTTTTATTTTATATATAATCATATTAAGTCCATGCTTTGGGATAAATTTTACTTAACAGGCTTTCAGCTCAATAGCCACACTTTTTTAAGCAATCTAATTTTCCTATTAAATAGATAATGAAAATAATCACTTGGAGAAAAGATTATTCCATACACTTGTGCAGTACTTTCATAGTAATTTTCATCATGAGAAGTCCTGGAATGATTCCATCTTTGTTATATGTGTTTATGAAGACTTTAATCTTTCAGGACAAGGAATTTGTGTGAATCACTATAAAATGACTCTTTAGAAACAAGAACAAGGCCATTTACACCAAATCACTTGCAAAGAGTTATGGTCCGATGTGTTCTTTGCATAGGGGAATTATTTGTAGCCTGTTTAAAAAAAAAAAAAAAAAAAAAAAAAACAGTTCAGAAAACACAAGGTTTCCTTAGGTATAATACAGCAAATTAAGGGAATCACAGAGTACAGAACAATGGTGAGATATAGTCTGTGCAGCTAAGAAAAAAAAAAAAAAAAAAAAAAAAAAAAAAGTTTGTGCAGTGAAGAATCAGCTAATTCTTGTAAACTTTCCAAACACTCCCCCACTTCCCCACTTTAATTTCCAGCTAAGTAGAAAAATTTCCATCTGTAACTGACACTGATAAACATAAGCAAATTCCTTTTTCAGACAGCAGGGAGTAAAAGTCACGAACCTCAGAAATAGCAAGTGTTCTAGGAGACTGGGCCGAACAACTACAGAGAAGCTGCTGAAAGATTGTCCAGCACATACACTTCTGTACAGTTAATGATGGTCTGGTGAGCGAGAGAGCACGTCTGAGGCAATATGCAATTGCTCACTCCTCTCCAGAGTTTGTTGGAGATGGTACAGAGATACAGCCAGATGGCTGAAGAGAAAAAGCTGAAGTGGAAATTGCCAAGGTGACAAGGAGCTGTTGGCTCAAGGCTTCAAAGAGAGGGCTGTAGCAGAGAGATAGATGCTGGCAACCAGCCTGGGGATAGTCAGTGAAATCTGAGCCAGGATTCAAGAGGATGAATTGCTGTTGTACAGGATAACTACACGGGAAAATAAAAAGGCACGCATGAGTGGAAATGGAGGTTTCAGCCTTGCTCTGAAGAGGAGCTGGAGAGAGGTCAACTAGCTACCTGCTTTGACAGTGGTCAGGAAAGTTGTAATAGGGTGCTCCAACCTGCTGTTAGACTATACTCCCTTCTGTTAAGTTTCTGTTTTATCTGGAATTTAACTCAAGAACTATCATCACAAAGATGCTTGCATGCCTTTTTTTTTTTTTTTTTTTTTTTGATTCCTGTTAAGCTTCATAAAATATCTCTTTGTTGTTTTTACATGCACAAGTGTTTTGTGTCTAAGAGCTAGTACACCCTGACTGCCTCTAAAGCATTGGTCTAGTTGATATAGAACAAAACAGCTAGATTAATTACTCTTGCTATTTTCTGCTACAAGTTCCTGTAAGGGAAAGAGATCACTTGTTTTTATTCAAATGTTTCAAGGATTGGAGCTGTTTTTCCAGCTAGTTTGTAAGCTGACCAAATCATAGCCATAGACCATGAAATCCTGGCACCGAATCTCTGTGAGCACTCAGCTAACACCTGGCTTTAGTCAGTGTCACACAGCTTGGCTTAAGTCTCTCATTATATCCATGCCTTAGTTTTATCTCTCAGATCTATAAAACACAGAAACATTTTTGATTTCACATTTTCTTTTCGAGAACTTTTCTTATCCTGTTCAACTCTAACTCTTGCATGTTCCATAGAAAAATTCTTCCTTTGCGGTGTCAAGAAAATGAGAAGCATCTCACTGGTTATAAAAGCTGTAGTCTTGTTGATTTTGTTCTAGTAAGGTTTCACCTGAAGTTCTCAGGTCCATTTAGACTGTCACACAGCATGATATGCTCCTTAGTAGAGAGAACCCAAAGCAGAGCCAGTAGGAAGACTCATCTGCATTAAAAGACTCAACTGGAAGCGTTAATCCTACAAAACAGAATTGAATGGAAGTGAATAAGGGTGGCTTTGATAGGCCAGACTGAATGTTAATTTAACCCATTATCCTCTCTCCCCAAAAGACCAATAACAGATAACAGATATGCAGAGAAGAAACAGAGCAGAGCAAGTATGGAGTGTTATTTTCCTGTTTTCTTTCTTTCCCCCTCCCCCCCACCCTTTATCCAGTGGTTTGCAGACCAAGCATCTTGTCAAGCAGATATATTACCTGTTTTATTATTTAATAAATTCAGCTAATTTCATTTTCTTTTCAGCCTGTCAGCTTCCTCTTGAGCTACTTACTTTCATGAACTTTCTTGATTATCTGGGGTAAGGAATTCCTCAACTGAACTACAATGTGAGTGAAGAACCTCTTAATTTAATTTGCTGTTTACGTTTAACATCTCCCTTTCAGCTTTTGCACTGGAAATGCAATAGCAAATTAATCCTTTTACATTCTTTTCATTTTAGTTATGATTTTATAATCTATAGCATGTACTTCATTGCCTAGTTTCCAGTCCAAAGTGTCCTTGTCTGCTTAGCTGCTTCTTGAACACAAAAAATGGTGAGTGAACAACAATGAACAGGGCATAAAATGGTGAGCTTAAACTGTAGTGATAGTGATAAAGGATATCTTCAAAGAAAAATAAAAGTTCTGTTTTGAACTAGATCAGTCAGCTTGCAAAATTGCCAACATTGGCAGTCTTTCAGGATAGACTAGACTGACATTTACTAGGAATGATAGTGGCATAGCTGATCATGTTTCCGCCAAGAGAAAGGATCAAATGACCAGCTTCTGAATGAAAACTCATTTTATATGCATGAAATATATTCAGATCCCTATGGGGTAAGTGGTGAGAAAAAGACATGGTGAGTTTTCTATAAATTGTCATTTTCATTCTCACTGTGAAGACCTGTGCTAGACAGATGTCATTTTGATACTCTATAATTTCCATAGCTGAAACAGAATATTATTTCTTTAAAAAACCTCCATACCCAGCGAAATCCCTCTAGAATGATAATTTATCTGAAAGGGGAAATAGATAAATAAATAAAGTTAAGCAGCTGCCCATACCATAATACTACATTCCTGAAAGTATTCATGTTTACTCAATTTTTTCCATGCTCAATCTTATGAAACCAGAAGACTCATACAACTAGAAATGAGGATCTTGGGATTGTTTCATTGACTGACCGGAAAGTGGGAGACCTGCAAAACATTACTGCAATACATTAAGCTCTTCTATGACCAACACCTCTAGGGAAGATCCTCATGGTATTTTTCCTCAAAATTAAGATCAGTCATCTTGGTGATGGTGGAGCATGATTAGGAGATCAGTGACACAAGTTATACACTTAAACATGGTTCTCAACAGTTTCAAAATAAAATTGAAATCTTGTATATGTGTTTGTATAGTTTATATTTATGTATGCATTTATATACACACTTTGTACAGTTTATATTCACATATACATACTTTGTTTTATGCATAAGCTTCTTTTAATACATCTGGAAAGCTTCCTTGCAAAACTCTGAATCCACCATGGCTGAACTATGTATTGCCATATTATGTATAACCTAATCCTGCAAATGTTTATATATATGTTTAATTCTACGTGTGTCAGGAGCAACAAGATGGACAACTTGTATCTTCAAAATTAAACCTGAAAGTTAGGGTTTGCAAGGCCTGAGAAGGCATGAAAAACTCTGAGAGGAGAAGGGAATAAATGTTGGACAACCATTCATCCTTGTCCATTATTCCACCTGAGTGAACAACCCCTTGCTGTGCAATAATTACAATGTATATATTACAAAACTATCAGCTAGTGTGTTCAAGATTAAAAGATTAATCTATTTTAATTTAGCAGTTATGTTCCTTCTCTTCTGCACTGATGCTGCCAGAATTAGGCACAATGTCACTAGCTAGTAATAATGTAGAGAAGTAGTTTAAGTGTGCCTGTTCAAACATGCAGAATATGCCTATCATGGACTATTCACTGTGAGATAAATTGGGTCAGCACTGCAATTTTAAGCAACTTGTATTAGCAGTAACAATAATAAAAATTCTGGTCATCTTTCTAGTGTTTAAATTAACTCTTTGTCAACATTTTTAGCAATTCTAGTCAATTATCTAACATTGATGCATGGAATTAAGAAGTAAATTAAGACAAATAAGATAAGCAAAACTTGTCTTTAACTTCCAAAGAAATTGAGGGAGAAAATATTACAATTTATTTGAATGGAAGGAGAAGGAGATTAAACAAAACTTGGTGGTTTCAAAGCCCCTTATATTAAAAGAAAAAAAAAAATTTCAAGTGAGTAAACTTTATCCTTCTAACTTCCGAGAGAAATATTGAATATGAACAGAGGAAGATGAGATGACGCATGAGAGATAAGAATCAGTACTTTAGAGCTAGTGTTTCCAGCTTAGTATATTGCATAGATTACACAGGGTCTGTATGATCATGTTCCTTGGATATACTCAAAAAGTCAGTTGTCTTTCCCACTGATATTACTTTATTTAACTTCTATGAATTTGTTTCTTTCTATAAAAATTAAATTATAAAATTTACTCTTAAAAAAAATTTTAGGCAGAAAAACAAACTAATAGCAAGATGTTGGTGTCTAACTATCTAAATTTAATCCAATATATTCTCTATGCCACAGATTTCTATGGAATATGCTGAACTCTGAATTCCAGTTGTCACTGTGACTAATACCAAGATATGTATTAGCCACAAAAGGCTAAGACTAGTCATTTGAAAAGGCTAAAGACACAAATTTGTGCAAAGTAGAAGTTAAACTATCCAACTATGGAATTAATATATCTGCATCTTAGTTACTATCTGTTTAAGAAGGAATAGGAGTTTTTCATATCAAATGGATTAATATTATGAAAGTCATCCAGGTAAACAAAGAAGCTGGGAAGTGAGTTGAAGCTACTCATGTATTTATATCTGTATCTTTCACCAGTGAATAAACTTGTAGTAAAACAGCAAAAATAACCAGCTAGTTTCATCGAGTGGAGGCATACGTGTCCATGCACTGATGTGTAAGTAAATACAGTTGGCCTTGCCTAAAAATCTCTCAGGTAGTTAGAAAATTACTGTAATTAGACTATGAGAAATGGGGAACACTACTCTAAGCAGGCAAGTCACCCCAAAAAGAAACAAACAAAAATCTTCTGAAAAATAAAGTCATTTGCACAGTTCAGAGTTGCTCTGATTATTTTTCCATTAGTTTGGCATCCTTTAAAAAGATAAAAAGGGAAGGTAGTAATTATAACTTTTTTTCCAAACACAATTCTACTTATCCTCTAACTCATGGTTTTGTCTTAGGCTCCATAGGAAGAAAGTTACATGTCTGAAGTTAGCAGTAGAAAGTAACTTGTTCTCTGGCTTTTACTGAAACGTCCCCTTTAGAGCAGAAAATGTCTGAGTAAGATGATGTACACATGGGACCATGTTCTGAGGCTCCATCATTAAATATTTCAAGCTCAAAATAACCAGATATAGAAACAATATATTCAGAACAACATCAAAGAACATTGAGGAAAGACACGTTAGCATAACAGCACCTGTGTGCAGTGCTTTCACTTTAGATGGAATTCTAGATTTTGTCAAGTTAATAGGGACTTTTATCACCATGCTACCTACATACTATGATGGAATTGATTCCCACCATCCCCAAAGGAGGTACTTTAAGGCAAAAGTCAGCTTTTTGAGTGAGCTCACTCTCTCATCTTTGCACGTGACTCTTTAGAGTGGGTTGCTCAGCACTGTGAATTTCCCAGGCTTTTTCCAGGCAGTTAGCTGCCTGGCAGGTGAACGGGCTATCAAGTGAGACCTGTCACACAGAGTCAATTCCTACTGCTCAGACAGGTTTTCTCTTTTAATCCTCTTGAGTATTTTCCCATGTTCTCTGTTTCTTGAGAAAATGGGATTGAAGAGCCTGCTCAATAAATAGTAACATGTACCACTTTCCTATCCGATGAAATTGGTGGAGAAGCTTCTGTAGCTTCTTTGGGTATTGTTCTTCCTAATGTAATGAAAGCTAGGAATAGCCCTCTGTTATATTTGACAATGTTACTTGACAGCTCTATCCCAGGATAAGCACAATTCAATCTAACCAGAGAATTTGCTGTGTTCACCTCCTTTGAGATCTCATGACTGTAGATAGAATTATGTGAAGATTTTTGTGCCTTAGGTAAATATCATTTTCTCAGTTTGTTCTTGATTGCCTCCAAGGCAAAGAGTTATGCAGACAGAAGCAAAAAACCCAGCTCCCAACAGAACAGTCAATACATTAAAGAAAAAAGGAGGGAGTAAAAAAAAAAAAAAAAAAAAAGGCTATTTTAATTTGTTAGTTTAGACCTTAAGACATGACAACACCCTGCAGAATTTATTTCCTTATTATTGCCAAAAAGGCCAAACATTCTACAGACTCGTGAGTTTTCTTATGCAATTAATTATAAAATTGTATACCACCATAAAAAGAATGACATAAGAAAAATTAGTGCAAAAACTCATTATTATTATATGTTCATATGAGGGAGAAAAATGATCTAAGTCCTGGAATATGTAATGCAATTAAGAAGAGGAGCCAAAATCATGGAAATGAATATATGTATATTTTATTTTAGACAATATATACATCTTCGACTCTGCTGATGAAAGGATTTTATATTTTTTATAGTTTTATCATATAATGATTTTTAAGGCTAAAGACTCCGTTTCCTGCCAAGCTATTGCTGCAGAAATCTTTGTAAGTTGTCATACTAAGCCAAGTGCTGCAGAGGTAAAATTTTATTAGACACAGCATTACATGGAGAATTGCAGTTATTGCATGGGAAAATGCACAATGTGGTTCCATTTCTGATCTGACCTTTTATGACTAACAAAGTCCCATTTAGACCTGTGGAAGAGGTAAGAAAACATAATTTGTCTATTTTTCTAGAAATTATCCTTAAACATTTTATCCTAAAAAATCCTGGAAAACTAAAAATTATGGGTTAGAGTAGCAGATAAAAGATCTGATGCTAAATGCAGTTTTGGTATGACTTTCTCTTGTGTTCAGACCTACTTACTCCCCAAAGGCCAGAAGTTATGCCCAGATTACCTTCATTGTTCAATTAAGCCTGGTTCTGACTCTGCTTTTTATATCAGCTGATGTATAACTACTTGTCTTTATACTCATCAGAAAACTGACATGAATCATTGGTATGGTTTATTTTTGTACTGTACCTGTTATTGTTTTGACATATAATTCATTGGAAAACAGTAGGATCAAATTTGAAATAGAATAATTTAAAATATAGTTATAATTTTATATATAACAATATATTTTATTCAAAAAAAAAAAGGTTAAACTTGAGCTGGAACAGATTCAGGGGAAGAAAAGCAGAAATCTAGCTCTTGGTGATCAAAACATTGTTAACTTAAAAATTATGTGATATATTTATAGATAGCCTCAGAAATTTTCAGAAGTAAAATAACACAATAACTCAGATAATTTAAATAAAGGAAGAAGAAATTCAAGATAAAAGTATTAAGAAAAAATCATAATTTCATGTTTTGTAACTCAGCTATTTCTCCGTTAGTGAAATATATTTTCTCATTTAGTTGTTATGGGAAATAAATGAGGAACAACAACAAAAAAAAAAAAATCCCCCAACTCCCAAACCAAAAAACTTACATTTATTAGAACTGTGTACTGCAAGAGATGTGGTTCTTCAGCTGATTAAAGTAAGGTGGAGAGTAAACAAAATTGCACTGGGAGGAGAGGGACACTGCGGCTTAGGAGTATAAAACCCATTATTTGAGATATTTATTCTAGGATTTTTTGAAAGTCATCTTTGATCCTTTCAGCGCTATCTGAAGATTTGCTGTCAAAGTCTTCAAAGGACTCTCAGAATATATTCCATAGGGACAACTGATGAACTGAAGTTTAATAACGATGAAAAATGTCACTATGTTTTACATGACGACTCAGGGATTGAAACTGAGACACATCAAATAAACAGGGTGCATCCTATGTGTGCCAAATGTATTTAGGATTAAAATACATATTATATCAGTTTCTATCATAAATGTATTGCTTAGTGTATGAAATATTGAAAATAGTTGTTTCACCTGATGTAATGAAACTCTGCAAATTAAAAATTAATTTAAGGAAGTGCCACAAATATTTGACTTCTAATAGAACATAGGTATTTCTAATACGACGAACTATACTGGAACTGTATTTTCTCTATATAAATTTTTTGGTTCATGTTCCAGACTTCACTTAAAAGAGCAAAGCTTTATCTTGGGCTAGATTTTCAGATGTACTTGAGCTCTAGTATATCAGTCACTCTCAGTTACTCAGTCGGTGGGATGCTCATATTGGAATGAATCTCTCCTGTGTATATGGCCCAAATGAATGTTTAACATTTTTTTCTTTTCCGTCAACACCAGTGGAATTTGAAATACAGTAAGTTTAATGTCTTATTCTTGCTGCTTGTGCACAAAAGCATTGGAATGCGTTCCCTAGATGAAAGAAAGTACTATCAGAAAGTAGATCTTATGCTCAGTTCTTCAGTGCATTGCTAATCTAACAATATAAAATCATATTTTTCATAACTACCTTTGCGTTTTCCCTTCCTTATGGATAATTTAATAGCCCTGATTGTAGGGAGAGGTGTTTGTATAAGCACTACTATAGGATATTCATCCCATTTCAGAAGGTAGACATAGGGAGGAAACAAAGTCAAAGAACAAACATTACTCTTAAACTCTTTAATATAGGCTTACTTATGTTTTCCTTGAAGTAATCCTAGACTTCTGTCGTAATAAATACTTGGTCAAACTCAATTAATTGCCTTGAGATAGCAAAGTGGCATAATCAATTCTTCCTCCAGATGGGAATGCTCTCAAGGGGAACAAAGTTTCACTGCTTGAAAGCAGTAAGCTAACAGGAACCTACAACGGCTCTCTTTGGGTTTGTTAATTTCTGTGAATATAATTTGTCTTCATTCTTACGAAGGAAACATGAGAATTTAGATAAAAATCTGTGGCATTCACTTAAATCAACATAATACATACTCTGTGTTTCAGAGACCAGAACTTCCCCCTTCTCTCTTCACCCCTCACTCCCTGGAAGGCACAGCATGAAAAAAGATTTTGTGCATTTTATTGCATTGGTTAGTGCAGACAAATAAAACTACAAATCTGAGATCACACTTCAAGAGAAATTCTTTATGAGTTGCAAAGGAAGTTAGCCAGCAACAGCTGCAGTGCTTCAGGTGATGAAGCATTTTTCTCCAACTCAGGTTAATCTCTGGTTTAATAACTGCTGAGGAGAGCAGAGACAGATAGGATGCAACTGACTGTCACTCCCATTTGTTACAGAAGCAGTTTTAAACAAAGGAAAACCTGACTGTGAAATTCTTTGCAAGAGCAAGAGGTTGAAGGGCAAAACTCTAACAGAAGCTGTTTCAGACAGTTAGAGTAATAAAAAGAAACAGCTCTGGATTTCTCACCATGCAAAAACACAGTGGTCTCTGTCCAAGAACTCTCCTGAACAAATATCTATGTATTAACAGATCACAGGAAAGTCTTATTTACCTTCAAAGTTCATTTTTGAAGCAATGAACTTACTACCACTTAATTCCTTTTCTGTTTGGTTACCTCCATTAAGCTTCATTTAATAAGAAATAACTGAATATAAACTCCAATAAGAAATTAAGTACCATGATATAACTTGATTAGAAAAGTCAGTCATCCACATTTTCTTGGAATTAATCTCAGTTACAAATCAGCAACTCAATATTCTTATTTTTTCAGAATTTAGATTGTCTTTATTACCCAGTACAAAAAAAAAAAAAAAAAAAAAAAAAAAATAGAAAGAGCTTTTCAAAATTATTTTCGTACTTGAATGAAATAGTTTCAGCTGCCAGTGTCAGTATCTAGGTCCACCTCTCCCCATTCAGACTTCAGGGTTGAGACATAACTGATTTAACAGACTACAGTGTTTCTTAATCAATGATTTAAATAATTAGCCAATAAACTCCGCTACTAATTTACAACCATGTAACACTACATGCATAATTGTAAAGCTAGTAATTAACATTTTCAGACCTTAATGAATCACACAGAGCTGTTATTCAATTACAGTTCTCTGCCCCTTCCTCCCCACCCTGCTTTGCAGGAGGGTGCAGCTCTACTCCTCTGCACTGCACCACACCAGCCTTTTTGGGCACAGATCTGATGGAGAGCATGGTGGTTCCCATCGGTGTCCTCCTGGGCTTGGCTCTGTGGGCTAGCCCTGCTACCGTCTGTAGCTGTCCTTGCTCCTACCACTGGAATACTATACTTTATTTTTCTCTCAACGCACCTTCACATCACTCTTGCACCTCCTTCTTTCCACACAAACTTCTCTCAGATAAACAACTCTCCCCTAAATACTTTTTCCTCGTTGGTTCCAATTCTGCTACAACTTTATCAAAATTTAATGTGTCCAATGTTGTTATTTAGGCAGTTTTGGTCTTACATGTTATTACTGACACAGTTGCCTGGGTATAAGTGATTTTGTGCCCAGTAACTCCCTTACAATTATGTAGATCTCAGTGGAAGTATTTGTATGTCAGTGTTCACTTTACATACTTTTTAAGACAAATTATTCTACTTTAGCCTTGATTCCTCTATTTAGCTCCAATTAAGCATACCTAGTTTCTTATCTTATATAGAGATCATGTACATAACAGTTACAGGTTTCTTCACGCAATGTTCCTGTGCTCACACAGGATCCTTGCCATTGAATATTTTAAGTATTTTCCTATTACCCAGCGGAGACCTCAGTTAGTACAAAGCATGGTGCTCCAACAAGATCGTTTGATCACTGATAAAGAAATTTGACTTGTATTGTTTCATCTCTCTCTTGTTTTCAGTGGTAACTTTACATTTCAAATGTTTCATTGAAATATATTCAGCATTGGTACTTGGTCTCATACTCTCATAGCCTTTTTTTTCTTTTTTCTTTTTTTTTTTTTCTTTTTTTCTTTTTTGGTGGGTGTAGATGATATAGCTTGTATTTTGGCAAAGGCTATAAAGAAGCTACAATTGTCACAGGAAGTTTCTAGCTACTCTGAATCATGAAATGAGCTAAAATAACCTTTAGACATACTAAGACTGAGTCTGGAGGTAGAAGCAGTCAGAGAATTGACAGATTTTTGTGATATTTTCTTGAACACTGTATCTTCTCCCTCTCACTTCATGTTTTTACTTTGTGTAGGAGTATAATTTCCTGGGTCAAAGGAAACTGAGATACAGTTGTTGATGCTCACTGGTATGTATGTGCTATCTGTCAGCAACCAGCCATATTTGAATAAATACACTGCAAAACTGTCACTTACATTCGGAAGAGAGGACTCTGTGACGAAGTGAGAGAGGGAGAAGCATATAAAAGCCACATTTTTTCTGCCCTGTGTTCATGTTTTGTTGTCTATGCTATTTTAAGAGTGCAGAATGATTGCTAATGCTGAGTGCTTGGGTTACTGCTTGAAGTATTAGATCTGCTAACAAAACCTTGAGAGAGCCACAAAGAGGAGTAAAGGAAGACGGGAAAAATGAATCTGGCCTTTATCCCATAAAGGAGCATGCAGATGAGTAAATTCACAGGCAGCTGAAGCCTTCCTGCAGTTGCCCTGGAAGGGTTTTTTCAAGAGTTATAACAACTCTGTTAATTTTGGTGAAGTAAGTACATGTGAAACATCTGGGCAGTGGAAGAGCTCTCTGTTACTCTAGCCCCCTTCCCTCTGAAACTCACAGAGTTAGTTTCCAACTAGCCTCTTGCGAGAACTAGTCGGAAGGGAATCAAGACTTTGAATATGATGATCTCATGACTACACTGCTGAATGACAGTAGCACAGGAATCTCTGCAGATTAGCAAATGCCCATTAAAAATATATGTGCATGGTACCCGTATAATGTGGACCTGATAGTTAAGTGGCACATGGGATTTTGATGGTGATCTGAGAAGTAAATAATAGCTGCTTACATAATTCTGTAATAGTAAAAGTATCAAAATTGAATGTATAAAAAGCTTATTCATCTCTAAAGATGCATTTTGTTTTTTGTGAGCCTTAGAATAATCACTAAGTGCAATTCTATTTCTTTCAGTTACATTAAAAGCAACAATAAACCACTCCCTTTTGAATCATTATTTTTTTGTTCTAGTGAGATTTTCCTGTTTCTGATTCCGTCTTCATTGCCTACTAATATGTAGCAGACCAAAGCAATATTTGTTTTGTGCCCTGCTAAATGTCAGTTCATTACAATCTTACAAATGAGACTCCAGATACATAAAATGTGCCAGTCTCAGTTGCAATGGCATTTTTAGAATAGTGTTAGTGTACTTTTTCTACAATCTGTTTCAGTGCCACTCTCTAGTGCATTGCGAATATATTACCATCTGGCAGATATGTTGTCGTCATATGCTTTTCTGCTGTAAAGTGTTTCAAATGTGGAAGAGAATAAATAGTATGTCTTGACCAAAAGGTGATCTCTGGATTTTCAAAGTCATCATCAAGGAAAGCTAATGAAAAAGGAAAACTAAAAATTAATATTTTAAGTAGATTTATTCTTAACTGTACTTTGTTTTCATTCCAGCTAAGAAAAACATGAGATTGCCTTTCTCTGTAAGCTTTTAAATCCATGAATAGCTTATATATGTTATAGAACATTTTATTAGTGCACATTGAAATGTTGTGTTGAAATTTCTTTGGTAAAAAAAAAATAAGGTTTATCTATTTGAAATTTCTCATTTTATCTCTGATATTTTGTTTTTTTAATTCCCAATGACTCAAAGCTGACAAATATGCAGTGGGGCTGCAATGACATCCATAACACTCCCTAGAAACTCTAGAAAATGACCAGAGATGACGATTCTGAGACAAGAATTACTTCTCTTTGTCTTTAAACATAAAATTTAAATGACTGAAATAGGCTGCATTAAAAAACAAAACCAAAAACAATAAAAACAACAAAAAAGGAATATGAACTGCTAAGGCTAACTAAGGCTCTTCTCTAAGAGGAAACAGGAAAACACCACCACACACAGCTTAATTAGTATGAATGACAATCCTTTTTACTCATTCTTCTAATTAAAGTGTTTTGTCACTTAAGCTGTTTCTGTGTATGAATACTTTAATACATGGATATCGTTGAAGTGCTTTTTAGCAAGTTCAAGAACTGTATAGCCTAATAAGGTAATAAAACAGGGTGGATTTTTCCCTGACAGGAGGAGATATATCCCAGGTAGCAAAGTCTTTTGCTTACTTCTTTCACATAGAAAAAGTCCTTTTTTTCCTGTTCATGCTTATGAAAGAACCCACAGGAAGACAGCAGTTGACTTATTTCACCATCTTTATTTTAAGAGATGAAACAAATCAGAGCATATTAGACACAATCAACGTCCTTCTTCTTCCAATGTTACTTCAGAAATGAAGAGCAGGGGAGCTGACAAAGCTCCTCTGTAACTATTTCCAGGCTAATTCTCAGTAATGAGCACAATTTGCAGATGCCTTTCTCAATTCCACCTCTGGACCTTTGGCATGAAATGTCGTGGCTAAGTAATCCACTTATTTTTCAGGTAACCTTCTGACAGACTTCAATGCATCAAGCAGGAAATAGGCATCTCAGTGATCATGCATCTTTTTTCTGTCAATGCCTTTTAAACACAAATGGTCCTTTTACTGTTGCAGCCAGTCATTCTTCAGTAATGGAAACTCTCCTTTCCTTCAAATTTGACTTTTTTAGAAATATGTTAAAAAAAAGTTCTTCAAACTGATAAATGTGAAGTGATATTCCTCATTATTATAGTAGGAGATTTTCATCCTTTTACAAAAGAGAAGAACTCACAGAATTTCCAGATTGTTTCCTCTCTAGGATGTGCTTAGGATGTGAGAATTTATGTCCTTAAGTGACAGTCTGAAATGAGCAGAATGGTGGATATAAGCAATGGTCTAACAACATAAAGATCCACTTCCATTCACACTTTGATCACTATAAGTTATCTGAGTGATTCTAACATTAGAAGCTCCCTTTTCCCTTCAGAATAAACAGTAAGACTATAATGAATGTGGGTACTACTGTTCCTTAGGATATGTAGGATTAGTTTGTAGGCAGATTAGCTTTTCAACAGACATAAATATCTATAGAAATTTGGGACAAATAGTATATGAGAACATCATAATTCACCCCCCCCCAAAAAAAAAAAAAAAATAGGAAAAAGATATTCAATTCAATATATGGTATAACCTTAGAATTAAGAGACATAGATTTCATATCCCCTGTAATCAGTGAATGAATATTATTTGCTTACAGGTGATGTACATAGAAATATATTAACGACGTGAAGGATTATCCCTGTATAGATCACTTCTGGAAAGCAAAATCAAGCAGCCAAATGCATAATAACACAGAATGCAGTGTGATTAACATACCCTTTACATCTTAGTTTTGATGTTGAAAGTAGTTTACTTCTGTGTAAATGCAGTGTCCGTTCTTTCTTTTACAGTATATTTTGAGCTATAGACATTAAAATTCTCGGACATTTTAATTATATGCAAACTTCAAGCTGTGAAATGTGACAGCTATTAGAGGTATTTTTGAGAATTTCTCAGTCTTCTGAATTTAGAATAATTGTGACTAACAAAACATCCTTTCACAGGTTTTCAGAAACGCTCATTTAATGGAAGTCTTTTTGGGGCTTTCAAAATGGAATAATTAAGAAGATAATGTCTCATAGATCCTCTGAATGTTTGAATGCATAGGAAAAAATACCCTAAACTTCAAAATGATGGACAATAAGCACAAAATAGCAAGAGTGACTCTGGATTTTGGATATCGTGTTTCTAATACACTGTAATTGATCAACAGGCATTACGTATGAATACGTAAGTTTGGAATGAAGCCATTGAATTTAAATGGAGGCATACAATTAGTCTCTGAGGTTTCTAGAGCAGGATTTTTCAAAATGTCATTTTATTCCCTGTGTGTGAGGTTTTCATGATGTCAGTTTTGAAGGATATTATTAGAAATCATACTTCACTCTTGGATGCACGTTGCCTTTTGTGGAGGAGACAATTAAATTTTCCTGCATGAGTTTATGGGATATTTTCCGGTGTGTAGGAGGTAGAAAAATATGAAAAGACAATGAAAATCAGTCACATTATAATCTGAAGAGTGATAGAGGGAGATAAGATCTCTCTAAAATAGCCTACATGCATTTATTCTTATACTAGAATACAAAAAAGGGCCGAAGAATTGCAAACTAGTTTCAATACCTGTTTTTAGAAAAGTACATGTAGGGATGGGAAATATATTTCCTTTTTACTGGTAAGCAATGTATTTATAGGAACATATTGCAATATGAGGAAATTGGTAACAGCTAAAATTGATTTGTCATGATTTTTTTTGACAAATCCACTAAATTTTACTCTACACCACACATTAGAGATTTTACTTTAGTAAGGCTTTTGACATGTTTCATGTAACAATCTTAAGTTTACATTCAAGAACACAGGCTAGATACACCACAACAAGGTCATATAAAAGTTACTGAAAAAAATTATCCAAAGAGTATACTAATAACTAGTTTATTGTCAAAAAAAAAATCTATATGGAATAGGATTCTGTAAAGTCTGTCCTACACCAAGTGTCAATCAATATTTTCATTTCAAAAACAAATGACATTAGGCTTTGTAGATAATGCAAAAGGCAAAAAGGGCCTTATGTGGAGGACAAGTTTAAAATAAGAACAGGTTATAAGCACAGAACAATAATACAGGAACAAATATATCTGTCTGTCTTTGACCTACAGCAACCATTTTCTGCTTTCTATGGCTGTTTGTATTTTATCTCGCTTATTTTGACTGAAAATTGTTGTTAACAGGTCATACTCAATATCCTACTTAGTGCACACTAGTACAATGCATGCTGTCTCATTTATATACTATTATTTTATATTTTCATGAAATATGATATCCCTAAAATAAATGCTATTTTTCTAGAGCTTAATTCTAGCCAGAATTCAGTATCTTAACCAATATAAACTGTCTTGCCCTGCTGTATGGTTAGTCACCTTAAGACCTGTTCTTCAAAGTGATGTGTCCTTTAGGACATAAGTTGACCTAGAAACTAAAGAAGTTAAACAAAGACATATTTTATTAACCTTCCTTCAAACTGGAGCTGAAATACAATAAGTATTTCTGAAAGTGAGAGGGAAAATTCCTGAACAGATACTTATTCATCATGGCATATTCCAACTACCTGTATGAAAGAATTTTATAACAGAATTCACTATGGTGGAATCAGAAGATGAACAAAAGCAAAGGGAACAAGAAAGGAGGAAAATCCAATTTTTTCAAAAGTTTAAATTCTTTAGCCTGAGACAAAATATTGAAATTGACTATAGACAAACTTTTTCTTCAGTGTAATGTGTCAGAATCAATATTCTAGCCTCCCAAAATGGAGGCATTTTCTGTAGAAGAAAAACATGGATTTGCAGGCAAGACACTTGAGCAAAGCAGTAAAGACTGAAACTCAAAGGCTTAAAGAACTGAAAAACTTAACTTTTTAGGGTGCTTTAAGGAATAACCTTCAGAAAATAATTTATATTTATAATTCGCTCTTAGCATTTCATTAGAGAGCATTTTCAATTGACATCTTACTGAAAATATAGTTTCTCTAAATAAAAGAGCAAAGAGAGATCCTTGTGTCTTCTAAATTATGTAGAATCACATCTTTCTTATCAGTAGAGGAATATTGTAAACTCAGTTTCTATTGCCCATTCAAAGCCAATTAGAAAAAAATATAGTTTAGAAAATACAAAACAGAAAGTGCAGTTGTCAGCCTTATTTCTTTTTTTTTTTTTTTTGAAAAATATATTATCTTTCATCACTGAAGTTTTATATATACAAAGTTAAGTTATTCCACTTTTAAATATATCTTTTATTTTTTTAATTTACTTTGAAATTTATCTCCAGAAAAGAGTCAGAATTCCCCTCTGCCCCACTACCCCTAAGACTAATTTAGGTATATTTTTTATAGCTGTTAAACAAAAAGAGAAAACCAAGCTGAAAAACATTCAAACTCTGTTCAGAAAGTCATTTATAATAGATCATATTGAGCAAATTTTTACATTCTGTTTTTACACTCCTTTATTGCCATATGTTATTTATATTTTAGTGTTTTGTAGTGTCATACACAGGCTGCTGTTTTCATAGGACTTGGTAGATATAGGCATTCACTGAAATCCAATAGCTGCTTTTGGAGCCTTTAACATTATTACCAGTCTTAGAAAAACATAGCATTAAATGTTTCTTTATAAATCCTTATTGCTAGTGTATGAAGTCCACACCGTATCTGTTGCCTTAGTTACGTTTAACAAAATGCAGTGCAGACATATGCAAGTGTCTTTTACTGCAATTATGAGATTAAAAACATTTGGCAGAATTAAGGAGAGTGAGTAGCTTTTGCCATCTGAAAAAGCTTTCAATTTGGGTGTTATGCTAAATCCCATTAAAGCACTGATGTTCATCTGTAAACCAAAAATACAGACACTCTGTACATTCACGAAGAAAGGTAATTGCAAAAGTAAAAAGGCATGCCAGTTGATTGAACTCTTATTAAGCATCAGTTGTTATGATCTGTCACACATTTCTTATGCATTATCTTCTAATGTAGAGGGAGTATCCACTCCTGGTGGGACAGCTGTTCTTTTATTGCTTGGAGGTCTATGAGTCACCAGGCTACTGCTCTTCTCTTTCCTAGGAAGTCTCTCCGTGGGGCAGTGATGCCTGGGATAATCACTCTCCTGTAGAAGTGAAAAAGAGACATTTTCATACCTTATGACCTCCTGGGATTTTATATTTACCTAGGCAAAAGCAGCTTTCACGATCTGAAGCAGTCGTGTCCACCCCTGTCCTGTGTGCTGTTTTCCCAGAGAAGTCAGCCAAAATATCTCATTTTAGTTGCAGCTGAACTGAGTATAGTATGGGGAAAGAAATTTATTTTAAACTCTAAATATTCTGTTTGAGAATAGAGAGTGAAATTCTTCTTTGAGTTTGATTCTTTTTTTATTTCAGTAATCCTTATACAGAGGAGTTGTAGTTCCCTTAAGACAAATTGTTGTCTAATCTAGAGTCATTGTATTTCCAGCCGGGAACATTATCACAGTGCTTAGAGGAAGATTTAAAAACCTTATAATGGTGAACAGCATCTTAGCTTAGGATTGTGTTTTGTTCTGGGTTATATTGGATTTTCCTGTGAGGTACTGTGACCTTTCCTCTGCTTCTGATGATAACTCTAAGTTACTTCACTTCTCTTACATTCATACCCGGTGGCAGAAGATGCTTCGACATTGACCTTTAATTGTTGGGATCTGAGTGGTGGCATCTGACTTCCCACACTGGATTCCCATTAAGTGTGTCCCTGATGATCATAGCAGCAGATGGTTTCTCTAACAGCCCTCTAGAGAATGCCCCCTGTTCTTGCAGCCATCTGCAATATTGGGAAAGTAAATGCTTCACGATGTCGAGCTATCAATATTTTACAGTGTGTTGAAAATGAAGGGTATGCACCAAAAAAATGCAATATATTAGTAGCCAGCTGTAAAAATATATTTTTTTTAATGCTTAAGGTGCTTATTGATTTGGTGGAATAAATCTTTTTCCCTGAGAACAGACAACTTTTTGTTGTTGAAGTTAATTAAAATTGCTAAAGAAACATGAGTCATGAGCACAAAGTAATATTAAAGAAACACAGATAACATAATACAAGACTCCTGCAAAAGTGCAATAGCTGATTAGAGCACAAAAACACGCTTCTGGAGCCTAAGTGAGAATAATTTCTGCATAGTCAAATTATAAGACTGGTCACTTAACCACTACTATTTTTCCTTCTCCTTCTGGAAGTAACATGTTTAAAATCAGTTTGTGGTGCCACTTTCTCTATATTCTATGTAATACAGCATCAGTTTTCTTTTGAATTGAAATTAGTCCTATTTTCAGTCCTGACATTTACTTTCATTTGTTTCCTAAATAAAATGTTTATGTCTGTTTTTCATTTTTTTTAAGAAAAAATTTGGGTCATCTCATAGCTTAAACGATTATGTCAGTTACTCTGGGAACCCTTAGGCAAATATACGTCTGTCAGTTAGTCCATGGTTTGTTGAACTTAGAGGAGAATTTCTAGGATGTGTCCTGTGATTTCACCACAAATCAGCTCTGCTGGCAAAGGAAACAGTAAGTTTTACAAGACACTGATGCTACAAAGAATTAAATGTGTCCTTTATTTCATGTAAGTAATTCAACTATTTTTTTCAGTGCATGAATCCAGACACGTTTGTCATGTTTTGCAGGCTTTAGAAATTACGTGGGTTTTAGGTGTTGAATTCTGAGAGTCAGGATCTTTGCGATGCGTTCAGCCTTCACTAGCATCTGTAAGAAAGTTATCACTGGACCGATACGTCCACGGGAAAGACACCTTGCCCCTCTGTATGAGCAATGAAGGTAAATGTCATCCTGTTCTTCAGTGAAAGACTCACAGTGGAGAAGACTTCTCTGCAGGCTTGTTTGTCTTCCTTCTCCACAGGGGCTCCCCTTTCACCTGCTATACTCTTAGCTGCTATATTTGCTGAGGATGGTGTGAAAATAATGACCAAAACCAAGATTACAGAACAGTTTCTCTGAATTCACTGCCTAATCTCCTTGACAGCTGCAATATATCCCCACAGGCTGTTAGCAAGTAAAAGGCATCATGAAATATTCTTGCCTGAGCACAAGATTCAGTGAAAAGGAAAACTGGTGAATATTCCTCAGGCTGCAGGCTTAGAAGCCTGCCACTACAGTAAAATATCTTATAGGCCTCATTTGCAGAAAGAGCAGTGCTGATTTAATCTCATTTCAGGGTTGTTAACAACAGCAAGTGGTCACAGAGGTGCAAAGTCTGTCCTACTACTATAATGTACAGATATATGAAGAAGAATCATAGAAAACAGCCCATAAAAATAATAAAAAAGGTTAAAGCAAGCTAAATAGAATGTCAACGACAAGCACTGTTAACCACAAAAAAAAAAAAAAAAAATCAATAATGTAATTTAACTGTTTGAGATTAATTTTATATGAAATCCCTTCAGTAGGTGGTTCTCTGGTTGGAATATATTGATTCCCTTGAAGAAATGCAAGCATGTGTCTTCAGTGATTTGCCCTTGATCTTCCCAGGAAAACATCAGATTATTACAGGCACAATTTACACTTTTAAGCATGTATGCTTAAATGAATTTGACATTTTCATTGCTTTGTGGAAAATTTAAAGTCCATAAACAAGCAGAACATTGAATTTAATATGATCTTCAGAATTTTCAACTCTTTGAAGGAGTGAAAGAGAAATGCTACAGAAAGCAGTTGTAGACGCCTAAATGGATAAATCTGGATAGTCACAAATCGCAATTGTCTGGTTTACAGGGTACCTTTTTAGCCTCTTTATTTTCCATATTCTCTCACAGATTGGACTGAATTTCTATAAGAAATCAAAGTTTGCCTATCTTACACCAAACTTAATTTGACTTTGAAAGAATTGGATACTGTTGTATGAGCGGACTAACAGTTTGTAAGTCTCTTGTTTTTCTCTATTTTCTTTGCTCAACAGCTTGTATCACCCCTAGTGTGTTATAACATATGGAATATGTTCATCTGTGATGCATATAAATACTTCTAACTAACTATAGACACTTCCAATTCTTGGGAGATTTTTTTTCTTAAATTACCTGGAATTGAATATATAATTCAATAATTCATAGTTACATCCTTGGTAAATCCTAAGAAAAATATTGCTAGAAGCAAAAAAGGTGGGTTTTTTGTTTGTTTTTTGTCTTTTTTAATTATTGTAATATGTCTTTTGTTAAATCTTTTAATATCTTTTTAAATGTTACTTTCTAAACCTATATCACAAAATAAAAACCCTGATATTTCACCCCAAGTACTGAAGCCAGCATCCAATAGAGCAACATGCTCTGTTGGACATACAGCTCCTGATACCTGAAAGACTTGCCCTACGTATTTTACTTGACTGTGTGACCTGATCCTTGTTTTGCTAGAGTGACATTGATTTTAACGAAGCTGGGAGGATGTTTTCAGTCTCAGAAATGTTGGTGGCTGATTGATGTATATAACCTTAGTCATACTGAGGAAAACAAAATGTGAGACGGTGTGAAGAGAAGTGACATGATGTGATGTAGTATCCATACAGGATGTGGATGCTGACATAGCTTTGTATCTATAAGAATATTTTTAACCCTATATAGTATGCTGTAGTTTATGCTGTCTTTTGGGAATCTTTTGAATGACCTCAGATTCTAAATTTTCTTCTACTATAAATGATGGGAAATATTTGTGATTTTTTGTGCAGTAACATGTCAATTCTGTCCTTGGTCCTTTGATCCTAGATTAACTCAAGATGAGACAGAGTAATTCAAGCAAACTGAGAATGTCATATATCAAGTGTGCCTAGGTCTGTGTTTGTGCAGTCATACCCAGAAAATTTACAACATTATCATTTAAAGACTTTCTACATATTACAATTTCTTTATAGTACATCACTTCTGCCTTTTATCAAGGTCTCTTCAGTAATGTTGGGCTATACGGTGGAAAGGTTTAAAAAATTATTCCTTCTGTCCTATTTTGTTATTATAGACACAAAATTCATTAAATAAGTATTGTCAAAATAGTTATACATGGAAAAATACAGTTCTGCTGAAATTGCAACATGTCAATAAATCAATCTTTTTATCACAAAAAACATTTTGAGAAAAGATAAGGAAATCATTTGAACATTTTTGATAAGAAACTCCCATTTTTTATGTTTTTTAAAATGTGCATTTTAGTGAAAAACTAAAAATCACAACAATACTTAAATTTACCCAAATCTCTGATTTGTTTGAAATGCTTATTTCTTTTATTTATTTATTACTTCCTTTTGTAGAAGTCTTTATTTCTGTAGAATTTACTTTTTACTCTCTCCACTAAATACACACACACCACACACACACACACACATATATATGCATATATACATATATATATACACAAATCTGGAGGAAAATAGATTCATTGGTCCTTCAGGAATAGTTCTCTCAAAATTAGAGATAGATGCACATGGTCACTTGCACTTTTCTGCCAGTTCTATGGGATACACCTATCTTTGGTTTCTTGCACTTCACAGACCACTTTCCCAACTCTTACACCACTTTTCTTCTGCCTTCTATTAAGCTGCCAAGTCCTGACCACAGGAAAAAGGTAGTGGTGTAATCTGAGTACAGGACTTGTGCTGAGATCATCATAGATTAGAAGTCAAAGTTGCTATTTTAATTAATATTGGCCCCTATGAGCTTCTATCTGCTCCAAGGCAAGACTCTGTCATAGAGGAAGGAAACACCTTAATCCAGGGACAAGTGGGAAATTCAAAGTGACCAAAAAAGTGCTTGTGAAGTCAAAGTGATGCTGCCACTTTCAATTCTATTGTTTTACTTGATTAGACTGTAAATGCTCTGAAATTTAATTTGACCACGTTCTTGTTCTTCATGAAACTGCAGTGTAACTTATTAACTAGAATTATGGATTCAGTTTAGAAAGCCAAACCTTCTATAGAAAAGAGCCTGACCTTATTCAGGTACAAGCATTTTTGTTGTCTTTTTCTCTAGCTCAAGCTGTTGGAAATAGAAGGATTTTTTTTTTTTTTTTTTTTTTTTTTAAGTAAACACTTTTCTAACTACTAGTGAAGTTCCATTACTTTGGAAGAGTTTATTCAAATATTGGCTGCAACTAGGTAAAGCTGGAGTTGTCCAAATTTCTTCTTTTACGTGTGACATAACTATACCACACATTTTCAATTCTTTTCTGGGTGGCAGGGATTTAAGGGAAATATGTTGTCCTCTTTCTTGTACTGTTGATTAAGATCAAGATTAGTAGGTTATTAGAAACCACTTTTATTTCTGGGTCTTTTGAAGAGCTAGCGGGATTGTCATGTTCTGATGCTTTAATGTCTAGGCTTAAGCTCTATTAACAAAATCAGGGAGTTGCTTTTTGTAAGCCATTTTTTGATCCCTGATTTCCCATGACGAATTCCTTATGCAGTAGGGACTGCATAAGGCAGAGCAGCAATAATTACAGATAATTTAATTACGGCAGCATTGCAAACCTCAAGCGAGTTTTCAGCTTTGGCGTCTGAATGACTGACAAATAGGGAAAAATTTTCTGGCAGTGATTATTTCTGGGACTATAGGTGACAGCTTGCAGTCTAAGAGACAGAGATGCTTCCTTAACAAAGGACGTTTAACCAGCAATTCTTCATAACCATGCACAGGGGATAATTCTTTGAATTTGCATAAATATTTTTTTCAGTATGTACTCACATATACTCTTGTATAAATTTATGATTTTATGAGAAGTGAAAGAGAAATGCTACAGAAAGCAGTTGTGGACACCTAAATGGATAAATCTGGATAGTCATAAATTGCAAGTGTCTGGTTTATAGATTTGCCTGTTGTCATCCATGTGACACACACATATATACATATATACATATATATATATACACATACACACACGTGACACACACATACATATATAGCTTTGTGAGTAAGCTATATACAGCCTCTATATACATCTATATACAGCTATATACATCTCTGAGAATGCTGAGCAGGGAGGTTGGACTAGATGATCTCCAGAGGTCCCTTCCAACCTTACTGATTCTATGATTCTATGCTCCTTATGAGACTGATAGTCTGGACAGATAAACCAAAGCCCTTGAGTGTCTCCATTACTGCTAACACATGCTTCAAAATCATAGTTACACACTGTTTGTTTCTCCTCAGTGAAGTGAAAATGAAGTCCCTTTCTGAGAGCCTTGGAACTTCCTACTCTTCTCAAAGTTCTTGAGTTGATATTCATCTCCTTTTCCCTTGTATTTTCTCCTTGGCTAGAAATCAAACAAAGTCTGAAGAGCTTAGACATGATATGTTTTCCTTTTCTTGAGTGCTGGTAGCCTTATCAGCATGTTTTCCTTTTCCATTTATTTAATCAAACTTTGAGCCACAAGGTAGATACTATCGAGTCTATGCTTGTGTCCCTTCATCCTGTTCATCTTTATAAAGATTTGCTACACTGCAGTTTTCTAGGCACCTGGGAATCCTACCAGCTCTGTTGATATGTTAAAAATCTTTAATATCTTTCTGAGGCTCTGAGATCTGGAAAGCTGGGAAGAGGAAAAGGTGAACCCTTCCTCTAAACATCTAATTCCAGCACTTAGACCTGCAAGATGAGATGAAATAGCTATATAGCTAAAAAATTTAAAGATAAACTTTATATGAGAACTAGGAAATAGAGATGGTGTATCTAGTCTTTCAGTACAGTGATGTGCTGAGAGAAGTAATGGAATTTTTTTAAAAAGACACTTAAAATCACATGTAACATTATTTTGTAGAATCAGCAAAAGCGAAAATTTTCTAAAATATACTTCCAAAGGTGCCTGAAACATGAGCAGCCTGTGATGGCTGACATTATGTATACAGGCAGACAGCCACTCCATGCTGTGGATAGTGTGTTTACATGTAGGTGTTATCTCAGTGAGAGATAAAAGAAAATAATTGTTTTCAAGGAAAAAAAAAAAAAAAAAAGGAAAAGATGCAGAAAAATGTATTCCATTTCTGTGCTCATGGAGGCAGGTTGTACAGAGAAATCAAGATTCACCGTCACCTGAGAATGTCAGAAAACTAAAAAGGCAGGAAGAATAAGTCATCCAACACCTTAGATGAGGAATTGGGTGGTATCTGTCTGCTTTTCTATAACTGGGCTTCAGAAAATGATGAACTTTAAAGCTTGACTGAAATCTATGAAATAAAACAGTAAAAAAGTATGAATATTTAATATAAATTACTAAAATAGTCGGAAAACACATAAAGGCTGTCTACAGCTACACAGGAAAATATACATACGAGGCCACAGGTAAAATTAAGCTAAAAAGAACTAATAAATGACCCTTCCAAAAAGAAGAGAAAATTCTGTCCCTGCAAGAATACTGTAGAATTGACATGGTTTATATTTCTCCATTACTACTCTTATGGTAGAAATGGCAAGAAAAAGGAAGAATAAAAAGAGCCTGACAACCTCTCCTCTAGATGATTTAAAGACATTTGCCAGAAGATCTTTTCAAATGATTCATATAAAGCTTCCTGCATTTTTATGGTTAAAAGGAAATATTTAGATAAGGAAAACAGACATTTGGTCTTATCTTTTCAGTGGCATACGTATTACAAAAGAGAATTTATGGTAGAACTGAAACTATGCTTATGCTATTCATCTTTAAAATGTTTCAGAAAATAGTTTTATTCACATATGAGTTCTCAGGGCCTGATGTGCATCCCCCTGGTTAGGAGCAGACCCAAATGAAGGTGTCTAATATTTAATTAAGGATCGTACATATGTAACACCTTTCAAGCAGGATAGACAAATAGAATGGTGCAAGACAGGCTTAGCTGGATGGAAGATGTGCTGAAGTGGGTAATTGCCATCATTCACAGGCATTCACATTGCCAGAAATGAAGACAAATCCTTTGTGCTATAGCAGTTTTTGGAATCCTCAGATAAGGTTATTAAACTAGCATAAACTTACAGAAGGCAATATTTATACACATAAATGTGCATATATTTGCAGACTAGGAGCAGGCAGGTGCAGGAATTGGGAGGAAAACAGTGAAAGTAACTTGTTCAAGGTGATGTAGTCAGGAGCAGAGCTCTCCCAGCCCCTAGACTGAGACCTGTCTGGAAGATTATTACACTGCCTGGCAGGCAGGAATTTTGTCCCTGCAACACATCTAACAGCAAGTGATTGCATCAGATAAAGGACCTTAAGTTAAGAGAGGGGAAAAATGCAAACTTCAGTTAACTAGAAGTTTTGCTGTGAGGGATGCTGCGGTCTCAAGTTCTAGTAGAAGTCACATAAGAAGGATTTTTTACTGTGACATCTGCAGCAATAAGCACCTTAGCAGAAGTTGTCCTACTGTCTGTGAACATAAGGTAAACAACTGTTATTTCTTAAAAAGTAGTCATGCAACAGAAGCCTTCAAAATCTTCTGAAAGGACAGACATTTTACCTTCTTCCATTGTTTTTATTGTTTTGTAGTCCAAATAAGTTATTTTTCTCCAAGCTTTAAAAATACAAACAGTTTAACAGCTCCGTCTACTCTTATGCAGCTGACTTTTCTATCTTGTATAGGCTGTTCTGCTGCAGATCATTATGCTGATGGAAGTACGATAGATGTGAAAATGCCAGAACAGAGCATGACAGGCATGCTAGGTTGTAGTTGTATTTCAGAAATGCAGAATTGCTCCAGCATAAGATTTTGAAGTATCAGGATTAATAATCTATATCCATACAGCAGATAGTACTGTGAATCACAGGCTCCAGTGGAGTCTGGATTTTACAGACTTTGAACAGGCTTCTTGATAAGGTGTTAGTTCTGGTTAGTTAAGTTATGCGTCATTAAAAGTTATTGGATAGAGGTGTGGAGATATCAAATAAACTTGTAATAACACACAGAAAGGTCAAGAAGATCCTATAAAATCCAAAAGCCCAGAGAAGGTGGAAAATTTTAGAAACTGCAAAGGTCAATGTTTTAGAAGTGTTCCAGTCAGTCAAATTTAAGTAGGAACGAATGCTTGATTTGATGTTTTAAACTTTGTGGGAGTTTTATTTTTAAAAGAGCAGAAATAGGCAGAGCTTCAGTGTGGATGTTAGGTCAGAAAATGCTTGTACTTTAGCATAGACTGGGGTATGTGCTGCACAATATGCTCGAGAGCTTTCTTTCCCACCATTCTTTGTGCCAAGTCCACAGGTGCTACGAAATGTATGAAATCTTGAACTATACTTTTTTGAATGTAATATACCTTCCCTCCCTAGTCCACCGCTGTATTCAGCTGGGGTTCTTTATTCATCCAGCAGTATGAAATGACAGCTGTATGTGTTAAGAAGCCCATTATCAACTTGCCTAACGTTTCCATGTTGCAATCACTCATCTGTCAACTCAGCAGCCAAATGTTAATGTGACATCTGTTACACCTAATTCCAGTAACTATCAAGAATCTCTCTGCATACAAATAATTTAGCCCGCTTGCAATATTAATTTTATAGAGAATATACCCTTTCTGTAAACATAATGAAGTTATTTGTTAGAAGAGAAAGCATTAAAAGGTAAGAGTAGCACCTTTCAAGGCTTCCAGCCAGCAACTGGAACATCTGAGGTCATATGCCCATGTGTTTATCTCAATAATTCCCCCAAATACAGAAGGAACTACCCGACTGCAGCCTAAGAATGCACATCAACGAATTTGTAAACCTGCGTTAAGCTGGTGGAATTGCAGTTATGTTGTATTAAAGTATTAGATGAGAACATATTTGCCAACAGTCACATGGGAATCAGTCATTTCACTTTGCCTGGTTTCCCTCATTACATCACATAATTAAACAGCATGCTGATACTAACAAACTCTTATGAGCTTATTTACACCCATACATTTTTCCAGGCTTCAGATTCTGTCTTCTTTTTGATTATTTTTTATCCCGTTGACAATTAAAATGAGTGAGAGAACGGCATCAAGTATGTTTTGTGATAAAACATTAAAAGATTTTCCAGAAACAAGTTTTGACTTGATTACACTCTGTTGAGAGAGTGGGGGGTGGGGAGTACAACAAATCATTGAAACAGGCACAATAGGTACAGTACAAATCTTTTACCACAGTACTTGTTTTTTCCCCAAGAGTCAATAAAGTCTTCACAGTCAGTGAAGACTCAGATTCTGTGGTCTGTGAGGAACCCACACTGGAAAGTGAGAAGTACACTGCATTTTAAGCACTTTCAGCTGATGTCTAGCCCCTACCAGATGCAACTAAAGTGGAATATTTTAGTTTGGGGCCAGGATGAGAGTCTCTGATCACCAGAGAAAATAAATTTAGGAAAAAAAAATGTTCATGACAACTTTCACAAGTCAGAAACAAGTCCGATAAGCATGGGACAATTTAAGACGTAAAAGATTAGTGCACATAAGTTAAAAAATTCTGTTTCTGAATGCACAAACTACTTTTCTTGCCACCAAATTGTCTATGTCTGATAATCATCATCACTACTTTGCAGTTACTAACAACTCAGTGGCTAAAAACAAATGTTAATAGTTGAAACTTCAGAAATCATTCTTTTAGGTTGGTCTCCTATAATTCATATGTAAAATAATCAGGTGTCCCATATTCTTTCTATGTTATTTCTCAGTGAATAAATGAATGAATATCTATCTATTTCTGTCAGTGCCAGAGCTTAAAAAAGAAAATCAATAGTATTGAAAGGTTTTGATTAATTTTATTATAAATATGCATGAAATGTCTATGCTATGTGTTTGAGGAAAAACTAAATACATGTATATGTTGTTTAAGTTTTATTTGAAAAAAAAGTCTTATACAACAACTCTAGATAATCCAAGGAAACTTTATGGCTTTTTTCATATTTAAAAACTGTCAGTCTAGGCAACATATTTCTGCAGAGAGAGTTTTGTATTTTTTTAAGTTTTAACTCATTTACATTTTTAATAGGAAGTACACCATCAAACAAAATCATAGATTCTATTAAATGTGTATCCATCTCTACAGAAGAATGCACAGAATATACATATACATGTACTTATAAAATATAATTAGCATTTTACTTCAATGCTTCTCTATTCACACTTTTTTTTTTTTTTTTTTTAATTCAGATAAAAGATGCTAAGCAATATATGGTTTATCACACTGTCACTTTTTCCCCCCCATTTAGAGTACACACTCTGTGAAATCATGGTCTTTTTGAGACCATAATACATAATCAATGATTTTTTTTTTTTTGATGTCAATGGGAGGAAGACTTCACCATGATAATTTATCTATTTATATCACTTTTACACACACTGAGCAATAATCAGTAACTCATTAAAGCTTATTTACTTTAATAAGTATTTAAGGGAACATAAGAGGCTTCATTTATCTATTCTGCATTTAAATAGTTAGTAAGAGAGTGACGGTCACAAAGGTTAACAAGCTAACACATTTCTGAACGTTACTTCTCAATTGTATTTCACGTGCACTCTCAGATGCAGTGTTTTTCTTACTTATGAAAATCTTACATCAAATACAGTCTAACCCAAAATCTATTGAAATAAGTAGAAAGTCCTTTATTTAGACCCTTCTCTTTCTAGAAAAGTAACAGAATTGGTGACTAGAATTTTTTTTATTGTTGTATGCTGCTAAGAACATATGCAGGACATGCACTTCATCATGGAAAATGATTTAAGGTGACCGTAGTGGTGGTTATATGTATTTTAAAGTTTTATATATAGTTTGTTGGATAGCTGTCATATCATTCATGATGTGACTGTAATTAGACAAAAAATTTGCAAAGGAGAAACTGTTCTCCTGGATTTCAGGAGAAGTAATGGAAGCCAATGAATCATTAAATAAGCACTGAGATTTACAGCTCTTCAAATACTGTAGGTCAGGCAGTTATGAAAAATCAATGGTTAGAGATGAATTAACATTAGCAGTGAATGTGTAGTTTGCATCACAGTTTATAGGCAAAACTAGTTTTACTGCAATTATTTCAGTTTTTGTTCAAAAATAAAATAAAATAAAATAAAATATAACAAAACATAACAAAACATAACAAAACCTCCAGTCTCTCATGACTAAAACTGTACTTTTGGATTCATGAGAAAGAGATCGTCATCTAGCCTTAATGGTTAGTGGAATTTCTTTAATGTAGATTGTTTCAGCTGCAGGCTGTGCATTCACTCAAAAACTTGTCATTTTGAGCACACTTTTAATGCTAATCCTTATTTGCATAGTGAGATGGTTTAACTCAAATAGACTTGTGGAGGGCAGAATACAAATGCTTTCACAAATTGATTTTCTTTATTAGACTATTTGCACTTCAACTGCGCAATAACTGGCAGTGCAGAGGAAGCCAAGTCAGCAAAATTCTGACATAAATAAACAAGAATTGGAGGATAGAAGAGGGAGGGATTTAACAGTGCTCTAAATGATTTGTTGGTAACAACCCATTTTCAAAGTAACTTAGTTAAGCTCCTAAACCACTGATTTTCAGCAAGCCTGAGTGTTCTTAGTAAGTTGAATCTAAGGGTATGTGTTTAACCAGTGGACTGGTGACCTATTGCATTTTGAAGACTAGAAATACACACTCTTACACACTCTTTTTATACAACACAGAGCAGGAAGTCATTTCAAGTATCTTCCTATTCCTAAACTCTATTTATTTCACAGAAGTATGCAGGCATCTGTATTTTCATCAGGAAGACAACTAGTGATTAAGAAGATGAAGTAATTAGGTAGAAAAAGACCAGGGACTTGCAGCAGATTGTGAACTTGGATGCTGAGTCAACAACATGACACCAGTGTGTTTTAAGAGGAGGTTAAGAACCTGACCATGGGGGCCTCAGCTGAGCTAACATGTTCCATTTTAGGCAAAGAATTTCAAGAAAGATAAGCAACAACTTCAGAGAGTTCATGAATATTTCTGAAGGAAGACAGAAAAATTGGGATTGTTCAGTCTACAGAACGATAGCCTGTGGGGAGACACGGTAACAGTAAAATATTTAACAAGCTGCAGTAAAAAGGAGTGAAACAGTCTGTTCTCGGTGTCTCCTGTGAGCAATAGCAAGTAATAGTTTTAAACAGCAGCAAGGGAGATTTCAGGTATTTAGACCTGAAATTAGTACTGCTAATTAAGACTGAGGTAGGTTGTGACAGAGTTGAACCCTGCAGTAATGGGAGTGCAAAAGAGTAGATCAGGTAAACATCTGTGTTCATTCCCTCCTAAAGACACTAAGCAGTCCCTCAAGGCCCATTCCAGTCCTATTTTCTATTTACCAGTACATGACACAAACATTATTGTTATATCAGCTAGAGAAAAAATTCTAGGAATACCATTTTTGAACCTTTATTTTCTGCCCTTACTTCTTTCATGTAGTCTTTTTTTTTTCTTTTTCTCACCATCAGGATTAGTAAGGGAAGGACTTGACCAAAAGTGCTGCTGATTGTCAGCTTCCCTCTGTTTCCCCACAGTAGTCTGGCAGAAGCTTGTGCATGCTCAGGAGAGGCAGGAGTGAGCCTGCACGATGCTGGGAATCAATATTAAAAGGATCATGCTGTAATTCAACACGGAAGGAGACAATCAGAAATCACAATTAAAGAACTGTGACTGACAGAGCCCAGACAGGCTTTAAAATAGGGTTTCCTGGCTAATTTGGTTGCAGACGATCAGAAGGGATAATATTGAAAGGGTCAAGTACAGAATGGGATGATAATGAACAGACTGTATCATGTGCTAAAGTTCTGATTTCTCATTCAGATCAGCCCTATTGTAATGAAAATGGAAGGAGACACAATACAATTGCTCCCATGAAATGGCCTAACATAAAAACAGAATGAATGGCAGATTTTTTACATCTGCACTACAATTTTATGGCTGAAACATAGTCATTCTTGGAAGACACAGCAATTTGTCATCCCTTTGTCTATAGCAGACTTAACTGAAAACCTTTTCTGCCTTCTCATACATTTAAAGAGAAACAAATTTTAGGGAAGAAGAACACACAGTGGAAGTATCTCTCAGTATTCTGGCTTTTTGTAACAAAATAGAAAATTAATAAATATATACTATTATTATCTCCTGTGTCTTTTCCCCAAGACTGTAAAGTACTGCAGTTGAGAAACACAACCTCAAGTCCCCTTTTCTCTTAAAACTGATGCCAAGATTTCAAAGAGTCACATAAAAATACTACTTTGTTAAGCTGCACTCCATGTATGTGTTCAGTGCAGGAAGGTTTTAGTTTGAGACTTATACCTCTAGTTTTATCTAGAACAACGTCCTAAATGATGAGCTGTGGATGAATAAATTTTGTACATAAAGCGGTGGGAGATATTGTGTTGGGGAAAGAACATAAGGGTTAGGCCATAAATTTCAAACCTTTGAGACAGTCAGATTCTTCTACTTACACAGTATCAAGAAGAAAGCGTCTCTGGGACCTAATCATGGGGTCAGACCTGCCATTGGGGTGACCATGTGCTTAACATCACTTCAAAGTTTTATAGGTTTTTTTTTTTTTTTTTTTTTTTTTTTTTTTTTTTTTGCTGTTGTTGTTTTAATACCAAAAGCCCTACAGTTTTAAAGGGCAATGAATCTTCCAGCCAAAATATATCCCATGAAATAATTCAGGAACAACTAGCCTATGCACCTGTGAGTGGTGATTGCTTGAAAGTGAGGTTTATAAAAAGCTATAGTAAGTACTCATCAAACTGGATGCGCCGTGGCAGAGACTGAAATAATTACTCAATTGTCTATACACTAGACCTAAACAGTTAGTTAATTAACTCAATCTATAGCCTCTAAGGTAAGAATGATGGTAAAAAGAGTATAGTTCAGTTCATACACATAGGAAGTACAATACATCCCAGCATTTTTCCCTCTGGCAAGGGAGGGACATCTAAGCTGACACTAGAAAGAGCATCCACTTCTCCGCAACAGATGGAAAGAGGAATAGGCAATTAGGCCTCCAGTCAGGCACAAAAAAAATGACATTATGAGAGAAATATTTTTTGTTCTTGAAAGGTCTGGCAGGAACTGCTCTGACTCTGCAAATAAAAAGAGGAAATCATTTTTCCTTCCTAGAACTTAGTTTTCCACTGTAGTGCTAAGAAATCCCTTAGAACAAAGAAGTATTGTTTCAGTCAGTGGCTGAACTCTGTCACTAGCCATTACTGATAGAGTCATGAGTCTTACACCAGAACTAGGTCCAAAAAACACCTTTCAAAAATATTATTCTCTCAAGCACCACTGAAATTCAATGAGATTTTGCGTTATTTTCCAAGGGCACAGGAGAAGACCTCAAACGTGTAACATTAGGTACCTGGAGGCTGAAAGTGAAAAATGGAGTAGAAAAATACAAAACAAGTTTATGAGAAAATGAAACTAGAGTGAAAGAAGTGAGATGAACAATTAATAGAGGAAGACATTTGTAAGTTAGTTTAGGATTATTATCACATTAGAAATTAATTAGACCAAGAGTACAATCTTGAAATTCTACCGTGAAAGCTGGTGCAATATTTTGAGACATACAACCGAAAAAGTGTTATTTAAATGTGATGAGGAGCATAAAATTAATTGGAACAATTTACATGTCCCATAAATAAGTATCAATCTTTAAAGACAAAAAAAAAATATAATGAGAAAATTGGTACAGGGGAAAAATTCTCTGAAAAAATCTTCAGCTTGAAGAAAATTGAGCTGATTAAAGATAGCCATAAAACATACAAACAAAACAAACAAAAGCAAAAAACCCTCCACCTTACAAGAGTGTCTTAGCTACTTTATTTATTTATTTATTTGTTTGGACATGTCCATGTGAACTGATACCCAGAGACTCTTTTCTTCAATCAATTGTAAAGAATTTTAACGTTAAGAGGTTATTATATAGCTAGAGATTTACTTCTCTCTCCCCCACTCCAACCCCAATCTTCTCTTCTGGAGGCAGTATTCTTCGATCAGCAGGGAACAGGCATGGGAATATTCTACCTATATTCTACCTGTATTCTTTCCTGACATTGTCACATACCATGACTTTAAATATATCATTTAATTCTTTTTTTTTTTCTTTCTTTCTTTCTTTCTCAGTCTCATTATTTAATGTCTAACAGCTTCAAAACAGGAATGAGATCCATCCTGGATGTACAACACTTAGCATAGTAAAGTAATATTTTCACTTGAGGTACTTATATGTTATTGTGATAAATAACTACAGAAAAAAAAAAACTATTTTTGAATAGAAGTGAAGGAAATTGGAAAATAATAGATTTTCTATATTGCCTCGGTTTATTTTTCTTATTTATATGGAAGAAGCATGAAACATGATAACAAAAAATGTTATATACCATTTAATTAAATGATATGGGAGTCATGAACATTTTTTTTTCTTCTCAAGAGAATTCTTTTTCATCTTATTACTTCGCTATTTCCCTAATAATAAAAAGTTGTTGAGTCGTGTCACATGACACTCTCACACTGAAAGTGAATGACTCTCAGTAATTTTTTTGCAGCTATTGAGTACCTATAGTAATTAAAAAGAAAAATCTATCAGGCATCAAAATATCTATCAAAAGTAATAAGAAATGTGAAGATCTTCAAATTAGTTAAAACATAAAGGCTATGTTTATGTCATCACTATTCCAAAGTCCTTCTGGAGACAACAAGAGGCCTTGTTTTAGGAATAAACACTGATCATTGTGCTTAACAGCTTCTTTCTAATAATGAAACAATGCATAAGACTTTACATATGTGATTAGAAGTCTACAGTACTTAGTTACTGAAGAATATGATGGACCTGATTCAAATTACATCAGTCAAAAATAACGGGAATCTCAATAACAATTTAATTTTGTTTTGGATCAAGTCCTAAACACTTAGATTGAATAAAGCTCTTCAACAAGTAGCTAAATCTTTGGAGAATCAATACTCTTCTATTCAACAACTCATCTAATTCACTACCTAGAATCACAAAATCACAGAAGAGTTGAGATTAGAAGACATCTCTGGATCACCTAGTCCAACCTTCTGCTCAAGCAAGATCAGCTAGAGCCCATTACCCAGGACTCTGTCCATACATCTTTGAATATCTCCAAAGGTGGAGATGCCCTCTCTGGGCAACTTGCTCCAGTGCTCAGTCCTTCTCACAGCAAAGCATATTTTTCATATTTATTTATTTGTTTGGACATGTCTGTGTGAACTGAAAAGTTTTCTCTTATGTTCAGAAAACCATTCTGTTTTTTACTCATTGACTCTTGTCCTGTCACTGAGCACCACTGACAAGAGTCTGGTACTATCCTCTTTACACCTTCCTTGCCAATATTTATACACATCAGTAAGACTCCCCTCAGTCTTCTCTTCTCCAGGCTAAACAGGCCCAGATCTCAGCCTTTCCTCACATACCAGATGCTCAGTTCTTTAACCAACTGAGTAGCCCTTTGCAGGACTCACTCCAGTATCTTCATGTTTTCCTTGGACTGAGAAGCCCAGAATTAGAAACAGCACTGCACTTGTGACCTCACCAGAGCTGAGTAGAGGGCAAGGAGCACCTCCTTTTACCTGCTGGAAATGCTCTTGTTCGTGCAGCCCAAGAGAAATTTGGCTTTCCTGGCCACAAAGGCACATTGCTGGCTCGGAACTTGTGGTCCACCAAGGCCGTTCTTTGCAAAGCTTCTTTCCAGCTGCTCATCTCTCAGCCTGTATTGGCACATGATGTTATTTCTCTCCAGATGCTACATTCTGCACTTTGCTTGATGGAACTCCATGAGGTTTCCCTCTGCCCATCTCTCTAGCCTGTCAAGGTCCTTCTGAATGTCAGCTCAGCCTTCTGGTGCATGAGACACTCCTTGCCGTCTTATATCATCAGCAAACTTGCTGAAGGTGTACTCTATCCCTTTGTGCAGGTCATTGATGCCTCAGTAGCACTGGACTGGACTCAATATTGACCTCAGGGGGACATTGCTAGTTAAAAGCCTCCAACTAGGCCTTATGTCACTGGGCACAACCCACCGAGCTCTGTCATGCAGCCAGATTTCAATTTACCTCATTGTCTGCTCATTGAACACATACTTTCTCATCTTACCTGTGAGGGTGTTATGGGAGATAATACCAAAACCCTTACTGAACATTCACTGCTCTCCCCTCATCTACTAGCCCGTTATTCCGCCAGAGAGGGCTATCAGGTTGGTTGAGTAGGATTTTCTGATCACCTTCTTGTCCTTCTGTGCTTAGAAATGGTATTCAGGATGAGCTGCTCTATTGCTTTTCAAGAGATTGAGAAGAGGTTGACTGGACTGTAGTTACCCAAGTCCTCCTTCTTGACGTTTTTGAAGACTGGGGTGACTTTAGCTTTCTTCCAATCCTCAAACTAGTCCTCATGAACTTTCAAAGAGGATTAAGAATGCCCTTGCATTTTGCATATTACCCAACTCCCTCAGCACTCGTCCCATCAGACATCAGAGACTTGTATAAGTCCAGTTTACTTAAGTGTTCTGTACCCAAATCCCCCTCCACCAAGCAAAAGCCTTCCTTGGTCTATAGTTGTTCGTGCTGTTAAAGGCTTGGGATTCCTGAATCCTGATATGCCTGAAGAAGGCATTCTGTAGCTAAGCTTTCTCTATACCATTGCCACCATGACTCCTGCCCCCTGTAACAGTTGGCCCACATTTCCTCTAGACTTGTTTTGCTGCTGATGTGCTTATAGAAGCTCTTCTGTTGTCTTTGACATCCCTCATGAGACTCATTGGGATGGACCATTCTTGAGTTTGGAGGAGGTGAGCCTTGAATATCAACCAGCTTTCTTGGACCCCTCTTCATTCTAGGGCCTGATCCCATGGGGTTCTTTCCAACAGGTATCTGAATAGGCCTAATTCTGCTCTCTGAGAGTCCAGGCTCATGATCCTGATTTTGCCCTCCACCTTCCTTGCAGGATCCTGAACTCCACTCTCTCACAGTTGCTGTAGTCAGGGCTGACCCTAATCTTCACATCTCTAACCAGTCCTTACTCATTCATATCTGTGAAGTCTGACAGAACATCTATCCCTTTATTGGCTTCTCCATTGCCTGTATCAAGAAGTTGGCATCAGTGCTCTCCAGGAAAATTCTGCATTGCCTATGTCTTGCTGCATTGTATCAGGGGGGTTAAAGTCCCCCAAGAGGATCAGAGCCTGCAATGGTGATACTATAAGCTGTCCAGAGAAGGCTTCAATTACTTCTTCCTAATCAAGTAGTCTGTAGCAAACAACCACAATAGTGTCATCCATGCTAGTCTACCATTTAATCCTTACCCATAAGCTCTCAGCTAGTCCAGTGCCCACCCCCAGGCAGAGCTCTGTGCATTCTTGCTTCTTCCTCACATAAAAAGCAACTCCCCCTCCTCACCTCCTTGGTCTATCTTTCCAGAGGAGCCTTTATTCCTCCATTGCAGCATTCCAGTAATGCAAATATCCCACTATGTCTCTGTAATTACAATGAGATCATAGCCCTGCAATTGTGCACACAGCTCTAATTCCTGTTGTTTATTCCTCATGCTTCAGGCACTAGTATACAGGCATATCAAAGAGGTACCCAAATGAACTGATTTCCCAATAGGGAAGTGAATGAATTCCCAGTAATGCTATATTATAGTCTTTTCCCTGTCTACATGCAATACTTGAGGTGCCTTCACTTTAGGCTCTGCTCTGTTGACTATGTATTCTGTTTTGTTCACATCACCCCAGGGCCTTTTTCTGTCTGCCCCATCTATCAGTCCCTCATGCGCTGCTGGTAACTCTCTCCCTCACCAATCATTTCTATTTTTTAGTACTCTTTACCAAGTTGGTAGCCAATTGGCAAAGACACTTTTGCCTCACTTGGCGAAGTGGATCCTGTCTCTCCTAAGTAGATATCTATCTTTACACACGGTCTCATGGTCATAGAAAAGTCATAAGAATGTTGTCAACACCAGCTGCACAGTCAGTCATTGACTCACAGATCTATTACACGCATCTACCTCTCCCCACATCCTTCTCCCTCATTATCAGGAATGAAGAGAAATCCACCCATGTGGGTCCCAAAGACCACTGAGTGCTGAGGAGGCACTCCATCCATTCATCCAGGTATTTGATGAATAAGTTGAACAGGATGGGACCCAGTACCGAGCCCTGGGGGACGCCACTAGCCACAGGCCTCCAACAAGACTCCGCACCACTGATGACAACCCTCTGAGCTCTGCCTTTCAGTCAGTTCTCAATCCACCTCACCGTCCACTCATCTAACCCACACTTCCTGAGTTTATCTAGGAGGATGTTATGGGAGACAGTGTCAAAAACCTTGCTGAAGTCAAGGTACACAACATCCACCGCTCTCCCCTCATCTCCCCAGCCAGTCATTCCATCAGAGAAGGCTATCAGGTTGGTTAAGCAGGATTTATTATCATTGGTGCCTACATTAATAGAAGAAAGGGATAATAGCCATAGGGATGGATAGGCTTTGGTTTCATGATATCCTGGATCCTAACCCTTTGCAAGCAGTCAGCTTTTCTAATTGGCAGGTCAAGACAGTAGATGGGTGCCTCCTCTCCCCCATCAGGGAGTCACCTAGTATCACACAATGCTTCCTCCAGGTCCTCCTATGAGGCTCAGGGTCTGTCAGCCCAGGTTCCTCATTTGACAGCATGCCCATCCCCTCCACAGCTTTGAGGGCTGGGAACCTCTTCATCAGCTGCAAGCCTTCAAGAGGAGCAGAGTCTTCTTTCTAGCATGAGAAATCACCAGCTTTCAGCCTTTACCTTTCTCAGTGTTGCCACTTACTGTCTTGCCAGGCACAGACACATGCAACTCCACTGCAGCTAAAGGCTGGGTCTCTGGTGCTGTAGGGCCTGCAGATGTATTTTGTAGAGAATCTCCAACTCCAGAATAAATCTGTAACTTTTAATGTTTCTTTCAATATTAAAGACTCTTAATTTCTATGCAACAGAGTGGTTTCTTTGATTGGCTATTTTTTTGTTTTGTTTGTTTGTTTTCCCTTGTGTGAACCCTGTCTTTCCTAACTCATTTTTTTTCTCAGAGGGGATAAGTCTTTTTTTAAGGTCACACACAATACCTTATTCTTACTGAGTTTATGAATCAGTCTATAGTCCTTACTTCACTATCCTCTTGTTTTTCTTTGAGTAACAGGTTTTAGCTGAATTACCATCAGTAAAAGTTACTTTTCATGAACAAATCTGCTCTAATATTTACTTCACCTGGAAAGGTTAACTGTAGAGGCCTTAGCAGGGACAGGAAAATGCAAGGAATGCACTTCATCATCTCATTTCTCTTTTATCACTGTGCACTAGCGGTTGCCAGGAAGAACCATATTCAGGGGAATTCAGGAATAAATCTCTATTTTGATTCATAGATCTCAAGGTCTATCGTGAAATAGCTATGTGTATTTCACAGAGAAGGAAAGAAGGGCTGACTCCAAGTCAAACTGACTCCTATTATTTTCAAATGCACTCTAATCCCCGGACGAATTTAGCTCTCTGTAAGGCAGCACAGCTGACAGGGATTTGGATGAAAGTTTCCTCACATCAAAAAGCCTCAAATAATTTTAAAGCTGAGCCCACAGAAAATCCTCTAAATATGTCTTACCTTAGATTTATTTTTAGAATTTAAGAATATTGAAATATGGAGGGAGATGGGGTAGAGCTGTACCTGGGAGGTACTTTGTTGATTTTCATTGCTTTCTTTTTCACTTTTCATTTCAGGATAGTTTATGGCACCACTAGGGTTTCTGTTTGTTTGTTTGTTTGTTTTATATATATGTGTGTATGTGTGTGTGTATGTGTGTGTATATATATATGCATTATATATATGCTGGAGGGGACAAAAGAGCCAGGCAGGCTGGCACTTTCTGTGATTGGCTTAGTGTGACATAGCCTTGAGAGGGAAGAGATGGAAGGAACTTTTATTCAGGAAGTGACAGAGAAGACTTAATCATTACATTTTGGTAGAACATCTAATATCTATTTATAATTACTTGTGAGCTCTACGAGACTTAGCACTTACAAGTACAGAGACCTGTGATTCCTATTTGATGTATCTAACAGAAATTAATCAGAAAGAAGATAATTTTGGGCTGGTAAATCTTGTTCTGACAGTATCATAGGCTTGTGAGCCAAAAACACAATAAAAATAACATATAATCAATTCTTTTAAAGGGCAGCCCGGACCTTCTGGGATATGTTCAGCCTCTTAGGTTTCAAGGTCTGTGATGAGATCTTGTTAACTAACAATCAGGCAAATATTATGAAAAGAAGGATATTTTATGAAGCTCTAGATGGTAGCAAGGACATCCAAAAGGGTAGCAGTCTCCATGGAATAATAAGTTAGAAAGGTATCTACTAAATGCTATTAGGCAATGTCTCCCTTTCCAAAGAACTGTAGACAAAAAAAGCAGCATGAGAGGCAAAAGGAGAGCTTGACAGCCCTGAAGAGCTTATCAAGCTTGAGAGAGAGCATTTGGTGAGAATAAGACTCTCTGGAAGATTTCTATTGGAAGATAAAGAGCAACTGAAAGAACAATGTAGCCTTAAATTCAGACCTGGGGCTATACTTTAGTCTTCTTACTTAGATGAACAAAGTGTAACCAAAGCAGCTAAAGATGAAAAATGTGACTGAGACTTTGGTGTTAGGTCAAGAAATCTGTCAATAATGGGAAAGTCCATCAATGGAAATTTACTATAACATAAACTTTCTAAAGTTTAGACAATTTGGATATATTTTGCATGATTGGATCCATATAAAGAGGATTAAGGATCTCTTTAGCTGCCAGTTGGGCACAAACTTTTAAAATAGGGACCTTGACAGTATAATTTGCTAAATTTTGAGCCAGGGAGTGGAGGGAAACAAGAAAAATAAATCATCATCATTCTATGGACAAGAAGGTAAAATTTTCTGACAGAGAGGGACACTGTTGTTCCTAGCTTCTCTGGAATTGTTTCTGATTTCTCAGCTATCTTGCATCAATGAAAAAAAAATGTACACAAAGAGAAATGTAACTAGCAGAAATCTCTGTGGTGGAGCAAATGATACTTAACTCATGATAGCATCAGAATACACTCCATCTTTGGACCTCTTCTAATTGAAGTTTGATGTGCAAATGATATTTTGGACCATAGGGTTATACAAATGTCATTTAAGTTACACCAAAGAAGGATCCTTGTATGTTACCTGCTGGATGATCAAGAGTTCAGGCAAGGTACAGTTCAGTTATTTGCAGCTAAAAAGTCTCTTAAGAAATTGTCTACAAAAGCTGATGTTTAGAGAAATACCTGCAAGATTTTATCATCTGTAATATATATGTCTATATCTCTCTATATATAGGTATATTTTAATTAACTGCAGGGAGTAAGTGTGTGTGTGTGTGTGCATCTGTGCGCGTGTGTGTGTGTGTGTGTGCGTGCATGTATATTTGTATGTATATACATATATTTGCCTATGTATATGCACATGTGCACTTATTTATTAAGATACGGATTTACTGGAGAAAGACCTCTAAATATTATTACTTGGTGTAGTATGAGTTTCCATGATACACTGTGGGATACTATGGCCATACAACCTTCACTTTCAGATGGAGATTTTATTGATCTCTACATAACACAAGTTTCTATTTTTACAGCTGTTAATAGATTTTTTTTTTTTTTTTGATCTCTCTGTTCTTGCTCATAAATGCAAGTATCTTCATTTGATATAGATATTAAGGCATGACATCATAATGCTAGTGCTAATGACATCATATTAAATTATATAAATCTGATTTTAAAACATCCGACTAAAGGGAAAGAGGCTTTGGGGGCAATTTCAAATTTGAATGTGAAGAAAAAGAAAGAGTTTTACTATTGCTTTGTGCAGAACACTGCTGTAGGCGTTCGTTATATTGTAGACCAGAAGTGGCTGTATTTGCAGCAGAGGTGGAAAACAACACATACACTTGCACCCGAGACACCTCGGTTACAGTCTGGTGCTCTTGCTCAAACCCAGTCTGTCAGCTTTCACCTTTAGTATTTCAGTGAACTGTCATGGCTGACATGGGCATACTTTTGTCTACAGTGCTTCTGCCATTGAGCAAAAAACCTATTTACTATGGTAAAAGATATGAGGACAGGATATCTTGTATTGCTACTGGCAGGTCCTCCAGAATTTGTATGAGGTGTAAAAGAAGATTTCTGTTGAAGAATTTTCTTGGTAGATAATATGGCTTAGCTACAGTTAAAAGCTTTATGCCTGCCTACTGTGACTCAACACCAAATGAAATGATTTCTTTCATTCACCTATGTAAGTATTATCGCATTTGTTGCACATTAGTAAGATTGAAATAGTAGCACCAAATATAATAGGATAGTTATTTTCTTTAAGTGGATGGACTAGGATGGTTATTTTCTTTAAGAGTAGTATTTTGACAACCTGCCTAACCAAACTACCTTAAAAGATACCTGTTGCTACTCATCCAGCATATGTTTTGGGGAGAATGTTTTGCTGGGAAATATCTGTCTTGTCATTATCTTAGCTGAAGCAATTGACTTTTTTTAAAGTAGGATATTAAATTCCTTGTTCCTTATTTGCAAAAACTGAAATTTTGTCTTTCTATCTACCCTCAGTTATGATTAGTGGAGATATATTTTCTAAAGCCTATTCTGTGTTGTCACACCGTAAGTGTCTAATTCTGCAAGGTGTTTAAGAATGTGAATGTTTTTAAGTACACAAATGAAACAGTGCATTCAGTGGGACCACTTCTCATTTAATAGTTGAATATAGTAGCCAGTGAGACTATTGTGGAACCAGGCTGAATTCTTTTCTGAATTCACTCCATCATGCAAATAGAGAGACTTCAGGGAGGGTGATTGTCTCTCAGAAAATAATGCGTCTGTGAATAATATGGCCGTTCCATTATTGCAGCACTTGGTAAAGGAGAGCAAAAGGTCACATACACTGAGAAGGTGAAAAACATAACTAAATTGATTTGTCAGGAGCATGTTTTAGGATGCAAAAAGGAGTGATAAGTGTATGATTGGAGATTTTATCGTGTTGAACTACAGATAAACAAAATGGCTCTTAAAAATAATAAGAATGCTGACAGAAAGAAGACCCCCCCTCTTTCTTTCTTTTTTTTTCTTTCTGTCTTTCTCTCTCTCTCTCTCTCCCGAGTTTTTCTATCATGTTAAAATATCAGAATGAAAATAGACATCTGTACTATTTAGAATATTACAGCACAATTCAATTCAGAATTTGTAGGAGGCTATAGAGAATATCTGTTATCAGACAGAACCATCAGGCAGGATCCTGTCTGAGGAATAGCCAAAATTATTAGATAGAGGACAGAATTAGTACAAAATCAGAATTACTTAATCAATTCTGATTAGCTTAGCTACTTTGCTTGCAGAATACTTGTCCTAGTTTTAATTTCTTTCCTGCAAGGTGGAAATACCTTTGTGAGCTGTCTCTTAATAAGGGAAAGAATAGCATTAAAGGGATACTTTAAATATAGTTCCATTAAAGGTGTGCTCTGGAATATCATTGATGTCTTTATAGAATTAAAATGACAGAGAAATCTTCAATGTCATCACTCAGGTAAATTAAGGAAATTAGAACAATCACAGGTCCTCCACCTTGGTGTTTCTGTGAGGTTTGTGAGAGAGTTATTTATTGACACTAGGAAAAAAATAAATTTTGTTTTTGTCAGGCATAAAAACACTGAGTGTGAAGATGCGTAAACATTTTTCAGTAGTTCTACGATGCTATGTGATGATTTTTAAGTGAGAGTTTTTGATTAGATTTATTTGGTAAAATCCACATATTATTGTCAAAATGCGTCATTAAATATTAGTTTATATTCTGTGTCATTAAACACTCTAACTGATAGTGTTGAGGTATTCAATTTAGAAAGAGTTTACCTGAAAGTCTTCACCTGTACATTATTACTTTCACAAACAGGTCCTAACCCTGTTATATCTCTTGCCAGCTTGAACATGTTTATTCTATAACATTGTAAAGCCAGGTGCAAAATGAAATAGGCTTTCTTTGAAGAGGCTGTGGAATGAGAAAAAGAAATACATCAATAGATTTAAAGGTCAGAGGTAATTTGAGCGAAAGAATGTAAGAAACTATTACCCATAAAATAATGTGTGAATTGCTGCAATAACTAAGCGTCAAGACAGTCAATTACGTGTTGGGGTAAGCAAGCATGAAGATATAAACATCGCAGATCTCTATCCCAGAAAAAAATCACATTTTTTAAATAACTGTATATTGCAAAAAAATACATATATAAATAAATAAATAAATAAATAAATAAATTACTTTAGCCCACATCTGCCTAGAGAGCTCCAAACTACATTTCATATATTAGAAAATGTTTGTTTACTGCCTTCTGTAGAGAGGAAGGGAACAGAAATATTAGTATGACATTCAGGGCCAGATTCTCAGCAGATGTGAATCCCTCAAAGGATTCATTAGTTGAAATTCTTGTTGACTGTAAGTAAGTAAAATCAGATTCATGACATAGAAGATTCTGCTCTCATAGTCAATAAGGTTTGTTGTATGTATATATATAAAATGTGGAAAATAAATTGTCCATTGTTAATAGGATCGAATTAGTGATGCTAGAGTAGAAGATTCACTGAAATTATAATGGAGAAATAATAGGCTATTACATATCCATTAGAGTAACAACAACAACAGAAACAACAAAAAGAGACTTCATTTATTAATTTTTCTATGCATTAATATCTACTGAAATTGTTAAAAGAAAATTAAAATACATTGCATCTACAGCAACATAATGTATTTATATATACGCATAGAGAGTTGGTAACATTTTATTAAAGGAATTTAATAAGGAATTTTGTCAGTAATAAAAGAATTTAACAAGAAATGTTTAAGGAATGTAGATATTTCAAAAGTACTTTAAGCATTAAATAAATACTAAGATCAAAACCTACTATGTTATAATTTTTGTATTGTGACCGAGCCATTTTTAATGTATGAAATTATATTTTCATATATTTTCATACAACATATTTTGTAAAATGATAAGATCTTTTCATGAAATAGATAGGACTGTGTGTCCTCTTGTTATTTCATGACTTCAAGACTTCTGAACACTGGGTGCCTTTTGCCACACATGCTGGTCAGAGAATACTTTATACTGACAAGAGCCTTAACAAAGCTTGAAGCTTTCCTTTTAAGCACAGACAACCACACTACTATCCTGCTTGTTGACAAAAGCATCATCGAAAACTCTAGCTTCAGAAGTGAGTCACAAGCTTTAGAAGCTGAGATTATTTTCACAATATTTCACAGAGATAAAATTTGGCCAGTGTCTTTATGTCAGCTTCATAGTAGAAACCAGGCCTGTGGAACCTGCAGAAGTTCTCCCTTCATCAAATAACAATAAAAATAAATTAAAATAAATTAAAAAATAAAACAAAAAACAAAACAAAACAAAACAAAATCCCATCTCTCTTTAGGGCAATTGTAGAGAAATAGGATTCTACATTGTAGATTACCTTGAGTTTTCTTTGGGATAGGATTTATCAGTTTAGGAAAGGAATAACTTTTTCTTTGTTATTTAAGGGGAAATGAGAGACATCAGGAAAAAAATAACAATACTTGTAGAATCTGTCTGTGGGGGAACACGAAGCAGAAGCGTACATTAATTTTGTGTCTCACAGAGCTAGAGATCGCAGCTGCAGTATGAAGGTGCACTGAGTAGTTGCTTTCCTTGTACTTCTGAAACAGAAATCCCTTAGGGTTGTTCCCTCGAGTTTATCATATAGTTCTGCTTATCACTAATTGCTTGACCTTGATGATAATTATTATGGTTATCGGGGGAAAGAAATTCTCATAGATTAATTTAATCAAAATGCCTCAGTCCATTGCAGGGATGACAAAAGAGAGAAAATATTAAAAATTGTACTAGTCACCTGACACTATAGAAAACCATACTTCATTTTGGTTATTTATCACAGTGGCATCTGTGATTCTCTGGATATGCTGAAACTGTCCTTTTTTTTTTTTTTTTTTTTTCCTTTCCCTTTTCCTCCCTGCTTTGCCTTATAGAGCTCCTGAGTGAAAGGTTTTATTAAAGATAACATCCAGCTGCAAAGAGCCACCTTGAGAAATCACTTCCATCTCAAAGTCAAAAAGCTACTCAAACTAGCTTTCTTGAATGTAAATATAACATTTTCATGGAAAGTATATGAGGTTGTTCCACACTCCTTCCTTTCCTCTTCCACCTCTAAGGTAATCTCTACTTAGTTCTAGTGTGCCACAATATAACTTACTTATAGTTCTTTTTACATTTGAATTTCAAATATAAATAACATTGCACCTCTGCAATCATTTTTTCCAGAGATTTTTGTTTGTTTGTTTGTTTGTTTTTGTTTTCATTCTTTACCAGGGAAACTGGAGACATTTGTGTCTAGTTTTGCAGAGCTGATCAAGTATTTGCACTAGAAATTCAGAAGTATCTTGGAAAGAGTCCCTGTTGCTATCTCTTCTTGCCTGTCCAGTGTCTTCAGGATGGCAGCTCAGCCCTCATGCATATTTACTCCTCTTCACAGTATAAGGTTGTGTTTGCTAGGCCAGAGGAGGAAATATTGTGAGTGCTGGATCATATAAAATGGAAGAGCTGTTGTGATTTATCCAGCACAGAAAGGACTGTCATTAATCTTGTTCTCAAACAAAAATGCTGGACTACACATTTTTTACTTTTCATTTGTTGGCAAACAGCTTTATTTCCCAGAAGTAAATGACTTAATTGCATTATGGTAAATTTCAAATGAATAAGAAAATAGCACACTTGAGAGCTGAACAAACTGTTCTCTACTTAATATAACCTTAAAAAAAAAAAAAAAAAAAAGGAAAAGAAAAAGAAATAAAAAGAGTCTAAAAGTTAATATAGTGAAACATTCCTCTTTGAGGATATTCACTATAACATAAAACACTACATAATTCAAGAGTTCTCTGATTTATTTTATTTTATTTATTTTATTTTATTTCATTTTATTTTTATTTTTTATGAATCTCATTGTAATATTCTTTGTAATTCCATTTGAAATTACCCAGAAGAAACAAAATCAATAACTATAACATAACTAAGTACTTGATCACTAACCTTATCCTGCATACATTTAGAGAGTTATCATCATTTTCTAGCTAAATTTTATTTAAGACACTGTGTCCTGTCAATTAAAATTTATTTCCGGGAAATGGAGGAGAAAGTGCTAAAGTTCTATTTTGAAAATGTTAATGATACTGAACTGATCCCACTCTTTCTAAAAGAAAAGATAGAACTGTCCTTGATTTTTAACAGGACGGAGACGCTTTTGAAATTTCTTTCTTAGAAATGAGAAAGAAGGCTTTCCAATTAAAGTTGATAAGGTAGATTTTTACATTTTTTGTTTTATTTTTAAAGAAAAAAATAAAGCCCTCAAACATACTGACAATGAGTATTTTGTTTTTGTTGTTGTTGTTACTGTTATTTTATTTGGCCAAATCCAACTAGAAGGCAGAATGGATGTATAGGTCTGATGCGACAGATGACTGTCTAATGTGACGTCTAATTCTAATGTAAATATGTAAGTATGTAAATATGTAAGCTTTTGAAGCCAGAAATTTCAAATTATTAAAGAACTCTGAACCGGAAGAGAATCTCAACATGAACCTACATCTAGTAATTAAGATAAATGTACCCAAAATGAAGGCAAAAATTTCCAGCAGTGTGGACAATCTGATACTCCTTTTTAAGGAGTTAGTGAATTTTCAGTGTTACACGCGCACACGCACACACACACACACACACACATATATATATATATGAAATAAAATAAATAAATCTGAATGGCTTGAGTGCTAGGAGCAGGTTCTTTCCAAACATAAGAGATCATTTTTACCCAGCATCCCCTTCCTAAAGTCTTAGATACTCATTACCATCATTCTGTTATAGACCAGAAGTTGTGACATATATAATCACTGTAATAACTTTGATAAGCTGAAGAACAGGAAAAGAAAGGAGGGAAAAAAAAAAAAAAAAAAGGATATCACCATCTTTTTGCTCTAAGAAAGGAGGAGAGAAGGTAGATATTTCTTTGGGGCCACCTATAGAGCTTGTCTCTGTCTAGGAAGATAAGAATTAGCAAATTGCTTTGTTATGTTTGCCTCTGTCTCTTCTGTTATAGGGTCAAAGAGCTTCAGCCAGGGTTATAATCACCTCTGCAAAGTGGTAAACAGATCAAAAAGAGCAGATTGTCCCTGCTGATCCAGAAGGAAGATAGGGGATGGATGGAAGATAGGAGATGGCGTCCTAAAGAAAAGAAGAATCAAAATGGTCCTGGACAAGGCTAACTGCCTTGTTCAAAATGGGATTAAGTGGAAGTCCAGGTTCTGCAAACTTTTGTGGAACCATTTCTGCCCTTGTTATACTTTCGTGAGGGCAGAGACTAGCCAATTGCTGTGACCCAGCAGATACTGGAAAACAGTTTATACTTTAAACCCTGCCACGCCTCATTTAGACATTGTCAGGTACTGCAACTCTACTTTCATTTTGAAAGTGTAAGATAAACTGTAAAAATTTAATCTTCTTTTAACAAACAATTTATCATTATCTATATGGTGCATGCAGGAAGTACCTGTAAAATGGTAAAAGGTGTGGTTGCAGCTGAAGCCAAGGCATGTGATCCCATCAAAGTTCATGTATCAATATGTAAGCAATAGTAGCTTGTCTTGAACCAAATAAAAGTGCATTAACACAACGTAACCAAGAGCAGGCTGCAAGTAATTTTTAATCAGACACAACCAACAAATATTACACCTTACATAAATAAGTCAGAAATATGACTACTCAGGGGGCAAACAATGATAACATAGTTGCATTTGCGAAACGTCCAAGTAGCAAGAGGTTTCCGGAGAAAAGAAGAGATAAACGCAAGCGACTGCAGAAAAGCAAGTAATGACATAAAATACACGAGGATGAAAACTTGCAAAACCCAGAATAAAATAAATGCTGAGAGCAGATGAGATCCTCTTCAGAGGCATTTGGGCAAGCAGTATAAAACCAGTAGCCACTAATGAGGAAAGATGTCGAAGAATGAAGTAGTCTACTTCCATTCCCAAGCCTCTTGTCAAGCTGCTCTAAAGCCTGAGTGTTTCAGTATGAGTGCCCTTGACCTCTGCAGCTAGAATTCTGAATTAAACAACACAGCAATCAGAACTACCTGTGCCATTAGGTTTATGGTGTTGCACATTCACAGCTAATTTGGGACACTAGTTTTGAACACCAGTTGTGCACATGCAGTAATAAGTAGTGATACTATGTGAACACAGTCCTATAGTGTGTTCTTAAATTAATAATATTTTGTTTTAAAATTCAAAACAGAATTGACTTGTCAATCTTCTAAGAACTATCATCATAGTGAACCCTTAACTCCCTGATATGTAAGTGTGCGTATATACACAACAATTGTACATATAGCATATATATGTATTTGTGTGTGTGTAAATATGCATGTATGTATGTATGTTTATAGGTGTACACATACACACACACATACACAAATATATTCATATATACAATTGCAGCATAGTTCTCTATATGCACAAATACACTGACACAAAAGCACACAGAGGCACCATTACATCCAAAGACCTACAGTAAAGCCATAGCTTTTTCATGTCAGCTGGTAACCATAAGATAGTACCTCTAGTGCAAAAGCCAGCATTACATGCTGTTTCGTCCTCCAGAAGGGAAGAACTTCCTCCTTAGGCACAGCCATAAAGGCATGAGATATGTCTGCACTGACTCCGAGCAGCAGAAGGGACCTAAGCTACCATCTTTTTATTGCTTCCTTTCTGTATCTAAGCAGTATTGAGCTACGTTTTATTAAAGAAAATTTTTAAGATCATATGCATATTGCTTTCTGCAAACACATAGTGATGTTTTTTATGGTCTAAGCTTCAGTTCTTTGCCTAGCACTTTACTACTCAGCTGCTCAGCTTCCAGTCTGCTCAGTACACACACAGAGCTGGTTCCTGTCTTCAAGAAGTCCACGTAGATACACTATTAATCATTTATATGGCAAGCAGTCCTTCGTTTGAAAGATGTTTGGAATAATTTGCCTGAAACAGAAGACAGATTTTGTATAGGAAGACAATTTCATGGCAATGAAAGCTGTGATTTTATTGAAAAACGTTTTGATCTGTTGGGATCTGGCTACATTAAGGTGAAATTGTATGAATTCTGATCAACCTCTGTTTTGAGTTAGCATGACTTAGTGCCCACATTATGAAGTAGCATTCAGCCTTCTGTGCACACATTAGGGACCTCAGTTCGGCTCTGGAAAACACAGCCCCACACAAGAATGGTATGATCTGTGAGCGTTTTTCCTCAGCATATGTGGGAAAACATGTCCACCTTCCCTAAACATGTATAGTGATTGGGAGAGACATTGGAGGGTCTGAAGGCTCATAATTCTCACTTTATTACAAACCAAGAGTGGCATTTGACATATTCTACCCAATTCAGCTTTCTTCTTCTGTTGCTTCTGGTCAAACAATCATGAGTTAAAAATATTTGTTTGACACCTATTTCTGTAAATAATAAAATGGTTTTGAGAAATTAATTGGGTTTAATAAATATATATATAGTTTATTAATAAAATAATAATAATAAAAAAGAGTTTTAAGAGCATATCATTCCTAACCTTCAGGAGGTTACTGATTCATCTCTTTCTCTTTCAACAAAAGTTCTAAAATATTTTTTTTTAATACTCAATCTATTTATTTATTTTTCTAATTCAGACAAGATTTGCCCTTGAGGCTGAAAGCAACCTGCATCATGTGAGTCTGTTTTGAATACTGAATATACTGTAAACTACCTGGATTAACTCTCAGTCCCTGTACATTGCAAATATCCAGCTTTTCATCTGTTTAGGACTACAGGGAGTTCATGGTGAAAACAGGTTTTCGTATTTACTCTAATTTAAGCACAGTTTATTAGGTGGGTTCCTGAAGTATATGTTTACTGTAAGTATTGTTATCTTCTCAGGTAATTTCCAAATCTTAACTGATAAAAATTGTGAAAGAATTATCAATCATGTTACCTATCCCTATATTGGTTATCTGTGGGAGATTTATGTTTCAGGTCTTTTGTATTAATCAGCTATATAAGTATGAATAAGTAAGTCAGACATGAAAGGTGAGTTCTTACTTCCCTGCTGTGTGCCAGTAGTGAGCCATATAAGCCATTTGCAGCCAGGTTCCTGGTACAGAAACTTGCTTTTCTTAACCAAACTTACCAAAAACAGAATATGAAGACAAGAATATATTGACTCATTTCTGTTTTGTGCTAGTCACTTCAGCTGCTTTCAAGAGACAACACTTTAATTCATTGATCATCTCATTATTTCATCTCCAAAGATCAGTTTCACATGTTCTACCTTTTATAAGGGGTTTTATAATAATCCTGTCTGTAGCAAATCACCTTGTTATACCATTAATCAGCAAATGAAACTAATTGTGTCAGGAAACCTAACAAGTATTGCAGAATGATGTGAATAAAAATTAAGAAATTTAGACAGGTTTTCCATCAGTACAAAATTTAACAATTGTCTTAGTCTCCCTTTTCCACATACAATTAGTATAGATAACTATCCAGCTACCCTGAGAATGACAAACATTTAACTGCATCCTCACCTGAAGATCTTGCAGCTGATTTCTGTGGAAGAGAAAAGCACACTGACAAGCTTTCTGAAACATTTTTCTCATTTTGCCATATTTGTGCTGTTCTCTTAGTTGAGTCTAAGCCAGATGCTCTTTATTTAAGAAGAAAAATAAGAGATGGAATTCAGAAGTCCTTTCAATGAGGATGTATTTGTGCATCACTGGGATTTAGTCGGAGTAAGATGATGCAACCCTCTAGCACTGCTGTTCTGTGACATCTGATCAGTATTCTAGATGTCCAGAAAGAAAATGGAGCTGTCAAGTAGATGTACCAGTGCCTTCCCCTAGGACCTCAGTGCCAGCCCTTGGTCCTGGCCACAGCTGTGCCTGGAGGACCACCTCTCACTGGAGCCAGGGGCATGCACCAGGGTCTTTTCTACTTGTCTGTGCCTGAACAAACTCTCTAAGGCACCAGATTAATATCATTGTGGCTCCTTGAGAGAGGACATGTGCTCACACACTAAATTACTGAAATAATTTTGAAAACAGTATATCATCACATGGTACAGTAATCTTTTCAACAGCTATGGTTTTAATCACTGAATTTTTGTAAATATGAGGTAGCCTACCAACTTTAGCAGGTAGATAAACAGTATATTTCACTTGTATGTAACCACGTATTACACAAAACTCTGTAACTGTTCTGGATACTACAGTATCATTCTAGTAGTATGATATTTGCTTTGTGGTGAATTTTTGTGAAGTGCTGTCTCTTTCAATCTGCAAGAGTCACACAGATATGACCAAAACACAGTCATTTTTCAGCTGGTCTCCAGCCTCCATGCATGGGTTTTCTCTAAAGCTGCCATGCCCTTTTACTCTTGAGGAAATATGAGATGTCATCTCAGTTTGAAAAGAGCACAATATAGTAGGACTGGACTCCCTGACTCGCAGGGCTTTGTGTACATAGTCAAGCCTTTCAGGGGGGTTCTTGGAGTTGTTGTCTTTGATATCTAGTAAGTGCTAAACAAATGACACTGTCAGATCCAAAGAGGAAATACCCTACATTTGTCAGCCTGGATTCCATCAGGAGCTTTCTTCTTTCTTAACAAAAGCTCTTCTTGATATTTCAGACACAACCATATCAGCACGCACAGTGACTGATACCACAAGCCTTTACCACAGGCTGGTAACTGTAAGCACTTTCAAGGACCTTTGATTCGTATCTGCTTAAAGTGTGTTTTTCTCACTGCCACAGCTACTGTGCGTGACATCGTCACAGAATCAGGGCCTCAATGTAACTTCTGTATGGGTCAGACCTGTTTTCATATTTCTTTCCTATTACATTTTTCAGAGCACTAATCCTTTGTCTTCACTGAACCCTGGACAACAGGTCCCCACTGCAGGCAGTATATCATATTTTTCTTTCCCAAACAGCCTTGATTTCAGAGCCTGTAGTTCTTAAATGCTTAATTTCTGTAGTATTTGCTGCATAGGATCTCACTGCATTCTCTTGTCTTGATATAACATTCTGAGTAGAAGAGTGACAATTCTTCTTGTTTGTTTCTTGTATGATATTTCTGGCATGCTCTAGCTTCCATTGTGTGCTCATTTAATACTTAACCAATGAAAATTTAATCCCCAAAATAACACACAGTATCTTTCCACCAAAGCTACAATGCAGTCAGTGTTGGCTCTCCTATCTTTTGAGAATAAAAAATACGTGTAAATAGGTTAACAAAAAGTAATATATTAATCCTTAAAAAACAGATATTCAATAAGAAAGCAATTCATTTGCTCTGTCTTCATAACTATATTTTCTAACGTAAGTCCAGTCTTGCCTGTATTTAAGTGTTGTATTTGTATCATGTTGCAAAGGGATTAGTAGGACTTAAATGTGTTACTTAATGTATTTTATTAATGTATTCATATGTTTCTTATATCATAATTCCCATTTAAATCACCTAAGCTTCTTGTATATCACTACACAGCTTTGCATATGCATAGTGTTTTGCATTCAGAATGATAGCTTTGAATATTCTCAATATCTATTTCATGAAGGTTTTATTTATTTTTATTTTTTCAGAAGACCAGGAAAATAGAAAGTGAAGGTATCTTTTCTGGTTTTATTAGTTGACAATAACTACAAAAGACATACACGGTCTTGCGTAATGTAAACCATAGGCTATCAGTCAGTAATTCCCCAGTCAAGAAACTAATCTAAAATGAATGTTTCAAATAATTCACAATATTTTCATGGATAGAAAAGGGGATAGAACTTTAGGCAAGAAACTGTCTGAACATACATAACTTTCAGTGATGTGATGTTATGGGTTTTTTGCATATATGTATTTCTGTTCCTCTCTGCCCTCCAGCAGTTTAGTTAAATCTTTTGCTGTAATCATTAACTTGTTTTGCTTTCATTGCTGTATTCATAATGCTGAACCTGAGCAAAATTCTAGCTTTATAATTGATGTTTACTTCCAAAAGAAAAATGAACTCTGTAGTGAGCAAAGCTTTACTGATCACTCCATAATTTTTTTATATATCAAAAAATATTGTCTTTTCCTCCTCTTAATATGCCACCAGCAAACCACACATCACTGATATTATATTTAAAACATTTTTGATTATGGGGAAGGGAAGGAAAATACCAAGGAAAGTTCTAGTGTCTGAATTTCAAAAAATACAAATGTCCAACACAAACTAAAAGAGAAGAATCTTTATACAATACAATACTTTCAGTGGACGGATGTTCCACTTTTGCTTTTACCATAATTAATGTATAATTTATATGCTATCAAGATACCATATGACCCATGTAATGCTGATGTTTTTTATTTAGAGTATTATATAGTTCCTAATACATCATATGATCTTGTTCTGGTTCTTGTTCTTGAGCACAGTGAACAGATACAGCAGTTTGTGCAGGAGGAGTGCAGGAAGGTGCAAGAGGAAGTCTTTATTTCCAGTCTTAGTGGTATCCACTTTCACAAACACGGTTACAACTTGCCACAAAGCTTATTTGCCTGCAGCTCTTGGAGATGCTGCATCAGCTGTGTTGGAAGCTTCAACCTGGCCAGATCTGCTGATGGCAGATGTGGCTCTACAGCTCTCAGGCTGCAGGGAGTGCTTGGGGTCTTTCCAAAAGGCCTGGACTGATAGTAAGCCCTCCTGCAAGAGGTGTGCTGTTTTTGACAATTTCTGTCATCAGGTCAAGGAGCTGTGGGATGAAGTCAGCAAACTGTGAAGCATCTGAGAAAATGAGCAAGATTCAGGGTGTTCTTGGAGACTGTACTGTTTCAGGAGTCCCAATCCCCTGCAGCAGGGGAGTTGCTGGAAGGCTCTGTGCAGTGAAATAGTACAGCACAGCACTGTAGAAGAAGACTGAAAACTAGTAGAAGGAGAAAGGTCCCTAATCCTCCCATAGACTTGGACTTACAGTTGGACAACCGATTTAGCCTTCTCGAGGATGAGGAGGACCTGGACCTGACTTCAAGGGAAGCAACTGTGCCTTGCAGGAACACTTGGAAGAGGCAATGTGTGGTTATTGTGGGTGACTCCATGCTGTGGGGGGATGGTGGTACCTATTTGCCAGCCTGACCTCTAGTCTAGAGAGGTTTGCTGCCTACCGGGGGCTCGAATACAAGGTGTCATTGAAAGGCTGCCAAGACTTGTCCACACATCAGACTACTGCCCTCTGCTGCTCTTTTGTGTGGGTACTGACGATATGGAGAGCAATTGGAAACAATCAAAGAGGATTTCAGAGCTCTAGGAATAGTGGTCAATGTTTTGGGAGCCCATCTGGTCTTCTCCTCCATCCTACCAATGAGGGGGGAGGGTGGGAGAAGGAGCAGAAGGATTTTCCAAGTTAACGACTAGATGTGCTGTTGGTGTTGGTAAAGGATTTTGGTTTCTATGAACATGGAACACTGTTTGTAGATCGACCTCTGATGGTGAAAGGTGGGATCCATCTCACTAAGCAGGGCATGCATGACTTTGCCAACAGGTTGGCCAGCCTGGTAAAGAGGTCTTTAAACTAGGCAGGAAGGGGGGAAGAGGAGAGATATATGGAGAGGGAAGTCAGTAAAACTCAGCTCAAGTTGGGAAGCCTCCAGCAGGTTCATGCAGCTGGGGATGTGCATTTGAGACATGGCTATGGGGGACCCCATTACATCCTTCCTGGGAAACCTGCAGGCATGACCACCTCTCTGAAATGCCTGTACACCAATGCACGCAGCATGGGGAATAAACAGGATGAGTTGGAGATCTTTGTGTGGTTGCAGGGCCATGGTGGGATAGCTCAGAAGACTGGAACCCTGTCATGGATGGCTTTGTGCTTTTTAGGAAGGACAGGCCGGGGAGGCGAAGTGGTGGAGTTGCTCTTTATGTGTGAGAGCAACAGGAATGTGTCGGGCTCTGCCTGGGGCCTGGGGGTGGAGGAGGAAGAGGCAGTTGAGAGCTTATGGGTAAAGATCAAAGGGCAGGCTAACATGGGGACGTTGTGGGTATCTGCTATAGGCCACCTGACCAGGAAAAGGAAATCAGTGAGGCCTTCTACAGAGAGCTGGAAGTAGCCTCATGATTACAGGCCTGGTTCTCATGAGGGATTTCAACCACCCTGATACCTGCTGGAAGGACTACACAGCTAGGCACAGACAGTCCAGGTGGCTCCTACAGTGCATCGATGATAACTTCTTGTCACAGGTAGTGGAGGAAACTACGAGGAGTGGTGTCCTGCTGGACCTTGTACTAACCAGTAAGGAAGGACTGGTTGGAGATATGAAGGTCGGAGGTAATCTTGGTTGCAATGACTGTGAGATGGTAGAGTTCAGGATGCTGCATGGAGAAAGCAAGGCAATAAGCAAGATTGCAACCCTGGACTTCAGGAGAGCAGACTTTCACCTCTTCAGAGACCTACTTGGAGAAATCCCTTTGGTTAAGGCCCTAGAAGGAAGGGGCATCCAAGAGAGCTGGTTAGTATTCAAGCATCACTTCCTCCAAGATCAAGAGTAGTGCATCCTATCAGAAGAATTCCAGAAAAAAAGAGGCAGGAGACCTACATGAATGAGCAAGCAGCTCCTGGCAAAATTTTGACAAAAGAGGAAAGTACACAGAATATGAAAGAGGAGTCAGGCCATTTGGAAGAATTATAGGAATGCAGTCAGAGTATGCAGAGAGGCGATGAGGAAGTCTAAGGCGCGTTTGAAATTAAATCTGACAAAGAATGTCAAGGACGACAAGAACAGCTTCTTCAAATACATCAGCAGCAAGAGGAGGACTGGGGAAAATGTGGGTCAGCTACTGAATAGGGCAGGGTGACAAGGGATACGGAGAAGGCAGAATTACTAAATGCCTTCTTTGCTTCAGTCTTCACTGCTAAGGGCAGCCCTCAAGAATCCCAGAGCCTGGATGTGAGGGAGAAAGTCCAAAGAAGGGAAGACATTCCTTTGGTTGAGGAGGAAAGGATTAGAGACCTTCTGGGCAGGCTAGATATCCACAAATCCATGGGCCTGGGTGGGATGCACCCATGAATACTGAGGGAGCTGGCGGATGTTGTCACTAGACTGCTTTCCATCATCTTTGAAAGATCCTGGAGAACTGGAGAGGTGCCTGAAGACTAGAAGAAAGCCAATGTCACTCCAGTCTTCAAGAAGGGCAAGAAGGAGGACCCAGGCAACTACAGGCTAGTCAGCCTCACCTCCATCCCTGGAAAGGGGATGGAAAAGCTCATTCCGGATGCCGTCTTCAAGCATATGGAGAGAAAAGAAGGTGATCAGGAGTAGTCAGTGTGGATTCACAGCAGGGGAAATCCTGCTTGAGCAAACTGATAGCCTTCTGTGATGGAATGACTGACTGGGGAGATGAGGGGAGAGCAGTGGACGTTGTGTACCTTGACTTCAGCAAGGCTTTTCACACTATCTCCCATAACATCCTCCTAGATAAGCTCAGGAAGTGTGGGTTAGATGAGTGGACAGTGATGTGAATTGAGAACTGATTGAAAGGCAGAGCTCAGTAGTGGTGGGGACTCTAGTTGGAGGCCTGTGGCTAGCAGCATCCCTGAGATCTCAGTACTGGGTCCCATCCTGTTCAAGTTCTTCATCAACGACCTGGATGAGGGGACAGAGTGCCTCCTCAGAAGTTTGCTGATGATCCCAAGCTGTGAGGAGTGGCTGACACACCTGAGGGCTGTGCTGCCATTCGAGAGACCTGGACAGGCTGGAGATTGGAGCGGAGAGGAAACTCACGAGGTTCAACAAGGGCAAGTGCAGAGCCCTGCACCTAGGGAGGAATAACCCTAGGCACCAGTGGGAGCTAACAGGCTAACCTTCTGGAGAGCAGCTCTGCAGAGAAAGATCTGGGAGTGCTGGTGGATGACAAGTTGACCATGAGGCAGCAGTGTGCCTTTGTGGCCAAGAAGGCCAATGGTATCCTGAGGTGAATTAGGGAGAGTGTTGGCAACAGGTCGAGGGAGGTGATCCTGCCCCTCTACTCAGCCCTGCAGAGGCCTCATCTTGAGTACTGTGTCCAGTTCTGGGCTTCCCAGTACAAGAGAGACATGGAGCTACTGGTGAGAGACCAGTGTAGAGCTACAAAGATGATGAGAGGGGCTGGAGCACCTGCTCTGTGAGGAACGGCTGTGAGAGCTGGGCCTGTTCAGCCTGGGGAAGAGAAACCTGAAGGGGGATCTTATCAACGTGTACAAGTACCTGAAGGGAGGGTGTCAAGGGGACAGGGACAAACTCTTTTCAGTTGTCCCATGTGACAGGACAAGAGGCAATGGGCAGAAATTGAAGCACAGGTAGTTCCGCCTGAACGTGAGGGGGAATTTCTTCCCTGTGAGAGTGACGGAGCACTGGCACAGGTTGCCCAGAGAGGTTGTGGAGTCTCCTTCTCTGGAGATGTTCAAGGCCTGCCTGGATGCAACCCTGTCTAACATGCTCTAGGTGAACATGCTGAGCAGGGAGGTTTGACTAGATGATCTCTAGAGATGATCTCTCTTCCAACCTTACTGATTCTGTGATTCTATGGAATTATAAAAGATATTCTCCAAGCTATACGTGAAACAAGTTTGTGATTTTGTTTTTATTTATTTGCTTGTTTGTTTTTAAGACATTCCTGAAAATGTGCCTCTTATGAGCTTCTTTCTAAAAACCCTCTGACAAGAGATTTATTTCGTTTTATTTTTTTTTCCCATTTAGACAACCGCTAGAGCATTTTCATAGAGTCGTAATCAGTGCTTGCATATATGGAGAAGATGAAAAACAGAATGCAGACATACGTTTGTGGTGACAAAGGATAGATTGTAGAATATAAATCCTCATTTTGCTACTGGATTTTAAGTGTATATGAATTCCTACATTAGGCATGTTAATTCTCATATGGTCCTATAGAGATTCCAGTTTCATCATGTAATGTGAGAAAGAGTTCAAAGTCATAAGACCTGCATTTATTAAATATGGATGGAACTAGCCCTTAAATGCATACATTTGTCCCTGGGATAGCTAGATTATGAACTTTAGTGAAAACATTGTTTTCTATAGTCTAGTAGAGCCACAGTTCCAGAGACAAATAAAAAATATGTCATATCTTGAATATGGTATTTTAATAGGTCAACATCCGAGTGAATAAATGCATGTGCACTATCACTAAAGCAATGGGATTATTTAGGTAAATAAGACCTCAGCAACATGTGTAAAATACTCTCTTATAACCTCCAGAGATAGCAAACATAGTGGCTGCAAAGGACTTTACTGTGAGAACTGAAACTGGAAATAGAAAGACGCAGCAATATGCCCTTGTGTTTAAACACAAGAAAAAGCTTTTATACTGTGAATGCTGCAATAAGTTTCCTAAAGAGGTCATGGACTCTTCATCCTTGGAGATATTCAAAACGTGACTGGACACAGTCTTGGACTACCTGCTTTACAAGATCTTGTTCTGGGGTTGAGGTTGGACGAGAAGATCTCCACAAGTGCCTTTGAACTTTATCCACTCCATGATGCTTTTCTATGGATAATGAAAAAGGTCTGAGTTAGGGACCACTGACACAGAATGGACAACTACAGGTCTATAGTACCTAACAGAATGCATCTGAGAGTGCCAGAAGAGTTGGCTAACATCATTACAAAGCCTTTCTATCATCTTTGAAAAATCACAAAAATCAGAGAAAGTACCAGATGACTGGGAAAAAGTAAATATTGCACCTATCTACAGAAAGGACAAAACAAATATCTAGGAAACTACAACAACTCTTAACTCTATGGCAAAATTACAGAGCAGCTGGAGAGAGCAGTACTGTGTGTGGTCAGCGCCAGCAGCATGAGGAGCTTGGGAGCCCTGGGAGGTGATGCTCTGCCTTGACTGGCACAGCCCAGCCTGCCCTGGTGGTGTGAACTAGGGATGCTGGCAGTGTGCTGGGCTCTGTCTAAGGTTGAGGCCTTGAATTTCCTTAGTTCCTGGAAGGAAGGATAATGCCTAAAATGTCGTACTATTTTGAGGGTTTCTTTAGGTAGATACACTTTGCAGTCACATCAGAGTTAACCTCGAACTTGTTAACCTTGGTACTGGCTGCAGTGTAGTCATGGCCAGCCAAAACTCATGTGGGCTGTAAGGGCTGCATTTGTAGTCAGCCAGTGCATTCTCATATGGAGTGCTACCATTATCCAAATTAGTTTTAAAATTAGTTTGGATGTGCCTACCCAAAACAGCAATACATACAGTAGAAATAGCATAGTTTTCAGTGTTTGTTGTTAAATATGTTTCAAAAATGACTTTAGAATACTCACATAATGCTGCTAAGATGAAGTACTGGTTAAATTATTATTGAAAATGAGCAAATAAAATATTCCCTTAACCTCCAGTTTGGGATTCCCTTTCACCTTCCCTTTGACCTCTACTGCCAGTATCAGAGAGAAAGTAGAAATTTTCCTGTCCTTTCAACTTAGGCATTCTCTCTTAGTTTCACAGGGTTTCAAGTTTTTGACTATCCTGTATAAATAAAACAAGGAGACAAGGGAATCAGATCAAATTATTTTGTTTCTTTTGGGTTAAAAAAATTGTGACATGGATATGATGTATTATTTCCAAATTATTCAAAACAAATTATTGCTATTTATTTTAATTATTGAAATTATAGACCTGAATAAATTAAAAAAACTTGTCTCATGCTGCTTCTAAAAAATTAGTTAAAGCTAAAGTAAAAGATGTAGGGAAAACTGTGAAGTCCTTGTATTAACTGGCATGCTATATAAACATATTCCCAATCTGCAGTAAATTGGTCACTTACATTACTGTTTTATTTTCTTATTTATATAGAGAATAAACATGCCAAATAATCACAAAAGTAGTATTACAATAGTATGTCTGACTTTTCTTGAAAATGAGGCATCTTAGATATCCTGATACTTTACTTAATTCAGTAAGAACAGAAAGGTTAGGATGAGCTTGAGCTTCCAGATGTCTTTTTAATCATCTGCTATTCAATTGTTCATCATTGTTCAGCTTCACAATCTCTCAAATCACAATAAGCAACAAGGACACTAGAGACTACTCATCCATTGTTTCTTTCATTTGGAAGTCTTTTCAGGGCAGATGTTCTTGGCAAAACTTGAAATGCCTGTGTAAAAGCTCAGTGAAATAAGGAGAAATAAATCTATTCCTGTTGATTGCAAGCCTAGAAGCTCCAGAAGATTTTCAATTTTGTAAACTTTTTGGTATGTTTAGAGCCACTATTGAACAAACCTGGTAGGAATCATAAATAAATAAATAAATAACATTTATTTAGACTCTTATCTGGTGTCTATGAGGTTTGTTCAGCAGCTGTTACTGGGAGATTTTTAGGTTTGCTTGAACATAAAATTCCACGAAGAACTTGCTGGTTTGAACCTGCAGGAGATAATTTTATTTTACCAGTGAATACCCTGCTAGGTGAAATGGCTGACTGAACTGTCTTTGAGAAATGTGTCAGTACAAAACACACTCACAGGGATTTAGATTCCTTTTGGACCTTAATAGGATCAAATCACTAAATCTCCTGGTAAGACTTTGACAGCTCTCTCTATTAAGTCTCTGTTACTAGATGGAACAAAAAGCTATTTTACTAAATTTTTATGAAATGTAAATATTCAGTCAGAAACCTACTTTTAAATTTTTGAAAACTAAGCTGGTGGCCAGGAAGCAAAGTGTAAAGGGTTTCTCTGTGCACATAAAATCTAAATAACATAAAATATCTTTCATTTTCCAACAGAGCTATTAAAGAATAACAATCCCCCTCCAAAAATCTCATATAATTACTGGCTTCCAGTATGTTGTACACTCTTCAGACAATCCAATCTCAAAACTACAAAACACAAAAGCATATTGCAAGCACTACTACTGATACCTGATCCTTGAAATTATGCCATTATTTTATTTTATTTTTCCCCCTGGATATATGCCTAGTTAGAATGGAGGGAAAGAATATTCCATAGTATTTGTGATACAAGGTTAAATGTGCAACTTATTTTTACGTGCAAATATCAGAGGGAAATATACCTTGTTCCAAAATTTTTTCAGGAAGTGCTTTGTTTCTGGTCTTTGATCTTTTCAAAACAAACTGTTAAAGCAATGAGAAAGGGTCAAATAACCTAAAAAGTAATCAGAACACTTTATTTCAGTTTGGAACTGTGTTTTGTCATAAACTGAGTATAATCATAAGTCATGTGGGACTACTGAGCCTTGAAAGACTGAAAATCTCAAGGACCATTAAACACAAAAAAATCTCCAAGCTTTTAATGTCAAGAGTGGAGAATGCTAAACGTGAATGTAAATATGAAAACCTTTTGTGAATATAGGACTTTTCTTTTCAATGGAAAGTTCTGTTATTTCCATAATGAGGACATTAACATTACCTATGGCCCTTTAAAGAGTCAGCACTGTACACAGCTATTTCCTTGCTTTCTTACTTATGCAAATGTTAGTGGGAATAAGTAGGCAAGAAGGGGATATAATTTCTTATTCTTAATGCTGTTATCAATTAAGCATGTGGATATTATACAAAGTTATTTATGTCTTATTTTAGACTCCAGGATGATATATATATATATGTGTGTGTATATATATATATATATACACACACATATCCTCTATCCATTAAGGTGAAAAGCAAAAATAAAAATGTAGTGATTTTTTTTTATCTAGAAAGAACACAGTGTAGCTGATTAACTGAACTAATGAGTGTATAATAGGAAAAGATAGAATGTGTTGACTTATTCTTCTTAGCAACACTGTTCCTAGGGTGTCTTTGGTATTATAAGCATGTTTAAGACACAGATTTTTGTTGGGAATGTTTTCTGTTAAGGCTTGTCCTGTATGCTATCTTTGGGCGCAAACTGAAGATGACTGACTGTTGGCTTCATGGGTTATTGGATGGGTTTGTTCACTAGTTATGATACAGCAATATTCCTTAAAATTATGTCATGTAGAGACACAGACAACTTCAAACAAGTATCATGACCAGAGCAGACTAAAGAGCTGTAGCCTACAGCAGAGAGAAGCCCCTCACTTCCCTTGTTTTCCCATGGCAAGACAAAGAACATACTCTCCTGCTAAACACTCTTTTCCTAATGGCTTAATAGGCAAAGCAAGCTCTGCCAAATTCATATATTTTGTTTTAGAAGATGTAAGGTTGGAAATTCCAGAATTACTTGTTTTGGAAGTGACATATTATGATATCTAAACATATAATGGTGAAGGCCCTTCACCTACAACCGTGCACAGGTGTCAGTCTAAACTAACTCCACCGAGCTGAATGAAGGCAGAAAATACACCTACCAGAAAATCCCCCTTTCAACCAAGATTTTCCCTTCTGACCTGCTACTCATGGCAGAAGCTGCCATGAATCCTGCCTTAGCCACTGGCACAGCTTTCTAGCAACACTGCCAACCTGCACAGGATCCCTGCCAGCTCTGAACACACAAAATCTAATTCTCTAAAGCCCTCAACCTACTACTGCCATGCAAAGGGTCGTATTGTGGCTGCCTCTCTCCTACCCACTCTCTCTAACATGTTAGTTGATTGATTAAACAGCTTCTGTAAAATCATTTTATTTCTAGTTAGCAACAGGAGAGAGAAAACCTAATTAAGGTGAGAAAGCATCTACTGCCTTCCTGTGTCCAGCTGAGGGATGATGGTAGAAAAATCCTCCAGTGTGAATGGAGCTTCTTTAGCTCTCTGAGACAAATGTATGATGAAAATTGGTAGATGTTGATAAACGATGCCACAGCCACAGCCAAAGGAGGTGATTCATGAGGGAAGAAAGCAGAAGAGGAAACAATTCTGGACTAATTATGTTAACAGATGATGCCAGGAAAAAATCACAGCACTTAATTTGAACAAATCAAAAAAAAAAAAGGAGGGAAAAAAAAGAAGAAACTAGTGTCAAAGGAACATTGTCCTAGGAATTTAATCCCCCAAATATTTAATCTTTTAGAAAACATTGTAGTAAGTGGTGAGAGATTTTAAGATTATAGAATCATATTTGATCTTAAAAAGCTTTTGGTGATGATATATGGTCATATCTGCAGTCATATTTCTGTGTTTCTTTATTCTAGATGATCTCAGGCTTGAGTGGAGTTATTTGGGTTGTTTGAAATATAGGAGTCAGATGTGAGGGGTTTAACTCTTCTATGCAAGCAAACTAATCAATTTCCTTCTTTTATCTTTATTTTTTTCTCTCTTCCTATACATCAGAGCCTGTCACCTTATCTAGTGAGCGCAAATATACCAGTCAGCTCTACTTTTTCTCAGATGATTGTGTTATTTAGGGTAAGTCATTCTTTTAAAATGTTGCTTTTCCTGTGTTTAGAGAATAACATTCAAGCATTTGATAGTGAAGGAAAGCCTTCACAGAAACATCTTTTCTCCTATCCATCTCTTGGTATGACTGACCTAATGTCCTCCTTTTTCTTAGAAACACTTTTTTTTTTTTTCTTTTTTTCTTTTTTTCTTTTTTTTCTTTCTTTTTTTTTTAAGGTTAAAGTCTGCTCCTGTTGCCAGGAATGTACATATTCTACAATAACAAAGATGCTTTAGTTTATCATCTTTTTAAATATGAAAATGGACCCTCTTCAAAACCTATCTAGAAGTTTGCTGTTTGTTGGTGAGCTAAAGGTGTATTCACTCATATTAGGTAACTGGAGCAGACTAGAAATTGTGTCACCATATGAGAGTTTTGTAGGCAAATTGCTCACCCTTCATTATTCAAAGCAAGAACTTTGCACAGCTTTCTCAGATACCTTTGTTCGCATTTCTGATTTCAGTTCTTTCACCCTTCTGAAGAAACCCATCTGTTGTCCCAGGGGAGCTTATCAGCCCTGGGCACATTCTCTCCTTTCTGCAACCAGATACTCCTCTCAGACTCAGCTTCTCTCCAGCCTCTTCAGAGTAAATTCAGGTTGGTGATTAGAAATAATCAGTATACCCTCAAATAGACCTATGCAAATGCAGCATTAATAGATACATCCGTTTGGGAAGCAGGATAACACATGTCCCTTTCTGCACATTCTGTTCCCCATGTGAGCAGGAATAACTCTGCTGATGAGGGTGACATGAACAGCTTTACATTTACAAACGTACTGACTCTATTTTTCTGAGACATCCTTTCCTATTTTGCTGTATATTGTAATTTTGAGTGGAAATACAGAGAGTGAGGCAGCTGGTATCTTGTGGAGAGTGTTTTTTCCAGACAATCAGGCTCAGCTTTGGATTTTACTGCCAGAGGTATTTTTTGCCAGCAAACAAATGTAGCTGCAGACAATGTCTGAATATTACCCAAATATGGAAATATCCATTAGTGGGTTCTTTCTGTTAAACTCAGCAACCACTCTCATCAGAAGGTCCCAGAAACCTTATTGTAAGAGATGTCATGATCATAAAGGCTACATGTTTCACATGTATGGTTAATTCTTAAAATATAATTCTGAGGCACTGATACAGCATGCAGCTTCAGAAACCCCCAAAATTATCTTGCTGTCCTAATTCTATGACATTTGCCTAAATTTCTGTCAGTAGTTTTGTTACTTAAAATTCACATGTCTGAAGCAGGGTATAGTACACTCTGGTCACTTTTGCTATGCCAGAGTGACTGGCAATGCAGATGAAAAATTATTAGCTGCATTTATTTTGTACACAAGCTTTAAGTCAATCTTTTTATTAGCCTGTTATTTTTTGGCTTAGGATGGGAGGTCATTTAAATAGAAATACTTAAATCTACACTATTTCTAAACCAGACAGCATTTGATATGGATTCAGTGAATCTATATGAATAGCTTCACTAGAAAACTTGTGCAGCATAGTCTCGTAATACCAAGCATGCTAGAACCAATCTTTCCCAGTTGAAACACTAATTTCTAGTAGCTCATGGCCTTTCTTAGGAAGAGGAAGTTTTCTAGAAGAGAATGGTGCAAAGGCACATCAAGCTATTGCTATTTATTCTGATGTTTATTGAGTGATCTTACATAGGCCAAATGCACACAGTCTTTCCGTAAGTTCAGTTAAGTAAATGACATTTTCTCTATGGAGGCACATATTCTAGGAGCAGCTTGCTATCACTAGTAACACGGGATCTTACACATCTCCCTAGAAGTGGCAGAAATTATAGCATTTTGAATAGAATATCTTGAGTCAGAGAGGCACAAGTCAAAGAAGAGAAGAGATAAGTCATTGCTACTATGAATACTCTCACACCCCAGCACAACTGTTTTTATGTAAACAGGAGTTTTCCACAGATTTCAAAGAGCAAGTGGCCACATAGTCTTACAGCTTATGAATGACAATACAATGGTCAGAATTTGAGGGGTCCGTGAAGAGATTATTATCAGTAAAAGGATTAAGAGCAGAGAAAAAATATTTCTCTTTTAAAATTGCTATTTTGTTAAAAAAGCCATAAATCTGTGTTAATAGTTCAACCTAATTTCCTGCATGCACCTTCCTTCCTCAACTTATGTACGAAGAATTACTATAAAGTTTTATGAGAAGTAATGTGAAACTCCAAATATGATAACATATTCAGTTTTCAGCATGTTTTTATTTCTGTCTTTTTTTTTCTTTTTTCTTTTCCTTTCTTTTCTTTTCTCTTTTCTTTTCTTTTCTTTTCTTTAAGGTCATTTTCTCTGGTTATAATTTATTCTTCCTCAAAGCAATGATGATGGCGCCTTCATTTTAAATGATTTTTAATGATGTAAGTAATGTATTACTTTTGAAATTTTTGTTAGTTTGTATATTGGAGCTATCAAGATGGCAGGTTAGGCTTATTGCCCCTGGTTATTAAGCATACATTTTCTGAAGAACATTTGAGTTACATTCCCACACTGTCCATCCAATCTAGTCTGGAGCAGAATTCTATGTTCTTGCTTTCTTTAAGTATTCAATAATACAAAATCAACATGAAAAACACTTCATAGGAGACAAAAATGTTAAAATATATTTTTTTCATATAAGTAGAATCATTGAAGAGTTGGAAGTTTAAGTAATCAAGCTGAGGAGAGACAATCAGATCTGATTTCTTCCTATGCTAGAACTCCCCATATAAATCCCTATATAGCAACTCTTTGATGGAGTATTTACTCATTTATTTAACCAGTAAATTTTCTTTCTTTTCTTTTTTTTTAAATGTGAATTAGATTTCCCTCTCCCTTGCTCTGAAAAAAAAAAATCTGATTCTGATCTAAAACCTAAGGAACTCAAGAGGAAATGCCCTGTATCAGTCAGATTGGCTGGATGTGTATATGTACGCAAGAGAAGTAGCTTCTTTCTTTTCTTCTTTGACATACACAATATCACTACCTTAATACAGTCTGTCCAGACAACCACCATAATTTCTGCCAGCTCCACGGGACTAAGATCTGGGATGAGGAACTGGCTCAAACTAAGGCTGATCTTTCTCTTCTTTTGCCTGGAACCAGTAAATAAGAAGAAAGGCAGAAGAATCCACTCCTTTGTTTCTCAGGAGAAACAGTATTGCCATGATTTAAATTTCTGTATCATATTTAATTATTTCCATGGTTAGATGAATAACGACGTCACTGGAGGAGAAGATGTTGCAACTTTTGCCTTTGTATGTTTTTTTCTGCGCTTCATAAGTCATTTCCTTGATCTTCTAACAGAATGCCCAATACAGAGATTGTAAAGCCTTGTAGGGATAAAAAATATCTTCTAGACTAAGCCAGCATGGTAATATTCTTTCAAAAGAATACAGTAAGAGAGAAGTCTTTTCAATATCTCTGCAACTAGGAAGTATATTTTCATATTGAGAAGAGAGAAAGAGAAAATCTGTGGTTTTGATCAATTGTTTTGTGTGTGTGTGTGTGTGTGTTTGTTTCCCATTTCCTTTCTACTGCTCAGAGCATCTCTGTCCTCAGTATTCTTGTAGTATTGAATCAGTTTGGGTTATGCCACAAGAAAAGGCATATCCATAGTGAGAATAACCTCTTTCCAGATAACCTCTTTCCAGATCTGAGTAATGGAAGATTGAATTGGTTTGTTTCTTGTCAGTATTTTCCTTTTAAAAAAGAGAAAGAAGGTCAGATAAAAGCCCTTGTAGGAGGCACTCCAAGTGTCTCTTTTCCCTCTAACTCCACCTCTCCAGTAGAGATGCTGTAATACCCTAGAGAGTATTACAGAGAAATGGAGCCTACAGCTCTAGGAGAAACACGAAAGTAATAGATAGATAGATCTCAAAGGTGATGAAAAAGAAAAGTTCAAACACATTATGAAGGTACTTAAAAGCATTTGTGCTTGGAAAAACGCAGAGTTAGCAGAAGCTTGGAGGAAAGAAGCCAGTGGAGAGATGATGCAGTGGAGAGAAGAGGATTTATGCTCAACTCTTACTTTGTCTTTTCTAGACTCTTGGAGATTTTTTTCCAATTTAATTATTCTGATAAAATCTAGTCTTTCTGAGCTTGATAGGTTGTCTTTGATAGCCTACTGTTCAGAAATAGTCTCCATCTCAAATCTCTGGCCATAAACAGTCACAGAGTGCTGAATTTGCTATTGATCATTTGTGTTGAGGATAAAGAGGATGAAGTGCTTTAGGATGAAGTGCTGGAAGTCATAAACACGGAGAAATACTCTCCAGAATTTACCACACTCTAGGTTTTCAGCCACTTCCAATAGTCTATAAATTAGCCAAATATTGAAATAACTTTTTAGAAAAAATCCTTGACAGTGTGGTGCTACATCAGAATTCTTATGGATTACAAACTTGTTCTCTGATTATTTAATACTTCCTCAGTCACTCTTCATATGAAATGATGAAAAACAGACAGTATCATATGTAGATTCTGCTTTTTTTTTTGGGGGGGAGGACATATTACTTTGTAATAACTCTATGTAAACAGGCGTTGTTGACAATAATTTGTACTTTCTTGAATAATTTGACTTTGGGGTATTAGAGAGGAGCCCAATGCAGAGGTTTACTGAAATCACAGAAACTGTTTCTGGTGACTTCATAGGACTTGAACGTCATCAGCATTACTACCTCTGAAGACCAGCTGGGTTAACTGGTACAAATAAGGCTCACTTCCTACAGAACACAACCATAGTATACTTGTGCAGGACCTGGAGGTGAACTGAGATCTCTGGGAATCCTGTAGAGCTGAGGGGTGCTTTTTTGGCTGAGACTTGAAAAATTCCATGTGCCAAGCTTGCTGGAACTCAAGAAAATATTTCATGATAGCTTGAATCCTGGCAATTTATTGTGATTCCTAATGTAGAAGATTGGATTTCATGAATTTAGTTTTAAATATGACCTTGAATGACAAATGTTAATAATTGTTTTCTGTGAGCATCGTCCCAGCACAGTTAGTGATGTATTCGCTAACCCTTCCTTTACTTAGTGACCTGAATGTTCTGTTCATAACCCCATGCAGTGTGGTGAATGTTATGGAAATGTTTGTAAATACTTTCCTCTACGACTCTCCCAGGTCAAATTAGTTCGGCCTGAAGTACCAACTGGTGTATCTTCATAACCAGCGATTTTTTTTCACTACAATAAATTGTATATTACAGTATTCATAGTCATTCATATCCCAGATGAAATCCCAGCTCTTCAGGACATCAGGAGTAATAATCAATAAATAAACAGGGTATAGACAATTTCTTCTTAAGCTTTCTATTAAATACAGCTTTTGCTCATAAAACAAACCTTGGAAAAAAGGTTGTGGATATACAAATTTATTAAAATAGTTTTATTAAACATTTTAAGTGTGCCTATAAAATTGTCTCAGTTTTGCTACTCAAGTTTATTAAATATTGTTATTGAAAAGTAAAATAATACATTTTTAAATTAAAAAATGTAATTGCAGGCTATAAATTCCATTTCAAAATCTAGAAAGTTAAAACTACTTTACACATGTTTTTCAAAATTAAAATAAGAAGTCAAATTATCTTCTTAAGCCTCTTTGACATCTGCAATAATAACATAGATCATCAAGCATTAAAAATAAATTCCACTATCCTCAGGCATTCCTTTTCATGATAGCAGCTAAGAATCTGTCCTGTTATAGAGGTAAATTCCACAGAATGAAGAAAATATTTATTTTCTCTATATAAAAATCTAGCTTAGCACTAATTAAACAGTTAAAATTCAGTAAATTCCATGTTTTAACTTGCATGGTTTTAATTTTGTCAAAGGCAGTCAGAGAAACTGAGTATTCTCAGTTGTCTGACCAATAATGTGGGAATAAAACTTTCACTACTATCGTAGACTCTGTGCCTGTCCTTAGCTGATAAAATTCCAAACTCTTGTTCTTTGAAAATTGTTGGAGTCTGATTATTAGTTTGGGAAGTTTTTGTAGGGATATCTAATACGATATCCCTAAAGTATCTTTTCAAATGACATACACAGAGGCCTTGTCCTGCTATTCAGCAAGAATATATCTTTTAACTTGTTGAAAGAGAACTTTTAGTCCAAAAGAACTCATTTTGTGAATTCAGAGGCCGTTTGCCTGCCCTCTGGCCTTTTCAGGGAATGTCAAAGTCACTTTTTCACAAAGAAAAATCTTTTTCCTTTCCTTTCCTTTCCTTTCCTTTCCTTTCCTTTCCTTTCCTTTCCTTTCCTTTCCTTTCCTTTCCTTTCCTTTCCTTTCCTTTCCTTTTTTCTTCTCTTTTCTTTTCTTCTCTTTTTCTTTTTCTTTTCTTTTTCTTTTCTTTTTTTTTTGTAGGCGTGTCAATATTCTGTTGGCAGTTTAAAAAAATCATTTAAATAAATTTTATTTAATTTCATTTAAAAATTATCTAAAATTTAATAGTCTAACAGTGTACTTGCTGTAGTAAAGCAAAATAGAATAACAAAGAGGTCAGAAAAAATATTTATCTAATTTGGAGTTAGAGTGTACTTATTTGTCAAATTCAGTTTGAAAGACAATATTATTCTTAATATTATTTTAAATACTTTGCAGAGTTGAATTACAGTATTGTACATTAAGATATGTAAAATATGGGTGTTTTCTAAGCAGATGTTGTTCTTGTAAGACTCTACATCTATTTTTTAGGAAACTGTACAAATGTAATGGAAAGTCATGGCTTATGTCAGTTCTTAAATGAAATTCTTCTTGAGGATAGCTTGACTTGTTCTATACAGTAAATTTAAAGTGATAAGGATGAATTCCCATCTGAAATCCATCATAGCTCCTACAGAAGGTGGGAAACAGTGAGAGTTTTTAGGGACTGTGGAGCTGCAGTCCAGCCCAATGCTCATGACAAAATCAGGAAGGTGAGGCATCTGAGCTATAAGGGCAGATTAGATCCTAGGAGTTTTATAGGGTCAGATGGTGGTGCCATGAGTCTGATATTTAAGAATAAAAGCTGCATGGGATGGAGCAGCATACCAGCTCTGCCACTGGATTTTATATGGAGAAGCCACACAAGATTAGTTAGGATATTAACTCTGCCAAATATCTGGAGGAAACATAAATGATATTGCTGGGACTTTATGAGATGCTTTGTCTTTACGAGATGCTTAGAAATAGTCAGCAGGCAACACGAGTGTGCCACAGACAGAAGCTTAAACAGGGCCCAGAGAGAGCTGTAATCCCTGCTCCCGTCGTGAAGCCACAAAACCTGATGAAGTTCAGTTATTAAATCTGCTCATTCTATATCTTTACTGGATTATATTAAAATGACCTCTGCACCTTCTATTTTCTTTGGATTCAAGAATAGTAATATTAGTAAAATTCTGGAATGTGCTGGTGATTTAGTCAGAGCAATCCAGTTGGGTGAGTGGAGGACAAGCATTTGTACAAGGTGGGTACTGAGGTCCCGTATAGCCAAGGCTGGTGCTGTGCTCCATATCTCTGTGGGAGGACTGTTCCAGGTACCATGAGCACCAGCCAGAGGCTTCTCCATTGCTCAGTGGCATTGAAGTGTGTGGTTAACCTTCATCTCTCAAAACATTAGGGATGTACCAGTCAGTAGACCAATGCCTCAAAGAGAATGGAACCGGCTTTTCAAGGACAGACAATATTATACTGCCCTGCAGAGCCATCTTCATTATTTCCTAGCTAATTATAAATTAATCTTAATAGTAATTTCAACATGCTCCTGGAAAAAAAATAATAAAAAAATAAAAGAAAAGTTGGTAGTGAATCTCATGACTATTTGAATCACAATTTTCTAAGAAGATATATTAATATTTATTATAATATCTCTTGTTCCCACTGCTCTAGTTAAAGGTATGTTACAGTTCCCATTATGAACTCATAATTTTAGGGATTTATTATTTTTTTCTTAACCATAAAAATATGCATTAGGCTGCAACTTAGCATAGTAAGGTCTCAAGTCAAGAGTAAATTCATTAACAAAAATTCGGAAATATCTGATTTCCATGCTTTTGATTTATTTTGTGAAATTGAAAGAAAACCTTTTATACGTATAAATATAGAGACATCTATGTATATATTATATATATACTTGTGTGTATGCACATATACTTGTATATTTGCTAATGTATTTTTGCAATTTATGAATTCAAATACTGCCAATGTATTGACGTATAATGGAGTCCAATCGCTTTTCCAAATTACTTTTTTTTTCTGAAAATAGGTACAACTACTAAGATGAAATTATCTTATGATTTTTGTAGAAACACTGTCATTTTTGTTCACTTTAAAACCTCAGAAATAGCATGTTCTCCCATGAATGTACTAGAGTAAAGGAGCTTCAGACCTGTGGTTCCTGGTCACAAGATCACACAAAATTTACTTTAAATATTCTCTGTAAGAGTTCTAATCCAAAATATATTGAAAATGGTGTAGATGTTCACTTTGTCTATTACACGTAGAAGAAATCTTCTTTTTATTGCTGTTTCACAGAATCACAGAATCACAGAATGGGTGAGGTTGGAAGGGACCTCTGGAGATCATCTAGTCCAACCTTCCCGCCCAGCACGGTCATCTAAAGCATGTTAGACAGGGTTGCATCCAGGCGGACCTTCTTGGCCACAAGGGCACACTGCTGGCTTGTGTTTTCTTTAGCCAGAATTCACTAGTTCAGCTAAGTAGACAGCAGAGGTTGTAAGACTAGTGCTCTTAAATAAAACCTCATGGACAGATTTGTTCTGTGATTCTTTTATTTTTTATTTCCCTGTATTAGTTTATGCTAATGAACAAACAACTGCCTTTGGAGCTTACTAGCAGTACCTTTATCTACAATGTATATTTAATCTGAATCTCACATTTCCTGTCAATTATTTCCAGTAAAAATTAGGCTCTCGATTCTTTTTCTTCTTTTTCATACTAATAATTTTGAAATTTGTATTATAATTCCATGCTTTTTGTATGAAAGTGTTAGAAAAAAATAGGCATGCAGGTTGATTTTGGGACTATAGCTAATTAAATATAATATACTAAAACATAATATGATATATATATATAATGTATTTATATTTATATAAATCCATATAATTTACTTGTTTAGCTATTTGAGGAGGTCATAGGCAACCTCCAAGACATATGTGCACAAGTACTGATACTACAGAATACCAGTACTTCATCTCTGAAAGCTGGATGGTATAAACCTATTCTGAGATTGAACTGGTGAAATAGTTGTGATGGAAAAGGATCTGTTTGACCTAGGGTTCATCAGAATAAAATTTTACAAAGAAACAGAGAGAAAAAAAAAATAATAAAAAACAAAAAAAAACATATATCCACAGAACTAATTGTGTGATCTGAGAGGGGTGAAACAGAAAAAAAAAAAAAAAAAAGTAGATAAGTGCCATTTAACAGATTTTTTTTTCAGAATTGCATTGAAAATAAAATTCAGTGTATTATCCTTTCTTCTGTATTCGCTGCAGCATGAACTAGTATTCACCAGCACTCTCCTGTCACCAAGAAGATGGGTAATAACTTATTTCTTTATTCTTTCCAGCAGCCATGCAAGATGGTACAAAACTTGAATTAATCTCTTAAAAATTACAGTGTGTTCTCTGATTAGTGTGAATTAGTATGAATCGGTAGCTTAAGAGCCAGCCAACAGATTGCAGTACAAAGTGTTTTTAGAGGGAACCTGGTGTCTGAGCAGTAAAAAAAAGAAAAAAAGAGAGAGACATGATAGATGGTGAGTCTTGCATTACCTTTGAGGGAAGACTTTCCAGCCCCAGCCTCATGGAAGGTGTCTGGTTAGATTTTACTCATGCTCCTGGTTGTCTGGAGAGACCTTGAACCTACATGAATTAACAGCCTGTACAATCGTAGACGTCTGCTCACTTCTGCGTCAGCAGGGTTTTTGTGGTAGAGAAGAGGACAGCAGGATTTATTTTTAAACATGGTATGAATGTCCCATTGCAGTTACTGCTCGTACAATATGAGTTACTTGTCAGCTGAGGCTGGCTATAGTTGTAATGATTTGTTTTGAAAATTAGTAGGTGGAAGAGTAATAACAAAGCAGCATAAAACACTTCCTGAAAGCACCCTGCATAAGCAAATGCTTGTCAGTTGCTCTCAATTTATTTTGTTAACTAGGCTTTTGTCTATAATTAAATGCTCCCTTGAGCTCACGGTTGACATAGAAAAAGCTGCCAAGTGGGCCAATATGTGAGATTAAAAAAACATGTTATTGCTTGTACTCAGGTTCTTGAGAGGGGAAAAAAAAAAAAAAAAATTAAATCAGCAGGGGCTAAAGAAATATTCAGGAAAATATACCCAAGAGGGCCAAGTTCTTTTTTTTTTTTTTTTTTTTTCCTAACAACCTCATATTGCACATCTGCAGTGATCACACTAAATTCTCTAGAACAATGTTATTTTTTCTCGTTTTTCTCCTCTTCACTTTTTATTATCACTTATTATTTCTTTTTATTACCACTTTATTATTATTATTATTATTAGAGATCCAAATGAACAAGAGTAGTGAGATATATTTTCCCCAAAGGAAAAGAAAAAATTCTAAATTTTTTCCTGTTTCTGTTTCTTGTTTTCTTTCTTTCAGCTACTTACTGTCTGTACCTTCCATCTAATTATTTTGCTAGTAAAGCCAAATTATAGCCAAATAATATTCAAGTTGATTTCATATGGGAGTTCCGCTTTTTTTTTTTTTTTTTTCTAGTTGAAGAAAGAAATCAAACATGAAGAAAATGCCTTTTCAAATCAAATCTTCATTATTTCTTTTACAGTTAACCAGAAATTATTTAGAGTGGAGAGTGTATAAGATGTGATATACATATGCAATTAAAAATATATACAAGTGAATACATTTACATAATATATAATATATATATACACAAATGTAATTTTAATCACGTTGTGTGTGTGTGTGTACGTACATATGTATTTGTATCCCCCAATTTCTACAGAATTTCTTTGAAAAAGACAAATATATGGGTAGACTTTTACAGTGCTCTGTAACATATATAAATATATAAAATGGTATACATACATATGCATTTATGTTTGTTTTTTATAATATCATAAGTCTATTTTTAAAATATATGATACATTACTGGTTGTAGAACTAAGTTCAAGTCACAGTTTTCTTGTCATTTTAAGTCTTTGTTGCTTCTGTGCTGTCTGCTGTGCAGTGAAAAACTTACCTCCAGAGGACACTTGCCCTAATACAGACAAACGTGCAGCAAGAGCAACAAAGCTATTTAAAAAATTAATCATAAAAATATAGTTAATACTCTGACACCATTAGACACCATGTTTGATTTTGGATAATTTTTCCATGAGACTGTAAGATTATTTTATTAAAAATTTAAATACTTCCAAAAGAAGCTAAAGATCAAGATCAGGTTTAAAATTATTTCATTCAAAATGAAAATGCTGTTTGACCTTTCTGTGCCCTTGGCTTGTATCAGTGTAATTATGCTGGTTCAGTTTTACCATGTTTAATCCTGGACGAAGATGTAAAAAGCTCAGATGATCTAACTGTTGGACTATGTTTCACTTTATATTTCTTCTTCCTCTCCACTGTTTTTAATATATTTAAAATTAAAATATACATATATGAGAGGATAATCAGAAGACTTATCTAGTACATTGAGATCTTAAGTAATTGCTCCACTCTGCAAACTGCTATGAATTTTCTAGAAACTTTGGATGTAGCCACCACCTGCAAATTACATTTGTATTATATATTCAAGACTACTGAAAAATAGCATGCCTACTGCAAGCTGTATAAGGTTATTAAAAGTAGCTGTATCATGACTTGAAAAAGGTAAGGACCAGTGCATTTTACATATTGTTATTTCCAGCTTAAATAATGCTCAGGAAAGACTGTATTTCAAAGCAATTTCTTCCTTTCTTATTTTGAAGTATATTATCATCCATTCGTATATTCCTGAATATTGATATCTTAGTAAAATTATCCTTGTTACTTTATTTTAATGGCAACACAAAGCATAAAAGGCTTTGCTTTAAGGTATTCCAAGGAAATATAATCCTATTTAGTAGCAAAGTAATCTAGGAATTGGAGCATTCAGCTGGAACATCAGGATATTGAACTCCTGTACTCAGTATGTCTCCTAATCAATTTCTGTTAGAATGGGAACAGTTGGTAAGGATAATACTGTAAAACCTGGACAAATATTACTACTTGCACAGTCTGTCTTAACATACTCGCTTTAATGAGATATTTGCTTCTTTTTCTTTGTTCAGCATCATTCTCTACCTCTCCTCCAGTCCACTAAGAGCATTTCTGTTGCACAAACTCACCCTTCTTTCCTGCGATTCAGTGCTTCCCATTCTCCTCAGACTTCAGCTTTCTCCAAATTAAACTTTCCTTGACTTCTAGGTTCTTTAGTTTTCAATCTGTCCTGTTCCAGAAGGTCTTAACATTTTCTCTGGTATTACAGGTCTCTCTGGGGAAAAGTGAAAAACATTTTTGGGTACCATCATCCTGGTTTACTGAAGAGTTGGAATGGAAAGTAATAGCAGCATATTCCAAAAGATGGATACACGCACACACACATGTGTGTATATACATACATATACATATATATGACTGTGTGTATGTGTATTTATATTTATATATACATACATACACACATACACATATATATATGCATATACACATATTTTTATGCGTATAGGGAAAGGTCTACAACACAGACGTGTCTACATGCGAAAAAGGATGATGGATACTTCCTATGTTCTGTTTTTGTTTTCTTAAAAAAATACACATTCCTGGCATTGGAATAATCCTATGACTTTGTATTGCAAAGTATTTTAATTTAAGTAGTTGACTAGTTTTAGGCTACATTTTAAGAAAGAGACTTTCATCTGAAATCACAAGGAGAAAAAGAATGGGTGCAGATCCATGGGACTGTTGGTCTCTTGTAAATGGCAATTGCCTGGATTGCCAGTCCAGGTGTGGTCTAAAAAATTATGATTTTTTGGAAGCACAGAGCACAGGAATCCTACTGATCTGTCACTTCAGCTGAATTAAGGGAAAACCCAGCTAACACTTAGCTATCAGCAATTGTGGTAATCTATAGGAAACACTAGGAATGCTCCTTTAGAGGAGGATTCTCTTCTCATAGAAAAAAAAATCTCTTCATAGTTCCACAGTTACCATTTAATATGACACTGTTATGTATACTTACAGCTTTAAAGTAGGACGTCAAAAAGAATGTTTTATGGAAAGAGATGCCAGGTCTGATCCTCCTTTATGCTTAGACATAATCATTTTTCTGTGTTAGAATAGCCGGTCTGCAGTGTAAATAAAACATCTGGATCTTGCATTTCTGTACTGCTGTGTACTTGCAGGATTAAGTTGTTAGTATTCATATTCAAGATGTTCTTATTTTGAATTGAGTTTTTTAACTAAAGATAGAATTAAAACTAGGACCGAAAACCATTTTGAATTTCTGAAGGAAAATGTGAGGTTTATGTTTTTCATCATTTTTTCATCTTTCCTATCTTTACATTCATGTGAACAAATTTCTTGTTTTGTCCTCGCAGCAGGCTTTTCTCTTTACTACCTTCAAGAAATTTAGCTACCTAAAAATATTTTCCTATCTACTCAAAATGTATCAACCGCTAACTGAAACAAGATGTTCAGTTTCTATTTCCAATGGTAGTTTTTGAGGTGTTCATCTATTAATCTTTATATGTGTATCAGTGCGCAAATAATTACGTCTACAGTAAAATGCCACAAAAGGAGGCTATTTCAAGTTAGCTGATTTTTCATCATGTGTTGAAGCGCATGTCCCCAGTTACACTCTTGCTGAGATGTTGCTATCCAAGACATTCACGTGTGTATATTTGTGTGCGTCTACAGAGACACGCACACGCACGCATGAACACATGCGCACATATACACATATGTATATAAAAATGTATATATGAGTGTGCACTTATATATACACATGTATGTCTAAAAGTGTCTTCTAGTTAAAATGTCTGTATATTCATAAATCAAGAGGAATATTGTAAATTTTTGATTGTGTTACAAACATGGAGAAATGGTAGCTAAACTCCATGTAGGCATCAATTCTCAGTTACTTCATGTTGCAGTGAAAACACTATTACATTCTACGTACATCAAGCATAAAGTACTTAGCAGCTCTTATAAAAGGGATACTTCCTTTTTAAATAAATGGGAATATAATCAGCCTTCAGTCTTGCTTGCCGTTATGCCTTTTTATTCTATTTTATTGAGTTATATTACATACCAGCATTATTTCTATATGCTGTTAAATGTAAAGTAGGAATGAAGGGTAGTAGTAGATAAAGTGCAAGATCCCTGGCAGAATGCTTAACATCTGTTAAAATAAGATCAACAGTGTTTTGAGATACATATACACATTCATCAGTGATGAGATCTGGAAGTTAGATTTGCTCAAGAGGTTGGTAAGGCCACATTTGGAAGTCTATTTGCAGCTTTTCAAATCCAGCTGTGGAATGGCTTATACTATAAAGAAGAATATGAAGCATATGGTCGTGATGGAGATACAAGGATCAGAAGGTAAGGGATCTTTGGAAAAGCTAGTGAGAGTACGGTGAGTTTCTATTTCTTCAGAAAGTGAATATAAAAGAAATCTCAATGAGGTAGCAGTATACAGATGTCAAAGTGGCAAGCTATAATACTGGAATAAGCAAGTGCTAAATAAAGAAAAACATTTTTTTTTATGAGACAGTGAATATAGCATAGAAATTAAACTGTTAAATTCATCAGCAGAAATAGCTTTTAAAATGTTTGATAGTTGGTAGAAAGGCATAGATGTTATGAAAGAAATAGAATTAAGAAGATAAACTCAAGATTTGTCATTTTTTTGTATTCATTTAAGTCTCTTCCTTTCTGTGGAGAATCCAAATGTAAAAACACATTTAATAATACTTAGAGGATATTTGACTTGCCAAAAAATGGAGAAAAAATAAATTTTGAGTTAAGAATAATTGCTGAGAACTGCTGAGTTTTGATCTAAAGCAAAAATTTTCCCTAAATTCCAAAAAAATCCTGTGCCAACATGTCCTCTATGTAACTGCTAATATTATTCAGAGTCCTCTGTTTATTTTCTTTTCCACCACTGCTGTGTAAGATGAACTAAGTCTGTTTCCTGTTGGGTTCCTTGTGGATTAGGTGTTTGTGCAACGCTGTTCTAGTGTATAGATACATTATTTCTGCTACTTCTGAAAACCTGAGGTAATTTAAACTCTCCTGTTTCAAGAGGGAAAAACAACAACAAGCATGGCGTTATTTGTGGTTCAAGTATAGCAAAACATGCTCTAGTGGTAACTAATGTCCATAGACACTATTTTTGTTCATGTTTCTGTTTGTTTGTTTGTTTTCCCAGTATTTTAGGTTGCACTGTGAAAGTGCTGGGGCCTTAGCACTAAGTACATTGGTGTCCCCTCTTGGCATGTCTGGGACCATCACCTTAAAAGTTCAAGTCATTTCTCAAAAGTCTGATAACTTTCACATCAAGTCTCTTGCGCACACGTCTCTTGCACAAACAGTTTATCACTCTGGAAAATCAAACGCATTTCTCAGATTTTGTGAGCAGTCAGCTGTGAAAGGGCAGCTGCTCTCAGGCTAGCAATGCAGCTGGGAGCAGGCATAGCCAAGTCCAAGGGAGATACCTACATTTATTTAATTTATTTCAGTCCCAACCTGTGTACTGTGTTGGGTGAATGTACTGGGTGAATGAGTCAGCTGGGCTGGTGGTTGCTGTCTGACTTTGGCTCACTAAATTGTTTTGAAAATGCACTGGGTTTTTTTGCATCTGGAAGCTGATGTCACTTCTTTTCCACTCTTAGATTTTCATCACACAATGCTCAAGAAAAGAAGACAGCAAAAAAAGAAAAGAAAACAAAAACTTTGCTTTTTCCAAATCTGTTTTTTTCACATTCAAGTTTGATATTTTAAACAACTCATGGAAATGCCCACTGTTATATAGTTTAACTAGCTTTCTATGTACCCAGAAACTGAGAAGTATTTATCACATCTGCCTGTGGCCTGATATACTACATTAAACTTCACTATCCTCTTGTGTGTAGTTTTAAGTTAGAACAGTTAACGCAAAACTCACTGGGCTTAAAGCAGTAAAGTAAAACAGAATGACATATTATCTACAAGACATTCACTTCTGTGTCACAAACTTGCATGAGCTTCAACCCTATTATGGAAGACATGGGCAATTAAAACTGCTGAACTGCAGAGACTACTGAAGTCTCTGAAAGGAGGCATCACCAACCACTCACAGGTACCACTATCATCAAATGACAAGAGCAATCTTTTCCCTTGCAAAAGAGGAAGATAACAGCTAACTGCTCTGTGCATGAGGTTTCCAGATTTGGGGATAACTAGCCTAGTTTCTCTTCCAGTGTAAGTGATCATGGACAGTCTGATTCCTCCATCTCCACTTACAATCATTTTTCTCTCTCAGGCGAAAAGATATTGAATTTCTGATGGTCTCTCTGTACAGTTGCTCTTCCTCCACTGTAAAATGCTACAAGCCCATTTCTCTTCTTCATTATCTTAGTATTTCTCATTAATAACTCTCTCAAAGTTATACCATCCTAGACAGGAGATAATGGAGTGGAGAATCAGGCCAAAAATTGCTGTCATATGACACAAGAGAAGCATCTTCAGGCAAGCAAATCCTGCTTCTTCTCCATGTAGCCTGTTGGATCAAGAATGACTTGGAAATACTACACAGATAGTGATAAGAAAATACATCTGAAATGCTCACGTAGTTTCCAAAAGCCTGGATTATGATCACAGATCAGATGAGTCAGAAAAAAAGAATTTTCCATGAGCTGTGCCATACTTGATGATGACGATTCTGGTTCACTCATAATTTCCTCTTTTGTGATGATGATATGATGGCGACTGATATCCAGTTAGAAAAGCCAGTAGAACTTTCTTGCAGTGCCCCACTAGACTTAAATGGTATTTAGAGTGATAGCTGACAGTCAGAGTCCAGCAGTAGAAGCATGTAAACTACTTACTGATTATATTATGCTCAATATTGTAGAATTAATTGTTTTCTTAAGCAAAAACATACTCCATTCTCATTTTTATCCTTTCCAGTAAGAATTTCATTAATGTTTGTATTGTTTGGATGTTTTGTAAAAAAATTGGTTTGAAATAAAAGTTCTGAATGAGCGCAAAACCAGAAGTAAGGTCTAAGCAAAAGTATCATTGTTTGCCGTTCAGAGAAATTAATACAGCTTTTACTGGTACATACTCCAACAGCCTTTTCTCTGCTTAGTGAAAGTGTATTTGAATAGAGATTAAAATAATTGCATTAATGTGGCAAACTTTCTGTATGACATCAGAAGAGACACGTTTAGTGGAACATATTTTAGTAGGCAATTTAGAGGTTAAACCAGTAGTGTTGTGGAGGAGTGTTAAGGAAGCTTGGTTCCCTGTCAGAGCAAGGTTCCGAAAAGCAATGTTCATCCTCTGAGGAAGGTTTGCTCCAGACTATGCACAGCTTAGTCAGAGCTAGAGGAAGCTTGGTCAGGAATCTTTTCTCCTATTTTTTACTGTTTTTGGTGTCCCAGAGCTAGGGAAGTGGAGTACATATTCAGCCTGTTCTGTGGCCATCTGGCCATAGTCAATAGGAATAAGAAACCAATAATTTAGAGATATTTTATCCAACATGATCTATCCCAGATCTTCCCTTCCCCTACAGGAAAATTCTCCCTGATACATTTCTTTAGATGGACACAGTCAAATGGTGCTTGACGTATTGTATTTGCTTACTGCATTGCATTTTCTGAGACAGGGTGGTTAAGATGAGAGTAATATTATAGAAAGTAATCAATCCTCCTTTGCAGCCCTGGATTTTGACTTGCAACATTATGACAATAACCAGACTTCTCATATCTTAAAATGACTGATAATTGCATATATTTTTCATAATAACCCCTTACTTCCTAATAATCTCCTACTTTCTTCTTCAGAGAGATCTGGACAGGCTGGAGAGTTGGACAGAGAGGAGCCTCATGAAGTTCCACATGGGTGAGTACAGAGTCCTGCACCTAGGGAGGAATAACTCCATGCACTAGTGCAGGCTGGGGGCTGACCTGCTGGAGAGTAGCTCTACAGAGAAGGACCTCGGAGTGCTGGTGGACAGCAAATTGACCATGAGCCAGCAATGTGCCCTTATGGCCAAGAAGACCAATGGTCTCCTGGGGTGCATTAGGAGGAGTGTTGCCAGCAGGTAGGGGCAGGTGATCCTGCTGCTCTACTCGGCCCTGATGAGGCCTCATCTCGAGCACTGTCTCCAGTACTATGAGAGTGGCAGAGCACTGAATCAGGTTGCCCAGAGAGATTGTGGAGTCTCCTTCTCTGGAGATGTTCAAAACCCACCTGGATGCCACCCTGTCTAACGTGCTTTAGGTGACCCTGCTGAGTGAGAAGGTTGGACTAGCTGATCTCCAGAGGTCCCTTCCAACCTCACCCATTCTGTGATTCTGTGATACTTTGAACAGCTACAATGTAAGCTGATTCCAGGTATGGCAGAGCCACAGTGGTAGTAATATTTATCTACAATTAATATTTAAAATGATCATAAATCATTTTATCATTGTCAGGCGAAGGTGTAGCTCAGTTGGTTAGAGCGTGGTGCTGTTAATGCCAAGGTTGTGGGTTCAGTCCCTGTATGGGTTATGCTGAGGGTTGGTCCAGATGATCTCCAGAGGTCCCTTCCAACCTTATTATTCTAAGATTCTATGAAATCACTTAGATATTCACTGTCTATATTTTATTTCTTCTTTCTTATTAGAGTTTATTTATTTAGCAATCATGTTCATTACTATTTATTTCCTGGGTTTTCATGAACCTTCCTTAGTACTTGCACCAATTTTTAACAGCTTCTCATTTAGTTTTTATGTGGAAAACAACATTACTGCCTCAAATCAGAAAAAAGTATAAGTTTTTCCAGTCATTTTTTTTCTAGATAACACTACTTTTATTGTTTTATGTCCTCTTTAAATCTAAAAAAATCCAATAATCTCTCTACCAATCTTCAATGAAATGAAAATATTACAATATAAATAGAGTAGTAGACTTGTGTAAAGTATGTGATTGTTTAAATACAAAGTTAATCAAGTTTTTAAGGTCATTTCATTTGTTTATTTACTTTACATTATTTCCTATCAGATATCTACCTTTAGTTCAGATAGAAAAAATCAAAGATGAGACGTTGTCTCTAGTACTGAAATGCATTAAGAAGTTTTGAACAAGGATTTACTGTTCACACAAATAAAATGCAGAAAAGAGACAGAATAATCTTCATCAGGAGTTAACAGGCCTTAACTACCCTGATCAGTTGTTTTCCTCCTCACATAGTGGCAATTGCAGTGCCACTGGTTTATCTAGGTGGCTTTCTACATCCCCTGATAACTCTGTTTGAATGTTGGCTGGAAATGAGCTTGCTTAATTACCAGAGCACATAGATTGTTATTGCAGTTATATTTTGCATACAAGATTGCAAGGGTTGGCTGAAGGTTTCTTCTAGTTAAGGGAACGTTTCAGATCATAAAAATCATCAGTATATTAATTCAGGTATTCCAGTGGCAGTAAGGAATGGGGAAAAAAAAGCATCATCAACAACAACAAAACTCTGAAACTACTTTTATTTCACTCTTCAAAATCAGGCTTCTCATGTTGCTTTGGACTTTTATAAAAGAGGCCATCAGCCTCCTTAAAATTATTGTGACTTTTACTAATGTATTTTATGCCATCAGATAACTAAAAACCCAACATGATAGGCTTTTACATCTACTCCTAAAACAGTTTTTTTCTAGAGTGTCTTCCAGAGAGTGGAAACATTGAAAGCTGTAATGTTTATATGCAAAGTCTGATCTGACTTACATGTCTAAGATTTGACAGTTCTTTCTTTGGTAACATTGTATTTCATGACAATAAACTTGTTTTATGCTAGCATCTAAATATGACAGTAGTGGATTTAGAGTCAATGATTATTAGTTTCTGAAAGGATTATGTGAAAATTTCACCATCTAATCAGATGAAAATTATTTTGGTAACAATATGTGAAAATTATAGGAAGTAGTTCATAGATTACAAGCTTTTAGTTGCAGGTGGTAGGTCCAGGTCCAATATATCCTTGTTGTGTCCAGCATAGTTTGGTCTATCTCTGAGAGGTCCCCAATCTCTCTGCTGGAATAAAACAGATAATAACATGAAAGTATCTGAGTCTTACAAATTCTAAGGTAGGAAATAATCTATAATAACTTTCTCAGAGATATGAAATCATTGTCACTAGAACTGACAAGTTCCTTCCTTTCAGGAATTCGAATGAGAATCATAGTAAATTTTATGTCTGCACAAACTGTAATATACATATATATGTGTGTGTGTCTAGGGGTGTGTGTATGTGTGTGTGTGTGTATTTATATAGAAAGATGTATATGTGTATGCGTGTATACGTACGTGTGTGTATGTGTGTCTGTATATACATGTATGTGTGTCTGTATGTGTGTGTATATATACACACACATGTGTATACACACACACACACACACACACACACATATACACGCATATAGACACACGTACATGTGTGTTTGAATGTATTTATCTAACCCTCCTGAGTATCATTTCCTGATTTGAAAGTGGGCTACTAGTTAAATAAGATGACTTGGCAGATTAGCTAGCTAAAGAAACAGTTTTGGGAGGGAGGAGGAATCTTTTCCATTCACCCACCGTGATTTGTGGTGATATAATAACACTGCAAGAGCGAAGAGTATAAAAGAAGATATAGAAAAAAGCTGTTCTGACCTCACATAGTTATAATCTACCCAGTGGGATGAAATATTGACTGTTACAAAAGTAGAATCATTTACAGGATAACAACTTTCCTTAGATGAACATTTTGAATTTTGGTTTCATTCTGAATTAAAGAAATTCACTATGAATTGAAAAAAAATAAACAAGAAAAAATAAAATGAGAGAAACGCTTTTCTCTTTATATTGATATATTGCAGATTAAAAATGAATAACGAATCAAAATGAAAGATGAATTATTTTTTCCTAAACATGTCAAGATGAGACACTTTGAAGACCACTGAAACTTTCTCCTTTGGTTTCCCCTCAAAAAGATCTAATAAGAAAATGAGCCAGGAAAGTAAGTCGTTTTTGTTAAGTGTTACCAAATCTGGTAGCCCAGTAGAGGCAAGGCTGCCGTTGCTCTGTGTCCCCAGGTCCAGCCAGGTCCACCACCTCATTAGGCTCAGCATGTTTTCCCAGTAAGCACATGCACTCACCTACAGCCCTGAGCAAGGCCAAATGAGGAAAATTATATATTCATTCTAAAGCCGTGTTTCACTTTTTCATGTATATTATTTTTTTACCTTTAGATTGCATATTTACCCATATTTGTTACCATTGCAAAAATTAAAACAAAGGAATAAGGAAGTCTGGCCAGTTTTTAACCTTGACAGGTAGAAAATTAGACATAAAAATATAAATAAGAAAAGAAAAAAAAAATCACTGTGTGTGTGTATATATATATATATATATATATTTCTTTTTAAACTTTGTAACCTATCGCTAAATTCTCTTTCATAGCTTATATACTAATATTTTGAAATTTGGTTATTATCAGTGGAATTCCATCTTCCAGCTTGCCCTGTTTCAATATAAATGAAGCCCCTAAATATCCTAAACATTAGCATAATTTGAAAAAAATTATCCTAATGCTACAGGTACATGAACAGAAATGTCCCTTGACTGTGTGTTAAAAGGGTGGTATAAGTGCCTGATTCTTCATCAGATCATGAAGATGTCTTTGATATATTTTTTTTAGATAGGCTGATTTGACCTGTCAAGTCATACTACCACGTTCACATATATAGACAGATGTATAAACAACTGTAGACACAGCCTCTGACTTTGGATGTACACATCAGTGATGGAAAAATTATAGGTACCTAGCTTTTACTCAGACACCTCACAACAGTGTTTAGATTTCTGATCTAGAAAGTACTTGCCTTCTCATCCAGGTAATCAAAAAGTGTGATTCCTAACTTAAGCTCTATTTGAAAAAGAACACAGTTTTTGAAAGGAAAGTTCTACAGGTAGTGTTTATTTGAGAATATCTCTGATTATATACCCTCACCCTCAGCTCCTAATTCACGTGAATTTATGTAGTCTCTCTCTCCTTCCCACCCCCCCTTTTTTTAAATGATTTGGTGGGGGAGAGAGTTTTTGAGTTCTTTCACTGAAATTTTATTATTTTTATTATTATTTTTTAGCCATAAAGATTCCTCCAGCTTAGGATTCATGCACTGTTTAAGATGGTTATATCACACAAGAATGAAATTCTAATAACTCGAACCGCATCATTGTCTTCTTCAGCAATGCAGTTTAAAAAGAAATGTTTGCTTTTTTTTTTTTTCCCTCTCCTTTCTATCTTTCAGTCATGAAATACTTGGAAGGTTATTCTCAAAGTGTGCAGAAACACCTTCTTGGGGGGGATTTTGCGCGGTTTAGGGCAAGGTTACATTTCTGGCTATATATGACCTACACTTTATGAATTATGTGTCTCTGCCCCTCAGGATCAAAGTAATTGGCTTAGTTCCCTTTGGTTGGGTGTTACTCACCTCTTCTGCTGGAGAGAGCATTGAGTACATGCTGATAATGCTCAGTAAAAAACAGCTAGTAGTATAGTCCACTGCTTGGGGCTATAACCCACAGCAGAAATTATTGATTGGCTAACTATAGAGAAATCGCCAAGGAGCCGGAAAATTAGGGTTTAATACCATGAATCTGCAATTTTGGAAACAGACATGGCTTATGAACCTCCTGTCCTGAATTTAGGAATGATGTTAGGCACATAAAAATACAGCCCAAGTCCAACATAATTTTGCAGCTTTCAAACTAGAACAGAAATACACAGATACACAAACGCATGCACAAACGCTCATGTGTGCACGTGTATTCGTATCTATAGCACATTCTTTACATAATTTATTTATAAATTTTGTTTTTTGGATAAGTTTTTCCAGACAAGCTTCAAAAAATTAGACTAGTGGACTAGGCTAGGGGACACTGAGCAATTACACTGCTGGGAGAGAGACACTGCTATCTTAATTACTCTTTGAATTTTTTTTTCAGGTAAAACTATGTCACATAGGGAAATAGTGCAATTTAGTGCCAAAGATACTGTATTTGGCTTCTGGAATATTTTTTTCAAATTGTAGCATGTCTGAAAAGTAATACGTTATTTTATGGGCATTGTCATACTGGAACTACTGAATTAGAATAAGTAGCTGTAAACTCTGGACTGATATTGAAATGGATCTGTTTTGTGGATGCATACAGGAATTAGTCTGTTTTGCTGGAAATAATCTAATTAGAATTGTAAACAATTAAAACAGAATTCTCTAAAATCCAAAGGTCAAATTCCTGGTAAGATGCACTCTCCCTGACAGATTTTGACCTCATAATTTGGAAAATATATTTCACCTCTATGGCTCATGTAGTTTTCTCTGAGCAAATTCTCTCTCTCAAGGAGAGTCTCTCTTCTACAATTCCCAGTGAGACAATAATAAGTAAATAAATGCAAAGGGAGTGGATTTAAATTAGATCACACATGGAGCGAAATAATAACTGAGGAATCTGAACTCACTTCCTAGGACAGAGAAAAGTCACTTACACATGTGTGCATAACATTTAACGACACAACTGTCACCTCACTGATTTCCAGCAAGTCTAATACCGTTAACCACCAAAGATTCATGCACTTAAACCATCAAACTGTCAATATATGAGAATTTTCAGAAAAACTCTTCCAAAAAATCTGTGGAAGGTAGGCAACAAGATGCTCCTGACATTTACAGTGCACACCTGTTCTGACCTCTGGCCAGTTATATGTAAATCTTTATGTTTTTATGAGCCTGGCCTCAAGAGACTTCTGAAAGTGAAAAGACAAAAGTATTCTTCTCCCAGAGAGATGATGTGGTACAAAGAGACCGTCTACACAAAGCTTAATGAAGCAATGAACTTGAATGACACCTGTAAATGCCACAGTAAATGCAGCATGAGAATATACAAGACTGATATTTACTAACAAACTTCAATTCACTAGAAATTGTTCTGATCATGAATTTCTGGCAGAAGTATTTAAACAATAACTAATTTTTGTACATGCAAGTCAAACAAAAAGATAAAAAGAAGAAGGGATATATAGTTTGCTATGTTTATAGTTGGTAAGACTTCGGGGGAAAGATGTGAGCACATCACTTCAGGAATAGTTGCTTGAGCCTGTTGCAGAAGATTGCAATGCTAACAGAAAGGTTTTCATGCAGAAAATTTTCATTAATTGTGTGTGATTCATGTACTTTGTTCTCTGAACAAGTCTATAAGTGAAGAATATACTTGGAGGCTGCTGTGTTTATCTATTCAAAATTTCCACTTCATAGAAAATTGTGACAATTACAAGATGTTTCAAATTATGATTCAAAATGAAAAATTCTATTTTTTTTCAAAATGGATGAAAACTACAATTAACTAATGTACAGAAATTCAATAAAATATTTCCTATTGATAAGGTTGAAATTATGCATAATATAAAGTTAAAAATCTTAATAAAAGAGAAATTAAATTGAAAATAGAACAAAAATATAAAGGATAGGGATCCTTCATTTAAATTATAAAGCACTATTTCCATATTATTAGAAGTATACATTTTAAAACTGAAGGAAAGATGAGAGGTGAAATTATTCATTTCATCATCTTCTGGGGACATCAGATTTTACTGAGACGAACTTAATGATTCTGAAAATTCTTTGTGTTTTCTTTTTTAGGAAATTGATTCCCTAGTATTCCAAATTGTTTCTTGTGGACATCAGACAGCGACAGATTAATAATGATAAAAGTGATAAAATGTGCCTGGTGTAGTTATTAATAATGATATTTTATTAATTTACATTTTACAAGTTTGAAATAATTTTCTGTTTTAAAGCATTCATTAATAAATTGATGACATTTGCCTTACTCACGTCTGAATTTCCAAAATATAAAAGAAGCCTAGAGGGATGATGTAATCTGACAATAAGACAAAGAAGAGGAATGAGGCATAGTGACTACAGTAATTTATAAACTAGAATTTATATGATTTCTCAAGCTGTTTATATATATGTATTTAAAAATATTTTTAAAAATTAAAATAATTATTTATTTTAAACATTTATTTTTTTTAAAAAAAAAAAAAACTTCTTTATTACATAACAATATCTTCCTCTAACCAGATTAAATCGGTATTCAGTCTACTATAATGCTTCACTCCTGCATAAAATGTTTTAGAAGATGGTTCACACCATTGTAAAATTTAGGAGATTAATAATGCCTTCACATTTAATATCACCCATTCCCCTGTATCTTAGAAGAGTAGTTGTTTCATTTATGCATGCATGAATACTAAACCAGTTTTATTAGATACATGATTACATTCCCATTTAGAATGAAGTCTAAGCTTTATATTGAAAATATAATGTTGTTTTCACAGTCATTCAATCAGACCGCATAAGACATTTTTTTGTTATTTTCTTTCCTTCTAAGGATATTTGCAAGTATTCAGTTCAGATCAGTACTTCTTTTTACTTTCTTGGACAAACTCTAACCATTTTGACAGTTCAGATCAAGGCCTGTGAGCTAAGAAAATGTCAAAGGACAGATTGTTGTTTTTCTTGTGCTGAGAGCAATCTGCTTTCACCCAGTAACAAATAATTTAGTTAATGTCTTGAAGAGCTGTGGGAAACCTGCAGCTTTTGAAAGACTAACGTTAGAAATCGTCCTTGTGCCAACCTTTTTCTGTCATTCTGTGACTTCAGGCTAAAGATCTGATTCTGTATATAGAGGTAGAGCTCATTAAAAAGACAAAACAAAACAAAAGATTATCTCAAACAGTAAATATAGATCTTTGTTTTTACTTTACTTGTTTTTTTCTGTGAACGTAGGAAAAAAACCCAGCCATCAGTGTATAACATTTCCGCACACATAGTAATGCTTGTGTGCTTGGGAAGGCAATGTAACTAAGTTATTCTCAAGCTATATGCTTGCTAAGAAAGGTAACTATTGAAAAAAAATCAGCATGATGATCAAAATAGCTTGTATCAGAAAGAAAGAAAAAAATTTCAAAGTAATTTTACAGGCATTTGGTTCCTATTTATATATATTAGAGTTCTACATGTGGTCTCAATTAGGTATTCCCAGAGTCAGCCCTAGACATCTAAAGTACCTGCAGATGACTGGGCTGAAGATCCATATATATGTTGTGAGACAATCCATCTTTTAATATGTTCTACTTACACACAATAAAGAACATTTTATCATGTAAGTAAATCAGACTGACAATCTGAAAGTTCAAGAAAATTTGGATTAGTGGGAGATTTTTATATCTGCTAGGAAACTATACAATATTGTGGTGTATTAGACAAGGTAAAGACAGAAGAAAAGGAAATTATGCAGTTCTGATATGGCTTCGCTTTCAGGCAAATTATATTAACTTTGGGAAAGGCTAATTCTCATATTGGTAAAATATAAATCAAAGTTTAAGTTTTATAGTTTTTGATCCATGGCAAAGTGGAACTCCTATAGATATTGTCTATCATTACTATTTCAACAGTTTAGTCCAAATCTGTCTCAAATTTATGTGTATAAAGCTAAACTTTAATAGTCCATAGTGCAAATTAGTTCAGACGTCTTTACACTTTTCCTCTGACGTGATGGGTGAGCCTTGAAAGTAAAGGAGAGTTTTCATTCAGATCAGTCAAAAGGGGTTGAAACATGAAGGTAAATCTAGTGCTGATTTTCACAACAGCCACAAAAAGAGGTTGGAGAATAATAAAAAAAAATCTTATTTCTAATTCTAGATGCTTAACCAATAGTAATAAAATTCCAACTGGCTGAGGGGATATTGGACTTTACATAAAAATGTAAACTGATTAAACCTATTAGACTTAGGAATGGAACTGGGAATGAATTTGATAGTTCACTCTTGTCAGGTATATTTGCAGGGTTTCTTGTTAGATTTGCAGAAAATATATGTGGGAAACTCACCAGTCTAAAAGTTACTGTTCATTTGGATAGTTCCATCATTAATTCATGATGATTACAGAGATCTTACAGCAAATATGCAATATAAAATCTTAAAGGAGGGACTGAGTAAATGACAAATTTTTATTTTCACAAGTAGCAGCATTCGTAGCATGAACTGATTATCAGATTTGTTCATTAACATGGTGGAAGTAATGAGTATTGTATTCACAGGCCAGACCACTGTTGTGATCAGAGTTGTTCAAATGCAGCACAGAGAAGATCATTTTAGCAAGGTTTTATAATAAATACTATGCTTGTTTTCTAGGAATTCTAGGAATTTTCTAGGAATATGCATTATTTTCTAGGAAATATTTCAGTAATCCAGCTGTAGTGTCACAGAGCGCACACAGAAAGTAAATTTTCAAGTCAGGCATTCAAGTTGTCATGGAAGCAGCCTTTTATATTTATATGCACAATTATTCTTGATGGAAGCATATGCTAATCCAATCAGCACAAATGAAAAATGTTGTATGAACTATCTAACCTACCACAAGCTGTTAGGCTTGAAGATTGAACATATGCTGTAAATCCATAGGAGGTAAAACAATAAAAAATAGTTAATAAAGAACTTTATGTCCGATCAAATGACTATCAGCTTTAGCTGCATAGAGAAGCTCCAGATTACGTAGCTGTTCTACTGAAGTTATAATATCTTAATATTAGTGGTAACTCCCCCTCTCCTACAACTTTCCTCTTAATTATTGTGTGTCAAAACATTTCAGGGGATAGTTAACTTTATACCTACCAGTTGTAAGGCATAAGGCTTGCATAAAATAGAATCTCTGCTTTCCAAGTCACACACCAGTGTTTCACCAGGTATGTTGCTTCTTCTCAGTGAGAGTAAAGTAATGCTGTAAAAGCCCCTGGATACCCCTGATTCAGTTTTTCATTATAGATCATTCCATGGCTTTCATGGAAATTTTCATAAAATCAAGGCTATTAAAACTGTGCCAGTCATCAGAGGTTGATTTGTTTCCCCTCACACTTTTAAGAAGTTCCTGCTGTGTTGCTGCTTTCACAGTGTGGTCTAGCAAATATTTGATTCAGGTTTTCAGAGAGAGGATCAGAAGGGACAGGTAAACAAGCATTTGAGGAAAAAAAGATGTGGAGGAACCTATTTTCATGCTTGCTAACAGCAGGGCACCCACCTATATCAAGTCTCTTCCAGGAGGATATTATTGCCAGTTTCTCATTCTTGCTCTCTTCCCCATTGTTTTCAGCAATGCCGCCTCACTTCTACCAGATCCAAGATTTGTGTGATGGCTTTCTGAAGGAACAGAACTAAAAATTATTCTTTTATGATTCCCACCACCACAAACTTTAAGGCTGCTAATTTAGTTCTTTAGATATATAGCAGTTTTTACTACTCTGTTACCTAAAACTTCAGAGATATCGCACCTTTACTTTAAGACCATTCCCATAGACTACCTTTTATTCTCAAGATACACTTTTATCCTTCATATATAATAATCGCAGAACATCTATGTTTCTGTAAATGTTTGTAGTTGAAGTCATGATCCATCAGATAAACTGAAGACTATTCTCTACTTTTCTGCAGTCTAGCAGCATGCTTCTGCTGTTGCCTCTGGATTTTGACTTAAATAGTAAAGTGTAGTCTGTGCACAAGGTTTGCCTGGCTGGTCTAGGAAGTGTCTGGTGTCAGTGCTGCTGATAGGAGGTAAAGAGATGCAGTTCTGAACTGTGTGACTAGAGAACAGATGCAATTGATTCTATGATGGGAGAAAGTGTCCGTCTTCGGCAGCACAATTCCTGGAAGAAGATGATTGGGATTGGAAGGGAAGGACTATACCAGATAAAATAAGTATTTTTAGGGCATTGTTTCTTATACTTCTAAAATGTGGATTACACGCTCAGTAACTTTGAATTGGACATCACTATAGCTCTCAGAGCTGAAGAGCTATGGCTTAGCTATATTTCACTCTGTGCACAATTTCCTAAAACAAAATGGCATGCTCGATTTTTCATGATGAAGCAGGACACTTGTGTAATCGAGTCTCATTACTGTACATAATGGTATAATGAACAACAACAAAAAAAAGCACTGCAGAAGATTAAGCATACCCTTAAAGTATTTTAATCACTATATCACACAAAAGAAAAGAATGATAAACAATATGGACTTCTTGGCTATAACATCTTTAAAGAGATGGATGCAGTGTGTCATCAGATCCTGCCCTAGTGAGATCCACTAGACCCTATCCAATTAATCTAACTTCACTCTAAAGTTCATATTAGTGTGTCTGACAGCAAAATATCTCAACCATCAAAATTCAATGAAGTTCCTATATCAGGTCAGTGTGTGAGTAATAGCCTGGTTTTGAGCTTGGTAGATATCACTGCAAAATCTCTTTTGCTCACAGTCTTATGTTCCCTCCTGATAAAATGTAAATTTGTGTCAGTTTGGGCTAGCTGACTATCTTTGCTAATGTTTCCACAGACACCTTTATAGACATAAAAAGGTTCAGACATAGAATAAAAGAGCCATGCACCATATTAAATGGTAACTCTATAATACCCACACAGATATTTTTTTGAGCTCAAGGTTTATTCATTCATTTTTTTTTCTTTTCTCTCTCCGTTTTTTTTTAGTTTAGAATCATCACGTTTTCTGCAATAGAATAATACGCTATATTCCTCTAAAGTAAAATAGAGTTCAACATATTATACATTTCCACATATGAGAGAGCATCTATATGCATTCAATTTGAAATTTAAATGGAAAATAACAAGCTTATAACAACCTACTAGGTTAATTATGTTCATGCTGGTGAAGTAATACAAGATATCCTATCTTTTCATATTTTTCTTTACTGTCTGAGAAATGTAGGTGGCTAGTTCAGTGCTCTGAAAAACCTGAAAATACAAGAGATTGAGCTGAACAGACTTGTTTAAATTCAAGAGAAAACTTTACCAAAATTCTTAAAAAAAATAAAAAAAGATTTTGCTTTAATATGCCACAAACTTACCTCGATAGCTGTGTTATATATTAATAATATTCTTCAAACTCCCTAGAATTCTCATGTGACACAGTCAGTGTGCATAGGAGTTGTTTGCCATTCTCTTCCCTGCCCTAAAAATTTTTCTTCTCATCTTAGACTCATGCTTCCAAAAGCTGCAATATTACAAGGATTTAAATAGAAACATTGTCTCTGGGAAATGGATAAGAACATATTGTGCTTTTCATCTCTATCTTCCTTTACAAGGACAGAAGATTTTCCAACCATTCTTGAGATTCCTTTACTTACTGAACTCACTGTTAGCATAAACCATCCTTCATCTGATTTTAGGTAATCAGGTAATCGTTCTTTCAGTAAGAGGATCTGCAAGTGTGAGGAGGTCTATATTCTAAGTTCAGCTTCTCAGGAGCCTTTTCCATGAGTAACTTTAATTTCAAAGGAAATCTGTTATTTATTGATACTGACAGTGCTCTGAATTTTTGAGGACCTCAGTGAGACATAAGAGTTCCAAGTGAGTTACTTGTCCTGTAACCATTTGTGAGAGGACCAAAAGCCTACATGTCCCATAATGAGTTGTGCGGCTTGATGGATGTAGGTCTCTGGAATGAAATAGCTCTGAGGACTTTATTTTTGGATCAGCAATATATCTTGCAAAGGGTCTAGATGAGATATGAGTAGGCTGGAAGTCTACTAGCATGCATATTTATATTGCTTTTGGCACACTCCTGGAATTCATCTTTTGGGTTGGTGTCGTATGGAAGGAATCCAGCTCAGAGACCGTTTTGAGATATGAGTGGGGATGATCTAGAGATCTGCAACAAAAATACTTTTCTGATCCAGACAATCATGCTGTATGTACAGCATGTACAGTAATATTGTAAGTCCATTTTCTAGCCTTTTAAAAATTTGGCATTGAAGCAGCAAACATATATTTAGGTGGTTGTGTTATACATCTATATGCATAGCTGTGCTAAAATCACTGGAGCATTTCATTCAAATGTCAGTGGCTTGTAGAGACAACACATTAAATCTGGAATAGTGGCAACAGAACAAACAAAAAAGCCTTCTAGTTTTAGTTGGAAATAAGAGGAACAAATTTTCAGAGATTAATCTGAAGAAGAAGAAAAAATGCATATGTAATTTACTCAGACTTACATGACTGCTAGTTGTCTTTCAGAGTTTAAATTGTTTACAGTCATTCATTTAAAAAATAGTTACATATTGACATTGTTATCATCTGCCAAACACATTCTGTTTCCCTCTATGCACTCTGCATTCTTCTCTTGCCTGTTCTGATTTTGCAATATGTATCTCTGTTCCTTTTTCGGCAGTTGCTCTACTGCATTGTAGTAACCATTTACACCCCAGTCTCTGTGGTTCTGTCTCCATTTCACAGTGCAATAGTGTCCACAGAATTAGACGGATTCCTGTTAGTTCAATTTTCTCTCTGAAATATGGGAACTGTAACATGTTAAAAGAATGGAAAGATATTATTTTCAAATGCATTCAGTGTTTGTATAGAAAATAAGTAGTAGCACCTCACCAAAAATAGGTTAATTAAATTTTCAACAAGACCCCATATCTTATTGGCTGCATTTTTTTACCTTTATTCATTATTTTTGCACTGATCACATAAATGTTAATGAAGTTAGAGTGAAAATAATAAAATTTAAACAAAGAAAACTGTCAAAATTATATATCAAAGGTGAAGAGAGAAGTGCACAAGCAGAAAATTAAAATGGGTTCACTAATGTGAAGTAAGTAAATAGAGTTCAAGATTCTTACAGTTAATCATCTAAACTGCTTTCTAAAACCTCGGAAGAAAAACTCGTAAGAGCATATTTTTCTTGAACTGTTTTTAGTATTTGTAATATGAGAATATAAAAATATATAAACTTGTTTTGTTTAGTCTGGATCTTCTGGAACCCAGAAATAATAATAATAAAGAAGATGATAGAGATATGAAATATAGGTAATTGATTTTTTTTTCCTCACAGCATGTTTCTTAGCATGTTTCTTAGTTTTGTACTGTCCAGGTACAGTGGATAACTTTCACCAAGATTAATTAGGAATATTTTTCTAATATGGAAGTATAGGTCTAAAATGTTTAGATTGTTACCTTAATTGGAAGTCTTTAGGAACCATGATGGAAAGGATAAGTTATGTCTCACGACTTGTATGCGGATGCTTTCCTTGCAAAATCTTGTGTGCCTTGAAGTTATATATTAACAGAATAAGCAGTAATTTCTCTCTTCATGTTCATAGTGTAAGATTCAAAATCTCCAGTCATTCAAATGTAATGTGAATACTTAGACAATACCTTAGATTTTCCAGGTAATTTTCAAGAACTTGTATTGCATAACTCATCTGTTCTTTTTAGCAAAAAGAAAAATAATAGAAAGCAATAACAAGAAAGAGTGCAATGAAAATGTAACATTATTTCTACTTTTGTTTGTTCTTTTTGTTTGTTTATTTGCAACTTATCATGACACCTATAGCCTGATGTTACAAAGATATATTGAGAAATACTGCAGTGAAAGTTTCAATTACTTAGTGTGTGATATAATTTTACCAAATCACTTACCTCCTCTAGTTGCTATAATTTATGGAATATTTAGATTAAATAATATTAAATGCTATTTATTATTATTATAGTCTTTTCAGTGTATAATTTTGAAGGGAATGGTCTTTTTTGTTTTATTTTTCTTGTACGTTAAGTTCTCTTATCATGTGGGACTTCAAGTGAGTAACATACTTTTTTTCAGTATTGCAGTTTTTGACAGGTTCAAAATGTAAAGAAAAACTGTAAGTTTTCTTATTAAATACTGCTAACCCTCGTTGTTAACTAGTAGAAATAAGGTCACCTCTGAAGTATGCAAGGTGTGTAGCATCTGATTTGAAATGTTTTTGATTCTACGCTTCAATCGCTTTGGTCTATTTTTTCTTTCCCACCTTCTACAAGTGGAGTATATTTCATAAGTCTGGAGCCCTTGTGAGGATACAAAGCTGAAACTATTGCACTTTTTCCACCTCTCATTTGCACATCTTTAGCTACTATAATAGTTTTCATCTACTGTGTGGCAAGATTGCATTAAGCTTTTATGGGGGGAGGAAGGGAAACTTCCTTCTGAATTGTCTGGATAATCCTTATATTACCTTAGATATATTTAAAATTTCAATTTTTACTCTAGAATTGCTTATAGGTATGCATTATTACAGGTCCTCAGCAAGAATAGTTTTTTATGAAAATCCAGTGGCAAAACTTAAAGATGTGTGTAAAGGACAGAAATAAATCGGTTCTGCAACGTGTATGTAGCCATTAAACTTTAATTGGATAGGCTGTGTGCTCTGTGTGAGCCATAATGTTGGAAGAAAAAAAAAGATGAAAGTTATAGAAAAAGAGCAAATATTTGCAAATGTTTCTCCTCTGGAAGGAGAAGAAAGGCAAATTATATTCTGATTGAGAAAACAAAGAGGGATGGATTAAAAGGAGGAAAAGGAGATTGAAATGGAAACAAGTGTTGAAAGACGCAGAAAAAAGCCTGCACCATTTATTGGAAAAATAAAGTTCATTAATAGAAGAAACTTTTCCGGAGCAGCTCACTAAAACAATATGGCTGGAAGGAGTATATGGATCTTTTTTGTTCTACTGCTTGTTTTCAGAAAGCATGCACAAAATCTGAAACCTCTATCCGTGTGTAATGTTTGATTGACACTGGACAGACGGTGGAGGGTATTTATATGGAAAAACAAGGAAGAGACAGGCTGGAAGCCTGATTGAGCTATAGCACTCAGGAAAAGAGGACACTGATCACTTATGGCTTGTTTCCATAATGGAACGCAATCATGACAATTCATGTCAAAACTTCCCCTCTCTCCCCCGACCCCTGCCCCAATGTTAATCTTTTCAAGGTATTAACTTCCCTTTTCTGAAATTTCAGGATATCCCTGATTTGTGGTTTCAAGTTTTTTTTTTTTTTTTTTTTTTTTTTTTTTTTTTGGAAGAAGGACAGTTAATTTCCTTAAAAATGTGCAGTAAAACCTGGTAACGTTGTTCATTTAGCCACAAACCTGCATGATCTCAATCTTTCAGATAGATACCAGGCAATATAAAAATCATGGCAAAAAAGTGGGAGTTTACAGTACTATAAAACAGAAATGGAAAGTCACCAAAACTGACAGTAAACAAGAAAGAAAATGAGATTCCCGGAAAGAGATTTCTAAAGGCAAAAGAGAACACCAGATTAATTTTCTTTTAGATTCAGTGGAAACTGACCACCCAAAGATTGCTTTTGGGTTTGATAGTATTACGGTGCATGTACAGGACAATGAGTATTAAAAAGATCCATGGACTCAATTAGCCTCAACTCATTAAAACTACAATAGCTTAAAAAAGAAAGAATTAAAAAGATTGTCTTACTTCAGCTGGAATTAATTAAATAACTAGGAGGAAGAATAGATCTTTTCTGTGTGGGGGGCCTGCTGCCTTGGGAAGCCTTCCTGTAAATAAGTTACTCATGCCAGTGAAAAAACACAGTAAGGAAATATCTGCTTGTAGATAAACATTTGAGTGTGAACGTCTTTATGAAGACCATACTATGAGTTCTTTGTTTGCTTGTTGGTTTCCTGTTGGGAATTTTGCTAATTCTGTAAAGAATCACATATCTGCAATAATGAAGTACCTGGAGTTCTGAAAAATGTATAAACTGGGGACTTTGCTACAGGTACAATGCAAAGAAATATATTTTTGTTATGCAATAGAAAATGTGATTGCTCCTAAAATATCTGAGGATTCTCACACCATTTCCCATATAACATCTCCAAGTAATTGACCCGTTACTCTTTGCTGACATTCCTTATCTAAAGATCCTTATAACAATACACCCTTTACCTTTTCTTCACAAATTTAATAAGGTACCTTAAAAAGCCTAATAGAGGGACATACAAACCAAGATACTAAAAGAAAATGAAGTTTAAATTTCGGATTGCTATTTATATATTTTTTTAAAAGAGTGTGTTTGTTTTTGGAAACATCAAATTTTCCTTACCTTCAGTTCTACTAGTGCCTAAATACAAATTTCGAATGTTAAGCTCAGCTTACTGATTATGTTTTATTTTAAGAAAAAAAGAACTCAATATATTGTAATCATACAGGAGCTCATAAGAAGCATGAATCTAATGCCTCCATATGAATGTATATATGCAAAATACTGTTAAGTTTTTGACAGTTTTTGACAATACTTTCTTATAAACACTGCATGTATCTGTATGTAGTTGCACAATTTATCCTATGTACTTCACTTAAAAAAAAATAAAAAACACATAAACCCTCAATAATGTTAATTGTACAGATGAATGTCTCAACTGCATTAAGCCAAAGATCACTTTACCTTCATATCCTAACCCCAAAACTAACAGCAAGGCAATCACATAGTGATATTTCCCCAGTAAATTCTAATTTAAGCTAACCTCTAACTCAGGGACTCCCTCACCCAAAGATGCATACAACTGTTATTTGAAGAATCACTGATTTTCTTCAGCACTCATCAACACTACAGGACCTGTTTTTCCCCTGCTAACACTGTAAAATTTTCACTGGCTTGGGTATGGAAATAAAATCTGGTAGTTCTCCTTAACTGTAAGAAGACAGAAAGAAAGGAGATGTTTTCTCACAAATTACAATAACAAATGCTGGTGTGATTAGCTTATGTGATGCAAAAGGCAGCAGGCATAAAACAATGGATCATTTAATGTGCATTCCCTCATATAAGCATTTATAACATGTTAATAGTCTAATCGCTATCAGCAGCTTGATGACATTGGGGTGGTTTGAAAACTGAACTTTTTGAGAATTATATCTTTTCTTCACAAAGACAGTCTACAACAGAGACTCCAGAGAGAGCCACAATATTGCTGCACAAACTACTGTTGACAAAGATGCCAGCTAAAGGATTAAGATAGCTATAATGGCACAGACAGATCTACCTTATGTGCCATTTTTTGTACTACCTGATGTGAGAAAACACGTGTTTTGGCATAAGAGTTTATCAGCCTAGAAAACAAACAAACAAACAAAACCAAATTATGCCAGGAAAGCAATATTCCCAATACAACTTAGAAACTGTCAGTATAACCAACAACCACTCACAGTGTTGCTTAAACACATCCTAGCTAGTTTTGTATCAACTGTTTTGGGTTCTACCAAGCATCTAGCTGACATAGCAGGAAATCTGATGAAGAACGACTTGCTGAGGTTGTGTACGCCGTGATAGATATGCTTTGCAGCCCTTGCTGATTCTGCAGCTACCATGTTATCTACATGACACTGCATTTGAGTAATGACTGCAGAGAATACTCTCATACTTTGCTTCTGAATTTTGTCCAATGATATTCAAAGTGTATGAAAGACCTGAAAATCCAAAGAGCACTGAGGAAACACCGTGGTGCCATGCAATTGCATTAGTTCAGGGCCATCGCAAAGGGCCTTGTGTGCAGTGGCCCAGGAGCAGCCTGTGCCACTCCCCAGCCCCTGCCTGCACAGGGATGGTCAAGGCCATGGACTGGAGACACTTGGGTAAAACTCTGGGCAGCCCCTTTCTCCACTGCCGTGGACACAAAGAGCTCTTGTTCTCCCACCTAAGTCACACAGGTTTGCCATGGCGTATAGGACTGCTGGTGGGAAAAAAGAATAATGGCAAAATCTTAACTTACAGACTTACCACAAACAATTACAATAATGACTGTAAGGAATTAAGATATAGTGAAGATAATTTGATAATTTTATGTCATCAGAGGCAGGCAGATCAAAGTTATTTCTAGAATACTGATTTCAGCACAACTCTGAGGAAAACATCTAGTCCTATCATTAATCAATCATCTGTTTGAAAATATGTGGATCTATGAACATTATCCACAGGAAATACATTTTATAAACCAGTACGGATACAATCTAAATATATATTTTAAATTTATTTATTTATTTATTTTTAAGTTGGGATACTGTTCAGTGAGAAAGTGAAACTTGTGATCATCTTTAAGTTTTATGTGAGATATATGTCACCTTTAAAATTAAATGCCATTTATTTGCTTGTGGTTTTTAAAGGATTTCATTTTGTGCTGTGTTTCTCCAGCAAACAGATGGGAAGGAGCTATTTATGTGCCTTGCACTGCTCCTAGTGGGGAATCCTAGAAAACTGTTTATGACTTTCATTGTTTAGTTTAATACAAATCTTAGCTTCAGACATGTATCTGTATTTTGCAATAATTTTATCAGAAGTCTGAGAAGAAATGAGATTTTCTTTTCTCCTTAAGCAGCCGGAAAGCCTACTAAAATAGTGATGAACATGGAACAAAATGCCAAAATATTTGATAAAGGGTATTTTTATGGTCATATACATTACTCAAGCCAAAAGAAAAGTATTTAGTAGTTTATTTTTTTTTCCTCTTTCCCCTTAGTAGCTCTGAAGCCCACATAAGCTCAGCTTTGTGTGCATGTATGCATGTATATATATATATATGTGTGTGTGTGTGTATGCACACTGTGAACAACTCCATCTTATTGTCTTTTATTTGATTTTTCAACTTAGAAAAAGGACATAGGAGTGATAAATTAGTGATGGATTAACAGAAAGCAGACAATGAAATAGAATTATCAGTAACATTGCTATGATGGAGCTTCCCAACATACCAACAGCCACGTATTCAGTGGATATAAACCAGGTCTGCCGCACTGGGTTTGGATGGTTTAGAAAACCTGACTTGGGTTTTGGCAGTGCTTGTCTTTACAGTTCCAGTGGTGATTAGAGAGAGAGAGAGAGAGAGGCAGAATATCTGTCTTCCTTGGCTGCTTCCTTGGCTGCTTCTTCCCATCCCTGCAGCTGGCTTACCCCACGACGCCTTGAGCACACAACCTGCTGCCAGGCATCAGGCTCTGTGTTAGGGAGTTTCCATCCCTCCCTTGACCAGATGTTCCCTTGCCAGTATTAGGGAACATGCCCATGGCCACAGAAGCACAGGCACAGTGACATAAAATGAGTGTAATCAGAAAAACAGACTTATTGTTCTGATCTACTCTGCATTAACCTGACTGGGACCCTTGCACAGCCCCAGCTACAAAATTTGCTTTCACATAAGCAACCTGTCTCCAATTTACTCTCTCTGAAGGGGCTCTGGAGGCAGGAAGAGGGAATCCAGACTTTATACTATTATTTGGTAATTTCAGTGTTAGTCTGTGACCCTGATAAATCAGTGCTCAAATGGAATTTCTGATAAACTCTGTTCTTTAATTTGTAGAAATTTCTTCCATAGTTTTCCTACTGGTTTTGGCCAGATCAGGGTTGACCGACCACTTTTTCCCTTCTGTTTTCCAAAATATATGAGTTTCTCACTATTAACTTAATGTCAGGCCAGGACTGGCCATTTGCAGCAATTTTCTACACTCTGAACAAACAATTGACAGTTTACTCAGATTGGTGTTAGGGTTTTGTTTGTTTGTTTTAATATAAACTTTGTTTTTTGAGGTTCTACAGTCTCTTTAGATATCTTGGTAGCCTGCCCAGGGCTCATGCTTCAACTTAATTTCATACATGGATTTAAACACTCTAGCAAAACAATGGGCACACAAACTGCCTGATTTACCTCAGAGAAGGGCAAAATAAATGAAAAACAAAAACAAACAAACAAACAAAAATAATCCCACAGTATTTGTAGGTATAACTTTTAGGTAAGTTCTTCTGTGTAACTCTTTTCTGATTTCATAAGTAATTGCTATAAAGGGTCTGGCTTGATTATCAATTATTTATAATCAGCAGGTTAAATTGAATATAAAACATTGAAGATGATGTACATCCAGTTAATTGTGATTTAGATAGCTGAATCTGTCATGTACAGTGCGTAATAGTATTTCTTTGACTTCAGTGAAGACTAACACTGCAATTCTGCAGGGAATGCACAAGTGAAGTTTGCTATCAAAGACTGATACTTAAAGTATAGTTATGCAGTTATATACTGTATACTTATGCTGAAGACTTGTTAGGTAAAAGTTTTACTACAGCCCTACAGGCACCTGTAGCCTACCACTTACTAAAATCACAGCATATGGCTTTGAAAATATATTTTAAAGTTACTGTGCTGCTTGTAGATGTTCGTTTTGTGTATTCAGTGAAATCTTTTATTCTGAGCAGCTAATCACCCAAATTTAGCCTCTTAGTTTATCTGTATTTTCTTTAACCCACATTGTTTCAATCTATAAAAAACAAACTAATAGTTGTTTGAATCTTAGGACTGTTAACATTTGGAAACATTTTATACTCATTGTTACTTATGATATAGATTTGATCAGTTAAAAACAGACTATTGTTTTGCTAACAAAGTGGAAATGTTGTCTCTCTTGAAGCTACAGTATAATAAATAAACAAATACAAATAAACAAATAAAAACCTGTGCTTGATAGTGAAAAAAAAACCTGCAACATTTGTTCATGAATATTTCTCTTGTAGAAATGTATTTTTTTTCATTTTATGGAGAAGAGCTATTCTCACAACATTTTGTGTTGGTGGTGTTTGTGAAGGAGGCCTCAACAGAAAGTGTTTCTTGTATGAGCAAAGAAGATCACATACAGTTAAACTAGAAAGATTCTTGGAATTTGAATGAATAAACACTGTTTTTATTCAGCATTCAGCAATCTTTGCAGTTCAAAGAAGGAATTATAGGGCATTATTATTTATTTTATAGTTATAGACATAACACAGACAATAAGTTTGGAGTAGTACATTCATTAGATTACTTGCAATAAATGATTTAATAATTATTTCTCTTTAACCCTCAAATTACAAAGTACCTAGTTTTCCAGAGTATTCATTAAGTCTAAAAACTGGTGCATCACACTTCAGAGTCACACAAACAACTACGCTTTTCTGTTTCTAATGTCATAATAAATGACATTAGAAAATAAATAAATAATAAATAAATCTTGAAAACATATTTTCTACATATATTTAGACTTTTCAATTCATAATGACTATTAAGGTCAGCTTTTTTATATTATTGAATTTTATATACTTTTCAGTCTTGATTACCAGAAAAAGCTTAAAGATTCTCCAGTATAAAGAAAATACTGACATTTTTCTTTTCCCAATCTTTCCAAGCAAATGAATTTCCATGCAAATGAAAAATATTGTTTCTATATAGCCCAAAATGTATTTCTATTTTTGTTACAAAACAAAACAATACAGTAGAGACTATATGAAATATTTCACTTTACAAGAAATGAAATAGTCCATTTTTACTGTATTTTAACAAAAACAGAGCTGAAGAAAAGAATGAGATGATTCTGAGCCTCACTTTTTCTTCAAAGCATCTGGGGCAGCAGAAGAAGATAGAGGGTAGTATATCCATTCAGGACCTCAAAATTCAGTAAAGTTGTTTTCCTGAGGACGCTTAAAACCAAATGTCTTTAAGTGCCTTAAAACATAACATTCTAGGATAACTGAAGTTCGAGAACTGAAATCACATTCAAGATGAGAAGAGTCAAAAAAAGTTGTACCTACTAAGTCTTTGAAAACACCCATGCTCTTCAATACATATATGGTACAGTATCTGAACACAAGCACTAGGTAATTTATGACAGAGATCTAGATCGTCACCAGACTGTGCAATTTAATCATCTTCCCTTGGCGTAGTATACATAAAATTCACCAATGGAAGAGTGGTTCTTGATCATCTTGCTACTGCTTTCTATTGCTACTGTTGCTAGATTGGCTCTAAAACTGTCAAGGAAAGTGTAATTTTAATGAATAGCTCACAATAGCTGACGGAGAAAGTTTGTGTTATGCATCTTTGGACTTATTAACCAACCTTTTTTTTTTTTTTTTTTTTTTTTCTCTCTCTCTCTCTCCTCCTCCTTCTTTTCCTCTTCTTCCTTTTCCTCTTCCTCCTTCTCCTCTTTCTACTTCTTCTCCTTCTTCTATTTCTTCTTCTGCTGCTTTTTTTTTTTTGTTTTTTTTTTGTTTGTTTTTTTGCTGCTTCTGCTACACATTCCCCTTAGCATAGGAGAACTGTCTTTTATTATTTGAAAAGGAAAGTGTCCCCTTTGCTTGCTGGCCACATTCACTCAGCAACATAATTATAATGTACAGGAAGGTATGGAAAGCTGAGTTAGGCTGAAGACAGCGCTTGATTTGTGTGGCTGAAAACAATATTCACGTAGCAAACTGGTAACCTTGGAAAAGGAATTCAAAAAGTGAATGGAAATGAAAAAGACTAAATTAAACTACTGTCAGCAAAATTAATGGAAATGTGCAATAAAATGCAGAAAACATCATGGCCATCTAAATTATGAAAATGCTTATAAAAATTCTTTCAAGTGGTTTGTCCACTGCAGAACTGAATATCCTATTCTAGGTCTCCTTCCTCATTTTAGACACTTAAATTTATTATCTTCTGAAAGTAGAAGAGATTGGGGTAGTTTCCCTGACGCTCACATCATTCTTAGTTTTCTGACTAGCAGGATGCTGAATAAAAGTGTCCCTTCTCACATTTTCTTACTGGCTTCCCTCACTGGCCATAGTGTAAGAACTATGTCTTATCAGTATCTATCAGATCAGTACTACATGCTATATATACAATATAAATTGTATAATTTAGCTATGTAATTATCCCTCAGTTATCAGGGAAACACAAAGCTTGCAAATCTGAAAGGAATGAAGACTTATGAAAAGCAAACATCTAGGAGATCTGAAACAGAAAAATACAGGTGTCTGACATCGCTTGACTCCTGTAGCACAAGACAAAGCAGCAATGCTCCACAAACTCCTTATGCCTCTTTCATCCTTCTATTTTTTTTAATCTCCTCCACCTCCACATGAAAAAGAACTTCAGGAGCACTTGGATGAAGAGGATATTTTAAATGTTCCAACTGTTTAATAGTGTGTATAGCCTGTTTGTACCTTTTTATTTAATTATCTTTATGTCTCATTCAACATCATTGGAATAGAGTCACTATCAAAAAGACTGCAAATGGTTACAGCTGCTTCTTTCAGTGTGTGCCAGCTCTGAGTAAAAGATTATCAAAGTTTGTACATATGTTTTGATTATAATGGAACTATAAAACAGCTTCGAATTAGATTTGATTCTGGAATTATAATGATTTGGGATTTTATCAGTCAAACACTAGCTGAGATCCACAGTCTGAGGCTTACCTGTGAATTTCAATTTGGTGACAATCAAAGTTTCACAGTCTCTAAGAAAAATCATGAGCATAATCAAACAGTGGAATTTTACAGAAAGGAGAACAATACTTTGACTTTTGTGACTCAGCTGTCAAAAAAAATAGTTATTTTCTTCTGTAGACTCAAAATAGTAGTTTGAAGAAATCTGATTTTTAAAATTTTTTATTTATTTTTTTTCATTACTGAATACACACTGACAGATTCAGACATGACTATATAACAAACTTCCAATTTTTTGTGAGGCATGGTAGCTGTTTATATTTTTATAGCTTGAGGTAATGATGAGGTAATTTGATTTATGTTACTCTCTTTGGATCGTAACTCTATCACATACATTAGCCCAATCAAACTTCCCAGTAGCCATTTTTAGTCCACTTGCTACCTCGCTACCCCTCACCACTTCCTCACCTTTTTTTCTTTTCACCTCCATTTCCACACTTACCATCCATATCTTACCTCCATTGTTCCTTTCATAGGTGAATAGTTAACTCCTTTCAGTTTAAGGTTTATATTAGGATGATAAGGAATATGGTCTAAAATATCTTTGGTAAGGCTACGCTACATGTTATAAAGGTAAATTTTAAAATTCTCTTCTCTGTTACAGGGATTGTACTGACATTCAATAGCATTTTAACTGTTTATTAATAATTAACTTAGTGGAGCATACACGGTATATTTGGCACTGATATAGTCTTATTGGATAACCTTTCAGAGAATCCATAACTACATAAGGAAAATATATACACATATTTTTTAGGAAAAATTATGTAGGTATGGTTAATTGGCATGTGGCTAGCGAAGGACAAATTTTGATACTTAAAAACATCTTGAAAAGTATTTTGGTTAAGGTGAGATTATAATATACATATTTTTAAAACAAAAACAAAAACAAGAACGCATCATAGTCTGAACAGAGTTGCAGAGATGAAGAGGTATCTCTTAACTGTGGAGTCTACCCATAAGAACAGTAAGGTAGTGTAAGCACCTGTATAGTGGTATAATGTATTTATACTACTAGATAGCAGTTCAGTTTTAATTGTATTGCTCTGTGGTCTACAGTTATACATCTTGTTAAGTTTATATATAGACTAATGTGTGTGAGAATTAGCCTCATCTTCAGGCCATATATATTTCTTCTTTAGAAACTAAGCAGATCCTCATTTCCTTTATCTAGAAGATAAAATAAAATATGCAGGCTTGATCAGAAGAAAAAAACTTTTTCTTTCCCAGAAAAATAAAGCAAAACAAATAAACAAATGAAAATAAAAAACACAATAGAGCATGGTTCATTTCTTAGAAAATATTGATAAACGTGAATAAAAATGTACAGTAAAAATTATTTCACTTTATGGAGGGGGGAGGGTGATGGGACAGAGAAAGAGACAGATAAGAGATTATTAGTGCAAGCTCATACTCAGATGCTCCCAAATTTCAGGGAGATGTATCTCAATAGGTTTTGATTTTGTGAGTAGATCAAAACCTATCTGTGTTGCTGTGGATCCAGGATGGTTAAAATTTGAGGCTAGTTCAAAATGTTTCAACAACACACTGGTAGGAAAAGATGGTTAGATTCCTCCCTCTCCCCATCAGTGATTTATAACAATCATCATTTGGTTAAAAAAAGGAACAACGGAAAACACATTGCTGTGTCTCCTTAGAACGATATAAGGCAGGTTAATCTCAACCACAGGATTTGTGGTTCAGTGATAAAAGGATCTTATTTTTCTGTAGAAGATGCTTATACCAGAAGTCAGGCATATCAAGCAGAGTGCCTCATTTAATATGTGTGAGTGCTTAACCTCGTGTTTGCTAGGGACTGCAGGCATCCAAATACCCTGATGCATGTGCTAAAAAAGTAGAAATTATCTAAGCACACCTAATTGAATTGGTGTGTTTCTACTTGTGTTCCTGTTCAGATTAGAGCTTAAAAGTAAATTCTGTAGCTACAAAGTCAAGATAGAAATGAATAACTAGTGTTCCTTAGCTCCCTTTGTATCTGTATGTATTACTTTGTCTAAGTGCCTCTTGAGGCCAAGGAAGTAGCCTGTATTTCCTATGTCACTGAGTTCTTTTTTAGGCTAAAGAATACATAGTCAAAACTGTGAAACATTTTGATTCTCGAATAATACTAAGAACTTAAACATATTATGGAAAAAGAAAAAAAAAAAAAAAAGAATCCGCGTCTAACACTGGCTACATTTCTGCTGATAATATGTGAGTTTCACAAATGCTCTGTTCTTTGCTGTACTGAATCCCTGCCAGTAATTATTTTAATGTCATCAGTGTTACTAGAGAAGCTCCTTTCTGCTTGGTAGATGCACTTCTATAAAGTACTGGAATCTCTTCATTTTAGCAACAGAAAGAAGAATTTGTATATTATTAATTTTCATGATATTTTAAGAAACGTTATGGCTGAGTCTGTGGGGAAAGTCAGATATACCAGTCTCCATCTTCAGATTTAGAAACTAAAGGTGTTTAGAAACTCAAGATGCTTATCTCAAATACTCTGACACGTCAGAATTCTTTTCAGTTTTAAGTGTTTATATTCTCAACTTCGGATCTGAATGGCCATCCTGTAAACTTTTGCCTTCTACCATCAAATATCTGGAATTAAGCTGGCCTCAAGAAAAATAATCTTTTCATAACTTCTCATAGAACAAAGAGTTTAATTTCCGTGAAATAGAAGGGTCATTTATTAGTGAAAGTCTCCAAAGTGACTTTGAGATTTTCTCTCTAACCAGCACAAGTGCATACACCACCTTGCAAAAGAACTGCAGTTGTTGAATGACCCATTTAATTGCTATCCACTTATCCAATGATGTAAAACAAGTCTATGTGAATTCATATCTTGGCTCTGATGGAGCAGAGAATTTAATCATACTATAAATACTTTGCCTATGCATCTGTGGCGAATGATACAAATGCTAATTCAATAGCCTTCAGGCAGCCTGGAAGGGATTAATTTTAATTTCTAGCGAAATATGAACATTCCAACTTAGGAGACAGAGAGAGGCTGTTCCGCTAAATAGGAAATTCCTTCAAAATTACCTGAACGAGGAGAAGACCTAAACCCAAAAACTTTAAAATGGTTTCTTCCTCTATGTCATTTGAAAAAACATTAAAAGTCAGAACTCCATATCAAGTCTCCCAACTTCTTTCTGTTGCTATTCAACTTTGGGCGCAGCATAGAGACCAGTCACAGCGGCAGCTGATGCACTATGAGCTAAAGAGTGATTTTCCTCTGCTGATCTGGACAGAGGTATGGCAGAGCCAGCACTGCTGGCATGTGAAGCATGGTTGGTACACTGATGCTTGCACTGAGGGGTACAGGACACACCATCCTTTCAGATCGTGTACTTCTCCAGAAACTTGAGGTGAATGTCTCCTGCTTTGTGCAGTCACTCACACAAGTGCAGGAGGGAAATAAAGTGAAGGTCAAGAAAATATTTACTGTGTTTTGCTAACAGAGAATACGGACCATTTCTCCTCTAAATATCATCCAAAGGTGATTCAGAGAGACAGAACAGTATTAGCCAAGCAGCCTCTCAGCTGTATAAAAATAGACATTAAACTAGGACCTATGCTTCCCCGGAAACCAATGGTCTTCTCAGTTCTGCTGTTATGAGGCTAGACTTTTCCAGTGATGTTTTAGATATGTTTGAACCTGTCTGAGTACAGTCATTGAACTGTTAATTATCTCTTGAAATACTCTCCAACTGTGTTTCCCACATAGATAAAGACTGTTCTGTTTATTGCCAAGTGCAGCCTGACTGTGCTCTGGCTCAGTCTATAAACTACATTATTTTAGATGGGTACCTGTGCTATACTTCTAGGGTGACAAGGAAAGATATTTACATATTTTTACAATGATGATTATTATTTTTTCACAGTCTTTTCCACAGAGATGTAGCCTAAGATATTTCTCAACTTTGTTATTGCAGCAACATTTTACGGCTTTACAAGTATGCCATTTTAAATTATCCACAACGAGACTCACTGTGTCCTGCTTGACAGCAGTCACAAAGTGTTGTTTTACACAAAATACAGTGAGAGGTTTTCTGTTAGAGAACATCAAAACATTGATTTAGCAGTTTCAGGTGATATTTTTGCTGCAGTGAAAGCCTCAGACAAAAACACGTTTTATTGTTTTCTTGAGAGATATTTCCTCCCTTGTGCCTCTCCTTTCTTTACTGGATTTACAGCTTGCAAGACTGAAGTCCTCCATTTTTAACCCGCCTTGCCACAAAATGTGTGTAAAATTACCCACACTGCTGCACTGCTTTCTCCCAATACAGGAGCCTCAGTTAAGGACTAGGAGAACAACTTTTGTGTGTCAGCCCATGGATTTTCTACTGCTTTGTTAGTGTCATTATATGATGTCAGCATCCAGACGTGGATCCATTCTATTTCTGATCTGAAAACTATTCATGACAGCATCTAAAATGAGAGAAGCAAACGTGATTCTGTTTTTGCAGTGCTCTCAAGCTCAGATCATCTTCCCAGGGACAGCTGCTCTGAGCAGCACCTCTCACTGGTGGTATCAGCAGAAGGGAGCGTGAGGTTGCCGTTTTCAGCATGAGCCCTCTCCAGCATGAGCCTGGAAACTACTTCCCAGGTACTTTCCAGGTACTATCAGTACTACCTTACTGATAGTAAGAATTGCTATATCTTTATGCAAATACTAGGAACGATGCCTTGGAGAGTAGACACTTCTGGCAGTTGATGAGAGTTTGCTCAACCAGTACATACTGACAATTTAGTTGGAGTAAAAGCTTCCTTTCTCATTTTACTAGCTTAGAGGACATAATAAACTGTTCTCATTTTTTATAACTATATGTAGTATTAATATCAGTACTGGGGAACATATCAGTGCCATAACTGTATCTCAATTCTGTATGTACATGGACTCCAACAATGACAATACTATAGTTTTATATAAGATGATACTATTGTTTCCTATTCCTAGCTGAATTTTGTTTGTTCTATCCAGCCCTGCTATCCTTTTATATTTTCTCTTCGTCCTTACCAGAAATGAGGTAGATCTACCTATGTGGCTTCTTGATTTTTAAGCTATAGAGGAATGGAAAGGAAGAGGTGGTGAGGTGTGCTGGAGATCACTGGCAAGACTATCTCTGCTTTGGTACTGTTACCCAAACTAGCTAGATTAAAACCAGCATTGGCACCTGAAACACAGCAGGATGACACTCTCACTGTGCTAGTAGACATTCCTGGAGAGACAAAGACATAGGTCTTGATTTTTTTGATTTGATTTTTTTTCTTTTTTCTTTTTTCTTTTTTCTTTTTTTTTTTTTGTCTATAAAGGCAAAATGGATAGAGCATTAGAAGTAGGCCTTGACAGGCAAATGGCATGCAACGCAGTGGAAAAACCGAGATCAGAATTCAAGTTTTCATTTTCTGTCTATGAGCATTAGTTTCCAATAAAACGATCATATTTTATAGATACTTGGTATATTTTAGGGAAAATTGGCAAGACTAAAACTTTGTTTTTCATCATGGATGTGCATAATGGAAAATATTTCTGTTTTAATAAATGCTAAGATACAATTATGATATGAGCTGACCTGATAGTCTTGTTCGTTTGTTGTTGTTGTTGTTTATTTTTCTTTTTTTCCCCCTCTTTTGGTCTTAGAACAAATCTGAGAAATGATAAGGCTATATTAACACTATTATGTAATCTTCTGGACTATATCTACTTTGATAAGGACAGGATTTGCAAAGACTACAGAAAAAAAATCACTAAAAGTGAGTTTCTCTGAACAAGGAAAATAACTGTGTCTGTGACTAACTCTCCTAGTCAGAAACTTTTATTACCTTGCTATTACTAGATGGCTCAAAGCTATTCTGTATTGTTTTAGTTTATAGCAATATTCTGAAAGAAATATGCATTTGATCCCCTTTCCCATCTCTTCCCTTCTACTTTCCACTCCCCTTCCCTTCCCTGACAAACTAAAAATGTATTAAGAAAGGCAGAATTAATATTGGCTTGTTCTGAGGCCAGGTACTACCCCAGCAAAAAGGTATTATGATAGTGTACAGACTGCAATATATAGGTGTTGTAACACCCTGACAGTCTAACCAGACACAACCTACAAGCATTTGAAGTAAGCAAGCAGCATGACCACCAAAGAAGCAAGCAAGGAAAGGTGCTGTGCTTGGGAGGCATCTGGATGGTAGAAGCTGCGTGATAAAAAATAACGAAAGCAGAAGGGTCCGCAAGCAGGCAGGATAGCCTCAAACAGCCCTAAACCAGATAGACAGCACTGGGAGTGGAGGAGTCCCTTTTGGAAGGGAAGTGGCACAGAAGTGTGAAACAGCAAGTAGAAGCAAGAAGAGAGGCTGCCCACTGCAGTGCCCAGTGCTCTTTCCAAGGAGCTCTGGAGCTGCACCACCTCCTCTGCAGTGACTTGGGTCTTGCAACAGAGACCCTCGAGGACTGCAGCCAGCAGTGCTAAATTACGGTGCCCACTTCATAGTATAATACACCCACAACTGATTGATAAATAAATAAATGTGCACACACTTTCATATGTGTGTATATATGTGTGTATATATAGAATAAATATTATATATATACACATATACACATACATAAACATATACTCAGACACACATATATATAGAGAGAGATACATAGATATACTGGGAAAGAGAGACAAATAGATAGAGAGATGGAAATTCAATTGCAACAATTATGAAATTTCATCTTTTGCCAGGTAAGTTTGCCTTAAAAGTAGTTAAATTGAAAGGTTGAACTTTTTAAAGTTCTTCTGGACTGTCGCAACAGAGAAAATGAGAATCACACCCTTTCCTTTATATGCCTTTATTTTGTTAATAAAATTTCACTTGGTATACTCTCATGAGGTTTTAAGGGGAAGTTTAACATCGCATTTAATGTTTTATTGGAATTTTGAATGATTAGTTTTCAACTAAAAAGTAAATTAACATGAGACTTGGCAGCAAAACCCAGTACATGATCAGGAAAATAAAAGAGAAGTAAATGTTGATGTCTAAATCAAAAAGAGAGAAAAAAGTTTTATTCAACTTCATTTTACTTTAATTCAATATATTTCCTTGAACTGCTGATTGTAAAGCAGAAATTGATTTTCATCTCTGATGTGTGGTATCTTTATTTAAGGAATAGCTGAAAGCTTCTTCAAAAATTACTGCCTAATGTTTGGCTTGAACAGACTGCAAAATACTGCATGAAATTTGCATGTGCTGCCTGATTTTCATTTAAGGGAACTTACATTTTATGTATTGTCTTAAAGCTTTTTAAGGCAACAGCTATTGTGAATAGGTTAACTTAGCCCCCTTGAAATATAGGTTTATTTTGTGAGCTTACTATGAAAAAAATATTTGATGTGAAAAAATTTTAAAGTACTACTATTTTAAAATGGAAATCAAACACACAGATTAAAACATCATTGTACATAACAGAGCTTCACATGTGCTGGTGATTGTATTGTTTGTATTAATGATTGCAATTTCTGAAAAACATGAATTAGCTAACAGTTCTTGCTGATTAGAGTAGGATGATACCGAAGGATGGAAGAGGATTAATTGTCAAAAAGTCTCAAATTTCATTTTTTATCCCACTGTACCAATTTTTCTTGTTTCTAATAGGAATGCAAAAAGAGGGAAAGTAAGAAGGGAAGGTCTACATTCACCCAACATAGTTCTTCCCACTTAACTGAGGCATCAGAGAGAACTGTGGGTTGCCCATAATTAGTTGGCTGGAAAAAAAAAAACATCATTTTATCTTCAGCATGGAATTAACAGAGGTGCTTCTGTGCAGTGATTCAGCTCCTTGTGTGCCTGTCTTGTCTTCTGGAAGTGCCTGCCTCTTTCCCTTGTCACAGAAGGAGCCCCTGGCAATGACAGTCCTTATTTAAGCATCTCTGTGAAATGCCTGAAGGTACAGAGGATTAATCAGGACCTAAAGCTTTGCTACCTGCAAGACAGAAAAACAGCGGGCTGGTCAGGAGCTGAAGCTAGATCTCCGGGCAGACACAAATAAAAGGAATTCCTTTGACACTCATCCATTCATCCTGGTTTTACAACAGGAGTTATGTGGCAAGTGCATAGGTCATAACCAGGAGATTATGGGATTAATAAAATCATAATAGCTGCCTTATTGTTCTCAGTGATGACATCATAGAGTCTGGAAAGCAGGCAATTTATCTGCACTGATTTATAGGGCCTCCAAGTCTTTATCAAGCAGTTTTCTCTCAGAGTATAAATTTATATTAGAAGTCTATATTCTATTTTCTTCTTTCTAGTTGCAAATACATTGTTCTTTTTCACTACTTTTTCTTTTGTTTGGAAAACAAGCAAACAAACAAACAATATTTGACATACTGTACCAGCTGTCAAAATCTTTTAAACTACTATAACTCAAGGGCCTCCTCATACATTTCGTTTTCAGTGAACTGTTAAAATCTATAGTGCAAAATCAGTACAAAAGATTGGAGACTTAGACCCAAAAGAGCAACAGCAATTTATACTGAGTGATAACGTATCCTATGTTTTTCTGTCCTTAGAGAAAGCATATCTGTTTTCTGAAATAGAGGTCCCTGATAGCTCCTGAGGTGGTTTTATATATGAGATCAATAGCAACAAGAGAAACAATATTTTTTCACAATGTTTCCTGATAATGTTTCCTGAATAAGGCAACTGGGGGAGATTATAAGGTGATAAGCTTCCTTTCTGCTTCTCCATTAATTGCAGCAGTCTATGACTTTACCACTTCAAGTACTAGATTTTCGGTCTTTAAGTTTACATCTGTGATTTTAATCTTTTTTTTTACTTTTCTTTATATTTTTTGTCTCTTATCGGCAAGAGGTGTACTTTTGTATACGAAAAGACCATAAAATTTGATTTAAGAGCTCCCTGTTATCTCTGTGTTACAGATATTGCTAAATGTGCTAACTGATTCACTTCTTTTTTTTTTCAGTATTCATAACAGAAAAAATATAACAATATTTTTTTTATTTCAAATTGTTTTGGGAGATGAGATAATTTTTCTCTAAAGGTATTTACACAGTCAATTTTTATTACATAGTATTAATTTTGTTCTACCCTTTACTCTCACTTTTAGCCCTGTGCTCTCTTGTATGTTTCAGAGATCTGATCAATATAGTATAATATGATTTGATACTAGAGCTCTATCAATTTTAAGTTTCTTAATGTGTTCAAAATACAGTGGAAGTAAGGGCTTTTTAAACTAAAATATGTAAATTTTTAGAATAACATCTGTTTTGTTTGTAGAATTCTTCTGTAGCAAAACACAAGAAACACATTTATCTCAAAGAAAAACATGAAATATTTATCAGCCTTCTGTTTAGTGCCATTGATCTTTTGCAGCATGAACAACTTAAGAAGGCTTCAGCTACAGCCACTTAGGATTTTCCAAGTGTCGGAAAATATGATAGCTCTGCATGTGAAAGTGTCTTAAGATTTAAAAAAAAGAAGAAAAAAAAGAAAAAGAAAGACTAAAAAAAAAAAAGTCAGACTGTGTGAAGCGCCTTTAAAATGACAAGGATTTTCACAGTGCTATATCTTGTAGGTCATGAACAGGAGAAAACTTTCATTGCAAAATGCAAATATGGTTATGTTCTTTCTGAAGTGAAAATAAAATATCTTATTTCAAGTTAAATAAAACATGTTATTTGTCTTGCAACTAATGTATTTCAGTTAACTTCATCTCCAGCTTTCCTTCATGAACTTTTGCTTACTTTCTTGTTAATTTAAATATTGATTCAAACATCCAAGAAGTTTATTTTCATTGCTTGAACATCAGCATCCATTCTAACTCCGTAGGAGGTTACTTGGACTCTTAACTGTCCTGTGAGACACAAATGAATTAATTGAGAATCTTAAAGAAAAAAAAAAAAGGGAGAGTGTATGGAAATATAGCTTCTCTTTATTGAACTGCTAGTGTATTTTCCATATATGCGATCTTGTGTGAACTGCATTTGAAATGCACAAACTGATTTTTTTTTTTTTTCAAAAATGACAGCGAGAAGACTCCCACTGGTGTCTGTATGAATCAAACACAATGTTACCATTGCAGTTTTGAATTCATTTCCTTTGTTCCTTTATATTTCTTGCAAGCTTTTAGATTTTCATTGCTCCAGATGGAAAAGACCAACAAAAACAACAACAACAAAACAGTATAAATATGGCACATTAAGGAAATAAGCTCATCTGCCATGGAAACTTATAATACATGATTTTTTTTATTATTATTATGAATCTTATATAGCCGTTGACAATAGGACAAATTGGGGAATAAATTGCTACTGTGATTATGTAGTATTTACTTTTTTATTAAAGGGATATACATTTCACAAAGGAATACAGTATGCTTTTACTGTGATTATTTTTAAGCTATAATCAGAAATCAGGCACATCTATCAAGATTCGGTGCTGTTGAATGTGAACTGTGTTGACGGCTGCTTAAACATGGTTTCCAATCACTCTGTTTTACTGCAGTGATATGTTCCATACTTAATGATTTTGATCTGTGTCACCTTGCTAGCTTCTTTCGTTTGCAGAAATCAGCAACTTCTGAAGGCTAATGCATATTGGTGGGCAGCAGAGGAGCTGACAGAGATGTGGGAGTATATTACAGTCAAACAATGTATTTGTCAATGAAGGCCAGTCCTAAAAGCATTTCACTGTGTGAAGACTAAATGTTCCTGATCTTCAACTATCACCCAAACTGAAGACGGCCATATTTATCTGGAGAGATGGAAAGAGGTAAAGTACAGTAAAGTGAAGTTATACAGAGATGGATTGCTATTTCAGAGATGTTTGTGGAAGAAATCTGAAGATGGATATATGTGAAATATTTATACAAAGAAAAATGAAAGTCAAATATCAAAACATCAAAATATATAAATATGCAGCCTGGAGTATACTTCACCAGGCTAAAGTGAAACATTATGAATGTTCAAATTGTGAGGAAGCCCAGATTCTTCTGTCCTTTAAAACTGTGTTGGTATAATCATAATGTTACTGTACTATGTTTTCACTGGTCACAGCAGATCTCCTTGCTGTGTTGAAGTCATCTGAACCCATAAACAGTGTTCAGTAACTTGAAGGATGAGTACTGGTGCTACTGGGGGAGCTGTGGGTACACATGTGAATCATCTCTGGCTTGTGTGAAATAGAAGAGTATTCTGTTGCTTTTGTTTGTTTGTTTTTCCAAATGTGGCAATATCATTCTGATATTGATATTCTGATATACATGGGTGCAGATTTGTGTTAGAGAGTAAATCTGTGCTGATATGACACAATGGTAACTGCCCCACCTCGCATTTTGAAAACTGATCCTTAGTAAATCTCCCTGTGATAATGTCCTCTCCTTTTGAAGTATTTCCCCACAGCAAATCTTTCTTTCAAATTTGGCAGAAACCAGTAGGTGCCTTCTTACTGTTGCTTTTCCTCTTGTACTGAGAAGACAGCTTGTTTATCACATGAGATTCATATATTTGCACCCTTTAGGTCCTTTCTAAAATGTGTAATGTTTTATAACAACAGCTAAGCAGTTGGACACATTTTTCTCATCTTTGGTGGATTATAAGGATGTTTTGCTGCCTAAATGGAAGTAGATGATTTGGTAGTAACATAAAGTGACTAGATCCTTTTGATAAATGAGGATTTTTCTTAGAAAGTGCAGATACTCTCCTTGCAGTTCTCGCTCTATGGTTACAAGCTAAATTACTGAATGTGGTAACCTGGGCAATATTTTCGCTAAAACACCCAGAACATAAAACAACTGAGTTACACCTGATAGCCCAAGGCTTTGTCATTTTAATTAGCATGGACTTGTTATTGTGCTGCAGTATACCAGAATTTAAGTTCCCACTGCTAACACATATCAAACAACCTTTACCTTTCATTGATACCTTCCTTTATAACATTTTAGCATGAATGTCAAGGTGAAAGAAGATGTATGAGATATTTTTAGAAAGAAAAGAATTAAATAATGAAACAGAGACCATTTCTCTGTAAATACTTCTAGAGCAGTGCTGAACTGGAGAACAATTAAAGTGCTTCAGGGGCACAGGCAAAGGGAATGTTTATCCCCAGATCATATAGTAGTGTACAGCTCTGGAACTAAAGTACAATAGATAACTGTACAGAAAAAAAAATGCTGGATGACTATATCATGAACATTATTTTGAAAGAGTTAGAAGTCTTTCTGATGTTTTGTTTTAGTCTTGTGGCCATATTGGTAGTTTATAAATGCTCACAAAAATCCAGAAACAATTCACATGGAAGAAACAAAGACTAGGATTAAAATATCTGAGTATTTTTCAGGCAATATGTTGTACCAACTGCTGTGCACATGGAAACTTCTACTGTGTCCTAACTGAAAGAAGTGCTGGATGCCACATTTCTTGAAACATGTATTTATTTTTTAAGTATTCAATTCTATGTCATCTGAGATTATAACTATTTGTTTCTAGGGTAATGCCGTTTGTATGTATATGTATTCTGTGGAGTCTGATTTGTTCTGCGAATTCTCTGCTCAGACCAAAAATAATTAGTTTGAGAGAGAGAAAAGAGAAGATCAAAAAGAGGTGGTGCTGTTTCTCTGTGCTGGTGTTTGTCATCATGCCTGCACCCATCCTCTTCATACCAGCTGTGACTGTGGCCACACTGATGGCAAATAGCCCTCACTGGTGTCCTGGGTTATTGGAAGCCTGATATATGTAATCCATGGAGCATGCTGAATGAAGTATTCCTTTGCTTCTTCTTTCTCCTCTGTGCTGGCAACTGTTAAGCTCTTTTGTGGAAATCAGTTCATTACTGAAATTGTCATTCGCCGTTCTTTATTCAAGCAGAATGGCAGATGTGGGTATGGTATGGTCAGACTATCCACTAGATATGAAAGGATGGTGTATAGCTGCCACTTCTCTTATATTTAGTACACTTCCTGTTATGTTGTGTTGCATATTTGACAGTTGTCTGTCAAGTTTATTTGCTCTTATTAATTCTATCCGCCATGCTGTGCATGTGCATTTAATCATACAAAATACTTGTTTTTCTTGTGGCCATATCAGCTTTATTTCCAGGCACTCTAGCAGTATTTTCACTTAAGGTTAGCTAGCAAACTAATCTTCCTTTACTTGTACTTGTATCATGTATATTTTTAAAGATTGGTTAGACTGCGATTGATAAGGTTTTGTTTATGCATACCCTGTTTACATTCAGAGCATGCATGGGTGGGGGAAAAGCATGTACAGCATTTCTCTGCACTGCAAGGCAGCTTGACATACCCACCTGTAAGGTTCATCAGGCCATGTGAGAAGAGAAGGTCCTCACATGGCAGATTACCTAGAAACCTTCAGCATGATGCCTCCTGGCAGCAAGTTCATCTCATTACAATTCCTACTCCCTTCCTGTACGAGAACATTAGCATGCAGGATCTTAGAGAGCAGAAAGTCAGATCAAAGGCACAGCTGTTTCTTTGCAAGTGCCTGAGAACCATTCAATAAGGTGAGGGAATGGGGGGAGAGACACTGAGACAAGTCAGTGATGATCAAGAGACCTAACGAGTCTGCAGTGGCCTCCTGGGCAGCTGACAATACTCGGCCTAGAAAAGTGCTCCATTGCAGTGCACTGGCAATGCCGATGTGGTCAAGGACTTCAGAGAGACAGGAGGAACTCAGCTCATCACGATGGCTATGGGCTGGTCAGGGGTTCCATAGGTTGGTATGGAAAAGATTTTTGCTTCTGTTGATTGATTTATTCAGTTAAACATATTCTAAGATTTTTCCCTATATGTTTTCTTTGTCATAGAAATAGTCTGTGTTCCCTATAAACGTTTTGTATCAGGTGTTTGGAAATCCTGTTTTGCACATATACACTGGCGCTGCTCCTTGTAGGCAACTAAAATGTAGAAATCCAGGTAGTGAAAAACAATATGTTATGTGGAATACAAATTATAAATTATATGATTATATAATATAAATATACATTATAATGTGTGTGTGTACATATATAGACATATATGTGATCATATTTAATACATATTTACACATTATACCACATCTGATTCCCATCATCATGACTTTGTGAGCTGGTCTCCAAAACAAAAGCACAACTTCTAGGAGACTTTGGGAGTATTAGAAAATAAAGTACTTCTGTACTGGATCATTTCAATTTTCTTCTGCAGCAGTTCTGTTTTTGATTTTTGCTGGATTTTTTTTTTTAATACTGAAAGACACTTCAAACTTAATACTAATATCTCCTTCCCCCAAAAGAACATGTATCTCTTGAATATTGAATTATTTGTTCCCTCTCATTAAAAATCATATATATTTATATTTTGTTTTCCTTACTTGACATTAGCTATTTGTGTGTGTGTGTGTGTGTGTGTGTGTGTGTGTGTGTGTGTGTGTTTTTCTTCTCTTCCCAGCCATATTCTCTGATACTCGGTTGTGAAACTGACTTTATGCAGTCTTGCTTTGAACTTATGATGCAACTATATTAATCTGAAATCTCAGCAAGTAGTGTAGTGATTTAGTGAGTTAGGACTGTTACTTAGTTTTCACAAAGTGGTAGCACAAAGAAGTTTGATCATCACCTTTGAATTGTGAGTTGAACCTGTATGATTCCTACAATTCTTTCTATTAAGATTTGCGAAATGAGAAGTGGAATTTCCCCAGCAGAGAAGTATACTTGCTTGTACTGTTTATATCTTGTTTTGTTTAATTTTCAAGTTCCATGGTGAGAATGAATTCTCATCTCAGCTCAATACTGTCTATAACCAGAAAGAAGCTTCATGGGTCCAGATCTGTGTTTCACAGACACAATCACGCAGACAGACTCTTCATTAATATTGTTTTGGTGTTGAGTGTGATGTCTTTAACCATGTTTTTTTTTCCTTCTGCTTGGTTGTTTTTCCCAAATACTGAGTTTCCAGCTCCTGTTGAATGATTTCTGATTAAAATAGGAAGAATGAGTTTGGGAACATCAAGCCTGTTAGAGCCACTTATTTTTGATGCTTGCAGCTGCTCAGGCCTTGGAGCTGCTCTTTAGAGACTTCACAGCAGACCAGCTGAAAACAGACATGTGGAATTACGTCCTCCTCCTCCTTGCAAGCAGAGAGAGGAGGTTTCTGTTTCTGAACTCAGTATCTACTGGCAGATTCTTGTCTATGTAGCTACAGAACTCAGCTTTTTTACTGCTTGAGTGCTGCAAATGGGCTGCAAGGTGTGGGAAGACAACAGGACAAATTCATTTATTGTAGAACTGCAGTCAGTACATGGGTTGTCCAGGGTCGTATGTGCACCTGAACACAGCTGCAAGGAGTGTTAGAGCAAAACGTTCCTCACTGCCCAGACTAGGTTATAGAAGGTCCATTACTCAACAAAATACATTCTACTGCTAGAAGAAAATGGATCTTTCCTAAATACTGACAACAGCTGCCTGCTGCTATAATTGTCAGCTGCAGAGCAAAGTATCCTTTGAATATAAGCAATAAATTGCTATAGGATTCTACTGAAATGACTTTGAGTTGAACCATCGATTATCACTTTGCAAAAATTTTGCAGGGAAGAAATTAAAGATTAATACTCAGAGTAATCTCATTTAATTACTTTTAAAAAATGCAAATAAGTATGATGATAACCAGATTGTTTGAAATTTCTCTCTATTAAAAACTTAATGCATGCTGGAGAGGTTTTGGCTCTTTTCTTCAAGTCATTACTGCAATACATGGCTTTCATTTGTGCTACTAATTCTAGAATCAATGGAACTAATTTTATAAACAATTTTATAACCATTTATTCACGTGATCACAGAACTGAACTTATGCTTGCTAGATATCAGGGTAGCTAGCTCAGGCCTTAGAATTAAAATGATGAATTTAAAGCCTATTCTTGGAAGAGTCTTTCTCTCTGGGTATCTGATTTCTGAAAAGAGTCATTTCAAAGACATTCAGCTGAAAATTTGTTTTGAGATAAGATCTCTCTTTCAGTTCGGGTGAAAGAATTGTATGTAGTTCAATTCAAAAATACTATTCCTTTCTGAAATTCAGTTGGTTCTTTCTGTCCATTACAAGAAACAATTCGGCTAGGTTGTAATATCTCTCTAATGTGGCCTGGAAAACATAGGATCTTGGAGGCAAAGACTTTCAAGACCGTTTATAATTCTGGATGTTTCCATGGCTAAGTACCCATTTTGAGACCCTGAAGTCAGCCTGATCAGATCGCACAGAATTCAGTCTTCTGAGAAAGCAAACTCTTTTTAACATCTGAAATCAGACTGAAATCACTACTCATCTTAAAATCTTGGCCTTGGAAAATGATACTGTTAACATTTATTACTTCATTTGTTCTCCTGAGATTTTTTTCTGTGAAAGTCCACACACCTCAAAACCTCAAAAAGTTACAGCTTAGAAATACATAGAAGAAAATATATATTACACAATGGACAGATATGGAACTTTTGATCCTATGTGTCTTTAAGGTTAAGCAGATGATAACCATCTAATTTATTTTAATATTTTATGGAGAAAGGAGTATTCACAGTTACATTCATAAGAATAAAATATTCTGAAGAATATTATCATACAAATAGAAGCAAAAATCAACTATCTTTACAAAATGAAGAAAAATGCCCCCATTATTTTACATAAAGTGTTATTAGGTCTACTAATGAACAATAAAATTAGTCATTATATCCCTATTGCTGATATTTAATTTTTATTTTTTCCATGCAACAAAAAAGAATTGTGAACTTTAATATCTTTAAGTATTCTTAAGTTATTCTGATCTCATTCTTCTGAGGTAGACAAATATCACTGTTCTTCTTCAACAGGCAGAAAAATAAACCAGTGGGATCAAGGAAAGATTCATGATACATAAATTTAAGCACCTAAACTTGGAGTAGTGTGAAAACTCCTCCCGGTATAGATCTCTTAACTCACAGATGTTCACAAGGAGGTAAGCCTCAATCTCTTCTGCTTCAGCAGCTATAATCCTACACCAGCGCTGGTGCTGTCTCCCTTATTTTTATAACTGAGGGAGGAATTTGAAACAAAAGGACATTTTCCTTGTGGAAGAGTCATTCCACAGCTTTTCACAACATAGTTTTCTTCACCCTCCTCTAGAGTGTTTGGACCAGGCTATTGACAGAGATGTGAGACTGGACTTGATGAAATACTGGTCTGATCTGAATTGGCAGTTCCTATATTTTATTTTCTGTCTTACTGATGATCTCCATCATACAGTTGGCAAAAACACTATGCAAAATAGCATCTGTAACATTCAAGGTCAGCCTCAAACAGCTGAGGAAAGCAAGTATGCCATTTTTTAATCGGGGACTTTACACTGTAGCAACTGCATATGTTCCCTTGACCTAGTTATGTTTGACATGTTGTCCTCCAAATGCATTGAAATACCATCATCAGTCACTCCTATGCACTTTGTGGATATTTTTGTCTCTTGCACACCCAACTGAGTCAGATTTTCTGGCTGATTACAGAACATTGCTTATCTCTTTTCCGACTTATTCAGAAAATTTCCTGGGGGTACTAACAGGTTTTCTAATTAGGCTTCATTACATCAACACCAGACAGAGCGATGCAGCATACCTCCCACTCACTGATCTGCAGCAATGGGAAGTCATTAATGGTTTGGTATTACACAGCATCTATTGCATGAATATTTATCAAGTGCCTGCTTGTAGTAAAAGTGCCTTTATCTGCTTTCTAGTCTTTAGGAGTTTCTCTGTTTGTTTTTAATCCCTATGTATTAGATTTCTCATATCAGTTAATTAGGAGATAGAGAAAGAGACAGTGTGGTTGACATTATGGTCTTTATTTGTGTTTATTATTAGCTCGTTTAAATCATTCTGTAACAAACATTTGAAAAGATAAAGAAATGCTAAGATGCACAAAGAAGTTCTCTAACAGCTCCATAGTAAAAATGTTAAGATGCTTTATTAAATATATGATCAACTGGCTAGTCATAATTCCTTAGAAAACAGAAAAATATAAAAATAATAATGAATAAAAAACAACAATCTTTTATTTAGAATAGATTTGAGAGTCTTCTCCATCCAGAACAATTTATCAATTCAATCTTTTTTTTTTTAAAAAAAAAAAAAAAAAAAAAAGGATTCTAGTTATGAAATGAGACAGAGTAAACTTTTTTATCAAAACTTTTATGGATATAAAAGGATAGATTTAATAAAAATAAAATATTTAATGAATTTATTTCAATTTAGTTTACTTATTGAAATAACTAAATAGTTATTTTTCAATTCCTAAAATCATTGAACAGTTCATTTTGTTTCTTTCAAAGTGAAATAATTTCATTATCTTTTTGACTGAAAGCAATATTTTTTTAAGGAAAAAATCCTTCACTTTAATTCTGGATATTTTGGATTAGGTTATAATTTTTAAAATATACAGTATTGGGATTTAAACAATCCAATAAGTGAAAGTGAATAAGCACCCTGCATCATACTTTCCCCTGAATCATACTTACACTCATATAATTGAGCTGATTTGTTAAAAGAATTAAATATTCTAGGATATCAGTTGTAAATATTTGCTTGACATTTATTTGAGACTGAATTATACGCATTTTAAGTGAACACATCTATATGTCTTCATGACAATTAGTGATATATCAGACGGCAACTATTTTACTGACTGAAAAGCTGGCCAATACTTTTTATGTTTTTAGAATATCTTATACTATATTGCAATGTAACCAGGAATTCCAACTCTAAATTGAGAGTAAAAAGCTGAAATGTACATAGTTAAATAATTCTGGGTAGTTATTTATTTTGAGGAAACTGTGACTTTTCCATATGATGGCATTCAGCACTGCATAACGTACTCAGACTTCCTATACCAAGGGAATACTTAGAGCAACAAGGTTGAGTGAATTTCCTAGAGTGCTTAAGACAACATGTGCTACCTTTCACAGTGTTCTTTATCAAAAAGACCCAAATGTCCAGTTAATATTTGTAGTGAATTAGCATTGACATTTTCAGAAGCACTAATATTCTATTACCCTAAATAGCAGTGGGATCTAATTGGAAAGGGCTTCCTGCCAGAAAATTATTATTTGATAGAAATTTAATGTTCTTTCAGAATGTGATGGGGAACAGAGTGGGTATTTTATATCTTTCCTTTTTTTTCGCACTAGTCAGTTCAATCTCTTTGTCTGCTTTGCTGTGGTTGACAAAACATAACCATCTTGTTGTCATTTTAGACTTTTTTTGTTGTTGTAGCTGTTCACTTCCTACCTTTAGATTGTAAGTATTATGCATCAGTGATTGAATTTGACTATATATGTGCATGTATTTCAGTGCGCGGAAGCAGATCTATATTATTTTTTTTTATTGAGGAGGGAACTCTAGGTGATGGGATATTTAATAGCTGAAGTTTTAGGAAATCAGCTCTCATGACACTTATCTAGAGGCTTAACAGAATTTAGAAATGAGGTAGGCCTTGTTGAGTGTATGTTTTGACCCTGGCCTAGCATGAGTATGAATGTTCTAGCTAAAAATGGCATCTAAACTTTACAGTGGAGCAGAGAAATTTGGGCTCCTCTGTATGCAGCTCACGAAATGGAGAGAACAAAAAAACCCTGAATGTTTTATATCACCTCAGAGGATGAGAGCATTTTGTGAAAACAATTAAGTGATTCCTTTTGTTTCCTTACAAGTACTGCACATCTGTCAGAGGCAATAAACGTCTATTTTGTAATGGCTACTGATTTCAAACAGAATTCAGTTACAGAGGCATATATATCTTTGTCCTTTATGAAATATTAAAAATCAGCTCCAATTTTAACACAACAGGATTGATATCTCATGTAATACTTATCATGCACCTTTTTACACAGTGTCTTATTTTACTCTTAATAAGAGGTTTCAGTGTTCAATACAGTGTTAAGCTTTGACTTATTATGAATATAGTAAAATTCTTCAGAAAGATGCTGATTTTTTTCCCCTCAAAATGACCTCTGGTTTTTTTAGACAATTATTGTCATCTTATTTTCCTGTTGAAATGCCTTGAAAGTTCTTGAAAAAAAGATGCTCAGTAATTCCTAAGGAGCCCATAAATTAGTGGAATGACTCTCTATTTTGACAGAAAAAAATGTCCGTCCATGTATGATGGACTCAAATGCAGTAAAGATGAGTCAAAGCTGCAAATCACAGGCTTACTGAGATATTGCAATTCTCGACAGATGAAAGAAAACAATCTCTTTAACAACTTCTGTGGGATTCAACAGTGCTAAAACAAAACAAGAATTAATGTTTCCTCAAGGTTATCTAGACTAAAAAAGGACTACAAAGTACTGGGAGAAAAAAATAGAAGAAGGAAAGGAAAGGAAAGGAAAGGAAAGGAAAGGAAAGGAAAGGAAAGGAAAGGAAAGGAAAGGAAAGGAAAGGAAAGGAAAGGAAAGGAAAGGAAAGGAAAGGAAAGGAAAGGAAAGGAAAGGAAAGGAAAGGAAAGGAAAGGAAAGGAAAGGAAAGGAAAGGAAAGGAAAGGAAAGGAAAGGAAAGGAAAGGAAAGGAAAGGAAAGGAAAGGAAAGGAAAGGAAAGGAAAGAAAGGAAAGGAAAGGAAAGGAAAGGAAAGGAAAGGAAAAAGACCTCATTTCATTAAGGAGTTTGGAAGAAAGTACCACAGAGAAACATCAGAGTCACTACGGAAACATTTATCAGCTGTGCATGAAACCAGGAGTCTTATTAAAACTGTTGATGACTGACTTCTGTAGTACTGCATGGTGACAGTTCTGTCTCAAGGTAGCACTTTGCCTTCCTTCTGCTAATCTTGACAAGTAATATAATGAGATATTTTCTATAATTATACCTATAGATTTGGGAAACTGTGGATTTGGCTTAAGTTTTCTCTAAGTCAAGATCATGCTGACTAGGAGTAAAATAAGGATACATGTGGATTAGGAAATATCGTAGAGATTTAGCAGTAAATCTACAGGGCAAATTAGTTGGGGCTGAGCATCTGACATTCATGCTACCCAAAAGTAGAGTCTTTTACTTTGGACTAAACCTATACTAGCCCTGTGAACTGAATGCCTGTACTATATTAGGTGAGTCTCTGGACTGTAGATTTTGGTTAGATCTCTTCCCAAAGAAATCCCATTCTCATGCTCTGAAAATGCTTCATGATATGAATCTCTATGTGGTACCTGATGATGACTTAAAGATCCACTCTGAAGGCATACTCCTGGTCCCAGCTAAACTGATAAAGTATCTCTAGTGTTTATTTCTGGAAGGGCAGTTTTCAGAAACAGACATTGGTCTTCAGTGGAGCCACAGCTCATACTGATTCCTTTCACTAAAAATGGAATTAAGATTTTATGGTGCTGTTGTGTATTCTAATTAATTTTGAGCACCTAAGATAATGGGTAATTACTCTCCCCGCCCCCTTTTTTTTTCTCCCACTAAAAACAATGGGACAACGTCTCCTGACTTTCTGCCATGTGGTATTTTAAGGCTGTTATTTTGAAGAGGAGTAAAGTGGCTGGCCAGCTTTCCCAAATTCTCTTGTGTTTAATTGTCTTGCTGTTGTCTGCCTCATATTTCCATTGCCTGTCCTGTTGATGTAAGGGGAATAGTAAAATAATTACCTAACCCTTTATCTGAGTGAAGGTGCGGTAACAAGCAGGACAGAATACAGTCAGTTTAACGGAGATTCAGTTGAATCAGGACACTAAGCCTGTTTGGATTTACTGTTGAAATACTTGGACAGTTCACGTAGCCGCCATGCTGATATAAGATCCTTCAAGATCCTGCATAGGACAGCATGGATAACCTTTAATTCTTGCCTGAGCTTTCTAACGTAGGACTAATTCAGCCTGACTAATTACTGTGTTCTCTTAATGATTGTTGACTACACTAATTGGGTGTTTTGACTAATTAGGATTTATTTTGGAGTAAAAACATTTAAGGCTAGAAATGACTCCTAAATAATCTACTGGGTCTTCATCTTTGTTTTCATGTTCAGTTTCTTTCTTCTTCATCTTTCTCATCTTTGTCTTCATAGTCTTCACCTTCATCACTTTCCTCTTTCTTCTTTCTTTTTCCTTCTTTCTTCTTCCCTGTTCAAGAACAGGGAGATTTGGGCCCTTTGCTTGGGACATGCCAAGGCAGTTAAAGGAAGACCTATAGTTTCTTTCAGTGCCACTTAGCTTTGTGAATGTAGGTGTCCACATGGGACTGGCAGATACAACACAGGACCTAAGGAACAGCCATGCCCTTCAATGCTCAACTGCAGACTGTGTAGGCTATCTTAGACTCCTAAAATGGTGTTAGACATGTACATTTTGCACATTTGTGTTGCTCTTTCTCTGAGGAACGAGACATAATGCACTCTAGCACATTAGTGGAGTAATGTACTCCAGATGCAGAGACATCTGCTTATTTTTGCTTATTTTCAGCATGACTAGTCTAATAAGTATTAATTATATATATATATATATATATAGTGTGTAAATATATATATAAACACTATATATATTTTATATATATATATATATATATATATATATATATATATGTATATATATAGTTCATGTAATAGTAACAATGGAGTTTTTTCTCATTTTACACACAGCGGTTGAGGTTAATGATTTGCAACCACAAGCATACTATCATAATTATATCAGTCATTAAATCTTTAATGTTATTTAAAAATTGTAATAGACAGAAGCTTGTCACATTTTTCTGCCATGCGCCAAGCTGCCCTGTACCTACCTTCTCATATTTGCTGAAATCAGTAAAAGCTAAGGATGCTAAATTTATGGAAAAAGAAGGCTGATAGATTGTTAGTGTGTGTCTTCTGATATGCTACCTCTGAAATTAGCTACATTAATTAAGAGAACAAGAGTAATGTAGTGAAGAGTAAACTGGCTTGAGAGTTAGGAGACTTTGGAATCTGTTCTTCTCTTTCGCTGATGGATTTTGTAGCCTTGGATATGCCATTTCAGCCTTCTTTGTCTTCTTCTATTATTTACCTATTTAAATTTCTATAACTGAATGAATTGCAACGTAAAAAATCTCTATGTTTGTTTAGGACAATGAGATCCAGGTGTACTTCTCAAAATACAGAAAATAATTGCGATTCCACAGAGGCCACCAATGAATATGCAGAATGTTTCTGATAGTACAATATTATTGTGGTGTGGATTTCTGGATACTTATTTAATTTTTTGATATCTTAAGATTAGAGATGACATTGACAAGTTTTACTTGATTTTTATGTCCAATCACAATTCAAATTATATCTCCTACTATTGAATTGAAAATTACTCAGGAAATAGCCAGCGTTTTTTTGACATTTTTTCAGTTAGCTAATATTTTGGGCTCATTAGAAATTTTCTTGTTGAAACATTAATTCAACAAAATGAAAGATCAAGTTGTATCCACCTTCCTTCAAATATTTTCTTTCACTGCAGGAGTATAAGAGGAAAAAAAAAAAAAGAAACATATTATTTGCCAGCTTCTGAAAAGCTGCTTAACTAAAAGAGCATTATTATCATATATTTTAAGAAATATTGCAATTTTTCTAACATTATTTACTTATATGTCTTTTAAAATATTGCAATATGAAATTCCTACTAAAAGTTTTATATATATATATATATATATAAAATTATATATATAATTATATAATTATATATATATAATATAATATATATATTATATAATTTTATATATATATATATATATATATATATATATATATATATATAAATCCCTTCCTTCTCCTTCTTTCCTGTCAAAATATCTTTGCAAAGAGAAAATTCCTGGTATTTCTTTGTTTTCATACTTGCCAGTTTAGCTTTTCCTTCAAAGTCCATCTTACTTGAGGGAATGGGATTGTTTTGCAGAGGGGACAGTTTGAACTATTTTTGACCTTTTTAGCTTTGTTTACGTTACTTAACTGGAAAAGCTCTGTGAAAGATATTTGACTTAAGATGAGCTAGATCTCTTAATTCATGTAGACTTTTGGGAATTTTGAGAATGAATATGTTATGAACGGTGAAATACCTCAATACTGATACTGGCATGAAGATATGTAGAAGATTTGGAATGTTTGATAATCCTTGGCTGTAAGTAGTGAGTCTGTTCTGCATTAAAGGGGGTCATAAAGAAACTGAGGAACAAGCAGGAGCAGGAGGTATTCTTCTATCAGAGTTTCTACTTTGGCTGCAGTAACCCAGATTTAGAACAGTTCCTTAAAAAGTTCTAAAATGTTTAAGGTAAGCCTCAGTATTTGCAAACCAGGATTACTGAATTACTTAAAACAGAATCTCTGAAATTAAAGAAAACACAAACCAAATTGCTTTCAGAAAAGCATAAATATTTGTTACAGAATAATGACTATAGAATTATAGTTTTAGGTATTCTCCTTTTTGTATTTTTACTTCAGAGGAAATTTTTGCCTGGTGGTTTGTGAAGGAGCACTGTGAGGAGTGAAGCACTGACTTTCTCTGTGAACCTTTCATGTCCTAAGCAAGCCACAAGTCAGGATACTCCAGGTCCCAATGGAGTGAATATTATGAGGTTAAATGCCCATGGGGTCAAAATTTTAAGGAGCCATTTATTTCAGTTGAGGATGAAAGGTAATTGTTTTCCCAGCTTAGGCAGGAATTTTGAAGAACTTAGGAGATATTACTGCCAAATGTAATGAGAAAGAAATGTTGCAAGGTGAAAATACTTTGAACATTTTTGTCATGGTAGAAAAAGAAAAAAAAAACTACTCTTCTTAGGCAGTTTTGATCACTGAAAAGTCAAATTAAATTTGCTAAAGTAAACTAAATCTAATAAACAAAATAGGTTAATAAACTATAAAGCTATAAAGCAAACCTAAATACATTTAAAGAATTAGGAGTGGTGAGACAACCTTAGTAAAATCTACATAAAACCCGCACATTTTTCTAGGAGAAAAGCTCACCATTTTTTGATAAATTTTAAAGATGAAATGTCTTGTTTTTAATTAATAGATGATGTAAAGAAAAGATATAGATTTCCACCATGAGACATTTTAATAATAAATGCAATTCACTGTCCTTGTTTGAAGTTCCAACACAAAAAAATCATTGATTATTGTAATAACTGTATATTTATTGTATTTACTGTATACTAATATACTATATTTAATGTACACTAACATTATTATTGGCCATTTATGACAAATTTAAAGCTATCAAAAGATTCTAAAAATATTTGGGTTTTGTCTCTATGTGAAGTTAAAAAAACAGTTTTTTATGAAGAATTCATATATTGTTTTACTTCGATAATTATATTCTTGACAAATGTGATGATATTTATGTAAAACTGCACGTTATCTTGTCTGTAGCTCTTATTTTCCCATCCAGTTTTTGGCAATAAATTAAAATGATTATTTCAAAGTACAATATTACAACAAGTTACCAACATGAGTGAGCTGCTAGTTTACTAGATGTAAGAGTTATTTTATGTATATCATCAGGAAGCCATGTTCTTCTGTTCTAATTTATGGCATAGATTGCTTAGACCTATGGACAGCTGCAGAAGTGGACAATAGGTACCGAGGAAAAGCTTTAGAATATAATGTGTTCATAAACAACAAAATGAAATATTTAAAGTGATAGTATTTAAAGTCCGTTGATAATAAGAATACTCTCAATTTATAAAAGGCTTCCAAACAGATTTTTGACATTCCCATTATGTTCAGATATGGTCAGAGAAAATAAATAAGGGAATAAATAAACTCCCAATACAAAATTTACTCTTTGAGGAAAAAAATGCTCTTGGATTTTGTTTAAACACTTTAATTTAATATTTTGAAATTCATTATACATATATACACATCACAAATTATCTGCCAGTTTCTTCCCTGGAAAACATAATTTTTAAAGAGAAAAACTCTGAATGGAGTCCATCAAAGAAACATTGAAATTGATTCACTTTTCCTTTATGATTGCCTTCTTGAACAATTATACAGTTTGTGGATTTCTGTTGATTTGAAATTTAAAAAGATAGCTTAGAGAAAATAAATATATCATCTTTTATCCAGCTTTATTCATTAACTTTCACAAACACATGCATGAACCAATTCAGATGCACCCAAATGTTTAGATAACAAACACTCAATTCCTTTCTGCTGGTATAAGTGCACTACTGGGAGTACTTACAATTCAGTTTTGCTGTTTACTGTCAAATGTTGTTAGTTTTCTATGCTAACTATTTTAGTCTATCAGTTATGAAGCAGAGATATGATGATGACATTCTGAACAGATATGTACACTAACTAATAGTTAGAATTTATAATTCTCAATCAAATCTTAGGGTGAAATTTTTACATAAACTATTTCACAAATACATTTTAACAGGCAGGAAAGTCAAATGGTCTTCTCTCTGATTAAGTAGCAAAATTTCTTTTCTTTTTGGTAAAAAGCCAGTCTTGATAATCAGACATGTAAAATCAGCTCCTGTGTGAGATGTCTTAGGTTTTCAGTAAAACTGTGAAAATATCTTCCCTATTTTGGGTCACTCTTGCCAAATCAATGCCAGTATAGTCACATCAGTATTAATGTAATAATATCTACATACAAATCTCCAGAAATACAATGCTAAATCAGGTCTTCTTTGTCTGAATAACATTAATGCAATCTTTCTCACATAAATCATTGTTTGACTACAACATCCTTACCTTGAACTTACCTTGAGTTTAATTCCCTTCATAGTGTAATCAACAGAAATGGGGCTATTTGTAGAGTAACACATTAATCTACATGATCAATAATCCAAACCTTTCATTACATCGAGAAATGGGAACTGCTGGAATGCAATATGCTCTGTACCTATGAAATTTTACATTAAAGACATTTAACCAAAAAAAGACACCGCTAGAATGAGTAAATTAAATAATAGGGCCCTGAAAGCAATAGTAAGTTTAGTAAAAGTTGATGGGCCAATCAACTGCAGAACAGTTTTGCAAAGTTCATGACCCAAAGATCTGGTGGACCACAAGTTGACCATAAGCCAACAACTTGTACTTGTGGCAAAGGTATCTTGAACTGCATGAACAAGAACATTGCCAGCATGTTTTGGTAGGTGCTCCTTGCCCTCTGCTCAGTCCTGATGGGACCACAGCTGCTTGCTGTGTTCTTGCTGCACTCCTTAGGATAAGAGAGATCTGGAGCTCCTGGAACAAGTCCAGTGAAGGACTCTGAAGCAGATTAAGGGACTGGAGCATGTATCACCTGGAGAAGAGAGGGCTGAAGGGGGATCTTTTGAAGGCACTTCAATGGCTGCAGGGAGGGTGTCAAGAGGATGGGGCCAGACTCTTGTCAGTGGTGCGGAGGAACAGGATGAGAGGCAACAGAGACACAGAAAAGTCTGTCGGACCCAAATGAAATCTTCTTTACTGGGAGGGAAAGAAAGCTCTGGAAGAGGTTGCCCTGGAAGCTATTGTGGAGTCTCTCTACTTGGAGAGATTCAAATGTCATTTGGTTAGGGTCCTGGGCAAGGTGCTTGAGGTGACCCTCTCTGAGGTTGTTTCCAGAAGTTCATTTGAACCCCAAGTATTACATAATTCTGTAAACTTTACTCTTTTTGCTGGACTCATTTAAAATAAAAATTACAATACAGATAATTTAAGAGTCCCTGGGATGTTTTATTAGGAGTTTTCATGATTGAATGAACTGTGTTTATATTATTTCTCATGTTTATTATTCTTATAAATATTATCAAAACTATCAAAATCTCAATCTTATATTTCTATAATTTATAAAACTTTCAGATTCATTACTGCTGCTGTTGCAGCTGTCCACTCTGTTAAGTTCATGTCCTTCAATATGATATATATATATATATATACATACATATATATATATACACACACACACACATATATATATATATATATATATATATGGAGTGGAATGCAAATATATATTATGGAATGCAAAAAGAAATATTGGAGATAAATGACAGTAAAGCTTGCCTTTACACTGAAATATTGTTGTAATAATGGTTAGAAAATCTACTACCTCTGCTGAGAAATTCCTGCATACTCAGTTGCTCCATCTCTCTTGAGAAAGACAAAGTAGGGGATTTTTGAGAAGAACAACGAGGAAGAGATCATCATTTGTACCAACACGCATATCGTAGTGCCTCTAAAACACTGGACCATGCTATTTGCTTCAGGAAAGATGTTAAGAAGAGAATAACTGCTGTTATTTCTTTTTTTTTTTTTTTCTTTTTTTCCAGTTTACATGCTCCATCCATTCTCCTGCCTATATCTACATTAGTATAGTTTTTTTTTATCTTTCTATATATTCATAATATTCACTTCTTAATGTTGCTAGATTGTTGGGTGCAATTGCTTCTTGTAGCGAGTTCCACAATATAATTGCATGAGATGATACAAAATTGTATTTTCCCTTGCTAACCATGAATTTTATACTTTATTACTTCATTGAGAATAAGGTTAGGAAAAGCTTTCCAATTTATGTCCAATTTCAGCAAAGTATTCAATTTGTTGATGTTTTTATCATACTCTTTTCACTCTTTCCGATTAAAAATTTTGATCTCTCTGACCTTTTTTCAAATGAAGGTTTCTGTATGTTTTCCAATATGAGTATCATCTTCCTCTGAATGCCTAGTCCTGAAATATTTTTACTGTGAGATGAAATCTCTCTTCACCTACAATTTGAGTGAGGTTTTTTTCATACGATTCATACTGATTTTAAATTTTCAGATTGCAAATACTTATTATAAAAGCCACCTTTAAAATGCATAAAAATATAATATTTATCTTACTTTATTACGTAATATATTACATGCATACTTAAGTGTACCACTGTGAGCTCATCACTATGATTAATGAACCGTGTACTTCTGTATCATGATATTTTTGTGCCTGCATTTCCTTCTTGTTCTGATGCCATATTTTGATGAGTCCTAGGGACTCTTCTTTATATTATAACCAAATTTCATTTCTTCCTTTCCATCCTCAGGCTAAGTATTTTGTCTTACTTCCAGGACATAATTTCCCCCATGTTTATTTTGTTTCCATCCGCTTAGTGCTGACTCACTTTTATGACATATAAACCAGACCATTTTCTTTTTTTCCAAATGTTAAAGGGATCCTCAGGCTTTTCAAACATTTTCCTGACAGGTAATCTAGATGATTTCATAGCACAGTTGAAACTGTTATGGCTAGATTAAAAGAAAAAAATTGATATAAACTATTGTAGAAATATTAGAGTGATATTCCTTTCTCAAGATTTCTTATTCCTTTCAGAATTATGAACATAATATATTTGGTAATAGGAAAGAGATTGCTGTTTTTTATGAGAATTTTGCTCTTCATTAATGATCAAATGCTTTAGATCTGTTAGAAAAATCTGCTGCTTTTCTTATAGAAATTCTTCATTCAGACCACTATGAAATGCCTAAAATTTCAGTTGTTCGAGGAGATGGATGCATAATTTGCAACTAATAAGCTATTTAAAAGTTATAATTTTAATTTTATGCTTATACAAATCCTGGAAGTTTTTAGTGGATTTTATTTTCCATATGTCTTTTGATTTATAGTTTTCTCTGAGGTTTGTAAGTGAATCTGCAATTGCTAATATTTGACAACCAGCAATTTGCATTGTATAAGTTAATTACACTGATAACATATTAATTTTCATTAATAGGATGATTTGTATAATTAATTTGATGTGCCTTGTTAGTTGCAAAATATTTTAAAGGCATTTATAATTCAAAATTCATTATTTTTAAAGTATATCACCCGATGCAAAGGAGAAACCGTGTCATATTGCTCATTTCTGTGATTTTTAACTTAGATAAAGTATTTTTGCCTCTTGTTAAGAAATTGATTGTGTTACCTAGCTTCAGATACCTGAACTTCATACCCTTAAGCTCCACTCATGCTTAGAAATAATAAAGAGATTTCTGAAAAAGCCAATTCTAAAATGAAGAAATTAAAAGAGTATTCAAGCATTTCTCTCCATTCACTATGAAGAAAACCCAGGGAGGCTACCTTCTTTATATTTTAAACTTGTAGGTTGTTCCTCTGAGGTTAAGAAGTGTGATTACCATCTTAAAGTTCCCACAAAAGTGTTTATGGAACAGGAGATCATTTCATTTTGCATCTGAACCAAGACACCACCCAACCAAAGAAAAACTCTGCTACAGTGAATGTGTATTAAAATGAATATTAATCTTTTTCATTCCTGGTGAATGTTTGCATTCTTCAAAATAGATTGCAATTAGGATTTGTAACTCTACTATTTTACAGGGTAATGCAGTTTTTGTATTACATAAAAGAGGAAGAAAAGAAAATGTCACATTAAAATGTGTAGGACAAAATTCCTGTGTACAGAGTAGTTTGCAAATGCAGCTTGATGTAGTTGTATGCAGCAGAAAGAGTACTCTAGAAATCTCTAGAGCATTTTGTAATTATTCTAATTAACTTCCTTTTCCTAAACTAAGATTGTTTCATTTCTCATAGCTTTTGGCTTATGGAAAGGCATTTTTTTCTGCTCAGTCAGACCCTCTGGAAGAAGAATAATTGACTTTCTGTATATGTTTTGATGAGAGATCTAATCTAAATATTAGATTTTCATTTCCTAGATTTGATATTTTGACATATTTTTGACACTTGAGTTGTTCTACTGCATATTTATTTAGAAGACATGTAAGAGAGTATGTACATTTTATTTTGTAGTTAATATTTAGTATTCTGTTTTATCTAAGATTTCCCATACAACCACTATGCTGTCTAGAATTTACTTAATTAGTAAGAAGTTAACATAATTAATTTATCTGTTAGGCTTTTCTGTGTCCTTTCATGACTTTGTTTTCAGCTAAGCTGGTGAAATCTAGTAATACGGAGAACATTCTCCATGCTATTAATAGACTTTGAAAGTTGTATCAGTACCTCAAGGTGGGTGTGACAGATAACATGTCTTTTCTGCAGTGTCTGATGGATGGTAATATGTCAAATATGCTTCATAAAGTTTAACTGCTTGCAGAGAAAGTATTAACCTTAAGCATTAGTACAAAAATGAGTTCTAGGCATGAATTCCTAACTTCATATTTCTTAGAAATGCTTGTGAGACATGATGCTGGGTTTGCTGGCCCTTCGATCTGTTCTGGCATGGCAAGTCCATTGACCTCATAGTCTCGTTGCCCTCTGAAGTGTGGCAGACTTGGTCTAAGTTACTTTCCTGTTTTTAAGACTACATCACTGAGAAATAAAAGGTGAGAGAAAATAGTGAAAGGTAGCAAACTCAGGAAAATCAATCAATATGACAACAAAACAACTTTAGTGCTTTTTTTGTGAGCTTCCTGAGAGCTGCATGGAAGAGTGAAAGAAAACAAAAAATAGTCCCAAAGGGGTTTCTTAGAGAAGTAATTTTCTTCCTGAGACTTCCTGAGACTGGAAAAGTTATTCTGAAGAGAGCTATCCTTTCTGTGGCACAAATGCTCATGAACTCTTCTCTTATATGGAGCAGTCATTTTAAACAACTTTCATCACAACTTTTTTTTTTTTTTTTTTTTTTTTTTCCCTCTCTTTCTTTTAGCACCTACTGTCTGCTGGCTCACACTGCTGAAAATGTGCTTCACACCTCATTATCAAATGTAAATGACAGTTTCTGGGCAAACTGGATACCTACAAGGTTAATAGCATGTGTTAAAAAAGGATGCCCAAACAACTTCCAAATAGGAGTGGTCGATTCTTTTAGGAAGCTGTTTTAATTTTGCTGACCTATCACTGAATTCCCAGGCAGGCTGCACTGTTTCAAGCACCTCCTTTATTTGCCCCTCTTTTCTACCTCCTTCCACACTCCCTGGACACATTAACTTCCATGATAGATATGTTTCAGTGTAGAATAGCAGTCCTTTAGGAGAAAGGTTCAGTGAAAGACATTTCAGACCACTTTATTTATATTCAGCATTATTTTTAAAGGGCTTTGCAGTTTACATACATTGCAGTGTCAGATAGAAAGGATTTTCCTAGGAGGGAAGGTGAAGAAGGAAAGACTTGAATGAGGCAGCAGCAAACCAGCTGTTTATATGGCTGTAGTGCTAATCGGTACTATAGCAGGTATGCAAGTAGTTATTAATGAATAGAGGCCTCATTTTACGGTCAGGAGGCAGTGTGTCACACAGAATTTCAAACAATACATTAACAGTTAGTATAAATAATAATCAGTCAGATAGAGGGAAAGTAATAACTGGTTTCATTTTCAAGTGACTAAAATGCTTGCATAGGATAGGAAAGAGTGAGTTTTAAATCATTAAACTGATTTAAAATATGTATATTGAGTACCTCTAAAAAATAAAATGAAAGCAAAGACTGTAAACCTTACACAAGATTAAAGAATTTTACAAGTTAGGATATTTTTCTCTGATGAGCAAACTGGACTAAGTTCCTTCCCTGAAATTCCTGAAAACAAATTTACTATACTTTTAAAGGAGCTAAATAATCACACTGTTATTGGATAAAGCTGTAGTAGTATGCTGATCAAAAGTCCCCCTTTTTTTATTATCAGCACACTGTTAAACATGCTCTTAAAATATCCATGAGAAAGAGAGAGATAGAGAGGTGACTATGTTTTTGTAGCATAGTCTTCCTCTCCCGATTAAGAAATGACTGAGGCCTCTGGTGTCATGGTGAGATTGGGTGAATTTAAACTATGCTATCAAGGAGTAGACACAGTTAAGCAGAGAGAAAAAAAAAGTTTTGAGGATTTTACTGATGCCTACAAGATAGTCAGGATGCATAAAAATCAAAGATGGGGTAGTCTTGTGTTTTACCTAATCTTGCAGCCCCTTTCCTTCTCTTCCCTCTCCATCCCAAATACCAATTTCCCTGAGTTGTATGAAGTGACTACACAACCACCTGTTCGTTTCACACTCGTCCATTTGTTCAGTCTGTTCAGTCTTGGGGGAAAAAAGTATGTTTATTATTGTTGTTGTTGTACAGTTAGTGTTTTATGATTGTAATGAGTTGAATTGCCACACCTTGCTAAATCTAATGCAAGAAATGGAGCAAGAACCTGGTGGCAGAAGTTGCAGGACCATGCAGCTCTGCACCATGAGATGGTGACTGCCCTTTTTCATAGCAGTCTACAGGTACACTTCACTAAGTTTAATGTGAAAACACTCTCTAATGTATCATTTTTATAAGCTGGAAGTGCTAAAGAAATTAATTGCATTTAATGCATTGCATAAATATTAACCACTTATCCAGAGAGAGAAACAGAGAATTGACCTCATAGCCTAGTGATTAAAACATTTATGTTGGACAGGAAAGATTGTATTTCAGATTTTTAATCTACTGAAAAATGTTTATATTCATAGTAGTTAGTTGTGATATAAAGTGCATTTTATAGAGGATAGTACCATGCCAAAATTAGTACAGCATTGCAGTAGAGTGCACTCTCATCAAGTTCACAGTCTGTTCCAGTTTCAGTTGTGGTGACCAGTCAATATACTCAAGGGCTAGGCTACCCTTTGCTGTGGGCAAAGCTCAGACTGAAGAGGTTCAAGCTGAAGGTGGGGAAAAGCATTTTCCCCACAAGAACTATCAAGGAGATACCCAGTGAGGTTGTGCTATCTCCATCTCTGGAGGTTTTAAAGACCACTTGCTCAAAGGCCTGTACAATCTGGTTTGACACCGCATCTCACTGTGCCTAGAGCAGGCGGTTAAACTAGATGCCTCCCATGGATCCACCCAGCCCAAATTATTTTGTGATTTGGTGATTCCAAGAAAAATCATAAGTCCTCCTCTCTTTACCCTTTTGTGATGGCATCATGGCATTCTGAACCCTAATTTCTAAGGATGTTTCTCATGTTAATGATTGAGCTTGTGAGTTGAGTGCAAGGTATAGACTTGTTGAATAAATATCTCCATGGAAATGCGAATGATCACTTTGAATGTCCAATTCTTCCAACATGGTGTTTGAAATGCTGCAGTGTTCCATAATGATGACTTTAGATGTTCTACAAAGAAAGCCTGGATCTACCAATAATGACTGCCTAGGAAAACTGCAAGCAAACTGAAAAGCTAGAGGTGTAAAGCAAGCTTAATTTTCTGAAGAAGTTTCTTGGTACCCCAAACAGATTCCCAGAAAAGGGAATCAGCAACAAGGTTCAAAAAAAAAAAAAAAAAAAAAAGGAAAATAATCAATGAAATAAGAGTGTAAATAGGAATGTCAACATTTTATTTCATAAAATCTGGCTTTCAGACTCCAGGAAAATATCAAAGTACACCCTGATCATGAAAAGATTTCTCCAATATGCAATATTAAAAGATTTTTTATTCCAAGAATGCTGATTCTACATAAAAGAATTGCAAATAATCAGAAGACATTGCCACCACTGCAGTATGACCAGAGGAGTGCAGATTGTGTTCTAACAAACAGTCTAGCCAGAGACCTCAATAGACTGGGAAACTGAAGAGATAATTATTTGCAGCAAAACATCATATATTTGACTTTGGATTCATAGTATTTTAGATAAGGAGATGATCTCTTCTTTGACATTTATTTTTTGACTCATGATGTGGAGCACATACACTTTGTTTTTGTACCCCTGTGGAGAAAAACATGAGGGTTTTAATGCAATATTTAGAGTCAGATAATGAAACTAGTCTTGATGCACTATAATGAGTGTTCTCTGAGCATTATATTCAGCAATTATTACTTATAGCTTAGGTATGGAATGTGAGAGTATCTCAGGGAAGAGATTTCACTGCTCTAAACATACTGTTGAGAAGACTTTGTTTCAGTATATCAGCACTTTTGGAGGGGGGAATTGAAAGGCAGCAGAGGGGAAGGCAGAGTAGGAAGGGACAGGACAAGAATATTGAAAAATTTCTGGCTAACTCTTAATATGTAACCAAAAATGTATTAAAAAAGGTTGTTAGTTTTCTGCTGAAAAGCAGGATGGTACTAACTCTACTGTGTAAGGAAAATATAGTTTTAAACTAAATATTTCAAAATTATAATCAAAGTTTTATATGTATGTGTATATATATATATATGTACATATATATAAAGACCCAGATTTAGAATCTCATTTTGGTGTTATTATTTTACTTCATATTGATATTATATATATACATATTCAATCTATTCTCAAATTGGGAAAAAATTCTGTGTCATGACACTTTTATGTTCAACTTGTGTCCAGGCCATGCAGGGGCTGTGCAGGAGACTGGCAAGGGTGAGGAGTGACATGCACTGCAGTGAACCTCCCCATCTCCTTGTGTGCCCTGAAGGTAAAGTCAACACCAGCCACTGGTGCTGGTTCCAGGCAAAGCTGACCTCCATCTTATGAGACTTACCAGAGTGAGGAAGATGGAAAATATATGCTTGGCCATGCATCTGCAGCTCCAGGGACTCTTGTGCATGTGGCCTCTTTCACTGTGAAAGCAGGCTGTGGGCTGAACCAATCATCAGCTAGACTAAGTCAGCCAGAAACACAAATATATATATTTTAATCTGACTGTTTGCTTTCCATGATGATCTCTTACTTTTATTAACCTTCTACTGTGAACAATTATGCACTTAATCTTTTTTTTTCCCCAAAAAATCCATCTGAACAACATCCTTTCTCCCTCTTTTCTTCTTTTTCTTCTTTTTCTCCTTTGCACCATCTCCACTTGCCTTTCTTCTTTTTTCCTGTTAACCAAAAGGAATAATGTTGGTGGGTCTACAGTATTCCTAAAAAAAGACATCTTCTCCTCTTGCCCAGTTCTAGTCATCACTTTTGTGATGTGTTTTCACATCACAAAATTCAATATTGTTTTTAATATTGTCTGAGAACTGATTTCAACTCAAGATTTGTGTAGAGGGTGAAGCTGCAAGTCATTTCACTGGGATGAGAAATGTTTGCTTCACCAATAAAATTAAAAATATCTTTGAAAAACACCTGAGAAACTCTTTTTTGTTGTTGTTTCAATGAAAGCTCAGAAGTTGCTCTGTACGAAAATTAGCAAAAGCTAGTTTTCTCTGCGTAAATAACAAAATGAAATCAACCTTAATTCTATCTTGAAATTTTCTTTACATTCACTTCATTATATAAATTTAGAATCTGTTTTATAATGAAAATAAAAAGACTATTATAAAAAGGCAGAAACTCATTCTGGAATACAAAACAAAAAATGCAAAGCAAAATAAAATATATAAAAGGTGTTAGTTTGCAATATTAATGGTGAAAATAAGATGGTTTATGAAAAGGTATTATATAAAAAGATGCAAAAGACTGAAATTTATGATCTACAAGAAAAATAATGATAGTTTCTAGTTTTACATTCTGTCTAGTCTGAGTTCCTTTATTCATCACAGAAGACCCATTTTCCACTCTTCCAGAGGCCAGATCTTTGCCCAACAGGTAGTAGAATATCTTTCTTTTCTTTCTAGTGAGAGAAAAATCATCAATGAAACTCCATTTTGCCTCAAATACTCTGAGTTTGTCTTGTTCTTCATCAGCATTTTCTCCACCTAGAGGTTAGCACTGCAGGGAGATGGATGTCTCAGTACTCTCTACATCTAAGTTCACCGTGCTCTCTGTCACTCTGCCTTTTGAATAGCAGTTTTGCTGGCCATGTTCACTGATGGTCTGCTAGTCAAAATGGTTAGTGGTCAGATATTCCTGCCTATACTAACTTTTATTACCTGCTTTGGATACAGCAGAACACAGAGATACATTTACAAGATTAGGACTCTAATTTTAAAAGTAAGGTTAGTGCCAGAAATACAGAAATAGGTAATCATTCTTACTAAGAAACAAAGAAAAGATCTCACTACCCCTTTTTTTTTAATCATTTTGATCAAACCTCTTTTTTTCTGACAAATAAGATTAGATTGTGGGAAACATAAATAATGAGCATAAAAGCATAAAAAGTATAAATCATAAAAAGCATAAAAAAGCAAACCGGATCAAATACAAATATATTTGCTAGAATCTGAACATTTATTTTCCACTCAAAAACAACAATAACAGAAGCATGGGTCATGCTTTAGATGTAAGACACTAACCATATAGGAAGAAGTTTTATTGATGTTGTAAATAAAAAGTAATTTTAAAGGTTATGTTTGCTGCACTGTTTAAAATTAATCTCCAAAGATCAGGGAGAATTAAGGAAGAATGTTATCTTGAGAGGCAGTAGGTAAATGTGTAAACAAGCCTAGATGTTCCTCAGAGAGATCCAACAAACAAAACATCCTCCATCAATCCCTTCCTTCTTGTGAATCTGTGTAAAGTCATGTGTTGCCTCTACTTTCCTGTGTTGCTGTCCTGTGTAAGAGTAGCCTACTGGTATCTTAAAGTTTTATGTTAGTTGTAAACAATATCAAACGCCAGTCCCTTCTCTTACCTAAAATACCTCACATTTTTCATATGATATCAACAACCAGGGAGATTAATGTACTCCGCCTCTCCCAGCCAGCAAGCAAACAAATGAAAATCCAAACCAAATCAAATCAAAACAACAACAACAACAAAATAGATATTTTTAGGGATTAATTATATTTTACATTAGAAGAGATATCAACTATAACCTCACTTATCCTTTATATTTTTTTCCTATACAAAAATATTATTAATTTTAGAAATTAAAAACCATAAGTTTTTTTCATTTCCTTGTGGTCATCTGGAGAAATGCTCACTTTCATTAGCACATAAAGATTATAGTTTCTTGGACCATAGTGCTAATTACTAAATGAAGAGAGATGATGAAGCCTGCAGGAGGTAAGGTGGAAGGCAGCTCACTAGTTTTTCAGCAGGGCATTAGAAAAAGGGAAGGAAGAAAACAGCTCAAAAGGGCAGCTATTTTCAAGAGGAATGGCGCCCATCATTGTGTTTTTCCACAATTGATTTTTCTCATGACAAGTCTTTCGTAGCTTAACACTTTGGGGTGTACATCTTATGAATTACTTTTGTCACTGATTTTACTGGAGGCTCTTAAAATGCAGTCAGGCTTGCTTGGTTGTGAATATGATGGAGGAGTTGTATGAAGAGATGAGACGGAGCATATGTTTTTGATCTTACTGGAGCATATGTTTTTGATCTTACTGCAGTGTAACTATATGTGCTCCAAAAAAGGGTAGATCAAAGGCTATTCAGATCAATGTGCTGTAACTTTAATTACTGCATCCATCTCTATGATGGTGAGCAGTATCCTGATCTGAACAATTAAGATAGTTTTGTTAATTTTAAGGTTTAGGGGATTTTTTTCTTCTTTTTAAGAAAAGATGAAGACCTAACCATTCTAACTGAGAAAAATCATTGTGTGTGTTGGGACAAGAGACAGCAGACATAAGTGAAACAAGGGACTGGAGATAAGGGGAGAAAATCTTTTCAACATGAGAACGGTCAAGTGTCAAGTATTGGAGCAGCCCGATGTCCAGGAGACTGTGGGATCTCCATCATTGCAGTTTTTCAACATTTTCCAGCTTTGAGTAACCTGCTCTAATCTCATAGCTGACTGTTTTCAGCAGGAGATTCGAATAGAGGTCTTCTCCAAAATGAATTATGTTATTTTCCTGACAGACCAGATACCATACCATTTGTGAAAGCAGATCATTAATATCTTTGCTTTGGAGAACAAAGGGATAGCAAGATAAATACTTAATACTGAACAGATCAGGCACATCCCTCTACTGAGAATTACATTCCCTGGTGTGTGTGGGAGAACATAGTTAAACATTCCCTAGTGTCTGAGAATACTGAAACTCAGATATTGACTTACCATACAGCCAATTAGGCTGCTGTTTGGGTGCAGGGCTGTTTTCCACTGTGCCTTTAAGTTGCCTTTATTTTCTGTAGCATAATTAAATGCCTTTTGTATCAGAGAAGGAAAGTGTTTTTCATTTTCTTGTATCAAAAAAAAAAAAAAAAAAAATTCCCTGAGATTCAGTCTCTGCAAGGCAGAAATTTGTGCGGTCTAAATCCTAACAAGTGCCTTAAGTGACTTAGGAGTCCATTTCCAAATAGATTCTTTAATGGGGCTGACTTTGCTTATTAGTTGAAGTTAGAGGGATCTGAGCTCATATATGACTTACTTTGAAAATTCCCCTTTTTAGCAAGACAGAGTTATAACTGTCAGTTCTAAACATCAGAGATGTATATGTCATCTATATATAAAAAATGACAGAAAAGAATATTTTTATTGTCAGCATGCCAGGATGTTCTTCAAAGCAAGGAGGAGTGTTTTCTAGACAGTTTCAGATCAGGACTTGCTTAGTGTTTCCATGACAGAAGCAACAGGGAACTCCAGATGTGCTGAAACCCCGCTGTGATAACTCCAGGTTTTCCACATACTGAGTTTTCAGTAGTAAAAAAGGACGAATAACTTACTCAAATCCTGTTGGTTCTGATTAATACTCTATTATTGCTATTGAGAAACATATAATCTGGCCCTAAATGTAATTAGTTTCTCGGGCATCTTCTAAAGTACCTGCCTAATTTAAAAGGCTATTCTCTTCTTGAATGTGTGAATGAGTGAATTCAGTTTTCTCTAGAAGGTGATTTGGGGCACGCGAACTAGACACTGCTAAATGCATTGCTAAGCCTGAACTCTACTATTTACCTTCTAAATATCACTGTCACTACACTTCCATGCAAAAGGAGTGTTTACTTGACTATAGCATATTTTTTTTTTTTTTGGTAAGAATCAAGCCTTGAGGAAGGAGAATTTCCTTCCCCTTCAGTATAGAAAATTTGCTCTTCTAATATATTAAAAAATCTGCCTCTTTAAATCTTACTCTTAACTGACACATCATCAAAATTCATGTCTTTTTTGGAGAAGAGGGGAGTTATGGACTATTGCCATATAAAACCTATGTTGTTTTTTAATCTGCCACTGAGATATGCATTCAGCATACATTTTCCATACCAGAATGCCAGCTTTCCAAGTGTTTCCATCATGGTTTGAATTTCTACTACATACAAATTAAATTTAATGTTCTTCCTTCAGAAAATTCATCTTATTAGAGTTTATGATTTCTTCAAAGACATACTGCAGCTACTCCTACTTTTGTGGGCTAAAACATGCTTCCAGGATACTTTGTAATCATACCTGACTAAGTGAAATCTAAGAGACTTTTTTTCTCTCTTTCTCTGACCTTAGGGCATCATAAGTGTTGTAATGCCACTAACAATTTTCCCATAAGGTTTAGCTTTGTCTTTGTCCTTCAACTATGAAACTGTAAATTCTACAAATATGTGGAATAATCCAGATGTCTACCCACCATTTGAATTCCTTTCCTCCTCTCTGCTCTGTTCTGTTTTCCTCCTTGTCCATTTTTAAAGTGTTACCGGAGAAGAGTATGAAAACCTATAAGTCCTTTCCAGCAACAAACAACATGGAAGACAACTGTTTACACCCGGAGTATAGATGGAACTTGACCTACAGAAGTGACTCACATCATCTCCTTGTGCTCCTGAAACAAAATAGCAAAACTGTTTATAACAATTAAGATCAAACAAGCCCAAAAGCCTCTTACAAATTAAGCCTACTTGTGGTAAAATGTAGTCTTCTCTTCACTAAGTAATAATAAAAGCACTAGTGATATATTAAGTCCATGAATCATTTAGGCATTTCTTTTCGTTTCTTTTGTAAGACTCTGTCACATGCTGAACAGACTTTTCTCTGTCACTCGTCAGTTGGTTTAGTGTGGGGCATTTTTCTCTTAGATAGTAGCACCCTGATAAAGCAGTGGTGGGAAGATCCTTGCTTCCTACACTAACAAATGCAAGAGAGAGAAGGGGCAGGCTGTCACTCGGAAAAGAAACCTCTGTGATCTCAGTAAGTTAGCGCAGTTATGTGGTCCTAGCCCTATAAGGCTGAGATAACTTTTCATCTTGTTGTTATTATAGTGTAATTGAATCACTGTGCTTTGGAAAATATAAACACTCTATGATTTCTAGCAGAAAGATAATATCCCACTACACAAATGCATTTCCAGTTCTCCATCACTGTAACTCTTGATGTCTATTACTGTGTTCTCTTGCAGTGCCAATCACCATCAAGTCCTGTAACACCTAATTAAGGTTTTCCTTCACAGTGGATTGTGCTCAGAAAGGTATTTTCTTTTTTTCTAATTTTCCTCTTAAGTGGTAATTGCACTGCAAATGCTTGTGGAGGCCAAAGAGGAAAAATAATATTTCACATCAGAACAATATGGGTGATTTATGACTTTCATTACCTTTGATAGAAAGACAAAAACATTTGCAGTTTAATTATCCTTCTTTACCCAATCCAGATTTTATCAATTAACTTTTTTCAATTAGCTGAAGATATATTTTTTTTTTTTTTCAAAATGATCCTCTTAATAGTCTCAAAGGAAAAAAAATAAAATAAAAAAGAGAAAGAACCAGCTGGGAATTCCCTTCCTCCCATCACTCTTACCTGTCAGGATTTTGACCAACAGGGAAAATAAAAAAAAAGAAAAAACAACAACAAAAGCACAAAAAGACATCAATTAAGCAAGTCTTCTCTAGAATTGTGTATTTTCTTACAGATACAATCTTACATGTTCTGCAGGGAGTTATTATAATCAGTCTCGTTAATTGCAGTATGAACACACAGTCCCTAACTCTATTTCATGTTGAAGTCTGTTTAAAGCTACAATGAGATGTTCATTGCTAATTCAGAAACTTCGTAATGTTACTGAAACCCATTCCTTTGCAGCTCCGTTAGGACTCACTTCATGCTATAGGTACACAATCACATCTACAAAATCAGCAAAAATATATCTTGCATCTGTAAAACACTTCCAGTAAAATTATTTTTAAAATTATTTAAACCTTTTTTCAATGTAATTGGCAACATTTAAAAACTCAGCTCTAGAATGGAGTTAGAATTTCTCTTCCTCACTGCTCATCCTAGAGTTTTAATAACAACATGCTTGATGATAGTTTTTGTATTTGTAGCATATTCATCTGAATCAACTCTGAATCGTATGGAGAACACACCGTTACAGAGTCAGGTAACTTTCCTGCTAGTGGACGATGAATAGCAAGGAATGGAAGTAAATCCATGCTAGATTTCTGAGAAGAGTGAAAGGAAAAGGTGGAGTAGTAAAGGGAGTGGATTTTAATAAAAGAATTATCTAGATCAGAAATGAGTGAGTTAATTAAAAATGATTTTTTTCTCTGATTTTTTTTTCTTGTAAAATCAGACAAAATATCAGAAAATGTGGTTTGGTGACTAGACCAGCTAAGATAAATCCTGAAGAAAGTGGTTAAACATTCACATTTTGGCTCATAATAAAAATATAAGTGAGAAAATCCACTTAAAATTCAAACTAAACTCAGATTAATTTCTCATTCTAAAAGTAGAACTCATCAGTCATCGAAATATGACTAATATATCAAGTGTGAAATGCTGTAGCACATCAGTGGAGAAGCAAGGGTTTTTAGGGGGTTGGCTTCGTTTTCTTTTTATTATTTAAAGGAGTGTCACACTGATAAATTGTTTGCTGTCACATAAGAAGTAACAAAGTTACTGGATGAAATGTGGTGTTTCTGCTAGATATTTTATGTCCGGGGCTTTATTCATAAACAATTTATACTCTGCAGTAAGGGGAAATCATGCAGCACAGCTGTGCCCATGTCATGGTACAAAGTCAGCATTTATCAATGCAACAAACATTTCTGCGATGGAGATGATGTATTTGAGACCTGGCCTGAAGTGAAAACATGTGGAGAATGGATTGGCCCTTCCAGCGCTCTTCGCTGCTGGCGCTGGCCCAGCAGCTCTGCTAGCAGACGGGTGCAGTTTCGGAAGCCAGGGGCTGCATCTCCGGGAAGCAGCTGGGCTCTGCCCATAGCTCCTGGTCCCGCATCTGTGCACGGTGCCCACGACACCCCGTGCAACCAGCTAGCCAAAGAAGCCGAAGAAAAGCTACCAGTTACCTTTCATTATGCCTTCCCTCCCCTTTGTAGAAATACATCAAAAACACTCGAACTGTTTCCTACTCTTTCAGCACGCTCAGGACCCGTCCGAGGAAAGGTAGTACTAGAGGAAAATAACAGGATGGAATACACAATATTATTAAATCCATCATTAAAACTCGATTGCATGTAACATGCCATGTTGTTTCTGATGATTAACATTGAAGAAGCAATGAAGGAAACATTTAATTTCAATGTCCTTTGAATTAGTTTCAATTAATTTTCTGTTTCCCAGAAAAGCATTTGTGTTCCCTAGTTGTAGCCATCATAAAGCTAAATGTGTTCTACATGCTCACTATTCTCTTTACTATCAATAGGGACAAGAGGCACATCCTACGATGATTCATCTCATTTCCTTAAATGAGAGGTGTAAGTTAGATGTCTCATGAAGGCAAATGGCCTGTCTCCCTCACAGAAAGTGGAGGCACCATTCATCTCAAGGTGAAGAACATAACTGTAGATAAAGTAGGAGTAAATTTTGGAATCCATAGAATTGGCATATAAAGTCTGATTATTATTTTTTTTTTCATTAATGTGATGCTTTCTTGTTCCTTAAGGCACAAGAGAACACTGAGTAAAAAAGTTTAATAAAAGAATATTACTCCCTGAGAAACACTAACGGGAAGGAAATCTACAACGAGAACAAGATTCTTATGTTGTAGGACCTCTGTCTAGAGATATCAAACACTGAACATTCATTATTATTGATAGTCACAGAGGCAGAATATCATCTTTCTTTTCTGATTCTTTTTTTATACTTTATGAAAATTGTTTTTAAAATGCAAAGGAAGTGAGTTCAAAAGAAAAATGAGCTTTAACTCCTGTGTAGTTATTGGTAAGCAGAAAACTAATTGAACATGAATTCTGTTAAGAATTTCATTCCAAATATGCCCTAAAGGATACTAAGAAAAGGGAGACACAACTTAGAATGGGCAGACTGCTGTAAGGTTCATGCAGGGGTGTAGCCTGTTCCATGATTTGACTCGTACTTTCCAATTCTTCTCCCCCTGCCACCTAAAATTGCATAAAAACAGAGTTCCTACAGTTTCAGCTAAGGAAGCAAAAATCCCTGCTGAGACTGTAACTTTCACATATAATCTGTGGAGTGGGCTTGTCATGCACTTTACTGGAAAGGAATTGTGTTTTAAGACTTGTATCAACATTAATTCAGCCCAGCTTGTCCTGCTGCTGTTCTTCTTGGGTGCTGCGAAGGACAAGCTCTGAAAAGCTCATCTCACCCATGGGTAGAGCTTTTAAAAAGCTTTTGCAAGTCCCTGGTTACTGGAGCAAATAGTGAAATGAACATCTAGATTTAAATATATACCCATGTGATTTTTGAACACCAGTATGAAGAAGTAAGGATAGATAAATAAATAAATAAATAAATAAATGATAGAAGAGCTCCCTTGTGAATATTGGCAGAGATACAGTTAAACACACCTGTTTAGGTGAAACATTTCCTCTGATCTAAATATAATCTCTATTTCCTATTTTTCATCTCTTGTTATCTTAGCTGGAATGTGATTTTCACGTGGTTAAGAAAGAAATATATAAAATGATTGCTTAATTTTGTTGGATACTTCTCTATATTTGGTCTATAAGTAGGAGAATGCAGACTTGACAAATGAGTGATATTCTCAGGGCCCGAGCTATATTAGTCAGACACTGTAATATCTTGTCAGAAAAATAATACCTACAGAGTATCTAAAATCTAGAATTATGGCCTTTTCCTATATGGGAGTTATCATTGGCCAAGAGAAACCCTGTCTGTGCTGTGCATCATAAAGCATGCTAAGGATACCATTAGTTCTTGTTTGGGCATGGGTTTTCCTACTAGTCTTGGCCATTTCCACCAGGCTAAAATTCAATAATAGTTCTTTCATTCATCCTAAAAATATTCAAAGGCCTGTAGAGAGAATATAATTTGTGTATTAATCATTCCTGAGTAACTCTGAGGTGACATTTTTATTCCAGAAAAAAAAAATGCATTTGCTTACTTTGCAAGAGACTCTCCTGGCTTTGATTTCAGTTTAAGTGAAAGAAAATAATATACATATATGTATGTATATATATATAAAAAATTTCAGTGGAATTAAACCTGAAACATTGCTGTTTTTCATGTTTAGGGTATTTCAAACAACAAATTCACTCTTAAAAAATAATAATCTGGTTAGTCTGAGGAAAAAAAAAGGCCTAGGCTCTGAGCTGGTATAAATCATGTGAGATATATGGAAAATGAACGATGCCGATTTACATCAGCTAATGGAGCTGGTCCAGGATTTATGTAACAGAATTACATAAATCTTTTACTGGACCTTTATAATAATTTTCTAGAAATGAATCAACTATTATATCATCTCAAAGGGCAATTACGTGCGCTATAGTCTTACACAGATTTTCCAAGATGTTACTGCAGCTTTAAAACCATCTTATCTCTTCTGGAAAATGTACCAATAAATATCTACTCAAGCAGTAATTGAACCTGCTGTGCTTAAGAAGCAACAATCACCAGACTGTTCCTTAATGCAGATAAAAATAGGATAGTGATGATCAGTCCCATAGCAGCAGACTTGTTAGTCTAGTCTGAGCCAAAACACCTGGATGCAGGACTGGACAAAATTTCTGAGTAAACAACCTCTTTTTGTCTTGTTCCTTAATCCCATTGTGCACGTATACTCAGAAATGAATTTATATTCATATCAGTAGTCTAAACTACTTTCCAATAGTTGAATGGCCTAGAAATAATCCTCTAGAAATAACACCATGAGAAAATGAGGGTATAAAAACAGGGAAAACACAATTTTTGCTTGAACTAAGGGAATTCTGATTTTATCACTTAGAACACCTGTTGACAGAAACCCAAGCCTTTTAAAAGAAGATAGATTACATCATTGTTGAAAACAGGCTGTACCCTGAGAATCTGAAATATTTTTTTTTTTTTCTTGTGAGTTGAAAATTCCTGATCTTCTTTCATGCTGTTGTTACCAGCAATGACAGTATATGAGGATTCTCTATTGCAAATATGAAGAACAAAGAGGTCAGAAAATACAGACAGATCCTTGGGAGCATAACTCCCTCAAATGCACTACCTTGGGAAATCTCAGATGTAGAAATACCACAAAACTCAGTCATATTCCATATTCTAGAAATGTTTCCTTGCTTTTGGTTTGTAATACTGATTGACAATCTTGATTTACATGTTAACAAATACTCCTAAGTGAAGGGAAAATCTCTCATCCTCTTCAGTGAAGTAAGGGCTGAGACATCTGCTAATTTATCTAAATAGAGAAAGTGATGTTGGCTTGAAAATAGACCTAGTGGAAAATAGACCATTTTTGGAGGTGTATTTTCCAACAGTACAAGAACATCAGCTACATATCAAAGCCTGAGTGTACCATTCAGCTGTGCCATAGCTGAACTGCTGTTATTTTATTTTAGTGTAACAGGTATCTGTTATATCACTATTTTTTCCCATGTAATGAAACACTGGGTTTATTTGGTCCATCAGCTTGTGCTCTCAGCATCAATCATTTAGTAGATTTATTTACACAGAATTTTACTGAGATCTGAATTTGCTATAATTCAGCTATCAAAGGGAAGGGCTGTTTTCTTTAAAAAAAATATGTGTACAATAACCATTTATTCTCAGACTAAGCAGCAACAGAATTACAAAAGGTCTGTACTTGACTTTCTCTTCAGCTATGATTTACATTTTTGTTTTTTTCCTTTCTTAAAATATGTTTAATGATTCTATGCTATATATGAAGAAATGTAAACAGAGAGGAAAGGTAGGTGGGATTGTTGCAAATTTAAAAGATGTTCATCCTTAATCTAGTAGAACTTAGTGGTGTAATAAAGTAAATTTATTAAGCAGAAAAGAGTATCCTCATACAGTAAATTGTTTTATATATATATATAGTATATATTTTTTATTTTCTTCATTAAGTTGAGCTATTCCACACTAAATATATAATTAAATATGAATTGTGGTAGGGAAGGATACAATTTCTATGGCCCTAATGAGTGGTTATATTTTCAAATATACTGGAGGCAATCAAGTCTCTGTTCTCATCTCCCATACTCCATATTATTAATATATTTTCCTATTTCCCACCATGAGAAAAGCAAACATTCAAATAATCCTTCTTCTGTTGTTTTGACTGTATAATTTTTGCTTTAATTTCACACATCCATATTCTCTGCCTCCTCTGTATTCAAATTCTGGTCAACGTTATTGACTCTCAGATTTATTAGACCTTTATTTATTTTGTCATTAAACTTAACATCACTTCCCTGGTTGCTGCCAGTGTCTTTTCTCCCTTCACCCACCATATGGATAGTATCTTCTCTATAGTTGCCCTGCAGAGCACTAGACCTTGTCATTTTGCATGTACATGAAGACTCTTGTGCTGCTAACACTGACTTATATTAAGTCACATGCCACTTTCCATTATTATTTTATCTGATCACTTCTCAATCCTTCTCTCAGTTCCTGCAGTTCTCGTCTTCTCACAGTTATCCATGTGATACCAAAGGAAAAAAAAAAAAAAAATCAGGGATTTGGAAGAGTAAAGATTCAGAAAGGACAAATAAATTCTGCCAGGCTGCACAGGAGAAGGCAGAGTGCTGAACTGAGTTTTAGTTTCCCAGGTTTGACCTTCATGATCTAAATGTTGTAGATCTATCATTTAATCTTCAAAAAATATCTTATCTTCTGACTAAAATGACAGGACAGACAGACACAATTCTCCTTGATTTTCAAAGTATTCAATTTTTTAAAGAAAGAGTTATCTATCTTTGGACTATATAGGAGTATATTTTCATAAAATGGACAAAGGTACCTCTTACATATGTTAAAAAAAAAAAAAAAAAAAAAAAAAACTCTTATCTGTATTTCTTTCAGTTAATTGAATTGTTTAATTTCATTATTTCATGTATAACTAATCTATTTCAGTTGGATTTATCTTCTTGATCTAATTTCTTTTAATTTTAGTTCTCTATCAGATATTCACCAAGATCTACAAGACAACAAAATAGTTTCAGGTTTATGTAAAAATTCTAGGTGCAAGCCAGTCTACAATGTAGACTGTTCTTTTCTGCTATCATTGTATTTCTTTTCGTTCTCTTTTCCCACCTTCTTTCCTTCTTCCTATTTGTTTCCATTGAATGGTTATGGCTTATTCTCTTTCTGCTTGTCTGTTTGTTTTTGTTTGATTGATTTTTTCCTCTCACACTCTATCCAGCCTCAGATTTCACATTTAGGCTTTGTCTATCTCTTTGACTTAATACTTATGTAATTTTTTTATATATTTTTCCCCAAAATAAATTCTTTGTTTACCTGTGTAGTATCTCTTATTATTTTTTTGTGTCAAAATTCAGATCACATCAAATTGTTTTATTATGATCATTGTATAATCCTTAAAATGTAAAAAACCTAATACAAATATTTTATCTTACTTCTCATTTTAACAGAAAATTGGGACCACAGTATCTAAAAGGCTCTACTGCCCTCTAGGAAACTAAAATTTTGATTTTGTAGTGCCTAGTAATTAATTCCTCATATACAGGCATGTCATGAGTAACTGTCATTCAGACTTACTCCAACAGCCAGGTTGCACTTTATTTTTACTTTACTTTACTTTTACTTTATTTTTGAATGTGAAAAGCTAACTAAGGAAAATAATTTTGGGTGTAAAAGGAATATTGAACATGTTCAAACTGGTTGGAAAAGTTAGACATTTAAAGCTAGATTTCATAGGAGCTCATTTCTCACCATTCTGCAAGATTTCAGAAATTAAAAATTCCTTGTGTAGGAAGAATAAAGATTCAGAAATCCTTTACAAATCAAAATTAAGGGGGAAAATGAAAGTTTTTGTAGGAAAAAATAATAAAAATAGAATCTCTTTTGTTTGAAAAATAATATTTTAAAAGAATACTTCATTTAGAATTATTTAAAAATTAGGAAAATGATTCATTAACATTTGTTTAAATATTCTCTTTTCTAATTGACAGCAAATATCAATGTCACCATTTTTCAAAAAATAACATGTTCTTAAGTACATTTTCTGTTAGTACAACATCTTTTGAAAAGTGGTCATAATTGGATCTTTTAATCATTTAAATTTCAGTCTTTTAAACTTCTGGTTTCTCTCTCTCTCTCTCTCTTTAAATTATCATTTTGATCCTTCTATCATTCTTTTAATGAGAATTCCACATTTTAAAAGAGTAAAAGAAGACTGGATACTTTTCAATGTGCTTCATTTGATTTTTATCAAATGTTATTACAAGTTTATTTTAAATGAAAAAGAAAGGAATCATTTAGGTATAACAAGATCATCATCTTCCTCAGTATTTTCCATGCTTATATCTGTAGGAGAAAAAGTTAAAAATTTCTCAACTAAGCTGCAATGGATATTTTAATTAAATTCTTCATTCTGTTCTGCTGAATGTGCATATTTTTCTTTCAGCTATAATCACTTCCAAAACACAAAGAGATCAATAGCAATTTGCAAGAGGCTTCTTCTTTATGAAGGCAAGAGGAAGCAAGAGAAGGACTTTTCTAGTGTTTTAATATGACAAAGAAGCCATGATAAGCTGCTTAGAGTCCCTAAATAAATTTGATCAACTTTTTCTGTGACTGACATCAGATAAAAAATGTGTCTAGGGAGGAAAGTTACTGTCTCCAGGAGAATAATAACTAGGAAACACTCCTCTGTCTGGGCTACCTGATTCTTTGAGAAAATCGCTAATATAGGAGCTTCTTAGAAGTTTCCTTCTTTACTGGGGAAGATGCACGGTATTCTTGGGAAAATTTCCATGATAAGAATTTATCTAATACCAATAAATGTCTAAAAGTGTTTACAATTACATTTGAAGTTCCAGCAGATATTCTTACTTGGCTCATCAGTTGTCCATATCTGGACATCTAAATCGAAGTGTCCTCCTTATTAGACATGCCTAAGTCACACAAATGTTGCTGGCTTTACTTTGAGTTGCACTTTGGAAAAATAGGTGAGTGGCTTACATACAAAAAAGGGCCGAGGGTCAGACTTTCAAGAGATAAATGCTCAGCTGCTCACCTGATGACCTTTTGTTGAAAATCTGTGTGCAGAATGGGAGGCAGGAGGACAAAATTATTTGCGCTACCAGAAGGTTCGCATATTGTTTTGTGCCAAATTAGTACCACCAAAACTTGAGAAACATGTCAAGGAGAAGAATTCCTTCTGTCAATTTCTAAAAATCATAGTCAATATTTGTATTTTGCCAATGCGATCATTACTGACATTGTTATAAATTGGATTGGTTTGTCAAGGTTTAGGTCCAATGACTTGGCCTTGTTTTGAAGATACTGGAACATCATTTGTTTTCTTGGAATTGCAGATCACGATCAGGAATGTAACGTCTAAGCTGAATTGCAGCAGCCACACACAGTGTTCATGAATTCATCTGGATTCTGTGTGAGGGCAGGCATTTACTGGAATATCACAAATTGCTAAATTCATATTTTTCAAATATGGTATGGTGGCCAGTAACTTGTAGTGCATTGAATTTTAGCTTCTCAGACTTTTTCATACATCTCAGGCAGACTGTCCATTTGAACTGAAAAGTTTTCGTTAATATTTTAATTCCTCTGAGGACCAAGGAGAAAAGAGACCTGCTTTGATTACTTGCATCACATCAACACCTTTACAGAAAGTACAGATATGCAAGAAATATGAGTTAAGCTCTCCTTAGAAAACAGTAAATTGTTAACGTGAGACTACACAGAAGTCAATAAAGTCTAAAAACTACTCTGCATGTGAAAATGGAAATCAATACAAACAGAACAAAATATAAATTTTTAATATCGTGTATATATTCAGTATAATGCTTTCTGGGTCTAGTCAAATGACTTGGTCTCTAAAAGCGCTATTCAAACTTAGGGGAAATTCTTGAATTCTTAGCAACTGGTACAGTATGGAAATCTAAAACTTCAATAGTTACTTTTTTCAACCATAGATTTTGAATTGCAAGCATGTAGGTCCTATGAATAACATCTTAAGGTTACTGCCTTGTCATCTGTTCAAACATTTGTAGTTAAAAAGGACCTAGCTAATTAGCACTCAGATTAACCCTCAGGCTGTTCGAAATTACAATTCTTTAACATTTTAGAAGAGTATTTTGATAAATAATGGATCAGAAGAAACACATATGTTTTCTAATTTAAAATCTCATGCAGACCTTATCCATTTAACCCAAACCAAAATAAAATAAAATAAAATAAAATAAAATAAAATAAAATAAAATAAAATAAAAGTTTCATGTGCGGTTTTGAAGACCATGTGTCTTTCGAGAATGTGGTTACTGTCTTGCTACAGGATTGCTGATTTATTCCCTCATGAGTTTCCAGTAAGAACTCTAGAAACCTCAGAAATCTGTGGTTTCACATTCAGTGTCTTCTGAGGTTGCATCAGCTGAACCAGCAATAAATTAAAATTTTTGATTCATAACAATAAAACACCATGTTTGAGGAGACTGTCATTTTGGGCAGACATCAATTCTTTGGTCTAGGTTAAAACTCATTTAAATCTTGGCTTGATTCAAGGAAAGTAAGATTAGAAAGGACAACCCATGTAAATTTCTACCCTTTGCTCCTGCTGTGTCATATAAAACTTTACAATTCACATGTACATTGCAATGGGAAGTTTGAAAATTCAGAAGAAATTAATTGCAAGTGCCCAGAAAGGTAATCTCCAGAATGTTGCATATGTAACCATGGAAAATTTGAACATACTTTTTACCTAATACAGAGACACAGCTAATGGGGGAAAAAAAAAAAAAGAAAAAAAAAAAAAAAGAAAAGCTTAAATTACGCATCATTATCAGCTTTTTGAGTATGAAATAAGGGATGAAAAATGAAAAATTCCCTGAAATGTGTTATATTGCTCCTTGGCCCGAGCAAATGTGAGCCCACGCTCCTTTGACCTGTAGGAAAACCAGGAGCTGTCCCAGAGAGGCGGCCTTACTACCTGGCTGAAGTGAGTTGTCCCGGGGGTGCCTTGTGTGCCAGGACCTGCCTCTGGGCTGCTGTGCAGCCAATGGATCCCATGCCTGGAGCCCTGCTCGGAGGCTGTGGGCTTTGCAGCCAGGACTGCAAAACAGGCCCCAGGAGGGTTGTCCTTACATGGGGATTTCTGCTTCCTGGGCTTGTGGCAGCTCTTATGAAAGTCTGCAAAGGAGTGAGGAGCAGTGCCTGGAGAGCAAAGGGCAGGTTCCCAAAGAGATCCCTGGAGCCCAGTGGTGGGTGTGGGGAAGACAGGGTTGAGATGCCACACCTGGTCTGGTGCATCTGCCATGCCTCCAGTGTACCACAGGGGACTCTGTGTGCTCTTCATATGCCTGGAGCTGCTGTCTGTCTGCATGGTGGGTGCAGCAGTGCTCCCAGAAGCTGCTGTGCTGGCTGCCGGTACGGCTGTTGCCCGAGCAGATCTACACTCGCCTGGCATACTTGCTGGCAGAGAGCCTGCCCAAGCAGAGCAAGGGGCTGCTGCTCTTCTGACCAGTGCTCACCAGCCCCATGTCTTTGCAGGAGTCAGGCTGTGGGGGTCTGCATGGCAAACGCTTAACAAGAGCTGCTAGATGCCCAGCTGTGTACAGTGGAGTGGACTCTGCATCTGCCCCGAAAGATGTCCTTGGAGCCCTGGGCACCCGCACTGGGAGTGGCTGGTGCTGGACAAGGCGGAACCAGGGGACTGCTGTGCAGGGGTGAGATATCCCTGAGTAAGTGGGACAAAAGGGTGCTGGCTGCAGGGCTGCCCTCAGCCAGGCTGGTGAGTGAGGCTGGGATCTGGAGCACTGGGGCCAAGATGCCTGCTGGCAGTGGGTGAGCACAAGAAGGTGAGGGCTGGGCAGGACGTGGGACTGGGGCAGGGCAGCAGAAGCATTCTGAGGGAACAGAATGGGGCCCAGGGTGTCTGCTGCCCAGGCCTGCACTCTAATGAGTGGAATTGGAGGAGAACCCAGGGGGGCTGAACTCCCCCAAGGAGCAACCTGCACAGCAACCCAGGAGGAGGATGAGGTGACTGAGGCCTCACTGAAGAGAGACTTGGAAAGGGGGGAGAGTTGGGCAGAGAGGAACAGCATAAGGTTGAACAAGGGCAAATGCAGAATCCTGCACCTAGGGAGAAATAACCCTAGGCACCAGTACAAGATGGGGGCTGACGTTCTGGAAAGCAGCTCTGCAGAGAAGGACCTGGCAGTGCTGGTGGACAAACTGACTAGGAGCCAGCAATGTGCCCTTGTGGCCAGGAAGGCCAATGGTGTCCTTGGGTGCATTGGGAAGAGTGTTGGCAGCAGGTCGAGGGAGGTGATCCTACCACTCTGCTCAGCCCTGGGGAGGCCTCATCTTGAGTCCTGTGTTCAGTTCTGGGCTCCCCAGGACAAGAGAGATATGGAGCTACTGGAGAGAGTCCAGCGTAGGGCTACAAAGATGATCAGAGGGCTGGAGCACCTGCCCTATGAGGAACGGCTGTGAGAGCTGGGCCTGTTCAGCCTGGGAAGAGAAGACTGATAGGGGGGATCTTATCAATGTGTACAAGTATCTGAAGGAAGGGTGTCAAGGGGACGGGGACAAACTCTTTTCAGTTGTCCCATGTGACAGGACAAGAGGCAATGGGCAGAAACTGAAGCACAGGAAGTTCCGCCTGACCGTGAGGGGGAATTTCTTCCCTGTGAGAGTGACGGAGCACTGGCACAGGTTGCCCAGAGAGGTTGTGGAGTCTCCTCCTTTGGAGATATTCAAAACCCACCTGGATGCAACCCTGTCTAACATGCTCTAGGTGACCTTGCTCGAGCAGGAGATTTGGACTAGATGATCTCCAGAGGTCCCTTCCAACCTCAACCATTCTGTGATTCTGTGAAGCAAGGGGGAAGCAGTGCAGATGCCTAAGTGCGGTTCTCCTTGGCACTGTGACCTCACCAAGGGATGCTGGAAGGCAGGGTGAGGCATACTGGAGCCATGCTGGAAGTGTGTGCAGGGAGATGGGGTGAGCATCTTGGCATAGATCTGGCTTGGCCACACTGGCATGGTGTACTGCTGGGCCTGCTGCTTCCCATGAAGGCAGAAGGGGTTGGGGAGATGACATTCAGTGGCCGGCTGGGTTGTAGGTCCCAGGGAGATCTCTGAAGGTCTCTGGGAGGTCCCTTGATCTCTGGGAGATCAAGGTCTTGCAAGAGTGCAGAAAGCATTTGGCTAGCACCCAGCATCCTCCATCTCTCCCTCAATGCCTGTGCCTCTTCCCTCAACTCCCTGGGGCATGCACCATTGGGTGAAAACCAGAGCTGCATGGATGCCAGACACTTGTGCTCAACAAGAAGGAGGTCTTCTCTCCTTGCAGCTTTTTAACTGCTTGTTAGCAATTGGTAGGACCACAGCTCTTTGGACCTAAGGAAATGCTTACCCAGCCACCAAAAGGAGCAGTACGGATGGACTAGACCACACTTTCCAAGCTGGGAGGTGCAGATAGGTCCACTCACCCGAGCAGCACTTGAAGCAGTTCCAGCTGCAACTGGACTGCTTGAGGCTTTGGGGCTTTCTGGCTTCCTGTGGCCATGCAGGGCATGCCCACATCATGCCTGAGGAGTAAGGATAAGCGCTCTCAGAATGACCCCATGACATGATGGTTGAGGTTGGAAGGGAGCTCTGGAGATAATCTACTGCAAGCCCTGGGTCATCTCAAGCACCTCGCCCAGAATTCTACACAAACGACATTTAAATCTCTCCAAGTAGAGAGTCGCTCCCTTCCAGAGCAATTTCTTCCAGAGCTCTCTTTCCCTCCCAGTAAAGAATCCTTTTCTTGGGTTCAGATGGACCTTCCTGTGTTTCTGTTGGTGTACTTTCCCTCTCATTCTGTTCTTGGGCACCACCAACAAGAATCTGGCTCCATCCTCTTGACATCCTTCCTGCAGCCACTGAAGCACATAGAAAAGATCCCCCAAGAGCACATAGAAGAGATCCCCCCTCAGTCCTGTCTTCTCCAGGATGAAAAGACTCTTCTAGGTTTTCCTCAGACACATGTTCCAGTCCTTCAGTCAGCTTCAGATCCCTTCCTGGGGGTTCATATAGCTTCCAGAGCTCCATACCTCTGTCATCCAGAGGAGTAATACTGGAGAATGTGATCATTTCCACATGAAGATATTATTTGAATAATCACCCCCTTTCTTTGGAGGTATACTGAACATAAATGGACAAGAGGCAATGGGCACAAACAGGAACACAGGTAGGTTATCTTAACATATGGAACAACTCCGTTACTGTGAGGGAAACAGAGCACTGGAAGAGATTGCCCAAAGAGGTTGTGAAATCTGCATGCTTGGAGAGATTCAAAAGTTTTCTGGACACAGTCTTGAATAAAGTGCTCTAGGTGACTCTGCTTGAAAAAAAAAATGAGCCTTGAAATTACAGATGACTTTGGTATATCATGCCTGTGTTTTCAAAGCTGACATAAACCTTTTTCTTAAACCTTTCTATCTTTTTTTAAAAACTATTACAGTCAACTGGTCAATAAAGAGTCAGGGGATTGACTGCATAAATACTCCTAAAGCAAACAAACAAACAAACAAACGAAAGTTTGCCACAAGAAAGTATTATGCTTTAAATATCATTTTACTTATGCATCACACAGCTGATCTGTTAGATCTTTTCCTAGGTGGAGAGCCTAAAGTCCTATGTCTCAAAGTTTTTGAAATCATTGTGAGTTAGACATGAAAGTACCTCTAAGAAACCAGGCTTGAGTTGCTCAATACTACTAGGATCGTGGGCTACCTTTCATGATGATTTTGAAAATGAAAAAGACACCAATCTTCCATTTCCAAACTGCCTAGGCACTTGAAAACCTACTGAAGTCATATCCACTTATTGAAACACAATGAAACCAAACCCATTCTATAAACACATGTTTGCAGGCATTAACCTTTCGTAAGGCGTTCTGCCATGTATTTCCTAAGGAGTTCTGTCTAACAGGGACTAAGCCAGAGACATTGTTTTCATGCACCTACACTGTTGGCTTTGTGTTTAAAGGATTTTATGTGTGCTTATTAGTGGAAAGATATTGGCTGAGTGCATTAGTGCTTGATTAGCAGAGAACACTTAATTTATAGACTCTGATATCTAAAGAGAGAGGTAGATATAAGCTAAAGTATCTTTGAGGTCCTGAATCTAAATGCTACTTTCCAGAACCTTACTATGGACAAGTGCTGTGTTGCTGTTAATACTTAATGAATAAAAATGTCCGTGCTTTGAAAAGATGTTATTTTAGGCATAAGCGATAACACATCAATAAACAACATGCGAGAGATACAAAGAAACAATAAAAATAAATGAGACATCATAAACAATATTCCTGATAGATATGAACTGCTAAGTGAATATGACTTTTGGAGGAAATCTGTTCTAGGTTGTGCTAAGAGTTATAGGTTATAATTTAAAGCTGTCACTTAGAATTAGAACAATTGAAAATGATCTGGCATTAGAACTCTTGCGTAACATTGGCATTAGAACTCAATCTGTTTACTTTTTGCAAAAGGTGTGACATTGCAACAGATGCAATGGAATGCAAATAAAAAGAACAAGTTTCCCCAATAGAGAATGATGTGCCATTTTCAGCCAGATTTCAAAGGTCATTTAAGACTGGAAGAAAAGATAATGCAATAGCATTGGTGTTAAACTTCTATAAATAATAAACAAAGGAAGTTTTTGTTTGTTTTTATTTTTAATTCAAATGATGATATTTAAACTCTTATTTCTAATGAACAGGAATTTGTCTAAATTTTCTTTATGGAATCCCTACTACTTCATGGTGGGAAAGTAGCAGGTCAAAATCAGCCATCTGATTTACAATAGAGAAGGTCCTTATTCGAGATGTCCATATCTTGAACTTAATGAAAAGGATTGCAATAACTGCAGCACTCTTTGAATTAGAATTTTAGGGCTGAAATGAAGTTACTTTAAACTGACAAATCCATTTCCTATCAAAAGCATTTATTATGAAAACTGTAGAAAACAATGATTGTTAGCAAAAGGTTTGGAAATTACACCTTTGGAGGATTAGCCTGAATCCCCAAAGGTATACTTTAGAAGTATCTGCTTGGATGTAAAGCTATTTCAATTATTTCCAAAACCCAGAGGCAAATTTTAGCAGAACCTGCTTTCTCAGATTTAAAGCTGTTCTGCCTAAAGACTTATTCCAATATCTGCTGAAGTCTTTGAACAGATTGTGGCATTTAATGCAGCAGTTGTGGGGTTCTGGCAGGCGTATGTGTATATCAGGAGGACACTCAGGAACATTGCATGGCTTTTTTCCCTCATTTTCCTAATGTGAATTGGTACCTTTAAATAAGAAATACATTTCACTCTTACTTGTTAACAATGAGCCTGATTAAGCCTAACAGCTGCTATTTCTTGATCTATCTTGAAATCAGTAGGGAAGGAGGTATGCTGAAAAAAGTCTCAATGACCATTATCTTTATTGTGGAAGGATTTCAGAAGATATTCTTTCCTTATTCAGAAATCAAAGGCAGGTTTACTTTTGTTAGAGATTTGTATACAGCCTGCACTGTTGTGTCACTGACTAACAGAGCATTTTCCTCCTGATGCTAATAAAGGGAGCAGAACTGTAATTCAGAGGGATGCAACAGGCATTATCCTCATCAACGACACCAGAGAGGGCTGCATTTTACATTTCTTTTCTTTACTAAACATTATATATGATTCACAGAAATGTAGAGTGCTGGGATCTAGTGATCCCTGACTGCACATTTGAAGATAGATGGCAAGAAGACTTCTGAAATGAGTGTTTATCTTCATTGCAGTGGTAAAAAATAATAAAAACTGAAATCAGTCTTACATAAAAACTAAAAAATCAGCTTTCTTTTTCCCCTGAAGGTTTGAGTAGAAAATATAAAACCATTTTTTCTTTTATTTTGAATTTTACATTTTTAATATAGAGAATCAAAAGAAAAATAAGAAGTAATAGTAAGTGCTATTCAAAACTAGAACCATTTTTAAAATGAAAATGTAATATTGGGACTTTTTTCAGTCTTCTGAATTTCATCTGAAGTTAAATTCAGTGAAAATTGAAGGTCCTGCTAGGATATTAATTGTACTGAATGTCTCTGAAAAACTCTACTGCTAACACAAAATCATCATTCTAAAACACTCCTTGCCAGGATCCGTAAGTTACACTCAATTTATTCCACCTAGATATATATAACAGTTAACATGGGTCTATCCCAAGGGGAGAGGAAATGTTTCCACTGAGAAGCATTTCCTGCTAAAAAGTGTTCTTTTCCTTAAATTCTGTGTTTTTAGGATCTTGTCCAGAAATACTTCAAGTACTATAGCTTTGAATTTGCCTAATTTCATCCGTTTAAGAGACTCGTGTACTTATTTAAGATCTTAGATAGGCTGTGATTAATGTAACTATGATGACCTGCAGGGTATAAAAAGTTTGCTATGTAGGATAAGAGAGGGGATCAACAAAAGAATCTTGTTTTTCATCTAACATTGCTATCCCCTTTTACAATTTCATTATTACATATATATGCATGAAGGATTATGAAAGTCCATTTAGGTCCATTTAGTTCAGCAAGTTTCCAGTATTTATTTTCAATATTTATCTTCTGCTGTGAATGTTACTAAAAATAAATATATTTTTTAATCTCTCTGGTTTATGCAGACTTATTTTTTTGGTTTTTGCATAAACGTGTATTTATTGGATCATCTTATGCCAAACATTTTAATGACTTACTTTTGAAGACATTTTAAAGCATGTATTTCTCCTCAATTTTTTTGAGCTTAGAGAATTATCATAGAAAAAAAAAAAAGGAAAAAGTAGATTTTGGTCTCTACATGGTCCACACTTAGCAAACCTAAGTAATTTTTAAGAAAGTCTTTTGCCAAATGTCTCTTATAAACTGATTATGGATCAGAGAAATCAGAGTTCAGAAGACATCAAACCTAAACCAGACACTTTAAAATGTAAATAAGAACATAAGACATGTCAGGCTGTTAAGTGAAAACAAGACGTTACTTGAGCTCAGATATTTTCTGCTACAATAGTCCTTTCCTAGTTTATGATTAGTATTTGCTAGATTAATTCTTTCACTTTAGTTGACACAATCTAAATTCTGAAAAGGATTCCTAAACCCAGTGTTTACCATTGACCGCTAGTGTAATATAGGAACATGCTAAATGGCTCTGCTACACTTTTCTTGGTCTCTCTAGAGCATCTTCTCAAAATAACAATAAAATTTTCTTCTTTATTTTACCTGAAAAATCTCAGTTTCTCTTTGATGCCATTAATAAAGATCATCTATCTGCCAGCTTGACAAGTCACCTGCTGTACTCAAATCCTGCCCTTTTTTTTTTTTTTTTTTTTAATCAGAAAACACCAGACATCAACAGAGGGAGTGAGCCGGGGGAAAGCTGATCTCTGGGAAGGGAACATAGTTAAGTATGCAAGCAACTTGATTCTGTTTAGACAGAGACTAAATGCTTCTAGAAATTATTGTTAAAAATAACAGTTGCTGCATTTTTTTTTCCATCATCTACAAAAGTATTGTCTCTGCATTTCTTCATTTTTAGGAAGTCATATACACATTAACTGTTCTGTACTTTTCCATCTGGCTCAAGTTCATCTAGCGTCCTTAAACAGTTTGTAGCACGTATAATTCATATCGTCTCCTGCAAGGGAGAGCGACGTCACTCTGTGTTTCGTGTGGTTACCTAAATAAATCATCGTGAATGGTAAATTGACGGAAAGCCATGAATGCCATCATTAGACTGAGCTATCTGTTTACCTTTTTCATATATCAAAATATTTCAACTTTTCCTCAGAGTTTTGTGGTTAACGAAATAGTGATGCTTAGATAAAAAGAATATTCTTTATGTCTATCATCAACATGTCAATGTGATTTTTTTGCCCTTGCAGGGTACTAGTATTATGCTCTATTCTGAATACTACTGTGTCAGAAAAACAAAGATTACTTTTAAATGGCATTCATGACAGCAAGAGAACAATTACCAAAAGAAAAATAATAAAAATTACTTTTTCTATTTAATAGAAAAAATTAAGGTCAAGTAAATTTCAACTAAAAGGATACTTCTGAGTTTTAAGCTTCTAATTATAAGTATTTAAATAAATGGCTTTTATCTACAATATAATTTTAGGATCATACTTTTTCAGTGTAAAAAACGAGCTTTGCATCAAGACAGCTCTTGAAAGTATTATGTGAGGGATAGGATTGTCTGTGGCATTAGTGACAGAATACAGAGCCACTGTTTCCTTTTCAGATCATGTAGATCATTGAGTTCTTTAATCTTGCCATGTACAAAGCTAGTATTTTAGTATTCTAGTGAAGCAAACTCCAAATATTTGAAATATGAAGCTCTGCATTTTTGAGGGGTATTTTGAAAGAGTAATTTCATTTCTGATGTCTCTGGGAGAACTAACTTGGCAAGTGAAACATGTAATAAATGACACAAGTCCTTGACTTGAGGGAAATAGTTTACTAGATGTAACTGAAATAAAGTGTTGCACAAAGCAGAGATGTTGAAATATATATGATTAGTGATTTTATCCAATTAAGTCAAAAGCTGAACCCTCAACTTTTGCAAATGGACTTCTCTCCCAGAGTTCAGTTATCCGATGGAGAACAGTCAAGAATCTTTCCAAACTGTAAACCCTAAATTAACTTTAAAGAGAACACAACATAAACCAATAAAAGCAGTTGATGGAATGGGGAAAAAGGTGGTATTAACTAAACTAAATAAGGCTTTCACAATAGTATCTACGTACCTTCATAACAAATTAAATGTTGACCAAAACCTTGGCAGTATCTAATTATTGAATTATATTTTTGGACTGAAAATGGAAAGCCTTTAGGAGAAATCTGAAATAAATACCATGATAAAAATAAATGAAAAGTACTAAAATTTAAATATTTTAAATGACTGTAACTTTCACTTGACATGCCTAGATTTTCAGAAGTCCAATTTTTTATTTCATTTGGCTAATTTACCTTACAGTGTTTGTTCCAAGCATTTCTGATAATTTCAAGACATTTGCCGTTCTCATTATTGTCATTGTCCCCCTCACCTACTATTACATGAGATGCATTTTAATCATTTATCCTTTACTTACTGATAAAGGTGACTCTTATTTGTTGTTTTTTTTTAATCTCTTTTTTTTGCCAGGATTTCATTTTATCCAGGTTTAAAGGAAATAATGATTATACTCTAGTGCTGAAATTACTTCTGTAAAACTAACTGGAGATGACTTGAATGTAGTCAGGTTTGTTCTGTATCTGTATGAAAATATACTTCTGCATTAGAGAGATATTTGGTAGCCAAACCTTAAGGCTTGCTACATTTGTGACATCTAGGCACAACTAAAGTCATTATCATGTTGTACAAGTGAGGAACTTACTGGACTCAGCTGTTGTCTTAATATCTCCCTGAATTTGACAGCTAAACATCTTCAGGATATGCACTTGCATGCTACTGTTTCTAAGAGAAAGGGGTGGGAAGTTTAACTCTTTCAATAATAATCATATTTTAAAGGAAAATAATGCCTCGTTAAGCACGGCACATTCCAATAACTATATGGTTGGTTGTGCAGTGAGAAATTACTCAGCATCAGGCAGGATTTTTCTGCCACTCTCACTGTCCTCTGCATCAGATGAATAGAATTAACCTGTCCCATTTTAGAAGAATACAGGATTCCAGATGCTCCGAATTTCAAACTGCCCAAGTGCACCAGGGTACAGAATCACAGAATCAGTGAGGTTGGAAGGGACCTCTGGGGATCATCTAGTCCAACATCCCAAAAATTTCCTGGTGCTGATTCCACTGGAGCTTGAACACAGGACTTTCAGTGTGTAAAGCAGATGTGATAACCACTACACTATCCCTTTGCTCCCAAAGATGTTCAGAGCAACCAAATGCAAAGCCCCTTCTTTCAAGCCAAAAATTCTTGCAATAATTTTCTTAATAGTTTATCACAGTTTGAGTTCCTCCTCAGTGTCCACATTTAAAGGAAAGCCTGGTTAACTAGGTTAGGGATTTAAGTCTCATTCTCTGAGAGTACTAGCTTTCTACGAGCAGTAACTGCCTGAAAACCTATCTCTGCTATGTTCTGCAGTGCAGCATCTAAGTCATTTTTAAGCTCAGAGACTGAATTTTGATTTCCCTTTTTGTGAATGATTGATGGGGAAAGTACGGCTGGCAGAACTGAGTGTGAAGCTCTGGAAAACCAGAGGAGGATGTTCTCCAAGATGTCCTCTGAGGTGCAGAATTCTCCATGACTTTCCTACAGATGAACCTTTGAACCAAAGTTGTTTAAAATTTAAATGTCCTCTGTGATAACAGAGACGTCTTGAAAGTCTTTCTTCTCAAGACAAGTAAGACAATTTTCTTCTGGGAATAAGCCATACTTAGTTAACCATAGAGGCGTACTAGGAGAAAAGAAGTGACTTTTGGGGAGAGAGAAAGGGGGAATATTCAAACAGTGGCTAACTCAGCTAGTGTTCTTCAACATGTGTTAAAAAAGAGAGGTATACCTTTAGAATCAGCACACAGAAGTATTTCCAAATAAAAACTGTATTGAGGCTGTTGATGTAAATTGCTGTCTTATTTTTCTCAAGAAAAAAGAAAGGCAGGCAGCACCTCCTTACATTATTATTCTCTTCTGGAGAAATGTCTTTGACATCACCAGATTGTTTGTCTCAGGAAATAAAAATTCACTTATTCAGAAAAAAGAAAAAAAAAAGAGAGAGAGAGAGAGAGAGAGAGAGAGAGGTTTACTTCAGCTTGCTTGGGCCTCGTTCTATTAAAAACCTTTAATAACACTGACATTTTTAGTAACCAGACCAATTTGTCATAGGAGAGCTAGAAATCATCCCTTTCCCTTCCTCAACCAACTTAATATGGATGCTACAAACACTGTGGAACCACACTGAACTCAAACCTGCAAATATCAGTGAGCAAAACAGAAACTATGTCTGCTTTTTAGGTCACTGCAAGAATTTCTGTGCATCGTGCACATTTTTTTTTTCCAAAAAATTGTTGCAAATTATTGCAGTGATTTTTGACTGCTGCGGAAGTTCGGCAAGTGGTTTGCCAACTTAAAATAGCAATTTGCAGAAATTTTGTATTTTGTTGGTGACTATATCAGAACTCTGACATCAATTTATTTCCATTAAAATGAACACTCACAGAATGCTTTGCTTTTGTGTTTAGCTCTGGAATTTTAGCAGAAGGCACGAAGTAATTGCTATTCCTTTGTTACCTTTATTAGAAATTTAAAAAAATAATAAGTGATTAAACAGTGTGTTTTATTGACAGACCTCCACTTAGAAAAGAAACTGATGGCTGGAGCTGGGAAATCGGTCTCCATTATCTTTACGCTGCAGCCTTGTGCAGCTAACTTAGTTACGAATGGCAAATATATATATTATTCAGCAGCTGAATTCTCAGAGCCCAGAAATAACTAGTGATTTAAAAAATGTTCATTTCTTTGACAATTTCAAAACAAATTAACAGTACAACAATTAAATATCAAGGCTCCATGAATTGGTATACATTCCTGTTTGGAGCATATCTTGAGTGTTTGGAGTAGATCTTGAAAACTGCTTTGATTGCAGCTATTGTAAAAACAGATTACGCATAATATCTACTTTTTGCTCTCATCAGGAGAAGCATATCTTATAGATTCTAATGAGTTTCACTTCCCTAACTGAACATCAAATGGACCCACTAAAAATTAATTTTGAGCTATCTAATATTCCTAGATTGTACATATCAGAGTTTTGTTTTAAGGTTGATTTGTTAGCATTTTAAAGTTAATTATGGTCTAATCTGTCTTGGAAGTCCCCCCCCCCCCCCAAAAAAAAAAAAAAAAAAAAAAAAAGAGAGAGAGAGAAGGAAGAAGAAGAAGAAGTTCATTGAGAGTACAGATTTATCGGTTTATAAATACTGTATGCATATATTTTGATTGGAGAAGCTATAAAATACAGATTGCACTTTTTCACTTTTTTTAAAAAAGCTAAAGTACTGTTATTATTTAGTCAGTCTTCCAAAATATGTGATTATACTTCTAATCTGGGCATAATACATCATGTAATTATCGGTAATACTCTTCACTGGACTTTCTGTCCTACTTCTGAAATACTGGTCACATGTCAAGTGATTTAAAAGAGAGTAAAACTTCCAAAAATCCTACGGGAGGAGTTGTCAAAACACACCTGCGATTATGGCGTCCGTGTGCCTTTGGGTTGAGAACTGAACACCGACTCCAGCGGAGTGGAAGCACATTTCCTAAGTACTGTGTTTTTCAACATTGTGAGATAGCCTCAATTCACAACCCCACTAAGGTCCACAGGACCAATATACACCTATATAAGATTATAACTTGACCGTCAAAAAAATTAATCATTCATCACAGACAAATGTTAACATGTATCATTGGTACAAACAACACTCATCAGCATCATGTAACTACTTTCTCTTGAGACAAAAATATCAAATGATGGGTTTTTTTGTTGTTCTAAGTTTGGACAGAGGCAGGCTTTATGAACAAAAGAATATGTTTCATTTGAACTTTTACAACATTAATATTAATGTCATTTTCCCCATTCATACATAATATGATTTTTAATGAAGCTAGGCAACAACAGGAGAGTTGTTCTCTAGTTAATATAAAATCTGAAATTTTACCTGGGTTAAAACTAAAGACTGTGCAGCCATACAGATAAAATTGCCTACACTGAATTTCAGAGCTGATATCAGTCTACTTTTTATTGACTTCTCCCTTCCTTTAGCATTGTATTTACAGATTATTCATTTTTTATATATCAAAATCTTACTCTCTTTAATGTTTATCATGCATATGTTGTTCCAAGAAATGGTCTTTCTGACAGTAGAAATAAAGGAATAGGGGAATACCAAGTAAGACAAAATGGATGTAAACACTGATGTATTTAGCTGTCTTCTGAGCTGCAACTTGGTTCCAGGATCTTGATTTTCATAACCACCTGCAATATATACATGCATATGTATACTTATTTTGAGAAAGTTACTTAACTAAGAAAGTGTACTAGAAACATAAACAAAGCACAATATGTGCTCCTTTAACACTCTTTACATGGATAAAAGGAAGATACTAAAATTTATCAACTCAGATTATTTAATTCCGTTACGTAAAGGTATCATTCAAAGACTTATCTTGAAAAATAGATCACAGATTCAGCTTCAATTCTTTCTTGTTTTAGGTATTAAAGAAAACTGTATGTGAGTGCCTACATTTGAGGTAGAATGGATATCTCACAGAATGTGTGAGACCCAAAACTGTGATCTCTTGGACTTGTTTAGTGACTTCAAACAATGTCATCTCTGCCTAAGGATAATAATACTTCCTTCACATCTCAAAGATATTTAGCAGGGAATATAATCAAGACTGATAAACTCTCAGTGGTTATGCTCTAAGAAGTAACCTAACATACTAGTTAATACTAGTAGATGAAAATTTCTAATCTAGCTTTCATGGATATTATAAAATATCAAGCCTTAAATAGGCCTGACTGATGAACAAACACAGATTAGGTAAGCAGATCAGGTAAAACATTAGTAAAACTTATCTTTTAGATATCATACTCTTATATGATAGCTTAGCAGCTATGAAAATGTTAGAGTTCATGGTGAACTTGAATAATTAGCATTTTTTTTCAGGTTATTATGATCCTTCAAGACTTTCATAGCAACATAAGATGGATGCTGTGAGTCATCCATTTTGTCACCCAGAGTCTTGCAGCTGCAGATGATAAAAATGTGCAGCTATCTATCTAAAAAATGCTTATCAGCCCTTCTATCAACCAGACAATAATTAATGTCATTGTTCTGCAAAGTGCATTAGGAGTTTTTCCTTCAGTAAATGCTCCTAAGATGAGTGCTGCTGCTGTTTTTACTAGAGCTGTTACAGTAAAGGAGCAAAGTTATCACTCTGCTTAACTGATTAAGCCTGAAGATAAACTTGAAATAATTTTTATTTTGGCAATATACTTCATATTTTTCCCCCTTTCCTATTTCATTGCAATAAACCAGTACTCCTTCAATGAATTATCTTTTCCATAAATGTTTATATGCCTCTCTTTAAAAATGAGTGCATTTCCTCACATAAATGCACATAACATTAAATGAATAAATGAGTGGTTTACCACTCTAAATAATCCCTTTCTCTCTTGGACTGTGTATGAGGGCTGTTAAGCACAGAATGGAATTTACTTGAAGTAACTCAGCATTCCTTTGAGAGATTTAAGAACTTTGTCCAATCTATGAAAAACATTGGCAACTTTTTGTTTTCTGAGTATCTTCCATTATGACTCTAAATGAGAATGGTTATTTGTGATCTTTTATCTATTACCCACAAAGAGCTGTCCATTAGTCACTTCTTTTTTTCTCATTAGATAAATCAAGTTAGTCCATTTTTATAGTTTCTTGAAAATGGCATTAGAGGTGTATCTCATACTTTCCAGATAACATGTCTTTCACAGCTTCCGGTATCAGAAAAGACATAATAAGACTTTCATCCTATTCTAAAAAGCATAGTGAACAAAGGCTGTAGATAGCTATCATTTGAGGTTGCTAAAATTGAACACTCAAATGTCACTGCAGAGTGGGTCAGGGCCTGGAAGCCAGCTTTCAAGCTACTCAGGCTGACTGAGGTGATACAACGCTTTTTCCTGATGGATTTGCTTAGAAGCTGAAAGTAGCCCGTGGGATTATTTGTGACATTTTTGAATGATCATAATGAGAAAAGGTATGTTCAGTTCTCAGTATTGTTTGAGACCACAGATAGTGATATAAGTAAAGGAAGCAGCTAAGATTGCTGTGAAGATTGCATCTAAATGGCTCAGGGCATTAGTTTTCCTGATAACATATTTGTCAAAATCAGTCTTAAATTATTTGTTTCTCAGCCCAAGGGCAGGATTAAATAATGCTGCTTTCTACCCTCTCTCTCCACTGCCTTCACCCCTAATTTGCACTAAAGTGCTAAATAACTAGTCAACAGAAATATTTCTCAAATGATGAGAATAAAAAGAAAGGAAAAGGAAAAGGAAAAGGAAAAGGAAAAGGGGAAAGGGAAAGGGAAAGGGAAAGGGAAAGGGAAAGGGAAAGAGAAAGGGAAAGGAAAGAGGAAAAGGGAAAGGAAGAGGAAAGACTTTTAATTTAAACCAGTGAATTCAAATACCCATTATTTTATACTAGTAAATTCATTTTTTAGGTGTAAGGAAAATTACAAGCGCTCCTGTGCCAGTGCTGGAATATTTTCAGCAACATACTTTCATATTTGCACATATCATCAGGAATAAACAGGAGGAACTGGAGATCTGCGTGCAGTTGAAGAGCCATGATCTCATTGCAGTCACGGAGACATGATGTGATAGCTCACATGACTGGGACACTGTCATGGATGTCTATGTGCTCTTTAGACAGGCCAGGAAGGCGAGGTGGTGGAGTTGCCCTTTGTGTGAGGGAGCAACTGGAATGTGTCAAATTCTGACTGAGGGTGAGTGAAGAGCAAGTTTTAAGGATTAAAGGGCAGGCTAACATGGGTGACACTGTTGTGGTTGTCCACTACAGGCCACTTGTTTAGGAAGAGGAAATCAATGAGGCCTTCTCAGGCAACTGGAAGTGGCCTCATAATCACAGGCCCTGATTCTCATGGGGGACTTCAATCACCTGCTGAAAATCACCTCTGATATCTGTTGAAAAGACAGCACAGCTAGGCACAAGCTGTCCAGGAGGCTCTGCAGAGCACAGATAACTTTTTGCTATAGGTGGTGGAGGAGTCAACAAGGAGAGGTGTGCTGCTGGGCCTTGTACTAACAAAGAAGAACTGGTTAGAGATTGAAGATTGGGGGCAGCCTTGGCTGCAGTGACTATGAGATTGTGGAGTTCAGGATCCTGCATGGAGAAAACAGGGCATCCCTGGACTTCAGAAGAGTGGACTTCAGGGACCTACTTTGAGTAATCCTATGGCTTTGGGCATTAGAAGGAAGAGGGGTTCAAGAGAGCTGGCATCACTTCCTCCATTCAAGAATTGCTTACTTCAAGCTCCAGATCGATGCATTCCTATGAGGAAGAAATCCATCAAAGGAGGCGGAGAGCTGCATAGATGAGCAAGCTGATCCTGGAAACATAGAAGAGAAAAGAACACAGGATGTGGAAGAAGGGACAAACAACTTGAGAGGAACATAAGAATGTGGCCAGAGTATGCGGGGATGTGATGAGGAAGGCTAAGGGCCATTGGGGATTAAATCTGACAAGGGATGTCAAGGACAATAAGGGATTTTTTCAAATATGTCATTAGCAAAAGGAAGACTAGCAAAAATGTGGGCCCACTCCTGAATAGGGCAGGTGACCTAATGAAGAAGGATACAGAGAAGGAAGAGTTAAAGAATGCCTTTTTTGTTTCAGTTTTCACTGCTAAGATCAGCCATCAGGAATCCCAGAGCATGGAGACAAGAGAGAAAGTCTGGAGAAAGGAAGAATTTTCCCTGGTCGAGTTAAAGATCATTTAGGAACACCTGACACCGAGAAATCCATGTGTCCTGATGAGATGCACCCACAAGTACTGAGGAAGAGGGCAGCTGTTATCACTAAGCTGCTCTCCATCATCTTTGAAAAGTCATAGAGAGCAGGAGAGGTGCTTGAGGACTGGAAGAAAGCCAGTGTCACTCCAGTCTTCAAGAAGGGCAAGAAGAAGGATCTGGAAAACTACAGGCCAGTCAACTTCACTTCCATCTCTGGAAAGGAGATGGAATAGCTCATTCTGGATGTCATCTCCAGACATATGGAGGAAAAGGTGTTCAGGAGTAGTCAGCATGGATTCACCAGGGGGAAATCCTGCTTAACCAATCTGATAGCCTTCTATGATGGAATGACTGGCTGGGGAGATGAGGGGAGAGCAATGGACGTTGTCTACCTTGACGTCAGCAAGGCTATTGACACTGTATCCCATAACATCCTCCTAGATAAACTCAGGAAATATGGATTGGATGAGTGGACAGTGAGGTGGATTGAGAATTGGCCAAAAGGCAGAGCTCAGAGGGTTGTTGTCAGTAGTGCAGAGTCTAGCTGGAGGCCTGTTGTTAGTGGTGTCCCCCAAGGTTCAGTATTGGGTCCAGTCTTGTTCAACTTCTTCATCAATGACGTGGATAAAGGTACAGAGTATCTCCTCAGCAAGTTTGCTGACAATATCAAACTCGGAGGAGTGGTTGATGCTGCAGAAGGCTGTTGTACCATTCAGAGAGTTCTGGACAGGCTGGAGAGTTGGGCAGAGATCAGCCTCGTGAGGTACAACAAGGGCAAGTGCAGAGTTCTTGTACCTGATACCAGCAACAAGGTACAAGGTACCAGGTACAATATGTACCTCTACAGACTAGAGGCTGACTTCCTGCAAAGCAGCTGTGTGGAGAAAGACCTGGTGGACGACAGCTTGACCATGACCTAGCATCATGCCCTTGTGGTCAGGAAGGCCAATGGTCTCCTGGACTGCATTAGAAAGAGTGTTGCCAGCAGGTCAAGGGTGGTGATCCTGCCCCTCTACACAGCCCTCCTGAGGCCTCATCTCAAATCCTGTGTCCAGTTCTGGGCTCTCAAGGACAAGAAAGATATGGAGCTACTGGAGAGAGTCCAGCGTAGGGCTACAAAGATGATCAGAGGGCTGGAGCATCTACCCTAGGAGGAATGGCTGCGAGAGCTGGGCCTGTTCAGCCTGGGGAAGAGAAGCCTGATAGGGGGGATCTTATCAATGTGTACAAGTATCTGAAGGGAGGGTGTCAAGGGGACGGGGACAAACTCTTTTCAGTTGTCCCATGTGACAGGACAAGAGGCAATGGGCACAAACTGAACCACAGGAAGTTCCACCTGAACTTGAGGGAGAATTTCTTCCCTGTGAGAGTGATGGAGCACTGGCACAGGTTGCCCAGAGAGGTTGTGGAGTCTCCTTCTCTGGAGCTCTTCAAGGCCTGCCCGAATGCAATCCTGTCTTTAGGAGATCCTGCTTGAGCAGTAGGTTGGACTAGATGATCTCGAGAGGTCCCTTCCAATCTCAACCATTCTGCAATTCTGCATTTCTCTGACACTTAATACTCTGCTCTTATTTTACTTTTTTGCATGAAAAGTAGGGAAACACTGTCCAGTCTCTCCCATATGTGCTTAGGCCTCATTACTATAGCATCCGTACTGCACACAGTAATTAACATCCTTAACATCTAAACACTTCTACAATACAGTAAAGGGTTTACTTTCACATTTTACAGCTGCAGAAGCTGAAGATAACTGAAGACTAATAGAAAAGGAGTCTACAGCTCAAGTTAGCTTCTTCAAGACCAGTGAAGTCCACAAGTTTTTCTCTTGAAGCCTAAGTACAAGAGGTAGTTGCTGTTGCTTTAGACTTCCCAAGTCTAAGTTTTGTGAGCTGTAACTCACAGAACATTTCAACTGAAGGTGCAATTAAGCGTAGTGAAATAGGCAAAAAATATCTCATCATACCTGGTTTTTAATTTGCTTTCAGAGTTCTGACTACATTTGAGATCTTCAATTTCCTACTGATACTGTTAAGGATATCAATAGGAAAAGTATCAGTAAAGAAAAAAAAAACATTAATATCAATACTGTTACTGTACTGATATTTCTCTGTTTTTTCTTGAAGACTTGTGTTAAGTTTTAAAATATCACAATTTTCCTTTTACAATCTAAAAATTCAGTCATATTTTAAGCTCCTAATTTACTATCAACATTTAAAGTTAAATTGAAAAAAAGGTAGGTTCAACCACTGATGGATAAAGGGGGAAAAAAAATTTGAAGTGATTAGACTTGCAGTAAAAGCAAATCAAATGTAATATATTTACAATAAGCTGATCTGATTATAATAGCATGTTTTAATACAAATAACATAAGGAAAATTGACATGGAAAATCTATGTCACCATTACAGAAAAGAGAAATTGAGAGAGATGTATCATAGGAGTAAATCACACATCAAAGTTTATACAAACTATGAAAATAAAAATATATTAAAAATAAGTCTATAGTCTCAGGACATTAATACCCATAAAACCACTGAACTGAATAGATTACAATGTGGGAAAATCCCAAAGTTTTAATTAGAGTTTCAGTGACTGAAGATCCTAGATATACTTTTATTATGCAAGAATGTCTGTTTTTATCTCTTTGATCTCTAAATGAGTTTATTCAATTTTTAATGTGTTCTATTTTGCTAATTTATTTTGCTAAAATGACTGACTCTTCCTTTTTTTCCCCCCAATTTATGAAGATACTTGCATTGTACTAAAATGTAGCTGATTCTCAAGGGGTTTGTAATATTTATGTAATGGTTTTGCAGTTTTATAAATTAGTTTATCTCTCCATTCATTTACAGCAAAGAAGATGAAATAATGGGATGGCATGGAATAATTTGACCATTTTTGGACTGCAGTAGTAACAAAAATTTTTGTTACTTTTATAGTGATGACAAAAATATCCAATTCTATAATTTAGAATAAAGCATCATATGTTTTTATCTACTGCTTGTTATCAATCTATAGCTGCTATGTGTTCCCTCTCTCCTGATTTTTGCACTGCAATAGCATCTAGAAACATCAGGAGAGATTGGTCCTCCAAAGCAAATTCAGCAGTTGCTGGACCTATTCGCAGAAGAAAAATCCACGAAAAGCTACTAAACAGGTAGGCACAGTCACTGGCTCTGGAAATTAATGACTATCTCCCCCCCCCCCCCCTTTTTTTTTTTTTTCTTCCTTCTGCATCTACTGTCATGCAAGAACAGAGCCTGGCAGTCTGCTTTATGGTTATCCTAGATGTTTGCATACTCAAACTGAGACTGGTAGAGCCTTCGTTTGAGGGAAAAGTACTTCGGGGCTAGATTTTCAGCTACAGAAGGAGACAGTTCTTCCCAATGATATTTACTTGGTTTATGAAGTTACGTATGGTATATGGTTATGGAAGGATCCAGGTCTTTCCCAGATGGAAAACAATTCAGCTCTTCATCACACACCTCCTTAAAGAAATGTTGTGTCACTGGATACATGCTTAGGAATGGATCTTAAGATTTCATACTGATAGCATTTCACACCAAAATACCCTCCTTGATCAAGGACTGAATCCCTGCCTGAGTGGTCTTCCCTCCGTTCGGGGAAATGAGCAGGCTATACTTTTTTGTTTCCTCATTTGTATTTAAGGCATCTTATATTGAGTGCTGGGGACATTGGTATGAGGATAGAGGGTGATCAACCACAGCAGTAACTTACAACCTAGTGATTAAAGAGACAAGCATGATTGTAAAACAAGAACAGAAGTTGAAATTGATCTTTCAGCATACTAGGTAAATCTATTAAGCAGGGTGTTGGGAGAATGAGCATGCCCCAACTCTACTAAATTATGCTTTCTTTCCTCCTGTATTTACCAAAACGTTTGAGAGAAAATGCTTTGTTTCCAACAGAACTGTATACTTTATTTCTCAGCAATATTGCTATGTTTGGTGTTTCTTTACCAAAACAATCACCAAAAAAAACCTTAATTTTCTGCTTCCTATTCCTTCAGCCTCTTGTAGAAGTTGAACCAATACCTCATTAACTAATATATTGAATAACTAAAGCTTTGGGAATAAAGCCAAATTAAACTGATGTAATCCTAAATGGGACACATTAAATTTACTATGAAGTTTATATTGACTACTCTGTTAGAGGTGGTTTGTTCTTCAGAGGCACATAGCGCAAAATAGTTCATATTTAGGGGAGGGGAGATGTTAATCACATAACTTATGGCCAACGTATGTTGTCTGCTCAAAGTGCAGAATATTGCCTCAGTTTCTAGTTGTAAGAAGCTATTAACAGAGCCAGGCTCAAACTATGGTCATTAGATATTGGATAAAGATTTCCCAGTGAAAACTTATATTACAGAATTTGTGAAACTCATTAATGTCTCTAGGAATCTTACTGATTCTAGAATGCAAGGATTAATTGAACATCTTCTCCTTCATATGAGTTTTCAAATCTGTGAGAAATGGCAGATGAGTTTCCCTAATTTGTGCGTGCGTGTGTGTATATGTGCACAATGATGTTAGGTGCAATGGATATTTAGCCAGGAAAAGAAGAAAAAATTGTTGATTCTGAACCCTCAAATCTGTCAGGTGACTAGTATGCCACGAACAGTTTAGTATCTACCTTATCTATCCTTTGTCAACGTAATTTTTGATAACACCATTTTCAGCCTTCTCCTCTCCAAAATGAAGAGTCCTAGGTTGTAACATCTAAGGTAGCTGCCCCTCTTCATCATTTTATGTGCTCACATTCAGCTCCGCAGTGTTGTACGGAGATGAACACTGTATGCAGACTGCATAAAGGTTTTATCTGACACACAGATGAGTGATCTTTCAGAAGCTCAATTTTGTGGTACGTATGTGATGTGTGAAAGATTCTGGGTTAATTTGATTTGGTTTTGGTAGATGAACATGGGGCCATTACAGACAGTGCTCTGAAATCATCTCAAATGTCCATCCTCAGCTGAAGTAAGACTTAACACAATCTAGGCATGACTTAGACTGCTTTTCCCAAATCACATCTTAAACATTTATCAGTGTTGAACTCATGACAGAATGACACCTTAACAGAATCACAGAATGGGTGAGGTTGGAGAGGACCTCTCGAGATCATCTAGTCCAACCTCCCCACTCAGTACGGTCACCTAGAGCATGTTAGACAGGGTTGCATCCAGGTGGGCCTTGAAGATCTCCAAAGGAGGAGACTCCACAACCTCTCTGGGCAACCTGGTCCAGTGCTCCGTCACTCGCACAGGGAAGAAATTCTCCCTCAAGTTCAGGTGGAACTTCCTGTGGTTCAGTTTGTGCCCATTGCCTCTTGTGCTGTCACATGGGACAACTGAAAGAGTTTTCCCCATACCCTTGACACCCTCCCTTCAGATACTTAAAGGATGGCACCACATCCCTAGGTGGGCTTGAACCACCAACCTTTTGGTTAACAGCCAAACACGCTAACCAATTGCATCACAGACAGGCATGAATTGACCTCTTTCTTCTTTCTTCTTCTTTCTTCTTCTTTCTTCTTCTTTCTTCTTCTTTCTTCTTATTTTTTTGAGATTCAGACTGTGTTACTGTCAGTGCAGCTTCCCCCCCCTACCACCCACCCAACTCAGTATCCGAAGACTTCGACTTTTTTTATTTATCAGATCCTGGCTGCTGACATAGATATTGAATGAAACCAGCTCCAGCTGATCTGAGGGGACCATTCTACTGGTTCTCCTTCCATTGAAGAGTGAGCAATAAACCCCAACTTTATGATCTGTTCTGTTTGCTATCATTTACACTGAGACAGAATTTTGCAGTGGCAGCTTCTTGGTAACTGACATAGTTTGTTAGGTTGTTGTTGTTGCTGTTCATCTTTAGAGGGCACAAATATGCCACATTTATTTACATAAATTTCACCTAATTTGGACTTTGGTTTAGCTGAATAACTAACTCTTCAAGTACTTATTAAACTACTTTGCTAAATAAAAACTTTAGAAATAGGGACCTTTGGAACCTGAGAGACTATTGAAAGGTAAAGGTCATCTCATAAAAGTGGAAGATGGTTAGAGAGTACTTTATTTACTTTAATAGCTACACTCTTAAAATAAAATGTATGACTTTACTACTGCCTTCAAAAAGACCTTTTTCTGTCAGTGTCTGCCAGCATTCAATCACAGATTAATTTTTTCAGTGCGATAAATTCAACTGATAAAATCCAAGTGCTGACTGACAAAAAAGAACTAGTGTTCTTACATTAAACTCATATTCGTTTTGAAATACCAAACTATTAAGCCAGTCAGTATGAAAAATCAAGCCTTGTAGGTCCAAACAGAAATGCATTTTCTTTTCCCTCTGTTAAAGTACATGAAAATGTAATTTAATTTAAAATCACAAAGGATAAAGCTTTAAAACAATCTAAAGGAACAAAAAGTTGAGCATTTTATGACCTAGTGCTGTCAGAAGAGTTGAGAAGTATTATAAAATGAAATATGAATTATATATTAATGTAAGCATAAATCATAAGAATGAAGAAGTTGAAGCCCTTAATATTAATAATAGTCTAAGGTTCATGAGAGAGTTACCATGTGTTCTCGTAACGTAAAATCTTTGGTTAACTTTAAGTATATCGCTCTGGCATACAGTTCAATTTCTTAAGTAAGAGAAAATTTTAACATGAGAATGAAGAGGAATGAAATATTTGATCTACTCAACAGAATTTAGATGGGTAAAAATTTAAACTGACAGATTGTTTTTGTCTTAACTAAGTCAAGCATAAAAATTATTTTTTATTATATTTTACAACATGAAAGTATTCTTCAATGCTTATTGCAGTTCAGATATCAACACAAGCTCATTTCCCTACTCCTTATTGTAAGTATAATGTCTCATTACATGTTTAGAAGAAAGGAAAGGAGGAAGAAAGAAAAGTAGTTACTTTTTAACATCTATCAATTAAAAGAAAATTAGGTTTAAATAATGTAAAAGAGTAAAAAAATAGATGACTCAAAGTTTATCTTTTAAGGACATCTAGGAAAATGTAATATAAAGTCCAAAAGTCTCCAGTAATATGTCACAACATAGCTTACAGAAGATCAGAAAACCAGTACAAACACTTCTGCCCTGTGTCATAAGCCAAGGCTGATCACGACAGTCGTCATACCCTGTTTTTGGATTAGCTGAGCAATAGCAGGAGCTCAGAAAAGTCAACTAAGCCACTTTGATCATGTCTTTGAGTGAGAGGCTACGGGCTAGTTATTTGTTGCAAGCTTAATGGAAAAAATAATGGTTTTGGTTCATGCCATCAGAACGTGTGGCTTCTGCTGAGGAGAACGCTGGCAGAGCTGTCATGTTGTTCATGTATTTGAGGATTCCCAGACTACTCTCTACTTTTCCGTTGAAGCTTTCACAGGGAACATAGGTGGCGCTGGCATGAAGAAAGGCAGCCAGGCCCTCCTGAAGTTACCTTTGCCACATTTAAATCTGCCCTGTCACTATCTGCAGGGAAATAATTGCCTTCTCTTCTTTTTGGCATTACTTCATGTTTTGTCACCTGCTGGCTAATTCACTATTTAATGCACTAAGCATAGTTGTCTTAGTTCGCAGAATCATGTAAATCAAGACGACTTAAGTGAAGAGAGTTACATAAACGAAGTCCTAAATGACAAGTTGTGAGATAAATTTGTCACCATTTTATTTAAGCCCTTTGTAGCTAGGTGTCTAGGGAACTGAAGAGGTTTTACCGTCTTGGCTAATCTCCTTCTGACTCTGTTTCAAGGGAAGTTACTTAATTTTCTTCTGTCTCTCTAGATTTTTAATACTCTCAATTATGTCACATGGATATATCAAGTGAAAAAGAGTATTGTCAGGTGGCCTTACACTGTGGGCTAAAGTATGTGCAAATTTACTGTGGAAGCTGAGAATTCTTCGTTCTCTTCTTCTATGAATACTAGCCACTACAACATGCATTTTCTATCCTCTGTTTAGAATGAGACTCTTTTCTCCTCAGTTTCAGGTGAGATTTTGTAGTTTATCATTGTCTTGAATAAAATGCTTGCAAAGCTATTATTATGCTATTTTACCCAATGCATTTCTTTTTTAAAAAAGAAAAAAGATATATTCCCTTTAAAATATGTTGCTGAGATAAAAATTGCACCCTTGTTGTCAAGGAAAGCAGAAAACTGTAAATAATATATATATATATATATATATATATATATATATATAATATATATATATATATATATATTTTAGGGAGGACCAATCAGAGATCATTTTTTGAGTTATTTCGGTTGATACCCATTCACAAGTATGTCACATTGCTTCATGAGACCTCAAATATGTAAATTTAAACCCTTTTATGGGAGCAGCTCAGTAAGAATACTGCTTTTGTCATTACACATACACTTTCTTTCTGGACAGTTGCATGGCCAATGGGACAGAACAATGCCACCAACCGTTGAATTTGCAGTACCCAAAAGTAGTGCAATATCAGAGGTCTAACACAGACCCAGTGTAGGAATAGCTCAAAGAAAAAACACTTCATCTGGGAAGCAGCTGTGTAAAACAGTCAAAAGTAGAAAAAGTGTGTATTTTAGAATTGTCATTGTACAATTTTTTGTCCTACCATACTGTTTCCATTGCACACTTTGAAAAGATACTTTATTTTTGCTAATTTCTCACTTTCTAGATATTACGTCCTTGGTCTTCACGATTATTGAGTAGTAAATTTTCAGCTTACAGCCTACTACATTGTGTTTGTAAATTAGGGTACATGGTGAAAAAACAACCACAGCTACACACACACAAGTTTTAAATAAAATGTTACTAGTCAGCGAAGATACCAGTCATTACAACAGTTCTCTAAAGAAGTTAGCTTGATACTTGGCAACAGTCAAAAAGTTAACTAGACTAATTAAGTATTATTAGAAAGGACACAGGGAACATAACATAAAATATCACTAGGTAGATCCGTAAATCTCTGATGCTATTTTGGATATTGCATGATATTCTCATTCTGACACCTCAGGAAGGTTATAGTAGAACTATAACGGGAACAGAAAAGGCTTGCCGGAATTATTAGGCATATGAAATCATACCCGTGCAATGAAAGGCTAGACTGATTAGGATGCCACAACTTGAAAGAGAAATTACTAAGGGAAGAAATGGTAGAGGTCCATGACATTTGCAAAAGATATATATTAAGAGAACAAGATATACTTATTTCTTGTAAACAGAAATGAAGCAACAGCAAATTAATATATTATGTAGCAGAAAAAAAGAACACACACGAATTATAATTAATTTCTGAAAACATCTGCCACAGAACATCCCTGATGACAAAAGGTATCCTAGGTTCAAAAAATGTTGGTGAGGGAATGATTCAGTAGAAGTATTCACAGTGTTTATTTCACATAATATTCAGGTAAATAAACCACTAAGCTATAGATTGTAAGAATATGATAGACACATCAGGAAGAGCTCATCATGCTACTTCCTAATGTGGACAGTCAAAGATACCAGATGCAGACTTAGGCTAAATGGCCCTAGTTTTGACCACAGTTCTTATATTTTTCCTTTTTCAGCTACTGTCAGAATACTGTCATCAGAAAAAAGTTCTGCCAGTGTCAATGCTCCCCAACTTTATGGTCAGATAGGTGAAGAATGCATATCAAAAAGAGCTAATTTTTTCCATTCTTTAGGGGACTGGACAATTGAAAAGGAAGTTTAAAAATCAGACAGAATTTATATATATTTTTCAGTTCTAAAGTGCTGAAGTTTCACTTTATAAACTTACATTAATTTACCTGCCACAAACAGTTGGAGCTCAGCTATGAAGGAGATATCCACACAGCTATTATTTTAGAGTGACTTGTTAAATATCTAACAGTATATGAGCCCTGTGTGATTTCACTCATATGGAGAGATAAATCTGATGTAAAAGTACAACATGCCAAAGCATAGATTTGTCAATAATGAGGTTTTGAATCAGCTTTTAGAGTTGGTGTGAACCTGCTCCATCTAGCACTACACTGTCTATGGGAAGAAACATACGATGGCGTAATTCTCTCCCTGATAGGTATAATGTTCTCTAATATGAAATTGTCACTTCTTTGTTTTCCTTTCCATCATGATAACAGAAAGATCATATCACTATCAGATTATCCTTTCAGATCTGATCTACTAGAACCAGTAGTGATGAACTTGCAGCCTCAGGAAACCTAAGTGTTTCTAAGAGACCAGTGCTGGGATGATAGCCCAGAATGACATGGGATTTCAGCATCACCCTAACTTAACAGACATTGATTTAGTAGGACTAATTTTACTCCACTGTGAACACTTTCAAGTTACTGATCTGTCTTCCTGTGCAGATTAAAAAAAAAGAGAAAAAGTAAGGATCTCAATCTTTCTTCCTTTCTTAGTTATTTTGACTTATTTTATGCCAAACTCCCTCCTTTCCTTTAGAAAATATGATGGTGGTGGGGGAGGCTTTGTATATTTGCATATACTTTTGAAATTAGTTGAAATGATCCTTTTGATTTAAGAATTTCTTCTAGCATGTTAAAAACTTTTTATATTAAAAGTCTTCCTAAGCAGCTCTGAACTGATAACTTTTAGGTTATTATTCCTTATAAATTTATAAATTTGCTCAGTCTGTGCAATTAGTTTCTTATGCTTGTGTTTTACAATATTCTTTGTACAAAAAAGAAATTATTTTGGATTCAAATGTTTTGTTTTAAAAAGGAATCTGAGTATAATTAATTGATATTTTATACTCTAATAAACAAAAGCCTCTTTAGTTGGCAACGGAAGGAATAAATTATGTGTTAAACAAATATTGAAAGGAAATCAACCATTCCTGATTTGGACAAGGTTTTTTGTTTTAATACAAATAATTTTTGACACCTTAGCAGAGAAAGTGTGTTAAAATCAGTCATTGCTTTGGGGAAGTATAGGAAAATGCAGATGAATGAGAGCATTTATCTGCTCACTGAAGTTCTCGGATTAACTTAATTTTACAACAGAAGAAGATAGTTACCGATCAGAGGTTGATTCAGCCTTACACACTATTTGTCCTGGCCTTCAGCTGGTTTCTAAAGGAAACAATTCAATATTTTACTTAAAAAATATTTCAAGGAGAGGTTTTCAGTAATTGATCAAAGGGGAGTAGTTTGATCTTTAGGAGGCAGCATGAAAGCGGTGAAGTAGGGGAAATTGCAGTCCAGATATTGAAGCAAATCAGACATTTTGTTTCTTGTCTGGATTGAAGTTGTTTGAATACAACATAAAAACAAAACAAAACAAAAACAACAACAGCAACAACAACAAAAACCTCTACATAAAACTTGAGAGTTTTATGTAAAGCCATAGAAAGGGAAGAAGATTGGGAAACTGTGATAGCCTTGGTCTTATAAGTTCCTTTAAAGTATAATAACTGCAACCATTTTGAGATGTAGGTCCTGGAAAACATTATAAGATATTTTTCAGTTTTCTATTCTGTTAGAAAAGGTGACAATATACATCTGGAATAATCCTTACTTCACTCTTTCCTCTATTTTTTTGCCTTATTTCAGAGTTCCAAATGTCATCATTTTTTTAAATTAAGTTAATTTTAGCATCTTTTATGAGACATAGTTCTATTTAACAGGGATGAATTTAGACTATGTCTATAATTTATCCCCAAAAATGTATATTCTCCACAGAATTTTGAAATAAGCATTTGAATTTCTAATAGAATTACAATAGATATTCTGTAAAATCAAAACTCATCAGTTAATGCAGTGTATATCTCAGGACAAATACAAGAAAAAAGAGGTAACTCATTTCTTACTGGACACCACAGGGTTCATTCGATTGCTCACCTTTTTATTCATAGATACAGTGCTATTTATTGTCACAAAACCTTGTCTCCTTTTCTGTTGCATTATGTCCATTGCTTCTAACACTTTGTTTCATTTGAATTTGAATTAAAAGAAAAAAGGGAATAAAGGTTATATTGTTACTCTTTTCAATCAGTAACATCTTAGTGGGACTCAGTCTGCAGCTCAGGTTACATGATGAGGATGAAGGCAAAGGAAATAGAAGCTCTATCACTCTGAACAGGGCTACAGAAATATGAAAAGGTGGCAGAAGGAAAGGACTAGAGGAGGTATCAGGAAACTAGCTTGCCTGCAGATGACTAAAATGTTATCGTGACTATATCCACTCTGAAATCAGTCTCTCAGCAAGAATTAGAAGTATGGAGTTCTTTTGTGTTAGTTACAGAGCATGAAACAATAACTTAAATTCCTGCACATAATTCCTCTGTAGAAGGAATTAAGCCACAGATAATTAAGTTACTCACCCTACAACGCTGCAGCTTTCTCAAGTATCATAGTCTGAAAGTTAAGAGGATCATAGAATTGCCTACAGTCTGAGTTCCTTTATACAGACAAGTGCAAAAGTATACTATTCCACCAAAATATGTTGCATTAGATAACTTATATGAAAATACTATGTTTTCATGTGCTGTTGATTTTGACAATTTAAGAATTTAAGCAAGTTAGACAAACTCCAAAGGCCACTACTGTCTGTATATACACATATATATATACATATATATACTCCAGGGTAACAAATATTTGAAGGCAGTCTTTTTAATGCTCAGCTGAAGATGAGAAATGTATACATATATATATATAAAATAAAAGATAATTCTGAGATCTTGTGATCTGTATTCTGTGGCTTATTATCTTACTTGTAGAGCAAAGCTCACAGAAGCAAACTAGGTAATGCAATTGCTTCCAAGGCATTTGCTCAGTCACCTAACAATTTCAGAGTAAATGCATTTTCTAATGAAAATAATTGTGTTAGACAAAACAGATATATTTTCCAAGTATTTTTTGAAATACCTGTGAAGTAATGACTTTCTCACTTGCATGTGAGAAAAAGGCTTTGGAGACTATTTAAGACAAACATAACTATGTTGTAATTGCTACATCAAACAAATATGGAGAATTTAAAATAAAAGAAGGATTGCACCATTGTTGTTTAACAAAGCATTTCTTCAACTAGATGTTTAGGAGATTTTGAATTTCATGCAGCTGTCACGGGGATAGGCCTGTGTGAAGCACTACAAAAGGTAGATTAAAAAGCTGTTGAGCTATAGAAATGAAACTGTCCAGTCACTTCTCTCTACAACCAGGACTAGTATGTTTTTAATGTCTTCCTTACCTATAAAGTTTCTATATTGATGAGCACAATCATTATTTAAGTAAAAAAACAAAGTATTAGACATAAAATTATGGAAGAGTAAGAGTACAATTAATAAATATCAGTAATAGAACAGAACAACTTCAGTAATAGAACAAAACCACTGTCTATTTTGCACTTTTTTTAACCCATAAATTTGATTCTAAAAAGACAATTTAGGTAGAGTAATACCTTAAAAGTTCTTACAACATTTTACAGTACCAGAGTTTCCCAAATCTTTTAAAAATCTGTATAGTCATATAGTTGATATTTTGTCTGATATTACTCTATAGCCAAGTTTTAACACAATAAAAAGGGCTTCATAAATTGTTTACAGCCTTACTCAGTTGCAACTAACAGTGAGCCACAGAAGGGCATCCTTTTTGATCGGTCAAAAATGTAGACTAGAAGATTTAAACACACCACAACTCATTGGAACTTACCCCTCTGACCAGATGTTCCTTAATTTTGGTTTTCCAACTACCCATCTCCCTGGCTCATAGCCAATTTTCTTTTTCTTTTATTTATTTATTTATTTATTTTAAAAGGGTTCCCATTAGGAAAATCAAATTCAAAGGACTTGAGAATTCTAGTTTTGATATATAGGAATCTCATGTTATTTAGTAAATAGATTAAACTTTTTCAAATTTGAAGTCTTTGGGTTAATAACTTCAAAATTTTTACTGTAGTGATAAACATTAGAAATTCACTTAAGAAAAGTCCAAGAATTTTTACAGTTTTATGTGATTTGGCTTCCAGTGCAAGAAGAAAAATACTTAAGAGTCTTCTAATAAAGCTTCAAGAATGACATTGAATCACATGTCATCAAACAGATTTAAAGCCAGGAAAAGTTTTACAATTTGGATTAGATCCACATCTCTTATAAACTGTTATACTTTCACTTATGCAGTCAAAGTATGAGAATTTACATCAGCTGAACATTCTCACCCTAGAAAGTTACCACTGGAAAGTTCATAAAACTTTCAACTTTATCATGTGGGCAAATTAAAAAGTTTTGCTTTATATCTCTTCCACTTTGGTGACCAAAGTAGGCTTGAATTAAACTTGATTTCAGATTTTTATCTTTCTCTCTCTTTCTTTTTTTTTCTTTTTTTTTTTTTTTTTTTCTACTGTGATGTTGATTCCAAGGAAATCAAAGTAATTATATTCAAGTTACTGAAGTCTCACATTACTTTACAGTCTAGGAGGAGAGATAGAGGTGGAATTAATAATTAAAATAAATAGATTTTGACTGCAACAGTAGATAGCTTCAGCTGCACTCTGAAAGCTCAGATTTGTTGTTAGTGTTAAAAGTATTTCAATAAGATTGTACAGAATCACTGTAATTTATAGCTGTAATGATCTCAGGGGAAGTTCATAGGATTTACATATTCATTAAATGAGAAAAGTTGAATTGACAAGATTTTGGAATTTCATAATATTTGTCTCAGTGGCTGCCCATTGTTTGAGCAATAATTGTTAAAAATACTTGTTTAGATACCACAGAATCATAGAATCGGTAAGGTTGGAAGGGACTTCTGGAGATCATCTAGTCCAAACCCCACCCCGGCTCAAGCAGGGTCACCTAGAGCACGTTAGACATGGTTGCATCCAGGCGGGCCTTGAATATTTCCAGAGATATGTTTGGACATCTCTTTGGGACACCAAGTTTTTCTCTTTTGACTCTTATTTTGCTGTTAAAATAGCACAGAATGAAATTTTATACCTTCTATACTCTGATCATTTCAGGCAACACCTTCTACTTCAAATTGTTCCCTAAAAATTAATTGACTAGTCTCTGTTTTTCTGTTCTCAGCCGTTGAAACATTAGCTTCCTTAGTTTACACCTCTGAAATGGTTGGTAACAAAGTCAAAAATCCCCCCTTTTTTCTTTTTTCTTTTTCTTTTTCTTTTTTTTCTTTTTTTCTTTTTTTTTTTTTTTTTTTAAGTGTAGAGGCTTATTTTTACTCTGAATGACAAGCATGGAACATATTTGCAGTTGCAGGTAAGAATTTAAGGTTTTAAATTTCCCCAGGATGACTGATAACAGATTCTGCGGTTTCAGTAATGGCCTTTCTTCAGCACTTCTGTGTCCTATGGTGCTGAGGCAGGTCTTTCTGAGGAACAGTAAAGATGTCACTTCATTTGGCTTAGAAACTAAAGGATCAGGATAATTCTCCATAACTATCATTTTTGTAAACACAATGTTAACTTTAAAATCTGTTTTTATTGTCTGCAGAGCATACATCATGTGACTGCTTTTTTAAAGTAAGCATAAAGGAGTAGGGCTTTATTATTTTATAATTTTTCTCTAAACAATAAACAAGAGCAATACAACAACAACAAAAAAAGATGGCTGGACCATTACTTCGTAGAACATAAGAGCATACAGCCTATATCATAAAGCTGTGTAAAGCACACAATTTTGCATCTTAATAAAATAATTCCTTTTTAGCAATCCTTAGCAAAAGAATATTCACAGGTGCTCTTCAGCTAAAGCCAAAATAGAGAAAGCGATACCAACAGATATTAAAGTGAAGCCAGAGCTCCAACAGGAGAAATCTTGAGTTGTATGGTTCAATGTGTTACTGTTCCTGGCTCTTTTACGCATGCTTTGTTGACACTTCTGATCTGAGATTATTTACTACAGAGCATGATGGATGTCTCAGTCCTATCCACAGAAACTCAACTGGGTGAGCATAAAGTAAGAAAAACAAACAAACAAAGTCTTCTTTAGTAGTCTGGACTTACAATGCGTCACCTATCTTGATTCACTATTTCAGGTTTTCTGTGGAGCTAGACAAAAAGAACACCTGCAGATCCTTATCATGACCCTTTGAGAAAGCACTAGGAACCTTGCTTAGAAATAAATTATTTGTTCTCTCTGTGCTCCCTGAAACTCATATTTGTTTTAGCTATTGCTGTCTTCTACTACTTGATTCATGGGTACACAGCCCATTTAAATTCAAGAAATGTCTAACTTCTGTCTCCATGAGTGGCAATTTCATGCCTTCCTGAAGTATCTACATATTATGCCAATACTTTTACAACACTTTTAAGAGGCTGAAGTTTTAAGTGTGTTTGTTTTACCACACATCTTCCATGTGTCCTTCTTAAAATTTATTACGTTACTTTACTCAATCAATTTTAGATAATTTAATGTAAAGCTGATCTTTGTTTGCAAGGTATATGCCTGTTGGCATAATGCTTACAAGACAGATGTCTGACTAAATGTAAAGGGTTACTCTGAAATGAGCCCAAGTCATTCCATCTGAAAACATGTAATTTATTAATTGAAGTTAGGTATCTGGATTACTCTCTCTCTCTCTCTCTCTCTCTCTCTCTCTCTCTCCCTCCCTCCCTCCCTCTCTTTCTCTGTGTGTGTGGCTTGGGCATATGTCTGTGTCTTCAGGGGTCCATGGAAGGATGAATCAACAGTAAGCATTCTATAAAGAAAAGGGCTCTATTATGAGGGGAAAAAAAGGTTAAAAAAAAAAGTAAAAAAGAAAAACTTAATGACCAATGCTTGCACAATCTTGATCCAAAAAAGCTATTTTAAATTATAATATGGAGATTTTACATCTCAATAGGATAAATATTTCTGAGTTACAGTAAAAGGCAGAGGAATAACATTCAATTTTGCTTTTCATAGAATCATAGAATCAGTAAGGTTGGAAGGGACCTCTGGAGATCATCTAGTCCAACCTCCCCGCTCAGCACTGTCACCTAGAGCGTGTCAGGCAGGGTTGCGTCCAGGCAGGCCTTGAAGATCTCCAGAGAAGGAGACTCCACAACCTCTCTGGGCAACCTGTTCCAGTGCTCCATCACTCTCGCAGCCGTTCTTCATAGGGCAGATGCTCCAGCCCTCTGATCATCCTAGTAGCCCTATGCTAGACTCTCTCCAGTAGCTCCATGTCTCTCTTGTCCTGGGGAGCCCAGAAGTGGACACAGTATTCGAGATGAGGCCTCCCCAGGGCTGAGCAGAGGGGCAAGATCACCTCCCTCGACCTGCTGCCAATACTCTTCCCAATGCAGTCCAGGAGACCATTGGCCTTCCTGGCCACAAGGGTACATTGTTGGCTCCTGGTCAACTTGTCATCCACCACCACTCCCAGGTCCTTCTCTGCAGAACTGCTCTCCAGAAGGTCAGCCTCCAGCTTGTACTGCTGCCTAGCGTTATTCTTCTCTAGATGCAGGACTCTGCATTTGCAGTGCACTTGCACTGACCCCATACTGAGCCCTGGGGGACACCACTAGTCACAGGCCTCCAACTGGACTCCACGCCACTGATGACGACCCCCTGAGCTCAGCCTTTCAGCCAGTTCTCAATCCACCTCACTGTCCACTCGTCTAACCCACACTTCCTGAGCTTATCTAGGAGGATGTTATGGGAGACAGTGTCAAAAGCCTTGCTGAAGTCAAGGCAGACAACATCCACTGTTCCCCCCTCATCTACCCAGTCATCACAGAAGGCTATTAGGTTGGTTAAGCATACTTTTGAAAGTATGCCTAGCACAGATTTAAAATATAAAACCAAACAATTTTATCCTCAAGCATAAAGCTTCTAAAGAAAAAGAGTGGAAGTGCATCAAAATCCATGCATCATTGAATGAAAATCTGTCCTTCAGTTCAGAGAGAGAGTTTTGTTTCCAATGTTTGTCAAAACCCAAGGGAAAGCAGAAAGATTAGATTAAAATATTGGAGGTGATGTGCTCATATTCAGTTTTGAAGCTTATTTTTTTCACGATCATATTTCATGATCTCTGTAGGCCATTTACAGATACTTGGGATCACTCATGATGACCTTGCCAGGAATTCTTGCTCAATGGTTTCATCCCATTGCCATTTTCTCGGGCGGCTGGGGTAGCCTTGTGTTTTTTTTTTTCTTTCTTTTTTATCTGCTTTTTTCTTTCTCTTCTTGCAGTAGTGAGTGCTCCATGCATTGATTCACAATAGAGGCAGGGGGAACTGGTCATGCGGTGATCCTGGTCATGTAATAAACATGGCATTTGACTCTCTCTTATGCTTAATTAACTGTAAGTGAAGGGGGACATCACTTTGTGATAGCTCCTGCATGAGAGAAACAAGCTGTAAGTCTTACAGGTGAAGATAAAAACTGAGAGAAGGGATACTGACAGTAGTAAGCAATGCATAATTAACAGGAAGACCTATGAATAGTGTACATGTAATTTAAATGTCCTCATTTAAGTACACTCCAAGGCTTTGCTTAAGGGGTGGGAGGGAGGGAGAGGATGACTGAACAATGTAGTAATTTACGTTGACTGTGGAAGTACTGATAAGCTGGAACTTGTTTGCTGTCAAATTTTTGTCTGAATAAAAATCAAATGATAACGTAGATATCATTACCATTCAACTGGGTTATATTTCAACAGCTCTTTGTATGGTTCCTCTCACAGAAAATAAACAAAAAACACATGTGCTTTGTGAAGCCAGATTCTGTCCAGAGGAAGATGAAGGAAATCTTAAGAAGATTAAAACCCAAATGTTCTTTAAACTCTAAGGATTAAGTCTGTCACCTCTAAAATGGGAAGAAGTTGAAACGGAGACAGGCCAAACACCACATATGCAGTCTCATCATCTCAAGTGGGTTATACCAGTTCAGTTCTCCACTGCACACATCTCATGCATCAGCTGATGAAGGACCATTTGCCTGTCTTCCCAAACATAGTTAGATTCTTCTTCACTTTGGTAAAGTGGTGAATTTAAATATATTTATGGTGTCCAGCATGTTTTATATTCATGTTTAAGCATAAGGAGAACTTGTGCTGATTAGTCAGGTAGCAAATTTGTGGGTAAAAATGATTATACTTCACAGAATCACACACACATAGAATGGTTGAGATTGGAAGGGACCTCTGGAGATCACCTAGTTCAATGCCCCTGTTCAGGCAGGGTCACCCAGAACATGTTGTACGGGTTCACATCCGGATAGGTTTTGAATATCTCCAGAGAAGGAGACTCCACAAGCTGGTGTTTCTGGTTTCCTTGACACTATTTCTGTGAGAAATGCTTTTCTTCTCATGTGCTGCATTTTTTCCCCTTTCCAGGAGAAATTACCATTTTTGTTTTACCTTTGATGTGTCAGGAAAAGAAAAGGAAACAATTGGCCTAGAAACAGGCTATGGTAAAACTTTGTTCAGAAACAGTAGTGTCACAGTTTTGAAAAAGGCCACAGCATGACAATGTATTTCATCATGTGGATAAACACAAATACCTCCTGGTGAGTGACTGAGGAGTCAGCTGTGTGGATAAATCTCATCTTTCCCTCCTTCAATTAAAACAAACAAACAAACAAACAGAAAACAAACAAATAAAATGCCACAATTATAATGTCCTTATCTACAGTGTGTAAGAACCTCCATGATGTATCTATGTTTCAGGTTAAATTACACAGAGTAACCTACACTCTGGAAGAGTTAGTCTTATAACTGAGTTTTACTGAGATGAATTGAGTTGAATTTAACGGAAATGTCATTGTCAGGCTATAGATTTTATTTTAAAGCTTCCTAGCAGGTTATCAAATTGAAATTTCTTCATGGTTCTGAATTAGGAAAATATCCTTGTTTAACACAATGCTGAAGAATATGTTTGCCTTAGGCTGTGACTTCAGTTTTATAATTGGCAGGGTGTTTTTGCCTTCTTGCTTTTAACAAATTAAAATAAGAGATATTAAGCTTGGGCAAATTCACCCATACATAAGAAGCATCAAGTAGGCCACCTGACCAGGAAGAGAAAGTCAATGAGTCCTTCTATAGACAGCTGGAGGTAGCCTCACAATCACAGGCCCCGGTTCTCATGGGGGACTTCAACCACCCTGACATCAGCTGGAAGGACTACACAGCAAGGCACAAACAGTCCAAGAGGCTCCCGCAAAGCATTGATGATAACTTCTTGTCACAAATGGTGGAGGAGCCTATGAGGAAAGGTGTCCTGCTGGACCTGTCCTTACCAAGAGAGAGAGACTGGTTAGAGATGTGAAGGTTGAGGGCAGCCTTGGCTGCAGTCACCACGAGATAGTGGAGTTCAGGATTCTGCAGGAAAGAAATAAGGCAACAAGCAGGACTGCAACCCTGGACTCCAGGAGAGTGGACTTTGGGCTCTTCAGAGACCTAATTGGAGGAATCTCATGGGTTAAGGCCCTAGAAGGAAAGGTGGTCCAGGAGAACTGGCTAGTGTTCAAACATCACTTCCTCCAAGCTCAAGAGTGGTGCATCCCGAGGAGAAAGAAGTCCAGCAAATGGGGCAGGAGACCTGCATGGGTGAGCAAGGAGCTCTTGGCCAAACTCAAACAGAAGAAGAAAGTACACAGAATGCGGAAGAGGGGACAGGCTACTTGGGAGAATTACAGGAATGCAGTCAGAGTATGTAGAGATGCTGCGAGGAAGGCTAAGGCCCAGTTGGAATTGAGTCTTGCAAGGGATGTCAAGGACAACAGGAAGGGCTTCTTCAAATACATGAGCAGCAAGAGCAGGACTGGGGAAAATGTGGGCCCGCTACCGAATGGTGCAAGGGCCCTGGTGACAAGGGGTACAGAGAAGGCAGAATTACTGAATGCCTTCTTTGCTTCAGTCTTCACTGCTAAGGGCAGCCTGGATGTGAGGGAGAAAGTCTGGAGAAGGGAAGATTTTCCTTTGGTTGAGGAAGATAGGATGAGAAATCTTCTGGACAGGCTAGACATCCACAAATCCATGGGCCCAAATGGGATGCATCCACGGGTACTGAGGGAGCTGATAGATGTTGTTGCCAGGACACTCTCTATCATCCTTGAAAGGTCCTGGAGAACTGGAGAGGTGCCTGAGGACTGGAAGAAAGCCAATGTCACTCCAGTCTTCAAGAAGCGCAAGAAGGAGGACCCAGGCAACTACAGGCCAGTCAGCCTCACCTCCATGCCTGGAAAGGGGATGGCACAGCTCATTCTGGATGTCATCTCCAGACATATGGAGGAAAAGAAAGTGATCAGGAGCAGCCAGCATGGATTCACCAAGTGTAAATCCTGCTTAACCACCCTGATAGCCTTCTCTGATGGAATGACTGGCTGGGTAGATGAGGGGTGAGTAGTGGATGTTGTACACAACATATATATATATGTGTGTGTGCCTTGATATATATATTTTATATATATATATTAATGTGTCATTTTTTAGAACACTTTGACCTGTTTTTTAGTCAGGTGATATATCTCCTTTGGTTTATAGTCTAAATAAAGTTTACTCTCATGACTTTTTAGGTTGAGTCCATTGGTTATAGCATTCACTCATGGCTTTCTTCTTTTCCTGCTTCTTTTTTATTTATTTAAGCCACTGTAGTTTGACTATAAACAGGAATGACACCCTAATAAAATGAAACATATTTCTACCACAGGAAATACAGAAGAAAAAAAAATAGACTACATTAATTACAACTACTAATAAGCTAGATTATAGTCTAAAGACTACAAAAATAGACTACATTAATTTTAATGTAGCTTGTCAATTCTATCATAATGTTATCTATATGTACTACATAAAATAAGATTAAAAATAATATATAATAAAATAATCATAACACCGTTTAAAAATATCTGGAAATGAAATGTAGCCATACCATAAAGTGCAAAAAAAACCTTTATTTTATTTTCATTTTTTTTTATTATATTTTAGCCCCTAGAAATCTCCACTGCCAGCAATTGTACTTTTGTTTCTTTTTAAGAAATACAGCAGAAGGACAATCAAATAGTTAATGTACTTGCCTAAAGCAGAATAAAACTAAACACCGAAAATTTACAAAATAAGTTTGTTTTCTTCTTTTCTGAGAATATCTGTCATGTATAGAAAAACTATCTAGCTAATATAAAGTGTGGGTTTCATCTCAGTTAATCTGCAGTTTAGGTGTCTATATGTGAGCTATTCATCTAATCTTCATTATAGTTAATGGAGATCTAGTCAATACAGTCAATGGAGTATGTAGGACAATTCATAAGAGTAGATAAAAGCGCTTACCTTGGGATAAGACGAATTGCTTTTGAGACATCATTGGCTGTATTGGTCAGATTTTGGCTGACTGAAATGTAAGCTTATATGCTTAACTTATGTGTAATGTGTTTTAGGCAGACAAGACGAATTGTACTCTACAGTGTGTTCTTTCTCTGCATGTGCTCGCCTTTAAATCCACGTACTCTGATATTTCGTAATCATTCTGTATCCCCAAACAGAGCTGTGTTTTAAATCTGGACAGCCACATGCAGTATGAACATACATATTTCATATAATTTTATATATTTTCATATAATTTTACTGGATGATTTAGAACTGTTAATGCTGCTGTCCATTTGGAAGGATACTCTTCTTTGGATAGCTCTCTCCTCAGGCAAGGAGCTTTGGAAGTATGGCATGATAAATGATTTTGAAATAATTAACCAGATCAATATTTTTTTTTGATTAATTTAATCAGCTCTTATCATGACTTTATAAAACTAGGGATGTGTCCTGGAACTTGACATGGTATCTAATCATGTACCATGCTCAAAATGTGATGTAGGGAGGAGATGAAGTCTGTGACTCCAAATTAGCAGCCCAAAACAGAGGAAAATTACCACTGAGAGGTAGATCAGCGAGTCTTTGCCTCAGTGCCAGACTCCCAGATACTGATGAGATGGCTGTAGTGTCCTTTGTAAAGGTACAAGCTACGTGTTTCTGTGAGGAAAGACTCACAAGCAAATGCAGTATGCAGCCGAAGCAAGGAAGGAAAGAACATGTTCTAGAGATAATTAACCAGCATCAATTCCTAGTCCTTACTGCGCAGGTCCCTTCATTCAGGACCTTCAGTCTGTAACAGACAAGAAATTCCTAAGTCATCAACATCTTGCCAGTGTAAGAAGTAAGAGTTCTTGTGGAACCATGTGGACAGCAAGGGCTGGACCTTCAGAGTGGAACTATTTTCCTCCAAAATTACAAATATACTTAAATAAAAAAGATAGTTGATTAACTATATATATGTTAACATATATATGTTTCAAACAGTGGGTTTCTTATTAGGTAGCATTGCGACAGAAATTAAACACTTCTGCTGCAATGCAAAGCAGAAGAAAACTATTATCTTTTCCTTATTTTACAGTTGGGGAAATAAGAAATAAAATGCCTGGATGATACTCTTATGGCCTACAGAAAATATATAACAGGAGTCCTAATCTATGCTCTCATCTTCAACGTCCTTAGTTGTTCAACCATTTTTGCCTAAAATACTCCATGAGCTCCAGCACTGATCCTACAAGCTATCTGTGAACACGTGGACATTCTCAGGCCTCTCTCACCACATGTGGCAATTTAACTTTAGACTTCTAGAGCTTAACATAATCACTATACAAAACTGTTCGCCCCTTGAGGGTGATAAGGTAGGACAAAAACTTTAAAGAATTGCATATATTATCTATCTACCTATGAATAAATGCATATATATGATACAAAAAGGCTTCTGTGAGACCTTTGATATACATTTGCATAGAGAAAACCTCACAACATTTTTTTTTTTTTAGATTTCATGTAAGGGTTCTTGTCTTTTAGTCTTCTTTTTTTTTTTTTTTTTTTTTTTTCCCAAAAGCTAATCCTGTGTAAACTGTTCTTTGAATGCAAAGAGAACAGATATCAAATTAATTAAGGTGGTATAACATTAATCACATCTTCCTGAGAAGCTTTAATGTAACAAGAAAAGTCTAATAGATTTTTGTTGTCATTTTTAAATTAAGGCAATTTATATCAAATGCCTTTAATACACAAGAATATTGCATACAATAAAATCAGCTCCTGAATCATCTTTAACTCTAGAGGTTTGTTTCAAGTCACAGGACACGACTACTAATTTATTTTGCGGAAACCTATGAACTTTGGTGTAACAAAAAAAAAATCAGATATTTTTATGAGAATTACAAAAATATATTTTGTTAAATATTTTTACATTGAGCCCCTAGATCACTATAAGAGATACATGACAGCCTTTATATTTTTATTATGCCTTAATCTCTTAAAATTAATTAATTAATTAAACACTCAGGAACGCAAGTCAAGCTGTAACTCCTGTAAATCAAATCTGTGCCATAAATTCCAAACTGTAGATCTGGGAGCCTTCTGAAAATTGTAAAAACAAAAACTACAGGGATTTTTTGCAAATGTTAAATTGTACCTAATCTGATAAATATCACAAACAGACTGAATGATGGATTTCAATGCAAATGAGACCATACATTTTCATGGTGATTTCTAACAGCAAAGCCATTTTTTCTTTTAACACTTGACTGTGCAGTGCCATACCATTTGAGTCTACTTTACCTGCAATAACAGAAGTTTTGTCTGTGATTAAATGTATCACCAGTTGTAGGGCCTCTGTTCCAGCTCATTGTAGCAATATGCTAATCACCAGATATACCCTCTTGTGGAGGTGAGAAATCGTGACACTCGGCTTCACGGTACAATAAATTAGCCTCTTCCAGGATCTCAACAGAAGTATAAGAAAAAAGCCTGTAGCAATGAATATTATAAATGGCATTCCAGCATCTATAGTAAATAGGTACATCACTCCACCACAGCCTCTTCCCTCATCTCTATGGATGGTGATTTGCTACGTGCTTGACTTTTATAGTCACAACTTTATGTGGTACTACTTGTCTTCTCCCAGGCACTTAAAGTCAAGCTACAGAAGGCTCTGATTTTCTTTTTTTTTTTTTTTTTTTTTTCTTTTTTTTTAATTTTTCATAATAACTTTTCATTCTGAAACGAGCTAATAAGCACACAAAAGGCAAAGCTCCGTAAGGTGCTGCTATGATCCTACAGCCAGATGCTCAAGAATTGAGTAAATGCCTTTTCTGGAGATGAAGACAGTAAAAACTCATATATTACTGGTGGCTAGTGGATGGTTAGAGTGAACACTTACTACTGAAAAAGTTGAAGCTGCCAGTACGTACTTGGCTCTGACTGGCTGTGCATGAAACATTCCCCAACCATTGTCTGAGAGGTTCAGCTCTTGGAGATACAGTGGTCCATGTCACAGGTTAGATAGACTTTAAGTGCAGACATTTTAACTTCAAGAAGTAGTTGGAAAATGGCATTTTAATACTGAAATATAAATCTTTCAATTCAAGCCGTTAGTGGTGATCCATTACAATTCAAGTAGAAAAAAATAAATGATGATTTCACTTAGCTGGTGTCCACTGTTTATTTTTAGATGTACTCCTCTGTGTCTAAGAAGCTTAGTTATTTTCCAGAGGCAAACATTCAAAGCTGCATCTTCCGCCAGTAATCACTTTTATTAATGTCTGTGGTGCCTTTATAAAGGCTGTAGTGTATTTGTAAGTGCTGTTTACCCATGCAATGACAAACCACACTGTATTTCCCTTTCAATTAATGCGTAGGACAAAATGCCATAAAAAGGACAATACAACCTAGATTTAATTATTTATTTGAGAGCATTCTAGTTTTATGACCATTTCTACCTCTATTAAGCTGTTAATTGCAATCATTACCTCATTGTTATTAATGAACACCAAAACTGAAAGAAATCTTGGGATACTGAAGTTCTCTCTAACAGCAGGAGGCTCATCTTTACCTCGTTTTTACATATATTTCCCTTCACCTCATTATTTTTAAAAAAGGCATCCTTTTCCATGCAAATGCACAGATGTACTTCATCCTCACAGTATATTTTCCACAGATGAAATCTATACTGTAAATAATGTCATCTTGCCTTTTTCTTTATCTAGTTCACTATCCTGTATTATTATAAATCAGTTGAAAGAATTTCCAGATGGCTTTCAGCAGGAACAATCGCAGACCTAAAGAAGACAGGCTGGGACTCTTAGACACACTGCGTGTTGTTGGAACATGAATTTTATGGACCTTCTCTTCAGTTGATGCACTGTCGTGACGGCGGGAGCTAATTATCATTTTCTAATTCATGCAAAACTACAAGTGGAAGCAAATAGGACATAAATAGTCACATAATTTTCACACTACTGATTATTTTAGTAGTATTATTCTCTTCTACATGGTGTTCAGTTTAACATAAAACATAAATATTTTTAAAAGAAATTTTGTTAGATTAAGAATATTTTATATATATTATATATTGTTCTCTCTCTCTCTCGCACACACATACACACACACACACATATATATATATAGTGTATAAACTGCCTGAAAGTTTGCTGAAGACATTAAGTTCTTTTGCATAATTACTTTACGATCAAACAATTTTGTATTTAATGACCTTCTTTAAATGCTTTCTGTTTAAAGAGAATATAATTTAAGTCATTATTGAAGAATATAAAAATAAGTACATCTAAATGCTATTTAAAATTCTCATAGGCAGAGGAAGTAATTGATTTAACTAATCATGATGAAGTATCCAAATAGAATTATGTTTCTGTTTATCAGAAAAAAAAAAAAAAAAAAAAGAAAAAGAAAAAAAAAGAAAGAAAAAGGAGAGGGAGAGAGTTTTCAGCATGTTTCCTGCAGTAGAATAAATGATCCTTAGCAGGCTCTATACTTGCACTTACTCAAAGAAATACTTGTAATACAAAAGTTCCTAAAGTAACAACCATTCAGCTCACCACTAGAAATAAATATGTTTTCACAAAATGCAAATATGTATTCTCCTACATATTTTCCTATATGTAGGAGAATATATTATGAGAGTTATTGTTCAGTTTAACTTTGCTGGTTTTGGTGAAGCTACCCAGAATCATTTAGACCTGTTTCATAAGTTTAATATAACAGCATAACCATAGTTATTAAAATGATATCCTTTCACTTTCTGTGAACTGAAATTAATATTTTCATTCAAAATGTGTGCTTTCCTGCTTCCTGTTCCAATGATCTCTGTAGCCATAGTTCAGGATGGTCAGTAGTGCAGACTAAAAAGTCTCTCCCAAACACTTGAATTCAGCTCCCAGGGAAGTGATCTGTCTCTTGATGCACAAACTTCTTAAATATTGGGCTTTATTTCCTGTGACACAGAGTACATATCTGCTTCTACCTTTGTTGCCAGCATTGTTTTATAACTTCCACTGCAAATAATCTCATAGAAATGCCTCGAGGAAATATTAAAGTTGTGTGATGCTTTCTTGATATGGATCAAATTTTCCTTTACAAAATTCATATTTATTCATGAATCTCCATTCTCTCTGTGAATTCTGTTTTTGTTAGCTACATGTGCCTGAAGCTTTCTAACCAAAGCTTATGGCTCAGAAAGAGTGGGATAGAGGAAGAAGATAGCGTAGGAAGGAGTGTGTGACTTCCTAAGGGTGGTCTGAGATGTAACACCTTTTCTTGTCATCCTGGATTAATGGGTAAAAGCAGCACCAATTATGGAAGGGAGCCATAAAGTTTAGTAACTGTAATAGAGCCTCATAACCCATGATTTCTCTTTAATGTATTAAAATGTTAGAATGTAACTGCTTGAAAGAAACACACTTCCTATTTCACTTGTCATTGGCTAACTCTTTGGGGAACGGCTATTGTCAACATTTTCTTGCAAGAAAATGCTGCAATTACGCAGAATTCAGTTTTAGACACTGATGTTCTATAAAATATTTAATGTCTGTATAAAATCTGCCAAATATTTCTTAGCCAAATTAAATGGTGGAAAATAAATATTATTGTAGCCACTAACACGGATCCTGCTTCTAAAACCTGCCCTATCTGTGTTCCTGCCTTATGCCCATGAATTGCAGTATTTCAGCATGACTTCCTGCAGCTGGGAGTGGAAAGCAATAAGCCCATCTTTGCCTCTGCTTTCCAGAAGATTTTTATTAAAGATTATTATTAAAATAATCTTCCTGGGGATAGTGTGTCTGTGCACATCACTGAATCAGAGCTCGGTCTCTCTATGTAACTGAAGTTTTAATTTGTATTCAGTTCCTTACATAAAAGCACCACGAGCCGTTTATTTGCTATAAAGACACCTGTACCAAACAGTGACTAAAGGTAAGCAGCAGAAATAAAATAACCTCCCAATATCCATCCCAGCCAGAGAGATTATTTTTTCTCGGTAAATTGGAATAGGAAATAGGCAAAATCTAAATCTATAGTAACACTACCAAGAAACCAGTGACAGACTAATCTATTTATAGGTAGAAAACATGATTTCTTTTCATGGAAAGACAGTATTTGTTTAAGTTTTATCATAAATGTATTTTCTACATTCAACTTTAAATATATAAATAGTTAAAACATTCCCATTTTTCTGTATTTTTCAAATGTAATACTGTTCAGAATATATCAACAATGGTCCATTATTTTCATTATTCCAAAAGATAAAAAAGGATTATATGTGATATAAGAGGTTTAATACTTCATTTCAACAAGAAAGTGGAATTCAAGGTGTTTTAAAGATTTACTTTTGTGAAAGAGCATTAGCTGTTTCTTAGTGGAACATTTGTTGTTATTGAGACATTGCAATGAGTACTGAAAAACTACCAGAAGCCATATATGCTCTTTGTTTATGGAGGTACAATTCTGGGCTAAAAATACAAAATAAACCTGGGGGAAAAAAAAATAGTGTGATATATTTACCAACCTAACTTACCACGCTGCTCTCTTTTAGAGCCCATAACCAGGGCCCTAAAACCATAACCATGTACAATGTCATTATTCATTCCTTGCAGCGTTACCTTGGACCCCTCCCTTCTTTCCCCCCTCCCTCTCTTCCTCCCTCCTTTCCATCTTTCCTTCCTTCCTTGCTCTTCCCCCCTCTCTCTCTTCCTTCTCCTTTTTTATTATTATTTTTTTTTAATATATAATATCTTCTCATACTTCTTTCCCTAAAGATCTAAATGTCTTTCAGTGTAACAATTGATGCACTGGCTGTAAAATACAAAGCACTTCCCATATGTGTGCTTACACAAATCCTCCTCCTCTCTTCTTTTATCTTTCAGTTTAATTTAAGGCTAGATTCAGACACCAGCTTTTACGTTAAGTATTTTTTTTTTCCTTAAGTGAATGCTCCATGGTGTTCTATGGCATTTACAATAATACAAGAAAAATGTTAAAGGAGTGGATCCTCCACTCTTAGCCAATCTAGTTAAATTGCGATTTTCTAGAAGGCATACTTCTTTTTTTAATCCACAATGATGACAGCAACGGTTGCAGCTGTTGATATCTTCATTATTCTCTTCTGGCCTGTCTCCTTATTGCATTGAGGAGTGGAGAGTAGGGAGACAAGATATTGGTTAGACCAGTGGCCCCACCTGGCCCAATATATGGGCTCCAGTGATGACAGTAGGAGACTTCAGCCAGGGATACCACCTCAGACCAACTGCTGACAGTAGTTTGTTCCCCTCCCGCTTTCCTAGCATTCACAGAGTTATAATCATAGAATCACAGAATCAATAAGGTTGGAAGGGACCTCTGGAGATCATCTCGTCCAACCTCCCCGCTCAGCACGGGCACCTAGAGCGTGTCAGACAGGCTTGCATCCAGGCAGGCCTTGAACATCTCCAGAGAAGGAGACTCCACCACCTCTCTGGGCAACCTGGTCCAGTGCTCCGTCACTCTCACAGGGAAGAAATTCCCCCTCACGGTCAGGTGGAACTTCCTGTGTTTCAGTTTCTGCCCATTGCCTCTTGTCCTGTCACATGGGACAACTGAAAAGAGTTTGTCCCCGTCCCCTTGACACCCTCCTTTCAGGTACTCCTACACATTGATAAGATCCCCCCCCCTCAGGCTTCTCTTCCCCAGGCTGAAGAGGCCCAGCTCTCGCAGCCGTTCCTCATAGGGCAGGTGCTCCAGCCCTCTGATCATCTTCGTAGCCCTACGCTGGACTCTCTGCAGAAGCTCCATATCTGTCTTGTCCTAGGGACAAGAACACAGAACACAGTACTCAAGATGAGTACAGGGACACAGTACTCGAGATGAGGCGTCACCAGGGCTGAGTAGAGGGGCAAGATCACCTCCCTCGACCTGCTGGCAACACTCTTCCTAATGCACCCCAGGATGCCATTGGTCTTCTAGGCCAGAAGGGCACACTGCTGGCTCCTGGCCAACTTGTCATCCGCCAGCACTGCCAGGTCCTTCTCTGCAGAGTTGCCTTCCAGCAGATCAACCCCCAGCTTGTACTGGTGCCTATGGTTATTTTTCCCTAGGTGCAGGACCCTGCACTTGCCTTTGTTGAACATCATGAGGTTCCTCACGGGTATGGTCACTTTGTATGCAAAGTTTCATCTTTGCTGTGCCAGAGAATGGTGTGTAACTAGAGCTCTGTATGTAGTGTGTGTGTTTTTGTAAATGCGTGTATGCCTGTGTATATATGTGCATATAAATATTTGCATGTAACAATAATATCATCTGACAAAAGTTACATTATTAATGATAGAAATAAAAATGTATGTTTTTAGAGGGCAAATATCATGTAAATGAAACAATATATATAAATACTATATTTAATAGTATTTCTTGGTAGTGTATATCAGATATTTAGCTGTTGGCTGTTATTGTTTAGCTATTGCTAATCGAAGAGACAACAAAAGATTGCTACTCACAAATGATAGAGAAGAATATTTTTAGAGAATATTTTTGTGAGCTGCTGTGTATATTTTATTTTCAGTATTGGGTAGAACAGTAGGAGGGGAAGGACAAGAGGAAAGAAGGAAGGGAGGGAAAAAAAGAAAATGGAAGGGAGGTAAGAAGGAAGGAAAGAAGAAAAGAACAGAAGGAGGGAGGACAGGCTATCAAGTGTATTATATATTTTCTCTACTGTATTTGGATTATAATTTAATGTATTGGCATTTCTAATACCTTGGCTACCTGGCAGAAGATCTACAGTCTCCAGTATTCTTCACCATTTATCTCCTACCTGCGAGAATTTTCTGGTCTTTCCTCTGGGGAAGTGTGAAACAAATTAGGTAACTATGACCCATTTTTGAAAGGGTGTTGTACCTCTGTATAAAGCACAGCAGGGATGCAATAGCTAACCTGTTATTAGGTCATTAGCTGAGCCTGGAAAGTGGGAAATCTGATGAATGACAGTGATGGAAGTGGACTGGCTGCTGTTGTGGGAATTTTCATATCAAGTATATTAATTTGGGGCATAGATATTACTTCGTAAAAAACACTAAATCGTTCTTAAAATGGAGATGCTTTTTTTTACTCCTCAGTAGCTTCCTATTTATAATAATTAATGTCCAGATGAAACAAGTCGAAGAAAATATGTAGTTCACAATCCAGAATCCAGGTCACAGGTGAGGATGAAGATGGGTGTGTACTCAGCAATGCGTTCAGTGGTACTGTTTCTTGTGAGGCACTAAAACCTCACAGAGGTGCAGAGAAGCAATCAAAGGAGTTCTGCTACATAGCTTTCCTATCACTCTCTTTTCCAAGAGAGCAGTGGAGATTAAGTTGCATGCTGCTCTGGTGAGTCTGCCCTGACACTGGCAATGTACAGAGGAGAGTATTGTCAGTGCTGGATTCATGACATTCAGAGAGCAAGATGACTCTGGGCTCATTGCCTCCACTTGAGTGATCCCATCTGCTTTGGCAAGCTGGGACAAAATCCTTAGTCATGAAGAATCTGAAGTGCTTGTAGGCTTATGCTTTATACAGAGAGTCATATTTCCGCCCTAGGTCCAAGTACTTTTTCCTCAATTAACTTTTTTTTTCCCAGAGAAGTGCAGAAGACAGATGTGCGCTGTCCCACTGTCCTGTCCCATTCTCTCTATTGAACTTTTTTTTTTGATCACACTTACAAAATAACAAAACAAACAGAAAAAAAAACCCAAAAAACAAATGAAGAAATAAACTCAAAAGGCTTAACAGCACTGGAACGGACACTGCTTTTGACTAAAGTGTCTCCTGGTAAATAGTATGAAGGATTACTCTTTTTCAGGAGGATATTCACAGCTATCTAAATAAACTGTGTGTAGTTAGAGATATAGTGTAAACTTCTTTTAAAGACTATGGAGAAGGGGCAGCTTCAGCTTAAGAAGATATTGTTATTTGTCAGCTCTGAGATGTCTCTTGAAGAACCTCCCTTTCTTGGAGATTCCTAATGAACCTTAGCAGTTAGCCTCTTTCCCTTTGTAAAGTTAAGCAGTGAGAATACTCCATTTTCTCATATCCCCATGTTTTTTAAACTATATGTTTTCTTTTGTATGTTACATGAAAAAGAGTATCATTTGCATTTATATTACTTTGAAAGTATGGAATATTACTGCATTAGCAGGGCTTTATATGAGTTTGTGTAGTTTATACTTAAAAAAAAAAAGTGTTATTGAAGGGTCTCTATTCCTACATTGTGAAAAGAAAATAGGATGAGGTTTACCTTGGGCCTTTTCACTAAATGTTCAACAGCCCTAATTAGAATTTTAAAACCAGAGTAAACACATAGAAATAGCTAAGCTTGATAATGGAGTTATCTTTAGATATACAGCTATAGCAAATCATGTCTGCTCTTTATGGTGTGTGTTGAAGCAGCAGTGACCCGGTGGACATTTGTGCAAAACAGTAGGATTGATTGAGTGTCTAGATACTGTGTAGTGAGGTCTTTGAAAAGCATTGTGTTTCCAGACACTTTCAGTCAGAAAAGTGCAAGAAACTGAAAAGACTCAGCCCTAATGTAGCAAGCCACAACTCTCTCTTGACCCACTTAGACACCTGCCTATCTTTCATTCCTTTATTTCTCCTCCCTCTCTTCTCCATCCTCGCACAAAGAAAGGTAACACTATAACTGTATCAAGGAAGAAATGCAACAAAAATTTCAAGTCCATATATTATGGACAAAGCTTTTGAATTTAGCTAGAAAACATACAATAACTTTTTATTATTATTGTTAAGATCATATAGATCACATGCTGTCATGTACATATATAGATAGATAGATAGATATAGATATAGATTTCAATATAAGTTAAAAATATGCCAACATATGAAATGATGGAAACTTTTTTTATTTTATTTTATTTTATTTTTTTTAAGAGAGAGATCTTCAAGGACGTTAGTGTTCTTATACAAGGTATATTCTAGTTGTGTCGTTGGTACTGATACACTAGCCCGCAAGTGCTCTTTGGTCATATTGAAATCTGTGCTTCTTCCTCGGAGGTAACAGATAGAAGCCTACCAAGCAAGATGCAGGGGACAAAAACATACGAAAACAAACAAACAAACCAAACCAAAACAAAACAAAACAAATAAACATCCAAGCAAACAAATAGGTGAAAAATAAAAACAGAATAAGAAGCTAAACTGTTTTAACAGACTGGGGCTTGACTTTATCAGATTCCAGTATGGTAGAAAGACGCTTTAGAGACCTTACTGCAGACACCCTAGTTTACCTGAAACAAGTAATTTAATTTTTGCATAAGCCTTATTTCTTTGTCTTAAAGTGGGAGACAACAAAGATAATTGGTAAGATAAAAGATAAAAGGATAGTAATTGTATCGATAATCTTGTAGAAAATGTCCTTAAGAAAATATTCTTTAAGTTTCTCACCCAGTCCTCCGAAACAGGTTTCCCAGTTGGGAAACAAAAGACCTCTTTTGTTTCCCAACTGTTTTCCAAGTCTCATTGTGCTGAGTATGTCCTTGAAAGATGTTATCAGAAAATTTTACTAAAATTCTTTTAATTAAGTACTACTTAAATATTATTTCAAAGAAACGAAAACTTATCTACATAAATGTATCATTTTTTTCCACTCCCTTCTACTAATCTGAGATTTTGTAAAGATGTTTTTTAGCAGTTACCTAGAGTAGCAGGTTTTTTAAAAAAGGCTGCTAAATATCAAGGGGCATGCAAGTCAGGCTGTTCTAACAAACATAGTGCTGCAAAGGTTACAACATGATAGCTTGTGAACTAATAAAACCCCTAGTTGTGAGTCTATTCCAAAATGCTTTGCTAAAATTTTATTCCAATATACTACATCTGTGCTATCTTCACTTCAAAGAAAATATTTCTTCTATTTATTATTTTTAGTGGTTAATTTTAAAATGTATAACTGAACACATTCTGCCTCAAATTATGAACTAAATTAAGACTGATTCAGGAAAATAAATTTGTGTATATTTAATACACAACAGGAAAGGTGGAAACTATTTCAATTCTTGTGGGTCCAGTTGAGTGGAGGGAAGAAATCACTTCTTATTTGAAGTTCTTTGCAATAGTTTAAACTTCTGGCTTGGAAGCTCCTGAGACTGAAATACGGTTCATAATATTTTGTTTTGTTTTGCTTTTCTTTTTTGTTCAAACCAAAGCAGCCTGTTCAACTGCTAACAGAACAAAAGGAAATTCAGTGTGTTTTCCCTTGCCTATTATTTAGCAGTTTCTGGAAGAGTTTTCATTTACACTCAATTTTAATAGTGTCCTTTGAGTCTTTAACATTAAATGCCATGAAGTTTGCAAAAATCACATAGCTGTTGTTGGTACTACATTCCAGGCCAACAAGATAACAGATGCTGTAATTACATACATGTGTTATAATAGGGTACTGAGGGAGAGAAGAAACTGAGATGATCTAGTTATGCTCTTTTTATATCATTCATTTTTATTGAAATGTTGTATTTTTTCCTCCTTTAATGACTTGGATCACTTTTTCTTTCCACTATCATAAGTCTCTTAGGCAATATAATATTAAGCTGAAGTTTGGTGGTGGCTAAACAAAGAAACTGAAGTGTCATTTTGGTGACAGACAAGTGAGAGAAAAGTAACTCAGAAAAAAAAATATTATTGTCTTTGTGCAGAGGTGAAATTTATGCAGAAGTCTCTTCATAAAACCTATGCTGAGGCTAAGCAGTCACCAAGGACTATTAACAAAGCAAGTAAGAGGGAACATGGATTGCAGAAACACTGGGTCAGGGAAAGAAAAGACATCAATATTTTAAATGATGGAATCCAATTTAGTATTTGCTAATCAAATGTAAAGTATTTAGAGGTTTAATATGAGTACATGAACCATGTTTGGGGTAGATTTTCATGCCAAGGAATCATTTCTAGGAATATTTCGGAGTTTACTATGCCAGATTGGCCTGTGCAAAGATCTGGGCAAATGTTCTTTATCATCCAGCTACTTTGATGAGGAATAAGTGGCAGAAAGGGCAAACTCTCTAATCCAAGACACAAAGTGGCAAAGTGCAAATATGAGAAGGAAAAAATATAGTGTGATTGTTCTATGTCACTTGAAGCAAAATCCATCCCAAAGAGGCACAGACCCTTGCAGTAGAGTTTATTCTCTGTGTTTAGATGAAACATAGATTGTCAGATCAGGATCAAGTGGCTGTTGGTGACTGTCGGCATGAAGGGACAATATGTCAAGATAAGCATTAAGGAATGACAGAATTCCTTGGCCAAAGGCACAGCAGCTAAAACGAAAGGAGTAGAGAAGAAAAAAAGATATGTTCAGGACTGTTGAGAGTAGTAAGATTCAGTTCTGCATGTGGCAATTGGTGTGTACTATAAGTTTCTTAGCAGAGTTATACTGATACCATTGTTTTATTACAGGGACCATCAAAAAGGCATTGGGTCCTAATTCTTTCTGAAATCCTGGAACAGAAATGAGTGAATTGCTTAATAAATTTGCCACAAATAATTCAATAAAAAAATGAATTTGCTTCTGTTCAATTCATACCTCTTTCAGGCTTTTCCACAGCTGTGATAGTTCTGCTGGGAATGATGCTAGGAACAATGGATTAGAAGTCTTTATTTTTAAAGTGGTCATGAAAAATAAAATATAAAGCACATTAAATCTTATGCTAAAAATATATCCATGGAATAAAATAAAAGTGAGAACTCAATTGCTCAGTCAGAATTAGTTGACATGGCTATTGGCATTGGGTATTTGTAGACGCTTTCTTGACTGTATAACAAGAACGAATTGCAGTAGTTACTCAGCGAATGCTATTAGCCAAGACATAAGCTACATAAAATATAAATTAATTACAGATCATTCCCTGAGAGAGATAAAATAAATTCACGGAGCTAGTTATTTATGTGTACATTATTTTTTCAGGTGTTAGTGTTAGCTAGTGACTGAAAGGAAAAAGAGACTTGTGAATCCTTTATGAATCCTGGGAGCCACATTCTCCCTCAGGTATTTATTTTCTTTTAAAGTTAATAGAGCTAAATAAAACACTGAAATTAACCGAGCTAAGTGTCAGAGGGTAACATGAAAGAGATTTTTGCCTAAGGTTGATTCTAAACTCTTGTCTACTGTGATGCGGAGTATCATCAGTATTAGTTGATCTTATTCTCTTGTGTCTCATGCAATTACTGAGAGGTTCAGACAGACAGAGAAAAACTCCATCTTCTGCATCAACATCAAACCTGTCTCAAAGAACATATTCAGGAGATATTTTTGAGATTACTTCTGTCATTACCAACATTAATCATAATTTATTGAAAGGTGTCAGGTGGCCATGGGAAATGAGCAGAGCAAAACAGTGAATTATGCAGCCTGATAACCAGATCTTTCAAGGTGACACACAATGCCTGCTTGAATTTCTTTGTAAAGATGAACACAGCATAGTATGCGTCTGTAAAATCTTTTCTGTTACAAACTCAAGGGTCTTCTCTCTCAAGAAAAATATTGGAGCTTCAAGTCAGGAGGTCATCATTTGTAGTTTTGCTGCTTCTGTTATTGTCTGATATCAATATTCCTGTGGATTTCACAGCTCTTGTTTCTCATGTTAGACCAATTTTCTGACTATCCAAATGGATCTGCCAAAGAACTGTGTTTAAGAGTGGAGCTTATATATGCCATTGATATTTTAAGTTTCCCCTGATAATGTAGTGAGTCATTTCTAAACTCATTGGCTCTGTATTTTCTTAATTTACCTCTATTAAAATTGAAATGTTAAGTAATTATATTTGTCATATTACTATTCAGATTTTACTTTAGAAAAGACATATCGTGCTATAAGTCGAGATCATTGTAAGGATTTCCTTTTGCAGAAAGTGTTGCTTTCGACACTTAAGTCTTTCAGATTCTTCCTGCTAAAATGTGTTCTTTTCTATTTATACTCAAAGGTAAAATTATCTTAGGCTCTTTCCTCACCACTGAGTTCTACTGTAATATTTTCTTCACAACTATAAGAAATGAAGAACTAAACCATTCATGCATGAGAAGATTGTTGTTGTAAAAGGATTGCACTTGTCTATTACTTTAATTTAAGTATTTCTATTTGTTTAAACACTATTACTCACCTTAGCCATCAATTTGGAATCTAAATGTGCCCTGATTTTTCATAAGTACTCATAGTATTTGGAGACTTGGCCTTCTAAAAATCATCCTATTTAGCTACAGCTCTAAATGGAGATTTGACAGCATAAGTCTAGGGATTTATATTTTAAAAATTTTGTTCTATACTGTATGTCTTAAGCTGTTTAGTGCTTCCTTAGTGGTATCTTTAAAATACCTTAGCTGTTTGATATTTCCTTAAAATCTTTTGTTTTTTGCTCACTCCACTTATTAGCAAGATTCACTGTATAATTTTGCCAGCTATGGTTCTCAGAGAGCAACAGAATGCTAATTTATGAGATATGCTACATAAGTCTTATAAGGTTTAGAGTTATGATTGCCATTTTATCATCCCAGAAATGAGAGGTATTAACAAAGTGCTGCTCATCTGCGTGCCTTTAGAATTTCTACTTGTACAATCTTTTTTAATTTTCTCTTTCCCTGAAACTCAGATTTATGATTTACCTGCTCATATGGCTACTTGAGGCATTTTTCTTACAGTATTTAATGACTGCAAGATTTCCTTATGAAAAGATTTATATATTGCAATTAGCATGTGTACTTCTCTATGCAATTTCCTTTCTGGCAGAATAATATTCTGCTGGGATTTTTCTTTCTTTCTTTCTTTCTTTTCTTTATTTTTTTTTTACTTTTTTATTTTAATTGTAATAATCATTTGAATAATGTGATTTTTGCAAGACATTATATGAACCTACAAAGATGATACAACATGCATGTAGGAGTCTTACACTTCAATTTTGAGAGGAAAATACGTTACTCTTCCATGATTTGAGGGTTTAAAATGAATTGTATTTTTTACAGGTATATGAGACATTTTTTCTCTCTCCCCTCACTTCATTTATGCTTGTCATGTACTACCAGGTAGTAGCAGGAAGAATCAAAGCAAGATTTTGTATTATTATAATACTTATACAACGTTTTCCTACTCTCAAATCTTTCGGAGGAGAATTCTGAATCTTTGGGCTTGGCTACAGCTGTCAGTTCTGTGCAGTCCGTGCTAAGCGTTTGGCCTTGGGAGGACCCTGAGTATATCCTGCTTGCACCATATCCATGGGCAGTCTTGGGAAGTCAAAGACCAGAGTCTAGTACTGGGTGTAAACGAGTTTTCATCTTGTTTCTGTCAATACTGTAGAAACAGGTAACAGGCTGTTTCTTTTCTCTGAAAAACAAAGGCCCACCGCTTTGTCAAGCATTTTTATCCAAGAAGTTGTTTCTTTCTGGATGTTTCAGTGGAAGCTTCTAATGTCACTTCAGATGGCCTCGAGGAGCTAGGACATCCACGAGGCTTAACAGCACATGTGGGCGACCCACACACTTTCAGAGAAGCAGGTAGAAGCTGGGTAAGAAGTATTATCTAAATCAAAAGACTTCTATATTTAGGTGACAGAAGCCTTTATTTCCTCTCAAGGACATATTCACCCAATACTTCCAAGTTTCTGTCAAACATGTGACAACTAGCTTCACCAATCTGCTTGTAAATCACAAAACGTTTCAGTCCATCTCTTCTAATATCTCAGCTCCAATCAGGTTTCAGTGTATATAGTGAGACTGATTTAACCTTTTGTTATTCCAAAAAGATGAAGGAAATTTGACATAGTTCTGGAATAAGATACCTGAGCTCAAAATCTGGAACAATTGTTTGCAAAAATTATCTTTGCCATCATTGCTTCCTCTTAGAAGAGCGACGACACCAATACTGCCTCAGTGATTGTGAAAGTGTCCTTTGGGTATCTGTCTCACTTGCAGACTAAGCAAAAATAACGTTGCTGCCTGGAAACACCCTGCAGGGCCCCTTTCTGCTCTGCCGTATATTCTAAGCAGTTGTAGAAAAGCTGCTGACTACGTGATGCACTACTTACATCCTATTTGAAGTAAAAGTATCCACTGCTCTTTTGACCAACACATTTTGTATAGCAGAGAATAAACAATGCTCTGGGTACTCAGAATGATTCTTCCAGTTTGTACTCTTTTATCAATGCAGGAGGAAAAAAACAGTCAAAGTATTTGTTTAGATTTTTTTTTTTTTTTTTTAATATATCTCTCCGAATCCCATAAGGGATATCAAAAGAACTAACTAGCGAAAAGCAGATCACTTCTAACTATATTGTGTAAGCAAACAAACCCAAAAAAAGTGAACATATAGACTATATATACACTGTGGTATATACAGATGTTCCTCTCAACATTTCAGTCTTTACCACGGAGTTAGAAATCATGAGCTGTGTCTGTATTAGTAAACTAAATGAACCCTCGAGCATGCCTGGGTGCTGACGTGAAGCAGCACAGGACGGACTGTGGCTGATGAACTGAACTCTCTTTGTTTCCAGAACACGATGGCCTCAAGCAGCTTGCCAATTTTTAATGGTACTTGGAGCTTCCTAGCTCCCATATTGTGCCCAATAATTTTAGAACTGGTGGTCGGGAGAGGACAAAACTTTGCCTGGGAATTACTTAAAAAATTGCTAGTATCACCAACTGTGTTCCAACATCCAGGAATGTTCCCAGGCACTATTATAGACATAAACTTAATCTTCAAAATAAAGACCATCAGAATAAGTGCCTTCAACAAGCTTTATTATAAATGCATTGACCCATAATTATGAAAGGGATGCTTAGATTTCTCTATTCCCTCCCCCACAAAAATTAGAAATACTATAAAAATGTCATTTAATGCTGTTTTACTTGAAACTTTCAATGTAACATCAATGATGGAGGGGGGGGGGGGAATATCAGTGTGTCCCTGATAGAACTGAAGAGCTGGTATTAGATTGCTTGAGGTTATCAAAAATGTGTTTTATGTTACTTCAAATTTATGATAACACTTTCTTTAACTGTTCTAAAGGAATACCAACTGCTTTGTGAACACAGTGAATACTATAATTTCTAAAGACAATGAAATTGAAATTTGTGGCTTTCTGAAATTTAGAAAAAGTTTATCAGATATTAGCGCCAGAATCTGGGTCTGTACTGGGGGAGAGAGAAGCTTGTGGTCCATCCTGTGGCCCCTGCATCTACATGTTGAATGGGCTGCCAGTTTCTGCAAGGCCAGGTACATCTGCCAGGTATTCTGACCTCCTGGGTGTACATAGGGAAAGCTGTTGCCAGGGAACTCGAAGAAATCTGTTATGCATGAGTGGAAGACTAGAATTAAAGAGTTCACCTTGAAGTGCACCAGTTCTCCACTACAGCCACAGTCATTGAGGGGCTGTGAAGTTTGCCTCTACTGCAAACAGTTTTTCAGATAGATCATTGTAAAAAATATATCACAGTGATTTTGTGTTTTCTCTATTTCAGATTCATATTCCTCTTTATTTAATGTATGAATTCTTGAATGGAGGAGTCTGTGGCATTTACTACTTTGTAAACACCACTCTTCTCTGAGAATGTAGCTTAGTTTTATAGTTTTACTTTAAAATCTTGGAAAATTTAGAACTACAGCTATTTCTTTTGATTTTTCTTCAAGCATCTTTCATAGCTCTGCAACAACATCAGATTGATTAAATTCAGTTGAATGGTTCAGTAAATCTACAGCAAGGTGTTTTTTTTTTTTTTTTTTTTTTTTTTTTCTTATTATTTTTCCATAATATTTTATAGCTGCATACATATGAGTTAATTATTTAATGTTGAAGGGTGCTGTATTAAGCTTCTCAACCTACCTTTCTTTTCAGGTGGGGACAGAAGGCAGCAAATCTGCAGCCCTCACTCCATTAACATCTCTTATTACTGCTGTGCATTTCCACATGGCCCTCTAAAGTGTTAGCAGCTATGTGTCCTCCTGTCCTCACCTCCTCTCACCCACGCTGTAGCTCTGTCAGCCCTTATTTTAGGCTGGGCTTGCCTGAAGCTCGCTGAGGTCAATGTGGGGAATTCCACAGTTTCCATAACTTCTGAATGAACTTTTCAGCTAGCAATCTATCATGAACTCTTGACTGAAATACTGCACCGCTGTAATTTCTGGATGCTGCCCTAACTGAATGCTGGTGCTTGCTTGTATGCTAGAGAAGTATATTTTACATACATAGTTAGGTGTAGGTGGGTCTGTATGTAAATAGTCACTGAAATGATCCAAATGAAATTCCCCTGTAGGTTTTAAAAAGCTGAGCACTCAGGAATTATATTTCAAATAGTTTCAGTTAATTAAATTTCACATACGCACACACATACATATGTGTATATATTTGAGTTGGATATATAGGTAAAAATCTCTATCTATATAAACATATAAATTCATATCCACACTATTATTTGAAGTAGTGTGCTCTATATCATTTCTTATTGTTATATAGTAAAAAGATAAAGTCCTGCAGTACTTCCTACTGCTGATCCTATCCATGTTAATAGGTTAAAGATACACAAATTGGATTTTGCCATCAAAATACTCATGAATTACCCTGCACTGATTTCCCTTCCATCTGTTAAAGCATGTCTAATGCAAATTAGCTGTCCTTTTCTGTAGACATTAGAAGGATTCTCACCAAATATAGAATCATCATAGAAGCTTACCAGCTGATAGCAAAAATAGCATAATTTATGTTTTCCTGGACATAACGAAACAGTGTCTCAGTTTAATTTATGATAGAAGTTATGTCTCATCACATTTGAATGGAACCATTTTGAGAAAATTCAGCCTATCGTTTACATCTGTAACAATTTCTTTCTTTTTGTCTTTAATTTTATTTTTATTTAGTTTACTTAGTCATCTTGCAGAGAAAATGTAAGAACTTAGGGGTAGATACAGCTACTTCTGGAAACATCCCAACCATATCCACCCTGTTGTTGCCCTAGAAATAAGAGGCCTAATCTTGCTGTGACTTATCTGATGTCACCTTTGCCTTTTCAACCTCAAAATATCTTTTTTTAAAAAGTAAAAATCTACATTAAATCACACAGAGATTTTGAGATTTGTACTTGTATTTCAGGATAATATCAAAACTTTGTAAGTGTTCTAGGAAGCAGAGTTAGGAATCTCTGCTTAATATGTTAGATGGTTGAAGTAATGTGAATATGTGTGATTTTATTGCAAGACTGCAAATGTTCTATTAAAAAAGCCTTTTGAACAAAATGGGACATCAGAAAACAGCATAAAAAGGGTAGAACAAAAACATAGAGAAAAAGGACTAAAATCTCCAGCACACAGAGAGGACAATAAAAATGATTAGGATTTTCCCAATTCTACATAACTTTAAAATTTTAAATACATCTTAAATTAATTTCTATTAACACTATGTCTGATTCCTAGATCAGCTTTGGTTCAAGTACTTCGCTGAAGAATAGAAGTTTTCAGCTGCACCTGAAAGTCAAATGCGCACTCTTAAATGCTCCAGTGAATTGGAGATCCACTGTGGTGAAATTTACATTAACATGAAACTGACATTCAGCCTGGGGTAGCTGCAATAATATAGGAAGAAAAAAAAAATTGAAGGAATCAATAGGAGAAATAAAATGAAGTAGAGAGAAAAGCTGAAGGTGAACAAAGTACATGATCTCATGTACACACTCGCTTGATCAAAATGAAATTCTTGCTCTTCAGACCTTTTCTGAATTCAACACAGCATCTCATACAGCATGATTTAGTAGATCACTGTCCGTTTGTTTTATTTCAGACTCTAGTGTACAGGCCCACTCTAGATGGGAATCTGGCCTGATTTATAGGTAAACAAGGACAGGTGTCTGCACGTGGACTGGGGAGGGGGCAGTGAGAGAGACAGAGTGCATTGCATACACCTTCGCAGTCCACGTTGCATTACAAACAGTATTTCACTTTTTCCCCACTCACTCTCTAATGTTAATGCCTATGAATAGGTGAAATGATAGGAAAGCATATAATGCACATGCTAGGAAGGCATATTAATACTGAAAACTTTACAAAATATATGTAGAGAAAGTGTATGCGAGATGTTTGCTACTACTTGAGAGTACGTTGTCTTTCCAATTATAAGCATTCCAGTTATAGTGCAATAAATTGCATTTCTCCAAATCTAGGAACAGCTGCAGAAAGGCAGTGCTTTTATGAAGTGCTTGGGCAGGTAGGTAGGTGAGAATAAACGATGGGGAGGAGGTGAAACTCATTTCCTAACTTCAGCGCTCTGAGATTTGAAGGATTATCCAACATTTCTGTTATCAAAATATATCACATTTTATGAGATTGTATTAATATACTTCCGTTATAGTTATTTTACCTCTTGATAGGTTTTAACAGCAAAGCTTTTTCGGAATATTGAATTTATTTTGACTCATGTCATATCGATATCATCTTAATCTCATCTCCCCTGTGAGAAGCTCTCTCTTTGTGGGAATAACTGAGAAGAAACAATTATAAAAATGATGATGGTTCATCAGGAAAAAGGGAGGAGAGGGAGATTCTCAGTAATATTGTACAAAAGAAGGAATAGCAAGCAACCCTAACTTAATTTCATGGGGATAAGGTAGAGCAAGAGAGAGAGAGAGAGAGAGAGAGAAGTAGGTTTTCCCAGGATAGATTCAGACATAAGCAACTACTCTGAGAACTGACTGTGTGGGTCAGCCCCGGCTCTCTTGCTTTCTTCTTATTTTCATGAAAACGGTGGACCTGCATCCTGTGGGATCAGTTCAATTTTAGAGGTACTGATGAGAAACCTCAATCTATTTCTGCTACTGCCATCTTTGTATGATGTGTGATATCTTTGTTCTTGCAAAATAAGTTATGCTCTACCTGACTGCTTCAAAGCATAGGCCAAAATAGCTCATAATTATTAATCAGGTCATCATAGCACAATCACTTTCACTAGCATTTTTTTTCCTTTATAACACTGTGAGTGAATGGTTAATCTGAACTATACCTGACCTAATTCTATGTGTGACTAAATTCTTTTGCACAGTTAGAAAGCACATCATCTGCAAGAGATCAGTGGTAGAAAGCAGATGTTAACTCTGTTTTGTTATTTTATTATACAAAATACAGTAGGCTACAGGGATAGAATATAAAACTAGTGCCTCAAGCTTATGGTTTTTTCAGCTTGCCTGTTATACGCTATGGAAGAGTGCCAAAATAGCACTAAGTTGCCTCTCCATGATATGATACACGTGTCCTGGCTGCTATTTAAAGGTTAAAATTGACTAAACATTTTTTACCAAACTTTCCTGGAACCCTCTGTGATAGCAAATGTAAACTCAGCGCAGGCAGCCATTACTTAGCTTATAAGAAAATGTTGATAACACAAATGCTGCCACAGAAAGAACCGGACTCCAGAAAGGGCAAACAATCAAGACGGATACTTTAAAAAATGAATGCTGGTCATAGCAACTGAATAAAATATATTTATTTTAATTTTAGAGTCAAAAATCCTTCTTGTACATCACTTTTTTTTTTTCCTTTTTAGTATTTTGAAATGTAAATATTTACAAAAATAAGTATCTATACCTATGTTAAGGGATTTTACAGGGACCACCACCTCTGAAGGGCTCCAGGTTCCAGAGATCCTCCATGCCTGGCTGCTATAGTACAGCCTGGTGCAGCTGGAGACCGGGAGGTGTCCACATCCATGGCCAATGGGCACAGCTACTGATCTCCTGGTGGCAGGAGATCTCCTCTGCTTGGTCTCCTCTGATCCCCTTCCCCAAACAGTCCTTTGTCAGTTTTTCAAAGTTCCCCTTTGAGTCTGAAATCCTCACATCTACCTTTTTATCCATTAGAAAGTCCAGCTGGGCATTTTTCTCTATCAGGTTTGTGTCACCGTGTTTTTTTAAGTGCTTCCCCCTTTACTTATTATCTCTTTTTCATTGAAAAGTTTCTCAATCAGATAACCTCAAGGAGAAGCTGATGCTCTCGTATTCCACATACCTTAAAAGAATTGTAACATTTTATTCAAGAGGCACAAATTTAGAAAATTAAATCTAAATTTAAATTTAGAAAAATTATGAAATAGAAATTAGAATTTCTTTTCTATTTCTAGATTTTAATACACTTAAACACATATATTCTATGTTATATTTTTATGGAATTACACTTAGAAATTACTTAAAATTAAAGAAATCAGAAGAAAATGACACTTTTTATTTAATTATAAATTTGATTTGTAATTTTTGCAATTGAAATGAATGAGGACAGGATTTCAAATGACATGATGGGATATTACTTGTCACTAGTGCATTCATCTCTATTCACTGAGTAAACACATGTCCCTTTTGAAACTAAGCCTATTTTACAATCTAAATGCTGATGGGAAGGTTTTAGCGAATTGAGCTTTCCTTGTTATTGTTCATTACTCCTCAGTTAACCCTGTCTGCTCTTCCATGTAATCTTAAATTGTGAACTTGTCACAGCAAGAAACAATTTTCTTCAATGCCAGACAAATGTCAGGAGTAGGTGCCAGTCTAAATAAAAAATAATCAGGTCTGGCATTGCTGGTGAGTTAAGCGAATGTTTGCTTTTCTTGAAGGAGTATGTTTGTTTTGAGTGATGGTGCATCCCTCACACTCAGGTTGCAGGTGGGTCCATCCTACCCTGATGACTCCTACAAGGCTGATCCTGCTTCTGCTAAAGGGGACTCTGCTAAATCTTGATTTCTATGAGCTTTAGATAGCGCTAGCTGTCAAGAGTTGCAAAGCTGTCAAGGGAAGAACACCGAATATCAGAGAACACCCAGCATTATTCCGTTAGCCAACATGTAAGTTCAGATTGATGTAAGGGAAATATTTGACTGATAAATGAGATCAAATGAGAGAAACAGGGCTTGATAAGCAGGCTTCCCTAAGGCATATCTGAAAGAGCAGTGTTCTCTCAGAACTCTTAAATCCCTTACTTTTCCTTAGTACCCAGTAATTTTGTAACTGCTTAGATCTGTATGATCTGTTGGTTCCGGCTTTGGCAGAATAAGTCTTACTTACAGTTAGACTGAGAATGCAAGACTACCAGAGCCGGCAGCTTTGTTCACTGCCTTTCAAATGCGTGCTACAGCACATGCTGATCCAATCTCATGTCTGCTTTGTTCTTCCCTTTGGTGCATCAGATCCAGTATTTGTAAAATTGTCATGTTTCTGCATCTGGGTGGCATAACGGATCTACGCATGCCACAGAGGAATTCTTCGTGAAAGAACATGTGTTTATTCAGGGAATGAACTATTGGGTATATGTCTGTTGTGCAGAGCATACCTGAGGAGCAATACCACTAGCTAGCAGGGAATATGGGAAGTACACAAGTGAGGTATTTTTTCCCTTCTTATATCTTCTACTGAAGATTCTAATGTTTGTTGCCACATTTTAATTAACTATGTATATACTGTACTTTGTGCATACTATCCTTCATGTATACTATATTAACTAAACCTGACTGGTATTTAGCTTTAACGGTTGATTTTTTTTCCCACCCTCAATCCCATGGAAGAAAGAATAAAAAGATCCTGAATGCTAATGGTAACAGTAACCAAGAGCTCTCAGCTGAATTGAAATCACATATTTATAAATGTTGACAAAAAAAAGAGAGAGAGAGAGAGAGAGAGTAGATACAGGTATTAAATACTCTTTTTTTTTTTTTCTTTCTTTCTTTGTCATTTGGAGATCTTGAACATGCCCTGATATTCAAACTGACTTCACTGTGAAAAATCCACAATGTGTTACAGCATAGTTTGGATGCAAGGTATTCAAGCACACAGTGCATGGCAGTGAAGACAAGGCAAGAAAGATGAGGCTCAAGATTAATGTGCAAAAAGGGACCAGATTATGATATTTTTATTCAAATCTGAGTTGAGGGGAAAAGGCACAGTTAAATATGATATTAGCAACAGTTCCAGAACAATTAAACAAAATTTTCTTTTTAATGTTGTTACTTTTACCACAGTAATTGCATAATTAAAGCAAGATGAAAATTCTGGATTTTGATCAACCATATTTTTAATGAACTACATTCAATTGAGATATATTATTTCTTATAAACTGATGCTAAAGGTGGATGACCAGCTTCTAAGGTTAATCATCTTCTCTATTTTTTGGGGGGAGGGAATAAAAATTCTACTTTTTAATAAAATTGTTCTTGTAAAAGTAACTTCATCTACAATATCCTGTCTCTGACTGTGCTTTTATCTGCAGCTTGATTAATTAAATAGAGATCAGGCAGGTGATGGGTGAGTCACCACTTAGAATCCTGGGAGGACTTCAGAAACTGTCTCTTTTAATCTAGATTTCCCCATTACAACATCCATTCCACACAAAAAGGAATAATTAAAGCATAGATTAAAATCCTCCAGGAAAAATTTTTAATTCCATTTCTTCTTCTCCATTTCATCTTCTTTCCTCTTGAAATAGAAGTTCATTGTTTGGACATATTTTACTTATTTTACATCCTGACTTAGTTCACTGTTCATTGCAGTTTCTCATAAGTTAAGAGAAAAACTGTCTATTTATTTATTTAATGATGAGACTTAAGAAAAAAAAAATCTTTTTTTTTTTTTTTTTTTTCTGTAGCTTTACAGACGGTGGTTTTGACCTGAACTTATCTTTTGTGCTGTTCCTTCACATGATTTATTTACTTACTTAACATCCAATAGGCATGTTTATTCTTTGCAGGCTGATTCCCTTACTTGAAACATCTTCGTCATGTGTTGGTATCAATACTCCAAAGTAGTAACCTGCCTAAGGTGGTCCACACAGGTTTATTACCATAAGACAGAGAAGTGCCAGTCATTCACACAAAGGAGTTGGTCTGATTCAGTTATTCTCTCCCTTTATAAAAAATAAGATAAAAAGGTCAGAATGCTTGAAATATCAACATTAAGGTACAATAGATCATGACATTATGTGTTTTTTTCAGATTTGCCAGCCAAAAAATATCCAGTGACAGAAGTTTGCTTCAACACATCTGGAAGAATCACAGTTCCGCAAACTTGTTCTGTCACTGACGTTCTACAAGACAGCCTGTTTATCTTCTTTTCAAGCTTAAATATATCCTATATCTACACATATGACAGTGTTGAAAGAAAGATTAAAAGGAAGATACAGTTTCTAATAATTTAAATGAGAGATATATTTTTTACAACAATCAGAATGTGATCAATTTTTCAGTGTCATCCATATTTATTTTATATTAGCTCCTGAAATATGAGTTAATTAAAATGCCAGGGATATTTAATTTAATACAATACACTGGATCTAAACCTATGTGTTTAATCAAAGAGCTCCCTGCAATAGAAAGGATAATTAATTTTATAGAATTCATGAGGTAGATATTCTGCTGGATCATTTTTGAAGCCTTATTGTGAAAAAAGGCAAAAGATATAAATGAAACTCTGCACCATAAGAGAATTAAAGACACAATGTTATGGCCTGCTTTGCTTTATGTATCAGGGAAATGGTCTTGGCCAATGTTCTGCTTACTATAACCATTTTCTTGTATTTGTTGCTTTTATCATACGAGAGTAACATGCAAGGCAGTCTAGGAGAACGTCCTGTGAAGCAGTCTCTATTCTGAAGTGTTTAAAGCTGAAATGAGTGAGAATAACAAAAAACAAAACAAAACAAAAAAAAAGAAAAAAAAAAAGGAAAAACAGATTAAATGGCTTTCTAATGCAGTTCCACGTGAGAGTTGGAAACACACTCAATACCCAGTTGGTAACAGTATCTTAACCCAGTAAGTATGAAACACTTCAGCTACAGCTTCCTTGACTTGGGAATGTGAGAAAGGCAAAAAATTAAGATGACTTGACAAATCCATAGGTAGAAAATCCAGGAACAGCTATTCAATATAGAAGTAACATCTTTGGTTCTGGGTCCTTGAATCAAAGTTTTTGTGGGCTGGATGGTTATTTTGAAGAAATATAACTACATGTAATGTAACTACCTAATATATATATATAAAAACATACAATAATAATGATATAACTACATCTTACATTGTTCATACACTCTTCCCTAAGCATATGCTAATAACTGTATACTCTTTGGAGATAAACTCTCGACTCTACAGCTGCTTGTATCTGAAGTTCATTTGTTCCCTGCAGATCACAGAATAAGATAATGAAGAGATCTGGAAGTTTTGTGGCCTGACTCCCATGGGACCATCTTGGCAGTTATGTTCAACTTCAAAGTTAGATCAGGTTGTTCAGGGACATACCATTAGTGTTCTGAATATCTCCAAGAACAGAGATTTCATAGGCTCTCTTGTTCCCTCTTCCAGTGACCGACCACTCTCATTGTCAAAATCTTTTTCCTAATATATAATCAGAATTTCCTTTGTTGCTACTTGTGGCCATTCTCCTGTCATATGCACCTCCTGGAAGAGTTTGTCTCTGTCTTCTCTACACCCTCCCATTAGATACTTGTAGATTGCAATAAGGTCTACCCTTTGGCCTTTACTTCTCCAGGCTGCATAAACATAGTTTTCATGTGCACCAGCCAACTGACCAACTTGGTGGCCTCTATTGAGTGTGTTTTGTTGTGCCAAAGAGCTCAAATCCCAGGCACAGTGCTCCAAAAGCAGTCTCAGGAGTGGCAGACAGAGGGGAGGGATCGTTTTGCTCCATCTCCCAGCTTCACTCCTGAACATACTGCCTGGTTTCTTGCCCGATTTCATGACTACAGGTGCACAATGCTGGCTTGTTTTCAGTGTCATCCATATTTATTTTATATTAGCTCCTGAAATATGAGTTAATTAAAATGCCAGGGATATTTAATTTAATACAATACACTGGATCTAAACCTATGTGTTTAATCAAAGAGCTCCCTGCAATAGAAAGGATAATTAATTTTATTGGTTGTTACTAGTAATTGTGGTCTAAACGCAAGGGGAGTTTGCAGCTTCATAATGTAACAAAAAAGCATAAGAGTTCCCTTTTCTCTCCCTTTTTCAGATAAATGAAGATAGCCAAGGAATATATCGAAGGGGGAGGGCAGGGGAGGAATATTAATAAAGAGAGAGAGAGAGAAAGAGGGAGAGAGAAAAAGAGAGATAAGTTAGGTGTCATGAAATATATAGTTTTGTGTATGTCTTACATGGACTTTTCTAGGATTTGTTTGTGAAAAGCTTAAAATCACAACAATAGCCAAACCAAGAACCTGTATCCACTATGACAAAGGTCTCTTGACTTGTTTATTTGTTTGTTTGTTTACAATTAAAACTAGATCTCTAGCCAAAACAGTTCTGTAGATACAAAATCATTGTATCAAGCTACAAAAGAACAAGAGAAAAGATCACTACTCTCATTTTATAGGCAGTGAAATACTTATATTCTGACTAAATAACTTCTTTTCAGTCTCAGAAATGTTCTGTATAGGAACTATAAACCTGAATTTCATCTATTAGTTACTGTTTTCTCTAAAAATAAATCCTTCCTAGTTTCTATGTACGTTAAAAGGCATATTTCTCCAGAATCCTTTTCTCATGGGCATCACTTAAAAATCAAGCAAATGGTTTACTAAGGTGCCTTTTGGTCAAAGTCAAGGTGTCATTTAGTTAAATTTGACTTGTATTACAAGCACTTGCTAAACAGCAAGCTTCCACAGCAGGCTGTATTTTTCCGTGTCAAGGATAGACAACGATATGACTTTCTGTCTCCAAGAGGAATTTACTGGTTGCCTTAAGAAGAAAATAAACAATCTTTACTACAAACATGCTTTGCCAGGTATTCTGCCTCAGACATGAGACCTGGTGTGTGCTCTAACCCCAAGGCTGCTCCTGGGGAGGAGGCTTCTCCTCTCTCTTTTCTTTTCCCTTCTCCTCATAAAGAGCAAGAGCCACAAATTTCATTTAGTAGATGGACACTCAAGGAATTTCAAGGTTAGAGGACAGGCCTCTTGCTTTCTACCTAGTTTTCATAGTTCACCTACCTGTTTAAAGAGCTGTAGGCTGTTTTTATTTTTATTATTATTATTGAAGTTTTAGGATGAATAGGATATTGCAGAGAAGGCAACTGAGAGAAGTGGACTAATACAGAAGTATACTTTCTACAGAAAGAAAATACTTGATAGATAAGGCAGAGAGATGTATTCCGTACTACTGACTACAGGTAAGGAAAATCTTGAGAATTCAGCTGGTACTGGTTTCAGTTGCATTAGATGTTGTGTAAAATATACTGTGGGGGGAAAAAATGTTCTACTGAGTTTTTAGCATATAGATGTTAGAAATATGAGGATGGAAGAAAAGATTAGAGATTGAGGTGGTGCTGAGCTCTGGGTGTGCAATATAAAGTTCCAGTGTAAAGCTGAAAGGAAAAGTAAAACTGTATATTCGTGTTCTTCTTTCTGCAATCCCTAAATTAGATCCATCAACAAGTACATTTGAAAATTGCACAATACAGCATAAGCCACATTTTCATCTGGGGAGAGAATGAACTTCACATAATACAAATTAATTAGAGCTTTTGCTCTTTTACTGGAAAACATTTTAACACTGCAAAGTTGAACTTACATCACAAAAGCTCAGTGTTTCACAAGATTGTGGTGAGCTTAGTCAAAGTACAAACAGAGCAATAACGTGTTATCTACAGGGACATTCATATTTGATAATATTCCCTTTTGGCCTGAGATACTCATTTCTTAAACTTTCTGTCCTATTATAACAAACTATCTTAAATAACATAGACAAATAGACAGCCAAAAGGAGGTAAGCTTGATTTTACCTCAATAAATAGCTATTTTAATTATTCACACAAGATTAATAATCAATGTAATTTGTTGAGGCTGAGATTTGAACAGTCTCCTTAAAGAGAAAGGAATGAATGCATTTTGAGAAGTAATTGCTTTGCTGAGTCACAGTAAACACAGGACAGCTGAAAGAATACATCATTTTCTTTATCCATCTTATTTTTTAACTATATGACAGATGGTAGATATTATACTCTTACAGATTTTTTTCTTTTTTTTTTTCTTCTCTTGCATAAAGGTTTAAAACACTTTGTTTTTCTCTGGTACACTGAAATTTATTTGTTGGCTGCATTCCTTCAACATGCAGAAATGAATATTTGTCTGACCCATAAAAATATGTCATTTTATTGCCGTGAAAGTCAGTTCGCATTTGCCATTGTGTTCCTCTGTCAAAGAAAACCTTCTGTCTATTTCTCATTTCCGTTATTATATAGATGCCATGTTGTTTCAAAAAAATTACAAAAAATGGTTTCCTAGAACACCTATCACAGTTTTTTTGTGAATGAAGACTGGGTTCTCTGGACCAAATTCAGAGCCATCAGTTTGAGAAACAAGAATACTGTCCTGAAGTTTTAACTATTTGTTTTGCTATGTTCAGTTGTTTCTACAGCCCAGAATGTATACTTACCTATTGTGTAATATGATAACACTGAGCAACTGAAATATAATTTCAATAGATTATATATTATTCTCAGGATGATTAACAAAATATATCAGAAAGTAATAATTTGTATATTTTCTTCTCTCACTATATACAGGGGCAAATAAATAGAGAGTACGTCCTTATCTTCTTTAATTCAGCATAGATCCTTAGAATCATATGTGATTTCTAAAAAAAAATATAACTATAAGGTGAGCATTAAAGCTAAAATTAAACCTAGAAGGTGAGAATCTCTTTGTTTAACATTATATGAAAATTAGATATTCTAAAATCTTCCTCTGCTACTTGCTTAGAGACTTGTTTCAGGACACTTGAATGCTATTAAAATTTGGTAACATAAACAATGCTTTTAAATGGATTCACAGGTCAGCGAATTTATGCAAGCTTATCCATTCCTATGTATAAAAGTTTGATTAAGTATGATAGAAAATAAAAGCAATATATACAAATTATATATAAAGAACATACAAGGTTAACAAATCCTAGCTGTATGCAGTCAACTTATATAATCCATAATAGAAAGCTCAGAGTAAGTATCTCTAACATTTACAGAAAAAGTGTATATGTAAACATTGGATTAAAGTGCTGGTGGGTGCAACTGAAAATACTGATTTATGCTTATGAGCTTATTATTTAATAATTACATGGAGACATGTAACAGAAATTCCTGTAGGAAAGTTTCTCGGGATATTGCCTTCTTCACATCTCTTACACAATGTATTGCGGTCAAGGTGAATTCTTTGTTCATTATCTTGGGCATGTTAAAGTGCTAAGCATCATGAAATAACGTATGATTCTAAAACTGCATCTGGATTATAGAATATCCCTCTTACAAAGGGTCAGGAGGAAGAAACCTATCAGCTGTCAACCGCTACTTCATTTCAGGTTCTTGTATGATAAACGAATCGTCCTAGAGGGTGGAGGTGGTTGGGGTGGGGGTGAATATTGGTTATGGCAGACAAAGGTTGGAACCGAACTCTCTCCATCTAAAAGTTTGGAAGTGAGCTCTCTCCATCTACGCCCGTGATGCTCCCGGCAGAAATCACAAAGTCCCCAGCACAGCTTTGGAAATTTGGAATGTTGGAATGTTCGCTTGTAAGTGTTTCTTTCATCACCTTTTTTTTTTTTTTTTTTTTTTTTTTTTTACCAAAATAAAAGAACTTTTCTAAGTTTAGAAATAGCCAGCACATTGTTGGTTTAGTAATGATAACATGGATGAATTATATAGCAAAATAATTGTCTAATCAGGCCCTAATACTTATGACATTTATTGCAACACTGAAAGAAGCTCTGGGGATCTCTTCTGGGGGACTAGAAAAACACTTTTATGAACATAACAGTTTTAAACCTCAAAATTGCTTCTTGCAGGTGTAAATGAGATGTAGCTAATACTGTCATTCTCTTTTTCCCCTATTCTACTGAGATTTCAATGAATTAAATCACATTGTCAAATATTTTATGACACCCTAGGACCATTTTTAATAGGCAGCAAAAACCTGGTAGGAAAGGACAGCAGATACAGAATAACTGGACCATTTCTTTCAATTTCTGCTTTCAGATTGATCAGAAAAATTTGCCTTGAGAATTACAATAAAATGTAAATAAATTAATTGTACTCCATGTACCATATTTTTGGGGGAGGAAAAAAAGAAAGAGGAAATAGGGAAGGATGGAAATGAGAGACTGAGTGACCTAAAGTCTTTTACTGAAATCACTTTTAGAATTGTTATTCTCAACAACAGGATAAAAAAAAAAAAAGAGAGAGAGAGAGAGAGAGACTACATAATCTTGCTCAGAGTGGTGGCAATCAGTGTTACAACAGCACCACAAGGGCTTGGACAACTGCACTTTTATATTTATTATTATTATCATGATGTTACCTAGAGCTATACTTACTCCCAAAATAACTTTGTTCTAGGTGTTGTACAAACAGAGATTGTTAACAGTAGGTCTAAATAAAGATGAGGAGACAAGAAATCATATTGTGCTTATTTTTTACCAATAAGCAGGTCAATGTCACTAAGAAAATGGATATAAACATTTTTAATTTTTTCCAGTTTGGAAATGGGGCTGTAAAAGAGCTAAAAACAGTAATCTGAGGCGGCTACCAGATCTAGAAATTGAACTCTGCTCTCCTGTTCTCCAATTTCAACCCACAAAAAAAATCAGATTTAGTCTGCCAAACATGAAATTAACCTGTGGAAACATAAAGGGAGACAAACACAGATAACAATAACACTTTGACCTCACAGCTATGCTGTAATCATCCTTTGTGTGCATAATGTATAATATATATTGCAGAATTTAATACACTAAAATCCACATCCTACATCAAACAAGCAACACACCTCATTTACTGGTGTAAATGTCAGATCCATGTTTATATGATGCTAGACAATAAGTTAACATCTGTACATGATTAGCCACTTGTTTATCATAACTCATGTTCCTGGTCCTGTTTTGGGCAGGCCACTTTAAACAGTGCGTGGTGTTTGTTGGTATAAAGTTACCAGGGTGTCTTTTAGGTTATGGATGTTGGCTTCTAACATGGGTGAAAAACAATAAAATTATAGGCTATTATTATTTGTTATACCTTAAATTTCATTTTACCTTTCAATATAAGTTAAAAAGATTAGGACTGGAATAGGCAATTAATTTCCAAACAACTTATATTACTGTAGGTAAATCAAGAATACACTCCTTTTAAAACATGAAAGATTCTTTATTATTCTTGTAGCACAGAAACTTGATTTTGGATTCTGTTCCTTCAGAATGTTTAAGCTTAATTCTAAGGTTCATAGATATGTGCTTAATCAAATGTAGGCATTTGACCAGCAGCCATCTTGGGTCTTTAAGAGGCGCAAGAGGTAAATTTCCTTTGTTCAGGTCTCATGATCAGATGAAGGTTCTTTCAGGCTCCCTTATCTGTAAATTGAGAAGTGACACTTCAGTCATCCATCTATCTTAGCTCAAACTAGTGTATGTCAAATAGAAAAGATTTTATTATACTGTCATTCTGCAGGATCCTTTCTTTTGTATTTGTAAAGATTTTGAAATATCTGACTATTCATAAAGAGACTAAAAGTTAGTGGAGCCCCGTTGGCAGAACTGTTCTTGCTGTTAACTTGTGCCTTTGGATTTGCATTACAATAAAAGAGTACATAAAAGAGCAAGTGAACAGCTACTGTGTTCTCTTTCCAAATGAATTTTTGTGGCATGTGTTAAAACCTCTTCATTATTATTCGTTTGCTTTCGAGAATAAAAACATAAATTCCTTCCAACCTTTTGTGTTTGGCAGTGGACTCAGTTGTGTGTCAGAGGACCAAGCTGAAAATAGAAGAGGGATTTGCTGGGTTAAACTACTTTCATGATCTTTCCTTGGAACTACCTCCATAAGTATGTAAAAGCAGCAGGAGAAACAGCATTTTTCTGATGTGTGATGTTTCCTGCAAAAAGTAATGTATAGGTGGATTATGAGACAATGCTCTGTAGATCACACAAGATCGAACAAAAGCTGTTTGGCCCCTTGGATTACCCTCATTACAGACAGTTAAAAAAGCTGTTAACGGTTCTATATGAATAACACAGGTGAGAATTGTGTAGCTAACATCAGTCTGAGCAGCCTGCAGTTCCCTAATCCAAAAGAGATGTGTCAGTGGTCTACCAAATTAGTCAGGTTTTTGGCCCATGGATCTATGACGAGATGAGTGTAGGAAGACATTGCATGTGCTTTGTCACTGTGTTCACAAAGGGGTGGTTCGAGATTTATTAGAATAAAAGCTGCTGCTTTATCAGGACACAGTCTGAGTTCAGGGTGTGTGATAATTCTCATCACATTACCCCTATGTGCATGGTAATATTACAAATGTTGGAACATTACATGACTGTGGTAACAGAACAAATTCATAAAAAGTTCTTCTCATTTTGAATCTTCTTTCAGTGTCTTTTAACCATAGTACCTGTTTCACGTTATGCAATATGATCCTACAGTCTCGCAGAGGCAGAGATACTACTTGCTGAATGATTACTGCACTAATTCTAAGATAGTGTTTGAAAGTTTGAACTGATAAACAAAATGATTCCTTTTAACTCATCTCTTCTTTCTATTCATTCAGTTTATGGCTTCTATGAGTAGGCTGCTCTTCACTGTTATTGAATTTTAGCATCTATAAATTCACATCCAGTGATTACAATAAAATACAATGCTACTCTGACCATTCACACTGTGAACTATTACAGTGTTAATGACGAGTAAATAAAATTATGACCTTACTGAATTCAGAGAGGTACCACAATACTTTGCTACAGTAATTAATGCAACTTCAGGAAGTGTTAATTGTTGTTTTATGTGATTGCACAGTTAAAGAGTCCTAGGAGGGAAAGATGACGATGACATATTTATTAGATTAAAAATAAAGACTGTAGTGTGAGGAACAAAAGTGAGTAAATACTGAACCATATCATGCAAACAGACTTTACATTCGCAGACAGAGTAAATTGGGCTCGAGCTATGTGACCTGAAGCAAGCCAATACATTCCTGCAGTAAAAAATGCTAGCAGATGGGAACATATATCACTAGAGAGTTACAAATAAAGACTTTCTGGCTTTTTACCATTCTCACAAGATTTTTTTTTAAACTCTGATAAAAAATTCTGATTCAGCCAACATGCACAAATTCTTCCTACCAGTGTATCTTCCCAGTGATGAAAAATAGGAAATTATCATACTCAGAAACTAACCAAAACTTGTAAGGCTTTCCGTAGAATTAATAGTAATCAGGCACATAGAAGCTCTAAACTGCTGTGGTGGATGCAAGGAAATACTGATTTATTCCTTGCATAGATTGTATTGCATTCAGATTCCTCAGTCTTCAGAGGAAAAGGAACTTCTGATTGTCTATTTCAGTGGCACTTTCTTTTGCTAGATGTTCTGCTGGTAAACAATTCCACCCATTTCAAAGGTGTTATGCCAGCTGAAAATTTGGCTTATATCTGGAAAAAAAAAGAAAAAGAAAAAGAAAATAAATAAATAAAGAAACAAACAAACAAACAAACAGTTGGGAAGTTTATCTAGAGTTATCCATCTAATACTAAAGGTAATCTGGCTGCAATAGAAAAAATCATTAGTCTGTATCCTTTGCTAGTTCATATCACCTTTTATGCCTTGAAATCTCCTGAAAGCTGTCAATAGTTAGAAACAGGAAAACAACTGGTGCCTTGATAGTAGACAGATCTTTCATTTACAGTTTCACACGTGAAGAAGTAATTTCCAAATGTGAAATAGACAAACCCAAGCTAGAACTCAGTATTTCTTTTGCTAAGTCAAAGGAAAAAATGAACTTAGGGCAAAGATTTTGTTAACGGTTATTTGATCAAGACCAGTAGTAATGTTAGTAACTTACAGCAGTCTCTCTTACTCTACTTAACAAGGCTTTCCTCATTAAATTCAGATTAAGAATAACAAAATTACTAGAGTTATGAATTAACTGATGGAATAGATGATAAATTTTTTTAAAATGCAAACAAACATATCTATAATATGATTAGCCATGTAACTGAGTTGCAATTCCTTTTTTAAATAACTGTTTTTCAGATAGGACAAACTTAAGGGCTTATCTGTCATTCATTTCACTCACTTATGTGAATAAAATAATATTTTGAAGGGTTATATGTTCTGCAGTGCCACTGCAAGATTTCTGTTGAAACCGGTTTCACAAGATTCATCCATCTGGGAAAAAAAAGGGGGGGAGGGGGAGGCAAAAACAGTATGTTTTGATAAACAGCTTTGTGATGTTGCTGATTCTATGAAAATTTGGCCAGAAAATTTATTGGAAGATTTTTTTTATTTTTTTCCTCAGAATCATCTGATGAGAATCATCAGAAGTACTTTAGGGAAAATCTTTTCTTATGTTTTTTTTTCTTTTTGTAACCCACAAAATGAGGAAAGTTGCACTCAGAATCATAAAGATACTTTCAAGTTTTGAATTAGTTAGTTTTGCCCTCATTTTATCTAAACATCCCCAGTTTTATTTCATTAAGTAGAAGAAGGGTAGATAGATCAAGAACTGGAGATCTGATGACCTAGATTTTTCATGTAGTTCTGAGTTAATTTTATGTGGGGAATTTCTCTTTGTCTATTTCCTTACTAGCACAAAAAAAAAGACTGTAATGTCTGTTGTTCCATCCTTTCACATTTAAAAATGCCCCTGTACTTACACATAACTTAAGAAATAAGTTTAGTCATCTCACAAAAGACTATAAACATCTCTGTTGCTGTTCAAAGGAAGAATGGCCAGTCTTGAGCTATGTCTGCATTTAGTCTATAATATAATTCTTGGCACTAGATTACCAGAAAGCTGTTTTGCAAAGTACCTAATAGGTTGATAATGAAATACGGCATCCTGTGTGACTTTTCCTTGGAAGTAAATACTCCTCATAATACACAGGTATTGTTCATACTCAGTGCTGCACGAAGTGAGAAGAATGAGAAATTTCCTGCCCATAAGACTGATGGACTCATTGTAATGAGGTATTACACTATGAGTTGTACTTGATAACCTTAATGTCAAGTCCTGCTGTACTAAAATCCAGTGAAGCCACCAGGGACCTTGGATTTGGTTCCTGTTGCCTATGGATCACAGTTTATATCACAGTGTTTGGATCAAAGAACATAGCTTATATCTATGATCACAGCTTGTAAGTAGGCTGTATTCAAGGACAAGGAAATCAAAACTAAGTAATACTATACTAATATACTAAATAAAAGTTTCTGTGCAGTATCATCAGGCTGCTCTTTTCTAAACCACAATACAAGACTTTGTTTTATATGCCGTTCATTAGCTGGTTTTAGAGAATTATCTGCTACTATTAGTGCATAAATTAGGAAAATAGCTGATGTAGCCTGTCTTCATGCCTTAAAACATTTCAGACAGTTAAATAAGAAGTAGGAATTAATTGAAATTTAAGTTCCAAGATACAGACTTCTTAATAAACCTGTCTAAATGGGTATATTAGTGAAGAGTGGCATATATTTGTGAGAGACAGAAAATCTTATATTTGCAATACTTTCTTGAAACTTTTTATATATAGGGAAAGGTATTTCCTAAAGGATTTTTTTTTTTTTTTTTTTTAGATTGTATAATTTAATTACAATGAGATGAAAAGAATATGGGAAAGCTATCTCATATGCCTCTTCATACCTTGTCTAGAAAAGAATTCAGGCTCAGTCTGGAGAACTCGCCTAAAAAAGGGGATCTACATAGACTTCAGAGGAGCAATTTTACTAGAAGCTGAATCTAGGAAGAACCACTGGGACATGATTATCAGCAGATAATCATGTTCAGTCCTTCATCTGTTCACAGTCTCTGTGTGTCCTCGGCAAGCCCAGATCCTCAGACAAATTTAGGCAGTCTGCTCTTATGACTTTCACCAGAGCTGCGCTCTCTTTCTCTTTTCTGTGGAGGACAAGTAGGAGAAATCTTACTTATATGCAAAAAAGTCAGGCTTAAGATCAAAAATATCTCCAGTCATGCTTGTGCCCTTAAAAAGAAGGAAGTTCACTGTGATTTCTGACATTTCAGAATAGGAGACAGTGACAGTAACAGAAGTTTTATTACAAAGTCTAGATTGTGTTACAAAAAGGTGCAAATAGACTGAAAAGCAGAAAAAGAGGCTATATTTCCAGGATCAGCGAAATGTTCAGGTGACCTAGAAAGCTTTTTGATTTTTTTTCCCTGAAACCACTCTGTCCTCACAGTAAGCTATATTTCACAAAGTTCCTATTGCACAGTTAAACTGCTGCATGTGTCTTGTTGATGTTCTGTTGGACTATCGCTTGCATGTTCAATTCCTTTTCCCATTATCAAAGTCATAAATTTAGTTGTATTATTTTGCTGATCACCAGCTTTCTTTTTCTTATGAATTCTCAGAGAGGGAACAAAGGAACATTTACACTTTTAAAATAGAAGCTGAAAATTAGTACTCTATAGTACTAATTATTAAATACTCAAACGTGTCTCAGTACAGAGCTGATACATGTGAGGTATCTAGAACTAGTAGAATACATTTCCCTGTTTGATGAGTAAACTCTGACCAATGTGTTGAATAATTTGAATCCATTCACTCATTAAAAAGTATTAAAAAAGGGAAAAAATAATTTGTCCTAACTGGAATTACATATGTCTATATATCCTCCTGCATGGAAGACTGGAGACTGATCTTAATGGCAAGATAGACTGCAGTTCCCAATAATAGCTTTTAGGTATTTTTCATTTCCTAAAAGCATCAAGCTGCAGTTGATGTGCACACTTCCACACCCCTTTAGACAGAAATGTGGCAGCAAAATCCTTACTATGATCTATTTGGTATTAACTGGAACAGGAAAAAAAATGGCAGGAGGAGGGGAGTTATGCAGAGATTTTTGGGATTATCTCAGTAACATTCTTTATATTGTCATTTTAAGCTGTAAATGTCATCTATTTTCAGCTGAATGACAAGATTTATCCACAAATGAGACATTTTGTGACATTACTTAGAATACCCAAAAAAGAAAGCAGTCTTGGTGGCTACTCTGCAAAGTGAACATTATTGTTCTTTGAAGTTTTTTGATGTAGAACAAATGAGATGATTAAGAGCCTGACTGTCACTCTAAGGTCATTTTAGTATCATTTTGTCATTAGAAATAGGAATTTGGCCTTGGTTTTATGAGTCCTGGGTGGATTCTTAGGTGTCTTGAAGTTACCACCGCTTATTGTGGTCAGTGGAAATGTGCTGATGTGGCTTCTGAGAGTCTGGTCCAGGGTGCACTGTAATAAAAAGCTAGTGGCAGCTTGATTGCATTCAGTGCTGCTGTAACCTGGGAGGAGATACTTGGCTAGATGATGTCATGGTCTGTCCTGGTTCTGACAATTTTATGGCGGTGAAGATATTCAAGACTCCAGCACAGTTCTCCTGCATCAATACAAGTGTTAGTGTGCCTCAGTGTCTCCCAGTTTCCAGTGATCATTTAGGGCTAGACATCTGAATCTTAGGTGAATCTAATTTTCTGGTTAGAGTTCCATCAAAACAATTTTCCAGCCCGTCAAATATCATAGGTACTTCAAAGGGAATGCTCTTCAAAGTATGTATTTATATCTCATGTGTAAAAACAATTATTGAATAAATGATTTCATAGGAGAAACAGAAGTCTGCTATACAGCTGAGTTTGTTACCACCACAACTATCTTAAATTCATTCTTGCAATCAAGGTTTTATATATTTTCCTATCTCGATGATAAAACTGTGGACCTCAAAACTTTTAGGTAGTGAAGCATAAAATAGGAATTTAAAAGATTGTATTCAATATCCACTTCTGTAAACCTAAGTGACATATGATTGATGAGATATGTAATTAAAAGAAAAAAGAAAAGAAGTTCATCTGTTCTGCAGTGCTGAAACTTTAGCTATTATAATAGATTAGGCTTGGGTTTTAGCTTGCAATGATAAGGAAATCTCTAAACAGATGCTGCTACTTCATCATTTCACTAAAAATATCATTGCAATATTTTGACATGCTTTCCAACCTTAATTGGGAATTAATATACTTACAGCATACTGAAATTATGCTTGAAGTCCAAAAGCTGCACTCTTACTCAAGTCAGATTCCTCAGATACTAAATTCCTTGCTCAGCTGGAAACGGCCATTAGAGAGAAATGATTTTCAATAACCTTGAATACATGTCTTTCATCTCCTAAAGATAGAAATAAAGCTTTTTATAATAGAAATATTTTATTTGTAATTGCACTGTATTACTGTTATATTAAATTTGACTAGTGCTTTCTAGTGCTTTCATTAGAAGCATGAAGAAATAATTGCTTAAGGTATAAAAGGCCTACAAATCCATCTTCAGCTTATGTGCTGATGGACACATGTCCTTTTGACTAATAATAAGGCTAAACTGGCATATGCAATCTAGAATTTGGCTATAAGAAACTAATTATATAAGATAATAAGATTTGATTGGTAATACGCTGAAATATTTACTATAGAGATGCAGGCTCTCTAATCAAAATAATGCAGCGTTAATTGAACAAAGCTACCTGACAGACTGCCTGGTCTGCAGTATTTATATTGTGTTGATGTAACTGTATTACATATAGTAATGTTATTATAATAATATAGTATAGTATATCACATGGCATTAAATCATGTGAAACTGAAGGTAATGTATCTCACAGTTATATTATAACACACATTAAATTGGGGGAAACTTGGCTGTCAGTTTGTGAAAGTTTTGTTAGGCATCTATCTACATTTGCAGACACCTAAAATATTACTTAAAAGTCTGGTGATGAGTGCTCTGCTGCAGGTCACAGAATCTGCCAGTGAAAGTGTGGAACAAGACCCAAAATAATAGCCACCAACAACCCATTGATTTTTTTTTTCTTTTATTTCACTCACTGTTATATAAATTGATGAAGACTCAAACTGTATTACAATGAGAAGTTTCGTACAAATAATATGAATATTTTACAAAAGCTTTCTCATGACAGCCATCAGAATTTATATTTGTTTAATCTTAATTATTAAATCTAAACTCTGTTTGTGATTTTCATTTGTTTCTGGCAAGAAGTGATTGTATAGGAAACAACTGCTTAATTTAAATGGAATATCACCCCTTCTTGTTATTTATTTCAATTAATATATTTAATTATGCTGTATCAACTAGAAAAAAAAATACTAAAATAACTCTTGAAGATTACCTTTTACATTTTTGTAATAATGAAACAGTCAAATCTGTTGTGAGTGTATCATGTCTATGTACCTCTATCTATAAGATCAGCACATTATTCTTGTTTTGAATTTTTGTATACAGTTGAAATAATCTTACAATGAAAAACTATATATGCTGGTTAAAACAATGTTGACATTATAGGTGTTTAGATGCTAAATCTCTTTCTTTAGCAACCCATAAAAATACAGTTAGTCTATTAGACAATAAATAAGTAATTCAGCTACTTAAGGCACAATGTTTTGTCTGATTTCATCTCCTTTTGAAGTCATAAGTTTTCACTAATTTCTAGTTTATGAGGATGGGAAATGTAATCTCTAGTCACTTCACAGGATTTGGCCTGTATTACTTTAAGTTCTTGACCAAAGTACTACTTGGGAATTTAAATCAGTCTGTGTTAATGTGTGCTTATGGTATAAATAAGATGGAAATTGAGTTGGTATGTAAGTTCAAAGTATCATTAATATCCTCCTTCTCCCTTCTCCCTAAAAAAAGGTCTTCTAAATTCTCATTATTTGAGAGGAGGATTATCCTCAGTTCCTGAGGAAAGCAAAACACCCTCTTCATTATTGGAAATTATAGCTCATTTTTTCTAGAAACTATCTGAAACTGCCACTTTTGGTTCTGGCATGCAAACATTTCAGAAACAGATAGATATCTATATAGATAGATAAGCATTAGTTTTTCAGTAATTCTGCCTGTATAAATATAGCCATTTTAGGGGAAAAAAAAAAAAAAAGTGGCTGTGTATATTCTTTAGGAATCGTAAAACACTTTTTCCCTGTCCACTCTAATGTGTATCCGTGAGGGAAAGAATATCCCACCCTCGCAAAAGCTTTCACCATTCACCTACCAAAACTGGTTGGAATCTGAGCCTGTTATAAAGAATGGAGTGATGAAATCCACATGAAAAAAGTGGTCTGTACAGGATGCCTGGAGATACATGTTGACTAAACAAACTGAATGGCATACTGGAAATCTTATAGTCTTTGTCACTCACTAGTTTTGAATGGAAAAACAATTCAGAGAACTATCTTTAGTTGTGCTGGAAACTATAGTTTCAATTTCTTGCCATTTAAAACAGTTTTAGCAGGTATGAAAAGAAGGTGCTGTTAGGAGCTTGTAATCTTCCTGCATTTACTTTCACTCAATTTATATAAAAATTGCCGTAGAAATATCATAGATTGCTAGCTTTAATAGTTGTGGCAACAACTAAATTTAGTTTAAAAAAGTTACTTGGAAGCATTTTAATAAGTAAATTTTGAGCAGTATACTTTCTTGAGGTATGTTTTCAGAACTGTCCACAAAATAGAAAATTAGCTGGCTTGAAAGAACACTGAGTAAATTTTGCATCAGCCAGAATGAGATGTGAATGGGTAGAGTTTTTCAAACGTTATGAAGCACAAAGCTAGACATTTTCAGCCATCAGAAGCAAGGCAGAAAATGGTTGTAATAATGATGTTATCCAGTGTTAGTAGAATACAAACCATTTTCTAATATATTAAAAAAAATCAAACTAAACTCACTCTATTTCTTAATAAAATTTTCTCTGCAGCACTTGGAAACAGGAAAAATTGAAGAATTCAAATATTTAAAAGGGAATTGAGCTAATATGATAGAGATTATTACTTAATTTATGAAGACCAAAAATAGGCCTAAACATGATACCATTTTTAATAATCCATCATGAAGTTTTAAAAGATTTCTCCTGTAGATACAAACTTTGCAACTTGTCTCATTCTGTCACTAAAAACATCATTTCTTGGGCTCGTTATCTGTTCTGCTTTACCATCTATGGCCATTTGCCATCTGCTTTTATACTTTAATCTGGTAACATTTTGAAAGGGGTGTTCTTTCTGTAAGACTTACACAGATGTAAATGGCAATGAAGATATATGACAGAGAGAAATACATTATTTAAGGAGGGGGGAAGGAATTTGTAAAAATAATGTCAAAGAGGACATGAATGAGCAATAAGAAAAATGGATTTCAGCTGCCTTTAGAAACATGATGATAATATCCACAAATAGGTTCTCTCTCGTTACGTGTTCTAAGGATCTCTTAGTTTGCTAAGTTTATTAGAGTTAAAAATACTTCTGCAAACTATTACAGGAAATATTTTTAAAGTCTTTGAAACTGGCTTTGTTTGATCACATGCCTTATAAAGGAAGGGACTTAACTTGCTTCACTATTTTTATACTTCATTTTTATTTTTTTTTTTAAACTGTAGCTTTATTTGCTCTAAGTGAAAAGATGAAACTTAAACAGGCAAGCTTCGTGGGACACATCTCAGCTGTTCTGGTAAATACTTTGCTATTCTCAGTTTCGTGGTAAGCATATGGATCAATTATATAGTTAATCACATCTATAATTCTGTTTTTCCCCTTCCCCCATATTAATGTGTTCCTATACATGTTTTATTTAATCATTATCAATGTCTTTTTCCATCATACTGTCAGTTGAGCTCTCCCTCTCACGGAGGCTACTATCCTCAAAAAAATGTTGAGCCAGACCAGGCCAGGAAATATAAGACAGCAGAAGTGGATGGTACACAGAATACAAATGAAGAATGCTTTTTCCATGGTCATTTTACCCAATTATCACAAGAACAACGTCACAGAAATGAGCAAAGTAGTACACTAGTGATCCTAGTCTGTTTGGAAATCTGCACCAGAATGGTATGGACTGAATATCGAGTATTTTGTTCACTCATTTTCCACAAAGCATCTGGCAACATAGTTTCTAGTAAGGCTAGTAAGCCATTGCTGGCAGTGCTATATTAATGCATAGCCGCTGTGCTGTGCTTAAGTGTTGTTTTATGGTTTACAGTGCTGTAGAGATAGGAGATAGGATTTAAAGATGGAATTCTTTTTCTTTCTTATTGCTTTTTTTGGAGCTTGGTTAAGTGATATATAACTGGGATCAAAACAGTTATTTTTAACAATTCTGAATCAGATGTATCCTAGAAATAAAGTGAAAGATTAGGAGAAGTTTCTTTCCTGGTTTCATTTTTTCTTCAAAGAATTCAACAATAATATCCAGCACTTTTGTTTTGATTGATTTGAATTCCCTCTTCAAATATCAAAGAACTTTTCAAAAAGACTCAGTGCCACTTTTCTCATTTCACAGGTGTGAAGACAGTAGTATTAGATTTAAAAGCGAAAGAACTTAGATGATTTACAGACATATCTGCAATCACAGTTGCAATGACTTTTTATTCCATGTAATATAGCCATTTATTTTCTATTGTTTAATCATGGGCTTAAGACACGTGGCTCTATGATGAACAAAACTGATTGCAAAATGAAGAGGTGTAAGTCTAATACCTGAAATATGTTAGTATTTTTTGTTTGTTTTCTTCTTTCTGGCTTCTAGTTTTTCTGGTTGATTTATTTCAAAATCTGTGGCAACACTATAACAGATTCGCCTCTGGATGCTCAGTGAAAAAGTCTCTTTCTGATCATTACCGAAGCTAATCTTACACACTTTAGGGAGAATTTCAGGATTTCCTTAATCACATCTAGCTGTTCCTTTGCCACAGGAAAGCTGACTTTAAAAGATCTGTTTAGTCATCTCGGAGTCCTCTCTAGACTATAAATCCAGACCAGCACAGACAGACCTTGCCAGGAGACATTCTGTGAGAGGAAGGTTATTGTGGTGCTCAGCATTTGTTATGCTGTTATTACAGTAGTGCATGTGGAGGCTCCAGCAGCCAGACAGAAGCGTTATTAGCTCCAGCTGATAGGATTGTCTGTGAGCCCAAGGCTGGAATCCATAAGTGAGAACAGAAATCACAGGAGCCAGCAATACTCAGTAGGGTCCTGGTTTTCTAATTTTCTCCGGACATGATTCTGTAGATGGGCAAAGAAAGATGTAGAAAGGGGTCTGATAATCAATTAAAGTGTAGTTATTCACTTTAACATTAGTTCTATCGATGGCAACTGGAAAGCTAATAGGCTAGCTGGGAAGAGATTGAAAAACTATTTATTTCCTCTGGCAACTGATAGAAACACCAAAGCTTTTGGATGTTTCTGGAGAGAATCCCTTGAATGTACAGTCTTTTCCTAACTGTCAGGAAAAGCAAAACCAACTGGAGCTCAAAGAGGCTAGATTTTATCTGGATCTTTACTAAGGCAAACATCACTCTGATAATGTATTAAATATAATATGCACGTATTTTTTCCATTAAAGACTGAAAGACGAGTATTTATGTGAATAGAAAATGTGCAAGTCAACAGCCTCAATGACTCTATTTCTAAAAATAAGCTTCTCTGACAGATTCACTTCCTATTATCTGTCCTTCCATCCTACCATGAAAGCAGAGGATGAAATAGTACAGATAGTGCAGCTGGAGAGAGTCGGATCTACTTGTCTGACAGCAAGTAACATGCCTGAAATCATTTCATCCCATAGCAAAGTTACAGCTGACCTTAGCTTTATTTTATTGCATTTTTGCTGAGTTTACCTGTCTGTGAGTATCATGACATTGTCTCTGCAATCAGGTACAAAGGCACAGTTGGTTCTCAGAATTCACTTTACCAAAGAGAAGACACATAATAAAGTATTAAGCATAGTTCTAAGAGAAATACTCCAGAGCTTTCCATAAAGAGAAAGTTCCCTTTTGATTCTTGAAGCACTTTTATGATTTGTTAGACTGGAAAGAAAGGTAAGAAACAGTCTCATCTAGATGTCTGCACTTCAGTAGACTTTCTGTCATTCTCAGAGGCTGTATCTTACTGAAAGTATACCACAGATTTGTTATTTTAGCGATGTTGATATCTACCATAACATCCTCACAGGCAAGATGATGAAGTAGGGCTTAGACAAGCAGAGAGTGAGGGGAATTGGAAGCTGGCTGCATGGGAGATCTTAGTAGGCTATGCCCAGTGACACATAGACTAGTCAGAAGCCTGTAGCTAGCAGTGTCCCCATGAGGTCAATAGTGAGTCCAGTCCAGTTCCACGGAGTCATCAATGACCTGCCTGGAGAGAGAAAGAACCCCTCAGCAAGTTTACTGATGATACTAAAAGTAGTAGTAGTGTCTTGTACTCCAGAGTACTGTGCTATCATTCAGAAGGACTTTGGTAGTCTGGAGAGGTGGGCAGAGGGAAACCTACCTCATGGAGTTCCATTAAGGAAAGTGCAGTGTTGCACACAGGGAGAAATAAGGTCATATATGAGTGCAAGCTGGGACTGAGCTGCTCGGAATTACCTCTGTGGAAAAGGAGCTGTGGGTCCTGGTGGGCCACCAGTTAGCCATGAGCTAGCAATGTGCCCTTGTGGCCAAGAAGACCCCAGGCCTCCTGGGTTACATGACCAAGAGCATTGCCACTAGGTCATGGAGCTGCTCCTTGCCCTCTACTCAATCCTGATGAAACTAGAGCAACAGTGCAGCATCCAGTGCTGAGCTCTGTAGGATAACAGAGATATAAACCTTTGGGAGCAAGTCTAGTGAAAGGTTCTGAGGTGGATTAAGGGACTAGAGCACATGTCTTCCGAGGAAAGGCTAAGAGAACTTGTTCAGCCTGGAGAAGAGAGGGTTGAGGGGAGGTCTTATCAATGTCTACAAATGCTTGAAGGAAGATTGTCAAAAGGTGAGGCCAGCCTTTTGTCAGTGGTGCCAAGTGACAGGACAAGAGGCAAGAGACACCCACAGAAACACAAGAAAGTCTATCTGAACCGAAGGAAAACTTGTTTACTCTGAGGGAAAACAGAGCTCTGGAAGAGGTAGCCTTAGAAGAGGTTGTGGAGTCTCTGTCCTTAAAGAGATTCAAAAGCCATCTGGACAGACTTCTGGACAGGTCATGAGCAGACTGCTCCAGGTGACCCTGTCTGAGAAGGGAGTTGGACTAGATAATCTCCAGAGATCCCTTCTAACCTCAAACATTTTGTGATTCTGTAATAACAGAAAAAAGCAAAGAAGAAAAAAAGTTGAAAGTTTGTTTCCTATCTGCCTCCTTCATGGCAGAGGTAGGCTCCCATCAAAATCAAGGTGAGAGAAGAGACTACTCTCATGGTGCTGTGACAATGCACACATATGGTGCTTTTATAATAAAGATAGCTTTAGCTTTCCAGCAAATGTGCTTTCTATCTTGAAAGAGTAACTGAGGTAGTCAATGCAAGATTTATTTTGCTTTAATATTATTAGTTTCCTCATGTCTGGTAGATCACTAGAAAGTCAACTATGATTGCTGAAGTGGGTGCATTTGAGATCATGATTATTTAGATCAGTCAATGATTGTGCTGAAATAGCTTGTTTCAAACTCCTATAACGTAATTAAGCTATCTTCAGCATTTAACCAGTGCCACTCTGTGCTGATGCTGTTAACCTGCCTTGCTAAGGTGCCAGGCCTGTGTACCACTTGTGGTGCATGGGCAGTCTGTGGTATTATGTCAGAATTAGCTGAACCAGGCAATGCTCGAGTTAACTTGTTCAGTACAGGCATAAGAAAACAAGACTAAATTAGACTTGCTCGTTCACTAGGAAACACTACTACATCAGAACTTCTGCTTTGTCCTCTACTGACACACCAGTGGCTGAATAGTTGAATGGGTATAGAGAACAGAGGAAAGAGAGTTTATGCCAATCATAAAACAGCAAATACGGAGGGACCAATTAATACCTAAAAATTGTATCATATTTGGGGATTTTTTCTTCAAAATCTACAGATGAAAAATAAATTTTTGAGTTTAATAACTGTAATAATATTCAAGTCAGAAATGCAAAGAGAGGAAGTGCAGAAATGAGCAACACTTAACTTCGTATATATTTGCTACTTAAAAAAAAAAAAAAAAAAAAAAAAACTATCAACTGTCTGAGAAAAGTCCAGAGAAGTCTGTGACTGAAAGAGTTGATGAACTGATGAGAAAAAAGCTCCTGGTGAATTTGATATTTTTTTAAAGCATTTTGATAACTCCCAAAATCCCATAATAGCTGAGGTAGAAAGAGACTTCTGAAGATCATCTAGTCCAACCCCCTGCTCAAACATGGTCATTGAGAGCATGTTGCACAGGATCACATCCAGGTGGGTTTTGAATATATGCAGAGAAGGAGACTCCACAACCTCTCTGGGCAACCTGGTCCAGTGCTCTGTTACCCTCATAGGAGAAAAATTCTTCCACATTCAGGTGAAATTTCCTGTGTTTCAGTTTGTGCCCATTGCCTCTTGTCCTGTTGCATGGGACAACTGAAGAGTTTGTCCCCATCCTCTTGACATCCTCCCTTAGGTATTTGTAGTCATTGATAAGATTCCCCCCTCAGTCTTCTCTTCCCCAGGCTAAACAGGCCCAGCTCCCACCGCTGCTCTTCATAGGGCAGATGCTCCAGTCCTCTGATCATCTGGACTCTCTCCAGTAGTTCCATGTCTCTTGTACTGGGGAGATATAATCAAGTATATATCACATGACTAAAAAGGAGACAAAGCACAAAGGCTATTACAAAGTTTTGAGCTGAAATGTGAGTTCCTTAGATGCTTCCCTATAACAAAAGTTCATTGAGGTTCATTCATGCCTGGAAAATAGACAAAGCAATATATATTATACGGCAAATCCTAACTAGGTTGATTGAAGAAAGATCATGAAAGCCAGTAGCTGTTTTGCAACTGCTGATTGAATCCTAATTAGGGAAACAAATTCTAGGTACCTCTTCCTTCCATGGAGTAACTCATATAGGTAGACATTATTGCACGTATCAGGAATTTTTACAAATTTTCATGTGATTAAAAGAGCTGGTACTAAATTATCAAGAAATATTGCACTCTATAGTGCTATTGAAGCTCCAGAGCAACCTTTTATCTCTGTTTTATTTTTACTCCATAGAACACCTAGCTTTCCACAGTGGGGTTGTAGCAGTCAGTAGGGAATCAAAATATAAAAGCATCAGCTTTAGATGAGAGATGCTAGGATGTCCCTAATTTGTGTAGACTGCAGTATAGTAGCAGTTATAGTCTTTGTAGACACCATTTTTTACAGAGGAATTAGTTTAGACTAAAAGACTCTGAAGAATAAGGTATGAAAAACGAGAAGGGACTGTTTTTTTGACAGCCGTAGCTGTATCCTTTCCCTCTCTCAATAGTGAATTGCTGACAGAATCCTACCTAAGAGGGTTATTTTTGGAACATTATCTTAGATACAATAAACAGAATGAGAAAATCTAAATCAATTATAATAATATTTCATAATCCAAACAACTGTGTGTTTGGATAACGCATGTCTTGACCTTCTGGTGGATATTTACATGTCTTAGGACTTGCATTTGAGGTATCCAATTTTGCTTTGTTTTTATAAAAAATGATAATAATAATAATCCACTGACTTATTTGTGTAATGCATCTATAAAGGAGATTTTGTTCTCAGTTGCACATGCAACAGAAAAGAAAAAAAGAAGAAAAAAATCAGAATTGTGACTTCATTGATCCATGCATAGTGAATTTATAGTGGTATGAGCGTGTTCCACTCTGTGTGCACACACTTCAAACAAAATAATCATAAAAATCATAATCATAAAAAACCCATGTCATCTCATCTATTTAAATAAATACATGCTTGCACTGGTGGGATACTGTGGTTAGGGATAAGTAACTGTTGCTGGCATCACACAAGGAATCTTACAGTGTCTCTTCTGGCTTGGAGATACTTTGCACTCTCTTTTTTACTCTTAAAAAACATAGTAAAGATCTGTAAGACTCCTGTCCAGGATAGTACAGGTTACATATGAAACAGACAGCACTTGTTGCTCTGCTTCAAAAGATAGCATGGGAGTATTACAAATGGTGCAGACCATTAAGATATGGTCCATGAGCAGTCATTAAAATAAAGGAAGCTTTATTGGCTATAAAGCCAATAAAGGCAAACCTGTTAAGGCATTAAGTTTTCATTATTCTATTCTTATTCTGTCAGAAAGATGATTAGTGTCTCCTTGATCAGAGAACATGCAAGTTGTACAGGAACATAGATCCCGTGAAGGTATCAATGAGCAAATGCATAAAGGAGCAAATGATCAACAATTCCAGAAACTGTCAGCTGAGGATGATTTCACAGGCACTTCTTAAATAATCACAATACATGAGCTCTAGTTATATCAAACAAAGATTGGATGGCTGGACCACATGAGCCAGAGGATGCTTTATAGCAAGTGTGACATTCAGGTATGTCTAGATTTTTACTGAAAGAAGAATCACCTGAACCACAAATGGAAGTAATCTTCAGCAAGGCTTTTGACACTGTCTCTCATAACATCCTCCTAGATAAGCTCTGGAAGTGTGGGTTAGATGAGTGGACAGTGAGGTGTATTTAGATCTGACAGAAAGGCAGAGCTCAGAGGGTTGTCATCAGTGGTGTGCAGTCCAGTTGGAGGCCTGTGGCTAGTGGAGTCCCCCAGGGCTCAGGACTGGGTCCCATCCTGTTTAACTTCTTCATCAGTGACGTGGATGAGGATGAGGGGACAGAGTGCCTCCCCAGCAAGTTTGCTGATGCTACCAAGCTGGGAGGAATGGCTGATATACCTGAAGGCTGTGCTGCCATTCAGAGAGACCGGGACAGGCTGGAGAGCTGGACAGAGAGGAACTTCATGAGGTTCAGCAAAGGCAACTGCAGAGTCCTGCACCTAGGGAAAAATAACCATAGGCACCAGTGCAGGCTGGGGGTTGACCTTCTGCAGAGCAGCTCTGCAGATAAAGACCTGGGACTGCTGGTGGGTGACAGATTGACCCTGAGGCAGCAATGTGCTCTTGTGGCCAAGAAGGCCAATGGCATCCTTTGGTGCATTAGGAAGAGTGTTGGCAACAGGTCGAGGGAGGTGATCTTGCCTCTCTGCTCAGCCCTGGGGAGGCCTCATCTCAAATTCTGTGTCCAGTTCTGGGCTCCCCAGGACAAGAGAGACATGGAGCTACTGGAGAGAGTCCAGCGTAGGGCTACGAAGATGATCAGAGGGCTGGAGCATCTGCTCTATGAGGAACGGCTGCGAGAGCTGGGCCTCTTCAGCCTGGGGAAGAGAAGCCTGAGGGGGGACCTTATCAATGTGTGTAAGTACCTGAAGGGAGGGTGTCAAGGGGACGGGGACAAACTATTTTCAGTTGTCCCATGTGACAGGACAAGAGGCAATGGGCAGAAATTGAAGCACAGGAAGTTCTGCCTGACCGTGAGGGGAAATTTCTTCCCTGTGAGAGTGACGGAGCACTGGCACAGGTTGCTCAGAGAGGTTGTGGAGTCTCCTTCTCTGGAGATGTTCAAGGCCCGCCTGGATGCAACCCTGTCTAACATGCTCTAGGTGTCCGTGCTGAGCGGGGAGGTTGGACTAGATGATCTCCGGATCTCCCTTCCAACCTTATATATACATGTTTTTTTCTCGCGTTCTGTGAAAAGGAAGGCCTTTCAATGGGTGAGGACCATGAGCGGTCTAGTATGAAATTAGTCCTGCTTCACAACTCCTCAGTCTCACTGCTGCAGAATACAGTAATATGTAAGCATTAAGTATATGTAGACTAAACAATGAAAAACTAAGAACAGGCCTTTGAGAGGATCTTGATGCTATTATAGCAGCTTGGTAGAAAAGATTAATTTAGTGTGGTTTATTAAAAAGAAAAAGATATAATCTGATCTGTGGCATAACAGGAGTTGCCTCACACAATGTATATAGATTTGAAAGCCTATTGTCTCTCATTCTGAATTAAGGCTTTGACATACACTATAATAGAAGTAAGTAATGCTGTTATAGCACCAAAGAATAATGTGCACAGAAATGATGAGCTTTCCCAAAAGCAAATGCTAAAAGGGTTTTGAAAAAGAAGGTAATTTCCTCTCTCAAATGACAGTAATGTTTCTTGAGGACATTGAACTTATATCTTTACTATTATGCTATACATACCTAAGAAAATTTATGGCCACTGAAGCTAACTGATATAGATCACACTGTGTCTGTGATAATAAACTTAACCTCCAAAAGAGGATAGTCGTCATATACAAACAGCTTTTTGATAGCAGTCTCTCGAGAACACCAGTTCTTGAACACGTTTAAACAATGTGTACGCATCTAGCTGTTAGATCTGGTTGCTGTTTGAAAATCAGCTTCAGTTTGTTTCAAGAAAGTCCCCAGAATCACCTAATTAGATTATTGAAATGTTTGGGGTTCTGTTTTTGTTTCTAAGTAGTAGAATAAATAGAGGATAGAGGGATAAATGAATAAGCTTATATTTAAGAAGAAAAAGAAGGTGCAATGAAATATGACTAATGAAATATATATTTTTTTGGCAAATCTCATTTCTGAAATCAAAAATAGCAAATAAATATATGAAAAACAACAATTAAAGATAAATAGAGAGTAGTAAAGGGACAGTTTACTGTACAGAAGATTATACCATACCTTCAGGAACTTAAAATCATAAATCAAGGCTCATTAACTGGTGAGACTAGGAGAAAATTAAACGTGAAAAACTAAAAAGGAAAAAGAATAATTTCAGTTACATTAATGGAATGAAAACAGTTTATAGTAATGTTTTCAAATTAACAAATGAACAAACAAACAAACAAACAAACAAAAAAACCCAAACATCTTGAGCCATTTTAAGTCATTCATTAAATCTGATCACATCTGATGAGCATTATGGCAGCTATATGATACCTGACATATATGATGGTAACTATGTTGAGTTAGCTCCTGTCAGAACACTTCTTCTTAAAAAAAAAAAAAAAAAAAATTGCTCTTCTCTGTACATTTTGTTATGTAACTGGTGAGCACGTTTCTGTGCTTCAGCTTACCTAAAACCATGGTGGGGATAAAAGTTTTAGTCTGTTCATTTTTTTAAATAATCTATGTTTATTTATTTATTTATTTATTTATTTTGTATATTCCAACTAGCATCAACAGTTATGTTACAGGCCTTCAGAAAATGGGAATTAGCACAGCTTCACTGAGCTTCCTGTAACTATGTCTGTATACACCAGCTATGAATTTTGCTTATATCAGCTCCCATTTATCTTCAAAAGAAAAATCTCATTATCTTGTTATAAAGGAGGTTGCCTAATAATTAGAAAAAGAAACAAATAAAAAAAATACTTTTTGAAAGAAGCTCTGTATAAGTGTTAATAACAGAATAAATTATTAAAAGGGAGACAATTTGCATTATTTTCTTCTAAAACTGAGACTTCCAACCTAAAAAATAGATGGGATAATCTGCTTGTTTTTGTATAGTTTTGGAGAAATACATAGACATATATTTGTTTGTAAAAAGGAAAAAGAATTCCTAACAAAATAAACTAAAGATGATGGACTAGGTAAGCTTTCTTTGACTGTAGTAGTCCAGCTTTCATGTTCATAAATATCATAGAATTTCATAGATTATTTGTATTAGTTCTTAGTGTTTGAAGAGTTTATGGATCATATGTCTCCTTCTGAACATGAAGATTTATTGCAACTATTGTTGGAGGCTATGTGTTAGTACTCTAGAAAGGACTTGATATCAGTATCTATAAAAAAAATCCTTCCTTTTTGTTTTACTTTACTAATAGGTGATATTCATGCTAAGCCTTTTCAGAGGTCTTCAAACTTATATGTTGGTATCATTTATGTCTTTTTTGCTTTTTTCTCTGTGCATGTCTCAAACGCAATGATTTTAAGTGTCTAGCTTTCAGGAATAAGTTTGCCTGATGAAAAAAACAGTCAATAAACACCAGATTCTGTTTTGTATATGCCTAACTTCACTCACTACCACATTCCTGTTTCAGGCTTAGGCACAATAGATATGTAAAATTAGACACTTTCTGTGGAATGCAGTCACTAGATGTCATATCAAAATAAAAGCAACCTTGTCTGCAACAATTTTTTGTAATTTGGACCCAACTAGCAAAGGTCTAAGGACAAACTTCCTTTACATTTTAACTATATTTCTCACATAAAAAGTTAGAAACATATTTCAAGGAACTTTCAATGGTGACTTCACAAGCTCTAGACTAAGTACCTCTTGTTAAATGACCATCAAGGGCATGATGCAGCAGCTGGAAATTACTAAACAGGTTTTCTGACTGACACTGAAAATCAGCCTAGATGATCAAAAAAAAATTTTTTTTTGTCCATGGTACTAATTGTTCTTGAGTTTTGGTACAAGTTGCTAACAGATTTCTTTAAGTCTTTCTTGTCACGCGCTGTGATAAGGCTTTTGTAATTCTTTCTAAATTTGATTTCCTATTTACTTTCTTGTTTTGAATCTCTTTTTTTTGTTTTAATACTTTGTGAGTAGTGATTCTTTTATTAAAAAAAAATAGTCTATACTGATGCCAATTAAGTGCTTTGCTTTAGGCAGTTAGTTCAAAAAGACAAATCAGTTAGCATTTTTATGGTAGAATTGTTGTTGCTTAGCTTATTTGATAACTGTTAGAAAGAAACAGCACTTGCTATCCAAATCTATCTGATAAGATAAAGGAAAAGATCTTTACAGTTTCTTACACGCTTGAAATTTATAAATATATTTGATTTTTTCATATTGAGTGTGAACACAATATAGATATAACCACTGGTGTAAATGGCAAGAGTATATCATAGCTATTGAAACACCAAAGTTGAAAAAGCTTGTAGAATAGTTCTTATATGTAAAGACAGAGAAAAGCTCAGCTGTTGTTTTTGCATGTTAACCTGTTAAATAAACTGATGAATATAAAGTCATTTTTTTTTCTTTTGCTTCAAAACAGTGGTTGGGTTCTGCTGGCTTAATGACATACTTTTAAGAAAATGAACAAGGATCATTAGATCAGTAATTAGTTAGTGAAAGAAAACCAGCATGAGCATCCAAGTACTCAAGAGGGACTGGTAATAAATAAGAAAGAAATAAGACCCTTGATTTCACATGAGCTGCAGCAAGAGGAAGAATCCCTCGGCCCCGAATTTATGCATCCCAAATGCCCAAGGGAGGCCTGATCTTGTGGTCCTACAGGGCTGCTGATGGACAGCATTAGGTTGGGTGAGCAAGTAATTCTGGTATTCAGAGTCAGAATCTCATGCACATTGCAATAAATCGACCCTGCCATGGTAAATACGCTGTGGATGATCTCTTTTCACATCAAAGGGACTGTAGCCTGTCTTCTAAGAACGGTTATCATTTTGATACATTCGCACATCTTAAATATGTTTATCTCCTCAAAATTTCTATGTGAAATAGAATGGAGGGGACAAGGAACATTACAAGGAACATAAGCAGACTTTGATCAGCATGAGATACCTGTCCTGGAGTCATGCAAACCCGGATTAACAACTACTCTTTCCAACATTCAAGGCTATTCCTTATGAATCGTCAGTGAGGCCAAGACAGTGCAGCTGCAGAGGAAGCCCTGCTCTTGAGAACCTCTGTTGTTGACTGATCATCACTTTAAAAAGAAGTTTTATTTCGTAGTAAAACAATTAGGGGAAATACGTACAGATTGCCAGGATGCCTTTTAAATCAATCCAAATTACTTTTCAGATTCATATTCTGATTTGATTTTTGGATTATAATTTTGGATTATAAATGTTTAGAAGTTGCTAGTTTGTTTTTACTTTTTCCTGTAAGCAAACCATGCATTATTAAATTCTTTCTCCAATCAAAATTAGTCAATGCTGCCTAAAATTGCAATTAGTCCATTACAACAAAAAGTCAATACAGGTGTATTTGCAATTTGAATATAGAACTCCATTGTATCAGATTCATGTTGATAATATTTTACTTCATATTACAGATTTTTTAAAAATTAACAAAGATTGCACATGCGTAAATGACCTGTTAGCCCAAGTGCTTACTGACATGAAAGATTCTCACTTTTATAAAACATTACTTCATTCTTTTAAGCGAGCTTGAGCAGTCATTTGAAGTTGTCATTTGAAGTTTCTCAAAGGAAGTAACTTTATTCTGAAACAAATAAATGACATAATTAACTGATTTTCAGTTCAGGCAATGGTCATTATTATGTTAGCTGAAATCAACTTTTACTCACTCTAAGAAATGTTCAACTGATATTAAGAACATTAATTTAAAGAGAATTAACTTTGTAGAAAGAGGTATGAATCTGGAAGTAGCATTTCGTATACAACAGTAAACTATTTTCATTATTCAGTTTTCATACAATTCCTCCATCTCCTTTTCCTACAGTCCTAGAGAAGCATGAAATCTAACTGCATTCCTCTTTGAGACACCTCTTTGTGAAGAGATAACTTAATATTGATCAGAATTTTCTCTCCTATTAACTTCCTCCTCCTCTCCTTTCCTCTCTTTTCCTCTCCTTTCCTCTGCTTTCCTTTTTCCTTTCCTTTCCGCATCCTTTCCACACCCTTTGCTTTCTGTATCCTTTCCTTTCCACATCCTTTCTGCATCCTTTCCTTTCTTTCACTGCTCCAATTCAAGATCTTTCTCTCTTCAAGCCATTTGTGGGTTATCAAAGTATATTTCTACATTCTGCAAAATTTTTGAGGTTAATCATTGTGTCCTGTGTCTTTAACCTTGAGAATAAAATCCATATAACTATGAAAAAGTATTAGAAAATCTTTGCTTCTGCATGTTGACTAGTTTTAATGATGCCTGACTCTATGAATACGCAAAACCAACAATTAAAACCAAAAATCTTTGTCTCTTTAAAATAGTTCCCTAAATGTTATTGCTTCTTGAGTCTCAGTATTTTTTTATTCCTTTCATCCTTCACCTCCATCACCCCCTCCTCATATACAGACTTCTAGCTGAATAGTAATACAAAATTTTATGAAATAATCAGGGGATCTGAGCATAGCTTAACAATGTGATTGGAGGACTCATTCAGATGGAAATGGTGTAAAAGGAGTACAAGTAAAATGAACTTTGTATTGTCAATATATTCACCTGTGGTACTTTTGCATACTTCTTTACTGTTGCCTTTAAAGTAGAGTTGGATCACTGATCTCTGAATCAAGGTAGACATCCATGGAGAGTAAATAAATCATCTACTTTCCTACTAACATTTATGGGACAAGATGCTTGCCAGCCTGAGCAAATCTGGCAGATCCAGGTCTTCAAATGCCTATTATTGTCTCTCTAATATTGACTTAAACATTCATTGGGAAAACAGTTATAGCTTGTCCAAAGTGTTCTATATGATAAAGAGTAAATACATCAAGACACAAACATTTTTCCGAAGTATTAGTTATTCACTTTTAGAAACAAGAAACTAAAAGGCTTCAGGGACAATGTGAGCTGCTCTACACAGATTGTTCAAATGCTGCAATTGGAAAGGACATGGCAGGTAAGAGACCCCTGGCTTTTGCTGATGTTAGGAAGAAAACACAAGGAAAACACACAAAATGAAAATATGGTGAGTGAAGAAATAAAGTGTAGGAAAACAGAGATCAATTATTCTGATTTGGTGTTTACTGTTTTCACTTCCAGTATACTCACATCTTTCTTCTAAGTTATATTTTCGTATTTCTGTAGATATTGACTTTTTTAGATGGTGACAGAAGTCTATTAGTAAAAGTCCTTAGTTGTGCAAAAGTAATAATTATTCAACTATAGATTACTGTGGTTCCACCTGATTGATTTATTTGGATTTTCTTAACACTAGAATGTTACAATTTGCCTTGATTCAAGTAGGCCTATATATGATCAGATGTTTCTCCAAAGACAGACTCTGTAGTTGTTCCTGAGAGACTCACATTTAAGGCATTTTAGTCATATATTTCACAAAAAATGTCACTTGAAATCTACAAACAGATGCAATATGATTCAGCAGGTGTGTAATAACTCATTAGTGTATGCATGAGATTGCAAAGCAACACTTTCAACCTTTATACAAATCTCTTCAGTAAATACAATAGATGCAAAACAGTTTCAGCAGGTGGCAAATTGTTACAGGTTTACCACCCCAGAATGCAGTGAAGATTAATGGAACCCAATGAGTTTTCCTAGGATTTCACAATTGTGGAATCACCTAGGACATTTGTATTAAAAAACAAGTTTAAACTGTCTCTACATCTCTCAGTGTAGCTTGCCCAACAGTTAATAATGATCTTTCTAAAACTTCTATGCAACTGTGACAAACAGCCATAATTTTATTCCAGTCTCAAGCTGCGGTGTATGTTCCGTGTTCACTTCTGTACAGTCCATTAGGAAACCCACTGCTATAGATTCCTCCTCCAAAAAGGATAAAGGATCCTTCTGCTTCCCCAGACTGACTTTCTGAATAACAGGAGCCACGAGGTTTTATGAGATGGTTCCTCTTGTATCATAACGCAGACTTAACATGCAAAATGTCAGATAGTCAAGTTAAGTTTAATTTTATTGTATTTAATGACATCTTTCAGAAAAATATTTAGCTTTATTACTTACAATTGCTGTTGTTAGAGGACCCACTAGAATCATTGATACATAATTCAAATAGTTAATTAACTTTAATGTTTATACTATAAATTTTATATTTACTCTGAGCACATCTAGCTTCAATTTTTGAATTTGTCTCTTATAAGGACTCTAAATAGTCCACTGATAAGGTTTTAGTATTTTATTTGGTAGTTATGGGTTGTGATCTGCCTTTTAAGTATTTCTGCTAAACATATCAAGACCTTGTAGGTTTTTTCTAATCTTTTAACTATTCTTGCAGTTCTCTCCTACAATTTATTCACCTCTTTCTTCAATTATCAGCTTTGAATAGACATCTTCTTCTAATAATGGCCATATTAGCACCAAGGAGAATAACTTTGCTGCTGAAAAATTTTACAGTTCCTGTACTGCAGGCTCACACTTGCCTTCATAGTTGCTCATTGCAACATCATCTTTGAAGACTAGGTCCAAACAGCACCACTTAGCACAAGGGAAACTCAACTCTATTCGGAGCTATTGATTTACTAGAGAAATTTTCCTTTGTTCAAAGCACACCCACATTCTTTCTTTCTGCATATGATATTTTTAATTGTTTGTACTGCTCTGTTTCCAAAACAATGTGGATCACTTAATGCTCCCTGTTGTTCAGCATCTCATGAGTCTTGACATGATCTCTTCATTATGTCGACAAAGATTTCATGTTTAGCTCTGATATTAAATAATGTGTGAAGCAGTACCAGTTCCTTCAAGACTCTATTAAAAGTCTACCGTGTTCACTCATTTATATTTGAAATTAGGTAGACTATATGAGGAAATGCATCCACAAGCTCTAGATCAGGAATACTAACTCTCAAAAAAGAGGATGACTTATCAGTTTTATTACTCTCAGGGCTAAATGTCTGACTACTGATAAAGCTTAAATATTTAAGGTAAAATAAAATTTTGCAATGCATTAAACAAATTAATTTCATTGTTTAAAAAAGCCACCCACCAGCTTTCACCATACTCTCCCCATCTTCCTCTCCAGAAGAAGCAGGCTCACATTTAAAGCTAGTCGGTTAAACCAGTGAAACATACTCATTGAGATATTCACCATTTAAATTAGTCCTCTGACTTAAGATTTTTCTTTTTTTGCTTTCTCTCACTTTTTTTTTTTTTTTTTTCTGCTATCAAAGGACACTTCTTTTCCTATCAGACTAGGAGACAAGGTGTAATATTCAAGGGATGTTGAAAGGAGTTTTGCACTCATATAACATTGTAGGTTTAGCATACTGTGTTTTTGAGAAAGTGTGTGGAACGGATAGTATGTTGATGTAACAACCTCAGTAAAACTCTGAGAAGGGTTTTTAATACTACTTCATTAAAAGCATATTACTAGGATTCTGTGTTAGAGCTCTGAGTAAAAAAAATAAAAGCAAGGAACTCTATGCATGTTTTTAAATGCATTATTTGTGTTTGTAGGTATGTATATATATATATATAATATATAAATAAAATATATGTATTTCATATTGCAAAAGAACAGAGAGAAAGAGCTTTTGGAAAGAGTAGGAAATAGCTATCCAGTTACCTTTCAATGAATGTTACAGATTAAAATGTATATGACACCCCATTGGTTATTTAATGAAAATTTGACTTGTTCAGAATGGATCATAGTCACACATGGTCAAAATTGAGTTCACTGATACATTTGTAGATTCTGAGTTGGTTGTTGAAATGTGTTTTGCCTCATTGAAATAATAGCAATTGTCACAGTGGGAAGGGATTTAGGAGTCCATTAGTAGGTGAGTAGTAGTAGTAGTAGTAGTTGTAGTAGTAGTAGTGGATTACTAATACTCAGCTACTACTTTGCTTCTTTGTAAGCTTAGAATGTTTATTTATTTATTAATAAGTTCATTTCTAATTAACCCTTACATTTCGTCATAATCTATAAATTTGTTAGGCACTAGACAAACATAATTTTCACAGTTTCTATATGGCAATATCAAATTGATACTCTTCTATTAAAGTCTGAAACACAAGCAAGCACACAAAGGGGACAAAAATATGAACAATGTTTTATAAGAAGCAGAAAAAACAGTAATTAAGAAGAACGCAAAAAATTGAGAGTAATAGAAGTTTAGAAGCTGTATTTTATGACATTTGAAGGTGAAAATTGAATTCAAAACATTTTGAGGTATAGAAAAAGAAAAACAGAACAGCAGATCTGTTACAAAATCATTTTTTTAATAAGAAAATCAGGAATTTTTAATGTTTCTATATATACATATAATGTATGTATATAAGTATTTATGTATGTGTGTGTATATATATATATATAAATACTCAGTAAGGTATTTGTGTATACGTATGTATGTATGAAAATACATAAATCAAAATCAACATCATTCTGGAGGCTGAAAAAATAGTAAATTTCTTTGTTTGTAGCAGAAAACATTGATTTGTTTTTCCACAAAACAAATTTTTCTATAATCAAAAATCTACCGATTCAACTTTGTTTAAAAAGATCCAAGCTGAAAAGGGATATTTTTCTCCATGCCTTTCTTCGATAGTATTATGTATTATTTATTCATCATGACAAGCAGAATGAGAAATATAACTGACAGTGACAGCAACACAACCGTACCTCCATTTAATAGAAGAGAAAATGTAGAGGCTCTATTCTCTGACCCAGAACATTGAGATAGGTGATTGGAGCAGCAGCTAAGCTATCACTTCAGAAAACAGGTATGAGACAAAAAAAAAGTTAGTCATTACTTTGAGATAGTTCAGTAAGAACTAAGCCTGAAAACACTCTAGTGAGCAAGTCCTCTTTGGGGCCCAGGGAAACATGTTTTGGAAAGATAATCGTTCATGGCAGTTAATTACAAACAGGGTCATCAGTCTGTTTTATATCTCCAGAACAAACTGTAGGCATTTCACAGGTAAATTTCTGATAAGGTGGTGATGCTCTACTTAAAGTCTTTCTTCCTTAATAGAAGGAAAAAAGAAAGAAGAAGAAGAAGAAGAAAAAGGAAAGGGAAAAGGAAAAGGAAAAGGAAAGGAAAGATTAAGTCATTATTACATGTCTATTTTAAAAAACTTTACCTTATAGAGATGTATCTTATTAACATATCTTTGTTAGAAAATATGTCCATGCTGCAGAGCACCAGCCTATTTGGAATGCGCTAATCATCTTCAGAATAAATCCCTCTGTCATCCAAGCTCAAGGGGGAAGCTCTTTTACATGGCAGTACCATTAACCTTCACCCCTGAAAAGAGGTACAACCTGCACGTTGCAGAACTTTTTCAGTTAGTGTTAAGCTGCTGCTTATCCGAGCATGCTAAGAGCAAAATTTGCCAAACACAGGTTTCATCAATGTCAGAAAAAAATTCTCCATTGTCTCTGAAATAAGAAGTTAACTCTTCAAGAGCTAGGATACAATATACCATTGCAAAAGAGGCATAAAACAATTTAAATGTCTTTGCATTCCAGAAGAGAGGAGAAATTCTTTGTTAACTGTTGTCGGCCGGAAAAACTAAGTGGTCATTTTCTCCACTGATTTAAACTCTCTGCAAATTCATTGACCATTGTGACATTGCACTTGGTGAAGAAGCAGGATGTATTTTTTAAGCTGCTTTTAATTCCCATTAGGGTAACCTATCAGGAAAACATCTCCAGTTTGTACTAATGTCTCTACCCTACCTCTAAACTAATTTGCAATTTGCATGTATTTTTTTAAAAAAAGTGTTTACTTATTGATACACACAACTACACACACACAAAAGAATAGCTAAAAAAATAAATGTTCTGAGTCAGAATTAAAGCCTTGGAAAGAGTCAAAACATGGTGATCATTGGAATTTATAAATGTGATCACAGCATGATGCCAGCTTTTTGCATTGAGCATGTAGCACACACAATGCATCATTAGAAATTCAAGTGGATGCATGTAATTTACCCATTTGCATCACACCTAATGCAGCTGTAGAAAACTGATTAAACTGTGTAGACAGAGCTAATTTTTTTTTCTTTTTATTCATTTTTACCTTTTTGCAGCAACTTCAGTGCAGTTTTGGGGAGGATCAATCAGCTGAGATCCTGTAGCTCTATTGCTACAATGAACATTTTTGGGCTTCACCTATGAGCTATCTGATGTACTTCAAAGTATTTAACTTATGTTTCATTGTCATGATATTTGACCTTGTCAGTGGTTAAGCTCAAGAACAGGAGAACTGGCTTGCTGGAGGTCAGCCTTAGCACATTATTCTGCTGATTCACATGATAAAAGCACACATTCTTATGGTTTGGTCCTCATAATGAGGATATTTTTAAAGAGTAGTCTGAGTAAACATCCCAAGAACAAGCAGACCATATTCTAGAGGCACTGGAAGCTGTAGGGGCCAGTGTCTGAATGAAGACTGTGAAATTCATGTACTAAGTTGAACACAGACAACTTTTGTGAACTTTCAGAATTACATTTCACACAGATTTGTATTTGGATTGGGAGCTTCACTGTAAGTTGAAGATCAGTTTAAAATCTAGATAGTAGAATTAGAAGCTCTGACTTATTTGACTTAAGAGAAATTAATTTATATTCATTTCTTTCCTCTTTTGTCTTCTGAATGACTGCATTGTCTGTATCAAAGCAAGTATTAAAAGTAAGATAGCAAATAACAAGGATTATTGTAATATCTTATAAATATATTTAAATGTATCTAAAATTCTGTGTATGTATAGATGATCTGTAGTCCTCTCCAAGTTAAATTGTTCTATGATAGTATGTAAAACTTAATGTTTTACGTAGAAAACATGTTGTTTCTGTGCTTACATAGAAAAAAAAATATTTTGTTACTTATTTCCTTCTTAAATTATGTTAAATTATTGTTGCCTTGTCCACGACTTTGTATAATAGCATGAATAGTTGTTTCAATAATAACAGTATGCATGGGGATATAACTTTATATTTGTCCAAGCTTTTTCTTAGCTTATCTTCAAAAATCCACTATCATTAGCAAGATACAAATCAATCAAAGCAGTCATGGATATTAGAGAATACTGACTAGAGGAATATGAAATTTGTGGAATAGTATAAACTGTAACTATGCAAACACTCAAATGTAGACCATTTCTCAGTGCATTCACAATTCATTCTGAATGTGTTTAAATGCAGCATTTAATGTCCTGTGACAAACCTGTTCATTATTCATGGTCTTTTGATGCTGAGATTCTAAGTGAAAGGAAAACTTTGGACAACTCTGCTTAAGATATGTAGCTTTAGTTTACTGCCATCTATGTCAGATCATATTTGATTTCTAAGAGTTATTATTTTACAATGTAATCTTGATAGGCACTCAGCTGTGCTCTGCAGTGCACAGCTGCATGTGCATCAAGTACACACCTTCCATGAGGAAAAGAAAATGCTTTGGGGCTTAAGTGATTCTCAAGCCATCCAAGTGTTCCCAAACTTATTTAAACTTACTTTTCTTTCTTTCTTTCTTTCTTTCTTTCTTTCTTTTTTTTTTTTTTTTTTTTTTTTCTTTTTGTGGGAGGCATAACCTGGGTATGCATGCATAAAGCCTTTGCAAGAGCAACTGCATGCCAGTCAGCTATGGAAGACACATCATCAGTGACAAATGTCTTAGCCAGGAAGACCTACTTCAATTACTTTTTAATGTGTTCAGCTGATCAATACGGCAGTGAAAAATAAGTACAGGCAAACACAACTCTACCTCCTCCATTCCTGATCCTCCAGGGCTACTGTAGTCCATGAAAATATGCACATTCTTTAAAGAATTTTCTGTTCAAGGAAAGAAAAATTGCTCAAACTTTACATGGATTTTTCGGCTTAAATTTTAATAGTATTAATGTGTATACTGAAGCACTTAAAGCACTATAAGAATGCTGGAATATGTTTTATATAAATATATATATATATTACAATTGTATATATGATGATTTATAGATAGATGGATAGATAGATAGAATTTGACCAACCATCATTTTAGCAGGTTAGCCTAGGTCCTAAATGAGTCATTCAGAGTGTGCATGTATGTGCATTCATTTGCAATCCCAGAAATGCATTTTGCTAGACAAAATGACACTTTGTTTGACTTTTGTTTCTTTTAACTATCAGCTCTACTAAGATTGATTTTTACCTATGTGTTTCTATCCATGCAACCCTTTGGAACAAATTCTATTGCATCAAGGATATTGAGTTCTTACAAGAACAGAATGATTTAGTTTAGGGATATCTAGGATAGATATGCACTTTTTTTTTTTGATTATTGGTATTGTGACATATCTTACAAATGAAGATTTCATTTCTTTTACAGAATTTAGAAACACATTTCATGTTTCTTTTGTTTATTAGTTGGTTTCCAAAGGGGAAGATTTAAAATGCTTATTTATTAAATATTTTTACTTTATCCGTAAATATATATAACACTGATGCATTTAAACCATTACTGTTTAACTTTTAGAAAACCTTTTTCTAGATTGTTTTTTTTTTCTTTTTGTTTTATTATATTTGATCCTAATGCTCTGGGGTCATGGCAAGTTTCAGGGTATTTTTGAGAGGGTTTATTTAAAAATGCTCAAGCACTCAAGAAAAGTACATCTTCAAATATATAGGTTACGGTCTTACAGAACACAAGTAAGTAATGTTTTAATCAAACGCATCTGGGTAAATATAAAGTTTTATTATCTTGGTCAATTTGATTTAAAATCAGAGTCATGGTGTCTGAAACATTTCTTGTTTCTGGGGAAGTGGTGTGGCCAGTATCTCCTTGGAGCTACAGGCTGCAGTTAGTTGGTGACCTGTTTTGCAGACAGCAGTGCTGTAGGTACATGCACTTTTAGACAGTAGAGGGCAACACGACTGCACTCAGTCATGTTGTTACCTTGTTCAGAGATCCTCCTCAACAGGATGGAATCCTTGCTGAAAACTGGTTGTGTCAGGGGCTTTTCTACACTTGTCTGTTCTTAAAATCTGCTTTTGTGTTAGCACAACCCATTTGTGCATGATTTTCCAGATAGTAGGTAATTAAGTAAATGGTTTTAAGTTGAAAGCCTAACAGCATAATTTGATTCTAGACATTCCTAATCAATTTGTGAGAACAAAAAATGAAGAGGCAGCAGTGTCCAATGGAACAGCACTTTAAAAAGAGTAAATAGGGTTAATATTTGGCTGAAATCTTCATCTTATTATTTTGAAGTTAACGTCTATTAAACATACAGTATGAACTTAGGACTCAGTGCGGCTATGCTGGCTTTCAAGAAAAGCTTCTATACACTTCATAAATATTAGTAAAATTGTATCATTCATAAGGTGGAAGCAAGAAAAGTCATAATGTGAATTGCCACTATATTGTGATTTACAGATCCATTAGCTTCCATTACACAGTCATCTGAACGTGATCAGAAGAAAACTTTGGAAAACAACCAACATCAAATGAAAAAGTATGCTAACATCTTAGAATAGATCTAGTAAAATTTAAGAAAAAAATCCATTTAAATACAGTGATAATCTGGTATTAAACAGAATTTACACTTTTAAAGAATTTTATTTTAGTATTTATTTAGTATTTTAGACCATCAACTTTAAACCCGTGTTCAAATAGCTTCTAGCTACTGAGCTGTATTACTATAAGCTTGTGAAGAATTGATGTATTTGCAGCTTCTGAAGTACCTTTTACCACCAATAACTATATAATAGGTAATTTCAGTATTCACATTGCCTGAGATCCTGCATATTACCTAGTTGACAAATAATGCAGATTTATGCTCAAATATTTCATATCCATTGTTTATTTTTCTTTATGTGTGCCATTGTGGACTGACTAAACATTTATGCATATGAAATTTCAGTGAGCAGGTCTGTTGAAAGAAAATACTGAGTGAGAGTTCTACTGAAACTATTTATTTGTTTTTGATATCAATTAATTATTAATTATTGGTTAAGGGTTTTTTTTTAACAATTCCCTTCTTCAGTTTCAGTTGTTCTTGGAAAAGTGGTAACACTTTGTGGAGTTTTCTTAAAAGATTAAAGCTGATCAGCTACTTCCTATAATAACTAGACAGCTTCACTTCAGTCAGTATCCTCTCCTACTTTAGTTAAGACATATTTGTTCTGTTTTTAATTGGCAAATTACCACTAAATCTAAAAATGCCTTGCCAAGAGGTGCAAGCAAAATTAAGCTAATCTTTAGCCTTCATTTTTTTTTCTTGTTTAAACTAGAAATTCAATCTGTAGTCTAAGAAAAACACTTCCCAAATTTAAAATAGAGGATACATAGTATATTCATTTATTCAAAGAATGTATAGTCCTTCAGTACAGAGGTATCAGTTAAGCACTAATTTCAATGACTTCTTGGAAGCAGAAGAGTTCAGTAAAACTGAAAATGTAGTAAAAACTATCATGAGCCTTTTCTACACAGAAAAAATATGACCTTAAATAAGGGTTATTATAACATTGAGATCTCCCCTTTGGAGTGCTTTGAGCACTTCATCTTGGAAGTTCAAGTAAGATTAAAAAGAGGCCTTCTCCTGCTTAGAAGAAATTCAGTGTATTTTCATATTATGACATTCAGAAAAGTAGCCCAGAAGAAGGCAAGGAAAGACCTTGTCTTTTCTGACAGAATCCAATTAACAACTCTGTACAGCACTGACCTAAGCAGAGCCCGGCCCTCTTTGATGGGGCTGGAGAGCAAGAAAGGAAAGGGGAAGAGCATGAACAGGATAAAAAAAAAAAAAAAAGAACAATGAATCAAATTTGGGAAAGGAAAACAGTCTCTGTTGTCCACAAATTTCAGGATTTTCCCCTCTGAATGTCTGCAGCAAAGATTAAAAATTTAGACATGTCTCCTTTTCTTTTTCCCTTTCAGAGTGAAAATCCAGAAAATAAAAATATTTCTGGTCTATTTTGAGGTAGATGGATGGTTTTTCAGTACTTTTTTAAAATTTATATTAAGCAGTGAAAAGGTGACCTTTTACAAAAGAAAATTAATACATTTCATTCAAAATAATGATGAAATAAATAATTATAGATTTTTTTGCTATTGAATAAATCACATACTGACCATTTGCTTTAAAAATCCTAGTTCCTGATGAAAAATTCTTCAGCTAGATAATTATCATTTTTTCTATATTCATGTTCAGAAAAAGGATCACACAGTAATTAGATTCAACACGCTGTAAGTTTCCTTGCAAAAAATGCATGTAAATTTTAAGGGCAAGACATTGCAATGCTTACTCACTTGATGGGTGCTTACACATATGAATGATTATATCCCCTTGAGAGGACTTTCATGCAAAGGTCTGTTGAAAATAGCAGTTGCACATCTGTATTATGGTAGTTTACTGCAAGACTCTACTCACATTGTAACAAGAACTACATCTGAAACTTCAGACTTCCTTTCAAACAGAATACAGATCCTATCCAATTAATAGGTAGACCTTTCCAAACATATATGGCATACTTTTGATAGAAAATAGATAACATCAGGATTGTAATTCTGAAACGCTTTGGCCCACAGAAAACCTAGATCTAATATTAATGCACTTTTCAGTGTTCTGCTGGATGACTTTTTCCAGAAATCTCTATCTTCTTATTAATTTGCTCAGCCAAAATTGACATACAACAGGACAGGCACCAGTCCTTTGTTTTGTTTTGTTTTGTTTTTCTTTGTTTTGTTATATAACAATACCATTTGTTAAACTTTAAAATTTTACACTACGCTGGCTTGCTGCCTTCATTAGTAACATGAGTAGCATATATAATGACGTCAGAACAGGTATTCTCCCTCAGAAAACAAATTTTAAAAGCATGACTGGCACAGAGTAGGGTTCTTAGGCAATTTTTTGGAGTTTCTTGGAGTATTTTTACACTAGGAGGTGCAGTAACAGGGAAAGCAGTAACAAAAGAGTTTGTATGTAAAAAATTTATGAGAGTGAGTATCTAGTGTAATGTATTTATCATTTGCAAACTATTTTGTGAGAAGCATTGAAAGATTGATAATCACTTACGTGAAGAAGGCACTGAGCAGTAGTGAAGTCAGAGTGTTTAGCATAATGTGTATGAAAATAAAACTTGCTGCCATGGAGACATGAGGAAGACTAATCTGAGGGTGGGGATAAAAAGTGAATTAGATAGAATTCTACATGGACACTCTCAGGTCAAATTAAAATGCCTTTATTTCAATTTATTTCAATTCACTTAAAAAAATTGAAAGGACTAAAATGTAATTTGTCAAAATTGCTGTCTTGGAAAATTCAGATACTGAATATGGATGCATGTGAAAATTGTTTGGTCCCCAAAATACATTGCTGAAGATGTATTTGTTTGGATACATTTGTTTTGTTTTGTTTTGTTTTATCCTAATGGTAAAGGTATCCCTTGCAAACATTTTTTAGTTCAGAGTATCAGCTACTTGAGAAATAAAGCTACCGTTTGCAACCCCATGTTGTTGCACTACACACTGAAGAGTTATTCAAGTTTTCTCTGCTAATCTTTAAGCGTAGTTCACCTGACTCTTCCAAAAGCTGTAAATGTTTCTGCTTTGGAGATTTTTTTTAATATCTTTGTTTACTTGTTTTTTGTTTTGTTTTTTTTTCTGAAAATGTTTATTGAATAATTATTACTCTCAAAATGTTTCTCTCCACAAAAAAAAAAGAAAAAAAAAGGAAAGAAAAAGAAAGAAAGAAAGAAAGAAAGAAAGAAAAAAGAAAGAAAATAGTTTTCCTCTGAGTCTAATGTTGACTTTAATATACATTCTCAAAGACTTTGCAGCACAAGGGCTCGATTCTACCTGCATAGTGTCACCTATCTATACATAGAACAGCTGCCCATTTTTTTGCCAGAGAGTGTTTAGAAAAATTTTTAAACTCTTTTCTCAAAATTCAGTGTTTAAAGAGGTGGGAAGAGAGAAACAATCTGCTTGCAAGAAGTATGAATACCTGTTTTGCTCACTACTCTCCTTTTTAATCAAGCTTTGGTGGAAAACCTCCTCCAGTTTAATAACGATTGTTCTTCAATACAATTATTCATTTTTTTGGCTATTTAAGGGAAACTTTCACATGTAAAAATAAAAGGAATGGGGAAGAAAGGAATAAAAATGTTCCAAAGGGAGTATCTGTTAAGAACTCTTCTAAAAAAGGTTGACTTAGTTTTGTTGTTACTTATATATCCCATGGCAATTTATAAGTGTTCAGTTAGTCACTGGAGGAAACTAAGATTATTCAAAACAACATAACAAGGGTCCTTTGTCATGAATCTTAACAGCAAGAACACTGAGATCCAAAATCTGCTTTTAAAAGACCAGAGAGGAAGTAGGTTAAAAAGTGCTCATGAAGTAATTATAAGAAAAGTACATATTAATAAGGAAGGGAGAGAATTTGAGAGGTTTGTTGTTTGTTCGTTTGTTTTGCTGTTTTTGAGGGGAGGCACAACACATGCAGAAGCAATATGCTGTGTAAATGAATTATCGATGTTTGTCTCAGGGATGTGTTGTTACTCATCGTCTCAGAAACTGCTAAGGAAGTTACTCTTCCTGGAGAGCCAGGCTTTGTGTGCCTCATGCGTAAAAGGAAACATCAGACTCGATGCCGCGAAAGTCCTTTCCAGGCCAGCAGGAGGACCTGCCACAGGAGCACATTCTCAAGATGCCTTCTGGCACACAGATACTCAAGATGCCTGGATACAGAGGATCATCTGCAGAAGATCTGCATGGCTGCTTGCACTCTGCTGAACCGGTATAGATATATAATATCAGAACTTATATATGATGCTCCCTTCACAAAGGGTGTTGTGAAAATGAGAAGTCAGAACAGCAACCACAGGCTCAGATAGAGGAGATCACTGTCAAGGATATGTTGATTTTCCAAATGAATATCCTGTGTTTTCAGTGAGATCTCTTTCATATCCTCGGGACAATGATGACTGGAGGATTCTTCTTTTAAGACTACCAAATATTTCTTTCTTTCTTTCTTTCTTTCTTTCTTTCTTTTTTATCTCACCCCCTAAGGAACAAAGGTCTAGGTATGGTGTTCCGGGCTCCTGGTAACAAAATCTTTGCCCACTTGAAGTCAGTAGGAGTTCTGATATAAACTTTAAAACAAACCTCTTCCTTCTTTTTTTTTCACTGTTTCTCCTTCATCTCTCCAAGGCTCCAAAGAAACTAGATAAAACTACCAGCAGAGATTTCTTTGTCCTCCTAGAAACCCATTTTTAGGCTCTCCTTAGCTATGGCTAATTTCCACAGAATAGATGATGTACTGTAAAGTCACACCTCAGATGTTTTACCTTACAATAATTTGTTCATGATCCCATGAATCTACGGTACTGAAGAATGACCACAGTGGTCAATATTGCTTTACCCTTGCTCATATACCTTTATCCACCTCTATCTATTTGTGACAATCTTTCTGCCAAACTGCAGGGTCTTTTGAGGGCATTTCTTTGTATTCTGTTCGTATTGCAGCTGGCATAATGGGGTTTCAGCTTGCGATTACCTATACGTGACAAAGCATTTAGGGAGAATACCACCATATGTTTGCTCTGTTCTTGTACTCTTCCATTCATTTCTGCTACTTGCGATGTTTAGAGACAGAATTAGATGAATGTTGTTATAAACCAATATTGCTCACTTAGTACTTACTCCTATATATTACTCTCACTATAAGGTGCTATCACAAAATGACAATTTCCACATATGAAGGAATTTTTCTTGGTCTTACATTCAAGCAGCTTGTTAGTGAAAAAATGTGCTTCCAACAGTTGCACTCTGTACGCAGAGCTACTTAAATTTTCTTACCTCGGAAGGGTGCTGCTCAGAAATCTTTTCCTGCAGGAATTAAATGCAGTAATGAAGTGTCCATGTAGTGTGTTGAAGTGGATTTAAAAAATATATAATTTGTGGATGCCTTTTCATTGATTCATTTCATAACTGTCAATCTCGACACCAAACTGTTGAAAAGTTTGTTTTGCTCAGTTCGTTGAACACTCACATGACTCGTGACGGAGTGTGTATGTTTCTCTGTGGTATGCCGGAACACTTTTAAGACTTGGCAGGCTCAGTTAGGTGACAGAAATAGCGAGGGATTCACACACTACAAAATCACACATTCCAGTTCAATCAGAAAGGCATATGCTCCCATCAGTAGAAAACATTTATATGAAAACATTAGCTAGTAAGTGTTCTGAACTGTATACCTGAAATCTCAAGTCTTTACTGAGGAAATCTGCAGTTGCAGTACTTTTTGAGATTTTCTTTTGTTCCTGAGGTCTCTGGGGCTCAGTTCCTCAAATCTTGAGGGACTGTTTCCTCAAATCTTGAACTCTGAATGACTGATGCACAAAATGATGTCATGTGGTCAACACTGCTTATAGGGACAATTCAGCTGAATATGAGGGCTTTGAAAGGGATGAATATCAGACACAGTTAAGGTTGTATTAAAACTTGCAATTCTAATTCAACAAAAACAAATTACTGACAAACCATTGACAAACCTGCAGATAGCATCTGCAGTAGTTAGTCTATATTACCTGGATGATAAAATCAGAGATGAAAATCATTTTCAGAGTGAGAATTTTTTTATATATATATTAAGCATTGTCAGTGTTTATAAGCTTCTAAAAGTCTACATATATTGTGATTTGAACCTTAATAGCCTAGAGCCTGGACATCTATGGTGTGCGGTTACATGACACTGCTCACTCGCAGTGATATCTTGCATTCTCATCGAACATTGATTTATTTTTTTACCTTTATGGAAATCTCTGAGTTTGTGCAGAACAGTGTATTATACTTTCTAGGAGTGAGGAGAGTCAGAAGTGAAGTTAATGAATACATCTCTTGTGTTTGCTTTGGAAGAGACAGGATGACATGCAGAAGTCAGAATTCAAATGGTTGCTTAGGAGGGTCTCGTAGGTTACAACTGGTTCCAGTAGAAGTGTCTTCTGTGCTAAGCACCTTCCACTTTGCTCCAGGAGGCATCATTGCAGAGGAGCTCTCATGTGGTCCTTACCTCCAAATTTTTAAAAACTGATGAGATATTTTGGGCCTAGAAAATTCAGGCCTCTGGCAATAGGTCTCAACTCTGAAACTTGGATCTCAATTTTATGTCAGCATATAAAAAGAGGATTTGTTATATGAGCTAAGGAAAGCAGCCCTCAGAATGCCATCCTGTGGTTTGCTCTGATTATGTTCTTGCTTTCACTAGTGAATACAGTCAATCATATACGTACTCTGTGAGCAGAATTTCTATTTGCTATGCTTTATGCTCCTTGCCAGGTAGAGCAATAGAAATTATAAAGAGTGAAATCAATTGCTGACTAAGTTCTTGTTTTCTGAAAGAGGGTGGAAGTTCATGTTCTGCAGAATAATTCAAGCGGTAAGAGTGGTGATAGCAGCCATAGTTTCATATGAATTATATTTCTGATCGATTAAATGGCTAACGTTCATTACTTTTTGAGAACTGGATTTTACGCCATTTGAAAAAAACCTGCGATCATCCATTCGATTTTCATTAACCTTTGCAGTCTTGAGAAGAAAATTGAGAAATAGAATGAGAAATAAAATGGTTCTAAGGATACCTTTGAATAGCATCTTCTTTAGGAATAAGTATATCCATATATAATTAAAAAGAGGAAAATATATAAATGAGTTATTGAGGCTGTGCAATTAAACTGGAATACCCAGAAAATGCAAAGACTGAAGTACATGTTCTTCATTGTTTTGCATCTTCTATTACCACTTAAGTTTGTTCAAAGAGGATGTCAGAATTCTGTTATCAATCAGCCATGTTAGCATTCATTTTATCCTCTTACTAAAATAGTGAGGTAATTGAATATATGTCTTTTACAATATTAAATAAGTTGGATTATTCTTCTTGTTCCCTGGAATGTGTAAGTTCTGTGAATTTTAAAAGTTTAGAATTGGAGTCAATTACCTTTCAAGTAGAAAAATTCTGTTCTTGAAGAGAAATCAAAACCATAAAATTCCAGAAAAAAAAGCAAAGTAAAGCAAAGCAGAGCAGACCAGAGCAGACCAGGAAAAAAAGGAAAAGAGAAAAAGGGAAGGGAAGGGAAGGGAAGAAGAAAAAAAAAAAAAGAAAAAAGAAAAAAGAAAAAAGAAAAAAGAAAAAAGAAAAAAAAAGAAAAAAGAAAAAAGAAAAAAGAAAAAAGAAAAAAAAAGAAAAAAGAAAAAAGAAAAAAGAAAAAAGGAGAGGGGAGGGGAGGGGAGGGGAGGGGAGGGGAGGGGAGGGGAGGAGAGGAGAGGAGAGGAGAGGAGAGGAGAGGGGAGGGGAGGGGAGGGGAGGGGAGGGGAGGGGAGGAGAGGAGAGGAGAGGAGTTTTGAGTCTGCCACATATTAGCCCCATATTATTCATACATTGAACAACCCCCTTGCTTGTTTTTCCCATTCTGGTCATAGTTATAAAGGCCTCTGTTATATATTTCCTCAGGTATCTTTCTTTCTGTTATTCTTCCTACAGGTTTTAGATTTTTATCATCCTTTTCCTAGTCAATTACATCGTTTGAGGAGTAGATACTAAAACAATACTCAGTATTCAAACTGCAGATGCATCACAGACTTCTGCAGTGTCAAAGTGATATTATTTGTGATATATTATTTCCCTAACAGCTCCTGATGTTTCTTTTGTTTCTCAACTCCCTCTACCTGAGCACTGTACTGTTTTCATGGAACCAGCCATTATAATGTCCATCTCAGTGCCTAACACCGTGTATACAAATCTGTGTGCGTCTCCTTTACCACAAGAATGCCTCCTATTTTATGCCGATTTTCATTACATTCATTACATTTCATTACGATGGTCCCTAAAACATAAGTTTTTGGAGGTCTTTCCACCATTGGTCCTCAGCTTACTATTCTGAATGACTTTACACCATTAGTGAACTTCACTGCCTCTTCTAGACCATTATGAATGCCAAATTCTTTGTTCTATATCAGTATTGAACCCATCATGCTAAGGTCATGATTCACCCCATTTTCCAAACATATTTATGCAAGATTTGAGCAATGGGACTAAGGCTATGATTCAGAGCTAACGACCTGAGGTTCTTTATGTGTTTTTCTTTGTATTTGTGAAACAGAACATACAGAAGAGGAAGGCAAATTCATTCTACTGATGTTAATCAGGGAAATGTTTGGTATATTGCAAGAAATCTAACTTCTTCATACCAGTTTGCACCAATACAACTACCAAATGCCTGAGTATCTAAAGGAAGGATGCTGAGCCAAAGACTTTCATGTGAAACTGGTGTCTTCAGTTAGGAATAATGTACCAGACTGCTCCTGGATGGTGCTGAGCAGGTAGCAATGGAGTTATCAGCAGATGCTCTACTATTCCAAGTATCTAGCTCCATACTTTGTGTGGCAATCTTAGGTTGTTGAAGTGAGTGAGAGTTCTGTATTAATGAGTAAAATGTAAACTGTTCCTTATGCACTACAGAGTATGTTCTAATAATGATGTACATTTCTGGATGTTTTCGATATATTATCTGTAGACTTCCTCTACAGGCCTCAAATGTTGTTCTGCTCATAAGCAGTGTGCCTTTATGGAAAATTAATGAGGCCATGAAATTGTGTGTTTTTGTTTTTTTTTTTTTTTTTTTTGTTTTTTTTTTTGTTTGTTTTTTTTTTAACATATGTATCTTTTACTGTATGTAGCTAATGAACAGGGGAAGGAACCCATATTTCTCCCTCTTAAATGCCATCATCTTTTAGTTAAAACTATCTTTTGATACTAAATCCTAATTCAAGGTATCCCCTATATTCTTCAAAGAGCATTCTGCAAATGAAAAAAAGTCAAGTATATTTGAACACAGGTGTGCAGATGTTTATATATATATATATATACACATACATACACATATTTGTGCATATGTATATATGTAAATATTCTGGGCGTGTGCAGAGTGTATAATTGATATACTGGCCTCAGGCTACCATATCGGTTGACAGACAGTAACTTCAGTAAGGTAAGGCATGATGTTGTTGAGAGCTTTAGTAATTGTAAAACATTTGCATACTGTTGCACTGTAGGTGAGTAACTTCTTTTCAACTTCATAAATTAATAGACAAAACAAATCTGCTGCAGAGATAAATAAATGGTCATGAAAGCTGGAGAAGCACAAGGAATGCTTATAGATAGATCTATTATATTCCACATTACAACAGCCTTTGGAATAACCTAGAAAACTCTATGACGTCTGGTTATGAATCTGAAATCATGTGCATTAAAGAAATACACTGCTGCAGGGTGTAATATTGTTATGCAGAGAATTGCATGGAGGAGGACGATTAGTCCTATGCCTCCCTTAAGTTTTTGTCATGGTTAATGTCTTTTGAATATATTCTTATAAATTCTTACAGCCTTACTTGCATAGTACTTTGAAAGGTCTACATAGCTCCACTAGTAGGGATTAATTTACCGTGTCACCGCCTGGACTATGTGTAAGAAGAATGCCATGAATATTATCATTATGAAGCACTTATTTCTCATTGTTTGCCAGTAGCCTCAGAGTGAAGAACAATCAAAGAAAGTGTCTGCTTCTAAAAGGATGCATTGAATCGAGATTTCTTTCTTTTCAGGTTTCATATTCCTGCACACTGTGTACTTTTAAACTGCAAACAATGGCAAGGTCTCAGGACCTCATGAGTTTTAATGACTCTCATCTACGCAGTTCTCTACCATTCAGAGAATATTGACAAGAACAGCAACATAGCCTGAAGGTTATAACTTTTCAAATCAGAGAAATGTATATTCTTTAAGGTCAGCTGGAGTTAGGGATGGAAAGAACAATGGAAATAATACTTTTTTTTTTTCTTCTCCAGATAACAACTGTGAAGTGAGAGATCATCAGATAATCTAAATTTATTTAGTCTCTGTCTTTTGAATTCTTTTTCTAGGTGAGAATGTTCTTGAAGGCAGTTATTTCTCACAATTGTCTTATCAAAAAAAAAAAAAAAAAAAAAAAAAGAACTCTCCCAAAATAAAGTTAGAATGACTGCAGCTATTACAGGAAAATCTGTAGAATATACTTACTGCATATAAATGTTCAAGAAAGGTGCCAAGTTGTCAGCCTGTGAGAATGAGGCATGGGTTCTTTGATGCACCCTGGATTCCAATAAGCCATGCAGAGATTTCACTATGTCAAGGGAGCAATTTCTTCAACTGTCTGAAACAGGAGATACAAATAAAGCAGATGTTTTCTGAGTAGAATTAAGACCAGGAGATATGCAAGCAAAGGTCTAAATAATTTCTTTCTCGTTTTTATGACACTTCTGTGAATTATTTCCATTATACATTTGTAATTAGAGGGCAGAGCAGATGGTGGAGGGTTAGTTCAAAAAAAAAAAATAAAGAAAATATTTATTTTAAAAAACAGTGATGCAAAGGATTAATGTATTGCATCAGAAAGGTTTTCTTCTCTTCTCTGCAACTAAAATTTTGCTCCACTGATGTTAAATTGGAGTGAAGTGAGACCTGAGGGCATGTCTGCACTTAATATTGTACATTTTGTGTATCTACTTTTAATGATCCATAGCAATTGCATATACCCACTATTTTCTTATTTTCTGAAGAAAATGTATTCACAATGACAAATATGTTTCCAAAGAAAATCACAGCTAGTACATATCAATGCCATGTTTTGAATTGCCCAGTCAACATTCTGGTCAGAAATCCCAAGGTCCATTGATTCAAAATTGTGCCGTAGTCATTCTGAGGGTTCTCACATTACGTATCATGCAGTGAAGGAACTCCAGGTGTTCACAGGAAACAGAGGAACAGGTAGGAATTATATTGTTTCACTCCTTGAAACCACTTTGTTTTTGTTAATGAGTGTCATGTGGAAAATGTTGACCTAAAAAAGGTGAACGTTGATAGTTTCTATAAGGCTGAAGAGACAAGATTAGTGCAGACAAAACTAAAGCTGATCTGTGATATCATATTTGTGTTTTAAGAGTATCTGAGGACAGAGAAGGAAAAAGAGAAGCAGGAGAGGAGAAGGAGGAAGACCTGGAGGAGAAGAAGAATGAAAAAGCAGGGTGAAGGTATTCATTTAGAGGAATTTAACTCAGGGCTTAGTCAGCTATTACTGACACGAATACTGTACTGAAGGCTGTCAATGGTGGTGATCGAGATCTAGAATGAAAATCTGTGCTTAGCTTATCTGGTGATACAGCAATAGGTTGCCTACATGTTTTCTTATCAGACCTGATCAATGCTGACAGAAAACACAACAGTTCACAATTACTATAGTGTACATCAGCTAACCATCATAAGCAGAACAGCCAATTAAATCACTGAAATGATGTTTTTTTTTCTTTCTATCATAATGTATCACACTCCCATGTCATATATTCACAGGTATGTGAACATATTGTGAAAAGAGATCGCAATGGGTAATCACATCCTGGACAGAAGAGTCATCAGGGTTTTCAGGAGGTGACACAGAGCTACAGTTGATGCTCAAGAAAGAGATAAGGACTTATCTCCTTTCCATAGTACATCTTCAAGTTATAGCCCCAAACTTTAGACCTTAATCCTTATTTCATTGAAATAGGGTAAGATATAATGGCTGAAAGATGAGTATACATCAACTCTAAATCATAATCAAGTATATCTTTTTAACAGGAAGAATGGATTTAGCACTATGAAAATATCAAAGAAATTAGAGTGTTTTGCAAACATCAAGAGCAGTCTAACAATAAGGAATACATCCTTTTCTGAGAACTGAGCTTTAATCAAGCAAGTACAATAAATCTGAATAATTAATTAAAATTCAATGGTCTCTGATGTCCAGGAAATCATATTAATTCCATCCTAGCCATAATTTCTGAATGAGTCTGTAACAAAGTTTCTGATGTCATAAGGCTAATCCTAGTGTCTTTGACTGGCACAGTGACATTATAATGTGAGTCTACAAAAAATAGGGTTACCTTTAAAAATATTCATCAAATGTAGATTATCTTTTTTATTATGCTTTAATGTGTACATTGACGATTGTAATATTTTTAGGAAACTTTTCTGATACCTTTGGTTTTGTATTCATATTTAAGAAGCTTAAACAAACATATGAATAACACTTAAAAGAAAGTAGAATTGCTGACCAAGATCCCAGTCACCCAGTCACAAAAGCAGATTCTAGTATTAAGGACAAAGCAATATTACTTTTAAAGTATATCCTTAGTTTGAGTGGCATTGTTTTATTTCCAAACCTTTCATCTTCTGTGGTGATACCTAAGGAAGCTACATGAGTTCATAGTCTAAGAAGGTTTCTGATGATACTTAAAAGGGTAGATGCATAGTTTCACTTCTCTGTTCTGTTAGCTTTATCATGGGAGTATATTTTACAGTTGAACGGCTCTTGAATATAGCTTTGGGTCATATTAAATAAGTAGGCAGAGGGGCATGGCTTATCATAATTTACCATAAAGTTTTACCTGTAAAGGAAGACATACAGTTGTTGAACAAAAGGCATTTGGCTGTGAAATGGGCTGTAAAGTCACCCAACTATTGTTTGCCAGATCTGAAATTAAAATGGATTATTTGCTCCTTTTGCTGCTGTATCCAAGAAGTATACAGTGTGCAACTCCCAGATGCATATCCAAGACATATTACAATTTTGGCTGTGTAATATGAGGGCCATAAGGTATGAAAGGTAACTCTCTCTACTACGGAGAAATAAATCATTTCTAAATTGAGAAAAAAAAAAGTGTATGGAACTAGTGTCTTGTCCACAGTGAAAAATGATACCTTACAAACTTCGGAAATTTACATAAGTAATACAACTCCTCTCTCCCTGCCTCAATATAAGTTCACACTTATTCCTACTTTGGTTTGAGACCACATGTAGTACGCACTTCTTTTACTGGCATAGGGATTGTGCATAGACAAAATGGTTTTCATCCATACACAGACGTTTCACTTTAAAGCTCAGAAGAGCATGTGACTGGATTAATGCTCTCACCATCCGTTTCTACCAACACCTTCTGATGCTTATGTCCTCGGAAGGGACTGCGCAAACGCTTCCTAATCTGCTTTGGCAAAGTCAGACCACTAAGATCAGATCTCCTTGCCACCAGTTTGGAGCCAGCCTAGCTGACCTTGCCTGTAGCAGGTTATGAAAAGTTCATATGATCTTTCCAGCTAGCAAAGGGGTGGGGACAGCAAACTCCACCAGAATGGCGATGACAAACAGTCTGGGGACAATTACATAGAAAACTGCACCATCTGTTTGCTGTGTAAACATCTGTTCATTACCTGTACCGGTAGTGATTTTGTGTAATAAAATCACACTTCACAAGCAATGTATGCTTTTCGGGTAAAAGCACTTCTGCTAGCCCAGCCCGCTGGGTCCCTTGTTGGAACACATACTATTTACCTAGAGATGTGACTAATTGTATCAGTACAGTGCTTGATTTACCTTTACATTTTCCCCAGTGTGGTCAGGAGTATGGCTTAATATTGACTCTACAGTCATGGCACAGCCCTTACGATAAATATAATCAGATAGGAAAATGGTACAGATACTCCTCTGCTTTGGAGTCCTCTGTGAGTAAATCCTTGAAAATCTTTTGTATTACTACTTTTAAAGATAAACATTAAATAATACTTATCCTTAGTTTACGAATAATTTTCCTTTTCCAGTAGGAAAAAAAAAAGCAAGATAAGTGCCTTATCTATTCTAAAGAGTAAAATAAATTTATTTAAAAGTTTAAAAATAAAAGAAGGTCATACTTTGAAATTTAGCAAAATCTTTTACTTGAATAAGCGCCTTGTCTCATTGTTGGAGATTTACACAACTTTTATGATGCAATTTGCACTTCATGTGTGTTGTGAGATTGGATTTTTCAGAGTATGGAATTCATATTGAATATTGAATCTCATTTCATATTTCAAGAAAAAAATATAAATATATGAATAGAAACTGTATTGTTGTTGAACTAGAAGAATTTAGCTTACTAATCTTTGTTGAAGTTTGGTAAGGGACATATTACTTTTTAAATAATATTTACTTTCTAATTGACGTGCATTTTCTCTGTAAAGATTTGCAGGTCTCCATCAGCAAAGTTCTGAAGCATTTTTTGGTAGCCATGTCCAGGTGAGCTTGTTTGTCCCTGATTTGATCTGTGTTTTCTCCTCAAAGGTAAAATATCAGTTTATGACAAAAAGTCTTAGTTAGATGTGCAATATGTATTTTTTTTCCAGTTTATAGCATAAAATAAGATTGTCTTTTTCTCCCCTAAACTTGTTTCCAAGCCTTCTGCTTTACAACTGAAGAAACAGGAAAATAAATAAATAAATAAATTGGTAAGAAAAAGACTAATTATGTAGTGAGATTTTTTTAATTGAAATGCTACTGCACTCGCAATAAATTTAGTTATATTATTCAAATTTGTGTACAGTATTTATATTTTAAATTAGATACGACTACACAAAAAAATGAAATTTAAATAAATCATGATTTTTGCCTTATATGATGCTGAGCAACAATGATTTATTGCATACATAGATCTATATAATAACCTTTGCAAGATACCTGTTCATAAGTCTGTGCTTGCTTATTTCATCATAAGCAGCTTAACCGCTGCTTTAAGACAATTTCTCCTACTTAAATTTTCTGGCTTTTTTACACCTGGATACACACTGAGATAATTTTTCATTTCTTTGTAATTAAGTGAAAAATATTTTATACTTTACTAACTTCAGTATTTTAAACATTTTGTGTGTACTGAAAATAACTCAGCTGATCAGATTTTTTTTTTCTATGAAGAAATGTCACATGACAGATTCTGTCTCTTCATATATTTCTGTTTCTTAATACTAGATTTGAATTTCTACTTTTTGTCATGTCAGTCACTGCAAGAATAGGAAAATATTGTCAGGAGAGATACAACTGGCTTATTTCCATCTGAATGTAGTGTTCTAAGTGAAAACACATCATCTTTATACTAAAAAGGCACTAAATATATAGCTATTGAATGAAGATTAAATTGGTCCATTTGGCATTAAACAAAGCCAAAACAACCAAAGGAACAAAAGGACCTCTTTTGTACTCATTTTTGGCATACCAACATGTGAATTGATTCAGAAGTGGCTGACCATTGACCATTGACCATCAAGATCTACCATATATAATTCATCACCAACATGGAAGTAAGCATTCACTTCCTCAAGTTTAATTTGAAGGATGCATTGAAAATAATATGTAATACTAGTATTCTTTTACAGTATGATTTCATATGGCAGCCTGGCTGGAAAAGGAATTCTGTTCTTGAATATAGCAATACGATTCTTTTCATTGAAGAATCAGTATACATGAAATTTTTGTGAGAAAAAATACAACCAAATGGATTTTTTCTTCTTGATATAAGTGAAAATAATGTTTATACCCTCTGAAGATATTGGACGTCTGGGTCATCTTTCTATTGCTATGTATAGTCACTTATTATTTTCTTATATCTACTGTTTGTTCATGTGCTGCCAGATACCATCAAGTCTCTGTGTCATTGCTCAGAAGGTTTAAATTCTGTGATCAGTCTTCTTATGCCTGTTTAACAGAGACTCTAAACTGCACTCCAAATTAGGGCAGTACTTTTCTGTTGTGTTGTCAGACTACAACAAAAAGTTTGAGACTATAATTTTATTTTCTATGAGCAAAAAAAAAAAAAAAAAAAAGAATCTTTAATTGATTTTACTTAATAGCTGCCTTCCTGCTCTGGATTAGATTGGATGGTTCTCTGATAGAGATAAAAATCAACCCAATCTCTGATTATCAGGTCCTTGAGTAAACAAATGGTTGCATTTATGATTATTTTTCCTGTGCTACAGATCCATAGATACCCAGTCAGAGAGTGACTTTTTAGCCTATACTGTTTACTGAATAAAAGATGGCTCTTGAGATAGCTACAGATTAACAAATGGAATTATACTGTAATTTAGATTTGAAGGGACCTCAGGAGTTCTCCTAGTCCTGACATTCCTTCATCTGGATGACCTCCAGATGTCCCTTTAACCTTGACTAACTTAGTTAGATTAGATTGCTCTGGGTAACCCCGTCAAGGCTGCAGTGTATCCAAGGATGGAGATCCTACAGCCTATCCAGTCCCAGCTGCAACACACTGGTGACTTCTTTTTTTCCCTCTCTCTCTTTCTACGCAATTAGAATGTCTTTTTTTGTAACTTGTGACAGTTGCCTCTATCCTTTCATCATACACTGATGAGCAGGGTCTTGCTCTGTCTTCTGAAAAATGTGTTCCTTTAGGAGCTGGACCCTTTAGCTAGTCTGTAGATAGACTTCCCTTTTACCCCCTTTTCACCAGGGTGAAGAAACTTGGCTCCCACAGCCTCCACTTGAGTGTCAAGTGCTTCAGTCCCCTCACCAGCCACTGGCTGTCAGTTGGACGTTTACAATGTGCCTTTGCCAGAGGAAGAGCATTTGAGTAAGACGGGAAACAGTTTAGGGGACTTGAGAGATTAATACCATAAAATAAAATTAAACTTTGTAAACTAGAGTCCCAATTTATCAGTAGTCAGTGTTAGTTGAGAGGAATCCTATCTTTGCCTATTTCCTAGACTCACTGCACTCTCAGGTTTTCAGGCTGTTATGCTGTTATTTATTCATTGTAGTGTGGAGGTATAGGTTTATATTTTTCACCATTTAATATGCTATAATGAAACCATCAGGAGGTGAGATTTTGTCTAATTCAATGGTTTTAATTATATTGAGCATTAATTTTGCCATATTGCTCTCTCTCTTCGAGGAGAAAGAGATATTTTTCCCTGTAACTCAACTACAACTTATGCTGGTTAAAAAAAAAAAAAAAAAGAAAAACTAACTGAAAAAAAAGGCTAAAAACTGTATAAGAAATAATTAGGCATACCAGTAGAAAAGCCAAGGTGGGGAAAATAAAACAATGGTCATTCATAGTTCATTTCTAAAGACCATTTAAATTAATCTTCCTCTTATTTAATGGGGTATAAACAGAAATTGCACAACTAAAGTCAAGTGACATCTTACTAGAGAAATTCTGCATTAAAAAAAAAATAAATAAATTGTTTGCAAATATCCTGATGTTCCAGCCTGGTGGGTGGACGAGACGCTGGCACGTTCTCTTTTGCTTTGCTATACACGTGCCTCTAGGTGCCTGGTGGGGACAGAGTGCACATGCAAAACCCGCACACCACATTAAGTTACCACCGTGCCTTGCTGTGCGCGGTGGGAGAGATGTGAGGGGTGATTCCGTGTGTGCTTCCACATCCCTTCCCACTCAATTTCAGAGCACAGCTACAGCAAAGTGGACTGTGCTCCTGTAGCTGCTTGCAGAACAGCCCAATTACCTGTGTCATTATTGTTTATTTCACACCATTCTGATGACAATCTGCTCTAGTGCAATACTGCACACAATAATCAAAATCCTTTGTAAAAACTGCATATTATGCTAGCTGGTTTGCTGAAAGTCTTTTTTTTCTAGATGAAGCAATAATATGAACTCTGATATTTGGAAGCTGAGGAATTTCAAAGCAGTAGATGCTTTGCTTTTCTGAAATGAGATTTTTATGTCTCTTTTGCCTAACTGACTATTGACTATTTTTCACAACTCTGACTCAGCTTCATACATATTTAAGATGTTGTAAACACAGACATTCACAGTCAATGTGATATAAAAGCAATATGTGTTAATTTAAAGCATTATATTGGACAACATTCTATTGTATAACAACAAAATATTTCTGTGTTTACAAAGGCTTAATATTTAAATCTACTGAGACTGGAAAGTTATTTTTTAACCAGAAGTAATAAAACTATGATACTTAATAGCTAGAGCTGATTCAGAAATTCCTCCCTCAACAGACAGCTAATTTTTAATTCTCTTTCTAACTACATAAAGAACGGGACATGATTCAAATGCTTATTGGGAATAATTTCTGAATCTACTGTTATCTGTGACTGAAAAGGCGTAAGAGATTCACCGATTGCTTCCGGTGATTTATGACAAATTGATGGTCTCTAAGGAATGTGGTCAGGAAACTCTGAGATTATTAGAAAGGTTAGATGGAGGAGCATATTCAAGTACTCAAAGAAAAAAGATAAAAAGATAGATAAGCATGAAAAAGATGTATAAGCATAAGTAATAGCATCCAAAAGTACGATAAAAGTGTTAGAAAGAAAGGAAGAAAAAATATGTTGTGATGAGAAGAGAACGAATAACTTAAAAAACAACCTAGATAGGCAGGCTGATTGTAAGATGAAAATCTGAATTCATAGAACAGCTTTTAAACTAGTGATATGAAGAAACAAATGAAGAAATGAACTGCAAAAAAAAGTGAAATTTGAATGTGCAGTAACGCACTGAGAAGCATGGTTTTCCTGAAGAGCCAACATTGCAGAAAATTAAACATAAGACTATAAGTGCATCAGTTTGAGTCTTAGGTGCATCAGAAGTGGTGTTGCTTTATAAAAATGGGAAATGAAGTTTCTGCAGTCTGAAAGCAGCTCTTATTCCTATGAAAACTAGTGACAAAGTTAAAAGGCATAAAAATTGTACTCTAATGCCATCACTGAAAGCGCTGATAAGGATGCACATTTGGGATTCTACTGGGGACATATCAATAAAATACACATGTGACATAGTAGAGCTTAATAAAAAAGCAAATTTAGAAAATTAATAAGAAAATCCGTCCAGTCAAATTTATCCTTAGTGCACCCCATTGGCTTAGCTATATAATGTTAGATCTGATCCTCTTAATGGGTAGCCTCCTATTTTCCAAATTCCACATTTTTGTTTGAGCATTATATTTTCAATATACATATAGTGTGTTATAGTTGACTGTCTCTTTTCTGAGTATCTCCTCTATCTCTCCACTCCCTTCAACCCCCTTGCCCATACTGAGCTTACTGTGCATTCATCAGACAATTCTAAATACTCTTCTATTACTCTTAATTACTGATGTCCTAAAGGAGTTTCCATGTGCAAAGTAATTTTAATAAAGCTGTCTTTCTATGCATCTCTCTGTATCTGTTTACACATACATTGTATGTCTTTTTTCTTCCATACTTCATCAGGACAAAGCTTAAACCTTTTGCTATTTTCTGCAGCTGAGAAGGGATTCATCTCCATATTATACTAGTCCACCATAATCTTGATTACAGTAGGCTTCTGTCTGTTTCAGCCAGATTTAAACCAAAATCATAAATTATTATCAATTTCACATTCCCAATACAGCTGTTGTATTTTATAGAGACATTTATCAGAACATACGCTCTACATCTCAAGTCCCATCCCTACGTTACTGAACTACCAGAAATGAAAGGTCTTTTCTGCTTCCATTTTGACCATAATTCCTACCCTGGATTCCTAAAAAGCCTCTTTTTAACACAGACATAATTAAAACAGATATATTTTTGCATCAACTTTCCTATTTTTTTGTTTCACTGAAAGTATCTTCACTTATTTCACATTTTCTAAAGTTATTCACATTTTTCTCTGACTAAATAAACTTAGAAAGTTGATTATTCTCTTTTCCTCTTTGCTACTTTTTTCTTTAAAAATAATTTTAATGTCTTACTTAAAGATTTTGAGAACTTTTAGAACATAGTTTATAAAAATCATGCATACAGATAACTATATAATTCATCAATTAGGAAAAAGAATATGAAGAACAGTGTATGTCAAAAATCAATCTTGAAAAAACAGAATTAAATTTAATCTAGCAAAAATTTCTAAATATTTAGAAATAGAAAGGTACAATTTAAATATTTGGAATATACTGTGTTTCAGTATATTCAACACTTTCAAATTAGCAATGAATAACCGGTTATGCACTTATTAGTCTTACCCCCTGCTGCAAACTTTTCTGAAATATTATTAATATAAGAAGTAAGTATATATATATATTTTCTGTACATGTACATACAACTTCCAAAAAAAATTTAAGGAAAACAATTTTGAATTTGATAGATAGCAGATTATTTGTATCCTACTGTTCACATATACTGAACAGACAAATCAATTTTACAAGTATAATCTAATACTAGCTCACCTTGCACACAATTCTTATTGTCCATCTTGTGAAATTCAGCATTTCTGAGAGCAGAATCATTAGCTGTGATAGATAAGCGTGTGCCAGTGTTCTGCATGCATTTGAGATTTCACTCATGGGCTACATAATGTGTCTTTTTCACCATGAGAATTTCCCCATTAAAAATTTGCAGGATATACAAAAAAGGTATGAAGATAGGTATAACTAACCTCACTGCAGTGAGTTCTTTTTCTCCAGCTCCCCCAGACAGAAATGTCTATAACTACAGATTGTGGGTTCAGACAAGAAAGAGGAGAAAATGGATCTATTATCCACGATTGCAAAGTAAAAAGAGAAGAGCATAGATGTACAAGTGTGGTGTCTCCTGCGTTACAGCTTGCACCTACCCCTTCCTAGGGACACCTGAGGGGGCAACGCTGCGTTGCTGGTTGGCAGCAGTTGCAGTGCCCTCTCCAGCATGTGCACACACACACCCTGGTCTCTCTTCTCCTTTGTAATGTTCCTTTTTTTTTTTTTTTTTTTTTATTATTATTATATTCTCTTAATAATTCCTCTTAATTGTTTTTTAAAAACACTCTGTAATTATTAAAGGCACAAACAAGGCAGGCTGACATACAGTTTGAGGGACAGACTTGTTGCTAAAGTATCTAATGGTTGTGTTTTCTTTCTTAAAAAAAAAAAAAAAAAAAAAAAAAAAACTTTATTTAATCATATAGCTAAATCTGACTCACAAACACCTTGCAGTATAACTGCTCTGTAAAGTGGCAATAAGAGTATTGATTTTTTTTCTTTTAATTTCTTGGGGCATACCAAGAAATAAAATGGTGGATGGGAATGTCTATCTTATCCCACGTTATTTCCTCAGTATTGAGAAACTCAATGCAGCTGAGCCACAGCTGAAACACTGTGCTTCCTTCTCCTGTTTACACAACACAGTCTCTTATAAAAGTTACCTAAGGAAGGAAACAGAATATGTATGTAAAGAAATCTCAAGAGAAAGAAATCATGAAAACACTTCTAGGCTTTTTCCAGTTCCAAATCATGTGGACCTAGCTTCTCATATCTTATGAAGTGAAAGATAATATAAGATAATAATAAGTTCTATACAATGTAAATATGTCAATTTTGCTTCTTTTCAAATTAACTAAAAGGAAAATTTTTCAAAAGCATAAATATAAGTTAAGGACATAGCTCTTCCTCATTTTCACTGAGAGGTACTGAACACCTTTAGTAATTTTGAAAGTTGTCTTCACAGAGAAAACAACATTTCACAGCTCAGTGAATACAGCACACTTCCAGAAATGGTGCAGAAGAAAATCCAGTTTAACCCTTTTGTTAATGACATTTAAAGAGCCAAAATGTGATCAGTATTCTTAAATGTTCACCCCTTTCACCTCTCAGAAGCACAGTAGGCTAAAGGTCAATAATGCAATACGACAAAATAACATATTTACAGATAACCCTTTTAGAGTAGAACAGTGCACTTGCCATTATATATATATATATATATATTATATAAAATATATATATTTATATAAAAAAAAATGTTAATACTAACTTTCTTCTGAAATAGCCTCCTGCCAGTGAGTGCCTGCTCGCTATAGGATAGTCAATATGGTTAAATATGATGCCTTGACTATTAGTAAGTTTGGATCTCTTATCTCTTTAAAAAAAAAAAAAAAAAAAAAAAAAAAAGATCTCTGCCAGAGAAAGTGATTCTACTACTATTATTCAAATCTAGAACTTAAAAAACCCTATTTTATTACTTTGTTTTGAGGATACTTTAGTGAAAACACTCAGCTTCCCAATGTTTTGATTCTCTCTCCATTAAATTTGCATTTACATTGATACTTAAAGTTCATCTACTTTACTTATCTCTTTTAGTTTTTGAGTTTAGATGCTCTGTTTGAATTTCAGTAACTTATTCTAAATTAGGTTATTCACTTAATCGAGAACATGAAATTCCCTTCAACTTCTCCTGACCTTAGTGCTGCAATATCAGTGGTAAAGTGTCTTACTGAAATACTTAATCGGAAGAGGTGTGTTCTGAGTACTAGTTTAAGCAATCAAGACAAATATTTTGCTGAGCTTCGCTACTTCATTCATTTTGGATTTTGTTTAATACCTGTACTATGTGCTAAATTCTCTATTACAAGTATAAATCTGTTTCAATGTAAGCTGAAAAGCTATGTGTGCAACTGAGGTCAGAAATCAAATTTTCATAAAAAATCGTTGAAAAGAATTACCTTGCAAAGTTACCTTGAAAGTATTTGTTTTGAAAATTAGATTTGTATTAATATTTTACAACTTAGCTTGTTTAATACAGAACTTGGTGAGGGTACAGAATGGAAAACAGTGTTTGTGTGTGTGTGTGTGTGTGTGTGTGTGTGTGCACTTGCATGTGCATTTAAATACAAGCTGACCTTTACTTATTCTTTAACCTCACTTAAGAGTTAATGAAAACATAACAGTGGTTCATTTCATTATTTTGATAGATGGATGGATATCACCAGTCTCTGCAATTTATCTTCTCAGCTAGATTATCGTTTTGAAGCATATTGGGCAAACAATGGGTAGATTAATATTAGTTTTCTGGAGGCATTCTCAGTTGCTTTCTCAAATTCCTTTTTTTTTTTTTTTTTTTTTTTTTTTAATAAAGAAAGGCTTAGGAGGTAAAATCATAGTTCTATCATCTGTGGCAAAAGCTATGGAACTTGTTATAAATATGAAATTCAAGTTTACTTATAATTGTGAAGTAGCTGAATATCAAGGCTGTGCCTGTGCACACACCCACTGTACTCGAGTCCTTAACTCCCTCGGTGGGCTAGGAAATCCCTGGGCAGCCACCTGCAGAGATGAGACAATGAACTGGCTGGAGACAATGGACTGACCTAGGAGACAGTGGACTGACCTGGAAGGAGACGATATCCAAGCTATCTTCACAACTGAGTGTTTGAGTCATTACTACAGGAGCTCTCCAGCAGTGCATTTCAGAGGGGTACAGAGATTGTCCTGGTCCAATTAGTATGCTTAAATGTGTTGATTAACCCTCTTGGTGGATTGACCCAAATTAAGTATTTGTTAGTAAGTATTAGAAACTATAGTGGCAGTCTCTTGTGCGTACACAGGGTATTTATAAGATGTTTCACAAGTAAAGATAAATAGTAGTGAACATGATCATGCTGGAGTGGCCACATCAACCATCCAGATTGTAAGAAGAATAGCAGTTTGGGAAGTTTCCCTTCAGCCCACTGAAATCATTATTTCAAGGACTCTTGCAACAGACACTCCTCCATTCAGACAGTAACCAACTATCTATAACCCCATACAAGTGCTACTCTCTGACAGGAACCCAACTGCAACAATATTATTATTTATTATTATTATTATTCATTGTCAGTGTGTGTGTCTATGCAACACAACTAATAAGAAGAATAAGTTAAAGTTTTTCTGATAGCATGAAAATGTCATCCTTTAAAAAAAAAAAAAAGGTCTTATTTCTCACCATGTTGAATTATGTTATCTGGTTTTTTTTAGACAGCTTAGAAAGAAAACATATCTGTCTTTTTAGACAACTGGTCTAAAGAGCCTAAAAGAATGTATTAACGGTAACACTTGAGATTTGTTTTCTAAGAGAAAATATACAATCAAGCTGTCTTTGCACTAGGTTCTGCTCCATCTAGTCTTTGTAATTCTACCTCCTTCTCCTCACTTAAGCTAGGAACTCCTTGAGGTCATTAAGGCGAGATTTTTTGTTTAGTTCATTAATGCCAATTTGCCATTATGTTATGCATTAGAGATCTGAATAACAGAAGTGAAAAGAAAAGACAGGTAAAACCAAGAACTTAAATTCTTGAAGTCCAGCAAAGCTTCAATTTAGTTTACTTTTCTGGTTGAACAACAAATGTAAGCATATGTTTCTCAACTGTATTTTTATAGGGCTTTTTAATAGAAGCTGGAATTAGGCTGATGCTGCAGAACAATCTTCTTAAGTTTTAAACACGTTTACAATTTAAGCTATTGAATGAAGAGAGTTGGCTAAATCCATTTTGCAAATTGTGCAGAAAAATACCCATTGTGAAATGTATTTGGAGTCCTCACAGTTTGAGATGATTCTGCCTTGAAAAGTGGTGGAAGGGAGGAATACAGCAGGTGTCTAACTACCACTGAATGACTGGAATAGAGAAAATTATTGTTCACTGTTGCTTCTAATGCAGAAACTAGGGTCATCAAATGATTTTGAGATGGCAGGACCAAAACAATTTCGAAAAGGGTTTTCTCATTAATGTATGATTAATTTGGGGAACAGCTTGCATAGTAGGTTGTGAATGCACCTTTGTCTGGAAAGTGAGTAGATAAATTCATGGAAAAAGTATCTTTTGAGTTTTGTTAAATACAGTAACACCATTCCAGCATACAGAGTCCGCTAGAGCCTGGAAGGCATGTCGAGGTGACGTAACAATATCCTTGCCTTACTTGATTTTCTTTCATATTTTTTTCCCTAAGCTTTTGCTTCTGGAGTCTGGAAATTCAAAATAGAGCTGGACAATGCTTTTGTCTGATTCAATACAGTAGTGCTTAAGTTTTACCTCCTTCCCTCTTTGCAGGTTTCAGGAATGTTTAAATAGATTATGAGAGCAATCTATCATGAGCTTCTAAAATTACAAGATAGTGATAGAACAGAATTCCTGCCAAAAAACCTGCAAAGAATTATGAAATTCTTATATGATTCCAATTATACGCAAATTTCAGGTTCCCACTTATATAAAAGTATTACCAGTCTATTTCTGGAAAGCACCAGTATGGTAGAATTATCTTTGGGGAAAGTCTTTTATCTTCTTAACTTTCCGCATAATCTATTATAGTCTATAGGCAAAAATGGCATGTATAAATGTTACTTGAAATCCAGTTATTCAAAACAAATTTTTTTCTATTTACAATTATGAGACTTGATATATTAATTTAATAATTTAATACAGTATTAAATTATGTACTAAACAAAGAATTGCAGCTGGTTTATTACCCTCAACACCTAGAAACAATAATTCCAAACAGAAGGTCAGCTGTTGGCCTGCTAGTGGTTTTATCTTGCACAGCAATAGTGAGATAGATTTTTTTAGTAGAAGGCAGTAAAAAGTAATTTTTACTTCCCCTTCCCCCTGCCAGGAGATTAAATGTCTCCAGATTTTATAACAGTCTCTGCTACCTCTTACTTTAAATAGATTGGGAAATTATCATTGATTTTCTAATATAATTTCTTGGTTATTTTTTCCTTTCAATTTGAGAGGATTTTTGTCAAAAGAAATACCATGGTAAAATATTTATATATATATATGTGTGTGTGTGTATACACACACACACACACACACACACATATATATACATATATATATATCTGCTTGTCTATCTCTGCTTCCTTTTTTTTCCCTATATTTTGCCAATAAATAGTACCTATTTGGTATAGAATATTCAAAACATATTGAGGACTCATGTGGCTTACTTAAGTAATCTTCCTGGCTGATCTTTGCTCTTTTGATAAAAATCCTGTCAATTTAGACCCAAGATTAGAGTTCTGTTGATTTGCTTGTCTCAAACTGCTATAAAGACAGAGTTATATAACTTATTTTTCTGCAAGTACAGTCTTTGACAAAGTGTGTTATATGCCTTGTATCTTTACATTTTATATACCCATCTTAGACACAAGTATTCAGCATTTTTGATTTTACTTAAGGTCTGCTCTTCCAAAACCTGTGTGGTCACCCAGCATGCTGAAATATCAGTTGTCTTACAAATAAAACTTCATCCTTCTTTCCAATACATTAATTTCTTAGAGTTACCTTTTGGAAATGTACAAAAGGAACAATTATTTAGTAACTGAGTAAAATATTTGAAGGTTAGACCATGTAACCAATTCTACTTCAAATTGGTATAATCAACTCATAAATATCTTCCATAATTTTTTAGGTACTTTGTGTAATATACTTGTGCATACATAAAGTCCATTTTGAAAAAATGTTGTACATTTATATTTCTTTGTTCCTCTCCTTTTTCTGTGTGCTCTCATGAGCAAGTAATTTTAAGAAACACCAGCCAAACGATGTGGAACAACTCACGGACTTACTGTTGCTTCAGGCCTTCTGCAAATTAAGGAACCTATATTAATAGATCAGTTATACTCACTTCCTGTTACTGTGCTGTTGTTTTTCTCTTTCTTTCTGTATCATAGTCATAATTACACAACATTTACTTTGTGGTTGTTATTTGCGTAATGAAGCCTTAGATATTTAATGACAAAAAGTGTTTTAGCTGCTTTATATAACCCTTACAAAAACATTGACTTAAGATAGCATTTATCTTTAAAAAAAAAAAAAATAGAAATAAAAAGAGAAAGCACAATACCTTCCTGTTATCACCTAAAACTAGCTGAACCTCCCTTATCTCTCTAATAATGAATGATAAATACAACATTAGTATTCTTCTTTAATCCACTAACGAGACTTTTGTGACCCTCTATTGCTTTTCCTGGTCTTAGCAAAAACTCACACTCTGCTGGAAGAAGTTTCAGTATTTTAAAGCAACTTGCCTTGTTTACACAATTCTATTCCAGTTTAATAAAATCCAGGTTTTCAGAAATAAACTAGTGAGAAGGAATTCACATTTAGAAAGTGTTCAGGGTATTCAGAAAACTCATAGTGAAATGCAAATCTATTCAGATTCAGATTTTGAGACAAATTGTAATGAAAATTCAACAGGCTACTTTCATTAAAACCAAGCCAGAAACCAATCTCAGACCACTCTGTTATCTGGCATTGAGGAACATACCAACACCTACAAAAAGTTGTAGTGAAAACAGAAAAAAAAAAACAAAAAACACATAATAGTTTGACTTTATGATGCCTTTCTGAATACAGAAGTACAAAAGTGTAAAAGAGAATGGGATCTTGTTTGAACAGACTGAAAGAGACTTCAATTCAGTAGTGATAAGATCTTGCCCAACGTTGTTATGTAGAGTCTATCAAAAGAATCCCTCGGGTTCTTTGTTGTGGCAGAGTATCACGGCAGACAATACCCCCATTAAAGTTTTTATCAGTGTGAGGCTTCCCTATGATCATGTTCTCTCAGCTGAAACCGTTCGCATGTAAAACACAGTCATGTTACAGACTGCACTGAGTATGATGAAGAACAGCTGGGCATCTGTAGCCTGAAAGCTGGGCTTTTAAAGCAATCTGTGAGTCAGAAAATGCACACAGGCACTTTCAAAATCACCAGTCACCTTTCAAAATGTACGACAAAGTATATAAATTTTCAGTGATATGAGCTACTCCCTAGAAAACATGATGCCAGGCAGCTCATAAATGAAACTACAGGAGAAATATTCCAGGTGCATTCTTAACTAAAAAAATATTGATGAGGATTATTAAATGGATTCAGGCTTTGTTATTTTGAATGTGGCAAATAAATTAAAAATTGCTTTCTTTTTTTTTCCTTTTTCTTTTCTTTTTTTTCCTTCTCTCTCTCTCTCTCTCTCTCTGTAGGTAGTTGGACACTGCAACATGGAACTGGAACTTGCCAGAGAGTCTGTGGTGTCTCCATCCTTGGAGATACTCAAAACCCAACCGGAGAGAACCAGGGACAACATGCTCTAGGTGACCCTTCTTAAGCAGGGAAGTTGGACTCTATGATCTCTGGAAGTCCCTTCAACCACAGACATTCTGTGATTCTGTGATTTTTATTATTATTATTATCATTCAGCAATATGAATGCTAGATTAAATTTAAGGGAAGTGAAAAACAGAAAAGCAAAAATCCTCCACATTCCATCATGGCACGTTCATTATCCATTGACCTGAGCAGTTGTTCTCTAGAGAAGAAATAAGTAGCTAAAATAATATCCAGCAGGAAATACTAAATTAAAGATATGATCCTATTTCAGTTACAAACAGAAAAAAGGGTATATTGCAATATTTTCTGTATTGCACTCTGTATACACTCAGCTTGTCCTGAACTGTGCCCAGCATACATAAATGCATTTTCACCTTTGTTTACAATACCCATGCTGTGCCAAGGTTTGCAGTTGTGGATACTGGCCATCTGACTTCTCTCCTTTCTCTCTCTCTCTTCTGTTTCTTGCATGGGAGATCTGAGTGCACCGCCACTCCCATGGAAAGATGGAACTGTCCATCTTCTCCCCTACCAGTGTCCTCCTCACCTATTCTTAACCAAATCATACACAGAAAGGACTCAACTTCCTTTTGTTACCTGTCAAAGTGAGTTACAGAATATCACAGAAAGCACTCCTGGCAAACTAAACCTGACTGTTATAGTGGCAAGAAAATAATTCCCATAGTCTACCATATTGAATGTTATTTTTTCCTTTCTTCTCTTCTTCCAGACACATTTATCATGTTTAGTTTAAGTTAGTTTAAGTTGCAAATGCAGAGACGAAAAAGGTGCATCCAAATTATTTTTATTATCTAGTATTTGAATCTTACAGAGATATAAGTACTTGAAATAAGAGAAATTGTTATAGGTCTGACAGGACCATTTTCTTGTTGTTACAAATGTGCTTACCCTGCCTGTTAAACTATATTTCCATTCAAGGGGTTAGACTAGATTATTTAATGGGTATGCCTGGCCTTTGAAACTTATAAATAATAAAGAAGAGACTGAATCTAGGACTTTATGCCCCAAATGATTTGTTTGCCTTTGAATGTCACACATTTATTTAAGCATCTGAGGAAATAAAATGACATTGGTGTAATTTAGAAATTACTAAAACTAGAAAATATCCTCTTTACCCAAATATTTTTGCAAATCTGTCCCAGAGATGATGGTTAGATCATCACTATTCAAGAACATGTGCTGGCCAAGCATGTTACTGACTTCCAATAGAGATGATTCAGCGTTTTGTAGAAATTGTGATAACAGTACTTCAGGCATTCATTTTTCTCTGCAAACTGAGGATCTCCAGTCAGATTCTCCAGGAGACTATTATCTCCTGAGGTATATTCTTTGTTGTCACTCAGAGGTAAAATGCTCTTTTATAATGTACTTCAAATGTGCAATTCTGGCAGTGAAAAATGAGTCTTGAGATACTCAAGCTCTCCCACAATGTAATCTGAAGTAACCTAAAATATCATTTTCACTAACCAGTAATGACTGAAACCTATATCTTAACTGTCTCATCATTTGACTGACTGCTTGCCAATATTGCTCATCTGGAGGAAATTAGATAAACTCACGAAAAGCCAAAAAGCAAACAAACAAACATACATAATCCAGAACAGAGTAAATGTAAACTTAATTAAAACTTAAATTAAAAAATAATTAAAATAATGAGCCTGAAGAGGATTACAGTGATGTTGACCCAGGTACAAACTCCATTTATTCAAGTCTGGTCTACTTCTAAATTACAGTTACTATGTCCTTAAGGCCACTAATTCGTAATATTTCAATACAGTTGAATATCTACATATATTTAATAAGTGAGAGAATATTTTATGATATTTCATAACTTTCTGAGAAAGCATGTGTGGTTTTGGAAAGAATGACAATAAGGACTATTCTAAAGATGGTAGACAGGCTTCAGAATAAGCGAGCTCTGAGTATTTGGCCTAACAGGGAGATATCTGGGAACAAAAAGTCTATGCAAAAAAACAAGCATAAGGGAGATTATGTGTTGCCCAGAATTCTGGTCTCTGAGTGGATCATATCCCACACAGTTTCACAGAGTTTCAGAGCAACAGAAGCAGAAAAGAAACTACTGCAGAAGGGAAGATCATGTTTGGTGTCAGCAACAACAAAGGCACAAGCAGCGCGTGAATGGGAGTGGAAAGAGAGAATTTATTTTCTTCCTTGTCTCAGTGATGGCAGGGAACCCAGACTCCTGTTAATCCATGTAGCTTTGGATAATGAGGCCCATTTCATGAATCTTGCACCTGTTTAGTCATCTTTTCTTTTCTTACAATGTAGTCACACTGAGAAAAGCACACCAAATTCTCCCCCCATTCAGTAATGTTGGCATCTTCTGCTTCATTAGAGCAGCAGCAAAAAGTCTGCCTTTGTGCTGATTCTTTCTTTCAGTAAAATTTTTCCACTGTCCTATTAGAGTAGAAAATGAAATCAGATTCATGGTATAAGTCCCGAGTCTCTAAATAAAGCCCTAGTTTTGATTCTGAAAGACCCAGAATGAAAGTTATCTGTTCAGTGATTAAAAAATAATAATAATAATAATTAAAAAAAAAGAGTAATAGAGGGGAGAAAAAGAAAAAGAGTAGAAATTCTGTAAAAAGATTATCAAGATGTATTGTTTCCTCTTAATAGCTCAAGCATTGTGTGGTTAGTCAAGAGAGTGAGGAGGAGTGACTCTACATGTACATGGGCACTCTCCTGCTCCTCCACAACTTCCAAAACAGAGCGTTCAGCCACTTGACAGTAAACAAGAATCATCAGTCCACTTTCATTCCCTACATACAACCTTCTTGTCACCAACATGTGTCCGTCAACACATAAATTCAGGTTTAACAGATTCTACTTTGCTTTTCCTACTGTCTTAGGCAAATCCTGAATGCTGAGGACAGAGCTTCTCCACTTCTTCCTAAACGGTCCCAGAACAGGATGCTGGGTTGAACTGCCCCAGCACTAGAAAAAGCATTTGAGAGGTTTAACTATCTTCACCTCACCTTTTCTGTTATGAATTTCTGTCATTGTCTCCTTCGAAAGCAGTGTCTGGCTAGACCCTTCTCAGACTTTTTCTTCCATTCACAGTCAATACCGTTAAACAGGGAAAGGATATTGTAACTATGGCAGTGAGAATGAGTAACAGAATGGTAGGGACTTCTTGGTCAGGCAATCAAATCTTATAATCCCTATTGTAAATTACATCAGGTTCTGTTCTACAGCCATTAAGTTTTTTTCTCCTCACCTCTTTTAGGGAAGCTATTCTATGACCTTTTACCTCTGTCAATCAGAAAACATCTTTTTATTCCAGCCTAAGGTTTTTAATAACCAGTTGACACCCATTTGTTCTTGTGCCAACATTGTTCTTCAGTCTGAACCATTCTCCCACCCTCTTCCTTTATTTGAACAGGAGAGCAATTAATAATTTAATAGAAGGTGCTGAAGAAAGTATGGAGAGTTTCAAATTACTTCTGGCTGAAAACAAGCTTCCCTGTTTGCTTTTTAATTTATTCTTCAAACTCAGCATGCCCTGGAGTCCCTTATTTAATAGTAGCTTTCCCGTTATGCTGCAACAGTGCCCTCACAAGTCTTCAATCTCCCTAGAGGTGTGATGGGATGTGCCTGAAGCTTGAATAAGAGTTAGAAAGTTGATGAGCTATGCTGACTTCAGAAATGCTTAAGGACTCATAAAGTACAATTGTGGCTGCTTAGTTTAAAATAGGACCTGAGAAGGAGAAACGCTTGTCATCAGAACTGTTCTTCCCTTTTGAGGCTTTGAAAAATATCTCAGTGATTTCTGTGCTTGTCTGTGCTTGAGTCTCACCCTCCACAGTCTTCAGGATTTTCAAACTTAGTGCTTCCTAGTGAAAATCTTGAAGGCTCTTAGAAGGGATGAACACAATGAATTCACATTAACCATTGAAATATTTTATGCAAAGGACAGAGAGGTGTCCTATGCAGGACAAACGACAACATTACATCAGTAAACCTGAGTCTGATGAAATTTGCATTGCTGTGGGAGAAGGAAGAGAGCTTACAGTACGTGACCTATTCATCTAAATAAAGTCCACGTATGTGAAGTAGTGTTGCTTTAGCTGTGGTTAGGCCTAAAGAAATTGCTCTTTCCTTACATAGGCACTTCTTCATGGTATGCAACAACTAAATGTGTTGTGTTGTGCAGTCAGCTAGTTTCTGTGCTCTGTTCTTACTTTTCCCTTGTGTATTACGGAGGAAGCCATGGATCCTGCTTCAAGACTGTGTTTGCCATTGAAAAGCTTCATCTTTGCTAAAACACATGTGGGATAATAAAACTACATAGTCCACATCCTATTGCCTAAAGAGGAAGCTAGAGCCTCCTATTAACCCTTGACCACTGTACCTGCAGTGTCTCTTATGTCATCTCTAGTGCTTTGCATGGTCAGCTGGGTAATGAGTGAAATATTTTTTTCCTTTTTTTTTTCTTTTTTTCTTAATGGAGGGGAGGAGGAAGAAGTGCTCCAGATAAACCAGTTGAGTATACAAATTGGCATCACCTCAAAGAAAGTAACTTGATGGCAGGGGAAGGCTGGAAGAGAAGAAAGCATGGCAACATGCCAGTGGCAAGCCAAAATAGGGTGCTTATGAAGCCATGTCTTGGGTTCTGAATTCACTTCAGTGCTTTTCATATGGAGCTGAAATCACTGAAATCTCAAAAAATAAACATACGTGAAGGGTGATTTGGGAGAGCTGGCTAATATTCAAGATCCTTTCTATATCACCTAAGAGGTAGGCTCCCCTACCTCTTAAATAACCCTTTCTGCCTACAACAAAACACTCGATAAAGCAAGTGAATATCATTAGAAGCATTTTACTATTGAGGATGGAAATACAGAGAAGTCACTTCACAAGCTAAGAGGAGAAATCCCTTAGAATTTAGGTTTCAGTCTGCTGCTTTAACCCCAAGGTCTTACTGCTTTATTACTATCAATGTATCATTGTGCTGCAGCTGTAAAGCCTTTAGCCAGCCTGTTACTGTACTAAAAGTCCCCATACAACTTTCTTTTTTTTTCAAAGAATGAGCTGTTAGTAATATAGAAAGGACCTACAAGTCCACTTCATATAAACCTTGCTCACTATGAAAATGGTCTCCGTCTCTAAGCTGATGATGGATAATTTGCCTCTTCCTAGCACCCAAGAGCTATGAACTGTTGAGAGAGACAGAAAGAGATGTAAAATAATTAAGAACATGCTGGAGCAGTGTGGATGTGACATACGTTATGAGTGATATTGAGGAGAAAACTGGATAGCCAGGGATAAAATAATAATAATAATAATAGACAGAAACAAATTTTAACCGGCACCGAAGTATCAGCAAGATACGTCTATGGTCTCCTATCTGAATAATTCCATCATGGATTCCATCAGCACACGGCAAGCCTGTCCATATCAAGATCTGGATATCTCAGAAGATTTTCCTAAACAATTTATATGTTACCAGAAGTCCCATTTAGTCTATACTGCCTCTTCAGGATAGACTGAAATTTCTCAATAACCTTCTCACACTTTTTATAGTAACAATTCCTACCCACAAATCGCAATGGGAAATACCCAAGGTCTCAAGATATGTTCGTTCTGAATAATACGATATATATATTTTTTTAATTTGCATAAATGTTTCAAATATTGAAGAGCTGGGTATGCTGAATACAGTGTAAGAAAACATTTGAAGTCCTCTTTTTTCATAAACTAGAAAAGAGAAAGATGAGTCAGAAAATGAACTTCATTTGTTACAGACCTAAATACTGTGAAATTTCCTTGACATCAACCAAATTTTACACGATATTAATAAGTTCAGTGTGAGCATTTCCCAGAGACTATAGAAATTAATTTAGAAAATAGCAAAATGTCATGAGGAGATATAGGCCCAAATTTAAACCCTAAATCAAGTATACATACAGAAACTTCTGGCAAAGCCTTATTCACTCACAGTTTTAATAGTGCTGTAGGCATAGGGATTAGAAATAACTCAAACTTTTAATAGAAATATCATTTGCTGAAAATTTAAGGCAACTAAAAAAGCTGCTCAAATTCAATGATTTTCAGTCCATCTGGGGGAGGAAGAGGGAAACTACAAAATTGACAGTATTTTCCTGCATTTTTCTGCCAAAGGACAAAAAAACAACTTTGGCTATCATTTTGATTGTTATAGCCAATTCACAATTCACAATTTAAATATCTTTAAATAAAGACACAAAAAAAAAAAAAAAAAAAAGAAATGATTGAGTCAAATAGAAGATTGAAACACTGTCAAAGATGTTTATCTCATATAAAATGAATAATTTAATCTGTCCTGAAATAACCAAAGGTTTTATTTTGAGTCAATCTCAAATTATTTTTGTCTATCTTAATCTTATTGTCTATCTATCTTATTTTGTTTGTTTGAATAATTTTTTTTTTTTGGTTTTATTTTTATGTTGAATGTACTTGACTTACTTAGAAAATATGTATTTTTTATTTTTGTTATTGTTGTTGTTGTACTCCATTCCTACAGTTCCTAATACAATATGTTATGGCCCACCACTGAAACTGCATAAAACAGCCAGAATGAGGAGGAAAAATGGTAACTTCCTAGAGCTCTGTGTATAATTTTTTCTTATTTCAGAGAAAGATAACTATTTCTTCATCTTAAAAGACATCTTGTTCTTCTTTTAAGGGAAGAACAAAAAATAGACGTATCTGCTCAAGAGAAAAGAAAGATGTAAGTACAAACATATACAAGATAAGAGAGTTGAAGTAAAGAGAATTTCCTGGTGTCTGTTGGAAAATATTAGGGTTTGTAAATCCAGAAATTGTGTCAAAGAACAGCTCATTTTCTGTTATTATCTCCATAAAATGTGAACACTCTGTTTAAAAAATAGCTAGAAGTATTATTATAGTATTAATAATACTAAGTGCGGTGTAATTTGATAGCCCATATCTCCTGGATTGTGCCAGCTATTCTAATAATATATCAAAAACCTAGCAAATATGTGAGGCATGGAACTTAGCAAGCAATGTTGCTGAAGGATCTGGGTTTCATAGCTGGATTTTATGATGTTCTCTAGTAAAGGTTGAGCACTGTTTTTACAGAATTAAGTTGTTCATACTATTTTATTCACAAGGATTCTCATGTTTGTATTAATCTCAGACTGTCATCTTGTCTGCTATTGAAGGAATAGTCTCCTTCTTTCTCTCTTTTCTCTTAAATTCATTATTTTGTATTCATTATATGTAGACTATTTGATGTTTTCCTATGTATTAAACTTACATGTAAATTCACCCTAAAAGCTTGTATGTTAGTTACTGATGGGAAAGAAGATAAATGGAAATGGAAAATAAATAGAAATTTATTTTTTACTTAGACAAAAAATAGTTAGATTTTTGAAGAGGGAGGGTTAAAATCCTGGAACAGGTTCCTGTATGTCCACCTGCACCTCCTCTTTTCTTTCATTGAATTCCAACCATTAAAGCCGAACTAATGGTTTGCCATGGAGGACTCCAACCAGCATGCTACAGTTTCCCTCCACTCCGTCCTCCCTCGAAGTAGACTGCTGTTACAGATCTTGGCTGCCCACATGAGAAGAAGTGGGGGGCTCAGGCAAAATGAAGTCTTTAGGACAGTAGGACAGTGCAGAGATGCAAAAGATACATTTTGGTCCTTTCAAGGCTACAGGAACAGGTATATAGATTGTCATACCCAGCCACTTGGACAGTTGAAGAGGGCAGCTCTAAATTTACTTTTGTATAGGCTCCTCTAATTACATCACATTGGGGTTTCCATTTCAGACAAATTTCATTTTAAAATTGGGGTAATGTTGGTATGCTGTCATATAATTGGCTTCATTTATGTATTTCTCTATGAGTGCATGTGTTGAGGAGAGAAAACTTAATTTAGAAAAATCCAACAAAAACTCTTTTCCCACATTCACTTTTCCTCCAAGTAAAATTTTTGTGCTTCTTAGTTGACTGTTAGGTTACAATGGCAATCAAATTACGTCTCCATCTTTGCAATAGCAATTAAGATGGGTTAAATAAAATTTGCATAACTCTGCCCTAGGGTTCTTGCTGAAGAATGATCAAAATATAAAGGTCTTCATGTCAGTGTCTGGCATCTGTGCGTGCACAAAGAGGAAAAAAGCATCAGAGGAATGCAAAGTAACAGGCAAACTGCTTGAGGGTAAGGTCTAAGTCTGAATTTATAAGGCATATACATCCTCCAGGATGCTGGTCTTTCCTGTGACTTATGTGTCTGCTGGAGAGTCTTAAAACAAACAAACAAAAAAAACCTTTCAGACTCCTTATAACAGGAAAGCATTGCAGCCTTTATTAACTGCTTTGGGATGGGGTTTAATAAATCTCATTGGAGAATCATAGAATCAGTAAAGTTGGAAGGGAGATCTGGAGATCATCTAGCCCAACCTCCCTGCTCAGCACGGTCACCTAGAGTATGTTAGACAGGGTTGCAACCAGGCAGGCCTTGAAGAGCTCCAGAGAAGGAGACTCCACAACCTACCTCTCTGGGCAACCTGGTCCAGTGCTCCGTCACTCTCACAGGAAGAAATTCCCCCTCATGGTCAGGCGGAACTTCCTGTACTTCAATTTCTGCTCATTGCCTCTTGTCCTGTCACATGGGACAACTGAAAAGAGTTCGGCCCCATCCCATTGACACCCTCCCTACAGGTACATGTACACATTGATAAGATTCCCCCTCAGGCTTCTCTTCCCCAGGCTGAAGAGGCCCAGCTCTCACAGCCTTTCCTCATAGGGCAGATGCTCCAGCCATCTGATCATCTTTGTAGCCCTACGTTGGACTCTCTCCAGTAGCTCCATGTCTCTCTTGTCCTAGGAAGCCCAGAACTGGACACAGAACTTAAGATGAGGCCTCCCCAGGGCTGAGTAGAGGGGCAGGATCACCTCCTTCAACCTGCTGGCAACACTCTTCCTAATGCACCCCAGGAGACCATTGGCCTTCCTGGCCACAAGGTCACATTGCTGGCTCATGGTCATCTTGTCATCCACCAGCACTCCCAGGTCCTTCTCTGCAGAGCTGCTCTCCAGAAGGTTAGCCCCTAGCTTATACTGGTGTCTGTAGGTAGTCCTTTGTCCTGCCTGTCATTTATTCTTAATCGTAATAAGCACAGATATTAAACACCGAGAGCATTACAGAAGTGGTTGATACATCAAGACGATGCAAGCTGCTATTGCGATGTTTCTGTAAGTAGGAGGGAAGCATCTGTGACATTTTCAAATCTGTGACAAAATAAGATCTTTTTGTTGATTCTTGGTTATTTAGAACCAAGCAAAATTACCTTCTAAAATATTTTAGCCACATCAAGGTTTAGTGGTTTGAACAATTACTTATCATCCTCAATCAAGAGACTGATAGCAGACTCACTCACTTTCAGTTATGTTATGTATAATGCTTAATTTACACATAATAAATACAACCTGAATGTTGTATTTCCTCTGTGCTTCCCCCCACACACACCCAAATTAGAGTACAAACAGTACAGTGAAACAGATTTTAATAAAAAGTAGGTCTAGGTGTATCAAAAGCAAACCAGTAATTCAATAATTCTAATTAACTTCTTAGCTCCTGACAAGGAATTTAAAAGTTTTTAATTTGTTTCTGAGATAAATTTCTGTAAGTTAAGTTGAATAATATACTGTTTGATCTTTTTATTTTTTATTCAAGAAGCTATTAAAGATTTTTGTTGAAATTCTTATTTGTTCCTTTTTTTTTCTGAGACAAGAAACATCCCCACAGCAATATGTAAACAAAAATCAAACTTTTCACCATTTTAAAGCTCATTTACACCTAGTCATTGTGTACATATCTGTATTAACCTCAGAGGATGCCATGGATTTGTAGTAAATGTCCAAACAACCCTTCTCCCCACCCCGAAAAAAAAAAAATTGCATGTATCATCTTAAAGCAGAGCAGTAGCAAATATAAATAAAAAGATAAACTTAGTTTATGAAAAAAAAAGATATTAAATTCTATCTCTCAATTGCTAGCAATAGTAAAGAACTAACATATCATAGAATCATAGAATCATAGAATTGGTAAGGTAGGAAGGGACCTCTGGAGATCATCTAGTCCAACCTCCCTGCTCAGCACGGTCACCTAGAGCATGTTAGACAGGGTTGCATCCAGGCGGACCTTGAAGGTCTCTGGAGAAGGAGACCCCACAACATCTCTGGGCAACCTGTTCCAGTGCTCCGTCACTTTCACAGGGAAGAAATTCCCCCTCAGGTTCAGGCAGAACTTCCTGTGCTTCGATTTCTGCCTACTGCCTCCTGTCACATGGGACAACTGAAAAGAGTTTGTCCACAACCCCTTGGTATTATTACCACTTTTTAAAATTCTATTTCTTTTAATTAAAATATTTCAGGGCCGAGTAACTTTGAGAAGTCTTCAGAGAACGATGGAACTTTTGACTCATTTTGGAAGGACCTGTTTATTAGATGGCAAGAGGGATCCTGCAGAGCTGAAGCCTCTCTTCCAATCAGGTCCCTTATGACTTTAGGATATCCAGAGCAGTACGATTCTGAATACATGGTAAATACTTGCTGTTTTCTCCCTTTCCCTTGCAGACTGTAGACAGATGTAGATTTTAGAGGGAGCATTCAAGAAATAGGAATGAAATCAATACTTTCTTTGGAGTACTGTTCTGATAAACTGCTCAAGAAGAGTATTAGATTATGATCTTTATAGAAAGATTTTGATTTCTAGGTTTTGATTTGGAGATCAGAAGAAATAGGGAGGCATATTAACTGTAGTTAAAGTAGGAAAGCCAAGATGACATTTTTATTGCATATATTGTCTAAGTGCTTGAAAACCTTGTAATCTTATAAAAAGCAGAAATGAACATAAACCACTAAACTTCTGTGTTAAGCAATTCATGAACATGGAGATTTCTGATTCTCTAGTGATTTAAATGAACACTCCTTTTCTAAACCCTGTCTTTCACCAGTATCATTGAAAGCTTGGATAGGAAGCCACAGTTTTCAAAAAATTAATGAACTGGAATAGTATCCCATAAATATGTAGATTAGTGATTTCAGATAAGAGTAACTTCAATAATCATTCTGAATAAATTTAGTTTAATTAGAATGAATGTCATCCCTAGAGGTATTTATATTTCTTCTTTCCATATAAGACCAAAATGATTTTTCCATCATTTTCAATGAGATTTTCAGTATGACCTAAGGGAGTTAGCAGTATTTCTTTAATGGTTTCTAGGAAAGTAGTATTTAATAAAGATCCTCTGGGAACTATTAGCTAAATAACACCAATAGGAAATATATTTTCATAAAAAAAAATGTTTCTTATGTAAAACTGTTAGTTTCATCAAGTAATACAGTACTGAACTGAAACATTTTGCTGGGAGTTTTGTCTGGTTTGGGGTTTTATTTTGCCTAGCCTGAAGCAATTCTTTGTAAGAGGTAGTTATGGGGTTGTAATGTGGATTCCCTTCTTTTTTTCAAGTGGATAAGCACCTTGCCCAGTTTACTCCACATCTGATGCACTTGAGGCACCTCCTGACAGACATAACACATCATTAAGGTCAATTTCTCACCACCTGCCATGGAATAAGCAAGTTGAGTAGGAAGCACAGTCTTCTAGGAGGAATGAAAGAATGAAATACTTGACCTCTGATTCCCATGTTCCTATATAACATTTTACAGAGATACAATTTAAGATCAATATACTTCAAAATAAAAGCATACAGATTCAAAACTGATGATGTGCTTTAACAAAATTAGTTACTTACTTTTTCATCTGAAGCAATCAATTTGTGAACATTTCTGTTCTGTGAAAAGTGTTATGTCCTCTTTTGTGCTTAGGCCCTTGAAAATCTCAACTTTGTGTTGTACCCCCTTTCTTAGTTTATTTTCTAGGTTTCTTTTTCTTAAGGTTACTTTACTAGGTTTCCTTTTTCTTAAGATCTTTTCTTAAGAAAGATCTTTAGGAAAGCTTACTTTCTTAAAGTTTCAGGTCTATACTCTCTTGCTCTCTGATCCTCACTTCACTCTTAATCTTGACCTTCACTTTTCATGGCCACTACAGCCAAGGCTGCCTTTGACTATCACCTCCCAAAATATTTTCTCCATGTTATGAAAAGCAAAGCATGTCACCCCTGCTCATGGCCATCCTGTACCTCCACCACAAATTTCTCCCTGACACTCTCCCTAAGTCTCCTTGACTGCTTGTGTTCTGCCACATTTCCCTTGAAGTATTTCAAGTTCCCCTTCTCCTCCCCAACCTTCCCCAAGTGGGAGGGGTTTCTTCATTTCTGACAGCAAGAAACAAGGATCATTATCAGGTTTAGCTAAATAGTTGTTTCAAAGGCACTCCCCAGGCAGCATCACTCTTTGAAGAACTATTTAAAATCATAAATGCAGAATTAAAAATAGATTAAAAAGAGCACAATTATTTAACTGTCAATGTTTTCCACCAATTATTCAACAATGGAAAAGCTAATTAAATGATTGAAATAGCTCCATTATTATCATTATTATGGGACAGTGGTGATTCGAATGGCTAATAATTCTAATATATATCATTAACATTATTATTTTAAAGTGTTTTCGAGAGACGTTCATTGTACATTACAACAGCCCAATCCAATAAAGATAATGAATGTCAGATCTATGCACTATATATGGAAAAATGCTACTTGTATTATTATGCAGACTGAACGACCTAATTAAATCAGATTGGTCAAACCTGAATGGAAGGTTTGTGTTGGAAATATATGAACTGATTCCTTTGGAAATAAGAAGCAGGAACAAAAGAACATATCTTACGGTTATAAGTACTCTTGTACTATCACTTCCCTGTTAAGTCTCTTCCCTGTACCCAGATGCAACTTCTTTGCAATAAGAACCTAGGCATATCTTAATGCAAAACCATGTAATTTCACCCCACAAAGACTTTGTCATGCTATAACTCTTGCCTTGACCTTTTTTGTGGAAGTTAGTATGCAGTGTTCCCTCCCTCGTGAATCTTCTGTTCGAGTGTTTTCAGGTTCTTTTCTTTCTCTGGGTCCCCATTTGAGTTAATCATGAAGCAATAACTCAGAAAATCTCCTGTGAAAATGGGCAGGAACCTCTCCCTGAGCCCCACAGGCTGTGCTTCTGTATTTGCAGCCCCTTGTGGAGTGTCTGATCATGCTGCAAGGGCACATTGGTGCCCCTGACAATTTCTTACCCACCCCCTGGCCCCAAACCCCAACAGTTCAACTGCTGTTTCATCCCAGGAATGCCTGCTGTCCATCTGCAAGGTTTGATCCAGCCCTGTGGTGAGACATGGTGTTGGCTTGACTGACCTGCGGCAAGTTTCTCTGTCCTATTGAACATTATCTACCTGTTGACTATCTCCCATGTGATGGATTGACACCTGTCCTGTAAGATTTTCTACCTCTTGTATTTGGATGACTGACTGCGCTAACTTTCTTGTTTAGGTTTGCTAGCAAGAGAAAACTCTTCCATACAAACCCACTGATACATCACACAATACGCCAAATGCCAAATTTTCCTCTAATGATTCCCAGATCACTATTATTAATGATCTAACCATTAATCATAGAATAACAGAAGGTTGGAAGGGAGATCTGGAGATCATCTAGTCCAACCTCCCTGCTCAGCACGGTCACCTAGAGCATGTTAGACAGGGTTGCAACCAGGCAGGCCTTGAAGAGCTCCAGAGAAGGAGACTCCACAACCTACCTCTCTGGGCAACCTGGTCACTGGACCGTCCGTCACTCTGTCACTTTCACAGGGAAGAAATTCCCCCTCATGGTCAGGCGGAACTTCCTGTACTTCAATTTCTGCTCATTGCCTCTTGTCCTGTCACATGGGACAACGGAAAAGAGTTCATCCCTGTCCCATTGACACCCTCCCTACAGGTACTTGTACACATTGATAAGATTCCCCCTCAGGCTTCTCTTCCCCAGGCTGAAGAGGCCCAGCTCTCGCAGCCGTTCCTCATAGGGCAGGTGCTCCAGCCCTCTCATCATCTTCGTAGCCCTACACTGGACTCTCTCCAGTAGCTCCATGTCTCTCTTGTACCAGGGAGCCCAGAATTGGACACAGAATTTGAGATGAGGCCTCCCCAGGGCTGAGTAGAGGGGCAGGATCACCTCCCTCCACCTGCTGCCAACACTCTTCTTAAGACCAGACCACTGGCCTTCCTGGCCACAATGGCACATTGCTGGCTCATGGTCATCTTGTCATCCACCAGCACTCCCAGGTCCTTCTCTGCAGAGCTGCTCTCCAGAAGGTCAGCCCCTAGCTTGTACTGATGGCTATGGTTATTTCTCCCTAGGTGCAGGACCCTGCACTTGCCCTTGTTGAACCTCAGGAGGTTCCTCCCCACCCAACTCTCCAGCCTGTCCCGGTCTCTCTGAATGGCAGCACAGCCCTCTGGTGTATCAGCCACTCCTCCCAGCTTGGTAGCATCTGCAAACTTCTGAGGAGGCACTCTGTCCCTTCATCCAGGTCAATGATGAAAAGTTGAACAGGATGGGACCCAGTCCTGAATCCTGGGGGCCACAGGGCTCCAGCTAGACTCCACGCCACCAATGACAACTCTCTGAGTTCTGCCTTTCAGCCAGTTCTCAATCCACCTCACTGCTCATCTAACCCACACTTCCAGAGCTTGCCTAGGAGGATGTTATGGGAGACAGTGTCAAAAGCCTTGGAGAAGTCAAGGTACACAATATCCTCTGCTCTCCCCTCATCTACCCAGCCAGTCATTCCATCACAGAAGGCTATCAGTTTGCTCAAGCAGGATTTCCCCTTGGTGAATCCATGCTGGCTATTCCTGATCACCTTCTTTTCCTCCATATATCTGGAGATGACATCCAGAATGATCTGTTCTATCCCCTTTCCAGGCATGGAGGTGAGGCTGACTGGCTTGTAGTTGCCTGGGTCCTTCTTCTTGCCCTTTTTGAAGACTGAAGTGACACTGACTTTCTTTCAGTCCCCAGGCACCTCTCCAGTTCTCCAGGACCTTTCAAAGATGATAGAGAGTGTCCTGGCAACAACATCTGCCAACTCCCTCAGTACCTGTGGATGCAACCCATCTGGGCCCATGGATTTGTGGATGTCTAGCCTGCCCAGATGGTCTCTAATCCTACCCTCCTCAACCAAAGGAAAGTCCTTCCTTCTCCAGATTTTCTCCCTCACATCTAGGCTGCAGGATTCATGAGGGCTGCCCTTAGCAGTGAACACTGAAGCAAAGAAGGCATTCAGTAATTCTGCCTTCTCTGTATCCCTTGTCACCAGGGCCCCCGCCCCATTCAGTAGCAGGCCCACGTTTTCCCTAGTCCTCCTGCTGCTGATGATGTATTTGAAGAAGCCCTTCCTGTTGTCCTTGACATCCCTTGCCAGACTCAATTCCAGCTGGGCCTTAGCCTTCCTCGCCTCATCTCTACATACTCTGACTGCATTCCTATGATCCTCCCAAGTAGCCTGTCCCCTTTCCCACATTCCTTGTATTTTCTTCTTCTGTCTGAATTTGGCCAGGAGCTCCTTGCTCACCCATGCAGGTCTCCTGCCCCCTTTGCTGGACTTCTTTCTCCTAGGGATGTACCACTCTTAAGCTTAGAGGAAATGATGTTTGAACACTAGCCAGTTCTCCTGGACCACCTTTCCTTCTAGCGCCTTAACCCATGAGATTCCTCCAATTAGGTCTCTGAAGAGCCCAAAGTCTGCTCTCCTGGAGTCCAGGGTTGCAGTCCTGCTTGTTGCCTTATTTCTTTCCTGCAGAATCCTGAACTCCACTATCTCGTGGTGACTGCAGCCAAGGCTGCTCCCAACCTTCATATCTGTAACCAGTCCCTCTCTGTTGGTAAGGACAAGGTCCAGCAGGACACCCTTCCTCGTAGGCTCCTCCACCATTTGTGACAAGCAGTTATCATGAATGCATTGCTGGAGCCTCCTGGACTGTTTGTGCCTTGCTGTGTTGTCCCTCCAGCAGATGTCAGGGTGGTTGAAGCCCTCCATGAGAACCTGGGCCTGTGATTGTGAGGCTACCTCCAGCTATCTATAGAAGGCCTCATCACTTTTCTCTTCCTGGTCAGGTGGCCTGTAGTAGACACCCACAACAGTGTCCCCCATGCTAGCCTGCCCTTCGATCTTTACCCATAAGCTCTCAACTGCCTCCTCCTCCTCCACACCCAGGCAGAGCTCGATGCAGTCCAGTTGCTCTCTCATGAAAAGAGCAACTCCACCACCTCGCCTTCCTGGCCTGTCTCTCCTAAAAACCACATAGCCATCCATGGTAGCATTCCAGTCATGTGAGCTATCCCACCATGTCTCTGTGATTGCAATGAGATCATGGCCCTGCGATCACACACAGCTCTCCAGCTCCTCCTGTTTGTTCCCCATGCTGCGTGCATTGGTGTACACACATTTCAAAGAGATGGTCATGCCTGCAGGTTTCCCAGGAAGGGTGTACGGGGGTCGGCCATAGCCATGTCCCAAATGCACATCGCCAGCTGCATGCACCTGTTGGAGGCCTCCCAACCCAACGTGTTTTGTTGTCTACCCTGTCTGTATGACACCCCTCCTCCCCACTCCTACCTAGTTTAAAGCCCTCTGGCCAACCTGTTGGCAAAGGCATGTGTGCCCCGCTTGGTGAGGTGAATCCCATCTCTCCCCACTAGTTGCTGGTCTTCAAACAATGTTCCATGGTCATAGAATCCAAAACCCTGTTGCCAGTGATCACTGTCATTAGTTCCAGACATCTTCAAAGAGGTTTTCACAAGATTTCTGGTTTGACCTGCACTCTGAATTTTACACACATGAGAAAAATCTCATCCTATACTAACACCTGTTCTTTTTTTCTGTCATAACAGGAGGATTTCCGAGTTATTCAGATTTTTACTAAGCTGAGAAAGTCTAGTCAACTTTCAACTAGCCTTTAACTGTTTTTTGATATCAGTGTCTATCTGAGTGAATTTCAGCAGCAGAATCAGTTCCTGGTTTAAAAAATAAAAACTTATAGGATATATATTTTTGGTGCCTGCAAAGGAATGTTGTGTTATTTTCTTCTTTTGGTTATTTCTACAGTTATCTGTCACTGCAAATAGTATCTCACACATATTCAATACAACAAGGTTGGCAGTGGGTGACCTTGCCGCTTCTTGATAGGGTTGACAGGATAAAAATTATGTCAGTCATGATTGCTCTAGTCACAGATACTAAGTGATAATGCTTTCATAAGTATTCTGAACCACAGTTGCTTGAAAATTACCATCAACAGTACCAGTGCCTCAAAAAACTTAACTCTTGTGGGTTACTGCTCCCTTTTGTAGTGGAAATGTTATTTATTTATAACAGTCTGACTGCTTTAATATCATCCATGCTGAAAAATAAAATCAAATATCTTTTGATATTAGTAAAAGCTAATAAGTTATAATAAAGTTAATAGAGCTTTTTGTCATAAAAATAGTATATTGACAGAAATACACAATTATATTTCAGAAATACAAAACCCCAGAATATTTCTAGCTCTTAGATATTGGATCTCTTTATAAAAGTCTCTAGGCATAGCATTCCTAATTGTATCCTAGTTCCTCTTCATTTGATTTTCCCAAATAATTACAAAGACCAGTCAGCAGACTTTATTGGTTGTTGGTGATCCAAAACCCACTCCAAGAATCAGTGTAAAGTATTATTTACTATAAAAGAATATTCTGGATATCCCAGGTAAAATGATGAAATTTAGGGTATCTAAAATAAAAATTTCTCTTCCTGGTTGCTATGATCTTTTCTACAGAAACATAGTGACAGGATGAATAGTCTTGTATATAAGTTCCTATCTTCAATTTAATAGCCTGAGGTATATGAACTGTCAGACTATGAAATCTAATTTCATGAATACTAAAGAATTATTAGAGCTTCAGCCTGTAGATATTGGAAACTAGTGTGAACCAGCTGAAAGTAGATGAGGATGGTCTAGCTATTTTACGGCTATATATGATATTTAGATAATTCAATTTATTTCTATATTTACTAGGAATATTTACAATATCCTAGATCAAATGTGTTTTGTTTCTACCTATTTTTGATTCACTTAAGAACTGTGCACACGCCTTATTTAAAACCTGCTTTAATCAATGGGAGTTTGATCTCAAACTAACAAATCATGGATCACACCTCAGCTCCTGAGCTTGGTGAACACTGTCTGAAAAATTTTAATAAGACATAAACATAGTTGCTTAGAGGTCATTTTAGTCAGAAACGGTTTAACTGATAAATGAAGAAGGCCCAAGGAAATCATAAACTCATTAATGCATTTCAGTTTTTTACTTCCAAAGGATCTGTTTTTATGTATTTTGTTTCCTGGGTACGAAAACTCAATCTGTCTCCTCTCACAGAATGGAACATCTAATCTGATATATATATATATATATATATATATATATTAAAAAAAAAAAAAAAAAAAAAAAGGCAAAACAAACCCAAACCATTCCTACATTAAGTCTCAGTTTCATCAATCTGACAGCATTTCTAAAGCTTCAGCTATAGTTTACAGAATTAGTATGGCTTTCAGTAAGAGATATTTTATTCAAGGTTTGTCTTGATATGGAACAGGTAGTAGAAAGTAATGGACCATTAATTCTATTAAAGAGGGAAGGTCAAAAAGGAGACATTAATCCACGTGTCATTTTAAGTTACTTTGTGAGTGACAATGAAGTATATTCTGAGTAGACTCAAAGAAATTATCTGGAACAAATAAGTTTGTTTGTTGGGTAAGCTGTGCAGTAGAAGGAGGGAAGGAGCATATGTACAAATCTGAGGGGTTCTGGAGCAAATTTAAACAAGTGGATGGATACGTTTTGAGAAGAACTTTCATAAACGAACAGAATAACCCAAAGGAAAAAAAAAACAAAAAAAGATTTATACTTTTAATTCTTTCCTTTATTTGATGGCACTTCTCTCTTGGGACAAGATTAAGCTAACTTATTCATTATTTACTCTCAAAAGGCCCCATGTAGCAGGTGTTTTCTCCAAAGCAGGCTCAGGACATTCTCCTATGAATCTGAAATCATATTCCTAACAAATACCTCTCTGACACCTCACTATGCACCTCATCTCACCAGAATGATATCTACTTTATGACTGCAGTGAGTAGAATGATGATGTATTTTGATATATATATATATATATATATATATATATATAGGATATTTTATTTACTTGCTGTAGGAATCTAGAAACCACAGGCTGTATACATTCTTATTTCAGGTAGACATGTTCTGATTCACATCAGAATCTCACATAAACACTCTGTATTAGAAGTCACACTTCACTGCATGACTTCTCCCTCCAGAGTCCCTGTGTGAAGTATGCATTTCACCTTTGTTCTCCTTTACTCCCTGCAAAAAAAAACAGGCCATAAATTATTTGGAAATGTGCAACTTGAAAAACAGCCAGAAAAGCTCCCCCCCACCCCCTTAAGGGACTTACCTAGAACTTCAGAGGACAGAAGTTTTATTTTTTTATGACCAAAAGCATATTTGCACTGCTAATAGTGCTGAGACCTTAAGCCTGACATTAGCTTTTAGGTCGACCCATTGCTCACAAGTGAGGACAAGAAGCAAAAGAACAAGGATTGTTCAACATTATTCCTGCACTGACAAATTGCAGCTCTTGTTTTGCAATAGTTGTGATACAGTGTTGAGGATGAAGGAAATTAAAGAAAAAAAAAATTGTAACCATCATAACAATTTTTGCAAAAGTTTTTCATGAAGTCTAACTTAACATCTAAACAGCTACATGGGTGGTAAGATAACAAGTGATAAGATAGCTGTGAAAACAACCTTCCTCCTGTGATTGTAATCACTCAGTGCTTTGCAGCTTTGCATTTCTTGTCCTTTCAGTAGCATTGCTTGATGAGAAAGATTGGTTGTTTGGTTAAAACATGCCTTAGGCAGAGTTCTCTGTGATATGTTTAGAAAATGACTATGAGGACATCAAAAATTAAATTAAGAAAAAAATGTCCAGCGTATTATCTCAGCTGAATCTGGATTTTATTATTACAATATTGTATATTAGAATAATACGAGGTGAGGGGGTACGTGAGGGAATACACAAGAATGAAAACAATGGGCATTTTAGAATAACCAGTCAGTATAGTAGCACCATATCCTTGAGGACATAGGCTTTGGTTCAAGCCCAGGAGTATTTCCAGAGGAAAATAAATAAATAAACAAAATCATAACTAATGCTTCAATACGGGGCTGAATCAAAGCCTACAGTCACTATAGACATAGGCTTGGTGATAGATCAAAAGAAAAGGAATTAAAAAGCACAAATGACACTTGAAAGTCCCCAGGCTTGAGGGAACAAAGATTGTCTTCCTAAAAAACCTATCTCAGCCACTAACAGCACTACCTCTCTCTCCTCTTTTTAATCTTTGCAGTTCCCTGGAATATTACAGATAGAGAGCGTTTTAATGTTGTGAATATAGACTAGTTAATTCCCAGACCAAATCTGGATGAAAAATAAGGCATTCCTCAACTAACTTGTTGAAGGAGGTAGGGGATGCATTTGACCTGGTCAACATCCCTTGAGTAAACAACATGATATGGACCAGCAAAGATGAGTCCTATACACCAGTTCAGCGATCAGGGAGCTCTCTAAACTGAGAAAAGCACTATCAGAAGGACTCAGCTCTTTCTTCCTTCCAGGGATTTTTCCAAAATAGATAGAAATTGCTTACCCCGTCTTTTTGAAACTGTTCAGCTGTACAGTGCTCTTTTAATACATTTGTCCCAGAGATTAAAACTTCCACTTCTGTGCAACTGTGTCCAGTCAAAGTCATTGTTCTCTTTGGTGCTCTATCAGATATACATGATAATTAACACTTCACTGCAGCCCTGAACTCCCTGAAGATTGCTGCCAGTGTAGAACTGATGGAGAAATTTGCTTAAGTAATTCCACTCAAATAACTATTCAAAACAAAATGATGAATTCATATCTCTACTCAGTTTTCTCTTGCAGCAGCAAACATTTTCGATTAATATACATCCCTCGTTTAACCTGCACTACCAAAACAATAGTGCTTTATTTATGGGAAAATATTAACTTTCAGTGTCTGTTTTTTTACAACGGACAATGTACTTAGATTCAAATAATACTAGATTTAATATCATGATATAAGATTTTATTACAAGCCTGAGTAAGTCTGACTTAGTTTTCAAGTTGGTAAATCACTTAAGCATATGCTGAAGTATATTGCTTAAGTATATTCCGCTGGGCTTCTGACTTAAGGATGTGCTTAACTGATTTGAATTAGGCTCTTAATGAGTGGATAAATATCTATTAAAGTGTGAGTGGTGAACCGGATCCTCTCCGTTATGGTGCTGGGGTTTATCTTTTCACTATAATTTTACACCTTCTGTGCCTTCCAAAAATAGCCTTATTGTAGTGAGAGATTTAGGAAAAGAATCAAACCTGCTGAGTGTTTTGGAGATTGCTGATAGTTTGATTGGAAAAAAGGGAAGGATGAATACTTGACTGTCTCCTTTTGTATCTCAATATTTATTGAAGGTTTCTAAGGATCTGCTTTTAGTACTATGCGTTAGGACACCAAGAAGCTTTTACAGGCATTTTTATCTCTGCTAACATTAAAATAGATAAATTAAAGAAAGCTATCTCAAGGGTGATATTCCTAAATAGTTCGATTAAGTATATCCTTTTAATTTCTTTATTCTTTGCTCCATCTCATGTGTTAGCAAGATGTAACATGTCAGCTGTTGATCAGGAAAAATGGGGAGCTAAGCTATTCTGAGAGATATTGACTGGTTGAGCAAAAACATAAATGATGCAGAACAAACAAATAAACAAACAAACAAAACTGGAAAACCAAACCAGGTGGAAGTAATTTTACCATTCTTGTGACTAATTTCTTCAAAAGAGTTTTCTCTAATTAAATACTTAATAAAAAATATTCAGTTACTAGCAGGAGTTACTAAGCAGTATGACAATGTCTAGCCTTAAAGAAATTAGCAAATGACTCCTTGTGCTTTGAAATTTTATTTAATTGTCAGTAATATAAATAAGATTTGTCTAAGCAAGGACAAATTTTATGGAATTTACATAATTTCTCAGGTGGTAATTAGAAAAAAATGGATTAATTTTAAGAGTTTTGTTTGTCCAGAACACCCAGGGGCTACCCAGTCCTGGAATATGTTGAAAGCATATCATTACTTTAATCATTGCCCTCCACATTGAATAAGATGTGGACTTAGTGGGAAGTTTTCCAATAAAATTTAGTTTTTTACACAAGGTCAATTTGTTCAGTGCAAGTTGTTTAAGCTGAAACATACCTTTGAACTTTGGGTAAAGCCAGAAGGTTCTAATTTATACAAAGAATGAGAAATCTGAACTTCCTAGTGAGACCTGTGAAGCAGACTGTCATAAACTTCTTCTCTGTAAGAAGCTAGACTTGAGTTCAATGTAGAGTTGTTAGTGATCTTACCTGTCAGTAGCTGAGGAACTAAGCGTATTGGTTCCACTGATCAGCTGCTGTATCTATGGGAACATGTCTTGCTCTCCAAAATGTGATGGCCTAGCATTTCTTACATGTATTCTTCCTACTTGGAAAAAAATGGCTTGATACCTCCATTATCTGTAAATTTTTTTATAGCATTTGGATTTTATCCTAATTATTTCAAAAATTTCTAAAGTTTTCTTTACAAATAGAAGTTCTTCTTGGACATCTCCTTGTAGGCAATATCAGATAATCTCACTAGGACAGTTAGATGCTAATGGATTATTTTTTTAATGGATGTCTAAGCACTGGAAAGGTATAAAACATTTTTTTTTTTCAGAGTTCATTGTCAGAAAAATTTACAAGGAAGCTGACTGCCCTGATCAGTAGAAAAGTCAGGTGACAAAAATCTGGAATTTCCTGAAATCAGAAGTCAAAATATCCTGTTTTAATTATATTTACAAAAAGTAGTTGAAGTTAAGAAATTTAGAAGTTTTAAGAAAGAAAAGACAACTTTCAGGTTTTGACTGTTAATCCTTGATTTACTGTATGAGATGATTCTTACATTATTTTGTTTTATAATATCACCACCTCATACCATGAACTAGAGTAGAAGAAAATATGTTTTGAATTTATAAGGAAATTGGGAAAAAGGAATAATTATTTCCATGAGAGGCTATTGTGTCTGTTCATTGAAGTTTTAAAGGAGATGCAATCACCATTTGAGTAGGACAAAGTATATATTAAGGAAACACCATATATATATATCTATATATATATATGCATATATATATAAATATTTATATTTATAGTTGTGTATTTATATATATTTTAGTAGATATGAGAGCACATGCCATGCAAACCAGGGCCAAGGGGAGAAGGAAGACCTGGTAGTCCACCCTGGAAGATATTTCCTTAATTTCTCATAAATCTCGAAATTTACATAAAAATCTAAATAAAGGTATGTCTTAACGATCAAGACAACCAGTGCTAAGGACCGGGGATAGAAAAGGCATTGGGAGTTTTTAGGCTGCATAGTTAGTCAAATGAGGGGTACAACTCACTTTGTTTTCCAAAACTGGTATAGATCTCAGTAACATATCTTTAATTAGAATTTGCACCAAAAAATCACAAGCTGCTGTCATTAAAAACTATTCTTCAGGCAGTGAAAACAAGGTTTGATTTTCATAAATTGTATCTTCTGCCTTTTCAGATCTCACTAAAAGGTTTCCTGCTGTTTAAATAATGCAACTATGGGGTGGAAATATATCATGTTCATTCCACTTAGAGTGATGTATAAGCTGAGTTGAAAATTAAATAACCCCCCCCTATTTTTAACATTTACTAATGCTGATTTTCCTTTTCCCATAAATGAATTTTTAGTCCAGAAAGGTTGGACACTAATTCTGTTTTCCACCTTATTGACTCATTAAAATATCCATCATGGTTACTAATCAGAGGAAGTTTCTTTTTTTTCTTTTTCTTTTCTTTTTTTTTTTTTTTTTTTTTTACAGAAAATGCTGAAAGTGCTCACATCCAAATTTAAACTGTCATTCAAGGGAGATGGCCTGTTAGTTCAATTTCCAAATGCATATCTTAATATTATCTTTATAACAAAATCAAACTAGTGTCTTGCTGGAATCTTCAAGTAATTCAAGTTTTTTATCATTAAACTGTGTTGGGATTCTGTTACTGAATATCATTTTCATTATGATACTATTAAGTATGGAGGTGTGTTTTTGTGTTGTTTGCACATAAACAGCATCACTAACAGCAATAACACTATTTACAAGCTTAGAAGCTGTCCATGGGCTTAAGGTCTAGTTATATATCCTAAGAACACAGTCAAATGGATTGTAGCTGTTTAGACTGCCTTTAACTATGTTAAGTACCTATCAAAGTTATCTAGGTAGGCATATTTTATGTACTTAACTGGGAGCCCAACTATTTGAAGCTTTATTTCCTCCCAAAGTTGCTCAGAAGGCTTCAAAATTCGGAATATTTTGGAAGCATTCTGTATAAAAATGTCATGTGTTGGAGATTCTCAATAGGAAAGATTTCCACGGCTCTCTGCTGTGTGCTTTGATTTTTTCATCTTCAGGACTGCAAATAGTTTTGCCTGTGGACCCCGGACCTCATTTTTTTTTGCATCAGTTCACTCCAGTATTGTCATCAGCTGTGGGCTGTCAGTTGCCTGTGGATCAGCTTCTGCTAGAGGCAGCTGCAAATTTCAGCTAGTCCTAATATTTTCCAAACAGCCTGAGAAACAGCCAGCAACCGTCCTGGCAACCTACAAACGGTTGTTAGACATGTCACCGCCATCTGTCTGCCTGGTACCTGTCTCAGGGTTTGTATCAGTGAGTAATGCTGGCACAGAAAAACACCTTCTGGCCCTGTTAAAGGACTAATTGAAGAGGTTTTTTTTTTCTTTTGTTTTGTTTTTGCTTTTTTTTTTTTTTTTTTTTTTTTTTTTTTTTTTTTGATAATCTAGATGACAGGCCTTCCTTTGGTTGCTCTAGAAGTCTTAGTACTTGATAAATCCTTTTTCTCATGTTATGTCTACTTCAATATTCTTTCATTAGTTCTCTCTTAATTAAGTAATAAACCACCTCACTGTGTTAATGGATATTTGAATTACCATTGTTTACAGTATGTTTTGGTTTCACTCAAAACTTTTCAATATCATTAAATTCTATATATTTCTTAAGAAAAAAAAATTCTCATATGAAATCACCAATTTAAATTGTTTTCATATTTTTCTCAATATTTAAAGCAAAGGCAATTTAAAATAAAAATAAATCTAATAAAATTCAGTAGGATCAGTTTTCAGTGAAGCGATGTGTCTTTAGAACAGGAAGAGTAATGATGTACAGAAATGAAAATATTGGGGACAAAATTTGTCTTCCGGTTAAACAGAAAGATGATTTTTGAGAAGAGTATGGGGTTCAGTAAAATCAAGAAGTAAAATGTATAATTTGGTCAGCTCAAAAGACATATGTAATGTTATGGGAGAGTGCTTTAGATTTATCTTGAATTTAAAATGCCATTTTAAGTGAGTTTAATTTAAAATTATCAAGAACAAAACCAGTTTCACCCTTTTTAAATGAAATATTTTCCCTACCTTTTTTTTTCTGGACAAGATGCCAAGTTTGACCCATAATCATGTACTCTTTTAGACATCTGAGATTATATAGATTTATATTTCATCATATAAATTTATTTATCTCAAAGTGAACTTTTTGCTTAAAAAAACCCTCTTTATTTAATGCATTTGGTTTATTATACTGTATAAATATGGAATGACTTGAAACATAGAAAGCTTTTTACAACAGAAAAGCTTACCCACAGCTGTACACAATATTGACTGCAAAGTCAACAATTAACAATGGCATGCTTTTATGTTAAATAGTGAATATATCTTCTAAATGGCAGTGTAATCATAACTTGTTATATTTTAATATAAATAGAAATGAGTGAAGACAAAGCTCTACTCTCATTTGTAAAGTGATCGTTAAATGTAACAAAGAACTTGGGAATTTGGGAATCAGCTGTTGAGAGCAGCCAAGCAGTGCTTGCTACTGCTGAAATTATATCCCAGAGACAAGAATTTGTCATGATTTGGATACCAAGAAAGTAAAATGGTCACATCGTTTGGAAAAATAAACCAGACACATGAAAAATTCAGACTCCAGTGATGTTCCTCAGAGAAGTAGTGAGGATCTAGCACTAATATCCCAGGAACATAAGTGACCTGTATGTAGTATGTCTATAATCAAAAATGCCAGGCTGTTGCACAGCTGCATCGCAGGTAACGCAGCAGTACGCTCCTCATGCATTTCAAAGCAATTATTGGCACATCACGCACTCTGGACATAGCATGCACCTGCCCAGCATTTCACTTGTTCCCTCTGGCCCATAATTTCTGTTGAGGCTCCAAGACCAGTGCTGACGTCCCACAAGCATCATTGGCTTAAATGCACCTTTACCCTGAACTGTCCCCTTCCAGTGCGATTCAATGTCACATTTCAAGAGTACCCAAACACTGAGCAAGCAGACTCAATACTATTAACCAATCAAGCTTTATTTTCCTAGAAAAATAATTATGTTATTTTTAGATAAACTGTCAGTAGCATATGCAGATTTTCCTGCTTCCTGCTTTCCTGTCATTGCTGTAATAGTAATCTTCTGTGTGTCTTTTCATGTTCCTGTGCTGGACCTTATGTATGTTTGAGCCTACTACAAGTTATTCAGTTATGATTTGTTGCCAGACAGTTGTATCAAGAGTGTGAGAACTTGTGGGGAACATTGAGTGGTATTTGAGATTATTGCAATTATGTCTGCTTTTTCACTGTGAACTTGATCAGTACTCATCCAAGTACAAATACACTCTACATTTGAAACTCTAGCTCCAGGCAAGTCGTTCCATAAAATTTTAAAATAATGCCAAATCCAGGGCAAAAATTGTAACCATGGGAAAAAAAAAATGTTTTGGTCTAAAAGAAGACCTTTGATTTGTCACAAAAACATACTTTTGAGAACTATCTGTTCTGGTGGTTTCCAAAGAAAAGTTGAATGGTCAAATAGATGATGATGACACGATCATGATCCATGATTGAGGAGCTGAAACTTTTTCGTAGAAGAGCACACAAAATGAAAAAAAAAAAAAAAAAAAAAAAAAAAAAAAAAAAAGAATACTGCATTTCCAGGATGAATTCATTAATCTTTATAATACACGCAGATTTAATTGGCCAAGAGTGATATTAGTGACCTGAGTAGCTTTTAGTGACCTAAGTGTGAAAACTTTGCTTGTCAGATGTCGATGAAGTTGGGCAGATCAATTTTAAACTTGGCTGAGTACAGTGAGGAATTTGAAACTAAGCATCTAAACAAGTGTCTCTGTTTCAAAATGTGCTGAGTATTCATGATTATTATTGACAACCATGGGGACTGCAATACTCAGCAGCTCTTGCAGTCAAACCACTTATTTAAGTACTTAGAAGCAGACATAAGTGGTAACTTTCTCTGTACCTTCTTTTATTGATTTCTTCTGTGATGGTACCTGCATGGAAAAATAGTAGAAGATCTTACAGGATGCAGTTGTACAAGGCATTGTATTCATAAAAAAGTATTGAAAAAGACAGTATTCACCAATACTAAAATCCAGCTACTGATTTTAAATTATTTAATTAACTTACCTAAAACCCAGTCTCACCAAACTTTGTAGAGGTGATAATCTCGATGAGAAATGAACTACTTTTATCTTTGTTTTTAGGTTATTATCTAATCTTTTATTTTATTTTTTATTAAATTAGATTAATTCATTAATTCCAATAAATGTGATACCCTGATAAGGAATTCCAGTGTAGAGAAAGAAAAGAAAAAAGAGAAATAATGATAATGAATTAATTTTATTTGCACACTTAAGACATCGGTGCGAGTTTTGCTAAAATATCTATTCTGTTTACTCGAAAAAATAATGCTAGTACCTCCAGCCATAACTCTTATGGCTTTTTGTCCAGAATGGAATAATAACTTGTGATTGTTTTTTTCAGTAAAAAGATAGACCACAAGTTAAATGACAAATTAATAACTGTCAACCTTACCTTACAATGCTCACACAATTTGGTCTCTGTCAAAATTCCAGTTAAGTCAAATACTATGCAAATTTTTGTTTTGGACAGAAAAGAATTGATAATTCTTATTCATCAAAGTAATATTTTCAAATAGGAATTCCTATTAGCGTTAGTGGTTTTGCCCTATGTTCTTGTCTTTACAGAAAGTCTATCTCAGCACAGTAGGGGAAAAAACTAATACCACAATAAAAATGCTTTGTTTGCAACATAAGCAAAAATTTAGGTTAGTAAGTGCTCTTATCTAAACTGATTTGTTTTGTTTACCACACTTAATGTAATTCCAATATTGTAACAGTGGCTGTTAGTCAGTTTTCAACTTTTTGTTTTCAGTTTTCTGTTTTCTAATTTTCAGAGGCCAGATAGCTGAGCAATTACATAAAAATCAGATGCTCATCTGCAGTGTTTCATTTCCATTCATACATTTCACTTTATATCAAATGAAATGCTTACTTTCACAAATGTACAAGTTATTTGCTACAGACTCCTTAGAAATTGGAAATTGGGAAGACAGTTATCATTTAATATTTTGATGTAAAACTAAAATAAATCAAAGATTACTCCCTCTGATTATTCAGCAAGGACTAACTCTAGTGACTAAAGTTCCTGTTGTAGTAAAAATAATGAAGCTAGAACACAGAGAAATCAATTCAAGTCTAGAGTCATTATAACCCAGGTTCTATTTGTAGATGAACTCAATAGCATAAAACAACCCAAGAAAGAGCTGCCTGGTGGAATAAAGTCCTCACTGTCAATCTCCATTGTCTCTAATGTCAGTTCAGTTTAACAACACGTGTGGTTACTCTTCAAAGGATTGTTACAGGGTGCTGCTGTTTGCAGCTCCACTAAGTTGTGCGTTTGCCTTTGTACCACTTGGATGATGTTGGAGAGCATCACTTCCGGAGGATCACCACCCAACTTCAGCCAGAAAAGCAGAATTTGCCCCTTCTTGTGTGTGCATATGGTCTTTTTCTCCCCTCCCCCTTTTCTGACATGTGAAAGGATTAATTCTGAACATATAATGAAATTGTTTCCTTGACACTAAAAATAACCAACCTCCTTCTTCCTGTGCGTGCAAACATTGTGGAAATTTGGGTCAGTTTCTCCATTGTTTTGTTCTTGTGGTATAAGTTCCTTCTTCACATATCACATACAATTAGCATCTTTTTCTTATCAAATAGTGTTAAAAGTTCTTCTCTAACGAAAGGACTGCAGCATGCTCCTGATAGAAGCTGAACAAATCCTGGCCCCATTGACACCAAGAGAAAAAGTTCCAATTGTATCCAAACAGACTTAGAAGTCGATCTTTTATTTTAAAGTAGATTTTTTTCTTTTCCTTTTTCTTTTTTCTTTTTTTTTCTCTTTTTTCTCTTTTTTCTCTTTCTCTTTCTCTTTCTCTTTCTCTTTCTCTTTCTCTTTTTTTTCTTCTGTTTCTGTTTCTTTCCAGTGTTTTATTTGATATCCAGCTCTGCCAAGGTCATCTACATCAAATGAACCAATATAAGCACAAGCTGATAATTCGTTACTGTGAATGCACCTCATAGGTCATCTTATTTCTCTTCAAAAACAATTTTTGCTGCAGTACAGCACTGGAAAAAAAAAGTAATACAAATGGTAATATTCAATCACTGATACAAACTTGAAAATCTCTGTAGAAACTAACTGCCTCAGACCCTTAAAAAGTCTATCGCAAAGATCATCTAGCAGTTCTGGAGTTTTGTTACTTTATTTCTTAGCTGATAAGTCATTGCTTTCTCTAAAAGGTTTTTGTTTTCACACTTTTGCTATTTTTAAACTTATTACTACTCTTTATTTCCATGTCTTCCCAGAAGACTGAAGAAAACTCATTATCTGTAATGAGATAAATTGAATTGCTCATAGCTGAAAGTATCACTTTGTAGACATGCAGAGATGAGAAATTTCAAACCTTTGCTAAATGGACAAGTGTTTTAGCCATTAAAGTTGTATCCAGATATTGAGACTTGGATATCAAAGTGAGTTTGGGCATGTCATAGGCAATCTGCCTTTGATTAAAATGAGTATTTAACCTATGGAATGAGTATTGATTTATCTTTATCCAGAGTATACGCTTGGAGTTATTTAGAATATTTTCCTTCCTCTGTTGCACTAAAAAATATTTTTTATTTACCAATTTAGTAAATACCAATAAACATATATTATCTAGTCAGTTGAAATCTAGGATCTTTGTAGGTTATTTCTGTTAAGAACATTCTATATTCTAGATATTTTAGGTGTGATCATCTTGATTTAGCAGAAATATAAACAATAGTGCTTCCTCGAACACAGAAACAGGCAAACTGTGGGCTAGAATTTTTCTTAAATTCTCAGGGTTTTTTTCTGTTTACAAGACACTCCAAAATCATCTTTCCAGGCTTTTCTGATAGCTGTACTTAGTTGTTATGTTAATTTTTTCTCCGCAATATCCACTTCTGCTTGCCCTCCTCTCACCATAATACCTTCCTGAAGCGCACAAGTTGCAGTGAACTGTTAGGTTGACTAAACGGCTGCTTCACATTATGCTGTTGTTTAGGGTTGGATGTCCTTTTATTTTGGCTAGGGACAGCTAACAGGATAGGTGTTAAGAGGAAGAGAAAAGTCCTGCAGAACATGTGCTTGGGATAGGCAGACGATCTTTTCTTTCTATCAGTTACTACTGGCAGTGTTATCTCAGATTTTGTAAATTAATATTAATTTATTTCAGCTAGAATGAAGGGTGATATCAAAGGGACTAGCTGACATCAAGGCATTTTATTGCTATAAACATAAGGATCTGTAAGTCTCTATTACTGGAACACCACAGGGCACGAATATCATTCGACAAGAAAGCAAAAGAGGATCATGATATCGCTTTGCTAAGCTGCAGGGAATAGTTTAGGAGCCAGGAATACAATGTGGCAGACATGTCTTTTATGATCAGCGTTATTTAGATTAAGTTTTTGGCTTACAACAAGCTTTCATGAGAATATCAAATTTCTGCAGGGCTTCCCCCCTCCCCACCATTTTGTCACATATGAATGAGAAAACAAATAATTTTACAGATGGAATAAAGAAGCCCAATAAGAGTTTACAAAACTGCAAATTTCAAATATGCCTTTATAAATGTTTTCATATTTTGTACATTGAAATTTTGACAAAATTTGGTAAGAATGAAGTGAAGCTGCTCAAAACAAAGTAAGCTCATTTTTGGACACGGCAATAAAATTTTTTATGTGAGCCATATGTCCTATTTAAGAGCACAGAATTATAAGGAAATTCTGGATTTCACTCGTGTCTGTTCTATTTGAAACTATTCATTCTTTTACACTTACAGTTCATATTAAATTATTTTATCATCACTATAGTTTGAAACTCTTATTTTACTGCTGACTACTACTGAAGTTCAATAGGAACACTGGTCTTTCAAAGCAAAAAAGAAAAATGTATTAGCTCAGAGACAGTAAAGGATTAAAGAAAATATATTTTATTACATTTTACTGATATAATTCTCTACTACTTTTAAAGAATTCCTAGTACTCTTTCTTTAAACTACAAAAATGTTGTCACTGATTAAAGAATTAGAATTTATAATTATTTTCTCAAAGTTTAAAATTATTTTTTATACTAAAAAGAATGGAAACCTCCCCTCTAGCCCACATTTTCCTTTAAAAAAATCACCTACATTCCACACTCATTCAGGTGCTTGGAGACCAAAAGTCTTCTAAATATTCTTTATACATTATTTCTTATCAGCTCTTTTACAGTAGTCAACGCAGACAATAGTGTTATTTCCATGTTTTTGGCTAAGAATACTATAAAACGTATCTTTACGCTTATCACAAGTTTTATCAGTAATTTTCCTAAGGTAAATGTGCAGTGCAGTACCAAGGGGAAAGAACATGTGTATTTCTAACATTCTTCCAGATATTAGCATTGTAGGCCCTATCCATGGTAACTTAGCTAATTAAGCTATATATATATTTTATTTCTTGAATCAGTTATCTCTGTAAGCAGTATGTTTTTAGTAAGAGTGACTTTTGTCTATGTAGGCGTGCCATGGCTTCAGTAGTGTTGTGTTTCTCCTTCCTGCCCTCACGACTACTAGGCTGCATGCACTGAAAGAGGCAGCTGGTGGAAGTATTACACTGAATCAGAAAGACAGAGGAAACTTTACAAATATTACTTCATGTGTTCTTAATACAATAAGTAAGTGTTTTGGGCTAAGTGAAAGAATGATTTTGTTCTTTTCCCTTAGTAGAAGGGTAGAACTGAGCTTTTTATTTTTCTTCTTTTTTTTTTCCTTTTTCGATTAAACGCTGGACTCATCTTACTTAAACAAACAAATAATTCTTAAAAATATCATTATCCCATTAAAAATTGAATGAATGAAGCCTGATATCCTATACATTTTAAGCTATTGGTCTTTAAAACATTTTTTTTCCTGCAATAACCCCTGGTCCTTTATATCTCCTTTATAAGACACATTTCAGCTTTTCCCAAGCTGTATATTTGCTAATTAAACACCTAGAGTAGGCATGTTCATTGGATGAAATTGAAAATGGCTTAAAATATTGAAATAAAGGGAAGTAGAGGGAAGTAGATAGAAATCACTGATCAAATCTCATTGCTCCTCTAGAAGGCATTCTCTTCCTCATTATTTTCCAGGAGGAAAAGGTAATATCAAGGTGTGGACGAAGGACATCCACACAAAACCTACTCCCCTTTAGGAAGCCAGGCAAGCTCTCCTCAGACTTGTCACTACTCACCACCTTACTAAGAAGGACCAACATCTTTACTGGATTTTAGTGGGGAAATAGACTGTCTAGTCATGATATATATTTCCCTCCAGAGGTCAAAGCTTTTTTTTCTTTCTTTTTGTTATTAATATACCTTCCTTTTACTACAATGCTGGCAAAATATCTTACAATATTGTAATGCAATAATTGATATAAAATCAGCCAGTCTGTAAAAATATTTTTTACAGGAAGAAGAAAGATTTAAAAGAGACAAGCTTCAAGGATGTAAATAACTTTTATTTTTAAAAGATTTGTAAATAAGGTTAGAATCTTTGAACAGTACCTTTCCTTCACCTATTTATTTTCAGGAAATGAGATTTAGTCTCAAGACTATATATTTATATTTCAAAAGGTATAAACCAAACAGCAGCCTAAGAACTGAGGTATATATTTTAAGGAGAAATTGTCCAGTTTGTTAATTGCTTACTGCAATGTCCATGTAATGAACCAAGGAAGACACTGACGGCAATTTTGTATTTCCTGTCAGACAGTCCTTCCAAATCATGAGAAAAGGAACATCAATGTCAATTATTATCTCAAAATATTTGAATAGCATCTGTCTCCATCACCAATAGTATAATCAAATTATACTGATTATTTTACATACAGCTGTATAACATATGCTTATCAATATATGGAAATTGACTTTAAATGCAAAGTTAAGTGTATAAAACAGACATTTAGAGGAGAAGAATTTTTTTTTCCTTCTGATGAGTTAATGACACACTTGAGGTTGGCTAAACACTGTGTAGTTAACAAGCCTATTTAATAGGCAATTTTCTGTAGGATTTTAGTATTCCTAGAAGTTAGATGGGCTTAAAGAGTAAAATTAAAGGGGAAAAAAAAAAGAGCATGTAGTTAAAATATTATTGCAGACATCACAGACAGGCATAGCAGAATGAAGTAAGGTTTTAAAGCCAAATAGAAACCCAAGGGTGATTTGGTTGTAAAAATGGCAATGCATTTTGATCTTCTGTGAAGAAGGTATGATACTTGTTAAGAATCTAATTTTTAGCCTAAGAGATGGGTACAAATCCATTCTTATATGGAGTATGACTGGAAAGAGAGAAAAAAAATCATACGATTAGTTAGCTGGATAGTCTACATTTTTTATATCTGAACTGAAAGTGACTTAAGAGTAATTGACAAACACTTAGACATTCTGTATTTTTTTAGGTATACCAGTCATTAAAACGTAGATACTGAAGAAACATAGTCATTAAAATGTAGATTCTTGAAATGCTCTCTTTTTGCAAATCTAATTTGAATAATTAATGAAAATATTTATGCTACATTAATAGGGCTGAATGTTTCCATTATTTCCTTACTCTGTTGAAATACATGGTCCTATCTGTGCTTGACAAATAAAGTCAGGAAATTAATATGAGGGACTTACTAGAAAAAAAAAGAAAAAAAGAAGAAGAAAAAGAACATTTACTGGTTCTGTGTCCTTCTCAAATATATTCATGATTAATGTCTTCTTAAGTTCTAAAAGTAATAGAAAGGGGTAAACTCATTGTGTATTGTGTCACAGGTTTTAAATACCAAACTACAAACACTTTGCAATGTATAAAAAGATCATTTAAAAAGCTGTCTAAATGTACCCTTATGATGTACTATAAGAAGCTCATAATTAAAAAGCTTAAACAAACCTCTGCAAACAATGCCACTGTGGTTAAAGTGACTAATGCTGTCCATGAATTAATACCATTTATTCATATTCCACTTATTAGTTTAAAATAACAGAAGTTTATTGTTCTGCATTAGAAATTCTATCTCTGGAGAGGAAGAGGGGGTTATTTTTCTTTTTAAAAAATGTTTTTAAGTGATGCTACGAATCTAGGCAAAGCTAAACAGGAACTAAGTTTTGGATACTTCAAGCTTTCAGAGATCTGTTCCCAACATAGACTAAACACCACAGTTCAGCAGGAGATTTTGGACATTTCATCCCTGTCCCAAGTATGGAAGTCAGAAGCAGAACAAACACAAGCAAAAGGACTGCAGAGCAAGGAGGAAGCTACAAGGACAGCTAGAAACAGCTCCAGAAGAGGTGTATGAGTATGCACATTTGTGCGTGGGTGTTTTTGTGTGTGTGTGTGTTTACGCACATGCTTGTGTCTGTGTTTATTTTAGGGGATGGAGGTGGATCTGAAGAAACTTTAGCCTTAAGCATAAACAGATTTATCTTACACAGTGAGGGAAGACATGAAAGGAGTGGTCTTTAGGCTAATCCCACTGCAAGGAGGAAGGATATTATGCTCCTAGGCAGTATTCAGAATCAAAGCCAAAATTTACTGGGGGTTCGCTTGATTTTTCCTTTCACTGGGGGACAGAGATTCTGTGCTCTGGCAAAGACCACGTAAATCCTCAGCATAAATCCTGAGATATTCAGCTGCAAACACAACACAACAGTTCAGCTCTTTCTGGATGTTACAGCTTGTTTTTCCATGTGCTCACACTGTCACTAACGTATTTAAGAAGACAGCAGGAATGTTTTGTAGCTAGGAACTTTTGTCCTCAGCCCTTTCCTGTTTATTTATCTGCACACGGTTGGTACATTGCATCCTTGGTAGTGAGCGTAGTTTGATGAATGTGACTCGAGTGGTCTTAGTCTTTATGTTGCTCCCCAGCTACCACAGGATTAACACACTCATGTGACAAATTTGCTGTGAAAAACAACCCTCCTACCCCAAAAAAGAAAGAAACAAAGGAAAATAGGATATGAAGCTATCACAATAAAAAGTCTTTTAAGGCTCAGGATGCTCCTAAAATTATATGTTTTCAGTGGAATTTTACTAATTAAGCAAGCATTAAAAAAACTATGATGTATAATCAAATGTAGACGACCTAAAACTTCACGCTCCAGACTACACCCTTTTGGTACCATAAACAAATAACAATAGCTTCAAACCAACTATTGTTGAATACTATTCAAGTATTGCTGAATACTGCCGTACTCTAGCCCCCAATAATTTTCTCTGGGGCATCTTGAGTCTCCAGAGATATTCACTTGTGCTTTGAGGAGCCCTGAGTCCACAAAAATGTAACTCTCAAGGTAACTGTGAATTTAAACTTGATTTTAAAATCATATTCCTGTACATACTTGATACACTGTCTGCCAAATTATTTTTAAACTAGCTAGTACATGTGATTTTTTTTTCAGCTTAATGTTTTTCCCTCATTCTCATTAGTTTTTTAGCATCAGCATAATACAATGTTTCTTCTAATGATCAGGCATTATATCCTGATCCTACCCTCCATTTTCACTACTTTACAGAAAGCAGTGGTAAACTCTGTCCATGTGCAGCTGGTAGAAGAGATGCTAGGGCATGAGCACTGTTACGCTGGAATGAATTAATGTTGTTTTTGGAGAAGCAAAGAGTCTTTTCTCCTCATCAACACTCAATTAGAACAGGTCTGTTGGATCTCTCATGCATGTCAGCACCTCCTTATTCTCTGCCCAGCTAATTTCTGTTCTAGGTTTATCCCACAGATGAATCAAGAATGCATGCAAATGACTCTTTAGAAAGTCTCTACATGATATCACTGCTATGTATCATACATATACATGACAGGAAAAATTTGTCCTTATTTACATAAACTCATCCAGCTATATCCATGCAGGAAAAATATTATAAGATTTAGCAGAAGGACTCAACTGCTTGAGAAGACACGAAGATGAGTGGCCACATCACTGCTTCAACAAATTTAGCTCTCAGGAACCATGCAGTTCTAGAGACATGGGTGAGTGGTATGATACCAAGGCTTGGTCAAAATTCTATTCAAAGTTCAGCCACTTTCAGTCATGCTAAGACACAAACATGAAAGCAAGGTAATTTCAAGCTCCATTAGTAACACCAGTAAAAATCAATGATCTGTAAACACAAAGGATAAAAGAAGTAGAGAAAGAAAATTTACTTTTGAGATTATAGTATACAATAAACAATAAAGAATAAACAGCTTTTTTAAAAAGTACTTAACAATGAAGCTTAAAATACGACATTTGGGGATTTAAGTTTTGTGAAAATTACTAGACTCTCAAACAAGAAATTTCTTCCCTTTTTCTCTTTAAGTAACAATAACCTCCTTGCTAGTTTATCCCCAGACACTAAAAAAGACTACAGTTAGCTTAGGCTTTTTTAAAACTTAATGAGAGAATTGATCAGTTTTATTATACAAGTTTAAGGATGTTTTCTTAAATTAGAGCAATTCAAAACAGTTGTTCAGTAACAAATATCCCCTTTAAAATCCCAATCTCTTCTCACAGGTAACAAAGAAAGCAATTCTTAAGACATGTTTTATAAATATTGCTTTCTCTCTTTCGCATATCTAGTTGTTACCTTAATTCCTGATGAGCTGAACACTGTCAGCTGACAATTTGTGCTACTATTTGCCAGTTCCTAGGGCTACTGTCTCAGCCTTCTCTACTGAAGATTTATTCCTTCTCCTGCTGCTCTGCTATGTTTAAGCAAGTGATCGGTCATCTTCAGTCACACCTCTGTTACTGCTGGATACCTTCAGAAGCAATCCTTTTCGGTAAATTCGGACAAGAGTATTTTAGGCCTGTTTAGGCCTGTTTTGAGTAGGTAAAGAAGATGGGTAGACCAGTTAGCCAGTCCAATAACCTTGATTTGTTTTGAGCAAACATATGAAATGTATAAAAATATGTGTTCTAACTTTGTAAAAGGTAAACCTCAAAATTTTTACAAAGTTTTCCTACTTATATTTATAATATGCACAAAACTTCTAAAGCCAAAGCTTTGACCTGTCCAGGGGCCTGTTTGGAAGAATCCCGTAGGATATGATGCTGAAGGGAAGCGAGGTCCAAGAGAGCTGTTATTGAAAAGGCTGATATTCAAAAGGCGAATCAAACTCAGGTAAAGATGGCAGGAAGCATACATGAATGAACAAGAAGCTCCTGACTAAACTTGAACATAAAAAGGAGGTGTATAGGACGTGGAAGCAGATGTGTGACTCAGGATGAATACAAAGCCGCTGTCTGAGCGTGCATGGATGGAGTTAGGAGACCAAAGCCCATCTAAAGTCCAATCTGGTAAGATACATTAAAGGGAACAAGAAAGGCTTCTAGAGGTACATCAGCAGCTGAAGGAAGACTAGGGAAAATTTGGATCCGCTATTAAATAGAGCAGAGAACCCTGTGACAACAGACAGAGAGAAGACAGAGGTACTGAATGCCTTCTTTACCTTCCAGTTTACTGGTAAGACTGACTTTCAGGAATCTGAGGCCCCTGAGACCTGTAGGGAAGTACAGAAGAGGGAAGACCTACCTTTGGTAGAGGAGGATCAGGTCGAGGAATATATAAACAAACTGGACATACATAAGTCTGTGGGACCTGAGGTGACGCACTACGAATGCTGCGGGAGCTGATCCGTGTCGTTGCAGGAGTACTCTTGAAAGGTCATTGTGAGGCCATATCTGGAGGGCTGTGTGCAGTGCTGGGCTCCTCAGCGTGAGAGAGACAGGAACCTCCTGGAACAAGCCTAGTGAAGGGCCACAAAGACAATTAAGGGACTGGAGCATCTTTCATGTGAGGAGAGAATGAGGGAACCGAGACTGTTCATGACCTGGAGAAGAGATGACTCTGGGGGTGGGGAGGGGAGAATATTAAAAATACCAGATGGAGAGGAATGAAAAAGGCAGAGCCAGACTCTTTTCAGTGCTAAACCGAGAGAGGACAAGAGCAATGAGCACAAACTGAAATGAAGGAAATTCCACTATAAGGGGGAATAAGGGGTTTATAAGGGGGGGGGGGGACAAAAAAACACTTATTTGCTGTGAGCATGGTCAAACACTAGAATAGGTTTCCCAGAGAGGCAGTAGAGTATCTAGCCATATCTCCACTAAAGATTTTCAAAACCTGACTGAACACAGCTCTGGACATCCAGCTGTAGTTAATCTCAGTAGGAGGGCTGAAATAGATGATCTCTGAAGATGCCTTCAAACCTTAGCATTTCTATAATTCTGTGATTCTTTAAAACACATTTCCAGGAAACATTTTATATACACATTAAAAGGGCAGAAAGACACTTTTTGAACAAAACATCATGCATGCAATAAAAGACATTATATGCAAGAGCTGAATAAGTAATCTTTGTTGAATTAGCATTATATAGTCATTTAATTCTGTTACTTGGCTTGGAATTGCATTCTAATCATTCTTAAGGTCAGCATAAACTATCTTATAAGCTGAAAGCAGGAGAAAAAAAGAAAGAAAGGTTAACATATGAACTCTCTGAAAGGACAAAACTATTAATTAATATCACCGACCATGCTAAAAATCTGCACAGCATTTTAGATGAAATGGGAGAACTGGAAGGTTGCCTGGTCTAATTTTACTTTAGTTGTTAAGTTTCTAACCTCTCACAAAATGAAGAATATAAATGGAAATTTGAGCTTATGTTCCAATAGTTCTTGGATAAGAACTCATACACAACTTTGATTAAAAACTTGATAACTATCAGAAAAGAGCTTGAGGCTTTCAAAATGGGCATCAATTCAATAAAAAGGCTTTTGTCTGTTTGTTAGAAAATTTATTTGGAAGGGAAAGCATGATTTGAACCCCTTGAATATTTTTTTTTCTATGAGTGCATTGTAGAATTTTGTGCATCATTATCTTTTTATTTGTTCACTTATTTTATATATTTCAGATTCCATATAGTGAAATACATTTAAAACGCTGGGTAGATAGGTATGCATAGATTCTGTATTCAATGAACAACTTCAGATTTCAAAGGGCAGCTGTCCTAAAATACCTTTTATGTTTGAAACAGGTTTCAAATCTTCAAATATCTTATTTTCTTTCAAATAGCTTCATTTGAACCTAGATGTGTTCTAAATTAATTCCATGAAGGGTCTGCACTGAGTTTTGCAACTTTTGGCTTAAGACTCAGACAAACAGGGCCATTCATTTCTTGGACTGTCTGTTGCTCACACTAACTTTGTGTCCCAGCTTTCCATTACATATATAAACTACACAGAATCAGGGAGGCAGACCCTGTGTATCATCCAGGAACATCATCTAAGCTTTTAAAAAATTAATCCTACTTCTTGTTAATAAAGTCCTCCATTATTGTGGCACTGTAGCAGTTTTATTTATGGATTGTAATAAACATTCCTCTAAGGCATTTAGAGAAACTAAAATTCTAGGGCTCTGATGCTGACTTTTCTTAATTTTTTTTTTAAAAAGTCTTTAAATTGTCCTGCAAATTCTTTTCTTTTTCGACATCAAAAAAGTAACATAAACTTTTCATTCATAAATACTTACACCCAGGACAACTAAAAAAGTAAAGAAAATAATATCTTGCATACTAAATTCTGAACCTCTGTAGGTCACTGCTTTTGTTTCTTTAGATTTTTGAAAGATCCATTAAGGAATCAGATTTATATCACTGAGGATTTAGGTTTTCAGAAACTCTTCTTATCCCCTCTCCTCCCTTCCTCTCACCTCTCCTCTTCTCTCCTCTCTATTTCCTTTTTTTCCCATTGTTCTGAAACACAGTCTCAGACCTTCCATGGGCAGTATGAGATGCTTAGAGATATGTGCAAGGGCAGGGCAAGATTAAAAAGATTCTTCTTTTGATAGATTATTACACTTTTCAGCAATCAATATCTACCAAATATGCATAAATATTAATAAATATTATAGATTTCTTGCTGCAAACATCATGTGCATGCATAACAGCAGATACTATACATAAATCAATAGCACAAATATTTACAAGAAAATTAAAATTGATATTAACCTTCTCTCCACAATACAATGTTTTTCATGGACAGAAAATTCTTATTTATCTACCCTAAGTTATAGCTTTTTAAACTAGCAGAGGTACAACCTCTGTGTTGAAAAAGTACTCAGAGAGGAATCTGCATAAAATATATCTGTATAAAATGTCCTTCAGAGAGCCCTTTCATTTTCTACATTATTCTATTTTTACATGATTTTAAAGCTTCAGTTTTTCCGGTGATTTGAATGGCACAATGGCCAGCTGAGGATCTGTAGGTTTTAGGTATTAGAATGTCCTTTGTTATTCATTCCCTAAACATTCACTCAAGTTTGGGTATCTTTAACAACATGAGAAATAAAGGGTACATCTTATGTCAACATCTATGGTGACATGCCTCTCATTAAGAGATGGATGGATGGCAGCATTTAGTCATTTCACAGAAGTTAATGAATATATGTGAAAGGCTGATCACTGCTGTCCTACTTACCAGCTTCAGATCATACAGAAAAAGAGTGGAAGTTTCTGTATATCAATAGCTTTCTCATAACACACCCATGTTTAAAAAAAAAAAAAAAAAAAAAAAACATTAAAACATTTTATCTATCCCTGTTCGGAGCAGTCTATAAAGAAAAAGAAAAAAAAAAAAAATTAGACAGCCAAAATTCTTATATCCTCATTTCACAGCAAAGCTATCACTAATAAATGCAAACTAGCAGTATCAGCTGTTTAGTAAGTAAAATTTTGCATGTAACAAAAGTAATAGACGACAAAAGTGACCTCCTAGAGGACTGATATTTATTAGCATATGAAAATCTAAAGAGTGCCTTTTTTTAATTTTAATTCATGCATATTTATTTCAAGCTATCCCAAAGTAAAAACCTGATTGCGAAGACTATGTACAAACTTAATGCGTCTTTGCACTTAAAGTGATGTATAGTTCTGAATAGCAGCCCACTTGAAATATTTCATTATACTTTCTTTCCTAACTTTAATACTGGTCCTGTACCATTTTGTGCCTGTTCGTGGAGTAAGCAAATATATGACATCCTCAGAACATTTACTTTGTCACTGTGTTACAAAAAAGACTGAATTTATTTTATACCAGCAATTTCTCATCCTATAACTGTATACCTAACTGTAATCCTGTACAACATATGCTAAAATCTAATTAGAATTCCAATTCTTTTTATGATCATACCATTAGAAAATAGATAAGGAACACATATGATATGTACTTGCTGACTTATTCCAGTTGAATCAATGTAAATCCCATTCAGAACCTAGCAAAAAAAAAAAAAAAAAAAAAAATTAGCATAACTGAACAAAATGATACGCACAGTGTTCCCTATCAAAGTGAAAGACTGTCAAACATAAACTAAATTTTCATCCACCTGATTATGCTATAATCCTAGACTCATGTCAGCAAGAATTGATTCAGTACTGATAATGGAGAAAATAAAGATATCTAAAGCAAGCTTTACATGGAGAAATAATATTTTTCTCTTTTTTGGTGTCATTTATATCTTCAGATCATCGCAGCTGTAATACTGCCATAATTGGGCCTTCAGGAAGAGTTTCTCTAGTATATGCATTCAGTCTTGGAAGAGAGTAGGAGTTAATACTGTTATTAATCTATGAATGATCTTCCTAAACTGATTTACTTTAAATTTCATTAAGCATTCTGTACCAGCTTTATTTTCAGAAAGAAGGTATTAATCGGAGTTTCCAATGTACTGCAACAGCTCATGTCCAAGATGTGGTGGATGGGGTCATGTTCATAGATTATCATGGTGCTGCTTTGGCTTTCCTTAGCAACCCGACAACACTTCACATTTACCTGGTGTGTGCGAAAACGGATCAGGTTCACATCAGGTCAGGAAATGACCTCAGATCACATTCAACATAAAATTTAAACCTGCAGTAATGAAGAAATTGGAGTCAAAATTAAGGCATGCTTTAATGCCTAATGCATGATGTGAAATATTTATCAGAACTCAATTAATTAAAGCTCTCTGTATATCAATTTGAAGAAAACATTACTGATTTTTCTTTCCATTTTCCACTGTATTTACCACAATCACTGAACATTTCTCTATTTTCCAAACAGTTTTGTTGTACTATTTTTATTTGAGTGTATTATACTGCCATTTAGGATGAATTTTTAAACTATGACCATTAAAGACCAACCTAGCATAATTTTTTTCTTTCCTCGAAGCTTCTGTTGCACATAAAAAGGCAAGTAATTCATGCTTCTGTTCTTAAACCTCTACTGGCATTATTGCTGACATTGCAGTAGACTTCAAGATGAACAGGAAGTGAGAAAATAAAAAGAAATAAAAAACATATTTTTCACCAAAATCTTTAGAAAACCTTTGGCAGAGGCAGCAGGACAGTTAGAATGTAAAATGGCCAAGCTTGACATTAACAATATGTTTCCTCAGAAATCGTTGAAAAGGATACTGAGGTTATATTGTTCAGTTTAAACCCACTTGTCCAGAAATCCTGTCAAGCAGAAAATAAATGAGCAATCTTATTTAAGGAAAAAGAATTGGGATATATAGAAATATATATTTTTAATAATGTGGCTAAGATGAGTTTATCACAGATGATATAAACATACTTGGCTCTTTATAGTAAATGCTAAAATCTCAATATTTATTCAAAGCAGTTAAATAAACTCTGGTTTTAATTCTTAAAATTATACTACTAAAAGCTTTGGTCATCGGTTTTAGAATCTAATTGAAGAAAATGCAACAAGTGATTTTTTTCTATCAAAATTAAAAAAAGTAAAATAAAATTTTCATATAAAATACACAAAATCTACTTAGAGGTTTAAAAAATGAAATTATTTTGATTTTCTGTACTAGATATATAAATATTACATTATAGAAAAAATTGTTTCTAGCACAAACTCAGAAAAACACATTTTTAAAAACAAAGTTTATATGCAAATTTCTGAATGCAGGTACTTCCTCACATATTTCTGCTAACAGTAAAAAGGCAGTGAAAATAACAGCGTTGAATCACTTTAATGTAGATTTCAGCTGTTTGTGTTTTGAAAAAGAAATGGGAAAGAGCTAGTATGTTGTAAAAAAATAATCTCACTTTGGTATATTTGATGTGGTTTAAAGAAAAAAAGTAGTATGTTGCCTCTGCTTAGGCTGCTGACAAATGATATCAAGAATGTCAGTAAGATGAAAAAAAAAAAAAGAAAAAGAAAAAAGAAATACCTGGTTTTATGAACATTGAACATTTTTGAGTGATAACTGTCTTTTTGAAAGTATTTTAGACATGAATAATGAAATCTGTAAATTTTCTTCTGATACAAAAATGCTATATTTTTAGGTACAGCAGAATCACATATAGTTAAAAAGATTTACAATAGATCTTGGCTTCTTCTTTCAATTGTTTTTACAAGCTTTACCCAATTTACTGATAAATCAAGTGAACTCAGTTAAATCCTAATGATGGTACCATAATGTGTAAGTACATATTCTTATTGATCCTCTCTGACCTGAACATGAAATCATTTTACTCTGTTAATGCAATACATTGCTCTCATTTGATGGTGAATAACTCTATCCTTGAATTAAAGATTATTGCACTTTTTCTACATCTTATTCCAATACTGACAGTTAATTACTTGGATTGCAGCTTCAGCCAGTACAGTCTAAAAGAGCTGTCATAAAGCCATGCTGAGGTACCTTCCCTGCTGCACAGAAAGGTGAGTGATCGTCACATAACCAACATGTAACCATCTACTCTCAAGTTATGCCTGCACATGGGCTCATATAAGATGCTGTACAAGCAGCTTTTCTTGGTATCACATAGGCAGTATGTGTATGCATGCTTCTACCATCCACTCGGGAGCATGTCCCTTGAGAACACAGTGGCTGTGTTTTGGCCATGTGGCAGAGAGGTCTCACAGGGATGAAATCCTTAGGAAAGCAATAAAAGGGGAGTATGGCACCGAAGGGTATCATTAAGCCCACCCTCCTCTCTTAGGAAAGATTGCAGCATGCAACATGCAGGAGACAACATGAGTTGTTGAAACAAAAAATTTCTTCATCTTACTCATTATTGGTTCAGTACTCTCTCTTTCTGAGAAAGATTACAGAATAATCTTCCTGTAATTTAACTTGACCTGGAGAACAGCATTTACTTGTTGGGGACTGTTGCTCAGTCTCTATGAGTATAACTGCTTAGACTCTTTAATTCATTCAGCAAATACGAAGGCTGTCTTGCAGGCCGTGGACTCTTTGTGGCCTACTGTTCCGTGCCATGTTGTCTGTCCTTGAGTAATATCATGTCCAATGTTAAGAAGGTCCTGTGGCAAGTCACTGATTTGCCTGGCTTTGCCCCATAATGAACCAGTCCATTTTACTCTGATGCAGACTGCCCCTCGAGGTGGAGCCCTCATAAGGCACAGAGAACCACTGATCGTCGTATAAGCAGGAGCTCTGTGCTCCAATTCCAATTATTATTGTAATACTAGTGAAAACTCTTCCTGAAAAGAATCATGTCAAAACAAATTTACAAAAAAAGCACATGAACACAGCTTAAAAAAATAAACAACCAGCTCCCAAGCTTTAGAGCAGAACATGCTCTGTCTTGTTAGGGATATCAATATAGCACAGCACTGAGCAAATGGAGAAAAAAAGTCTTCAAATGGTCTGTAATGACTTTAGACTTTACTAATGTATTTATTTTTCTCTCACTTTAACTCATTTTCAGTTACTGGTCCCAGCTAATAACCTCATCTCTGCTCATATTTTACAGCTACTAAAATATGACCACATGTAAATTCTGACTAGCATTTCCTACATAACCTTGAAGATATAGGCCCTCTAATGCAAGTCACATATTTTGTTAAATGCTAGACAATTCTTAGTCCTGTGCCATACTCTTTTCCCTTTATTACTTCACTTTTTTGTTTTATGCTAGTGGAGCTTATATATTTGGCATCTTGCTTACAGTGTTTTGCAGTGTTTTAGTACCTTCTAACTTATACAGGACAATTCTGTGTACTGTTTCCTAAGAACAAAAGTCCTGAGTTTATAAAACAAAGTATGCTTATGAATTCGTCATCAAGCACTCATTCAGTATTAAACATTGTTCAATATTCAGCATTAACCACTTGCCTCCAGCTGAACATACAGTACTTCAGTTGAGTCAGAGCACATCTGCTGTCTAATGCAAATATCACTTCTTAATATTCTACTTACTGATCTGAATTGAGTTCCAGGAAAACACTGTCAGTAAACAGCAGCTAGTATGAAGATGTAACAATTAAAATGATCTTTCAGAAAGACTCTTTTGATTAAGAGGAAATTCTGTTTCATAAGACAACTCATTTGACGCATCAGATTTCTGATTTGTTAGCCAGATATTCCATAATATGGTTGAGTATTTTTGTGTACAATGGATTTGCTACAAATAGGAGGCAAAGGATGCCTGAAATTACAAATAGGCTGAGACTGAAGGACTTATTCTAAGGACAAACAGTTATGCTTCATGATTTCAAGAGAAATGGAGATTTCTACAGATATTCAAAACCTGCCTGGATGCGATCCTGTCTAATATGTTCCAGATGACCCTATTTTAGCAGAGGGGTTGGACTAGGTGATCTCCAGAGATCCCTTCCCACCCCAAACATTTTGCAATTCTGTGGTTCTGTGGAATTTTAGAAGGAAAGTCTCAAGCTTCAGTCTTCTTCCTTTTTGAAAAAGGAAATAAACAGGACATTTTCCCTACTATCAGTTAAGATAGCGTGTAGTAGCTAGAGGATAGGAGATATATCACCTCCTATAGGTGCTGTAGCCTACAGTAGACTCAGGCTTGAAATTGTTTTCACTTGAGCCTTTCACCTTGTACTCTCTAAATTAGGACTTCGCTCTAATTTAGCGAAGAAGAACAAGACCATGGTCTGGCCAAGAATGAATCCATGTTACTACTCCTAAACTTCTTCCTCCAAGATGTGTGGAGGAAAGAAATCTAAGTATATTTCCCCGGTACAAGTTTCAAGATATCCTTACTAGAGTAGGAAATGCATAGGTAAATATGTTATTTCAATGTAGATACTCTACAATTTCCTTTGTTGTCATGTTCTGACATACGTCAAATCAAACATTCCTACATCTGAAAGTATGACTCCACAATATGTGCCATCTTTATTTTTCAAAGATGCTATAATATAATTAGGGGAAATACCGTCTTTTCTTGTAATGAGCAGATAGATAGGCTCCATTCAGCATACTGCTAACAGAAATCAGAAAGAAAATAAAGATGTAAAAATCTCTAAAATCAGTTAATTGCATAGTGGCATGGAAGAAGAAATAAACATCAACTCTATTGAAGATTATAAAACTTAAAGGTGAAAAAGCTAAAGAATAGAGTAAAATCATTTCTTTTCTTCCACCTAATCAACAGCAGAAGACTGTGGTTGCATTTATTGTACTGCCTAATATTTATCTTCTGGTTATGTTGTAGGTAGACATTACTAGATCAATCAGTTGTCTCTCACATCATCATTCTTTGTTCCTTTAAACAAAATTCAGTACCAGATTTGATCTCTCTGGTATATTTTTGTTCAGTCTTATCTGTTATCGCAAGAGTAAAAGTTATCTACATCTAGCCACAAGAGCTCTTTGGGTAAAATTGACACTACAGGTGTCTGAAGAGACCAGAAAGGCTGGCATAAACCTATCTAATTATTTCTGTCTGCTGCCCTCAGTGAACATTGCTGTGCCTAATGTAACTATCTCCCTTCTCCCCAGATCTCCACAAGGTCAGGGAGCAGGAAATGAACCTTTCATTTCCTTGAGTAGCCACAGCTTCTCAAGGTTGAGAAGATCCTTCACTTCATTCTGCTCAGTAACAAGTAGAATAGAATGATTTTAACCTGAGGCACTTGTCTTTCAAAGTGCAATGCTTAACAGCTTTTATTTTCACTGTGAAGTCTGGGCATCAAACACTATCATCTCAACTGGTCAGCCATTTTTATGTTCATCGTATAGGTTCAGATATTTGACCAAGATATTCGGTAATGGATAAATCTTTGATAATTCTGAAGACTTCACAGTCCATCCATCTGCCTCCCCCTGTGACCTCATGGAAAATTGTGAAGTCTTGTTTCTCTAGTTATCTATACGAGAAAGTTTTAAATTCCCTCATGATTTTCATCTTACTCATCTTCCTGGTGGGAATCAATACCAACTTTTATCAGCTGAAAATCTGACAAGTGAGTCAACATTGACAGCAATAGTTTTGTGCAGGGGGAAACATAAGATATTTAAAAATTACTGACTTCCTGATTTTGTTGCTGTTGTTCATCCCGTCATTATTCAACAACATTGTATTAAAGGCCATAAATTTCCTTTCTTTTTATTTTCTTCCTGTAGAATAATATTTGTTTAATCTGCACTATTCAGATACTTCATCTGTGGTAGAATTGTGACTTTATGCTGAGCAGAATGTGACATGAAAATGATCAAGATGATTATGAAAGTCATTGTCATGTCACCGCCCTATTCAGCCATCCGGTATAACACAGCTGATATCTTGAGTGTTCCTCTAGATTTTGAGTTTGGTTTATTCTTATAACTCCCCCCCAAAAAAAAAAAAAAAAAAAAAAAAAAAGTTATTTTAAAACCTCAGTGCCTATGGAGGGAGAATGATTCAATTTGACTGAGATGAGAAGCTCAAAGACTATCCTAATTTCTCCTGTTTCTCAACTGGAGAGAGAAGGAAGCTCTTATTTTCCAAGGGAATGCTTTTCAAAATTCAAGAAAAATTGTAGTATGGAGGGGGGAGGGAAAAGATACAGGAAGAATGATTAACTCAATATTTATGAATACAACAAAAAGTTTTATTTTCTATTATGGCTATTTTATTTTAATAAAATAAAATTTATTTTAAGTTATATTTTATTATTATTATTATTATTTTACCTACATCCTTTTGATTGTTCTTCATTTCATGGCTATGTTGTAGTAATACTATAATATGGGTGCCTAAATACGTGCATCCTGAGCCATTTGAGATGCCCTTGCACACACTGTCTGGGTTTTTGCAGTCACTGCAGAATAGTGTGGGTATTCTACAAGCCCTGTGTGTGTCAAGTTTACACAGTCATTAGGGCTTTAGGCTTTAGCATATATTATGGTTAATTAAGCCACTAGTGTAGAAAGAGTCCTGTTATCATTTAGCTGAATAGCAATCCTCACTCCCACGTGGAGTGGGACACACTATCAACATCACTGTCAAGAGCAGCACAACTTTTAGGTTGAACCAAACCTGCACAATTTTATCATTTTATAATTTAATTATCCTATCCAAGATCGCTTGTTAGTTAAAATGTACTTGGGTCTTGGGTTTTTTTCTTTCTCTTCCTCCTTTAAGCTATCTTCGAAAAGCCTGCATTTGAGAAGCTATACTATTAGAATAGTTATAATTCTTCATCTGAAGACACGTATGATAATCAAAAGCATCACCAAGTTCAAGAAAGCCTGGGGCAGAGACCTTTCCCTAGTTTGTCAATATTTCCAAAGCACATAATGCTTGACTGTTGATCTATGGCTTTATGAAGTGCTCATACTGAAAAGTAACAGGCTTGTGTGGAATGCTGCAGGCAAACACAGCAAACTCTAGGTTCTCTCACCTTCTCCAATTCTTCCCTATATATGCAAAATGAAAAAAAAAAATCAACATCATCATCAACAAAAGCTTACTTGTTCCCCTGTTTCCACAGTAACTGTAGCCATCAAATAACTGTGTCTCAATATTATCAGAAAGATAGTGCACATTCATAGAGCAGCAAAGATATGTCTCATCACATTGTCCGAGGAGAAAAAGCTATACACTCATCTGCAAATAAGTTGTGTTCTCACCTGCTGCTGACATTTTCTGAAAATGATGATGGGATAAATAGAACTTAAGTCCAACCAGGGGCAAACATCCTGAGGTCCTAAAGTACATTAGGAAATAAAAAGACAAGAAAAGAAACAGAAAAAAGTTGGGGAGGAATGATAGTTAACTATGTTGGACAATATTTGTATTGGAAAAATCTGCAGTGAACAATTCAAATAAATACATTAACAAGTACAGCAAAAAGACATTGTACAATTCACTGTTGATCTCTTGGCTGCTGAACTGGTAAGATTTGATTTGTATTGTAAGTTATTTAACTCCTCTGTTCAGTTACTTTGCAATGAAAAATGATATTCTCTAGTCTGACTGTTCTGTGGGTTCACAAATGCTCTCTGGAATTCCTTGAAAAGTCCCAAGAGAGGTTCCACAGTGGGGAAGATGAATAAAAACACATTTCCTTTATTAAACTTCTATAAATGACTTAAATAATCACACTAAAAGACATCTGTCTTAGTCTTATAATTGAAGACTCCCTAAATTAAATATTTCCTATTGTAGTATTTCATTAGGAAATACTTTCATAAAGGAAAAGAAAGAAAAAACTGTAACACTGAAAGTGAAGTCTGTATATCAAATATTCTTAGGAGATTATGGGGAGACAGGAAGAAGTAAAAAACAGCTGAAAACTGATATCTTATTTTATCCTACCAATATGCTACCCAATGGAAGAATAAAACTGATTCTCTATTACCATGTTTATTCTCCTCATATATATGAAAGTGTCTTCCACAAGCATTAATGAATGTTGAAAAAAAGGATCAATGTAAAAGTAAATCCTGACATACCAAAGAAAGAAAGCAAAGAAAGAAAAGTCTGTAATAGTCTATTATTTGAATTGAACTGTTGACACTGATCAGTCAAAAGGACTGTTGTCAAATGAATGGACAGCATTTTAATTTTGATTACACTCACAGGATACCTATTAGACCCACAAACAGCCCCCTTCCTACAATATTTGAAATATGTAACCATGGATATAAAATCTCAATAAGATGGTTGAAGCATCTTATATTATGCTGTACTGGAAAAGTAGAAAGCAAGCTTAGTCCTCAAAATGTTGTTGATGTTACTACTCCTTTTTTTCTTTTTTTTCTCTCTCTCTCTCTCCACTACACTGAAAATGCAAAGATTTTTTTCTATTTTTAGTGGCCTTTTTCTGCATTAAGTCTTTCAGATTTTGACATTGTGCTTTGGAGTATTGCTCTTATACTCTTTTCACAAAAGAAAAAAAAATCTGCTAGACTTCATGCAGTTCCTTCATGACTGTAGAGAGATTACAGAAAATAATTAAAGGAAATTGACTTAGACTGTGGTGGTTTAATAAAAGAGGGGAGTCTTGTAGGGAGGAATGGGCCTTACTGAATCTGAATGGAAAACAGTTAGGAAAAGACAAAAATTATTTAAAAAGGGAAAGGGAGATGGTTGCTAAATTTTGAGTAAGCTGAATTCAGTGCTAGTTATTCAACACACTGCAGGAGGAGTAAACTTAGACTTTGAGATGAGGAGAACAGAGATGAATTAAAAGTTAGAAATATTGCAGAGAGGAATGATTTTTTTTCTAGCCAGAGAAGACTCATGCAGCAGAAAATTTTGGAGAATTTCACTCCATGTTTTACGTATAGGCCACAACATGATGGAAAGTCATTCTAATTTATATCATTTAGAGGTTTGTTTCCCTGAAGTTTCTGTGTTAGAAGCAGCCTAAGCCCTAAGTTAATTCTGGGATCCATTATCACTTTATACAAAATAATACCTAATGCCAGGTGAAAAAAATAAAACTGTGGCCAAGACCTTAGGGGAAACATACTTCAAAGCCTTTGTGAGCAATTTTCCTCCAAAACCTATTTATTATGCAAAAACATAACAGGTTTCCTTAGCAACAAGCATTTTCCTGTCAAAGGCTTGCTCTCCCAGAACATATCCATTACGGATTATTTATCCCATTACCTCTACATAAGACCATGCTAACAAAAAGCATTTATTACTACTCAGTACCTACATTTGCATATTGTTTTTTTAGCTCTTGTATATGTGAACAATAACACTCTTAATGGAGGCTAGTGTAAGCTATTATTACTGCAGTTAAGCTAGCATGTCTAAATAGAAATGAAAAATGTTAAAAATCCTTTTAAAGTATTAATGAATCTTTTCAGAACTTCTATTAAGACTATATTTTTTGCTGGTGACCTTATAAAATAATGGATTCAATTAGTATTCTGTTATTCTCTCTAAGCATCTAAAACTGTTCCATATTATTATTTATCTGAAACAATTATTTATTTCATATCACAGCTAAATGGTGATTTTACATTACTAACAAAAGCTAATAAATGTTGCTCACAGAGTCAAAAAGTAGTTGCGCTTGGAAAGGATCTCTGGAGATCATCTGGTCCAACCCGTCCAGCTCTGGCAGGGTCACCTATAGCAGGCTGCCCAAGGTCATGTCCAGTCCAATTTTCAGAAGATAGTGATCCCACAACCTCTCTGTGCAACCTGTTTCAGTGGTCAGCTATCCTCACAGTGAAGAAATATCCTTTTACATTCAGCTGTGTTTCAGTTTGTGCCTATTGCTTCTCCTGCTGTCACTCAGCAGCACTGAGAAAAGTCTGCCTTATCCTCTTTACATTCTCCTGTACGGTATTTATACACATTAGTAAGATCACCCTGGAGATGTCTCTTTTCTAGACTGAACAGTCCTAGCTCTCTCAGTCTCTCCTTGTATGAGAGGTGCTCCTGTCCCTTTTTTGTCCTTATGGCCCTTCACTGAACTTGCTGCATTATCGCTGCACACAGCAGCCCAGATGGGGCCCCAGCAGAGCTGAGCAGAGAGGGAGGATCACTTCCTTTAATCTGCTAGTGATGTTCTGCTTCATGCATACCATTGGCTGCCTTTGCTACGAGAGCTTGTTCTTCGACCATGTGCAGCTTGTCCACCAGCACTCCCAGGTCCTTCTCCACAGAGCTGCTCTCCAGAAGGTCAGCCCCCAGCCTATACTGGTGCCGAGGGTTATTTCTCCCTAGGTGCAGGACCCTGCACTTGCCTTTGTGGAACTTCGTGAGGTTCCTCTCTGCCCATTTCTTCAGCTGGTCCATGTCTCTCTGAATAGCGACACAGCCCTTTACTGTGTCAGCTGCTCCTCCCACTTTCGATATTCAGCAAAATTATTTTAAAAATTAAATATATTAACTCACTATCTATGTACTAAAAAACTTTCTTATCCAATGTTGGGGAAGTTCTGTTACCAAAACCTCAAAAAAAAAAAAAAAAAAAAAAAAAAAAAGAAAATTCTTAAAAGAAATAATGGTTGACTGCATTCCTCTAATAGTCCCATTGTAACTGGGAGATGATACAGCTTCTCCTAAAGTCCTCACTTGTGGCTCGATTAGCTATTTACACTTGTGCACAAATACTACAAGAGCAGTATGTTACTACTATACACCTTATCTTCTCTAATTGTTAATAATGTCATCCTGCTCCTGCAAAACAGCTGAAGCTGTTCCAGAGGTTGATAATTGAATTTATACTTTTGAAGGGCGGGGAAAAGCTATTTGCTTTGGCCTACCTTTCAGATAATGCTATATGCATGCTATGATGAAAATTTCGAACACTGCCTGGTGAGATGTTATTTGGATGACTAAAGAAGTGTAATGAATTTGCAAATGGGGAAAAATAAATTTTGTCTTTGTTTGATACAGGGACTTGAATGTGGTTAACGTAATTCCAAGTGATTTCCAACAACTTTCAAGTTTACTTTGGGAGAAAACATAAACTTGTGAAATATTTCTTCTGAAAAACAATTTTTGAGGAAATTGCTCTTCATGCCTCTTTCTTACACCGCAGTCATTTTCCTCACAGTCAGGTGTAAAGTCTACTTTAAGTGGCTACTTTAAGTCAGAGATGGCTTTGATGCAGGCATCTTTAGGAAGAGGACATATTCAGGGCCCAAGCATCAGCTGATATAGTATATTCCTGATCTATTGATCTTTTAAAACAGTATTAAAATTGTCATATAAAATCAATAACACAGAAAAAAGGTTTTTTGAAAAACAAATATTTTTAAAGTTTTCTTGTGTAGTTCATATTTTTAGTACATTTTACTTTTGTTGATGTGTGTGGTTTTTTTACAGCTTTAAAAAAACCCTAAAATATATTCAGTGATATCTCAACCTGCTCTAAACTCTGAAGAGTGGAAAGACTGATGAATTTCGTGAAATTACTTAACACTCTTCAGTTTTCCTTCCTGCTCCTTATGAGAAAATATAATTCCATTGGTAAGAAAGCTGAAGCAGAAAAACATTTTGGTCTGAAAAGGTATGTATTTGTTCATTTAAATCTCCAGCGACTTGAAACAATTATGTAGAGAATCTACATGACAAAGGCAAATTCATCTCCTAACCCTTTGGCATTTCAGACAGATACAAGAGACAAAGAATAATCTCTTGACTTGTGTAAAGTGGGGAAGATAAAAAAAAGCAGCAAGAAGAAATTACTGTTGCCTACTGTAAATAGTAAGAAGTCATATATTTATAACTTAATAAGCAAGACAGTGTTAAATAGGAGTTATCTGCTTCTTTTTCAAGTCTTCAGGGGAATAACACTTCTGAGTGTAGCTCGTTTTTATACTTAAAAAAAAAAAAAAAAAAAATCTGCTCCACAAGGAATTATCATTACATCCGTCTCCAGAACTTGGGCCTGTTTCTAACTGAACTGGATGCATTTATATTCACACCATTCATGCTGGGCAAGCCATATTAACCAAAGCCCTGATGATGGTATGGTACGTTATACAAAAATGTCATACAAAAGCTCTACTGCTCATTCTGGACCTGAAGGCTTTCCTGTGACAGCTGTAACATTTGCATGCTACTGCCAGTGTCTACAATATAAATTTCATGTGAAATATAGCACTGTTCATCTGTGGGCTTCTAAGCAATTGCTGTGGGACTTGTTAAGTCTTTAAGAAATCTTCTATACACAGAATGATGTATAATGTCCATGAATTTTCAATTCCTTCCTTAATTTCATTTTGTTGGTAGGTTAAGAGTAGATCATGTCCACAAAGCACAGATTAAAAATCGCTAGATGGAAAAATCTCCCCCTGCATAGTATTTTTAACAAGTTTATGGCAGCTACTGTGGTTATGTGTGTCTTTGCAATTAACATCACAACAACTTCTTCTCACCACTGGCACTCAAACTTCTGCCTGTAAGCAAAGTATTTTTTGCATGTTCTACAGAATTTTCTCTGCTTCTAAGATATAGTTAAAACATTGCCATTAGGACAATCAGGAGACTGCTAGTGTTAGAAGTATTGGAACTGAGATCTGAGTTTCTTCATCCTGTAAAATAGAAAAGGAGCTTTGGATGAACATTCAAACTAAAACAGAAAGCCGAATTCTGCTTTGTTTGTCTGCCCCTCTACCTCTGCTGAATAGATTTCCTTTCAGTTGTGACTACTTCACAAACAGAAGATTTTCAGGCTGTCCTAGTGGTCTTGAGCACTGGATGGCTTGACTGAAATAACTGTTAATCACAAAGAAGGAATTACAAACTGTCCTGTTATATGTTGCAGTGAAAATCCTGTCTGAGTAGTGAGAACAGTGGCTTTACCACGTAAATCTCCATGACAAAAAAAAAAAAAAAAAGAAAAGAAAAAAAAATAGCTGCAAAAATAATCCAACCAACACCAACAGCAAAGAGAAAGAAGAAATCTTGAATGAAAATCTTTATGTCTTGTTCTTTTCAGCCTTTTTTGTTCTGGTCATCCAAATTAATTGCTAACAAATGCATCTGAACTTGTGATCTCTGAAGAAGAAAAAGATATAATAATGAACTCAAGCTACAAAAGGTTTGATTCTGTATCTAATGTTTGCATGCCTATAATTTTACTAGAAGACATTAAGGTAGCTCTCTACCACTGCTTCCACCATTTTTGTTCTTTTAATCAAAACATAACTAGAAAAATTTGTCTGCAGTAGTACTTATTTCAGATGCTGATCTGAAGCTCATAAAATTAAGCTAAAAAATCTGATCTATTGCACTGGTGATGTTTTATACAATTAGCAACAGACTTCTTAGCTGTTAAGCATGATAATTGTTTTAAAAGCATGATAACAATCATAAACTTGAGAAACCTGACCCTTTTAGATAGATAGATGATAGATGGATGGATGAATAAATTTATCTCGCCATCAAGATATAATTCTATTTAACATTCCTCACAGTGAAAGTCTTTCATTTGCTCATAGAAGGAGAATCCTTGAATTAAGTCAGATTTTTCTTAAACATTGAGCATAAAATACAGTGTAGCGATTCACATGGAATCATTCTACATGTTTGAGATCAAGATCCTTATAAAGACTGTGGTTTAGATGGCTATAAAACTGCCAATTCATTAGAGAGAATATAGGGTACAGGAAGAATAAGACAGATACAAAAATTTTTTGCCTCTCTCTTGAATCTTGCCACGTATTGTTCAGCTATAGCCTGAGGTTTGCCCTGAATAACTTACAACGGTTTTGTACAAAACAGCACAGAACAATACTGGCATTTACGCTAACTGAAAATTCAACATCTAAATTACAAAAGAAATAATTCTGGGACATGTGCATAGATTTGGTATTTTTTCTGATCCTGATGTTCCTAGTATCTACCTAATGTATCTTAAAAATATTGAACTGCTTGGGGAAAAAAAGCACCCAAGAAAATCATTATTCATTTTGAAGTAAGGTTTTAACATCATTTCAAATTACCTGGTTCTCATAGAAAAATTGACCTTTCATGAATTTAAAATGCCAGTATGATATCAATCATTAGTCATTTGATTGGTTTGTTTGGACACAGGACATAAATTCAACTACAGGACATAAATTCAACTATATATTTATAACTGAAGAAGGGAGGCAGTCAAAATTTTTATTGTATTAACTGATTCCCAAAATTAAAATTAGGGGGCCATTAATAGACCTAATACTGTCCTGCTATTCTCTGATGGCAGCACAGAGGAATATCGGTGACATTTTGTAAATGACTAAGTAAAATTACTTAAGCTAATGATTTTCAAAGTACCCTAAACAAATGAAATATTCAAGTCCCTCTAAATAAAATACGCAGCTCCTCCCTCCCCAAAACCATATTCTCTACTTTTATGGTGACAAATGAGGTATAATAGTGGTGAAAAATCATGGTCCTCATCCACTGAAGTCAACAGTAATATTGAATTAGGAAAGAGTGCCTAAACATCAAGTAGCATGAGTAATTAAGTCACTCAAAAGATGGAAAACTAATTTCAAATAAAGCAGCTGCATGGAACAAAAATATGAAGCTTTATGACAATAACAACATACCTTTCTGAACATCCTCAAAAGTTATATTTTTTTATGCTCCCTGTGTCAAATGATCTCAGAGTAATTCACTGGCTTTATGTTATTAAAATTAAAGACATCAGATGCAAAGTGGGTTAGTTTTTGCTCAGAAGTATGGCACAGAAGCTTTGCAGGTAATGCGGTTGTTTGCCCAGATGGAGTGCAGAAGGGCTTCCAGATAGAGACATTCAAAAGCCAGAGTCTTGGACAGCAAGGGGTCCCTGTGGCTGGGGCTGGTGGTGATAGCAGCCTCACATCCCAAAGAGCCATATGCTCTGGTCAGTATACTGTGGGAGAAGATAAACAGACCACAGAGCATCATGCAGCAAGAACAGAAGGTTGACTAGGTATTTGTAGAGACGAGTGCCTAAACCTTTCATTGCATAAGTGGGGGACAGCTAGAGCCTGCACTCCAATGGACAGTGGAGAGAGGCTCTCAAGATGCAGGAGGCTGTAAATTTATGAGAAAAGTTCCTGCTTTCCTTGCAGATCTGCATGTACAGAATAAGCAGCTTCAATTCATCCCAGGAGCAGATGAGGAACAAACCCCCCTGGAGAAGCATCAGAGCAAGCTAAGTCTGTGCACAACTGCATCAAGAGAAAACAAGGAGTGATAGTAACTGGATACTCTCTCTTGTAGAGGAGAAAATTACCCATCTGTGAAACAAAATTACTGCCTCTTGAGGTTTATTAGAAGATCAAATCTGGGACTCTGGGGAGGCATCTTGTCAGATGATCTGGACCTGGATTTTTGGTGTATGCTGCTCATTCACCATGGTCACCAATGATACTACCAGTGAGGGAACTACATGTCTCCAGTTGTGTCTGAAGACACATCTCGGACTCAAGCACTATTTAAGCCTTTTGGACACAATCACCTCAGGCTCAGAGGCCAAGGATATTTGCAGCCTATACCCAAATCCAAAAAATCCTCTCCTTGGGTTGTGTCTTGCTGCAGAGAGAGACAGAGGAGGGAACCAACTGAAAAACTGGCTGAGTGGTCAGGCTCAGAGAACACAAGATGTGGAAAATTGCAAGACTCTTTAGGAATGTAGAAGAAGCATCTGCTTGGTAGTAGGAATATGGCCACATGACTAGGGTGCTGCAATGGGCAGAGGCAGGATTTGCATTGCAAATTGGGAAGACAAAGAGGAAAGGTTGTGTTCTCCATAGAGCAGTGGCTTGAAAGAATACAGTTTCACCTTGGTAGTGGGGCAGAGCCAGAAAGCAGCTTAAAGCTGCAGCTCAGGGAGAAGTACTGCAAAGTTGAAATCATGGGGAGCATCTACTACAGACCACTTAATGAAGCAGTGGAAAGGGATGAAGCTTTCTTCTGACAGTGGAAGCAAACCTGATTACTGTAGGCTCTGCTACTCCGAGGACAGGACATACTGAGATAGAACTGCAGGAAAGGCTGCCTTAGAAGTCAAAGGACCCATAGGAGATGCTTGTTCTCCAGGGGCAGCCTCCTCCCTGCACAAGCAAAGGATTTTCCTGTGGACAGACTTCATCAACTGTTGAAGCATGACTAAGGCCAGCAGGGACAAACACCAGTGCTCTGGCCATGGGAAAGATAGAGGTAATGCTTGGTTTGGAGCCTCAGTTTGCAGTGGTGATAAATATTTTTAGGTCTCTCAGGGCCCTAACACCACTGGCAGAGCTAATAGGAGTGAAAGATGATATCCTGGAGAGCAAGAGAACTCCTTTTTGGAAGCTAGGGGTAGCTATCTACACTACACTAGAGCTAACTGGACCTCCCTAGGTTCATGGGAACAGTGGGGACGCATCACAGGACAAAAAGGTAGCTGACTGGCTTCCTCTCATGGAAGGAAGTATTCCTCTCTTTCTGTTGGCATGGGAAGATCTTGGTGGCCAGGGGAGATTCCTGTTGTGGAATGATAGACAGATGTCATACCTGTCTCCCAGAAGAACAAGAAGGAGGACAGCAGAACTCCTTGGTAGTCAGCCTCACCTCCAGCCCCAGGAATGTAATGAAATAAATCCTCCAGGACACCAGCACATGGAAGACCACAAGTAGGGCAGGCACGGCCAACATGAGTTAGTCAATACGGCCAAATTGTGCCATGCCAAGCACATTGTCTTCTGTGCAGCCAAGGTGCCTGGGCACACTAAGGCACAGGGGAGAGCCTGGATCTCTCTAGAGACATACACTAACGCAATGCAGGAAGACAGGCTGCAAAAGAGGGTGCTGCTACCAGGCAAAGAGGGCACAGATGGTTCCTAGGATGGTACCCTAACTCAGGGATGCTGAGGGACCTCCATCATGAGTGATAGTCCAAACAGAATTGAATGAGACTTGGAACAGCGTGCTCCCCTTGGCCTTGTTCTGTGCAGGTGGGGAATGAGGTGACCTGTAGGGTTTCATTCAAATGAAATTATTCTATCACTCTCTGATCCCTGCTTTACAAATGCTGTGCCTGTTTTGCAGATGCCAGTCACTAACTAGATTTCCCAGTTTGTAAAAGTGGTCATAATTCTGTGAAAGGAAATATGGTTAAACTAACTAATATCAACAGAAGTAATAGTCCATAGATTTCTTCTGGTCTACCTGCCTCAAACGGGTAGTCATATAGGTAATCCAAAAAGACTGCATGAGGACCCAAGCCCATATGTTTGTGCTGTGAACTGGATATAAACAAGGACTGGAGGAGTTACTGCATTTCTCACATCACTTATTTTAAGCTTATAAGCTCTCCTGAAAGATTGGACATATCAGCTCAGACACAGAGCTATATTAACACAGCTATATATGACTTTCAAGTTGGATGATGAAAGTTCACACCTTCAAATCTGTAGATAAGTGTATAAATCCTAACCAATTGCCTTTTTTATTCCCCTACTTGAAAGAAAGAAAAGCCCACTGAGATTTTCCTGAATTCCTCCCAGCAAGAACTTAACCTATTTGCTTGGCAACGTCTTCTTTTGAGCTGCCTTAGACCAGCTTAACTCTTACTGGTCCTACACAGCTCAGTACTTCCAAAGTGGCTGAATCCACAAAAGAAGATGTTACTTCAATAACTTTTGCCTGAAGGTCTAATTCCATCAGAATTCCTTTGAGATGGTTCTCACATTAAGTTGAGATGTAGTGGTCCATTCATCAAGCCCTTTGGTGGTAAAAGCACAAGCCTTGCGTACTTTTCTGTTTCTCTTTGAAAATCCCAGTCTTTCTATGCTTAATCTCAATCTATCTATTCTTATCTATTTTTACACATAAAAAAGTAACCACAGAGCCTTGGGTAATAGGTGTCTGTGTTAACATCTCTTAATTTGCAGGGTTTCAGCAGCAGGTGCTGCAGGGTGCCCTGTGCAGGAAGATATGAAGAACTGCACTTTGCTAGTCACAGCTGGATGCACTAGGTTCTGAAATGGATAAAAACAGCAGATCATGCCCCAGAATTTCAGCCCATATGAGCAGTGCACATATGCCACATATTTAAGAAAGAGCTACAGCTTCAAGGGGCTGACACAAGAGCTGACACAGGAGGAGGAAGTGAAGGAGACACGCGGATGGAGACATCACTAGGGACACTGCTGGAGGTGTACTCTGGGACAGAGGTGTTTTGTTCCACAGGAGAAACACCTCAAAGAACTGCAGCCATTGGGGACCCACACTGGGGCAAGGACGCCTCAACAGACTGCTGCTATGAGTGAGCCACACTGGAGCAGCTCAGCCACAAGAAACAAGGAGCAGTGGGGAGGACTGAGATACCAGGAGCAGCTGATAGACACCATCATGCATTGACCTCCAGACCTTGCACTGCCCATCACATCCCTCAAAGGTTTGGGGAAAGTCATTGGAGTGAAATTGAGCCTAGGGAAAGTGGATATGTAGCTCTAGAAATCTAATTATTCATGTCTTTTTTTTTTCTTCTTTTCCTCAATAATAGAAGCAGCAATTCAAAGTTCATGCTTATTGGTAATAAATTGAATTAAGTAAAACTGCCTAAGTTGAGCCTCTTTTACCCACAGCAGCACCACATAAAACCCTTTTTCTCTAGCACCATTGTATAACTGTGTTTTTCACATTCTTTTCTTTTTTAGTCTTCTTCACTTGCCCTCACTTCTCAAGACTTATCAAAATGCCTAATCATTTCATCCCATGCAACCTCTAAAAAATCCAATAGCTTATGCTGTCTTTGTGAAATTACATTTTCTTAATTTGAAAGAGAAATGTATCTCTGAGTTTTTTTGGAAGCTTGAATTCACCTTTAATATGAATTTGTAATAGAAACACACACAGTGCTATCCAATATCTACAGCCGATTTAAGCTCTAGAATTTTAAAATTTTCAAAAGACTTCAAGCCAGTGATGTGCATCCATTATGCTTATCGGTGCATCACAAACAAGTGAGTTGGAAGTATCCTTTTGGAGAAGGTGGCTTGTTGGTGAATATCTGTCAGGTTGAATGTGACTGATGCTATCAGGATGTTAATCTCGATTCTTGACAGAGTTTCAATACAAAGCAATATATCTCCAGGCAATAATTCTATTTGTACGAAACAAACATTCGCTTCCGTACAAAAATACAATCTGTACATTTCAAAGACTGAGATTTCTTGAAAGTGTTATTGAAATAGAATGATAAGTATAAGGACATGTACTAGCTGTCAAAGGGAATACAAGTGATTTGTGTTATATCTGCAATTCCTAGAGGCTTTGGGAGTGACAGAGTACTAGCAGCACTACATTCTGCTAAAATACATCCTAGCAGCTAGTTCTGGCTCCTATATTCTTTGCAAAACAAATAGATAAGGCAGAAAAAGAAAATGTTATTGTAACTATTTTACAGATGGCAGGTATGACATAGAGATTTATGATGTTTTAGAAACCACCTTAATGTCTTACAAGACTTAAGGAACTTAGCTTCCTCCTGTTTTCAAAGAACTCCAGGTAGAGGCCTAGAACTCACGGCAACTTACATGGGATTTCACACATCTTTCAGAACTGGGAATAGTCGACGAGAAGAATTTTAACTGAATATTTGCCAAAAAATTAGGTATTTTATTTGAATACTTTCAAATACAGATTAAATTTGTTTTATTGTCCAGGCCATTATTTATTTATTTATTTATTTTTCAATATTGTAAATTCACAATTTTCTTTTTTACGTTTTAAACAGCATATTTTGAGCAATGCTTCAAGTTGAGATATATCTGATTGCATTTGTAAAAGTAATTCATATGACATTAAGCATTTTTTTCCCATTTTCAGTACTCCTAAAGAAAACACCGGAAAATGCAGAAGGTATAGAAAATTGTTTTAGCGTGACAGTTTTTGCTTCTCACTATTTGGTTTTGCACACTAGGTACTAACCTTATCTGAAGAATATATGCATATATTCCTAAAATGCTTAGGAGCACCAACACTGAACCAAACAATATCTATATACTGTTGTAAATCTCTTTTTGACATATTCAAAATCTCAGCAAATCTGTGACAGAAACAGAAACGGAACCCAGAATTTCTGAGTTCCGTTTCAGTGAAGTAGGAATATAAAAACTGCATAATGGAGTAATGAGAAGAGGTCTGAACTTAATGTTACATCTCTCAGATTAAGAGTAGTAGAAAGAAAACAGGACAGTATTCTATAAACTATCCAGGTTAAACCTACCCTTCCCCTGAAATAGCTTCTATCCTCTAGCAATCAGTTGTTTTAAAAGCTTCTAAGAGTCTCATCTGGACAATCATTTTTAATAGACATTGACAGATTTATTTTTCATGATTTTATCGATTTTATTCTTGATTCCATCTACACCATTGGCTGCATATCATGATGTGGTGAAGCATTGCAGAATTTTATTTTCTACTGAATGAAGAAAGTGTTTCTGTTTATTTGCCTTAAATCTGCTGCCTGAGCAACTACTGTATTTCTGATACTAGTTCTAAATCAACCCAAATTACTGATGGGTTTTGGTGATTTCATCCCAGTTAAATTATTAACTGTGATGTTCAAATATGTTTCCATTAGATTTTTTCTCTTAACACAGAACAAAAGAAAGATAATAGACATCACAAAAAAAGAAACTAGCAACTGTTAAGAGAGTTGTTCTTCATTTGTTTTCTTTTTGATTTTCCACTTCTATCCAGATAAGTCTTCAGTACAGCTTGTAGTACAGGGAGGAAAAATACAAGAGTCTATAGTCCTCCCAGTGATGTACTACAAAAAAACTTTCATAGATTTTGCAAAAAGCAGAGCAGAATACTTTTGTGCAATTATATTATTTAATAGATAATAGTGAGCCCAAACTCCCTCTGAGTTGCTCTGTCTCTCTAATAATAGCCAGATCTCTGACGATGCGTTCTGGTGCAGATGTAATTCCCAGAGATTTTCTTCTACCTGTTATTGTGAGCTCCATCCCCCACAGAAGTCTGACTATGCTCGTAGCCATGTGGCTGGTTTGTACAGTGCATCTCTAGACAGGCTGTGCAGAACATCACACAAATTGAAGAGTTCTGTCCATCTGTGGGAGGATTAAAAACACATTTTATAATATTCTTAAAGGCTTTTAGTGTTTTCAGAGTTGCTTCTTTGACTAGTTACTTGTCGCTAAAGTTCTGCACACTGTTTAGTCATTCTACTTTGCCCTGGAAAACCTGCCTTTTCAAGTACCCATATCTTCCAAGAAAGTCTGTGAGTCCTGCTGGGTTTGAATGCAAATCTGAATGCTTTGCTCAGTAATGGTACAAACTCCATCAAATAGGATTCACTTAAAGTGACAGCTCCAAGTTCTTATCAGTTATGGCTCTTATCTTAAGATTTTCAAACTTCAGTTTTGAAGTATGGAGTTTTGAATTGTCCTCTCTGAGATGACTCCAGAACAGCCTTCTACAACAACCACAAAACCACCAACAAAAGGACACTACATGCAGATGTGTCCACTTGGTGGAAGGCGTGAGAAAAATCGATAGTTATGACTGGCAAGTATTTGTAACACTTCCAGCCACCTGTGATAGATGTACAGGAAGATGTTCAGAAAGAGATAAGAGATGTGAAAGAACAGGGAAAAAAAAAATGAAAAAGAAAGAAAGAAAGAAAGAAAGAAAAAGAAAAAAAGAATGATTTCTTAGGGCCTCTACCACTATCCCAGAACACAGTGTGCCTCTCCTTTCTGCTTGTGAGGGAAAGTAGAAGCCAAAGAGAAGGGAGAAGAACCACATTTACAGCAACACAATTGGATAGAAGCAAGAATTCACCATGTCATTTAGAATCACCTGAGGAATATAAAACTCTCTCCAAAAGTTTATGAGTTATGAGTTTATATCAGTTGATATAAATTTGCTCATTGGTGATGTAGACCACTCCACTTGAAGATCACTTCATTCCACCCCTTCTCTGGTAATTTTTTTTTCTTCCTTCTTGAAATGCTATAACATTTCTGTGACTGGTACACTAGAATAAAACCTGAACCTTTAGAATGTTAAAGTCTAAATTTAAAAGTGATTCTCTGCTACTGGGAATCTTCCTTTTGGCTTCAGGTTTAAATCCACATTAATTATGCTGAAATGAATAGACCATTTCTAGAATTACACCAGTGGAAGATTTTGTTCCAATCTATGTTATATTTTGACTGAAAAAGCATAGTCCTGAATGTAAATGTTAAATATTAATATTGGGTTTAAATATACATGAAGGGAACAGCTTCCACATGTTCATATTATGGGTCTAATTTAAGATTTCATTTTAGTATATTAAGCCACAAAGACTGGAACTGTTTCATTGTACCATTAATCTCAAAATGCTAGTAGTTGAATTTAATTGCCTGCATTAAAATTGCAGGCTCGCTTTCTATTTCTATCTTTCAACACAATTGGATCTTTTCCCTGTGTTGCGAATGCCAAAACCTATTTACACCACATAATGGGATATAACCTTACATTTATGTGATATCTGTATTAAGTTTCATGAGACATTCCTGAAGAAATAGCTTCAAGCACTTAAATGGAGAGATGTGAAATTGTAGAGAAAGGAGAAGGAAAGGAACAAAGATCTCAGTTCTACACTTTGAAAGTGAAAAGAGATTTTGAATCTGATATCAAGGAAGGGCTTAATAAATGTTATCACAAGACCTCAGTTCACATGCATAGACAGGAAGAATATTGATTGTAGAGGACTAAAGGTATAATTTAAAAGCAAAATGAAATAGGGCCAAGATATCTAGTGCTCACATTCTGAGATGATAAAGAAAAGTAGGTTTTACAGAAAAACACGATAATTCCTTAGACCAACTGTTAAAGTTAGAATAGATGACCAGGCTGTTAGGCACAAAAATCTTTTCACCTGGGCTACTAAAATCACCCATTGCATTTCTGCCCCAAAGCTTTTCTGTTTTTGTATTCCATCAATGGAATAATAGTGTGATAGTCTAGCTGGTCTAACAAAATTATCACCTCTCCCAGTAAATTATTTCTTTAGCCTATTCTGACTATAAGATTTGAGATCATGAGCTTAGCACAGACAACCTGAAAGAAGACAAGGCCAAGGAAAATGAAAGGAATGAAATAAGAGGGTTGAAATGTTAGTATGAGGATTTAATTCAGTATCTATTGATTCAGTATGATTTTTTTATTGGCTTCAATTTTAATAAGTGATTTATAAGCAAGAGAAGAAGGAGCAGGTGGATAGAGAAATGAATAAAATCATCCCTTACAAGACAAGCAGGAGGATAGAAAGGGGATTGGAACATGAAATTATCAGGAACTTTTTGAGTACCCGCCACCAGTAAAGGCCTAATTTGGCTGTATTCTTTTCAAGTGTGATTTTTTTTTTCTTATATATCCCTATAAAATATTCATTTTTCCATACTAGCACAGCATCTGCAAGATGTAGTTTATTAAAAATCCTACATGTGAAAAACAGCAATAATATATCTTTAACAACTCTTCTTTTCTCTCTCTCTCTCTCTCTCTCTCTGAAGAAGATCAAACAGAGTTTACCAGGCAGAAAAATAATAAAAATGGAAGCAAAAAATCTGAACCAAAATCAATGAAGCAAATAAATATAAACTGAACATCTTAACATCTTCTACTTAGCAGCAACATTAATCCATTGGCCTGGTTCTTGTTTTTAAGTGATAATTTTATTTGTTTTGTTTCTATATCTGACATCATCTTTTAGTTGCTTAGCATTTTGTGAACAGCTAAGCAACAGTGAAACTTGTACATAACCTGTCTCTGGTCTTGATTTGTGTTGTATTTCTTATATAGACATGGGAGAGAGCTTTGGGGGAAGAAAAGAAAGAAAAGGCACCTTTCAACCTTATCTTCCTCTCCAGCATGAATTCAGACTGAATCTATTTAGATGTGCTGCCTATGGTCTTTTTCTCTGTGCTACAATGCTGGAGGAAAACTATCCTATATCTTGTTAGCTCTGGGAACAGCTTCCCCCTGTTGCTCTTGTTTCACATGGACTTAGCACGGACTTTCCTGAAGCATCCATGACGTATATGGAGGAAATCCAAGAAACGGATGCCGCAGAAGTATCAGTGCCATTTATCAGAGCAGAAATAAGTTGTCAGAAAACTGTGAATGTGCAATGCCCTGATTTCAGAGGCAGGGATAAAGAGACTGAGAGAGGGACTTTTAAGTTGACTCAACAGCCTTATCAGGTGGATGATGCAACACCAAAAATGTCTGGTCTCATACAGCTGAGAAGACAGCATGTTGCTTCATAGGGGTAAAGGGGGAATCAAACTGATACCATAGACAGAGAACTTCTGGGAATGGATGTGATTCACAGCAGCTTACCAGTGACTGCTGATAACTGCCAAATTGCTCCAGTCAAGGAGCAGAGCAATGTGTCATATTAAAGCTGTCTTTTCATCCCATGTCCTTTTGAGCTTTATGTTGTGTTTCTCAAATGCAGCCAAGAAATAAAGACAATATTTTTATTGTCGTTTTTCCCCAAGAACTAGAACAGGCACTGTGGATGTACCCAGAAAAAGATTGCTTGATTGCTTACCTTGTTGTTTTTCACAGTCATGATCCGAAGCAGAAGTGCTGAAAATCTCTCTCGCTCTCTCTCAAAAAAAAAAAAAAAAAAAAAAAAAGAAGAAGAAGAAAAGTATAAAAAGTATTTAGCTAAGCCTAAAACTTCTGAATCTTTCATTTTGTTCTGCATTATTCCTGGAATTCTCAGAGGCTTTAATGGTAAGATGCTATAGTTCAGGACTGTAGTAGGTCAGCTCTGTAAAATAGCCTCACTTCTAGGATTTCTAAAGAATGAATAGAAGACCACTCTGGCATGATTTTGAACAACTCTCAGTGCTGGGGACTACATTTTTAGGAAGCAAAATCTGCCTTCGTCTCTTATTCTACGTGCATTCAAAGGAGAGATTTAGTTTAATATTTAGATTTTGTGGGCAAGTTCCACTACGATACAGTGCAATGTTTTGTTTCATACTATGCCCTATGAGATATGGTGTAAACACCTAGGAACAAAATTTTCAGAAGAGACTGAAGTCTCATATTCAGAAAGAACCCTGGCATTTAGGAGGTAAATTCTCATAGAAATTCAAAGTCAAAGTAGAAAGAAGGTGAAAGGAAACAAAGGTGTAGTTTGTTATACATTTGTAGGAAAATTATGAAAATATTAAAATATATGAAATTTAGGGTTTTCATGAATCATCTTCCCATGTGAAGAAAGAAAAATAACAAACAATATGGTTGCACAAGCAAAAATAATATTTGATATTCCAAAGGATTCACCATTGCCATTTTATCAGTTCATAGAAAATTTAACAAAGTCATTGCACATGTTGCTTCCAAGGTTACAAAAAGTTTAAAACATAGAGGAAACTATTCATTCTGTTTGTATCAGAACTTCAGTATTTTGGGGGACTGCTTCAAGTTCTGCAATTAATGATGCTAGCTCCCATCACTGCAGTTACTGTCAGAATTACAATATATTATTGTTGTTATATAACAACAAGAATAGGAACACTTTTAATTTTAAAAAGGACTCTGATTAAGCAACAAAAATATTGTCTGAAAATAAATATCAGTTTTCCATTACAAGTTAAAGAAGGTCATGATGCATTCTAGAAGTTAATAAGTTTTGCAGTCTGCAGTTTTACAGTCACCTGTAGATCCAGGATTATACTTAAATCAAATTTTGGCATGCTCATGTTTACAACATTTATTTCAGCCTACATCTATTTCTCACTCAGCAGGCTCACATCTATATTGAAGAGGAGAAGAAGAAGATAAAACTTAAGAAAAATGTGTGTTTCTTCTTGTGTGCTGAGCTATAATCAAACTCAGGCAAAGCAATCCCTTTATTTTTGAAAGCTAAAACTAGTAGTGTGATCCTACTTGCTTAGGGGAATCATAACAGAAAATATAGGTCTTCTAAGTCACTGAAACTGGAAAAGCAACTGACATAAGAATCCCTTCCACAGCAGGGTTATCAGTGAAATCGATAGAAATTCTGTTGAATACTACTCTCAGGTCAGGAAACCAATTATTTCATAATGATTGCAAAATACATGCATTCTCTTGGAAATAATTTTTCAATTGTATTTGAACATCTTTGCTAGAACTAGCTTTTAACATAACCATACTACCACTTACCACAAGAACAGAATGATTGAATTTAAAATTGACACAATACATGTATAACATGAGTGAGTTCAGAAAAATAGAATTTGCATGAAGCTACATTATTTAGAAAAATTGATGGTATGGAACCTTTTACTACTGCAGGTAATATCCATCAAAGACAGAAGAAACAGAAAAGTAAGTCCTAGACTTTTGTTAAATATATTTTTATCAGAAAATTTTTTACTCTCAAAATATTTATCCTCTCTCTTTCTCTTCTCTCCTCTTCCTCTTTCTCTCCACTACATATTTCATTGCCTGTTCTGACAAAGAACCATTGCGTCTGAGGTTGAACAAATTGGCCTAACCCTGTTTGAAACCAGTGCATAGGTATTATCTATATACTATCAAATATATTTCTGTATCTATATTTTTAGAGAAGCTGTTATTATTTTACAATTATTTAGTAAATCTGATTGAAGTAGTGTGATCATCACATTAGTAATACGTACTTATGATTATCATATAGCTAATTTATTATTACATATTACCAATCTGGTGTCATCCTTGTATTCTGGCTCCCCTTTCACTGTGGAGCAGCCCACTCCTGCTGCTCCCTTACACACAGCTCCAGGACGTGTGAGAGCGCACCAACCCATTTTTCACTCCAGAATATCTATCAAATCCTCAATAAGAGAAGGAATTTTCAGCTAACTGGCTAAATATCCACTTTCAGGAAATGCATCATATACAACTTATCTTTTTTTTATCACTAGAGTGATATCAGACATGTTTCAATGTAGTCATGGCAAAGCGTAATTATAATCCCACTGGCCTAATTAAGAAAATAACAAATGATAGGACAGTTCTCTGAAGTCTCCATTTACTTAGAAAGCTATGTGTATATGAAAAACTACATCCACTGAAATAAGTAATGGAATTCACAACTGGTTTAAACAGATTAAATGTTATTGCACCAAAAATCATTTATCACTAAATATATATACATATACATATATATATACACATATACATATATACATATATATATATATATATACACACACATATACATATACATATACATATATATATATTTTACCACAGGAAGAGTTGATTTTTCTATTATTTGTACCAAGACAGTAACTTTTCTAGAGAACTTTCCTGGTCTAAGGTTGTTTACTATATTCACATATGTCAAGCTACTTTCCTCTACTCATAAACTGATGCAAACAGAATTTTTGCCAAAAAAAGCACTTCAGATTTCTTAACTATTTTTCACAAAGTCTATTCCTGAACAATTAGTTGAGAATCTTACTTTAACATATACCTAAAAAAATGTGGTGCAGGGGTTTTGGGGGTTTTGTTTTGTTTCATTAGATTTCCACAGGATATTAACACTTAAAGAGCACATCAACAGTACGCATCATCACTATCAAAATGTGGAAAGATTCCAATGATTAACATCAGAAATGGAATGCCCAGTGTTCCTTGCACCTGTATCCTACAAGCAAAAAAAATCGGTTCACCCTCAAGTATTTATAACTTATGTAGGAAGCAAAAAGTTACCAGAAGGGAATCCTCATAGTCAGCATTTTGCCCCCTTGGACATTTCTGGGCGTTGTTGTGTAGGAAGGTGATACCGAAGGTCAGAAGTGGAACCCTAGAGCCGCTCAGGCAGGAGCAGGCCAGGGGGTTGCTGAGGAGAGGCTGCAGATCGTTGCTGGTGTATTTGCCAAGGACCTCACCTGTGCCAGGTACATACTTGGCATCTGCTGGTAGCAACCATAAAACCATCATTTCCTCTCACTTCCAAAGTGCTCGTGGCAGACAGAGAGTTGAACTACAATCAGCTGGGCAGCAAAGCGGCACTAGCTACTTCTCTTACCCTAATTCTTCTTACTTTCAAAGCAGTTGTTCTCTGCCTTACAGTAAGTCAGTCACTAAATAAAAATAAAAAGAAAATGCCAGAAAAGGGATTTCTTTACATTGTTCATTACTATGGCTGCCTGTTGAGATTGGTAGCAAGATTCACGCTCTGTTGTCCTTTTGAAAGTAGTTATTCTGATGGATGGCACCCTAGGGCTTTTAAACAGAGCAGAATGACAACTAACAGAGATCGCACCAGCATGTTTCTCTGACTCAAGAGTAGGTTGATGAAGATAAACAATTTTGAAGATCCAGTGGGACTAAAGTTCTATATAAAGAGCTGGAGCCAATGTAATCGTTCATGAATTTTCCTTTATCGTTACTCTGGATATTTCTGAGGTTAATGGGAAGTAGCTTTTATTCAAGACAAGGAGCATGAGAAAGAGTAAAAGTGAGGTAAATGTACTGTATGAGCTGTATTAGCAGATCCTCATTCAAATTTAATGATTATTTTTTCCAGGATAGTAGTTACTTTATTCAAATGCAATGAATATTAATTGGATCCAATATGTTTTGATGCTAAAGAGGTCTTAAATAAACACACATTTTATTCAGAGGCAGAAGGGATTGTCTGCCAGCGTATTAGAAAAAAAGGTTGATGAAATATGACAGGATGAGAATACTCAAAAATTGCTAAGAACAATGAAACCAAAAGTTTTAGTACCTAGGAAACATTTTTCAAGAGTTACTGTGTATCAGACAGAGAGCATTGGTTTCTCTTCTTTCTTCCGTTACCTCCTTTGGGCAGGAAATTGAAATTTGGCAGATCACTTCACTTCTGCTCCTTTGCTGGCTTTAGTCCTTTTTCATTTTTTTACCTCTGAGGTAAGAACTAGCTCTGAACATAGGATTGCAGAGCATCTAACACAACGAAATCTAGGACCCAGCCCTAGCCTCTAGATTGTGGCAGGAGCTTCCCCAATGTCTGTCCTAGAGTACATCCCAAACTTGGCAACCTCAGCCCAGAGTACCAAGTCATTAATCCCAGGCTTTTTGCTAGGCACTTTTTATTATTGTCCACATGCTGGTGGCACTCAAATACTGCTGGCATGATCAGGGGCTTTCTGTCCCTATTTATAGACAGTACGTGATAGTCGTGGAGCTTAAAGACAGCTACAGAGATAGCAGGCCTGCAGACATCAGAGGGAGAAAGGAAAGTTTATCACGCATCTGACAGGTAGGTATGTGAAGTATTGAAAACTTCAGGACTTAACTCAAACAAAACTTGCACTGAACTTAGCAAATTTGAAATGAGTTTTAAGTGATTTGCCAAAAGTCACGTATGATCTGCGTATGTACCTAACAATGAATAATATTAACTTGACCAAAAGTTAATTTTAGGTTTTGAGAAAAAACAAGACATTAACATCCTATTGATCATCAGAGCATGACAATACCATCTGTTTGAGCAGCGTATCATATATTCTTCGAAATTCAGTGTCTAGATTATTTTCCTAATTGAGTTTGTTCTCCACCATATTAGTTTTCTTTTAACTATAACTCTACTTGGAATTATAAGTACTGATGTTATTGCACAGTTAACACCTTTAACTCTGTACTGTGACAAACTAGCTTTTTGCCAGCCAGTTGCAAAAATCTGAAAAAATCTATCAATAAAATCTGAAGTGTGGAGTATGGTAGTTATACTCCATTTCCTCTGTCTGGACTAACCCTCACAGAGACAACAGGAGAGGACTCTGAATTTCAGTGACACCTCAGGAAACCTTCAAGAGAGTAAATAGCAATGCATATACGTACATTATTCTAAATATGTACCACAAAATGTTTTGCTGGATCTAGCAAGCAAAATTTCATGAGATATCTTTGTACAGAGGAAAGCTTCTGAGTTTGTTGCTTCAACTGTATTATAGACAGATGTTTGTACTCAGAGTTAAAGGACAGACTTGCACATATGCAGACCCACTGCTCAATTATGGAGGCTGCTTTACAGTGACTATTCCTTAAAAAAAGCATATTTTCAACTTTTAACTCTTAGCCTACTATGGCATGCACTGGCTCCTCAAGCTCTTTCACTACCACTTGACAAAATTGTTGTTAGGTGTTAGAGAAGGCAACACTGCTGGTGTTGAGGATGTAAATATTACAAGTCTCCAAGTATCATAGAATCACAGATTCTGTAAGGTTGGAAGGGACCTCTGGAGATCATCTGGTCCAACTTCCCTGCTCAAGCAGGGTCACCTAGAGCATGTTAGACAGGGTTGCATCCAGGCAGGCCTTGAAGAGCTCCAGAGAAGGAGACTCCACAGCCTCTCTGGGCAACCTGGTCCCCTGCTCCATCACTCTCACAGGGAAGAGATTCCCCCCCACGTTCAGGCAGAACTTCCTGTGCTTCAATTTCTGCCCGTTGCCTCTTGTCCTGTCATACAGGACAACTGAAAAGAGTTTGTCCCCATCCCCTTGACACTCTCCCTTCAGGTACTTGTACACACTGATAAGATCCCCCCTCAAGCTTCTCTTCCCCAGGCTGAAGAGGCCCAGCTCTCGCAGCCTTTCCTCATAGGGCAGGTGCTCCAGCCCTCTCATCATCTTTGTAGCCCTACTCCGGACTCTTTCCACTAGCTCCATGTCTCTCCAGTAGCTCCGTGTCTCAGTACAACAGAGGTTGTACTGGGGAGCCCAGAACTGGACACAGGATTTGAGATGAGGCCTCCCCAGGGCTGAGTAGAGGGGCAGGATCACCTCCCTCCACCTGCTGACAACACTCTTCCTAATGCACCCCAGGAGACCATTGGCCTTCCTGGCCACAAGGGCACATTGCTGGCTCATGGTCAATTTGTCATCCACCAGCACTCCCAGGTCCTTCTCCACAGAGCTGTTCTCCAGAAGGTCAGCCCCCAGCTTGTACTGATGGCTGTGGTTATTTCTCCCTAGGTGCAGGACTCTGCACTTGCCCTTGTTGAACCTCGTGAGGTTCCTCTCTGCCCATTTCTCCAGCCTGTCCAGGTCTCTCTGAATGGCAGCACAGCCCTCAGGTGTGTCAGCCATTCCTCCCATCTTGGTAGCATCAGCAAACTTTCTGAGGAGGCACTCTGTCCCTTCATCCAGGTCACTGATGAAGAAGTTGAACAGGATGGGACCCAGTACTGAGCCCTGGGGAACTTCACTAGCCACAGGCCTCCAACTAGACTCCACACCACTGATGACGAACCTCTGAGCTCTGCCTTTCAGCCACTTCTCAATCCACCTCACTGGCCACTCATCTAACCCACACTTCCTGAGCTTCTCTAGGAGGATGTTGTAGGAGACAGTGTCAAAAGCCTTGCTGAAGTCAAGGTGAATATCATGGTCCCATCTGCACTGTGCGTGGGCTCTACAGGAACTCAAATGAAATAGAAAGCAAGGAGTTAGTTTAGACCTTTGTGAAATACCTGTAGTCAGACTTCTTCCCTAATTTGCAAAGTAAGACTCTGCCTGCAGTCTATCTGAACTTCTCAGTTTAGTCTTCGTTTACTCTGTCTCCGAATAGCTATGCATTAGAAACATTGGTGACTGTATATAGCACCAAATTCAAATTCATACCATTTTAGAGTATAGTGGGATTGTAACTTACTACAATTTCAAAAGTGTAAAGCCTTGCCTTCCAACTATGTCTTTCTTCCAGAGGAAAGTCACTCTCCATTGCAGTATATTCAAACTCTGCAAAGTATAAAAAGAAAGAAATAGTATGTAGGAGTGTCTTATTTCATCAAAAACTGCACAAGGGAGTCAATAACTCTAAGTGATAAATATTTTTCCCATCCTGAAATAAAGTTAAAACAAAATTAAACTGTTAATCAAAACATTTGTCTGAGTCAATGCTTTATAATACACATTAATTAATATGTTCCTCCTTTTCTGTTATCATTTGGGCCAATTTGTATATTTACAACTCATATTGCAGCAGAATATCTCTGACCTACCCTATACTATCTGGTCTACCTACAAGTTTACATTTCAAATAGATTTTCAGGTCAGTAATTAACTCTATACGGAAAAGAACTATGTATTTCCAAATGTGTGGAAGCATAATTCATTATCTGACAGTCTTGCTGCAGATCTTTTGAAAGAGAGAACAAGTATACTCCAGAGGTGAGAGTAGATATGAGAGAGAGAGTAGATATGTTTCAAAATATCAAAGCATTAGCATTTTGTCAAATATCTATACTATGATAAATGTATACAGCCCACTTTTCTGGCTTATTTAGTTAGAGTGCTGCTCTTTCACTCCCATAGCTTGGCATAAAATTCAATAAATTTTATCTTTCTGACCATGATATTCTTAATTATTTTCTTGTCTTCACCAGACAAGGTGAGAAAGCATTATTACTACTATCTAGTCTTACTCTGTCTATTCTGGGGGGGTTATATTTATATATCAGGAAAAGAGGCAAAATAGGTAATTTATGTACTTACTGATGGGACACATACAATTATTAACTGATGAAGACAGAAAGGCTGATGATAAAAATATGAAGAAACATTAATCTAGCCTGATCTATGTAAAACAGGCCGTGTAGTCTCACCTGCTGGGTGACATCTGGCCTACAGTGTCTGCAGGAAAACTGTAATTTTATTGCGTTAAAGAGCATTTGGATCACTGTCCTTAGACACATGGTCTTTTCTCCTTCTTAAAAACAGGAACAGACATTCATGAACTTTCAATGTTGATAGACTGAGCATGAATTCCCACATTGGTCCTGGTGTCATCAGTTGACTATGGCGTTTAAAGCTGGGAAGTAGCTATTTATTCTAGAGAGATCTTCATTTCTTAGCATCTTGATCTGTCTGTAACTCTCTGTCCATGAATAATGGATTTACCTATACCTGTTTCAAATCCCACTATGTTTAAACTGTGATTATTTACTGAAGGACATTGTGTGAACATTGTTACAATCTTAAAAAAAAAAAAAAAAAAAAAAAAAAAAAAAAAAAAAAAGTGTCTAGGGATGCTACAGAGACCACTCCTTTTCCTCAAGCTTATTTCCATCAATACTGTGTTAGGATTTACAGGTTTTGTAGAAGAGTGATTATCATATTCACCAAAACAGTATATTCTTGCTACTGTCCTTGTTGGGAAAATATTAGGAAACTTAGGCCCCCTCAAAAGAACAACTGAGCTTGAAAAACTATATTTGAAAATTCATGAAGTACAGTTTTCTATTGTAACTTTTGCACTCAGCAGCTATGGAGAAATGGTGGAAGCAAAGATAATTAAAGTAACTTACCTACCTTCTCTGGACAAGATAGAGGAAAATTTTATTCTCAGAGCTTTTCAGAGGGCTAGTAGAATATCAAGCAGCCAAAAAAGCAGTCCAAGATTGTACTCCTCCCTAAGGAGTCTAGTCTTGAGTTTTTTAATCCCAAAAGACATTCTTACTTGTTCTCAGGTTTCTGTATATTAAAAAAAAACAAGAAAAGAAAATTGCTTTGAAGTAGCTGTCAAATTACTTTACTATACTGCAATGATATAAAATGATTGTAACATGTTTTAATCCTTCTTTTTACTACTTTATAATCTATAGAAGACATTGATAGTTGAAGTATACTTCTTAACTGTAATAACTATTTTCAGTGAGTATTTGTTTCCAGGAAAAAGATTATTGCTTCTAGATAACATTATTTTAAATAGTAAAATTTTACATTCTACATGAGCCTTTTAACATGACTGTAACTTCTTAAGTTAGGCAGTGCCATAAAAAGCCTGTTTAATAGTGGTAAATATTAGCTTTAATTTCTTCAGTAAATCACTGAATCTGATCCTATTCTAAATAACGGTGATCTTATTCCCTGGAAAACTTCCATCACAGGAGAATCACCTCTGGTATTTGAAAAGCATTAGAAAATTCAGACTGAATACTTGCTGGAGAGATATGATCGCCTGGTACAATCCATTTCTGTTTAGATTCAAAATTGCAATTGAGAAATTTTGTTGAAAACTAGAGGGACAAGCAATACTTTGTAGCTTGGATGAGATTATTCTTGCAGTGCAATAATTCCTATGTAGTCTTAAACATTTAACCAATTACTTATTTTAATTTTAGATCCTAAACTTTATGACTGGTGCACTCCTTAATTTGATCCATACCAATTATTTGGTCTCCCATTAATGTGTTTCTACCTGTAATAAATACCACTGGCAATGTGTATAAAATATTCTCACAAAGCATTATCCTGTTGTTATTAACCGGGAGTGTAAGAGCTTTGTTGCTTATCATAAACAAAATGTTACTTTATTTCTCAAAGATTGTGTAGGTCTTTTTCTGATACACGTCTGTGTGTTGCTAATCAGTACTTAACAAGGCCACACAAATCTCTGAGGGCTGTTTGTCTAAATCAGCTAAGGAGTTTTTCACAGACCAATTTGCTCTCAGTCATTTACTACTGATTGACTGCTTTGTATAATCAGTCTCACAACAAGCCATGGAAATCTTGCCTTCAGAGATTTGTAATCAATGACAAATTAAAGTGATAGCTAGTGTACAAAATATTTTGTCTCATGAATAATGTCATGGAGAGAACTTTATCTGCAATATATATTTCTCAAGATGATGACAATATAAATTGACCAGTAGGTATTAAAAATTATTTATTTTTATAATCTAATTCTTCAATGATTAGTGAGTCATTTTTAATGTTAAGCTCCTTGGGATTGAAAATAATGTCCTGGCAAGTAAGTATTTTTCTCTCTTCTCTTGGCTTTTTGACACAATAGTGAGGTTCACAGTCATTTTGTGCATGCACAAATGAATTAGAGAGATGACAAAAGGAAGATGGAGAGCTGAGTATCATGTAGAAACATGCTGAACTTCCAGATAATATATATCATATATATTCTGTACTCACAACCTGGAAGAGCTATGTCTGTATGTGTCTGCATTTTTGAGGCTGGTTTTGAGGATGGGTAGAGTTTTATACAGTATTGGATGCTTAGATATTTGCTTATATATCTGGTTGTGTGGTCATACTGCCCTGAGTTGTGCTAGATAAGGAAAGTCCAAAAATTTTCACATGATTCTTGAAGCAAAAAGAGCAGAGGTTTGAACTAGTCATTAGTTACTCTGGATTTTTACTCCACAGATTTTTTTAGAGCTGTTTCAGAGAAAGTCCCATGTTGAATAGAGAGGTCCATCTTTGCACCTGAGCGGGTGACCTGTAAATTCTGTCTTCATTCTGGCTCTTTAGGCTAATCTTTAGATATTTTAGTACCTCATCATTAAATACTTTGAATATAGGAATTAAGAGCCCCAATTTGACTCAGTAATCAGGGGAAAAATGAGAGCAGACAACAGGTTCGATCAGCTGTATTTTGGAAGAAATCAATTAAATATTTAAGAGAAACAGAAGTGCATTTTATCTCTTTCACTATCAACAAAAGGATTTCTCAGTAAATAGAGAAAGCATAAGAGAAATATGCAATATCTTTTCCATTTCCAGGTAAATATTTGTATCCTCTGAAGCTGTATATTTGTTAATAGATTGGATCCCTACTAGAAAAGTAAGTTGAAAGGCAAAATACAATGTTTTTTTTTTCTTTTTTATGAAGCAAAGTCTATACAGTCTCTAAGTTTCTGTATGTTTATACTCCAGAAAATCTAAACTCTGATTAAATCAATGAGATATACTAAAAAAAAAATAAAAAAATAAAAATCACTGCTTGTGTAAAAATGCAGTAAATAAAACCAGCAGTGGTTTCCAGATGAAATGCATGTCTACAAAGACCTCGGATGACAGATCGCTACCTGGCATTTCAAGTACTGGCATGATAGTGAGTTAAACATGTGCAATTCTGCTGTTTGCCTCACAGTTGCCAGTGGTTTTAGTGCTGATCGGAAGGGTCTAATCCATTTTAATGACTGCTGCCACAGCTGAGGAATCTGTCCCCTGGAGCTGTGCTTGCATGCAGTTACCTCAAGGAGCAGAGCACCCAGCTGAATCACAAGGACGTGATCTGTGCTTGTCCTCTTCTTCGTGAAACGATGCCTCTGGCAATTTCCAGTGCTCCTGACTTGGCTGTGTTTTCCACATGGCTGTCTGTCTGCTACGCAGGTAAAGCCTCTCTAATTTTTAGAGGTTGGCTTCTGTCAACACCAGAGCAGAGCGTGGGTCTAGCTCTAAGCTGTGTAATTCAGCACCCTGCTCAGACCACTAACTCCTTCTAGTTCAGGAGAAGAATACAGTTTTATTCACAAAATTACAGACCTGTGAAAACTGAGGGCTAAAAGAGAAGCAGTGGTCAATATACTGTAAACTAATATTATAAACCAGATAAATGCTTGAGGAAAGATAGAATCTTTTTTTTTTTTTTTACAATTTTATTTTTTTTTCTGATTCCGCCCCCCCCCCAAAATAAATAAATAAATAAATAAAACAGGATGGCATTTATTCATTATGTATTAAATTTCACATCCCTACAATTCTGAAACTAAAATCTGTCTCACAGTTTAAAGTGCAAATGTCTCCAACAGATTTACTTCTACTGGCTTTTCCTTTCCTCTCTACTGCCATGACACTTTTATATCCAGTTACGTTTTCTATTAGAATAAAACATTCATTGACCAAATGATGACTGACTGCTGTTGTATGATGGAAAAACTTGTAGTTCTCTGTTAAAATCAGAGAAATATTCCACATACCAAAGAAAATGTGTAAGGTAGGATTACTGAATTTTGGTTATTGACTATATACTAACAATCCTTAGTATTAGATTCCCAGCTCTGTAGCTTAGTTCAGATACCACTCTTTATGTGTTTTACAAATAACCATAGAGACTAGTGAAGGAAAAAAAAAACCAAACATGCATATTTTCAAATACAAATGAGCTGGAGGAGAGATACTCCTGAATGTAGAAATAATCCTAGACACATTTCATGTTCATTATATATTTACCCTGATCACAATATAAATGAGAGACAAATAAATAAATAAATAAATGTATAAATGGGATAAAAAGGAGCAATTCTTGAAATCTTTACATATCAACTTAACCAATAACCATTCAGAATCATCAAGGGGATAAATCAGTTTTCCTGAGTTTTTCTGCTCAAGGGATGCTTTAGTGGAAGACTATAGGTACACAAATGCTCCTAGAAGAAATGCAGCCACATACCTGTGCAGACCACCTATCACTATGAGATGTTGTCAAGATGATCGTAGTTCTGTCAGCCAGGACATCTGGTCATATTTCTGAATATCTGGCTTATACTGACAGAATTTCATAGAATAAGATTGCTAAAGTATTTGTATCAAAAGTAATAGTCTCCAAACCATGAAAATAATAACTTCTGTGACACAATAACAATAATTTTAAAATGTTGTAAGCATTTGCAAAAACATTTGAAAACATTTGAAAAGTTCTTTACAAAGAACTTTTGCCTTAAGTTCCCTTGTCAACAAAAAAAACTGTATGTGGCTCTTGCAAGTCCTAATTTGCCATTATTCATCATAAGTTCTCATGTGTCTGGTTGAATGATCATGCTGCTGCTCAGCAGTATCAGATATTCACCCAATCTCAACATGAGGTAAAAAGCAAAGAATTAAAAATGTCATCCTGCCTTTAGGAGTGTGTTTTCAGGATGCTTCATCCACTTAACTTTCTTTGATTTTATAGGAAAAAAAATACTCTGTTGGTAAAGATATGTTCCAGGAAGGGTACAGAAAAGAAAGCAGGAACATGACCATGTTCAAACAACCAAAGCCTTTAGTTAGAAAGCTAGTTAATATTTACAGTTTGGTTGGAGAACAGTCCCAAACAAAAATTTCTCTTTCCCATATACATATGGGCTTCGTGCGCGCACACACACACACACACGCACGCACGCATTTATGTACATATACATATGTATAAGTTATTTTGATTTTTCATTGATACTAGTTGTTCCACTACTCTTATTATTATTATTTCACTGTTGTATTTCTTAGTATTATTTAGTATGATTACTAGCTCTCCCCTTCTGGTCACCACAAAGTCACTCCTTTGCCTTCATACTAAGTTTCTACCTATTTCCTTGGATTTTTAAAATGTTGTCTATTTTCAAAAGTTACAAAAAAAGTAGGTTTGGATCTGAAGTGGTCATCTCATTTTTTGTCTTTCCATTCCTAAGACAAATTCATCTATACGTAGCCTTTTCAGGTATAAATACCTCTAACCTCTTCAAAACTAGTACATAGTTAACATCAAAAAAATTTAAATTAAGCTGTTTGTTTGTTTTACCTTTGTTGGATATATCCATTTCATTTATCTCTTCTGGGAAATAAATGTCTAGTAAAAAGAAAAAATCCAACATTTTCCAATATGACTACCTCATGTGTATGTTTTCAATATGTTACCTGATCTTAAAAATTGGGGTACAATTAGAATGAGTTAAGTTCTATATGATGTAAGGTCTTGAGAACTAGCAGAAGCTATAAGGCTCTGAAAAATCAAAGCACTAATTTTGGCAACAAAACCAGAGATTTTAGTGCTTAGTTCTGCATTCCCATTTTTAAAAATACATCTCCCTTAATTTAAAGTGAAAAGCTCAATTTCTCACAGCATACAATACCATTCCACTGTTAGGCTAAGGCAACCCACCTACTTTGCCAAAATGTGCTTTTCAAATAGCTTGCTGTTTTTAGCCAAGATTTCCAATACCCAGGCACCATTCAGAGAAATCCTCTAAGGACAAAATTCAGATTGTTAGTATGTTCATGTTACCTGTAGGCACCTGGCTGTATTAGGAATGACAGTTTTCAGCTGTGTATTTCACTAGTATTTTGATTTTCATCTCCTCAGGACACTATAATATTACAATATCTTCCAATATGTGTTGTTATTAGGTGGACTGTGTGCCAATGTTTTAAGTCAAAATACCAGCATCTCCTACTTCCCTGGTTTGGGGCACACTCACAAGAGACCATTATGAAATTGCAGCTCACGAATGAGTTAATGAAGCATAAAAAAATAATGAAATTAGTTAATTAGTTAATTAGTTAATTATCCTTTCAATGAAATGCCATGGATGGAATGAATGCTGTATGTAATGTCCTCAGAAAATAATTTCATGAGTTTTGAATACACTTTGGGGAGTCTATGTTCTCCGTGAGCAGTTATGGAAGATCCACATACTGACTTTGATTGATCCTCTAGGGTATAAAATGTATACTCAGAGGAGTTAGAAGTGTTATGCAGAAGCTATAATATAAGAAGATTTTTAAGAATTGTTCTGATTTACTTGCTTCTAGAAAGTGACAGAATACATGGATTCCCAATTACATTTATAGAGTATGTTTGGGTGAAAATTTTTCACTTAGGTTAGAATACAACATTGAGGAAGGAAGGTCAAAGTCTTCTGTGAAGATAAATCTTACTTTCCAAGCATCCCATATGCTAAGTTTGAAAGAAATCTTACTTCCTGATCTGCTATACAACTCTTGTCTTTTTCTAAGAGGTAAGTGAAATAAGTATCTTAACATGTCAAAGCATGTTTGTCCTCCACTTTCTTCTCTTCTCACTGCTATGGTCAAAGCCTTGTGCAATTCATATCCAATGGATATTTCCCTAGATTTTCATCAAAACTAAACCTCCTGTAAAAAATCTGAACTCTCATGTCCTCTACAAAGCTCCTTTCAAATCAATGTCACTTCTCAACAAGATACAACCTCATGTGAAAATCTTGGCAAACAGAGAGAATTTTAATATGCTACAGTCAGATGAATATGAATGTCGATATCACAGATACATTCCCAGTAGAATCTCAACTATGTTAGATACTACCAAGAAAAGCTGCCTCCTCTTAGGAAAAGAAAAGTTAGACCTGAACATTTGCTTTAATTGCTGATAGTCTTGAAGCTATTAGCTGGTTTGATTGATATGTATCTGCCTCTTTCATTTGTTTATGGCATTAATAGCTATAATTAGGCCTAATCATACATGATGTCTAATATTGCATTGAAAACTTTGGAATCAGTACTGCTCTGAATTATCAGGAGAGGATTTAAAAGTTGTTTTAAAAAACTACAAATTCAGAGCAATAAAAACACTAAATTTATGCTCATAAAAGTCCCTGATTTTTATACATCCAAATTTATATGAATTCCATCAGGAGCTTTGAGAAAGTAAATAATATAGAACTGGGTCCAAAATAACAGAAGAAATGAGATTTCCTCACTAAATACTACACTGATCCTGTAAATTGGGAGTACTGTCTGATCATGACTATCTGAGAATATAAGCAATATTTTATATTAGACCAACCAGCGGAGCAGAAAAATGGACTGACATTTTGATACACAAATGTCTTCCATAACTCAGAAGACAAGCTAGACCAAAGATTATCAGGCACTGTGGAAGAAATATGCATTCGGCTCTTCTGCTGAGAAGCCAAATTTTACATTTTCTGTTTTCTGTATCAATATGTAGAGTAGGTCAATAGGAATGAATAAAACTTTTATAGGAGGTTTCAGAGTAGCAAAATGCTCTTCTTTGGTAGGATCTGTCTTATTTTGAAGGTTTATCAGTAACAGTACCCAATAAAACTAGAGGATCTTTAAAGTCTCTGGCACATTCTCCTCACACATAAAATATTGAAAATAAGAAATTATAATATTTTTTTTAAAAAAAAAAAAAGGTTTGAAGTTTTGTTGAATACATCACGTTCACATTGTTTATGAGGAGGAGATGGAGAAATTACCAGGCCATCACCCGCCTACCACAATGCAAAATATTTTAAGCAAAGTCAGCATGGACTTCAGAGAGCAGATTGGCTATACCCTGGCCAACCGTTTATGTCCAGTGAATGTTTGAGCTAAATCTTTCTCATTAAGTGAAGAAAAAATGAAACGTAACACTTTTTCTGATCTACTTGTCAGAATCCAGGTCACGGTCCCATGAAATGTGGAAGACACTTTGTACTGGTGTTCATTCATCTGTGTAAGACCAGCATATGCTTAACCCACTGGTACCTGCATGTGATGCTGGATGGTTGGCTGAGCAGTCAGTCCTGAAGAGGACACCCCCGAACTGTCAACCTCTCCTCTTGCAACATACTGCACAGTAGTGACTGCCTGCTCATTGCCAATGGCAGCAGCAACCTGTTTAGGATTTGATTATTTGAAATAAAGTATGCCACATCTTTCCCATTTTTTCCCTAACATTAAGAGGGTTTCTAAAAAAAAAACAAAAACAAAAACAAAAAATGCATCATTTGCAATATTTGGGGAGGAGGAAAAGAGGAAAATGGAGTTGCACTCTGCCTTTCATCTACATGAATCCAAGTTTTGTATTTCATAGAATCAAAAAATCATTTCAATCTAAACTGTTAAATTACATCTCTAGACTTCTCTCTTACTAATCTTTTGTCCTTTCTTGATTATCACAGTTATCACCTCTGCACACAGAGACATATTTAAATTCCAGAATCCTTAAAATGCAGAAGAAGAAGTGATGGACAGACCTTGCTATATAATCAAGTAAAGTCTGTCAGAGCTCAGTATTTGCCAAGGTAGAGAAAAAGTGCTCTATTCTTCATCTTTTTAGTGAAAACCTTAGTTTTCACATTTGAAATGTCACTATTTTTGAGTATATTCACCACAAGTGATTATTGTAGTCCTATTGTAAAATACTTGCTCTGAAGTTTTCTGTTTGTATTACTCAGATAAACTAATTCTTCAAGTGATTTAGTGCTCTACAGATGACAGCTCAAAGACTGTCCTGTTGTTGTTTAACAGGTGAGGTGGTTTTCTGTGAGTTTACTCTTACTATATCCACCACCAGTAAAGGGGAGAGATAACAAAATGATATCATGGAGTATTTAATGCCTGTCTGAAGCTGATGCTTCTGTCCTGATGATATGTTTCTTTCGTCCAAAATAAGGGTCACTGTCCCCACTTGTTTAACTGACAGCCTGCACAGATGCTATGTGTCAGGGGTTTATCTTATGACACTTGGTGTGTATTATTTTGGGATATTCATTTTTACCAGACGCAGCAGTGCATTTGAGACAAGTTATCCTCATTTCAATAAACTTTCAGTCTATGGCAAACATCTAGGATCTCTGTCTCCTTGCACTTCTTTTATATATAAGACTTTTAATATGAAGCTAGAAACGTATCTTGGCAAATTTGTAATGATTCCAGTTTTCAAAACTGCCTATCAAATTTTCTATATAATTCCCCTTAGTCTATCATCCAGGATCAAAATCGCAAGTTATGTTTTTTTCTGTTCTTTTTTCTCACAGATAAGTGAAATAATATATTATTAGCTATTTTCAAAAGCTGCTTATCTTATAACTAACTTAAAAACTGCAACACTAAAACAAATGCAGGACATTTCACCTGCTAGAGAAATCTACTACTGAAATAATCTTTGTCTTATTTCTTTGTATACTTTATACACCTTCTGAGTTTTTTTCTTTTGCATCTCGTATAAGGTAGATATGAGAACATGCAAAGTTACACTGCAAAATCTGGAGCAGTGTAAAAGAGATATAAATTTTCATGCATGAAAGTATAGAAAAATCTCCAGCTAAGATGGTATTAGACTAACTTATGAAATAATGAACAATTAAGAAGTTTCTTACACCTGCTGATAAACACTGGCTACTATTTAAGAGAAGATATTGAATTAAACAGGCAACTGAGTTGACTGGTTTATAATAAGGAATAATAGTGTGCAGTTCTTGGGAACAATTTCAAACAGATTAATTTTTGACGAGTTAAAATAGTATTCTAGATAGTTACTGTCCTTTAACAGCATTTTGCCATGTAGTTGTGGTTATTAGAGGAGATCTTTTTTACTTTTGTGTTTGTTGGTACTTTCTGGAGCTCTTCAGATGGAGAATTTAAAATTCTGTCACAATTTTAAATCAGTCTCCCTTTCATTGGATATATTTATCAGCTATTTCTGAACCTATCTTAGCGAAGTGGTCTCTGAGTATACCTACATTCCCCTCACCCAGGTGGATACAGTTCTGCGGGGCAAAATCCTGCAAGGTACCATTGCAGTTACTTTGAAATATATACAAATATATATATATATATATATATTTCTTAGGAAGCCAAATAACTCAGATCCTGCTGTTCATAAAGTCTGTGATCTAATTAAATAAAACAAAAGGAAATGAATTTCCTCATCCTTTTAAATATGCAAGATTTTGCATGCTTCCTCCCCTCCATACTCGGGTAAAAGCAAATAAAGAGATGGAAAATCTTTGTATATTTATAAAAAAAGGGAGTGACATCAAGACTATAGAACAGGTGTTTATTGCAATCTTGACATTTAAGTCTTTTCACTTTTCCTAGTATTTTAATCTTGTTTGCATGATGGAAATTTTTCCATGCAGCTGATTTTGTATTTGCCTCTCTGTCAGCTATATTCAGTATCTCCTTAATCTTTTTTTTTTTTTTCTAGATGCAGTTTTAAGACAGACCACCACATTCAAACTACAGCCATACCTTTGATTTATACAACAATATAAGCATTATAATACTTTTTTCGGCTTTCCTCCTAGAAGTGTAATAAAAAGTAGTTTTATACTGAGAATTGTCTTTGAATGAAATGGCATGGTCTGACTTGACCAGTACTTTTTTGTGCACATTCAGATTCATATCTATCTTCTTTGCTGACTGATATAAATTATAAGTAACTCAACAGTGCCAGAACAGCTATAGTAATATGCTATGGATTCTGTCCTTGCTTACACATCACTTACAGACTCAGCAGCAAAGTTCCAGTTACTGAATCTTTGTTGTTGAAGCAGCAAGAGACAAAATGAACCTGGCCTGACTTTCATATGGAAAACCGAGTTTGTGGATTTGCAGTTTTGGGAGAAAAAATAAATAAAGGCAAATAAATCATCTTTCACCTGCTACTGATAAGATCTGAGTTATAGATTTAAAATAATTTATATGTATATTATGTATACATATTTATGTATGTGTATATATACACATATGTATATGTGTGTATGTGTTTGTATGCTTCTATATATTCACAGTCATACATATATATATATATATATATGTATAAACAGATCTCATACACCTTTTTTTTTTTATAATTTACCTTAGAATTGGACAGGATCAAATCAGAGGTGATGAAGAAAAGCATGAAGACAATAGCCATGAACATGATTTTCACTTTAAATGTATTCCAGACAGTATATCATCCTCAGAGAGATAGAAAAATTATCTAGAATGACAATTTTATGTATTTCAGACAATCCCATTTTGTTTAAAGGTATGTATAGGTTTCAGTCAATTGTTGATCTTGGACCTATTTAATTATTCTGGTCGATTTTGGTTTTGATATTCCTTCTATAAAATCTTAAATCCTGCATATGAGTGCTCACACCAGCACTGTGTTCATAAATTGGATCCATATTTTCAGAGCCATTTGATGTTATATTTGTATAACTTGCTTCTCTTGCTTGATTAGATAGCCAGTGTGCATCTGTACAACTTGTTTTTTTATGTTATTTGGAGTTTCCTAGTGTATTCAGATTCCTCTGCTATCAGAAGCAGTATGTCCTCCCTGGTTTCTAGTAATACAAGCTCATTTCTTTACTCTAGCTTTTGGGTTCACTGAAGTAAGCCTGCGCAAACTGCATTTTTTAGCCATTATCATTCACCAATAGTTCCCTACCTTTCTAAAAAGGAAAAGAAAAAAAAAGTACTTGAAACAACCACCTGGACCATTTTCTTCCCTAAATTATACATTCTCCTTTGTAAATCTTTTCTTATTAGCACTTCTACTCACTTTAACATCTAAATTTTGATTGATAGCTATCCCCATCTTTAGCACAACATGAGTACATCTAATTTTTGACTGCACTTCTCTGAAACAAGCTATTAAGATGTTCCTATGAAACAATATTTGCTTGATCTCTGTATTACTAGAAAAGGGGAATTGTGCTACGGCTTTGCTCCTGTCTAACTTAATTTACCCCTTGTTTCCCCCAAAATTCCAAACAAATTAATTTGACAGTGTTGCCAGGAACTGTGCAAATCCGCATCATATGCAATAAAAAAAAGCTAGTAAATAACTATCTATCTGACACAAGTAGTTTGGTAAGTCAAAAAGGCTGCGCAGTTGCCTGTGAGGCTACTTAGTCACTCTACACTGCTGTCCGGCCGGTGTGTCGTAAGACGGTTTTACTATTGCACCCTCCCTGCTCCTACAGATGCCACACGGTGCCACCAGCGCTATCGTAGGAGGTACAGAGAAAGGTAGTTGCACAGCCGGACAACTATTCTCTTCCTTTCTAGTCCTTGATTTTCCCTTCCCTTTTACCTAGACTGTACAGGAACCCGTCACCTTTAGTGGGCACAAAAATGCTACAATATAGTCTTTTCCCTCCTCCTTCCTGCTCTTCCTTGGTTAACATTTCATTTCATCTTCCTCCACTTGCACACTCCTTTCAGATCTCATGAACTTTCTGAAGGCCCTGGGGTAAAAAGTTCATTAATCATCTGCTTTGTGAAATAATTATATTATAATATTATTAAAATTATTACTTGTACTTTGCCATGAGCTTTGTTTAAAGATGTAAGATGATATAACTGAAACTAGGGAGGTTCAGTCTTTAGAAAGACTTCACTGTATTTTAATCACAGACTGAGCACTCAAAAAAGAACAAATAGTAAATTGCAGAAGAGGAAGAATGTACAAAGGAAAATAAAATCCATTTATTTCTAAGTAGTGATACAGCAAAATGTATGCATGTTAACCATTAATGCAGTCTTCAGCTTTGGTACTGCAACCTTACTGTTTCTACACAGCCAAAATGATTGCAGTAACCAAAACTTGTTGTAATTACAATTTCGTATTAGTTTTTTACATAATATCTGACATTTATTGGGAGGTTATATAGTAATTAGCAGGAATAGTAATTACATAGTAATTCTAGAGCCAATCTAAGAGCTGACTACTGCTGAAAATGGTGAGATTTTCGTCCTTTTCTCTCTCACCTCTACTTGCCCCTCTTGCACTCCAGATTGTTTGTTAAGCCGAGTCAACTTTTAAAAGCTGTTCAAAACTATCTTACCAAGGGGATAGATATCTGAATTACCTCAGTAAAAATTTTAATGAGAAACAAGGAGAAGGGAAAGAATAGAAAGAAACCATGAGATTGTGTCAGGATTGTATCAGGGAAGGCAATGGGAACTTTCAGAAGTCATGATCTATCAGATCTACTCAGCCATCTTCATAGTTTATCGTCAATATAAGTTAACTTTTGAAATCGTTGTCAAATGTTGCTAGCTTGTTTTAAAGCAAAGTGACATGCATTCTTTTATTTATGCCTCCTTCAGTGAAGAAGGTATTGCTGTTCCTTTAAGGGTTATGTGAGCTATTAAAAGAAGAAATTAATGTACCTGTTTATTTGTACAATAAAACGTTTTTAGTTGCCAGCTGGCCATAGCAAAGAGCACAGGGGTCAGGTGTTTACATCCAAAGCACACTGGCACCGACTGAAAGTTGTTCATATCTCTCGATTGCCAGGTGTGATAATAAAAAGTTAATTTTATTCTCAGGGACAAAAGTTTAAATCGTGAGAAGGCACACAATTACTCTCAGTCATAAGAAGAAGACACATCAGACAGGTGGGTAGAGGTGTCTTTTCAACACATGGTAGAAAGCCTTGCTGTGCCTTCACCTATTATTTCTTCTTCTGAGCAGCAAACTCTAGAGAACTTTGCTGGTTGTCCATTCCTCAGTATTTGCAAAGAAAATAACTCCATTTCCTTATGGTGCACAGATGTAGGTTGGTCAGCTTCTGCTGTTAGACCCAGCTCTGAGGACTGAACATCCGTAGCTCTTAGGCAGTTTTGATAGTTATATCCATATCTTCAAGAAGACTCATGAAAATTGTTTCCTGAACAGCTAATCTAACCTAGAAAAGTCTTGAAAAGAAGAGAATAAGATAGAAAATCATCAAAAGACATACTTCTGCTGCAAAGACTGTCATTTTAATTAATCTTTCATTTCTGTCATCTTCCAGTAATTCCTGATGGGATATGAAAGATGAGTAGAATAGGAAAGCGAAAAAGTAAATAGGGTTCAATTATTCTGTTATACTTTTAAAATAATAAAGAAGCCACTTCAAATTAATCCAGTAAGCTAAAAACAAAATTATATAGCTTCACTCAACAGATAGTGAATCTATAATATTCCTTACCACAAGATGCTATTGTACAGATGTTAATACGAATTTGAAAGATGACTGGAAAAAAAAAATAGAAAAAAAATGTCTCAATATTATTAGCCAGAGAATACCAGTTCTAGCCACAGATTCACATCCATGAGACAGAAATTCCCAGTAGATGGGAAAATGCAATGGGGAGTATATTTACTATATGTTCTCCCTATTACTATATCTTTCCCTGGGCATCTGCTATTGACCAGCATCCATTAAACTGGACTGCGTAGTGCTTTGGGGTAACTTAACACAGTCAACTTATAGCTTAAGAGACCGACAGATAGAATAGAAAATATACCAGATAACCATTTCTGACCAAATATACCAAGATTGTGGGAAGAAGCACAAGACTGGCACTGTGAAATAGGGAAAAAAATAATAAAACACAACAAAAAATGTTTCATTTGAGGAATGGTTAGCACATTTGGCAGCAATCCATGATACAAAGATAAGTGGGGATTAATTTTGCTCTAGGTTAAGATAATTTGGAGACATCTGTGTGTATTTTTCACTTTTAAATGTTGTGGATCTCCTCAATAATATTTAGAGATGAGAAATTTTATTAGGGTATTTTCAGTAAGGGGCTTTCTGCCCCAATTTCTATGAAGTATTGTTGCATGAAGAAACTCTGTTCTTTCTGAGTTACAACAATCTAGTTTCTTGCTGGCCATCCAATAATTGACATCTGGAACACTGCAGCATATTTTGTAAGCGTATATGTTTATTTGGTCTTAAGAAACTGATTCGGCCTAAGATATCATATCTGCACAGTTTATAAAGTAAATATATCCAATCAATACTTGAAGTTTCTGGTGGCAAAATATCGCTGCTGCTGAGAACAGCTACTTGTTTCCCTGCAGTAGAAGCTACGCTGAATGAGCACTGCCTGAGGTAATAAAACCGGACATAGAAAATATTATCCTAAATAGTTAACAATGAAGACATCAATATATTTTAGTTGTTCTATGTTTCTGTTCAATTTTATGCAATTTGAGAATTGACTGAATTTTATTATTTTTACTTCTTCAGACATGTTCAGTTAGCTTGTATTTGAATATTTCCCATTTCTAAAAAAAAGTATGATTGCTTTTCTGATGCATAGTTAGTATTTTAAAATCTATTTATTTTTTTTTTTCTTCTATCAGTTTACTGGGCACTTGTTGAATCTGTGTTGAATCTGTTGAAAGGTCTGCTTTCCATTAAAAGCAGAAAGCTTTTAGTACAAGTAGCACTATATTATCAGTAAAAGTACAATCGTGAAAATGACAGTCTTAAGGCACTCATTTTTCTCACCCTACTTTCAGCTTCTCTGCCTAACTTGAGCTACTATTGAGAGTCAAAAAGGAAGCACACATTTTGTGATTAAATTTACTTTCCATTTTTAAGTGTTCATTTGTGTTTGCACTCAGCTTTTTGTTAGTACTTTATAATGAAAAAGAACCGAATGTTCACTACTTTAATAAATAATCCAACGATAGTAATCCAAGGCACTTGCAAGATTCACAAGCTCTTTTTTTAAGAGCTCACAATCCTTTTTATTAATTCATTTTTTGTTTTGTTTTCTTCTTTTAGTTTTCTTTCTTCACTGGGTAGCAGGAGTATCTTTTTACTCTAGAGTGCTGTCAAATAGGAAATATCTTTAAGATACTAACATGATTTTATAGAAAGTTCATGTCTGCCAGCCATTAAGGCACCTTGCAGAAATATTTCACAGTTTCCCTTGCTTAGTCCTTTGCGATACAATTTGATATACCCTATTCAAGGGGACAGGAATTGCCAAGAAGAGGAAGATAGAGAACTAAGCACATGGAAAGCAGAAAAATTGATTAAATTGCTCTGATTTCCTTTTTTTCCTCCTCTCTCTTTTTTCTTGAGGCTGTTCATCTGCAACAGCCAAAATAATCAAAGGATTGTTGTTTTATGCAAGAAAGCACAAAGCTGCTTACTGCAGATGCAGAGGAATTTCACAACCAAGCAGATTTTCATCCAATGGTTCAGAAAGACCCTCAGCTCTAAAACTCTTCTAAGACAAGAGAGCTGGAAATTCATTTGATGCCATCTTGTTTTCCAGCAGCTTTCCTGATGCACTGTGTGTGGGGCGGTTTGTGTGTTCCTGACTTCAGGATGGTGTGAACAATTACGCTGTGACCAGGACCCAGCGTTTCCAACGTACCTACCGTTTGGCGGGGCAGCCTGGAGGTAGGGCACAGTGAGGAACACTTGCTCTGCTCGTCCTCGGTCCTCTGACCAAAGTGTCCAAAACTTCTTGTCTGCGTTCCACCTCTTCGCCAACTACAGAGACGTGGCTTGAAAACCATTCCATATACACCCCTTCCTCTTACCCTTCAAAGTAACATCTTGCTTGTGCAGCACAGTCTGGGCTGTACTCGCTTGCAGAAGCTTCACTGATGTTTTTCACTGTTCGGCAGTATAGAAGACCTAGACGTATTAGCTAGTCAGAAAAAAATTTAAAAAGGTCTAAACAACATCACACAGGAAACATTTTGAAACCTTAAATTTCTGTAGCTTAAGATAATCATTTTTCATTGTGTTTAAGCTGTGCATTGTCTGAGACAAAAAGATATTTTCAAACACATTTTGTATGTCTCACACACTAAAGGTAAAGTGATAGATTTTATAGAATCACAAGTAGTCATTATCACACACACAAAAAGGACAAATTTATTTCTTTTGGATGGCAGTAACAATTCATAGATCCTGTTGCTTTAGGTGGTATATCAACTGAGACTCACGGGAGGATCCTTTCCAAGAAGTTTCCATGAGAAGTGTCAGACACAGGGGAATGGACACCTCTAGGCAGAGGACAGTCCTATCACATGTAATGCTAATACGTCATGCACGGTTGGTCTGTCCTCTCAGCCCTTTTGGCTACATCTTTGTCAGAACTGCTAAGTGAGTCCTAGGGAAACAGTATACTGACAAATAAATGTTAAAACTCTGTTATGTATTTTACTTTCACCTTTATACTCAAGAGCTGAACTTTTTATACCTTTTTGCAAGCTTGTTTGTCAAATATCGATGATTCATCTTCCTGTTCTGCAAAGGCTTCAGAAAAAAGGTCAAAATCTTTTGAATATATTTCAACTATGGTAAATTATGTCCCTTTGTTGCATGTATCCCTTAATTTTAGACTTGTAGCTACTTGTAAGCACAGGTCCAACTGCTTGTAGCTCACCTATTGGCAGGAAAATATCAGATGTCTCATCTGAAGTGAATAACTTTATTACTAAATAAGAAAAATGTATATATATTTCCCCTTTTGCTTTTAAGCTTGCTTTTTAAATGATGAGTGAGCACTAAGCAGGACAAGCAAAATAGTCCAGCCATCAGAGACTTTGGTTTAGCAGTGCTTAGGTTCATTTGTTTGGCTATTGTTTTTCTTTCTTTCTTTCCTTCCCCCCCCCCCCCCCCGCCCCAATTCTCTGGCTTCTAAAGCATAGCTTGAGTATATTTTCTGTAGAAAAAGTTGAAAGATCTAACACAAATTAATATCTTCTACTTAGTTCAAACAACTAACTTATATTCAGGTCCTTTTCTTAATATAGCAATCTGAACAAATAGTATTATCATTACAAAGGTACATGTGCAAATATACTATGGATCACTCATCTTCAAGCGACATCTGTGGAAAAATTTTCACTTAAAGAGCAGAGTCACTATCTGTGACTTCACGAAACTCAGGATTAATTTATCCTGCATTTGGTTCAAGTTTGTTGGTACTTTGGGAGCAGATTTGGAGCTTCCTGTGGCAGGTGGTGGAAGCTCTCAAAGCCCCTTGTCTCAGTGTCCGCTTGAGCTGCTCCCTGGGTCTGGAGCAAAGGCAGACTCAGGCTTCATCCCACCCACTCAGGAGTCAGAGGTATTCAGAAGCACAGGCAAACATTTAATTCCTTTTGATGTCACTGCCTTCCATTCTTAACTACTCCTGACTAGTTAAACTAGCTGACTTAGCTAGGTTTCAGAGTGACCTTTGAGTTTGCCAGCAGCCTAGCATTTAGGCTTGGCAATAACCCACTTCAAGACCCAGGGCCTTCAACATTCACATGCTATAAATTAACTTAGATTTGTATCATTTCCTTACCAGGATTCATCTTTTCTTGTATTATGTGGTGTGTATATATATATATATATATATATATATATATATATATATTTAATAAAACTAGCTACTCTGACATCTAACAAGAATTAAGTGGAAACTTATTTCTGAAATAATGTTTTACCTGGCCTGCATTCCTCAGGACTAATCTCTATAAATAACATGGTTGACCTTCATAAAAGCATGTAACAGATTTTTGTTTAGGCAAATGAGCCTCCACCTGTAACCAATCTGTTACACCCAAATTACGGTCTAAATTATTTTTCAATAATTTGTCTCTCTACAACTTTTGTATTTTTTGAAAACCAAAGAAACACACTTCATACACAAAGCCAGAAATTAATTACTAGTGTAATTAAAGATTAAGAGTCTAAACTGAAGACCAAAAGTCCAGTCAAAAAATTATATTAGTCCTGCTACGATGATATTAACACTTACAGTCAAAATAATGCAATTATAAGTTTCATTCATGGTAATGATACAATTAATGCTGATACACACAAAATTCCCAGACATTACTCCTTTCTGTGGCATAATGCTCAACCCTTTGTTGTCCCTTTGTCGTAAAATCTGACTTCATTTTGGGGATAGTTTGGGGATAACTCACACAGCTGCTGACAGAGCCTTCTTACTTACTGATTCACAATTCACAAGATATTCTAATTTACAATATCACGTGCTGGATTTTCTTTTTTCTTTTTCTTTTTTTTTCTTTTTTCTTGTTCCACTTTCTTTTTTCTATTTTCTTTTTGCTTTTACTTTCGCTTTTTTTTTTTTTTATCCTGAATATCCTTATTACTGATTATACACTATTCCAGGGCCTTTTTCAATAAATCAGCCTTATTTTGGATTTCTCTTGATGTATCAATGCAGCAAATTGTAAAAGAATAAATAGAGGTAGAAACTAGAGTGTCACTTGTGTGTTCAAGACTTCATTACACTAGATGAGTCAGATTTATGAGCATTCAGTTATTATATATATTTCTGTAACTACGATGAGAACTATGTAACTTTGTTAAGGAGACAAATTGTTCCCAAATTTTGATTATTTGATTATTCACAAGTAAATATAATAAACATCTTTTTCTGTATGCAGATAAATCAAAGTTTTCAAGACCAAATCACCAGAAAAGTTGGCTGTATCTATTACTAATAAATATTATTTTATATGTATGTGCATGCGTGTATACACAAACAATCAGATTTTATATATTTTTATATATATATATATAAGCTATACTGCTGGAATACAAAACATTTCTAACTGCATAGTGTAAAAATATCTCAAACAAATGAAATGGATTAGCATAGTATCAAAGGATTTATATATAACAAGAATAACTCTGTCCTCTATTTCCCTTAATAGTGAATTCAAAGTGTGAAAAAAAACATAGTTTTTCTAAACTGACTGAAGTTCTTGTTATCTCCTAACCACAAGTATGACATAATCTCTATGACCAGTATGTGCATTACCTGTGTGCCTCAGTAGCCATGCCTGTAGGAATCCCCTCTAGGAATCAAAGAATATTTCAACTTCCAGCATCACTGAAGTCAACAGAAATGTTTTCAGTGAAAATGAGTACAGGTCTCGCCTTCTGTCATATTCCTCTTTGGTGCATCTGGAAATGGAAACAAATGTATTTTCAATGTGCAGAAAGAGGTCTATTATTTCCACCTTGATTTACAGCCAATTCCATGGCATTTTGTGCCCTCTTAAATCAAATTCAGTCTATTCTTGACAAACTCCTAACTACTTTAATACTGAATCTTCAAATCATAGTAAACATAAGAATAGTTAGCCATAGTGAGTTGTTTTTTATTTTCTCACAGACCATCACTTGTGCATTATACCCCTGAGGAAAATAAATGAGGCTGAGAAATCTTGACAGTAGACCTATTTTGACCACATGTTGTTGCCAAAGATGTTGGCTGCTTGCACTGTGTCATTTAGGTCAATTCAAATAGCTCAGGTTATAAATCAAATTTGTCTACATTTATTTATTTTGAGATCATATTCAAATACTACAGAAGTTCACAGCGTTAGGGCTATTCAGTATGTTCATTTTTCCTGTGCCTACTGGGTCACATATTTAAAAATATTTAGGTACGTTAAGAGATTTTCGGAAGTATCTGTTTGAGTAACTGAAAATTAACATATCTACTAATGTTACATGGCTTAACAAAGCCTTTGTACATGCAGACTTTAGTGCTCTGATAGGTCCCCAAAAGAATTAAGTTGGAGTTGTAAAAAAACTAATAAAAAGACCTGTCACTCCCTGTCTTATTGAATTTCTCTGACTATAGTCTGCTGATCCAGCAGCAAAATCCCCTTTGACCAGAAATAAAGCCATGAGCACTTAATCCAAAATATGTGCAACCTGAAATGTGTACCAGAATGATGCCACCCATCTTAAAACCCCCCAAACCTAACCATTCTGATAACTCTCACAAATCTTCTTCTAGGGAGTAGAGAGCTACCTGTAAGGGTGATACTTGTTGACAAGAGGCCGATTCAAGTAACGTTCAACAGAAGTGACAGGTATTTAAGACAGAAGTGTCTTACAACCGAACTGTATTGCCTTTCTTGAGAAAGACCCCAGTTTCTGCCACTGTTTGGGATACATTCTCTGCATTCAGTGCCTAAACTGACTTAGACAGAAAGGGCCATCTTACGTAGGATGTGACCATGAAGTCTCATGACACTATTCTGTATAATTCCCTGACGTGGATCTGTGTGTCTCAGATAAGCATTTGCCTGCATTTTGTTCTGTGAGGTCATGCAATTTCAGAGGAACACACACTGCTCAATAGAATTTACAATAAATCTTGTTCTTGTTTTGGTTGATAGTTCTTGTGTAATTACCAATAACTACTCTCCAGCTTAAGATCTTATTTGAATGAATGACAGGCACCAATGGCATAATGATGTCTTACAGGACTATGCTTCAGCTGGAGGACAATGTCTTATTTCATATGTCCCCCTGACAGAAAGAAAATCTCCACCAGCTCACTCCTTTCACATGGATTAAGGAGAGTTCCTATGGGGTGGATTTCTGCATTTAACTGCCATAGACTGTTGCAAAGTGTTTTCCAATGATTGTGATGTATGTAGCATTAAATTTGGTGTGCCATCGAACATGGCTTTTTTACAAAAATTCTGTAAGAGAAGAAAGATATGCAAATTAAAGTCTTACAGAAAACTTAACCTATTAATTAAGGATGTTCTCATACTTTAATAAGAAATGAAGAACTATTAAAATGGTTGTAGTCAAAGCTTCCAGACAAAAGAAATGACACATTAGTCTCATTTCAGAAGCACTGATGAATATTTGGCCTCTGTCCCAAAGTCTCACTGTTCACATTTTATCCATATGTTTTTAAGCTTATGTGGAGAACAATGGAGGTTCAGTACCAAACCTGTGGCAATTACATTAATTTCATTAACTCAACTACCAGAAAGAAATCTGCAAATAAGACAAATATTCATAAATTTAAGCTGGAAAGTAAAAACAGGAATAGTTTGGTCCAGCTTGTACCAAAATCCTAAATTCCTGAGTAAAAATCCAATAACTTTATTAACTGGACAACGCTACCTTATTTAAAGTATGGTAGATATGGGCAAATCAACTCACCTGCTCTCTTAGCATCTTTGAATGTCCATAGTGGGGTTGTGCTCCAAACACAATTTGCATTACTGCAAACTCTGCCGGTACAATTCATGCAGTGAATCTACACCCAAAGAACTCATGTTGGCACAAACAGTGCTACAGTCATAGGCACATCCTTTATAACTAAGCCTTCACCATCTGTTCCAGCCTGTAAATGCAACAAAAATGAACATAATTCACAATGCAATCATGTAAGTGATTTAACTATATGTCCTTTATTCAATGCATCTCTTGTGCTTTCATTTACAAATATTTCAAATACAAATCATGAGAGCGCTATTCTCTTCCCAAAAGTTACATAAAAAACTAAAATACTCCCTCCCCCCATTTTTTTCTATCTCTTTTAAAACATTAATGGAAATTTTAAGGATATGCTCATAAAAGAACCATTCCTCCTGCTGCCTGAATTTCATGAGCTGCAATATAAGACATATTATTCAGCATGTCTCCTGTTTTCCAAGCTCCTGATGAAAATCAGTATTCAATAACCCAGTACATCAAACAGGGTGTCAGACCCCTGGGATGTAAGCATTAAGAGGATATGATCCTTTCTTGAAAATCTCTATTACTGTGGTGCCTTTTAAAAACATTTCAAAAACATTGACTCAGCAGCTGGTGTGTTGGAACAACTGCTCAGCATGTTTCTAATATTATCATGTTATCTATTTGTCTGTATTTACCTGTTTTACAGATAAATTATACACTCTTTGTATCTCAGACTAAAGGTCTTTCAATGTTTTTATGCTGCCTCTCAAAATGGGTTCTATCCTAGGTGTACACATGCTACTGCTCTAGAAAGAATAATGAGTATTGGTGCAGTTTTACAAGTGCTCTTACAGATTTTCCATCTCTGTCAAGCAATATGAAGAGGTGCATGCCCAAAGAATCACTCTCAATTGACCTGTGTGGCAGTTTGACCTTAAACTAGACAGTGTTGAAGAAAGAAAAGTTTTATATCAGCCTGCCTGGCCTAGGACAGGGGACAGCAACAGCTTGAGGTCCCATTGGACCAGGGGATCAAGGCAGCAAACTTTTGTTCCTCTCATCACAGTTTCACTTATGTAGGAGAAAAATCTAGTTACAGAGAAAGAAAAGGTCATGAATTGTACAAATATATTGTACAATATATACATACATATATATATAATACATATTGTAGACAGTTGCATATACACACTCTTTTATTAACACGATAAAGATAAAACGTGGTGTTTGCAGAGGTCATGGCGGAGTGGAAGATGTAACATTTTCAGAAAGAGAGATGGACATGTTTCTCCCAATGCAAATCCATGCTTTTTTTATAATGTTAAGTGCACATGCACTTAACCTGCACACAAATTACCAAACCTACATTCTGATAAATAATTAAAATTATTATAATGGTGCCATTGTAATGTTTTATGAAGCAATATGCCAGCTGTCAACATAATAAGCTATGAGGCCAAAGGGTTCATCCCAGGGAAGGAGAGGTTTATACAAATGTGATAACATATAAACCGCTCAGGTTTAGCATTTGAATACACAGGCATATTGGGGCTTGGGGAGCAGTTGCTTGTTTTTGTTTTGATTTTGGGATTTTTTACTTGTTTGAAAATGGACAGATGTTTGAAAACTGAGTGAAAAATGAAGGAGCACAGAGACAGAGAGGAAATTATTGCATGGTAAAGCATATAGGAGGTATATAGGAGCATATGTAAGGAGGTATAATGCAATTTAGAAGGCAGAGTGGTTTTATATATAAACCTCATTTAAATTTATTCAAATTTAATAAATAAATAAATATGGCAAACTTTCCGCTTTGCTACAAAGTGGCAACCAGACACCTAAGCAAATTCTCCATCATCTTTGAAATATAAGAAAATAGAAAGTTCTGGAAAATAGAAATGAAACTTTCCATATTTCTGACTTGTGGAAATAATTGAAAGGAAATTATACCTAGGCATCCAAATCATCTGGAGAGAGGCACTGAGGAAGGATGTTTGACTTAGCTGAAAACCATTTTTTGCAGCCACTTATTATCAATGGCAACTGTCTACATCAAGTGTATTCTGCAGAAAGCAGCTCAAAAGCTCTTGCTTAAGCATAGTGATAATATATCTAGTTGCTCAGAAGTAGGGTAACACTAAATCATTTACTTTCTTATTGTAGGAAGCAGGCTAATCTTTTGCTTAAGATATTGAGTCTTGATGCAATATACATGAACCCAATTCTTTGATTCTACTTTTCATGTATTCTTGGGCAAAACGTAGGTGAACCATGGACAAATCATCTCCTCATTCAGTACTACGCTTCACCTACAAGTAAGCGTGAATATGGAAAAGCTACATCTCTCTCTCTGTCATCTCCATTCTTATAGCACGTTTTTATAATACAGATTTTTGTTAAATAAATTTAATATTAAATAAATTTTAACATAGAGGTCTACTGTGATGTAATTTTAGCATAACACAATTTTAGTAGGATACTATATTAAACACAAGGTCTCATAGGATTGTTCTAAACTCACATCATCTTTTATGGCAGGATGAATGGCAATCAAAAATTATCAAATTATTTCATACTTTATACAGCGTAACTTAAAAATAATTATGTAAATTAGGTCAATATTTGGATGAGAAATGTATAAACAGCCAACTGTTTAAGGAAGGCATTTTGCCATTTCAAATAACAAATATTAAAGATGTATGCATCTATTTAAGCCTACACATTGACAGTAGTTCCTTCAAAACCCCTAGGGGTGTCTTACACAGAATTTCTTACACTATATAAAATTTATCAGGAGCATTAATCTTTACAGTCTTGGATTTGAAGTATATGGTATTCATCTTTTGTGTCTGACCTGAATTAATGTCATTGCTGAAGTCAGTGTTTTTAGGCTAGATATAAACTTACAGTTCTGAGTGCTTATGACTCTCAGATTTCATGATGCTCTAGAGACTTAAACAACTGCGCTTCAGACAGTTGTTCTGTGACTATCTAACATTTTCCTTTGCCTTTTTGTAGACAGCCTTGAAACTGACTTGATGCAAGGATATGTGATCGGTGGCTGTGATTCAGTATCTCCCAGAACTGACACAAGTTTCTGAATAGCTGTGATGCTCCATGGCAGCAGTGGTTGTATTTCAGAGAAAGTCTCACTCTTTAGATCCTCTTTTAGTTTTTATGGTGCACTTGATTTGTTTTGCCTGTCCCTGTCTTACTGCTAATTTCTAAAGAAACTTCAATTCTCCTGGTGAACTGCATGTAAATTTTAAATACAACAAATAGATAAGAGTTTGCAATTACTCAGTCAGCTAGCAGACATTCTTAGATATATTCTTGCTTCACTCTTAATTGTAGATCATTTCATCATCTCTACACAACTTTCATTTTTTTAAAAAAATACTTTTTTAGTTTGAAACTCATTTCTAAGATATTTTAATCCACTCACATATGAAGCTATTCACGCTCACATAGAAGTTAACTGTTGTCACACATTTTTCTGCATCATTTATTAAATTATCAGACTCCCATACTGTATATGGAAAACTTTCCAAGTGTCAGATCTGAACTATACTGTTTTTAGCCTATCAAGCAATAATAGTAAAGAAGTAAACAGGAATTCTGATTTTTTTTTAATGAATAAAACTTTTGGCTATATCTTTATTAACTGATATAATAAGAGTTACTATAATGCCATTTAATCATGCCAAGCCAATCTACTCAAATTGGGCAAACCACTATAAAGCAATTACTTGAAGTGTAATTCTTGTAAGTCTTCTTAATTTTCATGTAAGCTCCAATCTTTTTAGCAAGACATGGTTAATGGTAGGGAAAAAAAAAAAAAAAAAAAAAAAAAAAAAACATGGAGATAATCTGATTTAATTTTAAGTTTCTATAACTATTTCCACAGGCAAAGGCATTGCTAATAAGAGTGACTGAAGTAAAAATTAAAAATAAGATATTCTCATGGAAATTTTCGCCTGAATTATGAATTTTACCTACTCATCCCTCACAACAGATTCACAGTAATTGACAACAACAAATTAATCTTAACCTGTCATAGGGTCATGAAGTTAAGATGCCTATTCAGAATGGAATACAAGTTTTCATCCACTTCTCTTTATTCATAATCAAATAGCAATTTGTAGAGATCAAATAGCGATTATGTGGAAAACTGGAGAGGTAACTGAGGACTGGAAGAAAGCCAATGTCACTCCAGACTTCAAGAAGGGCAAGAAGGAGGACCTGGTAGGTCAGTCAGCCTCATCTCCATCCCTGGAAAGGGGATGGAACAGCTCGTTCTGGATGTCATCTCCAGACATATGGAGGAAAAGAAGGTGATCAGGAGTAATCAGCATGGATTCAGCAATCCATGCTGGAGTTAGCAGGGAAATCCTGCTTAACCAATCTGATAGCCTTCTCTGATGGAATGACTGGCTGGGGAGATGAGGGCAGAGCAGTGGACGTTGGGTACCTTGACTTCAGCAAGGCTTTTGATGCTGTCTCCCATAACATCCTCCCAGATAAGTTCAGGAAGTATGGGTTAGACGAGTGGACAGTGAGGTGGATTGAGAAGTGGCTGAATGGCAGAGCTCAGAGGGTTGTCATCGGTGGCGTGGAGTCTAGTTGGAGGCCTGTGGCTAGCGGCGTCCCCCAGGGCTCAGTACCGGGTCCCATCCTGTTCAACTTCATCAGTGACCTAGATGAAGGGACATAGTGCCTCCCCAGAAAGTTTGCTGATGCTACTAAGATGGGAGGAGTGGCTGACACAGCTGAGGGCTATGCTGCCATTCAGAGAGACCTGGACAGGCTGGAGAAATGGGCAGAGAGGAACCTCACGAGGTTCAACAAGGGCAAGTGCAGAGCCCTGCACCTAGGGAGGAATAACTGCATGCACCAGTACACAGTGGGGGTTGACGTGCTGGAAAGCAGCTCTGTGGAGAAGGACCTGGGAGTGCTGGTGGATGACAAGATGACCATGAGCCAGTAATGTGCCATTGTGGTCAGGAAGGCCAGTGGTCTCCTGGGGTGCATTAGGAAGAGTGTTGCCAGCAGGTCGAGGGCGGTGATCCTGCCCCTCTATGCAGCCCTGGTGAGGCCTCATCTCAAATCCTGTGTCCAGTTCTGGGCTCCCCAGGACAAGAGAGATACGGAGCTACTGGAGAGAGTCCAGCACAGGGCTACAAAGATGATCAGAGGGCTGGAGCACCTGCCCTATGAGGAACGGCTGCGAGAGCTGGGCCTGTTGAGCCTGGGGAAGAGAAGACTGAGGGGGGATCTTATCAACGTGTACAAGTACCTGAAGGGAGGGTGTCAAGGGGACGAGAACAAACTCTTTTCAGTTGTTCCATGTGACAGGACAAGAGGCAATGGGAAAAAAATGAAACACAGAAAATTCTGCCTGAACATGAGGAAAACCTTCTTCCCTGTGAGAGTGACGGAGCACTGGCACATGTTGCCCAGAGAGGCTGTGGAGTCTCCTTCTCTGGAGCTCTTCAAGGCCTGCCTGGATGCAAGCCTGTCTAACATGCTCTAGGTGACCCTGCTTGAGCAGAGAGGATGAACTACACGATCTCCAGAGGTCCCTGCTCACTTCAACCTTTCTGTGATTCTGTGAGTGTTAACACACCCTGTGAGTACGGCTCATTATCATTTCCTTACATCTTTCTGAGCCTGTTAATTAAAGGATTTTTTGATATTTAAGTTAAAAGTAATTCCACACAGAGAAAAATGATTTAAAATGTCTTGTATTCTGGTTAGTGTCCAAAACCATGTTTTATGAAAGATCATACGAGATGAAAGAAACATAATATTGTAAACTTAACTTTTTTCTTTTTTTTTTTTCTTGAGCACATTAGCTTAGTAAATGTAACAATTTCTGAAAAGTTTTAGAAAAAAACAAATAACATTCTTTAATGAACTACTTGTTAACTGAAGAAAGGATAGGAGAATAAGAAGCACCCAGAACTTATTGGGTTAAAAGGAATACTTATGTCCCTTTTCACGCCTCAGGCAAGAAGCATTAATTCAGGGCTTAAACTATGATTATCCACAATTTTCCAAATCACAGACTTGACATTTCTTGAGGTTGGAGTGAAATGAGAGGACCTCACTAATGTAAATGGAATTGTAACACTGGTATGTGAAAAAGAGTGGAAAATCCAGTTTCTTATGTCCCACAAAGATAACTGTCCTGACCAGATATAAGACTTCTACTTATCAAAACTTTTGCAGATGAATATTGAAAATCTGTTTTTCATGATTTCCTAACTAATTGTAATTCTCTCTAAGTACTAATGGAGGTATATTAAGCCATGAAAAATGCATAGCTCATTATTCCACTGCTATTCAGCTCTCTGTTGATCCTGAATGTGGAAAAATAATGCTAACTTTCATTTCCTTGGGGCTGTAAAACAGAAAAATATTTTCTTTTACCGACAGAGAAGCTGTATAAAATAAATTTGAATCATCTACATTAGAGTTAGTTGGTGTCAGAATTAGTATATACAGATCATGGATGTACAACATCTCCATTAAATTCAAAACCCTTTTTTTTTTTTAATATTTCTGAGATAAAACAAGGCTATATTATAACAGAAACTGAAAAATGGAGCCTGAAATACAAAATCAACAAAAGACACTTTTTATAATCAGAAGAGATTCAGAATGGCTTACTGGAGAGTTTGAGGATTTGAAATAATTTAGCAAAATAAATTCCTGTCTCTTAAATTCAGATTCATGAAACGTATTTAATCATTGAATTATATAAACTGACACATACTTTTAAAAATATGTGTTTCAGTGCTCATTACTCTGGTTCAGTAACTACTGTTATTTGGAATAGACAGCAACCTTTCAGTTACAGGAGAAAGATTCTGACCCTATAAGTAAATTGTTATCAATTCCTTCGTTATCGCTCCTGTTAGAAAAAAAGATTAATTTTTCATAGACTATGTCACAGAAAATAGAAGAGTTTGCACAGGACTAAATCTTCATTGCACCGACAGTTGTGACAGAGTGTTTGTTAAAACGAAAAAAAATCTAATTTATTATGATTATGGCATAATCTTACCTGGGCAGTCTGGGGAATCAGGCCTCCGAAACAGTATGGTTGCTCCCTGTCCATGGGTGACCCGAGTCTCCATCACAAAGATCTTCTGCGACAATGTCTTCAAAGGGATCAAGAGAGGCTCATCCAGCTGCTATTATACTCAGCTCTCATAACATAGCTGGCCGTGGTCCTACAGGACCACTCTAGCACATGCACTTTTCATTTCTATTGAGAAGCTTAGCAGCGTACAAAACTTCTCTTAAAAATCTTAACTATATACAAAATATTGTCATATTTGATAATCTCTGCAGAAAAAATTTCTAGCAACTATTTGCATATATCTTATCTATGCAAAATGTAATCACTTCTGCAGCAGGAAACGCTAAGATGAGTATTTGGGACATTCCCACTCAGTCGATGTTAATGGACACATTTAGAAATATCTTGGATTGGACATGCAGGCAGCTGTCTTGGTATTCCCACACCTCCTTGGGTGGAGGGGAATTTCTGAAACTTTTGGAAATTTCCACATGGATGGCTCTAATCTTAACTGTGAAGGTTTGGTCAGCCCTTTGTCTCTAGCCAGTCCATTACCTCATCTCTGCAGGTGACTGAACAACGATTTCCCGGCCCATCCAGGGAATTAATGACTAATACGCACACAGGCAAAGCCTTAATGTCCAGCTACTTGCAGTTATAAGCAAACGAAAAACTTACATTTAATGCTGATATCACACTTATAAATAAAGCACGATAGTTCCTGCCACATCTTGGTGAGACAGAAAACAATTTGATTTTCCTGCTCTCCAGTCATTTGGATGATGGTATCCACAATTTGAAGGATTTATTTATTGAGCTAGTAGACTGGAAGAGTCAGTCTATAATTTTAATTTGAGACAGGGTTTGTTAATTGAAAACTGAATATGAGTCTGGGAAAATATAGACAAATATTGTCTATAAGGTCAGGGAAACCAAATAAATGACAGAAAATAAGAGAGCTTTTAAGAAAAGAGGAGGGGGTCCCCCCACTACCCTCCCCACTTAAAGACAGGGAAAAGAAAGACAAGATGATGGCTAGCAAGACAGCACTGGAAGTGAGCCAGGGAACTGCAGACTTGACAAAGATGTTTGTGTGCAGAAGCTGTGGAATATAGATTATTTTTGATGAAATGCCTGACAGAAGCTATTTATGCAAGAACTGCCACCTGAGAAAATTTGTAGAAGGGAAAATCAGAAAACAGAGAAGCAGTTGGGAAAAATGATGGCATTCAAGTAGCGGTTTGAAGAAGTTAAGTAAAAGATTAGAAAGAGGAGTAAGCACACAGCAGAATGTTTGCTAACACGCTGAACAAGAGAACCAGAAGGACACACTTTTAATGACCCAGAGAAAAAGTTGCAGAAAAATAGAGTTAAAGAACCAATTTCTCCACTGAGTAAAAAACAAAGAATAGAACAGCAAAGTAAATATATATAAATATATATATATATACATATATACATATATACAATCAATGATCAATTGATCAATGAATGAATCAAAGAGTAATCTCTAGTAGGATCCAATACATATTTCATTCAGTAAATTAAAAAATAATACTAAGGCATTTCTAAATAATAGCTTGCAGAAAATTTTACAAAAGTGAATGCAGATTTTTTTCCCCCTTTTGCCTTCAATCCAAAGCGATATTTTAAATCTTCATTTATAAGGCAAATATTAGTGATAAAGATGGTGGAATACAAATCCAGTTGTTACTAAGTAAGAGATTTTTAAAACAACTTTGTGATGTTTTCTGAGTTGAAAACAGGAGAATGTATTTAAATATTACAAATCATCAGCTCACAGAAGGTGCTGGTATTAGACAGAACTCCACATTATATATATTTTGGAAAATCCAGACTATTTTTTTGCAAGATTTTACATTAAATCAAATCATTTTGCTGGCTCAGAGCTAGCAGAGTTTATCTGCTACTGTCATTCAAGCACAGAAGCTTTCTGGGGCACCAAAAAGATTACGTCATTCAGCATTCCCACAACACTCCTCTCCAGTTTGCAATCTCACAGTCCATTTAGAGAAAAGAAGTGCTTGCAAAAAAATACAGGTGTCACAAATATCTGATTATTGCAAGTAATAACAGTCACATTTAAATTACATGAATTTTGACCTAGAAAACTTGGCATCTTCCCAGCATAGCCTGAGAGGTCTGTAGAAGAGTCAGAACTTCTACATGTATCGCTCCTTTAAGGTAACCATTAGATATATTTTCTTTATTCCACTGATTCTGAGTTTCTCTTTTGTGAAATTTACTCTCCTTAAATGAGTAAAAATGTATTGAATCAATGCTTTGATGAGCAATTAATATGTCCATATTAAGTGTATCAGCATTTCAATAATAAATGCTGAAAATAATCAATATGTAATTTGAAAAACAATTATTAAGCACTTCATCCATCCAAATCTCTTTCTACAGAGGAGTGCTGTAGATGTCTACAGAAATGGAAGTAAACTCCTGTTAAATATTAAGAGATTTGTTATTACCATTGATCTTTTAGGACAGAAAATGAATATAAGTTTGAAAGCTAAATGTCTTTTGGTTAGATCATTATAAACTCAAAGTAATTCACTGATGTGAGTGTAGAATATGACTGCTAATTACAGAATCACTTTATATTTGTAAAATGAGCTCAATGTCCAGTCATTTACTGTTAAAAAAAAGGTACATGTTAATTTAAGGATCAGCTATTCCAAAGCAAATAAAAGTTTCCAGCAGGCAAAACTTCCCTCTTGTCTAAATTTCAACTTCGAACAAATTCATCTGTAGTGTGATGTTTGAGAACAATTAAATTTGGTTGGAGTTTGCCATACAGAATTAGGTGCAAAGTAAAACAGAAAGTCATCTGCATAGAAATTGAAATTTTAAATATGTAAGGAATGTAGCTGAAGAAAGCACATACATATTCAACAAAAGACGATTTTGATTACAATCTTTGGAGACAGAGGCAGTCTTGGCAATGAAATCACCCAAGAGTAAAGTAAATGCCTTGATTAAAAATGATTGATATTGTATCAATGCAATACCATCTTTGTGTTATTACTTGAAAAAAGTGGCACAGATAATGATTTTCCATAGCTTTTCACAAAACTCAAACTAAAGGAGCAACATCACAGCTGATAAAATGTTTTCTGAAAATTTTTTTTGCAGATAAAAATAACAATGACATAAATTATTTGATAGGAAAACTGTGTCCAGAAATTATTTTTAAAAAGTTGAAGAATATAATCAGTTCACCTCTTTTTCTCAAATTTTGGATGGTTAGCGAAACTTGCTCATTTGTCTTTGAAGGTTTAGCTTGCTGATTATTACTGGCTGATTAAGATAATTACATATTTATAAAGGTTCTTTATATTGGTGTATATATATATATATATATTATTTCTAATCTCTTTATAAAGAGAATTACACGTAACTTCTTTTAATACCAATAAAGCTATATCTACTTTGCAAACCTTATGCTAATGCCTTAATAACTTTCTGCTAATATTTTCTCCCTTTTGTGCTGTCCTGTGGTTCCGAAATCCACACAGACATCAAAGTCATCAGAGTGGTCATCAGAGTGCTGTTGGATGATTCTCATATGTATCGCATGTGTAATAAGCAATTATTCTCCCAAATGAATGGAACTGAACTCAGATCTCAAACCTGAATAAATGGCAAACTTTTCGATCCTACCTCCCATCCAAGGAAGAATTATGAGGGATTTCTTTTAGTGGTGGGTTTTTTGTTTGTTTATTTGTTTGTTTTTTCATCCAAATATACCAAAATATACCAAGTTGAAAGACTTACTGAAATTATTTGATTCTAAGACTGGTAGTTACCAAAGAAACTAAATGAAATGATCTTATTTATCCTTGAAGAAAATGAAATATTTTGTAGGATGCAATCCCTAATTCTATGTTGTTCATAAATCTCTTTTTCAACAATTCAAACATAGTATTTTAAAGGTACTTTAAGACATTCATTGAAGATCAAAGCGATGAGACATCCTTAGAGCGGTTATAATTCTCCCCTACTGCTCTGCTGCTCTGTTTACTCTATTCCACTCAAGCAAGCCATAATAATAAAGTAAATGAAACTGCATTTCCAGACGGTTACAGAAACAGAAGCAGTCTTACTACCTTTTACATTTGCCGAGGTCTATCAGCCTCACTGCTGGAAAAGACAGAAAGGTGTCTTGTTCCACAGATCCCAACCTTATTGATTGACCCTTGCTGATAGTAGGAACCTATTGAATTTGCATGAAAACAGAATTTTGCCTATGTTGTACTTCTTACATAATCAAGTCCTAAAACTCTAATCCTATAAAAACATGATCAATTCTATCTCACAAAAGCAATCTTTTTTGTGTCCAGTATTATCTACAGACAATATGCTTAAGTGTTCACTTTTGCTCTTCTCTAAATATTTGTAAATACCTTACTACGATGTTAGTAGTGTATAACATTTTCTCGTCAGTTTTGGTGATGATAGTGCCCACCCACATCTGTAAATCAAGACCACCTATTTCGTTGAGTGGAAATTCTTTCAGAGTTCAGATGTCAGATTCTTCCTTCAAGATGTATTTTGGAATTGACTTGACATGATATTATCATACTGACAACAGTGTGAGTTGCTTTTGTACCAATATAAAACTTCAGCATAAAGAACCCATAATGGCTTAATATTTGTTTATTTTAAAATTAACAATTTATAACAGTATATACATGAACACATTCTCCCTTTCAGCCACAAGGGATAAGCTTTCCCTGAAGAAGAAGCTTATTCCACAATACCTGTAATCAAAGGTTATGCTTCTCAATCACAAATGAACTTTCAGAATTTGAAATTGAACAGCTGCCTTTTTTTCTCAAACTTTTTCCTCCTAACCATTGAAGAATGTGCTTTACTTTACCATAGAGTTAAACGTAGCATTAACATTTAAACCATTATATATAAGTAAATGCATTTAGGGCTGCAGACAAATGACTAGGTTGCAGACTAGATCTTGCTAGACAGGAGAAATTACTGGACATGGTGGGGTGAGAAGCTGGCAAAAGTTAGTGGCAGAGCCATGAAGGATTTCAGATCTGGTTAAGGAGAAGTTATGGGAGAGACAGCAAAGTTGCACAGGTAAACTGGAGAGGAATGCTGGAGACGTTTGGGGAGTGGAGTCTTCCAAAGACAATAGCATCTGGGCAATTGTATCCATAACATTATATGAGTTTGGCATTGCCTAGACAACAGTGTAAGAAATATCAAATGCACGTATAAACGTAGTCAAACTGGATGTACTGAGGAAAGTAATTAGGAGTGGGTTGTTTCTTTAGAATGATGCTTGAGAGAGAAAGGGGATCCAAAGACAGCAAGAAGGACGCAAAATGAGAAAAGGGATGATAAAATTTGTAAATCATGTGACCAGGGCTGGCTGGAGATGACGATCAGGCGCCCTGCACATGATCAGGGCAATAAATCAGGACAATAAAACAGCTTGACTTTCTGGCCGTATCGTGCAGGTCACAACATGGGGAGGTCGGTAACGGAACATCTGGAAGAACGCATGCATGATTGAAGCATTGAGAGATCTCCATATCAGTGCCCATGCATACTCAGTGCAATCAGCATCACAGCACCTCTTCATAGCAAACAGCAGGCAACCTAACTGTGTGGAGAAACATGGCCTTCAGAAAAGTCGTAAAACAGAGCAAGTTCATATAATGCCTATGCAGGAAACAGTCAAGACCATAAACTGAATGTCATTGAAAATATTTGAAACAAAATAGCAACTAATTCATTTAAAAATGAAAACATCTTTTGGCAACTGGATCTGCCAGTTTCATTCAGACAATAGAAGGTATTGAAGAAAATCATCATTTGTAAGGTTAAAAACAAAAGCCATAAAACAAATAGATTGACTGAAAACAGTAACAAACAATAACTGGGCCTGAATTTGTCTGCACCTCTGCTTTTTGAGTCGTAGCCAATGCATATTTCTCACACAACAATCAAAATACAGTACAGTGAAAGAAAGAGGGAGAAAAGACAATATATTTTCCAATAGGGAGAAAGAACACAGTGGAGATATAATACAGAATCAATTGCTTAAAAATCCATGAACATAATTTATAATGGCAGCTTTCTGCTGATTACACTGAATTCCTTGATAAAATGATTCAATTCCTCTTCTTATTCATATATGCATACCCTAGAAAGTAATAAGAGCATATATAGCTATGTACAGCTAATAAAATTTCCTCTATGATAAAGAAATGAAACTCAATCTTTTAAGATTTGATCAACTAAAAACAAGACCAATCCCTTTTCTCCTGTGTATATAGTTTCTTTGCCCCCAGCAGACTCCACAGCACAAGCACAATTACTAAAAATAATGGATCCTCTTGCCTGCCCTTTCTCATATTGTTACCATGCTGCTAAAGACTGCAGGGACATCAGCTCCATTACTGAATGTCCAGGATCACTGCTTTCCCCCGGTGGCTATCCCTTGAATCCTAATTTCTTCCTTCTATCCTTTTATGTCTTCCCAGTGCTTATTATCTTTTATTCTAAGCAATTCAACCTTCTAATTTCTTTTTTTTTCCTCTTGAACTGCTTGCATTACTTCTCTGTGTATCTTATTCCAGTGTTTAATTGTTCTAATCTTTTTTTCTATACACCGATGGAATTACTTCCAAAAAAAGGTTTTCCTGGACCCTTTTGCCCTGTGAAGAGAGTGCCTTCATTTTCTTTTTTAAGAAAAAGCTATTGAAAGACCATGATTATACCCCTCCAATCCTTCTGTTCTCCTGACTGGATAAACCCAATTCTTTCAACCTTTCTCCATGTGCCAAGTTCTTCAGTCCTCTAGCCATTCCTGTGGTCTGCAGAACCCTCTCCAACTTGTCAGTGTTTCTCCTGCATGGGATACCACACCGCAGGCAGTGTCTTGGTGGGATATGACGAAGTCAAGCAGAAGAGACCATCCCTGTCCTGCCCTCCCTTGGGCAGTATTCCTGCTTACTGCTGCCTGCAGGGCTGCCTGGCACAGGGCTGCCTCTGCTCCACTTGCTGCTTCTGTTGTCACATGCCAGAGACATTAGAGCTATCCACACATAAGATTCTTCCCACAAGCACAGAATAGCCCAAAAGGACTCCCAGGAGACTAAACGGAGTGTTAGGATGGGGCTGAAGGGCAAGCGAGTGAGCTCCACTTGTCATTAAATGTAAAGCAAAAGCGAACCAGAGGAATAATTAAGGACATAACCCTCACTACCTTGCCAGGAAAAGAGTGAGGGTATTCCCTGGACATTGACCTGGTAGGAAAATGGGCAGAAGAGAAACCAAGTCCAAAGTACAGCTCTCCAGGGATAGTGGGCTTTCGCAATCTCATTGCTTCCTTTTAGATTGAAAACTTTGTATGGGTTGTGCAGAACTGATATAGTAATATGCAGTGCCATGTGGGAAATACTTGTAAGAGAGAACTAGCACTTCTACAAGGTATTACGGCGAGTCTGACAGAGGCAGTCGCTGACGTCAATCCACAGTTAAGTATCTGGATATTCTTCAATAGAATTTATTCATAACTTTATCAGTTTGGGAGGAACCTGTGGTAGTGGTGCTAATGAGATATTTCAGTCCTACAGAAATGCAAGTAGGGAATATCTTATTCTAAGATGCAGGTAGGGAATACATGGTTCTAAAAGACTTGATCAGCATCAATGCTCTTTAGTTTTGTTCACATACAAAGGTTACTCTGTTCACAGGGAAGGTTTTAGAGTCCTTACAGCCAAGCAAGGAAGGACACTGACATAATAATACATCTGCTAATTTAATGTATTTGAATGAAGACTGATGTGCAGAAAGGTATATTGTGATAACAGTAAAGCCACTGTAGTATGTGCTAGTATCGGTTTATTGGAAAGGATGTGTATATTTATTAATTTATGAATAACACAACTCACTTTTTCCAGTGGCAAGTAGAACACATGGAAACTTTGGAGTAAAACTAAAGAGTGTGCTCAGTTGTGCTCAAAAAGAAACACAGCCTGAGATTTAGCTCGTTGAATCAGGATTACCATTAAAGCCAATTCCAAGCAAAGGATACTCTGGGTCTATAACTTAGAGCTCATCTGATTAGTGTTGGAAAGCCAACAGATTTAGTTTATTTGCCTCTGAATTTCACTGTGCCCACGCAGACTGAAAGCAAAGGTCATCCTCTGGTCTACCAGTACTATCATGCTAATGAAGGCACAACTTACACCTCTACTGTTCATTGATAAAACAAGATGTTGAGTTTTATTAGTAGGGATTAGGTGGGCCTGATATTAAATAAAGATACTTAGTTTGCCAGTTTATTGACATTGTACCTATTCTTCTGTGATTTTACGTCTGGTTTACCATAAGCTATTCAAATGTTTAGCTGAATCAGATTAGCTATTTTCTACAAAAGGAACTTTTCATTAACCAAAGACAACATTTATCATGTCACTTTTCTTCTCGGTTTAACCATTTCATATTTTACAGCCTCACATTGAGGCAAAGTTTCACATTCCGGCCTTTGAGAAAACTTTTTTAAAAGGTTCTTTCAAAAGATTTGGAACAGCAGAAACTGACTCTACACTTCATCAAATTGATGTTTAGGTAAATCAGTCAAGTCAAGATGATTTAAAAGACATTAAAGAATGCAAGCAATTATTATTAATGTAATGCAAGTCATTATTATTAATTTATTTGGTAAATAATTAATCATTTCATCTTATAGCGAGAGGATAACTGGGTTTTGGTTGAAACGATGGACTAAGACTCAAGAGATCTAGATTCTAGTACTGTTTCTGGTAAAGAAATTCAGTTCTGACCTTGAGTATTTAGTCTTTCATCTGCACTTCTCAGTTCCCATTTGCTTACCTCCAGAAAAGTGAAGGAGGACATGACTGTATGAGATATTCTGTTACTACGGTAACAGACAAAGCAGAAGAGCCTATTAATAAGCATTTGAAATATCTGCAGCCCCCTGCTTACCATCTCTTCAATAAATCCTACCACTCCCACACCACAGTATTTTGCATTAGTATTTTAAAACTAAAGATGTATGCATATTTCAAATGTTAGACTTTTTGTAAGGCAATCACATCATCCATATGCACTAACACTCACCCAAAGGAGAAAAATCAAGCATTTGTGTATTTTATGGAATATTATAGATAGTTTTTAGCAAAATATAAACAGAGAAATTCTCTTTATATATGTATTTATTTATCTGTTTTGCTTTAGAAAGAGGATTTTTTTAAAAAATAGTACGGATCAGTTGTTTCTTTTTTTTTTCTGAAATTTAACTCCAACGTCTGTAAACTCTTCTGCATTCAAAAGCATAATTCAAATTAAACACAATTTAGATAACACGAAGAAGAAAGAAAAAGATTAAAGTATGTGAAATGGAACTTTCTGATTTTTCTTAGATTAATTTCCATGACTAAATCCTGCACTGAGATTTACACTGAATAGAGAAATGAAACTTCCTAAGTCAATTTCTATCTGTTAATAAGGCCAGTGGTGCTATCATCTTAGTCTAAAATAATAACAGTCTGATTTACATGGAATTGATCAGCAGCTATCCCTGCAGATGACTTTGTGCAATATGTTCACAGAACTTTGGCCAGGTCCCCCTAATATATGTGGGCACCTCAATTAGAGCTGTTTTTTAGTGATTAATCCAAAGTAACTGCTAGTGTCTCTTTAAATGGAGACACACAGCTGAAAGATATATGTTGTTACTGAAGTAAATCTAGCAATAACAGTAATGGCAGATTCATTTAAAGGTATCTCAGATAACACTGCAATGAACACAGTTGATAGGCACAGTGCACCTTCATTTCCTAAAAAAATCTGTTTCAATATTGAACATTATTTACATGAATTTGTAGAAAATTGATCAGTTGTCTAGAATTTTCCATCACCATGAAACACAATGATAGATTTTATAATGTACACAACATTTGTTTCTAGGACTTTAAAGGTATGAATTTTTTAAAGTGCTTAATGGCTTCTGTTGAAATGCATCCTTTCCGACTGGAACAGTTACAAAATATCCTACTGATGTAAAAAGAATTTGATATTAGAGTCATATCTTAATATAAGAGCAATTAGTTTCTGAATGTATCTAGGTGAATATTATCATTGTTTAAATATGTTCCAAGTTCCCAGTAATATGCAAGTAAATATATATTTTACTTTATGAAAGTAAATTCATTGATCAGTGATCTTTAGGGTTCTATAGGGAGGAATTATAAGTTTTCTAAAATACAATGATTACTAAAAACTTTATAACAATTTATAATATGGGTATGCCTGTTCTAGAGATTTTCCATATGCTATATTCTTTCGTATTATGCAATGATCTTTTCTATTATGTCTAAAATTGGTTAAAAAAAAAAGTGGAAAAATAATTTAAAATACATCTACAACTTTTTTGTTTTCAACTCTATGCTGCTTATAAATTTGGCGAGATCTGAGACCTCAGAGATCTGCAGTTCTTTTAATGATCTTGTACAACAAATTATGAACATATTTACCTGACTATTGAACGTAACTTTACCTTGATAACACATACACACAAAAACACACACATAATTATAGATCAGAATTCCCACATGAGGAGGAAGAGTCATCTGACCTGCACTTCTCCCACTTGTTCTCTAATGAGGTTGAGCTCTCTAAATGTACCTCTGGATCAATTTTCCTCTCACTTCAGTGAACTTTGATGTTATCTTTTGTCAGATCTGAAATCCTTTGAAAGAAAACCTCTTCACTGACACCAGTTCTGGGTCTTTTCTAAGATATGTGTATGCTGTAGTCAACAGGCAATGTCTTGGAGAGCAAAGTTAAAAATTACTGACAATAAAAGTTATTGACAACTACTTTCATTATCAATTTATCGGTGGCAGATTGAAACCTAGTACTTCTCCATTAAAATACAGAAAATGTTCAAACATACATTACATTTTGATTATCATTTGCACTTTTGAAATTTCTTCATTCTACTACTAACTAGATGTAAAAGTAGTGTGAAACTATCCCACAACTTAAAAAAAAAGAAAAAAGAAAAAAACAGTCACACCTTCCCACCGAGAATCTCTGTTCCTTACAGACACAGAAATACCAGTTTGTTTGGCTTTGGCTATGTTATGAGTTACTTATTCTATTCCTTGTTTTATGTTTTGTTAATCAAGTGATGATTCCTCATGCTTGTCATAAATTGAAGCTCAAGAAAATTGTATGGGAAAATGTGGAAGAATTTTGAGGAGATAGGTGATGGAAGCTAGTCAGATGGCCCCATGGGAAAAGGAGCATCAACAGGTCATGCTGTCCTGTGGCCACAGTCCATATGGCCCAGGCCAGCGTGATGCTGCACCGGGGCTTTGAACTGAAATTGGTGATGAGCTCAGTACATGTACTGCACATGTATATAGTACATAAAAACCTCTTACAGGGCCTTCTGCAATGTTCCTCACCATGGACTGATGCTTGGCACTACCTTGGACTTCCCGTGCATTTATTGCCTCAATTGGGAAATATCTGGAGCATCCCCACTCAGACGGTAAAAACGCTCAGTATCAACTATGGTGTGCCTTGTGTTTGTGTATCTATCTGTCCCTGCCAGGGTCCTGGTGGTGTCCTCACCTCACCCTTGCAAAAATCTTGACAACACTAGTTATACCCGTGTGCCTTCATGGGCAATATGAAAGACTTCACTGATGATGCCACAGTCAGCTTATTAAAACCTTTATCAATTAAGGTGGAACTGATTCACAACAGTGATTTTTTTCAAGTTGGTCAGAAATAATATGTTACATATATATATGTATATATATGTTATATATATAATATGTTATTTATATGTATAATATATTACTTAACTTTTCCCACATAAAGATTTCCCCAAGCTTGCTGTTTCCAGGATTTCACACCAGAAATGGATCTGGCCATGAATGAGCACTGAACTGCTCAGATGTTATTCGTACAGCAAAGTAGAAATAAAGCTCTGTTTGGGTGAGCAGATTCATAAGCCTATGACCCACTTAAAATAAGCAATAAAATTCATAGAAAATAATCCCATGGATTTCTGCAGAGCTGAAGGCACAGGAAGATACGAAAAAATAACCTGTGCCTTCAATGGATATTTCAAAACTAACTAATATTTATAATACCCCTGAAACTGGCCAGTCAACATTACTTTTATACATAAAAAATATTTTTGCCTGAGAATTCCTCATCTGACAGAGAGATACAAGTGGATACAAAGTTTAAATACATTAGAAATTGACTTGATAAAACTGAGTTGAAAAGCTTCCAGATGTCTGCCAGAAAAACATGACGAAGAATGTGAGGCTTTTGTACAATAGTCATGTTGCTATCGTAAGAATGGAGAGTGACTAAAGTAGATTTATCCACAATAAAAGGTATCTAAGGATATTACCAGATAATCAGGTGTCTGATGAAACACAAATAAAAATGCTGTGTACATATTTTTCACCATAACTGCAAGGTTATGGAGATAACAGCAGCTCAGGTTGAGGAAAGGAAATGAACCAACAAATCTTTGCATGGGAATGAAAAAAGAGAATAATATTCACTATAAAGAGTACTAGTTGCCCTGCAGAGGGAAAATAGCAATGGAAGGTGCTGATGTTTTTTGCCTACTTTGGTTAGGAAATAACAGCAAATTCCATAATAAACTGCCACAATACAGGAAACTATCATTATATATTTAGGGATTGTTTGAAATTGATTTTAAAATAATGGCTAAAAGATAAGCCACCAAGTGTAATTGTAAACAAGCAATTGCCTTGGAGATGGTGATTTTGCATTGATGGTTTGTAGGAACCAGAGCTTAGACTAGTTAACTTTTTAAAATTGTTACAAAGAAGAAAATTTAAAACTGTCAATGTTGCAAATGAGAGTGAGGAAAAGCAGCAAGCAGAAAGAAACCATTCTCTTGACTGAATTTAGTACTTGTAACTGATAAACGAGGAGAGAGGAGGGGAGGAGAGAGGAGAATTATTCTGTCCTTGAAAACCACAAGACATGCAGACATGCAATAACTCCGCAGTTATTTCCACTTGTGAATGACTCCATGTTATATATTCGTCTGTGTACATACGGAGCTATCCAGTGGTTATTCACATTACTCTGATATTTAAACCTTTAGGAGTTGATTTTCAGAAGTGCTCAACCTCCATCTGCTCACATTGGGAAATACTAATTTTTGCCAAGTTTTCGGCACATTTGGAAATGAAGCCCTTGATATAAAAAGGTGGTGCGCTGTGCAGTCTCACGTTTTTGTCATGATACTTAAAGGCAGCGTGAAATATACTAACATTTTAATTACATTTGTACAGCACTCCATAAAATCTTCACTGCAGTATAGCCACTAAAGGAAAAATGAAAAGATAAACAATAATGAAAAAATCCCAATAAATTCCATTTCTAGGAATTACCAACATGTTAGATCTTATTAATACCTATCACAGAACAAATTCACTGATATTGATAATTTTATTTATTCACATAGCTCTCTTGATTTCAAAGTAAAATCACCAACATATTTGAACATTCACTTCTACGGTAGGGCTATAAAATTGGAGATCAGTGGTTGGGCATATTATCAGAAATGAGATTTTTTTTTTTTTGTTTTTCTTATATTCAACTCTTTTACACTTTTCCTCTCAGTAACACCAGATGTAGAGTTTCCTGCAATGTAGACCACAGGCTGAATGGGCACTGTGGAAAACTCACTTGTGATCACTAAAGCATTTACATTTCCTAGGAAACTACTTAGCTGTAGTTAATTCCTTACTACAACTGAATGAGTCCAGTAAAGGAAAGTATAGTTCACCCCCATAGTCAGTGGCTGGTTCTTACTTCTTTGACTTGGAAATTTACTTACTTTGATCTCATAGAAAAATGAAAAGAGGGAGGCAGATTCAGGATAGGTGCAGAACAACAGAAATAGTGTATTTTAAAAAAAAAAAAAAAAAAAAAAAAAAAAAAAAAAAAAGCCCCCACATATTATAAGAAAGATAGCAAAAGATCAGCATTTTGAATTACACCATCGTTTCAAGACGAGATTTTTTCTATTTTCTTTTTCTTTTTCTTTTTCTTTTTTTCCTTTTTCTTTTTCTTTTTCTTTCTTTTTTCTTTCTTTCTTTTTTTTTTAAAAAAACGATTTCTTAAGGCTAGACATTGAACCTAATTGGTTGCAAAATCAAAAACACAGAGGTAGTTTGAAACATTATCAATGATTCTACCACAGTGGTTTTTGTCTAAAAGCTTTGATCATAATTACAGGAGAAGGAAGTAATCATACCTGGGCATGTTGCACACAATTCCATCCCAGGAGAAATCCTTAAAGCAAAGTTTACAAATCCATACCAGTAACCGTTGCTAGGCAGTCACAGAAAGGGGAATACATATTTCAGCTACACTTCTGCAGCTAAAGACATTTCTATGGAATTGATTTAATCTATGCCTACCTCTGCCTCATTATACTTAATATTAAAACTCATATGAGGCCATAAGTTCAGTCTCCAATGAAGTATTGCAGTTAGGATTCTACAGTTATACATGTATATACATAAAGACCTTGAAGTCTAAAGGAAGACAGCAACTACTGGAGAATTTGATTGTTTCTGTGGCATTCTTTTTACTTTCTATGCTATTTCAACCTATTATTTCAATATAGGAAGCCTGTAGCATGTGATATTTATAGTTTGTTAATGTTTAGAAAGGTTTCTCACCAAGGCACCCTGAGATAATCTCCCATCCTTTCTTTTAGGTTGTTTCTTTTTTTTTCTTTTTTTTCTTTTTTTTTTTTTTTTTTTTTTGGGGGGGGGGGTCAGGTCAGGGGAAGAGAAGAATGATTTCTTCTCTTAAAACAAGGAAAACAACCTTACTAGTCATAATGAGCATTTTTTGATTGCTGTTGCTGAGGCTTTCCTTGAATAGCTCACTGTCTGCACAATTTTTTAGTTACTTTCATTCCAAGATCCACCTGCCTACTATCCAGAGTAGATAGATGAAGCCTTTTTTAATCCTCCTGTTCTTGCTATGCTGTCAGGGGAAAGCTAGGGGAACAGATCCTGGAGGAAGAAATGACCAGAACTGCACATCCTTCAGGACAGCCACGTTGACTTTATCCATGTATCATCAGCAAACTCATAATGTGTCAGTTGGTAACACATAACAACATTTTCATTTCCAAAGAGCCTTGATAACATTAATGTTTCTTCATAATAATCCTATAAGTGAATAACATAATTATGGTTTTAAGTAGGACACTTTCAGAAGGATTCAATATGGTTTCACTGCTCAATAGTATATCTTTTCTTCAGTAGAAACAGGACTACAGTGATGCTGAATGCTTCTTAAAAATCCTGCTTTTACTTAAAAATACTGCTTTTTAAAAAGCAAAGCCTCTTCTCCGCCCACTCTGCTTTGAATGGTCCTTTGAGCTTTTGAAAGCATTAAACATTTTTATCTCTAGGATAATGTCTTTTTCTTTAATGTTTTGATTTTGAAAAGGATATGTTGCATTTCATCAAGTGATGGATGCCTCAGAATTAGTACATTAATCATTAAGATTCTCTACTAGCTGCTTTACTGCAATACCACCTCATCAGTGCAATAAAATGCAGATTAAAGGGAATATAGAAATAGCACAATGAGCAATTTTGCAGGATTCACATGACCTGCTGGTTTTAAAATTCAGAGCACCTGAAGACACTTTGCCATTATATAGACAACCAAAGTAAATAATGTAAGATACTGTAAGTAAAGTAACATAAATAAGTCTCTGAATTTTGCAGGACATTAACTCTTCTGAAAAAGGCACAACATACAAACATTTGTCAGATATTTACATTCTCCAAAATATTTTTTATCATGCTCATTCAGAAGCAAAACTGGATGGTTCTACATACACACTAAACGGAAATCACCTCCCTCAGGATACAAGGTATCAAAGATTCCAAAGATTATGTGATGGTAAAGATAGAAAACGTGCATTTTATTTCATTGTCATAAAAACTGCCTTTCTAGGATACTGTCAAATCCACAATGGCCAGGGATAACGGAACTCCAGAAAGGACGCACTGCATCTAGGTCGCATTGACATTTGTTTTACTGAATAGGGACAAAAAGACCAAAAACTTATTGCAAGCTGAATGATGGTTATATTAAAATATACAAAGTAGTTCAAATATGTGGAAAGAGAAAAATATATTTTTGACTTCTTCTGAACACCAGGGTTACTCACATGATTCCTCAAGTCATTATGAGCTGTTGAGCATCACTACGCTCAACTAAACGATTACAAACACCTCTACTGAAGTGTTTGTGGAAGGTCAGTAAGAAACGAAGTATAATCAGCCCAGCAAAGTAAGCATCACTTCAGCTAGTAACCAAGAGAGTGACAAAGCTGCATAAATAACTAAGGGACTTCTTCCCCCAAACTCTTTTTCAGGATGCATTTCTGTCACAATTTCCTTCTAAAATAAATCATATCTGACTTCTCAGAAGGTCATTATTAACACTGTCATTTCCTCTAGGAGAGCATAATTGCAGGTATTAAACTACAATCAGACTTTCTAAGACAGTATCACGTGACAAAGGGTTAAAATATAAATTCAAGTCATAAAGGAGAAAGAAGCAAGTCCTTGCAAAATAGAACTGACAGCTGGAGGCCTGAAATACGAGCAAGCTGCTTTGAGGAAGACCATGAGGGTATTACAGTTGATGAAGATGAAAAACTTTGGATCATCTCAACATGAAAACTACACAGAAGGTGATATTTATTAAACAGATGTTTCTCAAATCCATCCAGACTGAGGGGCACTGCCAACCTCAGTAGGAATAGGAAGACTTGTAGTGGAATAGTATCCTGGAGTCTCCCCACTGATAATGTGGGACCAAAGATCAGAGGAGACCAGGACTCAAGATTCTGAGTGTCTCAGTGAAGTAGCAGCTTAAACAACAAAGCATCTACTCATTCCGTCTGAAAATGAGTACATCCCACTCCATAGAAGATAACAAAGAACTATCACAGATTCCAATTACAACGATAGAAATTTACGTCTTCAATGTAAAAGTTAATTACATCTTTCCAGGGTCTTGCTTTCCAGCCACACAAGGAGTCTTCAGTACCCACATTCTTTTCTCCTGAGTTCACTGGATGAATACCTTTCAATGCATTTATTTGGAATTAGGAATTTGTCCAGTTACGCAGCCCATTTACATGGCTTAATTTGAAAATTAATTTTTAAATCCCTCTCCCCTTTGCACCTATGTTATCAAACATTTTCTAATAAGAAAAATAATATATGGAGTAAAAAGGATTGAAACATGGTTTCTCAGTCTCTTTATGTAATAAGCAACAAGCTTTTATAACTAGCCAAATTAATATAAATATTAATCTACATATACTCATAAAATGTTTCAGTTTGCCAAAATTACAATTCTGAAACATAATAAAATAGATGGGTTTTATAATCCAAACTACTAATGGCATAATGCATCTATTTATTTCACTATATAGCATCTTCTTATGTGGAGCCTCCTAACCACCAAGTTACATGGATTATGAATTTACATGCACAGAAGAACATTGATTGATCAGCAGACCAGCAAACCTGTAAAAACCCAGATGATTCACCTGTCTCTGAATCTCCTTCTTCCCTACTATATCTGAAGTTTTCTAATAGTAATAACAAGGATTGTCTGCATTCCACGCTACTTATGTGAAGTTCTGCTCTTCGAGACTGAACTGTTTTATCTGCAGTAATACAACTCTGTTGATACTCAGATTTTACTCAAATGGATAAAATTTACCTACATTCTTAGTTTCATGGCTATCATAACTCACCTATATGTCTGCTAGACTGAGGTTTATATATAGTGTCTCAAGATAATGTCACGTTTTATGATCTAAAGTATAAAAATCAAATTCCATGATTTGAGTGTTGTTAAGGGCAAACTGAAACTTCACAACATACATAGAAGTGTGCTTTTTTATTCAACATGAGGATGTAGTTCCTTCCAGATCTTGTGCCAAAAATCTCCATGTAGTCAGGAGGCCCAACATATCTCAGAAAGCCAAGGGGATCTTCTTATTTGTAATAAGGCTGGGGAGAGGACTTCAAACTTCATTATTTATTTATTTATTTTAAAGGGGAAAAAGATCATAGGACCATTGCAGACTGCACAAGGGAGTCATGTACTGGCTTCCTTGCTGATTTACAAGGAATAGTATTAACAGCCCCACATGTTCATGCTTGCTCGTTCAATTGGAAGCTCAGACTGCTCAACAGTCCTACTGTCAGCATGATGCATAACCCTGGAATAAGAGCCACAGGCAAAGTGCATATGTTATGATTCATCTTCCTTCAAGCTAATTCCATGTTGTGCATTTTAGATATTGATGGGATGAAGTTCATAAAATTGTAAGATGCATCCTTTGACCTTCAGTTTTTTGAAACTATGAAATCTAGTTTCAATTCAGTGCCAAACTCTGCTGACAGAGCTCTCTTTATTTGCAGTGAGAATGTAGAAAACTGCAGGAGAAAAAGGACAAAACAAAACAAAACAAAACAAAACAAAATGCAGGATTTTTTCACAATAATTGGCCTTATTTCTTTAATATATAGACAAGACTTTCCACGTTGTTCATTAACCAGACCCTGACTAAATTGATGCTTATTTTATTATTTTTTAACAGCCTTTAAGCTTTAAGAAACAAAAGTTACTGCAGATAGCTTCTTTGTCAATATGACCTTGCTGTTGTTTTAAGTCTAATATTTAGATTTGTGTAAGGAGCATCTGTAGGAAGGTGCTTTGTGGAAAACAAAAAACAATAACAATTATAAGCCCACAATAGCTAATACCTAAGTATGCTCATCTGTCTTAGCAAATCCAAAGGACAATGGGTGCTAGTTTTATTAAAATAGTGAAAGGAACATTAAAAATGATTTAGGTAGAAAGAATCAAAGAAGAAAGCTTTAGAAAATCAAGAATACATGGCATACGAAGCAAACATTTCAAATAGCATAAACAATAAATAAATGAGAAATTGATCATTAATATAATCTTCTGTTATAACTATTGCAAAACACAGTAATAATTTTCAGATAAGTACAGTGGAAATAATATATTTTGTAATGGAGGTTTTTTTTTTTTTTCTTTCCCTGAAGAGACAGATGAATAATAATATTTGTACTTCATCTAGTAGTGATTTCAGTTCTAAAGCAAAATGTTCCTTCATCGTAAACAGCTTAATAAGACCGTGCATACAACTTGCTTTTATGTTTAGATTATAGATAAGATAATATCAGAATCACGCTGTTTTGGACCCTTCAGCTTTCAGAGAGTTTGGGAGAAGACGTGTTTCGAAATCTAAATCCGCAGTGTAAATATTCCAGAAGGGAGTTTTAAACACTGTGATCTTAGTTGCAATTCTGTATGGAATGAGGCCTGCTCAGATACATACGTGTGCCAAATTCCCGGTGAAAAATGGTTTAGTTCATATAACACTTAATGTAAAATCAAAGCTTTCAAAAGAGACAATGCTCACAAGCAGAATATTGCTGCAGTAGACAAAAATAACAGAGTTGAACAAAATAGACAAACTCTGAAGTACGGAAGTTATTCAGACAGGAAACTGAACCAGCAAGCTTCAGGCTAAAGAGAGATTTTGAATATATATATTTTTTAAGTTCAAGGTATTGATATCAATAAATTGAACAGTTTGAGAAAAATTATACTATCCAGAATATCAGTGATTTCAAGTTCATAGTTAAGACAGATCAGAGAAATAAAACTTAGTTCAAGAGTTCATCCATTTTTTCCTAACTCTGTCAATAATGTTTAATAAAACTATTTTCCTTTTTCTTTTCTGGTTAGACAAAGATGAGTGTACTACTAAGACATAAGGTTGTCTAACAAGTGTTTATACATATACTAGGCCTCATTTAATGTGTGGGAGCCATGGGGCTGGTGCACTGCAGACATGTTAATCTCTGGAAAGCAGTTGTTAGAGGCACTGTGTTACCTTGTGAGAGTCTGTAGTTGTCCTCACAAAGAGCAGAAGTATGGAAGAATGGGCTGTGCTCTTTCTCACATATTTATCTCCATATACTAAAATTTCCTGAAAGTGATTGCACTTTTTTTTTCTTCAGTTTAAGCTAGAAGGTGCTAGTACTGGAGATAACATGTCATTAAGAGGGCTTATAAAGTGCATACTTGATCCATATATATGAACACCGTTACAGACCTCCTGGCACTGTGTGCACAGCTGTTATTTCTGGTGAGCCAGCATAAACATTTCTTCTACTGTGAATCAGGCTGAATATTTGGTGATACTTCAGGAACAGTCAAACAGCACATTAAACCCTCTGTTTTATAGTTTTAATGGCTCAGACTGGACTCATCCTGTCTCTGAACATATTTTGCAGAACATGTTAAGGAAAAGATCACATAATACCATAGATACATGTGTCATATAATTCCCCCTAGAAACATACTATTTTGGCTATCTGAGGTTCAAATAAATCATTCTCTCTGTTTCCTCTCTGTTGTTATGTGTGCATGTTTTTTCTTCCTTCTGAAAGACATCCCCTCACAGAAAAAAAAAAAAAAATCCCCCCAAAACAGAGCGTTTTCACATAGTCCTTAGTACACTGAGACCCTGATCCCATTGTAAATGCAAACAGCAGCCAGAGGAGCTTTTTCAATGCTCTGTGACATATGAGCAAACTCAGTGATTTCACCAATGTGAAAAAGAGTTTTGTTTTAAGCTTTCTTTGTATAACACAGATGATTACATATTCATAGTTGGTTGACTGTTTAGTGTTTGATCTCTGCGTGAGAAATACAGCAGACACAAGAATCCCAAATCTGACTTCTGACAGGCTATATAGCTGTGCATTTCTAGCAGCAACGTACAAAACATTAGGACTAATGCCTTCCATATTCCTGCCCGGTAACACTTTATCCAGATGCCGTGAATACTCCAGAGCTGCAGCTTAAAAATAAATAAATAAAAAAAAAAAAATAAAATCCTCCTTAAAATGTCATCTGGAAAAGCTGTAGTAAATTATATCCTCAGAAAGTGCCAGAAGTTCATGACTATTTGTTTCATTCATTTCATTATTATCTTTATTTTAAAACTTTCTCCTCCACCCCAATTGCACAACTGTCTGGGCAAATGAACTATCCCTACACACACATAACTACAGCTTACTTCAGAAATAAGATGTTCAGAGCTGATTGACCCATTTAACTATTTTCCCAAAGTAAATAAATACCATTCTCTTCTGTTTCAATCAGTACCAACAGTGAGCCACATTCACCTGTCCCGTTTAATGTCTTCATTCTGTATGATAGTAAAATATGGCATGACTGAAATACAGCGGTGAAATGAAAGAAATACTTTTCACTAAGGGGAACTGTATTAGCTATAGAGGCAAGAAACTGTTAATTGGCTGACCAAGAAGAGTAGATGACCTTGTATCTAGCAGACATGTTTGTATTTTGAGGAAAATAAAATTCCATTTATTTTATCTAAGAGTAGTGGTCATATTCGCTTTCCATGAAATAGCCTTCTTTATTTCTTTATTTTTTATTCAAAAATGAATGAAATCTCTCTCTGAGATGTACTACTACTTTTTTTTTATATATTATTCTTCTATTTGGGAAAGATTTAATCTTTCTGGAGCCCCAAGAGGATTTGAAAGGGGAGACAAATTATGGAAATAAGACGTGCCACGAAGAAGAGCTTTTGCATATGGTGTCAGCCTGAGACATATGGTATGCAGGAAAGTAAAATCCCTGACTGAAGAACGCCAGGCAAACCAATAGGATACATAAAAAAGCAAAACTTTAACCTAACTTTAATATAGTAAACTTTTTTTTTTTCCTCATTTATGGCTTTTATAAATATTCAAAGTTCCTGTGCCTTGAATACTGACAATAATTATTTTTTTTTTTACTGTCCTTTTCAAGTTCCCTGGATGAGAAGATATTCTACAACAAAAGACATAGTGAATTGAAAAGATCAGGTTTTTAACTATTTTATTAAGTTTCCAGACCCCTGATATATGTCTTTATGTAATCAGCATGATCCAGATACATGAGTCGATATTCCTGAACAAAAAGGGGAAGAAATATCTTCGACTGATAGATAAGAAGGTTTTCCAGCAAGCAGCAGCATGTGGGGGAGCATACTGAACCGCAGGATGACTGCAGAATTTGTCTCTGTCTATCTCTCTCTCGCAGCAGTACATTCACCTTTACAAGGTTTCTGCTCATCATTTCTGTGCTAAGGCTTCACAAACTCATATTCTAATCCAATTACTAAATTATGTTTTTTTCTCCTCAAGGAAAACCTCATATGGTTAAAGTCTCTGTGCCACATGACCCACAGTCAGGTTCAGAGTCAGTCAGCCTGAGGAGGAATACAGCTCTGTTACTTCCTAATACCAGAAAAAGAAAGAAAGAAAAAAAAAAAAAAAAAAAAAAAATATTTCATGGCATAAGAAAAGAGAGGTTAGTAGAAATGACGCAGAAAAGAAGAACTTAAAATTGGAGCAGACAAGTATTCATAGATTGAAAGAAACAAAAATGGAAAGTGACTGTTTTGGGGTTTGTTTTACAAATGCCCTTGCTTATTCTCCAGAATCACTCATCAAACACACACCGATATTTCCTAGGAGCGGCAGTGCCAGGAAACCTCAGCACCTCAGCACACAAGAAACATAATAAACACCTGCACTTGTCTGTCTCTGGACACTTTCCCATCTGTTCCAGGGACACAGACCTAGACAGTGGATTCAGGAGCTGCTGGTACAGAGACCCAATCTTCCCTAATTTCTTCTCCAGATGTTACTGCTTCTGTTCTCAAGACGAAATAGGGAGCGGGTAGTTTGGCTTCCACATACCACATTTGGGGGGGTTATAAAAATCAATACTTCACACACAGTATTTCTTTTTTTTTCTATTAGAAGTAACTCTTCAATTAAGGGAAAAATCAAAGGTATACTTCGTCAGCAAACAAAATGTGTGTATTATATACAGAGGAAAGAACACTTATGAATAATTAAACTAATGGTACTGAATGCAGAATTACTTTCTTCTACTCTGTGACAGCTCCTTTCCAGGATTTCTAAGGCTGCTGCTACAGCTGCAGCTGCAACAGTCTGTTTTATAAGGTACTTGCTTGTTAATTCCTACCATGGTTCATGGTACGGTTTGGACCTTCCGTTTGTTTGTTTGTCTTTTCTGCTTGCAATTTTGAATTTATAAATACTAGAGAGTAAATTTTTCCATCAATCTGGCAAGACTGTGATTTTCCAGTGCTCACCATACATTTCAAAAAGGTCTCAAGATGGGGACAGCGTTAGTGTTACTAATGTGCCACTAGCGTTGGTTAGTGTTAGCAGGATGCTGGCTAGCAGGTAATTAGTTAGAGTTACTGGCGTGCTGGCTCAGTAGCTCAGCTCTTTTGAAAAATCCATCCCGTTTTTTAACAAAACAGCGGTAAGAGGCTTTACATGGTGACTTTCCAGCAAGTGTTCCAATCTGTTATTGATATTCTGCATCTTTTTGCCATTCCTTACACAATTTATTGCTCAAGTCCAACCGACAATAGAGAAAGCACAAATTAATATGTGTCAGAAAGTCTATAGCATTTAAGGCTTAACAGTCTTGTATTCTAAAACTCTAGTGAACTACATTAGGCAAGTGACAGGAGTTCAAATAAGATAGAATTATCACTGAAAGCCCTCCCCTTGGTCTGAGTTTTGTTCTTTTGCTACTGTGCCACGGTTCAATGTTTCTCCACGAGTTTTGGTTCACACCACTAGTACCAAACCAACAAACATTCAGCCTCGCTATGGAAGAAGTATAGTAGAGCATAAGCAGCCAGAGATGATAATAGTTTCTCAAACTTGAGGTACCTGAGCCCTTTGAATGCCTCTGGCACATTTCCAATAGCTCACATCACTAGAGAGAAGACAGCAATTCTGGCAGACTTAAGAACTTTGTTTACAAGACGAGGAGGCAGTTTTAGCCACATACATGTCTGAATTATATTCCAGAACAGCATGATGCAAGTGCTTACACCAACAGGCCAGCACTACTGCAACACAAAAATGTTAGCCAAGGTCACAAAGAAAACCTGTGGAAAACTTAAGAAATGAGCAATGTCTCCACGATCTCGGTTTAATCACTCAGAAGGAAGATATTCCTAAATCTGGGTCCTGATGAATCCAGGCACAGCAATCAGGAGAATGACCTTTTAGCTGTAGAGATTTAAGTCTGAGATGTCAAAGTGGAAGCTTCACTTATTTTTTATTGTTCAACAAATAGATTTTTAAAAGCATTTAGATAGCCAAGAAAATATGCCAAGCAAGCAAACAGCTGCAAAATGAAACGTAATGTAAGCCATTAAAATGTAACTGAGAGAAACACATTACAGTAGAAAAATATTTATTGATTTTTTTTCTTTTTTGCTAAAAGAAGTGCAGAAAGATAAAGTTTAAGCAGCTATTAAGCAAGTAATTAAGAATTTGAAAGTAGGAGCTTAACATATAAAGTCAGCAAATAAAGTACTGATGTTACCAGCTGATGTTTCAGATCAGATCGGACCATCTGCTGCTGTGGTAAAGACCGGTTCTGGGTTGCAATAGGATATCAGGCAGGTACTCCAGCAGGCTGCAAACAATTAAAAATTAGGTTCTTAGTCAAACAAGCTGTCTCTAGAGAGTTTAAACCAACATAAGCTCTCCCAAATCTATCTCAATTGAAGTAAAAAATGGCCTGATTCTGTTTCAAGCAGGCAGTAAAATGAACATACTCTTCAGTGAACATTAATACTTTAAAGTTTTAATTCATATTAGGAAATACATCAACCATAGATTGTTTCTCTAATGAAAAAAATGAAAATTTAATATGAGAATTTGAAATAGAAATGTAAAAAAAAAAAGTCTTATGAAGACCTTTTGATATAATTTTTATCATCCAATTATATTTTTTTCAAACATATTTTTTATGAAAACTTTTCTGAACTTTAAAAAAAACTATAAGAATAGAAACAACTTAATATAATATCTGCCTAGCTGGGAAATAGCATTTACTCATATCAGAACTAGAAAAATTAGGCACATATTTGATATTTTCCAGAACATCATCTCTTGGGTATTTCATTTTTCCTGTTGTTCCCTTTCATAGCACTGCTACGTATAATGTTACTTAAATTTCTCCTCTTCAATAAAAGGGTAGAATCATAACAGTTAGAAGTGGTCAAGAAATTTCTAACATAAAGGTTTAAGAAACAGAAAACAATAACTCATAAAAAAGATAATATTTCAAAGAACAAGTTCTTTTCTAATTTTTTGGCAATGACATTTAATCAAATTTGTTAGTGTCATGTGATAAGTACCTTCTTTTGTCTTACTGAAGTGCAATGGACTTTATTTTCCAAATATAAACACTGTAGAACTATTGAAGGTAGGTTTCAAAATTACATATTAAAAGTTGTCCTAGCATATAAAATAATCAAAATAAAATTAATTTAAGGTAATATTAGTAATTTTATGGGTATTTTATACTTAAGCTTTTCACTGGATTTTTTTTGTCTTGATTAAAAAAAAAAAAAAAAAAAGTCAGATTTCTCCAGGAAATGAAAATTTCAGTCCTTGACGAGATCTGGTTTTATTCTTTTACTTTATCTTTTTAACTGTATTCTAAATTGGGAAGGTAAGGAATTCAGCTGAATACAAAGCTGTGGTGTCTTGGTATAATAACACTAAAGAACATTTTGGGAGGGATTTTCAATGTCAATCAGATGTCAATGTCATTTATTTTAAAAATCCTTGCAAAGTTCTTCAGCTGATTGCTGTATATTTAAGGAAAGTGCGTAGAAGGATCCTTTTCCCTTTGTCAAAATACAGACAAAGAATCCATTGATGAAAAATATAAAACATTCAGGATTATAGATATATTTCTTCCCCATGTCGGTGTTTTGAGGTTCATCATCATAACTAGAGCTTTCTTTGGCTACCTCACTGTCCACACAACTATTTTGTTACTTCTCTTCCCAGATCCATCTGCCTGCTATCTAGAGTGAACGGGCAAAGCGCTTAATCCTCACATTCTCACTGCACTGTCAGGGAAACAGATCCCGAAGAAAGAAATGACTCGAGCTGCCCATCCTTCAGGAGCAATCACGCTGAGATCATTAAATGTGGTAGCTGATCTCATTACAAAAATACTTTCAAATGATAATAAATCTCCAGAAGAACTTGTAACTGAATGGAATATTAAAAGTTCAATTAAAAACAGTATTTGCAATTTCTTATCCTTCTAGCCCAGTAGAGCTCCACACTCCAGACAACCATTTTGTCAACATCTTTCACCTGACAAAATTTCAGTGTATTATATTTTCAAGATTAGCCTGGTCACTACATGACCAAATATCACAGGAAAAAAAGTCAAAGATACACTCAGTCAAGGCTAGGGAGTGTAAAAGGAGTGATTTGGAAATCAAATGACAGCAGTTATTGGACAGTGTAAGCAAAATAATACTTGATTTTTTTTTCCATAGAGGTGTCTGATGGAAAGAGCAACGTCTCCAGTAGTCATCAGTAGCAGGGAAAGCAAATTAAAATAAGTAGTAATAATACAAGCTGAGGCAGCGTTCACAGATGGCAAGCCTTCACTGAGGGAGCTGATCCTAGCACAAAACAGGTGGCCCTGGTCCCAGGTAGGGTCATCGGAGAGCAGTTGTGGAGGAAGAAGGGAAAGTCCTCTTCAACCAGTCCCTGAAGGTAGATGATTTCCCTTGTGGCTTCAATGGATTGATCCTTTTCTTAAGAGGAACAGAAATAAGTCTCACAGCTCTCCTCACAGAAAGAAACTTTCTCATTTGAGGTCAAGAGCTACAATCATAGAATCATAGAATCTCAGAATGGCTGAGGTTGGAAGGGACTTCTGGAGATCATCTAGTCCAACCTCCCCGCTCAGCATGGTCAACTAGAGCGTGTTAGACAGGGTTGCATCCAGACAGGCCTTGAATATCTCCAGAGAAGGAGACTCCACCACCTCTCTGGGCAACCTGTTCCAGTGCTCTGTCACTCTCACAGGGAAGAAATTCCCCCCCACATTCAGGCAGAACTTCCTGTGCTTCAATTTCTGCCCATTGCCTCTTGTTCTGTCACACGGGACAACTGAAAAGAGTTTGTCCTCGTCCCCTTGACACCCTCCCTTCTGGTACTTGTACACACTGATAAGATCCCCCCTCAGTCTTCTCTTCCCCAGGCTGAAGAGGCCCAGCTCTTGCAGCCTTTCCTCCTAGGGCAGGTGCTCCAGCCCTCTGATCATCTTTGTAGGCCTGTGCTGGACTCTCCCCAGTAGCTCCATGTCTCTCTTGTACTGGGGAGCCCAGAACTGGACACAGGATTTGAGATGAGGAGGCCTCCCCAGGGCTGAGTAGAGGGGCAGGATCACCTCCCTCCACCTGCTGGCAACACTCTTCCTAATGCACCCCAGGAGACCATTGGCCTTCCTGGCCACAGGGGCACATTGCTGGCTCATGGTCAACTTGTCATCCACCAGCACTCCCAGGTGTTTCTCTGTAGAGCTGCTCTCCAGAAGGTCAGCCCCTAGCTTGTACTGATGGCTGTGGTTATTTCTCCCCAGATGCAGGACTCTGCACTTGCCCTTATTGAAGCTCATGAGGTTCCTCTCTGCCCATTTCTCCAGCCTGTCCAGGTCTCTCTGAATGGCAGCACAGCCCTCAGGTGTGTCAGCCATTCCTCCCATCTTGGTAGCATCTGCAAACTTGCTGAGGAGGCACTCTGTCCCCTCATCCAGGTCACTGATGAAGAAGTTGAACAGGCTGGGACCCAGTACTGAGCCCTGGGGAACTCCATTAGCCACAGGCCTCCAACTAGACTCCACACCACTGATGACGACCCTCTGAGCTCTGCCTTTCAGCCAGTTCTCAATCCACCCCACTGTCCACTCATCTAATCCACACTTCCTGAACTTATCTAGCAGAGGCCCTGATGAGAAGGGATACAGAGAAGGCAGAATTACTGAATGCTTTCTTTGCTTCCATCTTCACTGCTAAGGGCAGGCACCAGCAGTCCTGTAGCCTGGACTTGAGGGAGAAAGTCTGCAGAAGGGAAGATTTTCCTTTTGTTGAGGAGGAAAGGATTAGAGACCTTCTGGGCAGGCTAGACATCCACAAATCCATAGGCTCAGATGGGATGCACCCATGGGTACTGAGGGAACTGGCGGATGTTGTTGCCAGACCGCTCTCCATCATCTTTGAAAGGTCCTGGAGAACAGGAGAGGTGCCTGAGGACTGGAAGAAGGCCAATGTCACTCCAGTCTTCAAAAAGGGCAAGAAGAAGGACCCAGGCAACTCTAGGCCAGTCGACCTTACCTCCATCACTGGAGAAGGGATGGAATAGCTCATTCTGGATGTCATCTCCAAGAATATGGGGGAAAAGAAGGTGATCAGGAGTAGCCAGCATGGACTCACCAAGGGGAAATCTTGCTTAACCAATCTGATAGCCTTCTATGATGGAATGACTGGCTGGGTAGATGAGGGGAGAGCAGAGGATGTTGTATGCCTTGACTTCAGCAAGGCTTTTGACACTGTCTCCCACAGCATCCTACAAGGTACTAGGAGGGATAATGGACTGGAGCTGTGCAAATAAATGTATCAGTGAATGAATTTCAAAACCTATATTTTAAATCTGCCTGACTCAATACCATGGGTTCTCACAAAATGTGTTCGGTGGTGTTGCAGAGAGGGTTCTCCCAGGGTAAAGGTATTCTAACTCCTATTCACATGTTTTAGTTACTCAGGAGTAAGTCTGTGTTCCCTTTCTAGCTTAAAGACATAACTACAAGAAGGAAGAACTAGAATTAGATATTCTTTCTCTTTTTGTGATCAATTAGTGTAATAAATGTATACAAAATGTAATGACTTTTACATTTGTTTGCCTGATTTCTCATTTAGGTTAGTGATGGCAGTTCAAGTTCAAGTTCATACTCTGAATCGAGCAGAGAAGAAATTTGTTTTAATGCAACCTTTAGACTGACATTCAGATTCAAGTTGAAGAGCATTTTCTCCTCTGGAAGTTGAGTATATGATTTATTTTCTTTTTTCTACCTTCCATAATTTACAACTGATAGAATATTCACCGAGGTTTGGCAAGACATTTCTTGAAGTAAAACTAAAAGGAATTAAAGTATGAAGCTATCACATATTGGCCTAAAGACAGCCAAAGACAGTGAAACATTTTTCTTTTTTTTTAAATTGAATATGCTAAGCACTACAAGACAAGCATACAATGGTGCTACAGGCAGTACAGAAAGTGGGGTGCGTGAGATTTGCTGTTAGCTAGCAGCTATAAAGAGTATTTTCAAACAAACTCAGTACTTTTATGAGATAATATTATTAGGGATGTTTTGGACTTTCATATCTCATCTCCCATTTACAACCAATAAAATTACAGAAATATAACTTTTTAATATTAATGTAAGCCCAAGTTGGATGTATTTCCAGGTAGACTGGTCATTGTGTACCAATGTATATATCTTTCTTCAGTGTTTACTATCCAAATTGCTTCCAACATTAATGAAGTTAGATATAATCATCTAGAATATAGTCAGGAGCACCCTTGGCCATAGATACAGAAGTAAACAGGACAGGAAGAATTAAGAATTGATGCATAGATCCCACAAGATCAGGAGATGAGTGAGTACATTATTTCCACCAGACAGAACTTTATTTTAAGTAATATTACTAATATAGGGTTTGGAGGAATAAGGAAATAATTCTAAGCATCTGAAATGAAAAGGTGAAGGCAGTGGCATTGTACATAGCTATATACAAAAAAAGATAGTTAAATGTACGTTTTCTTACAGTGCAAGGATATCTTATCTGCTAGCAGCAAGACACTGGAAAGTTCTCCTTGAAAAGAGAAAATACAAACAAACAAACAAACAAAAATTCCTGTAGCATATTTCAAAATAACAGAAAAACCCAGGAACAGAGCATAGGTTGTAGAAAACTTTCCACATTCATGAAATCTGATGAACCTAGAAATAAGTTAGGTAAGCACAAGAAGGTGTTGTTTTAGCAGCTGATTAAAGGTGCTCAAATAAAAGTCTACCAGTCAGGATTCTGTGATGTATTACATAAAAGAAAAGCAGAGATATAATGGAATTGTTTAGCCTTAGGGGGAAGAGAGGAAGGGGAGAGGAAAATCGAGAGGATAAATTCTAAAACTTGTAAAATATGTGCACAATAAGTGAATCTCTAAAACTGCTTAGCTCATTCTTAATATAACAAGCTCGGTCCTAGGATCTTCATAAAGGAAAGCTAGAATCAACAGATTTTTGATGAAGGATGAAGGGGTATTTCTCATTCTCATAAAAAAATGTTTGTGCAAATGGTATTACCCAAACCAGTAATAAACATAGAGAAGGAACACGGGAAGAACTAAACTCAGCATAAAGCGACTATTTTGAACATCAGGGGGAAAATATCGTAATATATTTAGCAACTGGAAGCACTTAAATCTCAGAAAAGATTCTCATTTAGGATGGATAATTAAATATCTAGCTATTACTTTCCTATTTGTCTTTTTAAAAATAATTTATTTATTTTTCAGAATGAATACATAAAGCATTAATAAGGGAAGTAAATAAGGTTGAAGTATTTAAATTACAGCACTGATATGCTGGACTGCTTTTTAAGCAGATGTTGGTTTTCATACAGTGCACTCCATTAACTACACTTACAACAGTCATAGCTCTTTTCTGATAATCATTCCTCAGACCTCCACTCTTTAGTATTTTTACAGCTCTACAAATTGTGTGTTCCTTTAATTTGATTCTCATTCTTTTGTATCTTTATACAATTTTGTTAAAAGAAATGCAAGTGAAATCATACTGCTTTTACTGCAAGGGGATTAGTTTTATCTAGTACTTCATTTATGGTAAAGAATGGTAAAAAGAATTTGTTAGATTCAGAACGTTTGTATAGCTATGGATGTATAACAGACTAAGACCTAAAGAGAAAAAGAAAAATATGGACAAAAGACTTTGAATTAGTTAGAAGCCATATCAAATGGATATGAGTGGCAAAATCCAAATGTTTTAATATCTAAGTAAAGGTATATAGAAGCAAAAAAAATATTAATCTATTAGTTGTGTTCCATATCATCAATGAAGGAGGAAGTATATATGAAGCAAAAAATCCATCAATATACTAGTTCTGTTTCATACCTTCAGTGGAGCATTTCTACCTGGAAAGAGCCTAGACTGAATTTTCTCTATATATTTCCCACTTTACCTCCTTTTTAGTCCTCTAGTTGAAACTAGGTTTGGGCCTTGGATGTTGTGTTGTGCTCGTGAAAACCTGATCTGTTTCTGGTACTAGTGCAAGCCTCTTTGGAAATAAAACTTTTATGTTTGGCTAGCTGGCAGCTTCAATTAAAATATAATTTTATTTTTTAAAGAAAATTTCCAAAGATTTGGCTATTTTAACAGTTTGTGTAAAAATTCAAGTCTCACTGATGGTAATGTCTTTAAAACAACTCTTTAGTGTGCAGAATACATGCCTTTTTATGTCTTGGAGACCCAAATAATATCATAACATTCTGACACAGGGCATGCATACCTAAGATTTTTGTGTGGTCTTTACCTCAAATGTGTGCTGATATGTGAGGTGTATCTTGCAATAACCTCTCTCTCTCTCTCTCTCTCTCTTTTTTTCCCCCACAGCTAATGCAATGTAACTTCTCAACTATTGTTTATATCCACTGGAAAAAGTCGTAATAGATCTACTCAGGGAGACAAAGAGAAAACACACAAAGAAAGGTTACAAACAGGTTACACATGATATCTGTCTCTAAAAGCATAAGGTCTATCATCATCATGTTGCCTGCTTTTAGCTCTCTGTAAATGTATCCCTCAAACCAATGAGAGAGATGTTTATAATATCTGCTGCTTATGGTTTCTTCTTTTTTTTCTTTTTTTCTCTCTCTCTCTTTTTTTCCTCTGCAATTACTTGCTCAGAGCATTACAATATCTGTTCTTTTTGTGGATGCCCCAGCATTTACAGTGAATCTCACAGAACCAGGATGAATGATCACATAGAAAAAGAATTAAGAAAGGGATGTTGATAGCAAATATCATTTAAGCTTATTGTAAGCCATGAGCCCAAGTCCGTCATTTAGATTTTAACACTCATATTAACCTGTTTATATTTAAGCACAGTCAAGCTTTCAAGAGCAAAGCCATGCTCTTCTTCTACTTTATTTAAAATGACAAAATTGTTTTTATATTCACTTTTCTTTGGATCCTTGAATATGCTTTCTTGATTGAAAAATACGCATGTTTTGCTAATATAACATGCACGGGAAATCTGGAATCAGTAAAATAACAGGTGAACTCACTCACAAACAAAAGACATCTTCTGTGGCATCAGAAACTTCTCCTTGGTGAAAGATCTCTGTAAATTCCTAAGTTAGTAAAGGTTTGGTAATCATTAGTAGGAAAAATCACTCTCTAAATGTTTCTTTTGCAATGCAGAAACAAGTCAGTCCTCTCAGGGACTCTTTTACGTGAATTTAGAAATGGAAAATGAGTCTATCATAATGAAAGGATGCACAGACTGTTTCCTTGTACTGAGAGTATGTGTTTTTAAGAAAACATTCTCAGAAATCTCTGAAAATCTCATAGTAGATATCTCTACCAACATTTCATTAGATAATTAAGAGTTCACAAGTGCATAGGCACCCTAGCCAGAACCAGTAATTAAAAAAATGAATAAATAAATAATAAAAAAAACACTTTAGTCTCCCAGAGTGCTGAGAGTTCTAGGTTTTAGTTTCTGGTAGTCTTAGATTGTCTCTTCTCTGTCCAGAATTTAAGATGGGGAACAGGAGAGGGAGAAATCTTATTTACCGTCTGCGTTTGGAAAGGATTTTCATTTCCCCTCCTTCCCACCAAAGATTTTTGACATTTGGTCATCTTGACAATGTCTCACATATAGTTATTTGGGGGAAACAAACAAACAAACAAATAAACAAACAAACAAAAGTGTATATCAGCTTTTGTGTGTGTGTCTACTTGCATAGGACAGAGAGGAGGTCAAGTGATAAAGGAACATACATTTTAACTTGGTCTCACATATTAAGCAAGTATCTTCAGTACTCAGCCATAGTGGCAATCTCTTAGATTCAACATATTCTCTGTTAATCAATATTCATCCCAGGATAGAGAAGCTTGTGCTACAGACTTTTAGTTACAGTAGTCACCTGGGAGGGACCCTAGACTCCACAGGCTTTTATGGACTGGTAGGGCAGGCAACCAAAAGGCCATCTGCTTCTACTTAGAAGCTTTTTCTATGCAAATGTGATCAAAATTCATACATTTACATAACAATGTCAATGAAATTTAATTGAAGAATTTCCGGACAGCTCTATTCAGATTAACACAGCACTTGCGGTAACATTCCCAGAACAGCACTGCAGGCAACTTCAGCCCCATACTCTAGAATATGTATTCCTCTTTCAAGCTGGTCAAACCTTAGATGACAAGAATATACCATGTTTAATTAACTGTTGTTCTATTTTTTTATTATTATTATTATTATGATTTTTTACATTTGTTTTCTCTGCACCATATATCAACATTAAAATAGCTCCCTGGAGGAACACAACTCAACTCCAGTTTACTGCTTTTCATTAACATTAATGCTTCTCTGCTCAGTTCTACTGACATCTCACTGCCTCCTTGTCAGACTTCCATACACATTTATTACCATTTGAGGTTTGCTATTTGATTTGATTACTTCAAAGTTTTGAGTCCTAGGAATAATCCTCTTGCAAATAGTTTGTGTAATGATACTCTCACCTATTAGATCTTTGGTATTAGATGCCAGAAACTGCATTTAAAACAGTATTAGCCATATGACATGCTCATGCGGAGAATAACAAGTTGATAAATGTGACAGAGGACCATAGTACCGGGAAGAAGGCTCTAAGAACTGTTCTTGCTGAAATGATATACTATGCTGCAATATTTGATGTAAGAGATCTGCTGCTTCTCCAAATAGGTTAGCCACTTACACTAATAGTCATACATTCCTAGGAGGATCCATGCACATATTCTGCACTAATATATATCATTCTTGTCACTAGAACTTCAGTCTCACTATAAAGCACAGAATGGAGAGATCTACCTAAGATTCTCATATGACTCTTTCCAATGTAAGTGCCTTCTAGCTTCTGCTTCCTCTGTAAGCAGCATTAAGAAATAAATTATCCTCCTCCTTCTTGCACACAATTATTTAAAGTATCTGATAGCTTACATTTTTTATTCCCAGTCCTTTATATGTACTTCCTCAGTTCACTCCTTGCTTCTTCGTCTATGTCAGTCTGAAAAATGAACATTCTGAAAGAGCTGGATGCTGATCTTACTAACCTGCATTTAACCTATAGATACAACATTTCCTAGGGACTACCTGAATTTCTGACCCAATACTGTAACAGTCAAAGCTTGACACTGGTCGTAGAGTCTCTTAGCTCAGGTACAATCTAAGAAGAACCAACCTTTTTAACTAAACAATCAGAAAAAGAAATTGTTTATTACAGTAACAGGAGTATCTGTACCAGTTTCAGAGTCAATTGTACAATAAAATTTAAAATAATTTCATACAAAGATACTCTTTTCAAGCCTGCCATAATGACATTTTCTTCACAGAACAAAATTCACTCTGACTCTATTCAGATCTCACAGGACATTCATCATGCTGGTAACTCTCTAAGATGTTTAAATAACATCTAAATAATATGTTAAAGTGTTTAAATAACTAGAGATTAGATTACTGGTAATTTACTGTAAAATTTAGAGGAAAGAGAGATTTGTTGATTCTGCTAAATATAAATATTCTCCTTGTTTCTTATCTGTTGTTTCCATCTCCTTCTCAAATAAAAAGTATAATTCAGCTACAGATGTTTTGCTGAGGTTAGCTGTGAGTAAATATGTTATTTTGTTTCAAGATTTCTATTTAATTGACTGATAAGCTCTCAAATGATAAGACTAATTACATAGAAATGTAAATCCTGCTTTCCAGTAATAAATTTTCATCTATCACTACAAGAGCTGGCTTTACTTGTCAGTCTCTAAACAAACCTCCAGGCAACTTTGGAACTGTTTTTCCAAGACATCACTAGAAATAGGATTTAGGAATGTTAACAGTTGAGAAAGTACATTCAAGCACAATACAAAGGCCCACATCTTAAGTTTACTGTAGTCAGTAGGGGAAATTTCTAGTTTTGCTTCAAAGATTGCCTCTTACTTTCCTATCAATTAATTCCTCTCACTGTTTTTCGGGAGGCTAATTCAGTCCTGCTTTCACAGACTTGATACATCAGTCTCTCTCTTTTCGGGGAGCACTTAAATAAAGGTTATGCCCTATGGTTGCAGAATCACAGGTGAAGAATACGAGTCTGTGTCTTCCAACTCTGAAAAAAATGAATTATGATAAATGCCCAATAGCTTTTCATATCTCTTCTACTGCTAGGTGCCCTCTTAGCATTTCTCTTGGCAGCTTAAAACAGAAGGATCCTGCATGATGGGCATGTATCAGCTTTCAGGACAGATTACTAAAGAGCAAACCTCACTTGGCGCATTCTGTCCCATCTGCCTTATCTATGTCAAAGTGACCACTCAGTTCTCAAAAAGGCATTTCAACTAGGAGGACTAAAACTCAATTCCATAACTGTGCAGATGATAAACATAGGCTGCATTAACCTTCTTCTTTCAGTCTTTTAAATGAATTATTGCTTTCATATGTAACATTAGAAAATGAAGACAGTAATGTGGGATATTCTAATGTTTCCAGAAATGACCCTTGACTCCTTTGATGGGTGTTGCACTTGTTTCAAATTAGTGTTTAAAATCACAGATGAAGAATGGTTGACGAAGTGGGCTAGAGCAGAGCTCTTCAACAGCAGCATATTTTTTGGCTAGTTATTATTGTTTTAAGAAATTGTTAAAAGCACAAGGAGAATACTTGTTTGGTTACAGACAAGAATAGTCATGGAAAGTGATTTAAAGGCAATTCAGGTCAACAGTAGAGAGACACAAGTCAGGTGTTGACTATAGTCCTACTCATATAAGAATTTTATTCTCTATGATTCTCTATGAGCTTCTGTAACTGGAAAACTTTAGTGAAAAGTTGCTATGAAGAGCGGAGAGGAAGGAAAAAAAAGTGAATGTTTTCTGAGTTTAGGGTAGAAGACATCAAGACCTCTAATAAAACAGCTTACATGATAACATGAGTCGTCCCTTTCAAGTCCAAAAGTGAAAGGTGAGAGAAATTTTTGCCTGCATCAAGACAAAAATCTTATTCTTTTATAGGAAATATTTAGAAGATAATATAAAAATACCTTTGATTAATGTTAATCATGTCATCTAACAAACTTCAGGTGTGAAGAGAATATTCAGAGCACATGAATATCTGGAAAATGAAGGTCTTGTACAGACTGAAAATATTCTAGATCAGTTACTTTGGAATCTTATTTGTACTTTTTTTTTTTCTTTCTTAGTCTCTCCACTTCTGCTTTGCCACTCCAGACTTAAATTGGTATTTGAAGTCTTTCATAGGCCAATGTGACATATTCATGGCAAAAAAATTTACATGAAGCAACAAACCAAAAATCAGAGATAAGATGACACACAACCAGTCAGGCCCACTTTTTCACGAGAAAGGTACACGTTATAGATAAAACAGGTATATACCAATATCCAGGACTTTCGTTTCATCTGTCAGTAACTCAACTGTCTGAAACTTGTCTCAGTGCTATTTGTCAACTTGAAATTAGAAATTAAGTGATATTTTGACACAAGAAGGGAGGAAAACAACATGAATTAGGGGGAATATATACACTAAAACATCCTGTGCCTTCAACTCCACAATTGTCCCTGGTTCCTAGTTGACATAGGACATTTGCTCAAAATTATTATCATGTAGCTACCCTCATACTGTCAATAATATTGATCTTGGTCAATAATCTCAGAAGCATTTTAAATTCAGAAGTATGACTTAGTAGAATTCTTTTAAAGAACTTTTTAAAACAGTGCTTGATCCAACCAAGATACTATTTTCTGTCTCTGTTGGACAGAATATTGTCAGGATGCAAAGTTCAGTATCAAGTTCTTGGGCTGACTACTGACTTTAAATAGATATCTGGATATTTGTAGATGGAGACACGAACAAAGACTTGGCAGCTTCAAAATAGCAGTAGAACTTTCAGTAGAGCAGCTAGATTGCTTTCTTTTTGTGTTTTTTTTTTTTTTTGATTTTATGATTAAAGAAAATTTATTTTCTCTAAGAAAATGTTTCTTCTGACAAATGCCACATCAAAGGATCAGTGAAAAAGAATACATTCACACAAACTGTTTTTCACTCTGAGATGTCTGTTCTTGAACTTAGAAGTGGAAAATATACGCCAGAGGGAAAACCACTAAAACTGTAGTATCAAAGTGATGAAAATTCCCAGTCAAAAGTTACAGTAATATAGAGGGCGAAACAAAAAAAAAAAAAAATATGCAAAGGCAAATTTATTTTGAAAGAAAGCATATTTCTTGTTATGAATTAGATTATCTTCCTTAGGCGTATATTTTAATCGAAAAAGAAAAAAATTTTAAAAAGCCTATGTATGAACTCATATACTACATTTTAACATAAACCCTTTTTTCATCATTTTATTATGTTTTATAATTCTTTTTGACTTAGAAAGTGAACAGCAAAATTCCATCATTCCCCCAGTACCATAGAAAATCTTGAACTGATCATGCTGCCGGATACAACAGCTCTACTTCAAACTCCCTTTCAGTAGCTTTGAAACACTTTTGAATATTACTTTTATCCTTAGCCCTATAATACTATGCAAAAAGCTATGCAGCCATAAGAATAGCACAGATTTGGTTAAACATCCTAGTTTCTGCCATATTAACAATCCATCTTTCAGCCACTACTTCCACATCAGCAGTGGGATGCATCTCAAAAGTGTTTATGTAGCTCTCCAAAATGAATTATTTGGAACAGATGGTCATGATTTCAAGGAAGCTTTTATGTTCGAAGTAGCACATATACACATGAGAATCAAAAGACATGAAATATGAAGGATGATGGTGCTTCTTTTATGAACTAATTTGCTGTCAGTTTTCTGTCTATTAGAAAATTTGTCTGGATGAAGTTGTTTGAATGATTCTCTAAGCGAGACCTTTAAACTGTGCCTAAGGAAAGGCAAGTTGTATCAGAGTGAGATGGCAAGCATCATTTTTGAACCCCTGAAGATGGGTTGAATGCAGTTTTCCAGATAATTCATTTCAGTTCCTCCGAGGAAATCATCTCATACAAGAGCATGTCCTTAAACCAGCTTCTCAGCTCAAGAGACTGTTTTACAATCTCATACCTTTGCTAGTTGAAATTATTCTATTTAATATCTAGCCAAATTTTACTCATCACTAATGCATATCATTTGTGTCAGCGTTTTCTCGTTAGAGAGGTAGACATTTTCTTTCGTTAACATTTGTCTTCCTAATCTTCCTAATCTTCTCTTCTTTCTCTCATTGTCATTTTTGGAGGAGCAACAGTCCTAATTCCAAGCCTTTTTTTTTTTTTTTTGACTAGGCTGAACAAGCTAATTGTGAACATAGGGAGGCTTAATTGATGATAAAAAGCAAAATATCGATTAAATCCTCAAATTGCCTGAGGTTATGCTCAGTTTCCAAAGATCTTTGTAATTTTATACACATTAACTTCTCTTTTTAAAAGACCAGATCAATCTATTGGTTTAAAATAGAAAACGTTGAACCATTTCTTTAACTTGAAGAAAAAAGGAAAACTGATGTATTCTCTCCCACAGCAGCCCATTTGCCTGTAGCGATTTCAGACATTCAGCAGAAACCTTGTAAACAGGATGCCTACAGTGGGAAAACCAACCAACTAACTGAACTAAAGTGGAACAGCTGCTGAGTGTCATTATAATTCTACAGGTCTCAGAAGTGTTTCTTGTTGCATATGTAAATGGGAGTCATAAGAAGAATTTCTCAAGCACTCTCTCAGTGGTCATAAATAGTTATTTTCAAAGTTATACTTACCAGCTGATCCTGTTACTTTGGTGCAGATCATGATTAAATCCAGATAATTAGCATGGAAATAGTCTTTGTTACAAAGTCTTTGCGTCACATGAGGTAGATTAAGAATCTTATTCATTTGTAGTTATTTAGTCTGCTATTTCATCCTGTTTTAATGACGTACAGAAGAAATGAGGGATTCTTTTTTTATCTTATGACTCAAAACTGAAAAAAGTTTATTTGAATAAATGCACATCTAGCGTTTACATTATACCTTATAGAGTATATAAAGTATTTAAATTCAGGTTGGAAGAAATCTCTGTATGAGAAACCTTCTGTTCCCAAAGGTTACCAAATGATCTTTGATTTTATACTAGTTTCCTGTTACTATTTTATTCCGAGAAAAGCAAATTATGCATTGTCACATTCTTTTTTTAAAACTAAATTTCTGTGAGTCAGCACAAGTATCGTTTATCGTTCTAAACCTGTTTTCTAGACCTAAATCTGGATCTCAAACTTATGCTAAATCTTTAGTGAGTTCTACTTAACATAAATCCAACAGTAGCTTGAACATGTTGTCGATTTAAACATGCTTTTTAGTTTTAAAGAATCAAATTAGAAGGAGATCTGAAACAAATTGTATATGTTTTACAGTGTCTCTTAGGACACTCAGCATGAACTTAATCCAATTATTCAGACATGAAGCTATTTCTCTATGATGATGAGCAAACAAATTTCCCCACCAATGATGACTTTGAGCAAAATCTGGTATTTTGACGAGGTTAATACACTTCAAGAAATGTCTTCAAATTAATTTTATTCTTATTTAATAAAAATGCTGCTAGTGGCATAAAAAGTTAATTCTATGATCTCAGGCACACTTCAGAGTTCCGGGTTACTAAGATTGCAATACTCAGGTGTTGATACTGTGAAATATTAAAGACTTATAACTACAGGACCCTCTCTGAGGAGCAAGATAGGGAGAAATGGGATCCACTTACCACACTATCAAAAAAATCACTGCTAAAAGATTGTTCAACTTGGTAAGAAGACTTTCAACCTAGGAATGACAAGGGAGAGAGATAATCATCCACAGTCAATTGAGGAAATGGTGGATGAGGATGGAAAGTGAGGAGTGCAGGAGGATGAGTACAAGAAAGATCTTCAGAAGAGCAACACAGGACTATAAACCTCAACAAATGCACAGGAATATAGAAATGAACAGGAGGAATTGAATGCTGTGTGTGGTCACATATCTGCAGCATCATTGGGAGCACTGGGATATGCTGAACAGCTCTCGCAGAGCTGAAGTGTTGTGACAGACCAGCCTTTCAGTAGAGGGAGGCAGGGATGATTATGAGGGGATGGCTCTGCCCATGGGAGAGCAGCTCAGATGTGTGGGGCTCCTCCATGGGATGGACAAGAAGTTAGATGAGGTCTTGTTGGTCAAGTCAGAGGAGAAGACAGTGAGATAGGAGATACCACAAGGGGGAATGTGTTACCAACCACTTCATCAGGGGGGATGTGGATGCAATCTTTTTTAAATGAAGTAAGGATATCTCTGGGTCACCAACCCTGGTGGGTGGACTTCACATGAGGGGACTTCAATGTCCCTGAGAGCTCAACCCCTCATCCTCTCCTCTCAGGGTAAGGGCTCCAGCCCCAACAACCTTGGGACCTTCTTGAACCTGCTCTGGTATGTGGATGTTTCTCCTGCATTTGTCTCACAGAGGAGGTGGAGTCCAGCTGGAGTGTGATGAGGCCAAGCAGAGCGGACAATCTGCCCTGCCCTGCCCTGACTTGGGTTCATGCCCGTGCTTGCATCGCTAAGGACACTGCTGCCATTTGAACCGTCTGGCGCACAGCTGCCCCTGTTCCACTTGCTGCCAGCAGGGCTAGGGCTTCTTTGCAGAGCTGCTGCTGGCCCTGGCTGAGGTCACTGCCAGGGCTCTGCCATTGCAAGACAGGGTGGGCACTTGATCATGCTGGCTGTCATGGAGCCCTGATGACCCTTTCTTCACACCTGCCTATGACCTTCTGGATGACAGCCCTGCACACATGCCAACGAGTTCCCCTCATTTCATGTGTCTGTAAACTTCATGAGTGTGTGCCTCTTTCCCTGCTGCAGGTCATTGGTAGAGAAGTTAAACAGGACATGTCCCAGGACAGAGCCCTCTAGTCTGTACTGGTCCACTTGTTACTTGTCTCCAGGTATAGCACAACCCATTAACACTACCGTTCTCATTCAACCACTTTTTCACCTGTCTGGTTTTCCACACATCTAGACTGTAATATCTGGCAGACAGTGTCAATATACTTGCTAAAGTCAAGGAAAATTACATTCATTGCTCTCCCTTTATCATATTGGTCAGGCATGATTTACCCTGAGCAAATACATCCTGACTGTTTCCAATCGCCTTCTTTCGCTTCATGTGCCCGGATATATGTTTCAAGAGGATCTGCTCCGCTATTTCTGCAAGGATTTGAGTGAAGCTGACTGACTTGTATTTCCTGAGGTCATTTCTTTGGCCTTTATGAAGATGAGTGTGATGTTTGCCCTACTCTAGTTTTGTGGAATCTCCCTCAGTCTACATGACTTTTCAGAGATAACACAGATCAATCTTGCAAGGACCAAGGAAGCTCCCTCTGCACCCCAGAGACAGCCTGGCAAGTGTCATAGGCTTGTCTGGGTCAGATTTTCAGGAATACTCCCTGATTCAACCTTCGTCCACTACTAATTGTTCCTCTCCTGCTTGAACCTTTGCATTAAGCACAGAGCTTGGGGGGATCTTGATAGTGAGAACTGAGGCAAAAAAGTCAGTGATTACCTCAGCCTCACCCATGTCTGCTGTCACTGTGTCACCAACCCCCTTTATCAATGGGCTGATATTTTCGTTGTTCACCCTTTTATTACTACTGTAGCACTAGAAGTGCTTCCTATTGCCTTTGACATCCATTGCAATTCCCCATCTACGCTTTGACTTTCCTGATACCATTGCTGCATACCTAAATAATATTTCTAAATTTCTCCATTGCAGCTGATCCCTGTTTTTATACCCTTTGCTACCTTTTTACACTGGAACTCTGCTATGAGTTCCCTGCTTAGTCAAGCTGGCATCCTGATATGTCTGCTTGTTTCCTTGAGATCTGAGATGGATCATAGCTGTGCTTGCAGGATCTTGTCCTTAAAGGCCTGCCACCTTTTCTGAATTCCTTTGCCTTTTGGAGCTGCCCCCCATGGATGCCACCTATAAGTTTTCTGAATAAGGCTGATGCTGAAATCCTGGGTCTGTACTCCTACAGTTGCCTTGTTTCATGGTCATTATGTCATGATTGCTGCTGATATCACAGCCCTTCCCAAGGTTCATTTCTACTTGAATTATTCTATGATCCTATGGCTACAAGAGCCAGGTGCTCATCTGTGTGACACAGAAAAGGCAAACAATTAAATAACTTCAGTAATTTCTTTCTGGAAAAGGGTAAGCCAACAGCTAATTGTTCATTCTCTTTAGGAGATTTTAAAAAGCTGTGTTTTGCACAGACAAAATTTGTAGGAGTTAGATTTGAATTCAGATATGTGCCACTTGAAACAAACTTCTATTTTTTTTTCTTTACTTTTCAAAGCTGTCACTGTGTTGAGAAACAAAGACTTGATATTACTGCACAGTATTTTTCTGGTATTTTATTAAGTTTTACATTGTACAAATATAATAATATCTGGAGTATACTATTGTTTTCCTCTTTCAGAGAGAAAAAATCTAAATGAACTATTAAAATGTGAGGTATTTCACAAGACATTCACTCTGCCTGGTTCTGGCCCAGAATTCATGAAATATAAGTTTACTTCCTACCCTTGTGTTGGTTAGGTAATTTCCAAGTCTATATTTTAGCCATGAATACAGAAATGAAGACAGCACTCCCTCCCTTATGGCAGCCCCATAAACACAATTTTTGGCATGCCTAAGCCTTGTACTGCTGTGACAGTGCAGGGTCTCAGGACATCTCTGGCTTTGTCTTGGCCGGAGCTATTTTAGCTTGCTTGTCCGTGATAGCTGCTGCCTAGTAGGCAAAGAGGTTTTTAGCTTTTCTTTAATATATAAAGATAACAGCAATTGTTCTGTGTTGACTGAACTGTCAATGACTATAGGGTAAAACGTGGTATGGCAGAGTCTGAAGACAAGGTAATACCAGAGGTCCTGCCTTTAAGCACAAGCTACAGTGGTCACTAGGGGAAAATTACCTCATATTTTTCAGATAAAATTAGTTTTAGAGACAACAAAAGGAATATACAAACTGAAAAACCAGGAATAGTTGTGGGGGGAAGCATGTAAGCAGACTTTGCTAAGAAAATGTATAAAAATAAACCCAAGAGGGATGAAGACAGAAGAGAAAAACTCTCATCATTAAAATCACACTTTACTCAGCAAGGAACCAAGAAGGCTGACAACTTCTCAGAAGCTCACTCTGCCTTAGGACCATGGGGAGAACTTAAAGGTCAAGTATAACAGCATGCAAAAGTTTTACAGAGCAGGAGTATTTTCCTTTTAACTGTAGTATTGCTGAAGAGATTTGTTTGCTATTAATTAGATAATTTACACTGCAAATGTTAGTATTATAACTGGGCTAGCATAAATAATGACAGTTTAGTTAACTGTCATGCTACTAAAACTTTGAATTAGACTAACAATAAACTTTTGTCTTCACATGAAAGGTATATTCCTTTTCTTGCCTGTGACAGGATTTTAAGAGTAACATTTTGACAGATTTTAAATACTGCCAGGAGGGACTGTCTACTCTGATTCTTGCGTAGTGCCTTAGGTGTAAGTTGTGTACGCTTTTTGATAAGCTCACCTATGAGATGTAAGCATCATCAAAATGAAAATAATGCATAATAAATCAGAGGGACTATAGTTCAGAACACACACACACATGTAAATGTAAAGAGATATACTGTAGAAAAGACCTGGAACATAGAGGAGTGCAGTTCAGTTCTAAATCTATTTCTGTAACTTCACGATAGGGAAAAAATACACATATTAATTTCCATTCAGAACTTTTAGAAGGTTTCTTAAGATTCTACACTGAGAAATCATACTAATTCCACATAGTCACCTTTGTATCTTGTCATCTTTAGCTGGAACTGAACCTTATAAAAGGTGCTAACAAATTGATAACACTTTAAGCAGAAGTGATTTGTATTTGGAGTTTAGTCAACAAACTTCTCACAAAGGAAAAGTCAAAATAGAAGTAAAAAAGACAATGAGATATTTGTAAACTGTAAGAATCTTTAGGATTAAATATCAAATATGGCAAACGTGCAGGTGTTGAACCTATTAGCCCAGTAGATCCAAGTGTATGATCACAGAATCACAGAATCAGTAAGGTTGGAAGGGACCTCTGGAGATCATCTAGTCCAACCCCCCTACTCAAGCAGGGTCACCTAGAGCATGCTAGACAGGGTTGCAGCCAGGCGGGCCTTGAAGAGCTCCAGAGAAGGAGACTCCACAACCTCTCTGGGCAACCTGGTCCAGTGCTCCGTCACTCTCACAGGGAAGAAATTCCCCCTCACGCTCAGGCAGAACTCCCTGTGGGTCAGTTTGTGCCTGTTGCTTCTTGTCCTGTCACATGGGACAGCTGGAAAGAGTTTGTCCCCATCCCCTCGGTATTATTACCGCTTTTATTTAATTCTATTTCTTTTAATTAAAACACTTCAGCTTGCTAGCTGCAAGGGCTAGGAGGACTGTGATAACTTCCTTCACATTTGAAGTTATGTGCTCCTCCAAGCCAGGCTCTTCCATCTTTTCATGAAAGGTAGCTCACACCTAAATATAAAGCATTCTGTTATGCAATTCAGGGAGAGTGTATTCCAGCAAACAATATATTTGCAAGAAGAAATACAATCTACAAGAAGTACAATGCAACAAGAAATATTTCCACTTAATAAGTTCTCAGTTCAAGGAATAGATAAACTTTATTTCAGAGCTTTAACTTCTGAATGTTCTTCTTCAGATTAATAAAATGATATGTTTGAACCAAAACTGTGTTTTCAGTTCAATCACTGTGCTAGGCAGGAAGCAAAACATTCACACGGATTTTCTTCTTTACTCCTTGTCATGATAGCACAATTAGAGTCACCTTATGCCTCAGATTTACTAGTCAAGTTAGGGAGGAAACAATGGTTCTTTGAATACAAACTCTGAGTCTCCAGTTTCTTTCCTGATAACTCCCTGGTAAATGAAGAAAATAATGCATTACTGATAGTCCAAGACCTAGACAGTATGGTAGTATCAGACTACTTTACCTTGCAAGAATGTCAGCCATTTAAAATACTGCTAATTGCACAGTAATGATTTCTCATTAAGCAGGCCATAATTCAGCACATTGTCTGTATTTTGAGATTTGCCTATTCAAATCACTTGTTATAATTATAAATATAGCTTGAATATGGTTCTATGTTGTCTTTTATTAAAGATGTCAAGTCCATCTTGGTACATTGAGCAAAACTCACAAAAGTTTGTTTAGCTTTTTTTTTTTGTTTGTTTCCGTCTTTAAAATATACATCAGCCAACAATGACAAATGACTGGATGAACTCTTCCTGAAATAGGATAAACAAGGAAAAAAGAAAGAAGAATGTTTGACCAAGTAGAGACCTTCTGCTTCTTTCTGCACTTCATATGCAACTGCGCTGTAGGAACTTTCTGTTGTGTGTTGGAAACAACTTTATGATGGAGATTTAGCAGTTATCTCAAGGAACGCATTGTTAAATGTCCACAGTTGCCTTTACTCTATGCCAATATCAGTTACTGCGTGCATTATTTACTCCTTTTTTTTTCCAAATAGCTGTGTTTTGGGGAGTGTTTGTTTGTTTTCTATTGTTGTTGTTATTGTTATTATTATTTTCCTGTACAGCTTTGGTATGAAGACAAAAAGCACTTAGCTTTATAGGCTAGTTATCTAGAGCTTCTAATGGGCAGATGACTCAGTAACAACCGTCTTACCTTGTGACACTTCTTTCTACAGTAAAGGAACACAAGTAGATTGTTTTAAAACTATCCTCTATTTCTGGGGACACACATGTTAATATCAATCAGTTTAAGTAGGAGCAGTCAGCATGGATTCCCTAAGGGGACATCTTGCTTAACCAACCTGATAGCCTTCTATGATGGAATGACTGGCTGGGTAGATGACGGGAAGGCAGTGGACGTTGTGTACTTTGACTTCAGCAAGGCTTTTGACACTGTCTCCCATAACATCCTCTTAGACAAGCTCAGGAAGTGAGTGTTAGACAAGTGGACAGTGAGGTGGATTAAGAACTGGCTTAAAGGCAGAGCTGAGGGGGTCATCACCAGTGGCGTGGCATCTAGCTGGAGGCCTGTGATTAGTGGAGTTCTCCAAGGCTCAGTACTGGGTCGCATCCTGTTCAATGTCTTCATCAGTGACCTGGATGAGGGGACAGAGTACCTCCTTAACAAGTTTGTTGATGATCCCATGCTGGGAAGAGTGGCTGACACACCTGAGGGCTGTGCTGCCATTCAGAGAGACCTGGACAGGCTGGGGAGCCTCATGGCCTGAGACGAACCTCAAGAGGTTCAACAAGGGCAAGTGAGGAATCCTTCACCTAGGAAGAAATAACCCCATGCACCAGCACAAGCTGGGGGCTGACATTCTGGAAAGCAGCTCTGCAGAGAAGGACCTGGGAGTGTTGGTGGATGACAAGTTGACCAGGAGCAAGCAAGGTGTCCCTGTGGCCAGGAAGGCCAATGGTATCTGGGGTGCATTAGGATGAGTGTTGGCAGCAGGTCGAGGGAGGTGATCCTGCCCCTCTATGCAGCCCTGGGGAGGCTTCATCACAAGTCCTGTGTCAGGTTCTGGGCTCCCCAGGACAAGAGAGACATGGAGCTACTGGAGAGAGTCCAGCGTAGGGCTACGAAGATGATCAGAGGGCTGGAGCATCTGCCCTGTGAGGAACGGCTGTGAGAGCTGGGCCTCTTCAGCCTGGGGAAGAGAAGACTGAGGGGGGATCTTATCAAAGTGTATAAGCACCTGATGGGAGGGTGTCAAGGGGATGGGGACAAACTCTTTTCAGTTGTCCCATGTGACACGACAAGAGGCAATGGGCAGAAACTGAAGCACAGGAAGTTCCACCTGACCCTGTGGAGGAATTTCTTCCCTGTGCAAGTGACAGAGCACTGGACCAGGTTGCCCAGAGAGGTTGTGGAGTCTCCTTCTGTGGAGCTCTTCAAGGCCTGCCTGGTTGCAACCCTGTCTAGCATGTTCTAAGTGGCCCTGCTTGAGTGGGGTGAGGGGGGTGGGGGGGTAGACTGGGTGATCCAGAGGTCCCTTCCAACCTCAACCATTCTGTGATTCTATGATTCTGTAACTTTCAGTTGGTAAATTTCAGACCATTTTTATACATGTTAGACCCCTAATATGCCTGAGCTGAGCAGGTTAAAAACTTACATTACAGCATTCTTTCCCTGACTTACATGCCTACTTTAACAAATTTCTTTCCCACTCCTTTACAGAGTTAAAAAAAGACTCTCCCCCAGAATCTGTGTCTTGAGCTAAGTGTATCCTTCTACCCACTTGCTCTGACTCTCACTAGAGGTAAAACTAGAAGTGATCTTGCAGACCATGTCTCAGTTTCTTTCCTCATTGATCATTTCCACATAAAGGTTCTCTAAACTTACTTTCTTTGTCTTAGTTCTCAGTTACATGGACTAAATACTTTATACTACACAATTTCATAATATTCTTATCATTCCATTCACCAAGGTCATCCACTTCCAGCAGTAGGGCACTGTACATCCTCTGTATCAGTGACATCTGCTAATTTTATATCTTTTAGAAGTTTCCCAATGTCTTTGCCATTTTGTGACAAAGATATTTGTCAACAAGATTACCTGTAAGACTGATATTCAAACTAGCCATCCTCTCTCTAATTAGTTTCATCCTGCATCACATAAAATGTTCAGGTGGGTTAAACATAGTATATTTTCTATTTGAACTCAGATTGTCTTGAGTCTTCCATCTTCAAGTAGTATTCCACATTTTCATCAAATTTTGCTCCCTTCCAACAGTGACATATCCAAAACCTGGTCAGAAGTTCACCTTACTTTCTAAAAAATTTCAGCTCTCTGTGTCTTAAAGTGTAGTGATTCCTTTTAACTCTCCTCTCTGTCCCCTCTCCCCCCGCCAAAGAAAGACTGTCATCCGATAACTACAAAAGAAAATGTTGGATTCACCTGATTCTGGGAATCAGTTTTAGTGTAATACGACTTTCATCACCCAGGTGCTGCAGTGCATCATGTTCTTTTTGTGACAGTTTGGTGACTAAATTGAATAAGGAAATTTGGAAAAGTTTACTCTTCTTGGCTGCAGCACACATTATCTCAGGAGGATTTATGTTAAGCTTTCTACTCTCAATATAATGTCTTAATTTTCCAAAAACATTCACTGAGTGTGAATGCGACCATCTCGGAAAGGCAACATTTGTGTCATGCTAAGGTGGTTTTAAATGCAAGGTATCAGAAGTTTTGTCCTTTTTGTTTCATAGAAGACTAAAAAATAGTAGGAAATAGATTTAGAGGTACTAAAACAATAGCTAGATATAAGCAGTTCATTTCAGTCATGACTAAAAAAGCATCAATTTTGCAGCTACTTTGTTTATTTGTTTGTTTGTTTGTCTTTAATTTTCAAGAGATTAAAATTAAAAATAAGAGACAAAAAAATTAATAATAATAAAATAAAAATAATAATAAAAATAAAATTAATGGACAAAAACGGAACAACATCTCGAGTCCCATAAGATTTCACAGCAGCCCTGGTAGGTATAGCTTTTATTTAATAATCGACATAGTTCTACATTTCAGTACTTCATATTATTTAGCAGTTATATTATATTAAGCATTCTAATAGGTCTTATGTTCAAAATGTAATTTTGAAATATTAAACTTTCTGAAAGAACTCAAGTTCCACTTCTCAATATTTTTTTTCCCCCGTCTCTTAGAACATATTACTCAGTGTTACACCTATGGCTATTGTAACTCTGACATCTGGCTTTAAATGTTGCCATTAGCCAGTTGTCATCAGAGGAAAGCCATTCACATTAAACTATTTTGGAAATTGATGTGGATCTTTTCTCCAAAAACTATTGCCTAATACTCTTAATTTACTAAAAAGCCTGAATACGGAAAGAAAGAGTTTATTTTATTTTATTTATTTATTTATTTGTGAGAATCACAACAGATTAACAAAGCAGCCATTCATCTTTTTTTCTTCTGAATACACATGGTTCTTTTTTCTCTTACAGTGAAGGTAGATTCAGGGCCTTACACAGTATGAAGATTCTTTTGTTCCTTGTATTTATAATGATATATGAGACTCACATTTTGAAAAGGTGAGGTGTGAAGTTCTTGCTTGAATTGTATCCATGAAGATTTCTTTGTGGTTGGCAAAGAAAAGAGAATCACAGAAGTACTACACTCTGGCCATAGAAAATTCTAGTTAAATATTTATTTGGCAGAATATAGTTGCTGCACATCCTCAGGAAGTTGTCTTGAATGGGGATACCCTGACCTGCTTCTGTTGATCAGAGGACTGGAAAGGGTGTCAAAGTACTGACTAGGCTAGTGCATACGTGCCTGGGCAGGACCAGCTATATCCAAGTCATTGCAGACAGATAGATGTGAAACCTACCTTTGAATATTTCTGGTGATGGAGAGGATATAACCTTTTATGCAAAATTTCATCAGTTCTTACCATGGAATATTTTCCCTAAAGTATAGTATAAATGATCCTCATTACAGTTTAAGCTTTCTTCTCTCATCTCCCGTGTAGATTAGCCTTTCTTTCTTCTTAAAATTGCTTTTTAAATGTATAAAGATAGCTAATATCCTCTTCTTCCCCCTTCTAGTTGTTTTATATATACACACATAAATATATATATATATATAAAATCCAAACAATTTCATCTCATGTGAACATTTTTAAAGGCTGTATATTTCAGATCCCCGTTCATTTGCATTTCTCTCTTCTATTTTTTTCTTATTTTTTACAATCCTGAATAAAATATTTTAGTTCAAAGAATGATATTTCCAGTGAAACGCAGAAACCTTGAGATACTATGATTCTATACAATACTGTTGTAATAAAGTTCTCTCCTGGATTCTGTTTTCTCTGATCACAGACTTTTGCAGAACAATTTCTGACATTTTTCTGTTTTGTTTCCCAGATTTTTTGGCAGAACACTGTGGGTGTTTTCAAGTGTACTTTTAGGTTTAATTATTTTTTACATTAAGCATTTTTGTGGATTTAATTGTTCTATTTTTTTTTTCATTGTTAATTTAAGGAACAAAAACACAGTAATTTGTTATTCCTTTGTGGTTTTTCAGTTATAATTCTTTACTCTCTATGATTTCCAGAGAGAAGAACGATCTTGTTAACCAAATCTGCAAACACAGAGAGAGGAAAAATACCTTCAAAATGTTTTATAACAGTACATATGAACAGCACCATGGCACTGAGCGACTCCAAATTAAAGAACCGAACATGACCTTAACTTCTATTTTCATTCACCTTGATAACTTTAACACATATGAACTCTTTCTGAAGGATCCTGGTTAACCAAACATTACTGAGCTTACATCTGTCCTCTTTCTAAGTTCCCTGATGTAGCTTATGAAGAAGTACCTAGCAGTGAGAGTTTGTAAGATTAAAATTTGAAGGAAAATGCTGATGCTACTAATTTGTTAATAAGTTTAAAAGCAGGCATAAATTTTGACTGATTTAGTAAAATTTCTTAACAGGTCTTAGAATTCAATGGGAATTTTGGGACATGCATTGTTAAATTTTACCTAAACTGCAGGCTAGAAGGTTTCTCCTGTTTTTCATGGGCCATGAAATGACAATGAATGTGCTTTTGTACAGCTCCTTGTATTTAGGAAAAAAAATTATATTTAATAAGTATTTAAAAACTCTTCTTCCTGTTTCACAGAGGAGAAAGCATGTACAAGGCAGAGCCTGAGGGACTTTTGCATTAACTCTTCTCCTCACTTCTCAAAAAACTATTTCCCTCATTCATATAAAGAGATTCCTTTCATCAAAATCACTGCCCTTACGGGAGCACAGCACCTGTGTCCTTGCTGCCTCTTGCAATGTGAAAACATACCCTCCTCTCATCAGGCCAGCTGACAGCAAAATCCGGAAGGAAGAGATGACACAAAACTCCTCACCCACCTTCAACAGCAATATGTCTGAGAAGGATTATTGGGATCTTTCCCTACATCTAGGAAATGTGAACAGTTGCCACTTAGAGGATGACCTGTGCAAATTAAACATTTTTGGGGGAGGCAGAAAACTTTGACTCTTCCAATGCATACATTTACTACCCTTAGAAACATTATTACATATTTTACAATCAAACCTCAAAACTTAATCAAAAATTTATAATTTTATATTGTTCAAAGTGGTCCAATACAGCCTTGACCACACAAGGGCTGTTGTTCAGCCAGAACTGTGATAGTTTTCTGGCTGTCAGTCTATGGCACCTGAATATGCAAGTATAATTGTGTCATTGCTTGAGCATGCCTTGGTTGAAACCTAATGCAAAACCCATCAAAGTTAATTGTCACTGCTGTCAAAAACTGCCCTTGATTTCCATGATTTTTAAGTATACACTGTATAGACCAACTTTTCTACTGCCAGAGGTGAGATTTATACACAGCAACTTGAAAGTCTTGCAGCAGGCAGAAGAGACCTGTGCATCACTGTGAAACTCTAAGTAGGGTTAGGGAGTAAGTTTGGAGTTGCATTTTAGTTGAGCACATTTATTAAAGGTCCTTAGCATATACAGACAAACTGTATCAACACAGAGAAGAAAAGAAGACAGGTATAGGTTTTCATAGATATGGACACCCTGAAGCATTGTCTGAAGTGTAATAAGCCTGAATAACTCGGGGAGTCTAGCCCTAAAACTACCACAAAATGTGCTTGTAATGTATCCTGTGCACTTTTTGGCCATCTTTTAAAACACTCTGATCTTCAGAATCAAGGAAGCTGGCAATGAATATATTGAAATTAAGAATGTGAACCCAACTTCTTACCCAGTTAATTTTACTTTAAGTTTCCATGGACTGATGGAAGAAGAGACTTTGCTTTATTTTTTGCAAAGGTATCCACTACTGTATCACTGTATGACTAAATATAAAATCTTCTTAAGTCACATTGTGTATTCAAAAATATTCCACAATAGAATAGACATAAATAGATATCCTTTTCTCTTTATAGGCTCCTAAGTAGTGTTCTAATTAAGAGAAAATTTATGTAAATCACATATAAGTTTACTTAAATGGTTTGGTTTAAATTAATCCTTAGTCCCATTTAAGAAGTTATTGAACTAGAACTTGACAAGATCACTAGACGGAGAGAAATGAGGAAGAGATGTCTTTGTTATTAGGACTGCTTATTTTGCCAGAATAAATATAATATAATAAATATAAATTTATATTAAATATAATTTACATAAAACAATAAAAAACAAACAAACAAAAAAGGTCTGAACAGAAGCAGTAATATCTAATGGCTTTTATTAAGAGAGTTGAGTTTGTGCATCAAGTAAACTGCACAGCAGACATACCAGCTAATGGTACAGGTAAAACTGAATACATTAAGTTATAATTAATTACATCTTACCATATTTTCATATTTTTGGTTGGGAGGTACCTGTGGCAACCATCTAGTCCAACCCCCTTGCTCAAGCAGGGCCACCTAGAGCATGTCAGACAGGATTGCATCCAGGTGGACCTTGAAGATCTCCACAGAAGGAGACTTCACAACCTCTCTGGGCAACCTGGTCCAGTGCTCTGTCACTCTCACAGGGAAGAAATTCCCCCTCAGGGTCAGGCAGATCTTCCTGTGCTTCAATTTCTGCCTGTTGCTTCTTGTCCTGTCACATGGGACAACTGAAAAGAGTTTGTCCCCGTCCTCTTGACACCCTCCCTTCAGGTACTTGTACACATTGATAAGATCCCCCCTCAGTCTTCTCTTCCCCAGGCTGAAGAGGCCCAGCTCTCGCAGCCGTTCCTCATACGGCAGGTGCTCCAGCCCTCTGATCATCTTCGTAGCCCTATGCTGGACCAGGGAGCCCAGAACTGCACATAGTACTCCAGATGTATTCTCCTGTACATTATATAATGCCATTGCTTCGTAACATGCAAACATATCAACTACGTCATGTAGGCTTTTACAGTTTTAAAAATATATAAAAAAATAAATTTTCATAAATGGAGCAAAGGATTTTCTTAAAATCATAGTAACTTCCAAAGATAAAGGAGTCAGTGTGAACCAGCTGGTGGCAGGGGAAGATAAAGAAAGGAGAAAACAGAATCTTTGTAGCAGTATACAAATATAAAAAAATATATTTTTAAAAAGTAATATGTATTTCCAACAGATTACAAGGTACTCTAGAATTATTTTTTTATATTCATTGGGAAATTGAAAAAGAGAGTGGAAAGAGTAGAGCAAGGAAGTGACACACTTAATGGTACAGCCAATGTCTATACAAGAAGCAAAACCGCTTTTCCCTTGTGCCAACCACTTAACAACAATTCTGCATGTATAAGTATGAAATCTAAAACAACAAAATCTCCTTTCACATTCCGCCCACATAAAATCCAAAAGATTTTCCCTTTCAACCGAATTTAGATCAGAGTAACAGAGGAAAACTAATAATGCACAAAGACCACAAAAAGATGTGGCATCTTTATGCTGCATACATTCAAATGAAGTGAATGCATTTAAACCACTTTTTAAAATATGCACTGCCTAGGTGCAATGTCTCCAGTCTTCTACTGGAATCTCTAGATAAGAAAATAATTCTGAGTTGAATATGAAAAACAAACAAACAAACAATGGCCTTTAATAGTGAGGACTACAAGATATTTGCAGTTCCTAATGTGTTTTTGCTTTTGTCATTGCTGAGATTGCTCAGAGTGTGTTTATGTCATTTCACTAGTTCAGAGATGAAGATGTATTGTTTGTCCACATTTGATGGCTAACAAACCACAGCACAGTCTTCACAGCACAGACTTGGCCATGCCTTGGAAATACTCACCAATGTGTGTGATTTAACACACAATCTGGAACCTCGACCTGCACACACGAAACCAAAGATGTGCAATCCTGTAGTTATTCTCAAAACATAACTAACTACTCCCCCTCAAGAAAGGAAAGAGAAACAAGGCGGATGTGTCATTCTTTGCAGTCCATTTCTTCTAAGATTATAAAATGATACAGCAAAACACTGCCTTATGTTGTGAACAGTGATCTGAAAAAACCTGCTGCAGATGTAGTTGTGGTGACCAAATCCACATCCAAATAGATCTTAATACAGAGCGCAGGAGTAACTGAATGCAAGAGTTGATTACATCTTTTTTCCGCACCACAAACTAACAAAATCCAACATATTATTGGTCATTCTCGTTCATGTTAAAATTAAAAGGTCAAGCACAGTAACTTCCTAGGGCATTTGCTGACACATGGATACCCTGAGTGATTATGGTTATTAATCTTTAGCATGACTTCTAGAGATCCCTAATGGGTACTTACGTAAGCACTAAACAGATTAAACAGTTCATAAATAATAGAAGCAGAAAGATGAACGGCCATCTAGTAATTGGGGCAGTGAATATACTACCCACACTGCTGAAAGATGCTCCAGTCTTGTGAACTGTTAGGTCCAAGGCACTGTAAAGTAGTCACATAATGCATCAAATGAGACAAGAACAAGCTTAATACTGCTCCTATGAGATAGACCCCCAATTAAACAAGATAACCCCGCTATACATTCTGGCCTTTGTGTGTGTAATTATGTTTAAATTCCAATTTATTTACTAGACAAAGTGTATTTGACAGATTTAATTCAAAATTCAATTGAAAAATGTCTCTGATGTTTAGGAAAGGTTAGGAAAATGCACACATCCAACACACAATTATAAAATAAAACACAGATTCTTAATAGTTGTGCAGGAGATGCTCAGACATTTGTGCAGCTGCTCGTTTGCATTTCTACAGGTGCTTGCATTTCACCGATAGACCTGATTCATAGCATGGAGACATATATATAAAAGTGCTCATTCTGCTACAGGGCTATATGATGGAACCGAGCAGTTACATCTTCCAGGGGGGAAAAGAAATGCGAAGGAATTTAGAAAAAACAATGATATTTGAGAAAAATGAGAACTATGTTTTCCATGAAGTGTATACACCCAACCACACAGAGTGTTATACCCAACCAGGAGAAACAAATAAACAAATAAACAAAAATCCAACACACTCTAACTATATTGAGAGCAGGTTTAGCTCAGTTGGTTAGAGCATGGTGCTGCTAATGCCAAGGTTGCAGGTTCAGTCCCTGTACGGGCTATGCTGAGGGTTGGACTAGATGATCTCCAGAGGTCCCTCCCAACCTTACCATTCTACAATTCCGTGATATCCAATTCAAAGACCCTGGGATACAAAGAAAATAATGAGCCATCTCAGTTGAAGTGTGATAGTAAACTTAGTGTTAGAGGATATTTCTCGTTATTTATGTAAGCATCTGAAAGATCTGGGGGCCAAAGCCCTTGTATGCAAAGTGGTAGTTTAATAAAATAACATGATAAAGTGCACTCAGAGCAAATGTGATGCCTGAAAGCAGTAAATTGATATCATTCTGATTTGATAACAAAAAATACAGTGAGATTATAGCGGTACCATTACACCCCTCCGTTCCCACCAAAAGATTGATATTTTGGGGAAAATATTTTCCAATACTACAATAGAAAATAAGTACCAATTAATATCCTTTCCAATCATAAGAAAAGGAAAGATAGATGAGTTATAGAGTAATAAATTTTAAAAGAATATTGGGTTGGACTGTAATATGAATTCATCAAAGCAAAGAAATGATAATAGAACTATTAAGGAAGATATAGAGAACCAGACAGAGAAGACATTATTAAGTTATTTAACATGCATTTCTGAGTAAAATAAAATTCGTACACATTTTATGGTATTTGTTCTGTATTTAAAGCTCTACTGTGAGCTCAAGCACCATGCTCCTTGAATAGTTGAAGGAAAGGCATACAATTACCATATGACTTGGCATCATGTCATTGGAAGACCCTTAGTGAGAGGAAATCAGTACATTTCAAGAATATTACTTCCTCTTTTATGGGATGGTAAGACACGGTCCTGCTAACTCTCTTTATGCGATATTAAGGAAACATTAAGAACACTATCAAACTGGTAAAACAGAAATCTACTTCAAATTTAGAAGAGATTGGCCACTAAGGTGCTATTCCAGAGTAAACAACTCACACGAAAACTCCTCTAGAATGAGATGTTCTTTCCTTTATTCAGTTTAAACCAAGTAAGACTACCAATTAAGGTAGACTTAGAAGCAAACAAATAATGAAAGGATCCATTTCATCCTATAGGCCAATAGGAACTGTAGACCAAGAGGGTATGTTCTGGATGATACGGGGGATTACTAATACAGTGCAGGATAGAAAGAAAGAGTGAGATAAGTAGTCAGAATAAGATTAATTTAGGGAAGGAATGCTCAAGGCAGTATAAACTCACAACAGATCAAGGGAGATGAAAGTTGGGGAACAATAAAGTAGCAGAAAGAAATGGTGGTAGGGTGGACTTTTCATAAAGAAAAAAATAGAAAATATTGCAGGGTCAGAAGGTCCTAGAACAGACTATACAAATTTCTTCATAACAAGAGTTATCAACATGCAGTAAATTTTCATCAGGTCCAACAGCAGCAATGCACAAGTCACCACAAATACCAAACACATTGTTAGCAAAGAAAGCTAAAAAAGTTAAAAACAGAACTGAAAGGAAAGAAGACTTTATAAATACAGAAATATCTGCTATCTGCAATGCTATTTATATGTATGTATGCAATGGTACAATTATAATTTCATCGTATTTTTTGATATCAAATCAGAATAACTCCTATTACTGCTTTCAGGCATCACAGTTGCTTGGAGCGCACTTCATCATATTATTTTATTAAATTGCCTCTTTGCTTACATACACATATATGTATTTGTTTTTATCTATTTATATGTACATATATGAATGCATGTGTACATAAACACACATATATACATATATATACATACACACACATGCATGCATGCTTATGTGTTCTGTGTTTGTGTGTGTATTTGGTCACCGGAATGATTTCTGGTTTACATGAAGACAAACTGAGAAAAGCAGGTGGATATAAATAAACATGATTTTGTAGCAGACTACAATAACTACTAAACAACATATAAGCAGTGGACTGCACAAAATTAAGTTCATGCCAGCAAAGAATATATGTGAACTAGTGGTCTTGAAAAGCTCACAATAAATGATTGTTATTTAAAATATTTCATTTATTAAAAAAATAAGTTTTTCTGATCTACAGTTAAGTAAAATTGTGAAGTTACATTTTACTTGACAAGTTTCACCACTGAAAGAGCAATAGTAAATCTGACAATTGATCAGTAGTCTCAGGTCTATATAAGGTTTGCTCTCTTAGAGCCTGGATTTCAGGTGTTATGTGAATGTCAACTTTCATTTTAAGTATATAAGTAAGTTATAATGTTTGGATACGTAGAAGAAAACTTAATATCAGATCAGAGGGAAGCTAGATAATGACCTTCCTCCTGCCTTCCCCTTTAGATCTCTTTTTTTTTTTGCCTTATTATATCCTTTTTTTCCAAGCTTGATAATGAAATATGAATATTTTGAGGTGACAAAACCACAAAATGAAGATGATTTTGAAAAAAGATTGAGAAGACACTCCGTTTGATTCTTCCTTTTTCTTTTTCTGTTTTCTCATTAGTTTCAAATCTGCCTAAGCTATTTCAGAGCAATCTGCTAAACCAATGTGTAGTCATATCAGAGGCTTATGACCCTTATAAATTGCAAATGCACTAAGCCAGATATAATTAATATTAACTGGCCTTGAAACCAAAAAAGAGCATACTAAAATAGCATAACTAAAAGCATTGTAAGAATTTTTGTAACTGTGATGACATAGCTAGACAAAGCATGTTAGCATTTCATATGTGAGCAACGTGACTACCAAAAGGGCAAACAAAGATACATATTTTTTAGAAGTTTAAATTGGTATTTAGACATTTAGATAGCGTGAGAAAATGTGTAAAACACCAACCCAATCACTGAATTTGCAAGGTAAAGAACAGAGAACAAGACAGGTGTAGGAGACTGCAGACAGGCAGCCTGGTCATCCTGACCTCCTCAACTTTGATCTCAGGGAGGAAGACCATCAAACTTAACTACACAGCATCATGTTGTTGCTGTTTCATACTCACAGATAATTTAGGATAGTGTAGTTAAAGATTAAGAGTTTGCATGCATAACTAGAAGTAGTGGTAATATGTAAGAACATCAGCAAGAAATAAGTTGCTAAAGGAACATCAGGCTAGCTAATGATTTGTGTTAAAGCTGAAAGAAGGCCTGATAGTCTTCTAAACTCTCCTGTCACAAGGATGCCTAATTCTTTTAATACATACCAGTTGTGTATGTTTTAGATATATATTTAAATTTTTAAATTCAGTTGCAACTAATGAATCTACATAGACAAACAAATTGCTATAGAGTCTGCAAAATGCTCTCTTGTATTGTTCATTATGTATACATAAATATATATATATATACACATACACTATCACATATATACTCTATCATATATATATGCACTGCCATTGATCAAGCTTTAAAATTTTTGAGGGGTTCGTCTCTATTCAGCACAATGATTAGACCTCATATTACTCAAATTACCACCGAAGATGTTTATCTGTATCTTTCTGTTTTACAGAAATATTAGTTGAAGTTCTGGAAATAAGATACCATATCCTTTGGTATCTTATTTCTAAGTGTGCAACCTAAGACATCTAAGTGCACAAATACAAGAATAAATGTGCAAGAATGTCATAAAATTTGCCTTATAAACATGTCACAGAGACATGCATGTTGTGTCAGGGTCATCTTCCTCATCATGTACGGATAATTTTTCTTTTTGTTTATGAAACAGAAATAGCTTTAATTGCAGTTCTGACCTACCTCTAGTTATATTGATTTTACACAACAGTTTTTCAATGGAAACAAGTCTTGGCAGTATTATATTACTACTAATTAGTCCTTGGTGATTGTGTAAAAAGCCTACTATTATAGAGGAGACTAATTCTCAACAGTTAGTCTTGAAAAGTAAACTTTCCAGATTTGTTCTTCCTGTAACCAAAGTGCCTTTTATTGATATAGCTCATTTTTCTCATGAGAGAGGAAAAAAAAAAAAAAAAAAAAAGGGAAGGGAAGGGAAGGGAAGGGAAGGGAAGGGAAGGGAAGGGAAGGGAAGGGAAGGGAAGAGAAGAGAAGAGAAGAGAAGAGAAGAGAAGAGAAGAGAAGAGAAGAGAAGAGAAGAGAAGAGAAGAGAAGAGAAGAGAAGAGAAGAGAAGAAAAGAGAAGAGAAGAGAAGAGAAGAGAAGAGAAGAGAAGAGAAGAGAAGAAAAAGAGCTAAAGAGAGAGAGGAGTGAAAAGAACACTCTCAGAGTATGGATATACAGTTTCCTTGCAACCTCCAGCCAGCTGGTTCCTGTTCTCCCTGCTGATATCTGAAGGAGCTGTTCCACGGCAAGTTTATTCTACAGGAAATATTGAAGTCCTCTTCCTAGTGAAAAAAGCTGGAATGCTTCAACACCCATTTGTAAACAAATCTTTCCCTTTTAATCAAGCTGGCAGATGTGGAAATGGATGTCATCTGTTCTAAAGAAAGAACTCACACATGACACTACTGCTTTTTTTTGCCTAAAACTTGAGGGATTCATGGGTTAGACACTGCAAAGCACCGTTAAGCACAGCCAAGAATGTAGGATGTGTTCTGCTACAAAGTAAATTTGAAATCTTTCTTGAAGTAATGTGATTTAAAGCATACACCTTCTGCTTTTAGAACTTAACCATCAAATCTTCTTCTCATTACACATGGCTTATTCTGTGCAAACTAGGCTAGCCAGATGAAAACAAATATTCAGATAATTTGACTGAAAAGTGTTGCAAGACTTACTGAGTAAATTATATGAAAAGTTTCCCATATATTTGAGCTAGAAATAGATGAATTTCATTTTTTAATGTCAAATGAAGATACTAAATAAAAATGGATTTATCTTAGTATTGGCAAAGATCTGCAAATCAGTATTGACTGGGAAACCAGCATATAGAAAGATGACTGTCATTAAAGGCTTCACAAATGCCTCTGCTATAATTAACATTAGCATGCTGTTCCCATTACTGTGTCCAGGGAGTTCTCAAAACGTTATCTGCTTCCTGAGGCAGATGTTAACACTCTCAACAGTGATCATTATAATGAGGGATCAGACAGGAACAACACTAGGAAGGTTAATGAAAGAGTAGCTGAAACAAAGTTGGCCAAAAATTTAACAAAGGCAATGAACTTAAAGTTGATGCAATAATTATGCACCATGATGTCATCACTTTAAGAGATTAAAGTGAGGAAATCTGCTTTTCCATTAGGACAAGTGATAAAGTCAGCATCTTATTTAGTTTCTGCTCTCCCTGCAAAAGGATGGTCCCTATATCAGTGACTATTTCTGCATAGCTTCAACACCGTTGTAGCTATGAATATTAATCACTTTAAACACCACCTGTATTATGTCAATACAAGAAAATTAAAAAGAAATAACTGAATCTAATTTCTTCAGTAGATATAACAAACTTAATAAACTCTGTAGGGAAGTAAGTGGTAAAAGATCTTTTGTTTGTTTTTCTAGCAAGGAAAGCAATTTAAGTAAATGTCTTTGTGGCAGGATTTTCAGTACATGAAAACTTGGTCTGTACTGCTACATTTCATAAACTCTATCCACATAAAACTAATATCTAGTAGTACAAATAAAGCCTCCTAAGTCCTGCCACAGGCCAAGTGAATGTAAACGTCATATGACGGGTATAAACTATCCTAGCATAAGGTATCTCTGCAATTCTGTCAGGAGCTCTGTAATGCCGATATCAGTGCCACAACTCGGGGTTTGTCCCTACCAAACAGGGCAGGACAGCAGTCTTCTTCAGAAATCCATTGGTCCCCTCCAAAGAACATTTCTAATTTACTCTTCTCCAGAGCACGGGTTCTCCATATCCAAACACCACTTTGTAAGGATAATCAGAGCTACATGTCTGATCACAGCACTCTCAGTGCTGATTCCCAAAGGCAAAATAAAACAGTGTGATGGTCCCTAAATAGCTACATTCAAATAGTGAAACATGCTTCATTGAAGATAGCAGTTATTTGAGCCCTTGGCTGTCACTGAACAGTCACACAGCAGCATTCTTGGTAGACATGATATTTATTAGAGGAATATGATAAAAATTTTGAAGTGAAAAGGGCATTTTTTTTCAAAATAAATTGCAACATAGAGAATAAAGGCATAAGCTGTAGGAAAAAAGAACATTAGCAATAACACATGCAGCTAAACTAGATATGCATAGGAAGTGGACTTATCACTTCCTCAAAAGTTTTACTACATTGTTAACTCAGACCTTACTAAAAACAGGTTATGGATCTTTAATTGAGATCTGCACATGTTCTGTTGTTAATCAGAACGTCTCCACATGCAGACTGCAATCATACTAATATTCACACTGTGGGTACTTCAGAGCTCAAATCATCTTCACTGAAAGTAGTGAAGTCCAAAATGTGTAATCCTCACAATTCTCAGCCCAATATAAACTGAAATGCTGGCAAGAGAGAACAAGTGTAGTGAAAAAAATGGCAAACAAGAGTAAATAGAACATGTAGCAAAGAGTAACAAGAAAAAAGTTGTGCCAAATCTTGAGAAAAAAAAAAAAAAAAAAAAAGAGGAAGAAAACAACACACACACAAAGACATGCTCTGCATATGATGCAAAAATAGTGTAAGTATTACTGCTGGAAATGATGATTTAAAAGGAGAGAACTGTTTGTTTATTTGTTTGAATATTCTCTAATCAGTACATTCCAATACTAATTTGTTTCTAATTCTATTGTAGCACAAAGGGGATATTTTCTATGTCATCCTAATCAATCTCCCGGGGGGGAGTGGAACTTGTCTCAGCCACTCAGTTGGCCACTATGCTTCCAAGATCTCCTTTCAGCAGCAACAAGGGAGGAAAAAGAAGTAAAAATTTTATCCTATTGTTTATAATATTTGACAAAGGATGTCACACCACCAGGTGAGAAAGCTCCCAACCTACTTTCTAAGTAACTTCCATCAGCAATGCATGTTTGTCACTGCAGGGCTGGCTGTTGTGACTCATCTGTATTCTGGTGGACCCACACTCATTCAGCACAGGCGCCTCTGCTGCCTGCTGGCTTCGGTCCACATTTGACTACCTTGAGAAGATGATCCCCAGCATGCTCTCTAATGATAGCTTTTTACTTCAGCTCTTCCCGTTTCCAGTACTGATTCACTTACATTTAATTCACCTTTCCTTATTCTTATTTGCCAAGGTCATGCCTTAACCCATGAGTGCCATTGTCAATGTCCTCATGCTTCCTATTCAGCGAATTTACTTGTTTACTCTCATTTTCGGTCTTTACTGATCTGTATGTATTCCTTATGACTGATCATATTTCTCCTCCTTAAAGGTGTTTCCAGTTCCCTGTTCCAGTAAGAAGTTTTGTCTTTCCTTACTGAATTGATCTCCGTGTGAGCTACATACTGTCTAATTTTGTCTTTTTGTCTAAAGGAAATGTTTTGATTGCTAAGCAAAACTTGGCTTAGTATTAAAGACTGAACAACTCAGTTTTACAATTACCATCAGTGATAGCTAGAGTGCACATAAAAGAAAAGGGTGATTCAACTCCTGATAAGAAGTACTGACAGGGTGCCCAGCTTTTCTGACGTACATACCTTACAAAATAGAATGTAATCTTGTCAGCGTCTGATTTACTGCCTGGAAATTTACAAAGCAAAGCAAGCATACATAACAGAAAAATTTAGGACTTCATCTGGTTTTTGGCTCTCTCGAATATTTTTTGCCACAACATTTTAAGACAAATAAGTTTTCTGTAAATGGAATGTAGAACAATGCTGCATCTGAGCCTCAGATTGCTTTTTCTCTAAAAAGGAAAAATGGCATAAGATGACCTTGCTAGTCAGAAATCTATAGGTTTCAGTACAGAATCTGCAGATTTGTATACCGGAGCTCAGTTCCACTTGTGCCAACCCACAGTATAGCATTAGCCATGAACTCTAAGCTAACTAATTGGATCCTAATACAATAATTAAATGACAATGGAAAAAAATGACAAGATCATTGTTTAAAGAGCATCTAAATCTTTCCTTTGCTCACATATAACAGGGTTCACTGCCTCTTGCTCTGTGTTATTTTCTCTATACCAAGACATTTCTCAGAAGCTTAGTGGATAAGCAGATTAATGACACGAACAAATCTTGTCATATTTTGGCTCTTGTCACATGCCAAGAGGATGGTTCAGAAAGACAAAATGAATAACAGAAATTTCTGTCTTTCCAGCCCAAAACCAGCATACAGGCAGAGACAAGCAAATGTCACTCTTAGAAAATGACAGGCAAGCTTCAACTAGCGGTTTTCAGGAAGATTGACTTGATCTTACCTTATCCAAATGTCTCTGCAGGGAATCAGTCACATTCAGCACTTAGCTAGGAATTTTGAATTTATTTTTGACAATATAGAGTCTAGTCACTGTGGGTCCCAGAGTGTGAGATTCCCATACCTCCCATGCTATTTCTTTTATATATATTTATAAAAGAAATACACACACGCACACACGCACACACGCACACATATATTGTATACACACACACACACACACATATATATGTATGTATATATATATATATATCATGAATGTTGCATGGAGTAATCCTCATATAGACTTCTCACATGATACTGCCTAGTACTCGGTCACTGTAAACACTCCTCCCTGTTTTTCTTAAAGGAATGTTACCACCCCTTTGTGGGGGCATCTTCAGCCTTCAGGCGTAAAACCTTTCTTCTAGGAAAAGTTCCTTCACTGAACTGTGTTGTATTGCAGTTTTTCTCATCCACAGAGCACCGTTTTCTCAGTTCACTGCTGGTTATCATGCTTCAGCAGGAGAGGTGAGACTACTGAAACTGCTGTGACATGATCAGTCTTGGCCTTGCCAGTAAAACATGAAATCAGAGATTGTTCGTGTAAGGTACAGGCTGCAACCTCCTTATGCCAAAAGGAGGACTGTAAATGAAGGATGGGTTTGCCACAAATAGGACAAGCAGGAATTTCTTTTCCTCAGATAAATTATTCATAAAAAATGTGTCAGGGGATATATACACATTTGATTTTTATCATATAGTATAAGGATTGGATAGCACCCATGAAATTCAATTTCATAGGTGTCCCTAACATACTGTAAACAAGTCATTGCAGAGGTGAATTACTTACTCCAAAATTTTAGTAAAATCTATATTTTAAATCAGTCAGAATTCCAGAGGTAAATGGTCTCTAAATAGTCAAGCATGTTATTCAGGGAACCCCCCTGGTTGGCAGGGGGTGTTCATCATGAAAATTTGAACTACTCATATTGCAGAAAAAAATTTCCAAGAAAAGGGGATTATTTTTTCTCACCTCTGCTGCCATTTTTTATGAAAAAAAAACCCCACAAATTTTAGGAATAAAAGATATGGCCCAAAAGATATTGAGAATACTTTATAGAAATATTAATTATTTCTTCCTCAGATTTATTTTCTTTTTTAAATCCTTTTGCAATGTAATAAAGAGTCATTGGGATATCTTGTGCATGATTAGTTATTACTACCAAAAGACTCAGGAACAAAAGTAAGCCTTGCTATCTGCTTTACAATACAGATATCCTGTTTAAGCAGAGAAAATGACACAGTCATAATTCTAGGATAAAATTGTTTATTTTAAACATTTTAATATCTGTTTTGCTTTTTACCACTTTATATCTTTTGTTATTTTCTTTATACGCCTAAAATATCTTCACCTCCCTCCCTGACAGCAACTATCTGAATTTACGTAAAAAGTATCCAAACTTAAAAAAAAAAAAAAAAAAATATGCAATTCAAAGATAGAATATTCTAAAAGAATTTTTACATTGCAATGTGGAATTGCAATGTAAAAATACATTTTTTTTCTCTTATCACATTTTTTTCTTTCTCCTTTAAAAAGGAAAACATACTAGAAGTTACATTTTCTCATTTCACTTTCAGACTTTGATCTCAGTTCCAGCTTCTAATAAAAGTCATAGTTTACCAGGCAGAGGGGATAAGTGAAATCTCTTGTGAAAGGACCGGACTGCAAACTGCAGCAGAGATGCTTGAGGGTATGTCTTGTTTTACCACGAGAGAGGATCTGTTCATTAGAGTGCTGAGATGGAGTGCTGGGGGCTGTCATATTTTATAATGTCACAGTGTCACTGCTAAAATTACCTAAGCCTGTTTCTCAGAGACTTCTTTCCTCTTTACAGACTTCTCTTCGCTTTCCACACTTTTATTCCTGAGTTTATCCATGATGAACTGCACCAAACTACACAAAGTGTATCTCCTTCAGCAGCACCGTCAAATGCAGTCTAACTTGCATCAGGCACAACCCAGACACTGCATCTGAATATACAAGCTGGTAGTAATTTTATGATTCAGCATGATATCTCAAACAAGAGTAACACCATGTGATAAGCACCATCAAAAATCAAATGTTACAGTAAGTTGCCAAAGTGATTAGAAACCAGACAGGTTAAGGAAGGGGCTGCAGGTTGCAGTCCCTGTGAAGAGCGTTAACTTGTGAAGTTCCTCATTTTCTGTGTCGTGACTCACTCTTTAGTGTCTCAACACATCCTTCCTGCAACTCAGCCAGTCATCCCATCAGAGAAGGCTATCAGACTGGTAAAGCGTGCTTTCCCCTTGGTGAATCCACGCTGACTACTCCTGATCACCTTCTTGTCTTTCACAAGCTTAGAGGCTTGGCATCCAGGCCATCACTTTTCCAGGGATCAAGGTGAGGCTGAGCGGCCTTTAGTTCTCTGGATTTCCCTTCTCGTCCTTTGTGAAGTCTGAAGTGATGTAAGCCTTCTTCCAGTCCTCAGGCACCTCTCCTTTTCTCCACATCCTTTCAAAGACAACTGAAATTCTTAAACAATTTAAATAGGTAATGAATTAAAACTATCTTGATTACTTGGAACATAATCTATTATGACTTCTCATTTGCAATGTTTTTCCCCCCTTTCTTACTTTTATTATATAAAATTAGAATATTCTTTCTACCAAGATCTTTCTGAGAGGCTCCCAGCATCTGTTCAAGCAACTCAGTATTTCAGATGTGAGATTTATGCTTTATATAACAGAAATCTGTATTCTCTTATGAAATAGCAAAATAATAATAAAAAATCTATAACTTTGGGCTATTATCAGACAAATTTTTTTCAACTGATATTTGTTCTCTTGGAAGATACCATTTTAGGAGTGCTAAAATGATATGAGAATATGGTGGTTTTGACTAAAGTTCAATGTTAAAACAAAGGAAATGAATATTGTAATATTGGATATTTCTCTGACTTGAATAAAACATAATCTGATGATAGTGTTGGTGAGAATGATGGTGAAATAATGTATATTGAATAACCTATGGAACAGGAGCTAACAAAAAAAACTTGTACACACACACATACACATACATATGTATATATATACACACTGAAAACAAACTACTCTGATATCTGTTGGCTGAGTGTCATTTTTTTGGCCAGGAAACAGCGTCATGCAAAAAAATACCTCTTAGGGGCAATGGGAAAATAAGAGAGATCTATGTTAACCTGTGCAGTCATGAATTGCACAAGACTCCAGCCACAGCTGCCAGACTTCCCATGGCTCAGCCCTCTGAGACCCAGTCACTCCATCACCTAGAAGACCTTTTCCCTCAGGCTGTCTCAAATGGGAAACTGCTGCTTTGCACTGCCACAACATGAGGAGGAAGCAGAATTTAAACGTGCATAGTAATTCAATCATTTAGGGTTCAAGGAAATTAATTATTTGGATCTCAATGAAGAACTGAGGTCACAGAGAGCTCAAGATCACTCTGATTATGCTCAGTAGGAGATCTAAAGTATTCACCCAGAGACTGAACGATATCCCAGACCTTCTGCAGGCATCCTGGAGCTAAATATTAAATCAGCTCACAGGTGAAGAGAAACACATCAGCATGAAAATGACTCTAGATTCTATATTGAAAAGTCTTATGTTACACAATTTTGAAAAGTTTATTTAGTTCAGCTGCCTTGCTGTCTACCTCAGTTTTGTTTTTGTTGGTGATGGTGGGTTTTTTGTTTGTTTGTTTGTTTGTTTTGTTTTTTTAACCTATAGTGGTAGTAGTAGCAATATTAATAGCAATAATACTAATTTTTCATTTAACTGAGGAAGAGGAAATGCATTTTTAGTAAAATAGAGACCAGAAAAAGCTTTTTTCTCATGAAATTTTAAAAAAATCACAAAACTTCATGTTACTTACAAAATTTTTTTTTTAAGAGAGAAGACAAGGACTGTTTTATGAGAAGAAACATGGAAGGAGGTAACACAGGAAGTACCAATTTTAGATGCATATTCTAAAAGAGACACCTTCAGTAAGATGACATCCAGTTCATACAGTGGGGAAATTCAATGTGGCAAATACAAACTACTGCATTTTTTTCAGTGCTTTGCTTTTCAAAGATAGTAGAGCCAGAACAAATACTTCTTATACCTTGACTGTCCTCTGGCAATTTCAGTTATCTTTGAATACAAATTTCCACTTAACCTATTTAGGAGGCTTTATATACCTGTAATAGGCTAACTACCTTATGCATCTTTTATTCTCTGTTATTCTCCTTCTCTTCACATGAAGGGCTCACTAGACAAGATTCCACTTGTCCTGCACTAGACTTTCATCATACCTATAACTTGAGAATGGTTCGAGCACTCTATATAGTCCATGATTTTTATTCAGTGTGTTCCTTTTCTTCACTAGCTTTCAGGAATATTTGTTTTACTTTCTAAAGACTTACTAGCTTTCTTGTTCTATCATCTACTTCCACAACACAAATTAATTAACGTTATGTTCCATTTGTAAAGTGATCAAATGTTTGAAAACTACTTTTATTACTGAGAAAGTCTGCCATTGTTCCTACTTGTCTCCTATTCACCACAAAATGTAGAAATTCAGAGACATCAAGGCTAAATGAAGAAGAAACCTAACCAAATCAAACCAAACCAAAGAAAATCACAGCTGTAGGTATTTAATTCTTACTAATATTATAGTTATTCAGAGACTGAAAAAAAAAAACAGATGTAACTCTCAGAACAATCTCTATGACCAACTGATAACTCTTATCCTTTAGAATTAATGAAAAAATAAAATGAGAGACAAATGTTAATATAAGAGAATATAACTAAGTTGCTGCAAAATACTGAAAAGCTGCTGACACCTCATGGAAATTTTTGATGAACTTCTGTTTACAAAAGTTTCGCTTATGCTAACATAATTTTTCTTATCACCTTCTACCCACCTAGCTTTCTCTCCTGCCCCCAGAATGCTGCTTATGCAAGACTGCAACTGTCAAAACTAAAGGCTGAATGAATTAGTTCATAAAATTCAAACTACATCTTAGAAAGTCTTTCTGAAGGATGATTTCTGTTAAAGACTCCATCAGACCCTCTTGGTAAAATCTCTTTACCCCATTAATTCTCATTGCCAAACTTCCACTAAAACTCATTTACCTTAATAGCACAGTCTTTACTTTCATTTGTTGCCATAATGAATATGCATTTTTATATTATTGTTGCCTGAATTATTTTGAATTTTGTTCTACTTTTCTCTTAATGTTTAGATTTCTTCATCATGTCCACAATATCAGGACATAATGCACGTAATAGCTGTCTCCTCCTGACAAATGTTTGGTCAGAGATCAATTCTAAATCTTTTATTTAGATTTTTTTGCCTCAAATTCAAATGATGAACTGATCTTTTACCAATTTTTCAAAACTGTAAGATTAGCTCTTCAAAACAAAATCAGTTATAAATCATTGTGTACTTTCAACCTTCTTTTTGTAGCCAATAACCACAACTAAAACATTATAGCTTTGTTTGAGTCTTCTCTCTGAAAAATATTTTTCTTCTAACCTCCAACTCATGATTCAGTCTGGGCAAACTGGAAGTCAAGATTAGTGGTAGACAGATGTTTTTCTGCTCGTTATTCTATCTGAAAATTAATGACCAGGAGAATGATTAGAAAAAATCTGTTCTCAAAAATATAACGCTAGACCAACAGATAGATAGATATTAGATATTATCTGCTAGACAGATAATTAAGTAGATTGATTCTGGCTTCTAATTTCTAGGCTGTGGTTCCTTATACTTCAAAAATATTAGATATAAATTGAAGATAATTCTGTATTAACCCAAGTTAGTATAAAATTAAATAAAAACATGCATATATATTAATGTGTTTGTGTGTGTATGTTTGTATGTATGTATGTATGTATCAAGACAGAAACCCAATGACTGATGCCTGGAAGTGGGTCTACAATGAGAGAACATAAAAATCTAACTGCAACATGTCAGCTGTATAGTATCATGAAGGAAAAAAAATGAAATATTTCAAGAAATAAGCAGTATTTCAGGAAAGAAGTAAAGCAATGATACGACTTGAGGTAAAAAAAAAAACATTTCTGTTATAATGAAGATGTGTTATAAAATTATAAGCTGGAAAAAGATTACATTATTTAAATACCTTTTCTGCTATGTTTTCCCAACTAATAGGTTCTTGACCAAATTCTCCACAATGTTAGTTTTCTTGATCCATTGAAAGCAGCTCATCTCTATAATGTGCAGAATCGTCCATGAAGTAACAACACAATGCATAGCAAAATTATTTCTGGTATTCCTTTGAGTATTCAGCCATCCAGTTATCTAACAGACCTTTTTTCAATTGATCTAAAGTTCCTTTTTCAAACATTTTTTACCACTTTCAAAATATATCAGCTGCCCAATTATTTTATTCCCTTTAAAAAGTAAATTAAAAAAAAATCTAAATAAAATACTCCAATGAATCACCTGTCTAAATTCAAACATGTCATTATGAGTATAGACTTCAAATTTGAAAGGCCAAATGAGCAAGTGATTGAAAACAATGGCTTATGTATGGACTTGAGCAAATAAATTCAGAAAAAAATGTTCTGCAATCATTACCTGTGCACACAAACATAAACTACAATAACTATGGCACATCAAAAAGAAAATATCAATCACTCTTTCCCTTTGTCCTTCATAAAAATATTCTAAAGCATTTCTGCAATGAAACTTTGATCTGGTGAACTTTAACGCTAAATGCAGCTAATAGAGCTTAGTGAACTCTCAACAAATTAATTCCTTGTTTTGGGCTCTGGAATTGATTTTATTCATTCTGGCCTGTGAAGAAGGATTCATCACTCGAGACTATTGCAATATGAGCAGCAAAGTCAATAGCATGTGACAAAGAAAGTGAACTGAAGCAATGATTTAGCAAGTTCAGGCTATAAAATGGATTATTTGAATCAAAAAGGACTTGAATGTGGTTTGAATTTCATGGTTGTGGAGGAACATCAAAGAAAAGAAGGCATTTTCTTGCTTAAAATAAGCAGGAGGGGAATCTGCCCTCTATTTTATTTTTTCTTTCAAAGATAACAGCAAGTTAATTAATATAGATTGGGAAAAAATAATAAACTTCACCTCGAAGCAAGAAAGGAGCTATTGCTCTGGAAAAAGGCATTCCTGCCATGGTAATTTCTGCAGTAGGATAGTTGTATGCCAGTGGTTCTTGTACTGTGCAGGCAAAGCACAACAGAACTGTCTCAACCTATGTGAACACACATTATTTGTATTTTAGAAGTTTTTTTTAGAGTTTTGAGTGCGCACACACACACACAGAGGAATACCATCTAAATTGTAAAAGACTACACATCAGGGCTTCTGTGAATTAAGTGCTGCTTTTCCAAACACAGGCAGACTATTTAGCTATCTTGTCATTTTCATAAACATTCTCAAAACTGGCATTTCTTTACTTAAAAAAGAAAAAGAAAAAAATTACATTCGTCTTTTGGTGGTTTAGCTGATGGTTAGGTTAATAAAACACCGGTAGTTCTCCTTCAAGCTTTTCAGGATCTGTACCTTGACATAAACAACTACTGTTTCAGTACATCAACTACTGTTGACAATCAATATAAGAGGTTAATACAAATATACTGAGATACCAGAAGACTCCAGTCCTGCTCTGTGTAGCAGGAGATACACAGGCTACCCTTTGGGATTTGCATTTTCATCTTCTATGTATTTTGTCAGAAATTGTTGGAAGGTTAAATTTAAAGTGTATCCTGTTATTTTTGTATAATCTGAGGGATAGGAATGAACCTGAAAAACGTGGGGGATAGAGTATCTGCAAGCTATGCCACGTAGAAAAATCTGACCCAGCTCTGTCTAAGATTGTCAGACTCATTTTACTTGCTTCCTAGAAGCAAACTGTAATCCAGCATGTTGCACCTAGAACTGTCTATAGGATACTCACTGGGAAAAATGCTGACAAGAAGCTGATTTGAAATAACAAGTTCTAAAGACCTTTTTCCTCTATTACCCATTTAACTTGCTAGTGTTTTCTCCCTTCTGTATGTAAATTATATAGAGCAGAGTACGTTCGTTCTTTCCTCTGGTGTAACTCTAGTTGTGTTCAGTGAAATATTACCGTATTCTACCTTAAATAGTAAATGACTCCTTATTTTCTATGGCACGTACAACTTTGTATTTAACATTACTTTTCTCAGTGTGCACGTGTTCTTACATATGTTTGACTCTAAAATAAATATAAGCTTAATGCTTTTAGTTGTGGTTCCTTTCCATGGCACAAACATGTAGAAGTTAAAGCAGAAGAAAGGCTCAAATCAGATGTCAGTCTGCCAACACATCTACTGAAGCTGCAGCCTAAAGTGGAAAAATCAATGAAGTTTTCATTCAAATGTCCGCAGTTAAATGTATACCAAATTAATATGCAGAATTGTGGCTGTATTTATTAAGGACTCTGGCTCTGGCTTCTGCATGCATACTAAACAACTCTGTTTATGCATGAAGGTAAGTACTACTCATCTCCATGAATGCACGGTAATTTGATATCTCCAAGATACGACAATAGTCTCTGGATGGATGGACAGCCAGATGGACAAAAAAGCTGGCTGAGTGAGCAGGGCTGACAAGGTAGTGTTTAATGGGTTGTACTTCCTTGAGGATGGCAACAAGCTGATACAGCAGGACTCTACCCTGGGACATGTCCTGTTTTAGGTGTTCACCAGTGACAGGAATAAGGTGAAGGAAAGCACTGAGAGGGTTTGCAGATAACACCAAAATGAGGGTAGCAGTGGACATATGCAAGGACAGCACTGTCATCCAGAGGGACCTAGGCAGGCAGAAAGACCCCACCAATGAATACATTAAACAAGGACAAATGTCTAGAGTGATGGCAGGGATTATCGCCTGTGCTCAGCACTTGTCACACCACATCTGGATACCATGTCCAGTATTGAAGCCCCAAGACATCAGTAAACAGATGTGGTTTCAGGGGAGGCCACTGAGGTGCCAGGGCTGCAGCTTTTTGTTTGGCAAGGAGAAGCTGTGGGGCCAGGCTGGGTCAGCCTGGAGCAGGGACAGCTTCACAGGACTTAGCAGCAGCCCCAACACTGATGAGGAGAGTAGGAAGGAGATGGGGCCAGTCTTCACAGTGGTGCCTGGCAGGAGGGCAAGAGGCAGAGGGCAGAAACTCAAACTAGAGAGGTTCAGGCAAGAGGCAGTGGGCAGAAACTCAAACTAGAGAGGTTCAGGCTGGAGATAAGGAACAACATTTTCCCCATGATAATAATTGAGCATAATTGCTCATAATTGCTCATAATTGAGCCAGTTGCCCGGAGAAGTTATGTCAGCTTCATTCCTGGGGATTTTCAAGCCTTAACTGGATAAAACTCTGAGCAACCTGGTCTGACCTCATATTTGACATTACTTGCAGCAGGAGATTGCATTAGAGACTTCCCGAGGTCCCTTCCAGACAGAATTGTTTTGCAATTCTATAATTTTCCCCAGTTAGTTACTGTCTGTATAGCTGTTTATCCATATTTTTCCACTGGTTCCTTAGGCTATTGCACTCAATTTTTCACACTTAATAGGGCAATAGGACCTGTTTTCTCTGTGAAATGATCACTTGAAATTGTTAGTATGTGAATTGTGGTCCATCTCCTAAAATTAGCTTTCTAGCATCACATGACTGATGTTCTCACCAGTACCTTGGTGAGACTCATAGCTGTGTTGGTCTAAGTTACCCCAAGAGAAACAACTGCAATAATCAACTCTCAGTAGGTAGTTTTTCCCCTAACTTCAGATAATTCAGTTGCTAGTTACTCTGATGCACTTGTAGGAATTCACGTGCATTTACATCCCGCCAGTGGTGTGCATTTTGTCTTCACGTGGTCTAGTGCAGAAGCAAGAAGCTCGTCTTTAGTCTCAGAAAAACTTAGATGCTCTGGTCTCATTTTCTCAATATTGAGAGGTTTGTTTGTTTGTTTGTTTTCATTGTCAGTGTTTACCCATTTTCCAAAAGTTTCCTATAATCAAATATCCATTATATTGTCACTCTACACTTCTCTTACTCTCTAGATCAGCAAGCATTGCATTGTATATATCATCTTTAGCAACTTACCACTGATCAAGATACCTGAGAAAAGAACTGATGTATGAGCTTTACTTCTATACTTTTGTTCCCTTTCTGTCCATATCTTTGTAAGTGTCAAATCAGGTATTAATGTTTGATAATACAGTGCTTATGGCAGAACTGAAAAATCTCTTCCTGCCTTTGAAACACAGTTATGTGAGGGTGTTAGGGTGGGGGAGGAAAGGTTTAGAGGATCGTATATTAACTTTCATCTTAGTATTTTCTAAAAATAGTGCACAACATAATGTTGCCATGGACTGAATTAATTGGAATCACAAGCCATAGCTGATCCTTCAGGCATATGGTAAGGACAATATTTTTAGAGATTTATCTCCAGCTATGTACTACATTTTTATGTAACCTGTTTGTCTGCCAGGTCTTCAGTTTCAGAAATCCATAAATAGAATTTTTATTGCTTATTAACATCCTTTGTAAAAGGTTGGGTTGAATAATTTTTATTCTGACAAGATATATTATCTTGATTTAGGCTGCTCACATCTCTAGAGATCTGCAGCAGGAGTAAGTTACTCAAGATTTCCCCCCCTCCCCCCCCCCCAGAATCATTGAACTGGTAAGGTTGGAAAGGACCTCTGGAGATCATCTAGTCCAACCCCAAAACCCCCTTTTCCCTAAGAGGCTTTCAAAATATGCCATGATCTCAGCAACTTAAACACCTAAACATCGACCAGGTTGAAATTATTTATATCTCTTGTTAAGACTCCTAAAGGGAGATAATTACATATTAATACAATGCAAGGAGAACTGTTAACTTGAGGGCTCATGTGGCTTGAGCTTGTCACTAGTGGGAAAAAAAAAACAAATATTTTGATCACACATTCATGCACAGTGGCAAGTATTGTAAGTAATCCCATTGCCCAGTTAACAATATCATGACTGCTTCATGGTCTTTAATGCATTCTTCTTGACTCTTGATGTAAGGAAATGATGATATCCCCAATTTACAGGCACCACCAAAGACTGTAGCCCAGGTCATCTAAACCAGAAGTTTGGCACCTGAGACAGACCCTTGAAGCTTTTCAGATTACTTTATATGGTAGGTGTTGTCTGTGTCAGGGTAAGAAAAAAAACACCAGCCTACACAGTTTCAGAGTAATAGCTAAATAACTGGGTTATCCTTTCTGTGTGTGTTTCATATGTTTCATATCAGATTACTCTCAATTCAGGTGATTCTATTTTCATCAGTTTTGACTGGATTCTGCCAATTTCTACTTTATAGAAACATATTTACCTAGATATTTTGAAACTATAAATATTTAGAGTTTACATTCATGCCTAGAGAAGAATGTTTATGAAACAGAAAATCCAACATTGTAATTAGTTTGAAGCTGGAATTGACTGTATGCTTCTTTGTTCTTTCTAAAATGATGAAACACAATTTTTCAGCTATCAGATCTATCACCTCAAATCTTTTTTTTTTTTCCTAAATCCTGCAGCTTACTGTAACAGCAAGAAAATTGGAGATATATCTATCAGTTAAAAATATATACCCTGAATTGTTCATGGCAGCTGGTAACCTCTACTGCCCTGTACTCAACACGCTAAGCAAGGTGTTGAAGTCAAATTCCAGAATACAATACAAATGAGAAAATAATAATGAGTAGTATGCCCCATTGCAATTTTCTTGGGATAAATTGTTGTATAAATTCTGAATATTCCACCATGAAAATTCTATCTACTTTCTTTAATCTGTCAAAGGTAACAAATCTGTCAAATCTGTCAAAAGTAAGGTTATTTCTCATTTACTCGGATGTGAGAGAGAAGGTATTATGAGTTTCACTCATTGATGATGACACTATAAACTTTATCATTTATCAAACAATGGAAACAATGGAAGTTTTTTTGTTTATTTGTTTTTCTTATGTAAAAGTTATCCCCACGTAACCAGCAGTGACTGTGTCTTAGTATGCATTAATGTGGTGCTCTGCGTTTGCTCCTCAGTGCAAGTTAAACTGTGGCTGTTGTTATCCAGTCTATCTGAGGTTAACAGACCGGCTTTTGAGGGTACATGTCAGCGTACTGCGTCAGAAGCCCAGTCTGAGAGCACGTCTCCTCTGAAGCCCCCCGGTCACAGCTTGATACCAGGACCCAGGCAGACTGAGGCAGCTGCTGTCCCTGCTATCTGCTCACTCCTTCCCCTGGAAGCTTGGCTGGGACATCCGACCTGCTCATGACACAGTTTCTAAATCGTAGTAGTTTACAATCTGGCCAAGTCAGGAAACTGTGAGTGGTCATCAATTTACTTTAGGCTCTGAGATTTAGACCATAGCTCTTCCAAAGCTGCCTGATTCCAGCTCAGTTCTGCTTGAACAGCAAACAAATGTCAAGGCAGGCGTCAACAGCTGGCCACTTCTGAAAACGATAGCTCCTAAGATCTGTAAACACAGTATTTAATTATAATTGGAAGTACATTTCAACAGTGTTATTTGACTTTTTCTATATTCCAGTTAGTGTGTGAGGGCAGTTTTAATTTCAAATAAGTATTTCGACTTCTAACTATATATTGTTAAACTCAGTAACTAGAAACATGCATGGTGATGCTAAACTCAGTTCATTAGTAGATTAACTTAGTGGCCCCAGATCTGAAAATATTTGGTGCAGGAGAATTTTGACTTTGTAGCTCTACTAACACCGGGAAAAAATAGTTAACAAAAATAAAATATTGCAGTTGTTCCCACATTTACATCCTTTGTTTTCAGCTCCTGAAAATTATATGTAGCTTGCAGAAGCAAAGATGAAGAAAGAGATTGCAAAGTCAAAATTTTGATGCATAGTTTGGAAAAAAAGAAAAAAATAATAATTTTGAAAAGAAAGAACTCAAAAGAAATTCAGGAAAAAAGTGCAGAAAAATATCATGTAATATTCCTAAAATATCTACATAAATATGTCTTTGTAATATGCTAGGAGCTATTATTCATATAGATTATAGATTATATTATATATTATAAAACTAAAATTGTTAAGTTTACATCCATTTACATGAACTGAAAATCTATCTATAGATTACTGGATAAATTAAGCACTGTTAGTAAACTGTTAACTTTGAAAACTTGCTCTTCCTCATAAATAATCTTTTTTTTTCTGTTCTGTGAACCTACCCGCCCTAAAAAAAAAAAAAAAAAAAAAGAGAGAGAGAGAGAGAGAGAGAATGAGTATCAAATTTAAGGAGATAGAATAGTATTAGGGGAAAAAATCAATATTTTTGATATTTAACAGCAAGAGTATAAAAAACAGTAAAACTCCATAAAAAACATAATTTCAGCTGTCTTTGTATTAGACTCACAGATCAAACAAATGCCATGGATGCAGAACGGAAGTGGGAGGGTAGGTAGAAGCAGAGGTATTTCAACCAATTTCTGGAAAAGGAAAAGAAATAAAAAAAATTGCAAACAAAACACAGGGATTAAGGTATGAATTAAAGATTAGATATTAACTAGTGAATTAATCACATCCCCTTTTTCACAGAATCTGAGCAAACAATTTTACTCATGCAGTGAAGTCTCTGCTTGTGAGCTGTGTCATGCTGCATGCATAAATCTGCACCACAGAGCGTGGTAAGAAGCCTAGAGATTATACAGTCGCACTGTGACAGTTTTCATGAACTTAGACCTCTCATGAATGCATCACAAAAAGACCTTTATCAGAAGCACAGTTCTCAAAGAGGCAGCAGCTGAATGGAGCTTTGTCTGTCCAGATACAGACTACATAATCCTCTGTCCCCAGCCTCATTCCTAGTCAATATTTTTAACTCCTAGGGCAGCTGAAAAAGAAGGATTTATGTTTTTTTCGTAAAACGTGTTGTCTCCTGCCTCCCTTCCCAAAATTGCTAGCAGTTGATTGTTTGAAAATAGACGATTTTCAGATAACTCTGTGTCTACCAAACTATGCTGTGGAGACGAGTCTCTTTTGTCCCTGGTTTGAAGAGCTAGTCATAATCATCATTATCATAACCATACCCTGTTGATCTGGGCCAATGAATATCTATATTCTGGAATTCAGAGGAAAAGTCTGCAGGGGGTGAATATTTCAGGCCACCCAAGGCTCAGACAGAGAAAAGACAAATAGGTTTGAAAAACCACTGCAGACAAAAAAAATCATAATTTCATAGAATTTCAAATAGAGATTGACAGTAGAGAAGTGGAAGGGTATTTGGGATAGCTTTTGTTTTGAGCTAGATGGGTAATAAAACATAGAAAACACAAGAGGGGAGTAAATACTACTGTAGATAACTTCTGAGACATAATTCCACTCCTCAAGCTTTCAAAACACCTGAATCAATAGATTTGGACTTTAAAATAAGAACTAGTAAAATGCTCAAGTTACAATGTAGTTCATTATTCAAGTATTGCTATATATTTTATAAATAATATTCAGAGATGTGGGTTTCAAATGTCAAAATTCCAAGGAGATGACTGAATCCTAGGAACATGCATTAATTTTTCCTTTGTGAGTACCAAAAAACATTATTCAATGGATTAGTAGTAAAGCTTAACAGAAAGACCTTCACCGTATATTACTACTTCTGTACTCTCTCAGGCAACACCAAACAATACTACACTAGCAGCATTTTTGTGCTTGGTATTGTTGGAGTGGGGAATGAATGGTCTGGCACCTGGAATTAGCTTGTGTTCTTGCTTTGTATCATCCACATCACATAGTTCTATACCTGCACAGTTTTGCTAATAATATGAAGACATGTCAATATATGGCCTGCTGTAGATACCTGAAAAATATTGTTCATTTTTCAGACAAATAAAATTTTTCCAGACACTGGGAAAGCAAAATGGGAAATTGAGCCCTAACAACTAGTTTCAGGAAGCTATAGATGATACCATGATAACCTCGCCCTATGTTTGGATGGTTGAAGGAATGGGACAGAGAGGGGGTACAGATCTGGACACTGAAGGAGTCATTCCACTGGGACAACTGTGGAAAAAAGATGAGGGAGCTTTTCCTAATATGGTGGATTTTACAGCTTGGAATCAGAACGAGCTCACATAACCAAATCAGTTTTTGTAAGGCTCATCCAAAAGGCTGTACTTGATTAACATCATCAAGGGAACTATTTTTCTGAAATACAGTCTGATAGCAGCCAGCATTGGCTAAGTGTGTTCTGCTCCACAAGGACTGACTGAAAGTCCTCAATATGAATTGTCACCTGTCTCCACTTAAGCCATACAATGCTAGTGATGGAGAACTGCAGCTAGGTGACCAAACATGAGTTTCTGTTAGCTAGAAACAGTGATTTTTTTTTCTCCATTGTGCTAAGCATCTAGCACCTACAGGGAATCTGTAGATCGTGAAAAATTATAACACTTTTTGTGTGTGCGTGTGTGTTTGCATGCATGTGTTTACCATACTTCAATTTATTCTTTCAGCTTTATCTCCCTTTAGTATAAAAATTAGAAGAGATAATCTCCATCAAACAAATAGTGCTTATTTTAAGGTCTTGACCATGTACAGTACACAAACAAATGTACTTAATTTCGAGCAGACATGTAATATACTTCAATGAGTTTACCACTGAGGACAAATAAGTCCTTCAGAAGCTAACCCAAGGTTTCCATGGATCCTCTAGATCTCAAAATCACTGTGCCGTACTCTGTAAGAAGAGACAGGCTCAAATACTGCTTACATGCTCCATGCAGATGTTGTTGGAGGAGGTTATATGGTTTGTGTTATGAAGTGGATCGGATGAGTTTATCTTAATGCTCCTTTCAGGGCTCAACTCACCAAAGTTAGAGCAAAATACCATATCTAGGGAGTCCTGCAAATATATTTTAGAAGCTTCAGTTGTTGCAATGGTAAATTTATATGCAAGGAAGATGACTGAAAAAAGTTAGCATAAACCAGGCATGGTTTATTGGCCATGATATTTGTCCCTTGCTGTAAGTTTTAGCTATAATCTGGAAAGATATATTTATCTCCTTGAGAGATTATTCAGAACTTAATTATGCTTATTATAGACATGTTTTGTGAGAAGGAGAGAGAAAAGAGAGAAAGAGGAATAGAGGGAAAGCATGCCACTTGAGCATTTAAAAAGCACACAGGACAAAAATGTCTAAAGACTAGCTCAGGAAGAAGACAAATGCTATGAAACCTACTGTTCCACCGAATCCAAATTGTCAGACTTCATATTTCAAGTCTGAACAGCAACCAGCAAGTATAGCTTCAGAGAGAAATTGTGTTTACAAGAGAAACTGCCAGTATTTATCAGAATGTTTTACGCGAAATCTCATTAGTGAACTCTCAAAACCCACTATGTAGTGTATCATTTATGACCATAGCAGTCAGCTTACTAGTGAGAAATTCTGGCTATTCCAGATGCAGAAACGTCAAAAACTGACAGCAGCCATAGTAGCTGTAAATATGATGGTGGTAAATGGGGAACAACAGGACCGAATTCCAGAATCCTGTGAGAGAAAATATCTTCAAAGAACCAAAGCAAAAAAGAAACACACAGGAAAAAAATGCTTACCTAAGGTGAATATGAATTTAAACAGATACTGCTGGTTATGTGTATGGATACTGTGTCTAATACTGCTCCCACATAGCATAAGTTTTGCTCTACCTGCCAAAGTCTATCAAGTGCAGTATATTTTTTCTCCCTGTGCAAGTATCACAGTGTGATGTCTCTGGTTCATGTTCACACAAGTCTCTATAATACAGTACAGTCAACAACGGTCATATTCACATTGATCCTCAGCCCTCTGGGAAACAAGGATATATATGATACAAGGCTTTACATACTCGTTACATTTACTTACTCGTATAATACAAGGCTGTAATACATACTCATTACAACACATTTATAGCGTCACTGTGTCAAAGGCATGATATCTGTGTCATAACCAAGACATTTGCTATCGCTTTATGTGGCTACCAAAGAAAAGACACAAAATGGAGGGTAAGCTACTTCTGAATCGCTTTGTAACCTGAGTCTCATCACAAGACACTGGATGAATGGCTGCTGGCTGGCTGGTTGGATGGATAGATGGATGGATGAACCGTTTTCCATACTCCATTTCATTTTTACAGTACATTCTGATATCCAGGAGTCCTATAAAGTATATCATGTAAAGAGAGCTTGGCAAAGTGCTGAGGAGAAGAAGAAAAATCAAAATGCTTTTTTTATTTGCTCTTGTTGTTTTTGACTTAGAATGAAAGGGATTGTTCTTTGGGATTGTTAATTGGCACATTTCCATTGATTTCTTTGCAGTTCTGCCAGTTTACATCAGCTGAAAATCTGATCTTCAGAATGAAAAGTTTAGTAAGAAGGAGAAAATAAAAAGAAAGTGTATATACATGACTGTATGTATACATGTATATATGCACAAGTACACCAACAAAAATTGGTATGGCCAGAAAAATGTTACCACGAGGAGCCATATTTCTGAGAACATAAAACATCCAGGTAATTTTTGTGCTTATGGAAAGAGCACTCACAGTGTTGCCTTGGAAACCAGTCTCCATTTTATTCTATAGTCTGCATTTAATGCAAGACTTTTATAACCCCCATACTAGCCAATCTGAAAAGATGAATATGCTCTAGGTGATTCAGTTTCCTGATATTTCCATTCCCAAAGTCTTCAGATGCAGTTGACAGCACAGAATTTTGGGGAGCAATAAATCCTTCTTCAGGTTTTCCATCTCTCAACTCCAAGAACTGAGACATAAATAGCTAATCTGTCTGCATAAGGAAAATAGAAACTTTGATAGTCTCCATGTAGGAAACTTTGAATGGCTGAGAATAAACAAGATGACATGACATGTGTGGTCATGATTCCTCTCTGGAAAGGTGAATGAGTACCAAGACAGAAAGATGGGAGAGGCTGAGGGGAGCATTGTAGGCTTTTAAAGGAAGGGGAAGTAGGAGCAGAGCTGAAACCAAGCTCTAAAGAAACAAACTGCTGTTCCTGGCCAAATCAATGGTTCTTATAACTTCACACCTTGACTCCCCAAATAGGTTATACTTCTTGATTTAGATGGAGGTATGATCATGAAGGAACATCCCAACTGCCAGCAAAGAAGCTGTTATACATCCTGACTTACAGGGCTGTCTGACCCTGACAGGACTGGTTGCCTGCTGCAGATCCATCCATCATGGTCAGGGTTTTAATGGAGTATGAAAGGCCTCTGTGCTATTTTGGTGCTGCTTGAAGTCAGTGACCAAACTATTCCCAGCTCTGAAAGCCAGATAGGTTAAAGCTCATCTTCAACCCACATTCAACTTATAAATCATTTCTAAAATGCCACTTTAAAAGGATCGTCAAACTGTTGTATTGCCTTTAGTATTTTGCCTGCCCTGTGTAAGTGATACTAGGAAAAGTGCCCTGGAATCCAGCTGATGGAAGGGATAAAAATATGCCTTAGTTATGCTGCCAACAAAAGTAATGTATCCATTCCACAAGATCTGATTGTGTTGTTCTGAAATAAACGAAGTATAAACCCACTGTCATCATTTTTTCCTTGAAGTATAGAAATCACAACGAATCAGCATTTTCGTTTCTGCAGAGTGTACTTGGAATTGCAAATATTCCCTAGTTATAAATCAATTGTATTTAGCATTTTTATCAATATTTCAAACAGTTCTGTGGAAGTAATGGGTCTTTCTGCTATGTTCATTAGTATCAGCCAAATGGCTGCAGAAGATTCATTCCTGTTGGTGCTTTTGTCTCAGTCATGTGAATTGTTAAATATAGTTATTAACAGGACTTGGCTTTTCTGTAATTGAACCTGTGATGTCTTACTTTAATTTAGTCAACTATTGTCATTTGTAATTTCTAAATCTATCCTTCTGTATATTTTTATCAGCCTCATGAGAAGAAAAATAGTGGAAATAGGAAAAAAAAGGCAGGTTATACTCACTTATGAGTAGCAAAGTAGAAGCAGAAAACCATTTTTAACCATACTTCTTTATATATGGCTGTGTAAGGGGAAAAAGGACTGACCACAGCAAGTAAAGTTTAAAGATGTAACATGAAACAAGTCTGTAACAGGAACATTAACTTAAGCTGCATTGCATATCCTGTCTGTTTTACTGTATTCATCTGATCATGTGCAGCCCCCACACTAAAACAGCCTCATTAAGGCTTATAAAGTCAGGTAATGGGAAATTCAAGACCAACTGAAATTTTCATGTGTTTTATGAATTATTATTTAGTACTTAATTATATGATTACCCTATATGCTCTCCACAAGATCTTTCTTTCTTTTAAAAAATCAGTGAACATGTTTGGGAGACAAATGAAAGTCCTGAAAAACAGAGTCCATAAAAAATTATAAAGCAGTTATTTTCTTGCACACATGCTTGCAATTTTCCCTAACATTAAGACTGCATATTTAATGTTTTCTTATTATTTAATTTAATGTTTTCTTATTTAAAAATCTACCAAATGTTTTGACCTCCAGAAATCATGATCAGGAAGATATCACACAGACCTTATTGCCAGAAGTATGTAGATGGCTGATGGCAATAGGAAGTTGTCATACCTTCCCTGGAGCAGAACTCCTTGGAATGGGAAGGAGCTTCTTATTAGTAGGTTTAACAGATATTTTTGATGATAATAGTGGTGAGCACTGGAAATCCCAAATTTAATTCCGCAAAGTGAGGGCAGACAAAAAAAAGAATATTCCAGAACAAAAAATGAAGATTGTTTGTATAGCTGTGAGCAACTAAAGTCTTGTAATGGAAAATATATTATAAATTTAGTAATTTGTAGAGCCCTTTGCATGGCAAAAATCCTCATGGAGTCTTTAATCTAGGACACAGACCCATAGAGATCCTACACCAATAATCAGAAAGAGATGCACAAAATTCAGCATTGTTGTACTTTAATCAGAAAGGGGAATGAAAAAATAAGGCATTGTGCAGAGGTATATATATAATACCATAGGCAATTACAGACTCAGAAATGGAAGAAGGAATTGACTTTCATAACCCTAGGTCAGCTTTTAGGATTTACTATAATCCTATGATTTACCCATAGTCTGTGAGCTGGCCCTGCTATAAAAGTCTTCAAATATGCTCTAGCCTATAGTTATAAATTTCAAACAGACATGTACATATCAGATAGATTATTGGTTCCTATCAGTGACTAATCAAAATATTTCTAACTGCAGGAGTAAGAGCATGGCGTTAAAAGCTAAGAAGACATTACATTTTTAAGTGCTAAATCAGTGTATACTCCTCCTTCCTCTCATGTTTAATAATCCTAAAAAATGAAAATGATAAAAAAATGGGGTTAAAAAATTTAAGGGGTGAAAAAGAGTTAAACAAATTTTAAAAAACACTGCTAAACCCTGGAAAGCTGCAATCACTGAAGTTTTCATTGCAAGTGTAAAATACATGCCTAAAGAATTCAGAAAAAAAAATAGGACTGTTAATTCAGTGCACAATGATAGTCTAATGTCTTTTTGCAATGTCATGCTCCATCATAAACTTTTATTTCATTCTGCTTTCTCCACTTTGTATCTGGCAAGCCTTACATTCATTGTAGTCTGAAAATGGACACAAAAGTAATAGCCTCAGAAATTCTAGTCAGACAGTATTTCAAGGATTCCATATCCTGTCATTTTTACCAGTTGTAGTCTCAGATTGCTAAATGACTCTGATCTGTATTTTTGTTGTTGCTGTTTCACAAAAAAAAAAAGAAAAAAGAAAGAGTATCTTTCATTTGTGTAATCTCCTCATAAATAACCACAGTAATATTAGGTTATATCAAACAGCATATACCAATGTTTTTTCTGCAAGACCAGTCGATAGAAGACGCCTGCCGGAGAAGAATAGAACAAGACAAGTGCATTTCTCTCTCTGCGTACTCCCTACTAGCTTCCAGTAGTCTCTGAGTTAAGGACTACTTGTCACAGAGGTGACCATCGATGATTTGACGGTAGTCAGTGTGATTTTTCTTGTACTACTTTTTTCCATGAATTCTTCAATAAAAATGAGTGACATTTTTAACCTTCTGTGAGCTTTTCATTGTTGACAGCTTGGAGTGTTGCCATCCCAAACTGGTAAGTTCCAAAGTTCAGTTCCCCGCTGTGTGACAAAGAATCTGCATTTACTGCCTGCAGTGTGATCACTTCATTCAATTTGCATTAGTGAACCCTCTTCTCCCATTCATCTTCTTCCTGCCCCTTGTGCCTTTAAGGACCTACAGGCTACAACAGTGGTGGGTGCTTTGAAACTGGGAAAGATAGGGATAAGACATTTAATAAAGCTTGTCAGAAGCTGGGCTTGATTGTGGTTGCTTGGCTCCACATTGAATTACTTTCCCATGGGGAGGACATATGTACTATGATTCTGGACACTACTAACAATTTCTTTGTCTAACTAAGTTAGCCAGTAGCCTAAAGGCAAAGCAGATTTTCTCTGAGTAGCCTAAAGGCAAAGCAGATTTTCTCTGAGTATGATAAGAGTGATTTATTACTTCATTTCTCTTTTTCAGTGGTCAAAGCTCTATATTCCCCATTTGAATTGCTTCTTAATTTTCAGTAGTTTCTGTCAAATATTTTCTATGCATATGATCCAGGTTTCTTTTAGAACTATGGTACATGGCCAGCCTGAAACAAGCTACTCCTCCAAAACATATAGACTTGAGCTTAATAACCCTTGCTATAGCTGCAGGTATATGAAGGCTTCTGCTTCACATTTAACTGAGAAACAGTGAAAACTTCATATGCTGTTTATCCTGCTAGACGAATCATAGATACTGCATATGAGTGTGGATTATTCCTCATCTCAAGATGCTGGGTTAATGCAGAAAGTTTGCATAAAGTGTAACACCAGCACAGACAGAGTAAGGATCAGTAATCAGTAATCAGTAATCAGTAACTGATTTTACCAAATACTCAAGATTAATGTGAAAGAATATATGAGTCAGCTCAATTAGAAGCAGTATACTACTTTGCCTGTACTGACTAGAGACAGGAAATGCTTTCAGTCAAAATCTTTTATCAGAATGCTTTGTGAGTTCTATTGCTTTACTGTGATTGGGTGTAAAATGAAAAAAAAAAAAAGAGAGAACTTTTTTCAGTCACCTAATCCATATAACCTTTTTATTCTAATAATTTCCTTCAGATAATACTTATGTTCTTTCCTTTACTTAGTCTGAGCTTTTTTTCCCACATAGGATTTGGTCATACCGGATGGCTATTTAATTTTAACCAGAATTACCAGAATACAAAAAAAAAATCCATCAATTACAAAGCAGTGTTTGTAATAACATCTACTTTTCCTTCTTCTTTTTTTTTTTTTTTTTTTTTTTTCCTCTGGTACTTTTATATATATAACGGGTCACAGATGATGTCTATGTAAGATATGTGTCATTTGGGAGAATATAATTCAAAGAGGATGAAAAAGAAGAAAGAATGTTTCCTGTTATCAGTAAACTGATCAGTACAGTCTTCCCTACATTTTCTCTTCACATGTTTTGCAGTGACATCTTCTTGATGAAATACTTTAATTTAGAAATTATGCTGTTTGTTATATAAGTCAGAAAATGTTTGGAGGTGTGCATCTCAGTTTCCATCATTTACCCTCATGATAAAAATATAACTTTTCCCCAAGAAATTTCAAGGATTAAATATCACACTCTCAGTCCTTGATCTTTTATTGAGAAGTTTCTATTGATATTTTCCCCATGTTGTTTGTAGAAGTCCTCTACAGGATCTAGCAGAAGCTCTATATTTGTCTCAGACTTAAGGAAAAGGTAAGTTTTATGTCTGAATTATGCTCCTAAGTCAGTGAACAGTTCTCAGCAGCAGAAGTTGCAACTGGCAGTGAAATAAGTCATCTTGTTTTCTTCAAGGTCCTGCTCTTACCCTGTAGTTTGCTCCCAGTTTTCTGTTGACACAAACATTTGCTCAACAAATTGGATGCACTGAACTGAATTGAAGGACTGATTTGATTGGAATGATTTTTTTTTTTTTTTTTTTTTTTTTTTTTGGTCAGCTTCCTGTTAACAGGTCTATGATAATAGGCTATACAAAATGAGGACTACGTGCTAAAGCCTGCACATTCCTCTCCATTCTTTGAAAGCGGATTGCACATTTGTATGAGACGTCCTTGCACATACTACTTCAAGTTTTTCTTGTTATCCTCAACATCCCCGGCCAGACTTAATTCCAAACGGGCCTTAGCCTTCCTCATCGCATCCCTGTGTACTTTGACAGCATTCTTATATCCCTCCCAAGCAGTCTGTCCCCTCTTTCACATCCTGCATACTTTCTTCCTCTGTCCAAGTTTTGCTAGGAGCTCTTTGTTCATCCAGGCAGGTCTCCTGCCCCCTTTGCTGGTCTTCCTCCTCATAGGGATGCACCACTTTTGAGCTTGGAGAAAGCAATGCTTGAATACTAGCCAGCTCTCCTGGACTCCCCTTCTTTCTAAGGTGCTAACCCATGAGATTCCACCTATTAGGCCTCTGAAGAGCCCAAAGTCCGCTCTCCTGAAGTCCAGGGTTGCAATCCAGATTATTGCCCTACTTTTTCATGCAGGATCCTGAACTCCACCATCTCATGGTCTCTGTAGCCAAGGCTGTCCCCAACCTTCACACCTCCAATCAGTCCTTCTTTGTTGGTTAGGACAAGGTCCAGCAAGACACCCTGCCTCATAGGCTCCACCACCATTTATGACAAGAAGTTATCATCAGTGCATTGCAGGAGCCTCCTGGCCTGTTTGTGCCTTGCTGTGTTGTCCCTCCAGCAGATGTCAGGGTGGTTGAAGTCCCCCAGGAGAACCAGTGATCATGAGGCTACCTCCACCTGTCTGTAGAAGGCTCAACTTTCTCTTCCTGGTCAAGTAGCCTGTAGTAGACCCCCACAACAGTGTCCCCCATGCTAGCCTGCACTTTGAGCTTCACCCATAAGCTCTCGACTGCCTCCTCTTCCTCCACCCCTAGGCAGAGCTCAACGCATTCCAGTTGCTCTCTGACATAAAGAGCAACTCCACCACCTCACCTCCCTGTCCCGTCTTTTCTAAAAAGCACACAGCCATCCATGACAGTGTTCCAGTCATACGAGCTATCCCACTATGTCTCTATAAACCAAGTGGGAGTGTTTTCTCCCACTCTACTAAGAGAATTTTTCTCCCCAGCTTCGTATCAGTGATATCTTTACAGGCAAAAAAAGGCAAAGAGTTCTCCTGTTGTCACTAAGGTCATGGCTTGTTTTGTGTATAGGAGACAGACTAACTTCAGGGGAGTCTTAAGGGAGCATTTCTGGAGCTGACAAATAAGGGAAAAGCAAACAAAAATAAATCTTTTTTTGGTTTTAACTTGTAAAAGAGCATATTTGATATGACACCGAAACAACTAAAACACTGATCTTATTATTATTATTATTGATAATAATAATAATAGTGATTATTCGGGGCTGACCTTCTGGAGAACAGCTCTGCAGGGAAGGACCTGGGAGTGTTGGTGGATGACAAGTTGACCAGGAGCAAGCAAGGTGTCCTTGTGGCCAGGAAGGCCAGTGGTCTCCTGGACTCCATTGGGAAGAGTGTTGGCAGCAGGTCGAGGGAGGTGATCTTGCGCCTCTGCACAGCCCTGGTGAGGCCTCATCTCAAATCCTGTGTCCAATTCTGGGCTCCCCAGGACAAGAGAGACATGGAGCTACTGGAGAGAGTCCAGCGTAGGGCTACAAGGATGATCAGAGGGCTGGAGCACCTGCCCTATGAGGAACGGCTGCGAGAGCTGGGCCTCTTCAGCCTGGGGAAGAGAAGCCTGAGGGGCGATCTGATCAATGTGTACAAGTACCTGAAGGGAGGGTGTCAAGGGGACGGGGACAAACTCTTTTCAGTGGTGCCCGTGTGACAGGACAAGAGGCAATGGGCACAAATTGAAGCACAGGAAGTTCCGCCTGACCATGAGGGGGAATTTCTTCCCTGTGAGAGTGACAGAGCACTGGACCAGGTTGCCCAGACCAGAGAGGCTGTGGAGTCTCCTTCTGTGGAGATCTTCAAGGTCCACCTGGACGCAACCCTGTCTAACATGCTCTAGTTGACCGTGCTGAGCAGGGAAGTTGGACTAGATCTCCAGAGGTCCCTTCCAACCTTATTGATTCTGTGATTCTGTGATAATCACATTGTAGAAAGATTTATTTCTAAAGTTAGATCACAGTCTGATAGGGGATAGAAGCAAGCACAAAAGAGAAAAGAAAGTGTAAGTATACAAATGCGTACCATCTTTGCTTCCCTCAATTTACAGGAAACCATACAGAGAAAAACTGAAGGTGAGCAAACTGTCTTTCTCACCATATTTTTTGACATGGCTGCACCTGACAGATCCTTACTGTCTGCTCGGTGTAAATAGATACAGCTTTGCCAGCTCTATGTCACTTATACAAAGTTTATTTCACATATACATTTTATGTTCTTCCATTAGAGCTGAATAAAAGCATGATGTAGCTGCTGAGAGACAGGTTTTGAAATTTGTCTGTTGTAATTTCAGACTAGTCTTAGGTAGGAACAGCCTAGTTATCTGACTTGGCTTCCTCAGTAAATGTCACAGAAGAAAACAGCAACAATGTGCCCTCAGCCTTTTTTGTGCCTGTTGTCACTGATCAATTCATCTTTCCTATTGAACAACTGTGGGGGAAACAACGAAAAAAAAGAATCATTTATGTGACAATTAAAATATACAGGTGAATTACTTGCAGTTTGGTTTAACACACTTCTTACCTGTCTGATCCAATTCTTTCTTGCAAACAGATAATGAAATGCCCTAATAAACTCTCAAAACCCTCTTGTAGAGAAGCAGGATTCATCTCACTTAGGTTTAGACATCAGCAGTGTAAAAAGCAATTTTCGACTTATGTAAACTGCTTATTCAGCCAATGGAGAAAAACAGGCATTTCCAGGCTGTGTGATAGTAATAACAATTTCATAATAATAATAATCTGAAATATTTTAAATATCTATTGGGATAAAAATACATTACTTATTAGAGGTGCTCATATCTCTTCCTTGACTGTTAAGTGAGTCCAGATATTATATTAATCATATGTATCCATTTACAAAGTAGACATTTAGGTTTGAACAGATTAATTCCAACTTTTATGACTTTCATTTGGGGTCCTCTGGGTCCTCACATCACATTTTCTTTTTGTTTTCCTACAGACATGTTATGGGTTTATAAGACATATAATCCAATATCAGGAAAAAGCACCTATTTTGACAATAATACTACCACTGTACAGAAAGCAACATCTGCACCTTCTCAAATAACTCTGTGAAACAGCTTGAATATTGCTGATACCAATTGACAGATTGTTTAAACAAAGGTTAGGTATTTGTCTGCAGTTTTAAAAGCCCATAAAAGAATAATTTCTAATTAAAATGAACTTTCATAAGAACTACAGCATCTTTTTTCTTGAATTGTTTTCTTCCCATCTGAACACCTGTGCCTAAATTCGCTACAAGGACAAGTGAGACTACAACAGATTGATTACAACTGGTTTGGCTGTATTGTTCTAAATGTACGAGCTTTATTACAAATCAAGTTTTCAGAAATCTTCAAGTTACAATCGAAAAAGGAACAGCAAAAAAACTCTTCCTACACCTTGGCTATGGTCAATCAGAGGTATAAACTAAGATGAGACCATCGCACTAAAATGGGCAGGGGAAAACATGCACCTTATAATTTGTAAAATTTATCTTTCATATTTCTCTGGAATAGGCCTAGTATAGGACTAGTTGTCCTGTTAAACACAAATAAAGTTGGGGATGGGAGAGGAGGGAAGGGGACAAGAAAACCTAGAGCATAAAGAAAATAGAAAGTTTACCTAGAGCTATAATTCATCACTGTATGTTTTCAAAGAATCCAGGACTATGTGAGCAGTTGATAAATATCCTTATCTTTTCTATCATTTTAAGGAGGATATCCCAAACACACTGTGTGGTTAAAAAAGAATGGGATTTTCACTATATGCTTGCACCTAAGCAACAAAGCAACCATAACAGCAGTAAAAACTTAACACACATGTGTGCACACATGCGTGCACATACACACACACTAACACACACTCAAACACACATGAGGAAAGGAAGTTAGCTTGAAAATGCAATCTACAAGCAAAATATTCTGTCCTCTTGCTCCTGTTACAGCTTAAAGAGAAATATTTTTTCGTAGTATTTTTAGAGGTGAAGTGACACCTTTTGCCTTCTTCAAGGCAAGAGGGAATAGGAAGGTAAGCAGTAGGTGCACAGAAAAGTTCTGATGTGTGGGATATATTCCTGAATCCTCTGAAAATCACAGAATCAATAAGGTTGAAGGGACCTTTGGAGATCATCTAGTCCAACCTCCGGAAGATTTCCTGGTGGTGGTTCCACTGGGACTTGAACACAGGACCTTCAGCACATAAAGCAGATGTGATAACCAGTACACCATTCTGGCCATAGATGTTTGAGTAATCTGGCATTTGCAGTGAAATCCATTCATCATCAAGGGATAGTTCATAAGAGTGAAATGATTTGTCATTTACAATGAAAACTATCCTGAGATTATCTTTAGTTCGAAAGAGTAGCTGAACTCTGTCAAAACTTTTACTTGTTTATTGCAGGAAAGAAATGAGAAACAAGAAAAATCAGGAACTATTGCCTCTCCCACGAGTCTTTGTGTATATTCATGGTTATAAAATTATCGTTTTATCAAGTTACTGATCCCCATGCTAAGTGTTTGCTTTTGCTTTTTCATTTAAGATCTAATATCCCACAAACTGAACACTCTAAACCCCAATGTTTGGTTGAGTTTTTTTATTTTTTTGCAACTGAAAATTTGAGGCTGTTGATTGCTGGAGACCAAAAAAATAAAAAAACCCATGCATTTAGAGATTTTCTCTGTATTTTTTTTTGTTGTTGCTACTGTTATTTTTTTTCAGATTTTTTTCAGAATAAAATTTCTATTTTCCCCACAGCTTTAGTCACCATTTGTCTCACATTAATCTGACATGATAACATGCAATTGTCATTGTTCTATAATGAAAAAGGACAAATAAAATCATCTTAACAGGACAGCTAAGAATTTTCCTAACATGAGAATATAACTGAAAATATACGCAAGTCCAAAACACATGGGTGCTGTGATGATTGACCATAGCCAGAAAGTCTGTCTGAATAACTCTGGAAAAGCTGTATCTTTCAGAATGGAAGTTCGTTTATTCTCCCACCTCATGCAACACTAAAAAGTCATATAGACTCTTGTGTGCCTTTAACCACACATTTCTTTGGAAAAAGCAAAACCTGGCCAGAAACAAGGATCTCCCGAGAAATGAAACTCCAAGAGAAAATAAGGCCTCATGTCTTAGTAGCACAAAAAAATATGTATCTTGGCCTAGTAAAGATAGAAACAAAGGATTCTGATTTTACTACTATTTTTTTTTTTCCGTAAGAACCATTTTTGCAACACGAATAAGATGAATGCTTAGACCTGAGCATGTGACATGTAATGGTTTATGGCATATCACATTTATACAGCCCTTTTAATCCTGATGGATTGCAAAGCACTTCACCTCGAGGGCTGATTATAGTAATTCATTTTATCAAAGAGTGAAGCCTACCAGACTGAAAATCTCCAACAGCTACAGAGCCCAACAGTCTCTCTACCTAGCAACACTAGTCACGATAAATACATCAGCCCAGTAATCTGTGCTTTGTCTCCGCCACTTCTGCACAGGACGCAGAGGTCGGGTCAAGGTTTCCTCGGCAATATTCAGCGTCCTCCAAAGAATTAGCCCTAGGTGCTTAAGAGATCACCTCTCCATCTACAGCTGTGGCCTCCCAAAAATATAGCAATTCTCTTCCACCCTAAAAACGTCAATCAGAATAAAGATGTTGTCTTGAAGATGTGGAGAAGAAAACAAAATCTTAGAAATTTTTTCCACAAGTGTTAAAAAGGCTGTTTTCTTCAGAACTTCCCAAACTAAGTGCAAGTATCCAACCTGTCTTTCTGCTGAGGCAGATAAGTCCAGGGTAGCTGAGAGGATTCTCACTGTCTCCACTGGGCAAGAGCGTCCCTTTTTCTAGGGTGGGACACTGCAACTTCACAGAACAGAAACAAAGGCAAGATATAAAGACGAGCACTTAATCAAAATTCACACAATGGAAACGCAGCTATGGAATAATTAAGGTCTGTGTATTTGCTCTAGAATTAACCATCTTTAATGTCTCACTGGATGTTTTCTTTAAATTAAAGTTATGGACACACTTGAAGTTCAACCATCTTTTCATTCTGTGTTTTTACAATGGATGTAAGTCAATTTCCAGAGCTCATAATTGCTATTTAAATACAAATAAATAAGATTTGAACTCAGTTTGGAGGATTTCAATATTCTCAATAAGTCAAATGATAAAATTAGGGGGAGGGGGTGTTTTGTTGGGTTTTTTTAACCAATTGTAAATCTTTTTTTACCAATGGTTTTGGCATCTGAGGCAGGGCACAGGAAGATAATAAATTGTATTCTGCCTCCTTCTACCTAAACAGACATTAGATACCTCCTGCCCTGAGTAGTTGTATTTTTGTTAAAATGACTCAGAGAAATAAGAAACTGCATAATTTAGCAAATCACTGTTTAGCAGGACATTACATTTTGTGGCAGGCAGCCAAAATAACAAGCCTTCAGCAGCTCGTATGCTACTATAATCTTTAAAATATGTCAAAGTAATCACCACCGTAGTGGCTAAGGTTACTAATATGAACCATAGTCTGATTGTGTTAACAGCATTACAAATATGCATGGTAAGAGAGCTGAAATGTTTATGAAATTTGCAAACCTGTCAGATTCTTTTTACTTTTTATTAACTGTTTAAATGATATCAGGCATATACTGACTAAATAAAATTTTCAGTGGGTGTGAGAAGGATTCAGTGTTGCTGTAGTAGATTATTGTGTATTAAGCATTTAGGAGAAGCTACCAAATTATCATGACAATGTTGCTCCATCTCAGAGGTTAGCTTGTAATTACTGTGTTTATCATAACAGTGTCTACTCTTGTGATTTCTTCTCCTGAGGTCAACTTCTGCCATGATGGTTATGCATTTTTCATGGCTTAGAGAAATTAGATCAACTAAAAGATAAAAATAATTATTTTTAGTGAATGCATATATTGAAGGAAAAAAGCACCCAGGCTAGCATCAAGATCAGCTGAGCAAGATGCTGGTACTGCAAGTGCATATCATACTACAGATACTTCACAGAAATGCATCCTTACAGGACAAGATGAAGACTGAAGTGAGCAAGAGGTAATTTTGAAGAAAGATTTTTCTAGACTGATAGGAATATCTGTAGCAGTTTCAAATGCTTTGAATATGATCTTCAGGAACTTCACAGTTACATATCAGTTTCGCTCTTGCACAGGTTGTAAATACATTTGTGATGGTAATGGATATGCACTTATTGTCTGTCGAAAAAAGAATGCTTTAGACAGAAGCACTTCCCTGGTTAAACTCATCTGGAAAAAAAAGTCTTCCCATACGCTTCAGCAAACAAAAATCTAACATATTCATTCTATTTTATAATTGTTATGAGGCCTAAAAAGCATAGTTACCTGCATGTTGGTTCACATTTTGAAGTAGATTTCATTCTGTATGTAATATTTATTAAATTATTTTCTCCCTGTTATTGTTGCTTTGCAAATAAAACTCTCTACTCTGATTGGCAGAAATGATACCAGTCTTGTACACCGCACAGAGAAAAGTAAGTCATTTGAAATCATAGGAAAAGTTAAATTCCTGAGAAGACATTATCTCACTCCATGTGTATAACGCTGGTAACTCGTTAACTATCTCCGCCTTTGCCAAAGTTGTATCTGCATCTGAACTTGTTGTATTTGTGTCATATACACATAGACATAATAACACTTCAGGTAGTGTTATCTTATCAGATTTTTGTGCTGTTAGAAAAACTATTATAGAAATCATTTCATTGCAATGTGGAGTATGGTTTCTGTTAACTGCATTAAGTCTAATGGTAGGAAGTTTCTTAAATATGATGTGTTTGATAGGATTCATTTGTATGACAGGGCAAAGCAAGGTCTAATTCCTCTGTTCTGCTTAACTCACATTAATATTTTGTTATAGTGTTTTTACATTGTCTTAGCACTTCTCTGTACAAATGACAGCAATGTATCTTCTCTAATGTTACAATCCAAAATGAGGTTGTTCTGAGTTATAAAAAATGCAGACAGAGGGGCTTACATGAGAAGGAGCTGTTCCAGGGTTTAGTGGGACACAGATGTCAGAACCTTGAGCCCAGGCAGTGAAACTCTAGGGCTGGGGTCCTTAACAGCAACAAATAAGTCAAAACTCAAAATCAAAATAATTAAAATTATGTCATAATAAAAGTCAGCAGAATGACACAAAGTTTCAGTAAACAAGGGGTGGCAAACAAGCCAAGAAAAGAAAAGAATTTTGTCCAAATTATTTATTTCATAACTAATGTCAAAGAACTTAGTTTACTGCTTATGCAGAATGAGTTCATTTTCTTTTTTGGTGTCTAGAACTTATATTCCCATCTAAAAAGCAATTAATTCTTTTTAAATTAAATTATTTTGACCACTTTTGTGATTACCTCATTAGGAAGAATGACTTTCTCTTTTTTTCCAGCAAGAGTGAAATCCCTCAAGACCTTTCCTTAAAACATTAATTCCTACTTTTAATATTGTCAATAGAATAGAATGATACAATTGGTTGGGGATGGTGGAAATAAAAGGGCTTCTAGAGCTGCTCTCAGATGAGAAGAAAATATCAAATTATTAATAATATCATTTCAAATTGTTAGTCACCAAATATTGTACCTCTCTGTAAAAAAGACTGTTCTGAGAAGCAATCTGGCAAGTTAAGTAGTTGCAAATTAAGTGATCTGAATCAATATGAGACACCTCTTGTGCTAGGGGAAGAAGAGCGCTGTGCCCAACAGGAAGGCATTCAGTTCAGCCCTCCATTTTCTGAAGTAACTGTTACTCCCCTAAGCAGCAATCAAAGTTTGAAAACTCTTTCAGAAAATCATTTTTCTACCTCTTACCAAAACTCTTGGCTCAGTCCTGGCATAACAACATGATCACACTTGAGAGATTATATACTAAGAGAGAAGAAAATAGACAAAAATTTCCACTCTTGAAATGTTACAGAAGGGCTACAGCAGAAAATCCACTCATAGCAATGCATATCAGTTTTGCACCTCATAATTTTTTTTTTTTTTTTTTTTTTTTTTTGGCTCTTTTCCTACTTCTTCTCTTTCCTCTTGCACTAACACTCACATACACGGAAACATACTGCTGTAACTGTGTGAAGACTGTTTGGCATTTCTATTATAAGAAAGGCAGAAGACTAACCATCTGAAAGGCTATTCATCCCATGTGGAAAATTACCTTTAAAGGAGTCAAGGAATAGGGATGTCGTAGCACATTAGATTGACAAGGACAAGAAGATCTTGAACAAAATCTTTTTCTTTTTGTGTAATTCTTCTTCAACCCTTCCTTCTATTCAGATATTTTTTCTCTATGTTTTGGGCTAAAGATCTTTCCATCTGGTTTGTGTAGTACCTAACTCAGTTGTTGATGGCTCTCCTGTCCTCTGCAGGAACAGAAAACTCTATATGAATAATGCTCACAGAAAAGTGTGACTACTGCAGAGGACCAACCTGGCAGAACAGGATATAACTGACTGACTTCTCTGCAAGGACTAAATAGCATCAGGAGAGGTATCTGCCATGGGAATCATGCTACAATGTCATGGGCAACGCTTGCTCTCACTGCTAAGTTTTCAGCTTTATAAAAATTAAATTCAAGTACAAGGTTCTACACTTCAAGAGGAAATATAAAACAAAACAAAAAAAGAGATACAGATGAAAAAGAAATCATACAGTGCTCAGGAAGAGCTTTATGAGAGATCATTTGCATTCAGTACTGGAGTAGAAGTTCTTATGTTGCTCAGTAGGAAAAGTACAATCCTGTAAGCTATTTTAATAGTATAAGGTCAGAGGTTAATACAGCTCTTAGATTTTTCTAAAACTAGATTTCACTTGTATTTTGCTTTAGATAGTAGTAAAGTAGATTAAACAAGTGTGTGACCTACATTATATTTATTTTGGTACTCAGGAAGATGAAAGAAATCCCATAGAAACCTATTTCAGCAACCAAATTAAAATGCTGAAGTCTGACAAAATCTCCAGGTTCAGCTGACAGGTGATGTTAACAAAGAGACACTTTGTGTCATCTGAATTTCATTTTTTGATATGCTTATATCTGTAGGTGAACCAGTTCTAAATGATGACAAACAGTTTCCAGAAAAAGGCTTCAGGTCAGCCATTGTGACACTCGGTAAAAATGCACTAATTCCCAGTTGTCTGAATATGTATTTGGTTTATGTAGAACAAACCCCCTACTTTCACTTTCCCAGAAAAGCAGTTTTATTTGATTTTCTTGTAGCATCACAAAGGCAAATATCATTTTTTCCCTTCTTTTTTAATATGTGGGATCCTAGTGACATGATCATTATTCTGAACAAATATACAAAGGATAGATAATATTTCCTTTACAAGTCTACATGACTTACTAATCTATCAGAAACAAATGGGATTTACTATTCATAGTCATCTCAAATATGTATTTCCCAAGACTGATTACAACCCATTCTCAAGAAAAAGAAAAGAAATGCCTGTAACTTTAGTACGAAGAGTATTGTTACAGCTTTTTACAGAGAATTTGATTTTCAAGTCTCAGCATACATCATGCATGGAGTGTCCTTTTAAAACTCTCATTACAAGCTCCACAGATACAGGATCCCTTTGAAATCCTAGTTCTTATTCAGATTCTTAAAAATTGTTAAAAAGTGTACCTTATCAAAAGTAGTCATCAATGAAATATCTGGACCTGAAAAGCTGAAGTTTGAGATGACAGATGATAGTATCAGTTTGCAAATGAAGGAAAACCTATATACAGCAGATAATGTAGAAAATCACACATAAGATGCATAGGAGAGTGGACTAAGAAATGGAATCTGTTTTGCTTTTAAAGTGGAATTTAAAAAAATTTAGAATTAGTTAATCATTTCCCAGCTTGTATATTTCTTCATTTCATAAGCCAACAAGCACTGTTCAAATTGTGCTCATTTTGCATTATAGATCAGGGGAAGCAGCATAGGGTAAAAGGTCAAACCTCACTCACACATTCCCAGTCAAGTTTGTTTTTGGGCAGTGCTGAGATGTATAAAGGGAATTCCAAGTACCACAAACCTGGCTATATATGAATTTTTGGGTGGCATTCCCATGAGGGCACACATTTACAAGGACTGACACCTGCTGCTGCTGAGAGACCATATACAACATAGTCCAAGATCTGAAGGTGCTCCAGTCCTTACTGGTGAAAGCAATGTTCTAACAAATTGAATATCACATTCATGAAAGGCAAAAACTGCATTACAGAGAAAGTAAAACGACTATTTAAGTGAGACTGAATATGGCACTTCCTTCCCATTGCTTATCAGTAGAACTTAGTTCTTACATGCCTGAACGGTGGCAGATGTCTCATGCTATCACAGGATGGCATCAGCCACCCTCCGAAAGAAATTTGTCTTCTCCATTAATTCTGCCGGATACCAGATTAATGTCTTCAGACAAGGCATCAATTTTTAGACTATTCAAGAATGCTACCATTAGTGATTTCAAAACTGGTTTTATTTTCCTGTATTTCTTTAAAAGGCTAAAGATTTTTTCTCTTAGAAGTTTAGACTTCTCTACCTAGTACCATGGTTTGCATGAGAGCACAGCCCTATCCAGAAGAACCTTCTCTCCTCTCTCAGAGCACAGATGATCCTTATGGAAGCCAACATGGCGATAAGGCAATATCTTAGCCACTGAAATCTAGATTTAATGAAAAAGTGGGAATGGCAAGGGGGAAAAGGAAGGGGAAGGGGAAGGGAAACAAGAGGTTGAGACTGAATCTGTGTTTCTGTCTTTGTATATAAGTGCTATCAAGATTTTATAAGTGCATGTGTTTGCAGAATCATAGAATCAGTAAGGCTGGAAGGGACCTCTGGAGATCATCTAGTCCAACCTCCCTGCTCAGCAGGATCACCTAGAGCATGTTAGAACATGTTTTGTAGATGAAGATATAAAAGACTGATAGATAAGGATATGTAAGATATCCCAGATATACATCTTGGATGAAAATGTTTTTAACGGCAAAATGCTATGCTGTAGATGATCCATGTGAGCTGATCTCCTGCAGCATTCCAGAAGAGTCAATGCCGCTTCCATAGGTACAAGGGGCAGTCATACCAAAAAGCTGAATCTGAGCATCACAGTTCTCTTCTGATCTGTTCTGGCGACAAATGTTTAACTGAGAACTTACAGAATTAGATGTGATTTGTTCCATAACCCTTTACCCATGGAAAAGAGGAACAGATATAGTTAGAAACTGGAAACAATGTGTAATGTATTGTACGTTGAAAGCTGTGAAAACTGTTTGCACCATGACAACAATTTTAAGATGTGTCAAGATCTAGTAGATTAGTGCCACACTTAGATTTCATATCCTCATCTTCTTGCTGTAAGCTAAGAAATTCTTGACTTTTTTAAAAGATTCTTTTCTTCTAATCTCCAATAACCATGGTATCACCAGTGGTTTTTTGTAGTCTATTATTACCTTCTCCAATTGTGATGCTCTTTCGTGCTTCTAGAATATACCATTTAATGCACATATGCAATTATGTCTGACAAAGAATGCTACCGCTGTAAACATTCCCTCATGTTTAATGTAATAAACATCTTTCTTCCCAAAGTAAATTAATTTCTTGAAGATGCACAGTATTATGTACTAACATAGGCAAATGAATCATGCAATATCTGAACATGTTGAGACAATGAAAAAATATAGGGTCACCTGAAGAATTTGTTTGGTCAGTGAAAAAATGTACAAACCAACTTTTTTAATGGATCATAAATAATGCTAGTAATTTTATACTTACTGATTGTAAAGTGTGCCCATGAAGAAATGTATAATGTATAGCTAGAAGTTTGATGCAGAAACTTCTTAGCTTAATTAGACCCTCATTCCGAAGTCCATTGCAGTCACTGGAAACACCCTCAGAGTTCTCCAAATAAAATCAAGAATAAAATTGTTATTGATAGTTGTTTTATAGAAATGCATTACTCTGGATGGCTCAAAATTGTCAGTTTTTTATCTTAAGAGGAAATATTTAGAATGAGGGTCGAATTCAGCAAGATGTATGCTACTCCATTCTAAAGTTTTTCTATTAAGCGGATTTTTAACAGGAAGAAAAAAGGAAAATCTCACCAGATACTGATTCAAAGTCCTGCATGTCACTCTAGTATGAATTGTTCAGCGATTCTACATCTACAGATGTAGAACATCAACGGAAAATTCTTAGGAAAAAAAAAGAGGAAAAGTATAGCAAAGTAGATGTGAGTGTAGATTAGAAATTTGGTGAGAGAAGAGGCCCTCAACCACCACTCTCTAAGTATATTTTCAGCCAAAATATTTTGTGTAATACTCAACACTTTCCATGAAATATAGATAACACGTTCCTTCCCCCTTTCCTCTAACCATGCTGCATAAATAGAAGATTCTTATCACTGAGAATTTTTGTCCTTCAGCACCTCCCTTTTCCACTACAAACAGAAGATTATATACTACCACTTGTCACTATAACTGAAAAAGGAACTGCCTCTGTCAACTCTATTGTTAGCAAAATCTTTACTCCCTCTGCCCATTCAAATCTTATGAACTGTCTGAACCATTCCTTTTCAGTTAAAATTCTGCCTGGGATGAGCCAGAGTTTCAGAAATACAGGAGAGAGTTTACGTTGGGAAATCAGTGCTGGTAGGAAGGCCATACAATGATTCCTAAGAGTCACAAGACTCTGGTTTTGCCTTATCTCCTCTGGACGCTGTTCCAGTCATGGATGTTGTTGGAGGACATTCTGCCTCCAGATAGTTTCATCATAACGTTTGTATTCTGCACAGCCCTAATGCAGCAAAATCAACATTGTAATTTATAGATGGAAACTCAGCCTCTGATGTAGCTGGGATTTGCTCCACTACTTGCTTTGAAAATTAGAATCAAAGCCTTAAATTCCTACTAGAAGCTGACTAGCAGCCAATAAAGAGATTTGAACATGGCCCAAATGTGCTTATAGCACGCTAATCCAAGGCAAAAGACAGGAAAAAAATTACCTTTTCTTACAGATGGAATCTCTATGTATCGCCTTCAAAACTATCTGGAATAAACTGTTGTAACACAACCAGAAATGGCAGATCTCCAAATTCTTACAGCCAGGAGCCTGCCCAGGATGAAAGGATAATGCCAGCTCAAAAGCTAATGGTGGAAAGTGTTCTTAGTGATGGAGGTGATTAGATTGTCAAAGCGCAATGAGAGTCTTTAAATAGCACCCTCATACTTCATGCTGCTGGCAAAGGGAAGCTGTATGCCTTCCCCAAAATGTCTTGGTCAGCTTTTTGAAATGTTTCCACTTCTGACCAATATCATTTTCTGCAGCTCACGCTAGCCACTTTCCAAGCAGGAGGTAATTTTGTGTATGCAGTCTGACAGCTTAGTGGCAGCAAAGATTGCATCAGTTGAAAATGAAATACAGAGCTGTTAACAACCTGCTGTCAGAAGCTGCTTTCACAATCCATTATCTCCTCCAGTTGTCTCAGGCAGATATTGAGAAAGAGGCAGGAATAGCACTGATTCTGGCAGAGGGAGAAGAAGCTGGAGAGGCTGCCCCTCAGCCAGTCTCTGAGCTCTGCTGGGAACGACCAGAGCCATCAGAAAGGGAGCCCAGTAAACCCAACAGTTCTCTGTGTGAAAGGGTGAGTACGAGCATGCAAATACAATCCATGGAAATCACAAAAAAGATTGGTAGCTGCAGAATCATACAGCTAATGACCAAGAATGCAGAACCTCTCTGGATGCCACATCATATTGAATCTCTGCTGTAGTCACTGAAGTCGTGGATTTTGGAGAGTGAAGACAGGTTTATATTTGAAGGATGGATTCCATGGCTGCATAGTAGCTGTATGTGACTTCTCCAGATTAAATGCTGCAACACACTTTTTGCGTCCATAATATCAGTTTACTTGTCTATGAGACTGTTGAGAAAAGTACACTCACCTTGTTGTAGTACATACCATATAATGTACAGATAATCAGACATATTTCTTTTGTATTTTGAACATAATGTGTTCATAAGCAAGCATATAATTATAAATGCCAATCTAGCCTTATGTCCAAATTCCTTCTTGGCACAGTTATATGAAATCAATCAGAAATATTTTACCAAGGAATCTTTTCTTAGTTGTTTTTTTGTTTTGTTTTCTTTTCTTTTCTAGGCTTGATAGAATGAGTTGCTTAAACAGGGAGTTGAATAATTTGTACTGTTATTAAATTCCACATTTTCCAATTGCTGTTAGTCCTTTATCAAGAGAGTCGCCTAGAAATCACTTATTTGCAGGATTGCTCAAACTAGTTCCTTAATAAGGACTATATGATAGTCCTTATTAATATAATAGATAAGGACTGTATAATTTAGGCTGATTGGAGGGGACACTTTTTTGTTAGTGTGAAATGTCAGTCCAGATGCCCTTTTTTTTCTGAAGTATACCTGGAGGAGACTTTGCAGTTAAGAATGAGAAAAAGGGGGGGAAAAAATGAAAGAGTTGCTTATATTGTCAAAAGCAGCTACATTGATATTAATCTCCATAATTATGCATCCACTACTTCAATTTATGTGACTTCATCTGCACTGAAATTATCACACAGAAATCACACAGAATCAGTGAGGTTGGAAGGGACCTCTGGGGATCATCTAGTCCAACCTCCCAAAGATTTCCTGGTGCTGGTTCCACTGGGGCTTGAATCCAGGACCTTCTGCATGTAAAGCAGATGTGATAACCTCTAATTATCAGCTACCATAGTAAAATCTCATAGGTATATTGCTATATGTAAACAAAGTAGAGGGATAAAATTAACATTTCTTACATTACAGTTTTAGGTGCATAAGAGCTATTTCATTTTTACTCTCTTAGCTATGAGCCCAGGCTCTGACCCAGAAACATTTAGGTCTACACTGAACATTATATAGCCCTTTTCTCTAATGCTAACATAGGTTAGTATAAAGTACTCCAAGTCTCCTACTAATTTATACTAACACACAATGTTCCAGCAGAAAATTTACTTTAGTTGCTACTTCAAACCTCTCTGCATTACCAAAGCTGAGTGTAATTTTCCCAATGGAAGTGAAATTAATGCCTTCTGCCTGGATGTAGCGATACTTTATACTTGTTCTGCTAGATGATTGAGAAGCATATATGTTCGTATTAACTGTTGTGGTTAAATCCTTGGTGAGAGACCAGTCAAAGAGAAAATGTTAATTTAAAAAGTATAGATAAATTTTGTTTGAAGCTTTTTTAATCTGATCATGGCCTGCTGACATTAGTGACACTGACCGTGCGAGCACAGCACTCTCTTGAACAACAAACCGAATATTGTCACATAGGTCACATCTGCAGAATGAAAACCTACCAGGCTATTAATTTGATGTAAACTAAACATAAGCACCACAGTTCTTCATTTTCAGCAAGGACTTGCCATTGCAAAGATGTTATTAACATACACAGCTCTTGTTTAGAACTGTCGTTAAAATGTCAGTTAGACAAATCTGTCAACAAGCCTCCTCTACCCTTCTTTGCCGTTTGCTGTTGCTGCTGAGCTGCTGATGAAAAATTGAGAGTCATTCAGGGTGGACAAAGGAGACTTTGTTACTGGTATATAATTCCTCTTTTCTTTTGTTTTCCAAATATAATATAGGAATTTATCTTGAATTTGTGTCAGGAACTAGAAATCTGCTGAGATGTTGTGTTTGGGCATTGCAAAGAAGATCTGAAAAAGCAAAATTTTTTACTGCTGTAAAATTAAGAGCCTTTAGGTGGTGACATGACCTTTTGCAGAAATATAGAGCAAAAAGAAGAAAGGGGTTTCATGTAAATGATAATAAACATATCTTAATTACACTCAAATAGATAAGGAGAAATGAGAACTCACAGAGAGTTAATTTGCTAAAAATGATTGTTAATTAATGCAAAGAAAATTAAAAATAAATATTTTATTACAGTGATGAGTACAGAACACATAAAAAGAGGTTTCCGATAAAAGACTGGATTTAAAGTAAAGTCAGTTATTTAAAGTTAATGTCAAGAGGTTAGGTCAAGCTACAAAGAGCACACTGTTGTTTCAGAGTTGAATCTAGTGCAGTAAATTTAGGAATAGACTGTTATATGAGAATTAGAGAATTTTCTCTCTTAATAAGCCACATGATAGAGCTTTATTTCAGCTTTTATTAAAAGTTCAAGTCCTCATTTACTAAAGGAAAGTCTGATGTATTTACCCTTTTGGGGGAAAAAAAAGAGGGGAAGGATAAACTTTTCTCCATATTAAAATAGAATATATCACAGAATGCTACTAATATAGCTTCAAGTAATATAAATAGTTATTTTCCTAAAGAAGTCAGCATATTGTGATTGACAACAGAACAGTGAGTAAGTCGACTTCTCCTTTCTTGCTCTGGCCTTTCATATATTATTAAGAAAAGGTTAGGGAGTCTTATTCAAAGAAGTTCTTCAGAAGTCATAGTTGAGTTCAAGTTAGATTTATAAATCCTGCGTCTTTGGGACTTCTACAAACTCCTATTCTGTTGTATTTGCTTGCAGTATGGCTTACTCTTTAATAAAAAGAAAAGGCTAGACATAGGGCTAATCCTTTGTCAAGAAAAGCCACTTAAAAGAGAGGAAAAGCTTTTGAACAAAGTTTTACTTACAAAAATGCTACCTGTTCCTCAAATACCTTTCAAATCAAAACATTTTGGACCGTTATTTATTTTGTTATTAAGTCTCTATGCAGTAATGCAATTAAGTTTGTGTTATTAAAACTCTGTGAGTGTCAATGCTAGGTTATGAATCTCTTAGTATATTTTTATTTAGCTTCCTTAACAGTGCAAGTAACAGTGAGTTCTAAGAACTCTATTTAATTACACTAATGGTTTCACCATTCCTGTATGTATGTATACTGCATTCAAAAACCACTAATCACTGTACTGAGTTTTCTATAGATATCTAGTCTTGAAGGAAAACTTTTTATTTAATTTTTCTACTCTTTTTAAGCTCACTGCTACTGGTCCCTTTTAAAAACCGGAAAGCTAAAATATAGGACAAAAGATAAAAGAGCATTTATGATAGCAATCAGAAACGTTCTGTCTTCACATAAAATCAGAATTTCCAAGGATTCTATCTTCCACTTTCAAATTCTCTGCCAATTCAATCATATTTGTTAGTGTCAGGTATAAAATAACTTTTCCTTTGTAGTTTCAACCGTGAAAACAAGGAAAGGTTGAGTACAATCTACTGCAAAATCATAGAATCATAGAATCAGTAAGGTTGGAAGGAACCTCTGGAGATCATCTAGTCCAATCTCCATACTCAGCAGGGTCACCTAGAGCATGTCAGACAGAGTTGCATCCAAGTAAGCCTTGAAGATCTCCAGAGAAGGAGACTCCACAGCTTCTCTGGGCAACCTGTGCCAGTGCTCTGTCACTCTCACAGGGAAGAAATTCCCCCTCACGGTCAGGCAGAACTTCCCGTGCTTCAGTTTCTGCCCATTGCCTCTTGTCCTGTCACGTGGGACAATTGAAAAGAGTTTGTCCCCGTCCCCTTGACACCCTCCCTTCAGGTACTTGTACACATTGATAAGATCCCCCCTCAGTCTTCTCTTCCCCAGGCTGAAGAGGCCCAGCTCTCGCAGCCGTTCCTCATAGGGCACGTGCTCCAGCCCTCTGATCTTCTTTGTAGTCCTACACTGGACTCTCTCCAGTAGCTCCATGTCTCTCTCATACCGGAGAGCCCAGAACTGGACACAGTACTTGAGACGAGGCCCCCGCAGGGCTGTGTAGAGGAGCAGGATCACCTCCCTCGACCTGCTGGCAGCAGTCTTCCTAATGCAGTCCAGGAGACCACTGGCCTTCCTGACCACAAGGGGACATTGCTGACGCATGGTCAACTTGTCATCCACCAGCACTCCCAGGTGTTTCTCTGTAGAGCTGCTCTCCAGAAGATCAGCCTCCAGCTTGTAACCTAGTGCCTAGCGTTATTTCTGCCTAGGCACAGGACTCAGCACTTGCCCCTGTTGAACCTCATGAGGTTCCTCTCTGCTCTGCTCAGCTCTCTAGCGTGTCCAGGTCTCTCCGAATGGCAGCACAGCCCTCAGCTGTACCAGCCACTCCTCCCATCTTGGTATCATCAGCAGACTTGCTGAGGAGGCACTCTGTCCCCTCATTGGGGTCACTGATGAAGAAGTTGAACAGGATGGGACCCAGTACTGAGCCCTGGGGGACTCCACTAGCCACAGGCCTCCAACTAGACTCTGTGCCACCAATGACGACCCTCTGGGCTCTGCCTTTCAGCCACTTCTCAAGCCACCTCACTGTCCACTCGTCTACCCACACTTCCCGAGCTTCTCTAGGAGGATGTTATGGGAGACAGTGTCAAAAGCCTTGCAGAAGTCAAGGTACACAACATCCACTGCTCTCCCCTCATCTCCCTAGTCAGTCATCATAGAAGGCTATCAGGTAGGTTAAGCAGGATTTCCCCTTGGTGAATCCATGCTGGCTACTCTTGATCACCTTCTTTTCCTCCATATGCTTGGAGATGACAGGCCTGTAGTTGCTTGGGTCCTTCTTCTTGCCCTTCTTGAAGACTGGAGTGACATTGGCTTTCTTCCAGTCATTAGGTACCTCTCCAGTTCTCCAGGACCTTTCAAAGATGATGGAGAGCAGCCTGGCAACAACATCCACCAGTTCCCTTTGTACCTGTCCGTGCATCGCATCCGGGCCCATGGATTTGTGGATGTCTAGCCTGCCCAGAAGGTCTCTAATCCTTTCCTCCTCAACCAAAGGAAAGTCTTCCCTTCTCTGGACTTTCTCCGTTACCTCCAGGCTCTGGGATTCTTGAGGGCTGCCCTTAGCAGTGAAGACTGAAGCAAAGAAAGCATTCAGTAATTCTGCCTTCTCTGTATCCCTTGACACCAGGGCTCCCGCCCCATTCAGTAGCAGGCCCACATTTTCCCCAGTCCTCCTCTTGCTGCTGATGTATTTGAAGAAGTCCTTCCTGTTGTCCTTGACATATCTTGCCAAAACCTCCATGAATGATCAGTATCCTGCGATTATGTTCAGGATTAGCAGATAGTTGATAATATTAAATCCTTCATTACTACTAGTTCTGTCATATGAATAAATATAATATATATATTGTAGCATAAAAAAGACTCAGTCATGTTTCCTTCTGAGTAGGGATATACAAAAGGTTTCTGCCATAACTACAGCTGTCTCCCGCTTGCTTCCCGTATTTCTGGAATTAACATACCGATTTCTGAAACATTTAGCAAGGTCCCCATATGGCAGCTCACAAACTTCTCCGTTTTTATGTCCAGATCTCAAATCAACCATTAGGCTGCTCCTCTTTACTTATTCCTTTCCAATTCCCTTTCTTTTCCTCTTTTCCTGTCTTCTATTCTTTTCACATGCAGAGGCTTTTATCATCCGTTCCCTTCAAAAGCATTTCACAGCAAAGCTCACTAAGCTCACTAATTCTGTGAGATGATGGTTGAAGTTGTTCTTCCTGTCCTCTGCGAGATATGCTCACACCATCCATCCTTCCTTCTCAGGATGTTATTGCTCAGAGAAAGAAGCTGTTACCATACTGGCAACACCACCTCTGAAGCCAGAGCTCCACAATTGCTCGGTGCTGCCCTGAGACTCTGCCTTGAAAATGGAAGTATTAGTAAGAGCACAAGCTCTCTGCCTCTGTTTGCTCAGAGATCCCTTCTGCTCTGCTCAAGATCTCTGGGAATACAACCAGAGGAGCAACTAGATGCTCTTTGGCAAATCTTTAGTGAAACCTTGGACTTGGATTCTGGGCAGACACCATATTGCTCTCGATTAACGATGAGGCAGGCAAGTGTCACCGCCTCTCTCAAAAGACTCTTTATTTTGAGGTGGGAACATCTTTTCAGCTTTAGGTTTAGCTCTGGCTGTAAAAGAGGCTGAAGATAAAACTCTCTTCTCCTCATAAAGCAGGTGATGGTTCTTCTGCCCACAGCATAAAAATAATTCTTTTGACCCAAATAACTTCCAAGTGCATATTTTGCAAAAGAATACTTTCCCACATATATTGTGCTGTTCCCCTTTTACTGCTAACAAAACTCCAGTGCTTGCTGCATAGAACCTCAGGATATTTTCATGAATAACTCATAAAAAAACAGTCAGCCTCCTGAGAAAAGCAGTGTCTTTTCTAATATAGCTGTATAGCTTGACTTTTAAATGTTTTACATTTGCAACAGAGGCCCTACAAACAATACTAATTATTATTAGCAGGTGAGATGGTTAAAGAGTTATACTTTTACCTGCAAACTGCCGGTAGATAATAATCATAAAAAATGGATTGTTTGTAGACTATGTCATTGCAATGGGCATATGTTCAAGATATGACCCATTGTGTATACATAAAGTGCTACATTTCCTTTATCATTTTTCCTCTATTTAATATACTGTTCTAAAAAAAAGTATAAACTTATTTTATCTAAAAGATCAAAAATTCATAAGAAAAGACTTGTCTAACTTTCTTGACCTCCATTCTGACCATCTGCGGTGAGAACACACAGCCTTAAAACCATTGTCACTCAGGCGTTAGGTGCAGACCTTGGCTCCTGGATACCAGCCTGCCCTCTTTTTATTTTCAGCAATTTAAAGCAGGTGTCATGTTTTTTCAGTTCATAAACCTCAAAAACATGTATTTTATATGTAAAATAAGAGTACTTTGGCTGATGTTATTAACTTTTTCACAGGGTCAATGCTGGTAAGATTTCCACAGATTCACAAAATAGCAGTGTAAATGAAGGAGGTAGTGAGAATGGATGTTTGGTCACTTGGAAAAAACATCCTTTTCTGAGGTATTGAATGAATCACAGCTTGGTGCAGAGTCCAATAAAGTCAACTTACCTTGACAACGAATTTTCTTGTGAATACAAAGGATGTTAAACTAAAATCTTGGCTCTACTGTATAAGTACATATTTATGCACATTTGTACAGCAGCACAAACTGCAGTGCTTGCTATTGCTACAGTTTTAGCTGTTGCTTATTTGTGCCACATAACTAAGGGCAGAAACATATTGCTTTAACTGAAAATGCACACTTGACACTTTCTATGCCAATTCTCCTTGAGAAATGGTGCTAACTTGGCCACATAAAATATTCCTAGAGATTTCTGTGTTTTCCAGTTGCTGTCCCAGATTTGGAGTCTGGCAGAAGAGAGAGAGCATCGTTGGGTAATGTACTTCTTATACCTCCCTTGCTACCTCTATACTACCTGGCAGCCTGTAATGCTGTGTTAATGATTTTAGGTCTAGGTCAGGTGCAAAAAGTGTTTCTCTGAGATAGCTTCTACATTTATGGCAACTGTGTGAGCCCTCATGGGAGACGTTCAAGAGAATAACAGAGGCAGCTGCTGATATTTTAGTCTTGCATGGTCTACGTTTATGTTTCATATCTTACATGTCCCAAGTATTGCCAAGGTAGCAGGAAAGATTAATCAAGACAAGCCCCCTGAAAGATTACGAGAAAACAAACTGTGAAGCAAATTTGGAGAACAGTTTGGAAGATGATTCTATCCTATGTTATGAGATGCACAGAAAAAAAATGTTATTCAACTTTATCAAAATTAGTGAAGTTTAATTTCTTCTGGACTCATATCCTGCAAATCTCCTATCAGCCTCCTCTTATGGCTCTCTCATAGCTTCTCTGTGCTATGCCTGTAGCCTGGTAAATGTGATTTTTGATATTACTAGCAGCATTGTCTTTGTATTGACCTAATACTGACCTAATAGTGCAAGGTTTCAGGATTTCTCTGGACTGTGTCTAGCTTAAGCTATTCTAGCATGCTTAGCTATTGATAAGTATGGCCTAAGTTTCTTTAGTTGCTTTTCAGTGTAGAGGGATAACAAGCAGGTGTTTTGGGTGGACTGAACCACCCCGGGCTGTGGAGTATGGCAGATTGCAGAGACCAGGTGGATCCTTGCCTTCAAGCACAGATCGCAGTGGTCAGCTGGGGCTTGTAGGCAAGTGCAGGCCTTGGACTGGTCCCATAAAGCCAGTTTTAGAGACAGAAGAGAATAGAAAAACTGAATAACTGGGAACAAACAGGAAAAAAAAAGAGATGGATGACTTTGCCCAGACAGTCCCAAGACAGGCAGTGAATAAATTATGAACATCAAAATCTTCTTCCTCTCAAAAAATAAGGAGAAAACCTCATCGCACCCTCTTAGTAAGAAACCCAGGACACTGATGACTCCCTGCAAGCAACTCCTCAGCTGAAATATGAACCTTGGAGCTCAGGGAGCAATTGAAGAACAAACATGACACCATAGAGATGGAGCAGATTCAAGGAGAGGTTTTTGTATACAATTCTAACTTTATTATTGAGGCTTTTCTGTATTAGTTTAGCTGATAGATGGGGTATATTTTCTATAACTACACTAGAAATGTGGACAGTTTTAAGCCAAAACTCAAGGTAAATGGGAAGGGGATGGGCTTATGACACTTTCTCAGACACTTTCTTTTTCCTCTTTCTATTAGTGAAGTTGAATGCTTTAATTGTAATCATCTGTTTATTCTACCACTCAATATTAAAGATGTAAGCAATAGACTTTGAATCAGTACAATAATTATATAATAGGTTTCTAAATTAAGACAATTAATAGTTATCACTTTCTATTCCTATTATTCACTTTGAGATTTGACTTCATCTTCATTCGTACCAAAAGAGAAATTTTCCAAACTTCCTAGAGCTTTATGAATGCCAAAAATCTTTTCATGTTAGGGTAAAACTCTTCATTCTGTGTAACCAAAATATATACTCCTTCTGAGCATGACGAAAAAAATGAATTACCTGTATTTTAGATCATATGAGACCCGAATGCTAAGTACAAGGCATCTCATCTTCATTTATCATTTCTAACTGCACCATGACCTGTTCAAAGACATCATGTAAATGTTATTTACTACACTGCTATAGGTCATTTATGGACTGCTAAGAGGATTGTAAAGCATGCACACATCGTCATCACTGGTTAATGACAGTATTTAATTTAATCTTAACATTTTCTTGTCCTATCAATTGAGAAATAAGATTAACTCAATTCCCTTTGATCCAGAAACTGTTACAACCAAAACAAAATATCTTGTTAATAAATAGGCATCTTCATCATTTTTCTGACAATTACAAATAAGAGAAAATCGTGTTCTCCAGGAACTAGAAGTGACATACATTGTGCAATAGAGCACAGTGGATGTTCAGAGTATAGATGATTAGAATTAGGAGAATCTGAAAAAGATGATTCCATTTCTATATATACATTCCCTCAAATCTGTGGACAAGGAGTACTTTGCTGCTATTTGTGATACAGCTGAATGTATGTTCCCTTTGTACTACCTAAGAAACAACATGAGTCTGTGCTGGGACTCATGGACTCAGTGTTTCCTAAATCTGAAGCACAAATGGTGAAATGCTCTTATCCTTTTCATCTCAAAGTTGCAACCCTTTCATAACATCTGAGGTATTCTTTTTCTTCCTCACTGATGACCAATCTCATCTCATTATCATCAGTATGCCAGCACATATCCATTTACATATGAGCCCTACTCTGTACCTCCAGCATCCTGACCTTGTTTGTTCTTTCTGGGTTTTTTTTTGTTTGTTTTTTTCTTTTCTTTTTTTTTTTTTTAACTTGCAAGTTGCCCTTGTTTCTCCCCACCATTTGTTATGGAGAGCTGAGTATAGTGCTAGAAACATTTTCAGAAAGTACCTCAGTGTCCTGTGATACATTGCTTTGATAAAAAGAGTCCAAGGTTGCCATGCGATGGCTAGACTTTCATTAGGGAGAAGTTCAAAATGCTCAGGAGCTTAAACCAATAGAGTAACCCACACAATGTTCTGAAACTTAAAAATCGTGAGTGCTGACTCTCCAGATAAATGTAAGCATGGGAACAGAATTACTGGTAGCTGCAACTCAAGTGGTGGCTGTCATCAATAATCTGCATTTTGAATGTTTATATTAATTTCCATTTTCCTGGTATTTGGACAGAAAATTCAAGGTGGTCAGTTTCTTTTATTGTGTTCCTGGAAGTGCTGATATAGAGGAAAATAAAAATAATGACATATCAATTTGATCATATCTCAAAGCTTGTATTTATGTATAATTCAAATGTCAGTATTGAAAGGGTAGTCCTTTAAATTTTAAAAATATTGCTTATTAAAATTTAAAATATTATTTTCTATGGAAAAATACACTTATAAAAACTGATTATCATGTACATGTATGTTATGGTAATGGCCATTAGTCTAATTAATGTTAGGACCATTAAGATATCATTTTGATTGTATTACAGAAAGGTAACAAAATACAAATTTTACATCAGTTTAGCTATCTCTTGCTGTATCCTAACAAATATGAAAACATTTTAATATGTCTTGCTGCATTATTTTTTTGTGGTGAAAGCACAAATTTGTCATAAAGTGCTACCTTAAATATTTTCTTAAAATGGCTTGCACCAATGTAACCTCATTATTGTATCATCAGACAAGTTAAGGAATATATCTTTAAAATGTAGCTCATTGCAGAGCATTTTATTGGATTCTGGTGTTGTCAAGGATACCACTATTTATGGTGAGTGCTTTCCATCAGCAATCCCTGATTTTGCTGTAACATGAAATAATCACAGAGATTGAGCTGTATTTCTATAATTTGTTCCTATGATAAATAGAATGTCACTTTAAGTCCCAGAAGTTTTTGTAATTGTATTTTTTACACAAGAATAAAGCTAATTTGAGATCTACCTTGCTTTCAAAGCTTTTAGATTTCTTACTAGCAGCTGAAAGAGAACATTATATTATGAATAAAAATTGTGGTCTGAACATGTGCAAAACGTATTTATTGCTGACAAGTATTAAGACTTCCATTCATCATTAAAAAAGTTACACTGAAGGTCAGCATTCTGCTTTCTGCATCCTCACAAGTTGTTCGCTAGAAGTTTGACTGCCCAAGGGAAATTTCCTTACTCATTAGCAAATATACCACAGTCAGGCAGGACATTTCAGCAAAAGATCTCCTGAATTCTTCTGAACGACTGGATCTGCTTTCAATTATCTTTCAAATATGACTTCCCAATAAACAAATAAAAAGCAGCCAACCAAGCAAACAAACAAAAATCAAACAGAAACTCTCAAAAGTGCACTTTGGGGGAGATGACCACACTGTGATTGTGGATACATTTGATTATGCTCAGTCCATTACAGCTTGTCTGGTAGATGACAATAAGCCTTCTTTTTCCAACAGTAGGAGAGCCCATAAGTCATAAAGCAACACAACGGGAACTTTCCCCTAAATCTTAAACCTGGCTCACATTAGACTGAACGAAAATTGTGAAACATTGGCATTGCTCAGATAATCATCTGATTACATTTTAAAGTGTTTTGCATCCAGATGTCTGTCAAAAGAGGAAGTTCCACATGTTCTTTCACCTCCAGACACTCATTCTTGTCTCTTTCATGCTTTGCATCTGTGCTACATTAATAGCTATATGTTGAACGAGTCAACGAACTGACTTAACTAACTTTATTTTGAAACTAGCTTAACTAACATCTTTTTTTGAAAACTAACTTTAAAAAAATCATAGTGTGAAAGTTAATGTTTACCTAAAGCAGAAGAGGAGGACAAACCAAGGTAGGAGGAACCATGCCTTCTGGTTACAGTGATAGCACAAACTTATGCTATTAGTTAATATGTCCTTGGCTTTTATTGGAATATATATTTCAAGAGATATCTGGTGCAAAAAACTCACAAAAAGAAAAAAATGACCATAACTATGATCCACAAAGTCACTTTTGAAAAGTCTACCTACAGCTTTTGATAGTGAAGCACTGAAACTGCCAGAACTACAGAATTGCCAACAGCACTAGGAAGATAAGACATCATTGTGTGTGTGCTTTCTCTACTCTTTCTAGCCCATTCAGTCTCATTGGCTTGTTTTTGCACCATCCAGTTCTCCTTCTTTCTGAAAGGAAGTGATTGCAGAACATTCAGGTATCAAGTTTCGTGAACGAAACTGGAACGAGTGTCTTCTTCTTGACTGAGTAAGCAGGAAAGAGATTGATTCTAAAAATTATGTAATGCTAGGATATCCTTGTCAATCTCTCAAACAGTACCATACAGTGAGAATGTAATTCTATTGCAACTTCTGGTAAATGCATTTATCAACTAATAACGTTTCCTTCATCAGTTCTTAAATCTGAATGTAATTTGCATTAGCCTTATGTAGACAATTTAAAGAGAAATACAGTTTAACTATATATGACTTCTGCACTCCCAACTTAATTGCTTTCACATCCACACACCGATCAATTTGCTCTTTTTTTTCTGTTCTGTTATTAAACAATGAGAAAGAAATCTTGCCTATTTGACAAACAATTCATGGTTTTTTAACATTTCTATTTACAGATTTTTGAGAGATGAAAGAATACAGATTCTTAACAATTTGGAGGACCATGCCTTTGGAGACTGACTCCAGAAATGCTCTTCTGCCCAACATTGTCTCAGTGCATAATTTCTTCTCTTAAACAGTTAACATGGCAAAACACCCTAGGAAACTTGTATACGTTAGTGTTATTCAGGTTTTTAAATCCTAAAAAATCCCTATATTACAACTTCATGTATGCACTCATTTTATAGGGATAGAAAAGGGGGTTATGCTGGTTTAGTTTCTATAGAAATGACAGGCTACCAGTTAAGGTCAGCACTGAAGACTATTATCATGAACTTTGACATTATTGAATGAAAATTTGAATATTTTGTTGCTCTACCATGAAATACAGAAATCTCTATAGATGGTATTTATACATCTGAGTAAATAATGCCCTAAAAGTCAAACTCTTGTTCAATTCAGAATACCAATGTAACTCAGAAATGATAGAATAATATTATTGTTATGTCAAGAGAAGAATACATATTTGCTCAATAAAAAAGAGTATGATCTAATCTTTTCACACCAAGGTAAGTTCTCATTTCAGCTCACCGCTTGAAACTATCATCTCAGTTTTCTTTGTGTTCATCTCAAAACCCCAAGCTATGACTTTGAAATGGTCTATTCTTGTTCTAAGTAGGGAGCCAAGGCCCATATTATTCAAAAGAAGTGATAAAACTAGCATTTCAAATGCATATTTTACAATGTGTTCTTTTGAAAATTTTTATAGTGAATTTGCTTTAGCTGAGCTAAGCAGAAATATAGTGTTGAGAAAAGAGGCTGTGTAGTATGCACACAAAACATTAATTATGCTGTATAGTCATTAATAATTTGATTACAGAAACACTATAATTTCCATTGGCACAATTAAAATGGCATAGCATAAATTCTCGAATACACTTTGGAATCAGGATATGGAAGTCCTCCAGGAACCATTGTGCTAGTTTTTGATTTCCATAATGCTGTAGTGATTTGTACCAGCTGAGTTTCTAGCTAATTGTCTTTTGTAATCTAGCTGTGTCTGCAATTACCATTTTAATTAAATCGGTCTTAAAGAGTTTCCTAGATATGCCTTTCTGTACAATTCAGTCTTTCGGTAGCATTAGTACAATGTCATGCCTTTCACCACTGTTTTTTTTTTGAAATTTTATGTAGTTCTAATTAGACTGTATTTTAATATCCATCTCAGATCTTTTAACAGCCTCCTTTTTTAAAAAAAATGAAGAACCAAGCAACACTGAAGAGAACTAGTGTTTTGAAAGTCTGTTAATGAACATATATATACATTTGAAGCTTTGATTTTGATCCTTACTTTGTGGTAGAGTGCAACTCACATTCCTTGCCTTTTTCGTCTTTTCTCAAATACAAATAATAATATGAATATTCTATTCTTTACTTCCATCATAGCTGTAGGGTTAAAAAAAAAAAAAAAAAAAGAAAAAAGAAAAAAAGTGACTATAAATTACTTTTAAGATAAAAACAACCAGCAGAAACAGCAAATTGCTATTTGATAATTCATTACTAAATTGTGTCAGAAGTAGGAGATCAGAAAAGATTTAACATATGTAGCCATTTTTGAAAGAACAGGAATATTTATGTGCACACTATTCTGTGCTTTGTACTTCAAGTCAGGTCTCCAAGATATACTTATTTAGCAGGCTTGCAATTCAGAGACATGCTTCAGATTGGTATGTTGTTCTGTAAAACTCAGCCTGATAACCCAGTGATCATGGCTCTAATTCCTCTGGGCATTTAGGTAGGTGCACAGTGCACAGCACATGAATAAATCCATTGAAATGAATGGGAATGTTGACATGCCTGAATTTACAAATATCCTAAAGTACCAGGCTGAACTCAGCCTCTGAAATCACTCATCATGACAATTTTGCAATTCCTTTTCTGTTATAGAGGAAAGGTAAAATAAAATATGTTTTTTAAACTGATCCTTTTGACAGACATGCAGTTTTTTAATCAGGAAAGGTTATTCTGTCTCACCCACCTGCTTGTGTGCTTATGAAGCAATTACAGTAGATTTTGTCTGGTTTATTTACTGAAGATGTGTTTCTTCCGTTGTACTGTACAATGTAGTCTGATTGCAGGGACTGCTTCTGGCATTTTATCCCGTATGCCAGAACTTTCTTTAGATGGAATAAAATAATTAGTCGGTTTTAGAAACAGAGAAAATGAAACTTGAAGAAAATGTTTTACCTGGACCATATGCATAAAAGCAATGATCAGCAGAAGTTGATGAAAGATTTGTGAGACATGAGATGGGTAACAGTCCATATAATTTATGGTTAATTAAAGGTAATTTATAAAATTGAAAGATATTTTAACCCTTTTGGACTAGTGATGGTAGTTTTTTATTATTATTTTTATTTATGCAGTGCTCAAGGAATTACTTCTAGGCTTAAGGTGGGAAAATTAATGGTAAGACATTCAGTCTCAATTTCTGTGAAGACTCTAACTATGGAAAGACTCAGAATCATCAGGCTTCCTCAGCCTTGATCAAGGCTTATACTTAGTGAAGGACAGATTTATACCTCCTTCTAGCTCTCCCACCAACCCTGCTATATTCTTTCTATATTGCTGTTTCAGAGATGTAAGAAAAACATTTATTTTGTGGTATAATGATTGTTCTGGGAACAGTGAGGAGAAAAAGTCTGTATACACTGTTCACATATCAGCATCTGGCAAACATGGATGTCTCCTGGTAACTGTTAACACCCTACAAAGGTTGTTGAGACTTTACAGGGATTTAGAAGCAACGTATAGTTCATTCATGGCTGTGTCTCATGCTTATACAATGGTCCTCGTAAGGCAGTAATAACTGTGAAAACACAGGATTTGGCAGAGTAGACTAATCTTGCAGACTTCTACTTGTCCCAACACCAAAAGATTAGAGAACATCTGATGGAGTCTTGATAGACAGTGAAAATAGGCCAGATAAAATATGTTCAGAAATGGCTGACTGTCTCCATAGATTTTGCAGAGAATTTAGACTATCTACCTCACGTCAAGATGTGTATATTACAGATATCTGAAGTTGGATGAGACGAATAACTGCAGAAGAGATTTGCATGGAAAAAGCCCTTTATGTGCATGGAAATCTAGGAGTGGTAAATGGAGACAGGTAATTTCGACAATAGAACAAAATCACATTTTGTCATGAAAAACTACACTGTGTCACAGAAATGCCAGACAGCCCCTTTATATATAGAGGTAGATAATGCAACACTGCATCGAGGTGTAAGGTTTTCTGTTCTCATTGATTACGATTTTAGGATTTTATTAAAAGGATTTTGTTGTTTATATGACTTCAAAGATCTCAGAGACAGACCTTGCTAAATAAGTGACTGAAAATGGAATGGAATTCTGTGGTCTGTAATGGAGGAAGATCGTAAGAAGGTCCCATACTTATAAAATTTAAAGGACTATTGACTAAGACATTACAAAAATGCTACAATCAGCTTCAGAAAAGATTGTGGTACCTTCTCTGGGCTTGTTGATACACATCTCAGCTCTTCTTTCTGAAATCTATGCAAATATGTTCTTTTGTGCTTCATTTGGTCTAAAACTATTGCAGTACATATTCTTCTTTCACACTGACACAGATCCAGAGTAAAGACACTGACTTCATTAGATTCTTGTATTTAAGGCAAGTATTCTAAACAATGGTACTAGATGTTGGTATTTATAAAAATACCATAGCTAGCAGCTAATAATTATTTTCTTTAAAATATTCCAAAAAATTCTCCAAATGCTCTGTTTACTTCACAATATACAGTTATGCATACACACAAACACACACACGTATATATATATACATATACACACACATATACATATATGTTTGTATGCATGTGTGAAATCACTCTTACCTTTCAAAAGCTATAGAAGAAGTAGCAAAGCTCCTTGGGTTAAAGTGAGACATGCACTAAATACTAGCTAGAAAAACTGAAAGATCACACAGAATAGTGATGTCATTTATCTGATTACAGAAATATTAAAGAAAATAAATATCAGTTTGCTTACCATTTGAAGTGATTACAGATGGGATAAAGGAATGTAAATGGAATTAAATGCTCTAGATATTGAACAGACTAGAATAAAGGGAAGATGTGTGCATTCATGCAGTGGCCTAAAGGTAAGGCTGAGAGAAGGAAGTATCTTAAAGCACACTAGAAATAAGGGACATATTGACAAAAAATTAAGTACTAGATTCCTAGCTAGCAGGAATACAAAGGCTCTCCATCCAAGTCAGGGAAGGCTTGCCACCAAAATCTGCCTCTGATGCAAAAATACAGCAGAGACACAAAGTAAAAAAAAAAAAAAAAAAAAAAAAAAAAAAAAAAAAAGGCATTTTATGAAAACTCTATGATGCTTTTACAAGTCATTTAAAACAAAAATCTTCAGGATTAGCTCATGTTGTTCACTGCATTCAGCTGTTCATAGATATTTGTTTGATGATGTTAGTGATTGCCTTTAGATACTATGCATTCAGTCAGTAGGAGCTCAAAATTTAAGACAGACATCAACCGTTTTTCCTCTCAACCTGTCTCACTCATAAGACATAAGCAAACAACTTTCACAAAATCAAAAATATTCCCTTGAAACAATTAAAGACACTACACAACATATTAGCAAACAGCTCTTCTGATCCAGTTTGGTGCCTGCAGACAATACGATATAGTGTTATAAGGGATCCCTGTGTACTAGTCAAGGATAAGCTAATCAATAAAGAGAAATATATAATTTAGGCACCCTTTACTGCTTTCTCATCTTCAATAGCATTTCTTTCATTTTTTTTCACTTTTCTTCTTATTGTTCACATCTCCATCCTGTTTAGAGCTTGTCTACATCAGAAATGTCTGCCAGTCAAGCAAGAGACTGCAATTATGGCATGCAGACACTCTGATAATACACAATGAGAAGAATTTGGCTTACTTTTTAGTTGAAGTAAGATACCCACACTTATTGTCTGCTGGAAGTAGTGCAAGGAGCTAATACAGTGTAAATCCTTCATTTACTGAGTAATAAATTCCTCAAGCAGGTAAGATTCTCTTGTCTTTTCCTCAGAAATCCTTTACTACGAAAGAATTGGAGTTGTTCAAAGAGCTTGGAAGTGGTGGGAAAAGGAATACAGTCAACAAAAATGATTCATATATGTAGTCAACAGGTTCAGTATTAGGAAACATTTCATAAAAGTCAGGATAATATAGGACTAATGGGTTGTCATCATAGGTGGTGGAGTCCCCATTAGAAATGGCTTGTCCAAAGTGATACAGTGATAGTTGATCATTGACTGTCAGTCAGCAATGGCTCCTGGATCACTTTTTCTACTGTCTTTGTTCTCTTTCCTAATCCCACATATCTAATCCCACTAATTTACATCTTCGCAAGTCCATATTTGAGCACACTGCTGTCATACTCTAAAGTAAACATGCATTAGATGGGCAAAACCTTCAGTGAGTGTTTCTCAGTTAAGATATGATGTCTAACAGTGCATGCAGATCATCCTGTAGACTCCAATAATAATGTCAAAAGCCAGATAACTTATTCCAATGATAATTTCTCCTGTTCTCCTGTGGTATCAGTGGATCTCTGGAAGTTCATAACTATCTCTTTTGTCTACAAGATTTTTAAACGATTATCTTAGGTCAGATAACTAACTTTAAGACAGCTATATTTGAATTAGATGAAGCTCATAATTAGTGCATAAAGAAGGACAAGATTTTTGTTTCAACAAAATGGAGATGGCTCCTTAGATGAAGATTTTGATGTGTCTGGCAGTTACTGTGTAGCTCATTATGACTTTTGCAGCTTTGAGGAAGAAATATTTATGGAAAACTTTAGCTCCAAATCCCTTCAACCTGGTTAATTTATGCCAACAAGATAATCCCTGAACTCTCATTCCCTGCTTTACACTGCTCTACTGAGTTAAAGCAAGACTTAATCTTAGACCATAGGCAATAGACTAGGACCATTAACATTTTAAGTGCACATCTTCTTAAATTCCAATTCTGAATTGAACAGTGAAAAGGAGCCCATCGGAACACCTGCAGTTGATCAAAAAGCCTCCTGCAACTTAGTGACTGCTAAAACCCCTTTGCAGATTAAACACATCAAATTCTCAGTCAAATTCTGCAGTACAGCAATGGTGTTCATAATGTTCAATTTTGCATCATCATATATTGATATCATTATAGGCAACTTAATTTTTAATGAGGCCCCCAGAATCTTTGTCTGGTGCAGAATGACTTATATTTTCAGCCTTTCATTTGCCGTTGTGTAGGGATGTGAGATTAACTTGTGTTCAAAAAGTAAGTGCAAGGGCTCAGAATGCACCTTCAGACTCTACAACCTCTTCTCATCTTCCTGTGCTCAGAGTTAGCTCTGACATTGTCAAGTCATGTAACCTGTGATTAGATTTCTGTGAAAACAGCTAAGGAATGAGAAAGATCTCAGAGAAGCTTCATCAGGGCCTCTGTCCTTAGGCACAGGAGCTGTGCTTAGGCTTTGGACCTTTGTTTTTCCTTAAGCTTCCTCTACCCAAGCATATACCTTGTTTCTGACCCTAATAATAAGGACTTGAATTTCTGGCTTAATCTTGGACTGGAGTTGTCATATGTATTCGTCTGCTGGTCACTGACCTCTTGGCTGAATTTTGTTGCTCTCAGTGGATCTGGTCCATTCTCTTGTACAGATGCTAAGGGACTGTGCCGTGGTTTGTGAAGACACAGCTGCTCTGACTCACAGCTCACCACCTGCTCCTGGTAGAGATTTATGGAGGTACAATCTGTGGCAATGTTTTTTCATGTATATTTCATGGTTATTTCATAGTGTCACAGTGAAGGGAGGGTGTGATTTAGTTTGTAAGTCAGAGACGTAAGACATTTTGGAGTTCTTCCTGGAAGCTATATTGGTCAGGGCCGTCTTACTCACCCACCGCGTCACCTTCAAGGTCATTATGTCTATACTGCAATCTAAACACTTGACAACCTCCACAGCTGAGCCAGCTGTACATCAGCTAGTTTGGTCACTGCTCTGATTCAGCAGGACAGACCTCAGACTGGTAAGGTCTGAGTGTAATTCTTATACAGCTTGCCATTGCTCTCCGGATTGCACTTTAGCTATAACCTCCATCCATCTCTATGCAGGCTGACTGATAAACAGTTCGTAGTCTTCTATGGCAAAATCCCATCAGCAGTAACTGACTCCGTGCACAAGCAGAGAAATATATATCAATGCTCAGGAGCTGCGAACTGAAGTGAAACACAATCAGACTTGAAAATTCAGAAGGAACTGAAAGGAGGCTATTAAATATTAAAATATATCATCCATGGAAATGTGAGTTTTTCCCCACTTGAAATTCTGTACTATACACTGCCCGTTATCTAGCTAGTTGTGCTAGGTTTTACTAATTATTTTAGTTTTATGATATAAGAATTTTGTAATTTGAAGAAAGGCATTTCAGGTTTATGTAGGTCTATGACTCCTAACACTCAGGACCAGTTCTGTTTTTCCATGCTGTAAGTCATCATGAGCTGAGGCTGTTCTCGTGTTACATTGCTTTTACAGCCCAGTTGGCTCCTAACTGTAGCTGGCCTGTGATACAACTCCTAGGAAACAAGAAAATCATTTTTATTTATTGTTAACGGCTGTTTATTCCCACAGCAATGTGGCAAAAATAGAATGAAAATATAGGTATACAAAGACATGTTTAGAGAAATGGTAAAATAGAAATGACATCAAAAAATAAAAGGAAGGGAGTTCACCTCTTCTCTCTTCATCTTAAGCCTCTTGTCTCTACATTGCCTCTTTCAGCAACATCGCCTCCTACTCTGCTCCAAAGTTGTCAAGATATCTGCAAGTGGACTGAAACTGGAGCACCATCTTTCTGCATAAAGCATTCGAGAGCAAGTCCACTCAGCAGCAAGAGAAATGGCCCACCAAAGTGACACTGGTAAAAGTCCTGGCAGCTCATCCCCCTTGCTAACATCTGCACCTCTCTGGCCTGGCTGCTAGAAATGAATTCCACAGATATATGCCACTCTCAGCCTGCAGATCTCTTTGAATTTAAAATAAGTTTTTAAATCAAACTAGTAAAAATAGTAAAAATCAGTTTAAATGCATAGAAATTTAGGCCTGAGAGCTTTTATTGCATTTTTACTGCTTTTTGGAAAATGGTCTGTGCAGCAGATTCAGATTATCTTATTTAGTATGTGTATGCAGGGGATCTGACATTGGGAAGCGCAAATGAAGTATTAAGTATTATAATTAGCAATATTTTGCTGACTGGCTGTGATGTAATGTCCTACACACATATTGTCTCCCTGGACAGTTTTATTTTTTCTAATTGCTCTTTTAAATGGTAAGCTTTTTGACATAGAGACCTTACAATATTTTGCAAGCCTCCATTGATCCTTATGACATATGGTTCTGTCCCTTGATCAGTTCTAGAATAAAAAATAAAATAACAACCTGAGATTTTATTTACATATTATGGATTATTTATGAATTGCAGTAACACAGTCATTATCAAGAATCAAACTATGCAAAGGAAGGACATAACCTAGAAGTCTGATTTTTTTCAACTTCTGTAGTAGCTTTCTACATCCCCTTGAAAGTTCTTCCTCCTGCAGAGAAAAAAGAGAGAAAAAAAGAGTAGTATGTAAATATTTTTCTAGTCAACAGCTGTAGCACCATTAATCCCTTAGAACACTTTATCCCCTAATTAATCTCTGTCTACTGTTAATACGTAAAAAACTGCTGATGCAGATCTAGACTGGGAAGGAACCCAATGCTTCATCAAGAGGATTTTTCATATACTAATGATACAAGTTTCAGCCCACTTGAACACCCTAGAGTCAAACTGCACTGTGATCTTGAAGAAGTGAGGTGCCGTTTGGATTTGAAATCAAAGTTTTTGTCTTGAGATTTTTCATATTTAGCACAATTCCTCTCCAGACATCTGTATTTAAACAGCTACCAGCAGTTTTCTCTGAAATTCTGGAAGAAGAGCCCAAAATTTCCTCTTACAAATGCCAGTGATGATTTTCTAAATATCTTTAACTATAGATTACCTTTGTGAGATGGCATAGGAAAGAATTTTTAGGGACAAAGGATCAACAATGGAAGTAAGTTTAAGGTTTTATCAGAGTTATTCTTGTTTGATTTCTTGCTGGTGACTAATCTTTCACATGCCAGCCAATTTAGCAGTGTAACTAAGATACACTGCACAGAAGCAGAAGAACAAGCACACTTGAAAACACTACTGTGGTGTATAATGGGACACAACCAGTTAATTACTACAGAAGCAGTTCTTTACTTTGGTATGGTGTATAGCCAATAAATCATAGCTTTTTGGGGGGCTACAGTCCCTCTTGATCTGTTCTTTTTTTGCATTATCAAGTAGATCTTACACAAACCAAAAAGCAAGTTGGCCAAAATCAAATCTTGTTAACCTTAAATTAGTTAATATTTAAGGTTAACATGATGATATTTTGACCAACATCTAAGCCCACTGAATCTTACTCCACATTTCAAGGTTTCATGAAGACAAGATACAGTTTGCACTAAAGTAAGATGTAAGAATCATTATCTTACAGTAACAATCAACTCCTGCATATCAAGTGTGGAAAGCTTTCAGACGAGGCCTCGGAAAATGAAAAAACGTTACAGGCTTAGCAGACATTGAGAATATAAAAATATCTCAGTTAATCTTTTCCCCAAAAATTCCTGGTTATTATGATTCACATATTTCACATTTCTGAAATCTGATGTACCAATTCCATCATGAAATGCTGAGACTAATCTGATAGCCTAAGAACGAAGAAGAATAAGACCTCAAACAAAGCTGCAAACTGGTGCTTGTGTTTTTGCTGCCTGGGAGGGGAGACTTCTATAGTTCCCTGATTACTTTTACATTTTTTGCTTCCATGTGGGAATTAATTTGTAATTATCCAGCTGCTAGTTAGCATACCTTGTGAATTTCTCTGGTAGACTTTTTTTTTTTTTTTCCCCCATTGAAATGCATGGAATCAGCAAAATTAAAAAGTTTAGCAAGAAAGTGTCAGAATAAGTGGATGCTCCATTTCAATATTGTTTAGCAATCTATTCCAATATTCCTATTTTTTGTTTTCTAAATGATAAGTTCAGGCTTTGGGTTCCAAATGAGTGTCTCTAAATATGCAATTACTTCTTTGTTTGGTATTTTAATAAATAGCTCAAATACAGCCTTAAGAAGTGACATGACCAAAGTAAGAAAGTTGATTTAGCATAGCCAATTTTCTTTTTTTTTTGGAGATTGTTGAAATTTTTTGCCACTAGAGGACTAATGAGGGCTGGATTTTTCTGGGACAAGATCTTTTTTGATCATGACTGTGACTATTGTCATGGCCTATGACTCCTACCAGCCCCTCTAAGTTCACAGACTGGGCAGAGGAAGTGGCATCTTGCTCTCCTTAAATAATCTAAGCCCAGGAGCTGCATATGAATGCAGTATGAAACCATCAGTCAGCTCCGATGACTGTGTAATATATCTTTGCGTGCTACACGATTCACAAAAGCAGATGAGGCAAACTACTTTGGCAGTAATACAATGACAAAGCAACACACAGAGGATAGGTCAAAAATAAACACATCTAAGTCAGCTTGTATATCAACAAGAATCCAAGTGCATGTTGCCTACACTTCACCGAAACACACAATCACCTGGGAAAGGAAGGACTAAGACAGCTGTCTGCTCCAGCACTGACGTGTTCAGCCTTCCTTCTTTGAAGTGGGTGATGGAGACACAATTATACATGTGCACAGCATCTTCTCTAGCTCTTCTCTTCTCCTCCACATCCAGCTAATGGCTCTAGCAATATCTCCTTCTTCTTCCGCTGTCACCTCCACTAAAACAGGAAAGGCAAATGGTTTCAGAGAGATAACAGAATAACATGCAGAAAAAACATTAGTTTTAACACCAAGATCAGACCTTGTCATTTATGCGTGATAATAATCACAGCACAGGAAACAGAACATTTAGTAATCTATTGGCATTAGTGTTTCATATATTGTGCTCTCTTCTGATTGGCAAGTTGCAGGAGGATAATGACCATCTCAACCACAAATGCTTTATTTCACCTTTTCCACACTATTATTACCGGTGTATGTGACTGTTCCAGTACAGGGGTATTTCTGTATAGGATCTGCAGCTTTAATTGGAAATCAATGTATTTAACACAGAGAGTGAACACAGGCACTGCAACTCCCTGACTTGGCTTATTTCTTAGGTCAAAAGGGAACTAAAAGTGAACAGTGAATCGTCATATCTTTTCACATACTGCTACCAAAACCATCTCAAATCTTTTTCTAAATGTTTCAAAATAGCAGTCTTGAAAAGCTCACTTCTCCAGTGTAAATTGAGGATAAAGTTATTTTTTAAAAGAATACAGGCATTATTAACTTTTAATACTAATTAGTTTCAAAGGATTTCATTGTTCTTATTACCAACACATCTTCCCTGGCATCTCACTGCACTTGTGGTATGCTTTTGGGCAGCTTTTGTAATCTCTTGTCTGAGTGTATGGCATTCAGTAGATTTAAACTTTTGAAAAAATTTAGACAGGAGCAGTGTTGTCATAGGTGCTGGCTATATCCAGCATGTTCTGGCTGGATACATTCTAGCAAACCCTTCTGCTTGCTTCTGAAAATAAATACTTTAATCTGAAGCATAAAAGATCTGCTGTCTCCATCAGATTAAAAAGAAAAGAGAAAGAGAGAGAGAGAGAGAGAGAGAAAAAAATACATTAGACAGAGAAAAATGAAGCCAAACCGTTTATATCACCAAGTTTCAGTATCCAGTCAGCTTGTTTAATCACAGCAAATCTCAATAGACTAATCTGATTATTTTTCTTTATTATGAAATAGTCAGGCCACTTTGCCATATACTCAGTGTGAATCAATCATTTTCCATAAAAATAAATGATAATTTACTTCTGAGGCTGTGGTTAAGATTACTTTCATCTTTTGCCTTTTTATTTTACTTTACAAAATGTGCAATATTACATAACGGTCATTGACCCTGAAAAGACAAATAAGTAACTAGATCCAGCACCACTTTCTCACCAACTTTCACAGATGTAACAAGATATAAATTTATTCAAAGACGGATGGATACTTTCCTTTGTTCCCTTTGTAAACAGTGGAGAAAGACAGAATACAGAAAATTTTATCTAATTATGGACTCACTGAATGACTGTTTGGAGACATGTATTTTTCTCCATTAACTGTCCAGGAAAAATAGTTTTGCCTAGGATGAAAATAGTATTTTTTTTCTTCCTAATATTGTTATGTAAAATATAAAAATAGAGATGAAAAATGCATGCTGAGTTAATGTAGAACAATAACGCTGAACAAATTGCTAAAGCTCATCATTGTTCTGCAAAAGGAACAGGAATCAAGCATCCAGATATTCATATCTTCCGGAATAAAAAAGCGATTCAATTTCCCTGTAAATTATATTCAAAGGTTTATTATACTAGAATTGCAGCTGAAGGACACCTTTCATATCAAAAGGACGTACTTCCAGTCAGAAGAGATTTTTTCTAAGCAAGAGTGAATGACATCATTCTGTTGTGAAGGCTGAAAGAATAATGATATTCAAAAAAACGTTTTTTCCACCTTTATATCTTTTGAGTCACAATTCTTAGCTTAAGAGATAGTATGGAAGCTTTTCATTTCTTTTTTAAATTATCTTTAATCCTGTTAGAATCACACCACTAGTACAGGCAAGCATTCTTTTCTCCACCAAATTCTTTTTTAAAAATTCCAGGTAGCCACTTACCTAAAAGCACATAGTGCCTTGTAGCATAGTCTTTCTGATAGCTGTTCAAGCCAAAGTAAACTGAAAATATTTATTCACTCTAGTAGCTTCAGAGAATAGCTTTTCTGTTGTACCAAGTAAGTAGCTCAAATCATTTCCATCCCGTCTGGATTAGTTTGCCCATCATCTGCAGGGCAAAGTCAAGAAAGGAGCAATATGTGGCACCCTGCAGAAAGAGGAGAAGGAAATTATTCCTTTATAGCTTTCCATAACCCCATCACAACAATTTAGTTCATTTTAGAGATTGGCATCAATTTAACCCAATTCACAGATTATCTTCTGAGACTGCTGTGGACATCTATCAGACAAAAAATAATAAAAGAAAATCCTTTCTCTTACCACTACTGAGTTCAGTTCAGTTTCCTAAAAATAGACTATTTAGCTTTTGGAACATACTCTGCTTTACCATTGAAATTATTTTCTCCTTAATATCCTTTTATTCTCTGTTTTATACTGGATCATTTTAAACCTTTCTGAAATTTCCAGCTGCAGAAGATTTGATCTGAGCTAGGAAGATATGATAGCACTTCTGCTTCTAGTAAGTTTTATCTAGAGATAAGAAAATGTTAAGAAATTGAAGATTCTGAAAGTTATATACTGTTTTCTTCCACAATTCAAATATTTGTTCCCACAAAAAAACAAAACTATCTTGTGAACCGATGCGGTAAGTGATGATGCCGATGAGGACAGACATATCTCAGAGTCATTTAGTTTCCTGAGGACTTTGTCTTTTCTACATAGATCAATACAGTCAGTTGTTTGCAAATGGACATATTAAAGGGATGAGAATATAATCTCCCATAGCCCTATCTGCCTTAGGCACTGTGCTAACACTGCCCCAAATGTCCTGTGGACGTTTTTATGGCATTTATGGATGTCATTTACGGCTACGAGGCAATGTTGCAGGGCAAACCTTTGCATAACTACAGTATTAGTATTTTTCTTGATGTGTCTTTTTCTTGGGCTATACACTTCATCATAGTCATAGAAAACAAGATAATGTACGATATTCCAAGCTAATTTAATATTAGTTCATGTTTTATTGCCGTCAGTGTCCTTATTTCCAGCTTGCCTGACTTAAACCTTATGGAACTGAGATAACCTGAGGGAAAAAACTGTTAAAATAAAAGAAAGAAAGAAAGAAAAAGCTACAGGAAGAGAAGGATAAGGATGTCCAGTAGAAATGTTCCTTTGGAAAAGGACCCAAGTTTCCATCTATAACAAAATGGCTCCAAACTGAGCCAGACTAAAATCCTGATATGATTTGGATTTCAAGTTGATCTTTGCTGCATATTTTCCTAAATAATTTAAATCTATATTGAAAAAGAAGTACTAGAAAAAGTTTATTCCGATTCTGGTGGCACAGATAAATATATGGTACAATGTCTCTGCTTTGCTTATGCTTCTGCTGTTATCGTCCAGCTGAAATAATGTTCAGTTTCAAGTTGATTGTCAGTTCAACTGAGTGGCAATATCACTGAAAAATATAATATGTTCCCTACAGTTTAGTGTTTTGTTTCTCTCATCTAAATGCACAATATGTAGGCATTAGTATCATCTGAAAATGCTTATCTTCTCAGGCTATATGATAAACAAGCCATCATCTCAGATTTGGAAGCTATTTTACAGCAAAATCATGATCAAGATTTCTTAAAATGTCTGTTGGGGGTGGAGGAAGGAAGAAAGAAACGGACAAAGCTACAAATCAAACTTATGAGATAAAGGTTACAGAAGAGTAAGGGAACAGTATTCTCTTTTGTTTTGAGAGTATAGAAAAGTAAGAGAAATCATTATTTTCATACCAAAAAAGCAGCCATATAAATATATGACTATGCACACACACACACACACACACACACACACACACATATATATACACACATATACACACACACACACAGAGTTTTATATGTAATGTGTTTATGTGTATAAATATACATATCTCTGTACATATATATGTTTAGTAATGTATACACATACTTTTGTATCCATTTACAGATAGACATATATGAACATATATATATTGATCATATCTGTGTTCATATATTTGTATACACATTTAGACATATATGTATGTTTGTATGTCATTATTATTTTCAAATATATCTAAAATATATGAGTGTATATAATGTTTGTGTGTATGTTTATATATATATATATGTAAAATAAACAATAATAACAAAATCTCTCACAGATTAACCTGATGCTGTAGTTCCTAGCATGTTCCTAGTTTATGGCTTACTAGTGTCTAGCTTATGTTCCTAGTATGATACTGAGTGTGTGATTGAATGTCTCAGGCTGCTGTGATCATATCTATGCATATGGTTTTAAATAAACCTGCAAAAAAAACAAGGAAAAGAAAATGTTATTGGTGAAACTTTTAAAACATTTGCTTTTATGATGTGCAGGCGGTTCCAAACCATTTGAAATCTAACTGTTGTATCCTTGAGTGGTTTCTGAATGAGCAAAGACTAGTGAGCCTAACAAAGCTGGCTAGGGTGCAACACAAAGGGAACATTTGTTTCTTTCCACTTACTAGAATGCAATTTCCAATTTGTTTTCTGTATGAAGTAAGTACGTAGGACATCAGTGCTGGTGATCTACATATTAATCCAGTAACACCACTGCTCAGGAGTCAACACCATTCCTGGACAGAAACACAAATGGAACCTGAAAGGGGAAAGGAACTGTTCCTCAATGAATACAGGAACATGTCTTAGCATTTAACTCCACCACAGACTTACAGAAGCAGTAAAATCTTTTTCAGAGTTAATCGTTGTTACGTTGCAATTCACATTTTTTATGGTGAAACAAAAAACGCAAATTGTACTGCATCTTGGAAATAGATCCATGGAAAATCATAGAATCATAGAATCAGTAAGGTTGGAAGGAACCTCTGGAGATCATCTAGTCCAAACCCACTGCTCAGCAGGGTCACCTAGAGCATGTTAGACAGGGTTGCATCCAGGCAGGCCCTGAACATCTCCAGAGAAGGAGACTCCACAACCTCTCTGGGCAACCTGGTCCAGTGCTCTGTCACTCTCACAGGGAAGAAATTCCCCCTCATGGTCAGGCAGATCTTCCTGTGCTTCAATTTCTGCCTGTTGCTTCTTGTCCTGTCACATGGGACAACTGAAAAGAGTTTGTCCCCGTCCCCTTGACACCCTCCCGTCAGGTACTTGTACACATTGATAAGATCCCCCCTCAGGCTTCTCTTCCCCAGGCTGAAGAGGCCCAGCTCTCGCAGCCGTTCCTCATAGGGCAGGTGCTCCAGCCCTCTGATCGTCTTTGTAACCATATGCTAAGATGATTTTTCAGAACTCTCTCTTTTCCTCAGCTATCTCTGAAATCCTCTAGTTCTTATAAAACAACTACAATAAAAACATGACAATATATTCCAAGATATATTCTAGATTTGGAAGAACCTATGGTGGCACAAACATGAGCAGCTTCCTTCAAAGCAATAGAAAAAAAAGCAACAATTCTACTATTTTGTGCAATCTTATCATGTTAAATTGTAATCATTTTACATTGTACATCAGATTTTGACAAAAAACAACAAATAAACTCAATCTTCAGCTTTGCTCTTGGCAGACAAGTGGGTTTTTTGTAGTTACATTTTTATATATATATGTTATTGATAAGATTGTCCCAATATTGTTTTATATGTCTCTGCTTTATATTTGTTTTCTGTAAGCCTCATCGGTACAAAAGCCACTCTGTAGAATGATATGTGAATAGTGTCCATCTTTAGCTGTATTCCACTGCTGGAGGTAATCCCAGTTGAAACCTATTTGATCTTCAAGCATTTAATCAAGAAGTGTTGATCTTCAAGCAGGGTTCCATGGTCGTAGAAGCCAAAACCCTGTTGCCAGCACCAGTGGTACAGCCAGTTGTTTACTTGGCATGTCCGTCTACTCCTCTTTCCATTCTTCCCCCTCACTGGCAGGACTGACAAGAAAACAACCTGGGCCCCTAGTCCCCTGACTGCTGTCCCCAGAACTCTGAAATCCTATTGCTCCCAAAGTTGCCTTTGGCAGGATCATTGGTGCCAACACGAAAGAGGAGCAGGGGGTAATTGTCGAATGGGTGGACAAACCCAGACAGTCTTTCACTGACATCTTGGTTTTGAGCCCCTAGCAGGTAACAAACCTCTCCGAGATCTGGTCAGGATTCCCCTGCAGCAGAGAGTCACTCACAGCTATCACTAGCTCCTTCTTCCGAGTGCTCCTGCATAGCACAGGGTTCATCAGCCTGGTTATTTTGTTTGAAGCTGCGGCCAGCTCTTCCTCAGTTTGGAGGGCACTTAAGCTTTTCATCAACTGCAAGGTTACAGGAGATGTAAACTATTTGTTCTTTACTTGTTCCTTGCTGCTTCTTTCAGCCTAGATAAAGAATTAAAAAAAAGACTGAAAATTCTATTCTAAAGAGAAGCTTGTCTTGAAATTTGTTTTGCATTCCTTAGAGGCAGCCTCATTTCCTAAGAACTGATTGCTGTTTTATATGAATCTTGTAAATGAAGAAACAGGACTTGACTAATATTGTTTAGTGACATAATATGTCTTCTACAATATCACGATTACTTAGACTTCCTTTCTACCATTTACTCGGTTAGACTGGCATGAGAAATATCTGCTAGTGATGGAAATGTGTGCCAGCTTGAACAATATAATTCAGTCTGAAGGAGAGCTGGAACACCATGGTCAAGAGTAGACAGATTCTGATGATTTGTTATAGTTATATACTTCATCTCAATATCCATAGATTGAGGTAGTTTCTATGTGACTTGTTTAGCAATATATCTTTTGATACACTGATATTTATATTAAGTTCATTTTCTCTCTCTCTCTTTTTTTTTTTTTTTTTTTTTTTTTTTTTGATGTCTTGCCTTTGGGTATCTAACTACTCAATATTTCTGGATCTGAGGTTTAGTCTTGTTTAATACAAACAGAATTTAAGCTCTAAGTCACTTCTCACTTTTCACAATTTTACTCTAATATTTCAACTTTGTAAAAACCCGAATTTCACAGTGTAAGTGAAAGTAACTTCTTCAAAGAAGTTTATTTCAAGTAAATGCTACTATAATTTTTTAATGTTTCATAATCGTAAAGTGATATATTATCTGTCATGTCTCATTGCTGATTACTTTGACGTTTTCAAGATTTTGAGTCAATTTTCAAAACACTTTGAAAGCCATGTATGGTTTATACTCTCTTCAACTACATGGGTTTATTATTAGCACACCAATCACAGGTATTAATAATATAAACAAATCTTTTGTAGGATTACAATAAGTGTGATCTTAAAGAAATGAGGAGGGTATGTTAATGCCAAAAAACATTCAACCTCAAATTAATTTTGCATTTTGCATTCTCAATCACTTCCATTAACAACATAGTTCAAATATAGAGTAAATTACTTTAGATTTTTGTGTCAAAAATACAGGCATATGTGTTTTTATGTCCATACTAAAAGAAAAAAATGTATATATGAGAGGTCTCAAATACACTCAGAACGAAACTTCTCTATCAGCCCATAATGTTTTCATTTATAATCTAAGCCCTATTTAAGGGTTATACCTGTGTTTTCACATAGATTAAAGTCAGAAATTGTGCTGTTAAGAATGGCAGCTCCTCAAAATATCATCTGTCTAAGTCAATACTTTCTATCTTTCTATCTTCCTCTATCTCACTCTTCCTCCTTAACACATACAATTTGACTTTGGAGACACTTGCCAGTCTTCATGGTTTCTTTCTCTACAGAGTCAAACTTGTACTGTTGAAGGTAATAAGAGTTTTGTTCCTGCCTTCATGAGAAAGCTTCAGAGAAAACACAACATTAATTTGAGTACTTCCTTGAAGACATTATTTTATTTTATTTTATTTTATCTTCAAAGTACAGAAGATGATACAATCTCTTTCTCTGGCCTGTTTTCTATTCTCGTTTATCTTTCTAGAAATGTTTCTCCAATGGATATTCTCTCATATTCCATTATCATGATATGACTGAGAAACCAGAAGGCAGGAAAGTAGATAGAGCGTAATGCCTCTGAGGTTCTGCTTCTGCACAATCTCCCTCATTTTACAAGTTCACTTTCTAGAGTATTTAATACATGTCATCCATGAAATGGCGATTGTTCTATGAATTAGGACCTAATGAGAATCCATCTACTTTGGGACCAAGTTATTTGCCTGACAATGTCACTGTGGCTTTCAAAACAGTTATCAACAAATGAGACTGAAACTATATTTGCAATTCCAGGGTGGCCCCACTGATTTGATAGATAAGACTGCTTTGTGCAAAATCCATCATGCAGTTCATGCAAAGACGATAGTCTGTAGACATGCACTAGTGGGAGTGCACTGTGGTTCTGTGCATAATCTTACTTACAGCAGTACCTCACACATCCTAAGGAGCAGAGCCTGTAGATCTGGTGGTTCATAAAACTTTATTCTCCTTTCATTCTCATGCTCTCCTTCTCCTTTCCTACAAATCTGTCCTTTCAACCATTTCCACCTTTGCCAAAGAAGATAAGGGGGATCCAACAAGGCTACTTCCATTCTTGAATCTCTCCCTGCATCCCAATTCGGTATCTGTCCTCATTTTAATTAAAAGGGAATCTGTAGTTGTGAGTCTGGACCATCCAGTAAGGCATCCAGTTTCTCCCACTAACCATCAAGGTACAAAACGCTGATCATATATGGTGTTGAGAAAGAAGGTACTTTAAATGCTATATAGCTGTTATTAGCTTTCACAAAGGTGCATGATACATTGTTTTGATTTAATAACTGTTTTACCTATTAACCTTTCAGCTAGAAACTTTCTCCTTCTTGTCCCCAATCCTCTCATAGGGAGTATGCAGCAGACATATATTTTGGACATGCTGTAAACATTCATTGCAGAACATATTTTCTGCCTGTGTTTGTTTTGCTGCTAAACAACTAATCTGATTCTCCAGATGCTTCACTTGGAATAGCTAAATTATTTTAGTGAGAAGACAGGCTATGAGAATGTAACTTCTAAATCCAGCTGGGAATGTCTCCTGATGTAGCTTCATATACAAGAAAATGTTTTATGGATATTAAGAGGCTCTCAATGATAAGGAGAATTCCATACTTCTGAGTCTCAGGGTCTTTTGAGGGCTGGGGAAGTCAGAGGGCTCAGGGCCTTTTTTGTTTTTGTTTTTCTTTTTTTTTTTTTCCCAGAGAGAGAAAAAGGATGAATCTCCTTACTAGGTATTGTCAACTTTTGACAGCCATCAGAAAAGCACCAGCATCACTAGAAAGAGATCCTTTTTGTTTAGGCATCTTTAGAGAAACCGTACTCAGTTAAACCATCACTAGTGAGTATTCTTAACTGGAACAATTTACAGTAAGGCTCTATATGATTATTTAAAAAAAAAATCTTTTATGAAGCTCCATCAGTATGGTAACTCACTTCCTGACATACAAGGTCTGCAGGGAAAAAGCCAACTCCTCAGCTCTGGAAAACGTCCCTGTGGTTAATTAGAGGAACAGAAAGACAACAGAAAAGCATTCAACCTAGCAAGGCAGATACTTTCTTCTTCCAGAGCACATGCATAAAGCAAGATCCTTTTCACCATCCAGAGTCCTTTCACAGAGATGCAGTCACAGCAATCCAGCTGTAGCTCCACATTGTGATAGCCTTGGCCCTAAAGAGCACTTCCAAACAGAGCACAAAAAGGCATTTACTTGTAAGTAAATGTGGCAGGCACACAAGGAAAAAGAGGCTGAGAAGGAAGAAGAAAAAGAAAGAGAGAGAGATTAATATATATATATATATATATATATATATATGTTTAGGCAAGCACAGCAGAATGAAAAACAAAAACTAAGTGAAAAAGCCTTAGCAGAAGAAATACAGCGTATTCAAGAGTGTAAGACTCAAAAGAATCAACTTACTATGATTCTGATCCAATACGTGGAAGATGAACTGTAAGAGAACATATATGTTTGCAGCTGAGCCATGCTCCATCTGACAGTATGATGAAAATAACAAAAAAGCCTATCAACATAAACAGAATGGTGTGCTTTGCATGTTTTCTCATAACAACTTTTATTACTGCATCCAGCTTGGCACAGACATGCAAGACCCTAAATGGCAGAAAACTAGAAAGATTAAGCATCAGAGAAAGGGAAAGGAAAACATAAAGGGCTCATGTGGTTGTTCTAGAAGAACAGAAAAATAAGGTCACGTGCCTTATGGCAGGACAGGGAAAGGTGAGTGATGAATTATTATGATATGAATAATGATAGCTAGACTCTGGCTAAACTCTTCCCAGTTTTCAAACACACATAGAGCTACTTCTTGAAAGCATTTTGCTTTGCTGACCTGCTAATAGGATCTTCATCAAATTTCCTTCAGGAAGTGGAGAATGGTTCTCTAAACCACACATTAAAATGCCTTCCCACAGTTCCTTGTAGATTTCCAGCATGAAACGGTTTCAGTAGAGGGCAATACCCAGAGACAGTTTACTCGCGTTATCTGTAGAAAGTCGTGCACATCTCAGTACTGTAGGAAATACATGTAGTGCTTCCAGTATGTGATTTATTGATATAATTTGTGGTGAATGGGCTAGTCTGTAGAGGCACCACTGCTTTCTGTGGGAGGCAATTAGACAACTGCAGTATTTGTAACTGTCTTATCAAACAGGCTCTATCATTAATAATAGTTAATGGGGGTTCTCCAGTGTAGTCAAGCACTGTTTTAAGAGAAGAAAATCTTACAATACGTTCTCTTTACCTATCAAGGTTAGATGATGCTCATAGTGCCTGTGGTATAATCAGGCAAAAGAATTTAAAAGTTATGAATACAATACTGTTTCTCTTTTGCATTCAAAACAAACTTTTAAATATGAGAATGAAAAAAATTCCTTTATCCTGTAGAAATTAATGGCATCTTCACTAACTTGAATTAGGACAGCATTTCAAATCCTTAAAAGATTTTTTTAATCAAATAAAAGGGAAGCAATCAAATATTTTGTTTCAGTAATTCTGAAGTCTCCTTACATTTCATTTTTTTAATTTATTATACATAAGTGTTCAATCTCAAATAAGCATTTATTTTGAAATGAATTTTCTGAAAATAGAGTTCTTTTTTAAAAACAGATATTGAAAGCAGCCCTTATCCCCAGTCAGCTTGTGTTTTAATGATTCAATATTTTTCTCTAAAAAACTATATATTTGAAAACTATTTAATCAACTGTGCTTCTGTTGATGTGACTGACATGTACTTTTTGCAAAGTTCAAAATCTTTTTGCTGTATGTATAACTGGTTCTCTCTAACAGTCATTTCCATAATCAAAGGACGTGGGAAGAAATCTTCTGCATCATATTATGCTGGAGGAAATCTTCTAAGTCTCTTCCTCTAGTCACAAACCTCATGGCACAAGCCATTATTCTGTCATATCCTACCACCATTATAGATAGCACTTCAAAAAATATTTTGATGCATGAAGGACTGTATTTCTTCCCATTGCGTATCCTTCTCCTATTATCAGTCTCTAAGGTATAACTCAATTTACTAAAATGTGCACATAGTACATATAATGAATCCCACAAGAGTTTTGAAATCAGTGCCATTCACAGCAAAATTGTCTAATGATTTCTTTGAATAGCTGATTGTATTTGATAAATGTACATCGTGTTTGAAAATAGTAAGAGGAGGAATGTCATCATTAATGATGTGATTGTGTTACGGTAAAGGGCATAGTTAGATAACTCTAGGCCATTCAGTTTTGATGGGCAGAAATGTGATGGGATTATCTTATATCACTTACTGTCTGAAGTAACCGTGATCTCCTTTTCCTTCCTTCTTCACCCCTCATCTGTTCATTTGTGTGTTTTTTTCCTTTCAATTTTCTTGATCCTATCATCAAAACTCAAGGAAGGCACTGTAGTATTTTTCCCAAGTTTTGTCATTAAATGTTTCTTTTTTCCTTTGAACAATAATTTTATGAATATAAGAACCCCTTTTTGGCTCAGTAAAAGAAAAAGAAAGAATGAAAACTATTTAATGTAGCAAATTTTTAAAACTCTATCCTTCTGAGATTCAGAATCATATAGAAAAAAAAAGTAATGCAAAAGTTAACTTTGTTTCTAGGGATTGTTGCATGTTGAAGTTCTATTCTAGGAAAGAACTCTGCTTAAACACAGAGTTTTAATGTTCTTTTCTGTCTTCCGTGTATGTATATCATTGCTGTGTATTTTCTTTAATCTAGCTTTAAGCTCTCTAGAATTTAGTGTAAAATAGCAGTCTAGTACAAAAAAAAATGCAACTGTAGAGCTTTGTAAATAATTCTATTCTTTTCCTCAGTTCACTGATCAAGTCCTTTTAAAACAAGTTGATTCATAAAATAAAACAAAATTGTTCACAAGCACAATAAAAAAACAGAACTTCTATTTTCAAAGCATTCTGAAGTGATTTGTTTGACATCAAGATATTTATCACCTTCAAAAATACATTAAAATGAAATTTGGTCTCAAAACTAAACATTTTGTAAGGTTAAAATGTCATTGAATTTGGTAAATATAGGTACAAAATTTGCTATAATGCTAATATTGGTCTGAAAAATTGGTCTAGAGTTATCTGTGTCAAAGAGATTTTAAAATAAGTAAATATTTTGGCATTGTTTGAGTAGAGATGAGTAGACATTTAAGTGTTTCTCTAAGATCATGAGAACCGAAAGAGTTTTTTTGTATGGTTTTTGATTTTATTTTAGAAGTAAATATAGGTCAATGGTATTTTAGCATACTTATTTCATTCTTTTAACTCACTGAAAAACATTATAAAGAATGAACAGTGAAATAAAGAAAAGAAATCACTGTCCTACATAAATGTGTCATCATTTCTTTAAAGAACAGCACACCGCCTTGTTGCATCAACACCTTTGGATCCGAAATAACTGAGTACTGAAAGATCCCAAAGGGAGTTACAGGAAAATTAGTCACATCAATGTCTGATGTGTTTATTTTCACCTGTCTGGTAAGAGAGGTGAAGTGAGACCTCAATATCTCTAACTTTACTTTCCTTCCAAGCTCATAGTGTTTAGCTGGACTTGTCAACTTCTATTCTAAGGAGAAACAGATGAGGAATTTATCTGAATCCAAAATAATGAGATATGTTTTCTTAACTATTTTAAAATCTCATTTGGTACTGAGGAAGCCTGGTTGGAATTTTAAAGGGAAAATTAACCTGTTTCAAGTGTAGGATGGATATGTAATAGACACACTAAAGTAACAGTTAATTCTGTATAAACGTACCCCCCAAAGGCTTTGTCTGGGACCAGTCCATTTGATGTTGAGTCTATGTTCAGTACGCTAATGAACACCTCCACTTTTTAATTTAAAATATTCTAGGCTAGATCTAGCAACAAACTCGTTACAGAGACTCACGACTATGAGGCAATTTATGCAGTCTCCTGTACAACAGCTTCTTCAGAAGTTTTATCATCATCCACAAGATTTTAGTCTGATCCTTTCTTCAGTATCTCCCCAGTGTTTCTGATTCTATTCCTAGAGACAGAATGGGAGCTATTGAATTCTTCACATAGCAAAGATATTAAAAGGCTTATTAGAACAGACGTATCAAAGATCAGTTTACAAGAGAACGAAGTAAGTGTGTTTAGTTTTGCAAATTTTTGAATCAATAAATTATTAAAATATCCAAGTTATATTTAATGAAGAGAGGAGTGAGGAAAAAAAGCACAAGGAGAAGATCAGTGGGTCTCTGAAAGTCTACTAAGTAATGAATCTTTCCCATACTTAAAATACTATTAATTAATTTCATTCTTAGAAGCATCCATAATTGAAAGGTATTTTTGACTAAGTAGCTCGGAACTCTATGTAATAATGGAAGATAACAGTGAAAGAGTATCGTAGATTCACTCATCAGTCTTACATATACCCTCTGGATAAAGGAAATTATGAAAATGTGTGGAATTATGGGGAATTGTCAGAGATTATGATAAGAAAGAGGACTGTCTAATCAGGTCTGGAGTACAGATACTTTGTAATGGTTAGCTACAGACATGGCCTTCGTGACCATCTGATGAGGAAGATAAAGATTATAAACCAGAAGGTATACAGAAACTTGGATCTTCAAATAGCTTTGATTACTGGCTCAGGTCTAATTTGATTGTCAACACATAAAACACAAATTTCTGGAAGTTTAAGTCTTCACAATATTCTAGAATCATATAGATAAGCAAGCAGGGATAGCACAGAAGCCAGGATCTGCTCCTGTGTTTTACCTGCTCACAGCTCTAACATTTCCTGAGTCAGTGAGCTGAACTCAAGCCAGAATCACAAGTAAGAATGTTGGGAAGACAGGACAAGTGAACACTTCTAAATCTCAAAAGTATTTCCTTGTATTTCTGAAGATTATAATTTGCTGATAATAATTATTTTCTCTCCACAGCTTCATTCCTGTGAAACGTCTACTTGAAGATATCTAATACTTGAGTACCTAGCAACGCTACAACTAAAGGATGAACTTATTGCTTTTTTTCTCAACACTACATACTTAAGAAATAGAATAGGAAATTATCTCCAAAGTTCTTCTTGTTATAAAGATTACAAAATGTTCTTATAATTAAAGATTTCAGAGAAATGCATCCTAAATAGGCATTTTCATGAACAAATGATACATATCTATGGATGCACTGGTGCTTTTAGAGGAAATGCCAGCAAGCAGAATTTAAACAGCTAGACTCTTTCTAATTAATGTCAAAAATCTTAGTGACTTTAGTCAGGAAAAAATTAAGTCAACTGCAAGTGCTTTTGAAAATTGTATCTTTTAAAATCTCCTGTGAGATGACTGTGCCATAGAGAAATGCTACTCAGCAAACTCCTTGGAAAAGCACTGAACAATACATGAACAAGGAAAGAAAAAAAAATCAGTGAAAAGCTAGAATGAGGAGAGCAGACAGTTTCACCTCTTCAGAGCACATCATCAGGGATGGTTTTCAAGTGCACAGCCTTAAAGTGCAACTTTCTATCATCTTTCTTCATCCAGACAACTAGTTCTCATCTCAGCTGCAGTGGGCTAAAACATGCCTTGCAAAATTCTCTTCTTTCTGTTGTTGTGTATGCTGCAGTCACCAGTACAAATTCTGCACAGGCCAGTCCATTATAAGATACATCTTATTCTTTTCTCACCACTCACTCTGGTCTGGTAAAACTATTTTTGTCTGAGATAGCAAGTCAAAGAGACATCTCTCTGATCTCTTTGCTTTTGCTGAGCAACAGGCAAGGTGCTCTTTAATTCCAATTCTTAAAATTCCTTGACAGTATTTTCTGTCCTATACATGAGGTTGAAGCATAGTAATGATTTAGCCCTTAAATAGGGTGTTATCTGTCATGGATCCAATTTGAAGATAAGTATTCTTTCTAGGTTGTTACTTCCACAACAAATTGTTTTACTTCTTTGATGGAGCTGTTTGAGAAGAAATGCGCAATTCCTTATGAGAGAAAAGGCTTTGGTACTCTGAATAACATCCTGTTTTTTTATGAAATACATGCTTTCTCCCAAACTTCCATCAAAGTCCTTAGCTTTTAATTTATGACTTTATGTATTGATTCTTCGTCATTTTGATTTTACCTCTTTCATTTTACTACTATTGTAACTGATGTGATCTCTTGAAATACATATAGTTAGTGTTTACTAATCCTGTTACTTAAAAAAAAAAAATTATGTTGTGCTAAAAAAATCACAGAAATCCTGATTAAATGTGTATATATATGTACACATATATATGTATACATATACACTTATGCACACATATACATGTGTATGTAAATGCTTGCCATAGGATTAATACACTATAATTTAATAAAATCATAGAACTATCTCCTAAACATAATACATGTAAGCATAACAAGCAATATATTAAATAAACATTGAATGAGAAAAAAACAGCATTTAATTAAAAATGGATGTGTCAGCTATAGGGGAAAAATGTTTATGCAAGAGAAGTAATAAAGATTATTCATCATTCTTTAGTATTAAAAGGAATTTAATATACCAAAAGTCTTGCCATTCTTGTTGATTAACTATCACACCATGTTCTAGTTAGATTCCCGGGGGCCAAACATCCGGTTTGGCCAGCCAGCACACACTCACACACACACGCACACACACACACACACACACACACTCTTCAGTAGCAAGCAGTTTATTAGCAGATACTTACAAACAGACTGACCCGATGGTAATCTCGAGACGGACCACCTCAATGCTTGTCCCGATCGTCTGCATGGCGAGAGGGAGAGTCGGCAGGCACAATCTTTTCGGGCGTCCCCTGTTGTGTAGCAGCCTCTCCCTCCTTCGGAAAACTCCGGCATTTATGATTACTTGCGGTAGGCGGGAGTCCCAGCACCTGGGGCCAGCAAGTGCGGGGAGTCCAGCCCAACTCCGCCCCGGCTGCATAACCGGGCTATGATACTGCGTGTGCGTGCAGACTTATTTCGGGGCCACATTTGACTTTGGGGGTCGCTATTTCACTACTCTTCAGCTTCTGACCTTCATGTTGACTGCTTCTCATGGTGATTCTGTGGCTCGAAGCCACAGAGTCCGTATGTAACCAACCGCTGTTCTTTCTCACAGATTTCCATGACCTTGTTAGTTACTGGTTTGTATCCCGCTTAACACAGCGGTATTGTTCTAGGCACTAAAAAGTTACAGCACTAGACTATTCTCACCAAGTAGCAGGTGGTAGAGATACAAAAGTTGCAACACAGACCATTCCCATCAAGTATCACGTAGCACGGATACACACCACAATCCTTCTCCATGGTCCATCCTCCTGTGTGGCTGGTGAATTTAACAAGAAAATAAGAATAAGTCTTCTTTTATAGAGAGAATAATAATATAGAAAATAATATAGAATAAAAACTGAATTTTAAATAATAATAATAACTAGAATAAATAATAGAAGAATATTACAATAAGTGTAATATGATGAAATTACAATAAAAACATTCACAACAATGATTCTAAAGGGACAACAATATAATATTCTTTAAGCTTAAATTTATACAATCGTCTCAATTAGCCGTGCTCTCTTACATAAACAAGTGTTCAGGTGATTTTAGTAGGTCTTTCCCGAATACTATTTTCTCGAGTAGCAATGAAAATTAACTGTGCAAAATGCTCTTACCAAGTCTGAAAGGACAGTTTAGGAACAGCAGAGTTTTATATCTAACTGCCACCTTTCACTATGCCTAACTAGGCATAGCTGATTAGCCTTTTTCTAAGTCTTATTTTTGCCAACAATTCATCCTCGCTGAAGTCAATGAGAGTTTTGCCATTGGCTTCATTAAGAGAAGATGATGGCTTAATTCATTTTCACTTAGGATATGACTTAACTAATTACAAGGCTATGCATTAATTTTTTTTGACATAACTCAAAATACAGATCAACATAATTTAGAAGACATAATAATGAATTTGTTCAGAATTTTTGCATTCCAAAAAACAATTATACGTACAATTTTCCACTTTTGAGGAAGCTCATTTATTTGAAAAAAAAAAATATAACAACTCATGATTTTTGTAGCCTTGAACAGAAGCAAACTACTAAAGCTATAGTCCAAAGAGATCATAAGGTTTCATAAGTTTAATTAAAAACTATGAAGTCAGAATTGGACCATCAGAAAGGAAACTTTGAGCATATAGCTCTATTTGTTTTTATATTCAAAAAAAAAAAAAAAAAAAAAAAAAAAAGTCTGCCTGTATGGTACTACAAGCACCTATTCCATTTCCTTCAGTATAGCAGACTCACAGAAGGATTGAGGTTGGAAAAGACCTCTGGAGATCATCTAGTCCAACCTCCATGCTCAGGCTGGGTCACCTAGAGCACATTTCCAAGGATTGTGTCCAGACAGCTTTGGAATCTCCCTGGGCAATCTGTTCCAGTGCTCTGTCACTCACAGGAAATAAGTTCTTCCTCATATTCAGGAGGAACTTCCTGTGCTTCAGTTTGTGCCCATTGCCTCTTGTTCTGTCACACGGGACAACTGAAAAGAGTTTGTCCCTGTCCCCTTGACACCCTCCCGTCAGGTACTTGTACACATTGATAAGATCCCCCCTCAGGCTTCTCTTCCCCAGGCTGAAGAGACCCAGCTCTCGCAGCCGTTCCTCCTAGGGCAGGTGCTCCAGCCCTCTGATCATCTTCATAACCCTACGCTGAACTCTCTCCAGTAGCTTCATGTCTCTCTTATATGGGGGAGCCCAGAACTGGACACAGTACTAGAGATGAGGCCTCGCCAGGGCTGAGTAGAGGGGCAGGATCACCTCCCCGACCTGCTGGCAGCACTCTTCCTAATGCACCCTAGGAGACCATTGGCTTTCTTGGCTACAAGGGCACATTGCTGACTCATGGTCAGCTTGTCATCCACCAGCACTCCCAGGTCTTTCTCCGTAGAACTGCTCTCCACAAGATCAGCCCCCAGCCTGTACTGGTGCCTAGAGTTGTTCCTCCCTAGGTGCAGGACTCTGCACTTGCCCTTGTTGAACCTCAGGGGATTCCTCTTCATCCAACTCTCCAGCCTGTCCATGTCTCTCTGAATGGCAGCACAGCCCTCAGGTGTGTCAGCCACTCCTCCCAGCTTGGTATCATCAGCAAACTTGCTGAGGAGGCGCTCTGTCCCTTCATCCAAGTCATTGACAAAGTTGTACAAGACTGACTACAGTACTGAGCCTTTGGCAACTCCACTAGATACTTCTTGGTTGCGGAAAGCACAAGAAATTAGTTCCTTCATTTTTTGCAATTTTTCTCCACCAGTCTCATATTTTGATATATTAGAAATGGGACCAGCATCCCTTCCACTGATTTCTAATTTTCTAACAATCATTTATTTAGATTTGAGAGGTTCCTTTCTGATAAGGAAGTGCTAGTATGCCCATTTTACTGAAGAGAAATTGAGACGGAGGAAGTCTACAATTTTACCAAAATTATTGGAATAACTGGAGAACTTTGAGCACTTTCTACAGCGATATTTTCCATCCTGAAACATTTACTTCAGTGTCCTTCATCATATTCTGGAATAAGATCTAGGAAATGGGCAGAGGAAGCCTAGACACAGCAATATGACCAAATATTTGCAAACTAAATATACGTCTTGGCTATCATATATGACATAGTATTCCACTGTATTATCAGTATTCTGATAATCTGATTCTGATTATCACTGTATTATCTTCTCTTACTTCTCTGCTAGCTACTTATGTATATCTCTATGTAGAAGCAAGGGGAAAGGATAACCTCTTGCTTCCCTGAATGCTTCTGGATCTTGCAGCACTCAAGAAGTTTTATTTATTATCATATTTTTATTTACTAGGAATAGTTCTCATTGCTAGCATTAGCTAGGATATACTTATAATGATGATTATGATAGCAATGTGTTGCCAGATTTACAAGAACTAGTCAAGGTAAAACCTCTTTGCAAAAAGCACCATAAAAAAATGTAGTTTTTCCTGCCATAAAATAATTTTTAATGCAAAAAAAGACATCTGTTGGATATAGATATGGAAATATGAAGAAATGATTGCACAGCACGCACCAAGCCAATTTCTCCTATACTTTTGCAAACCCTGCCTTCTCTTAATACATTTTTATGGGCATTACTTCCAAGTAAAGTTTAAAGAAAGAGTTTATAAGATGAAAAGATTTGAAATGTTAAATTTCGGAATGATATCCATTTAAATATGAAATACACCATGATCAAGTGGAAGAAGGCAATGGATGTTAGCTATGGTCAGAGGTGGAAATCAATAGTTCAGTAGGTGGCAGGGAATCAATAGAGTCAGGCCGTGAAGGGTCTTGAATGAAGACAGACAACATATATTTGCTGTGACAGAGAACTGGAACTGGTGTAGGGAATTAGAAAGGGAAGTTTTGCAGTTAAAGTATTGTACAGATAAACTGACCTTGGTAAAGACATTCTGAAATGGATGAATTACAACTGCATGGAGGCACAGGAGTGATGTGTCTCATCATAGACCCTGAGCGGGAAAAATTTGTTAGACTTAGAAGTAGCCTGGGCTTGAGGACTTTGCGTGAGTTCTGATGATGAACATATTTGGTTTGCTTAAACCAGTACTGCAGAGCAATCAGAGATAATATTTAAGACATCAAAGCTGTTCATATCTTACAGCTCCAGTACACTTTACCAGAATTGCAAGATGTGAATAGCTTTATAAATTATCAAAGTTTTCTTTGCTTTTGATTTGTAACTGCAGGAAAAAGTATTTAATTCTGCTTATTTGATAAAAACAAACAAAAAAGAAAATACAGAAAGTCTTCCATCAACATTTATGATCATAGACCATTTTCAGCCTTTTAGCAGAGAGAAGTAAGAATCATCTCTTTAAACAGATCTAACTTAAAAGCATTCAGGGCAGCTTTGGAAAAAAAAAGCATTCAGGGCAGCTTTGGAAAAGAAATGATCTATGTCCTCCTTCTCACTCCTTGAATTAATGTCTCTCTCTCTTTTTTTTTTTTTTTTTTTTCCTTTGAGATTATTTTGGTTCAAGATATCAGAAAAATAAATAAATAAATAAAAACTATAGATAATACCAGCAAGAAAATAAATTCTTGTGTCCCAGGCAGGGACAGGGAGTTCTTGACAGGGAGTATAATATGAGTTTATTTTATACAGAATGATTCAAAATGACTGAAACTCAAAACACTTTATATAGTTATATAAAGTACCTAAATAAAATAATAATGACTGATAAAGAAAGACAAAATAACAAAGAAAACATAAGAGAATAAATAAGGATACATTTTTAGGGAAAATTAAATATGGTGACATTTTCCTTCTAACTTTTCTGTAACTTTATGCAGTAAATTTCTATGAATGTGTGCATTTGTGTTAGTATTTTCAGTTCACAGTGAAAAAAAAGGAGGACGATAATTTAGAAAAACAAGTGCTTATCCATATTTCTTAATCTTTCAGACAAAGATATTGCTATCATAATTTGTGCATAATGGTTCTAATATTCATACTCTGATACAGAAACACCCAGAAGCATTTTTTCCTGTATTTTAAAAACATTCAGCAGTAGTGTCAGCCATGTACACACACCTGCAAGACCCAGCCAAAATGATAAGTCCCTCGTTTATCTGTGAATTATTTGCAGATAAATGACTTGGTGCTAGCGAGTAGGGTACAAAGTCTGAATTTCAGTACATCTTTTTTCTTCTTCTTTCTTCTTTTTTTCTTTTTCTCCATGTATAGATGTCCCAGGTGAACTTATATACTACTTTGAATATCAAAGGCTGTGGTTCAGCAATGCCAAGGATAGTAATGAAAAAACTGCAAATAGTGCCCTCTGAAAGATCCACAGTAACCTATGAAAGGTAGTGGCATCATGTAAGTTATGACAAGCTCATCAGTAGAAACCTTGAATTTGTAATGTAGCAAAAATGCACCTCTTCCCTCCACAAGCAGTTCTTCCTGAGGATCACTGATAACAGCACCACACCTGCTCCTTTGGATGAGCTGGTTGTACAGAGAAAAAGTTTCAGCAGCACAGTCATTTGCAAGCAGGGGTCCATGGGTTTCTATCGCTGCCAAGGAAATCTGGAAGTACTGAAGAGGAACAGAAAAGTTACTTCAGAAGTATACCGGGGTAGACAACAGCAAAGTGGTGCTGCGGTCAACGAAATCCCCACAAACGCAAGTTTCCTGCAAGGTATTGCTTTTTTTAGTGACAAAATTGATGCTAATGCATTTACTCTAATACATGGATGTCTCATGTTAAAATGTAGACCCACTAGAGTAAATAAAATCTTGATAAGTAGATATTCATACCAAAATCTGTAGGCAAACTTGAATAGGAAGGATGCCTTGGATAAGCAATAACAAAGTTTCAGCTGCTGTGATGCAGCTTCTACCAGAACTGCTGCAAAACCTCCTGGAGACAACAAGAAGGTTATAAATCAAATTTAAATGAAGAAAATAGAAACAGGAGAGCCTAGCAACAAAACACTTGTGTGAAGTATAAACACATCACAATATGATTCACAGAAAATACATTATACTCACAAGTGAGCTGCAGCAGTAACTGCCAACTAGCTATACAAAAGGCTTGCCTGAGGACTCAGCAGTCATTAGTTTTTCTCTAGTATCTCTTATTAAGCAGGTAAGCAATCTTTGGGCAAGAGGAATGAATATCTCTCATAATTCACTCCGATTTGGGACCTCATGCAGCGTAGGCACCCTGCACAAATCAAGCATTGCAACATCACTGATCTTCACACTTTCTATCCAGCAACTATGGAAAAAATATGCCTCAAGTAATCAAAAACCTTTAACTGGGAAGGGGAGTGAATACTATTTATTTTGCAAGGCTAGAGGAACTGTAATTGCTGCTGCCTACATTAGCACTACAGCACTTGTGATTAACTCAATCAGTGGATTCAGAATGAGATCAGGGAACTGCTGTGAATGGTTTGGTAAAGATCATAGCTCAGTGGGCAGCTGCAGTTGAAGATGTCTTTGCCAAACACAAAAGGCCGGGAATCTAGAATTAAAGAAGAAACTAAAGGGCCTTATGCATGCACAGTAGTGCAGCTATTCCCAGAGTTTTGCAGAATTCCTGGGGGTACTGAGAAAGAAATCAAAGGCAAATGTTCCTTGAAAAGATGTAAGACAAGAGACATAAAAGGAGGCATAAATGTAAGAAAACAATGAAGACCAAGGGAGAAAAAAGTGTGGTGCCTCTCTTCTCCCTGTATACTAGCACAAGGAAAAGGAAGTTTTTAGGAAATGAACAACACTTAATATTCAGTTAGGTTTTTGCTGCAATCGCTTTGATTTCAGAACCCCACCAACACTGTATGCTTTGGTAAGGTGAATGTTTTAGAAGATAGGCCTTTAGGAATAAATTTTTTGAGAATTTCTTTCAATTTTCATTAAACAAATGAAAGATGATTGTTTTAAAAAAACTTCTTCCTAAAATAAGGGGCCTTTAAGCTGTCAAAAAATATTGATCAAATCTATCTAGGTATCTACTTGTCTTGCATTTCTAAGAGCATCTCTTATCCAAGGATCCAAAAGGCATTTCATGATCCTTAGCTAACAGAACTTCTCATCGTTTGTCTGAGGTGAGGAAGTCCTCTGGGGTCATTTTGAATCTTGCACAGAGTATTTAACTGTATATCCAAAGAAAATTGATATTATGAATAAGAATAGCTATGTTAAGGGAATATCTTAGAATTTAAAGATCATGAACAAAGTTTTATCTATTCTTAGTCAGGCCCATTTTAGAAAGGAAAAAATATACCAAGGCTATAGTGAGATTGAAGAAAGATGTGGTGGGAATGTAGTTGCCAAGAAAACATACTATTTCTTTCTGAAATCTTGGTTTGGATTCTGCAGCTCACACCTTTGACTCCTTCAGGGCATGATTTTGTAAATTAGTCAATAACACATCTTGGAATAGTCCCTGTCCCAGGTACTAATTACTGCTACTTTAGCAGAATCAGTTGAACCTTAATTATTCTTTGAAAATTCAGCAATAAATAAATAAATAAAATAAATAAAAAAAAAGAGGAGAAAAGAAAAGAAAAGAAAAGAAAAGAAAAGAAAAGAAAAGAAAAGAAAAGAAAAGAAAAGAAAAGAAAAGAAAAGAAAAGAAAAGCCATACAAGACCAAGGAGGAAAACCAAAGTTCTAGCATATTAATATATTTCCATATTTTCTCACTTCCAGAAACTCTGGTAAGTGCTTTTAACTGAGCTGGAAAGATATGGCGTAGCCACGATTGCTCTGCAGGCTTTGTGTGAGTCCTTCTGGTCTTTGGCAGTCTCTTTTTGTCTTGGGCCCTCTCTATACATCTTTATTAAGAGCAGCTCTATCTTCTGAACGTGGCTGAGGTGTCTGGTCCCTCTTCATAGACTTCAAACTGTGCTCCAGAGGTTACTTAAAAACTTTCATCTTTCCTGCATGATTCCTTGAAGGAGGTCTTTTCAGCCTTTTTTTTTTTTTTTTCCTTTTTTTTTTTTTTTTTTTTTTTTTCAAGTTATGTACCCTCAAGTGAACTACAGGCATTACTTGATTTGTAACACAGGTAGTTTAAGTAGTGCTTGCTGAAGTGCAGGAGGGACAGAGTTTGGGAGGATTTTACAAAGTCTCTCTAAAACCTGCTTTAGGTTTTGAGACTACAAAGGGGAATCACTCACCGTGAATAGAGAAAAGAGTTGAGTAGATACTTTTTCACCTCCCTTCCAGCACACACACACGCATACACGTGCGCACAAACACACACACAGAGGGTATATCTTTGCTGCCGCAACATCAGGAGAAATCTGTGGTTTGTACAGGAAACACATTAACAAAATTATTACTCCAATGGAATCAAAAAGAGAATAGTGGATACCGTGCCTCATCAGGCCTTGTCCAGGTTCTAACCGCAGTCTTCATTCTTCCTTTTTCTTCTGTACAATCTTCACCTAACCTTCAAGCCCAGGTTTTCATTCCTTCTGAATGTCTGATTGCTTGAACAGCCTGGGATCAATCACAGAACACAGTTTCACTGGGACCAGAGCCTGCCACGGTTCACAAGAAAGATGCGAGGAAGATCATTTGAGTGAACATGGCCATCTGATATCCTGGCCACAAAAGGTCAGGAACATCCTTCTGCAAAAGATGTAAATGCCAGGGGAGATATCTATAGCTCCTTTGCCACAAAGAACCAGGCAGCAAGTCCCCAGTCTTGTTGTCACCCCAGAGAAGCAATGGGCAATGCTCAGGAAGGTGAGAAAGTGCTTTGTCAGGGGAAGAGTCAGGTTGCTGCTAGTTTAATCTGATTACCCAGGAAAATAGTATTCCTCAAATGTATTCTGAGTAACTATGCTCCTCTGAGCCACTCTGGAGACGTTATTTGTTTGTACCACACTTTGCACTGTTCTATACCTATAATATAGCACAACATGTAGGACTAACTCACACGGTTTCTTCTCTTTTAATAGAACAAACTGTACTACGCACTATTCAGTCTTTCAGGTGTGAAGAAAGGAGAGAGAGAGAGGAAGGGAGAAGGGAGAAAGATTCTGAGGTTAGTGAAAATCCAAATTTTAGTGAATACAAAATACTTCCATCTAACCCCTCTGAGAAATTAGATGCAATGAGCCAATGAGGAGTTAGTGGACCATAGGCCTTTGTGAGCCCACTGTTTCTATTAAACCAAGTTAGGTCTAATCCGTAATGTGTAAGATTCCATGAAGATTTTGCTGAAGATTGTATGCTCTCCTCAGGAGAGCTCATTAACTTGAGTATGCTGCCAACCGGGGTAGTTACCCGGCCCTTGGGTCCTATTTGTCCTTGCTTTTCTGGGATACAGAGGAAGTGCAGAGCAGCTGACAAAGTTGACCACATTTTGCATGCCTACACTGTATTTCCAGCAAAAGTGGGAGGATCACCTGAGAGAGCCTGACAAAGTAATGTTATTGCTTTCTCATTTTCTAAATTTCAGAGTATTTTAGATGAGTGTATCAAATACTGATGTCTCAGTGAGAGGTCAGAGAACATGGTATTTGTAAATCCTGAAACATTAGGATCAGAACTGGACCCACTAGAAAAACCGCCCAGGGACAGTGTAAGCCTGGTAGGTAAAAGGGACCCACATTCACAAGCCATCTCTAAATCTAGCTTATTGTGCATTCACACAAAAATGCGTATCGAGACTCTGTGCTTGGGTTTCCTTTGCACAGGAGTGGAAATCTACAAGACCCCGGTGTATATCCAAGTGTTCCTTATGCCCTCACTCCTGTAGGCTAGGATGATACGTTCTGATGCAGGAATGGTCACTACCTCGTGCAATACAGACATGATTATTCTAAGTCCAACGATCTATCACAAATTCATTTTATGAATCTTTAAACTCTCTGAAACCTAAGCTGGGTAGCAGCTTTCAACTGGAATGGTTCCTTTTTTCATACATAACCTTATTCTCTGCTGCACAGTGGCCTAGTCTGGGTAAGGCAGTGTCCATTTGCTGTCTATAGACTGAATGTTTTCCTGGTCTCAGCCACTAAAGGAAGAGATCTTTTACAGAAACCACAGCACTATTCCCATTGTGTGGTTTCGATTTTCCACTCAGCAAACCGTGATACAGAAATTGAGGAAGGACATTGTGTGTTGTTGACATGTTGACATGAGGGAGCAAAAAGAGCAATTTATCTGCACAGTTAATTTTCTGGCCCAACAGAAAGAGCATAAATTTCCATTAACTTCTCACACTCCTGATTCTAGTGTATTGGACTGTTGTTCATTTATTGATTGAAGACCCTTTTGAAAGACAAGGATGACAGAGTTGTAATGATTCTGTGAAACTCTTGAGTGGATTCATCAATCATTGTCACTTATCTCAAGTGGGTTATTTATTTTATTTAGTGCAGAAATTGTAGGTAACATGTTAATTTGTGCCTATTATCATATGCCCAAGACATTTGTCATGCCATAAACAGAATAGTCTTAAGTAGCAATTTTCTGTGCAGTCTCATCATACTTGTTTCTTTGTGCTTTTTGTTTTAATATTTTGAAATGAGCACAAATTAGAAATACAGTGAAACTGGCAGCTCAGACTGTTTTCAGTATATAAATAAAATTATGTCATTTTAGTAAACAGTATATGTTGTTGCTTAAAGCACCAGTCAGAAGTAATTCCTCGACAGCTTCTCATATTAGTAAATCATTTCAGCAAAAGCTATTTTCAGCTGACAATTCTGAAATAGAAGGTTAGAAATTACATCAAATTCAAAAGTCTCACAGTAGTAAAGTGTTAGATTCACTTGGATCTGTCCAAAAGTTTTGGATATATATCTTTCTGTTGTTGAAAAATGCCATTTAGGAGCAAAAAGGAATATTTTTCATTAGACCAGCTGACTGAAAAAAAAAAAATAGAATATGCTTTTTCCTGTCAAAGGAGAGAGACAAGGAGCAGTCCAATTGGACATGAAATTCTGTATATTTTATTCCAGCTCTCAGCAATGAGTCCCTTGAAAGATTTCTTTTCTTCTTCTAAGAGTTATCTCTTTTAACTGTTTTAGCTTTGTTACTTAATCGTATCCTAACAAGGCAGCAAAGAGAAAGTCTCAGTGGACTGGATGCTCTATTTTGTTTCCACATCAATATTTCTGAAGGGAATTATACTTGATATGTACTGCTCCTACTGCACATTGTGTACAGATGAATAAGTAGCAATGGGTCAGCACTCATATCCCAAGATAATAGGTACCAAATAACACTAATATTATTAGTTCTTGCCAAGCCCAAACTGCTATTATCCCTGATTTTTATGTGTTATCCTTGACTTCCTACCTCTCCTCCTCTACACAGCATTAAAAATGTAACACTTCAAAATATTTCTGTGTGATCTGTGGGCTTTCCAGCAATATTTTTAAACAACTGGCTTTTAATGTCAGTAACATTAACATAGCAACCTCTTCCATAGCACTTTTCTCCCAAATTCCTTAAGCTGTCCATATCACAGAATCACAGAATGGGTGAGGTTGAAAGGGACTTCTTGAGATCATCTAGTCCAACCTCCATGCTCAGCAGGGTCACCTAGAACATGTCAGACAGGGTTGCATCCAGGCGGGCCCTGAATATCTCCAGAGAAGGAGACTCCACAGCTTCTCTGGGCAACCTGTTCCAGGGCTCTGTCACTCTCACAGGGAAGAAATTTCCCCTCACGGTCAGGCAGAACTTCCCGTGCTTCAATTTCTGCCCATTACCTCTTGTCCTGTCACACGGGACGACTGAAAAGAGTTTGTCCCCATCCCCTTGACACTCTCCCGTCAGGTACTCTTACACATTGATCAGATCCCCCCTCAGTCTTCTCTTCACCAGGCTAAACAGGCCCAGCTCTTCCAATCAATTCTCATAGGACTGCAGTTCCCTCTATGTAGTTCTATGCTGGACTCTCTCCAGTAATTCCATGTTTCATTCTACAGAGCCCAGAACTGGACACAATACTCCAGATGTGGTCTAACCAAGGTAAAGTAGAGCAGGGGCAAATCACCTTCTTCAACCTGCTGGCAACACTGTTCCTAATGCACCCCAGGAGACCATTGGCCTTCTTGGCTACAAGAGCACGTTGCTGGCTCATGGTCAATTTACCGTCCACCAGGACTTCCAGGTCCTTTTCTGCAGAGCTGCTTTCCAGCAGGTCAGCTTCCAACTTGTACTGGTGCATGGTGTTATTCCTCCCTAAGTGCAGGACTCTGCACTTGCCCTTGTTGAACTGCAGGAGGTTGCCTCTCCACCCAGCTCTCCAGCCTGTCCAGGTCTCTCTGAATGGCAGCACAGCCTTCTGATGCCTTCAGCCACCCCTCCCAGCTTGATTTCCTCAGCAAACTTGCTGAGAAGGCACTCTGTCCCCTCATCCAGGTCATTGGTGAATAAGTTGAACAAGACTGGCCACAGTACTGAGCCCTGGAGAACTCCACTAGCAGCAGGCCTACAACCAGACTCCGCACTGCTGATCAAAGCCTCTGAGCTCTGCCTTTTAGCCAGTTCTCAATCCACCTCACTGTCCATTCATCTAACCCACGCTTCCTGAGCTTATCTAGGAGGTTGTTTTGGGAGACAGTGTCAAAAGCCTTGCTGAAATCAAGGTACACAAGGTCCACTGCTCTCACCTCATCTCCCCAGCCAGTCATTCCATCATAGAAGGCTATCAGATTGGTTAAGCAGGATTCCCCCTTGGTGAAATCATGCTGACTACTTCTGATCACTTTCTTTTCCTCCATATGCATCACTGTGAGAATGACAGAGCACTGGAGCAGGCTGCCCAGAGAGACTGTGTAGTCTCCTTCTCTGGAGATATTCAAAGTCTATCTGGATGCAACTCTGTCTAACGTGCTCTAGGTGATCCTGTATGTACAGGCAGGTTGGACTAGATGATCTCCAGAGGTCCCTTCTAACCTTACCGATTCTATGATTCTATAATTTGTGGATGTCAAGTTTGCCTGAAATGAAAGATCTCTAACCTGATCCTTCTCAGTCAGAGGAAAGTCTTTCTTTCTCCAGAAATGTATGATTATCCTTGTTTTTTTTTTTTTTTTTTTTTTTTTTTTAGATAAGGAAAATGAGGTAGATTAATCAACTCAGTTCATTGCCAAATTGGAAGCAAATTGTAGCTCCCCCAGTTCCACTGCACTGTCTGCTGTGCCTCAGCTCCTGATAGGAATAGCGATGGAAACTTCTCCTTTCTGGCATAACACCTCACTGGAATAATTGTTGCAAAAAAAGGATGAAAAGCCCTGAACTCTAGCCTTCCTTGCTAAGAATATAAATGGTCCTTTCTCCAACTCTAAGAGTTAGATGGATAAGGGTTAGATGAGGATGAGTTCACTCGCTGGAAGGTATTTCCTGACTGTAAACTATAAAGGGTAGAAAAACCTTCAGGAAATTATTAGATTTTTTTTCCTCTTTTTTCTATCTCAGCTAATTTGCAAAGCAAGAGGTCTCTTCTCTAGGATTTTAGAATTGCATGTAAAGATATCTTGTTCCTTTGGATCAACTCAGGGATATAGCAAATAAAGTTTTTTACTTCTGCTCTTTTTCAGGACTTCCAGCCAGAGCTGTTTCTCGTACACCTTCAGAGACCTGCTTCAGGTCAGCAGGCAGTGGTGAAGCATTGACGGGCATTACTTATTAATAAAAATACAAGCAATGATGGTGGCCTCTAATGGAAAACTTCAATCCAGTCTTCATTTTCTATTATGTCTGTTTGATAAAGAATCTGTCTGGTCTTTAGTCCTGTCATAAACAGACCACCCATTATTGACTTAAAATTACAGCACCCTCAGACTGCAAAGCACTTAACCCCCAGCACGCAGTAACCACCCACTAAAACTGACTCAACATACAGACTATGCTTTCCACCCATGTTCTGTGGTTTGCAGAGAATATGTAAAGCTCAAGCCTGCCCTTACCCAGGCATTGGGTCCATTAACAGTCCATTAGGGGTCTAGGACAGTTTGCAGTGCTTAATATTGGTGCAAGTTCGGGTTATCAAGCCTGGAAAAACACCAGTTATTACAATAAGGAAATAGTGGTCTCTGGGAAAAGAACAATCTCTGCCAATACATATTCAATTTCTAATGCACTTGAACTCCAGATCTGGCATGGGAGCTGACTGGTGAGCAGACTGCTCCATTACAAAAGTGCTTGTTGTGATTGCTATCAGTTGTAATATCTGGTACGAATAGCAGATTAAATGAAATTAAGCATTTCCACTTGAGAGTTGTGAATAACTTCTGTTATTAGTTTCTATTGTATGCAACTTTGCTGCAAGGATGCATATGACAAATTAGAGAGGGTAGTAGGAATTACTGACATCAGTTCTGAAAAAAGCACAGTAACTTGCTCAAATTTGAACTGCCATCACATTACAGTGAGGTGTTCATCACATGCTTGCAGACTGGAAGTGCACATGGCTATTTTTGGAAATATATCAACTGCTGATTAGCCAAAATCTTAGAAAAGTTTTTTCACCTTTGTGAAAAATCCTACAAAATCAGAAGTAAACTCCTCAAAGTTACATAATTGAAAATATGATGAATGCTATGACACGATCCATACATAGTTAAAAATGAGCACAGGTACTCCTGAGCATGTCTGTAAGTGTGGAAAGAGCTTTCCTGAAGACATCAAGATATTTTCCTTTGAACAGAATATAGATGTTCTAGTCCTTCTATGCCTTTATTAAAATTAATCTTGAAAGCAGCAATCATATACCTATTTCATCATTTCAAGGAACATGTAATAAAATTGAGTGGCCAAGTAAAAATTACTTTTCTTTTCTTTCCGCAGGTTGGAGATTAGCTCTCGGACATGATTTTTTTTTAGCCCAGGTTTTTGTTTTCTCTTTTCATTCATTACCAGTCCTAGGGAAAGCTGATTCCTGAATCTTTAGCTGTATATGAAATGGATCAAATAAACTGTGTGACACCATTGTAATTAATGGAATGCTAACTCATACCATTAGTTCACATGTGCCAATGGTTAGACTTGCTATTTAACTCACCAAAATGCATCTGATTTCCCTCCCTTACTCAACGCTATACAAAGGTGCCTGATTATCTTTCAAGACTGTGAAATGACAAGTAGAGTAAGATATTTTGTTCTGTATTTTGTGCTAATGGTTTAATCTCAGCATGAGATCTGTTCCACAAAAGCTTTGAAAGGCATACAAATTAATTATGTGTATCACAGAAACCATCACAATTTCCACATCTAATTAGCACAGAGAAAGAATAAATGTGGCAAAATTCACAATAATATGCTTTTCTTCAAAATCTTCTTTGCAAGAGTTTATTTTCTCCTTTCAAAGTAATTTTAAGGAAGACAGCCAATGTACCATTCTGCACATCAAGCTATAAACATTTATCAAGGTGTCAGCAGAGAGTAACACTCCTAGATTGTCAATATTTAATCTGCAGTAAAATTAAATCATAGGCCATTAGGACCAGTTCATTGAGTTAAGAGTTCAGTGCAGATGCTGCAAAGAGTGTCAAGGATTTTCTAAAAGAAACATATGCAATCTTCTGCCTATTTGCCAATGGAAACATCACATGGCACCTACATATGCATGCTTGACAGCCATCATCTTACAGTATAGCTTGTTTTTTTAAGGCTGCAACAGGGATATTTCTTCTGAGAAATCACCACATTGCTCTTTTTGTGGATATGCAGCCTCAACTCTTTGGCCTACGAAAAAGTCCAGTGCAGGAAAAATGGTCTGTAAGTAGTTTTCAGCTATTCAATAATTCCCCAGAAGCTCTATCTTATTGTGAACTTTGCACAATCTGCTAGTAAAAATATCATACCTGCCATCCAAGAAGCTCTACCCCTTGCTGCCTGTCATTTTTAGGGATATGTCCAAAAGGTGGAAGTGAAAAGGTTTACAATTATGCACTAGCTCTCTGGTGTGCTAACTGTGGTCCTTGTTAAATGATTAAGAAAATGGTATGTTGCTGTACAATCCTGTCCTTCCAGCAGCCTCTTCTCTTCCAAATTAAGATCACATCTATCTCTGTATTTTATAAAACCTCAACACGAAATAACAATACTAGTTTTTCAGGTTTGTACATTTTTTTTTACATTCCAAAAACTTTTGAGTACTTTCTACAGTTGAAGGAATTTGGTTTAACAGAAGAGACGGTCTCAGTCCTCCAAACTATTTGGAGAGGAGCAAATGAAAAGGAAATCTCTTACTGGGACTATCAGCAGATGTGCTTTCGCTGTCTTCCATTCAGCTCAAGTATGAGACAGTCTCCTCACCTCAGACCCTACTTTTCTTACTGAGCAGGCAATTTGTCCTATGCTAGACTAGGGTGAAAGCAAAAAGCAAAGTGTAAGGAGAGCAGTTGAACTGGGACCTTGGGTTCAAACCACTAGCTAACATGATAAAACAGTCTGTTTCAAATGCTGCTGTTCCCTAGAGTATAGACCGAGAGTATTATAGTTACACTAAGTAGATCATACATGCTTTTAGCTGATAGCATTATTCCCATCTTAGAGATTGAGTTTCTGGGAGAAGTAAAGTCTGTATATAAGGAAGAACTTCTTTCCTGTGTGAGTGACAGAGCACTGGCACAAGTTGCCCGGAGAGGCAGTGGAGTCTCCTTCTCTAGAAATATTCAAAACCTGCCTGGATGCAACCCTGTCTAACATGCTGTAGGTGACCCTGCTTGAGAAGGGGAGTTGTACTAGATGACCTCCAGAGGTCCCTTCCAACCTCAACCGTTCTGTGATTCTGTGTATACGGTAGTGCTTAAGGTATAAGTGACATACTTGACTAGTTCTGAGAAGATGACAAAGATCCTTTTGCCTATTCTTCTAGCTTGGCCACAGGACTCCCCTTATCCACTTGCTCAATAATGAACTTTACAATTTTCTCAAACTGCTGCATACCCAAAGACTTTTGATTTCTCTGTATATTCTATGTAATTAAGCAAGAATATTTCTGTTTTTATAAAAATAATCACACTTGAGAGTAGGAAGCTGCTGCATATGACCTGCGTTGCATGTTTCCCATTCTTTCATATTTGTATGAGTTCTCTTTCTGATGGACAATTTTCTTTCTGATCTTTTCCTTCACAACATATTAGTGTTCTGATTAATCCTAATTCAAACTTATGTTCACTGGAGAGAATTCACAGTCAAGTAGCATCTGTCACTGACATTATCAGAAAGGTATTTAGGTGACTGCTAAGGACTCTGAAAATCCTCCTTATGAAAATATCAGAATTGACTTTTCATTTCAGCTCTACCCCTAATTTCTTTCTTTTTCCCTTGCAAGGTCAAAATGCTGCAAAGAATGAAAGCATCATCCAGAAATGGAGGGGAGAGGGGAATTGGTAGCTTAATTATTTGTGGCTAGATTTCTCCATTGCCTGTGGGTGTCAGGATTTAACTTCCACCTGCTATCGGATGACATATGTGCCTTTCAATTTGATTATTCTTTTAGCATGTCAAAAATGGAAATCTAGAGATGCTGTCTCTGCCTGTTCTGTTAATATGCCTCTGTCCTAGTTATTGCTCATACATCTAATTTTGCCATAAAGTGACACACATGCCTGGCTCAGTCATTTACATCTTTACTTCACTCTTGCTTGGTAGTTTGTTTTTTACTCAAGTGTGTCCTTCCTAAATAGGTAAGTTAATGACTTTTGGAGGGTGGATCTACACAGAAAATTTACTAATTCCATCACTCATTTAATCTTATGAGCCTCAATTTATCTCAATTCACTGGCTCTGACATATTCTTGACAACTCACTTCTTGGATCAGGTAGAAATATTCTCTTTGGAAGTATTCTGCTACTGAAAGTTGTTTATTCTGAGCAATTTCTGAAACAGCTCAGTATTTGTTATCAAGACCTTCAAATACCTTCCATCACAGAGGAGAAAGCACGTACATAATTGATTATGAATTCTGCAACTTGGCTAATGATCCTGTAATTTACTAATATCTTCTTCTTTTTCAAGAAATATTCATTTCTATGCTTCTACTGCTATATAGTAGGGCACAGAGTCTGTAGGGAACTCAGGGAAGCTGCGGGATGAAAACTTCCACTGTAGCTCCGCACTTAAAAATCATACCCAGGAATCAGTGCAAACCTCTTGATACCATTTTATCTAATTAAGTCTTTGAGAGGATTATATTAAATGAATTTCCAAGGGGATATTTTTATCTAGGAGAGCAGGTAGCATAAGGAAGTTATTTTGAAAAAAAAATGTAAATACAGTTGTACTAAAAGTACTAAATAAATATTTGTTTTAGTACTGTTTTAGTCTGTTTTAGTTCAGGTTTGCTCAGTGATATTTTCAGAGTGTGCAAGTCTACCTGAGGCTCAGGATTTTCTTAAAAAATGTAAATCTATGATTTACTAAGTGAAGCAAGTAGCTGAGCAAACAAATATATTACACTTGATAATGTTGTCCTCTCATGAATGGATTGAAGACTGTTTGTTGTGTCCTATTCAGACCCTGACTTCAAAGCCTTGTGCAAAAGCTCAAAGGCCTTCTGTCGGGTAAAAACAAAACTTTAAACAAGCACAGCTCTGCATGTAGAAACAGACCCTTTCCCATAGCTGATAACGCAAAGTATATCATTTTTTAAATCTCATTTAAGTTCTTTAAAAAGGGTAATTATTTTGAACAAAGACAGAAAACCACTTATATCATCTTGTTATATTTTTATTCAGCATAAGTGCTTTAATATTGATATAAATTCCAAAATAGCTGTGAGAGAATTAGAACAGAGTTTGTTTCTCAGTTTTTCTCTCGGTGTATAAAAGCTAGTTTTCGGCCCAGTTGAAAATAGGGAAAATAGGTTTGTAGTTAAAGTTTTGAACCGGGAGTCAGAAGACATAATGATTCCCACCTGTTTGGGTTACTTTGGATGTATCACCTTATTTTTGAACACTAAGATTTCTTTCAGTAACATAGATAAATGGTGTAGAATTAATGTAATTTAAAGCATTTGCATTTGTGAAAGGAGTTCAGACAAGGATATATTAAAAGTTATAGACTTTTCTTCTTTTCCTGAAGTTTGAAGTTTTAAATTTAACATAGACACCTACAAATATGAAGGAAGAATGAATTTTTAGAGCACTAGTTGAGAGATCTGACAGTTTATAGTAGGATATTAGAGCATTAATCACCATAATAGCTCCAGATCATGGCTTAATCTGCTCTATGGAAGAGGTGAAAATGAGGCTTACACAGAATATCATGACCGTGGCCTGAAGAGGAGGCCAGCTCTTGGTTTCCCTTGACATTTCTTACTTCCTCTACCCTCATCAAACCCTGTGAGGCTGAACCCAAGAAGAATGAGTAAGAGTCTAATCCCACAGTCTGATGTTTCTCCATGAACAGCTAGATTTTCACACGTCAAAAAGGTTTTCCAGAACACACATTTGCCTGCTTCTCAGGCATTTTGCACAGCCTCAGCTTGAGCTCCCTACGCGCTGTGTCCTTTGCTGCAATACTGTTTGCTTTCTCGGGCAACATGTGTCATTCCTCCGCGATGGACACATGTGTGTTCTAAGTGGAGGAGAGCTGGAAACGGGACAGAGGCACAGTTCTTCAGGGAAATAATTCTTCAGCCAAGGCCTAGCACAACATCTTATCTTTGACTTGTCCACCTGCAGGCAACTAAAGAACCAAAGTCCAGGACCAGTCTTTTCAGGACAATTGCTGATTTGTGGAATACAAGTTCCACAGTATCTCACTATCATTCCTTGATTTTGAAATAAATTAAGTACTGATTCTGGCAAATTAACCTATGTACTAATTTTTACGAGAAAGAATTAAGTCTTTACATTAACAGGATGTCTGTACAAACAGCTTGGGAAAATAGAAAAAAAGAGGGGAAAAGGCTTAAGCTAAATTTACCAAAATATTCAGCTGCCATAACTAATCTTAGTAACTTTGTTCAATCATTTTTAACTGGTCACAGAGGACAGTAAAATATAGCTTAAGATAAAATTCAAATCAATATAATGGAAATATGACTTGAGATGGCAAAAAATAAAGCACTATAACTTCCTGAAGACATAATGAGGATATGTAATCTCTGAATGACAAATTAAGACTTAAGATCAAACTATTTTAGACAGTGTGGAAGTTTCAAGGGCATTTATACAAGAGTTTACTACAGATGATAAAAGAGGACATTCAAAAACAATAAAAAAGAGACATTTGAAAAGATTTATTTGATTCGCAAAGTTCTGTCAAACTTTGAAAAACAGTTAATGTTTGGCTCTAATATTTGGCTAGCAGGATGGACATTCGCTAGTGTGGACAATTCTAAATCATGGTGTGTGTGACTTATGACACAGCAGCCATCTCCAGCTAGCTCGGGTAGACACATTTTTGCTCCTGTTGGTGGTACATAATCAATGTGTGTGCTTGTGGTGCTTCAAACTGCCCATGGTTAACAAGTTAAGAAAAAAAATGTGTAAATCTCTACATTAAGCCACAGCAGCATTATACCTTACCTCTTTTCACAAATCTTGAATTAGTCTGTTTTAAAAGTTGTGTTGCTTCCTTCCCTCTCCCCCACTTCTTTTTAAAGTTTATGTGCTCTCTATACTCATCACAACTGGTTCCCGTCTCAGATCAGAAAAAAAAAAAAAATGGAGATACCCAGTGAGGTCCCAGTATTGTGAGCTAATAGTACACTAAGATCAAGAATATTTAGAGAATAAGTTTCTTCAAAGCAAGTCAGAAGTCCTATAGATCTCACGTGCCTCTGTGTCTCTGCTCCCTTCTTCCTCATGAATTACCTCCAGCTCTGCAACACGGTGCTGTGTGGACATGCAGCAACATACCTGCTTCATGTTGTCCATCTCTCATATCAGTCATCTATAGTATATTCAGCTTTCCCAAGCAAGCAGAAACTACATGCTCAGAAAAATTAGGTTAAGGACAGTACGAGTGTACAAATCCAGAGTCCTGTGCAATTAAAATATGCAGTTATTATAACTGAATATCTCAACCTACCTCTACATTTTTGGGCTGTTCCTACTATTTCCTTCCAATTTCTCTTTCCTCTTTCTTCCAGTTTCTTCACACAAAAAGAAATGTTTTTTGCAGCTTACCCAGAATTATTCACTACATTTCCATTCTTTTGATCTGTATCTTTATACAAGAGATTAACACTGACTTTTGAACTCTCTTTTCATCTATGAAGCCCCTCAAAAATTGAGTCAGATGAACCCAGGACACATCCTCCACAGTGGCAGGTACTTTGCCACATTGTGAAATAGATTCAGAGCAGATGTAACACCTAAGAACACTTCAGTATAATCTTAAAAATTGGAAAAAAAAAGGATATAAGCAGAGGGATCTTGCCCTTAGTCAAGAAAACACACAAAAGGTATAATAATCTCCATGCTTATATTCTCCATGTTTGAAATACAACTTGTCTTTCTTTTCCTTTTGCATATTTTTAATGAATGTTTCTTGCGACTGTCACTTATGCTAGAAGATGTGTCCTTATGTATTTATGTATCACACAGTACGGTAAGTTCTTATAGTTTGCGGAGGTTTCTAGTTTCTTCTAGCTGCTGCAGTAATAAAAGGATTCATAAGGAATTACACACTTCTAAAAAAAAAAAGAGAGTATATATATATTTTAGATAGCAACAAATAGCAAGATAATTTAAAATTTTCTCATTCAGCACAATAAAGAACAAGACTTTAATTAAATAGGTAATAGGAAATTAATTTAAACAGTAATAAATTTATAGGTAATAAGGAAATAATAGAAAATTGTGTTAAAAGAATAGATATAAACACTAATGAGAACAGCCTTCATCAGAAGGAGATAATGACAAAGTTGTATAAGGATAAATAAAGGATTATTGTTTTTGTTGTCAGCAAAAGAATTAACTTATATTTAACCAGCTAAAGTTGGTAAAGATCTAGCAAATTAATGAAGAATCTCATCTAAAAAAAGTTATGTTGTCACTATTTTATCTTAAAATTTATTTCTGTTTCATCTTCTTCTTCTCTTTTTTTTTTCTATTTCCCCCAAAGCAGTGAATGTCTGTTCCTATACAAGCACTCAGAGAGAATTATAATATACTGTGAAAGATATTAGACATGTGACAGTTCGAAGCTGATCCAGTATGTCTATTGCATGTGAAATAGCAACTCTTTCTTTAGATTCTCTTCACTCAGGGGATTCACTTGAAATGTCCACATAAATGACTGTTCCCTCGGTGTATAATAAATCTTTATTTGAAATCTTTGTTAGGAAGTCAGATTTTTTTTTCTATTTTCTATTTTTTTACACACAGTGTTCTACATAAACATAAAATAAAATCCTGTGTTGGAAGAGAAGTATTTTCATTATCATATTGTTGAAATTTATTTCCCTGCAGCCTACTAATGCAGAGAATATGTTCAGCTTCACAGCATTCAATCCAATTAAAAAATGTCTTCTCACTGGTGGACACTGCATTTTTTGAGACTGTACCTGAAAAAATCACTTCCATGTTAATTAGAATACTACCTCAAGGCAGCTGGGGAAAAAAAAGGACTTCACATAGAAATTTTTTTAGGAGTTTGGAGGCTTCTCTTTCCAGTAAATATTTATCAGATGACTTCCTATTTTTTTAATCAGTCTGATAGCTTTTCTCCAAAAAGCCACTTTCCTCTGACTTTGTCCATTTTGAGTTCCTTATTTGTATCCATTGTCTTATAGGACAGGATCAGAGGGCCTTAAAAATCCATCCTATATTTCAATAGAAAGTTTCTATAACTCATTTCTATTCTGTAAGCCTTCATGAACAACCTACCAGAAACAACAGAATGAAGTTTGTGCTTACCTTATGCAAATCTCTTTGTCTTTTTGACAGAATTAAGTTTCTTATAACAATTTCAAGGTTTAATCTTTCCTTTTTCATACCATCCATGGTGAGCCAAAAGCCACTGACAATTTTTCTGATCCTTTCATGTGTTTTCCAGGTTGGGAACCAGCTTATTAACTTCTGTCATAGATGTTTTTAATAGGTTTACTTTATATTTTAATTATATTACATCTAAGTTTGTGTCATTTGAAGGTTAAGATTCCAAGTATATTGCACTTCTTGTTTAATGGCAGGGAAGTCCTTTTCTCCAATGAACACCGTATAGCTCAGACTATTCATAACTAAGATTTTTGTGCAATTCTGAACAGAATATTTGTATATCACAAGACCTTTAATCTTCTGTATTTACAGTCTTTTTTATTTTTCTGATATCCCTTGAACTTTCCACCTTCCTAAATACTAGCAGTTCAAAAATATATGGCTTTGGAGAAAAAAATGTTTAGCAAAACTTGTTTGCAGAAGATATCTGCATGAACACACTGTTCTCTGGCAGGTGAAAGACATGTCTCTCTCTGTTGCACTAGCAAACTGGTGAATTCCAGGCAAATAGAGCTTCCGTTGCTCATGCCATTCTCAAAAACAAATACATGACGGTAGAAAAGAAAAATGCAGTTAAGGAGGTATTGCCTCAGGAAGAAAACAGACTTGAAATCATTAAGGTGAAATGCTAACTCCAATAGACAACCCCGAGTTTTGCCAAACTAGGATTTTACCAATTACATTGGTAAATTCCCAGTGACATTTTTGCTAGAGATAAAAGATTTATTGTGCACATTTTCTGAAAATTATTAACACTTAAAAGAAAGAGATAGTCAGTTAACTTTCTTCTTACTTGCTTTCTGTCCTTCCTTCTGGTGACATCCCTTCCCTACTGTTGCCTCTCCTGCAGCAAGCGAAGAACCTGTCTGTATCTCTAGGGCAGTTTCTTCAACCTGCAGCACGGTGTGCAGACGACGGGTGAGTGTGGCCATTATCGAATAGGTAGGTTATTGTTAAAATCTAAATCACATTACATGCTTATGATTCAGTTCAACGGGCAAATGGTGGCTGAGAGAAATTTGCTTCAAATTTGCTGTTACAAACATGCATCTCAGTGGTTAATAACAGAGTAAATGTGCAAATCATGTAAATTTCTTTTAGTGTAAACCTTACTTTCCATAAAGAGAGTTGCACTACCCTTGGGATAGGTGTTTTCACTTAAGGACAGAAGGAATTTATAAGATATTCCCAGCAAAAAAACCTCAAGAAATTGGTTTAAATTTATTTTTAAATGGTTTAAAATCTCAAAAAATATTCTCAAGGTTGTCTTTTCTCTAAATAATAAAGTTTTATTATTTCTTTTTATTTTCACTGTTATATTTCACTTAAATATTGACCTCTACTTCATTTAAATCATTTTAAAATCCCAAGTTGTACAGTTGTTGTGCAAATTTTGCCTTTCACTTCAAAAGTGATATTTCTCCCTCATATTCCAGTTATAAAGTATTTTATCATCCTTTGGGTTGAAAATTATAATATAAAGATATTTTTGAAATCAAATGTTTCTGTTCAGTGAAAAACAAAGTCCATTTTAATTGCATCGTGATTAATTCCCCTTGGGTAGAATGAAGAGGAAAATCAATGCCTCACAATCATATTTGATTGCTTGAATATTATACCCAAGTCACTCAATATAAGAACATATCTAAGATTTATATATACATATATTTTAAGATATTTTCTAAAATTAAAAAAAAAACGCAAAAATTCTTTCAGAGAACAAGGATTTTTAAGTTAATTCAGTTTTATATATTGGTTATGCAATCTCATAATTTTCAAGAGGTAAGATTAAAAAGTTATAACCGGTTTAATATGGATGTTGATATATTGGAGTTAATCCAGTGATGAGCCACTAAGATGACTGAGTTTGGATCATCTTTTGTAAGGGGAGAGTCTGAGCTCTCTGCGACTATTTAGCCTGCAGTGGCAAAGGCTCAGGGGGATCTTTTAACTGCATATAAATGTTGTGGAGGAGGAAGACAGTAAAGAAAACAGAGTCAGATCCTTCTCTGTGGTACCCAGTGACAGGAGGAGAGGCAATCAATATTCTGAATTACAGAAATTCAGTTTAAACAAAAAAACAAAAAAAAAAAAACACTTTTTTTTTTATTAACATGAGAATGGTCAAGCACTGGAACAGGTAGCCTAAGTAGTTTTGGGGGTCTCAGTCCTTGGGGATATTCAAAACCCTACTAGACAACTCAAGAGCCAGGTCTGGATGACCCTGCTCTGAGCTGGGTAAAGCTAGCTCAAGTGATCTCTTCCAACCTTAACCATTCTATGATTCAAAATCTATATTTTTTTGTAAATTCAATTGCAATTTTTTTGCAATTTCTTTTTAATTCAAGAAATTCCAACCTATTCAATGCTGAAATCTTTAAGTAGCTCATTCCTGGTTTATCTCTGCAACTGGTCTCTTTCATATTTCTTAAATCACAGTTTACGAATCTTCAGTTACGGGAGCTTTTTTAAGTATGATTTTTAAAGATTATTTTAAGTATTATTTACACACTCATTAAGTAAAGAGAATTCATGACATCTCTATTTATGCTTATGCTCTTATCAAGTCCAAACTTAGACTTTGCCCCTCAAGTCTTTCTAATGAGGCAACACCTCTCCAGTCAAAAGCAAAAACAGAGAATCTAATGTATACATACAATCAGTCATCTCCTTAATCACAAAATAACAACAAAAATATTGTGGCTGGACCACAGGTACATGTTGCACAAAGACCTTCAGAAGTAATCTGCTCCTGTAAGCCAAAAGATTTTAAGACTTTCCTAAGTCTATGGAATTCCTAAACCAGAGGTAAAGTCCCTGCACTGAAGGACAATTGACATTTTTTTCCTCCAGGAATATATCTAACTGCTCTCCCAAACAAATACATTTAAGCATCCATATTCCTAAGCTACCTCATTAACTGGATTCTAAAACACTTTTAAACATGCTATGAACAGAACCAAAATCTCATTGTCATCCCATAATAATTTTTCTATTTGCTCAGCAACAGATTTATATAAAAATTTGTTCAGCAATGAAGCACAGAAAAGAACCACTCAAAATTCCAATTTTAAATGCCTATCCTGAGTGATCAAAGCATTAGTGGCCCACAGACAGGTATCTTTCACCTCTCACTTCCAGAGGCTGGGAAGTCTAGTCACAACTCGCATGGCAACATGAGGAAGTAAGACCAAATACACAATTCTCCAAGAACTAAAAGCACACCTCCCATTTAACGTCCATAATGGGTTCCTGTCTTATGCTGAAGGCACTTCTGAAGTCCAAAAGTATGCCTTGTTTGCAACCCCCCTGAAAAACACTTTATCAAAAATGTTAGTTGAAAGAGTAAGTTGAATGACGACATTGTTATTACACAGTGGTGTAGCTCTGACACTGCCGACTTCTCTGTTCTTTGTGAATATTGTAAGCCTCGTGTGTAGAAAAATGATCTGCTCTGGCCATCTGTTGTGGGGGTGAATTTGGAATAAGTCTCATCCGAGCCTGTCAGAGAGGATAAAGCAGCAAGAAAATATTTTGTTCTCTTGTGTTCTTCCTGAAGGAGTTGAAAGATGCTTGGTTTGTCTGTTTTCAACATGAAAAGGGGGTTCTATTCCTCAAGATGCAATCTTTAAATGCAGCAAGTGATGAGCAGGTGACAACCTTTAGTAGCCAAGTGCTAAGGCTCTTTTACACTGTTATTTTGTTCTTCTATTTCTGGTAGCAAGTGACACCACTGTTTACCTGTTCAGCTGTATACAGTCAGCATATAATTTACTGTCTGATTTAACATTCATCATCGTATCATCTTATGAGATATTTTCCAACTTGCATGTCACAGAGAGAAGTAACTAACAACATACAGACCTACATGAGTTTAGCAGACAGAGAAAGCATATTTGATGGTTCTGCAATGTCATCCAAAGGGCAAAGTTTATGACGTCCAACAGGTTGGCTATGGCCATGATCGTTTAATACAAAGGAAATGTGGCATGCTTCTAGTAACCCTGCATTTTACGACTTAGCATTTCAGTTGTTGATACAGATAATCGTCCCTTTTAATTTTACATTTATTTTGATTTCATTTGCATAGGATAGTGTCCTAGAAGGAAGATGAGTCCTAGAAAGCTGGTCAATATACAAGGATCACCTCCTCTGAGCACGAGAACGATGCATCACAATGAACAAGAAGTCAAGAAAAAGGGGCAGAATACCTGCAAAGATGAACAAGTAGCTCCTGGCAAAACTCAAACAGTAGAAGGAAGTGCACAGAAGATGGATGTGGATAGCCCACTTGGGAACACTATAGGAATGTCATCTGAGTATGCAGAGATGAGACTAGGAGGGCCAAGGTCCATCAGGAGTAGTCAGTATGGATTCACCAAGGGGAAATCATATTTAAACAATTTGATAGCCTTCTGCAATGGGATGACTAGCTGGGTAGATGAGGGGAGAGCAGTGGATATTGTCTCCCTCAAACTCAGGAAGGCTTTTGACACTATCTCTCATCTTCCTACACAAGCTGAGGAAATGTGGGGCAGAGAAGCAGACAGTGAGGTAGTTTGAGAACTGGCTGCACTCAGAGGGTTGTGTTCAGTAGCATAAAGTCTAGTTGGAGGCCTGTAGCTAGTGATGCTCCTAGGGGTCAATACTGAGTCCCATCCAGTTCCACTGATTCATCAATGATCAGGATGGAGGGAAAGAGACCCTCAGAAAGTTTTCTGGTGATAACAAAACTGGGAGGAGCATCTGATATGCCAGAAGGTTGTGCTGCCTTTCAGAGAGACCTGGACAGGCTGGAGAGATGGACGAAGAAAAACTTCATGGAGTTCAGCAAAGGCAAGTGCAGAGTGCTTCACCCAGGGAGGAATAACCTCATGCATCAGTACAGGCTGGGGACTGACCTGCTGGAAAGCAGCTCTGCAGAGAAGAGCTGGGAGTGCTGGTGGACAGCAAGTTGACTATGAGCCACCAGTGTGCCCTTGTGGTCAGGAAGGCCGATGGTATTCTAGGCTGCATCAGGAAGACTGTTACCATCAGGTCAGAGGAGGTGATCCTTCCCCTCTACTCAGCCCTAGTGAGACCACATCTAGAGTAGTTCTGGCCTCCCCAATGGAAGAGCGACACTGGGCCTTTGGAGTGAGCCCAGTAGAAGACTACTAATGTGATGAAGGGACCAGAACATTTCTCATATGAGGAAAGGGAGCAAGAGCTGGGCCTGTTCAGGTGGTAGAAGAGATGAAGAGGGAGGATCTTATCAATGCATATAAGTATCTAAAGGGAGGGTGTAAAGAGGATGGGCCCCAGTGCTTTCCAGTGGTCCTCAACAATAGGACAAGAGGCAGTGGGCAAAAACTGAAACACAAGAAATTCCATCCAAACATGAGGAAAAACCTTCTGACAGTAAGGACAACAGAGCACTGGAGCAGGTTGCCCAGGGAGCTTATGGAGTCTCCTTCTCTGGAGATATTCAAAAGCCATCTGGACATAATCTTTGGAAATGGGCTCTAGGCAACCTTGCTTGAGCACAGAGTTTGGACTAGATGATCTCCAGAGGTCCCTTCCAGCCTCAACCATTGTGTGATTCTGTTAAAGTTGCAGCCAGTTATCTCAGTCAAAGTAACTGTTGCTACCCCAATGGCTTTAATCTCAACTAGAGAAAAAAAACTAAGAAAGGGAAGCAGTCATTACAAATAGCTGTGATTTGATCTGGGGGACATAGAAAATAAACACTACAAAATCTAGGCCAAGGAATGTCCCAGAACTTCTGTTTTCTGGCAAGGAGTTCTAAACGTCAGACACTATTAAAAAAACAATAGGAGCTCTCCAACTGTTACCATATTTTTAAGTGTAAGGGTTGGCTTCACTTATTCTACGAAGGGTGAGTAAGACACTCATCTTCAAGAAAAGACTTCAAGCAGCAAAAGCAGATTTGACAAAGCTCAAGCTCCAAGAAAAAAATTTATAACCTCCAAAGGTATGTGGCAATGCCTTCAGTATTTTTTCCGGTAAGCACCTTCAGCATCAAGCTTCCTTTGCCACAAACCACTCAGAGATTTCCCCTCTTCTAAAGACTTAGAGCAATCATTCACAGAACAAATATAACTTCTTTCTAAGGACAAGTGACTGAGGAGTAGCCCACGGAAAGCACTGCAAAATTGAAGTCAATAATTAGAACAACACAGGCAAGTTCTAAAATTCAAATATTGATTTTTATCAAATACTGATTCTAAAATTCAAATATAAAAAATTATTTACTGGACTCTGCAAATAATCTACAAAGGGTCAAACAATGTTAAAGACAAACGATGTTAATTACTTAGCAGATAGAATTGCAGTATTTACAATTCTGACCTAGAGCTGCAACTTCCCATGGACATCTGTGTATTTAATAGATTTCAATTTAATTTGCAATTACCTAGCTGTCTGAATGCCTTGGCTTAGTCTTTCCTATTCCATTTTCCCTGACCAAGATACTCTTCGTATGCATTTTTATGTTATTTATGCAGCACTGAATGTGCGGTGTACTGGCTCAGAGAGTGTGTCCTGGTCAACTGGTGACAGAGGTTGGTGCTGATCTTTGCAAAATGACAACCTATTTGGAGCAGCTCCTTTGACAATTCTGTGCTATAAACTATTGTCAAGCTAAACCTTGGGGTTTGAGCACATCTTAAATAAATATTTAACAAAGAATCTCCTATTGCAAACTGTAATCATTCTAATCATTCTACCCAGGCTCCTTGTCACTAGCTACAGGCTTGAGTGTCTGATGTCAGCCTGAAAAATATTACCATAAACAGATGTCTCACAGCATAATTTCAGAACTGAAGAAGGACTGTAGCAAGGAGTTTTATTTGGAGCAATTCTCTTTCCTCCCTCCCCTTCACACTTATGTTTCTCCTAGATAAAACGGATTTACAGGACAACAGAAATGGATCTCCCTGGCAGCTGAATCCTAAAGAAAGCAATCTTGGGAAAGCTTCCTTTTTACACTTTCTGCACCTTCTGTATCGCATACCTTAGGAGGAAGGTAGGAGATAGGCGAAATAATCATTTTCAGTTACATCTCCCTAGCTAACTCTTCAGAGCCAGTGCAACACTGTTGTGAAGACATAATTTCTTTTTTAAATTAAATAGCTCAAAATACACTCACAAGAGAGCATATCTAGATCCGTAATTTTAAACTTATTGAATTGGAGTATTTTTATGCATTAAATCTCACATCTTCTTTTCTTTACCCTCAGAAAACCCCAGAAGAAAAGTTGCAGAAAAAACTGCAGCAATTCTATCCTGTGAAGTGTTAGGGCTGAAGGAATCCCTTCAGTGGATGGAAAGTCTATAAACTACCATGGCAGTGAGGGGGAAAGAAAGAGCAACTCCACCTCATAGGCCTTGTTCACACTCCAAAAAAGCATTGCAATAGCTGCACAGCATTATTTTGGGCTGACAAATAGCATATATAGTGTATCAAAACATCACTAAAAGTATATTTTTATTCAAATAACTGTGGTCACACTATTTTAGCTGCACCCTCTTACTTTGTTTCTTTTGTGTAAAATCTATAAGCCTTCCATGTATAAATCTTTGCAGAGTTAATTACCCAGTTCGACCTTAGAGTAAATGAACATCACCATAGACAAATTACCTTCAAAAAAGCCAATAGACAAGACTTTTCAGCCTGGAAAAAGGAAGTGGCAGGTGTAATGGAAAGCCACAAGGTGGACAGATGAAATGAGTGTGAGCTGTCTTTTCCAATCTAGGAAGTGCTGAATGGTGTAGTAGACAGTTACTGCTTGACATTGTAGCTACTAAAGTTTTATGCTCTGCAAAAGGACTGAAAAAAAATAATGGAAGAGAAAATGTGTAGAGCACTGCTAAGTGTAAAGTTAAATTCTTTTGCAGGGAGAACCTGCATAGCAGATGTTCAGATGCTAGGAGAATACTCAGGGGACATATCATTTGGTTACTTCAAATTTACCCTCTTTCTCTGTTGTGAACTCTTGGTCACAACTCTTGGAGGCCACTGAGCTTACAGATATTTAACCTGACCAAAATAGATGTATTCTCTTTTTGGTTTTGTTGTTGTTCTTTCATTTAACTGTAAATAAATCGAACTACTGTGGCAATGAATAAAAACAGCACCAATTCTCATGACAAGCTTCTGAAAAATACCTGAAATTCTATTTGGTAACATCCTATAAAAACTTGCCACAGTAAGAGAGAATAACCTTTGTTTCCTAAAAGAAGTATTTAATAAAATTGTTAATTTCCTTCCCCTCTGAACTGATCTAAGAATATCGCTACATATATTACTATCTTATATTAAAATTTGTCTTACCCTTAAGAATGTAGCAGGCCATTCATATCAAGACTGTGATTTCAAATGCAATATTAAAAATTTATTCACACATCTTCCATTAACTTTTTCTTTGAAAACTCTTACAACAAGAAATGAAATTCCAGTCATTAAACAAAGCTGTTTTTTCCTACCTAACATAGCATTTTCCCTTCAAGTCTGCTGTGTGCATTCTTTGGAATCTGCAAAAACTTAAGATTGATTTTTTCTCATCAAAATTACAAGTAAAAAATTTTGTACGGACAGTCGCATTTTTTCCTAGAAAGATATTTCTTTCTTGAACAGACTGCTGTGTGATCTTAGGTTCCCTGAGAAGTTCTAATAAAGTTTTGATGCAAAATTATTTATAAAATTACTTATATTGTTGAGCATCTGAAGTTTTACAGTCCTCTCTAGTTCTTCTCTTGCTCACTTTGTTCCTCAGAGCCTCAGGCATCCTCATGCCCTCAGCTCCCAAAGTAGAGCAAGGATCAAAACCTACAGGGAAAATCAAGGAAAAAGTCAACAAACAAACAGGTCCAAATTAAGTAATAATTTCATTTTCAGAATTTATTTGGATTTCATATCATATAAAAAATATGACCCGAATACACACACGCACACATGCACACAGAGCTCTAAAAGGCAGTCTATTTTTCAGTATTTCCTGTGAAACAGTAATTTCTGAAAGCATCTGCTTCTCTCCTGTTCAGTTGCAGCTGTTTTAGGTACTTTGGGGCCTAAAAGTAAAAAAGATAAGGACCAAAAAAAAGATGACTTTCTGCAGTCTGAGCTAAAAATTACCTTCCCTTCTAAAAAAAATGCACTAACTACCCTACTCACATTTTCCACTATGTCTTGGTTGGATGGCCAAAACATGTCAGAAGAAATTATTCCATTGTGTTTTTCTTTACTTAAAACAAGATAGCTCAACAGTGAATTTATTTAAAAGATAATACTCTAGGAATAATTGAAAGGAAGAAAATCTTCTTTTTTAATTATCTGGCTAACCTCCAATGCTTCACGTATGAATAAACAGTTCTCCTTTTAAGCTGATGAATTTAATAAATTTGTATTTTAATGAGAACAGACTCAGTTTACCACCTTTTATTTATTTCTAATATTTATAAACTCAAATACTTCTGGAAGCATTTAATCTTTCTAAAATATGCTAACGCAGGTTTTCCTGCTGGATTTGTTTTCCTGCGGTAGAATTCAGTAAGGGCTTTGGATGATTACTGTAAAAAAAAAAAAAAAATCTTTTTTAGAAACAAGGATTTGTCATAAACAGGGCTTGAAGTCACAGAGTTTAAATCCATTTTTTTATTTCCAGTGGAAAATACAAACATAAAAATCAAGACTATTTTTTGAACCAATAAGCATCTCTCTGCTAAAGCTTGAGAAAAAAGTTTCATAACAGTTGCACAGTATAGAATAGAAACACTTAAAAACAATTCTTCTAAATGCATTTTTTTTGTTATATAGAATTCCATTACATAGTATAATTCTGACATGAATGCTACTCTGTGCTTATCAGAAAAATATGTAAGTTACTAGGAAGGAATTATTTGTACTTCTACAAATAGTATAAATCTTGCTTTTAAAAATAGTATAAGAATTCCAGCAAAGTACAAGCTTAATCTAAAATGTAAAAAGTAATTTTTAAGCATTGGAAATGAACATCAAATATTTCTTATCAATGCATTGTAATAGAATTGGTACCAACCACTGCAATTAAGGTTGAAGGAGCTCTGCATTTCAGCCCTGAGCGGGTTGCTCCAAACTTTCTGAAGGATTCACTTTCTAACTTAACACTTTTTTTTTAATTTCTGGTTAATCAGATGGGATCTATGTTTATATGTATATCTGTGTGTTCATTTATATGTGTAAGAAAGCAGAATAAGAGATGGGAAATTTGAATTGATAACAAATGGGTAATTAATTATTAAATTAAAAAATGTTTTCACCACATTTTCGTGGTGAAAAAATAGAACACACACATACATGCGCGCACATACACACTGAAGCATTAATGAAAAACAATAGTTAAGGTTTATGTCTTAGCAGTGCAACAACTTTTCTGTGATTCTAATAAAAATAATCAAATACAGATTAGATTTCCTGAGGTGGAGAACTGAAGATCTCTTTCTCTTTCCCTGTTGGCCATGTTCCCCGCCTCATTTAAATAGCCCTTCCACTGGCAGTAGTAAGTACTCATACCTTGCAAAAAGTCGAGGGCATAAAAAGGAAGATAGTGTTTTGCCATGCACTGTTAAAGAAACTACTGTGCTGGGAAGTTTGATTCGTACTTAAGTTCATCATTTTCTATCAGTTCTCATATTTTAAAGTACAGAAGATGGCTCCTTGCCCACTCAAAAAACACAAACAAAAACAGTTAAATAAACGTGATGTGCAAACATCTCTCGCTGCTATGTGTACAGATTGCAGGGGATGAAGGGCTTCTTTGGAGATTATTCTTTTGTAATCGTAGTGCTTAGGTCAGGTATCATACAGAGCACTCAAACAGATTTCTTGAAATTCAGGCTGCTATATATTTATTATATCTTATGTCTTTTAAAGCTTTTATTGAATACAGTTTCAAATATTCATCATCTGATCAACAGCTGAAATATCTTAGTGGCCAAAAAGTCTTGTGTTTAGACCATGATGACTGTCTATTATTTATTTTATATGTAATAATATCTGTATTCTAAGTAACTGTCAGGAGACTAGATTTATCACATTGTAGAATATATATGATACAGAAGAATAGTTAAACTCTACTTGGCTAATGAAAGCTGCTTAACACCAGAACACTGAGTACATTTTAGATCCAGATTTGGCAAAGCAGCCAGCAGTAGGGGGAGGGAAGGAAGAAGAAGGAAATAAAGCTTAACTTCAGACAACTATTATCTTAGTGAAATACAGTGTGCTATATTATCACATTTCTATTATGTTCTGTGGTATGATTTTTATCTGTATTTTTTTTCCCTATTATCAATACCAGTTATATTTTCACTATCTTGTTCCTCATTAGAAAGCTTTGACACTAAGCAAAGTTCATAGCCTCACCATAAATTGTAAGTTTCATGGTTGAATTCATGGGCATACTTTTTTATTATACAGATAAAAGGGAGAAATTATGCATGACATAAAATTGAATTGCAAATTCTACATCACCTTTGCAACTGTTGGAAATTTTCTGTGGGTATAAGAACCCAAGGAAAGGGATCAAGCTATTCCCAGCTGCATCCTGACATGTGTTGTCATTCAATGGCTTCATTTTTCAAAACCAGTCAGGAGTCCCCACTCATTTATGGACAAATTTTGACAGCTGCTTCCAGAAATTTTTGTTGAAAATGTTATTAACTCCCAATTAGGGAGATGAGAGGGGACCAGTCAATACTGGTAAGGGCTGGTGTGCTGACCTGAGGGTCCCAGGCAGGCAGGATGAAGGGGCCAACAGGGTCACCACAATATCCAGCATGGATAAATATCTACTCTGCTCTGGAACAGAGTCCCAGCAGCAATACTGGATGGGGCCGGGAGCAGATCTGCAGAGAAGTAAGCCCCAGCAACAGCAAGCAGAGCTGGAGCAGCTGTGCACCAGGCAGCCAGCAAGCTGGGCCATGGCCCAGAGTGAGAGCAGGTCAGGGACAGTCCCCTCTGCTCGACCTCATTGCACCCTGGCCTGCATGGCTATCAGGGTAGGATCCCATGCAGGAGAGATGTCCACAAAATGGAGTGAGATCGGTAGAAGAACACTGAGGTGGTCAGGGCTGATGCATTTGCCATGCAAGGAGAGGCTGACTCCTTTAAGGATATGAACGCTGTCTTTATTTTATTTTTCTGTTTCTTCTTGATTTTGGGCTTTCTTTTTGTTAAATTTCATGCCTACAGCACTCACAGACAAACAATGGCACAATTCAACTTCAGTCATTTTCGTGAACTACACAATCTTTCTTCACACAGATCAGAACAAGACCCCAGGCATGCCATTTCTGTCTGTAAGGATTGTTTTTGAAAACTAAACCAAAGATAAAAACAAACATCAACTCTCTCCCCCAAAGAAGTCCCTCACAACCTGGAAAGGCTCGGTAGAAACAAGAAGATTTGTGTAATGATGGCCCTGCAATTTCTACACACTGACATGCACTTGGAAGCCCTTGTTATGTTATGATGAGCGATGCTCTCTTTTCCTGCATTGCAAAGTGCATCTGCACCAGAGCTCCACACAGCTGACGGACCTCTCCAAAACACTCATAACACACTCCAGTCATACTGGGAGGTTTTTTCCAAAGACCAACACCTTCATTAAAACCAGAAGTGTTTGGTGCAAGACAGCCCCACTTTTCTCACGGGGATTCACAGAAGAAGATCTTGTGTATCTGCCTCTTCCTGGACCTAAGGATCCCCCATTCTCCTGTCCTCATCCCTGTGCCCCCGCTGTTGCAATATCCCCAGCAAGGAGCCCCTATGTATCAGTTTCCTGAACACTGTTGACCTAGAATACTGCTCTGCCATTGCCAATAGCAGGCCACAGGCTTTGTACTGAGTTTGCAAAGCCTCTGAGACAAGGCTGGTCAGGTTGTCTCTGTCTAGTCTTTTCCTGGCCTGTCCGGAATTGTGCTTTCACCTGGCTGAGCCACCACAGTGATTTCTCTGCTGACCCAATAGCTGTGGCTTTTTCATTTTTCTCTTGCTTGCCTTGGTAGAGCGCAACCAGAGTTTTTATAGATAGCAGTAACAAGTCATTCTGCGTAGCGGGAGAAATTTAGGTTACTACCTTAATATCACTGTACAGAGTAGTGCAGCATGATAGAAGAAAAGCCTTGAGAGATGGGGACAGAAGGTGCTGTGAAGAGGAGGCCAGGCCTGGGACAGTGAGTAATAGGACACAGGCAAGGTCCTCAGGCTAGAAATGTCTCCCCAGTAGTCAGGTACAGAACTGCAAACCTGGAGCAGAGCAGAAACCACTTTCATGGAGGAAACAGAGGGAGTAAAGGAATAGTACCTGGCATACACAGAAAGAACCATATACAATAAACTGAGATGAAACATGGAGTTGAAGATCAAAAAAAAAGATGGTGCAAGATGTAAAAGCATGTTAGCAAACGCCTGAGATGTGTTGTCAATGTTGTACATGATGTCAAGGAGCTCCTAAAGTGAGGAAACAGAAACCATCAACATTAATATCCTACTTGTCTGCGCAAAGGACTCACATCACCATACCCCCTCTCACACAGTGAGATGCTCAGTGATGTTCAGTGATGCTCAATGAGCACAATGCTCATTGGCAACTAGGGCCCAGCAGAGCCCTAAGGAGTAGGGTGAGTGTAACACCAGAAAAACAAGGAGAAACCAGCATGGGCACGTAAGCAATGTCAGCTGCGTTACTAGTAATACCACAGCTTTTTCTGTAATCTTCATTTGTTTGCTTCCTTTTTACCAGCAACAGTTAGATCTAGACTACAATTGACTACAATTATGCCAATGTTATGCCTATGTTAACTACAATTATGCCAACACACATTCATCTAAGCAATTCAACAACTCATTCTAATAATTAGCTGATTTATAACTCATTATTCAATTCATATGTACAAGGCGTATGACTACCCTGAGCACATGCTTCCAGGCTCCATTACCTTCAGGCAAGTGACATCTGTTCCTGCTCCCCTGTTACCACCTCCCTAGTCTCCTCCAGAGGCTCCCTCTGCTCCCTTGGGGCAGGGACAGGGTGAGGGGGAACTAGGACAGAGATGACTGCTGCCCTGCAGCTGCTGGCAGCATGGCCTGTGGCATAAGCTGGCTTTGCCTAGGTGCCCATGAGGCATATAGGGCAACTCCTTTTGCTGCCCAGCCTCCGTGGCCACTGCTGGGTCCACATGCCCAACAGACATCCCTGCCCCTAGTCCTTCCTGTGATGCCTTCCGAACAGACCCTCCACATGGCTCCTGAGGAGATTCTGGGGCAGTGGGAGCCTTGTAGGTGATGGCGTACGAGGTCCCAGGGAGCTCGTCATAGTTGGGGCCCTGAGGGCTGCTGGTGCAGGACAGGTTCAGGATGTGAGTTGGGGATGCCCCTGGTGAGACAGTGGGGCTGGAGGCAGCCATGGGGCTGCCCTCCTGCCCATCGACAGTGGAGGAGATGCCAGGGCTCAGCTGACCAAGTACCTCCCCCCTGCACAAGCACAAGGCAAAGTTAATGGTGTTGCGGATGAAAAGCCTAGTGCAGCTTTGCAGGAAGGGTTCCAGACGCTGGGCTAGGGCCTCACCATCCAGCCCATAGCGCCTCAGGTTCTCCAGGATTACATCTTCTGCAGCAGCCACCAACCTCTGCTGTGCCCCAAAGAGGACTTGCAGTTCCCCCTGCATCCAGGGCACCAGGGACTGGAGGAAAGTCGGGTTGCGGCAAGAAAGGGCTGCCCAGACAGCACGGAGGCCACCTGCAGGAATCCTGGCCAACAGCTCTGCATCATTCTGCTCAGTGTTCGATGGTGTCCTCTGGAGAGGCAATGGCCACGGTTGAGATGCCATCTGGTGATGGCTGCGGGTGGCCCAGCATTCAGGAGCTCTTCCTGCGGGATGGATGGTAACAGCTGCCTCTTCAGGGGGTGTGACAATGTACTCCCAAAAGTCATCATCTGCCTGCACCACGTGCAGGATCGACTCAATGGCCCGCTTACAAAGAGGGCATTCAGGTTTGTTCTTAGCCCACTGTAGCACGCAGCTAAAGCAGAACTGATGAAAACAAGGGTTTACATATGCAAGATCATCCCAGGTGTCCAGGCAGATGGGGCAGGTCACATCTGATGCTGGTCTTGGTCTGCTGCAGCAGGTGGAGGACAGCTGAGGACCGAGGTGTGCTCCCTTTTGATGGCAAGGCAGTGGAGTATGCCACATGCTGCAAAAGGAAGAGAGATCACAGTCATGGCCTGGCCAGGGAAAGAGTTGAAAAAAAAGTGAGAGTCCCTCATTAGAAGATCTCCAGGCTTCCCTTATGGCTTCCCTTATGCAAAGAAACAGCACAGGTGACCTGTCACCCCATAGGGCATCACTCCACAGCAGCCCTTCTCGGCCTCTCTCCCCAGGCAGCTGCTCCATTGCAAGGCAGGGAGAGGGTATGGAGCAGTTTCCTCCAGCTCCCAGATAAAACCAAAGCCAGTGCTTAGAAAAATGGGCTGGCTCAGACGATGCGACCCCAGCAACCCGGCTATCCCTGCTCCAGGGAACAAGTCTGCCATCCCTCACAAGGGCAGCACTCACCTCTCTCCTTCCTTGGGAGGGGAGGCCAGGTCAGCACCTCCACTTCCACCACTTCCATCACCAGGGCAACTATCATTTCCTTCACCACCCCCTCAAACCCTTCCACCATCTGAATCTCCATTTCCACCTCTACCACCTTGAAAACCTAAATCTCCACTACTATGTCCACTACCCTTAGTTGATGGCAGCACCAACGAGCATGGACATTCAGACATTTCTTCAGTGGTTGCTCCCTTTGGATTTAAGCCATGCTCAAAACCTCAAGAACCAGTTCAAAATCCTCAGCAGTCCTGGCCATCTTCCGCTTGCGGACATCTCCCTTCAGCTAAGGCCTGTTGACCTCCCTGCTAGCAAGCGCCATGCTCCAGCTGCAGTGCTGGCAGCTCCCCGAGCCCCACGGCCCCACCCCATGGCCCACCCTGCACAAGATTTTCCTGAGAAAAAACAGCCCCCAGATCATGACCCCAAGACCAACCCCAAAACCTCACCTGACCCCACATACCTCATGCAGGTAGGAGTCCAAGAACGAGTGAGCTGGACTCTGCAGTTGCCCGGGGAACGCAGCAGCATCATGCACCTGGGGGCCATCACAAAGGGCCATCCTGGTCCCCAGCAGCACTTGTCCACAGCATCACTCTGGCTAGGGACAGGCACACACATGGTCTTCAGAAAACTTTCAGTAATACCTGAATATCATTTTCCAGTTCCTTTTCCTAGTCTTTCGTTTTTATTATTTTTTAATATTATTGTTTTATGTAGGTCACCAAAGCCTTTTTTTTTTTTTTTTTTTTCCTTCGCTTCTCTGGGCATAGCACATGTCTCTAGGCTTTTACAGCAACAAGAGTTCATTACATAAAATCTTGTTCTTCCTCTTGAGGCTACAGGACAAAGTCCTACCAGATCTCCTCAAAGTCCAGCAATGTTGGCCAAACTTTTCTCACTCACTCTATTCCTCCTACTCGAGCTCAAGCAGAGCACTTTGCTTGTGATGTGTTATTTTCTCTTGTCTGTGGGGCAATGTAACTATATTGTCGCATCCAGCTCCAGGTCCTGGCTCTCCCTTGCCAAAGAAGTTTGCCCCCAGAGACCCCCTTGGAGAACAATGGTCATTTTTCGGGCCAGGTTTCAAAGCTGGGTTCTTGCAGGCACTTGGTGCCAGGGTGGATGTGGCTCAAGGGCCTTAGACTAGACAAGGGGCTAAGCATGTCCTAGTGTCTCTCACTCAATTTCTACAGGATAAGGGTGGCACAGTCTTCATCAGCCCCAGCACCTCTAACTGCTGTGAGAAATCCCTGCAGGCTTTGGGAAGAGCTGAGCCAGGAATTTTTCATTTTTCTTCCGTGGGTCTGGGAGCCTGCAGACATAGTAGGGAATTGTAGGATGGTTAAGAATGTACAATGCATTTTCCCACTCATCAAACAGAGTTCATTTGGCAGCAGAAATAAAACGTGTAGCTCTGCAGGCACCCGTGCTCCTGGCTGCATGGGCCACACTGCCAGCTCCATCCCTGCCTTGTGCTTATGGCTGCTGCATATGGGACCCAGCTGGACATTTCCCCAGTTCTTACTGGCTAGAGCCAGGGGTCTCTAGCTTGCCTGCACCAGCCCAACAAATGGTGTCAGCATGCAGCATGTCTCCAAGGCAGCCTCTTTGCCCAGTTTTGCTTTTGTGTCTCTCACAGTTTCTGCCAAGCACATTTGGCTGGGATCTCACCTGTCATTGTGAATCCCCTCAGAGACCCGTATCCTGGTCACTCCTAAGTACTGCATCACCTGACGGGGATACTGAGAGGCAGCTTTACCCATCTGCATACTTCTCTTGTGCTTTTGGCACAGGGTGCCAGAGCCCTTGATGAAGACAGGTGGACTCAGAGTCCCCATAGCCCATGTCAGACTGTAGCTAGCGCTGTGGGAGAAGGTGGGCAGTGAGCTGGTCCTGAGCTTGCCTGCCCTTGTGCTGTGTCTATGGAAGCAGAAGGAGAAACTGTCCTGAGGATACTCACCTACAGCAGGGGATCAGGGGCCACTGAGTCAGACTTCCTTTGGACACTGCCACCGGTATGAGAGCCAGTCAGGAGAGACATCTACAGTCTGTAGCAGGCCCAGGGAAGTCCCTAACCTGTCGGGACTGGAGCCCTTGCCCTGCGAGGAGAGGCTGCAGAGCCAGGCTGGGTCAGCCTAGAGCAAGGCACCTTGCAACCCCAGCACCTTCTGCAACATTTGTATACAATAATTAAGAGAGTGCTCAATCATTTCACTAAACTTGGAGACTTAAAATCATGACCATCAGCACTTGACTGGAATAAAATATAAGAGAAGTAGGAAAGAGAATCACAATAAGCAGAGGAAAAAAAAAAGAGAGAGAGAGAGAGAGAGAGAGATTAGACTCCACCACATACATAGACAATAGTCTTCTCCAGGAACAACTGTAATACTAGAATATATCTCAAGAAAAATAATTTGGCATGTATTGTGTTTCTCTACAGAATAATGGGAAGAGAATAAAATACCAAAAACCACTGGAAAGCTTAGGAGGTTTTAGGGCAGCTTAAGAACTTTAAAGTTAAATAACTTTAAAAGGCCTCACTTACCACAACACAATTAATTATAATAATAACCCCACATCAATTATTTCTAGATAGTAGATATATATAACATATCCTTCAAACTATGAACTATAATTTTTTTCTATCTACCAATATAATTTGTTTTCTACTGTCCCAACAAAAAGCAAAAAGTGTTAAGTTCCACAGAAATGAAGAAATATAATTCTTTTTTCCTAGTTGAAATCGTCTTCTTGAACTTGGTGAGTTTCACAGAGACTCAATAGAAACAAAGCTTTGGCATCATCACTGAAAAGGTACTAATATCAACTTCTCCCCTTTACTTAGGAGAGCACTGGTTAAGATACTTCTCCGCATGTAAGAGAACTGTCTTTAAAGTCATTATTTTTGAGCAAGGCATCTTGCACCACAAAATCTTGCACTAAAAAAAAACAAAAAAGAGAGAGAGAGAGTACTGTAGAATCCTACAGGTTATAAAGGACTTGAGGAGGTCATGTGGTGCAGCTGCCCACTCAAAGCAGGGCCATCTTAGATAGGTTGTTCAGGGCCTCCCCATGAGTTCTGAATATTTCCTGGACTCTCAGAAACCTGTTCCCATGTTGTGAAAAAAAAGTCTCAATGTCTATGTATCAATTTGATCATATTTTCTTATGGTTTCTTGTGTAAGATGTAAGGAATGAATGAATATTTGCAGGTAGAAAAAAAAAGAGGCAGTAAAAATAAATATTTTGCTTGGTTCATCATCAAATAGTGCAGCGCGTTGACATTTTATGATTTTGAGAGCAGGTACTTTTTTTTTTTTTTTTTTTTTAAGTTAGGTGTATATTTTAATCAGCATGGCAAAGACATTCTGATATATCAACCAGTACAGATGAAGTTTTCAAAGGTATACAGCTTCATGATGAGACTCAAGCTCTGAAGAAATGTGATGAAACATTTGCAGGAATCAGGATACTTACTTTGATTTCTGTCTTACTCTTATGCCTTCAGATCCTACTTGAACCTGTACACTGCAGAAATATCAATCTACCTGGACTTACGTACTAGACAAACAAGACCATCATGACCATTTTTTGCACTGCTTACAAAGAGATGGAAAATTCTAAAAAAAAGTCTAAAAAACGCCATGTCAAATTTCCCATCAGTCACTAAAATTAGAATATGGTGAAATATTTTCAAATATTGTCTAAGCATAAGAAAAATCCCACTAATAAAAGAAATTTTAAAATAATTATTTCTCTCATCTTTAAGTTTTTAAAAGTGGATCATAAAGTGCTGGGGAGGGGTCACAAATATTCTTAGCATTAAGGAAAATCTAAAACATTTATATCTAGCTCCCATTTTAATACCTACTGAGACCATAGAGAGTACCACCAGAATTATTTAGAAGCTGTGATGTCAAAAAGTGCTGAGTACAAAGTGATGTTACTAGATTTTATTAATGTATAGGCAAAAAAATAGCATAAGGCTCATGGAGATAAAAGAAAAATATAATCATTCCCATCTGTCCTGAGCTTTAGAAACTAGCCGCTTCCTGCAGTTTGAACATATTTGACCATAAGCAGAATAAGATATCTAGGGATGACACATCTGAGACATTAAAGGCAAGAGTAAGTCACAGCAATTTTGGCTGTCTATGAGGCCAGGCTAGAAAGCTTAAGAGCAGAAGCACAGTTTGGAAGGAAAACACCCTGGATATGCGAGATGCAAAATTCTCACTCTAAAAAATTTGCAGATAACTTTTCTCTGCAGGACTATGACACCTGAAATGTTCTGTTGACTTTCTTTTCCCAGTCCTCATCCTCTAGTTCTTCACTCCATTTTAATTCCAGATTGCCAGTTTGGGATGGAGGGAGAAAGAGAGAGTATAACTGTGACAAGGGGAGGTGTGTGTATAACTGGATGAGATGCTGAGAAGGGCAATCTCTGTTGACTAGATTCTGTATTAAAGCACAGTGAAAAGCCTCCAGGTGAGTAGAACAAATGATGAGACCATTCTTCAAAACACCAATAGCTTATAATTTGAAGTAAGAAAAAAGATCTGCACCATTTTGTATTTAACATAATATAATTTCCCCTCAAACAGTTAGCTAAAATACCATTCAGCTGAGACTTTTTGAAAGCAGTAGCAAATTTGCCCTTTCTTTCTGTGGAAGCAAAACTCTTCAGTCATCTGTGATACTTAAGATATCTGTAGAATGCTACATATATTTTTAACCAAAACTTCTATTGACAAAGATAATACTTTGCTGCCAACAATTTGGATCGAGTCTCATAATATACATTATAAAAACTGTCTATTTCTATTTTAATTCACCTCTTCAAACAGAACATAGGTTTATTTTAATTCAGGATGTTAATACTTATGATTAACTAATATCTGTAGAAAAGACATTTGCTGTGATCTGGAATATATTTCTTTTGGTAAGGCTTACACAAATACTCAGGAATAGGCTTAAATAGAAGATAAACAGGCAATTATATCCCAGCTACTACTAATGAGACAGAGGAACAATTCTCATAATAGCACACAGTACTTCAATTTGAAAGTTTCACTTCATGCCAAGCTTCTGCACAACACTCAACAATAAGGATCCCAGGTAAAAAAAATGGATAAAATAATGATTCACAAAATAGAAAACAGTATGATACTGAAAGATCTCTTCCAGCTGGGAGATGTATTAAAACAGGTCTCAGAGGGGTCAAGAATTGAAGCCCTTGCTGTTTTATTCTATATAAATTACCTCCATGGAATGTTGGTGAAGAAAATGTAATGTTGAACCCCAAGACAGCTGCAAAAAGAATTCATAAGGTTTTGGAATTGCTCCTCAAATGGCCAAACATATGGTAAATAAAATTTAATGTTGACAAATGTATAGTAATACATAGCAGGACCCCCCACCCAAAAAAAAAGGAAGAAAAGCTATAAAGAGGTACAATAAGAGGTACAATTGCATGAACCAGAAGGAATTCATCCTTGAGGTCATCCTGAAGGGTGAAGAAATAATAGCAGAGTACATATTATAAAACAAAACATATGTTATAACCATGCACAACCAAGTTTGCATGAGGTATTTAATATTTTGAATGAAGACACATGAAACTCTGACGCACACAGCTGCACTGCAGAGGCTCGTAATACACAGTGCTATCATATGTTCGGAATATTTTGTTTAATTCTAATCACTCCGATCCAGATGCTGTGCTCTTACCACTGAAATTTAGCCTTATCTGGGCATGTAAGGGGCTGGTAGCAATCTCTCCATGCAGTATAGGAGTCACTGGCTTTGCTGATGCACTCAGAAGAGGTGTGTCTGTCTCCAGGGCACACAGGCCAGTGATCATCTGTCAGGACCCTGCTTCTCCTTCCAGGCCCAGTGTGCTAGGTGTTGCATCAGAGGTTTCTTCAGTCTAATGGCATAACAGAAAAGTTTTCAGAAAACTAGAAAGGTAAATAGTTCCTGTCACATGATTTGCTTTATTATAAGATTAAAAGATAAAGAAGATATGCAGCTGTAAAATATCTGAGAGAAGGGAACCCAGATGCATGAGTTTCAGCATTATTCTGGGCAGTGTCAAAAACCTTTACCAGGAAACTAGTCATACAAAAGATACCGGATCCTTGATCTGATAGGGTAAGTAAGACAAAACAAATTGGTGATCATAACTATAACATATTTTAGCATGCTGTTAAGCATCATTTTACAATTATGAAGCTGAATAATTTTAACAATAGTTTTACAATTTCAGATGGTATCTTGCATTTCCCCCAAGATAAATCTTAATAATTTCAGAACAGAGTAAAATACAAATACTGACCACTGTATGAGTCACTGCATATGTGCTATACTTCATTAATGCTCTGCAACAGTATACATTTCCCATAGTATCTACTGTAATTTCAGTAGATATTGGAAAACTGACAATTTTCAAGCTCACATAATCAACCATACCCTCCCTCCAATTCTATTCTGTATTGATCTGCATCATTTGATTTATAACTAAGCCATAAAAAACTGAGAATTTCTATGATATTTACACTCCAATCCATGACTATTCTTGTCAAATACAGGAGAATACGTTCATGGACTTTTCATTTTTTGTGTTCATGCTACGGGAGCTGAAGCCATCAAGAGACAGAAAATTTTTGCACTAGCAATTGCAAAAGTATTTACTTTGGGGATGAGAGTTGCAGGATATAAACCTAGATCTTGAGAAGTCATATTCAAGTAAAACTTATTGATGGAATCAGCTAATTGCATGCTAATCTTGCTTTGCTTTTTGACCTGAGATACCCATCAAGAAAAGTTATTTTCTGAGTTTTCTCTGCATGACAAGGATGATCACTTTATGATTTGTATTATGCTAGCCTCATATTATGTAATACAACAAATGATAAGAGCATGCCCAGGGCACAATAATGCTTATTTTGACATCAGGATAGCCGTTTCATGCATTCTAAGTCAACAGTCAATCAAAAGTCACAATATATGAAAAATTTTGTTTTGGTAATAATTTTCACTGGGAAACTGCAACAAATATTTTGTTTCTGGAATTCCTGAGTCAATTAAAAAAAAAAATGCCTGTAGGACCTGGAAGCTCCTACTCAGCTATCTGAAGTAACAAGATTACTTAACATATGCCCAAATCCTCAGAGAATAATACTTACAAAAAGACTGAGTTAACTTTTCATTCTCCTGTTATACCTCCAAATCTCAGAAACATATTTTCGTATTACACCTACTAAACACAGCATTTAAATAAATGTGTCTTAAGCAAGGTAGTAAACATATTGTATCAACGGCACTTAAGCTCATACTTAGCTCTGATGAACAAGTCTGTAATGCTGAATTGGGGATTTAGGATTTAACAAAGAAATCTTTTGCTGGCTTTCAGAAGTGAGACACATTTCATAGGTGGAGACTGGATGACCTTCCTTTCCTACAGTCAATGTCCTGCATTCTGCAATGAGTGGAACTATTGTCAAACCCTTTGATAGATCTTGGACAACTAATCTGTATTACAATAAATACTGTCAAAGGTGTGTCAATTATGAAGTGCTGTTTGCCATACCAAGAGCAACTACTCATGTTTATTTAAAAGCAAACAAAATGTTTGCATAAAACTTACATAAAATTGAAATATGAGTTAAGTCCACCCATTGGTAGATTTAATTTATGCCTCCCTTGGCTGTTTTAAGGAATTTTAAATTGTAGAGAGCAAGTGCAGACTACTGGAATGAGGCATATTTCCTTGTGTTATTGAAAATATGCAGGAAGCACTGACCTTAAAGTGTCTGAGAGTAAACAGAAATACTTTCAACTCTTTATCAGAGAAATACTATAGCATTCCATTGTAATAACAGACCAAATAACATGCTAAGCAAGTACCTACTATAACTGCATTAGCATACCATGCAACAAATAATCATTAATAACTACTGTAACTACATTAGCATACTATGCAGGAAAAAGTCCTCAGATATGAAAACTACTAGAAATACCATGCATCAAAAAAGCCTCAGGTATGAGAACTACTAGAGAAACTTTCTTTCACCTCTCCTACCGAAAAATAGGTGTATAGTATTTTGCATTCTCACTGCGTAGTAGCATTTGCTCATTCTGCACCGTATCATTGTGTATCGCACAGAGCTGCAAGCACAGGACTCGTAACTGCGCTGTTACTCTCTTCTTTGCACCAGTTTCTAGCCTTCTGTTTTCCATGCATCGCACCATGATTGTTTTTGTCAGGCACTGACATGTTAAGTGGCTTCTTAATCCCCCAAGGCAGCTAAGGCATTTAAAGAAATGGAGAGTGGAGGTACTCTTCAAGTCAGAAGCTTTCACATACTCTTTGTCCATTGAGCTGCCTGGCAGAGCCAAGTAAAGCCCACACCTCTAGCAGAACTATACCAAGGTAATTCCTTGCTAATAGCATAGGGGCTGCTGTGGTAGAAGCATAGCTTCCTTCACCTCTCTGATACTGAAACATATTCCCAGGGCTGGGTCTGGTGACTCTGGGGGGTCCACTGGCAGAAGCAGTGACAGGAGCTGCTCCCGTGCAGAGTAGAGGCCTGATACGGCAAAGACATTCCTGTCAAGTCCGTTTGCTATTGTAAAAGAAAATTAAGCAATGCCAGGTAGTTTTGGGTTCCATTAATTTCGGTAACTTTTCCAGTAGGCTAGTCCATCTGTTTTTGATTTTGAATTTCACTTTGAAGTTTAAGGTAGTGTGAGTTAGACTACCAAGATGAAACACAGGTGAAGGTCAAAAGGAGAAGCCTTTCCTTTGACAGTTACCTCTCTGATTTTCCAGAAATATAAAGCTATTCCAATGACAGATCAGTGTCTGCAACTTGGACAGCACTATACAGCCTCCCGAGAAAGAAGTTGAGTGTTCAAACCATGCAACTGTACCTTCAGTTTTTATCCCAAAAGAGAATAAATCTTGTATGTTCACCACACTCAACCAAATCAGCTTATTGTCAGAATTCTTATCCTACTCAAAAGTGATCGGCTTAAAAACATAATTTGCCCAGACCTGCAATTTTCCTAGTTACCTATTTATAATAGAGCAGTTAGCATTGCAAAAGAGCAACACTTTGAATAATAAACTACCTCCTATAGAACATAACATGTTCACAGTATTCTTCCTTGAGGGTCTTTTGATATGCTCTAATGTGGAAGTGTAAATAAAAACTTATTTATTATTATTAACAAATTCTTTGGTGAAAGGATTCAAGGGAATAAATCCTATTCTAAAAACAATCCTAAATACTTTTGCAGTGCCACTTCCAGATAAAATCATTCCAATGAATGCAAATACAAAAGTCCTTAATGGAATGATACTAGACTCAGTTTGCCACTAACGGTATTTACAGGGTCTGTAGTTCAGATGTCTCAGAAAACTGTGAGATTTTGTGAGAACATGAGATCACCTATTTCACAGTATGAGATAGGTGAAAATGGTACAATGAAGAGATAGACCAAAGTCAGTGTAAAATGGAATTTTAGAACAAAAATCTGTTGATATCCACTGAAATGCAAACATTAGCACGAGGCATATCTATTAGAAAAGATTGAAGAAAATAATCTTTTTAGTACTGCAATGTTTATATTTGGAGCCCACAATGCTGAGATTATTGGAAACAGTGACATTTTCCATGAAACTGAGAAGTTAAAAAGCTGTCACTCTGTAAGAAACAAAAAATGTGACCTTTCAACAGTTTTTCATTGAAAAACTAGAATTAACATTTCTAGATTTTCATTGAAAAACTAGAATTAACAGTTCTATAATAAAAATATAGGTAGCAGTGAAAAAATATTCTGCTTTTTTTCTTTCATATACAAAGTGTTAAATTAAGAAAGTCAAAGCTAATTCAAAATAGACCAAATTTTTTTTTCTTATCAAATAAAATGCCCCATCAGGATAGGAAAAACTCAGTTTTTGAGCTTTCTTCTCTCTGAATGAGACAAATGAGAAGAATTTAGGGTTGGGGACTGTAATTGTGTTGGTCTGAGTGGCAGGGTGCTTTTGTACCAGAGATCTCAGCTTTATGTCAGCCTGAAGCTAAGAAGAAACCTCTTCCAAAGTAAATCTCTTTGGAACTGCTACATTCTTGTAGAAAGAGTTGTTTTATGTGAATCAATATTTTCTATCAAGAATATTTTTTAAAACAGTCAGTTTTAAACTCTAGTTAACTTAAATAGCCAAGTTGGTGAATTTCAGATGCAGCAGTAAATAGGCACTGGACTGTAGCAGGGCAGCAGGAAGCAATGCAGAAATTCTAAAGCAATAATGCCAAGAGAAATGCTGAAATTCTATCCCTCAGCTTCTTGCAAAGAACCTTCATGAGCAATGTGTACAATAGGAATTAGATCAGAAATTCTCCTCTCTGTGGTCCTAATTTCTACACGTCTGACAGCTCACTGGATATTTCCAAGGAGAATATTTGTAGTAATGTTCTCCTTGCGTACATTTCTTGTAGTAGAAGTGTATCATACTCATAGAGTGACATGAAGAAACATGAGCTTTATTCTTACTTCTTTAAAGTAGGGATAGATTTAAAACAAAGTAATCTATTTTTTAAAAAAAATAGAAAATAACTGAAAATAAAATATTCTAATTAATGAATCTGTCTTTGGTCAAAGGACTGGACAGAAGTCCTACAGAGGTGTCTTCCAGCCTAAAGTATTTTATTATTATATTACAAATCTTTAACTTCTAGTATTTACATTTTCCTCTTAGCATATAACAACAGCACCTTTTTTAGCATACAATAGCGGCTTTAAAGATTACATTTTCCTCAGTAGAATGCTTGAGAACTTGCTGAAGTGCTAGTAAAATCAGAAGAAAACATTTTCTGAATATGATGATAAGAATGTTTTTACATTGCATGAATCAGAAACTTGGGGCTTCTGCCTAAAGCTATCCTATTCACCTTGTTAAATCTGCATCATGGCATGACCACCCACCGAACCCAACACTGAATCCCATCCACAAGTCTAAAATCAGAGAACAGAAATCTCATCTCAAAATAAAATAGGTGCAGAATTGTCTAAATTAGATTGAGGTTACACAATCAATTTAATACAGTGTAAATGCAAATTGCTGCTGAAATGGGTGGTCCTGCGTCTCTCCTTCCTCCTCTTATCCCTGCACCAATGTTTGCAGAGATGATCCTGCTGATCTACTAGAACTAGGTTAATCATTTCTTTTTAAAGCTTTTAACTTTTTTCTTATTTATTTATTTATTTCCCCCAGATGATTTCTCTGATCTAGCTTAGTACTTGACAGTTTAATATACGGAAAACTGAAGCAGTGAGAACAAAGACCCAAGTCAAACAGGAAGGAGAAGTCTTACTAACAGTTTTTAACAATGCACTGTATACGTAATCACAGCACCAGGATAGTGTCTTCCAGGTAGTCTCCATTAACTGGTTTGTACTTTTCTACCAGGAAAATTGACAAGACAACAACTCCCCTACCTGACTTCTATTCACCTTCCCCCTTCACTAGCTGTCAAATATCTATTCAGGTAAAAAGAAAAAAAAACTATTTTTTAAAAAGCCCCTCTAGAGTTTAAATTTCTCCTTCAGCAAACAACAGAAAATTAACAATAACAGGGCTTGTAAATAAGGGAGAATTAACACACACAACAAAACCTGGCTTCACTATATCCCTTCTCTTTCCCTCCCTATCCAGCCAAGGCTGGCTACGTACTTGCTGACTCTGTGAACCCAATCAGCAGCAGCAGTAATTACTGCTAAGGTAGCAATTAGCTAAAAAGCAGATGGATGGAAGAGTAAAAAATAAACTGCTAATAAATACTTTGGTCAACAAACCTACAGTCTCTTGGTAAGGCCTTTTTTGTCCCATAGCAACATAATAAAAAGTAGAAATAAACCATGTTTATATTTCTTCTAAAATTCTAAAACTCTACCTCCAAAGCTACCAAGCCTTGTTGTTGCAGCCTTCACCTTTCTTTCATCGCTTCCCCAAGACAGGCAAGGACTGCTTACTTTCCTGCACCAGAGCAGAAGGGAGGCCTCTAAGGAAGAGGAGGGAATTAGACAAGGTCCCTACGCCTGCTCACATCTCTGCATTTCTCATCTAGCCTCACCTACTCAGTGCATTTTCATTAAATCAGCTTTCTCTGCTTTTCTGCAGTAAGTGCCCACAGCTCCCTGCAAGGGCTACAACAGGGAGGTGTGCCCTCATGCTTGCCTCAAAAATATTACTTTAAATGCTAAAATCTGAGTGGATCATGACAAGAATATATCATCTCTCACAGATATTGCTGTGGCCATATCTCGATTCACTTTAAACTGTGTTACAAGCCTTTAAAGTGGACTTCCCTCTCCTCAATATGACATTTCTCCTTTCTTTTTGTTTTTCTTTTCTTTTTTTTTTTTTTTTTTTTTTTTTTTTTTGTCTTTATCTGCACTGTAGCCTGGCACCTGGACAAAAAGTAAGTGTGATATAACCGCACAGGATTTTATCAGCTTAAAGCTATTTACAGAACTGTATCTGGAAATCACTCGTATTTATTTACATATTTTGCTAATTTTGTACCTTTATTTTTTGCCTAGAAACTATAATGAGGAATGATTAGAAAGCCTTTCAGTACTTAGATAAAATTCACCTGAGGCATGGCTGGAAGACTTGCTTGTGCACATCGAAGGTTCAGAAATAACCTCTCTACAAAAAATTCAGAAGAGGTTCTGAACTGAGATCTCACTACACTCTTGTCTTTCTGCAGCAGAAATAAATCAACATGATTAATTACAAGTTTATGCTGTCATTTTACTAGTCCATTTGCAACAACTTTCCTTTCATAATGAAAATAACAAATGATGAGGAACAATTATAAACTGGAGCTTTTTCATATAGGCCTAACAAAAGTCTACTGAAGTCTAAGCAAATTTGACCTTGAATTCCTTTATATAAAAGCCTGTCTTTTTGCTTAACAGTCACTCTAGGCACTTCTTTGCTTCTGCACCAGAAGATGAAGCCACAGAATGATTAAATCATACAATGTCATTTGTTTTGCTTTGTTATTGCTAAAGTGCATTGAGATATCTGTTCATATCCTCCCATCACACTGAAAAAAAAAAAAAAAAAAAAAAAAAGGAAAAAAAGAAAAAGAAAAGAGGTCTCTACCTGAAGGCTGAGAAAGATTGAGGACCAGATGCTTAAAAACTGTCATTCTTTTATTTAGTCATTAGAATTTGAAGGTTTGGTGTTACTTTTGTATTGTATTAAGGGAATTATTTAATATCACTATAAACCTAAGGCATAACATTTGAATAAATTTGAAATTCCAAAGCCTCTTTTTAAAAAATTAAAACATCACTATTTATTGAAAGCATTAGGTATGTTTATAACCAATAGTCCTAACGTTTATCCTGTGCCCTTTATCAGGACAACTTTATGCTATTTTTTTTTCTCTTAATAAGAAGCTGGCTGTTTAAATATAAAACAAGTCAATCTTTATGATAAAGTCCACTGTGGCAGTAGTGTTGAAACAATTATGAAGTAATATTTCTCTATTTTGCTTATAAAAACCTTGAAATGAGAAATATATTTTAAAAAATAATGAAGTGCAACTATTTGAAATTAGACCTATAGATCTCTACAATGGCCAGGTCTAGGAGAAATGGTCATAATCGAGTACAAAACATTTATCATCCAAAAGTTTACATGTCTTTACCTTCCTCCTACTGGCAATAAAGGTAGCAATAAGGGACCGCCTCAAAATAAAAAAAGTATACAATATTTCTTTTTTAAAATATATATTCAAATACTGTAAGTGCTCTGTAGACTGGTTTGAAATATTCTCCTTTTAATTATCACTAGATGATACCACGTTGCAGACTTCCTTTCACTCAGTGAAAAGGTAACCTTAGTCAGTGATTTAAAGAGATTATATTTATTTTAATACAATTTTGTTCAGATATGTTAATCTATGAATCCTTGGCTTTAAACCTGTGTTTAAAATGTTTGCAATTTTAAAAACTCAAGGAAATAGTAAGACCCATACAAGACTTAAATAAAGAAAAGGAGAAGCTGGGTCACCAAGCAAGTGGGTCTATCTTTTCATTTTGACTCAAGAAAGCTATGCTTGTGGCTGAAGTGGTTGAAGAAGAATAGAGGACTCTTAAACATGTACCGTTAATATGAGAGATTAAAACTTTTTGTGATGGAAATCTGATGGAAATAAAATCAATCACAGCATTTCTAAGCAAATCTGAAAAATATAGAAAGCACACATAAGCAACCTTTAATCATATTTCATTCATAGTCATGTTTAACATGACAAGGATCAAAAATTTTATTAAATAGGGAAATAAAAAAAAAAAGAAAAAGAAAAGAACAGAAATGAAAGTGTTTTAACCTTTTAACATAAAGGTAAAAATTCAGTTTAGAAGCTGTGTGATTCTAACTGCATATTAGTCTGACACACAGTCTGTGTGTTAGAAAGCATCTGCAGGCTGCAGGATAAAGAAAGGATAATACGAATCTTTCATACAGGATTCAAATCCAAGTGGAAGTGGAATAATCCGAAGACGGCTCTTCTGAAGTTACGGTAAAGAGTCAAACCAACGTATTAGTGACAATTCAGAGACTGGATGCCTCCAGTTTTCTAGTTTATTACCTGTTCCATTTCGCATACTATACATACAGATTTAGCAGTGAGCCAGCATGCAGCAATCCAGCTACCAGCAATCGGGCCTAGGGCATTTCCCTATTTATATGAGCTCAGCTTAAAAGTTTGGTTTTTTTTTCTTTTTTCTCAGCAAATTACACTCATTTTCATATACATAGGAGTCATTCAAACAAGCTCCTGCCCTGAATAATTCACTCAATTTTAGCTTACCGTTCTGCTGGACCGAAGTGTTAAAATACTGAAAATGGTCACGTTAAAGATATCGTGAAATACCTTTTAGATAAATTTACAGTATCTCTCTCTACAGACGTATTTTCATGGCTTTAGTTATATTAACTAAATCATGCTTTTCATTAAAAACAATGTTACTTTGTTCTATAAGTAAGCTCTGAGTTTCAAAGTAATTTGTAAGTATCTCACAGAGTTGTCATAACCTCTTTTAACTAGCAATCTGTAATTAAAAAATGGTTATTCTTATGCTGCTGTTAATAACTTCCAAGTTTTAAGAGAAATAAAGCCATTGGACTGTGTTGTGATGATTAAATTTAAAGATTTGTATGCTACTGGAAAAAGTATGAATATTTATTAAATCACAATTATGTTTCACAGTTCTCCTTACACTTGCACTTGTCTCCAATAAACACTTCTCTCTACAACAAGGCATTGGACAGTATCGGCCATTTAACCTGTCAGTGGCTGAAATCCTCCCTTCTGCCCAAAATATTTGTGTGGAGGACATCACAATCTATCAAACTGCCTTGAAGTAATGTCTTAACTCCTGCTGCATTGGTGATTATCAGTTGACTGCTGATCACGGACTGTAAACTGAAATTATTTCCAGAAAAGATAAAAGGATAAACACAGTTTACCCAAACTCTCTAAATATTTTATTTCACCCTAAAAAAATGCTCCAAAAAACCCCAAGACTACAAAATCCACAAGCTCCCAGAAATCATCAGAGCATTCTGCCATTTCTATGAATGTCTCCTCCTTTCTGTGGACACCAGCTCTGCCTCACTTTAGGGCAGCACTATGCTATGCAGAGTCTGAATTCCTGAAGAACACAAGCAAAAGCCAGAACACTCAGTATAAAATTCCTCTTACCTAGTCTTATTCACCGTGGTTTTAATGACACTTTGGAAAATCTTTGTATAGAAAAATGGTGACAAATTACTTTATAAGTCCCAGAAAGCTTTCCTGGATACCATTAGTCATTAGAAGATAACTGCCTGATTCTATTTTATTTGGACATATTTTGGTACCCTTCGGATGCTCTGGGGAGCGTGCTGGGGAGTTAGGTAGTACCTCAGTGCTCTGGTCAATAGGGTCACTACGGTGTCATGCGAAGAATGTCTTGGTAGCTAATTTACTGTGAAATTGTTCTTATCTCTATCCAGGTTAAAGCAAAATGCAAATAAAAGGTGGGTTTTTTTCCCACAACATCTGATACAGAAAGCAGAGTTGCAGAGAGTTAAAAGAAGAAATGAAAGAAAAAGCACCTTTAATCCCCTCTACAGTTGAATTAAGTCAGAAATTGCATTGGTGTCTCCCTCACTATACAGCATACTAAGGACCAGTCAGATCCACACTTTATTTTTTGTTACCATGGGCTCATTCCTTCTGAAAAACTGGTAAAATATCACTGATGAGGGACACTAATGGTGTCTCCAAAAGGATCAAGTGTAGAAAATTTCAGGTTAGGTCATATTAAAATTAAATTTTCTTAGGCATCTTTCATTTACATCTCTTGTGGCCTAGACATAATGGCACAGGCTTTAATTACTTGGCCCTATGTTATCTTTTTCATCTTACAAAATATCAGAATTTCAGGTGCATTAGAAGATATTGCATTTCTATGGAAATATGATATTTTTAGCTGTAGGAAAAGCAGTGAATCTGTCCTCAAAAAGTCATCATTAATGCCTACTGGCTTACAGATTATTGTTTTTTCTCCCATGTACCCACCAATTTCAGAAAGAAATGAAGTTCACAGATCACTGAGTAATTATGAGGAAGAAGAGGGTTACTGAAGAGGTGATGTGAATACTCCAGTATACTTTTCATAAAGCTCAATGGTGCATCTGAGATAACTTCAGAAGTATTAATAAATACCAAAGCTGAGGGAGAAAAACCAAGCTCCCCAAAACACAAATTAAATAATAAGCACAAGGGTATTACAAAAAGAGCATGTTGTAACTTCGGCTACTGGCCACCTAGTCAATTCAGTACTGATGTGCAGGCTGAATCTGTTGCCAGATAATTCACAAAAGCTTATAATCCAGGAAGGGATATTCTGCACTAAAAGTAAACTTTAATAATAATAATAATAATAATAATAATCATCATCATCATCATGCAGAGCGAGGTTCAGAAAATGATCAACAAGCAGACTTCGTCACTATATACTCAGCCACTAGAGAAAGTTGATTCCTTCTACAAGGCACTTTGCCAAGTCATACTCATTTGGAGCAGGATTCAGTTATTTTGTAGTAATTAAGGGCATTTCAGAACAGCCCTCTTCCATTTTTGCAATTTTGAATTGTCAGGGGTTGAGAGTCTTACAGAGTGGGTAATAAAAGATGACAACTGAAAGTGACACGGTGTCTGCTGGTGACACATGCACATTAAAACCCCAAAAATTGCTCTGGTGGAAAAGACAGCTTTTGCACCCCTCAGACATAACTGGAACAGAGAGGTAATTATTGTCAGGGGAAGGGGTGCCACAATGTCTAGGGCTGGTGAGAGAATCTGGAAAAGGAAGATATTTTTAAATTAACTTTATTAAGTGCAGGAAAGAATTTTAGTTAAAAGTTCTGAATCTCCCAATAAAAGGAGATCAATATTTTGAGTACAGCAGGATATTTTGGTAGGGAAAAGCTTTCCTGAAGAATCGGATTTTTGTTTTCTTTTTTAGAAAAGGTTGACAAGAAATATTTGTCCAGCTACAGGTTAGCTCTAGTTTAACGTACTTGGACATCTGCCACATCATGATCACCCTACTCAGAAGAACAATGAAACAAGAAAAATAGAGCTGAGCAATCAAGTTTAGGCAAATGACTCGCCTTTTCCTCATGCCTTTCATATGCTTTCATATGCTTTCATATGCTTTTCATAGCCCCTTTCCTATCCCCTCTGTTTCCTGATAACTGCGAAGATCTTTACATTCTCACAGCTGCTATTCAGCATATCCCAGCCTGAAATATATAGTTGACAGTTTTGCTACAGATCATTTAAAAATGTAAATTAGAGATTATGATGAAGCACAAATACTCCCAGAACATAAAATCTGGGGGGTTTGTTTTGTTTTGTTTTGTTTGTTTTGGGGGGGATTTTCCTTTTAATTAATCTACTTTTGCACCATTTTCCCCAGACATAATGACAGAACAGGGTTCATTATAGATACAGTAAACAAGAATTAGACCAAATCTGAATAGAATGAGAAGTATATAATCAGGTACAGTATGACTAGTTTCAGCTACCCATCTAAAAACAAATTCTGCAGAAATGTGGAATACAGACACAGCCTGTATCTAAAAGTGCATTAGAGGAATAGCATTGATTTTTCTCACAGTTTGTATTCTGTTCTCATACTTGTCAAGAAAACTTATGTTGTCTGGCAAAGGAAAGATTCTAGGGCATATGACCTGTCATTAATTTTACTGACTTCTAAAATCTGTCAGATCCTTCAGTTCAAGAACAAGCTATTTACTTCACCAACTCAGAGCTTTTCTTTAAGAAAAATAGAAAAAAAACTCCAAACTTCTAAGTCATATTTATTAGACTTCACATAACATAACTTCTGTCATCATGATTTGTCAAAACATCCTCTAGCTAAATAAGAGAACCTCAGAAGTAACTAGAAAGAGACAGAGAAAAGGAGGGACACATAAGACAAAACAGAATTTTAGTTTAAAAAATGAAGACTGAAGAGTGAAGGGGAAAAAAGTGATAGCTGTTACAGAGGGCATAAGACTACAGTTAAGGTCATGCTTAAGAAAGGAAGAACAGAAAGATGCCAGCACTGCAGAAGGAAATCAGACAAGGTGATGATGGGAAAGTTTTTCACAGTTTCCTAGTTGAATCTAGTACCTGAAGAGTGTTTTAGCTAAAGTAAGCACAGGGGCCCGGAGAGTGTTCAGAGGAGGTTGCTAAATAATCGTGTTTCAAGATTTTGAACTATCACACCTTGACCCTGGGATCCCAAGATCTTCATGTGCATACAATCATATCCTTATGCCCAAGAGTGGGAAATATAGGGATGATTAAGACACAAAGTGTCTTAATTTATTTTTTTTTCCAACTTCATATGGTTTTCAAATGAAAAAGCATTGGGAGAAACTGCAGGTATGATGTTAAAACAATCTTCGTGCTTTGTCAAAGCACATAAGCAAACACCAGTTACAATCTCTAGACCTTGCTTTGCCTACCCAACATACAAAAAGCATCAGGAGCAAAGTGCTTGTTTTGCAAGACTTGTGTGAACCTTTGTACTTTTCCAGAAGAGCTGGTATGTTAAACTCCAGAGAGGAGGCTGGCCGATAATACAAAACATTCCCAGAGATTTCTGCAGGAATAGATAATTGCAACTCAGATGCACAGAGAGGAACCGAGAGAACATAGGAAAAAATCCTTCTGCAAGTAGTACAAAGAGCTCGTGCCAAATCTTCAGTGTCTTCAGTTGCACCAAGCTTCACTAGGGCAAGAGGGTCACGGTGTCCAGGAGTAGGATCTGAGACAGGCCACTGGCAAATGCCACTTGTCGCAAGGCCTCCAGAACCTACCTTAGGGAGTCCAGATGGGAAAAAATCTCTCTTCTGGGTGTGGGAGAACTCCTTTGCCCCTTGGCCTCTTCAGTCTTTCTTTTCATCACTATGAGACAGGTGATATGTCTATCTTCTTGTTCTCAGTGTAAGCGATGTCCCTCTGTGAGGGCTAAGCAAAGCTTTGCTCAGCCCTCTGGATAGAGAAGACATCTCTTTTCCTTCTTGCCTTGGTGAGCAACAGAGCTCTGGGCAAGCACCAGGCAGCCGATGTAGCAGTCACATGAGAGCAAGCATTGCAACACAGCTCTGGGAACCTGCAGTTATTATAGAGAAACCATTAAATGGTCAAGGGGCACCAGGAATATATAGCCAGGCCCCAGAGATGAAGGAAAGACAAACTTCCCTGAGACAGGTGTGAACTGCTCAGGGTTCCCTACAACTTCAAGGCATGTCTCCAAACATGGAAGCAAGGGATTCTTCACACACAAGCAGTAGTCATGGAAGAGTAAGAGGTAAATTGTTTTTGATTCTGCTCTGTCTGACTTAGCCTCTTTGTGTTTTTTTTGTATTCATAAAAGCAAACAATAAGCCATACTTCATCCAGGTTTAAAGGCCATGTGGTGTCTTGGGTGATCTCACTATAGAAAAAGGTCTAGAGAGATCCATCTCAAAGCTGTAGCTCTGAGGTGGACCTGAGGTCCCACCCCAGCTTTTCTCTAACAACTGAATACAGCTCCTGCAGGTACCTAGAGCAGAGAAGAACTAGATATATAGTTCATGACAGGCCTTGAGCAAGTCAGCTACTGGTTTGTTTATACAAATGCTGATGTAAATGTTGATATTTTCCAAAACTCTTTTTCCTCATTTGGATGAAAACAAGGATACTTACTACTTAAACAGAACTCAAGAAGTACAAAAAAAATGATGTTTTATTTTCTGTATGATTTCACAAAATTGTACAGTCTAGGTCTGACTAAAGAAATTTTAAAACATTCATTCTCAAATGCAAATTTTGGTAACTACTTTGCTCACTGAACTCATATTCACATAATTTCAAGTGTGCTTTCTCTTTCCAGACTTAATCTTAGACTTCAGCTCACAGCCTTTACCAAAAGGTTTTGTTGAAGTCTTTAGACAATCTGTGTTTATAGAATTCCTTCATTTTACTATACCTCCAAGCATTTTTAAACTGCTTGTATTCGGGAAAAAAATAATTCTCCTCCCTATGTACATTTACACCTTCATTTTTAAGGGATTTATTCACTGAACTCTTAGTTTTGAGTGTTCTGAACAGTTTCAGTTTAAAGTTTTGTTTAAAATAAAAGTATGTTATATGCAGTAAATATGCACTCTGTTTAGTTCAAATTATACTATTTGTTTCAATATATTCTGAGCTGGATTTTTTTCTTCTTCTTCTGATATTTCAATGTCTTTTATGGATATGCGTAGTTAAACTTTAAATCACTTAGGAATAGTATTTGCATCCTATCTCCTGAGCCCTTACATTTGATGCATTTCACATTTGAATTTACTTCTAGCCTGAAGAGAAATGGAATGTATGTTTCAGAATTGTTTTCTAGTCTTTTCTAAACATTATGTGTTTGTATTACTAATATTATTTATTAATAATTTTTAAAGAGAGGAATTGGATGCTTCTCCATTGTTTATTTTCTCAACTGCAAGAATCATAAAAATCTTTGTTTTATTACTCTTTGGAAGAGTATCTTTCCACTTTATGAGCTCTGTGCTAAACCATCCTTTAGTCCAGAAGAAAAAGAGATTATATTAATACCGAGCTGACAATGTGTAGACATTTCTCTGCTCTTTTCCTAACAGCCCACCAAACAATCAACACTGACAGCCACATGGAAACCAGTTAAGTCAGCACTTCTTAAAAGTCAAAAATTTCCAAACAGGTCAAATCAAAGCTGAGATTTTCCATACTACTTATAGGGGTTTGATTTTCTAACATAGTCATTCTGTGAGCTAAATATCTCTGGATAAACTACCTGGGACTGGTTCCTGTCACTTCAATCTCCAGTCACATCTACCTGCAAGCCTGGACAGCTGTGGAGCTCTCCCACTCCTCAGAGTTAGTTTTCTCTGTGAACTCTACTGGGTGTCCCAGTACCATATCTAGATTGCCAATTGCCCTGAGCTTAGCAGCTACTGGATGTCGGGTACATCAACCAGCCCTGTCTCTTCAGGGTTGTTTGCTAAATCTGTAGTAGGACATCTAGACTAGATGGTCAGCTCTGGAAAATAGTGAGGGTCTATCTGGTCCCACTTAAAGAATGAATTTCTCTCCCTTCTCCCCTGCTAATGGGTGCTGGTATTTGTCAACTACTTCATCATATTTTAACAGAGAAAGTCCGAAATGATGCTGAGTTCCTAGCTTAAAAGGACTTTAGGTCAGGAAAATTCACTAGATTGCCTCAGATTTCCTTTACCTCAGAATTCCACTTCTCCAATTCTGGCAAGATCCAAGTAACTTATGACTGATGAAGAACATATTTCAGGTGGATGTCTGGTCTATGTCACCTAAACCAATATTTTCTATTAATTTTACAAACACTGGCAAATGAATAAGTCATTAATAAGTACATGAAAACTTTGACTGTTTCACTGTGATGTTCATTTCCCAGTGACCAGACCAAACTATGACATGCTTTAATGAAATAATTTAATCTATGAATGAAAGCTGAAAATATGAAAAATCACTTAAGGATCTTCCATTACAGCATCTGTATATGCCATTTTCACAGTAGTTTGAAGGAGGTAGATGAAATCTTGCGATTTACACAAGAGGATGAAGAGTATCCTTCCTCCTAGTTTTCCCATTAGCCCTACACAGATTGCTAGCTCCTGGCTGTCGCTTGTCACCTTTGAAATACATATATTTTTTTTCTTTTAATGGCCATCATCTGACAAACAGCTTCTGGACATGGACAGCTTAATCTTTGCATACTCGGTAGTTTCCAGCCAACTGGTAAGTCTATAAGAAAAGTTACTAGACCAAATAGAAATTAATTATTTAGTGAGTGTCAGGAATATTACTACTTACAGAAAGCCTGAAAAGAGAGGGTGGATCCCTCACCTTTCAGAACAATCTCATGAGAAATGGAAAACTAGGCATAGGGGACAACAAGTGTTCACCTATCCACAGAATCCCATTATCTTAAAAACTATCATCAAAATGGATCCAGCAAAGCCTGAAAATCTTGCAAGGTAAGGAATGACAATTGCCTCTCACTTAGCAATACTGAAAACAATATAATTTCTCTTACTCTAAATAACTATGGAGTGAGAAAGGTGGCAAGGTGCTAAATGCTTTCAAAATGCACAAAAAGTGTCTATCAAAGAAGGGGAGAAGAGATTTTTTTTTTTATCCTTAATTTAATGGTCACAGAAATGAAATTGATAAAAGGTAAGAGGAAGAGATGAAGATGAAATCTTAGTCTGACAGAAACTCACTATTGATTTAAATTGAACCAGACTGAATACTTTGTCTGCACTACCCATTTATACAGAAATAATAGAATATAATCAATCTGCCTGCCTGTTTAGATTTTTTGATCTCCTGAATAGGGACTTTTCTTGTTATGCATAAGTACCAGTTCACCAGAGACAGGGCTGGCTGATAACTCAGACAATACAAGGACATCAATAATAATTTATATAAAAAGCTCTTCAGATAAATTATTTAAAGCACTTTAAAGTGATCACTTCCTTTTAGAAAGAGCATGAATGAAACAGCAATTTCTAGTGCACTCCATCAGAGACTGTTCTATGCTTATGTATACTCAATTATACAAACAAATTCCTCTGGAGACCAACAAGAAGAGAACTTTCCTCAGTTCAAACAAAACTAAAAAGTGCCAATGAATTTCTATTGAATGCTTTCTGTTCACTTTGCCAGGCACTCAAGGGGATCTGGCACTATATAATGAGAATAAATTAACATTTGTTCTTCCTCTTTACCAATTTCTATATTATAAAGGATTTTTTTATAGCTCAAATGAAATGTATTTAACTTTTCTCTTTGAACTCAGACTTTTATGGCAAAGCCCCTGTGTCTTTCAGGGCCTTTTATATTACATGACTTCTGTTTTTTTCTCAGTCAGTTAGAGGCTGACATGCTAGCATATGAATGCAACTATTTCTTCTATAGCGAACTCTCAGACACCAAGTTTGATTCGAAAAGTGCATCAGTACTGAAAAGGATCCTGCTGTTGAACTTTCTTTATAAACAGACTCTTAAATCTCTAGTTACCTTGCCAAGGAACCTTGGAAGAGAAGGTAGTAAAGACACACAATGTCATTGGAAGCAGAATGTTCACTCCAAGTAGCTCTTTAAGAAGTATTATTTATCAGTATATCATCTGAAAATATTAAAAGGTTATTGAGTCAATATGGTATATTTGCAATAAGAAATTGAAACTGTAGGAATTAGATTTTGATTGTTCAACATACTGAGTGCAATCCTATCAATGTCATTTTTTAGGTTTTTAGTTCAGATTGCGTAGGAAAATAAATTCTTTTTAAACAAAGACATTTACAAATCGCACTACAAGCTAATGTATTTTCCCCGGTAATATCTTCTTGTATTACTTGAAGTGGAGCATTTACATCACTGGCATCAACTATTAATTACTCATTTGCCCTGTGGTAGCATATAAAGGAATCAGAGCCATCATCGATCCATTATGTTCAGCACCATTCAAAAACTGCCTGGAATTATAGTGCACGTCCCAAAGGCTGTACAGTCTAAATTATGAGGGATTTTCTTCATTGATTTCAATGATCTTTTCAGCAGATCCTGTTATACTATTTTCAGATAAAATAGTATTTTAACAGCACATAGCAAGGGTCTTGTTCTAACTGACCAGAATGACTGGAGAGAATAACAGGAATAAGAGTTCAATTGATATGAACATTAGATCTTGATCATGCATTTCAAGAAGCTATGCTACACACAAATGATCATTGCTTTATAAACAGATATTATTGAGACGGCAGCAGCAAAGTGAACCAGTCAAAACTAGGGCTAATTCTACAGGATACTGAACAGTCAAAAGGACGGTCACACACTTCAAACTTGCAGTTTGCACAGGGTATATCACACAGCTAACTGCTGAAGTTTTAAAATTGACTTTGACCTGAGAGCATGATCTTTTGCAAATTAGCCAGTAGAGGCAGAATTGGAATGATTCAGCTTCAACGATCAATATGCAGAGAAGTATTGTGTGTGGCTTTTGCGAAAAAAAATGGCCAAGATCTATCTGATTGTTTGTAAACACTAGGAGAAGGTGAGTTAAAAATCTTTCATGTGATGATAGCACAAATTTCACACAGGCTAACAGAAAAATGTTTAGTGCAGTCACTCGTTAGGAGGAAAAATAAAACAAAGTGGGGGATGGATCTGAAACACAATGTCAGTCGACCAAATGTAAAACAAACAATTTAATGGGGAAAAGCTGGAGGAGTTAAGTCAAAATCTGTTATATTGCTGAAGTCAGGAAATAAAGCTGTAGACATTGATATAAGTTAGGAGGGAGCTAACCAATACAGACAAAAGAGAAAGAATTAAAAAAAAAATGGTTATGAAATATCTGGTGTTTCTTCAAATACAGTTTCAAATACATTAAAGAAACTACAGCCAAAAACCCCACATCCCTCCAAAAAGAACCAGTTTTACAGAACTGTTTTAAGATAACAGAACACACAGAGCTGATTAAGCCAGTTCAGGCAAAGCTTGAAAAAGGTTATCAAATGGAGAGCTAAAATCAAAAGGAAAAAAAAAAAAATGAGGAAGGGATTGTAAACCAACACTCGAGCCTTTCCTCTGGAATGATCATCAGAAGCTACTTTAGAAAAGCTCTGACCTGCACACACCAAAGGTCATATTAGCAGATAGACTGCTAAACTCTTGTCTATTGCTATCAAAACCAATACAAGAGTCAACAGTGCTATGACAGTATTTTCTCCTCAGATTATATGACTTGAGCCTTTTTTTTTTTTTTTTTAAAGAAGTTTGTGCTAATCACAGATTCAGTCTGGCCCTCCATCAATTCAGCCCACATGGGACTGCACAAGACCCTTATTTAAGCAGTAGTGTGAACTTGCTTAGGCAGACAATCATACTGAGGAAAAAGACTTTAACCAAAAATTCCCTCACAGCAACAAGCAAAGGGGAAAGGAATCAACAGAACTTGGAGAATGGAGCATGAGAGCTAAGGCAGCGATGTTGTTTCAGATGATTACTCTACAAGGACAGAGATCAGGCACTGAAAGAGTACTCTCTTCCCTAGAGGGTAAAAACCTTAAAAAATGAATGTCTGATAAAATGGTTGAAAAATAAAGCCAAGAAATTAAAAGTACAAGTGGTACATACTAGGAGCTGCCGAATCAGGTGGTTCAAAGATGCAAGAGCTGAGGCAGTTCCATGCCCCCAGGTCCAGCCAGGAGTGAATCTGAGCAGGTATCCCCAGGAGGCCCACACGAAGACACATGCACAACACACATATACAAATATATCTATATTCACATATGTATCTGGCCACACAAATCAACACAGAAAGACACATCTGGGTCCTGCTGTCTCCAGCTGTTCCACACACACACGCATGCAAGAATTCAGTCAGCTCCAACCCCCTGGTCTCTCCAGGAGCTGCTGGGAACTCTATTCTCCAGTAGTCAGTGGTCACCTTCCCAGACACATGCACATATCCAGCCCAGACTTATGACCACGAGATACCTGGATCCCAACCCTCTTACGCTACTCATCAGCTAGTCCGGTCTGATGTTCACTAGCAAGTGTATACCCAGCTGCAGTCTGCCTCCAGGCACTGAGTGCCACCCACCCTGGCACCCCAGTCATACTATCTCTCTGGCCCCCGGGTCCCCCCCACTAGCTCAGACCTCCACACACACACACACACGCAGCGGAGAGTCCCTCACTCAAGAAAATATTTAGAAATGGAGTTTGAAAGAGTTCAAAAATAGTCAGGAAAGTAGTTGGAAATGGAGCAACCTAACAGTACAATTCGCATTACAGGCAGTAGTTTGGATCTGTGACAAAAGCCATAGAAATCACAGAGGCATGCAAACAGGCAGGTGGAGGAGAGAGGATAGGCTCTCAGAGACAGTATGCATGACTGTGCTTTCACGTTTGGGAAAAAAAGGAATACTGTCAGTAAAGAGGCTTTGCAGAACAACTACAAGAAAGCCAAAATCAAAGGAAAATACCTTGCCTCATATGCTTGCATTTTGTTACCCAAGCAACAAGTACTCATTTTCAAGGAAAAAGAATGTTTCCTGTGGAGTTCCCTTCACAAACTAAAAGTATTAATTTTTCTAGAACATTGGGGTGCAGATTGTAAATATTCTTTGGGAGACCACTGTATTTGGCTGTTGATGGCACTTTTGGGTTATCTAAGAACTCAACGTTTTTTAGAAAAACAGAGATACTCCCCCAGAAGGGGGAGAGAATAGATGAAAGAATTTTGTTGCATTGGTGCACTCAGAAAATCTGGAGGAGAAAGGGGTATGAACAGCCTGGTCTGGTATCTTCTGGAAAGGACCAGCGGCTCAGACAAGGTGCTGGGTTTTGTTTCTTTGATGTTAGTTTACTAGAACACAGATTCTAAAACTGTCCCAGTGCAGTAGCAATAGGTACTAATTAAGCTTCCAAATACCTCAGAGAGCTTGCTAAGTTACACTCAGAGTGTGAGGAAACTGGTAATGTACCCAGTCAGCTCTCCACCTCAGAACAGATGGAGTTTCTGCTGAAATGACTGATGATAAAATAGACTTCAAATGGAAACAACGGATTGCTAGGCTTCTGCAAAAAACTGTCTTCTGAAACCAAGCAGGGCAGTACCTCCCTCTCAGAGCTCTGATTTCAGGCTGTAGGAAAATAGCACTTCTTCCTGCTCAGAATTTCTTCTTCACAGCTCTGTAAGCTGGAAATATTTCTTTTTCATTTAAATCTGAATTACTACAGATGCTGGTGTAGTGTGATGTGTTTCTGCAAAGCTGCTCAGTTCAGTTGCTGAACACTTCTCACAGCTCATTAAATAAATGCAGACAATTACATATATTGACTGCTTCCCCTCTTCCCACTCAGGGCTATAACTTTATCCATGTAAATTGAAAGATCCAGCTCAGCTCCGGCTAGGTAATATTTCCACAGATATCTTGACATTGTCTCTTGTTTTGTGCACCCATTTTTCAGTTATTTTTGTATGTTTATTGGTTGGTTTGTTGGTTTATTTGTTATTGTGAGATTTGTAGGCTACTGTAGTTTTCTTCTGGTTGAGTTCTCAAGGGCTGCAGGATAGACTGGTACCAGCTGCACTGGCAGTGACCGAGAGCATAACTCAAAGAGATTATGAGTAACATTAATCACAGAGCAAGCTAATAGCAGACCTACCACTGAAGCTCCAGAAGTCTTTAATCTACTTATTGCAGAAAATGGGATCCAGGTTCCTTCAACACCCAGACTGGCCATGTCCTCTAAGCCACAAAGACCTGAAAACCTTCCTTGTCATTACATTTGCCAAATAAATGTGAGACTTTCCAACAATGTCCAATATCTTAATAATCAAGTGATTACAGAAGAAAAAAAAGACCAATTAGAAATGGCAATCTGGCATCCATAATAGGGTAGCCACTTTTGGAGGGGAGTGCAAAACCTCTTGTGTCTCATGCCAGTTTCAGCTTCCAAGTAAATATTATCCTAAAATATCAGATTGACAAAAAAAATAATGCTGAGGGAAACACAAAAAAGTCAGCATGTCATGGTATGTAATCATCACTTCGTGTAAAACTTAGTAACTTGTACAAAATGATTAAATGTTTTTTCCTTGGTGAAAATTTAAAGTGGTACATGCCTATTTATAGCACTAAAAGAAAAAAAAATCCTATCAATCTGTACAGTGCAATTTTCATCTCGTTATTCTGTCATCCTGAATATTTTTGGTTACAGAGAACAGAAATAGTTTGCAAACTAATTAACTCATTTGACTTGTTTCTCTCATTTGAAATGGTGTAATCTTTTGGAAACAGTAAAGGACACCAAGGGTCATGCCTTATTTCAGAATTTGGTATATTGCATGCACTTCTGGCCTGTACTTCAGTTGGAACCCCTCCATCATTTTTTAAAAAAATTCTTATAACATAAAGAATTTTTCAGTCCCAGAAAGTTTATGCTCATTTTATGTGAATATTATATCCCCTATTAAATAAAACATGAGTTGATACTACAGCGATTGTCATAAGCTGTTCATTAACCATATGCTTGCTTATATGTAATTTATTAGAAATTCTTTGACCAGATCACTTAGTGTTTATTCAGTCAAATTTTACAGTCCCCACTAGTCAAGCTGTGCGAACAAATTTTGATTCACTGTCAGACCAAAAAAAAAAAAAAAAAAAAGGAAGGTATAATTTTTGGTGTGCAAAATATCTTTTTGTGATGCAGTTTTGGAAAAATTATTCAAATTAATAAACTAAGGTTTTTCATTTTTCCCCAGGACAGTCATTCAGCTAAAGAGTCACACAAGAAGGATTTCACTGGTGTTTGTTCTTGCACCACTAGACCGCAGCTGCTCTCACTTTTTAAGTTACCCAGGAGATAACTCCAAATTTCCTTCTCTGCACTCTGAATGAACCCTCTGCTCTGAACTACAGCCCTCTATCTCTGTGGAGAATGAGTGAATATTCACAGATGGGTCAGTATTGTCATCAAAGCAAAGGCTTGTGTCACCTGCATGTTATTAATGTACCAATCAGGATATAATTAATATTAGTTTGCCTTGCACTTGCATATAAATGTACTAAAATAGAGTAATTAAAAAAAGCATGAAAGGTTTTTATACCCTCGAGAAGGCACAGCCAGGCACAGTTCTGGTGAAGCAGCACATAGGAAACATCTAAGTAACAAAGTTGTGAGACAGAGGGCAAGATATGCACAAGGGACTGAAAATAGGCAGGGCATCTTCCCAAATACAGAGGAAGAATGCCTGGCAAGACAGAATAAAACAAAATAAGCAACACAGGGAGCAGAAGAGACCTTCCCCAACTCCCTTTTTTGGGGGGGGGAAGGAAGGAAGGATAATATCATAAAAATAGATTCCTGTTTTCATGGGAAAATTGAAGCACATGGGGAATTCAAGAAAGAAGAAGACAAACTGTTTATTTATTTCAGTCACCAAGGAGCTCTGGTTACCTTGACCTCAGCATTTAGGAAACCCCAAGAACTCTGGACAGTAGGCTAACTATAAAGTACCAGCTCCATGGTACTGTATACCCACAGCTAATTTAGAATGACTGTTAAAGACTAACTGTTTTACCTACTTTGTTTTTGTATAGTTTTGTAGAGAAGATGATTGTGTTAGAATTGACCATTACAATGAAAGGTGTTGTTAGTGAATGAATTTAACAAAGTTTCAAACTGGCCTGATTGGTCAGTATTCTTAAAGCTCCCATCATAGCAATCTCTAATTCCCTGAGATATGTAGATATATAGACAGACAGAGACATAGATCACACATATATTCAGCGGCAAGAGCATGCAAAGAAGCAGGCATTTCATAGTAGGTACAGAACCTCATAGGAGATGAACAAAGTCTATGTTGACTTACAAGAAGTGAGAAAATTCCCATTTTAAGCCGCAAAGGATGAAGGTAACCCCCTAATTATTATGACATTTATTTTGTATGGCAAATCAACATTTATTTTTTAAAATTGTTTCAAAATCATAATTCTCTTCTGATATGACTATTGCTGGGATATGACTAGTGGTGATTCACTACTTTTATGTCAGAACTTTCAAGCCACCTGACATATAAAAAAAGCATCCACTGACTCAAAGAACAAGAAAAAAAAAGCCAAATAGCTACTCTGTCATACATGGACATTGTGGGAATAACAATAGGCTCATAATTTTTCCATCTGTTTTTATTCTTGCTGCTCAGAATAAAGGGACATATACATTTTGCTTACCCCCCCCCAAAAAAAATAGAGTCATATGGAAAGGAGAGGATTAGCCAGTCCAGAATAAGAGAGAATAAAAAATGTAGAGCTTTCAGAAAGGAAAAAGCTATGAAGAAAATGAAAAGTAGAATATGAAGCAGAGTTTGTGGAAGCGCTCTTGGATGAGGTAATTTAAAGAAATGATACCACGTAGGAAAAGTACACTTGGCAAAAGAGAATATTGCTAACCAGGGTGGATGTGGGAGCAAGCAGCAAATCTCACAAATGGCCATAGCTGAAGATGGATTAGCAGCCCTGAAGAGATGGGTACAGCAGTGAGGAAACAATGTCTCCAGGCTGAGGATGGTTTCCCGACAGCTCCTCCCTCAGTGTAACAGCAAGAAAAGGCCACCAGACCCAGCACCATGGTAGACTTCTTGGCACCAAGCTGTAAGCACAGGGGGATGTTCTCAAAAACGTATCCAGTAGGTAAAGTTGGTAGGAACTTCCTATCATTTATGTCTTTGAAAATCTCTTTTAAGACTCACAGCACTGTCTTGGGTTCCAGATCACAAACAAGTACCAAATAAGTAGAGATGGGAATTTACCTGGCTGCTGCCCCCTGTTTGGAAAAGTTCAGCTTCCAGTTAGGTTCAGCCTAAACTGTCTGATCAATTCCCTGTGCCACAGGATATTCAGTGTCCTTCTCCTCCCAGCAGATCTTGACTATCTGCTCCCTGCAATAATTAGTGGCTTCCTCTATGGATGCCCAAATACACTGAAGAAGTAATCCTTCTGTTATTATGTATAAATACACTGGTAATTTAAAATGACCTATGAAAACACAAATCAAATAAGACCATATCCACTACTTGGACGATTGGACAAGAAAGTACAGCTTCCAGCTACATGTGTTATTTGGCATTTCTACTCATTTTGCACCCAAAACCCAAAAGTTAGAGTGCAAGTAAGTAATTATTTAAAGTAAACATATGCTAACCCTTCTTTAATGAACTGACTTACACATTTTCCTCCAAATGACCCAAATTTGCCCACAAGAAAAAAATACACTTGTAATAGATTATGAAATAAGGAAGGAAGTAATTTTGAGACACAAAGGTTTCAGGATGTTTCTCCCAAGCATTTCCATTCACATTTAACAAATCTTAATGTCTTGTGAATTTCACCGGCAAACAAAAGTTTAAAAGTTACCCCGAACCAGGTTTGGTCATATTTTACAATGCAGTTAGATCGAAGGCTTTGGCTATAGATAGTTTTAAGAACGTCAAGCCAGTTGTTTAGAGAGCTTTTTCTGTTTCCAGCTTTTATATTCATTCCTCTCCTGCAACCCAGGTATGACCATCTCTCAGAAAGGGGGAAAAAAAAGGGGAAAAAAAAAAAAAAGACACCATTTCTCCCTCAGCATCATTTCCTATATCTTTGAAATACTGAGGACTAGAGAAACTGTAGCTGCTGTGCTGATTTATTGCAGTTTAGCATTCAGCCCAAAATGTAACGATGAGGTGCTGACAGTGAGGCTGTTATAAACAGAATCTCTTTATGCCCCACTCCATGAATCAAGCAGTAACTCTGTATTTTCTTGTTTCAAATGCTATGAGAGATAACCACATGTACCAGACCCGTCTGGCTTGTGTCACGTTTCCATAGGCATCCCTTTAGAGGTTTAGAAGATGTATTTTTCCCCTGTGGTTCACCAGCCCCATTGCCTTCATATAACATCCAGCCTTGAGGCAGTCAAATGTCAGTTCCCAGCCAGCAGGAAGGACAGTCGTGAGGATACAAAGGTGTCTTTTTACTTTAGCCAGACTATCAAACTATAAAGTAGAGTAAGCTCCCTGTTCAACTCATGTAAGACAATTTCTTTTTTCAGTCTATGACTTTCAGCACTGAGGTTGCACCTTTGAGTCTTGGCAATAGACTCTCACTCAGACACTACCTCACTCTGAAAGTATAGACAGAGCGGGCTAAAGATTTTAAGCAAAGCCTTGGGTTAGAACAATACATAAATTGTTGGAAATGTAGCCTATAAAGGGGTTTCAATGCCTTATATGGCACTGAAATAATATTCTGGTGTGTAAGGAAGTATGTCCTTTTTACAAAGCTTTGTGTGGGAGGAGTAGGTCTGCACAGTAACCGTATGTTTCAGCAAGCGTTAACAACATTCATCCCTTAAGCTTTTGCATCTTTTGGTTTCCTGCTTTGTAAATGACTGTGATACATATTCACAAAGTCTGATCAAATAATGGAATAAATAATTTAATTTAGTACTGACAGCAAATGCTTTATTTTTTAATGCTATATAAAGAGCTTTTAAGCTTGACAGTTATGCCACTTTGAGCTAGACCTACCAAATATTTACAACATGCTTTCCTCATATGTTTATATCTGTATTATGAGGCCATCTGAACACTTTTACTATTATTGGAAACACAGAGGAAGTAAGACTATAGTGCAGTCTAGCCACATAAATACCAAAAAAAACCCCTTGTGCTTAGGTTTGACAAGGACAACAAAATTTGAGCAGCTCTAACACATATCTTTCTGCAATTACGTAATACCCTAAATGCCATTAATACATGCTCAGCCATAAAAAATCTCCATTATTTTTCTCCCTCAACAACTTAATATTCCCCCATATTGCTAATCTATGTCAGACAAATATTTTTGACCCATTGCTGTTGTGTAATTTAGTAGGATGACTCATAGTTGCCTAATGAAAGTGAAGCAAGTCCTGGAGCAATACAATGCTCTGCTCCATTACTAAGTCACATTCATTAAGAACTTTTAATATAATATTTTTATAATTCATATTTTGTCAGCAATAAAACTCTCAAGCTATAACTGATATATTAGTAATTTTTTTCCTCTCATTTACTCTTTACTCACTTGTGATGAGTGCAAACAGTTGGAGTAGTACAGCAAGAAAAAATTGTACCTCTAATCCTTATTGTGCACACAATCAGGAACTAAAACATATAACCTCAAATCTTAGAATACTACTAGTCCTGCAGAAAGAATTATACTTTAAGGGAACGCAGAGGGATTAAATGAATGTCATCTAGAAGAACAAGAGAAGATATGTATTCACTTCTATGTATTAATGCAAATAGCTTTAAAAGAAACAGATGAGTTAGAAAGCCTAGTATCAAGAAAGGTTTTATGTAAAGTAGGTGTTGGAAGTTCAAGGTAAGATGATAGTAATAAATAGTCTTTTTTTTTTTTTTTTTCAGGAAGACAAGATTAGGTTGTGAAAGAGCTCCTTCTAAAACTAGATATTATGGAGGGTGGTTCACCCAGCGGAGATGCCTCGTATGAAGAAAGTGCACTTTTCTGGGTAGTCAGTGGTGACAGGTAAGCAATCACAGCCCTGAAAATGGTAGCATCTTTTTGCTGCCTATCTCACATTTGAATATGCAATTCATTCAGAAGTGCCTGTGTGACCCAAAGGGCCTATTTTCAAATGGATTTGGCATCTGTGGAGCTTGAAATATAGTATCGCTGTCAAGTGCTTAAATAACCTTGAAAAATAGGACCTTCAGCAAAAACAGAACTTAAGAATACTGAATTATTTTTAAAATTTATTTTCATCTGCTATTTAAAAGCATATTTAAAGGTTTCACATATATAATAAAGTATCCTTTTGTAATGAGGTGCATGTTACAAACTCGTAGCCAAAATACCACCCTAATGGACATAAGGACCTTAGCCAATGAGTATATAATGCAGTTCTCCAACTGAGGCATGCAAAATGTTGTCACAGTCTTCCTATCATAGTTAGGGGAAAAATTACACTGCACCTGCTGTTTAAGAAAATTTAGTTTGCTCAGAATCAAATTGTTTTTTGGGAATGTTCCGATTTTCCTCATATGTTGTCAGCATTTTAAGCCAATTTTAAATCACAATAGACTGTTTTTTCAGGATGTTTTGACAACAGTTCTGAATTGACAATTGGAAAAAATGTTTTGATAAGGCCATTTTGAGACTCTTGTCCTTAGAAATCATTGAATTCAGGATTGCCATTGCACATTTCAAGTTTGCCAGTCAAAACACAAAGGACAATTCAAACTTTCAGAATTTCTCCTGGGATGGAAATTGCACTCTGCTCTGAAGCTGCCTTCTTTTTTTCCTTGAAAAATTGGTTTTCTAATGGAAGAAGGAGAAAACAGCATATTAAGTAAGATGTTTACATGTGAGAATATACATACCATTTCAGTGCTTTAATGAAGGGCAAACGGAAAGTTTGAATTAATAACTTTATGTACACTAACTTTGCAACAGATAGCAGAAGCCGCCCAGGAGACAGGAAGTAATTTATTACACGGAAAAGTGATTTGGTATGTTTAGTCAAACACTGTATTAAAGAACTCTCAGAATTCTGCTTGAATGAGGAGCCTATGCTAATAATATCTGGTCTCTTTTTACTCAGTACAAAAACTGACCTTTGAAACTACAGTTTTATTTCAGTAGTCATCTTCTGAATGTCATTTGAACTACAAATTGTTTTCACTTACACTCAAAATGTTTCACCTATACCTCATTATTGACCAATTATAGTTATCAGCTAAAGTTATTATTATTATTATTATTATATAAGTCAATGGTAAAAGGAATGAGGAAAACAAGAGGAGTTTAGCTTGCTTACATTCTTTTCTAAATTATTAATGCCATAGCAGCTATTCAGCATGGCCCTTTGCTCCCCAGCTGCTCCACATGAAATTTGACTAGCCCTCCACCCTCTCTAACTCAGAGGGCTCCATACTTACCTGTGGTGGGATCTCAAAATTGCCAGTGTTATACTGGAATGTGTCTGTGCACTACAGCTCACTACTGAGGGCTTCAAACATTTTATCTGAAAACAAAATGACTAAGCTTAGTGTGCCTGACAGCCAGATTTAAGAAAAGAGCAGGAGGACCTAAGTAGGTAATCTTACTGGTCTGCAAAACAGCTGCCCTGATGTTGTGGGGAATGAAGAATGTCAGGAAGGAGAATCTCAGACCTTAGGGTTTCAATAGTATCCTATCTTTTTAAGCATCTTCTTCACCTATCGCTTACTATACACCCCCTCATGTGGTTAGCATCATTCACTGCATGGTGGGTTAAGCTAATAAATTTAGCTTCACAACCAGACAGCACAACAGTGAGTGTGAAGTCAGTCATAGAAGCTCCACTCCTGCGAGCTTATTATACTCCAAGCCAGGTGCCTCTGTCTGGAGTTCAGTGTCATAATACCAAGTCTGTGGAGGGAGACAAAAAAAAAGTAATAAAACCTCTTAGGAAGTCAACGACTGAACTGCTCAAAGCTTGTAATTTTTTACTTTGTACTAATATTCTCTCTTTCTTTCTTTCTTTTCTTATTTCTTTTCCTACCGTCCTTTCTTTCTCCTCTGATTCATCTGAAAACTGAGAAACCAGAAGCTGAAAAACAAAATTCTGAAGGAATAAATGAAGTCTGAATATTTGATAGACTATTGAAATTGCACACACACGTGCCATACGGGTAAGCAAAGACTTTCAGTCTATAGCTCCTAAATGCAAAACATTTTAGATGAGGTTTGGTGCTGTGACTGTGAAGCCCTTGGGAACCTCCTCTCTCCTTTAATCCAGTCTTATACATCAAATCCTCCTTCTTTTGTCCATTGACAGAAATAGGCCCTCCTGGACAAGTGGATCCAAATTCATGAGGTGGAGTCAGCACCAGGATCTGGTTCTGAAATGCCCCAGGGGGAGCTGATCTGCTCTGTTAGCTCTGCATGGGAGTCTAGCCTCTTAATTTAGTCCTCCAGTTTGTAAATCTGAAAACTAAGTGATGCAAATAATTCCCTTCTTGGACTTTTTTCCCATTTTCCCTTACTGGAAACATTGTGCCTGGTTGCCCCTTTAATCCCAAGGGTGGAATCGTGTAACACTCCAGCTTGTAAATTAGGATTTGCTCCAATGATAAATTACTTTATCTTTTCTAAAAGAAAGCTTTCCATTTCATGGACAATAACTATTCAAATTCAAAAGACATTAAATTGGAAGCATTGCTGGATAGTTTATGGGGTGGGCTCTCTTTAATGTATCTACTGAAATTGGTTCAATTGAACAGTTTCTCTTAAACATGATAGAAAGACAGACTGTAATTTTCTTCAGCTTTGAGGACCTTCTTACAATAATGTTAATATATTCTTGTTCCTCTACTGACAGATCTGATCTGTGTGAATTGCAAAAGGTTTTTGACCAGAGAAGTTGTTTGTGCAGGAGGAAGCCATATATTTTCATTTGATTCTCTAAATAGAAAACATGCTATGTATTCCCAAGAGAAAAAAAATAAATCGTATCTATAAAAAACACCTCAAGGAAAATAAACATTTTATCATTTTACAAAAGGAGGCAGAAAGGAAGCTTATTCACAGTTGAAGGTTATCGTTGAGCTAAATTTCTTAAAGTTATACTTCTGTTTTCTATTATACTGTCTCCTGATATTTAATGCACCAAGTTCTTCTGTGCTATGATAAACAATTATCCTTGAATAACCCACACAAAACAAAAATGGTACAGAAGATATAAATCTCATTAGAAAAGGGAATTTGGAAAATACAGCATTGGATCGCGTGGGTTTAGTTTATTCAAAGCTAAAACATCTAGCAATACACTATGGAAGAAAAAAGCAAATAATCTGCATATTCAATAATTAATACATATACTTCTGTTCAATTAAATGCAAGACAAGTATGAATATGAGAACTCTGAATATTACACGATAGTTTGATGTGCTTCATAAACTAATAGAGTTTAGGATTCTATAAAAACATAAATGTCTAACATTAAAAAACTAATTCTTTAAGTCTACTATTGCCAGATAAATGAATGGTGGAAGACACAGAAATAATACAGCTAATGCAATGATAGTAATAGCTTGTGCAATAATATCATCTGCAGAGCATAAGTTTCCAAAAGGAATCTAAAAATCTCTTTATTGAATTTGCTAGTTTTATGTTAGAAATACTTTTTCTAACATTGAAATGAAGCAATCATATAGGGTAAAATTCAGAGCATATTCCTTCATTAGACAGTTTAGAGGAATAAAAATCGGTCATCAAAGCAAAAGGAGCTAATGTCAGACTATTAAAAAGTACTCTTTATTTGCAGGATTTGGCTAGGGGCTGAGGGGCTAGTGGCATTTTCTTATGAGGAAAATGTAAATGAATAAAACAATAAACATTTCAATTATTTGATTCAGAGGAAATATCACATTATTGATCACATAACTGCTGAAGGACTCATTGTTTTGAGGGCAACTTTTTTTACATTGGTGTACAATTATGCAACACTTTCCTTCATCTAAATAAATACTAGAACAGATTTCTTTCTTTATCTTTCTTTCTTTTTGTTTTAATAGATACTTCCTAACTGCCCATGGTAAATAAAAGAGTACAAAAATAGCTCTATTAAGAGCTATTCATCAACTCACTGGGTCTGACTATAAAAAAAGTTCCATATAATAAAATGTTTCATATTTTGGAAATTATTTTATTCATCATTTGAATGAAATTCATATTTTTAGATTCTTTCAGAAACATGTTAATCGGAAACTGTCAGGCACAACTGCAAAGTTTTGCATTGTTGAATACAATCACAGGTCTAAACTGCAGTATGAATATTTGCAGCACATGATTCAAGAAACAAATAAAGCAATTTACATGTCCCTATAGTTAAAATATTTTCTTAAAATCAAACATATCATTTGAGTTCTCTGTCTCCCCCACACTGCTCTGTTTAGGTAAAGTAATTGTCATCAAAATTACAGTAATAACTTGTCTTGCTTTCATGACATCAGAAAATTATTAGATAAAGAACGATTGATGTGGCCTGCTAATGAAAATAACTCTCATGAGTGAGAAAGGAAGACTTGGTCCACAAAGGTCTGGAGAGCTTTTTCGGTAAAAATATGTTACCTTTGCTGAGTCACTTTCCTGTAGCCTCACAAGGCCACCAAGATAAAGCTCCTGGAGTACCATTACTGCACAATGGCTATACACGGTTACTGTTTCTGTCCAAGTATAACAGTATGACAAAGAGCATCCATAAAGTAAAATCTAACAGAGAACAATAAGGAAAAGCTGGGAAGAATAATAATTAGCATGCTGTGAGAAGGAGATGTGAAATGGGAAAGATACCTCGACATGATAGTATATTAGTCTGTGCAGAGTCACAAAAGCCAAAATTATTCTTACCTATGAATAAAAAAATAATCTCTACAAGAAAAAATGTAAATTAGAGAAACTGGGAAGAATACTTTGGATTCTGAAACATAGTTTGTAAGAATCATAGTCTATAAAAAATTAGCATTTATAAGCCTTTCAAAGCATCACTAAAAAGGCTCTAAAGTGAACTTACTCTAGTTTTATATACAAAAATAAATTAAAACTTTGTATTATTTCTACTGACTTTTCCTTCAAGATTGAGTCTTAAACATAGAAATGTATTTGCTATAAAATCCTTGAAAGTGAACTCCAAATAAAACCAAAAAAAGCACACACCCTTTAAAAAAGCCTATCCTCACTGATGTATGTAAATAGCACAGACTGTAAGGGCAAGCTCTTGTTCCTGATAGTTTTAATAACAAATCACTCTATTCTCTTTGTTTCACAGCATGCAGAATGTAAGGTTTGTTCACTTCTTAGTACTAGCTCAATATCCATCTGTGTTAGTGGACATATGACATGGGAACTGGGTATATTCATGGCACAGCTTCTTTCAGCATACAAACCAGCAAACAACCCCTGCAGGAAGCACCACATTTTCACTACTGAATATAGTCCCTTGGCCTGCTGTTTTGCCATGTGAGATCTAATTCTGCCCTTTTCTAATACTCTAATACCCAAATATTCTATAGTAGTCTGTGTTACTTTCTTTTTTATTGTTCCTAATATTCTGTAGTACTCTTTGTTACTTTCTTTTTTATTTTTAGTTTTTTGTTTATTGTATTTACTTTCTGTTTTATTGTTACTTTCTTTCTTATTATTCAAAGAGTTGATATTATTTTGAAAAGAATTTTCTTACTTGTTCATAACTCATTTCAGTTAAGGCTGGCATTTTCACAGTTTATCAGCAGCTCAGTTCAAAAACACTTTCTTGTATCACTTTTTTTTCCTTCCAGATAACTTCAGTTTTTTCATAAATGAGATAGGCTATGATCATCTTTAATTTTCACTGCTTTATGCTATTGTCCATAAATAGCAAGCTCTCCAGGGCAAATGCTTTTGGCCATATCTTCAGTGGGTATAAATCTATGCGCTTCTACTGACTTCCGTGAAAGTACTCAGATTTACATCTGCTCATAGTGTGTGCGTGTATTTTTGATCTTCATACATCTCTGTAGAGTTTCAGTGTATTTAAGCACCATTGAAGAGCATGGCTCTGTGTCTTAAGTTATTTGGTAAGGAATCAAGCTTTAAACAGCTTGATTAGCAGTTAAGTCACTTGACACACATATGCTTTTTTCTCAGCTGAACTGACCATTCATGAATTGCCACCAATTGACATTTATGATACTGAGGAGAATTGTCACATAAAAAAATATGTGCTTCACACAGCACACTTCTATATAATATGAAAGAAACTGCACACATGAATCTCAAATTGACATCCTTTGCTTGTGATTTAAAATAGATTAAAATATGCAAAATGTATGAAATATGACTGAGAATAATTTCTTTAACACAGAGAATTTTCATCCTGATCTAGAATTACTGTTAATACAAGAGCAATTATTTTTCTGGGTATATTGGATTCTGGTGAGCATCACTGATAAAAGAACTGAAATTAGTTCAGGTCTGCACCTCATGGAAGCTAAAACTTGATTTCCTTCAGAATAAGACATAGCAGAATCTGAAATGTTTGGATGTCAGAGTAGATATATCAGTTTAACTAAACTACAATCCAGTCATCCAGCCTCTATGGTGCTGTTTCAGAGGTAAACAGGAATGAAGAAGTAATATTAAAATAGGCTTGTTTGTAATTAAATATGTGAGAAAAAAAGTATTGACAGATTAGTTTTCTTATACATCAGCCAATCTCCTATCAGACTGCAGCCTTACAAGGGCAGAGAAGTTAAGCACAGAACTGAGAAAACAGAAAAAAAAATCATTATGTTATCCAGAAAAATTTGGAAAGTAGAGCTATAAGTAACAAAATTATAAATAAAGGTTATTTGAATTCCAAGAAATAAAGAAAATAAGATTTTTGCATGAGGAATGATAAAACTTTTAATAGGACAGTATTGCACATAAAAAGTCAACAAAAATGTACCCATAATTTCAGTGGCGAATCTTCTGCACTAGAGGAATCTTTGCTCCACTAAAGTGACCTGCTGTGTGACTCATCCATAGCATTTAGAAGTAAATGCTTTATAGTACTGTTGTCTTATATAAAATTATTCTATATCGATCGCTACATTTGAACTGACATACCTGTCCTGTGAAAATTTACTTCACGTTGGCCTGCTCTTGGGCCTGCTTTTCCCACATGATCATATTGGTTTATGCCAAGGGACAATTTTATGAATTCAGGCAGAAAGGAGAAAGTTTTTCAAGACAGGGCCATCATGCAAGAGCCACGTGCGAAGAGCCAAAGTCAGAAGTGTTGGCTATTATTTCTTGCCTATGATTTTTTTCAATGAGAATTGAGAAAGTTTCAGAAAAAACAAAGAACAGACAACTTACAAGTCATCTTTCTCCAAAAAACACATGGGAAAGTGAAAAAATTTGACTGTGATCATGTGAAACAAGCCTCCCTCTTCAGATAGTACGAAGAGGTGAAAGGCTTAAAGTAAGTATATAAACCAGTGTTATAAAACAAGCATGAATTTGAGGATTCAAAAAATCTGCTTCCTCCAAAGTTTCATTGAAATAAGGCATCACACAAAGCCACCAACATCAACAAAATCTGTTGCAAGAGTTTATAAAACCTGAGTGGACTGTCTAGGAAGCATGACCAAATTTGGAAATCTGACTTTTTTCAATCCAAAAATTAATACTATAGTCTTTGAAAAATTGTGGATTTGTTCTAGCATGAAATAAAAATAAATTCAAAATCCTCAAAGGTTTTCATTAAAAAAAATTGCCATTTTGAGCAAGCTCTATTTCAGATCCCTTTTTTTGGATCCTTTTACCACTTACTAATGAAATTACTTTTGTTTTAAACAGGCTTTTTGTTACAAAATATCATTGGCTTAAGAGAAGCTATACGTACCAAAAGTCTGTGAAATGCAAACGACATTTATTTTAAATAAGATTCTTAGCCTTTAAAGAAACTTTCTCACATTTTTGAAGACTTATTAGATTTGTAGGACAAATGAAAAAATATCCAGTTAGAAAATTTCACTCACCTTCTCCTTCTTACCTTTTAATTTTTGATTATTTAAGATGTAGACACATACCTAAAAAGTACATCAGCAGAACTTCCCAAACACAGTGCAAATTGATAAAACTTACCACAAGGAATCCAGGCAATTTAAACACTTACAACTCTCTAAAGCATCTGGGGATAAAAGATGAGCTTGAAAGACTTAATGAAATACAAAGTGCTTTGAGCTTTGCCCCTGCTGCCAGCCAGAGATGGCTGTGCTAACGCTACCTGTCGTGAGCATGTTGTCCCCAGCCCATCACACCCCTCTGGTTAGCCAGTGGCCACCACACTGCTATGAGACAGCTGTTAGGAAATAAGAGGTTTTCAAAGGTATCTTTCAGTTGCTGAGTAGCCTGTTGTGCAGTAAATGGACTGAAGCTGCCTGTGGAGTTCAGTCCTGAGAAACTCTCTCTGGGCTCAGAGATGTCACGGTAATTGTTCACTGGAACACCTCTTTATCACCCCAAAAAGAACCTCTCTACTGACATTATGAGGTTTCAGAAAGCAATCTATTAGTTCTTCAGTTCCTGATAAATGTTTCTCTCTCACAAAGCTGTCTGTCTTCATAGACCTAAATGACTTAATCAGAAATGTGCCTTAACATTTTAACAGTATGCAAAATGTTACTCTTCTTTTCATCCTGGACAGCGTCTTGCACACCAACCCATGTAATTTCCCTCCTGTCCTCACTTCCACAGGAGATATATTTTCTGATTCTCCTCTAGTTCATATTTCTTTTTGCATCAGTAAGATCATGTAAACTGATGATTGCCTTTTTCCATAGAAATATTGAAATTTACTACATGAAATATTTTTTTAAGTGACTGGGTTTTGGAAAAAGCATCAACATCAGCCTTATATTGTTCAGTCAATTATATATATATACATTCACATAAATTAAAAGAATATTATCAAGGTTGAAAAATTAAGGAAACAACTTTGGAAATAAGTTTGGAAATGCTCTTATTCCTACCTAACTAACCCATTTCTGTCTTTCAGATTTGTCACTGATATTCGCAGAATTCATCAGGCCTTCTATATCACTTTTGTTAAAGTAATGACTAGAAAAAATGTGAAGCTGTGGTACGACGTTTTTTACTTTGAAAGTCTCCCACAAGGAGAGAGCTTGTTGGTTCCGTATCCTTTCTCCATTTTATCCTTAATTTTCATTTAAAATAGGTGATCATTGACTCGTTTTTATCTTGCTAAAGTCCTCAGAAACCTTACTTGATCATTAACTTAACTCCGTGTTTACTCTTATGTAATTGGAGAAGATTTTTTTCCATATGTATCATAGACTTCCTGACAAATTTAAAACAAATAAAAAGGACCAAACATGATCAGGAAAGCTTAAGCAGAATTCAGTAATCAAGCAGACATAGTTTAAAGGCAATTATCAGTAACACAACTATATCCCTGCCTGCGGGTGAAACAAATCAGTTTTCAAGTTTGCTTAAATATAAATTAAAAGCTAATATAATTCCAGTCATATCTTCTTCAACCCTCCATCTTCAGGTTCTTTTTAGTTTCTAGTCTCCCGTCATGCAGTCTTCTTTTTCTTTCCAAGATTTGATACCCTCCAGCATCCTACATCGAAACCCTCTTTGCCTCAGGAGCCCTCTACCACCAGCCAGTCTGCCTGAGGAAACCTCAAGGCTTCTTGACCAGTTAATTTTTCCCTAGCTTCTGTCAGACAACCCAGTCCCCAAGGCTCCCTTTTCCTCCAGCAAGTGCATCTGCCTCTTCCAGAGCTGTGCAGGGAAACAAATCCCTCTTCTGCCACCACCCTCGTCCCCTTCAGCGCTGTCTGTTGTCTAACCGCGTGCCCCAGGCTCCATTCCAGAATACTAAGATTTTCACGATGTTTTCTGACAGACATATATGGGAGAGGAATAGCGAGCATGTAATTCAACAACCATTTTTGTAATATTGTCTTTTCAGAACGAAGACAGTTTGAAGTTAAACCAGCAGGTGCTTGACTTGTCAGTCACGAGAAGGATTGGGGGATTTCACTGAGATATAGCTCTGTCACGGGTCAGTACAACGGTGCACTGCCGGGATAAGTGTGAAGCCGACAGGCCTCTGAGACAAATTCACTCTCATGCAAAGAATCCACACAAGTAATATAGATCAATCTCACTTTCACCTGCAATGTGTGCATTTCCCAGCTTGTATTCTTAATGGGAACAAATTCTGCTTCTTTGCCCATATGTAATTTTTTTCAAGTCAAGACACTATAAAATGTAGTCAGCTAATAATAAAATGTTTACAAGGCCAGAAGGGTCCAGACCATCACCCTACATAAGAAAAATTGTGATACTTGTCTGGCTAACAAAAGCGTAATGGGAAACAGCCACTTGAAGTGAGGCAAATTTAAATTGAATATAACATACATATTTTGGTAAAGAAGTGTGTTAACTACTTGAGCAACTAATTAGGTGGAACAAGCATGAAGAATATTTAATCCTTTGACATTTTAAAAAACAAGATCAGATATCTTTCTACAACATATGCTCCAGCTCCACTAAATGTAGTTCGACTTCATACAGGTATCACTTGCTAAAATTCTGAGGTCTGTTTTTTGTGGGAAGTCAGACACACTGATCCTAACAGTTCCTTCTGGCCCTAAAATCTATGAACCTATTAAGTGAACAGAATAATGAGAGTTTATATGCAGTTCCTAATGTGAATTTGATTAAGACAATCCTATAGCAATAGAATTATTCCTTGTTAGCTGTAGCAATCATTGTAGTATATTCATCAAATACAGTAGATAATAAATACAAACTCAAGTCCGCAGCTCACTGCAGAGGGAGTTAAGTCACATAGCTCTTTTTCAAAATGTTGAGTCAGAAAAAGGTATATACCATTCTAAAAAACAGAAATGCAACATGAAAAAGAGGATAGAGGCTGACAGAAGGGGCAAGAGCAGTTTAAGCAGAAGATATGCTTGGAGAAGAAATAGTATTTTACTTTTCCCCTTAAAACGGGTAGCTGCAGCAGTAGCCAAAGAGCACATGACATGAAGATAGGAGAAAGCCCCTGCAAAAGTCATCCAGCACATAAGCACATCATGCAAAAGAGCTCTGGCACTCAGTAGAAGGGATTTTTTTTCCTCCTCTCCATGGCAAGCAGGACTTCACTTGAGCATAAGCAGATCAAGAATGTCTTGGTACTGAAGAGTTTTCACACATTTCCTTTCTCATGCCCTTGTTTTTAAGAGCGCTTGTTTAAAACTGAAATTAACTATTTCCAAAGGAAAGCTAAAGCCTGATTTTCAGCACTTTCTCCAGAGAGCTGCTATAATTCGGTGTCCTTTAGCAGACCTCTACTTGCCACAGGGCTAAGTTCAACAGTTGCCTGATTTTTCTCAGTTATCACAATGCTCCAGGCCTCGTCATGTGAAGATCAAAACCTGCAGATGAGAAGTATCAAAGAGCAGTCAGAAAGAGACATGCAGAAATCAATTCAAGCACTGTGGTAGAACAAAAACAGTAAGAGCTACAGAGCAAAGCAATCCATAACTCTCTGTCACTAAATATTATTTCCTCAAACACCTTAACCCCTTGTTACAATTTTAGGCCATTCATCTTCATTAATATTGTATTTCTGTGCTGCTGAATTACACAAAAAAACAAATTTATTCTAGATCACATCTGGGGAAACAATCTTATTGTCTTCAGCCTAGTCATACAACAATAACAAGACTTTGTCAGCCTTCTTCTTTCTTGGCTGCTTTATGATACCTGCAGGAAAAAAACACTGTTACACAAAGCCTGACAATGCAAAGTAATATCGAACCATAGAATCACAGAATCAATAACGTTCGAAGGGAACTCTGGAGATCACCTAGTCCAATCTCCCTCCTAAAGCAGGGTCACCTAAAGCATGTTAGACAGCCTTCAATCCAGAGAGACTTTGAATATCTCCGGAGAAGGAGACTCCACAACCTCTCTGGGCAACCTTGTCCAGTGCTCCGTTACTCTCACAGGGAAGAAATTCCCCCTCACGTTCAGGAGGAACTTCCCGTGATTCAGTTTCTGCCCATTGCCTCTTGTTCTGTCACATGGGACAACTGGAAAGAGTTTGTCCCCGTCCCCTTGACACCCTCCCGTCAGGTACTTGTACACATTGATAAGATCCCCCCTCAAGCTTCTCTCCTCCAGGCTGAAGAGGTCCAGCTCTCGCAGCCGTTCCTCATAGGGCAGGTGCTCCAGCCCTCTGATCATCTTTGTAGCCCTACACTGGACTCCCTCCAGTAGCTCCATGTCTCTCTTGTATTGGGAAACCCAGAACTGTACTCAGTACTGGAGATGTGGCCTCCCCAGGGATGAGTAGAGAGGCAGGATCACTTCCCTTGACCTGCTGCCAACACTCTTCCTAATGTGCCCAAGGATACCAATGGCCTTCTTGGCCACAAGGGGGACATTGCTGGCTCATGGTCAACTTGTCATCCACCAACACTCCCAGGTCCTTCATAGAGCTGCTTTCCAGCCTGTACTGGTGCATGCAGTTATTCCTCCCTAAGTGAAGGACTCTGCACTTGCCCTAGTTGAAGTCAAGGTGCACAACATTCACTGCTCTCCCCTCATCTACCCAGCCAGTCACTCTATCAGAGAGGCTATCGGATTGGTTAAGCAGGGTTTTCCCTTACTGAATCCACGCTGACTACTCCTGATCACCTTCTTTTCCTCCATATGCTTGGAGATGACATCCAGAATGAGCTATTCCATCCCCTTTCCAGGGATGGAGGTGAAGCTGACTGGCCTATAGTTGCCTCCTTGCCCTTCTTGAAGACTGGAGTGACATTGGCCTTCTTCCAATCCTCAGGCACCTCTCCAGTTCTCCAGGACCTTTCAAAGATGATGGAGAGCAGCCTGGCAACAACACGCACCAGCTCCCTCTGTACCCGTGGGTGCATCCCATCTGGGCCCATGGATTTGTGGATGTCTAGCCTGCCCAAAAGATTTCTCATCCTATTTTCCTCAACCAAAGGAAAGTCTTCCTTCTCTGGACTTTTTCTCTTGTCATCTGGCTCCAGGATTTCTGGGGGCTGCCCTTAGCAGTAAAGACTGCAGCAAAGAAGGCATTCAGTAATTCTGCCTTCTCTGTATCCCTTGTCACCAGGGCCCCCATCCTATTCAGTCGCCAGTCCACATTTTCCCCAGTCTTCCTCTTTCTACTGTTGTATTTGAAGAAGCCCTTCCTGTTGTCCCTGACATCCCTTGCCAGACTCAATTCCAACTGGCCTTAGCCTTCCTCACCGCATCTCTACATACTCTGACTGCATTCCTGTAATTCTCCCAAGTAGCCTGTCTCCTCTCCCACATTCTTTGTACTTTCTTCTTCTGTTTGAGTTTGGCCAAGAGCTCCTTGCTCACCCATGCAGATCTCCTGCCCCCTTTGCTGGACTTCTTTCTCCTAGGGATGCACCACTCTTGAGCCTGGAGGAAGTGATGTTTGAATACCAGCCAGCTCTCCTGGACCCCCCCCCCCCCCTTCCCTCTAGGGCCTTAACCCGTAGGATTCATTCAAGTAGGTCTCTGAAGAGCCCAAAGGCTGCTCTCCTGGAGTCCAGTGTTGCAATCCTGCTTGTTGCCTTATTTCTTTCCTGCAGGATCCTGAACTCCACCATGATATCATGGTCACTGCAGCCAAGGCTGCCCCCAACTTTCACATCTCTAACCAGTCCCTCTCTATTGATAAGGACAAGGTCCAGCAGGACACCCTTCCTCATAGGCTTCTCCACCATTTGTGACAAGAAGTTGTCATCAACGCATTGCAGGAGCCTCCTGGACTGTTTGTGCCTTGCTGTGTAAGGCACAAAAGGACATTTCCTATTTATAGAAAGCTGTGTCTGTACAGGGCAGGATTTTATATGCAGGGCTGTATATATGCCTTCAGCAGATGTCCGGGTTGCTGAAACCCACCATGAGAACCAGGGCCTGTGATCATGAGGCTACCTCCAGCTCTCTATAGAAGGCCTCATCAACTTTCTCTTCCTGGTCAGGTGGCCTGTAGTAGACATCCACAACAGTTTCTCCGGTGCTGGCCTGCCCTTTGATCTTTACCCATAAGCTCTCGACTGCCTCCTCTTCCTCCCCACCTAGGCAGAGCTCGATGCGTTCCAGTTGCTCTCTCACGTAAAGAGCAACTCCACCACCTCGCCTTCCTGGCCTGTCTCTCCTAAAAAGCACATAGCCATCCATGGCAGCATTCCAGTCATGTGAGCTATCCCACCATGTCTCTGTGATTGCAAATATCAAAAATATCAAAATAACCCAGTATTGTCTTGCAGAAAGTGCCAAGAAATGGTATTTTTCACAGGTTACTACAGACTCCAAGACCAGATTTACCATATTTTCAAACCTTTCTCTTGCTCTCAATAGTTTTGTTATCAGCCAGTTTCAGCATAGGTAGGTTTCTAGGACTAGCAGGGGATTAAAGCACTAACCTAGCAGGAAACAAAGCAGGGAAGAGTTGCAAAGTTATATTGTTTCACACAATAACATGTTGATTGATTTCAGTGGGCATTTTGCCTGAGTAATAACCGTGGGTTCATGCCCAGTGCATTCTCCCTCTGTTGATATATTTTGGGGGGGAGGGGGCAGAGGGGAAGGAATAAAAGGATGGTGTGAGATTTGATTATAAATATCAGGATGTTTGTCAGACATGACAAAACTTAGGAGAGTTTTGAGGGAGATCAATGCCCTCCTCTTTACAGCAGTGAAATGCATCTCTCTGCCTTTAGGCAGGTCCCTATGTCTAGCCATGGTTTCTTGAACTCATTTCGAGCTGCCCATGATAACACACTCAGTACAGCAAGAAAGAGCCCCTGTTCTCTTTAACACTGAAGCTGACCAAACCCCAACCTGTCTTTATGAGGAAGGCACAATGAAATGTGATACCTAAATATAATTCTTCTTCCCCATCATATCTTCAGTATGATAACGTAGCAAAAATTCAGAAGTTTCCACAATAAAATAACGTGGAACTGCAGCACAGTCTCTAACACATATTTCCTAAGTACTACAAATAAAAACAGTGTTCAGAGGTGAACTGTTATAGGAGGTACTGAATTTTTGTGACACCTGATGGTGCCTTTAGCATTACTCATATCCAGGCACTGTACATAAAAGAAACCTGTTGTAAAGCAGATTCACAGTAGCCTAACTTTAGCTAGTTTTGAATGATAAATTGGAGTATAAATATACACCAGTCAAAATCAAGTAACTCTCTTAAGTATTCTTAAGATGAATAAAAAATACAAGCCTCCTTCTGATGCAAAGGAATTATATCACAGCCCTCTTCAGTTAAAGTCATTGCTGCCCTTAGAGAAGAATGCCTGAAGTTCTCAAACATACCTTGTGCTCTCTTTTCTCCAGCTAAGAAAAGGTTTCTATGGCAGCACATTTACATTTAACTGTATTTTCAGAAGTATTGCTCTGCTGCCACTTTGTTTAGGCTTGAGCCATATTGTTATCCTTTCTTCCATAGCTGCTGAACATTTGTTGTGCCAAAACCTGTGCAGCCTTTAGGATAACTTAAATGAACCAGATCTGTACTTTATAAGTTCTCTTGAGGCAAAAATGTACCGTATCGAAATTTGATTCCCTTTCTCGGCTGTGTGACAGCCCTGCATATAAAATCCTGCCCTGTACAGACACAGCTTTCTATAAATAAGGGAGAACAAACATAAGAGTTGCTCCTTATACAGGCTGTTGGAAGCTGTTAGTCCTGTCACTTTGCACATATTTGGATCACTCATAAGAAGCATGTTCCCAAACTAATTTAACATATAATGATAAAATCAATTGACTGAATCAAGATAATTTATCTATTTTAAAGGTCAAAAATGGTGGTATTAATGCTGTGAAGTGTAATACTTAGGTTTAAGGGTATCAAAAGGTGCCTTTAATTTATGAGATATCCAGCATCACTTACTGGAAATGCTTTAATTCATAGATTGATATAAAATCGATATAATGAGGTTACAATGACAACTATTCTGCACAGATACTATTACTATTAGTCCATTCTCCAAATCTCAACTGTCTCTTCTCCAGATCAAAATGTAAGCCTAAATTTTGACCCTATCCTGATATACTCTTTCTTGAATATGAGTTGCGTCATCGTGGTACCAAGGTTGCATAGGAAAACAGCTAATAGTAAGGTGGTGTACTAGGACAAGGCTGTGTCAAGATGCAAAGTGTTCACACCTTGTCATGTCTCAGATCACAAGGAAGTCAGGAGTGAAGCAGACTTGTCTGAGTCACTAAATTCAGTTCTTCCAAAGCACAGGCTCATCTAGAACAGTGTACACAATACACTTCTATCAATGGCTGATAGCAAATTTAAGACTTAAAGACAGAAACCATTCAATATCACAGGAAGATAGGGCAGGAAACAAACAGCAGATTCTTTTAGCTCTCTGTTGATACAGAAGATAAAGAAACAGCCATTTATCAATCAGCCAAATTCTCTGAGTTGAGCCCACCCAAAGATAACGTATACATAACAGCATTACGGATAAGGATTTTGGCACGTTCTTTGTCCTTATTAAGATCAGTAAGAAGCAGTAAGATATTTTAGCTAGGTCACAAAGTACACATTCAAAACACAACATAAATTACAGTAAAACACTTTGAAAAGTGTTTTTGGTATCTTGAAGCCTGTTCTCTTGGAAATGCAACCTTCCCTAAATTTGTTGTTTTAGAAATAATTCATAAATTCCAAAATCCTAAGAACTTTAAAGTTCAGGCATCCAGTTTGAAGACAGAACTAAACCCTAAGCACTAAACATACTCTGGAGAATTTTATTGGGACAATGCAGCCACCCTTAGCCATACACTCAACCTCTTTTCCAAGCTTCCATTGGTATCTATAAGTATAATTACATCTTCTGTTTGTTCATTCTATTAAGTGGTCAGAAACCTCTTCAGTCAGTTCCTCTTTGTTACAGGAGTACTTACAGTCTTTCTCTGCCATGTATATACTGATATTGGTGAGACTTTAAGATGGTTATGTAGGACATGTGGACAACTTTGGTAGAACTTCCCAATTTGTCTCAGGCATATATGAACCCAACTTCTTGGGCAGAACAGTTCAAATATTGGTGTCATAATAAGGAAACTCAACATAATTAATAATGACAACTGCTATTGACACCAAAAGGCTGGCGTATGTTGCTACTTCCTGTTCAAGATCAAAAGATATCCCATTCCTAGCAAGTTGTCCAACATTCTTTCAAATTTTTATTTTACCTAGTTGTGAGCTCCTGCTGAGTCTTATGGTAGAAATCCATTTTAGAAACCCATTTTGCAAAAGGAACACAGGAAGCTTATCAGAGACTCAGGATGTTCCCATCAATTCCTCCATGCTTTCTATGTGAATCCTTTTTCAAGATTCCAGCTGTGAAATTTTGCCTACGTCCTTAGAATTCTTCTTGCTTTGCAAAGAAAAACATATATATAGGAGCTTAATAGAATTTGCTCTGCAGAATGGAAAGCTCTAAAGCAGAAAAAGTCTCCTCCTAGCTTGCTGGCTGAGAATATGCCAAGTGATATTACACAATCTATAAAAAGTGCTGACAAACTGCAAAAGAATTAAATAGGATTAAAATAATGCAAACATTAAAATGAATGTCAGTTACTAAAGAACTGAAAAAACAGTTTGTCCTCATCTCATACCCCCTTTCTTTTCCCAAGGCTGATCTCACAATTTCTAGGGTAATGGCAACACTAGAGGACTAGGAAAAGAAAGGAGAAACAAGACCCAGCAAAACACTTTTCCCATGATGCCACCTGAAGCAAGCACTTTATTTTACTTAAGCATGAACTCTATTTTAATTCAGGTATTTCACTGCTGTAATCTCAATAAAGTCACGAGCTTATTATAACTTTTATTTAAAAAATGATGTTGGGGAGTGGAAAAATTTTCTTATTTTAGGACACTGAATAGTCCTGCAGGATCTGTTTGAGGAGCAATAGAAAAGAGATAGGAACAAAAATGTGAAAGGCAAAGATCCAGAAATCCTGGAATCAAGACTATATAAACAGGTAGGATTTTTGTATCATAATGCTTGAGAAGCATAATACTGAATGATTGAGGAGTTAGGACTAGAGAGTGATTTAGATTGACTGAATCAGTCAAAATCAAAATGACTGGGGAAAGGATTCAGATATTGCAACAGATTAAAAGGCTAAAAAATGCCTTGCTTTAGAGGAAATGCGACAGAACAAAATGAAACAGACTAGAACAGATACATTTCCCTGCTGCTTAAAGGTTTCAAACCCCCTTCAGCCTATTTCTAGCCTATTCTGTCCAAGCAAAAGGTTAATATTAATGATTCCATTGTCAATAATGACATCCCATCCCTACACCCCATGAGACTCCCAGCTACTGCCAAATAGAGCATTTTGTTTTGCATGCAACAATTGAGATGTTTTCTTTTTCAGTAGGATACGAATACACAAATCCCCCAAAATTCATTCACCTCAGCACATTCAGTCCACATAATGATATCCATTTATTATAAGTGCCATAAAGCTCATTTTTGATGTGAAAGTGAGAGTTTCCAAGTCAAATAGAAGTGTACTGCAGGCTTTAGAGTTTCCTTCTCTGTGTCAGAAAACCAGCTCTCCCATCCTGTGCCTCCTCCAAAAAAGAAAAGCTCCTGACAACTTAAATCCAAGCACATAGCAACTATCTTTGTGTTCTTAATTCTGATGCTTCATGTTCTCTTTTCTCCCTATTTTATCAACAGAAACGTAGTAGCTTCTGTGCTTGGATTATATCTGAAATCAAGGGAACTTTTTATTAGAAAATATCCACTGCATTTTTAACTTACCATTTTACCCCTTACTTAGCTCAACTTTGCTATTTTCCATCTTTCTCCCTACTAAGCTGTCAAAGTAATTTCACACATTGATCACTAGAGTAATAGTAACTATGTCCCTTACAGCTACAAAGTAGGGAATACTACTTTTCAAAAGAGGGGAAATAGAAGTTGACCTCCAAAGAGATGTGTCTATCCCTCCTCTGAGGCATACTTTTCATAAGTACCTTTTGGATACATTTCAGTAACACAAACTCCCTTTTTTTTTTTTTCCCCCCTTTTTCCTCCCATAGGATCGCACAATCATTGCAAGTGGATGGGAGGTGAGGAGGTCTCTAAACCAACCTCCTGCTCAAAACTCTGACAGCACTGAATCTGGAATGGAACCTCAAAGTTTTATCCGGTTGTGACTCGAAAAACTCCCAGGAGAGAGATCTTACAGCATCTCTGGGTCCTCTGCTTCTCCACCTGACTGATCTCTTCATCAATTTTTCTTTCTTATTTCAAATCAAGACTTCTCTATTTCAATTTATGACTATTCTCTTTTAGCACAAATCAAAGTAAGTTGTATTTTGCAAACATCAAGTATGTATTATTTAAGAAGAGAATTCACTATTCAGTGAGCTTTATTAAAGATTTGGTTGGCCATTCAACAGCACTTTGATGACTCATCTCTTGGATTTCTTGATGCAAAATCTGTTTTGACTTTTTGTTCTTTACAGGTGAAGATTTGGAGACCATATCATGTAAGCATCACTTAAATCTGTTTAGAGTTTGGAAAAATGCACGCAAGATAGCATTTCAGAGAATTTCTTCCAGATAAGCTCATATTATCAGACTTATCACTTCTTTCTGTAAGCATTTTTACAAAGTGAGAATTTTAAATAGCAAGTGGAATTCCATAGAACTCCAGGAGATATCTTCAAGTACAGTTTAGCTAAATTACTAATCCCTAATTAAGCAATGGTGTCTGGTGCTTTACCTGATTTTCCAAGACAACTCAATTTGGAAATCCATCTCAGATTTTGGCAATATTCTTGTCTGGCATCTGCAACTAGATCTTCCCAGTGCCTCCCATTCTGGCAATTTTAGGAAGTTAACCTTACAAACAATAACCTAGTTCTTTATTTTACCATGGATTTTTAGATTTCTGTTTTGTTCACTAGTTGGAAGAAAATATCTCTTATTTATTCTTTCTAACCTGACCCCCTCCATACAATAACTTTTAATATCACTCAAAAGTATGTCACTGACCTTTTCCTTTAAAGTATGTTTATTTTATCATCGTTGTTTTTCTCAAGAATTTATAAAAGAAAAGAAAAAAGAAAAGAAACCTTAGATAATGGTGAGTTGTTTCAAAATATTTTTCATTAACTGTTCACAGTCACAATCCTAAGCCAGAATACAGGTACATACTGCTACATCCTTTTCCCAAAAGTACACACACACATACACACAAAACAGATCCACAGATGAACAAGCTTTTCCATAGGCTACAGTATGTGGGCAACAGACAGAATGAAAGAGAAAATCACCTGTGTGATGCCAGTGACTTCATCAGATAGTTTTTATGAACTGATGCATGAAACAGAAATAACTCTCAAACCATATCCAACTTCGAATAATTACAATATATATCAGCCTACATTATATAAGACTCTCATATTTTAATATTTTATCTCAACTGTAGGTTCATTCAAGGCAAGAATTGACATCCTGAAATCACTTGCGTACAGCAAAGACTTTTATAAAGTTATTTCTTTCATAATAGATTTTTTTTTTTTTTTTTTTTTACAAAAGCTTTGTACAGCACATGATTTTACATTCTCCTTGCGTTTCATGAATGTGGGAATTTGGCATCTATCAGGAATTACTTTTATAAATTTCAAAATCTATTTGACATTTTGGTAATGACTTTATGTCTGTAAATGCTGTTGACCAAGCTGCAAACAAGTAAATGGCTATCTCTTAAAATGTAACTTGTGTTCAAAGTATCCCTCTACCTTCCTATCAGGAGCAGAGTTTCCATGGGTTAGTGTGTAATAAGCAAATTCCTAATGTAATTTCTCATTACTAACAAATATCAGCATTGAATCAATTGAATACAGCCCTCTGTTGTTTACAGTGTGGTTTTGGTATTGTATCTAGTATTAATGACAGTGGAAATCAGTCTAACGTGCTTTTTGATAGGATAAGTGAAGGAGATAGAGAAGAGCAGTCACTGTCATTCATCTCGACTTGAGCAAGGATCCTGTCTTATAGGAAAGAATTGTAAGCAAGGTGGAGGCAAAGAGAGGCCTAGGTGAATGCACAAATAGGTGAAAATGCACTCTGACTTGATATACCAATAAAGATGTGTGAAGAGAAATTCCACAGAACTTTCTCATTCAGTATTTTTGTTAGTGAGCTAGACTATGGACCCCTATTAAATTTGTAGGAGGCATTAAGCTGGGAAGCCGCAGGAACATTATAAAATGAGTTTAAAGTTTCAAAAAACTTCTGATTAATTGAAAAAAAATATTCCTGAGAACAGAAGAAACAATTCAATAAGGACAAGGACAAAGTTCGTTGCATGAGTAGATACAAGCAACTGCATTAATTAATTTAGGGAATTATAGACTAGTCAATAGTTCTGTATAAGGGTATAAAGCAACTGACTTAATTAGCCTGAGGATGCAACAACAATGCCCTGCTGTTACAAAACAAGGAAGTGACATAGTGGGTGACACAAACAGAAGTGTCATATCCAATGCAGAAAAAGCTATACCTTGAAGAGAGGCAATAAAGGCAAAAAATGAAAAATCAGCAATCTGAAAATGGTACCTCTTACATAAAAGTTGAAAGAATCAGGATCATTTAATCTAAAAAATGAGAGTAAAATAATAATTTCAGAGCATAGAAAAGCTGCTCCAGAGAAGCAAATAGTAAGCAATAGTCTTAAACTGCATCATGATTTAGGCAAGACTTGAAGAAAATCTAACAGAAAGAGAAATATTGGAAGAGTTCCCCCCCCCCAAAAAAAAAATGAATTCTTGCAGAGAAACGTTTAAAAAGATATTTTGCAAATATCTGCTAGAAATGACAACAGCATAGCTGAACCTGCATAGAGGCAGCTGACCAAAGATTAGAAGCCTTTTAAACAATTATTATCTTTTCCATTTATTTGATAGTTTGCCTTGTGGAGGGAAGACAAGGGTTTTATTTGTTTTTCTCTTGAACATTCATTCTGAAACATGAGACTCTTCTTGTCTCAGGCCTTTGCCATTCTTGTAATGATGCTTAGCTAATCATCTTCATCAGTTGGAAAAGTTGAAAATGACAATGAACTCAGCAACAAATTGATATAGAAGTCCTCCACATGGTTATCTTGTGCTTATTTTTCCAATCAAGACTTGTAAATCCCCCCATCGCTGTAGTACTCCAGCAGTAATCTAGAAATCTGGTAATCTGTGGTTACAGTTTGAAGAATAACAGTTTCTTTGCTATTTCTTCATCAACAAGTTACCAGTCTATTTCATAAGCCTACTATTACAACTCCTAGGCCAGCTTACCTCAAGGAAAACTGTGATGTAGTTCCCACATGGTTTCAAACGCATATACAGAGCCCCATTTCCCATGAGGTGCACCTTCTGAAAGGCTGACTTACAGAAATGAACTGTTTCATAACTTCCCAAAGTATTCCTCATAGCCCAGGAGAATGTCTCACATCAAGATTTTGGTTACCACTCCAGATACAGTGTATTCTACATACTTTCCTTTTTAGTCTATTTGCTCTTCCCAGTTCTTCTTCCCCACACTTATTTTTCTAAATTTTAAAATACAAAATAAATAAATTAATAACCAAGGCCCTCCAGTAACAGGCTACTCTATTTCAAGATCAGAATAAAGGGAATGAGGAAAACCGAATTCAAAAAAGTATTCAGCCTACTAATTTAAAAAGGCAAAATCCAAATATATTTTATAGTAAGTGTTAGTGATAAAAATCCTTCTGGATTATATTCCCTAAAAGCTGATTTCCAGAAGTACTGTCAGCAAGTCATATCCGAAAGCCAAACTCAACTGCCACAAACCTTACAGCTTATTGAAGGAGACACAGTGAAGCTCTAACAACTAATCTCTCAGAACAGCGCAAAGCAAAGGAGCAGAAACTGGATTCAACCACCGAATCTGCCTTTGAGCATCAAAATCAGAAAGCTAGATAAGTGGGCCACTAAATCATTAACTAACTCACGTTGTACCGACCAGCAGAGTTCCTCCATGCAGGCCCAAGGAAAGCTGTAGTCCTAGCGCTCTGCTCACCGCATCCAGGCTCTAAGCACCGAGGCAGCCTCACGGCCATCGTGGTACCCTGGGGAATGGGATAGCAATGACTTTGCGTTTCCTGTGAGCGTCACAATCAGCAAAAGAAAAAACAATTTTGAACCTTGCATCCGGCTACTCTCTCTTCTTCACTAGAAGCTGCATCGAGATAACTGGGAAAGATGATTCAGTGGCACATGAAAAATGGAGAAAGGGGCAAAGGATGTCTCTGTCAGGGTGTGGGTCACAGTTATTCCTTACTGCATTCAGCTCTGGCCTTTTGTATCCTCCTTTGCAACTCTTTTATATGGTGAGCACTTAATTTACCATCATTTACCAGTAGTGCTAGTGATTACTTTATTATGCCAGTAACGAGGGACTTTGAATTCTGGAAATGAGAAGGTTCGCTCTGAAGTGGAGAAGGTCTGAATGACTGGACTCCCAGCTGCTTGAATAACCTGAGTTTCGTACTGTCTATACATCTGAGAGCATGTATTCAGCAATAAAATATAGAATTCATAACTTTAAATACTCATCAAGGAGCAGAAAGGAAAAGGAGAAAAGCAGAAAAATTGTATTTCAAAGAACAGAATTCTAATTTTCATCCTTCTTGCCTACTACTTTTTTTCCTCCTACCAGGCTGTATCCTTCCTGAACTACATATGTACTCAACATAGATACACCTAGAATACGCATCCTTAATGAATGAGTAAATGGCTACGCCTTGTACACTGTCAAGTAAAAAAATTAGGTAAGTGACTGTAGCACCAACTATGTGAGCTTTGTGTGGATCTGAAATTGTTTCAATTCCTCCTAATACTAATTAATTTCCAGAATCTTATAAACTAAAATGTGTCTACACATTTTACACTGTGTCTAACAAAGTGCTGTTCCTAATAGTGCCTTTCCCTTTTTTCTGTTTTGTAAAGCAGGGAAGTCCACATACACATTTATTTGCTGGGATTTTTTTTTGCGACAAACACAATAACGCTGACTTAAGGAAGTTGGGACACAATGAACCTTATTCAGTACAAATGCAGTGAACTTGGAGAGTGCATCTAACTATTCTTAGGAGCTGAAAAAACAATAATAATGTGTACTACCAATTAGATAAAGCAGATACTTAACAAGATTTTGAATTAAAGCACTGCAAAAGCATGCATCAAAAATCAGAAAAGCTTTTTGTGTCACATTACCACAATCTATCAAGCTTCTGACAATTTATCATAATCCTAGAAAGCATCATAGGCCCTTTTACATATGAGATTCACATGCAAAAGTGATATGGAAATCTCTCAGAGCAATAGGTCCGTGATTTCTGGCCATTGAGCCATCTTACAAGATTCTTTCCTCAAGCCTATTCTGAAATCATCATTAGTCAGAAATAGGGCACCAGTGGGTGTATTTCCTTCATGTACAATTAGACTGTGTTGAAACAGAGAGGGAAAGATCTATACAGTCTTGTATGAAATTCTTCAAACTTCATAGTCAATTCCTTCTAGAAAAGCCATGGGAAAAAAAAAAAAAAAAAAAGGAAAAAAGGACAGGTGAAAAAGCTGTCTTTGATAAGTACAAGGTCAGGTTGCACCAGCAGCCTGCACGTTTGCTAATGTAAATAGTAATGGTGCCTGGAAAAGCTTATAACAGCAAGGTGGATGAGAAAGGACATAGCAGATATCAGCACCTCTTGGTGGAGATAGCTCAGGCTTCTGATTTCGTGAGGACAAAGAACAAAAGCAATTTGCGTTCAAGTAGCCCCTGAGCTAGGTATCACTGATGTGGTGAAACCTGTCTTATTTTCCTCTCCAAAGGCAAAGGTGGACAAGAAGTACAGATAGAATGGCTAAAACATTCCTTTTAGAAAAATAACAAAGCAAAACTTTTAATTCTCCTTTTCCTTCTTTGGTACCAGATAAGAGCAAGAAATATCACTTTGTTCGTTTATTTTAACTCATTTACATTGCAGATTAATTCATCTGAACATCTCAGGATACAACCAGAAGCTCAGACAAGAGCAATTCATTTTGCCTTTCCTACTCTTCATCTCCATTTTGTGAATTAATTTGTCATTTATGAATGTACTTTATTCAGTGGGCCACAGATGGAGGAACAAGTTCAGCTGGGTGGTTCTATTAAATTTCAAAATAAAATGCTTCATTTTCATGGCTCTATTCCGTCCTTCACAGCTCACTTTAGTAGGAATTTCACTATCACTTCTATTTGACCTTCTAATTACTTTGTTAAATATTAGATTAATGATGAAATCATAAATATGAATCTATCCAAGCTACAAAAAAAACCTTTTTTTCAGTCCAGTAAAAGGAGAAGATGACATAGGGTATCTCTCAAACAAAAAATAAAGTTTCTGGGTAAGAGGAAAAAATAGGTATTACCAAAAATATTAAGATTTATCCAGACAGCTTTTTAGCTAAGAATATTTGCATCAGTCTCTGAAATTGGAAAGGATATATTAAAAGATAAAATTAAGATGATCTGCCAATTTTCCTAGAGTTAAATATTTCTTCCAATAGATGTAAGCATTATCTTTTTCACTGTTACCAACTTTTTAGGTACAGATGATTATTATTATTATTATTATTTTAAGTATAAACTACTAAGTTTTTGCTGCAGATCCTGTCGTCGCTCCCTCCCCCTGGAAACCCTGCTGTAATCTGCTTACCTACCTTTAGAGAGATCTTGATACACATGATCATGATTTACCATTCAGTAGTTATCTTACAGTGATCATTAGATTCACACTCACTAAAGCCTAAGCCTGATTTTCACTAGAGCTAGAGAGCTAACCCACAACATCAGGAAAAGGTCATAAAATGAAAAGGCTTTTCTTCAAGCTCAGGCAGTGAAGGATTGCAGAGATAGGTAGTTAACATGATGAGCACAGCTGATGCGCATTAATCTGCTAACATCAGTATGTTGATTGTATGCCAGTCCAAAATGCTCCCTGAAAGAAATTTATACCTGGGCTTTAAATCCAGTGCAAGCCTTAGAGCAATTGTTTCACAATTGCTTAGCTAGAATTCCTGCAATATAGGGCATCCTTATAGGTCATTCTTCATGCTCCAAAGAAACCAGAATTTCTTGCTTATTTACCCAGTAATTACTCAGAAGGCTGGCACAACTGGGACAGGGTCCACTTCAAACAACGTCTGGAATTCAGTCTTAACTTTTTCTTTCTTTCTTTCTTTTCAAAAAAAAAAAAAAAAAATTGAGGGGGGAGGGGGTTGGGGGGGAAAGGAGGGCAAGGGAGGAGGAGTTGGGAGAGCAGTGGTAGTGCCAGGGCTACCCTGCAAGTACTAAGAAGTATTGAGAATGACCATGCAATAATCAGTGGAGCCTGGCAAAACTCCCTTACTAACATCAGCCACTGGATTTGCATTCAAGACTTTTGTGGATGATGCATTAGTAATTTTCAAGAAAGCAATATATCTTGATATCCTTGTTCCTAGCTGTTTCATTACCTTGCCAAATCCTGAGATAATATCTTGAAAGAAATGCATCCTTTATATATTCAGAGATTAATTTCTAACTAAGTCTGATTTTATACATGTGTGTGTGTATAAAAGTTATAGCAGATGATAGAATTCACAAAATGATGTTCACTTAACAGCTTATATCTTAGTCAAATTCCTACTTTTACAAGTAGAATTTTCCCTCTTTGAGGACGGCTCTTTTTTTTTCAGCAGACCTACCCTTGTTAAATAGGGAAAAAGGTTGAAGAAAGAAGTGAAATTTTCTCCAATAAAAAGTGTTTTTCTCAGTAAAAGAGCAACTTCCCTTTACATGGATAGACAAGTAACCAAATTGGTAAGTGTTTGAAAGATTACTCTGGTATTCAATAAGTAATCCAGGGAAACCAGGAGATTATTTACAGTTAGCATACATAGGATATGAGCTTTTATTTCTACACTTCTCTCTGCTTTCTAACTACACAAGAGGGCATAGTTATAGTTGCATGTAAAGCTTTGGCATCCACACCAAACCTTCCACTCTAAAATTTAACATTCAGCATTGCAGTTATATGCATAACAAAAACAAGTATTTTGCTGTGCGAGAATATTAGGCTCGTATATAGAAGCATTTCCAATCTCTTAAAGAGAAATCATCCTTTTACTCTATCTTACAAAAATAAACATGAATTAACTGCTAGATTTGCAGAATATTATTGCTAGAAGAAGTGGCTTTCTTATATATTTAGATTTTTTTTTTTCTCTCTTTTTAAAATAGAAGTCTTTCTTTGCTATCCAAACTTTACTCTTAGGGAAGCTGTTTTATACAATATTCCTAAGGAATTCTGTCTTTGTAGCATTCTTTAAGAGTACAGCAGAAAATGAATGGTTAAATTCTTAATAATATCAATAAAAATTAATACTTGACAAAATAACATACATACATACAGTTAAGGGACTGTCTAATCCTAGTAGAAGAAAAATACAGAAGTGAGACCAAGAAAGTTCCTAACAAATTCAAGTCAATCTCAGAGAAATTATGTCTTTGCAATGCTAAAGCAACTTACTCTAGAGCTATTTTAAATTTTCATCCAATTTATGTAATTTTGACTTAAAAGGCAGTTCTAGATCAAAGATGACTGACAATATCCAAGCAACAAGTGATTAATTAAACTGTACTTTTCAAACTGTCACATATAAGAAGTGTATCTAACAAAAATGAAGATAAGGAGGTGGAAACAACAGTTCGGAACAAAGTCTAGATATTCATATCACATCCCAATATACATTAATTTTCTGGAAAAACCTTGAAAGCTGAAAGCAACCTGTCAGTAAAGCAACACATTCATCTTCTCTGTTCTTATTTATAAGGAAGATCATTTGTATGCCCCTCACACACACTGATCTTTCTCTTCAGGCCTGGACATGGTTCTACTATTAGGTAAGTCTTGCAATAGGTGAAAAAAAGAAAAGAGAATCAGTTATGAACAGCTCTGGACCTGCTGAGGTAGCACTCAACTATATCTTGGAGAAAATGCTGGAGTTAAAATTAATGAACTATAGTGGCTCAAAACACCATAATGTTACAGCTTTGGAACAATTGCTGAATGCTATCTATTTAAGACAACTGACTGTATTCACCATTTTCCTTTTTTGTTTCTCCTTTTTTTTTTTTTTTTTTTTCCAAAACATTTTGACAGACCAGAACACTGAGTTTCCCATTTTATTCAGAGTAGGCAGAGATATCATCCAGATAGCTTAAAGGTACAGCCCAGCCTGACTTGAAGGGTGAAATTTCAAGAGTGAAAAGACAGAGGAGTTCTCACTATTACTTAAATTCTGATGCTGGTTGTTGAAACAATCATTACAGCTGCACACCTGCTTATCTGCCTTTTGCATTTTATCCCATACATCCAGTAATGCATCTGTTCAGGTTTTGTCAATATATCAGTTTATTACCTAACATGGGTCAATATATTCTGCCCCAAAATATTAAAGCAAAATCATGTATGATTTTATTTATGTTAATTAAATATATTTTTATTTTATCTTTATTCTCATCCAGTTTCTATAAAAGCAGAGTCCTTCAAGTCTCAAAGTTTCTCATTTTCAAGAGGATTTTTCTTCCTATTTGAAATTAAAATATTTTAAAAGTTTCTTCTGAACTGGAAATTCTGCAGAGGACATTTAATGGAAATATCAGCACTGAGTTTTACTGTTTCTGCAGTTGTATAATTTCTGGGATTGCAGAACATAGAAGGTCAGAAAACCTGCAGAAAGTATTAAATATTTTTAGCTTGAATTGAGTAAGTCTGTGGATACACAAGATGGTGAGACGAACTGATCATTCAGTTCTGCATCTTTTATATGTTTTTTGAGATAACGTATCCTACGCTTTTGAGTTAAATTCGTAAGGAGAAAAGGACAAGCTATTAACACTGCCTCTCCCTTCTCCATTACCCATTTTTTTATTGGAATGTAAATCTTACAAGCACATCCACAAAACGGAAACAGTAATTTTTTGCCACAACAGTTCACTTGAGTACAAACACCTCCACACATTTTTCCATTCATCCATCTTACTAAAGCTGTTAACAATTTGCAAAATAACTCTGGTCAGCATTGCTTTCTTAGCAAATAATTTGAAAATTTGGAGGTAAAAGGGCTTAGTTGAACTGACACAGTTTAAGAGGTAAAATGTCCACAAGTCAGAGAAAGCACCAATTTTTAGAAAAAAGAGGATGCAAGACAATGTTGGTATCTACCACATCATGCAGAATGGAGGAGCTGAGCTCAAGGAATAAAAGTCACATACCTGACACTTGAAGAAATTTGGGAAGAAAACAAAGGCAAGTGGGGAGTAATAGAGAATATTTTCCTATGTCACCAACTAGACTTTCAATTATTATTTCTATTATTCCTTTCTTTATGTTTCATTTTTAGATGTTACCCCATCTGGGCTAACTCTAAGGCCAAGGAACAAATTCTTTCACATATATATTTCTACAGTTGAAATCTTAAAAGTCCTGCAGTTTGCAGAAGAACAAGACAACTCTCAGCGAGCTAGTGTATTTTTATCATTTTAGTTGAATAATGCAATAAGAATCCTTTCTCTACTTTGATGCCAATATTTTTATGACTGGCAACTGATGCTCTTAACTGAATGAATACTTTGATAGTATTACATTTTTTGTAATATATGTTTTTTTCTATTCTGGGCTTTTTTTTCCCTCTTCCTTCTCCTTCAATAAGTCAACTCTTCTGCTTCTTATCATGACATACTATCCAGAATCCACAATGATATAAACATTGTTGTAAACAAACAAAGTGCTAATTAAAATGACCATTTTCTACAAGAAAAAAAATAGTTCTTTCATAGAGGTCTTTCAAAAGAGGTGACTTTCAAAAGGTAAGGATTTGATGCAAGTTACTTGCATTGTTTATTAGAATACAACTGACTTGCAAACAACCTTGCAGTAAAAGCTGATATTTTATCTTAATGTCTCAGTGACAATTCTGGAAAATATTGCCCAATAATTATGATAGAAATCAGTGTTTTCTGTTTTATTTTTATTTAATGCAATTTTAACCCAGTCTTAATAGGTAACAATAATATTAGGAAATTAAAAGTGATCTGTTTATATATATATATATATATATATATATTTAAAAGTACTTATGTGGAATCTACTTATTACAAATATTCTCTTATTCAAAAGACATAAAGTGATGCCACAAAAGTGTGTCTACTTTCACAAAACATAACCAATGTTATGTTGAACCAATGTTCAAGATGCAGCTCTCTCCTCAGTGATACTTCAAACTTTAAAAGTTTTTCCTTTTTTTCAGACTGACATTCACATTTTCCAAGTGAAAATTTTCCAAGAGAAATTCTGTATGAATTTGGGGGGGGGGGGGGGAAATCTCTCTCTCCTTTTATGCCAGTTTTGCCACTGGATTCACATGAGACAAGAAATTAGAAAGAGTATAGCCTTATCAAATGAAATGAGGCATAAGCAGTGATTTTAGGAGCTAACAATCATTTACTAAGTGGTAAATCACTTACCTAAGTGGTGTCACAAAGGTGTGTTCCTCTTGTTACAGCACAGACCTCTACAAGGAGATGAGCACCTCACCCACTTCAGATGATAGGTGTAAATGCTGTGGACCGAGGTATAACTCCTGCTTTTGCAAAATCGGTGACAGGGGAAGTCAGAAAAACGTATATAAACATATACCAGCAGAATAGCACTTACTACAAGAAGGACCTACCTCTTCTTCAAGAGAACAGGCTGCATGCTAATCCATTCCAGTATACTAGTAAAATTTCTCTCCAGGTTCACTGATTAACATGAGAATGCACCAGGCCAATACATATATATATACGTAATATATATATAATGCAATTCATTTTAAAAAACCTAACAGCTGGAAAGAGAAAATATATGCTAAACTATGCTTTTTTATTCAGTTACAAAAATAAGACCAGTAACTGTCCTCCTGAACTGCATAACTTGCAGTTGTAGGTCAAACTGATAAAGCCACGTCCTATTCCTTCTCAAAGCTCTCACTTCCTCTATTCTGGCCATGTATCTATTCTGTTTCCTGAGAGCCCACATCCACATCACTTATTCAGCCAGCTGATTCTAATTATCTGGTAAAAACTGATTACCTGCCTTCTCTTTTTTGTTCCTGAGCAAGAGCAAAGCAATCAAACTCAGATGAAAAGTTTCACAATTCTTTTCTATTTCTTTCTTTCTTTAAAGAAGGGATTCTAATCCCTACATGTGCAGGGTATCCCTTTCAGTTTTGATTAGTTTTTCTACCATGTACACAAATTGACATACAAGAAATTATATTTAAAAGTTTAAAACAGAAAGAACCCCTTTGTTATTTTTATTGTTTTAAGTCATGAGGATAATCAAGCATTGGAATAGGTTGCCTGGAAAGGTTGCGGACTCTCAATCATTAGAGATATTCAAACGCAATAGGACACAGCCCTGACAATCCTACTGCACATGACCCTGCCTGAGCAGAGGAGTTGAATTAGATGATTTCTAGGGGTTCCTTCCAACCTGAGCTGCTCTGTGATACAGAGAAAAGAAACAGCATATAGGAAAAAAGAAAAGGGATATTGGACAAGACGCAGCTGCATACAGAGAAAACCCACCAGGGGAAGGAAGAACAGTGATGGAATAATATGTATCTCCCAGTCATCTGATGTCTTCTGGTTGGTTTATTGTGCTGCCTATCTTGGCTGCCACACCCTATGGAGGCAGGCATAAACCTATGGAAGTTCTTCAGTCTGATATATAAGATGAGTAGACCTGCCTTGCACAATGTAGGCTGTGTGAAGAAAAACAGGTAAGAGCCCTGAGAAAGAAATCTTCGTAGTAACAATATTAGCATTTTCCAGTGGTAGGTGCTCATCATTGCAGTTGTTAGCTGTTCTAGCTTATTTCTGCTTGTCCTGCTCTATGCATGTTTCTACTCTCTAAAGCATTATAATTTTTTTTAGTTAGGCTTGTATAGCAGGAAAACTGATGTACTTACTACACGAAAAAAATATGTAAAATGGATGTTGAATGTTCAAGGTAGAGATACTGAATTGGAGAAAGGAATGGAATAATAGCTTATTGAGCCTAGAGTGCCCAATTTCACACTTACTGAGAAAGTCTTATGTCAAAAGCTAACGCAAAACCTAGCCAAATTATTTTCTGTTTTGTTTTAATGGTTTTGTGTTGAGGCTTAACTTCCAAAGCATTCTAGGTATGACTCTCATGTTGACTAATCTAAGTAGCCTTTGCTAGTAATTGTAAACGATGAAACTTCAAGAAATGTATGAACAATTTCATTTGATCTTTCCAAGCAGCAAAAACAACAGCTAAATGTGTGTTCCTAAAAGCCAGAAGTTCGCTTACAGAAGAAATGCTGTGTAATTTCTATAGAAAATAGCTATATGTAAACTACTTCACCTTGCAGGATGAGACCTCATGGAGATGAGCAGCAATCATCTCTTCCTTCTCTTTATTTTCTTTCTTACTGAAAGAGCTAGGTCACTCAAGTGCTTTGATGTCCATTTACAGTATGTTAATGGCATCTGTCTGAATGACTTTGGAAAAATTATAATGATAACTTTTTTGCTTGGTATCAGGTTCAGTTATCCTAGAAATAGCCTTCAGTTTCATACCAAATGAGAAGCTGTCAAAAGCAGACTACAGAATCTGCACATTTAAAAGGCAAAAGAATGCAAGACCTCTTCAGCCACTAAGAAGGAAAAAATAGGCTTTACAAATCTCTTTCCCTGGAGTTATTTTTTTAATGGTTTCTCTGAAAGACTAAGTTCTGCTACTAATCAAAAAATCATTCTTTTAGAAATTATTAAGAGGAGAAGGGAATAATTTGTGCTCAGTTAAATAGGAAGCAGCTCTGTTCAGGACAGACTAGTGTACTGTTGTATAAATACATATTCATACATAAAGTGTTCTGGGGAGTTAGTGGTACTTGGGTCTGCTTAAAGCTGAAGATCTTGGAAGGACCTCTTTAATGAGGGGATGTCACTGGTATAAATCAAAGCCTGTGAGTAGTGATATCCTCACCTTCAAGTAGCAGACATAAGCTTGTACTGGCCTAACAAGAGTAATGTCTTGGAGTAACTCTTTATCTAGGGGTAATATAAAAGAGCTTATCAGTAACAGAAGTCAAAAATTATTGAATTTGGACTTCAGTGCTATCTAACAGGCTGTTAGGGGTAGAGATAAGTAAATGTCTTCATAAAACTGTGATTAAAGCTTCCAGCTTTTCTTTCTTTTAGTTTGAAAAATCTTAATCTTAACTATTTCTGTAGTCTCAACTAGCAAACACAAATTTTATGTTTGATCTGAGAAACATACTGGCTGGTCAGTGAGGAATTCAGTGAGTTATGAGCACAATTAAAAGCTTATCTTGAATACTGTGATAACTTTTATGACTACTGTGTTGTAAAGATATAAGACCTGCCATTACCTATAATATCTGAGCCATAAAGGTTTCAGTGTGAGCGAAACAAAGTTTAGAGCATCTTAGTTCTTGCCTGATCTGGTGGAAAAATAGAGACCTGAAAGGGAGACAGTAGCTGTTAAATGTTTTAGTTAAATTCCCCCCTGATGAGAACATCCTAGGGGAATTAAATCTTGGTAGTAATGGAAAGTATCAAGTATACAGTGAAGGAAGGAAGGCAGTATGTAATTAAGACAAAAGGAAACATTCTTGGGAAGAGCTGTAACGAAGCACCTTGCTATAACAGGAACAGATGGAGCTGTCTACTGTAGACAGTATGCAGCAATAGTTCTTGTCATTTATTTGTTTCAGCCTTTCTTACCTTTTATATGAACGAATAAAATATTAGTTTGACCAAAGCAGTTATACCCCACATATAATAAAGCTGTGATCTTCACTTACAAGGATGCTTCTAACTTGATCTGTCAAAAACATCCCTCTTGAAGGTAATGGCTCTTAAGAGCTGGCTGCTCAGAGCACAGACGACAGTTGCAATCTCATCATCCCTTATGTTTTTACTAGCAGTAGTAATTGCTATATGTAGTACTTATTCTTTCACAGTAGCCTGTAAGTGATGAAATCCTTCTGGAAACGAGGTCATTTGTAGACAGAATTTCTAATGTTCTGTCAGAGAACTTGCATGCACTATTTTTTTTTTTCTCATAACCTTGTGAGAATACGGAGAGGTGCAGTCACTAGCATACTTGCTCTTCAATATGGCCCTTCAGGGTCATTGAAGAGACAGAAGGGAAGAGAACACAAACACATGGATAATTACTTCTGGTGACATTAGATTTGAAGAAATTTCTCTTGCTGCCACTTCCCTAATTTTATCATGTCCTCTAAAGAAGTGAGTGTTTCTGAAGTGGACATTGTTGATGAAGAGCTATGGTCTGTTGTATCAGTGGTATCTTTCAAAAAGCCTATTAAAAGATGGTAATATCTTTTATTGGAAATATCATAACAGATAATCCTTTCTCTATTATGTCTGTTTATCTAGAGAAACTTGGAATGATGTTTGCATGTCTCTATTTAGCAATGTAACTTTTCTTAAGTCTTCTAGAGCTAAGCATCCATCAGGCCTGATTTTTGCTGTCATAAATTTCCTATAATATAGAAGTTGATCTTGATGTATTCAATTTGGGTAGTGAAGAGTGGAAAGCGGAACTACAGAAAAATCAGTGGAAACTGCTAGCTCTTATTTGCATAGCAGCCTTTTAACAAGTGTCTAGGCTATCAACAGATAAAACAGACCTTTCAGGCCCTCTTGGGAAGTGTAAGCCTTTCTTCATTTGCTGATTACCTTTTGGTAGCAGACTGAGACATGCTATAGACTGTAACATGGGATGAGATAGGAAGTTTCTCAAGGAAATCTTATACACTGCAGATCTGGGGTTTATTTTTCAGACACACAAATGCATTGTGTTTTGTTTTGTTTTTTTTTATCCTCATAACACAATCCTTATTCTGATCACTGGCAGAGGGTAAATATCACCAGGTATTTGAAAAAGTAAGCACAAAGCTGAGATGAACACTTTCCAGGGTGCATTAAACAAAATGACTGATCTACTACTGGTCAGATCTAGCAATGATGATATACTATCTCACCTAAACTTCAGAACAGTAGGGATCACACTTAGAGGAAACAGGTCTGACTTTGAACCGCCTGTGATAATGAGAAAGGACAGATGACACGGAAGGGTGCATAAATTGTTTAAAAAGAATGTTGTAGAAATTAACAATAGCTTGTTGTAAAGAATGGACCTCTTTCCTTGCCCATGTCTTATTGTGGGCAAATAGTAACGTTCTGTGAATGAACACTTTTTCACATCAGATTTCTCTAAAACCTCTCGTATCTTGGTCACTAAGGGGAAAGTGTACTTAAGCTGATGGATAGACCAGGACGATGTGCTTCCAGCATGAGAGTTGGAGCTGGAATGCATCCAGAAATGGCATAGAAAAGTATAATATGGTGTTGAGAGCTAAACACTGGTCTATTTAATATGTTAATATCCTATTTTTGTCCTTCTAGCTGCTTTTTGATGGAGAGGAATTAATTTCTTATGTAGCAGTGGAAGCAAAGGATTCTGTAACTGAAAATGCAAAGAGATGAGGAGACTGTTTGGGATGAAACAGAGATCCCCAAATCGGTGATGAGTAGTAGCATGAGTGCAACTCCAGAATCAAGTGTGGCCCAGAAAGCTCCTGTTAAATTTCACACCTTTTTGGTGGAATTGGATGATCTTGACAATGTTTTCTTACTTAGTTCTTCATTCATGAGTGAGTAAATCATCAACTCTTTGAAAAGAGGAAACATGACTGAGTTTCTAGAATAAATTGGTTTGATTCTAACTACATCTAAGAGTTGCTTGATATTGGATTAATCTCTCTAGAGGTCACATTTTCACAGCAGCAAGAGTATTACTAGTATTTTGTATAAGGGAGTTAAAACTTTTAGGAGGAGAAAAGCAGAACTAAAATTCTTTCTCCTTACTTTGTAAAGCACTTGACTTTCCAAGCAAGCAGCTAGACAAAAGTGAGACAGCTTGTTGAAATTTCTCAGTGTTTCAGGAATATAATGAAGCTGGTGCTCCTGATAGGCTCTGATTCTTGCCTACATACTTGCTTGCTAAATAAATGTTGAAGGTAATAAATATGGCTCTTTTTTTTTTTTTTTTTTTTTGATCATATAAATTGGGATCACTTCCTGAGTGCATTAAATTGAGATTTGTCATGTACCAGCTGTTTAGAGTAGGAGATTACTCACTCCTAAGCAGTAAAAATATTTTGTAAGCAACTTCTAACCCTGGTGACAAAAACTAAGTTTTTCATAGTAAGTCAGAGGTAAAGACTAGCAGTCTGCAGTAACAGATACTGCCCAACAGAATTTTAAGGACTCTTCAAAAATTATGCTTCCCTCTAAAGAATATGCAAACTGTGTGGCATCCTACTGAATGTAAATAGCTCTGTCTGACATAAGTCCTGATTCCTAAAACTGTTTAATGAGTATACATCACTAATTCTTGCCTTAAGATAGGAACCATGACAAGATAAACAAAGTTCAAGCTATGATGGCTGCATAAGTGCTCATAATAACATATCCATAGGATGTAGGATTAAAAATCTCCTGTACAGAGGAGACAGGCACGCATTAACCTATTGTTCCAATCTGTCAGATTGGTACACAGTCATCTAAAAGCAATCTGCATCTGTCCCTTGATAATACTTGTTACTGCTTACAGCTAAGTTTGCAAGATCTTTGGAGATATTCAAAGCTGTTTCCAGGGAGTGGGAAAAACAAAGAATCCACTATGTACGTCTGGACTCTTTCTACCAAACTATACCATGATTCCACGGTGAAAATGAAACAAGTTAGACAAAGCAGGAAAGAATTCTTCTCTCGGCTTCAGGAAGCAATTTCTCTGGTAAGAAAGCATGTAGGTTTCTCATATAGTGCCCAAGTACAAGCCTCTCTATTTAAGCTTAACCAGAACAGCTGTTTGATTCAGTAGTTCCCAGTTCAGCATGTATATGTATTGTATCTGGATAGCTAACAAGTGGCTGATATTCTACTTCCTGACAAAGGATCTCACAGATTCAGTGTATACTGTCTTTTCTGCAAAAAGAAAGATCTATTTTGATCAATTAATAATAATAAAAAAAAAACATGCTAGTGGTAGCATGAACACAAGGTCATTGACAGGGCTGGCTGTGACAGAGTTGTGCTATAAATTCTTATATTTAAAAAAAAAATGATAAATTCAGTCAACAAGGTCAAACACTTGTATGTGATGTATCAGGGCATATTTGTCTTATGTGTATTTTCTGTTTGATATAGACACTTACAGCTGGACTAGTGTATATACAGAAGTTAAACACAGTTATATAAAACTGTAAACGTACAGTTTCTTGCACAAGGTACTTAGATGCTTTTCTGTTTGGAGGTGCTTAGCCAAAGAGTAGAAGATGCAGACAGTGCTTTGAGGTCTTCTATTATAAGCCGTATACTAATAGCCTAAATTCATTTCTTACAAGCTGAGTAATAGTATAAATGTGGGGTTTTTTTTTTCCCCTACCTTCTGCCCTCTGAAATTGGATTCAGTATATTTTATTTGCCTTCCCTATGGCTAGATTGAGTGGTGCAAGGAGTCTGTGGAGAAAAACCTTCAAAATGCCTGGGAAAAGCAAAAGCAGCTGTGGCTGGAATGGAGTAAAAAACAGCCTGGTGGAAATGAGGACCTGGAGTCTCCCCAGCCAGAGGTACACTAGCAAGCAACAAAAGATGTTGCTATCCTAATGCAAAAGCATTTCTAAACTTATGGTTCTTTTGTGTAGAACAGAAGCTTCTAAATGTTTAATATTTCTTTGCAGCAAATAGAATCTTGTGCTCTGGCAGCAGTTTACAATATTATCCAGTTTTTGAAGGACATCTGTCTTGGCCTGATGCTTGGCATCCACAATCTTCCAGATGACATCCAGGAGCAGGTTCACCAGATCAAAAACCACATTGAAGACATCCACGCTTCTTTCTCTGATGTCACATCCCTCCAGAATTTTTCCAGCAATACTCTCTTCCAGAGTAGAAGCAGAACAGCTAGAGCAAAGGACTGTCTGGATGTCCTACTGGAGTACCTAATTCAAAATACTCCTCTTAAAAGGCATGTAGGAGCTTTCACTCCTTCTGAAAGCCCTTTGGAGGAGGAGGAAAAAGACTAGATAAATTCAGCTGACAACATTTCAGACTTGATAATGAACATTGTTAACCATATTCCCTCTCTGTAGAGTGTCAGGAATAACCAGAGAGCTAAATATAAACTGTGGTTTTCTTAGGTTATGTGAAAACGATATGGTTCATGACAGGCTCAGTGCACCTAGAATTTATCTGAATTGTAAATCAATGCTTTTTTTAAAATTATTTTTTTATACCTGCAGCCTTAACTCATATGTTCTGCAAATATACATGCACTATGTCGTCATTATGTAGATACCTGTGTGATAATAGCATTTAGCCATAACTAAAATGTTAAGGGAAGAAGTCTGAGTCTTGTGCCTCAATAGGGGAGATAGCACCCATAGTTAAAGGAAAAGCACGCATGCAGGGTTTTTCTTCTGTTCGGAAGGGCTTCTAGTCACTTGTAACAGAACTACTGACTGACCTTACAACATGCTAATGTTAAAATTCTTTGTTTGAGACAACACTTCTGCTCCAGAGTAAATAACTGTATTCTCAAGGAGCTACTTTTCTATCCTCTCTCTCCTACTACTCCCACAGAGTTTATTTTTTTTTGAAAGAGTGATCTCCTTAAGATAATGAATTTGCAAGTACTGGAGTCTTGTAAGAGGTCTCCTGTTCTAGGACAGTGGTATTAGAGAGTGTGTTAAGGGATAGATATGGCTTGCAAAGCTAACAGCAAGTTCTGGGCTACATCTACTCCCTTATCTTTTGCAGCTAAAGCTGTAGATCTTCAAAAATGCTCTGGGGTATTGCCAGCTCTGGGGACAACTATCAGTAGTCAGATTGTGATGTGTCTTCAGTCTGACTGCTCAATAAGCTGGCAGTCACACATTTCTTTCTCTATCATATTAGCTTTCTTTAGGTCAGCTAGAAGTCCACATGATTACTTTTTTGGATAGAGAGAAGGGAAAAAAAGAAGAGGTACAAAGCACATTCACTATTAATGAAATACCAAGATCAGAAATGGGAAGAAAGGGAGTAAAACTAAGGACACATAGATAAAAAGATAGGTGCTTCTAATACTACTTTCCTTCTTGCTTGCAAAGGTAATTGAGATAGCAATATGTTTACAGACTTAAATTTTCATGTAATTCTATTCTCTCCATTCACTTTCTTCAGCATTGACTTTAAGCTATTAACTAAAGATTCTTCTTACAGTGCTACTCACTTGAAGACTTATACAGTAAGAAGGAATTTAAGAATTTGCATGCAGATTACTGCTCCAGAAGGGAAAGCTTAGTGCACTGTGAGAGGTCTGTACCTCCCCCGTGAGAGACCTACACCTCCTCTCTGTAAGCAATAGGGTTTTCAAAAAACGAAAGCTGAGATCAAAGTAGGCTGGGAGGTCTGCTCATTGTCTGCCCTGCTTCCACTTCTCCTTCAAAAGAACATTTCACCATACACTGAAGCTGTTTTTCACTGTGTTGGCTGTTCCTAAATTCATCTCTAATTTCTTCTCACTTGTCATCTTGTGCCACTCAACCTTGTGTAGTATGCCCTAAAGGAGCTTGTGCTATGTTTCCATTAATACTTCTATTCTATGGATTCAGTGCATGTCCTCTGCAAAGCTGGAGGACTCACCACTTTATTTACCAAGCTCCCATATGTAGCAGCTCATGTGATAGCTTAGTACAAGTATATCTGTGCTGAGAACAACTCTTCTCCTAAATATCCATCCATAATGGATTATGTTATGTTCCACTTTCAGCTAGTACTTCAAACAGAACCTATCCTGATTGAGCACAAAAATGTCAACTTGGCTGTTTTAAGAGGTTGCTGACTCTAAACTAAAACATCTCTTCTTAGTCAGCTTTTTATGCACTCATTAGCTGTCAAAATGATTTGGCTGCATTCCCTAGGATGCTACATATTGTTCCTATGCACATGTATACATATAACACCACAGTGATGACATTATCAGACTTAAGTGAAGAAATCCTGATCATAAGACACAGTGATAAGTTGCTGTATTCTGATTTCCAGTATGTGTTTAAGACCTATAACAATTAGTATAGCATGCCAAACTTAGGCAAGGACTGTGATGGTGTTATCTTTACGGCATTGCTCATATCTACAGCATGTCTGGAGTACTAATAAAACAAACACTTTAATATTGTGAAAACTACATACAAAAAGATTTTGCTAACTAAAATCTTGGAAATGTTTCCCTCCCCTTGGAAAGGGGTGTTTCAAAATCTAGTGGTATCTATCCTTGTCCCATTACTTTGTCAACTTGTTTGCCATGAAAGATGATGTAGCCTAGTGATACTGGTAACAGGTTGAGTTTGAGTGTTTTATACCCTGGATCGTGGAAACATCAGTCCTATATTAAAGAATTCCAGAAATTCCTGCTGACTTCTCTAATAAAAACAGAGTCCAGACAACCCCCATCCACAAAGAATTTATCCCTGCTGTACAGCCCAGTGATAGCTAAGCTGGTCCCCTAGAACTGTGAAGGATCCTTCACAGACTTTATTTATTTGTTTGTTTGTTTATTTATTTTACTCAAATCTTATTTTGGGCTTCAGAGCATTACAATCTTATTATGGATAATGGTAGTATTCATCCAACATTTCCTAACAGCTGATCAATAAGTTATCAAAAGAGCTCAAAGTAGTAGTCAAGGAATGTGTAGCAGAGTAGTAAAGCCACTGAAATTGTGATTGTCTTTAATAAATCCCATTATTGTTTGAAATAATCTTTTTTAAGTGTGAGGTCTAGCCAAAGTGCTGAGTTGGGGCTGTTTTTATTCCCTTTTAACTGAGTGGGAAGAGTACTAGATAGCTTGTTTGGAACTGAAAAAAGATTATTTTCGTTTTATGCAACTTTACTCTGATATTAATGTCTCTTCTTTGATCTAGATCTGACCTATTATAGTAGATGTTTGGAGGGGAGGGAGGAGGACTTTTATGTAATACAACACTGTCAGGTTATGAAGTATCATAATGTTAAGTTAACCCCTCAATGTGTGTGGAAATTATTCTGGTTTTAATCAGATGTTCACAGTCTTAAAGACTTTTCCTAATTTCTCAGAATTAAGAATAGTAGCAATGCTATATAAGACTGGCTGCAGCATCACTGGCTTTGCTTGTTGCAGAAGTCAGTGCTACAGACTGCAAGACATAAAATTGCATAAAACTGCATAACTGCAAGACTGTTAGAGTCAATGTGAAACAACTGTATAATTTGCATCACTTACTCTATTTTTTAACTGTTGGATGTGGCCTCATTATTTTTGGCTTGTAAACTTGATTGACCAAGAATATATTTTTAATACTCTCTAGATTTGATCCCTATATGCTTCTTCTCTAAAACAAAAATGATAGTGTGTGTTGTAAGTCCTGAAAGTTAAACACTTCAGTATTTCATATTGCAAGAACTATGCCAGAGCATCACAGACAAGTCTGAGGGAATCAATTCTGCTTTCTGTTATAGGTTATGAAAGGTATACAATAAGCTACTTTCCACTGCCCCCACATCCTTGGGTTCCTTATCCCTGACCTCAGCTTCCCTTACTGAGAGAGCTTTGGCTGCAGCCTTCTGCCCACTGCTCTGACTCACCAACTCATCAAATAATTCTACATTTTATTTTCGAAACCTGAAGAAAACCTTTTGTACTGTAACTTGGAGACTTTCAAAGCACATGTCTAGACACTGTAGAAGACTCTAAAGAGATTTACCAAGCTCAGTCTAGCTGAATGACAAGATCAGAGACAGAGTATCTCTAACAATTTGAGTTTTGTGGGTAGAAAGTGGTTGAGAGTTTTCTGTATGTACATTAGTGTGTAGAAAACCTGGAGGTAACTCCATTCCTACCACTTTCCTAGAAAGCTCTTGAAAAGCAAGCTTAGCCTTGTTAATATTACAATTTTTAAAGCTCTAAAAAGCAGAAATTTAGTCCTGAACAAATTTGTATAGCCCTGGAAGAAACTTTTTTGGAGCATTATTCTGTTGTAAATGTTGAATTTTGTATAGAAAACCAAACTTTGTCTAACCAACATTTTCTTGCCTTCCCAAAGAAAATTCTGCACAATACGCTCTCTCACTCCCTGTCTGTATCTATGGGATAACTGAATATGATGGAATAACTCATTCTGGATGTCATCTCCAAGCATATGGAGGAAAAGAAGGTGATCAGGAGTAGTCAGCATGGATTCACCAAGGGGAAATCCTGCTTAGCCAGTCTGATAGCCTTCTCGGATGGAATGACTGGCTGGGGAGATGAGGGAAGAGCAGTGGATGTTGTGTACCTTGACTTCTGCAAGGCTTTTGACACTGTCTCCCATAGCATCCTCCTAGGTAAGCTCAGCAAGTGTGGGTAGACGAGTGGACAGTGAGGTGGATTGAGAAGTGGCTGAAAGGCAGAGCTCAGAGGGTCATCATCAGAGGTCTAGTTCAAGGCCTGCTGCTAGCGGAGTTCCCCAGGACTCAGTACTGTGTCCCATCCTGTTCAACTTCTTCATCAATGACCTGGATGAGGGGACAGAGTGCCTCCTCAGCAAGTTTGCTGATGCTAGCATGCTGGGAGGAGTGGATGGTACAGCTGAGGGCTGTGCTGCCATTCAGAGAGACATGGACAGGCTGAAGAGTTGGGCAGAGAGGAACCTCATGAGGTTCAACAAGAGCAAGTGCAGAGTCCTGTACCTAGGGAGAAATAACCCTAGGCACCAGAACAGGCTGGAGGCTGACCTGCTGGCGAGCAGCTCAGCAGAGAAGGACCTGGGAGTGCTGGGAGATAAGTTGACTATGAGGCAGTAATGTCCCCCTTGTGGCCAAGAAGGCCAATGGCATCCTGGGATACATTAGGAAGAGTGTTGGCAGCAGGTCGAGGGAAGTGATCCTGCCTCTCTACTCATCCCTGGGGAGGCCACATCTCCAGTACTGCATCCAGTTCTGGGCTCCCCAATACAAGAGAGACATGGAGCTACTGGAGGGAGTCCAGTGTAGGGCTATGAAGATGATCAGAGGGCTGGAGCACCTGCCCTATGAGGAACGGCTGCGAGAGCTGGGCCTCTTCAGCCTGGGGAAGAGAAGCCTGAGGGGGGATCTGACCAATGTGTACAAGTACCTGAAGGGAGGGTGTCAAGGGGATGGGGACAAACTCTTTTCAGTTGTCCCATGTGACAGGACAAGAGGCAATGGGCAGAAATTGAATCACAGGAAGTTCCTCCTGACCGTAAGGAGGAATTTCTTCCCTGTGCGAGTGACAGAGCACTGGACCAGGTTGCCCAGAGAGGTTGTGGAGTCTCCTTCTCTGGAGATATTCAAAACCTACCTGGATGCAACCCTGTCTAACATGCTTTAGGTTGACCCTGCTTTAGCAGGGGTGTTGGACTAGTTGATCTCCAGAGGTCCCTTCCAACCTTATCCATTCTGTGATTCTGTGAAAATTATGATCTCCTTCTACAACTCCACAAAATAGTAGGCCTGAAGAGTGGTCTTTCTTCAGACACCTTCCCAAGTAAACATTGTATTCCTGATTTCTGCACAGTTTTGTAGCATCGCTTCTGTACCTCCTTTGATCCTTCTGGTAGGAAAGGTCAAACTCACACAGGCAAAGGCACAAAAAAAAAAAAAAAAAAGGAGATTTGTTTTTTCAGCTGAGAAAAAAAAAGCTTTCTCTTGCTGAGAAAGTTTTATAAGTATAAAAAAAGTATAGTTTTGTGTGTTTTTTTTTTTTTTTTTGTACATCTCCATTATTCTTTGTATTTGAGATCCATCTACAAATAATCTGTTTTGAATTATGCAGTATATTAGAAGAACTACAGATTATGGTACTTTCAGTTGGACTGTCCTATTGTTAGGAATATTTCATAACCGCAGAAACCTGCATGCTTGGCCAAATTCAGTAAAATTCTAGCTGCATCTAGAAACCTACACCATTTGCAGTCTATACCAAATGAGAGATACCTTTTTAAGGTTCACACTGTTAAGAGTATTTATATTAATAATATAAAAATAGTCTCCTTTGCACTCACTGAATTTCAGAGGAATCAGATACTAGTACCAGACCTTAACCTTACAGTTGCTGACTGTAGTTTCACCTATTCTATTTCCAACTAACCTAGAAAACATTTTATTTCTTTGATATAATAAGTACCTACTTATCAGATTTGAAATTTTAACGGCTGGAAAAAACTACTCCTCATGTTAGCAGTAGCTAAGAACTGGACTTAGACAAATTATCTGAAGAAGGAAGCCCTATTTTCAGTGAGTGTAATTTAGATCAGCTCACTGACCTCAGCAGTCATACATTAGTGGTGAATGTGGCCCAGAGAAATCTCTTTCTATATATACATCCCCTTCATAGAGTAGGCACATTTGATACTTAAGCTCCATGATATCTCTAATGCAAATATCACTGAGATGCTAGATTAGGATAACAGACTCCAGAGGTGACACAGGAGATGGCATAGACACTTTTGAGTTCCTTCAAGGGAGATAATCGTCCTGAACAGCTGGTCTATTCATTTTCATTCCTACAGAATGCAAACAGCTTTCACCAGTTCATCCTGGCAAACCAAATGCCCTAGGAATAATCTCAAAAAATCACTAGGATTTTGACTAGTTTAGGAAAATCTTACTATAATGTAAATGAATGGCTTTGTTATGTGATTGCCTCTTAATCTGTATGCATAAGCAAGGCTAAAAATTCTTGCCTATCAGTGTTAACTACACTGCAGGGAAAAAAGGGTGGAGTATCTCAACTCTAATCAATTTTATGCTTTGCTGTAAAAGAAGCAGTCTTATCTGTAGAAGAAGTCTAGGTGGTGATTTCATATGATCTCAGTACATATTTAGATTCTGGTATTATTATTATTATCTGTTCCTCAGGGGCAACAAAGTCTTCCATTTTCTGCTGTCAGTTCATTCTGCTGTGGTATTTCTTTCATGCTGAAAGCTGGCAGGAGACATGGCTTTCTGCTGGCATCAATCAGCCCAAAGTAAGATTGGTCTGCAAGTACAATTTTTCAAGATTGCTAGTAGAGTAAAACTGAAAAGAAATTCTCCTAAGCAACCCTCCTATGGCAGAAAAGTCCCTGTTAGCTCAACTAAATTATTTAATTGGAAAGCCACTCCCTACCCAGTCTCAAGTCATCTTCATGAAACTGCTCCCAGAAATACCAATTTGCAAACTATGAAAGACAAAGATGCAATTATAAAAGAATGGTAGACCTTAGCAAAATCTTTTTTTTTTTCATCTGACAGGCTCATAAAAGCCCATTAGAAAGATGGACCCGTCTATGATGAGAACAACTGCAATGGTTACTTCTCCACATCACTGACTTGTTGCATTGCCATCCACAGAGTTATCAGGCATCCTTGATAGAAGAAGAAACCTCTTACATTATTGTTGCAAAACTGGTGGAAACCCTGATTAGAGATGGTTAGAGTCCTAAGGGCATTGCCACCATTGAAAGAAATTGTTTGGTCACTGGAAGTAACCTGAAAGATAGGATTACTTTTTCTCTCCTATAAGGTTTGATCTCCTCTTAACTTTCAGAAATATCTAATTTCAGAGTCATTCCAGGGACAATCTACTTATACAAACCTGACCTTAGTGTTGTACAGGCAAGTAATTCTAGATTGACCTGTTATGTCATTTCAGTCTTGAGTCTCCTGGATCTCTGTGCACAATAAAAGCAAAGCTTTTCAGCAAAGGCTCTTGGACATGCTATGTTTTTATCTTTGTCAGATTCTTCAGTCTTTCAGAATGCAACAGCACATTCCTATTTTTTAAGTCAGTCCAAGACTATAAAGCTTTTCCCGTTCCAACACATATTAAACTCATTGGTCAAATCTCTAGAAGATACATACCAAATTTATGGAGATACACTAGAGAACATTCATTTTCTTAAGATAATGACTTAAATCAATTTTTTAAATGTGGTATAAATAAAAGACAACTTACAAGACTAGAGAAGGATTCATTAAAATTTTATGCATTACAAAACAGAAATCAGGTAATGATGTGAGAGGCAGTGGTTCAAAATCCTTCTTTAACCTGATATGAAAGGAAGGAACTTATCATAGGTTTTTAACCTCCCAGAATAGTAATCTTATAAATGCAACTTATAGCATTCTGCAGTTAATTCACTTCAGTGTCTCCCCCTGATGCATTATATACCAACTGGAACTGAGACTAATAAAATAGCTCAGCAGGCAGTAGCAAAGACACTTTTATGAGCATTGAAAAACTAGTTTGTAATTATCTTTCTAATGTTTCTTTTGTATATCTTTGTGGAACTGCCCTGCCCGGAAAAATTAGGAAGTTCTGTTCTAGAATTTTTCACACACCAATTTAGGTAGTCACTAATAAAGTGTGGCATCTTGGATCAGACACTGCTGAATCAGGTAAAAGAGGACTTCAACTGACTCCCACATCTCAGAAGTGTGTCTACCTACTATTCTGTGACAACTCTACCTCTGCCTTAGGAAGGTCATCTAATCACACTGTGTTTCAATTAGTGATTCGAACTGAGTGATTCAAAATGTATTCAAAATTGTAAGATGATCCTGTTTGCCCAAAATGGTATTTTTAGTGAATAAACCATTGACCAGAATATTTGCCATGCTCTAGTTTTACCTGAGGAATACAGTAAAGATTCAAGACCTTAACTAGGAGTATTACTGTTTAATATGTAGACCCTAATGCTACTTAATATTAATGTTATGACAAATATTTGAATGAGAAGTGGACATCTAGTCAGAGTCATTCAGGGGTCTTCAGTATTTGTTAAGCCATGTTATGCATAGGAGATTTCCAGGGTCATACTCTAACATTCTGGATAAACAGATTTTCTTTGCTAAACACTAAGAGAAAAAGCAAAATTATGACAGATCAAACAACAATAGCACATTTTAGCTATTTTACCCTATCTGGCATCAAGGGAAAGAACCAATGAGCTCTTCACAAAGAGTACACTTCTCAAATCATACCAAGGAAATCTTTACTGTAGATTGTGAGGAAATACATAATTTATATTTATAGTGAGTGAAAACCATCCCTGTGCAGAGATACTACACATTGTCCAATGTTTTTACAATTATTTTCATGACCTGAAATTTTGCAGAGGCTGGAACAAATATCACACAGGAAGCAGAAAAGGCTGTTATTTCAGAAAATTTCAGGGAAGAGAGAGCTTATTCATCTACACAGAATCTGGGAAAAGCTTTCTTACTGAGCAGACCACTCGAAGTCCAGCAGAACATCTGAACAGATGGAAAGGAAACCTTTCACAAGCACAGAATTTTAAAGAAATCTTTGCTTCTTCAGAAAAATTAGAGTGTAGTTGATGGCTACACAGGTGACAGTCCTATTTCCTTCTCCCCTCATCTCATTACCAAGGTGATGAAAAAAGTGGCTGTTCACATAATGCCTAGAGTCTTCAAGAAAAGGAAAAAAATATTAAGACACATAAGCTGCCATGGAAAATGACCATTTCTTCCATTCCTGAAGAGGTTGATAAGAATTGTAATCTGCAGTGAGTCATAGCTGTCTTCCACTAAATTTATAACAAAGACAGTGACTTCACCATCTGCACGAGTGGGGAAAGACAGTAGCCTGCTTTCTCCTTTGCATTTCTGCCCTGCTCTGGGGAGCATTTGTGAAGACCTCCTTCCTGTCCCAGTGGTTACAGAGCTGCTACACTCAGACTACAGACCTCCTCAGAGCATAAAGTAGGAAGGATTAGCTGGGGCTAACAGATACACTCAGTCCTACAGGGGACTCAGACCCGTTGCTACACCCTCCTGCAGTGGCTGCGGTATGAGGAGAGAACGATTGACACCAGTAGTATTTATCCCAGAGGCATTTACTCATTGGATCTCTGCTCAGCTGGTGCCTCTCTAAAGCACAACATTTGGCAAAGACGTAATGTACCCTTCCAGAGCACTCAGCGTACGTTCCCTTCCTCATACTCCTTTGGCTTTCAAGAGTCATTATGTAGCTTAAAATGTTTTGTGAATGCAGCTTCCTTTACATCTGCTGGTGATGCAAACCAAACAAAATAAAACAAAAAAAAAAAATCCCCAATAAAATCCTCTCTGATATGGATTGCAGCAGCAGCAGCCAGTAACATCTTCCCCCCATCAGAGGAAGAAGCATTTTGATGGTGTTAAACAACATTAGTGAAAGAAAACAGATAGTATGGGAGCGGAGGAGAAGAGAAGAGAAGAAAAAATCTTGGTTAGCTCAAGGATAAAGGTAAGCTGGATTCACGTGAGAAACAAGCAGCTTAGTAATAATCAAAGATTGTGAAAGAGTGAGGGCTAAATTCTTATGATAAAGTCATAACATTAACTTTTAGTTAATAGCTTTCTTAAAGTTTTGTGATTCCTTGTATCTTCTTCTGAGGTATCCAGGACTTTGCACTCTTAGAAATGGGATACTGGATGATCTAGGCCATCTGCCACATCCTGTGTTCATGTCCTTCTATGAAAGTAGGACATATATGGCTTCCCAGAGGGAGCTCCTCTCTGATCTACAGATGGAAAGTTGAGATTGTCATAGTTAAAAGAAGGCAGAAAATTTATATAAATATCTTTGAAAGAAGAACAAAAGTGCACAACAAGAGCTAAATTCTGCAAGTTAAAGATATGTCATGTGAAAGTAAGCAACACGAGAGAGTCTCCATCTTGTGAAGTCTCTAAGTGAAAGCTGGATATTTTTCTGTTTCAGGATAACAGGCATATACTGCATTGACTGCAATGCAATTAGTCTTTTTTTTTAAAAAAGTAACTTTTGAACTACTACTACATTTTGAAATTGTGATAGCCTGGCAACTTTATTCTTCAACACATGACTGATGTAGCAAACCAGAAGTCTAAAAAGACTTCTGATAGATCGAAAGCAAATGATAAATGCTTCATATTCCCATTCTTAATAACTGGAAATTATAATTCTGGAAACACAAATATTAAAAGTCATTCCCTATACCTTGAAAAAAATTGCAGTTTGATAAAAACCTATGAGCAATTTCACCATTTATTTTTCTTTTGTTTATTACTTTCAAATGATCCTCAGATAGTCTCCAGATAAGACATTTCTCACCACCTTGATACCTCTGCAGAAGCAACACATTGGGCCCTATTTGTCCTAGACCACAGTTAAGCTGTTTAGATTTTAGCAAAACAGAGGTCATGGGCAGACCTCAATACATGGAACCTCTTCATGCTCTCACAGAAGCTCAGAGAAGTTGAGGTTGAAAGGGACCTTTAGAGATCATCTAATCCAAGCGCCTTGCTCAAGCAGAGTCACCTAGAACAAATTGGCCAGGACCACGTCCAGATGACTTTTGAATGTCTCCAAGGATGAAAAGGGATGGTTGTCAGTCAAAGCAGTGAGAAATAACACATAGACTTGTAATGATGTCCTACCCCACAGTGCTGATCCCACATGCAACTGACCTACTGACAGAAAACTCAGGAAGATATTCCAGTATTGGTTGATCTTACCTAGACTGCAGCAGAAATATTGTCATTCACTTCATTTTAACCAATATACCAAAAGCAACACAAATATTACCTGGATACAATGTGACTGTTTCACACCGAAATGCTTGTTATCAGCTAGGCTAGTAGTATTAGTTTCTCACGTGGCTTAAAACTAAGGATGTTCTGTAGATTCCCTGAAGAGCTTCTTTCTCAGTGTCATTATTCTTTATTTCTTTAAAGGCAGATTAGACAAAATCCAGCACATCTGTTATCTCACCATTTTGATGGTTTAAGATTAATGAATTAGTGAATGCAGTGCAAGACAAAGATTTTGAGAGTTCAGTGTCTTCCATAAATCCATGTATGGCTGCTTTTATGATGTAATTAATGCAAATTTTGAACACAGCCAGGAGAAAGTTTTTGTGTCCTTGGAGACCAGTCAATCTTCCATTTTCAATAGGAAACATTACTTTTGCAGGTGTTCTGGTGGAACACCAGAATCCCCCAAAGATGAAGGAGAAGAGAGGGAAAGAGAGATTTTACTGCATTTGAAATCTCTCTAGTCTTTCCTCAAACAGAAGAAAGGCTACTGCTGCAGTTCTGCCCTACCATGAAAGCTCTTTTCTGTGAGTTCACTGTGAACTGGTAGGTAGGTGTCATTCTCAAAATTCAGAGCCACGTAACAGGCAGGGATGGAAGACGATGTCTAGGGTGACCCAGCCTGAGATCAGTAGGTGAAGACCAAATGCCTGTAACCTGGGGCACAGAGCTGTGTGCACTTCTGGAAAGGAAGGAGAAAAGAGGAACTGAGATCTCCTTTTCTGAGCACATCGCCAATCTGAGATCCAAGGTTTAGCTGAGTACAGTAAACCAATTATATTTCTTTGTCCTGCACAGATAAGCCAGGAGTATTCAGATCAGTCAGAGCAGTGTGATGACCAGACAAGTTATATTTTTAGAGCAGTTTTAAAGCAATGTTTCATGGAAATATTTGGAAGACCTGCTTAACAGTAACTGACCAGTGGGTCTCACATCTAGTTTTCAGCTGTGGCAACCTCTGGACATAGGAATTCTTCATTTATATTATGCCTTCAGGACAAGACATAAAAATATCTGTTATCTTAATCACACAATATAGTTTAACAAATGCATTTGACCTTCACAAAAGCTATTACTTTTGTGTTATATGGCCTTTCTTTTTAGACACAGTGTTTGAAACAGAAACTGGTAAAAAAAATGAGGTGTTAATGTAGAAATAGCTGAATGGAAAATCATTTCACAACTTTGCCGTGTTTTTTTAATCTGGTATGCAATTTACACAAATTTGATACACAAAATCTCAACTAACTGCACTGTATCTGAAAACAAAACAAAACAGAGAAGAAAGACAGAGAAGAATTTGGATGAGGGTTCTTATTAAGTATACTCTAAAAAAATCTGCTCCAAGCAAAAAATCTATTTGAACAGCTCACCAACTTGCAGCAATATGCACCAATCTGTTAACATAATTGTTGTTGTTGTTGATTCTTTAGCCTTACTTTCTGAACTCAACACTTTTAACCTTATTTTTAGAGACTAAACTGCAAAATACATAAAGAGTGAGAGCGATTATTCCCAGCAGCCGTTCTGATAAGAGCAGCTTACAAAGAGTTCATACTGGTTTTAACCATTTATTCAGTTAGACAGGCAAACAGACTATGAAATGTTTATTATATATGTCTATTCCAGCCATTTGCTAGACTAGCTCTTTTGACATCTTTATTAAACAAAGATCGGTTTCTACTCACTGGAGCCCTAGGGAAGGATCATTTATAATTATAGTTTGTTTGAGGAGTTTCTTTTAAGCCTGCCACATCAGGGGAAAAAAGTGGGGGGGAAGAAAAAAAGTACATAGACTTAAATTCATGCATAAGGCAAGTGTTTGAGTATGTTCCTGCTTCCAGTCTGTATATGACACTACTCCTATCAATAATTAGGTAGGCTTAATCTTAAAAGATATAAGAACATATCTTTTGTAACTCACAGACAAAAATCTGTTTCTAGAAGTGGCAGGTGGGAAGTGGAAAAAAAAAAAAAAGGTAAGCATGTACAGACAGACAGCAAGGTAGCCACTTTGCCCACCACAAATCTTAATGGTTATTATTTAAATATCTTTGCAGATATTATTCCAAAACAGAATGGAAAGAGCATGATTAGCACCAGTGATATCACAGTCCAATAGGCAATGTTAGAAAGTAGTGGCTCAAAATAGGTTTTCCTACAGAGATCTGAAAGTGTTTGCTGTGAATTGTATTTGGCATTCATAGACCACTGATTTCAGGACAAGACCACAATGGGCGTCCTAACTTTGGGAAGAACCAGGGGTTACGTTTCATGGGCATGCACAGTATCTTCTTGCTTGAGTAGTTCCCTGTCTGAAAAAGATGGAAATCACATGAAACCATAATCCATTAACAAACACAGCATCTTCAAGGATAGGACCTCAATCTCTTAATTAGATCAGTTACTTAAAGATTATCTGCCCATACAAAGTTTGTCTCAGACTCCAGGATGGAGGACATTATGCTAGATTTCACAGGTCCAGACTTTGGGATGTGGGGAGAGATGTACTTTCAGCACCTGGAAGCACTTTTTTTGTGAAGGTCACTATCAGGGCTGCAGTTCTTTCAGAGGCACCTGGAGGTCTTTTTGAGCCACACACACAAGTGCTACATTGAGCCACCTGATCTGGGAGCTGGTATTCATCTAGACACAACAGCATCTATCTCAGCTTGAAAAACTGAGTTTTTAGTTACTTTGTCTTTGGGGCTAATGTGAGAACTGCTAGCAGGACCAAGAGTTCACTGCTACCCATGCTCCGAATTACATTAAGCAAAGCCACAGCTGTGTGCCTCTACCAAAAAAAGAATGGGGGAGAAAAAAAGAAGCTACTTATGGGAATTAATTAGCATCTTGCACGTATTTTCAGTTAAACATTACAACTCCTTCCATGATACATTTTGGGAAATCCCTAGCATGTGTTTCTGCCTCTCAGTGTTGGCCTCTTTGGCTAGTAGCCCATGTCTCAGCCGAATTTATTCATAATTTCCTGAAGTCTTATAAATCCTGGCCATCCTTTAAGTCTTCTACAAGCTATGAGAGGGACAGACTCCTTTGATTATTATAACAGACTTACAGCATCTGATTCTTCAAAACGTTTCTCTAGAATAAAGATAAGGATGCAAAATTAAGTTACCAACTTAACAACAAAATTACCTAGCATATTTCTATATATATCAAGTAGAGAATAATAACTCTTTTTACAAGACCAACAATTTCCCTTTGCTCTCTGAAGCATGGCTCCATGCTCAGCCTTTCACTTATCACGACTCTCCTCAGCTATATATATATCTACTTTTTTTTTCTGAATGTGTATTGAGTTTATCATTCAGGTAGACTTATTACGTGGCATTGCTACAGCAAGCACAAGAGCACTGCTCTTGTGTGCACCATTGTGCAAGACTGGAGGCCAACGTGGAAGGGCTCCTTCTTTTCAGGTTCAGTGACTCCAGAGCACAGATCCTGGCACGATGAGAGTCTTCTTCCCATTCTGTGTTCCTAACTGCAGTAACAGCCCTTGGTTACCCTTCTCCAGCCCTTCCCCATACCATTACAGAACTCCAGTTTCACAGGAAAAAGATGGATTTTATCTAAACCACCCTTGGCTTCCCCCACAGGCACTCTAGGTAGTCTACACAGATCGCAGATTTGTACCTGTCTTTTCTCAGTACAATTAAATAAGCCCTACATTTCATTCATAGATATATAGATTCATACACACAAGTGTATAAGGTAATTTCATATACAAAACAATTACAGCATGCACCCATTACAGGCCATTTCAGAATGGTCTATTCCTCAAATAAACAATTTCAGGTAGTAACTTAAGAGCTCCAGTCCCCATCTAATGTGGCTCAGCTGAGGCAGAAGCGCATAAACTGAAAACAGTGAGCTTATATAATGTCTTAATAATAACTCTGAAAAGAGTATTCACTTTTGACTGCACCTGCCAAGTCATGATCACTTAACCCTCTAATCTAATGTTACCAGCAGCAGTCAGAGCATGTGATCACTGCTTTACCATCAGGGCTATTCTTATTAGCAGGTGTTTTGCTAATGTATATCCAATATTTGTTGTAGTCAAGTCCAGCTTGGAGAAAAATAGTCAATCAAATCAAAAAATCCAAACCATCTATTTTACTAAATGGCCACTCTGAGTTGAATTCTCCTTGTATTTCTTTCAGAGCCTCAACTATCCCCAGCTAGAACTTTGATTTTTTTTGTAGTAACTTCCTCACATCTTAAGTTTTGAATATGGGTAAACTACATCAACTACTCACTGTTGGTTTTTCTTTTTTTTTTTTTTTTTTTTTTTTTGGGGGGGGGGGATGTTTTTTAGGAGGTTATTTGCAGCAGAACAAGGAGTAACTGCTACATTTTGATTGGTCCATGTTTTCCCATTCACCACATTTATCTTAAATAACTCCACCCCATTACACATACCCAACATTTAAACTAACAAAGAAAAATTTACTTTCTATTAGAAATGTCTAGAGAAGTACTTATTTGTCTTAAAAAATTGAGATATTACTGAGATATGTGAAATTTTTGATAAAAAGTGGGGAAAATTAGAAGTTTGGACAAAGTTTCATAGCTTTCAACTATCTAGTTAAAAAAAAAAAAAAGACAAGAAAATCTACTAAAAAGCTATAATCAGTAGAGCAAACAATGCTGAAATTACCAAGGTGAACTGCAGAAATAATAAGGATTTTTTTATCATTTCATTTTTGTCTCTCCTTTTCCCCGGTAATGCAACTTTCAAAAAACCTGACTCATCTGCTAGAATGTCCCCTGCAGTAAAAAATGTCTTTGCATGACTTTGTCAATTCAATAATTTAGGAAAACATATTTCTGTGCTGCTCATCTACCTTTTAGTCCACTTTCCCAGTCTGCATAATAGCAGCAAATATTTGGTTTAATAAATTCTGTTTCTTAATCTATTTTAAATTTTAAAGGCCTTTATTACAGGCAATACTATGCCTGAATGTTTTGTAAACATAGAATTTTTTAACTTGCCAGCTGATTTTCTTCATCAAGTAGCTACAGCAACTTTAGCCTTACTGGAAGTGATTTGAATAATTAAGGAACATAAGGAAATACTTTGGGGTTTTAGTATATAATACAACTGAGGTAATAATAAAACAAATATTCTCTCATGGAAACGATGACAGTCTTAACTAGAAGTGATCTGCATCAGTATCATCTCAGGAGCTGTAGAAGTGACTATTATGTAGACATGACCTTAGATGAAGGTGAAAATCTACTATTAGCTGCAATATAGACAATAATGCATTGGTCTTCATGATAGATATCCCCTTTCTACAATTAGGATGTTACTCAAGGCAGTGCTTTTCAATCTGTGAGAACCTGTGAGACCTATATTAGGTCATAAGACATCAAAAAATCATCCACGAAATGACCATAAAATAACAAATTCATGCACAGTTAGATACTCCTGCAAGCATAAGTAAACTTATAAATCGATGTAGATAGTAATTAAAAAAAAAAGTAATATTTTTATTTGGCTGTAAATGAGAACCAGAATGGCAACAACATACCAATTGTTCATTTTGTTTGTTTGAGTAAAAATTGGATGTTCCTGGGATTTTAATAAGTTCCAAACATAGTTCTGAAGATTATGATTTCTTTAACTGGAGGATATAACCGTTATTAGAAGCTATGTTTTTTGTTTTTTTTTTTTTTTTTTTTTCTTATGCACTTCTATAAGGCCATAGAAGGCATCTGGGTAGGGAAAAGGTGCAGAGGCCATTTCACCATCTCTGGACATTACTACTTTGCCAGTGTGATTCCAGGTACTGCTGCAGAAGGAATAACAAGGTCCTGTACATTTATCATTACAAAGACACATGAGCTCATCCCTATTTGGAAGTATAGGAAAGGTTGCTTAACTCCTCAAAAGGAACACAGACACAGAAGATTTTGGTTTTTTAATGAGGTTGCCAAGAGACAAGACTCCTCTTTTGAACAGACTGTCCCTATTTAAAGAACTAGAGGAAAAGTCTTTCAAATTTACTTTGAGAAAAAGATGAAAGTAGCAAGGGGACGATTTAACTAATAAAAGGTCTAATGCTCCCTCCTTCAAGGTAGCATAAATATGGACTTCTAATGAAATCACAGCTTTAGCCTTGAAATTTTATACAGGAAAGTCAGCTTAGGAAAAAGCACAGTAAAACCATTTCAAAAACCATGCATCTTCACTGTCACCATCAGGTAAATTAAGAAGAGGGAACAATCTTGCATTAAAAGAGATTCAAGGTCTGACTATATTTCAGTCGTTTGAAACAAATACACTCTGCTATTAAAATGAGAGCCCCACGGTCCATGTTGTTTACCGCTTCTGATTAAAAGGCACTATTTTAAATTTTTCATTTATTCATTCATTGAAGGAGTTTCTTCAGCTGAGACTCGGCGAGTCCTGACTTCAGACACAGGATTCTTGTTCTGTCTGGAAAACTATCAAGTATCTCTGTATGAATTCCCCTGCAGATACCTCCTTTTCATACATTTTATTCATCTGTTTATGTTTTATTATTATGATAATTATTTCTGTTTCTACTGTGACTTTTTTTCCACCGGAGGTATTTATTTCTTTTGTTTTTGATGTGCTATTCTTTTTTTTTTTTTTTTTTTTTTTTTTTGATTTTAGGTTGCAGTTTCAGATAGAGTTTTCTACAGCAGTGAAGTAAAAATGAAAACAGGGAACTCTGGATCTTTTATTTGTATCTAAAACTATAAAAGTTACTCAAAAAAAAAAAAAAAAAAAAAAAGGAAATCTTTTGAGAACAGTAATAGCCTTCTCTTACTATGGTAAATGTTAGTATGGTAAACCTAGGTAGAATTCTTTGTACAGATTCTTAGAGGAGAATCTTGCATTCTGTTTTTTGTAAAATGGAGTTATAAACAGAAAAAAAAAGGCAGCATTTTCCCTGCAGTAGTTTCTCTCTATCTAGGCCCATATTCCTACAGCATTGTGCATGAGAATCCCAGTATGTCTATACTGTAACATTTAGGATTATTAGGACATTTAGGAATATTTTCTGAACTTCTGATGATTCAGTCATAAGAAGATAAACACATATTCAATAGAAAAGTAGGACCGGCAGGGGCTTCAGAGAAGTCATCCAATTTCATCTCTTTTCCCCAAGGCAAAAATAACTTTAGTTTGGTAATTCCATGTATTTTTTGTGAGCTATAAAAATGGACTTGCAAACTATGATACATAAAAAAAAAAAAAAAAGCTTTCTCTTTGTGAAAGTATTGGAGATACTGCAGGATGGAGAATATGAACATAAGGGCACTAACAGATTAAATACACATTGTCTTCATAATCCTTTGCTAAAGAAAAGTAATAATCCAAAAGTTCAGTGCCTACCAAATACTGAGGCTCCCTTACTTAGTATGCTCACTACAGCTCCTTTCTAAACAAAATTGAATTTATTTTTAAGGATATATCTGTCATTTCTATCTGGCTACATTATCATTATACTATTATGTCTTCTGTACACTTCTATCCTGCTTCCACCTCCCAATATACCCACTAGATACACAAAATATTTCTAAGCGTATAACTGGCAAATCATATCACTAGAACAGGTGGATGGTTTCTTGAAATCCATGACTTTTAAAATGACAGAGACTAAGGGTCTGTAAAGTCTGTTTCTACCCTACTGATCCCTGGTAGTCTGTAGTAGAGCATGGATAGTCCATCATTTCTTCTAAGGAATAACTTAGTGCATCTTAAATTGCCTCTAAAAAGATATTTTTCTTATTCCTTCATAAAGCTTTTAGTAAAAAGTATTCTCTAACCTCCCTAAGTAGCTTCTTTTATTCATCACCTATCCTTAGTGTAGCAAGTTTTCCCTGATGTCTTACAGGTCTTTTTTCTCTTCTTTTGCTGGAAGTTACTCTTAAATTTCCTAGAGGTTGTGCAGAATGGTTTATTGCTGTCCCTCATACAATAGTTTTTTTAATTCTAGAAAATAGCTACTGTTTGTCACCCTTCAGTCTTATATTTCTAAGATGAACACAGTTAATTCATTCAACTTTTCATCAAGGCCTGTTTCATAAATCTCTTATCATTCCTGGTGTTCCCTGCTGCACTCTCTCCAACTTGGTATACAATGGTCTTCAAATGCAGTGATCATACTGGGACAAAATATCTCTGCTGCAGCCTCATCAGTGCCTGGAAGCAGAGGATGATTCCCTCTCATATCCTACATTTCATATTCCTTTTAATATATTTTCAATTATAACTGCCTTCCTCTTCTCCCTCTGCCCCAATAGCACAATAACAGCTGCAATAGACTTGGTCTGTGCTCTACTGCATTTCTATTATCCATGTTTTATTTGTTTCTCCTTAAATGGTACATTACATTTGCTCTTACTGAATTTCATCTTGCTGATATTGTGCACCTTCTCCAATTTGTCAAAATCATATTTAATTCTAATCCCATTATATTCATCATATTCTCAGTTCTTCCCAACTTTACATCATCTAGTTTAGCACACTATTTCTATTTGATCATTTAAGCTATTAAACAAGACATTGACTATCAGTCTGCTAGGATTAACCCTTGGGACACCACTTCCAACCTCTTCCCAATATAAGACAACAAATGGGTCAATGGGCCTTAAGTTAAAACCATATTCGACTACTCAATTTATGTGAAGGTCTCACAGGATTGTGTCAGCAATCCATACACCACATCTACCATTTCTCTCAGCAAGCTACTGTTTCTCCCAGCTACCCTGTCAAGGAAAAGCATTAAATTAGACCTGATCTTGTAATTATTGGAACAATTTGAGATCTTCAGCCATAGCCCACAGATGTTTGTGAAATGTTGTGGTGTGAGCATATTATCAGGAAGTTCCACTATTGGCTTGTGTGGGGGAGTGCTCTTTTTTTGCCTATTTGTTTGTTTGTTTATAACTCACATATGATCAACTCGTTTTGGCTGAATTTAAAAAATCAAAACTTTCTTTTCTCTCAGGACACACAAGGAAACCTGAAGAAAAAAATAGATAGATCCCCACTACCAGGAGTTTCACTACTTGTGGAGCATGTCTTCTCCTTCCTGTGTAAAACTATTTGTTTACCATCAGAAAAAAATCATATTTCATGTTCAGTTTGGACTACTGTTTTTCATCTAGTTCTGCTAATATATTTCTACCTTTGATCACGTCTTTCTCCCTCAGTTGATAGTGCAAACCTGTTTTAAAACGCATGGGTACACACACCCACACAAGGAAAACCAAAAAGCAAAGACAAGGTAGAGATGGGGAGAAAATAATCAAAGAAGTTGCTAAACAGCATGGTTTTCTGAATTATACCACTGAGAGTAAAAATTACCTTGCAAGTGTCTAACCATCATATCTCCTTTCCCAGTCTTGTCAGCAGTTCTGACAACTCTGCCCAGAATTAACATGAGCAGTGACAGTTTGTTCTTCTGTATTGTTTACCATAAAGCTTCTCACCGCACGTATCTGTCCCCGTTTCTTATTCTTATTTGACAGGCAGTCAGATTCTCCTCCTCCAACTCATTGCTTGAAATTGCTTTGAAGACAGAAAGGTAAATTAAATCCAGATCACCAGGTCGTATGAATCAGTGGTCTTTCAGGGATTGAGTGCTGCCATATTATGTGAACATAAAGATATTTGTTCTCTATACCACACCTTCCGGAGAAGAAAGTCTCTTTGAATCTCTGTACTTCCAGTTTTCTTGATTTTAATCACTGCAACATAGCCCCCAGCTCCAGTAAACTCAAAGCACACAGATGTAGTTGTCACAGAAGTGTATTTCTTTGCTTTCTTTTATTCCTGTGATTTTGATTCAATTACGTTTTGGTACATAGATAGGAAGAATCAGCCTCTAATTCTGTCACTTATGAGAAACTGCTATTTGTTGCACTGTGTGCACCAAGCAGCCCTCCCTATAATTATTGTGGTTCTTTTTCATGATGATCTAGGACAAGCTTTATCAACAAAACAACTAAATGCTTTTCTCTCTTTCTTTATGATCTGAAAGAAAATTGGCACTTGATATGTCTAAAATAAGTTCTATAATGGCAGCAAAACTGCTTAAGCATATTCAGTGTGCTGAAAATATCAGATAAATGGCAGTCTTGGCTCATGTTAACAAGCTTTGCACTTTTTGTGTTCTTTTCATCTGTGACAAAATTCAGCACTTACCAGCCATTAAGGTTGTATTGTGCAAGTCAAAAATGAAGACAGATATGCTTAGAGAATTTTAATCATATAATCACTGCACAAGACATTCAGATATAGTTTGCTGAGATATTTTTCTTCTTTTCTTCTCTTAATAAAGCATGCAAATAGATAAAATTAAGATTTCTTAGAGATTAGATTTTCTACATGTTTTTCAAAACAGCTGTCTTGAAGATGGCAGGATGCATTGCATTATCAAGAATTATACTAACCAGAGAGGTCATATCCAAAGACAGAGAGAAAAACACAGATGATGGGATGTTTTTAAACTCTTCAAATCTACAAATGATGTCACAGATGATTAAAGCAACTATATGATAACAATCTGCATAAGCAGCCACTGGACACATCACTCTAATTTGTGACATTCAAAACAAAACCTTTCTGAGGTGCACAGGGCAATAGTGTCCACTTGTAGCTATTATTTCCAGCTGCCCAGTTATTTCAGAAAGTCAGTGTTATGATACTTAACATCAGTACTTCCTTCCCAGGTACCTGGGTCATGAGCCAGCAACTCACTATTTCACAGAGTTCAGCCCTCTCCAAAAAACAAAATCAAAAAGCCTTCAAAATCCACAACTAAACACTTTTCTCAGTAAGCAGAAGCAGCAAGCACTGCAAAGCTTACAAGACAGGGTATTTGCATATGCTTTTCAGGTCAATCAAAAGATTTAGATATGCTTCTGAAAAATCTAGTTTCAGATCTTCAGAGCTCCCCATCCCTTTTCTCTTTTAAATTGTCAAAGGAACTATCTAGATAGAAGGGGGAAAAAAAAAAACACTCAACCTCTACCACTCTTGCAGCTTTTCTTCAGAGCACTTAAAAGGTTCTGCCACTTTATCCAAGACTAACAGCCAAACTAGCAGCAGAGCTCCTCAGAAAGATTGTCTAGCAAATTTTGGCTGTTTGCTGAGCACTATATGTGTCTTTCATAATCTGGCACCTGCAGCAGAAGCATGAGCCAGCTGTTACTAAAGCAAGGACAAACACACATTAGGGTTGAGAGGGATGGAAGCCAGAACCCTGAGATCCTAGTTCTGGCTGTGCGTTTGCTGGTTATGAGCATTTGTATTCTGTAGGAATGCTTTCAGTCCTGCGATCTGAGTATTTGTGAATGTTAACTGATCAGTCATCACAACTTCCTAACACTATGACAAGCTAGTATTGTTAGATTCTGCAGAATTAAAAGTGAAGTGATAACAAATTCTTTTACTGCCATGATTTCAGAAGTTATCTTTGCTTCCTGGGTTGACATGAGCCGTAAGACAAAGAGACATACTTTGTCTTTTTCAGGAATATTTATCATTTGGATCTCCTGTCATATCACTACAGCATGTCTGTACAAGCCTGCTTTTAGCCAATGGCATGAGTTATATGAGATGTTAGTTTCATCCCTATTTTCCTTATAATGGATGATTTTTACCTTAAGAATTCCTAAGAAGTCTGTTCACATTATAAAAAGTGTCAATGAATATCCATGAGTCACTGTTCATTTCCTCAGGCTACTGACCTCTGGCTATTTCAGCTTTTGAAATATTAGCCACAGGGAAATATATGCTCCCATCGCTAGTGCCTTTCTAGAAACACAGCTCTGCATGACTCTTCTTGTTAACAATCTCGCATCTCATACAGCACCTTCATGAAAATCAAAGGAGTTACAGAAAGGATGTTTCTGTCTTGAAGAGCATATTTGAAACCTCTCAATTTAATCCAGATCAAGCAAGGCAAAACCTATACGATACGTACAAAAAATATTTGAAACCGACGTGCTTGTTGGTTGGCCCTGTTTTAGTCTACAGCTAGAAGGGTAAGAAAAGAAAAGCAGTGTGTATAGGGGGAATGGAATACACTTATGTATTGATCTATAATTTATTTCAAAAATTAAGCTGATCCAAAACAAAGGAAATAAGAATTTAAAAAAAATGGTACTACTTATTTTTTCCAAAACTCCTGGTTTAAGAACAACACTGATGGAATACATGAAAATCTATCTTTCATGAAAAGCTTTTTTTGCAGCTTTCAATCCAGCTTTGTCATTTGAGCCAGGCATGTGGGGCATTTATTTAAAGTAAAAACTACAAAAATTTGGACTAAAAGCTCTGTTCCAAAAGCTATGCTTCCAATAGCTCATTTCTAGTTGGACTCAAAATTACCCAGATATGCATGATGGATAGCAAATCCGCCAGCTGTGTTCAGAGATTGCTGTGGAACTTGGGACAACTCATGTTTCATTACATTAGGGTGTAAATTCCACATATATCCCAGTGGTGTCTAACTCTACACCAGAGAGGTGTTTGTAGAGCACCAGCACAATCCCAAGGCAAACAGCGCAGTATAGCCCTTTTCCTGGGGGCCAGGTGATGGAGCATGGTGGCACCAGAGTAATGTGGACAGACATGGAAAGTTTCCCAGCACATCTCAGAAACACACATAATTCATAAAGCCATAATACCTTCAGTCATCATTTCTGAAGTCAAAATGTAGCGACCTTTTGTCAACCATCTAACGCTATCTAACTTTCCACAGTCAAAAGAAAAGATAAATCCACATGGTCAAATTATAGCATTGGAACTGGATTTCATATTGAGTACTTGCTCTGACATAGGTTTATTGTGTAATTGCTATGAATTCACTTATTTATTAACCATTAAAGCTTCATCCACTATAGCTATATCAGAAACAGATAAGTAATATGTTGTTTCAGGCCCCATGTGTGTAGGCTTTACAAAATCTTGTCAGCATAGTGGAATACTATTCAGGAAAGGAACATTATATCCTAGTTTAATTTCACTTCAGAGTAAAAGAAATATACTTTTTAATTTTAATAATAAAGCTTGTTTTTCCCTGGCACTGTCCAAACAATATTGACCTGTTGCAGGACCAGCCACACACTTTTTCTGAAGAGAAAATGAAAATGACCGGGTTAGTTCATTATTCAAGAGTGAAATGGAAATAGATAAAGCAAATATGAAAATACAGGAAAACTTCCAAAATAACTGTTGTTTCAGTACTTTGGAATCTGATCAACTTAAGAAGGCAGTTTATTTGGCATAAATAGTGTGCCAGCTGAGTGATATTTCAGTCATACCACATGGTATACCACTTACCTAGTAGCCTGGTATTTCATATTTTATTTACTAGTCTGCCAGGGTTGAAGAAATATTTACGCCAGTTGATCCAGTCAGCAGATAAGCCTCCAGTCTCCTTATACTGAGATAAAATCAGCTCGGTATGCAGCAGCTATTCCTGAGCTTCACAGGCACTTCGCCATTGTCCATCTCCTCTGAGCCTTCTTCCACTGTGGGGGTTCATTGGTCAGTCACATGGGGCTGCCAAGGCTGAACTCCTTCCTTGGTTTTGCGTTCTGGGAGCTGTATGGATCAGCTAGAACAAGTCTCTGACTGTTCTTCACTAATGCCAATGTTGCCTCTTTGGTTCTGGAATTCCCTTCCTTGGATTGTCTTGTTCCACCAAGGCACTGCACCCAAAGAAACCATACCATCATTATGAGTTTTCTCCCCAGCCTGTAGCCTTCCTCCTTTTCCACAGTGCAAGACCAACTGTCAGTCACAACATATCTGTTGACTCTTAAGCAGGTAGGACAGAATAAGTCATCCTTCCCCAATGACAAGCACCATGAAGGTAGGTGTGGTTTGGATGGCAGGCTTCCAAGGACTCCATTCAATTTGGTACAACATTCTCCATTTGCCACTTCCATTGATGGGTTTTATGCAGCTTCTTAGATGTGCTAATATTTGCTCTGCAAGCTATCATTCTGAGCAGAGATTCCAAGGCAAGGATAGGAATATTTAGAAGCAATTTTACCAAGCTTAATATATCATGAATGGCTTAAAATATGTTTGACTGGCTACTGTCAACCAACAATGAAGGAAAAATTTTAGTGAATCATCACTTAAGTCAATGTATTCAGATGCAACCTTACTCTGTAATGCCCTTGCATGTTTACCAAGCACAGTATAATTAATTTAGGGACCTTTGCCATAAAAAATTGTAGAATTCTCCCATCACAGTAATTGCATCTCTCCCACCAGTTGCATACAAGACCTTCCATAAACTGCTACAATTCTAATCTTGGTACTCATTGAATATGATGGCCTTTGGAGGCACAACCTGCATCCAGGTAGTACTTAATATAAAGGCTTGCTGTAGCTGGAGATTTTACCATTGATACCATTGCACATTTATCACATATATCACATTTATGAGGTCATGATAAAAAGCCTCCAGTTAGCCCATAAAACCATACTACTTCTATAGTGCTTTCAGTTATTACGGGACAATAAATATATGTGAGTATAAGGAAGAAATTTGAAAGGTGGCCTATGTTCGCAAAAAGAGTTATATGGCACCATGCACTTCTGTAGGAACTTTAGGAAAGAAGGAAAAAAAAAAACAAACAGCATTTATTCTAATAACTTACTATTAATTTTTAATGTAGGAGATTAAAAAGCTGTTTAGCCCTCTCGAATGAATAGTTTTAAGTCTATCCTAAGCTGAATGAATTATGCTACCCATTATTACAGTTATACTAGTAATATTTTTCAATACTTTTTTTCATCTTTTCCAAAATATTTGACTTCTCTCGAATCTCAAGCAAAGCACAAAATATCCAATTTCTCCCATGAAATATTCATGTTGTAAGTTATAAGATCAGAAAAAAATCTAAACATTTATGGAAGAGAGATTATAAACCTGGATTTATAAACACATTTTAACCAACATAGAGAAAAGTAACTGGGTCACATGCTCATAAATAAAAAGGACAAGTAACCGCAATAGAAAAACAACAACAAAACTTCTCAAAGGAAAGGGCTAAATCTTAAGTTAATGTGAATACAAGCTTCTTTAAAATCAGCGGAGCTATGCCTCTATACCCTAGCAAAAAATATGGCCCTGGATCTCTGCTTCTCCTAGCAAAGGCCATATGGTAAGCCTTCACACGACTGAGTCCTCTTCATAAATGAACTAGTGTGCTTGGCTAACTTTATACATATGATTTTCCTGTCTGTGACTGGAGTAACATTCCATGAATAATTTATGGGGGAAAATTACAGATTTGCAGTGCTTCGTCATCATTTTAACCGCAAGGCGGGCTCATACTTAGCAAACTTGCATAATGTTATTTCCAGAGATTAAATCCAAAGGGGGAGACATACATCTCATATAAGTGATCGTTCGCATAACATCTAATGTCTGCAGTATCTTTCTCCTAAATGTGCTGGCTTTGGCTTTAAAAGACTAAGAATAAAGACCAGAATGCCAGACCCAATTGACTTTCATAAAACCCTTAGTACATAGAGATATCAAGCAAACTATATGCAGAGGCTTCACTTGCTATATTAGCACACACAGGAGGGAAGGAGGCCAAAGTCATTACATGTCTAAGAGAGAAGCCACTCACCAAGTGGTGTGACACCTGCCAGAGATCTACCTGCTTTGATGAATGTAGAAATAATTAAAGCAAAGGACCTGGTTAGAATTCATGATCTGTTCACCACGCAGGAAGAGACATAGTACACCAACAAAACAGACACAGGGAACAAATCCACTGCTACATTCCCACTGCTTTATTCCTCTCCACCAACACGTGGCAGTCATTAAATCCACTGTAGGTACAATTTTATTTACATGTGAACTTCAGCAAGGTGAATACAACAAAATACCTCCTAAGCCTTTCTTTGTTTTTTTTTTTTTGGCTTACTCTGTCTTTTATTTAGCATCGCACATGACACAGGGCAGCTCACAGCCATGCCTTTCTCTCTGCGATAGAATCACTTATTTCACTCAGGTTAATTATTTTAGACAATGTGATTCTCAGTGCACAGGTTTTTAGATGAAACAGGCAAATGCTCTTGCTCCCTTTTTGGTTGTGAAGCATGCCATCCCTTTACGCAACCACATTTTTTATTCTTTTGTATTGTGACCATAAACCCCATCTATGGCTACAAAAGACAAAGCGATTATTCTGAATTTTCAACTGTAGCCATTTTGCTGATTTGTCTGCTAGCAAAAATCCAGATTTGCCAATGTGCTATATAACATGAAGGGGTTAATGTCTTGGGTTTTTTTTCTTTTTTTTCCTCCTAGGATGCTGCGATCTTCTCAGCAAAGGTTCAGCTTTTCAAAGTCAGTTAGTAATTTCAAACTTAGTGTTTCCACTAAGTATCAGATACATCAAAATCACTTCACTTCCAGAAAGCCCTTTGTATTCAGTCTTGGAAAACTGGGCCTTTGGATAGCCAATCTCTAATCCTTTTTTAATCTCTAGTCCCTTTGCTCACTAGTCATCAATCCCTAAAAAAAAAAAAAAAAAAAAAAAAAAAAAAAAAAACTTGCTTTTGTTTCTTTAACAACATGCATTCATACTCATTTACTCATCAAAGAAAAAAAATAAGTGAATTTTGAGATATAAGAGGAAAAAAAATAAGCAGCAGTAATAAACTTGGAGTCAGACAATACCTAACCTGCAAGGAATGACTGGTTGGAATTGGGATTCTGCTAACACTGATCTATCACAAGCTGATAGAGAACACCCTCATTATAGCCTACAGGAATTTTTATAACAGGATTTCAATCCAAAATTCAGGCTTGAGCAGGCGGAAGAAACTGGTGAGTCATAAGGTTCAGTAAAGCAACTCTGGCGGTGCATTTGCAGGATGATCTTATTTTCTCTTGTTTTGAATTAATGAAAAGGGCTGAACTGTCCTTGCTAACATCATGTTAGGACTCCAAGACATACCAGTTTCATCTAAGATCTTTAAATATGACAGTTTATTTCATGCTCTTTGGATAAATTAAACCAGTGTTCCTTTTCCAAAGTACCTGCAGAACTTCTTCTATGTCTGGGCTTTTATACCAGAAAGGCTAATGAATCAGTGCTTGATTAGGAAGGACAAAAGTTTCTTTGGCCAAATTTGACTTTCAAAGGCAAGCCGAGGGTCAGAGATCTCCATCCTCTGCCTCCAGCTGCAAATGTTCCCCGAGGAAAAAGTATCAGAAGAGAAAGTAGATGTCATAAAAGATATCACAGTTATCAGAAAAAAAATCTGTGCAGTGGCTGGGAGGATTTCATCCCAATAAAAAGATCTGGGAAATCACCAACTGTCAGATGGTCTCCAGAAGAATTAGTAAGAAGCTGAGAGTGGGTTCAAAGCAGACTCTGAGTATTAATAGACAGACTCCCACTTGCATCTGTCAAATCAGAACCCAGTGTGGAGGAAATGAGGTTGCCTGAAAGAAACCCAGACTAGACTCGGAGCAGAGTTTGGTACAGATAGCAGAGAGTCTACTGGGGGAATGACAAATAGACAGATAAGGAAGAGATTTGCATTTTGTCCTCCAAGCTGGAATTGTCATGGGGAGAATGAAAATATGAATTCCCTTAAAAACTTATAAAAGGAAAGAAAATGATGTTGATTACCTGTGATAGCAGTATAACAGCTCATGGTCCAAAACTCATGGTGAAATAAACTAGTCTTAAAAGACATTATGATTCTCTTTGAAGGATATAGTCTCTCTCAGCTTCCTTCACTAAATTCTTCAAAACGTTAATGCTAATGACAAATGTATATAAATGATAAACATATATAAATAAAGTAACTTCAATTTTTTTGAGATGTGGTAAAACAGAATCCAAATACACATGCAACAACATTTTCTTCATATCTCAGCATTAGAAGACCTTGATAAAGTCAGATTTTCATGTAACTATCACTGATTACGTCAAGAACTTTTTCTGACTATATATAGCCTAAGAGTAGTAAAATCACCTTCAGAACAAGTTCTACTCTTCCCAAAAAGTCTGTCTTAATAGATTAAAAAGCCTTTGTGCACTAAATAATCTTTAGCATAAACTAATTTCTCTTACTCAGAAGGTTATATTCAACAGAAGTTTATATTCAGGATCCATTATTTGCTGACACTCCTTAAATTAATAAAGTTAATTTATTAAAGATAGTTTTCATCAACTGGTACCTTTTTCTTGCTTATAGACCTAGTATAAGCCAACTAGAGCATTACAATGATTTCCATATCCACAAAATGATGAAATATTTACTGTGAAATGTCCATCCACCAGTTAGAGGAAAGGAAGGAGTAGGAATTTGTATCCTATTCATTTGCAATTCCCAAAAGAAGTGAGTTTAGGTAAAAAAAATAGAGGCCAAATGTTTACACAAAGCTCTACTCAAATTTGAAGAGAATAAATTTCCAAACTCCCTTCTTTTGTTTAAAATGGAAAATTAAATGGGCCTTCATATGAGATCAGAAAGGGAATAAAAATCAATGCAAACAGACTGAAAAAGTAGATCTTTAAAAGTTCTACTCGGGAGGGAAAAGAAGTCTCACTTTTTAAATCATTATCATGATGGTGAGAGTAACCAAATCTTGAAAGATGCCAAAGCTCTATTTCCTGTACAGAGAAGTAGAAATAGGCATGGTTCAAGGGTTGCTCTGCTGAAGTCAAAAGAGCTATGCATTTTTTTAGCTACACAAATGAATAAGCATGTAAGTGATCTGAGACTTCATAGTTTAGCCATGATGAAATCACCTTTGATTGGTATTTCCTTTGCACTGGCAAACAGAAAACATGACCTTGTTTATTTATGTTTTGTAAAAGCTAAATCTGCTCAAATAAACAAAGATGAACATACCATGCAAAATATAAAAAGCTAAACTTATATGATTTTAGAAACCTTCTGATTCTGGTATCAAGCAAGTCTAATTGACCTGATATTTGCCAAACAGTAACTCTTCTAGGATGACCTGTGTATGAAGTTAGAGAAAGACTAACATATTAAACAAATTCATATAGATTGGACAGAATTAGAACAGTAAACAAATATAAAGGCTTGAAGTAAAAAATGTGTCTCAGAAGTTTTTGTCTTTTCTTTTTCCTTGAAAAGATGATGAGAACCACTGCCACTGAATCAGATGGGCAAAGTCTGGCCATCATTTCCCCATCCCCAGGAATTTCTCCCAGTGACTAGGACCTTCCCAAGCTACCAGACAGAGGCTCTGTAAGGATGTTGGCTAGCTCCTTCAGTGCCTTTTGGTGCATCCCTGCTACTCTCATAAGCTTGGGGAGCTCCACTTTCAACCTTTGCCCTCTCATCTCACCAAGCAGATCTGGGCACAAGCTAAAATTAGCTTTCCTGACATCCAGCAAAGTCACTCACCACTTCATTTTGCTCTTTTTTTTCAGGAGCTGCAACTCCTCCACCTTCTCATGATCGCTGCAGCCAGGGCTGACCTCCACCTTTACCACCCCAACCAGTTCTTCCATGACTTGCCAAAGTCAAGCAACACAACATCCACTGTTCTCTTCTTTTCACTGGAGATAGTCACATCAACAAAGATGACAATCAGAGCAGTCATGATTTCCCCAACATTTTCAAGCTTGCAGTTCAGCACAAATACCTATCAAAGCTTTCCAAATATTCCCCCAGCCTTGGGGGAAAATATCAGTATTCCAGTCTTCTCAGAAGTTAATGATCATTGACATTTTTTTCTCATCTCTTTGTGTTTGATTTTCTTTTTGGTTATAAGCCAGTTTCCTCTTGTAGAATTTCACCTTGATTCTTGAACTTCTGTGGGGAATTCTGTCTTTACATTAGAGGCTGAAAGCTATCAATCAACTATAGTGAAGATAATTCAAGGAGAGAATGTGTAGGTCTTCTTTAAAATCAAAGCATGAAGGTTCTGGAAAATATAAAGATAACACGAGTTTTGCATTATAAGACCCTAACGGAGACTTCATACCTAGGAGCTCCTTCTATAAAGTGATAGCAGTAAAACAGTAAAATTTTTAGAAAAAAGACATATTAACTAACTAATGAAAAAGAAAACTCTCACACATGCTTGAGAACACTAAGTTCCAGGTGTTTTGTTGTTTTAAAATATTTGATTGCTATTAAATTCCAGAATTTAATATCAATATTCTTTATCTGGAAGTCTAAAAGTTGACTTCTAAGTAAAAGTCTCTTATCTTTCAGGAGGGTTCATATCAATTTCAGAGGCAGGTGTTAAGGCAAAATGTGCACTACCCTATTCCCAAATATATTTACATTTTAAAGAGCCTAATATTCACAGAGTCACAGAATGATTGAGGCTGTGAATTGCCTAGTCCAACACCTCCTGTGTTATCTTTATATTTTCCAGAACCTCCTGCTCAGGCAAGGTCAGCTTCAGCAGGTTGCCCAGGATCATGCCTAGTCAGCTTTTGAATATCTCCATGGATGGAGATTCCACAGTCTCTCTGGGTAGTCTGTTCAGTGTTCAACCACCCTCACCATAAAGCAGTGTTTTTTCGGTTTTCTTGTGTTCAAGTGGACTTTCCTGTGTTTCTGTCTGTGCTCTTGCTTCTCATTCTGCCACTGAGCACCACTGAACAGAGTCTGGCCCCATCCTCTTGACTCCCTCACACCAGATATTTATACCCATTAGCGTTTGTAGCTCCTCTGCTGTCCATTAAAGCACTGCACTTGGAAATCATACTACAGCACAGTTATTCCTCTAACAGGCCTATTAAATAGGCCTATGTACGTTAAACAACCCAGTCTTCACTTTTCCATCCCAAAATGAGGGAATAACACCATATTCTGATAATGCAAATACTAGCACTTTCTGGCATTATTCAACGTCAGGAAACAGCTAGGAAAATACTACTAGGGAAACCGGATACTCTCATGCTTGATCTCAGTTCAGACCTTGTAATGTCACATGGGATGACAGTCAATCAGGACTTAAGAGTTAATTAAGCACATCTAGTACCTTTGAAAATTTGGTTCTTATCCCTTGAAGGAAACAGCACAAGGAGTGTCAAGTTAGCCGAGCCTCCTGGAAAATACCAGTAACATATTCAACCCATTCAATTTTTCTGCTTTTCCAGAAAAAGGCTGCTAAGAAGCGAAGATCATTAAACATGAAGAGCAGCAGAAAATTGAGGAGAAAAAAAACTACTGAATTCTTAAAGAAGACTCAGCACGGGGGGAAAGCCTAAATGTTTCCCAGAGTGGTTTTGAAATAAACAATATTTAGATCAGAAATCCATTCCTTTGCCATTTTGTGAGTCTACAGACCTGGGCTTGATTTTGCTTGTGTATCCCTCACATAACACAAAATGTTAGTACAGAATGTGCATTTTGCATGGTGTCCTTCAAATACAAAACTACTCCAGAAATTTTCAAGTATATTCTTTTGTAAAAATTCTGTGAACACAGACTTGCCTACGCAACTTCACTCTCTCTGATCATTTGCAGCAGAATTATTAATTTGCTTAATGATTGCAGAGGGCCTTAAACTATGAGTAACAGAAAGTGAATAAACAGTACAAGAGCTGCAGGGAAGACAGAAAAAGTGTTGCTTCCTGCACCACCTGAGTGACTACTGAAGGTGCTTGAAGGGGGCACGACATCTGCTCTGAAAGGCAGAGTGCCAGATCTCATTCAGACTGTGGAGATGCAAGCTATTGCAGAAAAGGTGTAGAAAGGGCCACAAACGGCTCATAAGCTCAACTAGAACAAGTCTCTGTTGTGTTCTGAAAATTACTGACAGGATTTGTTTTTTCTTAAGTGGGAAAACATTTGAACCCCTCACAAGGGGCTACCATGTTCTTTAGACCTCCAGTAGCAGTAGGCTGATATTCTGCAGTGCCCATAAACCCAGTGGGGCTGTGGTGGAGTTTTTTTGTTTCTGGATTTTGGAGGATTTTTTGACAATATCACTCATCTTCTTTCTGTCACTGAATTCCAAAATCTTCCTGTCCTCTTTAAACAAGGAATTCTGTGAATCTAAAAGAGGACCTTAGCAGCAGAAGATAGAGGCATAACCAGCAGCAGAGACCAAAACCAATCTATTGTATTTTTATGTGAAGTATACAAAATTGCATAGATCAGTGGATGAGTAAGATTTTTATTCCTTCAGGTTTTTGTCTTGTCTTCTCTGAGGAAAAGTCACATGGAATTTAATAACCAAAAAAGACTCTCAAGGTATTAAACAAGCTCTATAAAAGTGGCTATAAATATTCTTGTATGATTTTAACAGATAACTTTTCTTTAGGCTACATGAGCACCAAGAGAACTGACTTAATCAGATGCAAATAATCTATTTACTTGTGTGTTCACCCTGAGGTCAACACCACTTTCTCTGTAGCATTCCTTTATGTAAGCCACCTCAAATGGAAAAACAAATAAAAAAACAAAAACAAAAGCAAAAAAAAAAAAAAAAACTTGTTTAAGAGCAACTTTTCCTTCTAACTGTCATAAAAAGGGCTTGATCTGGTGTCACCAAGGTTTATATCACTTCCAAGCCCTTGGCTTTTTGAAGTTTTTATTCCCATGACAGTGAATCTTCATGCGAGACAACATGCTTCAGTAGAGCTAATGAATGTTTGGCCCTGCACATCAACACAATAGAATTACAGCTCTTTGTAGTCCTGCTTCATTGTACCACCAAGGACAGGGAGCCTCCTTGTGCGTACCCTGAATCCTTTCCTTCCCTCTTGCCAGCTTTCTTTCCTGCATAAAATACACCATGTGAGGCACAGGGAACACCCAGGTCATCCTCAGATCCAGAGCATCCCCAGGTGCCTCCCTTTAGGTGCTCTTTTACACACAAGAGCAGGCAATTCCCTTCCTAAAAAACCTGTAGACTTCTTGCATTGCTATTCTGTAACAATGAATTAATAGGGGGTAGTGATAAAATATTTGCTACTTTTCAGTTCCTCTAAACACTCCTTTGCTCATATATCAGTAGAAGGTGACTAGAAAAGCCCTACCTTGCCCAGAAACACCATCTATTATCCACACTGCTATTGTCTGCCCTATAAAATCCTGCAGAAGGAATACAGTTTCCCTCCAAATTTTTTAAGAATGTTCTGAATCACTAACAAAAGCTTATTATCTTTTCTGAAAGTCTAAACTTCACATAAATATAAAATATATTTCCCACTTTATATATAACTGTTGACTTAATTAGAAATCTGCCCTTTACCTAATACACACAAGAAATGTCATTTAAAGTATTGCTAACTTATTTGGCTTCCTGTTCACTCATTAATTGTACACATTTTTCACCTGTATTTTTCATTATTCACAGTAAGGCTATTTTTATATGAGTATTTTGACAACTTCTTAACTGCAAATGCTCACTGATTTTCTAGCAATCCTCTGCAGATTTTTTAGCAGTAGATGATTTCCTGGCATGGTACCAGCAGAACTTCACGTTTGCACTTCTAGAAATTTAAATTGGCATATGAAATCCTTTTTTTTTTTTTCGGGGGGGGAGGGGTCTAATCTTTCAGTGAAATTACCCAGTCTTCAGCTAGTCCTCTTAATTCATATAACTCCATTGACCTCAGTGGAGCAATAACAAATTACATCACCAAATACATCCTACTATCTCAGCTGAAGGCCTTAAGCATCAAACTCTACTATCCACAGTCCTGGAATACTGATGAACAAAGTGGGGAAAATCTATAACAAGATGCATTTGGTGTGTCTATACCACTGCTTAATTCATGGGCTTATTCCTTCTAGAAATGGTGACTTATTGCTGGAACAGTTGAAGGGGGGCAAATTTATACTGAATGTCTGTTTGCTTCAGACTTCTGGACTCTTTTAGGTCTATTATTATATCAACATACGATTCACCTGTATCCAAGTTATCGTCAAACACACGGTTATCTGCAACCAGAATTTAATGAACTGGGTCAAAGCATCTGCCTTAGAAAACTTTCAGCAGATGCCGTCACAAAGCATCCCACACCACCATGTCCTTAAAAAGTATTCCCTGATGACCTGGGAGGAATAGGTCAATGGCACTGTTTTTCTTGACTCTTCAGTGCCTTCACTTGCTGATCACAGAGGCTCATGGTCAGACTCTCCTCTTGCTTTTCTTCCAGTACTTCGTTGACTGTATAATCTCTGGTGCTTAACCAATTTGACCTTTCTAAATTCAGAAAATGCAACATGGAACTACTATAAATGCAGATCTTTTATTGCTTATAATACTGTTCACATGTACACTACTTTATCTATTCACAGCAGAGTATTACAGTTTTGCTGTTGAATGCAAGAGTAATAATGAACACACAGAAATCTCAGTCTCACATTTTTATAGACTTGCTTCTGTTCCAAATTTGCTACAAGCGCTAAAGGAAAAAAAAAATAAAAAGAACTGAGCAAGGAAAAAAGTGTGTAAGTGAATGAGTGTAAGTGAAAATGTAATTTTCAAATGACTTTTTTAGAATAGTCTGGAGAAGTGCATAAAACCCCACATATTTTAGTCTGTATTCTGATTATTTTAGGTAAAGATTGTTTTTCTGAGTGTTTGGCATCACTATAACTAAATCAGTTGCTATATTAGGCTAAAGAGATTTAACTTTTTTCTGTAGATAGGCTTAGCTGCATGACAAAGTTGCAGTGCTCCACATCAGCTACAGATTGTTAATGAGGCAGGGGTAGCACATCTACTCCAGTAATTCTGAGAGGGTTCTTTATTATTATTAGTCATCAGTGAATAATTCATAGCAACCTCAGTGAATCCGGTTTGTTCTTCTGTTCTGCAATCAGCCTGTGCTTCTTTCCGGAATATTTGTTGCTCCCCGAATTATTTGTCAAATATAGTCTCAGCTGGTAGATCCATCAAAAGCAGCTTCTTGAAAATACTTGAGGGAAAGAATTCAAATGTACAATAGGTTTCATCAGACACACAGGCTCAGGACAACTTTTTCTCCAGATTACAAACTAGAACATTGGAACAGAGATACTGGCTAGAATTCATTCATTTGATCAATCAGATATAGATTTATTTGGAGGACTAAGAGAATTTTAGCTTCTTTTGTCCTCACACTACAACAATATACACTTCAACACACAATAATGCAACCTTCTACCAATCAATTTAGTTTAAACTCTGCCTTGAATTGATGAAATATGTATTTTTCATCAAAAATACATTGAAAGATTTCCATTTTCCTTCTAGAATGTCCTTTTCTTAGTTTGTTAGGATATTTGCAGAAACAAAAGCAAACTGGAAAAATTAGTAAATTTATATGCATGAATAATTAAGAAGAGGAAAAATAAGGAATTCACACAACTGTAGTAGCTGAACTCTATTTCATATAACTGAATCTATTCCTGTAAACAAACCAATGGCTTAACAGAAGCCACTAAAAACTTTTTCTAATATTTGTTTGCCTTAGCTCACTTCCCTTTACTCCAAAATGCTTATAATCCTTGCTTAGAGAAAAGTTTTCTCTATATAATTTGTTGAGTTCTGTGGATACATTTCTATATTTTTCTTCTCTTTTTCAGTCCTTTCTTAGTCAGGCCAAGCAGTTAAGTATCAGCTTATGGTTCCACATGACATATCCTTCATGGCTGAGTAATTTTAACAGGGCTAAGTAATTCTTTCAAGAGATCTTCCGAAAGGATCTGGAGCTTCTCTACACTTCTGCTTCCTTTCCTACATATTTATCCAGGCTTTAGCTGATGAACATTTTGTGTGCACTTGGCATTTTTTCTTCATCCTATTTCTTATTGAACAGGCTTATTGAACTTGCTTTCTTTCATGAAAAAGAGAAGACTCTGAATGACTTTACTGTTTACACTAAAATTTATCAGCAAAAATAGTATTTTCCTAAATGATGTGTTGCATAACAGTTTCCTATAGTTTGCAGAAAAAATGTGAAGGAGAAATTGAACGCTTTTAAAAATTATTGGCATTCAAAAGAGCCTACAAAATTTTCATTTTTCATCCATCTTTGTCAGTTATAAAAATATCTTTGTCATTAATTAGGAGCAGCCAATGAACATGTTGCCAGATGTCGCTGTCATTGACATGCTATTAGAAATACCTGGTCTGCTCATGTTGCAGAGTGCTTAACTCCACCAGTACTCCCGCTAAGGTTAATTCGCAGGGGCAAGCAATGCACAGATTCAGCAATGGCAGTATGTGGTGATGGGGCTGAACTGTGCTGTGAGAGCCGACAGTCAAAGACAGAGCATAAGCCCTGCTTTTCTAGAAGCAGGTAAGTGAGGTATCTGAATGCAGTGTGCCAGTGCATTTGGCAATTTCCTCCTTCATCTCAGAGACAAGCGTTGTCTATAATGGATTCCCTCTTCCTCTCGGCCTGCTCACTTACAGCAGCTGAGTCTTTCAGAATGCGAGAAACCACGTTAAAAGGAGGACAGCTGTTTGTTTTCTGGAGGCCTCTCATCTAAGCACTCTACAGTCATACTCATAGAATCACAGAATCACAGAATGGTTGAGATTGGAAGGGACCTCTGGAGATCAGCTAGTCCAAACCCTCCTGCTCAAGCAGGGTCACCTAGAGCATGTTAGACAGGGTTGCATCCAGGCAGGCTTTGAGTATCTCCAGAGAAGGAGACTCTACAACCTCTCTGGGCTACCTACTAACCCAAACAACATGGTATGTGAGTGTCCTTTTAAAATGCAGAAGGCAAAAATGAAATTCAAGATACCTGAGGCTAAGAGTCTTACTTATAATTTACCTTTCAAACACATCAGGCTGCTTTGCTTGCTTTTTCAGTACTTTTAATAGAAAGCAAAAAATATTTATTGCCATATATGTTTGTCAAGGGATAGAAGAGCACAAGGCTTCAGTCATAAAAAAATCTAAATCTCATTTAACATGTTATGATTATGCTGGTATTTTTGATGCTTTGGGCTTTTTCCTGGAGATTTACACAGTGGTCACTCAAACAATCTGCGAAGGTACCACTGACCTCTGCTTACGCTCCTGGCCTGGGTACAAAAGATGTAAAATCTTTGGTTTCTTTTCTCCATGTTATAAAAATCTTAGATGTTTAAAGCATAAAGAATACTTCTGGAATGTCTGGTGGTACAAAAATGATGGTCTGCTTTCTCAGAGATACTTCCTTTCCAGTAACACCCTGCTGTCTCCCTGTGAGAAGCTACAGCAGAGCTAGAGTCTGTATTTTTTAGTGAGAAACTGAAACTTAATAAGGATCCATAAAATCTACAGCAGAATTGGAAAGTACAACAAATTTTTAAGCCCAAGATTACCTCATAAACTCTGAAATATCCTTACTCTTTCTTTTCTTAGGACATATCTATTCTGTGCTATCCAGCACAATGTTAAAAATATCTGAGCTTGCTCCAAGACAGCCCATTTGTACAATGGGAGTAATTTGACACTGGCATTAATGCTTGAGAATTTCATGAGCACATTGTTTAAGGCAACTTCTGTATTAAAAATAGCCTTCATGAATATCAGACTCCGATTTTCTTGAGCAGATGTTTAAATTCTTCAATTCTTAAGTCTCTTCTGGAATGTGATGAAAATCATTTGTCCTATGTACATCTCTGATTTAACTATAGCTTCTTCTATACTACCTCACAAGAAGGCTATTCAAGGCCATTCATCCTTTTCCTTCTAAAAACATGGCCTTGGGATCTTGTCATTCTCACCTGTAGTTTATCTCACATGTCACTGTTTTACAAATCGCCAATGCACAGAGACTGTAGTCTCCTGTGTGAGCCTAATCCTTTCAGCATTATTCAGCCTTCAAGGTATTTAGTTGTATCACAGATTTCTTTTCTGATATTGTTCTAGAGAGGGCTTAAGTGTAATTTTGAGTATCTCCCAGCTTGTACCCCTACTGAATAGCCTAGCCTTGCGCCCAGATGCATAGGAACAAATTGGTGAATACGTCCTTGATACAGAACAGTCTTATCTCCATTCCTGTGCACTCCCTTATTGAAGAATTTGACCCAGAAATACAGATTAGACAGCACTGCTAACATCGGAGGTCCACCTTGAATCTCTTAGATGTTTGCAGAGTTGTCAGCCCAGCACTACAGCTGTGGCCCCAACAGGGAGGTTTTGAGGGTATTTTCCTTGTTTTCAAGGAAATAAGATGCAATTTTAAAATAATACAGATTTTGGTACACAGACACAGACACACACACACACACACACACACACACACACACACACACACACACACACACACACAACAGCGAGCTAATACTGGGCAGAGAAAAGTAAGCTACCGGAGAAAATGGAGACCTATGGCTTAATAGCAGCAAAAAGCACAGAGTTCAATCAACAGATGTGATTACCACATCTGTCCTCTGGCTGGAAAGCATTATGGAGTTCAGCTGTACAAACGCAGTCCCTGCAGATGTTTCTCTCTCTGAAGAAAGTCAAGAGAGGAGATGATGCACAAGGCCCAGACCCTCAGAGGGACCAGAGCTGGGTGCTCACATCCCTTTCAGGACTTGGACCTGCCTCCCTCAGTGGTATTCCTGACAAGCTGGAGTTGCTTCTGGGCAGCTTCAGGCGATGCCTATCAGCCATGAGCAAGCCACAGGGATTTCCTGAGCACATGGTTGTCCTGGCTGCAGCTGGCTAGGTGACTGTTCTCTGACTCAGTTTTGCTCCTATCAACAATACTTGTTTTCTTCAATAAGTACCCATGATAGCCCACACCTCATTTTCCTTTTTTACCTCCTTTTCTGAGTCTAGAAGGAGCAGGAGAAAACCACAGTAAAAAACATGTGATCTTGCCAAGGCTATGGGGTATTGGAGATACCCTCCTATGGTTGTGGAAATTGAAGATTTTACCAAAGTTAAACAGTCTTCATCTGTATCGAACATTTACACAAGTGGCTTATCAAAGATGGCCAAGACAGTCTGAAGGCTGCACACAGCTTATAATAATTTTATATTTGGCACAAAGATATGGGACAATGATATAGTGTACAAGACACCATGTGTCAGCAACATATATATATTTGTCACTTTTTTTTTTTCCATTTATAGGTTCACAGAGTGTCCTGAAATCATCCTGAGCTAGCAACAGTTTTAAAGAAAAGACTACTAAAATCAGAAGCAAAGTCTGAGTGGGCAGTGAGCCACTATCTAGCATTGCCTAAAGTCTTTCAGCCTGCTTTTCCACAAAACTCTCACCAAAATGGGCAGAACATACAATAAATGGCTGACTTCACCTATTCCTCACCAGTTCTTTGTGAATCCTGGGTACAAGTCAAAGCCAAGACAGATCTGACAGTAGCAGAGTTTCTCTGGATTTACAGTGCCAAAAGAAACAAGGAGATAGGGATAGGGAATAAGAATTGTCTCAGCCTTAATTACGAGGTGCAAGGGAGGTAGCACTTAGCCCTTACTGATGAAAATCCGTTCGATTTCACAGGGCTTGTTTGGCTTCAGTACTGAGCCACACACAAATCTGGAGTTGTAAGTGCACCGTAAATTCATACTAGACACTAGAGTGCAATATATAATGGAAATACTTAACCTTTTTAAAGTAGCTTTGGATATCTGAAGGTATCTGCAAATTTCATAAATGCTTCTGACCAGAAAAAGAGTAGTGGAGGAAGGAATGTAAGAAAAATGTTTTTTTTTTTCCTTAAAGTGTCAAGATAAGTGAAAAATATAACATTTCAAAACGTCTGCAATGGTACCTAGCCTAAATTTGGGCACCTACTATAGAAAAAAAAGAAAAAAAAAAAAAAAGAGAGAGAGATGAAACCAAATAGTTTATTCTCAGCAAATGAAAGAATCCATTTTACCTGAATAGCTTACTTTTCCCTAATTCTCATTTTTAAGTGATGACTATGAAGGGGAAAATTTTTCATTTCAGGCTGACCAAAAATAAACACCCTACCCTCGCCAGGGCCAAAGAGACAGTGTATGATATCATACCTTTCAGATGCCAACTCAGGCCTTTTGAAAAACGATATTGGCTAAAAAAGGGATGGATGAATGTAGGATTAAGCAATCTGGCTCTCAGGCTCTGGCAAGCCCAAGGAACTCTTTCCTCGGAGCAAGTGGAGCAGAGCAACGTAGGCACAAACAAGAAGCCAGTCACAACCTACTTCCAAATGGGCCAAGCTGCTTAGAAGAAATAGGCCTTGCAGAAGATTGCTGTGATACACTCAGGTCAAGAGCCTCCTTCTGCAAGGAAGAAGGAAAAAAAATCTTTCTCAAAGAAATGACAATGAGCCAAGCAAGCAGAAAAAGCATCAAGAAAAATACGAGTGGTGACTTTAATCATCTCTCCTACTGCCTTTCTCACTACTGAAAGGGTTTTCTCCAGCTTTAACTTTGAGATTCAGCTACTGATCAAGACTGAATGCTTTCTGTGGTCACCGTTGCATAGCAATTAACACCACTAGCATTGTGGTGCTCACAGCTCTATTACGCGACAACTGATTCAGAGAAGTTTTGCCATAATCTGCCCAGTCCTTCAGTTGAATGTTTTACACAGGTAGGAGAGTAGAGTAGGTACTCTTACTACAGGAACCACCATGAGAAAGGGAAAAGGGGGATGGAAAAGGCAGTAGAATGGAGCCAGTCCTTAAGTTGAAGATCAAAAAGTCAAGCATCTGTCAAAATTTAAAAGTCTATTTTTTGGCAACCTTGGAAGAGGGACTACAGTGCTGCTAAAAAGCACAGAGCTGTTGATGAGCAGCCTCAAATTTCCTTACAAGATCAAACAAATTGTGCCTCTTTTTACACATGCATGTGTATGCCAATGCAGGGGAAATGTAATTATACAACTTCCCAAATGTTACACATTATACTTTGATGGGGTTTGTGCCCTTTTTCAGATCATTTTGTACAAATATTGCAGCTTCTTGCAGAGCAGTGTTTAAGTATTTAAATATCTTCTTAAGTATGGGAGTAGTTGCTTTAAGTACTTTAATATATTACAGGCATTATGTAGAAGTGTATTTGAAGACAAAGCAAATATAAGCATAAGCTATAAAGAAACCACATATAATTTGTTACTATAAATAATCAAATTGAAAAAAATGGCTTGAAAAGCAAGAGTCATTCTAGTCAAAATCATCTGCTGAGTTGGTCCGTTCTCTGCAGCTCCATCTTCTGACTGTGACCATTTCCTATGAATTGCTCAAAAATGAGCTCCAGACACTGCAGCAGTAGTCCAAAGAATGGTATTGCATGTTTACTAAAAAAAGTTGTAGACTGTAATCTGCTGACGGATTACCTACAATGAGGAAAAAAAAAAACAATGTAGATACAGAATTTTATTTTTTAACCAAATTCTATAATTTTAGGGCTGTTTTAATAATAAGCTTCACCACCTTATCTGAAAAACTGTTTTTTTTTTAACTGACATAAACAGTGTCCTAAAACTAGACAGAGATTCATTACTATAATGAAGCTTCTAATAAATGCTTTATATAATTTTTATAAAACTATAATTTTTTATCAAAGCTTTACTGCATTTTTTTCCAAAAAATAATGAATAAACTTCAAAATTCTCAGTTCTTAAGTCTACATATTTACATAAAGTTCATATTAGCCTAATATAACTTCTTAGTGTATATAGGAGGCTAGAAATCACAGGGTTTTGAAGACATGGTAATTTCAACAAGGTTCCACATAAATATCCCTTCTCATATCAGCAATACTACTTGACTCTAGTCTCATATGAAAACCAGAAATTACCCAACTGCACAACAGAGAAATTATGTGCTTATCATTTTTTTTCCCAGACCTGAGAAAGGATGCAATTACAGGTAACTGCTCCTGAGAGATAGTGTGCTTATTCACTCATCCTGAAAGCTAACTCTTGTAGTTTTGGAAAACTTCACTTCTTTCTACACTGCATGTAAGCAGGGCATTCAAGCCAATTCTCCTAGACAACATTTCATTATTGCTAAAAGAGAGGAGTCTTTGAATATTTGCATTAATCTGATCCATACCTTCAAAAACAATGAGGAAAAAGTATGGGAAGAAGCCAGGGGCTGATCAGAGAAGATAAGAGGAAATAAAGAGGTAAATGATTATAAGACTAGAAGGAAAAGTAAGACAATAAGGGGAAATAGGAATCATTATTAACTCACACTTCAAACACAGCTTTGGGGATGTATTTACTTATGGATGTCGTAGGTCTTTGCATTCAGCCCTGAAGGGCTTTCAGCCCTGGCCTACAGACCACAATTCTGCAATTTGTGGGTTTCCCCTGAGCACCCACGGATCAGTGACAAGGTATTTTGCAACCATGTACACATTCAGAGAGTGCAGTATGAGTGAAACAGGCTTTACAAGTCATTTGGAAGATGACAGCAACATGCAGATACAAAAAAAGTGCTAACATGATGGATCTGAGGAGGTATGAGGCTTTCATGGAGACAGAGCACGTCAGCACCATTGCACAAGTCCTCATTTTGCATGCTGTGTACACTGCTGGTGACCTCAGCCCCAAAAGATTAATTTAAATCAGCAAATATGTAATTCAGATCCTTAAAGGAGCATAGATCACCTCTTCAGACAGCAAGATTAAAAGTGTTTTCATCTACACAAAGTTTGTTTACATCTAATAAAATAAAATAAAAAATAGAGCAGGGGGAAAGGGAAAGAGAAAAGGAAAAGGAAAGGGAAAGGGAAAAGAAAGGAGAAATGAGGCATATGCTGTTTATTCGTAATTATCTCTGAGAACAGATCTCAAAGAGGAGTGAGAAAAAATTTGCATTTAAAGAAGTAGAAGAACTCAGTTAAAGAATAAGGCTAGCACTAGGTAAAGTTAAATTGCTTATGAGAAATGCAGTTACAAAAAGAACTGTAACTCCAGGAGTGTAGCTCTGGAGCTGTCCACACAAGACAGCACAGGGCAGGGATCCATATTGCTTTAAAGCAGAGCTGAATCAGTTCGGGGAAAGATGCCAGAAATTCTACAGGCAGAAAATAGATTCAAGTCTTTAGGTATCTATCATGTTGGTAGACACCGTGACTGCTGCTTTTCTGCACCACGCTGACACTGTGTTCACCTCACAGTTCAGAGCTGCCTGGGAGCCATGAGTATTATTTCCTCTCTGATGTACTACTCGGCTGTGGCATAGGGTTTCTTCAAATCCTGGAAATTGGTCATGGAGCAGAGGAACAAAGCAGAGTGTGTCACTGCTTCAGTTGGTATGAACATCTCAGATCTAGAGCTAGCGTGTCTCCTGACAGTTTCTAGGAATGAACCTAGAAACAGAAACAAGGAAGGGACTTTCCACAGTCCTTTGCACACACATGCTCACGCACGCACACACACACGCAGAGGTGTCTGTGTGCACGTGCGCACACACACACACACACACGTCTCACTCCCTACTTTCTCGTAGGAGGAGGGTGCTCTATCATAAAAGCAATTTCAGAAAGTGTTCATGGCTTGGTGAGCAGAGATTTCAGGTCCCATATATTGAAAAATGATGAGATTTGGAGCAGTAGCTGAATGAAAAAGACATCTAGAATGATATTGTATTTCCCCAAGTGAATGGCACAGAGATGAAAAATCTGCCGGCTGTATGAGGGGGCCAGGCCCGCTGCCCTTCCCTTGGAGAGGAAGGTGAGGGGGAGACAGGAGAGGCAGTGCTTCCCACCTCAGCTTCGCTAAGGACCGCCTGCAGCCCGCATCTCACAGCAGAGCTGGCGGCTATGCATCTGTCCCTTGCCCAGCCTCCAGAAGAAGGCACAACCAGCGCATTAGACAGCTGTTAGAAGCTGGAGGTTTCTTCTCAGCTCCTTAAAACTGTTTCACCACTGCTGCTATCTACCTTTTGGATGCTTTCAGGCAGGGAAGCCTGGTGAAAATACCTGGCAGAGGTTTCCACCGAAAGACTTTCCCTGGAGAAACACCCAGCCGCTGCCCGGCCAGTCACCGGGAGGGAGGGAGGGGGCTGAGGAGAGGGTATTTCCCGGAAAACAGACCCCCCCCCCCAGCCCCGCAGGGGGGCGGCGGCGACTACAAGTCCCAGGCCGCCCGAGGAGGAGCGCGGCGCGGCGCGGCGCGGGGGCTGCGCGCTGATCCTCGCCCTCGCTGCGGCGGGAGCGCAGCGGCGCCCAGCGACCGGCCGCAGCCCCGCCGCCGCCGCCCGCAACTTTTCTCGCCTCCGGAGCCGGGCAGGGGAGTGCGCAGGGCGGCGCGGAGCCGGGCAGGGCAGGGCAGCCTCTCCGGGGAGCGTGCGGGGCGCTGCGCGGGAGCGGCGCAGCGGGCGCGGGGCCGGCAGCCGCGCAAGGGAGCCGCGCGGCGCAGCAGCCTTGCGGGGCAGCGCTGCGAGGGAGCCGGGCAGGGCGGCTGCGGCGCCCGGCGGGGGCGGCGCGGGGAGCCGCCCCGGGGCCGGGCTGCCTCATCGGGCGGCGGGGCGGGCCGGGGCAGGGGCCGGGCCCCCGGCGGGGCGGGGGGCTCCATGGGCGGCGGCGGAGGCGGCTCCGCGCGGGGGCCGCCCGCCGCGGCTGATGCCGCTGCCGGCCGCCCGCGGGGCGGCTGAGGCGGGCGGCGGGGCGGCGGGGCGGGCCGGCGCCGGGGCCGGCGCCGGCGCCGGGGCCGGGGGAGGCGGCGGGCGGCTCTCGGCCATGTGGCGGCCGGGCGTGTGCGGGCTCCTGGGCCGGGCGTGCCTGCTGCTGCTGCCGCCCTGCGCCCTGGTGCTGGCGGCGGTGCCGGGCTCCGCGTCCCACCCGCAGCCCTGCCAGATCCTGCGGCGCATCGGGCACACCGTCCGGGTGGGGGCCACCCACCTGCAGCCCCGCGGCGCCGCGCCCTGGCCCCAGGGCGGCGGGGCGGCGAGCGGGCGCGGCGGGCGGCGGGCGGCGGCGGGCGGGAGCCCCGACGGCGAGGGCGCCGGGCCGCGGGGCCGCCGGGCTGGCAGCGGCAGCGGGGGCGAGCGGCGGCCGCCCCCCGCGCCCCTGCCCGCGCCCTCTCCGCGGGACGCGCTGCTCCTGGCCGTGGCGAACCTCAACGGCGTGGCCGGGCTGCTGCCCTACAACCTGTCCCTGGAGGTGGTCATGGCCATCGAGGCCGGGCTGGGGGACCTGCCGCTCTTCCCCTTCTCTTCCCCCAGCGCCGCCTGGAGCAACGACCCCGTCTCCTTCCTGCAGAGCGTCTGCCACACCGTGGTGGTGCAGGGGGTCTCTGCCATCCTCGCCTTCCCGCAGAGCCGGGGGGAGATGCTGGAGCTGGACTTCATCTCCACGGCCCTGCGCATCCCCGTCGTCAGCATCGTGCTCAGCGAGTTCCCCAGGAGGAGCCCGGTAAGGTGCTGGGCAGCCGGGCAGGGGCAGCCGGGCAGGGGGAGGCAGGGGCAGGGGTCTCCCCTGCATGTCCACACCGCAGAGCAGGCTGTCATAACCCCGTAGCTACCACCTGCCGCACTGGCACCCCCTGCAGAAAGGGGTCGGGATCTGGGCAGGAGGCAGCTGGTGGGGCAGCTGCCTCCCATCCCACACTTCTGCCCACCAGCATCTCCTGGCCTGAGTGAGAGCAAGCACAGATGCAGGTTGGTAGGAAGGAGAAGGGACTTTGCACAGGTCCGGACTGAGGTGAAGCTCTCTGACTTTGGGATTAACAGGATTGCTGCTTCTTGTCTGTCTCTCTACTTGCAAGAGTGCATCATCTCTTTCCATAGCCCTGGGTCTCGACCCCTTCTAGAGAGAGGTGGGAAGGGTGAGAGGGGGTCAGGGAGAAGCATAAATGTTTTTGCAAGGCAGGGAACTCAGCTGTAGAAACTAAGTTGTGAGCAGAGTCATACACCCTGTACATTGCAGAGTTGGGAAGATAAAGGGGTTATCTTTGGTGCAGCCTGTGTGCTCCTGAGAAAATGCTCTTTAAAGGTTCTTGGCCTCTGTGAGAAGGACACTTCTGATTCTGGACCAAAGGAATGTCATTAGTGAAAAAAAATGGCCAACACTAGCATTCAGGATGCTTTATTTATAACTGGTCTAAATGCTGTTTGACAGTTTTGTGGGGTGGGTGGTATAGATTATTCACCATCGCTATTTACCAGGACCAAATGACACTTCTCAGGAAAGTTGTTGGCTATGATCTGATTTTATGTTGCTGAGGTCTCTAAAGTGTAGAGATTTTCTTTCCTTGTAGTTCTTGCAATACTGCTAGATCAGATATTTGAAGCATTAAATTGCTTAACTGAGAGAGTAGAAACTGAAGCGTAACTCTGTTTACTTGTCAAACTAAAATAGTAGAAACTAAAATCTGACTGTATTTGACTGCCTAATTAAAGCTAGTGTCTGAAGGAAGCTAAACTTTCTATCATTTAGAGGTGGCAACTTTATGTTAGACACTCTGGAAAAAAATGACAGTTCAGTATTTTACAGATGTGTGTTTGATGCCAGTAATCACATTCAGGCAAAAGAAGAGGAATCTTTAGGAAAAAAAAAAATCTCTTCTGTGTAGTCCACTTTAGAGAAATTTGTAAGTAAAATGGCAGAAGCTGCCATTTAAGTAGCCAGGGAGAAACAGTTGTTTTATGCAAAAGATGATATTTTGCACTCAGAAAGAACTTGTGCACTCAAAATGTAATCAGAAAAACAGATTACCAAGTGAGAAGAGTGAAAGCAAGTGCAAAAACAAAGTTGGATCATTTCAGACCTCTGTATTTTGTATATTAGATAACAGGATAGAAAAGGTAGGAAAAGAAAGTCTATGCAAAGCAATTCATAATTGAAGGTGTGACTGCTGCATGCCTGTTCTGAACTGAGCTAGTTTTGTCTAGCTCAGCAAAAAAACATGTAGCTTAGGGTTCTCAATAGATTTGTCTGGGAACTCAAGGGTACTATGCCATAATTGCTACATGATTGATGCCAGTAGCACCTAAGTTAGCTTAGTTGCATCTATAAACCTTGAATTTACTCTCTCAGTTATAACTGAGTCAATAGCCCAAGCCCACTGAAGATGAAAGCCTGAACCCAGGATATCCTTGCTGTGTCTGTTAATATCAGAATTCTTTTCTCTTCCATAAAAAATGGCTCTAAGTTGCCTGAGGACCCAAAAGGTGAATTAAATGTAAAATAAATGTAAACCACGGTTAGATTCGTTGTTCCTTTCCACAGACTTAAAGGTTCTTGCTAACTTTCATCTTTTTTCTCCGTTGGAAGCAAACTGTGGACTGTTATTAAGGCTTCCATTGGATATACCTGCCCCCCATAAGGATTTTGTTCTTAAGCAGACATTTAAATTGTCTTCAGTGACATTGAAGCCAGTGCCTAACATTAAACCCATGCTTAGTGGCTGAATAGATTTAGTTTTCTTTAGTCCAAAAAGATCACTCTTCACGTCTTTGTGTTTTAATAAGAAACCCTTAATCTTAGCCAAAGGCCAGCAGGGAATCCAGGTAGATTAAGTGCCAAAGCTGGCTTAGAGGGCTGTGACATCTTTCTGCATGCTGGTTTTTGTACACTTATACAAAACCATTTTAAGGCTAGCAATGGAAGCCGTTGCCCACTAGCCTTATCTCACACACTTCCCAGGCTTAAATGTTTTCCGTCAGCAGCTGGTGCAGGGAAGACCCCAGTCAGGCTGGACTTAGCAGCCTCTGCTGGCTTGCTACCAGCTCCGCTAGCAGCCACGAATTTTGTGTATCACACAGTCCCATGCTAGTGCTGCTGTACGAAACAGGTATCTCATGGCCTTCACACCTATCCTGCTTTACAACCACTCATAGCCCAAGAACCAGAAACTGATCACTTCTAGCGACTGGCAGTTTTTGAGGTGAGCGTCTACCTTTGTAAATGACAGCTGTGTAGGTAAGACAGACTTTGCTAATAAGTCTAGCATGTAAGTTTTCAGGGGAGAAAAATTACGAAAAGTTTGAAGCCTAAGATCCTCGTGAAGTATCGACCTCCCTAAGCTACTTTGGTAGACCCTTCCTTTCCTCATTCCCTAGCAGCGCAGCAGTGCACTTGTGAGCATTGCCTGCAATTAGCTTTCTTCCAGGCACGGATAGGAGCCACACCATAACTCCTCTTTGCCCTTGAGGAGCATTTCCTACTGTCTGTCTTGTTAGCAACACTGCAAACATGCGAACAGCCATTAGATTTACTAGGTACCATCTCAAGCTGACTGTCCTCAAGTATTCAGAATTTTTAAAGGAAAGGATGTTTTTTAAAGGAAAGGAAAATGATGTTTTTAAAGTAGCAACATCTGCTGAGGCTGTGTTTTCCACATCAGGTCAGGACAAGAATATAACACTTCTACTGTTGTTGAATATAACAGAAGAATATAATAACCAGATGTTCACAGTAAGTGATAAAACACTGTGCTTCTCTGATACGGCAAAAAGCAGTACTTAAATGAAAAAGAAGATTAGGATCCAAAACTGAAATATACTTCCTTAATACTGACTGTTGCCTCCTTTACATTTGATGACATACTTCAAACATGTAACATCCAGAGAAACTCTGGAAGACATTCATGTAATATATAACATTCAGAGAAACTGGAAGAGACTCTGAAGTCAGCTGGATGTACTTAGGGTTTCTAAAAGCTGTCTGGTTGCTGAAGCATCTTTTCGGAAAAATCCGTTCTGCATTAAATTTCTGCTCTCCTGAAGTTTTTAAAAAAAAAAGAGCAAACAGTAGCCTCACACAACAACTAATAATCAGAAAGTGTCAAATACCGTGAAGATATAGCATCTCTTCTGCCACAGGCAGCAGCTTACGCTGAAGGTTCGGGATTGCATATGTCAAAACACACATGTGGCTTCAAGGGAGGCTACACAGCGTAAAATGTGGCATACTTTTTTCTTTTGTATTTCTATGTGTGATTTAATGACTAATGTCTACTAACTGTAAATCCAAACACTGTTTTGACCTGAAGAAAAGATGTTTACTTTTTAACAATTTACTCTCACTCTTGCAAATTTTTACACTCTCAATAAGCAAAAGTAACAATTTCTCACTAGCATTTTACAAGCAAAAAGCTAATGGATTTCCTTGCTATTAGCACAAATGCAGATTGCACTGAAACTTTGACAGATCATTATTTTGGAGACAACAGCTCACAAGCAATGATGCCGCTGAGGCAGGACGTACTTTTCATGTTTTGTAGCAAAATGCACATGGAAAAGTATGCTTATTTTTGAATGCCAAGACTGACAATGCCCTTAATAATTTTTCTCAGGAATAGAACAGGAAAAAAACACAAGTCCTAAACCAGAAATAAACACACTGATATCACTGGTAGTACTCCAGCTTTGAGCTAGGAGCTTGGGAAGAATAGCCCATATATAGCTCATAATATCAATTATGCAGGTGATACTATTAGAAGAAGATAATTGCAGCAGTATTCTCTGAACCTTATAACTAATGGAGTGTTTTCTGAGGCTGGATTTAAGATAAATCAGCAGCTCTTATGTTTTTTTTTTTAATTATTTTTCTGTAAAAAGAAGCTTCACTGAGCAACAAAACAATTTAATACATCTGTATCATCTTACTACCTACACAACCAGTTCATACTTAAACCATGTTCCACAGTAATGGGAATTCCTAGTGCTTTTGATTGTTGCTATGACTTCAGAGAGGGTCAAAAAATGAAAAAAATCAAGACATAGTTTTAGGTTAAACTATGAATTTCCAGATTAAATGGCAAATCCAGGCTCTAAACAGATGCTTGTGAAAAGACACTGACTATTGACATTTAATTCTCAGTTTGTTTTTAAGGGAATTAAACTTAATTTTGAAAATAGCCTTACGGTATCAGAGTGCCTTGGCTAGGGCATTATACATCCTTCCATTTGGGAAATAGCCAGTCCCTAGAAATCATACTGATCTGCAAGACACTGGCTATTCTGAGCACCAGTGAGCGTAGGCAGACATTACAGCAAGGGAGTGGAGATAGTGGAAAATCTTGTGTCCAGCTAAATGCCCGTCTTTTTGCAAAAAAAGTGTTTCTGATTAGCAACAACAGCAACAACAAGCTCTCCTTGCCCATATTTTCCTAACAGAAGATTGCAGAAGTGAAGGGTGACAGCAAAGCATAAATATCTAGTTGCAGCCACTGGTAATTCCGACTGCCAGTCTAATCCAAATCCAAATATGAAGACTGTACTAGCTACTATATTTAGGTAGGCAGTACATCTTCAGGCTTCCCCTTCATCATCAACTCTTCTTGTCTCATGCTGCAAAAATAGTGTGGTGTATACCTGTTGTACACGGCAGAGGATTTTATGAGAGATGCCTTGAAGGGAAGGGAAAAAAAAGATGGAAATTGAAAGGGCATGCACACAAATGTCCAGCTGATGCTGTCAGTCAAATACATCTGAAAAAAATTGCTTGTAGAGCTGCTTTTGAAACTTAGACAATTAGGGCCACAGATCTTCTGTAAAGTGAGTCCTTTTACATTACCAGCCAGTGTGAAAGAGTTTCGCAGAATTAACAGTTTTTCTCTCTAGTCAGCTATCCTGGACAATTGTTAACTTTTAAACACAAATTTCAGAGGTATAACTCACATTTCGCAAGCAGAGTTCTTGTCCTAGTGTCATGTGAAAGATCTCTTCATTGTAACAGTCCTTGATTTAAAAGCCATAATGCAATATTTGCTAGCTGATTCAATTTCAGAATCAGGGTGAAATCTGTAACCTACTAGCTTTTCTTATCTGCTCTCATGTACTCTTTCTTGATACCCTGTATTGTCCTCAGGGGCAATACAGTTGGGTGTTTTGAGAAGGGCTTTACTTGTGCTCCTGTGCTGTGTTGAGCATTATAAGCTATTAGATTAAATGGATTTTTATAGTTTACTGCCTTGTCAGCTGAAGTCAATCTATCTATTACCTTTCAATTGATAAATGATGTGCGTTGAAGGGAAATGAGTCCTTGTTTATATTCTGGTTGTGATCAGAGAGCCCCTAAGTTTTCTGAAAGTGATGTTGGCATAATGTTTGGAATTTGTAGTGGCACCTAATATATTTGAGGATTTTTTTTCTTTATTTAGTGTCTTAGCTCAGGTGGTATTTTCTCTACAGCATTACATCCTTGATGTTATAAGGAGAGATGCTTATCTGTCCCCTAAAACTGTCAGAGTCATGGTAAACATCACCTGAAACACCATTAGAGGATGTTTTGTTTCAGTTCTTGGCTGAAACAGAACATTGCTGCCTAGTTATTCATGGTGACTTATTTAAGTGTATCAATAAAATTTACATTCACAGAAACGTAGAACAGTGGAAGGAAAATAGGGAACTATTCTTTTTGTTCCAGCTACAGTGTGTAAGGAAGATTCAGTTCATCATGGCTGTAAAACATCTTTTCAGAATGCCGAAAGTGGTGAGAATATATTTGGTTTCAATCTTCCCTTTTGAGTCCTTAATTTTAATGTACAGTTGAGCTGGAAGGAGCCAGAATTTTGTAGGGGTGAACTTTTCTAAGTAGCATCCCTAAATACTATCTTCTTTCATTTGGAAAGAAAGCCCCTTAGAAACCCATTGAATTTTCTATCTTGTTTGGGCTTCTGAAATGAAGGGATTTTTCAGCTTGCAATATGACTTTTGTTGTGATAGATGTGTGGTAAATGTCTGTGACATTTTGAATTACAAGGGTTTATTACTGCTAAGTTGTTTTGTTGCTTACAGAGGTACATGTGTGCCATACTTGGAGGTGGAACAGAATTTTTGAGAGTATTAATTCAAAATTTGAAGTTATTGGTAATACTAGAAGGTTATTTGCATTCCTTACCACCCAAATTGCTATGACCTATTTCATCAGGCTTCTTAAACTCCACTGAGTTAATGGAATTTATAAAGTTTTTAGTTATAAAAGTGTTCTTATTTTCTAGTACTCATAATTTATAATATACGTTTCGAGTCTTGGTTTAGACAACTATCATTCACAGCATATTCACCATCCATAATTTCCTTTATTTTTTCCCTTTCCTTTTCCCTTTCCCTTTCCCTTTCCCTCACCCTCTCTCTTTCCCTTTCCTTTTCTTTTCCTTTGCTCTTTGTTTACTTTGCCTTTCCTCTTTGCTTTGCTTTTTTCTCTTTGCTTTTCTTTGCTCTGCTTTGCTTTTCCTCTGGCAGTTATTATTTAAGGAAAACTTGGATACACCTCAGTTTTAATGTCTGCTGCTTTTCAAGTTAGAGGAATCATAAGTACTACATATTGTCCTAACACCTTAAAAATGGGATAATCCAGCATTGTTTGAAATACAAGCACCAAAGTTTCATCAAATAGTTTCAAACACTGAGCAAACTGTATCAAATACGTCAAGGAATAGTAATATAATAACCTAGATGCAGAATGAATATTGAGTCTGTAATTATTTAAGGTCTCTGTCTCTTAGGATCCTTACTTAAAAATATTTCGTTGATCACTTTGTTCTTGAAGTACATTTAGTTCTGTCAAATTTTATCAAATCACTTAGTCAACTTTATAAATTCTTTAGGATTTTTAGTTACATTAATCCCATTTAAAAATTGTTGTAAGGAATTAAGATTTGGGAAGAGAGTGGAAGGAATGATTCTGTAGTTGAAAACTACACCAGAAGATGTATACTACATAAATTAAAGGCCTATATTTATTGAACTGATTTTAAAAAATCAAAAGCACAGATACTTACTTTGTAGTCTGAAATACATTTGCCTGTTACTCCTATTCCTCTTCTGTACTTATTATACCATACCAGCTCTTGGACAAAATATCTAAACCACCTAGAGACAAGATTTTCTCATTCCTGATCTTGTACTACTTCTGTTATGCAGAAAAAGCTAAGTTAACACTGAATTTGATACCTTACATGATGCTTTCTTCTGTATTTTTTCTACTCCAGATATTCACAAAACAATTATTTTCCTCATTCCATAGCGTAAAAGAAAAATTTCATAATGCACTAAGCATTCTCATGTTAGCAATGAGTGTTTAAACAATGGTATGGTTTAATCATTAATTATTACGTTACTAAAAGACAGCCATCAGCCATTATCAGAAGAAACATCAAAGAATACATAGCAGTGTTCAATAAGGAAAAGTTAAAATTTGGCCAAGACCATACGGTACAGATACCGTATAAATACAAAAATTATGTTTGAAAACAGACTATTCCCAGTATTTACAAAGAAAATATTCCCTACAAATGTAAATTGAGGTGGTCTGCATAGCCCTCCCCACAAACTTTTCCAGAAAGTCAGAGCACCTAATCTTTCCACCAACATACATAGTTTGGCTGGGTAAGCAGAGCTGTAGAAATTAGCAAACAGCCAAGGACCTTGTTATGCTCAAAATTCAGTTCAAAGACCACTTATAAAAGTTCTTATTTCAGGTATCTTTAATGATTTGTTTATTATTTACAACTATCAAATATTGAATACTCATAGCATGAGAAGTTTAGGCTATGCTGGGTTTAGTTACAGTTTTAAATTATAAAATAAAATGTTTAACTCTTGAGTTATGTTCTTTTCCTTGTAATTTTTTGAGCATGAAAGGAATCCAAGCATAGTGTTGCTAGAATTTGTATATTCACTGTGATTAGCAGAAAAACAGAAAAAAAATCATATTTTTTTTAAATTCCAGATCTATCTTTCAAAGAAGAATTAGCTTATAAATCCATACATCTATAGGTTTGACTGAAGGGCTTTTAGAGAGAGAAGGATAATTTTTTCACTGAAAAAATATCCTTCTTTCTTTAAATAAGGGAATAAGGGAGTCTTCAGAATCTTAGTGCAATGTGAGTAGTTATATACTGCAGATTTTATACAGAATAGCTAAAAGGAGACAGAGAGAGAAAATAAGAAAAAGAAGTGAGAAAACTAAAAGATATAAATGCAAATGACTCAAGGACAGAGAATGAGAAAATAAACTGAACTGAGAAGGAAAGGAAGAAGTGCCCTTCTCTGTCTCTTACTCTTTGTCATTCCCAAAGTGTAAAAACAAGAGAAATGAATTTTACGTGACAGCATGTTATAAAGAGCTGGGATCACAAAGCACAGAGTGAAGCAACTTGCCCAAACATAGTCAGGATTGGATTACCAGGGGTATCTTGATCTCTAGCTAAGGATGATTTCCTCCAAAGTGTAATGCTTTCCAAAAAAAGTAGTGAAAACCTTGCAGAAAACTGCTAAGCCAACATCTAAGAAGCAGTGAAAGGAACAGTGATTAGATAAAATTGGATGGGAGCTTTTCCTTGCTGTAGGGAGGGCTTCTGGCAAAGGATATGAGTTTGGATAGCCACAACTAATGAAAGGCTTTCTTTCCCCTTTGCTACTGAGAATGAGACGTGGGCAGAGGCAAGTTGTTTCAGGGCACAGTCCAACCCACACACCTAAGATGCACGATCTTGTCCAGCATTTCAAGAGTGCTTGGAGATTGGCCCAGCCAATTTGGATACACACAGTACCAGACTAATAGGTACCCAAAAAGGGTTTCCTAATAAACAGGAAAGCTGGAAGTAAGCTAAAGGTGGGGGCTCTTGGATTGCAGTTTTAGTTATCGGTGCCAATTGGTGCTTCTAATCTGGTTCTGGAAGTCTATGCATTTTCCCAGTTACCCCAGCAGATCAGCCAGATTGGTTCTCACCACAACGAGGAGAAGATGTGCAGATGACGGAAGTTGCAGCAGGATCTGGACAAAGATTTAAGCTTGAGTAGGCGGCAAAGATAGATGATTCATTTATTAAGGGAGTCGCATGCAAGCAAAGCCATTTGTGCAAGGGGCTCCTCAGCAGTGTGACTAAGAGGTTCACAATCTGGCCTCAAGTGCTTCACAGCTGTCACATCAAGCTACTAATATTATTCATGGTAATTATTGACAACTACACAAAAAACTTATATTAAGAAGGGACTTTTCAATGTGGTATATCGCAAACTACAGTAAACCACAGTATTTGTTGTGTTCCACCTAGACAGGGCAGCAGGACAAAATGTTTATGGCCAGATAGCCTTGGGACCTGGTTTTGGCTGTAAACAAGATTGCAAAACTTCGCCCTGGCTGGGCTTGATGTTCACCCCTCAGTCTTGAATTAACAATATTCTCTCTCCATCGAGTCCTCCAATACAGCTATCCATGAACAATCTGTATTCCTATAGAGCTCACTCGTGGTATATGCAGAGAGTCATTAAAGTACTATAGGACGTCCCTATCTCTAACGAAGTATATTAAGTGAGTTTTCTGTTGGTAGCTGAGAGGTGATGCTGGACTTCTTGAATGCGCCCCCAGGTCTCCTGCTCTGGGTCTCCCTTGCAGTGAATCAAAGCACTGTGAGACCACCGAGCTGGGAGAGCCTTTGGGAGCGGACGGGAAGGCATCCATGTGGTGTGGTAATGAACAGGTCTGATCTGCAGCGTGCTAGCTAATTAATTTTTATCTAAAAGTTTTCAGTCAGCTGAATCTGCATGGCTGCCAGCAGCAGATGGGGAGGTGGAGAAGGAGGGGAGAAAAGAGTGAACACAAACACAGGTACACCATCAGCTGCCACTGAAGCATAGTAAACAGGGAAATACTGTGATCATTTGACTGTTTATTATATAGGAGAAATCAAATGTTAGGAATTTCAGAAGAAAGTACGATTTTCCTTTTCTTGCCACAGTATTTTTATTGCTTTATCCTCACCAGCTTTCATCTGTGATGATAGTTTCCGAAGCTTATTTTGCAACGTGAAAAGTATTTGAAATGCATTATAAAAATCTATGAATATGCTGCACAAGCATATTTTAAACACTTCAGATTTCCCTAAAGACATACTATTCTACTTTCGGCTTTTTTAAGTCTGTGAAAAAATCATTGCCCATGCTGTTCATAAGACATTTTACAAGGCTTTCTAACTTAGAACTGAGAGTTAAAAGACAAGCATAAGCTGGGATTTAAAAAATGAAATTTTGAATTTGTTGCAGGGAGAAAACTATTAGACATAGCAATTAATATCCAAAAGAACAGCTGTATTATGCACCAGGCTTTCTCAATGATGCTACTGATAAAGCAGTTACATTACACTCATCTTAATAGCCTACTTACTCAAACTGACTTAAAAAGAACTTTTTTTTGCAGATCAGAAGAAAAGTCAGTATTATGAGTTCACAATTTGATAATTTTCCAGTGCTATTTTAGATTTTATCACTTTCTCAGTTTGTAAGGCTCACTCATATGTATCAGTTAAACAGCTCTCAGTAGGAGCACACTTGTTTTTAAGAATTTACTATACTCGATATTCAAACATAAGCAGAACATAAGAAAAATATATCTAAACTTTACCAGAAGGTAATAGCTGCCCTCTTTAGACAGTATGTTGGAACAGTTTTAGCTATAACTTACCTTTTCTTAACATCTTAATACCATAAAGTTAATTTTGCTCCTGCATTAGAAGGCAGTAAGAACCAAGTTATGTGTCTGGATTTCCTCAGTTCAAACATGTGATAGCTGAAGACTGTAGAGCTTTTAGGGGTACAAATATATACCCAATAATTGACTTGAGGGAAACAGGTGTAAATCGTTAAAGCAAAAAGCATTAGTGTTTTTGTTTTAAGCTTTGGGACCTGAAAGCTTCAGAAGTCATTGCACCATGTTACACTTACCAGATAGGAATTTCCAAGAAAGCTTACTTTCATTTCCAGAGTCCAAATTCAGCAACTCTTTTGAGGAAGGTTATACTCTGCTGTCATCTCTTTTTCACAGTCATTTTTAGCGCACACATCTCCTGTGCCGGTGGCATTTAGTGGCATTTTCTTGCCTCAAGACCCCAGGTAGAGTTCCTGCACCAGAGGGACCTTAGTGCCATACGATTCCCAAATCCCCACTTATTCCCAGCTTTGTGAAACTAATCGCACTGCCCCGCATGGCAGGCAAATAGCCTGTTGCTGTTAGGAACTACCTTACAACTATACAGAGGGGCAGCTCATACCAGACTCCCACAGACATCTATAAACCTACTGCAGAGTTGCGTGTACCTCCCTTTGATGTAGTTTATCATCAGTAAGTTCATGAGACAAGAGATACTAAACTAAGGAGAAGATCAGCCTGATTTGATACAGCAGATCTTATATGTTGTTTGAGTGTGAAATGTAGCAAAAAGAGCGAGCAGTGTTCGCTATTCTCTGGCTTCTAGGCTCGTAAAGGATGTGAATAAAAATGTCTAAATGGTGTTGTGGACACATCCTGCACAATTAGTTATGTTTTTCAGTGTGAAGAGTAAGGGGAAAATGATAAGACTTTCGTGTTTGTTTCTCAGAGATCCTGGGGAGAAAGAATAACTATTAAGTAATCACCTCTTCAAAAGTTTGTATAAAAATATATCAGTGTGAAAACATGCTGAATAGACTTGTTCACTTTATAATTCACTCTTATGGCTGCTGATTAAGAATCTTGCATCAGCAGTCATCATAGGGAAGCCAAAATGATCATTTATCGAGTCACCCTTATGATCATCTTTTTATACACTTGATTTATTTACTTAGTACTGGCTACTTAAATGCTTCTTAAATAACACCCTTTATTCATTCAGATATACCCATAAAATTTCTTTAGACTATGTAATCCTTCTAATGGTATGTATTACATATCCGTTATGCTGTATTTTGTTTGTTATTTTTCATTTTATAAATAGTAAATCCTTCAATAGAGAACACTCATGAGAAAGGATTCCTTCATATGGAGGAATGTTTTGAGAGAGAGAGGTCAATTATTGACCTGTTTTTAATAATAATTTCCAGAATCCTTAACAACCTTCAAATTTTATTCTCTTTTTTTTTTCGAGCACATCATTTTCTCTACTGCTGTTCTAGTTTTCAGCTTGGTATGCCTATTTCATCCATTCTTAATCTAGCTCATTGATCTTTGTTTTGAGATCTTACTTTCCACTGTAGGATTATATAGATCCTAAATTAATAGAGCCTTAACTCCAGAGAAAGACTTTACGGCTCTATTGTGATACAGATGATCAGCAACATAAATTGCTCATCACTCACTGTTCATCACATTTTCTGAAGAGCACCAAAAATAAGACACTTATTTATAAATAGCTCAGCCTGCTAGATTCCAGTGAAACAGGATTTCATATCTTCGCACCATTTTGACAGTGCATACATATATATATGTAACATATAGTTACGTGAAAGTTAGCTGGTTTAGTGGTGTCCTCTTTGGGCATTCACAACCCATACAGATTCACAGCGAAAGAGTAAATTGAAAATTGAGACCTGTGGTAGGATGCAGCATAACACATGATTAGCATAAGAAAGATGGCTTGTTTGACAGAAAATGTGAGGCTGTTGCCCAGGTCATATTACTCTTGTATTCCTCCCCAGAAGTGTACATGAAGGAGAAAATGAATTGAGAATTCATAGTGAATAGTACATCTGATAATTACAGACATTTCTTCTGCCTGAAAAATATCTAAAATCTTTGGAATAAGAACAAAGAATATAAGCTTTAGGAATGCCTGCATCCCAGAGCCTTCCAAAAGTTTAGGGAAATACTGACTTTTACTTCACTGGTTTTAAATAGAGACCAGTTTGTGAAGCGGTTTTGGCTGCCTGGCTAAGCTACATGTTTTTTTTTTTTTTTTTGTTTTGTTTTGTTTTTTGTTTGTTTGTTTGTTTTTGCTGTTGTTGTTGTTTTCTGATTGCGCAAACAAGAATTTGAGACATACTTGGATGCTGGAACTTGCAAATACTGCAGTTTTCAGTTTTACTGTTCATCTTCTGTCAACATTTATCCTAATATAATTTTATTACTCAAATGTTCATGAGAAGCAAATGTTGAAGAGTACAAGAAGAACTGGATCATTTCATTCATCTGATTATTTGCTATTATTTTTTTAAAAAAAACAATATACTCGGATTTCATATGCTTTTAAACATGGTGTGCCTCTACTTGGAATGAGAATCTAGTCCAAAAAGATCTGTAGCTTGTAGCTACAGTATTATAGCTATATTCACAAGTCAACTTAACAATTCTGTCAACTTTAATCTTTAATTTTGCCTGACTTTGCCTTATTTTCACCAGAGAGTTACCGCTGCTTAAAAACATATAGGAAGCTATTCGCTGAGTATGATCAAGGATAGTTTGGACAATTCCTGTCTTTATTGATCCTTATTAGGAGAGCAAATGCGTGTCTTACGAGACCTATTAAGAATTATTATAATCTTATCTGGGATTAAACAGAGAAATGGTTTATTATTACCAATAAGAAGAGGAGAAATGAAAATTCAAACTGCCCATTGAACATTTTTGAGGACTCAAAAGGGAAATTCAGTATTCTCTGATAGAGGCTTAAAAAACAAATAGGAAAATAAAATGGACTGAGGACTGAAATACGTGTTGGTCTACCAGTCCAGGAACATTGGAGTCCAAGTTCTCTTCCTTGCTTTGATGGAAATTTCTCTACAAGATTAAAAGTTGTCCAGGACTGACAAAACTAGCTGGAACTAATTCCTACCTTTGTGTAAGCACTGAGCCTGTAACCCTCTTGGTGAAACCATGTCCATAGCACTGACTTGCTTCCCTGGAGCAGTATAAATGCATCAAGCTGACCAGTGCTCTTCTAATAGGAGTAAAGAGGACTAAGGAGTCAAGGCCTATGGTTTTGAAAGGCAACAAAATTAATTTGAGACTTCTAAAAGGTCTGATTTAAAGAGCCTTCTCAGCTTCCTTCCTCAGAGGTGACCCATCAAAGCATATCAAGCTGAGAACCCAAGCAGTGAAGCTACCAGGTACACCCCATATTCAGAAGGGTGAGACCATCCCCAGTGCAGGCTGGACCATCACATGAAATATGAATCATTTCTAAAGGTATTAGCAGCAGGAGCAAAAAATAGCAGCCCAGAAAATTCCCTACAATGCACAAAAGCTTTTTTATTGTTTTGTTTTTGTTTTGCACAGGGCTTTAATTGACATAAGCCGTGCTTCTAGTCTCCTAAAGCAGAACAGGAGAACAACACTGCTCTCCTGGTGGGAAAATTCCTGTTTCCTTCATCATGAATGTGTTGTTCACTTCTCTTTGTCCAATTCTTCTTCCCCACAGTTAATTTTAAAAGTTGACTTGTGTTCAAATCAAGATACTCAAACGAGTATAAAATCTTTAGTCAGTTTAAGAATGGTCTGCAGACAAACAATGTTACCTTGCCTTCATTTAAAGAGGAGGAAGAAAAAAAAAAAAAAAAAAAAAGCTTTTCACAGAAGATCCTGCACTCCATAGTAGTCTCTCTCACCTCATAATACAGCATGATGATCTATGTGTTAGCATTAAAACTTCTAAGCAGGAAATTTTATATGATTTTCTATTCCTGTGTTCAGGCAGAAGCAACAATGAAGCCTCCACGTTGATGCAAAATATCAAGACAGTGATATAACAGAATTCAGACCTTACAGCTTTTCACTTTCCTTAGCTGCGTCCAAAGTCATTTGAAATATGTAGAAATATAATTTATGTTTTGGAAAACTGACCAAGACTTTCATTCAAGTGATAGTTTCATGTGTAAAAGGCAGAGAAAGAAAAAAAAAACAAAAAAAACAAAACCCACATTTCTGTTCCCTTAGGGAATATACTGTTCTCTCTCCCTGAAGCAGTATCATTTCCTGCAGAGAGAGGCAGTAGCTCTGATCATATGTTCCTGTCAAACTGGTAAGAATGGTGCTCTGTTATCCTTTCCTTTCAGGTTGTCTGGGAAAATTAGATACTCTACTACAACTCTTCCCATTGTTCAAATAGTTAAAAAGAATCAGTGAGTCAAAAATAGTCCAAGTCCCCAGGCTTGGTTCACTAGACTCCATAGAGCCATCACAGGTTACTGGCTTGGAGATAGACATCTCACTGAGATTAGTGAGACGTGACACTTTCATGTTTTATCGCGACTGCTTATCCATGTTAAAATCCCAGAATGCATTTCATTTTCACTGTTTCTTATCCTCTCCTTTAGGAAGATACAGTCACCCACTCAAGAAGCAGAAATAGTACATGACTAACTATGTCACAGAACAAATGATTAACACTAAGTAGTTTGTGCTAGCTGTTTGCAAACAATCCACGTGCTGACAATTATATGTCAAAGCAGTTTTGTAAATACCTAACTCAGGATATTTTGCATAACTCAAGATTGTTTCCCACATCATTAAATTCATCACTTTTGCGTTGTTCGTTAAATTCATAAAAGTCCTTATTTCTACTAGCAACAGTATTAGCAGTACAATAGTACTGGGTGGTGCTTTGCTCCTAGTTCTTAATACTGCAGTGCCAAGGGATCATAGCTCAGATGAACGAGGTACTGCTCAAAACGAGTTACAGCTGCTTTGCATTAAGAGTTTGTAAACCATGAAGTACAGAGGAAGGCAGTCATGTGCAAACAGTTGCATGAATATGTCTGATGTTTTCAGAGTTGTGGTTATGCAAATCGAGATGCTGATTTGCCCCTGCTGCACCCAGCCTACACGGAGAGATTTGGATCTCACTGCTGGAGTGTGTCAAAATGCTCATCGAGTTCGTTATCATAAGCAGAGGAATTGTTCTTCAGCATCTTTGTCACAGGTCTGTTGACATCATTGTTAAAGAACTGACCTACAGAAGGCGTAGCAGTGATGTAAGTCTTTACATGGACTGCAACAGGAAGAGCTGAGCTAGGAGAAATAAAATATATGTCAGTAATGTCAGTATGAAATTCATTTCTGATAAAGTTTATTGATTGATTTGGTACAGAGTATTTAAGAGCATTTTTATTCACTGGGATGTGCAGCCCTACCAAATTCTAAAGCACAAAGCTCTTAAAAAAAATAAATACATTCAACATGTTTTAAGTAATGCTTTACAATTAGTATAGCGGTTTTCAGCTTTTACAGAGCTATGCAAATCTTATATAGCCTTGAGCAGGAGATGCATTATTTTATTGGGGAGGGATACTGAGGTAGCAGAAATTTAAATGAATTGCAGCAGAGAAAATAGAGACAGTATCAAAAGCAAAATTAGATTTGTAAAGGCCTTTCCCCTCATTCCCACATTGAAAAATATGCTGCCCGTCAGTGATATCCAACCCGTTGAGTTGAGGCTGTTGCTTTCATTAACTTCTGATAAACAAAGGCAACCCCTATTAACCTGCCACAACAGTTCTTCCTCTCTCCCTCCTAAGAAATATGAGGTAACAGTACAACTAAACTTTTGAATAAATATACATAGTCAGGTACTTTATTTACAATAAAGTAAGTTGGATGTTTCATTTGATTATGACAGTTTGCAGCTATTCATCACATTTTTTCCCTGCAAGAGTAACCTTTGTTATTAACAAAGGTTTTATTATTAAGAGCAATATGCTGAATTGTTTTTTTTAAATCCATAACCTATCGAGCTTCTCATTAGCTACTGATAGTCTTGTATTTCTTTGATATAGTATGAATTTCCAAATATTTTTTTCCAAGTCTGTACAATTCAGTAGCACACATTTGGCTGTGTATATTGAAGGGAGGGGGAGGTTGAAAGCCGCTTCCAGCAAGTTTTTAGAAAGGGAAAAGGCCATCTCGTTACTCAGCTGAGGAGGTTGTGCCCAGGACGGGTGGGGATGCACACTTGCCTTGCTGCACCACTACAGGCTCCAACAGGCTTGTGCCACCCACTGTTACCAGCTCAGAAACAACAACAAATTGGACAGATTTTCTCTTTCCTGACCATCAGTCCCTTTATAAGTCAATGATACCTCCCAAAAAATTAGCTGTGGTCCCCCATGATTGCACGTACCAAGGGTAGGTAGTGTGCCTACTTGCCATGTAAATACCTGCAGATCCAGACAGCCAGAGAGCTCCAGACATTTTACAGAGCCACCTGAGTGACTGAACCCAAAGCAGACAAACCTAAATTATCCTATCTGCCCAGCTTCCTGGATTCTCACTGGGGAACATGCCAGGAACAGGAGTTAGTTTTTCCCCATCCTTCTCTTCTCATTCATTCATTTTTCCTCTTACATGTGTCACTGATTCTCCAAGAAAGCCTCCTCCTGATAGAGGTGCTTTATGCATATCTTCAGCCTTGGCAAGTGCTGCAGCATGCCAACCTCTCTGCTGCTGAACCTACCCTGAGGCTGAGTATTACCATGGCTGGAGCTGAGTGCAGGCTGTGCATCTGCAGGGAGGCCAGCAGTAAAACCTGCTTTAGATCTAGAAAAGCACAGATCCCAGCTGCAGCTATGTCACCACACTCAAGGGCTGCTGCCCCAAGTGGTGACTTGACCCAATGCTACAGAAAAGGTACCTGCAGGCAAAAGGTGATGGGCTTCCCCTCCTGATGGTATAATATTGTAACTGTCCTTGCTACAGGCAGAGCTGCTGGAAAGGTGAGTTACATTTATTTGACTTGTGCCAGTGTCTTATGCCAGTGACTTGTGTGCTAGCTTCTGGAAAGTGATCAAGCCAGACAGCAATACAAATCTTCTGTGGAGCCGTGTGGTCTGGTTGAGCATGGGATGCTGCATTCCCTGGAGTGCATTGTCACATACTTGTTTTCAGTCTGTGCCCACTGTCACGTACTGCATACTTATGGATGGACACATTACCTACAGGCCAGATTCTCAGAGGAAATCAATTACCATTGCTTCACTGCATCCAAGTGCAGTGGCCAGTACAAAGAAGGGATAAACAAGTATCGTTCATATTTTGCAGTGATTTGCAAACTCCATGCAATCACTTAGTCATTGGTTATTGGCTATTTAGATAGCTACTCTGAGTGCAGCATAAAAGAAAACCTAGTATCTATAATCCGTTCACATACTTAGGTGCAAAAAAGAGCTGATGGCACTTCTGAACATTCAGATGAGACGTGAAGATTGTGTCACAACAAGGAGCTGTAAATAGTCATTCGATGTTCTTAGATATTGTAAATCTAAGGCCAAAACAGTCATGGAGTGAGTTTTGGTGTATTCTCCCTAACCCCAGGCCCATAATTCAGTATAACAACGTTGCATCTTTTTGTTCTGTGTAGTATCTATGAAGTCTGGTTTCATGACTGTGTACCCAAGACTCTACTGGAGTACCAAAGATAATTATTAAGTTCCTTACCTACTTAAAACCAACTAGGAAATCGCAGCAGTCACATGCTTGCAGATATCAGGTCTGATGAGACAAAAATGAGGGAATGAATTAACACTACTCAGGAAAGAGAAACTGGTGCATACCATAGAGTACTGGAATGTACAAATGTCCACATTATTTTAGCAATAACCCATAAAATGCCTGATTATTACTTCACACTTTCTTTTATGTAGTGAAGTAACTGTGTCTAGCAGGGAGAGAAATGAAAATTTCAAGCCTTAGGCTCTGTTTCTGTCAAAATCTTGATTTCTGTCAAAATCTTGATCTCTTCCTATGTAAAAAGATGTGAAATATTTATCTTGCTTTAAGCTTTAAGAGTTTGAGAGCAGAATGTCATTTCACAAAGGAGTGAGAAAACTGGATCTGCTACAGGAGTTACCTGTACACCTTGTACTCTTGCTTTGGTGTGCTGACTTGCACACTGTGCTTCTGCAGGATTATCCCTGTTTTGCGATGAGGCACCAGTTATAGGAGTTTACTCACTGAGGAAGCACCAGGTGAGAGAGGGATTTGACACTGAATCACCCAGAGCCTATATCCAGCTACTGCCCCCTCCTCCTTCTCTCTGTGTGTGCCTCAGGAGCAAGCTTTGTAGTCAGCCACACACTTTCATGGCTAGCTGCTGTGTGTTTTATTGAAAATTCAAATACTTCTGCTTTCAGAGGGGTTAGGCACCTTCTGATTACAGGATCATGCCACATTTTGTGTTTTATGTGCCCCAGGAAAGAAATTTGCTAACACCACCATAAAAGTTCCAAATTGTATAGTTGTCTTTTTGATTTTTAAAGCAGAAAATTAATGCAGGGTGAGGAAGGGAAAATAAGGAGCTATGGTTAAAATTTTTTAAAGTGAACGCTAGTCAGGTCCTTGTCTTCTTTTGAAAAATTGTGAATGGGAGTGCGAGGAGCGGACAGCCGTCGCACCTCTCAGGGCTGTTTTGGGGGCTTCCCCCCCCCCCCCCCGCCCGAAGTAACTGCTGGTGTCTAGTGGCAGTGGTCCTGCTTGTAGCCAGCCTCCGCGCCCGCGGTGGGTGCCGCAGAGGCGCTGGGGGCAGCGCCGCGAGAGCGCAGCACTGATTTGAGGCGGGCGGAGCGCGCCACCTAGCGCCACGGAGCACGGCGCGGCGCGGCGCGGCACGGCGCGGCGCGGCACGGCGCGGCACCGCGCCTCGTCCCCTCCGCTGGCGCCTGCTCTGAGCCCCTGCAGCCGAGCGGAGCGCGGGAGCTGTCTGCATCCGCGGTGCAAGAAGTGCCACCTTGCACGAGGGACATCCCTTCCTCTAGCGCTTCCCACTGTGTTTCCTTCTGCGCTGGTGGGAGATTGAGAACGGCTCTTCCGTCTCCCCCCCCCCATGATAAATTATATTTAAAAAAAAATGGAGGAGAGGAAACCAGAAGAATCTGGGTTTTTCCCACAGAATCTTTGCACTATCCATTAAAAATAGCAACAACAACAAACAGTACTTGTCCTTAAAAGAGATGTTAGATATATCCTCATTCTTTTTGTTTCCTCACATGCACACCCACATGAGCCAATTATAAATCTTATTCCTAATTAAGTCCTTAGTGTATTAAGTAAGAAACCTCAAGTGGAGTTTTTTATGTGCTATGCTTGGTTTAATGCCAAGTAAGTACACACGGAATTCACCTCAAAGTCATGTTTAGCTTCAAAAAGACAAACTACTAACTTCATGTACGCTGGCATCATTTAATAGAGCTAAGAGATCTGTATTTGCAGGCTTAATTCTCAGCTTTTTTCATATGAAAAATCAATATAGAGCAAAATGCACCTGTAGCTAGAATTAATTCTGTGGAACATGCCCAGAACAAGGCCTGGAGGAAAACAACGCGGTGATGAGCTGGTGCTGGGTTTCTAAGGAGCATAAATTAGAATTCGTTCCTCACACTGCATTTTCACATGAACAGCTATGATTTCAGGGACTGCTGACATGCAGGCACCTCTGTGCTTAACTGCATGCAGCACAACCCTTGGGTGTTTCTCCGAAATGCGGCGGCATTTAGAGACATAGAAGCTAACTTTGTTTCTGGTCACTATGTTTGAGGAGCAGCACCCAGATTCCTGCAAGACCTGCCAAGAAGTGCCACAGCAACCGGGGCTGTCACGGCCCAGAGGTGTTGCCTGCTGCAGGCCAGCCCTGCACTATGATCCTGAATATGGATTTTGTGGCAGTGGCTCAACATGAATAAGAAACAATATTTTCTTGTTGAATTGCCACCTCCTTACCCATCTGTCTCCAGATCAAACGACCTAGTTTCAGTCTGCTGAGCTGTGAAGACAGGGTAGGATTGCATTGCCTGTTCGTAGGCACATAGTCATTTGTACGTATAATGAGACACAGGGAGCACAGCTATTGAGAGTACAGGGAATGCAAAGCCACAGAGGAAGATGAAAACAGCTTTGGAGCCATGTTACTGTTGGACTGGTGGGTGAAAAAGATGCTCTTGATTTTATTCCTTGCTGCAAGTGTTTGTGGTGATAAAAATCTAAATGGTTTAAATGCTGTGTGGATACACCGGCTACATCTGAGCAAAGGCATATCAGTTTTTGTGGACAGGATCAAATTCCTTCTACCTACGTAACATGAATCTCTCTTTTCTGTACTTTCTCTCCTTATATTCTACAATTTTCCATATTTTTTTTTTGATAATGTTTTTCTTTCCTGAAAAGCCAGGTCATACTGAAAGTGTACTCATAACCTGCTGTGCTCATGAGAAAATAACATTTTTCAGTGATTTATTGCAAGAAAATCCATCTTGCTGAGGAGAAGGTGGGAGCTGCTGTGAAAGGGCAAGGATGGGAATGCTATCGCAAGAGTGCTTTCAGCTGAGGGGCCCAGCAGGGGTGGCGTGCCAAGAAGCATGGTGTGGAACTATGCTTGACAGTAGACATTGTAAATTATACCCTTGGATGCTGGATTCTCTGTCAGGTATTTTAAACAGGTAGTCCTCAAGAGCAAGTCACCAGACTAACCACCATGTCTAGTTTACATGAGCTATAGAAAATCATTTTATATTCAAAGCCAGTGAGCTATTGTTAGCCTAATTGAAGTTTCACATTAATTATTGGTCCCATTGCAATGATAATAACACTTACAAGCAAATTTTCCAAACAGTAAAGCTCATTCTCAGTAATGATACAGTTAAAATTGTTATACATGTGCTTTCTAAGATCTGTTCATTTTCTCAGGTGTTAGACTCATCCTTCCATGCTTCTCTGTGCCCTAATGAGATCACAAATCTTCTCTAGGGAGACAGAGCAAACAGGGTGGTGTGAGGTTGTGACAGGAAGACACCTGTGTCCAGATTCTCTGATGGAAGGAATACGGTGTTGATGGTAGGAGTTTCTTCCTCCTCCAGGTTTGCTTCTGGTCATTTTTATGTGTTTGCTAACTCTGCTTAATTTCTTGCCCCTCATTAATTCACAGTTCAACCTTTTATTGCAGTATATGCTACAAATTACATATCTTGGATATGTGTCCTTTCAGTCGTTTTTACCCAGCTCCAAGGCTGCATTCTCTTAGTGACCAGTAATTGATCTGTAGGCCTGGCAAGGCTGGTATCATCCTGTGCTTGCAGCTTCAAGGCTTCTGATATCATTTTGTGATTGTACTGTTGGAACATCCTTGATCCAATCACTTTCCTTTCTTCTTCTTTTTTTTTTTCCCCAGTAGTCTTGGAGCTGTAGTTTCATGATAACCCAAATAACATTTTTTTTATGCAGCATAATCACTCATAGATCCTTTATCTGAGCTAGTAATCACTCCACAAAAATAACAATCCATTAGAAGACATATACGTGTATATGCGCACACAGAGTGCTCTGGTAACCACATAAACTAATATCTACATATAAAACAATGCCACTCATATGTTGTCAGAACCACGTTTTTACAACAGGGCGCACCTCTATCTACCTAATGCCCTCACCAGGCATTAGGATGGCCAGGACTGAGGCACTGGGGCTGTAACTTAGCAGTCCCAAAGTGTGTGCTGACCTAACAGTCTAGATGAGACCAGACATCAGAAAATGTGCTACTGGGAAGCGGCATGTTAAAAAAAGCGTGGGGTAGAGCTAGAAAAGATCTTCTTATTCTTGATGACTCATGCACACTTGCTTGAGAGAGACCAATCCCATAGCAGTGTTGAGATTCTAGAAAGTACTGTTCAATAGTGAATTGTCTATTGCAGGAAATATTCAGAGGCAGCATCTCCTGGCATCTTTTATCCAAACATTTTCAAGGGCTTTACAGACACTGGTGACGTCTTCCCCTGGAAGGGAGGATTGTCCATGTAACCATTTTGACAAGGAAGAAGTAAATGATTTACCAAGTGTCAATAGCGAGGTTAGGAACAGGAAGTAATAATTCGGATTCCCAATGTAACCTATAAACAGTGCACTCTTTAAAAGCAAGAAGAAATCTCATCTCCCACAACCTATGTTAGCTGCAATAGTGCTGCAGCTGGAGTCATGATCAAGGACCACTGTATCCTATATGAATCCTCTGTCACAGAGCAGAAGTGATTCTCTAGGGCTTTGCCTTGCCATTTCGAGAATGGAAGGAAGCCTGCCATGGGGAATTAATGCTGCTCTCCAAGATCCATTTGTATTAGCAGTCATCTGTCTTTCTTAATTGTAATGACGCATTTTAGGTAGGGAAAAACTGTTTTGGCTCTTGGCATCTATATGAAATAACTTTTGTCAAACTTCAAATGATTTTCCCCCCTCCAAAGCAAAGAACACAAGGTTTTTGAAGCAGTATTACTTATGATAATTTATAAATAGCTATGAGGATAAATAATGGATTTTACTTTCCAAAACCAGCTGAATGTTCATATTTATATCGCCTATTTGACCTTGTAGGGAGCCTTACATATTCAGATTAGTTTATAGTATTTGCATGTAGTCATTAGAGACGTCAAGCAACCCTAAGTCATGACTATCTGACCTACAGAGAGAAATCATTTAGAGATCATTTTCAAGACAAGCTAAGTCAAGTTTTAAATTAATAGTTGTTGTGGGTTTTAATTTTTTAAAATCAACAGTCAATTCCTTGTTAAGATCTGTTTATAGAAAGTTCCCTGGACAGATGCCAGGCCTCTTGCTGCAAGAATCAGATAAGCTTTAGCTAGTTTAAATTAGTTTTTCTCTCTTAGAAGACTGAAAACTCTGCAAATAATTGGCTTTGTGGTCTACCTTGTTTCATATTATGCTCTTTGTCAAGCATGTGTATATGTGGAGACAGAAAAGCTGTGTAAGGGAAGAGTTAGTTAAGACATCCTTCCCTTTTTAGTCCAATGCAAGAGAAATGTCTTGCTTGATAAAGTCCCATCTTTAAAAATATAAACGGCCTAATCATCTTAGATCTAGGATTCTTTTTTTTTTTCCCCCAGAGAATCAAAAGAGAGCATTTTTCTGCTACCTAGATAGATATTTTTAATCATACTGATGGTGCTTAAATAGGAATTTAAGTGCTTTGCTGGATGGAGGCCATATCAATGCCTAGAAACCAAATCTAATGCTTACTGAAGGCCATATCAAGCCTCTGAGAGTATCTGTGGGTCCAGGAATGAGCTCAGAAAGAGCATTACATCAGGGCCTAGCTCCAGGTGCTGTGCAGAGAGGAGGTGATGGATGCATGCCTGCACCCGTTCACCCGCCTTTGCTCTGCAGAGCCTGCACTGAAAAGGGAGGGAAAAAGCCACCCCAAGGTTCAGCCTTGGTAGGTTCACGTCTTTCCGCCTACAGGAAACACTCAGGCCGAGCAGAGGAATGGGTTTTGAGGAGAAGGCTTGGATGTTAGACTCCCTTGCTGCAGTCTCCAGAATTGCTCCAAAGTACATATTATTGACCTTAGTTGCCATGTCTGGGAAAGCTGCCCTGTCTGTGCAGTCAAGAGAGGTGGAGCTGCTTGAGCACACCTCACTTCTCCCTCTACCATTAACGGCCTGCGTGGGAAGGCTGCAGAGCCACATCACAGCAAGGAGTCAGGATGTGACTCTTGTCGTTCTCTTTGGATCAGAGTCTCTCTTCAACCCTTGGCACTGGCTGTCATGGACATAGCATTGATCGCAAAGCCATGTCAAGATCTTTGGACTAGTAAGTGAGGTGGAGAAATGAGTTTACCTTGCATGGAGGATTTGTGTAGTTTCCTTTCGTTCTTATGAGGAGTGAGAGCACAACAGTGCCTTTGAGGGGTGCAACTTGCATTGCCATTGCCCACGGTGGAGACAGCATTCCCAGACTTACGAGTTCCCTCCACTTCACCAGGTGCTCTGTACAGCATCTGAGTAGCTGTGGCAGCTTAACAGCTCCTGAGGTGGCTGGCAGGACCTCTGCATCAAATTCCCTGCCAGCAGACCAGCAGCTTTGAGCAGAGGCACCTCTATGAGGCATTGGAGCCTCAGCAACAAGGCAAATGCCCTCTTCCACGTGCAAAACCCAAATATTTTAAAGAATCTCTCCTTACGGCATTAAATGAAAAAGCAATATGTGTGCCTTTACTCTTTAGGGAATGGTTTTTTAAATCTAAACTGTGTAGATTCAACCATGGAAGAGACTCCCAATTTCTGAAGATGCTGCATCAGCTTGCTCACAGCTGCCATTTCAGAAGTTTGCAAAGCTATGAGTCCCCACAGTTGCTCTTTAAGCCAGAAGACATTCTTTTTTTCCTTACGTACAACTATCTCTGATGTAATAATATAATGTGTTTTCTTTCCTTTTTTTTTCATATTCTAAATATGTATTTGAGTACTGTATTTGCCCCCAAGAATCCAAGAAGAATAATAATATATTCTCTGTGTTACTTACAGTTAGCAAAAGAACATTTGCATATATGCTTTTAATGCTACTAATGATGCTATAATAATGTCAAATAAAATGTCACTGTAACTGTACCTAATTAGCTTTACAGATTTGACTGAAGAGATACATAGTAAGATCCTTCAGGGTGTAAGTCAGTCTAGCGCTTGGCATTCACTGTGTTCATAAGATTTACAACAACTAAGAGTGGCTTTACAGACTACTCTGTAAAATAGTACAGACTTGAAAAATACTACAGAGTTTAATGAAATGCAAATCATGTTTCAGTTGTTAAATAAACCTGTTATCTCAGGTATCTCAGGTGATAAAACTGTAAAATTGTTCTTCTTATACAAAAAGTAAATTAAGTAATTACTGTTTCTTTTGATGAAGGGGAGTGAAACACCACAGACCATATAAAGAATAATATTCTATTAATGGTTTGATCCAAAGCCCACTGAAAGTCAATGGAAAGACTGTTGACTTCTGATCCAAAGGCCATTAGTCTGAAATTAAAAATTCTAGTGCTTTCCTTTGCCCAGCTAAAACTGAAGTCAGTTGATCTTGGATGGTTTAGGAAACAGGAACTAATGCTGTACAATAAAAATCAATTCTCATAGACAACAAAAATGTTTTTGCTCAGTTAGACTATGTAAATATAAGCACATTATTAAAAATGGATCAAATTAACATTATTCAAACGAGTTTTAATTCTGTTTGTGTAATTTAAAGAAAAACTTATGCAAGTTGTATCATCTTTAATGTCAGATTAAAGCTAAACAAAATTGAATTTCCATATAAGCTCCAATTTCTAAATGAGACAGTTTAACAGAAATAGTCAAAGTCTAGTAATTTCCAAAGTGAGTTGATAGTGAAGGATTTTTTCCTAAGAACTTCAGTAAGGATGGATGGGCACAGTTCAGTACACTGAAATTACATCATAAATCTTCTGTTTCATGATACATATAGTTAGGTACTTCTAAACTATCATTTTAGTTGTCAAAAGCCTTTGTTATGTGAATCTGTAGTCTCTGTGATTGATACTGAATCACTGAATAAGCAACTTCTGGATGTTCTTCATTAAAAAGCAGTAATTGTTTATCATTTTAAAGAATGATGAATCAACGAAAATATTTAAAAGTATTAAGAACACTGTAATATCAAAGGCTGTATCTTGACATGTGACTTGTACCATGTAAATTTTTCATGGCCCATTTCCTTAACTAAATTGTGCAAATAATAAATAAAGCTTTTGGTAGAAAGTTAAGAAGGTATTAAGTCAAAATATCTCCAAATATTGCTAATCCACTGGTTATGTTAACCAGTGATTCATTATGTAAAGCAAGAGGGAGATCTCCTTGGTTTAGGTGTAAAACAGCATGGCCTATCAAGTATCCCAACCCCAATTCCCCATACAAAGCAAATATTAACTACTGGAAAAACACAAATTGCCATTTCCTCCCAAAAGTCTGCAGAGGTGCTGCATGTCAAGCTGAGGATTGACAGAGAGTCAACCAGAAGACAAATTCCTACTGACTGAATTTTACATACATCATTGCATTAGAAAATTCTGAGGACAAGTTCATAATCACTTTGCTTTGGACTATGATTTGTTCCAAATACACTTAATAAAGAAAAGATAGTGTATTTTGTACTTCCTCAGAGATGAAAGTTTATCTTTCATACAAAGTAACAAGGAATGTAGTAACCAACAAATCATAATGGTGATGAGAGCTCAGAGATGCGCTTATGCTGGCTTTAAATAGTGATGACTGAAACATGGATGCAACTTCACATCAGAAATCATTTTTAAAAGCAATATCAGTCTAAAACAGGTTATCTCAAATGCATCTGTATTGAATTAGGAAATGATGTCTCAATACTGTATCAGTCTGAGGGACCACATTAACAGATCCAAGTATTTCACGCACACAACATGCACCAATGTTAGAGCATCTCAGGACTAAATCTGCAGCCACATTACAGTGAAAAGGTCCAGTCCTACTCTTGCTGAGTTCCCAGTAAAGCCTGTGAAAACACCCATAAGTCAAAAGGAAGCAAAGAGTATTTTCTAATACCACACTCACTTCCAACATCTACACTACTGTATAAAATATGCCCAGTTTTCTGGCCCAGAGACAGAATTTGCCCTTCTCTGGGCTACATAGGTGTGGTGCTCTGGGCCCGATGTGGTAGATACTGACTGCTACTGACACTAAGATGTAATTCTTACCCTTCTTTGTATTTTTTCAGTTCAAATTTTCTTTAACACTGGACATATTGTGCTGTGGACAGGCAGAATAGGTTTTACGTAGCGTAAAACAGAGCATATGCTGTAGTCGTAGCGTGAGGGCACATCAATCTTTAAAGTGGATGGGGTGAAAAGCCTGTTCCCATGCAGTCTTACACATGATGCCTCCTGGGAAGGATCCCCAAAATGTGCTGGAACCCAAGCTGCTAGTGTACGGAATCAAAGAGATCTAAACGGTGTGGGCCAAACCAATCCAGGGAGCAATGAGGCAGTACAATCAATACTTGAGTCTTTTTGAGGGTTTATTTATTTATTTATCTATCTTCCTTTGAGATGGTGTTATTCATTAATATGGACACAATTATTATTGTTAAATTCTATTGCTTATCAGCACATTATTGTTTTCCTACATCCAATAGATCCTGTACCTATACTGTGGTAATTACACTACTATGTTTTGGATGTTATATTTCTGGATATACTAAAGACATTTTCTAAAAGAGGCATAACCAGGTTGTGTGCTGTCATTTGCATATGAAAAATATACTTTTTATACTGAATAATTCATTTTTTCTCTGAAACTTACTCAAATTAACTAAGCCAATAGACTTACCAAATTTGGCTAGCTGGAGACAGATCATCTTGTGAAAACTGCTCATGATTTTGTTTGGTTCTAGACAGAGATGACACAGGGAAAATCCTTTCTATTTGCCATGGAGTTGATTTGTACAGTATCTCATAACCTCAAGGGAAAAAAGAATATTCTTGACTCAGGTTGAGGAGACTAATTTGCTTGAGCTTGCTTCCTAAACCCAGGTATCACATAAACTGTTTGTTTAGTTGTTTTTCCCCCAAATTAATCATGTATTTTAATTAAAAGACAATACTTTCCATTATAAAATGCAGAGAGTCTGCATAGCTTAGGCTCCTGTGCATTCAGCAGCTTGTCCTTTATCAAAGAGTCAATTCTCTTGTTTATTGTTGGTGGTACACAATGTGCATTGATTGTGGAGAGTAATCTGTTTAATTAGCTTATTCTTATGTCCATGTAAAAAAAAGTCTACAGGTAGCAAAAACAAGAGGTAACAAAAAGAACTGGGACAATCTTCTGTTACAATATTCAGTGTATCAGGATCAGAATATAAATTATCTGTTCTGGAAAACATATAATGAGTTCATGGAATCATAAGTTAACATAAGTTAGCTTACTGTTTATAAATAGCAATCTTTTGTTGTTTTTCTCGTTTTACCCTTTACATCTGCATTGGAGATCTGAAGTTCTGATGTTAGTAAAATCAATGCAAATTAAGAGATTATTGTATTATTCCAAATTCAGAATGGAATTTCTAAGATCCAGAGAAAACTAGAGTCTATAATGAGTGCTAAAATACTATAAAATCAACATGATAGGATTTTGCATCAACTTTAAGCACAGTAAGGGTCTGATTGGTTTTACACATAATACAGTTCAACTGCTTACAAGGTAAGAGAATGAAGAACAGACTTTAAGTGTAAGTGTGGATTAAATAACAAAAAAGAAGAAATATATACTTTATGAAAACAAATTGATTAGCCTTGGATTCTTCCTCCTCTCTGGAAAAGATACAGCCAAGGCTGATGGTGTTGGGAAATAGGGTGAAGTTCTGTTATATCGTGAATGATATGGAAAAAGTGAATATGGAATGGTTATTTACCAAATACTTTCCAGCAGATAATTCACAGAGTCTGCATATCTTAGCCTCTTATGCTTTTAATAATTTGTCCTTATCAAAGAATCAGTCTCCTGTCATTTAATTGGCAGTATATAATGTGCATTGATTGTAGACTGCAGTCTATTTAATTAACTTATTCAGGTGTCTGTGTAGAAAATGGCCCAAAGTACCAAAACCAGGAGATACTAAAGAACTGAGAGCTCCTATTTTTTTGTTTATTTGTTTGTTTGTTTGTCACTTGCCAAAGAAGTTTGCAGCATCTGCTGAATTTAAACAGATGCCAGGGCTGAACCAATACAATGCAGGAGTGCTTTTTCATATATGATGTTACGAAAGCATGGAATTATTTGCGCAAAAATACCAAGTAATCTAAAATTACAAATGTTTTTAAATACATACAAATTCTTAAAAGTAGGCTTTTTGGTGATTATTGAAGTCAACTCAAACTCTTGCTCTTGAAATCCCTGAGTTACCAGTCCATGTAAGAAATGTGGGTATGAATTTCCTTGTTTCTCATACTGTTCCCTTGATCAACAGCAAACAGCAACTTTGAGCTAGATAAGTGAATATGTGATTGACATGTAAAAATGAAGCAAACTCATAAAAGTATGGGCCCAGTATCTCTCTAATCAGAATCTTTCATATTTTTAACTGCAGAATCCCCTGCACCTGCAGATGAGTTTAGAAAACTCACTGAGTTCTGATGCTGATGTCACTTTCTCAATCCTTGCAATGAACAACTGGTACAATTTCAGCCTGATGTTATGCCAGGAGGAGTGGAACATCACAGATTTCCTCTTCCTCACTCAACAGAACTCCAAGTTCCACTTGGGATCCATTATAAATATCACAGCAAATCTCACTTCAACCAGTGACCTTTTGAGCTACTTACAGCTTTATCTGGAGAGCATCAAAGACACCACATCTACCATTGTTATGTTTGGATGTGACATGGAAAAAACACGGAGGATTTTTGAAATAACCACCAAGTTTGGCTTGATGCCTCCAGAACTTCACTGGATTCTTGGGGACTCACAGAACGTGGAAGAACTGAGGACAGAAGGTTTGCCACTAGGTCTTATTGCTCATGGCAAGACAACAGAGTCAGTTTTTGAGCATTATGTGCAGGATGCAATGGAGCTAATAGCAAGAGCTGTAGCAACGGCCACCATGATTCAACCAGAACTAGCTCTTATTCCAAGTACAATGAATTGCATGGACATAGATGAAAGGAATATCACTTCAGGGCAATATTTATCAAAGTAAGTTTTTCCCTTGCTTTTTTGTAGCTAATATTTGTAGTATGATGTCAAATCTTCATTTTCTTCTCCCTCCCTGCTATTCTTAACTAAGTAACTGGACTCATGCCCATAAGTAATCTGGTTTTGAACATAAAAGAGCAATGTAAGATTCCTTTTAAAAACAAAAATAAAGTCCTTACTGAGTATGTGGATTCATCAACTGTTTCAAATCCAGTGAATGCTGAATGTTTTGCCCCTTACATCTCTCCTGGCTTTCAGCAAATAGAATTTATTGGAAGAAGTTAAGATAAATGTTCTTGAAACTTCAGGTATGTTCTCAATGTCTTTTGAAATTATACCTGAGCTCTGTCTTCATAATGGTGTAGTAATAGCACTGTTCAAAAAGCAACCATTTGAGACACTGACAGCTCCTTAATTAACCTTCATTCATAAACTAAGGGTCACCAAAAAGCTGTTTCACTATAATAAAGCAAGCCTTGGGAGCATGTATTGCCCTGGTTTACAATCTCTCCATTGGGTTGTGACAGTAAGTTCATGTTATTGTTCAGGCTATTTTAACTGAGTAAAATGCTGTCCGTACAAGGAATAGTCTGAGAAAAAATCCTGAACAGCTTGGGAAAAGAGACAGTTTATGGAAGATATGATAGAGTGCAAAATCACTAGTGGAATTAAGAAAACAGATAGATACATATTGTTCATTGTTTTTTATCCTTTTAACAGGCCAAAGAACATGATGTGAAAGTGGCATCAGCAAAATACAAAATAAATGAAAGGCAGCACTTCTTCATATAATAAGCAGTATAACTGTAGGATTTCTGCCAAAAATTTAGCAAACATAAGAAGCTTAAGTGAGTTAAAATACTCAGAAGAGAGATCACAGGGGAAACACCATGTCACTGCATGTTCTTGAAGTCACTGGAGCTCAATTAGAGAATTAGGAGGAAACATTAGGAGGTCATATGCTTGGTGTATTTTTTCGCCTAGGAATCTGCCTGTGGACCCTATTAAAGACAGGTTGGCCTTAATCACTGCAACTTTTTATAATGCGTGAGTGGGACAGATATCTGATGGCCAGTACTGGTGTATTTGAATTAGCAACCTAACAATTAATTTGTTGAAGTAGCCATGATTTCTGAGACATGAACTACTGTTGAGGGGCTTAACTATGAACAACCTTGTCAATTTCAGTGGTATTTTCAGGCAAACAGCTTACCTTAGCTGATTAAACTTTTAGCTGCTTTGGTATTTAGTCATATTTCTATTTGAGTTCGTCTGTCTTTATATGTAGCCCCAAAACAGCAGTGGGCTACAGAAGGACGGGGGTGAGGGTGGATAAGGCATAGCAGAATAGACCTTCAACTTCCACAAGTACTACATATAGTGAAATAGCACTCCCACAAGCTGGCATATCTGAAACTTGAGCATTCATGCCAATATTGCACTCTTACATTGGCTGTGCAGACATTTAAATGCCACCTTATGGCACCCAAGTGCAGAATAACAATTATAAACAGGAAGATCCTGCTCATGACAAAGAATTTTTTTTAAAAAATACATTTGAAGATTAGGCTGTTGTAATGCTCCATCTTTATTAATTCCTTTTATGATGAGGTCAGATCCCTGATCTGTTTAAGTCTGCTCGGGGGAGCATCCTCATTGCTAGAACAAGGCATTAGATTATTAAAGTCCTCTAGTCTTATAGCTCTGCTTCTTGGGTAACATCAGCAGTTTGCTATTTGACTGACTGCGCATTCTGGTTTTTGCTTCTTATAAACTGTTCAAGAAAGAGAGGGAATAACCAAGCCATCAAGCTTGAAAGAAAATGAAATCTTTCAGCTAAATCATTCTCAAAAGTACCACAGAGATATCTCTGCCAGGATATGGAAGAACTGCTAAAGCTTTAATAAGCAGTTTTTACAAGAACACACATTAAAAACAGGAATAAAGCTGGAAAGAGCAAATGGCACAGTTTGAACTCGTCATCATTGGTCAAATTGAGGTAATGCTGGCAAAGCTTTAATATCAGCTGTCATGGCCTGTTGGTCTGATCTCCAGGTCAATAATATTGACATAACCAAAAGGAAATTAAATCAGCTACCTAACCAGAGGATATAGCCTTTTACCTTCTGACACTTGTACACATGGTCTTTCCATACAGATCTGTCAGTAACCATGCTGAAAAGAACAAATTCAGATACTGCCAATGTGTCTATGTGATACTCAGCACCTATAATTCCCAAAGAATTCACACTGGAGACTCCTGGCTTAAACAGTGTAGTTAGACCCTCTTACCTGTTTCTGAAAATTATTGAATAAGGCAGCTTTTCCATGAAGCCTCTGTCACAAGTTTCACTAGTGCTGCATACAGCATAGCCAAATGATTAGCAGCCACAATCATCCGCATATATAACAAAGTGTTGTTAAAATGCATCTCTCACATGGTTCCCTTCATTTATTTTGATTTATACTCTGTCGCTACCAAAAATATAGAACATGCAAATCATCTATAAAAGTGAGCCACTACCTTGGTAAGGTAGCAGAGTCATACATTTAAGTGCTACTAAATCTCTAAGGTAAATGCTTCTAATACAATTCAGCCACAGGACAGGTACGGAGGGTTTGATTCACTCTCATGGGCACACTTATTTCTACAGAGAAAGTCAGGGAACACAGTGCATAAATTTCACTGTTCTCATTCTACCTGTTGAAAATAAATCCAATGCATTATTCTGTGGTTTCATCTACTCTCAAAATGCCTGGTTTGTAACACTCTAATATCCGAGTTTTGTTGTAGTAGAAATTGTAGAAATCAGAGCTCTGCTGATTTATTCCATCTTGGGATTTGACTCTCTTAATTCTGGCATTTTCTGAACTGCAAACACTGTTTTTCACACTTAGCTTTTCTTGAAAAATTTCACACACAGACACATCTACACATTCAATGGTTATACTGTTTTTATAGTAGTGATGATCTCAGCATATAAACCCAGCAAGGTTTGTAGGGAAGAAGTAGTATCATTTTTTACAAAAATGAAGAAGACAGATAAAAAACACATAAACTTATGGACACCATCTTTAATTCCTAGGATTATCTTCCCCTAGAAATGGTGTGTTGATTACATTTACATACACAAACACACATGCAAACATACACCATCAAAATATATAAAAAACACAAGGTGGGAGGAGAGCATTAGTCAATCAACAGTAAACACCATTGATTAATAAGTTATAGTATCAATTAGATAGTATTAGATGAGATTTTAATTTAATTAGGTCTTTGCCATAGTATTGGATTGGATAGATTAGATTAGAATTAGCTTATATAGGTAAAGGCACATTTGGAAAATATGATGCACATTTATGTGTATCAGTCCCATATACAAACACGTATGTGCATTTTTAGGCATAATTCTCATGCAGAAGTGGGATGCATACAGATCAATTGATTTTGACCATACTAATTGCATCATCTTTCTCCAAACACAACACACACAAACTGGACTGCCTGAGAAGGATTTGTAGCCATTTCCAAAAAAGGTCACGCACAAAATCAAAACAGAAACAGTCTCATCTAGTATCATAAATTTGACCTTTACTGGGGACAACAAATTGATCTGACTATGCAGTTAGGAGTTTTAAGTGCTCATAGTCCACCAGAACACATCAAAAGATAATAAAAGGTGAAGACCAGACAAAAGTGTGCATGCACACACACTTGCTGTGTATTTGCCCTTTCCAAATCAATTTAAGGCAATTTTTTCCACTCTAGCTATTGATAAATATTTAAGACTACTTACAGTTTATGTTTTACCCATTGAGGCTAAAATGACAGTTACCGTCTTTATACCTATTTCAATACTTACTTCCATCCAATTCTCAGGACTAATGTGACGTGTTATATTCTACTACAACAGCTAAATAAATAGTCTGTCTCCTGAATGCCTCTTGCTGAAAAGTATGTGCCTGTTTTTTATTTTACACCATATTAGCAGCAATAAAACTCAATCATTTTTATTGGAATCATCCTACAAAACCTTCTCTACTAGAGGCCCTCTGAAGCCTTCCAAAATGCATAGCACCTTCCTTATTAACAGAGATGATCCTTATGCTTCCTCAAAAAAAGATTTTTCTCTTTACCACACTTATTTCATACTCAGATCCCTGCTCCTTTGTCCATGGCATTTTAGCATTTTGTATAATGATTGTTATCACAAGTTGAATTCTACTCCAGGGGAGGATAAGTATTAGCAAACTTTGCCAGACTGATATAAAAGCCCAATGCTTTTTTTTAAAAAAAGTAGTTTTGTAGACACTTTAATAAACTTTTTTTTATTTTTAAGAAAAACTGACTCTTCTGGAACAACCATCTTTAACTGAGACCATTTCTTCATGCTGAAGTGGCTAACAGTGATTTAACAGTGCTAAACTTGCATTTTAAAAAGCAGATTTGTTCACTTCAGAGTGTTTGAAAGCTGTTGACAGCTCTTCAGTAGCATCTCTTACATAAGCTACATCCTACAGAGAGTATAGACTTTTCCTTGGAAGAATATTTCAAACATCATTTCTATTCTCCCATTTTCATACATATTTTTATCTAGAAGAATGACTGCAGATCTATTGAGTTCACTTTAGAATTAACCTATACTTTACTTACTTATTTATTAGACAAAGTTAATGGAAAAAAAATAGTATTCCCTCACTCACTTTTTCTGATAAGTAAAAAGAATATCCTTCCTGAAGAATTTCCATCTGCATTATATAAGATTCACAGAGAGAGAACATTCACAAGTATTTTAGTAATAAATTAAGTGGCTAGCTGATCACGCCAAAGGAAAGCTATGGCAGGTCTAAACGTTCATCCAGATCTCCTGCTTTCGTTCTTTAAACTCAAAACCATTGTGTCCTCTGTAGCATACAGCTTCAGTGATCTGCTTTTGATTCCTCTACTTTCTCCCTCCGACAGGTTTTTAGCCAACACAACTTTTGAAGGTCTCAGTGGCCACATAAAGGTGAAAGGCTCTTCCATTGTCAGCTCAGAAAACAACTTCTTCATCTGGAATCTGCAGCATGACTCTGTCGGGAACCCAATGTGGACTCGTCTGGGGAGCTGGCAGGAAGGAAAGATAATTATGGACTATGGTATATGGCCAGAACAGGCCCAGAGACATAAAAATCACATGCAACATCCTGCCCGGCTGCACCTCAGAGTGGTAACTCTGATTGAGCATCCATTTGTCTTTACAAGAGATGTAGATGATGAAGGTCTTTGCCCAGCAGGACAGCTGTGCCTGGATCCTATGACAAATGATTCAGCCGTGTTGGACAACCTGTTTGAAACTCTTCAAGGAGGGAATGACACTGTCCCTGTTGAGCTCAAGAAGTGCTGCTACGGCTACTGCATTGACCTACTGGAGAAGCTGGCTGAGGATATGAACTTTGATTTTGATTTGTACATTGTTGGTGATGGAAAATATGGTGCCTGGAAGAACAGCCACTGGACAGGCCTAGTGGGAGACCTTCTTGCTGGAACAGCTCACATGGCAGTGACATCATTTAGCATCAATACTGCCCGCAGCCAAGTGATTGATTTCACCAGCCCTTTCTTTTCAACCAGTTTGGGCATCCTAGTGAGGACCAGAGACACAGCAGCTCCTATTGGAGCCTTTATGTGGCCACTTCACTGGACTATGTGGTTGGGAATATTTGTGGCTCTCCACATTACAGCTATCTTCCTCACCTTATATGAATGGAAAAGTCCTTTTGGGATGACACCCAAGGGAAGGAATAGAAACAAAGTCTTTTCCTTCTCTTCAGCCCTGAATGTCTGTTATGCAATCCTGTTTGGAAGAACAGCTGCCATCAAACCCCCCAAGTGCTGGACTGGAAGGTTTTTAATGAATCTCTGGGCTATTTTCTGTCTGTTTTGTTTGTCCACATATACAGCCAACCTAGCTGCTGTCATGGTAGGAGAGAAGATCTATGAAGAGCTTTCTGGAATACATGACCCAAAGGTAATGCATGTCTACTGTTATTAACTCATCATTTTCTTCTTCTCAGTCAAAATTCAATCCTGCAAGATTTATGTGGGTTTTTTTGATAAAATCAGAAAGTAATTTGTCTGCAAAATTTAAGTAGTGCTACAATTAGTTATTGTCTGCCTATGCTTTGTGGAAAAGTTCAGTGACAGGATCTTTAAGCAGCTCTACTTTTCAAAGTGTAAAAATCTTGGGGGAGGTGAAGGGTCAAAGATTTGGATTTGCCCATTTCAAATGACAAGTGGCTTCTGTATGAAGATTAGGGATTAGGTTTCAATTCTGAGATCTTCTTGGCTCTCATTTGAATCAGTTAGATGACTTGAGTCATCCTGAGATCTAGCCAGACAAAACTGAATTATGAAGCTATAACCACAGATATTCTAGGTAGAATTTTCTAATTATTTTATGAGGTAACCAGAAAAAAAGAATCAACTCACAGTGATACTCACTGATAGTGAGTACTCAATATCATAGTGATACTCACTGAGTGATCACCTTATCTGATACTCTAGTATCAGATACTACAAACACAGGTCTTAGTCCTGAACTGAAACACTCATTACTCATGGCTTGGGCTTAATAGCCTCAATGATCCCATTAAATTAGTGGAGTTAGTAGCACTTCCTATGTAGCCACTTCACTGCTTCATGGAGTATGTTGGGCTCAACCTAGAGGTAGCTACCAATTTACAGTGTGGAAATTAGATGAAGTAAACTCTGTGGAAAAGAATGGCCTGCTGTAATGTGAACTGCAGGAAGAGTTTCGTATATTTCATTCATACATCTGCCTCAGAATTCTTCCTCTATAGGAATAGTTATAGCTGAACATGTACTAACTGCCTCTCACGCAGAACTTGAGCTCTATTTTTTCAAAAACGTCTCTACATTTTGAGGCTTAGGTTTAGGAAGTGTAAGTGGCACACCAGTTGTAGAGATTCATGCAGTGCTTTAGTTACTTATTTTTACATGATTTACAGATTTTATGTGAGATCTATTTACCTCTTTCAGTAGTGGAGATTTTTTTTTCAAAAGTATAGCAACAGGATGCAAAAATAATCTTTTTAATATTAATGCATTTTTAAACATTCTCCTGCTGCTCTCTAGACAAATATGTCCTTGTACTGTTCTTCTGAAGTTTATTTAAAATACAAAGCCCAAAATAGGTCAGCAACCTTCTTGAGGTGATGGAAGACACATCTAATTTCTTCAGGCTGGCAGCCACAAACAGTAAATCTCTTCTGAGCTTGCAAACAGTTAGGAAGAAAATGCAGGTTGAGAAAAATCAGAAAGTTTTTTTTCAAGATTAGAAACCTGGTATTTAAAGTCACTGTTGCCCAATAGTATCTGTGCTCTCTCTTCTACTTAAAAAAAAGAAAAGAAAAAAAAGAAAAAAGAAAAGAAAAGAAAGAAAAAGAAAAGATGGGGACTATTTATAGCCTGAATAAATAGTACCTTCCTTACTACAAAGAGGCATGTTATCACGGCAATCCCTAAGTAACCAAGCGTTGCTTTAGCAGTTGCTCAGCAAGGCTCAGCAAAGGACTCTTGGTCCTTCCATGTTGCTGGATACTTGAAGGCACAACATTTTTATCAGAAATCAGAAGGAGAGGAGTTGGATTACAAACTCAAATCACACAGAAAATTGTAATGTGGAATTAGAGATCTCTCAATTAGACTTTAAACTGCATTAACAATGTAGAAGTAGAATAATGATTTATTGAAATACCAGGTTGTTGCTGAAAGGAGGAGTGGCCAGTGAGGCAAGAATTATTAATCAGAGCAGAAAAGGAAAACAATAGAAGGCAGAAGAATCAAGTTGTTGAAATAGGTCTTGGTTTGGGGCAGCTTTAAGTGTGTTTTTTTATTTAGGCCTCGACAGTATCTTAATGAGAGTAAGTCACTAAAACCAAATTTTTGTGGTGTCCATTAAAGCTGGCTGTCCCATTTACTAGATTTTCAGCCCAAAACATCCCTCTGACAATGCTGAGAGTAGAAAAAATTTCTATATAATTTCCTCAGCACTGGCTGCTTCCAGTTCTCCTCACCACAGTCATCAGTACTGAACTAAAGGATCTCCATTCAGTCTCACCATAGGGTAAAGCAAGGAAGCTCACATCTCAGAGGCGGACAGCCTCAGCAGTGTGCCTGACTTATAAAGCTCTGGGAAAGTACCATTCTGCTTACATTTCAGGTGACTTTTTTATAGTAGAAGCAGCAACATATCCACATGCGGCATGTTGTGAAAATATTAAAGCAATGTCCTGACACCTTAAAATTCTACTCTTCTAAGCAAAGGACAGTTTTGGGCCATGGCATTTTTCCCTCCTCCATTTTTTAGTCTTTTGTGTCTTCTTTCACATTTTAGACCATAAGCTCTTCCCAGTGGAAACACGGCTTTTGGGAAAGCAACATTCACTTGAGCGTATTTAGACTGCTGTTTAAGCGTAAGAGGATAGCCACAGCATGAATGTGATGTTTACTCACATAAAAGTTGAAGAAATGTCCGGATTCCCTCAGCTGAAGTGACAGATAACTGTCAAAGCTTGTTTGCAGATGATAGGGAAAAAACATTGTGTGTGTATTATCTCGTGTTCCTTATATCTCTTCTCTTTTCTGAATCCCAGAAGCTTATTTGAATTCTTCATTTAATGTCATATCTTTTGAGGCACAAAAAATTTCCAGTACTCTTCTTAGTCAGGCTATTTGGAGGAGTAGATGCTCTTCTGTGAAAGCTGATTATTTGCAAAGTCAGTAATTCCACCTACAAGCACACCAACCAGCATACTACTTTTGAACTGATCTGATAATTTGTCCTACTGACCTTTAATGGCCAGTAGGCCAAATACTACTGAAACAGCTGGCATGGTTCCTGAGGTCTCCCAAACCAGCTTATCACGTTGTTTATTTTATAGGTCCTTAGTACCTTGGTGATAACACAGTGCTCAGTCCTAGTTCAGAAAGCTGCTGTCTTTGAAAGGGCTGCTTATATCCTTCATGCAGGCTGATGCACATTTTCGTGGTGGCAAGACTAGCTCAGAATAAGCCACTTCTCAAATCAGAGCTGACGCTAAAGCAGCACTTAGGTACTCACATGGGGCCGGGTAACCGAGCCCAAGACAGCGAGCCACTACTGTCTGTCTCCTGCCTGGCAGGTGGTGATTACACTACAGATCTGCAGCAGCAGGCTGGGTACACAGTCTTGTATGCACGGGGTGAGCAGAGGAGGGGTGTGATAATAGGCAAAAAGGAGAATTTACTACCATTCTACTTCAGAATCATATACCTTTACAGCTATTGCCTCTTTTAGCCAGTCTTGTGACAAGTCTGCGTATTTTACTTTTAGTTTCCAATGTCTTTTCCATAAAGTGATACCATCTGTGTGTAATTGATAGAGGTCTCAGTTCCATAGAAAGGAAAAATAAGAGATTATTTTGAATTACATGAGTAGTCTCACTGCTTACCTTTTCCCAAAAGCTTGCAATCTGAGACTTTGATCTAGTGAAATTCTTCATTATTAATTAAAAATAATAATAAAAAAAAGATCCTAGATTACAGGATCTTTCTAGGGAGTGGGTTTGCTCAGCAACAAGTTTTTTAAAGTAGAGACTTTTCTTTCAGGCCTCTCTTGGGAGATCATATGTTTTAGACACACCAGTAAAATCAGGAGCTTATTGAGTAGGCATATTATTTGAGGCAAAATAATTGCGGAAGGACAGAAGGTACAATTCTAATATGCCAAGAGAAGAGAATACAACAGCAGAAACTGAAGAGCTGGACAGATTTTCCAGCAGGTGGTCCAACACCTGGCCTTTTTTTCTGCTGAAAGTGTAATTTTTCAACATAATGAGCTTTTCAAGTGTAAAATCCTTCATCATCACTGCTGTGACAGCTGTCAGCTTTTCTTTGCCATCTTTAAGAGCTGCTTTAGTATCGATGTGTGTTAATTTTCTATGGTTATATTTTATTTTTTTCTGGATCATTTTGCCTTCAGAACACCCCTTGAACCTGGCAAAAGTGCTCTCCACATTGTTTTTTGACAATAAATACTGATCCTACTGAGATCCATTTAATGAAAAGAGCTAGGCCTATGTATCCCGCCATCAGCAATTTCACTGCCTTATCTCGCCATGCTTTACCTGTCTCCAATAGAACATTTACGTATGATTTTCTCAGTCTAATATGCTTTTGTGATTAGTTGGGAGGGGTAGGCACATCTGGCTGTGATTCCTCCCTTTAAGACAATTACTTCAGGATGAGATCACTCAGGCTATTCCCTGATAATGCCTAATTCTGTCCACCATGCATGAATGCCACAGGAATGCCAGCTCTTATGTTCTGTTCTTCTTTTTTATTACAAAACTAATCAAATTCAAAAAAGATGCTTCTAACTGAGATTTTCTTGTTCAGGATTTCAATCCTTACAATCACTTGGAATTTTATTTCTTTCACATTAAAATAAATTCTTTAGTATGTCATATTTCTTTAAAATGTGATGCTGCAAATTCTTACTTCTGATTTATGAAAACATCATTAATTTAGAGGCTTTATGGGCATGACTATGTCAATTAAAAACTTCCTCTTTAATGTACATACAGTATTAAAACATTTCAAGAATATCAGCTGGAAGATAACTGCAGATCAGCTTCAGCAATACCAAATCACAGAAAATGAAAGGTCAAGCTCACTCACAGGCCTTTTTTATAGTCAAATGCATGATGCAAATACCACTGAGTTTAATGAGCTTTTCTCTCCAGTTCAATGAGCTTTAGACTGCAACACTAACTTTTGTGTGTTTATTGATAAAGTTTCCTCCTGGAAAAAAAAAAAAAAAAAAAAAAAAAAGGAGAGAGAGAAGTGTTTTTACTATTATAATGAAGAAAAAGCCTTTCAAAGTTGAAATGGTAGCTGTACCTATTTCATGCTGTGGTCTTTCAGTGCAACAAGCTATGATGAGTCATTATAAGGAGCACTACTTGCACTTCTATATTAAATATATATAATTTAATAACATGTACTTAAATATGCATTATATGCATTAAATTGTATGTCAAAATCCAAGCAACAAGCTCACTGAGCTTAGCAGGAATCTTCTCATTGCCCTAATGGGATTTTGCACAGGATCTACAGGATTCCTTTTTTTACAGTTACAAGAAATTGGCTGTAATACCTATAGTACATACATTTCTCTGCGGGGCTTTATTGGACACAGGCAGGTCGTGACTTACAGCGTCACAGCCTGCTAATTAGTACTGAATATTAATGAGTTGCTGAAAGATTTGAACATAAGAGAGCTTTAATCTCTTGTAGACCAAAGTGGAAAAAAATTAAAACAAAAGAGAAATTAAGCATTAAACTGAAGTGGCAGAAAAAAGAACAGACTTTGCAACTTACAGAGGTGAAAGCACTGACTTGTTTAGCTTTCCCATCACCTCATTAAGGCTTTCTTTTACAGTAGTTGTGTTGGAGGCTCAGAATCTGACTAGTTGGATTTTTATCATTCTGATATCCATCTTATCACAGTTCACTCCACTGTTCTCCAAATCTAATTTCCTTTTCCACAGAGATGCAAGTTTTAGTGCCTTCCTGCTGACGATCATGCTTTTGGTATCTTTACATATTATCTCTTGCTGCTCCAGGTCTTCATCTGCAGAAAATGGCTTGTGCTGTAACCTACTGTTTTAGCAGCTCTTTACCCTACTACGCTAATTGTTTGATCTAAAGCATGTAGGGGCCAGGGGAGGAGGGGAGAAATCCTGCTGTCTTCATTGCATTTAGTGTAGGTCAGGCAGGTTGTTCTTTCAGCACCAGAAGGAATTAATGTGTTTTAATATTTTTCCAGCTGTCTCCACATCTGTTTTTTTTATTCTTGAGTGCAATACACCTATATATCGTATTATTAAAAATGACCACCAGAAGTAGTAACTTCATCGCAGATGAAGTTCAGCCTTGCAAGAAGTAATGCAAGTAGACAATATGAGAAGAGGTGTTGCTGGAGTAACTGGCAGAGAGGAGCAGATAAAGAAGAATGTGAATAATGTTGAACTTATCCTCTGACATATGGAAGAGCATTGTAGAGCTGACTTAGTAGCATTAAGGAAATTTGTTGTTGTTCACAAAGGTCATAACTATTGTGATCAACAAACATACACCCAGATACTAGCCTGGCTCAGCTTTCTGATGATTTAAGTCCTCAGTGAGCTGCAGCACTGCTGGAGTTTGGGGTGCAGAGAGGTCAAGCCCTCTGGAAAAATGGAGTTTTCATTGAGTACAATAAGATCTGTCCAAATACCAGGTACAGTCAAATACAGTTTCTCCATCTTTGTGCAAGAGGTCAAGTCATATAAATGAGCCCATTATTTTTCTTTTAAGCTTTGTGCTTAACACGTGATTCACTATGTTTAAGACTAATTCCAAAAGCACACAAATAACATTTAGTTACAAGTTTGAATCTATCAGCAGCTAAGGAACACTGGTGCAAAGTCCCTACCCTTCATCTTCATTTGATGCTTTTCAAGCAAAAGCCAGTGGCAGATAACTTATTTGAAAAATCAGGATCATGCTGATGTGAAGTTCCACAGTCTGCAACTAAAAAGCTCTAATGTCCCTCAGGACAACATGTTAAATACATTATTTTCATCCTAATAAATAGTAACCTATTTGCAACATGAAACTGTTTGTCTTTTCCTTTCCTGGAAAACACAGAGCGCTATCCTTGCCCCACAGCTTTAGATAGAGCCACCTCAGAGGATTGTACTTAACAGATTCCTGTTGTACCTGGTTCTACACTAATGTGAACCTCCCCCCGTTCCCCTACCTATCTCCATGATCTTCTGAACAGGAAAAGTGGCCAAGAGTTTTAAATCCGTTTGAATCCACATTTTCTGGATACTGGTGCAAGCATGGTCTCTAACTGAATTGTGTATCATTTAACCAGGTGAGGAAGGCAAGGAAGAAAAATGCCGTACAGCCAAGGGTTGGCAGCATGGCCCTATTGAACTAGCAATAGCTGGAGCAGAAGTTTGTAGGATGTTCTGAAAGGAGATTATTTCAAAACATTTGGTGTCAAGGTGTCAAGGAAGCTGCCTACACTATATGTTACTATAACATTAGGTTTCCCCCTCCACCATCTAACTGGTTTTAGAGAAAATTCTTCTCTGCCTTTTCCTCAGAAGACCTGAGATCTCAGATGGAAAGCAGAGAGGGATTGTTCCACCAGCAAATTCCCTTGTCATTTTAGCAGCTTATGTATGTTTTAAGCTAAACAGCTCTCTTCCTTCACTCCCGATTTGAAAAAGACTTCATTTATCTCAGAGCACTGTTAGCCCTGTTTTACAGGTAGGAAGAAAAAGAATGCAGTAGGTAAGTGGCTCTATCAAGAACATTTTTATGGCTGCTTTGTGCTAAGGTACAACAAGAACCGGTGATCTATTGCCCACTGAGAATCACATTCCTTTCTTTTTCTCCCTAAATCTGCCTACTTTGCCTACAACTGTTTATACTTAGTATCTTGCAGTTCTCGGCTTTGCAATCCAGCGGAATAAATCCCAGCTCAAAGATCTCTCTGTCCAGGAAACTTTTAGTGTTGTTGAGGAGAGATAAATGCACCCTTACACTACTTTTCTCAAGATTTTTGGTCTTGTGGAGCTTTTTGCTCTAAGGCACTGTTTAGCAACCTAACCAGCAGAGCAATTTAGAAAAATTAACACCTGACCTAGAATAGTTTTACCCCTTAGCAATAAAATTTTTGCAGCACACACAGGAATAAAGCAGTTCTTATAATTAATTCTTAGCACTCACACTGGAGTGTCGGTAAAGAGACTTCATGTTTTTAAACAGAGGCCTAAATATCGCTTTATTTTCTTATATACTCGCATTAAGATAGAGGAAAATAAATTCTCAGCACTGGGCTGTGCATTGGTTTCCAGATTAAAGCTGCCCATAGACCTCAATGCGGCTGTAAAGATATATGACAGCTAATAATCTGCTTGGCTTGGATTCAAAGTGGTGGGATTTTAAGAAAATGTCTGACATTTCCCTGGCAAGCCAAGAGTCAGTTCCACTGACACTTTTTGAAACAGAGAAGCAAAGGTGAGCTTTCAGATCTATCTGGCATGCACCAACTCCTGGGGACCCTGGAAACGCCTCCACATTCCAATCCTGGATGCATGGGATAAACTCTGAACAAAACCTCCACATTCAGTTCAGTTGTGAATTTTCATCTTCTGAAATTTGAAATTCATGTATTTCACTATGAATAAATTTTGCTTTCTTTCATCTCCCTCCCCACTCCATAAATAGTCACTGAAGTCAATTTTCAAAAACCTTTATAGATTAAATTGGGGAAAGCCCCTGAAAAGAGTTCTATATTGTTGGATTTTGTTTTGTTTTGTTTTCCCTCTGAAACTTAGTTCAGTATTGGCAACTCTACCTGTTTTATCAGTGGCTCAGGACAAATCTATTAGCAGCTAAACAACCACTTAAATGTATTAGCTGTATAAGGCAAGATAAAATACTATTGCTTTGTATGCCAAGGATGGAAGACTCATTGCAAAACAGTAGATCTCTAAAAGCATGCCAATTCTTCATAGCAGAGCCAAACACTTAATGTCACCACCCTCTAGAAATCAATAGTTGAAAGTGAATGTTTTTTTCAAGATTCTGAAGCAACTGGCAAAAACTGTGTTGTCATTAATAGCAATTCTGTTACTGTATGAGATGTCCCTTAAGTGCTACACTTGGTGTTATAGCATGTAAAAAGCAATATTTTGTGATGCAGCTGCAGAAATTTTTCCATAATATTTTTTTCCTCAGGAGTTGTTGGAAAAGTTATGAAAGTTACTTCAGCCACTGTTCTCCTTTTTATGCCCTATTAAAATTAAAAAGCAGTATTGTAGATGGTGGTAAAAGCTGAATTCTTGTTAACTCTGCAGGAGTCACTTCAGGATGCAGTCACTGGCACTGCAGCTCCACTGAAAGGTAGCCCTTTTCTCATTTCCATCATCAAATAATTCATGGAAATGGAAGGTCATGTATTTTTGGAAGGGAAAGGCTAACTGAATGAATGATGAAATCATTTTAATGATTTGAGCAGCAGATTAGAAATCAAGTTCCAGAAGCATTTCTCCTCCAACCAGCTAAGGTGCACAAAACATTATTTGAAGCACATTCAGTGAGGCATATCCCAGAAGTCAACTATTGGGAAAGCATTTGCTAGATTTAAATCACTAATAGGTACATTAATCTCACTGCTTATACAAATTAGCCATATTTTGACTTTAGTAAAAATTGCTCAGTGTTGAATCTTGCTTTCATCTTCACAGTTCCTTGCAAGCTCAGACTCCACACAAGCAGAAGGAAGCAAAGCCAGACTACATTTCAGCAGGTGCCCTAGTTTATTCATCCTTGAGAACAAGCCCTATCATGTGTAGAGTCTCCTTCCCTGGAGATATTCAAGGCTTGCCTGGATGCAACCCTGTCTGACATGCTCTAGGTGACCCTGCTTGACCAGAGGGGCTGGACTAGATGACCTCCAGAGGTCCCTTCCAACCTCACTGATTCTATGATTCTGTGATTCTATATGGAGACCCAGCAGTGCTTCATCTATTAGGTAGTCTTGAGACAGCATAGCATCTCCTGCTTGAGTAACTAGTTTCTATTCAAGTTGCCAGGAATACAGTGGAGGCATTACCACCACCTGCTCCATATGCATTTTTCCCCATTCATTGACATGCACATACAAACATTAGTTACTCAGAAGAGTAACTAATACAGAAGAGTAACTGATACAAATTTCCACAAGAAAAGTTTGGTCTTCACACTAGGCAGGTTTTCTCACTGTATTGTGTACCCTACCTTTCTGCAGCTGAACATTATATTTGTGTCATGAAAATCTAGGACTCCTACATGCTACAAGGATACTCGTGAAACAAAATGTAGTGTAAACTACAATGATATTAGGTATAGTAACCAAGATAAGAGGGAGGAAAATCTTCCAAGGAAATCTTCCATCCTTGTAGCACCAAAAGTGCATATAGAAGTCAGAGCCTTTTAGAAAGATCTCAGACCCCAAAAGCCAACCTCTGGATTATGACAGGGTTATCTCCTGGCAGCATCTCATGGATGTGCATTTTTAAATTGCAGCTTGCATAGGACATTTTTATACATAAGTCTTTTCAAGTCTGAGTCTAGATGATCTCATCCTGGCTGGCTGATGCACTGGATGCAGGGGTGACGATGTTAATACATAATAGACTCACAACACCTTACATAAACTGGAATATGCTGAGTCATGTAAAATCTCTGACATTTAGGATTTTATTTTCCTCTGATTTTGTTCCTGTGGTTTTATCACACTGGTATTTTCGTGCATAATTGGCACCTCAAGCCATAGATTTATGCACATGCCCGAATCCTGACATTTCTTTTCTGAACGAAACACAAGTTCTCCAGTTCCCACTCAGCAGATGTTTTAACAACAGAATACGGAAACTGAGAAGATCTAGGAGTGAGGTGACAAGCCAAGAGAACTGGTAGCTGCAGTATTCACTTTTGATAGTAAACACCACAAATGTCACTTGTCTAGTAGCACAGTGTTGTATGAGGTACAGATGACTCTGAGAAATCCCAGAGCTTTCACTGGCATCATCAGAGAAGCTAAATGATCTGCAGTGTTTTTGAGTTTCCTTAAATGTTTGACCTCCCTGCCTCAGTGCTCCACAGACCCTTTTTGAGAAATACCACAGTTGTTTCACTCCCTCAGCACTCCAAATCGTTAGCATTACCTTTGCTTTGGAAACCTTGTTTTCTTGCCTGAAATTCGTCCTTATCAATACTAGCATAGCCTACACACCCTGCAGTAGATACCATCCATAGAAGTCACAGGGACAACATTGGTACCCCAGTTCCAGAAAGTCTCCTCATTTCCAGAACTCTTTAGCCCTTCTCCTACACCTCCATTCTGCTATTCCATGCAGCATTTCCTTCCTCCTGAGAGCTCTATCTCCACCAGAAAGAGGTCATCTCTTCTCAGACTCTTCGGTCCTTGGACTGTGTGGGCAAGAGCCTTTGGTCTCAGCATTTCACAGCGCTGGTTCTGCATTTCGAGAAGATAAGCACTCAGCTGCTTGCATCCCTCTGCTGCAAAGACTGTCATGACCATATCTTCCATTTCAAGTTTCCTGTTCACACAAAACTAGGTATAAATGAGAGACTACCATGTACCTCATTTGACTTCACAGGTAACAGCCATCTCACAAGAGCTACTTTTAAAACTTTGGGACTCAGTTTGGTAGTACAGCCATTTATGATCAGCAGGAGTGCTATAGAGGTGACAGTCTTTATTAATATGTAATTCCTGATGCCCAGTATTTGAGCTGCAGGAATGCTGTTGTTAGTTGGTAGAGTTCCTCACTTTTTTCTGAGCCATTAATTAGGAACACTAAACAGCTTTTTAAACCCTGAGAAACCCTGGCTTTTTACTGCTGCAGTGATATTCACACATTAACTGTTATGTTGCCTGGCTGAGCATTCTATCACCAACACAACTATCATATTTTAATTATAAGCCAGGAGCTCAAAGGCTATATAAAGCTTCCAGGAAAGACAGGTGTGCTTTACAGTACTGGCACTATTTGCAGAAGTATTCTCCTTAAGAAGGTTCTGATTTGAAAGGCTTCAAACTAGTCATCTCCCTCTCAGTTTCAACAGGAACACAGGCATGTAGCTTTCTGGTGGGAGTGGGCATGCATGCACTCTCCTGCCTCCTTGGCCAGCCCAGCAGTGAGGTGTCAGCTGGGGGCTGCACTGCACTTGGATGCTCCCTCTCGTGCCCCCAGCCCTTCCACAGCTCTGCAGGTTGCAGCTTGCTGCACCACAGTGGCCTTGCTGTTTTCTCGCTGAAAGTTAATGAGCAACAGACTCTGCAGCAGGGTTTGATGCACATGTACTGCATGGGAGACGCTGCTTGGGATCATGTAGAGTTAGCCTACTAACTGAGGAGCTATTACAGTGAGGAGCCATGACCCTTTTTAAAAATGAATGAGTGATTTCCTTTGCTCGTGGGCGTTCGCAGGGAGGTCTGGCAGTTGGAGAGATGAATAAAGAAGGACATATCAACTATAACCATAACTATCTTTATAGCTTGTTCTATGAATTATCAAGCAGGATCCTCTCTGTCTCTTGAAGAGGATGAAAGCCTGTCTCTAGGCCAAAGCACACCTTGTTCTTACAGCCGTAGATATCTGAATTTGGAGGGACTTTGTAAGTTTATCTAAGTTGTATGCCAAGAAAGCTCATGTCACAACCTGGAGATGAATCTGCAGCTTTTGCATTCATTTATATTTAATCATTCTTGAATCACCAGCAAATCTCCAGGTACTGTACAGACACTAGAAGTGTTGACAGCTTCCTTTTTCTGCTTTATGATGGTTATTCAATTTTCTAACTGACGAGACTTCAAATGAAGATAAAACACAATAGGGTATACCCAGAAGCATGATCCTCATATATTAAAAATGCCTATAATTTTCGCTTCTTCACAACCATATCTTCTCAGTAATTTTTAGTATTTACCATTATTGATTATAAAAATACATTATAAAAATAAATGTTTCCTAAAATCACTAGCTAAAAAGAAGAAATCAGTTCCTGAATGTTCAGATTCAAACCTCTGTCTAGCTTTTGGTTGTCTCAGAGTTCATTCTTTTAAGCGTTTCTCTGAAACCCTACGCATTAGCATTCTGTTATGCATTATAAGGAAACAGAAAAATTCTTTCAACACAGAACTCTAGCATGTAAGAAACACAAAAGAAATAGAAAATGGAAGTGGAAAAGGTAAATATAAAAAGAGATAACAAATAAGGCAAGACTCAGATGAAGATTGTGAAATTTAGCTATAGTATAGGGATGCAAATATTTGAAGTTTCCAGTTTGTCACAGAATCTTCCCAAAAGAGGACTATATAAAGTAAAAAAGCAACACTGACAAATGAAGAATCTTGTTTCCATTCTGAAATTTATAGCTACTGTTGAAGAGAGTAACTCCTAAGAGCATAAGTAGATAAGACAGTGAAGGAAGTGCAGTTAGTCCATTATCTACTTTTGGCAGCATTTTGTGCTGTTAATCTGTTCCATATAGCTGCAAACAAGCTTTTTTGTCATTGGGATATGCAGCAGTAAGATGAAAATTGGAGTCACCAAAAACACAGAGGTTTAGAACAATATTAAAATTTATCCTTCACAGACAAAATCAAGAGTCATCAAATATCAACTTGCAGACACATTATTATGCTTAGGAAAAAAAGTAGATTACCAGAAGCAAGGAAGAGCATAGGAAGGAAAAGATCAGTCCATACCTTTCCTACTCACACTTTACAAGACTTCCCTCCAGACATCTACTGTTGCTGGAATACTAGCCCAGATGGACTTTTGATCTGATGCATATTCCAAAGCTGTCATCATTTATGGTGAAATTTGGCAATATACCCAACACAAATCAAAGGCTGACCAGTCCCCAGTGATGTTCTCAGCAAAGGAACTGCATGGAGAGGCTCTTAACTTTTCTTGTCTTCCTCATACAGACTTAAAAATTTAGCTAGATTTAAACACAACAGCAGTCTGAGTGAAGGATGCCTTCCACCAAAGCCTGCAGATCAGAAGTTGTACTGCAGTTGGTGTCACTATGTAGGCCACAAAGCATAAGCTGATTTGGGAAGCAGCTGTATAGTTCAGTGTTCACACCTAGTGATTTTTCGCTCTCTCCATCGAAACTGCAAAATATATAATATTATGATTATGATTATGGTATTATTAATAATTGCTATTATTAATATTAATAACAATAAATAAAACCTAAATAATTAGGGCTAAATATGGTGACAAATACATTGGGATATGGAGTGCCTGGAGCCCATTCCAAGCTTATTCTCTATCCAGACTACATTGAACATCTCAAAACTAGGTCTAGATTTAGACTGACAGCATTGTGCTGGAAGACTTCACAATGTGTTGTTAATTCAGCACTTTGTTATTTATGTCGTTAATACTTACATGCTACTTCCACACTTCCACACGAGACCATTTCCCTCTGCACCCTGAGTCCATCTGGCACAATGTGCACTATGGCCAGATCCTGACAGAAGCACATCCCACATTACAGATCCCATGGTCATCCAGACCAGGACATGCTACAAACTCTGCCAAGACTCCATGCCTACACACTTGTAATTGCCTGCAGCTCTCACTCATGGATTGCAACACAGGAACCATGCCAGCAGAGCACAATGTGGAAAGTATGTGGCCACCTTGTAGATAAGAACTACAATAGATTCCAGGGCATCAAAACACCATCCAAAACACCTCATTCTGTTCCCTGTCCAACTGAAGTAGATGACTATGTGTTTGTGTCCTAATTCTATATTTCCATAAGAGCTGAGGATATTCTTTTATCCATGGTCGGTGAGAGAAGGGATGGTAAAAATCTTCTGGATGGCTCTGTATTGTGCTACACTCCATTTTACATAGATGATAATGCGTAGGTTCAACAATGGACCAGTAGACCACTTTTCTGTTTGGTCTTCTAAAGGTGGAGTATTCTTCCTCCTTCTTGCTACCGGGGAGACTTTTCATTGTCCACAACAATTCAGTCCTTAGTTTCTCTGTGAAGAATGACAGCAAAGACAGCAGTGTCTATAGCATGCTTTCTAGGCTTCTGTAAATGAAATGGTGATGTTATCCCTCTGCAGAAGAGCAAATTACACCCTCAGAAAGTCAATGAAACCAATTCATTCAAACAAACTCAGGCTGCACTGGGTCCTTTACTGGATTTCCAGGACCACAAGAAGTAGATCTGAGCAAAAACTAGACTTGTCATGACAGTTCCTCACACTAGGGCTAGTTTTGAGATAATACAATGAAATACTTAGATCTGGGTGTTCTAGATGGCTCAAGGGAAATGTTTTTCAATTGTTAAGAAGATCCAAAGAGTACACTAACAAACTAAGCAAGGACCTGATAGGTCTTTGCAAGCTTTTTTTGTGATGTAGATAGCTGGCTACAGGAAAATATTAGCTGCAGGTCTATGAATGCTAACGATTTTTGACAGATCTTTCACACATAAGATCAAGATTTGAACTGTGAAGGAGATAAATGACTGTTAATCTATATTTTCGTCCCCGTAGCTCCACCACCCATCCCAAGGCTTTCGCTTCGGAACCGTGCGAGAAAGCAGTGCAGAAGATTACGTGAGGCAAAGCTTCCCAGAGATGCACGAGTACATGAGGCGGTACAATGTCCCAGCAACCCCGGATGGTGTAGCAAACCTAAAGTGAGCCTCTGCATGCAGCAGCAGATCACTCCCTTGGCCAGAGCTCAGCAGCACTGCGATGATGATGAGTTTCCCACTTCCAGTGTCATTAAACAGACATTAAAAGCAGCAAAGCAGATAGGGAAGAAAGCATATCATCACATGCAGTGATATTCATAGAGCTCACTAGCTTAGTAGTGGCTGGAGTGTTACTGAGGGAGGCAATGCTTCACATTACCTGTTAGTGTGCTCTCAAGCAGTGGAGAAATAGAAATTTTGGCATATTTCTGTATGTGACAGTGCCTTATTAGGCAGTGAAATTCAGAAGAAATTCATAAAAAAAAATAATCTGGGCAAAAGCTGAGTATGAGGATTCTCAGCGTACCTGGCAAGCTCGTAGGAGGCAAGGCTTCTCAGAGTCAAACGTTAGAGCATTTGTTAATAAAATGAATAAAATCAGCACTAGACTGGTAAAAAGTAATAAACACTAAATCTTGCTTTAGGGATTCATGATATCACTGCAGTTGAAAGACATTCATGTCTTAACAATCTGGAATTACAGAGCTGATTCACTCTGCAAGGTGCTAATAGACTTGTAATAATTCGTTCATTTTACAGATAGCGGTGTAACAGATGGTCTGAGAATTTTTTAATCAAAAGTTGTTTCCTGTTTACGTATTTTCCCCAGACCCATCCTAATGAAAATTAAGATACATGGCACTTGGCAGTTCCTTATTCCCTTAAATCAGAATCATTTCTCAACATCAGTGAAGTAATGTAACTTTACTTCAGGGGACCAGGACCTTTGAAGTGACAAGAGAAAGGGGGTTGTGTCCCTGCATCAACAGAGAAAAGGCACTACGAGTGTTTTTCATATAATCAGTATATGCAAGTGTGCTAACCACAAATGGTTGTGTTAGTAAATTTCAGTCGTTCTGTATTTATGAAAACTTAACATAGAGGCAAGCTGATCTGGCCAAAGGCAATTAATTTACCATATATTATGGAGAAAGGAGGAGGTATGTCTTTGTGTGAGTTATCCTGCTGCATTTTTGCTCTAATAATGTAAACTGCACAAAGAAACCAAAACAGCACAAGTTTGTGAGCATTTTTTTTATCTTTTATTCCAATAAAACCTTATGCTACCATTCAATTGAGTCAGTCTAACATGTTGTAGTACTTTCCATCTTCCAGATCACAGGTATTTTCATTTCCATATCAATGGGAGCAAAGTAGGTCCCAGCTCTGATGTTCTGCTTTAGATACACAAAGTTCATATCCTTCATGTACAATTCCTTTTTTCAAAATAGAAGTCAGTATTGCATTTAAAATAGCAGTCTCTGGTTGCTGTTTTCATTAAGTAAGCTGCTAAAGAACTAGGCAGATAAATGTTCAGTAAGTGTCACTGAGCAGAGTCTTCACCTGTGAAGTGATTTTATTTCTGGCTTTGATCTTGAATACAGGAATGATCCAGAAAAACTTGATGCCTTCATCATGGATAAAGCACTCTTAGATTATGAAGTATCAATAGATGCTGACTGCAAGCTTCTAACTGTGGGAAAACCCTTTGCCATTGAAGGTAATAATCAGTTTTGTAGGATACTGCTGTATTTCTAATTTGCTACATTTATTTTATTGTCATTTGACAATCTATTTGGATTTTGTTGTTTTGCTTTGTTTTGTGAAGGAGACATTGAAATTCTGAGTTCTGAACCAAAAGCAAAGCAAAAATCCACAGTACTGAGTAGACTAGAAAGGTAGTTCTGCAAGTAGCTGACAGCAAGTAGCTGCTTGCAACTTCATGTATTACAGATGCAAATCATAGTCATTTTTCTAGAATCAAAATTCAGCCTCTGTTTTCAAATGTAATACACTGCCTTTATCGTTACTGAACCTACTTACATTTACACTAAGTCCTTTACTAGCACCATGAAGTGCTAAAATACCACATTGTGGCTAAAAACTATATGTGTTATTGTCTGAAGGCCCATGCCACTGAATTGCTGAATTGCTTCAGTAGAAATTACAGTCCCAGGGTTTTAAATTGCTGTGTGATAACAATACAGACAGCTCCCATATACATACACAAGCACATTTTTCATCAGAAAATGTACATGGTGGAAAGAAAATGTCACCTCTGCCACTACAGGCATATGAACTGTTCTAACACTGTAAAAAGGAATCACAAATTTGCTTGACACTGAGGCTCTTCTGCATTGCTAAAACAATCTAAAAGAAGCTATGGTAGAGGCATAAAAAAGGTTGTGTTTCTAGATATAAGATAGAAGATTTGGGTAGGTACCTCCACCTTAAGTTTCTGAACCTCTACTTTCACATATTACTCTTGTGGCCTTAATCATTTTGAATTTAAATACTCTGTTTGTATTAGGATACTTCCCAAGCAAAAAAACTCATCTCAACATTTTCACTCCACGGTGAGTGGAGCAAACATCCACCTTTGAACTGGCTTTCTGAAGCAGAGCCAACCAGCCAGGCCAACTCAGCCTGCTGCACGGGTAGTTGATACTTGAAAGGAACATACTTTAGCAAACAGCAAATAGAAGATGAGCACTGTTTTTCCTTCCAGGATATGGCATTGGCCTTCCCCCCAACTCTCCTCTCACCTCAAACATCTCAGAACTGATCAGCCAGTACAAGTCCCACGGTTTCATGGATGTTCTGCACGACAAGTGGTACAAGGTCGTTCCATGTGGGAAAAGAAGTTTTGTTGTCACTGAGGTAAGCGATGAACAATCGGTCACAGAATTGAAGATGCTGAGGGTTTGCTCAAGATGTTCACTCCTCTCTCACAAAATACTCACAGTGTGCAACAGACCTAAAAGCCTGACAGGGCTGCACTTGAGCGAGGGGAAGCACTAAACTTCAGGAGCAGCAGTCATTAAGCCCAGCAGCATTCAGATCAGAGCGCTGGAATAACAGTGACAAGATTGCGTTGCTAGGTTAGGCTGGCTGTGCATGCAGTGGAGCACTTCTGGGAAAAAAATACAGTGTGCAATGGTGCATGAAAAAAAAGGAAAAAGAATAAAAAAATAAGGATTACTCCTTTTGTAAGTGATCTCTTATACTGCACAGCAAGTCTAACTGATTCCACTTAGTTATATCACCATCCACAGAGTCTGTCAGTGATCCTGTACTGTCTCAGACTGGATATGTGTCTAAAATAGCTAACACAAAGAATGACAGAAGAGAAGCAGAGATAATGGGAAGTAAGCACATCTCAAATTGTTACCAGGCATTGTGACCATTTCCTTACGTGGGTAGCAGCTAGTTGTCCAAAATATAGGCTCTCAGCCTAAAAAATATCCACTATCTTCTGGATGTGTCTTAGAATATATCATTCTAAGAAGAGATAAGAAGCAATTCTCAGATCTTAGTAAAACTACAGGAAATGAAAATAATTCTTTGTGGATCCTAGTACCAGTATTAAACTGGAGTTTTGCAACTCATGGCAGCTGAAGATGTGGGCCACTGTTTACAAGAAAAAGATTGAATAGCAGTTTTTCCCAAGTTCTGAAGCTAAAAATAGATAAAGTATTGAGGAATCAAATGACTGAGCATGTTTGCAGTTTAGAACATATGATGTTGTACTTTATTATTTAGTGCAACCTGTTCCAAAAGATATGTTGCATATTCTCACTGACACAAAACATGCATTTGGAAGTGTGGTATTTCCTCTTCATAGCAGATTCAGCCAAATATCAGATCAACTCTTGATTTTCCCTAAGAAAGTGGAAGCATAATCATACTCCCCAAAAACAGAAGCCCAGTTTCCTAGAAGTCCTATTCCCATTCCTTAGTAGTCATCTGAACCACTTGTCTGCAAAACTCACATTGCTGACTGAATCATTAGAAAACTAGTACTTTCTGGTGCTAAACCAAGCAAGAACTTCAGCTGCTTTAGTACATAGAGTGTTTGAGTATTTCTTCATCTCCTAATAATTTTTTAATTTTTAGTTTTTTCATTACCATCCTCTCAATATGAAGGAAATTATATTTTAATACCAGACATTTGTAGAACAAAATTTAATTTATTTAATTTTATAATTTTTCAATTGAATGATTGAATCATTCTTGAATCAATTGAATGATTCTTGATTTGAAAACCCAATCAAAAAAAACATATATGGCCATGGCCGTTTCTGATCCAGCTTAACTGAAGACTATATTATAATCTAAAAGAACAAATGTCAGGGAATTTTCTTTTTAATGTAGCTTACATATCTGTTCCTGACAACAACTGCATTTGATGACCTCTTACTTGGCATTAACACATTCTTTTGAATGGTAATGGAAATTAATTACCACAATTGTCTTAAAACTAAAAACTCTCTTACAGCAGAGACAGGCTTACCTTGTTAGTGATTCCCTAGTGAATTTAAGCCATTTAAATGGCTTAGTAAGTTTGTGCATTTTAAATAGGGCAAAGAGGTCAGAAAGGTGCCTAATGAGGATCTTTTGAAATAATCTCAGTCATGGCAAGGCAGGACACAATTTGTTTTGAATCTAAATGTGAACTTGCATTAACTGTGAAGCTGTAACAAGAAGTCTGAAAATTACTTTCCTCTACAGTTTACAGGCTTTAGTCACACAGAAGTATAGCTTTACCATTGTTTCTGTCACTTGTATTTATATGTGATACCCATATCCAAAAGCCTGTCCATGTGTTATCCCCCCAAAAAGATGTCTGATGTTTCAATTAAATGTGTCTGGGGCATAAATGCTTATGATCACATTAGTAATATCTAAACAAACTCAGTGTCAGAGAACACACCAAGTCAAAGCTTTTGGCTTTTCCTTGCTTCTTTCCTCTTAAATGCCTATGTAATCTCCCATTCTGATACAGACTCAGACCCCCTCCACTGCAAATATATTGTTACCACCAAATCCTGTTACCTCTTTTCCCTACTTCTCCCCTTCTTACCATGCTTATAGTTATATAACATAGATTCAAGCAAAAGGTTATACTAGGAAATGCTGATGTTACCCAACTCCCTTGATGACAGATACTAGAATTAAATCAGAGTCTAGTGATATCTTCCTAAGGGCAAAGTGTCCTATTGCTCAGAAAGCCACAACCATAAAACACCTTTCTATTGTGGAATACAACAGAGATACGTGTGATCCCGAAGGACCTTAGGTATCTCTGGAGCAGATGATCTAGTCCAGCACTGTGCAGCCTTTGACTCTGAAAACAGATATACAATGAGGAGAAAACAACCAAACAAAAAAAAAAAAGACATTCTTCCATATAGGGAAAACTTACAAAAGTTACAGTGATATAGACAACAAGAAGACAGATAGCTCAGATATATATAGACCTGAGAGCTAAGGCCATGAGATCTGCAATGTCTTTACCTGCATCATCATGTGTGGATAAGGAGGTGCGAGGCAGGTGAGACACAAGGAGCTTCCTCTGATCATCAGTATCTTAACTCCAGTAGCTCTATTCCATGACTGTCCCAGTATAGCTAGAGAAATGTCTAACCGTGGAATCAATTTTAAACATCTTCCAATTAAAAATTATGGTTTTATTTAGTACTTTACTTCTCCCAAAAGATATATCTGATCCTCTCTGACCTATGCTCTCAAAAGTTCCTTGAGAATCTTGGAACATTTCTAAAATAGAAAATACAGTGACAGAGAAAGTAAGCCTTGTCTGGACAAACTGTAGAAGGTGTATTATAAAACCAGTCTGTTTGTGACGAAAGTCAAATATGAGTAATGATATAACAAACCTTGCATTCCAGTCAGATAAAATAATAATATGGTAGGCAGCATGTCATTTTCACAGTAACTCTTCTGAAAGCCCCTGCAATTTAAAGTTGCAAGGAAAGACTATATAATTTTTCCTGCACAGCCATTGCTAATACTTTATCTCTGATGCAAAACTAATTCTTCCATTTTTCTAAATTTTCATTAGCTTCTCTGGGCTCAGTGATGCAATACTGAGAGACATTGTTTCACAGATGAACCTTGTACTTTCCTTACTGTGTTCAAGGTATGAAAAAACAATGACATTGTTGAAGGATTAGAAGACCCCTCAAGGTCTGCCAAAAAAGGGAGAAAATGTGGGGGAAAGAAATTCTCTAGTCTAAAAAAAAGTGTTTTTCACATGGTGGGGCATTCTATTTTTCTGACTATTCAACGACATGAGGTTTTTAGCATGCAGTCACAGCTGGAAGCTGTGCTTTAAAGGAACTCAGTCTTTTGAGTGAAACCTCAATGTGATGGTCAAAAAGGAGGCTAGGTCTAGATGTTTTGAGTCTGGTTGTCTGACTATAGTCCTTACTTCATCTTCAGTTATGCTAACCCAACATGCGGAGTTGAGTTTTCCTCCAGAAGCCACTGTTCAACAAGGAGATAAAAAAAACAGAGCCTTTGAACCAAACCACTTATTCAAAGGCATTAAGAAATCAGAAGGAAAGTGTAGAAACCAAAAAACACTTAATAGCCTCACTCTTTGTTCTTTCCCTGATAGAGATAAGCTCTACTAAGTTCAGACTTCCCCTTTCCTGAATTTCCTACCCCTGCTGCATTCCCCCTGAGCATCCCCCATCTCCACCTACTTCTTGAGGCCAAGAACTTGCCAATTTTAGAGTTTGCAGCTTCTCAGATGGGACAGGTCTGCTACTCTAAATGTGGCCCAGGATGGGATATTCTATAAAGCATAGCTTCCCCAACATTTCTTCAATAACTGAATGGAATTATTCTTAATGTTATCTTTGTGATGTATCTGTGTCCTCTGCTCCTTTACAGTCTAGAAATTTTTCCTTATCTCCCTGCAGTAAGTCATGGAAATACTGAACAGAATCTCTGAGGTATGGACAATGACCGACACTAGCAGACAATTCTCTCATTTTCAAAAAAGTCCCAGGCTCTAAATGGGAGGTTATTCAGGCTGATTATATACCAAACTAAGACCCAACAATTGCCTTAAGATAACTGGAGTATGGCTTTGTATTATTCTACTTCTTTTTGATAAATTAGGCTTGTGACACATCGCACCTGTCAACCAAGACTAATGACCTAAGAATGGGAATACACATAGGTGAAGTATTGACTAGTATAGCCTTTAAATGCATGAAGTATCCATCTTCCTGTTCAGTCATTTCTTTTTTAGGCTGTACTTGATTCTCATATGTCTGCCACTCCTTCCCTTTGAGATTAATTTCTCTTTAGATTTATTTTGAGATTCTTCTTCCTACTCATCACTTTTTCAAATCTTACAGAGGGAAGTGGTATTTCTTATGGCAGACCTCATGACTGGCTCATTCCATCTTTCTCTCTATCTGGCAACACTTTGCTTATTCTAAATTGCATTTGAAAACAGAATTATCTTGGAAAGGCAAGAGTCAGACTGGGGCTGGAAAATTTTTGGTACCTCCTCAAGCTGAGAAACCAAATTAGCAAATGGAGTTTGAAGGTGCAGAGATCAGTAGGGCTTGACCCCACTGTTTTCTGTGAATGTCTGCAGAAAAGGCACTTGCCCAAGGTGCTTTATTCTGACCACAACCCATTGAGTCATTCATACGGGATTAAGCTAACATGAACTTGGATGAACTGCTACACTGAATCACACTCTCCACTACAAGTAGTTGTTGATAGGGATGGTTATTCTTGCTGACTGCTACTCAGTAGCAATTATCACTTAAGTAATCTTGATTTAAATTTGTCATATTCTAGTTTCAGTGGAATTTCTTTGTTGCAAATTTGCTACGCTTCTATTTAGAACAGAGCATAGAGCAGAAGGGAGGTGGTTTATGTAAAGTTATAGTTGCACATATTACATTTGGACCTAATCAGTGTGCTCCTAGACTTTTGATTTGCATACAATACACTTATCCTTTCTTCTGCCCCAGAGTTACTCTTGCTGATGAATAACTGCCATGTCAGCAGGAATTAGACATTTAAGACTTTTCCCATCCAGCCCATTAGTTCCACCCAAGCCTCAGGAAAGACTGAAAATTCTTTCTTTCTGTGGCATGTTTGGGAAAGAAAATGCACTGAACTGTTAAATTTGCAACTTCCTGCTTGTGGTAGCAAAACAGTTTTGGCACTTAGTCACTCCGATAGCTATCGGGGGAGAAACTGAACAGCCATGTTGCCTATCAATTAGCCATGGTCTTTAAGGTCAGGACCAGGCAGAGCAAAGTGTTTAGGAGACAAGCTGGGGGTTAGCCAACCTTTGGAGAAAGCTAATAGACTGTTTTATAGCTTTTAAGGTACATTTACAAAAATGTTACCCTTGAAATTGTATTTTCTGTTTCACTTCCAAAGCTGTTTGTTCTTCATTTTTAAATGTCACAGGGCAGCTGGAGCTCTGGAACTTAAAGACTGATTTGCACAAAGATTGAACATTGAATCAGATGATAGCTGACGTAGGGGATATAAAATTATACTTTCTTTGTTACATAAAACAATATTCCAACTACTAATATCAAACAGTCTACATGCTGATGTTTCACAGCAGCCAGCATCTTGCCTGACACTTACAGCAGCTATCATGCGCATACATACAACATCAGCACTAAGTGAGCCATCACAGCAGAACCACTGCCTTTCTGTACACCACAGACTCAGCATGGCAACACGGGATGCTGTGCTCCAGTGCACCACCTGCCCAGTGCCTGGCATCTATTGCAGCTGACAGTGGGGAACTACCATAAGCCAGGGTGTTCCTGTTCAATCCATACCTGGGTTCCCTCTCACAGAAGCTTCTCGGCCCCCAACACACAGCAAAGAGTACATCCTCTGTGTCCTCTTCCTTGTGACCAGTGGTGGGATCCACCAACGTCTCTTTTCTAGGGTCTCTGAAGGAAATACTCCAAACTTGACTTGCTATGGTTTGTACTTCTGTTAAGTGATCTTTGGTCTTGCACCACATGGGACACATGATCACACTATCCCTCCTTCATCTTGCATGATTTTATGCAATTGCATCAGTATCTGGCAAACCATGCCTTTCTACTGTTGATTTTAACTAGTCTCCTTAAAGGTCAATGGTTAGTTTTCCTTCTTTGTTGTATTAATCACCTTACAACTCAATAATTAGTTTTCTACCTGTCATCTTGATGCGAGGGTTTGTATGTGTCTCTGGCACACTGCAGATGTCAAGGGAAAAACGCAGATGCCTACAGGGTGAGAAGACACTGTTCTGCGCTTGCTTGGCTCATAAATAAAAGGCTTTTGTCAGTCACCTTTCAGGGTAATTTGTTATCTGTGTGTGAAAAACAAGCACAAATAATGGAAACAAAATTTGTGCTTCCAATACAATTTATTCTGTCAATCTGCACGTGCGCTGTCTGGGGAGGAGGGTTACTACAGTTACAAGAAATACCACAATCCAGAGACAAAGGTAGGCTTTAGTACTGTTTAGTTACCTAAACACATGCAACAGCATCGGTTCAATTTTGAAAACCTACGGAGATGCCCAAATGGCCTTAAAAATTTGTGCTTCATATCCATTTATCCCCAGTAAAGCTGGAAAGCACAAAGGTGCTGTACAGTCTAACTTCCAGATCTCAGTAAAGCTTTGTAAAATCCTTGCCAGGGTAATTCTGTCAAAAGGGTTAGCTTATTATATTGCTATAGCTAATGTATCTGTACCACTACTATTTAGTGCTTGAATTCAGCAGCATATGGCATCAATAGCTGTGGTGTGTTGAAAACCCACAAGAAACAAAAATCTTTATTCGTTAAAGCTGGACAACAGAAGTATGTTATGGCTTGTTCACTGCCTTCACTACCACCAGGGAGACTTAAGCATTTACAGTTTCTTGTAGAAAGAAGTAAATCAGGAGTTTTGCCTATGAAATCTAACAAAGAAACCTCTGAGTGCTGTTTTTTTGTCTCCACTCCCCCTTCAGACAGCACACTGTTGAATATAAACATCAAAATCTCTTCTCTGCACCCCCTTCCTTCTCCCCAGGCCTCAAAGGAAAAACATATAACTGCAGAGGAGGCAGCAGGAAGGCAATTGTAGTTGTGGGTTAGATCATAAATGTCTCTCCAAGAATATATAAAGAAGCCACTACTTCTACTTCTGTTCTTGTATGTGTTGGTTTTCAGAAACTACTACTACGCTCATTCCCAATCAAATCAAGATAGCAAATTGCTTAGAGGTAATTGCCACTAGTGCTACCACCCATTAGTTATAACTGCAACAGGATTTACTACAGTTGCTTGGAACTTCAGAACTGTCACGTGGGTATAACTGAGCCCCTTCTCCAAAATTGCAAGGTGCTACCTCTTGAACTGATGCTTACAAAGTTGGAGCAAGGGCTGTATTTTTGTTCTGGGTTAGGAGAGAGTAAAGCATATTAGAACAGTTATTCCTTGAAGTTGCTCCAAAAAGATACTGCAGTAGTCATCTATTGGTTTTCTACTATAAGCAAAGAGCTAGCATACAGAGCTGACCCCACTTTAGCAGAGAGAAAAGTATTGATATAGAGTAGTTAGTTTATTGCAGCTTTTTCAAAATATAGCATATCTATACATCTACAAACACATATACAAACTATGGAATAACTGCTGGAGCTTTCTGTTCTGATGTTGATCAGCATGAAGGTATAAAAATTAGAGGTATCAGATGGTTTCTTTTATTTTTTGACAGATGTGTGTGACAGGAGTATTATCAACAGATGAGAAATTACCTATTTACAGTAGTACATAAATCTGCCAATATCACTACAGATTATTACTACACACACTCTTAAGATACACTGTGCTAATTATTTCCCCTCCACCTCCTTGCCTCATTTATTCTCAAAAGTTTCCCACTAATATGTGGCCTTTATCAGGTAGCTCTTTCAGGTAGTTGCATTTATCTTATTTATTGCTAGATAAAATATTATTGATGTTTTTCTTTGTCATTTCCTTTCCTAGGGAAAGATGTCTTGTTTGGGGCAATTTAAAAAGCTATCTATTAAAAGGGAAAAACACAGCTAGAACACCAGTGCTGGAATTTCTTTCACCTGTTTCCAGAGAGACCCTCGTCAGCATAAATCAGTATAACTTTACTGAAGACAAGGGAGTTATTTTCCCATGTGAAGAGCTACTCAGGCCTTTCTTCTGCAGCCAGGACTGAGCATACTGGCAGCAGCCACCAACTTCAGGTCACAGGAGACATCTCAGGGATGCAAGAGTCCCCATTGCATTGTCACTGTGTCTCCTTTATTATTTTTTGCAATTGCAAGAATTTTATCATATTCTATTGAACTTGACTCCTCAGTTCAATATAAATGCTCCCTAGCATATAGAATCACAGAACTGCTGAGGTTAGCAGGGACCTCTGGAGACCACCGTGTCCAATTCCACTACAGAAAGCAGGGTCATGATGAGCACATTTTCCAGGACTGTATCCAGATGTTTTTTGAGTATCTCCAAGGATGGAGACTGCACAATCTCTCTGGGCAACCCATTCCAGTGGTCATTCACCCTCAGAGTAAAGAAGTTTTCCCATACATTCAGACAGAGTTTCCTGTATTTCTGTTTGTGCCCGCTGCCTCTTGTTCTGTCACTGGGCACCACTGCAAAGAGTCTAGATCTGTCTTCTTTACACCTTCCATTCAGGTATTTACACACATGGATAAGATGCCAATAGAGCTTTCTCTTCTCCAGCCTAAACACTGCCATCTCTCTGCTGGGAAACAGCAACCCAGCACTGGTGGATCAGGCCTCCTTACTGATCTTTCCTGCCTTTGCCTCTCTCTTACATCTCACGTGGCTGAGGAAAAGCAGCTTTACCCAACAGATTTACAGGTTCTTGTCAACATGAGTGTTTATAGTGAGCTCAGCCTAGAAAACTGTGCCAGCCCCTAGACTATTCTTCTGTATGCTTTCTGATACCTAAGGAGCCCCAGAGAATATACACAGGTGTGTTCTTCAGATGGCCAAGTGAATCTAGTCCTTTTATTTCTCATTCTATTTCTCGTTCAATTTCTTCTTCCATTTCCTGTTAACTCTACCTCTAAGGAAGTTGATTCATACTTGCCTCTGAGCAATTATAGTCACCCTTTTCAGAGAAGTGATTTGCAGTGGCACTTCTTGGAGAATTTACAAGAGAACATTTAGCCTGTATGTACAGATAGTATAGATAGCAGCCTTTTTGCTCCTCAGTCATTACAGATACTTACATATGCTGAAATTAGAAGTGTGCTATACTAATATCTTAGCTCTAAAGACCTGTGAAAAGAAAGATCAGTCCAGGGCTCTGATTATGCTTTCACATGACCTAGAGAAAAACTTGTGCTTCCAATATTAAAATGCTGGAAAAGCAACAATGCATATGTAACAGCGGTATCAAAACCTTAGAAAACCTCCCCCATCTCATTAAATTTGAAGATGAGCAGACACTTAGCAGAAGCAGCATATTCACTGGAGTGCTTAAATTAATGGGCCAGTCTACACACATATCTCTATCTTTCCATTAATTGTAAGAATATGGGAATCTTTGTATCACATCAACACTGAACATTGTTTAACCTGACACTAAGAGCAATTTAGAGAAAAGGGACAAGAATCATGCAATTGGATAAAAAGCATCTTAATGACCCTAGCATACTCATGACTGACACCTACCTTAAGGAATTTCTTTCCCCTCTTCCTCATAAAATTTCATAGAGTTTCACTGGCCATAATAACACCTAAGAATGTAACTGTCCAGTAGTCATTACAGCAAAGTGATTCTACTTAAAAAAAAAAAAAAAAAAAAAAAAAAAAAAAAGTCAAGAAAACAGCAATTAATACATTTTGCCAAATATTGTAAGTTTATTAGGGACATGGATGAGTCTCAGCTTGTGGTCTACTGTCAAAAAAGAAACAAGCCAGCTAACACTTCATCCAATTAAATATTTTAGATTTCAAGTATCCACAGTGATATTCTGGCTCACAAACCAGCACAGGACTCTAGTCTTTGAGTGGGAATTCCCAGAACAATTCTGCATCATACTTCACTTGCACTGTTGCGGGGCTCTAGCAATCCTACTGCTGTCCTCACTGTTCCTGGAAAAGTCTTGTCCCCCTCTTTTTTAACTATGGTCCTTCTAACATCATGGAAATTAGATTATTGAACTGACAAGAGGAGCCCTCCATTAAGTCATTACTGACTTTCCAGGCTTCTATTTACATACTGCTAGTACTCAAAACACCTGGAGTAATAAAGCATTATTACCTCAGCACTTTTTTTCTCTCCTCATGTTCCACTAACTGGAGAAAACAAAATATGGGATAACAAGTTCCTACTAAGAGAAAATTACAGTTCTGAGAGGGAACTTTTACTTTTAGGCTGAATTTGTTAATATCACAAAATCCTTATTTTGAGACTCTGATACCGTTCTCCCCCAGAATCACTCTCTAGTGTTTTTCTACTTTCCATACTGCAGCAGATTTCTTTAGAAAATGCTTTTAAATTCCCGTAATAGCCTTTCAAATGTTTGTTCCCTGGTACAGCAACACAGATCAGTACTTCTGGACAAACAGGTTACTTTTGCCAGAGAATCCCTGAAAAAATAGCTCAATGCCAGTGCTAGATACACACACACACTCCTAGATTGCTGAAGCTCTGTCTTGTTAAAAAAAAAAAAAAAATCCAACAGAAGTACATAAAGAGACTTTCAAGCCTTCAACTTCAGTGTATTCATCACTTATCAAGTCTTTGGCATAGAGATGCCCTCATAATGGGATTTAGCAAACATTGTTATGTATCTAATTTTAAATTAGTTTCCTCACATGCACATACACACAAATTAATAACAAGGCACAGCTGGGTCAATTATTCAGTGAGATAATATCTCAGATGTCATCCACTGACACACTATCCTGCCCAAACAGCATCTATCAGTGCTGCTGAGCTAACTTTTCTGCTTGGCTGTTACTGACTCACATTATTTAACAGATACACACAGATAGAATTGGAATTCTTTTAAGTATTGTTCAAGTATTCCATAAGCAGTAATTATTAGGAAGTATTTTTAGTTCTTGATAAGTTCATAACCATAAAGGCACACAGTATGCAAATAATGATACTATTGGTATATTACTATACATGGCATACAAACCCCACCCATGCATTGGAGTGCAGGTATGTATGGCACAGATTGCCACAATACGTAGTTGCTAAGCTTTCAAACATGATTAATGCCAATAAGACTGAAATTTGAGACTCAGTAAGAGTTTCAAAGAAGAGACTAAAGGCTTCTTTCTCTACGTGAAAAATGGAGAGGGAAGAAACAAATGAGAATGTTCCTGTTTTTCACAATTGCAGTCAGGTTTCCCAGCTAACACAAATTTAGGCTTGTTAATTCAGGGAATTGAGAGATATCACATTTGTGCTACTACTTGGAAACATTTTTTTCCATGACCTTCTGCCAAGGGCAAAACATGAAAAGGGCAGTTAATGATCAGTTTCCAGAAAATAGAAACAGTCAGTCTTAGCTCACTGCTGACTGAAGATTTGCTTCACAATTCATTAACTGTGTTCTGACAAGCTCCTCTAAATTCAAATGGAAAGACATCACAAGTACTGGATTCTCATGTGTTCAGCACTTAGTTTCATTAGGGAAAAAGTACAAGGAAAATATTTCCTGGTCTTTCCCTGATTTTCATTCCCATTACAGATCCCTTGCTCTGACCGGACACCAAGCTTTCAAATGACCATGCAGGACAGAAATTCTTTACTATGAATAAAATCCAGACTATTCTGCAATACATCACCTCTTTGTATTCAATCAGATCACATTTCCAAATGAAAAAACAGGAGCTCTGTTAAAATACACAGCCTACTTCACTTTTTTTTTTTTCCCTCCCTCCACAGACACTGCAAATGGGCATTAAGCATTTTTCTGGGCTCTTTGTGATGTTGTGCATTGGATTTGGTTTATCCATTCTCACTACCATTGGGGAACACGTAGTGTACAGACTGCTCCTACCACGAATCAAGAAGAAATCCAAGATGAAGTACTGGCTCCATACAAGCCAGGTATGTATTTAATTGTAACTCCATCAAAGTCATTTGGCTGTTCAAGAAGGCCTGATTTATGGCCCAGTGCTAAGATAAGGTCTCACCAGCCAAAACAAAGTGGTGCAGAAGTGCTATCTTTTACTATCTTTCATATCTCATAGGCTTTACTCTTCCATGCCAGTAAAATGACTGTTATTTTAGCTGAACAGTATTGTTGACTTTTGTCCTTACTGAGATCCAGACTTCTTCCTGAAAACCTGCTATCTTGCCAATGAGTCATCCTCCAATATTTGTCTAAAAGTATCACCTATTCAAGTGTAGTCTCCATTTCTATATATAGTGATGGCATCTGAGCTTGCAGGATCCTTTAAGAAGAGAATCTGAGGATCCTAGTAGGCCACACAAGTCAGACTCTTTTTGCAGTCACCAGAATCTGGGTTTATTTTGTTTTCATTTTTTCATGGTATCAGTAACATAAGAAACCACAAACAGGTCACTGTCAGAATGCTAAGGCATTTATGGACCATGCAAAATATTACACATTCCTTCTAATATATTGTTTAACAGTACAGTGCCTCTGAAGCTGTGCTAGATTATGCCATGCAGTAACGGTACTTTAGGAGCTGTAAGAAGCGCACTGATGACTGGCATTTGAAGTGTGAAAGCAGCTGTTGCAACCTGAAGTGAATTACTTAATGATAAAATGAGAAGTACAAAGGAAATAGTTCAAATATGCACAACTGCAAAGCCTTTGTGGATCTTTCTGTTTGTACTATTAACCTTACAACCCCTTTTAGATACCAGAAACAACAACATTATTTTGCTGGCTGGCTCACTAGCCTCTTAGTGGACACCCAACTACTGAGTAACTTCCTTCATTATTCTAAGGAAAATAATAAGAAGAATTGCTGTAGATGTTTGCATCTAGAGGAAGAATTTACTTTGCAGCAAAAGGCACAAGAGCTTTCAAATAATACAGTGATAGAGACCTTTTAGAACTTAATAGTTTAATAAGATCCATCTTTTTTTCTTAAGAAATTCTAATACCAAAGGGTGTTTGCAAACTACCTCACCCTTCAAATTGTCCTTCCTCAGCAACTGTGGGGAAATGAACTTGTAATAACAAAGCACAGGCATTGTTTGTATCCTTGAACATGCAAAATAATTTATGCTGAAGTAGATCACACAAAGCCAAAATTGTTTACTTATTTATGGAGCTATTTTAAATTTTGGGTTTACTAATTCATTTTCTTCTTTTCCCTGAAGAGATTACATCGTGCCCTGAATAGTTCATTTATTGAGGACAAACGCCAACCTAAAAAAAAACGAGTAGAAAAAAGGTAGGAAGTTTGACATGCCTTAAAAAACAAACTACAAAATTTACTTTGAAATGAAACACATTGTATCTGGATAGCTATTTATGAGTCTAACATACCTGAAATATAATAGACCAAAAAAAGGAAACAAGATAGAAATGACACTGGGGTGAGGTAGAAACAAATTGTTTCCAATACCAAGTATTAACTCCAGAAATTTTGTTCTTTTATGATTTCCCATATGGTTAATAAAGCAAGACCAAGCTAAGCATAAGCTTTGAAGTTTTTAAATCTGCTGTCCTTGTTTTTAGAGAATTATTTGTTCATATACTAAATTACAGGCAGATAACCAGAGGTCCTGTGAAATAGCTTCATAGTGGAGGAGAGCTTGGGTGATGCGAATGTTAGAAAATTTTTCACACAAACAGCAGCTCTGAAATTAAAAGACTGAAAAAAAGAATATGAAGTCCCTCAAAAATCTCTATCTCAAATAACTCTTGGAGAAAAGAATAGGTCATAGTCCATGTCTTCATAAGCAAAGATAATTTTACTTCTCTATAGCTACCAATATACAACACTTTTCCCTAAAACTAACCACTTGCTAATTCACTGAAAACTATTAGGGTGCTTTTAAAGGTGTAGGTAACAATATTGCTTTCCAACAGAGGATGCACAGACAATAGAAAAGCAACTTCTTCCAGGCTGTTGCTACGTGTTTTACATGACTGAATTTCCCCAAAACTTCAATCTTGCCAAAACACACACAAACACACGTATTTTGTTTCATTTGTTATTCCTGCATCAATGGCAGGAAATCTAAGAAATAAACAGCAAGCTTCTAGACAGCCTGTATGAAACAAACATATAAAGACATATGCAATTAACTTCCTCAGTTTTTTCCTTCATTTTATCACCCTACAAAAACCCCAGTGCAGCACTTGAGCAGCAGTAACAGGAGCTGATTGGTGCACGACATTTCTTCCCCATACTGGTGCTCACAGAGCAGCAGCATTCAGTCACACACCCCCAGCTCTGTTTCACAGAATCACAGAATCATGGAATCATTAAGGTTGGAAGGGACCTCTGGAGATCATCTAGTCCAGCCTCCCCGCTCAGCAGGGTCACCTAGAGCATGTTACACAGGGTTGCATCCAGGCAGGCCTTGAATATCTCCAGAGAAGGAGACTCCACAATCTCCCTGGGCAACCTCCTCCAGCGCTCTGTCACTCTCACTGGGAAGAAATTCCCCCTCATGGTCAGGCGGAACTTCCTGTGCTTCAACTTCTGCACATTGCCTCTTGTCCTGTCACACGGGACAACTGAAAATAGTTTGTCTCTGTCCCCCTGACACCCTCCGTTCAGATACTTATACACGTTGATATGATCCCCTCCTCAGTCTTCTCTTCCCCAGCCAAAACAGGCCCAGCTCTCGCAGCCGTTCCTCATAGGGCAGGTGCTCCAGCCCTCTGATCATCTTTTTGTATCTGTTTGTATCTCTGATAGTACAAAAAGCACCAGCTAAATTATTTGCTAGAAAATGAGTGGTGTAGAAATTCCCTAACACAAGGAGATGGCCATAAAGCCCACACTAAAGAACCACAAAAATATTATTTGATTATTAAGAGTGAAGAAGTGCTGCTGCTTTTAAAATATCACTGCCTCCACAGCAACCAGCAGTCAGCATGAGTACATGTGCATACAACCACTTATTCTCTGCTCTTCCTGGTTTGAGCTGCCATCTGAACTGGAATGCAGTGAATTTTACTCAAGACAGCTGGTAACATGGGACCTAACTATAACGAATACTAATGTGGCAAGGTACAGCCCAGAGCTCTCCAAACAATTATTTTGTAACACTTTCTTTTATTCCTCCTGGAAGCTGTGGAATTATTAAAAGCACTGCAAAGCAGAAAAGAGGTGGAAAGATTTTGTATTATATTACTGCTATTTCTCTCAGCGCCCTGTTTTCTTTAGGTCACAGCTTTATAAAAAGCTCTTTAAACTCTTTACTAGAAGACTGCAGAACACCAGTGGCCAAGCTGTAAGGGGTTTCGTCTACTTGACTGTGTTCAGAAGTAGATTCTGGTCTTTGTTAAAATCACCTGCCCATAGTCCTAGACAGAACAGCCAACACTACAAGCAGTAGAAACTATGTCAGTTTCTAAAACTTTATCAGAAAGCTGACTTTTGGTTTGGGGAGAAGAACTGAAGTTATGAATTAGCGGTTTAACACCGATAAATATCTACAAGACTAGAGAGTTGCAGTGTCTCTGGGACTGCTCATATTTCTGCTTCAAAGTAAGACTCTTGCACAAGACTGCCCAAAACCTGGGGTTCCATGGGCTCTGTAGAGCCTCTACACCACATAGCAAGGACATAGCATTGGGCACTATGGCCCTCAGGGCCTTCCTGTGCTATCCTGCCACTCTACTCACAAAGAGGCATCACAGCTGGTCACCTCTTTCTTTAAATGAATTTCTACTTTCCAACTCCATTCTCTAAAGTTAGGAAAGTATCTACTCCCAGCTCCAGACTCTTCCTTAAAGCAGTTGTTTTCAGTAGTCTCAATGTTTAAATTTTAATCATTTTTATTACCTACAGATCAGTAGGTTCATGTTAATGGGCATTTTGTCCAGGAAGGTTACCCAGGTAAGACTTAAATGATGCAGCAGTTTTCATAACAAGTACTTCAGAGTTTCAAACTGAATTTATAAAATGATTACTCAGAAAAAACAGATAGGAAAGCCAAGCTTCTCTCCAATGTGGGCAAACTCAATGCTTCTTACCTCCCAGGTGAAAAGCAGAGAGCAAACAGTGCTCTCTATAAAGAAAAGGGTCCTTAAGAGAAGCCCAGGGAAATACCTTAATTTGAAAGGGCTGTAAAGAGAAGTTCCAAGAAAGGGGTGATGAAATGCTTGAAAAATCTTGAATCAAAATATTTTGGAAAGACTTTTCCAAAGGAGAACACTGAAAAATTTGAAACATAATTCCCAAATGGGGACTAATATCAAGATTCCTCTCCCAGACTGAAAATTCCAAACTCAGTTCTATCAGGAAGCTCACATCTTTTTATTCCAAGGTCTGGATAAATCATGTCATCAAGTTCACTACCTCCAAAATACAAGCAGCTTCAACAGCCATTACAGAATCACAGAAGGGTTGAGGCTAGAAAGGACCTCTGGAGATCATCTAATCCAATCATACTACTTGGGCAGGGTCACCTGTGCATGTTGCACAAGATCGTGTCTGGATGGGTTTTGAAAATCTCTAGAGAAGGAGACTCCACAACCTCTCTGGGCAACCTGTGCCAGTGCTCTGTTTCCCTCACGCCAAAAAAAAAAAAAGTTTTTCCTCAAGTTCAGTCAAAACTTCCTGTGTTTGCATTTGGGCCCATTGTCTCTTACCGTGTCACTGGGCACCACTGACAAGAGCGTGGTCCACCTCATCCTCTTTACGCTTAAGCTATTTAAACATATAATAAGGTTTTCCCTAAGTCTTCTCTTCTCCAGGCTGAACAGACCCAGCTCTCTCAGCCTTTCCTCATAAGAGAGATGCTGCAGTCCATTAATCACCTTGGTAGCCCTTCAGTGGACTCACTCCAGTAGTTCCATGTCTCTCTGGTATGGGAGAGCCCAGAACTGGACACAATACTCCAGATAAGACCTCTGCAGGGCTGAGTAGAGGGAAGGATCACCTCCCTCAGGCTGCTGGCAATACTCTTCCCCATGCAGCCCAGGATATCGTTGGCCTTCTTAGCCAAAGGGGCACATTGCTGGCCCATACCCAAGTGGTGGTCCATCAGGACCCCCAGCACCTTTTCTGCAGAGCTACTTCCAAGCAGCTCCACTCCAATCTGAACTTGTGCATGCGGTTGCTCCTCCCTATGTACAGGCCCCTGTGCTTGCCTTCACTGAACTTCATGAAGTTCCTCTCCACCCATCTCTCCAGTCTGTTGAGTTCCCTCTGAATGGCAGCACAGCCCTCTGGTGTATTAGATATTTCTCCCAGTTTTGCATCAGCAAGCTTGCTGAGGATGCACTCTGTCTCCTCATCCAGGAGAGCTTATTTCAATGAATAAGCTGAACTGGACTGGATTCAGTATTGACCCCAAGAGGACAGTGCTAGCTTCAGGCCTCGAACTAGACTTTGCATCACCCATCACAACTCTCTGAGCTCTGCCGTTCAGCCAGCTTTCAATCCACTGCAATGTGTGCTCATCTAGCCCCTACTTCCTCAGCTTGTTTGCAAGGATGTTATGGGAGATGGTGTCAAAAGCCTTCCTGAAGTCATGGGAGATAGCATCCACTGCTCTCCCCTCATCTCCCAGCCACTCATTCCATCACAGAAGGCAGTCAGATTGGTTAAGCAGGATTTTCCCTTTGTGAATTCAAGCTGACAACTCCTGATTCTTTCCTATCCTTCCCCTGCTTGAAGATGGCATCCAGGATGAGCTGCTCCATCACCTTTCAGATAGGGTCAAGGTGAGACTGAATGGCCTGTAGTTCCATTAACTGCAAAGGGTACATTTTCACCTTACTCCATTCACAAAAACTCTAGGTAGCCTTCTTCCCCCTCTTTGAGAACAAATTCCCAAGGTACCACAGAATATTGAAGCATAAAGAATAGATACTGTAATGAACTTGGATGTTGCAGCTACAAAAACTTTCAGAAAGCTTTAGAGCCCTGAGCTGGATTTAAGAGGATTATAACCCACTAAGCAATAGAGTTTGCAGGAACTTGAACTCCATGATTCTGTTCCGGTCTCTGTTGCTGGTTTATCACAAAAGTGATACATTCCTAACTTTATGCTTCTGAGGAAAATAATCTTAAGGATAAATAAATAGTATTTATATATAATTCGTAATAGCTGCATCACATTTTTCAGTGGGATGGCTCACAGGAAGGGCTGCGTAAACAAAAGAGGAGGCTATGATTTTGTTTTAACTCTCTCATCTCTATTCAGGTCCCACATAGGGAATAGCCAGCATGCTGTGTGGAATATAGCTGATCCAGGGAACTGTCATCGGAAAAAATATATCTGCTCTGATGAAGGACAAAATGAAGTGACGATCCAACAGCACCAAGACATCCCCCTGCCTCAGGTGAGGGGAGAGACTACAGCTTCATTAGCAACCAATGGGAAAGCAGATTCCCTTAATATTGCTAGGACCTCAGTAATCCAAGAGCTTACAGAACTGGAGAAGCAGATCCAAATCATCAAGCAGGAGCTGCAACTTGCCATAGACAGGAAAACAGAGCTGGAAGAGTATCAGAGGACAAACAGGACTGCAGAGCCCTAGGCCAGCATACTTCAGCCCTTTCCCCTTTTCTTCCTTTCTCCTCCTCCTCTGTAAAATTTGTAACACAATTTTGTAATGCCAGAAAGAGGCATGAAAATAAAGCAGGCAGTATGCTCTTCATGAGAGCAGAATTGCAGCAGCCACAGCCACTGCCAGCCTTCTGAGTCCTCCTCCATTTGTAACGAGTTTCCTGGCAAACATCAGCTGTTCCCAAAGGACTAGAAAAATGAGGAGCATCTGAACAGCAAGAATTTCTGACTGCTTTACATGCCACTACAGTGAAGTTCACACTTTTTTAGCCCTTTCTGTGCATTATTTCAAAAAAAAGAAAAAAAAAAAAAAAAGAAAGAAAAAGAAGAAAAAAAAAGGAAATCTAAACTGTGGAAGCATGTCCCTTGTTGGTATGTTTTTGTGGTGTCTATGGGCCCAGTCTCCATTTGTGCTAAGGCTCCTTTCGGTTGCCTTATTTACAGCAGGTGCTAGTTACATGTTGGCAACCCCTTCCCTCAAGGCACAGGTGTGGTTTCACAAGACAAATTCTTGGTGACAATCCCAGTACTCACAGTTCCCTCAGCACAGTTGCAGATACAGCTATTCTATGACTGTGGTAAAGGAAATCACCTTAGCTTAAAAATAACTTGGAAAGAAGCAAATCATCACCTCTATCTGTTTCTAAGCCCAGGTTCACTTTCTGCTCCCATCCAGAGAGAAGCAAGCAAACCGCTGCACTGGCAGGAGTGAGGGGCTGGGTTCACTGTAGCACAGAGGAAGAATGAGTGGAAGACTTTGAGGAGCAAAGTACTGTAAACCACTATTACTACCCAAAGCTCCTACTGTGAAACTACTCCTTAATATCCTTTGTCTACAATTGACAACAGGGTTCTTTCTCACAGCCAAAGTAGCATAAAGGGGATCAAATTCATTGAGTCATTCTGACATCTAACTCCCACTGAAGTCAAAGGGAGTCAAGCACCAAAGTCTCTTTGTGGACTTGGGTTCTAGTGTAAAACAGAATGGGATTTGCTGTTTCAAAGGGAATGTACTGAATACAACTCCCTTCCACATGGATGATGAGTAGAGGGGAAAGAAGGGTAAGCTGTTCAGCATCTGAATAAATAATACATCAACCAAAGTGACTGCGTTATTTAAACATGATTTCTTTTACACAACACTCCCCAACACATCCTGTATTACAGAGAAAAGGAATGTTTGTAACAGTCAGAATAATCTCTGGTAAGTCACTAAAATCATGTTATTACCCACCCTCTATGTTCAGCCAGTTGTGTGAATGGTGCCTCTCAACAGGCGCAGTTATGGGCCACATGCAGATCTGAGACACTGTATTTGGTAGTTTCAAAGAGGCACACATTCTGGCTCATGTAATCTTTAAAACACATTGGAAAATGAAGAGCTCAGCATAGACTACTAAAAACTGATAGCTGCATGCAGCAATGCCCACACTAATCAGCACCATCAAGAGGAGTTCTTACTCTATTTCTTGCTCAGTACTTGGCCTGTGGATGCTTCTTTTAACATAGTCATTTATATAGAAAAGATTGGATTAGGACATAAAAAGTGTGACCTAGGGACCCATACATCAGACAGGTTTGAAAGAGTTAAGATATCCTCCTTATCCTGCCTGACATGCTGAATGACCAGGAACAAGCCACTTAACCTGTTCTGTTCCCGTCATCAGCCTTATTCAGAAAATTATTTTAGAAAATTTAAACTTCTGAAAAATTGTTTCTAATGACTGGATGAAGGATGGAACCACACTTAGACACCAGCTAAAGCAAGCAAACCAGAAAAAATTATCCAGACCACAGCTTTTATTAAAGTTTGTGTATTACAAGGTTAATCTTTGTGGCAAATTTGCACCGAAGTAACCCCACAAATTCTTTTCAGAAAAAGGACAATGATAGTAATGCCTCAGCCCAAGGGAAAGTTTTCCCTATCAACCAGGGTTTGTCAGTGCAACACTATTCTTATAGATTTTCCTATGACTTATCTTTCTCCCCTTCTGGATATCAAGATGTGCAAGTGCTTTGTGGGGTAGGAATGATATTCTCCACTGCTCAGCCTTTGCAGATTCTCATCCTAACTCATGAAGGTATGTGCCCACACAGTCATTGGTTAGCGATCTGAAGTCTGCAGATGTACCAATTAATTCCTGATTTGGTCCTTTAACTGGGAAGCTACTCACTCTTAGAAATGCTACATTTCATGGTAAGATTTACTAAACATTCAAAGTAAACTCCTCAAATAAAGGCCACACTTATCTATCCCATCTCCTCAAGGTAGGACCTCAGACAGATGTTCCCAGTCTGGCAGTGTGAAAGAGATAGACAGGAAATGGCCTCCGAGACACAGAGAATCCACAAAAAAATGAAGATGGGAATGAAAGAAAAGGAATAGGAAAGGAACTAACATCCACAGTCTGTTCCTTCTGTTTCTCTAACCATACTTCCTGAAAGAGACTGCAGGTCATCTGACAAAAGCATTGACTGCCCTGAAGGTGACAAAAAAAAATGAGGGAGCCTGGGTGGTCAGCATAAACAGCACCTTTCCATCACTCCAGTGGAAAGAGTCAACCAATGTAGATCCTATGGAAGTCATTGGCACCAAATGCAGCATTGCACTTAGGGCACTTACGCTGCCGTGTGTCATAGCGCGTCTTAACACATTCAAAACAGAAGACATGAAAGCACTTGGTGAGCACAGCATCCTTTTTGCGCATGTTACAGCATGGGCAAGTCAGGCGGGCCTGCAAGACAGAAATGCCATAGTGAGGTCCCACTGCATTGCACTGGATAAGTTTAAAGACGACAGAAGATGAAGGTTTTCCCATTCTTCCTAAAGAAAAGTGTGTGGGGAGGGTGTTGTTTTGTTTTGTTTTCATGTAAAACTGGTCTATAGTGCCAGAATCCAGACAAAGGATGTGAAATACCAAGAACAGGAGTACACAACCTTTTGGCCTTAAATAGAATTAAAGATGAAGACTGAAAGAGACAGGTACTCACTTTGTAATCTTTGATCTCCTCCATCAATATTTCATCACAGTTGGGTACCATATCAGGCTTCTTAGTGGTCTCCAGCTTCCTGCGTAGCCTAGAAATGTCTTCCTGCATAAAAACAGGAGACCAAGCAAGTGAGTAGTGTCCTCTCTCTCTCTCTCACTGCTTTCTCAGGGACTGAACAGAACTAGGACCTGTAACCAACACTACATTGTCTTAATTTGGTCCACTCATACTTTTATCCCTGCACTGTCCAATAGACTAATGACAATAACATCACTATCTAGTATCATGTGTACTGTCAGTTATCAATGGTCAAAACCTGAACTAACAAATACCTGATGAAGCTGAAGTAAAAGTGAAACTGTAAAAAAAAACCCACTTATAACGAGCAGACAGTGAAGAAATTCACATAACTGGAACCCATTCCAAACTGAATGCATAAGGATGCAGACAGTAGGGGAGACAAAAGTTACAAGATTGTGAGTGAGGCATATACTTCAGCTCTTTTGAAGTTGAACATCTCTTTCTCTCTAGTTACTCTGCTTTCCACAATCTCATCCTGGAAGTCATGTAACTTCTTCTGAGCTAGTTCTAGTTGGGCTTTCAGATCATCTGCAAGCTGGGCTGCATCCATGGCCTGAAAAAGACAGAGAAAGTAAGTCCTGATGATTTCTAGCCCCTTTATTTGGCAGTCCAAGACTGCTGACACGAGTAGTTCTAGGGATGCTGATACCTACCTTTTCAGTCTAATTTTGGTAGTTTCAACCAGAAGAACTGGAGTTGTTCCCTAAATATCACTTCAATAATAAAATATCTTACTATCATCAAGGTCTAACCATTTAGCTTGAAAATTCCTCTTTACTCCAATAGAACCAACTCTTGTTGCACTATGATACATGACACATCTCATTTAGAAAACTATTAATACCCATATATGTTTATCTTATTCATGTATTTCCAGTCCTCCATCTTCTGCACTTTCTCTACTGAATTGTTTAGAGACAGTTGTATAACTAATTTAGAGAGAATTTCAAGATAAGCTCTTATTTTTTTTTAAATACAGCACATCATTTTCTTTTTCTTTTTGTATTTTAAATTATTTTTGTGGTTTTTTTTAATTCTGCATATAATCTTCTTTTTCATCAGTTCTCCTATTACTTAGAAATTTATTGATGCAGTGGAAATTACATAGTCAAGCTTCCTCAAAGACAGACTGTGATATCCAGCTCAAGTGATTGCACTGAGCTCCCTCATCTTCTCTCCTCTTCAAGGTGATATTTCTGTCTTCTCTTCTGTCTGTTCCAATGTTATTCATATGTTTCTACTGTGATTCAAAAAGGATGCCAGACTCAAACATAAGATTCAGTCTTAGATTCTACTTATAGCAGACCCTTTGTCTTTGATTACTTTATAAAGAAGTAAAATGAGCTCATTTTACTTTTCTATTTTCCTCATCTCCTCTAACTAAACCCAGTTATCTTCCCTTGGCTGTTGCCCTTTCTTCTACTTCCTCCTCCTTTCAACAGAGCCTCACTCCAGCTCCCTAATCAGACTTTCAGAAAGACAAACCTATGCCCAGTTCTTCTTTAACAAAGGAACTATCAGTCTACACTTTTTAGGACTGTTCAGCCTTCTGACAAACTAGTCCAAATCCAGGGAATACTAAGCTTCTAAGCTTCATAACACCAACAACAGCTATGCACCTTCTATGCTTGCAGCAAGACAACAATCCCACCTTATGATCCTTCCCCCAAAAACAAAACAACAAAAAAATCCCAAAACACAATCATTCACCTTGCGTTTGTTCATTTCTAGGGCCTGTGTTCGAAGACCTAGTTCCTTCTCTCCTGTTCCAATACTGCTTTGCAGTAAGTGTTCCTTCTCTTCCAGCTTACGTACAACTTGTAACTGGGCATCCACCTTGGAAAGGGACAGAAAAAAGAAATAAGATGCATGTCCTGGAAGTCCTCAAGAGTCATCATGAAAGGTATAAGCTAAAACTACTCCTGCCTACCCTTGACCCAGGAGCATCTCTTCAGCTTCTCTTTCTCTCATTGATGCAGATACACTGGTAGGCTAAAAACTTTTTTTTTTTTTTTTTTTTAAAGACCTCTCTGGTGAAATCTTTAACTCTAGTAGTCAAATACTTGCAACTATGATTTATTTTTTTTTTTTGAATGTGGCTTAGAAACCTGTTCCAAAACTGTGAGCAGTTCCACCTTAGTTCCAAGAATGGCAGAAAATATATCCTGAAGCACTGTTACTGTAGAAAGATGACTTCCTATTTGCCTCCTTCCTCCTGCTCTACACAGCAATGAATCTGCAGGACATTTTAAGCTCATATGCAGTCTCTTTGTTGCTCATCAAGAAGGATGCCTTTGAAGTGTCTAATGCAGCATACCTAGGTGGATAAGCGAAACATTCCCTCCACCTTCCCATCAGTTCTTCTGTCCTCCCTCCTTCTGTAAGGTTACCTGTGTCTTCAGTGTCAAAACTTGGTCTGCCAACTCCTCCTTCTCCTCCTTCAGCAGTTTGTGGATCTGGTTGGATTTGATGCGTTCTGACATCAGCTTGAAGTTGGCATCATCCTTCTCCCGCAGCTGCTGCATCAGGCGGATGTTCTGTTCCTGCATGTCCTCAAAGGCTTGGCCCGTGACATCCATTTCTGAGAGCAGCGCCTCTTCTTCCTGCAAGACGATAAAATGTTTTAGCACAATGGTCTCCTGTACCTATACAATGAAACTGAACGTCTTACTCAGAAACACCAAACCCAGCACAGATGAACAAAAGATGCAAAAGATGCATCAGTTTCTGCCTTCCCCCTAAAAAAAGAAAAAAAAAAACTCTCTAGAAGTATGCACCAAAGGAAAGATGGTATAAATTTAGAGGTTGTACAAAAGAGATGGTTATCCCTGCAAATATTCACAGATTGGCTTACCTGCTGGGAAAATCAACTGTGGCAGTCATCTCCAGAAAAGGTACTGGAAAGAAATGCTCTCCCAGTTAGCTTAATAGTTGTCTTACAAACTAGGACAGTAATTCTACACATGGACCACCCAACAGCTCCCAAATAAATTGTTTAAAGAGCTTGGCAGCTAGTTAACTATTTCAGCATTAGCTGAGAACTGTTTTGCACTATGAACAAACGTAAGCTCTAAAAAGGTGTATCTCAAGCCTCCAGTCACTGGCTTGCCTCTCCCTTACTAAGGTGGTCCTGCTCTCTTAGATTATCCTATTCCACAGGAAGGAGCTTATATCAGAGCACCATGTAGATGTGCTGATTACATGTACTGTGCAGATAAAATATTTTTTAAAATGAAACAGTGACCTCTGCATCTAGACCTTGGCCCTCTGTGCTCTTCACCTAGGCCACTAAGGCCATACAGACAATTAAACATGCCTCCACACCCAAAACCACCATGAGCTTTGTTATCTCTATTTTTTTTTTCTTTCAGTAAACAAAAACAAAAGCAGTACCACTTCTGGCAAATACAGAGGGGAAATGTCTTCCCTCAAATACCTTCAGGTAACAGCTAGGAAGATTATTTGCCTCCCAGGTGCCCAAGCCAAGACAGAACTTGCTCATAACCTCTCACCTGCTTAGCCATGGCAAGTTTCTTCTGTAAATACTCAATCTGTTCCTCCACTGCTCGGATCTTGCGGAGTGCATCTTCATCAGCCATCTTTTTACTTTCCTTTTTCTCCTTGTCTTCCAGTTCTTTCACCCTCTGCCTCAGTTCCTCCAGCTATAGCAAGGATGAAAGAGAAATGGATGAAAGAGAAATGAGACTAAACACAAGAATGTGGTCCAGACAGTTAAGAACCTGTTAAGAAATGTTAAGAAATTTTCTAAAATACTAGAGAATGTCCTCAAAACACAAGAAAAGAAAACACACCTCTTAATCTTGACAGGACACTACTGGTAGATGGACCATTAAAATAAGCTGTAAGACTAAGATCTTGATTTTGAAATTCTTGAAAACGCCACAGTGCCTTATATGAGAGCAGGAACATTAGCTTTAGTCTCTTCTAGTTGAATAATTCTGTTCAGCCTAAGCTCTCATAGCAGCTCCATTCAGATGCAATATTTTTCAATTTTTTGCCTGATTTTCTTGTCCAAATCTCTCTTTGAATACATTAAGTAATAATATTTGTCTAATTAGCTGTCTAGCCCCTCTATCCTTTTTAGGTCTTTCCAATATTTGAAATGATGTAATACTGATAGCCTGCAAGCAACTGCAATAGAGAACAAAACACATCTTTGCAAGAACAACTGCCTTTATCATCAGTGAGGAAAACACTGTCCCTTAGAAGGAACATATCCAAAATCTCCAATCTTCTCAGCTGTCCAAATCTTTCTCCTAAATGATGAAGACTAGGAGAGAAACAACCTCCAGTACGAAGACAAAAAACACAGCTCAGGTTCTTCTCAAATCCTCTTCGAGTAACGTGATAAAGAGAAAAAGGGAAGAGAAAGGAGATTTACTTCAGCTTTTGCCTTCTTCTCAGCGGCCATGAGCTGCACTTTGTCTCTCTGTTCCTTGGGGGCAGAGCGGTACATATCTAACAGCAGCTTCATCTCCTTCTGGCTTTCCTGGGCCTTCCTAGAAACAAAGAGATAAGACCATGAGAGTACAGCCAAAAAGCTACACTTATGTGACCAGCCTGACAGCAAGAACAATATTCTCTCTGCCTTCCACATGTTGGTGTATGGAGTATCTTCGACTCATCTCATCCTAGCAACATAAGTAATCTTAGGGCACATACTGGAGACTGAAAAAGAACACGTTCAGGCATATATGGATTGAAAAACAAAGAGAAAAAGAAAAAGAAAAACATGTATCATAACAGTAAGCAACAAGCTATCCATCAGTGCCTTCATATTGATCAAGGACAGGGAAGACTACTGCATCTGTAAAGCTTTACATTATTGTAATGACAACAACAAAAAAAATTACCGGACCTAAACTGCAAAGTATCTGGTTAGGGTTTTCTTTATGCCTCAGGCTATCATAGGAGAATTATATTGTTCAAATCATAATCTGATGAAAAGGGTGCCAGAAAACTCCAAATTCAGTAGCTAAGCTTATAAATAAGGGCTACAAGTCATTTACATGAATGTCTCAGAATAGGCACAACTCAAGCATGGAAGGGAGAGACAGCAACTCTTACTTGAGCTCAGCCTTCAGCTGCTTGATCACTTCAGCCTCCTTCTTTCTTCCATCTTCATGCTTCCCTTTCTCCTTTTCTTTGGACTCTCTCTCCTTCTCAGACTCCTTCTGCTTCTGCTTTTCTCGCTCTCGTTCCTTTTCCTTTTCTTTCTCTTTCTCTCGCTCTCTCTCTTTCTCTTTTTCCTTCTCTCGTTCCCTCTCCCTCTCCCGTCTTTCTCGCTCCCGTTCCTCTTCATCTCGCCTGGCCTTTGCTTCACCAGCATCTTCAGAAGCAGCCTTGGGGACAGACGCTTGTGCAGAAGGATCATCAGGCTCCTGCTTGATCTCTGGAGGTTCTTCCTTCGTGTCTTCAGTGCTGGACTGGGACTGTAAGAGAGCACTACCGCTGCGAGAGCGAATCTGTTGTGGAATAGCAACAGAGAAAACACAAAGAGACACAAACAACTAAGTAACTCAGAGTTATCCCTTCTTCCTCAGTATTCCCAGCTCCCTTCTTGCATAACTCCTTCACAAGTGCTACTGCTAAATTTTTTAAGAAGCCCCCCAAAATACAGAAGGAAGTCCATTTACTCAGTGAGTAGAAGTAGTACAAATGCAGGGCTACTTTCTAGAGCTCCACTGAAAATTACAAAGCATACTGCATCTTCTGTCAGAAAGGCTGATAATACAGGTAAGGCCTGGCAGCCTTCATCCTTCTCCTAAGCACTATCTGCTCTCTTCCAGCTTTCCTGCTCTGATACCTTGCTCAAGTCGGATTGGGCCTCTCTCAGTTTGCGCTTGTACCTCAACACCTCTCCCTTCAGCTGGTGGTTGTGATTCTGGAGACTGCTAATGAGATGACGCATCTCCCGATTAATTGGACCTACAAAAACGAAGCACAAATGATAGTAAGCAGCCATAGTTTTGCTGATCTTGAGAGGAATTAAGAGATGGAGAAAAAAATAAATTGCAAAGAATCAAAGTAAGATTATAACAACTCTGTTCCACGAGAGAGTAACACAATATATTCACAGAAGTTATGCCAGTTTTATGTTACACTATGTCTTTGTAAATTTCCAGCCCTAAATTCCCTTTAACATTACTTTTTCCCATATTCCTACTCTAAATCTGAATGTGGATAATATGTCATACTATCAAAAACCTTTGTGATTTAAATGCTGCTTTAGAGATACCTTCTTTTTTCTTTCTGATGAACTTTGAACATTACTGGTTTCCTATCCAGCTTGTAATTCCAGACGTGTAAATTCATTCCTCTCAGAAGCAGTTTCTAATAATACAGAGTACTGTATCCCACAGAATCCCTATGCTATGATAAAACAGTTTTTTTGCAAAATATTTTAAAACATTTTTAGATGTATTTTGCAACACCTAAAAGTAAGTCAGATAACACCAAACCGGCCTCCTCCAGACTATATTAAAAGCTTTCTTTCCCCTGAGGTAGAGGGAACTGCCTGAAAAAGCATTTAACAACAGAAAAAGAATCAAAGCAGGTGTTGTACTGCAATGCAGCCTCTAATGGGCTTTTTGTTTTCTTTGTTTTTAAACATAAAAGAAGGGAACTCCATACCTGCTTGTTCATTGGCAGCAAGTGTCTGTTCAAACTCTATCCTCAACATCTCATATTCTTTGCGGACTTGTGCCAGGGTATCTTCTAGCTGAATAACCTCCGTGCGTAGCTTCTTGTGAAGGCTGACCTCATCTCTCTGAGGAATAAGAAGGGGATGGAAATTAGTACTGCAACCTTGAAATACCTCTCAACTCATCAACATGACGTACAACAATAGGTTAATTAGAATTTAGAAGACAAATTTCCTGACTACTTCCAGAGTCACCTAGGCCAATCAACAGTGATGGCTAATGGCAAGACAATATCCCCTAGTCTAATGAGCCCTGGGAAAATACAAATAGAGAGATGATACAGCTACCTCAATTAGTTCCACCTGGCGCTGATGTGTAGTGCGGGTGCCATGAAGTAGAGTGCGGGCCTCATCAAGATGGGCCTTTAGCTGCAGACTTTCATTATACAAAACAGAAAATTGGGACTGCATGCAGCGATATTCCGGGGTCTCCTTCACAGCCTCTTCCACTGCTCGTCGCAGCTCAACCTGGCCAGGACAAAAGGAGATGTCACATTATGTCCTGGTCTTCAGCATCCCTTTTTCAAGGTAGGTTAACAGTGAATCAAGCCGATAGAGTGGCAGTAGTATAAGCATTTTAAAAGCCTCAAAGACAAAAAAGTATAATAGTATTGCAGAGAAGCAGATGCAAGGGATACACTTTTGTAGCAACTTCAGAAACAATTTGTCATCTCACCCTGCTTCCATGTAGTAAGCTGTTTCCCTCACATAGCCACATAACAAGATTTTTTGATTCTCAAGTTTTGCACTAGTTTCAAAGGTATGAGCTAGGAAAACAAGGAAAACTTTAACCAATTTTCTATAAAACTATAATCACTTGATTCAGTAAAGATGGAAGTGCAGAAAAGTATGATAGAAGACTAGAGAAATTATAGGTCCAGCTGGGCATTCAGGTTAAGTTTTAACAACATGAGCCACAACAACCAAAAACAAAAGAAATGAAGAAAGAGCAGAAGTACAGAATCTGAATTTTCCTTAAATAAAAATTTAGCAAGAGTGTAAAATAATATAAGTGAAACAGATACATATACACACACATACAGCTTAACATTACTTAAGAGAAAAGGAAGGCTGTACTGCACACAGTACTTCCCTCAAAATGAGTTCAAATGGATAAAAGAGGATTTACAGGTGTCTCAGGACTGTTCCTGGAACTTCATTTTTGAAACCTGGGTAATCAGCTAAGGTAATTCTCCTAAAACACTAGCATATGTTATTGAGCATCATGACAAAATTTAGATTAACTAGATACGATCCTGAAGATCAAATATACCATAGATTCACAGCTTTTTATGCCATTACTATATAATAACAGCAGGACATAAGGAATTCATATTCTGTGTCCTATCCATTTGGAGTTCCCTTTTTTTACATTTTAAAACAAACCCATTCTGCCACATGCAGAAGATTTAAGTGCAGCTACTGTTCCAACAGATTAGCTTCACCTGAACAAGTTCTTTGAATTCTTTCAGCTCCCTGTCCACTGAGTAGATTGGTGGGGGGGAGAAGGTTGAGGAGGGAGTCAAGACAAAATTAGTTTTAACCAGAGATCATTAAAAATGTACCAAAAAGGAAAACAGGAAATAAAGACCACCACGACTTTCATAGGTACCACCAGGTGTCACTAACGCACTGAACTGCAAGCACCAGTCACACAAACATGTTAGATTCTAATACTCTGTCCAAAATAGAACCCACCTAAAGAGAGAACACTGCTGTTGAACAGTTGCTCTGGGTTCAAGGCACCATACAAGGACGAAAAGGCATTACCAAGTTAGGACAGACTTCTCTGAGCAAATCCCACTGCACTCCTCCACATTTCCTCCCTGCTTTCCTTCATTAAGCTTCCTTTCCTGACCTCTGGTTTCTGCTGGCACACTATGCCATACAGAGCAGGGGACTCTGCCCTCAGCCTGGCTCTACTAGGGTGTATAAACCGAGGTATCAAACCGCCTTAGGTATTTGGTGGGGACAGCTCCAGATGGGTGCCATGAACTGGGTGGAGGGGGTTTGTTCCAGTTATGCAGTGAAAATATAAAGAATCATTAAAGAGGCTTTCCAGTGACATAGTACAGCAAGACAGAGTGTTACCAACCACATCAGGATACCTTCATCCTCACACAGGTACACATCTCCCACCTTGAGTTTTTCATTCTGTGTCGTTACTTCCTCGAGATCCTGGCGCAGTTCTTCCAGTTCATTGAGACGATTCCCAGCAAGCTCTTTATTCTCCTCCAGCTCTGCATTCATCTCTTCAAACTGTTGGAGACAACACACTTGTAAACCCCACTACTAGCATATCTTTTGAGGGCACTAATTAAGTGGCTGTCACTACAGTAACAGAAACAGCTAAGAGTCTCATCATTACTAACTGCCTACTTCCATCAGGTTTGTTTTGTAAGTAGAGAACTAACACAAAATGCAAAATGTCTTGTCACACAGGAGACTTGTAGGAAAGTTGGTATTTAAATTCAGTTCCAAACTGGGACCTAACAACATCTCTGTGTCTCTATTCTTCTCCTTGCCCAAAATGATCCTCTGGCATTACCTTGCGAGCATTAATGGTGATTGTGCCCCCATAGAGGCTGCTCCCAGCTCCATACACCTTGTAGCCTTTGGAATTTACCTGCAAAAAAGGCAATAGATTTTGTAAGTACCCAATTAAATGCCAAGACTCTGCTGATAAAGCAAATTCAAAACTGAAAAATGTACTTTACGGATTTTATCACAAAGTGCCTAGGAAGATGTCATTCAGTTCAAACTATACCCTTCTCTTGGATTTTCTGGCAAAGAGGACAGTGCTTACCCGTTCTAAAACATCTGCTAAGTGACGATTGAGTCGCTGTTCTCTTTTGCGGATTTTGTCGATATCCCACTGAAGATCATCAATCATAGTCTCCAATACAGACACCCGAGACTCTGCAGTCTCCACTTTCTCTTGTAGCTTGGAGAACTGCAATCAAAACAGTGTTTCAGACAACATACTGAAACTAAATAAAGTTTTCCAAGATTGCTCAATATTAACTTTAGTGCTGATTCCTGTGCTTTCCACTTGTTTTTTGCTATGTGGACAGATTACTTTCTGAATTGTTCTAAATTTTTGACTAGCCAAATCACAACGCAGCAAAAATACACACAAATACAAACAAAACTGAAAACAGAAAAGGGGCAAGAAGTTGGTATTAGCTGGCAGCAGATGGAGGCATCTATCCAAGCACATTAAAAGGCATTTGTTAAGCCTTTTAAATACTTTTGCTCATCTATTACACCCATGGTTGAAGTACTTGCTGCATTAGCATTAAACTAGGAATGACACAAATGGAAAACCACAGAAGGAAAAATGGTGGTAACGTGAATACCTTAACAACTAGGATCATATTATAACTAACACTGTTACACTTCCACAAGTCAAGTTCCTCTAATGTTTATACAGTCACCTTAGCATCACCTCACCATTTCTTCTGCTGCCTTTTCTTCCAAAACTGAATCCATGCAACTCATTGATCCATCTGATTTTTTGCTTCAGTGATGTAATAAGTAAATACTGTTGAATCACACAGAAAATCCATGTGAAATTCTCCACAACTCTTTCCTTAACCTTTATTCAGAATCTGATTTCCAGTTTTTGTTGCTCCTGTCCTTCTCCAAGGCAATAATCTGCTTTCTAAATTATGGTTACCAAAATTATTCTAAGTAGGAAATTATCGAGCACAGATTATTAGAGAGATTATTTCTCTCTCCTTTTTATACCTCCTGAGACATGACTCGGTGCTTCTCCTGAAGAAGATCAGCTAGTTCCTGCAGCCGCCCATTTTCCTGTGAGAGGTAGGAATTTAGCTCCAGGACTGCTTCTTCCATCAATGAAATATCTGAAAGATGCAAGAGGAACAGGAAATGAACAAAAGCCAAGGAGAATTGGTTTTAATTCTTCAATAGAACAAGAAAAAATAAAATAGAAAATTATATCTCTATTTAACTCCCAACCATTATTTTCTCTAGTAGGAGGTTTCTGAAGCTCATTTCTAGCCACACAAACCTTCCTCTTGTAGTCACGAAGCAAAAGGCTCTGCAATTTAAGATACTATGCACTCTTGATTGTCAGTTATGGTCCTCTAATCATTGCTCACATGTTATTGTCAGCAAAACAGAACATGCCCTTGTAGACTAGTGACACTATACTGCAAGTCAAATTCAAAACTGTACACTTCTACCTCAAGAGGCGGCTTCGCCTAATATACGAGATCATGAATTATAGCAACTAAGGACACACAACCCTGCATTCACACCAGAGCTGCTACAAGTGTGAAATTGCCAACTAAGAACGTAATACTTCATTATACTACTGCCAGATTTGCCAGAACTCTTCTATCAGAGAAGGTAAAACACTTTGAGTAATAGCAAAATTAAGGATGACTTGAGATTCCATCTAGATTTTCAATCAAATGTTTCTAAAAAGATAAAATTTCTAACTTTGAACTAACCCAGAGCTTTTCAGGGAGCTTCATCTGCATGTAAACTGAATCTGCTACCACTAGTTTTCAGAAACTAATTATTTAGCTTGTTTCTACAGAACTTTGCTTTGTGTTCAAAACTGACAGACTAGGCATACCAAAGAAATCAGATGGCTATCAACTTGCTCAAAAACCAGAGGGAAATGAGGTGCCAGTTATACCAAACCCTTATACAGAATTGAAAGGGAGGAAAAGTCTAGCATCAGTTTGTAATTCTAATTTCATTTCCTTACTTGCAAATTCAAAAGCTTGTAAGGTGCTAAGGTTCAACGGGAATCAACAGTTTCTCAGGTACCTGAGCATACCACAGCAAAGGACAAGTTCTCCTCTTAGCTCAACACACTAGACAGGGTTCTCAGCATTCAGATTTAAAGGCAGTTATAACAAACTTCTAACACAGTGTTGCTCTTTATCATACATTTTCCTTATCGGGAGTTTAAAAATTGAGGCCAATTTATTTCAGCAACTAAATAAGCATGAGAAGAACTAGGCCTTAATACCTTCAATGCAAGACTAGCCCTAGATCAGAGGTAGGTGGGGATCCTTGGCTACCAGCCAGCACAGTCATACCTCCACTATTCAGCTTGTTGGACAGGACATCCATTTTCTCCTGCAGCTTGTCATACATTGTCACAATCTGGGCAACAGCGCGGCGGGAGGACTCTACACGCTCCTGTAGCTGAGACTCTATCTCCTCACTAGTACTGCTGGCCAGGGTGGCTAGGAAGGAGAATGCTGGCTCCAGACCTTCACCTTGGAATAGAAAGAGTTGCACAAAGTAAACACGCTTTGTCAGGCAACATAATACTAGCCCTTATAACTGGAGAAATTATGATACCCTTGAGATGCCTCCAGATGCCTCACCTCGTTCCCTCTCATCTTTGCGCTCCTGATTACTGTCTGAATCCGGTTCAGGTTCTGGTACCACAAGGGCTTTTCGTTCAGACAGAAGGTCTCCAAGACCTTGGTCCAAGTCGAAACGTTTAAGGATGATGCGAATATTTTCATCAAACTGGAAGATGGGTCAGGCAAAAAAGGATAAAGAGCAGCTATGAAATAACTGAGCATAGGTGAGTAGAAGAGGGGACAAGGGCAAATACCATAACAAAGTACATTACTAACCTGGTTCCAGTAACGATTGATAATCAGCAGAGAGGCATCATCAGTGGCCTGCCGTCGCTCTAGCTTCTCAATGTGTTCCCGTAGCTCATCTTCAATCGCTTGACGCTGGTCCAGCATCTCTGCTAGTTTACGGTTCTTGGTCTGCAATGTCCGGATGTCGAGTTCCTCCTGCGCAGAAGCACAAGTCAGACACAGCAATGCATTTGACACTGGCATGTTACATACAAGCAAGGACACTGGGCTCAGAAAGGAGGAAATAAAACGCTTCTGTTCCCAGATAAGCATGAATTTGAGTGCATGTATACAATGAAGACGTACCGTCGAGGAAACACCACCTAGCTTAATGGTCTCCACTGTGGTCCCTGAATCTTCAACCCCCGCCTTCTTCTCTGGGGGTGCAGAGGGGCCAGGCTCTGCAGCAGCCCGTTTATTCCCAATTCCAGACATGGTGGCTGATGTGTAGAGACTCCCCCTTCTCTAAATTCTGCCTTAACATTAAAGAAAACAATTAAAAAAGAAAGACAGTAAACACACACACACACAAACAGGCGCACACATGCGCACAGTCAACTACATGTAGGGTTTTTAATGTTCCAATTCATAATGATAAGACGCCCAACACATTACAGGAAATCTAACTCAGTAGGTTTTGAAAAATAATGTTCAAAATCGAGCAGCCCCAATACAGCTATCACTGTGAATAAGACAATAAAAGAAATAACATAGTATTAGAGCCACTGTTCAGTAATGATCAGAAACAATCACTGTACATTGTCAGCCTGATTTGGGGGGGGGGGGGGGGGGTGGAGAGAATCATGTAAGTTCAGTCTCTGGCTTTTCTATCTCTCTGTTTTAACAAAAATGATTTGTGCTTGCCTTTTACAAGGGACTGTATAACCTAAAGACTTCTTGAGTTTGTATATACTTTGTATCATCTAAATTCTTATTATATCAATATGCACAGTCAATTAAAGCAGAAGGCAGCAGCTCAAAGATGAGCCCTAGAAGAGTTTACATAAAGACCTTAGAAATACTAGTAAATAGGAAAGGTAATTCCAGGAAATATTTGTAAAGACTCACATGACAAGTTTTACTGTGTGTGTTTCAAAAGAGACACAAACATTTTCAGAGGATATCTGGGACCGAATTAATGCAACCTCAAGAACTTTAGACTACTATTTCCACATATTTTTTTTATTATTATTAAAGAACAAATATTTCTTCAAAGAGTTCCCAAAATAAATATAGCTGCTAGTGCGGGACGTGGAAACAAATTAGATCTTCATTCGATGTAAGCAGCATTCTTCTCCCATAATCACTAGTCAATCTACAGGTCTCTCTCCATCTCCAAACTGAATAAAATACATAAGTAAATAAAAATCATAGTATACAAATAAGATTTGTATTTTTCCATTTTAGTGCAAAATGGCACTTACACTGCAACTAAGGATTACAAGATGACCCTGCCTGTAGTTATGTACTTGCTTTACTTGAGTAGTTCTATTGAAAGTAATGAGACTATTGTATTTTTAATATTAAGCCGGTACACTGATGGCTTTGCCAATCTTGTTTCAAGAAGCATTTTACCTTGACAATGGCTTTCACCATACCAAGAATAGTATTAAAACTACTTCAAAATGAGTTACTGAATTACCAAATGTCTCTCCTATAAGCCATCTTGAAGTGTAAATATTAAATACATCTCTAATTTAAATATATATTTCACAGACAACTTTCATTTAACAATCTTCCTCCTTTCAGCATGTAATTCAGTGGGTAACAATTTTAGCTAGAAAGAATTAAGTGAAGAAGGAAAAAAAAAAGAAAGAAAAGAAAAGAAACACCTCTAGCTAAGAATATTTGCATGTATCAGTCCTGGGAACTGCCAGTAACTTCCCTCTTTCAGCCTTCCCCCTTCCCCCCCCCCCCCACCAATATCTGTTGTATTGCCTCCTGGCACCACCTCTCATGGGCCTAGCTTTCCCTCTCCGTACGGCTCGCTTTCTCGTGTGCCCTGTGCCAGCAGGACTCGGCCCCCAAGGTCTCCCCAGCACAGCCCCTGGCGGTGCTAGGAACCAAACCCCAAGCTCAGCTGCAGTCTTCTTGCGCTCACGCCCCCCCCCCCCCAACAGACCGCGCTGACCGAGGCCGGACAGCTGCCCGCTCCCGCACGCACACCGCTGCTCCTGCCTCCCTCTGGGAAGCCCCGGAGTCAGTCCAGCCGCCCTCGCTGCAGGGATCCCGCCCGACCCGCCTCGTGCACCGGCCCCTCACCCAGGCCCCGCGACCGACCCCCGCCTCAAGCCTTCGCCCAACACGCGCACCGCGAGGCCGATACCAGCGACTCCCCTTTCCCCAACACACACACGCAGTCCCCGGGCCCGGAGCCGCCCTCGGGGCCGCTCCACACACTCACCCCCGGCCGCGGCCCAGGTGCCCCGCCGCCGCCGCCGCCGCTTCCCCGCGGCCGGCCGGAAGTGACGGCCGCCGCCTCCCGCCCAATCCCGCCCCAGCTCCGCGAGCCGCCATCTCGCCCTCACCCGTCATGGCGGCCCCGCCGCCCGACATGGCTGCCGTTGCCATGGCGCTGCGGACGCGTCGGAAGCCGCCTCCCTCGCCCTCCGGCGCAGTGCGGCCGAGCCGCCGTCGCGGAGCGGGCTGTGAGCGAGGCGGCCCGGGCGGGGGGCTGAGAGCTGGGCGCTGGCGCTGCGGGCCGAGACCAACCGCCCCCGTGGGGACGGATGTGGCCCTCCGCCGGGGAGGCGGCGGGAGGTGTCGGGCGTCGGAAGGACCTTGAGTTCTGCTTCCCGAATCTCGAGCAGCTCTGTGCACCCACTTTGACAATGAAGTCAATTTATGGTACTGATGTATGTAAATACACGTAAACATGCACGTTGACTCAGGCCTAGCTCTGACAATGTGTTCTTCACATGATCAGCATGTTCTATCTGTCAGTTCGAAATAGGTTTGCATTATAAGGAACCGAAACCTTTCCACGTAGTTCCACAGGTTCTTTTGCCTACTCTAGAGTTGATTCCTTGATGTAAAGATGATTTACCAGCTTGGTAGAAGTCTATGTTTACAGTGTAGCACAGTAGAAAATACTTCATGTAATAGAACTAAAAAGGTGAATACTACCTCAGGGAATTTTTAAAAATTGCATTCAAGCCTCTGCTAAGTAAAAAATATCTACTAATGCATTTTTCTCCCACAGCCTTTCTCAGCTGAAGACCTCTTTGCTGAGAATAAAAGGTAAGGGAACTCACTGATAGTTGCTGCAAGCAATCGACAAAAATCTTTGAAACCAAAACATGCTTTTCTGTTGAACTGAGTGAACTGAAAATTAAGTCTTCAAATCAGCGTAGTTTTCAGTCTTCCTGTTTTCTCCACCTTTATCCCCTCCTTTATGCTGTTTTTCTCCTCTATTCTTTTTTTCTTGGGTACTCATCTTGTGTAGACTAGAAAAAAGGTTAGCCTTACATCATGTCTGGAAAACTTTAACTGTATGGACAGTCACGAACTTTTATTTAATCTTCTGTTTCTTCTGTCTCTGCATACCTTGGCATTTCCCTCACAGAGAGGAAAAACAAAAAACAAACTTTTCCTGCAAAACACCTTCCTACTCAGCACATTCTCTTCAGCATCTGTGCTAACTACTATGTTTTAGATAGGTATCCAAACTGATCTTAGATCTTTTACCCAGTGCATACTACATCCTGTTTGGGCTTGCCCTAAAAAGGAGTTTAAAAGGGAAAGTTCCTTTAACCAGCCAGACTGCATTGCTAAGAAAGGCTATATGCAAGCATATACTTCAAGATACCTGGGTACATTTGCACACAGTCTACAAACTGAAAACAGAAAAATTGCACTCCTCTTCCTGTCCTTTATCACTCCAATCTTGCAAAACTCCTGAAAAGCACGTAATCGTTCTCTGAGCAGTGAGATTCTTGCTCCTCTTCTTTAGAAGGAATATGTAGTTCCTCTGATGATGTTTATAGGTAAGGCAACTATCACTGAAATCCAAACACTGATAAGGGGGCTAAAGAGAGAGAAAAAAAGAGAGACAGTATTAATACTTGAGATACTTTTGTGAAGAAAGTGGGCAACTCAGCAATCTCATCTCACTGAACAGGAACTACAAGGTGTACAGGAGCAATCTGGAAGTACTTTTAGTCTGTTAGGAATGCTATAAGCAGTGTTGCTCCTTGTTGAAACTGGCAGGTTTAGCCATGGCCCTTCAATTGCACTAGCACTAGCAGAGTTAAGCATATACTTCATTCAGAGCTACAGCTGCTCAGGAATTGGAATTACTGAGGCAGAGGACTTCTGGAAAAGCATCTGTACATGTTTGAATATGAGCAGAAAGGAGAGTGATTTGAAGAAACACATGACCCCAAACTTAGAGATAAACTAAATAAAAGTCGTGTAAGGAACAGCCTAAGGGAACACTTCTGAGCTCCTAGTAGTAATATGCTACAGCTGGGATCACAAAGAGCTCTCAGATTTGAGTAGTTTTGCCCATGTAAACAAGACTCTGTATCGTCTCGAAACCAGAATTGTGCTGAGATTGCCTGAACCTCTGGCCAAAACAATCTCAATCCCAAATCAAAAGGACCTATGATGGCCAAAATACTGTCTGTCCCTCGAATTGTGAGGGGAGTAGCATATACACATTCCAGAAAGAAAAATAAATGTTTGGTGCGGAAGTCCTAGAAATTGGCTTGAAATGCTCCTCTTAAGTAAACTAAGGTGATGAGACTCAATGACTCTATCCAGGTGTGTCTGGACAGGCAGCATGCAGATACATAGTTAAATTCAGAAATCTGAAACACTCAGGAGAGTATCTGAAAAGATCCTTCATCCAGCAAATTGTGCTGCTCTTGGGAGAAATTGCCACGTAAGAGACAGCATGATGTTGATAGCTGATCCTAATAAAATCCTGTTAGTGAAACTGAGTCAGAGAACATGGCTAACAGAAGGCTTTGCCCTAGATGGCTGAGAAAATCCTCTATTTTGCAAAAAGGCTGTGTGCCCTGGAATTGCTAAGTGAGTAACAGAAGAAAGAGGTATCCCAAAGGTGGGAACAGAAACACTTCAACTAGTCAGCTCCTGATGCTGCAGTGGAAGATGGACAAGGGAATTGTAAACTACATATACAAGGAAAGAGGTCAAAGAAGTAGAAGTGAGGACTAAGGCCTCGTAAGTAGCAGCTGGCTTGAGATAATAAGCTATACGTTTCACAGCAACTGCTGTGAAAGGCCAAAGCAGAACAGTGTCCAGAACTGCAGACTGACTGCCCTAAAAGAGCTTACCAGAGCCGACAACTAAATGGAGCTAAGGCCTTGCTATAGATTTTTATGTGGAAAAAGTCTCTTTTTTTTGTGAGCATGCAAGTTAGCATTTCATTAGCTAAAATGTGAATTGAAAGCAAATGAGTTACTTCATGAGAACATACTGATTTTATCTTGCATTACAAGGTTGCTTAGCCTTTAGCACAATGTTCTCCTCTAACATATTTAATACAGGGCAGGCAGACAAGCAGTTATCTTAGAATATCAGGTATGAAACACAACACTTGTTTTCTATGGTAGTTTACACATAAGCCCAAAGGCCTACTAGATCAGATCACAGAGTTGACAGGAAGAGTAGGGAAAGTCTCCAGAAAAACAGAATAACAAGAAAAGATAAAGGAAGATGCTCATTAGTGCAATTTACCTCCAAAAGAAAGTGCCAGATCTGTGTATGCAAGTCTTAAGTTTCAATGAAATGTAGCTTTCTCCTTGGAAAAACAACCACAATAAATACATAGAAACTTATCAAGTTAAACTGAACTCCCTACTGCCCTTTATTTCCTGAGTCATCTACTACTAGTTCCAAGATTATTTTGTCTTATTCTTAGTTTGATCATGTGCTTCTTGAAACAAAAATAGAAATACTAGTACCTTAAAAGACACAGAAAAGCAGAGTGAATAAAATGAAGATGTGGAACTTCATAGCCAATGCATTTAGACTTACTAAATGTGTTCCTACTGTATAGGAAGAAATTTTATTACTTTTTTTTTTAATTATTGCCTATTTGTGCTCACCATAGTAGCATGCAGCTCTAGGGCATTAATACTTAGCACACACACATAAGAAGGGGCATTTGAATTATATTCTACTTTGGTTTGGTAATGAAATTTCATTTTTACCTGATTTGAACTGAATGGGATAAAATGTAAAAGTAGATCTTATAATCTGCACAGAAATTCATATTTGTTTTTGTCTTGCAGACATGACTTCCAAAATTGTCCTCCTGCTGTAAAGAAATACTTGATGCTATAAGCCAAAAGGAGAATATAAGTTTGAATGCAGGAGATGATTATGTTGTTGTATTTTATGAAATTATAAGGTCCATGAAACACACCATACTACTTACTTCTCCCATTTGTTAACTCAGAAAGATGGCCCTCCATGCTTTTCTCTTAAAATAAGTTTTGAATATTATTGTTCTTACAGTTCTAACAGTAGCTTTTCACACTTCAGTGGCTCATAAATAGGACCTTCCATAATAATCCACAGGCTGTTTGTCCACACCACTCACCATGGGAATGCATGAAGAATCAAACAGCCCCAGAGCTACAAAAAGGAAATGCTGGAAGCACCTCAATTAAAAGTCACACAGAAGAGAGCTCTCTCTCTCTCTCTCAGGAATCCCAAAACATCCTGGCAAGCAATCTGAAGAAAGAAGAATGAAAGACTCCAATCAGAGAGCAGATCTAGAGACTGAGTAGAACCAACAGGATTACTAATTATGGCTTTCCTATCTAACTACTCAGTTCCAATAACGATCATGAAAGATAAAAGCATCAGCAAATGGAGCAAGGGTCTGAGTGTTTTCTTGCTGTTTCTGTCTGCTGGGGACCATACATCCACTTAATTTATTGTCTGTGTATGGAGGGGTCTTGTGAGCATATGATTCTGGAAACAGTGCTATGACTGGTTTCCTCAAAATAAGCCTAAATTTACCAACCATACCTATAAAGCACTTTAAGAACTGTTATTCACAACTTATTTTGTATCTTGGTGAGCTCTATATTGTTGCATTTTAACACAGGGCAAAGAAGGTGTGATTTCTCCGAACAGGTTCATTACTTATCAGCAATGAAATTTACAAAAGTAATAATCTATAGAGAAATCACTTGCATTTTTACTCTAGCCAATGCAGCCTTGTTATAGTAAAGTGTCCTTCTAGATCTAGATGGGACATTTTTGTCCCTAGATGAGACATTTATATCCTTCTTAGGTAAAGCCAGTGACCGTAGTTGGGAGCCTTGTCTCAACTGAAATACTCAAGAAAATTAATCTGAGTTAATTAAAAAATATGAATTAAAAGTAAACTATTTAGTCTCTGTGTTCCATCTTGTACAGCCACTGTCATTTAGAATGGAAAAGCCTTAATTATTCTGCTTCTTTCACTTTCAAAGAACATTCAGCTAAATTGAATTAAAACCATTTAAAATTTTGAATAATTTTGTCTTCTAGCAATTTCAAACAGTTTAAAAAAAGACATAATGCGGAGATTTTTCCTGAGTCTTTGTATAGTTAAACCTCCCATTGTTGGTACCCCCGATTTCCGGCTGTACAGGCTAAATATCTTTTCTCCGTAGCAGACCTTTAGTTCTAGGAACCCCATACTTAAAAATCTGCAATGAAAGACACCAAGAGAAATGACTTAACTCTTTGTGCTTCTCACACAGACACAGAATTTGAGTGAAATGTGCCCAGCAATCATACAAAATAAACCTTACTTCATTCTGTAATGGAAAATTAAAAGCTCTCCAGCAGACCCTGGGGGAATTCCTGTCCTCAAGTTGTCAGTCTGGTGTTTTGCCTCTGATTCTGTTAATTAGCACTCGCAAAAAGTACAACTTTCCAGATTATTCTCCTATCTAAAAAAATAGCATCAACAAGTATCTGAGAACCAATGTATTTTAGCAGATAGTTTGGAGAGCCAGTTGATGCCATTTATAAATAAACACCTTCGTCCCGGTCTTTGAAATACTCACTTCATGAACTGCAAGAGTTCAGAATGATGGAGCAAGACAGCTAGTAAGTCAGATCACTAGAACATATACGATTAACACATAAGATACATCTATTTCTCTGAGTGCTACCACAGTTACCACAGTTGAAATTCTGTCACGGTTTAACATATTGCTGCTGTCTAACTTTTTTTTTTTTTTTTTTTTTTTTTTTTTTGGCTATAATCGGCTCACCTAATAATTCGATCAGAGAAACAAAGGAAGCATGGAAAACCTTTGTATGTGTGTGCGTGCAAGCAACATGCAAGCAACATGCAATAGTCTCTAAAAAGAACTGGATTACAATTACCAGATGTCTACAGCCAAGCTGGAAGACCTTTCAGGAACAGTATATCAGAGTATATCTAAAATATGAATATATGAGTTATCAGAATAAATTTGAAAAATCTGGAGTGCAGTTGTACATAACAGACTGCATAGAGGGAAGGCTTGGGAGGTATATGAACAGTGTTTAGTCCTAAACAGATAATCCAGTGTACAAACCAGCATGAAGAAGAAATCAAAAGACTCTAGCCCTTCACAGAACATTTGTGTACCCTAGACTGCCATATTAGCATGAATTCATCCCCTTTGGAGCTGTATTTTATCTCACCACTGTTGTTCTACAGTCAAACACAATAGTCGTGACATGTGAGCTTACTGTGCTTCTAGTAAACAAAGGACTTTGAACACTTTTTGTCCCAGTGATCAATACTGAGTCTGAAATAAAAACAGAGCAAGCTATTTCACGTAGTTTGGTTTTCATCAATATTGCATTTCATTTTTTAAAATAGCCATCAGAAATGTCTGCCACATCTTAGAAGATATTCTTAAAAGAATGAAAGTGGGATTAGTAATTTTCTCTGTATATTTTGTTCTTCAAATAATTAGCAAGAGAAGAAAATATTAAAATAACTTTTGAAGACAGCAGCAAAAATCTGCAGGGAGAAGGTACCAATTGTGGAGCTGAAGGAGCAGAAGGAACTAGATGATTATTATCATCTGGTAGCTGAAGGTAAAGGAATAATACAATCATTACACTAAGAACTTTCCAAAGTATTTGCAGAGGAGGCACAGCCCTTAAACTAGTGATCATTACACATACCAGTAGTACGTGTTGTGCTAAACATACTGTTCACTCCTCCTGCTAGAATGCAATCCCTTCGGATGTTTTCCTAAGGATACAAGGTTTACAAAATCATTTTCTCTGGATTTTCACTACTTCCTCTGTGCCTCTCATAACTTCTGAATACATTTGTCAAATTTTATTTTAACTGGATGAAAGAGAAGTCTCAAATTTAAGTTTCCTGCTATATATTTCATGCAGAGTCTGCATAGAGAACAAAGACCCGCATCTCCATCTAACAGAGTGAAAGGTTTCTACATATAGTAAACAGGTATTTGTGTGTTTGATTTGTCAGATGAATAATCAGCACACACAGCTCAAGATCAACTCAAGCATGCATCCTTCTTGCCAGACCAGTCTCCCTTACGCTAGCACACAGTAGGGGCAAACTTAATGATAAGAATGAGCAGTCGGGGATGGCAGGAATATTGTTTAAACTGTGCCATGTCCCCAAATTAGTAGTGACTTTTCACCTTTGGTCTAACAGGATTTGTTTTAAAGGGGTAAGTTTTTATGGGTGAGCAGTCAGTGTTCCCTGAAAAGTAGGCAACTAAGAGACATAGCGGCAGAGAAGACATAAATACAGGCTCTTCACAAAATTACAATTACTGAAACATTTGGCCTGATCATTTGCCATTCTTGCTACTTTGTTACTGCCAAATCGCTCTGCTGGCTGAAAGCCCATCTGAAATGTAAATACGAGATGCAATGTCACATGTTTCTGGTAATGTCATTCAATAGCTCTCCCACACACATATTGCCACATCATGAGGAAAAAAAAGATATCATTCTATTTTTTATTTTTCATGAAAAGAACATGCTAACAGACCTCTCAGAAATACAGTCTCTCATATCTGCTACTGACATACACTCTTTTGCCTTTGTTTTGTCCCATGATCTGTCTTTTTTCTAGTACAGCAATGTTTGGAGGCCTTAAGAACATCTGAGTGGGTTGTAGAGGGATGAATCTGAGTGGGAGGAATCATTGTCATTAAAAACTGTCAGAAAAAGAGGAGAGGTGGTCAGCAAAGAAGTAACTGGAAAAGAAATCACCTAAGAAACTATGCTTTCTCCTATTGTGTTTCGTTATACTTTCATAGAGTAACAGGGTAAGATGCCTCTCTGGGCACACATGGTGGATATTCCAGGGGAGAGGACCTTTTTCTGGGAGAGAAAGTCTCTGTAGGAACCAAAACCTGAGGCTTCTTGATTGTGTATTCATTCTGAGCATTACTGTTCCTTGTGTTATTTTCCACAGTTCCTCATCAACACTACCTCAACCGTAAGAAGCCATAACTGAATGATAATTTCTGCCAGTTGTAAGAATTGAGGTTCACAGACAGACATAACTAATATTTTTTGTCCATAATGTTTATTACAGGGAGCAATATAAATTAAGACATTAAAATATAAATAAATAAATAAATAAATAAGAATGTGCATCATGCTAGAAGCTTCTAATCACAGGACTGGGCTCTAGCAAAATTCCAGCTGTGTTTGACAGAACCCTGTAACAGATAGTGTGAGGGATTTTTTTTTTCTCTCTCTCTCTCCCGCCCCTTATTGCTTTATTTCAGATCTTTTAATTGAGGAGAGGTTAAAGCCTGATAATATGCACTCAAGTTTTCTGGAGTTGCACGCACAGAAATAACAATTTCCATAGGCTGTGTCATCTTTCAGATACGCTGTAGCTAGAAATAATTTGTAGAATTGAGAATTAGGGCAACGGTTAAAAATACATACAGAGAAGAAAAACAGGTAATTAGAATGCGGAGAAAAATGGCAGGGGGAAATGAATGGGTCAAAAGGATTCTTCAACCATTTGGATATGATTTTTGGATTCTCAGCAACCTGGTGTAGCTGATAAGCCTCCTCACTTACTTTGATGAATATGCTATCAGTGGTAGTGCTATTATTTCTATCTATCATAGTTTATGTATAGGTAATACAATTTCCTGATGATTCTGAAGCACTAACTTACAACGTGGGAGTGATCTTTCTAGCCACAGAAGAATCATGACTTTGACAGCTGGCAAAGAGCCAGCAAGGTGTATGGCCTGAGACAAGTAGCTTTGAACATAAATCACCTGGAGAAATCAGAAAAATCATAGTGATGACAGAACAAGCAAGACAGGGCAGTGTCATAAGGGCGTAGTCAGAGAAATTAAAAAATAAAGCTGAGCCATGCCTGAGTTGAATTCCTAGCTAGGGTAGGGTTTTGGTCAGGTTTATGCAGCTGTGGAGGACCACAAAGCTCTCCAGCACTAATCGGGTTAACATTTCACTACTCCTAATCGAGAGCATTCAGGGAGGACAGCAGAAATCAGGGACTCCAGCTGTGCTGGGGATCTCTGCCCTGGAAAGTTCTTCTGTTTCTGACAATTTGCTTTTTGTTTCTTAACTGTCTTTCATACACCTTCTTGCTCTCTCGATTTCCTCTTTCTCACTCTTGTCAGTTTGTCTGTTCCTCTTTCTAAGCATCTCCCTGTTAGTGTAGTCACATGTTTAGGCTTAGATGCTTTTAATCCCACCCTCACTGCCAGAGGGAGGAGAAAAATTTGCAGGAGAGAAGTAAGCAACAAGCAGAGTGGCAAGATAAAACAGAAAACAGAGCTGCATGGATTCCCTCCGACGGAATCAGGAAGCCTGAGTGGTGTATTGCCTGCGCTGTCAGAGAGCAGGGAAAAGGAAGCAAGAGACACACCGGATTTACGAGAGCCAGGGGCTCCTGCAGCCTCCAGGATGTCTCCTGACTCACAAGGCAAGGCTACTGAACAGAAAAGGGTAATTTTCTTCACGCTGCATTTTTCTTCTCACGTTACTGCCATTTCTTTACGGCTTGGGCTATCCTAGTGGGTCTGATTCGTGACTTTCCAGTGGGGACCCAGAAGACATGGGATTGTGCGCATGTGGCAAGGCTTTGGAGATCCCCCCCCAGGCACTCCATGGGCTGGACGGGAGGTATTTCTGTTCTGCCAGCTGCTTCGAGCCTTTGGAGGGCTGGGTGAGGGGAGGCACAAAGTTAGTGACTGTATTAGCAGTGGAGAAGGGCATGCTCTCTGGAAGCCAGCTGCAATTAGCTCCAGTAACTAAGGCATTTGAGAAAGGAGAAAACGAAAAGCCCCGTGGGAATGAGTGAGAAACGTTTTGTGCTTGCTCTGAGAATGTGACTACATGGTGACAAGCAGAAGAGGGGGTGGCCAGAGACCGACTGGGCCTAGAGAAACAGTGCCCCTGGGGGAAGAAAAAAACAATTTTAAGGAAATAACAAAGAATAGCCAGCTTCCTCCCTGTGCATGATGTTGTCCTAAACCTCAGTCAAAATCAGCATAGCTAGAATTTCTGTTTGAAAATCTGGGCAAGGACATTCAGGGCTGTGCACAATGAAATGCAATTTGTGCCTCTGCTGTCTTGTGAGGGGAGAAAGCGGAGGGGGGATCAGCTTTGCTTACCTAACGCCCCCTTCTCTTTGACTATTATCTCTAAGGTAACTGCTATTAATCCCAGTGCTTTAAGGGTCACCTTATGCTACCTGGCAGCTCTCCCAAAAGAAAAGAGGAGTACCTAAGAAGTGTAAGGGCTGAAGTCAGTGACACTTAAAATCATAGATTGTGGAGGAAATTAACAGCTGAGATGATGGTGGAGCAAAACATGAAATATAACAATAGCAAACTACAGGTTCATAGGCTTGTTTTTTCTCATGTGGTCACTGAAAAAGTGATTTTAGGTTCAATGGGCTGTCATAAAGACACATTAGTTCAGCAAGCATTTTCTAGCACAAGAAACCACAGAAAAATACCTTGCACATGTGAAACCTGCTCCTTTCTTTTCTGCCCAACAAGGGCTATATAGTAGTATGATTTATATAACCTACTATTTTTCAGCTACTGTATTTATCTCATTTTCTTCCCTTGGGGCTCAAACAAATCACCAATACACCTGAGAATCAGGACATTCTGTTTACCATGCCTTACCCAGGATAAGTTGTCTATTATAACATGGAGGGGGAAAGAGGAAGACTGAATCCTTCCAAGTAAGTAAATACGGAGAAAAAGGTTGTAGTAGTTTAATGTTTGCAGAAATGCTGCTTATCAGTATGACTAAATGTTTTTGTCTTTGCACACTGGCTAGACTCATTCTGATTGGCACTTGCTACAGTTTTATATTTTATTATTACAGTGACCTATTCCAACTGAAAACTTGCAGCTTTATCTGCAAACGCCTTTTCTCACAAAAGTAGTATTACATTTCCTTATTACTTTTTTAAAATACTTTGCAGTCATAAATGAACTAGAACAAAGCTACAAAATTTTCTGAGTTGAACAGCAATCACCACGCCTGTTTCCCTTTCTTTCTCTCTCCCCCATTTCATATACCCACACCTCTAGCCCTACCCAAATCCCAATTGCTCAGAAAACTTATCTAATCTACATGCTTCTCTTTCAGAGACTGGTTTCTTAGCAAGCCCCACTGGCACATCTACATATAGAAATTGAATAGGAAAAGCTATGGCAGAAGGAGCTATTCTGGAACAGCTGTAATGGGATATCTCATTAATGGCTGTACTGGAATAGCTTCTTCTGGACACACTTTTCCAGGGTTAAGATTTTTTCCTGATCTGTTCATATTATTTTAATTTGCAAATAATTGCCTTTACTTCAGAAGACCACATTTGCTTGCTTTTTCAATAACTATTTTAGGTAACTGTGTGGCTTGCTTACAATATGACTAACCTACAAAGTGCCAGTTGTTCATGACAAACAAATCCACTTTGATTTGTTGCGTATCAGGAAAAACAGATTTGCTCCTACTTTTTATATTCTTAGACTGAAGATCCATTGAGGCAGAAAGAGTCTCCTATATTTATGTATAGGACCTTGCATAAGGCCTTGGTCTTACTTTAACAAAGACTGTGACACAAAGAGTTCAAATACAAATTATCTATAGCACCTCTAATGAGTCAAAGCACATTTAGCTCTGAGATATCAACAGCAGACACCAAAAGTACTAGTTGATATCAGCTGCTTTTTCTAAAATGGACTTTCTTTTTTAACAAATACAGATGCAAGTTTTACAACAAAGCAGAAGCAGGCTCAAACCAAAAGTTCCTTTTCAGATTTTGGAGGGCTTCACGCAGATCTCTGTGAAAATGTGCAGCATTTTTTATATAGATCATTATCTAACTCTGTAATAGCATGCCATTTTTGTTCCCTCTGGCACAGGAGGAAATGTGAATTTAGACAGATGCAAGTTGCATAATTTATTTTAAAGCTATACAGACCTTTTGTGCCATCTTCCAAAAGTCAACTCCTCCCAGAACTCCTTGCCCTAAGTCTCTGTGTGAACCTATTATTTTGCAGGACTCCTTGCTCCAGAGTTCTGCTCCTCTTTGATCTTAGTACTGACTGACAGAAATAGTCTGACTAGTCTGACTGAACAGTTGACTGCTTTCCCATGGTGTCTGTGCACAGTACGGAGGCAGCTAGATGTCAGCAGTGAGCTCCATTTACCTGGACATGCCAGCAGAAAGTTGATCCACTTGAGAAGCAAGACAGAAGAAAAAAAACTGTAATTAATTTAAATTTCAGTTCATAGTCTGTTTCACTGGTGGCATAGCTTTATTATCTTAATTTAGGACAAATGAAGAAACTGTCTTCCAGTTGCCACATTGAGAGGTACTTCACCTCTTAGTTTAGTAGCTTCCAAACTGTGGTCCATGTATTCCTAGGGATTTATGAACAACTTGTAAGAGGCCCATTACAGTCAAATGAGAAAAGTGAGCCAGTCTATCAGTAAGTCTACTTTCAAGATGCAAATTTGCAGTTTCTGGGATTTGGTAATTGGACAGGGTTAAAAAGCACTGCCTATATATCTGTATTACCATTTTTCTGATAGTGCTTAAATTACAGCCCCTTGGACAAGAAAACGAATATATCTTTCTTGACAGGCTCTGTGAAATGGTGAATCAAAATAGACTCTGCATGCCATTGATTTCTACTTCTAACAACCATGTAACTCCTGCAGGTGACCTACTTCAAGCCCTCTCCATCTCATATCTCAAGTTATCACTAACCTAACTGTTAGACAGACTATAGCACTGTTAGGCCTTCAGTTCAAAAAAAAAAAAAAAAAGAAGAAGAAAAAAAAAAAAAAAAGACTGTAACCAAACAACTATAAAGTTCTTGGGGAGATCTGGGCAACTGAGTGCATCACCAGCAATGCTGGTCTTTGCCATAGCAGGGACCATTTAAAATGCAAGTTTAAATGAAACAGTTGGCTGATTTGAAATTCACTGTGTGACAGGAAATAAAGGCAAAACAAGGCCTTTAATAGCTTCCATAGAAAATGGCTGCTTCACTGTAAATTTCACTGTGTTCATCACGGGCTATTACCCACCCTGGCCAACTGTTGATGCTGGCATTATATGGGTTTCTCTACACAACATGACAAATGCTTTGAGCACTGCTTGAAGTTGATATAGCAGATATATTTGGTGCCTCTTAATAAAACAAACTCTAAAAACAACTGCTGAGCTGTTATCATTTAATATTCTGCTGAATGCCTTTAGGAGCAGAGCTCTTGCCAGAATGGTATGTGTTTTCTAGAGAGCTCAACTCCCAGTCTGTTATCTAAATTTAATGGTCAGACCTGTGCACGCTTGGCTTCTGCTGGACAATACTGTATTCAATGAGAGCTGTTCATTGCAGAAACATTATCTAACACCTGATCTACTCAAAGTTGTCAGAAAAGAGGACAGGAATTGCCATATGCCATATGAGAAAAGCTGGCCATCTGGTCCAGTAATATGGATCAGCTCATGGTAGGGACCTCACTTTTCAGAAGATGAGAGCATCTGTACAGCACAGTGAACTAACAGCATGCATATATGAAATGGGAAGAGATTTATATGCCTATTTAAGATTTTGTCAAGCAGGTCTGTCAGCAGTTTCCTCTGATTCAAGCAGGATTGTTTGCTTTTAAACTTCCTTTGTATTTCAGTTGAATTTAATTGGTACACTAACATCACTCTCAAGACAAAGGTCTTGTTTCTGCCCAGGGAAGTAAATCATTACAGGAACCTGGCCCTGAGAATGCAGCCTGTCTGTACAGTGCTAGTTGGGGGCTATTGATGTTTCACACGTGGGTTTCCACTTGGGATGCCATTGCAGGATCAACACACAAGTCAAAACTATTACTGAGTGTGAACATCATTACTACTACCATTATGGCTGAGCTAGGGACTCACAGCAACAAATTCTAACAGTTCTATTTATAGCTTTTTCTAAGAGCCTAATTCTTGTTCTCACAGTGATGACTCCATGGGACCTGACTACATGATTTCAACCACCTGTTTTTTTATGCCAGGAAAGGATGGGCTTCTCCCATTAACACTGAAGAGAAATTTAGTTAGTCAGAGAGTATCACTTAATATTGTAATCATAAAGGAATAATTATTGCCTTGTCTCACAGAGGAGGCAGTGGAAGAGGGAGAGACCTCTCCCAATATACCGTATCTGTCCAGAAGCCTCCTTGCATTTCACAGCTTTGAAATATGTAGGAGACTTTGTTCCAGGAACACTTGCCCTTAGGAATCCCTCTGTGGAGAACAGTTTTGAGCAGACAAAAAAACTTCTTCTCCTTTAAATCGCTAGCATTGGAGAGAGTGTTTTGCATCCTAAAGAGGAAGCTGCACTTTTTTCTACCCTCCCTAAGTGAATACTGAAGTCACTGTTTCCTAAACAGTACAATTCAGCCCAGTAATTAGGAAGCTAATAAAGATTTGGATGCAAACCCACTATTCCTAAAAGGATGCCAAATCTCGTGACTGAGGGTCTAAATACAGAAACAAGCTGAATACACAACTTCATATAACTACAACTTCCAAAAAAATTTAAGCAATTGCTCACACAGGTCTACACAGAACATGTATAAAATGGCCTCTACTGCATGGTAGCAAAGTAGTTACTATTAATGATTTATGCAGGTTTTCTTAACCCACTACAAAATCCAATTTTGGTTCTTATCTTTCTTCCTCAAATTTATTTTTCAGTCAAAAATGTTCCTTAAGTATTCAAAGAGGAACAAACAGAACCTCTAAAAAGGCAGAAAAAATGAAAACAACACTACTGACAGCTTCTGAAAACATTAGTAATATTAGAAACATCCTGATGAGTAGAAAACAGTTTAAACTCTGGATTCAAATTCTGTGTATGGGATAAATCTTCAGTTCTGCAAACAGCAAAAAAGTTTGATCTACATTTGAAACTCTCAAGATGCTAGATTTACAGCCAAAAAGTTTGCAGGAAATCAGTGTCTCTACTTCTCCTCTTTTTTGTATCCTGGAGCTTGTTTTGGCATGAGCTAGAGTATTTGTTACACTTTCATATTCTTCTGACAGTTTTTAGACTCTGTGGTTATTCTGCTACCCAATGACAACAGCTTTTTCCTCTGTGGGGAAACTGATAGAGATCTTGGCAACCAGTGTGGCTGCTCTCAGCCTGGCAAAAACAGGCTGAGATGGTTGCTATACTTAAGCTGCAGAGTTGCAAGATCAGAGCAAGACCTGTTGGATTTTGAATTTTGTTACTGATGAGCCAAAACCAAAGTTAAGTTAGGAACGTTGGCAAATATGACGCTGTGACATGCACGTCTGTCTTCCAGTCATGCACACCTCTTCAGAGTTAGCTACTTCCTTGTTATCAACTTGCAGCCTCCAGAGAGTGCTGTGCCCAGCTACTCCACGAAGCAGGACACCAGTAGGGGGAGACAGAACACAGCTGTCTAAGCAGCCAGAACCAGAAGAGAATTGACTCTGAGGCATCAAACGCAAGACACAGTACAAGAGCTCTTGCTTAGACAAGTATTTCTAATGGTATATGACTGTATATCCTGAAAGCTACAGAGTTCAGTGAACTCATACTTCATCTACCTCAGATCTCCAGCATAACTGGCAGGTAGAAAGTAATTATTACCTGAGAAATAAACTTTCCTAGCTTTTCTTCATCCCCTTAAATTTTCCTACTGTGATCCTTTTTTAAAAAAAAAGTCTGGAGCCTTATTCTGCAAACTGTCAACATGCCAGAGTGCAGCTTATATCAAAGGGAGGTTCAGAGGCATGCCACTGTGAGTTTGGATTTGAAGAACCTTATTCTGCATTTGTGTGTTCCCTTAGTGCTTGTGCTTCATTAGCAGAAGATGAGAAAAGGGAAAGCCTTGGATTTTGAGTAAGTGCACTTACATCCAAGGTCTTCCTTTTTGGTAGATTTCAGGTTTTCGTAACTTGAATCAAGATAGCTTGGATCTGGTGGCTGAAAAGCAACCATCAGTGCTTTTAAAAAGTGGATTGATGCAATACAATGAAGTGTCAGTGAAACAGTATCTTATTATCAGTAATGAAAGAACTATTTGCAAAGACGCTGCAGAATCTCATGCATCAATGTGCAAATTTCATGTTATTACTATTTAACTATACAACAGATCTTGTGAATCTTGTGCTTTCATGAATTGTGGGAAAGCACAACACTGATGTTACAGTCTATCCAAGAAGTACAATTTGATCACAATTGTGATTTTTCACAACATGAAATGGCCTGGTCTCTAGCAAAGACTTGAAGTAACTCTCTTGTATTTTTCATTAATTCTAATAAAATGCTTTTCATGTAAGATTGCCAAATTGTCATATGGCAATAGGAGGCAGTTCCCCTAATGGTAAATCCAGCAACTCTGTGACTACAGCAATGAATGCAAATTTGAAGAGGTCCCAGATTTAGACCCAACTCAGTGTCCTCTGAATCATTTCTTCTATATGACACTTTTATCTGAGACAGAAGGGAAACACCAGCAGCCTGATTCCCTTCCAGCCATATATCATTGTTCAGAATGCTCTGGAGAGAACTGTACAAAAAGAAAAAGGGCAACTTCTTGGTTAGAGAGCACAATTTGATATCTAGAACTTGGTGAGGATAGAAGCTTAAAAACAGAAAGAACTGTCCACTGAAAGGAGTACAGAGAGTCAGTCAGCTGGGGGACATTAGAGAGTTAAGATTATGAGAAGGGATGTAAAGTATAAAGGACAGGCAAACAGTAGATTAAAAGCAAAATTGATGGCACTAGAGAGGTCACATGAACAGCCTAATTGTCCTAATTTTGTGAAAAGCTACTGATAGCCAGGCTGTTAGGTGTGAGATAATGTGAACCCAGAAATAGGTCAGAAAAAAATGAATTTGGCATATCCTAATTTGGGGGAAGGTGGGTGCTTACTTAAAATGTGTGTATATATAATAAATGAGCAATATTAATATTTCAGTTTCAAATTAATGTCATAAACTTTTTACTTGTAAATGACTAAATGGCTCCAAAACAAATTGTTCATTCTGCTACTGTGTATTTCACAGGGTCTAGAGAGGAGATTATCTCAGAGAGATATACACTACACCTAGCATACATGTGCCCTTTGTGAAGTAGATTGTTACCTTTGTTAACTTGCTTCACACTCTGGAAGCAAAGTATAAACACATGTATGCTTTTGGAAGTGTGTGAGTGACAGAAAGGAAATTTGTCACTCCACAAAGGCAAAAATTTGTTTCCCAAGGACATGCTAGCTAAGGCAGGGGGAGCTGGCTTTGGTTCTTGGCTATGACCTAAATCTTACTGTATGAACCTCCTGCACCTGTGTTATCTCCCTATTACAAGTTGTGAGCACAGTAACAAAGACAGCAAGGTCCTGTCTCAGCTAGATCAGTTCACAGCTCCTGTGTGCTGAAAAAGCCTCATGGGCACATTGCAGGAAATACTCGAGCGAACAATATTTCATGACAATTTTGTGTTGTTCTCAGAGCAAGGTGATCATCAGAGACCTTTTTCTTTGGCTTACTCAGTGATCAGCCTTCAGCCTTCCATGATCTCAAATCATGGTCTTCCTGTTCTGCCAGTTCATATTACATTAACCATCTTTTCTCTTCCTTTCTAGGCTTGACCAAATTGTGCAGATTTGGCACCCACTGCCCTAATGATATCTTACCATCCAAAGCAGATGCAGAAGTGAAGGAATGAGGGCATGAATACAGCAGGAGTGCCTGCCTTCACCAGTAGCCATGTTACATCAAGGCTGGCAGCTCTATGGGAGATGGTGCCGTTGGTCCAGCCCTTTCATCCATCTCCTCACACTGACTGTTGTGACATTTGGTGTGCTGGCTCCTCTGATTTGCCAGCGGCTCCTCCACTCCTATTTCTACTTGCGGCACTGGCACCTGAATCCCATGAGCCAAGAGTTCCTGGAACAGAACCGACAAGAGGGCCATGCTGCCCTCCGTTATTTCAAGGAACTGCAGAGAGTAAACACTTCTGAGGTATCTGGCAGTGAGGTCTTCCAGCCCTTGCTGCTGGTCACCATCATTACTGTGCAGAGACGGAGTGATTTCCACTATGTCCTGCAAGTGGCCTCTCGCTTCCATCATCTCCTCCAGCAATGTGGCGTAAACTGCCAAAGCCACCGTATCCTCCTCTGTAATGTGGAGCCAGACCCCAATAGCCATCAGGATGTCAGGCTGCTTAGCAGTTTCTTTCCTATGGTTAGTCGTGACAAAAACAAGGAGGACTCTGACCCTAGAATTAACCAGTTTGAGAAGGAGAAGCAGGACTATGTCTTCTGCCTTGAGCAGTCACTGTTGGTCTACAATCCAGAATACATCCTGATAGTGGAAGATGACGCTGTGCCAGAGGAAGAAATATTCCCTGTTTTGCAGCACCTCTTACTGGCCCGGTTTTCCAAGCCATACCTCAGAGACGCACTCTACTTCAAGCTTTACCACCCTGAGAGGCTTCAACGCTATTTCAACCCTGAGCCCATGAGAATTCTGGAGTGGCTAGGTTTGGGAATGTTTCTAGGGCCAATGCTGAACTGTGTCTACTCCTGGGTAACTGGCCGCCCAAGCCTTAGCTGGTCAATTGTCTTGTTCTTTGCTTTGTACAGTATGGCTTTGTCAGAGCTGGTGGGACGCCATTACATGCTGGAGCTGCGTCGACTGGCTCCCACACTCTATAATATTGTGCCCGTCACTGAATGCTGCACACCAGCCATGCTGTTCTCTGCTTCTTCTGCCCACCGTGCCTTAAGTTACCTGAAGGGGCTTCACTGCCGCCAGGGTTTTGCTAAGGATATTGCGCTCTACTCACTGCTACGAACTAAGGGGGAAAATGCTTACGTGGTGGAACCCAATCTAGTCCGGCATGTAGGCTTGTATTCCAGTCTTCGGTTAAATGACAACCCGAAACTGTTGTGATCTGTCCATGCCCTTCTAGACACAAGGCTAGGAGAACTTTGGTGCTGGGCAGAGAGACAGCGTATGAATTCTGATGATGTGCCACTCATACAGAATGTGCTATGCCTTCAAGTGAAATTCTCTTTAAAAAAAAAGTTTGTTAAAAAATAAATTTGTGTATGTCCAGGTCCTATTTAATAAATACCTTGAATTAATCACCACACACTCTGTGGGAGGGAAGTGGGGGCTTTCAGCTGAAGGTTTGGATTATCTACTCTACTTAATCATTCTAAGAAAAGAGCTCCTGCAAAGATATAAAGAGATGCACGGCCTACTTTCCTTAACAGTAGTAACAGAAATCCTCACCTTAAGGCAACAGAAATGCCAGACAAAGTGAATGCTTCAAACATAAGCCAGTGAGGAGGAAAAGCCTTTATTTTCCTGTCCTTGACAAGTTTTGTTCTCTGAATTTCTCAATTTCAAAGGCACATTTTTGAGCAGACCTTTCAAAAGCAGCACCTGTGTAATAAGACCTTTCCCTCACATTTCACACAGATTCTCCAAATTTTACTGATCTTCTCTTTGTTATTGCTTACTCCTACAGATCCTAGCTGGATCTCCACTTTTCCCACTCCTCTTTTTTGGAATAGAGGCTCTTAAAAAACAAAGCTTCTGCTGGTTCAGTAAAGGTCACTTCTGAAGACAGAAATGGTAAACAGATCAACAGTCTTTAATGTTACACAGCCAGGCCACAAATGCATGTTTTCATTAATACATTTCTAGATATCCTAAACAACACAGGGGAACTACCATGGCAGTATCACCATTACTCTTAGTTGACATAGATCCTTAAAATAGGCCTTACAAGTTGCTAATTTGACTCTGATTTCCTATCAGCACAGAAGAATAGGAAAGATTTCATCAGGGTGCTGCCATTGTGCAGGATCCTTCTTTCATAACCATAATTCACAGCTCTGGCTAGCAGTTCATTTGATGTTTCTAGCACCAAACACAATGGCCCTGAGAAACAAAGCTGGCTGTTCATTAGAACAAGCAACAATAACACAATATAAGATGGATCACTCCTACATGGATCCTTTAACTTAGTGTATTCCGGTTGTTAGGCATTCAGGATTGGTACTTTGCAGCACAGCTGTATGCACAGCTGTATGCACAGCTAAACACAAAAAATCTGGAGAGTATGTACATAGATACCTCTTAAAGAATCAAAACTGCTACCAAAATGTTTATGTCTAATGTTTTTATTAGACTACCTTGACCTTCATGGGCTTTGAATCATCTCCACTTATAGATGGGGATTGGTTGAACTATATTTGAAACCATTTCTCTAGTTTCAGAAAAAAACAAGTTTCACTGAGTTTTGGTTGGGGATTTCTTTGTGTCTTTGTTTCTCATAAGGAAAGAGCTCTATCTTCTATTCTCCATTCTCTCCTAGGTGATTTAAGCCTTAAACTAATAACAAGTCCAGTCAGAGATGGAAAGAGTTAGAACTCTTGAGAGATGAAACTAAAGAAAGTAATTGCAAACCTCTAGCTGTCTGCCCATGATTGGTATCCAGCCTGTACAAATAAGCAATATACTTGCATAATGCAAGTTAGCCAATTATAAATGAGTTCACAGCATGGTGAACCTGTTGCATGCTTAGGTAAGTGAACTTCACCCTCTCACTAGCTCAGCTAGGTACTTTGATAGCATCTCGGGAAATTAGATGTGAGAAGACTGCCTTGCTTGTGGATTCTGTCCTTTAAAGAGCAAAATCCAGGAAATATACCATTTATTCTTACCTGCTGAAAACCTCAAAGATACCACAGAATGATAACACAGAAACATCAGCGGCAGGTGGGCAAACCAATTTTCAGTTTGTACTGTAACATAGTAAAATGGCAGGATCTGGGTGTCATCGTATATTTATTCCACTAAGTGCCTGTGCATGTGAGGAAATACAATTTGTTTGTTTATCCTTCTTTAATTGCTGAATGTTTCAGTGTGGTGTATTAAAAAAAAAATTTGTACTGTATAAGTTTAGAAGAACATTCTGTTGTTTTCATGAGTATCCACTCATTCTCATTTTTGCAAAGAAAATCTCACAGAAGTGTGCAATAAACTACTCACTTTATAAGAATGAAATAAAGAGGAAAGCTTAGGAAAAAAAGCAATCAATTGACAACATGCAATTAATAAATGTTTTGATGTGGGAAATGAGTTAACATTTTTCTGTGTTATTTTTCTTTTTGCACAGTAGTATCTAATTTGTTATCACAGATGTTAAACAGAGTTTCCTCAATAATTTTCCTAAGCATAGATAAGATTTTATACCTGAAAATTAAAAACATGAACTTCAGGCATCCATCCTAACTAAAAGAGACAAGAAAGGGTAGCTGAATCATTTCCAAACAATACCTAGAGATGCTAAAACTTTAACCTGCTATTGAAAGTTTCTGATATACTCATCAAAAAAAGAATTATTTCGTGCAAGCAATAGTTGTCCTGCTTGCTAGCATCAGGTTAACAAATTCATAAGGTCTTTCTGGAATTATTATCCTAAGTGCCCAGTTCATCTTTACAACAGAGCTAGCTCTTTCTACTCAAGCAGCTGGCAGCTACTTCTGAGTTTTCAAGTACTTACATATTCAATGCCTGCCACTGTGACATGTCAGGCAAGCATTCAGCATCAGGAGTAACATTCATAGTACATGATTCTTTCCTTCTTCCACATCTGGACTTTGAAAAGTCTGTTTATTTCTGTTTCTGTCTTTTGTGCTATGTGTTTTTATCAGAAATTACAAGTTAGAGACGTGTTCTTTGTCCATTGTACCAAAAAAGGGAGGGTAGCATTCTGTTCCACAGTCTAGGCTAAAAATGTAGTTTCAGACAAACAAATCTTACCTTTCTGTTGTGCCAGGGAGGCACAGATGAACTGTTGTATCTCAGGCTACAGAAGATCAAGGGCTAACATTAACTCTCAAACTTTCAAACATGGTTTTAAGATATAGTTTTATCTGTATTTAAAACAAGTCTGACAATTTTTTAAAATAAACAACATGTATTTTCTCAAGTGTTGGTTCATTTCCAAGGACTCCAAGACTATTTCTTAACATAACAACTACAGCTTGCACAAAAGGATTCGTTTTCATCGGTCAGGCAGCATGACTCCGGATGTTACTGTCCAAGATAATTTGGAGGAAATACTCATATTAAATAAAAATTGTCTTTGTTTCCAACTTACGTTCCAAATTATGTCCAACATAATTTTGATTCCTGACAGAACACAAAGCATAAACTGGTAATTCTCTATCTGATTAGAAGCCCAAGAGGATTTTAAAACCACAGTAGGTATCAATGTCTTAGTAAGAAGGCACTGCATCTGAAGAGAGAAGAAAAAGACCTCCTCTCAGTTGTGAGGAGCTGTGAATGATCAAGCTGGCTATTTTAGCAGCAATATGACAAGACTCAGCATGCTTCTGTTTAAAGTTTAGAATTTCTTTCTAAAGAAATTTACAAGTACTCTCCATACAAAATAAACAAGCTTCTTATTATAACACTATAGTTTTTTCATTTTGTGTGCTATTGTTAGTTTTCCTTACTAGCAGATGCATGACTTTCATTACCACATTTGAGTGAAGAAAAGTATTTCTGTGTTTGATGGTTTCATGCATCTGCATAGGCAATATCATCATTCTTAGAATAACTCAGATTAAAATGACCTATGAATGTCTCTTGTCCAAACATCCACACACAGCAGGTCTAGTTAGATCAGGTTGCTCAGGGCCATCTCCATCAAGTATTGAGGTGCTTTAATGGGGGGCTGAGATAAATTCAAATTCTAACTGCCGGAATTTAATTTTAGTATAATATTGCATGGGGTAAGGGCACATTTTCCACTGTGTTAAAAGGGTAATTTACTGTGGAAGACTGCTGTAGTAACTAAGGTATTAGTGGTTTGTCTCCAGAAGTTATACTTTCTTTTTGTATACCTCCACACCAACTTTACAGATGTCTTTTCCAAAATAGGCAGATGCCAGGGTCCAATACACAGTTCTTAATAATCTTCAGTATAACATATATTTGCCAAAATGCACATACCAAAAGGAATTCTATATTTCTTGGTAGGTATTCCGTTCACTTTTGCACATGTCTCTGTTGCTTGAATACCTTAATTTCCACAACTATCTTCTATCATGACAGTTGATGCTTTGAGAGAATATTCTAGTTTATTCATGCACCTATAGGCAGAGAGGTCTGTTTCCAAGACTTTGCTCTGTGTAGCAAGCTATGAATGACACATACCTCATGCTGTAACCTCTGGTGATTTTAAAGTTGTTCTGTAAATCAAGAAAAATAGCACTGTTCTATTTTCTTGCACTATTTATAACCTTCTGGCCAGTAATTCATTCTTCTGTGCCTACCTTCTCTTTGAAATTCTGCCACGGTAAGGAATTTTCCTCCATCACTGCAGAAATCGCATCCACAACAGTGTTTTCAGTAAATGAGTCCACTTCATACATCTGTTGTATTTTATATGTTGAAAAGTGTAAACCAAGATTAGCATGCAGCACACAAGAAAGCGTTTTTTCTGGAACTACATACCATTTGTATAAATTGTTAATAAAAAGGTGTTTCCTCTTCTAGCAGCCATTCCCTTGCCTATTTGCTTTCAAAAACTAAATGTCAACAAAATGACACAGAGATCAGTGTTATGACTGCATTTATCTTCATGTCCTGTACTACATGAGTGGAATAAAACAGCTACTTTGCAAAGTCCAGAGATGTTATCACTGACAGCATAACTTAAAATCGCATCCTGATTTGCTATCACCACTATTGAAATTATTATAAAGCTTTGGGTTATGATAACAGTAATAATGTGTGTTTGCTTGGATTTCATTCCAAGTCTTCACAATGCATGTTGCAGCCTAGTTTTAAGCCAGAGCAAGAGAAGAGCAAGCAGATCCTCCCTGTGTTGCAGTCCTCTTGGTGCTCTTGCAGACATAAGTCAGTCCTACCCAACATTCTCATCCTCCTCCCCAATGTACGTGTCTGCAGGCACTGCTGAATACAGTGGAGCCAGAAACACAGATGATTTCTCTTGATGAGGTTAAAAGTCAAGCTCTCTGGACCGGGGGTTAAGAGTATAGGTAAGTGGGGAAAACAAGGTACTTCAATAAACAATACCTCTGATTAGATAGGGATGAACAAGCTGGACTTTGAGATAGTTAAGTAAGATTGCAGAGTACAGAAAACAAGAAACATCCAGCACAACGTGAAAAGGTGAAAAGAAGGCAGACTCCACTCAGTTCAAGTCTGCTCTGATTGTACTTTAACCTTATCATGCAGGGAGCATGCTCTTGGGGCTCACAGAGGCAGGTATTTTGCATGTGGATGCACATTATGCTCAAACATTCTCCCAGCTACCAGTGTTTTTTTCCATTCAATTTCAAACCCTTTTAGAGGCCTGACCATGAAGTGTTGATAAGATTAATACTACTTCATTTACTGAACTGCAGAGGCAAGCTTTAACCTTACTTTATTTTTCATTTTTTCATTTGGTGACCAATCATATAAGCCCTAAAATTACTCAACTGCTTCACTCTTCTCCTTCACCTCCTCTCTCAAGTTTTTCTTTCTTCTCTCCTCACATTTACTTTTTTCCATTTAAAATACTAATTAATATGAACATTTAAAAGCCAAAATCAGTATCAGAATATTTCCAGAAACATACACAAAATCAAAATCTCCAACCTGAAGAACCTTAAGCAATTCTAATTTTTTACCTTTTGTCTTTAGACGAGGCTTTCCATGGATTTTGAAGTACTTCATCTAGCAGCAATTTTCACTCAACTGTAATGCAGAACGGGCAGATCATTTGTCAGTAAGGCTGGATATAACAAAGATAGCTAACTTGTGCTATCAAAATTCATTACTTGTAAGACGATATATTGGGTTTTTCAAACTCAACAAAACATAAATTAAGACAAAAATAACAACCCAAGTCACCTGTACAGTCAGGTTTTGGTGTTTTTTAACTTTTTAAATATACCAAATACTCCTGTCAACCTTTGTGTGGCAATTTCAGATGGAAAAATCAAGTTGGCAATACTATGAGTTCAAACAGTAATTCAATGAAATAGGTCTAGAGTCTGGTTAATACACCGATTTTGCTATAGAACAATTAGTGCAGATAATAATTTGATGTTTGTTATATAGTAAGTTAACTTCTGGGTTTAATGCAAGCACACTGAATTCCCCTTACCATGCAAGCTTATTCCCCTTACCTTGTAAGAATATATCATATCTTCTTAACCTAAATTTCAAAGGGGCTAAGTATCCATACACAGAGTTATAAACATGAATGCATCACCTTTTTTCCAGTGTCTTTTTAGTGCCACTCAAGCGTGTAGACCACTACTGATTTCTAAACAGAACTATTTGATTGGTTCTAAATATTATTAGTACTAAATCTTACAGTGATGTTATCTACAATGATCAATCCTTTCACATTCCTACCAGAAAAGGTTCTTATTCCCAAATTAAGTGAAAAAATTAGCCATAGTGTTTATTCACTTTTCTCCTCAATTCTCAGAATATCTGCTGGTATCTGTAAATCTAAAAGCCCTGGATTTTAGCTCAGAAGGAAAGGAAAGGCAAACACTAGCCCTTACTCAGGTAAAAAAAGCAAACCCTTCCTCCCAGATAAATAGCTCTCAAAACATAAGAACGTAGAGTGGGCTACAGGATTAGCTAAAGCATTTTCAAAATATCAGAAAGCTGGGTTTTTTTTCAAAATACCAGAAGCTCATTTTTCAGGTAGTCTGCCCCCAGCTTTTCTCCTTCTAATAGGCACAGTCAAACTTCATCACTGATGACACTGGGGAAAGGAAAAAAAAAAAAAAAAAAAAAAAAAAAAACTCATGTACTTTCTTACCTGTAGCAGCAGAAATGACAAAAGGATTTTTTTTTCTGTGGCACTGAAGGATGCCATCAGTATGACACCTCCATGGCCCCAAAAGGGTCTTAGATAAAATATAAAAATATTTGTATTCCATACCACAAATCTTTGTGGAGGAACTTTAATAGGATATTAAGTTCATCTTTCTGCTAGGGTGAAAGTATGGGATATAAAGTAAACACCATAACACAGTGAAGACTTCCTATTAGTGTTATGTACCACAGCATTCTTCAGCAAAAGAGGATGGATCAGAAAGGAGAAAGTTATAGAGAATAAAACAAAAAATGTACAAGGCCTTCCATTAGATTCAATTAGACCAAACCCACAGGTTTCTTAGACCTTTACTGATTGTCACAGAGTTCTAATGCTGGCACTAACATTAACTATTAGATTTCCTACATTCATTGACCTTGACATGAACCTCCAGAACAGACAGACTCTAGCAGGAAGTGCCCTAATGAAGTTATAGCTGCTCAGTGAAAGTTGAAATCACTTTTCTCATTGTATTCATGTAAAGGCTAAAGGTGTCACTACATGAGCCAAAAAATGGAGAAAATACGTCATTGCCCAAGCAAACACTGGGCCTTTGAGGTAAAGATATGCTAACATCCAAGGTCATAAAGTGTGCTGTTGCTGAAGGTATGATGTTTGCTTAATATAGTCCCTATACTGTACTTCTCTCTAGTGACCTGGAATAAGAAAGAAATAAGAGAAAAATTAGCCTTATATGCCTGGATATGGTGCATCGCTGCAGTGTGATTTGATACCAAATAAATGTGGATATACCATTTATAGAGTATTAACATTTTTTTTTTCACAGAAAAAAATCTATTAAGCAACTGAGAAGCTTGCATGTCATTTTATTTCAATAGGATTTTGGTGGAGAGTTTGGCTTGAAGTTGTGCATCTCCATATGAGCATATATCTTCTGATAAATGTCATTGCCATATGTGTCACACAGCACTAAAGGATATCTGGATTTGCTGCTTCATTAACCCTACTATTATAACATTAGCTTTTGCCTTTCAAAGTATGAACTAGAAAGGGAAAATATGTTTCTGGGTTAAATTTTCAAGTGAATAAAATTAGTGCATTAGCAAGGAAGTCACTGCAACCATAGTAACCCATGCCAGATAAGAATCTACCCCATTGTTTCTGTGGTTTTTTTTCTAGTCTTCTTTACTAGTCAGCTGTTGTGTACACTGTGGAGTTTCCTAAATGTAAGCTTCCCGAAGATTTAGCCCTAAACTGAAAGTTACAGCCAGGTTCTGTGTGAACAATTTGCACGGTTGCTCTTGTAATTGTTTTCACTATGTTTTTGAAAGATGAGGTATACTGTCAAATCACAGAAATAATTTGAAAAACTTCTCAGCTTCACCTCATCATAAACTGTCTTACACGTATACGGAGTGGGGGAGAGGAGAAAAGGGGAGGGAAAGGAACACAGAGAGAGAATATATCCAATTGGCTATGCATGGTTGTTTTCCAACAGCCAATCAATGATCTTCAGCAATAACACCTCTCCAACCAGCCAAGAGAGGAGGGAGAATAAAGGAGTAAAAAAAAAAAAAAAAAAAAAAAAAAAAAAGAAGAAGAAGAAAAATTTATAAAAGTTAGTGATTAGAGGGACTAGGTCTCTTCGCCTGCAACCACCTCACGAAAAGCTTGTAGCAGCAGAGACACTACCTAAAACAAGTAAGTATAACTATTTCATTCCTAAATTGAAAAGGTGGTATGTGTATCAGTAGCTGAGTCAATCTGTTGAGCTAAACTGCACAGGCATGGGAAGGTTGTTTTTGTTTCTGTTTTTTTTACAGGAAAAGCTTACAAGAAATAAACATTTAGCCATTCTGCAGTGATCTTCCAGTGTGATTTATTTGCTTTTTATACTGGCTTTCTAACTTAGTTTAGTAACTCAGAACTCCTAGAGTAAGTGTATAGTCTGAGGAGACTAGTACAGTAACTATACTGCAACAGCAATTGCATGCTTTCTACTCCTTCATTTTGTATGTGTTTGTTTATATTTGTGGAGAATATAAATTTAAGTTTTGTAAGAAGAGAGAATGACTGGGGAATGCAATTGGTCCTGACAAATGCCTCTGCTGACAAAAGTGTTATGTGTGTTCACTATGTAATTTCCTCTGTAGTATTAATCCAGTCATGTTGACAAGATTCTTCGGCAGGGGGAAGCAAGGTAGTCTGGAATGGCAGACACTAAGAAGGAAGAAAGAGGAGTTTGGAAATACTGCTTTTTGTGCTAACATTAGGCTCTACCCTTGCAAGGTATGAACAGCTAGCCTCAGGGAATTGCCTGTTAATAAACACAGTTCCTTACCGAGTCTGTGATTCTTCATCAAGTTCTCAATGATCTTGTATATTTGGCACTCAAAACTATTCACTCCACCTGAATCACTCCTTACCACCCCACCAACATTCCTCTGCTGTCATTTCAGACTTGAACTCTCAAGCAAATCTGGCAACATTTTCTACCTTTCTGAAAGGAAGAGCTCAGCCCTAAAAGAGAAGGAACTTCACACTAAAAACTACACTTACAAGAATCCATTTTCTTGCCACCTCTAGCCATCTCTACCCTTATGAGTGCACAGGAGTGCTTTACACCAACTGCAGAGACCAGGTCCAGAGAATATAGTTTCCCTTCTTACTGGAGAGGGAGTACATTTGCTCAGAGCTATGAATGTAGCTTTGAGGTCAATGGGAGAATCAGGACAGGGAACAGGGAGTCTCACATATTTCCATCCACTTGCAATACAGTGGCAAAGAAAGGTCCCTAGACAGAGAAAAAGGATGGAAAATCATGCTCTCTGTCCCTCAGAAGGAAGAGTAAAAACTTACCAGGCAATTTACGGTCAGAAATGCCACAGTTCATATATGCCTCCGAGGACTTATGGTGAAACTAGATTACGGTGAAATCTGCTTTTTGAGAGCTCTCACAAGAATTACTATGTCAATAAAAAACATATGATGTTTTTTCTAGGTAACAAAAGTCTGAAGATCCCTTTTCCTCTACCATTGATTCACATTTTAGCACCCAGTGGTGAAGCATTCCTACCACAAACATTAAGGGAGAAAAGGCCTGTTCTTCCCTCATATCCCTATCATCATACATAAAAAAGGTATAGCATTCATTGCAGCTTCCCAAAGTAAGCACTCACAGGATCACAGGATAATTCAGCTTGAAAGTGACATCAGCAAGTCTCTAGTATAACCTCCCACTCTAGGTTGCTCTAGGCAATCTTGAAAACCTTCAAGGATGGAGTCAGCACAACCTCACTGGGCAATCTGCTCCACTGCTTGACTGTCCTAATAGCGTAAAAATATTCCTTATAGCCAGCCTGAATCTCTCTAGTTTCAGCTTATGCCCACTGCTGCTTGCCTTCCCATCATATACTGCTGTGAAGAGTCTGGGTCCATCTCTTCAATCACCTCCACATAGGTACTGGAGGCTGCTGTAAGGTCCCGTGAAGCTGTCTCCTCTCCAAGCTGAACAAGCCCTGGTTCCATGGCCTCTTCTCACAGAACAAGTGCTCCAGCCCTTGACCTTCTCGGTGGCTTCTGCTGAATTTGGTCATTTGTCAATGTCTTTCTTGTACTGGAGTGAGGGTCAAAACTGGACACAGTATCCAGATGCAGTATAACAAGGGATGAGCAGAGACAGATAATTCCTCGACTTGTTCTCCATGCCATCCCCTTGCTCTCACAGCCCAGGATGCTGCTAGCCCTTGCTTCTGCCAGGCATACTTCTGACCTGTGCTCAGCAAACCGCCCAGCAGGGCTTCAGGACTTCTCCATAGAGCAGCCCTGCCGGCAGCCCTACCCTGGCCCTGCTGACCCTGGCTGGCATCTCTGCCAGGACACTGCATTGCCAGAGGCAGAGTGGGGTGTTTGTCAATGCTGAATATCATGGGGGCTTCACTGGCCCCTTTCTCCTGTCTATCCAGGTCCTTTTATATGGCAGACCTGCAGTCAAGCATACCAACTGGTCCTGCCAATTTGGCATCATCTGCAGACAAGACAAGAAGGTGCTCCATCAGCTTCTTCAGGTTATTGATAAAGATGTTAAAGAGGGCAGGTCCCAGGCTACCCTACAATACTTCACTTACTACTGGTATCCAGATAAATGACAAGCCACTTGTCCATCCATCCAGACCATCCTAAAATGTATATGGAATATTATGGGAGACTGTTTCAAAAGTCTTGCTAAAGTCAGGGTAAACTCCACATTACTTCGAATATGCTGGCCTGTTTCAGATTCTACAGAGGCAGTTGATTGGTACTCAGTTTGCAAAGATTCATTCTTTTAAATTGAGATAGCAGATAATACACTCAGTTTCTATTCATTATATAATTAAAAATATAAAAAAAATCATAATATTGCTCTCAGCAATATAATTATTAATAATTAATATTGTCCTGTAACTAACAGTTTTCTCAGCAACAGAAATATTCCACACATACTGTGTCCTCTAGTGGAGATGGGCTTATTTAGCCATTTAAATCTATCATTTTGCTCAATGTTCAAATAATTAAACTTTTTCTCTACAATAAGAATATAAGGTGCATAAAACACTATGAGTCTGACCTCCCACACATACAAATGTAAATGAGGAGCAAATCCAATCAGGTTAACATTACGCATCTGTAGTGGGAGAACAGTTAGAATTAGATCCTGTATTTTGGCATGTATTTTAAGCTATTTCATTCTCCATGTCTCTTGCATATATCTGTCTGTGATGCAACTTGTGCTTCTTTCAACCTGTGACATGCACTTTTTTTGAAGCAGAACCTGTGATGCGCACAGTTCAACAACATGCAGATGTGGTTTGTAATGTTAGTTATCAAAGAGATGGTTGAAGGACAGTGTTTACTAGTAGCTGATTAGCCAAACTATATGTATTGCATATATGCCATATTTTGAGAATATTGTCCCATACTTTTGCTACCAATTGTATAAAAGAAGGCAGTGAAGAGATCAACAGAAAAACACAATGATTGTAATCTGATCTTTTCCTACCTCCTAAATCACTCAGGTGATTTTTTTTTTCTGTAAGATTAGAAGATGCCAGTCATTTCAGGTGTTTGAAAACAAAAGAAGTCAAAGAAGTATTAATGTTTCTAAGATGACCTGAAGTGGAATGTAACAGTTTGTTCTGTCTGCTGTTAATCTTGCCTCTGCCCTTTGGTCCACACTATTAATATTAACAGGATGCAATGTTTGTGCTGATATCCACAAAGATATTTTCCCTGTAGTGCTTCCTTTTGGTACTTGAGACAAACGTGGGGTTTCAGCAGTATGATATTTACTTTTATAATTGTGTTGTCCCTTCTAGTCCACCTCCACCATCTCCTGGTTACAGATTGGGATGAACAAAGAATCCTGTTTGTTTAAGGAGTACTTAAAGCTGACAAACACTGGAAGTAGCCATAATGATGTTTTTTATGCATTCTGTTCAGGTTTTTTTGTTTGTTCTTCTGTTTTTTAAAATGAGGTACTATGAACATGATTATAAGTACCATGGCACCCATGGCAGGGACATAATCATTTTTCTTCAGGATGTACAGTGACACATTCAATTACATTGCAATGGCTCTTTAAGATGACATTAATGTTTCTCTTGATATTTTGGGAGCTTATTCTTTACAAAAAAACAGTAATAAAGTGTTATTGAACTATAAGCCCCCCACAATCCACTTTATATATCCACAGCAGTTCTTTACAGCAGAGACATCCCTTCTGAATCCAATGGAGAAGATTCTCAGAGACTATGTTCCCAATGAAGGACCACAGGAAAGAACCCTAAAGCAAGGGTCCCTGAACATTCTAGACTTTGAAACCAACATCAGCCTTACAGTTGTTCTTTCGCACTCACTTCTTCACTATTTTGCCCCAATTCTTTGCCAGTTAGATACACTGTCCATGTTATAGGTCCATGTAGCTCTGCAGAGCAGCCAGGAAAGACTCACAGATCATTTGGGGAGCCTAGATAATCAAATCTCTTAGGAAAAACAAGGCATACATCACCAAAATGGCTGTTTGTTTTTGTCAAGTCTCCACCTACTCCTTCATGCTAAGGGCATACATGCATGAAAACAGAAATTAACATGCTGTCTTCCAATTCATCACTGCCTTGTGGAATTACACAGTATTTTCTCTGTCTCTCATACTATGCTGTTGGACCACTGAAAAGGACAATCCACGGAAAACTCTTATTTCCATATTTCTGTTATTTATTTGCAGGTTCACTTAGGGTGGTAACTCTCTTTTTGTTATCTTTATGCAAACACAGGAAACAAGCAAGATACAACAGATGTTAGTCTCATTTCTTAGTGAAGTGCTGGAGAGAACCCATAGTAATGTAATCAGAGTGGTTGATGAGGTCGTAATTCCGCTAGCTAGATTAAAGATTATCTAGATACACCTACTCACTCCATTGCACACCTTCAGGCTGTACATAGAGATATTCTGAAATCCCATTACTGATATAGCAATTAACTACCTTTGACCTTGGACAAAGTCATATTCTCTACAATTGGTCAGTCTTTTCCATTTAGACTGTGAACTACCTGAGTTATTTTTCACCATGTTTTGCATAGCAATTTATGTAACAGTGACAGAGTTTTGGCTGAAATGCCTACAACACTATTATTATAATAATCGTAATAACAGTTTAGTTTCCTATTTTTAAGAGTTCTCTAAGAGAGTATCAGACCCAGAAAATAGGCAAGGACAAGCAGAGTTACAGGCTTATAGATGAGCTTAATTAGCTATGCAGCATAAGCCATGGCTTTTGAAATTCTTTTTTGAAAAACTGGGAGTGATGCTGTTGTGGTCATGACAGTAGAAGGATGTTTCCCAGAGCTCTCACCACAAACTGGGATAGAGAGAGAGGATTTCATCAAAGGCTGCTTTTGCAAGACCACAAGGTATTTCAGCAATTAGGAGAGAAAGAAATTCTCCTTTATTTGACATACACTTCATCACACACTCCCTCAAGCTCTCTGTAAACCTAGAATGACTCATCTTTTACAAATCACATAGCATCACTTCTAGCTTCGAACAACACAGGCAAGGGAGAAGCAGACATCTGGACACTATATCTCAGTAATATTGGTCTCTAGTCCTAGTCAATGTCATTTTAATCTTGCACAATAATAATATAACCAATATTAAAGTGTCTTCAACTATAAACCAGAGACACAAGAGCATTGGACAGGTACTGTGGTACTACTGTCGCTAGAAAATTTTGGCACTGTCTGGCATGGTTACAAAACTCTACAGATGCTGGCATCTGCCACATCATGAGTAGCAGCTAGTTCCCCCTGATTCTCCTTCCCCGTTATGGCCTTCAATGGAGAGAGCAAGACACAGATTTCCTGACAATACAGCATTTGTGGGCATGGAAAGAGGATGAAGAACATGACTGTGTATATACTTATGCTGGGAGGCATATTTGCTCTCCATCTTTGGCATATATTGAAATGGGTGGTGGGAACTACAAGGTGATAATAGGTTCTTGCTCCCCTCTAAGGCTGTTTTGAGAAAAGGAACATGAAGTTGCTGCACAGAGGCCTGTCTCTCTCTGGGAGGAAAACTTGTAATTGGAGGTCTGACATGTTGTTTTTATTGATTTCTCTCATGAATGTATCACCTGCTGACAACATAAGTCTTCCTCTAGCCAGACCATGTGATAAACAATGGACAGAAAGTCTCCTTGTATGAGGTTCAATAGACTCATACACACAAGAAAATTACTTGGCCTATTTAGATGATCTGAGAAACTATAATTTAATCCCATCTAATCAAAACTTTATTAAGATCAAACACTTTGCTAGAGCAAGACAGAACTTGAAGTTCAGGTGTTGGGTATCTGCAGCTGGTAAGCCTAAACCAGAACTGAAAAATAGAAATAGATGGTGAACCTTTCTGACACCCTCAATTTCGTATAGAGTAGCCAGCTTGCTACAGTTTGAAAACAGCACAGGGAGGACAGAATTACAAAGTAAGGCACTACAGAGGGGATGAAAATGCAACTAAACAAAGCAAATACTGCCAACACTGGCTAGGAAATGCGACTACACTGTTAGAAGAAGTGTAAAGATCAGCTATGTGAGAATTTTGGCATTCTCCTGATCAGGACCAAGTCAACATAGCTGCTTTGCACAGAAGTTTGTGTACCTGTTACTAGTATGTTTGTCAGTTTGCCACAGGTTTTTATGACAAATTGACCTCCCTTTAGTCTCTGAGCAAACTGATGTAATATGCAGAGTCCTTCCCGCTTTGGTTCTGAAAGGATGTATGAGGACGTGGTTTCTGCATTTCTCTCTTTTAGTGCCACCAGACACACCAAATGAGGAAGACCTCAAACTAGATTTCTGAGTAATGCTCCTGTGATGAAATAGATCACACAAGAAACAAGAAAGAAGCTTCTAATAGGAATACTTGAGACTGCTGTCTCTGATTCATATTTTGTGCATACTGTCTCTTCCAATTTGTAACAGTTATTCTCTTCCACAGATAAGGCATCATGACCCACCAGTTCCCAGCGCTGTCTCCAGAGCAGAAGAAAGCTCTTTCAGACATTGCTCAGCGGATTGTGGCTTCAGGAAAGGGGATCTTAGCTGCAGATGAATCAGTGGGTGAGTCCTGGATAACAATCAATTAGCATTACCCACATTTTTTTTCTCTTCATTTTGCTTAATCTTCAAAATAAGTAGAGTAAATGAAAACAACCTAAAAACTGTTTATGGGAACAATTGGTCCAGCCAGGCAGGGTTGGGTCTGTAGCAACAAAGGCTACGGAACTGTGCGTTCAGAAGGGAGGCTCTGAACTGAAGTCCTAGATTTTTCAAATTACTTCCTGCCACGACCAAAAGCCCAACCAAACCTAACACCTTTCTGTCCAACCTTTGGCTTCTTTGCTAGGTACCATGGGGAACAGGCTGCAGAGGATCAATGTGGAGAACACAGAGGAGAATCGCCGTGCTTTTCGAGAGATCCTCTTCTCTTCGGATGCTTCTATCAATCAGAGCATTGGGGGAGTGATCCTCTTCCACGAGACTCTCTATCAGAAAGACAGCAGTGGGAAGCCATTCCCATCTATCATCAAAGAAAAAGGCATTGTGGTGGGAATAAAGGTGAGTGTCTATACATGTGTCTGGCTGGCACAATACTCTAAACACTATTTCCAATAAGAACTATAATATAGGGGCTGCACTCTCCCTTGTAGACCAGTATTTTGCTTGTTTCTGAAAATACCTAGAGGATCTCTGCCCCCATTCTCTGTATAGTTTTTGTACAAATATCCAGGACACATTTGTGCATTTACATATAATCCAGGACCTTTTCATCCAGCAAACGATGTACTTCCTTGTACGAATGTTACATCACACACTGAAATTAAACCTCTTCTCTCAGTACACAAACTAAAATCCTTTCTGAGTCTGACAGAACTCTTGAGCTGTTCCCTGCAGCCACCTGCATATTATCTGATCCTCTTACCCAGTTCACTCCTTTCTTTCTCCTTTTCTTTAACACTTCTCAGATATGTCCCTTTAGCCTATTAAGTCCAATACTTTACCCACGGTTTGTTTGCAAAGACAGACTAGTCATAGGTCACAAGATAAGTAACAGATTGATCTCCATGTATTTTTCCTGTCTCCACAGTTGGATAAAGGCACAGCACCTCTAGCAGGAACAAATGGAGAAACTACCATACAAGGCAAGGAGAGATCTAAGTAGCCATAATTATGATTGGTAAAGTGAAAGCCATCAGATGACTAAACTCGTTCACAGCCTTAGCTGGTGTCATGTTACATTTCATGTTGAAAGCACTAAGTTCAGCTTTCCCATAAAGAACTGCTGTCAGTGAAGCACTATTCTTTCATCTGCAGGACTGGATGGACTGGCTGAGCGCTGTGCCCAGTACAAGAAAGATGGTGTTGACTTTGGCAAATGGCGTGCAGTGCTGAAGATAACCAGCACAACTCCCTCTCAACTTGCTATCCAGGAGAATGCTAACACACTAGCACGCTATGCCAGCATCTGCCAGCAGGTATCTACCCTCTACTAATCTTTCCTGAGATGTTGTTACTGTTTCTTATTGTTTCCTGTGATAACAGCTAGATATTTTGAAAGATCAGTCCCTGTGAGAGGTTTCAGAGACAATGAAGAAGAAGAGCCATACAGCAAGAAGGAATACTATCAATGTTGGGGAAGACAGCAAGGACAGTTTTTCTGCCACATCTGCAAAGACTTTCCTGTTTTTCTTTCCTTAGCATGGATTGGTGCCCATTGTGGAGCCAGAAGTCTTGCCTGATGGAGATCATGATCTCCAACGTTGTCAGTATATCACAGAAAAGGTAAGAGAACCTTTCCATATCCATCTTCACAAATCAGTGGTTAATCTTGTGCAGAGTTTGCACTCACAGATCTCAGGGACTTTTGACCAAGAAAGTTCTTCATAATTGCACCACAGAAATGAGTTAGTCAGAAAAGATGATTTAATAGCATATGTGAGACTAGGATCTTTGCTTCTTGATGTCCATTCAAACGTCTCTTAGAAGCATTCTCCATCTCAGAAATATTCACTGGGAGTAAAAGAATCTACCTCTCTTTTGGTATCCCTTTTCACAGGGACAAATCCAATAAACATGAAGAGTGGTATCCTAGTCATTCCAAAAGCAGTGGTGTCTCCAGGGTTGCATTACTGACCTCATGATGAACTTCAAGAGAAATGGAAGTTAGTTTGATCTTCTTTCTATGCTCTCAAGCAATAAGCTCTCTTTCCACAACAGGTTGAGCACACTGTTGAAGAATCTGTGGGTGAGAATTAGACGAATCTCAGTATGTGAAGATCTCAGCACGGGTCTGTATTTAATCCTCTTGTTCTCAGGTTCTGGCTGCTGTCTACAAGGCTTTGAATGATCATCATGTCTACTTGGAAGGGACACTGCTGAAACCCAATATGGTGACGGCTGGGCATTCCTGCCCCAAGAAGTACACCCCTCAGGATGTAGCCATAGCAACTGTCACTACTCTCCTCCGCACTGTTCCTGCTGCTGTCCCTGGTAATTCCCAATTTATTACTATGTATCCACTACTATGTATTCACATTGTCACTTTCACTAGCCTTGCTTCTACCTGTGATACACTCAATTCTTTGGCACATAAGGGTCAGGGAGTGTTGTGCCTGCAGCATTCAGCTTCTTCCTCTCCTTATTGCAGGAATCTGCTTCCTGTCTGGAGGTCAAAGTGAAGAGGAAGCTTCTCTCAACCTAAATGCCATGAATCAGTGTCCTCTGCCTAAACCATGGAAACTGACTTTTTCATATGGGAGAGCTCTGCAAGCCTCTGCTCTGGCAGCATGGGTGGGAAAATCGGAGAATAAGAAGGCTGCACAAGAAGCCTTCTGCAAGCGGGCACAGGTATAAGCCCCTCCCCTTGGTTCAGAAAGGCCCTGCTCTGAGTACAAAAGTAGACCTGTTGTCACCTTCTTAAGGTTCCTCTTGTTCACTTCCTTCCTGGTGCCTGATGTTCACCAAAGATGTTTTTCTGGGTGGCCTGATACAAATCTAATGCAAGAAAAAGCAGAAGTACTAGCTAATGACAACTAGTTATTCTTCTCTGGTAATGTGGAGTTACATTCACTGTGTGTCTATCTGAGAAAAATGCTTCCCCTTCCGCCAGATTAGCAAGTGACTATCTAACAGCTCTAACTTCAGACCACTACTGATTGCCATGCCAGTGTCACAAAACTGACTTAGCTCACAAATGTCACTCAGGAATCAAGAATATGTCTCCATTTCCCCTTATTTTGCCTTATTTTGTTTGCTACTACTGTTTTTCTACAACTGGCTCTCTTATTCCTAGTTAACTGTTTTCCCCTCCTTTTTGTTTGTTTTTCAGATTAATAGTTTAGCTTGCAGAGGACAGTATGTCGTGTCTGGGAAGACTGATGCAGCTGCCATGCAGTCACTTTTCACTGCCAGCTACACCTACTGAAAGTGCAGGAAACCTGCTTTTGTCCCATCTCTCTTCGTAGGCTGGAGATATTCAGAATGAAAGAAAACCAAAGAAATCTAATTCCCCTTGCCCTAAATAAAACAGAAAATAAAATAGATTAGCTTCCCTGCCACCTTTTGCTCCCATGACTTAGGGATAGAATATTCTTGTCTTATCTACACATTCTGTACAAACAGAATGCTTCCCAGAGAATAAGCAACAACTGCCATTGAAACACTAACCCACTACCCCTTTGGTTTAAACTCCTTCCTCAAAATAGAAGGCAGATCAAGTGGTAGTCAGGAATCCATGTTCTGTAGCAATTCAGATGCATATCTTTGTCCACATTCTGCTGCCAAAATCCTGAATTACAAAACCTCTGTCTTTAATCATATGAATAAAATAATCAAAAGTTAATCTCTGTCTCACAAATTTTTATTCTGTACAAACTTGTCAGTCTCTTTCACATGTCTGTGATTTTCAGCAGGCCATGTTAAATCATGAAACATTACTGCTGGTAAGCTGGAGAACCTTGAGGAGATCAAAGTGAAATAATCCAATAATGACAAAACTAAAGACATTAATCCTGCTAACTGAAGTCAAGCAGACTGGGAAAACTTCAAATACATATATGACAAACAGTGCAAATTCCAGCTATAGATAAATAACCATACCTTTTCATGTCTCTGGAAAGTGCATGCCTTCTGTTTAGCACAATGCAGCTGATGTACACCGAGTTAAGGCTGTATATGTTGTGTCAGTGTTGTGCAAAGACTAACTAATTTTTCAAAAACGCTTTTACTGTAGAAGCTTCAAAGTAACTAGCATAACACCTGCAAGGAGATATCTCAGCCTCCTGACCTGGCCTAAGTCTAATAGTTAGACTGATGTCAGAGACTCATAGGTTGACCTAGAATGTGTTGCTATATACTTGTTAGGGATGTAACTTTTGCTAAATAAAGCAAATTTATATAGTTAAAAATGTATTACAGAAATAGCAGAACCAAATCATACAAGAATATTTGCCAAGTGACTTGCTACATCAATCAATGAGCACCATGTCAGAGCAGTCCACCAATCAGTAAAGATTAAGCAGTCTGGAAGATGCTCTCCCCCCTCAAAAAAATCCCTCCAACTCTGTTGTTGGGGTCACCTGGCCATGGAGGACCTCCAGAAATGACTGGGACCTAGCTTGCATGGCCAGAGCCAGCACGCTCAGCACCTTGCTCCTCCCAACCATTGACACCGCTACTCCTGTCAGCAAGGAAAAGCGAAGTAGAGATAATCACTTTTCAGTAACTTTGTAGTGCTCTTTGCATTAATAGCTGCTCTTTTACAGAGACAGTAAATACCTAAACTCCTATACATGGATCCAATTATTCCATAGTAATTAATGAGTATGTTGAGTTGGTCCAGACACAAAACATGAAAGACAGTCAAGAGACTTTCCAAAAGATGCTCTAGAGGCTGATAGCAGAGTCAGGAACAATACCTGTTTTCTGGTACAGTCGCAGTCCTCTGGGTTTTTGTGCATCTGAATTCAAATAACTCTTTGCTCCCCGTAAGTTACTCATTATTGTGCTACATTTATCAGTATGACATTTCTTTTAAAATTAACATTGTGAAAAAAATGCCCCAAAATTGTCAAAAACCAACCAAACAAACAAGTCTCTTTAGAAAATGGAAGTTGTATCTTTGTTAAATAATTCCTGCTCCTTTGCTGGACATTGGTCACAAATACTGCCCTAGGTGCAGCTGGAGGCCATGTCCTAGCTCCTTATTTTTCTCTTTGACAAAGATATTTATGACCAGCATAAGGTGTTCACTAAATGTACTACCACAAATCAAAGTAAGACTGTGTCTTTTGGTGGTACAGATATCAAGCATTATTTCTCACTTTTAAAAATGAGTAGTCCTGTAAAAATACAGGAGAAGTAATTTCTCCTATACTTGCCTGCTCATATCACAAACTGCGACAGGCAGAACTCACTGTGAAAACATATGAGCTCACAACACTGGCATCTATTATATCCCAAAGATGTAATGAAAGCCTCAAGACAGCTGCTGGAGTTTTCACCGGTAAAAATACACAGCAGTCACTAAGATCTCAGCAGGTGACGACATACGTCCATACCTTATGTTGTTTTAATCCCACATACTCTGCTGCCAAACCTTCTTCCCACACTGCAGCTGTGATCACCAGGCAGCTTTTTCCCTGTTGAAGTGCGACTATCCTTGAAGCAAACCTGCCTCTACTTTCCCTCCGCCCGGGACACGCCAGGGGCTTGTGGCTGTCCAGACACATGCGTGCGACGAGGGGGAGCTGGCACAGGGGCCACAAGCCCGCGGCCCCACAGCGAGGCGCCAGAGAGTTCGCGAACGGCGGCCGATAGCCCCACGCTGCCGTTAGCCCCGCGCGGCCGTTAGCTCCCGTAACCGTTGCTGCCCTCGCGCAGCCGTTAGCCCCGCGCGCGCGCCCCCCAGCCGGGCGGGCTGAGAACTACAGCTCCCATGAGGCAGCGCGAGAAAGCCGTCTCTGCCCCGCCCCTTCCCGTTCCCCCGCGCCGCCGCCGCCGCCGCGCGGTGGCTGCCGGGAGGCGGCTCGGCGTCCCTTCAAGATGGCGGCGGGCGGCGCAGTCCTGGCGGTGGGGTGGCGGCTGGGTTTTGGCGCCGCGCCGCGCCGGGCGCTGTGGGGCGGCTTCAGGTAACCGGGGGCGGAGGGTCTCTCCGCTACCGCCGTGAGAGGGAAGGCTTCCGGAGGCGACCGGCCGGCCGGCCGTTGGTCGTCCCTGTCCGCTGCTTCACCCGAGCGTGCCCGCGCTGGGCCCGGCACCGGCCGCGGCGTCTGCGCTGGGCTGTCGGCCTGCTCTCCGCTGGGGAGGTGAAGATCAGTGTAACTTTGTAGGCGAAGTCATACTTCTTGTGTTGGCCGCTGCCAGCCTGTGACATAGCCTTCCCCATATCAGCCGGTTTGCTGCTTTCTATTTCCAGTTAGAATTCTGCTTTGAAAGACTAAACTCTTTATATTTTAGTACATCTGCGTGTACTAAATTTTTCTGCTGTAGTGGTTATTACTTCTCTGTTATCCTGTTTCACAACAAAATAGCAGATGGATCTGAAACTAGGAAAACGGGTCGTTAAGATGATTTAAAGTTCTGTTCATTCCCCAAGCAGTAAAATAAGCAATGTGATTGATCGCTGTGTATCAACAAGCTCTATGGCAAGCACTATTCGGGATAAAAAAAAGGGACTGGCATAGGCACTTCTTGCAGGCATAATAAAATCTGCTCTGTCCAGAATGTGTAAACTCTACAAACTAAATTGAGTCTGACATTAAAAGATTGTGAATTGAAATGTGCTCTGCTTCAGTCTTAAGTAGCCAAGAGACTGAAAATACTTGTCTTACCTGATATTAATCATATAATTGAGTCTTATGCCTTATATTAACAGGAAGGAAAAGGAAGAACTAGAAGTAGAGAAAGTAGTTGAGCGAGAGAAAAAAGAACCCAGCTTGATCTGTCCTCCACCACGCAGCAGAAAATACCTTCCTCCAGAGGATCTACAGAGTAGCCTCGAGTTTCTTGTCAAGGAGATTTTTGGACCCTCACTTCCTGATAATTGGCAACAAACACCTCTAAAAGAAAATAAGTTAAAGTATCGCCTCCTAGCTCAGCTGGCATCAGAACTTGGTCATACTGTCCCTAATTCTCAGCTCCATTTGATGCGTAGTGCTAAGGATGTCTTGAATTTCTACAGCACACCTGTGAAAGATGTATCAAAGTTTGACGAACTATGTGCTGCAGAGCTACCCCCAAACCTGAAGATTAACTGGGAACAGTGATTCATACCATGAAGCATCACTTTATTTTGCATGAGTTCTTAAGACAGAATTGATAATTGTGATATCAATCAAGGATATGAATTTCATCAATAAAAGTTCATTTAATTGTCTGTCTTCAGATGTTGTTTCTATTTATTATATTCTGAAAAGAGCAGAAGTTCATGCTATGAAGCAGTGACACAGTGTGGTCAGTAGAGGTAATAACATATGCTTTCCAGCCTGTACTGTACTGCCTAAAAGTTACAGGATCTAGTGGGGGAAGAACAGAGGGGATCAACTCTTCTGTCTTTCCTGCACCCTGTAAACTTTCTGTCTTCTAATCTGCACTGTGTAGTAGACATTTGTTAGTGCATTTTCATTATGGAGGCAGCACTGAGACCTGACCTAGACTAGGCCAACAGATACTTGGGGAAGGAGTGGGGAAATGAGCCCTTTTTTTAACTTGTTGAAAAGAAGACCTATCAAAAACAATGTTTTAAAAGTCACTGCAGGTTCTGTGTTAAAACAAAACTCCATGTCCTAGTAAGTGACAGTAGTGTTGTCTTCCAGGGCAGAACTGAACTTGAGGTGAAGCTCATGTTTCATCATAAAGAATTCCTACAGGACCTGGTTCATTTCAGTCAATTGAGTTCTGTTTTTCTGGAGTTTCTCAATCAGGTCTCCCTTCCAATCTTCATATAGTGCTGCCTTTCTAATGCCTCCTGCAAAAGCCTAGCAAAACACAGATTTATGCTAATAAAGTGCTCACTATTCTGCGTGACTATTCATCCAGCTGCTGTGAGGTGTCTAGCTGTAGCAAAGTTAAGTGGTAGTAAACAGGCCGAATTCCTTGTCTCGTAAGGCTCACCTATGTTTCTTGTTTTTCTTTTGTCCATTCTATTTAAGCATTTGCTGTTTCTATTGTCACTTTATCATCTCTGTTAACTGCTACAAAGTGTATTTCTGCAGTGATCATACTTGCAGTTATCCTGAGACCTCTCTCCTTGACGATGACCCTTCACAGCTCTGACTTGTGGAAAAGGGGCACTGGGGACTTGGAACAGATGATTGGCTTGGGGAACAGGGGAGAAAAGGCTGCATTGCTGGGCAGTGGGTGTTTGTTCCATTTCCCAAAACGAGACAATCTGGTGCAACACCCTCATAAATGAAAATTACTGGCTTTAGAGAAACAGTTTGTATCTGATAAGAGATAAGCTGTTCTGGTGGCTGATAAAATGTGATGAAGAGTACCTTGCACAACCATCTTGGCTTACTTGACTCTATCACCTGCTTGTCACACCACAGATGTCCCTTAGCTATCCAAATCATAGAGAAGTGATAGGCAGCTTTGAAATACAAATTGGGATAACAAACTCCATGAAGCCCTCTATCTATGTGTCAGACTAGACTGAGCTGTCAGTCAAATACAATAATAATTACTTATTTAAGTTAGGCTTTCGTCCTTCTCACAGAAGTCATTTTCTTGTTGATGTAAACCTTTTGCTGTATCTTGCACAACACCTTTATATCTGGCCAACAGATCAGCCAGTATAGGTTTTGAGTGAATACCTGGCTTACATTGGGAGGAAATAGCTATGTTAGCCATTTAGTATAAGCTCTTGAGTTCTGAGCTATGCTGTGGATGGATGTCCTGGGAGCATCACTGTACTTAGGATTACAGATTGCATTTCCAGTGCCTCTAACACCTTTCTTATTTTGTAGGGTAGTAGCAGATGGAGGAAAATAAATGCCTAGGCAACATAACTTCAATCCATTTGTGGACAGAAGCCTATTAATGGCCTATTTCAGGTATTACTAAAACCAGTTGCACCTGGTTCAGACTGTAGCAATTGCAGTGACCATCACCTATAACATGTATGTGATCTTCTAAGCTTTCATGCTATTCTTCCCTCTGCTTTGGCTCAGTATGTCTCCCAAACCTTCGTTTTTAGCTCAAGTGACCATAATGATAATTTGTTTACTGAAAGGTGCAAGGTTGCAAAGCAGGCAGACCTTCGCTGGATATATCTGAAACATGACCTGAGCTGGCTGAATCTTATAATACTGACTGATGCTTGAGACTTTTCAATCAGAGCTGTTTTGTAGGGCATGCTCATTCAAGACTGGAGTAAGATTAGTGCTGTATTTCTAATGCTGACCTCTGGTTTTGGCCAGATGTGTCAATTTTGCCTTTCATACAGGTACTCAATTCAGGGGCAGATGGTTTTCCTAATCTTATGAGTCACATCCAAGAGCCTTATCTAACCAAGAGGCACAATTCGTATACCAGAAGGAGCCATTAAAGAGGTCCCCACCTCGCTATCAGATAGGAGCCAGCTGAGTGTGCAGGTAGAGGTCACAGCCATCCAGCCTGGGTCACTTTTCTTCATAAGCAGGGGTTTGGGCACTGCTGCCAATCACTTTATGTAGGTCTGGTCCCTACCTGAAGTACACAAAGCTGCATCGAGCACAGAAGCCATCCTTCCAACATGAGAGCTGATCTAAGTCTGTGATGAAAAATCTATGTGCAGCAACATGTTTATTTTAGACAGTCTGTCATTACATTAAGCTCCTGAAGCCATTGTTAGCTGCCTACTAGACTAGCTGTACACAGGATAATTATGTGCCTCGGAACAGGAACTAAAAAGACAAAAGCCATGAGCTACCTAAAGACTGAGCTTTCACTGGCACTCAGATTCCAAGAGGTGAACACACATTGCTCCTGAAGTGAAAGATACCTGAGAAAAGCAATGTGCTTTCAGATTTAAACTTCTATTCAAGATGTCATCTGGCAACTGGCAAAGGCTGAGTGTACTATAAATCTTAAACAGTAGCAAACATACAGAGCTAGCCAAGAGGAAATACAGTGAGCATGTCTGTATAGGTGTTTCTTCATCTAACCAGTCATCCAGACAACAGGCATCTGCAAGGAAGCATGTGCAACTGTGTGGACCCACACCCCTGAGACATCTCTGGGCAGAGGCATCCCTATGCATCTTGTCAGACAGCAGGGCCAGGTCCACTTGTTTGTTTTAAAGTGGAGAGAGAGGTGCATCTCAGCACACTGAAAGGATAAAGCAGCTATTCAGGAAATGGAAAATCCATATTCAAACCTCTTTTCAACCTTGAGGATGTGGAGGAAACTCAAAACCACATCTTCCACCTTCAGAAATATTGCTGATGCCATCATACTAGAGGATAAGCAGAGGGCACAGAGCCCCTGCCAATTCTGTTCATGCTATTAACCAATAGGAGGTTATAAACACTGAGGAGGAACACGACCCTGTTGACTACAGCTGCAGAGAGCAGACTACAGAATGTGAGGGTTTTATTTTAGAATTCAACCCCTAGCTATCCCACTGCAGCATGAGTGGTGTAGTTCCTGTTGAGTGATTGTCCTGAATGGAGTATTGATTGCCAATAACCCTTCCTAACATGTCATTTTCTTCCTAATGCAGTAGGACTAGTTCCAAACCAATTTCATTTGGCAGAAATTTTCCCAGAGTTTCCAACGGACTTTGGGTCAAAGTTATAGTGAGGAAATCAGACCTCTTGGTCATAGAAAGCCTACATGGCTCAAGTCTGTTTTTTATGCTCCTAAGAGTGAACCAGACATTAGCAGAATCACAAGAAAATACCAGTTTGGAAAAATCCCTGCAAAGCAAAACATAGAGGCATCCCAAATATTCTTTACACACAAATAACAAGAGACCAGACTACAGATTTTTTTTTTTTTTTTTGATAATTTTTTTCATCTGTTTTGGAAAAAAAAATATACAAATACAAAAAAAGCCAAGAATAATCAACATGGAAATGTGAGGTAAACATTCCAGTAAAAGTACAGACAGAGGTTCCATTCTTTAAAGGAGACATACAGCATTTATCACCATGCTAGAAGAATGAGATGCAGGAAAATCCTAGAAAGGGTGAAAAACCATGAAATGAAGCCTTTACTTCAATTCTAGTGATTACAAATGGATTCCTGCTTGTGTGTCCCCTCCTAAAAGTTCTCTCATTTTATTTCATAGCAGTTTCAATATAAATTCTGCATGGTAGGATTTACAAAAGAGCAGACTGCTACTACAGACTGTGCCAAGCGTATTTTTGTGACTTGTGAAAGCCCATCACTGAAAGCAGCGTGCCCATGCCAACTGTTTGGGCAGAACTGGCTTCCTGGCTGCACCAGTCTGAATGTCATACTTTTCTTTGCACAAATATTACTGGTTACCCCACAACTCTATGATGAAGTTATGAAACATTTAAAGCCCTGCCTCAGGTCCACAGCAATGGCTGTAAATCCCCATAATCTATTCCTGAAGCCATACTTAAATTTACTGGGAGCTTTGGCTGGGCCATGTGAAGGAACTGAGATCTAGGGAGATGATATAGGCAGCTCACATGCTATCAGCTACTACAGTAAAGTTTTATGTCCAGTCTGTCTGTATTGCAGACTGAGCATATTTAGTTATCCTCAATAACTAACACAATCCTCCTACTCCACATCAGGCACTGATTCAGTAAGATGCTTAAGGTTACACTTCAAGTCCACCAAGAAGTCTGGAAATGGAACAGGTAACAGAAGTCCGTGGTGTGAAGGAAAGCTTAAGTAGCTCACTGAATCAGTGATGACTGTTTAGCACTTGTTGATAATGTTGTTCAGGCTGGATTCCTGATCACCAATATTTTAATCTGAATTAAATATATGCAATTACTTCAGATTTATGCTGAGCTTACTAAGATCAGAATCTGACCTACTGGTAAAGCATTTCATATGGTAAGAAAAGGTAAAGGTGAATTATTTTATTTCAAGTTATATAAATTCAAAAATGAAGAAAAAAGAATCTGTGTACAAATATCACATAACAACATTAACAATTCCATTGATGTAGTTCTTCAGTGCACACTTTTAACAAGCTTTTTTTTTTTTTTTTTTTTTTTTTTTTTCTTTCTGTTACGCATTTAATTACTGGTTACTCCACGACTCTATGATGAAGTTATGAAACATTTAAAGCCCTGCCTCAGGTCCACAGCAATGGCTGTAAATCCCCATAATCTATTCCTGAAGCCATATTTAAATTTACTGGGAGCTTTGGCTGGGCCATGTGAAGGAACTGAGATCTAGGGAGATGATATAGGCAGCTCACATGCTATCAGCTACTACAGTAAAGTTTTATGTCCAGTCTGTCTGTATTGCAGACTGAGCATATTTAGTTATCCTCAATAACTAACACAATCCTCCTACTCCACATCAGGCACTGATTCAGTAAGATGCTTAAGGTTACACTTCAAGTCCACCAAGAAGTCTGGAAATGGAACAGGTAACAGAAGTCCGTGGTGTGAAGGAAAGCTTAAGTAGCTCACTGAATCAGTGATGACTGTTTAGCACTTGTTGATAATGTTGTTCAGGCTGGATTCCTGATCAACAATATTTTAATCTGAATTAAATATATGCAGTTACTTCAGATTTATGCTGAGTTTACTAAGATCAGAATCTGACCTATTGGTAAAGCATTTCATATGGTAAGAAAAGGTAAAAGTGAATTATTTTATTTCAAGTTATATAAATTCAAAAATGAAGAAAAAAGAATCTGTGTACAAATATCACATAACAACATTAACAATTCCATTGATGTAATTTTCAGTGCACACTTTTAACAAGAAAAGGGGTTTTTTGTATTTCTGTTTTGCTTTTAAATTCTGGCATAATAATATTAAAGCTGACAAAAAATCAGGGCAAGCTACATCACTTCCTCATACAAAAAATGTACAAAACATCAGCCTCTAACTAGACATAACATAATACTGGTCATCACAGTTTGACATTTATTAACTGTGTATCTTGGAGTGTTATATAGGAGGGTAATAAAAATATCTTCTGCTGCCTGTCTTCTAGCTCAGGTTACTTCAGTCATCGAGGCAGAATGATTCTACAAAGAGGAAAATGCAAACACATGAACATTTTTTTTACACATATTGTCATTTACATATCTCAGTGGATGAGAAGAATCTTCACAGTAAGTGTAGAGATACAAAATCTATTGCCTGATGAATGAAGGGCTTTAATAGAAAGAGGTCATTGCAAATGTAACTGTGGCTTATTCTGATCTTAGCAAAGAGCCTGACATGGGAAACGCTGAAATCAAGCCATGCTTCTGAGCTATGAATGCCCATTAATGTGCTTGAAAAACAAGGTGCCACCTTTTCTCCAGGGTCTCTCAAATCAGATTGGATTCTGTCCCCAGAGACATGTCAGTTCAGGCTCAAAATTCCTCATACAGTCGTCAGACTCATATATATCTCTGTATATCTTCATAGATTTATGAAGAGCCTGGAAGAACATGGTTTGGCTTCAAATAGTAAACTTCATGCGACATGTGCAAAGGGCAAATTAGGACCCACATAATTTGATGCTTGGCAAATTACAAAGCTTGAAACCATACAAACGTGTGGTAATAATGCCTGAAAGAAGGCAGCCACAAGTGAACAGCAATGCAGAAGTCCTCTTTGGTTTGGAACAGCCAGTGTCAACCTGACTTTCTTGGAAATCAATGTCCAGGACCTCAGTGGCAGCACTGGGTCTTCAAAGGATCATTCTGTGTCTGCAGATTTGTGTAGGTCTAAGGGAGAGCAGGAGATTGAATGGATGCAGAAATCTACACAAGTAAGGATGCTGTGTCTCGCATATCTAAGGAAATACTAATGAGCAGCCACTGCCACTCATTTATTTATAATAGCATTAGTGTAAAATCACATTTTTCCAGTCTACTTCTAGAAGGTAGGTGTATGGTCATTTAGAAACTGATACACTGAACCAGAGAAAATTATCGTGTTTATTATAGTGGACTCCAGCAGCTCAGGCTTTATTTAATCTCTGCACTTCACAGTTCAAAAACTATAAATAGCTAGCAAGGCAAAATTTTTCTCACACCCCATGGATATTTTTACCAGCTCAATCCCTTTGCCATACAAAATGTAATAATAGATAAACAGGTCATAATTATTACTCAGGACTGCAAGTCAACCACTAGAACAGTTCATGCACACAATCTTACAGAAGTGATGGAAAGCCTTCTAGCAAAGTTTTTCATAATGAAAATTGACTTTTCCATTAAGCAAAATATTTCTAGTTGTTAGAAGCAGCATCTCTTCTGTGCGCGCGGGCATGTGTGTGTGTGTGTGTGTGTGTATACACATATACAGACATATATATATATATATGTGTTTATATATGTTTGTATATATATATATTTCATTCTTATTTTCAATCAGTTGATGAAAGGGTTTGATTGACCTGACTCTGCTACACACCACACTCAGCAGCAGTAACAGGCCACATAAAAGATGGAGTAAAATTTAAAGCATAAATAAAGTATGTCAGGACATTACAGAGAACTGACAAACTACTTTCAGTTCAAACATTGTTCCTAGAAATTCTTGCCAGTTAGCATTTGCTTGTTTGTTTTGTGAAGACTGGCTAAATTTCCATTATTCCAAAACAATCCATTGGAAGTTAGTAGTTCATCAATAATATCAAATGAAATGTTCCCACTAGCCTCATTTTTGTAAACTTTAGTTTTCTTAGCTTCTCTCCTAACAACTTAGAAAACAGTGTATGATTTTGTCTTCTATAGAAGATACTAAATGCAATAACAATAAGAAACTAATTTCTATTATAATTTTCTGAAAGGCATGTTTTTTCCCCCTGGATTACAAATGTTAGTAAGTATAGAAAGAAATCCCCAAAGCATCCCAAAGTGTAATTAGTCAGAATTACCTATACTATCTTCCCATTTTCTGCTCTTCTAAGCAAAAGTCTATTACCACAAAAGATATGCAGAGGCATGGTAGGTAAAATCTTACTGCTTTAACTGTGAACATATACAGAGGCAGAAGGTCTAGAGCACTGGAGACTTTAAGGGATATATATTTTTGAAAAGACTCACTCCTGATGCAAATTCACTCTGGATTTAATGTTAGGGATGAAACCAGCCCCCTACGCAGTCAGGCACACACTAGTTTTTACTCTGGCAGATGGGACAGTTTGCTTGGTGATGGCCTAGGTGAGGAGATTTACAGTACCTGTGCACTCAATGTCTCCAGTGGACTTTCCACTCTTGGAAAAGCCATTAGTGGCATTCCTCGCGGGTCTTCAGGCTTCGGTTTAGAAGGAGTTCCATGTGAGCCTTTAAAGTTATGCACAACACATATCCCCTATGTAATAGAGAAAAAAAGAAAAAAAAAAAAAAGAAAAAAAAAAAGAAAAAAAGAAAAAAAAAAAAAAAGAGGAAGCTCAGCATTTTCAGCCCCAGAAATTCACTGGAATTCCTATCAGGTGTCCAGGTGTCTCAGGCATTCATTCTCACTTAGTAACTCAAACCTGCCAGTTTATGCAAGGAACCTAAGGTTTTGGTTCAGCCCATCATCTGTCGCAGCTCTGGGCTACAATGTGTTTACTGATATAGCTGGGAGTGGTGGACCGCCTTGGTAAATGGTTTCATCTGGCATGTAACATGAGGCGATCAACCATTCTCAGTGTTAGGTCTTTACACATGGCAGAAGCTGTCATGGTGTCTGCTTCATCCTCACAGAACAGTGGACTACCCCACTGCTGCATTTCTCATCTAGATGTTCCTTTGAGACCCTGACTGATTTCCTAATTGTGAAAAAGGCACATTCAATAGCCAAATTTACCTCACATTTGGATGACATCAACCTCAGTTAGCAACATCTCCACATACCTCTAGCATGACCTCTGTAGTGTTTATCCACTTCCCTAAGGCATAACTAGACTTACTGAACACATGTGGTACCATGTGTATGCAAGCACATGGTGACGATAATAAGACTGAACTCTGTACTTCGCTGCTTGGGGCTCAGGAAAAGAGAAGAAAGAAGACAAATAGGAGGTGACACATCTACTGCCACAGCAATTTCTGCAGCCAGCTCCTTGCTAGCTCTTTCTCTGTGCTGCTCTTCAGACCTGAGCAAGAAGCAGGCTGCAGACTGGCTGAGTTTTGCTAGCAGCAGGCAGCTCCCAGCATCAAGCTCCAGGGAAACCTCTTCTCCTCTTCTTCTCAGCTTTGTGCTGCTTACAGGGTGGCAGAAGAGCTGCAGGGCCGAAATGGATTTGTGAGCAGGCTGTCACAGCTGGAAACAGGTGCTGGGACCATATGAACTGTCCTAACCAGATGTATGGAGTGATTGCCTGTTATATCATATGGGCTAGATTTAGACTGCCTGTTCCAATGAGAATCAGGCAAACAGTAAGGAACATACATTAAAAACAAGGAGATCCACATCAGAGATGGGGATATCCTTTTACTGAAAGGAAATAGTGGAATAGATCATTTCTGGAGGGTTCCCCCCTCATCCAATAAAGAATTAAAAAGAAAAAAATCAATGATGGAACAATCCGGATGTAAGATCTCTCCTTAGTGAAGGGGATCTGGGTAGACTGAGTGATCTCCTGAGATTCCTCTCAGCCCTATTTCCACTATTTTCTAAGGATGTCCCATTGAAATTGCACTATTTTGAAGCTTTCCAAAGGTAAGGAAGCTGTGTACATGGATAAAGAAATTGTTCATTGCTACATAGTGTATGTGTTTTCAGTATGTTTTGACTAAATGGAGCCAGGCAGATTTCTCAGTAATAGTGAACTGGCCAGGAATCACCTTGACCACTGTGTGGGTAAACTCACAGCCAGAGATGCCTCCTAAAAGCAAAATACAAAGTCCACACATCTAAGACAAGTAACATTCAAATTCCTGAGACAGATACTCTTCTTAGAGTCTGTAGGAAGGCTTGGGATGGCATGTTTTAATACATTTGGTTGACTTATGGGAAGGGGAATGATTTTGGCTCAGCTCCAGATGTTGCAAAGGGAGGTGGTTTGGTATTCCAGGGAGTCTGCCCTGACTTTCCTTTCTGTTGCATTTCCTTTGTGTCTGTATCATCAGAATGGAGAACGAGGACCATCGCTTAGCGTTTCAGACAACATCCTGTATCCTACATTTGTACCCAATACTAGGCAGCCAGTGGAGTTTTGCAATACAGGAATGCCAAGGAGTAAGTGTCATGTATGCTCCCTGTTGCATTAGTTCAAATCTATTTCAACTTCAGAGCATTTTTCCAGGACAGGCCAAGTAAGAGCACTGAACAGTAGTTAAAATAGTCTTGAAATACCTGTGAATATATGAATGTGATCATATTAGCTTTATTAACTAAAATCAGTCTGATTTCATATTAGGATTTTCTCCGATGATACATCCAATTAGATGGGGCCAGAATTACCTTTTAGGAAACTTGTGATAGGCAAGAAGAGAATAATAAAAGAATTTTTGTTTGACCTGAGGAATTTTGTAAAAAAGAATGAGAAAGGAGTGATGGACTTACCAGAAACAAAGCTACTGCACTCCCCAAGATGAAGCCTGCGATCACGTCTGAACAGTGGTTTCGATACTCAGAAACTCGATTTAGCCCGGTGAGGAATGCAGCACACAGGGTACCCAGACACAACACAGGTTTGGCTAGCCTGCTACTCTTTGTTTTTATTGTGCTTGTGATGTACATCTGAAACACAGGGAAAGTCACAAATTAAAAGAGGCTCTGCCAGAAATCAATCTTTTTTCCATCCAGACACACGCTAAGTCAGCAAGGATGCAACAAAATCCACAGGTCACAAAAAAGCATTGAGAAATGAAAGAAGGGGTTTAAATTAAGACAGAGAATACCTTTCAAGAGAATAAAGTGATGTTTCATGATGCCCAATATACCATCAACTGCAGATATATAGTGAAGTTTCTGGTTTAGTATGTATAGGTGCAGTTTCCCTTACTTCCTAAATTGTATAAATGCTTGCTTATATGCCAGAAAATATGTACGTGTATGTATATGACTGAACGTGGTGCAATGTGAATCAAGTATTCAAGTTTATTTCCCTGCAAAAACTGGAACGCACACATGATAGTGTACCTAGCCATCCATATGGACTAGCTATTGCATTTCCTAAGCAGAATAAAGTTAAAAAACAGATTCTTGACATTAAAATAAATTACTGTAGACATTTTCTCTGCAAGGTAAAAGGAAATTGAATTATATGAGGAAGATTTATTTTAAATAAAATTGCAGCCACTCACTAATTCCAGTTGTTTAATTTTCAGCAAGAAAGTGTGGATATCTGCAAGAACTCCAAAGCTTTTGTAAGCAAAACAAGTGCATCAAACCATATAGCATTTTTTACCAAAAATGTCTCCAACAAGCACAAAGATGCATGATATATAAAAAAGGAAAATCATTAAAGCTGGGAATATTTCCATTCTTTGCCCTTTCTTCACCGGTCAAAAGTCAAAAGATGGTTCTTGTAGTCTTCTGGACAAAGCTCTCCTCATTTCAACTCCATCTGTAATTACGTCACTTTTGGGAACCCTGAAATCACTGTCTGGAGGTCACAAACCTTACTACTCCCTGGGAGGACATCATTTCCAGGAAAGGGCATGCAGTTGTCATGGGAGATGCTAAATTCAGAGAGAGACTCTGCAGGGTGGTGGAAACCTGTGAGTCATTTTCCTTTCTTGTCAGTATAACAACTAAGGATAAGCCAGCATGTTGGCTCACACTGCCAGTCTTTGCCAAGACTGTAACAGCTTGGCTGGAGTGAGGCTGCCTCTAGATTTTCCTAAGCCAATGGTGCTGCTGAGGGAAGTCTCCTAAGGCTTGGCTTGGCGTTTGCAGTTGTTACTATCATCATTTGATGCCTTGCTGATGCTGATGCTCAACCTTTAAGGAGGGCAGAAAGGTACACTCAGCACCCCACAAGCTAACTGGCAATCAGGGCTGACAAGCAGCTATGTTAGCATTTTATAATGCCTGTCCTACTCTTCAGATACACGTATACAAAGATCATTGTGGGCTGGATGTATTTCTTTCTTTCACTGTCTTGCACAGAGCCATTTGTTTTACTCCAACTTTCTCATTGTCCTTATTCCTTTTCCCTTCTCTGTAGCTGGGCCAGTAATCCTCCCTACATCTGGTTTTCCCCTCACTGGCAGGTGTTAAAAATATCAGTCTTAAAAACTAATGCAGTATATTACTCTAGAAGTAAAAGGGAAGTGATGGAGCAGTAGCCTCCTGTAAGCGAAAGGGACCAGCCAAAGAAACTGAGAGAGAAGGCAAGTTTGACAGCCTCTTGACCACTATTTGAGCAAAATTGCCTTTTCACCTGCCAAGCAACCACAGGGTTAAGACAGCTGAACTAAGCCCGTGTGACCCTTCATTCACAGCATTTCTGTTCTGATCAATGAATGAAGTTTTTCAGGATTATGAAACAATTTGAGTTGGAATGTTTTGTTTTGGGGGAGAAGCACCCAAACAACTTCCAGCTAATTAGTTCATTTTAAGACAGAAGTTATGCAACAGAGACTATGGGACATGATCACCTGTGACAACAGAGAACCAAGCACCAGGAGTGTCATCTGGAGAAAATATAAACCAGCTGTTAAAAAGAAAGGTCTTTGCCTGGGAAAATGAACCTCAAAAGTGCTGCTGAGCATATCACTTTAAGGATTTATAGATTGGAATATTATGTATGGTTTGTACTAGCCCTGTGAATAGGACTAAGCTATTCCAAAGGTTCCTGCTTGCCTTGTGTTGCAAAATTAATATCCGACTGCAGCACATGCCTTGAAATGACAGTGAATGACCAAGCACTAGGCGGCAATCTTTCCTCATTCTTTACTGGTAAGTTGAGCTGCATCTATCACAAAAAGCCATTTTAAGTTTTTTCAATGGAAACAATAGGAAATAATATTATAGATGTAAAGTGCCACTTTATGAATAATTACCATCCATCCTTTCACTGTATGTATTTCCACTAGGAGAAGCCAATTCAAATGAGCAATAGGGAGCTAGACTGTTTTCCCATTCCTCACGAAAGCATTATTGCAGCTTACAACATCCAAAGGAAAATCATCAGCTCTTTAAAGTAACAACACAGCCCTGCTGAGACAGCTGCAAATCCTAGCTACAGAGAACAACACATTAATGATTGTTTTCTTAAAGGTGTGAGATGAAACTGCATGTTCAAGCTGCCCACATGAGAAAGCTCTCCTTATTATAAATGAGGTATGCCTGATTTATTTTAGGTTTTATGTGTATTGGCAGAAAAATGTAAACTTGTAGTAAAGAAGACATTTTTAGCAATGAGGATAATTAACCACGAGAACAGATTGCCAGGAGAAGTGACAGATTCTTCATCACTAGGAGGTTTTAAAACTAGACAGACTGTTTTCCCAGAAGTCCTAGTTCATCCATAAATTACAAACTCCACTCAGAAATGTCTGGGTGAGAATCTCTGTTCTGGTCAGACACGCTGATCACTGTGTTTTGATCTTTATTGCCTCAGTCCTTAAAGTCAAGATGTTTTTGAAAATTCTCACATCTTTGCCCCTTTGCTTAAAAGCCTTGTTTAAGAGACCCAAATCTCATTGAAAAGCATTTATATTTGCCTTCTTATACCCTGCAGATGTTTTTGTAAATTTCCCACAATATTATTTATAGGTAAATTTCTTTGCAAAAGTCTAAGTGTCAAAAACAGTTATTTGATGTATGGAAGAGGGGGACGATTCATATATAAAAAGATATGAGAAAACTGGAATAAATCAAAAATAAAAATAAATTAGGCATGATTTAATTATATAAATATCCTGTTTAGTTTCTTTATTGCACTCTTATCAGCACACTCAAGCAGTGTTTTTAGCGATGTGTTGTGTGTGTGATAGCAGCATTCATGTGGCGTGTAATTTCTCTCTAACCTTTTTCTGAGGCACAAAAGCATATGTAGTCTGGAAAGCTTTTAGTTTTTAAGTTTTAAATAGACATGTATCTATATATTTACATATATTTATAAGGTATGTTATATCAATGATAAGGAAGGTAGAGTGGAAAAAATCGGTATTATCCTTTGAGTAGAAGGTAGAGAGGTTTCTGATAGTTCATTTTTCTTGGCAAGTTCACAATTTCAGAGCAGCACCAGAAAGTAAGTGTGTCCTACAAGCTTTATAGACAGTCTTTCCCCTTACTGTAGGAGTTTTCACAGTTACAGAGAAATAGAACTGCTGACAGTATTCTTTGCTGTAGAACATGATGAAACCTTGTAGGTACTCACTGCAGAAGCCTAAATGCCAAGGCCTTGAACTTCATTGATTGTCTAGCTGATGTTAATGCAGAAATGGAGGAAAATGTTGGTGGGGTCACAGTGCCCGGGGCGGCAAAAGGGATTTGCTGCAGTGTTCTGTGCTCATCAGAATTTCCCAAATGTTGAAAGTTTAATGTCTGTGTGTACGGTATCCTTCTAACCTCATTAATAAGCAATCCAAGTGTAAATAATAGCAGCCAGGTCATGGTCCACTGCGATGTGGCAGAATCTTCTAGCCAGATGGAGGTGACAGAAAGCATTACTGCTAGGATAGAGTACTGATAGGCAAGCGCTTAGCTGAGGAAGCCTAAAAATATTACTAAAATGTTAACTGAAGTGACTCTTTGTAGCTTTCAATCACAGAGACCCTGTTGTGACTGTAAAAGAGTTCTTATTGCTTTCATTTCATACAATTTTGTCTTCTAGAGGAATTGTCTGTTTTTGCCAGAAATGTTAAAAATTTCAGGAATATTTCTATAGCATCATTTCCCCATGGAAAAAGTAATTAGAAGCAGGTGTTTCTAGGCAAACAGTGACTGCCGTCTCTTCCTGCCCTGCCTCTGGGGGATTAATAAAACTTTATAAGTTATCATTCTAATTTTGATTTAAGTATGGAAGCCAGAGTTGCTGCTTGATTTTTCTTTCCTCTGCATTAGGAATACAACATTCACAGATCTTGGCATGAAGAGATCACAAAATTGATGCTTTTGGTGCTCCACATCTTTTTTGTTGAGTGACAAGAAAAAGCCTAGTCGACTGAACATAAAATCCAGATTAAAAAAAAAAAGAAGAAGACAAATCAATCACAGCGGGAGCACGGTCATTAGCTGAGCTAATGAACAAATCAGTACAGAGATACTTGCAGAGGACACTGTAGGGTCAGTGATGGGAGAGGACTCCCAAACCCCAACAGTGAGTTGAACGATGAAAGACAATATATATGCTGATTCTCTTTTATTGCTTCCTCATGTTATGCTTTTTTATTTTTCTTGCTGTATGGCTAAAATCCAGCTTTATGCAAAGCACAGTTAATACTAACCAAATACGCTCAACAACTCACACTATTATATATACTAGAATAAACAAGATATTTCTCAAAGAAAGGTACGCAGCAAAATGATTAAGCAAAGTTGGACTTGAGTAGAGTAATATTGTGTTTCTTACATTATGCTTATGCTAATCCCACTGGCAGGTAGAGAAAAGACAAATGATAGCACCTTTAATACCAGAGAGTGGAACGGAAGTGGCTCACTGGTCACTCAAATGGTCTGGACCGCGTAAAGTACGTAGGGTATAGCAGTCCTACCTTAGCCCTTCATCATGGGATACACACCCTTACCATCTGCACACCTGCCACAAAGGTTTAGGAGAAACTCCAGCTTTGTGGGAGAAGGGCTCGTCCCTTCATTTCCCTCCAGCATCACAAGTATCCTTGAAAGACTAGGGCTCAGCAATGCTGAACAAGGGAGAATGGCTTTCAAGAAAGGAAGAGAAATATTCCCTTTCAGTCCTAGAAATCAGGCTGTTCAGAGAAGTCTTGTTTTCCCAGGAATCAAGGAAAGCTGGGCAGGAGAAGTCCATGAAAGGATGTTACTAATGTCATTGCATGTCATTGCAAGGGTACAGCAACACCTTCTGACAAGCATAGAGCTCAATCTTGGAGCAGCTGTTTAGGAGTTAGTTCATCATGATGCAAACCCTGCTACAACAATGTTCAGTTTATTGGGAGATGCTTTTCACACACGGGTTTTTATTGTTTGCAGGCAATGCGCACAAAATGTTATGGGCTTTTCAAACACTTCCCAACAAACCCTGATTAAAAGACTTAACCATTTACATCTTTGCCATAATTCACATGAAATGCAATACAAACAGGCAGTAGACAAAACAGAAGTGGGGTGACATCTCCATTTCTTAGTAATAATGTGGAACTTTATTCATCTTCTACCAAGATGAATGTAAAGTATTCTAGAAATTAAAGACAATGGTCATTAATAAGGTAATGCAGTTCTCAAATCCTGATGACTTACAGCTAGACTTTGCCACTCTTTCTTTTCAGGCTATTGGTGAAAATTCCATAGTCAGCCTGTAGTGAAATCAGAATTGAATTTTAATGGCAACACCACCAACGTCTTCTAGGTGACCTGGGTCAGCATTATACTGTGAGCAAGTGTTTTGGGTCACTTTACAAATCATAACACAAACTTTAGCCAGAGAACGTTACAAGGCAGCCAATACGTTTCTAGAGACTTTTAAAAAGATCATTCCTTTCCTGACAGGATGGCCGTATTGCCTTTCTCAAGAGATCAGCTATATTATGTCATGGGGATTCTGGCAGTGACCTTTATTCAAACCTTCTTTGTGTGAGGAATTCAGGTCCTGAATAAGGGAAGCAAAATTCAGCTCAGTTCAGCCTCCTGTTGAAATAGTACAGTTCACATTTTATCCATGGCAAGTGAACAATAAGAGAAAGAGTAAAGATCCAGAAAACACGTGAGCCTCAACTTCATTTTAATGGTGTGAAGACAGGGGAACAAATGAGAAAAGGTTTTATGTTATCTCACATGTTTACTCGAAGATCCCAGAAAAAGTTAGCAGCAAAGACGAGATCGCATGTCTCCACATCACACAATGACCCAAAGGCAATGAGAATTGAATTTGCTTACACTAGGAGTGGTAAAACAGAGAGAGAGAGAGAGAGAAGGTGACCCCCCCGCCATGGATAAACAAGGGAGAAAGAGAACAGATAGGTAACAATCCTCTTTTTCTTCAAAAAGCTGCTCTAAGAAAACAAGCCCCATCTGCATGCAGAGACAGAAATCTCTCATACAAGCTAGCAATCATCACTCACCGTGGCATATAAAGCCGAGTAGATGCTCAGAGCAGCATGTTTGGATGGAAAGGACCTCCTGGCCTTCTCAATCACCTCCACATCCCCAGTGCAGATGTTCCCATTGTTTACGAACTGGTGATGGGTCCGGCAGTCATTTCCTGTGTAGTTGGGCTTACATACTGTCAGGAAGTAAGGAGCCAAGTTCCCAGTCACAACCTGGCCAGCATTTACAAATATGTCGGTGGCAAAAAGTCCAAATGCAAAAACTCCTGTAAGAAAAGGTTAAAAATAATTATTATTCAGAGATGGTTGAAGTATTCCGAGTCCTGGAAAGGAAGAGAAATAATGAGAGGCAAGGAACCAAACTCTGCAGTAATTACTCAGAAAAATCCCTTACTAACTTAAGTCAGAGACCTGCTTCAAAGGCCTGGTATAGAAGAGCGCATGCTTAACTCTAACAGCTGCTTAACTGAGCAACTCAAGAAGGACTTAAAAACAGGCTGAAAATGTTAAGCATGTGCCTAAGTACTTTTGTGATGCACTCTGAAAAGAACTGTGAGAGTTATTGAGTTCACGGAAAACTCCGCAACTCTCTGCTTATAAAGCTTCTATCAAGCCAAAGGCTCACAGCCTGCAGGCAGGCTTCCTGTACATGAGTTACTAAGAATATTTTAACAAATTTGAGCCAAAAATGGTAATACAGTGGCTCTAAAATATAAAACAGTAGTGAAAGAGCTGTGTAGTGCTCAGAGTACTGCACTTAACATGATTATATAGTGTCAAATATCTTTTAGATTTTGACTGTCTGTGCTGATGTTGAAAAATTAAGATCCTGATCTGGCAATATTTGCCAGGTTCTTTGGGCCATCTCCTAATGCTTTGCTGCAGATGTTCCCCACAGAGCTGCAGTTCAGCTCATGTCCGTGGGTCCACATATCCTCAAATGCTACAAGAGGGCACATGCAGTTAAACTCAGGAGCATTTCCAAGGTCATGGAACATCCCTTGCTTGATCCTGTGGTTACCACATTCTCCACTGACTCCCACACGAGTGTTACCAACACCTACTACAGCTACCATGAACATAGAGGGGGATCCTTAGTCACATACACTGCCCATACATTGAAGGAATAGAAGTTTTTTGCAGCAAAGTCAAGCCCAAATATTTCAAAAGAGTAAATCAGCTCCCTTCTCTCCCTATCCAAACTCTAAGATGGATTAAAGTAACAGAAAAGAACAGAAATTTAGGATAGATCATTAATTTTAGTTTGATCTGCAAATGTTGAGGATCATATGTTTTTTGCCTTTCTCTCCCTGTGGCCCTGCAAATTATACATTAGCTGAGATTGTTATGCATTTAAATAAAATCAAGTGCTGGAGCTCCAGGGAAAACAACTCATCTTAGAAGGGCTGTGACAAAATCCCTAATGCTGGCAACACCACGTTTATAATAATTTCACTGCTTATCTGTACTGTGTTAAAAAGAAAAATAAGATAAAAGAAATATTGCTATGGTCTGAGAAACAAAGCTATCAGGGGCTCAGCAATATAATGCAACAGAAAATGCTTTACATCAAATTAAACACTTCTGTGTGGGAAGGAGGGAGCGATGCCACAGCAAAGGTGATTTCAGGGCTGAGTTTATTACTGAAGCTCCAGACCACAAGGTAGAACATCCCCCCTCCAGAAAAAAGCAAAGCACATCCACCGTGCCGTCTCTATGACCCGCAGTAATCAAAAGCTGGCCACAGCCGAGGCAGGGGATCGGAGACCGTGCCTCCACGAGTGAACCCACCAGCTTCCCCAGGAAGCACTGTGCCTGGCGGGGAGGACAGAAGTGGCAGGGCTCTGCCACCCTGCTGCCTTGACTTTTCCAACCACAACGAATAAATTGGGCCTGCCAATGCTTTCCTCTGGTTCTGGACTGCAGGACTGGCCTTTATCTTTTTACTGGTACATTATTCTTCCTCCCTTCTGTTGTGCTAAGTTTCTCTGTTTAAAAGGGATGTGGAGACAACAGTGACCCTGCTCCTTTATTCTCTTTATTCCTCAGTTAATGCTTTAAATCTCCGGCTTTCCAGAGCCTCAAGCATTCTTGATTTAGTGGATGAATAAGTAAGTTCAAAAGAAAGATAAAAAAGGCCTGGCAAAGCAGCAGCTTATGCCAGAGATGAATGTTGCTTTATATACTCCCTTTCAGACTGATTCTTAAAAAGCATTGGCAAAACTTGCTTTAGATAGCATCTTCCTGATTTGATGTGCAAATGACAAGAGATACAGTGATGATTATTTCCTAGCTTTACAATAATTTAGGAAAATCTAGGAATTAAATACTGAGGATGTCCCATGGTCTTTAATGTATAAACCAGTGCAAGTCAAGAACTACAGTGTTTCAGAAAAATCTCCTGGACTTCATAAAGTTAGTTCAGCCTCCAGACACTGCATGAGTATGAAGGTGTTTCAGCTTTTTTTCTCTAAAAATAAAAAGAAATGTCCACAGCTGCATTTACTCAGTATTTGGTAGCACTGAAAGTGCTGGCCCAGACACAACTGTTGAGAACTGCAACACCCTAGCTACAGCAGAACAAGCTGTGATGGAAACTTTTATCATGCTTTCGGTTGTGACACATATTGACTTCTGTAATTCCCCTCTTGCAGCTCTGCCAAATTGTGCCTTATGAAAATACAGGCTGTATGCAGCAACAAATTCAGCTAGAAGGAATTTAACCCTTGCGGGTGGTACATATCCAGTAGTCTTCTCAGGAGTACCTTTTCTCAGGAGTCTTTCAGATAGGGCTGGCTGTTAATGATTAAAATACCAATAAGCCTGGGCACTAGTGGTGAGTGCCCTGATGGTTTTTATACCTCATGAATGCATCTGCTCAATGGATTTGTTCAATGGCCTACAGCAAATATGCTAACTGACTACAGCACGTGAATGTAGTGACACGGTTTTCAGGATTTTAGAGAAAGGCAAATCATAGCCAAAAGGCTTTTGTAAAGCCAAGTAGCCCTAGCTCTTCAATTCATACAGCTGAAATCCACAATGTAATGCCACAGAATGAGAGTGGGAATATGTGCACCTCTTGCAGCCTTTGATGCTCAGGTTTAACTGGGGGTGTTTCCTCCTGCTAAGGAGTAATCCTCACTGTAGCTCTGTAACTCTTGCCTAGAAAACCAGGGAGTGAGCTTTAGTCCAGAGGAAATAGAGAAGAAACGAAGAAAGATATTAATAGTACAAGCCATGCGGGGAAAAGTCCCTGCAAAATATAGCCTGGATGCTTGGTTACTAGCAGAAAGGATATATAGGGGTCGATTTCATTTATGCAAGTCCCTCCCTCCCCTAGCTCACATACAACAGGTAGTCTGGCTGTACAGAGAGTCCTTAAACAAGGAGCTCCATCTCATCTGAATTAACATTTGCCTTGGAGGAAGAATCTAAATCTTCAGCAGCTTCAATTTTGAATGCTTTAGTTTTGAATATGTCTGTTTATTCCTCCTCCTAGGTGGCTGCCAAATAATCCTCCAGGCAGGAGCCCATAATTGCTGGGCTGTTGCTGAGATGCAACTTTCTGGTTCTGAGTTCTTCAGTGTTGCCATCGCCAACTATGCCTGTTGTTTTTTTTTTTTCCGATAAAACTGTAGAAGAGTTCAGCTTTTTCTCTTCGACTGTAACTTGAGTACTACCCTATTTTATCCCTGAAACTCTTGCTCAAGCTTCCCTCACTCTGAATCTCTCTGACATCAGTGATTACAGCTGCCTGTTGACACCATGGAAACCCTCATTAGTATTGCCATTTAAAATACCACCTATTTGAAACAAAAACAAACAAACAAAAAGTGCCAAGAGTTGTAGAAGAGTTGTCATCTGAAAAGACACTGGGAAGAGATAAGTAACAAATCATTCAGCAGAAAGAAGAATGAGGAGGTAGAAGCCTTTATTACAGAAAAAACATGAAATCCTTAAGTGACATGACAAAGAAACAATGCATTTTAGGGCTCATGGGACATAAGAATTTGTGTTCATGGGTAACATGTCTCCAAGTCTTCTTGGAAGTATGTTTATTTAGATACTCCTCCTTTTCTCAATGCCCAGTGAATTGTCTGAATTTATCATACTCAATTTACTCAAAAAGCTTTCCTATTACACATGCAGATGCATGCACACACTGTCACACATACAAAAACACATGCACACATATGCACCATGTTCTTCAAAGTGGATTAAAGTTCTGATCAAGGGAGCTCCTGGCAAGACTTCTGGTTCTACAGAAATGCCGATCCTCAGCCCATCCTTGAAGGTTTTGCTCTAATGGTCCTTCTACGCAGCCAATAAGACCACTATAGTGCCCCAAACAAGGACTCTGCCAAAGAATCCTTCATCATTAGACTTTAAAGAGTGTTATTGAAGGAGGTTTGTATCAGTATCGCATTTTGCAGCTAGAGGAAAAGGGGGCAGAGGGATATTTATCACTGGTAGCAGGTGTATCTGGTCAGGCTCTACAGCAAGCTTCTTCCAAGCACTCATAATCTGATCCCATCTATGACTGTTTTGATCCCCCAGTGGAGACCTCACAAAGCAAATGGCTCCAGGGAACTATCACCTCTTCTGCTGCTTCACCTGAGAGCATCCTGTCCAGACACTGTCCCCTCAGCATGTCAAAAAACATGTATGGTCTAAACATTTTCTTGCATGAACAAATTCAGGTGCAAGTTAAAAAAAAAAAAAAAAAAAAAACTCTGGAGTGTTAAGAATACAAACAGCATTTCTTTTTTCTTTACTGCTTCATGGCTATCAGTTTTCACCTAGGGAACTGCTGACTCAGAGCCTGGCAAAAAAGGGAATGGTAAGGTTTGATCTGTCCCCGAAACAATGATCTGTTTCCCATCATGGAGGTTCTTCACGGCTAAGAAGGGAGACCTAATGAGCAGCTGCAGCAGTTTAAGTTAGAGGTAGCACACTCAAATTCAGTTTGAGCCCTTTTGAAAGGCAGTCAGTTAATAACAGATAAGCAGTGTTTCACAGTGAACTTCAGATCCAAGGTAGACTGAAGGATAAGACTGGACAAACCATATCCTGATGCTGCCTACGGAATTGACATCAGAGTTCTTTGTTTTATTTACTCTATTACAATATACTCAATGTGCATATAAATCTTGTAAACCCTTATTTGCTGAAATAAAGCCTTAATTTGCTGAAACAAAACCTTAATTTCATTATTTAGCTGCCCACTGTGAGGTGTCACCATGTTAAAAATTAAGCTGTCAGTGGAAGCTCATCCATGCCGTTTAACTGCCAATTATGCAGCTCCAAAGTAAAAGTCATTGGCAAAAAATTCATGTAGCATGTTGCATTTCTAAATATCTGAACTGGAGAGAGGCTACTTGCATGTTATCAGAGTTCTGCAGGTATAAAGCTTAATCACATAGATTTGAAACCTGAGATATTGAAAAACAACACAAAGCACACTCCAGCCACCCTGCCAGACTGAGCCTGTGAGGTTTGAATTCATGATCCAGGGCGGACTATAGCAGCAGTATATAAACTGTTTGACTAATTCCTTGATGCAGTCCATTCACTAAACAGAACTAAATGAATTTATAACCTCTATTTGCAATACAAACGATGAAGTAGAACATGGAAGCAAATGCAAGATGGCAAGATGTCAATGATGGTACGAAAGGGGAAACTGCCACAAGTAAACGTGAATGAAAATGGAAAAAGTTGTGTGCACTCAAGTGGGGAGACAGGGAAAAGAGACAAAGACCCAAGAAACAATCAGTCACTCTAACTCCCTGATTTCTTAAAAATTCAGTACATACCTGTGAATTTTGGTAACAGAGATTTGTAATGAAACAGTTGTGAAGAATAGGGAGGGGAGGGAGGAGAGATGATGTGAGTGGAGAATATCTGTGCAGCCTCAGTATTTTAGACAGAAAAAAAGTGTTCCAAAGCAATCACATATAATTTGTTTGACCTGTAAAACTTCAGAATAAATGTCAGTGGAAAGAGTTATAAAAGATAGAGGAAAAATGGGAGAAATTACAACACATGATGAAGACTGCTATTTCCAGGCTATGCCAGCTTTTTTCCCTGATAAAAGGTACATAGCAGATCTCACCTATTTGGGCTATAGTAAAGGATTTGATATATACTGAGTCAAGCTGAGACACAATCCTCTGCCACAAATGAAACTGTCTACCATGATGTAGAACCTGTATCTGGGCTGGGAAGAAAGAAGAAATTTTGGATCACCTTTCATGGACAAAGAACCAGGTAGGAATCTAAGGCAAAGATCCACCTCCAAAATCCTCATTAAACTTAGGAAAGGAGAACTTTAGAAGCTTGCTAAGGTAAGAAGGTTAGATCACTGCTGAAGGCTTGAGGAAAATAAGGAGTGAATTAAAAGCAGGCATAGTAGGCAAGCTAAGAAAACGAGTAAAAAGAAGGACTGTCAGCACTCCAGGAGAGTTACCAGTTTGGGGGTTTGCTTAATTCTTTGCATCAGTATTAGAGTGCAAAAACAGCCTTGATCTATAAACATGAAGAGAAAGCAAGAGAGGAAAAGGCTCATGCCTGTCAATCAAACCCAACAGATCCCATGGAGATTATATAACAATGATGTTTACCTTTTTGGTAAAGAGAAATTTGGAATTTCTCTTTTTACTTCTCTACCTTAGAAAGGGAAGAGAGTGAACATTCAAAGAAACAGTTATAACTTTCTGCCTGTTGTATGTAAAGCACAGTTAGATCATCACCTTTAAAATACTCTTTCTCCTAGCATCTCTGGTTAGAGTCATGGATGGACAAGAAGCATCTTTGCCTTCCGAAGTTGGGGAAAGAGGCCTCAAAGGTATTCTATGATATGCCTTCATCTCTTTGTAATTATCCTCCTAACATCAACTATGATGACTGATGAGATAAAGCAGTATTCCAAGGAATTCAACTCCTACTCTTTTCAAGTACTCACTTAAGACCCTTGTCCACATGAAAAGAGATTTACAGAAGTGAGCATTGCAAGCAGTTGGTGCCAAGGCTAGATTGGCAGAAACCTTCCTTGCAACAAACCAGACTGCTTGCTAGGCTCTTCTGGGGAGAGAAACTGCTTAAACAATTCTGTAACTTACAGCCCTCATGTTTAGCAATGGTAGATATATGCACGGGAATGCAGGTATGAGCAACCTGCTAGTCTCTCCACAAACAAGTATCCAGCTATCCTCTGGGTTTTTGGAACAAGCAACTATGTGAAGCTAATATTCCTGATCAGCTACAGATGATCAATCTAGGTTAAGTCTTCAAAATGCATTTGCAGTTTCAACACAAAAAAAGTGCGGTTGTTTTTAATTCTTCTAATTAATCACTTTTCAATAAATTCTACTTGTCTCATTTTACTGCACAAGTAGGGAGAAAGTTTCAGGCCTAGAAAAGGCAAACAAAAGATCAGTGTAGTTTAAAACAAGACTGACATTTTAAGCCATTTCTAATAAGGTTAACTTCCTTTCTCTCCGGAAGGTAAATAAAACTGCAGAATCAGGATTGATTTCTCTAGCAAGGTTCATATTTTGTTACTCTCTGAGGGTCCACTATATCATTGCTGCCCCCTCTTCTTCCACTAGAAGAACACGAATGCTTAAGATTAAAGCTCATTAAAATAAAATCAGAACAGAAAGAGATATCTATGAGAAAACATACACAGCAAATGCTTAGCCTCCTGGGTCTAAGCTCTTTTAGTGCTGACCCTGCAGGCGAAAGTATTTGATTAGGACTTTGTAACATGCTGAATGTGCTGGAACAGCCAAAAAGCCCCGAGTGGCCAAGTGGATTCCGGTGCCCTGCTTCCCTCTTAATAGCAGTTTACTATCCATCAATATATCACAGAGGTTATGTGAAGTTCAAGGGTATTTTATTTTCAATTATGTTCCAGTGTCTTTTATTTTCAGACCAGGTCTGAGTAATGGACCGTGGGTGGTTTGTCTCTGCTCCCAGAGCATGCTGGAATCAGAAGTTATCCCTCTGTGCTCAGCGGGGAGCATGAAGATGACTCTCTTGCAGGGGCTTGGCCCCTATGGTTTGCTTGTTCTTCCTCCCCTTTGGTGTTGTCAGTGTCCCTCTACCACACAGAGTCGTGAAGAAAAAGGGAGGAGAAAAAAGACTGTGCCTATTCCTTCCCTGCACGATAAATCTGCTGAAGATGAGAAACTTCATAGTGGGTAAGGTGTTGTCGAACCCCATGCTCTGTGTAAGGCTTCCTGCCTGCAAGCAGGATTGATGGGAGCAATACAACCCTCGCTGTAGTCACACTAGCCCTTTCTTTTCCAGATAAAACTCAGGAATTCAGCAGTGACGGGGAAGAGGATATCCAGCTATTTTAAACTTTTCAGTTCAGTTGTTTTTTTTTTTATCTGAGACTGTGACTTCAGGCACAGTTCTCCATGATGGGCAGTATGCAAGGATGCCACAAGTCTAAGAGTGAACAGGGAGGGAGGTGCCGTGACTCTCTGTGAATAAAAGCTCTTCCTGGTCAGTGGGGAACAACATTTACCTCTGGCTTATGCCAGCAATGGGCTAATCCATCTCACTACAAGCACCAACTCAAGTCCTCTCGTGAACGAACGAAAAGGAATTAAGTCAGAGTCACTTTCACGTGCTGTTCAGAGCTGCCCTCTTCTCACCCTGTTGCTAAAGACAAGCAGCAAAAAAGCAAACAGTGCTCCTTATTTCTAAACACCCAGGCATGAGGTCTGGCCAGCCTTAAAAGGCTGTGAATTGGGAAGTCCTAAGGGAATAACCACATTCTCCATCAGTGCCACACAAGTACCACATGCTGTAATGCTGTTCCTCTCCCCAATTTGAAAGAATCCTGAGATGGTGCCTCAGAGAGATCTTGTAGTCATTTTTCCATTAATCAAGCTTTGTGAAAAAGGCATAGCTTTGTAAGGTTCATATACATCAACCTCCAAAAAATTTATTGACAGATTTTCTTCACTAGTTTCTCATCAATTAACCCAATAAAGTTTCTAACAACAACAACAAAAACAATTAGAATAAAAATAAGAATTTTATTCCACTGTGAGCTCACAATTTTTTACACTATGCTAAACTGAACATTATGGGCTGGTATTTCAGATGTTAAAATTAGAATTGAACAGAAAAATACCAAAGATATAGGCTGCTGAGTACAGATTTGTAAAAGAAATGCATAGTTTATGCAGAATTACAGTGATGGAGATATTCATATAAGGATTTGGTCAGAATAATCTTTCTTCCAGGGTCCTGAAGAAGCATTAAGCCCAGCAGAATAGGATATAAACCAGCTCCACATAGCATGATATGGCACATTTCAAACATTACCTTGCAAATCTCGAGGGGGACTATCCCTCTAAGGTGGAAGACGCCTGCAAAGATTTCACAGCTTAATTCATTTTGTGCTGCAGCTCATTAGGATCTTTTGCTCTGTTTTTGTGAAAACAGGGACCAACTTCATTGTGCTTGAAGATGCTTACCTATAAAACGTATTATTCTTCGAAGCAATGGGTTCAGGTAACAGCACTCTCCAGTCAAAATAGTTTTCTCTTGAATAATTAGAGTTTCTCGAGTTGACTTTATGAAATACATAGATATTTCACCAATAAAAATCTGTCAAGAAAGAAACAGAAGGTTAAAAACAGCATGAACAAATATTAAAACATGGATGTCCAATTTCAGTCCACAGAAACTACTATACACAAGTGTGTCTCTGGGACATTGAATTTCCATACCAAAGCTGCATTTATTCACTCAGGATGAAGTAATATAAACCAGGCTCCCAGCCAAGAAGAAGGTCTGCCATTCTCACACTCAGTAGCAAGCCAAAGCAAACATTCTCAAACTAACTCCTGGGATATGGAGAACAAAAAAAGCTTTATCGTTACTGTGGCACATACAGGCTTCTATTTTTACCACGATTAGCAAGGAATTTGTCATGTCAAGCTATTAATATTTAAAATTTGCTGCTAGGATACACTTTAGAAATGGAAGGTTTCTATCTATCCAGGAAACTGGAAAGTAGTCCTGCAGACATCCATCCCAATATTTTATCAGCAAGTCTCAGCAATCTGGGGACAGATCATCTTTAAAGATTAATATTTCAGCTCTCCTCCATGTCTTCTCAAATTTACACTCTTCTGAGGCTGCCAACCAGTGTACAGAGCTCCAGCTAACTTTGAAAAGAAATTCAGTTGAAGGACATGTTTGCAATCCGTTCAGCTGGTCTAAAGTCATGAAGCTTTTTTGAGCCAGTTAACTAAACATTTTGGAGGTCAAAATTTGACAGGCTACATCTACACTACTAAACTAAAAAGTGCCTGAGTATGGGCGCAGCACTGTTAAACAGTCATCCTTACCATTACACTGTCAGCATGGCCACCAGCATACACAGGCTTGGTGACAACAGTCTCCTAGAAAATTCTTGGGACAATTTCCACATGGGAAGTTAGATGTAGCCATGATTTTTTTCATCAGAAAAAGTTTAGTCAGTGAGCCATGGGTTAAGCATGCAAACCAGTCTGAGGGCCAGAGATGGTTCCTGGCATGTTTTTACTAAATAGCCTATTTTGTTGATTAAAACATTGACATGTAAGAATTCAGGGATCCATTGATTTTGACATTAGCCGTATTTATGTACTATACAAAGTATTTTGATGAGAACATTTATTCTTTCTGTGCAGTATAATAAATGATTCTCATATGAATAGGATGAGGAGTTCCTAAGCACTCAGAATTGGTTTAACTGTATTGCATAAAGTCAGATATCTGCCCTATCTAAAGCCAGAGAAGATTTGATCACAGGCTTTAGAGGCAGTGATGGCCCACTGTGAGTGGGCACTTCAAAAATCCCATCTGTTACGTTTTGTCAGCATGCTTCAGAGAGGAAGACTGTGTACTTTAGAAAGACAGAGTTTGAAATGAAATTCTATAGAAAAAGAAGCTAGCCTGAAGTGGAAGAAATGAGCTTTTAAAAGGGAAATATTCTATAGAATTCATTTAACTGCATTATAAGAAGACTTAGAAGCAAATTTCATATTGTTAGGGAAAGGTCAAAGAAAGACATAAAAAAATGTGTGCACATGTGCATGCGCATGCGCATGCACACATACACACACATAGAGTTAGTATAAATACCAAAGAAATATTCCTAGTTTACTTTGAATGTTGCAATGATATGCTGTTTCAAGGGCAACAATTTATTCTTATTAAGCTGGATAAGCATTCTTATTGATTATTGGCATTCAAGTCAAGTATGCTCAACCTCATAATAATTCTAACCACTGATGGCCAGAGATGTGGAGTTGTAAAATGTATGTCGATAATGGCATCTCGGGGTAGGAGCCAATGCTGGGAGCCTCACTGAAATATTGCCTTTATCCTGTTTCATTCCATCTGCTCTTAACAGAACTGGCAAGCAATTTGATAAGCTCAGCTCACTAACTATGGGGGTGGGAATTAAGAAAAAGACCATCTGCACAAAAGCATTTTAAAAGTGTTACTTTACTTCAAACCATTTATTATCTGAGTTATGATAATACTCAGAAGTTTGAATTAATGCTTTGGCCCACTGTCTGCTAGGGGCTGTGCATGATCTTTGAGAACTATTTCACACCCTGAAGAAATTCTGTTTTGAGAAGACATGAGTTGGTGGATATAAAAACTCCCAAACTTTTCAAGCAAGAGATAGTTAGATAAAAGGCATACTCATAGTCCTCCTTAAAAGAAAATTTATTTTAAAGTGCCTTTACACTAGAAATTAACTAAAAGATTTTTTGGTTTCCACTCTCATCTTTTTGAATTTTATTGTCTGACGTATTCTGAGCAACTCTCATATAGGTGGATTAGTTCCATCTATTAAATTTATGGGTAAATGGTGCCATGGTATAAATCTGTTCAATTCCATTCCACAGACTTAAACAGAGCTATCCTAGATTTTTATCCTAGATTTCCTCCAGCATAGCAGATCAAAATGTGATTTTTTGTTATGTGAACAATCCCTTTGGCTTAAATAGCCTTTAAGTGTATTGTGAGGTGACATAAGATCACTCAACACAGACTGTATTATTCATGGGGTCCTAAGAGTGACAATGAATTTAATTGTCTGAGTCTGAGAGTTCTGTTTTCCCGTACCTTTAACATGGGCTCTAGAAAATAATTTAAGGCCTTGAACTGCTCTCTGGAAGTTAATGGCGAGCCTGGGCACCTACTTCTGAGGTGCCCAGATAGCTAATCTATCTATCTGTGCAAAAAATGAATGGGATGTGAATAGCCCCCTAAAGAACTGATTTTTTTCTCTCCAGGCATTTTTGAAGCAGAGTAACTCCCTTGACTTTCCTAATTTTAAACCTGATGATTCTGCATGCGCAGTGTCCATGTCCAGCCAAGTTCTCCAGCTGGCCTCCCTGAAATCAATCACTGACTCTATTAAGTGCCTGAGCCCCTGCCAGAACAGAATTAGCAACCAGGAATTGCTACAATTCAGCCCCAAATCTGAAATCTAAATATAGATACACAGTTATGGGTGGAAAAAAATTACTTCTACTTCTTTAGGAAAAAAATGCAAGGTTTGTGAACTTCTGGATCGTCCTAGCTTAATTAAGTAGTAGAAATGACAAGAAAATTGCACTGGAAGCACTGGAAGCTTTTCATTCAGTGTTAAAAACAGAGATGATCCACAGTCTGATGTGATGTTTGCCACAGAAAAACAGATTTAGTATCGGGTGGTCACTGGATGCAATTTTGATCTCATTTTCATGAGTGCAAAAGCAGCTCAACTCCTCTGAGGTTATGCTGTTCGGACTTTTTACTCATATTTCTCTTAGTAATAGTATTAGGTACAAGTACTATGGTTGTGTCTTAAAAGCCCACTATGAACTAGAGATACTTCCCAGCAGTTATTTTTTCTTGCTGAATTTAACCTGTCCAGCAAGAAAACTCTTCTTCATCTATCCCAACCATTCTATTACCAGCAGTGTTACCAAATACTTGATCCTCAATCTTCAGCTCTCAAAAATCTCTGCTGGTCATATTCTTGTTTTTCTGATTCTATATTAGCAAAATATTTGACAAAATGAATTCTCTCATTTCCCTCATCAACAGGGCTTTGTCCATGATAGATTTCAATTTTAATAGATATAGTTAGGAAATAATATCCTCCAAGTTGTGACTTTACATCCTTCAAATATGAAATATTACATCTTCCCCCTTCATGTTCTGAGCACAGTATGAGCACTCAGCTTTCCCTGAACTGCTCTACATATTACAGTTTGTTAATTTGTTTCATTAATTATTAGTCAACAAAACAGCATAGCTGCTATTTTTAAGGGGAAATAGAGGTTTTTATTATTAACTTTTTTAAAATCTTTTTTTGCAATACATTTGGATGCGCTCACAGTCTCCGTGTTAAATCATTCTTTACACAACTGCTCTCTATAAATAGTCTGTGAATAAAGGTCAAGAAGAGCTGTTTCTATTAGGATAAATTAAGAAAAAAAATAGCCAGTAAGAAATCTGGGATAAGACTGAAAGAAGAGTTTCACAAGAGTAGCCACCTGGAGCAACCCTCCTGCAGCAGCTGTGTGGTGTTGGGTAAAGTTAGGAGGAAGCCTTGAATGGTTTTACCGACTTCAGGAAAGGAATTCCTTGATGGTCCTTTTGGTACAGCCAAGGATGGGGCCCATGTTCATTTCTTCAACTCTACTCGGTTCTTTTAACCAGGACATCAACTTTGTACCTCACGTCAAACAAATCTTCTTGCAAAGCTGAGGGCTTCACTCCTGCTTTACTCCCTTGGCATGCCTTGCCTTATGTCTCTTCTGGCAACAAAAATCTTTCTGCTTAGCCACATTTCTACAAACTCCAGTGAGTACAGTACCTGGTTTCTCTTATGCACAAACTGGCTTGTCACAAGATACAATGTTCCAATATGATTTTCCGTGCAAATAAAGGAGAAGTGTCAGCCATGATTCACAGGACAGATTCTGGGAGCAGAGTTGGGCAGACCCTCATTCTGGGTTCCCTCAAGTCTTGACTGTGAATCAGCAGCCTTTCACTGTTCCTCCCTCTCCCCCCCAAAAAAGACATAAGTGATTGCATTTCTGATTGTAACAAGAGGAAGGTGACCCCATGTTAATAAGAATTATTAATATTAATGAAATACTGCCAGGTTATATCTGCCTTTTGTATGCATAAAGTTTAGATTGCCCTAAAATCTCTTAATATTTGCTCCAGTAGCATCCTTGTGAAACAGTAAATCCCTATTAATACCATTTATAGATGGAAACTGCATATAGAGACATGCTCTCCCACAGGAAAATCCCCAGCAGCAAAAAACCCTCTGAACTCAGATCTCCTGAGTTTCACATATTTACCCTCAGATCTAGACTGGTTTCAGCAAGCTGTATGATGTTTCCTGAACTGTCTGTAAGAATCTATGTAGTCACATTGACTACAGTGAACGTCATGAACAGAACTAAGTTATTCAAGACAGAAGTGCTCATGCTCCAGCAAAGGGGAAAAGAAAATAGGTGGAGGACACTGGCTGTGAAACAAGCTGCACGTAATACTTCAAGAGCAGTGCAGAAGGGAATATGAACAACTGAAGGTCTTGGGGCTCTCAATCCCAAATAGCAAGTTTCAAAATGACTCTGCACAATAGCTCTCCTTGGGGAAAGCCCACCCTATTAAGCAAGGCTCTGTGAGCTGGCCTGTCCACTGAAAAATGACCTTTGCAAAGACCTTCAGCCTGTGTTTCATTGGCATTGCCTTGCACTGGGCCCAAAGTCGTTCTGCCTTTTTGCATCATGGTTTATCTCAGGACTTGCATTCACACAGCTACCTCTCAGCAGAGAGATGCTCTCCAGATGCTACACAGAAGTTCATGGCTCCATTCCTTCATCACCAGGTAAGCAGCAGAAGACTTTCACAAGCACCACAAAATACAGTGCATAGAATCCTAAAGCGATTTAGATGGGAAGGAGCCCCAGAATTCTCCAATTCAACCCCTAATCAAAGCAGAGCCAATTTAGATCAGGTAGAACAGTCTCATTTTGAATGTCTTCAGGGATGGAGATCCCACAGCCTCTTGGGGTTTTTGCTGTTTGACTACTGTCATTTTAAAAAGCTAACTCTTCCTTATCCTAATCATTTTTTTTTCTTTTTTTTTTTTTTTTTTTTTTTTTGCAATTTGTGTCCACTGCACAAGTGCAGCCTCCTACTCTTTCAGCAGTGTGGCTCTATCTTCTCTATAATCCCACAAAGGGAATGTAGTCCACATTGAATTTCTCTCACTGTTTCCAGTTCCTTAATTTCCTTAAATCTCAGGACCCTCCTGAGTGTATCTTCAACGGTTTTTATCAGCCTTCCTATCTTCCACCCGCAGTGCCAAATATTGACCATCGTGCAGCTGAGACTCTATTGTCAAGTCTGGGCAGCAAACATCAAGCAACATAATCTTCTTCTTTTTCCTTTTCCTCGTGCTCTGTTTGCCTTATACATACTCACATTGAAAAAGACACCTTAGGATACAAGTAATCGCAGAGGTCTGACTTAATACCCTCCCCAAAACAGAGTATTTCTGTGAACTGTAGGCAGGCACTGATCCAAGGCTGCCTGGCTGATGGCTAGGAGATCAGATGAGATTTTTCTCACGTACTCTTTCCTCTTTTTCATCATTTATACAGGTCTTTTGTTGCCCACAGGAATCAGTGTTATATTTTGTAAAACTACATGAAGAAATTAAGCAGATATTTCAATTAAACATTGCAGAGTAAACTCACTCACAATCTGCTGAGAACAAAACCCAAACTTACATTCAATTATTTATTACTTCGTTCTGTTTTTTTTCTTTTCAGTGAAAACAATAACAAAGAACTGTTTTATAAAGCACTTTTTCCAGAAAAGAGAAACTGATTTCACTTATTTCCTCCAAGACAAAAGACCCGCAATCCACAATTGACATTCCAGTCTGCCCTCAAACAATAATTGCCTTATCACTCTGCACAAACACAATTTGTTGTGAGAAAATTGTCTGAAATAATTAAGTTCCAGAATTTCAGTAAAATCAAGAGGGGAAATTTTCCTGTCTTCGCACGGTTCCACAGAAAGTGGCATGTTAATAGGACCTTGATGAAAGCTCTGTAAGACCTTGACACTGAAAGTGCCTGAAAGTGCTGTAACAAACAGCAAGATCTATTTATTAGTTTCCAGAAGGGAAACACCAGAATATAAACAATTGCACAGCTTTACCTCACTCCTATGCACCCCATTTTGCCAAGGACACAGCTTAACTCTTTATCATGAGATGACCTGAAAGCATTTAGAAACCCACCTCCATGTGAAAAGAGAAAGGCTGGAAACTTAGCAGTTGTTCAGTAATCAACGTCCACTACTGTCAGCACGGCTGGCACAATTTACCTGAGATGAAAGTAAAACCTAACATATCTTGCGAAACTTCATGTGGTGCCAGAACCTACAAACAACTACAATTTGATTCTAAAACAGAGACAACGATTCTAGGAACTTTTCGTTTCTACCAGGGCTAATGGAAAAATATATTAATCAAGTTTTACAATGCACGCTTAAGAGGACAAATCCCTAAACCAGAAATAAAATGGCTAGTTGTTTCTTTGCAAAGAAAAACAGGTTTGTCCTTACTTAGGTGCAATTTACCACTTAATTCATCACTTCCCCACTACTTTGCAGGAAAGTTGCTAATTCTACTCAACAGAACATTTGATAAAAAAATGCATTTCACAGAATGGAGACAGGCTTATGGTGTCACCATAAGATTCAAGCATTTTCCTTCACAAGAACCTCTTTTTATCAGAGACTAAAGGGTTATCATCTAGAGCACCAAAAGACTTCTGTAATTCTTAAGTATGTTGATTAACTACGTAGTGCAGCAGAAAAAAACTGTTTAGCCAAATACCTGAGACATGAAGATTTTCCAAAATTCATAAAGATGATCCCCTTTGGTTTTCAAATACTATAACACCTCATAGCTGTGCTGAAATCAGGGTTTAGAGCCCTCCTCAAACTTTCTCACAGGACTGCACTTAAAGGCTGCTTGTCTGCCGTCCATGAATAATCTCTCATCAAAGTGGGCTTGCACAAACTCCTGGATGATTTTCTACAGCTCCAAAAAACTATTAACTAGAACCACTGCTGCTAGGCTTCTTCCCTTCTCCCTAAAAATAATTATTCCCCTCATGCCACAAGGTGCTAGAGCAGTGGCAGAATAAAACAACAGATAAATCAAATAGAGCCACTGTCCCTCTTAGTCAAATCAATCAATTTATTTTAGAAACTGACCAGGATCTCCAGAGCAGGCAGTATTCGTTGGAAAGAAGGAGATAGCTGTTTATGGTTTGCAGGTTGGTCTGTGTTTACTGAACTCCTTCCACTGTAATTCATGAGCCAAAAGAATCAGAACAACAACAACCACCTCACCTAAGAGTAAAAAGACACTCTAAAGAAGGACTGGCACTAACCTTGACTTGACTTGGCTTGAGCACCTTTGTACAGATGGCAGTGAACCATGATGTACAGAGCCCAGTATTGCCCCTGATAACTTCTCTAGAATGAAGCTGTATAGCTTCAGTTACAGTCATTTTCAGTAACAGTAGCACATACTCCAAGAGAAAACACTTACTAGCTTGGGTCCAGCACCAGACAAATGTGATTTCTCTGGTGCTGGGCTCAGGCTGATACAGACTGCAATGGACAACACAGACACATCAGCCCAACGCAGCACTAGCATGAAGGTCTCTGTGTCCCAAAAACATTATTTTGTGTTCTCTCTCATCTTTTATTTCCTGTGTTAACAAAGGCTGTGGGAACTACAAAAACATCTCCCAGGGGCAGAGACTACTATCATCATGTTCCAAAGATGACTCCAACCCATTTTTTCGTAAATAAGAGTAACTAAGGAAAATCCTCCTTAGGCCACTGAAAGGAAAGAAAATTTTGATCCATTGAGGAGAGGTGATCCATGCTGCGTGGAGAAAAACCTGAAAAGTTTGCAGCAAACTTTGCCAGAGCAAGGTTTTAAACACAAGATCAAAACATTCTTATTACTACTTGTCAACTCAATGCCATATCACTAAAACAAGGCACAAATTGTTTCCTATTTTCAGTAATATTCCATCTAGAAATGGTAATGACATTCAAACTCCCCTATCTTTTTTAGTAGGAAAAATTTCTTTTTTTATTTGCAAATCCTGTATCAGGGCAGCATGAAGCAAAGATGAACATATCTTAACATTCAACTGAGTTTCACTACTGAAAATAAAATTGCTACTGCAGAGAATTTTCATAAGTACATTTTCAGAAGGTGTCTTATGTCAAAAACCTGTAGCCTCTTTTGTAGATCCCTTTGACATTTCTTATCATTTTTTGTGTTACAGCTTCATGCATCAATACTACTGCCGACAAAAACTTATAATGGACTATGTCCCTTTTGTGCAGCATCTACTTATCAGAATTAAATACATCATGCACAGCTTTAATCAACTTTTGAAAGGACAGCAAAGTAAAGTTAGGAAAGAAATAGCAAAGATAACAAAGAAAAAAGAGAAAGAAATGGAAGATAACAAAGTAGAGAAAGACACAGTCTGATAAGCATGTATCAATGTAATTGCAATTGCAGAATCTCTGGCTGTTGGTGAAATTTTAAACTGTCTGTACAGAAAAGGGGAGAAGGCCAATGTTTTGTTAATCAATGACTGCAATAATCTGTTCAGAATTGTATGTATTCAGATAAATGAATATTTATTTTAACCTGCTGGAACAGCTACATTGTAGCTCTTTTATATGCTAGTAAAGAAAACCAACCTGAGAAAGTTAAAAACATGTGACTGTCAAAAATAAAGATTATAAATAAAGAGGAAAGAATACTTATAATTTTGCTAACCTTGGACATCTTTCTGCTCATCTATGCTTGCTAAAGCCCTTTAGTAGTTCACTTACTATAGCAGCAAAAAACCTGGATATGTGGCATGTCCTATCCAGGTTTTACTCTAGCTTTATCCTAATTATTTTATTTTCAGTGACAGATCATCTTTGTATTTGGGTCTTTCTGGAATTACACAATTCACAACTAATCACTGAAGTAAGTGAGCTATTGTGACAGGCTTAACAAGCTCTACTCCTCAACCTTTCATTGTGATTAGCTCAGAATAATTACCACTGGAGATAACTGACGAAGATTATACTGGTCTAAAGCAAAACAGAGAGCCAGCTAAGTGCAAATCAATTACAGCTGAAAAGGGAGGAAAGGGGACAAAGAAATATATCAGGGTTATTACTATTGCAGAGCAACAGCAAAGAATTCAGATAATTTCTTTTACTTACAATAGCTGTCGGAGTTGAAGCCAGCACACAGTACAGCACAAGAGGGGAGATAAAGCTCTCATCCTCTGTTCCCGGGTATGGTTTCATCAAATCGCCATCCTGACAGAAGAAACCTTGGATATGCACCTGAAAAGTGTCAGTGCATTCGAAGTAGTAGGCGAGCAGAACAGTCCCAGCCATGATGACAAGCTGAAAATAGAGCATGGTCACACAGAGACATTAGTTGCTTTTTCATGGACGCAGCCGTGCCTTCAAGCTGCTCTAGTCCCACAGAACATCCTCCCTTCATCGTCACCCTGACAGCCCTTGCAGTATCGGTGCGTGTGCGTGCGTGTGAGCGTGCGTCTGTGTGTGTGTTTCTGTGTGTCCACTTCACAACATCTGTTACATAAACCTTTTGGCAGACGATGCTAATGAACGTCTCGGATAGGAGTCGGTCCATAACAGGGCTCGTGGAGGGACAGGAGGTTTGACAGCTACTTTATCAAAGGGCACGTGAGTGTCACCAGCAGCAATGATCAATGCAAACTAGCAGGACGAGGAGCTGCGCTGCAGGAACTGACAGTAGCAAGCTAAAACCTGTGCACAGCAGTATGGAGCTGGGAAGGATTATCACAAAGCGTAGAGGAACCTAAAGCCAGAACGCTTCCCAGCTGCAGCTGTAAATCCACACCGGTGCACGAGCACACAGTGCTAATGCAGAGGAGTCCTCTGCGGCTCAGAGAAAGACCCCACAGGAGGGAAAGCCATCCCCTGCCACTCATCTCCTCTTGGAGCTGCTGCTTTAGAGGAAAGCTCTACTGAACTCTCTTCAGAAATCTTGTCTCTCCAAACAACTGGCTGGGGTAACTTTTGCACTGCCCGACTGCTCCATCACAACCTCCTTTGAAACAGACCCTGGCTTGAATCTGGCTCTTCATCTTTATGCACAAGAAATCATGAGGAATATTTCTTTTGATAGCTTATTAATAGCTTAATGGGCTGGCTGGAAAGCCTCAACTATCAACTTTATTTTTTTATTTTTTTATTTTTAAATTTATACACATTTAATCTACTTAAGTTGTCAGTGTCTGTGTCAGTTTCCTTCAGTACTTTAACAACACATCTCAAAACAACTTCACAAAGGTTGTCATAAACCTCATCTCACGAAATTAAGTGGATAAACTAATTCATCATTCTTGTTTCCTCTCTCACAGACTGCAAAGGAAATATATTGTTATATTCCTAATCACTTTCAAAAATAGCAATACTGTTTTGGAAATTAGTACAATTAGATGTTCTGCAAAATTCTCTCTTCCTGCTGACTTTTGATCAGAGCCAGATAAAAGCAAAAGTTGCATGCCTTATACCTTTAATGCACACCATTTAATAGATTGGGTGTCTTCCTTGCTTTGGTTCTGATACTGTTTTACCTCCACTTTGCACTGATGCGACTACTTACAAAAACTACAGAAAGAATCTCAGATTCAGAATCCTTTTAGAGTGCTTCCTACCACCATTACAAGAATTGTCACATATGCAAGTTACTTTATCAAACCTTATTTTCCCTCACAGTTATTTACATCAAAACTTTTCTACAAGATTACGATAAGAATAAACATTTAATAAATTATTTTGTTCAATATTTATCAAAGATTAACATAAAAGCTATTCATGCATTCCTCCAGTCATGACATCATCCAAATCATGACACAGAGGACAGCCATCAAATTATGGTATATTTGAGTGACATGCTGGACCAAAATTAGAAAAAACATGAAACCAGAAAAATCAATGATGGAAGTAGAAGATAGACTTCAGCAAAGCTGAGTGATCCTATATTTCATCACCTTAAAAATTAGCAATACCATTTTGCACTCAGATTCTAAAGGCTGTAGTTTAATTCTATAGCTGGAAAATATAGGTAGCTTGGATTATTTAATGTCCTTTAGTCAAATCAATTAGCTGTATGGGTTTAAATATCTACTTCAGCTGGTTACAGATCTATGGAACTGAGAGAAAATTATATAGACAAAGCACATAGCTTCCTTTTTAAAACTTATGCAAGCAGGAATCCACACAATTATTTTCCAGAAACATGCATCTCTTTCCCCTATTGTGATGTATAAATGTAATATATCAACACTGGAGTGATTCTACAACTTAGCTCAGCTGGTCAGAGCATGGTGCTAATAATGCCAAGGTCATGGGTTAGATCCACAAACAGGCCACTCATTTGAGGGTTGCACTAGATGATCTCCAGAGGTCCCTTCCAACCTTACCAATTCTGTGATAAAACATTAATTTAATATTTATTTTCTGAAGCTTTGCTTCCTGTAGGTGATTCAGTAATTTTGAAATGCAAGACTTTGAACTCTACTACCCTGCAAGGAATTGCAGTTACACTAATCATTTTCAGTGTATCTCAAAACTCAGATCTTTTACAAGTGATCAAACTCCAGAAGTCCGAACACTTCCAGAACTTTGTTATCCCAGATCTGGAGCTGCCTTCAGATGAACTGATCAGGCTCTTCCCGCAAAAAACTCTGTCTGCCCTAGTAACTGGAAAACCTTGAAGATTACTGTGCTGATTAGCACAAGGGTCTGAACCATCCTGCGAATCCCTACCTGAGCAACAGAGAGCAGAGGGTCTGTATCCTGTGGCTCAAAGGTACTTAGGTAGGCTGTGGGACAAAGAGTTTAACTTCTTTTACAAATACATAGAAAATCAGTTCTTGACTTATTATTAGCTTTTACAAAGGAATCACAGAACAGCCCAGAGGGATCTAAAGGATCCCAGTCCTCTTTGGGCTTTCTTTCTCTTTGGCTTTCCAGACCTATGCCTTATCATTAGCATTTCATAGTGAAGATTTAGAAGCAGCAGAAAGTTCTCAGGAACTTTGAAATCTTCTTGTGATGAGTATGTTGCAGATCTACAGATAGACATAATTTCTCTCCATCCCAAAATAAAAAGAGTGATAAAACACTTTCACCTAATACATGATCAATCATGACCATTATTAGCTTACTCTTTCCTGTTCATTATGAGTCTGTTTTGTACGTTGCATCTGCTTGGTATATTTTGGGTGAACACCAATGAGGAAATGAGAAAGTTTTACTAATTTCCTTAAAAAAATCAAGTATCTTTAACTGTAAAAATGAAATATGAAAATGAGTTTCCTTCAAAAACAATATGACTCCTTAAATGTGAAAACGTGAGTTCATATATATAATTGTAACTTAATTTGGATATCAAATACATGATGAGGTATTTTGCATGTTGCTTAAATCTAGATTAGGGACATTTGCTCCAGAAAAAGGAAGTAACTGAAAGCGCATGTCTAGGACATTGAAGGATATGAGTCAAAATCAATTAAAGATGAATTGATTTAGAGATTTCACAAGGGCTAACACAGCCCTTTTGCTCTATGAAAAGCACAGTCCTTTATTTCCTTTTCAGTGTCTTGTCAAATCTGCTTCCAAACCACAATTCTGTATCATTTAACATATCCCAGCAGCAAAGCTGGACCATAACCTTCTCTTCTCTGGAAACTCTTTTCTACTACATGCAGTGTTTGCTTGTTCCGTTAGTTGGTCTGAAAGCACTACCTGCAACACATGTGTGCCTGTCTACTTGGTCAAAGCAGAACATGGATCAAATGTTTGCTGAGGCTTTTAGGCCAACATTGAAAAATAACTAGATCCGTGAAAATGTATTTTCGCTCATTTACCTGCTAAATTTCACAAGAAGAGAAATCTTTCAGACAGAAAACTGAGGAAAGCAAAAGGCAAACAGAAGAACATGTTTTTTTCTTTGTCAGTTGGAGGATAAGTTCATATCCATTTATTGTGGCAAGAGTTGTGGTTTGGGTTTTTTAACTTACTGGCCACAGATGTTTAACACTATTTCAGTCAGCCACCCCTTTTTGCTAAAGCTAAGATAGGAAGTCACAAATGTAGAAATCCCTGATTTTTGTGGTCAAAGACAGCTGGTAGCCAGCAATAGCTTTGCCTTTTCTGCTTATTTTCAGGTTTATAGTCTTTGAAGGAAGCAATGAAGAACAGCAGGCAGGTTAATTTAAGATAGAGATACAGAACATCAAGTTACATAGTTGAGAAAACCTGTTGTGGTTTTAAATTGACATTTTGCTATGTTTTTCTGATTAATCCCTATTGACTAATGTCCTTGCGTTTACTTAAGAAAAATTAAAATCGCTCAGTAATTCTATTTAGAAAAGCAGCCAGTGAATAAGAAGGTGCTTAATGGCCTCCATTACCACAGTATTTAAGTGCATCATAATCCTTAATGTTTATCATTACTTCTCCACTGTAAGATAAGAAAATGCTCTTATCACTGTTTTACAGAGGGTGATATAAGCAGGAGGAGTGACTGCCCTTAAGTCACAGTGGAGCCTGTGGCAGAGCCAAGATTTACTTTTCCTCTGGACCATTTTTTTTTCTGTCTCAGTCAATAATCTGTAAATGAAAAAGCCCTATGATATATGCTCAGGTCCTGATTCTGCAGAAGCTTACTCAGGATGCAGTTAACCAAATGCATCACGTATCCAATCCAGTCCCATTTAATTTAAAGGTTTCAGCAGATTTTAGATCAAGTTGATCAAGCTGATTCAAACACTTGGTATGTGCTTTTCTCTCAAAGTCAGTCATTTAACTGGATTAATTTTGAGCACCTCACTTAACATCCATTTTTCCCCACACCATTAAACTCTGCGCCTCTGTAGAAGCCCACATTGATTTTGCTCTTGCAGTCCTCCCTGTCCTAGGACACTCTCACTCCTCTGAGTTGTGGGAGTTCTCTGCAATAGGAAAAATTCCTTTCTCAAAGGTCCAAGAAATGTGAGGCAAAGCTTGAAATCTCCTTTGGGCAATCAGTAATTATTTGATGGTAATCCTAATCAGGTATTAGTGTAAGATTATGTCCTGAATATGAAACAAGATGGATTTTCATAGGAAACTATATGATTTAGGCTCAATAATCCCAGTGCCCTTCAGATACTTCCAAAAATCTTCACCTTAACACTCTGAGTCAGAGGGCACTGCACTGTGGAAACAAAACTATAGCAAAATCAGATAGTGGGACTGAAGTTTCATATTGAACAAAGTCCTCCCCGCTTCACTGCAAAGCACTTCACTGTTCCCTCTACCACCACGGGGAACTTTTTCGGAGAAATAGCATTTTTTTGGATTGATAGAAGGGGCAACTGTTCCCCAATCAAGGAAGCAAGAGGCACACCCCATTTAGGAGAAGGGCATAAAGCTGTAAAAGGCAGAGACTAATGTAAAAATACAGTTGACAGCAGGAAGCAAAGCTTTTATATTAGCCTTCACTGAAGACTCTCTAAAGCACTTAATAAGGGAGAAAGAAAAGGAAAGAGGAAGAAAAGAAAAAGGCTTTGAGAATTCCCTCTAGCCACACAACGTGTACGTCCTGTAAGATAGACCTGTGGCCACCTCAAAAACCTCTTTTTGTTGTGTGTACTGAGGTATTTTGTCACTTACATAAATCACAACGCAAACTCATATCAGTGAACCTGAAAAAAACTCAGTACTCTTAGTATTTATATATAGCTAGATAAATGCTTTCAACTTATCAGCCTTCCCACACACTACTGCTGATCTATCGTACAGTGCCTTTAATGTGCATGACTGATAACTGGAAAATTGTTCTTGCACACAAACGATAGCATAAAAGACCACATTTTTATTTCTTCCAAAAGAAAACAAACAAATATTTTGCATGAGATGTTCAGTAGTGAATAGTCAATCAGGTACCTCTTGCTCAGTTTATTTATTTTCAATGCATTTTAATGGGTTTTCAGTTCCTGAATTCTAACTGTCACAATTTCATGAGCAAAGCATCATAAATCTGCAAAGGTGTTTTGAAGTCTCGAGCCATGTGATTTGATTTGCACCAACTTTAATCAGATTTCCATTCACTCCTCTGGAAAACTCTACTGGCCAATTCTTATCCAAAGCCTGAAAAACCTTAGTGTCCACTTTTAAGTCAGGTGATAAGAGTGAGACTCTCAGAATATACATATTTGAGCATCTGACAGTCACACTGTATGTATGCCATAAAAACAGAAACATATTAATGATGTATAGCACAGCTAAGTTAATACTGGAAGGAATTGTTAGGAGCATGTCATTGCTCTCTGCTGGATAATATTAGAAATGCTTATTTCTGCATCCTAGACTCTGTTCTGCCTTGGGATGAGTCAGAGTCTTTCTCAGTCCTGGCTCTGGGGCTGCACTTCTCTGGAGACGGAAACTGTAACCTCACCACTGTAGCAGAGGGATTTCAGAGGCACAGAAAATTGAAAGCAACTACGTGGATCATTAAAATTCAGGACCTGCTCTTACCTTTCTGAAGGCAGAACAAGGATCTATCTCAATTCATCTCAATATTGTTTTCCTGTAGTATCTCCGATTAGGATGAGATCTCAGAAACTCTTGCCAGTTCATGGTTCAAGAAATTTTTATTAGTGAGGTCTCTAGTTATTTGTGGTCATGTGATACCAATTTACTACAGTATCCTTCATCTGATAGATTTCTTAACTCTTTAGTGTTTCCGCCTGATATATTTAAAGAAAGAAAACATTTCATCCATTAGCGTTTCTTTCCTTAAACAATCCAACTTCCTTTAAATCCTGGCAGAAGAGTTACAGACTCCTGGAAGATACTGGATTTGTATCTCTATATGACAATTTTACCTACAATAATTCCTATAATAGGCCTTGTTTTTCACAGTATGCCTCCTGAAATTTTTTCAGGACTCTTGAAATTCCTGTGTTGAAACCCTGATTATAACTTCTTGAGTGAGTGAATGTTCTTAGCGGATAGTAAGGATCTGACCAACTGCAAAATCTTTTAGGTTGCAAAAGAGTTGGCTGCAGCTAATCTTTGCTGTTTGTGAAAATATTGCATAATAAAGTCAAGGCAGCTAGAGGAATCTTTAATGAATTAATAGTTCTCTTTTAGAGTAAGTAAGAAAAATAACCTATATTGGAGTTATAACTCTGTAAAATAATTCCAAGTGAATGGCTCCATTACAGAGAATAGTCACATATTTTATGCTCTGTCAGAATAAATATGTGAGCCAAGGACTTTGCTAAGCTACCAACCTGCAGAGGTGTTTTCTGCCTCAACCTGACATAGCTGAATTTGCAATCTGATTTGAAATCAGAATATTCTTAAGCAGCTGTGGTACACACACATTACAGTCTATTCTGAGAGCAATCAATTAGAGAACATGGCTTTGTCACAGGAATTTTAAGTCCAGTCAGCCTGGTAACACAAGCTGGAAGGCAGCTCAGAGTCAGGCAGGGGCTATTTAAATGCACAGACTTCTGATGCAGGAGCTAAAGACTGATCTCTGCAAAGCTTCCTACAAGTCCATTTCAAGAATATTACCGGTTTAATAATTAAGTTGGGACTAAGTATAGTTTCTAAGGCTGAAGAAGACTCTCTCAGATTAAAAAAAAAGATCTTTATATCTTTCTAAGATGTATGTTTCAGGAAAAGAAGTTTTGTGAGTGTAGTATGGTCTCTCAAAATAATGACACTTGGTAGAAAAAACAGTCTCAGCTTGCTTTTTATGGAAACTAATTTACTTGCCCTTTTACACTACAGAAAGGTAAAGTTATCTACAAGCTCATCATCTAAAGAAGTCAAATTTCTCTGAGTCTAGCTGTGTAGTTAAAGCAGTATAGAACTCCTGATGGCAACAGAGACATGAAGGTGTACAGATTTTATAACTGGTACAACTTCTTGGCATATAGGAAATAAAATATACTGCATGAGGTGGCACCTTGATATCAAGTATAGCTCAATCCACTGTACACACAGCTCTAACTCTCTCACTTTAAAGCAAAAGTTTTCAACCTTTTTTCTTAATTTGTAGAGCTTACCTTCATTGGTGATACTTATACAATAAATATAGCTGACTTTGCCAGGTAAGTGACCCACGGATTCCAGGGGTCTGGATCCCAGTCTAAAAGGAGGAGAGAAGCTTACCCACAAGTTTCACTGAGTATGAAGACAGCATAATAGCTTTTAAGTAGACAAGCTATGAGCATAAAAATGAGCCAAGCCCAAAGCACCACAGCAGATTTTTGCATCTGCTCAAGTGCCAAAGTAGGAGCGGAATCACCGGAGACACTGGGTCTGGTTTGCTGGGAGCACTGTTTGCTGGAAGACTGAAACACAATTCTGAACCAGAATTGCAGTGGTCCATTACCAGCTATAATCCTCAGATAGTCCTACTAATTAAGTAATTTATTCTTCTGACTGATGTCTTTTAAAAGTTAATAATTCTTCATAAACACATCAAAATCTAAGCTACATATGATCTCCAATATTATTCGGGGTATTCACGAGAGATGGAGTTACTTGTAAATGGTTTTTATTTCTGTCTTCTCCATCAGTTCTTTGTGGGTCTGTAAGAAGGCCAAAGGAAAACAATCTTCATATCCATGGTATTGATGGGCAGGCATCTGTCAAGGGCAACTCCTATGGGTATTGCAGCAGCAAATGGAAATATGTGCTATTCCAGGATGAGGAAGAATATCCTAGAAAATGTCCCTTAGCATGCTGCTGGAACACAACAATGTGCCTTGAGCAGGCCTTGGAAGGAAAGATGCATACAGGGTCAGGTAGCCCTACAAGCTTTAGGTGGTCAAGCAATTCTGTGGACACTTGTTCACTACTCTGGTTCAGAAGTTTTTATATATCTCAGTCAGAGAGTAGAATGGAAAAAGTGTTAAGATTCAGCATCATAAATGTTATTGCAAACAAGAAACGCAGTAATGTCCTTTTAATCACTAACAGTGAAAAGAAAAACATTTCCCCTCTCTGGCTTGAAAGGAGAAAGAAAAATGAAACCCTGGCTCTTTTATGGCATCACTTAATACCCATGTTGCCATTTGCAAGAGAGTCTGTATAAAAATCAATACTAATGTTATCTTCTTTTTTTCTTAGAAAATAGATAATAATGAATGTACTGAAATGGCTTATCATTTAGTTCTCTGTAGTTCAACCCAGCATAATGATATATCTGTTCAATCTCTTGCAATTTCTCTATTTTGTCAAGTTACATTTTATTTTGTTTTGCTTGATAATTTACTTTCTTTATAAAGTTCTAAAGATTCCTTCTCTCCTTTAAGATCTAGTTTCTATACAAACATGTCACCTTATCTTTATTATTGAACAAACAATAGGAAGGACTCATTTGTGACAACTACAAAGTTTTTGGTTATTGTTTTTGTCACAGCATAGATTGTTCTCAGCTATGGAGCAGACTAAAAAGCAAAGAGATTTATTTAAGCTGAAATCAGTTATAATGGGATACATTTTTTTTTTAAGAAAAGTATTGCTGCACAGTGTTATTAAATACTTGAGCCTGATGTACCCATGTTTCTACTTAAATCTAAAGTAGATCGCCTAAGGCTTATCAGCAGGGGGCATTAATGTACATTAAATTCCAAAGCCAAACTTCCAAACAACCACACAGAATCTACAATATTTTATAATATGTTTGATTCCTTTCCTGTATTTTTCACAAGATCATTTCATTTTTTTAAAGTAGAGCTGAAATTCCAACCCATTTTCTAACAGCGGCAATTTGTTTAATAACCTCTGAATTCATACCAATTTCAGAAAAGTCTTCAACAGTGTTTTATGTAGTTTAAAAGACAAGGAGTTGATTTTATGACCAGTAACATCTGTAATCAGCCATTCCAAAGGGGATTATCTCCCACAAGAAGAAATATCGAGTTTTAAACTCAAGGGGAATTTTTGGTCACAAGCAACAGTTCTCCTTGGCATATGGTCTATGGTCATGCACGTTACAGGAAATGACTAGGAACACCTCACTTTCCTTGGCCTATATTCGACCTGGAGAAGAGAGGCATTTCCAGAACACAATTTTAAAATATCATTATTTTCCCCTACAAGTGCCCATTTCAGGAAAGCAGCTACACTCCAATTACCAATTAGGAAAAAGGAATCCAGGTGTCCATCTCAGCAGGATTTTATCTTGTATTAGTTATCCTGCACTTAAAAAAAAAAAAAAAAAAAAAAAAGTTGAAAACAACTCATAAAACTCCTCTATTAGAAATTCAGTTCAGCAGTGAACTGATAACTGAAAGGGTCAAAGTGAAAAAGGAAGAGAGAACTGGTGCGTCGGTTCTATTGCTTGTTTTTTAGTCAGGGTTCACCTTTACTTCAGGTGCATTGTGATCTAGTTCTTAATTTGCTCATATAACACACTGCTAGAAAAGAAGTTACTGAATCTGGCCTGATCTTCATGTATCGCAATGTCTGTATCATTTATAAAAATACACGCTTTGTTTTTACGCAGAGCATTAAGAGATGCTCCTTTAAAATTTTGTCATGAATGCCTTTGGCTATCTTTCTACATGTCTTTCACCTCAGTAGAAAGCTGGAAATTTAGGCTATGTTTTTAAACTAAAATTGAGACAGTCATATCAGCAAATTACTCCAGGAATGGAGATTTTTAAGAAAAATGAAGAATATTTTTAAATATATAGTTACATTAAGATATTCAATATTCAAGATGCTAGCCATATCAACAATGGGGTTCATTAAACTGTTTATCCACTACAGAAATAAAGTATTCTGTAACTATATTGAGGTCCTGCTTTTATGTCCTGATTCCCTAGCTTTGGCTCCTGCTGAAAACACGTCTGGGACATCATGATATTTTCCACATTCTTTGCGGCTCAAATACACATACAGTAATTTTAGTAATTTTATTTGGGGGGGGGAGTTGTTCTTTTTTTTTTTTTTTTTTTTTTTTTTTTTTTTTTTTTTTTCCCCTAGGTACATGTAGCTTGCTGTCTTTGTTAGGACAAGAAACAGTTTTTTTTAATAATAAAAAAAAAAGTGCTTCTCAGTCAGCTATGGTAATAAAAGCCTTTTGAACTTCCCATGAAATTAGCGTAGATCTTCTACACAGGAAAATTAAGACTGATTTCTTAGCAAAAACTGATGCTTATAGTACCATTTTCCTTTAAAATCTAAGAAGTGTGGAATAATATTAGGAATGATAGTCATCCTGATAAAGGATGAGATTTATGCAAGTACAGAGAGGAGACAATTAAACCTCCATCTGTCAAGAGGGAGAATATATCACCTTTTTTCTTTTTTTTTTCTTTTTTTTTTTTACATGAAGAATGGTATTATTATTACCAAGTATTATTAAAACCTATGGGCCCCAAGTATAGCATGTCTTTCCTAGAGTAGGTCCTGTAAAGCTTTTCAGATGGTGGCATTAATGTTCCATCAAACTACAGACTGCGCAGCCAGGAAACTTTCAGCGCTTAACATCTTACAATGATCAACAAACCGTGGCAGAGAGTAATTTTCACAGAGAAAGAAACCTGTGTTAAATTGCATCTGTTCTGAATGATTTTTTTTTTTTTGCAATAGAAACAGAAAATAGATATATTCTGACCAGTTTGACATTAAATTAAAAGAAACCCAGAGTATGTTTTCTTTTATTTTATTTTGATTTGCCCATCAAGGCACCTACAAAATCAGTGTTTTCAGATCAAGAGATCACTGACTTTAAGGTACATACCAGTGTGTACCAACTACACAGCCCTCAGCAGGAACAACAAGACCTTTTCAGCCAAAAAAAGGTCTTCTCCTATGTAAGCTATCTCAAATTTAAAGAGTCACTATTGCAAGTAGCAAATGAAAAAGGAGAGGGGCAGGGAGGAGAGATTCAGGTGGCAGATGCACACAAGGACCTGGGACTGAGTGTCAATGCATGATGTTGCAAGGCTAGTTGTCCTGAATATCTAGGGTTTGCCCAAAGCAAATAGTGTGAAATCCTGGGATCACTCTCATAATGACTTATTAACGTAGCTCTGATCTAGTACATGAACTCCAGCATTTCCTGGAAGTTATCACTTTTCTGTTTTGAGCATTATATGACTAGCCAAAATTAGAAACAGATATTTTGGAAAAGCTTGTTTGGTTGGAAGATTTGGAATGTTTGTCACTTGTTCTTTGGTTTGTCACCCATCTCAAAAAGCTGTCCACAGGAGGATTAGGAAATAGAAAGCTATCCACCAGAATATCATCACAGACAATTTTGTAAATTGTGCTTTAAAGGATGCAGGCTTTGCTCCTCTGAAAAATCAGATTCTGTTCTAAAATACAATAGATCAATCTCTAGCACTGACCCAAGGCTTCTCCCTTCTAAGGGATCACTGTCCTATCTCAACTTCCTAGTAGACAGCAGTGTTTTATGAGGTTTCAGTAGAACAGATATTTCAACACTGCTAGGCACTGGATTTGTGTCTGGACAACATATTTCCTCATAAAAATCTGCTTGGTGATCAATTTGATTCTATCTCACCTGGTAATGACTGTAGTAAGAACAATGCTTGTTACTAGCAATTTCTTTGCAAAGCGCTAATTTACGTTAGAAACTGAAAGCCAAAATCTTCTCTAGTTTTCACACTAGATATAAAATTCAAAATAATATTATTACTTTAAATATACTCATTCCAGATTTATACCAAAGCTGTTAACTGTAAGTCCAGAACTTAAGGGTTTCATATGAAACTTCAATATTCTGTATTGACTGAAAAAAACTAATCAAAAAGTACACCTCAATGTGTAATTTCTTAAAGCAGTAGAATAGCAATGGGATTAAACTGGAGGAGCCAAATGAAAGACATTAACACATTATGAAAGACATAATGCAAGCTTTCCTCCTACTGCAGCCTTATAGTGGGCTGAAATTCCCCAAAGTCCCATAATCGTTGGGATGGCATACCGATTTTTAAGCTCTCTCAAGATAGAATCATAGAATCAGTAATGTTGGAAGGGACCTCTGGAGATCATCTAGTCCAACCTCCTTGCTCAGCAGGGTCACCTAGAGCATGTTAGACAGGGTTGCATCCAGGCGGGCCTTGGACATCTCCAGAGAAGGAGACTCCACAACCTTTCCGGAGATAATGGACTGTAAAATCAGAATATGCACAATTCAAAAGTAACACATTTTGAGGAATACTATGTGAATTCCTCTGCTTTCTCCAGGACACATCACCTCTGTCTTTCTCACTAACCACACAAATTAGAGAGAATTGCTTCACACAACTATAAGACAAAAAAGCATCACTTTTACTATTATAAAATGCATTTTTTAACATGTTAATGTTTTGGGGGAAGCTGGTTGTTATAATCATAAACTGAAGTGCTCTATAAGAAAACCTTCAAACTGCTGTTAATAGACAAAACGCAGTTTTCAGACCAAGTATCTTATAATCTGATGGGATTCCCAACTGCTACTTAGAGTCATACAAATTCTTTAAAGAACAGCTATCTGATATACAATAATGATTGAAAGGATACACAATAATAACTGAAATTAATTAGTAAGATATCTCAGATTAAAAACAAAATTAAGAAAATTGCTTACCTTGCTTCTACTTCACCATAAATAAAAAGCTGATTATACTTGTGCTTTTGTAGCTTAATTCCCTTATAAAGAGCAAAGTTCTAATAATAATCCTTACGTTTTGCTCAATATTTAAGAGGATTTCAGTGATGAGCCCAATAATAAAGTTATGTCTGCTGTCACATCAGATAAGGCAATCCATTTGGACCTTTTTGCCCAATTCCTCTATTACATTTTTCTGATCACAGTTCAGTCCAGGGCCAGAGCACACATTTATCCATTATTATCTCAGGAACTCAACGCTTACTCAGCAAAATACCCAAGTATATATTTAAAACATGCAAGCACATGCTTAAATTAATAAGTTAATTAAGTGTTTTAGTGCTTTACTTATCAGACCATATTTCTGTCTAAAATAATATCTTTTTTTCTAACGTAGCCAGAATCTCTGAATTCTTTTATATTAGTATATTCATAGAATACATTACTAATGTCCTTAATCTCAAGTGTTCATGTTTCATCCTTCTTTCTAGAATTACCCTCATTTTTCTACCCTTTCTTCTTCTACATCTCCAACAGATTTGCATACTTTTTCTCTATACTTTAGTTGATAGTTCTATTTTAATTCATAATTAACCTTAAGAGGCTATCATTCATGTGCATTCTGTTTGTTTTATATTTATTTTCATTCAATAAACCTCTCCTCAGCCATCTCTGCTTAAATGTAAACCAATGTTCATCTAAAAGCACCTATTTATCTTAAGCTTTTCCCATCTATTTCACTTGAGAAGACTCTCATTTCAGCTAATTAGGGCTTTAAATTAAAAAAAATGCATTTGATTCTGAAATTACTTCAATAATTGAAATGCAGCTATTTATGAAACATGATCAGAGCTACCAAGAATATCTTTGTATTACAAATACCTCAGTTTCTGTTTCTATCTTATTTGACTAAACGGAACTTAAAATTTCACCTCCTACTTGCCTATAACAAATACTGATGAAAAAAAATCAATTCTCTGTTTTCATAACTCTACAGTTGAATATACTACAGGATCTTTGGCAAACTGAAACCCTGGTTTAAGATCATGGTTGCTGACATATGAAGTATTGGAACTCCCTCCCATATCTCTGAGAATGTTTCACTGCCCTTTAGCTAAAGAGATAAAACTATTTCACAGAAAGAGATGCAAAATGTTGGGTGTACTATTGCCCTAGCTCTCTCTGTGCCAGCTAGATTGACAAGCCTGTGAGATGCAAAATTTCCTTTTCTGTGACACAAATCTCTCAGGATAGCCACCTCTTAATGTTAATGCACAACTTGGCTCCGCATGGCTCCTGAAGACCTCTAGGGTTTTAGGGTGAAATAGAGTCTAATAACGTGCCTATGCCTACAGAAATCAGCTACATCAGCTCTAGGACTAAGGTAATGCATAGGCACCCAGATGAAATGAGTGTGCAGGGGGATGGTGATGGGGATTAGTCATCTCACACCATCTTCACATCACATGTGGTGCTTTTATGAAAGAGATGCTTTAGTCAAGAGGCAGTCATTGGATGCAGTAAAAGGGTGGCTGGATAAAGTTCCACAGTTTGATTTTCAAATGAGTAGGACACTCAACGTATTAGAAATGCAGCAAATGTTGTCATAATATATTTTCTGCCTAATTTCAGCAATCCAAATGCAAAAGGCTGTATACTACTAAGTGTCCAAAACAAGAACTCCCACGGAAGGTTGAACCTCTGTCCTTTGCTAAAGCAATTTCCAAGTTGCTGCACGACTCTAAGAGTGGCTTACTGACTGACAGTATTTCATTGCACAAATCGTTCATAAAAGGTATTAAATTTGTCACACACACTAAAGGAATTTTAATTTATAGACTATTTTCACTTGCATACAAGCTGTCAGGAAAATCCATTCTTCACAAGACAAGAAGCAACAGATCCTGACAAGACACAGGATTCTGGTACAACAAACTAATGTATCTTTCCAGTATTGTCCTGACTGCTCTGTGGTGCCTTTACGCTTTAAAATTAGATGTATATTGAAAGATTCCAGGTATATATATATTGATTCTTGAGGTGTCCTTGCAGCTTAGACAGTAAGCAACTTCCAGAAACTGAAGGGACTGACAGTGTGGGGGGTGGAAGAGCAATGGAAAGTGGTGTTACAATAATGCAAAGGAAGTGAATATTTGAATGAAGTAAAAAACAAACCATACTAAAATACAGTCCTTATTTTTTCCTGTATTTAATTTCAGACAGTAAAACTTAAATGTAAATGATGTACTGAGACACATTTCTGACAATATATTTGAGGAAACTTCAAGGGACAGCACACGGTCAAGAGAAAACTTTTGGCTACCCAATTTCTAGAAAAAATATTGTTTGCTACAGCACAAGAGCTTTGTGGCACAGCAGTGTATGCTATCCTCCCGTTGAGGAGTTATTGGTTCATGTGCATGTGTATCCCTCTTTTCCTTAAGATGTTTGGCAGCCTGCTACTTAGAGGAATGAAGTTCCTTTCTTGCAGACAGCTGCCATTGGGTTCAGACCATTGCTTCATTCACTCTTCTGCTAGATCATAGAAAAGACCAAAGCAGCTAAAAAAGGCTTCCCATCAGGTTGGCAGATAGAAAAGCTGCTGGGATCACATCTGGCCAAGGGAAGAAGAAGCTGTTTCCAACACCTCACTACCCCTGCCTTGCCAGCCCAGGTAAGCACCTCGCTGGGTGAGGGAATCCCTACAACAAAGCCACAGAGTAGCTGTGCATGGTTGGGAAGAGCTGCTCTTCAAAACACACATCCTCTTATCTTCTTCAAATTACAAATATTTTCCAAATCTGCTCTCCTAATAGATATTTTTTTCCCCATAATTCCATTCCCTTCATTCTGAAAATTGAATTGAACTGAAGGCCCTCTTGTGCATCCCTGGTTATCAATCTGCCTGTCAGAAGAAAAGCCCAATCAGTCATAGGTCATGTAAGGTTGTTAAAAGCTACCTCTTTAGGTAATGCAAATGTGAGTAGAAAGGAAGCCTAACTCCAAAGCAAATCAATGTATATCCCCACATCTTCATTTTAGTGTATGTTGGAGGTAGATTGACAGGTTGAAGTGCTATGAGGTTTTGAAGAACAATAATGTAAATTAACTTCTCTTTTGTTCTTAGACCAAACTGAACTACTGTTCTACATATTGCACAACACAGAAAATCTGAAGATAAATGTAGAACTTCCAAAAAAGCCAAATACATAAACACTGCATATCTTTCTTACTCCTGCTGCCTTTGAAAAAAATGGTAATGTTGGCATTGATTTTGAATAGTGTTAAGGCAAGGCTTTTCTCCAAAAGCCTGGTTAATCACAGAAAAGATCTGATACGTTTTTGGGGTTAGAAATGGACAAATAATTTCCCAGTATCAAATGTGCGTTCAGAGACAGAAAATCATTGTCAGACACTTTGATACAGCTCTATTAGAGCAACTGTAAGTGTCACTCCAACAGACTGTGCTGGTAATTCCACACATCGCTGTTTTGCTATGAATCGAACTATTTTTTTTGCTATGAATTTTACTTTGCTATGAATTGAACTATTTGCTAGGCATTAGCTTTTCTCCTTTATTATCCTTGCAGTTGGAGAGTGCTTATTCCTGCGTGCCTGGATTGTTCTTTTTTTTTTTAATGAGGTTCTGCTAGTTTCATCAGTTACACCAAATGACAGTGCCAAGTGTATTATTATTAACTACTTTTTGCAGCAGTCTCTCTAATATGCTCTGTCCTTTCATTCCTATGGTGGCATGGCAACCTGACATATTTTAAGTGTTTGTTTAATCCCCCTCCTTTTTCCTTAAGCATGAAAACACTTTATTATATTTTAAAATTACTAATATTTCAATATTCCTACTCTGCTACCTGTTGAGGAAAAGAGGAAAGGAAAAGGCTGAATAACTGCGTTTCAGAGAGAGCAGCTTTATGGAAGACAGCATTTATTTATTACTAAGATATATTTTGATATGATGCTGCAGAGCAATGAAGCTGTAACTTGATAAATGTTTAGTTCTAGGAAAAAGCTACTTTCCCTAGTTCTGAAAAATTCTATTGATAGTTCAAGGCCATTTAAGAAAAGACTTACAAAAAATAAAAGGAGATCAGTATTCAAAGAACAGCTACTAAAGTGCATTCAGGTTTTCTGAGACAAACCTGAGAGTCATAAACCATAAGGATAAAATGTAGATGTTGAGATCCTAATACTAGCCTAAAGAATAACAGTAGCCAAGTCACTCTGAGCTTCAGTTTCATCAGTTATAAAATTGAAATACAGTTCTCCTTATAACGCGAGTGTTACAGCAATTGTCTCAGCAATAAGGACACCTGGCAAATCCGACAATGATCATACGCAGCCACCAGCCATAGACATACCTGGATCAGATGTCAGGCTACCCTCTGCAGTTCACAGTATCGCTGGACTTGGAAAGGACCTCTGGAGACCATCTAGTCCTACCCTCCTGCTCAAGAATGACCAACTACAGCAGGTGTCTCAGGTATGTGTCCAGTCAGATTTTGAATGTCTCTGTGGGCGGAGACTCTACAGCCTCTCTGAGCAACCTGTTCCAGTGTTCAACAACCCTCACAGCAAAGCGTTTGATTGTGTTCAAGTAGAATTTCCTGTATTTCATTTTGTGCCTACTGGCTCTTATCCTTTCACCGGGTAAAACTGAGAGGAGCCCAGCTCATCTTGTTTATTCCTTCCCGGAGGCATTTATAATCTTTGATAAGAGCCCTCTGAGTCTTCTCTACTCCAGGCTAAACACTCCCAGCTCTCTCAGCCTCTCTTGTAGGTCAGATGCTCCAATCTCTTAATCATTTTTATAGTCCTCTGTTGGACTTGTTCCAGCATTTCCATGTCTTTCTTGTACTGTGGAGCCCAGCAGTGGACAAGCACTCCAGATATGGTCTCACTAGGGCTGAGCAGAGGGGAAGCATCACCTCCATTGACCTGTTGGCAATGCTCTTCCTAATGCAGCCCAGGATGGTGTTAGACCTCTTTGCCACAAGGGCATGTTGTTGGTTTGTGTTTAACTTGTTGTTCACCAGAATTCCCAGGTTCTTCTCCAAAAAACTTCTCTCCAGCCAGGTGGCAGCTTATACTGCCACATGATATTATTCATCTCCAGGAAGGATTTTATATTGCCCTTTTTGAACTTTATTAGGTTCCTCATCATCCATTCCCAGCAGGGCCCATGGACTTGTATATTTGCAGCTTATCTAAATGTTCCCTAACTTGATCCTACTCTTTCTTCCTCTAGGCTTTCATAATGGTATCAGGGCACAAAGCTCAAGGCAAAAAAAGGATTGAGTATCTCATCCTTTTCTGTGTCCTACATCTGATAGCTGTGCTCAAGGCCAGCACTCATTCAAGCCTATCCCTAGCTTCAGCTGACAGGGTATTTGACCTTGCCTGACGGACTCAGCAGGGAGGACAAGTTCAGAGCAACCTGTAGTCAAAAACAGCTGACAGAGTCTATTAGAAGCTGCTACAACAGCTCCTAGCAGTCCCAACCTCCTGCAGGTTTCCTAACCTGGCAGCAGCAGGCACCTCAAGTTCCTTGAAGGATTCACAGGAATCCCCTGATAATCTCAGATAAGTTCCCAGCAGATCAAGAAGATCTTGAATCAGAGCCCAGAACTGCTCTATAGCTTCTGCATCTGTTCACTGTCTCTGTTACTGGTGCTAATGTACATAGTTCTCTCTGAATTCTGGTTCTCCTGCCTCACAAGGTAAACAGCAGGGCTAGAAGGGAGATCAAAGGTATAAAATGTCTTCCCTATGAAAGAGGACTAAATCAGAAGGATATAGTGTTAGGAACTGATTGCTGGAGGCAGGAGTTTGAAAGAGGTCTACCAAATTCAGGCGTAGAGGAACTGGTGAATAAAGAATGGTTATTTGCTGTCTCTTTCAGCATAAGATGCAGGGGACTTTAAATGAAGCTACTAGATGACATAAACCAAAACATATGTTGCATAGTTAAGCTGTAGAACACCCTGCATAGTATTTATTGGTGCCCACAATCTACAAGAGTTCAAAAAGCACCTGGAAAAAATCATTGCTATTAAATAAGGCATTAAATACAATACCACTAACTTGGAGTGTACCAGAACCATGGCAGAGACTATCATCATGTGTTAGCCTTATCTTATACCCTTTCTAGCTATCCCCTACGTACCATGAGTGCAAAGATAATGCAGCTCTTTCCTGTTTTCTTCTTTTCTACAGCAACTCAGTATCCTCTCAATATCTGTGAAACACTTTGATAACTTTAGACAGAGAGAGTTCCAGTGAAGTGACAAGAACAAAACACAGTGCAATTAGTTTTACCAGAGTAGTGCAGAGAAGGTTACAAGATCACAGTCATCACAGACATGGGATCAGCATTTGTGTTTAGCAGACAACCAAAAATATTGTAAAGGAAACAGTATGGCACCTCTACCTTGCAGGTAAGAGGTGTCCCATCCTCTAGGCTGCTGTACTAAGACAATCCAGAGGCATGGCATCTCGTTGTTGTCCTGCCCATGCTTCACAACAGCTGAGTGTAGAAATACAGAACAAGATTTTGTGCTGGTGGATTTGACAGCTTCAGAGAGTTGAGCCCACTGATGTAGCTCTGTTGTTACTTAAACCTAAATCCTGCTGAAGCAGAGCATGCCAACAAGCAAAGTCTTCATATTTAATTTCAAAATAATCAAAAATATTTCACTGGGAGATATCTTTAAGCTACAAGGCTTCCTGATTTCTTCTTCTGAAATGTCATGTCTCTGACACCCTTATCTGACTCAGGAGCCTTGGCTGGATTCTCCAAGCAATCAATCTACCTTGTAAAACCTCCCAAAGCCGCAGACTCTGGAAGCCTACCTACCCAATCTGCCTTGCCTAATAGCATCAGGAAATCTAGTCAAAAGATTGACTAGTTCTAGGTAATTTAATGGGTTTTGCACAAGCCTTCAGGTAAAGCTGTCCCACAATGAGCAATGGATCTTAAAAATCTGGGATCATTATTTGCTTCCTAGGAGATCTAGTGGGACACTATGATATCTTTTAACAGAAAGAGTTTCAAAAATGAAATTAGAAATGACACACAAAAAAAAATTGTATCCAAGAAATCAGTGTTTTCTGATAGAAATTTTCTGACATATTCTATATTTTAAATTCTTGTATTCCAATATCTTTGCACTGGAATACAAGGCACAAAGTGACTTCTCCATATATTACAGTAGTCCTGAATTCATCATTCTAAACCATCTTTACAAGCTGGAAAATCAAATCTAGTCTTTTAAATTTCTAAAAACATGGACTTTACCATCTTCTTCAGTTCCCCATTTTATTGCCTGATTTTTTTGCAGGTATGAAGTTTTTCTGTGTAAGTTGACAACCTGAGAAGCAGCTGAAGCTCTGAATCTTTGTCATTAATGGAATAGCATTCATTGAAATTCATGAAACTTGTCTGTACTTCCATACTGATGCTACTTAATAGAGCCATGCAGGTTTACAGTAGTTAGACATTGATGAATGCAACAATTACAGCCAGAAGAAACTGCCTGCTGGTATCAAGAGTACAGGATTCTTAGACCACTCATACGAATCAAATGCAGACAATGTTTAAATTAAGTAGAAAACTATCAAAGACATTTCACTTCACCTAAATGGACACCGTCTGATTAATATGTACATTGCATTACAAAATCCATTTCATTTGCTTCCAACATTTTTCCAGCAGAATGGAACGCTTTTTAAAAAAACGATTACCTTATCACTTCAAATCTCATCTGCTGTTTCCAAGACTCTTTCAACCCTTTTCTGTACCCTTTTATCACAGTTTTTAATCTGTCAGATAGTCATACTATAAAATTAATAGTGATTGCTTCAATTTGCAGAATTCTGTTGCGAGTCATCTTCTTGCTACAGAATTGTGAATGGAGGTGGGGAGGGAAAAAGGGCAAACTTAGGTTTTGAAAAATTGTTCTGGTGCTCACTTGTGCCTCTCCACTTACAAAGATCACTCTCTTTTCAACTGTTAGCCCTGTCAAAACAAGTAAAAATACAAATTAGTCAGTGTTATTAGCTGCAGCTATTTAAGCATGAAGAGGTTTGTTTTTATTTCAAGAATGATCTGTCTGAGCCTGAATTTAATAAGACTGGTGTTCTTCAAGACTCCATTTTAGCCTGTCTCCACCTATGAAAAGGCCATCGTCATTTACTTCAGTCTTTCTAAACCAGGGTAGAGTAGCAGGAAGTATAAAGAAGCACAAGTGTTTTTATTCTTTTTTTTTCTTTTTTCTTTTCTTTTTCTTTTCTTTTCTTTTTTTTTCTTTCTTTCTTTTTTTTTTTTTTTTTTTTTGTAAGAGGTAATAGTGGAAAATATGGATAAGGAGTTCAGTGTAAATTAATAGAGGAGGAAGTTTGGAAAAGCTTTACAGTGGTGCAGCTCACTTCTGCAAAATACACTGAGGTGGCAAGGCTTAGAATAGGAAATTCTATCTTACATTTTGGGGGCTACAGCAAGGCCTGTGAAAAAGAGTATCAACAGCCTGACTACTGGTAATCAGCAGGCAGGTTCCTATCAGACATATAAATATGTAGGGGAAATTATTGCAACAAAAGAGGCTGAGCAGTCAGAAGTCACCATGGCCTTGAGGTTACAATTGCACACACCTCTAAAATTCAGGGAGATTTTTTGCATGATTTTTTATTTTATTGCTTTCCTTTACCTATCTTCTTTTTTGTTGCATTCTATCTTCTACTCTTTCCCAGTCTTTGGGCCTAGCTTCCCAGTCCTTCAAGTCAGGCTACCTCACAGTACTAGGATGGATATTAGGAAAAATGTTTGTCCTATGAGGGTGGTCAAAACCTGAACACATTGCCTAGTGCAGTTCTAAGAAAACTTGACCGCACGAGGCCCAGGGCAATCCAATCCATCAACCTAATCCTGCTTTGAGCAGGGCTTGGGCAAGAGATCTCCAGTAGTCCCTTCCCACCTAAAGTATTCTGTGGGTCTGTGACCCTTCTTTAAACTCAAAGAAGGGGAGATTTAGGTCTTCTACTTAGCGCGTTGATGCTGGCTATCTTCCTTATTCAAGTCTCAAAATGTTTTTTCCAAGTTCCAAAATGGGGACTCCTTTCAAAATCTCTACAGAAAGACTCATAAAATAGTATAAAATCTTGAAACCAGTCATGATGAACCAGCACTCTTATGAATCTGTACATTTTATAAAGAATTTCAGTTCCCAGAACTGAAAATTTTGTTGTTTATTGAGAGTTTCAGTATGCCTCTTTGCATTGAATGAAGACTTCACTGATTTTTCTTTTGGCCAGTTTAAAATGAACTCATAAAGATCACTGAAGAATTCTGATTTAACAGTCCCAAAGATTTGTAAAACCATAAAGATAATAATAGAAGTGTACTCTGTTATCAAACCTTAGAAAGATTAATACACTGCATGATAACTGGACTCGTAAATTGGTTAGACACTGATAAGAAATTAGATTATTTTCAGAAGACTAATTTACCTATCTCTTTTGCTACAATTTTATTTAAAATGCAGTTTTGGTTATAGGCTACAATAAATCAAAGGGAAATCTGACAAACAGTTCCACTGTGAAAAACAAATTATCACAACCTATTTTCAGAAGACGTTTAAAATCTGAAATTTCTTTCTCAACCTAAAGCACACAAAACTCAGTGAGTTTTAGAAGAACACAGGTATATTGCCATACCTAGTTTAAATTAGATAAAAACTCTATTAAGTCAATAATGCTGTGCATCTGCATGAAACAATCACATGCTAAGTATCTGTGGTTTAATAAAATATGTAACAAATATTGATGCCTTACTCAAGAGAGCTGCTTCCAAGTATGCAAAATCTACACTCCGTAAATAAGCCGTCAAGTGGCAACAAGCAATAGATTATTGATTTTCAGGATAGACATACAACATCAATAGGGAGAGGGAAATGCAGGGATAATTCAGCCATTAAAGGAGCAAATGCAGCCATCCCTTAAATTACAGAATTCACCGTATTGAATCGACAGTGATTTCAGTAATAACTAAAGTATTATTTCCAATCTGCTTTAACCTAACTCCAGCAGTTTTGGTATTCTCCATCTATAATTGTTGCAGAAATGTAAAAAACTTTGATTAATAAACTATTCTGACTTACTTTAAACATGCAAAAGCCAATCTTTCCCAGCGCATGAGACCTCCCACATATCATCTCATGTGATCAAATCACAAAGAAGATCACAGAAGGAGGATGGAGAGAAATCTGGAAGATGTTCAGCAGGGCTTTTGGGAAAGTGTAATCCTTAGGAGTGGGACAGCCTGGCTCGAACAGCTCCACCACCTCTTTGTTGTGCTGATGCTAGACACAAGCACAGGGGGAGCTGGGCAGCCAACTGATGTGGCACCAAAGGATGTGCAGTAGGAAAGGTGTCATACGCTGCAGCCCGTATGACAGGGGGGTGTGCAACAATGATGCACAGCCTCTGCTGCAAGGTGACTAGAGGCCACAGTCAGCCCTGGAGCACGGAGTGTGCCTAGTCTGATGCGGATCTTGATCTCAGTGAAGTATTGTAAATGCATCACCCAAAAGTGAGAGCTACTGACTGTTACAAACAACTACTTGGTTTCTTAGACTGTGGAACAACTCTGTAGCAATCAATTATCTGTTGAGTAAAACACTGATAAATCATTTACCTAATAGCCATTTCTACAAAATCTATCTGCAGTAGAAATCTGGTCCATTAAATCATTCTGTTTCACAATAGAGATACATCACTACTTTTGGCCCTTTAATGTGAAACTAGAGGGCTCCAGGAAGAGCTAATAAAATTTATCATTGTATATTTATACCAGAATCACAGCTCTCCTAAGCTTGATAAAGTCTTAATTTATTAAATTTGTAAAAAGTGTAATTTAATCATGGCATCAAACTGAAAGATAATCTGTAACAACTGATGAGATCTAAATACAAGGGTCAAACTCCAATCATTGCTGTAAGCAATCATCATCATGAGTAATGATTTCATATATGTCAGTCTTCAATGCCCATTTATTACCATTTTTGTATAAGATATAGCAACATTCAAAACACTAATTCTCTACAACAGCATTCTCACAAGTATTTCCTGCAAATATTTCTGCATATAAACAGTTCTTATATTGCCTCTTCAGTAGTTCACATCTGGGAACACACGTGTGACCAAAATTACCTTGTGAGAAAGTGTGTGATCAAATTAAGGAACAGTAAATGTCATCTCTGAACTATTTGTATTATATCTAAATACAAATTTTTCTATTTGTATTATATTCTTGGTTGATACACTAGAAGGCTGTACTGCTAATCAGAGAGATCTGGATAGGCTGGAGAACTGGGTAGAGAGGAATCTCATAAAGTTTAACAAGGGAAAATGCTGAGTCCTGCACCTAGGGAGGAATAACTCCATGCTCCAGTACAGGCTAGGGGCTGACCTGCTGGAGAGCAGCTCTGCAGAGAAAGACCTGGGAGTGCTGGTGGATGACAAGTTGACCATGAGCCAGCAATGTGACCTTGTGGCCAGGAAGGCCAATGGTCTCCTGGGGTGCATTAGGAAGAGTGTTGCCAGCAGGTCGAGGGAGGTGATCTTGCCCCTCTACTCAGCCCTGGTGAGACCTCATCTCGAGTACTGCATCCCATTTTGGGCTCCCCAGAACAAGACAGACATGGAGCTACTGGAGAGAGTCCAGCGTAGGGCTACAAGGATGATCAGAGGGCTGGAGCATCTGCCCTAGGAGGAACGGCTGCGAGAGCTGGGCCTGTTTAGCCTGGAGAAGGGAAGACTGAGGGGGGATCTTATCAATGTCTACAAACACCTTAAGGGAGATGTCAAGAGGATGGGGCTGGACTCTTTCAAGTGGTACCAAGAAAAAAGGCAATAGGAACAAATTGGAACACAGGGAGCTCCACCTGAATGTGAGGGGGAATTTCTTCACTGTGAGAGTGACAGAGAACAGGAACAGGTTGCCCAGAGAGGTTGTGGAGTCTCCTTCTCTGGAGATATTCAAAACCTGACTGGATGCAACCCTGTCTAACGCACTCTAGGTGACTCTGCTTGAGCAGAGGGGTTGGACTCGATCATCTCCAGAGGTCCCTTCCAACCTCAACCCCTTTGTGATTCTGTGATATCCAAATCTTATGAACATCTCGGAAGTTCCTAGTGAAATATACAACTAAAGTTCAGTATGACAATAAGGGAAGATAATAATAGAGAAGGTATTTAATATAAAATGCTGGGATGTGGAGTTGGGCTGAGGGGAAATGGCAGGCTTTGGACTGCCCCAGAATTCACAAAAAAAGTAATGAAGCCTGAGGTGCACTGGCCAAGTGATCTAAAAAATTGGAACATACAGCATCTTCCCCCCCCCCCCAGAAAACTGCATTTTATTTTATTTTTTGTCAAATTCTATGGCTTCTGTAGTAGCTGCAACTATTTATTTTGTGATTGTTACAGATGCGAGTGACAGATTATTTTCTGTTCTTTCAAAGGAGAATATACCATAATTCAGAAGCTATTTGCTTCCCAAACAAAGACACTAAAATGTTCTGTCAGCATCTTCGGAATGTTTCAAGTTGGTGCAGTACCTTAGGTTTGCAACAGAAGCATGAGACTTGGCAGGCTGATTCCTAAAGCTGTTTTTTAAACTCTGTAACAATTCCTAAAGAACAGACAATGTCAATATTCTTTAAATGCTAAATCGCGTGTATGAATCTGTTTCCTGCAAGACTGGTCATGATGACTTCACTCATGTAACTCTGCAGAAACAAACCCATCCTTTCTGATGGTTGACATGGCTGGCCAGAAGCCAGAAGAAAATCCCTTTGCCAGTCTGATGAAATTGGACATGGTTTTAAAAAGAAAGAGATACTATTTTATTTTTGAAAAATCTCCTGACATCAAAACCATTGTCTACAAAATTTGAACAAGTTTGGAATTCTAGAGCATACTTTTTACATCTTCTTTTGCTGTGAGATTTCTTAGACCTTTTCCACTGAGTAGTTCTCAGGAGGCTCTATACTTGTATTTAGGGTTACTTAGCAAGGATTTATGAACCTCTGTTCATTCTTATCCATCCATTTTAAAACTTCATGTGGCTTATGCAAATTAAGTATTATGCTAAATAAACTCAGATATATTCCTAAGACACACTAAACAGATAAAAAAAAAAAAAAAAAAAAAAAAAAAGGTGGCAGATGAAGATCAGAGGAAATAGTTCAGTTTTATCATGCAGACTTCAATAATATGATAATGAACAGCCCCTGCAATGGTTTCCAATTTTTCATATACCTTATAAAATAAATAGCTCAGCATCATGTGGTTGGGAGCAGAGGGAAAATATGAAAAACCCTCAAGGCTTTGAAATCTGCAAGAAGGAAAAGTAACACTTCAACTTTCTGCCATAATCTGCAACACAAACAAAAAATCTAAGCATGTTTGTCAAAAAAATATAGAGAAAAATTCAGCAGTAATTTTCATCCATAATATCTCTTTGTTCCCCCAGGAAGATAATTGCCCACAGTCTTACATGGATTTTGCTATCATTTTACTATCTATTTTAAGCCCAGTCAAAGGGGCCTAGTGATAGCTATTTTCCATCTTAGAAGGTATTTCCAAAAAAGCACGTAGAAGTCTACACATCTAAAGCAGAAAATGTCTATGAACGAAACCTAATTTTATAACTAGGATTTTCTTACATATAAGCAATTTTGATTACTAGTTTTCCTAGTAGTCATGTACCAAAGCTATGAGTTTTTTTTAACTTATAAATTGGCAAGACACAGCTCTATTTTTATAACAAAGTAAATTCAATTTCCCTCTTACTACATGATAAAAAATACAGTTCTTTCCCTGAGGAACTTGGTTATTTATGCCTACATACTACTCAAAACTGTTGGCTATTATCAGGTTACAGCGAAATCACTGAAACAATGGACTGTCAACAGTTTTGTCTATTACTGTCTATTATCATTCATAAGAGCAAAGATTTCTTACTACCTTTAACCTCTCCCATGACAGCTGCATCGAATTACTTGATTCAGACCCCAAGATGTTATTCAGGATGTTGAAGAGATTACTTGTGATGGGGAATTTTCAGGATAAAGAGGGTATAAAATAGGCTTCACATGACCACAAACGTTACAATCCTTCTTTCATTTATGTTAAAAAAAAATTAAAAAAAGCAATAAAGCAGCTAATCCATCTTGGTAGCCTCTTAATCTTAAAAGTCAGTGTTTTCCAGAAGCTAAGGAGGATCAAATAGTAATCTGTTTTTCCCAGAGTACTCATCTCAGCCACAAGTTTCCTGTCATAGAAGGTATGGTGCTTTCTGCCTAATTGTTAAATGCCTAGGATTATCTTTTCAAGAAAACAAAGTTTTATTTTATTGTCAGGTAACGTTAAAGCTGCCTAACAATTTAACAGATTTAATCCTATGTTCAATAGACACCTATTCATTGAGATTAAGCCAATTTTACAATATGGAGCTATGTAGTCATCTGGAACAAAGGCAGTATGTGGTGGGGGAATAAAGAAAGCAAACAATAAGGAGTGACTGGCAAACGGGGAACCTATAAAGAGACATTTAAAAGGAGCAGCAAAGAGAAATGAATACATACGCTGAGTGAATAAGATAAGCAACAGAAGTGACCAAAGCAGGTGGATTATTCAGAAACACCATCCTACTGCAGCAGGAACTCCTGCAACTTTGCAAAGCATCTGTCATCATTGATTCACAGGGTCAGTCTAACTAGCGGATTTAATAATGGGGAGTTTATACAACATCAGCATATGAGACGTCCCTTAGGGTATTTTGTCCTCATCTCAACCCAGTGTAGCAGCCAAGTACTGCCAGTTGCATTTTACAGATGGAGAACCAAGGCACAGAGAGATTTAAGCCAGCATGTTCAGGGCAAGACATCTGTAGAAAGGGAAATGATTGAGTTGGTGCATGGAAACCCCTAGAGATCATTCTGATCTGCCTCAGCAGAAAACAAACAAAAAACTCCACATCTTAGATCCTGCATATTGTCACAGAAGAGAGTCACTGATTATTTCAACTATTTGGAAGATAGTTCAACTCAGGATGCCTTTTCAGTTAGTGTTTATATTGTAATTTGCCTGAAATTTTTCAGAGTTTTCTAAGAGACCTGGACATTACTTTGTCAAAATTAAACCCAATTCTTTGAATATTCAAAACTATAATCCTGTGTTCAGATGTTCTTTATGTGGTTTTAATCATATCAGTAAAGCTGCAGTGCAATCAAAAAGCTTTTCTTAGAAGAGAAGCATTTATTTTTTAAAAAACGCAGACAGAAAGTTGTTCCCAGTACTTTCCATGCCTCTTACAAATGTTGCTTTGAGGATTACAGCAGATAAACACCAAGAAGACCAGTGACACTGCAATGGTAAACTTTGGCAGAACTCTGGCAGATTCCGCTAATATTATGCTCAAAATTAGAGGGTGCCAGCAAGTACATGCAAGTGGGCAAAAATTTTTCATGTTTTCAGAACATCTAGACAAAAAATTAGGATAAAAAAAGAAAGTGCTATGTATACCCTGAATGCTCTAAATTCAGCATATTTTCATGGGTTACCAAGCCCCCCTGTGATGCTCCAGAAAACAGGAGCTCAAAGGGCATTTGTCTCACTTACACAAATGATCTCTGTCAGTATCTCAGAAATTCTTCTGTAAAGAATAGTTCAGCTGTTGGTTTGACTACATGATGTACTGGTGTGAAAATGGAAACAGAAAGAGAGAAAAGAGCACCTCTGTGTCTTAAAGATGAAACTCTTCTTTCTTACCATTAGATTTTAACTAGTGTTAGGAGATGACCCAATCGGTCCAGTATTAAAAGAGAGTAAAACGTAAAGGAAAAATTACCCCAGGAGCTACAGACACATGGATCTTATGAGTCTATAACACACCTCCAGGTTCAAATCAAAGTTCAAGTCAGAGTAGATGTAAGATTAGAGCTTCATATTTTGCAGTATTCCTCAGTGTATTACAGTTGTTTTCTTCAAGGGAGGGGAGGGAAAGAAGAGATTTTCCTTACAAAAATCTTCAGTTATGAGCAATGCACTGTATATTGAGCTGTCAAGAAGAAACAGTTTCCACTCTGACTGCAAAAGCTTTCCTGAAGGCAGAATAATGAATTTATCATGCAAAAGTAGACTCTTCAGATTACAGAGTTTGAAGCATGTCCAGCCTTTTAAGCTTTGATGGCATTGCTTACTTGAGTCTGCCCTAACCTACCTTGTCATTGTCAGGATTAAAATAATCCATGATAAAGAACAATGTGACACATACATGAGTCACACTGAAGTGATTTCACATTCAGTAACTCTTTGATCAGATTACGACTGTTTAATTAAATCTGGTGCCAAAAAAATATTGTATTTTCCTGTGTATACACTGCACCCCTCAGATGCCTTGACTCCTTTAAAAGTAACTGTACTTGAAAATAAATCCTCAGATAACCCATGGTGTAAAACAAGCTCTGAATAAGGAGTAGCAGAGTGAGAAGGAATGGGATGAAAGAGGATGTAGATGATGGGACATCAGCAGAGATTCCAGATCATCCAGATCATCCACAGATTGTCCCTTTTTTTTTTTTTAATCTACACAATATTAGAATCCAAGTGTTGTTGACTCATAAAAGAAGAAAGAGCTTTCTCTGGGTGGAAGAGCTGTTGCTTGTTTATTGTTTCTTTAAAAACTGCCTTTAAATCACACAATCATTCAAATATTGTGTTGCATGCCTTCACACTGAAGTTATGTAATATGAAAATGCTGTTTACTACAGTATCTTACTGTATCATTCCAACATCTACTGGGAAATGTAATTATCACACTGTATTACACTTCCTTTCAATAATAATTGGCATCAAAAGTGTTGTAAATGGAGGTATAATCACTTTTCACCAAAATCAAAGCCACACTGTATGCAGCTCCCCTCCATCCACCCAGCATGAGTTTTGTCATAGAAAGCTAACACCCAAAATAGGCTTAGCAAAGAGAGGGACACCAGGGCCCAGGGCCAGCACGGCTGGATTGGGACCTCAGGGCAGCTCAGCAGTCACCTAGGAAGAAAGTTGTTATTTGCCAGGCATCATACTTCTCCCAGCTCTACATCCCTTGTCTCTACTCATTTACATGTTTATTGTCTGTATTTGAAGGTAGCCTAATTGGTCTGAACAATTTATTCCCTATCTACAGAATATCAAGCTACTGAAAATCATGAATACAAAACACATCTATAGAAGGTATGATTTTATCTTTCTCTGTCTTCATCCACCAGTATATGTGCACTAACGTAACAAAATAATGTAATGCAATATTGGCAGACTATAATATAAACATTAACTTAAAAGGTAATCTTGAGTTGAACTACCTTCCATATAGTTGAAATAATCAGTGACTCTACTCTGTGACAGTAGCCAGTATCCAAAGCCAGCTCTGCCTTAGGTGTAAGGATGTGGAACAACACTCCTTGGACCAGATCTTGCAAATTGGGGTTGCAAAATAAGACAGCTGTACTGAAACATCAGTAGAGATGCTCCTGACAGCACTTTGTCACTAATGCCCCAGCAGTGTGAGGAAAGGAGGAGATGCCCACAAAGATCTTTGCCAACCAACACCATCATAAGTCAAAAAATGCATGAAAGGAAGGATGTGAGGGAGAAATGTGTCTCTCTTCTGCTGGATGCTGCTTCTCTCACACTCACTTATAACTTTTAAGGCTACTTCAGGAATCAGCCTCCTCTGTCAAAAAAGTCCTCAAATGGGCTGCTGTGCACTATTCGTGTTTGCTGGGACAGACCTAGCCCCTACTATGAGCTGAGGAGCCCTCTCTGGGCTTTGCAGCATGCTCCAGGCTCCCCATCAAACACGCAGTGCTCTGGGCACCCCTGCAGAAGGAGGATGCTGCAGGGCATCTCAGCTCTCTGCACTCTTACTTCACAGCTGCCGGCAGCTTGCAGCATCAGCCCTTAAGGAGCAGACGCTCACCTCTCTGTACACTGACCACAGCACAGGCCAGTGGTGAGGAATAAAATTGTTCCAATCTTCTTGCACAGAAGGGTACATGTGAACCAAGCCTGATTCAAAGCCCCCTGAATGCTCCTCTCAGTGATGCTGGCTGCAAGAAATGCCACAAAAGGGGACTGGATAAGGGAAAACATTAGTGTCTTATGTTTCCTAAACAGTTGGTTATGCCTTTAACATAATCTAATGTGATAAATCATCATGGATGTTTGGTGACAAATGCCAGCCTATAGTGATACCTGTTATAACACAAAAGAACCACCTAGAAAACCACCTTCAATATTTGGGAGAGAATCTCAGATTGGTTAAGTGACTGAGAATTAGTTTAATGATTTCCTATTTAGCCTTTAAATCTACGCTTAATCTGGTACTGCATTTCTAATTAGGAACTGAAAACATTGATTTAACATTTCTGTCACTACAAATTAGCTGTCACATGCTACCTCTATATTATTAAAAATTTGCTGTTCTGAATATATAAAGGAATTTGTATTGTCAGGCATGGGGCATAAGTTCTCATAATGAGCCATTCATCTTCAGGTCAAGTTTTATAATAACTGTTACAAGTTAGTTGGGAGTGAGGAAAATGAAAGAGAGAAAAATGGAATGTGAATAACCGCTGAAATTATAAAAGTGCCACATTTATACAGACTGAAGCACAACAGCATTTTAAATGGCACAATTGCTTGTGACACTTCATTTTCACTGCTGCCATTGTAACTTACTGAAACCACGCTGTGTATCAGACAATTCACAAATTTCTACTGGCACGGTATCTTATGTGACCAACACTCAGCTAAAAAAAAAAATGTCATTTTTTCTTAAGAGCCAATGTCTCAAAATTCACAGCCAATGGATCACATCTCATGGTGAAGACAGTGGGGAGAGGTATCATAGCCTTGGGAACAGGACTGGAATGACATACACTGGCTATTTCTTTCCTTACTCATGATCACTTAACATGTCTGCTGCCAGAAAAGCAATTGTTTTCATGTGGAAAACTTCTTGAGGGAAACAGGTAACATGTTTTATTGTCCTCCACATGACTTTAGCAAATACAGCCAAGGGTTATACACCTAACTATCTCTTGTAGTTGTTTTAAACCTACAAAAATAGGACCCACCTTAACCCACGCAGTCCAGCAAAGGGCTTGCTAACCAGAGTTATTCGTCTGAAAGCGCTTCCCTTAGTATTGGAGCTATAGCAGCAGCATGAAAAGCAAAACATTTCCAGTGTATATTAAGATTTACAGGGAATTTTCAGACTCATTGGCTACTATCAATCATCTCTGCATTCCCAAAAGGAAATTAGATTTCTTACCTGTTGTTTATTGCTACAATGCATGACGTAAGTCTATGAATTTGGAGTTGCAATAATACAACACTGAACATTACAAATCTATACCATGATCAAATAAAAGGGAAAAGGAGATGCAGTTGGCACATGTTTTCATCCAGTGTTGCAGAGAGAAAACACATTTTCAAAAATTGCCTTTCCTTTTTTGACTGATTCTTAATTTAAAATTGGGTTTTAATCAGTAAGGCTAGTATGTGAACTGACAAGGAAAGTTTACTTGGGAAGTAAAGGATTCTTTTTTCCTTCTTTTTGTCAATAGATTTATTCTTATGTTCATGTCAGTCCTATTTACAGCAAGGTCAATTTATAGCTCTGCCATGACTGCCAACCAGGTTCATCACTGATACATTTAGAGAACTTAAAAAACTTCAGAGTTGCTCATTTCAGGCCATAAATTTGAGAAACCTTATTCCTGATGGTTTCTAATCTAGGCTTTCTTCTGATCTTCTTGCTGTTTTTTTCCCCATTTTAATGTTTCTTTCTTTAGCAGAGGGGATAGAGCAGCAGCCTTGCTCCTCAGTAAGAGAGCCCTCCTACACTGGTGTCTGCCACAGCTCTGGCTCCCAAGGCGTTGTGCTGAGCTCTGCTAAGGCCCTGGTACTCTTCCTCTGCCCATAACTTCCACCAGATTTCTCCGGCACACTGAAGTCAAACAGAAAACTATTACGGCTTTGAATTAAGTGTCAAGGGATCGTCTGTGTTTTTAGAGCTAAGCTAGTAGCATAGAAAGTGGAGAGTGCAGATCTCCCGGCTGGAGGAGACACTTTGAACATGGAATTCCAGGTGCGTAAGAATTAGAGAAGTCCTAAATGCCCCCCTTTTCCTATGTGCCTTAGAAAAGATCAGTGCTCAGGAGCTCTGGAAAAATCTGTCTGTGGTGCTCGTTCCAGTTGGCACTGGAGTATGCTTGAATCTTTCCAACATTTCTGTGAGACTGGGGAAAGTCTCATGGGACATCCAGCATTATGAATACTCTTTTAATAGTTTTCACTACTTCTTTTGTGGGCCAGCACAAACCAGGTTATAATTTGGCCCAAAGAATGAGTGTTGAATTTGAAGTACATCAAATAGGTGGCTACAAAGACTGGGAAGTAGTCATGGACAGCTATTTCCTTTTCACCATCAGAGTCTGGCAGAAGTTCTCATCTTTCTTTCAAACTTAGAATTGCCATCCTTCTTGTTGAAAAACACTTTCCCAGTCCTGCGAGGGGCAGGTGAACATTAACTTGGCTTGGGTATTGATTTTGATCAATCTGGTAGCACTAGACTAAATAAATAAATAAATAAAATAAACCCACAAAAAAGCCAACTGTACAGAGTGAAGACATAAATCACTAAAAAAAAAAAAAAAAAAAAAAAAAAAAAAACTCAACAAAGATGTGAGATGTGGAACCATACTCCTCTGAGGGAATATTTAAACATGAAACATCACTGCTAGTTAATTCTTGTACTAGCCAGCTCCATCATCACACTTAAAAGATAGAAGATCCTCAGCAGCATTTCAAATTCCATCTGACTTGAAATACAAGCTGAATGTTGTCTGCTAATCCTTCAGATCATTAGACTGTGAGATCAGGTATTTTCCTAAACAAAGTCCAGCTCTTGCACAGAATCAAGACAGAAAAAATTCTGAGGAAAAAAAAAGATGTGACTAGTCACATGGTGCTGGCCTATACGAACAGCTACTTCTGCTTCTCCACCACATACATGAGGAATAGCTAGCAAATTGAGTGGAGAAAACTCTGGGAAACACACCATCTACTTGTTTTTGCATGCTTGTATTTTAGGTCAGCTATCTCATGCAGGACTGTCTTCAGGGTGACTGGGAGGCACTGTTTGAGTGATGTGTTAGATATTAAACTTATCAGAGAAAAAAAAATCCTTATAAAGAACTGGGTCAACAAATGGCTTTATTTTTGCAGGGTAGAGCTGTGTTCCTCCTATCCCTGGTGCTGTTCAACATTAATTTTTGAGTCACCTGAATGTTAACTCACCTCAACAAAGATGAAGCAGGGGATGATGGAATAACTTCTCTGGGTATTGTTTCCTAAAGCCATTTCTCATCACACTTCTTGGGGAGGCACCGTTCAAAATTTTAATATCCTGAAAAAGAAGAGAAAGAGATATAGAGTAAGTTTCACTTTTTTGCAGGCTAGACATTTAAGACAAAGTGGTTCATATCAAGGAGCGCTCACGTGTGTGCTGGACCGTGGGATACAGACTAAAAAGAACACAAGTTCTAACCTGTGGTACAAAACAACCTGAAAAGGCAGCCCCTTTGCATCCCAAAAGGAAACGATGTTTAGTCACAAGATGCATGTTCTACAGACCACAGTAATAAAGGACAAAACTGTATTCTCTTAATTACAATCCACTCCCAAGCAAAGACTTCTTCCCCAGGACACACTGTAAAATCGTATTTTTACCCCACAACTCACAATCTTGCCTATACTATGGAAACTAATTTGTGAACTTGTACTTTAAGACTTGCTCATAATACATTGCTTTGTATGTGATCAAAATGCTCTTCAGCATGACCTGTAACCTATTTAAGATGATAGCATGGCTTATTCAGGCAAGAAAACCTGACAGAAGCAAGCACAACAGGATTGCAGTGAAGGATTTGGCCCTTGCTGCAGAGTCTTTCTGGGATGCTGTAAATTAGTACCTTAACCCACAAAAACCTTCCTACTTAGCATTACGTCAGGCTACTTACTATTTTAATTGAACATAACCTTATAACATTCTGCAATAAAATATTTAATCTCTTTACAGCACAAAAATTGTGAAAGGAGAGAAAAGGAGAGTAATATGGAGAATTTTAACTGAGTGTGTGTGCGCTCTTGTATGTGCCTGAGATAACACATCCAGAAACAAAGTTTGACTTAAAATCCTCTGCTATCACGTTAAACATAAGCACAGGAAGAAAGAGCATCAATTTAGGTGGGCCCAGTCCCCCTTTCAACACTCATATAAAAACTGTTCCCTGAACATCAGAGCCAGGGTTCTCCCAGTGAGCCAGTTTCATGAGGACGAAAGAGGAAAAAGCTGGCATGTTTTCTGGAGAATGGTGCTCCTTTGCTTGCACAGCATCTTGGTTCAGCTTTTTGCTCTCATCAGAGCATCAGAGCGGTAATTAAGGTCTTGGCATATGGAGTCTGTGATGTGAGAAGGGAGGTCAGCGCTTCTCCATAAGCTCTCAGCAGGCAAGCTGGAAGCAATACAACTACCAGAGTACAGACCTCAGCAGAGGTTACCTGGCTTGACTGAGAAGCTGGATCAGCTGTCAGGATTGCATCTGGCACTGAAGTCCATGTAACCTCAATGCAAGCTTTTGTGTATGTCACCTATGAGCTGCTTCCATAACTCGTATCTCAGCTCCTCACAATCTGGCCAAGAGCCATAAGATATATAAAGTATAAGATATATGAAAGTTTTACTAATGAGGTTCTATCTTCAGTCTGGCTTTAGTGACACCAGCAAAGCTACATCCTGTGTCAGGATGGCTTATGAGCATTTAATCATTGAAAAAATATAGCTTTGGGTCAAAAAACTTATCCAGTAAACAGTATCTGTGGCATGTTTCTGGCACTCTCTTCCTACTCCAAGTTCTGAAACACAAATACTCTGAATTTTCAAAATGGCTTGTTTGTCCAAACAATCTTCAGCTTTTAGAGATAAATACATGGATTTTATCTTGGGGGTTAGTGTCACTGTTTCAAAAAAAGGACAAGCTAATCCAACCCAGTTTTGACCGCAGACAAAAAATTTTCATCATTTAATTTTTAACAAAATTTTTCATGCTGCAGATTCTTGTGTCACAAAGCCCTCATTTTAACTCTGCAAAATCATGGCCTGGTAGAATGGTAGATTTAAGAGTGGGAATACCTTAGAGAGCACTGCTACATTAGAGTCTTTTTGTATCCTACGGATAGAGAGCATCTTTTTGCAAATCATGTTTTTCACATGCACATTTGCACAGATCAGGCTTAGAAATAACTGAGTTTTCCCCTCCCACTGTCCTGTAGCCTAAAATTCTGCCTTCAGTGTGTTCTTAACCAAAGCAGAGGGCTGCAAGACAACTCAATAATTCAAGAAATAGTCTCAAGAGATGTGTGAAGTAACTGCAAAGATTATGTCAAAGGAGCTGAAGGCTCTTTGTAGTCATAAAATTTCACCTAATCTAATGTTGGGGGTCCTGGTGTCATAAATATGTATCATTATGTCTGATCTTTCAATTCCGTTGTGCACCACTGGTGTACAAAATGTGCTTTACCTGTGAGAAAGCATTTTGTACGTCAGCTTTCTTCCCTGTGATGACACATTCATGCTGGACACAAGCAATAAGAGACCAAGTAGTTGTCCAATCAGGCCAACTGTTTCCCATATTGTGGGGAAACTCTTGGCTTGCCTATACCTGATACAGCATTAGTTTACTCTACTGAAGGAGAGGACTGGTGTGATTTTGATGGGACAACACCATCCTTTGTCCTTCTCCAGTCAGCAGTGAGTACACAGATAGTTTACTCATAGACCTGAGCAATTCCTAGCTGCTTTAGTCTGCCCAGCAGTCTGAGATACATTTGCCCAAAGAATCAGGGAATCATAATAAAATGTAAAATAGACGTTTAGTAACAGTCTGGTTTTATAATCCATGAAAGTCTATTCCCATCAAACAAATTTTCCTAGTAAACAGTCACTGACCAAAGCAATAGGAAAGATCAGCTTTAACTAGCATTTGGTATTGCCTCCTCTTTTTTTATTCTTATTTTCATCAATTTGACTCAAGTGTTAAGGAACTCATGTCAGCAAAACTATAAAAGACTAATTAAATGCCTCTAGCTGTGACCTTTTAACGCCTGCTACTTGAGCACTGCAGTAAGTGTAGAATAGGTCAAACATACTTCAACTAATTAAGAAACCATGTAAAGTGAATATTAATAATCTGGAGCTCCATAAGGTCCTTCCGCTCTTAAAACAAAGTAATGTAGTTGTATAATACAACATTTGTGAATTAATTAGCACTAGTTAGTTCTCATCTTACACAATTTACCCCTCATTCATTTTCAGGAAGCCCTTGAACTACAGCATAGGAGGTTATTGCCTAACTTCCCATGGGAGAAGAAGTACAGACATAGAAAGCACACAAATGAATCGAAAATTAACTAAAAGGATAGTAAAGAAAGAAGAAATTATGCTGAAGAGATTTTATTGCTTCTGGAATCAATCCAAGGGAAAAAGGAGAATGAATGCCAAGAAGCAAAGCAAAGCAAAGAATTCTAAAACAAGGTATTTTCTTACAGGTTCCTAACCATTAGAAAAATTTCTAAAAACTCGATTGTGCTTTTTATTTGGCAAACGGCAAAAGGGAAAGGATAGATCACCATTTTCTGACCTTTTACAGCATCTCTCCAGCTACAGACACATCAACAGCTGATCACCATCCTGTATTGACTAGTGCTCAATGAATTATCTGTGAATTACTTCTGAAGACAGTGGTCACCCTTTACATCAAGTTTAAACAGCAGAATTTTTGTAGCAGAGGACTGCAGGTGTGCCCTGTCCAGAAGGAGACCATAAACTGTCCCGTGTCAGATGGCTCTGAAACGGATGAGGGCAACCCATCATGTGCCAAAATTTCAGCTGTTGGAGAGCTGCACATGTTGCTGCTGCCCAGGCATATCTAAGGAGGGGTATTAGCCTCCAGTACCAGAAGAAAATAGAGGGGACATGTGAGGACATACGGGAAAGGAGACACAGGAAAAGATATGAAACGGGAGATGTGAGCAGAAACATGAAGAGACGCATATAGAGAAATGAAGCAAAGGAGACGTGGAAAGGCACACTGCTGGGGACATGGCTGGAGGCGCGCTCTGGGAATGAGGCACTCCCTTTTGGGGAAGAATGCGTGCCTTTGGAGGGATAGCAGCCCATGGGGGATCCACTCTGGGACAGAGACATCTTCAGTGGACCACAGCCGTGGGGGACCAATGCAAGGGCTGGGACTTCTCAAGGAACCACTGTGGGGCATCTGTGAAGGGGCAGAGGCACTGCAGTGGAGAAAAACAGTGTGAGAAATGTGGAGTGACAGACAGAAATCTTCACACACTGACCCTAATCCCCTGTCTCTCGTCTCCCCCAGAGGACTGAGGGGCCTGGTGGGTGAGGAGAGGTGTTGTACTGAAGGTGAACTTGAGGAAAGGGGAAGAGAGGTATTTCCCTAAGAATCTGGTTAATTGTTTATGTCTTCTTCTTCTTCCCCCCCCCCCCCTTTTTTTTCCCTCAGTATCTAAATTGGTAGTTAAAGGTTTCTGTTAACAGGCAATAAATTAAATTAAGTGAAATTCCCCTAAGTCAAGACTGTTTTGCTTGCAACACCCTAACACTTTTTAATCAGCACCTTGCTTAGCTGAGGTTGAACATTATGATTTTCCATACTATCACAGTATATAACAGGCACGTATAGAAAATACAAAAATTTCAACAATCAAAAAAACCTAAATCCACATCTCAAGAACTGGCATAGTTATCTTGGTTCTCAAACTATGTTCATCTAATCAATACCAATGCAAGTTAATGCCATTAGCTCAGAGAGTGCCTTCCCAAAATGCAGGCTCTGCATTTTGTTCTGCAGGCTAAGCCACACACATGACACATTATTTTACTACAGAATGTATGGGTTGTTTGCTTAGACATGAGATGATGATGAGGGCAATCACTAATTCTTTTTCTTTTTTGTTCCCAGGATCTGATACAAGAACACAAAACTGGATTAGACTTTCTGTTCCCTTTCATCTGGACATTTTCATGATCTTTTCAGTATCAGCTAACATTCTGTTTTAAAATAAAATTTAAATGTTAAGCAGGGTAAGCAGGAACACAACTCCAGTATTTCTATAACAAAATTAAAAACATTTAAAATGTAAGTATTTGCCTATTTGTAAATTACTTTAACCTTGCATTAGCAATTAGTAAGTCTCTTAGTAATTGGCTTCCAATTATAAACATCTTCACTCCCATTAAAATAAGAATTCTGTTTACAAGGGAAAAATCACTAAAACTTCTGCACTGGTCCATCAAGGATTGGCCTTCACAACTGAAAAACAGAATTACACATATGAAACCTTCATTCAATTAAGAAAACAAATTCAGACTAATGTCACAGTTCAAGATGATTAATCAAACCTTTGTGGAGAACTGTATCATTATAATATTTATTTATTAGGCTCTTACAGATCTCCTTCAGAAGCAATCCCCTCTTTCCTGTGGTGGAAACAAAACCATAGAGAGTTGAAGCGATTTGCCATCCATTGCACAATGCCTCAATGTCTAGGCTGAAAAGAGACTCTCAGTCTTCTGCCAAGTGCTCTGTCCACTTGACTGTACAATCCCTGCACTTCAAATTTATTTACTAATTCCTGCACAACGTAGCTACTGACTATACACTTAAATAATAAAGGTTTCCCTTAGCTTGCTACTGCCACCAAATTGAGTTTTGCTACTGAAACACAGTGAGAAGCACATCACAGCTCTGCACAAGCATGTATCAAATACACACCAAGTCATGACAGTTTCATGCTTTCACTGTGGAATTTCACCCAAGACATATCCAAACAGAATTCATTATCCCAGTGCAACCTGAAATGAGCATGCATGCAATTCCAAACAGCTTGTAAAAGGATAGTAGAGGGTTAAAAAACTTCATTTTTACTAAAGCTCTGTGCTGTATAGACTTAATTAGGGCATAGGTCTAAGGAATCAAAAATGTGCACCTGAAAAATACAGCAATGGTTATCTAATGTTTTCCTAGAGATTTTTAGCATTTTCAGTGTAATCAGAAACATTGAATGTTAGAATGAATCATTCCAAAATCCCATGTGAGTAGTTCAAGTGACGTTGTGGCATGAAGGCCTGTTTGTGATTTTGTCTCATCTGCTTTACATCCAACATACCACAAGATTGTTTGATTCACAGTAGGGTGCAAAACAACTTGTAATATCTGTTTGCTTGGTATCATTGTATAAAATAGTAAAACTAAGATAACTCTCTGAATATAAGAAAACACTTCTTCACTGTGAGGGTGGTTGAATACTGGAACGTATTGCCCAGAAAGGTTGTGGAGGCTCCACCCTTGGAGGTACTCAAAACCCAAACGGACATGGTCCTGGACAACCTGTTTTAGTCAAGGAAGGAATCAGACAGCTGACACCAAGCTTGCTGTTTGCAGAACCCACTGTTTTTGCCTTCCTCCCCCCCCCAAGATGAGATTTGCTAACTTCTTTGAATCAGCCTGCTTTTGATCCATGGAAAAGTGTATATAGACATTGGTGATACACAGTGGGGTCCTGGTGAGAGAGGACACCTGCTTTCACTTTGGCTTTCCATCATCAAAGGGCTCTTGAGTCCAATCATCATGACCTTACCAACAAAATGTGTCCAGCACTGTGGCCATCAGAAACAACAGCATGTAACAACAGTATCAGACTCATATTGTATGTCCAGTATTCAACCAACATGCTTGATTATTAGTTGTTAATTGTTGATTGATATTTGATTTTTAGTTGTTAACAGAGAAATTACCTAGTAGCTGAGCATAAATAAATGTGTTTTGAGACTTGCCTGGTGTCTAAGTCTCCCAGAACACTCATCTCAGTAATCCCCAATTCCCTTGCTTGCAAAAGCACTCAGAAGAGAAGTGAATGGATGAAGCTAAACCTCAGTACGCTGGATCTAGATCTCACCAAAGAATAAATATTATAAATGTTCTAAATGCTCAGTTTCTATTTGAGCTTGAAGAAATCAGCTTATTGGTGGCAATGCTTATCACACATGTTTCTGTAAACCAAATATCTAGAAACTATTTATGTCCCTAATAGTAATACAAAGAAGAAAGAAAGAAAATCTATTAATATACAAAATAAACTGACACGTTCACCACCACTATAGCCACTTTTGCAACACTTGTCTAGTAAATCAGAAGAACAATTCTCTGATGAAAGTTCTGACCTTTTTATCCTAGCAGAGATAACCTTTCAACTTAACTCCACTCAAACTAGCAAATCATTTTATGGCTTGCAATGGTGCATTAGTATTATTGTTCACAGTATATGTACAATGACAATACTTAATACAAAAAGAGTCATCATATGAATAGCTATCTGAATTTCTAAACCCCCAAATCTATTAAAAATTAGATGTTGAATCCCAAAGCAGGGTTTTGATCCCCACAAAAAAAAAGAAGTAAAACTAGAGATTTTAGGAATTCTGGTAGGGATATTTTATCTTCCAGTTACGACCTTTATGTGGAAGGTTACCCAGTGCTTGAATGATAAGCAGCAGCATAAAATCCATAGACAAGCAGACCAATACGGCATCTGCACCACTTGTATCTTCAAGAGAGTTCAAGTGGTATGTCAATAAGCAGAGGCCTTGTAACAACTTCTCACTACAGGTAAGTAAGTGAAATCCCAATGCTACAGCTGCTACTGACAAAATCTCTGTTGATGACATAGGGCCAGGATTGCATGCAGGGGGATGATTTCTCTTAACATGGATGTTACCCAAAGGGAACCCAATACTTAACTGTGGAAATCTCAAACACAAGTGTGCTAAAACAAAACTGGTATAAAGCATTATTTTCAACTACTCCCTACTCCCCAAAACCTTTCTTGCCCTGAAAGTTTGAATATGTCACCATAGTTGATCTGTCTCATTTGATGAGGTGTTGAACTCCTTGCTAAAATGTTCAGTGCATTCACTTATTCAGTGTTGTTTAGAATGACACTCCTTAAAATGTGATATCAAATCAGCACAACAATATGAATAATAACAGTTTAACTTAGTGTAACTGATAAAGCATCTCTCTTTTCTTGCGAAGGAATTATCAGTGCATGATAAATGAAGTAGGAATCAAATTACAGGATTAATTAAGAAATGCTTCAAAAATAACACACAATCTTTTCAAGAAAACACCACTGTATTTATCCATGCAATTAGCAAGACCAGTCTTGCTCCTACCTTTCAATTAACTCAAAAAGTATAGTTATTTGGGCTCTCATTTAATTCCTTCAAATTTTAAAAATTAATCTAACTGAAATAGTCATGCATATTCTTGGGTAGAAGAAAAAGACTATTTCTGGCCTTCAGTCATGCACCTGAAGGCACTTCATCTTAATTTAGACTATTTAATGGGTCTTGTGAGCTTCTCTGGAAGAAATGTAAAATGCAACTGTTCTTTTTTTTTTTTTTTTTTTTTTATTTTATACTTCTCCTAAGTTAAAGCTCCACTTATTTTTAAGGTCATTCATATTAACACAATGGCAGGAGTGGTCAGCAGTAGGTGTTTCAGTTTCACTTTACAAGAAAAGGGGACTTTCACTTCCAGAGATAAATAATATGATTAGTTTAATGAAAATGTAGCAGTTTACAATTCAAAAAGTAGTATATTCAAGATACAGCACTGCAATTGAATCAAATGAGACAGAGGTACTTTGTTTAGTTCTTTGCTAAATAACCAGTCTGAAAATGCTGTAGTAGTGTTCTAATTGTAGTGGCTTGTTTGCACAGCCTACAAATAAAATAGTCAAGAAACCTTTTTATTTCTAATCAATGCTCTTGCAGGCTCAGGCTAGAAACTAAATATCAAAGTGCTCCCCCCCCCCCCCCCCCCAGCCCTTGGAACATTGTCATGAAGGGTTGGTGACTAAATTTCACCTTATAAAACCAATTCAACTGCCTTCAAAAAAGCATCAACAGGCACTTGAAAGCACTTCTATGGAAAATTTCAAAAGAAGCAATAGGGCCCATATCTCTCCTCTGGCTGATCTGTTCTTTATGGGTTAACAGATGATCTTTTTCTGTGCCACTCTTGTTGAGCCTAAGTCCAAACTAGCTCCCGATTCAGGTCTTTATTTTGTTTTAATTGGGTTGTGTCAGTAAATGACTCATCCCCTATATTTGCAGTATTTTTTCCCATGCTGAACAAAGAAGTTCATCAAAGACTGCAGTGCTTCCAACAACTTCCACAAGAGGAAGACAGGAAATACATTTCTAAATTCTGAAAAAAAAAAAAAAAAAAAAAAAAAAAAAAAAAAAAAGATCAAATAGAAGCATATACTCTTTTCTCATCCCCAGATAAGGGTAGAAGACCAATATTTAAAAATAATTGCCAAATGAAATACTGACAAATTAGAATAAATACTTAATTACACATTCTTCCCAAACTTACATAAATTATATGTAGGCAGGATTCTTTCTCAAATTTCTTCTCAATTTATACAAAGTTCTTAAACGTGATACTCTGCCAGAAAACATGTGTTGATGTTGTCAAAAGAAAACTACTGTCTTAAATATCTTCAGAATACCTCTAATTTTCTCGGTATCCTATTGCCTTGGATCTCTGTATGAGACTAGAGCAATAATATGGCATCCTATAGAGATTACTATGGTTATGACCTGCTTCAGCAGCTTTTTGCTTGCAGAAGGGACCAAGTGCTTTGTCTCACTAGCCAGAAGAGGTTTCCTTGATGCCACAAATGCCTGCACTGGAACAGAACTAGTGCAACCAGGCCTGCACCAGCTTTCCCCTCTTGGGCACAGGCTGAGGCACGGCACCACAGTGCATCTGTTCCTGGCCAGTGCCCAAGCAGATGCATCAACAGAGATTTAAGGAAAGTCCATGGGAGGCTCTGACCAATATCCAAACTGAGAAGAAATGAGTAGCCCTTTTGCATTTCCTTCCACCAAGCAAGTAACGGCATATCCTTCTTTATTTGAAGGAAAAGGCTTGTGTGAGGTGTCAGGGAATAACCAGTACTGCTCTCCAGCTTGATGCGAGGATCTCCAAGAAAATAGCCAGAACCTCCCTCCTCCCTTTCCTGTTACTACAGTTTAAGATGTTAATGCTTTTGCTGGGAGTTCATATAGGTCACAGTAAAAAGCCAACACAGTGGCAATACTGAGGTAAGTCTAGGAATACATATATACACCTATGTCAGTTAGTGGGCAAGGGGGGAAATCAGGAGAGTCAAATGCTTAGATTCATTTCCAGCTTTTTTCAGGTGATGAATGCTGCATTGAAGAATTCATCTCAAAATCATGCTGAGCTTACACTAAACGTACATTAGGTAAAAAGCACAAGCCAAAGGAATCTGCTTAGGGGAAAAAAAAAAACAAAAAAACAAAAAAACAAACAAAAAAAAAAAAAAAAAAAAGAAAAAAAACACATTCATTTTGGCTCCCCAGGGCCAAACAAGAAAAACTGCAACAGTACTACTGTCTGCAAGCTCTCATATTATGAAAGTAAACAAGCAACTGCCTCACTTCACTGCAGCTTTTGATGACCAGACCCAGGAGCACAATTTCTTGTTCCTCTGATGCTCTTGCACTGGTATTGGCAGTGGAGCTGGCAGAGATGCACAAGGACTACCAAGCTGCCCTCCTAGTCCTGCAAATCTGTCAGCAAGCTCAGTCTTACCTGGATTTTTTATCTATTCCCTTGAATCATAAATATCAAGTTTACCTTTTTTCCTTGCAACAGCACAGCACAAAATATTCCTGGTACACCTTCTCTGTTCTATTGTGCTAAACACCATGGTAGAAGGGTTTGAAACAAAAATATCAGAAGGAGGGGGAAAGAGAGAAGAAGGAGAAAAATAGCCTTTTGACTCCTTCTTTATCTCTGTGACTATTATGTGTCCAAAGAAAAAAAGGATAATCTATATAGGCTGAATAGCGTCTTTTTCCATTTCTAATGACAGTATTGCCCCACCGCTTGTGCAGTTTATGTGAGCCTCTGAAATGCTACTTAGAAGGTAAGCAAAGAATTTATTCGTATCCTGACTGAAATCTTAACCATCTAATTAAATAATTTTTGCTAGTCCATATCTAATTATTATCAATAAAAAAGAAAATAAATTAATAAACTATTATCAAAAAGTCTCAATACAGATAAAAACAGATGCTGTAGTGCTTATTCCATCTCTCTGGTGTTATGCTCATCCAGGATCACTCTGACTCCTGAGGTTGAGGGCTTTAAGGTTGAGGGTTGTAAGAGAGAAAGGATCATGGTAAATAGTCAGTGTCCTGAGTTTTTCTCCAGGAGGAAGAACTGATGATGATAACAGGAGCTTTTTTCTCTTTGGTACAGGACCTGCTTGGGGTTATTTTTATACATTTTAAAACACACTTTACATTTTTCTCTTTCTATACTGTTCTGCAATTCCACGTCACATCCAAATTTGCTATATCACACAGAATCACAGAATGGGTAAGGTTGGAAGGGATCTCTGGAGATCATCTAGTCCAACTCCCCTGCTCAAGCAGGGTCACCTAGAGCATGACTGCATGCAGGTGTGATTTGAATATCTCCAGAGAAGGAGGCTCCACAACCTCTCTGGGCAACCTGTTCTATATATGGTATACTTTACATACTTTCTCTTTGCTCCTTTTGTAATGACTAAAACCAATTTTAACTAGCTCCCAAGGCTGCATTTGTTTAGTGGCCAGTAATTTACCATTGGTCGGTCGATTGTTTATAACTGATGGCTCTGATATCAACTATTTCCCATGCTTTTAAGGTCTCTGCTATTATATAAGGTCTGTACTACTCCATTCTGTGTTTTTATCCCAGATTCATAGATAATTCATGCTAAACAGAATTGTTACTTATTAGTCCTAGCTATCAGATACACAAATATGTCAAAATTATCATAACAATAAGCACTACATCATATAATCACAAAAACTAAGATAAAGCTAAAGCTAACTAGATAATAGGTTGCTGTTACTGCTCAATAGACCCAAACAAAGCTCCAGGCAGGTCAAGACAAGCCCAGGAAAGTCAGCCTGATGCCATCCTCTGGCTTTTGATAGTCCAGCAAGGATATTGCAAATATCCTATGGATTTAGGCTCCTGGTTAGGACTAAGCTCAGATCTTCTTCGATGTCTTTGCTCTATCCTGTCTAATTTTGTCTCATTACAACCTGTGAAGGTCTCAGAGAAACCCACTGAGATATATGGCCATTATTTGAACTGCTAAGAATTTGAATTTTACTGTAAACATAGCTCACTGTTACCAAAACTTTTACGATGAAAATAACTATAAAATTAAAATGACTTAAAAAAAATGTATGATACAAAACCAAATTTCTGAAATTCTTTCAGCTGAGGAGACCACAATGTTACTTCTAAGACTATGGTGTGTTTAAAATCATATTCTTTAACATAGCTATCATAAATAGATACATTCCATCAGGTAAGTTGTACACAGTAAGGCATATAATGAGGTGTTATATAAGATATATAATGATTTGTGGACACTTATATGCACATAGATTTGTATGCACTAAGGCACAATAGATCTTATCAAGAGCATTACAGACAATGACTGGACATAAATGGAACAGTTTCACAAGCACACTTGGTCACATTACAATTAAACAACCAACTAAACACTGAGAGCTGTTATATTCACATAAATATGCCTATCCTGCCATGTGCCACTTGCTGGCATTCTTCTAAAGAGACCTTCAGAAATGTTCTCTATGGTCTGATAGCTCTCCATTGTTGATGCACTGATATAATCTCTAGAATACTATTATTATTCTTCTTATTATTTTAATTACCTGATCAACTCCTTGAAAATAAAACAAATCCCTTCTATCAGACTGCTGTAGGATTGCCTATCACACATGTATATTGTCTTTTATATCCCCATAATAGAGGAGACTCTGGTTTGTATTATCTGTTATCTTTTATCCATCTGAGGGCCATCAGTTTATATACTGCTGTTTTAAAATATTCCCAACACAACATTACCAAAGGTGCAGTCATCCCAGTCACAAAGTGATAGATACACTTAACGGCATGCAATCTGTTAAAACTCAGTACACTATGGGAAACACTTCTATACTTAGCGGCTTCATAATTGCTCCTTGCAGTACTTAAAATATCCTGTTTTTTAAATGTGCAAAGTTACATTTTTCCATATGTACACACACACACACTCTTTTCAGATTACACACAGAAACATTACATTCATATCCCACTGATCTATTAATTTCAGTCACTACCAGTAATAAGAGGTTTATCTATCTTCATCAACAGAAACTGGTTTTCTCTGGTTTGGATATATCTTTGAATCAGATCAATTTTTCTTTATTTCTTTTGTGTGTTCGTATTTTTCTTTGTTGTCATTTCATATCATCACTGACCCTTAAAAGGTATTTCATACATATATGCATGTATGAAAATACAAACAAAACAAACAGTGAAACCACTTTTCTATATGTAAAGACCATACCCGTTCACCATTCAGTGAATGCTAGAGACTAAAATAATGATTTTTTTCACTGGCTATCACCTCTGTTATTGTGATTTCAGACTGCTCCTCACAGTCTGTGTGATCAGCTCCTCAGGCTGGACACAGATGCCTCAGTAATCACGGCTCAGACTTCTCTCTCTGTGGCACCTCTTCTTTCTTTCTTTCTTCATCCCTTCTGTAATCAAGTCTTTAGTACCTCTCTCTCTCCAGCTCTTGCTTCCTTAGAGTAATCCTCTTAATTGTTCCTGACATAGACTGCACTTAATATCCAGTCTTGTTTTTGTTTTGGTTTCTGTTTTCTTTTGTATCGAACCAACGCACAAGACAGCATGCAACAGCACTGAGGTGCTTTGATTCCTGATCAACTCTTATTTCTACCAGAACAGTATGTTTTTCCCAAGGTTCAAATACTAATTTTACAAGAGCCCCAGAAAGACAAGGGATGACTCTGGGCTGAAACTCAGAATATGGAGGCAGTGGGTTTAACCTCTTATTGCACTGATCGCCACCAAGATGCCCAGTAGGACATTTATTGAAGCATTATTCCAGTACCTCAGTTCCTCCATCAAGCTTCATACTAAGCAAAGGTATTGCTTTATATTACATGGTAGTTCCACATTTAATACCTTTTTTTCTTCCTAAGAGTACTCTGAAGTCATAATGGCAAAGACTTCAGCAGTTTGTACTGCTTCTTTGTCATTTGTAGTGCTAGGATTTTCCTTTAGCTTACTGTCATCTATTTTCCTTCAGTGCACCCCTGTTTCTCTTATTCAGGCTTCTAGATCATGATATGCTGTTCCTACATTTAGAGGCCTGAAAACTAGATTCCTTTCTGGGGTTAGACCATCAGCCATAGCTGTTTTACATGCAGTCTGCTGATTGTCTACTCCTACTGTTTAGAAGATCACAGACAGAGGCTAATAACTTTTTTTTTTTCTGTTAGATACACATTTATTTGGCTTGTTCTCTTTCCTCTGATATGATTTTTTAGCTTCTGATACCCCCTTTAAAGCTTGTACAGGTCAGTGAACCTCCTTGAAATTAACGTTTGCTGCTGCAGGAGATATATCTAGCCCAGCGTTTACAGCTGCCCACTGGGAAGTGGTAGTAGAAGCTTACACAGCATTATCGCAGTCACCTGTGGAAAGCCAAATAGTTCTTTTTCATTTAAGAAGCCATTCAATGCATGTATTCATATTTAAAAAGTCTGATTTTGGAGTCAAACTTGTTTAATATTCTGGAGTCAGCTCAGTAGCTTCCTAAAAACTTGATGCAGCTCTGATTGCATGTTGCTCCTCCTTCCCTTTTCCCTCCACTTTTTCATTTTACATCAGTGAACAGTACTCCAGAATGACTCCCAATTGCCCTTTACAAGAGTGCTGTGGCCTGAGACCCCCTACTAAACTACTCTGGAGTAAGGAGAGGGATGAACTAAGTCAAACCATAGGTCTCTGCCCCAGCATCATCATTTCTTTTGGAAGGTGTTTTAATAAGCGCTATGGTTATGTCTCACTTTGTTCCCAATGCTGCTTTTAACTTTTCCTTTTCAGTTTCACAGTCTCAGTAGTCTGTACCCATCTCTTTAATGATTTGTGCCTCCTACACCATTGCTTTGACTGCTGTTTGAGTCTCTTACAGATGTTGTACAGATATGGGATGGGGAGAGTGGGGGGGGGGGGCAATGTTCATTCCCTGATTTTTACTCCTATCTGCCTTTTCTCCTTTAAGGAAGGCTTTAGTGCTTCTTTCAGCATTTGCTTCCTCAGAGAAGCTATTTACGTGCTTTTTGGTCACATATTTTAGACTTGCTCTACAGCTACAAACCATTCCTGAGCTTTACAGTCTCCCTGTTTACACTTTCTATTTCATTTTTGATCTCTCGGTTTTTGTCCTTCAGTTTTGAATCTCCTCAGCCAGTTTTTCCATTATCAACAACATAGCCCTTTCCCCTCCCCACCTACTTTCTTCATAGGATAGTTTTATTCATGCTGTTTCTTCAAATATTAGAAACTCTGTTAGCATCTAAGAGTGTCCTGCAAGAACATATATTCCAAGGGTCTGGTCCCCACTGCCTAACTGGGTCACCTTTTCCTATGACAAGCAAGCAGACAAATGCTCAGGGAACAGAATGAGTAAGCTTCCACTTCCACTTCCACTCCTGACTGCTCTTAAGAAAAAAGAGGCAAGCATATGCAAATCTCTTTTCTGCCCTTCTCTTATAGATGTTTCTGGCTTTTCTGTTCTTCAACTTACTTTGCACATCAGCCTGCTAAAAAATAAAAATAAAATTGGCATGCACCTACATTGGATTGCCACATCACCTTTTCTTGTCAAGCTCTGTCAGCTATCGCTGCATTGCCTGACACCTGGCCAAATGAGCACTTGCCTAGGTTGAGTTGCAACAAATTAAGAGAAGGAGGTAAAGACCATTTATTTTGCCCTTCTGATCTTTCAGTGATCCTTGATCACATAAGCTGTCTAAAAACAAGTTACTACACTTTAAGCAAGATACTTGCCAGGACCACAGGAATGCACATTATTCCTACCTCTAGTTCTCACTGATGACCCAGCATACCATAAAAGCCTGTCTATGTTCTCTACCAGTTTGATTCACTAAAACTTGTGCAGTTTATATAGGCCAAAGAAACACATCTTCAGGCAGAGCAAGGAATTTATTGTTGACCTAACTGAAATCTTAAGTCATATGAAATGATTTAACAGTCTGTGGCTTTTTACAGTGGCTACAATGGAGTACATAAGAAGCTATATCGAGCCCCATTTACTAATTCTTAACAAATACAAGTTAAAATTTCAAGAAATGTAGACTTGCCCTCTTAGTTGTTGATGTCACAGGTCACCTATCTGTCCATAGCTCTATCATCACAATTATTCAGTAAATGACAGGCTGTGAAATATGAAGCTCTATGTTTTGTGAGCTTCTGCTGGAGCAACACAATGTTCCACCATTCTCTCTACAAATCCAGGCATCAGTCTTATAACACAGTCATTGCTTAGCTTAGAAGTAACCACTCATACATACACGTACTTGCTGAGCTTTTCAAAGTATCTCTGCTGAGCCAACTGTTCATTCACTGTAGGCAAGGATAAAACTCCCATGGAGAACAAAGTTCAGCCACAGCTAATTCTGTGACTCTATAATACCTATAAATTCAGCTTTTGGTCTCCTGATACCTAAATCAAGTGTACCACAGATGTGTGTCACAAAGATCTCTTATTAAATATAGCCATAATTCAAATTTATTAAAAAGAAGATAACTGCTTAACTCTGCACCTGCAAGCCATGTGCTGAAGTAAGTAATGTCCTCTTACAGCTGCCAAAAAGCCATATAAATTCCATATTGTGCATTCAGCGAATTCAGCACAATCACAGTCACAGGCCCACAGCCTTACCCAGACAAATTTAGCACTACTTGGCAATCCATGGTGCACAGATCTCGTATTAGTGACTGTGCAACCATGCTTTTAGTGCTGAGGAGTATGAACTGGATACAAAGGCCCTCTGCTTATGTGCAATAGCTGAACTTTTTTACCTGCTCCTACTGACAAAACTGGAATGGCTCCAAGCCCCATCTTCAGGCACATGCTGGCACAGAGAGGAAAAGATCAGCAGGAAACTGACAGATTGATGACAATGGGGAGGATGAGATCCACTATAATGAGTCCTGTGAAGTAAAGCTGACAATAATAATGATTGGCATAAAACAGTCCCAAGAGAAGTAACACAATGATTATCACAACAGGAGGTATTTGCTCATAAGAGAATGGTTGTGACAGCTAAATATAGCTGGCTTCCCTGAACAGTGAGGAGCACATGATAGTGCTTTTCATGTATTTTGGAAATATAAGTGACTGATTATTTACAGCTGTGTTATCATGAGAGTTACTTGCAAAAGGGTCTTTTCATTTTCAGGATCTTTTTGTAATGAGGTATTTTACCTCCATTGCAAAACAATGAAAAATCACCTTCTAACAAAAGAAAGGATGAATTTAGTGTTCAGATCACAGTGACACAGATAGATAAATTTTATGATGTATCTGATTTACTGCATTATATTTCCATCAAGGAAAGCTTTGGAAAGGTTTCAGCACACTTGCAAATGCTTTATCTAGCCAGTCATACCAAACATAAGGCTCTAGGGCAATGGTTAGTAATATATATGAGCTAAGAAACTTTTCCCATCTTTAATTTGAGTGATCAGGCATGAAGTGGGGCAACTCTTGAACTCCTAATGGAAATATCAATACATAAGCAACTGAAAAGCAACCGTGTTCTCATCTGCCCTAGAAATCTAAGAAGGGTATAATACGTATCTTTTTGTCTAACCCAAAGGAAAGGGGACTACTCTGCCCAGAACCTTCCACCTCACATGTTACAGCATTATGGAGTCTGGGAAAAACATTTTGAATAGGTTTGTGTCTAACACTCCATGGTTACAATGGTGAACGCTAACAAAAAATCTAAGAGGGCTGCTAAGCCTCCTGCTTCAGGGCTTTAACCTGTCTCTTGCAATTAGAGATGAGGAGCAGAGCCAGTGTAGGAGAAACTGGAAAAGGGACACACAGATTATCCCACATTTGCCTATTACAGGATTTTTCCTTTCTCAACATCTGCTGCTGGCCTCTGTTAGGCACGAGACACTGGACATGTGGGCTCAATATCTGCACCAGGCCTTTAAATCCATTTAGTTCTAGAACAATTTTTATACAGTGTGCTTTGGCAACAAAAAGTATTCTCCAATACAGAACCATACGCTTCATTAACTAATTAGCATCGTCTTCCAATGGTTCACTTTTTCAGCTCACAGCCCTAACAGCCCTTGCACTGTGACAGTATCCACATAAACAACCACGTACAGTGAGCCCCACAGCCATGATAAACCATCTGTGGATCTGTTGTCCAAATCAAATACCTGGCACTGCTTCTTCAAATTACTGCTCTCTCTCTCGCTCTCTCTCTCTCCCACTGCTGATTTGCAGACACAGCAGAGTTCAGGCAGAGCCAGAAAACCTTGAGATGTGGGAAGAAGGAGCTCCATGGCTCTTGCATTAATGCTGTGACAGCCTACCCTCTGTGAAAGTGCCTTGTGACTTCAGCTGGGTGAGATTTTACATTTGCTTTTTATCAGAGGAATAAAATTCATTCCACTAGTTCACTGGCAAGTTTTCTATCACCAAGCAAAGATTTACAAGAGATAGGAAAGAGCAACTTGATTTATATTTCTCTCCATTCAGGATTCTTCTTGGAGGAAGTCCTACCCTGTACAGTCTAGAAAGCAGCAGACAAGAAAAAGCATTTGCTTATATATCATTGCCTTAGATGGGCTCCTCAAAGACCTATGAAAATTTTAGCTCAGCATTCTTATGTGAAAACATCAGTAAAATCAAGACATGAGTGATGACAACAGGGTCTGTTCCTTTGAACAAAATCTCAGTTTCTAAAGTTTGCAATCTGAACTAGCCAGACACCAAAGGTATATACACAGCTTCTCTCTTAGGCCATGTTAAAATTGTTCTTGCTTGGTATCATCCTTATGAAACAAAAACAGTAAAAGTGAACTCTTATTGATATGAACACGCCAGAAAGGTCACACAGTGTTAAAGGCAAACAAATGAACAAACAAACAATATAACTCATCCCAGAGTTCTATCCTGCCATATCTGTGATTTTGCGAGTTGAATTTTCTTGTAAGGATAAATTTACATGGGGGCTATTGGAATAAACTCTGACCACCAACACATTCAAGTTTGACTTCTTTGTTGCCTTTGGAACAACCTAGCAGATTTTTGCCAGTCTAGGAAATCCAGAAAATTAATTCTAAAATGTAGTAAGTTTTAGAAGTTCTTTTTTATAATTCATGTGACTTTCAACAGACACTGAGTGCTTTTCACTGTCACTAGCTCAAATCAAATTAATGGCCCTCAAGACAACACAGGAACCAATCTCATATTTTTACCAAAGACAAAAGTTATTTTTTTAAGTTAAACTATGACTGAACTCTAGTTAACATATAGTCTAATGGATTTAACAAAGTTATTTTGTGCTCTTGGATCAGTTTGGCTCTTCTGACCTAAATACACTCTCTGCAGGGAATCAAGAGCAAGTAGAGACCCATCAGCAGGCAATATTTTCATAAATACATAGGCATTTGTAACAAAAATATTAAGATTTGTATGAAGAAAGAATGAAATAAGAGAGGAGGTGTAGGGAGACAGACACAGAACGCCCCAGAAGAAGCAACAGAATAAGGGTTAAAAAGAAAGTTACACATTAATTGCCAGAACACTGTATATGTGTATCCTTCAAAAGGATAAGAAAGTCCATGAAGAAGGTGAAGAACACGACTGGGGCCCGAAAACACCCAGATAAAGAAAAAATAAGAACTCTGAAATTTGAGATTTTTGTCCAAGATTTATTAGGATGTGAAACCAAACCATCTCTTTGTCATTGGAGGTCAAGAAGAACCCCACAGATGTAACAAGGATTGGTGGCCAGACTTACAACCTGTTTCTCTGTCTGACTCCCTTTAGACCCACGCTATTTAAAGTATTCATTAACAACATGAAGCAAAACTGTCTTAGTCAATGTCCTGATAAGGAGAAAACATTCTCCCATTAAACCAGGTAGAAATATACACAGTACTAATAAAAGGCGTTGATTCGTACAAAAGTCTTGACTAACATACAGGTAATTCATTGAATTCATTGAATTCATGAAGCCTCAAGCTTGGAGAAATCCAAAGAATACAGAGATTTAAGGCTAATAAATATCCTAAAGAATAAATTCAAGAGGTGGAACTGCAGATCTGAACAGGTAAGTGGAGCCTAATCAATAAGGCATTGCTATTACTAGTGACAAGCCACGAGATTTGCATGAACTCATCCTCAAGTCTTACCTGACTTTGTCTTGGCCTGCCTGGAGCTTTAATTTAGCTTATTTAGCTGTCTAGAGAATTGTCTAGCAGAGACCTTCAAAGCACAGGCACAGGGTGATACCTTATGTGTCATGGCTGTAAAAAAACCCATGAATAGTCAGTTATTGGCCACCAAAGGATTGCAGCCTTGGGAGCTAGGTAAAAATAGTTTATTGGCACTATACAGAGAACAAAGCATATCATATGTAGTAAATTCAGATGTAATGTGAAATTGTGGACCAATAACATATAGCAAGTAAGTTGGCTGTATTTGGAGAAGTGTGAAAATAACACCAAGGGGATCCAAGACAAAAGAGTAAGAAATCTCCACCATTGCCATCAGTGTCTTCCTTCCAGCCATTACCTTGGAGAAGGACTCAGTCTGTCCCTGATTATTCTTGAGGAAGACTGAAGGACCCAGAGAGGCACTGGACTGGCAAGTGTAACACAGGGGAAGCGGCAGACACTGGAAAGTGTGTGCGCAATAGTTTTGACTGAGTTATTAAAGGGAATTACCTATACAAACTGGATATTTGGATGGAATGCTTGAAGCATTTTGACAAGGTAATCACAACTGTTTGATGCATGGTGGTTGGGCTGCTAAGACACTGATTAGACAATAGATTCTTGGCTCTGCATAGAAGGTATGTTCCTTTAGCTTACATAAAATGCGTAAGAAGTAGAGTAACAAAAACCCCACTTCATATTGGATGGATTTAAAAAAGGTCATACCACTCTGAAATGCTTATTCCTTTTTAAATTTCCTCTGAAGTTATTAGTCCAAGAATATTTGACTAGGTAGTATGATAGCCTTATGTGGCTACAGGTGGCATCTGCCCTATGAGGAATGGCTGCGAGAGCTGGGCCTGTTTAGCCTGGGGAAGAGAAGACTGAGGGGGGATCTTATCAATGTGTCTAAGTACCTGAAGGGAGGGTGTCAAGGAACGGGGCCAAACTCTTTTCAGTTGCCCCATGTGACAGGACAAGAGGCAATGGGCAGAAGTTGAAGCACAGGAAGTTCCACCTGACCGTGAGGGGGAATTTCTTGCCTGTGAGAGTGACAGAGCACTGGCACAGGTTGCCCAGAGAGGTTGTGGAGTCTCCTTCTCTGGAGATCTTCAAGGCCTGCCTGGATGCAACGCTGTCTGACATGCTCTAGGTGACTCTGCTTGAACAGGAAGGTTGGACTAGGTGATCTCCAGAGGTCCCTTCCAACCTCAACCACTCTGTGATTCTGTGATTACAGTACCCTCAGTATTCTCTCTGGATTTTTGTTCTTAAATTTTAATTTTTTCTCACCTCATCAGTTTTTGTCCTTGATTTAAATTTCTTCTGCTCTCCAACTGTATTCCAATTTTTGCATTAGTTGCTGTTGTTATTAATTTCTGTTCCTGAGTTATGAAACTTGAAAGACATCTATAGATCAAAATATTTGAGAACAATTTTTAAATGGGATAACGTGAACTGGATCCATTCTCAGGGACATTTGAGTAAGAAATGACAAAACATGTATAAGCTTCTAAAATCATAGGTTAGAGGCGTGTAATTTACTATACGTGCTTGAAGATTTTGTTTTTTAATATACTACTCTGTAATTTTGGGGGGGGTAAGCTTTTGGAATACAGATCTTCATATAATCAAGCTTTCCCTTGAAAGCATTGTTTGTAGGACTTTAATTAAAAAGAAAGGAGAGAGGGCAATTATGTAGTCACAGGACTCTAGGAGCCAAGGCTTTAAGACAAGCATGAAGTACAGTTTTGTATAAACCCGTCACCAATATAACATGCTCTAATATATCTAGATTTTAGCAGATCTCTCTCTCTCTCTCTCTCTCTCTCTCTCTCTCTCTCAGCAGATGCAGCTCAGGAAGGGTTTTTGTTTGTTTTTCAGGCATAATAGTATAACCAGAAATGTTTTTGTTTGAGATCATCAATTTTGACCAGCCCCACTCTCAGGTTCAGTGCCAGTGTGTGTCTGGAAGAATGGCTCTATTTAATGTTGCTCTTTCACAAATGACATTTTGTTTTGAGACATTGCAGAAGAGAGCTCAGGATATGAGCTGCCAAGAAAAGGCTGCTGAGCCCATTTAAAACCACTGGAGTGAAACGTGATTATGATTTTGTTTATCTCCATATAAATCAAATTCCTTCATTCTCTCATCCACATTTATCAAAACAGTATCTGAGTAACAAAGCCTGCTGTCCTGCAGTGATGGTAATTGTAAAGGTGCAACTAGGAGGAGAAACTGGGGGGGAACTGAAGGTCTGAATCAGCAAAGTAAAATTGCAGTAGAAGAAAAGATTTTTTTTCTACAAAAGTAGAAAAAAAGACATGCAGAAAAGGGTGTGCCAGCATCATAACCTTCATAGGCCCACACTGAAGAGACTGCTCAGGCTGAAAGCATTGATCGCCCTTCCTTAAAGTAATCAGCTGAAGGGTGCTGTTCAACTAATTGATTGCCTCCTACAGGGGCAGAGAAAAAAACGGTAACACAAATCCAACCCTTTGGCAAGATATAATCTAAACCTTGAAACAGATAAAATTTCTGTGCGTATTTTCTTTTTCCATCTTTTAATGTGCGAAAATGGAATTTGTGCAAGTGATCCTCTAGGCTGTGAAATATCCTCTCAAAGGCCATGAGGACACCTCCCCTAAAATTAGACAGAGTAAAATAGTAGAAAACATACTACAATTACATAGTGACATAAGAGCTAGTCAAAATTTAACTTTGAAAAAGCATCATTTCAAAAACTTTCTGTCATTTTAGTTGTTAAAACCCTTTTTTCTATCCTGAATAGGTAGAGAGAGTCTGTATTATGTGTAGAGAAGAGGAGAGGAAAGAAATTGGAGGCAAAAGGAACTTAAACACCAATTTTCAAACTAAAAAAAAGTATTTTTTTTCTTTCCAGCTTGATTTTTTTGTAACTTTCCTATTGATAAAAGATATTTTAATTAGAAAAAAAGTGAAAGACTGAACAAGCTCTAACTAGCAAGATAGTTCATTAAACAAACAAGCAAAGTTTTTCTCTCTCTCCTCTCTGTCTTCACACTTTCCTTTGACAGTCTAGATGTGATATTTGCAGAGCAACAGTTTTCTGAATACATCAAATAGTAATTTTTCACATTTCCTGTAATTTCTTTTGTTTTAAATATTTATGATCTCACTGTTTCTTGTAGTAAGGATGAGCTCAGGAAACCTATACTTGTGTTGGTTAATGTTCCTTATGCCTATATTTAGCATGAATATTTTATCATTGATATTCACTTCAGCCCTAGGACCCAGAAGGAGAGCTGTTAAAAACAAATAAGCCCTGGGATCACTTTCTGAAAGGGTAAGTTATCCTGCAAAGGCAGGTTTGACTAATGGAGTGGTTGCTGGCAATTGGAAACCTGATGCTTTGCCACAAAACTGAATGAAAAACACTGTTTCTTTCAGCTGCTGCACATTACGGAAAACACAAAAAACAACACACGCTCTCTGCAGGCACAGAAGTCCAAGTATGGCAAGTATCCTCCTTATTATTACCTAATGAGTGAAATGGAGGCTATATACCTCTGGGACGAGGTTTTAATTCACTGCTTGTTCTAACCCTTCCTCCTGTTACAGATCTCCATTGGGAATTTGATTCATAAACTGCCATCAGCTGAAATGTTTTAACAAAAACAAACAAGCCAAAACAAACAACCCCCTCCACACACACAAACACGTATGCCACACATCCTGGTCTAAATGCTCTTTCCAATAATAAAGATACCTTGTCTTCACATCTATTAACATTAATCCTTTTCCACTTGAAAACATGCATCGTTCTTCTCTTCTGGCCTTTGCCTTTGCCTTCCCGACCCTTCCCCTTCCTCCTTCCCCTTCCCCTCTCACTGCAAACCTTTAATTTGGAAAAGGATATATATCTTGGCTGTTACTGAACCTGATGGTAGTTTTTGCTTTGATTTTAACTAAGGTAGAATTAAGCCTGATATGTTGTTCAGTTGGAGTCCTAAACAAATATGGGATACAAAGATAGATCTGCTAGCAAATGCGTGGATGAGTTTCCTTCCAGTTTATCATCAGGAATGAAGAACAAGTACTTTTAAAGGGTTTCTGGTTTCTCAAGTCTAAGATCATTCTCTAAAACATGAACGTAGCAGAAAGTTGCCCAGAAACATAATATTAGGGGAAGAAGAACCCTATCTTCTTCCCCTAATCGAAAACACTGAGTTTTACAGGTCTGAAAAGGTGTGTACACATTTGCAGAGTTCTAACTTGCTCATATGTGATTTGGCAAGATGCTCTGGTCTATTTTCTAGTCTGGGTATCTGAGGTAGTTTGTGGTTCGGGGCACATGTGGGAAAATTCCCAGGAAGATAAAATCAAAATCCAGACATGTCAATAAACAAACATAGTCCCAACCTCAGTATTATAAAATTAAACTTTGTGGAATTTTAAAGCTGCTCTCATGCATGATTCTTAACTTCTGAAGCCACATTGTCAATCTCAGGTGTTCATTTAAGCCAAAGCAACATGCTGAGCCACATATTGTGAAAAAAATGGCACTGAGGACCTTGAGGAAATGTCAGGAGAGGCTACAGGAGCTCAGCATCACTTCAATTCTGATTCTTAGCACAAAATGCAGCCTCTTCCTACTCTAAGAAAGACTGTTTGTGTCAGACTTGATGCCACAGCAGGCCTGTAAACAAAACACGGTCTTAAGAATAGAGTTCTGCAATAGACAAACCTGCACAAGTTTCATGATAACGCAACTAGAACCATTCACTCTCTGACATTTTCCTCATAATTATTGTAAGATACACCAAGCAAAAGTATAGAGGCAGAAAGGTTGAATTCTTTATGCTCAGTGGCCTTACAATATTAATTATCATTTTACATGCAGTGATTTGGTCTCAGACAGAAAGGAATAAATTAACATCTTTCTTTCTCCAATGAATTACCAACAACAAAGACTCTTTTAGAAGGAATAATAGGCATGATTTTCCAATTTAAGTTAATTGAGACAAAGTTATTTAAGGTTAGTATTTGCTCAGTACCAAGAGTAAATGTAAAGGCAAAAGCAATTAAAAAACCCCACAAGAATCAGAATATTGTGGTATGTTTACAGTAGAATTCTGAGAAGCAGTTCACAGGCTCACTTGTTTAATGGACTATATAATACTACTGAGCAATGGAAATGAGATTAAAGAAAGCTGATAGACTCATAAGGCTTCTGTTTTGACTGATCAAGCAGATTTTCTCCTGTGTATTTCTTTGGATAACTACAACCATCTTTGAGTTATCTCCTGTTCTTTTTTCCTCTATGTTCCTATACCCCACTCCTGAATTGAGAAGTCCCATGAAAACACCACTCAGTTCTGATTATAGAAAGGCAGTTTTTTTAAAATCTTCATCATTACAGTGAAGAATAAAAGAATAACAATTCAGGATTCTGTTCAAGTCTCATTTCCACATGTTGTTCATTTGCCTGTCACCAGCAATGGCATTTGTTCCTACCAGGTTCTTTTCATCACTCTGCAATCATTTCTCCAAGCTTCATGCTGTGTCAGTACTAATGATTTCCAGATCCAGTGTATTCAGACAGAGCAAATGTTCTTGCCTGAAGAAGGCAGGAAGCCAGTGAACTAGTGTGAAAAGCAAAACCTTCAATACAGAAATGTCCTTGGTCTTTCCTCCTCTTAACACACAGGCGAAGTCTCACAGTCCTGCCAAGTATAAAATTTACCCTCAATTTATATCACCACTTTTATCTATCACATTGTTCATCTGAAGCCAAAATGTCTTTCTGTGTTAACTGCAATATTATTCTTTATTCTATAGATCTACCTAATCTTCCCTTTCTGACTAGTATTTTGCATTGGTCAAACGTTCTCTATCAACTTTTCCAAACAAAGACAAAGGTAGGAAAGAAAGAATTTGGAATAGATTTTCTCACATTTTCCTCAATTTTTCATCTGATATTTGAAAAGCAGACATTTTTATCTGGTATAGAAATATTTATATTATGGGCATTTTTTGCTAAACTATTTTTAGAAAAAATATCTTTCCCCCTTGCCAACTTTTTGTTTAATCTACTCCATCTTTATTGTGGATTCTTTTCTTCAATCACAGCTCTCAAGTGAAAAAATGAAAAAGGTAATAATGGAAAATATGCAACAAGTATAGTGACTGAAAAAAACTGAAGGCAGATAGAACTTCATTCAAAATTTGTTTTTATTTTAAAAGAAATTATGAAGGCAAATTGAGATTTTTGATATACATTCTTGTAGAAATGAATACACTAGCTACCTTTCCATGCCAAAGGTTGTTTTTATCACAGATTTGCTTCTGACAGTTGCAGTTAAGCAGATATGAGTAAATAAGAAATGCATAGAGCTAAGATCTTTCAGACCTATGATTCACTCATCATCTTAAGTTACTGTCTCTAAATGCTAAGACTCAACTTCAGATGCAGTTGAGTCAAGTATGCCACCAAATGGTAACATATACCCAACGTATTTCAAGTCTTTGGAATAATTAACTATTTTCATTTATAGCCACTTAGTGTCTACTGCTTTGCCCTTCTAAACAGAATATAGAAGGTGTAATAAGGAAGTTTATATTAGTCAGGCACTAAAAGAACTGAAGAATGAATAAGAGAAAGGCAATCTTGACTCATAGCAGCTACGTTTTATGTAGCTCACCATACTAGAAAACACTTCATACCATGATTACATGCATTGGAGTCCATGAATCTTTTTCTGCAAAATTCAATTCCATTCTGTAAGCATCTTCACATACCTGGTAAACTCTTCTGAACAAGGCAACATGATACCCCTTTATTTTGTTAAGCTACTTCATTTTAAAAAGTTAAAGATTCATTTCTCGGTGGAATTTCTGAAAAACAAATGTATTCATTTCTATTGGTTAAGCAACTGCATTTAGAAACACAAAGTTTAATTCATGTCTGAAACTAATGTTGCCATTTTGACAAGTACACCATCTATTACAGGTCATGGCACAATGGACATATCCTGAACCAGCTAAAATCAGGTGGGAAAATATCCACCAGAACAGGACTGCATTCAGTCTAATGCCATGGTATGAGATCATTTCCACTGTAGAAAATGTCTATAATTTGATGAGATAATAGGTGATCAATTATACCCAGTGAGATCTTGAAAAGGTCCAGAAGATAACTACTTCTGGCAGTGTGAAACTTTCCAGAATTGCATTCTTTTCATAATGAAAGAAATTCGGCAGCAAACATGGAAATGCTATAGTTAACAATTTTGGAATAGAAAGAACAAATCTTTTTAGATATTTTGTAACTGCAACCCATTTTTTCTAACTTCTTTACAAGGACCAAACCTCATTTGTGGGATGACATGAAAGATATACTAACTAGACTTAAATGCAACACCTCATCATGCCTTGTTTGGGTGACATAAGACTGAACACAGAGGAGGTGATTCTGTATGTCAATATGAACATCAAGTAAACTCTACAATGAGTTCTTATGTGCAACTGCAGGACTTGCACCAGTTCAGAGAGGTTAGGATGGATCATATTTCTGAAACTTCAAGCTACACTGAAAATCAAAGGAGCCTGAATAGATTATCTGAGTTAGCATTACCTGAGTTAGCATTTTGCTTTATAAATTAATAATTCTAACACAGAGCTGTCACAGTGTGAGATCTCTACCTATTTTTGTTCTGTTTATATTCACTCTTGAAGCACAGAAGCATGTAAGAACGTTTCTTCAAAACTTGGGACTTGCATACAACTTTTATGTGCTTTCTCTAACAGAAGTTGTTCTGTTTTTATTCAGGTTTCCCTCTTCCTCCCCAAAACAAAGGAGAAAGAAAATGACTGGGATTCTTAATATTCACTCACTACATCAAGAAATAAAGTTGCCCGAAATGCATCCTGGCAATCTGTTAACTTGCATTTTCATTCTGCATTGAAAGGAACAATAAAGCTTTTGCATATCTTTGAAAGATACAATTTTCTCAGAGCAGCTCATTTTGAGGTCCAGAAGTTCAGGTTCATGTTTTCACAACATTGTCATCAGTTGCACTGATTCTTATCAGCACATTGTTCCAGTAAAAGGAGCGATAGCATGCTTAAGTTTCTTGAGAGGAGTAATGTCTTCCCTATGTATTAAAGAAAGTCAACTGAATTTGCTAAACATTACACCAATGAGATTTACATTTTATCTTACAATGCTAGGAAGAGGCTAATTATTTAGAAAAAACAGCTTTACATTTCAAAAAGGAAACTTAATAATCCATCAGCACTACATGTCTGACACTTCATCACTTCAAGAAGCTCTTGAAGATGTTTATTTACTATTCCCCCTTGCTACTGTAAAACCCTTGTTTTCTGACTTAGGATGACATTCAATTAAAAGAGCAGAGCTGACACACTTTCTGCAATAGTTCAATTGAAAAAAACAAAACCAGCCAACCTACAACATAACCAAGTATCTCCAGGTTTGCACCTGTTCATGCTTTTTGCCTACAGATAGCAGGCTGTGGGAGTTGCTTATTGCCTCAAATTCTCCTGCCTTTGCAACTGCAGGACACTTGCTGCTGCTAAGAAAGCAAATTTAACACATCAGGCTTTCTCTGCAGGGAGAGGTCAATGCTTTAAAAATCAATGCTTTGCATTCTAAGAAAGGACTTACACTTATAGTGTATTTAGGGCATCAAATGCAACTAAAACCATGGGATCTGTTTCTGTCCAGCATTACTTTGATGGGTGACTTGGAGAAAGTCACTTCATCCCTGGGACTTGTGACATTTTATCTTCCACAATCAGCATTTGCAGCTCTAAGAAACTCATCTAAAACATTCTGTGAGCCAGATACTACTTTACTATCCCTCAGACCAAATGGAAAAGCATATTATAGTAGCTATGCCACTCAGCACCTGTAAAGCTGAGTGAAGTGAAGTCACATGGTTATGTGTTTTAGCATACTAAAAAACACCAAATGCATTTTCAATTAATTTCTTAGTTCAATTTTAACTGAAAATATTGTACTACAGATATCTAGAGAATAGTAAGCTGCTTTCTTCTGAAATTTTTTTCCACGCAATTTTGGTGCAAAATTCAGAATAGTTCATGGCATTACTTCAGCACAAGGGTTCTTTTCACCTATTACTGGCATTACATTGCTGCACAAAACACACAGAAGAAACGTCTTCTGCAGCCTTTCTTACATGACTGTTTCTATCTTGCCTGACACATCGGAAACAACTGCCAAAGTATAAAGAACAAGTCATGACAGCATGAAGTGAAGCACTCACTCTGGCTTAAACAAACTGATGCTATGGAAGCACTGAAAAGAAACATGGATATGGAGCATACCTTGTCTGTTGTACCAGCAACACCAAATTGTAGGTGTTTTTTTTTTTTGTTTGTTTGTTTTGTTTTTTTGTAATATATGCACTTCCTTCTTTGTATTTCTCCATTTAAAATTCCGCTTCTTCATTTATAATAATTCCTGTCTCCTTTTACAGCTAACAGGTTTTAACAGAGAGCAGGCAATCGCTGGAACAGTGGACTACCCTTACCTGGGAGGCTTCCGAGTCAATGTGCCACAGCAACAGGAGAGTCACTGCCACAAGTTACTAAACACAGGCAAGAATTATAGAGGAAATTTCATGCTCAGTGAGTTTCTTGCCAATTCAGGAAGAATAAATAATGAGTAGCATCATCTCTGGCCTTTAAAAAACAAAATTCCTCGAAAGACCCGAAAACATAATTCTGCAAAAACAGCCATCCATTTTCTAATCCAATTAAATCCACCCCTCTACTCAGATTAACCGATCAGTAATTTTTTTGTCCAGCTGATGGAACAGCGCTTTATATATATTTATATGTATTTCTTCTCACGATATGATCAATGCTTATGTTACTCCATATCTGAACCACCGCACAGAAGTCAAGTGATGGCACAGGGCAGCTTACACTGGAATCAGGGTGTGAAATGCTCATTTCACTGTATTCCTCATATAGTGTAAATAATCAGTTATAAACACATAAGGGCCAGACTTAACATCCTGGGTAAAACTGGACTCCGGGGAAATCTTCTTAGAGCTGACTGGTTCACTTGTTGAGTAAGTTACTGCCAAAAGTGACTAAGAAACATAGTATCAAATGGTTTGCTGGACTTCCTTGGGATTCCTTTTCTCCCATATGCATTCCAATGTATTAAGGGAGAATGCAGGCCCTTCGTGCTCTATAAAATGTTGCACCAATTTTTCCATCAAATTAAGTAAAAACAATCTCTGCAAGGTGTACACTAGTTAGGGATGCTGGTAACCAGAAAAAAAGAGCTTAGATTAACTGTGACAAATGACTGCTGGTCTGAAGCTGCAGCTTCTAATAGTGCTTTGAGTTCATGCTCTATATAAGTTAATTTTTTAAATGTCAGCAATTCTCTGCATTCTAAAAGAGGTAGTCCTGTAATTTTCAGAGAATGAAACATCCCATTCTAGTTAAAAACAAAACAAAATCACATTGTCCCTAAGTTATTTTATTAAAATCTGTTCTTGTGTTTAATCAGTATCTTCTAGTTCTGTTCTGTTTCAGATCATGGCCTTATTAAACTGCTTGTCAGTTCACTGGTCAGACATGTCTTTTTTCTAATATATACTGACCCACTGTTAATGACAGACTACATTTTTTTTCTCCATTAAGGCAATTCCAATACAATCTGTGAAAAGCTTATCATCTTCAAGTGTTTTTGTACAATTTAATAACATAAGCTGTAGTACAATATTTAAATAACATACATTAAATTTTGTTTAGCATATGGGAAAATAAAAGGATACATTTTAAAACATAAACACAATAAGTAGGTAAGATTCTACTTGATCATATTGTATAATTATGTTCTGGTGCAGTGCCCAAACCATATCAATTATGAAGAGATTGCAGTGTACAGAGCACTGCCAAAGTGTAAATTCCTCAGACAAAGGCTAGGAGATTCTGAGAGATCAGAAATCTTTTCACTTTGCCTTCTAATGCTGCATCACAGGTTTCTGGAAATTTGTTCAACCAAAGCCATGAAGTTCATTAGCAAGACGAATAAATATAAGGGCTGTTAATTATTCATACTGCACTGATTGCATTCCCCATGTCTCCCTGTCTGCAATGGGCTCTGCTTTGGGGCCGTCCCTCCTTGTGGGTTAAGGACTGAAGAAGGCTATCCCCCACATTTGCACTGGAACCAAGCACGGGACTGGTCCTACTCTGCTGCTGTGATCTGTGCTGCAACTTTACCATACCAGAACCCTGCCTTCTTCATGATTTCTCCTTCGGAAACGGCTTTACCTTTGGCATCGTCTCAATTGTTTTATTTTAGACTACAAGAAGATTTCATAATGCCCTACATTCTACCTGATTAATAAAAACAGAGAAGGAACCAAATGCCCACCGAACATGCCATTAAAAAAGGGGATTCAGCTCCTGGTTGTCCAGTGAGATCTGCCTTGACAGTCCCACAGCAGATGTCATTGTTGGATGCACTTGCTTGCCCTGCAGAGATGCCAAAGAGGAAATGAAGTCAAACCTGTCATTTTCAAAATGCTAAAAATTTTCTTTCTTAGAACCGTCATTCTACTGTATGTTATCCTCCTGCCATATCGCTATTTATCCACCCTGTCAGAGGCATTCTACCCAACTGTCAGGTAATGATACTACCCTTGGAAGCACCACTCGCAAGCTCCAGTGCACAATGCCCAAAACAAACATAAGTTTATAATCTGCCTGGGGACATTGCATTAGAATATGCTTCCATTTAAATCAGCAGGGGAAAGTATTATATGTCTTTTAAAATAAAGGTTATGAAACCTGCATAGATTTTTTTTTCTTTTTGAAATGAAACATGAGAGAGTACACCATCTTCAAAATCTTCTTTCCTCTCATTTTCCATTGTAACAGGCATAGCTTAGAATTATTCTGCCTAAACCTATGCATAAATAGTAACCCCAAATTTCACCTCCCAGTGTAGAAGTAGGGCACTAGACATTTGCATGGTATTTTCCCCGGCAATTTTCAAGGCAGAACCACTGGCCTGTGTGGATCCAAAAAGGGTGAGCTCTAACGGCAGAGTGGGCAAGAAGATGAGGAACTTGTACTATCTATCATTCCTGGGAAACAGGAAAATGTGTATTTTGAGATATATCTTCCCTCTATGGCCTTCGTGGCTATGCAATACCATCAACCTGTGAGAGGTGCAATAGGGGACCTCACACCAGCCAGAGCTAGAATTACTGTCTGGAACAAGTCCCAGGATGAGATTTCCTATAGCAGGGGTGAGGACAAATCTCATGCCCTCAAATGTCCTCCAGTGGGAGAGTCATTTCCTGGACTTCCTTCTTTTAGGAAGGTCCCCAGCACATACGGCATTTCCTTTGCTTCCTACTGATTCTCAGGAATTTTTCTATTGTGACTGCTTGTTCTTGCATAATTAAGCACTTCTGGTATATTTTTGGCCAATCTAGATAAAATGGAGGTCTCTTTCAAGTCAACACACACAGATAGGAACACAGAACTGTTCATTGACGTTACAGCAATTACAGAAAACAGTAAGACCAAATGCTCAGCTGAAAATCCTGCTCTTCCCTCTGTCATTCACTAACTTGCCCGGAAAAACATTCAAACTGCAAGTGCAACCTCAAGCCAGTTGCACTGCATCTGTTCCACAATGCAGAGTAAAAAGGCTTTGTTTATATTTTAGAAAAACAGTAAGAGACACAACAGACACGAAGCTCTGAGGCACTGGAAGACACGGCTGTGGAACCAAGCTTTATTAAGTGTGATTTTTAAGATCTTATGTTTATCCCCATTACCAAGTGAATGCTCTCCTTTTTATGGCAAAGCAAAGCAAAGAAAAATACCAAGTTTCACTTGCACAAAACACAAATTAAGTGGATATTTATTTTTACTTTGCTTTTTCTTTGATGGGAGCTGAATCCAAAGCTTTATCAATTAAAGTCAGCTGGAGAGCTGACATGAGACAAGACTGACAAGTCTGATATTGGACTCCTTACAGGCAGCCTGTGATCATGCAGCAATCTATACCTGGCCATAACAAGGCTTTAAATTTGCTCATTTCCAGGTCACAGTATACCTTTCAATTACTGTACAAAACACCCACTAAAATCAATGAAAGCTCCACAAATGTAAGCAGAGCAATACTTGGATCTCTTTTCAAATATACCAAAGGTTGAACTCTTTTTAGTTCAGTGTAAAACAATCTCCAATACATAATAATATCCACTAAAAGAAAAAAAATAGAATAGATAACATAGAATTTTAAAAATGTTTTTGGGAAGAACAGACTGATTTTAAAACTGCTTTATATTAATTCTCTTTCATGGAGGATTTTTAAGTATTTGGTTTTATTTTCTGCCCAAACCTGAACAAAAACAATGAAATGGGAATATTATCCTTTGCATATTCTTTTTGTGTACGGCTTGTAAAATTCTCAAAGACAAAAATGTCTCTTCTGCAAGCAAACATGTCTAGAAAGAAGAAAAACTGATACGCTAATTAAGAACATGTTCAATTACTATTCAGTAACTTCTATTCAGAATAAAAACATCCAGTTATCTACCATCTTGAAAACATAGTAGTGCTTTATGCCTAAACAGGTATTATGCATTACTTCTTCCCAACAGAAGAAAGAATATCACTAAGAAATTTAGTATCCAACTGTAATGGGAGTTGACTACAAATGCATTCTGTATTGTCAATTAACAAGGGATCTTTAAAAGGCATATTAACATACCTTCAATATAAATTCTTAACACCATTATAGCATTTTTGGAAAGACTGAAATAAGAACACAAAAAGACATTTTAATGTGTTGTCCTGGTCTCCATTTATAACTATAAGATAATAAAAAAACCCCTGTATTTTGACATCTCACTCTGATTTCACCTTTTAAGACACGAAGATATGAAAAGCTGCTCCACATGGAGTCATGCTTTCTTTTGCTAACAGGAGTGTTGGGACAGGTGCTTGAATTGGCCTTGGTAAAGTCTGAGGATGAAGAGCACTCCATTTAAAAAGTATTCCATTTTAGATCTGAGAAGGCATCACCCCCAATCTGACAGCAGGGGTCTGTTTTGAAATTTGAAATTGCTTCATCTTTTGCTCAGGAAAGGTAGATGAAATGGATTACAGGTCTGAATTGTGACTGAGACCAGAATAAATTACTATTTCTCAGCAACGTTGTCAGAGGTTGTTGGTAAATCTGTGTGCATGTGTGTGCAGGCTGAAAGCTAAGATATTGCACAGGGTTATATATGAGCAATGCAGAGGGTAACAGCAGACCTGTAGCTGACTGCACAGACAGGTGCCTGGCAGAAAAAAACACACTTCTCACTAGGATTACAAACTGACTCTACTTCCACCTGCAAGCTCTGGGAGACTATCTGTAATTGACATTGCAAAAGGACACAGAGCAACATAGCCACAGGGCAAATGGGAGAGGCTGCGTAGCCTGCATTTAAGCATGCGTCACTGCCCAAACCCAGTACAGATCCATTTTCAGGCCTCCGAAGGGTGCGGAGTAATGTTACTATTACAACATCACTCTGTTGCTCTTCAGCACAGACAGAAGCACAGGGTTTTTGCCCTTTAACCACAGCACAGTCTCAATGGCACATCCAGGTGGATAAGAATTAATTGTTCTGAGCAAATACATCTTTAAAAAGTCACTGCTTGCTTTGTGTCTAACCTTGCATTATAAGAAAGATACAGACTATATTTAAAAGTCTCTTCTGATTTCAGGGTATTTTCCTTGTTAGCTGGATTCTTAAAAGAATAACTAGGAAAAGACCATGCAAAATAAATAAATAAATAAAATCAATAGCATCTGTGATTCAGATAGTTTCACCCAAACTTGCATAAGAGTTGCCTCTCAAATATTAGTGGGGGTGCTGACAGAGATTTTACTGAGGCAAGAATGGGACATATCTCATCAGCAAGCCCTCCATGGGCCTGAGAGTGGCCTAATGAACAGAGGAATTTAACAATTGCTGCCTGTGTTCATGAACCATTTGTTAAAAAGGATACATATTTTCCTCTGTAGCATTTCAGAAGAACAGTTTCATAAAAACAAGAACTATTTTTTTTCCACTAAAGAAGTGAAGCAGACCAAGCAGCCTGTATTCATACTAGCTTTTCAGAGCAGTCACTGATCAGTAGCTGTGGTTTCAAAGGCCAGGAGAGATCACTGAGATCAGCTATTCTGATTTTCCTCTTGTATCTGATGACAGGACAGTGTCCTCTGGGACTTGCTTTATGCTTTAGCTGTCTTTTCTTGGTTAAACCAAGATTTCTCTGATGTTAAATGAAATTCAAAACCAGACTTTTAAAATACCCTTATAAAGCACAGCAGAAAGGAATAGGTATTTATTTAAAGATTTAATGCTACCTCATTGGTAGAATTTTCATATTGCCCTCAACTCAACAGGAGACCCTGAAACTGAGCTTAAATTGACACAGACAAGTCACATACATACAAATTTGTGATTTACTTAGATATTACAAAGGATATGATCTGCACAGAAAAAAATCAAACATTCAGTTAAAAAACTGTATTGTTTGCAAAGGATCTTAATGCATTCTTTTTCAACTTAAATCTGCAGCTATTTTTACTTAGGTCAGATCCCAATAGGAACATGAATCAGTAATCTATTGCATTCTAATTCCCTAGCCCTAAATTCCAGGGACAGCAAAATGTATTGATTCATTTTTTTTCATTGTCAGTCCTTCTATTGTTAATTCAAATAATATAAGAGGGAGATGGCAGCTTTAGCCACTATTTTTCCCCTTGCACCTTTGTATTTAAGACTTATTTGAGAAACTAACACACTCCCACCATTATCACCACTCCAGGTAGAAAAGGCAAATGGTTTTTGCCTTTTAAGAAAGGAACTCATAGTAAAAGCCAGCATTCATTCTCTTTCACTGTGAACATCCTCTTTTTGTTCTCTCTGTCAAGTCTGTTTGAAGGACAGAGTCTGCTCCTGCTAAGGGGAAAAGGAGAGGTGGACTCAAATGCTACCCTTTTTGCTGCTAGAAGGATTCAAGTGTTCCCACCATCACCTCCTCATATACTAGCTTTCCTGCAGCCGCTCGCAAGAGCACCTCTGGCTTTCAACAGCTCCGGGAAGCACAAAATAGGCAGTGACAGGCAGTGACTTTGCTGCCTCCTCCTCCCTTTCTCAACAAGGTGCTACTCTAGAGAGATACCATTCTGCTGGTCCTAGTGCCAGCCTAGTTGGGGAGGTTTAACAACTTCTAAGAAGCCTGAGCTGTGAACAGGTAACTGTTAAGAAAGAGATGGACATCCCAACAGAGGAGCAGATCCCAGGAAATCATTCCCAAAGTTGGAGACTTAATAATTTGACAATTTTCTCCCTGTTTGCCTTGACCTCTCCTTGCTCACTGAAATATAAGAAATAACACTACTATTGAACAAGCCCCTTGGAGAATTATTCACAGTTGGCAATAATTTTCTTTCCATTTATGCTGAAGAAAAAAAAACTAAGTTAAGTTTTAGTCACACTCTATTTATTTAAAAGGAATAAAATAGCCTAATAAAAAATTGTGAATCTATAGTTAAAAAAGATACTTCCTCAGGTTCATTGCACAGTTTTTGCATTTGACAAAAATGATGCCAGTTTCAGCAGACAACTAAACAGCAGCTGCACATCTGCAGAAGGTAGATCTGGCAACTATCACAGCCACAGCCATGCAGGCAGTTGCTCTCTCTGACCTGTATTCCTGAAGCTTACAAAGCCTGTGCTGCCTCAGGAATACTGTAGAGGAGCTTAGAAGTTTTGCTTTCGACTTCATTCACTGACTTATCGATATCAGGATTCCTATTCACTATTCTGATTGCAACAGGCTTCCTTCTCACCTCCTAACAAGTACTTCATACCTTTAAAGCCAAAGAATGAATTAATGCTGCAGCATTATTCACAAAGGACTCTTGTATGGTATTAAAGGCAAGATGATTTACAACAAAAACGCATGGAGCACCTGGACTGATCCCAATAATATGACTAACACTGCAGAACAAGAGAGTTTGTGTTGACCTGAAGAACCCTGCATTCAAATCAAATCCAATTTTCAGCCATAGCCAAGGTAGATTGATATAAATAAAACTGCTCTTAATGTTAACTCTCATTAATGAAATGGAGTTAAAACTAACAAAATCTGATAGCACTGTCTTTGATTTTGCTAACTCTGCCATGCACAAAGATTGTAGTTCAAGCAATTATTCAAGAATGTAGTTTTCATGTACCTTGCACTTTTTAAGATCAGTGACATGTCCCAAAGCCTGAAGTTTGTCAGCGTTTAAGAAGTTTATTAAACTGGTTTGCATATGGGTATTTCTAATGTGTTATTAGCAAATGTAAAAAAAGCAGAATATTGTACTGCTTTATTTTAGTCCCAAATAGATTGTGTGTCTGTGTGTATATGCACGCATGTGCAGACATGCACACATCTGTGTTCATGTGTTGCTTTTTAAAAGCAGAGTTTGCTCTCTGGATATTCATTTCCAGTTACCCTGGAAATATGGGGCTCCATCTCAAAAACACTGTATTAAAAGCGATTATAATGCAAAAGTAATGAATAACCTTTATTGCCCCAAAACTATACTGTTTAGACCAAACTGCAAGCTTTAAATCAGATGCCTACTTTTTAGGAAATTATCAGTAAAGCATCAAAGAAATACTAACTATCAATTCTCAGCTATGGCTTAGAAAGCTTTTTCCTCATACTTTGGCAATACTTTCTATTTCTCTGCTTTTAAGCAGTGTTCTAACATACATACATTTACTTAGGAAAGAGAGAATAATTTGTAATGGATATGTATGAAGGTGTTTTCTATTTACTTTTATTTTTTTGCAAAGAGGATAGCCAGCCTTCACACTGATTCAGCAATTGAAGTAAATATCTTCACTGCAAATAAAGGAAAGGATTTTAAATAAAATGGGTGCAGGAGACCATCACTCAATGCAATTAAATTTATATTATCAACAGTCACAAAATTGTTTAGGCAAACAGGAAGAGGAAAAATCATCTATCTATTTGTAAACAATGAACATTCTACAGTTTATGAAATGCTCTCGGCTTCAGTTAAAGCAAAAACTAGATATTTAGCCACATGTCCTATGAGTCTGTGGTTTAATAGAGAGCTGACCTGGCCAACATACCAAAACAAAGAACCATTTTGCAAAACTCTAGGTTTGAACATTATTTAAAACCAATTTCTATACAGTGTAAAGTTATTAATTCTTAATATATTGTTAGCATCTCAATATGTCATGCTCACGGCGCGACCTTTTATGCTATTACTTGACATGAAGTATCTTTTGTCACAGGTCTTTCTTCTGACAATACTGTGATGGCTATTGTAATTATCATGCAGATATTTCAAATCTCTCTTGCACTTCACTCATTATTGTAATGTCTGAGCTCTTGATTCAGTCTTCCTTTATGAATGGTTAACAATCAGCTCGTATCATGTGTCAGGGACAACGCTTCTCTATACAGCACTTTCTAAAGCACTCAGCTTAAACGCAGACTTCTCATTTGCTGGCATCAGAACAAACCTTGCCTTCAGTTGCAATGTGAGGAAGGCCAAAGCTGGATGCTTTAGAAAACCTTGTTCATAAAGCTCCAGTCCATGCTCAAGTGACTTCTCGGTGCATAGCAACACAAACCGTAAAGCTTTCTTTGCCACTGTGTTGTTCACATGATATAATGCCTGCAATGCATGATACAGGCGCCTCCATGTTCATGTAGCAGTGAGACTGCAACAAACATTTTCAAACAGATTCCAGCTCTCACCCTTTCAGAGTATTTCAGACATGCTGGTATTTGAATGAAAGACATGGAATTTCTTTTTTTTGTCTGTCACACTGTTACTATTGCAAACATAAAGCAAAAACTGGTTAAGGCTAAAAACGGAATAAACAGTGTTCGAGTCCTCAGTTTCTGCCTCTAGATCAGGCTGGCCCCAAATCATTTGGGAGGTACTTATGAGGACAGGCTGGGGAGTTGGGCAGAGAGGAACCTCATGGGGTTCAACACAGGCAGGTGTGGAGTCCTGCTCCTGGGGAAAAATAACCCTAGGCAGCAGTACAAGCTGGGGGCTGACCTGCTGGAGAGCAGCTCTGCAGAGGGAGACTTGGGTGACAGGTTGACCATGGGCCAGCAGTGTGCCCTTGTGGCCAAGAAGGCCAATGGTCTCCTGGGCTGCATCAGGAAGAGCGTTGCCAGCAGGTCGAGGGAGGTGATCCTGCCCCTCTACTCAGCCCTGGGGAGGCCTCATCACAAGTCCTGTGTCCAGTTGTGGGCTCCCCAAGGCAAGAGAGACATGGAGCTACTGGAGAGAGTCCAGCGTAGGGCTACAGAGATGATCAGAGGGCTGGAGCATCTGCCCTATGAGGAACGGCTGCGAGAGCTGGGCCTCTTCAGCCTGGGGAAGAGAAGACTGAGGGGGGATCTTATCAATGTCTATAAGTATCTGAAGGGAGGGTGTCAAGGGGACGGGGACAAACTCTTTTCAGTTGTCCCGTGTGACAGGACAAGAGGCAATGGGCAGAAGTTGAAGCACAGGAAGTTCCACCTGAACATGAGGGGTGGAACTGTGAGAGTGACGGAGCACTGGACCAGGTTGCCCAGAGAGGTGGTGGAGTCTCCTTCTCTGGAGATCTTCAAGGCCCGCCTGGATGCAACCCTGTCCAACATGCTCTAAGTGACCCTGCTGAGCAGGGAGGTTGGACTAGATGATCTCCAGAGGTCCCTTCCAACCTTACTCATTCTATGATTTTATGACATCATGTCAGAAGTATTCATGTACTCCAGATACACTTATTATGTCTATGTTATATGTTCAGGCCTCTTATGATGTGAAGAACAAGGCAAAGAGAGGAGTTGGACCTGCATCGTGCTCAAGCTCCAGGCCTGCGTATGCAAAACACCAGAAAGCAAAACCACCCCCAGAAATGCAAACACATTCAAGCAGTTACTTCACAGAACATTAGGGATCAACATTAGGGATCACAGCATCTAAGAAAGAATTCAGCCAGGTAATGGGACTAACAACTCTGTAATAAACATTTTGATCTCCCTGCCTTTCCCAGCCAGTGCTCACCTTCTCCTTACCAGGGAACCAGGAGGGAGGAAGCTGCAATCTCCAACACAAGGTCGAAGGTGTCCAATTACTGCTCCTTCTGCTGTGCCACCGCACAACTGCTGTAAAATATGTGCTTCTGTCTAATCACTGGATTTGCACACAAGCTGCTCTTCCTTACCAAGATCCCAGCTAAGAACACAGAAAGCTCCTTCACCCACAAGTCAGGCCATTTACGAGCTGTCTGCCTCTTCTGCAACTGTAAATGTGAGCTGTTGCTCGTCTCATGCTTGTGTCCCCTTAATAGTAAGAGAATACAAACATCTTGTGAGCAGGAAGTGCTTGCTTCCCCCAAAGGGTTAAAGTTCTCTGCTGACAGTGTTCCTCCCTGGTCCATAACAAGAGTATTCTTTGACTAGGGAGAAAACATTAAGTCTGCATCCTCATTAGTATTTCTTAAACAGAGCAAAAGGTTTCCCGCAGAACCTTTCAGCTGTGATTAATGCTCCAAAGACATTGGTAGGCAAAGCCCAGCTGGACAAAAAAGCACAAAACGTTTTTCATGGATGTCACCTCCAATTCTAAAGATAAATTTACTTTAGCTATCTCCCTGTCTTTCCCTGTTCATGCAGATCTCTGTCTAGTGAATTTACACCTAGTAACAATATGCCTGCTTTTCTCTTCTGAGCTAAGTACACAGAAATCAAATCCATCTCAGGAAGTCCTTGAACGGAAAGTGGTTGGAGGTGAAAGAATATTATAAGAAAGTACTCTATATGCTCCTTTCCAAAGCAGTGTGGCATCCTTTATTGGTGAAGGAGGCTAGATGCCTTGTTGTATTACAACAACTGAAAACCCTGCACCACCAAAGAGAAATGAATATAGCTCCAGATGAAAATTGTTTTTCAGAAGGTCAGATTTTTAACAGTAGAATGCTTTCTAAAGAAACCAAAGTACTTATTTTACAAAAGCCACTACACAATCTTTTTTCCATCAGAAAAGGCCTACTTTGTACTTCTGCGTAGTCCTAGAATATTCATCGGTGTTCATAAAAAGAATTAAACTTGCATCTAGCTTTCTCATGTTAACAGCAGGGAAGGTGAGTTTTGCATACGTGCTCTCTGGAAGCAGAGGATAAGAAGGAAGAACAAGTCAGAATAACCGCATCAACAAAAACAGAGTCCTCAGGAGATCTGCCAGCAGAAGCAGTTAGAGAGCTGCTGTCTGGCTCTTGTGCTGACGTTCTTCATCTATTTGTAGGAACAGAGGAAAATGACCAGGCAGGAGAAAATCCAACTTCCAACTTCAAGTCCATGTACACATCCATCACTGGCACACAGCTGATTAGCCTTTTATCCTCACTTTCTGTCACCTGTGTGGCAACTACCTTGTAATTTCAAACACCCTACAGTACTTAACAGCCTGGTGTCTTTCTAAAGTCCCAGCTATTGAACCCATATGTTGTTATTAGAAAGGTGAAATTAAGTAAGTTTCTTAACTGACAGTTGCAATGAAAAATGCTCAGTATAAAGAGCTTGGAATAGGAAGCCAAAAAAGCCAACTTGGAAAAACAAAACCCCTTTCTCACTCTTTAAGTTCCCAGTGTAACAGTTAGCAGATATAAAAGGGGCAGCTAATGTGTACTTAGATGAATCCAGCAACATTTTCTTTATTATTGATAGAGTGTGAAGACTACCTTGTTGCAGTTTATCCTTTTGATATCCTTTTGAAGCTAAGACTGTGGTAGAACTCCATTTTTCAGAGAACGAACCCCACGGAGATAGCTCCCAATAGCCATTGATGGATTTGGGTACCTATAGATTTGTTGGCAGAGTTAAGCTTCTGCTTGTAGAGGTATAAGAAAAAAAACTGACCCTAACATCTCTTCTTTCTTCCCCTCTGATAGCTATAGGATACCATCCCCTGGGATTTCCATTTTATCCATGCAAGCTGAGCAGGGGCAATGGCACAGAAGGGCAATGCAAGCAGCAGCTTTTTGCTTTAGTCAACCGTCTAACTGGCCTACACACAGGTCTATCTGGACACAACTGGAACAGGAAACGTAACCTATGCTATGCGAGTTAGAAGAGTTTGTAACTTTATTCTTCTACGTGTCCCAGTTTCTGTGTTGCTAAGAATATAGCCTTAGAGTTCCTAAATAAGGTTTTAGATGGGAAAAATGACAGTAGAAGTTAAAGGAAGTAACAGCAGGTAAAAAATGTCCTGCTGTTTATATATGTTTTTATGTTTGGTTTTGATAAATCCATGCAGTCAAGACTCACAGCAGGTGCATAGAAGCCCGTGGGAGTTCACCTGCGCTAGGCTTCATCAGATTAACATGACATGTTATGACTCTTAAAAATGTAATATATTTCATCCCAAACATAAAGCAAAATACATATTCAAACCCTGAAATTCAACCCTGCTGAGAACAAGAAGCAACCCTGATCCAGGCTATTTAAAACATATCTCAGCAGCAGAGTCTCAGTATGGAGACTATAAAATAGGAAGATCAAAGAATAAGGCAGTTCAGTGGACCAGACAAGTCTGGTGGATCTTTACAAGGACAGAGGGACAAGAAGAGAGTGAGCAAAGTCCTGAACCCCAGAAATAAAATTCATATTAAAATGGAGTGGAAAAAATAAACTACAAGCATACTACAACTGTCAGGTGTCCATATGAATGAAGGAACCAACAAGCATTTTCTGAAACTGTACCAAATTTTGGGCCCCAATAACAAATTGACATCATATCATGACATACTCTCTACAACTCAGTGGTCTAATTTATATCACCTAAAATCTAACAAGACTGAATCTTTGCTTTTCTCCCCTCTATGTTTTCGTAGCATATCTTCTTTACGTCAGTAAAGCCTATGCCAGTAGGCTTCATCTTGTGTTAAAACTTACATTTAGTATTGAATGGAAGCTTTTCTCTAGCCTCTTGCCAATCAACCTTATAGGCCATTCAATCAGCAATAAACAACAGTTTTAATTGAAACCATATCATTCTTTTTCTGCATGATATATGATATGGCTGGAAGTGCTGCAAATCTGCTGACAAGTGCTCTTCTAAATGACACCCAAAGGTTATATTCAGGCACAAGATTTTATTCTTACTTGCATACTTAAAAGTCAGCCCTACACAACGTATCTCTGTTTCACTCAGACAACAAAATACTTGTAAAATAATTAGTCAGATCAACAACTTCATGCAATAAACCAGCTATCTAAAAGAACTGATTAAATCAAGCAGCTATCCCTTGGAGACTGAGGAGAAAGCAGATAGTATGTAGTTCAGCTTATGCCATAAGCCCTCTTCACAAACCCCCCGATCTCCTCCTAACAAAAAAAAATTATCATATTCACTTTCTTTTTCTTCACAAACCTGCTAGACCAAGCACCACTCCTGGATCCTCAGGGCAGTACTCTCCACCGGTTTAAACCGGCAGCATTCCAGTCAAGCCAGGACTTTATTCCTGACTGAGATTTGCTCTTCTGTCTATTAACTGAAAAATTCCAGTCACAGCCAGGGAACAAAATTTGCTACACTTCCTTTTCATTGCATATGTGGCAAACTACCTGCTTTTCTATTTGCCAGCTTTCAAAGCAATTTCAGTTATGAATGTTGCCAAAATTGAAGAATATGTTAAATAAAGATAAGAGATTAGACTTCAAGGGCCCAAGAGAGTCTAGTTTGTTTTGAAAGGTAAGCCAAATACTGGTCTCTAACATCCAGTGCTGCCATCACTCCCAAACAAGAAAGCTGGCTAGAAATGGCCTCCTGATGACCTGCAAGTGCAGCTTTACCCTGCTGCCAATTGCTCAAACAATGATAGAGCATGCGACAAAAGGTCTCCAGTTGGTGACTCATGTCTGCATGCTCCATATTGCCACAGATTCCGGTTTTCTCTCTGGAGTCTAACTCATGAGTTCAACAACTTCAAGATTTCTACTCAGCTATGACCAAGTGCCATGGACTGCCATTCCTACAGACACCTCCATATCCTTAGCGGGTACATCTTAAGCTGCTCTAGAGCTGGGACTGCTTTAAGCATTGTTTTCAAAGCAATGTTCTCCTGCCTGACTAGTAGGGTCCAAAGACCTCACAGCCCACCACAGACAGCACAGAAGATGGGAAGGGATTTTGCAGATGTGGCTGCTTTCAGTTTATACCTCAGAGTATGTATTGCAATGCAGCCTTTGCTTGAGGGAGCCTATTCAAGGCAGTGTCAGCAGGAGACATTTCTGCTTGGCTCTCTCGCCTCCCACACAAATGCTCCCACCACTGTCCTAGGTACATATTGAAGTACAGCAGAAGTGCCAGACAAATATCATTTGCAGAATTCAGCCATACGTTCTTCATCAGGGTAAGGCAGAGCTATAGCGTGCCCTGGCAATTTTAACTATACTGGCCCTCTTGCCCAAGCTCTCTTGGCTTGACATGGTGCTGAGAGGCATGAGGATCAGAGGAGAGCCACACAATCAGCTGCAGCTGTTGCAGGCTGTCCCTGCATCAGCCACCTCAGCCGCTTGTGCTCCCACCGGCATACCTGAGCCAGGCCTAAGTAGTTCTGCAGGACACTACAAACCTCCCAGACACCCAGGAGGCAGGATGAATACTCAGTAATTCTCCTCATTTTGAGCCTTCTGCTATTACCGTAAGCTCCTACTATTACTGTAAGCTGCTGCTCCTCCTCCTCCCCCCTACCCCCTACCCCTGAGACAGCTAGTTTGAGGCTGAGGCAAAGCTGAATCCCTATGTCTCTTACAAGGCTTTTGTCTGGCCAGTGATCAAAGAGGAAAAGAGCACGGTAATATAAGAGGGAGAAGCAGGAAACACCCATAAAGATCAGTCTTGCCCTTTGCTGCACACCCAACATGCGCACATGGAAATGAATAGAAGTGCAAACTGAGAAGCTTTACCTCCCTGAAATATCAACATCTCTTAAAAAAAAAGAAAAAAAAGAAAAGAAGAAGAAGAAGAAGAAGAAGAAGAATTCTTTCAGCTCTCATTTGCTGACTGGCTGCAATAACATTTCTTGTGAATTGCTTTTAAAGGATATGAATGGGGTCAAAAAGCATGGCTACTCTCCAGGCAGCTCTTCACAGAGAGCTCAGATAGCAACACATCACAAAACAGTCATCACTGGTGGCACTTTCCTATTTCGAGCTTAGGAAAGCCAAAGGCACCCAGACCTTGCTTTGACTTACTCCTATAGATTACCCTGCTGTGCCTCCGGTGAAATATTTACATTTTCACAGTGTAAATGCCTCTGTGCAGATATGTTGTGGATGTTCGCTTTCCTGACAGTCTAAAGGGAGGACAATGCAAATAAATTTGTATTATGAAGGTAGCATGGCAGAAAAGATTAGCTTTGAGGCGTTTTCAGAGGGAATCAAAGTAAAGGGTTGAATGTAAGAGTAGTGAGAGGGGCAGCGTGGGGCTGCAACAAAGACAAAACAAATTCGGTGGCACAGATGAGCAAAATCTGTTAGAGGATGCAAAGGGCTAAGTTCTGCTCCTTTCTACGTGCCTTCAAACAGATTACAGTGATGCTAGTGACAGCAGAGCGTGGCCTTGGGTATCCAACTGGACTTGTGTGTGGCTGCGACTGAGGCAGGCGGACCTTGATCGGCAGTAGAAAACAGCTCTCACATAGCTGAGCCTCATGGGACTACAGGAGAAAGGCCAAAGAGCAGGAATTCAGGTACACAAAGAAAAATCTATCACACAGAATAACAGAGATGATAAGAAAAATTGGGTGTTGAGATATTCTCTTACCTTTTATCCAAAGATCACAGGCCTTAGAAAAGAGGAGCAATTTAACTACCACTGGTTAATACTTCCACTTGAAGTATTTGTTCATGTGAAGAGCAGTATGACACCTGTATCTACTAAAATAACAGACTTATAATAAGAAAGGAAATCTAGTAGTTGTGAACACATCATTATATTAGGGAAAATCTAGCATAAAAAGGTGTAAAATACAGCACTTGATCAAATTTCAAGTAATCACAAAATTTTTACTAAAAATTCAAAATATTACTCTTCCTTTCTTTTTATCACACTCAGAAGGTACCCTAGCATATTTGTTTTAAAAAATCTATGTATTAAAGAAATATTAGACTTGGCTGTATATTTTCTTATTTCAGCAATGGTCATTTTCATTACCTCAAAGCCTATTTATCAAAACTACTATAAAAATGACTATAACTGCCTTTAAATAAAAAAGAAAGCAATTGTCCCTAGAAACATTTCCTTTTTATACATTTTTGAGAGAGAAAACATCTCTAATTGGCATATCTTTCTAGCAAACTCAGTTAAACTAAATTAGTAAGTGGGTAACTGAGTGAGACTAACATTGTAATTTAGCCCTTTTCATTTCTAGGCTGTGTGAGCATTTCGGGGTTACAAAAGTCTATATGGTCACACTCCTCCTAGACTGATTTTCTCTCCGTTACATGCCTGCAGCTCCTGTTTAAAGCATTTTAACATTTTTCACAGGTCTCTGTCTTTACATCTGTACCTAGCCAAAACACATCATTTGTAGTGACCTGTCTCAAATCCCTGGTTTCTTTAAGCTTTGAAAGTCTCCATTACAGCTGACCTTCACAGGTACTCTCTTCAGGATGATGCTTATTAGGCAGAGTTATTGGAAATTTTAGTAGCTCAGACACCTGATCTGTATCCACTCAGCAGCAGATAAGCTGTGCTTCCAGCCATGGATACTGGGATCAGTAGGAAGGAATGAGGGCAATCATGTATCATGCTCAATATCCTGCCTGACAGTGGCAGCCTCCAGGTATTCAGAGGGAGGTCACTGTCTGCAAGGTAATAAACTTGCCTACAGCTCCTTCCTAATCCCTAGACAGACAGGTAAACATTCATGACCTAAATGCATCAGTGTTTGCATCCTTTCCACCTCTGTGAATCTTGTTTGTATCCTCTCCATTTGCTTTCTGCCCGATTCACCAAGCAGCGAAACTCTCTGAAGAAGTCTTCCAGTGGTAGAAGCTCCTCTATGCAAGACAAAATGCTTGAGCAAGTGCTGGGACTCTTTTTGCGTCAGAGAAGCTAATTTGGCTCAATTAGGCTCTGAGACCGAGAGCCAAAGCTAGCAAAACAAAGAGCAGAAGCTGACAAGAAAAATAGATGAATACATTCTGAGAGCTGAGTCAAAACAAAGAGGCACTTACATATTCAGCATGTTGAGGGATGTCTTAATAAATGCTGTTCATTATATGTCGATGTATATAGCATAAATTCTTACAGACAAACGCAAGAGCTGTATTGTGAAATTGCACCCCCCCCAAGCACTTGAAATCTAAGTGAATTATTCTATTTATTTATCTAGCTGTTAGCTATATCTATGCAAAGCGAGATAAAGCTTATGTTCTGGGGCAGGTACAGTACCCACATATACTGGCTAAATTCTTAATCCCACTCAGCAGAAGCTTTGCCATTAAATTTAAGAGAATCAGATATCTGAGAAATTCTGTGAGAAACACCACAGAACTATAAAGGAAAGGAGAAGAGAAATCTCTTGGAGTGCAGCTTCTCCAAAACATGAAAGAGCTGACATCAAAAGATCTGGTATTCAACTTGAAATGTAGACACCTACATGTCAGAGTTTTTTTGTTTTTATTTCACTGTTACAGTTGTAATAACGACCAAGATGGGAATTGTGTCTTTATTAGAAGAATGAAGACTTCTCAAAAATGAAAATATTTAAAGTAATCCAGCAATTAAGAAGAGGTTAAATATATGTACTGCTCACTACTCAACCAGAGCAAACAAGAAATGAGGGAGAAAAGAGCAAAGCACAAGCACTATTCTGTTGGTTTAATTTCACCTCACTCAATCCACTCAGAGCTATAAACTGTGTAAGACTTATGCCACCTGCACAGGATTATATTTCAACTTTCACATGACAAAATTCAACTTCTGCTGTAAACTTGTATAACTCCACTGGTTGCAACAAACTAAGCTATAATCAGAGGATTGGTACTCTAAGCTGTACATTTATTTACAAATGGAAGAAGAGGGGAAAGGAACATATGCCTCTCTGGAAGATACTTGACAAGCTTAAATGCTTTTTTAGAGGATGTTTCTGAGACAAGACTTGCATAATGTTTAAAAATCTAGCAAATGAAACTCTGATTATATTGCACAGGAGGTCACACTAGGTGCATGTTGCCTGTGCATAAGTTGAGGAAAGGAGACCTAAGAAGGCTGTAAACACACTGGTAAGAACCTACTTGGCCTTAATCATGCTACTACAGCTACTACTGGTCAGGAGACATCCAGTTATTCTATATTCACGTATGCATGAACACAACCCCCAGGACCAAGTGGGTCAACCTCAGCTTCTGCTTCCCCTGGAAGACATAAAGAGAATAGGACTATAATGTAGACCTAGCCTCATTCACATAACACTTTCCAGCCTGGGCTCCCGATGCTCACAGAATCACTACCATGTGCACCATTTCAATCTCTTCCTTCTTCTCCTCCATTTCATTTTTATTGTATCATCAGCCATCTGCCCTCTCAGCCGAAGTCCAGCTATATCTGCAGTAACTCACATTTGTACTGCATCAGTATTTGGTGCATAATTACATGCGATGTGTGTTGCATGACTTTCAGCAGAACAGCTACATCTTTCCAGAGCCCCAGCATTTGCCTACAAGCTCACTGCTTGACTGTTTGGCTATTGTTTACAGCAAACTGGCAAAACAGGGCTGTGAATGGCTTCTGCTATGTTAAAGCACAAAGTGAGAGAATTCCTGAAAATTAGCTTCTAATTCTTACTAATTCTCATCTTCAGTTCTCACCTGAATTGAAATATTTCAGTTACCTTCCTAGCTCCACAGTTCACCAACAAGGCCTTCCAGAAGAACTCTTTGAAGGCTTTAAAGCTAATTGTTTTAAAAAGTACCAACCTTGAATCATTAGTGATTTGACTGAAATTACTAGCCTCTCACTGAGACTATTAAGACATAAAACAAACCCAATAATGCAATTACTACCAAGAATGCCTTAACTAATTTTTGCATGTGATCTCAATTAACTTTCTTAACATGATGCAGTAACCCAAACAGTCTCAGCTTCCTCCTGCTGTCTCCATCATAAATAGATCAAATCAAAACTGTAAGAAACAAAAATAGTTAAGAATTGAGATGACCAGTAAATTAAGAAAGGTCAACTGGACATCCAGGCAAGATTGGAGAGCTCCAAACTCCTTCAGTAGTCAAGCTGGGAAAACCCTGAAAAGAACTTGACTTTTGCCAGTCAGACTGTGAAAGACCACACCATGGAATAAATACAAATAGATACATACATACAAATAGGTACATAAAGCAGAAAAGGCTTGAAGTTACGGTGTAACGCATTGTGAAGATAGAGTATATGAGGATGAAGGAAGACAGACAAGGAGACATGTTACCTTGCTTCCCGTTAAGCTGAAAGAGATGAACAAGACTGGCTTGAGCTCTGATACAGCTGCTCACACATCGGACTTCAGGGTAAGAGCATGCACTGGGGACCAAATGGCTTTATTCTGTTAGAGAGGGATGCAGTACACTACCAGGAGATGAAACACATGATACACAGAGCAAATGCATCAGTCTGACACCTAAGAGGCCCCAGTGGTCTGGTATCCTGTCACATCTTCTCCCTCTCTGCCCATGCAGCCCATGGGATCCTAATCAAAACAGATTTGAGTACTGACACCACCTCTTCACCAAGGCTCAGGATGCAAAATCATCTGATGTGCTTTTCTATCCTGTGGTTTGTTAGGGGACGTGTGCTTTGCTTGGGACTCACACTATGCTCTAATTAGCATACCATCTACTGTCTGATTCATTCATCTCTCCTTCATAAAATGGTACAGAGTTTATTCCTACCTTTCAATTTCCCTTGTTGAATACTTTATAATAAATATTTTCTCATCTTACTTTTCTTATTTATTACCTGCACCATTGATGGGATTATGCTGAAGATCATAAGAGCTAGATGTAATTTTATAGGCAGGAATTCTTAGTATTTTGCTATGGTTATCTCTCTCTATTTTGAATAGCAAGGGATAGGATTTTTAAAATGATTATTTCTTATTGTTCCACAATAGAATAAGTTTTTTTTAACCACTTTACATTAAGTCACTGTCTGATTCTATATTAAATCAAAGTCTACTCTCCATGAACTGGTGACATTCAACATGAGACCTATCTAATGTAATTTAAAGCTGAAAAATTCTGTTGCTAGCCTTCTAAATGAGGGTAAATTCCACTTCCTAGTCTAAGGAGGAATTTAGGAATCAGACATGCACACAGTGAAAGGATAATGACAAGTAACCTCTATTCATCAAATCATTCTGCTCTTTGGACAATCACCATTTTCAAAGTCACCCTATCTTTACAACTAGTGTCACTCACATAAGTGTATTTTCCTACTGAATAAAAGGAAGAGTACCGTCAAGCATCAACTGCCTTGAACTCTCTGCTGCATGGGTTTCGGATCTGTGAAGCCATTTCCCTGAGTTATGTGTCCAAGAACACCACGAATAACTTAGAACTAGATTAAGCTATCTTTAAGGACTGTGAGACACATCCATCAGACCAAGTCTCTGACAGCAGTAGAAACAGTCTCAATAGTATAAATGAAGGTAGGGGAGGAAAACTTCTGAAGATAAATGAAGCTCTATTGTTATAAAAGGGTGGCAACATTAATAATTTAAGAAAATATTGTGAAGATATCAGTTTTCCCGGAAGACATGATTGAGAAAGATAGGCTCATATGTTAAGTAAGATGCACTCTGGTAAGCAATGGATGACCTCCAAAAAAAAAAAAAAAAAAAAAAAAAAAAAAAAAGTCCTAAAACATTAGTTTTTAACATACAAAAATAACCTCTGAAAATACTTATTAAGTAAACAGCAAATTTAGTGAGAAGTATTCCTCTTGATAATGCTGAACTGGAGTCTGCAACAGAAAACTTCTGCCAGCAGCTATCATCTTTATCATTATCATCATGACAATATTCTCCTGTAAAGCTACATGGGCGTCCTGTTGTCTGTGGATCTTTCCTTGTGATGCTGCATCAACCAGAGAGCAAAGAGAGAGGCTGTCCTAAAAGGACACTGATATTGTGGACCTGCCTTCGGACAAGGCACTGTGAATTGTTTTCAGACACTGCCAGGAGTGCAGAGACCAGCAGCTCTCTCACTTAGCTTAAGTACTTCCAAAGCAAATATCTGCTAAAGCCCAGTTCAACAATACAAGTTAAGATAATGATGATCTATGCCACAAGAGCATTCTGGGCATGATTAGTGATACAGACTTCAAAGTCCTGGGCTGGAGGAACAATATTCAGATTTCTGTCCAAACTCCAAACTACCAGGCATGGTACTAACATCCATCCCTAAGTTAACCTTGTCTAATTTGAAACAGAATACAGAGCACCAATTATTTGATAATAAACAAATTTCTTTTTGTGTCAGTGTGTATGTGCACGTGTGTGTGTTATTTTTTCTGGGTAACCACAGAGTGTTTATAGGGCTGTTGGGCTGAAAGAGATTAGGGAATGAGATCCTTCTAGAAAGGGATTAGTTGGCTCCATAGGAGCTTTGTTTATTTTTTTAGGACCATAGTGGTGTTGATTCCAAAGTCACGAGCCATAGATGGGATCTGTCCAACTAAGTTCTAATTGCAGATCATTGTATCGGTCTGAAAAATACAAACTGTTGTGCTACTAAATGCAGATCTATCAATATAAGGAAAAATGTCAGGAAGCTCATTTACCATTTCCTTTACCTATATATTCATGTATAAAGAACAAAGCCATCAGAAACATAATATGGTCAATGTTATATACTTCTTTTTGCTACTTTAGCTAGGGACTTTTCCTGTGACTGTTGCTTTAGCCTGTCATTAATATGTCTTCATGCAAATAGCTTTTACATGACTGTTGTGGTGATAAAAGAACATGGTATCAGTATCATGTCTGGGGAACAAGGTGTTACAGGTGAAAAAATAAAAGTGAATTACCCTTTCAGTACAAGAGCTGTAACACTGTGCCAGGAGAATCTGACTTCGGTGTTCCCTTTTCCAAAGCAGAAAAAAAGTCTACACTTCCTGTGGACTCTCAGATAATGTTAAATAAATGCAATGCGTTTCTTCATACCACTATTCATACCACTGCTACTCTTTTGAATACCAGCTGCACATTTTCCTTTCTCTTAAGAGAACTAGTGAATCCAAAGGAAAGAATGGTGAAGCTGAAAGACAACTCACTGAAGGGGCCAGGGGACATGTTGTCAGTCAACAACTCCAATATTTAAGTTCAGTCTTTAAATCATGTAAAATTAAAGATTTTTTTTTTTGAAAAGAAACTGCATGATGTAAAAAAGATAAAACAATGGCACAAATAAAGAAAGTATTTCATTCCATCTGAAATGATACTGGATTGTTTCCCTCTTAGCATGAAAAACAGCTTTTGGTTTTTGGTCAACCCAAAACAATTTCCTCCTCAGTTCCCTGCTCTCTTAGCTTTCCTTCTATTTCAGTCACAGAACTACAAACTCAAGAAAATCCCTACAGGAATCTAAATAATGAACATAAACCTGAATACAAACAGAATTAACAGAATCAGGAGACCTTCACAGATCCTTGATGTCTCCGTAATTTCAAGCATCAGATCCCCTCTCTTGGTCTAGAAAAAAAAGGGAAAAGTAGAATCTCCTCTGTCAAATTTAAGAAGATAGGTTAACATATTGAAAAATACAAAAACTCTCACTCTCACAAGCAGTACACAGAGAAATCATTTAAAAAATACAGAAGAAATCACTTCCATCAACTCAGAACTGTGTTTCATTTTATGTTTGTAATCTTAAATCAAAACAAAACAAACCATCCAAAAATCCAGCCCTTCATCAAACATTTTTTTTTTTCTATGTATAATATTTTTCCTCAATAGTTTGGACCAAAACTTTTCAGTTCTGAAAATCTTTGGCAGAACTCCCTACATTCTATAATTTATTTTGCTATGGAAACTGCCTGTATAAGAGAAACAAAATCATAAACTAGCCAATTCTAATCAAAATTTTCTTCATTTTTAAATAACTCATACAAGTCAATGATTGGCATAGTCTTTCTCATACCAATCATACAAATAAATGATTCGCATACAGTCCTTGAACAGCTTCTCTTAAAAGTTATTTTCTTGAAGCACATATGCTATTTTCCTTGCAGGACACCTGTGAATTAGTTATATTCTGCAATTGCCTTGCATAATCTGGTAGCTGATACAAGTCCTATACAGTTCAGTTTCAATATCTTCTAAGTGAGCTGAACTCAGTGATAGACTGTGGTTGGACCAGGTGCTGCTGTTTTGCTGATGTGAATTACACCTCTCCTAGGAGAGGACGGCAGAATAGATTAATGTGGCCTTATGCTATCTCCACACTGTCATTACAGCTTCTGAATAAAGCTCAGGTTGATTATCACAAGACCTCTCTTTCCTTTCAGTTGCCTCTCTCCTTATCTAACATAAGACCTCTGAAAATATCCAAGTTGTTTCTCAGATCCATGGGTCACTGGCTTCATGTACAGGGCATGCATGAGAGCAGAAGCAGATGTACTGTATTTGACAACCTTATATAAACGATGGCCTCTCTCTATGCTCTGCTATAGCAGTGCTTGCAAATACCAAGAACCAGGGAGTTTTCTCTCTCTCTCTGCAACACAGTTGCAGTTCTCACCTGGGCACCTATCTCCATTTTTCCAGATAAGGCAGGCTGCTATAAAGATTGCCTCCTCTGTGATGCTCATCCACACAGAGCCCCCTGAAACCGCAGAGCTAGGAAACCACTTTCTGTCTGCATCAAGCGTCTGTATTTGCAGTACATAGCCCAATGCAGTAGGCAAGCAGTAGGGTCTCAAGGAAAGCCTCAGAAGGCTGTGCATTTCTTGAATGGTATTCTACTTTGCTGGTTTTCTATTTGCTGAAGGACATTGTCATTCATGCTCCTAAGCCATTAGGGGCAGGTAAATTGTCATATCTCCTCATGTCTCTCCAAATAACAATCAGGGTATTCTTAAGATATATTCTTAAGATAACAGAGATTAATTTGCCTGAGTGATGCAAGACTGTGAAACCTTCATCAGTGTGTGGTTGAAACTCCCTTGACTCACCCTAGTCCTAGAAACATACCATTGGAGAATTTGCATGCTGTTAAGGACACAGCTGCTATTATCATACATTTCACAAGGTGAACTCCTTTCTAATGGCAACTAAAATCTCTAACTACTCCAAAGGCAAAGGCAGCCCAAGGTCAATTAGCTTTTCATACTCAGTTCCTTAAATCTGTTCCACATTCAGCCTGGTAGGCTAGAGTCAACACTTCTTCTACCTATTAAAGATTTTGAGCTATCTGGCATATCTCTGAAATTACTCTAAAAAGATGTGTAAACTTTTGCTCAACATACCTATGTATTTTCCTTCTTCTGTCCACAGCATTTCCAGCACTTTGACTGGTAGAGACTCCTCCCCATAGTACCTCTTTACCAGAAGCATTGCAGTGCTCAAAGAAGCCTGGTGATGTGATCCTTGCCAAAAAATGAATGACATTTTGGGGCACTTTGCATACTGTTAGGGCAAACTGTCAAAATCCTGCCTTTTTCAGATTGTCCTCTCTTGCTTGTCCTCTCATTTTTGCTTGCTGAAGCTGGCATACCATTTTACAGACGGGCCCAAGGCCAGCCTGATGGTTAAGAAAGAGTTGTAGCACAGCAGAGAATGAGTCTGTGCAGCAAGTTTGCTCTGCGAGAGGCCAAGATTCCTTCAACAGATTGTGTAAACAGTTCATCTGACTGTGTTTATCCAAACACAGTACTGTCATCAATGCTGCATTATTCTCACAAGTTACTGAATATGTTTCACTGGTATAACAAGCGAGCTTTATCACAAAGCAGCATGATTTAAGTGTTGCAGGAAAGAAAACTTCACCCTTACAGAACTATTCTTTCCCCCCTTGAATAGTTCTCATGGGATTCTCCCTAAACCCCAATTGTGCTTTATGAAATTGTATTTGCCAAGCTTCTTGTTGAATATCGCAGTGAGTTTAGAAACAAATAGCCAACACAAACTTTCTTTTCAGTTTTTTTCCTTATTACCACCCCATGCACAACAAAAGCAGAAGCAGAGCAGGAATAAGTAGAAAAATCAGTTACTGTAGAAGAGCTATAGGTAATTACTCAGCAAATACAGTAAGTTATTTTATGTGTGGAAATCAAATGTACTTCGTCTTGTTTTCAGTGAATATTTTACAAGCGTGGGTGACAGAAGCATGCAGCAGAATATAAATGTGATACAACCGCCTTTTGCAGTATTTATGTTTCCATAAAAGCTGGATTTTTTTTTTTTTTTTTTTTTTTTGTCCTCCTTTTGATTGATGCAAACTGCTGGATGGTGAAGTAGGATTCTCACTAGAACACACTGGTGCCTCAGGAAAACAATAAAAGGAAGCACAAGAAACATCTATGGAAATCGACATGGAAATCTCATGCGCCTATTCAAGTTAATAAACACGGCAGCTATTCTAAGAGGGGGAAAACCTGAGCTTCTCTAGAACCCATTAATCTTGACAAGCTCCAAGCAAGTATTCAAGTCTGCTCCAGTTAAGCTGTGCGCAGGAGACATCGGGGAGGGAGGGAAATTAAGTTCATTTTTGTAATTGTGGAGAATTCAACTTTATTTTTAAAATGAATACCTTCTTCTGAATTTGTAATAGTAAACTTGGGTGTCAGTGTCTCATAGATATTTGCCATTTTAACTCCATGAATTCTACAAAGTCTCTTTGTGATCAATAATAGAGCCATTAACTTTTAACTGTCATACATACTAGTCCTCCATGCAACACTCTTCTGAGCACAGAATTACTTTCACTTCTCCCTTCACTTGCTGAAGTGCAACAAAGAGAAAATAGACATCGGAAGAATCAAGGCAGTATCTTAAAGGTTATTTAAGCAACTGGTCTAAAAGAATAGAGAATCTGTGATAATCTAACCACCTTATCTTGTCCTGAATAAATGTGACACCTTTAAAAAAAGAAAAGAAGCTTTACTCTAAAAGCAAAGAATGTCCAAGTCCATAGGTGATGTAAACCTCTATTTTGCAGATACATTTCTGTCAGTTAGCAATGAATGACATGCCTTTGCATTCCTTTGGGTCTTAGATCCCTAGAGCACATATTTATTCAATGATTAGCACATTTGTGCATGTAGATCTGCCTTGAAACCAATTTTAGTGCTGGTTAAGATACAAGAATAATGCAGCATTAAGCTTTCAGAAAAACTGATCAAAACTCTGTCTTATACATATTGGCCCATTTTGCCCCCACTGCCCTGCTTGTAGCCACCTCTTTCCAATTAATTGTATCTTTATCCTCATATATGATGCTAAAAATAAAGGATGGCTGCTGCACATGAGAAGCTGGGCACTGTAATAGGATGACATAGAGATGGCACCAGCAAGGATCTATACTTTTAAGTATAAAAGAGAGGAGCCCACTAGGCTGAAGAAAGCTACCCGGTATTTCAAAAGACTAGGCAGAATATGAGCCATTTGCTTATTAGAAATAAAGTTATGTAAGAGAACAGAGATACCTATCAGTCTACCCCACCACTCCCCACAGGACTGTGTTACTCCCCACATTCCTGTTGCAAGTAATTAAAGGGAACAATCGCAAGCTAAGAGGCATGTAACTACATTCTTAATTTAAGAAGGGGTAAAGACTGAGACACTCAATCTAAGAGAGGCGAGAGGGAGAGGGAGATCCTTGAAGTTACTATCTTAAAGCAGGTCTTACCGCTGACAACATGAAGACGCTATTGTCCTGTCAATCCACCAAGTACATGCTACTCAAAAAAGGGGAAAATTGAGAAAAAAAGTTGAACATTAACTTCATATCTAACAATTCAACTAATGCTCAGAATAGCTAATGATTCCCTAATCACAATTTTTCACGCCTTGATAACATCATCCAATAGGCATTGATGCTAACGTAAATTTAACAAAAGCATGAGATCTCGAAAATCAGTACTAGTGCAATGCAAACAATACTACTCAAAAGTGCTATCTCAGCTACCGCTGAGCAAGCTGTTTTTGAAAAGCATCACTGAAGAGCAAGTTTTACACTGATATGAAAAAACAGCAAACAATACCCAGACATGTAGACTTGAAGGATATGTAAGCAAGTTGAAGCACTAGTTTCACACACTAGTGGCAAGGAACATATTAGTCTTTATCCTTATGGTCATGTCCCATCAAAATATTTAGCTATTAAAGACCTGAGAGCTTTGGGTGTTTTTCAGAGAATAACAAGGTTTGCAGATATGATATTTTTACCCAGTCTCTTCCATCTATGACCAGATTTTAAAAAGCCCTACACTCCAGGGCCCACAAAAACATACCCTATGAAGAGTTCAGGAGTAAATCTACAAAACACACTAGAACATTGAGTCAGGCTACCTGAAAATATTGCATTTCCTCTAGAATTTGAATATTCAAAGCACAAAGGATCATAGATCACAGTTAGACCCAAAATGAACGCCATGCAGTAAATTATGGAGATCTAAGCTCCTGCCTGGCACAAGTTAACAGGGAAAAATTTGACCTGATCCAGATTAATTTACATGGGGTTTTCATCTGGGAAAGAATAGACGAGAAACTAGCCAAAGACTTAAAGATTTAAACTATTGGAATAGTAGTGCTTGCACTTCCTGAGAAAAAACCACTTTGATCTCAGTCACTCAGAACTAGAAAATAGAGTTCATTTTGTCAGAAAGAGCAGTTTCAGAGAAAGAGCAATATGAACTCTGTCCTCCACAGGTTTCTAAATGTGGTTTACATTTTATAACTTTTTTTAAAAAAATTTAAAATATATTATATTTTGGTGAGCTGTGTCTTTTCAGCTAAAAGTCCATTCAGGAAGTTCAAGTCCTATACCCACAAGACACCCCATGAAAAAGTTAGTCATGGGGTAACTTCAAACACTATGGCTATTCTGCCAGAATACCTTTGGTAGGCCAGGATTAGTGAATAAAAATGCTGCTTGTAAGTATTAGTGACATGTGCCTGTTTGCTACTCAGTAAGTTTGCATACCTTCAAGGCCCAATTTTATGATAAGGAACAATTTCACAAAAGGTCCCAGCCAAAGAGATATTATCAACAGATCCTTTAGCAAACAAATGCAAAATCATGTGTCTATTTTGTTATAATGTTTACAAACACTTTGTTTTATTATCAGTAGAATTGTAGGACATTTGTGACTGGAGAAATTATTAAGAAAAAAAGAAACAGAGCACTAGAAAGTAGGTTAATCAGTTCAACACACTATCTAATGAAGTAAAAATTATGGAACTCTTTTCCAGTTTCAACCTCCTTCTCTCCCACCTCAACAACAACAAAGTGCATCCAGATCAATATGTTGAACGAAGAGGGAAGGAAGAGTGAGCTAAGGAAAGAAAAAAAAAAAGGAGTCTTTCATGGTTATCAAAGCTGCCTGAGAAAATTAAGGAGTAATATATAAAAAATCAGACAACTATGACTCAATTGCAAATTCAAGTCTCTCCTTCCTCTGCTACTGAAGTTTCTTGATCTAAGTAAAATATATCCAATTGCTACAACAGAATCAGAGAAAGGTTCTGTAACTAAGTAGGTGTTATTGCATAACACCTGATAAGATAATTAAGGATATGGTTCCCTGCCTGCTCTTCCCCTCCTGTTATATCTAACTAATGTTAAAGAACAAGTATGGGTTTAACAAGTATGGGTTTTAGTGTTTATTAGCCTGTTTCAAGAAGTACAATAACAGCTAGCACAGCTTTGCCCAGTAAACCAACATATTTTGAAAAAAAATGGTACATCCATCACCAAAAAAGAAATGACATTGAATATTAAGCTTTTTTTTTTTTTAAAAAATGTAGGTTTAACATCCCAAATCGTTTTTTTTTTTAACCAATATGGGCAGAAGCTGCCATTGAAATATGCCACTAGAGCAGTAATGAAAGTTGAAGAAGAGCAGGAAAATAAGCAAATACGAGGAGACTGTAACGATTTGTTGTCCTAGCTCCTGTACTTCACAGATCCTCACCTGATGTAAATTTGTCCTTTATCCTTCCTTGTGTCAAGCCTCCAAATTAGGTTCTCCTCGTGTACAGTACATTCAAGCTTATCTATGGACAAATTCAACAAAGATGTTGTGGGCTTTCAGGGAGTTACCCTTTGCTATTTCTAGAAGTACAAAAAAAAAAAAAAAAAAAAAAAGAATTAAAAATGTATTTTATAAAAAAGCTCTTAAACACAGACGACCTCAGACTAAACTGGACATTTAAATTCAGAGCTTGAGGGCAGTCACACAGAGCAGTCTCTGTGCCTCAGAGGTAATCCTTTCTGGAATAATTCCTCCAGAGACTTTTTTTTTTTCCCAATTAAAGCATAGGAGCATGCTGTATAAAAACTATACAGTTAAAAAAAATAATAAAAAATAAAACAGCCCTGATTTCTTATGCCTAGGCAGATACATGGGCAGAAATCTGTGTGCAGAGCCATAAGTCCCTTCTTTTCCTCACCATACCATCTCAGCCTGCAGTCTCTGCTCTATCCCATGCATCTTCAGGTACCCACTCCCAGCATGGCTGTGAGGATCGTGTTATGTGCAGGACCACAGTTCTGTTACTCTTCAGTCCGTATTTCAGAAGTACTTACCCAGAGCATCCAAGAGAACTACTGTATAACCTCCAAAGTCAGCTAGTAAATCCCATCACAACACAGACACGCTGAAGCTTTAAATGACAACTGATGAAAAAAAACTGCTTTCTTCCCTTATTGATGTCCCTACGTGTTCTAGATATGCAAAGATTTAGGATAGGGGCTATCAAAACATCCAACGCTAATATAAATATTGCATTGAGGGAGATTTTTACATCTCTGTTGTGAAGTGCCTTTCTCCTGCATGTAGTTTATCCACAATGCACTGCTGCAGCACGCAGCTTTATTCCAAACTACCAAACAAGCAACTCTGTAGCTCTGTAAAGAGAATATGGGAGAAGAGCAGACTTGGAAAATATAGTAACAGAAACATGGTGTCTGCCTTCTTTTACAAGCGCCTCTCCGTGGGCTGATGACAGGAATCTCAGCTCTGTCCCCACTCTCACGGAAAAGATAACGCACAAATTTTGCTGCAAATGTAGTAAGACCATAGCAGCAGGCTACAACAGCAGTAGGCTGGGGAGAGGGAAGGGTATTTGCTTTGCATGAGACCCCAAGACAAGACACTAGCTAGGTGTCAGCCAGCACAGCTCCATTTAGGTCAGCAGAAGAGACAGCAAAGACGGACCCCCCTCTCAGAGGGGAAGGTTTCCACATGGAAAGGGCATGTCCGCAATGTCCAAGGAGGGGCAAGGGATAACCCGATGACCTCCTGAAAAAGTGGATCTTAAAAATAAATCACGGCAATTACGGAGCTCCCGTGACGCTTCCTCCACGCACGCTCGCCGCTCCAAGCGTGTGCTGCACCTCTCCCTCCACCTGCCACGCGGGGAGGAGCAAGCGCCGGCCCCACGGAGCTCACCTTGCTTGCTCCGAGCACCCCGGGCTCTGCCCGCGGCGCGGCTCTGAGCGCCTCTGCGGGCACCTCCAAGCGAAAGCCGCCAGGAAAACCCCGCGCGGCTCACGGAGCCGGGGGAGCGTGGGGCAGCACGGAGGCGAACGGCCGCGCCGCGGCGGCTCCCACGGCCGCACCCGCGCCCGCGGCGCTCCCCGGCCCTGCGCGCACCGCCCGCGCACCCGCGCGGCCCCTGCGCGCCCCCCACGCGGCTCACCCCGCGGCGCGGCTCCCCGGCGCCGCTACGGGCGGCGGTGTCCATGCGGGCGGGCGGGCAGCGCCCGCCGCCCGGGCATCGTGGTCCGCCCTCCCGCGCTGCGCTGGCGGAGAGGGGCGGCGGGCCGGCAGCCGTGCTCTTCTCCTGCCTCTTCCACTCTCTTCCCTCCCACCTCCCCCCGCTTTTTTTTTTTTTTTTTTTTTTAATGATGCCAGGAGGATAATTTGCACCGCTCCTTCTCCATCACCCGCCTCTCCTCCTCTGCCTTCCCGAGCGCCGGCCCCGGGTTTCAGGACCCACCTCCCCCTCCCCGGCTGCGGAGCAGAGGGAGGGGAAAGGGGCCGGCTGGCAGAAGCGGCGGCGGGAGGGGAGGGCAGGGGGAAGGACTCCCCCCGTCCCCCGGGCCTCCCCCCGAGGCTCCCCCCGTGCCAGCCCGGCGCTGCCGTGCCCCTGGCGAGCCCTGGGCTGACCTCCTCGCCGCTGCCGCCTGCCCCGGGGCTCTGCCTGCTCCCCGCATTTCTGCCTCTCTCTGTGGAAATTCGCCAGTTGCCAGACGAAGCCTGGACCTGGTCTCCGGCTTTCTTCCTTCTGCTGTTCCTCCCCCAGACCCAGCTGTTGTCAACATATAGCTCCAATGTTTTATCTGTCACCTCCATAGGCTAGACTCCCCCAGCTCAACAAGGAAAAAAAAAAAAAAAAAAATAGCGGAGCCAGGGAGAAAAGCAAGCACAAAGCAGGATGAGATCTGAGTGACCTGCAATGGTGTTAGCACCCCTGAGCCCCAGAGACCCTCTCAGTTAGCTGAGTCTTGCACCCCAAGCACGCAGTGCACAGATGGCATGGGACCTAGGGCCCAAATCCCAGTCCTCAGCATAGCCAGCATACCTCACATCTCCGACTTAGGGCACCAGGCAGGACTATTGACCAAAACCCTGTGCTAATCTTTGTAGAGGCATATTAAAAATGTAGCAGCACAGGTGTGCTCAGCACACACAGAACCAACCCTTACTCTTATTGTACTGAAGCTTCTGGGCTAGTCTGGATTAATGGCACCTGACATAGCCTTTTCTCTACAGACTATCACTTTTAAGCTCAGTAGGGACATTATTGTTTGTGCTTTCTTTGCAGTAACCTCAGGTCTGCCTCCAAGTCACAGATTTGTTATTATAAGCAGGAATGGCAGTACCACCCCGACCATTTACATACAAGCGAAATTGCTAATGGCAGGCCAAAGAAGAGATCACCCAGTAGTTATTCTACTGAAAATGAGCACAGAGTCATGGTTTTCCGTTAACGTGTAAAGTCCCCCTGCCAATCTATAAAAATTAAAAAAATACCATCCACAAGCTAAAGTATATCTCAAAAACCAAGTGTCTTATATGTGGGGTGATGCAGTTTTATTCCTCAGTTGCCAAGGCAGCTAGCTAGCTAGCTACAGAAGCATTTCTGGATAATTCATTATCCCCTCATTTCACAGTCAAGGAGTGTGGTGGTACAAGACAGTGAGGTAACTTGCCCGAGATCACCAGAAACAGTAAATCAAAATCAAACCCCAGCCTGTTCACATCTCATTAACATGTGTCATTGATCAAGGGGCACAAGCAGATGAGTGGTGTAAAGTTATCTGCTCGTGGCAGAGAAGTGTGAATTTTGTCTACTGCAATGCAGAGGAAAACATTTGTGTATCCAGAGCGATTTTCCCTTATAAGAGATCAGGTGCAGACAGAGCCCACTGAACATGCCTCACTTGAGAGTGAGAGGCATTCTTATTTGTTTAAGCAGTGTAACACCATAGGAAGAATTCATCTGATTACACCCAAAGACTGACACTTGCACAATAGATCTGTCAACATTAAGTTGGTCTGAAAAATGACTGCTTGAAAGCTAGATACAAATATTTCTCATTTGCAGTTTCAGTTATTGCATTTTCCTCTTTTCCTTCACCCTTCTCTGTAAGAGATTTGACATCTATTGCCCTTGGCTGGCTGTGGGAGAAGTCAGAGGAAGGCCATAGCCCTGACATCTTTCTGCTATTTTCCCACTTTGCACTGTTAGCAAGCTTAGTAGTAGCGTAGAAGGAAGGAAGGATTTGTTTCCCCACCACCACCCCGTCGTTTAGTTATACAGATTTACGACCTGCTTGTCACTTCAAGGAAGCTCAGCAGGGCATAAAGTTTTCTGTCCTAGTGAGGGGACTCTGTGGCTTACATGGAGCTACAGCAGTAGCAACATGGGCTATTTTTAGCTTAAAGTAGGCCAGGCAGATCCAGAAGATGCATTAATAGGAGGAACATTTGAGAACTAAACAAGTAAACAAAAGAGAAAACAATCTGAGAAAGGTAAATAATAATAATTTCTGGCTAGAAACACTTTCTAAACAATAATGTAGAAAATTGCATCCCACATCTCAGGGGACATGAGAAAGCAAACACAATCTCTCAACGATGTATGTGGCATTAAGAATAATAAAAACATATTGCTTAAGGCCCTATGTTTGGACAAGTTTTTTTAGAGATGCCCAATTCTGCTGTTTTCAGTAAGCATGCATTTCCCAGGTAAAGCATTCCATTTCTTATTCATACCCCGGCTTGATTTTTCTCCTTACCAGTACATATGTATGCATTACGTTCAATATTTCAGATGAAATCATTTCAGAATTTCATGAATAAGGGTTCAACATAAAGCCTCAATATTCTGACTGGTCAGAAGATTTTCTCTGATAGGCTGTTCCATGTGCAAAGAATTAGACTTTCAGCAGAGCTCTTTCTCCTTTGTTGGCCTTTTCAGTGTTTCACTGTCTAGAACAGATGGATCTAATTCAGGCACACACTTATGTGTATACAGAGCAACAGGATGCCAACATGCATATAAAGAGATCTGAGTGTACTTGTGCACTATGGACAAGACATGGAAGTGCAAAGTTTGCAAGTAATATCACAAAAGGACTTATTTGGGGATTTCTTGGCTGAGTACTTTCTATGCAAGAACTTTGTATTTTCTTAATCACCACTGTTAAATGCTTGCTAAGCAACAGTGACAGGCTACCAATTCCAAGCCTACCAAAACCATTTCAGGCTATAATTCAGTAAAGCATTTAAATGTAAGCAGGTGTTCATTGATGGCGTGTCAGGCAGCAGCCAAATAATTTTTCGATCAGGTAATGTCAGGGTTAACTGTTACAGAGTTGCTTCTAAATTCAAGCTTGGAAGCTGCAGCTCCCTTTCACTATGTTTTATTTTATCCTGTTATATTGAAATGGCATTACACATCACAATAGCCACAGACTTAACCATATCATGTGTTATGGGCAGATGCTTTTCGGTGAAAATTCACTGTATTTATTTCTAAATATGTCAGCCTACATACTCTCAGTAGCAGGGCACACTACTGTAGTGCTGTTAAAAATCTAGATGTATGCAGCTTCTATAAATCAAGGATTGAAAATCTCAGTTACTTTACTATAAGATCTGAGAGGGCCTCAGTAGCAGTCACCACCTCCAAGAATGCCCTGAAGAGGCAGAAGAATCACAACGTGTCAGCCCTGATGTGAAGTTATGTTCGAGACACTGGCCCCACCACGGAGGTACCACAGGGATACTTTTTCACAGAAGTCAACCTGAGGGACTACCCATATCAGCTATGTATGCCAAATGCACATTGCTCAAGTAGTGGAGCAAGCAAGTCTCTCACTTTACTCTAATTATTAGTAATATGTCAAATCACTGGAGTCCTGAAATAGGTTAGGACCAATTTGTGCTGAACATTGCCTAACCTGCAAGCTGCCTAACTCTGTGATCTGTTGTGATGTGCTGCACAGGCAGAGGACCCGGACAGGAAGAGAGAGTAACAGGCACATATCAAGGATTTCCTATTACTCTTTGCAGACTATATACCAAGTAGCTAATTATTCACAGGAAAATGTACGATCTGTTTAGCCAACATCAGATAATAGTTTTACACTCAGTATCAAAGAAGGCAATATAAACAATCCTGTACCCAAATCTCCTGTAAGTTGGACTCTTCCTGCCACAATGAAGTGTGATGGGAGTTGCTATTCCATATTAAACAGTCTGTGGGCTGAATATGAAGCCCATTTTTTTTCTTCTAGAATGAAAGGATTTGAGCATAAAGTCCATGTATTTTTAAAGTCCACATTGAGGGAATAACCTAATCTTTAACATCTACATTATTGTTACAGGTAAAAACTTTTTTATTGTCTGTGGCATAAAAATTCTTCATCATGGAGAAGATTAAGGAGAAGGTGAACACAGCAACCTGGAAAGAGGTATGTGAATACAATGAGGAACTGATCTCGCAGCACTAGCGTCGAAATAAATCAGTCTTTAAGGAGAGGAACTTAGTTTTGAGAAAATCACTTCATAGCTCTATATATACATGTAGCCAGCAGTCATAGTCCTCAAAATCTTGCTGTGTGCTTCACTTGCTATCCCTTAGGTGCCTTAATGAGGCCACCTGATGCACAGCTAAAAAACCTTTTGACAATAATGAGGACAAGAAATTCTTCTATCAGACAGCTGTGAAAACTATTTCTGTACCCTTTGCAGATCCGACCAATTAATTGTTTGAGACATGAGCTAGAAGTTAAAATCTAGTGAAGTCTTAGTTTTATAGAGATGTCATACATTATTGTCTTCAAGCTCTCTGACCACCATCCATCGTACTGAACAGTGGTGCTGTTAACCTCCTAAATAAACTATTTTTGACTAGATCTAATGCCCAGAACAGTTGGCTTGAGAGGAGGGAAGTATTATAGGCTGTTCATACTCTTAAGCATGAACACTGAGGGAGGGGCAAATGAGCAAATAAGTAATATTGCCACACAAGAGGGAAAAGATTAGCAAAATGAGCAAACTTATGCTTTCTGAACAAGCACATCAGATCTTTAGAGACTACATCTACAGGGATAGAAATAGTCTAATTCACAAATAAGTCAATTTGCAATGTAGCATAAGTAAACACGCAATGTAGTATGCAGCCTTTTGCTCTTCAGTTTAGTGTTTAGATTTCAGAAATGGGGGCACCTATGTAAGAGATTTTGAAAAAGTTCTCTTGAAGTTTTTGAGTGTATATGTATATGTTTCAATAAGAAATTATATCTAAACACAAATGAGACTTAACACACTATAAATGAGGCGCCTCCTAGTCTTCAGTGGCTGATTCTGCTCTACAAAAATTCAGATTTTCCTGAATAGCAGACCTGCTTTGCCCTACTTTAGCTTACACAGAGATGTACTGATTTAGCTAGACAGATGCCACTGCTATTACGATACCTTTCATCAGCTCTCAATAATTAACTTGCCTGTCTTATTTTGTTGAATGAGATTTAGCTTCTAATTTCTAACCAATCTGGGCAATTTTTTTTTCTAGTATATCTTCAGATGTTTTCAGTTTACTTTATGTTTCATCATCATTGTACAAACATGCTAAACTGCAATTTCTCCTCATGTAACATTCATAGTCAGTGAGATCCTATTCTATTACCTAAAACTAGAATCCCTTTACATCATCTTCAATATTGCTGTTACTTTTGAATATTGCTCTTAAAAGTGCATTCTATTTTTAGAGATTGAACAGCTGCTACACCAAACAATAACTCATTAATTTCAATGTATCAATGATATTTTAAACCAAGGAAGGCCTTAATCTTCTGGATTACACAACCCGTCGTTCATACTTCCATGTTTATTAGCTTATTGTATCCATTCATGTTGCCACCACAGCTTCAGTTGCAGTCCAGTAGTATTCACACGGCCAGAAATCTTTCTTGATGAGGCGATCCACTGATGTGTCCCCAGACCTCCTCATCCTAGAGGGAAAGCGACAGCCCTCCTGCTAAACCTGTTGTAGTCTGATCTCCTGGGCTGAGTGTCTGAATGCATTTACAAAGCTATTTAGACTCATCCTACAAGTCCTGCACTACAAGACCTGCACTGTTAGGGCTGCAGGCAAGCGATTAGAGTGCTGACTGGGCTGCAGCCTGAGGTTAAGCGAACTGCACTGGACAGGCAAAGCGATTGGACATGACATGATAAAATTGCTGACCGTAACAAACAACAGTGAATAGCTGACAAAAGTTACACATACGGCCATGAAGGGTGACCAGGTCTTACAGCTTGTTAAGAGGAATTTATGTGAGAAATGGTCAAACTCCACAAATAATTAGGGGGAGCACTGAGTGGCCTTTTGGGAAGTATGGTCCTGAAAGACCTAAAGTACCCAGGTAACCATATCTGCAATATTATAGCAGGCCAAAACTGCCTCAGCAATGGTATTGAAAATATTAGCTTTGGTACCTATAGGGAGGAAATAATTAAGAGTTGGTTGTTTGGGAGGAAACTGAGGTAGGCACAAAGGCGATGGAAAAGAGTTAAGAACTGGGAAAAGGGATAATAAGCTATGCAAATTGTGTAACAACTTGATCTCCCCTTGCCCACTTTCCTTGGTTTTTTCCTTTCTTTTCTTTTTTTTCTTTTTTTTTTTTTTTCTTTAAAGGAGCTTCTCCCTCCTTTGCTTGTCTGCTTTCTCACAGCTGTACAGAAGACCTTGAAGCCAAGTGCAGTGCCTCTGGATGGCAAGTTTTACATCATATCAAATGTCAAGTGAATTTCTTCGATTCCATGGGATCAGTCTGTCAACAAGAAGGGTAGTGTGTAATAACAGAGTACCTGAGGATAAAAAACAGCTTCAAGTTTGCAGAAGAGCCCTCTAGAAAGTTGGATATTAAGAAGGAATGCAGTTACTCAGTTTAATTACAGTCACCTGCCATTTTTATGAAGTTAAACTATGTCCATTTACAGTACAAAAGAATTAAGTCCAGAAGTTGTAATGATCATTTGATCAGGAAACTGAAATTTTAGTGATCAAGATCCAGCAACTGGGACCAGAAGTAATCTGGTGGTTGGACTGTGTTTACAACCAAGAGATTGTGTAGTTTCATGGGGAAATTTGGTGTCATGCACACAAGAATATTCAGAAGAACTGCTGATTTGATTATTATCTTGTAAGGTCTGATATTAACATGCTCATGCTTCTGACGTAGTAAATTTTCCATCAAACATGAGGAAGGAAGCTCCAAAGGGGCTTCTTGTGAATTCTGTAAGCTTAACAATTGGAAATGCAGTATGGAACAATAGCTTCTTTTAAAAGTACTATTTGTGAATAACCTCATTCTGTCAGTGAGTGTTCACTGTGACACAAGAGCAGAAAAGCCAGTCTTAGTACTTCTCTCCTACTTTATGAAATTGTCTATGACTGATGACTGATTTTTATTTTATTTTATTTTATTTATTTTTTTACTATTACAAAAAAGGAGGTGGCCAGAAAAGGAATGCCTGCAGACCATTCCAGATTTAGTGCACTGGTATCTGCAGTTACGGTATCTAGACTTAGGAGGTTTTATTCCAGATCTTACTCTGTATCAGTGCAAGCCAGTCACACAACCCCTCCAGTCTTCGGTCAGTCTACCAAACAAGTGCACAGGTATTTCTTGGTTGTACAGAACAACATATGGGGTCCTCACTACATGACGTTCTCACAGGACTGACCATATCAACTTCTGAAATTAATCATAAGTCTGCAAGTGTCTTTTTAGGAATTTATTATTTCTGCTTCCCCTCCCCCCCCAAAGAAAATTATGCATTCTTGTTAGGGCGGAAAATCAAATTCAATCTGCTTTTACAGTATTTAATATTCTGTAGAAATGCAAGACAAAAGAACGTGTTGTGTAACAAGAAGGGTGACTGCTTTGAGTAGTCAGGATATACAAGAACTGTGGAAAGTCAGTAACTTTTGACTCTGATCTAATTCCGCAGCTCACATTAAATAAGGGTTACACATTTAATTGTCTGCTTTTCTGAGACCAAGTGAACTAGTCTGAGTCATCACCACACAAAGATTGCCTGCCATCCTGAACAATGGTGTGGTGATGAGTGGAGTCCTAACAACAACAACAAAAAGTACTCATATACTCTCACCATTTTTATAGAGGTGACAAGCCATTGCTAGATTAAACAAGGCCTAAGCAGAAGCAGAGATGTCGTAAAAGCTACAAAGTTTTTTAGATAGCCACCAACAACCAACTACTGCCTGATGGAGGTGGTTACTGTGGTCTAAGGTTTTATGAAGAAGAGGGTAAACTGTTCTTAGCAAAGAAGGCTTGACAAAGGAGCTAAGCTATCAATCAAAAGAAGTCCATTTCAAAAGAGACCTGAGGTACTCACATGAAGTAGGAAAAGCTTTTCTCCACCATGAATAATTTCACACATGAGGCTTCTCCAACAACATTTACAAGGAGAGAGAGGAAGAAACAAAAAGTTTTTGATTCCGTGGAAGTTTTGTTTCTCAGCAGAAAGACTTCCTCTGTGAAAGATATAGCCACTCAAGTGAAAAATACAGGCCTTCCTCCATATCTCTTTGATGTGTGACATGGTAGAAAACAATATATTGCTTCACAGAGAACAGTGAAAAAGAACCTGCACATTTTTCATCACAGGCTTGTATCTTCTTAAGTTTAGCACAAGATACAGAAGCGTGAAGTAGCATATAACAACTTCTCTGTCAAGTAAAAACACTTTTACTTTGAATTGGGATAGATTGGGTTAGATCTGGAATATCTAGAGCATCTTAGAAATATTAGGAAACATACTCAGTTTAAGTAATTGATGTATTAATGTGCTTCCATTCTCTGTTTTCAAGAGGATCAGTCTGAGCCATCAAAGCACAATGGAAATTTATATTTCTCAGACAGGCACAGTTCGTTTTGGGATCGACTTCAATTGTCCTCTTGAAGGTTATAGAGGTGTCACAAGGATGTGTAAAATCTTTTCTGATAGCTCAGAGATAACATAGTTTCCCTGAAAACAAGGTCCTACAATCCTGTCAGAAATAATGACTATTTAACCTTAATGTGCAGAAATTCAAGACCCCTGCTTGACAGTCTAAACAGAGTGGAGTTAGCCATTTCACAACAGATCACAGAATCACAGAATGGGCAATGTTGGAAGGGACCTCTGGAGATCATCTAGTCTAACCTTCCTGCTCAAGCAGGGTCACCTAGAGCATATTAGACTGGGTTGCATCCAGGTGGACTTTAAATATCTCCAGAGAAGCAGACTCCACAACCTCTCTGGGCAACATGTTCCAGTGCTAATGATTACAGCAGTTTTATGATATGTGCCAAAACTTGATAACTTAGTGCTTCATAATGCAGCCATGTTTTAAAAGTCTTCTTTAGGTCATTGTAATCAGATTCATTTTCTGTGGATCTTTTACAGATACTAGCTATGACTAGGTATTTTATGACTATAAGAATTAAAGGCACCAAAATCAGCAAAGAATTTGACATTATTAGATTAAAAGAGGGACATAAGCCTTGTAGGTACAAAATATGTAAATATGAAATAGTCCTCTACCAAAAATAATGGTCAATATAAGGCTTAGGTATAGATTTCAAGCTTTAAAGAGCCTGGAGGTCTCTGGTGAAGTCAGACTGGGAAAGAAAGGCCAGAGTCTCTAGATGGCCTTTAGTCAAGTGGCAGATAGTCAAAATGACACAGTATTAGTGTTCCTGGGCAACAGCAGCATAGATAAGTAATTCATTTTGACCCTCAGTCAACCACTTTCCTAAATGGAATGAAAATTAAACATTAAACATTAAGGAGAAAAAGAAACAGAACAAAAAGTAAGAGTTAGTGTCCATATGGTAGTGACTCCTCTGATGTGGATTCCCAGAAGTGAGACTTGCTTCAAAAAATGCAATGCAGCTCATTTTATGTAATGGCAAGTTCAATTCACACAGCTTCTCCAGGATGAAAAGATCAATATGGCACTGAGGAATATAAAGGATCTGGATGTTGGTGTTGCTGCATTTAATCCTTGGCCAAGCAGTAATTGAATTTATCCTCCTACTTTAAAGAGATTCTGTTTCGTGATAAAAGAAGAGGAAACAAAGACAAGGAATGAGGATGTAAAATGCAGAGAATTAGCAGTTAAGGGAGCAGGCAGAGAAGTATTCAAATCCAGACCTTTTGTTCTTCCCAAGCCCTATCAGAAATCAGAGTTCAGCTTTAACATAAGTTTGAATAGTCTTGGCTTTGTACCAGCAGCAGGAGCTTTCTAGAAGTTGGACAGCTCTCTGGTGTGTGAAGATTCTTTCCAGATGTTTTACTGTGCAGCCACAAGGTTTCCTAGTTGCACCAAATTATTGGCATATCATCTGATTTAGAAAAAGACAAGAAATGACTAGGAAAGAAAGGTGACAGAATGATAACAGTTTGCCCTGCTTTAGGCTTAGCACCACAGATTTTCTCCTGGGGTTAGCATTAGCTCCCATCACAAGGATAAGACCCCTGCTCTGGCTTGACATCATTGATTAGTTCTTGAAGAAGACAAGGTGAGATATAGCTCAGAGGCCTCTTTTAGAGATGGTTCTCCTTCTGTATTGCAGACTATCACCCTGGCAAAGAGCATTAGGGACCTCTTTGCTGAAAAGGACTGAGACATTTTCATAACACCTTTCCAAATCTCTACCACTAGCTTTTGGCTTATATTTTTATTTAATAAAATATGGAAACTGAGAAAAGTAGAAATAGGCAGCTCCAGCTACTGTAGAGGGTTCCTGGTTAAAACTAAATTGTGAAAAGATAAACTGATGCCTCTATGCTTTTTGCAGCCTGGAAGGGAACTTAAACTTCTTCTGTTGTGGTGAACGGCTCACCAGCAAAGATAAAACTGTGCAACAAGCAAGATGTTTTTACCCTTCACTTTCTTATTACTTTTACCCCCATACAATAAGCACCTCCTTATTCTGATGTTGAAGGGAAGCAAGGTAGACGGGAAAAAAAATCATTGCAGCAGCTTTTTAACAATAAAAAGAAAATGAATAGCACTAGCAAGATTAAAACTTCATTTTATTAAAAATAAAAACAAACACTGTAATAATCTAACCTGGTGCTATTAGAGGAGAGTAAACAGGACTAAAATTGTATTACTTATTTATATGAATATGTCACCCTCCTAGAATATATGTCACCCTCCTAGGTGTTTTTCATTTGGAAGAAATATGAAAGATTGTACTCTACCTCTGCTCTCAGTGACTATCGGTGCACACTGAGATACTGAGCACAAAGAAACAGCCAAGTTAGGTATATTGTTAGGACATGAATGCTAGATATATTTTCACCACAAAAATGTCGTAGTATTCAACAGTAAGACCTGTCAATTAAGCAGTGTGTTGCTGCAGCTCTCCAGAATACTTATGAGACACAATAGCTTGCTGGTTAGCATGTACTTTACATCGAGTTTTGAGAGGGGAGTGAAGAATTTAACTTCTATCAGTGGTGGAAAACAAAATAAAGGCATGGATCTGACTTTTTAGTACTTCTGTATCTACTTCTGCTTGAACTTTTAGAATTTGTGTTCATTCACTCACCACAAAACAACTGTTTGTAAGATTCAGCTTTACGATTTGCTTACAGCCCAGAGAATTTAATTCTCCTCTATCAAAATCAAATAGTAAAAGAGTGGAATTTCAGTGGCTTTGAGACCTATATCTTTTTCTGCTTATCAACAGATGATCTTGCTTAATATATGTCTAAGCAAAGTCAGAATCTGACTCACAGCAAAAGCTTTTTTTTTTTTTGGTAAACTCTTTGGCTAGGATTAATAAAATAGCTAGGATTTTACAAGTCCTAGCTAGATCTTTAAGTCTAGATACCTTAAATACTGTATGAATTTACTAAGTAAAGAAGGGTGCTCTGAAAAAAAATTATAAAAATATTATAATATTTTATAATAATATAATATAACAATTTATAATAAGAAAAAAAAATATCATTAATTTGCCTGATGCATGTAGGCTAACTGATATAAAAGAAGATAGGTATTGTTAGGATGAAGGATCCAAGGGCAGCCACTAGTGGACTGCATATCCAAGGCCAGCTGCTGGAGAGATCTACATAGTGTGTGTGTGTTTGTATATATATGTATATATATATAGTATAAATATATGCATGTATGTGTATGTGTGTATATATATGTAGCAGAAGCAGACCTTCCTCCTGGTTAGCCAGAGAAAGGAACAGCACTTGGTGCTGTTTGTGCGAGTGCTGAGTGAGTCTGTCCCTGCTGAGCTGTATGTCTGGCTGTGTATATATGTATATGTATTTTGTATATGCGTGTTTGTGTGTGAGTATCTCCTGGGAATACCTGGTCAGCCTTGCTCTTTTTTGGGCCCGGGGGCATGGAGCTGTTGCAGTCTTGTCCCATTGGGCCACCATGTTTGGCTTGCTTGCCTGACATACAAATATATTGTTAAATATATATAGGTATGTATATATATGATTTTAACGTATATTGTTAAAACCTAGAATAAGCCTGTATATACGGACTGAACTGAATTCAGTGAAGCGACCTTTCTAATTTTTATTTTGTATTGCTAATTGTAGCCATATATTTACTGGCTTGTGAAGTGAGAGAGAGATTAATAAAATGGCTCTTTATATAGTTGATACATAGTTCTTATTTCACAGAATACATGCAAAACACAGAATAGTTGAGGTTGGAAGGGACCTCTGGAGATCATCTAGTCCAACACCCCCACTCAAGCAGGGTCACCTAGAGCATGTTAGACAGGGTTGCATCCAGGCAGGTCTTGAAGATCTCCAGAGAAGGAGACTCCACAACCTCTCTGGGCAACCTGTGCCAGTGCTCCGTCACTCTCACAGGGAAGAAGTTTTTCCTCATGTTCAGGTGGAACTTCCTGTGTTTCAGGCTGTGTCCATTGCCTTGTATCCTGTCAAGGTTAATAAAGTTGCTCTTTACAAAGGTAATACATAGTTCTTGTTTCAACATTTGCCATTAGCAGGTCTCAACCTTTATTACAATTATCAGTTTCATTCCCACCCTGCAAGTGTATTTGTGGGGAAACAAAGCACAGACAGATGCAAAAACTTGCTTAGAGTCATCCTATGTGAGTAGTGCATAAACCTCACTGTCCCAGACAACTATTATAACCACCATAACACAGGAGTCATTACTGAACACTTAATTTTGTTGTCTATGAAATAAGCATACTCAGGAAAGAGTATCAAGATTTACCCTTGATTATTTATTTTTGTTAACAGATCTAGAGTGGAAGAGTCCTGAAAAGCAATTATTGAGCTACTCTGATGAAGTGATTTGGAGATTTGAATACTGCTGAGTGTGAGAGGAAAACCAGAACCCTGTAATTAAAGAAGAATAAAATCACAGAATCACAAAACAGTTGAGGTTGGAAGGGACCTCTGAAGATCATCAAGCCCAAGCACCCTGCCCAGACAAAGTCATCTAAAGCACCTTGTGCAAGATCTCAGAAAAATGACATGTGAGTCTCTCCAAGTATGGAGATTTCACAGCCTCTCTGGTCCACCTCTTCCAGTGCTCTGTTTCCTTCAGAGTAGAGATTTTTCTTTGGTTCAGATGGACCTTCTGTTAGTGCTCATAGCCTTTCATTCTGTCACTAAGCACTACTGAAAAAAAGTCTGTCCTCATCCTCTTTACACTCTCCCTTCAGATACTTATACATATTGATAAGATCCCCCCTCAGTCTCTGAGAGGTGCTATAGTCCCTTAATCATCTTAGTAGCCCATCGGTGGACTTGCTCCAGGAGCTCCATGTTTCCCTTTTACTGAGAAGCCCAGAACTGGACACAGTACTCGAGATGTGGCCCCACCAGGGCTGAGTAGAGGGGAAGAATTACCTGCTTCAGCCTGCTGGCAATGCTCTTGCTCATGTAGCATAAGATACCGTTGGCCTTTGTGGTCACAATGGCACATTGCTGGTCATGGTCAACTGATGATCTACCAGGATGCCCTGCTCCTTTTCCTTCCCGGCAAGTCAGCCCAGTCTGGACTTGTGCATGCGGTTATTCTTGTCTGATGAATCCGAACTTCCCTGCAAGACTCTACCCTTCCCTTCACAGAGGTCCCTGCAGTTTTTTCCTGCCCATCTCTCCAACCTGCTGAGGTCCGTCTGAATTGCAACACAGCCCTCTGGTGTATCAGACACTTCTCCTGTTTTTGTGTCCTCAGCAAACTTGCTGAGGGGCTCTGTCCCTCCCTCCAGATCGTTGATGGCTTAGTGGAACCAGACTGAAGTCAGTACTGATCCCTGGGAGACACTGCTAGCTATAGACCTCTAACTAGACTTCGTGCCATTGGGCACAATTCTCTGAGCTCTGTCATACAGCCAGCTTTCACTCCAGCTCACAGTCTGCTGCTCATCTAGCCCCTACTTCCTTAGCTTGCCTACAAGGATGTTATGGGAGACAGTGTCAAAAGCTTTACTAAAATCAAGGTAAACAATATCCTTTGCTTTTCTGTCATCTCAGTCATTCCATCATAAAAGGCTTTCAGACTGGTTAAATATGATTTTCCCTTTATGAATCCATGCTGACTGCTGCTTATAACCTTCTTGTCCTTCATATGTTTGGAAAAGGTGTCCAGGATGAGCTGTGGCATCACCTTTCAAATGGGATCAAGGTGAGAATGGATAGTCTGTAGTTCCCTGATTCCTCTTTCTTGCCCTTTTTGAAGACTGGACTAACATTGGCTTTCTTCCAGTCCTCAAGCACCTCTGCTGTTCTCCATGACCTTTCAAAGATGCAACACCATCAGCTCCCTTAGCTGGTTGTATCCCATCAAGGCCTATGGACTTGTGGATATCAACTTCTATTAAGTGATACCTAAGCTGACCCTTCTTCACCAAGGGAAAGCCTTCCTTCCTCCAAGCTTCCTCCCTGGTCTCCAGTGCCTGAGATGCCTGAGGGCTAGCCTTACCAGTGAAGACTTAAGGAAAGAAGACATTCAGTATCTCTGCTTTTTCTATATCCTTTGTCACTAGTATCCCTGCCTTATTGGGCCCACATTCTCCTACTTTCCTTTTGTTACTAATGTATTTCAAGAAGCCCTTCTTGTTGTCCTGAACATCCCTCACCAAATTAAACTCCAAATGGTCATTGGCCTACCTAGTCCTATCCCTGTGTACTCAGACACCATTCCTATATTCCTCCCAAGAGGTCTATCTCTGCTTCCAGCTTCTGTGCACTTCCCTCTTCTGTGAGTTTTGCCAGCAGATCCTTGTTCATCTTTGCAGGTCTCCTGCCATGTTTGCTAGACTACTTGCTCACTGGGCCAAACCATTCTTGAGCTTGGAGCAGATGATCCTTGAATATTAAGTAACTTCCTTGGACTCCTCTTTTTGCTAGGATGGGAACCACATGGGATTCTTCCCAGTAGCCCTGGAAGTCCAGAGTTGTGATCCTACTTTTTACTCTGATTTCTTCTTACAGGATCCGTTATGGATATAGAAATATAGAGAAATATGTATGTGTAGCCAATAAAGTTTTACAATAAATGCATACTGAGAAGGCAGTGATTCAATTTTTTTCCACCTCATCCTGTTCTTCCTTCCCTATGCTCCCAACAGGGATTTGACCTAAATGAGTTGTGAATTGATTAGCTTTGAAGTGAGTGATATATGCTTCATCTCCTACTTTATAAAGTCTGTTGGTTAATATTTATAGGAATTTAAGAGTATTAAGTTATTTGAGAAGGAGCATATATATTCCAACAAATACAGAGGACAAATGGAGAAGAAGAGATTGTCAAAGTTTAAAAAGATATCAGATTGTGAACAGCTTTGTGAAAACACTGGATAGTGAAGGATCCGATTACTTAAAAAGAGGAACTCAGTCATTTTAATGAACACATTTCATGAAAGTTTAATGAAAGTGTTATGTTGTGCATCTTAAATCCCAGGCTCCTGAAACAAGGTGATTACATGTGAATCTCCACTTTCATTTTTCCTGAAACACTGTTGTTTAAAGTGTTACCCTAGCTACTCAAGTTAAAGGGAAAGCAGAGATCTGTCAGATGTATTGCTTCCTTCAAAACTTTTTATTTCTGTAATTTTCTCAATTTTAGAAAGATTTGCTTCATTTTTGAAAGTGTTGACAGTACTGTTGCAGCCCAGACTGTGACACGAGGAGTAGCAAAGCTGAGCTCTAGTTCAGGGATTTTTTTCCTCTGGAAAGGTAATGAAAGAAGCATGCAGACAATAAGCGGGGTTTTTACAGGTGTCTTAGCCTGGTGTACCAAGCAAGCCTACAGGTCTCTTGGGGTCCTTTACTTTGACCACAGAGCAGAGATCAAGCAGCAGGAATTTAACTTTCACCAAAGGAGAAAAGCTCTAAGCCTTGTGTTCTTTCTCTCATTTCAGTTCTTTTCCTCTCCACAACCATATAGATAGCCCCTCACTCCTTACATTTCTAACCTACTATGCTTGAATCTTTTTTTGGTATTATTCTTCACCTTCCTGTTTTTCCTCTCTGTTCATATATGTAGATTTTTTTCCCCTCTGTTCTCCATCAGTACAAAAAGAGATAGTATCAACCTAATACTATACTTGTCACATCTTACTACTTAATCACTAAGTCATATCTTAGCTGGAGTAGTTTATACTCCAACATTGGAAGATTTTCAGATTCTTTCTACTGCCAAATTACTGTTTTCTTTTTCTCATCACCTTTGGTCTCAGCCCTCCTCAGCTATGCAGACAGAAAGAGGAAAAAGTTGTATAATTAAACATTAATATGGCAACACACACATTTGTCAGTTTTTGAGGAGTGCCATAGATGTGTGCCTTAGAGCACAGGTTGTTCTTAGCAGCAGCTGCTGAGTACACAGCTTAGCTTATCTTTACTGCAGACTGCCTTGAAATATTTAGTAAATATTAAATGATGGTAAAAGCAAGCTGAGGCATGAAAGGTGTAAGCAATCCAGTAGGTATGTTTATGTTGCTGTGCCATCAGCTTCATCTTTATTCTTCTAAATACTTTGTGGCTTTAGTCCAATGTGCCTGTATTCTGCATGCCTTCAAGAACATCTGGATTCTTGAAGTACAAGGTGGAAGAGAAGTTTCCCTAAGGAGACTGAACCTGGGCTTCCTCACATCTTGGGATACCACTAATATCTAAGGCTGGGTATGGGATAAGACTGGTAAGGTAAGGGTACAGTCATTACTTTGTGCTTTATTTTGAAAGACAGCTGTTTGTACTAGACTTAGTTCTAGAAAGGTGCTTTAGGCAGGATTTCCTAGTTATAGCTAGGAATAAGTAAATCCACTTGAGAATCTAGCCCGTAACTCAGAGCCCTTAATTCTTTACTGAGTTAAGAGTTAACCTCCTCTCTAAAATAATAATAGCTAAGACCCAAAAACTACAGAGCTTCCACTCCCAAACACCCAAATACTTTGAGTCACTGGGATGATCTAGGACAACTTTTGATAATAAATCAGTAAAGCCTAGCAGGCCTGGGAGAGTTTTAAATCACACGGGTTACTTCATGTTTTAATTTCCAGAGGTTGAAACAAGATACATAATGTAGTTTGCAGAAAACTCTACAAAAGCTTGGCATAATCATCAGTTTCATGATGTAGGCAGTCCTTGTTTCATGAACAGATATATCTTATCACATAGAATGCATTTATTGAATATTCTTAACCTCCAGAGCTGTCCAAAAATGAACAATTCTATTCCAATTCCTAATAAATTTACTAGCATGCATATAAGGATATAATGCAACTTGGATGTTTCCCAACTTATAAGGCAACTTTAAGGAAGAACAATGTATAAAATGCATTTGTGATGGCCTAACGAGAAAATAATCCTTTCCCTTTAGCTTTATGTTGCATGCAATACTGGAAGTTTACAAAGAGACATTTCTTTCCCTCATGGATAAAAATTCCTCAAGGCAACAAAACAGCTTTGCTATGTGTAAGCTGTAAGTTTCCATTTCTGTCAGCTATTCAAACAAATAGAAATAATAACACAACCCACCACTATATCCTTTGCTAAAGAATCTCTGCAACCTCCCCAACCAAACCTGAATTTCTACCTCTTCCCAGGTTGGGATATTTGAAATGTTCTCTGAGTTTTGCTCACGTACTGCTTTGAGAATGTGATATGTTTTTGCATGAAGCTGGTCATTCCCTTCGGGATAAATATCCTCTATATGTTACTAAGTGCTTCGTCACATGTTATGAATTTTAACTTCTAAGCAAGTAGTTTTGCATTAATGGCTTCCTAAGGGTATATATGCCATAGATTTAAGCTTTAAACCACTCTCGGAGGCAGAATTCTTCCCACGTCCTCATTTGCCTCCCATGAAAAGCAGTTTACTTCTGACTTCTACATCAGGCATCAGCCTATTATCTTTGCTCTCCTAAGAAACACAAGTTACAAAACCAAGGAAGAGATGACTTCATTTCTGCAAAAAAGAAAAGATGTAAATAGATCTCATTACCCTCTTATACACTAAGTCCAGACCCATAACTTGTTAGTCGGCACAGAGTCACAGTTACTCTTAAATACTCTTCAGGTGACTACAAAATCAAAAGACACTGTAGCCCCCAAATGGATCCACAGGGCTGCATCAGACTCCTGGGGGAATATGCAGTTATGAACACTTTAACAGTGCAAATAGTGGCATTCAGGAACCCTGGACTCAAGCTATGCACTGAGCTGCAAGAAGGCACTTAGTCTTCCTTTCAGGACCCTGTCCTAAACATCTTGAATTTCTCCTTTCCCCATATCCTGAAAAGGTCTGAGTGCGCGTTTGTCCTCACTTTCAGAAGAAGAAGGAAAAAAAGAGCTCATTTCCTACACCCCACTCTCTCTACCGTCTTAAGATCACCCAGGACCCAGGGAAACCTGAATTATTTTTATTTCTCCAAGTATATTTAAATCCAAGGGTGCGTTATTTGTACTACTACTGCTGGTCAGAGTCCATCTCCTGCTATTCATGGGAGACTATGAGACTTAGATGAAAGACAGCTATAGATATAACTTATATTATTCTTTGTAACATATTAAACCTCAGATGTAGCTGTTAGAAACTACAGATGACAATACATCTTTTTTTTACTAAAGCTCACCATCATTTATTTTAATCTTCTTTTTCAAAAATCATATATAAACCTCTGTTTGAAAGCACTCTGTCTGAAAGTGCTTTGTAGTGATATGACTACAGCTCCAGACCTCTGATCCTTTTCTTTAACTGGCAACTTTTATGTCATTTTTCCACTAGATAAATGCTACTTTAGCTGTTACGTTTCAGCTGGAGTAATGAAATTACTTGACGTTTACTAACTGGAAACGAGTGGAAAGGAGAGAGACAAGTCTGAAGTCTAGTGTCCAATATACTGACACTTATTCAGTTTTTAGGGCTGTCTTTAGGATTGATGGTTAGGCTACTGTTTTTATTTGAAAGTTGTTTTCTCTTCCACCTCAGACCCTGAAAGGTTTTTGAAAAACCTGATAATTAAGTAAGACAGACACCAAAGCCTATATACAAGGATCGTATTGGTGTTGATGCTGCTACATCAGAAAATTGACTAGATTAACTCTCTGAAGCCATCAGTAAAGATGCAATTTGTTTTACTTTTTAGCTATCTTTCTAAATAACAGAGAAAAAGATATGTTACATGAATTCTGCTTTAAGACTGTGAAGGAAAAGAAAAGGCTTATACTGAGGAGATTTAAGATTGAACAGAAGTATTTATAGCACTGCAAAACAAAATTTCCAGAATCAGAATGCTTTTTACAGTAATAAAAACAGAGAGAAGGGAATCTAAGGAGCAAGTAAAGTCAGTTATTCTGATCATCATCTCAGAAGCTGACAGAAATGATTTTTTTTTTCACTGTGGCCGTGAAACATTGTCCAACTAGGAATATATCTACCATGTCTTAAAAGAAACAGTTATTTTATTGATAAGAAGTTTCAGACAAAAGTAACTGACCACGATGGGCAAGTAAGGGCACTCAGACTCTTCTCTCCAAAGATTCAGCATCATTTCTTCAGAAGATAATAATTTTATTGTATTATATCCCCTTCATCAGCACACTCAGTAGGAACCAGCTTTCTCAACCACACTCCATTTCACAGGATATATCACACAGACCGATATCTTTATTTGTCAAAACACTTTCCCTGAAAGACCTTTACAACATATCCCTCACTCTCCTGTTTTCTTTGAGGGATGAGTTAACTTCTCCCTGTTCTTTAGTCGCTCAGCCTAGCTGGAAGGAAAGCAATTGCTCCCCATTTGGCCAAGCCCAACTGTTTTTCCAATTTTCCTGTTTTCTGATGGGTCTTGTCTGTAAGAACCACACACCTTCCCTGATTTAAAATAATCTCTGCTCAAATAGAGAAATAACAAGCAAGTGAGGATACTGAGCTAAAGCTCAAGACCCATAATCTGTAAGAGGAAAAAGAGAAAATATCACTAATATATGAGATCTAGAAGCAGGTTCTGTATTTGTATGTTGTGATAACACCTTGTGATTCAAACACAGAGGAAGAACTGCAGATATTATTTGCCTGTAATATTTTTTCATTATTTTCAATCTGCAGGTAGAAAATCATATGTTTAAGCCTTTTCACCTGTATCATCAGCCTTACAGCATAACTTTCTGTTTTCAGTGTTTCAAGTTTGTTGAATGTGATTTTTCTTGTACATTTGCCTTTTATGTCTAAATAATTAATTTGTAGGGAAAAAGAAGATGGTAAGAATATGAATATTTCCATCCTACCATATAGATTCAAGTTAAACCTTTTAGAAATTATTAGAGATTTTGATTGCAGATGAACGGTTTAAAAGAGTACAGTTTAAAAGAACTGATTTATTTTTCTTTTAGCTAAACAGAATCACAGAATCACAGAGTGGTTGAGATTGGGAGGGACCTCTGTAGATCATCTAGTCCAACCCCTCTGCTCAAGCAAGGTCACCTACAACATGTTAGACAGCATCATGTCCACACAAGTGGAAGGAGACTCCACAACCTCTCTGGGCAACCTGTGCCAGTGCTCTATAAACAGTAAAACATCAATGTGTGGAAAACCAGATCCTTTGAAATCAAAAGAATGAACAGCACCTATGATTTCTGAGAAATGCTAGACCTGGAACCTCAAGCAGCATGCCCCAATATTATTTGTGTTAAGTTATGCAGTTCATATTTATGAAGTCCTTTTCATATTGACTTTTTAAAAATTGTTAATCAGCAAATCAGATCATTTTATAATTTCATACTAGACAAGAAGCTCTCTCATAAATATATTTATAAATTATTTTGATATGAAAATATTTATTTCAACAAAAAAATAAGAGTGAATAAGAGTGAAGAGTAATACAGCAGAATGCAGAGCAGATCAGAAGGATGGGTTCCAGGACAGAAGATGCCAAGAGCGAGGATAAGGAAAGGAAACATGCTTTCAAAGCTGTTTATCTTCCTCTCATCTGTCACATTATAAGAAGAAATTTAAATTTATCTCTGAGGGGAGTGGGAACTCAGAAGAGGAGTAGGAAGCGGCAAGTCACTGAGATTTGAGGGAATAAAAAGGCAGTTCATAGGTGGCAAGGTGGGACCAGCAGCAGAGGATGTGCTCTGGAGACTCAGCACCTGAGGATCAGCTGCTGTGGTGGCAGACACTTTCTGCAGGCCACCATGGCCATCTGGCAAGATGCCTCAGAGCACCCTGCCACCAGTGTGGACTTGAAGGACCCCTGATAGGGTCTGGCAGGCCTGAGCAGGCTGGGAGAGCTCCAGGATCTGGGAATGCTTATCACAAGCGTAACACTATGCTGTTAATTATGATGATTTTATGCTACTAAGCTTATTACAGCTATTCACTGCCAATTATCATAGTTAATCATATCAAAGTTATATTGTAGCTGTATGTTGCCAGCTTTAAACAAACATATCTGACACAATTGTATCTGCTTGTTGTCATGCTTCAGCTATCATAGATTACAGCCTATAGAGGCTATTAAAGATCATCACATATATACTTCACGCAATCTTTTTTTCTCTTTCTCAGTAGATAATATCACTGCACATTTTTCATCTCCTCTAAAACTGATGTTGCATTACTCATGTTGATTCCATGTTATCAGTGTCAACACCACCACCAAAGGATAGCACTTGGAGGACTTTTGTGGTGGACTTTTTATCCTTATCCAAAGGGAAAGGAGGAAAAATAACTGCCTTTCTGAGACTATGCCATTCACTACTCTGGAGCTGTGCAGGAAGCAATATTCTCCAAGAGTAAGACGAAAGCAGTAAGTTATTAGTGTAGTTTAGCAGGAAAGATATCAGAGAAAGAACTTAAGGCTGGAAGAAGAGTATGTGATTGCAGGAACCACAAAGTAGGCAAACATTCAGGAAGTCTGGAAGTATAAGAAAATGGAAAGAGAAGTGTGTGTCTGGCAGAGGGGAAAAAAAAGCACTGTATATGCAAAGACAGTGCAAGGCAGTGAATCAGCAGAGTCCTGCAGTAAGAGTTCTGCATCTTTGCGGCTGAGGATACAAGAATGCGTAAGTAGAGGTATTTGTGGTAGGTGTTGGTGGGTATATTAAAAGGATGGGAATGCCAAGCCCTGAAGATCTGAAGTGAAAAGAGAAAAAGTAACGGACTCTTAATTTTATGAGTTTATTTTTAATTTACGGCACTGGCATCTCAAAAGTCAAAAATACAACCAATTTCTGCAATAAGCGTGGAAATCAATGTGCAGCTACCTGAAGAAGCATTGCAAGGACGAGATCCCACGGCTGTCAGTTAGACAGGATTTAGACTGTTTCTCTGCCTCGTGTCTGCTAGTTGGAGAGGTCGATGTAACAAAAAGCCCTAACAAAATAGCTCAATATATTACAAATTTCATTTCCAGCTACCACCTCTTTCTCCATTTCAGAAGCAGTCATAAATCAGAGGAAGCAGCACTGATTTATAACAGCCAAAACTTTGCTGTAGGAATACAGCCCTGCTGACACTTTCTATTGATCATGTTTCAAAGAGTAAGACCAGAAATCAAAGAAAAATCACCCCTCTATTGCCTGGACTAGTATTTGCAAACCTTCTCAAGCCATTAATATTATTGTAAGGTCCTACTAATAACTTTTTGATACAGCTGTAATTGGGGCTGTGTTTTATACATTTTCTCTAAAACCTACTCATGTTTTCATCAGACTTGATGATTTTTTTCTTATTTTGTTCTGTAAATGAGCAAGAAGGCTCAAACACCTTGCTTTTCGGTATACACACACACACAGGTATTTATTTGCTTGTTTCCCATTGACTACCTTTGGCTGCATTGTTTTAGTGAATATGCATGCATGGCATCGCTGTTACTATAGTGAAAAAGAAATACTGAAATTAGATTTGAGAGTTTGATATAAATTATTTGAATGAAACAAAAATGTTTATTTATCTTCATCTTTAGACTAGTAATAAGAAAAAAAAAATCTCTTGTCTGTTCAATTACTGCCTTTTTTTATCTACGTTTCACCAGCCAGTCCTTGTGTAGCAGTGTACAAGTATATCCATGGGAGCGGTTTACGTCCCTCTCTGGAGCTCAAGCACATGCTCAGAGATAATCAGGTAGATACTGCTTTACTGGTCGAGAGTCAGTTTGGCATAGAAGGTGCTGATCCTTGTTCTAGGGAGGTCAAGGAATGGAGTATTGTCTGTTAAAAAATCAAAATATTAATAGAAGTGCCTGACAATTAAGTTGCAGTTATGGTGAAAGACATCTGAACTCACACTACGTATGTTTTCAATGAGAAAATAATCTTTTTTTAAAACTGCGACTACAGCGGGATGTCAAGTTTATGGAGCTGTATACATAGGATCCACCTCAATTTCCTGTTCATTTTGTGATCCTGTGTCAGTTCTATTTACCTACCATTTCCTATCTGATACCCAAATTATCAACTCATTTGAAAAGAAAATATCAATGCTCTCTGTTTAATCAGCACCAGCACAATGAGACTCAGTTTGGTCTGGGATTACTACATGCACCTAGACTTGACCTTAAAGCCAGATAGTAAAAAGGCATTACCAATTAAGCTAGAGATGATACCTACCTTTTAAATTAACAAATGTGCAATTATAGTTTCCCTCAAGAGAACTTAAGACAGGAAAAGGATGAAGTGAAGAAGTCTATAACATATATGAATTTTGCAGAGACTGATTAAGAATTTTGCATAATATCTCAATAATAAGATAAAAACATCACCAGTATCTGTGCTTTTACTAATAAATACACAAATTTGTGCCAAAGAGGGGTAATAAAGTGCTAAACTGAATGGCTTTTCACTAAGACTCATTCATAACCCGAGCTGACTAACTGTAGTATGATAAATTATGGCTTTACCTCTTGTAGGAAGTGGTAATGACCGCTAAATAGTTGACAATATAAGCTCTGATGCTGGTTTATCCGGGAGAGGCAAGCTTTGGATGTTGATGTGACTTCGTACCTTGCCAAAAGAACGAAGCTCACACATAAATCAACTAATGATTTTGTTGGACTGTTTTTTCTGTAGCTGACTCTTCCCATTTTAATGATATAAATTCATGTCTACTAAAGACTTGTATTTTCTCTGATCCTGCTCAGTGACTTGAAGGGGCAGAGTTGCAGAGAATAACATGTAACATAGCATGGGATCCAGTGCTCAGTGAAGTCAAAGGAGAGACTCTCCACCTCTCTAGGGTTGTTGGACTAAGCTATAAATTCAGCTTTGCTTTGCTAGCATGACGTATTTAGCCAGCTAGAGACATCAGTGAAAAAGTGCTCTGCTTACAACACACATTTTAATCTCTAGAAGAAAGACATTCTTTGGTCTGACAGGAAACTTCGGTCCCAGGATAGTGTATCTGGGTGAGTCTAGAAGTCAGAAGTCAGATCTCACAGTCCCGTCCGGCTTTAATCTCAGTGAAACCTAGATAATAACTTGCTGCTCTGTTTGGCACTGCAGAATGCCATGTTGCACTGGTGGAGAGACTGGCAAAGCTTCTCCACCAGCTTGCTGCTGGCAGTCCCACTTACTACTACCACAACCCATCTGGAGCCTTGTCACAAGAGATTTTTGTTTGTATTGGAGATATGACTCATACAAAATGAAATGAGTTAGACATGTGTAAGTGTATTAGTGACTGGATATTGGCCGTCATGCATTTTTTAGAAAAAATAGATACATTTTTGGCTTCTTTCTTTTTGTTTTCTCTCCTAAGAATTCCAGAGTACTTCACAATTTATTTTTGTTACATACACTGGCATTGCTGTTTTCTAATTGTGGTGTCCTACTTGTCAGCACAGAAGTGAAGGAAAACCTAGAGCAAGGGAAATGTATGGAGTTTTTGCCCCCATGGCAGGGGATGCCTACCTCAGTCTAGGACAAACTATGTAATTTCTGAAGTTCCCTGGAAAGAGACCACTATAGTGGTGCAAGAAGCAACTTGCCTGTCCAGGAAAGTGCAGAGTGAAGCCTAAGCTGTTGAATATAGAGTTGAATCCCAGAGGCTGACAAAATACTGCCTATTTTAGGTCCCATTTATTTCAAAAAGACTGCCACCAGCTTGTGACAGGTAAAATATTAAGGCAATCAATTCTTGTTATTCTTGCTGTTGCGTTGTATCAATAGGATGTGAATTCCAGTTCAGTTTCAGGAGAGCATTGCCTCAACCAAGTCTCCTAATCTTCTCTGTGGAAAACTTTGAATTTTGGCTGGATGAGAGTTGCCATGTTTATAAATTAAATATGAATTTTATCTCAGGTGCACTGGGACTGAGATGTTCTATCTGTTGCATATCTGCTGTGTGAAAGGGTTATCTGGGCTTCTTGAGCCGTGAACTGGGATCCCCTGAGGGGCAAAGTGGAAAGGAAAGTGTCTGGCAGCACAAGGGTTGCGCTGACGCCATGGCTGAGTGAAGCAGGGACAGGCGTCTTTCCGAAAGGTCCAAAAGGAGTGGTTTTATAGTGCAGGCATTGCACTGGAAAGCAGAACTCTTTTTTTTTCTCAAATGGAATTGCATAAAGAGACAATTGACTGAGAAACTATGCTGAGCTGAGATGTAATTTTTTTGCTAGTGGTTGTCCTCTTTACAACTCCGAAATTCTTGTCTGAGTCAAAGCAGAATTTTTCTCTTCGTTTATCATGGCACAATGTTCTGTGTGCTGAGCAGTGCTGGGAGTGCTACTTTTTCCCCCCTTTTCTTTCCTTTTTTGAGATAAACTCAGAACACAACAAAAATTCTGGAAAATACACATCAAGTACATCTGATACAGAGAGACTCAAGAGATTTCAGAATGGTATTCAATGATCCTAAAACCACTTTCCATGGAATATTAATTATATCTATTATATCAAAGACTTTAGAGAGAATTAAATCTCAGTAAACTACATTTCACAGATTAAATGGTCCTTGCAACAAGAGATTTTTACCACTTTACAAAAAAAAAGATAAAAAATATCACCATATTTTGTTTTGCTAGAACAAAAAAGCAAAAAGTAAAATTATTCCACAACAAAAAATAAAATCTATTTCTTCAGTAAAGTATGTATACACAGAAGGAATTGATAAATAGACAAGAAAAGCTAGAATTTATCAAAATGTCAAGGATTATGCTATAGAAGACAAACTAAAAATTGGTTGATAATCACAAACATAGTGTTTTGTGGACACTTAGATGTGCATAAATTGAATACAAGAATATAATAGGTGTTTGTGCCTTATCTTAACCATCAAGTGCAAATTGTTTGTATTAATTACTGTTACCCTAATGTTAAAATTAAAAAAGAAAAAAATCAGGACCTGCAAATGTATTTCACTGCCATCAAAGGTTCAGATCTCAAAAGAAATTGTAATATTTATTATATGGAAATTGCTCTGCACTGAATGCTCTTAAACATTTTCTTTCAAACCTTGACCTAAATATTACAGTGAATTGTCTACATAGTTTTTTCTGAACACCTTTCTGTAAGACAGAAAGACCAAATAAAAAATTCTCTGTGATGTTCTTAGTTTATCCGAAGGAATATCAGGCTTGGATTTTACACTCTATACGGTAGCAAAAGCAAGCTATATAAAGAAGTAACAGCCCTGGATCAGAGATTTCTCTTTACTCAAATCTCATATTGTTAGAGCACAGTTTATTCAGGATGGGAGAGATCCACAGCCATAAACAGCACATTTAATTATCCCATTAGGCTGACATGTAGAAATGTGACCTGTTACACTTTTTTTTTATCATGTCTTTGCTTATCACTTTTTTTATCACTTTTTTTTTATCATGTCTTTGCTTATCTGTGGAAGGATGATACAGAAATACTAGAACACAAGCTGTAACAAATTAAGATGGTGAATAGCGGGGCTTTTGGAGTGCTAAGAAAGCTCTTAATGACAAGAATCAGGCTTCTGATGGATGTCATCACTATAACTTAGGACTCTGAATAGAGTCTTTTTGGTGTTAGGGAGCATTAAAAATATCCCTAACTCTCAATATCAAGGCTGCTATTTTTGTACAGTGTTGATCAGTAATGAACTGTCCTGTCTACTGTGATCAATGAAAAAATCAGAAAGAGATTGAAGTATTGCTACTGTTTCCTGCCAAGATGCAAAGACACAGAAACTGGCATCAGCTCTGAGCAGCAGGATAAATGTTTTCCATTAGACCTAATGTGAAAAGGAGACTCCCAGAGCTTTCCAGGCCATTCTAACGTCTAGTTCCCAGTACTATTAATAGATGAAAGGATATATTTATGCTTTATTTGTCACTGAAAATCTTAGTAAGTACTCATTTCAATCTTAGGAAGCATGTTTGAATGTCTTCACATTATACTGCAACACTATTTTTTATTAATTTTTTTATTTGTGTTATATTTCTTTTTGTAAAGACAGGTCACACAGGTTTTTGATCTTCAATATTTCTAAAGTACTGATTTTCAAGCATCTTGTTTTAAAAAAACTATGCTCTGTAAGACTAGGTCTTCCTCATTCCTATTAATCCATATAATTTATTCTCTATATACAGTAGCAATATTAAATGTTACATTCTAACTTTTTTGGTTGTTGTTGAGATGTGCTTGTTCTTGGAAAAGTAAAAGCATTTCTGCAGTTGAAGATAACAACTTGTACTTCATTTGTAGTGTTAAAAGTAGCACCTAAAGGCTAAAGGCAGAACTCATGGCCCCAGTTTGTTCTAATCTGAGTTACTGTAAGTAGGACTGAAAATGTTTTGGCTTATGAACATTTCTGAGAATTCAATTATTTTTTTTCTGTTCTGCATCAGATTGTAACCGAACAATTTGTCATTTCTACTTAAAAATTCCCTGTTTTTCATTTATATTGGACATTCACTTCTAGAAATTGATTCTTGCTATGCATTTTTCTGCTGTGTAAGAGACAAGGTCAGTACATGGAATTTATTCCTCACGAAGTTACTCTTCCACAGCAATCATGTTGTACATCAAGGTCCTTTTTGATAAGTGAAAGAGATGAATTCCAGTAAATCTCTCATCTTTATGGATTTTCTGCAGCCTCTACATACTATCTCATATGGCCTTGAAATACCTTATCCAGTTTTTCAGAAACGTTTTCATTAAAACAGAGACACTAGGATTGAAAGTAACATTCAGACTTGATCATACAGTGTCATATGCACAGAATAGGGCAATATGTGTCCAATAGTTCAAAATGATGGGTTTTGGTCATGGAAAGAAAATCGCTTCTGCTACCTTACATAAAGTGGTGGGGAATGTCATAAAAATAAAAGAAAACAGAAATGAGGAAGATCTGTGATGTGATCTGCTAATCCTAGTGGATCATAACCATAATAAAATTTGGCCCACTAAGAGAAAGGAAAAAAATATTTTAATATAGGCATTTCCTAGAGTGTCTGCTGTTAATTCTACTGGTTTTCCCACAAAGCTTCCTCAAAGACTAATGCTGGCGGGCACTGAGGATGGTATTTATTAATGCCATGTATGGCTTTAAGCAATATGGGATAAGATCTGAAACTGGAAAAGACTGGTGAGAGGAAAATGCTTCTACAGTGACTGTGCTGAAGCATGGCAGAGTGATGAATGGTCCCATACTACATTATGGGAAGGAATTGAGAGATGAAAATGAGAGTTATTTAGAACAGCAAAAATGTATTCTAAATGTTGTAGAAGCCTAAGGTTATACCCATCACAATCTATAAAATCACTACTGTGTTTTCCTGGTTAATAATTTTCAAAATAAATACTTTGTGCTTTAAAGGACAATCTGTCAAAAATCAAAACTTTTCTGGAAAAATGATTTTGATCACTTCTCAGTTCCCCAAAACTGAAGAAGGTTTAGTAATTCCTAAAGCATTTTTCTTTTCTTTTAATAGAAAGTTTTATGTTTCAGTTTAAAAAGGGTTACCAATTGAAAGTAACCAAATTTGTACAAAAGATGTGTATTTTTGTCTACCTTTTATAAAGGTCAATATCAACCCCAAAATTTCAGGCAATTCTTTTCATTTTTAATAACCAGTTTACCAAAAAAAAAAAAAAAAAAAAAAAAAAAAAGAAAAAGAAAAAGAAAAAAAAAGAAGAAAAGAAAAGGAAAAACTCGCCAAACTAAACAAAATAAACAAAAAAGTTGAGACCGAATTTTTGATCTGATTTGGAAAGAACATTTCAAATTCTTTAATATAATAAATGCAGTAAACATCACCTGTCCAATTTAATTTCTCCCACCTCATTCTTCCTACATCTTGTTTCTTGTTATTTGTTGTGTTTCTGTTATGCTTTCATCTTGAAGTATCTGAAAGTCTCCTGAATAAAGTTTTTACTTCCTTGTATTTCTTCAGGATCTGGTACAGTGAAACTCTAAAACTAGTACCCCTCCAACACTACTTGTCCTTTTCTGCAATGTATAGCCTGAAGCTAGAGAATTCATGTCTTTCCTGAGACACTGACCAAACAGGTTAGCATCTGTGTACACCATATTCGTGGCAGGGCCATGTCAATACCAGAGACATTGCAATATTTTACATTGCAACAATTGCAATAACTATTGTTAAACTTCTCGATAATTCTCAGACAAGAGGTGATAAATGAAGAGGAGTAGGGGTTGCTGCTTTGATCTCTGAAGTCTTCCATTGGTCTCAGCAGAGTTATAAGCATTCCAGGTCAAACCACATAATGTAGGTATGGGACTGTATCAGATATGGTGGGACAACTTTCCACCTCACAATAAAATAGGGAAATAACTTGTTAAAGTTGCTCCTCCCATGATTCGGCCAGAGAGGCATTCCTGTGTCGAGTACACATAGTTATATGTACATAGCTGGAAGGGAAAATATAGAGCAGTGATACTCAAACTTCACAAGACTTTAGGAATTGGCCCTACACCTGCAGCACATTGCAGCAACATGACAGTTTGTCTCTTTTGCCACGTGAGTTTTAATATTTTAATTCATGTAAGCTTTGAGAAGTGTTCTGAGTCAACAAATCATGTATCTGTGTCTCTGAAGAAGTAGGTAAAAAGAACAGATCTCCAGTTATAACCACAAATTCAGCCTAATTCTCTAAATCAGAAGTGTCCCAAGCTCATATGCTCTTTCAATGCCAAACCTTTTAAAACTTAGGGCATGTTATAGTCATCAAAACAAAATGCAAATTAAGATTTATAGAAATAAGTCTTTGGTTTGAACACTACTCCTTCTCCAGCTATTATGACAAAAAAATGATAGTTACAATTCCAAGTGAAGAAAGTCTGCATATTTTTCTTGTTATCTCCATAAGCTACTCCATGTGCACTTGTCGTGAATGCTAAAATACTCACTTTCCCATACTTGCGTCGTGGAAACATAAATTCTACAAACTGCAGCATAAGCATTCTTCCTTTTTCTCCTGATAACTGGTTTATTGGATAGTAAGAGCTAGAGAAGCAATGTAGCATGTACAATTTATTGCTAATTACAGAAAGTATACGTATGAGGCATGTTGCCAAGAACAAAACATATACAAGCACATGCACGTAAAAAGCATTCCTAAGTCCTTCTTCTAGTGAAAGCTCCAGATGACATTTCCTTAGGCATTTCTAATCAAACCCTTTGAAAAAGCAATCCAATCTTAATATAATTAGTATACTCACAAAGTAACCGTTATGACCAATTTAAAAGCATTTGGCTACATCAGTACATTTATTTTTAAATACTTTGAAGATTTTGGGACACAAATTCTAAAATCCTTTAAACCAGATGGAAGCTTTATGTTCCAATTACTCATTATATGAAAGAGGGAACTTCATCTATTACTTGAAGCAAAAAAATCACTTAGTAGTTAAGTCAGTCAAAATTTATGTCTCTGTTATTCCTAGTTTATAAATGGTATAAATAGTACCTGTTTTCTAAGGTTGACAAGTCTATCTCCATCCACTGAAAATGATGAAACATAAGTGATCAGCAGATATCTATTTCATCTTGCTGCATTTCTTGATGGCAGCCTGATGTTCTTTAATTAGATTTTAAATTAATCATTTGCTTCTCCAATATTAACAGTTCTACAACACATAGAATTATTTAAATTAATTAGTCAAATAAGCAACAGAATAACAGAATAATCACTCTAAGGTTTAGAATTCATCTATGGGCCAGATCCAAAGCTCAATTAATTTAACTGATATCTTAGTGTTTACTTCAATGTGCTCTGCATTTGGTTTAAGAGAATTTTTTTCCCCTATGATCTGGCACAGCTTTGCTTGCCTGACAGCTGTTCGGTGTAAAGAAAAGAGGGTCCCAGCCTTGGGGGAATTCACGATAAACATTTTGAAAGGAGTTGCAAGTACTGCCTGGTGTCCTCAAAGCCGTTGACGGAGTCCCCTTCTTTGCACACAGACAGTAAAATCTGTGAACATCCATTTGGAAAATGAAACTCTCTGCTCTCTGGTGCCTGCTGGATGCCCTGACATCACAGCTTTCAGACGGGTTAGGGCAAGAGACCGTCGGACTAATACATCCAGGGGGAGGAATTAACTCCACAGAAAGAGATTCATTTGAAAAGGCAATCAGTGTTATTAAAGGCAATTCACAGCTGTTCGATGATAGAGATGCTGTCCCTGTGGACTCAATAGGAGGCAGCTCTGCAGCAACCCCTTGGAGTTAACCACAGTATCAGGTTTTCAGCTTGCAGTGGGGTCCTAATGGCTCAATTTTCTAAATATTGCTCACATATCTTGATTTTTAAATTGCTGTGATATCATGAATGAAGAAAACTCTTATAAAATTCACTTTAAAACATTATTTTGGATTCTTTCCATGACAAATTCTGCTTATCTTATTCAGGTGAACAGTCCTTTAAAGTCCCTTCTCCTGTCTTGCAAATGTTCCTTCTGTTCCTTCTGCTCACATGCTCATGATGAACAAAATTTTGTCTGAAATTAGTTGGACATTGTCCAGATTCAGGCAGCTGCTTAAATAACTCTTGCCCATTTCAAAAAGTCCTTGATGTGGGATAGAAGTAGTTCAATTATTGGTCAAGTTACCATGTATTTTATTTGGCTGTTGTTTGAGCTACCCCAAAAATACAGTTTAGTCTCTTTGAATTTCATTTTTTCAAAAAGAATCCTTTGTATCCACATAGTACTCCAGTCTCCTGGGGCAAAAAAAAGACATATGCTCATATTTTCCAATTAACAGTTTCAGTATGGCTAAAACCAGCAAGTATGCCTTCCAATATCTAGATTTCTACCAAATTCATTACTGTTTAGCTACATAACTGGAGAGGTTGTTAGACAATGACTTCTTTGTTACAGGTGGAACAAAGAGTCTTTCTTAGCACCCCCCAAAAACTGCAAGGGGTGGATGAATTTGGGGAAAAACTGTCAACCAGTGGTAGTAAGATTGCATGTATATGTAGGGAAAGTAAACCACATCTTTGGAGTCAGGGAGAAGATCAATACATTTACACTAAACTAATGAATTTCATCCACCATCTGCTTTCTCCCCCCTTCCAAACTATTCATCTGTGTGCCCTTTTTTATTTCTATTCTCACTTTCCCTTCCATCTGTCTTCTTAGATCAAGTCATTTGATTATGAACATGGTTGTTATCATCAATAAGAAGCACTTCAGTATATCCTAATCCTCCAAAAGAAGATTGAAACAGAAAGTAATGAAGGAATAGAGCAAGATATTTAAAACAGTAGGGTTCAGGAAGGGACTAGTACAGCATGAAAGTGGTTACTAGAGGCAATATCTAGGAAAACAAGAACCTACCGTACACACAGTACATACAGTCTGAAGAGAGATGGGAGGTCCAAATAGCATACATTAAAATATTTCTTCTGTCACAATTGCTGTGACTGCACAAGATATTACAGTCTTTTCTTTGTGTCTCGTCCTCTCTCAATTCATTTAATCATAGAAATGATGAAACCACTTTTGGCAGAGAAAACAGAAGCAACCTTTCATCTTTCAAAACTGGAGTTAGATGTTCTTTTTGACATGTAGGGGCAGTTTGTCAAATATGTCTGGATTTTGAAAGATGCAAATAAAAGCTTGGTGCAATTCAGAAGCAAAGAATGCCACTGAAGTCATAGCTGTGTTCCTATCCCCCATCCATAGCTGACTAAAGACACTCCAAAATGCAGAGCATTTTTTTCTGACTGGAGTCGAAGAAATCAGATATAGATAGCTCAACATTTACATTGGTCCAGACTAGTCTATCTACTGTTGTACTAGGTGCTGTGAATCACATGATAAAGTTCAGCTCCTTGCCAGAAATTTTGTACAGATTGAAGATGAGTTCTAGCAGAATAATAAGAAGAGTTAGGAGGATGAGGGGCAGGTGCTGGGTGGAAGAAATTTAATAGAATATGTCCCAAATCTATCAAATAAGGCCTTTGAAAAGAAAATGGAATGCCACCCTCCTGCCCCTTAATAATAACTGTACGCTGCACTGATCTGTATGAGCAGTTCATTAACATCAAAGGGAGCTCTTTGCTTCTTTCTGTGTTGGAGGACCAAATGTGGCTCTTCCTATGTAATTTTTATTTCCAGTAGCATACAGTCCCTCTGAAATTAGTGAAAAAAACATCATATAAACAAACTGTGGAGCAAGCTCTGGGTCCCTAATCATGGCAAGTGCCTCTACTTTTGCCAGCTATTACCACGGAAATGTAAGATAGAAAATTTGCTTTAAGAGAGAACCTTCACAAAATACTTGCCTCTGATCATTTGCTTTTGTAAAGCTATTGCAAATGTAAAGTAGATTCATGTAGAGGCTATTTCTGATGGGCAGACTGCAAATCTGTTTTATAAACACTTTATGGCCAGTTGCACAATGAAGCAGGAACTGGGGAACTGTAGATGAACCCAAGTATCTAGCCCGAGTCTGTGGGAAATATAAAAAGATGTCATGAATAATTATAATGCCTGACTGGAGCCATAGAAATTGTAAGAGTGGAAGAAAAGATGTTCCACAATTGTTGTCTTATCTTTCCCTTGCTATTCACAATGTTTTTAACCTCAGCTAATGCAAATCACTGTCTTCTACTGTCTTTAGAACATGGTTAGATTAAAACAAATAAGAAACTGGATTTAAGGGAAAAGAAAAGACCTGGAAAGTGAGTGGCTGAAGTGTTTTGGAAATGATTGCCGCTCTTTTGTCCTGAGGTTGTTCATGGCATAAAACAACTCTCTGTTCCTCTTTTGAAGTGAGTGACAGGATAACTGCTATTTAGCAGAGAGGTTATTCTAACACAAATCTTTATAGTAGAATACCAGGGCACAACAATATTTTATCATAAATATTAAATTTCTTCTAATTAGAGATATAATACATATATCAGAATGAAAAAAAGTGTGAAAAGGCCTGGCAAGGCGGTAAAATCAATAGATTTGACAACTGTCAGGGAAAGAAAGTAATTAAGGATGCTTTCTTTATGTTTAAGTTTAAATGCCCCTGGGAACCCTAAATTCCTGATGAAGAAATACAGGGGCTGATACTGCAGACGAAGAACTTTACTTACATCAGAAATCCCACAGGAGTCAATGGGAAAATGGATGTATGTAATGTTAGCTGTGACTGCTTGCAAGATCAAGGCTCACCATCTACAGAGAATAGCCTTAAAACTCTTATTGATCTGCTGTGTCCTTGCCACCTTTCTGTGCCCTTGCTTATAAAGGGGACCACAGCCATTTTAACACCCCAATGCATTTGCACTGAAAATCTATTACTGTTGTTATGGGTCACCACACTGACAAAGTCGGCATGTTGCTTTGTGCTGCAAATGTTACTGGTGGCATTTGTGTCAGTTCAAGAGTATTCATTGCTGACAGATGGAGCACAGGTGCTTGGGGTGGGCATGAACCTGCTTCCTGCTGAAGGCAGCAAAAATTGCAAAGACAATAGCTTTATCAGAAGCAGCAAGCATACCTGGTATACTTCTAGAATGAATAGCAATTTCTGCAGTATACTCATAAAAACTCAGCCCTCTGGCAAGTCTGAGTTTGGAGGTATGAAATAGTTTGACTCCCTCCCAATACTGTACGTTTTTATCACCAAAAGAAGTCTATTTAAATGCAATCGGCTCTTTCTAATAGGCTCACATTTATTTAAAACCACAAAAAACTTTCAACTGACATAAAAAGGAGGGTAGTCATGTTAAACAGAAAAATAGTACAGATCCTTTAGACTGATTCCAAAAAACAAATCACATCACTGTGGAGGGAATTTCTGAAATTCACTGAAGTTAGCGTCACCCTTCAAACACTTCCACTAACATGTGGATTGAAGAGAATCAGAGTTTCTCAGTAATTCACATTTGCTGCAAAGACATTCTGAAGAATAGACAGAGCATCCATACTGTTGTTTCCAAAATCCATCTCCAGGTGGCTGTCAAAAAGCTTTGAGACTATGAAACAGTAGTGCAATACTTTTTTTTTGTAAGATGCTACTCCCAAATCCTGCTATGTGATTTACAGCACCTGCCTCTAAACTAACCAAGTTGAACTATCTTTAGGACAGTCAAATATTGCAATTTTTGTCTGAGCAATCTCCAGGCTTTACTGTAACAAACTCAGCTAGTAGAGTGTGGATGTCCTTTTACTAAAGTTTAATGAGCAAAAGTAATGCTGAGGGAGACCAATGTTCCCTGTACCCAGGCGTTGTCTGAAAGCAAATATAGTTTATTCTCTTATGCAGTAAAGAGGACTGAAGACCTCACAAACTCTCTGCTCTGGATGCCCTTGTAAAGTCAAACTGGCTGTGCAGCAGTGAGTTGGCTGCAATGATTATGACAGGACGCTTATGGGAAAGAACAGGACTGTCTGGCAGGGGTGGGGGGATTGTTTTTATTTTATTTCTTTCTATAATACATTGATAAGTTCGCTAGCACCCCCATGGAGCACAGAGGTTACCATTTTCCTCCTCTGTAACCTAGGAAATGTGTTCAGATGGATCTTCAGGATCCGACTATTCCCAGAGGTATTCCTGAGATGAAATTTATCAATGCTCTCTACTCATGATTTGACTTTGCTGATTGAATTATTTACATTTGAATATCAATCCTTACATTGAATAGTTTCAGGCCCTCTGCTGTAATTATCATTATTGTGATTAACAAAGCTGAATGCTAGCCCATTCCCCAGTCACAGTTCCAAATATATTGAAGTGCAACAATGGTCTACCTGAGAGACTGCTGTGGCCACCAGGATCAGTGTTTCCACAAGGGCCAATCAACGGAGTAATAAATTGCTGTGGAGAGAAGCTCCTGGGGGCGTACAGCAAGGAATATCTGTCCTACCATCACTGCTGTGATCGGCAACAGTCCAGCCATCCGGAGGTCTGCCAGCTCTTGCGATCCTCGCATTCACCCTGCTTCTCGGCAGATGTTTGCAGGCAGTTGTGCCCTGCTGCGGCTGCACCAATATTGATGCACCGACAAACATAGCTTCGAGGCAAAGGCATACACCATGCTGGCAGGTGCTAGCAAAAGCACCAGCACTGTATTAACCTCCCTCATAAATCAGTGACTACGAAGATCATTAGTTGCATGTCTATGCTTTGCTGCAGAGAAAGGGCTGCAGATGTACCCAAAGGACTCCTTTCCTTAATGTGTAAATTGCATCACGAGTTACACCTTCTCCTTGGGAACTGAGTAGCTTTCTATTTTTATTTTATTTTATCATGTAACTATTTATAGATCATAATTAAGTCTTCTTTAAATCTCAGTTGCTACATTCATTTTTAAGATAGTGAATCTTCAGTTTCCTGCTCAGCATAAAAGAACAGAACGCACAAATTTAATTGCAATGAATTAAATTATTCCTTAAGAAATGAAACACAACAGTTGTAATGAATGGTGAACAAGAAAGGCTTCTCCCTTTATCTTAAACTAAAAAATCTTGAAATATGATTGCAGTCAGCATACAAAAAAAAGAAAGTATCCATTTTCAGGTATTTTTTTTTCAACATTCATCTGTTTTTAGAAAGAAATAATAAAACACTCCAGTACTTTGCTGTAATGTGAAAAAAAAAGAAAAGATTTTGTGTCTGTGTTATGTGAAAAATCCAAAATTCTAGTAAGTGTGGTTTTAAAAAGGACAGATCATCTGATGTAAACTTGAGAGCAGCCTCCTATAAACCTCATACTCATCAGTGTTTGAAGCCTACTGGTTACCATAGTTACCATGACATTGCTAGTGTTATTTATAGCCATATTCTATATATATTGCTTTCCAGAAAGAATGAAAGAGGTATCTGACTGTGAAGAAATCTGGAGAGTGCACATTAGAAAGAATATAGAGGAAAAAAAACTCATTAAATAGGGATTGCTGAGGTCAAATGTTGGCTTTTGTGGTGTGGAGGCATGATGCTCACGTTCCTGCAGAGCCCTCAGGAAGGATCCAAGCAGGGTCCTTGGTTCCTTCGTGCTGATTCTGGTCCAAAACACAGTGGGGTGATAGTGAGATCTTTCAGGCACTTCTCTAAGCTTCAGCTTGGTTTCTCTGCAGACCGCTGGGGCAGATTTACCAGCGTTGATCCATGCTCCCCAGGGACACATGGGAACACTGCAGTGTGCTGCAGCCACAGCTGGTGGGGCCCAGGGCAGAGAAGGTGCTGGGAGTGGGAGCAACACATGGAAGCCACCCTGGTGCTCTGCAGGATGTGCCTCTGGAGATGGCCCCAGTGGTCCCTACCGAGATTGTGACCCTTCCACAAGTGTCAGCACAGGAGTAGGACACATTCCCCATCCTCCTCTAACAGCACTGTGTTTGTCTTTCCTTCCTTTCCAAAGCAGATTATAACATACATGCGTAGTCACATATATTTTTTACTTGGTTTAAAGAATATAAAAATCAGGACAACCACAACATTTGCATAGCAAATGTCTTGGAATAAAAGATAAGGTAAAGCCTGCAAGATCCGTAGAAAAAAGGAAAACGGAGAAAGAAGATGAGATAAAGAAGAATACGAGAGAGAAGGTGGAAAGGAATGAAGAGCTAGAAAGAGATAATGAAAGAAAATGAGAGAAAGGAAAGAAAGAAGGAAGAAAGAACATAAGAGAATGAGAGAGGGTGAAAGAAAAGAAAAAAGAAAGAGAAAGAATGAGAAGGAGAAAGAAAAGGAGAAAGAAAGAGAGAAGGCAGAAAAAGAGAGAAAGGAAGGAAGGAAGAAAAAAGGAAGAAGGAACTTTGAAATTTGCCCATCAAAAATACCTTTCAAAAATTAACTACTGATGGGCATCATCTGGGGAGGCAGATCACATCTAATGGTGGGATGCCATGAGCCTGTATGGCTGAGACTTTATTTCCATTCTAGTTATATCAATTTGTTGCAGAAATTAGAATAAATAGAAGAGGATAATGCAAGGATAAGTAAACCAAGCCTCTTTACATTACACAAAAATCAAGGCTATGTCACACTCGCCACTGCAGAAACCCTGCTATTTGTCCATACCTTTTTTAAAAATGTCCTACCACTTCTCTGAGTTGTTGATACAACTTGTTCATATAGCCACACTGGGTGCCATCAAAATGGCATGTAGCTTGGAAGGGGGTTTTAGCAATGATTAGAAAGGAAGCACAGTGGGCTAGAAAAGCACTTGAAGATCTCCCAGCGCTGATCTGCATGCTCTGGGACATGGTCAGATTCAGAGCAGGTGGGACTTACTCTTTACAGTGATGTTGTTGCCCTTGAGTTTCAGGTACTCGCTACTCCATAGCTCAAAACTGGGTACAGATACTGGGGGAGTGGGAAGGAGGGCAGTGACAGAGATTATATTTGAGGGTGAACAATTCTCTTTTTATTCTGAAGGATAACTCAGGGTAAGTCAAACAGAAAGTTTGCCTTTCCGCTTCCCTGATAAACCCTTTGAACAAAGCATAATGCACAGTAGAGGTGAACATCTGTCATGTAACATAGGCTGGCATGTGCCATTTCAAACACTATGGAAAGCAATAAAATGGGAAAACAAGTGTATGCTACCAGCAAATCTAAAATAAATATTAAGCTACTCAAATACCCTTATATGTAAACAGTAGTATTTGAAGCAAGCCCCCACAAAAATATCATTTCTAAAAATGAATGGTTTAAAATGATATAGCTAGTACAAGAAGAATATTGGAAAATACTGCAATGAAAATGAAAGAAAATGAAGCATGTTTTTTGTCTCTTAGAAGTGATGAAAAAATATATCTAAATAAAAATCATTGCAATTAGCAGCACCAGCACAAATGGCACTTCTTGCACTGTAACTGATGGACGGATTTTATTAAACAACTTATACTTTTTATATTATTTTTTTGAAGTGTACATCAAAATGATCTTTTATTCTTGCAAAGCTACTGGTGTTCTTTGTGTTTGCCATCATCTCTCTCACAATAAGTGTCAACTCTTCAGCACTATCTACATATTCAGCAGTATTTGGACATTTGCAGTATTTGCAAGCTGTCTTTGTCAAAATAAATGAACTAGATTATCCAACGTCATTTATTTACACAGCACTCCTTTTCCATTTTTAGTCAATCTTTCCTCAAGTCAACTTAGTTAGCAGTCTTTCTGATCAGTAAAAAAAAAATAAGGGAGTTTTGGTATCCACAACTGGCTCCAAGCTGCCTTTTATCTGCCACCCAACACTGAACAACTGATTCAACTTTTGGTGCAAGTCAAAGCAGCCTTAGGTCACACAAATTTATGTCACAAGGACTCGTTCCCTCAAGACCTGTTGAAGAATCTCAGAATTCATTGTGTTCCAGTTCTTCATCTAATGAACACAAAACTCCTTCCCTGACAACCTCTGCCAAAATTCTTTGAAATGCCTTTTCTATGATGTGATAGTGGGGACATACATAATCTCTATACAGGCAACAAGAACGCCTGCAAAACATACTACTCAGTAAACTTGAGTAGAAAGTTACTCTTATGTTAACTTGAAAAACATCTAAGATTTTTTTTCCTCTTTTAAATATAACCAGTAATTATTGCTAATAAACATGGTAATGAAGATTGTATCTTGTGCTAAGGTTTGTTGATATTGTTAACCTGAGGAAAAAGGGCAAGGGACTACATTCTGGAGTAATTCCATACTGATGCACGTTACCAAGGCAAAGATATCACAACACCTTTTCCAAGAAGATTTCTTTTTATAAGTGGATGTAGGTGAACAGGTTTCTTCTTTGACAGCTTGATGTAGACAGTTTAGTGCTTTTGGGAGAAGGGAATCAGACAAATACCAGGGAAATTTTGCACATTTGGGAAAGGCTAGGAATAATTATGAAGTTAGATCATCTCTAAAAGATATAATTGACTGAAACACCATCTATTAAACTAGGACAGGTAAAGGCACCCCTACGAAGCAGTCCAGGCTTCGATGCTGTACTATAGTTGGATTAAACAACCTGAGAAATGACAGCTTTCTTTTCACAGATGAGATTCTTGCATGGGTTCACTTACTCCTCTTAGAAACCTTATGTCTTCTATACACTCCTAATGCAGCTTTAGTCTCCAACTCTGTAATAATAGTACCTGTTTTCACTTTTGGTTTGGGGCAAATTATTTTTGTGCAATTTTATTACTTAGTGTTCTCGGATTTAAAATCACAGAATCACAGAATTGGTAAGGTTGGAAGGGATCTAGTCCAACCTCCCTGCTCAAGCAGGGTCACCTAGAGCATGTTAGACAGGATCTCCAGAGAAGGAGACTCCACAACCACTCTGGGCAACCTGTTTCAGTACTCTGTCACTCTCACAGGGAAGAAATTCCCCCTCACGTCCAGGTAGAACTTCCTGAGCTTCAATTTTTGCCCATTGCCTCTTATCCTGTCACATGGGACAGCTGAAAAGATCCCCTTGACACCCTTCCTTCAGATCCTTACAGACACTGATAAGATCCCCCCCTCAGCCTTCTCTTCCCCAGGCTAAAGAGGCCCAGCTCTCACAGCCGTTCCTCCTAGGGCAGACTCTCTAGCCCTCTGGTCATGCTGGACTCTTTCCAGTAGCTCCATGTCTCTCTTGTCTCACGGGGAGCCCAGAACTGGATGCAGTACTCGAGATGAGGCCTCCTCAGGGCTGAGTAGAGGGGCAGGATCACCTCCCTCGACCTGCTGGCAACACTCTTCCTAATGCACCCCAGAAGACCATTGGCCTTCCTGGCCACAAGGGCACATTGCTGGCTCATGCTCAACTTGTCCACCAGCACTCCCAGGTCCTGCTCTGCAGAGCTGCTTTCCAGCAGGTCAGCCTCCAGCTTGTACTGGTGCATGGGGTTATTCTTCCCTAGGTGCAGGACTCTGCACTTGCCCTAGTTGAACCTCATGAGGTTCCTCTGCGCCCAGCTCTCCAGCCTGTCCAGGTCTCTCTGAATGGCAGCACAGCCGTTAAGTGCATCAGCCACTCCTCCCAGCTTAGGATCATCAGCAAACTTACTGAGGAGGCACTCTGTCGCTTCATCCAGGTCTTGGTGAAGAAGTTGAACAGGAGGGGACCCAGTACGGAGCCCTGGGGAATGCCATTAGTTAGAGACATCCAACTAGACTCTGCACCACTGACGACAGCCCTCTGAGCTCTGCCTTTCAGCCAGTTCTCAGTCCACCTCACTGTCCACTCACCTAACCCACACTTCCTGAGCTTTCCTAGGGGGATGTTATGGGAGACAATGTCAAAAGCCTTGTTGAAGTCAAGGTACACAACATCCACTGCTCTGCCCTCATCTCCCCAGTCAGTCATTCCATCAGAGAAGGCTATCAGGCTGCTTAAGCAGAATTTCCCCTTGCTGAATCTATGCTGACTACTCCTGATCACCTTCCTTTCCTCCATATGCTTGGAGATGACATCCAGAATGAGCTGTGCCATCCCCTTTCCAGGCATGGAGGTGAGGCTGACTGGCCTGTAGTTGCCTGGGTCCTCCTTCTTGCTCTTTCTGAAGACTGGAGTGACATTGACTTTCTTCCAGTCCTCAGGCACCTCTCCAGTTCTCCATGACCTTTCAAAGATGATGGAGAGTGTCCTGGCAACATCTGCCAGCTTCCTCAGTACTTGTGGGTGCATCCCATCAGGGCCCATGGATTTGTGAATATCAAGCTGCCTAGAAGATCTCTAATCCTATCCTCCTCAACCAAAGGAAAGTATTCCTTTCTCCAGACTTTCTCCCTCATGTCCAGGCTCTGGGATTCCTGAGGGCTGCCCTTAGCAGTGAAGACTGAAGCAAAGAAGGCATTCAGTAACTCTTCCTTCTCTGTATCCCTTGTCACCAGGGCCCCCACCCCATTCAGTAGCAGGCCCACGTTTTCCCTAGTCCTCCTGCTGCTGATGATGTATTTGAAGAAGCCCTTCCTGTTGTTCTTGACATCCCTTGCCAGACTCAATTCCAGCTGGGCCTTAGCCTTCCTCACCTCATCGCTACATACTCCAACTGCATTCTTATAATTCTCCCAACTAGCCTGTTCCCTCTTCCACATTCTGTGTACTTTCTGTATGAGTTTTACCAGGAGCTCCTTGTTCATCCAGGCAGATCTCCTGCCCGCTTTGCAGGACTTTTTTCTCCTAGGGATGTACCGCTCTTGAGCTTGGAGGAAGTGAAGCTTGAATACTAGCCAGTTCTCCTGGACCTCACTTCACTCTAGGGCCTTAATCCATAGGATTCCTCCAAGTAGGTACCTGAAGAGGCCAAAGCTGCTCTCCTGAAGTCCAGGGTTGCAATCCTGTTTGTCTTGCTTCCAAAAGTGCAGTCTTGCTTCAGCTGCCTCCAGGGAAGATAGCGTCTTTGCAATCACAGGGCTGCCAGTGCAGCTTGCTTGGAGGCTCGCTTCTTCTTTGCACCAGCTGGGAATCGAACCCAGGTCGCAAGAATGGGAATCTTGCATGATACCACTACACCACTGGTGCTGTAAGCAATGATGGAGGGCGCACCTGGAGTTGAACCAGGGACTTTGGACATCTTGATGTGCAGTCAGATGCTCTCCCACTGAACTACGCCCCTTGAAGGATATTGTTTTAAGCAGAGGAATTTTACTATTTTCTCAAAGCAGTGGCATGAAGAAGCATTACCTTAATCTCTGTAAATTAATCACCATTGATAAGTTTTTATTACAAAATCAGATCCATTCTTATTCAGTAATTTAGCTGGAAATTGACTTTCCTGACAGTCTGTATCCCTGTGAGATAGCTTTGTTACGTTACGAATTTCTTTGTTCTTTTCTTCCATGACAGTTCCCATTTCTCACCCTCATGTCCATAAAGTCAAAGAAGGATTGTGCTATATTAATATCCGACTAATGAAAACTCTGTTACTTCCATCACACCTTGACATTGCAAACATCTCTGAACAAGGGCAGAAAATTTCACAAAGACAGAAACAGAACAGTAGAAAATAAGATTTCATCACAGGAAAGGATTGAGGAGATCTGATGAAATCATAGCTTGTTAGGCAACACGGTGATAAAAAGGTCTAGTTTATAATAGAAATATTTGCTTTCTATTTGTCTAAGCATAGACTGTGTCTGTTGTGTCCTATAAAAAGTAACTGCAATTTGCATGGTTTGTAACCTTCGGCTTCCCAAGACACTACTGAGTGTACAGTTACATTGTGCTTTATCCTTGACAACCAATGTACATGTTTTAAACGGGGAGTGTTAAACTGCAAGGTCTTACACTCCTTGAAGGTCACTGGGAAGGGGATTCAATTAATTTTGCAGGTTTAAGTTCCACAGAAAGAATATAAAGAAAGAAAAAGTATAATCCTGAGCTCTATTCTCTAGATATATTAAATAAAGCTGCTATTGTGGGCATTGAAATGAAGTCCTACCAGCCAGTAAACAGGCTGCCTTTGATGTCGTAACTAGCAGTCAAGTATGCAGACAAGAGAGAAACTTGTGAGTAACTAGTACTAGTGCAGATTACTCAGTTAGCACTGCCTTCTTGTGCAGTGTCTACCACTTTTTGGAAAAGTATAGATCAGATTAAGCCAGAAAACCAAATTCAAATTTAATGAAATACAGAAAGTTGAGAAGAAAGAAGAGATAGAAAATACTGTTTCCCAGGAAACAGAAAGGTGCAGGAGAGTTATGTCGTTATGAGATATTGTTTAAGATTAATTCTTGTTAGTAGAAAGAGAGCGATGTTGACAGCTGTCTCAAGGCTAAAAGGGCCAAACTATCGCTTGGAATAAGTTGGAGGAAGTCAGGCATTTATTATACCCAAGGCTATCTGCAACACTATCTACATTTTGAAGAGGCTAGAAATCTAACTTTTTTGCCAGGAAGATTACTTCTTCCTCATGCTTTATAAACTCTAGAGCAGCATCCCCGAAGCTCAGCTTCTAAAATTCATGGCTTCTACTAGGTAAGGTGCCTTTCTTGTCCTGTACATTGTGTTGAGGTTAAAATGTGCTTTTATGAAAAGATGCATGTCTTAATCCCTTTCTTGTTATAGTGCTCCTAGATTTATTAATTTATTTATTTATTTATTTATTTATTTATTTTACTTGTTTCCTTGTTTATTAATTTATGTATTCTCCAGTCCCACAGCAAGGCATACCAGTTTCCCATGCATAGATGTTTCCATGGTAACATTGTGAGCAAAGGTAAAACTGTGGTGGAAACCTGCATTAAGCCAACAAGCCACCCATCCGTAGAAAAACTGCTCAGGAAATGTTCTGGTACCATGCTGATTCTATCTGATTCATTCACGGCTTTCTGAAATATATTTGTTTTTCAGTTTTAGAAGGTATTTTCCCTGTTTCACTGGCTCTTTCCCCTGATGTAGTATGGCAACCTAACCAAACTGCTGGAGTATAGTAGTAAAATGGAATGAAAGCTAACTGAATAGATCTGTAACATGTTTTGGAGTATGACAGCAGGGGAGGCATAAAAACCGTTCTGCTGTTAAGCAGGATTATCAAAATCAGTTTGTTTACATTTACTCCTGTAGAGTCAGATTGTGGTTTTAAGATGTAAGTAGCACTGTGCTATACTCATACCCTTTTTTTTCCCCTAAGCTTAGTCTGCTACCTGTTGAAAGACCACACTAGCATACCTCTGTCACCTGCAGTCATTAGTTGAGGACAATGCTTTGTTCTGTTGTCTCGTGGGTGGGGCTGTCAGTTAATTCTTAGAAAGAAACTAAAACTATGCAATCTGGTATTGGTATGGGAGTGGGTGCTTATGCATAAAGAAGGAAGGAAAGAATAAAATAACAACACTACAATACTAAGAGTGGAAATAAAAGCATACATAGCTAGGAACAGGAGAGATGAGCTGTCAGATTTATTCTCCAAGGAGGCCACCAGCACAGCTGCATCCTGATATGCTCTGAGTTTATCCTTGTCAAAGTGTCCAAAGCACTTTCAGAGCAGGTCTCAGACCATACTCAAGAGTTTCACACTGACAGCAAGTTTGTTACTTGGAGATGACAATATAAAAACAGATCTAATCTATTGAACACTAATCACATTCAAACCTATTCTCACATTTTATTCCCTCATGAAACTCAGACAATTTCTCAGTAAAAATTCAAAGAGTTCTGATTTTATGAGATCATTCAACAGAAATGTTTTCAGTGTTTCTTTTAAAAGATTTTTATCTGCAGATTTACTCTGCTAATTCTCTCTCATGATCCACTTACACTCACAAATCTAGAATAATCTCAAGAAAAACATTACTACAGATGAATTTGTGGAATTACAGAGGACACATGGAGATAAGAAACTCAGATTTGTTTTAAATCTTCATTCTCAGGGTTCAGCTATATGTCAAGTTCAAGGCAAGAGCACACATGGTCGTGGAGTAGGCTAGAAGGTAGTTGTTGGTCTGGAATATCACTTTATCTAGCCCTGCAGGACTGGTTGTCAGATAGTCAGTAGCAAAGGCAGCCACAGGCACTGTTCATTTTCAAAGATTTCCCTGGGGTGTGGGAGCAAGAAGCGAAGCTAAAGAAGATCATGTCTTCCTGGTCCAGAAAATTTAATTGGAAAGAAGTCCTCATCAGAGCATGAGAAAAGTATTTGGCCTTGATTTCTTAAAAGAATGGGATTTTTTTAGGTGGACAAAATAGCTAATTGGAAGAAGGATGAAACTAAATTTACTCATCACAGGACTTGGATCTTCCATAAAGGTAGAGGTCTCACAACCACCAAGTTCTGCAAGTTTAAAGAAAATAATCAGCCTGCATAGAAAGGAGAAAGACTTCCTATACTGAGTGAAGGAAAGTCTGGAACAAGAGGTCTGACAATAAAGTACATAACTGAAAAAACTGAAAACTCTAAAACCTATCTGACTACTTTGTTATTCATTGGTTCTGTGTCATTGATGCTTACTTCCTTTTGTCTGTGTTTACCATTACCACACGAATAAGTAACATGACAAAGATCACTAATGTGCTAAGATACCTATTTGGAAGGAAGTACAAACTTGCGGACTTCATCTGCCTGGGATTAGCCATGAGAAGAGACAAATATTTTTGCATTAAATGCTAGATTGACAATTATTCCTTACAATCAGGGCTGCAAATATCAAGATGCATTTTGCTTCTCTGACGAATGGCGTGTTTCTTGTGATCACTGCCCTGATTATTCAACTACAAATTAATCGACTACATTTTTGTAGCTGATCTTGATCTGCACCCTTGAACAGTCTGGATTAAAACTATTCAAAATATAGAGTGATGCAACCTGGAGAATGCAAAGAAACTATCTGATTTTTCAATGATTTTGTGAATGGATTAATGCAATTGGCAGGATGACAGAGTTGGAAATGCACTAAAAAATCTGACAGAGAGGTGTCCCATTGATGTAGGCTTACATCAGTGTATTCCTTCATTCCTGTATTCATTGGTACACCTTATGCTGCAGCTGAGAACAGCTTTGTAACACACTTCAAAGAATAAGTCTAATCAACCACTGCCTTTGCAGTTTGGTCTTAATTTATGCTTGGAAAAAGCAGGTGAAAAAGACTGTCATTGTGAGTTCATTTTGAATTTTGAGTCGTTTTAAGTTCATGATATGTTCCTGCACTGGTATAGTCACAAGCAGCAATACAATGGGGAATTATGCTGATAGACCTGAACTAGACTCCTGAAGGCAGCCACACTTCCCCAAAGCTTTCTATTTCCAAAGTTAGTTTGTCATGGCCATCTTAAGCAGTTTGGGCTTCTGAAACTCTGCTGTTCATTCCTAGCACTAGAAAGGACAAAGTGGCTTGATAAAGTTCATTTTCGTAATATTTCCTGATCTTTTCCAATGTGCCCCAGCACTTAGCCTCAGCAGTGAGCAGTATGATAGTGTTGGCACAAAAGTTATTTTATGAATTGTTTTTGCTGGCTAGTTCTCATTTTCATTGGCTGTAATAAACTATAAATAAAGGTACAGTAATAGAGTCTCTGCATTAAAACTGCCTGAGGCTTGAATTTGCTCATGATAATAATAAACTGTTTTCACGCTTCTTAATCAGAATTCTTCAAACCTTAACTTAATGGTCAATTAACAAAGCAATACGGTACACACATCAATTTGCCCCCCCTTTTTTTTTTTTTTTTTTTTTTTTTTTGAGGGAGAGCGAGCTTGAATTAACATGCAGGAAATGGCTGATGAACAAATTAATCAATCTGCTAAGCATTATGTTTGTATCCATTTCTACAATTTTTCGTGATTTTCTTTCTGCTTGGAAAGATACACCAGCCTGAAAGAAAAACTAACCTGCTAAGCCACAGTTCTGGCTTCTACAGTTACTCTGTGCTTTAGCACCTGCAGCAGGAGGTTATCACTTCTACTTCTTTTTAAAACTGCCTTAATTTTCATATTACCAGAGGTGAGGAGCTTAATTTTACTGTGTCAAAACAAACAGAGGTTTGTTTTGCTGGATCTCTCAGATGGAGGTCTTTAATCAAAAGTTTTTCACAGTGTTTATTACTGTGCAAGAAAAACAAATATGAGCCAAGGATCTTGCAGTCTAAGACAGAAACAGTGCACTGCAAGGAGTGAATAGTTCAGTAAAAGTAATGGTACTAGTAGTGCCTGGTTTCCTGAGAACTTATCTCAAAGCTGATGGATGTAGATAAATATCTAGGATGATGTAAACATTGGCAAAGGATTTGACTGTAATTAGAGTGTTTATAAAGTCTTTTCAGTACCTGGATCTTCCTTTGTCACATATTTCCTTTGATCAGTGTCCTTTTAGCAAAGGGTATGTTTCAAAGCAGGTATAATAGAAATGTAAGAGGTGAAGAGAGATATATTCAAACTGGCAGCTATAATTGTGTTTTGTAGCTTAAGTTACTCTCAGCATCTTTCTTCTGGTCTCCAGGGGTTTTGCGTGTTTTTAGCAAGGAGGAGCAATTGAAGAAGCAAAATAAGTTAGTTTGTGTTTAACTCTTCACTAGTCTTGCATAGAAGTGAGTAAGCAATTGCGAAAACTTCTTTTGACCTTAGTCAGAATTTTCCTGCAAATAGAATATCATTTTACTGGGGTTCACCCAGGAGATACTAAAATAAGCACTTAAATAGCGTTACTGAAAGAGTGAAAAGTGTGTGTCACTAAGAACTAGTAGGTGTGATCTTTATGTGTGTTATTGCAAGGGATGGCATACTACTTTGAATGAAGGCAAGGGCTGATCAGTCAGACCTAAGACATCTGGGTAAAAATGAGATTGGTAGAAAAGTGAAAGCAAAAAAAAAAGTGACTATGAATTGTGTTGGACAGGCCTGAATACATTGCTGATGAACTTGTTGAAAGTAGCTACTAGGAAATGTACTTTATACGCATAAAATCCGCTTCATGATAGGATGCTCCCACTTTCAAAGGCAAGCAGCAGAACACCATTTGCACTTAGGACCAGCTGGACAATCTGTTTTCACTGTGAGAATAAAAGCTAGAGTAGTTTTCTCTAAACCCAGAGTGGCACTTTCACACCGAGAATGTGAGAAGTGGCTGGAGTTGAAGCCAGCTGTCCTTGCTATCCCAAAAAATTAGCCACATAAAGTGACAGAGAGACAATAATAAACTTGTTTAATAGACTGTCACAGTAAATAATTTTTTTTTTTTGACAATGCAATCTGATAGTTATCAGCCTGATACAAGAGAAAAGTCCATCTCTAAAGTCTCTCATCACAAGACAAATCACAACAGTGTCATGCAGAGCATTCTGGTCTCCTGACATTAAGTGACGGTAAAACTTACAAATCTTCCAGATTTATAGTAGAAAAGAAATACAAAATAAGATTTGTGTAGACTTTTATTTGTGTGTTGCTGTTAGGAGTACTCTATACAAAGCTAGCTTAAAAAAAGACCTAAACAAATATTAATTCCAACCTCCCCTCTTGCTACTTGCAGAAGAAAATAAGGCACAGATGCTTGTAGACTGTGAGTGTCAAGAGAGAAAATGTGTCTATACACTATCAAGACAAAACTGTGAGAAATATGTTTATTACTCTTCCTTTTTATTTTTAAATTCATATTCTAAACCATTTTAATATTTTGTATCCACCTTTACTGACCTAGAAGATCTTTATAATGCAAACAAAATATTGCAGAATAAAAATTAGCTGTTCAACAGAATACAGGCTGCTACATTGCAAAAGAAATTGCTGGATAATTAAAAGTAGCTTCTAGTCAGATTGTTTGGAGCTGCATTCTTTACACTGGTGGTAGGGGCTGGCATATGAATGAGGAGTGAGCTATTTCTTACTGCTTTATTCTAGTGACCTTACTAGAATTAACATTTTGTTTCTCATTTTTAGTAGACCTAGACAGCAGTGTGGACATATTTTGGTGCCCAGACTGGACTTAGAGATTTGCACCAGTATCAGAACAAATCTATCCTCCATCATGATCTCAATAGTGTCTTTATCCATCTTTCTAAAATTTTCCATACTAATATTCAGGATATGCCTCCTATAATCCAGCTAATCCACTGGAAGATGAAGTATCTAATAGGTAGACATTTTCATGTTCATCTCTGCGCATCACCTGTAGGGTAGGAGGACTAATGCTCCTGGGAACTTGACTCTCTAGAAGGCTGCTATTATGGAGCTCTCTCACATTTTATATCAGTAACTTTGAACAAGTGCTGATGAGATGTTAATTGCCTTAAGAAATCACACCATAAGTTTCATCAGTAGACTTGTCACAAGTCTATAACAATCTATATTGAAAGGGCAACTATTGCTAATTTTGATACTAGTGTGTCATCCTGGTGTCCTCACATTCCAGGGCTGCTGGGCTACTGGAACTGATCACTCTGAATAAGACTTTTTGAAGAAACTTTAGAGTTGCTATGTTTCTCCCACATACTTCATTAAATATGATTTTGAAGTCTATACTCATTTTAAATCTCTGTGCTGCATTTCAGTTGTCCAAGGAACTGTCTTACAGTCCTGACGTCTTATGCACTTTATAAATGACTCCTCCTGAAGTATTGTCCTGTGTTTCTAGATTATCTTCTGGCCAGACAAAAGAAAGAAGCATACAGATATAACATCTCTGTTTTTTTTTTTTTTTTTTTTTAGCTATGCAAAAGAGATATATTTTCCTGGAGTATAAGATATGTACCCACTCCATAGCACAATGTGGTCTAGCATGAAGCTTGAAAAATCTTAATACAGTGATCAAAAATTCTGTATCTGAATGTATGTATTTGCAGCACAAGAGCTCTTATAGGTATAGTTAGGTATGCACACCTCTTATTTCCACAAAGTGATTTCTGGGAGACAGGCTCTAACTGCCTACATCAACCAAGTCAGGAGATGTTCAGTAACAAACTTTTATATTAGTTTCTTCAACACCACTTCCAAGTGTTTCAGTGAACACTATCAGTGTTTAAGAAACTTGGACAGAAGTTCTTGTAAAAGTCATGTGAATATTTGGTAGAAAGGGTAAACGTGATAGCTAGGGAAATATGGTATATATTACTGTATTTGACCACTTTGGAGAATTTATGTGGTTTTTTTGGTATTTTGTGTCTGATCATTTTCCGTCTTCTGAAAAAAAGCAAGAGTACAAATTGGCTTAGAGAATATCTTGAATCATGACAGGTTATTATTCTGTGAAAAGATGGCTTCAGGAAGGATGAGAAAAGAGAGAAAAGGAAAGTTCTTGTTTTTCAAGAGAAATTGCTGTTTTAGTGGCACTGAAAACTAAGTAGAGGCCAGACACTGTCCTGAACAAATGACTGACAATTCTTCTAGCCTAAAGGGGGACAGTCCTCCTTTTCAGTACCCTTTTAGAGAACAGCATTTCTCTAAAGTAAGAAACTAGAGAGCATCATATTTTAGCAGCAGGAAAACCTTACTGAGTTCACAGGCCTGGGAAGGCATCCAAACTATATCTTCATTTTTTTTTTTCCATTTCATATCCTTTTCATGACTAGTGCCTTCTGAAAAAGAAAAGATATCACTTCTGTGTGTGTCAGAGGAGCCTGTTCTTGCCCTTGCCGATGACTGTAGCAGTTTACAGGCCCTAAAACCTGTTTATATGGCCTCAGTGTTCCTTGGAGATAAGCTCCTCTAATGTAAGTCTTTCTCAGGCAGACTGTGTTTTTGCATTTTCTGCCAAAAAAAAAAGGATATTCTAAATTACCTCATTCTCCTTCAAGCAGTTGTTTATTTGTGTATATCTGTTTGTATGTGCTTAGCTGAAGGACACCTAAGCACTGAAAAGAAAATATGGATCTGTTGCTCAACCTGTATCTCAGAAGGAGAAGGAGAGATGGGAGTAATAGTAAAGTATGTAACTTTTAAATAATCAATATTATTCTATGCCATTCCATTATAATAAATTTCCATTGTTTTTCTGGTTTACTGATATTTTAAAATGACCTGGTGTTATTTATTTATATGGAAACATCTCTTTTTCTCCCAGTTACTTTAAAAAGTGGTATTTGAACTATTCAAAGTACTTGTGCCTCACAGTTCAGGGAACCCTGGTTGAGCAGCATTTTCTGCGTAGGTAGCTCTGAAGCATCCATCTGGGCTAAAAAATCTTGGAAGTGATACTGAATGCTGCTGCTGCAGTAATTCCTGTCTGAGGCTGTAAAGAGCCTGGTAGAAGAGAGCATGTGAGAATCTCTTATAAAAGAGCCCGTGAAGTGAGGCTTTCCAGCTGCTTTCTCCGTATGCCAGCTCAGATGACAGTGTATTGCTGTCAGGGTCACTGTTAACTATTTCACACTTGTAAAAGCATGGAAAAGGAGTATCTCTTTTTAATACCTTTTTATCCATCTTTCATGGTTTATGTCATAGAGACTCTTAACATTACATAGTTAAATATGCTTTCATAGGGTATATGATCTCCAGAGTTAACAAATTTGTGGCCAGTTCCTACCACGTCCAAGCATCCTGATGCAACGATTTACATATTATATTACACATGCAGGAATAAAATTGCATGTTTCTCTGAAAAAGTGCATTGTAATATATATATTTTCTAGTGGCCAGCAACTTGCTCTTTATTGCAGTGTATACTTTATTACGCTTCATGCTAGGGTGCTATTAATAGTCAGATGCTATTTATCAGAGAAATTAAGTGCAAGTGCCAATGGTATGTCACCATGTGAAGCAATGTAGCATTACTTGTCAAGAGAGAAAAGATATGATCGTGCCTGTAAAATGTTAAATTTCTCTCTTGAGCAAGTCATTTATTCTTTCTCTTTTTTTCCCTCTATCCTAGTGGAAATCCCCACGCTACGGTAGTGTTAACGAGGTACAGCTTCACATATTTGTAAAGAAAATGTTGAATAACCTCACAAGTACAGAATCAAAAGGGGTGCAACCAGAGGAGGAAACCTGTGGGATGGTGTCTGCTGCTTCAGCTGCTAATGGGGAGCAGAGAGCAGGGAGGAGCTTCTGCTGTAGATGGGGGGACCTCCCAGCAGTGACTCTTTGCACGTGCTCTCACTGTCTCGCCATAGCACCACAGCGTCTGCTGTTCTAGAGCCCTAAACGACAAGAGTAGGCAGTAAGACAGTGGTCTTTGTGCAACCTCCTAACGTTAGTGGTACCACCTTGGAGCAATAACCCTAGAAAGTAACCAGCTTTTGTCAAAATCACTGTTCTTTACAGACAAGATAATGACAAGTCTGATGAGATTTCCTCTTCTCTCTTTCCCCTCTTTTTCTTTTTTCTTTTTTCTTTTTTTTTTTTTTTCCTATCGGGTGATCAAGTGATTTAGACTGAAGTAATAGGAGCAGTCATTAGCAAGAGTTTAAAAGGAAATTGCTATACAAGGCAAACAACCTTTCAGTGGGAATCCCTTTTTAATATACTCCACAATACACTTAATAACATAATTCTTTGATGAATCTAAATGTTTAAATACATCTATGGAGAAAAGGCACTAGCTCATGCAAAATTCGTCTGAATTGTATCATTAATTTGATGCAATGGAAATTCAACAACTACATTGAGTTATGACATTGGTTTTTTTATGGATAATTTAATGGAAATGAGAAACTGGCCTTTCATGCATGCAGATTTTATCTGAGGTGGTGACTTCCCATTTATTGAATATAAACTCCCTGTATTTTGGAGCATAAAAACATTTCTGAGGCTAACTCTATGATAGTAAAAGATTTTATTAACACCACTCAGGGTCCCAGTAGAAGTTTTAAAATGGAAAATATACCTTTTTTTTTTTTTTTTTTTTTTTTTTTTTTTTTTTTTTTTAAATAACCCATTTCCTTTCCTATTAGTCAAAGGTAAGTCTCCAGGATATGAGCAGATGGCTTTCATACTTTTTGAAACCTTTAAAATTTTTGCTTTAAATGTTGCAGATTTGGGATTTTTTCTTGAACTTTTGTATTTATCTCTGTTCCTTATATTACATTTGTGAGACACCTCTTCTATTACAAGCAAATATTATTTTCTCTTTCACATGCTGGTTTGTACCCTTTAGACACGGTTGAACTGTGCTCAGTCAAAGACCTACTGTGTGGAGGTCTTTACAGTAACCATTTGTCCTTAATATAGGTTACTGAGCTGCAAGAATTTTTAGTTCTCATTCTTTGCAATGAGCTGTATATGTGTCAACAGACCAAAATATAGAAAATATAAGGATATAGCACGGGTTTATGTTACGCTGGTGATATGATCATAGCTCATGCAGACATGGCTAGAATAGTTTGGAACTAACTCACCTGGTTTCTTGTAACAAAATAACTATGAAACATCTCTTCCAGCTGCGAAGCTGATATATCCTCTCATGTTAACCTGTGTTGCCATCTTCCTCTTGCAACTGTGTTGGCATGGGTCTGAACTAGTGATTTTAAAGGTAACTCAGGCCTGCTGATCCTGCCTAGCACTTTATAATCCTTTTCTTGGTCTGGAGTGAAGGCAAACAGCCCCCTGCCCTGTGCTGCGTGTACATCCCTTTAAAGTCCATAGCACTTAGGAGTCCACAGTCATTCAGATCACGTTGGAACTGGGATTGCATTATTATAGCACTGGAAAAAGCAAATTATTTTAGAGGAGAGGACTATAAAATGCCGCTAAGAAAACAACCTCACAATTTACCATTGCTCTATACATTTCTGATATTTGTGCCAGTGCAGATTAGGCAGGAAAGCATCACTTTCTGCTTATTTCTCAGCAGGTATTCAGCTTATTTCTCAGCAGTTATTCAAGGTAAAGGGCAGTGGTAATGGATCTTCGTTCATAAAACCTAAGATTATTGCGCTGGGTCATATCAAAGAAAAATAATTTGGGTAAATTAGAATTCTTTCAATGTCATCTAGGAAAAGTGGAAGTATAGTTAATGTTACTGAAGAAAGAAGTCTTTTCACATATAAGTGCTATACACATAAAAAGATGATGATAATTAGGGCAATAAGAAAACGAACACCAACAGCAAGGTTACAGTGCAGTGAAATGTGGTAACACCTTATTACTGGGCAATAACGCTTCTGTTAATGTCAGCAACATATAACATTAACATGAATTAAAAAATGATTAATAGAAACCAACTTTTTTTCAGGCAAGGTATCTGATCTCCAGTGTAAGAGAACCCACTGGGAGACAAAAGCTAGAAGCTACGTACCACAGGCAGATTAAAAAAAAAGCAATGAACCGTTAGAGAAAGAAAATTGCATTTCCATCTGGAGTCATTAATTGAAGAAATTCTTTTGAAGGGAACACATTTTAAGTAAATGTGCATTAAAGCACCTAGAAATAAAATTAGATTTATGTTCTATGACCTTGTCAGACAATACATTTCTGGTGGTGCCTGCAAAAATTATTACCATTAGTCACATTAATAGAGCTGCTCTCCATATATATAGTAAAGGTTTCTCTCAAGGGAAACGGAGAAAATAGGAATGTCGTAGGCTTGGTTTTTTTGGGGAGGGAGGGGAGTTATTTCTTTTTCTGAAGCCCTGGGCTTTAGGGCTACTAAACATGACTACTGTTCTCCCATTTGGGAAGCATAAAAAAACCCTTTTCCCTGAAATCCAGTTACTGACTTCAGCAAAATGTCAAGCTTCTACTAAAGGTGGAAAATAAACAATAAATCAGAGTCACCTGTCAGACGCTCTTCTGTAACTTAAAGGATCTGACATGTAATCTTTGCACCTGTTGCAGACTGATAAAGTAGCTGTAAGAAAACAAAAGCTGGTACCTGTTTCCAGCCCTTCCTCTTCGGTAAGCTATGTCTCTAAAATTTTTTCCCCGTTTACATAACGGGGATTTGGAGTTTTCCCTTCATATTGAAGTTCTTTCAGCTGCGCAACGATGCACTGGGTGAAATGCTAGAACACTTCTAGGTTTTGCACAAAGGCCAGTTTGCTCAAGATCTCAGCAAGGACTGGATCAGAATCTGCATATCTAAGTCTGAGGGACTGAGCAAAAGGCTTCAATCATTATGATTGCACATAGTCCAAAAATTTTCTATGCTTTCCACTGATCCTGATGCTTAATGGTAATCTAATTGCCATGGGAAACATTGCCAAATAGGTACTAAATCCCGTTTTCTCCATCCACAAACTCATGTAAATGTTAATTGTTCATTTATGGCAACCAAAAAAATTATTCCGTCAGCATTATTCCAGCATGAATATTCTTTATTTTTAATGGTGTAAGCTAAAATACCACAAACCTTATTTTGTAGTAGCTCTTCCTCTTTGGAAGCCTATCTCATTTTTAATTCCTATTTCCTAAAAGCAGTCAGCAGAAGACTGGAAGTAAAGTTTGATAGCACTTCTGTTTGGTGTTTTGTTTATTTTTTCAGCTCATGTTGTCAGAAAAAACAGAAGAACACAACTGACACAGCATATGCAGATAGCTTGAGACTTTTCTAAACCCAGGAATAATCTTATTTGATTCAATGGCCTTTAATTTTGATGTCAGTTATATTCTATGTGTCTATGTTATTTCTTTCTTGAAAATATCCAAAGGAAATGCAGTATTTGACTACAAAATCCTAAAATGATCTTGTAAGCCCTTAGCAGAAGGTAACAAGGCTGAGAAAAGTTTCAGTCTAGTAAAACTAGTGTTTGACATCTGTCCAGAAACTGTCAGGTGAGGGAATGTGTCTCTCTGTCTCAGGAGATTGAGGATGGAGAAAGCAATGGAAGTAAACACTTTTTCTAGGTCATGCAGAAAATTAGAGGCAGAACCGTGACCTGAACTCCAGTGTGACGGAGCAGAACCCTTCTGACAGGGGAAAGTTCATATATGACAGAAGTTTCTTCAAAGGCTGCGTATGACAAATTTTGGTGATTAAGAATTTACACTCTGTCTAGTTATTAATACAAAAATGTGCTTGCAGAAGATGGATAGAAGCTGTTTTTCCAGGAAGAATGGATGATATGGCCTACTTGGAACTGTTTGGGAGAGTCAGAACACCATGAGAGCGGACTACCTACTCTCATTAATTGATCATAAAGTTTTCTCTCTTGTTATATAGCCCTACTGTATTATTCACAGAAATGCATGTTTAGTGATACTAATATCACAGCTTAGGAGAAGAAATTCTCTATTAATGATTTTAATGGTACATACAAACTGGAATAGCTCAAAGCTCCTAGTGTTTACACCATAGTAAGTAGGGATTTTGTTTTTGGCTTACTCAGGCAAAGGAACAACATTGTTTAAGTGAGAGAATAACAGAAGCCAATCTCAGAATCATTTAGAAACACTACATCATTCAACAATGCCGATCTGGTTCTAGCAGATTGTTAGCTCAAAGTATTTTGAAAAATTCCCATTTTGTACAAAATTTGTCAAGACAGCTTTCACCTGAGAAGATGTCTTCAAAAAGACCATTTTTATTTTATGCAACTGTTAAAGACATTTTCCAGTAGACTGATTCTTCCTTCATAACAAGATAGCTGAGGAGGAAACGGCACTTCATATAGATGAGACCTATTTATCTCCTTTATTAAAGTTTCTTCAACTTTCCCTGAACATTGCTAACTCAAAACTGTTGAATATGTGGCTGAATTTTATTTTATGATAGTGTTATACTCAATTCCAGTTTGATGAATTCATGAATCTTTCAGTTGTAATAGATGGAACAATTTAGTTTGGAGAAGATCTCTGGAGATCTTTAGTCCAATCGCCCCCTCAAAGCAGGGCCGATTGGATCAGGTTGCTCAGGGCTCTGTGCTGATGAATTGGAAATATACGCAAGGATGGAGACTCCATAGCATCTCTAGGTCCCTATTCTGGTGTTTGACTACCCTTACTGTGACAAACTACCTCTTTTTCTCTAATTGTAGTACCTTGTATTGCAACTTGAGTGCATTCCCACTTGTCTTATTGCACTGTGCCTCTGAGATGAGCCTGTCTCTGCCTTCTCTGTACTTCCCATGAGGCAGCAAAAGAAAGTTCAAAGTCATCAAATGATTATCCAGATTTATACGTCTTCTGCCTTTTTGATCTATCTAGAATACTGCACTGTGAACTAAGGTAGCTTTGGTTCACTTGTGTTGGATTGCATCTTTCTTGTGGGGAAAATATAAGTTTTTCTAAAGTCCTTTGGTCTGTAGATTCTGATCCTGTTAAACTAGCAGTAAAATACTAAAAGTCATAGCTTTTAGGAACAGTTTTTTTCTACATTCTGCCAAAATCTGTTAACTGAGGCATGGGAAAATATAACACTAAGCATTAGAAAATACAGCAGAGTAGCTTTATGAAACACTACATAGGACATTGACTATTGTACAGCTGGGAAAGCAAAAAGGAAACCAACTATGTTGGAAAAAAAGTCTGATGGCTCAGGTGAGACATAAGCTATAGATAATCTCTCATTTCAATTAAAAATCATATATAATCCTAATTTTCTCAATAAAGATATTCTCACTAGCAACTCTTATCTCTCACTGCTGTTGCTTAATGTTGTTCTTAACAGTTACTGTGAATGATACCAATGCTAACTGAACTATTTTTAAAGGGAAGTGACAGTTCGTCTCAGCTGTGACACAAAACAGCCTGTAGTTTTCTCTGCTGTGAGGAGCCCACTGCATAGACATGGGGGTTTGTTGACGATGCTTCTCTTCATGGCTTCACTGGCAAACAGGGATGTCTTTTGCGAAAGCATTGTATCAAAAATGATGGTGACTGCAGCAGGGGAAGATAGCTGGTTATTGTGCAGGCTTTGGCTGCTTCACAAGTGATCTCTGAGATAGCAGGATAAGTGGTCCCAAGAGGCATGAAATTGCCCCAGTTAGTTAGAAGCTGCTCGGTCTTCTGTATTCTAATTACACTCCAAAATGACAGTGTAAATTGAATTCTTCCATTATCTTTATCTTGGAGCTTCATCACCTTAAAATTGATCACACTCAGTGAAATTTGAGGGTTAATTTCAAATGCTGGGCAGGACTTGGTTGGCTATTATTCTGAGAAACAGCAAATTCTCCTTCTCATTCAGACCATACTCCATAGCTAGCTGCACTGGGAATTAATCCATCCAAAACATGACAGCATAATAGATGAAATTCTGGGAGAGGAACTTAACTGCCAAAATAGCAATGACGTGAAATAAATCTGTGTGCCAAGAAGTACTAAACATCTGCATATTAATACTCCAAAAATCTAACCTCTTTGCAATTGGGTTTTTGTATCAACTTATGGGAGAGTTGGGAGTGGTTTCTTTTGTTTGTTTTTCATTGGAACTGTTATTTCTTACATTGAGCAATTCCGTTCTTATTCTTTTTATACTGAAGTAGTATTTTAGAACAGTCTTCTCAAACTGCGAGGAAAAACAAACAAACAAAAAAAGTTTAAATGCAATTAAAACATCCCAGCTCAGCATTTTTGAAACCCTTTCTAGATCTCTTTTATTCCCCCCGAAAAATATGTTTTCTGATGGAAAATATTTGTCAAAAGTCAAATGAATTCTCATCAGAAAATCCCAAACTGACTTTATTCTTCTTAGGAAGGACTGATGTTGCCGTCACAGCCTCGTAATTCCAGTTAGCGTATGAATGCCATAGCTTCAGTGTGAAACCTACATATTGCATCATTTTTATGTTTCATAGCAATAAGCACAACTGTGTGCTTGGGTCTTTAATCATTCCTTGAAATACATTGTGTATAGCCTTTAACTTACAACGCTCAGTGGTGCAGTTTTATTGATTTGGGGGTTTCTGAGATTGTCTCATAAATTTAACACTTTTTTTTTTTCTAAATACTGAACAATGTGTCCTAATATTTGGACTTGAAATTGTTTTTCTGATGGAATTTTTGATAAACATCCTACATCTAACAAGTTTAAATAAAGTGGATTTGTTTAACCTGAGAGGCTTAATGAAGAAAAAATCAATCTAAGGAAAATAAAGGTTCCATTTTTGTGAAATATTACGTTATTTTGTTAGGAGAGCTCAGGAATAAACAGTCAAAACTCATGCATTAGAGTCTGAATCCCTGAATAAGTAATTGTTTCAGAGGAGTAAGTAAATATTCATGCAGAGCTGTTGTGTTTCAGAAAACTGGAATTGCCTGGGCTTCAGTGAAAATTTCTGAAATGCCATGTCCTCTATATACATGTTTTTTTGGTAGACAACATGAACACTGCAAGACTACAAAGCTTTTATTTTGTGTTTGAATTCAAAGCAGCTCCCGATGTCTTTCTTGCCCTCTAGTTTGCAAAGGTTTCTAGGTTCTTTAAATGCCCCACGTTCCTTTTTTTATTACGGCAAGAGTGTATATGAGGCAAGAGGGCTTGGTGTAGGTGAGGAAGGGAAAGAGATATACCCATTCTCCTACTCAAGGCAGCTTCAGCTGCCTATGCTGCACCGGTCTGTTTCTTAACGCTACTGGTGTGCTGAAATGCTAAGCTCTCCCTCTCTGGGGCTTCTCTCTAACCTAACGCTCAAGAAGCAACCAGAAGGACCCTTGCTATTTCAGAAGAGGAAAGCACTTACAATGGCATAGACTGATCAGAAGAAGAAAACCTCCAGTTTGGAAATTATAACAATGTTTGACAACTAATATTATGAAAAATTAATTGATGTCTTGCATTGTGCAAAGCTCATACCACATTTTATCCTACTTCTGTCCACTGAAGTACTAGCTTCTGGAACACAGAGATTTAGCCATTAAGAGCTAACCTCCATTCACCGTCTATTTTGAGTAGGATTTTGGGGGCGAGTGACCTGAGGCTAACTCTAAGGGTGTAATCTGAAGGTGAAAAGTTATGCATGCTTTTATCTGTTCTTTCTGGTTCATGCGTCATCTTGAAAGTAGAAAAGAGCAGGAAACTTGCATCTTTATGACTAATCACATAATTAATTGGCTTACTCATTCTTGTTGTTTCCAAAAACAGAAAAAAAGTTATTCTGATTTAGTCTGGAAGAAGAAAAAAATGGAACTACTATAAAACAGTAAAACTCTAATACAAGCAATTCTTCTTTTCTTGAAGTGTATATGCTACAACATGCCAAAGTGTATTCAAGAGACTAGAATCTTTACATTTTAGACTTTTCTAGATTTGAATTATCTAACCCAGATGAATTGCATATTTCTTGAACGCCATCTTTCTTACTCCTGCTGTCTCTGCATAACTGAGAAGTCCGCCTTGATTCCTGCATCTGGATGTATTGCACTGCCTGTCTAAATGACAGGTTCATCCTCTCCTGGCAAATCTTAGCAGACAGGTTCTAAAAATATTTTCATATGTTAGAATCACTAAAATGCAATTAGGAAGTTACGAAAAGGAAACTAATTATTTATAGCCCTACTAGAAGGAATATTTTTTGAGAGAGAATATTTGACACTAGCCTATTAGCTTAATGTGTGACTTAAATTCAGTCACAGCATAAATAACTGTCCAGGTCCGATTCTTCAGGCAGAGTTTGCCAGCTTGTCAGTTCACACTCCCAAGACTCAGCCAAACCATGCAGCACACTCTGGTGGGTAGCTTGCTGGAGGAGATTTCCTGGAAAAGCTTTAGTTTTATTGTTCTTATCCCCAGTTTTTTATTCCAGGCTTGAAATTGTATTAAATACCTATACTGCGTGTTGTTTAAATTTAGTAATGTGAGAGTCAAGTTGTGAGTCAAGTACAGGTGCTGAACATTAACCAGAAAAAAACAGCACGGTTAGCTGAAAGCTGTACCTGGCAATTTTCACAAAGAGAAATGTAGCATGCAAACATATTATTCATATGCAGCTACAAAGGATGTGGGAATATATTGATACTATTCAAGCTGTAAGAAGGAGGCATAGCCAACCTCCATTTTGACATATTAAATGCTAAACTGAACAAAACAGCAGTGTGGTGGTTTTCATCTAAGTTTTCTACAATAAATTAATTAGCCACAATGTTACCCTGTTCTTGTGCTCTGCTAACGTCCAAAAGAAATGAGGTGCCCCTGAGCCCTTTGGGCCAGAAAGTATTAGGTCTGTGCTAGGAAATGTAGTTGTAACTATGAAATATTTCTCATTAAAAAATTCCTTAGGGGCTAATATGGGTGAATTGAACTTTGTACTCCTAAAACAAAATCACAAGTTAGGTCCTAGTGTTCAGGTGAAAGATGTAACAAATCATTACCCACAGTGACTTGAATATTGAGGAAGTCTGTGTGCTCTTCAAGAAATACACATGTATCCTACTATCATTAGGCATGTTTTTAAGTACAGGTACCACTGAAGTGTACCCATGTAAAAAATTTCTTCCATTAGATGCATCCTTTGGGCAAAGCACAAACAAGATGCCAAAGAGCACCTCTGTCAGAAGGACTTCCATCCTTTAAGGTTCAAGTTTCTCACCTCTTGCTAATAGACTTCAGCAAAGAATGTTGCAGCTTTTTATGGAAAAAAAGAAATTCTGTTCCCTTCCTCTTCTTGTCTATAACTAAACACATCAAAAAAAAAAAAAAAAAAAAAAAAAAAAAAAGGTCAAAACATGGATTTAGACAAAGTGTAAAAGTTTCCTCAAACACAAAAACACAAAAAATCTTGGACTGCATTATTTTACGGATGTTATCTAAACATGGCTAAAACTTAAGTTTCTGTATATACTGGTACTCTAAATAGCTATCAGAAGAGTTATTTAATAGAGAAAACTGAATGAACTCTTAAGATAATCATTTATGTAGTTCAGACTCTTTTATTTGAGTCTCTGATGCATTCCGTGAGATAGTGCCTCTGCTCCACCACTGAGTGCAGGAACGAATCTAACCTTGGTCTGTATATTCTTATCTGGAGCCGACTCTCAAGTCTTGTAAGAGAGCAGAGATGCCTGTTCTGTAACTTAAGGCCTGAGATAAGCCCTGGAGCTGGTGTTGCAGTGGAGCTCTGAACGGCCATGGCACGAAGTGAGGTGTAATAATGTGATCTGAAGGGGTGGATGCGTTCTTGTTGCCATACTCAGTCAAATACAAATTTAGATACTCCAGGCAAATACTGAATTCATTCTCCAGAGACATATTTTACAGTCTGTATATAACAAACTATTGGTGATACAGTCTCTAGATCTAGAGTTTCAGGTTTTTTTCTTCTGTATGAAAAGCTGTAACATTATTATATTATACCCGACACTGACAGATACTACTTTAGAATACTTTATGCTGCTAAATGAAGGAAAACGCAGACCAGTTGTATATACAAGCCACATTCATATCAGCTTGAACTTTCTCTGCAGTAACTTGTGTCTATAATATTAACTGTGGATTAGCTTTGAAATCTGGTCATAAATCTGTGCTTGCTCACAGTCTTTCAGGGAGGTAAGGTGCAGCACTCTTAATGCCCAGTAAATGCTCAGCTTGAACTGTTCTTTATTTGACTCATTCTGTTTCACAACAGCTTGGGGTAGAGCAGGAAATGCTTTTCAAGGTAATTAGGATACTTTCTGGTTGATTAAAATCACTCTGCTTTTGACCTTCAGCCTTTCACATTATCACACCATCCACAGTGTGCTAATAATCTCACAAAAAATTCATGGCTTGTCATGTCTCATTGCTTAAGCAACACATCTCAAGCCATGCATAATAAGCCTTTTGTTTTGAAATTGTAAATCCTGAAAGCTAAGCTCTAAGATTATTGATGGCAAAGGAGCCCCTAGGAAGAAATTTTCCTAGATAGAGGAACTCTTTTCTTAAAGTGATGGCATAATTGTCCAGTTCCCTGGGCACTCATTTCTCCTTGGCAGATTTTCCAAAGGTAGTATTGATACTGCAGGTGGCTTGGAATAGCTGTCAGCTGTAGCTGCATTTGGCCTTTTTCACCTGGGACTTTTTTAGTAGGAAAAAGCTAATTAAAGGACTTGAATAATTGAATAAACTAACCACAGGCTACATTTCTTTTCCAGACTCATCTGTGTTCCTCCCCCAAAACTCTCTCTCAGTCTCATTGTTCTATTGAAAGGTATGGGTCCTAGCTCAAAAAATAACAGGCATGTGCTTTAGGCACAAGAGTCTTTGGAAAAGGGTAGAATTCGAAAGCAATACCTTGTCATTTAGAGATCTTAGAGAGAAAACCTGACATGAAAAATCCAGAGGCAGAGATTCCTACCCATCTCCATGGGGTGCCCATATGTCTAAACATTTCATTGGCAGCCCCGCAAAAAAAAATATCAGAGCATGGAATTATTTGTGAGCCTTTTCTGAGGTGATTCACCTGGCCTGTATTCCTTTATTATCCTGAATGATGTCATGGAAATATATGGTTGGGTCCGGAATTTTCTGTGATAGGTCTGGCATATGTCATAGTTGTTCGGACAGGGAGAGAGAGAGCCACAGTGGAAATTGTTACGGAACTGCAATGAACAGTTTATAGATATTTGTCTTCAAAGTGTAAGAGATTTCCACAATAGGGAAAGAGGTGTGATTTCAGGTCCATGAATGAATCTTATCTTGGTCTTCCATTTTCGTGAATAAAAGGGTGCTTAATACATATCAGCACAGAAATAAATGACCCTAATTGTCACAGATATTCTATGTGAAGCTGAGTGGGTTAGCTAAGTTCAATGAGTGAATATTGAAAAGATTACAATATAATGTTACAGTGCTGTAAAGTCATTGAATTATGATAAGTAATAATTATACGAATTAACTAATCATTTCTAATCTCAATTTAAGATCCTTGGCAAAATATTTATGTACCTTGTACAAAACAAGCATAAAAGAAAGAAAAGCCATCTGTTTAATCGGTAGTTAAATAATAAACAGCATCTCCAGAATTTTTCTGTTCAGTTATGTTCTCAATGAATTAAAACAAATATCTTGATCATCGTGTAGTTCAAAGATAGTGTAATTCATAGTGGTTAGGATGGCAAAGAGTATCAAGGTACTCATTTAAGTAGTGTTAAGTAGTCCTTTTGCTACTTCATTTTTTTTTAAGTGACTCTTAGCGTGTTTTATCTACAGTTTTTCTGAGTACATAAAGAATGAAATTCTCCCAAAGTAGGCATGATTTGATTAATGCAGTCACTTTTTAAAGAACATTATGAATGTATGTTTAGGTTTGTGGATAGTGCACACAAACCATTACCCTTAATTGGATTATACCAGAAGTAGATAATGGTTTTACAGTCTGCTTCTCACCATCTTATTAAGAGTAACACTATATGTAATGGAAGCAAGACAGTTTCGTATAATCCTGTGTGGGGTCATACAATATTTTAAAGCAGTCTGTGAATCTGTCTTTAGAGGAACATAGTTAGGAAGCTTGTGTTATTCCTTTAGTCTGTTCTGAAACATCCATGTTTTCAATAGCTTTTAAAGTGTGGCTCTGCTACCCAAGCTATCCAGCTGCAAACATAAGCCACATGTAGTCCAATTATTCTTCCTTGCCTTAATGAGGATGTAAAGAGCAGAAAGTGTTCTCGATGCATGCTACCATACCCTCTGTTGCATTACATTTTGACGCAGGTATTTTTCAACACTTGAAGAAAATTGATTTCATTTTTGAATTTCAACAGGGATTGAAAGGATATATTAACTCAGTTCCAGGATTTCAGCCCTCTTGGATGCTCTACTTTGGGAGTATGACATGAATGGGAAGAAAAGAGAAAGAAATAAATCACCCAGTGCCACTAGTTTCTTTTTTTGGAACTAAACTGTCAACACTAGTAAAGAAGATACTTGATCATTATTACCAGATTAGTTTGAGTCCCTAGTCCTAAAATGCTGATATAGTGTTACCTATTCTTGTGATCTCTGTTTTATTTATTTTTTATGAGGTAGAATGTATTTTATTCCAGGAAGACTTCTTTCTGAAGCATCATGGCCTCAGAGCATTCACTAAATATTTGAAGCTCTGGAGGGTGGGGAAGACATGCCTTTAATATACTCTTAATGTGGAGAAATATCTGAATGTGACCCACAGAGAAGATCAAGAAGCCAACACTTAGATTTTGTAATTATGCTTGTAAATGCATTCAAGATTTTTCTGGGAATCAGCTCTTTTACTGAAAGTTTCAGGCACAGTACTCTTATGAAGCTGCTTAGCAACTTAAAAGTGAGTCTGCAGGACAGATATAAAAACTTACGTCACTTACAAACTAGCCTTTCAAAATTTATGATTGACTGAAAGAATACCTTGGCTGAGAAGACTGACAGTTCCCAAACCGTGCTTATAAACAACAGATCTACCTTAAAGTGCATCTCAATCTTTGCAAGGAAACACATATTTTATTAAGAATCACAAGAAATATTTGTCATTCTGATTCTTCAAAATTCCCTAATGTCATGCTACTATGTGTAAATTTTAAGCTTCTAGAGATTTCATAGCACGATATCTTGTTTACAAGTCTCTTTTCAGCCAGAACATTTTTAAACATACATTACTGAGTTATTTTGCTTCTTGGCAGGAGGTTCAAAATGGCAAGAAAGGCAAAGTCAGTGCGACATTATTATTTTACAAGCATAGCAAGGGTATAGTAAAACCTGAATCTGGCACTGGATCCCTAGCCCAGCCAGCTCATTTGTGCACAGGATGTTATGAGTAAAGTCCTATTATTTACCTATTTAAATCAGGACCATATTTTCACTGACCTTTCATTGACCAAAATTTATGTGTGTGTGTGTATGTGTACATGTATGTACTGCTGGACTTCAAGGGGGCCACAAGCCAGGAAGGTGCCCTTGTGCCAAAGGTGTCCAATGGAGGTATTGGGGGGCATGAGGAAGAGCATGGCCATAAGGTCCAGGGAGGGGATCGTCCCTTCTGCTCAGCCCTGGGGAGGCCACAGCTGCAGGGCTGTGTCAGGAGTCGGGCTGTGTAGGACAAGAGAGATACACAGTCCACTGACATAAGCAACATGTGCATGTGAAATAAGGTGGCTGAAAATGATGATATTTTCCCAAACTGCTTCAGACAGCTACTTGAGTCTGCAAGCATTTTGGCACGAGACTTCTAACCTGAGATTCACTGAACACAGGGTCAGATCCTTTTTCTACAATCTGATGATCTTCTTCTGTGTGCTGAGCTATGTATGAATACGAAAAGTGATATAAGTTTAGCAATGTTGCTGCACAAGCAAATCCTGCAGCAAATTACAGTTACAGTTGCCTTTACATTTTTGCTGCTGTGGTTAACATAAACGAGTTCTGATGTGAATACGTTGGCTTGCTTTAGAAATATCAAGCAATGATCTGATTGTGTGTTTGTATCAACTAAATTGTTTCCCATCTATTTTTCAGATTAGGTTAGACCTGAGTCTTCTCCTCTCTTATCTTCAAAATTTTCCTTATGCTTGAGCTGTTGTAAAATACTATGCAGCATGTGAGTATCTCTCTTCCTACCTTTTAAACATCTGTTAGCCTATTAAACAAATTCAGAAAAGACTGGAAAAAAGTGATTTCCGTGACATAGACACTGAAACTGTATCAGCAAAACTGTAACTCTCACGTGAAGAGGAAGAAGTTTAAATTCTCAGCCTTTTCAAGTCAAGATTTTGGCATGTTCACTGTAACATTTCATTAAAGCTGGCCTACTTATGTCAAGAATTGTGCAAAATTTTCATCAAGTTTTCTTCTTGGAATGTATTTCTAAACCTCTTGCAAAATGAAAGACACTTCCCTAATCTGGTATTGAGAAGTTTTATCTTGGACCCAAGAGTTTGCTGAATACATGAACGATCCTCAGCTATGTGCTAACCTATTTTTAGATGAAGATGAGCTCTTTATATGGGCTATTCACATGGCATTTGTATTAGGTTCGTGTGTGATCTCGATCATAAAAATGTATATCATGTCCTCATACCCTATTATTATTGACCTGGAATCTACAGGATTATCATTTTTTTTATAAATCATATTCCATCAGGCTTATTTTATGAGTAAATACTAGCATAGAAGCACAGGTATCTACAGAGTTTAGAGTGCACTCTGTTGTTTTTGCTGTAAAACAAATGAGAGAGCAATAAAAGTGATTATTCTATAACCAACACATAAACAGAAAAATGTAATTTATTGAAACCTACAAAACTGTACTGTTGCAGGCAAAAATTTAGTAGACAATACAGAATTCTCCTGAAGATGATAAAAGAGACACAGAAGAGAATATGTAGATTTTTTTTTTTTTTTTTTTTTGAGTCAGTGAATTCTTTAGGGATGATGAAATGTCAACACAAATGTCATTATGTATAACAATGTTTTACTGTTAATGGCTGTATGGCTCTAGCTCCAGCCATTAAGGCTGGCTATATTTATTCTTCTCTACAGTTTTTAGTATTCAAAGTACCTACTGTTTGAGCAACTGGATTCTTGAAGTATATATATTCCAGTGGCAAGAAGGTAAAGGCTCCTCCACTTTTAACAAGTAGTCTTACTACTTACCACTATCTATTTTCAAAGTGCCTTTTTTATATCACGCAGTCAAAAGCCAATATTGCGTAGCAGTCAGGAGAACCCACTCAATTTAATTCATTTTTTAAAGTAAACCCAGTGGGATTTTCTTTGCAAATGAAATGTATACTGTGGCTTCTCAAAACCATTGATTTTTTTTTTTTTTTACTGTTTCTTGAATCAACCTGCAATAGCAACAACCATAAGTCATAAAAAAGCAAAATATCTCAGCAGTTTTTCCAGCAAGTGGCTTAAGAGCCATCAGATTTGTATGCGTGTTACTACCCTCTTCCCCAAGTCCTCCTTTAGGTATGCCTAATGGTTTCTCCTCCATTTCCTTCTATCTTTCGGTAATGCAATGCAACTCAGGACATAAAAAAACAATAAAAGGTCACTAGACACAAAGTCAATTACAGAACAGTGTTAGCCTCCAAATATGTCAGGAATTATGTTTTAATAACACTCTAATTAAATATTACATACTGCTTCATATTGAATAGATGAAAACAGGGTAGGAATAAGAAAGTAATTACTCATAAACAGGCACTACTTGTTCTCCAGGGGGATGAGCGATCTGCTGATCCTCTGCAGCTTCAAGAAACTGTGAGGTTGGACAGTAAGTTCATGCTATAAATCATACTGGCAAAAAGCATGCACTTTTTTTGGAGCAGCTGTTTGATCATACTATCCTTGGCCAGCTATCTTGTCCCAGAAGGATTACTTGAAAAACGTTTTTAAATTAAATTCTTTATTTAGAATGCATCCTAACTTGCTGGAAAATGTGGAGCCAGAGGTTTCTGGATGAAAATATTAAGCAGAAACCTGTAATCCTTTGTTGAATACAAGGCAGGATTACAGACAAGTATGTGCTTTCTCGAGAATATTTGGAATATAAAATGAGGAAGGAAAAACTGCTTTCTAGAATCTGAAAGCGAAGCTTACCAATAGACTGAACCATTTATCCTTTGGTGACTTTCATGTGTGAGATTTCTAGCACTAAAATTACTACGAGAAGTAATTGTAATAGTAAGTTGATGAGAGACAAGAATGTAACAATTTTTATTTATCTAGTCATTTGCCACCGAAATAAATAGCTACTGATTAGTAACGTACAGTAGCTAAAGAAGACTCCCAGATTCCTTTTTTTTTTTTTTTTTTTTTTTTTTAACCAGGCTGTAGCTTCATTCCTTTTTACTGGCCAAGCAACAAAAACAGATATGCAACAGATATGCAAAGAATTAAATTTGGCTTAATAGAATTTTATTGGCAAAGATTTCAGATGAGCTGTCCTTAGCCCCGTAGCTCAACCCATAGTAATTCTGTTATGTAAATTAACTGGCTAGAAAATACTTAATTTTCATCCAGTTCATAAAGTGGAAGTTTTAACAGTATTGTTGAGGATAAGTTCCCAAGTCAGTGAAAACTAGAAAGACACACAGAGTTATTAATCCTAAAATAAAAATATTTTATTTCCACTGAACAACACTCATTTTGCCAGAAAAGAATATGCCACATAACTATTATGTAATGGTTTCGTCACTTCTTAGGCCTCACACATGTTTGTAAAAAATCAAGTGTGTGAAGTGCATCATCTGAAATTATACTTTGTCTTGCAGTTAGTAAGTGCTGTTAACAGCCTTTCATTTAATTGGGATAGCAGCGCTTCATGAAATTGGACTTACCCAAACTTAAAAATATGTAGTCTGCTGTGTTCCATGAAGATAACAACCTTACTTGAAGCAACAAAAGCTTTTAATAACATAGATTTGACACTGTATGCAGAAATAAAATATTTTGCCCATTTGTCTTTATTTCAAAGAGCAGATAATTCTGCTTTCATTTAGATAAGAACAAATCTGGAATTAATTTAGTAAATTTTAACGCAGTTCATCTAGTTTTATACAAACATAAAACAAGACAGGAGTTTGTTCCAGAGTTTTTGGTAGATCTCAGGCCTCTTGAAAAACGTTAGATTGCGATCATCACTTTACGATTTAAAATAGCTGGTAATACAGCAACTCCAGCAAAGAGATTTTTCTTTTCTTTTCTTGTGCTTCCTTTCAGCTATCATTTTCTATCTGGGACTCCTTATTTATAAATTATAGCTTTTATTCTGCTTTAACTTGCACACATTGTTACCAGTGTCAAGTGTCAGGCTGACTCCTCTTTTCTAAATCTAAAAGCGCTGTGTGGGAAAACCCCTGTCTCAACTTCAAGTTCATTTGGAGCTGGAGCTGTGCGTCCAACTGCTTGCTTTATTTCCAGCTGCTGTATTCAACTGTATCTGCAAATCCTGTAGAAGATATGGCAGTTTAACAACTATTCCTCTCAGTCACAACTTTTTCCATACAATGTCACAATCCAGGCAGAAAAAATGTCTGGTTTAAATGTGGTAGATAAACCTATAATTTCCAAAAGCCTCATACAAGCAACTGTACTCTTGTAGAAATATAGATGATTTAATGTTCTTGAGTAGAGCGTTGGAAATGCTGAGCTAATTAATCTAATATTTTATACTTCCATTAATAACTGTTCTACACCCTATCCGTGCAAAGGACCTAAATGGGATATTAGCAGATGTTTCTCTTTTAAAGGTCATCTTCTAATGTGAGTGTTTGACAAACATAACAAATAGCAAAAATTTGGGCTAGAGTTGTTCTGATCATTAAGAATAGACAAGAGCAGTTCAGCTGAGGGAAATTTACCCTGAAATTTATCTGAAATTTACTGACCCCTGTTTCTTGTGTTTTGAACATATACTTATTTGCAATTTTGTGTAAGTGCTTATTTACATATATCATAAATGCACAGACTAGTCATCACACAACAGATACGTGACATGCTTGCAAGTATTTTGTAATGTTAAGAGGTCATGTTGCACCTGTAATACGATTTAATTCTGTGGAGGAACTTAGATCATGTTTGTGTCCCAGTCCTGCAGGACTGACTCCAGTGAAAGCAAAGGTATGTCTCCTCCTCACCAAAAAGCAACACTGGAGTGGGGGCAGATGCAGGATCCTGTGCAACCCAAAATGGAGGTTGGAAGTTGTCAGAATTAAATCCACGTCCAGGAAGTGTGGAGCACTTTTGGCTCCTGCTGTTTGGGTATAGCCTGCAGCTGCAGTCCTTTTGGTTTCATTATTTAGTATTATTTAGTATTTCAGCTTTGTAGAGAGTCCCTGCAGGAGCTGACAGCTATTTTTTGATTTGTCATGTGTAATTACTTATTGGTAGTTATGTCTCAACCTACAAAAGGTAATTAAACTGGAGAGGAGGAGGCTTCAGGAACTTTAAAATACTTTCTGTCATTATTGTTGAATCATTGGAGACTTCAGTTTGGAAAAAGAGTGCGCTAAAATAGGACAAACCACAGTTTTAGACCTAAGTGTTCCAAAGTTTAACCTTGACTTGGACATAGACCTTTTACACTCGAGCTACCTAACAGGAAGAATTACATCTTTGGGTGAGAGAATTCTCTAAAATCTGGCAGCTACAGGCACATATCTGGATTTTGCTAAGGGTTTGTCTCTAACAGAAGAAATGTTTCAAGTTAAGACAGCTCTTTTTATGTGTTTCACTGAACAGTATGTTAGACTTACCATGCATGTGCAGCATGTCCGTACAGTCTGTACGTACTGCCGGTACGAAGAGTACAACAAACACGTTCCTTGGTAATAAGAAGCCACTGCCTCTGAATGATTAATTTCCATTTCAGCTTGATCAGTCTTGACAGTATTCAGTTACTCTCTTTGCTGCAGAAAAAAAGGATAGGTATCACTGAAGAATTTCTGGTGTCTTTGGTAATAGGCAGCCCTGAAATCTGACTAGCACTGAATTCCACCAAAATTGCAATCTGTTCTTGAACCCATGTATGTAAGTCTATTATGTTGTTCTGACACTTGGTTGTTCAGAATGCACCCAATTTTTGTTTATGTATGTGAACAATTTTATTTTGGTAAACATCCACTTCATCTCCTTCTGTTACAAGTTCAGATTTTCGGTGGCAAGAGTCAATCTCCAATACCAAAAGCATGGAAAAGGAATTATCAAAGATTTTTTTTCATTTTCATCTGGATGCCCTTCTTAACATTTCTGAGAATCTTCTTTATTAATCAATTTAAACATGCTGTCATACTCAGAGCTCCCACAGTGTTCACTGTGGGAGAACACTGATTTATGGAAAAGCCAGTTTGAATACTGAAAATACAAGGGGTATGGGAAAGGCAACTCCATTTCCTCACTTCTGCCTGCTACAGCAGCCCCAAGACCCCAGAGCAGGTGAGCACTTGGCCACCATGTCTTGATTTGAAGCCTCTTCCAGGTTGTCTGTTACAAGGATGTTTGATGAATCACACTCTGCAAATGAGAGAGGAAGAGAAATACCTAAATTTGTGAGTTCTAGTAACTTAGCTCTAAGATATTTGTATAAAAAAAGGATGATGTTGTCTTTATTAATATATTTTTAACTGTGATTATTTATGAGCTTTACTAACAAAAATTATGAGAGAAGAGATATTGCCAATCTTCAGGAGGCTATTTCCTCACTGGGTATCCCAAGGGAGCTCTCTTCTAGGAGACAGTTGTGAAGAGATAGAAATTAAGACTATCTTGTTATAATCTCTGTTTTGAGTAAGCTGACTGTCTGTGTGCCTGGTACAGACAGCTGGAAATCTCACAGTCAGCTGCTAGAATTCAATTTTGCAATACCTAACTCCCTTTTTAATCATGTGGGATTAAGTTCCTTCCTTACTGGCACTGAATTGCATTCCTGAGTAAGGAGAGAATACTAAAACCAGTCTCCAAGACGCTCTGCCTCAGACAAGGTAGGGAGTGAGAGATCCACATTGCTGCGGGAGGGGGGTTTCCTCATGCATTCCTTTCCCTGATTTGCACCTTCAGTCTCTGCCAGCTTTTGCACTCTCTTCTCACAAATGCTTGCACTCCAATTTAGTGGGCGATGGTTTACAGAGCATAGGAATATTAAAAAAATAAAATAGAATCTTGGTCGACGTTCTAAAGTTGTGCTGCTTTATCTGCCTGTCTCAACACTTCGTTTTATTATAAATCAATCTGCATACTTACCAGTATTTAGCACTACTGCTTCAAAAAACAAGTTGCAGGCTGCATGCTTTCTTACTTGTACAGCACTAAACTTCATTTACTAGAAGCAGACATCTGAAGAGTGATAAATCTAAATACAATCTGTTTAAAAGCTAGCTTCTATGCCTATAAATTTCTAACTGCTTCAGGTTAGAGCACTTGAATGTTGCCTTACAGGTACTCAAGAAGGAGCTGTTCCCAAATTCAGGATTCTCAAAACTCATGTGGAAGCAAACTATCAGGGACCACAAGCGCACGAACAACAGCTGCAAAACTACCTTTCACCTCCACAGAGCTTCTGGTCTGAGCCCTGTGGTGTTAGTAACTGCTGCATGAGCGCAGACCTGTGTGAAGAGGTAAATTCCTGCAAGTTGTAACGCTTTCCCTCCAGACCTGTAGCCACTAGTGTGTTGGTTCCTTGAGTGACAGCATTAATGCTGTTGGGTAAATGCTGATACTTGCACGTGTTCCAATTATTTTGTAAAAACCTTTGAAATTCTTATAAGGCCATAAGATAGCAATGATCCATACACAAATTAAAACAAGATGTTAAAGCTCAGCAGAGCAGCACTTCTTAGATCCAGAATTCTTGCAGAGTAGCAAGAAGCTGTGTGTGTATTTTCACTTAGAGAGCAGGCAAGGAGAAAATTTTGTTTCGTAACTCATCACACTGGTGCTATCTTTCATCGGCGTAATATCAGTGTTACTCAAGAGGCTAATGTGTCCCACCAGTGTAGCTCACCCTATACCATCTCTTGAGAGATGCCAAGGGTGAAGTTAGTGGACATTAAGCTTGCAGTAATAAAATAATATGTTTTCAGAGAAATGCTGTGACAGTAAATCAAGAGGGAACATCTGTAATTTGTAAGATTTAGGGCCTAAGTTAATACAGGTGGGAATTTAATTTAATTCTTCCATTGTAAATCTTATATCAAAAAGATGCTTAACTTGGTTCCTTAATCCTGAGATTAAGGATACCATCTTTAAAGTGAGACTTAAAGTTCACTTGTGGTAAATGGGAGAGATCAAAAAAAGGAGCTGTGGGAAGATGGGCAGAGATATATCTATGTTTCTTTCAGAAACTTGCCTGAGAAAATGAAAAGTGACCTAGATTTTCAAGTATGGACTGATGGAAAGAACTGAGAAAGAAATACAAACAATTTCTTTTTTAAAAATCAAGCAGTGAGTTCAGGAAATATGTGATAGGGACAATTCTTAAGTAAACAGATAAAACTGGCTTAAATGCAGCACTGCAGACTTCCAGTGACCTAAGTGTGGTTACCCTTTTTTTTTCTTTTTCTTTTTTTTTTCTTTTCTTTCTTTTTCCTGTCTTTCCTCTGCTGGCAGAGCCACATACCCAATGTGTGGTTTGTGAAAACAAGATGAGTCTTGAGTGGAAGAGTTATTCCTACTGACTCTGCAGAGAGCCCAGGGAACTCATCTCAAAGACAGATCACTGGTATTATAGGTGCTGAGGATTGTGCTATACCCACTTGTTCTGTACAGTTGAATTTCAGCATTCTGTAAGCAGAAAGCAGTACATCTGTTTCCACAGCAACCCATTTAACTGATCCCATGACTTAACGTAGAATTTCCGACTTTCTACTAAGACGGGACCTAATGACGTAGATACTTCAATAGAAACAAGCGCTCACTGGATGGTACTGTGGCATGACCAGGACACTGATTCAGTATTTCAGATTCTCTCCTGTCTCTTAGTGTAACCCAAGGCTTTTCTTTTCCTACAACTGTTCTGCTAATTATTTAGGCCAGTTTTGTTAAACATCCACCTTTGACCGTCTGTGTAGCATCTTTGCGGTCATTTTTCCCCACTGTTCAGCCCTGGTAGCAAATTTCTACAAGAAGAATTGAAATTTGCAACTATGCAATAACTGTAGATACACATATATATTTACACACGCGCACACACACACACACACACACACATACACACAAAACTAGACTGGGGACTCCCAGTTATGAATTCCTATACATACATATATTTATGAGGACCTTGGTTCCTTGGTTTTGCTGGTGCATTTTGTGACACTGAGATTCACAGATGTGGGTTGTGCAGATTCTCAAAGATTGTACAAAACTGGGAGTAAAGCCCAGATAAAAATAAAAGGTTTCATTCTGGGGAGCCTTATGCTATTCTCAGTCTGAAAATCTTTACTATTTTTAATTAAGATCTTTATATACCAAAGATTTTGCTTTATTGTAAGAATATAGTACTTATCTTCTGTTTCCTCTAAACAGTGACCTTTTTGACAGGGTTTTCCAGGTATTCCTTTCAGCAAGGCCTTCCCTGCATAATATCTGAATAACATTCTAATCCTTAAGAATAAATGAGAGGAGAGGAAAAATAATGCTTGTGAAATGCAGTGTGCACCAACTATTCCAGTAACAGAAAGCCCTTGTGCAGTAATAATGATTGCACCAACTTCTGCTTGCAACATTGTAATTCACTTTGCCTCTCCCTTTTGCTTAGAACTCTCACTTGAATAGAAAACTGGAAGAAAATCCAGAAGGATTTTATTTTGCTTTTCTTTTCAGAAGAAAAAAAAAAAAAAAAAAAAAAAAGAGGAAACATAAAAAACCCTACTGATCAGCTAATTAATTTGGCATGATATATCTTCGGGTAGGGGGTTATTTCTCTCTTACTCAAAAGCAGAAATTCAGGTAGAGCTTTTTATATATAATACATGAATTTCTATTACTTAAAAAATCTGTCTTACACTCTATTGAAGCAGTAGCAGAGTTACATCTGTTTAAACATGCTTGTGTGAAAGGATTCATTTCTTAGATATTTTGCATAAATCCAAAGAGACTGGGAAAAATTACACCTTATTAGTTCTTCCTCTTTCAGGCTTTGTGCCTTACATTGACTCACCGAATTCTCTTTTATCATTCACCGCATGAAATTAAAGCTCTCTCAAGTCATACTAAAATATCCTTTTCTAGCCTACCAAAGCTTTTAATAATTTCAAGAATTATTTTAACATTTTGGGATATTCCTATTCACACTGACTATCTCCCCCTGAAGAATTTTGAAATATTTGTCTTATACATTTAGAAAAAAAATTGTGAAAGAAATACAAAAAATTTATTTTAAAAAAAATGGGGTGAATTCAGGAAATATGTGATGAGGAGGACTCTTCAATATGTAGACATAATTGCATATAGTTAAATTTCAGTGGAAAACTATCTATTTTTCATGCTATAATTTTGCTACATTAAAACCACTGATAAAAGATCTGCAACAGGACATGCTGGGGTGAATTAGTTCAATAACTGCTACTGTTTCATTATAATGATTTAAGCCTTCTACAAATGTCATGGAATTAACATTTTATGCAGAGCCATGAGGTAATGGCTGCTGGAAGAATCAACAGTCTTTTTAAAAGTCAGCAGTTTTTTCCCATCTTTATGAGACTATTGGTCACTTTGCAATATTAAGTGACAATGCTGCTATGAGAATTATGTCTCTGTAAGATGTTTCAATTGGGCATTTGGCCATTACGGGAATGAAACTGCCAACAGATTCAATAGCAATCTTCTTCACCATGCTTGGGTATGGTTCAGCTGTCCATTTACATTTGGCAAATACTCTTAATAAGTCTCCCGCAGGGCAAGTAACCTTTTAATAATATTTTTCCTGTGAACTCATTATAGAGATATCTGCTCTAATAAATTGTTTGTGCAGTAATATTTACTGATTTCTGATTTATTCTTGCTGTCAACCATGCACTTCTTCAGTCTCTCTCTGCGGAAGTTGCAATGACAGCCTTTTCCCATTCACCATTTAGTTCAGATCTACCACAGACTATAAATGAAGAAACAGAAATTTGATGCATTGTAGAGAATTTTTTTTTAAAAAGAAATTCTATCACTTTATTTCTCTTCTATGTCTTGTATTTTCTCTAGTTATCATATGGTTGTTATGGAAATCTAATCAAAAATATAACAAAAATCTCTACTGTACCTCTTTCCCATTGCCTTTTTGTAGATTCCCCCCCCCCTTTTTTTTAACCTATCATTCATCTCTTTCCTACATCTTCTTGTCACAGATGTGCCTTGTGAGAGTACTGGTAACCAGTTCATCCTTCTCTGCATGTCTGAAAGTGACAACCTCATTTTGCAGAAGCATACATACCACTGAGAGAAACAAAGGCAGAAGACAAATCATCATCATCACCGTCATCATCATTTTCAGTGTTGAAGTGAAATTGTCCAGGATTTTTAAAGAGAATTTTACACCACAACACCAGAAAATTGCTACAGGCAATGGGAAAACAAGTCTGAGGATAATTTTGCTCAAAGAGTTTAAGCAGAGCAGAGGTTTATCTTGTGGAGTTCCCTGGAGGAACAACACAGGCACTGATGCGGTGGCATGCACACACTTAACACCACAGTCATGAATAATGCAGCAGCCAAAGGAAGATACACAGTTTTAATTCCACTCCAGTGATAATAAAGGTCATTGATTTCCCTATTTATTAAAATAGGGATGCTGTGTTATGAAACATAAAACAAGCCACTTTGGTCTAATCCTTTAAACAGGTATAATTTCCAGGAGTGGCCTTGTTAGCAGTTCCTGGAGGTCTTAGCTGGAGTCAGGGACTTTCCCTGTAGCAAATGCATATAAAGAGGTAGCAAGTGGGCTCTCACCTCCAGAAAGGGGGCCAGGAGGTTAAAGTTTCTCTTGTATTTGGAGGGTGCTACAGCTGGGAAATGGTAAGTACCTTCACTCTCTGAAGAAACCTGCTTTCTGGGAATGTCCTCTCCAGTCTCCACAGCTGCTGGAGTGTGTGCCCGACTCCCCCTGAGCTCGAGGTTCTCCTGCAAGGAGTCATCCTGCTGTGCTTGCAGAGAAGGGCTCCGTGGTGCCCTGCTGCCATGGGGCACGTCAGCCCAAGTGCTGCATGATGCTGTGCAGGCCGCCTGCCTTTCCCAGGATTTTATTCTGTGTCCATGATATAGGGACCAAAGTACTTCCAGGCCCTCACAAACCATTTTAAAGGCATGTATGCTACACTAAACAGGGCCTGGGAACACCAAAACACATTAGCTCCTTCTACAAATGCCCCCAAATTACAACAGATAGCAAATGATGAAACATTACATTCGGTTGTGCCTGTGACATTATTTTTTTTCTGCATTTTATTATTCATTGCTCTTTGTATGCATGCTTGTTATAGCAGACAACAATATTGCTTTTTCTGTTTAGTTGAGTGGAATATTTACAGCTGGGAAACTGTAACAACCATTTTTCTCTAAAAAAAATGCTATGTGTAATTTAGTAAAGTACTTTCAGTAAAAGCTTCTGCTGGCAGAGCATCATCTAAATTGAACTGTCTTCAAGTTTCTTGGTCATTTCTAAGTTAAACAGAGATTCCTCTACACATATGCTTCTTACATAACCAATAATGTAAGTAGCCTTTAGAAGCCTGCTCAGAAATTTGAGCTGTTATAAAGTAATAATGGAGTTTGCATTTTTTATAACCCACTGCATAAATTTGTCATTTTAAAAATCACACTTCACTGACCACTTCTGTTTCAGCTGTTTCAATACTGTCAATCTCAAGTTATTAAACATCTTGAGTTAGGTTCTCATAACGATGATTTTAAAAAATGATCTTTTTTATCTCTATATACCTTCATTTTAAGCTAACCTTGTTGATGTACTGAGGAGTTTCTCTGTTATTGTGAAGGCTGGAAACTTATCACTTCTCTGAGTGAAAGCTGAGATTTTCATGTAATGCCGGTTGCTGCAATGTTGAGAAAAATATTAAATATTAATCAGATGTAGGAACTGGAAACACACAACTTTATTACTGCACCACAGTTTGAAATAGAAAAGTAAAAAACCCAGTATTTTCAGCTGAAAGTGCAAAAGAAAATATCAGCATCCAGTGTACATGATACCACGTTAGAATTGTTCTATAAAACCTGCAAATATGAACAGAAAACTGCAAAACAAGAGGCAGCTTTTACAAAAACTTCTGTGGCAATGGCTCTGACTTTTCTGTGAAAGATTTTATTTAGATTTAAGAGGAAAATAATGGGGAAAGGGAAATTAATAAATGCCAAATGGAACTGGAATTTTAATCTATGTTTAGTAATTCTGTTCATTAGTGCTATACTATAGGTCAAGTAGCCCAGACTTTTGGAAGGAATATATGCTCCTAAAATTGGGTTTAAAGGAACCTATATGCTTGCATGTTTGTGAAGATTTGATTTCCTGTTGCTACAGAGAATCCGTACATCCTCTTTAAAAGAAAAGGCTGCCTGGCATTGATGTGTTCCTGTTCCTTAGGAGCAGTCACCCACCATGCTCCCTGCCCTGCTTTCGCATAATTTGGCTACATATTGCTTGCCATCTGTTGCAGGAACCGGTTGACCTTAGTTCTGGATGCATTTTCCTCCAGGAAAAGTCTGTTAAAGGCTAAAATCAAGTGATTTAGACTGCTGTTAGTTTGAAATTATAAATCTGTCTTTTAAGCTATGAAGTGCATTTGGTGTTGAGGGTTGACTTCCCAAACTCTTTATCATTCCCCTGAGGTTTGTTGTATTACAGACACATCTACATGCATAAGTCAGAACTCTTTTGGAATAAGACCTGATTAAAACTGTCCATTAATTACAGCAGGAAAAAGTTGGATTTGGGGCTGTAAGGAATTTGTAGAAATATGGTTTGTCTGGAAAATTTACAAAAATGTTTAATTAAAATTAGAAATAGATTTAGCACCACTATGCAATAACCTATGTAGTGCTTCTTGAAGTGTCTTCCAGTTTCAAGGAAGGATGCTCATTTCCATTGGTGCACATTCCCAGCTGGTTGGCACTAATTAGTGAGAATGGCTTTATGCATGGCAACAACAGGATTTTCAGTCAAAAATCCCATTTAAGTGATCTCCAGTTTTCCCACGTTTTTAAAGAGATGGTAAAAAATAATTTTTAAAGTTTCCTTTGTATGGGGGGGTATTTTTTTACTAGTTGTGAATGGAGCTTCATCACTTCTACCACTGGGAATCCATTGTCATATTTTCCTAGTCATTCCTAGTGTGCCTGAAGAAAAATATAAAACTTTTTTTAACGACTTTTCAAAAAACTTTTTAGAGATGAGATTAAACTTGACCTATTTAATTTCAGTGCACTAATTTGATTTGTGTTAGTTCTGTGCACAGAACTCTTCCCTTAGAAAACTGTCTCTGCATAAGACCTGTGAGCTTCAAATAATAAATATTTTGTGCATAAAACATAACTTTTTCCAAGTGGCATCTTTCCAATTCTATTTCAGTGTCAGACCTCCAAATAAGTTAAATCTTGTGTCGGTGGACTGCAATATTCAGCTGTGTTACCTGTGGGGAAAGGAGTGAGATTGTTCAGTAGAGTGACTATTAATAATCTAGACTGTAAGAGGATTATATATTCACACTGGCTTAAACATAACTGAGTGCATTACCATTTATATATACTGTTCCTAATTGAATTTTGTCAATAACTTATTAAAACAAACTGGAGTGCCATTTGACTTTCATTTATCCAAAAATGCATCCTCTGCAACAATAGGAGTTAGGCTGAGACCTAACTGAGAGTTCCTCCTGTGCTTGAATACCAGCTATACCAACCCAGCTCTTCTTGGCTTTCTAAATTTGAAAAGAAAGGTGGACAAAGTAATTTATGACCTGACTTTGAATCACTGCAAGAAAAGATAGAAGAAACCAACCTCCATCTGCAATCTCCTCTTCCAGTCAGGAAGTTAAATACTGTTCCAGAGAGAGCGGTAAGTAGGTGGTAAGTAAGTGGTAAAAAGCTATTCTTTGCAACTTTCCTATCCTGGAAACTCCCTGTGGCCAGTAGAAGCCTGTAACTGATCTGCATGCATTTAACCCTCACACGCTGCCTTCAGAAGTTACTTGCGCAAAAGCATATTTTTTGTATTCAAAATGCAGTGCAGTAAAATGCTGAAGGATATATTTTTTTTAAGAGATGGAAAGCCAGTATGTGCATCTTTGATGCTTGTAATATTGGACATACCTGTGTTGCACAGGTCAGAGCTGCCCAGTTACCAGACTGGCTCCTTAGCAGGAAGCAGCAAAGCTCTGTGCCACAGCAGATCTGCCCACCAAAGCAGCACTGTGCTTCTGCAGTTATGCTGCTGCTGAGCATGCTTGTTTATAGCGCAGCCTTGCAAGGTGCTTTTGCTCCTCCAGCCCCTTGGCAGTCTCTAACCTACTTATCCTCCTGGTGACTGTGTGATGTACAACAACATTACAGTCCCATTTTCTCAGTCCTGGAACTGAAACACAGTCCTTGGCCTTTTCCCAGAGAAACCTATAGCTATGTAGGGAACTCTAGATTTGTCTTCTTAAGGTAGCATCTTAAGGTTACTGTGTTTTCATTCAAGCAGTATTTGAATATGAAAGTGCAGAAGTACAAAGAGCTTTAGTATGGTGCATTTCTCCTCTTCACAATGAAAAGATAAAACAAGTTTCAGAGCAAGGTTTGTAAAACAGCTCATCATTTGAAAGCTACAGGCACTCGTAAATTGAACTCTCTTTAAAATCCTGAGCTTTGGCAGAAGGGGTTTTATATGCAGCTTTATGTGAGAGACAATAATAAATGTAGTTAATGAGAGGCACTAGAATAATGCATTATCATCTTAAACACAGAGTGAGTGTATAAATGACAGCCAGGTTATGCATACAGGAAAAATGTTTAAATCAAAAATTATTTGACAATAGAGTATTTAAAACAATTTTGTCTAGAATATAAAGTAAAATAATTACTTTCCCATTAAAATGGTCTTTGACTAATCTTCTAGAGTCAGTTTCCTATTGGAAACAGTGACCAGTTGTCAGATTTAATGGGACCAGTCTGCTCCACGTAAATCCTTCAGAGGAGTAAATATCCACAGGCAAATAAGTAGCAGATTTCCCACTATTTCCGGGTACAGTGTGTAGCATGCTGTGTATATTCCTCTCTTTCTGTAATGTGCAATACTATTCATGGTGGAGACACTGCCACTGAAAAACAGCGAGAGTTGAGAAATTGGAACTTCTCAGTGGGAAGTGCAAGAAAATGTCTTGACTCTGCTGGAAATACTGAGAATGTAGTTTTCTTTACCTGTATAATCTGAAATATATAAAAAGCCATAAATCAAAAACCAAGGTGCACCTCAGTTTTGTAGTAATCATCAGTCAGTTTTTTAGAGCACATGCATACATCCTTTTCTTGCTATTCTGACATGAAGATATGCACTTAGCTTACAAAATATTTGTAGGTTCATTATTTTGCACTGGCTGGCAGCTCTTGAAGAGATATGTGTATGTGACAGGGCTCTACTTTTCCAAAATCCAGCTGGAGGTTGGTTTCTTCTATCTTTTCTTGCAGTGACTCAGAGTCAGGTCATAAATTACTTTGTCTAACTTTCTTTTCATATTTAGAAAGCCAAGAAGAAGAGCTGGGTTGGTGCAGCTGGTATTCAAGCACAAGGAGGAACTCTCAGTTAGGTCTCAGCTTGCTTGTTGACAGTGCCAGAAACGAAGTACAGTTTGTGCATCACAGGTTTAGGTAACACTGAGTGTGCTACAGATAATTGGAAAAACATCATGGAAGCGTGACCTTGAGTTTTCTTTCAAAGGAAATGACAGAGACATTGTATGTGTGATTCTGTCTTCAGCTGCAGAAAGAGCTCTTGTTGAGCAAGGCTTTCCATATCAAGACTGAAAGCTTCTCAACTGAGGACTGTAATCACAAGTTTATGGTATGACAGAAACAGATGCTTTTAATATCCCTGAGTCCAAAAGAGTTAAGTGACACTGGAGCTAAGCTTTTCTTCTTGCCTTTTGTTCGGTTGTGTTCACAGATATTCATTGTTAGTCTTACGCTTACGTTAAATTGTATAGGTATAAGGCATGAGGAGAAGTCTCATGGAGCAGTTACTTCAATTACTGCAAAGTAGTCTACATGCTCCCCTACTCCTGCAGCATTCAACCTTCTTTCTGCCTCTGGGCTCCAGATAAAGATAGAAAACAAACATGATCTAAATTCTGGTCAAATCTGGAAAAGTCATGAGTCTCAAAGCTGCATAAAACTGGGTTCACATGTCAGATAAAACAAAGCAGTGAAGAGGGACTTGTGTCTGAACTTCTGACCTTTAAGAAGTTTAAGAAGTTTGGAAATCTGATAGAATAACCAGGCTTCAGATACTTTCTTTTTTGGATATGTTAGGAAAGCCTTGCAAAAGAAAGATATTTGTCACTCCTCATACCAGTTAAAATCAAGACATGAGGAAAACAACAAGGAAGGGTTACATTTTTTTTATTTGAGCCAATGGTTGCTTTAGATTTTATTTATTATTTTAATGACAAAGTAAGGCTTTGTATAGCTATTTTATATAGCTGAACTTTACTGTCTCTGACAGTAAAGTCTTCAGATTTCATATTAGTAATTGTCAGTGATGAGGTAACTTCATGATGCTTGACACCAGGCATAGCAAATTCCAGTCTGAGTATTCCCACCCGCTTTTTAAAAAAGACCATAAATAAAACCAATTAGCTGACTGGTTGCATGACTTCTGAACTCTCTCCTCAATGACAAACTATTTTGTGCTGCTGTGTACTCACAAGAGTAATGAGGAATTAAATAAAAAGCTCTATTTGTCAGTAGCTGAACTAGAGGTATTTCTACTCACTTCATTAGCAGCAAGATGAAACCCAATTACCAGACAGAGCTCTGAGTTTTTTTTTTTTTTTTTTTTTTTTTTTTTTTTTTTTTTTAATATATATAGTACTTTCAAGTCATGAGCTATGCATGTGAAAGTCGAAAATGGTTAAGAGGATGTTTTTTATATGGTCTACTTTGTTGGAATGGATGTGATGCCAGACTTACTCTTGTTGCTGCCACCACCACTACTACATTTACAGGATGTTTTTGACCCTGTTGGAGTCTGTCTCAGTCTTATGGCTTGTGACCAGGTATATGCTTCACTTGAGAGGCATGAGATGGGCAGCATAAGACTCCTAAATGGTCTATCAATTGTTAATATCTGCTTTTTAGTTAAGTCCAGGGTCTGACTGTCCAAGTGCTCCTTCCCACAATACCAGTATTTACTGAATGTTTTATGGTGACACACGTTTTACACCTTGAATGACACTTGCATTGACACTTTCGTGTTGTTTTTGAGCTAACAAGTAGCATTAGCTGTGCTAACTGCAAATCCCCCTGTCACACTGCAAAAGCTTTAGTGAGTAAAACCTCTGCTGCCTCTGTTGCACGGCTGGCAGCTCTAAGCCAGAAAGCTACAGGCCCTACAGTACTGGTGTGAAGATACCCAGCAGGAGCCTTGGGTAGCAGAAACTGCATCTCACAGCCATCCTAGCACCGTTCACCATCCCCTCTCACTGTTCTCACTTTCTTTCTCTCAGTTTTACAAGTGGGCTGAAGCACTGGGAGGGTGGGAGAAGAGGAAGGAAAGATATTTGTAAATAATGCTAAAACTCCAAAAGTGATCCCTTAAAGGCACTTGACATCTGCAGGATGAGGCTTTACAAGAAACTCTAACTGTAGTCAGTTCCTAAACCGGTACTGTTTAGGCTAAGATTTACCATTTTCATACTCTTGAACTTTTTGCATGCCAAAACCTGCATTCAAGTGACACATGATGTCACATGCAGTGATAAGAACTGATGAGAAATGGCTTTTTTTTTTCTGCTTGTGATAGAAGACTTCTGATATTTTTAAGGTGAAATCAATACTCTTTCCTCATCTGGAAAATTAGTTACCACTAAAACAGTGAGATAGTTACTGACTGTTCCTTTAATACAGTAGAAGTATAGACCTCCCCACCCCTCAAAAAACAAAACAAAACAAAAAACAATACATGATTCTTCTCATGTCAGGTTTTGGTCTCTAGACTGAAGCTTTTTTGCTTTTACAAGAATTTCTATGTTAGACTTGAAGAGTATTTCTCACTGAAAAGGTTATTTCCCATAGCTAGCACTTCTTTTCCTAGCAGATTCTGATGAAAGCAATTTATTAAATTTCCCAATAAGCTAATTTTTAGCATGTCTTACCATGTATCAGTAATGTATTGTACTATCTGAGTATTGTACAGTGGTGTATAATACTTAAAAGCCTTTAAAAATATAAAACCTTATTTTGTTATAGCTCTATAGAATACAGTAATTTGTAGCAGTGCAGCACCTGCAGTATGTTTTAAGGTTCCTACTAGTGCTATTGCTGTCTTTGAAGTTAACCGGTAAAATAATGTTTTGGTATTTTAAATTTGTCACCAGTTTCAAATATTTATCACAGAATCTAATATTAAACTTGCAAAATATTCTAATTCTTGTCCTGTTTTCCCAGCTAACAGGACTGTTGTCCTGAATCTAGTTCCTCCAGCCTACTGCCATAATTATCTTTTGTTAATATAGTAAAGCATAAGGAAATTATTTGGTATTGCCTGTTTTTGTTCTGCAAATCACAAAAGTGACATCACATAAGCTGTCTTAAGTTCAAGAGGACAGTCAAATGGCTGTTTTGTCGTTTTATCAATAATACAAATGTTTTTTGAAAATTCATGAAAAATTATTACAACTTTTCATGTGAGTTTGATCCTCATTTCTTTCATTGTTCACCCACCTGGTACGTTTCCTATGTCCACTTCAGCAATTTAGTAAGTTGTGCACCTGCACCAAATTATCTCAGGTGTTGTCTCTTTCCTCTAAGCCTGCAAATTCAATCAGTGGAAGCACAGCAGCGTTAGATATGTGGATTGTGATGTGCCCTACAGTTTCCCTTTTGAGATCAGAGCCGTGCTGTGTTAAATGCAAGTAATCTGAGGCATAGATTGCAATGCAGTTTCATTACTTACCCTTAAAAGGTTCTTGGGTAACTAACTCTCTTTGAAATCAGTGGGAAGCAAGCTCCTAATTATCTACAGAGGATATAGGCTCCAGTTACTAATTCATTTCCTTAAAACATGTAACTTTGAGATGCAAAATGGTGATAAATATGCAGTTATAGATGAATGATTTTTCTTGAGCCTTTTCCCCTCCTAATATTTAAATTCTCGTCTCTGTTCAAGCATAACTGAATTATTTCTTCTGTTATGGCACTGTGATGCAAATTAAAAGTCACATTTTAAAATAACATTATAGAAGCAACTAGTGAAAAGACAGGCAGATGTTAGGTAGACATTTGTAAGCCTATTTTTGGTACATACACAGTATAATCTGGTGCAGTGAAAGAACAGTTTTTTACTAACATATGTTTGCAAGTCTTGAAGCTGTGAATATGCTGTAAAAGCAATATAAGTATTTTTCAAGAAAACATGTGATTGTCTAGCCTGGAACCTGGGAAGATAGAGCATGTCCAAATTGTTCTTTTCAAAGCATTAATGTTTAAAAATAAATTAAAAATATATTGCCAGCACAGTCTTTTCATTAATACTAAAATGACAAATGCCTACCTATTATCTTTCTTATGTGTCCAGCCCAATAGCATTGTTAAAAATTAAAAGATATAATGAACTATATGTGACTTAAGTCCTAGAAATTAAATTACAGAAGAGGAATGGAGAATTTGGTGAAATGGCACTGGAGTCACTACCTGACACTCAAAAATATCTTGGGAGAAAACCAGGTTGAATATTATGCATAGGCCTTTTCTTCTGTGAGTATTCATTTTCAGGAACAATGATTATTCACTAGTAAGGAAAATTTTGAAAATTTTTTTGGTGGAAGCTAAGAGACAAATTAGCATATTTAGGGAAAGCTGAAAATGAGAGAGGTATTTAGCATTTATGGAAATCCTTAAAAGTAGCATCCCAGGATCTCAGTAGCCCTTTTGAAAATATTATGTTATTTGCCCAGTTATATATTTGCAGCACTGAACTTTGAGTCTTAAAAAAGAAAAAAATGTGCGAGAGTTAGGTTATCTTCACTAGATATGCCATTAAGGTTTACTTATGCTAAGGTTATAGGTTTACTATAATCTAGTATCTGATAACATGGCTAAGTTCAGCCAGAAACCTTGTTTCTCGTATGGATACAGTCTTATTCTCATATTTTTCATACAGCCCGTTTACAGTACTTTAAGTGCACCTTGTCATGGTGCTTGCAATGCTCTGTGGTAGGCATCTAGTCTTGGGGGAAAAAAAAGAAAAAAAGAAGAATTGTTCTGGGTTCAGCACTTAGTGAAGAAGATCTTGATTTGGGGAGAACTGCACCCTTAAATACGGAGACATCAAAACTTTTTTCCTCAGATATTTCGTGTGACCCACGACGTCATTAAGTGGGCAACTTAAATAAAGACAATTTAAATTGTCTTATTATGTGCAGCCTAGAAGCACTGGTGTGACTTGAAGACAGCTAAGTAGACCCATTTTTTGTCTAGAGGTGAACAGTGTAATTAATGATCCTGTTATCTAATCAAACTATAGATTAAGGATTAAACTATGATGTGGTAAATTATTTCTTTGAATTGGAGCAATTTTGCTGTGTGTAGTGGTTGTATTTTGTACAACCATATAATCTGACACACATGGAAGAATAGAAACAAAAATAATGCATCCTTGTTTGAGGCCAGATGTGATGGTAACCACTTGCTTTAGACCAATAGATTTTTGAGATAAATGAACTTAATAACTTTGGGATAAGCCACAATATATGTTTCCTTAATATCTGATCCAGCCTGGATTCAGCCTACTCTTGGGATCTAGCACTTGCAGCAGATCTTCCTACTCCTTACTAATATAACAAGGATGGTAAAAGAGCTGGCTGTTCTTGTGTTCCTGGGAATTGTGAGAGGGATTTGGTTCTTCCTGGAAAACATGGCATGAGAGATGTGGCTCAGCTATGCCCTACAGTGACAGAGGCCTAAAAAGCTGGGATGGTGTGCTGCAGGGCTGGGTTGGATCAGCCTGGAGCAGGAACAACTTTGGGACACCTTGCAGCAGCCCCCAGCACTGATGGGAAGCAAGGAGATGGGACCAGTTCTTCACAGAAGTGTCTGGAGGGAGAGCAAGAGATGATGGATCACGCTCAAGCTGAAGAAATTCGAGCTGGATGTAAGGACAGCTGGGAGGGTAGTCAGGACCCACGGATGCTGAGCTGTCTCCAACTCTGCTGGAGGTTTTCAAGTGCCAGTGGGATAAAGTCCTGGACAACCTGTTCTGGCCTTGTGTCTGAGCCTGCTTGGAGCAGAAGGCTGGACTAGAGACCTCCTGGCTCCACTTCCACCCTGAGTTATTCTGTGATCTTATCCTAAGATCATGTGATCCCATGAGATGGACGTAGTGGATGGTTATTGATAAAATCCATATCAATGCTTTGCAGGATTTTATTTTATTTTATTTTATTTTCATTTTACATATTTACCGGCACTCCTCACTCCAGCATCTGCTTGCTGTGTAAATGGTAATGATTTACATTCATATAACCCTACTGGGATGTGGCATTACAATGACCCATACCAGGTGGTGCAGAGGAACAAGTAGGCTAAAACTCAGATTCTCAAAATCAATTACATCAACTTACATTGAGTAAATGGCTTAACTAATGTTGTGGAGGAAGTTTGCAAACTAATCATCTTGATCCAAGGCTTTCTGACAGTCTGAGCAGTGAATTTGATGCTCTTGACCATTTTTGTAAGAATGATTCAAAGAAACCTATATTTTCCCTGCAAAATATTGAATTGTAATTGTTTATGTTTATGTTGTATTCCCTTCCATGGTATGGAGAGAAGGTTTTTCAGAAGAAGCTTTTAGAAATAAAATAATTCCTTATCAACTTCATCTCTAAGGGAAATCAACCTTTCCACAAATAGACTCTCAGAAATGTTTCTGTTGCACACTCTGCTCTCATGAGAGTCTGGCTCTGCACGTACTCAACAACAACAATAACAAAAAAGAAGATTTAATTTTTTTGTAGGCTTATTGTGTGTAGCATTGGATGTTGTTATGGAAGGCAACGGATCAGATTCAGTAAAATGTCAGAGTGAGGCTCAGGAGAAAGACTCTAGAAAGAAAGAGATTGAAATAAGTGAATAAAAAGGAGATAAACAAAGAGATAGGAACATAATTTTTCAGTTCTACAAGATTGTTAGCAGTGTTTTCTTATAGAGATTTTGCTATTGATATTTATCATTCTATTCATTTAGTCATTTTACCCCTATGTTTAAATTTCCAACCCTACACAAACATAATGTTATGATTAATTTCAAGATCACATTCTTCTCTGTCTACCTTTTTCCTCAATGAATTTCAACCTGGTATTTTATTTTGGGGCATTTTTTCTTTTCCAAAAAGGAATTGTAGACAAACCTAAAATCTTCTGTCACAGACATTATACAGACCTATCTCTTCCTGCTTGAAAAATACAGGAATAGAAAGATTTTCTTTTTCCCTTGGCCCATGAATTATAAAATATTTGTGGATGCTAAGGGGTGAGAAAAATCATAAAATATTCAACAGGATCTGTTTTCTATTTATTGTACATGCACCTTCCAGGAAAATATGGAAGGCAATGACAAGAAGCTTTTTCCCCCTGGGTCCATAATCTCAGACTCAGAAACCTGAGGGGAAGGGCAGAGCTCATACTTCTGTGACTTTCTTTTCGCATTTGCTCCACTAATCTGTCATTTCTAAGCAAAGCGTAGCTGTTGATGTAGGTTATATGGATTCCTTAATACTTATCTGAGCTCTAGAGGAGCTTTCTGCTCCAGCTGCTAGAGAAGCAAGCCTGAATTCCTGAAGAAAATAAACATTTTTATTTTAAGATGCTGAAAGAAAAGTTTTGGCTTTGCAGGAAAAACATAAGCTGTGTGGTTATATTTTGCTAGACACTTCTTGATTCTCCAAGTATTTGAACACTGAAAACTTTTCTGTGATTACATTTTGCTTCAATCAGTTGTACTCTGCTGTCTGACCCAATCACTGGTGAAGAGAGAAGGGACAGCCTCAGGGGCTGAATACTGCCTCTGCTCCTTGTTCTGCCCAACTTTTAGCTGCTTATGGATGCACTGGTACTTTCTGATCTGACAGGAGGGTGGAGGGTGAGTTGTTGTGCAGCAGTCAGCTTTTGTGCTACCTTCAATCAAATAATGATGCTGGTGGTCTGCCCATCTGCTTTGCACGACTGAAGAAGTATTTCATGGTTGTGGGTACCTCCCGGCTCTGGCCAAGCCAGGTGCTTGAGTGCACCTAACTGGATGTTAATGAGTGGCCTTGCTGCCTTCAAGGTGCCCTACAGCTGACACATGGCGAAGTACTGACTGTGCTGTGCCATTGCACAAACAGCAGCCTCCCAAATTAGCAAACATTACGGCTTTATTTATGTGCCTGGTGCTGAATACCTTTGCCTCTCCTGTGGGTGCAGGCTGTCTTTGGCACTGACAAGCTGTCTAGTTTGCAGAATTCTCCTGGGCACCGCTCTACTTTCTCTCGACCTTCATTCTTTTGAACGTGGAGTTGCCTGCGGCTTTGCCATATGGTTAGGTGGCTGCTGCTCTTATCTAAAAATCCTCTATGTGTGCATGTCTATGTATGTATATTTATATGCTTGTTATGCAAGACATTTTACATACGTGAATCATCTGTGACAACTTCTGCCTGTTTGGGAGGAAAAAAAGAAAGAGGGCATAAGTGTCTTCCATGAACATACAGTCTGAATATCCTATCTGAACAGCCATGATACCAGCAAGGGGACAAACACCTTTTTGGCCTGCAAAGAAATTATACTTGAATTTAATGGAAAGTTGAAAGTGCTAGAAGTTCATCCTATAGATTTTAGACTCTATTTGGAACTAAAACTATTTTCTAATCAGCTCCAATATGAGTCAGGTTTTCCAAAAAGATTATTTCCTATTTGAATGTCTAAAAAAAAAATGTTGGGTTTTTCAAATTTCACAAATTGTAGGCAAAAGACTTTGCTGTCAAACTAGCACATGTCCTCAGAGGTATCAAAGTGCTTCTTTCTACTTTATCTTTTTCAAAACCTTCTGAGCAGGTACACTTTTGTTGGAGGAGCTCCCACCTGTTATCATCTAATATTCTAAGCTTTTTTAAAAAATCATCTTTTATTTCAGAATTCACATAGGAAAGAAGATCTGCTGTGAAACATGACCTTCACTCACACACAGGCAGAAGTACAATTTCATATATTGACTGTTTCTCTGCATATGAATAACTTCATCACAGTTTTGCAGCTTGATGTTGTGTGGTGTTACCATATCACTAATGGCATAGTCTTCATTCTTTATTGCCTTCAATATAAAGAAAATCCAAATTACAAACAGTAGGAAGTGAGACTGTGAATTATCTCTCTTTTAAAAATGAATTGGCAAAGTATACCTACTGAAAATGTGAGATCTTTGTGATTACTTCCTTGCAGACTATATTTGAACTAAGGGTCATACGATGTAGCTGGTCACATATCCTTTCTTAGAGCTCAGTAAAATGCAGAGTTCTGGTTGAACTTAGTGTAGCTCCACAGCATGATAGCTTGGTGGCAAAGAAAACTTAAAAAACGCATAATCAACCATTTTGCCTCCACGTTGATTTTTTCTTCCTCATAAGATATACTGATTAAATTATTCTGATGCTGTCAAATTGGCTACTATTTTTAAAAGCAGTGGTGTTATTCTGAGCCCAAAGCATTTCAATGACCTAACAGTATGGCCACACAGTTACTTCTCTTTACTCTACTGGTAGAGGGCAAAGCTGAGTGTGAAACAGCATCTACCCATTCAGCAAATGCTGGTGCATGCAAGAACATTTTAGTTCAGCTTTGTTGCTGTGGATATCAGTAAATGAACTATAAAACTGCAGCCTCACCAGCATGCTCTATATTCAAGCTGCCTGCATTTTCGTTTTAGATAAATCTACAGGATGAAATAAAAGTAATGCAAATATATGTATGGCTGCTCTGGTGCTGACTGTGGTCCGTAATTCCTGGAGAAAGTGGCTTAGCACACCTCCTGAAAAGGTACATTGTCTAGGAGCAAAAAACATGAGCCACTTCAGAAAATCTTCATTGAAATTGGTACTCTCAGGGAAGGGAACACTTGCGAAAAATGTAGTGTTATATATGGATTTTCTCATGCAACTCACTGATTAGATTTGCAGTAGTATTTATTTTGTCAAAGAATTAGATATTGGACATAAAAATACCACTTTCCAGAAGGCTTAATGAAAGAACATGCAGTACCCAGAGAGTAGGACACACAAATGAACTGGTCAGATCTGAATCATCCTGTGACCTCAGAGTTACCATTACCATGGAACTGAGGCAGATAAATAAACAAACAAAACTATGCAATGTTGCATTCATGTTAGCTCTTTGACTGAAACTGGGTCAGCCAAAAGCCCTTGAAGTTATCTGTTGTTTCTCTAATGACACAACAGTCCTTCTCTGAGGGCCTGGGTCACAACATCTCATCATTAGCTTTGTGCATTATATTCCTGCAGTGGGTTTTGCTTTGCTAAAGAGTGATGTTGTCTCACGCAGGTTTGAGGTCTTCATCTTGGACTTCTCCTTTTCTCTCCGTACCGGTAGAGTTGTTGACTCTTTCCCCTTTTGACTCCTCATTACCAGCCTCAGGCACCTGACTGCCATCACCTGGAAAGTCACCAAAGCGATGACTTTCTGCTGTGCTCCGTTTCCCCTGCAGCATCCTAGAGCATGCCAGGCCTGACAAAGCTCTACAGTTAGTCCTGTTGGAGCACTGCTCAACACAGCAATCTTTCTCATTCTAGATGTTCTTTTCATACATCTCCACCCCTTTGTGTGCTCCATGTATTGACTTTCTCAGCTATGGTTTAGACTGTTTCATTACTTACGTTTTAGAAAATTCATGCAAAAGCCTGTGAAGAAACAAGACCAGGTCTGCCAATTACAAAACCAACAATAGCAAGGCACTCAGTGAGAACACAGTACAAAAGTCCAGTCTGAATGCCAGCTTTAGTCTTGGTTATGCCATATTAAGCTAAAGTAAGTAAGATTTGGGTTTTTTGCTATTGTACTACCTGTTCCTCCCTGCCTCCCATTAACTCTCTTGAGTTAACATTGACTTTCCAGAAGTTTCCATATGTTTTTACATAACCATATAAAGTTATATCAGGGAAATGATCCATTTTAAAGCTAGCCCCCAAAGGGCAAGGAGGAAGAACTTGCAACAAGATTAGTTCCTTGACATGGGTTATAAGAATGCTACTGCTGGCACACAAGGAATGGGGAAAAGATTAAATGGAATCAATCCTGAAGAGATTAATGCTTGATTAAAATTACTGTGTAGCCTGGGCTCAGAGCAGAACTATCCTGATATCTTTAAACCTGAGGATAGGTTGTGTTTGTTCAAGGGAATTAGCAGCTGTGCTGTGCAGTATCGGGTAGCTACAGAAAATTTGTGATTATATACATTAAGAAAGTTTATTAAAAATAAAAACAAAGAACATCATAATTTAAAAATCAAAGTTCAGGCTGAAGACCTCAGAAAGCACTGAAAGACCACCTCATCTTAAGAGGAAAGGCCTTTTTATACTTATTACTGCAGAAGACCCCAAGCAGGGTCCTTGCAATCCACTACATGCTGCAAAGTAGTGTAGTGCCCACCAGAGAAAATGTAGAGGGGCCAAGTTAAATTGGTAAATCATTGTAGAGTCAATGAGTTTGATGAGAGAGAGCATTTGCACAGCAGGACTTTGCCTCCCTTGGGATGAATTATCCACTGAATAACAGAAACCACTGGGGCTTGGAAGAGGAAAATAGTGCTTTCTTTCCCACCTGTTGAAAAGCGGACAGAGGGATCAGAAAACAGAGAGAATTCAGAAAGAAGAACGAATAAAAAGAATCAGGCTGAGAGTGGAGAAGAGAGAGACAGACAACACCTTGTCTGTGGAAAGATGCTACGTTTAATATATAAATGAATGCCTGGATATAAATGAAAATAAGGCTTACAGCTATTCTCATATTCCTTAGTCACAATTTTGCTATCTCAAAACAGTTCCTTTTCTTTTTGTTCATAAGTCAAATGCTTTTAAAGGAAGTGTGAACATGGAAATGATCACTGTGAGAATGAAATAGCCTCAGGAGAAGGAAAGAAGGATTTGGCTATACCTGGAGGGGGGAAAAAAAAAGCCTGTAAATTCCCTCTGCCTACAAAACCGCAGCAATCTGGAAAAATCAGCATGCCCTAATGTGAGGAAATGGAAGTAGATGGAAATCTTGTGCTAGGGGATTTTAGAGATGCTGCAGCACATTTGAGAAAGGCTGAATGTCATTTTGCAGGTTCTGCAGGTTTTCCAAATTGCTAAAGGGGTTCATATAACATCAAAGTCTCCAGATTTTGACACAGATTCCTAAGATTTTTGTGTCTGTCTGGGAAGACTAGTGAAGAATATTTTATCCCTAGGCTTGCTTCATATTAACATGTTTTATGTCAGAGTTGACGTCTACATTTGGCTTTTATTACAGCCCAAGATACATTTTTGTGATACAGCAATCCTGTCTTCTCCTCTCTCTAGCTGCAATTTTTTATTGGAAGCACCAACAAAAAAAAGATCCAAATTGGAAAGAAATAAAAAATAAATTCACCTTCAGTTTTGTTTTGGTAGGATTTTACTTGGAGATTTTGTGTTCAGTATAATGTTAAGTATAAGCAGTATAAGCAGTATGAGTGGTACTACCACGTGAGAATGCAAATCTTAAACATTTCTTATTTTTTACCCAGGAACAAAAAGGAAAAAAAAAAAAAAAAAAAAAAAAAAAAAAGAAGAAGCACAAGATGGGAGTACAATGCATAGAGACAAGTTTCCAACTTTTTTAAATTGCATTTTGTTTTCAGGATACGCTACAAGTTTCCATAAAAATAGTTATATTTTCAGCCACCCTCATCTGGAGCATTCTCATGTTTCTTTGCAATTTTGACTTTTAATAGGCAGACTGTCCATTTTCTTTTTTTCAGATATAGAAATCACTCCTGATGTCCAATATATTTGGTATCAAACAATATCTTTATGTGTCTTTTCAGGCAATATAGAGCCTCTGAACTCAGACTAATTTTACAGAATGAAATGCATAGACTTTTACTGGAGTCTCTTTTAGGCTAGATAGAATTGGAAGTAGATTTGAGCCTTGTGAATGTTGCTCAGCTGATTTCCTCTCTGAGCTATAAACACCTATAATATATATATATATTATGTATATTTCTATATTGAAACTTGAGGTTCACAGGTGTTGAGGTTCAACATTACAACAGGTCTTTTAGACAACATGCGTGTCCCATCTAGTCAAGGTAAACCAAAGCTATGCTGAAATACACTTTTAAATATTACAGGTTATTTTGCAAATGGAAGATGTGGTGAGAGCTTTTCTTGACATTGATGCCTTCCTGTATCATTTGATAGATTCTTGTTAATAATTTTATTTTTATATAGATACTGATGGGAAATGCACTGATTAGGCTTTTTAAGAAAAGGCTTTTTTTTTTTTTTTTTTTTTTTTTTTGTGCGTGTGAAGGCTGTGTTGCTTTCTGCATATCACTCTTTTATGATTTTATTCTTTCTATAAAGTTTGGAAAAATGTGGAAATCCTCAGAACCGAAAATGTCTCCAATCTGATGCAGAATAAACCTTGAGTTTGAAGTCAAGACATGATTCTGATGGTTGTAAATTACATCTGAAACTAATGCACTGTTTTGCCTCGATTTGCACCAGCATAACTTTAGTCAGAGCACTGCATTCCCCTGGAACAAACAGTGAATGCAGTGAAAAAACTCAGTTCAGCAGTATTACCCAAAGCTGCTAATTCTTGCCCCCGATCCACAGTGTAGCTCTTCATGGAACTATGGACTGGATCAGATAACTGGTCCAGCTGAAAACATACCTCTTTCCTTTTCTTACATTTTATTATTCTTTTCTTTCTATCTTTTCTTCTCCTATGTCAATGGAATTTTTGGCACTACCTTCCACAAAACTAACATTTCAAATGCTGACTGCTTTTACCCACAGATCATTTATATATTTTCCTCAAGGATATGAAGAATAGCTTCCTGTTAAATGCAGGTCTTTTTCTCGTGTATGTTAACTACAGTGAGTCAGTCTTTTTACAGGATCCTTTTGAGTAATATAGGCAACATACTCAAGTCACTTTTTTATTATGGGAATTTTAAATCTAAGGAGTGTTACTGAAAACACTCACCTTCTGCAGCTCTCTCTCTCTCTCTGTGTGTTTGTGTGTGTGTGTATTTTGTTAACTGAGCTATTAATGAAATGCATCTGGTGCTTTGGACAACCAGATCACAGCACAAATCAAATTTATAAATCAAGTAGGTCAGTGAAGACCCATGCAGAGCATCAAATGACATGGTTATGACTGTGTTATAGACAGTTTCATTGTACCATGGACATTCCTTGCTTGCATCAGCCGCAAATAAAAAGCTTACATATTTGCTGTGCCTTGAAAAATGGATGGATTTTGAACCACATAGAAAATGAATTCCAAGCCAGCAGCTATTCTGAGTTTTGTTTAGTGGAAGAATGAAATCTGCTTCTAAGAAGTACAGATGTGTTGAGAATAAGCCTCACTTTCTTTTGCTATTTTATTTTCTCTGCTTACCTACAGTGTGCTTCGCCATTGTCAGTAGAATACAGGGAGGAAATTGAGAGGATGATTTGGCCTAAAAAGTAATGAACAGCAGCAGATGATGGAAATTCAGTCCCAGGTCAACTAAACCTTTTCCCCTGTGCTCGACTCATTATGGAACGTTTGTCACAAATAGCAAATAATCATGTTTTCAAAAACTCTATTTTAAAAATAACTGTGGTACTATTGAACGTTCATGGAAGTTTTGCCACGCATGAAGGCTAGACATTCTTCCACTGAACTCATTTCAATTCTCACTAAAGTCAGAAAATGCTATTACTCCCTCTAAGAACAGAAGGGCCAAATCCATGGCCAAGGAGAAAACAATTTAGACAAATATATAGTTTTAATTTTTCATCCTTTCCATAAAGGAATTGACTGTTTCTAAGGGAGCTAAGAGATTTTGAATAACTGACAGTATAAAGGGTAAACTGCACAAAGTGGGTTGGAATATACCTCTAACCAGGAAATAAGTTTGTCCTATCAAGGTTAAGTAGATAGGCAGCTAAAAAGAAGTTAATTTAAAGTTATATTAGTGAAGATGGAAAAAAACAGCTGGGAGTACGTAGCATACCTGTGGTACATGCAATGTGCCAACAAGACTGTTGGCACACTGGAAAATAAAAGTTTCCTTCTGCTCTGTGGGAAAGGAACAAATATCATTTTCAGAGGAAAGTCATTTGAAACAGTTGGGTCTTCTGTATGATTTCAAAATATGCTGCACAAAGTGGAACTGAGGGCATATTTCCAGAACCTCTTTTTCCAGGACAGTCTCTCTAGTCTTTCCTGCTGCTTGTTTAAAGCTGTTACTGAATAAACTGAGATCTGTTTTTCATACTAGGAAGGAGTCTCCTACCGAAACCGTGTTTGATGTAACAAGAGAAACTCATGAGATTTTATTAATTCCAAAATACAAATATCAGTATTTTTTCCTATTCAGCATTGGCTAGCCAGTCTGCAAAACTTGCCATAGCAGTTAACAGAAATTGGTATTACTTCATTCTTTAATTACAATACAGTTCTGAATATATGTAAAAATTCGCATCAGCACCACATCGTGGCAATGTTCATACACTGAACCCTGGGAAATGGTAGCGCTTAGCGCTTTTGAGTAAAACACATCATCACGGCACTCCACCTACATGTTGTGATCCATCTGGTCTGTGCCTAGGCAGCCAAAGAAAGTAGCATTCTGAAGACAGAAAAAAACAAAGCAAACTAGACACTGTTCTCAATGTTTTCAGCACTTAAGGCATATTTAGAAATGGGCCTCTCTCTGAGATTTCTGTGTCTGGAATCACTGCTGTATGTGAAAGGAAGAACATTAATAATGTGTATGGATTCATCCCCACATTTTAGCTATGTGCACCTATTTATAAGCAAATCATAGAAGTTAGGAACTACTCAGGGCTATGAGAACAGCAGTTACACTGACAGAGCCTGATACATCAGCAGAGCACAGAAGTGTGTTGGTAACCTCAAAGAAGACGTCTATAAATGTTTTCTAGACTGTAAGTATGTTTTTTTATTGGACTGGACAGTGCTTTCATTTCATTCAGAAGGTGAAGCCTGGCAGTAAAAGTTATTGTATATTCTCACAGTTGGGCTAGACATTGTTCTAAATGCATTTAAAGCCCAGCTAAATAATCAGCAGCTTGACAGTGAGTTATTTACCCCATATAATGGGTAAAAAATAGGATATACCTCTCCACCAAAAAAATAAATTGCTAATTTTCTATTAGAAACACCCTTAAGAAATGAAGTTGCACGTACTGTCAAACAATTAAAATGAATAAAAGGATAAAAATATCTCAGCAAAAAACAATCAAATCCTAGCTCTTATGCTCATATAAATTAAGATTTCTCTTCAGACCTAGAATTTCCTTTGAAAGGTGATGTGGAAGCAGCAGTTAAATGCATTTGATAATTAAAGGTTGTTTGATAGATTATTTCACTACTATTTCTATTATAGAAATGATAACTCAAATTTACCGTGCTTTTGGGGCACATGGAAGACATGTAACTATTTAGCTGTAAATGTCCTTTATGGCTTTGAGTATATTTTTAAGTCATCTCCATTGTAAGAAAAAATGAGAAGTAACTAATGCAAATTCATAATCCTACTGAGAATTCTTAAGAGCAACAAACCTCTAGAGTTTTTGACTGTGCATTTTTAGGTAGGGTTGCTCACGGGTAGTTATATGGAAGTACAGGGTTGATTTATCCCGGATAAGTTTATCTGTGCTTTGTCTCCACTTGCTCACAATAGCATCACTCTCCCTTTGTAATTTATGTCAGACTCGCATTCCACTATGCAAAAATGTCACCTCTTCAACTCCAGTGAATGGACGTTTTCTCCTTATTGCCTTTTAGTAAATGAGCTTATTTTTAGCACAGAAGACAGGATGGTACTTTCAGAAATGAAAGATTGGCTTGACTATTGAGGAATCCCTGCTGTTCACTTTGGGGATCTGATATGTATTCATGAATATTTTAACTACTAATCTAATTTCATTTTGATATCCTTCAGAAAAGGAATAGTATTTTGATCGGCGTTGCTTATGCTTCAGAGACAACCCTGACGATGATTTCCATCTGCTTCTGCCGTTGTGTTTCTGTGGATGGTAGGCCAATGCCTATATACAGTCACTGAAAGTATGGGTTTATTTTTATTATGGTGTTTATACCTGTCCCCTTTGAAAGCCATTTATTTTTGAATTATGTTGCCTTTTTGTTTATTAAGACACCGATATAGGACTGAAAATAGTGAAAGATTATGTCCTATCCCTAAAATCACCAGGGTAATTATTTGTGTGCGAGTACAGTTTTACTGACTTTAGAAGCAATAGCGGTGAATTTGAATCTGCTGTATGACCTGTCCCATTCAGGTTTTACTTTTCTCTCTCTGCATTCACAGCTGCTTTAAGTTGCTTGAATCACTGTTACGCTTTATGCTTTTAACAGCATAAACCAGTTGGATGCTGGGTTTTCCAAGCGACCTCCTTTCTCTAGTGACTTCACCAGCTCCCCAAACGCTAGTCACACCACACATTTACTCCCTTAAGAGCTGTGCAATGGGTAGTGAGATAAATTTGGAGAGTAATTCCAGCTTGTTTTATTTGTTCTGGTGGCCTTAGTTCTTACTTCTCTTTACCAGATCAAAGCACAATGATACAAGTACTACAGACAATGTAAGAATTAAAATAATTTTGTGCATCAAGTGAAAAGTGATAGCAGGTATATAAAAGCACACATATTTTTTTTATGTAATTCATAACGACCTGTGGAATTCACTGTCATCTGGGTACGTCAAAGAACATCAGACTTACACAGTCATTAAGGACTACCACAGTTAAACTGATGGATATACATTATGAAAAATAATGTATCTCTTAAGGTTCTGTATCTAAGTAAAATAATAACTAGGCTTAGAGAAAAAAGGTTGATTTTCCTGTACTTGTGTAGCTTCTTGAAAATTTCCTTTCAACATTTTTTTCATGTAATTGGCTTCACATGTGGCAAATAATGTTGTAACTTGGACCTATGTTTAGTTTGTAAAGACCATTTGGTTGTTGCAAAGAATATAAGTTAGCTTATTGAACTCTTGAACTTGAATGAGTGAAGGTTTATAAGCCTCACTTTCAGTTTTCAGAACCTTAAATTCATGTGTTCACTGAATTATGGTGAAAAAATATTCAAATCTTCTTTGTATTTCAAAAGAAATTTCTTTATTAAAATTCTGATTTTAAAACTCTCTTGATGTGGAAGTCAAAGCATGCCCCCAAAATAATGACTAAAATAAAATAAATACATTTATGAAAACATCATACTGATTATGTGATTATAAACAAAAATAAATAAATATGTAATAAATATGAACTGTCATAGCTTAGGTCAGTCTTTTTATTACAATAGCAGGCAGTGTGCAGTAGGTGGGAGTACAAAAAATTTGGTTGTGGTCTTGAATTTTTAAAATGCATTCAAAATTCAAAAGGGAAATCTTTGAATCCTAAGAGAAATGATGCAGGGAATACAGTGTTCTTTCTATTTATTCTCTTCCTTCAAGTTTAAGAGTGGTCTTTGTTAGAGCATTACGAACTTACAGATTTTCGGAAGAGATGTAGGACCGTTTTTTCAAAAATGTTGAGCTGGGTGAGATTAAAATTATCATTATTGTCATTTACAGTCATGCACTTTCTGTCATAGGAGGTGCCAGTCAGTGTCTGCCCTGGACAAACTCAAGTTGGTTCTCCACAAACTGGGTGTCTGGCTGGTGTACATTGGAATATTTCATTGATTCCTGTGGGATAATGTATCTGGCCTCAGTTTATCATGTATTTGACATCCAGGTTAGCAAAATCAAAGAGTTTTTGAAATTCAGAACTGTCCAATTTATTTGTAATATGCTTGCAAATTCTTAGTTTAATTGTTAAGTATCTCCAACCCTATTTCCGCTTCTGGTGCCTGTCCAGTGCATGTGTTCGTCACATCAGTCTGTTAGTTAGGTATGGCTTTTTTCCCTAGTTGGATGGTGAGGGGGGAATATAGAATAGAAAGACTGGAAAATTCTAATTTTACCTCAGTTTTATTCTGCATAGGAAACTAAGTGATGAGGAATAAGCATTTCTGCCTGATTTGGGGCATTCTCCAGAACACCTATTCTTTCTTTCTCACTTTTGGTGACCTCTCTGTTCTGTGGGTATGTGACGAGTATTTTCTTCCTGACTCACGTTCTGGTCTAATAAAGTTGCTCACTGTTGGCCACACTGAATAAATAATAGTGAGCTACTTTACTATTCACTACTTTATTGAACTGCAGTTCAAGCGTTTCAAGTCTTTGTCTTAGCAATATCTGGCAGTGATTAGTTTTAACAGATCCACCATCTTCCAGTGTTTATGAATATAAAACTCACTAGAAGTGAAAAGGAGCTTGGTCACAGATGAATAAAGAGAGGCCCTGGGAATGTTGTGTGTTCAAACATCCGTCAGTGGGAGCTCTGACAGACTTTGACCCCCAGGACCCTATAAGTGGAAGAGAAAAGGGCAACTGAATTACTATTTCTATTTCAAAGTGGCTTTTCCTCTGGAAGATCATTTGATAAAGAAATAAACTGAAGGATAGGAAAATGCTGCTGAAGTTTCATTTACATTAATTCTGTTCTTTCAGTGGTGACAAATTTAGCAAGAAAACATATTCAAATGAAACTTGGCTTGGGAAAAATTCCCAACTTCTAGGTGAGCATTTTCTTTATCAATCTGGAATATGGAGATATTTTAAATATGCTTAAATTTGTGCTGAATTAAGTTGGATGATACATTTTTAAAAATAAGGAGTTTAGAAATTCAGTGTCCTGTTATTTGCCAATGACTTCAAGAAAGTATTTGACACTTATTCAAAATTATGCAAAGAATTAATTCTGCATATGGTTTGTGGGAAGTGTATTCACAGTCTTTAATATTTGTACTGAACTTGGATCATTTTAACTGAATGCCTGTGTTCCGTGCCTTACTATATGTTTCTGTCCTTTGGTTGTATGAATTCCTGGACTTGTGCATTCCACATTTCTGTAATTTTTTAAAAAAATATTTTCTCAAAAGTCCTATTTGTGTGGAAACATTTACTAGTAGAGTAGATCACTGGCATGTCATTGAAAATGAAATAAGCATTTAGCTAGGCTGACCAGCTTGCCTGAAATGGACAACTTATTCCAAGTAAATATATTTGGTCATTTTTACTTTAAGGGAGCTTAGTCAAGATTTTTATAGAAATGGCATGAAGACTGAAAAAGATTGAAATTTTGCTAGTGTATTTTGAAGGAAAAGAAATCTGATAGCTTTCATTTTGGATTTGTTGTTTTCATGACCACTGCTCAGAATCATCTCTCCTCTGAAATATATGGTGCAAAATTAAGTATTCTTAATACAACATCTGTCTTAAAATTTATACGTAGAATAGATTAAAAGATAATTATTTAAAATACAACGAGGAAACATTAAAAACTTCACAAAAATAATTTATTCCTCTTAAAAGAAAAATAAGAATATTAGAAAAAAAAAAAACAGAAATGTGGAATTTTAGTCAGGGCTAAGACTCTTCTTATTACTATGCTAAATATGCTGCCTATACTTCACAGAAGGCTAAAAAAACTATTGAGAAAGAGAGCAAATATATTGGATGACTCCTTTTTTCTCACTGTTTTCACCTTCTGTCTTGATTCATGTATCTGACAACCAGTTTCTTCATGCCACATTCAAAAGAAACATAAGTTTAACAGCATAATGTGCACCCTCCCCTTCAAATTAATGATATTACTCTCTTGGATTCTGCAGTCAAACAAGAAAGTCCTCCAGAAGTACTCTTAAATATAATGCAGAACCATTTAAAATTGCTTAGCAGGCAATAAAGAGGGAGCACTGTGTTTGGGAGAAAGTTAGGCCTGCTCAAGCCACACTGCAAGAGCATTTCCTCACACCGGCAGGGGCGAAGTGGTCTGTCCATGGAGCATGAAGACTCAACCCTGGCCAGCCACTGAGCTGTTTCACGTTTTTTTCTCTCTAGCCATTCCCTTTCTGAACAACCCAGGTTTCTAGGTTCCTGTATCTGTGGCCACTGACTCTCCTGTCACAATTTTCCCGTCAGGGTCTGCTACTGAATTTGGTGATTTTTTTCTGAGGATGGTGTCTCTGAAGGGAGAGACAGATTTTACTGAGTAGTTGATAACATTTATCAGATACTATCAGTCCTAGTTAAGGGTAAAGTGAGATATATAGGTCCTCTTTCAGAAGAACCATGGCATAAAGAAGAGAACATATCTCACAAAAGGAACATCTTTGCCACTGCAGTTTGAGAAAGGACAATCATTTATGGACCCAGATCGACATTTCAGTCCCACTTCCTAGCAAAACAGGGCCTTCTCTGACTTTGGCTGAGATTCTTTGGTATCAAATTGTCTTTAACTTCAAACTGTGGTATCAGCCAGCAGTGGCAGAGCTGACACCACACAGCTTCTAAACACAGAAAACCAGAATATTCTTCTTTCAAACCCGAGCTGATAGACAGTTGTAGCTTTGACAAATAAGTCAGGCTTAGTCCAAAGCATGGGCAAATAGACTTCCTGGCATGTACCTGAGGATATGACTGCTACAAGAAATATGTGGGTTACAGCATGGGTCCTGCGATAGATTTGCTGCCAACTTGGTTAATGGAGTTCTTTGTAAAATGGTCATATGTTCAATAGGCGAATAGTTACTCTGAATTTGAAGCTAATCTTTACATTCTGCCTTTGAGTGAAAATTCATATGGCTATTTCTTGCCTTTCTGTTATGTACCTCAGCCAGGTAATCTCTTTAAGCCTTCTAGCTGCCCTGTAACAGTTGCATTCAACTGCATGATCCTGAAAAGATACTGGTAGCACATTTGTTGTGGTCCCCAAAGGTTTAGTTGAGATAGAATGAGTTTGGAAAATTTTTGATAGGCATCAATACAATGTAGATCATTTTTTCACAAATGTTTGCACAGCACTGGCCTGCATTTCAAAATGAGATAGACATTATTAATAAAATCATGTTTCTCTACAAAAAAATCAATTGTTTCAATGAATTTTAAGCAGAAATCTAATCCTGAGGATGAAAAAAATTGAAAAGAAACTTAGGCAACAACCATGGGAAGATATTACTCCATCTATCAAGAAACTGACACATCTACCTACGCTCTGTATATACAAAAACAGCCAACTTTTATTACCTATGGTATGATTTGATTCTGCAACACTTTCTTTAAAGAAAATACTGTGACACAGGAAGTACTTTTGCTCGTATGAAAAGATTTGGATTAGTCCATGGAGATTCTCCCCACAACCCGTGTTACATAGTGATTTTAGGCATTTGCAGGTTTCATGATACTGTTATTAAGGCCAACCACTTGAAAAGACGTTCATCTGGGGAGTTCTTCCTTTTTTCTCTCTCCCCCCTGCACCGTGTAAAATTGCGCAAGCAGCACAGGTCTGTAATTTTCTTTCTTCAAGCCTGTAGAAGTACATTTACTCCCAGGTGCGCTCCAAAAGTGCTTCTGGTTACAGTATCTGATTGTAACTTCTGCACAGATTAATGATTTCGGCCTTGGATACTAAGACCTGTTCAGTGCCCATATTCATCATCTGTGCTTCCCCCTATTTCAGTGGGCACCTGATGAGCAACCTTCGCTAAACTTCTGTGGTAGCTAGTGATAGCTTTGAATTGATTCTGTTTAACATCAAGAAACAGATATGTTTCAGAGACTTTTTTTCTGTGTTTGAAACAAATAACCTAACAATTTTGTACATGAATAACAGGCTACTCAGTGGAAAAGTGGGCTGTTACAGACACTTTTTTAAAAATTTGCCAAGTATTATAGCTTTACCATCAAAAAAGAGTTATTGCTAATGTTGCCATGCATACAGATACCTTTTATTATCAACTTATATTCAACTTTACCAACTTTACTATAATATTGATCTTTTCTGCAATCTGCTAAGCGATTTTTTTTTTCCCCTGGAAGGAGTTTATTTTTAAATGCTTTCAAGCTTTATTAAAATATGTTTGTATCTAGATTGTTCTGCTCATTGATTTTTGTTTTCTCCTAATCCAAAACTCTTATTATCTTTGTGTCATATCAGAACAAAAAATTATTACAAATATTGGAGAACGTTATGTGAAATAAATGATATAACCGTTATTTGCTCAGCACTATTGACAACATTAATTGTCAGTTTTATTGTTTACGGTGGGAGTGGCATTCTGTAATAGCTGGAACATGTATATTATGAAAAGAGATTGAAAAGAAAACATATTTTTATTCCATACAAAGGTTTATGGGGGAAAGTGGAAGAGGGAGAGGAGGGAAACCCTTCCAAAATATGTAATCTTGAGTTGTCATCTTCTTTGCTTGCATTCTGCTGATCTGCAGTAATACTATCACTAGTGACAGACATCTCACTGAACAGTTTAAAGGATTCTCAGCTTTTTCTTGATTTCTCCCCCTTTCATTTCCCTAGGGGGAGCTCACTTTACAATTCTTTCATCAAAACTCAGATTCCCTACTGATATTTTGATCATTTCATTCTCACCTGGTGGTTTTTAAATTGAGCCTTCCACGGCAGCAGTCTTTGCATTAGAGCTACCCTTCCAGTGTGAAGCCGTTGCATTGCCACCACTGCCTTTTATTAACTCGTGAAGGTAGGGGGACCCATTTCCAGTCTTTTAAAATGTGTTAGTGAGGAAATGCCTATTGCCCAAAGATAGCCTTTCTTGCTTTTCTCTTCACTTCGAACTGGTCCTGTGATGTCCATAACAACAAAAGTCCTTAAGCTCCCTTCCCTCTTCTTTGGAAACCGCAAGAACTTTTGTTTTGCCCATTTCCATCACGAGTGGCAAAACAACACTCTTCACAAAACTGAAGGATGGCTTCTAGTTAGAGCAGGTTTTCTACTATGCCAAACACTCTGCTTTCATGAGTTTCTTTTTCTTTTGGAAAAATTATGATTTGTTAGCTAAAAGAAGAATGAAATCTGGAGACATAAAAAAAAGAACTGACCCACATTTTCCTGTTTCTATTTTAGTTTTATCCTAATATAGATTGGAAGGGTATTTCTTTGCCCTGACAGTTCACTTCCAGCCCCTGGGGCAGATACAGTCTATTAACTCACTAATCAGCTCTTAAGCTAATATGCTCTTTCCCCTTCCTTCGCATGAATTAGCATGAGCATACATTTATTGTGCCCTTGCCAGCTGAACTGCTGTGCAATGTGCAGTTTAAAGTGATGCAACACTTAGAGCTGCACTGAAATGTTTTGGTGTTTCTGCTCTTTCCGTGTGGCTCTGCATGACAGCACAGAACAAATTTGCCCAATTACATGGCCCATCAAATTACCAGACAATTAACTCACTCCAAAGTTACTAGTCCCTTGCCTCCTGCCCGCCTGTATTATCTGCAGCCCTTTGATGTGGTAATGTCTTAATAATACCCATTCTTAGCACTGTAGTAATTTGTGAATGGCCCTCAGGTAAAATACAGCATTCCCACAAAGGTTTCTCCCTCCCCTTCTAGCAAGACTATTGAGTTCACAGGTTTATAATCAATTTTTGCCTCCTTCTTCAAAATCAATCACTACCTCCAGGCAAATCCCTTTTAAACCATCTCTCCTGCTTTCCCAGATCTCTGGCGAATTGAGACTGTCTACAACACAGTGATGTGTTTCTTTCCCCTTTACTACAGCCAGCTCTGACACACTCTTGTACATCTCTCAAGGAGACAAAGTGTTTTTATTCAAGACTGTGAGGCATTAGAATTTGACAGGAATCTAGACTTTCAATAGAAGGGGAAAATGATATAACTAGGGAGTAGATTTAACTGTCTACACATAGACAGTTTTGAGATGCTCTTGGCTTGTGACCACTGGCATCCAGCTGCTGCAGCAAAATGGTGTGGATCTCATACGTACTAGCCTCATATGGGGATCCTGGACAACCTAAGGAAGCTGACCTGCTGCCAGATGACCAGTTTTAGGTAACTGAATCAAAACATTAAAATCTAACAGTGTGACTGAGTGCACTCCAGGGATTCAGATTTCAAAGACTTGATCCTCAACTTTATCAAATATTGTGATGTGATTTGCACTCAAAATCTGATTTCCAGAAAGCTACTTCAGCCTGGACGTGTTGTAGGCATCCTCATACCATAATCCTGGCAAGAGAAGCAAAAAACCAACAGCTGTCAAGAGATACTCTGGATTTTACCACTTGATTTCTCCCAAGGGAAAGATGTTTCCTTTTTTAATTGTACCAGTCAGAAAAGTTCACTTGGGTGGGGCTCTCTGGCATTTTAATCCATTTTTGCTAGTGGACATACCTGGAATCTACAAGAAATATTGCTGTGGGAACCAGGGGTCTTCTTTTGGAGCCAGAGGGGGCAGTTTCTCTCCTATTATTCCTGCACACAGGCACTTCAGTGAGAAGTATTGGCATTTTTTTCCCCTTTTATGGCTAGGGATCTGGGTGACAGTTATTGACAGCTGCAGTAAGGAAACTACTGCTGTGTGTTAGCTTCCTGCTCCATGCAGACTGCAGACTTTGATGCCGAAGGACAGTGTGACTCTGTAAGTGGAAAGATATTGATGATTTATTTTTTCCCTTCTCAGTGAGTGAGCTCTTCTATTTCCCTTTTCCAAGAAGGGAACTATGTTGCCTTTTGGATGTTGAATTTATTTTCATCTATGTACTAATTCATCAAAGTAATCCAAGCAATCTGCTTGCTGCCCAGACAGAAGTGTAGTAAATCAAATTATTGTTTGATTTAGTTTTGTTTATAACATACCTAAGAGGAACCTAATTTAAATAAATAATTCTGGTAATTATTTTGAACATTTATTTGGACTTATGAATTGTCTGTCAGATTAAATATTCTAAACTGATAGTTCTGAGTACACTAATTGGAAGCAGAACTCATTTGGTTTCATCTGAAGTTTGGTTTTGATCTGAAAAAACATGAATTTATTGCAAAAAAACAGATCTTAGATGAATTTGCTATGCTTTATTCATGAGACTGCTCCCACAAAAAATACAAAAATACAAAAATAGAAGATGTACCTTGCATTGCACTGTAATAGGTATAATGAGCTGGATTTCATGGAAAAAGAGAATATCTTTGCACAACAAGGATTAAAGTAAACAAGAATTTGCAAGAAAAGAGAAGAAACACAACCCTCCTAACAATCAAATCCCCGAAATATTGAAAGGAAAACATAATCTTCAGATTTCAGGTGTAAGAAAATCTCTGATAGCTGGGTTAGGAAAAAATCTACAGGAATTCTTTTTGTAATTACCCACCTCAAAGCTCAGGAATAATTTTTTTCGTATTGCCACTGCTGGCTGCTGAAAGGCAGCATTGTATTCCTATACTCCTACATACTACAACAGATTGATTTTATTTTCAACCCAGTCTAAAGAACAGTTTTCTTCTTCCTGTCACTCAAATTCTTCTTTTCAAGCTCAAGAATCCTTTCTGTAAGATAACTCCTAGGAGCCTGAAATTGCCTGTTATGAGCATTCACAGACTCTGCTGCATGACATCACCAAATATGAAGTCTCAAAATAAATGTTGCATCACAAAGCATGTTTGGACAGGCTTTGCCGCTGACTGATAAATGTCATGAAATTAAACTGCATTGCATTCTTCCTAGGGCATTTCACTTTGAAGTTTATCAGTACCTGTTGATCATTGCTTTCTGCTGCAAAGAAATATTTTAAGACAAAATTGGTGAAGTTCACGTTGCTTTTGTGAGTGTTTTTGTAGCAGTTTTTTTACACTGTTTATATGGATTTATGCAGTCTGAACGTTTGCAGATGTCCAGTAACATACCAGATTTTCACTGCCAGATGAACTCACTGTCTTGCCTTAAATTTCCATAATTCTGAGTACTACAAAAACTGACAAAAACTAATGGATACAGTGCAAAAAACAAATATAAGGGTTATCATTTCCTTGGCTAACTTGTTGATGAGGACAGATCACTTGAATCTCGGAAGCTGTTCTTCTGACAGATACTCCCACACTTTGTGGGCAGAGCTGTCACAGCCAGATCTAATTGAGGATGTTTTTTGAAAATAGTGTGAATTTTCTTTCTTCCTTTCTTCTGAGACTGTAAGTGTAACTAATATTGCATGTCAGATTTCCTAACCTTGGAAATTAAGCTTACTGTCTCACTTCCACCGGAGGAATAGAAATGTCATACTCTATAGATCTCTGCTACTTTCAAAGAATTGTGATCCTAGAGACTTCTGTGTTGGTGTGGTACAAAACTAGAAAATAAAGCCCAACAAATACATCTGGGAGCACCATTCCAGAGCCACAAGGAAAGGAAGGTGGAGGTTTTTAAAAGGAAGAGACGTGGAAACATGATTCATATTAACTTTGTTGGATATTAGTCTTTTTCGCTTGAATTTTAAAGGCTGCTAATACCTTCATGGCATTTCAATATCAGTCTCTCAGAAATCTGAATAGATAGAAGGCATCTGTAACCTTGTATTAATTTTCTAATGTGGTGGGTGGGATGACCACTAATCGATACTATCTTGGGCAACAAAGAGTAGGGATGTGAAAATATAATATAAATATATCAGTACTGCTGTGTGGTTTATTAGAATCGATGGCCTCAAATTAAAAATGTTGCCACAGCTGTTCTGAATTAATCTATTCTTATCTCTCAGCTGAGCTGAATTTCTTTGTTTTTGTATAATCAGAACAGAAATGCATTAAACACTTAATATTTTTGCTCAAGAAAGAATGCAAATACTTAACTTTGTTTTGTTTTCATCTGAGCTCATCGTTATCCGGTGCGTCCATCTGAAGAACATCAGCCATGTGTCTCTCAAGGCTTTTCTGCCAGAGAATATCAGTTTTCTTTGGGAAGGAGATGAGAATAATATTAAGCAACTGACACATATTCCTTGGCTTTAGGTGGCAAAATCTGTTTCAATAGTTTCTCTTTGGAGATATTGTGTGGAGATAGGGCAAAGACTAACTAAACTAACATGAACTCTAACAATGAACTTTTTCATAAGTCAAGACAATCTGTACTGAAAGCAGAATGAAAGTTGGAGCACTTACTAAGCATAAGTTTATGCATGGTGGAAATTTATGAATCTCACTTAAATAGAATTTTAGTCTGCAAAAGAGTTTGTGTGATAAAATGATGCACTTGTTTTACAATTATTTTGAAATGATAGCCTGAGTGGAAAAAAAAAAAAAAAATCTTGGAGTATTAGAAATGGTATGATTAAAATTTTCAAAAGCACTTGTCGTGTTTTTGTCTGAATGTCTTTCTAACCTACAAAGCCACTTGTTTTTCAATAATTTCTTATATAACTAAAAAATCATTTTAGCAAGAAACATTGAACTACTTCAGTCTTACTGTCAACAGATACTTGCTGACATTGAAATAAGAGTGTGGAAGATTAAAAAAAGTAATTACAGATGAGTAATAAAGACCTGAAGTTTAACTGAGTACAAAGAAAAAAGTCTCTACTCTTAACTGAATTTTGGAATCACTGACTGAAGTTCACAGAAATAGCTGAAACTGACTGAAAAACTCCCATTGATTTGAACGAAGCCAGGTGACCATCACAAGTTTCGCAAAGTTAAAGAGCTGATTTTGAAAGAGATATTTTGAAAATCAAAATTATAATAATTCAACACCAGTTTTCAACTGAGAATCAGAAAATTTTGTTTGAAAATAGAATTTAAAAAGATATATTGATGCAAACTTTTAAAGTTGGAATGTATTAGATAGCAGAATCAGAAGACTAATTTCATCTACGAAGGGTTTGATTAATCCTCTTATAAGTGGTTGTTTAAACAACATTCTTATTCCATATGTCAATATTATAGTCATCATACATATTTCTTCTTTGACTTTCAGAATAATTTCATGAATAAACTGCCTTCAGCAACTATATATCGATTTATCATTTTGACATTTACTAATTTGTCCCAAATTAAAAAATAAGTTTTTATGTCAGTGGGATACTGTATATAACCTAAATGTATTGTTAACCTTCAATATCACAGATTTAAGAGAAGATATTTTGATTTTCAGATTGAGATTTCCCCATCAGTCTTGAGAATAAACAGAAGACACCAGTTATGAATTTAAATACTATTTAAAATTGTGGTTGAGAAAACACTTAATAATTTTTAAGTAACCTGGCTTAAGTAATCTGTTGATCTGGACCTAGGCTAAGAAAAGATAGTGGTGGCTTTGGGATAGATTTTTCCGAGTAATCTTCTTTCAGTTTTCTTTCAGTTTATTTTCTAAGTATACCTTCTCTTTAGAGATAGGGCAGTGAGGCGAGGAATGCCTTTATATTTTGGTTTTCAAAGTAATGTTTTGTTTCTTAATGATGTGAGGCATTCTTTAAATATCATTTTTAAGCATACTATTACTTTTGGTGAACATAAACTGTTTAAAAGAAAATTATGAGAAAAAAAAATTATATCACACATCCCATAAATGAGTGATCTAATTATTTTTGATTTTTCATAAATTTGAAAGCTACAGTACAGTAATTAAAACTTCATTCTATAAAAATTGCCCACAAATTTTACTGTATCCTTCCTGTAACCACCTAAACTCAGGAAAACTTGTTGGTTCACCACTAATGGATACTCCAGGGAGTACATGAAATACGATTGGCTGCCAACACATTTTCTCTGAATAAAAATCTGATTTCTCTTATTGCAGTATGATTTTGATCTTTAGGTGAAAAGAATCATAGTAAGTGTAAAATATAATTAATGGAAATAAACTACATCACAGCTATCTTTAAAGAACCTCCAAAGCTCTTTACATGTATTTATTACTTTTCACAATGTATTTTTAATGTTGTTAACTACACCCCAAGAAAGAGGTGATACCAGCAAAGTAGAGGGCAATGAACCATTTTAGATTGTCCAATTATTTATTTTTAGAGTCATACAACATGGCCATGTAAGCTCAGCAAAAGACTTCAGTGTAGTTTCTTTTACAAGCAGTGAATATATATAAGATTTTTAATTTTTAAAATGTGTTTGTGTGGAAAGATGTATTTATTTAAGCTGAAATCATATTTCTGATTCTTCCCCAAAAATTCCAAATAGACTTTTTTTTATCATGTTTGATATATAGTCTAGTAAATTTTTTCAAATGTAACACACAGGAGCAACTACATAAAAATAAAAGGGAAGGTACTCTGTTCATTAGCTTACCCATCAGTGGAGCATTTTCTGCATTTTAATACATGCAATAGATCAGTAAAACATTTCTTAGAAATCTTCAGACTTTGAAAACTGGCAAAGCTTATGGGTTCATCTAATCTACCTTCAGTTGCCTTCTAGCAGGATTCTTCTTTACTCTTGTGGCTTGTCCACCTCTTTAGACAATACCAATCTTTAAAGCATTTGTCAAATAAAAATTCTTGCATAGAAAATTACAGTAAATAATATACAAAATATAATGTTACATTAGGAAACTTCTGTAGTTTTAATTTCTATGGAAGCAGGACCTACTACCGCCTTTTGGTGTCCACATTGGCCAGCCTCTTTTAACTCTCTTTTCTTCATCAGCCTAGCAGAAAACTAAGCATGTTCTGTCAGCAGGAGTATATAAAAGTGGGCTCTAAAAAAGAGGCATATTGGAAAGGCCAACCCGGTTGGTGACAGCAACACATATCATGCCCTCTCCCTCCTCAGCTGGTAAGTGCCCACCTCTCTGCCACTTAAGTGGGGATTTGGTGTTTAGTCCTCAAAGGTGCATCAGAAAGTTAGGCACTCAGATCTCATCATTTTAAGTTGTTGGGCTCCTTTTTTATTATTATTTTTAAGATGTTTCTTAAATAGAAAATGTATGTTATATGTGTTTTTTTTTTTAATACTTGACAAGCTGTTTCACAGCCTTGTAGGCACTTGCACATCACCATGAATAGCCAGCCCTGTGGCATCCATTTACAGGCTGTGCTGTGGACAGTACAAAGCAGGCTACAGAGAATTCCTATCTGTCATTCACCAGAAGAGCCTCAACATTCCCATTTTCCTTATGAATGCAGCTGCTATGACAGCTGCCCTTCTGTTTCTTCATCTCTTTTACTCCCACTAAAACCAACAGATGTCCTCAAAGTGCTCCTATCAGTCAAAATATTTCTATGAAGAACAAGGCTATAATGTTGCCACAGAAATGCCAAGCCAATAATAATGCCGTACCTGTGATGCAAAAAAGTTCTCATGTGAAATTTAGATGACTTTTTTTTTCTTTTTCCCCCAAAGGACAATAACATACTTTGAAAGCAACATTAAGTTATTTTTATGAGTTATATAGCACTTTTTCCTATACAAAAGGCTTTTGTGATGCTATTTCCCCCTTTTTTTGTAACATATGAATTTTGTTTGTATTTTATATTAATGAGTGATATTGCTCCAGATCAGCACCTAGAACTGACCTAGAGATGCTGTGCTGTTTACACTGCATATGACTTTGGAACTGAGAAGCAGTGGCTCAGAGAAGCAGATGTACAAGGAAGAGCAATATGTACTTTAACGAGAACAGCAGTCTTCCTTGTGTTCCTAATGGTTTTAGCTTTCTAATGATCAAGCATTATTGATCTTCTTTCCTTCCTGCCTTTGCTTGTGCTGAAACTTCTTTCTGTGATCCATGGGGGGATAAGTACTAAGCCATAGCATCAGCAGAAATCCTTCCAGCACAGGCAAGGGGAACCATTTGGTTTGTTGCGATTTCTGCTTTCTTTTTTCTTTTTTTTTTCTTTTTTTTTTTTTTTATGTGACTCTAACAAAGTGGTTGTCTTCCAGCTGCAGCAAAGCAAACCAAATTGTATGTGCTAAGGGCTCCTGCATTCCCCAGGCTCAAAAATAGTGCTGGGACTATCGCGGCATTGCCCTGCATTATTTAAAATCAGACATGCTTAGATTCAGACATATTAGTAATTCCTTTGGTTGGCCTCTCCTTGCGGTTTCCATGGCAACAGTTTCCATTGCCATTAGTGTCTCCAGGGCCCAGCCTTGCTCACATGTGCCTCATCTGCTCCTCTTCCAGCACAACAACTGATAGCTGCGATATAACTGTATTCAGATGTCTTGTGATCTCCGTATTATTCATCGCAGAGATCGACGTCTTTAGTGTTGCCCCCTTTTTTTTGCTGTGTTCATTAGCACTGGGTGCGTAACTGCCTTCTGCATATTCCCTTCCAGGAAACCACTGGGGATGGTTCATCTCTATTTCTGACGTTACTTTGGACTGAAATACCTCTGGAATTCTAATTACGGGTCTTAGCAGATGCACACATTACCTTTTCACAGCTCCATTTTTGCATTTTCTTGCATGGACTGCATTGGGGCTGCGGAGGCCCTCAGCAACAGTGCTGTCCCACCGAAACCAGTGAGACCTGAGGAGGTGTCCCCCACTGCTCTTCAGAGAGCAGGGATAGGATAGGACTGCCCTGGGGGAAGACTGCTCTGAAACTGGGCCCTAGAAACCTGTGGCCAGAGGATCTGACAGTGTTCAGAGAAGAAAAATATAACTGACAGAAGGAGAGATGAAGATAAGAAAATGAAATAGCTTATCAGAGTCCACAGAAACTGCCAGTGATAAGACCAAGGCCAAAAATTTAGTCTACCAGTCTCAAGTTTGCTATCATATACCATGTATGATTGCAACTATTCATATCCACACTGAGTGAAATATCCTTTAGAGCTATGATCATGCAAGAAAATGTGAATTTTTTCTAATGCTTGAATACAAGAATCTCCTAATAACACCTAAAAACACCAGAGAATTTTTGAAAAGGAATATTAATGCAAAAAGAAACAATATTTTGAAATTCCAATTTTCACTTTCTTTTTTGGTAAGGAAGATAAAGGTATGAATGCATGAAAAGTAATGTTATTGTAAGATTCCATGAGATGGAATCTCATTTATTATTACTTAAAAAGAATCAAAAATTCCAAATTTACCTCTGCTATTTGATCTTCAGTACAATAATATTGCAGTGTTCAACTGCAATGTTAAAAGTAAGATGTAGTAGTATTTTTCATAAAGCAGAATCCAATCCAAAGTTACCTAGAAAGGTTTCTTTCTCCCTCTCTCTTTTTTTTTTCTTTTCTTTTTTCTTTTCTTTGACTAGATTTATTAGATCAATTCCATATTTCAACTTTGACTGGAATTATTTCAGAATGTTTACTGGACTATCTAGAAGAGCACTGCATGAGAATTAAATTAAAATATATGCTTTTCATAGTCATATTCATTTTTTCAAGCCTATGCTGAAAAGTTAAGGAATTGAATTACAGACCAAAATAATTTGCATCACTTCTTAATATTTGAGAAAAAGGTGTTTTTTTTTTTTTTTCTTTCCTCTTGAGATTGTTATGGAAGATCAACAGTATACTTCAAGAATGTAGCTTAGGTAGGAATGCGTATGTCCCCAACTCCATTCCAGACTGCATGCAATTCTACTTCTACTTTAGGAGCATTTGTCTTTTTCTGAAGATTTTCTGTCTTCAATTTCTGAAGAGGATGATAATCATCCTAATAACACCCCCCACTTCTGTTTTTACCAGTTCTATAATGGTGTTTGCAGAAGATGATGTTAATTTATGGTTCTTAATAATGAAGATAGCCAAGTGGTAGTGTCACATAGTGCCTCAGAGAGCTAGACGGGAGTGCTGTGAGCTCCCACAGCCTGCTAAGTGCCGTTGCAGCAGTGCCGCTCCCCCACCTTCCTTTGCACCAGCTCTCAGGTAAAAATGAATGCTGTTGTTGATTTCCTGGAGCTCCAGTTCATAAATGTTGCCATGCCTGGTCAAACAGTTATCTCAAAAAGTAAGAGGCAGTACCTCAAAATCAAACAAACAGAAGGATTAAATTAACACCTAGGTGTAGCAACAAAACTGCCCCACGTAAAGTGCATTTACTCTGCAGGGTAAGGTACAAACAGGAATGGGCTGCTGAGGCAGTCTAGTCACAGGAGATGAAAAGCAGGAAGAAAATGCCAGCCTGGCTCTCCACACAGCCCAGCCTGGCTTCCAGCAGACCTCACATTAATGCTATTTCTGGATGCCCCACTGGAGCCCTGGATCACCTCCCCAGGAACCGCCAATTGCAAGGCGCTGTCACTGAGGTTGCACCTGACCAGCAAACTGAAAGCGGCTGGCTCCTGAGGCCATCTGCCTGCAAATCTCCTTCTGCGCCAGAAAACATTCTCCTCCTCCAAAATAAGGAGATTTTACAGCTTTTGCCTAAGGGAAGCGTCTCTGGTTCGCTCTCAGCCTGTGCTGTTGGGCAGGAATGTGCCAGGAAAGGTCCTGGACTTTTCTCAGCACCATACAGCTCCTCAGCACATATCAGTGCATCAGGGTAGAGACAGTCTTAAAGAACACAGCAGGCTACCAAAATACACGAGATGCAGTAGGCACGACAGATTAGGTCCAGTCCCTGCACGAAAAAGGTTATAACCCCTCTCTCTCCTCACCCTGTGTGTTGGCTGACGTTATCTATCAGAGCAAGTGAAATAAGGTCTGCTGCAATACAAATAATCAGCTCCTGCCTTAGCCTTTGAAATATACACTCATAAGTCCTGGAGAGCGGTTTCTCTCAAAATAAACTATGCCGATTTTCTGAAGTGATACTTCAATTATACTTTTTCTGCTCTTTTATTTTCCACTAAAACTGTTCATTAAGGATTGGGAAGTACTAGGAAAGATTTTAACGAATGCTTAAAAAAAATATTTTAAGAAAAGAAAGCTTCCAGCTGAAAAATTGCAGGCCCCAGTTTAGAGACTTAAAGCTTTTATGGGTGGAGATGCTATTTAATTCCCTGACCAGATGTGAAACATCACATATCTCTATCATGTTCCTAAAGACTTACATCGCAGAGTTGAAATCAGATTTATACCTTCTCTGTGTTATAGTGCAATTGTATCCAGTGGTTCAGTTCATGCTCGTCTGCCTTTGTAAGTACAGATTAAATTATAATAAATGCCTGGTGGTGAAATGACTGACAGTTACTGATCAGATTCAATTAAGGTTGACTGAAGCAGAAAGAAATGGAAAAATTGGTGGGGATTTTTTTTGCCGCTACAGCTTGCATAGCTTGCATGGACAAAAGAAGTACAATGCTTTCCAGGTTGTTGTTGATTTAACAGCCTGATACTAGGTTGCCCTGCTCTTCATGCTCTTGGAGGCTGCTTTCTGTTATGGGAATTTAGTACATAACTAATATGAATTCTCTACAAAGCTGATGTTTTTAAAGTGACTGACATTTTAAGCCACTATATCTTCTTTATAGGAACAATAGGACAAACTTGAGGCTGCAGTCAGTGGAGCTATGTTAATATGCACCTGCTATGTAGCTACTTTGATAGATATTTATGTATATCTATGATTTCTGACTGGAACAGTGTTTCTGCTGGTATTGGTTTCTGCTGTGAAAGAAAAAAATGAAAGTCACCATATGAACTTACGATTTTCCTTGAAGGTTTTTTTAAACACACGAATGAAAAAGCCTAAACCTTCTGTAAAACAGTTATAGGAATGTATTGCAAAGTCAGATCTGTGTTTCATTCCTCCCGTGAAATCCCTCTAGATTTGGAAGGTTGATTTGATCCCAGAAAGAGATGTGATGCATCATTGCTTTTTGAGGACCAATATGTGGGTGAGGATGCTAAGATACAGAATGACCATGAAGTCACTATTTAAATGCTTTTTTATCCCACCAAAATCTCCATCATATCTAGCCATGACACAATTGTAAAATGTTTCCAAAAAGAAAGAAAGAATAAAGTGAGTTTTAATTAAAAAAAAAAAAAAAAATCCTGGAATTTTGAGCCTTCTCCAGTTCCAAGCAGTGAGCCTGAAAACAGAAATGTAAACAGTTATGGTATATTAGACAGCTTTGCAAGTTTGGAAAAGCATAAACTTTTAAATCTTTCTTTGTTAAGGCTGAACTTTTTGTGGTTGCTTAGAAGTCCTGAATGCTCTGTTGACTAGAATTATGCATTTAGATCTTATAAGTTCTGGAAAGATCACCTAAAAAGCATTATCCACACTTAAAATGTACTTTTTAAAGAAATCTCATCAAAATACATCCAATGGCACACATATTGAGATTAGGCATTTTCAAATGTAGTATGCTCAAAAAGTATTCAGAAAAAAAGCAGCAACTCCTGTAACAATGGACTAGGGTTAGATTCTCAGGCAAGTTAAATCTGACAGGTACCACATTTTGCTTGATCACACATCATGCATAATTTAGTTTCTAATTTAGTATGGATTTAGTGCTGCTTTCCCATGCTGTTTTGTTTCACCTTTTAATACTAAATCTCTTGTTTTAATACAGAACATTTTATTTCCTGTTAATACAACATCTTCATGTTTTCTTGAACCCCTATATTGTGTCTCACCTTCTCTTTTAAATTATTGTAGTCATAAACTACAATAAATTTACAGGAGCAGGAGTGTAATTAAAAATAATAGCCATAGCAGCTATATTGAAAAATCAGTCACTCCCTATACCAGTTAATGACAAATCTCATGCTAATCTGAATGCAAAACATGATCCTTTAAAGACTTTTTCCAATATGAGGGTGAATGGAAACCCATTTATAACTATTTTCTACTGCAAGGTTTTGAGAAATCAAGGAAGACTTCTCTGTTGTATCCTGGAAATTGCATCCCTGATGTCTCAGGATCAGTAGAATGTAGATGATTTATACTGCTGACAGTTTTTAGAACCCAGAGAAACAGCAATGGAAAGCTTCACAAGAAGCCCTCTAGGGATCCAGGCACAAACATCTGGTGCAGAAGAACTGGACAGAAGGATACTTACTGTATAGTATTTCTCAGATCTTGGCAAATAGAAGGTTCATCAAAGAAAGGAAAGAAAGAACAAGTTAAAAGGAGGGAAACATTGTCAATATACTTATTGCCCTCAAAATCCATGAATGAGGATGTTGAAGCTGAAGAGATTGTTTTAAATAAAATTATTTTGGTATCTGTGAAGTTAAGAATAAGAAATTCTGAAATGTTTCAGTGAGTTAAAAAGTAGTGCTTAAATTTTTCAGTTGAATGATTTTCCTTCAGAAATTTTTTTTTCCTTTTCCACTTCTAGGAGTGGAAGCTTCCTGTAGGGATGTATGAATAGCAATTAATGTGCCCTGGAAAAAAAAAAAAAAAGCCTTCATGAAATGGAATATTTTGACATTTTTATTCATAGAGAACTTAAACTTTTATTACTATGTACAAAATTGAATTTGGAATGAAACATAATAATTATTTAAATTAACTAGAAATGCTTATTTTGAAAAATTGCTTTCTACGTGGAATGAATACATGTAGATGTTTCTGTGGTACGCTAGCTTCCCCTATAGCTACTTGGAAAAAAAAATAAAAACAAATAATTGAGTTAAAGCATACCATTAGTATTAACCTATTCCCCTAGGGTACTATTACGTCCTTTACATACATTTTAAATACTGTTCGGATCTGGAGTATACTGATTCATACCATCAGCAGTATCTTAGGTTCATCAATAAAGATTTATGACAGGCAACTAAGAGCATTTTAGAGGAGCCATTTTAGTCACTCGTCCTTTAAGGGAAGATGGAGCTATACACACAGTAGCTTTGATAGGCACTCATACTGCGTGTAATAAGCTAGCATGTTATAATGTTAGATTGCTGTATTTGCTTTTCATCAGGCTACAGGACAGTGTGCAACAAAAAAACCTCCTTTTGTACATCTACAGCATGCTGTAGAGCCTTTTTTAGTTGCTTTATAGATAATGTTCAGTTGAGATTATTGAAATAAAGGGAAAAAAATCTCCTTCTTATACTAGGCTATTCAGTTTAGCATTTAAACTTGGCAAAATAAATATTTAAATAAAAAGTATTTTTATGGACTATTTAGAGAAAGGGATACAATTTCAGATAAACTCATAATCCCTTTGGGGGGGGGGAACCTACCCTACCATCTGTAAGTGGTAGATTTCATTGAGGGGCTCTGGATGAAACTTTTAAAGGTTTACACTCATTCTTTCTACTTTGCTTCCATAAATTAACTCTTAGATACAGTCCACTCCTAAAGCTGTTTCTCTGCAATGTGAGATAACATTAAAGTTATACCAGGAGACACCATGTCCTATCTGTCACTTTCTATGAAGAAAAGACTTAGGTGGCAGTTTAGACAGCTGGATTTTGGGGAGGTTGGAAGGTGGGGTGGGGAAGTAGGGCCACAGTGCCCTCAGGGAGGGCTGCATGAGTGCAGCAGTGGCTGTCAGTGTAAAAGAGGAGTGCATTGGGGATGGAAATGGAGGATGGTCCATTGCAGCTCAAGGAGATTACCACAGTTATTAGCATCTCAGTAGAGAACCAGCCTGCATACCACCACTGCCACCTTGCTCCCAGGCACGTCAGCTCATGTCACCCGGGGCATGAGACTCCCCAGGAAGGTGTCTTCTGCTCCTTGATTCCTGCTTCTTGGCAGCACCAGCACTTGAAGTCTTCTGTTACCACTCATACCTACCATTCCCCTCACTTTCCCATGCTGCCTTAGATGGCTGCAGAGAGTCCCCATGGGGTGCAGGGTCAGCCAAGCAGAGGGAGGGCACAAGACCGATCCGTGATTTGGTAGAGCTGAATATGAAGAATAAGCTGGCATCGAGCTGAAAATAGCAGGAAGTGGAGGAAAGTTTCCAACCACAGCCTGAAATATTAGACTTTTTCTCTTCCCATTTCTTTTTTCCTAGAAAATGCCTTATTTTCCCAAACACAGCAACCAAAGCCAGAAGGAGACTGCAAAGAAAAGCCCATTCTATAATTTCTCCTCTGTTAAGACATGGATGTCCTACTGTTTCAATAGTCTGAGTGATGAAGCATGAACTAGCACAAATGGTGGTTTTTTTTCCACACTGTATTTTGTGGATCTATGCAGGGAGAAAGAGATGGTCTCTGTGTGTTAAACTGGCAGCCCCTTCCTAGCTCTGTGTCAGCCAGTTTATCAGTCCTGCAGGAATCTCCCTGCTGATGTGATACCTGTTCCTTTTCTAAGCAAGGTCAGAAATCAATCTTTCAGCTCTTTCCCCAGCAAAATATATTAGTGAAATCTTACCTAATTTTTTCAACTGTAATATACTAGAATCAATTTCCTCCCATTAGCTGTGTTTATACTCATTTTGCGGATCCCATTTTTTCCTCAAAGAAGTAGATGTGTACAACAAACTCTCCAACGACTTTGGAACAGATAAAACTACTCTCTGTGTAGGTTGCAGGATAATCCCATGTGTATTGTCACAGAATGGTAAATTCTTTCACTGATTTTTTTAACCGTGTTATTTATCACCCTTTTCAGCATATTTTGAGCATCTGTAGGTTGTTTGTTCATATCACAGTCTCTCTCCCCAGGTAGGCCACAGCTGGGTGAGTGTGGAGAATGGGTAATTTGACTATGTGTAAATTGTTCTGCCTTAGTTATATTGCTTTAATAATATCAGTACCATCTGTCCAGCTCTAATGTAAGAATAATGGCATATATATACTTATATCAATATAGCTAACTGACTAGAAAAGGAACTAAACCCAATTGTATATTAAGACTTCACCCTAGTCATTGTATTGCTAATTACTTGTTTTTAGAAAAAGAGCTTTTCCCATACCAAAGTATTAACATGGTACATCTCGGTGGCTAAGTTTCATTAAATGATTCTTAAGGAAATAAATCTGTGAGATGATTGGTTTAAAGAGAATACTTCAACCTGAAAAAGTCACGTAGATACCTTTCCTGAATTTCCTTATTTTGATCTAGAACACACAGAAGATATTGGCAGGGCTCTTTTGTACTGCTGGAAACAGATGAAAGTTCATAAGGCATTCCTGGCAACAGTGCAAAATGTGCACAGCCAGAGATGATATTTCAGGCTGAAATAAACAATGATAAAACCCCCACATCATTAGCACTTCCAGTACCCTGTTGATCTTTCATAGCAATGCCCTGCTCCTGGTGATTCCTTGCAACTCTGTCTTCAATGGCCACATATGAGATCTGGAAACACCTTAAAAGCTTGCAGGTTCCTGTAGTGTGCCAGATGTGGAAATTTTAATGCCTGCAGTAATGCTGCAGATTGTATAGCTATGAGATAGCCAAGCTATGAAGCAGAGACAGTCTGTCACTCACCACATCCTCCGAGAAGGCTAACTTTTGTTCTGCTCTACTTCTTCAGCAGTTGTTTGGCCCAGGGAAAAGAGGATATGAAAAACTGCTCCTCTGACTTGGTAGTATTTTAAGTCTAATTTACTGTAGAACAGAAGAGGGTGACAAATCATGTCAGGTACCTCCCATAAGAATCAACAATCTTAAGAGTGTAACATTTGATTGCCTAGAGGCCACAGTGATTTATTCAGTTTATAAACCTGGATTAAGACTCAACAGCAGCCACTGAACTCTATTTGGACAATAAACACAATGTTCTACTAACTTTAGTAACAATAAAATTTGTTGCTGACAGGTATTATATTGATGTATTGATTTTGTCCTTCATGGTTTTCTGTGCATAAACCAAAGAAGAACGTTCTGTGTTATTTATTTCCATTTTTACAGTAAAAAGCATCTCTCAGTATTCTGCCGGTTATTTACAGTTTATACACATAGAGCTCTGCGAGTCACATGCCTTTTTCAAGTAGGAGGGAAAGCAGAAAGGAGAGAGGGGAGAAATGTAAGATAAAGAGAAATATAATCAGAAATATAATCAGATCTTTTCAAAAAATAAAAAATAAAAGTAGTCAAATACCTGTCAAACTGCTTGATTTTTTAAATGCAGCTGGTGTCACTTTTTGGTAAATGTCCATGCACATATGAATGTAGAATGACTTTCGAGGAACAGAATAATTTATTTCCAGTCCTCCCAGAAATATCCTTAACAGCATTGCTATTTCTCTCCTCAGTTGGCATCTCTAAGTGATCAGGGAAAAATTATTCAATAGAACCACAATTTAACTTCAGTTAACCTTGTCTGTGTTGTTTGTATTATTAAAAGTCATTTACCTGCTTATGCTTGACTAAATATGGAACTTATACAAGCAAAAATATATTCTTTGGAAAAGTGACAGGACTTTTTTTCCCCAGCAGTGAAAAATATTACATAGGGCCCACTCTTATTAAGAGAATTCCTATTAAGGGAAGTCATTTAAACATATTTTATGTATTTGGGAATACTGGAATAAAATAAATCTGGTTTACTATGGATTTGTAACTTGTGTTTATTTGATTTAGGTGTTTAGGAAGGTTCCACCTCCACATGTAGCTTTCTCTGTGTCTGGAGCTTTTAAAAGATCTCTCCCACCTAGATATCCTAGTTGGTTAAAAAGAGTTGGGAAACATCCCTTCTTCAAGTGGGTTCTCCTCTACCTGGACTGCTTTTTCATAGACCTTGTATTTTTCTCTTTTCACTAAATCTAGTAACAGGAGGTATGAAGAATAATGAGAAATCCAGGCAGCATGATGCTATAATCATGTTTATATAGAAAACTTGGCTAAAAATGAAATGAAATCTGGCATCTGACAGCCTCAGAATGCCAACTGTAATGAAATACTATTGTATAAAAGTGGATAGACACTAACTTTTGCATCACATTCTCAAATTTTGATCAGCAGAAGCAATTTGCATCCATGATTTCCTCCTGGTAATTGTGAGATATACATGCTCTCTAACCCCAAACATATACCTTTTGTACCCTAGGTACAGAGATGCTCATGCCTGTGTTGATGTTTGCTTTTGACACTACTTGACATTAGGACATTCCTGAAGTTGTGCTTTGATCAGAAGGCACATGAAGGAATCCTCTGCTTCATGCTGCCATATCTTTCATTATATTTTAAATTTAGATTTGAATTTCAATCAGCATCAGAAATGAGGTTTTCTTCATCTTGCTTCAAAATTTATTACAGGTTTTGAAGTGAAATGAGAAGAATCTTGATGAAGTCATTTCATCAGTATATGGCTGCAGTGGATTCCCAAATCTCCTGTGTTTTCCATGCCTGGATTGTAAACACCAACACTTTCCTTGTATATCAGTATGTTGCCAGTGACAATGCAAGTCTCAAGTCTAGAAATATTGTTGTCTGAAGTCCAGAACGATTTCTTGCTGTTGAGACAATTTCTTGATTACAGACCTGTCACTGCATCTCTTAGTGCTTCAGTTCATGCAGCTATAAAAGCTGGGAGCCATAACTATTAGTCAGGAATGGGCACTGTCCCTGGGTACAGTTAACATAATTCCAAAAAGAAAAAAATAGGTTTTTCTCTGTTGGAGTAATCTCCTTCAAGTAAATTGTACAAACAATAAGCAGTAATTCTAATAACAAACGAGAGCTATCTTCAGTGAAAAGTGAAGCTGCAGTTTGAAGTTCATGTCCTTGCAGACATGGGTGCACTGTAATGAAGCAGTTGTACTGCTGATGCTGATGCTTCATTCAGCTCTGTCCATGCAGTAAATGCAGCTCAGTAAATGCTGTAGTACAGAATACAAATTCTTGCAACAATCCAATCAAGATGCAGATTTTGCCTGAAATTTTGTCTGAATGAATGCCTATAGAGAGCCCCATGGGTAATTTTAATGCTGTCTTTCCATGTTGTGTCCGTAAAAACAAGAAGTCAATATGCAGTTCCTAATACAAGAACTTTAAAAATATTATTTTCTGCCTCTACAGCTCTGTATGCGATGCTTAATAAAGGGAGGGCAGTGAATAAGCTGAAGCTCCAGAGAGCTGATCGTCCACGCTGTTTAGCTGTTCTCTCTTGCCCAGTGATAGCCTTTCCCAAACGGCGCTCTCTCAAACAATGTTCAGAGAATAGGAATTGCCTTAATCATTCCCAAAGAGACTCTGTGATCAGAAGTGTACCAGGTCTGACACTCTCTACCTTGTCCAGTCCTCCAGTACTATCCGGGCAAACTGTACTCTCACACCTTCCAACATGCACTCACACACCATGTATAATGAAAATGTCATGCTTCAGCAGAGCCCTCATGTTTCAAACACTTGCTGCTGAAAAAACAAAAATGAAAAAAAATCCTAAAGAATAATCTTTCTGCCATAGAGTTTTAGGCTATCTGGAGAAGACTTGGAGCTGTTTTTGACATGGGCACAGCCGTTCATTGCCAGTCTAGGTCAGGGATAAACCATACCTTGCTCCGCTTTCATTCGGCAATATAAACATAGCCTATCATAACAAACGTTTTTTTACAAGTCTTACAGTATTGAATCCATCTATGAAATGTCAGAGCTATCCCAAAGAGACCCAGAGGAGTCCATAGATAAATTTGAAAACTGCTAGCCTAGCAGAAATAATCTACTGATTGCCTTGTCTGTTCCTAGCATTGCACAGCAGAAGCTAGAGAATCCATTCCACTGTTCAGGAAAACACATAATTCCTAAGGAGTTAAGTTCTTTTCATGGAACTACGTCCTGCAAAAGTGGTTTTCATCTGGTATTCAGAGGCTAGCAAGTGAAAATTAATCCAGTATTGTTCAAAGGTAGACAAAGCCATCCTCTCAGAAGCTGTAATGTTAAACTGAAGTCCATGCATAAATAATTTTACTCTTTTGCAGTGTGGTATCTACTGTCAAATCACCTGAGCTTGGTAGAATTCAGACTTCATTCAAAGACTACTGAAGCTGATAGCTGGATTTCCATTGGCTTTGCTCCATTTTAGACAAAAGGCCTTATAAAGGGATCGTAAGAGACTTATAAGGGGAAGTTATAAGTGATGCAGTAGAAAAAGCACTAGGCGATTGTGAGCATTTGTGATTCCTGTGATTCAGTGTAATTCACAGCAATTATATTCCCTTGTGTTTACTTTACTGATGTTTAAAACCAAGCTAATTCTGGGTAACAGCAAACATTTGTTTTTTTGTGATGGCAGAGGCTGATGAAATGTGATGGCTTTTTTATTAAGAATTAAGATGCTAATTTAGTTTTGGTTTGTCTTGTGAACATCAGAACACTAACTGAAATGTTAACTGTATCTCACAGGTTCAGGAAGAACCTGTCACAATTTGTATATTTTTAGTAGATTTTTTTTTTTTTTGATTACGTTAATAAAAGTTTGGATGCCAGGAAAGCGAAGCGTTTTACTTTTGTAGATCTTGCTGCAAAATATGCACCAGTAGAGAGTGCACTGGCATTTGTCTGAGAATGGTGAGTGCCTTAGTCATTTTACTTCAAAGCATGAATATGGCCATTTATTTTGAAAGAGTGTACAGACTCATCTATGCGTTACTGTAGCTGGGTGTCTGCAAGGAAACGGATTCATTTAAAACTCTTCTAGGAACTCCTTTATTTGTGCCATGCCTATTCCATATGCAAAAAAGGGCTTGTGGCATTTATTAGCTTTGGGATTTTATTTAAGGATATCATGTGCTGTGAGTTTGAAGATGATGCATTTTCAATCAACAGAAGTCTTAAACAAGTAGAAAAATTATGGAACTGTGTAGATTTTTCATTCCACTGTCTTTACGAAAAGGGAGGCAATAACTTTGCAACAAGGCCTGGCACATATTTTTTCTTTCTGAATTTAAAAATTCTTGCTTCTGCATGCTCTTAAACAAAAGATACCTGCATGCTGGAACTTACTATATAAGCTTTATGTATGGCAGAGTCATGAACTGAGTAAGATCATTGTAATTCCATTTCATGACCTAAAATTCAATTTTCCTGTTGGATTGTTGGTTATGCAGACATAGTGGAGCTAAGAGGAAGGAAAATCTCAAATTATTTCAGACATCTCTCAAAGACTACTTTACCATAGCGTCTGAGTCCCTCTATAGATTGTGCTCACACTGATTACAAGACTCTGAGAAGACCAGCAAGTATTATGAAGTTCCAAGAGCTGTTTTCTGAACTGTATTAAGTGACCACATTCTTTAATAAGGGACCTAACAACTCATCTCAGCTGCAAGCCAAACAGTCTGTAACTAGCTAAGCTGAAGTGATTTGATAGCCTCTATGTGTCTACATCCCAAAACTCAAATGTCTTAACTTGCAAAATGTACAGGAACTCCTTACTTGGAAATATGAGTTTTATAAAAGCGCAGGATGCAGAATATTGTGAAGAAAACTTCAAAGAAACTATTCTAAGAAAAGAAGCTGTCTTGTTATGCTTTGTTATGCTATGTAATTTACATACCCACATTCAGGCAGATGTCTTACAAAATTGCTTTCATGGTCAAGGTGAACACATGGTTTTGTGTGCAAAATAATTTCACCATTTAAGCATTTTCCATATAAATACCCCTTCCATTCATATGCACAAATAAACACTTTTTAGAGGCTCATGACTCGTTTTATCTCTGTAATTACCTCTCAGTCGAGAAGAAATCCTCAGATTTCCTGTTCCAAAACAGAGTTATCTCAGATACCAAGATGTACTAAGTGCAAATAACGACTGGAGATTGGAAGAATTATATCCTATACAGAGTATGCAAATAACTTCCTATCTTGAACTGATGAAATGTCTCTTTCCCCAGGGTCTCATTTCCAGAGGGCACTTGAATGAGGCAAAGTCACGTTTGCACTAGTGCAGTGACGACTTGGGGTAACTCAGACAGACAAATTGATATTTCATGCCAAGTTAAACTTGGACAACATATATTGGTGAGGTGTTGACATAATATTAGTAATTGTTTTCCACATTTATTGCTGGTCTTTAAATGGATGAAAAATGTTTCTAAGCATTACAGAATACTTCTATTATTAGAAATGACTTGCCCTTGAAACATTAAAGTAATCTCTCTTGCTACTGTAATCTACTTGAGCTCTGAAGATACTGGTTAAAACCCTCTGTCCCTCACCAATTTTCCACAGAGGGAAAGGACACAGGTTGTAGGAGAAGAAATGATACGTATCCTAGAACAAGCTCCTGACAATCAAGTCCATATCGTGTAATCTGTTATTTTTTCTCTCTGTGCAGCAATAACTTACAATAACAGTTTGTCATGCTAGCTTTTGATTTACGTAAAAGGGAGCAGCTGTTATTTTATTTCTCTGAAGGAGTCCATAATGGAGTTGCTGAAATATTTAAGGTGTAATTACATTTTCCTGCAGAAAATGAGAATGTTAAATCAGTGAGATGCTTCATTTCTCAAAATGCAATATGTGGAACTCATGCCTGAGATTTAGCCATTTATTCTTTGAACTCCCTGTCATTGAGAGAAAATCGCATTATTTGGCAATCTGTGTGCTATTGGAATATATTGCTGGAAGTAATGGCATGTGTATCACTCTGTGTATTGTAACATCAGTGTTTTGGATCATTGTTCTACCCCCTTCTGACAAAAAAATATGTGATAAAATATGCCAGTATGCCAGACTGAATTGTGTTCTGCATATGACCCCCAAAGAAAAGAAGGTCACAGGGCCATTCAGGCCTCATTTCTGCACCTTTTAATGAGATTCTGAAAGGGTACATGAGCGGGGAAAGACCATTTGTCACTTTGGAAACAAAAGAAGAGGCAGCAGAAACAGAATCTGAATGCAAATGAGACATTTTCCACCTGGGACAATCTGATTTCCATATTAACTATTTTTTCTGTATTTGTCCACACACATTTCCTTTCTTATTTTGTATTTAGAAGCCAAATGCTGATAATGAGTCAAACTGGCACATTTTCTAAAGGAATGCTGAGCAAGAGCCTATGGAGATTAGTTATGTAGCAATGAATTTTAACAGTTATATCTTTAAATAATGCAGAAATCCATCAGACCCCTTGACCTGTGCTCTTTATGTGCTTTGTCTCTTATTTTGTCATTGCACGGGGAAGAAAGAGAGAAAAGGTAGGGATAAAATACAAAAGTATTTATATAAATCCTTTTTATGATGTTTAAATTATGCACAGCAATTTTCCAGAATACAGATAATACACATTATTCATAAAAAAGAACTTAAAGAATAAAGAAATCTAAATACATGATGACAGTAGCAGTTTCATTTTAAAGGAGAAGTGCAAATGCAGCTCTGTATTATTCTGAGGAGTTTCCGGAGTATTGCTCGTAGTCTCCAGTCTCTTCTTGTTGATTCCAGGTTAAAATAGTTTGGTTTCTATTTATTTCTGAAAGGTAAACCTTTGAAAGCTGAATCAGTCCATTAATTAATCAAGGTTTGCCCTGACGTGTAAAGTCTGGAGGCACATTTTGATTGGCATTAGGCTTTCCCCAGTGTGTGGCAATTTTTGAACCCTGGCGGTTAGGTAAGGCTACAGCTGTTGTTCAAGGTATCAGAGAGAAGAGACAGATAAAAATAGTACAGTTTTCTGTTCATTGTGCAGCAGAGGGATTAAAAACTTCAGGTTTCTAAGCCCTTTACATGGAAGTAAAGTATGTCCCTCTTCATTTAGATTTACCAAAAAGCTCCACTATTCCCCATTTTACATAAAGAAACGCAAGACTTTCTAAAGGTTATCCTTCAGAAATTAACCAGTAATAGAAATCACAATTCTGCTACTATTTTCTGCAGTTCCGCTCTGTTGATAATCTTAACCCATACTTGCTAGGAATCATCATAGAATGTGCGAGGGCAGAATCCAGCAGGAGAGTACTGGGAAGAGCAGGTTATAATCATCTTCATTAGTGACCTGGTTGACAGGACAGAGTGCGTCCACAGCAAGTTTGAAGATGATCCAGAACTAAGAGGGGTGGCTGATGCACCCAGAGGGTTATGCTGCCGTTCAGAGGGACCTCAACAGGCTGGCCCTCTGCTCAGCGCTGATGTGGCCAATCTGAAGTACTGGGTCCAGAGGTAGGGCACCCAGGACAAGAGAGGTAGAGAACTACTCACACAAGTCTAGTGAAGGAACACAAAGATGATCATGGGGTTAGAGTATCTGATATATGGGGAGAGGCTGAGAGAAAAGAGACTGTTCAGCCTGGAGAAAAGAACAGTCAGCAGGGATTTTATCAATGTGAATAAATGTGAATAAATACATTGATAAATACATATATCAATGTAAATAATGCTCTGAGAGAGGCAGAGTAAAGAACATGGAGTCAGACTCCTCTCAGTTGTGCCCAAGGAAAGGACCAGAGACAATGGGCACAGTAGAAATTCAGGAAATTCCTTTTAAGCAAAGGAAAAAAAAAACTTTTTAGTATGAGGGTGATCAAACACTGGCACAGGCTGGCAGAAAGGCTGTGGAATTTCCAACCCTGGAGATATTCAAAATACAACTAGATGCAGTCCTGAGCAACTGGCTACAGGGGACCCTGCTCTTAGCAGGGTGTTTGACTAGGTGATCTCTGAAAGTCCCTTCCAAGCTCAACAAATCTGTACGATTCTATGATCACCTCAAAGCGTCCTTCAGGAGCCCAGCCTGGAGAGGAGTTTTCAGAGAGGGAGCTTTCTGCCTGTTAATGATATGGTTTTATCATGCCTTCTCAGTTCTTCCTGAGGTTGTGCTTACCAAGTCTCCAGCAAGACCCAGCTGTTCCAGAGAGGATGTTGCATTACCAAAGCAAGACCTATGGCTGGCTGATGAGCCTAGAGAGTACCATTTATAAATAAGCAGTAAATGTTAATGTAGATTCATTCATCCCTCTTCATTCTATTAGCTTCCTTATAATCAAGTGCACTCTGTGGTCCTTGCTCTCCAGACAGGTGAAGAGGGGATCAGACTTTGTCAAACCTTTCGTGGCATTCAGTACTGTGACTCAAACCTATCCCCCTTCAAAGAGCAGGTGGAGCTAGAAGCATTAAGGCTAATTTTTGGCACCAAGTTTCCACCTTCTGTCTTGCGTCTCTCCATAATATTAGAGATTGGGCACTCATCAATCTACCTCCCCTCCCCTGATATCTTTTCCTCTTACTGTTGCCATCTTTTTCCTATTATAAATTATAATGTTCAGAATTATAGAATTTGAATAAATAAATTTCCTTCTCTATCATGCAAATATTGTTTTCTTTACCTTTCAGTTCCTAGGTCTGTGAATTTGTCCCTATCCTTAGCAAATAAAATGTCTTTCCAGAGACAAACAAAAGAAAAATAATACAATAATAAAATGAGAATGCTTGCATCTGCCTGATGTTATCTTGACAGGAGATGATGACAGATACATCAAACAATAAAAGACCTGCATTGAAATACAGACTTTGAGGGGAAGAGGGAACTCAAAGGAAAAAAAAAAATCGGTCTCCCTCCTCCTTGTGTTTTGACAATAAATGCAACAAAATTAATTATATGCCCTTCATAGGAGTTGAGCAATTATACCACTTAAATATTCTGAGTTCTGTATGCTTACTTATTGCTAAATTAATTAAATATAGATGATTTAAGACTTTGTTGTCTTTGTGCAGTCATACTAGAAAAACCCTGACTGGCACAGAAATTAAATGTGAAAATCTTGGACGGACAACAGTTTTCTGGTGTTCATCACTAACCATCACTATTTAAGCTCTCCTCTGTTGATCTTATAGACACTTATAGATTATACACTTCAGGCTAACAATAGGGAAAAATTAATTTTGTCTTTCTTTTACTCAGTGCTATTACTACTTCCATAACATTAGTGTTATAAAGCAATCCAAGATAACCCCAGTGCAATCATGACTTTCAGCATTAAACTCTCCTGTGTTACTCATTGATTTTATGAGAAATATTGCAGGAAGTACAAGAGTGTGACACTCGCTGAAGAAAGAAGACTCTACCATGATGGATGTTTCCTTATCCCACAGCTCCTATTGTAAGATTAAGACCCACTCAGTGGTGCTGAATGAGGGGATTCTGTTATGAATAAAATCAGGACTGAAACTGCCAAGGTTGCATGGGTGTTTCTGACAATGTTAAAAGAAATGAATTAGAAAAGAATCATACACACATGATAAACTGTGGAAGGCATCAAAAAGCCAGATGTAAACTGCAGCTTCCTTTGTTTCTCAGAGAAAAGTGATGCCTGTAGATATTAGAAAGGAAAACAATACTGAAAACAAACTGGTTCTGAAATTCATTAATCCACAACTTTTTCACAATGCAGAATTAACTCATTGATCTCTGTGACTAAATACTACCAATTTATCTTAAAAAAAAAAAAAAAAAAAAAATCCATGGATCTAGATCAGCTTTTGTCAGGCAGTTCCTGTAGTTCAATTTTTCAATTGCAGAAAGGTACAGAACTTTTATACCTTCCCTGGCTCACTCATGAAGTCTTTCTTCTTTTTTCCTTTTTCTTGTTCTTTTTTTTTAAACTTTGTAGGAAACTAAAATCCTGGGACATTTCTAGAGAAATCTGCTCCTCTTTTTCTGGAAGGGCTGCCTAGGTTTTTGGAGACGTGATTGATCACATGGGGCTTTGTGCTGGGACAGCCTCTCTATTTCATAAAACTAGAGCAAGCCATACTGGCTATCTTAACAGAGTCATTTCAACCAGATTTGAAACACCTGTGACAGACTCTCTAGCAAGCTGCTAGATCCTTTTACCTAGAATCAAGGTTTTCAGAATAGGATGTTCTTTGCTAGTAGCAGGTATTTGTGTACAGTTAGGGGAGTGAAGCGCTTTTCTGTTGTCAATTCAGACTGTTATAATTACACAGGCTCTGGATCTGCAATCACCATGCATAACACTCTAAAGAAAGCAAGAAATAAGTCTGCCCTTCCTTCTTCCTCTCTCTTTGCTTAGGGAGCCACCCTCAGATGATATGTGGAAGAGTAACCAGCACTTAATTCTTGCAATACGTAGTTTATACTCACAGATCTATCTGGTTGTCATCAGTGATTTTGTAAGCGCACTAACACATAACACAGACATCAGTGTGCAAGTGTTTTTCATGCAGCAATGCTAAAATAAAATTGTTATTGAGGCTGAACTACTAGGCCTCTGCAAATTAGCAAATGGCAAAATGAAGCTTTCCGTTAGTAACACTAGATCTTCTTTGGTAACAGTGGCTCATGCAAATATCTTAAAAGTGCTTTGACTCTGACCTTGACACTTCTCTCCTGTGTGGCAGTAAAGATGGGGTCTTTAGATATACATTTTCTTCCTGAGCTCCCTGAGATCTGGTCACTCTCTTTACAGGCCTTTTTCTAAGTGCAATAGCACAGTATTCAGTTTGGGCTTTCTGGCATCATTATATGTAGTCTGTTCTCTCTCTTCTATTCTCTTCTGTCAGTCAGGATTGCCAGTGTCAATGGCTTTTCTCTACATTTCAAGACCTTGGTGGTCTCTGTGACAGCAGAGACTGTCACAGCATCCTTGTATGTCTTCAACATTTATTGTCACCTCTGCAATCCGGAGGTAATCCTTCAATTACTGCTTTCTTTGCCTCTGGCATTGGATACCATTCTTTTGTCAGACCTGGTAAATTCTCCGATCCTTTATGCTTTTTGCTGTTCATCTTTATTCTGTCTCCGGTTTGGATTTCTAGATTTTCCATTTAAAAGGTTTATATTCACACCCAAAGGTATATCATCTTCTATTCTCTGAAGATAGAAATGCCCATGTGTCTCATGCATCAGCACTTGGGTACATATAGACTTTCTTCTTTCTGAATCTTTTAAAGTCTAAAGTTTTCTACTGACAATAAAACACATCTTTGATTTCTGTTTCATTTTTCTACAATCCAGGCTTACTGAACTACAGCAGTAACTAATATGGCTACGGTCTGCAATTGTCAGCTATGTCAATTAGATCTCTTATTTACTTGCAGAATTTTCCCCAGTTTTTCATTATTTTTCCTACAAATTAATCAAAATTAACTCAGAAATTAAGATTTTTTATAAAATTATTTGTTTTAGGCTGTCTCTTGTATTTTGGATGCTCATCTAAGAAAGGAGAAAAGTTTGTGAAAAAGCAATCTCTTTTATGTCTTTTAATACATTGGCATTCTATTTTGCTGTAGACTCTCCAACCCAGTTAAAATCATTCTACTCAGCTAAGTCCTCGACAATGCTGCCAACAGGCTCCCTCTTTTCTCCAGACGGGATACAAAGTGATGGTCCTTGAGAGGATTTTTTTAAGCAATATGTCAGTATTTCTACCCACTAGTTACTTCTATTCCTTCTGTCCTCTTGATTTTGTCTTGGCAGAAATTTCCCTGGAAGTTGTCACTAGAACATATTATGAATTTACAGTTAAAGACACTGACTACAGCTTCTGGAGCAGCTAAGATAACTGGAGAAAAGTTTTGTAATGAAGAGTAGTAATTACCATTTCATTTACTTCTACACTCATATACACTGTGAATTTTTCATGACAAAGCATAACAAAAAACAACAGTGCTTCCAGTTTTTTGAATATCCCAAGAGGAACTTGATGGTTCCCTTAGAAAATCACAGATGATTCTCTTTTATGAAACTGTTTACTTTTTTTAGCTAAGTCCAGATCAACTGTAAGTTGTTTTCAGGACATTTCCCATCCTTTTGTTCCATTTTGGGGGTAAAAGAAATTACTTGCCTTTTCCATCTGTTGATATAGGAGATGCTATTGTGCCTAGAGAAGACACTGAGAAAATTCAAATATTATCTTTATAGTGTCTTTCCTGAGCGTATTTACTTGCTTTCTGTCAATAACTACAGACACATTATAGTAACTTGAAAAAAAATAGTATAAATTTTGCGTAAGTGAACAGTAGTTTCTTACTAGTTTCTTTTTGTTGTCTCAACCTCAGAATGTGTAAAGCATCATCTTTACCCACCGTACAATGGTCTGAATGGTGAGAGAAACTGTATATAAGCCAAAAGAGCTGTATGTAGTGCTGAAGAGATCTAAAAGAGAAGCTGACTTACCAGTGTACAAATTAAGCAAGAGAAATGGATTATGCCCTTAAGGCAGTATGCATATAGGGTAACATTTAATTCTCCTACGTGTCCATTAAACAGTCTAGAATCAGAAACTACTGAAGTGAATGTATACCTTTCATTTACTAAGATTATAAGCAATTTTCTTTTATGCTTACGTGTTGTCTTACATTAATGTTTCCTGTTCAAAATTAGAGTACGTATCAAGTTAATGCTAACACACTACAAAAAATAAATCCAAGTCTTAATACTGCATTAAAAAGAATCTCAAAGTGTATCTCCACAGCTGATTAGAACGAGCCTAATAAAATTTTAAAGGAATAAGTATTTTGTTTTTTTTCCTCAACTTCTGTTTTGCAAAACAATAAGAATACCTATAAAAAAGACCAATCATAAGATGAGTTTCCAAAGAGATCCAGCTGATATAAGTAACATAAACTGTTTCATCTTTATGGTATTTTGCTGTATGAACATTCAAGTAGTGAAGGAAAGAACCAGCTTGAATTATACTGAGAGAGCTGTGGTAATTCTTTTTATTTAGGCTTTAAAATTCATGATGAAAAAATTGCAGATTTCCCTGGACTGTGAAAATCAGATTACAAATATTTCCCAAATTAAGGAGAAATCTGTTTCCAGAACCGCAACAGAGCTGCTTTCCAGGAAGAAAAAAACAACTTGGATGTTGGAAAATGCTTTCTCTCCTGAAGAGATTTATTCCATAATATTGACCAAGCCCTGATCCTCAAATATATACCACCACCAAACTCCCACTGCAATATTAGTCTTCTGTCTACCATCCATCCTTGCCAAAGATACACTTTCCAGTCTCAGAAATCGAGGGACAAGAAGCAACAAGGAGTATAACTTCAAGAGCTGGTGACATGTGAATATAAGTCATTTGCTGGCTTAGGAACTATGCTGTCAACCAGATGGCTCTTCCCTGAACAGATTCTGGTGGCACTGGGCAAGCCACTTCATCCATCTGTTACTCCCTTCTCCCTCCCAGACTTTGTGTATGCTTCAAGCCATGGGTTGTCTCTTGATGTGAGTAACTTAGCAGGGTACAGTCCCAAATTCAGCTGGCAATCATAACACAAATAATAAGATGGATGTCCATACGATGAGTATTTCTCCCAAAGGGAGACTAACAGCTATATAGAAAAGTGTCTGAAACTTCTGCTAAAATTTGGATGCCACTAAACAAAACAAATCCAAGACCACACTGTGATATAGAATCATAGAACCAGTAAGGTTGGAAGGGACCTCTGAAAATCATCTAGTCCAACCTCTCTGCTCAGCATGGTCACATCGAGCATGTTAGACAGGGTTGCATCCGGGCAGGCCTTGAATATCTCCTTGAATATATAATTGATGCTCATGGTAACAGTCTATTTACGTGACAAGGACAACTCCTATGTCCACAGTTAATGTGGTGAGATGTAGAATTGGGCAATAATATTATATCTAAAAATAAAAAGAGCTCCTTGTAGAAGTGATGATAGAGCTTTACTGCAGACACTAATTAATTTGACAACCAGATGAAGCAGATCACTTTATAAATTGTTATACTTGGTTATGAGTTTTCTGGTATCTGAATTAATCTAATACTGTGTCCTTTATAAAATCTTTTTTTTTTTTTTTTTTTTTTTTTTTGTTAACTGTTCTACGTTAGGAGAATGTAATGTGAAATTTTTTTCTCAGCAATGCCAGGGAAAAACTTACCAAATTCCACTGTCTTTACCATGGACACACATCTAATGAGGAATAGAAAGACGCCTGTTACTTTCCCTGTGATCTCCAGCTGTAACTATCACTGCTCTGGTTACACATGTAGTCAGTCTAATCACTTGCCAAACTCAGCATCAGAGAATGCCATGTTGCTTTCCCAAGAAAAGTAAGTTATTATATTTTCAAGGAATCTGTATTTTTCTCATTCTTTTCAGTGATAAAGAAACAATTTTCAAAAATCAAAGGAAGCTACTGGTTTATCAAATGGATGAACCATCCCAAAAGATACACATGCAAGAACTATAGACCAAAACAATGTTATTGAACTCAGAAATACTTCTACTACCTTAAGTTCTTGCCATTTGGGAAATTTTGAAGGATTCCTAAGGTTTATACAGAATAGGATAATTTAAAAATGCCATTTTAAGAAACCACCTGCTAGCAGCAAGGACTAAATCTGGAAATTAAAAATAGACAAGAAAGAAAAGGGAGAGAAAGAAGAAGAGAAAGGAAGGGAGAAAGAAGTAGGGAGGAAAGGGAAGCAGGAAAGGAAGTAAGGCAAGAAAGGAAGGAAAGGAAAGAAGGAAGAAAGGAAGGGAGGGAGGGAGGAAGGGAGATATGAGAAAGTAGAAAGGGAGAAGGGACTGATGGAAAGAGAAAGACAAAGAAAGAAGGATAGAGATAGAGACAGAAAGGGAGGAACGGAGAAGCCAAAATATCTTACTGAGAAATCACTGCCTTGTTTTACTGAAGTTTTCCTTGTAAGAACTTTTTGAAAGATATGTTTCCCTAAAATTTCAAAAAAATGTGCATTTCAATAGCTGCTTTAGGTAATTAGAGAAACAAAACAAAACAAAATTCTGAAAGCTGAGTAATCCTCTGTAGGCCATTACAAATGCAAACATTCCTACCATATGAATGACATTAAATTTTCACAGGCAGCTCAGTGCTCTGTAGGCAAAGTCATGGAACAACCAGAAGGCACAGAGACAGCAGTGAGACTTTTAATGCTATCTCAAACAATATTCCTGTATCCAAGTTAAGACATTACAGTCTAGAGGAGTGGTTAACCACATTAGTAAAAAACTGATTGGATATCAGGGTTGGGATGGTGATTAATGGGGCATATTAAGCATGGAGGCCAATAACAAGTCAGATACCACAGGGGTCTGCCCTGGGACCTCTCTCATTTAAGACCTTTACCAGCAACTTGGAGGAGGTGACGAACTGCAATTTCATCAAGTCTGCAGATGACACCAAATTGTGAGAAAATTAGCTCTGAACACAAGTCTAGTTCTGAGATTTGTTTGAAAAGAGATATGAAATTTTAGTGTATGTTGCAGTTGAAATACGTAGTAGAGTAGTTGAAATATGCATTTTGCAGTAGGAAAACGGACTATTCTATGAAGGAAACTGGGGTTGGAGGCTACGCAGTTCACTGAAAAGCATTGTAGAGTTGCTTGTTAGCACCTAAATAATACATTGCATACTAAACATCCTGAGTATATTGATTAAAAATTATGTCTCCTCTGATTGCTCACCCTCTGCACTCAGCTTGCATTCTTGATAGCCATTCCTTTTATTAACAGAATGCTGTTACTAGTAGCATTAGTTGACGTCATTGGACTGAGCAGCTAAGAAACATAAAGTAGAATAAAATCTAGGTTCTCTTTTGCTGTTACTGAAAATGTTGGCAGATGTGCATCTGATGAGTGTACACATAGAGCAGAGCTCCTAAATAAAAGGGTACATTTTTTCTCCTTTGGTCATATTCCCAATAAGAAGCATATCTGGGTTTTTGGCAAAAAGCCCTGTAATGGATTAGTGGATTTCAGTCAGAAAAATAAGGGTCAATCCACAAGGCGCTGTGGATTACACCTTGACCATCCTTTCACTTCATTCATTTAAGATTTATTTTCTGAAAATTGATGAGCTAATAATTGACGACTAATTTGCTCCAAAACTGATGGAAGTCATGGAGTCTGGCATCACATTCCGCCACGAATCCAAACTCAGTTCCAAACTGCACAATACTCATGCTGACAACTTGTTGACTCTAGCTTTGAAAACGCAGACCATCCACCTGTTAGTAATCTCACCTTTTGTTTCTTTGTTTGCCGAAGAGGATCTCATCTGTAGTGTAGAGACTTCAGTCCCGTGTGCTCGTTTCCCAGCATCCCCATGGTCCACAGCTCTGCTCAAGCACACACCCAACCAGCCTTGGCATGTATGCTTCCTCCCCACAGGCAGTGAGTAATGGGGAAAGCACACAGATAGCGTGCACTCTGCAGGGATGCAGGCAGAGTGTTCACCTGCACCTAGAAGCCAGGAATTCCTGCTCTGACTCTGAGCCTGAAGCTTCCTGTTACTCTCCCTGCAGAAGATCAGATGAAACCATCACATCTGGAGCTCCCTCAGGGGTTGGCAATACATTGTGCCTGGCCTGTTTCTGGCTTACAGCAAACCCCAAGGAAGGAGCTGCCTGCAGAGACCATAGCACAGAGGGTGTTTGTCTTAAGGCCTTTTCTTGGCTTCTTGTCTGGAAAGTGGAGTCTGTGATGAACTCCTGGAGATGAAAGATGGGAGGAGACAACCTGACACAGAGTAAGGTGCTCTAAAACAGGAAAGCATGTATGAGAAGGAGACCTGACAGAGGGTCTGTCTGTATCCTTGTGCCATGATCCCAACCTTCCCTGCCACCAACATCCCTTGGAATCTGTGGCAGAAGTCAGCACACAGGTCCTGTTGGGAGTGGAGGTTCTTTCTCTACCTATTTCATGGTATGCCTGAACCTGATAAGAAGCTTCACAGCAATGGAACAAACTCAGACCTCTCAGGGGCCTTCAAGATCATGATTCTTGAAAAAAAAATAACCTATTTAGGACAATGGTACGTTTGTTAGAGAGATACAGTATAACAATTAAAAAAAACTCTTATCAAAGATTATAGATGCAGAGAAGGTTATTGTCATATCCATGACGAGTACAACTACATGTGGACTTGACCAATTTCTCTTTGTCTGGCTTTCTCACTTTTTGCTTTTCCCTTTAACTGCCAGCTTCTACTTCCAGCTTAGCATAGAAGTCATGTATTCTTTATCTAAACTGATTCAGTTACACACCGGTGTCTTGAGGGAGTACATTTTAGGGAAATTCTCTTGAAACTGTTTTTCTTTCCTCACTAGCCTTTTCTGTCAGGAGGTAAGCTTTTCTGATTTCTGGTGTGACTGTCTCTGTTTCCTAAAGCTATTCACTCTCTTATTCCTGTCTTCCTCTCCTCCAAAATCATTCTGGATTAGGCCAGCTAAAATTTATGTATCTTCTCCTCAGACTACTGGCAAGGATTATTCAACTAGAAGTCTGAGTGGGAAAGAGGCAAAGGCAGTGAACCAAAACCCAGTACTACATTCATACAGTCTACTCCTTCAAGGTGAGGCAATAAGATGGAGGTGTATTGAATATCCCTCATGTATTACAATCCAGAGCATCATTGTGGGGGAAAAGGGAAGGTGTGTGCAAGTACGTTTCTATGGCTGTTAGCTTCATAGTACTGAGAGAGGCCTTCTCTGCATTTATTATTCTTGCAAAATTCTCTTCAGATCTGTATCTTATCACACTTTTCCTTTTAATCCTCCTCAGGCTCAGCAAGAGCTTCAAAGAACCAAGGACTGCAGCAACAGCCAAAAAACCCAAGATTCCCAGGGTGTCCCAGGGTCTGACTCCTATGAGCACTTTCTTCTACTCTCATTATTGAAATGCTCCTCTCAGAACATGTATACCATCATTTCTGTGCTGCTAAGCAGACACAGGTCTCTCTGATGTGGGCAGCATGTAGGGTACACCTCATTGAAGACATACAGGTGCCAAAAGGGCAAAACTGCAAGTTACTTGATCATTTGGGCAAAGCCAATCACAGGGAATGGGACATATATTAAAAAAAAAAAAAAAAAAAAAAAAAAAAAAAAAAATTCTTTTCTCATTCCCAAACCTGGTAAAACACTTGTAACTCATCTATTCGAGCTTTGTCAGACTCACCATGTCACTTAAGTCCAAAAGAAGACTATGTGAATACCATCGGTAACTTGATTGCCATTGCTTATTTAGAGCAAGTTCATTGGTACCCCTGGAAACCTGTGATGAACTGAGGTGAAGACATAAATGAAAAAGTACACCTTCTCTATCTTACTCTCTAGAGATGAAAAAGCTCTCTTTGTATTTCCTTATATACCTATTTGAAAATGAAGCTATTTCTGGACACAATTTGTATTCTTCATTGTAGAGAGATGCAGATGACAACAAACTGAGGCTGAAATATTTACAATTCATTTACATTTTAATGGAATTCTAGAACATTATCCTCCTGCTTCTTTGCCCAGGACGTGGCAGCTCTCTGCCTCTTCAGGGGTGCGGCAGACAAGGGCACGCAGCACGGCACTTGGGAGGTCACCTGCTGCCCCCGCGTGCCGGCAGCGGCCTGACTGCCCTCTGGGCTGCTCTCTCTTCACGGGCAGCCTTTCGTGCCCGCTCTCCACTGCTCTGCCCAGGGCCGGTCCCGGACGGAGATGGAGATCCTCTGCGGGCAGAGCCGGGGAAAGCGGACAGCCTGGGAGCACGCTTCCTCTGGTCCTGGGGGAAGGAAGGCACGTCCAAAGCGCTGGGCGAGGGGAAAGGCAAGGGAGGGAAGCAGCTGGCGGGCTTGTGCCGCCCGCCCAGAGCCGTCGTCGTGTCCCCGAAAGCTGGCCAGGCGGAGGAGGGTGCCGACACTTGGCTGGCACTGGGAGCAGGCGGGACAGCGCTGCGTGGGGCAGGGCTGGTGTGGGGCAAGGGCCGCAAGGCGAGCAGGGCACCCACCGCGGGGGCTGTCTGCGTAGAGACAGCAGCGGGAGGGGGCAAGGGAGAGGCTGGGCAGCTGGGGCGGGCCTTGGCCAGGGCCCGGGTGGCCGCGGGAGCCGTCAGTGGCGGGACGGTGGAGCTCCAGAGGTGCCGGGCAGGCGTCCGGGGCCCCAGCGCCGGCGGGCGCAGCCCTGGTCCTGTCCGTGGCCCTGGCCCTGGTCCTTGTGCTGGTGGAAAGGGGCTGGTGCCCCCGAGCACTGCTGGCCCCGCACGGCTGTGCCGCTGTGCAGCGGGCGCCGGGCCGCGAGCACCACTTACGGGCTGTCCTGCGGAGGGGCTCCACGGGCTCGCGGGCTGCCGGCCACTGCCACCACTGAGCCTGCCGGGGCAAAGGGAAGAGCGGATGAGGGGCAGCCGTGGGGCACTGCGTGCTGGGGCCGGGCGAGGGGCGCCGGCGGTGCCTACCTGCTGGTCCCTGGTGTCCCGGGTCTCCACCAGGAAGATGGGCTGCACCAAGCCGCCGCGGACGCTGCCCTCCAGGCGCCGGATGTGCCGCGGGTGCGGGGTGTTGAGCACCTCCAGCTTGCTGACGGGCGGCTGCGGCTGCGGCTCTGGCGCCCTGGGGAAGGTGCTGGGAGCGGGCTCCCGGTGGAAGACCCGCGCAAAGGTGTCGGGGCTGCAGGAGAAGAGAGCGTGGCCGCACGGCCCGTGCCGCGCCGCCCCGTGCCGGGGGGGCCGAGGCGGCGGCCCCCACCCGCGATCTGCCCCGGGGTTCTGCTCGCTGCCAGGAGCCCCCAGAACCCCCCACCCACCCGCTGGCACCTGCGCGAGCGGCCCAAGCCACGGCAGCACCTACTAGTGCTCGGGAGCCGCCTTCCTCTTGTGCTGCAGGCCCCGCTCGAGGCCTTGGTGGCAGCGCGGCCGGGCCGCGGCCGGGCGCCCGGGGGGCGGCCGCGGCACGTGCCCCACATGGCCTTGCTGCACGGCGGGCAGAGCCGTGCTGGCGGTTGCCACCGTCGCGCCTGGCCTCCTGGTGTGCGCCATGCTGCGCAAGCGCTGGCCAGGAGATGCCGAGTGCTGTCCGGGCATGGGCGGGAGCGGGGTGAGCAGCCCCAGGCCTTGTGAGGTGTCCGGGGCGGGGGGCTGCTGGGGGACGCGTGGGAGGAGGCGGGTGCCGAGCGCCCGTGGTGCCTGGGCCCCGCGCGGGAGGTGCTGGCAGAGCCTCGTGGGCAGCAGAGGCTGGGGCTGGCCACCGGCTAGAGTATCCACAGCTGGCCTGGCGCAGCTGGCTGCCAAACGCGGAGGTCCCCCCAGCACCCGGCCACCGCTGACCCGTTCGGAGCCGGGCCAAGGGCGCTCTTTGCTCTGCCCGTCCACTGCCCTTTGGAGCTCCCTGTGGAGAGACCCCTTGGCAGAAGGGTGCAGTCCCCACGGGGCCCTGGGAGATCATTGAGCGCAAGCGCCCTGCTTCGGCAAGGTGCCCTGCAGCCCCTGGCCAAGGACTCTTCCCAGAAGGAGTCTGAAGAGCACCCTCGTTGCCAGCTCCACCGCCTCTCGCATCAGTCAGCCTCCGAGTGAAAAGCTCTTCCCTACCATGCGCAGGGAGCCTCCTGGCTTTCCGTGGGTGCCCCTTGCCTCTTGTCGTGCCCCTGGGCAGCCCGCTGCGGAGCGTGGCTGCCTCTTCTTTCCAGCCTCCCTTCACACGCTTGTATGCATGGCTACAAGGCGCCCTCCGGCTCCTCTGCGGCAGCCTGCACACTCCCAGCACTCCCAACCTTGCCTCAGGTTGAGGTCACAAGCATAGTGTGTTTTATGGTTGTATTTCCTTCTACAGAACTGACAGTAGCCCCCACATACGAATGACTCAGACCACTTTAAGTTTCAGGTTAAATGATGCAGTGCAGATTTTTTGTGAGCGTTACACTTGTTGTCATCCAAGCACGCAGTCATCATGAGGAAACGGAGTCCCTGTATGGCTAAGCAGTTTTCAGGATACAGCTCACCTGAAAGGTGTTAAGCTTCCAGCAGCTGCAATGCAATGGAGACAAAGCCAGGCCTTCCTGCCACACTGCACGGTATCCCAGGAGACTTCTCTAGAGCCATTTGGGACTTGCAGCCATGGGCTGAGAGCTGTTTGAAAGAGACAAGCATGAAGAGACACTAAAAGGATTTAGTTTTAAAGGAGATCATTGTGTATTTTACCAAAGGGTCTCACTTTCCAAAAACAAAGGGTTGCACTTCTACTTCTTCAGGATCTTTTTCGCAGCAGGCACATACAAAAGTTGTGTAGTGGGAAAAGAAAAGCTCAGCAACTTGCCCAAGCATAGGAGGAAAGACCTTTACCTTCTCCACCTCCTTACTCATAGCTGTTATTTCCGGGTTTCTTGTGCTGTGGATGAAAGCATTGCTCTGTTCATGGTATTACACTGCCTCATAAAAGAGCTTCATTACCCTGAGAGGAAGAAATCCAGCACAAGGAGACAAACCCTATCCAGTAATGATCACCAGTGAGCATCAGCATCCTCTATTGTACTGTAGATTAAGATTTGAATTCTTACAGATCAGGTCTGCACTTACTATGAATCAGTTAGTCTTCTGACTTGGGCTACTGTCTGTAATAAATTGTAACTATTTGTTCATTGTTTAGAAGGAGGTTTTACAACAATCAGGGTTGAGACATGGTGTCAGACAAATAAATTATGGTAAGCACAAAAGCTTATATGACCCCTTGTGGAACTAGTGTCGGGGCCCTAGCTATCTTACAGGACTATGAAGAGCTGAAGTAAGCAACAAGCTGCTCAGAGGTTTTGAAGGTAAAAGGACAAAGAAAAGATAAGCAGGCGCCTGTAACTTTCTCATAGAACAGCATCCCAAAAAGGGAGTCAACACAACAGATAAGCAAACCCCTGTGATCACTCACAAGGAGACAAACCAAAATAAAGAGACAGAAGAAGACCACAGCCTTCCTCTCCACGACCACCAGAGAGCTTCAGACGACCCCCCAGCAACTCACACATGCGCGGGACGCACCGGGAGATTACAACGCAGACTATAAGGGGGGGACTGTGTGTGAGGGAGGCGCGCGCCGTTGGCGGAGCTGAGACTCCCCGGCCGCCCAGCGCTGTTTTGCTTGTGGCTGCTTACTTAATTAAATAAATTGTTCACATGATTTAACAAACTCTCTGTATGAATTAACCTTCGAGAGAGTAACTTATGACACTGTCTCTGGCAATTCAATGTGCAAAGTGGAACTGAACAGATTAAACAAGAAAATGCGCTTAAAAATTAGCAGAATTCATACAGTATTAGTGCACCCTTAGTATTGTGTTGATGTTATAAGCAGTCCCTGATGATGCCGTGAACATAAACCAATTCTTTCCCTGGTTCGATATTTGATTTTTTGTAAATGGAGCTTACCAGAACTTACTCAGAACTATTACAATGAAGTTTCTGACTTTTGAATAGATTGATACACCCATTTCTCTGTAAAATAACTACAGACTGAAAATTTATAAGTTCATAAGCCCTCCCAAATTGGAGTTTCTCTGTTAGCCTAGGGGTATAACAAAAGGAGGATAAGTACCAACATGCAGTCTGCCTGGTTTGAAAACAGTATTATCTGGCTGCACTTGACCTTTGGAAGAACATTGCTGAATGGGTGCCAGGAAGAACTGTCTGTGCCAGTCCACGGGTATATGGTCACCACAGCTGCACACAAGAACGTGACCTATCAGCTGGAGTTACACCAGCTCACGCCCCAGTTCTGTAAATTAGCAGGTCTCCAGTTTAACATTGATGCAGAAACACCTGCAAACTTGGACCAGCATAGCGCACCATTGCATAAAGGCTAACATAAACATGGAAATAGCCTCATCTAGCACATCTGAAGTAGTTAAAACACCCTGAGAAAGGCAGTCTCACCCTTTTACAGAGAGTTTGCTGGATGACTGTGACAATCCTCTAGTGTTACACAGGAAGCCGTTGGAAGAGCTGGAAACAGAGCTCATGTGTCCCAACTCCTAGAATAGCCCCTTCAGCAAAATCTATTTCTCCTCATTTCTTCAGCATAAACAGTCCAAAACTACAGGGTAAGCATGAAGGTGTTTCTGAAAGAAGCATAGGCAGGTGGGCTGGTTGTGTTCCTACAAGCACAAAGCTCCATGGAAATATTTCAACTTCTTCCACAGGATTTGGTTGGGGGTGAGAGAGGGCCATGGAGCCATCTAAATTATGTTGCATTAAATGCTCCAACTCACAAGGAATGTGCTAAGCGGACCTCAAATCTGGCAAAACTCGAATCAACTGGCAAAAGCAAACAGAAAAGAAAATCTGAACAAGATCGCCACTGACTTCACAGGTTAAAATCAGAATGAAAAATAGTATTTTATCTAATTCAAATACTTTTAAATTCAGTATTAAGCAAATAAAAATGACATTAGTACCTCTATGTGTTGTTTCAATAAGATTATTCTCTTTTGCAGACTGCAAAAGTCTGCCTATGTCTTCTCTACACCCTCCCTTCATACATATATATATACATGTACACTGGCGAGTCTCCTCCTCCCCAGGCTAAAAACTCCCATTCTCTGTTTTACAATATTTAACTCTTAAAAGTTCATTCTGATCTTTGATTTCCTTGGAAAAAGTATTACAGAGGAAAATACAAATATACCGTACATTTTGAAGTATAAACCAAAACACATTCCTTTTCAGGCTACTTCTCTAAGAGGCAGCATAAGTCATGGGAAGGTTATGTGGTCAATGTTCATCTCCACAAGCATAGAGGAGGACTGAGGTACAAGGCAAGGTGGGTGGATCCAAACTGCCTACTTGAAGGAGTGCAAGCAGCAGGGGATTTGGGAGGTCACCTTCTGCTCCCAGCTGCTGAGTGCAGGGCCCAAAGCAGCAGGTCACTGTGGGCTCTGTCCTCTCAGCTTGGCACCCCAAGGTCTGGACAAAGATGCCAGCAGCTGTTCTCAGAGACTCGTTGCCTGGCTGTGCCATGGACCTTGACAGCAAAGGTCACCCTTCATTCAAGCATTTTGCCCTTCTGCCACTTCCAGCCATTACTCTCCTCTGCCAAGTGGCAGCTGCCAAAGACAGCCTGGCCTAACTGTCTGTCCCCGGTTCCTTTCAGGTGTTAACCATAGCCACAAGCCACTCACTGCTTCTTCCCACTGCACCCAGGCTCTTCTCAGATGCTGTATCCCAGGAGCTTTGCAGTGGTGCAGAGAGCAGAGGGAAGAGGCAAGAGAGTGAGAGGCAGCAGAGCCTGGCCTGGCTCTGGCAGCAGAGAATGTGGCTGCAGAGCATTGGTGATGCGTCCTCTGGTCCTGGAGTAAAAAGGCATGTCCAAAGTGCTGAGCAAGGAGAAAGGCAAGGGATGGAACTGTGAATCTGGCAGACCCCTTTACGGTCCCTTTGCAGGCCCTTTGTCATGGACATAATGAGGTATGCCTTAAACAAACTGTTTTTGCAAATCCACAGAACTGGGAAGTGGCAGAAAATGGCAAGTCTTGGGTAGGCATGGCAGTGCTGCCTCCTGTGTTGACCTCCCCATTCTGACTAGAGATTGAGGGCATGTGCATGCAGAGAGTTCATACCACAGTCACAGCAATAGAGGGGACAGGTCAACCACCAAGACCCTCTACACCCCACAGACCCATTTCAAGAACTTTCTGAATGACATGGTGGGCATGCTCAACAAATTCCACCCATTTCAAGAACCTCCTGATGAAACTCTGCCTGATGGGAGGTCTGTGGAGTACGAGAAACTAGTAAAGGCATAGGATAAGGCAGGTAGGTGGCGGCCCACTATCCAGGAACCTCGAGTCAGGGACAATGCAGGAGAAGACATTTCTGGAACATTAGGGTGGTGATCTCTGTCTCTTTCTTCCCTATCATCTTTTGATCTCTTCATTTCTTTTTTCATTTTCTCTTCTTCAACCTTACCCAACTCATTGATAACATATGGTAGAGAAAGTTCTGTTTTGTTTGTGTAGTCAATAAAAAGGTTTAAGTTGATTTATCAGTCACTTGCTGTTGACTTATTTGTCTGCAAGGTATCAAAAAACCTGGTGCTATGTGTTTTGTGACATAGGGTTGGAGATTTGTATGGTGACATTTTTAATTGGCATGACAGGCTGGATACTCCATTTTAGGATAGAAGCAACTGCCTTAGGAAACTGGGATACCTGTATAGTTTTCCCCAGGGGTGAAAGAGTTTGCTCCCATAGTGAGAGAACCTTTTGCCCTCAGAGGGCTGAGGGAAAGAGAAATTGGAGTGTCACAATTCTCGTCCCACTCTGCTGGGAACAACCTGAGCTCAACAAAATTGGTACAACCCACAAGCTCTGATGGATGCCATAACCCTCTTGACTAAAGAGCGAAACTTCAAACGCGGTAAAGGGAAGGCTATAGTATGTGCTGTGTTAGGGGCAGCCCTCACAGCTGCCCAGCAGGAGAAGTAAGCTACTCAGCAGGTGGAAAAGAAGGTGGTTTAATCCCTGCATGGCCTTGTAAAAGCAATGCAGGAAGAACTAAAGACTGAGATCAAGAGTCTCAGGAAACAGCAAGAGAGCAGGAGTACAAGAAGTGATTAGAGGTGTCCTTGGAGAGGGTGCAGAGGAGTGAACAGGAGGCTCTTTCCAAGTCATAGATAATTTGGGGTAAATGGTATGGTGGTATTTTGGAAGGGGAAAATAAATTGTCCAAGTCATGTGCCTTATGGTATCCCATAGAAGAATCAGAGCGCATGAGTGAAAAATATTCTAAAGAGAAGGGGGAGGTAGTGTTGAGACCCCTAATAAAGACAGGTAATAGATAGTAGAGAAGATGTAGAACCAGAAACTATAATCCATACAGTTCCCTGCTCCTCTACAGAGTTAGTCAAAATTCAGCAGAAGCTTTCTAGGGGAGTATGTTTGGAGAGTCGCCAACCAGCAGAGATCGTATAATATTGTCAGAGGAAGAAGCTCAGGGATACTGGGGACCTGTGCTAATAACAGTGGACAATCTTAAGGACCCTTGGTCCCCAACCCAAAGGGCAGCATATTGGGCAGGAGGATTAGACTACTTAGAGAGGGGAGACCCAGTCAGCATTGATACACCTAACATTGACCAGCTGACTGAAAGTATTCAGAAAGTGGCTTGCCTCCAATTAATGTATCACAGGCAAGTAGTCCCTAGGAGATGATCTCCAATGTTTATGGTAGCGGCCTATGCCTAATGGAGCCTGCTTGTTCATGAAGATAGGAAAGAGTCTTGGCCCCGGGGACACCAGATGCAACTGGTCTCTCTCCTCTTGGCCTTTGTGCTGCTGATCACGGCGCTGTGAGCCTGGCAGGGCAGCCCCTTTGCAGACCACTGGAGTGCCCACTGACAGAGCCGCTGCTTCCTCTGCTTGCCTAGCTGGCTCTTTGGGAAGATGCTGCTGTTCAAAGGCTCTGTGGACAACAGGCACTGCTCTGCCTTCCTCCCGCAGCCCAGTCAACACATGGTAGCAGGCTGTCCCTCCCCTCCTTTCCATGGGAATACATTTCCACTGCAGTTGGCAGTTGGGGCTCTGGAGCTATAGGGTTTCCAAGAAGGTCCTCTCCATCTCTTTTTCACCTGCTCAGATGCCATGCAGGCTGCCTCCTGACTTTCTTTTGGTTTAGAGATCTTTCAAACAGACTTGGTATCCACACATCTATGTGCTCTGATGGGATCTACCCATGAATGGTGCGGGAGCTGGCAGATGTTGTTGCTGCTCTCCATTGTCTTTGAAAGGTCGTGGAAAGCTGGAGAGGTGCCAGAGGACTGGAAGAAAGCCAATGTTCATCCAGTCTTCAAAAGGGGCAAGAAGGAGGACCCAGGCAACTATAAGCCAGTCGGCATCACCTCCGTCCCTGGAAAGTGGATGGCACAGCTCATTCTGGATGTCATCTCCAGGCATATGGAGGAAAAGAAGGTGTTCAGGAGTAGTCAGCATGGATTCAGCAAGGGGAAACCATGCTTAACCAATTGATAGTCATCTCTGATGGAATGACTGACTGAGTAGATGAAGAGAGAGCAGTGAACGTTGTGTACCTTGACTTCTGCAAGGCTTTTGACACTGTCTCCCATTACGTCCTCCTAGGTAAACTCAGGAAGTGCAAACTAGAAGAGTGCACAGTGATGCAGATCGGGAAGTGGCTGAAAGACAGAGCTCAGAGGGTTGTCATGGCACAGAGTTTAGCTGGAGACCTGTAGCTAGTGGAGTTCTCCAGGGCTCAGTGCTAGGGCCAGTCTTATTCAATGCGCTTCATCAATGACCTGGATGAAGGGACAGAGTGTCTCTTCAGCAAGTTTGCTGATGATTCCAAGCTGGGAGGAGTGGCTGATACACCTGAGGGCTGTGCTGCCATTCAGAGAGACCTGGACAGGCTGGAGAGTTGGGTGCAGAGGAACCTCATGAGGTTCAATTAGGGCAAATGCTGAGTCCTGCACCTAGGGAGGAATAACTGCATGCAGCCGTACAGGCTGGGGATTGATGTGCTTGCTGGAGAGCAGCTCTGTGGAGAAGGACGTGGGAGTGCTGGTGGACAGCAAGCTGACTATGAGCCAGCAATGTGCCCTTGTGGCCAGGAAGACCGATGGCATCCTGGGGTGCATTAAGAAAAGCATTGTCAGCACGTTGATTGAGGTGATCCTGCCCACATCTCTCATCCCTGGTGGGGTCACATCTCGAGTACTGTATCCAATTCACAGTGCAAGAGAGACATGGAGCTACTGGAGAGAGTCCAGCATAGGCCTACAAATCAGAGGACTGAAGTATCTGTCCTACTAGGAAAAGCTGTAAGAGCTGGGCCTGTTCAGCCAGGAGTAAAGACTGGGAGGGGATCTTATCAATGTCCACAAATACCTGAAGGGAAGGTGTGAAGACGATGGGGTCAGACTCTTTTCAGTAGTGCAAAATGTTAGGACAAGAGGCAATGGCAACAACTGGAAACATAGGAAGTTGCACCTGAATATGCGGAAAAGCTTGTTTCCTGTGAGACTGTCAGAGCACTGGAACAGGTTGCCCAGAGAGCAACCTGTGGTGCTCTCCTTCTCTGGAGATATTCAAATCTTGTCTGGATGCAATCCTGCCTAATACATTCTAGGCGACCCTGCTTGAGCAGGGCGGTGAGACTAGATGATCTCCATAAGTCCCTCCCAACCTCAACCATTCTGTGAATCTGTGATTTCTCCAGTAACTCCTCACTTGGTGATGGAGCACTGCAACAGCAGCACGCTTCTCTAGGCCATGCTGCCTTCCTGCTTGTCTCTCCCAGGGAGCCATGGGACCATGACTGAGAGCCCCAGGCAGCTCTAGGGAAGTCCTCCGGGGCCTTGTGGAGGGTGACTGGAAGGCCGGGCTTTGGCTCCACTGCTTTGCACCTGCTGGACTTCTCAAGCATGCCATGTCTGCAGAAGAGCTCTGGCACAAAGCCCAGGGCATTCCTTTCCTCATTATAACTGCATGCTTGGATGACAGAAAGCGATACGCTGGACTATATTTTGAGGTTGGTGCTAAGCACTCATCCTGCATGGCACCACGCAGTAGGGCTGCTAGGATCAGGATGTGGATCAGGAGTAGCCATGGCTTGCCCTTGTCTATATTCTCTGGCTCTGGGCCAGTACAAGTCCATGGGACCTTGGAGCTTACCAAGGGCTCCTCCGTCCTCCAAGTTGTGCAGTGTAGGGCCAAGAGGTGTGTTTGCTGAGAGCAATCCTCTGCTTAAACAGCTTCTTTCCCCAGAGCCCACTGGCAAAATTTTTCCTGCATTTTATTTCCGTGAAATAGTACTATGATTTTAAAATATCATGCTCTGTGCTCAAGTTGCATTGGACATTTGGATCTTGGCCTGGGTGCTTGCCACCCTGAACCTTTGAGATCACAGAATCACACCATCACACAATGGTTGTGGTTGGAGGGGACCTCTGGAGATCATCTAGTCCACGCCCCCCTGCTGAAGCAGGATCACCTAGACTATTATGCATAGCATAATGTCTATGAGGGTTTTGAATGTTTCCACAGGAGGCTCCACAATCACTCTGGGCAATCCTAGCAGTGTAGGTACCACTGGAACTGATTTGCTGAGCTCAGTTTCAGTTTGGCACTACCGTGGAGTGCTGAATGAGGCAGACATATCCACTGTAGTTCATGTATGTCTGGTTCATTGCCTCTTGTCTTGTCACTGGGCACCACTGCAAAAGTCTGCCTATGTCTTCTCTACATCCTTCCTCCATACACATACATACACATGTACACTGGCGAGTCTCCTCCTCCCCAGGCTAAAAACTCCCATTGCTCTCACCCTTCCCTCAGATGACTGATGCTCCAGTCCCCTGATCGGAGCAGTCTGCTTTCTGTCCTTCAAAACAAAGTTGAAGAGCACAGTAAAGCAAATTAGCAAGTCCTCGGAAATGCCACTTTCCTGCTTGCACGATGTCCAAGCTGCAATGGTTGTGGCTGCATAGTTCTGTGTGTTATTTCCAGTCAGTGTGAAGATGTCCCAAATGCAAAGGCACCATTGTGCAGCTGTGTGCAGGTGAACATGCTACCCATGTTGCTGCTTAAAGCAGGGTGTTCATTTTACCTGCCTCTGCTTCTCTCCATTTTTTGTTGTTCAGGGGAGGACGCATGCTCTACATCACCTGTACTATCTATTACCTCTGTTTTTAATAGGGGTGTCAACACTACCTCCCCCTTCTCTTTAGAATTTTCCCTCATATGCTTTAATTTGTCTATGGCATAGCCATGACTCAGACACTTTATTTTCCCCTTCCAGAATACCACTATACCATTTACCCAAAATTATCTATGACCTGGAAAGAGCCTCCTGTTCACTCCTCCGTGGCGTCTCCAAGGGCCTCCACCATTAGAAGTCTGCTCTAATCGCTTGTTCTGCTCCTGCTCTCTTACTAGCTGTTTCCTGAGACTCTTGGTCTCAGTCTTTAGTTCTTCCTGCATTGCTTTTACAAGGCCATGCAGGGATTAAACCACCTTCTTTTCCACTTGCTGAGTAGCTTACTTCTGTTGGGCAGCTGAGTGCTGCCCCTAACGCAGACTATAGCCCTCCCTTTACCACATTTGAAATTTCACTCCTCAGTTAAGAGGGTTATGGCATCCATCAGAGCTTGTGGGTTGCGCCAATTTTGCTGAGCCCAGGTCATTCCCGGCAGAGTGGGATGAACATAATAACACTCCAGTTTTTCTAAAAGTGGGTATACACATACCCTCATTTCCTCCTGCAAGGTCATTTATATTTCTATTCTCAGCCCTCTGAGGGCAAAAACTTCTTTTGTCCTGGGAGCAACCCCTTTCGCCCCTATAAGAAAATTCCACCGGTATCCCAGTTTCCTTTGGCAATTGCTTCTGTCCTAAAATGGGGTATCCTGTACGTGATGCCAATTAAGAGTGTCACAATTTGAATCTCTAACCTGTGTCTCAAAATGCATTGCACGAGGTTTCGCGATACCCTGTGGACAAGTAAAGTTAACACGAAGCGACTGATAAATCCAATTAAACCTTTTTATTGACTACACAAACAAAATGGAACTTTCTCTACTGTACATTGTCAGTGAGCTAGAGAACACTGAAGAAGAGAAAAGGCAAAAAGAAAGGAAGAGAAAAAGAGAAAATAGAGAAGACAGAGATCACATCTTTAGATTCTAGTAATGACTTAACCTGCATTGTCTCTTAAGTCGAGGTTCCTGGATAGTGGGCTGGCAGCTACCTGCCTTATCCTATGCCTATACTAGTTTCTCGTACCCCACGGACCTCTTGTTAGGCTGAGTTTCATTAGGAGGTTCCTGAAATGGGCAGATTTCGATTGAGTATGTCCAACGTGTTGTTCAGAAAGTTCTCAAAATGGTTTTGTGGGGTGTAGAGCGTCTTCGTGCTTGACTTGTCCCCTCTATTGCTGTGACTGTGGTATGAACCTTCCATGCACATTAGCTCTCAGACCCTGCCCTGCCTAAGCAAGCTTTACCACCTCCCACTGTTTCCCACTTATCTGAAATTGCAAAAAAAAATGTTTGTTTAAGGCATACCTTATAATGTCTATGACAAGAGGCCTGCAAAGAGGCTGCAAGGCTCACAGGGCCGTGATCAGCAGCACAAAGGCCAGGGGGAGGCCAGTCCCAGCTGCTGGCCCCCAGGGGTGCATCCCGAGGCCAAGACTCTTTCCTGCCCTCATGAACGAGCAGGCTCCTCGGAGCCAGGGCAGCCTCCGAAAGCTGGCAGATGCTACAGTGTTGTGACCACTGGCTCCTCATAGCCACGGGGCTGTGCTGCCATTCAGGGGGCCACGCACAGGCTGGCCACCTAGGCAGACAGGGAGCTCCGCAAGGGCAGCCAAGGGAAGGGCTAAGGCCTGCGCCTAGCCTGCAAGAAGCTCAAGTCCCTGGACATGAAAAAAAGAAAAAAGGAAAAAAAAGAAAAAAGTCTGGAGAAAGGAAGACTTTCCTTTGGTTGAGGAGGATAGGATGAGAGATCTTCTGGGCAAACTCGACATTCACAACACCACGGGCCCTGATGGGATGCACCCACAGGTACAGAGGGAGCTGGTGGATGTTGTTGCCGGGACACTCTCCATCATCTTTGAAAGGTCATGGAGAACTGGGGAGGTGCCTGAGGACTGGAAGAAAGCCAATGTCCCTCCAGTCTTCAGAAAGGGCAAGAAGGAGGACCCAGGCAACTACAGGCCAGTCAGCCTCACCTCCATGCCTGGAAAGGGGATGGCACAGCTCATTCTGGATGTCATCTCCAAGCATGTGGAGGAAAAGAAGGTGGTCAGGAGTAGTCAGCATGGATTCAGCAAGGGGAAATCCTGCTTAAGCAGCCTGATAGCCTTCTCTGATGGAATGACTGGCTGGGGAGATGAGGGCAGAGCAGTGAACGTTGTGTACCTTGACTTCTGCAAGGCTTTTCACACTGTCTCCCATAACAGCCTCCCAGGTAAACTCAGGAAGTGTGTGTTAGACGAGTGGCCTGTGAGGTGCACTGAGAAGTGGCTGAAAGCTCAGAGGGTTGTCGTCAGTGGCGCAGAGTCTAGTTGGAGGACTGCAGCTAGTGGAGTTCTCCAGGGCTCCGTACTGGGTCCCCTCCTGTTCAACGTGCTTCATCAGTGACCCGCGCAAAGGGACAGAGCACCTCCTCAGCAAGTCTGCTGATGATCAGAGCACTGGCACAGGTTGCCCAGAGAGGCGGTGGAGTCTGCTTCTCTGGAGATGTCCAAGGCCCGCCTGGAGGCAACCCTGCCTAACATGCTCTGCGTGACCCTGCTTGAGCGGAGAGGACAGACTAGATGATCTCCAGAGGTCCCTTCCAACATTACTGATTCTATGGTTGTACGATCCCGAGCTGGGAGGAGTGGCTGATCCACCTGAGGGCTGTGCTGCCATTCAGAGAGACCCGGACAGGCTGGAGAGTTGGGGCGCAGAGGAACCTCATGAGGTTCAACTAGGGCAAATGCTGAGTCCTGCACCTAGGGAGGAATAACTGCATGCAGCCGTACAGGCTGGGGGTTGACGTGCTTGCTGGAGAGCAGCTCTCTGGAGAAGGACCTGGGAGTGCTGGTGGACAGCAAGCTGACTACGAGCCAGCCATGTGCCCTTGTGGCCAGGAAGGCCGATGGCATCCTGGGGTGCATTAGGAAGAGTGTTGCCAGCAGGTCGAGGAAGGTGATCCTGCCGCTGTCCTCAGCCCTGGGGAGGCCACATCTCGAGTACTGCGTCCAGTTTTGGGCTCCCCGCGAGACAAGAGAGACATGGAGCTACTGGGGAGAGTCCAGCATAGGATGGACGAGGATGACCAGAGGGATGGAGCATCTGCCCGAGGAGGAATGGCTGCGAGAGCTGGGCCTCTTCAGCCTGGGGAAGCGAAGAGTGAGGGGGGAATCTTATCAATGTGTATAAGTACCTGAAGGGAGGGTGTCAAGGGGACGGGGACAAACTCTTTTCAGTTCTCCCAGGTGACAGGACAAGAGGCAACAGGCACAAAGTGACCCACAGGAAGTTCCGCCTGGACGTCAGGGGGAATTTCTTCCCTGTGGGAGTGACAGAGCACTGGAACAGGTTGCCAGAGAGGCAGTGGAGTCTCCTTCTCTGGAGATACTCAGAACCTGCCTGGATGCAATCCTGTCTACCATGCTCTGCGTGACCCTGCTGAGCGGGGAGGACAGACTAGATGATCTCCAGAGGTCCCTTCGAACCTTACTGATCCCGTGATTCTGAGATTCTGTGAAATTCTGGGCACCGACGTGCTGGAGGACAGCTCTGGGGAGAGGGAGCAGGGGCTCCTGCTCAAGGGGGCCTCTAGAGGGCCGCGAGCCAGGAAGGTGCCCTTGTGCCAATGGCGACCAAGGGCGGTATGAGGGTGACATCAGGAAGAGCACTGCCTGCAGGTCCCGGGCGGGGACCCGTCCCTTCTACTCAGCCCTGCGGAGGCCGGGAGGCCACAGCTGCAGGGCTGTATCGAGAGCTGGGCTCTGGAGCACAAGAGAGGGGGGGAGCTCCTGGTGCCGCTCCAGCAAGGGCTGACAAGCTCAGGGAGGGCGCTGCAGCACCCTTCGCCTGAGGCAAGGCTGGGAGTGCTGGGAGTGCGCAGGCTGCCGCAGAGGAGCCGGAGGGCGCCTTGTAGCCATGCATACAAGCGTGTGAAGGGAGGCTGGAAAGAAGAGGCAGCCACGCTCCGCAGTGGGCTGCCCAGGGGCACGACAAGAGGCAAGGGGCACCCACGGAAAGCCAGGAGGCTCCCTGCGCATGGTAGGGAAGAGCTTTTCACTCGGAGGCTGACTGATGCGAGAGGCGGTGGAGCTGGCAACGAGGGTGCTCTTCAGACTCCTTCTGGGAAGAGTCCTTGGCCAGGGGCTGCAGGGCACCTTGCCGAAGCAGGGCGCTTGCGCTCAATGATCTCCCAGGGCCCCGTGGGGACTGCACCCTTCTGCCAAGGGGTCTCTCCACAGGGAGCTCCAAAGGGCAGTGGACGGGCAGAGCAAAGAGTGCCCTTGGCCCGGCTCCGAACGGGTCAGCGGTGGCCGGGTGCTGGGGGGACCTCCGCGTTTGGCAGCCAGCTGCGCCAGGCCAGCTGTGGATACTCTAGCCGGTGGCCAGCCCCAGCCTCTGCTGCCCACGAGGCTCTGCCAGCACCTCCCGCGCGGGGCCCAGGCACCACGGGCGCTCGGCACCCGCCTCCTCCCACGCGTCCCCCAGCAGCCCCCCGCCCCGGACACCTCACAAGGCCTGGGGCTGCTCACCCCGCTCCCGCCCACGCCCGGACAGCACTCGGCATCTCCTGGCCAGCGCTTGCGCAGCATGGCGCACACCAGGAGGCCAGGCGCGACGGTGGCAACCGCCAGCACGGCTCTGCCCGCCGTGCAGCAAGGCCATGTGGGGCACGTGCCGCGGCCGCCCCCCGGGCGCCCGGCCGCGGCCCGGCCGCGCTGCCACCAAGGCCTCGAGCGGGGCCTGCAGCACAAGAGGAAGGCGGCTCCCGAGCACTAGTAGGTGCTGCCGTGGCTTGGGCCGCTCGCGCGGGTGCCAGCGGGTGGGTGGGGGGTTCTGGGGGCTCCTGGCAGCGAGCAGAACCCCGGGGCAGATCGCGGGTGGGGGCCGCCGCCTCGGCCCCCCCGGCACGGGGCGGCGCGGCACGGGCCGTGCGGCCACGCTCTCTTCTCCTGCAGCCCCGACACCTTTGCGCGGGTCTTCCACCGGGAGCCCGCTCCCAGCACCTTCCCCAGGGCGCCAGAGCCGCAGCCGCAGCCGCCCGTCAGCAAGCTGGAGGTGCTCAACACCCCGCACCCGCGGCACATCCGGCGCCTGGAGGGCAGCGTCCGCGGCGGCTTGGTGCAGCCCATCTTCCTGGTGGAGACCCGGGACACCAGGGACCAGCAGGTAGGCACCGCCGGCGCCCCTCGCCCGGCCCCGGCACGCAGCGCCCCACGGCTGCCCCTCATCCGCTCTTCCCTTTGCCCCGGCAGGCTCAGTGGTGGCAGTGGCCGGCAGCCCGCGAGCCCGTGGAGCCCCTCCGCAGGACAGCCCGTAAGTGGTGCTCACGGCCCGGCGCCCGCTGCACAGCGGCACAGCCGTGCGGGGCCAGCAGTGCTCGGGGGCGCCAGCCCCTTTCCACCAGCACAAGGACCAGGGCCAGGGCCACGGACAGGACCAGGGCTGCGCCCGCCGGCGCTGGGGCCCCGGACGCCTGCCCGGCACCTCTGGAGCTCCACCGTCCTGCCGCTGACGGCTCCCGCGGCCACCCGGGCCCTGGCCAAGGCCCGCCCCAGCTGCCCAGCCTCTCCCTTGCCCCCTCCCGCTGCTGTCTCCACGCAGACAGCCCCTGCGGTGGGTGCCCTGCTCGCCTTGCGGCCCTTGCCCCACACCAGCCCTGCCCCACGCAGCGCTGTCCCGCCTGCTCCCAGCGCCAGCCAAGTATCGGCACCCTCCTCCGCCTGGCCAGCTTTCGGGGGACACGACAGCGGCTCTGGGCGGGCGGCACAAGCCCGCCAGCTGCTTCCCTCCCTTGCCTTTCCCCTCGCCCAGCGCTTTGGACGTGCCTTCCTTCCCCCAGGACCAGAGGAAGCGTGCTCCCAGGCTGTCCGCTTTCCCCGGCTCTGCCCGCAGAGGATCTCCATCTCCGTCCGGGACCGGCCCTGGGCAGAGCAGTGGAGAGCGGGCACGAAAGGCTGCCCGTGAAGAGAGAGCAGCCCAGAGGGCAGTCAGGCCGCTGCCGGCACGCGGGGGCAGCAGGTGACCTCCCAAGTGCCGTACTGCGTGCCCTTGTCTGCCGCACCCCTGAAGAGGCAGAGAGCTGCCACGTCCTGGGCAAAGAAGCAGGAGGGCACTTTCTCTCCCTCACGGCAGAGGAGGCGAGCACAATAAAGGCAGTGAACAAGCCCAGCAAATCTCTGCTTTCTTGCTTGCAGAGAGGAGGAGCTGCAGTGGCTAGCTCTGCCTCGCTGCCGGTGCTATTTCCCGTAGCGCCCAGCTCCCAGCTTGTGCCCGGGCAAGCCCCTGACCTGTGGCCATGCTGGCGGAAGCGGAAGGTCAGGTGCGAAGCTGCAAGGCGCAAACAGCAAGGGTTGCACAGCCATGCCGAAGGGGGAGGTGGGCAGGAGCTGTTGGCAAGGAAGAGCAGGAAAGGGGCTTGCTGGGGCCCTCCATTGCAAAGGCTTTGGAAGCAATGGCCCGTCGCCTTGTGCCAGCTCCGGGGTTGCCAAACCGGGGCTCTGCATCGCGGGGGAAGGTGTCGTAGCGCAACTGCCCTCGCCAGCACGAGAAGGCAGCCTCCTTGTGCGCACAGCTGCCCGTAGCTGCAAGGAGCTCCCAAGAGCTGCGCTTAGCATTGACGCTGCTGCTCTGGGCTAGACCTGCAAGCTCTGCGCTTTCTGGAGGTGCCCTTCTCTTGCCAGGGGAAGCAGCACCAACTGCTGCACCAAGCGGTGGTAGGCCACCACAAAGAGCCCTTTGGGATTTGCCGCCAGTCCTGTGCTCCTTGTAGCCCCGACTGGTACCTGCAGGGCTTTTGCAGGGGACCCGGAGGAGCCACCCGCACACTCGGCCGGAGGGCCAAACTGAAACTGAATAGGGCAGAGCAGCTCCAGCGGTGCCTACGCCTTTGGGATCACCAAGCTTGCGGGTGGCGGAAAGAAAACACTAGAGTACACCAGCTCCCTGACTTTGCTAGAGGGCTCCTTCCAAAGGCTTGCCGGGAACACTGGACTTCTCCTGGGCAGAAAGAATCCGCTCTTAGGTCTCCTTTGCTAAGCTACGAAAGCCCCACTGAATCCAGTAGCAGCAGTACCGCCAGGAAATCCTCTGAGACGGGCTCTGCCACGACCTGGAAGATGAGCTCCTCCCACTTCCGCCTTCCCTAGAGAACAGGGGCTGGCGAAGAAAGAATTCCCCTCTCTTTTTAGCTGGTCGTGCTTTCTGCTGCTTTGTGCATAGCACACCGCTGCCCCTCACGGACAAACACCTCTGACTGCCGCATGGCCTTCGAGGGGGCGCTGCAGACTTTTTGCCAGCGCTGCGCTTTTTGTCATCCAAGCATACTGTCGCCAGGAGGCAGGGAATGCCCGGGCTTTGTGCCAGAGCTCTTCTGCAGACACGGCATGCTTGAGAAGTCCAGCAGGTGCAAAGCAGTGGAGCCCAAGCCAGGTCTTCCAGCCACCCTCGACAAGGGCCCGGAGGACTTCTCTGGAGCCACCTGGGGCTCTCAGCCATGGTCCCGTGGCTCCCTGGGAGAGACAAGCAGGAAGGCAGCATGGCCTAGAGAAGCGTGCTGCTGTTGCAGCGCTCCGTTGCCAAGTGAGGACTTCCAGGCTACACGGAATCCAAGCAGGTGACACAGAGGTAGAGGGCACCTTCTCGGAAGCCCTCGAGCTCCAGAGCCCCAACTGCCTGCTGCAGCGGAGATGCATTCTCGCGCGAGGAGGGACAGCCTGCTGCCATGCGTTGGCTGGGCTGCGGGAGGAAGGCAGAGCAGTGCCCTTTGTCCACCGGGCCTTTGCACAGCAGCATCTCCCCAAAGAGCCAGCTAGGCAAGCGGAGGAAGCAGCGGCTCCGTCAGTGGGCACTCCGGTGGCCTGCAAAGGGGCTGCCCTGCCAGGCTCACAGGGCCGTGATCAGCAGCACAAAGGCCAGGGGGAGGCCAGTCCCAGCTGCTGGCCCCCAGGGGTGCATCCCGAGGCCAAGACTCTTTCCTGCCCTCATGAACAAGCAGGCTCCTCGGAGCCAGGGCAGCCTCCGAAAGCTGGCAGATGCTACAGTGTTGTGACCACTGGCTCCTCATAGCCGCGGGGCTGTGCTGCCATTCAGGGGGCCACGCACAGGCTGGCCACCTAGGCAGACAGGGAGCTCCGCAAGGGCAGCCAAGGGAAGGGCTAAGGCCTGCGCCTAGCCTGCAAGAAGCTCAAGTCCCTGGACATGAAAAAAAGAAAAAAGGAAAAAAAAGAAAAAAGTCTGGAGAAAGGAAGACTTTCCTTTGGTTGAGGAGGATAGGATGAGAGATCTTCTGGGCAAACTCGACATTCACAACACCACGGGCCCTGATGGGATGCACCCACAGGTACAGAGGGAGCTGGTGGATGTTGTTGCCGGGACACTCTCCATCATCTTTGAAAGGTCATGGAGAACTGGGGAGGTGCCTGAGGACTGGAAGAAAGCCAATGTCCCTCCAGTCTTCAGAAAGGGCAAGAAGGAGGACCCAGGCAACTACAGGCCAGTCAGCCTCACCTCCATGCCTGGAAAGGGGATGGCACAGCTCATTCTGGATGTCATCTCCAAGCATGTGGAGGAAAAGAAGGTGGTCAGGAGTAGTCAGCATGGATTCAGCAAGGGGAAATCCTGCTTAAGCAGCCTGATAGCCTTCTCTGATGGAATGACTGGCTGGGGAGATGAGGGCAGAGCAGTGAACGTTGTGTACCTTGACTTCTGCAAGGCTTTTCACACTGTCTCCCATAACAGCCTCCCAGGTAAACTCAGGAAGTGTGTGTTAGACGAGTGGCCTGTGAGGTGCACTGAGAAGTGGCTGAAAGCTCAGAGGGTTGTCGTCAGTGGCGCAGAGTCTAGTTGGAGGACTGCAGCTAGTGGAGTTCTCCAGGGCTCCGTACTGGGTCCCCTCCTGTTCAACGTGCTTCATCAGTGACCCGCGCAAAGGGACAGAGCACCTCCTCAGCAAGTCTGCTGATGATCAGAGCACTGGCACAGGTTGCCCAGAGAGGCGGTGGAGTCTGCTTCTCTGGAGATGTCCAAGGCCCGCCTGGAGGCAACCCTGCCTAACATGCTCTGCGTGACCCTGCTTGAGCGGAGAGGACAGACTAGATGATCTCCAGAGGTCCCTTCCAACATTACTGATTCTATGGTTGTACGATCCCGAGCTGGGAGGAGTGGCTGATCCACCTGAGGGCTGTGCTGCCATTCAGAGAGACCCGGACAGGCTGGAGAGTTGGGGCGCAGAGGAACCTCATGAGGTTCAACTAGGGCAAATGCTGAGTCCTGCACCTAGGGAGGAATAACTGCATGCAGCCGTACAGGCTGGGGGTTGACGTGCTTGCTGGAGAGCAGCTCTCTGGAGAAGGACCTGGGAGTGCTGGTGGACAGCAAGCTGACTATGAGCCAGCCATGTGCCCTTGTGGCCAGGAAGGCCGATGGCATCCTGGGGTGCATTAGGAAGAGTGTTGCCAGCAGGTCGAGGAAGGTGATCCTGCCGCTGTCCTCAGCCCTGGGGAGGCCACATCTCGAGTACTGCGTCCAGTTTTGGGCTCCCCGCGAGACAAGAGAGACATGGAGCTACTGGGGAGAGTCCAGCATAGGATGGACGAGGATGACCAGAGGGATGGAGCATCTGCCCGAGGAGGAATGGCTGCGAGAGCTGGGCCTCTTCAGCCTGGGGAAGCGAAGAGTGAGGGGGGAATCTTATCAATGTGTATAAGTACCTGAAGGGAGGGTGTCAAGGGGACGGGGACAAACTCTTTTCAGTTCTCCCAGGTGACAGGACAAGAGGCAACAGGCACAAAGTGACCCACAGGAAGTTCCGCCTGGACGTCAGGGGGAATTTCTTCCCTGTGGGAGTGACAGAGCACTGGAACAGGTTGCCAGAGAGGCAGTGGAGTCTCCTTCTCTGGAGATACTCAGAACCTGCCTGGATGCAATCCTGTCTACCATGCTCTGCGTGACCCTGCTGAGCGGGGAGGACAGACTAGATGATCTCCAGAGGTCCCTTCGAACCTTACTGATCCCGTGATTCTGAGATTCTGTGAAATTCTGGGCACCGACGTGCTGGAGGACAGCTCTGGGGAGAGGGAGCAGGGGCTCCTGCTCAAGGGGGCCTCTAGAGGGCCGCGAGCCAGGAAGGTGCCCTTGTGCCAATGGCGACCAAGGGCGGTATGAGGGTGACATCAGGAAGAGCACTGCCTGCAGGTCCCGGGCGGGGACCCGTCCCTTCTACTCAGCCCTGCGGAGGCCGGGAGGCCACAGCTGCAGGGCTGTATCGAGAGCTGGGCTCTGGAGCACAAGAGAGGGGGGGAGCTCCTGGTGCCGCTCCAGCAAGGGCTGACAAGCTCAGGGAGGGCGCTGCAGCACCCTTCGCCTGAGGCAAGGCTGGGAGTGCTGGGAGTGCGCAGGCTGCCGCAGAGGAGCCGGAGGGCGCCTTGTAGCCATGCATACAAGCGTGTGAAGGGAGGCTGGAAAGAAGAGGCAGCCACGCTCCGCAGCGGGCTGCCCAGGGGCACGACAAGAGGCAAGGGGCACCCACGGAAAGCCAGGAGGCTCCCTGCGCATGGTAGGGAAGAGCTTTTCACTCGGAGGCTGACTGATGCGAGAGGCGGTGGAGCTGGCAACGAGGGTGCTCTTCAGACTCCTTCTGGGAAGAGTCCTTGGCCAGGGGCTGCAGGGCACCTTGCCGAAGCAGGGCGCTTGCGCTCAATGATCTCCCAGGGCCCCGTGGGGACTGCACCCTTCTGCCAAGGGGTCTCTCCACAGGGAGCTCCAAAGGGCAGTGGACGGGCAGAGCAAAGAGTGCCCTTGGCCCGGCTCCGAACGGGTCAGCGGTGGCCGGGTGCTGGGGGGACCTCCGCGTTTGGCAGCCAGCTGCGCCAGGCCAGCTGTGGATACTCTAGCCGGTGGCCAGCCCCAGCCTCTGCTGCCCACGAGGCTCTGCCAGCACCTCCCGCGCGGGGCCCAGGCACCACGGGCGCTCGGCACCCGCCTCCTCCCACGCGTCCCCCAGCAGCCCCCCGCCCCGGACACCTCACAAGGCCTGGGGCTGCTCACCCCGCTCCCGCCCACGCCCGGACAGCACTCGGCATCTCCTGGCCAGCGCTTGCGCAGCATGGCGCACACCAGGAGGCCAGGCGCGACGGTGGCAACCGCCAGCACGGCTCTGCCCGCCGTGCAGCAAGGCCATGTGGGGCACGTGCCGCGGCCGCCCCCCGGGCGCCCGGCCGCGGCCCGGCCGCGCTGCCACCAAGGCCTCGAGCGGGGCCTGCAGCACAAGAGGAAGGCGGCTCCCGAGCACTAGTAGGTGCTGCCGTGGCTTGGGCCGCTCGCGCGGGTGCCAGCGGGTGGGTGGGGGGTTCTGGGGGCTCCTGGCAGCGAGCAGAACCCCGGGGCAGATCGCGGGTGGGGGCCGCCGCCTCGGCCCCCCCGGCACGGGGCGGCGCGGCACGGGCCGTGCGGCCACGCTCTCTTCTCCTGCAGCCCCGACACCTTTGCGCGGGTCTTCCACCGGGAGCCCGCTCCCAGCACCTTCCCCAGGGCGCCAGAGCCGCAGCCGCAGCCGCCCGTCAGCAAGCTGGAGGTGCTCAACACCCCGCACCCGCGGCACATCCGGCGCCTGGAGGGCAGCGTCCGCGGCGGCTTGGTGCAGCCCATCTTCCTGGTGGAGACCCGGGACACCAGGGACCAGCAGGTAGGCACCGCCGGCGCCCCTCGCCCGGCCCCGGCACGCAGCGCCCCACGGCTGCCCCTCATCCGCTCTTCCCTTTGCCCCGGCAGGCTCAGTGGTGGCAGTGGCCGGCAGCCCGCGAGCCCGTGGAGCCCCTCCGCAGGACAGCCCGTAAGTGGTGCTCACGGCCCGGCGCCCGCTGCACAGCGGCACAGCCGTGCGGGGCCAGCAGTGCTCGGGGGCGCCAGCCCCTTTCCACCAGCACAAGGACCAGGGCCAGGGCCACGGACAGGACCAGGGCTGCGCCCGCCGGCGCTGGGGCCCCGGACGCCTGCCCGGCACCTCTGGAGCTCCACCGTCCTGCCGCTGACGGCTCCCGCGGCCACCCGGGCCCTGGCCAAGGCCCGCCCCAGCTGCCCAGCCTCTCCCTTGCCCCCTCCCGCTGCTGTCTCCACGCAGACAGCCCCCGCGGTGGGTGCCCTGCTCGCCTTGCGGCCCTTGCCCCACACCAGCCCTGCCCCACGCAGCGCTGTCCCGCCTGCTCCCAGCGCCAGCCAAGTATCGGCACCCTCCTCCGCCTGGCCAGCTTTCGGGGGACACGACAGCGGCTCTGGGCGGGCGGCACAAGCCCGCCAGCTGCTTCCCTCCCTTGCCTTTCCCCTCGCCCAGCGCTTTGGACGTGCCTTCCTTCCCCCAGGACCAGAGGAAGCGTGCTCCCAGGCTGTCCGCTTTCCCCGGCTCTGCCCGCAGAGGATCTCCATCTCCGTCCGGGACCGGCCCTGGGCAGAGCAGTGGAGAGCGGGCACGAAAGGCTGCCCGTGAAGAGAGAGCAGCCCAGAGGGCAGTCAGGCCGCTGCCGGCACGCGGGGGCAGCAGGTGACCTCCCAAGTGCCGTGCTGCGTGCCCTTGTCTGCCGCACCCCTGAAGAGGCAGAGAGCTGCCACGTCCTGGGCAAAGAAGCAGGAGGGCACTTTCTCTCCCTCACGGCAGAGGAGGAGAGCACAATAAAGGCAGTGAACAAGCCCAGCAAATCTCTGCTTTCTTGCTTGCAGAGAGGAGGAGCTGCAGTGGCTAGCTCTGCCTCGCTGCCGGTGCTATTTCCCGTAGCGCCCAGCTCCCAGCTTGTGCCCGGGCAAGCCCCTGACCTGTGGCCATGCTGGCGGAAGCGGAAGGTCAGGTGCGAAGCTGCAAGGCGCAAACAGCAAGGGTTGCACAGCCATGCCGAAGGGGGAGGTGGGCAGGAGCTGTTGGCAAGGAAGAGCAGGAAAGGGGCTTGCTGGGGCCCTCCATTGCAAAGGCTTTGGAAGCAATGGCCCGTCGCCTTGTGCCAGCTCCGGGGTTGCCAAACCGGGGCTCTGCATCGCGGGGGAAGGTGTCGTAGCGCAACTGCCCTCGCCAGCACGAGAAGGCAGCCTCCTTGTGCGCACAGCTGCCCGTAGCTGCAAGGAGCTCCCAAGAGCTGCGCTTAGCATTGACGCTGCTGCTCTGGGCTAGACCTGCAAGCTCTGCGCTTTCTGGAGGTGCCCTTCTCTTGCCAGGGGAAGCAGCACCAACTGCTGCACCAAGCGGTGGTAGGCCACCACAAAGAGCCCTTTGGGATTTGCCGCCAGTCCTGTGCTCCTTGTAGCCCCGACTGGTACCTGCAGGGCTTTTGCAGGGGACCCGGAGGAGCCACCCGCACACTCGGCCGGAGGGCCAAACTGAAACTGAATAGGGCAGAGCAGCTCCAGCGGTGCCTACGCCTTTGGGATCACCAAGCTTGCGGGTGGCGGAAAGAAAACACTAGAGTACACCAGCTCCCTGACTTTGCTAGAGGGCTCCTTCCAAAGGCTTGCCGGGAACACTGGACTTCTCCTGGGCAGAAAGAATCCGCTCTTAGGTCTCCTTTGCTAAGCTACGAAAGCCCCACTGAATCCAGTAGCAGCAGTACCGCCAGGAAATCCTCTGAGACGGGCTCTGCCACGACCTGGAAGATGAGCTCCTCCCACTTCCGCCTTCCCTAGAGAACAGGGGCTGGCGAAGAAAGAATTCCCCTCTCTTTTTAGCTGGTCGTGCTTTCTGCTGCTTTGTGCATAGCACACCGCTGCCCCTCACGGACAAACACCTCTGACTGCCGCATGGCCTTCGAGGGGGCGCTGCAGACTTTTTGCCAGCGCTGCGCTTTTTGTCATCCAAGCATACTGTCGCCAGGAGGCAGGGAATGCCCGGGCTTTGTGCCAGAGCTCTTCTGCAGACACGGCATGCTTGAGAAGTCCAGCAGGTGCAAAGCAGTGGAGCCCAAGCCAGGTCTTCCAGCCACCCTCGACAAGGGCCCGGAGGACTTCTCTGGAGCCACCTGGGGCTCTCAGCCATGGTCCCGTGGCTCCCTGGGAGAGACAAGCAGGAAGGCAGCATGGCCTAGAGAAGCGTGCTGCTGTTGCAGCGCTCCGTTGCCAAGTGAGGACTTCCAGGCTACACGGAATCCAAGCAGGTGACACAGAGGTAGAGGGCACCTTCTCGGAAGCCCTCGAGCTCCAGAGCCCCAACTGCCTGCTGCAGCGGAGATGCATTCTCGCGCGAGGAGGGACAGCCTGCTGCCATGCGTTGGCTGGGCTGCGGGAGGAAGGCAGAGCAGTGCCCTTTGTCCACCGGGCCTTTGCACAGCAGCATCTCCCCAAAGAGCCAGCTAGGCAAGCGGAGGAAGCAGCGGCTCCGTCAGTGGGCACTCCGGTGGCCTGCAAAGGGGCTGCCCTGCCAGGCTCACAGGGCCGTGATCAGCAGCACAAAGGCCAGGGGGAGGCCAGTCCCAGCTGCTGGCCCCCAGGGGTGCATCCCGAGGCCAAGACTCTTTCCTGCCCTCATGAACAAGCAGGCTCCTCGGAGCCAGGGCAGCCTCCGAAAGCTGGCAGATGCTACAGTGTTGTGACCACTGGCTCCTCATAGCCGCGGGGCTGTGCTGCCATTCAGGGGGCCACGCACAGGCTGGCCACCTAGGCAGACAGGGAGCTCCGCAAGGGCAGCCAAGGGAAGGGCTAAGGCCTGCGCCTAGCCTGCAAGAAGCTCAAGTCCCTGGACATGAAAAAAAGAAAAAAGGAAAAAAAAGAAAAAAGTCTGGAGAAAGGAAGACTTTCCTTTGGTTGAGGAGGATAGGATGAGAGATCTTCTGGGCAAACTCGACATTCACAACACCACGGGCCCTGATGGGATGCACCCACAGGTACAGAGGGAGCTGGTGGATGTTGTTGCCGGGACACTCTCCATCATCTTTGAAAGGTCATGGAGAACTGGGGAGGTGCCTGAGGACTGGAAGAAAGCCAATGTCCCTCCAGTCTTCAGAAAGGGCAAGAAGGAGGACCCAGGCAACTACAGGCCAGTCAGCCTCACCTCCATGCCTGGAAAGGGGATGGCACAGCTCATTCTGGATGTCATCTCCAAGCATGTGGAGGAAAAGAAGGTGGTCAGGAGTAGTCAGCATGGATTCAGCAAGGGGAAATCCTGCTTAAGCAGCCTGATAGCCTTCTCTGATGGAATGACTGGCTGGGGAGATGAGGGCAGAGCAGTGAACGTTGTGTACCTTGACTTCTGCAAGGCTTTTCACACTGTCTCCCATAACAGCCTCCCAGGTAAACTCAGGAAGTGTGTGTTAGACGAGTGGCCTGTGAGGTGCACTGAGAAGTGGCTGAAAGCTCAGAGGGTTGTCGTCAGTGGCGCAGAGTCTAGTTGGAGGACTGCAGCTAGTGGAGTTCTCCAGGGCTCCGTACTGGGTCCCCTCCTGTTCAACGTGCTTCATCAGTGACCTGCGCAAAGGGACAGAGCACCTCCTCAGCAAGTCTGCTGATGATCAGAGCACTGGCACAGGTTGCCCAGAGAGGCGGTGGAGTCTGCTTCTCTGGAGATGTCCAAGGCCCGCCTGGAGGCAACCCTGCCTAACATGCTCTGCGTGACCCTGCTTGAGCGGAGAGGACAGACTAGATGATCTCCAGAGGTCCCTTCCAACATTACTGATTCTATGGTTGTACGATCCCGAGCTGGGAGGAGTGGCTGATCCACCTGAGGGCTGTGCTGCCATTCAGAGAGACCCGGACAGGCTGGAGAGTTGGGGCGCAGAGGAACCTCATGAGGTTCAACTAGGGCAAATGCTGAGTCCTGCACCTAGGGAGGAATAACTGCATGCAGCCGTACAGGCTGGGGGTTGACGTGCTTGCTGGAGAGCAGCTCTCTGGAGAAGGACCTGGGAGTGCTGGTGGACAGCAAGCTGACTACGAGCCAGCCATGTGCCCTTGTGGCCAGGAAGGCCGATGGCATCCTGGGGTGCATTAGGAAGAGTGTTGCCAGCAGGTCGAGGAAGGTGATCCTGCCGCTGTCCTCAGCCCTGGGGAGGCCACATCTCGAGTACTGCGTCCAGTTTTGGGCTCCCCGCGAGACAAGAGAGACATGGAGCTACTGGGGAGAGTCCAGCATAGGATGGACGAGGATGACCAGAGGGATGGAGCATCTGCCCGAGGAGGAATGGCTGCGAGAGCTGGGCCTCTTCAGCCTGGGGAAGCGAAGAGTGAGGGGGGAATCTTATCAATGTGTATAAGTACCTGAAGGGAGGGTGTCAAGGGGACGGGGACAAACTCTTTTCAGTTCTCCCAGGTGACAGGACAAGAGGCAACAGGCACAAAGTGACCCACAGGAAGTTCCGCCTGGACGTCAGGGGGAATTTCTTCCCTGTGGGAGTGACAGAGCACTGGAACAGGTTGCCAGAGAGGCAGTGGAGTCTCCTTCTCTGGAGATACTCAGAACCTGCCTGGATGCAATCCTGTCTACCATGCTCTGCGTGACCCTGCTGAGCGGGGAGGACAGACTAGATGATCTCCAGAGGTCCCTTCGAACCTTACTGATCCCGTGATTCTGAGATTCTGTGAAATTCTGGGCACCGACGTGCTGGAGGACAGCTCTGGGGAGAGGGAGCAGGGGCTCCTGCTCAAGGGGGCCTCTAGAGGGCCGCGAGCCAGGAAGGTGCCCTTGTGCCAATGGCGACCAAGGGCGGTATGAGGGTGACATCAGGAAGAGCACTGCCTGCAGGTCCCGGGCGGGGACCCGTCCCTTCTACTCAGCCCTGCGGAGGCCGGGAGGCCACAGCTGCAGGGCTGTATCGAGAGCTGGGCTCTGGAGCACAAGAGAGGGGGGGAGCTCCTGGTGCCGCTCCAGCAAGGGCTGACAAGCTCAGGGAGGGCGCTGCAGCACCCTTCGCCTGAGGCAAGGCTGGGAGTGCTGGGAGTGCGCAGGCTGCCGCAGAGGAGCCGGAGGGCGCCTTGTAGCCATGCATACAAGCGTGTGAAGGGAGGCTGGAAAGAAGAGGCAGCCACGCTCCGCAGCGGGCTGCCCAGGGGCACGACAAGAGGCAAGGGGCACCCACGGAAAGCCAGGAGGCTCCCTGCGCATGGTAGGGAAGAGCTTTTCACTCGGAGGCTGACTGATGCGAGAGGCGGTGGAGCTGGCAACGAGGGTGCTCTTCAGACTCCTTCTGGGAAGAGTCCTTGGCCAGGGGCTGCAGGGCACCTTGCCGAAGCAGGGCGCTTGCGCTCAATGATCTCCCAGGGCCCCGTGGGGACTGCACCCTTCTGCCAAGGGGTCTCTCCACAGGGAGCTCCAAAGGGCAGTGGACGGGCAGAGCAAAGAGCGCCCTTGGCCCGGCTCCGAACGGGTCAGCGGTGGCCGGGTGCTGGGGGGACCTCCGCGTTTGGCAGCCAGCTGCGCCAGGCCAGCTGTGGATACTCTAGCCGGTGGCCAGCCCCAGCCTCTGCTGCCCACGAGGCTCTGCCAGCACCTCCCGCGCGGGGCCCAGGCACCACGGGCGCTCGGCACCCGCCTCCTCCCACGCGTCCCCCAGCAGCCCCCCGCCCCGGACACCTCACAAGGCCTGGGGCTGCTCACCCCGCTCCCGCCCACGCCCGGACAGCACTCGGCATCTCCTGGCCAGCGCTTGCGCAGCATGGCGCACATCAGGAGGCCAGGCGCGACGGTGGCAACCGCCAGCACGGCTCTGCCCGCCGTGCAGCAAGGCCATGTGGGGCACGTGCCGCGGCCGCCCCCCGGGCGCCCGGCCGCGGCCCGGCCGCGCTGCCACCAAGGCCTCGAGCGGGGCCTGCAGCACAAGAGGAAGGCGGCTCCCGAGCACTAGTAGGTGCTGCCGTGGCTTGGGCCGCTCGCGCGGGTGCCAGCGGGTGGGTGGGGGGTTCTGGGGGCTCCTGGCAGCGAGCAGAACCCCGGGGCAGATCGCGGGCGGGGGCCGCCGCCTCGGCCCCCCCGGCACGGGGCGGCGCGGCACGGGCCGTGCGGCCACGCTCTCTTCTCCTGCAGCCCCGACACCTTTGCGCGGGTCTTCCACCGGGAGCCCGCTCCCAGCACCTTCCCCAGGGCGCCAGAGCCGCAGCCGCAGCCGCCCGTCAGCAAGCTGGAGGTGCTCAACACCCCGCACCCGCGGCACATCCGGCGCCTGGAGGGCAGCGTCCGCGGCGGCTTGGTGCAGCCCATCTTCCTGGTGGAGACCCGGGACACCAGGGACCAGCAGGTAGGCACCGCCGGCGCCCCTCGCCCGGCCCCGGCACGCAGCGCCCCACGGCTGCCCCTCATCCGCTCTTCCCTTTGCCCCGGCAGGCTCAGTGGTGGCAGTGGCCGGCAGCCCGCGAGCCCGTGGAGCCCCTCCGCAGGACAGCCCGTAAGTGGTGCTCACGGCCCGGCGCCCGCTGCACAGCGGCACAGCCGTGCGGGGCCAGCAGTGCTCGGGGGCGCCAGCCCCTTTCCACCAGCACAAGGACCAGGGCCAGGGCCACGGACAGGACCAGGGCTGCGCCCGCCGGCGCTGGGGCCCCGGACGCCTGCCCGGCACCTCTGGAGCTCCACCGTCCTGCCGCTGACGGCTCCCGCGGCCACCCGGGCCCTGGCCAAGGCCCGCCCCAGCTGCCCAGCCTCTCCCTTGCCCCCTCCCGCTGCTGTCTCCACGCAGACAGCCCCCGCGGTGGGTGCCCTGCTCGCCTTGCGGCCCTTGCCCCACACCAGCCCTGCCCCACGCAGCGCTGTCCCGCCTGCTCCCAGCGCCAGCCAAGTATCGGCACCCTCCTCCGCCTGGCCAGCTTTCGGGGGACACGACAGCGGCTCTGGGCGGGCGGCACAAGCCCGCCAGCTGCTTCCCTCCCTTGCCTTTCCCCTCGCCCAGCGCTTTGGACGTGCCTTCCTTCCCCCAGGACCAGAGGAAGCGTGCTCCCAGGCTGTCCGCTTTCCCCGGCTCTGCCCGCAGAGGATCTCCATCTCCGTCCGGGACCGGCCCTGGGCAGAGCAGTGGAGAGCGGGCACGAAAGGCTGCCCGTGAAGAGAGAGCAGCCCAGAGGGCAGTCAGGCCGCTGCCGGCACGCGGGGGCAGCAGGTGACCTCCCAAGTGCCGTGCTGCGTGCCCTTGTCTGCCGCACCCCTGAAGAGGCAGAGAGCTGCCACGTCCTGGGCAAAGAAGCAGGAGGGCACTTTCTCTCCCTCACGGCAGAGGAGGAGAGCACAATAAAGGCAGTGAACAAGCCCAGCAAATCTCTGCTTTCTTGCTTGCAGAGAGGAGGAGCTGCAGTGGCTAGCTCTGCCTCGCTGCCGGTGCTATTTCCCGTAGCGCCCAGCTCCCAGCTTGTGCCCGGGCAAGCCCCTGACCTGTGGCCATGCTGGCGGAAGCGGAAGGTCAGGTGCGAAGCTGCAAGGCGCAAACAGCAAGGGTTGCACAGCCATGCCGAAGGGGGAGGTGGGCAGGAGCTGTTGGCAAGGAAGAGCAGTAAAGGGGCTTGCTGGGGCCCTCCATTGCAAAGGCTTTGGAAGCAATGGCCCGTCGCCTTGTGCCAGCTCCGGGGTTGCCAAACCGGGGCTCTGCATCGCGGGGGAAGGTGTCGTAGCGCAACTGCCCTCGCCAGCACGAGAAGGCAGCCTCCTTGTGCGCACAGCTGCCCGTAGCTGCAAGGAGCTCCCAAGAGCTGCGCTTAGCATTGACGCTGCTGCTCTGGGCTAGACCTGCAAGCTCTGCGCTTTCTGGAGGTGCCCTTCTCTTGCCAGGGGAAGCAGCACCAACTGCTGCACCAAGCGGTGGTAGGCCACCACAAAGAGCCCTTTGGGATTTGCCACCAGTCCTGTGCTCCTTGTAGCCCCGACTGGTACCTGCAGGGCTTTTGCAGGGGACCCGGAGGAGCCACCCGCACACTCGGCCGGAGGGCCAAACTGAAACTGAATAGGGCAGAGCAGCTCCAGCGGTGCCTACACCTTTGGGATCACCAAGCTTGCGGGTGGCGGAAAGAAAACACTAGAGTACACCAGCTCCCTGACTTTGCTAGAGGGCTCCTTCCAAAGGCTTGCCGGGAACACTGGACTTCTCCTGGGCAGAAAGAATCCGCTCTTAGGTCTCCTTTGCTAAGCTACGAAAGCCCCACTGAATCCAGTAGCAGCAGTACCGCCAGGAAATCCTCTGAGACGGGCTCTGCCACGACCTGGAAGATGAGCTCCTCCCACTTCCGCCTTCCCTAGAGAACAGGGGCTGGCGAAGAAAGAATTCCCCTCTCTTTTTAGCTGGTCGTGCTTTCTGCTGCTTTGTGCATAGCACACCGCTGCCCCTCACGGACAAACACCTCTGACTGCCGCATGGCCTTCGAGGGGGCGCTGCAGACTTTTTGCCAGCGCTGCGCTTTTTGTCATCCAAGCATACTGTCGCCAGGAGGCAGGGAATGCCCGGGCTTTGTGCCAGAGCTCTTCTGCAGACACGGCATGCTTGAGAAGTCCAGCAGGTGCAAAGCAGTGGAGCCCAAGCCAGGTCTTCCAGCCACCCTCGACAAGGGCCCGGAGGACTTCTCTGGAGCCACCTGGGGCTCTCAGCCATGGTCCCGTGGCTCTCTGGGAGAGACAAGCAGGAAGGCAGCATGGCCTAGAGAAGCGTGCTGCTGTTGCAGCGCTCCGTTGCCAAGTGAGGACTTCCAGGCTACACGGAATCCAAGCAGGTGACACAGAGGTAGAGGGCACCTTCTCGGAAGCCCTCGAGCTCCAGAGCCCCAACTGCCTGGATGCAATCCTGTCTACCATGCTCTGCGTGACCCTGCTGAGCGGGGAGGACAGACTAGATCATCTCCAAAGGCCCCGTGGTGACTGCACCCTTCTGGCAAGGGGACTCTCCACAGGAAGCTCCAAAGGGCAGTGGACGGGCAGAGCAAAGAGCGCCCTTGGCCCAGCTCCGAACGGGTCAGCGGTGGCCGGGTGCTGGGGGGACCTCTGCGTTTGGCAGCCAGCTGCGCCAGGCCAGCTGCGGATACACTCGCTGGTTGCCAGCCCCAGCTTCTGCTGCCCACGAGGCTCTGCCAGTACCACAAAGAGCCCTTTGGGATTTGCCGCCAGTCCTGTGTGCCTTGTAGCCCCGACTGGTACCTGCAGGGCTTTTGCAGGGGACCCGGAGGAGCCACCCGCACACTCGGCCAGAGGGCCAAACCAAAAATGAGTAGGCCAGAGCAGGTCCAGCGGTGCCTACACCTCTGGGATCACCAGGCTTGTGGGTGGCAGAAAGAGAACACCAGAATACAGAAATAATGCTGACAAAAAGGTGATCAGAGGACTGTGTCATCTGCCCTATGAGGAATGGCTGTTAGATCTGGGCCTCTTTAGCCTGAAGAAGAGAAGATTGAGGGGGGAATCTTTTCAATGTTTATAAGTATCTGAAAGGAGGGATGAGGCTACCCTCTTTTCAGTTTTCTCATGTGAAAGGACAAGAGACAATGGACAAAAACTGAACTGCAGGAAGTTTCACCTGAACGTGAGGAGGAATTTCTTCCCTGTGAGAGTTACAGAGCACTGGACCAGGTTGCCCAGAGGGGTTGTAGATTCTCCTTTTGTGGAAATATTCAAAGCTCGCCTGGATGCAATCCGTCTAGCATGTTCTATGTGAGCCTGTTTGAGCAGGGGTGTTGAACTAGATCATTTCCAGAGGTCCCTTCCAACCTTACCCATTCTGTGAGTCTGTGATTTGTATGTGGTGGCTCATGTCTGTTATGTGACCTGTGGAAGGAAATATAAGCATAACACATCTGTCGCATTTTGACATTCATTAGTACTATTAATGCCTAAAAGTACATTCAATTGAATGAACATATTCTATAAAATAATCTACATAGTAGCTTCTAGAGTTGTAAGAAAAGACTTCTGGCCTACTTTAGTAACAGCAATTTCCCAGAAGTCAGTTAAGAGAATAATAGTAAGTATTAAGAGGAAATTAAATCCTGTGTTTATGTAAAATGACTGTTAAATGTGCTGTTTTTAAAAAATGTGTGATTTGTATGCAATGAAAATATCAACTCAAGGTAGATAATTTGTATGGCTTTGGAAACAGACAGAGCACTCTACTAGAACTCCAGGAGTCCAGATCTTATTACTATTTTTGCAAGTGTTCTGCACAATGAAAAAGAAAAAAGTAATACTTTTCACTCCAGAAGAAGTGATTCTACACAATTGAAAAAAAAGAAAAAATCATTTCTGTGCCTCAGTAACGTGAAAATTTTAATATTACTTTTGTTAACATCAGAGATGAAAATTAACATTTAAGTTTCATATATGTTGATTTAAAAGGCACCCATGAATCTAGATACAGCATATGAATTTAGCAGATGCATAACTTAGAGTATATTAACAGTCCAACAGAAATCATCCGAATAGTTTACATTCACCCTTCTTTAACTGAGAAAACACTTCAAAGCTGCAACTGGGCAATAATACAGAAAATAACGTGCTTTTAATTTTTATGGTGTATATGACAACTTTATAAAATAGATGTCTTAATTTTCAGTCCACAAAACCTTAAATTCTATCAGATGAGGTGAGTGCTACATCTAACCAAATACTTGATTTTCAACAGTAGCAAAATCTCTTTAGAGCTCAGCCTTACATATAACCCGTTCACATCAGTCTGAACTGGGTGCTGGTCTGCACATATGTGATTCCTCCCTTCCCTCATAATTTAAATCTTCGTCCAAGAATCTTTTATTTTTCAGGAGCAGCAGCCTCACTCTGTTGTGATTAAAGTGCAGTATTCTCTTCCTGTTCAGGCTCCATGCTGTCCCAGAAAGTTTCCCAGTGCCTCATATCTAAATCTTTCTCCTTTACATCTCATTCAAACATCAAGACTCTGGACTCTGCATATCTCAGAGTTCAGATGTGGAATTGGCGGTGTTTCAGGGAATGTAAAATCTTGATCTTCAGTAACATGTCTAACTACATGAATTTAGCCTCTTATATTTACTTGTATCAGTGGTGCCAAGGTGGACCAAAATTACAATCTGCTACCCCATACCCTCAAAACTAGACATCTCATGACCTGTACTGTGTCTGTGTCCATCAGGCAAGTTACTGCTCACTGTCACAAAACCACTTATCCAGGCTTAGTAATAGACTCTCCAGCCAGCATCAACTTCTTCTTTCTATCCTTTAAGTTCTCCCTGCAGCCTCCCAGATGCACTATGATATCAGCTGGAGAATTAGTCTCAGCTATGAAATTCAAGTCCTCCAAGGAGGGCATGACTTGCTGGGGGCTACCATAGTCAAAGCAGGACTGCTGTGCAATGCCCTCTCCATTTCTCTCAGCTGCAAGCATTGAGAGAACTCTCAGCTGACAGACCCAGCCTGTCCACTCAGTCCAAGAGGTCCTGCACCGCAATCACTGGTAGGAAATCTGGCCTAGTAAGGTAATCACACACTACATCCTGTACAATAACCTGAATAACGCTCACACTTGTGGGGGATTTATACCTCCTTGTGGCTTTAATCTGCTGTTTTGGGGAAGCTTATGTTAATATTAACTGCTCTGTTGAAGAGATGGTTAACATTAATCTATTCTTATCCTGCTTTGCCTTAATTCAAGTAACAATAGAGGGAAAAGGGGCCCATATACAGCAAGATGACTAGAGTTTCTCTGTACCTTCCCTAGTAGAACCTGCAACAGTTTCTCTCTTTGTTGTTCTCCATTCTTTCCAGTCTTCTGGTTGCTTAGCCGCTGCATTTTAACCTAGTCCTAGGCCTGGGCAAGATCTGATTGCATAAGCCAAACACTAGCTATGCTTTCCGGCGCTCCTCTTCCTTCCAACCACCCTAAACAAAACTGCTAACTGAAGTCTCCAGTTTACAGTCCATTGGTATCTATTTTGTAAAGTGACATTAAAGGAATTTCCATTAGCTAAACACACGGAAATACATCACATAAAATTTGGCTCTCAAGAGGATGAATCTCAGGTGATAGGAAGAAGTTAACCATGAGCGTTTGTGCAGGAGATCAGACTTTCAAAAATGTTTGATACTTCTGTGGATGCATTCAGACACGTCACAGCTGACTATTTTTTTCTTTATTGCTTGCTACTAGAGATATCCACAACCTCTGATCTTTTAATTTTGACCTCATATGATATGTAGCTCTATGAAAAATTGCATATAAGGATACTATTGATGAGACAGAGAAAAGAGCAAACAGCTTCAGTAGGAAACTTACCTTTCCTCAGTTTGCTCCTTTTGTCATTTGTGAAAGGCACATTTTGAAAAAGGATAATAGCTTTGTTACTTTCAGCTCTTTCACAGCTGAGTATAAAATACATTAAATGAGAAGGATTTTTCCACTGAATTTAATAAGACTCAATATCATTTATCCTGTTGCTTCTCCAGGTTTATCAAATCATCCCCTTAGCTTCAGATTCCAGCTATTGTATCACCTGTTTATATTCAGAATCTTTCCTCCATCCTCTGGAAGGTCTCTTCTCCTCCATGGGAACAACGTAGCTTGTAAGGAGGTACCATTACAAGAACACAGAAAAAGAAAATATTATACATTTCCTTCTGCTGACTCTTGTCTGCTTTTCATGGTCACTGAACTGCTTCTTCAGACAGATGTTTATCCCTAATATCCAATCAGTCATCTTCTTTTGTGATTGTTTGTTATATCTATTTAAAAAAGTCATTACTTTCTCATTCAAGAGGAAGATGTGTTACCTCCAGAACACCAGAGATCTAGTGAATCTGAGTTCAATCTCTGTTCATTCTCTGCCTTCTTCCATGTACCTGGCCTTATGAGAGTCACAGAATCTCAGAGGAAGATAATGCTCGCTTTCACTAGTGAAAATGAGATCCCTAAATACATTTGAGGAGCAGTTCTTAAATGTTCTGTTGTTATTCCTCTCTGCATAGTGCATATGACTATACCTTCTTCACATGCTCGCTTTTATGCCCAAGTTAGACTGCAGGTTCATGAAGGCTGAAATTATTTTTCCTTATAGAGGGAAAGAGAGATGGCAAAACAGAGATCTCCCAACAAAGGTCTTAAAGCCTGATCATGGTGTAAATAATAATCAGGGAACTATAGTTTAGAAACATTCAAGCCTACTTAAAAATACAGAACAGTTTTAAGGATGAAGGGAAGCAAAAGTAAGTAAATCCTGAAGTAAGAGACACATGTAAATACAGAATTTTTCTTTTTTCAGATTACTTATTAAAAAAATGTAATCAATCTTATATTGGCATATAAAGATGAACTCCACATATCAGACTACTCAGCTTCTGAAGTTTGCTAATATGCTGTGCTATCTTGAAGAATTTAGATTCAGAGTAATTTAGGAACAGTTGTTCCCAGCTGAGTTCAGCCTCTGTTTGGCTGTGTTGGTCTTACTGAAGGTAAAGCAGAAATCCTGAAATAAGCGATTAAATGCTAGACTGACTTTGTGTTTCAAAATAAGCAGAAGGCTAATGCCATATAAAAAGTGTAAAATGAGTAAATAACTTCAGGAAATGTGCATGTAATTGCAGTATGGTTTAAAGGTATCTTCAGCTATACAAGCAATATTCTCATCCTACCTTGAACACAGGAATCTTGAAGCACACTTCAAAGTGAAATATATGCTTTCATCCACTACCGTAGCCATGCAGACTTATGTGGGCTGAAAGATAAACAAGAAAAAGCTTAAAGGTTATGTATGGAAAGGAATTAGTTTAGAGTTTGCTTCTACTTAGGAACACACAATTAAATCACAGTGTAAACGTTAGCACCTGTGAATAAACTTTCAAAAATACTTTCCATTTACTGAAGAGAGATTTACATTTGTAATTAATAAATGTATGATTATTGTTTTCTTTATTTTGTACATCTTTTTATTGTGTCTAAAGAAAGGAAAGAATAGGCAGCTCCCAGAGTCTAGCAAATCTCAGCAGAATCGTTAATTTTCTCCAGTTTATTCTTCCCCATCTGTTTGGCTCTGCCTTATGATAATCTCCTTTCGGAGAGAGGATGTGATATGGGGAGCTTTAGACTATGATCTGTGTTTTCTGTAGAGACCATTTTCAGGAGCTTGCCAACAACATGTATGATTCTGTGCATGAAATCTTTATTTCCCATGGGGGAAAAGGTCCCTCTAAGTTTGCACCAAGCACCAAGAAATCAGGAGACATTTGTACTGGTGCAGAAGAATCCCCTCTACTCTGTGTGGGGAGGGGCAAGGGAGCAGGGTGGAGATTTGTAATCAACATTCAAGAGAATTGCACCATTTTCTGGGCAGTTGTCTCTTTTCACCAGGTTCGCCGGTGGGATAGGAGGTTTACAATGCTGTCCTGATGTCTGGAAGTTAACATGAAATTAAGACAGTCTTACTCTGTAGCAGAACTCAGGGATCATCATCGTTGCCACAAGCTCATGGAGGGACTTGAGAGAGAAAGATTTACCTTCCTTTGACTTACCATCTCTTCTGTAAAATGGGAAAAATAAATCTTTCTTACTTCAAAACAATGCTAATATTTGCAATATTGAAGTTAAGCAGCAATTCAAACACACTACTTTCCTTATCTAATTTGATACTACAATCTGTGTGTCCAGGTCAGGGTGTTTAATACTAATGTGTCAACCTGTATAGTTGCTACATCATATAAAAATTATTCTTCATCTCATAATGTAATCGTGAAGATCTTTCTGATGTCTGCTTGAGAGCTCTGTGGTTTGTCTCTGCATTGCCACTACTGTTTTGGGAGACTGAAACAAGGAACAGCATCTGCTACAGAGTTTCACTACAAAAGAATTTTGAAGACAGCCCAGAAAATCCATACTCTTTGGGTTTTGGAAGGAGATCAATATAAAAATAAAAAGTATGAAAGCAGAAGAGGAGAATGTCGGTGGCCTGCCTGCACCTTCTCAAAGCAAGAACAGAGGAGCAAATTCATATGCAGGTCTGCGTAGGGTCTTAAATTTGTAGTATGGTTCCAAAGTCTTAAATAAATGCGTAAGTTTGGGAAGCTTGAGGGATCTGAGTCTTTTGTAATTCCTTTTTTCTACTTTATCTTCTGTCACTGATATTTGTCTCAGATCATACCAAGGAATCTTGGAAGCTGGCATTTTACTAGAGACTGTGTGTTTGTTATTGAGTGCTGAGACCATTCTATGCAGTGGCAGGAGGATGGTTTTTGAGCCCTTCTGTAACTTTTGATTATTTCGTGCTTGGTTCATTCATAAGAGGTGAGATTTAATATTCCAGTTAATCTCTATGTTCTGGTGTTGCCATCCTCCTAGGAGTTTAATCAGAATCAATGGTTCTCTGTGTCGTGAGACAAGTAGATCCCTTTAAACAATCCGAGGCTGAAATGTCGCATTCAGATGACTTGAACGTCAGCTGAGTTCCAATCTCTTGGTGCCTTCTTTGTGACTTCAGAACTGTTTTGATCTTGAACTTGTTTGGAATTTGGTCTATATCAATATACATCATAAGTATCACAACAGTATAGGCTGTTATTATTACCGTTATAATAATTTTAATATGAAAAAAGCTTTTCTAGATGGCTTTCTCTGTATAAACCTGTTGACTTAGTGAGATGTCTAATGACAATTTGCATTTACCAAGCAAGAATCTCCTTACTACAATTCAACTTTTAATTTTGCAGCAAACACAAGTTGCAAGAAGAAATATAGTTTCTGCTGTGATTTTAGGCAGTTCTGTTTCTTAGGTTATACAGAGAGATTCCTATTTCAGTATTTCTGAGTATCTTCTAATGTGGAGCCTGGCTCTTACAAGTCATGCTCGTTAGCTTTCCTTATATATTAGTAAACAAGGTGTATTAGTAATGAGTTCATTAACGCTCAGTACTATGAATCAGTTGTCCTCACCTATAGGAAACATTTATTCTACAGCTTTCAACATTTCAATATTAGTATTTGATTTTTTTATTAATTTTATTTTTTTTATCAGTCACTAGTGTTAGGATTTGTAGCAGTCATGTTTAATCCTACAGACCTAAACTCTCCAAAATGAGTCAGTGTCATGGTGTCACTATCTTGGCATTCATGAATCTGTTTTTACTTCCTCAGACATATGCCACCATTCCGATTTCTTTATCTCTTTCCATTCAATATACTTCTACCTTCACTTCCTCTTCTAAGCAAGTGCTTCAGTAAAATTGGTGCTTACAGTCAAGTGCTCAGAAGCAACCTTGTACTATAGTAATCATGCATGCACACAAGGTCATGAGAAAATGTTGTGGAGAGGGAACAGATTTCTCACGCTCAACCCTATCAAGTGCTAAGACTGCCCAACAAATTGGCAACTGTTCTCTTCTGTTGACTGCAGTGAAAGCAGGACTCTTGGTTGCTTAAGGGCTCAGCTTTCAAAGAGTTTTACAACTAAGTAACAAGAGGTTTTCTTTTTTGAATGTATTTATGTTTAAGTAGGCTATAAATAGAAAATTCTGTAGGAAGGTGTTATTTTCAGAAAGGAAATTCTGTGAAGATAGAACTTTCAATACATTATTTCAGATGACTTGTATTTTGTTACAGTGTATTATAAACTACTTTGTACACATAAACTAAATCACAATATTTTGACTGACATATACTTTTTAAATAGAAATGTTATTTCCCAGTAATTTTAGAATGTCATTATTTTATTCTGAAAAGCAAACAGATTTTTTTAATAGTGAAATTTTTGAGTGGTGAAAGTTCCTATTGCTGTTCCACTCTGTTCAATGAGGTATAACCAGCTGCAGGGTTGGCCCATAGATTTGTAACAGTAGTAAAGTATAGGCTCTTTTTAAGTTCTGTGGAATTCATGGGTTTTTGTGAATTTATTTTACAGAAAAGCAAGACTAGTGTAATACTAAATGAGACCTTTAATGTCTTATATATCTTTGATTCTAAATGATAGGGATGTGCAGAATTGGTGGCAGCTGATCCTGGCTTTCATCAGCTTAAGACAAGAAGCAAGTAGACAAAGTAAGACAAAGCAGTAGAATCATTCTGGGTTTGTACTAGTATGATTAAAGGCCAATTTTCTCTGAGGCAGAACATCTCACAAATCACAGCACTTCCTGATTGTTACTGTATTCTGTTCTTCACTTTCCATGTTTTTAAAGGTCACCTCTTCTTTCAGCCTCAGTGTACACTGACAAATATTTCTTCTAATTTCCCTTGGGGCAATTTCATTGAATTCATAATTATAGATGTGCCAATATACCTTGAAGTGGGTAGGTTCTGCTTTGAATTACAGCTGCTATTTGCAAAATGCATTGCAGATATATTTTATGGAAGCAGAGCCTTCAGCATGCCAGTCTGGTGTTCGGTAGCTGTAGGAGGACAGCTGTACCTCGCCACAGTGCCAGTGTCACCCAGCCCATGCATGCACTGGAGAAGGATGCTGTCCACTGGAGACTGTGGTCCCATATCCAATCACACAAGTTGCCTTCTCTCTTCTCACCCTCTTTTCTTTCTCTTTTCTCTCTCTTATCATTCTCTTTCTTCCTTTTCTCTCCATTTTCTCTCCCCTTTCCTTCTCTTTCTCTTTCCTCTCTTCCTACTCTCTTTTCTTGCTTTTCTTTCTCTTCTCCCTGTTTTACTCTAGTGTACTTTTTTTCTTATTTTTGTTTGCTCTTTTTCCTTTCCCTCCTCCTTTCCTTCCCCCCTCTAGCTGCCCCTCTCTCCCTGTCCCACCCTTCTTTACCTCCTGAGATATTTTTTTGACACCAAGTACTATACACTGAGTGAAAATAGGGGGCAGCTCTATGAGATAGTGGAGTTCACAATCCTGCAAAGAGGACGCAGAGCAAAAAACAGGATCAGAACCCATGGCTTCAGGAGGACAGACTTTGGCCTCTTCAGGGAGCTACTTGGAAGAACCACATGGGACATGGCCTGTGAGGGCTAATAAATCCAAGGGAGCAGGATAATATTCAAGGATAACCCCCTCCAAGCTCAAGAATGATCCATCTCAACATGCAAGATAGTCAAGCAAAGGCAGCTGAATGCCTGAATGGATGAACAAGGAGCTCCTGACTGAAGTCAAACATCAAAAGAACTCTTACAAGGGGTAAAAGCAGGGACAGGAGTGTTAGGAGACCTAAAGCCCTTCTTGCCAATTGATCTTGGCAAGAAGGATGGCTTTTATAAGTACATAGAGATCAGAAGCAGGACTACGGAAAACATTGACTTGCTGCAAAATGGATCAGGGCACTGACGAGCAGGATACAGAAAAGACAGAGTTAATGAATGCCTTCTTCAATTCAGTGTTTACTGGTAAGATTGTGCTTCAGAAATCCCTAGGCTGAGACCAGAGGGGAAGTCTATAGCAAGGCAGACTGTTGACTGCTGAAGAAGAAACAAGTGAGTGCAATGAACAGAGGCAGCAGTTTGCGCAGGAGGAGGGCAATTAGGTGCAAGAGAACATCTTTCTTTTTCCAGCACTGGTCGTGCCCACCCTCACATACATGGTCATAACTTGCCACAAAGCATATGTGTCTGTAGCTGTGGGAATTGCAGTATCAGCTGTGTCTGAAGCTTCAACCCAGACAGACTCTCTTGCAGGAAATGCTGCCCTGCAGTTCTCAGGCTGCAGAGAGTGCTTGGAGCCTCTCCAGAAGGCCTGAACTGATGGTCTGCCTTCCTACAAGAGGTGTGCTGTTGTTGACAATTTGAGTCACCAAGTCAATGAGTTGTGGAATGAAGTCAGTAGACTGTGAAGCATCTGAGAAAGTGAGCAGGAGATAGACATGGCATTCTTAGAGACTGTACTGCTCCCAGAGTCACAATTCCCTGCAGCGGGGGAGTTGCTGGAAGGCTCTGTGAAGAGTGAAATAGTACAGCACAGGCCCTAGAAGGAAAGGGGGTCCAGGAGAGCTTGCTAGTATTCAAACATCACTTCCTCCAAGCTCAAGAGCGGTACATCCCTAGGAGAAAAAAGTCCAGCAAAGGGGGCAGGAGACCTGCATGGGTGAGCAAGGAGCTCATGTAAAAATTCAAACAGAAGAAAGTACACAGAATGCGGAAGAGGGGACAGGCTACTTGGGAGGATCATAGGAATGCAGTCAGAGTATGTAGAGGTGCTGCAAGGAAGGTTAAGGCCCAGTTGGAATTGAGTCTTGCAAGGGATGTTAAGGACAGCAGGAAGGGCTTCTTCAAATACATCAGCAGCAAGTGGAAAATGTGGACCCGCTATTAAATGGGGCGAAGGCCTTGGTGACAAGGGATACAGAGAAGGCAGGATTACTGAATGCCTTCTTTGCTTTAGTCTTCGCTGCTAAGGGCAGCCCTCATGAATCCCAGAACCTGAACGGAAGGGAGAAGGTGTGGAGAAAGGAAGACTTTCCTTTGGTTGAGGAGGATAGGATGAGCGATCTTCTGGGCAAACTCGACATTCACAACACCACGGGCCCTGATGGGATGCACCCACAGGTACAGAGGGAGCTGGTGGATGTTGTTGCCGGGACACTCTCCATCATCTTTGAAAGGTCATGGAGAACTGGGGAGGTGCCTGAGGACTGGAAGAAAGCCAATGTCCCTCCAGTCTTCAGAAAGGGCAAGAAGGAGGACCCAGGCAACTACAGGCCAGTCAGCCTCACCTCCATGCCTGGAAAGGGGATGGCACAGCTCATTCCGGATGTCATCTCCAAGCATATGGAGGAAAAGAAGGTGGTCAGGAGTAGTCAGCATGGATTCAGCAAGGGGAAATCCTGCTTAAGCAGCCTGATAGCCTTCTCTGATGGAATGACTGGCTGGGGAGATGAGGGCAGAGCAGTGAACGTTGTGTACCTTGACTTCTGCAAGGCTTTTCACACTGTCTCCCATAACAGCCTCCCAGGTAAACTCAGGAAGTGTGTGTTAGACGAGTGGCCTGTGAGGTGCACTGAGAAGTGGCTGAAAGCTCAGAGGGTTGTCGTCAGTGGCGCAGAGTCTAGTTGGAGGACTGCAGCTAGTGGAGTTCTCCAGGGCTCCGTACTGGGTCCCCTCCTGTTCAACGTGCTTCATCAGTGACCCGCGCAAAGGGACAGAGCACCTCCTCAGCAAGTCTGCTGATGATCAGAGCACTGGCACAGGTTGCCCAGAGAGGCGGTGGAGTCTGCTTCTCTGGAGATGTCCAAGGCCCGCCTGGAGGCAACCCTGCCTAACATGCTCTGCGTGACCCTGCTTGAGCGGAGAGGACAGACTAGATGATCTCCAGAGGTCCCTTCCAACATTACTGATTCTATGGTTGTACGATCCCGAGCTGGGAGGAGTGGCTGATCCACCTGAGGGCTGTGCTGCCATTCAGAGAGACCCGGACAGGCTGGAGAGTTGGGGCGCAGAGGAACCTCATGAGGTTCAACTAGGGCAAATGCTGAGTCCTGCACCTAGGGAGGAATAACTGCATGCAGCCGTACAGGCTGGGGGTTGACGTGCTTGCTGGAGAGCAGCTCTCTGGAGAAGGACCTGGGAGTGCTGGTGGACAGCAAGCTGACTACGAGCCAGCCATGTGCCCTTGTGGCCAGGAAGGCCGATGGCATCCTGGGGTGCATTAGGAAGAGTGTTGCCAGCAGGTCGAGGAAGGTGATCCTGCCGCTGTCCTCAGCCCTGGGGAGGCCACATCTCGAGTACTGCGTCCAGTTTTGGGCTCCCCGCGAGACAAGAGAGACATGGAGCTACTGGGGAGAGTCCAGCATAGGATGGACGAGGATGACCAGAGGGATGGAGCATCTGCCCGAGGAGGAATGGCTGCGAGAGCTGGGCCTCTTCAGCCTGGGGAAGCGAAGAGTGAGGGGGGAATCTTATCAATGTGTATAAGTACCTGAAGGGAGGGTGTCAAGGGGACGGGGACAAACTCTTTTCAGTTCTCCCAGGTGACAGGACAAGAGGCAACAGGCACAAAGTGACCCACAGGAAGTTCCGCCTGGACGTCAGGGGGAATTTCTTCCCTGTGGGAGTGACAGAGCACTGGAACAGGTTGCCAGTGTGGTAGTGAAGTCTCCTTCTCTGGAGATATTCAAGGCCCACCTGGATGCAACCCTGTCTAACATGCTCTAGGTGACTCTGCTTGAGCAGGGAGGTTGGACTGGATGATCTCCAGAGGTCCTTCCAACCTTACTGATTCTATGATTCTAAACAAACTGGACATACACAAGTCCATGAGCCCTGATAGGATGCACTACCAAGTGCTGAAGGAGCTGGCCAATGTCATCATAGAGCCACTGCTACTATCTCTGAAAGATTATGGTGATTGGTAGATACTCTTTAGGACAGGAAGAGAGTAAATGTCACCTTCATCTTTTAGAAGGGCAAAAAGGAGGATCTGGGTAACTACAGGCTAGTCAGCCTTGCCTTGATCTCTGGGAAGGTGGTAGAGGAGCTAATCCTGAATAGTATTTCCAGAGACGTGAAAGACAGGAAGGTTATTAGGACTAGTCAACATGGATATATAAAGGAGAAATTACGTTTAGCCAACCTGACAACCTTTTACAATGAGATGTCTGACTTGTACGATAAGGGCAGAGCAGTGGATGTTTATCTTGACTTTAGTAAGACTTTTGTTGTGGTCTCCCATAATGTCCTTATAGACAAGCTGGTGAAGTAAAGGCTGGATAAGTGGTCAGCGAAGTGGACTGAAAACTTGCTGGAGAGCTGTGCTCAGAGGGTTCTGATCAATGGCATGAATTCCAGCTGAAGGCCAGGCAATAGTAATGTCTCCTGGGTGGATACTGAGACCAATACTGTTCAACATCTTCATTTATGATGGGATGACAGGACCAAATGCATTCTCAGCATGTTTGCAGATGATATAAAACTGTGAGGAGTTTTGTGAGGCTGATACACCAGAGGGTTTTACTGCTGTTCAAAGGTCTCTGGACAGACTGAGAAAATGGGCAGAGGGGAACCTCCTGAAGTTCAGGGGAACCTCCTGAAGTTCAACAAAGGCAAATGACTGCTAAACTTATGAAGGAATAACCCCATGAACTAGTACAGGCTGAGGCCAACCAGCTGGAGAGTAGCTTTTCAGAAAAGGATCTGAGGGTCCTGATGGACCAAAAGCTGACATAAGCCAGCAATGTGCCCTTGTGGCAGAGAAGGCCAACAGTATCCTGGGCTACATTAGGAAGATCACTGCTAGGAGATTTGGTGGAAAGGATCTATTTTTCCCCTGTACTTAGCCCTGTTGAGGCCACCTATGAAGTACTGTGTCAAAGACTGAGCTTTGCAGGATAAGAGATACAGAGCTACTGAAGCGAGTCTGACAAAGGGCCACAAAGATGAACTCTAAGATGTCCATACTTAAGTGTAGAAATCTAAACAGTTCAGCTGTGGTTAACCTTGAGATATACATTGAGTAGTGAGGAGTCAATCCCCACCCACAGACTCCTTTCTCCCTAACACTCTCAGCAGAAGCACATTAATGAGAGTAACAGCACACTCAGGTACATCATAGCTGGGATGAACAAGACCTATGGTTCCTACACTGCAAAATAACTGAGAATAAAATTGCAATGTTACATCAAAACCTGTCAGGACATTACTTTTAACTGCATATATTAAAGAGAAACTACAATAAAATAAATTCTAAATCAGTATGAAATGTTCTTACACTTGGAGATAATCCAGAGTCATATTTCCCTCTTCTTTTTTATTATAATCTTTTACTGCTGTCTAGAGTACTAAAAAGAGAAGTCAGTCATGCTGAGGGCTCAGCTCTTTTCCTTGCTTTGTGCTGTGAGCAGCCTTGAACAAGTATTGTAAAGCTAGTGCAGGTCCTCTGAACAACTATGCTGTGAAGACAGATCATCAGTCAGATCAAGATCTGCTCAGTTCTTCTGATGCCGTGTAGACCATTTTACAAAATGTTACATTTTCCTTTGAGACTATAACAGCACCACTGCTGCTGCTCAACTTTTTATTGTAACTTTCACAACCATTTCCTTTTTCCATATTTTACCATAGTGGTAAGCTCTTCATTGTTTCTCTCCTGATTCAGAGCCATCAGAAATCAATGGCTATGGCCATTTTCATCAGTAACAATGAAATTCATGTTTTCAGACACCAGTTTCCCCAAGATTATCAGTAAGGCATGGGTGGTTATATAGGAATAGATCATTTCAAGGAGTTTAATTTTGTAAAAGAAGATTTTGGTTCAAAAACAGACAGAATAATGGTTTGTGAAAGAAAATTGGTTCGTTTGGGAGTCAGAATTAAAGGACATTTGCCAGAAAGATTTTGTTTTACCAAAATCTTCAGTGAATTTCAAAATTTTTTACTCTTCTTGAAAAGTTCATTCTTCTTGAAAAGTTTGGGCATTGTACATAACATAGAAGAGGACACAGCAACCTTCAATCACTCAGTTTTATCCCCAGAAAGGATAGTGTGCTCCAGGGACATTCCATAATCTGTCCTGGGAACAGTGAGATGGACACTATGAATGCAGTATTAAATATTTTGGGGGGGAATGGGGTGCTCACACCACCCAACCTTTAGCAAAACAGCCTGGTAAAAGCAGGCTGAGGTAGCAAAGAAAGTGTAAACAGTGCATGCAAGTAGGACATCCAAAACCTTTTGGGCTGGGAGGGGATTGTTTGTCCAAAACATTTTGAAGAGGAAAATAACCAATGGATAGATCAGTAACTGAGGAAACAGAAGACTTTTGAAACAAAGAATGAGTCATCTTGTAAGGAAATATAGAAAAAGCATGAATATTTTTACCAGGAGGGAGAGACCTATGTCTGGAAATATCGGGGGTCAGACAGATCCAGTATGGGCAGAGCCTTGCCATGGGATGCCATGGTCTGCCTCCACCTCTCTGCTGCTGACAGTGCAGGGGTGCCAGGAAGGACACCCAGATGCACCTGTGGCATCTCAAGGGCTTTCTCAGTGGCACAGGGCAACAGGCTGTGTGTAGTACACAGGTACACATAAAGCTGGAGTACTCTTAGGTCCCACAGAAGACCTGTGCAAACAAGGATACCTGCACAAGCAATTCTTGTGGTGGCAACCCCGAAATATGAAACAGTACTAAAAAGATGGGGAAAAAATATGTAGGGAAAAAAGGCAGATTCTTCTGCTTTGTTCTGCAACATAAACTTCCTGTCACCTTCCAAATCCATTTTGCTTGGATCCTTTTTCAAAATCACTTAATTTCTGTGATGTGAATTTGTCAGTCTTTTATAAGTAGCTTCACTTGAAAGATGAAAGATTTGGCCTGTGATTCATTATTACATTCTATTTTTTAGGAAATCATTTGGTTCAGTCCAACCCACCTTAGTATCAGAGAATTATGGATGTAAGATCAAATAGCCTCATTGGAGCTTTGCCAGCTGTGAATCCATCCTGAAGAGAAGACAGAGAAAAAACAAAGACAACACTGTGGCAAATCTAATATGAGGTGGGTTAAAAAAGAAAGAGGGGCCTAAGAGTATCTCAGCGGACAGCCAGTGAGGGAAATATGTAGAAAGGGAGAGAAAATCTCAAAGGAAAGGACTATGTAAACAGGTTCAAAGCAATATAAAGATTAGAAAATGGATAAAATGATGGAAAAATAAATTTGGGCAAAACTTGAATTCTGTTGCTGTCAATAGAGGGATTTGGGATGCTTTATAACCCTGGGGCATCCAGCAGTTGTGTCCACATCTCACAGATTGTTGTAAAGGATGCTCCTCTCCAAAGTAAATAGATGACGGATAGTGTTCATCTTGTAAGTCTGTATGTGTGTGTAAAGCTCAGTTTCAGTCGTCTTTTTAGGAGATGAAGGAGCCAAACATAGGGAGGGGTGAACTGACAAAGAATGAGCTAAATAGTTCAGTGAATTCAATGAGAGCATTTCTAACTGCTTTTACGTTCAACAGCTGCTGGCAGCTGCGAACCTTCAGGGTTCACATCTGACATGTTAATGTAACCCAGTATTATCACAGCCATTTTCCCTACTGCGGATTTGCTGTGGATTTAAGGCAATGTAATTACAGAGAGATTTCACAAGAGGGTGCAGAGAACTAATATTTCTAATCACAGTTTCAGCAGCTGGCATGCTATCTTACAGTATGAATCAAGGCAATGCACTCCTTTTTAGAGGTTTGCTCCCCTAAAAGAGCATTTTGGTTACTAAATCATGGCAAAGATTCTTTTATCTTCTGGCTGTGTCTCTGATTATCTCTGGTAGGATTTAAAGGAGCCCAACTACCTTCAGAGAAGATGTAAGAACATACACAGGCATACACACATGCACGCACACACACACACATACACACAGAACATAGAATTTTTCTGTTAATAGAAAACACTCTAATATAACTACTGAGTTGGCAACAGAATGGCACGGATCGGGTCTGCCTGTGTCCTGCAGTTTTACAAACCGCAGCTACTACCGTGTGATAGCATGTGCCAGGCTACCTGTGCTTCCCACATTAGGAAGCATTTCCAGAGGTGAATCAGTGCTAATCGCCTGGGAAATATGTTACCAGATTTCTGGTGGTGTCTCTGAGGCACTTTGGTTTAGGAGAAGTATTCAGGAGAAGTATTCTCAGCCATCTGAAACTGGGAAAAGGGGACTGTTTTCTACAGAGAAAACTTTCTAAACTTCATCCTCTACTTGTAATCAAATCTGTCCTGACCCTCCCTTGGGGCTCAGAGGTGCCTGAGAGGCTTTTTCCTTCTATATTTTAGGGAACAATGAAACATTTTGTTTCAGCAGAGGCAAGACATGAAAGTCAGAGCTTTTTCCATAGGACTCTCTATTCTGTCTAGGAATTCTGTTTATTGCTGTCTAGGAGACTGTTAGAAGGTTTAACTTGAACATCTGTGACGAAAGAGCAGTTCAGAAATCAATGACAGATGCACATACACCCTGAAAGCTTTCAGGCTGCGAGCCTGGAGGCTGCCACTTCTGACAAAAGCACTGGTTTGGGACACAGGAACTGTAGGGTCTAGTCTTATCTCTGCCCTGGATGGTGTTACCCCAAAGGACAGTGATGCCTAGATTTCACTGTTGCCTCTATGCACCACCAAGGCTAAGGAAATGCTTATATGAAATTAGCTCTATTTCTGTAAATTCGAAGAAGTTTCCAAGTGCTGTTACAAATGCAGATAAGGGTTCATGGGAGTTTCCTCATGTGAACTAACCCTGGTACCCTCCGCTCTTGCTTGGTATGTAACTTGCTTTTGATTAAGCTGGTAAGGAAAACTTGTATCCATAGCAGAGAGTGAAGAGTTGCTCAGTAATTTTTCACATGGCTCTCAAAACATGATTTAGGGATATATTTTCTTTATGAACTTCATCCAGTTTCCCACCATGTGGTGCACATAGAGTAGTCACTTACACCCACCTCATTAAAATAAGGTAGGATAGCCTCCGTAGCCAACTATTTGTGCATATATGCTGTGTGCACAGGCACAAATCCCAACTAACCGATCACATGCATTTAAAAATTAGACAGCTGTATGCATGCTGATTTCAAGGAAAGGCCCTTGGTCTTGCTGAGCAGAGTCAGAATAACCAGTCATCTCTGGTAGTGAGTGCTGGTTGTTCTCCTGTCTCCTTCTCACATAGTGGGTGGGGACAGTTTGCTGCCTGCATGGGAGGTGAAGTACACGCCTTGCACTAGGTGAAAGTTACACACAGGGACCCGCCACATCCTCTTCACTGCAGAGACATGAAGCAGTGCAAAGAGCAGCAAGCAGCAGGATTGTAAGGCAGCAGCAGTAAATTTAGCAGTAAATAGTAATTTAGCAGTAACTGTTACTACTTATAATACCACTTAGCTGTGATGCCTCAAGACTCACCAAAAAATATAGGCTAAACTGAGAATCTTGAAACATCCTGCTCTAATGGTCATTTCTACAGTTTCTGCTGTTTTGGCCAAAACAAAAAGATCAGCAGTCATAAGAACGGCATAAACTCAGAGAGTATTGGCACAATAAACATGGCATCATAAATCAGCCCCTATTTCTAGTGTCATTATCTCCTAGTACTCCTAATTCTTTCCCAAGACACTTCCAGGTTAAGAAGGGTGCTTCTGCCAAGGCATTACTACCATTAGCTGCACAGTAATGACTGTATTCCAACCTGCAGTCTTCTCTGGATGAACATCAAAGCTTCCTGGAAAAAACTATGACTGAAGAGCATTTGAGGAGAAAATGCAAAATAGTTGACTTCATAAAAATTGTATTTTTGAGTAAAAGGGGAGAGCATAAAAATTCTGACAACAGCAAAATATTTTTTAAAAAAGCTGTTGATACTATGTAATTGAAAAAACAGTAAAAATTAGAAATTTCTTTCAATATAGGATGTTTAATCCATCCAAAATTAATAGTTTTAAAAAAATTATTTTATAAATAATGTTGATGCTAATGAATCACATTCCAGATAAAATCATAATCACATTGCAGAATATCAGGCTTTCACAAAACAAGGTGTCTGTTCTGTAAAGTACTCTTCTGTGCATGCTTTTCTCTCGGTTGCACAGCAGAGGGAAGCATGAGACCTGTTATGTAGTTACCGTGCCTTTCTATTATGCTTTAGAATCAGCTCTGAAAATACTAGAGAGATCAATTTATTAAACACGCAATATTCTTCCACTCTGGTAGATAAAACCTGTGAAAAAGGATATGGAGATCAGCATTTGAGATGCAATGCAAGGATAATAAATATATGACAAATTTGAATCACAGGTAATTAGTAAGGGTTTTTTTGTTTTTCTTTTTATTTTTTTTACTGTGAAGTACTGTCTTGGATGATATTTTACTTACATGTGCATGACTGATCTGATGCTGAAGGAGAACACACAGTAAAGGAATTCCATCCTGCAGTGACCTCTTACTTTATTCTAATGGTGTTAGGATTTCCTTGTGTTTACAATGCTGAGGAAATTTTTAAATACAGGGTCATCCAAACTCATCTGAATGTAATCTTTCGGGTATAGGAATCTAGTAAAAAAACTTAGCTATCTGTAGTAATCATTAACAGAGCAGCTAAATAGTATTTGGGCAATTTTCCATTCCCCATATTGGGAGACAAGTTTGTATTTGCAGTATGCTCAGAATCACAGAATGGGTAAGTTTGGAAGGGACCTCTGAAGATCATCTAGTCCAACCTCCCTGCTCAGCAGGGTCACCTAGAGCATGTTAGACAGGGTTGCATCCAGGCAGGCCTTGAAGATCTCCAGAGAAGGAGACTCCACAACCTCTCTGGGAAACCTGTTCCAGTGCTCCGTCACTCTCACAGGGAAGAAATTCCTCCTCAAATGCTCAAAGTGCAGGAATTATATAAAAATGTAGAAAAAGAGATTTCTGTACTGAAATTGAAGCTCCATCTTATTCGTACAAAATATTACAACAGTTGTGATGTGTACAGTGAAGTAATCCTTATTTCAAACAACTAATATCATCATATCATATAAATACAAGCAATATTATGAAAATAGGAAAAAAAATGTTTTATACTCCAGAAGAATTTTTTTAAAATATAAAAAAATATTCATGTCTAAAATCAACATTAGGTGCCAAAATATCAGCAAATATTTGTGACCTGAAAATATGAAATGATTCATTCAAACGAGGAAAAATAGTGAAACAAATTGTGAATATTCCTTTCTAATGTCAGCTTTTATGTATATATTACTATAGACTCACTTTAACAAAATCTTTGAAAAAGAATGGATTCCTTTTGAAAATATCTGGATGTGATATTTTGACAATTTCAAACTCTGATTAATATCTTTAAATAGAAAATGTATTAAAACTGACTCTTTCTTGTGTTTTTTTTTGTTTTGATGAGTCAGTAACTTAAAACCAAAATAAATGCCCAAATTCCTAATTTTTTCCTTGAAAGTATTCCTTATTATTCTGTTTTATGGCCAATCATAAAAGTATTAGAACTAGCCATTATTTTCCTGCTTAAGGTATTTTATTTAGGTTGTACGTACTTTGGAATGGGATTTTTTTTTTTTTTATCCTATGTTGTGCAGCATCTAGTAAGCAGCTTTTTATGCAAATAAAAAGAAAGGAAAAATAAAAAGCAGTAAATGTGAATTATTCCCATGAATGAGCAAAAAGACTTTAAAGTCTTTGCTAATATCAATTTTAACAATGCATAACTTAAAAACATGATGTGAACATGGTGCAGAAGCATAGCATTCATCATGTACCAGATGAGCCACCACAAGCATCCTAGTACCTAAGCAATGTAAATATAAGTGTAAACTCAGTTAATATGGTAGAGTTCAAAGCAAATATACTGAAAGTGCCTGATGTCCAGCCAGCACCCCACCTGCTGCTGCGAGATTTGAATCAGTGTTGCAAACACGCATCTCGGCCCAGCACCTCATCCTTAACTCTCACCAGGTTTTCCTAGAGGTGGTGGTGGGCTCAGGCAATGCCTAGGCTCCCAGATGATACCAAGAACTTCTCGAGAAGCTGACTGCAGGGAATGCAGCTCAGCAATCAATATTTCATGTGGTGTGGGTGAGCCAAAATTTCTGGCCACCTTTGGTACACTTGGCATGTGTGACCTGGTGCAGCAGTAGCCCTAGGCAGGACTAGCAGGGCTGTCACCGTGGTGTTGGCAGTGTCATTAACAGTTCATGTAGAAATAGCACTAACACGTCCTAGGCATGTATCATCTTTGCAGTACTATGTGCTACAAATCCAGGATTATAAAACATTATTTTTCCCTTGTATGAGCTTATCATCTGTTTTCTCTTGCTCAGGTGAGCAGAATTACTGAAGCAAGATCTTTTCATATGTCCTGTCTGTCTCGTACCTCAGCCCCAATATCTTCAGCATGGTTGAATACACCACAAGAATTTTGATGTTTTAGTTGGACCTTCTTCCCGTTACCTGTTTTCTACACACACACATACACAAACACACACAAGCTTTGAGACTATCTGTGTGAGGTTCCCTATTGCACTTTATAATCTTTCTTTTATCTGGTTAAAATTAGTTAGGAAGGTGTGCTGTGTTAAATTACAATCTAAAAATACTTTGCATTTTAATATATTTTTCCTTTGGCATCTCTTTGTTTTGTTTTGTTTTGTTTTGTTTTGTTTTCCCCAGCCTTGCAATGTCTGGACTAAGCCAGAGAAAATATCACATAAAATACAATAGATGATTATGAATTTTTTCTACCTTTAGTTGTTTTAATACCTGGAAACTGATAAACAGCTATATTCACAAGTAGACACACTTTTCTGTTCTTAAGGAGTCATAGGCTTCCATAGAATATCTCTCTCTCTTTTTTTTTTTTTTTTTTTTTTGTCCTTTCTTCCTAGAAAAGCAATTGGAAAATCCAAATCCCAGGATCCCAGATGGGAAGTTAAAACAAGAAAGATGTGCTTTTCACTTCTACATTTTCCCAGATGACTCCAAGAAGACTTTTTGTTCTGGTATAACTACTAACATTGAACTAACGTTGACTTGTAGAGCTGCTAAGTGCTTTGAACAAACTGCATAATGGGAAGCATTTAACATTTAAAAGTATTTGTAAAACTTTATTTTTAACTGGTATACATCCAAAGGTCACTCTTACTTATTCAAAGATATGTTCCTGACTATGCCACTAGAAGCAGTAGATAGAGAATTGACTTCTGTTTTACATTTACAGAATCACTGGTTAAACGTGTTCTAGCTCCTGCCTGACATATTGAAATTTTAAGAGATTCTGCCTTGATTCTGTTCCAAGTGATAACCACACAAAATGGCATCTCTCAAATGCCAGATATACCTTTTGAGTGAATTCAGATTTGTAATTGCCAACTTAAGCCCTACTGACCCAACACTGTTTGGCAGGTTTCACGGGAGAGTTTTCCTTCTCTTGTATCATTCAGAAAGAGGCTAAATTTGGTGAAGGGGACCATAACTTGCACAATACTGGCTTGTAGGACAACAGTTATCTCTTATTAACAGGATACAAAGAAGAAAGAACCCAACTTGCACTTCAGATTCTATGTTTTAGCTAGTAAGACTAACAGTTATTAAAAAGAAAACAAACACCTCTTTGCAAACTCAAAGAAGATGAAGGGGAATCAATGAGACCCTGAGATATTCCATAATACAATCTTGGCTACTCCTGAGGTCTCATACTTGGCTGGGGAGGATCAAAAGCTATTTATAAATAGCTTTTGTGTCAGCTATATACATAGCTGTTATTAACTTAGCTATAATGAGTTACTAGTTATAATGAGTCTGAAAAAGGCAGGTGAGTATTGGTCTGCTTTTCCAACGCAAAAGGTATGACTCATTTATTCCTAAAATAGGAGATGCCCCTTCAGTCCTCTGTTAGAAGAATGTTGTTTATGTCTCTTCTTAAATGGGATACTCATTCTTTTCCATCAAAACAGACTTCTTTAGGTGGTCTGTCTGAATCTTTTTTATTCTGTAGTGCCCTTCATCTGACTTCCCATTCCAAAATATTCCCAACTTTAAAAAATAATATTAATAATTTTTAAATTAGCTGACATGCAAAGATAGTAAGGCTATTCTTCTATCAATGTTTTTGGTTCAGTAGACAGATTTGGTTCAAAGATATTTTTTACAAACAAGAAAACAAAAAACAGTGGGTGCACTGAGGAGCTACTTACAGAAATGTTAGCTCCTGTCTGAAATTGGTAGAACAGCTAGAAAGACCAATTATATATTCTGCACTGTGCCCCAAATGAAGTGAGGTATTTCTTTAATTACAAGTGTGAAGAGGAGGAAAAAAGAAAGAAGAAATCTCTTGGATATCTAGAACAAAAATACAGAGGAAACATTCTCTATCAGGGTATATTTCATAGTATTTGATGAATGAGTTATCTGGCTTAGAAAATTCACAAAGGAACTGTGGATCAAAGGCTCCAGCCGTGCTTTCGTGAGAAAAACTGTGACATTTCATCCAGTACTGAAACATATTTCTACAGTAAGCAGATAGGTAAAATCCTATATTTCTAGTATTCAGAGCTGATATGCACATCCAGAGGTCTCCTTCAGCATCCACCCGTGGTGCTATTCTCAGGGGATACGTGTGCCCACAAAGAAGACCACCTGAGCAAGCACCAGTGAGACCAGTAGCATTCTGCCCATTAATATGGATAGCAGCAAGGTTGAGGCCAACTTCATTTTTACTACTTGTCTTGCCCTAGCAGCTATCAATATAGTCTGTGTGAACAGAGATTCCAGGTAGTATCTTCCCACACAAGATCACTCTTCTACAGCTCATCGACTTTTTGCAGAATGTTTCCCAGAGATCCCACTAGATCCATCAAACTCACTTAAAATGATGATTTAAGGAATGTTGTTCTAACCTCAGAGACACACCCAGAATCTTTAAAATTAGATGTTGCCTCTGCTAGACTGTGTATATGGCATCCATTGTAACAGATGAGTGATGAGCATAAATCTACTGGAGCTAGAGATGTTTCAATGGCATGAAATAAATGATAGATAATAATGAGGTCGAATATGTTTCTGAGAAATCCTCACCAAGGAAAAATAAGGATGTCATTCCCTTTTATTAATTTATTTCACTTTGGAATAGTCTAAAGATGTCTTTACAGTACAGTGCTCAAAAGCACTTATCCTTTCAAGTCTGCACTCTCTGTCTTTCTCTTTTGCTCTTATTCTTCTTTTTTCTTCTTCATATCCTGATTTTGTTCCATTTGTCACTGTGGTTTTTCAGTAACTTCCAGATAAAACAGATTTGCAAGAGTAAATTTCCTCCTGGACATCACCATCTCCTGGACATCACCATCTCTGTCTCTTCCAATTTATCTCATTATATATATATATATATGTAAAAATATCTGCCTTGGAAAAAAAATCTTTTTTTTTTTTTTTTGGCACAGTGTTTGATATGATGATGTGGAAAATGATAATTGACTTTGGAAATGTTATTCAAATTATGAGGAAAAACCTACATAAAATTTCAAATCCGTATAATTTAAGTGACATTATTGAAATTTACTGCTTTGATTTGAATCAGGACCTAACATTCTATTAAAAGAGCAAAGCACGAGGATTTTTCTGTTTTATGAAGAAATTCTGCCTTTAGTGACAGCAATTCTAAATGCTATTCATACAGCTGACAGTTTGCCAGTGTGTGTAGTGCTTTTCTCCTCCTCAGCATTTCTTATTCAAATTTCATCAGATATTCATGCATTAGGACCTTGATTTATATACGTAGATGCTTCAGTTTTGTGGATACACTTTTCGAAGAAATATTTATAAGCTAGTAGGAAAACCCCATGAAATCACATATAAAACATGGTGGCTCCAAGACCAATAAAGCTGCAATGGAAAGGGGCAATTATATTCTATAATTCATTTTCCATTTCTATCCTTCAGTTTTCCTGTAACAAGCCTTCTACATTCTTGCAGTAAATGAGAAAATAGCATTCTATATGGATGAAATATTTTGTAAATTACTTCTATTCCCTCTCCAGGTTTGATATCAGTATCTCTTTTCCAGTGTGTTAGGGTATAATTTAATGATCTTCTTCCAATGATTTTTTTTTCTTTTTTTTCAACCTGGGTCAGCTCCCTTCTTCTACTTACCTGCACAAGTAGTTGCAGGGCAAAAGAGACAGGCTAGAAAACATAGGACGGACAAGAAAAATAAGTGGAGTAAGAAGAAATTCTTCAGATGGCTTTCACTGCTGAAACACACATCCCTTCAGTATATATTACAGCCACAGGAAAGCACATAAGGATGATCAACCCCAAATTCAAGAGAAAAGGAAAACGTGCCAAGTCGCTATTGCTAAAGAGAAGGTCTGGAGCCTAAAATTGGCCATGATACTCTAAGAGAGTATCTGAGGAGTTATAACACTTGTATTATTCCTCAAGAATACGCTGTTGGAGACAGGCTACTATGCTAAAGGGACCTGCGGAAACCAGTCTTATGCCCTAACCTAATGCTAACAGCTTTCTGTATTAACAACATTTATTTTTTCTCAATTCAGCTTTAATTGTTTGTAGGTAGGCACAGGGGTTTTGGGAGCTTGCAAAGGGAAGGAAGATTTCTCAGTTCAGAGAGTTACTGGGAGGAGAAAGTTGTTTGTCATGTTGATACGCAACTTTTGACATGACAGGCCAAACAACGAGACCTAACACTTACAGTGATCTTAATGTTTTGTAGAGAGGATTTTAAAAAATAAGACAAAATTTATTACAGACAAATAAAAGGTAGTGCACTTGGTAGGAAAAAAATGAGTTGTATAAATAAAATACATGTTCTGCAGAAAGGGGCAGGAAGTGATAGCAAATAAGAAGCTGGATGTGGGTCAATGGCATCACTTAGCTGGGGAAAAAAAACAATCATACTGGTAGCCTGGCAGACTGGTAAGGCATATGGGTGCAAATAACTCTCTTTGGGTCTCTGAGAGATGTTTCTCCACATCGTCTCTGGGACATGGCCAAAGGAGCTGCTCCAGCAAGCTCCTACTCCTTGCAGAAATGTTTGCTGTTTGTCCCAGCATGGATGCAATCCCATCCACCAGGGTGCACAGGGAGATGAGAAACACAGGTAGGGCAGTGAGGTCCAACAAACATGGCCTGTAAGAAGAGAGTGAGAGAGCTGGAATCAAGGCTAAAGCAGAGGTGATGGTATCTGCCCACAGTGTAAGAGTCCTCTGCAAAGAGAGAGAGAATAACCTCTTCTTATGGGCTCAAATTGCCTCTGACGAAATTAATGTGGTGAGGACAATAAGCACCAGAAAAGCTTGCCTGTGAGAGTTTAGGAGTTTCTACATTAACAATTTTCTAAGAGAAGGATAAAGGACATCTCTCAAGAATGGTTTACACACCGTTAATCCTGCCTTTCAGCAAGGAACAGTCCCTTCCAAGCACTGTTCTGTGATTATTTGGGTCTGATACAGAAATCTGTTTCTTGAGATTACTCAGCTCTGGTAGTTTAAAGAGCTACTGCATAAACTATATCATCCTATAATTAACTGACAATCTAATTCGTAATTAATTCTTTACTGTAATAATACTTTAAATTATTTTTTATTATTATTTTTAAGATTATTCACATTTATATCCTCAGTTCTTTGAATTAATTAGTTTAACCTGACTTACTGCAAAACAACCGCTCTGAAGTTCTAGATACATAAATCTTTCTAGTCAATAAATAAAGGATATGGGAACACAGTAGCGCTTACAATTAAAGGATTATATAAACTGTTTCCTTTGGAATGGCAAAACACTCCAGTGCTCTTGAGCTTGACAGAGGAGTAAAATGATACATGATACATGCACTATATATAAAATGGTAACTGAGACAGTAGTCAGTTCAGCATTTCCCCTGTGACTAAGGACATGCTACCTACTGTAAGAGATTTCCTGAAAAATGAGGTAATCTACTCTTCTGGGTTTTATTATTCTACTTTCTAATGGTAGAGAAAAGGACTCAGTTTGGTCACCTAGGGCTTACTTCTAGCCTATAATTCAAACTGGCTTGAGAGTCCATCCAGAAACCTGGAAACTACTTGGGCACCTATAGGTTTTTACCCACAGGCAAAAGTCCTGGCATTCAAGACCCTGAGTTTCTGAATAGGGTACAGAAGTATATTAAGGGATAAAGGCAAAAAACACAGGCATAATATATTAGTCTGGTCCTAAAAGGGTCTTTGTAGTAGCTGCTGCCTTTCACTTCCTCTGACAGCAAGCAGTTGCTACTTCACCACTGCTGGAGCTAGCATTGCAGTGTTAGTCACTTCTCTTCTCTGCTTGTTTCGTTATGTGGGCTTGAGCAGGTCCCTGATTCAGACAGTGCTGAAGAGAGTTTCTCTCCTAGACTTACTCTTCGTCTGTAATGTATGCTTACATCCTTTATTTTGTGAGAGTAAGACGTAAGGCAGCCCTTCAGATAAGCAAGAATTGCCTGCTTTGCCTGCATTTATACAGGTGTGTATAAAATCTATAAGGGATATGAATCTCCCTCTGTTAGAAGACAGCATGTGGGATACACAAATATGTCAAATGAGTTATGAGGTGTTAGCTTTCCATCAAAGCACATTAAATCAGTCAGTGTCAAGATACAGGAAATATGGCTCAAATAGATAATTACAATTGCTCTCTTTTAATTAGAGAGAAGCCTCCTAGAAAACCTCAAGCTGACCACTGAAATTAGAGATAGTCACAGCTTCGATCAGCACTTTGCATCAAAACTTTTTCTCTAGTTCTACTATGGAAAATCTTGTTATTTTATCAACTTCTGACTGAAAAAGACTTCACACTGAACTTCCCTTAAGGTACTGTTTTTAGTTTCTGTTTTTGTCCAGAGCATAACTATGGCAACCCCAGAAAAACTTTATTATTTAATTTATGTTGGACTACACCCCACAAAAAAGAGAAAGTCAGGCTGCTTCTGTTACATCACTTTACTGCATATGATTTTTTTAGCAGGTCTTTTACTTTTCTAGTGGCTTTGGCCGCCTCTGAATTTCCATTATATAAGCACTATGCATGAGTGTTCCAACTCAACCTTGGAAATCCCTTGAGTGATGAAACAGGATAAAAGGATTGCAGTTGCATAGGAATAGGTGGGCAGTTTTACTTCTGTAATATTAAGGAAAATGAATATTTGGGACTTTGGTATCCTTTACTAGCTGTCATTGTCATTTCAGGAAAATAAATTGTCTTACACTCTTTGTATGCTTGAGTAAAAGAGTTTTGGTTTTGAACACTAAGCGATAGTCTGAAACCACAGATCAGTTACATCCTCAGTAAAGGCCCTACAGCTTTAACCTGCAGTTTGATTTTTAAGTGCAGCTGAAACTGTATTGAATATATATAGTTATATTGAATTATTGAATATATATTAAGTGGTTGGACAAATTCTATCATTTTGGTCTTCTGAATGGGAAGAAATACTGCTTGGAGTAGCCTGTACCTGGTTTAGTAGACAGGGGGAAACGATGATGTTTCAGACATGCAAGTGTGAAGATGTAACTCTAAAAAGATAACAGCTGGACCAAATAGAAGCAGAGCAAACAAGATTTTGTCTATGGCATGGAAAGGTGAAAAGCTGGGATGAGCAAATGAACAGAACTATTAAGCACAGAGAAAGCAAATAGGCCTATGTGCTCCCTCAGCTCCTTGACAGACGGGATGGGGACTGCAGTGAAAGGTGTTTCTTGGCATAATGAAGGCTTCATTTCACTAGGCATATATTGACTCCTAATACTGTGAGCTGAGGTCTTAGCTTTGGGGAGCAATGAAATTGGAGTGGAACCTTTCACCTATGTGGAAGCTTATCAAATGACAGCTCCTTTTGCAGAAAGGAAATTTAACTGCGCTGCCAGTGAGAGAGACTCTGCATCTACCTAGGAGAATTACCATCAATAGCAGTTGTTAACACTGCAAGACAAAACTGATGTGGTTTGAAGAAGTAAACTAGAATTTGCAGTTCTTAGACAACCATTACAAAGTTAGACGACTCCTAAATTTTGTCCAAAGTAAACAGTGTTTGCTTCTCTTACTGAGCTAGAAAGGGTGATGTAAGATTTCTAGCTTACTGAAGTAGTATTTGTTTCACTTCGCTAAATGCAGTCAGACCATCATTCATCCAAAAATCATACTTTGTGTTTATAAACTCTCTCCTGATGTTTTGGTAGTTTAAAGCTAGTCCATCACATTATAAATTGTGGAAGACTGCAGAATAGTGAAGTATTTGAGACAAGAGAGTCTGAAGCTATGAAATAATTTATCAGACAAGGTAACTAGCTGGTATTTCTCATCTTTGGAAAATTTGTCCTAAGACAAATTGTTCTAGTACTTTTTATAACAAAACACCACACAGAACACCTAAGTAAAAGGTAGGAGTGGGGATCTTTCATAGATTAAAAAAAGCCACCCGGTTTCAAGGAGTTTTTGACCTGCAGGAAATTATCTGAGAAAATCCGCAAAGAGGAAAACATTCCCATCCATCATCAGCATCCAGCAGGACTCTTGTTGCCATTTTCCAAGCCACTGTCTGAAACCTGGACATTGTGTACCTTTCAAAACAGACCGCTGAAATGAATTATAGTTCTTTCAAATTATTCCTCAGGATGTACTATGCATATAGATTATGCAAATTCCTTGGATATCTCTCCAGTCCTGATTAATGGCCTGCACTTGAATCTAGCTAATAAATCAGAGAAGACACAAGTTCCATTGAATCTTGTGCATAGTGGAATTGCTAGTATGCAGAAGTAAAAATGCCATAGCAGAGTTCTCTAGAGAAATCATACAAAATAGAGATACAGGGGAATAAATCTAGGACTTGGTAGAAAAATAATATAGTTCTTGTCCTGGCAGTGGTGAAAAGCACAGGCTATTTTGGCATTTCGATTAATGATACATTTTGTAGTGTTCTCAACAAACAAGCCTTTTGCATCAAGCTGTGAAGCAGATTGTTGTGACTTTCTGATCTAGTCATAATTCATCTGCAGTAATTTTATAAATTGTTTGCTCTTGTGTGCATTGTAAAATGCAGTGCATGTATTCCAAAAACTCCAAAATAATATAACAGTGATGCTCTAAAAACAGAAGGTTATATATACTATAATTTCCAAATTTACAGCTGATTAGGGCTCTCATGTTTTATATTCATACACAGCAAATCTGTATAAAGAAAGAAGTAGAACCTCTTTACTTTTTTTATACTTAACATCATTCAGCAGAAGAAATATTGGATCAGAAGTTCCTCTGCTGGTCTTTGTACTAGAAAAACAAAATTTAATAACTCTTACAGTATCTTGAATGAAGAGATAGCAAAACACTGATGTTGGGAGGCTGAGCCTTGGTTGTCAGACCTACTTGTGTAATCTTCTCTTTGACTTCTCTGTCCAGCTTGTTACATCCTCTATATACCAATAACTGCTCTATGCTGTCTTTTTCTGCATTTTCAGCCTCTGGAATTTGCACAGGAATTCATGGGTGAGCATTCCTAGAATTATCAAGATTGTTATTTCTTTAAATTTTGAGAAGAATGGCATTATAATATTAGCTAGGATCTGACCCCAAACCCAGAGAAAACTGACAACCAAATTGCACAGGTACTTTTGGCTTTCTCTTCGACACTGAGTTAAAAACTCCATGCTTAGATGTGGTTAATAAATTCAAAGTGGATACAAGTTCTACTTGTGGATCAGGTTTACAGTCAATATATCCGAAATTTGAAAACAGATATCAACTTTTAAAACTAAATCAAAGAACAAAGAGATTCACTTCAGAATCTCTCTCAAATCAGCAGTTATATAGGCTAAACTTATAAAACGGGGCCTGACTCCCATCCCACTTCAAATGACACTTTGCAGGTGTGAACTTCATTTTTCACTAGTATGAAGCAACCACTATAGTAATCTGTGAGTAATTTTCAAAAGAATATGCACATGCGAAGAATGTCTCCTTTCAGAAACATTGAACATGAGGGCAAATATTTTGGCAAACTGTGTGTTTTCTTAAATGAAATTAATATAGAAGTGGCTAGTTTGTTTTTTTAATTTTTCTACCTGTCTCTTCCTATTAAATTAAAATTTACTGAGCAGCTATTTGAAACATCAGTGAAATGTATCTTTGAAATAAAAAATTTAGAATTTTTATTAAAGAAGTGGCTCATATGTCTAAGTCTGATTTGTATAAAATTAGTCTGTCATCAGGACACAGATATGAATTGTCAGTCAGAACTCAAACATTACAGTATTAATATTAAAAAAATTAAAAATCATTTTGGCATATATTTTTACTGAAGTGTTAGATAAACATGGAATTTTTTTCAGTGGGTAATACAAGTCTTCTGTTATCTGGAGAAATAATATTCCTTTCTTTAGAGACTATAGAACTAAAAATACTTTAGATTCTTTCTCCTGAAATAATAATACACTAGTAGAGTCATTGTCTCTTTTTCCTTTCAAATAAAATCCAGATTTGATACACAATATTTTTTCCTGGGAAAGTTAAAAAAAAAAGAAGAAAATTTCTGATATACATTTAGTGATTTAAGTCACCATATTTCCATAAAACATGTTTCAAAAGGAAAGCTTAATTTAACAGATACCCTGAAGCATGACAGATTCAGTTCCTTTCTGTATGAGAAATAGATCTGCTTTTCCCAAAATTCTCTTTGTACTGCATTATATGCAAATATCCTTCTCCAGACACTACTCAGAAAAAGTCCTTGCCCATAGAAGGCCTTAGTCCATACAAAACTTCTGTCATTCCTATGCTGGTTGTGTAGACAGAGCAGATTGCCTAAGACAGAGTTTGAGATAACAGTTCTGTTTCATGACAACTTCTGGGGCTTCAAATGCTTTTACAACATTGGAGTGGGGGAACTTTTTTAAAATTTTCAACAACCAATCAATAGAAAGATCAGTTTCCATTTCTGATCTCTCTACCTTACATACACCCAAAAAGATTGGTCAAAGGTGACATATTTCAGTAAAATATTTCTGCTTTGAGAAAACATGGTATTTTGATGTAAAAACATTCATGATGCTGAATCCTTTAGGCAGCTATTGTAGAGATTGCAGTAATTAACTCCAGCATCTGGAATAGGTAGTCCACAGATTTTGGTTGTTCTGGGAAGGTGGATAAAGAGAAGAGGTTCCTAAAATAATGGAGCTCCCAGCTAAGAGCTGTTAACTTCTTGACTTGTCTCCATAAATGGACAGTGTAGTGAACTTTATGCTGTTAAAAGAATAATCAACAGAAGAGATGCTTCAGTCTTTGCTGCTGCAAGATAATGTGCAAGGAAGCCATGGGAAAAACAAATTTCAGTAATTTAGGTTGGATGTGACAGAGACATGGATCACCCTTCCAAACTATAGGAAGGTGGAGAGAAGAAAGGATGTTGCAGTTAACTTTTATCTAGTAATGGTGTGAATCTACTTACTGTCTGCAAGTAGTTTTCCAGTAGAAGATCCACACATAACTTCAGACCTGGTTTCTGGATGCTTTCCTTTCCTAACCAGCATTATTTCAAAGAAGCTTAATTTTGATTACAGACCAGTTTTCTCAGACTTAGGATCTGTGACAGAGCAGTGAAATGCCATCTTCTGAGCTTGATGGCATAAAATGAAGAGGTACATACAGCAAGTAGTCAGTAGTGAATCCCAGTGATTTTCAATATTCTGCACTTTTCAGGCTCCTTTTGTGAGCAGGTCCATTTAGCAGTATGGAGAGGACATATAAATCATAACTTCTTAACACTTTTTTGCTCTCCCTGGTGCATGAATCAGTAGCCTATTAACCTCTTCATGTAAATGTCATTCCTCTCAGACTCACAGTTGCAGGAAGCAAAGGATGTTGGCACTAACTTACATGTGTTATCTTGAACTTGTATGTATTTTCACATGGGATGTTACTTGTTAGGGCTTTCTGACTGATAGCCCCATAGAAATGAAGCTGCTGCAGCTCCACGCCCCAGGTCCATCTGGTAGCTATGTATATATTCCCAAGGGGCACCATAGCACATATTACAGAATGTATATAGTATGTTTATATATGTGTGTGTATATATATATACATGCAGCTGGCCACACAGATCTGTTCAGGCAGAAAACACAGCACTCACACAAACATGAATGGCACAAACAGCCTGACTCTGTTTCTCCTCTCCAGTTGATAGGATTGAAGTCCACCAGTGGAACATAGCCATATATACAGTGTGGATCCTCCTAGAAGCTGGGCTTAGACAAGCCATCTATCCGGTAGGTGCCCCCAGTTCTGATCTTCCCAGTTGCTGGCACCTGTATGTTGGAGTCCCAGAAGCCTGCTGCCCCCCTCCACTTGCTGGTACTCAAACTTGAATACATGCAGACTCATACACACTTAAACAAATGCAGGACTTCCCAGTAGCTGGTCCAGACCTGGGGTCATCCCAATAGCAGATTCTCAGACCACTAGTCTGTCCAGTAGCAGCCTCTGGAATAGAAAGTCCCTTGCCCAGGAAAATAGATTGAAGTGTGTTAAGTGCGTAGGGTTAATTTATCTGTTTCCATCATAGGATTTTGAATAAGTCAAAATTGCTGTCATCCTGCAAGTTTTGTGAGGTTTGATTTGTTTCAGGACAAATGGCAAAAAGCTTATTTTTAACATGAAGGTGACTCTTCAGCACATTTCAAGCTCTTCCTGCAAAACGTGGGATCACTGCTGCATCAGTTGACCTATATGTGTATACTGCTTTGGAATCTGTAACCTCACCAACTTTCCTGATAAGGTCCCACCAGAAACCAGTAATTTCATCTAAAGAGTTTAAGCTTCTCAAAAGAAACTCCTATAAACAGTTGAAAACAGCAGTTCATCATAGAAAGATTTGAGCATTGTTATCTCCTTCTCTGTAATACAAGAGATAGGTCTATTCAACAATACATGGTGTAGTTGTCATACTCACCTCTGTAGGTGAGTAAATCACCTTTGGATTCATAATCATACATACTGCACACCTGTTTACAGGTGCTTTTCTTGTAGCCAAAAATCCAAATCAAGCCTTGCAACCACCCACAAGCCTGCATGAGAAAGTGCCCCTCAATTTCTTAATCGTGCTACCAACTTTACTACTGTTGCTATTGATTTTGTATACACAGTGATATGTTAGAAGCTAGAGAGGAGATTTCCAAATACATTTGGTAAAGACTTGCTTCATTAGAAGTCAATAGTGAAAATGAGAATTGAGCTATTTGATGTAATGTCTGCACTGAATGCTTTTGAAAATATTGTCTGAAAATCCTTATGTCAAATCCTGTCCTCATGTATTTCCAGTGACTACAGTCATGGAAGTGCTGGACACTAGAAGTGGGCAAGTATTTGAAACAGATTTCTTTGTGTTACAGTCTTTACCTTCCAGTATCTTACATTTTTATCATCCTATTATAAGGCTGTTTCCTAGTCTCGTGCAGAATATTTCTTAGGGGAATGAAAATAGCTATGAAAGTGAGCCAAAAAAATAAAGAAGACACTGCCATAAGAGCTGCTATAACTCAGAAAGTGCATGAGATATCAAGCTCTCAATACCTTGTGTTTGTAGTTGAATGGCTCTCATTCCACATGATACTACCTGTATATAATTTTAAAGTCTCTGTGTCACGAACCAAGAAAAATAACCATACATTAAGCAAAGGCTTTACAAGGTTCAGGTGCAATGAGATGAAAAATCCAAAGACAAAAGGTAGTAACTTTGTAGACACTGTAACTCGAAGCTGTTTCATATTTCCATCTTACTTGCACAAGGGCATATTTTCGTGAGACCTTGCTGCAGGATGGTCAGGGAGTGTTTTCAGAAGGTTCATCTGCACCTTGAACTATGACTCACTTGAAGTGAAGCTCAGCGCATCTGGCTGCGATTCTGCTTTTTGCCTGAATCCTGCTTTTTTTCCCCCCAAGAACCCTTGACCATTGGTTTGAACAGTCTTTTTGTTTATATTAATGATTAAGAATAGCTTTTCTTTTCAGACAACTATCTTTATTTGCACATAAATAAGTGTATTCATGTATAAACAAGAGTATTCTTCAGTTACTTTTCTGAATTCATTTCTTAAATATCTCAGTGAGCAGAAACAATGACATCCTCTCACCAAGAGGACAATTACACGTCACACATGGCAAACAATGAATGGAAATACCTCATTCATTTCAAGGCGAGCTACACTGGCCCAGAACGGTCAAAAGAAGAAAACAAATCCTAGACTTAAATTGATTCACAGGCTGTACATGGAGCTAAGCTTAATGAATAAATTAGTATAACATAGAATTGTTCACAGAACAATTCAGGAACACAGAATGTTATATTCCTCATACATCTTTATAATGAATAACTCAGTCATCTCTGCTCACAGCCATTATGAAAATTCTGATGTACTCTTCCTATGTTAGTTTCTATGAAGGAAGTTTGAAATTCAGACCATATGCTAAAATGCCATCAGAATACCACAGGGTTATATTATAAATAGATCCAGAAACAGGTAGGAAAATGAGATGCATTAGCACAGATTGCTTCTGAATTTAATACTGCTCCATGGGAAAACCAAATGTGTTCTTTTCCATGACTGAGTTATTTTTCAGCAAATCTTTCATAATTTTTAATGCATGTATTGCATTGACTGGCTGCATTAAAGAACTCTTCAGCTACACTTCATGGGGTCTCCCATGAATTACATAGTAGCCCAACTGAGGTAATGATTTGCAGCTTTAACCTACTCTAATGTACACATGTAAACTCTAATTTTCTCGTGATGTAGCAGCTCAGAATAATATTTCAGAAATCTGTAAACTCAGCCGTGCTGTGTGATCAATACTACAAACACTAAATCCTTTGGGTTTTGAGTCTTTACGAGCACCTGATCATATATCCATCACTCTCTTCACCACCAATTAGAATTATTTATTTGTTTTCCCCCAGAGAAAGGCTCACCTATTCAGCTTACAGTTATAATATGAGTAAATATAAATAATATGAATATGAGTGATATAAGTAAATAATATAAATTGAGTTGAACTATGCTGAGTTGGAGCAAAAGCATACAGGACAAGGCCAGGAGAATTTGGAAAAATGATGTAAGAAAGAATAATTATAATGCTAAAGAAGCCCAGAAACTTGCCTCCATCTCTTTGCCAAAAGGACAAGATTACCATGTTCCTGCAACCTACTGAGGTGCCAGTCTCTCCTCTCCTCTTCTCCCTTCTCCATGCTGTGTGGGGATCCCCTCTGCAAAACTTTGGACATTTCCTTTGTGTCAGCCAAGATGCCCAAGAAGCAACTTAAAGCAATTATGCAGTGTACAGTGTATGTGTATTTGTGTATGTTTAATTCAGTTTATGGACCTTCTTGCTGTGCAATAGCTTATGAACCTGAATCACAAAAAACTGCCCTAACCAAAAAAAAAAAAAAAAAAAAAAAAAAAAAAAAAAAAGCTTGTCTTGAAACAAGCATGTGATATCTTCTGAGGTTAAATTCACCTCTATGCATAGTCTACAAATGTTTCCTCACAAAAATGAGACTGAAGATATGACCCAGAAATAAGATACAAGAAAAAAAAAAAGAAGAAGGAAAAAGCAGAGATAGACTTGCAGTTGGCTACCTACCTCATACATACAAATATGATGTTCCATGATAATTGGAAAAAAAGAAAAGAAATTCATGTTTCTCAGGAGGCATGCAATTCTGCTTGATGTCACATGTGTAGTCAGTCTCTAGAGAAATCAAAGGCAGAAAGAGGGCCTTGTTATCCTGATATATTTGAGTTAAATTCAGTACTATGTTAGATATTTCTTATGTGGCTTTGGATAAATACCTTAGTCTCTATGCCTCAGGATCCCACAGTATCCCTTTCTTCCCGCACAGGAATTGTGAGGATACATATGTTAAGGACATGAAATACTTAGATAACCTGATAGTGGCAGCATTAAAGATCTTTGGAAAATTTAGAATGTGGATCTAGGACATATTCTAACGTCATTTGCAGACAGCACTGACTTATTTTTATAACTGTTTCTGCAGACATATTTGGATATTTTCCTATCAGTTCGGTGTATTTCCTCTTTATCAGTTTATTCTTCTTAAGATGTACAATATTCTGTATAGTACAGTGTCTGGTGCAACAGCAACAGCATCCAGTCTTGTTCTGTAGATTGCTTATCGTGTTTGAAGGAACTATCATAATACCATCATAATATTATGACATAAATAACACCTTTAAATGCCACCCTATCTATAAAATAAGGACTAGATTTTATACTGATGCAACTATATGAAGTTACTGAGACTACCTCAGTGGAAAATCTGGATCGAGGTCTAAAATATGGTACAATGTACATTGAACTTTCAAAAACAAAGATATTATGTGATTCTCTGTTTAGAATAGTGTTCTCCTACAAAATGCTATTTATTACACAACCTAACTGCATTCTATTTTATATGAAAAAACTTAAAAATCATCTCCACTGCTACATGATATATAGTCGCTAAAATGAATACTGTTTTATTTAAGGTCACTGCTTAAATGAAGCATATAAAACTATATTAACCAAAATGCCAACTAATAAAAAAAATAATTTGAGGTGATCATACAATAATCATTGTACAATACTAACTAGGATTTTTTCAGTCAATGAAGTTGCCCATGCTACCACTACTTTATAGAAGCTTGCTACATGTTTTATTGCATAGCAAATAGTAATGCCTACATTAGATATCCTCAAGAATAACCTAAAATGCTTAAGCAGGCTTCTGCAATCTGTTATAGTCACTGATGAGTTCCAAAAGACATGATTCATGCATTAGATTAAGGTATGTGCATACTTATTCAAGCATGGATGAGAAAACAAGATAATGAAAGCCCAGCAACACCTATTAACTAGAGAAAGAAGCTAGAAGAATACACAGCTGTAGCTAAAGTGCCAGATTTTAACACGGAGCATAACTGATCATGAAAGTAGAGACGAGGTAGAGAAGAACTTAAGAGGATGGGTTTGTTAGCAAATCTGCACTTGGACAATTTAAATGAAGAACATGAGAGGTTTTTAAGTGCAGGTTGTAGCTGAAACAAAAGTTATGGCCTTGATGTAAGAATTAGTGGGTGAGATTATATGCAGTATGCTGCCCATAGGTAAGTTAGGAAGATAAATCTGGTCTTTTCAGGCCTGGAAGGCTTTCTGCAAGTTGAAATAACTGAGAAACATGCTTTAGCTCAGCTATGAGTTATTGAGCCTGCTAAAGGCATTGCTAAATGAAGACATATGACAGTGCCACAGTGGTGCATGGATGAACATCATAGAACTTTCTGTCACAAAACTGGGTTTAATTTCTCTGACTAATCACAACTAATAAGCAGCTCTGACTGCATGGTTTCAAATACGAGTAAACCTCTCCAACTATAGGCTTACTTCACTAAAAGGTCATCTACAATTTTCAGCTGAAAACCAGAAAGAGATAATGGTGAAAGAACAAAGGAGAAGAAGATGCAACAGCTTGTCCCCTTTGCTTAGTAAAAAAAAAATATGTCAAAATTAGGAGTCAATGCTACTAATTAAGAAAACGCTTTTCAGAGCAGGTGAGTTAGTCACCCCTGTCCTGATATGAGACATCAGGTGGCTAACATCCTAACATACACACTTAAACTATATTAAACTACTTGCAAATAGAGAGTATACACTCCTCATACTGCAGAGACATTATTAGCAGTATAATGCAGCTTAATGTGGACAGGTAGGAGACATGTGTAAAGTGATATTCACAAAGGCTGATCTACATATTTATAAATTTGAGTGGTCGGCTATCAAGGGGGCAGGAAGAAATTTTATTTCCTCTGTTGGTATAGTAACTGTTTTCCACTGAAATGTTGTGTCCAGTTCTTGCACCCACAATTCAGGAAGGATATCAGAAAAGGGGCTACAGATCAGGTCAGAAAAGAGCTACAAGAACAAAGATTTGTAAAGTATGTCTGAGAGACATAGAAGGTTAATCTACTTTATGGAAGAAAAAAGATATCTGGAACGTTATATATAATTTTTTGCACAGATAATGGAAATTTCTAACAGATAAAAGTGTACGACCCCACAGCTAGGAGGAGAAGGTAAGCATACTCAAAGCAGAAATAAGGCACTTATCTTTAAATTAGGTTAATTAATGGCTGGAGCAACTTACCATCACTCCTGTGAATTCTGGAAGCTACAAAAGAGAAATCAAAGAGGGGAAAATTCATATGAGTTCGATGAGAGGTGGTGTATGGAACTGGTCTGGGAAAGTGAAATTGCTGTAAGATTGTAAGTAGAGATCAGACACTAGTAAGAAAATCTAAGCTAAAAGCGAAAATGGTGTATTTTGGCTTCAGACTGATATTCTTATTTCAGAGACTGTTATTGGAGATAAAAGAGGAAATAAATTCAACTACAATTTAAAAATCTCACTAGAACACAGGGGAGCAGGGTGCTGTGAGGCAGGAGGCTAGGAGGAGACATTTAAATTTAATTAGCAGCAGAGGCAGCAGTATTCCAGCTGCAAGGCTGCATCCAACCAGAGGACTGACCTATGCATGTCTCCAAATTTTAATGGCGTAACTCCCTGTAGCCCAGTTTGCAGAAGAAAAACTGAAACAAAAGTCAGGATAGTATGATGTCATTTTTCTCTAACTATTTACTAGCTTGGTGGAGAGATATAAGCAAATTAGCAGTCATGGCATTTACCTTTGCTTGGTTGGCATCATGTTTGCTCGATTAACAAAACTTGAACTCATTCAAGTTTATGTTGAATTTTTGCACAGGAACTTGAGAGACTTCAAGAAACAAATTCAGAAGCACCATTTACTGCTGCAAGCTCCAAGTGCACGCTCAGCAAGTTTGCTGATGATACCAAACTGGGAGGAGTGGCTGATGCCCCAGAAGGCTGTGCTGCCATTCAGAGAGACCTGGACAGGCTGGAGAGCTAGGCAGAGGGGAACCTCATGAAGTTTAATAAAGGGAAGTGCAGGGTCCTGTACCTGGGGAGGAAGAACCCTATGCACCAGTACAGGCTGGGGGCTGACCTGCTGGAAAGCAGCTCTGAAGAGAGGGAGCTGGTGGATAACACATTGACCATTAGCCAGCAATGTCCTCTTGTGGTGAAGAAAGCCAATGGTGGCCTTGGGTGCTTAAGGAAGAGTGTTGCCAGCAGGTCGAAGGAGGTGATCCTGCCCCTCTACTCAGCCCTGGTGAGCCACATCTGGAATACTGTGTCCAGTTCTGGGCTCCGCAATACAAGAGAGACATGAAGCTACTGGAGAGAGTCCAGCTGAGGGCTATGAAGATGATCAGGAGACTGGAGCCTGTTTATCCCAGAGAAAAGAAGACTGAGAGGGTATCTTATCAATGTCTACAAATAGTTTAAGGGAGGATGTCAGATGGTGAGGGCCAGACTCTTTTCAGTGGTACCACCTTATCTGTAAATATTCAAAACCTGCCTGGACACAATTCTGTACAGCATGCTCCAGGTGACCCTGCTTGAGTTGGGGGGGGGGGTGGATGGATAATCTCCAGAGGTCCCCTCCAACCTCAACTATTCTGTGATTCTGTGAAGCCACACAATACGTGCTTATAAAGCAATTATGGCTCAGCAGCCAGGAAAGTATTTTTTTTTAAAAAAAAGCAAACCCAGAATAGTTTAGACCCATGAGTAGTTCCTTTCTAGATGCATCACTGTTTAATGTCTGATACCAGTGTGGGTTACGAGCTCAGTGAAAGCTGAAATGAAGTGCATGTTTCCTGAGAAAGCTCACTTTGCGATATAGAGGTCTTGTCATCCCAGCGAGTGTTGTACAGGCCAGGTGCAGGCTAGGGGGGGATCATCAATGAGTTACAGTGAGCCGGTGAGACACAGCGACAACCTAGTGCAAAAGTTAAAAAGGCAGATTGTTGGAGAAGTAACTCCTTTTGCTGAGGTAAGTAAATACAAATGTGAAAACCTACTGTTGGGTAATTTTTTGTAACTTGTATGGCAACCCACAAGAAGCGATATTTGGATAGACCGTGCAAAAAGCAGGGGGGGGGAAAGGCATTATTGCACTATTATCAAGGCACTGTACCTGGTAGCTAGCATAGTCCTCTCTGTTTTGAAAAAATGACTATAGAAAAGTCCCTCGTCCACATCTGTAGTGATTTCTGCAATAACCCTATTTGTTCTATAGAAGCTGTATTATTTTTATTCTGACTGTTCTTGCAAGCAAGGCAAAGTTCCTTTCTTTTTGGCAGGCTGAAAATCAATGCTCTTTCTCAAGAAAATATAGTGAGCAAAAATCTCTTTCTGAAATTTTCTTAATTTTTTGTTATCAGAAATTCAAAAGTTTAATTTTTAACTACATTTTTTCCATTTGAGCTTTGAAAAATAAGAAAAAGTTCACTTTTCTATGTAATTTTTGATGCTTCAAAACTTTTGTCCTTTTCTACTTATCTCCCATTTTGTATTTTGAAAAAACACATGGAGAGAACACAGGAATATCATTTTGCTTCTAAAACTTCCTCCTGCTTCTTCTAGTCCTCTTCTTTTTTCTTCTGTTGGGGGACAAGACAAATACAAGACAATGGGAGAAAAAAAAATAAAGCCAGCAAAAAAAAAGTATATTCAGACATGTAAAATTGATCAAAGTATTCATTCTGAAGCATAATAATGACTTCTATTTCTTTTCAAGTGTTGCTACTGAAATATTTATATTAAAAATGGGTTTATGCTTTCCTAAAATAAAACCTCAATTGAAAAGTACCTGCAGTATTTTTTTTATACTTTACAAAGATAAATTGTATTAGTAAAAAATGCACACTAGTTCCATTCTCTACTGCTGGCAGGAAAAATAATGTAAAAATCAAAACCAAAAGCTGACCCAAATTATACTTCTGCAAACCTATATCTCTTTGTCATACTTTACTGACATATGTATGACCCCATTATCTTCAGTCAATTTTCATAAGTGTCATTAACAGACATTTACTTTTCTTGCTGGGGAACACAACTCATCTGTAGCCCTGCTAGTTCTGTAGGGTCAGCAGAGCTTGTTTTGAAACAGTATACAGGCAAACTCTGCTATAGTCATTGACAGATATGCTGAGTAAGAGGGAACTATTTTTACACATTTTACTGAGAGCAAAGTTTGTGATCTGTGTGCATTTTTTTCTTTACCTTTCTTCATTTTTTTCTACCTCCACCTCTCTTGGTCAAACAACTGAAGAGGGAGAATTTGCTAATACTGCACATAAGCCATAGAAATCTCTGTTTAGTCTTCAGTGCTGAAGCTAGTAACAATGGGGATTACTATAACTTGTCTCTGTAGCTGCCTGTGTTCGTTTCAATGATATAGTCTGTTTCTGATAAAAATCATATTTCAAAAATATTTTGTTAATATCCTCAGTAAAATGTTCACACAGGCATTTTTATTTCAAAAATAATTTTATTTTCTCATATCAACAGTTTTAGTGAAAATATATATCTTTGTTAAAAATCCCTTTCAGTGAAAAACTTAATAATCTCAAAAGTGTTTTAGTAGCGCTCAGCTCTTTCCAATGCTTGCTGAGCTTAAGCTAGAAAGATATTTTGGTTTGCACCTCCTGATAGTGAAATGGAGAATAGTTGTCCCTCGCCTGCCTCCCTGATTTGGATAAACCCTGTACTGTCTCTGAAGAAGAAAATGTACTATGCCATTACTCTCACTATCATCACATGAAGATCTGAAGGAGCAAAGCCCCAGCATGTCTGGCACGGTCAGCACCAGTAGAGGACAACAGGTCACTTTCTCCAGCAGCCTGATGCTTCCTGCATGTCAATATTGTCTTTTATTTCTCCTTGGATCACTTCTCTGTCACCCTCTGCCCAAGATGGAAAAGTTCCTTTAAAGAGAAGATAATCTCTCATCTCCTGTGAAGAATCGGGCATTTCTGCATGGAGCTTTGGGGACTTAAAAGAGGGTAAAAAGTACCTTCTTCCCACTTCAGTCAACTCATCTGATTAAGGTTAGGTTGGTCAAATGCCTTGTTCAGGATCCCTCTTGTGTAATGACTCAGATTTTACGTTCATTACAAATCCATACTGATGCTGAGGTAGGCTTGCTTCCTCATTGTCTATTTATAAATTGACAGGGTTCATGAAATCTGGAAATAGCTGAAGAAGAATATCCATTGCTTGAAACCAAGAAGCCAGGAGTGTGATTTACGCTTTCATCAGGATGTCATTAAAGGACTCCTCAAAGCTCCAGGTAGTACCTTCTGCTCTTCAAAGTGGCCAAAGCATCATTTGGGAGAGTATGATGATGTTGGCCCTTTCTGGCATACATATTTTGTATACACCAAACATGCAGCCCATGATAGGTATTTGAAACAGAGACTTTTTCAGGAACTCTAAGGGGTTTTATAGATGATAACAATCTTAGTTCAAAGTCATAGAAATCTGGTAATCCCTCCTTGACGTCCCTACGTGGATTATGGATCATTTCTCACTGTAATAGCGTTTCATGCCAATCATAATCATTTTTTTTTTCAGAAAATGGTAACTTGCTCTGCTGGGTGTCTGACAGCAATAACACACCAGCAAGGCTCAACCCGTAGTTGTGTGGGAACACCAGGAGAGCAGATTAGGGGAAACCAATGCAGAGTAACCACAAAAACAAGAGCTTACAGTTAACATGAAACTATTCTCATGTTACATTTTCATTTCCCCTCATTCTCAACAGGAATTCCACACTGCAACTACTCATATATACTACCTGATATCTGTCCCTCCTCCCTTTGCTGGTAGCCACAGACCTGAAGACCACAGAAGTGTTTGCCTTACATGTGTATTTTTTTCTAGGAAAGATCACATTTTGAATTCATAAGTTAATCAGAGAATTACTTTTTTTCCTAAACTGATTTCAACAGAAATTTTCAAGAATTTAGAATATTTTTGAATGCTTCTCTTACTGAATTTTTGTTTTCATTATTTACCATTTTGTGTTTTGAAAGTAAGAATTTTTTACTGATTTTGGTAAAATATTGATATATTTCAAAATGAAATCATACTGTGACATTCACCAGAACATTCTCATTTAGAAAACTGGAACTGTTTGATATTTATTCTTATTCTTCTCATTCAGCATGTGGCCTAGGGCTTTGTGTGTCACACAGCATTCACATGCATCACAGAATACAGAACAAATTATTTGTAATTTGGTAAGAGGGACTTGAATTGTTTTAAACTGGTCCAGTTCTGATCCTCCTTCCTCCCAAAGTCTTAATAATTCCACACAACAGGTAAACATATGTCAAGTGATTATCAACTCAGGGCAGGGTTGCAAGACAGAATCTACCCATCTCACAGCTTCCCAAACACACAGCAAATATAACTATTCCAGTGCTTCACAGTATCATAGGATCAGTAAGGTTGGAAGGTACCTCTGGAGATCATCTTGTCCAACTCCCATGCTCAAGCAGGGTCATCTAGAGAATGTTAGACAGTAGCTTGGTGGTAGTAGCTTAGTAAGCAAGCTACCCTTTTATTTCCACACTCAACATAAAAATAGAATGAAACAAAAGGGTCTTGCTTCTCTACTGGCATTCAGATTTCTGTTGAAGATAGAATATATATCCTCCCTCCCACTTGTATAGATGACATATGCCTTAGAGCTAGATACAGTTAATTGCACAGATTAGGCTTTCCCAGCTTGCTTTACTACATGAAAAAATAAGATCTGGATTTAGATGTCATAAAGCTGTAGGGTAAAAAGCAAAATCATTGCCTGAGATCTATATTCCATGGCCTTTTTTCGCTGTAAGGTAATGAATTGAGACACTACAATATTGAAGGTGTTGTGAGAGCCCTACTACATGGATTTTTTACTCTAAATTTAGGCATAAGTCCTCGTTAATACCAACTGCCATATTTTTGCTGTATTTAGTGTCTGTGTTACATCAACCTCAATTTTTCTATAGCCTCTTCAATGAAGTGCTGAGGTGCTAAGTACTTTCTTTAGGAAAATGCACAGGATGTGAATCAAATGTAATGTTATTGTTGATTACTTTCCACAATCACAAAGTGCAGCACTAGCATAGGACCAGGACAGTTTGGTTTAGGTTCTTTCTCTTAAAAACTACTTCAGGAGCTCAATGATTGACTAATTCTACAATCTTTTGGGCACCTTGTACCATTCCACTGATTTCAATGAGTCTATTCACAAGACAAATGTGCATATTTGCTTCAGCAGTGCTCTAATTCCCTGACTGGAGACACAGACAGCCATAAAACATGTATGACATTTACTGGGAGATATTTTTGAACATTCTGGATGTAAAGGTATTTTATTCGTTTAGGAAGATATTGCATTACACTGTCAATTTAAAGACACATAGAATAAAGCCTGCATTGTTTCTGAGAAGTAACTAACAAAATTGTTTCTTCATGTAAAGTGCTTCTTAAGACTTCCCAAACTAATTTTTGGGACAGAGTTACTACATGTTGAGAAACTAGAAGCAAATTGCATAGCCCAAGTCCATCCCTATTCAATTAACTTCCTATGCACATGCTAAATTTTAAAGCCAGGACTACATATAAGTGCTTTGGTGATCACAGTCTTCATTTAAGAAAATAATTTAATTTGTTTTCTCAGAACCTTTTTGGTATTCTGTTATCACAAAAGAGAGGACCTTAGGAACCCAGAGAACAATGACGATTGGAACAGCTGTTATGCATTTTAACATGTGCTTTGTGCACGCAGCAAACATGTAACAGGATTATAATATGTGTATTGTTGAGAAAAGTTTTCAGTATATGGTCATGCTGGATGCAACCATATGCAGACAGAAAAGGGGAAAGATTGTTTGTGTGACTTGTACCATGGTACAGGACCTGGAATTGGTGCTCTTCTGGTCAATCCTAATAACAGAGGCAAAGTGCTGGGCAAATTTGTAGTTGGGAATTCTCACCATACTGCAGAACTGTACCAAAGGCACTGTATTTTGATGTCTATTCACAAAGACAACTTTCTTTATATTGTACAAGTTACCAGTACTGTACAAATCTTTGTGCAAGAGTCAATAAGGAGCTGGAGTATGACTGAGAGCATTTCTGCTCAGAAGAATGAAAAATGCTTGATAGTGGTGGTCCTTGGAGATGTTCAGCCTAAATGGTAGCTTTCTTAATTGGGCAAAACTGCAACAGAGCTAGAAGTGTTTGAATGCCTATGAATTATGGCATGGAACCAACTTTTGCAATCCTGAACAAACCACAGACACATTATTTCTCTAAATTGCACTAATTCCTGATGTTATTGTCACATTCAGCACTGTGAAAATGAATTTTAATCTAAAATATTTGGATTCTATGGCAACTACTAGAAACTGTTATGAATATATTTACTTTAGAGCTTAGTAATGTCATTGGAAAGACTCCCAATGACTTTGACTTTACCTATAAATCTGTTGCTCCACCTTAGAATATAGCTTTCTAATGCAAATGCAAAAGGACAAATATTCACTCTACATTTTTGCCTTTGATGTTTCCCTCTGTCCCTGTGTCCATTCATTTTCTGTGACTAGATAGTTTCAGGTTTAAATCCAAAATATAAAGGCACCTTCATACTCAAAGTTTTCAATAACAGCTTGGACACATAGCAGTCACTTTGGGAATGCTTTTCCCAATGTTTATTTAAGTGACTCTGCCTTGAAGGAGGGGAGTAAATCTGGTAATCTCTGAGGTCCCTTCAGAAATAGACAGTTATGCCCCCAAAGCATAAATTATGTGCTTCTGTGCTACAACTCTCTTTCTGAATATACACTTATTTCTCCTAAGCACGGCAGTGTGTAATCAGCCATAGTCCTGTTTTGTGATGTGCTGCGCATTTATTCCCTAGACCATCGCCAAAGAAAACACCATTAAGCAAAGCAGGCGCTTGACACTCTCTTCTATCTTGTAGAAAGGAAATCATCCCCTTGGCTCCACTAAAGCATCTGATCTTTGGTCTCTGCTGTCATCTGCTGAATGCAACCTTCTGCCTAGTGATAGGCGACTGCAAACTCAAGGAGCTCTTAAAGCTCCAGGTTCACAGAACACGAGACAGGAATAGACACGTGCCTGTGGCTTACAGTCTTTCTCAGATGCTGAAATAGCTGTCTCTTTCCCCAGTCTCTGCTACTTCTAGAAATATGAGCTTTCTCCTTATTCTCCCATGGTTAGGTAAGGGTTCCAGGTCTCAGCAATGCAACATCACTGTCAAATTAAAATGGAAGAAAGAAGCTGGGAGAGCCATAATTTTCCTCATGGCCTCACCTCAGAATCTGAGGTGTCTGTTTTGGGATTGTTAGCGTTGTTTGATACATGGAGAAACTGAGGCACGAAGCTGTCTGTATGGTCTGCTTGGAACCCCTGTTTTCCTCTGACTTTTCTCCATAGTAAAGTGTATGGTCACTTCCCAACACCATGACTTCTGGATAGTCAGCCCCAAATTACAAAGTTCCTTTTTGCTACTATTGGAATCTACTGAAGCTCTGCCTCCCAACCTGAATATGAGACAGAAGACAGATTGGAAAGATCTACCTCCAAACTGTTACTCATAGAGTAATGATCTTTGTTTCCTGAAGGGTTAAAAAGTGCTTTGTCTTAGTTCTACATGCAACAGAAATGTCTTTCCTTATATGCATTATTTCAAGCTGCACAGGTCTGAATTTCTGGCAAATATGAACCTCATTCCTACTAAATGCAAATGGGATGCAAGGCAACAATCCCATTCACAACAACCTCCACTTCCTACCCCAGGACCCCATGTGTAGAGAGGCCAAAGCCAGGGGAAGAAATAAGGCAGCCAGATTTCTTAAGGATACTCAAAGCCTTAGCATGTTTGTGCTTCTTTGCTTTGTCTCATGCAATATCCATCCCTGTACATACTCGAGCGGAGGAGGCTGTTGACCCGCCGGCATACCTAGTAAATACGCTGCTGTTCTATGCTTATTCTGCTCACACCCCGCCTCTTTCTGCAGCCCGTTTCAATGGCAAGAAAAGAGGCATATACTGTAGGATGTGACTGAGTGGGACAACAGGCATATTGTTTAGATCCTCCACAGCTCTTACAGTGATTTTCTTCATGAAGTGCTGTTGACTTCTTTCACAGAGCAGAGGTGCCTGGTGCAGATTGCTTGACACTTGACTGTGAGGGAGGATGGGAAGAATGAGAGAAAATTAATGAAAATTTGTGCTGAAAAACAGGGAAAGGATGCAACAGGGAAGCAGAACGGGTCAGTTAGCAGTCCTCTAGGCTCTGTCTACCCTGGCTACAGTCTTCTTCATGCATCCACCAGCCAAGGATTGCCAGCCAGGACTGACCGACTTTCCTTAGCCCTTTGCAGGTAACAAGTCCACTGTCTTCTACCAGACCTCTTTGATCCCTCCATCCAGTATAAAACTGCAGGATAGTATCCAAGCATTCAGATTACAATATAGTTTCTTCCCTCTAATTCAACTGGAAAATAATTCAGTTGGATCCTCAGATAGCAAATCAATTTTATCTGAAAATGACATAAGATCTGCACTTGCTTTACACATTTATGACTGCACTCAGTGGACTTGATTGATGATATGATTGGTCCATAACAAACTGCCATATAATCATAAAATATTTGGCCAGCAAACATTCAACACATTCTACCTTTTCAGAGACTTACCTTGTACTTCTTTTGTAGCACAAAAAACAAGGCAGATCTTGTGAATTCAGGTCAGCTCTGGAATGTGTATGAGACAGAAGAAGAATGCTTGATATGCAGGTAGAACAAATTATTATCAGAACAAACAAATACAATGCAAGAACAAATAATTCAAGAAATTTCTGAAAATAGAGACAGACTATAGCATATCAGTTGTTCCTAAAATGAACAGAAATAAACAAGTATATGTGTGTATTTCCTATTTTCCAAAGTAGTTTGAAAAGAGAAAATAAAAGAGAAGTAAGAACAAAGTTCATCATAATTCAGCAAAGGGCTGGGCTGGAAAGTTTAAGATTTCCAGAGAGCACAAGTGCACCTGCATTGAATTTTTTTACTAGGAGATCCAGGAAGCTACTGGGAGGTTGAGGTCTTTATACCTTTAAAAAGATGGTCTTTATTTTCTGTCTCCTCTAAGTGCTTATATTTAAAATGTCTCACTTCTCCATCTTGCCAGAAAATTGGGAGCCATTTCTGAAATGATGAAAGGATTTCAAGCACTATAGGAAAATGTAATTGTTCAAAGAAATACCAGCCACACACTGGCTGCCCATGCCCCGGCCTGCAGTACAGCCTGCAGATGCAAGAGCAGAGTGCAAGTAAAGGCTGGGGAAGGGGAGCTGGCAGGACCAGCCTCGCCAGCCCCAAAGCAGGGTAGCACTCCTGTGGTGAGCAGCACACGCTCTCTGGAAAGAACAAAATATCAGTGTCAGAGAAGCTGAGACTTAGACCATCGCTCTGATTTCTAATGGGCTATAAAGTCTGTTTGGCTAGAATTATTCAGTTTGTTTTGAGTAGCTGGGCCAAATCTCTCTATCTCAAGTCTTCAGGCTGAGGCATCTTATTTTATGTCTTTTGCAGTGTTTAACAAAATGGAGAAACATCCTTTTTGTTGCATTCCAGGAATTCACTGAAAAAAGAACCTAAATAAGTGAAATGTAGTAAGGTAATGTTAATCACTCACCTAATGACAGTCATTATGGGGATTAAATTATCACCCTCTGTGAATTGGCTGTAGATAATAAATATTATTAATCAGTATCATTCTTAGTACAGTGGTTGATTAAGAAAGCTCTTTTAGGCTTTGTACTTTACAAGGATATATGCAGTATTGCTTTGAGAACCACTATAGTTCCATTAACATGAATATTTTTGTTTTGTTTTGTGGACCTGAAGGCTTTGTATGCAAATATATGAATGCGTGAATACCGTATCCAACCTCACAGATAACGGGTCTAATTTCTCTTCAAATTTTATTCAAACTGTTTGGGGGGGGGGTTATTGTTAGTTTATTTTTCTGTCCATTGTGGTAAAAATGTCACAGTGTTTTTCTGCTGTGTAATACTAGAATGTTGTTCTGGTAAAACAGCAACAGCTCTATTTTAACAATAATCCACGAATTAAAATTCTAAATTGGCCTCAGAATTGCAGGACTTTGAGGAAACCTTTAGAATCCATGGATGGACATTTGACAATGTTAAAGTTTCATGTTCTAATGACATACTAGCGTTAGATTAAATGGGAAGAATATCACTTCATTACACTACAGACTGTCATGCTATAGCAGTTTAGCTGGATGCCATAGACTCCAATCTAGAACATAATCTCAGAGTGATCAAACTTCTGTAAGGCAGTGCAGACTCCTCCTGAGTGTGCACTGTTTGTCTTTTCACATGGCGCAGCTGAGCATCTCTTTTAGCTCTTAACACTTCTGGACCTTGGAGAATTGCACAGAAGATGAGGTCACCTCTGCTGCAGCCTGTGCTTCTGCACCATCTGCAGGGACAGGGACTGCGCCAGCATTGCAGTTGTACAGGGAGTGGAAACAGTAAGTTTGTAGAGATGAGTAAGTCCACTGCAGGTTTTTTGGACACAATGAAGAAACGTGATCTCCTGCTTAGCAAGTCGCTGTAAGCCTTGAGGTACCAAAAGCTGCAAAGAAGCAGCAGGAGAAGTAGAACTTGCCGAGGATGGGAGCAGAGGCAGCAGCAGCTTCACATTGCCTCCAGCTTCACTAGTACCTTCAACAGCAGCATCTGGCTCTTCTAGCTCTCGTTTTGCAGAAATCCTTCATTCCTGAAGGATGAATAGGGCATATGGGAAACCTCTCCTAAAAGCAGCAGTTTTCTCTCCTCTCCATCAGCTGCACCCCTTTTTTCTCCACTGCAACTGACTGAAAAGCTCTAGCCTTTCCTCTTCCTATCTTGATGGAGAGGAGAGGAGGCACCTAAATACACAGATTTCTTAGGACACCTACTGGATTTTGTCCTTAGTTTCAGGAATCCACATCTCCACCAAGAGAGATTAAGAGTTCTCCTTTACTTTACTGATATACAATGTTAGGCATTGTTAGGCAAATGTTACACTGAAGGCTCATACAGAAGCACATAGGTAGAAGTACTCACATGTTTAAAAACAGGCGGGACCTAAATCTCTAAGAAAAGTGGAAGTTTTTCTACCAAATACTTCAGGTCTTATATAGTGGACAGATATTTGCAATGCAACTTTTAAAAGTATGCCCTTGCGAATGCAGCATCTGTGCTATTTGTGCACGCATGTACGTACACACAGTGCATGAACACTAAAATATCCTGTTCTTAGCTACTTCTGCTGCATTTTCATTTTTGCTGATCTGCAATGTGTGTGCCTAACAGACTGATGTAGGTACCCACACAAAAAGCCTGGGTCAGGACTGTTGTTACAGTTTCCAAGAAAAAGCATATTCCGCTTGCCTCTGTTTTAGTTTGGAAGCAGCGCTGAGGCATTCTTAGAGTTTGTTCCTCAGACCCTCCAGAGAGAAGGCAGAAATCACGAAAGAGATTTTTTTTTTTTTAAGGCTTGGAGCTCCACCTCAAAAAACGGGTTCTGATAAAAAGGACAGGAGAACGACTGAGTGCCAGCTCACCCTGCGGCTTGAACACACCCCCACACAGGCTGAGGAGGAAATCCCCACATCAGCAATACCGTGAGTATCGATGCTTTCTATTTGTGTGGCTGCTATCCCTTTTCCCGAGCATGTTTCCATGGTGATCAATTCACGAGGGTTGATCTAGCAGTGACAGTAACTGTCTAGCTTGTTTCAGTTTTATTTGAGATATCTCAACGATACCTGTCTCAGATACATCACCTTCTGTGCTTTTGTCTGAAGAGCAGGAGGGGTGGGGTTGGGGTGGGAAAGGAGCAGGGTTTCATGTTTGTGCTATCACTCACAGGTAGCTGTGCTCCTGCTGGGGGTTATTTTACAGACTCATCCCCATGCAGCACTGGTTTCTCCCTCTCAGCAATGTCTCGGCAGCCTGGCATCCTCACGGACTGGCTGCAGCCAGCCATTGCTTCAGGTTCGTCGCTGTATACTAGCAGGATCTGAGATCCAGCAAGCCAGCTGCAAAGCAGGAGTGGCCGTAAGTCATTCCAAGAGAATGAGAGACAGGAAAAAAGCTTGATGGGAGGAGGGCAAGGGGACTAAAATATCCAGCACATTCAGCTGTCTGCAGACAGAGCAGAGATCCACCCTAACCTGCCTCCAAGAAAATGGCAGGAGCTGTTCAGTGCAGGAGGACATAGTATCAGAAATGCAGCTAGTATTTTCTGATCATCCCTGTGGTGTAGCAGAAGAGACAGGCAGGTACATGAACAGAAAAGGAATTAATGGGTGAGCAGGAGGGTGAATTACGTATTTTCAAAGCCAGTACTGAGCCAGTTGTCCGAGTACCGCCCTTCTGACTCTCAGTGGTTACACAATGACAGAGCATCGCCCTCAGGTCCCACAGCATGTCAGCGTGTCTGGCACAAATCTGGCCCAGCAGCACATCCTTCATCTCGGCATTGAAACCACGGAGCAAGTATGGCTTCATGGTCAGAGCATTACAGGCAGCTGACTCATGTCCTTCTCTTGCTGTTAGCACCCTTGGGAAGCAAGTTGCCTGTGGTTCAGTTTCCCTTTCCAAGACAGAGATGGTAGCACATCCTGATCACCCTGGGATACTGGGAGAAGAAAATATGTCAGGTATTCTGGAAGGCTAGTCACCTTGCAGTAACAAGCGCCCATACACAACCCTTTTGATCTGGAGTTCTAGGACAACCAAAAAACTCTCTCCCTCAGCATCCGCTGTTTGTAAGCATACAGGAGAGAAGTTATTCTGGGAGCTGAGAGGCCTCCTCCTTCTGCTGTCGGCTGCTGTAATAGTTTCTGGAAAAGTAGTATGCCAGAGCAGCGCATGAAGGGAAGGGAAAGGAGTCTGCAGCTGAACATGTACAACCAGGCTATGGAAGTCACTGCCACTGGGCATCACTGTGGACATGAATTTAGTAAAACTGAAGAAGTAAGCGTTTTCTTAGATGCACAACAGAAATATCAAGGCTTCTGGAGAACTATGGTCATTTTACATTCTGTTTTGGAAGTTAAGTAAAGCCCTCTGGAGGAAGGCAACAGATAATATGGCAAATTATTCCATATCTGCCTTCTTATGCTTTCCTTGCCATGTCTGAGGGGCTGTGACCAGCAGCAAGATAATGGACCTAAGTGTTCTTGAATATGATCCAATCTGACAGTTTCAGGTATCTCTCTATTATACTGAAGCCTTTTTTAAAAACAGTACCAGGATCAAGGTGTGTAAGTGACCTCTTTTACATGCCTCTTCCTCTTCCTCATGCTTGGAAGAAGGGCAAGACTAATGTCTTTTATTCCCATAATAGTCAGGGGAGAGCTGCCTGTGTACCTGCTATTCTCCTTTTCATTTCTGAAAGACGGACTTTTGCAAGATGTCAGGATCTTAAAAGTTGCTGGAGTGTAGTCTGAGACTGATCCAAGCCTTCGTAAAACTATGCAGGAGAAAAACAATGAAACAGGGATCCAAAATGAAGAAGGGGATAAAGGCACTGAACTGGCAGTGGTGTTATGGCAAGACAGCTTTCTTTCAGTGGTGGAATTAAATATATAGCCAGACTGTTGTACTTGTGAAAAATGTCACCTTTGCAAGCACTGTGCTTGCTCTTCATTCCTTTCTTGGTGACTCAGTCTGTGGCTCCTGTACTGCCACACATACCAGACCAGTGGCAACTTGCCGTATACAGCATAATCTTCTCATTCAACTGTTCAAAGTGTCCCAGCACTTCCATGCTGTGATGAGGCCTAAATCCATACCTGGTGTAGGGCATCGTTGTCCCTACAGCTGTCTCTCAAAAGAGATGTGCACCCTCCGCAGCCATGTAGAGAGCACTAACATTGAATAGGATATTTATGTCTTCAATATTTATTCAGACCAAGATGATTGTTCTAATACTTAAGGTCATCTTCACTGGTGAGAGGTAAGCTGACCTGGACTTCTCCTGCTTTTCTTTTTTCGTTTTTCCTCCTTGTTGTATTAGTGTTCTCTATTTCAAATTAATAATTAATTTTCTAATCAATAACTTCCAATCAATAATCAATCTGAACACCAATTATACTTAGAACACTACTAGAACTTTAGCATAATATATGTGTTTCAATGGTCATCAACAGTTTCAGAACTACTTGCAAATCTGAGAGGAATATTTGCATCCTAATTTACTAATCTCAAAGCAGTCTTTCTCAAAGAAAGGGAGGTCTTCCCCAAATAATCAAGAGAAGATTTTCAGTTCTAAAGCCCCACACATTATGCAGACTTTCTGCATTTTTAAGAGACAAACCAATGGGAAAGCTGGTACTGAACACTGAGCTGAGACAGCATTCAGTGTGTTAAATTGGGGAAGGCAGAAATCTTTGATTCACACTTTGTTGTCCCATTTAGATCAGTGGCTTTTTTCTCTCTTTTTGCTCCTTCTGCTTAATTTTATTTCCTTCCTATTCCATTGCTTCACTCTTGGCTGGCAGGTTTAAGATGCTTTCCATCATCCTGATCCAAAGCCCACTGAACTCCCAGAAACCCTCATACTTATTTGGATGGGTTTTGGACTGAAGTTTGTTGGCTCTCTGTACCACGAACAGACGGGCAGACAGCAGCAAGTGGGGCCTGCTGGTGTTGCTGTCTTGTCCCTTCCCAGAACACATGAACTCTGCAGTCAAAGCAGCTGCCTTGTATCTGTGTTGCCTTCCCACCACCCAGCAGCTGGAGGTGTGGCAAAGGTTTGGGAAAGAAATGCAGTGGTTTAAAAGTGGTTAGGAAAAAAGAAAAAAAGGCCAAAAAAAGCCAAGTGAAAGGCAACAACTATTTCATTAAAATAACGTTACTTGTTTCCACTGTCAGTACCTAAGTAATGGTGAGACTGCACGCAAAGTTGTAAATCTCTCCTTGACCATAAACATATGGAAAGTATTCTGGGATAAATTGGCTCCATAAATTATGGCTTCACTCAGTCTTTCCTTCATCTACTGATAAATATTCCGCCTCTACCTTATTTCATGTCCTTCCTGCTTTCAACACATGAGAGACACGACAAGAATAAACCCCAAGGGACTCAAATTCTTCTGTGAAATGACTTTTAGGTTTCCCAGGTACCATCAAGAACAGAAAGAAAACAAACAGCTGTGCTCAGACAGAAACAGGTGGTCAAGCTGTAAAGGATGTGCTAGCATATTCAGAGCTAGGACCCATGCTTTGATGTTTTCTGTTATGTCCGGGTGGGTGAGGCATGGACTTTGCATGGTGTTCCCAGCTGAGAGCTTGGCACTTTAGGAGGAACCCATTGGAAAGGGATAGTAACCGCACATTTTTTGTTTGAGCTGAGGTACAGCTCAAAAGCACATTGTCTTAAATCTGCCCACAAGGTCTCCAGTTCCCATTTTACTGCTGTTTTGTTTACCATTCAGCTCCCTAATCTACCTGTTCCCGTTGTCAGGCTATTTGTCATGTCTGTTGTTGCAGCAGCCTAGGCTGATTTTGAAGGGCACTTTCCTCATCTGCTTTGACAAGGAGCCTTTATTATGATTTGTGTTGCACTAGAGCTCAGAGTTGTTCAAGATCTCCTGTTCAAAGCTGGTCGGAAAACAGATTTCATGTCCCACAAGAAAATGACAAGATTTCAATGCTTTTATTACAGAGTAATAAAAAGTAGGAAGAAAAGGGCAAATTCATTCTTTGTACTTAAATAGTGTCCCAAGGAGATTGGCTCTGTTTTGATTTTCCTCTTTTCTCTTTTTCAGTCTTCTATTAAATAAATATTACTTTGTATAATGCAGTAAAATTCTCAGCAAGAAATAACTTCAAAATTGAATATAAGGAGTTGAAATTTTATTTGATGTATTTCTGATATTAAAGTATATGCAAGTGGTGAAGAATATATTCCTGTGTTGATTAAACGGTGCTCCCTCACCCCCTCTGCAGAAGTGTTTCTAACTCAAACACTTTCTAGCTTACACATTGACAATCCAGGTGAGCCTCGGGTTGTGTAGGATCTGGCTTGCTTTTGAGCTGTGGCAAGACGTTAGAAGAATGGTAACTAAACCTTGGTTTAAAGAAATCAGTTTATTTTCCTGACCAAGCTGAAGTTCAGTCCTTCTCCTATCAGAGAGAGGAGACAAAAAAGGATGGAGGGGATTGAGCATGGGTTTTTCCCACTGTGATTCCAGGAGCAGTAGGCTGGTTATTTCTGTAGATGTGTTAAGTTACAGACAAAATCTGTCTGAAGAAAGAAATAGATTTTTGAGGTTTCCCCACTTGAGAGTTTCATATTTTCCATGCAAAGAGATGGGGTTGGAATATTTCTCCTTGGAGATCTGTAGTTCTTTGAAGTGGCCTCTTAAGTTTAAAATAGACATGAGACAGAGTAAAAAGGAGGGGACTTGCACTATTTTCTTTAATATGTCAAATAGTACAGATTCCTTTTCATAACTAATTACACCATCAATGCAGTTCTAGTCTAGTCTTGCCACAAAAGATTTTCTCTGTTATCTTTCAGAGCCATGTTATTCTTGTGTACATTTTTCAAAATAATGACTGGATTCTGGTCTTCTAAATGTGCGTCTTGCTTGGCACATGGATAGTAATGGTGGAGTCACAGCTTCAACAGTATGGCTTTTTCTGAATGCTATAGATGATTTAGTAGGATTTTACTAAGCTGCTCTGTTGCTGTATCAGGAGACATTATTTTTGCAGCAATCAATGAATTATCTGCTGTAGCAAAGATAAGAGTCAATTATTTTTTTTCTTTCTATTACTCCTGAAGTTCATTCAGTTTATTGATCAAGCTTTAGAGCCTCAAACAGCCACCTTTACAAGGGAAAAATGTGTCATGCAGAGCTAATACTTTTGTCCTTAATTTTTAAACTCCTGAGATCTAAAAACATGTGATTTGTAGGCTAAATATACTTTTCTCTCCACTTTTAATGAAAGATCTGAATGTTCTATTTAAAACAAGTAAAATATTTCTAATGTATGAAGTAAACTTTGTCACTTCAGCTGCCATGCTACCATTTCATCATAAAATTTAATACAAGAAAGGCTTTTCCTATAACTCAAGATGCTCATTTTACTATACTTTTCTTATTGCAATGAGCTTTAGACACGTGTTGCTTATCTACTCTAGTGTTCACCTGAGGCAAGTCTCTTAAAGTGTCTTTCACCCATGATGCCTGGCATTGGGATAGGCCTTGTGAGTCAGGAGGTGAACTATTTTTAGGTCTAAAGCAGCAATTTTGTTTTATACAGTTTTTGACTGTTGGTGTTCTTCTCTTTGGTGAGTTCTCTAAATTTCTAGGTTTTCTAGTTTTCTATATGGGTGGAGTATGTTGCCGAGGAAGCAAAGATTGCTAAAGATAAAAGAATATCTATGATATTAGGACCACTGGGACACAGCTTTCTACTAGTTCTAGATTTTAGAGAAGGTGTAACAGGTTTATATTCTTTCTGATAATGTTTTATAATTTAGACAAAAGAAGACTTTTCACAGCCTAATTTTCCAATTTATTTATGTATTTATTGGAAATAATTGGGGAAAGAGGTTGTTTATTTATTTATGTATTTTCCTTCAGCGGTGACCTGTTGAAAACACAAAAGCGGAAAGTAATCAGTACAGAAGAAAGGGTTTTAATTATATTTTACCTGCTTATTTTGTATCTTTATGTTGCTCTTTATTTACTTCCAATGCACAAAGAACATTTGGGTGAAAGGAAGTCTTTGCTGTATGTTTAAACTGCCATGTTATTCAAGTAAGCTGCAAAAACCCGTAACAAACAGGCCTGTGATTTCTAAGGATCTTTCAGAAAAATCTCAAATGTTCCTGTTTAACAAGTTTTGAGGAAAAATAAAAATAAGCAAAAAAAATTTTTAAAAAGTATTTTCTCAGGCTTATAGGGAGAAAAAATGGACAAATCTTAAGAGGAAAAAAATCATGGTGCAATGTTTTGGCATCCTCAGTTAACATAAGGGCCTTCAATCTGTTGAAATAAGAATTTTTCACTTGGTTTACGTAAATAACCAGCTTTTTATTCCTCTTATGGTGCATTCACATTCTTGTTGGTAAAGGAATGTTTTCTTGTCTTCTCTAAGAGAGAATAAAAGGTACAAACACACTGTTATGTCACTTTATTCAGATGACAAATGGACCTTTAAATGTATGACAGTCATAAGAACTTGGCAGACTTTTTGAAGACAAAAGGGAGGACAAGGTCATGGGTTAATTTAAACACAGAATTTTAGCTTTTAACCACATCTGATCTTATCTTCAGTGGAATTATTTAATGGATTATTGTATAGAAGGGACCTTTGAAGTCATCTGACACAGAATTGAATTTTCTGCATATTTTTGAGGATCTGCCTTGAAAAAAGTTAAGTAACTAGGATTTTATCCCCTGAACTTAATAGAGTGAAGAAACATTTGTACAGAGTTTTATTACTGTTGAAGGGAATTACCTTAGCAAAAAATTTGCTATGTACAAAATCTCTTGCACACGATATAATGAGAGAGCTAGCTATATTATGTAAATATAGCAAAACAGACTTTGAATTTGCAGGAGGACATCAATGAGAAGGTCAAGGCTGCTTTTCTTGCAATTTGATCATGTCAGAATTCCTAATGAATGTGTATCTTATACTTTCTTTCCTCCCTTTTGGCTGTCTGTGACATTAATTTTCATTTTTGTATGGCTTTTCCTCACTCAGTTATTCAGCTGTTGTTCAGAACCTGGCTGTATGTTGAAGGCTAATACATGACTGTCTTAAAAAAAAAAAAAAAAAAAAAAAAAAAAAAAAAAAAAAGGAAAGAAATGAAAGAAAGAAAAGAAAAAAGCCAGACTCTGCTGAAGACTGGGGTGTGTTTACAACCTGATGTCGATAGTCTTTACTGCCACTCCTCATATGCCAAGAGTGGCTGCACAGAGGATGATGGGGGGAATTGTGCTCTTTACTAGTTCAGTAAGCAATGGTCAGTATCAAAATCAGATAAAAGTATGAGGTTTCCTCTCTCTGTGTCTGTGTTCAATTAGTAAAGAGTTATCTCTCACTTGTCTGTCATTCCTCTGAAGTAAAATATCCCAGAAGTCTGTGCTCTGACTAATATTTTTAATATTTTAGGAGGAATGAGATCATGATGTATATTTATGGAAGTGCATACATATGCCCTCTTTTCATCATTTCTAATGTAGAGAAGCAAATAGGCAGATAGCTGCGGAACAGGTTTTATAGGGGCTGTGCACCTCTGCCTAGACTGACAGCCTGTCTGCATGATGCAGGTCACAGAGGTTTTGCCTGTAGGCAGCGAGAAGCACAGCAGAGCGTCAAGAAGTAGCTCGCCAGTGACTGAGTCTAGCAGAAAGTCTCCTCTTGTCCCATCTTCGGGTGGCTTCAGTAGAGGTAAGAATGCCTTCAAGCCTTTAGGGTAAGCTGCTACATCAGACTTCCCTTTTGAAACAGAAAAGCTGATTCTGAAAAAACAAGCTACCAAGGAAAGCAGGCTGGAAGGAGGTTATGGGGAGAAATGTGACAAAGATCTTTCTAAGTTCTTTGATGTTTATGAACCAAAAATAACAAGATTAGTGTATCCCCAGGTTCTGTGAATGGTGCTCAGCCCCCCCACACCCCATGCATAAGAGTTGAGGCTGATTCACCTTTTGGCCCTGCACCTCCTTCCTGTCTGTAGACGCTGCCAAGTGTCAAGAAGTGGTATGAACACAAAGTATTTAGGAGCAACTTTGCAGTCTGACAGGCTGGCACATCCCAGGAGGCCAAGCCCTGCACTGTGTCTCTCACAATACTCATGCATTATTCTACATTCGCAGTGTTTTGAATAAAATACCTGCATGATTCTGGGAGAAGTAGGTCTCCAGCCCCCTTGCTGATGTTTTAATCTATCCTGCAGAGACATGCATATTCTTTTCATTTTGAATGGGCCGACAGTAGAGAAGAGAGAACCTTTCCCAGTTTTCACCAGTTTAACCTCTTTACTCAGGCCAGTTCTGCATGCAGGCAACGAACCAGAGTATCCGTGTCTCAAAAAGTCACTGGAGACTTTGTCAAAGGTTCTAGTCATCTTATTCATTTTCACACAGAAATAAAAACTTACATGCAGACTGTCTAATTCTGCTGAAAATCAAGATTAGGTCTTGTAATAATTTATGATCATTAAAACTTTAATACTACTGTGTGTGTAATTAGGCATGCACTTGGTGAGGACAATATTGTTACCTAGACCTCTGACTGAAAACCTAGGGTCAAACTATGTAAGTTTTTATTTTGCTGCTTTTAATTCTTCTGAGTGTGACATTTCCACTCCATACAGTCCTAACTATCTTACGATCTTCTTTATAAACCTCTATGCCTGTCATATGTTGAAATGGATCTGATGATTTCCTAACCGGCTAGGTTCTTTGATACCTTTTTCTGTCTAAATAACTAGACTAACAGGGAACTCCCGTTCACTGAGTTCACCTCATTAACATGCAAATGCTATAAAACACGTCAGGTAGCTGTCAAGCCAAGAAAGGTCTCAGCTTTGTGTTGTGTGTTTGCCTCTGATTTGTGTCATAGAGCAACCCTGAGCTCACCCCCAAAGCAGCCTTCATTAAGTATGATGGCAAAATGATAAACTTCAAACATTACTACATATATTCTAACAAGTTCTCTGGATCTCAAAAGTAACCTTTGCTACTATAATCTTCTCTTGCTCAATGGCTTTTCCTACCCAAAGTATGAGTCAATGTGAAATCAGTCTTTAATAGCTGTATCAGTAAATGATGTTTTGTGTGTTGACTAGGCCAGAGGAAGGCAGAAATTTAGATGTTCTTAAGAGGTGGTTTCTTTTGAATGGAGTGTGGGAGAAATACAAACTCAAGGAAGTGAAATTTAAGAAACTGTAAGAGGAGTAGAGTCTTTTGTCTGAACTGCTTAATTGCTTTTGTTGATAGACTGATAGCTATTCACTGACTATTCAAAAGTGACAAACAACATTTATTACATTTTTTCACTCCTTTGTCTCTTCTGTTGCAAATGTTATTGCTTATAATAAATATGACTATCTTTTCATCTGCCTTAGGGTAAAATAAGACAGAAGTCATGTTTATTGATATTTTGAAATCAGCAAATGGCCAGGGGGAATGAAAGTGATGGTCTAAGAACTTTTTGAATATCACAAGTAGTGTTTGAAGTCCTTAGAGATCCTCTTACATTTACGTGATTAGTGATACAAATTGTGTGAGTCAACAAAAGATAAGAGTTTTGTTTCAGCTTTTGCCTGCATTATCACTTTTAAAGTTTTCAGCTTTTTTCCTGGTTGTAATTTGTTGTGAGTACTGGCCTGATTTTCTTGAAGCCTCCTTATCAACATGGCTAGTGCTGTGCATCTTCTCTATGATACGTCGTGCTTCAGCTCGCTCTGACATGGGTGGCAGACAAGGCCAAGAAGCATATCTTGCTTCTTGGTTTGTGCTAGTGATGCAGTCATTAAACCTTTTGTCAATATATGATATATATTTCATGACATTTTAATTTTAATGTTTTAACTAACATTAAATTTATATTAAACATTACCATTAATTTATTTATTGTTTATTAATATATCATTTAATTTATTTAACTTAACCTTAGAATAAGTGTATGGGAGTGTGGATTTTGAGTGTTGAATGGAAATTCCTCTATTATGTCTTCATTTTATATTTGTTTCCGTGAATATAAGCTAGTCACAACTGCAGGGTGTCGAGCGCTTGGGGTATAAAATATACCGTTAATGGAGAACTACTTCTGCTGAGAGGTTACACCTTTTTGAAGCACATTTCAATTAAGGTGATTAGACAGAAAATATGGAACTGTTCTAAACACAAAGTTTGTATGACCTATATAAGTGAGAGGACATGAAAATCAGAAATGTTTTGGGAATAGATTTTTTAAAAGCCCTTTAAAATAAATATTATTTAAATTAATGTTATGTACGTGATTTTATTTAATAAACTTAGTGAATGTATTATTTAATAACTATTTTAAGTATTTGTTATTTTATGAATAATTTTTTGATTAATAAATGCTATTTAACTAAAAATAAATAAATAAATAAAAATCCTGTGTTTGAAAATGTCCAGCTAGCTCTTCCACAAGTAACTTTGCAGAATCTAAGCTCTAAAGGAGTTTAAAAATGCATTTGAGGAAGGATTCCCTAGTGGTGACCAGTCTGAGGGCTGATCCCACACTTCTGTTGAGTAAATGATCAGTCATGGTGACCCTCAGCTGGACATCTATGTTGTGGGATTAATAATACTTTAACTACCATTTCCCACATAAGTAAAAATAGAACTTAGGCTATGCTTAACAAAATATAACATGAATATTCCCACTGATAAAGGTAGAGATCGTTCAGTGGAGTTAATCACATAACTGCTGCTGGCCTGCTGTATTAGTGTTATTCTGTTACAATTCTTGATCTTCCCACAGACAGAAAAGAGCCTTTTCATCTAACCCTTGTATATATCAATCCAATCAGGAGTTTTATGCCTGTCTAGCATAATATTAGCCAATGAATCTGTCACTTTATACTGAGTAAGAACATGGAATAAAATGAACCTTGTATTTTTTTTCGCAAAGAAATTTTACAAAGCTCCTTTATTAAAAAAAAAGGATTAATGATGTTGAGTAATCCAATACTATTCTAGCACACTGTTAATTTCCTTTACCCACTTGTGTCAATTAAATGCAAGCCATTAGTGAAACTGCTCTGTTTGTTCTAATGAGGTGTGTATTGATTTATAATAAAGATTTTTTTTTTTTCCTCAAGATTTAGTGTATTTTGGGGAAAATATTTAGGAAACCTAACAGGATACAAATTTCTATTCGACTTAAGTGACACAAAACATCCTTACAGATGCTTAGGAAGTTAGTTTAGGAAGTCCAGGCTAGATGAGTGGACAGTGAGGTGGATTCAGAACTGGCTGAAAGGCAGAGCTCAGAGCACTGTTGTCAGCAGCACAGAGTCTAGTTGGGGACCTGTAGCTTGTGGTGCCCTCGAGGAGTCAGCGCTGGATATCGTCTTGTTTAACTTCTTCATCAATGACCTGGACGAGGGGATGGCGTGCCTCCTCAGTATGTTTGCTGATGATACCAAGCTGGAAGTAGTGGCTGATACAGCTGAGGGCTGTGCTGCCATTCAGAGAGACCCGGACAGGCTGGAGAGCTGAGCGGAGAGGAACCTCACAAAGTTCAACAAGGGCAAGTGCCGGGTCCTGCACTTAGGGAGAAATAGCTCCATGCAAAAGAATGGGGTCAGACTTTTTTCAGTGGTGCAAAGTGATAAGATAAGAGACAATGGCACGAATTTGTACACAGGAAGTTGCACCTGAACATGAGGAAGAACTTCTTTCCTGTGAGAGTGACAGATCACTGGAAGAGGTTGCCCAGAAAAGTTGTGGAGTCTCTTTCTCTGGAGATATTCAAAGTCTACCTGGACTCGATCCTGTGCAACATGCTCTAGGTAACCCCACTTGCGCAAGGAGGTTGGACTAGGTGATCTCCAGAGGTCCCTTCCAACCTCATCCATCCTGTGATTCTGTGATTTACTTTCTCCCCTCCACGACTGCTGCAAATATATGTATTGTTGGTGTACAACAATATGGCTAATTCCAGGGATGATTCAACATTTGGATCCACATGGGATCTTTGCAGAGAGACTCACAGGCCAGGTTGTAGATTAGGTATAAGTGATTTAAATTTTGAAAATAGCCCCAGTAGTTAATTGTTCTGAATTTAGTTGCTATGTTTTTGAAATCATTTAGTAAAAGAACCTCCTTTGCAACAAAAAAGCCTAGATCACTTGCAGAGAAATCTTCTATTTTGACTTTATGATGTGTTTCTGCTCCATGTGTATAGAATCATAGAATCATAGAATCAATAAGGTTGGAAGACACCTCCACAGATCATCTAGTCCAACCTCCCAGCTCAGAAGGGTCACTTAGAGCATGGTAGACAGGGTTGCATCCAGGCGGGCCTTGGAAGATCTCCAGAGAAGGAGACTCCACCACTTCTCTGGGCAACCTGGTCCAGTGCTCCTTCACTCTCACAGGCAAGAAATTCCCCCTGACGGTCAGGCGGAACTTCCTCTGCTTCAATTTCTGCCCATTGCCTCTTGTCCTGTCACATGGGGCAACGGAAAAGAGTTTGTCCCCATCCCCTTGACACCCTCCCTTCAGATACTTGTACACATTGATAAGATCCCCCCCCTCAGTCTTCTCTTCCCCAGGCTGAAGAACCCCAGCTCTCGCAGCCGTTCCTCATAGGGCAGATGCTCCAGCCCTCTGATCATCTTCATAGACCTAATATAGATCATGATGCTGCATTACATTATACATCATAAATATTGTAAGTATTTTTTTGGTGGCACAAGCACTTACCTCAAAACCTTGGGATGGAGAGAAGCAGAGGGGTCTCAGAGTGCCTACAGACACAAACACTAGAGTCCTGTCTTGTTTCTCAGTGATCAAATTTTCAGGACAAGGCCAAGAGCTGTAATTTCCATTAAGCAGGCCACAGTTACTTTCCAGGGTAATTTTCAGAACTATATAGTGGGCTCAAAGGTTTTATTTGAGCACATGTGGTACATATGGAATGTAATTCAGAAATACTTTCTGACATAGAATGTGAATACTGAATGCCATTAAAAACATTTACAGCTTTTACCAAAACGTAAGCTTGTGAGAGTTTGAAGCAAAATTCACTTCTCAGTTAACTTATATATAAAGTTATAAAATATATAACTTAGGTTATATATTTCGTAACTGTCTAAGAACAAGGAATGTGGTCTCCTAGGAACTAAAAAGTAAGAAAAATCACAATCTTAAAAGAGATGGAATTAAAATCATCATACTCTTGGCATATTCCTAGAACTTTGCACATAAAGAGAGCCAGGACATAAAACCCACTACTAGACCACAGTTACTAAAGCTTTGTGTGATGGATGAGGCCTTAATTCAATAAAATATCTATCTGCTGAGCAGCATAGGCACAGGCAAATGGCTAGGTACCTTTCCATCAGTGACACAGTGTGCAGGAAAAGTCAGAAATTCAGATTCCCACTAGAGTTTTGTTTGAGTTGTTGAGCAAGTTGTTAGGAGGCTGCAGAAGACTTTTTTTCCTATCAAGCTGAACGTGCCTGGGCTTTGGTGAGGAAACACAGGCTTAGCTAATCAGCCAAAATACTCTATCATTCTGCAATAATGTGCTTTAAAGGGGATTGCTTGCGCTGGAGCACTGGTGAAACTGCTCTTCTCCAATCAACAAGGTAATAAATTTTAACTCTACAATCCTGTTTCTACAAGTACATAATATTTGACTGTATTTCATAAGTGAAGTTGAGGTGAATAAGCCTCCAGCAAACAGCTGGGGAAGTTCTGCCATTTTGTATGGAAAAAAAAAAAAAAAAAAAAAAAAAAAAAAGAAGAAGAAGAAGAAAAAAAAAAGGTGAAGAGGAGCCCTAGTCTTAAACTTTGGCACAATATGTCTTTGTTTCTGTCTCTTTGTACAAGGAAGTCTGTTACAAATGACCCTTGAATGTTAGTTTAAATCTTCCTCAAAGATTTAGCTACGGAACAAAGATTTCTTAAACTCCTTTGAAATTAGCTCAAGGAATGAGGAGCATCATGACCATTGAAATTGCAGAGAATAAAAAGGGGGAAAGTATGATGAGGGTTAGAAGGAAAGGCACACTTGCATGCCAGTGAATTTCTGTCTCTGTGAAAGTTTCTGGGAGCAAGAGGTCTGCATTTCTTCTGCCAGTGAAGGACTAATTTGTCTGGGCTCTATCTTAAGCCTCTAACAAATCAGCTGCAAACTCTAGAGTGCTCCATACTTAAGGCTTTAGAAATGGGTTTGTATCTCCTGTTCCAGGAGTTCAAGCTGTTCCAAGTTCAGGTGGATTTCAAGCACAGGTACTAAAAGTGGTCAGAGAGCACTACTAAAACAAATATTTGGAGCCAGGACTTTAATCTGGAAGCAGTTCCATATCAAAATTGATATCAATTGAAAAACAAAACAAAACAAAAATTTGCATCTATTGAAAAATGAGCCAGAGGAGATCCAAGTGACATAAATCATCCAGAAAGCTGTCTTAAAAATAAACTTGAAAAAAATTTAAATGTTTTTCTTCAGTTGTAAAACCATGAAAATCTGTACTTCTTTTCTTATGTTAAATATAAGAAAAAATGCTGTTTTTCTTTCAAAAATGACTGTATTTATTAGTTTTCCTCAGGTGCAAAGGTAAAACATTTACAGCTTTCCCATAAATCTTTGCTCAGCTATTACTTGGCTCTTATTTTACTCACTGAGATTATGTTTCTTTTTTTTTCTTTTTCCTATGATAAAGCATAAATAAGATTAACTTACATTTGCATTTGTGCCTCAGCAGAACCTGACAAATGGTTCTGGAATTTAATGATGGTTCAGTTATCTTGGTATTTGAACAAATCAGGACTTGTTCTTTCCCAAAAAAAAGCAAAACAAGCAAAGCTACTTAAATTCTCTTCCCCTCCAGAGCTGTGTAATTCCATGATACTTGAGACATTGTAACCACAGTAAACTGCTGGGTTTTTTTTCCCAACAGAAGCATATTTTAATGTTTTGTATAAAAATATATTGTGTATACACTCACAGATTTTTGAGCTGTGATTTTCAGCTAATAATAAAAGGTTTACTACACTACACTTCACAGTATGGAGGTTTTATTACCTAATATTAAAAATTTATAGAATATACAGTTTGGCATTTTGCTTATACAAAGCTCAACTAGGCCAAAAATGTTATTTAAAACTGCTTCAGCTGAATAATTGAGTCAATATTCAGTTAGTGCCAGATTTTTTATGAGTCTTTCTGAATATGCCATCCACTCCCACGCTGCCAAACAGGTATCTAACAAGCCAAATTTCATTCCTAAGAAATCAGTAGAAATATGTAGCTATTTATAAATTTTTAAAGCCAGAAAGAGATAATGCTATCATTTAGATGAAATTTCTGTATAGAATAAGATGTTAAACTTAAGCAATTTCTGTCACAAGTGTTTAGTTTGATCTATCTCAAATCCTTTAGAAAGACATCTTCTTGTAATGACTTCATCAAAGAGGAATGGCAACAAAAAAGAACTGAGGTTCCTTTGTTGATGTTGATTTTATAGTTAGCTACTGCCATGTTTAAGAGTCAGATTCTCAGTAGTTAATAAAATGATTCTTTTCAAATTTTCTATACTCTATATTCCTGGATAATGTAAAAGCTTTTCAGAACTACTTAATCAAAAAAAAAAAAAAAAAAAAAAAAAAAGGAAAAAAAAAAAAAAGAAAAGAAAAAAAAGACATTATTAGCCCTGCCCTTCCCTTCCCTTTCCTTCCCTTCCCTTCGCTTTCCGTCTTTTTCCATCCCTTTCTGTCCCTTTCTCTTTTCCTCTCCTCTCCTCTCCTCTTCTTTGCTCTGCTCTGCTCTGCTTTGCTTTGCTTTGCTCTTCTTCGCTCTTCTTAAAAGAAGAGGAACTACAACCTTTAAAAATCAAGATGAATTTCAGACTGGTATGCAGTCAGAAATATGTGATAACATGTGGAAAATATTTGAAGTCATAAAATCAGCTCAGCTTCATAAGCATTTAAATGTAGACATTTTACATAGCCTTATATTTAAAATAAGGCCTGTTTCAAAATATGCAGATACGTAAGCTGTTCGTATTTCAAGTGTATGATATGTTAAAGCTAATGCAGTGAAAGTCATTAAACTGACAGTAGTGGAGACCAATAGCCTCACTTTACTTGGAGGTCTGGCTAAGACAATGATAAGAACAATGTCAAAGAAACCAACCTGAAAAGATCTAGGTTACAATTGCCAGAAACACAAGAACCTAAAACAGTGTCCAAACTAAATAATTTGAGACTTACTTTCTTCTTCCTTCCTCCAGTTTCACCCATTTCTCTTTCTGGAGGCACCTGATTAATGGTAGCAATTTCTTTGAGGAAGATTGCATCAACATCCTTCTGTAGGACCTCAGCTGCCTTTTTAGATAGCAGAGACTTTTTCAGGGCATACCTAGCCTCTCCCTCCTCTTTTTTTTCCTAGCAGAAGCAATAGAATAATGTGCTATATTACACATATTTCCCCCCCTCTCCCTTAGCTATGAAACATGGAAGTTTCCCAGGTTATAAATCCCAACTCTCTACTTCAACATGTGTCAGCCATGATGGCAACCTTCCAAAAGGTCTGGCCTTGCTTTCTTCTCCATAAAGATGTTTATTCAATTTAAGAATACTTCCTTCTGTCATTTATCTGCAGAGAATTCACCATTTCATCATCAACACTGATGAGTTCTATCCTCTGAGAAGGAGCCAGTTCTTCCACCTGTATTTGGATTTAGGTGTCTATTCTAAAGATCAAGATGCTATAGTTTGTTTTTTTCTTGTTTTGGGTTTTTTTTTCATCCCTGCTTTCACAGAGTATTCATTTCTTCCTATTTTGCCCTGGCGGAAAGCATCTAGAGTAGAAATGATAGGGCATTAGAAATGATCTAGCAATCTTCAAGAATTTCCCTTTGCTGCTTCATTTAACTGTGACATTGTGATAATGCTTCCTCCCCACCTTGGAGAGAGTATACATTAAGCCTAAGGGTTGGCCCTAGAGCTAGTGAATGGAAGTTTTCCAAAGAGATTGGCTCAGAGGAGATAGATCATGTCCTGACACTCTTTTGTGCAAACCAGAACATCTACATATGAAATAGGTTTTCTCTCAACACTAGAAGCTGAAAGATGCCAACTAGTGCCTTCCGAAAGTTGGTGTGATTTTAAGGGAAGATTGAAACCTCTTTATGGTCAGTGGAAGAGGAAGGGTTACCACATGCATATAAACTGAATCTGACTCATAAACTTTCTCAGCTAAAGAAGTGACAACCAATCCAAACTGGACATCTACATTTTAAAAACAATAAGAAACGTACTGTTCACATTTTCTGTGCTTCACTGCTTCAGTTTTTAATCCTAATCCATCTTCAGTACCCAGGTTGCTGCTTTTTTGGCCAAAATACATAAAATCAACTGCTTCTTCCTGTTTCCAGATATAATATACATTTCTAGATATGTGCATATATGTAGCTACAATAGAAACCTGCTAGTCCTGTGGAGCACCTGGGTCTCTACCCAGCAGGCTGGCAAGTACACAGCGAACTCCTTTCCATGAAACTATGAAGCAGCTCAAGAACTTTCCATCTGAGGTAACTCATTCATTAGGCAAGGAAAAAATAGCAGTGATCATGTTAATAATAAGCATTTCAATAGAGCAGGAGGGGAAAAATATTTTAATATGATAAAATACACTTGAGCATTAAGAGGGATAAACACCAAGATCTAGAGACACGTTGCTGTCGTAGGAGGCCATATACAATGATAGAATATAGAATACAGTTGAAACACAGCTCCCTATATTCTCTTTCGCTTCCTTCCCAATTCTTTTGGGTATGTGGATGATTACTTTTGTTGTCTAAACAGATCAAGTGCATGATCACATCCTCTGGGCAACTTGATCCAATCTGTCCTGTATCTCACCTAGTGGCTCAAATGCAACTTTCCTAACTTCAGCCAAACCCCTGAGTTTTTATATAAACAAAAGAGAGACAGATTAATGCTCCAAGGTCTGTTCAACATTTTGTACTTCTACTGAGTCTGTGAAAAATGGATCCACACAAAGAGGGACAGAGATCACTAACCCTAACTGTTGATCAAACCCACTATTACACAAATGTCTGAATGTGTCTGTCTTTGTGGTAATACTGTCTTTGTTCCCAAGAAGCTTGCTTATGTCTGACCAGTGAAAGTAATACCCATGAGAGGGATAGGTTCTCCTCTTTTCACTCTAGAAAAGATAGCTCATTTCAAAACAAGTGTGTCAAAAGTGTGCATCAGTTCTTTGGACTGTCTCTACTGTGAAGGTGACCTGTTTGGCTGTTTTTGTGCTATCTGTCATGAAAATAAGGCATGTATAACTAAGAAATACTAAGCAGACCTTTACACTGCAGGTTGAAATATACACCCTTGAAAACCCATACAACTCATGCACAAAAATAATTGTAACCTTTTATATGCTAAATCCTAAACTTCATTGCTTACCTCTCACACCAGTTATGTGTCTGTGGAGTAGTGTTCAGAGTTTTGCTCAGAGTTGCCCAGAAAAGATTTGAAGCTAAAAGTTTTAATCTATCATTAGAAATATCTTTAATATTCAGTCATTTTGTTTATATTTTTCACAATTTATTGCATGGTATCTTTTAATTTGATATTCAGGACTGGTCTTGCTGTGATGTTTGGCAACATGGTCCCATGTTACAGTAGTGTGTTGGTAGCTCTCCCAGATGGAAGACAGTGGACATGATAAAATTGTTTTCTTGTAATTGATTTTTTCTGCTAATAATCAAAATATCCCTGAGAGAGCCTTTTCTGCCCAGCTGGGAATGGGTCTACTGTAGTCCAGCACAACCAGGAACAGCTCTTGCAGTCTCTGCTGCAACTTTAAAATAGTGTTATGTGTTCTGGTACAGCCTTTTAGCCAAGTCACCACAGGAGAGCTTGTGAAAGGATTACTTTCATTTAGGGGCATTTGGGGCTGCCTCAGGTGGTGTCTCCAGAGGGTTTACCACCCTGGCAGTCTAAAACTGTTTTACAGCTTCTGTATGTCCCTTCAGAAGTGAATAAGAGCTCAAAAGAGTCCTGCTTCAGATTCCCTTGCTTTCTATTCAGTCCAACAGGAAAGTAAATAACAATACAGTGAAGGAAATCACTCTATTCATATGCTATTTAGTGGGCAGCTTTCCCCTACCACTCCCGGTTTCTGTCTCTTTGTCTAAGGGCTATTATCTCTGTGTATGCCATCACTAATTACTATACTTTGAGGACATTTTTTTTGTAATTGGATAACAGCCAAAAAAACAAGGATATCTAAACATCCCAACTGTATACCTACTGCCAATTTTAATGCTGTTTAACTTCAAGGAATTCAGCGTTGCTTTGAAACAGTTCATTGTTTTGGGTCAAACTTTCTTTTTAATTCCTTTTCATCATTTAAGTGAAAGTTCTGCCAACTCCATCAAGCCGGTGAAGGGCATAATTTTAATAGATGAATGTATCCAATGTCCTCGTTACATGTACATTTTGAGTCATTATATCTCAAATTTCATGCTCCACAAAGTTGAGTTTGGCTAAACCTTTAACATGCTGTATGGAAACTTAGCTCAGAATTAAAAACAGTTAAGTGAATAGGAGATTGCAAGAGAAAGACTATGAAGCTGTAGCCAGTAAAATCAGTGGCAGTCTTTCTTCTCGACTTTAACAGATGTTAGATAAGCCAATGAGGTGGAAGCAGGAATACTTGCTTGAAAAGCCTGTGGCTGTCATTAGACTTAACACAAGGTGCATGCTCACACAGATGAGAAAAATCTTATTCACTCTTTCTCACCCCAGGGACACCTTTCATTTTGTGAAGAAGCTTTTAATGTAAATGGACAAAAGATAAGAGGGAAGAGATTAACACTTCCATGAAAACTCATGAACTGTTTATCTAACACAGAAATCAAAGCAAACACCACACACAATTTATTTCAAGGTTATCGTAATTCAAGACACGATGTACTGATACAACATGGTATTGAAGCACTTTCCCTGACAAATGCTATCAATGATCTCTCAGTATTTCCTCCTACCATCAATGGGAGAAGAGAAAGTCCAGAGCACTGATCATCAGATCAGTTTCTACTTCTTTATATACCTCCAACTGTGAGATGAAACTTTTACTTCATTATATCTGATGAAAGATTTCCTTGGGCAAAGTGTCAATAAAACTAGAACGATCAAAGTTTGGGTGAAGTTCCCAGAGGAATAACACTTGAACCTGAAAGTTTTCTGACCCCAGAAAGAGCATGGCCATGATATCAAAAAATCCCTCTGCTAATTATTACAGCAGTCCTGTGCTCCTCTTCCACCTCAAGACCTTGGCTTCAGTAGAAAAAGTCACACTCAGGTAAGTGTATCTGCTTCCAGATCTGCAACCATAGGTGCAGGCTCCTGAGGGAGGGATCTGTCCAAGCATGTCTACAACATAGCTTGGCATGATAAGTAATGACACAGGTTTATCCCATTCATCTGGAAAAAAACATTTGACATTGTCTAAGGCTGTAGTAACCATATCCATAATATCTAACTGGCTTCTCAGATTAGTATCTTTTTCAGTTCAGAACTCCCGGAACAGCATGCTGTGTTTTCTCATACTTGCTCTCTTTCATTGTGTGAACACACATTAAGTGGAATGGGCACAGAAACATAGAATATTATCACTGGGTAGAACATTATCTTTAAAAAAATGGGAAGGGTAGCCTACATTTTGGTGACCAAGTGGAGAATCTGTCCTTAAAAAATGGTAGTGTTTGCTACTGCTTATATTTGTCTGAAATACATGACAGCTGTAATCTTATATTGATTATAGTTTTAATTTATTACTGACACAAAGTAAATAGAAAAGGACTCCTTGAATGTTTTAGCAATGATTCCTGTTATTCTCTGAATTAATAGCAATGCAAGCTGATTGATCATATTTATTATGCAATTAACTATGCAAATCTTTAAATCCTGCTTCTTGTATTTGTTGCTTTTATTTAAAAAGCACATGCGAACTTGTAATACTGTGCAATTTTTTATGTTAAAAATTCTTTACAAAGACAAGTGTTTATTATTTCGTGGTTATTTTAAAAGTGCATAGAAGAGAGAAATTCAAAATAACATTTTTCTCCTGTTCATCTTCATATATTTTATAAAAGTGCTTGTTATTGTTGTCTTGATTCAAAAACAAGTAAACTGAGAGAAGGAAATGAATTAGCCATAATCATGTAGTATTAGGATCAGAGCATGGCCATACAATGCACAATGTCCCCATGACGGTCCCAGAACATTGCTCCTTCAGAGTAATGATGCAAGAACAAAATATGCAAAGGCAGTAAGGAGCTGGGAGAAAAGAATCTGTGCCTCACCTCTGGAGCTGCCCAAAAGAAAGTCTCAGTAGCAGATAATGCGGCGAAGATCATCACCAGTGTGAAACTGGCTTACGGCAGGAAACATGCTCAGCCGTTGGTTTATCATCACCACTCCAGTTTACAATAACAAGGGGGAGGGGGAAAAAGCAAAAGAATATCCTGCTGCCATGCCCTGTGTTCCTGTTGAGAAGGTGGGGTTGATAGTATCGCTAAGCAGGTGTAACCATAGCAAAACAACCTCACAGCATAGGCAAGGTTTGTACATAACTTGTATGAAACGGTGTCATGGAGAGTGATGTGTAGCGATAGACTGGAGGGAGGAGCAGAGGGGAGATGAAAAGAAAAAGCTTTATAATCTTTTTTCTTTTTTTTTTTTTTAAGTAAACTGGCTTCAGTTCTAATTTAATTAGCTGATTCTGGGGTAAATTCAAGTTTTAATTAGCGAAGCATTCCTACTAATTATAAGTCACATTACCATGCAAGGCTGTTAACTGGTGTAATTGGCAGTGTTATTAATGTCCATTACTGTTATGGAGAATGCTCTCTGTGGCTAATATGAGTACCCTCTGTGTTAAACTACTAATCCATTATATTCTGACTCTTCTTCCTACCATGTTGGCTTCATTGTCCAAGTTTGCTTGTCTGCTTCACTGCTTCATATCTGGGCTGTGAAATGAGACCAAGTTGCCCATGCATCACTGATGGGAGAACCAAGACAGAGTGCACATTGCTCTCTTTCCCTGTAACTGGATACAGCAGGGGCATGGAGATGTGATTAGCAAGCATTAGTTTTGCTAATGCGGTTGAAGTGTAGAACTAGTTCACAGCCTAGTTTCACAGCCTTGTGAAATATCATAATACTTTTTTTCCACTAATGCTGAGCCATTTTACAAACTCCTTGAGGTTTTTTTGCAGTAGCAGTTGAGAGCTGACTCGTAAATTGTTTTCAAAATCATCTATGTAAGACTGAGTTTACTTCAGCCAGTGCAGGACTCCCAAGAGCTTGCAATAATTTAGATACTTCCTATCTGCTGAGACCCTACTATCTGAAACATGCCTCACCCTTGCCCTGTGTGGTATAGTCTTTTCATAAAAGCAAAAGAATGCAGCAACATAAATAGCATTATCTCTTAGGGAGTACTAGCAGATACAAAATGTATTCCTCAAACCAATCATGTAATTGATGATCTATGCAAAAATCAACTAATATATTCCAAGGGTTAATTTTCCTGAGTCTTTTGCAAACATAAATGCAAACATATGGAATGATTATTTTCTAAATACTGGTTTCAAATTTTAATAGAATTGCAGCCCTTGCAGTTTTTTTCATGCTGGGAATCAATAGTATAAAAGAACTGAGTATGTACATTCATCAATCTTTACGTTTTTTTGCCCTTTCTTCTTTTTAATATAGTCCTACTTACTTGGATCAACCATTTGAAAAGACAGAGAAAGCAGAATTTGGAATATTTTTTTTCCTTTTCTTTGCTCTTTGTTTATGAGCATTCTCATTCAGTTCTCGCTACTTGCAAACATTTGCATGCTAAATTCCTTGTAAATCTAAAAGAATTACTCATAGTACTACAGTTCTCCATTCTTCTACCTGACTAATGTGCAACTTTTGAGTTAAAGGCAAAATAATGGAAATCATAAAATCAGAAAGCATTTCAGTCTTCTGGTTGGTACAATAAATTTTACTCTAGAAATCCTGAAAGTTGAACAGAGTTAAAGTCTGCAATTTATCTGTAAATCCCACAGAAGGAAGAAGGAATTCAATACCATGCATGCTAGTCACAGAAAATAAGCCTTAAGATGACTATTCTGCCAACGGAAATTTGAGCAAAAAGCCCCAAACTGGCAGTTACTCTTAGTTTTAATGATAGTTAGGTCAAACAGGCAATGTCCAAACAAAAATCAGAAATTGCTTTGCTTTCTCTTGGGAATATCCATTATGATCTGGAATGTAGTTTCCCAAGGAGTTTCTTGAGAGAATATGTCTTGTTCTTATTATGGTTTTGCTTTTCGTTGTTCTATTGCATTTGCAGTGTGCATGCAAGTATGTCAGCCTTTCCACTGTAAAAGCTTTCTTCTCCAGAATACTTCGCTAGTCCACAAGTGTGTGCGTCAGCCTAAAACTTGCGCAGCAGATTTGTAGACTATGAGTGGGAATTTGTGTAGAAAGCAGAGTGTATTTTAAGAAAATATTTGTGACTGCTTTTTCTCTGTAATAAAAATTACTGAAAAATTTACAGGGCAGATCCTCTGCTAGCATAAATCATCAGAACTCTTCCAGTCATAACAACGAGTAGGTCTGACCAGGCTTGTTTAAGATTTGTTGACTTATGTGAAGAGTCTTTTCAAAATTCCTGGTGTACAGGTAACTTTGATAAATAGCTTGAAAGTAAGCTTCATCATTTTTATTGGGTGTACCACTGAGATAACCATGCAGTGAAAATAAACACAGTCTTCTTCTTTGTACATGCTCCAGTGAGCATCTGGGATTCATCTGGAGGCTGCAGTTTGCATCAGGATGTAACCGTAGTCCCTCCACATGACTCTAGTTTAGTCAGCATTTTGTTTCATTTAAGTTGTATGTGTCAACATCTGTCATTTCTTTAATCATTGGAAGAAGAATTCAGATACTATTTTATAAATGAACACTGATAAATACTTATTTGTTAGGCCCAGGGAGAAAAGAGGGAGAGCAAAGGCTGATTTGTCTGCCTGCAAGGAGAGCAATATAGTATAGCCTTGAAGGGTCTGTATAAACCACGTAGAAGGAGCTTATGAGCTGTGCTCTGGAGTCAGGGATGGTAATAGCCTCACCACATGGTGGTAGTGGCTAACAGGAGAGATTAGAGCCTCAGGAAAGCTTTCCACACATGCTATGCAACTGTTCTGGGCTGTGATTGCTACTCCTGCTTCTGGGCAAGGAGGTAGGCTACAGACTAAACACAAAGCCCACTGAATCATCACACGTGTGCCACAGAGGCGACAAATGTGTTCACAAGTCTCACTATTCACACACTGGGAATCCAGCCTTCCTCGTGTCCATGTGAAAAATAAAAAAACATATCCATATGCAGTAGATAATTCTCCCATTAGAATGTCTCCATTTTTCAGTATCTTTAACAATAATTCTGTATTTGGGAAGCTGCTTTGTTTGTTGGCTACCTTACTCACTGAGAGGCCTTTTCTAATGATACAGTTGCTTTCCAAAGAACAGAGACTAAATAGGATCTCATTTCTAATTTACCCACTGAAACCACAAAGAAAATATGAATGACTTGAAATGGGCTAAGGGTCTCTTGCTGCAAGCTTATAGAGGTTTTTTGGAGCTAAATATTATACCAGGGACCCTTACAAAAATCTAGATTCATTTTTTTCTCTCTGTACTATTGGTGCTTGACTCTCTATGCAGATTCATTAGAAACCATGTGTAGCCAGGTAGGTCCTTAGGATCCTGCTCTGAAGAGGTCAGTATCAAGGGGTATTGCATTTTCTTTATCAGCATGGGAGCTGCAACCGTTGGAGCAGACCCTAACTGTAAAACAAGTGCACAAAAGCCTCATGCTTGAGCTGCCATGTTGTTGGATAGAAATAACATGCAGCACTGCTCATTTTTAAGACAAGTTCATTTTATAGCTCTTTTCCGGGCTTTAACCTGACTAACAGAATAAGTCACCTGGCTAGCAACTGTTTTTTAAAAAAGTGAATTGTTATTTTTTATAGTTTCCATGTTACTCTTCCGATTTTGTGTACAACCTTATTTATTTCAAAGCAGTTCAAAGATCTCACTGTACGACAAAGTATGCAAGTTCTATCTGTATATCAGCAGGAACAATTATAATGTGCCATGTACCAGTATTTCAGAAATAGTATCAAAGGAAAATGCTGAAAATGTGTGATGAGGCAATCAAGACAATGAAAACTGTCATGAATCACTGCCATTCAAGGCCATTATGATGCATTAGTAAATTTCCTTTGTGGCACAAGCACTGTTATTCTAAACCATTTTACCTAGGTTTTAGACAACTATTCTGCCAATCCATTGGCAGGAATTCCTGTAGGCAGACATCAAAGTGTTTCTCAGTTGGCCGAGACATACAATAGTTTGGGAGACAGGTGGGGTTGGGAAAGGAAACGTTCATAGCAAAACAGCTTAGAGCATGAGGTTGCTACATTGGAGGTGGTATATGCTCTGCAGATTTGGTGAGCAGCCCCTTGAATTCCCCAACTAATTCTTTTTTATTGGTATTTTCTTTTTTCTTTCTTTCTTTCTCTCTTTTTTTTTTTTTTCTGAATGATCAAGCACTGGGGAGTAGAACAAATGAGGCTGGCAACTGGAGCTGAAATTGAGTCTCTACACTGCTTGGAGTATCACAATCCGATAGTTAGTAGTGGCTGCAGGTATCTGACTTTGCTAGGAAACAGCAAGGCTGATGACTAGCTCTTGGCAGCACAGGTGTCTGACTCCTATCCACAATTTTTTCTGGTTTGGCTGTTAAGTGAGTTGAGAAAAGGTACTGAGCACCGTGACTGAGAAGGGAACATCAGTGTGTTTCTCAGGAGCTCACCACATTTTCCTTGTCCAGAGTTTCCTCCTTTCCACTGCTGTGCAATGCTGGGACCTGAGGCCAAGGTTACACCTGTGCTGCTCCTCCAGGACTGTCCAGACCCAGCATCAGCATGTGAGCCTGATGAGTGCTCCTGTCTGATCTGAATCTGAAAGAACCCAAGGGTGCTGGGGGAGCTGGGGAGTAGGATTCTTGTTTCTCGTCTCCTCTCAGCAGTCCATGCTGAGAAGGATTAAAAAGGGGGGGGGGGGGGTGGAAGTAAGAAGATAGGACAGGACAAAATGGACCAGACGTCAATAAAATAAAATAATATTTAAAAAGCAAAATAAAATAAAATAAATAGAGTTATTGTTTTTCTTTATCTTCAGAGGGAGAGGACACTCAGAGAGAGTTCACAGTGGCCTTTCAACAGCGATGCCACATGTTACTTTTGAGTGGTGCTGTATAATGGTGCAATTTGTCATACCATTCACAGTACTTCATTAGTTTAGACATTATTCCATTAACAAATGCAGGCATTTTTGTCATTTGTGAAGAACAAATCCAAAAACGCTGGTAAAATTTCAATTGTCCCTGATGACTCAGAAGTTTCCATGGAGAGTTTAAATTCTTTTACTTCTCCTCTGAATCCACTGCATGTTCAACTCTTACTATAATATGTGACAGTATAATGGAAGTTTTCACCACGATCAATACTAAATGCCCACTCCGCTAAAATGATTTCAAATAGAAATTGAGATACCCTATTTCTTTAGTATTTTGACATTCGCCACCAGCTTCAAAAAACTACATACATAAAGAGCTTAGTTATAAATCATCTTTCTGATTAGTGAATATTTTTGATATTTCAAATATATTCTTATGCGTTCCTGGAATAAAATGCAGAAACAAACTTCTCAGATACTAGACACATCTCCTACTTCAATTCGCTCTTCACCATCTGCTCCCTTCCCAAAGCTGCCTGTAATTCATCAGGTAGGTCCCTAAAGTACAGCTCCCAAGCATGAGCTTATGTTTCCCTCAAACTATGAGGGTTTTGTGGGTAAAGGAGGAAGAGGAGGGAGTATTTGTCCCTTAGTGTCATGAGAAGAGTTCTTCCAGTCTCAGATTCCCAGTAGATTGACTGAGGCCTTTGGAGATGTCACTGTCAGTGATGCCTAGCCAGGAAACCATGGTGATGTCCTGGTGCAATGCAGGGACAGAGAGGGTAGTGACATACTAGAATAAAAAAAAGAAACTTTTCAAAAAAAATAGGATATAAAAAAGGCATTTTTGGGTGCAGTCTTTCTGACAGTTTAGTATTATCTCCTCTAGCAAAGGATACAACATTTTGCTTTTATACTGTTTGCAGCTGACTGTGTTTCTTAAAATACAGTGCAGTTCTTAAAGAGCTAAAGATCTTCACATCTGCAGTCATTCTTAAGAGGCTCATAGTATAATGAAGGGGGAGGGAAGAGTAATTAACTGACTGTAAGGTGACTTTCATGTCTGGTACCTATAAGCTTGAAAGAAGAAATAGTTTAAAATTTGAACTTTTAGGCATGTCTTCTGAAATTCTCTTTTCTGATAATTCTGATATTGGAGGGTGCAGTGTTTTGCCACCACTGCTAGAGTTTCCTTTGCAACAAGGTGATGTGTTTTTGTATGGAACAGCCCATATAGTTTCCAAGGAAGTGAGTAAATTCAAACTATTTCATTGCAGGATCTCATTAGGGAGAGCAGCAGGCAAGGAACGAACAAGCTGCGAAACACAGATTTCCTCAGATAACAAGCACACCTATTCAGTCTTCTGAGAGGCGAGCAAAAGTAAACAAATTAACTCTGAAATCTAAGGACCAAGTCTTAGCACATGTAAAACATTACAGAGCCATGAAAGACAAAATTATGACTGTGCCAGCCAGCTTTGCCAGCTGGCTAGCGACCTGCCTGGCATAATGTCGTTATGTTTAAGTTTTTGCCCTGTGAAATTCCTCTCTGCCAATTCCTCAAGTCTAGGGTAGTACCAATGCCTGTGCAGGACATATTTGGAGCCCACTCCAAAATTTGCTGCAACCCAGAGCTAATTTGACCTTTCCTCTTAAAGCACAGCAGATGCAAAGGAGAGCAAAATATGCCAGACACCTGCATTTACACTGGAGTCCCCTGTACTAACGGTGTTTAGCTTATCCAGGCCGTTCTTCTGGGAGCACTTTTGCTAAAAGAATCATAAAATTGAATTAAAACTACTATCCAAATCTAATACTACATATCCAAAACAATGCTGGCATGTTTTAGAAAGTATATGACAAATCCTGAAGTTCCTGCTCATTTCGATATCAGCCCTTTTCTGGCAAAAATTAAAGCAACTTTCACAGATTGCGCTCTTGCAAAGTCAGTGCAAGGAGTGTGTGTTAGTGCAACCATATTAAAATCAAGTGCTTGGCCTCACAACATGTCTTTCCACAGCTAAACCAATTGTCTGAATACGAATTGGAAGAGTTTTTCCATGTAAAACAGTGTTGAAAAAGCAGAAGATTAGCTACTAAAATTGTGTTAAACACATTTTGTTACAGGTTTTCTTTTCAAGAGAAACAGGGGTAAAACTTTTGAGAACTAGCCCACCCAATATTCACACACCAGACTGTACAAAGTGTATAGTGCATTTACTAGAAATACTCAAGATTTCCAGAATTTTAAATTTTATGTGGTTTATGCTGAAAATTTCAAATTTTGACAGACAAAAAAAAAATCCCAGTCTTGTTGAACCAAAATTGTAGAAGATAAGATGCTTAAGAAGCACCAAAACATTGTAAGCTTAAACAAAATTGAATTTTCAAAAATGTGCATTCAAAAAGAAAACTTTTTAAAGTATTTTTATATTTTTGCTTTTCTTCAAGTTTCCTCCTTTCTCAGAAGAGACTGCAGGCAAATTAACCTTGCCAGGATTACAATCAAGGCTGTCCTTGGCCGATTTGCCTTCACTCAAGATCAACATATTTCATTATAAGATCGGGTTGGTGTTTAGAGTTATTAACCTTCAGAAGCATCGCTTGTATCTGCTGTACATGTTGCTCGGTTCAGAGGAGGCTGATGTAATGCGGTGCAGAAACAACAAGCTACTTCGCCTGGACTGATTTTACCCTGTTGTTGTGAGAGTGCCACTTTCTACAAAACAATTTATCCTTACCGCCACCACACCAGCTCTGTCCCTCTTATTTTATTACCACTGGTGTTCGACCTGAAAGGTTAACTCAGCGCTTGCATTTCAGGATGGGGACCAGAGTAGTTTGCTCTCAGCTAATCGGGAAATGGAGCCCCGTTCAACATCTGGCTTTTATTTGTGGGTAGCTTTGCATCTGAACGGTGAGCCCAGGGAGCAGAGACAGCAACAGCACTTTGATCTGCAACTGCTTAATTTTACTTGGATTACTGAGGTCGTCATTAATGTCAGAGGGACTCCAACAACAGTACGTACTAATGACTTCCTGTTTTAAATTCCTTTGCTTTTACCAAGACGTGTGGGTCACCAGACCATAATAATTATTCACTTGTGTGGCTGCCATCAAGGTATCTGAAGTGGATGTTGTGAGAGCTGGGTGTTCAGTTAAGTGGCAAAAATTAGGACTGGGAGCAACAGCATCTCCTTCCGTGAGGCTTCTGCATGCACTGAGGAGCAGAGGATGCTGCAGTGTTTGTCCTTGGAATCTATGCACTGCTCATATTGCCGCTAGAAGCATTACACGATGTTTCCTTCATTTCACTCCACGTGTTGACTAGATGAAATGATAGTAAAGCAACACTGTTTGTACCTCACGCTAAAATCCCCCATCCCGGGATATCCATAATGGATAACTAGATACATGCAGATCTGTAGATTATTTTGGTGACAGTCAGCAGAGGTGGCTCTTTGTCGGTTCACTCCACTCTGCAGGAAATCTCTGTCTAGATGGCTATGCGATTTCACTAGGAATCTGTATCAGTCCTGCAAGTAAATTTTGCGAAGGCTTCACTTCTTCTCCTGGCAGGGAAGCTGACTTGACACCTATGGCTCCATTCTCTCCTCGGTTCAGGATTTTTTCTTCTCTCATAATGGGTGCCAGTGAAATCTTTCCTTTAAAAACTTCCCAGAAAGTAGCAATAACCTGATTCTTATCATTATACCAATTTAGATAGTTTTATTTACTGAAATTGCTCTTAAATATGCATGAGTGGAAAACTTGAAAGTTATCTACTAGTCACAAAAGGAATGTTTGACTGCAACATCAACATGTATTTTTTTCTTTAACCATTGACCTGAATGCTTTTGATTAAAAAATTGATATATTATGTGTTACTGAGCTATTTTATAGGTGAAAAACATATATCTAAGGAGCTATGTAACACAAGACAATAATCTAGGATAAGCAGAGCTGCTGGGACACTTCTTAATACCACAACACCATCTCAAGACATAAAGGAACATTTCTCAGACTGTGAGGAGGATGAAACAAGGAAGAGAGAGGCCACTGGAAGGGTTTTCTTATTTGATCCACTGATAGTTTTAGCATGAGATTTTTTGCTACAGACCATTGGAGAATGGGTTTCTAGATTCATTTTTAAGGCCATACTTCAGGGAACAGGAACCCAAGAGGCAGTGGAGGTTCAGTGTTGCCTTCTGTGGGGATGTGATGGGTACTGTGACCACTAGTTTGGAAAGTGGAGGATTTGGAAACTGCTGGTTGTACTGAAAAGAGTCTGGTTTAGCTTTGCCCTGCCACTTTCTTCCCACTTCTGCAATGTCTAAGGCTGTAAATTGAAAGTCTGTATAACTTCTAAGGAACCTCTTTGAATGAAAAAAAGGGAAAAAAAAAGCTCTACAGAATTCACATTAATATCACTAAGCAATGCCAACATTTATCTAAACTAGGTACGATACTGAAAAGCTAGGAAATTAATAGTTAAGGACTTTATAAATCTTAATGGAGCCTTTGTAATAAATACAGATATGTTGCGTTTATTGAGTGGTAAGAAGTAAATGTTTCATCACAGTACACACAGGGCAAAGGAGAGCAAGAAAGAATGGGTCATCAGATTAAAGGAGTGAAAGGCTTTGCCCCAAATAACATACTCTTACTTAGTTTATTATTTAGATGTATATAGGAGTTTAAAAAAGCCATGTAATCCAGTGCTTTGGGCACTTTTGCTCCATGTTAAAGAGAAAAAGAAATAAATACAGCTGTCCTCCCTGAAACTGAAGGAAATCCTTTATCAGTGCTCTGATGCTGCAACAACTTAAAGTTAAGCACAAATTTAAGTGCTTTGCTGAGTCTACAGCAAAACTGGTAAACTGATTTTCTAATTTGAGTGAAGTTTATCTATATTCAAACTATTATTTGAAAAAGATTTCTCAAGTCATAAGCTTTAAGTATCTTTAAAAGAAATGAGTATTTATCCATCACCAGATTAGGCCTCAGAGAGAGATTTCTTTATATTTATTACCTTTGGGGTTATTTTCACCTCATGTCATTGATTTTTTTAGAGTTCTTTCCCAATGAGGGGATGATAAGCATCCAGTAACTTGTCTTAACAAGCAACAAGCATGTGTTTGTGAGTATATGGCATCCACGAAAATCTTATTCAATCACTCGCACCTAATCAAAAAACAGAACTAAATTTAACAAAGCAAAAATGGAGTGGAGGGCAAAGACAGACGGAGGCTTTTTTCAGCAGGCAAACCAAAGAGCTCTTTGGAAGAGTTTCAAAAGGCTCCCATTAAGAAGACAAAATAAAAAATAAGAAAGAGCGTTCATCAACAAATTTTAAAAGCATCATTGTAAAATGGATTCTCATGTTAAATAATGAGGAAGTGAAAAATCTGTGGAAGAGCAGTTTTGAGCAAAAATCTAATTCCAAATGGTGCTGCGTAGAAGCAGAAGGGAGACATTCAAGAATATGTCACTGTTGCAAACTTCCAGCTAACGTGATTTTGCAGCAGTGTAACTGTCTCACAGTGGCTGGGAGCTGCCGCCAGACATTCAGTACTGTATATTTTTCTTCATGTTACTGAGAGTGAAAGGTTAGACAGAGGCAGGGTTTATAAAAAGCAGACTTTGCTCCAAATATTTTGTTTAACCTTAATAAAATATCCCCAGTTTCAGTGAAGGATTCTAGAACTTGAGGAAGGAGAATATATGAGAGATATTTGCCTTTCAGTTAGTACATGTATTCTGCCTTAATTAGAATTCCTATTTTGCCAAATGACAAAAAAGTTTTTAATTTGGATGTAGCAACAAAACCATAACCTCTGATTTATCAAGGCAGGCAATCAATGTGGTGTAACAAAATGTTCCAGCATCTTCAGAGCTGACGTAATGTTATTATATGTTACAGCAGTGTAGCTTGACATACCCAGAAAAAATATATATATTTGATTCTTTTATTACCTCACAGTCTGTGGAATTTGGCCACAAAGAGTGCTGTCATCAGCTTTTGCACTTACTTAGGCAAGTAAAGTCTCCACTAGTGTTTGTCAAAAACTGGGGAAAACACTTTCATTCCACAGCATTTCAAAAAAGGAACCTTTGAATTGCTTATTCAAAATAAAGGGGGAAAGAGGTCTTGTTTCCCCTCCCCTGCCCCATCTCAGTGCTTTCGCAGACAGAAAAGTAATACAGGTCTATCAGAGGCACTAGTTTGTCTTACAGCTTCAGCCAATATATGAAAACTTGAAGGAAAACATAAAAATTTCAAATGTTTGTGCTTGTGTGACTTTCACTCTTGAACTGCCAGAAGCAGTGCCATGGCCATTGCTCTTCAAGAGAGAGATGAGCTCTCATCAGATTTCTTTCTTTATTGCACAAGTTTGGGTAGTTATTGCAGCTTCCTTGCAAATCCCTCTGTGCTTTCTCTCTCTTGCCTCACCCATTCCTGGTGCAGAGGGTTGCTCTTCTCCATGTGGCTGCTGTATTTCTCCTCTTATCCAAAACCAGACTGTCCCGGCTCTCTTTTCTTGCTACCACACGGATACTCAGGACAGTAGGCACTTCTCTAACCAGCCTTTCTGACCTCCTGGTGATCCACAGTTGCAGAGCAAGGAGCCACGAAGATTTCAAAGCTGGCTGTGATGCTGATAGAGTAATGGGACTTGTTTCCCGAAGCAGTGTGTGTGAATACAGAAGTCATTGGAGCTCTTCATCACTGGCTGATGGTTTCAATATGTCACAGCTAACTCAGTTACTTGCTTGAAGTGAATGGTGTTGGCTATGCCAGGTAAATTGCTTAATGATTATTAGACTGAGCTACTGCTGTGTTCTTGTAAAACAAAAAACAAGGCTCACAGAGAGAGTTATCTGGTCTCAATTATCTACTGATGTGTGTTACTTGAACAGTATCCCACATTTTGTGAATCCGTTGGCTACTGGAGGCAGTCTTAAAACTTATCCAGGATGGTCCCATTACACTGTATAGAATTAGAGGATTTTTTTTCTTTCTTTCTTTCTTGATGGGTATTTATGACTTGACAGTGAAAATTTTCTGTCACAAAATAGTCAAATTCATAACAGCACTTCTGTTTCTTTGTTTCTTATTGTTTCTTATTGAGATTCCTGTCTTTCCAGAAATAGTGAATTTATAATGCCCAATGAAAGGAAGATTACTATTGCATTATTTATTCATGAAAATTATGTTATGATAATATCCAGAGACTGAAGTAAATATTAAATTAAGGTCTCTAATTTTCTCTGCACTGTATAAATCCATAGTTAGTGAGGAGGTAGGAGGATTGCATAACAGATGAAGGGAGAGAGGAGAAAAGCAGAAATTACCAGAGAAAAAATATTTCACTGGTTCTAAACATTTGCATATAGGAGACCAGGTAGACCAATATAAGTTTTAGGTGAAAGCATTATTCTGCTCTGTTCCTGCTCTTTGGGAATAAATATTGCGTTGGTCAGTCATTGCAGTTCTCAGATACAGACTTGCAGAACTTGAACCCACGTAGGCTTGTTTGGTACATAAGCAATGGGCCCAGGCTGCACTTGAGAGAAGAAAAGAGTTGTCCCTCAGGCTACTGTCAGCAGCTATCTAACACCTCAGCCATTTGCATACCAAAGGACTAAGAGTAGAGAGTCTTGAAAAATGGGAAAAGCAGCATGCCCTCTCTATAAACCATTCGGTATTTACTGATGAGAATGTAAAAAGCAAAATGACATCTTCTTACTTGTATTAATAAGAACTAATCTCCATCTTCAAGGGCTTACCATCTATTCATAGTGCAACAGAAACAATTTCAAGAGAGTAAGATTTCCAAGAATAAACTCTGATTTCAAGCCCTATATGCAGTCTCAGGCAGCCACTCTCTGCTTTGCTTGGTCTAAGTTTGTACTATATTCCCTTGATGAGGAGAGGTCAAACCAGCTCTCTGGGAGGGAGCAGTAGATGCCGTTTCCATGGGTCTCAGAGGAGAGGTGATTCAGGCCAGGGTAGGATGATGCAGTCCCAGGAACTGCAGCTGGGACACGGGAGTTTTCTGCCCAAATTGAGACTGAGAAACCAGTGGTGAGAGGATACAAAGTCCCTCTGAGGGACTTCAGAAGGAGTAGAAGGGGCTTCCTGTGGACTAATGGAGGTGCCAGGCAGAATCCACTGCCACTCTGTATGTTGCAGACTTAGAGAAGAAATGACCTACCCAGCTTAGCCCCCCTCATAGGAGGAATGTGATGCATAATCCTTGTTAATTCTGTTCTGTGCTGCTGCAAAACTTTGAGTTTTCTCTATTCAAAAAATTAGTTATTCTAGTTCTCATTCTACTGAAACTTAGCTTTTTCCTTTTTATGCAATAGCCTTCTCTGGGGATTCTGTTGCTAAAGGACCATGGGAAGAGCTACCTCAAGGGACTTTCTGAATTGGGGAACCATTTTCAGAGCTTCCAGTAGTTATGGCAGGAAAGCTGTTCCCCAGAGCACATGCCTCCAAGCACTTCCCAAAGCCTTATAAAGTGTAAGGTCTGCAGAAATGACCAGAAAGTACAGCTTCAGTGTGCTGTAGGCAGATAAGGGATATTTTGCCGATGTCTCTGCAGCAGTAGATGTTTTCTCAGTAAAAGGTCCATATGGGCTGTGTTCTGTGCCTCAGAAAAGAGCAGAAAATCCAATATCCTAATATCCTTAAGGATGTTAGGACCTTATGCTCCTCCTCTGCCTGTGACTGTTCCCAGTGCTTCAGAGAAAGGGAAAAGTTTCTTATACAGAAGCCAGACACATCTGGGAAGATACAAGGAGGCAGAGCGGTAAAGGGGGGGAAGGAGAGAAAAGGAAAGAAGGGAGGGCTTTCTGGCTTGTAATATCAGAAATCACAAGGAGTTGTACTCTTTCTTGTGAATCTTCTCCTTTCAACCCCTTCTTCCCCCTGCCCCTCCACCTCTGCGATCAAGTGGAATCTGTGCCCTGTTCATTCCTGCCTGTCTGATTTATAAGGAGATTGCATATAGAGCAGGAAATCTTGTTCAAGCTAGAGAGAAGGGTTTTAAGGGCTTGTGTATACTGGAGCTGTGAGGTATTAACAGAGGGCCTGTTCCCCTCTGGCTAAGGTGAAGGTAGAAGCTGTGAAAGGTACTAGCAACTGCTATGAGTCCACCACTATAACCATACACGAAGTAACTTAAACTAAAAAGGTTAGTGTGAAAAAAGCAGATGGAAGTGACAGAAAGAGTCTGATGTGATTTAACTCAGAAACATTCTCCATTTTGAGAAGAAAGATTTTTCTAGACTTGCTGTAGTCTTTAAAGATACGGTATCTCAGAAGTTTTTTCCTCTGTGAATCTTCGTAGCAGTAATCATATGCATAGGCAGGGGAGAAGGAAGGGATAGTGATAAAAGAAAAATTGCAGTCAATTTAGCCTTAGAAAGATATTCGATTATAGAGTAACGAAATGAATGTTACCCTTGAGTGATTTCTAAGAAAATTTTATAGACAAGCATTATTCTCTGTGAAATTGTTGATATTTCCTAAGCCTAGAGTAGATGGAGACTATGGGAGATAAACTAATGTGTGCTACTTTTACTACTTCAGAAACCTAGCAGTCCTTGAATTTTTGAGGCACAGCCTGATTTTTATATTATTTTTTTCATCTTGCTTGTGGTCTGCAGTATTACTTGGGAGATGAATTCTCAGAAGCATTTCTCAACACAGTAAATGAAAAATGAAAAAAAAAAAAGAAAAAAATAAGATGAGCTCTTCTGTTCTCAGGAGTCTAGGGTTTTATGCCTTACACTCATTTCAATGGCTTTATTCAAATTTAAGCATTCACATCAGTGTTCAGTCTACTTTCTCTTCCACCCACAAGACCTACAAGACTGAACTTTCCATTTCTCTTTTTAACTTTTTGCCTTGTTGTCTATGCCACTGTTTTCTTCCTCCTTATGATCATTATTACTGATAATATTGTTATTTGAATTAACCTGGTAGCAATTAAAATCAAGTTCTATTGTGGGAGGATCCATGTAGTGAGAAATGACCCACTTGAAACAGCTTGCTACTTAGTGAGACAAGCAGAGAGTCTATGAGGGGAAAAGTCTTGCTAGTGTGATCAACTCAGGAAGCAGGATTGCTGAGCAAATAGCTCAGCTTCACCTGGAAAATTATAGCAGAGCCAGGAACGGAATTCACATGCCCTTACTCTTCACTGGAAAACCATGCTTCCTTCTTCATGTTAACAATTTTCCATGAACTGTCCCATAAAACAAATAAAATGTGTAATCAAAAACACTGCAGGAACTACATTTGGGGAAAGTCTGTGTAAGAATGCATTTTTTTTTTTTTTTTTTTAGGATAGAACATAGAAATATTAAGCTATGCAGTATTCACTACACTTACTTTCTACAGACTTCTCCTACAAAGTTAAAACCACTTCTGTGTCCACTAATGATAGAAAGACATGATTATGTGATTTTTACACTTACGTCAGAGAACAAAAATTTGTGATTTATTTCCACAGTACTTGAAGATCTCTCAAAATAGAATGAGAAAGTAATATGCCTTCTTTTTAGCCACCTAGTGTTTTCTCCTCTTCAGAGAAAGAAAAAGAAAAATTATTGATTTGAAAGTGAGCTGTGAGACCACGCATTTCTAAAGGCTGAGAAGCAATTAGGCAGCAATTTTGCCAATGAATTTAAGATTTGCCCTTTCGTGTCATGCAGAGGATTTGAGTCTGCAGCCTATGTTCAGTTAATGGAAAAGAGAAGACCTACCTTGCAACATCTTTTAAGAAATGGTTATAGAGTAAATACCCAAGATTTACACTAGACAGTCTATTTCTGCTTGATATCATACAGTTACTTGATTTTATAAGCCTGGCTGCTTTCTTGGCATGCAGAACTGACATTTACAGCAGCCAGTTCTGCAGAGAAGCTTGTATTCCCAGCTTTATTATTCTCACATGCCCATATGATCCCATAAACTTTGCCTTTGTTCAAAGGCCAGAGGTCTTTCCCTGATCTTGAGATATCCTGGTCAAAGATAGAACTGGTCAAAGATATCCTGGAAAGAAAGAGCTAACCTTACCCCTCCTGCCTCACTACGCTAAGATTGATGTTTAGGGAACTGGTCAAATTTAGTGTCGAATTAGTTAGATCAGTTTGAGTTCTGGCAGGAGAGTTAATGCAGATGTGTTTTTAATTAATCCCCAGTCTAAATCAAGGTAAAGTATATTGCATTTTTGAGCAGAATTGCTCCACACAGGGCTGATTACATGCATTTAAGAATTCTTACTCATATAACTGAGAAACACCACTGGAAACCTTCCAAACTGCACGTAGTTTTTGCCTAAATATCTGGACTTCCCTCTACCTGGCTGTGGCACTTGAGCTGACTGCCTCAGGAGTCCTGGTATCAGCAGCCTATATGGTGAGGAATTGTGCATGTATGGGATATGTTCCTCCTGGATATTGGTCTCAGTGCAGTCAAGCAATTAAGATTAAACCTTACCAGTAATCCCATCCACTCCTGTCAAGGACATCAAGCATATGCTTAATACTCATGTAAGTCCTTGATAGAAAAGTCCTTGATATGTTTAAGTATTTCATTGCAATGGTCACAAAGTAAGTTCATTGTCAGTCAGTATTGCTAGAAAGTATATTACATAAGTATTTCCTACATTTTTGCCATTTATCTTTCCAGACAATAGATTAGTCCTTGTCCTTGTCCTGGTCCTTTTCCTTTTTTTTTTTTCTTTTTCATGGTTATTTTTACTTTTTAATCTTTCCCTTTGTCTTTCATGACTGTTTTTAATTTTTCTCTTTCTGTTTCATTTCCCTTTTCCTTTTCTTTTTTCTTCTTTGTCTTTCCTCTTCCTTGTCTTCTTCCTCTTACTCATTTTCTTCTGAAGGATTTGGTGAGATTTTGTTTTCTCAACTTCCTGATCTGTTTGGGAATCAAATGGCTCCTTCTACACATGTAGCTTTTCAGGCTTTTTTTTTTTAAAAAAAAAAAAAAAAAAAAAAAAAAAAAAAAAAACTTTCCAGAAATAGCTTTCTTCTTAAAGGCTGAAGAAAGTGAGATATTTATTTCTCACTTAAGACAGTGGGAAATACTAAAGGCTGACTTGCAGTGTCTTAAAATACATAAAATTATACCTACAAAGAGGTACACTCATAAATAGCGGGCATCCTACCAGGGATCTTTTCCTGAACTCCCTCATTGTTTCAGAACAACAAGTTCGAAGGAAGGATTGAAGGAGAGGCAACCTTACCAGTCTATGTATGAGGAAAGTCTTTGAGAAAATGTGCTCCAAGGGACAGAAGACCTGTTTGAAATCCATTTCTGCAAGGCAAAGAACTGTGATCTAATCTGAATTTTTAATATTATCAAGTCTCCCTAGTATTGCTTTATCCTTTTACCTTTAAAAGCCACCAGAAAATAATACAGAGAACACTCCCCTCTTGACAATCATTGCAAGCAGTGTTCACTAAAGTGAGTAAGATGCAAAGCAGCAAGTGACTGGCCATCCTATCCCCTTGGCATTGTCCTCTTTTTCTTTGCCAGGTTAGCCTTCTGCCAGACTAGCTCCTTGAACTGCTTTACTGCCTGGTCATAGGAAACTGTGAAAGAGACAGGGAGGGGACACATTGCCAGACATGGAAAGAAGGTAGTATGTGAGAGCAGCAGTCATGACTTAGACTGATTTTACAGTGCTGTGAAACTATTTGCCATGTATGGGTGCTGGTGTTTCAGGGCACTGTTATATAGAGGAAAGCTTGTGTTGGAATATTTCTTGACTTCATAGTCTTCTAGACTTTTTCCTAAAGTCTATGTTTTGTGAGAAGAAGACACAGTGATTCATATAGATTTTAACAAGAATTTGACCACAACTCTGTGTCTCATTTAACTTTTTTCCAACAGAAGGAGAAATATTCCTTGAAGAGGTGAAGCTCTGTTATACAGTGTAAATGTACAGATTAATAATTCAGATGCTGGTGTGGTTAAGTTAGAGGTGATGTACACCATGTACATCAGTGTATTTTCCTACTTCATGCTTCATTTTTTCAGAAAGCTTCAGGTGAAGTGTTAGCAAGAAGTGGTGAGAGGAATTACAGCATTTGAGAAGACAAAATGTAGGAAGAAAATCTGGTGTTTTTGCATTACCAAGATGAATACAAGTAGCTATGTCAGGTGAGAAGATTTCTCCCTCTCCACCCTTTAGCTCTACTTCAGAAGACACAATCAGACAGAAAAGTAGCTCCTTACTCTCTGCCACAGCCTGCACTTATCAAAGGCAGCAGCTCAGTGGAGAGTCACATACTTAAGATCATCCAAACTGAGTCATACAAAAATCTAGCAACTCCAACATTGTGTTTCCAGCAGTTGCTTTAAGCAGATATCTGGGAAACAATATGCACAGGCCAAGCATTTATGACACTGCTCTTTAACACTCTATCAGTCCCCAAATAATCTCCATTTTCATGAGCCTGCAGGTATTTCTTTGCATGTATTTAGTAAAATCCAGTGGCTCTTTCTTCCATATTCTTGTCTGATGTTCCCTTGATCTCATGTAAGCTTGTAGTAACATGGTAACAAGAATGGTAACATCTTCTGACAATGAGTTTCACAGATCTACTACCTGTTGCCTGAATAATCACCTCCTGTAGTTTTTTAGCCTGGTTCTCCCTGTCTTAATTTGTGGTATTTGATTACAGAACCTATATAGAACCTATATAGAACCTCTACAGCATTCACAATTTTGTCCTTGAATTGAAAGAAAGTGAACTCTATCACTGTCTCTTTGGCATTCGTGACTTTATATATATATGTCTATAATATCCCCTAAAATAGCCTTTTTGTAGATCAAGGTGTCCCAGCCTACTCAAGAACCAACAAGTTCAGGAAAAGTTTAATATCTTTGAACATCTGTATTTTACCATGTTGCAGCTCCATTACATCCTTCTAGGAATTACAGCACCGAACTGTACATGGCATTAAAAGGGTGAGAAAAATATGAATTTATTTAGTGTCATTACAATATCACAGAATCATACAGAAAAACAGACTGGCTTTGAAGTTGGAAGGGACCTCTGGAGATCATCTAGTCCAAACCCCCTGCTCAAGCAGGGTTACCTAGATCATGAAAGACAGGGTTGCATCCAGGCAGACGTTGAAGATCTATCTCCAGAGAAGGAGACTCCACAACCTCTCTGGGCAACATGTTCCAGTGCTCTGTCACTCCCACAGGAAAGAAATTCCTCCTAATATTCAGGTGGAACTTCCTGTGTTTCAGTTTGTGCCTGTTGCCTCTTGTCCTATCACTTTGCACCAATGAAAAGGGTCTGACCCCATCCTTATGACACTCTCACTTGAGGTATTTGTAGACATTGATAAGAGAATCATAGAATGGTAAGGTTGGAAGGGACCTCTGGAGATCATCTAGTCCTACCCTCAGCATAGCCCCATATGGGGATTGAACCCATGACCTTGTCATTAGCAGCACCACACTCTAACCAACTGAGCTAAACTCTCACTTGTGATAAGCAGGCCCAGCTCTTGCAGCCGTTCCTCCTAGGGCAGATGCTCCAGTCCCCTGATCATCCTCATAGCCCTACACTGGACTCTCTCTAGTAGCTCCATGTCTCTCTTGTCCTGGGGAGCCCAGAACTGGATGCAGTACTTGAGGCCTCACCAGGGCTGAGGAGAGCGACAGGATCACTCCCCTCAACCTGGTGGCATCGTCTTCCTAATGCGCCCCAGAATACCATCGACCTTCTGGCCACAAGGGCACATTGCTGGCGTATGGTCAGCTAGCTGTTCACCAGCACTCCCAGGTCCTTCTCTGCAGAGCTGCTTGCCAGCTCAACCCCCAGCTTGTACAGGTGCCTAGGGTTATTCCTCCCTAGGTGCAGGACTCTGCACTTGCCCTTGTTGAACCTCAGGAGGTTCCTCTCTGCCCAGCTCTCTAGCCTGGCCAGGTCTCTCTGAATGGCAGCACAGCCCTCTGGGGTATCAGCCACTCATCCCAGCTTGGGATCATCAGCAAACTTGCTGAGGAGGCACTCTGTCCCTTCATCTAGGTCATTGATGAAGCACGTTGAGCAAGACTGGCCCCAGCACTGAGCCCTGAGGAATTCCACTAGCTACAGACCTCCAACTAGACTCTGCACCACTGATGACAACCCTTTGAGCTCTGCCTTTCAGCCAGTTCTCAGTCTACCTCACAGGCCACTCGTCTAACACACACTTCCTGAGTTTACCTGGGAGGCTGTTATGGGAGACGGTGTGAAAAGCCTTGCAGAAGTCAAGGTACACAATGTCCACTGCTCTGCCCTCATCTACCCAGCCAGTCATTCCATCAGAGAAGGCTATCAGGTTGGTTAAGCAGGATTTCCCCTTGCTGAATCCATGCTGACTACTCCTGACCACCTTCTTTTCCTCCATATGCTTGGAGATGACATCCAGAATGAGCTGTGCCATCCCCTTTCCAGGCATGGAGGTGAGGCTGACTGGCCTGTAGTTGCCTGGGTCCTCCTTCTTGCCCTTTCTGAAGACTGGAGGGACATTGGCTTTCTTCCAGTCCTCAGGCACCTCTCCAGTTCTCCAAGACCTTTCAAAGACGATGGAGAGCGGCCTGGCAACAGCATCTACCAGCTCCCTCTGTACCTGTGGGTGCATCCCATCAGGGCCCATGGATTGGTGAACATCAAGCTTGCCCAGAAGATCTCTCATCCTATCCTCCTCAACCAAATGAAAGTCTTCCTTTCTCTAGACTTTCTCTCTCATCTCCAGACTCTGGAATTCCTGAGAGATGCCTTTAGCAGTGAAGACTGAAGCAAAGGAGGCATTCAGTAACTCTGCCTTCTCTGCATCCCTTGTCTCCAGGGTCCTCACCCAATTCAGTAGTGGGCCCACATTTTCCCAAGTCTTCCTCTTGCTACTGATGTATTTGAAGAAGTCCTTCTTGTTGTCCTTAACATCCCTTGCCAGACTTAATTCCAAATGGGCCTTAGTCTTCCTCATCACATCCCTGCATACTCTAACAGCATTCCTGTAATTCTCCCAAGTACCCTGTCCCCTCTTCCACATTCTGTGTACTTTCTTCTTCTGTCTGATTTTTTCCAGGAGGCAAGACATGTTCTTGTTCATCCATGCAGGTCTCTTGCCCCCTTTGTTGGACTTCTTTCTCCTAGGGATGTACCGCTCTTGAGCTTGGAGAAAGTGATGTTTGAATACTAGCCAGCTCTCCTGGACCTCCTTTCTTTCTAAGGCACTAACCCATGGGGTTCCTTCAAGTAGGTCCCTAGGCCAAAGTTTGCTCTCCTGAAGTCCAGGGTTGCGATCCTACTTATTGGCTGGCTTCTTCCACGCAGGAACTGTACCATCTCACGGTCACTGCAGCCAAGGCTGCCCCCAACCTTCATGTCTCCAACCAGTCCTTCTTTGTTGGTTGGTGCAAGGTCCAGCAGCACACTCCTCCTCATTGGCTCCTCCATCACCTGTGTCAAAAAGTTTCCACTGATACTCTGCAGCAGTATCCTAGACTGTTTGTACCTGTGTTTTCCTTCCAGCAGATATCAAAGTGGTTTAAGTCTCCCATGACAACCAGGGTCTGTGAATGTGAGGCTACTTCCAGCTGTCTGTAGAAGGCCTTTGACTTCTTCTTCTTGATCAGATGGCCTGTAGTAAACATTCACAACAGTGCCACCCATGTTAGCCTTCCCTTTAATCCTTATCCATAAGCTCTCAACTCGCTCTTTATCCACCCCTAGGCAGAGCTAGAGGTATTGAACATGCCAGTTGCTTTCTCACATAAAGAGCAGCTCCACCACCTCACCTTCCTGGTTTTCCTTTCCTAAAAAGCATGCTGTACTTGACAGCATTCCAGTCTTGAGAGCTATCTTCCCATGTCTCAGTAATTGCAATGAGATCATGGCCTTGTGACTGCACACAGATCTCCAGTTCCTCCTGTTTATTCCCCATGCTGTGTGCATTGTTGTCCGGGCATTTCAGAGAGGTAGTTGTTCATACAGGATTCCCAGGAGGGGTGCAAGAGGATCCCCCATAGCCACATCTCGTATGCACATCCCAGGCTGCATGCTGGAGGCATCCTGACTTGAGCTGTGTTTTGTTGACTACCCTGTCTTTATAACTCTCCTTTCCCCCTTTTTCCTAGTTTAAAGCCTTCTTTACCAGGCTAGCCAATCTGTTGGCAAAGACACACGTGCCCCACTTAGTGAGGTGGGTCCCATCTCTCCTCATCAGTTGCTGATCTTCAAACAGGCTCCCCTGATCGTAGAAAACAAAGTCCTTTTGCCAACACCTGCAGCACAGCCAGTCGTTAATTTGGAAAATCCATCTACTCCTTCTCTTATGTTTCTCCCTTATTGGCAGGATAGAGGAGATGATCACCTGGACTCCCAGGCCCTTGACCACCATCCCCAGAGCTCTGAAATCCTGTCTGATTGTTTCCAATTTTCCCTTGGTATCATTCACACCCATATGAAAAAGCAGAAAATGGGAATAGTTTGACATGTGAACAAGACTTGGCAGTCTTTCGATGACATCTCATATTCGAGCCTCTGGCAGGCAGCAAACCTCTCTAGACAAGAGGTCAGGTAGGCAGACAGATGCCTTCATCCCCCACAGCATGGAGTCACCCACAGCAATCACTCACCGCTTCTTCTGAGTGTTTCTGCAGGGCACAGAGTCTGTTGGCCCAGTTGTTTCCTTTGAAGCCATGTCCAGCTCCTCCTCATCCAGGAGGGCATTAAACTGTTTCTTCAACTGCAACTGCAAGTCTTCAGGAGGAGTAAGGACCTTTCTCCTCCCATGAGAAGTGACTAGCTTCCAGTCTTTTACAGTGTTTTGATGTGCTGTTTTACTCAGCACAGAGCCCTCCAACAACTCCTCTGCAGCAGAGGATCAGGATTGCTGGAGCACTATGGTCTCCAAGAGTGTCCTGTCTATTTCCTGCTCATTTTCATGGATGTTCTGCAGCCTGCTGATTTCCTCCTGTAACTCCTTTACCTGATGACACAATCCATCAACAAGAGCACACCTTCTGCAGAAGAGCTGACTAGGCCTTTGGAGAAGCCCCAAGCACTTCCTGCAGCCTGAGACCTATAGAGCTATATCTGCCAACAGAAGGACTGTCTGGGTCAAAGCTTCGGACACAGCTGATACAGCAATTCTGCATCTGCATCTGATGCAGCTATTGAGCTACAGGTGAATGTGCTTTGTGGCATGTCATGACCATGTTTGTGGAAGTGGCACTACTAAGACTGGTAACAAAAATGCCTTCTTGCACCTTCCTGTGCACCTTCTGCATTGACACTCCATTGACTGCTGTGCAAACTGCTGCATCTGTTCACTTCCTCTGTTAACTGCACTTTGTTTTGTTCTCTATTCCTTTCTAGCTTTGGAGTTGCCTTTTTCTGACCAATATTTTACACTTAGCTGACTTTTCTTAGTGCTCTCTGTCATAATTTTAAGACTAAGAGGTAGACCCTCTGAAGGGTAATGACCAGCTCAGAGTCCATTGTTTTCATGGAAATTCCAATTTCCCTTGTGAGTCACTTGACATATAATTTTCCTATACTGAACTTCATCTGCCAATTTCTTGACCAACTACTCAGTTTCATAATGTATTTCCACAGCTCTTCATATTTGACTCTTCTCCTTACTACGCTGCAATACTTCACCCTACTTCTCACTCTTCTTTTTAGGTTGTTTTTGAATGCACTGACCAGACCCCTGCAGACCTTCCAATACTTTGAACCCCCCTATTATTTATCCTTGCCAGAAGCTTTCTATGCCAGGACTGTTTAGTTTCCTTGAACCTTTGATTAGGAATGCAAAATAATTAAATTATATGTGTGTGTATAAAGTATAAATATAGCTTCAAGAACATGGATTAGAATGAAAATGTTGTTTTCTGATTATTAATAAATGCATTATGCCAGCATTTAACATGGTTAAAGCACAAATCCTTGCATCAGACTTCCAGTTCACATTGTTCTTGAGCTTACGCAGGTGCAATGGCCTTTCTGTAGTTCAAATATTTATTTTCATCCTTCTTGCAATGTCATAATAATGAAAAGAGAAATGAATATGCTGCCCATTTGAAAAAACAAAGACCTTTACCATCAGGTAGAATTTTGCAAGGTCCCTTGCAACAGTGCACATCTAAACATGCTGACTGGGTAAATTTCCTAGCATTATATCAGGGAGGGGAAAAGTTCAGTAAGTCTTCCTGCTACAGACTGAGGAGACTCTTTTGCTTCTATTTATTTTTCTATGTCTCTTGCAGAGTTAGATCCTGTAACAGCACATATTTAGGAAAAGGTGATTAATACTGATATTTGAGAAAAAGAGTCTACTGAGTACCTACCACCTGAATATTGACTGGGATGTTTTTTACATTGGATGACATTTATGTTTTTGCACAGAAGCCCATACAGAGCACTATGTGGCAGGGTATCATGAAGGTACCAGCTTGTACCAGTTTAGATTTCCTTTGTGCCAAACACCAGTCATGCAGACTGTTATCCAGCACTTCTTTGGTGGAGGCACCTGGAACTGAGATGTGGAGTGAAAGGACCTGATCTTACATCACTGACACCCAGTGACAGCTTGTCCATTGATTTCTAAAGGATTTTATGCTACTGTGTATGTTGCTGTGCTGCTCACACAGTAGAGAAAAGATGGTCGGTCCTCCCTACCAAACACATGAGGGATGAAGATCTTTGTGGGTTCATGACCCTTCTATGCACTGATTCGGTGTGTGCTGGCATTTTTTTAGTCCTATTTCTATTTCCTTGTTTTTCTATAAATATATGCACATTTGTATCATGAACTGTGGTGTTTGCAATGAGTAACAGTGCTCAGCTAAGAAACCCAGACTCAGTGGACATAAATTTTGTATCATTTATGTTAAACAGATGCTGTAAAAATTGCATAACCTGAGCAGAAACTATAGTAGGAGTCCTTCACAAATTACACCATCACCTTTCAGTAAATTTGTACTAGAAACAAAATAAAGACAAAATATTTCCTAGGGCACAGCAAGGCCAATAAAAGGAGATTAAATAGAGTCAGTAAACCAAAACAGCATCTGGACTCAGTAGTTAATGGAACATTTCAGTATGGAGTTATAATGTAGTATAATACAGCAATGCTAGCTGATTTTTCACAGACCGATAGTCAAACATCATTAAAGCTTTTCATCCCTTGATCCACAGCTCTGAATGCTACTCCTCCTTGCAGTTGAGGGTCAGTCATGAATAAAATTGCTTTTAATGTCTTGACTAAAGGAGTGTATTTTCAGAGGATAGAGAGAAGACACAGAATTTAAACTCTAAGAGTTCTGTCATAGGTCTTCTGTAGGCCATGTCTGAGGCCAGAAGAGAGCTATTCCCTCCTCTACAAAGAGCTCTTCTTTAAAATGTTGACATCTCCACTGGTGGCAAGCAACTGCCAAGATGAATTTTAAGTTTAGGTGGTCACTCGTCTTGTTATCAGTCATGTTTATAGTAGAACCCCAGGGTCTGACTGGACTACCGTTACTTGAAAGGAAATCAGATACTTCCTACTTCATTTTATCTTCATTTCCTGGCACCGTAGTACCACGATGAGCCTTACTGGTAGACTGCTGTGGTGCTAAGATGCTGTAGAGAAATTGTTCTCTCTTCTGTATAGATTCTGTTACTGAATGTCGCCAGACTGAACTTAAAGCATAATTATTCTTATAGGGAAGAACATAAAAGTAGTTCTGGCCCTCACTTATATATTTACTACCTGTTTAAGTGGGATCTAAAGCACATATAGCAGTGAATTACTTTACTAATGACACTGCTCTCACTTATACAATACTTTTTTGCCCCACCCACTTCACTTATTCTTTTTCCACTGGTGCTTAGGCAGCAGGTCAATGCTAGAAATGCGCTGCAGCATGTCATGTGCAGTTAGTAAACAAATGATCTAGGAATTCCACATAAAATTCTTACGGGAACTGAGGGACACAATGTGGTTGTCCAGGATGGACTGCAACAGGTTATCATATGAATATTGTCATCTATATAACCACATTTCACAAATGTTAGAAAAAGATGTAACACATGCACAAAGGTAGAAACAGGTCATCTATTGCTGCAAGTCAGCAATACAGTCAATAACACTTGATTTTGCTATTCATAAAACAATACAAAGTCAAAAAGGTGGTGGTGCAGGAGTGTGTCTCTGGGTAAATGCCCCTCTAAGAGAACGCTAGTCCTTTACAGTCAGACAGAAATAATTGGGAATTTTTTCCCCATACAGCCTTGAAGCTGCTTTTCATCTAAACAGAGTCATGTGTTAGCAGGCCTCATGGTAGTAACTGTTTTCCTTCAAGATCTTTAACAGACTAATGAAATGGATTTTCAATCTCATAATGAGGAACACTGTACTATCATGGGACTATCAGTGTGAGTACAGCAGGATAATTTCACTGCTGCTGTAAATCTGTGGAGTATAGGAAAGCAGCATAAATGAGGAGGCTTTACTATACCAAGCAGCATTCCTCTGGATAGCAGTGTAGCTCCAAAGATTTGTGCCGCACAGACAGACTGCATAACGAATTCTGCCTTCCACCATATTGATCTTCACAGGCTTGACATATCCCTATCAGTAATGGGATTATTTACCCGCTGTTAGGTTTGTAAAAAGTCAAAGGAAAGATTTGTTGCTTCAGAGCCTGAATTCATTTGCTTACATATCCTAGACACAGCGTAATATGAAAATTTAGTTCTCTGAAGTAGCTGCTGAAATGGAAATTTAAACATCCTGTAACACTTTTTAAAAAGATACATGTAGGTAACCTGTGATTAAGAATTAGAAGAATATTACAGGAGATTAAGGGAAGACCACAAGGGTGGACTGCTCATCCTTTCATATAAGAAATGACTATGCAGGCAAGGATTCATTAGCCTGGAAAGAGATGAACTGGGGGAATTATGATAGAAACTTATGAAGCATGACTGTCTTGGAGAGGATGAAAAGGAACTGTTTGTCCATTTGCTTTTCCAGTATGTGAACTGAATGACATCAAATAAAGCTTGTGGTAGTCAGGCAGGAAGCAACAATCTGAGACATCTATTCCCGTGGGATTTTGTAGCTACTTTCAATCCAGGTACAAAGGGTAAATGTACAAGCTCCGTGTGGCTGGCTTATGACATCCTTGCACCTTAGATGACTGGAATCCAGAATACTTGGAGGAAGATCTAAATATATTTGCTTTTTTAATATACACAATCTTCCTTAAGTGCCACTGCTGGAGACAGCATGCAGTACTGGTTAGCTCTTTGATCTGACCCAATAGAGTCTTATGTGACTTCCTTTGGAATGTAAATTTGTCCAGATGATCTCACCATCCTATCCACCACCAGCAAAATGGTTTCTTATGTCTAGACTGCTGTGAAGAATCAAAGATAAGAATGGAAAGTAACAGTTATAACAGTTTTAATACTACAGCTATTGGATGTGAAGTATTCAATTCTTTATTAGGCACAGTACTTTGAGAATGCTGTTATATGTAAAGCTACCTCAAAAATAAGTCTTATTTTGTTAAAAATAGGACAAAGAAACAAAATATAACCTTTTAAATAATTGAATTCTATCAGAGGATTATCTTTGCCATTACCATGAGTATGAAGTACAAAGAAAAAGGACATTCTTGCAAACTGAATAATTTGCAGTTAAAATATACTATTTTCATTTGACAATGCAAATATTTATTTCATGAAAGAAGATAAAAATATTTCTTGGAAATGAAAACTGAATAGGCTGAACTAAATGGTCTAAAGTGATGACAAAGGATTGTGTGTGACCAGCCTGAAACCACATTAGAGATCTGGTTTCCAAAATACTCTGGGCCTACCTCAAGTTACCTGCTCCAATTTTATATGCTCAAGTTTTGCTGTTGTTGTTGTGTTTTTTGTTTCTTTTTGTTTTGTTTTGTTTTGTTTTGTTTTGTTTTTTATGTAGGCTAATAGGCCTCTTTAGGAAGAAAAAAACATAACTTTATTTCCTTTGGGAAAGATGGATGCCAGACTCACTCCTAGGAACTGTGCCAAGAGAATATTCTTCCTTAACCGATGGAAAAGCATGTGTTGCACTCACAGTTATTTCAATGAGACTGATAGGCTAGAGCAATTATGCACATAAACATTAGCAGTCTGACCAAAACCCCTCCGTTATGCATTCACTTTAAAAATTCCATTATCAATATACTAGTGATGCTGTAAACAAAGATAAAAATCACTAATTCTCAAAAATTATTAAATATTTGAATTGAGGAAAAACTAATCAATAAGCATCTCTAGTAATTCACATCTTTTTATCTTTTATATAAATTTAACTTTTTATATATCATGGCATCTAAATTATCCTAAAATCTTCTCAGTAGTTACTAATCTGCTAAATCATGAGGTAGTTATGCAATACATCAAACAGCATTGTTTTTAGGTTAAGTGCAGATCAGAAAGTAGGAAAGTAGCGTAAGGACTTGGTTATACAGATCATTGCTTGCTAGCATTTTCTGAGATATTTAAAGGCATGTCCTTAAGGCTTGACTTACTCTCACAAGCCCCTCACTATCCCTCACCCTTATTTACTCCTAACTGAAGAACTGTTGTGTTCAGCATCATATTATGTAACTGGAATTTCTTTTGATGTTTTAACAAAGATGACCTCATGGAAAAGGATTGTGGATGAGAATGTAAGAGGTCCTTTGTAGAGAAGCACATTGCTACATCTTGCTTGGAAGCTGACCAGAGATATGCCCAGATGTTGTAGCAGCCTGAACAGATCACTCTTAGACTTTACCGTGGAGAGAAACTAAAGAGTAGGCTCAGACTTAGAAACTGCAACAGAGATTTTAGGCACCAGCGGACCAGAATGCACTGTCAAACATCATTGTCCTCAGTTTGTGTGTTACTGTAAATGAAGAGGAGAGATATTTTTCACAGTTCTGAATGAAAACTCCATGTAGCAACACCTCTCATGGGATAAATAAGAGCAAATTAAATAGCTGTAGCCTAGTGTAACATCAATAAGCAACTGTGCTCGTGATCCAATCTTTGAACTTCATGCTTCATCAAGGATGGTGAATCAGTAAAAACAAACAGATCAAATCAAAACACCTCAAAGTAACCTTAAAATGTCAGTAAATCTTTCCTGGGATACTTGCAAAGTCATGTGTTTATATCTGAGAAAAAGCTTTACAGAGAAAGGCCACAATCATACTGATTTGAGGATGAGACACCTGGTGTAGATGCAGTGACTTTACAATTTTTTCAAGGAATGCTAATGTTCTGTCATTAAATACATAAACCTTTGCTTTATTAGATCGATCTAGCAGGGAGGGAGAAGCATAGTTACATATTACATGGCATGACCTGAAACATGAAATTAGGAAAGAACCATAGAACAAGGAAGTGACTTGCTCAAGCTCATTTCTTACTAGTGTTTCAGTCATTATAATAGACACTTAAATAGTATTATCTCTGCTTTTAGGTATTAAATAGTTTTTTTCGTTGCTTTTTACCATAGGCTTTAAAATTCCTGATTCTTATCTGCCCAGTCATCTTTTATCATCTTGATTGTCAAATGTTTGCTAACAGTTTTTCTTAGAAAACTAGAAATATTTTACACTTCCACTTATTGTCTCACACACTTCTGAAACTGTTAGAGGTTAGTAGCTAGTATTTAACACAAGAGGATTTTTCCTAATATTAACAAGCCCTCTTAGTGCCTGTTCAACAGATGCAAAAGGTGGTTTTCCCTCTCTTTCAATGTCTGTAAGAAAGAATTTGATTCTCTGGGCAAGCTCAAAGGCAATAACTTAGACAACCATCTCGTGTATTTAAACTTTGTGGCTCTGAGACTGCCTTTTCCTGTGAGAATTGCCTTGTTATGAAAGATAACTTGTGACAAGATGATGATTTCAAGCAGCAAGGTGCCTGTCATGTCTGGAAATTAGTTATTTTCATGTATCTCAATTTAGACACAAAAAATGAAAGGGGAGGACCTAGTCTTTCATCTTACAAATGAATGCACTGATATCCAAAGCAATGTATCTTTAAAAAAATAGCTTTCATTTTAGATTTTATATATAATTCATGTAAGTTCCATGACCTTTTAGGTCTGCATCCATAGTATAATTTACACTGATCTACTCGTAAACTAATTGCTAACTTCATCAGTTAGCAATTTGAAATAATTTAAAAAATGAGGTTTTTTTAATTTTCACTCTTTGAAGACTGAGGTAAAACTATCCCATAATTCAACTGCCCGTTCTTCCTACCTTCTTTACTCCTCCCCTATTAGATAATGTTTGTAGAATGATAATGCTAGATAGACACTATTTAGTTTGTGCAAATATTGAAGCTATCATGAACATCCAATAAAATACATACTTTAAAGGAATTACAGCTGGGTGGTCTTTCATTAGAAACATTGCCAGCACAATTGGTAACAGATAAGGCTGCACTGTAAAATAGCTGTTCCAACAAAAGTCTTTGTGTATTTCAGCTGGTCTAATTTCATGTAAAGAAACTGGTATAAATTCTTCTAACTGAAGCACTGCTTTGCCATGATAAGGCCATTAACTCTAGAGCATTTACTGGTACAGATTTGTTGATACAAGCATATTAACAAAGCATTATTGATGTAGATAAGGATTCTTCATTTTTGTTTCAGCATAGACTTGAGAAAGCTTCAGGGCTTTGATCTGTAGCTGACAACATGCTGTGCTCATTAAAACCCACATCAAACTTGCTAATAGTTTGTTTGAATCCTACCCTTGGTAGACTTCTGAATCCACACTGCTAATTTTCATTCCCATTCCCACTTTAGTGTTTTCTGAACTTCATTTGGAAGTTGTGACTATAGCATAAGGAACAGGCCCAAAGTAGATTTACATTAGCTGCCTTGGGCAACAACACAGTATCTTTGCAAATCATACCTTGGATACTAAATTGTATGGCTAACCAGCACTGGAGTTAGACTGATTTGAGCTAGTTCAAGTGTGATTTTAGCTGCTGGAGCAGAGGTATATATCTTCCTCTTCTCCTTTCTTTTCCTCTTCCCCTTCTCTTTTCCCTTCTCCTTCTGTTTCCCCTTCTTCTTCCTTTCCTTTCCTTTTTCTCTTTCCCTTCCCTTCCTTGCCCTGCCTCACCTTTTTTTTCTTCCTCTTTGCACCTTCCCGAAATAAGCAGATTAGAGCAGAGGCAAGGGACATATTTCACTCTTCAATCTTACTTACTTACTTACCACAGTGCTGGAAATGGCCTGAGTCCTGGGAGGAGAGCATCGTTCAGGGCATTGGATGCCTATTTCCTATTGATCTCACAGCATCACAGACTGGATCACACAGATTAAGCAAATCTGACCTGATGAGGCACTGCCTGCTTCACTACAGAAAAGCCTGTCTGTGGGTGATGAGAGGACACTTCAGAATCTAATTATATGCAGGTTGATTTAAAAGGTATCAAGCCACAGAAAAAGCACAGAACTGCCGGAGCTTTGAGTGTGTCTGTGTTTCCTGCTTCTGTACAAAAGACATTGTAGCAAATTGTTTCGATTGACATAATCAAGTGAATGAATCATAAAGCACACAAATAGCAATTCATCCCTCTGTGCAGCTTCTTCCTCTAACATCATTGCAGTTAATCAGTTCAGTAATGGTATTTTTAATAAAATTTCATTTGCAGTAAGGTCTCTTTACTCCTAATCTAACACTAAACTAAGAGGACAGTGCAGATTTGTTCCATAAAATAACATTATTCTCCATCTCTACAGAACTCAATCCCAGATACAAAGCTCAGAGCTTTCCTTCACCAGAGACCTGTCTTCAAGAGACCTCTGACCCTGGAGATGAACATTCATCTCATTCTAATACACTGGACCAGTTTAAATCCTGTAGAATATGGCACAGACTTTAGGCTGTTCATCAACTGGGTGTGTTTTACCCACCAAAGGACTCTCAATTTTTTCTAAGACCTGATGGGGTATAATATAAAAGTTTATGCTCAGAGATCACATTCTTCCTTTGTCTCTTTTTGAAACCAGAGTTTTCAAGAGGTAGAGGTTTCGTTATGTACATGGGCATATTCTAAAAACAGTTTTCCTCATTTTGGGGTCTCATTTCTTGATTGTGTAGATAAAAAATACCAAATCCTGCAAACCTACCATCCTTGCATTCATAAGGTATTTGCAAAGAAACACCAGCTTTGGGGAACATGTCTTGTGTTCAGAGCTATGCAGCAAAAAATAAAAGTAGTAACAGTCTAGACACTATCTCTGAAGTGCACAAAAGCTTATATGATGGTATTTGAGCTTCTAAATGAGCTCTGAATATATGGTTTGGATACCAGTCAAAGGTGGCATTATCAAAGACCTGTTCTGAGTCAAATATGCATGTTAAGTGAAAATATATTCAGCACTGAACTGTCTAGCTTACCTCCTTGGCATTCTTTATTTGTAAGTACTAAGGGATTAAATAAAGTCCAACCACAGTAGTCATATATTATTTTACAAAAAAGCTGCTTTGGCATTCAGCCATCTCTTCCTACAAGTTCTGGAAATCATTAGAGTTCTTCTTCTTTTCTCATTACTGCTGTAGATAATGAGGTTGAAGATTAAAAAAATATGGGGTTTGTGGATAAAACACAGAGGAGGAAATAGAGAAGTTTCCAGTGTCAGCAGTTTATTTCAGGCTGAGGTTTATTTTTCACCATAGAAGGGCTGCCTCAGGAGACTAACAAAAGTTTGTATGCCCTTAGCTAGATGCAAGCAGTCATGTATGTTACACACTAAATTGAGTCATACTTCAAGTCACCGGCCTGAACCAATCTTAATATCAAGTTTTGACCCCTGTGTTATATCTACCTTAGCTAGTGGACATTTTGGTCCATTACTATTCTTTGATTCCTCCGACCTTTAGTTCAGCACTGATTTGATATCCCCAAGTGCTTGGTTCTGGTTTGCTTTTCTTTTTTCTTTTCTTTTTTTTAAAAGGTATTTGCTTACATTGCTTTTCTCTATAGTTTTTTTTCTACTTTCTTGCCTTTACCAGCAGTTTTTTTAAAATAATTATACCAGTCCGGCTTTTTTTTTTTGGTCAGCAGTTCCTGTTATTCAATAGTTGAGAGCAAGCATTTCCTAGAGATTGTATGTCTTTAATGAGAATACTCTTCAGCTGATGAATTTCAAATATGATTTTCTGCAATATTCATTTAAGACTCAGTCTCTAGGGTGTATCTGCCAATTCAATTATTTAAACATTTTCAGAAAGCCAAGCACAAAAGGGTGGATAAATGGTCAAAACTAATATTTTGAAAAGTTTGAATATTTACAGACAGTGTTTACTTTTTGTTATAGTTACAGGACAGATAGTACCTTTGGTTGCTCTTAGTAGTCTTCTCTAGACAAGCAAGTAAGCTATCAGCTTCTCACTCAAGCCCTGTATTCTGGTTAACCTAGCTGGCTACTGATTTCAATAGTACTGTTTGGGGATTGGTACACAGATATGCCAATGTCCTGTTACCCAGTCTCCTACCAAAAATTGTACAGAATAAGTCTTCCTTTTGCCAAAGATGGCACAATATAACATCTTGCTTAATGTAAGAATGAAATTGAAAGTGAATTGCTTTTTTACATATATCCTTGTAGCTGAGTAGGTTTTGACATTTGAATTTATCTTAGCCAAAAGGGATGGCCTACAGACCTGCCCATGCTACTTCCAGTCTTATCTTTTGCATCCATGAATGAGGTATTGAATGCAAAAAAAAAGTTGTGATTGTTGGAAGTAAAACACTTCCCACATGGACATGATGGGAAGAATGAGTGAATACATACAAATTACCTAACCAAGTTCTTCTCAGGTGAAACAAAAACACCTCAGTGAGGCTTCTGGGTATGAAGACGGAAAAAAAAATCTCAGTTCCATGTTCTTACTTTTCAACAGGATCAATGCATAGGAACAGAGGATGTGGCACTGATTTAAAAACACTTTCTAATTTCTGTGTTTTCTATAAGGTAACTCTAGAAATCTTTTACAGTTGAAAATGAGGAAACTGAAGCACTGGATCTGATACACAAGCTCAAAGACCATTAAATAGGTTCCAAGTTATGATCAATTTTTTGTACCATCCTCTATCCCCATGATCAAGATCTATGAGTTCTGGAACAGCACTGCTAAAATGTCTACCTGGATTTTTGCAGTAATGCTTGAAAATCCAATTTTATGACTCCAAAGTTGTCTAAGACCAAAGGGATCTTTTTTGCTGTTGAGTCATTCCACATTAGCATCCAATCCTTTCTGTTATTCTTAGAATTGATTAAGAAACATTGGACAATGGCTTTGGCTTCAGACAGATGAACAAACATCCTTTTCCCCCTGGATACGCACATATCTTTTAGACCAGCACCTGTATAGTAGGTCAGACAGCTGGAGAGAAACAGAAAAAGGAATTGGAAAGAATTTCTTTCAAAACACTAGAAAATATGGGGTAATGGCTGAAGCAGTAAATGGGTTTTAGAAAGAGAAAACAACAGGTAAAACTGACTAAGAAAAAAAGTTTTTATATGGGTATCCAGAGGCACAGCTGTGAGACTGGCCTATGGGCCAGAAGAAATGACCCATGTCTTTCTGGTGTGGTCACTGCTTTGTAACTGAGTGAGCACTTCAAAGTACATTGAGGGGCTTCAGCAAAGGCAGTTTTAGAGGAGGCCTAAAAGCTGCTGGAAGTTGCAGATGGAAGTAACCAACAAGCATAAGAAGAGGTAGCAAAAGAGAGTTTCTTCAGGCTTTGTTTTTTAAAGCCTTTTAACTCCAGTGTAGAAGAATGGTACTCAGCCTTCTCAGCAGTGTATATGAAGCCTTCTTCTCCACCTCCAGTGCACAAAGGATGCAACAGACATACCTGCTTTCGAGCCAGAGCAAAATGGCTCTGCTCTGAGTTCTCCACTACAGTGTACATACTGTTTTTTTGTTCATATACTGTTTGAAGCATTATTCATGTATTCATGCTCATGTACTATTTGTTTGTGCTCTGAGTCTTTAATGAGGGGAGACTATCCAGAGTAGGGGCAGAACTTGGACTATTTTCTTCCTATGTTCCATCTAAACATGCAGTATTTTCCCTGCTGGTCCACAAAGAAGATATAGGACAGCTCTGTCACGTCTCCTCAAATCTCAAAGGGAGAAAGTAAAAGTCATCATGACTGATGAAAGAGCTGGAGGGTGGCCAAATTTGGGTCGGTTTACCTCGGAGATTACTCCAAGTCTGCTAACTTTGCTGTTGCCGCTGAGCGCCAGAGTGGCTTAAAGAACTGTGTGTTGTCCATGTGCTAATTCATGGAGGCCACCAAATAAGTTTTTTTGTTTTGGAAAGTGTCTTTCCAGAGACGACTTACTGCACAACTCTATGAAATCTTAAGCCTAGATTTAACGAATGAAGCTTAGCTTGTCCCACTGCAGTAAAATTAATCCAAGAAGGCAACATGATCTTAATTTTCGCACTGAGAGTAGTCTGCAGAGCCTGAAATTCAAAGATGCAATATCTGCTTTGTTACTCTATGAAGCTGCTATAAAATACATGTAATCTCTGCCAGGGGTATGTTTCACATTCCCTGGAGATTTTCCACCACTGAGGAGCACTTCAGTCTGCTTCACAGTTTGTTCAGGCTTTGCCTTATAAGGCCTTATAACTCCAGCACCAGGGAGTGACAGCTCCTCCATGTGTCAGCCTGTTGGGAACAGACCACAGCCACAGTTTCCGCTGTTCTGGGACCACATTTGTCCTCAACAGCCTTGACCTGTTGCCCTCTTAGCCCCAGTCATGACAATTTGTATAAAAGCGTGGCCTTAGGGTAAAAGGTAGGGAGCAAAAGCGTAACTCTGCTTATGTGCACGTCCTTGTTACAAAGGTTGAATAACTTTCTTTGAACCGACAGAGGTATTTTCATGTTTTACATTGTCTTCTGCTACAGTTTTGCTCTCCTGGGAAGATTGGTGGTCTACCAGATATACATTCTTCAGCACTATGGCATTGGATCTTACGCTTTTTAGAAGAGATCTGATCTGTCAGCTAAACTGAGGGAACAGAGAGTTAGAAGTTGGTCTTGGTTCTTTTCCATTCTGTGAGAAAGCCTGAGGATATGTAGCTGGAATAGTAGTAGCAATTCTATATCAGGGCAGCAGAAACATTTTCATTCTTTTTATTTTCTTAGTGTGTATGTGTCTTATTTTAGAAGCTCTGATACATCAGCAGATTAGAGTAAGGATTTGAAACAGGGAATACAAAACACTGACAGGAGAAAATGCTTTGCCTTAAAATATCCTCTCTGAAAGTTGGCTGAGTTATAACCCATGGGAAACAGCCATCTGTGGAAATCCAGGAGGACTCTCAGCCTCTCCTGCAGCTCCCAGCATCGTTCCCGTCACAGAAACTGTGCTGAGCTTTTTATGTGAAGGGTCTGTGTGGAGATGAAGCCTTACATGGGGCACAGGGAGGGAAACAGACAGGAATAGGTCTCAAATCCCCTGAGATCCAGTCCAGTGTCAAAAGGCTGTCTTTTCTCCTGCAGGCACGTCCCTCTTCTATTAACCCTATCTGTGCCTAAGACAACCTTCCAGACTCAGAAATCTGCAAAGAGTAGCCCCTCACAGGGCACAGACCTCCCTTAATATAGAACAAGGGAGGGATGTAGGAGGAGAAAGTATGAGATCATCGGGAAAATGTAGACTGTATGGCAGTATACGTGCAAAAGAGGCCTCAGAGTAAGGCTGTGCAAGCAGAGAGGGTTGTATGATTTTGGTAGGATTGTCACTTGTCACGGACCTTGTTCTACTTTCTGGCTCTCTACATGTTGAAATTGCAGCTTGCTCTAAGCAGAAGAAAGCAAAAATTATGTTTATTGTGGAATTTTTTTGCACAAAATTCAGCCTTACTCCAGAAGATTGTAATCTATATTTTGTTTTCGCAATAGCATGTTTTTTATAGTGCTTGGGAAAACTGCACTCATATTGATTACATGAATGATTCCCATTACAAAATTTCACAGCTGGTACACTTTCATCATGGGGTGAGATAGGCATCCTAGACTAGTAAACAGAAAATCTTATAACTGTGCTGAATAACAGGTGCAGTGAGTGTAGCAGACAAAAAAAAGGTGGGCTATTAAAAAGAAGTATTTGTGCAGCTAATTTATGGATCTACTTGCTACAATATACCATTGATAGTCAGAACTGACTATAAATCAGTAGAGGGCTGGAAACATAGTTTGATAACAAGTCTATCAAAATTCAATTATAGGATACTTTGGAAGGGGTAGAAAATCCAGAGTTATTTTCCAGACTCTGACTCTGAGCTCACAGTCAAAATTGTATTATTTTGCAGGGACTAATGAGCAGGATGCCAAGCCTTCTTTTTAAACCAAAAAAGTAAAAATATATTGCATCATTCACAGATTTATATTCCCACACTTATTCTGTATGAAAGTACATAAGATTAGAAAATGCTTTTCTAAGAATATATATTGTCTTACCTTTAGAAAAAAGAATCAGGCTTTTTAGAAATTCATCAAGTAAGAAGGGAGTGCTTTATAATCTTTCTATCTCATTAAAATCAACCTAGTCTTATGTGCAAGCTAGATTTGAAAATAGTCACTGAGATGCAATTAATGACAGTTCGTTCTAACTGCTAAATTTTCAGTTAATTTTCATAGGCACAGCCATTGCTGTGCCAGAGGTAATTTAACTAATCCTCTTCCTTCCTCAGCAGCCAGACAGCAAATAGTCCCAATACTGAGTAGTTCCCATAAATAAAAAAAAAATAAAAAATAAAAAATAAAAAAAAAAAAAAAAAAGGCAAGGAAAGAAACACTTTCATGAAAGGAGAAATGACTTGAAAAGTTGTGGGGGCTGGATTAGTAACCACATCTACAGAATATTTGCTTAGTTTGCTTAGTGATCTACTCTATGAAATAAAATTTTCTGATGTGATTTAGCTTAGGATTTGTTTTGTAAATAAAGCCACTTATTTCACCATTACTGACTTGGAGACTTACAGACATGTTGTTCAAAGTAAATATTAAGAGCTTGAAATTGTCACTTAAATGCCTCAGAAGAAATAAATTGCACATGTTGTCAAACACCTACATTTTTCTTTGTGTGTAATCAGTAAAAAAAAAAAATACTGGAAATTGTTAGAAAAATCTGATGAAAATTGAAAATACAACTGTAAAAGTCCCTTCTTTCAAATGACTCCAGCTTTCTAAACAAGTGTTATCATCCTTAATGGGACTCTTACAACAACATTTAGATATGTGCATTCAGTGCAACTGAATTGTGGCTTAGTTTAACAGCAGTTTAGAAACTAGAAGATCAAATGAGGAACTTGTTTAAAACAGTCATCTCCAGGGCTCAGGTGACCACACCGTAATTACATACTACATACTGTATTAACTTCTGTTGTAGCTATACATAAGTAAGTTTATGCAGGCCAGAAGAACCCTGAAACAGCTGTAAAACATTACTGTATGCGTGCCTGCGCACTAGCATCAGTGAACACTTTGTTTTCTGCTAAATCTCATCTCAAAGTATTTAATCAGTCTTTAAAAAGCAATTGTTTTTCCATGGTAGGAACAGTCTAACATGTGGAGAAAATTAAGTTGCCTAAATAGATCTAGTGGAGACAGATAGTTCATGCCTCCAGTGAGTGTCCATAAAATCAAAAGAGCAAATGCTGTATTGCCCATAAAATCATTAAAAGTAAAATAAAGAATTTCAAGAAAGAACAAAAAAAGAAGGAGAAAATTATTCTTCTGCATGAAAAAAAATCCTTGGAGTAAAAGATCACATTGGGTAACAACATTAAGAATAATGTTCAATGCTCCTCCACCTTCCTTACTAAAAAGCCTCAAAATATCACAAAGGCCACCCTAAAGAGTGGCTAGTGGCATAAGCATGCCAAAATTGATGGATTGATGGATTTTCTCCACCTTCAGTAAGTTAATTCAAACCTCCTAGGAAAAAAACAGTAAGGCATTTCCTCAAACCTCTCTGAGGAGGTCTGAAATTACTGGGAGGTTGAGAATACCTGCAGGCTTGCTCCACTCCTTGTTATTCCTCAGTACAGTGGACATTAACTAGAGGAATTTGGAGGAGGGTGAAAAGGCAGCTTAAGTACTAATTTAATACATAACTAGAAGAATGAGCTCTACTAAACTTTATAGGGTTAGAATGTTAGGCTTTTTCCTAGATATCATAATATAAAAGGTCAGGTGTCAGCTTAGTGTTGAAAAGATTATGCATTATACTCTTCCAGATTCCAAAACTGGAATACATGCAGCACCTTAAAATTCAAGACATGTTGACAGGGATCTTCATAGCAGTCTAGACTCTAAATGATCAAGATTCATTCTTTGCTGAAATTAGTAGAAGAGAATGTCAGTCATTTAGATTGCTTTGTAAATCGCGGTTAAATGTCTTCCTAGGAACTGCTGACTTGTAGGTTCTTCTGAACAGGTACTTAATCAGACAAGACATTTGTACATTAGAGGTGCAAGACACAAAGATGATTTCCTAATCAGTTGTGCTCCAGAGACGTCAGTTTAATGACAAATTCATAAGCAAGGCTTATATATGCAGTGCAATATAATGTATAAAAGTTTTGCAATTTGTACTTAATAACATTAAAGTATAAAATAACATGATTAGACTAACACTGATAGAAAGTCAGTGGAACTCTGATTTTCCTCAGAAAACCTGACCGTGATTTTTCTCACCATCTACTTCAGCTTTCCCTAGTCTTGAAAAAACATTAAAGGAAATTCTACATACTTGTCTCCTCATTGTTCTGATTAAGAGACCACTGGGGATACCTTTCCCATAAAAACAGCATTAGATTGTGCTTATGTACAACAGTTTAACACTGAACATGGAACTATGAAGAAGAAACAAGTCTTAATAATCCATGGAAGAAATCACTTGCATGTAAGCAATGCAGTGTCTTTGCATAATACATGCTGCTCCATGTTACAGTGGTTCACAACAGACTCTTGGCATCTTGTGGCTGCCTCAGGCTGTGAAAAACTTAATGAATTCCCTAGTTAACAGCTAAAGTTGGCTGAACAAATCTGGGTTTAATATAGACGGATCCAAAATTCAGATTAAATTTTAAGCAGAGATCCAGAAAGTAGCAAGATATTTCCTTGTGTCTGCAGTCTTTCTCCAACATAGCTTTCTGCCATGATTAGAAGAAATCAAAAGGCCAAGAGAGAATATTTTTGTGAAAATTTTCCATTTTAGGGGAGTGGAGGACCAAAGATGGGACAGCATCTAAAATCTGTCATTTAGGAGTCTGGGTCAGAGGTTATTATACAGCTTTCTGGAGAATTTCCAGAACAATAGCAGTAATAAGTAGGTCTTATTCTGATCTGACTTAACACTTCTTTCATAAGTACTGGCAGTCCACTGATATGTGTTTGTGGAATTACTCTTCTTCACCAAAGATATAAAACCAAAACTCTCGCTCTTTCAGCACTAAAGCATTTTGGATTTAAAGGGGCACTGACCTGAAATGATAGAATCATGGAATCAAAGAATCAGTAATATTGGAAGGGACCTCTGGAGATCATCTAGTCCAACCTTCCTGTTCAAGCAGAGTCACCTAGAGCATGTCAGACAGCGTTGCATCCAGGCAGGCTTTGAATATCTCCAGAGAAGGAGACTTCACTACCACACTGGCAACCTGTTCCAGTGCTCTGTCAGTCTCACAGGGAAGAAATTCCCCCTCACGGTCAGGTGGAACTTTCTGTGCTTCAATTTCTGCCCATTACCTCTTGTCCTGTCACATGGCACCACTGAAAAGAGTTTGTCCCCATCCCCTTGACACCCTCCCTTCAGGTACTTGTACACATTGATAAGATCCCCCCTCAGTCTTCGCTTCCCCAGGCTGAAGAGGCCCAGCTCTCGCAGCCGTCCCTCCTAGGGCAGATACTCCAGTCCTCTGATCATTTTAGTAGCCCTATGTTGGACTCTCTCCAGTAGCTCCATGTCTCTCTTGTCCTGGGGAGCCCAGAACTGGATGCAGTACTCAAGATGAGGCCTCACCAGGGCTGCGTAGAGTGGCAGGATCACCTCCCTTGACTTGCTGGTAGCACTCTTCCTAATGCACCCCAGGATGCCATTGGCCTTCCCGGCCACAAGGGCACATTGCTGGCTCGTAGTCAGCTTGCTGTCCACCAGCACTCCCAGGTCCTTCTCCACAGAGCTGCTCTCCAGCATGTCAACCCCCAGCCTGTACGGCTGCATGCAGTTATTCCTCCCTAGGTGCAGGACTCAGCATTTGCCCTAGTTGAACCTCATGAGGTTCCTCTGCGCCCAACTCTCCAGCCTATGCAGGTCTCTCTGAATGGCAGCACAGCCCTCTGGGGTATCAGCCACTCCTCCCAGCTTGGGATCATCAACAAACTTGCTGAGGAGGCACTCTGTCCCTTCATCCAGGTCATTGACAAAGCACGTTGAACAAGAGGGGACCCAGTACGGAGCCCTGGAGAACTTCACTAGCTACTGACCTCCAACTAGACTCTGCGCCACTGACGACAACCCTCTGAGCTCTGCCTTTCAGTCAGATAACATAATAGCCTTTCTACCTCACAGGCCACTCATCTAACACACACTTCCTGAGTTTACCTAGGAACATCCAAGGGGGGAGGGGCAGTATGAAAAGCCTTGCAGAAGTCAAGGTACACAATGTCCACTGCTCTGCCCTCATCTACCCAGCCAGTCATTCCATCAGAGAAGGCTATCAGGTTGGTTAAGCAGGATTTCCCCTTGCTGAATCCATGCTGACTGCTCCTGATCACCTTCTTTTCCTCCATACACTTGGAGATGACATCCAGAAAGGTTCCATCCCCTTTCCAGGCATGGAGGTGAGGCTGACTGGCCTGTAGTTGCCTGGGTCCTCCTTCTTGGCCTTCTTGAAGACTGGAGGGACACTGGCTTTCTTCCAGTCCTCAGGCACCTCTCCAGTTCTCCAAGACCTTTCAAAGACGATGGAGAGCGGCCTGGCAACAGCATCTACCAGCTCCCTCTGTACCTGTGGGTGCATCCCATCAGGGCCCATGGATTGGTGAACATCAAGTTTGCCCAGAAGATCTCTCATCCTATCCTCCTCAACCAAAAGAAAGTCTTCCTTTCTCTAGACTTTCTCTCTCATCTCCAGACTCTGGGATTCCTGAGAGATGCCCTTAGCAGTAAAGACTGAAGCAAAGGAGGCATTCAGTAACTCTGCCTTCTCTGCATCCCTTGTCTCCAGGGTCCTCACCCAATTCAGTAGTGGGCCCACATTTTCCCAAGTCCTCCTCTTGCTACTGATGGATTCGAAGAAGTCCTTCTTGTTGTCCTTAACATCCCTTGCCAAACTTAATTCCAAATGGGCCTTAGTCTTCCTCATCACATCTCTACGTACTCTGACAGCATTCCTATGATTCTCCCAAGAAGCCTGTCCCCTCTTCCACATTCTGTGTACTTTCTTCTTCCGCCCGAGTTTTGCCAGGATCTCCTTGTTCATCCATGCAGGTCTCCTGCCCCCTTTGCTGGACTTCTTTCTCCTAGGGATGTACCACTCTTGAGCTTGGAGGAAGTGATGTTTGAACACTAGCCAGCTCTCCTGGACCCCCTTTCCTTCCAGGGCCTTAACCCATGAGATTCCACCAATTAGGTCTCTGAAGAGCCCAAAGTCTGCTCTCCTGGAGTCCATGGTTGCAATCCTGCTTGTTGCCTTACTTCTTTCCTGCTGGATCCTGAACTCCACCATCTCATGGTCGTTGCAGCCAAGGCTGCCCTCAACCTTCACATCTCTAACCAGTCCCTCTCTGTTGGTAAGGACAAGGTCCAGCAGGATACCCTTCCTCGTAGGCTCCTCCACTACCTGTGCAAGAAGTTATCATTGATTCACTGTTGCCCATCTTTAAACTATAACCTTTATGCAGACTTGCTGAAGACCTCTTTGAAGTTCTTTTTCAGAGGAAGAAGACATGCCACTGTAAGCTGCATATTTATTTAACCTTAGCTGTAAATTTGTCATTATGGAAAGCTGCTCTGGTAGACTGGAATCAGTGCTAGTACTGTTGGCTTCAGAAAACATTGTATTGCAAATAAAATGCCAGTCCTGCAGTCTGCTTGTAAAGAGCCTGTTATTTTTAGGAGACCAGACTGAGAAATGACTAAAGGGTCTGGAGCAAAGAGTTTCTTTAAAAAAGCAGGCATTAGCTATTAAGTTATCTTTTTTCATATATGGGGAAACAGAAGCAAAGGACATTGATAAGAGCAGCATCACCCAAATCTTCTGATTCCTGGGAGAATACCCTTTCCATAAGTCCCCAGTTACCTCTTGGTGCAGTAGTTTATTTTATCTCTTAATTAGTTTTTGTCAGCTGGGCTGCAGGTAACTTCTTTAGCTACTATTTGACTTCTGAAACAAAATCTAGTCTATTAACACAAAATTCAGTAGTAAATGTTTGGCAGATTTTAAGGGAAAAACATTTCAGCTTATTCTGTTGGAAGATACTGTTTTTTAGAATTTTGTGAATTTGAATGTATCTGTATATGTGAGACAGAATGAGAAATATATGATGAAGAGGAAGAGTAGGCACAAGAACAGAAATAAATGCTGCTAACAGGGGTTTTCCTGCTACAGTCTGTGCCGGTTTTAATATAAAGCAGAGGGAAATGCCAGAATCTACAGGAATAAAGCTCCAGTTTTATACAAAAATATGTAGATATTTTTTAGTCTTTGTCTTGGCAGATTTGACTATCTAAGCTTTAAGGAGCAAAAACTGTCACTAGCGTATTTCTGAAAGAGCATGATTCTCTTTCCTATCAGTACTAAAGTTGTCAGGACCTATGAAATTCAATTGTACAAACTGCTTTTAATGGAAGGGATAATGCAAGTCATGGTGTTCATGTGAATCTCAGCTCATTAACAACTACAGAAGGATGTGCAGATCAGTTAAGGATAGTAAATTATTTCTGTGGCATCATTATGCTGATATAATAAAAATTCAACTATTTCCTCTTTTCAGTGAAGAGTGGTCCTATACACAGCTACGTTTCCACACTGCACTATATTCTGGGTTTATTTCTTGCTTTCTCCATCTCTTTCTTTCCTGACTAAATGCAAAGTGGTGAGCAAGGCACTGCAGATTGAAAGCGGAAGGTGATGACTAAGCAGGATTTTCTGCTTAATTTCAGAGAGAGTAAAGGAAAACAGGGAAAGGTTGCCTAACGTTTCTCTCTCCAATCCTTTTTCCCTGCCCAAGGAGACAGGCTATGGTCCTGCAGCAAGCTGTTAGCTGGATACATGAGTTGTAGTGTCATCAGCAGGCAGCCAAGAGCAGGGTGTCCCAGAGCATGTAAATCTAGAGGAGGAGGAAGGTTGGCACTAAGGTTGATACTACAAAAGAGCAGGACAAGCTTGTGCAAAGGCTGCACCACCACCTCTGTACTTCACTTATGAAGCTTCAAACAATCCCAGTACCAGGAAAGGAAGAAAGGGAGAAAGCTGAAATAGGGAAATCATTTCTTGCTGTTTTTCCCTACTTTAAGGATAGCCACTGCGAACAGGCGATCCTCTGGTTTATCAACCTACTAGCCTCAACAGGGGATGCTCTGTGGCTTGCTCTGTTAATTCCTGCAAAGGACCAAGGGTGTTGAATAAATCTACAGGGCTATTTAAGCATGGCAGGACACAACAGCTCAAGGGAGCAATTGCTTCTTGTGCCCATCCCTACTATCTGTAGAATTACTTACAAGCAATTCTTAATAGATAACAGACACCATTTTGCCAAGAGACCTCTGCTTTGTGGAGGCTCTTGCAGGCCCCCTTGCACTCACAGAGCAATACCTGGATAGTCCAGTATATGAGCTTTCCTGCTGGCTGCTGGTGTAGCTGCATGAAAATGCATCTGTTCAGTAAGTTTCCTCATGCAAACTCTCCATCGCTGCAGAACAAAACCAAGCAAACATTGAAGAACCTAATAGGTTACACTTATTAATAAATGATGTTTTACCTATTCATATGCTCGGTGTCTTGGGAAGGTTTAAAACAAAGCCCTGTGCTCTAGCTTTTTATTTTACAAACAATGCCATCTCTTGCTGTATATGCTTCAGTTCCACCTCTTGATAGCAAGTGGCATGACCAAGAGAAAGGATAAGAGGGAAACTTCAGCTAACCAAAGTCTGATACAAAGATTTTTAAAAATTAAGAAAGAGTTAGCTTGTGCAGTTACAGGACAGACACTGAAAGACAGAGGTTTTAACTGTGCCATTGCCCTCCTCCTCAACTTCAGGCATGTCGCCTATTGCTTTTCTGCCTGCATTTTTCAGCTGTGAAATGTTGAGGGAGGTGGAGAGAAGACTTCTCAGCTTTCAGTCATTCTTTTGAGTCTTTTGAGCTATTTTTCTCATAAGCACACACTGCTTTGGGTTTGAGTCCATGTGACCCCTTGCAAAGGGCAGCAAGGGGATAAGGAAGAAATCCTGGTTCTAGTGTGCTGTTGCACTCAGGAGATGAAGAATGAAGGCATATATCTGGATGACCAGTCACTTCTCCCACAGCTCTTCCCCTGAGAGCTTCTCCAAATACAAGTCCTGAGCAGAGATAGATGCCTTTCTCCCAAAGTAGGAGTGGAAGAACTCACACACACAATCTCTGTAGTGCTGTGGCAGCTTATCAGGTTCACGTGCCCAGGCAATTGCAAGCAACTGCCCAGGGCAAGGGCTTAGTTAACACACAGTAATTTGTTAAGGTAGTTTGACACTGACTCTAGGCCTGCAGCCCTTGGAAAGGAAGGGGTTTAACCAGCTCCTTCCTTGTGAGTATTTTCTTCCAGCTTTCTTCATCACCTGCTTGCACTAAGGGTGTGTGAATGTCATCTCTAGGTGCCTTCTTCCTTCTGTGTGCATTAGGATGGGGGTCTGCTCACAGATGTGAACTTTGCTATGCTTCAGGGTGCTTAAATAACTACACCTGGTTCCTTCTTTGTTCACCTTGGTAAGTAGCCCAAAAGGAGAGAAAGAATGACAGCATGAAGCTGGTTTTTTTTTTTGAAGAGGTTGAGAGCCCATATCAAAACTGCAGATGGAGTGGCCTCTTCTGGAAATGCTGGATGATGCCACTGCCAAGAAATTTGACGGCTTTGTTGTGTGAGAGGCCTTGTTTGAGTAAGTCTGAAAAGTGAGTGTGGATGATGGGCTTAGAAATCTAACGGCTTAGATGAATTTTTCATTCCTAGCCTTTTTTAATACAACAACTGAGTCCAGAGTCTGGTAAGGAAGATAAATAACAGATTAATCAAACCTCAGAATTTTAACTTAGATGAAAATAATATGGTTCAAATACACCCTAGGGAGGAATTCTTGACAATAGTGAGGATGCCAGAACAGTATTAGTATAGCACACTGCAAGATGCTGGCATGTGGTAATTGTTAGAGCCAGAAGTATCTCCTTTTAAACAATCTGAAATGCAAATATGAAGCCTATTTTCCCTCCTTACTCTCTCCTCTCGACAGCCACTGCCAGAATCCAACCACTAAGTTGTCACCACAAAAATATGTCAATACATTTGCACTGGCTGAGCCATTAGTCCTGACTGTCATGTATATGTGTATGCTTTCTTTAAGCAATCTTCAGGCCAAAATCTAGTTTTGTAGACTCATGCAGTCCTACTGACCACCAGCAGTCAGAGATTTCACCCAGAGGATATGCCTCATAGCATGCAGAGGATTGTAGTCGTGGGGAAGGCATATCATTTTCGGCCTGATCTTAGCCTTTCAAGAAACAAAATGGGTTATGTAAAGTAGAACTGTTTCTAATCTAGCTCATCTCCATACAAAAGACAGCAACCTGATTTCCCAAATTTACTTGATCTATCTGATTAAAAGTTAAAGCTTCACAAAGCTCAGAGTGCTTTCAGGATCTTCTACAGCAATGAGATGGGACTACACTCCTCTCCACTCTTCTCCAAAGAAATGAAAATAAAAATCTGTTTTTCATAGAAATGGGATGTAATTCTCACATTATTAATTTGCAGCAGTATTTGCTCCTTTAAATATTGCAGCAAAAAGAGCAGCCTTTTTATTGATATAAGAAAAATAATAAGGATATTTTTCATCTTGTCTGCCTTTTTAGCTACTGAATGAAATATATTGAAATACTTCTTTTTCCTTACTTGCCTACTTTTCTAGCATGCATTTGCTCCTCCCTACACCACCCATCCTCTCTGTTTTTTCGTAGTGTCTTCAAAATTTGGAAATATCACTCTGCCCTGCTCCCCTAAAAAGAAAGAAAATTGTGAGACTCAGCACAAGTTCTTAATTTTTTTAAGTCCCACATAAATACTGAAAGACATTTTGGAAATAAAAGTCTTAATGAGTATGGGGGGAGGGGAAGCATTAAAAAGCAAAAAAGGACCAGGGAATTGTTTTGTTTAGTTTTATTTAAATCGGTCTTCTTTAACCAGAAGTCCATTGGAGGTGTCCCTTGCAGACTCTGTCATGATATACATGATATACATGATATACACATCACAGATGTCTTTTCACCTTTGTGTGCTCTGTGAGATGGACCGATGGGTTCACTTCTCTGCATAACCTGCTTTAAGGAGCACTGGACCAGGTTGCCCAGAGAGGCAGTGGAGTCTCCTTCTCTGGAGATCTTCAAGGCCTGCCTGGATGCAACCCTGTCTAACATGCTCTAGGTGACCCTGCTGAGCGGGGAGGTTGGACTAGATGATCTCCAGAGGTCCCTTCCAACCTTTCTGATTCTGTGATTCTGTGATTCTATGAATACGAAATACAGAAAGATGCTGTATGAACACGAGTAGTTATTACTGTTGGGTTATTTCCAGCCTTCCCTCTGTATTGCAAAAGTCATCAACTAGAAACTGCTGCATTGTTAATGCAGTGAACTCCTGTGTAGTCTTTAAAGGGCAGGCAGTATAGGCTACTGCAGTGGAGGTGAATCCAAGTCTGATGTTCTGCTTACATTGCCCACCCGTTTTTAGCGCTAGTCTCCCCCAGTCCAGAGCCCCTGCTCTGATAAGGAAGCTGAAGGTGAAAAGCTTCTATTTTGGATTCTCAAATTCAAGACCTGTAAGTGCAATTTTGATTAGCTCTTTTTGATGTCAGTACTGCTGTACACCTATTCTAATAAATCTTTTTTATTTCCACACCTCTCCTGTCATATAAGTAATGATCTTAAATACTCAAACAGTGTTGTCTTGCTGTTTAATTAAATAAACTCTGCTTGGGAAACTTAACTAATGTCTAGAATGTGTGGATGCACTCACTAGGGTTCATCTTCCCTTCCTGTGTCCTGCAACAAGCTTTTCAGTTAAACAGCCAGAGGATAAGCGTGGTGCAAATACAACGTTTTGCTAAGTCGCAATTGCTGCGCTTTGTTGGCCTGTTTTGATGTTTAGTATGAGGTGCAAGGATCATACACACGTGTAAACCAGTAGCTTGAATGCATTTAAACATATGTTAAAATGCTTTGCTGAATGAGTGCCATCTGGAAGATAAAGGGGACAGTCTCGCATGGAGCACTTTGCATTCAGGCTTGACCAAATCTATGTATGACTGAAGGTCGTGGAGTGAATATGTTCACAGTCCTAGTCCAAGCCATAGCTAACACCAGTGACATATGCTTGAATTTGCTGGCTATAGCTTATAGCAGAATTCCTCCCCAGAGCAAAGCTTACTAGCAAAACATGAGAATGGATTGAATTGCATAACTTGCAAGTGCTCGTAGGAGTTGCTGCTATATGTTCTCTGTGCATATGTAGGCGTATAGATATCTGGATCCTGTGTGACAGGATATTTCAAAACCAGCTGTAGTAATATAAGCAACAATATGTGGTCACTGAAAACAAAAAAAAATGAAGAGGCTGAAAGTGAGTGAATAAACTATAGGACAGATGTCATTCAACAGATTATTTAAACAAAGCTGGGAGATTGAAAGATAGATGATTTAAGATGGAATCGTTGCATTTCCCTAGCTGTGAGCCCACTCCTGATGCCAACTTATAATACTACTTCACTTGGGATATTGCAGTAAAACTGTGTCTTTCAACCACTGGGGCTACCTGAATTACGTAATGTTCTGCGAATTTTCTGTCCAGCAAAAGATCTCTTTCCTGGAGGACACAGAGCCAAGCAAGAAGTAACTCTTACATGCTGTCATGAGACAGAGAGGCTGGTATCCACAAAGGAAATGGGACCAGGAGGTAGAAATACTTGAGGAAGCAGAACATTTTGCGTTAGCAGTGTAGAACTTACCACTACCTCTAAGAGGTGTCTGCAGCAAGAGGAGAGAGGAAGTGCAAGCAGAGAGGTAGAATGCCAGACCAGATGGCACAAAAAGGAGCAGGCACATGGGAGATGGCTGGGCAGAAGGTGACCTCCAGAACACTCTCCTCCAAAATGATGGAATTTCTCCATTCTTCTGTTGTCAGCATGTGGTTATAAAACCAAAATTATAGCCTGCAGAATGCACTTCAGCTCCTCACAGAGGGACAGCAGCAGGATACCGCTGTCAGCCCTCCAGTCATGTGGTGGCTATCAAGGCTGCAAGTTTTCCAGCCAGTTGGGTCGCCTGTGGGCACACCACTGTAAAGGCACATGATAGAACGGGTATTGGGATGGAGGACAGCTTCCTCAGTGTTTAGTACAAAACAAAACAGATAGGAGATCATACAAAAAGATATGTGAAGAGGTTGCCAGTGAAGCATGCAAAACCAGAGCTGTACTTGAAATAAAAGTTGTCTTCAGGATAACAACTCCGGCTTCCTTTCCATTCCTCGCTTGCTTCCTTGCCAAAGTCTTCATTTACACTGTTTTTACATGTTGCTTTGTCACCTTTGAGTATTTAATGTTGTTCTTTTTCCAGTGTTTTAATGCGTAATGCATGTAAGAAGTGTATGTGTACTTTATCCCTTCCCTTTCACAGATGCTCTTAAAGACCCACCTCTGTAGCAGCCTCTTAAAGCATGTCTTCTTAAAATCACATTCACAAACCACTCTGCTGTTACTCTGTGTATTGTTTCTCCATGGCTCACACCCTCCCTTCTCCTGCCAGCCATGCCCTTTCCTTTGGTCCAGCCAGCTCAGACTTGAGGCAGCCAGCAGCTCCGTCTTGCATGGCTCCAGCTTGCTGTGCCATGTGCCTTGCCTCCTTGCTGCACAGCTCGCTGAAGGGCATGCTGTGGGACGGCTGTCTGCTGCCTCTGCTGCATTCATGCAGGTTTTGATTACTATGCATGCTACTGGTGTCGAGCTCCTGTCGTGACCCAGCGCTCCATAGGAGGAGCAAACGAGCTGAGACGTCAATGCAAAAAATTATAGCCATGCAAGCTATCTCTGTGCTCAGCTGCTTGGAGAGCGCATACATGGCTTGTGTGACAGCAACAGCGCACAGAAGCAGCAATGAAATGCAGTTAGAGATACAGCTGGGAGACAGGCAGCAAGACAGGCACTGGTCCAGTGACTAAAATGATCCTCCCGTGAGCCAGCCTGCAGTGCCTCTAAAAGTGGCTGACTACTACGCAGGAGCTCGGCTTTCTCTGCAATTACTCTGTGGTGTAACTGAGTTCCCCTTGGTGACTGCAGTGTGTGTTCTGTTTTCTTTTCTTTTTCTGTCTCCTTCTCTCTGTTCCTGTGCCCTTTTCTCCAGGATGGCGGAAGCAGAATTGCACAAGGAAAGGCTCCAAGCCATAGCAGTAAGTCAGTTTCATTTTACTTGCTCTTTTGTCTGTGGCTGGGGGAGCTGTAAGTTACTGAAGCAAGGGGAGATTCCAGCACAGTGGCTGGAAAGCATTTAGAAAGCATGGCTTTTGAGAAGTTCTGCATGGAGTTTTCCTTTTGGGAAATGACTGGTTAAAGTCTGTTTTGTAGGATTTGGCTGAGAATAAGAGTTCTGATGAAGTGCATTGAGCTGACATGTGCAGAAAAAAAAAACTGTGAATGCACAGTGGCGTGCTTAAAAGACTGATGATAGAGAAGAAAAAGAGAAATAAATGGGGAGGAGGGGAGATTGCAGGAGAAAATCAGTACTCCTCTAAGAAAGATGTTTTCACACTGTGGGAGTTTTAGCTAAGCTGATTAAGAAGTTAAACCAAAATGATCTGCTGCAGAGTGGCTTTTACTGCAGAAAATAATTCTGACATTATTACTTGCTAACACAACCAAATAAAAAACGTGTGTTATTGAAACTGTCTGATTATTTGATCTGCTAATATTGAACTGTCACCTGAGCTCCATAGCTGAGCACATGCTTTGAGACAAATCCTCTGCTGAACTGCATCCTGCCAAGGGGTAAAGTTTAGGCAGAATTTTGTCCCATTTTAGCTAAAACTTTTGTTTTCACATCTGGTGCTAAAATCTAATTCGGAGTGAGCTATAGGCTGAGCTGGTGCAGACCTCAGTGGAGTGTGGGCAGTGATACCTAGTGAGGATACCTCAGTGTTTAAAAACCATAATCATCATGACATATAGAAATTGCCAGCTCATCTAGTAAGGCAAACACATCATGTCAAAAGCCCCTTGTTTCTGTGACCAGTGTTCATCTGCTGACCCCACATAGCCTGCCCTTGTTCCAAGTGACATCCAGCTCTTTTTCTTTTCCATGGTTGATATGTTAATGCAGCTGTGTCAGAGCACAGTACGTGCTGATGACCATACATTTCAAATCTGAAGTGAAAAGACAGAAAATGACAGAATCTGCTAGGATTTTAATATTTTCTTCCCCAGTTTCACCAATGATCAACAGATGCTATGTTTTACTATAAATGACACAGATTATAGATTTCCTTTGTAGTTAGAGGAATGGCTGTTGCTGTATCAACTTGTTTTTCTTAAATCTATTATTCTGCTGACAGGTCCATGGAGATTTAAAATAACCAGCTATAAACTATTTTTTTTTTCATCCTTAACATGTTTCCTATATAAGATCAAATGATATAATTGATTATGGGAGGAAAATATTGTAACTGTCTTATTTTCAAACAATGGAGAATAGCTGTTTTTTTTTAAAGCTGATGAAAGTTTTCTACCAGCATAGGCATTACTAATTCCCAGCATTAAAGCATTAGTAACGTTACTACAGCTAATTCTCACAACTGTCTCTGATTTTGGAGTTCTGTGTCAACAAATATGGAAGAATTACACTGCAGAAGTGCTAAATGTATTACAATTATATAAGTGTCTGAAAAAAATTGTCTTCAAATTAAAAAAATGGTTTATATGTTTTATATTACTTCTTCCTTTGTCTGCTATATAACTAACAGAAAACCAAGTGGCATCCATTTCCACTCCACATGATGTGCATCAGCTGCATACCAAAGTGACTCAGATTCTATGTTTCATGCTTTGCATTTCACATCAATGAGGCCATAATGGATATAAAATTATTATCTGCTATATGGTAGCTTTTTACACTACATTTATGCTGATTTTGGGGAATCTAGACCTTCAATATATATTTCTTTATGGGTTCTACTTCTGTAAAGCCTGCTAAGCTGACTGTAGATAAAATATACCTTAGTAATAGATACAGTGAATTCAATTTTGAATGATTTAACTACAGTGTCAGAAATAGCCTTGCTTTAAGATTGAATCTGAGTCCACAAAGTGATTTGTTTGCTTATATGTTCTGCAGAGCAACAAGTTGTCCATACAAATTTCTGCGGTAACTTTTCTTGCTTGGAGTGCTGCAAAAGTTATTCAGATGCAGAGAAGTGTATTTCTAATGCAAGCTTTGCTCCATTCAGGATGAACCACATGACATGAGTTAGACGATGTTTCTGCTCTACCCCAGCTAGGTAAGGAAGGTCAGTCCTCAAAAGTTACGCAGTTTTGTAGACAGGAGAATGGTGATATTTCAGTTGAGCTTGGTGTTACATGTAGAAACTCAGTGGAGAAAAGCTTTAACTAAGCTGTATCATAGTCAGAGAAGCAGAAGTTAGCTACAACACTCTATTATCAAGCTGGCTGAATGCTAAGCATGTAGAAAAAAGGCCTATCCATGGTCATTGACACTTCTACATAAAGTTGCTTGCCTTTGTAATCACTATGGCAAATGATTTGGTCAGGAAGAGAAGCAGGGTAAATTTTAAGTGTGCATCACAGAATACCTAAGGAAATAAAATCCAGACCTGGAAATATGAATATTTTCTCCAGAAGACTGACACCTTTCTGAGAGTTCAATTTTATACTTTTTTATTCTGGATAATCACAATTTTAAATGTACGCTTGTCTGTCAGAGAGGGAAGTATAATGAGAAGAGAAAAAAAGGGTTCTAACTGTTAGGATATTCACCTAAAATGTGGTGAATGTGAGTTAGTCACTTGTTTTGCCAGCAGCAAGTATTCATCCTCTCTGTGCATTCATCTTCCATCTGTAAGCTGTGAATAATGGACTTTGCCCTTGTCTTGGAGAGCTGTTAGTGATGCATAAAAGACTGTGGAGTACTTGGATGCTATTGTTTTACCAGGGTAAGACACAGCCAAATAAGCTATTAAAAATAGAACGTGCAATTCAAATAAAATGTAGGCCTTAAACATATGTTTTTAATACCGTGATAAGTCCTTAAGCTGTGATTTTTAGATCTTTCTGTTTCAGAAGTTTCCAAAATTCCCTACAGCAAGTTTAGGATGCTGCAGCAGTCTGTTTTGAGAAACAGTGATGTGAGGAATTCTCTCTGTTTAGGAGGAAAAATACAAAGTTTGTGGCATGGAGATCTTATATGGCAGCCTAGAATGGCTGAGTTTTCTTGAGGTCACATGGGATCTCCCAACTTGTGTACCATGTGTGTCACAAACAGATACTGATAAATCCTTCTGTCATCCTGCAGTGTTCCTAAGACCTATGTTTGAGCCTTACCTAAGATAACCACAACACAAGAAGATGGCTCTTGTGCCGTCGGTGGAGTGGTGCCCGCTGTGAATGCAAGGCAGACGTGCTTTGCAGGAGGCCCACAGGAGGTTAAAACAAGAAGTAGAAAAGGTGGGCTGTAGCTGGTAGCAGTCTCCTCTTCTAAACTCGTTACTATAGCAGACTTTGGAGTGTGCATTTGCCCTTTTCTTGAAGTAATGGGTAAAATTGTAGGTAAAAAAAAAGGGAAACATTTCTGTGGCTTTAAAAAATGTGCCTGCTCCAAGTCGCTCAGAAGTTTGGAATGCTAATAGTCCCAGAGGAAGCAGATTTAGTGGCCAGAGAACAGGTGAGCTGAGCAATTTATCACACTTTGGATAAATAAACTGCATGGCTCTGCAATTTATTAAATGGCTCCATTCTCTTTGACTGAGGTATCACCACCAGATAGCAGCATATAGACAAGCATTTATGAAATGTAATTTTTTTCTACAACCTAACTAGCAAGCAGCTATAAATCTGAAAAGTGGGGACACTGAATATGTATCAATGTATCTGAACTATAAGTATGCATATGATATGGGGAATATGTATCATATGTATATAAAATGAATTAAAAGTGATCACTGGCACAGTTCACTTAGAAGAAATCTTCCAATAGGGTAACAACTAGAACAGGAACTGGATGAGATGTTCAGGTTAAGGAGATGAGAGTCCACAGATGCAAATGGGAAACTGCTAAAATATATATGTTCTTAACAATTAAAAACGAAAATAATGTTGGTTAGCATTTGTCTATGCCCATCTATGAGATCCATTAGTGCACTAAAGTATTAGAGAAAACTGGTTATTGGCATTCAAGTAGCCCTGTGCAAGATAGGTCTTGTCAAACAAAAACATTCTTGCTTTCTCTAGGGGGTTATAAATTTATTTGTTAAGCTCAACTATATGGATCTAACATTACTTGAAAGTCATCAGGTGCTTGACTGAGTACTGCAGAACATTCTAGTTTAAAAATAGCACTCTCCACTATCAGTGTGGTATACCTTAGATGGATTAAGGACTGGCTGACTGACAGATCTCAGAAAGTTGTTGTTAGGAAGATTGCTGAGCAGAGCCTTGTTCCTCTGGAGCAAAGGCAGTGGAGCACTCACAGGAGCCAGTTTGGCAAGGTTTGATGGTGTTCAATATCTTTATTCATACTCTGATATAAATGCAAAGTCAAATCTGATAAAGTATGCAGATAAGACTAGTGAGCCATAAACAATGATAACAAAAAGAAGTCATATACAGCAAATTGGAGTACTTGATAAATGTAGTCAACTTACTAGGCATTAAAATAGGCAAATGCAGAATCGTGCACCCAAGTAATGTGGCCAGCACCAAGGAACTGCATTTTGGGGAGTACGGCCTTTAGCAGGGAACTAGAGATCAGTTTGGGAGTTAATACAACATGAACAAGCAGGAAATGTTTGTTCTGCAAAGGAGATTAGTATCACAGTAGTTAAATAAGTGCTAGGAAATGGTTTGGAGTTTTCCCAGAAGCATATTAAAAGATAGAAAAGAGCATATAGAAAAGTATGTAGAAGAGAGCTGTACATATAAAAATGCACCAATTCTGAAACATCTCTTTGCAAATAGCAGTATTGATCATCTTTTAGAAAGATCTTATCAAAACAGTTTTAGTATTGCTATCATTGGTAATGTAGACAAAGTTAAAATTTTCTTCTTTCTCTCTGTGCTCCAACATGCTGCATTTTTGCGCTGCACACTCAGAAATTGCCATGAGCATCACATGGTGTCTGTAAATTTCTGTTCACTGAAGAGTGAAAGTTTCCTTTTCTCCCCATTCACCTATTTTCTTTCATTCCACCAAGCTACAACTTGTGACTAGTAGATCTTGTTCCTGATATTATTTTACTGTCATGCTTCTCAAACAGTTTTTTATGAATCATTCTACAGAATATTATTCATGAATGTTAGAATCTCTGGTGCTGAGGATCACATGGAAAAATGGCAAATCCATTTAATCATTGATCATTAATAAACTAGTTTCCTGTGCCTTCATTTAGGCTTTTGTTTTTGTCCTTAAAGTTAAGCATGATGTTATTTTCAGACATGAAGCTGGCTGAAGAAGGGCAACAAGGTATGGAAAAACTAAGCAAACTAGGACTCTAATGCTTGGAAAAAAGCTTCATGAGAGATGTATGCTGAAATCTATAAGCTTGTAGGTATTCTGGAGAGGTGGCTTCCAGCCTCACCAAGTCATCCCCAAGCATCTGGTTTTGGTACTGTAAGAGACTGGACAGATGGATCCGTGGTTTGATCCAGCTCACTCTTCCTACATATATAAACACATTCCTGGAGTAGACCACATCTTTAAGTACTTTCCTGAGTTAGGGCATTAAAGAACATTCCTTCCCACAAAGCATCATGAAGCTCATACTGTGGCTATAAGGTTTAAAACACTTTTTCCAGTCCCATTTTTCTCTCATTGTCATATTTGCAATTGTAGTTACTGCTTTGATTAATAATAACCATTATTCTGCAATCTTGTTCTTCGGCATTCCTAGCATCCAAGTTTCAGAAATAGAAAAATGCCTTATCGGTGTCTGTAGCTGTCCTCTGTTGAAGAATGTATATGAATTTTAAATTCTGAGCTGAAAACACTTAAGTGAGACCTTAACAGGTCTCCAGCCTATTCTACAGTGAGGAACACCTGGTGGGGTAAGAACAATGTCGGGAGTATCCTGCTGCAAATATTCCCAGGAAAGTGTTTAGAAGGTGTAAACAAGACATTATCACAAACTAAATCTTAAGATCTATTTTGTGAGCACAATATGAACCTATGAGGGTCCTATGAACCTCAGTGAAAATCAGTTGTGGGAGAGGAAGTGTTATGTTGGCATTTGCTTTAGGATGAAGAGAGGTGGTGTTAAGCAGAAATCTCCAGCCCTGTCCTGGAAAGTAACAAAAAGCATAGGTCAGTTTCACAGGAGGGCTTCCATAGAGAAATCCACAGGAGCACACTTATATCCCTTCTTGACTCCTGGATCATATAAAAAATTGGTAATTCCAGCATAGTATAGAAAAGGTTACAGCCTTTGCCCATTCTCAGGCAAAGCCAAATGAAAATTTCTGTGATGCTTTTAAAATTAACATTTTGAGATTTTGCATTGTTGCTTTAGAAATGTTTATCCATCAGCAATAGAAACGGAAATATGAAGAAAAATATTGCTATCAAGGTATCAGTGAAAACAAGGAACAAACAGATACCAGAAAGTAACTTACTCTTGAGACATTTCTAGACAGTCTCCAGACTTACCCAAACTCAACTGTTTAAATTTAGAATTATTTCCACAGCACATTCCTAGCTCTTAACACATCACCAACATCTCTTGAGCACAAACAAGGAGCTGAGATACTGGCTTTCATTTCATGCTTTTTAAAAACTCTTTTGCAAAAGAGGTTGACAATAGGCGAGAATATTTGGGGGCTTTTTTGGTAAATCTTTGGTAGAGTAAATTTGTTGTGAAAGATTGATTTTTTTTTTTTTTTTTTTTTTTTTTTTTTTTTTTTGAAATTACTGGGCAGCTGTAGCCTGGAGTGTGAGTCTGTAGTAACAGGTGCTGCAAGCCAGTATAGTGGAGTAGATGTTCATGTGAAGTCATAGGTGAGATTTCAGCATTTATATGCTGTCCCAAAAGTGACGGCTGGCTGTATAGCTGTGATGGTGGTGGAATGATGGAACAGCGATGTTCAGTATCTCCTGAAGTGCTCTTGCTCTTCCAAAACTGGCTGCTTGTATCAAGCTTTTCACAAGCTTTGCAAAAACAATTTTATTCTCATACAGAATGAGCTATCTTTCATGAATTAAATCCTTGCAAAGTAAAGGCATTAGCAAACTGGCTGGTCTGGAGCATTAACTCAGGAAAGCCCCAAGCTGTCCACTTGTAGTAAAATATTAGGACTCACAGTAGTAATATGTAGTTTTGAGTCCCTCTTTGTGAGTAGGTGCCATGGCATTCTGCACAGAATCTAGTGAATTTATTTACAAATGGTGAAGTAAAGTACAGGGAAGGGATTTGTTTGCCTGTTCATTAGCAAAGCTGACAGAACCATGAATTCAGTCTCACACTTCCTTATTGAGGTAGGATGACATTGTACATGGTCTTAAGTTTTACCAGCTTTCTAGTGGCATGTGTACCTGCTCAGAATCAATGTATGCTGAAGAGTTGTTCAGATGAAGGATACCTTCTGGGAACAGGACATGAGGATACTGGTATGCTACGCCTGTCATTGTCCTAATTTTTCTTGGGTAGAACAGCCTTTTCTGTGGAGAACTCTGAGTTGGGAAAGTCACTGTGTTTCGAAGAGTTAACATCACCTGAACAAGCTGAGTGGCAGTGAAATGGGTATAGTTTTTGGCAACTGCACACCAGACTTATGTAGTTCTTGATGCACAGATGCTTTTTGTTAGTAGGTTGACTTATAGCGAGGCTGGGCGCTGGAGGCGAGTAAAGAGTTCTTCCTCTTCGCCAGCAAAAACAAACCACCTCTGTGCAAAAAAAAAGCAAACAACCAGTGTAGTTCAGGGAGCTCTTTTTGGAGGGAGATGTAACTACTCTCATCTTAGTTGCTGCCCTTTTCAGTCAGTGCAAAGCTTAGATTGTTTAATTTAGCTGGTGGTCTAATTAATTTAATTCACATTGTACTACGAAGTACCAGCTTCATTTATCACGGTCCACAGACGACATCTAGCAAGGTGGGGCTCAGCCAGTCTTGAATGACTAAGAATAGCAGCAGCTGGTGACTGGCTGAAGGTTTGGGACAGCAGAGGTGGGTTAGGAGCCAGGAATGCACAGATTAAAAAAAAAAAAAAAAAAAAAAAAAAAAGAGGGAGAGAGAGAGAGAAGAGAAGAGAAGAGAAGAGAAGAGAAGAGAAGAGAAGAGAAAAGAGAAAAAAAAGGAGAGAGTGTGAGAGAGGGATAAAAGAAAGAAGCCCTCAGTTTACCAACAGAGGGCTAAATGTAAGATGCTTTCCAGCCTCTTGAAGACACTGTCAATCATCACCTGTGCTTCAGCCATGTTCTTTTTCCACAGAGTGTTAAAAACAGCACTGCGTGTGAAAGGAGGTAGCCTGGATAGGCGATGGCTTAGGAGTTCCCACTAAGAGGTCTAAAATTGCAGAAAGAGATTAAAATCCAGATTGCTATGTAATTTATTGCTAGAGGAGGAAGAGTTTAGCAGCGTGCAGCAGAGAGTCACGCAGCTGCAGTCTCTTTATGGCAGCAGCAGGCGCGAGTACGGAGCGGAGAATACTTGGGAGGAGATAGTGGTGCTAAATAGAAGCATCTCGCTGTTAACTAGCTGAGTGCCACAAGCTGCAGCACCAGCCTTCTGTGACTGACTTGTCTTTTCCAGTACACTTCCCAGAGGGAAATGGATTGTAGTACACACACAAACGCACACACGCACACACGCGTGCGTGCACACACACACACACACACGCACACACACTTGTTAGCCGCTCTTGGAACAGGCCTGTATTGTGCCATGTGCTGTTCTCCAAGTGTCAAACTCCCACTGGCATCCAAGGGTTTCCAAAGGATCCCTGATAATCCAGTTGTTTCGCATTTGAGGCATAAAGCAAGCATTTGGCATCAAAGGTATCATTAAATTTATAACTGCAGTACAGGGGGCCAGACTCTCTTAATGCACTGACTTTGGTACAAAATTACTATGTTGTATGTGCTGGTAAATTCTGGCAGCTTTGTGCAGACAGTATAGCATTTGGGAGATAATCCCTTATCTAGTTTTAATTCCTACATACTTTGGCATAAACAGTAAGGCTAGGCTTAATCGTGGTTAATCATGTATTTGTGCTTAATAAATATAAGCATATGCAAGGACTTGCTGCACTTTAGAGGAGCAGGCTCCAGCAGACGGCTGATTCATTTTCTGGCATATTAAGCTGCATCTTTAAGACCTCTTCCTGTGGAAGGGAGAAATGCTGAATTAGGAACGTACATTAACTCATCCCAACGTCACGGCAAAGTTAGTAATTTGTTCTATTTAAGCAAGAGGTTCAAGGTAGCTTCTAGCCAGCCAGATAAAAGGAAAAAAGCTTTTGTAGATTTATAAAACATAACCAAAAGCAGTCTAAACAAAATCTCTACAAAGTGTACCTCAATGTTAGTGATAAACTGAGAAATATCATTCCTTTGCATTAAATTTGGACTTTGGGAGATTCGAGAAATGCAAGATTTATACTGAAATTTATGTAGGATAGCTGAAGCTTATCTGTGAAATAGAGAAGTATCACACTTTCCATTTTCATTTTCCTGGGTGTCTAGAAGAGAAATAATAGGACTTAATGGGTTACAACTATTTTATCTTTATCATGTGGGACATCACACATGATTCTGAGTAAAGCTTTTTGTTTTTTGATAAGATGGATGTGACAATGGATAGTACAGACTTCTGTCTCTATGAATTGCTCTGCAGTTCACAGGACTGAGTATCCCACAGAGGAATTGTTCCAGAATAAGCAGGTTTCCAGTCGAGAAAACTCTTTACATTAATAATGATTTTTCTGTGTAGTAATTCATAATAAAGGAGGTTAGGTTTCTTTTAAAGATTATTCCACTGCAGAAAAGAAGGACATGGGCAGCACTCCTGAACTGGAGAAAGATTTCAGGAATTTCCTGTTAAAATTATGCCACAAATCTCTAGGGAGTTTTGGATGAATTCCCAGCTGCATTTAGCCACTTTCTCTCTGGAGCATGCTAAGCCATCCTGCCTTGCCTGAGAACATATAGCCCATGAAAGAATTTCTGAAAAGCAAATGTAAGCAAACAAAACTGACGTTCGAAGTCAAAGTGCCTACAGCTCCCATTTCTACTTGCTATTGGTATTGGTCTGTGACATTCGGTAGGAAATGTCCGGCCTTACTTAGACATGTGAGGGAATGAAGATGGTCTCTGATTTCACTCTGTTACTTTGGAAGCATATGCTTCTTCAAAATTTCATGAAATAATTTCATTTTACAGTGATGTGGATAACGTTGACCATATGACTGTGGCTGGTTGTAAAGTTAAAGGCTCTGAAAGATCAGATGGCCCTGGGCACTTATTTTCATTATCTGTATTGAATGTATCTGTATTATCTGTATATGACAGTAGGGCACATGCTTTCTGGAGAGTGTTCTCCCTCAGTGCTGAAGACAGAAGTGGCATCAGGCTGTCTACATCCCCAGGCTGCTGTGGCACAGATGACCTCACTGAGAGTGAAGTCACACCTGCATGGCTGGCTGCATGGTTTATCCTTTTGGCTATGAGTGGCACTCTGAGATGCCCTGAGAAGCTTAACTAAGAACAGGGTCAAACTACTTTCTCATCAGGTTTTTTTTTTTTGTACTGATCACACCCCTGTTTTCTGATTGTCATTTTAATAAATTTAAAATTATTTGAAATAAATATGACATCAAGAAATGATCAAGATAAACCTGGCATTAGACATACAAGATTTCATAGTAGGGCTTGGACTTTGAGCTAGGGTCTGGGCTGGCCTGGAAAAGGAAATACTGGGAAATAGTTCAGTGGATCTTGAGCTCTGGAGCAATGTGATGGAGCTTTCCAGATTCACATGAGCTAGATTTTGTTCATCATTAATCAACATGATTTTTATGAAGACAAAGGTAATTTGGTGAGATGTGATTGTGGACTTTAAGGAGTGCTCTGCATGCTTCTAGTAGACATACTAAATGCCTAGTTATGATACATTTGCTATTTAAATCATCTTTACATGCTTCACTTGCATCTTCCAGTCAGCACTGCCACTGGAGTTTATGATTAGTACTCAATAGCATCATGACTGTGTTACCTGGATGGAAAGCTCCTGTGTCCATCCCCACCCAGCAGTCTCTGTCAGGACTTTGAGCAAGCAGATGGGGGTGTTGTAAGCCTGGATTCACATGAGCAGGGTCACTTTTATCCAGAGCAAAGAGAGTTTCATCAAGTCGAACTCTTCAGTCAGCAGAACCTGAAAAACAGTTCAGAACAGAAACAGTTTACAATTGGTTTCAAGCATTTTGGACTGTTTGGCAACGTGCTAGAGAGCAAACGAGGAGACATGGTGCTCATGTTTTAGACTGCAGGGATGGGGAGTCCCAGACCTATCAGTGTATCTTCAGATCTCCAAGAGGTTTGGAAATATACTCAAACCATCTGAAAGTAAGCAATTGAAAGAAAACAAGGAGGTGAGATACTAACTTAGAAGATGCCTCCCTATGGAAGCATGGCCCAGATGAAAGTAAAGGGATATGTACAAAAGCATAGAAGACTAAATCAAGAGTATATATATACCAGCAATTCACTGTGAAAATGAGAACCTGCACAAAACAGTGTCCTCCCTAGTCTGGCCTTGTTTTGGTTCTAGACAGTGTTCCATGAACTACCTAAATCCTAAATAGAGCACAGTCTAATGATAACCTGTGAATGGCTGGAAGAGATTGTGAATAAACATAAAAAGTAGAGTACAAAACAATACTGACAGATTACTAACCTTTTCAGATTATATCTTTAAAATAAGTGAGAGATTCTTAATACTAATCAATTACTGGATATCAGCTCTGAAGAAAAAGATGGGAGGAATATAGTTGAAAAACAGTTGAACATGACTCAGTGATCTCTTGCGTCACGAAAAAGGCAGAGAGGCTGGCATGTGTAGAAAGGAATGCTGCTTGTAAGTTGGCTTTCTGCTCTGCTCAGACCAGTCATAAATGTTACTCTTCAAAAAAGACATTGATCAAATAGAGTAGAGTCCTGGAGAAACAGGAAGGTCCAGGAGAAATAATCATAAGTCTAGCAAAATGATCTCTGAGGAACAGCAGAATGAGTTGGAGTTGTCTAGCCTACTGAAGAAAATACCAAAGTTTAGCTGATCTTGTTTCAGGGTGAGAGAAACTCAATAGTCCTTCTAGTCTTTGAATTGGCTGATAGTATTTTTACTTGTTCTCAGACATTGTTTAGTTACCCATTTATAACAGCTTATACATAAAGGGATTCTTCTGCAACCAGTCTGAGACATGAAGCACAGTGCTTCTCTGCGACTCAGCAGTTGACACATGCACACCTGTAAACCCAAGAGAATAATTTAATTCAAATGTAGTGGAAGAACTGGGAAGCTTGAATGGTTTGCTTTGAATTTTCCACCACCTATTTGTGTGGATAGTTAGTCACTGGAGTTCAGATAAGCCTAGTAACATGATCATGTCTGAGTTTGTAATATTCTTGCTTTCACTGAACTTAGATCACCAGTCTCTACACTGTTCAGTTTCAGTAGGGGCCCTGTCCTACTTCCAAACAAGTTAATAGCAATTTTGCATCTGATTTCAATAGAGAGCAGGAACAATTATCCTCATATGTATTTGTATTATTCCTGACTACTGTGTGCTATTATCAGTGTATAAAAGGTCTGATGTGAGCTAGACCACAAATCCAAGCCAGATTTTCCAGAACAACAAGTGACACAGCTTTGGGTAAATAGAAGTAAGTGGAACTCACTAGTCCTCTAGATCTGAGTGATGCATACTTTGCTGTTGTCACATGCTCTTATCACTAACACAGAGGCGTAGTTAAAAAGTGACTAAAGTCGCCTATTAAAAGTCCAGCTTTTCAAATAAAAAGGGTGTCTAGCTTCCAGACTCCACCAACTCTCATTTGTTAAAAGGGTGCCAAATTCTTATGAGAACTTGGGTCTCTTGATTACTCTTTCCTGCTTCTCTTGATTACTCTTTCCTGCTTCTCTTGATGTTACCAAGACTCTGAATATTTAATAACCTTTGCTAGAATAAGCTTCCCGTGCATTTTCTGGAGTTTGTAAAGAGATACTTTTGCCTCTGAAGCATTCTTCTGACAGGTGATTTTTCTGTTGCTAGCTAAAAACATTGCAAAGAGAACAGAAGATAATAACAATCTTGATTTGCTCAGCGTGGGGAGAAAGAAGAGGGAGGAAAAAATCAAAAGAGCATTGATTTCCAGGGAAATTGCTTTTATGGTTTCTCTGTTGATCCTGGGAGGTGCAAAACTTTGAAGATTTAACAAGCTAGAACTTCCCTAGTGCTTTAGCTAAAAATCAAATGGGGAAGAGACCCTCAAACTAGCATAAAATAATGCTGAGTGAAAAGAATCAGGACAATACTGTTACTGAATTTCATTGTTTCTCTCTTTTTCTGGCCTAGCTTTTTTCCGAGTAGCCTATGAGGCTCATCAAAGGCTGCACTGCAGGAAATTTTGGAGTAGATTCTACAGCAATATTTTAGAGTTGAAAAAAGAATTTATCAGAGGACTTTTAGGGGAAATGAATTGTCAAGGGCCCCTAGAAACTGTGGCTTCATAAACACTTTTTCTTTGTGGCTACATATTGACCTGTATATGTGGGAAATCTTTCAGCATGCATTAAGATAGGGCAGCAGGTGCTCAGAATATAGCACAGCTTTACAAGTTTATCTTTCTTTCCACATTTTAATGCTGTGCACATCATATTGAAGAAAGTGAGCAAAGATGGCTTTTTCTGTTGACTTTCTGTATTACACGGCATTTCAAGTAGCTTCTCTTTTTTCGACAGTATTTTTTTAACTTAGTAAAACTCCACTTAAAGCATGAACAATGAATGATTGACTTGTTTATGGATATACTGTTCATATATTACATGTTTCTATGTATGATGCAGAATTGCAGATATTGGGTACTTCCTGAAATGCAAGGATCGCAAAACTGGTGACCACCTCCTATTCTGTTGTGGCAACAATTATGTCCTGAGGTTTAAACTATACCATACATCACTTTGGCCTATGATTTGACAGCTTAACTGTTTGTTTTAAACATGTTTTTTGCCCTTTAAAAGAAAGCTCTTTTGGTTAATTAAGAAATGCAGGGCTTTTCTGGTTGGTCCACGAGTTGGGGCCTTTTACGATAAAGTGCATCACTGTCTGAAAAATGACTGTGTTAATGTCTTTCAGAAACTCAATCTGCATTGTTTTTTAAGGCTTACTAGAAATGTGTTCCATCTAAAAAATGTTGGCAATGTTTACCATTGCTAAAAGGCCCAGAAAGGATAATTGCCATTTTTGGGGTTATGTCTGCACTGCATAGGAAAGTACACCTGGACACGGATGAACATCTAGTTTTTGGGTCTGCCTGATACCCAAAAACAAAAGCTATGTGACAAATCAGATGTTTCCTGAAATGGGTATACAGCAGATCGCAAAGGCAGTGGAAGCAGGTTGGTTATCGCAGCACCAAGTTCAGCACAGAGTAATTAGAAGAAGCACAGCTGTCTCTTCACTGTCCTGTGGTGTGTGGTATCTTTTAGTTCCTAGCCTGATTCTCAAAGTTACATGCCAAACAGCCTTAGTTCCCTTGGTAAACTCAACACAAAGTCACAGCTGTTTCAGAAAGTGAATTATGAAGTTACTTACGATTTCTTCCAAAGGCTGTGTTTTGCCTGCAGAATTATCTTTTTTTCACGGGTTACATGCAATATGGTATTCAAAAAAAAGTCACAACCTCTTTTTTTTTTCCGCTGCTGTAAGAAGGAGTAGCTATGTCCGCAGTTTTTTTCCTGACACATAATGAGTAAAACCAAAATTGTCAAAAGTATCCACTAACTCTGAATGGTTGGCATGGGACATTTTCAAAGGCTGTATTTTTCAGCAAAAAGATTTTTGATAATAGTTTATATTTCCAAAGTGCCTCACATGTTGATGTAAAACTCAAGAAATTTTAATGCATTTGTTTTTTACATCTATCAGACATCCAAAATAAACCCATATTATGACAGGTCAGATGTTTATTGAAATGCGTTATCCTGTGGAGAGTTAGAATACTTCATAGGTAAGAAGTTAAGCATTTTCCTGAGGTATCTAACCAGTTTCACAAGTTTCATATATTTTGATGGGGGAAAAACTGTACCTACTTTTCCTTTCGAACATCTATTTCATTGTTGGCCTTTGTGCTATTAAAAATTAAGTTAATCAGTGTTACTGTGTTTGTTTTGCTCTTATGCAAAAGTGATGGAAGAAGGAACGAAGCAAATCAATTCAATCAGAAGGAACAGAGGACATGCCACTGGAGAACAGACCATTGGCCGTGTGAAAAAAACACATGGGAGAAAAAAACTCTTTAGATTCAGTTTATGCTTTGTCACTGAATTGTTCCATGACATTATTCATGCCACTTAAACTTGTGTCTGCCTCCCTGAATGGTGCTTTGAAGATGGGGCCTCAGACACAAGTGATTTCCTGATCTTTATTTTTCTGTCTCCAGCAGTCCATGGAACTAAAAGGAAGGCAAAGGAAACCCCATTATGTACCTTCTGAGTACTTATGTACTTTCAGGGTATTTTTCTTTCTGATCCAGCAATGGGCAGAAGAAATCTCTATTGTTCATTATTGGCATTAGAGCAGTGCCAGCTGAGATTTAAGCCCCATTGTGCTAGCACAATAGTGAACACATGCAGAACATCAGCCTCCAGCTGAATAGGGGTCAAGGAGAGATGTGAAATGAGCACAGAAAGGTGAAATGATTTACCCAGGGACATGCAGCAAGCTGAACCCTGTAGATAGCTCTTTCAACTATCACATTAGCAAGATACCCCACAGATATGTCCTCATTAACTGTAGCTGTCTTCCTGCTCCATTCAGAGGTTCCCACCCTCCTCTGAGACCCAGAGTCAACTGAAATGCTTCTGTTACCAATGCAAAGTGACTCCATGAGAGTGCAGGAGTCTTCTTAACTGTTTTATTGCCTGCAGGATGCTCTAACCCTTTAAAGCCTTCTGCAGAGCTTCTTCTGTGAGCTTTCAGACAATTTAATTAGCCGAAATCATAGAAAACAATATTCTTCATCTTTCAACATGTGCTAGAGTGCTCTTCTTCAACACTGGTTACAGAATGGGCCATCAGTTCATGTACCAGTTTCCTTTTTTATCATTTTCCTGCACACAAGCAGCCTTATCAATGCACTTTCAGAGATACTTAAGAGAGGTTTCAAGACCAGGATCTGTTTTGAATGTCTGCCTGCTGACTCTGACACAAGAGGCATTTGAAGCTAGGGTAGGAAAGTAGATCCAGTCCTATTCACCTTGTGATTTTCCCTTTAAGTCAGATAACCCCCAGCACTGTTACTGATGTGCTCATTTAACTTGCAGGATATAGGTTATAAGTACAGGTTTTGGTAATACATTTTGCAAAGACAGCGTTAAGAAGCTGATACACAAGTGCACAGAATACATCATGTAGCCTACCCTTATGAATACCTCATGCTTTTTCCTTATTTCTAAGACAGGAAACAAGACAGGTGTATCTCCTCAAAATCTAGTATGATTCAGCTAGGAAATAAATAACCAACTTTTCCTTCTGTGCAGTTACTAAACCTATCGATGTATCCAGTTACCCCTCTTGTTCCAGTTTAGTTCACAGACTCATCCAGAGATTATCTCACCAGACAAGTAACAGCCCTTAGAAAGCAAAATCATTTATACTCTGAACTGATAGAGTGGCTTTAGGAAAGAGAAGCATAAATGGAAATACTTCTAGCTATACAGAACAGTTCTGTCCAAGACATTACAAATCACGTAACTTTTTCTGTGGCTTGTATTTTCAGAACTGTGACAGTGGAATGGATGATTTTTGTCTCAGCCTTTCAAGCTGTGATTTTGGACACATAGTGGGAAACTCTGAGGTTTTTTAAAGCAGTCAAGTTTCACAGAGGAAAGCCGAAAGGGTGAACAGGTCGGTGCTAGTTTCCTCGTGTGCATTTTGGGGGGAAGAGAGCCTTCTCCAGTACTGCCAGTTATCAGGACTATCAGCCAGCTACTTACGCAACAAAGATGCATTTGCACATTAAGCAGTATGAGGCACCATGGTAAAAATGTCATGTTTTATTAGTATTTATATTCTCTCTGAATGCCAGTTGTTTACCACAAGGCTGCAAGAAAGATCATTATTGTAGAATTTTTTGGTAAAAACTCTGTAAGATATATCAGAAAAGAAGAATTATGTCTCAGAGGTATTAAGAGCATTGTTGTAAACAGAAGGTAAATGTATTATTGTCATTCTCTCTGAATGCTACATATGCACCAGAACATGCCTTTCCATTAGCAGTTTGTTTGTATTACTAAACTTTTTCCCTTTGTAATGAGTTCATGCAGATCCAAATTTTGGGCCATACTCTGCATGTCATTATCAAGCATAAGATGATAAAGTATTTGTGGTTGTGATAGAACTTGTGTTTGCCTTTCTTGTGCCTTGTTTCATTATCAGACTGATCTGCTTAGATTTTTTTTTTTCAATTCTCTCTTCATATGTATTTTTGAAAATATTTTGAAATAACCAATGTAGGAGTCCCATGCTGGGCTCCAGCAGAACAGCTGGCCACTGTGGAGACAAGGAAAGTAATCTCTTGCATATATTGCCTAATGTATCAGAGGCTAATATGTTTGGATTCCACTTGGGGCCTGGCTTGATATGCTATAGAAAACACTGACTATCAGTGTACACTGGCCAAAAAATCATTGCTATAGAAAAATCTAATATTGAGCACCATGCTTTCTTTCTCCTTCTCTTTGAGAAGGAAAATAAGTAGCTTGTACAGCTACTATCTCCATACATACTTTTGGGCAGATTTTTCAGAACTCAGCATACAGCATACAGCAAGGAAAGATATCAGTGAAAGATATATCCTTGAAAAGACAGTCTCTGTTGTGGCTCCCTCATTGTTGTTTGGGGAGAAGGAAGGGTTATATGTTCATGATATGCCTCTCAGTGTGTCTTTACAATAAACTCCTTGTTGGTAGGTCCAATATGTTGCATGTTGCAACAGGTTTTCCTCAGCAAGGGAAATAAAGCCTAGAAACAAAGGTAGGGAAACAAATTTGTACTTGCATATATTTCTCTTGCTTTTCCTTTGCTTCTAAACATGTTTTCCTATAGTGAGGCAAACCTGTTGCAACATGCAACAGATTGGATTCACCTGTACCTTTCAGGTCTCTTTTTTTTATACTGTTTATCTGTGCATGCAAATTCCAAGACTGCAGTTTATCTATTTTCCGAAATCTTACTGCACTCAAAGCTGACATTTGTGCTCTCAGATCAGCATTTGAAACTGATTCTTTCAGTTTTCCTTTTAAAGACAATAAGTAAGATTTAGTCTTCTTGTATTTACATGCCAATAACTTTCTTTTCACTGTAATAGAGTCTCTTTGGACCACTCTGTTTTTGCAGAGTCAGCTACAAGATGTATTTTAGATGAGAACCATCCATAGCAATTACCACCTAAATATTTTTTTGCATCACATTTAAGAGTAAATTATTCCAGAGGGAAATTCTTGGCAAACTCACTGCTGTGATCATAAACACTACTTTAAGTCATTCATGGTTATAGGAAATGAAAAGGGAGGGGAAACTTTCCAGAAGCTACTGTCTTCACCTTTGATTGTAAACTGAGACAAAAGATTTGTAGAAAGGCTATGGACAGCTGAAAAACAAAACCACATAGATTTGAGTGGAGTTAAATTTTAATGTACCTTCAGTTACTTACTTGGAAACTCTAGTGTTTTAAACTTATCAGCCTGTTTTTTGGTGACAATGTATTACTGACTCATCTCAGGTTCATAGCAAATTATTCATTTAGAAAATAAGCTAGTATCTGATGAAAATGATCAGACTTTACTATCTGATGGACACCAAAGTGGAACTGGAACTATGGAATCATAATGTTACCACCACTTGGGAAAGCAAAATATTTGACAGAAACTATGGCACAATGCAGGAGGAGTGTTTGTTCCTACTGGTTAGCAAGAGACTCCCACGTATTCACATAACTCTATAGGTGAGATTTTAAGAAAAATAGACATTGTGAAACATGCTATAAAATCACAATAATTGGTGAAACAGAGCTGGTCACCACTCTATTTGCTGTTTCTTCTGTGCATAGTCCACAGTGACATTCAGGTAGAAGCCTTTAGTAGTAGCAGGTTTACAGAGCATGAGATCTGCATCTAGGAAGGCAGATTTTACATAAATACTAAAAATCTGCACTTTGAGACCCACACTGAGAACAGGTGCAAAGTTCAGACAGATGATCTGCAGCTACACTCTGCATAAGCTTTTTTTCATGATGTCATCCTTTAACATAGCCTTTGTAGGACAAAATACCATAATTGAATTGTAGCAGTGATGGAGGGTATACATATTTGCAAACATTACTTTATGTCTTCAGACAGAAATCTGCTAGTAAATATAAACAAATCTTATGCTCTATTTTGTAGAATGTATAGGGTATTTTGTACAATATTTCTCGATACTACTGTAGTACAAAGGCAGTGTCTAGTACAGATATCCTTCATTATTGCCTTAAAATAATTCTAAAGTTTCTCATAAAACCCACTTATGTTGCCCATCAAATAAATGGTGGCAATAATTGTGATTTTTTAAATAAAAAATGTGCTGTTAAGTGACACATGTGCACTCTGCTCCTTACTCTAATCTATCATTTTGTAATAGGTTGAAGGCATTCTTCCTTTCCTTCTCAAAATACTGATTTAGCATAGCGAAATATAACCTGGCTTCAAGTATGACTTAGAAAACAACTGGTTTGCCCTAGATTCCTTAACAGATTTTTTGATAGGCTATGCAAGGACATAGGAGCAATATAGAATCACAGGAGAAATAATAGTTTCCTGCAACAAATTAGATCGCTTTGTGCATGCACAGAGGTAACCCAAGTTAATAAATACCTTTCTCGTGCTGTTCACGGAGAGTTTTCTCTTTCCTAATGGAGCATGGATTCTCCTTCTCCATGAGAAGCCACCTCATCCTCAGCTTTTCTGTAATCAAAGAGTATTTTGAACAGTAGGCTAAATGTCACAGGAAGCCATGACAACACTGCATGAAACCTGTGTGTTCAGAAAGGGAGATGGAGGTGGTGGGACTGAGTGTAATGTTTTCTTATATTCTGTAGAAAAAGACATCACTTGTATCTAAAACCAGAATAAAATATCAGTGTAAATTTTCTTGGAGTTTGTAGGGCCTGTTTCATCTTAGCGCATTTAACAGGGTTCTGGGAAAAAGCAGCATGCACTGTACAAGAAATTGTAGTGGAAGCTATAGATTCAGGATAACTGCTATTATCTGAAGTGCCTTGCCAACAGTAACAAGAAATTACAGGCACTGCTGTAATACAGAATAATGAACTATGAAGACTGAATTCACAGCAACATGTGACATGATATGTTCGTGACATATTAAGAGAGACATGGAGCTACTGGAGAGAGTCCAGCGTAGGGCTACGAAGATGATCAGAGGGCTGGAGCATCTGCCCTATGAGGAACGGCTGCGAGAGCTGGGCCTCTTCAGCCTGGGGAAGAGAAGCCTGGGGGGGGATCTTATCAATGTGTACAAGTACCTGAAGGGAGGGTGTCAAGGGGATGAGGCTGTATTCTTTTCAGAGGTGCCAAGCAACAAGACAAGAGGCAATGGGCAGAAATTGAACCTCAGGAAGTTCTGCCTGCACATGAGGAAGAATTTCTTCCCTGTGAGAGTGACAGAGCACTGGGACAGGTTGCCCAGAGAGGAGTCTCCTTCTCTGGAAATCTTCAAGGCCCACCTAGGTGCAACCCTGTCTAACATGCTGTAGGTGACCTTGCTGGGGCAGGGAGGTTGGACTAGATGATCTCCAGAGGTCCCTTCCAACCTCACCTATTATATGATTCTGAGTTGACTTTCGAACGTGCTGTGTCTCAGAGCAGTCTGATCAAGCATGGTGCTATCCACTTTCTGTAGGACTAGTGCTGCAATCTATGCTACATGGCCAGTGCAGAGAAATAGACATAAATTATGGTGTTTTGGTTTATCCAAGACAAACAGAAGTGAGATGGTATGACAGAAGAGCACAGATCAGAATTTACTTGAATAGTCAACAGTTACACAGAAGAAGACACCTTTGCTTTGGCAACATATTACTCCAGCAAGTGAAGGGGGGACACTATTTGACACTTTTAATTAGCATTGCCATTCTCAAATGTTCTCCTTCCTCAATAGAGGTGGATATAACTGGGTGTTGCACGGCAAGTTTCCCAGCATTTAGACATCTTTGGGCGATAAGGAAAACTCACGCTCTTGCATATGCATTTCTATCCAGATCTACAGTTCTCTGTTCCTATTGAAACAGTAGGCACCAGGCTTCATTCTCCTTTAGGAGTGGAGACCCTGTGTGCTTAAATGCTAGATAGCTGCTATTAATTACCTGCCACAGGGAAGCAAGGCGACTCTCCGCTCATCTATCTTAGGATGCTCAAGGGCAGCCTAAAAAAGTCTTTAGCAACACTTCACCTATTCTTCAAGCTGGTTTCTGGCCAAGAGTCAGAGTGGGCTCCCTCCACTCACATTTAGGGGGAATAAAAACACTCACAGTGCTGGTTTGAGAGCTTGCCTAATGCAAACTGACCTTTGTCTAAAAACTCATGCCATCGGCAACCATTTCTAGCCACCCACTGGCAAACGTTAGTATTTACTCTCTTTCTTAGCATAGCATTTCTGCAATATCAAATATCTCTTCCGGATTACGAGTGCTGGACACAGAGGTGTCATGAAGCAGAGCCTTATGAGCTGCTTTTGTTGGCACATGGTTACAGCACTCTGTCCCAATGCCATGTCCTGGAAACCAATGCCCAAAAGGTTTTTCAGTCATGCCTGCAGTTCTGCTAGGTGTTAGAGGCTGAGCCACAGTAGAGCAAGAAGAGAAATAGTATTTAACATACAGCTGAGTAAATTTGACTGTTTTGGGTTGCTTCTTTTTATGTTGATCCAGTTAAGTCACTGCCATTCATAGCTGGCTGACTTTATTTTAGAAACCATGACAAGAAAATCTTTAATAGGAATACTCAAACAGCCAAAGGATCTATCAGGAAATGGAGAAGGAGGATGTTTCTGTGTGGAAAAATATATAGTAGACAAGGTTGCTAACTAGGTGGAAAAAAAGAAGTGCTATTTGTCCTTTCTAGGAACTTATGGAAAAGTGAGTAAATTATTCTTTGCAGCTCTTTCCATTATTTTGCACAGCTTTGAGAAAGGGCTATATAATTTATGTGTGCTCCTGAACTAAAATGTGTGGTCTGTTGATTTGATACAATAAGAGTGCAGGAGCGCTCTGCCTCTCACTTCACTGGTTTTCAAAGATGTCCTTTCAGAAAACAAAGGAAAATAAAGACATTATCTGAAAAGTAAAACCTTATCTTTCATTTAAGTCAGCATAAATATTTTGTTTTTATAAAAAATATTTCTTAATTCTAACTGCTATTTGATTAAACATTCTGAGAATGTAAAATACAAAGATGACTTGCAGAATAGCTTTAATGAAAAAAAAATTAAACAATTTCTACAGTGACTCCTACTTGAGGCATAAAGTGTTATGATTAATAGCTCTGCATTGTCTGTCCCTGACACAAGATGGCCATGTAGCTAATTTCCATGCAGTGCAAGTACACGTGATGAAACAGAGTATTAGCTTTCTGGGCTGCATGTCACCCACAGGCCTGTTTGTTTTGCAGGTCAGCTTTTGCCAATCTGTGTCTCTCCAAGACAAATACAGAAACTAAAACATGCTGTAAAAGTAGAATAGTATATGCTGACTGAGATCCATGAGAAAGTGGCTAGCCGAGAATGATTGTTCAATAGGACATAGAAAGGCAGAAATATGCAATATTTTGGATGTTGATGGTGGTGTGGGTTGGAATTTTTGTCCCTTTTTGGATGCAGTTTTTATTTCTTGTTAGATAGGGACTACCTGCTAGTAAAAATGCATATTATGCAGTCTAGAAAATCAAGTCTTTTATTGAAATTCAATGGATAATGAAAGTAAAATTTGGTAGACTAGACTAGAAATAAGATATAAGAAAGGTTGATTGCTTTAAATCTACAGTATTCATGAAAAATAACAAACATGACATTTATGTTACCTGCAGGAATGAAATATGCAAATACACCCAGAAGATCTCATATTTATTTTGGCTAGGCAGTTTTTGTGCTGAGTGTGCTTGAAGTACCTCTTCTGCTAAGGCTATTGAAGCATTAGAGAGTATGTTTTCTTATAAATATCGTTTCAAATTATAGTCACTGGCTTATTTCAAAAGGATGCCAGCTTCTGCTAGGAACATTAAGTAAAATCTATTAGGTCATCTGCTGTTATTGCCTGTCATAGCATGGGTTAACTGAATACACTGTCCGATCTAGTGATAGTGATAGTGAAGAAGGAAAAATTGCAGGCCTTGTAATCCTCCTATGTCATATAGACTCACAGGAAATGCATGAACTACAGTACATACATATACTGCATAGGAGACTATGATATGTGTTAAATATTGATTACAGATGTATGTATGATTACTATATGCTCAAGCTGTATTATAAAAGAGGTAGATTTTTTAAAAAAAAATAATTAGAAAAACATAATACAAGCTTTTAAGATCTTTTTTAGCTAGACCAAAATGGAGAAAATGCTTATATAAAAGTGGTAGGGCCAATGATATGCTTGACTGAGGTAAATAAACATTGAATAAAGACCTGCAGAGGATCACTATTTTCAAGAACATTTAGTGTACTAAAAACAGAAGTCATGTTCCGCAAATGTAGCTTAAGTGTTTAGTAGTGTTTTCAGAAATCTGCTCCAGGCTCAGCTACAGGAGCTGGTGGCCCACCCTTGGTTAGAGGTCACTGCCTCCACAACACAACCGGTGGAGCAAAAACCCATTGTTACCTCTGTTTAAACTCACGTGGCTGACTTTAATCAGAAGCATTGATGCAGAGCATTGATATGATGTGTTATGCTGGCTCTGCTGTAAGAGAAGTCACTTCTGGCAAAAAAAGTAGTAGCAAGGAGATGGAGAATGGTAGTGTCCTAGAGAAGAGTAGTCCTTTGGAAAGCGAATATGTGCCCATTGGTTCATCTCCACTGAGAGATAGGTCCTACATGTCTATTGCTTTGGGAGGTGAGACTTGAGGACCCCTGGCATTAAAGTCTCATGAAAAATATATCTAGCATGTTCTGCATTGGTTGAATTAATAGTTTTGAAAATCTCTATCAAATCTTATTTTGAAGACTTTTTTTATGGATAACATTTGTTCACATATAAAAATTTAGAGTGATAAAACAGACATGACGTGCTTGATAACTATAAAAGGAAATAATATTTTCTTTCATTGCTCTGGGAATGCTATCCATTTCTCTGTGTAGAAAAAGGAATTGGAAGCATTGCTGGAAAGAGATGTGTGCATCAATCATTCCTGAGTACCCTCAGCCAGAAAATTGCAGACTGCCCCAACAAGAAAACTTACCAACAGAAGCTGAGATAGACAGATTAAAGAGTTATGTATATTATGAGCTCCTGGAAAACAGGGATGATAGTGTTGCACAGACTTGCTAAATTACTGGAATTTATTTGCAAAGCTGGACCAGTAGAGGAAGCTTGATATAGCTGATAAAAAGGTATCCTTTCTCTGCATTTGCTTCATTGTTTTGTTACTGTTTTTTAAGAATGGGACTCAAGCTGGATAGCAAAAAGAGGTTTGGGGCTATCACTATTCATAACGAAATGTGTTTCAGGTAGAGAGCATATGTTTATAATCACCTCTGTATCCACAGATATCTCCTGCACATAACATTCTCACAAAAACTGTTGGCTGTTTCTGTCAGGTTACAGGGCAGTTCAAGCCCTTCTGTTTCCACATGTCTGGCACTAGCCCTGATACCTATATTGTCCATACCTTTCCCTCATGTAGAACCTTCCAGCCCCATATGGATTAAATTCCTTGCTACAAAGAAATTAAGTTAATGAGATCTCACTATATATTTTCCTTTCTGAAACAACTTAAAGTAAGTGGTTTTGGTGATTCCACAATCAGCTAGCTTAATTTAAATATTCTTAGTGGATGCAAGACTCCAAGCTTGTCTCCGGTAGAAACCACAGGTTCTACCTGCGTAATTTTGCTATCATATGATGTACTGCACACACAGTAATAGCAGTCTGAAAGACACAGAGGAAAAAGCCTTTGAGTTCATCTTCTAAATACATAAGTTACTAGCATAAGGGTAATTTTTTTTTCCTATTGGAAGAAAATCCAGACATTTTTCCAACAAGTTTAGTGGGGCTTAGAGATAAGTATCACGGGTTTGGAAATTACCAGAGGGCAATCATCCATCTTTAGTGACATGAACTCCTCTTGGCACTAAAAAGCTCTGAGTTAGGTTTTGGGTTTGGGGCTGCCTCTACAATACTTGCCCATGTGAGATGTTAGAGTCACGTCTCCTTCCTAGCCCTCCTAGCAGAGATGGCAATCATTCAACTGTATTAAGGAAAACCCTGGTTGACCTTAATGTGGGAAATGGATGTTCCTCAGAATAAATAGTTTGCAAATGAGACTCCTAATAGCAAAATCTCAAAAGCTCTTGCATAACTTCAGAAGGAGGAAGTTGGTGCTTTTGACTTTTCCCAGCTTTGAGTCTTCTGGGAGGAATGCAACAAAGGAGCTGTTGACATCTGCATGTAGAGTGGCTTGTGATATACTCCTGGTGGGAAAAAAAAATTACATTCTTATGTTTCATAACTTCACTTTTTGATTTTTTTTAACTGTTAGACTTTGTCCTATTTGAACCTAATTAGAGAGCCAACTATATCACCTCAGAAATAGTTCTAAAGAGTTCCTTAAAGGAGTGACTTAAGGAAATTCTCCTGACACAGAAGTTTAAAATTCTCTGCTACTTCTGTTATAGTAGCAACAATATTTGAGTCCTAAATATAGTTACTCTTCAATAAATATTATTATTTTTCAGTTGTTGCCTCAGACAGCAACACACAGGCACTAAGAGCTTGTTTTTAGATTTAATGTCACCGCAATTTGTAGAATATAGCCCGGTTTAGAACAGCATGTAAACAGCTATCTCAGTGAAGCCAGAATGACTTATACAAATGCACAAGAACATCTTTAAGTGGGGTAGACAAACAGCAGGGTACTTATTACTAAAGCTTTATAACAGATAATCACCACATCTTTTCCCAATGAATTCTGATTATAATTATAGGAAGGAGGAAGCAACAAATACAGACACTGACATCAATGTGTGGGCCAGGAAAAGAAAGAGAAGGGTGAAGATGAAATTGCTGTGCACTGTGAGGGAGATTCATGCAATTATTCATCAGGTGGGAAGGCAAGAAGGAGGAGATGAAAAAAGTAGAGAGCCAGGCTTTGGCACAGTGAATTTAAGAGAACTGCGGGAAGACTTGGTTCAAGCCCCACCAGAGTCAGAGGGAAGCTTTCCTTTTGCCCAGTTAGTTTTGTATCACACCTTAATAGCCTTGTCTCTACTTTAAAATCCTCATCTGAAATGTTTCTGGACAGTTCTTGAAGTCTGTATCTTGGCTGTTCTTGCCTCTCAGGGACCTATGGATAACTTGGAAATAAAGTGGCCATCTATCTACCAACTCCTACATGACAATGTGTCTCAGAACTACCAAGTTTGTGGGCAGCTGATAGGCTTTTTGTTATCATTTTTAGGGACACTATTGGGGTGTACCATCCCAATAGTAACACAAGTGTGACTGCAATCTCATTTTCCCTTATGCTTTACCTTCTGAGGGAACACAGCTGTAAACCAACTGTGTTTCATTTACACTCAGAGCTCTTTTGTCTGCTTCAACTGTTATTTACCTCTCTTTTCTTTCACCCTTTCTTCCTTCTCCTTTATCTCCTACAGTTGGCTCTTTATGGGAAAAGAAGTTGCTGAAAGATGGGTTCACACTTTGAAATGTGCCATTGACTTAGACTTAACATGTGCACTGAGAACATTAAATGTAAGGCAGTTTGTCACGTGAAGTGAAGAATTCCTGGTGATGGGGTACAAAGAATAGTGTGATTACTACCCAGCTTACAATTTCATTGGAAAGAACAGATTTCTCCTAGCATTTTAAGCAGCTGGTGGAGACCCTGATCTCTTGACATACTCAAGCAAGTTGTCAGGTCTGCCACAACACCTCCACAGACTTAACATTTAGAATAACTTCCACCAACCATCTAGAGATGCTGTGTTGATCATTCAAGAGACATGTCCCAAACCTAACATCTCCAGGCTGTCCCAGTGTTGATACAAAACAATTAAAAAATTTGTTTTTCCTTTTTATCCCCAAGTAAAGGACAAATCTGATTCAGACAACAAGCCCCCTTTTAAAGTCTAAATACTGCAATAAAAATAAAGGATCTGATTCTTCAAGTATTGCTGAGCGTGTTTGCTATGAACAACTCCATCAACTCCATTGGATGCACTGGTAGTAGCAGGCTGCTTCACTAACTTCAGTCCAGCATAATTTCAGCTAGATTTGAATGTGATCTATGCCCACAAAAACTACAGGGTTTGTTGCAAGTATTAGCATAGCAGGAGCAGTCAGACTATTTCTAATGCATGACTTGAAAGTCAAGATATTTTCATTTTGCTTTCATTTATTCCCCCTCCCATAATTCATTGCATAGAGAGCTGCATCTAACAGATAGCAGAATTCATTCATTTTTTTAAATGCTTTTTTTCAAATTCGACATCATAAAAAAAAAAAAAAAAAAAAAAAAAAAGATCATGGCTGCAAATCCTGAAAGACATTCAGTGTAGCTGAAGTTCTTCGACTGCACCTATGATAAAGTGACATATTATGCAATGTTTCAGGTCACTTTTCTTTTAAGCTGTACAGTTTTGGTAGAGATGGAAGAGGAGTTGCAGGCTGCCAAGGGACTGTTGAGCGTTCTTCCAAAGGCCTTGGTTGTTTTTTTGTGGCTTAAGAAATGCTAGGCTGGCGGCGATATTTTGGATGCTGGCGCCATCCTGTGGCCCCTTCAGCATGAGCTAGTTTACGTCACTGCCCCAAGGGAACACAAATGTTTTGTATTTTCAGAGTAGAGCCATGGTCTAAATATATACTAAAAAAATTGAAAGCCTTTAATTTTAGAGAATTCCCACTTTTTATTTTACTTTAAACGTTGTAACTATTATTAACCATTATAAATCCATTTGCAAAATGTGATTCAGGATCTGGCTGTACTTAGTTCCAGTTCAGTGCTCTGAAGTCAGCGTAATTGGCTTATGTTGTGAACTATTAGTCATTTTACTCAGCATTTAAAACAGATAAAACTAGGAAGCAATTCTACCTATATAAAAAGGAGATGATACAATTTTTGTGCTTTGGAAAAAAGTTGGTAGTGCTTTAGTGTGTTAAAGTATCTGTGTTAGAGTTAACTGTGTTAGAGGTGGAGAGCAATGATGTAATTTAACAAAAGATCTTTTCTGATAGCTTCTACACTAGGACCACATACATTTGTTTCCAGCAGTGTTTACATGCTGGAAACAAGTGAGGCAACATTTCTTTGGACATTTGATAAGGCCAGAGGGAAAAAAAAACAGAGAAGAATTGATTAAGATAAAGTAGAAGGAAGGAGTAAACTTCAAGCTATGAATGAACTGTTGCTCTGAGTTATGTAACACAATTATACAGATACCAAAAAGAAATTTCAGTGTAACTAAAGGAGTTATGGTGTGGGCCACTGAGAAGACTGTGTTGTTTGCCATGTATTGGTCACTTGTTCATTCTGTCTTCTTACATGCTCATCTTCCAAGGAAATGTGCATTTTTCCATGGGAGTTTTACTTCTGTTGATAAGTTTGATGAGCATAGAGTGTTGTTTGAAGACTAGAAGGAGGGAGAGGTTCCAGCAAAAGATTTTTTGGGGGTTTGATCCGTAGAATAGATGTTTGTAATCAAGTTATGTTTGTCAGTCTTTTTCTGTCTGTACAGAAGATTTTACTCTAAGAAGTGATTTTGTATCCTCCATCTTTCAGTTTCCATAATCTGAAGGACTTGGAATACAAAAGACATAAAATAGGAATCTATTTTGCTGATGGGAGTAGGATTTTTTTTCATGATGGAAATTTGTAATCAGTCTTTGAGGTTGCTGCTGATAATTCCAGCTCACAAAATGCCTTCCAGAAGGCAATTGCGCTATATGATCTGTAGATTATCCAGCTCTCACTGTAGCTAGTTACAGGAAATTGAACAATGATCTTCCAGTAACGTGCAGACCTCACGCATATACCCTATCAATGTACTTAAACTGTGGATACGCACAATCTAAGTTTACCCTAATCTTTTGATTGCCTCACACAAATAGAATGAATTGTTGCTAACAAACGGAAAACATGCACTGCAGAAACCTTTGCCCTCCAGTGGCTCAGATGTGGTGATTCTTGTGACTTTAATATGAATACATTGATTCTCTGTTTATGGCCCTGCTTAAAAGACAGCATATTTATCAAAACATATTTTCAGTTTTCAAGATAGTGTTAAAAACAGCAGAGGTGTTAAACCAACTGCAGGAAGCAGACTCTATGGATGATTATTTTATATTCCACCATGGTTAACTACATTAGCTCCTAAAGAAGAATAATCTGGGGAGGGACTCAGAAGAAATTATACTTGTTGCTTTTATGCATCCATTATATTTATTAAGGATAAAATGGAATCTTATCTGCAAGAAAGGAACAGTGAGGTGTTGTGCAGTCCAAAAAGCAGACCAGAGAAGAAATCATGAGTCCAAGAATCAGAATTTCCTTCCTGATTCCCCATTTGGGAGCTCAAATGTCTCTTTTGCCTCCACTTGGGAGCTCAAATTCTCTGCACCTTTGTTATCACTGAGTTCTTCCCTCCAGCCACCCTGCTGTGCAATGTTCATAGTGCAAGCCCCCCATACACCAGTGGCTGTTTTCATCCTGTGCAACTTTCCGAGACGTTAACATGTTGTACAAAAAAAGTAAGAGACCCCCTTAAGCCCTTCTCCTTACCTGCATTGCCATGGCATCCTGGCAGACCATGATCTGGAGTAAAATGACAAGTTATGCTATGGGGTGTACTTCTGTTCCAGTGAAGTGACAAAGGGTTCAATTGTTAGTAGTGATTGCAGCAGAATAATCTGCTTTAATTCAAGTCTGGAAGTCTGAAACACAGGAGCCCCTGATGTGATGCATTACTCTATTCTGGATTCCTCCCTGATTCTCTGTCAGTTCCTGAAGAAAATGGGTAGAATATTATGGAGAGGAAAAGTCCTGTCTTTCTGTGGGTGACAACCGAGATTCTGTTCTGTTCCAGCTGTCTGCAGCTCTCGTTCATAGTTGATATAGCCAGATGATTGACTATGTGCTCTGGAGAGTTGGGCTAAATGATTATTTTGCAAGCAAGGACTGTAAGATCCGTATTTAATATGTTCTGAAGGAAAAGATCGTATAATGATTGTGTAACAGAGTCTGGACACAATGAAATTTTTTAGACGAAGTCTTTCTCTTTTTGTTAGCATTGCTTTGCTGTGGCTAGCAGCTCGAAGAGTGCTGTGTGACTGGACTAATGGCTATCACAGGACAGAACAAAACTGATTTCAAACCTGAAGGCATCCTTTGGAAGAGTATGGTTTTCCTAATCTTCAATTAAAAATCATCCTTGTACAATGTATAACTCATATTCTGTTACTTGTTTTTGAGGGGGGCAGGGAGGATCTTTCAACAAAAGTGCTCTCTTCCAGAGTAGTAAAGACTGCTTTAAGTGCTTTTGCTCACAAAGGTGAGCAGGAAGAGGTTTATTTAAGTTACTGGTTTTTCTTCCAGAGAAGAAGCACAAGCCAGGTTTTGTGTAGAAATATGTTGACTTTCTTTCTTGAAAAGAAGATCCTAGATATTGTGATGCTTACAGCCCTGAGAGCACCTAGTAAAAGTAAATTAAAAAATCTTACCATCCACAGGCCCTCTTTTTGGATAATGTGAGTAAATAGTCTAAATTACAAAATGCATTTTGCCCTAAGTAGTGCTGCAATATTACTTATTGCTACTTGCATTCCTCATTGTCCATCCATGCTCATGGGAGTCCATGTGATTGCTGTAAGCTGGTTGCCAGCAAAAGGGAGATGCAGAGCTCCTTTTGTGTATTCCTTCCTTCAGCAGGGAGTTTTTGTAGATTTGATTTTCAGGGCTGTGGAGAGTGCAGATCTGATCAATGCACTGATCAATGGCACCTCACCTTCTGTCTCTGTTGCTCACCCAGCAGAACAAGATACTCTGCAGTAAGTCTTCAGTTGTCTTCTTGCTAGAACATTTCTGTGAACTGGGCTACGATTAGTCCCTGCCTGGATGCAGGAATGGCTAGGAAACTCCCCATATTTTAGGATGTGAAGCTTGCAATTCAGTAGCATCATGACATTACTCATGCTGTGATCAGATTCCAGTGGACGCTGCATGCTCTGTCAAGCAAAACTCAGAACTAACTCAGCTTTCTGTAACAACTCGGTGCTGTGCCCTCTTTTCTTTTCCTTTTTTTTTTCTTTTTTTCTTTTCTTTTCTTTTTTTTTTTTTTTTTTTTTTTTTCTTAGGTAGGTAGTCTTACAGCTTGTCATTTTTAAGCAGTTGCTGTGACAGTAGTTTACAAATGAGGAAAATCTATTACTCCTGTGAGCTTGGGGTTGTTTTGTTTTTTCTTCACCCTTTTTATTTCCCCCCTTGATTTTCCAGTCAAGCTGACCCTTGTCACAAGTGGATCCCAGATGGCTTCAGTGGGACAGTAGGCAGATGCTTGCCAGATCGGTGATGTAGTCTGTAAAGTTTATTCTCATTTACTGGAAGAGCATGTGTTGCAGATGTGCAAACAGTGACCTCATTCTGTTCACATTCAAGACAATGGGAGAGGAGCAAAGCCGTTAGAAAATGCCAGTGATGAGATACTTAAAGTACTACTTTTTTTTTTTTTTTCTTTAAGTTATGTTATCTTTTAGGGATTAGTAGGGTGGAAAACCTGTGTCCTTCAACAGGAAAAGATCAACATATACATAAGCCAGAAATCCTGAGCAGGTCTTTGTGGAAAATTAGTTCCCCGGGCTTTTCTGAGCAACCACCTCAGGAATCTTTCCCCTGACAGTTAGAAAACATCTTGATTTCATCAGTAACACTGATCTGAGCTTCTATAGAAGAGCCAGATATGGTTAGGGTTTAATGACAAAACACTATGTGATCTTCCTTGAGCTTTTGCAAAGCTTACATACTGAAATGACAGCAGGAAAGAAGAAGGCACATTCTCATTTCTTCTTGAAGGAACACAGTGGTTCAGCTCTGCAAGATACTAGTACAAGTATCTGATCACAGACCTGCTTGGCCAGAATTTAAGGAAATGGTGGTTTTCAAAAAATGCTAAGTTTTTATCCATTTGGATTCCTGGTTTTGGAAGCTATTTGGTTTGTAAATACTTTTGTATTTGTTTGTAAAAACTCTTTCACATAACAATTAGGACTGCCATGATACTGTTGCTATAACACATAACAGACTCCATAACAGACCTAGTACCTCCTTATGTTAAATTTTGTGCAAACGCAGAACAGGATGACTATCTATGTATCAAGGATCTGACAGACTAATTGAAGTCTTCAGCAGGGAAGCAATTGGAAGTCAAATCAAGATAATGTGAGTAGTGTTATGTCTGCAGTTCGAGATCCAGACAGTCCATCAGAAAAAAACAGGAGTGACTATCAGGAGTGAATAAGGATGGAGTTAGTTTTGTCCTTTTAAATCATTTCACACAAAGCAAATATTGAAGCACTCTTACACTATATGTCTAGAACACAAGTCTGTCAAGCTCCATATGAGCAAAAATAAAGTAACTTTCTAATCTGACCTTAGTGGTGCTTCTCACCACTAAGTGGTGAGACCGTGTGGTCCTCATCCTGTGGGGAGTTGCAGCTAGGCGTTATTCTGCCTGAGCTGTAGGAGTTGCTTGTCTTATGCAGTGCAGCAATTCCTGTCTGTGGAAGCTAATGCAGGGCTAATGCTCCACGGAGACCTGAGTGAAAAGACCTCCACTGGGTTCCTTGTTTCTAAGGGATAGCTGAATTACATATCATACAAGTACTAAAGTGCAGGGAATGGGAATCCAGAAGAAGAACTCTAGTCTTTTCTTTTTATCTCCTCTGCTATATCTGGAAGTAAAATCCCAACAGGCTTCCCAGAATATGCTGTCATCCCTACAAAATTTTGGGATATATCTTTTGTTTGGGGACAAAGGCTTTTAGTTCCATGTCCCCTCCTGCAAGGACCCTCTTCTCTACGAAGGAGTGTGAGTTTGTTCCATGCAGAACTGTTCCTCAGCCTGTAACTGTTTACTGTTCAGGCTCTGCAATGATCCATATTTTCAGGTAATGACACAGCTATCAACCTTTAATTAACTTCATATAGAAGATGTAAATAGTTCAGTGTAGAGCCAACATTTTCTTGAAAATGTGGAGAGATGAAAAACATTAGGTAGATTTCAGCAAAGCTGGCTTTAGCTTAGATTGAAACAAATAAAAGTGCAAGTTAGGATTCTCACCTCATTCATCCTTGTCAGGTAGGTGTAGAATTGTCATAGTCTCTTTCCCCCTCTTTTCCTTGCTCTGTCACTGAAAAAAAAGAGGGTAGAGAGCATGAGCACTGTATCAACATAACACAGTGTCTCTGAGGAGGTTTGCCAGTAGCAGTATCTAGAAATCACATGCTTCTACTCTGTAGGCTGTAGGAGTCAGCTCTGCTAAGACTGCATTGCCGCAGAAGCTGTGGAGTAACCTGGCCACCAAAGGCTTAAAGAGCCCACTGTACTCAAGTGAGTTAAATAAGCAACAAAATGATGTCATGTACCTTCATGCTCATTGGCACGTTAAATCTCTATTCCCAATCCTAGGCTGTCTCGTTTCTCTGATCACTTATTGTCACTTCAAAATGTCTTTGAACAGGTAGAGAAACTGTCGGTGACTGATTTGATTCCTTGCACAGGCCAGGGGATGAGGATCTGAGAGTTGGTAGTTGTACTCAAACGACGTAATAGTCAATGCCATTTAATGTAGTCAGTCAGTGTTTGTCACATAATATTATATTTCTTATCCCATTAAAACGTAATTTATAATGTATCTCTCTGTTCTCCAAATTCTTTAACACAAAGGATGTCTCTCAAACAAGTGCTTTTAATGCAAGAGTCAGTTCTACAGAGGCTGTATTTTGACTGAGCTTTGGGGAAGAAACATACTGTCATGATGTTGCTAAACGCAGAGAGCATGCAAACTAACAGATTTGTACTGTCAAAGTGGAAATTATGGTGGCTTATTTAATCTAGCACAAGCATGGAGCAAATATTGGGTGGAATACAGGTTTACTAGGTGACCTTATATTAGAGTGCCAGAAGTAGATGAGTATATTTATGTGATGCCTTCCATCACTCCTGGCCAACACTATTTAATATTTTTGACCTTTTGAAAATGTTTCTTATGATCTTTTTGTTTGAAATATCAGACATCTTTGTTTTGTACATCTTTCTGACCACAGAAAGGCTGCAAGGATAGGAGATGAAGTAGGCTCCTTAGGATTGTGTTATCACTTATATTTTGCACGCAGTTTAAGAGATTAGACCATCTGCTTTTACCTTCCCCTTCAGAATATCAGAGTGTGTGATCTACATCTAAAACTGTAATGGTCTGTCCACAGGCTCTATTTTGGACCTTTATCCAAGGGATGAATTTGAGCAGCAGTGTAAAATCTCTTTCTATAAAAAGGAAAATGAGAGGAGAGGAGAGGAGAGGAGAGGAGAGGAGAGGAGAGGAGAGGAGAGGAGAGGAGAGGAGAGGAGAGGAGAGGAGAGGAGAGGAGAGGAGAGGAGAGGAGAGGAGAGGAGAGGAGAGGAGAGGAGAGGAGAGGAGAGGAGAGGAGAGAAGAGGAGAGGGGAGGGGAGGAGAGGAGAGGGGAGGGGAGGGGAGGGGAAGGGAAGGGAGGGGGACACATTTCAGGCAGAGCTGCACAAAAAAACAGATCCCTGAGTAGGGACTTCTAGAGGGACATGCAGAGCAGAAGGCTGAAGACAGCCATAGAAGATCATTACTAACTGATTTTATTAATGTTGCTTAAATCCCTGAAAATGACTAAGCTACCTAGCTTAAAGTGATCAAGCCTCAAGGAAAGGTGATAAACCTCCCTGAGGAGCTGCAGAGATAAAGCTGCCCGGGAGTGAGGAAGCTCAACTATGCAGAATAGTGTGCCCTCTAAGTCAGGATGGAGTAAAGGGAAGAAAGACTCTGACTTCTGGGAGGGGACCCATCTATACTTGCATCCTCTCCCTGCAACAGCTCCTCTGGAAAAAGAATTGCTGCAGAGATGCTTTTTCAGGTGAACAGAAGAACAGTACTGATAGAAATGCTCCACGGAAAGGGGAGAGAAGCTGTTTTGAGAGCTGAAGTTATAAAATAATGCAACAGAGGGAGAAGGGAGAAGCTTCGTATTGCAGAGAACCACAGGAGACATAAGTGGAGGCAGCTGAACTGCACATCAGTAGTTCAATTGTACTTGTGTGGCAGTCTTGGAGTTTAAAAGTACAGTTCACATTGCTCTGACTGGAGGAGACAGGCAAGAAGAGGCAGAAATCAGCCCACGTCCTTAACGCTACAATGACAAGAGCCTCTTCTGGTGGCTGCATCACATGTGCTTTCACCACATTGTTTGCCATTTAATAAGCTTTTCAAATGATTGTTCAAATGTTTTTAAACAAGGCAGGTATGTCAGCCAAGTATGAGATCTGACCAACTCCAAATTTTTTCTTGCTTCACCCCCTCCCTCTCAGAAGACCTGCACAAAGCAAACAACAGTCAAATTAGTCCCTGAGATAGGCTGAAACTGTGAATTGTCAAATACACCTCACACCAAGGATGCAAATCAGAGAAATCCTGACAGTTTTCTGAACAAGGCAACCTTCAACAGTATGGAAGAAATTTTCCCATTTGTAAATTGATCCAGGCATTTTCTAGCCACCTTGCTGTAATGAAGTATTAGTATAGGCAATGTATGGCAAAGTAACTGCAGAGTTGCTCCCGTAGTGTGTCCCCACTTGCTAATAGGTCCATTTCTTCACACAGTTCAAAGTGTTAAAAGTGAAATGCTGTTTGAGATTAACACCAAGTAATAAGCTATGTAAACAAAATTATGGTTTCATAATGAAGTGCTTCCCTGAACAGGTATTTAATTTAAATAAACAGCAAGTCTGGAGACAAGCATGAAAGCAGGTAGATCTAAATTGTGTTTCTTTATTGTACTTCCTTCAGTCTTTCCCATCAGTGCAGTGAACAGATGCTGTGCATTCATCTGCTTCCTGGTATTTCTGTGACCTGAAGCCCCTATGATCTACAGCCCCTGCTGATCTCAGCACTGGTGGCCTGCTTTGAGAACATGCGGCTATCTAGTGACTGAAGAGATCTGCAGACACATGCTGCAGACTTCACTTGCTTTCCCAAGCCACCTTATTTACGTTGCAAACTAGTGGGAAGCTGCTGTGGGGTCTGTTCAAGTTGCTGGGACCAGTGTGGTCTCTGTTTTTGATGATGCAGGAGAATGGTTGGCAGATTAATTCCTTTTGCAGTGCTCAGCCAAATCTCCCAACAACTACTTTCCTATTCACAAACAAAATGTTGGGATGCCTGATCTGAAGGAATGATGTGGTGGTAATGACTTCCATGTAGTACTAAGGTTCAGTGTCAGAGCATGTGATCCTACACCTGTCAGATTTAATAAGCTTTCCAGATGTTAGCTGGAGATCAAGCCAGTTCTTTTATGTCTACACAAGCAAGAAGCCAGGGCCGAGTCTGGGCAGGATTCTTAGTGCACCTAGATTGCACGCTGAGCATGCCTGTTGGTCAAGCAGATAGACACGCAGTCATGATTGTGTTGATCACTACGGCTCTCTAGAGCACAGTTCACTCGAGTAACACAGTTCCCCTCACGAATTGGAGAGGAGACAGAAACCTCGTGGTGCTGCAGGAATGGCATGTCCAGCAGCTGCATAGAGTTACTTGGCTCAGCAGAGAGCTTGCCAGCCTACTGAAAAGTAGCACTGATGCCCCCTAAGACCTGTGTCAGTCTTCACAAGGTAGAAATGTATTAGATCTTCAAGGATGGTTAAAAAACAAGACACCTTAGAGCCTTTTCAGAGAGAAAAGAAAACTTAGCCAGAATGATGCTTTGCTGGTAAATTGGAATATGATCTCATTAGCATCACCAGTTTGAAAGGATAATGACAGCTAAAAGCCAGTAGGTCTCAGGCTCCCATACTGACTCCTTCTGTGCTTGTTGGGAACTTTATCTTGTTCTTTCCCTTGGGCATAAAGCAAGGCAATTTTTATCTTGAATACAGAAGTGTAGTCTCAAATGTGTCAGCAATTGTACTTGTGTCAGCAGATACCCAAGTAACAGAGGATGTGAATATCCTTAGCTCACAACTATTGTCAGACAAAAGCTGGAAGAAAGAATTTTATGCTAATAACTTTATCTCATAAAGAACAAGAAGCATTTTTCAGCAACAGAAAAGCCCCGCGGAGAAAAGCCGCTAAGCGTAGCACTGTTGCACTAGGAAATTCAGTGTGCTGCACAGGTCAACCCTGAAAGCCTCTCATTCGGTAGGCAAGCTGCCACGTTCCCAAGCTAAGAGAGGAAGCCTCCAGTGAAAACATATTGTTGTGAACTCCTGAGACTCCAAAATAATTGGCTAATCCAAATGGACTGTAAGGATTAAAACACAAAGCCCAGCTCTATGTATTAATTCCTTCATTGGGGTCTTTTCTACCATTACTTTGAAAATAACAAGCAGAAAATTGGATAGGATTCAACTATCACAATTTGAGCTGGTGTCTTCCCTACAGACTCTGGCCATTATTCCATGTTGACTGGTAAGACCACTTTGTTCTCTTTACACAGCAAAAGGTTTAAATTCTTTTTTCCACTTACTTTCCATCTCTCAGGGAAGTTTTAGTTGCTTGGGGGGGAATGTCTATCATAGGTACAATAAAAGCAGTTAAATGGGAAAAATAAATTGTGCTAAAATCAGACTTGGTGATATTGATCTAAGTTTTCATCAAGACAAAAATATTTTTGCTCACCAGGAGCTTGTTTAGGGAAAACTAGCACAAGGAATCAGTGTTTCACCTTGGATGTGTGAAACCGGATTAAAGTCTTTGTGATTTATTTACTTACTTCTTAATGGAAGAGTTACAAATTTCTCAATGCTTGTCAAAATGTTACAATCAGCACCTGCTTTGTAGAACACGATCAGCACTGTTTAGTTGTTTCCCACTCCTCTGCTCTCTGCATCTCCGTTACACCTCTCATGATCACAGGTGTGCTCTGAGCTTTACAATGTCCTGTGGCTGCATGACATATTTAAGGAGTGTAGAGGGCAGAAGAAAAAAAGAGAGGCATGTTTTTTCTGTGGAGCTATGGAAATGTGACTATATTAAGCCAATACCAGTCAAATCCTATCTTTTTTCTTTTCAGTAGCACACGATGGAATGTTATATATTGAACATCATGGATTTAAAATGGGGCAAATTAGTGGCAACATGGCTGTATAGAGAGTTAATGAACTATTTTTCTACAAATAGCCTATTCAACCTAATGAAAAGTCCTTTTGCTATATTTTTATAAAGTAAAACTCTGATTAATGTCTGATTAGGATTTTCAACCAAATCGTATTTTTAAAAAATATATAGAAAAAATAATTGATTAAAAGCAACTTCCTTCAAAATTTTTCTGGTTTTCTAAGGAAAGGAGAATGTGTTTGATCTATTTACCTGGAAAATCTCCACCTTTTTTAGACAGAAAAATAATTTGCTAAATGAAGATTTTGCATTTTCCATCCAGCTCAAGTTATAGTAAAGGAAGGTTAATGCTCTCTAGCAATACAAATGACTCTGGAGATTAGTTGTAGTAGAGAAGTAATGAAGTTCAGCTGTCTATCAGCTTACGAGTTGTAGTAAGGATTATCTGGAATAATACAGATTTATCCAGAATAATTGATAAATATGACTATTTCATGATCTGTATTACACTGAGCACTATCTGCTGAGTATTTTCCAGATAAAACTGACATGCAAAGAAAGTCACTGGAAAACTCAGATGGTCCTGAGCTCCTTTTTATGGCTAGTGTTAAGACTTCAAAGTTTTGGGAGGAATGCTGATGTGGAGTTAATAAGGGGTGAGAAATAAGCAGGTTTTCATATATACTATCTCTATTCTTCACTGTAGCATTTTCCAGGAAAAAAAAAATATGTAAACCTTTAGAAAGGATATTCAAACCGCAGTGCACCTAATCATCTCCCTGAGCCTGACACCTTTGGTCAAATAGTTAAGGATGAGATTTGACACTACTCTAGCCAGTGGTCAAAAGTAAAGCAGCTTCTGTGGATCTCAGCCCATGCTCAGTTTCAGTTCAGATTTGTGAGGAAAGAAAGCAAGTCATCTAAACCATTATGCCAGTGTTCCACTCAAAAGTGCATGAGGGTTGTGCTAAACCTGAACTACTGCTTCTGATGATCCTGTAGCGTTCAATGAGCATATGCTGGCTAAAATCTTGGTTCCATCAAAATCAATGGGAATATCACCATGGGATATTTGTGGGGTCATGATTCTACCTAAAAATTTTGCCTTACTGTCTGAATGGGGCATTTTTAGTTGTGTACCCTCTCAAAAACACTAATGAGGGAGTTTTTCAAAAGGAAATTCCTTCCTGCACTCATTACTTTTCAGTAAGAGCTATTGTTCTGGGAGCTGTGCCATCCTTTTATTTGTTGTTTGAGATGCATGGTGATTTTAATTAAGCAATCATTGTCTATGTGCATCATGGTGGTTGGATTCTGTGGCCAGGGAGCTATAACTGTAAGTGCTCAGGGCAGCTGAAGTTTTTGTTTCAACTCTTTATTCGGTTGTTGTCTTCACCAGGGAGGATCTTTTCTCCTCATGGACAACTTTGCCCTTTACAGTTGCAGACTTGACCCTTAAATGTTGGGACATTGGCTGCTGCAGATTGGCAGTGATGAAGTGTTATTATTCAAAAACATTGAGAAGATGTGAATCCTACAGGGCTCTGTATGGACAAAATCCTTCTTTGGCATCCCATACATGTAGGATGTCTAGTATGGTTCTCTTATTTGAAGCATGAGTTGTGAGGTAGTGCATGATGGTGGCCACTATGGCTGATGGTGCTCAGTCAAGAAAAGCCTACCACAGTGCTGTTCTAGGAAGAGAAGGGTGCGCTGATAATGTGCGCAGGAGCAGAGAGCTAAAGTCTTTGCTTTATCAAGTCAGCACAGGAGAAGCCTGCACTTCAGCATTACACAAGAGTAGCTCAACTGTTAGATGTCTGAAATGCTGGAGTCCAGCTTTCAGAGAATGATACTGTCAGAGGATTTCCTCATCCAAACAAGAACTGCGTACATAGTGGCAAAGTCAGCAAGAAGGGAGTCTGCAGACCAGAGACCTTTGCTGCCCTACCAGGAGCACAAAAGTTGCTTACAGGGTTATTGAATATATTTGCATATGTCTTTCAAATCTTCCAGTTCTTGTGCATGAACAGCTTTACAGGCACTCACTGCTACAGAGAAGGGATACAAGGTTCCGGTGGAAACAAGTGTTTTTCTGGCCTGAAGTCATTGTTATTTTTTCACCCTGAGAGTGCTGCTCTCCAAGTGATTCTCCCCTCCTCTTAGAAGGAGCCTGTTCAGTATACAAAAAACAAAATTTTCCAAAACTTCCAGGCTCTTTGGCTAACTCCCTCACTGTAATCTGCCTGTATGAAGTAAATCTCTTCTCTGTCCACACGTCAAGATATTTCTTGCATGCTGTAGCATGCTATCTAACTAAAGGGAATCAATCCTTATGAGAGTAACCTCCGACTTAAACCGGTTTGTCAGTTCCATAAGACAGGAGATGAAGGATACACCTGAGCAGTAACTTGTCAGCTTCTTGTCTCTATTCCCTGCTTTACTTCCTGATGTGCATATGACTGTGGAAAGAGAAAGTATGAGGAAAATGGCAAAGCAGAGCCTTTATTTTTTGGGTGGGATTTTCCTACCCACTTCAGGTAGTTGATGCATCTGTGCAGTTGGGAACACCTGCTTCCTAAATAACCCATCTGCTTTTTGCCTGGAGTGATAGAAATGCCCACCACTTGCCATTAAGATGTGCAGGTGTATAGAATATGTATGGAAGACATGTACCGTGTACCTTCTTCTGTCCCTTCTTCCCATGGAGACCCCACACAAGGTACAGTGTGCTTAATTCAGATAGGGGAAGGGTCCAACAAGGTGAGCCAACAGTGCCCCAGGAACTCAAGACATTTGAAATCCTGAATCTATGCTTTGGGTAACAAAGTCTCTGCCTAGGAAGACTGTAAGAGTGAAACATGGTGGCCAGCTTCTTGACTGCTGCTTAGGAGCACAAGGTACTCAATTTCCTTAACTTCAGAAGCTGTAATCCAATACAGCAAAATTGTTCCTGGCTCATGTTTAAGTGATAAATCTTATACAGGCAAACTTGGGTCTCAGGGCACTGTGGAAGAGAGAGTCTTGCAGGAAAATTCCTCAAAGAGCAAAGCTGACAGCTTACATTTATGTTTGTTGATGGTGTAATTGCAAACAAAGTGAGTAGAAATGAGCGAGTGTAGACTCTGATTCTCCTGGGAGCAGAGTAGGAGAGGTGGTATGAGAGAAGTTGTTTCCCATAATCCGAAACACTTCGTAACACCTGCTACTGGAAACAGGAGAGCAGACAAGCCTGCAGCCTGCAGTTACAGAGGTAACGTGGCTACCCACAGCAATGAAATTTTCACTACACTCAATCATGCCAGTGCGTATGGTGATCTGGTTTGACAGACTTGGTGGTACAGTGAGTCCCACCTTCTTGTACTGGCTGCAAGTAATAAAAGTGGATATCGATTATCCGAAAGTAGAAGGCATCCTGCCACCAAACTTGAGGTATGTTTTTCCTACTGTAACAGTGGCTCTGCTTCAGTTCTGTTTCTATATCCTTCCACTTCTAATGCTGAGATTTCCACTGTATACCATTTACAACAGCAGAAGATGTTTGGAACTGTATTTTACAAGGCGCTCCCAGTGCAAAACTACATTATTGCAAATTTTAGTGATACTTGCTGTAATGATAGTTTCCCACATGTTAAACACAGCAGAAAAATAAAGGAATTGACTAAATGAGATTAAAAAGGGTGGAAACAAGCAAATAACAAAAGGAGAAAAAATAATCTCTTTATGTTTTTTTTCTTTTAAGTCTTATCACTGAGCTGAAAAGGAGGGAAAAAAACCTACAGATGTGATTTCAGTGTTGAGAGATGATGAAGACCACACAGCAAAGGCTGTCATTTAAACTACTACCTCAAGGAGAATTTCACCTTGTAACAGGCACAGGTTTCCATTAAGAGTCATTTCTTGGGATTGTGCTGTCTGCAGGTTGAAATCATCAGCACAGTCCAGATGCTTCCTTTATCCCAAAGTTCAGAATGTCCCTGAAATGACAACAGAAGAATGAGATGTCAGAATCTCTTTTATTCCCTTACTTGCTGTCCTAAAAATCTGTCAGCTTTGAATATGCAAGAAATAATATCTAGCAGCTGTGCAGAGTGGAGAAAATAATGCCTCTGTGAAGAAATTCACATGGTTCTTTGAAGATATTTCACTGTAACTATATTTTTTACTTTGAAGTTGTATTTCTCTACTAGTGCCATTTTTTGTGAATTGTTTTCTATTAGTGAAACAGGCAGAAACTTGCCCTCTTCTGCCTGTTCCTCTCACCTGTTTGGTTGCTTGCTTAGTGTGCAAAATGAAACCCATGAGAAACATGTTCACTGATGTGACCAGTAACTCCTTTAGTGCCTTGTTTCCACTTTCTGCTTGTGTCACTGCTGCAAGCACAAAATCCAGGTTCCTCAGTGGGTTTTTGGTTTATTTGGTTTTCTTTTTGTTTCTTCCACCATGTTCTTCTCAAAACCTTCACTATAAACCTTGCTCTGCTATTAGCTCTGGGCTTGTATTTTCCCAGCGAGGTCAATGAAGACTTCAAAATCAAACAACTGAATTGCACTTAATTTCTGTGTTGTTGCATGAGCATGTTGCATGCTGCCTGATCATATGTGAGCTAGCTTTAAACTGGTGAATTCAGGTGCTTCTGACAAGGCAGATGCAGCAGAGGTCTTGGCTAAGCCTTTATTGCCCTGAGAATTTGCTCAGCTTTTGCAGTCCGTGTTTGCCCATGGGTGGTTATGAGTCTGTAAGTTAACTAATGTCTGTATCCCTTCACACAGTGTGCAAGCAAATTTTTAAATAGTAAAAACGATTTTGTGATGTAAAATTAAAGCATTTTGTGACAGCAGTGTCAAGGAAAGGCATTGGAGTATAATTGTTTTTTTTCAAGGTCTCATGTTTGCTTTGACTTTTTTTAACTGAAACAGTGGGACAAGTATGACACTTAACTGTAAATTATTTTGATCAATGTAACACAAAAGCTGCTGTCCTGAATCGAACTAAACCTCCAATACCCTCTCTCCGACAGAAATTAAAAATTGGGTGGTGCGAGGAAAAGCATTAGAACAGGACGTGCATACAAAGCTTACCACAGTACCTTTTCATCCTCAAACTGTTTCTGATTCAGAGACTCCCTGAATCAGATGTAATTTTGGTTTATTTAGTAACCTGCACGGGAGTCCTTTTCTCTGGCTATATCCAGTCTTCCTGAGCATCCCGATAATCTCCTAGCACCCATGGCATCCTGAGGCAAGGAGTTCCCCAATGTACCTACCTTCGAACGGTCCCCTCCTAGTTTCATTTGAGGCTGTTTTGCTCTCATGCTGGAAAACAATGAGCTACAGACTCCTTATTGCCTCCGTGCCAGTGATGATTTTATAGATCTCTGTCCTCCCCTCACCTGTCTCTTTTCCAAAAGGAAGGGGTCTTTGTTTGCCAGCTATCAAATATGCTTGTTTTTCAGCAAAGAAAAGGTGGTCTCAGCCAGGTTTAGTGCTAAGTGGCAGTTACTTCCTTTCAGAAACCACAGCTTTCAGAAAACAAATTTGTTGTTTACATGTTCCACTTCTGGCACTCAAATATGAATGCTGGCATATAAATGTCATTTTTCATTAAGCATCTCTCAAGATACAAGTGTGTAAACTTGCCCTTTGACCTGTGGATTTCAGAGTTTATTATTCCCATCATTTGGGTCTGTGAGTTAAAAAATTTAAGAATGTAACTTTCCCATTTTCCTTAGTATTTTTGGTGGAAAGAGCGATGTAAATTTTTAATCTGATTTTCTCATGAACATCTTAAATATTCAGAGTATACTTGGTGTATGCTTCTCTTCCACTTTGGGAAGATAGCTATCTCATGATGCGTATTCATATTCTTATTTTAACCAACTATATTCACAGTAAGACTGGCCTCAGTGCCTGTTTTCTCCAGCTCCTTTCAACCCAGTTTTTTGTCATCTCTTCACCTTCTGGGAAAACAAAAGAAGAAGAAGTGGTGTCCAGAAAATAGCTTCAGGGAACTGGATGTGCTTGACTGCTAACATCTCAAACCACAGTTTTCAATACCCCCTTCAAAAGGTGCAGGAACTGTGCAAAATCCAGCTCATTTTGTTCACTAGAGATTTATGTGGATGTTTCCCTGAGCTCCAGTTCATACATAGCTGTTTCTCCCTTGCCTTGCAAGTTTCACTTTGTTTCTCAAGTGAAGTTTTTGGCAAAAGTCACCAGAAGCTGCTTCTGTAAGACCTTATAAAACTGAAAATTGCACGCTTGTGTAATTTTAATGGAAAGCCTTTTCATGAGCCCCATTTACCTTGGCAGGGTGAAGTGTGGCTTTGGTGGTGATGAGGCGTAGATAACTGCTGATCAGCTCCCGTTGCAGCTTGACTTTCACAGAAAGGCACAGCCGTGGCTTGGCTTCAAATCGTGCCTCTGCCTGGGGAGCTGCAGTTGGGTGGTTAAATGTGGTTCCCTGCAATCACTGCTTGCCAGAGGTACTACACATATCTGAGCATCTTCATAGCTCCCACCTTCCCTCTAGCAATTTTCCTTGTGGTTTAATCTCTGTGCATCCTTGTTTAGAGGGAGAGAAAGTGGGAGGATATTTTAGGAGGTTGCTTATTGGAGGTGAGTAGAGTTAACTGTTGGCTGAAGCAATAGTAAAGTCTTTCCTGCTTTGTGAAAATAGGATATTAATTTAAATAAAACCTGTTTGCTTAAAACGAGCCCTTTATTTTCTTGGTACTAGAAACCTTAGTAAATTAGTAACTTAAGCATACTTAAGAAAGAAGATACAAGCAGATGAACAGAATAATGAGGAACATTTACATGGTTTAATGTGGAAAAGTACTTTAACAAATACTTAGCTTTAAGCATGTGTTTTACATTCTGGGGTTTTCAGTAAATCCTGATTCAGGAATATACTTATGTGAGGAGTTAATTTCCTCTACTGACTGTGTAAAATACTTGATCTGTTGTTTTCAGTGAGATTTTTGTCAATGACTCGTCTTTTAAAAGACATATTTTCAGAACACCCATATAAACCATGAACATGTGTAATAACAGCTTTTGATGACTGTCAGAAAGCTAAATTGAATTTAATCTAGTGACCAGAAGGTTAAAAATTCTGATAGCTAATTACAAATCCTGTGATTCATTCAATCTTCAAAAGAAAAAATTACTTTTACCATCATATTCCTCATCCATAACTGGTCTAAAATGAAAGAAGGTAAAGGAGTGCAGTCAAGCGGACTGAAAGCCGATGAAATGGAAACCTGAGCAATATTCCAAATTTAACTCCACAGAAGACCACTAGTTAGTAAGTAGTTCACGTATGTTAGTGGCTGTTGTATTGTTGCCCACAGGGAAAATACTCTTAAGTGCTTTCCCTTTCTTATAAAGAAAGGAAGTCTCCATCTATGTTTTATAAGGCTGTCTTGTCACATCCATTATAAGAAGGCCTCATACAACCAGCCAGAGAATGTGCTTTGGCAATTTCTATCATGTGTTTTTGTAAGTGGGTTTTTGTAAGGGGTTGAAAACAAATCTATCTAGCTATATATATATATATATATATGTGTGTGTGTGTATGTATGTATATATGTACACATATACACATATATATGTAGGTCAGGTAACTGTCAAAGTGTAGGTGCCTTGTACTGCCCTATGGGGCATCAGACACAGGGTGTTAGTGCTCATATAAATCAAATCCAAACAATCTGTCCATCTGGACAGCTTGAAATAAACAAAAGAGAATTATCTTTAAACTAAAAATATTAGACCATTAACAGGAACAGCACTTCTAAGCTACTTTATTCTCATTCAAAGCCAACCAGTTATTTGGTGAAATAGCAGAGAACAGGATCTAAGCTCTTTGCTCTCTAAGGATACGCTGGTAATATTGCAGAGTCAAAAAATGGCAGGAGAGAGCCTTGAAGAATGCTGTTGGTTTTTTTTTGTTTTTTTTTTTTTTTTTCCCTAACTTCTGAACCATCCAATATCGTGTTCCATTCAAAAATGCAAAGAGAGAGAGGAAACTGGAGGAGTGGTGGGAGGAAAGGAAGGGGGACTTTCCCATGGGCTATCAATTTTATGTAAGGAGTGACTCTTGAAGATGCAAGCATAAATTTTGTGTGCCTGTCTGTACAAACACAGAAATTATCTTCTACATGCACAAAGCAGTGAGATGTCAAGTTTTCAGTTGAATGCAGGCCCCATTTGTGACATTTTAGTTATCCAAAAAGCCAATTTTCCTATCTATAAGCTACTTGCAGCTTATTTTTGATCAGAAGTAATATGCTTACAAATGTCAGACAACTGTGTGTGTAAATCAGATATACATATACAATCTGCATGTAAGTGTACGCAGTGTATTACAGAACTGTTTGGCATATGCATCATTTCACTTTTTTGCCTTTTCTTTATTCAATATCCTCTTCTGGCTCATTGTAGTGTCTCACCCTTCACTGGTCCAGACAGTTATCCGACTTATTATTTTGTTTTGTTTTGAGCAGCCCTGTCATTAAAAAAAAAAAAAAAAAAAAAAAAGTAAATGCAGCATTTTCTCTCAAAATTCCCTGGTTTGAGGTCTAATACAAATAAAATTAATAAGCAGCATGTTAACTTATGCCCCTTGAGCACTAGACATGAAGGTTTGAAGTCACTGTAAATGGGAGAATTCCCAGAATCTCAATATGACACTGGAAATATGAAACTAGTACAGAAAAATGACTTTGGGACTTAAGGAATCCCCAAATGTCCTCAAGTCAAACCTCACAGGTACTGAAATATTTAAATAACAAAAACATGCCTTCTCACTTAGAGGATAAAACAAGGTTGTTCCAGTAAAAACTGGGGATGCTGTGATTATTTGCCTTGCTGTGTTCACCCCTCAGTATTTTTCTCTGGGCTGGAAAATCTAAACCAAGAAAATATTTCCTTTAGAAGCAGCCTGATCTAGCTCTTGGATTTGTCCAGACTGGTGATGGTTGAGGAGGAATGCCCCCACAAAGTGGAGAAGACTTAAGGAAGGCAAACAGTTTGTCTTTTGGAGTAGGAAGGAACTGAGAAGGACAAAAACAAGTAATCCTCCTCATCAGATACCTCAGAGAGTCTGCTGCCTGGATAAATGAGCTATCTGGACCCCAAAAAATACCTCGGTGAATGTGACCTCGAAAAGAATTAGATGTGGAAATAACCATGCTGCCCTTCAAACCGCTCCCTAAGCAGCCGAATGCTTGTTCAGCTTTGTTTTGGGGAGCCAAAACATGTTAGCTGCTAGTACATACTGCTGGTCTGAGTTCTGCACAAAGCCAGGTAGCAGATTGTCCATCCTATTTACACTGGATGAAACCCAGTGCAATCTGACTGAAAAATGTTCTCCCTTATCTCAGCTGATACTGAGAAAAGCTTTATCTTCAACTTAGATGGGGAAGAAATGCTGTCTATGGTCAGGCTCTGCCCCTCTGTTACATAACGCACTGGTTTTTAATCATGTCATGATCGTACAATTGCACCAAGCAATCAATGCTTTTGGCCTGGTGTTTAAAATACAAAAGCATATCTTTGTCCCTTTAACTTCACTCCTCGCTATTATGCCTGCTTTTCCCCTCCTCTGGGACTGTGTACTCTGTTGCTGCTCCTACTGCCGTGAGTGAGTGGGGAGCGTTTCTCCTGCTCACTGAGCAACCAGCTAGTCCTTATCTGACATGTTCCAAGGACGCTGCTGTTTGCATACCAGCAGACAGAGGAGCAGGTGAAATGGGACTGGTGACATCTGTACAGATGTGTTTGACTGCTTATATTCTCTTAAGAATCTGCTACCCTTAAAGCATCCATTTCTCTGATGAGATCTTTCTCTCTCTCTCTTTAAAATTATTTTTCCAAGGAGAAAAGGAAAAGGCAGACAGAAATAGAAGGCAAGAGACAACAGCTTGAGGACCAGATACTTCAGCTGCAGCATTTCAAGGTAAGGGACTGATGCCAGGAATGATGGATTGACTAAATCTGTTCATTATTAGACATGCAGATCACACGACTGAAAGCTGGGAAGAGCCCACTCCGACATGAAGCAGTTTTCACTGCCGGAGCCTATCTCTCCCAGCTAATTGTGTCCTGCCTGCTTTTCACTCTGTGCGTTTCCCCTGCACAGGACCATGTCGCAGAAATGGCTTAGTAGCACCGAGTCGACAGGGCGTGAGCACAGGCAGCTCAGCAGCACTGTTACTGTTAAGCCCTGTTATTTATTATACATAACGATAAGACACCAATCGCTGCAGATGGGGTGTGCACTGCATGGCTTCAGTGAGCACTTGCTGCCTGTAGAGCTGCTTTAGATTTTGCTGATGCACGTCATTAGGTTTTGTGTCTCTGTGTGTTGCAGAGAGGGATTTTTGTGTCTGTGTGTGTGTGTGTGTGTGTGTGTGTGTGTGTAAGGCTTTAATTGTAGGATGAAGTTATTAACCATAGATAGTATAATAAAATGGGTGTATATACACATGCAGGGAGGGTGCTGATCCATATGCTTGTGTCTATATATAGAGGTACCTTGATTTTTAACAGAGTGAGGAGCAGCCCCAGTCGCTGTTGGACTCCATTACGGCTGCAGAAACTCAGCACTCGTTGGAAACCATCCTTGTTATTTCTTTCTTTTTATCCTTTCTGTTAGTAGTGGAGTTTGCGTTTACATTGTTGGTAGTAAAGGGGTGAACAAAAATATTCATGTGATCTTTTTGTAACTAGGGTGCCTTTGTGGGTCATAATCTCGTCATAGTTTAAGGGGGGAGACTAAAGAAATTCAGTGATTTGAGTCTTTGAGTAGGATGGTCAGGACAGGACAGTTTGTCCTTGCAGCAGGTGAGCCAGGTTATGTTTTTAAAAATACTGTATTTAGGTTGCTTGTGCAATAGTATGTGTGTGTACAATGTACCTGCATGGGGAGGTGGTACACAGAATATCTCTGCCCACACACACTCAAAGACCAGACTTCAAGTTACGCTGCAGGCAGGACCCTCTTCCTGCCTCCTTAAATATCTGCCATAATGTTCTGTGAACTATACCTCATTTTCCGGTAAACATAACGCAGTTAAACCCTAATAGTTGATTGCAGCCTACACAGATGCTCCATCAGCTTCACTGCAGATCTGTAGATATCACATTTGGCTTTCAGTGTTTTCAGTCAATAATATGATTGCATTTCTGTGGGGCAACAGGAGTTGCCATTTCATTAAGGCTGCCATTAGCTACAGGCAAAGGAGAATTACTTCTGACTACCACAAGTTGATGCAGCAGGGCAGCAAGACAGTTTTGCAGTGCCTTCATGATGCTTTTTCCCCCCCCCCCCTGCAAAGCAGGATATTTCCTTTATCATGTTAACTGTTTCAAAGCTAACTGTATTATGCTTTTTCATTAAGTTCTTTAAGCAGAACCTTTGAAGAAGCCAATTCTAACAATTAAATAAATTAATTTAATTTCTTTTCAAAGAAATCTAGATTACCAAATAAAGAAAAGAATAAAGAATAAAGAAATATAAAGAAATATAATTTACTAAATTGAATTTTGTCATCATCTTCAGGGAAAAGTGAAGCCCCTCAAGGCAGTATTCTTGGGTCAGCCCTCGACTGGTGTAAAGTAGCATTGACTTCAGCAATGCTGCACTGATTGCCATTAGCTGAGATTCTGCCTCACCGCACAGATTCTTTGAATGACACACATGAAAATGAAATATTTCCCTTTATTATCTAGCTCACAGAGGGAGCAAGAGCTATCAGCATACAGGAAGTCAAGGGACGATCAGGGCACAGAAATTAAAAGGGCTGCTTTCTGCCTACAAGTGCAGCCAGATCGCAGGTCTGTAACCCTGGGTGTGACAAAATGTTTTGGGGTGTAGTAAGAGCCCCTCTACTAACAAGTCCCATTCAATGACATCACTTTTGCTTTTGCTGGAGCAGTCGTGGCTGTGACACTGGTGACAGATGCACTGGGAGATGCCTGTGCAGGAGTCTGATGTTCAACCAAACGGCGGGCGATGCACGGCCTCATCTCTCTCTCCTGGGACGCCTGGGATGCAGCAGGTGTACATCAGAGATTGCACCTTAGGAAGGGCTGCCAGGCTCTTCCAAAACAGAGGGAGATAAGCTACTCGCCACATTAAAAAAAAAAAGAGAGAGAGAGAGAGAGAGAGAGAGAGAGAAAGTCATTGGCCAAAAATATGTCTCCTTCTCTCCAGAGACAAACAAAGCAAGCTGCATTTTGGGATCATGCTTTGTTCCAATTGCTAGTTGCTTATTTGAAACTGTGGGATGCCGACCAAAACGCTATGTGGTCTGCCAAGCTGCTCTGCTCATTTAAAAAGCTGGTATCCACCTCCCTCCCCAAGATTCTCCTTCCCCGCACCCGGATGGCTCCGATGCTGTGAAAGCCAGTGGCTCTAAATGTACTATGAATATGGCCTCCAGACCTACCTCAAAAAGCCCAGAATGACTAAGGCCATCTTCTGCTGGAAAGCCTAACTAGAACATGATTCATTTCCTGAATTGTGTAGATTTCAAACAGTTCTATATAACATCGGGGGAAAAAAAAAAAAAGGAGAAAGGGTTAAAAAAATCAAGTGCGTTCAGAAAGCCTGTGTGTTTACTTAAAGTGCTGTGCAATTGTTAATGTCAGTGTAGCAAATAAGGATTTTCCATTAGAGTTCATTGAAATTAACTATGGAGAAATCTTTGAATATAATATATTCATTAATCTTATAATTGCAGTATCTGGGTTCATTTTACAAGTGTAATTCAGCCAAAGGTGTTTAATCCACAGTTTCAGGGATTACTTCATATTTGTGAGATGCCAGAGTAATTTTCTTTTAAAAATACACTACGTAAAATAGAATTTTTAATTACCCAGCAAAAGTTCTGAAAATTACAGAGGTTTTGTTAATTTCTCAGAATTATATTCACATAGGAAAATGCAAATATTTATGCTGGATGACCTGTAGTTCTCAAACTGTTGACATCAAGTAGTCCCTGGCAAATTTTCCTGCTCTGCAAATAGTTATTTCATTTATCCCTTGTAAAATGCCTGGCTAAAAAAAAAAAAAAAAAAAAAGAGGATGAGGACCCTGGTACCCTGTCATTTTATTCAGAGTATTTTATCTATACTACACCTAGCAAGCACTGGAATTAGTGAGTGTCAGCTTTGCACATGGATGAAAGCTTTTGCAACCCATTTTGCAAAGACTCCTGAGAATTAGGCTAAGGGCTTGTGGCTGAGGACACCAGCACTGAAATGTAGCTGAACTATTAATTTTTTGTGTGAGCTTCTGAACTGACAGGCTTTAAATGTAAAAGGTCTAGGGTAGTACAGAGTGACTCTAAATGCTAACACCAAAAGCTTTATAGATCTTTTCCTGAAAGTAGAAATTTTCATAGACCCATTGTATACACGTGTGATTTGAGGGCAGGATGTATATTAATCAATGTACAAGGATATGCATCATTGAAACAGCCCTTGGTGATGGCAAAGGTATAGGTCATTTGAATCCCCCTTTTTGAGGCTGAAAGGCTGTTTCGCTTTGAAAAGATGTAATTTACAAAACCTTCCCCTTTTTTCTCACTTTCTTAGTCTTTAATACCAAAATAATCATTATTGTCTTATATAATTCAGGATGTATTTTTGTTTTGTTTTGCTTTTCTTTGCCTTGTTTTGATAGACACACTTTTAACTTTATGCTTCAACAGTTTGTTAGACATACAGGTGTACAAGCAGGGCTGGCTAGATCCTTAGGAACTGGAGGTGTTTCCCAGCCTCTTGCACTATAGCGTGGAATCAGAAAAGTGGGTAAAATTTACCTTATGCTAATACACCAGCTAAAGTATCTATCAACATGATGTAATTTCTTGAGGAAGAGGGTAATTGCTTTGGTAGGTTAGTATAACCTGCAAGTAACTACTACTTTAAGAAGTTGTTCCACTAGAAAAAAATTAAGTGAAAAAAATCTAGGGCAAAAGTATTCCAGATCTAGCTTCCAGATCTTCCCAGATCTAGCTGCGTCTGTAGTTAATTGAACAGAATATCTGTTATTGTTTACTATAACTCTTGTTTGGTGGTGCTGGTAATAAACAGCATAAAACCTGAAGTTCAATGAAAGATGACTTCTCTGCAGTTAAGCTGTTACAATAAATCCATTTACTGTAGGCATTTTATTTCGGTAGTGATATAAATGTTAGGGACCTACTTCTGTTAATGGCTATTTCTTAAAGACTACTGTACGTGAACACTTATTCTATAATATTGTGCCATTACTTTGAAAGAAAGAAAAGCATTTTTATGTTATGAGGATTCTGTAAGGACATGGTTTTAGTTGAAACATTTTTGTATAAAAATGAATTTTAATTTGATTATTCCACAATTATATTGCTATCCTCAATTTATTATAGTCTCAAAATAATTGCTGTCAGAAAATATAAATGAGTATAAATGCACAACAGCATGGAAATATTGATATAACTTCTGGAAATGAAAGAATCTTGTTATATCTTTATGATGAATTCCTTTATGATTTTCAAGTAAATTAACCTATGAACTAAATCTTAGCTCAGTTAAGCTCACAAAAATATCGCCAATATTTGGTGACACAATAAACAGTTTCCATACTCTATGGGGTCAGTGCAATGGCTTCCAAATCCCAATCTTTATTAATAGTCAAGCACTCTTTCTGGTACATGATATTCATTATGATAGTCATTGGCTGTCTCACCATTTTTTATGTGCTGAGCCCATTACATCTCTTCAAGACTGAAAATTCCTGTCATCTTCATTTTCCATTTATTATTACTTGCTATACTGACATAAACAATTGCACAGCACTTTAAGTAAACACACAGGCTTTCTAAACAGGATTGGTTTTTAATCCTTCTTTTTTTCCAACTGTAGTTCTGCAGTACAGAAAGATGAACAGCCAATTTGGAGAAGACTTTAAGCACCATAAATGTCTAGTGTCACAGAGTGCAATCCAGAACCAGGGTCAGACTCCCATGCACAAGCGGTAGAAAAGGCTGGTGCACAGAAACCGGCAAGGCATGGAAACACTGAAGGTGGGGAGCACCTTCAATCCTTGGCATTTCTTGAAACTCGGCAAAATTGATGCTCGTATTTCCATCATTAACAGCTTCCTTAAAGCAGGTCACTGTCTGCTACTGCAGCAGTTTCCATTTTAGCCAGATTGTGTCGAGCTGTAGCTCGAGGATGTTTACAGATCTCCGAAACCTATTCAATACAAACTCCTCCTAATGGCCTGATACTTGCCTTAGGATGAATCCACATGACCCAAATTTAGCTTTATAAAATGATGAATGTGAGTACTCATAGGACTAAGAAAACAAAAAAAAGGGGGGGAGAATAAAAGAAAGGTGATAAAGGAAAGCTTGAAACTGTAGAGGAGACTAATCTTTCAGCAGCAATGGTCGCAGAACAGAAATGGTGATAATTCATAAAGTTACTCGGTTGGGAGAGCTGTTTATCTGTTTTTCAAATCTCATATTGTGAACTATTCCAAAACTAGTTATGTTATTTTTTATTCTTAAAGCCACGCCTCATTTTCTTTGGAGACATAGAATGAGTACTTCAACGAAGAACAAAAGTATGTCTAAATTTCTATCTTCAGGAGGTAAAAGTGTGATCAAACTCCTTTCGTGTTTATATATGTAAAAGGGACTGCTCTTCAATTTTCAGTGCAACCACACCAATCAAGCATCCAGACACTTCCACTAATTTGAAGCTATTTCCCCATCCAACTCCAAAATTCCCTGGAAAACAGATATTCTCACAGAATTATAAAATAATTTATGTCTGACAGGACCCTGGAGGCCACCTCATGTCCCACCTGCACAGAGCAGGGTCAGCACAAGCTACCACGGCCTCTCCAGACCACCTGCTCTGGAGCTAGGCCACCATCCTGGGGACTCGGTGTGCGCCCTTAGCCAGGTTGCAGCATCCCCTTTCGCACCCTGCATCCCATGTCCTGCTGGTGCACGCCCACAGAGACGCCCGGCCCCATCACCCCTCTTCTTCCCTGACAGCCATGGCCGGCAGTTCGTTGTTAATTCTCCATACTGTGCTTAATCTCTCAACAAACAAAACACCAAATAGTTGGATAGAGCCATCATTATCATCCTGCCACGAAGAAGTCTGAGGCCATAAACAGACTTCCCAAAAAAGGTATACTGAAAAAATAACCCCCAGCTCTCCAACCTAGATTTTAGTGTAGTTCTTTTCACCAGCTATTTTAAGCAGAGCTTGCTGATAGCCTAGACACATACGTAGAGGAAACATCCTACACTTGATATATTTTTCATCTTATGGTCATTTTTGTCCCCACTTTTACATAAATATTAAAACCCTTCCTTTGTATCAGGGCCATACCTACGATCCTTGTGGGTGTAACTAACCTACATAGGCCAAAAGTCTGTGGCTGACTGATGGTCTGAGCAAGGGAGACACAAACTTCACTTCTTCTATCACAGAGTCTTGACAATGTCTTTTGCTGTGGTGGCTTTACCTTTCAGTAGTTTCAGCTGAAAAAGCTTAGGTTTTATATCTTCTTCGTTGTCTTTATGTGGAAACAACTGTCCAGCTGGTTTACAGAGTTAAATAAAATATGTGACCTGAACAATTTAAAAGCAATGCACATAAATATTTACACTGGTGGTCATGCTAATGGATGGGAAGCTTACACACAGAACATAAAACAACTGACTATTTTTAACTTTTTTTTTCCAAAAGTGTTCCTAATTAGGCTACTGTCTGTACAGCTGCAATTTCTGTTCCTCAGAGTTTTTAAACAGACAAAAATAGGAGATCTTCATGATGGAACTACAGTTCTGTATACACTCCTCAGGTAGCATACCACAAATGTGTCTTCCACTTGTATCTGCAAATCAAGCTACAAATAAATGACTAGTCGCTTACATTACAGCTAGCACTGTCTCTGATTCACTTGAGCAAAAAAGTATCACACTGAAATATAGTCCATTTTAAGTAAACACAAATCTAGCCCTTTTTTCATCCATTTTCGGAGTCACATTTATCTGTTTAAAATAATTCTTTATCCTCTACTGCTGTGCGGAACACTTGCTTTGAAAAAGAGAAATGACTAAACAAGTAGAGGAGCTGAAGGGCTGTTGAATGAAGCGGCTCTGACAAACAGACAAAGGGAAAAGATAATCTCTGTAATCTCTTTCAGTTGTAGGAATTCTAGGTGGTATTTATAACAACGGTGATCATTTAATTCTTTTTTTTACTTACTCATCCCCCAGCCCACTCCTGCTGCTCCTTGCACATCTTTCCTCCCGATCGCTGCGCCTCCTGCCGAGGCAGTCGCTAAGAATAAGGCCACACGCATCACACCAAAGTGACATACTGCATAGCCGCTGTCGTGCTGTGCATTAACTGCAGATATATGCAGCTTTCCTTGCTTGTCCCTCTCCCGCAATCCTCATTCCTGAGGCTTTTTGTATTTTCTTTGTTACTCCAGAGGCTCGGAGGAAGGAGGCAGGTGTGGTCCTTTACAGGGGAGAGGCAGGACGCTGCTGCTTTTAGTCTTCGAGAAGTGCAGAAACAGCTAAGGTGGTGAGTCCTGCCTTGAAAGCAACAGGAAATTTTTGAGCAGCTCTAAAACAAAGTCTGAGAACTGGTTATCTTCTGCAGGGTAAATGAGCTTGAGGGTCAGCTGCAACAAGGGCTTTATGAAGAGAAAAAAAGAAACTGATACAGTGGCCTTGACCTGTGTGGCTGAGAAGGAAGTTTTGAGGCGCATAAATCATCACTACCTGATGCCTCGTTAGGAAAGAATATTGATTACAATGGATAGATCTTAACATGCTTGAAAACCTTTAGTTAATGTGTTTCAAATGCTCTATTTAATGAATAGTAACTGACTTCTTGAAACGATTTATGACTCCTGCTCTAAATTAAAAAATACATGCTTCTCAAAAATATTTTTGAAGAAGGCACTTCTTTAAAATATATCAGATAATGGTTTTGCATGTTAAAATCTTGAAATTCTATGGTAGAATACATAATCTGGTTTAACACATGCTAATTGGTCTTGGGCTGGCTAAGTTCCACCAGTATTTTTTTTTTTTTGAATTATACCTATATCTAGCTATGACATTGTGATCAAAGTCAAGACTGCAATCCACCCGAAAGGTTTTTCAGCCTGACTTAATTCTCTAATCTGAGCAGTGCCTGAGTTATATCTGCGTATCAGGCAAACATGTTCTTCGGGCCAAAACAAGTATGTTAGATTGAAAAACCAATAGAAAGTTTTGATGCAAAACAAGTTACAGTGTTCCAGATCATACCAGGGAATTTCTCCTGTTTTTGTACCTCTTCTTCTTCATTGCAAGCCAGTTCTCTAGCACTGAAACCCCACAGGTGACCACTGAGCATCAGTATGGGTAAACAGTCATATTGTTTAGTTAACCTTCCAGGAAACAAAAAACTAAAATACCCCCTAAGACTGTATTCTGAAAAGCTGCTTATGTGTGGATGGACCTTCCTCTAATATTATGTTATGCCTACAGCCTCTCTCAGCATTTGTAGATTTTTTCAGGAATAGTCGAGAGCATCTCTCTCTAAAATACTGGTTCACACTACAGCCATGCAAACAGTCATTTTTCTGCTTTCTGGAAAGAAAGGCAAGGCCTGCTGGCAGAGGAACAAATGTTCTTGTAATCTTAGTACAAGCCTCAGGAACCTCTCTGCTAATACTGGCACTGTGCACCAATATGCCAGACCCAGACCTGCTGGGTAAACTGCACAAGCTGGGCCAGGGCCAGCGGCACCACAGTGGAAACTGTGTAAAAATACAGCATGCAAGAATCACGGTATGGAGAGGAGCCACTGGAGCTGGGCAGAAATGAAAAGGGAAGAATCCCAGAAGAGTTTTAGCTGTGTTCATTCTTGCGTTTGCGTTACTTGCCAGCTCAGCTTTATCAATCCAGGCAGATGCCTGGGAGTGCATATAGGTGGAACAGACTCCACTGCTCCAGAGCAGGTTTCCCTGCTTCAGCTGATTAGCTGGCTGACAAAGCTGCAATCCCTGTCCATGTTAGAGAGTCCAGGTAGCTGCTGAACAGCAAAACCATGTTCATTGCTGCCTCCAGAGCTCCAGAGCTGGCTGGAAAGTTTGTACTTTTTGTGCTGAGGGAACTTCCTGAAATGCAAAGAGCAAATCTGAAATCCACGCAGTTATACCAGCGTCCCAATTAAAGGGGTTCAGGTGTGTCGTTCTCACAGTCCTGTGAGAGCTTTACTGCACCATCTTTTTAGTAGGTTGTGGACTGGTTACACAAAGATTTGAATATACAAGGAACCACCCCCCACATTCATATTTTGTCTGGCAGGAAACATCAAATGCCCATAGGGAGAAAATCGCTCTAGTTTCAGTGCTGAACTATTAGATGCTCAGTTATCTTCATGTCTCAGAAAGTGTTCTCTGTAGGCAAGGACTGAAGTAAAATCACCTTTGATGTAACACCGCTGATTTCAGTAGAGTTGCACCAGGGACAATTTTAGCCTATTTTGCACAGCACAGAAGACCATCAAAGCCCTGTATAGTTCCACACCCAATAGTGTTTTTCAAGAGCAAGCACATTTTACTGGAAGAGGTTGTCTTTGGTCAGCTTTTGACCTTTGTTTCTCCTCCAAATTGTCAGCATCCTTGAAAATGTACTTGGCAGACAGAGTCAGACTCAGCTTTAGCAAGCGCTACTCTCAAGGATTTCACTGATGGTTCTGATTGCTCCTGTAACCATTTGTAAATACAAAAAACAACCCCCCTGGAAGAAACTACCTTAAAAGGTAGCAGCTCAGCATTGGTTTTTATGTTATCATAAAGAGTCAGATGGTGAAATATGAGCCTCAAGTTAAGACATTGCCCTCCTATGGGACTAGAAATTTGTTATTCTTTATGAACAATGTTTATGGAATGAGGTCCTAAATCAGCAAGACTGATGGAGAGAATTAATCACTTTTTTGTAAGCATGGAATCCAGTGGTGATTTAGGCTCCCCTTTGAGAGCATAGCATGAAAATGCTGCTAAAAAATCTGCTAATCATAATAAAATGTCCCTCAGCATTTAAACATGTGATAAAACATTAGAACCAAATGCAGTGCTGAAAGACAATTTTTTAAATATATATAGGTTTAATTCTACTGTATGCATTTGAGAGGCTATGCATTATTACCTTGCTAGCACAAAATGCGAATGACTTAAAACCCTCAGGCTTTATTATTCTGAAGTATGTAACTGGAATAAATTGCACATAAGGGAGCTATGCACCACATTTATGGCAGTCACTGCGCCTACCTCGTTCAGACATTTGGTATGACTTCTTTCTGCTCTCTCCAACATCTGTTCACTCACTTCTGTCCTCACTATGATCTGTTCAGGGAATCATGACCTGTTTTTTCCTCTTTGCATTGTGAAGAAAAGTTAGCCTATTTTCCTAAGCTGGAACTCAAAGATACCTGAAATCTAGCATGGGTAGAGAGAAATCATCTCACCTGAGAACAGCGGTCACCCAGAGTGTTGCAAGCCCACTTAAGTCACAGACAGCCTTTTTAATCACATGATCTAATTTCTTCTGAAGGACTTAGTGCTGAAAAAGTAGTGATCTCATACTAAATGAAGAAATAGTTATACCAAACTGTATGGAGTGTGGCTGTAGTTATAACAGTAGAAAGGTGCCTTCTAAAAGTAGAGAAAAATCTGTTTCCGCTATTGGAATGAAGTACATAAATACTTGTATTTAAACACTAGTATATTTGGCCGCTTTATTCGTACATAATCATCAGTCTAGTCCTACAGAACAATATGCATAAAGAAGCTTAAAGATGCAATAAATAGAGAGTTAAGACCCACAGAAGATAATACAGAAGGAACAGTGGTGAAATGCTAGCTTGTGACCATTTAATTACAGACTGATAAATAAAGCACAGCAGGGTAGGCTAAGTAGGGGTAATTCACACAACGATTTCTGGGCCCCATCCTAGTGTAAGTATACTCTATTTAGCAGATTTGAGAAATGCCTCTTATTTTTCTGGGTCGAGATTTTGCCTAACCCAAATTTCAACACTTTGGAGCAAAGATGGAAGTGAACCATCTTTTATCTCGAAATCTCTTCTGGCTCTGGTGTGCACCTGACTGGACAGCCTTGATGCTGGCTGCTTCACTGGGCTGCCCCGTGTCCCAGAGCTGTGCTCAGTGCGGCTTTAGCACCATCTTCCTGTTGGAACCCTACGTCACTTTGGCCTCAAAGGTTGTGCTAGAGCCACCGCTCCAGCTTTCTGATGAAAAAGCCCTGGGAAAGGTTTGCTGAAGGCAGGTGTGAGATTCTTCCACCCCATATATACTGCTGCAACGCTACGCCAGGAATCTAGCAGGGATAAAATGTTCCCCTGCGGTGAGAACTATAAGACATGGTCACCTGAATTGTGTCTGTTTGCCTATTGTATTTACAGTGGGTGTATAAATATAAGTATTCTCAACAGTTGGCACACAGATTATTTGAATTTTTTAAAAAAATGTTTCTTGTAAATGTTTCCATTTCTCAGAGTCTTCTTGTCTGGATTCTTCAATGTAGTATTTAATGAATGCCTTCATTTTTTCTTTAAAAGGAGAGCCAAAAACATCAAAGCTACCACTTTTCCTGTTTTAGATAAAATATGCTGACATTTCACCCAAGAGGGAGGATTTTTAATAGATCATAGCATTCCTGTCCCTAAATATGTCCCAACAAAATCCAATTGATGCTTTCCAGTTTCACATTCATCCTATTTATAGGTCAAAAAAATAGGCTTCTAGAGAAAATCATGTGATTTTGTGGCTTAAATTTTTCACGAAAACAAAGACAAAGCCAAAAGTTGCACAAAATATTTTATTTGTTGTACAATGACCTTTCCCTGTTTGAACATTAGCATGTAAATTCTGTAAAAGGACTTACTTTGAAAAAAAATATATGTTTTATTTTCCCCTTATATTAGATAAGGAGTGTTTATTAACTAAATGTTACGGACGGTCCAAGTAGCACTTTGCTGAGAGCTTTATTAGAAGATCTGGATCTTTACCAGAGAGCTTTGAGCAAAAGCTGCCTTCACCTTTATAGTTGATCTTTATAAATCTATTTTTCTTCCAACATAGTGACACTTAGAATTTCTGATTTGAGGCTGTGTGAGTATGATAGACGCAGCAACACACTTACACAAACAATCTAACCCAGCACAGCCTAGCTGGTGTCCACTGAGCTATGCTACTGAGACTTCTCAAATGTCAAAGTTAAGCATACAATTTTATTTGCTTAGCACCCAAGGGACATGAAACTGTGACCTGCAAATTGCTCTTTGACTGATCTTGCTTTTTTTTCTTGGTAGGGATATCATTCTGGACACCCCTATTGAGGGGACATTTCGGTAGCACCATTGACTCTGGGCCCCAACGAGGTGACCAAGTTAACTAAAATCTTCATGGGGGTAGTAATTGAGTTGCACGAAAAAGCAAAGGATCCACCAAGAAATTTGTCTCCCAGCCAAGGAATACAGCAAGGAGCGTTAGCACGCAGTGGTGACAACAAAGGGAATAACTGACAGTGGAAGCTGTGATTGAAGATAGCCATTGTTAATGTTTTGTGGCCATGCTGGCTACAAGCAAAATCGAGTTCAGATGTTATTCGCTAGATAAAGCGCAGTACAGCTCTAATTACGGGGTGGGGGGCAGAATTTTGCAAGTGACTATGTGATACAAGAGCACAGGACTTTTCCTGTCATACAGAGCTCCTAACTTATATAAGAGTCATTTAAACCCACCTAAAATAAATCTGGTATACAGCACAGTTAAGTCAATGAAAGCTGGAGTCATTTATAAAGTATAATTTGTTTGCATGATTTATATTGCTCTGAGTCTGCTGTCATATTAAAATCGAATTGCCTTATATCAAGTAGGCCATGAAGTGACAATGGTTTGTGCATAGATACCATGTCTATATATACAATCAAAAACTATCAAGTAAGACCTGTCTCTCATGTCAAAAAGCCTTTTATTTTGGGTAGGTTTGGAGACTTTTTTGTTAGTGAATGTTTTTCTTTATACTTAGGTTGCACAAATTAAATTCTATTCGAGCTATGAGCATCTCTATTAAAGAGACTGATAGTGCATGTTTGGGCAGCCTATGAAATTCATTTTCTTTGGATTGATGATTTTCTTATTAGCTCCTTTTCAGTATAGGGGATATATATTCTGACAACAGGTTCCCTGAATTAATACTTAAAATTGCTTTGGAAATTTAAAATTAAGGCCCTTCTTTCCAGTCAGTGAAGAGGCTAGCTTTATTGGTTCTCTAGTTCGCTGAGTTTTCCAACTCATTTCATTTCCTTTTTGCCAAGGGTGGGAGACCAGAAGAGTTTTCTGCTAATCTTCCTTCCAAAAGGTTTGTTCCATGAAGCTGTGTCCTCTCTGCCAACTTAGCTGTCTGGGAGGATTCAGGCCAACATGCAAGGCTAATGTGCTGCTTAAAATATTGTTTGCAACCAGTGTATCTCAGCTGGTGAATGTCTCTAGGTGAGCTCTAGCTGGATTGGAAAATGTTAAGGTGAAGTCATAGCCATGTTTTTTGGTATGGAAAGCACAGAAAAATGCCCAGGAATTCCTATGTATTGGGGGTAGGCTATAGCCGTTACTGTAACATTTCTGTTGTGCCTTGGGATACCCATGGCTTCTGGAAGACTTCTGTTTGATTGTTTGTTTTAATATTGGTCTGACTAAGGGGTAATGTATGTGTTTATATGAAAGTGTGTGTGTGTGCATGTGTCTGTGCATCTGTAAATGAATATATAATAACACGTCCATTTTATAAATCAGAAATAACACATTTGATTAATTTATCACCAGAATGCTTTTATCCTTCATGAAAAACATTACATTTCAAGGATGCTGCTCTTTTATTTTTTTAAAGTTTCAAGGAATTAATGAGTTTAGTCTTTCCAGCACATGCCTTATCATGCACAAGAGATCCTGACTTCTGTTCAAAAATTTGGTATTTTATGGGACTGGCTAATTTGAGTGGTTTAAACTGCTGTTCTTATTAGGAACTAAAAATAGTTTCAGATTAGGGCATCAATCGTAAATACAGTACATATTGTAAAACTATCAGCCCTAAATCTGGCAGACATGACATCTGGACAAACATCTAATGGATCGGCTGAAATTTAATGACTAAAGTGGTAATCAGTAATTCAGCTCCTTCTCAAACTTAAAAAGGTTTTTATTCTTTCTTCTTCTAAGGATTTTTGTTTTCCTCCTTATAGTCCAAAGCTCTTCGGGAAAAATGGCTGCTACAGGGAATTCCTGCTGCCTCTGCAGAAGAGGAAGAAGCCAGAAGAAGGCAGTCAGAAGAGGATGAGCTGAAGGTTAAAAAGCTAGAAGAAAACATACACAGGTAGGGACAGTTTCCCTTTGCTTTGCATAAGAATAGACACTCCAGCTAAGGCCAGAGTCCTGTCTAGCCCCAAACTCCAGCTAGTAGTAAATGACCTGCAAACATATGATGATATGTAAACAGATTTTTTCTCCCAGACATCAGCTACTTGCAAGGTAGATCCACAGTGGTATATTTGTGTTTCCTGGACTTTAATGGATTTTCTCATGCGAGGACTAAGAAGGGGGCCAAGGTCCTCCGTTGGATTCACATGTGCAACACTCAGGAGATTCTCCATTGCTTTACACCTTCTATAGCCAAAAGGAGTTTGAAAAGTGGTAGCTCTCTTTTTCACTCACTTTTCACTGGTGTAAATGACTGCAAAATGTAATAGCAGATGCCTCCAATGGACTAAACAGCTACTGCTTTCAGAAGCAAGGTTTGGACTTTGTAATTTTTTTCTTTTCTAAGTTTCCTATTATATTTTTAATTGACAGATTTGTCCTCCTTTTCTGTTTTTTTTTCTTTTCTTGCTCCAAGTAATGGTTCCTAAAGCTCATAAGGAGAGTACTTTTATATCTCACAGAACAAACTCCAGAACTGGTTCTTCTGCTAGTTACACTATGTGAATTTAGAGGTTTTTTAATCTGGCAGAAAATTGGGAGAAGTTTGGTCATATTTGGCCTCACAGCTTTTACGTATGAACCAGCTCAGGAGAAAAAGTGAGGAGGACCAACAGTCCAAGAATTGAAGTTTTAGCCAAAGACTTGATGACCTTGGCTCGCCTTATGCAAAGCTTTTTTGTGAAATTTCTTGAAGACATCATTGAGGACTTTTCTTCAGGGAATATACAGGCAGACAAACTTTGAGCTTGCAAGACATTAACCAGTCTCTATGTGAATGTGAGAACTGTCTCACACTACTAGTCTATGTCTTTTTAACTCTATTAATTAAAACTAATCTGAGAATATATTTTTTATGACTGTGGTGAAGTAACAGGAGATACTTTTTGAAAAGAGTTTCATATCCTACCTGATGTCTTTGTGCCATAAATTAATGCACTACACAAATAAAACACATGGATTCAACTTCAGAAGTATGTAATGTAATACACATGTCATCTGGTGCCAAACGCTGCAAGGTGCTAAGCACTCTGACCCTATCCAACCAAAGGCTTGAGCACATGCTTAATTTCAAATCTGTGAGCACCACCACCAAAAGCATTGACCCCTATGTGCTTATAAGCTCTACTTAATCAGTTCTGAGTGCTCCGTGCATTCTAGGATGAAAATCTGTGCAAAATATTTGTATCTTTGTCCCTGTGGTTTGATCTTTTTTTCCCTTAACTGCAACCATGAAGAAAGATCATTAAATATTCAGAAGTAAAGGAGCTCTCTTCTGCCGTGGCCACCTGTCTATCAAATGGCAGCTCAGGTGCTTGTTAATGAATTGAAAAGGCATTTGTTTGACAACTTTATCATCCTTTCCTGGAATTTTTCCAAGGAAACGCCCAAGAATGTAATTTAGTATTTTAATTTAGATGAGACAATACTGCATCTGGATGCTAGAAGTGAGATGTCAGAAGGTGATTAGGCTATTTTAATTCCAGTTTACATCCTTCACAAGTTGACACATCCAAACAGATCTCCTCAGTATAGGCTGAGACAGTAATGGGTAGGAGGAGGAGTAATAAGATGTCAGGTATGTTATCTGAGGGAGTACTGTAGAATGAACTCATCTTACAGGGATTCATTTGCTGCCTGCACACCCCAGCTCTGCCCACTATTCCCAGGAGAGAGGTAGAGGAGAGAATTACAGGAGGGCTGTTCATATATTCACTTATGCAGAGCCCCAAAATGTCTCCTACTAGTGCACTGTTAAAGAAGGAACGGGTCCACTGTGCAGTCGTTCCCTCCTCTCCCTCTTGCCACAGAACATGCCAACATGGTTTTAGAGAACAGCTTTTTCTGCTCCAGTGGAAGTACTCAGGAAGATCATTTTCTTGTACCTCTGAGGGTTTGTCACCTAAACATGCTTGGCACAAGAGAGAAATCAGTCTTTGTTGGCAGGCCAGACATAACCAGTAAGTTTGACAAGCTAAGTGAATGATGATACGTGGAGAAGAAAAGCAAAGGATATGCTGCTTCAGACCAGGTGAACATTCCTAAATTAGAACAGAGGCTCATGCAGGCCTGTGTTGTCTGGAGGCAGCAAATATATTGGAGCAGTATTAGAGCTAGCTATCAATTTGTATCTGGGCTTGAAGGCCTTGAACACAGTAGATGCTTCAGTTCAGTGTTCATTTTTCTAATTCATTTACTAACTGACCTTCCCACTAAAATGAGGCCTGTGCAAAATGCATACATACTTGTGATGTTTAATCTTGAGCTAGTGTAACCAGTTCTTCCCCGTATGGGTGCTGTTTAATTTCATCTTAGACAGAAAAAAATCATGAATGCACAGACTGCTGTTTATTTATTAGGCTTCCAAGTTACTATGATACTAGACATCACAGACTGTAGCTTGTACCCTGCAAGTACATATGCATATGGGTAAACTTACACATGAGTAACTATAACGATTTAATAAGCTCACCCATCTGCAAAAGCGTTTAGAAGAGGAATGCGTACGTTACACAGCATTTCTGTACACCTCATCCCAAGTGACTGAAAAGATATCTGTATCATAAAAACAAAAAAAGAAAGCAGAACAGTCCAAAAAAAGGAGGTCAGCACAAATCATTAAATAAAATCATATAATAATGCTGGTGACATTTAGAATTAGCTTAGAAATATTGAGGCATAAGAACAGTGGAAGCAAGATTTGCATTCAAAAAAATAAATGGGAATGGACAAATAAGTAGAGCTGAAGAAGGTTTAGTCTTGAACCTCCTAGATTTATGTATATCTAACCTCAGATTTCAGAATAAGACTTACACTGTTCCATGCAAAAAATACTGGTGTTCTATCTTGCAGTACTTTACTTGCATTGCTGCATTATTAGCTTCCTGGATGCAAGACTGGTTGTACCATTTTAAATCCAGCACAGCACAGACAGAAGTGGATTTACAAGGTCTCTTAGCAGAAACCATCCTGAGTTGTAGAGAAGCTTTAAATTTAATGTGTTTCTCCTTGTTCTCGTAAAAATCTCAAGTCATTTCTGCAGTTCTTTTCTGTTGCTACACTGTGAGAATGTGATCACCCGTTTTCTGAAATTGCCTTAGATTTTGAGTAAACAATACCAAAAATATGACAAATTAACATGAAGCATTTCCCTGCCTTACCTTCTCTCTGAATCACAAATCTGAAATGTATTGTAGCACTGATACAGATAACATTGATGCAGATGCCTACTGATATTCCACAGATGTATTTTTGATTATGTGCTGTAGGTGAAACAAGCATTGGAATGTATTGTATGCCTCCCATGGTTATTTTTACCACATGACAGTCTGTTATTTTGCAGCAGTGAATGGAAAGTTGGCATTCGACATCTGGGTATTAACTGACAGCATTCATAGATCCATGCAGCCCACCCACAGCCTGCTGTTCCTTCTCAGCATTTGAAAGGCTTCCAAAATTATTTTGTTTTACTAGATTACATTATAGTATTTGCTGGCGGCCTGTGTTTACTACAAAAGGTGAAGAGTTTTCGTTTCTCTGATACTTTCACACAGCATGCTAACATGAAATAGCTCTGTGAAATATTTCCTTACTTGATGACCAACAGCAGCGTGAAATATCGGGTCTATACTGGGCTTTCTTTGGCCTGTCACAAACACACAGTTTTTTCATAAACTACAAGAGATGGGGATGCTGTTTATATGAATTTCATGATCACTGTTGCTAGTTTTATTAAAGTTGTGCTCTTGGAGGAAAGAAATTCTCTGAGCTAAATCCTCAGTAGACTGGCATCCCTTCAGAAATCAATGGAGCTACACCTGCTTATGCTGGCTGAGAAGGTGCCCATCAGCTCAAAAGAGAGACAAATTATGGCTGCTCCCACATAGCTCTAGCAGAGCTGGCTTGTGGCACATGGGAACGAAGCAGACAACTTGCAGCAGAGTGTTTTAAGAGGATCTCCAAACATTTTGAAGAAACAGGAGAGAGCCTTTAGCAGATGCATCCACACCTTTCACAGTATTTGGCACTTTGACAGCTCTTGGAGGTGAAACACTAAAGCAGTGGCCAAGATATGTGTGTTCCCTGGCCTTTACTTAGAACTGCTCAAGTGTCAGGCACATGTAGCAGTTAACATTTGCAAAAGCCCTTTGGGGTTATGGAGTGTTTCATCCAGGGATACGCTTATGGTGAGCAATGCTTGTGTTCCCTCCAGGAGACTGTTTCCTCAGCACCCTCCTAAGAAGGGAAAGCCCTGATGCTAATGATAGCAAGGGTGGGCCTGTGCTTCAGAACATAGTTCATAAGCTCTTTCCTGAGACAAACACGTGTTTTTACTGGTTGCTGGTATCTGTCTTGATGTGGTGGCTGGTAGATACCTGCAGAAACTCCCTGCTTCCCAGCAGCTAACATCTCAAACTGATATGGTGCTATGGACTTGTAGATATTTTAGATGTTTTGAAAGTATCTTCAAATCTATTGAACTGAAAAATATTTACGTGCTGTAGAACAAGAGGAACTTTCAGTCAAGAAAAGTGCTTATCCTATGGACCAAAAACAGAGATGCATTGTTAGCTTATGTGGGAGACATGACCAGTCTAAGAGGAAGAGATACGACAGCTACATATCTTGAGCAAAAGGTGTCTTGGTTGGGCAAGGCTCTCTGTTGTTTTATTATGCTCGATTCCCGTCCGTTTACCAAGTACAAGACAGGAGTCCCAGTCTTGAGAGAGCAGATCCAAACTAAAGCAAAACTTTGCTGAAGCTGGCAGAATTGTATTTGCTTATATGACTGAATATTTCCACTTAAATACTCATTTGGATATTATCAGAGAGACCGGAATACAGTTAGAAAAGAAATCCCTCACAAAGTTGTTCTCAGATGCAGAAAAATATCTTATCGTTGCACTGGCTTATTAAAAATGAGTGCTTCACAGATCTATGGTGCTAGCTAGAGTCTCATGAAATTCTGTTCTCATTGTAGAGTCCAGCAAATACATGCATGTTGTTCAGCTGTGGTTATGATAACCACTGCACCTTGATGATTTTCCTTTCTCCTGTTGTCTATTCTTTTATTTCTTTCTGATGCTACCATTTGTTTCCTACTTCTTCTTTTAAAACCTTAGTATGTCTCATACTGGGAACACTGACTGTAACGCAGTCTCTCTTGGAATTGTATTAATAATTTTTGCATGACAGAAAGAGAAAGAGAGAGAGCACGTAAGACAGATTTGAATGCAGTACTTTAAAGAGAGGGATCATCTGATGTCGGAACCACCTGCTCAGGCCTCCCCAAAAGCAGCCAGTGCAAATCCAGGACCAGAGGTGCCATAATGCTCTCCTTAACAAGGTGTTCATCAGCTTCACTTTAGCCTGAGCTTCCAAAGAGATCTAAATTATTACTGAGTGCATGCTAGTGAAAAGAACAGAATGTCATCCAACTGTATGGTGCACAGGCGAATGTTTTTTTTGTTTGTTTGTTTGTTTGGGTTTTTTTTGTAAGCTCGAGATTCGTAACAGCTGGAAAAAATGGTCAGGTATAAAGAGAATCTTGTTTATCCAATACTTTTGGATTGTCTAGGATGCCAGACATATCCATAGATAGGCCCTTGGCATAGCCTTCAACACAGAAAGCTCAAACAGTATTGAACATGACATGCTGCTACATAGCCAGCCTCCACATGCTGCCCATATAAACAGTCACACTGGATGAGCTCTCAAAGAGTTAAATATCAAAAATGTCTTGTCTCCTCATAGCTAGGCACACTCTCTGAATTTTACTTGCCTTTTGAGGAAAGATCAGGCTTTCTGCATGGGAGCAGCTGTTCATCGCCAAGCCCTCTGCCTGCTTCTCAGCTAAGACTGGTCAATATCAGAGCTCATCTGCTGAAGCTGCACAAATTCTAATTTTGGCAGCCCCTAAGGACTGTGGTTTCCAAAGCAGCACATCCCTCATCTCCCATAAAGTTACTGCTTGCCTTGGTGCAAGTTTCACATGTGATTCATTTCTTAGGAAAACAGAACAAAGCAAAACAAGGCAAAAGGCCTCAACAGGAAATCTCAGATTTCCAAAGGATCCTATTATGCAGTGTCAGTGGACAATTACTTAGGACTTGTAGAATGATCCCAGAAAAGCAATGAGCTAAGAACTGCTAGGTGACAACAAGTTTGGGGTTTTTACATTTGGTATAACATATTTAGATGCAGCACTTCAAAAAAAAAAAAAAAAGAAGAAGAAGAAGAAACACAAAAATAATAACACAGCTGATTGCCTAGATTCTGAAACTCAGCCTACACTTAAAATATCAGAATAACATGCCAGTATTTTAACAGTTATTCAAGTGCTTGTATTATGGGTTTAGGAGTAGCAATCTCAGGTTTTTCCACAACTCCTAAGCAGTGCTAGCTTATAATTATTTAACAATACCTAAACAACTTATGAGGAGGGCAAAAGGACTATCTGTTCAATCTGAGCACAGATTACTTCCACTCTCAGTATTACTGCTCTAATAAAGTATCTGTACCAAATATTTACCTTGATAAATCCATCAGACTAATTTTGAAGCAAAATATAAAAGAAATTCCAAAGTCTCTATATATCCAAGAATTCAGATCTCAAGTGCTTCTGACACCTCATCCATGTCAGTATGTCATACAGTAACAGACACAGTCCTGAGAAAAAGAAGAGACACTTAGGCTTAAATTTCACTCTATACAAGCAGGTTTTCAGGGACAGCTTTTGTAGGTAATTATGTTGCAAATTGGCATCAGTTTTTAATTGAATTAAAACCTTCAGTGCAGTAAAGCACATGCTGAAGCCCCTTATGAAAGAGGCAGTTGTCGTCTCAGTTATCATCTATCGTCTGGCTAGGTTAAGGAAGAAAAGAACAGTCTCAGTCACAGCAGACATTAGAAGCTGCGAGCTGCAAAAGTACAGTGAGTTGTCTTGCCATACTAGGTGAGGCCCAGTCAAGTGCAAGACTTCAGAGCGTTGCTTGCACTAACATTTCAAAGCTAAAGCCATTGTTTACTGACTATTTGTGTGATGTAGCTTGAAAGACAGGGAAATCTCTTCATATTGCATACATTGTATCACCGATCTCCACACTCCCTCTATAGGCAAAGCCCTCCGAGATTTTCACACATCTTTTAAGCCTAGTAGAACTGACAGGGTTTTCCTCAAGCAGTAAATTGTGGTACAGCATAAAGAATAGAAATCTTTGGCTTCATTACATCTGAATTAAATCTTTACCATAGGTCAAGTGAGATTATTTCTCGAGTAAAACAAAAACGACTTGTCTCTTTCGACATTACAGTTACACTTATCTTTGTTGGAGTTGGCTAGTAGGTTTACATTCCTTGCGTGTTGGTCCTACCACAGGCCAGTCTTGACTAAACAGACTAAACTCTTCACTGTTAGTCGAAAGCCTTTATAGTCTTTGGTGACTGGAAGAAATGAAATCAAGGAAATTTTGTCTCAGAAAGACATGTTTGTGTACAGGAGACATGCACATGCACAGTTTTGAAAAAGGATGATAGAGCTGTAGCATATTTACAAAGAAATGGCATGCAGTCAGGCAGAGGCCTGAGCTGATTTTATTGTGTTGATGCTTAGCAGTATTTATTTACTTCTTCACCTTAAATCAGAGACAGGACTTCTCTCTGCATTGCCAAACATCTCTTTATGTACTGCGTCCATGTTTAGCAGTGTGGACACACAACATCACACAGCATACACAGGCACACACATGCAGAGCCAGAGAAGACACCACCATCGTTTTGGGCTCTAGTAACTCCCCCTCCCAAAGACTCAAATTCATCCTACCTAACTGTGGATGTTTAAGTTAGCCATTGCATACAGAGTGTTGATTTCTTAAGCTCCCCACAGAGTCCATGACAAAAGAGCATCGCCTCTGTATCCTTCCCTTGAACACAGGCACCTCAGTTAAGTGTCTGAAGCGAAAAACAATGAATCTAAGCCTAATGCTCCTGCACAAGGCCCTGACACTGGGGCCTCTGGTTGTTACAGTAATGCAAACAGTCATTCATAACCATTAATATTGTAGCTTGTCCATCATACCTTTGTATATCCAAAGTTCCTGCCATATCTTTCCCACTAATAGTCAGCACTTACATGCATTTCCACAGACCTAAGCTAGCTCCTAGCTCTCAGTAAGCAAAAATGTAGTTAGAGGAGGAGCAAGCATCTAGAGCCACCCAGTAGACATTGCAAAGCCTTGTTTTTAAAATCAGCAGTTTGAAAAGTATGTCAGATTCTCTGTGGGGTTTTTAAACCGCTGCAATATGTGAATTCTAAGGAAAAAAAGAATGTAAATCACAGCTGGTGATATACAGAAGACAAGAAAAGACTGGATATGCGATCAGAAATCTTGACTGATAAGAAAGGAACAGCTGTTACAGATTTTACTAAGAAGCTGAAGGAAAAAAGAAAAACCTGGTGAAGACATGCTTGAGAGTAGAGAATAGACTGTTGGCACACATGTCATGGTCTCTGTAAAACAGCAAAATGAATAGTAACAGGGAATCTCAGTGTGTTGGAAAAATGCTTGTGGACATCCAAAAATATAATGCATGAATGATATGGTCAAATTAACAATGAAGGACGTTCACAGCACTCAGATCAGCATGTTACCAATGTAAGACATGCTCACAGCCACGTACAAATATGGGATTTGTAGGATGAAGTGATATATGACTCTGTAGTGTAAGACACTGAGGAATCAGGTCTCAGAGCCAGATTGTTACAAGAACCCAAACTAAAAATTTGACTTGGTATGGCAGATGTGCAGAGAGGCAATGAAAGAGATGAGGAACCAAGGAAGGGAAAGAAAGAGAGAGTAATAAGTGGAGACAATGTGAGGCATTAAACAACTAGGGGGCACAGATGAAAAACCTTTCAAAGTCAGACTTGCATGGTGTCTTCTGTGACCTGTTATAATTGCCACAGATGAGAAAGGACTTGACAAGGGTGTCAAGAGTACTGCTAAGCATAGAAAAAAGTAAGAAAAATCTAATGTATTTTTCAAAGCTGCCAACATAGATTGTGCAGTCAAGGCTGGATAAAGCAGAGCTTTAACATGGATTCATATGCCATGTAATTACCATACAGAAGTACAGTTAGGACCCCTGAACAAACAGTGTGTTTTAAAGCTTGGTCAGTAAGCAACTGGAGTGGCTCATGACTTTAAAATGTTACTAGTAGTCCACAAAGATGATAGCAAGTGGAAGGGAAGTCCCCATTTATAAGGCACTGAAGTCAAACTTGGACTGTATCCACACTTTTCCTTAGAAATCCTTTAGCTAACGAAGGCCACCATACAAGGATCACAGCTATGAGACATCGAAAGAAATATATATACTGCCATAAGTCTAGCTAGATACTACCTTTATAAAATAAGCTATGGACAAGAGTTTGAAATACCCCATGTATCAGTGATGTGAGCCTGCTGGGGCTGGAACAGGAATCTGTATTCCCTTTTCTGTAGCTGCGCTTCTGTCTGCTGTATCAGGAGAGAATCTGCTGAATATAGTACCTGAACCCTTAAAGAATTGCACAGGCCAAAAATAAATCACCTGCTGAGGAAAAGATGTATTGGAGAAAAATGAACTAACTGGACTAACTGGATTTGACTAACTAGATCAAGCAAGGTAGACATTTAAAAGTGTTATAAAAGCATATTGTAGATTGTAGCTGAATGAAAAGACCAGACGGAAAAATAACATGCTAATGATATCCTTTGCTGAGCAAAAATCATTCAGTCCTTCATGTCAAAGACTCTTAAATTATGCCTACTCTGTACTTTTTTACTAATATAACTACACCAGCAAAACTTCTCTTTGTAGATTTAGTTTTTGTCAGCAAAAAGTACAGATACTTAACTGAAGTGAGGTCTATAGGCAGAAGTTATTTTAGCCCAGAGTAACCACCTCTTTACTGGAAAACATATTAAAAAAAAGATTTTATAAACCTACCGTTTAAGCAACTACCGTATGCCAGCAGGAGAATCTAAACTTAAGTGGTGTGAGACAGAGGTGCCAGCTGTTTGCATCCTGGATACCTGGCATATGGTGCAGAATGTCCCTTGGAATTGCCGATATCAAGAAATCAGCAATAGCAGGTTGAAGCCCCCAGATTGTCCCTTGGTTACACTCTTCACTCTGGCATAGAGTTTTGCACGACTTTGGTGCATCAGATACAAGTTGCATCAATAATTTTCCTGTGCTTCTCATTCAAGTGTTCCGTTAGTATAATGTATCTTTCTCACATTTTAAATACACTTTAGGCTAAGCTTTTGTGGATAAGAACTGCCTCCTACTGTACTTTAGAGAACGTCACCAGTGCCACTTAAATATCCTGAATGAATACTCATTTTTCAGAATGCTTCAAATTCTGACAGTGGCAAGCCAGTGCAAATAAAAAATAAATAAATAAATAAATAGATGCCTGTTAACCCCAATGGGCTATGCTGCTAAAGAAAAGAAAGAACAGTCCTTATCTGAATAAAATGATTCTCTGAAATTAAACTGTGATTGTACGTATGTTTACTCCTAAGACTGTAAATCTGGCTCTTGATGGTCTTAAAATTGATGGAGGAGCTCTCAAAAAATATAGAGGAAAAATCAAATATTAATAAGTCAAAGCAAAAGCCTAAGGGAAGTGAACTGTGTTGTCCTTAGTGTTTTTCTGGCTTATCTGAGGTGTCTGCACTTTATGAGTTGGCACACCTGGAATGGGCTCAGAAATGCAGTCCTAAATTTAGAAACACATTTCAGGCAGCAGCTGTTGCAGAGCAATAGCACGTTGCCAGCAGAGCTGGGTGTGTAAGCTTCATCTAGCTGGCACCATGCAGGTCAGAAAATCTGAGAACCCCATTCACCCTTTTAAATGCCATTTTGGATAGGTTGCCTGGGGCCAGCCATTGATCTGGTCCTATACTGTCAGTCAAGCCTGCTATTCACAAGCTACTCCTAGGACTTTGGGCAGCAGATTCAGCTAATGCCATTCCCAACTTAGAGAGAGATATCTGTTACGCTGGTATTCCAGTTTCATTGCTGTAGGATTTTCAACTAAGAGCTGTTGACAGGGAAAAAAAAAAAAAAAAAAAAAAAAAAAAAAAAAATCCTAGCCTAAGACCACCAAAATAGCATTCCAATTTTGGAAAAGGTTGTAGCAGGAGAATACACAATGTGCACGTTTTCAACAAGCAAAGAAGCTGTCACAGGCCTTGTACATGTGCCGTGTTTATACCCCAAAACATGCAAGGGGAACACTCATGCTTTTGAGTTTTTATCCAGTTGGGATTATTTGGAGGAGGGGAGGAAGAGGAGACTATATGGGGAACATCACTGGGACTCAGCATGAGAAAACTACAGAGTACTGCTGTGCCGAGAAGATTGTGGCCAACGCTCCCCTGTATCATCTTGTAGACAAGTAATTCTGTGAGCAAACATCCTACAGACAAGAAAATCCTGTAATTCTCTGCCCTTTGCCAGTCACAGTAGCTTGACAAATGTGCAAAATCAATCATTCTGAAAGCTGTGCTATGTGGCCTCAAAAATCACTGTTTTCCAATTGAAGCTATCAGTAAATGTCTTTCTTGATTGCTCAGCAACAAGTTTCAAGTAAAGATCCTAGCTTGGTCTCCCTTTGGGGAAGGGTGTAGTGGAAATAGATTCCAGTAATAGGAAATTTGCTTCACATCAGGATATGAAAATTTGTTTGTTCTTAATGTGCTTTTTTAGGAAAAAAAATGTAGTGCATTGTTTCTACTTAGAGGACTTGATTTGTGATGTGTGGTATAGTCTAAATGGCTCTACCTAAGGCAATGCAAAATCTCAGGTGTAACTGAAAGACATGCTGTGACACCACTGGTTTGTTAAATTCATTCCTTTAAAAGTCACAGAGCATGAACAGAAAACAGTACCAAACCCCTACAGAATGGACTAATATCCAACACCTAAGAATTACCCAAAATTACACACACACACACACACACACGCATATATGGAGGAGATTTGCTTTCCAATCACAGTGTTGTTTTCTCTGTATCCTCTGTAGAAAAGGCAGACTTGAAAAATCACCTGAAAGCCAAAAAATCATTCTTGCAGCAGATAAAGAGAGAAATGTACTTCAGAATTAAACTTGAAGAAATGTCCTGCCCTTTATACCTCAACTTTTCCCTCTCTCAGGGAAATTTGCAGTAGCTGGCAAATGCTTGAATCTCTGCAAGCAAAGAGCAACATACATGATGCTCTTGGTGAACCAGGCTTGTGGTGCCTGCATCCACCAGGAACGTTTCCCTGCTAAAACAAACTTCTTGCCTGCAGGGTAGCTTGTTACACCCTGGTTGTGAGGTTACTGCTGCATGGCATTTTGTGTGTGCCTGTTTCATTCTGTAAAAGTTTCAAAGGAAAAAAGGAAAAAAAAATCCATGTTTTTGATTTGCAAATGCAAACAGAGGACAGGAATGTGTGATTTGTTTCTTGATACTGGAACTACCTACTTAAATAAATTGTGCAAAAAATGAACATACTCAGCCAAAGGGGATGGCTCTCACAGGTGACTCCCCATTGCAGACATTGTGCTTAGGCAGACCCCAGCAAGGCACAGGGACCTCATCTGAGCATAGGGATTACTCTGAGTAGGACAGGAACTCTGGATACTCTTGACTAAATTCTGAACTCACTTCAGTGAAGCCTGTTTGGATTTGCCTTGTTGCAAGTGAGAGAATGTGGCTTTTTTGGAAAATTGCCAGATCAGCAATACCCTTCTACAGGAAAAAAAAAAAAAGCCTGAAGCAAACTGTTGTATCTGATATATTTCCTTATTTCTGGCAGAATATACAGATATTCTGTGGTATCTGTACTAAGTGCAAAATTACCTCTCCTGAAAATGTCATATCTCATCAAGAGCAGTAGTATTCAATCACTTCTCATATTAGTTAAATGACTTGTCTTACAGCTGTTGTATCACTAGAGACTGCAGAGATTATACTAACATCTTCAATATGACGAGGAGTGCATTGGTATTTTTCCACCTTAGCAGCCACTGCTGAGCCACATCAGCTTCCAAACAAGGAGATATATGAAAAATCTAATACAATGACAGCATTTCTGAAAGGTGATTCTTTCGTCATTAGTCTTTTAATGCTGCAAAACTAAAACATTTTCAGCACCATAATAGTTATAGTTTAGCCTGAAGAAGACTGAGGGGAGATCTTATCAATGTGTACAAGTGCCTGAAGGGAGGGTGTCAAGGGGACGGGGACAAACTCTTTTCAGTTGTCTCATGTGACAGGACAAGAGGCAATGGGCAGAAACTGAAGCACAGGAAGTTCCGCCTGACCATGAGGGGGAATTTCTTCACTGTGAGAGTGACGGAGCACTGGACCAGGTTGTCCAGAGAGGTGAATATCTCCTTCTCTGGAGATATTCAAAACCCATCTGGATACAACCCTGTCTGACATGCTCTAAGTGACCCTGCTTGAACCGGAGGGTTTGGACTAGATGATCTCCAGAGGTCTCTTCCAACCTCAGCCATTCTATGATTCTGTGATGAGCCATGGCCAGCCGGGACACAAGAAATAGTGAAAGCTGACATTACATTAGGAAAGATGTGGACAGTGATTAGTAATCCCTGTCTGAAGTGCCTGTTCATATATTTAGTGTACACATAACCTAAATGACTGTGCATGAGCAAGGCTGAAAATGGATTTGTAGGTAAGCTTTTAATGATTTTTCTAAATACAAATGTCCTTGTTTAAGAGGATAATCGTTAAGGAATCTGTACTTATCTGAGCATTTAAGTATGCCTTGAAATATGTGAAAGCATTTACACATTGGCACAGAAATATTGTAAAGAGATTCTCGGGGCTGTAGTAGTCTTATCCAGTCAGCTCCTAGATATTTAAATTAAATTTTACACAAACCTGTGTTGATGAATCTGATCTTACATGTATTTTTAGCAAGAAAAGATTTTCCTGATAGTAGATAGTGGAACCTCTTGGTTTTACCTATATTTCCTATATTAAGATTTACTGATGAAAAGTTCATGCTGGTCTACATACTGAGAACATTTTCTAGAGCTGCACATTTCGAAAGAAATTACTGTTTTGGTCTGAATGCATTTGTTTTGGACATTGTCCAGTTCTGTGTAATTCTTTGAAGGATTTTCTTTCCTTCATAGGAAAGTGACTTTGAAATAAGTAATAGTATTTTGTATCTACTGTGAGAGAATATCTAGCTGAGAAATTGCCCATAGTGTATAGAAGTGTATTAATGTCTCTGCTTGCCCTGGGGTTGCTGAATCATGGTTTTTATGTGGCTACGACAAAAGGTTTTGCATAACGAGGAGTCTGAAAATACCATTTTTCTCCTGCTTCTCCTGGAGAGCAGAATGTAAATCCACAATTAGTAAAGAACTGAGAAATCTTTGCAGGTGGGGAAGGGATCTTCCAAAGGAGAATCAAGGTGAAGTGATCAATCACATCAGCAGCACTGCTCCACAGTCTCTCCTGCTGCTGCTTTTCTTTCTGCTAAGCCGCTATTCTGCAATAGTTGGCTACATATCTGCTTTTCAGGACCAGTTTGATTTCATGCAGTGGATGCTACTTGTGAGATGGTTGCGGTGCAGCCAAAGAAGCACGTATCAGTTGTTTATTAGGAAATAAAATATTTACTCTGCCTCTCCTCTTTCTGTCAACCAAGATATTGGAGAGGGAGGGGAAGGAACAGAAAGGCTTTCCCTTTCACTGCAGCAGGATGGATTCAGCTTGTTCGTAAGGGTAATCATGAGGACTAATAGCTCTCAGAGCTATTGAAATTGTCTGTTTTTTAGAAGCTCCCAAAGATTTCTCTTTCTCTATTGCTGTTCTTCCTCTTTTCCTCTGCTGTCAAGCCCTTAGTTTCTGTTTTATTTCATTTAACATTCTTCTATTTTTAGTTTGTTTAAATAGTTTTTTGAACTTTGTAATCCAAAGGGCTCATGGGAAAGGGCTGGTTTCTGCAGATTTCTCCTCTCATCCTGGTAAGGTGATTGCCTTAGAGGCAACACATCACTGACGGTAGGCAATGGGATTAGCAGGCAATATTTGGGTCCTAGGCCTTCCATCTTGCCACAGACCCCACTCCATTGCTGAACAGGAATGGGGCATAGCTCTGTTGCAAAACTCTCCTTTCTTCTGCTTCTCCTCACCTCCCACCACCATTACTCATCTACTGCCATGGGCAACAGCCCTTTACCTCCCTCATCTCTGCACCTCCTTCCCATCCCTGCCATCACCACCACCCTTCCAGTCCTGGCCTGGTGCCCTGACCCTCTCTGTTACAGGCATCTACTGGTGGGATACTCTCTGCCTCGCTAGGAAACCCAGAGCCGTGGGAGCTTGCAGCACTAATGCATTTTTCCCCCAGCCACCCCCAGACCAGTTGTTCTCCAACAAGCTGCAAATGAGAGCATTCACGTCCCCACAAGCTGTTGTGTGGAGCCCACTCTGACCTGCAGCCAGCCTGCGCTCTCTCCAATTCAGCTCTTTCCCCGCCAGCAGAAGAGACACCAAGAGTCTGGCGCTCCTGTGAGTTGCGGCTGCCCTCTGCTGCTTTTTGCACTACAGTGCAAGCTGAGGATTTGAAATGACAAAACCTTTCCCTGGCTTATTGGGCAGAGAGGAACTTCATGAACTTCAACAAGGGCAAGTGCAGGGTCCTGCACCTAGAGAGGAATAACTGCATGCACCACTGCAGGCTGGGGACTGACCTGCTGGAGAGCAGCTCTGCAGGGAAGGACCTGGGAGTGCTGGTGGACAGCAAGCTGACCATGAGCCAGCAATGTGCCCTTGTGGCCAGGAAGGCCAATGGCATCCTGGGGTGCACTGGGAAGAGCATTGCCAGTAGGCCGAGGGAGGTGATCCTGCCCCTCTACTCAGCCGTGGGGAGGCCACATCTTGAGTCCTGTGTCCAGTTCTGGGCTCCCCAGGAGACAAGACGTGGAGCTGCTTGAGAGAGTCCAGCGTAGGGCTACGAGGATCATCAGAGGCCTGCAGCATCTGCCCTATGAGGAACAGCTGCGAGAGACACTTGGGCCTCTTCAGCCTGGGGAAGAGAAGATTGAGGGGGGATCTTATCAATGTGTCTAAGTACCTGAAGGGAGGGTGTCAAGGGGACAGGGACAAACTCTTTTCTGTTGTCCCATGTGACAGGACAAGAGGCAATGGGCAGAAATTGAACCACAGGAAGTTCCACCTGACCGTGAGGGGGAATTTCTTCACTGTGAGAGTGATGGAGCACTGGACCAGGTTGCCCAGAGAGGCAGTGGAGTCTCCTTCTCTGGAGATCTTCAAGGCCTGCCTGGATACAACCCTGTCTAACATGCTCTAAGTGACCCTGCTTGAGCCAGAGGGTTTGGACTAGATGATCTCCAGAGGTCCCTTCCAACCTTACTGATTCTGTGATTCTGTGATGAGCCATGGCCAGCTGGGACACTGGACTGGCAACATAATTGGATTGGCAGGCTATAAATTAAATGGCAGCAGTTTGTCCTGGCAGCTTGTGCTTGTGTAGACAGCCCGGGTTAAGGTTTGGTTTGGCCTCTCTCCCTGAGACATATCCACCTGGCACAAAAAAAATCAACCCTTGCTTGTTTGTGCTGAGGTTTTCACATCCCTGCCACACAGAACTGACAGGCCAGGAGCACTCCACGGAGAGAGGTTAGTCCTCACTAGGACGAGCACCATAGCCCACAGCTGGTATCTGGGATTCTCTGGGCAAAGAACAAGCAGTCATCTGCACAACACCGCTATATGTTCACAAAGGATAGTGTGCACATGCTACTCTATTTTCCAAAGTGCTTTCTTCCACTCTGTCATGAAAATAACTAAGATTTAGAAAGTTTTTCAGACTTCACTCCTTTACCTTTGACTCCTATCTCCTCACTACATCTCAGAGGTCCCAAAGCGGAGGGATTTGAGAACCCCCCTCCAGGTATCCTAGTTGATTGCATTGCATCTGCTTGCATCTTCCAGCTCCAGAACAGCAGGGTTATAGAAGCTGTGCTTTCCAAGCAGCAGCCGTGCCAGGCTTCAAACATAGCCCAGTTTGCATGAGCAGAATTGGTTAAGGCTGGATGAAATAGGCTGATCCTATTAACCCAGAAAACTGAATTCCAGGACATGTGAGGATGATTCTTAAATTCGAAAAGGAACCAGGAAATGACAAAATTACATCTTCTTTTCTGGAACAGGTTTCTTCTATGGTTCTTACTGCTTCTGCTATCCATCTCCCTTTTTTTTCTCCTTATCCTCCAACAGAGAATATTTTTTAATTAAATGAGAGGGTAGATTTTCAGAAAGAAAAAGAGAAAGTCTTTGTTCTTTATATTCCAAAGTGATTAGCATTCTTTTAGTTTCTCTATTTGCTTATCTAAAAAGAAGCTTTGATTCCACAGAGAAAATAATAGATTTTGCATTTTAATTTTCTCTGAACCAAAAAACTTGCAAGATACCCTAATTACATTCAAAATTATTCTGGGACTCATTCACCATTGTAGAGTTCATCTAACTAGTAACACTACCTGGCATGCAGTAGAAGAAATACTTTATAGGAAGAACACATCATCAAAAATCCTTCCCTATTAAAAAATAAAAAGGAAAAAAGAAAGAAAATAAAAAAAGGACAGAATTATTTTAATGTCACCTTGCATGGGAAAGAAAATCTTTTGGATTATGAAATTTTGGCTAACTACACAGAAAAGGAAAGGTAAAGAACTGTGCATCAGAATGATTAGTCTGTGGCAGAACACCTAAGGTAAAAAGATTAGACAGCCTCTTGGAATACCATGAAATTATGAAGTCTATGACTTAAAAACAGAAAAGTAAAATGAAAAGAATGGAATTGAGGTCTACAGATGTCAGAAAGCTTGAGAGAATTCATAAGTGAAAACTCTGATGAACAAAGGAGTTTTAGGTATTATGTAGAGTATATAAGCATACAAGCACAAATTGTCCCAATACAGAGGAAATATAAGGTGCAGAAAGAGACAAACTTCACTAAATCACTCACTTTTAATTGACCTCAAGCAAAGAAGAAAAGTCATAGAAAGTAGAAAATCCCACCTGAAGTGAGTTGCACAGGTACATGAGGACAAAATCAAAAAGGCTGAGGCAAAATCAAAAAGACCCTTTGCTAGGGTTGCAAGGGATCAGGAGTATAATAGGAAGTAATTTTGTGACTACATTAGTAATAGAAAGAACGCAAAATAAATTGTTGGCCTTCTGTTTCACAGAAAAGACAAAAGATATATATAAATAATGTCACAGGTGTCTTTTTTTCAGTTGTTACTGAAAGGATTTGTTGCAATCAAATGGCAAATACTGTTACACAATGTACACAGACAGATTACAATTAGGAAAAAACAAGATAAAGAATATTAGATAAATTATCTATTTCTGGATTATCTAGGTATGATGAAATCCATCCTAAAACTAGAGAACTGACTGAAGCAGTCTCAAATCCCTGGGCTTTTTGATCTTGAAAAGGTCTCTTTTAGAAAAGTGCAAATGCCATGCTTAATTTTAAAAAGGGGTCAAAGGAAAGAGAAGTTATGAACTACCAAGAAAACCAACAAAGCTTCAAATCTTGGAGGACTATTTCTAATTATCTAGAAGAATACAGAGGACTATAAACAAACTGAATTTATCAAAATAACTCCTATCAAGTTAGACTTGCTTCCTTGACTGGCAGCTAGCAGACTTTGTGGCAGAGGTGGAGAAGATGCCAATTATCTTGATGGTAAGAAGACTTTTGATACTCATGTAATCAAGCAATAGTAATGCAGCCTGGATGAAACTTCTATAGAGCAGATACAATACTGGCCAGAAACGATTCAGTTAAAATTGAAGGACGAGGTTTGATAGGGCTGTGTGCTAGGTCTGAAACCATTTAATATTTTCATTAACAGCTGGGATGATCAGAAGATTTACCAGTATAAGTTTTACTCATTACACTTGAAGACGACATCAAACCTGGGGCCCACAGTGAAGAACAATATTACAACTAGAAGTCAGAGAGACAGTCTTAAAAATACAATAAAGGGAAAGCACAAAATTTTACCCTTTGGCAGATATAACCAACTGTGCAAAGACAGAACAGCCTGTGGCTATCTGCACGGTTCTCTGGAAAGGACGTGGGGACTAGAGCAAGTCAGAAACTGGATGCAAGTCAAGAATGTTGTGCTGTAAAGTAAAGGCCTACTGGCATATAGATGTTGAGACACAAAACAAATATCCTCTGTTTTTCATTGATAAGACTTCTACTGGAGTAAAGCACAATTTGGAATACTGCAGTGTAAGCATAGTAAAGACTGGCAGAGAAACATGAGGAGAGAACAGAAATGTTTGAAGTATATGGTCTACAGGGAAAGATTGCTGAGTATAAAGTAGAGAAGAAAGTGAGGAGACATGACAAAGGCCTTTAACTATTTTGTAGACTATTACAAATAGGAAAAATAGCATGTTCTTTTTGCTCACTGTAGAAAGGACAAGAGCTACTGAGATAAAGCTGTGGCAAGGAAATCTCATTAGTGAAACCTTGCTAACAATAAGGACTCTGAAGCTCTGGAAGAGGCTCCCTGGGGAGTCTCCGTTGATTCAGATCCCTGAGAAGAGCGAGACACCAAGCGGCCAGGAGCAGCACTGGTTCACCCAACACTGAGGCCCTTCCCAGAGCTGCTCTTCTCGGACCCTATGTCTGAGCACTTGTGTCCTGCCCCTTCCTGGGCTTTGTTCTGTATTTCTGATCACAAAGGTCCACAACACGCAAGAGAAAATTAAGATTATTTAGGGAAAAGAGAACTGAATGGAGACATGGCAGTGTCTTCAAATAGTTTTAAAATAACTGTAAAAAATAAATAAATTTCAAAGACAAAGAGAACTGGATTAAAAGGCCTGAACGCTAGACTTTGAAAAATAACTCTCCCCGGACCACTGTGCCCAAGAGTGAACACAGTGAAGCAAGGTTGCCAAGGACCACAGAGGACTCTCACCTGTAGGACAGTTTTAATAACAGGCTTGACAACAGTTTGATGAGATACTTGAGGTAAGGCACTATTGCACTATTTTCTATTAGATAGTTACTTCTGTAACTATCTGAGAGAGAGGAAATGCTAAAAGTACATGGAAAAGAAACAGAGAAGTGAGAGCAGGAAATGCTTTTTGTCTTCTTTTGACATATAGGATCAAAAGACAGACTGTGAAACTGAAATCAGGAAATAAAAGTGTGCGGGCAGGAGAACTCTTATTTTCTTCATTATAAGCAATCAGCTTGTTGCACTTGCTGCTTCATCGCAGTGGTATTTTGCAAAATTTAAAGCAGAGACCTCATGGGTTTACAAAGTAAACTAGTATTTAGGAAAGAGTGTTAGCTCTTACAGCTTGGAAAAAAGCCAGCTTCTTACACTGCAGGTAAGGAAGAATCTTTTCTGTAAGCAAGTTAACACTTAAATTTTGGTATATTTCCACAATATATGTGTAAATGGTCACTACCAGACACAGAACTGATGAGCTACCAGTGTGAACCAGCCTAGCAGCTCCTGACATAACTGCTTGAAATCATAATGGATTTTTTTTTCCATTTCCTCTGTGCTTAGTAACTGACAAAATATTTCTTTGTTTGAGTCAGTCATTTCAACATTCTCATTTGAGGATATAAATAAATCTGCTGGTCCCCATTCAAAACCCCAGTGTCATTCTCCAAATAATTTTATATTGTTTCATTAGCTAGAAACAGATTGTGAATTTTCATCCTTTGTTATTAGAGTTGGAATAGACATCTGTGAAGAGGAACAGAACGCATAAATTTTGACTTTGAAGACCCTAGGGAGCAGGATGATGAAAAGCTGAAGCTCTAAATGAAATTGTAACATAAAATGATGATTTGAATGGACCGAAAGTTAAAATTTCCATCTCACAAAAAATTCCAAGTTTTTGGAATTTCATCTTGTCCTAAATAGAGAATAAAGGTAAATGTTTCCAAAATGTTCATGAAATAGAGGATTTAATATTTGTGTTGACCTCACGGAAACATTTTGATAAGACTGAAATATTATCAACATTGCAACTTTAACACTTGTATCTATTCATAGTTCAAGTGATAATATAAAAAGCAGATGTTTCAGCTTCACTGAAGCAAAATATTGAGATAATCTACTTTCAGATTATGAAAAAATAGATAAATTCTCATAAACATTTTGCATTTAATTAAATGTTTCCCAAAGGAGTAATACTTCTTAGGGAAATTGTCAACCATGTGACATTATTTTCTGGGGTCCTTTAACTAACTCCATAAATGTCAAAGTAGTATGTACTTCTAAACAAGGAGAAAAAAATAATCTATGGTCAGCCATAGTGAGTGAAGCCATCTTCAGATTGAAACGAAACAATTGCTTAATACTGCATATAATCCCTGCATAATTGTTTAAGAGCTATCTATCACATTGAAGATGAAAGGGGAATTCAACAGATATATTTTCTGTCCTAGCAGTTGCTCCATATAAATATGTTTTAGGAGTATTGTACTTCCTTTATGTGGTTTATTATCATTATTATTTCATATCTTTAGACTTATGGTATTTACGAGTGCAGTCAAGAGCATTTTCCAGTCTTTACTATTGATACAGCATATTAAATTGCCAGAGCTACAGGGAATCTATTAAGTTAGTTTTCTAACCTGCTTTTTTTATTGCTAAAAGCTAATCTTATCACAGCCAAATATCCAATTCCCCTTCTTCCTCCTGCTTTCTGGCTGTCATTATTCATAGCGATCACCTCACAGAAACCCACCAAGATCAAGACTGAAGTGCTAGGTTTCTACATGCTTCATGCAAATCAGTCCAGCCCCATGAATTTGTCACCTAGACACCCAGAAATAATGTGGCTCTGACTGATCTTGCCTTGCAGTGTGGAGGATGTTAAAATGCCCTCTCTACTTCTCTTCCTCCCACATCTTAGTCATTCCATCGCTAAGATGCATCCTAGGTACTAAAACACACTTTTGACATTCCTGAGTTTTCACTCTGGTAACAGTGTGGTCTCCAAAACTGCCAGGATGGAATATCTCAGTAACTGACTGTGCATCACAAAGCTTCCTGCCTCAAGAGCAGAAATTCCAATCTGGATTGGATTCAGTAGCAGTTTCTGCCCTGTACCCTGTCCTATCCCAAAAGCAAATTTTGTTCACAGCTGCACGTAAAATAACTCTTCTGCCCTGCAAAGCAGTAAGAAAAAGTGTGGCATCCTTAGTGTGGACAGAAGAGAGGCAACTAGTCAAGGTTACCAGATGGATGTATCCCACTGTCTGTAAACTGAGATGCAAACTATGGATGAGGTTTCCAAAATGGGCCCTGAGTGGTGCTCAGAACCATGGTGGGACATGGCCTGCTTTCTCCAGAGGCTTCTGTGACTGAGATGCTACCAGTCACCTTTTATAAAAGTAAGGCTTCCTTCCTCCTCTTCCTTGCCTATATTATCTTTAGTATAATTTTCTTGTGCCCAAACTCTTCACTCCCCATCATTTGTTCATTCTGAGTTGAGACAAGCTAAATCCAGAAGCATTTCTTGTATAGAAGGCTCTTCTCACCGCAGCCTCCTCTGAGGGCATATGGAAAGGGCTAGCAGCAGCCTAAACCTGCATCCGCTTATAAATAGAAGTGTTACTGTAATGTTTCAAAGTACTAGCTCTTTGCATGAGTTTATGTTATCTCTACCATTAGAAGCTAGATCCTGATTGGAGTGTCCAAAATACATATTTAATTAAAATGCTGGGGCTTAGTAACCCCATTTTCATGAAATAATGTCAGGATCTCAGACTCAGAGAGTGGGCAGCTGTCTGCAGCAGTTAAGAAGCAGCCCTGGGAAGGCTGTGGTATACCATGGAAAAGTATTTTATGTCCCTAACATCCTTAGTTAAATCTGGAATAAGGCTGTACATTTCATCTGTTCCCAGTTATGGGACACACAGGTCACTTACCGGTCAGTGTGGCATGGGAACAGGCTGAGCAGCACAGCACAGTGCATCAAGGCTCACCATTGAAAACCACTGCTCCAGCCCTTAGGAAAAGTGACTTGTCCTGCCACCAGCCCACGCTGCCTGTCAACAAACAAAAATTACATCAGGATGGGCTTGCTGCATCTGGCCTCTGTTCAGGAGAGCGTTTAAATATACGATTGTGTTAGAAAGACTTTGAGGCAGGCTTAAAGATGAACACATCTTAAATATGTTCCTTAATCAAAAGTATTTTAATGAATCAAGACCAGAAAGATGAATCAATCAAATCAGGAGCTCTCCAAAAGCTAACCGGAATCACACTGGACCTTTTGCTTTTCTATAAATACATTCAAGATAAAACAAATGAGCAAAAAAATGGTGGAAATTAAGGACCTGAATGTTGACAGATGCTGAGGTTTACTGAATGTGTCCTGTTGTGTGTACTGAACACACACACAGCATTCAGTAAACATCAGTGCTTATTTTGGCACATCTTCAGAAATTCATTGTATTTTACACATTCCATTAGAATTTGCAATAATGAATCTTTCTTTCTATCCTTTGGGGAAACCCCTTGACTCCACTACTCAGGAGCCCTATGGTAGACTAAAGTAGGCTAGACTTTTACTTCACTGCTGTAGCTTCCTTAGGGGATTTAGGCTGAACTTTCTGTCGATTGTGCATCGTTTTCTATGGTCTGTTCTTGACTTAGCCCATGGGTTGATTCCTAGGTGACTGTTACCACCAAAGGGTTAAACATAGATTGCCAACTGATAGGAATTTGTTTGAAGGCCATTTCCACATCTGGAACAACTTGTTCTCTATTATAACATTTCCATCAGGGAAGTTCAATGTCATATTTTGGATTGTGTGACTAGTTTTGGTTACAGCTACTAATAGCATACCTCCCTGCTGTAGGATACCAAAGAATAATCTGTCTAGCTGGTTTAAAACCAAGGAGTTGTAAGAGAGAATTAGAAAAATAGCCTATGCAAAAAGATTGTCATTTCCACTACATTTTTCAAAGTCAAACACAGCGTGTGAGAAGTCATGCCAGGTATGGCTGTCCTGACGCACAGGGGGCTCCCACCTCAGCTGGTGCTGATGCCCAGAACACCATACTGGCTTCACAGCAGCTGAAGAGTTGCACTTAGATTACACGAGGGGTTGAAATATTACTTATTTTGAGCAGGAAGGATTTCTAACTTGCAGGAATCACGAGCCATATTCTTAAAGAAGGCTCTACTGACCAGGTCAGTTTGTCTGAACAGCAGGTTGAAGGCCATAGCCTTGTGACCTTTTTCCATTTTTTGGCAACAGACACTCAGTGGCAGCTGGCATCTCATTAAGATCAGAGAAGATGTCATCTGTTAATTGAGCCATTCCTCTGTAATGGATTTTGATATCACTAGAGTACTCTCAAAAGGGTGTTGCAAACAATTCAGTGAATGCAACAAACTGAAAATGCAACAGTAGACTTTCTATTTTTGCCATATTTTGAAGGAGAAGATTTGGTTCTGTGCCAAGAAAATACTGATGTATGCATGGACTGCTAGAGAAAGCTTTTAGTGGACTGATGTCAAAAGTCATTTTTCCAATATTGCAAACATATGGTCTCAAAGATACTGTGTACATCTTTTTTTTTTGCTTCTGACATGATAATAAGGTTGTTTGCATTTAATTATCTTAAAATGAATAGTGGCTAGAAGAGTATTAAGACTGCATATCTCCTTAGAATAAAAATAAATTTGTCTGCCTAAAATGACAGCAACAACACCAGAAAGATCTACCTTCCTAGGAACTGCTACAAAATTTTACTGTCCAAGTGTGTCACTGAAAGATGCAACCTACAATCTCCCACATATTATTTTCAAGAATGTGAAAAGAGCTGTGCTAACAAGAGCACAGCACTTTTTTCTGCTTAAAAGACTGACAGATCACCTTAAGGATTTTAAGCAATAAAACCTTCTGAGAAAAAAAACATATAGGGAGCAAGAAGCAAAGAACTTTGAGAACAAATTTGGATTTAATTCCATGCAGAGAATATTAATGTTATATCACAGTTCCCAGACTTTCATCTAAAAAGAAAAGACAAAAATAGGAATAATCCAAAGACTGGGTTTTTCATGGCCCTATTACAGAAGACATATTCTATTAATTAACATGTAGTAACAGAAAGTTGCTCTTATGTAAGAAGTACTGCAATGATTATAGTGGTATGACAATATCCATTTCATGAGGAAAGGGTGCTTTAAGATAGTATTATGAGATATTTTTGATCTCAAACCTTCACAGTTGCTTCAGATTTTTGAAATGTTGGCCTGATATCCTTTCAGAAAATGACATGGTTTCTTTGTATGAGTTGGCATATTTGAAACTCTGACATCTGTATAGAATCCTTCCAAGGCTGAGAACACTGTAAAGAACAGGAAATGAAAATTTTGATTCATGCCAAGCAATTGTTTTCCAGTAAATACAAAGAAAAGTGTTGTATGAGGTAGACCAAAGTCATCTGGTAAATTCAACAGACAAAAAAATATGAAACTATTTTTTCTGGTGCTGAAATGTTATATTTCAGTATTTTACTTTGCTACATCAAAATGGCATTGTCTGTTGAAAAATCAACACTGATTTCAGAAGCAAAAATGCAGGGCAGCATTACTTACATATTACACAATCTGAAAAAGGACAAAAAAGTATTTTAAATGAGCTGTTTTCTGTTTTCGCTCTCTACTGATAAGCTTTCTATTTTTATTCAATACACACCAATTTCCTTCTCCTCTCCCCACTGCCACTGCCCTCCATCTGTTTTCTCATGTTCTAGTTTAGCAGTCTAGATGCAGCCTAGATCCAAAAGCAGCATTTCAGTGTGGTATGGACTTTCTCATAGAGGCTGTGAAGTAAGGTTTGCTGTCACACTGAATAACATTAACCTTACCAATGTCATTATATTGTTATTGTTAGCATCTGAGTTGGGATTGCTTAAAGGAAAGTTGAGTTTGAGGCCTAGGAAAGGATTTCTCCACTTAAGTCAGTTGGGAAGAGATTAACACTCAGAAAAGGGACTTCCTAAAGATTCTTCCCAAGGCCGGTGTATATGCTTATATATAGGTTAGCCAGCCTAGTATAGAGTGCTTTAAACTAGGTAGGAGGAGGCTCTCATACAGACAGGGCAGACAACAAAACACAAGTTGGGTTGGGGGGCCTCCAGCAGGTGAATGCAGCTGGGGTTGTGTGTTTGGAGCATGGCTATGGGTGACCCCCGTACACCCCTCCTGGGAAACCTGCAGGCATGACCACCTCTTTGAAATGCCTGTACACCAATGCATGCAGCATGGGGAACAAACAGGAGGAGCTGGAGAGCTGTGTGTGATCGCAGGGCCATGATCTCATTGCAATCACAGAGACATGGTGGGATAGCTCACATGACTGTCATGGATGAGTACGTGCTTTTTAGGAAAGACAGGCCAGGAAGGCGAGGTGGTGGAGTTGCTCTTTATGTGAGAGAGCAACTGGACTGCATCGAGCACTGCCTAGGTGGGGAGGAGGAGGAGGCAGTCGAGAGCTTATGGGTAAAGATCAAAGGGCAGGCTAACATGGGGGACACTGTTGTGGGTGTCTACTACAGGCCACCTGACCAGGAAGAGAAAGTCAATGAGGCCTTCTATAGAGAGCTGGAGGTAGCCTCATGATCACAGGCCGTGGTTCTCATGGGGGGTTTCAACAACCCAGACATCTGCTGGAGGGACAACACAGCAAGGCACAAGCAGTCCAGGAGGCTCCTGCAATGCATTGATGATAACTGGTTGACACAGCTGGTGGAGGAGCCTGTGAGGAAGGGTGTCCTGCTGGATCTTGTCCTTACCAACAGAGAGGGACTGGTTAGAGATGTGAAGGTTGGGGGCAACCTTGGCTGCAGTAACCATGAGATGGTCGAGTTCAGGATCCTGCAGGAAAGAAGTAAGGGAGCAAGTAGGATTGCAACCCTGGACTTCAGGAGAACGGACTTTGGGCTCTTCAGAAACCTAATTGGTGGAGTCTCATGAGTTAAGGGCCTAGAAGGAAGGGGGGGGTCCAGGAGAGCTGGCTAGTATTCAAACATCACTTCCTCCAAGCTCAAGAGTGGTGCATCCTTATGAGTAAGATGTCCAGCAAAGGGGGCAGGAGACCTGCATGGGTGAGCAAGGAGCTCTTGGCCAAATTCAAACAGAAGAAGAAAATACACAGAATGTGGAAGAAGGGACAGAGAATTATAGGAATGCTATCAGAGTATGTAGAAATGTGGTGAGGAAAGCTAAGGCCCAGTTGGTATTGAGTCTGGCAAGGGATGTTAAGGACAACAAGAAGGACTTCTTCAAATACATCAGCAGCAAGAGGAGAACTAGGGAAAATGTGGGCCTGCTACTGAATGGGGCGGGGGCCCTGGTGACAAGTGATACAGAGAAGGCAGAATTACTGAATGCCTTCTTTCCTTCAGTCTTCACTGCTAAAGGCATATCTCAGGAATCCCAGAGTCTGGAGATGAGAGAGAAAGTCTAGAGAAAGGAAGATTTTCATTTGATCGAGGAGCATAGGGCTAGAGACTGTCACTCCAGTCTTCAAGAAGGGCAAGAAGGAGGACCCAGGCAACTATAGGCCGGTCAGCCTCACCTCCATCTCTGGAAAGGTGACGGAACAGCTCATTCTGGATGTCATCTCCAGGCATATGGAGGAAAAGAAGGTGATCAGGAGTAGTCAACATGGATTCATCAAGGGGAAATCCTGCTTAGCCAGTCTGATAGCCTTCTCTGATGGAGTGACTGGCTGGGGAGATGAGGGGAGAGCAGTGGATATTGTGTACCTTGACTTCCGCAAGGCTTTTGACCTGACTTCCATAACATCCTCCTAGATAAGCTCAGGAAGTGTGGGTTAGACGAGTGGACAGTGAGGTGGACTGAGAACTGGCTGAAAGGCAGAGCTCAGAGGGTTGTCGTCGGTGGCACGGTGTCCAGTTGGAGGCCTGTGGCTAGTGGAGTCCTGCAGGGCTCAGTACTGGGTCCCATCCTGTTCACTTCTTCATCAGTGACCTGGATGAGGGGACAGAGTGCCTCCTCAGCAAGTTTGCTGATGATCCCAAGCTGGGAGGAGTGGCTGACACACCAGAGGGCTGTGCTGCCATGAAGAGAGACCTGGCCAGGCTGGAGAGCTGGGCAGACACGAACCTCCTGAGGTTCAACAAGGGCAAGTGCAGGGTCCTGCACCCAGGGAGAAATAACCCCATGCACCAGTACAAGCTGGGGGTTGACCTGGCAAGCAGCTCTGCAGGGAAGGACCTGGGAGTGCTGGTGAATGACAAGCTGACTATGAGCCAGCAATGTGCCCTTTTGGCCAGGAAGGCCAATGGTTTCCTTGGGTGCATTAGGAAGAGTGTTGCCAGCAGATCAAGGGAGGTGATCCTGGCCCTCTGCTCAGCCCTGGTGAGGCCACATCTCGAGTCCTGTGTCCAGTTCTGGGCTCCCCAGGACAAGAGAGACATGGAGCTACTGGAAAGAGTCCAGCGTAGGGCTACGAAGATGATCAGAGGGCTGGAGCACCTGCCCTATGAGGAACGGCTGCGAGAGCTGGGCCTCTTCAGCTTGGGGAAGAGAAGAGTGAGGGGGGGATCTTATCAATGTGTCTAAGTACCTGAAGGGAGGGTGTCAAGGGGACGGGGACAAACTCTTTTCAGTTGTCCCGTGTGACAGGACATGAGGCAATGGGCACAAACTGAACCACAGGAAGTTCCACCTGACCGTGAGGGGGAATTTCTTCACTGTGAGAGTGACGGAGCACTGGACCAGGTTGCCCAGAGAGGCAGTGGAGTCTCCTTCTCTGGAGATCTTTAAGGCCTGCCTGGATGCAACCCTGTCTAACATGCTCTAGGTGACCCTGCTGAGCAGGAAGGCTGGACTAGATGATCTCCAGAGGTCCCTTCCAACCTTACTGATTCTGTGATTCTATGATTCTATGTATGCTTACCTGTGACGCTGCAATGTGTGACCACAATCTGAATGTTTCTGAGTTTCAGAAAAAAATCAGGGTTTTATTTTTCCTTCATTGTAGTTTTTATAGATTAGACCAAAATTGAGAGAGACCTTTATTTCTCTATTATCTTCAAGATTTGGAAATAGGTCACAGCTCCACATCTACAATTTGAGGCTGCTACACTCAAAATGTTGTTGTGGCCAAAAGGAAGCAGACCATTTATACCAAGTTGAGAGTTTATTGTTAATGTGATCAAAATCTTAACAATCTAACAACAAAATGATTTTTAGTCTTAGTCTAACTATTACAGAAAAGGAAAAAAGAAGAAGAAAACAAATCTTTTGTTACATAAGAAGTCGCCAGAATAATACAGTTATAATTGATACATCTACCCTCTCTAATATCTGCCCCTTTTCTGCTCACTCTTTCACTGACTCTTTCAGTCAGTCCTGGAAAGAAGTGAAAGCAAGTTGTCAGAGTGTCAAACTCTTCTGTAGGAGGAAAATGATGTTGATGGTTTCCTCCTCTTCACTTTGGATCTAACTGGTGCCATTTGCATAAGTTTTTAAACACACTTTACACCTTAGTCTTTCTTCCCTGGTCTGCAGTTCCTTGTTATCTCCAAATTTGGAGATTAAACATATACAGTGTATTATGCATGTTAGATATTTGTTCTTTGTTCTCTTTGTTGCTCCTAAGTCTGATTTTGGCCAGCTCCAGGTCTACATTTCTTTAATTGACCATCGCTGAATTACTCATAGCTATGGAGTTTCCCATGTCAGCCTGTACCCAACCTCTTACCATCCCATCCCATCCTCCTCTTTGCAGCGTCCCATGTCCCTCTTTCAAGGCTTTAGCTGTAGCACCAAGCCTGTGTTCCTCTGCACTGTGTGTTTTTAGTAGTACATAACATGTACAGAAATGCTTTATTGTACAGAAAAATACTACTTAGTACTACTGTATAAAAAGTACAGCTGTACCACGTGACTATAAAAATACGTGCAAAAGGGAAACAAATGGGGTGAGTACAGACAGACCCTGACAAGTCCTGAGGCCTGACAAAGCTGTTACAAAGCCTTCAATCTGTTACTAGCGATGCCAATACTGAATTCACTGAGCTACAGGGCTACAAAGCTAATGGTATTTTGTTCCTCCTGCCTATAATCTGTCTAAACACATGCACAACACGAGGCATACTGGAGTAGGGAATGACAGTGCACACCCAGTTTCCCTGAGACTAATAATGACATGCTAAAAGCTAATTTGATACCCTAATATTTGCAGGGTCAGGGCTTTGGTGAATATTCCCGACAACATAAAACAGTTTGGCATTGCTATAATTATCAAGCTCCAGGTTTACAAACATTCCAGGGATAGGCTGGTAGACCTGAAAGACCTGGTAGACCTGCAGGTCCAAGCACGTCTAATAAATGTCCAAGAGATGAGGAGGTGAATATATTCCTTCTGCTGAAGGTAGACTAGTGGATTAACTAGTCAACCAGGTGTTCAGCAAGCTCCCAGAAATCAGTGAATTAAACTGATACTCGCTAGATAAGGATCTTCCAATCCTTCCTCTCCAAGGTACCTGCTAAACAGCCAGACAAGCTTTCCTTAAAATATTTGTCCCTATGCTAAAGGCAAGAGCTTTCACTGGAAAATAATGTTGTGTGTGTTGATGCCTCACATACCCAATATCCTCCCATGGTCATACTCTCTCAGAGTCACTGAACAAGCTTAATTTGTACCAGCACAGCATGACTCAGGCTGTAGCATTCAGGCTTGGCCGTGTGCTCAGATAAATTCCAGGTCAGTAGTAAAGGCTCTTCTAGCAGCCACAGAAGGGCATCAAAATCCCCAGATTATTATTAATGCTGTCATAAGCTGCTGTCTCACAAGAGAAGCTGGAGAGTGAGTGGGTAGAAAAGCTGGTCACTTACTTGTTCAACCCCAGGCAGACTGTCTCGTCAGGTCAGAAGCAGATTGCGTTGGCAGGATCTTTCTTCTCCAGTGCTGTCATTCCCACTTCGTACAAAATACACATTGCAGATATCCGATTTCTTTAAGTTATGCAGACATCTACTTCCTAGCTCCTTACCCTTTGCCAGATGCTTGTCAGACAAGCCACTATATAACACAAGGGAATCAATGTCTCATTGCTCCACAAGATGGATAAAATCACAAGATTTTATTCCCACATTGATTGCTGCTGCAGCCTCTGGCCAAGCCATTCCCGTTGTTATCATCAGCTCTACAGCTGATGACACAATTCACTGAAAACTCACACACCACCTTTTCACCACAGAAATTACCAACATGGATCATATTTCTTATTTCCCACATAAACCCAGTTTGTCAAGCTTCCTGGCATCAGTGATGCCCACTCTGCTGTCATCCTCTGTCCTCCAACAACATTTTTCCTCCGTGTCTTGTAGTGGCAGCTGTTGGAAAAGTGTGTATGTGTTTTGTTCCTGGCAGCTAGTGTGTGAAGTCTTGTCTTGAGGATAGGCTGGAGAATGTGTGTGATGGAGAAGAGCGGAGAACCCCTTCCTCTTTCCAGGAGCTGTTATAATCCCTTTGCACACTAGAGGGCCCCATACACTGCAGAGAAACTCTTCCCCCAGAAATACCGGTTTTTTAAAATATACATAAGCTTGTATATATAGGCAGCTATAGGGATTTTTTATTTTTATTATCTTCTTATTTTTAAATGACTAAATCTTGACACACCTCTTTCATTTTTCATTGCTATTCTGAACCAGTTTCTATTCTCCAGGCAGCTGCTGTCTGTGTGCAACGCAATCCTTTCGTATTATTAAAACAGATCACATAATGCTCAGCAGGAATGGGAAACAGAAAGGGAAGCTAGTATGTGACCTTCATGATAATACCGCTTTGTAAAAACTGCTAAAGAAGCATGGCTGAAGGTTAGCATCTGAGGTCATTCCATAATACTTCCTAGGTCCAGTGGGGTATATTTAGAATGTACCGCTAAATGTCTATTGTATTGTTTTTGTTAGGGGACAAAACTTTGTTAAACAAATATTTCCTATATGGTGATATGTGATACTGCAACAATGTATTATAGGAAGAGCCAAGGCTCAGCAAATGAGAAATGCAGGAGGGACAATTGAAGGGAAATAAGAGAACAGAAAATTGTTCTGTTGTGCAGGAGGAACTGGATCTGTAGCACTCCGTATGAAGAGCATCTATCTTGGTACTTACTTCACCCCCACCCACAACATTTGAGAGCACTCCTGGCAAGTGTGTATTTACTATTCACTTATTTCATGGGCAGCAATTTGAAGCTGAAAGACACAAAGGCCTCAGACTCATGATCAAATTACTACAGTGCATCACTTCATGATGTGCCAGATAAGGTTCAGAAATGAGCCTCAGCCCACCACAAGTGGGAGGTAAAAGTGCTTAAACTACTTTCACATAGGATTAAACTAACATAAACAGGGAGAAAATACCAAGTCATCTGCTGCCTCCTAGGTGACATGTCAGCTTTATAAGCCACAGCAGCTAGATTTGTATTTCTTAGTGAAAATAATTCTTCTGCAACTACCTACAAAATTTGCAGAGATATGATGAACTGAACATGGTTCTCCTCATTTCTTTCTTGGTGTAAACCACTCTCCTCCACTGGCCTACCTTTTTTCTTGCTGAACCTCTCAGCATTTGAAATTGTACTGACCTGTTGAAAAACAGACAGCCATCCTCTGCTTTTTGTCCCACCAGAGCCATCAGCCCAGAGAAAAACAATGATGAGATAGATGGTTCATCTTCAGGTTTGCTGATTATTCGGCACAGTAGCTGCCCCTCTCTTTACTCTCTATTCTGCCTCTTCTACCGATAGAAGAGGCACCAGCAACCCCTTCGGTGTCCAGAGGAAAAAGGGCTTAGAAAGGAAGGACAAAACGGCATACATGCAAGTTAGCCAGGCAGGGTAACCTGCCAAAGACAGCATGAGGGATTCACACACATCAGAGTAGCCACAGGCACAGAGAGACAAGATCTGTCTGGCTCAGTACCCTGCTTCTCACAATAGCCAGGGGAGGGTACAAAAACAAATGTTGTTGACACTTTTCCAGAAAGGCCTCTCACCATGTGCTTATTCTCATCATCACCTGTGCTGGACCTTTCTTCCATGAATTTTGCTTAATTGCTTTTTGAAAGCATTTGTACTTTCTCTTTCAATGGGACCCACCTGCAGTGTGATTGTGTATTGTGAGAAAAATACCTCCTTTTTTTCATTTTAAATCTGTGCTTCAACATTTTATTTAGTTCCCTCTGGCTTTTGATAGCTTAATCATGTGCTTTACTAGCTCTCTGATGAATCATAAGAAAATAGCCAAGCATAATTAGAAATAATGCTATAAGAATGTGATGGTCACAGCTGTGCCAAGAAGCCAGATAGAAACCCTCCTCTGTAACACAAATGCTAACTAAAAGTCTTAGGGAACTTTCAGTGTGACAGTAACCATCTCATAAGTGAAGCTTTCACATCAGTGGTTGTTGGATGACTAGTCTTTCTAAGAGAACACCTAAGACCTTTCTGTCATGTTTAGGTTCAGACTTCAGACCACATAAAATTAATCTGATCCTTCTCACTGCTTTTCCCATCCATACTATGGTTTGTATCCTTCTACAAACCAATACATGTGAATTTTCTGAGTTCCACATGAAGGCATTCTCATGTTCACAGGAGTGGAGCTTTTCCAAGAAATAGATTTGAGGGCTACTTCACTGTCTCAAGACTTTGGTAGTTCCCAAAGGAAACACATCTAGGAAGAAGACAGGAACCTGGAAGTGTGGGATTGCTGTAAGAGGTCTTTCTGAACTTGAACAAGTCCCAGGCATACAGCAGGAAGCATGCAGCATGGCAGGGCCAGCCAGAAGGCCACAAGAGCACTCAGTTTGGGGCTCCCCTGTCTGGAAGGGGGGTTTGGGCACAAAGGTTTATCTACTTACCAGTACCACCACCGTGTAAGATGGCAAATATCAACAATTCCGCACTAGCATCACAAAATGCCTTTTTCTGAAAGATCACACAGCTGATATGAATCTGACAAGACCAGACTCCCCCCTCCTCCCAAAAGCATAAAAGAGCGAGGGAAGATACGGTGCCATGGATGTTTCACACTGCTAACAAGGCAAATTTTGTTAGCATAGGGCATGACTGGAAAACCCCTGACTACCGTAGGGAATGTCATGCCGATGGAGCCTGTGTACTGGCTGCAGGGTGTGTACCAAAGGCATATGCCAGCAGCAGAGATGAGAACCGCAGGCAGAGCCAAGCAACTCAGCTGCAAATGAGACCAATTTCAAATGAGGGAGAAAGCATTTATACAGTTGGTTGTGTCCATCTGGTATTTAACTACCAACCTGCCAGCTCTTTAGCGAGTCATCTTGACAGTCCGCACTTCCAGCTGCCCTCATGTAATAGTGGTGGTAGTATAGCCTTGTGACGATCTAGCTCCCTGAATACTGTTGCTACTATTAGTTTCTAAGCCTTATCTTAAATATTTTATTTTTAGTCTACCCATTCCAAAGGACTGGGACAGCATTATCACTTTTGTGCTGTATTCTGCAGACCAACGTGGTTATGCTTTTAAGCCTTAAGTAAGACACAGTTCAAGACATGTTGAAATTTAAGTGCATCAGTTCTTTTTTTTTGAAACCATTGGAATTACGTATGCACCTACAATTTCATGCCTATTATCTCTCTTCCTGAAACTCAAGGTTCTCCATACTACCCTATCTTCTAAAGTCCTATCAGTCATCATTTCTATGTAAACATCCACAAATAAAGCCTCTTGTTTTAAACAGTATAACTGGAAGATCATTTATAACTATATGCCAACTGGCATGGAGGTCACAAGAGATGGTATTTCAGAAGTACCTACATCTCATTTTCAAAACCACCTTAATCACATAAGCTTTACTGAAACTCCATAGCCTCTTTTAGAACTTAAAATCTGGCTGGGAAGTTTTTCACTTCCTGCATTTTTAGCGTGCATACACTTATCAATACGAAGCAAAATGGAAAATGGGAGATAACTTCCTAAATAATGCAAAGATCGCTGAAATTTTTGCCCTCGGTTTCATACTGTGGTGAATTTTTAGGCCAAGCAGATGAAAATGTTCTGTTAGTTTCGTAAACCTGAACAGATTTTCTCATTTCATTTTGCAGTAGTCTCACACTTACTACTGCCTGTTCTTACAAGAACTTATTTCAATTAAACACCTTGTTCCAGCTCCAAAACTCAAAGTAAGAACATACGGGATGCAGGAAGGAAAGGAGGGGCAATGATGTGGATAAAAACAGGGATACTGTCAGGTTTGCTGAGACTCAGCTGAGGTATTCTGCAGGCCATGAGCCTTGAGTATTATGATTACTATAAGACTCAAATACAGATGAAGTACAGTTCAGGCTTTAGGAGAGTTCTGAAAAAATCTAGTCTCTTTCCTGTCGCCCTTTCCTGCCCCATCCCTCAGCACCACCATTCTAGGCATAGCAGTTGTTTCCATGGGTGAGGAGACCACTGAGAAGATAAGCCCAGGAATTTTATATAGTCATGAGGCCTGCTGAAACAGCAGAAAGAGAACCAGCTCCATTTAGTCGGTGAGTCCTCCTGGGATTATAGCCAGAAACCTGTAGGACAGAAGCAGTAGATTCACATTGGCAGGGTAAGGTTGACTTTCCCGAACCTGCTGCAAAAAGGCTAAGGGACTGAGTGCAAAGTAATTGATTAAAAATCACAAGTTACCACACTGCTAGATGGTCTTGAGATTCTCCTTTATGAAAAATGTTCGTATTTTCTCTCAGGAATGTAGTCCTGTGCCACCTCCCTGCTCTGCCCATAGCCAGCAGTGTGCCAGATATCAAAATGTAGATCCTGACATGCTTTTAAAAATTCTTTTAGAAAAGAAGATAATCCCTTTTCTAACTCTTCCTAGGCTGCAGGTGCTATACAGGCTGGTTTTTATTCCTGAATTGAATCAGTCCAGACGTCTGCTTTATCCTAACTTGGAACTTCTACAGTACTTGGGAAATCCACAGATCAAGAATTTCATCTGACGAAGATCAGTGCAAGCAGGAAGCTGTTAGCTGACTCTTACTACAAACATTCAGTACAAAATCAAGACAAACTTTTCAGCTTCCCACAATTAAATCGTGTCTTTTTCCAACTTTCCATGAGGCATTAGGGGGACTTGTTATCAATTGCCAAAAATAAAAAAGAGGACATTGCGATGTTACTAAGCTCAGTTTCCAGTTTTATTTGCATTCAAACATCATGAGTGATCAGACAGCCAGTGTGTAGCTAATGTTAGTTAATATGGGCCAAAAAGCTGGAAATGTATTCTGAGTGATTTCAGAGCTCTTTTCCCCATTTACTCCTTCATTCATACAGCTGTGTAACTAGTTCTATTCTCCAGAACAGCTCAGAAATGAGATAACACTTACAGGGATGTAATATCTCTCTGTAGATTTAAAGATGCTTTCCAAGGACAAATTCATTTACTTAATTTCTCCATAGTATGGGAAATGGTCTTCTATTACAGCTAAAGGCCAAAGGCACAAATACTTTCAAATGTGCTCATGATCTCCTGGCTTGTCAATGGAGGCCCAGGAGTTAAAGCCAGTTTGCTGTGACCTCCAGATGAGGCTAGACCACTGTGAGTGCAGCACTCAGCTCCTCTCATTACTCTACAAGGACTCTTAAAACTCTTAAGATGCATTTGAGGAAAATAAGATGTAATTTTGAATCTCAGTGTCTAAAGTGCAATACAGGCTTCCTTTTTAAAAAGCCTGGATAGTTACATCTCCTCCAGTCCATTAGTGGTTTGATGGAGCTGAGCCATTGTAGACCTCCTATACTCCTAACAAAAGAAAATCAGGCTCTAAATGAAAGAGGTGAAACTGGTGAAGTCACCCACTACTTTCTTGGCTTTGTATAGCCCTCAGTGAATCCCAGAGTGTTGTTGACCTGCTATTTCCACCCAGCTACTCTGTGCTTCTTCTAGGGTGATACACAATTTCTTGAGCTAGCATTCATTCATCATCTGATGGCATGATTTCATTCTTACCCAGCTGAGCATGACTGACGGGAAAAGGCACTTTGCTTTGCTCACCAAGATCCAGTTATCACAATAGCCCCACCTTCCCTGCACTTGTACGCCAGAAATTTGTGTTCTGAGTATGTGAGGGGAAAGGCACAGAGCATCGTGTGTGCCTGAGAGGACCAGGCGGCTTCCCAAAAACCTTAGTGACAGTAGCAACACCACCCAACAGTCACATGCATGCTCAGAGAAAATGACAAGAACAATAGCAGGAAATTTCTGAGGGTGGAAACAACAAACCAAACACAGCCCACATTTCTAGGTGTTTCCTGATTGGCTTGATTTGCCTAGGCAAGAACACTTCAAATAGCCTCGGAGTTATCCCACTACAGTGAAATCTCTGTCCTTTAAAGCTGAATTTGTCTAATGTTTTCTTGGAATACAGGAATGCTCATAACCAAACTTAAATAAATAAGTAAGCAAAACACAAAAGCTTTAAGGAAGATCAGACTGATGAGGTGGAATCAGGGTGCTGCTGTCACTCAGCTCAGGGCAGCAGCAGCTTAGTAGGTCTTTAGCTGCTCACAGTACGGAATGCTTGTGCAGGACAGTCTGCCCATTCCCTCAGGACATGTTCCGTGCCTCACATCAGCCTTCAGTCTAGATAAATGGACTATGAATTCTTGTAAATGAATAATAGTGGAGGACAGATTTGCAAAACTCAAATCCAAGAATCTGTTTGTATCAAGAAATAAACAAAGCAAATAACAGCTCCTACTGGGTGTTCCTCTTCCTGCCCTGCTGTTCTTTTTCTGTCCCTGGCTCCTAAGTCGCTCTTGGCAAGCAGTGCATGGGGAATGAATTTGAGTATTTGTGAAGGGAACATAATATGAGGAATTTTTAAAGGGACCTAACAAAGTTCAGTGCTTAAGGCACCCTGTCTGTTAGCTGTGTGTAGGCACTTAACTTCCTTTGCTAGGGGCTTCTTAAGAACACTTAAAATTTCAGGCAGTCTTTAAACTAAAGGCCAACAAGTAACACAAGGAAAGATTTGTTAAAAAAAAAAAAAAAAAAAAAAAAAAAAAGTTGGATAAGATCACTGTAAGTTATAGTTTTCCATGGTAGTAAGGTCATTGCATTACAACAGTCGCATGATAGCCAAGATTAGGGAAGGTGTCATCACACCAATCATAATGCTTCTGGTTGGATTTTCACATTTTCAGTGTCATAGTCTAACTTCTTAGGGGCTCATTTTCATCTTTCTCAGACACCTATCCTTTGACTATATTCAGCCAATCAGATGGCACATCTTAGGTTGGAGTACTGCATCCCAGGCAGCACTTAATTCCTACATCAACAAATAAGTTGATAAGCACCCTGTTCCTTGAAATAGCATGTTTTAAGCAACCATTGCAAAATATTCTCAGAGAAAGTGAATAGATAATTTACTTGCACCAGAGATCCACTACTTAGTATTGCCATTTGAACGAGTCATTTGCATTTGCTTCTAAATTGTTAAAAGTCAGACATGGTGGAAGCAAGGAAGAAATTCAAAATATCCCAAATGGGAACACAAGGAGTGAAATGTTGGTTTATGAGTAAGCTACCACTGACTTTGAATGGAGCCAGTCACCTCAAAAGAGAAAATGCTGGAATCTGGTATGGAAATAACCTGTGCAGGAATTCAAGGAATGGCAAGAAATGTCTATTAGGAATTAAAAAAATAGAGCAGAACTTTAAAATGTCCTGTCTTTCACTCAGTGTGCATATATCTGCATGTATATTAGCGTATATATCTACATGAATATTAGGGCAAATCCAGAGATCAGGGCTGTAATAAATCCAACATACGTATTAACAACCAGTGTATACTTCTGTTGAACTTCCTTTAATCTATTGACTTGAGTAGGTATTAGGTTAGTAAGTGATTTCTGGTGCTGAAATTTAGTTAAACACCATGTGCAAACAGTAAGACCGGAGTTGTTAGAATGGAGTGCAATGCATGATTTCAAATAGATTTTTCAAAAGAATCACATGTCACACTATGAAAATTTAGTGCACATCTTCATGTCAATATGGAACTTCTCATCAAGGCACCTAGAAAATTAGAATGACCTGTGATGTCTTTATTCATCTTTTTGTTTGTTATTTCATATATGTACTCTTATTCTCTTTATTGACAGAATAGAGATCCTGAGTTTGCTAGGAGCTGTGAGAGCACTAGCACTGCAGAGAAACAAGCAAACGTATACTGATGTAACCACTACTACAACTTACTACTGTCCATTCCAGGAAATTTAAGTAATTGGTATTTTGGAGGAAAAATAATATTTACTTCAGAAATATTTATATCCTTGAGAGTGAAAAAAACAATCTCTGGCCTAAAAGGAGTGGAAAGAACTTTCATTATAAACTGAGCAAGAAAGAGAGGAAATATGTTAATGAGCAGTTCAAAAAAATGTGCTTCACAGTGGGGAAATATATTAGCACACACTTTCGTCTGCTGTATGTACTTTGGATACAGAGAAAGGCTTTGATTAGCTGCTAGGTCTGTAAAATTAAATTTATTTCAGAAAGTTTGGCCATCTGTTTGGCCCTGTTGATGTTTATATGGTACTAACAAAATGGCTTTGCTGAGTGTCTTTGTGGACCCTGCTGAGTAACGCAGACTTCCATATCACTGCTTTGTGTTGGGTCACAGATCTGCACTGCTCAGATTCAGTCGTCTTTGCTTCATCTTCTGCAGCGTCTGTAGTGGTCCTTCTGCATTCATTCCTCTCTGATCAAAAAGAGCTTCAAACATAATCAGGAAAGGACATACAGGAAAAAACATTGCCAAGTGTCTCCAAAGCACATTAACTCTTTTGACTCCTGTGGTCTCCTGGTGAAGGGTCTCCAGACACTTTTAGATCAAAGTCCTCATTTGATGCAGAGACTGCAATCTGTCAATTGCCAGTAGTGTATTAAAGCATCTCTCGGCACCTGCGGCCCTGCTGGTGCAGCCTATATCATCATATCCCTGTAGTTATGTCAAGCAAAAATGCAACAAAAGATCAGTGGTAATTTTTAGGGAATTACATATGTATATGCTTAAAACTTCGTGCCATATGAGCGTTCATAGACTCCCTCAGTTCAAGTATTGCTGAATTACATGAGCTGTAGATGATGCTTAGATAGTTCCATGGCATTAAGTTATTAGACTGTGCAAGTGGTTCATCCCAGAAGCTAGGAATGGGTCTTGGTCCCCTGTGAAAGATGATCCCCTGTGTTCTGAATACCTCTTTACTGAGAAGCATAACTTTTAGTGAAGGCAACAGGAGAGTCAGTCAGCAGATGTTGATTGACCTAGTCAAAAGCAAGTGTACTTCACTTCTGTGATAGAAGAGAAAGGAAGCAGAAAAAGCAATATGCATGGAAATAATGATTTAATATGAGAGAAGGTGACATATTTGGAGAAAAAATTAATTGTGACTGTGAGAGAAGAGACAGACAGGCATGGGGTACTGGGAAAGGAAGTGGTGGTGAAAGAAAGGAATCCTCAGAAAAGAAGAGAAAGGTAGAAGAGGAAGGAGAGCAAGTGAAAGAAAAGGAATGGAAAAGGAGACTTACAAAGCTTGGTTTGAATATATTTCCTTGTCTTCTGTTTTTCTGTACTGTATTAGCAGGAAGCAGTGTCTACATGTTCAGGCTGAGGAGTTAACTTGATCCAGGAAATCTGTACACCTCTGACTACCTGAAATAGAGTTAGTCACATCAACACTTCTTTCTTATCTAAACATGCAGCTACAGTTGACTGACAGGCTGCAGGGCTGACATACTCTGTAGAAGCATTAAAACTGAGCAGAGTAGTCAGATCAAAGAAATTCCAAAGATCAGAGTTAGATTTAGGGCAAGCTGGGTAAACCTATCATGTTTCACTGTCTACTCTTAACTCCTGTGTTGCACAGAAATAAATGACCATCACCTCCTTTGCTGCCAGAATGTGTCCTACAATCACTTCAGATCCAACTGTGCTCCACTGTTGAAGAGCACTGCCAAAATCCCCAATGATTAGCTATGAGGACACCATCAAAGCCAACATCCAGATGTATGAAACCATGTCAGGCTTTCATCTTTCACTGTTCTCTCTGTTCTCCCTGTTCCCTCCACCAGCAGCTATGGCCTGGTTGATGATGGAAAATGGCAAGATCACTGCTCTCTGCAAGGCTGTCAGTGCAAGATCCTCAGCAGTTCAAAGTTTCCTGCTCCCACTGGGAAGGGATCACCTCTCTTGGACTTTCAGTTCAAGGAAAGCGCAGGAGGCAGTAGCAGACTGGTGGAAATATATCTTTCCCTTGTGCTATTTGCAGGGCATGCCACATGCTGCTCTTCCCTTCAAGACCCAGCCAAATCTTTGCTTTGGAGCTGACAGAAAGCAAGTCCTCTCTCTCCTTGCATCATGTCTCAGTCAGGCTTTGCACTGAGTATGAAAGAGCATGGCTCCTCATGGTCAGGGCTCCACGGTGAGCTTGTTACTCAGTAAGTGGGACCCAAACTCCAAGGCGGGTGGTGAGACATGAATCTGAGCCCTGAGTAACCCTCTCCCTATCATGACCTGGGCAGAGGATGATACGCCTGCTCCAGAACCTGCTCCAGCTTTAGCTAACTATGAGGCCTTTAAACTCAGCTGCAGAGGTCCATGTTTGTCAGAAGTCTCAGATGAAGGCAAGCTACCAGAGAGATGACGTTATTCCTGCTCCATGCTGTCTGGATGAGAGGTGTTTTGTTTCAGCCCACCCTGAGACAACTGTAATTTTCAAACAGAATAGAAAATAAATAGCCGGGGTCTATCTAAATCCTCTATAGTGGACAAGCATTTCCTGATGATAGACCAACCACGCAGTAGCTGGCTATTAGAACATCCTATCTCTGTGGCCATTCTGGTATGACCTGAGAAAAGCAAACTTGGGGGTGACCTCTGTCCCAGACTCCCCATGACCCATGGCAGGCCACCTCTCTCCACATCAGCTAGCAAAAGCTCGTCAGTGCAAAAACTTTTAGTAATTTTTTTAGGTCTTTTCTTTAAAAAGGAGTTGAGGATAAAACTACACTCTTTTTCTGAGCTTTCTTGCCTTCCTGCAGTAACTGAATATGTTCTCTTGCACACCCGTATGTACAGGGTTGTATAAAAACATTCTTATTTTGTGGCAGCTAATGGGATGGATATTATATAGAAGTAACAGATACTTTTTGACTGTGTATCCACACTAACACTGGATAACAATGTAGTAGCTAGTACTGCTGCACTATGACAGAATGATCAGTCGAAAGTCGTCCCTATATTGCGCTCCCTTTATTTTTGAACTTCTCCCAAACTATAAATAACACAGCCTACTGTACAGCTGAACTGCTGGCATTTGTTACTAAACCTAAATGAGTTTTCATCTGCGTGGCTGCTCTGTGTCTCTAAGCTGTTTCTTGCAGGGCTGGCTGCACCTGTGTTCTTTTCCTGGCCTCTCTGAGTGCACGCCACCACACATGTGGGCTTTATGCTGAGAGGAGTTGCACGTTCACCCTCCTTCAGGCCAGGCCTCTCTTGTAGCACACGCTCCCCAGCCCTGGGCTTCCAGCAACAGTTGTTCCCTTTCTGGAGCCTATTCCAAGTGTTCAAAGAGCCCAAACTGTCTGCTGAAATGCCTCTCACCAGGAGGAGCAAAGTATAGAATAGGGGAAGAGGCTTTTGCATCAGCAGGCTGTGTAGGCATGTTTGTCCTTCCCTTGTCAGCTAGACCTTATGTCCTCAGACATCCCAGGGACAACTCTCCTTGACAGCACTTTTTTTCTGAAGCATTTGTTGGTCAGCTGTCTCTGTGTTCAGAGCCAGAGGAAAATTCCCCTCGCTCACCCAGACTATTTTTCTCTCTTGGTCCACAAAGTGCAATCCTATTTGTCTGAACAAATTCACCTGAAGCTATGAGAGAGTGAGCAAGCATCTTCAGGATTTATTGTCTTTTCTAAGGCTTTCAGCATATCTTCGAAATACAGTTACCAAAATACAGCACAATACCTTCTCTAAAATGACTACCTTATTTTTCCTGCCCTCTTCCTACCACTCCAGATGGTACAAGCCAATAAAACCAAAATGAAGCATTCCGGTACTAGTAATGTAACACTTTCACATTATTCAGTGTACCTCCCTGTTTGTCCAGATGTGAAGAACTATGTGTGTGGCTTCGTGCAGTGCAAAATGTTTTATATCATGGCTCTCACTTCATTTATGCTATTTCGATGTTTTGCACACTGGATTAAGAGTCTCCAAAGGAACAAGGCTCCTTATGGGTCTGGGTTGGGAAAGAAGAAACAATAATAAAAGTGAAGAGACAAAACAAAACTTCAGCTTGCTGAAGAAGAACTGTGTTCCTTCAAGTTTAAATACTCATTCACAGGACTGGATCAAGAAAACAGGACAGGTTTTGCTACTTTTTTTTTTTTTTTAATACAGGTGCTCCAAGAGGTGGATAATTCAAAAGCCATACTCCACCAGAGTGCACTGAACTATCAGAGTCTTTACTCAACTGGTCAGGGAAATGAAGTAATTAATTAAGGTTTGCCAAGTCCTACATAGAGTCTGAACAGGAGTTTTCAAATCAGAATGGTCAGGTAAAGCAGATGGGTAGAAAGTAGGTGGACTATTGGCTCTTTCAACATAATGACCAGGGAACCAGGTTCACATAGGATACAAGGTCATTTCTCAAAAGAGGATCAAACAGTATGCTCCTCCTCAGAATAAGCACAAATATAAGAGGTGCAGTAATTCACTGATTTCCAGTAAATGGTTTGTTTTCTCCTGAAGCAGCACACCATAGCTCCAGGCAGGTTGTAATCTCTCCCAGGCTGGAGACATCTGATTTATAAAATCCACTAACAAGTGTGGACTATAGGTGCCTTGGGGAAAAGCTTTTTTGTGTTTAAGGTGATATGAGGAAATGATGCTAGAATGAGATAGCACACTTCTAAAATAGAGAAAAAAATCAGGCTACTAAAAAGCAATTATAGCTGGTGGAAGAGTCACCCTAGAGAATGCTGGATGTCTCTGTGATGAGGACATTTAAAGCTACACTGGACAAACCACTAGTATAAGTTAGGAAACAAACACATTTTTGCTTTGGCAAGAAAAATGGCATGACTGTATAAATATATGTATAAATATACATAATGAAATCATTATTCCATGTCTAACTTCTGAAATTCCAGATCAAAGCATTTGCGTTAGCTCACCACAAAACCTTATACACATGGAGCAGGCAACATTTTACCAACTAAATCAAGATAAAGATTGTTCAGTTTTATACCTTATGTTTAGCTCAAAAAATCCTGTAGCCAGAGCTTGACATGTTCATCTTGATTTGGCTAACTTAACGCAGATTGCCCTTGTCCTAAATCAGCCAGATGCAAAGTATTAGTTATCTTTCTACATGCATGTATCTACACATCAGCTTTAAAGAGGAACCAGATTTAAGCAGAGTTTCTTCTTTCTCCTTCAAGTTCTTTGGCACTGGGATTCAGCTTCGTCTTGTTGAAGGGAAATAGTTTCTCTTCCTATGTATTTAGGAAGATTCATACAGATTACCAGAGAAACTCATTCAGCATCCTGCCTGAATCTCATTTACAAGCATTGATTGGTGATAATATATTCTCGGTCTTTAAAGTCATGAAGTTTTTCCCTTTTCAAAGATGCTAAATAAGTTTGCTGCTTCTGATTAGCAGCTGCACTCTGTAAACAGCAGCGTTTTGGAAATCATAAGATGTGCACGGCTAGCTTTCCTCTTTGAAGGTGAGCAACTCAGAAAGGATGAGCTCTGCAGAAAGGCTAAAGTAAGAGACATTGAATTACTCAGCTCTGGAATCCCATTTCAAATCCTGAAACAGACCCAAAATCAAGCGGCTTTTGCCATCGGTATTGGGTGTGTGTAGATACACAGTGACATCCACAAATGATTCAGCTAGTTTTGGCACAATTACCCAGAAATGCTGAAACTAGATCAAGTGTTAATAAATGACTTCCCCTCCTTTATGTCAGATATGAAGGTCACTGTTGATGAATATGGCATCTAGATATATAGTCCAGTTTCTTTGGTGTTGCCAGCTTGCAGATGCTTGGCATTTGGCATAAGATACTGGACTGGAATTCAGGGTAAAGTTCCACATATCTCTCGTCAATGCTGATTTGAGGAGCCAAAATGATTTACACGTCTTGCCAGGGGAACCCTTTCCCCGCTGTTCTAGGTCACTCATTCCTTCCCTTGAAAGTTTATTTTGCAACATCGTTCTTAGGCCAGTGAGATAACAGATGCAACTTACTCTGTAGCCCCCCAAGCCAGTAGAAGTGGGAATGCCAAGCCTGTGGGGTAGAGTTTAGTAGCCAGTGCTCTTCTGAGAAAATGGCACATGGCCCTCTACTTGCAGAAAGGTGGGTCTTGCACATTGCACCTTGGTTGCCCAGAAGATAACCTTCCACATTTTCTGATTTTGTCCTGTGATCAAAAGCTTCATCAGGGCCACATCCATAAAACAAGCACTGTGTTTGTAGTGCAGAGATTCGAATTCATGCAAGCCCAGTTCCCCCTAAACTTGGTCTTTAACTTCCTGTTTATTCAGCATCAAGAGGAGTTGTTGCACTTCTCTCCCTGGGAGTTGCCATTTTAATACCCGTTGTAACACCTCAGGAGTTTTAGTTCTCCAAGACCTTGAACTAATTCTTGATATACAGGTCCATTCTTTTCTTTGTGGCTTTCACAGGTTGAATTAGGCTGTCAGTAAAGCAATGGCAAAATAATCAGTTTACAGCTGAGCCACCATGACCCTTCATATGAATCCATCACCTTTTTCCTTCAAGTGTTTACTCTGATAAAGTCTTTCCTGTTTTCCTCTTAAGTTCTGAATTCTTACGTATTTTTGTTACTGGTGTTGATGAATGTTCCTTTTTTCCACTGACATGAGTGTGTGCGCAGCAGAATTTTTTTTATTATGTTTCTATCTTCACTGCAGAAGTGATATGAATATTTCTTATGTTGCTGGGTGCAATCCAGCATGCAGAACTAATATAGGCTAAAGAAATTGATCCATAAATCTGCTGCTGTTCTCCCTATTTGTAGCACTGTTACCACCACATCTTAAAAACAAAACACTGTGAGATTTGTCTCAAGTGTAGGTATCTCCAGAAATCTAGTACGTGTCAGGGTTAATTAGGTGGACAGAGGAAGCTGTGTTTTCTTGAGGCATAGTTTTGCTTACTATGGATTTGTGCATCCTTATTGCAAAGTAGTATGACTCCACGCAGTCAAACGAGTACCATTAGAAGACATTGCTTACAGTCCCTGGCATCAAGCTAAAGGCACAGAGACCTCTGATTCAGAATAGCCACTGTGCTTCAGCAGAGAAGAAAGCCATGATCTGAGCCTGTGGGTTTCAGCATCTTAAAATGGGAAATACAAAAAGTGAATCCTTCACCTTTGGCCTAGAGCAGAAAAATCAGCCCTATATACAAACATAATATTTTCTAGATACTGAGTAATAAACATAAACACACATGCACACATACATATGCTCTTTCCCTACAGTCTCAAGCCTGACTTTCTCCATCTTCAGCTCTTGGTGCTTCCTGCTTAATTCTACTCCTAACCACCAAAATAAAGCAATTTTTTATGTTCCCTAGTACCTCTTTTGGTGATTCCCCCTACCTCTGTAGGACAGCTCATTCATTATTTCCTCCTTAATCATTCACTTCATTCCTTCATTCACTATTTCCTTCCTTATCTCCTATTCTCACTGCCTGCTTTGCTTACGTTGGTGTGGCAATTCTATCTGAGCTACCTGATCTGATCTCATGGTTGATCCTGCTTTGAGCTGGAGGTTGGACTAGAGACCTCATGAGGCTCCTTCCAGTCTGAGTTATCTTGTGAGCCTAGAGTCTTATTCATGCAGGCATCAATGTGCCCTCAAACAACTACTGACAGCAAAATGCTATACAAGAGGCAAGGTGCCTGAATGTTGCCATCTCTTCTTTTAATCAGTGTATCTTTTCCTTCATAGAGGGACAGCACCATTAATGTAACAAACCTTACCTCAAGACACATCACTGGTGTTACCTGACCAATCTTCTCAGTGCTAAGCCTGAGTGGTACATAGGAGACTATGTGGCTTCATAGTTGCTAACTGGGGGGCTCCAGCCTCCAGGACGCCACATCAGGATATAGGAATCTTTGAAAAGTGTTGGATTTCCTCATGGTGTTTCAGAGTCAGGTGCTTCCAGAGGTCTGAAGCCAAAAATTTGCTGCTGACTGCACTATCGGGAATAGCCCAGCACTACCGAAAGGCAGTGTCAAGATAATCCCTTTCCTGTCTCGAGTTCCTCAGGACAAGGAAGTGGAATTTTAGATGCGGCAAGAGGAACTCAGCCCATTACAGCTGAGGAAATCGCGCCACTTAAAAATATTGTTATAGCATCAGGCATTTTATGGCTGCCATCAACTAAAGGAAGCTGAAAGACAGGCAAGTCATCATCAAAGCAGACTTCAATTTCTGAATGACGAAATCTCCCCTGTTTGTTTCTGTAATGTTCAGGGAAGCAAGATTCTGTGTACATTCATTATAAATATGTGTCTGTGCCAAAGCAGCTCCTGAGTCTGTGACCAATTTTTTCTCCCTATAGAAACAACTTCACAAAATTATCAGATAACTACTTAAGCTAAGAAGTAGCAATATTAAGTCTGTTTTCACACTGTTTCTACCCTATCTTGATATCTATTTTCCTTTTTATTTATTCCCTACTGCACTCCAGATATTTTTTTTTTATTATTTTACTGGCTTTATTGTTGTTGCCATCTTTCACATTCTTGGCTAAAATCCATTAAGAAGCCAGGAACAAGAGAATTATAAGGCTTTGTTACCAGGTATCAGATGACAATTAAAGCAAATCCTTTTTTAACCAGGCTAGAAGAAAATGATATTATTGAATAATTTAAAGATTTACACAGGAAGAATATAAGAGATTTGCATATGCATGTATGTATGTATGTATGTGTATGTGTGTACTCCAGATGAATTTATTACTGTTTAGATTTTGTATATAGCATATTCCCCAAAATCAGATACTAGTGTGTTTTGTTTTTCAGAGTGAATTTACATGAGTGCAGTATATCTTGTTACTGAAAAAAGCAAGCAATTCTTCCTATTACCCAGCAATTCTGATGATATGAAGTTTGCTTAAAAAAAAAAAAAAAAAAAAAAAAAAAAGATAAAGACAACAAAACAATCTTTGGTTTGGGTTACTGTTATAACATTTGCTTTACTGGTCCCCTATGTAAGAATGCTATCAAAAGGAGAGGCAGAGAACTCTATGTTCCTCCTGAAGAACAGAAATTTACCACTGAGATCTATGGCACCTAACTGATTTCTTGATCAACATATGTAACAGGATATATAGAAACCTACACCTTTAAGCACTTCTGTTACCTCAGGTACTTCAGCAGCAGCATCCTGGCCTTCAAGTATAGAGTACACAGATGAAAGTGGTTATGACATAACGTGAAAAGATTACCTCCTGTGGATATTAATGCTTGAGAAATGATCCTTGTTCTATACAACATACCTGCTCTGGCTGAACATTACTGAATCATTAGTGTTTTTCCTGAAACAATCAGGAAGAGCAGAACCACGAGCTCACCACATCAACTAGGTACCCACCTCAATTTCTCCAGGACTAGACCCATTCTGCACAGGGACGGGGATACTCTTAGGCCATCTGTCCTGATTTCAATGGAAGAATGGTAATTTGCACTCATGGCACAAGTTACGTGGATTCTTATTCAATGTCGCATAGGAAATCTGTGATTGTACCAGTTTTACCCATTTTTCTAAATCCTGGCAGCTTTATCTCCATTCCTTTCCTCTTTAGTAATTTGTTGTTATTCCTGCTCCTGAAAGGAACTGAAGAAGGGATTCAGAAAAAATAACAAGATGTATTGTCAAAAAGACGGTGATCTAATGCTGCATCTGCCTGACCTCTTTTAATGGCAAAGGTAGTCTGGCATGAATGCAGCAGAGATGGAAGAAGTCAACCAGGAAAGGAGGATAAGAGATACAAAATGAAGTAAAATCAAGAGGGAACAGCCAAAAAGTTTAAAAGTACAAATTCAAACAATTCCTATGTGTAGATGTACAAGTGCGTATACAAATATGCATGTGTGTGTATTTGAAACAAACTTTTTAGAGAGAACAAATAATTCTTGAAAAACTTCTTACAGTTCTTAGCCGGTGCACAAAAAATGATGCATTTATAATCACCTCGAATTACAAGACATCTGGATGCTGATAGCCTTACTCATATTGGGTGAGCTGCCGTACACTGCACGTACTCACAGTGAATTCATTGTCATAAATGATTAACTGATGTCCAGTTCATTTGAAAGAGAAAGGACTTCTTTCTTCCGCTGTATTTTGTTGTTGCTGATTTCATGCACTCCTGTTTTCTAGTCTCTTCCTAGATCATGTGGCTATTAAAATGTAGCAGGCTACAGAGTATACTCTGAATGCTGCTGAGTGATTCACTTAGCAAGAAAAGAAGAGTAGCAGTAAACCCCTGCTCACCCAACTCTGCAACATAATTTCATGAGACCATATAGTAGAATAATTCAAATGTCTTTAGCAATAAGGTATAAATGTGCATGGATCTACTAATCATTCATAGGGACAAGGGAAAAAAAGAAGTCACCTTTCTGTTGATTCTAAATTCATTAAGTAGGAACATGGCAGTAATTGACCTCAGTGAAAAATGAATTTTTCACTTCACTAGCTGTTCAAAAAAGATCCTGGGAAGAAACAATATTTTTTGAAAACTTTCTCCTTGAATCTCAAAAGAAGGGAAATATTTTTCCTGCATCAAATTGTTCCATTTCAGTAGAACAAAATTTTTTTTCAATACTGCATTTTTACATTTTTTAATAATAATTTGAAGAAAATATTTAGTGGATTGGAATATCAGTCTTCCAACAGCTCATTTTAAAGATAGTGAAATTCAGCTGTTTCAACTTAGATGAATACAAATGGAGGTAGAAAGGTAGAAGCAAGAGGCTGTGGATACAGAAGGATCATTTGTTTTCATGAAAGTCCTAGTTTATATGGATCCATCTTGCTGACAGAACTATGGTGCAGCAAGCTCTGAACAGCTATAGCTCACTTCAAGACAAAGGAAGTTCTTAATTAACCTTCCCTGGCTGAAAATATTACCCTCACAGCTCATACTACCAATCATTTTTGAGAAAGTGAGAAAATAGAGTGATTTATACAAAAATTTAGAGAGAGAAGAGGGGGGAGGGGAGGGCCAGCACTCCTGTACTGAGATAAATCATGTAAACAAAAGGAGGAAAGGAGGTTTGAGTTAAAGTAATGGAGAATCTAACCCTGCACATTTTGGGTTAAATGTGTCTAAAATCTGAATGAATCACTTCTTAAGAACTGCCAATAGCTCACAATGAAATCCAGAAGAGTACTGAATGTCTGTTGCCTAAAAAGGAACAAAATTATTTTCTACACAGCCTGTATTTTTTGTTTTCTGACAGCTCGGGGGGGCCTTGTATCATCAAGTAACTACGGGAAGCTTAGATATAGGCACTGCTCTGGGCTATCCTAGACCAGGACTCCAGCCCCTACGTGCTGTTGTGGGGAATGAGCAATGTACCTGTTCAAGCACTACTGCTAATGCGAGTGGGCGACTGCCAGCTTCCAGCAGCTGTTTCAAGTTTTGTTGTTTGTAGTATGGAAGCGTTAGAAGATACCTATTCCTCTGATTATTACTGTGTATTTTTGGTCATAATCAGTACTATACTTTCTAAAATGAAAGTGCATGCACGAAAGGTGGTTCAGGAACTGAGGTGAAGGCATACTGAAGTTTATTTGTAACTAAACTGTATGTGTTTTTGCAGAAAAGGATAATAATAGAATTACTGTCTTTCTGAAGTAGATCCTTCTATTTAACAAATAATTCAGGAGCCCTTCATGTGCTAGAAAAGCAACTGTGAATAGAGATTATAAAAGCTGTTCCTGGTGACATTTGAAATGCTAATTAATATCTAGGCATCTAGGGCTCACTGAAATAATTTTTACGTGTTCTGTTTTTGTGTATATGTGCATGTCTGTGTGTCTTCCTCAGGTTGGAACAAGAAATAGAGAAATTAGAAAGTGAGGAATCCCAAATATCTGCCAAAGAACAAATCATTTTGGAGAAGCTAAAGGAGACTGAGCAATCCTTCGACAACTTGCAAAAGGTATTTGAAAAAAAAAAAATAAATACACTCTTGGACACAGGCCAAAACCAAGGCAGAGCCTTACAACTGACTGAAAGCAGCTATTTTTTTGTACTTATGAAAGACTGATGGTGGTTCAAGATAATCTGACTCAAAGTAGGATGAACAAGATCAGAAAAGATGCAGAGCTAACAGATCAATTTCAGTTAGGTTATTTGGAATTTCCCTTCCCAGCCCAGCTTTTTGGAAAGGGATTTCCATGTCTATCTCCATAGTTTACCTGCAGAGAAACGCATGAGACTTTGGCCGTACTGGAAGGTGTCAGCAGGATCCTGAAAGGCATCACAAACTTTCCTCCTCTCAGTGGCACCCGGCGATAGTGGCATTTGCCAGAAACACCGCTTCTGAATGTTACTGCCTGCTGCAATAAACAGCAAATGTTCTCTTTTCAGTGACATCACATCCCTCTCTCTTGATCTCTAGTTACACTTAAACCTGAGTAGCCATATCCCCAGTTACCCATTTTAAAGTGACAACCATAAAAGTAGACCTAGCATAAAGATATCAAGACCATGCAAATTTTACCCAAAACATGAAAGTTTTAACTAATCTTCTTTTCCTTTTTTTTTTTTCATTTTGCAGAGATTCTCACACCAGGATGGTGGTAAGCACCTTTTTATTACTGTATAGCTTTGGATTTTGTAAGAGTAGTTAATAAACTTCATCACAGAGTTTTAAAACAGGAGGATTATTTTATTTATGCCATTTCTGATTTCTTGCTAGAACTATTCTCTAGTATTGCTTGGTACCAGCATAAATGTCACTATCACTGTGAAATAGTTTTCCTTTGGAAAAGCTCCAGCTATTTTTATATACATGTAAGGGGGAAAAAAAACATGGATGACTTAAAGTCATCATCATATAAATTCTGTATTATTAACCTTTTCACCACGTGACAGCCACACACTACAGACCTCCTTCTCACCTGGTTAACAATCAATTTCCTCATGTACACATACTGTAATCATAAACAGTTAAATGCAATGAGACCTTTTCTCTTCTTCTTACAAGAACAGCTTGCTTTTGGTTGACATCAGATTACTTCATGGGTGAATTATGTTTTCTGTGTGATGATCCCTACAGAAAGAAAATCTTTTGTAGATGGATGAGGATGTAGTTATTCCTAGTTTATATTTATTCAGTGCCCTGAATATGTCTGATCACAGTAAATCCTGATCTATAAATTCAGATGAAAGACTGAGCAAAAATTCTGTACTGTTCCCAAGTAGCTGGATAGACCCTTTTAGTGCTTCATCAGGGAGGACATCACGCTGATCCAGCTGCAGATAAATCACCAGAAACTCATTATCAGCACACACCTTTGAACTGGCCATATGCAAAATATTGAGGTCAGGACTATGGCCCCTGGCTGCTGACCAAGTCATCTAATTGCCTATTTTTTGAGCAAACATGAGGAATAAAGTAGGATGATCTTACTACATTAAGCACCAAGACAAAACAAAATTACAGTGTAGTATATGAACTAACTCAAAGTTCACTGAAGTCATTGAAGGAGTAGATTAGAAAAATTATCTCTTAGTCTTACATATAGTGTTCTATAAACTTGAGCTAATGGATGTTTCTGCAACAATACTGCATACTGATCTCAAAATTAAATTCATAGTTTACTACAAATATATTTCTTATTCTTGCCTCCTCCATCATTCCCCATATTGTATTAAAGTACATGACTCCTAAGTACTCCTTACCAGTAGTCTGTAATGAATATTGCTGGGATTTTTTATGGATCTTTTCCCTGAAATATCAAAATCATTTAGCTTCTCATTCCATACTTGCAGCCTCTCACAGTGGGTACTATTAGCAATTTTTATACATATACAGTCACATCCCATCGTCCAAGTCTGTTACAGATGTGCAGAAGAGTGCTATTTAAGCTACTTTGTTGGAGCAGTGGTTTAAATCATTTTGCTTACCTTGTAGCTGCAGGAGGCAACTCTTAATCATAATCACCTACACCTTGAAAGTACTTGCCATGGAAAACACAGAAGAAAACTTTAGACATATTTAGGGGGTGCAAGGTTATGAAACCTAAAGTCAGGAGTGAATTTGTAGACAGCACAGACTTCAGCGACTTTTTTCTGGTGGTTGATTGCAGCTGGTGTGCAGCTTCAGTTGTTCTCTGATTTTTGGCTAGAGAAGAGTAATAAATGTTCCTTTGAAAATGTTGATCAACTCAGCTGTTGTTACCCTTTTGTTACAGTATTATTAGTTCATTGTAAAATGAAATAATAGGCGCTTCAAAACAGATTCCAAAAGAAATAAATCAAAGGTAGTGAACATCAGGAGTTAGTATTAACTAGTTAGAAAGGTTTCCTTTTTAAGACAAATAACCAGTTCAGAAATCTCCCTTCCTGTTAGAATTTTAAGTTTCAGTTGAGGCAAATATTGTGTACTTGTGGTGAGTGTCCACCACAGGTGGACAGGTGGTCATAAGCTTACAGAAGAGGAATGGGTCCCTCCTGGATGAACATCCTCAAGTGTACAGGAGCCTCTGTGATTCCTACAAGACAACACCTCTTTAGGTGCCTAATGGTAAAATAGGAACTAAAGAAAGCCCCAGTAAGAAATACAAAACAATAGTTTTCACATTTTTTTTCTCATAACATACCTATTTACAATACTCCATCGGGTTCAGAAAGAACTCCTCTGCTCTTCAGATTTTACCTGCTTTCAGCAGACCATACCCTCACAGACTGAGACAGAAACAAAGATAACTTCTGATTTGTGAAGAGCTGACAGAAAGTTGAAAATAATGCAAGGGAAAATGTAATACTTATAGAATAAATGTATTACCTCTGCAGAGAGAGCAGGGAATACAGCTAAATTAATCAGCACTATTCTCTTCCTGAACATATCTACATGTTACATCCCTTCCTTTGAGCAATTGGTCCTTCTCAGCTGAGATTATAAGATACTCAGAGATGGGCAAGGTCATCCTCTAAGCAGTTTTGTGAAGCAGACTGTGTTCTATTGCTGTAGAGAAGATCTAAGCTGCAAACCATCATCATGACACAAGCCTGCCTCCTACTGTGGGCATGATTTGACTATGTATCTCCACATAGCAAAAAATGAGCAAATCCTTTATTTTTTGCTGTCTGACAACAGCCTGTGAATGTAGCTGATCGCATGAGGCAGAGAATACATACATAACCAATGGAAAATGATGTGATAACAGATTTTTCCTCATTTCAAAAACATGTAGGATTTGTTGTACTGTAGCAGATCAGCCATCAGTCTGGCAACTATCCATAACACCCTGTAAGAGGAAAATGGCAGTAGCCATTAAATAGATAATAAAGGAAGGATACATAAAACAGAAATTCAACTAACATCTAAGGTTTGTGACTATTTTTCAGTTACTGCCATATCTATAAATCTCATATTAATTTGCTCTGAATCCATCCCTCCATTTTTTCTAAATGTAGTGATTATATAGAAAGTGACTTATTTCACAGTTGTATCCCTGTGCATGTCTTAGTGTCATATATAACACTGTAGAGCTTCTGAGTGTGCTGAAAATGCAGCCACATGGCATCCAGAGCCCAAAGGGGTTTAGGTGAAGGCTACAAGGAAAGAGGGAGAAGCAACAGAGATCACAGCTGGGCAATTAGGTGGGCCTCCTTGACATTCCCACCAAAGTTGCATGTACCTTCCCAGAAGCTGGCTGTACTTAGAAATGAGCATTTCTGAGCTGAAGTCATCCAAGCACAATAATCACAAACCCCACATTTTTCAGGGTATGGGCATACTTTGCCATCTACAGGTCACCACACAACAGAAAGCAGAATGGAAAAAAAAGCTGGGTGTTTGGGGTCTCTCACCCACAGCCATGCTTCTACCAGCTCGTTACTGGCATGCCGTGCTTCTACCAGCAGCTTGGTGAGCTTGAGTAACTGACAAATTCTTCACTTAAAACACTGTATACTACATCTTTTGTCACTTCTCGAGATGGCAGCGGAAACCAAATGGGCTGTAGTGCTGTGCAGCATGCACAGTGTGAATCCTTCTCCCCCTTACAAATGGAAGACAAACAGCTGTTTCTGCATGCTTTGTGTTTTTATGTGCTCTATGTATACATAAAATAAAAGACACATTAAGATCTGATGTGACTTCCTTGACTGCTGAACTTACCTCAAGGGAATACTGTCCCCTATAATCTTTGGCCATCTATATACAAACTATGTGTTGCTACTTTAGCCAACATAGAGAAGCCACAGTCACAGTAACTCTACAGCTTACTAGTTATTTTACAAGTTATTTACAAGTTATTATCAAGGGATGACTGAAGGGCTGCTATTATCTTTGTCATGAAATGTGAAGGGGAAAGTAATTGCAGTGGAGCAAATTAATTCATGGTATAATAATTCCATTGGCTTCAGCAGAGTTTCATTAGGAATAAGTGTTATAGGAAGTCTGAACCAAACCTTAGGTGCACAAACCTCTGCCTGAAATTGATTTGAATTAGCATATATTTGGCAAAGATGTGGGTCTGGAACTTGACCTGGATTGTTTAGCTCACACCGCATTGGTTAGAGATGATTATGATTTCCTCTGCTCCATTCTTTATCAGCATTGCTCATCACTGCTGATAAAGACAGATGAACTCTTCCCCAAAGCAACAGAATACAGATCTTTGTTGAGTGCTTTCCTCATGTCATGTAAAAACTCAGCAGTAACTGGTTTTCGGTTGTAAATTTTCGAATAACCTTTTTATTGGCTCTATATCTATTGAAATGTCTGACTGGCACAATTACAGTACTGCTAGTTGCTCAGCTGAAGTCAGATGGAGGCTATCCAGCTCTTAGCGAAGCTTCCTGCTCAAACCCTGTAGTCATAGTCTTATGGACATGGTGGGCAGGTTGTAATCTGTATTTCTAGAGGGCTTTGCAGGTTGGACAGGCTCTACCCTTGGAGGGAGAATTTGCAGAAAGTCTTAGGCACGAATTTTAGTGGTAGCTGGATTTTCTTCAGGTTAACCAACCCACTGGATAATGAGCTGATCTAATATCTGGCCACAAGCCTCTGTGTGACAACTAATCTGAGCAGTTTTGAAGATTAGGTTCTGTGTACACAATCTTGAAGGATTGCCTGGTTCTATAAGCTTTCCTAAGCACTTATTAGTCTGATAATACAGAGGATTCTGTAATTCTGAAATGCAGTTTATTGTAAGGCATACCAAATGCCACATAACTTATTTTATGGCATTCATGGGTATCGATAACTCACCAAAGTTTGAAAAAAAAAATCTGAATAAAGTCAGTTCAAATGTGTTTATGTTCTATCTTACTTTTCATGTAAACGATGCTAATTACATCTCAACCACCCCCTGTAAAATTGCTCTCTTGTACCTTTCTAAAGGTGTTAAATGAAATAGACTTTGCTGCAAGTAAGATAATGGGAAATTATCATGTTTCTGCCTCTTCTTTCTGTTTTGGAAATGCAGGAACTGATAGAAAAGCAAAACCCCAACTCTTTCTAGCCAAATAATCCCATTTCTGACAGAGAAGACCACAAGCCACTTCAAAGGAAGTGCAAGAGAAAGTGCACCCCCCACTTCTCACTAGATAATAATTAGAGATTGTTAGGAACCATGAAGCAACATTTTTAGTATTTATTTGAAATAACATCTAAAGATGTTTGTAAAGCCAATAGTAGCAACATATAACACTAATATAAGTATTGTGTCCTAAGGCAGGTTGCAAAAAAATGGTTAAAATCCAGTGACATAACCAGTGTCAAAATGAGAATTATTCTACCAAGCTGTAGAATTAATCTCACACTGTCAACATGATCAGCTAGGTTCCCTGTAAAGGCACTAGAGAAAATAAATGCTTTCAGAGGATTTTTCCTTAGTGAAGCTGCACCTTTGCAGTGCCTGTTTCCCGTGAACTACGAAAGAAGTCTGAATGATTAATTAAGTGCGATTCATTAATTATTCTCACATGTGGACAGATAAGTCCATCACACAAGTCACTGAGCAACCGTGTACTGAAATTACTGTTGCAACTGTACATTCTGTAGGCTGAAAAATTCCTTTCTAGATTTCCGCCACTTATGGAATACAAATGTCCTTCTTAGTCCAGTCCTGAAAAACAGCCCCTTTGAAAAAAATGACCTTAGTGCTGAAAAAAAATCTTCTGAAGAAAAATGCTTCCATTTTCAGTAATGACCTGGTTGCTTGCTAATGGTATTTCCCAAAATAACAATGCAAAGCATTGTACCAATTTTTTATCAAAGGCAAGAAACCTCGTAAAAGACAGGAGCTGTTACTGGTCATCGTTCAGTCAGTTATGTTCTAAATAATTATTTCTCTTAGGGGGCATTGCTAAAAATAAAACATGAAAAACTTTTAGGAGATTCTGCATTCAAAATACAAAAGTCCATTTGCCAAGACTCGTATTAGTCCATTGAAGTATGAAATAAAATAATATTTCCCAGATTGAGTTCTTTTAAATTCATCTGTTACAAACTGAACTTTTATTTTCCAAAATGAATTTGCACTCTGCCCCTGTGCCATGCTCCACTTGTACAGAAAATAGATAGAATCATAGAATCAGTAAGGTTGGAAGGGACCTCTGGAGATCATCTGGTCCAACCTCCCTGCTCAGCAGAGTCACCTAGAGCATGTTAGACAATAGAGAATAAGGAGTGAGGGGCTGCTTATTCAAGTCATATATGTTGCTTAGAGGTGTAGTGTCTTCAATTGTGGCTGTTATCTGGCTGCCATGAGCAGTGATGCTGGCCATTGCAGGCTGTTAGGGCTGGAGAACCATATCACAATGAACAGGCCCATATATCCTGCTGAAGGGGCATATGTAGGGAATGGAGGTGGCATGTCATGTTCTTACGGAGGATTACACCAGCCGTGATGATTTTGTCTAAGATAGGTACTAGCCTCTAAGCAATATGGTGAAAGTATCTCCCTTCACCACATGCAGTCGAGCACTCGTTAACAGGACACTTGATCTTCCTTTATCTCTCTCCCTCCACATGAAAATTCACTTTTATGGTCTATGCCGATCTTCCCATCTCATGTGATTACAGTAATGAGAGATGCAGAAGAAGGCAGATTCTACCTCCTACCCTGATGTAGGTGGCATAATCAGGTGATACAGAGGGCGAGAAAGTTTTAATGCACCGAAGTATCCTTACAGGAAAAAGAATGTTCTGTTTTAGACCAGATAGGACTTGTTTGAAAAGAAATCTAAATGTTTCTGTAGAAACATTTTCTGTTTCTGTAGAAGATTCTGTAGATTCTGTAGAGGGTCTAGCCTCCTGGGAAGTTTAGTAAATATTTGTAAATCTCCCTTAAAGACTCACTTCTAAAGAACAAATGTAGCTTATGCTACACAACTATAAGTTCAAGTGTAAACCAAGTCTGTTCTTTAAGCTGACTTTCTACTAATTCAGGGTCTGTTAATGAAAGAATGCACCGCAGAACTGGCAGGCACTTCACATGTACTAACCATTGCAGTGGGCGCCATATCAAAGAGTACCTAGGGAGGATTTCATTATTAGCTAAATTTTAGCTTTAGGAGCACAAGCCAAATGCCAGTTCAATAATGTCAGAAACATACAGTGCAAAAGAACAGGCCTTTCCTTCTTTTCAATTGACATGAACATTTTTAGACTTTTATATTTCTATTTGATTTTTTTTTCTGTGTGTCTCATTAAACTTGTTCCTTCTCAAGCCCACCTCTCCCCACACACCCGCCATTTTAAAGGTCACCAACTTGATAAATCCAGAACCTTCTGACAATTAATTTGATGTGTTCAACTGACATAAGGTTGGAGTCATCTGGACCCATTCCCTCCTACCTCAGCTAGTCTATTGAACGCCAATCACATGACAGTGACTTTGCACTTTGTTTACTTTGATCCAATTATATAGTACAAAGCTCCAATGTCTATTGTTTGGGCTGATAACTTAACACTCTGCTGTCTAAGCAATGAAGCCACTGGGGCTCATAGCGCAAACCTAACTGTTTCCTGTTCTCTGACACTAGATGCAGTAAATTACATTTACTCCCAGATCCCTGAACTCCCAACCCTCTATTCACGAACAGCAGAGCCAGTTCCTGGGCGGGACGGAGCAAGCAGAGTAGCTGGTAAGTCTCAAGGAGCTTAGTGTTGTACTACCAAACAAGTAGCCGTGAACTCTGTTCTCTTATATCACCTTTACAGGACTGGTGTCCAGATATCATTTAAATGGCAGGAAATTCTACTTGCTTTGTATTTTGTAAATAAGCTGAGGCTTTTAGAGCAGCAGTGAGTATTCTCAATGTGTTTGAACTACACACAACTAGCATAGGAAGTGTGTCCAGTTTTTATTAAATGAAAACATAACGTTCTTTCCATCTCTTCTGATACCAGTATATGATATTATGGCCATGGTTTTTGTTCCTTCATTATACCCACGCAACCTCCATTAAGATAAATGAGGTACACAGGCATTCACATGACTTCATATGTGCTTCAGACTTTTGTATCATTTAACATCAATTCGTATAGCGCTCTTTCTTCTTGGGGAGAGGAAGGAAGAATTATGGTGTTTCGCGTTTGCAGTTTTACAGAGAATTTCCTAATTTGTTTTTTTCAGATTAAGTATATATCCTAAATGTAATAATGCAATTGTTAAACTGTAAGTTTTTCTTATTTGCAAGATCCTTATATTCTAAACAATGTATTCCCTGTCTCAGTACCAACCAGAACCCACCATGTTAACGGATAGCTGTTACCTCCTGTGAAGACAAAGATGCCTATAGATTAACACTGTTTCTTCTCTGACTTTTTCTTTTAAAGATTTTCTAACATTCAGGGCTGTTCTGACAATAGGATATTTAGTTCATAGGTCTTGTGTGGTAGCACCCCAGAGGTATCTCAATGGCTACCAAATACAAGCAATTGGAAGAAAACTGGATAGTCTCTTTCCAAACACAAGACCAAGGTGATGACCAATGGGACAGCATTACACTTTATCAAAAATCACTCATCCTTATCCATTAAGGATATGAGAATCGCTGGTAACACATTTCATATCAGATATGTTACAGCCTACCAACAATGCAAAAAGTAGCAGCAAAAGCTTCCACACAGGACAGTTTGTATGGCCAGCCATAGTTTACAGGATTTGCAGCCACCAAGTAAGGTAGCAGCCGTAGATGATTTCCCCTCATTCTCTTAAAGGGAGTTTCTTCCAATTTGGCCCATGAGCAATCTATGACTGCAATTCCACTCTGAGCAACGATATGTCTGGAAAAAAAAAAGAATTGAAAAAATTGTTTTATTGATAATGTAAGTTAAAAGTGAGAATTACAATTTCTTATTTGCAAGATCCTTATATTCTAAACAATGTGTTCCCTGTCTCAGTACCAAAGTGTTGGAGGCTATGTAAGAGGAGCCACAAGGAGTAAGAGTGACGGGTGGTTTACTTGAAATGCAGGTTAATAATCATGACAAAGCAGCACCAGGAGCTAAGGCACTGTACATTTCTATAGAATATGTGGTGTTATTCAGAGACCTTATTGCAGGCTATTCCAAAAGTTTCCCTTCCACCTGTGTTTACCATGATCTATCCTAAAAGCAAGCTCAAACATGCTTTTCCCAAAATATTTCATGTTATTTAGCCAACATCAAGAAAATAATTTCTTCCATTCTTTGGATAACCTAGAAGCCCTGCTCATGTATTTCTTTATAACAGCATTGTGTGTATGCAGTCATATAAAGAAAAGGCACTTAGTATGTGTGCTCAAAGGAGGACTGTCAGCATCCATCTGTTAAGATGCTTTTTTAAAGAAATAATCTTTGAGTCCCATGTACAGGTAGAAGCAGGATCCTTTCATATGCACATTGGGATCTTGTCATGAAGCACTGCATCATGTTATACCATAATTAAAGCTTGTATAGAAAATTGTACTCATGCATACAGACTGTCATCTTCAAGTACTGCTTTCAGTTTCAACTCTATTGTCAAAAATTTTTGTATTATATTAATAGAGCATATTTTGAAGTCAATAAGCTCTACTTTAATAAAAGGAATTTTAGAAAATAGCATTAATTCAACTTTCAACTTTTTTGAGAAGCTGTGATGATGGGTTTTCCTGTGGAAAACAAACATTATGCATAAAAGCAGATTATCAAGGTTCTGATGTTCATTTTTCTCATGATAACATATTTCAGTAGTAAACAGCTCTCTCAGACATTGCTTCTATTTATGTACTTACTTTCACAAGTAGCTTTAATGTCATCCCTGGGGTGGATATCTCATAAAGCTCATGTGTGTCACTATCTTAAAATGGTGTCAGGAATCATTGCACACGAAATCATAAAAGACTGTAACAGTAGCAAATGTCTAAGCAAACCAGCAAACTTCAAATACACATGGACAGAATGACAACTGTTAATTTTCTATATCAGATCATTAAGTAGTCATAGTCTTCTAAGCAGCATTGGAGTTTATTGTTGCCCAAAGCCTTCCTGATAACTAAGATGTAGTTGCTTATCAATACTGGGTATCATAGACAGAGAGATGTATCTTCTAGCCCTTCCTGAATATGGCCAAGTCTACATGGTTTAAATACCACATTTCCCCTGTCTGCTTCAGGATTCAGGCCTCTCAGATGTGTGTACCACTAAGTGCACACCACTGCAGAATGAAATTTATTCTTCAAAACAGGGAGGGCTTTGCAAGTTACATTGGAAAATATGTGCAGTAACATGGGAGAAAGCAGTATTTCACAGGAGAAACAGCAGCCTTTACCGAGGAAGTTAGCAGTCTTCCAAAATCATGTCACAGATAACTGCTTTTCAAACAAGAGGAGAAGCGCAGAAACTCAGCGAGAGCTGGGATCACAGTTTCTGGTTGAGAAGAGGTTGTGTTGCCAGTCAGCTGACTGGTGGTAATCTCTATCCGCAGAGCTCTGGTGCTCAGGACAGATCAGGAACTTCTACCTGCCACACATGATGTTCTGGAGATGATGGTGCTCCCAGCTCAACTTTGCTTCAGTTCAGCTGATTATCATTCAAAAATCTGCCGATGTGTCAGATTTAACATCTGTATTACAGGTTATGCACTCCTATTTTTGCCTTTCTAATCTCTAAATTCTTACACAGTGTCTGCCTGAGCAGCTGTGGAGAGCTCAAGTGACATTCATAGGTCACTCACTAAGCCAGAGCTCTGAGAATGGGCAACAAATTGGGGAAAAAAAAAAAAAAAAAAAAAAAAAGCTTCTCCTTTCCTCTCTCTCTGTTACTCCCACCCAAGAAATTGCACAAGAAAAGAGAAGAGCAAATTCCAGGGTATTAGTCAGGGGACTAATTTACTCCTGTAAATCAGATTATAGGGCTTCAAGGCAGATTTGCTTGCATGAGACTTGAGGAACACTTGTCTGCCAACTCCTAGGCTGAGACAGTCCCCAGCACAGCACATATGCTGGCTGCTCTCTGGTCTGCACCACAGTTCAGTCAAACTGTGAATGCAGTGCAAGCCCTCCTTCCCAGGCTCAGGGAAATACAACATTTTGGTCTAGGACACGGGAATTGATCTCTGCTCATCACTGAGCATCATTTAGGCAGCGAGCACAGTTTCTGGCTCTGCAGAGAGCTCTGTCTCTGTGCCTACAACCTGTGTAGAGGTGGGCCAGCACCAAGCTCACCACAGGATTTGAAACTTCCAAGGATGGAGGCCCCACAGCCCTTTGGGGTGAGCTGCTCCGTGGCTTAACTATTTTCCTCATGATGACGTCATTATGTCCAGCCTGAATCTCCCATTTCAATGTGTGCTCGCTGTCTCTCATTCTCCCACTGTGCACCTCAGAGAAGAGCTCTGCACAGCTTCATCTTCTCAGCAGCTTCCTTATAGTCACTGCGGAGCTGCTTTAGGTTGTCCAGGTGTGATGACTCAAAGATAGGGAGAGAGTTCATAAGATTGATATCTCTACTTCATTATAAAAATGGATGTCCTGCTCTCAGGGACATGACAGCTATGGATATAGCTAGTCCATAAGTCTCTGAATAAAATACCATCTCTCAGACATTCTCCTAGCTTGCTCCTCCATCCTCCTGTTCAGTAACGATGTTTTTGTGACACTGCATTTGATCTGATCAACCCTGCCAGGTAGTAGGTCTGAGCGCCCACCTTTTCACTCCAAACACATAGACAGCAATACCCCAGTTTGGGTAGTCTACCAACCATATTGCACACTGGAGGGCCAGATGAGACCACCTCAAGGGTGTAATACAGGCCCACACAACAATAGATGACTTTTCTATCTAGAGCAATAGATGGACTCATGATGCACAATGTGATAAGGTTCCTAATGCTGTGACAGGCTTCACTTAGGAATACAGAAGAAAGTTGCACAGTCTATGAATAATAAGAGTGAAGGAAGATATTAAAAACCATAGTAACTTTTATAGTAATGATGTTTTAAATACAAACATATATACTGCATTGATTCTGGGGGAAGGGATGTTCTGTATCCAGTTTAAAAAAAAAAAAAAAAAAAAAAAAAAAAACAGAACCAAACATATCAGTTTGTGATTTTCCCAGGTAAGACAAATCGTGATTATACCATTGAGATTCATTGATGGAAATAGTCATTGTAAGTTTCACAGACATTTGTCACTGCCTGTAGTAAATTGTAATCAGTTGTCTGTGGATGTCCTTTAAAAATGTTTTCATCTCTGTAAGGAATACTTAAAAAGATGACAACTTCTGGAAAATCTGTGACACCTTTCCACTTCTTTCCTTGGAAAGCTGGCTAATGACATGATATTGCCACTGTGGGTTAGAGCAGTGCAGATTGCTTGTCTGTTCCTGCTGCATGGTCACTACAGTTTTCTTCTCGTTGCTACATTCTTCTTACTGGCTAGAAAAGTTTCATTGCTATTCTAAAACAGCATCCCTCACACACATGTATTCATCCTTTATTTCATGACGTTTTGAAAGGCAGTTCTTCATTATTATTATTTTCTTCAACTTCCTCTTTTGGAAATGATGTTTAGGGTCTCATTCAGAGACATGAAGGAGCACTTCATTGACATTTTTTACATAATCTTCAAGCAAAGATCGAAGTGTCAATACCTTAATATGAAAGCTAAGAAACCTACTCTGCCACAAATCTGCTGGGAGAAATAACTCCATTCCTGTGTGATTTTATTGTCCCACCTGTAGAACAGGGCTAAAGAATATTTCTTCACCTTTGTAAACTTTATGGGTGCTACAATGGAAGAGTTAAGCAAGAACAAGTATCGATAATGTAACAATCTGTATGTTACTGGCAGCAAGCAAAACCTGTTAACAGCTAAGGTGCAGTTGGGTGACAGGAAAGGAAAAGAGATTAGGGAGGTCCTGGACATGAACTTTTCTTTGAATTTGAGGCAAATTCAGAAAGAAAAGATTGAGGGGAAAATGCATGCTATCACCTCCCTTTGTCAAAAGTATACCTAACCCTATATGCTCTTCACGCTTCTAATTGACCAGAGACAGTTCCATGTGGAGTGAGCTGGAAGACTGTTTCCAGTTTACATCAGGTATGCCCAGCCTCGGCCTGCAAAATGATGTGTAGTGCAGTAACTGTCTCTATTCACAGTGTGTGTCCCACCTCTAACGTTGAATGCTTGGCCCTATAGAGACAGGAGGTAGGAGAAGGGGCACCGTAGTTTTCTTTGTTTGTTTGGCAATTAACCATTCACTGGCTTTTTCTGTTGTAACATGCACTTCCTCTCTTGTTTTCATTCAAGCTTTGTACACCATGGAAATTAATGTGGAGAAAGACAAACAGACAGGAGAGACCAAGATTGTCTCTACTTCACCTTTTAGCCCAGATGGGGCCCATCAAAAAGGATTCAAAGTCTATGATGATGATACCAAGGTAGTCTATGAGGTTCACTCTGGTGGCACAGTGGTAGAAAATGGAGTACATAAATTAAGCTCAAAGGATGTAGATGAACTTATGCAAAAAGCTGGACAATCAAGTGTAAAAGGAGGGTATGAAATGATGACTGTGTCAGACAGAAATGTGATAGCAGATGGAAACTTTAGCCATATGAAGGAGCAAATGCTCTTCAAGGAGGCAAAGCTGGAAATGGTACGCAAGGCCAGCAAAGGGCATCCTGTGAACCCTCAGCCCCAAGATAAACCCTGTGGTGGTGGTGAAGCTGTAGAGGCCAGCACAGATCAGCCAGTGACAATGATATTTATGGGCTACCAGAACATTGAGGATGAAGAGGAGACGAAGAAAGTGCTGGGCTATGATGAAACGATCAAGGCAGAACTGGTCCTGATCGATGAAGATGATGAGAAGTCACTGCGGGAGAAGACAGTAACAGACATCTCCACCATGGATGGGAACGCCGCTGAGCTGGTCTCTGGCAGGCCACTGTCAGACACGACAGAGCCTTCCTCTCCAGAGGGGAAAGAAGAAAGCCTGCCCTTGGAAGCCGCCCCAGGTACACAAAAGAAAAAGCGCTGTCAATGCTGTATTGTCATGTGAACACTTCCTCCTTCCCTGTTCCAGGCAGCACCTGCTCCACCACTTACCTAGACCTCACTGTACTTCTAACTGCAATACTGTGAACTGGAAGTGAATGCCTCCATGGCCTTGCAGTTGGGTTGCTTTGATTTCTAGTTCTTCAGGAAGATGAACACATGTTTTTCCCATCAAGCATACTCCTGGGGGTTTGGGGAGGGTTGGTTTTTTTCTTGATATTACAGAGTGAGAGGTAAATGGGAAACTGAAGAAATGTTTTCATATTTATTTGATTTATATATATATTATATATATTATGAAAACACATTTTTTTTTTTTTTTTTTGATATCTGGCAGGCTTGATCAGATTCCTAGGATTTTGTGGGAGTCTGAATTTCACAGCAGCTGGATATGACAGCCCTATAAAACTAGGGTTTTTTAAATCACATTTAAATATTACTTTATAGATCCTATTTTTTTATTTTTCAGAGGAAGGCTTAGGTTATTTTATTTTTTTAATTTCCTAGAACTCAAATAAATCCTTCCCAAAAGGTTTGCAAATTTTTGTTTTATAGTAATTTTCCAGTTTAGTTTGAGATGTCAAAAAAACCCATCGGCCATTTCTGCTTATTGATAAATCCAAAAGTGGACCTTAATTTTCTGTCTAAAAAATGTATGAAAGATCATTTTGCCTTATATAAATCTTCCAGATTACAGTATTGTATGTGTACTTCATCTCCCTAAATTATAGTTGAAATTAACTTGACATGAAAGAGATGCAGCTGTTATACCAACTGAGATGGAGTCACTGATCTAATTACTTGCCTTTCAGTAACTCCGCCAATGTTTATACATGAAGTTTTCCTGCTGAACTCCAATAGATGAGAGATACTGCTTTCTATTTCCTTAGAATAGAAAATGAACTTCCTTCACTGTCTGACCCTGTTCCCACTGAAATCAGTAATGAAATTCTCAGTGCTGGCAATGGGGACAGGGACAGATTTTTGTCTTTTAACTCTTAGGAAAGTATTATTTATTGAGTGTACTTCTGGTGCACCTATGTATTTACAGATGATAGGTTTGATCCTGCAATGCTTACCCGGGTAAAGCTCCTGCAGAGGCCTGCTGGAGTTTTGTTTGAGCTGCTATTTCAGGAGAAGAGCCTAAAACCACAAGATTAGCATTTTCAAAAACTGCTAGTGATTTTGGATTCTTCATTTTCCAGACAGAGGCACTTTAAAGAGGCTTGATTATCAGCAAATTTTTTTTCATCTGCCCTCTGAAAATCAGGCCTCTTAAAAACATCTCAAATTGAAAACATAAAAAGGTGAAGACATCCAAAATCAGTAGATGTTTCTTTGTTTTTTAGTCCTTTCATTCTAACTACAATGGAAAAGCAACCAGCTTTTTCGTTGTAAAATATTATGAGCCTAATTCTTGTCTCACATTGGTGCAACCTCACTTACTTCAGTGGGCTTCATCTGGATTTACACCTGTAGAAGTGAGATTAAAAATTAGGATTTATATTTTCTGGTATTGTTAAAAAATACTAGAGATTACTTTGAAGTGTCTTTGAAACTATCAGACTTTTAAAAAAGGATAACAGCAACTGAAAAACAAAATAAATGAAAAACTAGAAAGAAAAAGAAAAAGAAAGAAAGGAAGAAAGGAAGGAAAAAAGAAAGAAAGGAAGGAATAAAAAGAAAGAAAGAAAAAAAAAATCAAAAAGCCTCTACCAGTCTGAGGTGGTTCCTATAATATTTCTGTTCTTTCTTGGATGGTGCTTTTACTGCATTAATTGTTAGTTCAGAGCATCTGATTAAACAGAGTTCTTGCTCTGTACTGCTCTGTACTCTTTTCTTTCTGTGCCAGTAAGAAAGATTGTTCATGACAGTGATAATATAAGGCACAATAAAACACACACAAAATGCAAAAAGTATTTCCTGCATTGGGTCACTTAGTCATCAGTATGGAGCTGGTTGATATAACATCTCACAACTACCCAGATGATTGTGAAAAAAAATCAAGTGGAGATTAGGAAAAGAAAGTTACATCAGTATGACACCTGTAAAAGTTATACTGTCCTCCATATCCACTGCAGTGGCCTGATTTAACCTGTAAGAGACTTCCATATGCTCCCTCAACCTCCCCTGGGGGCTTTTGGATAAGAGAAGGACCAAATTTGCCAGCAGAAGCTTCAAATCATTGTTTCACTCAGGCTTCTGTGGGTAAAAAATTTATCAAAGAAAAGAGAATGACTGCAGCAATCCCATATTTTAAAAGCATGTCTGGTGGCTGCTTGTTGAAAATTATGTTGGAAATTAGCAGCCTGTTTTTTTCTTTTTTCCAGAAATGCTAAATGATAAAAAATCTCAACATTTCTTAAAATGATGCCATGAATTTTCAACTCCACTGTGCTCTCAATAGCCTCCACAGCCTTATGTTCAGCAAGCCAGGTGTGGGTAAGAAACCTCAAGAGACTGAGTTACCCTGGCTTCCTAAATCACTCCTTGTCAGCTTAGCTGTGTTAGCCAAAATCCAAGACCATCACCAAGGCCAATTAACAACATTTCATGGTTTATTCTGCATTTCCAAGGCATTCAGTGAGGTCGCCACAACTCTGCTGATGAGTAGCAACACATACAGCGGAAACCACCTTTCCATAACCTGACCCAGCTTGTATTGTTAGGAGACATCGGCATGCAATGGTTAAAGCTAATTGGGCAGTTAATTAGGGCTTTGGAAAGGCAAGTTTGGGACTCCAAAGCACTAAAGAATTTTGTAATGTAAATTTATAGGGACAGTAAAACCATTTCTGGCTCCTTCCTACATTATGAATGCCACTCATGCATAGACTCGCCCAGCTCAGCAGTAGTGCCTGCTGCCTCCACACGCCTGCTCCAGCAAGATGTCACATGCTCAGAGCACGATAGTTCTCTTGAGGGCCTGTTGACATTACTAGTAACACTCAGAAACAAATCTTCCAGCCCTTTTCTCCTGGCTAAGCTAATCCTTTTATGTCTTACTGTCCTTTCCACTCCAGGTGCAATCCTGTCTTCATGGCCACCTTCTCTTCCCTATGTCTTCCCAGCCACATTTTTTTCCCTCCTGACTATCTCTATTTTCTAAAGAGAGATTTTTCCAAAACCCTTTTTGTGGGGACGCTTAGAGTGTCCTCTGTATTCTGAACACTCTTGGGTATCATTCCTAATCCAGTGTTTCCACACAATTCTGGAGAGTTCTTCTTCCCTGGAGATATTCCAAACCCACCTGGATGCACCCTGTCTAACATGCTCTAGGTGACCCTGCTTGAGCAAGGAGGTTGGACTAGATGATCTCCAGAGATCACTTCCAACCTTACCCATTCTGTGATTTTGATTCTGTGATTCTGAATTCTCTAGCTATATGCTCCCCTAAGGTATTCTGCCACACATTCATCATTTTGGAGATGACTCTTTTAAAAAATAGCCCTTGGAGCTGTTTGTTTGAACTGAGACCAGAGTGTGTCTGAGACCACTGCACCATTTTAGTCATAAGGTCACTGGGAGATGGTGGTGTATCAAGGAGCTTAGAAGTGGCCCTTTAGTGGTTAGAAGTAGAGCACAAGCCTTAAACCTTAAACCTGCCAAATACTTACTGCTCAGTGGTTGTAGCTAACACTGAGTGCCTCAGAAGGCCAGTGTTTTTCTGTGTGCATATGAGCTCCATGATTAATGGGCCCATAACAGATCCAAAAAAAAAAAGAAAAAAAAAATAAAGAAAGCTGAAGTTTTTAGAAGTTTATCTGCAAAGTGTTTGTCTTTCTTGATCAAAGATTCATGTCTGAGGTCAGGAAAAAAAAATCAATCTGAACTCTGAGGGCCTTAGCTATGTTGACTTAAATATGCATACTCCAATCATTCTCTTCTGCAGGTACAAGAAACTTGCCTGGACATTTTTTCCATTCTAGCCATTAGACTGCAGCCAAATTATATGGGGATTCAAATGCATTAGCATAGGCTGATGAATGTAAATAGTTTTCTAGGGCTTCTTTGAGCTTCGGAACGGGTCAATTTTCCCCTTCCCCTCAGACAGAAAGTAGCCTATGGAAATATATGCACAATCAGACACAAAGGAAAGGGTCCGCTGTACAGTCAAGCAGAGAGAGATTTCATAAGGATCATTATGGGAGTTTTTCTTTATTGTTTTAAGCAAACTCCCTGTCTGTTGAACTTTTGCTGTCACATGTATATTCTCAATTTCAGTATGGAAGGATACAAAACATAAGTAGAGTCAGAAACTGGTTCTGTGATAGCATTTTGCCACAACAAACTGCTCGCCTTAACTTTTGTAAGAAAAACAAAAAAAAATTCTTTTCAGTGTATCTTTTCCTAGACTGGGAGAAAGTAACCTACAAAACTTTTTTATATTTTGTATTTTCTAAGTTTCTATGAATCCACTTCCATGTTGTCTCTGATTTGCATTCAGAAACTGTTTCTTTTGCAAACCACTGCATTTTACTTTCATTCTTGTTTTTTAACAGAAGAAAAATACAAATCAAAAAACACAGCATTATGATTAGTGGCTAGGCAATCTCTTTCAATTACAAGAATATCAATACAGAAAGAAAAGAATTACAGGGTTATTTTCTTTTTTTAATTTCCTGTGGCTGATGTACTGTATGGTATATGTTTACAGAACTCCTCTGGTCTGCCTTTGTGATGTTATCTAAATGAATGACAAAGTAGGTATGATGTGCCATTTGACAGTTTGCCTTAGCACTCTTAGTTTTTCTTCTTCTTTTTGTATCTTTCTTTTCTTGTTTTCCAAAAAGTGCAGGCTGTATTCCAAAGCTGTATAAACACAACATTATCTTTCAATCCCCAGCAAGAGAAGTGTGCACAAGCCCTTCTCCATGAAGAGAACCTCTACTGGTGCAATAGAAGACCCCTGCAAACAAAAACACATATGCCTAACTTTACTGTTACCTACTTAAGTCAGCTCACAGAAGGAATGCATGTAGGTGTCTGCAAGATCAGGGCATGAGTGATTTACCCAGGGTGTAGTTTGGGTATTATTTGTGTACCAATTTTATGTGCTGTTGAGTTTGCCCAGAGTGGTGTAATTTAAGAGGCTAATTCTGAGCATTGTTACTTCTGCTGTGAAAAACACAAAATAAATGGTGCTTAGCATCTCTTAGGATCAGATCCTGAGTTAGCATTGCTACCACTGCAGTGGTATTCACAAACACTAAGTGAGACTTTCCTGACAGCTCTTAGGTCAGTCCGTTGTTGTTCTGAGTTCTGGTTCTCTATGCTTGAAATTACAGAGATGCAACAATTAGTGGGAGCAGAAAAACAGCATACAGAATTGCTAGAGAAATGAAAGGTATTTTACCTTTTGATTCAATCCAACATTCAAATGACATACTTGGAAAGTAAATGGGGATATCATAGAAAATGTAGTATTTTACATTTGTGTATTTTTTTAAGGAATAAATATTTTTATAATGAGATACAAATCCTAAGTAGGGATTGAGTTTCTGAATATCATCCTACCCACAACATTGAGCCTTTGAACTTTTTCATACTTTGATGACAATGCCCAACTTCTTGGGATCTTTTGTAGATCTAACACTTATTTCTCCAGGAAGCAGGATCACAACACTTTTTAAAAAGTAAAGTTATAAGGGTAGAATCCAATATAAACAAGGCTAAATCATTTTTTTTCCCAACAGGAAAAGGTGGATCTATGCTCTCTATAGCTAGACAAATTCTTCTTTATTTAGAAAGCCACCATGATAGTCAATAACTACCTACTTTCAGTAGAGAGGTATAGCTGAAAAAAGGAGAATTATAATACAGTTTTTCACTTTGTCCTACGTTATCCAATATGCGATTTCAAAATACGATAGATGGTGCCACTGGAAAGAGTAGAACAAAATAATTCACAGAATAAGTAGAGGATTTTCCCATGTGTTATAAATGTGGTGTCTTACTTTATCCTAAACTCACTCAGTTTCCACCTGTTCTGTCTTTCTATTAGAAAGTTCAGGACTTGCTTAGGTTGTTTCCTGAGACTTTCAGGCAGCAAGAGTAAAGTTTAGTTCTGAGTTTACTCAGAGCTCATATGTTCTGACAACATTCAACAAAAGTGGGCTGTAATTTTTGTATGTAAACCAGTAAGTTGTATAAAATCACTGAATTTATTAAGTTTAGAATATGAATGGATTGTCATCTAGTCCAAAGATAATATAAATCCAACCTGTAATATAAATATATAATAATAACTTAGCTTGTAAATAGTGACAAGAGTGCATGAAGTTCTTAAATGTCCCACTTGTATTTAAAGTCAACAGCATTACAAAATTCAGTCTTTTTTCTCATGAATTCAAAGAGGCTTTCCTGCTGTGGTGATTCCACTTAGGCTGTTCAACTGATTAAGAATAGGCCACTTTTCTTAAATGCCAACTTTTGAAGAATTCTTAAACCATTCCCCCAGTTTGAAAAATTTTCTCTTCTTTGGGGTTTTTTTACTGTTATTGTATTGCAAACCTTCTCTGCAATTTTTTCCCAGATTTTCCTGAAAGGAGGATTTCAGGGGTTTTTTAAGACTTAGTGTACCTAAGTGAACAAACTTAATTACTCTTTTAAAACGACCTATGTAACTCAAGTCCATCCGCTTGGGTATATTTGTATATTTTTAACTTCCATAGCTAAGTTAGTGACTTAGATCTGATCTTAAATATCCATTTACTAGGTCTTTAAGACCTAAAGACATGCCTATGAGCATAGAATTAGGCACCTAAGCAGTCCTTTTATAGTTTAATAAAATGAGCCAGATAAGTGAAATTTATGCACATGCACAAATGTTTATAGAATCTAATCTTTAAACAACATTCTACAAGCAAGGCTTATGGTGCTTTAACTGATTCTTCTGATACCTTCAGTTAGATAAATTTTTAAAGTAATGTTGTGAAACTGGTGCACTTTTCTGCAGAGAGGGGGTTTAGCACAAGGCCTCTTCGCTGGCTGTGTCTGAAAGCCGAAGAATGACCTCTGGGAACTCTCAAAATGCCCAGTGGCCTGAGAGGCTTGGGGTGAATTTCATACCCACACATAAACTTTTGGAGTTTTTCTTCCAAATTTTTCCCTTTGCACGTCTCTGTTCCAGATTATGCCTGTCTGCTGTCTCTGCATTTACTCTCATTCTGGTCAACGCTGCTCAACCAGTCCTTTATTTTCCTCTCTCTGCTTCCCTTTTCATTGTCACCTCTAAGCAAAAATGAGGGAAGGAAAGAGAGATTATAACTGAAAATCTCACCTCAGGGTTGTTCAGCTGAGGCCGGTAAAAGAGAGTTGGCAGTTTCTGGTCCTCAGTGTTTGCACACCTTCCTGTATTTTCCTAGATTCCTATGGCAAGTTTGATGCTAGGGCGACACTGCCCCTACCTATTTGTCTAGCATCCCCTGGTTTGCTCAGACAGGGGTTTCCACTATAATCTTGCCATTTAGATAAGTCTATCGGCTCTTTTCCCACTCCTGTGGGAACGCAATAAGTCGCGCAGGCCAGTATTAGCTAAGCATGCCTGTCCAGGGAATCAGCATCTGGAAGCCACTTACTGCAGCAGGAGGCAGAAGCTGGCCTAGGGTGGTACTTTGGGAGGACAAATCGCTGCCATCAGTTTAAAGGAGGTAGGAGAAAATGTGAATTTCCCCCTACACTGATCCAGGGTACAAAGGCATTCTTGAGTAAAATTATCTGCCAAGAAGCAAACCAGTGTCCCTCTAAGCTAACACTCCTGTCGGAGAGAGGCCAACACAAGAGCAAAGGAAGTGCTGTACAACCAGATGAACAGAGCTCTTAAGCTCCACTAATGCTATGTGCTTTAAGCACTTTAAGCACTTGCTTAAAGCATAGGACATACTTCAGCACTGTGCTGATTAGGGATCGCTTTGAGGAAATGTTAAGCTCAGCCTCTACCTAAGACTAAGGTGCTTTGCCAAAGAAGAGGCTCTAGTTTTGTGCTGTATTTTACAGGTATGGGTGCAGGCACTGCTTAGAGGCAGGTACAGGGGATAAATCCATTTGAAAGCTTTTGGTTTTTCCAGTGGCCACCGTTCCTGTGGGCAGCCAGAGTAGCCAAGCAAGAGCAGGTCAGGACAAAGGCAAAAGAGCACAGTTTTGAAGGCTTCCTGCCCCTCCCTACTGTGCTCGCTCCACAAAGAATGACTTTTTTTAGGGGTTCAAGAAAATGTTGTGTAAAATGCAGCTTTTATGGTGAATGTAGGTTGTGGATGAGAGTTTTTTTCAAGCTTCAGTCTCCCACTTTCTTTGTGAGCAAATGTAAATAAAAGCCAATTTTATTGGGGATAAACTGCTGTGCTAACACTGAATTAGAATTGCTGGGGATAGCTGCTGTACTTTGTAACCTTAAGTGTACTTTTTTGACTGTTATGTTTTTTCTTCAGATTAAAAAATGAGTATAAAAAAAAACAAAAATAAAAAATCAAGAACACTGCCAGCAACAGCCATGCTGTAACTGTGGCTTCTCTCTTTTTTTTTCTCTGTACAGTATTACTAGTAAATAAATCTGCCTTTTCACTGCGCCTACCTCTGTGTCTTTGTACTGTGTTTCTCCTTAACTCCCACTCTGCAAGATGCTCTGTGATTTCAAGGATGTACTGCATTGGTTCAGCCACTCTCACTAAAAGAATTAAAGTACTAACTTCACAGGTTTTGGGGTTGCTCTTTTTTTTTTTCCTCCACTGCCGTGTCCTGCTGCTCCGACTCTTATTTCTATTAGATGCTTCCACGCGTAATTAACTCATCATGCCTGTTACTCTCACTTCTCTTCCCTCCTCCATCTCACATGATGCTTTGCCAGGTGGACCCTTATTGCTCTAGGCTCCTTTTAACGTTTGCAGATGATAAACGCTTGATTTTCGTAGGCAAGGCATTATGTCAAGGGTCAGTGTACTTCCTAACTGAGGAAAGTATTCCATACAGTATACATAAGTCCCCCCAAAGCAGTTACTAAAGAATCTAAGGACTGACAAAATAAACGGTATGCAATTTTCTTCTAGGGCTTGTCACAGAAAGTGTCCTCTCTGTTTTGAGACAGGGAGGAACTTGCCTTAGTCTGATTTGAGGGTTGGGAGAGAGAATAATTCTCTTGTTATTTTCCCTGACATGTTCTATTTACCTAAACTTAGGACGGACAACTTAGCCAAGCCCTCTTCTCAGAATTTAAAAATACAGCCTAAAATCAGTCATGTGAAGAAATTCACCATAGACTGCCCATTACTGAAAAGTACTACTCCTCTTCTCCTCTCAGCCAGTATGCATCCAAATAAAAACACACACACACACACTCACTCACACACAAGCCTTGGAATACTGTACTGTCACACAATGGAAAAATGGTTGTGCGCCCTGTTTAGCCGCTTTATAATTTAGTCCTAAAAGTTTTGCAGCAGACAAAGCTTACAGCTGCTTTCATTACTATTTTTTGAACATGAGAAAGTCATAGTTGCTGGCCCATGAAGACTCTGTGAGTGACTGGAGAACTGGTAGATGTACGTCGTCAGAGGAAGAGAAATTAATTCGGCGGAGAGAGGAAATTGTAATAGCTGTGCCAAACTCATTTGATGTTGGACTTTTCTAATTCAGAAGGTGCATTAATGTGGCGAAAGGGAGGCTCATGAGCTGTGCTTAAACCTGAGCTAGCAGACATGGCCCCATAAAGAGCAGGCATGGACCATGTCTGTGCCACATATTCCTCCTGCTGCTGCTGTGCTGCCTGTGCTGCAGGAACATGTTTCTCATCCTATTTCACTTAATTGTTTATCCATGAGGTTTTCAGCTGCATGTTCCTCCACTGCACAGAACCAAGTCAGCCAAGAAAACATAGAAAACAGACTAGGCAGCTTTTGATGATTTGTTACTAAGGTTTTAGAACCAAATATTTCCATGTACATCCTCTTTTTAAGTCACTATAAAAAATTTTTTTTTTCTTTTTCCACCTTCACAGCAAGTAGAAAGAAAGAAAATGCTTGGGAGTCAGCGAGATACTGTGGCATACACCTGAAACTCTGCTAGAGCAGTCCCCTGGAAGTCAGTGACTAATGTAGTGAAGAGATATTCAGCATAAATATACCTCTGAGTAGGATAGCTTTCTGAGTTTTTTTGTACTTTTTACTTTTAATAGCTCCATATCCTTCTGGTAGCAAAAAGAAGAAATACTCCAAAAGTTTAACATTTAATGTCTTTCAGTAGTTTGTCTGGGGATAGAAGTGGAACAGGTTATTTTCAAATGGCCTCCTGCTTTGCTGCAGGACCTTTACAACCTGCCCTTTACCACCAAAACCCATACTGAACCAGCAATGTCTTCTGTTTTACACTATCCAGTATTGTTAAGGCTACAGAAAGAAACTTCTGTAGCCAATAATTGCATGAACGAATAAAAAGGGACCAGAAATTAATGCCAATTTTTCACAGGACTTTTCTGCCTGTATTTACATTCCCTATTGCCATTAAAGGTATTTCTGTTATATTGTGCACATTCATATACGAATCCTTTGTAACTGGCTGTGATGGAAACATAGACTGTTCACTGAAGAACTTGCAGATCTACAGAGCAAGGCACAGCCCTACAAAACATTACATGACCATTCACATTTACCTGTGATAGAAAGACTGCCTATCTCTTACTGTAAATTCACAACTTCTCAGGTAATGCAAATATAGACATATTTGAAAGAGACAGAAATAGGGTTTTCAGTATCAGTCTTAGAGGAGTGAAGTTCTCAGTATGTAACTCCAAAAGCATAGAAAGAATTACCAGGTGGCAGAGAGGTATATTCAGTCACTCGAAATCAAGGGTGGGGGGTGCTACACAAACACTGGTCTGCAAACTTAGAGAATAAGCTAGCTCAGAATGAAAGGAAATTAGCTCCTGCTTTTTATAAGCAGCAATTTCTCTCAGTGTAAGCAGACTTCCTGGACTTATTGAATACAAATAAAAGTGCCGGTCCAGGTTCTGGGAAACATTTTCCTATCCCTGCTCCTGCACAGGGTTCAGCAGAACCTCACAAAAAATCTCTCATCTCCTGATATACAAAGGTAGGTAGAACCAAAGTCTTCCACTCAATTATAAAAGGAAATGTAGGTACCTAAAACTTCTGTGGATCCAGATTTTACCAGCTCAGTTTCACCACTATAATCAAGGATACTTAGCTCTAGCCTGCCTCTGAGGGCTGTGGCGATAAGCCTGCCAGTGTCAGCCAAAACTCTACAAGAACATGAGACATACTCTGAGTATGCAATATCAAAAAATATCTTTATACTGTTACATATTTTGGGACTTATAACAGCACTGTAAAATTTTAAAAAAAAAAAAAAAAAAAAAAAGGAAAATGTATGTCACAGTCAAAATTGGCTACTCACAGCAGTCAGGCATTTGCCAGGAATGACAAATTTGCCATCATTTAGGAAGAAAAAAAGGATTAGGAACAGAATATTTAACGGTTTTGCTATGAGAGAACAAAGTGAGAGGGACAACTAGAGGGCGAAAAAAAAGACATGACAAACCAATTTAGCTTTCTTTTGAGGACTTCCATAGCGTCTAATATATCGCTGGCTGGAGAGTCCCTCTGGCTGCAGGTGAATTGGCCTCAGCCCAGGAAGCAATATAGCAGCATGGTTGGTGGGTTGGTGAAGATAATCATGCCTGCTGAGAAAAAGGCTGAGCATGGTGCTGTGCTAAAATGACTGTAGTGCTCAAGAGCTGGTGTGAATACCTCTAGACAGCATTACACTGTGGCATGTAAGATTACTAGGGCTTGAATAGAAGGTTACTGTTTTATACCAGCCAAAGGTCTTGATCATTACATTTTACTGGAGAATGCGATATATATATATATATATATATATATATATATATATATACCACCTCAATTTAAAGACAATTCAATACATAGCCCTGGTATTTTTTAAAATACTTTTTTGTACCACTCAGCTTTTGTTAAGTGATTTGATGTTTCTTCTTCACACTCTGCACTAAATTACAGAAACATCTTTATCACTGAAGAAATAGTGGGTCACAGCCAAATTGCTGGTGAGACAGAATAAATGTTTCCTTCTGCTGACTGATCTGAACAATTGCATATCATTAGATATGGTTAAGTTTCCAGAGAGATGGGGTAAAGTGATGTAACTGTTAAATACCAAATGCAGTAAATACATGCAAAGCTGCACGCTGAGAGTAAGGGCTCGCATCTGGAAATTCTCTGTTTCTGTTTTGGTCCAGACTTTTTGTTACAGAACTGAAGCTGCAGATCATCAGGGTGTTAGTAAATCAGATGAGTTATTTAAGACAGATATAGTTTCCTTTCATACCAGCCTGGGAAGAAAATAACCCTTAATTTAACAAGAGGGGAAGTCATAATGTTTTTACTGCTACAACTTGTGCTGCAAATCTTGCAATATTTGGATCCCTTTTGAATCTCTAGCTCAAGGAGTTGAGCAATTTGGAGAGAATATCATTTAAAAGAGAAAAGAAGAGAAGCATTAGTTTCTGGACTTCCTGGCTGAGAAGGAAATCTGGAAAATACTAACCGCAGGAAGATACTCTGTTCTCACAACAGTCTCTGTTCTGCAGAGTTGTGATTGTATAGGTCTCCTTTTGTGCTGTATTTGAAAGAACACAGTCCTGATTCTTAAACACTGTTGATTATAATTAGTAAATGATAGGACACATCTTCAGAAGCTATTGAAAACTTACCCAATAATTACTTTATTTTGTATGTCAAGATTCTGAACTCACATTGCTGGAAATATTGATACTGATTTATCTTCACAATATGCCAGACATTGACCAAACAACAAATCCAGGACCTACCATAGAGACTATAACCTGCCTACTAGTTCTATGGAGGAAGCAATCAGATTTAATTTGATATAGATGACATTCAGAGTATTTAAAATATATAATAGAACACCTACACTCTAAAAAAAAACATAAGAAAAGCAACTCTTTAATTCAACATCAAGAAGGGTCCTCCTATACTCCTTAGATAAAAGGAATTAAATGCAGTCTGATCTGAAAGATCGGAGAGTTACTTCTCTTGCTACAGCTTAGCAGTTGTAAAGACTGCAAGAACGGCTACCAAAACACTTGCGTAGACAAGAACAGTCATTCAGGATCAGGGCCTTACACCCTGTGCCAGCCCGGTGAAATCACAGTGCCTACGCAGGAAGTCCGTCAGGGGAGAATTTGCCTGTAGATGTAAAGAATAACATTACAATTAGTTTGAAAAACCCTCTCTGACACAATCACATGTTGAGGGTGGGCTTTTGGTGTCAGAGGAATGGCAGGTCATGCATAGCAGTCCCAAAAAAAGAAGAGTCAGGGAAGAGAGCACAGTTCTGACTTAAATATTAAGGAAGTGCTCCTAGTCTACCCTGAAGGAGTGAATTACGTGTTTTTGGCAGCATTTGAGAAGTAATTGCTTTTTCTTTTATCAGGAAAAGACAAAAGGGACACACAACCTCTTCAGCAAGGGTTCTGCTCTCAACAGAGCTTCAGGTGGAATATCTGCTACAGCATCACAGATCAGCAAGGTCCCACTGATGCTGCCTGGTGCCCCTAGACGGGTGGAATATTATGCACTGTAAAAGCACTTCCATCCTCCATGAGTTCTAGCCCTAATTTTTCTCCTATCTGATTAGTACTTTTTGAGAGTGTGCAAGTATGTTAACAGAAGTTTGGTCAGTAGAGTTTTTATCAAAGCTAACATAATTTTTTAATAACAAGTGGTTAGGTAAAAGCAAAATGACAAACCCCAAACTTCCCATATTAATGAATTTCAGTGTTTCATGTTGCTGAAAGCCATGTTGTAAGTTCAACTAGCTGAGAAAAAAAATGCAATAAAAGATGAAGGATGTTTCCAGGGACAGATCTGTAATAGAGAAGTTAGAGAAAAACACAACCCTCTACTAGTCTTAGAGCCTTCAGGAATGGCATTTCTCCTCACAGATTTCTAAGGACTGGATATGTGCTTAAACTTTATTATTTGAGCAGCTGCATTTACTCTAGCAGAGGTGCCTATACCTTCTCATTTCATTAAATACCTCATAGAGCCCAAATTGCAGTAGGAACGGTAGTGGAGTTCCCCCAGGTGAGCAGTTCTGTAAAGCAAACACCTTTCTGGAGAACAAGATGATTAAATGGTATCAGGCAAAGCAAGGTGATAAAAGGCTGCAAGTGCCTCAGAACTGATCTGGCTTGACTTGACTCTGGTGAAGTTCTTGCTCTGTTTGTAGCAAACAGCTCTTCTTCTAGGGCCTGTATTTTACAGAGATACTTGTCTTGGTCCTCTTCTGCCTGAGAGTTTGGAGGTCGAGTCTGTACTGATCCTGCAAAGCGTATGTGGCCAAGATGATGGTGGGTAGGGAAGCAGAGGAAAAATTATTGCAAAAGATCTTCTGTCTGAAGGAAGCTGAACACATGGTCAGCTTTGGAGAAGGATAAATAGCAGTTTTAATTCTCTGGTCAAAACGAACAACCAAAAGCAGAGCAAAGGATATTACCACACTGAACCAAAGCTGAAACTTTCTGAACTGATCATTTGCATAAAAATTGCTTTTTAAAAATCAGAAGTTTCAATTAAAACTGCCATGCTGGAGGCACTTCCAAAAAACTATTTCTTTTGAAATATATTAAAAATATTTTTTGATATTATCAGAGCATTTCTTCCAATTTTTATCGTTCAAAATTATTAGTATAATTCAGCCCAATTTCATCCTCTCAGAGCTCATTTTTTCAAAAAATGTTATTATTCAAAGTCAAGAAGAAAATTCACTAGGTTCTAGCCAGCAGAGCACTCCCTGTTGAAGGCTGAATGGCTGACACTACAAATTCAAGTTTCTGTGATAATAAAGAGCTAGCTATGGGCAACAGACCCACAGTCGCACTTTGTCAGTACTAGACTGTGCTCCTTTATTTCTTCTCTGTGTCCAGCTCTCTTACTTTCCCTTCCTTGTGCCTGACACCTCTTTGCCTGGGACATACCACGTTTGTGTGGCTTTCCCCTGAGCTCTGCTGTACCACTTGGATGTCTTTGACGTGGAGAGCACTTTGAGTAAACTTGATGCTACCAGTAGAAATGTAGGCTCTCAGATCTAACACCCATTGCCATGAATGTCAATGCTATAGACCTCTTTAACAGACACTTAAACTTCTCGTAAACTGAGGGGAAAAGACTCCTACAGCAGTGCTTATCCTCCCCTAGACACAAGTCTTCCTGCCAAAACCATCTATCGTGAAAAACCTACTGATGCCTATAGGAAAAAGATCTCCATATTGGATGTAATACCTGACCCCCAAATCCACCCTTGCTTTTTTCCACTTTCTCTGCATAATTTAAGGAAATCTGAAATCAAATAGTAGAAGTGGAGGCAAAATATATGAGACTTGTGCAAGAAAATTAAGAATTAGTGAGCAAAACATTCTACTGGTACCTTAGCCATCCAGAAAGTGCTCAGAGGAGAGCAAGGATCAGAAAGGGATTTTCTAGAGAGAAAGGCAGAGCTTTAACCCAGATACTCCTCAGATCTGGTCACTTCCCAGAGATGTTAGTCTCTGCACACCTCAGTCAATTCATCTGAACTCTCTCCTTCTGAACTCTCCTTATCTGCTCATCTAGTTTTTTTAGATGAAAATACTTTGCCTCTTATGATGATAATGTGAGCACTAATAAGGCCTATGAAATCCCACTAGCTCGATTAAGTTATAAAGCAGGTACATTCTTGCAGCTGCTGCCTATTCCAAGAATGAATAATTAACACCAAATATAACAGAGTTACCAGACAGAGCTGGTAGCTCTGTTCATTGCAATTAATTTTATCCTTAGCAAGAAATCTTCTCTTGAAAAAAATATGTTTTGTTGGAGGTAAGCCGTCTCTTGCTGCCTGTGTAAATACCTGATGTTACGTGTGTGTTAATACTACTGCAAGACTATTCAAGCCCTGTATTTTGGTTAATCAGTCATATGTAAAGATTAGATTAGGAAGGTCCCCCTAGTACTGACAGGGAACAGGATTCAATCTCCACTGAAAAAAAAAAAAGTAGCTTCAGTCACTCTCCAAAGAAGGCTGTAAAATAAGCTGTTTTTGGTGGTTTGGCACACTTATATCCACATTCTGGAGCTGGCACTGGGGTCAATGAGGTCAGACAACTGTTTCACTGGTTGTGTGCAGTACTTGATACTGGCAAAGACATCTTCAGAGCAGGTTAATGGCCTTCCTCACTCTACTGCAGGATCCTCATCTTTATAAGCAGCCCTTAGGAGTAAAGAGCAGTGTTGTCCCTTTGCCGTCTTTGGGACACAGGGCCAATGGCTCCCTACCTCCAGCCCCTCTCACCTGTGCCTGTGGCTGGCTAACCTTGTCCCTGAAAATCAAGTCTCTTTCTTTGGCCTGACAGATCACTGTAGGCCAGTCACTTTCCCCAGATACTGCTGGGACATCTTTCCAAGAGGAAGGACTGGCCCTTCTTCTCTCACGTCTTTTGGCAATTCCTCTGGGTCCTTCCTGCCCTGCAGGAGCACATCACAAGGCATGAGAGAGATTTTCCAGCCTCCTCTGAGTTCAAGGCCAGACAGGCAACAAGATGCAGGAGCTACTGGGGGAAAGGAGTCCCATAAAAAAGGGTAAAGGGATAATTCGATCAAATTAGTAGATTTTCTTCTCTCTACGAGAAAAAAGGAAGCATCAAGATATATCTGTTCCTGATTTGTTTGGGAGACTTGAGAACGACTGTTTGATATTAACGGACAAGCTCTTTTACAGCACAGCTGAGAGTATCGATTAACAACTCAGCTAAGGTGTACTCTGGGCAGCAAGGAGGACAATAAATTGTGGGTGGACAAAGAGACAACTCAATAGCACCAACAACGGCTGAATGTGGCTGAGTCCAGTGCACTTGGCAAGACTCTCTGGGAAGCCTCATCTTATTTACAAATCTTCACTTTCTGAGAACCACACTGCATCATCCAGTTCACAATAAAAGAAAATTGACAAGTGAAAGTAAGGTTAGGAAATGCACTCCAAAGGCTTTTCTTTGATCATTTTTGCTTTGTATTTCAGCCTATTGCAAGTCTTTCTTAAGTCAGAATGGTCACGGTCTGACCATGGATGTACTGTCCCTGCCAAGTAATGCATGGTAAAGATGGGCCCAGGCCACAGTAATCAGGACTCAATCCAACTCCAAACTTCAGTGCTAGTCAAAGTACGGGTTTTGCATAAGAATGAGGGACAGCCATATCATTTAGATCTAGATTTGGGTTCAACCTTCCCCAGAAAATGGGTGAGCTAGTACTGGTGGTTTGGTGTGGAGCCATCTGTGTAGTTGGTGCAGGACTGTATTGCACAGAGAATCAAATCTGCATTATACCTATAGATGTTGTAGACAAAGATGACACTCCTACACAGCATTAGGTTCAAACACAGAAGACCCAAAACTGGTCTAGACTGACTCCCAGACCTAAATGTGAAAGATCAGCTTCAGCTGGAATAAAAATGATCGCATTCAGATCTCCAGGGCTAACTGCCCTCTCATTTTCTGTTTGGGTTTAAAAATCATCTCTGCGTGGCAGGGTCAATCCAAGGCCAGTTTTGCCTTTAAGGTCTCAGTGAATCTCAAAGATTGCATTAGCTTTATGCTATTATTCAGCCAAGGGCAGTATTTTGCTGTAGACCCTCATAGTCCTGAACAGTGTATAGTTGTAGAAATTCTAATCTACATGTGTGCATGTCTGTGTGTGTGTATGTGTATGAGTATGTGTGTGTGTACAAGTATGTGCAAACACATCCCCTTCTCTCAAGACAATAAATATAGGCTTGGGTTTTGAAAAAATGTCAGATTTTGAAAAAAACATTTGTCTTTAATTCTCAATAACTAATGTTTCTTTCAGTATTTACCTTTCAGGATTTCAAAAGTTTCTCTTCTCAAGCTCACTGAGATAGGAACTTCTCCCTTTTTCTGTCAATATATCAGCAGTATCTTAGAATATGACAAGAATAGTGAAAAGGTGAAAAAGATGTGATACTCATCTCTAAAAGTTGACCTTAGACCCTACACCTGCTAAAAGCTAGTGTGGATTCAGTTACACAACACAACCCTGTTTGGAATCAGCAGTTGAAATCCTGACTCCACTGTAATCAGTGGAGGTCTTGTTATTGATTTTTTGGAACCAGGATAAACAGTGAATCTGTGTGCAAATCTTTGTGGGATTTACAAACTAAGGAATTGTCTATAGTGAAGGATGTACAACTTTACATATACACTATAAATTTCAATCAATATACTAGTATCACCAATACCTGCTTTCCAACGAGGAAGGTTAAGCTTGAAAGTCTGTTCTGCTGCCATAAAGTCCTGTCACAGTTATGTGTATCTTGTAAAGCTTTCCCATGCGATAATTTTATGAATACAGTTAGTGTATCCATTTCCCATAGCAAAGAGATCAGAGAGTTCAGTTTGGGCATCAAATATTTATGAAAAAAATATTAAAAAAAAAGAACTTCAAGCACAGTCATAAAGGAGTAGCATAATGGATAAGAGCAAAAAGCTTTACTTGGCATTTGTTTACTTCTTAAAATTTTACTTATTCAGATCTTTGCTCTGTGACTAGTCAACCCACCTCGAATATTTTGCAGTTACATATGTGCATGCCTCATTTTAACAGGTACAGACTTAAATTCTGGATCTTTTTGGATATTCATATTGTCTAAAGCAAAGTTAGGATGACATTTTGATTACCTTTTATTATCAGCAAAGTTGTCTGGCTTAGTGTAAGTTCCTCTTCTTTCAGGCTTCCTCTTTTTCATGTGTATTCAAATCAAAACCACCATTTTTACAGTACTTTGAACAAATCCGTCAGTAAGATAGAGGTCAAGATAGCCTAGAGTATAAGGAATACTAGATTAATCAATGGGGAGAGGCTGATGCGTTAGATGCAGTAAGGCTGTTGAAAGAAGTGAACTCAAAAGAGAAATGAAGTTACTAGGTAAATAAGAATTTCAGGATTGTTTCAAGAAAATATTTTATCAAAAACAACCAGTAGCATGCAGATGACAAGATTTGAAAAACAAGATATAGTTCTCGCAAATTATGATTTTTGATTTCATATAATGTAGTAAATCCCATTTGGTTATCCAAGTGAGCCTTGGGTTAGTGACTAACATACTGTAAAGTTAGATCTGTCTCAAGAATCATGACTAGGTTAATGAGAACATAATACAACTAATAGCAAAGAGATAGCATCTCACACTTATAGCATCTTTGTCTTGTGCAACTGAGCTAATACACTTAACTTCACCTAAGTTCTTAATCTAGGTATTTGTGGAACACCCCTCATTATTTCCAGGCAATAAGTACGGACTTGAAGGGAACTGATCTTTCAAAATTAAAGAAAGATGCTGTGAATTATATTTACATTGTAGATGTAAATACATCTACATATTAAGAGAAGAGCAGAAAAGGCAAAGTTGCTATTTAAGTGTATGCTTTGTGGCTTTTCACAATAAGACCTATTACCTTGTGAGAGTTCCCCAGAGTAGGAGTCAGACTACTTCAAACAGACTTCAAATAATTCTTGAATATTTGCACTAAAATAATTCATGTTATAAAGTTTGTTCTAGGATCAGAAGGAAGATGAACTGGATTAATTTTTTTCACTATCTTTCTTTGGCTTTGCAATATAGTTTGCCTGTACAAACTTTGAAGAAAGCAATAAAACAGTTTGGGTTCCCCCCTCTCCCCCAAAAGACTCAAGGAATGGCTGCACTGCATATAATGACAGTAGACACATGGCTACTGAGACAGGTATACTACGCCATCCCGACTAAGTTCTGCTGGGATTAGAGACTGAAATTCTGATGGCTCTGACTGAGATTATTTTTGCTGTATTTTTGACGATAATTAACAGACTGCAATTTTGTCATATAAAAACCATTCTTGTGATGTTGCCAGCTTAAGTTTCTGGATCCAGCTTATGAATATAAGATGGATAATTATGTTTTTACCTGGTCTCAAGCCCTATTGTATCTGAGTACTTCACAGTCTTTCATGTAATTAGATTTCACAGCATCCCAGTACAGCAGACAAGTGCAGTTATTGTTCCATTTAAAATGAGGATCTGAGGCAGAGGGAAACTGCTTGTTCATTGCAAACCCAACCAGTTCCTCAGAACTGTTTTCCTAGGTTCATGTGGCTCATCACTGTTGCCATGTGTGCAAAATGTTTCATCTGCACAGAGGGCAAGTCCTGAGCAGAAGAACCACCAGCCTCAAGATCCATCCCAGGAGAATAACCAGGGAGCTGCTAGGTATGCAGGCAAGTTCTTTTTATTTGATAAAACTGTGCTGTTTTGCAGAAGTGCTCACACAGAGCCGTGGAATAATTGCCTGCCATTGCCTTATGGCTCTCTTTGTGCTGGTGCCTTGATATACGATGAGAGGGAAATGCCACTGTGCAAGTATTACATAGCTGAAACATGGTTGTCAGCATTAGAGAGACATTTTTTACAACCTCCTCTTACAAACAGCGTCTGGACCTAATGTTTTTGGAAAGCAGAGAAGTATGGGAATTCAAATGCTACACCTTCCTTCATTTTTTTTTTTTTTTTTTTTTTGCTACCTTCTAGTAACTCATTCACAACCAATACACAGTTTTCCAGTGAGAGAACATTAGGAGAGTCACTGCTTTCCAGCAGGAGCATTCTTACAGAGGCTGCTAAAGCAATCAATATGCCTTAAGCCACAGAAGCCAGGGATGTCATTACACAGTAGCAAATGTGGAATAATATCCTATTTTGTCAGGATGAGATACAATTTTTCATTTCATAGCCATAATAAAATGACAAATTACAAAGCAAGAGCCCTTTGAAAGATGCAAGCTGGCCTTTTCCACTGGTCCTTTGAAAAGAAAAAGAAAATCAGCCACACCCCAAGTGAAAAACTAGGGAGAACATTTATTACTCCTTCAGTCTCCTCGCATTGTTTCTCAGCTTCCCAATATCTGCAGGCACCAAGAGAGAAAGGAAATGAAGCAATGAGGAAACACTAGCTTGTAGTACTCACTCCGCAGATGTTGTTTAGAGGATGAATATGCTTCCCATTGTAGCTCTAAATAGAGATGGGTTCCCAACAGCTGCTCTTGTAAGAGCACAGCAATTAGAGAGCTAGACACACATACACAGGGTTCGTAGTCCCATTCCACTTGCACTGCCTTGAACAAGCCTTTACCTCTGTGCTTTCTCCTGGTTATTTCCACTACATACGTACACAATCATAGGCCAGGCACTGTCCCTCAGTTGCAACTGTACTATGCTGGGTGCATGAAATGTCTCTATTCATAAAGTATAAAGTATATTGATTTTAAAAGTGTAGGCTTTGGGTTAGCACTGAAAATTTCATATGACCATCATTATTTTCCAAAAACAGCAACAACAACAACAACAGTTGCCTCTGAATTCAACTCTTCGCCTTCTTCTGCTAAATATAAGGAAGTAAATTCAGCCCTGCCTGACACAAACTTGTGAATATCTCTTTGACTTCAATGAGCATTTAACTTATCTATGTCCAAGCTGCACTAAGCCTTGGGTCTCAAACTGTCTTGTCTGCTCTTATCATCTGTCTTTCCTTTTTAATGTAATTCCCCATTTAAAAAGACACCTGCTGTGGATATGAGCTTATTCTGATCCTTTCTCCTCCAGCTAATGCTGCTGTTAGCTAAAATTCTTCCAAACTATAACTAGTTTGATTGCTTTTGTTTCTGGGTACCATCTGAACTTCTGTCAATGCTTAGTATTCCTGAGCATCCAGCCCTTTTGCACTCATTTCTCAGATATTCACAACTACTAAGCCCTTTAGGAAATCATGACTTGTAGCAATATGTGATTTCACTGTCTGTCCTCATGAGACATTCCCAGACTAGGAGTTTCAAACATAGTAGTTCACGTACCACATAACTGATGGTGGTGTTATTCAGAAAAAAAAAAAATGTATATATAGATAAATGCCTCTCTGTTAGGCAGATTGATGAGCAACTGATTCAGAAAACACATTAAAAGGGCAAAGCAGAGATGTATCCAGTGACATCCCTAATCTGTGATTTCAGATGCTGAAGGGAGTGCAAGGGAGGATCTGCAAATACTAGCCAGGTTTAGGTGTTTTCTTTAAACAAAATCTCTTACTGCACTGTCAAAGACAATTGCTCTGATCCAATGGGGCATTTCTTATGTTCTTAGAAATAGTCTACACCCAAGCTATGGGGAGACTCATTGCTATTCTCAGAAAAGAAATCTGGAAAATCCAAACAATCTGCTTGAATAGTTAAAGTAAATTCAGCATGACAGTTATTTTTATCTATCACTAGGTGTATGCTGTGAACAGAATATTTGAGTAGCCTGAATAAAGGAAAAAAAAGCTGTGAACTTGATTTAAACTCGAATTGAACTGTCCATGAATTGAGAGCTGCTGAGGATCAAGTGGTTTAGTTGTCATTTAAAGGAAAAAAAAAAAAACTCTCATCTTTTCATTACGTCTCCACAATTTCATGTTTCAGCAGGACTTGACATGAAAGCGTAGTGTTTCTTTCCAAAAAAGAGGCTTTCTAGCACCTGCTGAATTATGCTATATAAGAATTTTCACAAGAAACTCCTCTTGCTAGATTTCAAGCTTATTTTTGCAAGCAAGAGAGGTTTGAATGAACAGCCTGACATTTGGAGGCTTAAACTTAAACTTTTTCAAATTTCCTAGCCTTTGCTTCTTCTTCTTTTTTTTAAAGGCTGCCTCTTTAAAATGTTACGGTTTAAAATCTTCCACAAGCAAGTAATAACTTTGGCACAGAAGTAATAAGTACTTGAGCTGTAGGTAATATGAAAGTTAATTTAAACCCTGATGTAATTTTATTCTCCCTTCATGCTCTGTTCCACTGGTTTTATGGGTTTATTGTCAAGATGAGAGTTGAAGAAAAAAAAAGTTTATAGGTTTTCTGGTACCTACATCACCTTTTCTGCTAAGGATAACTAATTCCCTTATGAAAGCACTTTATTGAAGCAAAAAAGCTCCTTGCTCATGCTTATTCCTTTGGGAAGAAGTGAGGAGAACCAAATAAATAGATCAAGTGTAGAAAAATGCACACACCCTTCAGAAGCTATATTTTTACTATAACTTTAATAAAGGAGCTTAGTTTTGCCTGCCATGACTTTAACATGCCTCCAGCTAGCCTCAGGCTTCAAGTTTTGCCAAAAATCCCAAGTTATATATAATATCCATGTGTTGGCTTTCACATTGGCTGCAACTGACACAAAGTCAACTGGATCATCAGGCAGGAAAACTTATCACATCTTGTGTCTGCCCTTACAGTTCAATTCTGTCCCAGCAGGTAATGAAGGTGCTTAGGCTAAAATCATGAATCTTCAAAACTTGAATGAAAGCATTCAAGCATTCAGCCAAGGGCTAAGCATCAGCCTTAGTTGTTCTTTGAAGTACTAGGGAATGCGACTGCTTAAAGACATTTGCTGACACAGGAATGTCTTTAAATTTCAATTTTAGACAATGCTCATCATGGAACAGATAAGCAGCTGAAGGAGAACAAGCAGAAATGAGGTGATAAATTCCACAAGTCTGCAGAAGACAACCAGCATTTTCTTACGGACTTTGGATCGTGTCACAAGTGCTTTTTATACCCTTTAAAACCCATGTTTTGCATACCACAGACACAAGTGTCAGGATGTTTGCATTGTATCAGCAGGGTATGTTTTAAGGAGCGTGTGTTGTGACATTGAAGAGCTGTGAGAGGACAAATTCATGGTTCAATTTCCTTGGGAATCCATGACTCACTTGTGTTCATTTAAGAGGGCAAAGTGAGAGCTCCTTTTCAACCTGTGGTTATTTTTATTGACATAGAGGCCTGCTGGGGTTGCCAAGAAGAATCAAGGTTTTATGTTACAGGTTACCACCTTTAGATGGGTCCTAAAAGTGCAGAACAGCCTGGATGATTACAATCAGTTCACCCATCTCTGTGCAGTAGGGCTCAAAAAAATGTTCAAGAAAAAGAACTTCTTATATATATATAATGCACTAGATATTGGCTGGAAAGTGGCTGGTGAGGTATCATTTAATGTCACCTACTAACTGTGACCTTTCCTTAAATGCTACATCTTTCAGGTGCAACATGCGGCCCAATAACATGACAACAATATCATAATTTATTCACCTTCTTTCTTTTTGCTTTTGAAGCACCTTATTTCTTTATTACAGAGCCAAGCAATTCCGTACTGTAATTTTTCCAAGCATATGGCCTGGTTAAGGAACACCACTGGAGTTTTGCACCAGCAAGTTAGTCGTCTTTCGAAAACTGTGGCTGGAAAATGAAACATTTTGCTACCTATTTTAATTTTGGAAGAAGTAATATGTGCATAACCATGGAGGGTATGCCATATCTGGATATTATTTCTGGCTAGTGGTTTGCTTTTTTGGGAAAACAAATAGTACTTTGGAAGCAAACTGCAACATTATAGTTTTTCCTAATTATATGTCATTTTCTAAAACTGTTAGGCTTATTCACAGAGGCCAGAGCCTGATGCATCTTCTCTAATTGAACAGTAATTTACTCTGTAAGTACTCCCTCTGAAATGAGTGAAAGTGATCACTACGCAGCACAGCTAAGTTTAGATGTAGACAGGTGTCCTTGTCCTTAACATCTGGATCTTATTTCTGATACTCTTCTGTTAAAAGCCAAATTATGTCAGCTTTGTACTGAGCAGTAATTTTAACTTGACTATAACATTACTAATCCTGTTGGGTTCTCTGGGTCTCTTCTCACATATAGCAGATCTACCTTTAACCCTTGGAGAACCCAATATCTTGCCTGAAAGGGTCCATTCTGCTGGATTACCTAGCTTTCTAGAAGTAATATGGTTCACGCCATGCTAACGCAGGTTCTTCTGCACCTTACAGCTGTCCAAGGAAGCTGCTGATGTAGAATTTACAAGAGTTACACCAACATGTGTCTGGTATAAATACAAGGTTGAGATGTGTCCTTTCAAGCTGGCACCAGTATATAAATAAGAAAACAGTGCAAGGAAAAACAACCTTTTTTAACCTGCAGTATTTGTAACTGCCAATCTCAGTGATGAGTGCACATCTTTCTTCACCACAACAGAAGAAGATAATGACAAGGCATTAATTAATTCCATCTTCTGTCAAGCAAAACTGGCAGTTTCAGCTTTACAAACGAAGTGTTGATGCAAAGTTGTCTGACAGAAAAATTGCACATTTCTTTAAAGCAGCTGACAGTACAATCTTCATTCAAAAGTCTGCAGAATTTAGCACAAAACTGAAGAAAAAGTTAGGTCCCATACAGGTAGTTTGTGCAAGGAATTGGCTCAGGGAGGCTTCTTTGAAGACTTGTCTGTTTCATTGCAATTTGTCTCTGAATGACTACGGTCAGGCAGATGGGCCAACTCTTGGTCTAACTTGGGTGTCTTGCCATTGTGCTGTCAAGAAATGAAATATTCCTTCAAGTGCTGGTGCTGTAAACCCCCTCATTTCACTTTTTTAACTCCTGAGTTAACTGCAAAAATCTTGCTAACCTGCTTTTTCAGCAGAGTGAAAGAAGACATCTCAGAATATACTATATTTTATTTCTAAATCCATTGAAGTCTGTTGAAAAGCTCCTGTTCCTTTGAATTGTATTCAGCTAGTGTGTCTGTAGTTCAATAATTTCTCCCATGTTTTCAGTGAATCTGCCATTTTTGACAGACCTCCAAATGCAGACCAGATCCAGCATGCCACTGCTGAAAGATTTCACAAGGTGCGAGAGGAAAATTGGGAGTGATAGGTCCTTATACATGCACTCTATTATTTGCAGCTGAATGTCAGCAGGGCGCAGTTCTCCCTGCTCCTCCACAGTAACACAATCTGACACATGTAAGCATTTACCCTTTTGAGCCAAACTGGTTGCTCCCTACACACAAAAGCAGAAAGTGTCATTGGAAGGGTCATCTAAAGACTCTTTAGGGGGTTACTTTCCTCCTCTCTTCTCCCCACCAGCTGCACTGTAATTGCACAGCCTTTTATTTCAGAGGTAGTGTCCACTACTTGGAGATGTCCTACTTGTTGATAAAAGTCACCAGACAGGGAATTAGGTTTGACTGGATACATACTACTTTTGACTGATGGGGATACATCCATAGCATCTCCTGGATCTGCATGTAACCTTCCAAATGTTAGTACATATAGCTACTGGTCTAATTCTAGGTAACAGAAGGGGTTATGCTTCATCTGCTTCACTGTGGGAAGTCAGGTTAGCATGATGTGATGATGAAGATTGTTGATAACCGTCCTCTTTGGCAGTGAGGCAAATTGATGCAGATCTTGCAGTCCTCTCTGTTGGCTCAGCAGGGGAGTTAAGAAGCTCATCTTTGTCCTATGATATTCACATATATGCATTTCTCAGGGACAAGAAATACCTTAGGCAGATCCAGTAAAATGAGCACCATATACAATTTGTCTCCCTCATTGCCTTACAGATCTGCAGTTTCAGCACTATTTGTGTAACTGATGGCTTTTGCTTATCCTAGTAGAACATGGCTGTCAGTAACACATTACCTTCCCAGTTCATTTGCTCTTGCTGTTTTCATTACATCAGTTGTGCTAGAAGTTTGCTTGAATGCAATTCCTTTCTGCAGTAGAGCTTAAGATATCATGACTAAAAAGAATTGACATGAGTTGTTTGTGCTTCCACCCCTTTATACTGTTCTGTGCTATTTTCAACCTCTTGGATGAGACAATGAATTCACTGTTTTGCTGTGCTGCTGCCACATACAAGAACTAACTTTAGGCAAGCTGCAATATCCGCTCTTTTAATGGCAGGACTTCACACTTCTTACCTGGCAGTTTTCACATGAAAAGATGTATGCCTGCTGTACTCTGAGGCATGTTATTGTGAGCTACAGAAAATATATCCGTAGTTTTTCCCTTTATCGTACCTTCTCATTTGTGTCAAAGTTTTCATTTATTTCCTGCAGGTTTTTTTTTTTTTTTTTTTTTTTTTTTTTTTTTCCCCTCTCTGATAGTTTCAGTGTTTCTCTCACAATTTCATCATAAGTTGCTCACTTTCAGAGAAAGTTTTGAGACTGGAAGCAATTTTCTGAGCAACATTGCAATCTCAGTCTCTTTGAAGGGCTTCAGCCTAGGGCTGATCTGTACTTAAGGTTTCATCTCCAAAAATACATAGATTATGGCTCTGAGACCTTTGTGTTTGCTTCACAGTTGCAGTGGTAGATTCTGTAGTACAGATGGAGCTCATCTATGCCATTCCTGTGAACTATTCAGAAGGGGTTACCCATAGAATTAAACCTGTGAGAAAACACAAGCACAAGTGGAATCTGCAGCACTTCAGTCAGTTCATGCTAGCAGTGGTTTCATCGCTGTTGACCACTGCAAACAATCTTATTAGGTAGAAATTCCTGGTTAGCACAAATAAGGAACAAAGTTTGAGAAAGGAGCTGCATGATCTTGTAGGGAACAGGTTAAGATGTAGCTGCTCTCCCAAGTTGCCCTCACTTCTCTATATAACTGAGGCGTTATTAAGCCATACCAGAATATTGCTAGCCTGGGCAAGTTTAAACCATTCCTGAAAGCTTGACTGAGCTGAAGAGAGCTAATCTATCTCAGTGATGAATATCTATAATAGTTTTAACTGTTTCATCTGCAAGCATGAATATAAGTCTGCTTAGGAATTTCCCTAACGAGGCTAGACTGTATCTGCAACCAGAACATTGCTCTGAACTTTGGAGACTGAGCTTTTAACACTGACTCTTAGCAGTGCTTCTGGCATGGCCACAACCCAGTCAGCATCCCTCACAGACTGAGGCAGCTAAGGATCTTTTTTGACAGGGCATAAGTACATGCGGCTTTCCTTCCTACTGTCTACTACTAGTCCTAGTAGGGACATTCTCGTCTTATTCAGATTACAGAATCATAGAATGGTAAGGTTGGAAGGGACCTCTAGAGATCATCTAGTCCAACCCTCAGCATAGCCCGTATGGTGATTGAACCTCTGAGCTTGGCATTAATAGCACCATTCTCCAACCAACTGATCTAAACCTGCCCCCCAATGCAGGTGCAAAACACATCACTTTGAAATTTGGAAAAAAGAAAAAAAAAAAAAAAAAAAAAGAAGAAGAAAAAGAAAAAGAAAAAGAAGAAGAAGAAGAAGAAAAATAAGTGAATCAGATGAAGAGAATCAGGCTATTAGCTCTATAAATTCTGCAGTCACCTCAGTGAATAATACCCTGTCAGATGCAGGAAAACAGGTGAAATGAGCTGGTGATCTTAAGACAATTACTATTACAGGAGAAATGGCTTCTACAGCAATCTCAGTAATAGTTACGCTAAGACTGAAGACTGTGGAAATTTGTACTGAAGTATTTTCTTAACACTTAGGGGTGATCCCTTAAGGGCACTGCTAAAGGGTGAGAAAACTTCCTTCCTATTGTTACAAAATATAACAAGATGCAATTCCTAAGCATAAGGTACATTTAAGAAAAGTAGGTGCAAAAGACAGATAAATGGACAGTTTTCTTTGCCACTTGAGTTACATCTTTGTCTTCTTGTTCGCATGCAACCTCTCCCAATCTAGAAATCTGTGAACAGCCAAGCCATTTAGTAGTTCAATAAATAAACATGTCAGCATGCTTGCTGGAAGATCTCTCTGCTTTATAAACCTTGGAATAAACCTTTATAAACCTGTGTGCTGGCTCCACTGGCCACTGCCAAGAAAGCAGCATGAAGGCATAGTTTGATTTTAGTTTTTAATGACCGAAGTCATAACTAGCTGAAAGAAAGCAAACTGAGAATCCCTGTGGCTCAAAGAAAGTGAAAACTGTTGTTCAGATGAACTCCCCCTTTACCCTGCATAAGACTGAATGGGCCAGGTAAGCAAAGATCCTCAATTTATATGGTTAGAGCTGGCCTGTTTCATTCCAGTCTGAACAAGGCAGGACCCACCCCAGCAAACAATGGACCAGTTGGCAGATCAGGAGACTGAGAAAGCCAGACTGGGAGTAGTAACATGTCCTCTTGGCAAATACGTGTAATGTAACCTGGCTCTGAAGGGGACAAAAAGTGCTCTCACCCTTAACATGTCTCAGCTGAAGAGGATAATACATCTTAAACTTCTACAGCTGTTTTTCAAGTGAACATTTGACTATGCCTTAACATTTCTTAGCAGGTATAAATGACTACCATGCAAGAAATGAAGCAGGCTTGATTTAGTGTGATTCAATCACTGCAGGAGCCTTCCTGATGAATACTCACAACTGCTTTATCTAGCTTTGCCTTTGAGGAGACAATGCTTCCACCTAAAAGTGCTCCTTGATTCAACTCCTCTTATGCTGCAGCCTGTCTCTTTATGCCTTGCACCTTGCATTTGGCTTCTTCAATCAAATGCAGGCTGACAGCTTCTATATGGATTCAGCCTACTGCTGAGCTAGCTGTTGTATGGAGCAGGAGCTCCAATTTTTTTTCTAGTAGCTTAATCATTCAGCAACGGAACAGATATTCTGAAAGCATGGAGCACACTCTTCTTAAAATTTCAGCAAAATTAAGAGAACAAATCTGTGGGGTTTTTATGTTTTTTGTTTTTTTCCAACTGTGAACTCAAGTATTTTCTAGAGGAGAGGTGGCCCCTTTAGGAAGTTCATGTGCTGTAGCAGTTAAATTGCATCTTAAAGTTTCCTTTCCTTCTTCAGGCCCTGCAGAAGTAGAGCAGAAACCTAAAGGGTTTGGCAGGCAAAGAGACTAAGTAAGCACTCTAGAGATGAGCATGCTGCCTGACACCCACAGCTAGCCAACAGAGAGTTGCATCCCCACTGTCACAGGGCATGGAGAATTGTGCTTTAGGAACTAGCTGCTAAAACCTTCCTTGCTTGTTAAGAGCAAAGAGTAGGTATGTGCAATGGTTTTCTTAGATCCCTCCGTAATGCCTCTGTTTTTCATCTATATTTTGTATTTTTACTGACAGCTACACCACCAGAAACTGGGCATCTGCCTCTTTCTTTTAAACATCATCCTCCTTTTTTGATAATATATGTTGTTTTATCTTCTGGTTTACTCTGGCTAGATGACAGCCAAAATTCCTTTGAATTAGCAGCACTTTTATTTCTCTCCCAAGTTCATACGGACACTTCTCTTAAGGAAGGAGTCTTTCAGTTCAACTTCATTCTGGTTGTATTGTCCTGCCTTTCTATTGTTGAGCACCTGTCATCTATCAAACCCTATTCACAGCTGAAATCAACAGCAAATAAAAGGAAACAAAAAAGTCAGCACAGTCCTGTGCAGAAGTGGAGCTCTCAAGCGTGGAGATGGATGAAAAGCCACTGAGTCCAAATAGTGCTGATGGAGCTGCCCTGCAGCTGTTCAGGTTGAGCTACCTCATCACTGCTGTACAGATAAACGAGAGATGTAAAACTTCAGCAGTGCTAATGGTAGCATGGACTGGTATGACCAATTTATGTCCATGGATATGAACATACTTGGAATTTTTCTTTAACCACAGGGTAACTGTAAAGTTGCCCTATCCCATCACACAGATCAAGTCATAGGTCTATGTTGTAGCAGACATGGCCTGTCACCAAATAGAGGAAGCAGAAAAATAGTCAACAGGAACTCACAGTATTCATGAATCTGTGAAATATGGAGGAATCTATACTCTTCCTCACACATCTAATTTCTAAGCCTTAGACTTAGATGACTTTTTCTAGGTAAATATGTATATGTATTACCACTGTAATGTTCTCTTTATTATCTTTAATATATTGCAACTTCAATGGGGAATATCTCTCAAAGATAGACAATTTAACTCACTTTCAGTGCCTATCCAAAGCTATGCAGAATGTCAGTCTTAGTACAGGTATAAAATTACCTACATCTCCAATTAAAATCCTAGAATGCCCTTTCTTTGTGAGTATGGGCTTTGTTCACATCAGCATTCTGGCTGCTTCAGATGTGATGTGATTCGCACTGTGAGTGGGGAGTCACATACTGTGATACTGTGGAGTCACAGGCAAGAATCCTCCTGGACAAAACAAAATACATCAAATATTCTCCAAATGCTAGTGGAAACATAAATATCCAGATCAAGGATTTGTCCTGATATTATGGTAATGTATGGCCCAAGGAATGAGACAGTCTGACATAAAACCCTGAAATACTTACTGTGTAGATCCACAAATTTCATCACAAACTGCTCTAATTTTGTGTTCCACGTCTCTGCACTGTGTTGCTTGCTAATGCAAACATACCCATAGGGGCATCCACACAAGAACCAAATGTTGAAGGCTTGGGAGGGGTAAACAGAGTAGGATGCACAGGGATCTTTGATGAAGAGATCTTTACTGAAGGGATTCTTTAGTAAAACAGCAAGAAAAGCTCTAATTTAGATTTGCACTTATATGGTAGGAGAGTGTGCAGGTATCATAGAGAATTAGAGCCGCAGCAGGTTAAAATGCTCTACAGAATAATTAAAAAAGAGAAGATCCTTTGTCCTCAGATTATCTGCTTGATATGAATGAGACTAGCAAAGTGAGCAGGAAGGAAAGAAAAACCATCAGAAAAAAAAGAATTCAATGCAGAATAAACTAGGTGCATCCTTCTGCATCACTTCCAAAGCAGCAATGGTCTGATGACATCAAAACAGAGATGAGTGTTAAGAAAACACGTGATAATGTCATAGGATTGGCTTTGTGGACTTCTGCACAAGAAAGGAAGTTCCCAGTCTGGTTATTTCACACTTCCACAGGTTTAAATACAATCTTCAGCTTGGTTGTGGGCTATCTGCTGGCTCTGCAGACTATGTGGATGTTCTAGGTCTAGGTCAGCATGTGGGAAGAGAGGGGGCTTGGTGTTCCCAGAACCTCCAGAAAAAAATTTAAAAGCATCTACAAGATTCCGTCACACAAACTGCACTGACCCTCTCGGCAGTCTTTTCTCACAATAAAAGATATCTCTTTGTGGCTGTTAAAAAAAAAAACAAAAGACCCACTGGACAACAAGATTAGAAGGACACCGAACTGTAGCTACCATATCCGTATTTCCGTAAATAGACTACAACACAGACTAGTGCTGATAGAAAGTGACGCTCTGCCTGGAGCAATAAAATGGAAGGGCATCTCTAATGGACAGATTGTTTGGGGTAGCTAATGGTAGCACAGCTGAGGAATATGCATAAAAAGTAGTGACTTTTACATGTCCAAGATCACACTGAAGTAGCAAGAGAGGGCATAGTGCAGCTAGAGGTGATGCATAAATCCTTATACATTCTTATCCTGTGCAGAGAAGACTCTGTAACCCTTAAAACTTCATTTCAAAGTTTAGTAAACATTATCTGATTTAATCTGGTTTTAATCCACTCTTATTCATTGTGGTTATGGACATTGTTACAGCAAATCCAAAAGCAATCAAGCAAAAGATTTTCAGTCACGTGCCTCTAGGGCTCTGGGGGTAAGAGTCAGGCCTGACTTTGTCCAGCAGCACTGCTGCCGCCAGGACCAGCCCTGAAGCCAGGCTGCACCCACCTTCCTCTCGTCTGCAGCCTGCCAGCGTCAGCTTCCACGTCGGCTGCACCGAAATCAAATACTTTCGTCCTGCGCCTGTCTCTATCTGCTGTATCCTGTGTCAACCTATTAAACACCTGCTGGGTTTTCTTGCAGTGGTGGCTGACTCTCCGTGGCTCACAAAGCCTTTTCCAGCTGTCTTAAGACACTTATTTCTTAGTCATTGTTTTTGTACCCTTTCTGCTCTTTAAAAATGCTGATGAAATATCAAGCCGACTACAAAGCATCGTTGATAGGAATGGATCCAAATAAAGCAAATCAACCTCTCAGAAGTGCGTGTTTTCACATAGGTAATAAAATGTCTTTGCTTTTATAGGTGAGAGGGAAATGGATATTTTGCTGACAGACCTGAGAGGACAGTGGCCCTCTGAAAGTCCCCAAGCAGAGGAGAGTGCAAAGGTAAGTTTTCTTTCACCTTGTGCTTGTCAGAAATTTAAGGATTTGTATTTGTTTGGATGCTTTATGACAACCTGCACCCTGTGGGATGTGCCCACATTTTCAGCCTTGAGAAGACTGTGGTGGGAATATTTTACACAGCAGGTTCTATCAGTGTAATCTGCATCTCTTCACGACGGATGTGTCTTTCCTTTGATATTTCAAAAACTGGTGTCATGATTGGAATAGGGAGGATTTTTAATGAAAGTGTAGCTCTTGGAAGATCTCAGAGAAGTGCCTGCTCTCTTCCTGTCTTGTTTAATAGTTCAGGCAGCTGTTTGTCAGCTTGTCTACAATCAATATGTGATCCTTCCCCATCATCAGTCTCCTCCAAGTCTCCCTTCGAGCTTTCTGTACTTCTTGGGCCAACCTACACCACCTGCTGTCCCCAGCTTCTCTAGTGAATTGGAAACCAGCATGTGGACCATCCCTTCAGCCTAGGGAGGGTGCATGTCTAAGAACTGCATTAATACACAGCTTGTCCTTACCTGGTATACTAGCAGAGCAGGGCACATAATGCTGCTGCTAAGTGTGGAAACCTGCAGTTTTGCTGAAAAGGGTGTGAATGAGCTATTCATTTTTCTGTGTTACTCTCAGCATGGTCATGGATGGCTATGTGTTTAAAAACAGCAAGTGGATTTGTAAATAAGATGTTGGGTGAGGAGAAAGAATGATCCACCAAGTGAGTTCTCAAAGGGGCAAGACTTTTATCTTCGGGACTTTTGGTATTGCAGAGTGTGAAGCACTTACATATAAAGACACAAAACAATCTTTTTACAAACAAAAACCTCTCCAACTTTTTTATCTTTAATTAGATTTTTTTAATTGAAATGCAAGCTCAGATATACAGAGCCCATATTAACGCTTAAATTTATTAAAATTTTTTACATTTCTCTAACTTAAAATAATGATCAAGCATTCCATAGGTTTCCGACCTGGGGCAGATCAGTAACTGATTACTTTGAAACAGAGGTTTTAAATTTCTGCTATTAGTGCAGAGGAATTTTTCCTTTAACTTCAGTTAGTTAAATTTAGCCCCAGGACTAACTCTTTCATTCAGAGAAGCATTTAAAAATGAAAATGTAGCAAATTACTATCTTTTTCTGGTTTACGAGTAAAAACCGTGTGTAAGAAGCTCAGATCAGTTAGCGCTAAGATTTTAAAGGTCATGCTGAATAATCAGCTAAAAAAAGTAACCGTAAGTACTTTTAGGCATAATAAGTAAAATCTAAATAGGAAACATATTTTGAAAACTTTTGCTTATATTTTTCTTAGCATATTTGCTAAGAAGTTCATTCACCATTTAAATGAGAATTTAAAAGCTTTTTTTTTTTTCCCAAAATTATGTTTCTACGGTGCTAATTAAACCTAAAAGGAACAGGATGCCTATCTCGTTTAAAAAGGGGGCTAGGGGTGGATCTGCTATTAAACAACAAATATGAATCTGAATAAATGTACTTATAAATTTAGAATTGACTAAATTGCATTGAATTTCATCCTGTTGGCTAACAAAAAAAAAAACTTACTGAATTTAAGGTTAGGTCTATATACAGGGGCAAATCAACATGCTTTCAGGGATAGCAGTCACTAAGAACCAAGCTTTCTTTAGGCAAATAATTTACAATAAAAATGGGAAAAGTAAGGATAAAATTGCTACTTCAAAAAGTCATAATTAAGCTTTCATGGTATGATTAAATCAGCTATTGAAATCATTCCAATTGAAATTAGTCCACCTTGGAATATGGACTTGCGTAGGGCTTCCTAGGGACATTTTGCAGTGCTTACAATCAGTGGTCTGCTCAGTGTTACATTTTTTTCTTTTGTGGCAGCCTGTATACTACAAGCAAGACCTGTACCACTGCTAGGCAAACTCTGAGCTAGAGTTTATGTCACCTTCCCCTCACAACTTTCTATGGCTTAAGTTAAGGTGATTATTTTAAAAAGAGGGAAAAATGTTCGATGACCACAGAATGCAATTTGGTTTCGATACCAAAATACTTTCAATATCTAGAAGTGTAACAAAACACCAGAACAAAATCTGATTTAGCATTGTTTTCTCCTTGGTTTTAAAAGAAAAAAGCCTCCCTTTTTAATAATGACCCCCAGACACAGTGAAGGAGAGGCTTAATGGCAGAATTTTGTAAGAAGGAGGCTGACTCAGTGTTACCATTGATGCAGCATGAGCAGAATCAGCAAAACGTTATTACAGAGAACTCAATAAAGAACACAGGAGCATCCTTACCAGCAGGTAAGAAAATGAATTTGCTCATAGTAAATGATGAAGCGCTGAAATTTTCATTGATAACTTGCTAACATTTAGCAGAATGGGGAAGCCTGATATTTCAGGTTTATACTTCCACAAAGACTATATGAAGCTATGAAGCAGCTGGACAGACATTTCCCTCTAAGCTAGAATTTACTGAGAGAAAAAAAAAAAAAAAAAGAAAAGAAAAAAAAAAAAGAAAGAAAGAAAAGAAAAAAAGGCAAAGCAATTATCCCTTCTATTGCTGAACAGTCAAATGGATAGTATTATTTTTCATATAAAAAGAGCATCAGTTTTAGATTAACTCTGAAAAATCTGGATTCAGAGATTCAGATCTAGTTGCAATTTTTTTAGTGACATCAACAGAAGGTTAGCAGAAATCATCAGATAGAAAACAGCATGTCTGTGTTGTTTTTAGTAGTCTACTCATTATAAGTGGAGACCTGAGCCATCATTAACTTCTCTTCAACTTTACCAAATAACAAGGAGTAACAAGCTATCCTAAGTCCAGACTGCATGGTTCAAGTAAGTAAATGATAACTGCATAGGTTTTAATAAAATGTAGAAATCTCTTTAAAAATATCTGTTGGGTAATGATGGTCATCACCCCTGAGTACAGATTATGGGTATGGAAAGATAAACAGATTTAACACTCAATCCTCGTCATGAAGTAAAGCAATATTCTCCATGACATGCTCTAGGTGACCCTGCTGAGCAGGGAGGTTGGACTAGATGATCTCCAGAGGTCCCTTCCAACCTTACCCATTCTGTGATTCTATGACAAGATAGGAAAAACACGATCCTCCTAAAGAGATGCCACTCATAGTATGTTCAGGATTTCCCCAGCTGGGCCTGTAAATGATCAAGACAAAGTTTAGGAACAATCTCTAGAAGGTTTTTTTAGGTTTCTTCCTTCTTTTCTAGATAGAAAAATGCTTGTTCTTCATTGTTCTGCTTAGGACGCATCCTGTATACTTGCAGCTCTTTTTTGGAGTGCAGTTTCAGAATACTCTGTACTCTATTATTTCAGCCTTTCTTGCAGCTCTAATTCAAAGAGGAGAATGTGTGTGGGAGTAGCATAAACTGCAGCTGCTTTTCTTTATTTTTTCACTATCATTACTGTTGACTAGTTACAAGAAAGATGACATATGTATATACCATTTGGTGTCTCTGCAATGCTGCTCTACAGGAGGCTGGAAGATTATCTTGGTGAACAGCCCCTAATTTCAGCAAAACCATTAACAGCATGAGCAGTAGGTTGAAAGAGTTTGTCTTGCAGTAAAAGGGATTTTGCTATCTTACTGGAATGTTTTATCAAAAATACAGAAATCGAATTTGCTCTTTCATCACTTTTTACCACCAAAGAACTTAAGTGAATTATGTAAACTCTAGAAAGATTCATCTCACTGTGTAGCTGCTCAAAAACAAAAACCCAAACAGATCCAAAACACCCCTGTACACAAGTACACCAAATATATACTGTGACCAAAAACTTTATAGATTTATAGAAAAAAGGACAGAGGCTTTGATATTTTCAGCACTCTGGAACACTTTAAAGTGGTCTGAGAGCTATTCTTTCTACATAGTATATACATACATATAGCAGAAACATATAATTTCTACATATAGTAGAAACATATGTGAAGCTAGTGAGGATAGACAGTGAAAATCCATGCTTGTCTTTTAAAGTTTAAAAGACATTTGAAATTTATAATATTCCCTTCAAGCAGTTGGGGACATGTTGTGCCATCACACCAGGCCAGAGGAATGCAGCTGAAATTCAGAGAACTTTATGCCGCAAATAGTCAAACCAAGGTGCAAGTGATTTTCAGGGAGCAACATCATTTATCTTCTGTGGCTAAAGCCTCCCGCAGTCAGCTGCTGCCAGTTCTAATTGCTGCTTTTCACAGGTCACATTCTCCCCTCAGTCCCCCTACCGTAACTTATTTCACGCTGAAATCAGTGAATCTGGGCTAAGTAACGGAGAGGAGAATCTGTCTCAGTTATGTGGTTGTACGTAAGAGCATATAGCTAAGTGTTCATTTGCAATTATGCTCCCTGCGGATTGCTCTCAAGAGGTCTTCATATCATGACTGAGGCAGGCAACATTGGCCAGGGAAGTCAAAGTGTTGTCAGTTGTTCAAAACTATCAGAGCCATTATGTTCGACCTCTGTCACTGTAATTTCATTTATGTGCCTCAGCATGGAAGCTGTCAAAGCTAAGTAACAAGATTGTCATGCTATGGAGCCTGTGCAAAATGTGCCATCTAGCTTTATATCCAAAGATAAATAAAATTGCCTGCTCAGACAGTATTTGAGTTAGACATTAAAATGCATAGCGCTTAGGTAGTGCAGAACTGGATTTACATACAGAATGCTGCGTATTTTTTTAATTAGCAATCAGCTTTTAGCCTTATCTCATCACAGCTTCATTTTGCATGATTTCATTTCTGATAATCTGAAAATGTCATGAAGCTAAGACCTCAGCTTACTGCAAGGACAGCCAACACTTCCACCTGGCCACAAGAGTCATTGGGCTTCCTCCCTTTCTAATTCAAGAAAAAGTGACACACCTTTAGGAAACTGTGATACTGCTGTTTGAGAAAAAAACATTATTTGTCATAAGACAGAGGATTTCTTCTCTGAATATTATCCACTTGCCTCTGATTTTCTAAGGACCTTCAGGCTTGTTTTTCTCACTTGATGATTTCCACTCGTGGTCCTGCAAGCAAATGGCACATACTGTTTGGAGACATGTGACACCATCACACTAGAGCTGGAAGGAACAAGCATCCAGCCTTGAATATAGGGAAGGTGAGATAAAATGTCTGTACAAGGCAGCTTACCTGCTGAATATTTCTACTTTAATGTGTAAAATTCAGCATATTAAAAGGGGTAAACAATTTGAGAAGGGCTCAGTAAGACTACAGCAGCAAGCAGCTGGAAAAGTTATATGTATGGAAGGAGGGCTTTGTTTTTCTTTTCAGTAATGAAGAATTCAGTTCCTAGAGGCTGAAATAGTTCTCCATGTAGGAGTCAAAGCAAAAAGGGAATGATTATTTTTCTCCACAATTGTCAGAGCACACCTGAGGCAACAATCCAGGAAAAGATGGTCTGACAAAATCTACATTGTTGCATTTAATTAATGTTCAAACTGATGTAAACATTATATTAGATTTGCCTGGGTTTTAAATGTATGTGACTTAAGGATGCAGGCCTGTTTCTTTTGATGCACCTGCTTGTGATCTGGGAAAGCTGAGAACATTTTGAACTTTGAAAATAATCAGTCAAAATTAAATGGCATTATTCTTAAGAATACTTAAAACATATTATAAAGCATATTATCTTTTTTGATATAATTGGAATTTGTGGTAACTGTTATGACCCATTTGAATACTCAGTGTAATACACTGTGTTTGGGTGTTTATGCGTAGCAACTTAAACACTTCTGCACTGTATGTTTTTTAAATGGGCAATGCAAACAGTAAGTCTAGAGAACAAGCTTTCAACTATAGAGCCTAATGTATTTAAGTTGCTGCAGGACAACTTTGCTTTATTTTCTGTAGACAACTTTATTCTTTGTCTTGTCATTTTTTAGTATTCTAATGGTACTGAATAAAACTGTGCATCTGTTCCTCAGGAAGGACTTAATCCAAAACTCATTGAACGCATTTGAAGAGCCTCCTTTGGGCTATGGATCAAGCTCTTTAGTCTACAAACAAATGCTCTTTGTTAGACTATGTTCTTCAAGCACAGTGCAGAAAAGTTATAGAAGTTCCCTACTTCTCAAATAATAATTGCTCTTTAAATCTTTTTTGCTATGTCTATTCAATTGGAGGAACAATATGCAACTGTACATAATTTTTGAAATACTGTAGTCTGTGATTATCTTGCCTCAGCAGTTGATATAAATATTGAATACGTAATGCTGTGGAAAGATGTAGCTGCATATTTATATTACTCTTTCTACATATGTGGTAATTTATAAAATATATAGAGATACATTCCCTGCCCCCCCAAGGATGTTCAGGTTCTGGCAGGCAAGCTGGACAAGGGCAAGACATCTTTTGAGACTGCCTTATGTTGATATTATTGATGAAGCAGACTTGAAAGAATGATCTGTTGAATAAAGGGCGATTCTAATGAATAGGATTTTTTCTGTGCTTAGAAAAAAAGAACAGGATGAAAAGAGACACAAAGCCCACAGTAGCGAAAAGAAGCTGAGGCTATTAGAGAAGAGAGTACAAAGGGGCTAAAGTAAGTCAGGAGTAATCAAAGCAGAAACACTATCTTTAAAGTAAACCTTGCAGCTCCAGATTTACACCAACTGCATTTTCCACAAGAAGGAAGGGCCATGAGTCAGTTATGCAGTAGTATCCCGCTGAGCTGCAATAAAAAACTTTCTTCCTTACAAAATCACAGGTGCTGAGTATTTTTTTTTTGTTGTTGTTTTTGTTTTTCTTGTGAAGGCGAGCTACAATGGCAGTTCCCTGCGCTAAAGAAAGCATGTTGCCAGTGAAACTTAGCAGCTTTTACAACTGCAGAACAGAGTAACTTTTTCACGTGGGTGTAGATTATGCAGACACTACAGGGTTTAACTCCTCTGTCAGAACCACTCACAGTAAAAAGCACTACCATGTGTAAGTGCTGGCAGGACTATGCATGTAATTTGTAAGCTGATGATGACTAAAACAGTTTATAGAGCCAATACTAAAACATTACTCACTCAAGGAGTCACATTCAAGTCAATGGGATTACTCATGTAGCTAGCTGCCGACGGAGATCTTGCCAAGCTATTTTACCACATAATAGATGTGTGTAAATGAGCCTGTTAGTCAGCCAAAAATCTTTAGAGCTTACCTTTTGGGTCCATAGCATGTTAGGACTTACGCTCCCTAACCATGGCCAAGGTCTCGTTATGCTCTGTGAGGTCGTCCCTGCCCTAAAATTCACACAGCATGTACAGACAAATAAGGGAAAGTGCCGTGCCTTCAGTCCCTTCATGGGTCACCAACAGCACCAGCAATGGGACAGGAATCTCCCATCAGTTCCCCACTGGCAGCTCACTGCCTCTGTAATATTCAACATTTCTTCCCTGTGCTGAATATAAAGCATTTATGAATGTGACCTCCACATTTCCCACAGCTCTTCTGCTAGCTGACTGATGGATCTGTACATTCATTAGAGTTTTATGAAATGCACGGAAAATACACAGAAGTTCCATTTTCATCTCGTACACACATTACTGCAAAACAGTGCACTCCTTCCTTCAGCTTATCTGCATGTTATTCTGCAGCCAGAGAAATAACCAGAACCACAAGGAACGGAAGGAGAATCTAATCTCAACAATTCTGACAGCTAATTTAAGATACTTAAAAATCTGCATCTGAAGCAAATCTCACTTTTCATACTCAGTGAAATTCAATGTGGAGGCTATCAGATCAGGCATCACCCTTCAGGACTGTATCTCATTCTGTAAATTTTATAAAAATGCCTGCCATTTCCAGCATCATTATAACAGTATTTTCTCTTCTTTCTTTATTCTGCACTCCTCTCAGCTTTATTGGGAGTTCAGAGAGAACAAGAACAGCCTACTAGGCTGTAAAACAGCAGCACTGAAAGAATTTCTTCCTTATCAGAAGAGGTATCCCACCTGATTTATCCTCCATTTGAAGGCTCAATGCATAAGAATAGAAAATCTGCCTAACTGAAACTGGACTCTGGTATACTGACAAAGTCCCAAAGCAGAGGCTGAATAACCTCTCCGTCTACTGCATAAAGCAGCAGCAGCAGACATAGAAACCCCTTTTTCCCACCATTTCTGTCTCCTTTCTTCCAAACACCTGTATTTATCATTTTCTTCTCTTTAGCTCCCAGTCCTGAGTCTCCTGGTGTCTTTTCCCCTTTCCAACTCCAGGCACTCTTTGTTTCTCCTTTGCAGAGATGGCTACATTCCTCTTGTACCCATTGAAGAGGACACATCTGTGTAGAGGCAGATTGTAAACTAGGTCAGTTTCTGTGACAGAGGAAAAAAAATGTAGAAGCAGCACCTTTTTCTACAACAAGGTTTCACATCAATATGTGGCCCAGTTGTCAGAGATGGTGAGCGTCTGCAGTTCCCACTGACTTCCATGAATGGCCAGTGCACCTGGAACCAAAGCAGGTCCTCAGGGGTCACCTTCCTCTAAATGGTCTAACTCAGCTCATCTCGCTCAGAGTCCAGCCATCCCCACCGCAAGTACTAAAAGTAATGTTGCATTTGACTTCTGTGGGACCAATATGGGACTTTTCCACCCCACAGTGGGAGCAGGTGGCTCTGGCCACAGACTAGAAAACATTGTAAGTTTTGCAGTCCTCTTACAGGACTACAGTATGTAAGTCAAAGTTTAGACACTCCATAGCACTTCCTTGAGCTTTCCCAAGAGCATCATGCTCTTCCCAGAAGCCATACTAGTCATATTTTCCTACGCATTCAGCACAACCTTGGGAGTTGGCCAGTGATCTAGATGGTGACAGTTCCTCTTCAGTTCACAGAGCACAAAAAGCAAACCTGAAAGTAAATGAGAGACAAGGAACTACCATTTTGTTATTAAAAATAACTATTCTTATCGATAAATATTGAGGTAATCTAGTTGAGTTTCATATTCCTGTTTTCACCTTTGTTTTCAGGACAATATCAATGAATCTTGTCATTCATTAGTTAGGCAAACATAATTTAACTTCAAAATCAGGGAAGGCTGCACTCTGGCAATGATTCATTCCTTCTTCCCTCTACCTGAAGCTATCTGAAATGTTGTAAGCAATTCAGATGGCATTAACAAAATACATCTTTAAAACAAAACTTTAAAATATAACTTTATTCTACTTTTGTAGCTGTTAAAAATGCAAATTAGAATCAAAAGGCAAAACTCATTAAAATATACATGATGAAATAGCATTTGACTTCCTCTGTCAAATGTAAACAAATGCATCCTTCCTATAAGGCAAAAAAAATCAAAATTAAAATATTATCAATATCATTTTGGATATTGCTTTATCTAATAAAACAAAATAAGGGTTGCAGTCACACAGTTCAGCCTAATTCTATACAAAGCCAGTAAGCAGGAGGAGAGCAAGAAATAATCATTGTAAGAAAGGGGCAGAGGGTGGGAACTCAGGAAGCACTTACAAAGAGGAGCTCTGAAGTTCCCCCTTTGACAGTGTAACATCTTTGACCACTATGAATGTCGGAATTTTTTCTCTATAGTGCAGTATTGCCAGTCCCCAAACCTTAACACCTTCAAAAAGAATGAAACTGGACTGTACTTACTTTAATTATGTTCCTAAAGCCTGAAGGTGATTCTTTTTCATGCTGCTAAAGTTGTCTTCAACTAAGAGAGACTAAAATTTGCTTTCCTCCTCCTTCTCCCTCCCTTTCTCATCATAGCTTGGCTTAACAGGTTTCTGGCAGCTGCAGTTTTTGAAAACTCAATAGATGTGCTCAGACCTGTGAACCTGTGACATATCCAACAAAGATGCAATGCCAGTGCTCTTGTTTCTCACTTTCCTCAGTAGCTGCACATCGCCATTTGGACTAAATACCTTGCTGTGGGAGTAGGTACTCATACACCTGCAGGCGAGTTGCCTAGACCTTTGAGGCACAGCGGTGGGCGCGAGCAGGGATGCACATCTATTCACTCCCTGTTTCAAGCAGGTGGCAGGGGCGCAGCTTTCCTCTAGTACCTGCTCCTTCCCCACAGATAAGCTGGTGTGGATGGTGGGGTACCCCACACAGTCTGCACAGCTGCACTGTGTCCCAGGACGCAGGACAGGAGTCCTGCCTCCAAGTGGGTAACTGAGCTGCAGACATTCCTGGGAACATTCCTGGGTGCCTAGCCCCCCACCCCAGTGTGCTAGTAGTAAGTTTAAAATGCACACAAAAGAAGGCAATCCCCAACCTGGAGAATTTACAGCAAAGTATGAAAGAGAGAAGGCAGGTAGCTACAGACATACAGGATGGGAATCTGTTCCCAGGGAGAAAGACCTTGCTGGGTTTTTTTCTGTATTATACTCTATTTTAAAATACATGTATTCCGTAAGAGGTCTTGGCTACATATAGTTAATTACCAGTATGCTTTATGCTAACTTTCACAGCACTAGATTATATGTGTATGCATCTATTTCCTTATACCATTAGCTTTATTATTAGCACTTCACTGTCACTGCATCCAGGTAGCACATGTCCATGTATGTGTGCCCTTGACCAAAGGATGTGGTAGCTGCATTATCAACAGTAGTGTGTAACTTCCCATTTTAAACAGTGGCACCTGAAGACTGAAGGGTGGTAAATGTGACACCAAACTCCAGTAAAGGCTCCAGAGAACTAGAAGCTTTTAAATCACATGCCAGTACTGTGCAAATACAGACATGATAATTGGGTTAGTATTAAAGGACACCTGGATTAATACAATCGATCCGGGAAAAGTCAACATACTTTCTATCAAGGGAAGCCCTGCCTTAAACAAACCTCTTGGAGATCTCTAAAAGGGTCAACAAAAATCCTTATCCAGGGTGATCTAATTTCTATATCAGACTGGATTTCTAAAAGGCCCTTGACAATGTGCATCACCAAAGGTTTTTAAGGAGACTAAGCAGCAATAGCATAAGAGCAAAAGTCCTGGCATGAATAAGTAGTTAAAATATAAAAAGGAAAGTGTAGAAATAAATGATCAGTTCTTGCAATGCAGGGATGTCATTATGGTGTTCTGCAAAGGTCAGTGCTGGGGCCTCTGCTGCTCAGTGTATTTGCATGTGTCCTGGGAGAGGATTTAAATGGCAAAGTTTGTTGATGTTATTAATTTACTCAAGTTAGTAATATGAAGAAAGACTGTAAAGAGCTACACAAGGACATTATGAGGCTGCCTAGGTAATACATGAAATTCCATGTAGATAAGTGTGACTTGATACACATGAAGAAAGCAATCCTGAATCACATCTAAAATGATGGGCTCTGAACTGGTCATTACAGTCCAGGAGTAAAATCTCTGGGTTATGATAGTTCAACAAAAACATGAGCTCCATGCTCAAAAATCCTCCTAAAACATTAAAAAAATGATTAACAGGAAAACACTGTTTTGCTACTGTGTGAACCCATGGCAATACTGCATGCCTCTTCATGTTGAAAAGGATCTGTTTGAATAGGGCAAGAGGGCATCAAGGATGATCACAGGTACGGAACAGTATATAGAATAGTAATAGTTTTGGGGACCAAGCCCCACAGATCTTCAGCCAGGAGAAGGAATGGCGTAAAAGGACTATAATAAAGGTCTACAAAAGTATGAGCAACAGGAAGGGATGTCTGGGAGCTGCTCATTAGCTCCAGCACAAGAGGTGAGAGGATAATTAAGTTGAAGTATTCAGAGCAAACAGAAGGCAGAGATTCTTCACGCGAGCCGTGGCAGACCTGTGGGAATCCTTGCCCAAGCCTACTGTGAACACTGCGAGTTTACATGGATTCAAGGGGACACTGAACAAGCCTGCAGCTTAAATAAATAAATAAATAAAGTAAAAAGCCAAACCACACAGGCAAAATAAATAAATAAATAAAACATAACCCCGGCCCCAAGCCCAAGACATCCAGTTGAGGAAACCCCAGGACCGCGAGCGGCGAGCATCAGGGGATGCTCCCGCTGGGACGGGGAGCAGGCCCCGGCCCCGGCCGGCCCACGGCCCCTCGGCGGGGCTCGGCACCCCCCGACGGCACCTGCAGCCCGGCCCGGCCGGCCGTAACAGGAGAGGGCTCGCAGTCAGGCTGCGGTAACCCGACCGCGCCGGGGGCTGTGGGGGGGCGGCACGTCCCGCCGGGCCCCGCGGAGCCTCCGCGCAGGGCGCAGCGCACCGGCGGGACGGGACGGGGCGGACGGGGCGGGGAGGGGCGGGCGCTGTGGCTTTGCCCCCCTCTTCCTCGCGTCGGCGAAGGGGGCGGGCAGGGAGGAGAAAGGGGAGGAGGAGGAGGAGGAGGAGGAGGAGGAGGAGGAAAGGGGGACCCGACGTGCCGGGGCTGCGCGCGGAGCTGGCGGCGCACGCTGCGCGCCGGAGGAGCGGGCGCGCTTTGGAGAGGTACCTGCGTGCGCGGGGCGCGGCGTGTGTGCGCGCATGTGTGTGTGCGCGCGTGTATGTGTGCGCGCGTGTGTGTGCGCGCGTGTGTGTGCGCGCGGGCGGAGGGGAGGGGAGAGGAGGGGAAGGGAGGGAAGCGGCGGGGGCTGCGGCTCCTGGAAGTTGTCTCGCCCTCGGCGGGCTGCTGGCGGGCTGGGGAGGCAAGGTGAAAATGCGAGGAGGGGAGCGGAGGGGGGAAGGCGAGGGGGAGAAAGCAGGAGGAGGAAGGGAAAATGAAAAGACGAGCGGAGAAGGCAAGGAGGGGAGATGGAAATGCAAGGAGGGGAGCGGAAAAGGCAAGGAGGGAAGATAGAAATGCGAGTAGGAGAAGGGAAAATGCAAGGAGGGAAGATAGGAATTCAAGGAGGAGAAGGGACAATGCAAAGAGGGAAGATGGGAATTCAAGGAGGAGAAGAGGAAAGGCCGGGGGGGGAGATAGAAATGCGAGGAGGAGAAGGGAGAAGGCGAAGAGGGAAGACGGAGATGCAGAGGGGGAAGACAGAAATGCCGGGAGCAGAAAGGAGAAGGCGAGGAGGGAGGGCGGCTAGCACCCCGTGGGGAAGGACGCGTGAGGGAGGGCAGGCGGGCGAGACCTGCCCTTCCCTCGCCCCCGCGCCCCGTGGGCCCCCGTCGCGAGGCGGCGATGCCGCGGGGGGCGCCGGGCCCCGGGGCGGCCCGGAGCAGCCGTGGGGACCGCGGCGGGGCCGTGGGGACCGGGCGCGTGTCGGGGACCGGGCGCGGAGGTGCGGGCAGGGCCGCGGGCGGCCGAGGGGGGAGCTGGCAGCCAAGGGGCTCGGTTCGTCCTGAGAAACCTGTGACGCAATTATTTTTTAATCAGCATGTTTTTTTCATTGCTATCTCAATTTTTCCTGGACTTACCCCTTTAAAATGAAAATTTCCCTCGTCTTTGTTCCAAGCCTTTCTGGTTTTAGGTCCCTCTGACATTCCAGAGCATGAGTTTCAATTTTTTTTATTTTTTTTATTTTTTTCCCACTTAGGAGCACTGCAGTGTTAACTTCTCAAACATTGGTGTCTCTTTCTAAAATGTTACTGAAATTAGTACTAACGCGGCCAGCTACTGTGGATACAAATGTTTAAGCACCTGATGTCATTAATCATTAGCCATAAGAGAGCAGTCATAACATTGAACTTTGTTTTTTATCTTCAGATGAATTGCATATCGGCTCCCAGAAGACATATGTTAGGGCAGTTAAGTACCTGCCTAATGTTGAAAGAGGTAGAATAGATCCCCCAGTTGTGACCGTAGTAAAGAAATAAACACGTTTTATTTTGAGCTGTGATTAACAGTTCGGCATTGTAATGATATCCACTGATTCTAGCATTGTCTCATAGCTCTGGTATGTCAATTGGTATTCATGCTGTGTAAGTGTTTTGCAGAGGTGTTCTGTGTGATGGGGATTTATTTCACTTTCATAATTACATCTTCTGGTCTGACCAACCTTAGGAAACCGTCAAGGTACATACATCAGTATTTGTTGTAATACACGGCCTTTCTTTTTTTCTAAGGATTGCAAGCTATTTCATGTGTTGTTAGATCACAGTTTTTATGTCACTGCACAAAACAGAGAATAAAGTTAGAACTGAAATTGAAGTATGTCTGTAAAGTCAATAATGGGTGAGTTATATTCAGTTTATTTTCATTTTGTAACTGAATGCCAGGCCATTTGCTTCCCTTTGATAGCCTCTGCCAAAATTATTTCTGCACAAAACTAAAATATTACATACAGATACTGTTTTTAGATAACTGGCATGTTGTTTTTCATGTTAATTTTCAAAAGCTTGTCCAGGGTTTTATAGGTCCCAGGTGAGCTCTTAAGCAAATTAAGCCATATTTATAGGTGTCTTTTAATAGTGCTGTTAAGTAGTAGCTTTTGTGGTAGCTCGTGGTTATTTTCCTTCTCAGTGGACAAGCAACTTCAGTCCTGAGAGATCTGTGTGTAACTTCTGTTATGTTACTCAAAATTCCTGTTGACTTTAGCAAGAGTTCTGCCTAGATGAAGAATACGAGATCGTATCCTGACTGATTCAATGTATACTTTGATCATGGGATAAACTAATTTGTGCCTGATTTGACTCATCTAAACTGTAGAACTCGATTTTGCTACTGGAAACACCTGCTGATTTAGTGAGCTCTATTGATATTGTGTTTACAGCAAGACATGAAGAGCTGCATAATGAGACATCTAGAACTAGCCCCATTATTTCTATTCATCTGTGGTTTTCTCTCATCAACATACTACATTTTTTTGCTTATGTCCAATTTCTAAGCAATAACAATACCCTTTATGGACTGCCCTCCTTTTTGAAAGGGAACAAAGTTTGTTTCCCCTTAAGTGTGATAGCAGCTATCATACCAGAGCAGGGATGTGATGGGTTTTCCCAGGTTCTGTGGTCCCAGACAGGATTAAAAACCCTAGGACAAAGGTGCAGGACTCTCCAAAATTGTGTTAGTTCTTCTCCCATCTCTGAGAAAAGTGCTTCGTTTCCTTTAGCTCATGCAAAGGTATCTGTGCATTGAGTTTTTATTTGAGCAGATGCCCAGTTTTGATTTCCCCAGGTTGGGGCTTATCTCAGTCTAATTTCTTCACTGGTTTAAGGTGAGACGGGTGCATTACTGTGTTATTCAGCCTTGCTAGTGAAGGCTTGCTTGCTTGCATTGGAATGAATGCTATGGTACAAGGCACAGGCAGCGCTGACAGGGCAGCAGCTTCCTGTGGTCTGTAAGCTGGGCCATTGGCATTTGATTTTTTGTGTTTGTTTAAATGCCAGAAGTTAGCGAACGCACCTTCGCCAAGTTCTGGGCTCGGAATTCATTGTGGACCAGTCACTCTCTGCACTGCTGCCTGTTAGGATCAAGACCTGTGAAGTGGGTATAGGTAGTCTTGGTAACCACATTATGTGAGTGAAGAAGTTGGCTACTGGCTTATGATGTGCACACTTATCTGCGTATTGATTTGTCCTGTAGAGATCTGTTCTTTAATTGAGTACTGACCTAGACCATAGAGCACAGCTCTATAAAATTAAGTTTAATTATGAAATATAACAGCAGCACTGAATGAATGCCAGCAAATGCAGTTATAGTTCTAATCTACATAATTCCTGTTTAGTTGTATGCCAAAATGGTAGATACTTTTGTTCTGCATCTGCACACTGTAAGTTATGTCTACAGAAATAATTTTAAACCAAGGACGTGTATGTCACCTGACTTTGTGCTGCATCTTGTAAATTAATATTCCACGTCATGTATTCCATCCTTGCAAAGGATAAGTTGCTAATTATCTGTGGCAAAATAAATGCATTTGAGCAAATTTCAGAGTTTTATAAAGAGCTCATAGTGAGCAAATAGAAAGCAGTTTTAGAAAATATGTGCTCTCCCACCTGGGATTGTTCCCCTGTTATAGAATATACTTCAGAGTACACTGTGATAGAGGGGGACCTAAAGAATAGTTCTGCAGTTAAGTCTTTTCTGAGGCTGTAAACCTTTCATTTTTCCTCTATCCTTGGTTCGATTTTCATCTCAACCATCTAAAAATTAGATATCTAGTCTGTGTTGGTTCTGTAAACTCCTCTGTGGTCCAAGAAGAGTTGAAGGTGCTTTCAGGAAATACATCATCTACTATATCTCAGATTGGAATGATTTTTTTAAAGGCTTTAAAGGTACCCTGTCCTTATAGCCATCAAGGTTGACTGCAAAAATTCAGGGGTGACTAAGATGGTATCTCGGGGCCTTTACAACACTGTTCTCTGTAATCATGTGAGAAACATTACATTGCTTAATATGCTTAACACTGCAAAAATAAGAATTTTCCCTAGGTATTGTTTAACAGAGAGAATATTGTCTTTAGTCCCTTATTAATAAGAGAGAAAACCAATAATGCACTTAAGACAGAGCAAATTCCCTTCAAATCATGCAAATACCTCTTCAGGGGGTTAGAAAAGTTGCTTTGAAAGATCTGCCTTAGCTCTTGGGAAAACTTGTGACTTGCTATTGAATAATGAAAACGTGTGTTCTGTTCATTTGGGAATTTTCTTTTCAATTTTATCTAATTGACTAAAAAGAGAAATCTCTATGTAGTGAAGATGAATATTTTTAAAGATTGGATTTTTTTCAGAATTTGATCATTCTGATGATTTATTTTGTGTCTTCGAGCATCATAATTTCCCTCTTCCTCAATTTTCTGTGTATAAAACAGGAAATAAAGCAGAAAACTTCCTATGTGAAATTTTTTAAATTCACTTCAGTGATGTGTGCTTTACAAACGAAAGGTTATTATATTTTGCCATTTTTTTTCTGCATATGTTTTTGTATTGTTTTTTGTAACATCTGTTTATATAATGCATGAATGAAGCAGGAAAACTTTTTAAGAGTATAGCGGTGTAGTGGGTGTAGTACTGTCAGTAAAAGATGGCTTAAATCTGCGCAGTTTACTCCCTTTGCAGGAACTGAAGCTTAACAGTTCACCAAAGTAGTAAGAGGAATAATTTTCTGCTTGAACAGAGTAAATACACCTTCACACTGGCGATAGGACTGTATTTGACATAACAAAAAAAAACAACCACTGCAATTAAGTGCAACAAATATTTCAGGGAGGCCTGAGTTCATGCACAAATGTATACACAGGCATATGTAGCTTCCTTCAGGGATTGATACTGGACATCACAGCTGTTGTGTTTTATCCAGTAATTCCAAGAATTCAAGTGGTCATCTTGTGCCTCATAACTCTGTGGCAGTAGCAGCAGCATTAACTTTGAGTTGAGCTTTTTAACAGCCTTTTTTCTTTTTCTTTCTTTTTTTTTTTTTTTTTTTTCCCTGATACTTTGGGGAAAAATACAGATCCAGCTGTATACACACTTGAATTGCCCTATTTCTGTGTCTTGTTGAAACTGGAGCAAGTTTAGTAGTGTCAATTTAGGATAATTTCCACACAATATCGCTAAGATACAACCCACATCTGTCTTTTAAAAAACTTCACTTTTGTTCCCTTTTTTAATAACTCTTCCTTAACAGGCTTCAGGAAAACATTAAATTAGAAATAGGTGTCAGTTGAAATGCACGCTTACATTAGCATCTTGCACCAAAGCCCACTGTCAAACCTGATAATGAGCATGTTAATGAGTAACCTTTTAATAAAGGATGGGGGTTTCTGCTGTAAAGACAAAAAGATTTTTTTTTTTTTTTTTTTTTTTGTCAAAAAGAGGTGTGGTTCAGCCAGAAGTTTTTGTATAAAACTTTTTCCTCTTTTTTTTTCTTTTTTTTCTTTTCTTTTTTTTTTTTTTTTTGGTCTATTGGAAGTTATCATAGTGCTCCTACAGCTTTTTAAGAAAGACAATCTCAATTTTTTAAATATTATTCTATCATCATATCTTGTAAATAGGTCATTTTATTTCCAATTTTAGAGTTTTCCATTAGCTATTACCCTGCCCCAAGTGTCAGTGTAAGAAAAGGTTTTTGTCTATAATACTCTTGAGAACTCATACGTTGGTCTGGAAACTACTATCAATAAATCCATAGAGTCACTTAACCTGATTTTAGAACATTAAAAGTAATTCCAAAGTGAGGGGCCCACTGGGGTGTGTGTCACAGTTTGAAGTTCCAATTGTTTGTATGTTTTTTAAATTGAGTTTTATTGGCACAGCTTATATTCGTAGAGGAGGGAAAGAGCAGCAAGCAGAAGTCTCAAGAAAGGTCTGCAACTCACTTGCAGGAAGATCAGATGTGTGAAGAGGAAGCGTGACAACAAAAGTTCAAACACATTCTCAGCTCCGTGCATTCCAGTTTCCAAGTGGTATTGTTTCAGATGTTTATGGCCCATAGCTGAGACACAACTGGACAAATTCTCAGCAGCATTACGCTGTTTGATGGCCCTCAGCAGAGCAATGCCTCACCTGTGTGCACCAGTAAAGGAGTCCTTCCTAAATAAAGACCAATTCAGTTCTCTTTTGTTCCTTGCTCCCTACTATGTTTCCTTCATCAAAGGAATGGTTGCAAAAAATCAGGCAAAATGATGACCTAATTGCCTTTTTTTTTTTTTTTTTTTTTGAGTCTTTTTCCTATCACTGTTTATCTGATGGTAAGTTATAAATATTCAAACTATTTAAGAAGTTTCAATATTCTTTTATTGCAGAAGGAATAGATGTACTGAATATACCGAAACTGATTGAATATACGTTTTTAATCATTCATTCAGATCTAAGGAAAAGCACAAAAATGCTTTTCTCATTTCTCATTTTAGATGCTGTTGTTTCCTTTGCTAGGAACCTGGGTTTGTGCCTGCATCCATCTGATGCTCTCAGTCTCCAAGTTGCTTCTTGTAACTGTATTTTTGAACTGTCTGTACTTCGTACTTTTACTTACATTATTCAGATTTGGTTCAACTCTTAATGTTGTTTAATTTAGAAGTGACAAACAAAGATATAATAGCTTGCTTCATATATCTTTTTGCCAATGAAAGATTGTTTTTTTGGTATGATTTCTGAGTTGTTGTGAGTCTTCTCTTAATCCTTAGCAAACACTGGCTCTCAGGTAGTAGAGCAGTAGCCAAACTTTTGGGGGATATTTTTGTAATTTAGGTTGTTCCAGCTAAAATACTTTAAAGGAATTCAGCAGACAGAAGATGTATGTATTTGTGTTTTGCAAGTCAGACCTTTTTAGTGTTTTTTGGTGGGCACTCCCTCACTACTCCATTCAGCTTTGTAATCCCTGCAGCCATTTGTGGTTCCTGGGGTGGTATATCTGTAAGGCCAGATATATGCTCATCATGGTATATGAAATGCATTTATAGGTTAGTTAACCAACACGGAGGCGTCATAGTACAGCAGATCAGGACGATCACGTATTACCAAAGATTTTGAGTGAATATTTCTATCTTTAAATTAAAAACCTGTCATAATTAGTTGACAGTTTTGGCCAGGATACATGTTAAGCCCTTAAATTTCTTACAAATCTTTTTCTATTTAATTCATTTGGAGACATCAGTGGGGAGCTCAGGTAATTTTGAAATTTCTAGGAGGGCTGGGCTTTGGGAAGGAATTTCACATTTGGAGGCATCATTAGAAAGCTGGAGATAACTTGTAGTATATTTAGCAAGTCCTGGAACCAGTTCCTGAAACTGTTATCACATAAGAAGGACTTTCCAGAATTTATCTCTGAGGAACAGCTTATTCTACAGACACTTTGCTGATTTCTTTGAGATAGGTAAGGTATGAAGGTGAGGAGTGTCACGGCTGGATTCTAGCTGAGTGTTCTGAACATAAGTCTTTCAGACTTAGCTGGAAAATAATAGCCTTTAATAGGATTGCTAGTTGTTTCTTTTGTGGAGTTTCTAGCTCAACTCTTTTTGTCAGATGTCATCAGATTCCTTCTCTGAATAAACTATTTTTAAACTATTTTACCTCTCCATTCCCCAAGCCTTTCCATAATTCAGAGGTTTCATTTGTGTAAGATCAAATGATTTGAGAGGAAAATGTCTTTGTTCTTCCCTGCTTCTCGTGGGATATGTGGGAAACCCAGAAGTTCAGCTTTCAGACATTTCTTGCCTACTGTTCTTGTTGACTCTGGCAAGCCAGTATATCCTGCTGACCTGGAGAAAGGACATGACTTCTCTGTGTCTAGCTGGGTAGGGTTTATATGAAGCCATCTCCCACTGGAATTCTGTTTTCTTTCTTTAAAACAAGGATGATAGGACTGTTCTCTTGTGCACACCAAGAATCTAGATTATCACAAGCTTTGTGAAGAGAAATCAAGCCAAGTCAACACCCTATGTTCTTAACAGTGTGAGCTGTCAAGAAAGGGAGTTTTCTAGGATAGCCCGGGAGAGTATTTGAAACTCAGCACAAACTGCCTGGCATGTAAATCTGTAAGTGGGAGGGTACATTCATGCTATTTTTAAAGCATTCCTCTGCCCATGACTGTGCGACACGTTTCTGTGTTCCTGCAGAATAGAAAATAAAACTAGGATGCTGAAAGTGCAGATGTTACAGTGACTGCATCTCTATTGTCGTGTTAGGTACAGGTATAACAACCCAGAGGCAAAAAACAGAAAAAAAAATGTTAAAAAGTCTCTTGTCATGTCAACAAGCCTATTTCTATTAAAAAAAAAGGGGGGGGGTGGTGAGCATGGAAGAAGATGGCAATTACTTATATCAGGGCTCATTAAGTTGAGAGACAGATGGCATTTAAAGTCATAGTCATGTCACATCAGCAGGAGTGTTAATCTGCAGAGGGTGCAGAGATAGAGATTATCAATCATGCAGTGCATGCAACGCAACCTGCAGTCATGCAGAGAGTCTGAGGTAATTAAAAGGGTTCTCCAAAGATTTCTCTGAATGCAAGTAACGTGCACTTCCTTGCTCTGATCTTAAGCTTTGTGATGCCTTGACAACACTCACACCAAATTACATGGCCTCTGGAGAACTGTAGGCTTCGGCTCAGGCTATTTCTCCTTCTCAGTTTCTCCAAAGGGGCAGATTCTTCAGTGCTTCATCCATTACAGACACATGTCTACAGAAAAAGCAAACAACACCAAACTAGAAGTCTCTGCTCCTCACCTCTGCCTCTGAAAGGTTTTGTGTCCACCAAGCACTGGTATAGCTTTCATATAGCTGGTATAAGCACTGGAGAACTGAGCTTTACATATGCGAACACCAAAATGCTTAGTTACCTCTGCGAGTGCTCTGCCAGCTCTTTTCAGCTATGTTCCCTTATTTGAAGGTGCTGAGGATCTGTGTTTTTAGTTGGCATATAGCAGCAGTGCAACAACGGGACAGATAAAATTTATGGATTGGGACTGAGTCCTTAGTAGAACACCTGCACATACGTTCATGCTCTGCTTGTTGAAACTAACGTTCCTTCAACTTCAGTCGTCTGTCAGAGTGCTTCCGCACTGGGTAATGAATCATGCCATTTAAACGTTCACTCTAGCTTGTGGCTCTAATGAATACTTTAATTCTCTTGGGAGACATAAGGGAGGGGGGGAAGAAATATAAAAGGCAGCTCTGCAGGGGTGACAGTTCTTATTGTGGCAAATGCGTGTTTGAAATAGGATACATGAATTTTTAAAAGAAAAAAAGGCAACCCACTTTCATTGCAGGAGGATATCATTTTGTTAGGCATGGTGCTACAATTTTGTAGTGACTTGACAGTTTCATTCTCCGAGAAAGTAGTGACGGTCTACAGTAGTAGACGAAATTCACTGAGGAGGGCAAAAGACTATCAGAACTTCTCAGGCTCCTTCCCATAGTAAGGACCCCGAGCATTTTGACTACAGCTGAGCAGGGTGGAAACAGACTCCTACTGCTTCATTGCATTTTGTGTATGGGACTGGAGGTCCAGGGTTCAGAGAATAAAGAAGGTGATTTTGCTTCCATAACCTCTAAAACCTCATCTACTTGAGGTGCATTTACTTGGATTATGTGGGCTCAGTCTGGAACTTGCTATATGTGATGCAAATGTTTCCACTGAGAAAGAGTACATGCCTTTGAAAGAGTCATTTTCATTTGAGTATAAATGATAATTCTTGTCTTTGTCTTACAAGGAACCCTGAAGAATGAGTGAACTGTAAAATTTCAGCTTCAATGATAAAAAGTTTTGGCTCAGTATCTGTAATTTTTGTTTGTTTGAATCTTTAAAGTTTCAGAATATTTCCTCAGCTGATGAGTTGAAAAAAAGAATAAAAACATTCAGTTTTATACTATTTTGTAAAGGTCAGAAGAGTCTGAAAATATGACTTCTGTGGAACCTTTGTTATTTTTGTTATACCATTCTCAGAAAAGCTCATATAAAAGCCCCCTTTCTACAGAAACCCACATACCTGAAACCCAAACTCAGGCATGGTCTTTAGCAATGCCAATGGCTATGGTTTGGCCAAAGAAGATGTGAAGATTTTTCTCTCTGCTGACAAAACAGATGCACAGACAAATGCACTATTAGTTTCTCTGTCAGTATTTCCCTTGCAGTCTATGACAATATCACTAGAACATAGCGCTTGGGTATGGCTGTTACAAAGATAATAAAAAAAAAAAAAAAATGAGGAAAGAAAAGAAAACACCTTCCTAGGAGCCGTGGGTCCTACCTGCCCTGAGGTCAGCAGAGGGAAAGTGGCACGGGGAGGTGCAGAGGGAGGCCTGGGGGCTGCCTGGGTTGGTTTGGCCAGAGCAGTCCCTTGAGTTCACACCACCGCTTGCGTGGTCGGAGGCTGAGATAACCGACAGCGCTTGCTCCAGTGTGTTTGTGTTGTGCGCACGGTCTCCCCTGTCCTTCCTGAACACAAGCAGTCTTCTCTTCTCTCGGGCAGGCTGTCACCTCCCCACACATTTAACCTATTTCTTGTCCTGCAGCCACCTTTAAACTTTCCTTCTTCCATTATTTTATGACTTTCTCTTTGAAGTGTTCAGTGATACCAGGTGTGAAGGGCCTCAGCAAGAGTAAAGTGTACCGTATCCTAAACCCCTGCTAGCTCTGTTCCCTTGCTGATTCATGTGAGGCTGAAATGAAATTTGACCCATTTTGCCAAGCAAGGAAAGTGCTTGAATGTTCACATGAAAGTGGAAGTTTCTTGCTTGCATAAGCTAGCTTGTCAAAAGGAGTGACACAGCATGTGATAAGAGCAACAGCAGAACCTGCAAGAAGATTTACGGTACTTGTTTCCATCCTTAACAGCTCGAAATTATGATAAAAATCTGGAGGATGGTAACAATGGTGAAAAACAGAGGTGCCAATAACAACTGAATCTAGTTTAAAAGTGAGGTGGAGACTGGCTTCCTGTCATTGCTAATATAGAGGTTGTTTATTTTTTTAATATTGACAATATCAGCTGAATCAAATCCTGCTGCCGGCTATGCACCAGTAAAAGTCGCTAACTCCTGAGACTGTTGGAGAGTCAGTACAGATTTAATGGTGTGGCAGAGAAAAAGATTTTGCCCTGCTCCCATCCTTGTCCCCTTGGCAGTGCTTCAACCTGATTCTTCATGGATTTTTTTCCAGTTTTACCAGAATACTCCAAGTGATGTTTTTCTCCTGGGTGTTGCTTTTGTTTACAAAAGCCTTCTTGGAATGTAATCAGCAGTCAAATCTTTGCACTTTGCTGCTAATTCCCACATCTGTTTTTTCAACATCGGATACTTATAAATGACATAAAATCCATCCAGAAGATGAAGCCACAGGGAGACTTTACAGGCTTGACCTTGTTCCTTGTCTCTTCCTGCAGTGATTCTTTCACTTAGAAAGAGCAAAACAGCAATAGTACCTTGGCTTTGTGGAGGGCAGTTTCAGGATATATTACAGATTTATTTGACATAAGCTTCTGCAATGGTTAATGAAGAGGGTACTTATAAAGAACTAAAAAGCACAATCCATCCATGCCTTTCTGCTTTTCTCTGGACTGTTACTTTCTCTGGGAAACAGCTGTCTGCTACTGCTTTACCATTGAATATTGATTTCAAAGAAAGCTGAGAGCTTTCCAGGCAAGATCAATGGTTGTTTTTTTCCTTATCCATGGAAATTACCAAGAGGAGCAACATCAGAAGTGATCACTGTGTAAACCTTTCATTAGAGAAAGCCTCTTAAAGGAAATTAGTAAAAGGAATAATTTCATTTTTGTTTTTAAATGCTTGCCCTTGTGTGCTGCATTATTGTTACTGTAAGGCAAACAGGTTATTCATAGCGCCTTTCTACAAACAAAATTAAAAGGGTATTTAGCAATCCCTATTAATTTAGTCTCATAGTGGGAATTTTGCCAATGTACTGCTATTCTCTTTTATTATTGTTTTAAAAGATAATGTAATAAAATTAAATAATAATTTTATTTGTTATTATTTTTAAATTTGCCAGTTTTCAGACTGAAATAAGCTCTTGGTCATTAATTTTGTTAGTGTTATTTGGTTAAGCTACACATGCCTTTTCCTACTTCTTTGACCAAATTGTTCTGGTCTTCTGTTTATACATTTCGTTGATCTCGTGTGAGCATTGTGTGACTACTTTTATTGAGGTCAGTGGGAGTTCTGATTGCTTACTTGACTGTGGTTCTTGCTTGTGCTTTCCCTTTCATATGTATATGGCTTTTTTTTCCTTCCAAAATTAAATCAACATGATGGGATCAAACTCATTGCATAGAAGGAAAAAATGTGAGAAGTTTCCTGCAAACAATTGATGACAAATGCATTGTACTAAAGCTTGTTGAAAAGGAACTTTTTTTGGAGGGGAGGGGGGAAGGTGAGAATAAAGGAATTTCCTCCTCCACCCTTGTGTTGTTGAGCTGTAAACTGATATTGTTGGGAAGGAAAAAAAGTAGCAAGGCTTCAGTTTTCCTCAGGATGTGTGACTTCAGTGAAAACTCCTAAAAATACAACTGTCACTTTAAAAGCTTCAGCAATTCCATTCAAAGACAAAAAAAACCCAGTTTTCTGTATGTTTTTAATTTAAAGCATACTCAATTCAGTTCAATTAACACAAAAGACACATTCTCCTGAAGGTTCAAAAAGTGTGCTGGCTGATTTTATAGTTCTGTGAAAATGAAATCCTTTTTACGATGCTGTTTAAGAAGCAGTTTGACAATTATTCCAGCAGATAATTGGAGTTTACTCTGGGAAAATACTGAGGCCTCTCAGCATAGAATCTTTTTTTTTTTTTTTTTTTTTTTTTCCCCAGGAGTATAAATAAAACCTGATGCTTTGTCAATCAGTAGCCGTTATGTGTTTAGCATTTGGGTTTTTTTTTAATAATGGCCCCTCAAACAAATAAAACATCATTAGGTTCTGATAACTCATAAAAGAAATTTGTTCCTCATCTAATCTAACTCACATTGAGGGAACAGAAAAAATCTATTTAAGTGTAGAAGGGGCTGAGGCATATCTCATTTATGTATTTATTATACCAGGTACCTAAAATCAGGTTTGAAACTCTATTGATATCATTGTGCCTAAAGCACGTGCACTGCACCAGGGACCCTGGGATGTCCTGTGGATTTATTTTACTTTATCAGACTATGAGTAGGCTCATCACCCACTTTTTCCTGTTTTCTTTGGTCCCCGTGGGATTTCTCACAGACACAGGAATGAAGAGCTCAAGCTCTTGTTCTGGCATTTTTCTTGAAATTGAATTTTTCTTTTACTTCCCTGATGTTCTAACCTCCTGTTACTGTTCATGTAAATAGTTTGCTGCAGCATTTCTAGATAAAATTTAAAATTATACTTAAAAGATTATAAAAAAATTGCTATAAGACACAGTTTTTCTCCCAAAATCTGAGTTGGCGTGGTAGAGAATGAGGAAAGTGGATATGGCTCCTGGGTTAGTAAACAGCAGTGCTAACAGTGGAGTCCAGTGGGTTGTTGCATCCCAGGAAAGAGCAAGGTTTTGTTGTCTTTTTGCATGCCAGTCTCAATATAATTCACACTGAAAACGTTTTTAATGATTATGATCGACAGTCTGAGTTTTCTGAAAATCTTGGTTTGACCAGAAAAGCAAAATCAGCTTTTCTAGAAAAGACAGAGAGGAGAAGAAAGCAAAATGTGGGATATGTTCTTGATTTTGGCCTCTTAGATTAATTCTCCCTGTTTCTGGATATATTTTGAAAAGTCAAACCTGGAGTCATATCCCTGCAGGACCAGCCAGTCAAGGAAGCCAAAGGGAACCCTCCAAGATTAACAGCTTTATATGCTGTGGCCAACCTTATAACAGTAATTCACCTAGCCTTAGTTTTAGGTGGAACAAACATTAATAGCTTCAAATTTATGGTGTTTTTAGTAGTTCTGAGCTTCAATTACATACCCCTGAAATCATTGTAAGCTGGAGCCTGGGAAGCGTAGCAGGGAACAGCGAGGCAGAGGCAGCAGGAAGGGAAGCTCACACAGTCTGGGGCTGAGATGGTATCAGGAAAAATAATTGTTTTGTACTTACAATTACCAGCTTGAGTCGTGTCCCCCACGACATGGGTGGGGAGCCGGTGAGAACGCAGCGTGCCACAGCTGCACTGACTAACGAGGCTGTTGCCATCTGTGTACTTGCTGCTTCTTGGCTTATCACGAAAGGTGCAAAGATGATGCAAGAAGACAACATGGGCCAGATCCAAAGCACCTTCAAGCCGCTACTTTGCACCATGACTGAGTTGCCATATGGGATGGTAATCAAAGCAGAAAGAGAGTTCACTGTTTTATGCTGTTTCAGTGAGGCTGTAGAAGGGCAAATTTTCAAATCTGCAGTAGTTTCTTAGGGGCACATCGAACAGTAATGGCTTATGAAGACTTTGTACTTGGTTTTCCAGCTGTCATAGACTATGTCTGTTGTCTCCCAGGTGCTTTGATCTATTGAAAAGTTTAAAGAAATGTAGCACACTAAGTTCCTGGCATTGGTTCAGTATAGAAATTGTAGAACATCACCTATATCTTATTAGAAATCTGAACATATTTCAGTGAAAGATAACAGAAACTAGCCTTTGAAATAACTTATGTTCTCAGATCTGTGTACGTAGAGATTTTCACACAGAGGGATTTTGAGGCTGGGATTGGAGAAAATTTATCCAGAGAAATTTGCAAGACATTCTGGAAGAGGAGGGCACAGGTTGCTTAATTCCAAAATAATTGTCCTCTTAATATTCTGGTTAGAGATTATCTGTCCCCAAATGTGAGAAGCTTCTATTTCTTTCCCCAACATTTGGCACCCATATCAAATCATCTTCTTCATAAAGAAGATGAACTTAGAGCAAGAGAGAAAGAGAGAAGTGGTCTAGTCTAAAATCTGATTAGGGCTATTCCATTGCTTTTTGAAGAATCTGTCAGTGCTTGAGATCAGAAAATGTTATGGATCAGGCATATAGGAAGAATCTAAAACTAGGAGAAAATGCTGTGCCATACAATCCTTCCTACTTTTTAGTCAATTAAAACAACCTATTAGAAAATTTGTGAAATTTCCCTGGTGGTGCAGAACTGGGACAGTAATGAACATGCTGGAGGAAAAAAAAAGAAAAGAAAAAAAAAGATATTAAAGGTTGATGTCTATCAGCAGAAGCCAAATAGAAAATATATGGGACAGCAGTGCATAAAAATGGCTGAAAATCCCTGAGTACAACAGCAAATGACATAAGTTTCAGTCAGTAGGGGCTCATAAACATGTCGTAGCTTCAGCAGTTATCTTAACTACAGAAATAATGCAATTATGGAGAAGAGCCTATACAAATGTGTTCTTACTGGGCTTGAAGCTTCAGGTTTTTTTATCGGGAACTTCTATTCTAATCAGATTTAATCCTGTGTGGTCTGGAAATTTACAAATTTCATCACTGTCACGTGTAGTTTTTCCAACGCAGAATCTTGCTGGTCCTTGACATTTTCATTACTTATAAGTAGTTCTTCTTCACATTCTTTCCATATGGAAATTCTCCTTGAAGTCTGATCTGACTTTGTGTTCACTTGAATTTCAAATTATTCACCGTAGTTTGAGATGGTGAAGAGTATCTTCGTCAGAATCCATTTACAGTAAAATGCTGATTTGGCATGGTCACCGTCATCTGAAAATCTTTCTGATCAGTGGATTATCTTGTGCTGCTCTTTTTCACAAGCTGATTTCTTAGTATGCACACTCTTCAACTTTGAACATGTATAATAACATTTTGATGTTGGTATAATTAATTCTGTAGCTGAGGCTATAAAACTAACATACTCCTTCTCAGCCCACTAATTAGCATCATCTTGGCGTGTCACCTGATGCTGGGTCTGAATTAAGTCACCTGTACACAGTGCTTAAAATTAGAACATCATTGAAATACCTGTGTACCAATAGACTTGAACACCAGAGTAACAGAAGGAAGCACTTACTTACTCAAGTCAGTGTTTTGAAAGAGTGTAATGAGATGTTGTTAAGAGCCAGATGTTCTCAAAATATGTTTTGCAGTAGATGGTTCTTCACCTGGAGAAGGCAGAAGATAAAATCTTCACTGAGGTGGTGCTTGCTTATGCCACTGTGCACTTGTGAAATTTAGCCCTCTGATCCTACAGTGACGAAGTTTTAGTCCTTAGGATGGAAGCTCTCACTTCCTCCTCCAAGCATGCACTTTCATCTCAAGTGATACAAAGATGACTGACCTGCAATGAAAACTGACTTGCACAGAATGAGAGGAAATATTGCACACTTCAAGTGTCTGTGGAGAGCAAGGCAGCTGGGGAATGCAGTCTGACTGCACTGTCCACAGTTAGGCAGATCAGATATGCTGACGTGTGTGGTCCAACGTGAAAAAGATTAACAGATGGTCCATAATTGACAGTTTCTGCAAAAATGATCAATTGTGTCTCTAATCCTTAACTATTGGTAATATTTCTTTTGCAGTTCATAGAATTTTCTTGATTATACCTTCAGGCAAGGAGGGAAAGACCCCCTCTACTTTCCTCCCTACCTTTCCAATGCTACTTTTTTTACACAGAGGGTCAGAAAGGAAAGAAGGAAGATGGACCATAAAAGGTGATACTACTCTGAAAATAAGCAGTAATACCTTATATGGCTCTGTCCAGCTTCTGTAGGATTGCAATAAGGAATTTCTCCCTTTAAGCATTTTTTTAGAACCAGACATTATTCTGCCTTTAATGAAGATACTTCCAGTCAAATTTTGTCCTCAGTTATACTCACGTTACCTTAACCTATGTCATGCCTTCCATTCTTAAGTGGATTAAAATCCTGTCAGGGATGTATTGATGAAAGTAGATCTTAAAGTAACTGTCCTATTATATCACTAATGATGCAGCGTTAGCTACCCAAGAAGAAAACTGCTATACTCCCACCCTTTTTAATAATATTTAAATCATAAAGTAGGCAAATGTGAATCTGTTTCACCTAGAGAGGAGATCTCTTAGGGCAGAAGGCGTTCTCAGAAGTGTTGTACATGCCAATGTCATGTTTAGGTTTTTGACCATAATGTATTTAGGAATAAAGATGCAGAATCACGCATTCATTGGAATGTGGGAGAGGGCAGTCCATATTTTATGACTTTTTTCAAAGTTGGCCAGAGCTTTCTCACAATGTAGGAGGTTTCTGAGTGCCAGGACAAAAGTGGGAGAGGCTGTGTGAGAGGTCTGCAGCCTGCTGCATTCCACAGTGGGCTGATACCCAGGCTTATTGCCAGCATTTGCTTATTTTTGGTGGTATAAGTGTCAAAGAAAAGTAGTTTGCATGGGTTTTAGAAGAGAGATAGGTGAAAAGAAATCTTCCATTCAAAGGAAAGGAAAACTGGACAAACTTTCAAAGGGGGCTGGTGCAGTGACCAATCATAAGCATGCTATTCATGATACAGTATCTGAGTTGCTGTTGGGGATCCTACTGTTCTCAGCTCTACCATTCTGTTGTGCTACTATGGCAAGTGTAAGGTGGTACAAATTGTTCTGTGTGCACTTCCCTGCCCTCGAGGGCCTCTTTCATCATTATCACTATGGCTTCTGAGTGACTTTTGCTATAACATTTGGAGTCTTTTAAGATCTCTGGCTGATCTGAAAAGCACTGCCTACTTAGCCAAGACAAAAATTGCAAGCGGCACCCTTTCTCAGTGTTACCAAATCACTTGTATATTGCAGTTTTTCTTCAGGATATTCTGATATATACTGATTTTTCCAAAGATGATACCTCCATCCTTGGCTTGACAGCTGGAGAAAAGGTGGTTGGCTTGTGGCAGTCTTAGTGTTCCTACAATGGAAGAGGCCACTGTAGTTTGGAGGTGGGGCAGGTATGCGATGCTTTCACAACCTGTGCAGAGCAGTGAGAGATGAAGATGTGGTAATGGGAAACGACAGTTTTGAGAGGAACCTGGAAACATAAGTGAGGAATTATTGAGTTGGCAAATGCTGAAGCCAGCCCAGAGAGCACTGACTGAGCTCCAGATCTCTCCTGTGTCACGAAACATGTCTTTCCACCCCAAACATCTACTTCCAGTAATGCATGCAAAGAGGTTACTCCTGCTGCCCCTGCCTCTGCCATATTCTCTCTCCTCCTCCTCGAAACTCATTTGGCCATGCTCTCTTTTGTTCTCTTTCTGCAGTCTGCTCTTCAGCCATAAGTGACAGGACCTGATCACCAGAGCCACCAGGGCCATGATTTGTGTTTAATCTGACATCATTCACCTAGTCCCGTTGCACCCTCTTGCAAAGTTCAGTTGTAACAGTAGGTCAAACCCATATTTCTCAATTGTAGGAAATTAAAAGCAAACACATCCTGCTGCAGCTATTGAAAGCTTTTAAAACAAAGATGTCACAAATGTAATTTCATTTGTAAGGGGGGTAATTTCTTTGTAGTTTTTTGTTTTGTTTTTTAAGGAAGTAAATATTTAAACAGTTTCCCTACCAAAAGTAAAGTTGTTATAACCATCATTAGTATGTGTGCAGTTCTGAGTGGACTAGGCCTGAGTATAAGCAGGCCAGTGCATTTTGTTTCCTGGGGTGTTACTTGATGGGCCCGGTTTTTACTCATTTTACTCATTACCACCTAGCCACAGTGAATTTCCTCTGAGTGAATGTAACCAGAATTAGGGTGTTTATGTAACAACGCTTACAAAAGACACCGTGGGAAAAGGCAATTGTGAATAAAATGTTACCAAATCATGTGTATCAATTTATATTATTAAAATAAGCATGCTGTTGTAAGCTGCGTTGTTTCCTCTCATGAACAGTTTTGTTCCTGTCTTCTGTGGTGTTTTTTTTCCCCCCTTCTTTTTTCAAATTAATTTGATTCACTTGTGACAACGGCAAGTTTTAATGGGATTTCTTTTTAATTAAAGCGAGAGCTTGTGAATCCCAGAGGGGAGATCCTGCTTTTGTAGAAAACTGCCCTCGCACAAATAGGATGCTGTTTCATTAACAGAGCTGCCAGGAAAAGATTTGGGGATTATCAGCAAGGAGTAATGATAACGCAGTCTGGCTCTGAGGTTGAGAGGCCCTTCTCCATCTTGATGTGCCCTTTATGAGAGAAGATAAAGGCAGCTAAATATAGCGAGGATGGTGGATGTGGTGGTTCGTGAGGGAAGAAACTAAAATTAAAGCTAATAGCTGTTGTTATTAGGGAGAATTTAAGTGTTAGGATATCTTTTTAGTCCCAGACCAGGGGCAAGTCTGCCAAGTCTAGGCCTCTGTTTCTCATTCCGTGGACATAAACATGTGTTTTTATGAAAACCACTGAAAATTCTGCCTTAGGAGAACAGGGCCAAACCATATGTTAACTGCTAATGTTTACTGCCATGAGATCCCATGTAGTGGAATGGTGGAATTAGGCCCGAAGTTTGTTGTTACTCTTCTTCTTCATCTTTTCCCTGAAAATATCATTCCTTCTTTTTCAAGTGAAAGATAGGCAAGAAACAGATGTGCTCAGAGTCTGAGGAACCCCTCCCCTGTTAAGCAATCTTAAAGACCAGTAAAAGCACTGGATAAAATCTCGACTCTCATTAAGTTAGAGGTAAATATCTAATTAATTCTACTGTGACCATGTTTTCACCTGGCTATTTGTTTTTATTACGATGATGTTGTCTATTGCTTATATTGCTCATCTCTGATTCCCAGAAGAAGGCCTATTCTCAGCTTATAAAAATAATAATATTTGTTTAATTACCTAAAAGGGAAAGATATGTATCAACATACATATATGGGAAAATACAAGATAAAACCTGTAAGAGGAAATTATATTATGTTTTTGTTAGGCTCAAAACAATGTTTTGTATTGTCCAAACACAAAACAGTGTTTGCTCTCTTCCTGCACAGCTTGTCATCTTTTTTTCTTTCTCTCTCTCTCTCTTCTTTTTTTTTTTAATAAAGGTTAAGACTTAGAAAATGCTTGCCAAATACTAAAACATTATTTTATTTTACTAGTTATAGATTGAGTAAATCTAGAGATGCTTAGGTGCCTGTTTTCTGAGGGACTCAGGCAATGGTAAGGAATGCTGTGATTCACAATCTGACATCCATCTCGTACATCAGAACCCCAGTCGCTTAGTCTTTATGAGTCTCAAATTGTTTCAAAATTACCTTGCATTTGACAGTGAAATAGGTAGGATATCTGTATGAACCTTACAACCTTCAGCATTTTGAATAAGAAGGAATCAGGATTAGAGCTACTTCAGTTTTGATTTTTATAAACCAGAATTTGATCAGAAACTCAGGTTTTATATTTTCCACTTTTAATTCAGTGGCAAGAAGAACGTAGGTGTTAACTAGGTTCCTTTGATGGTTAGGAGAATAATGGAATTGTGTTTTCTTCTTACATATGACTACTGCGATAATCCCATGCACTGTTAATGATTTTGGTAATTCAATTTCTATATACCTCTCTCTTCACCAAAATGCCAAACAGTTTGTGAAAAAAGTGCATAAATGAAAATGGGGAGGAGTGGGGAGATGGGGATCAATAACTGCTGAAATATGTGTCTTTCTCTTGCAGTCCCAGCTGCTAATCTGCTCTCACAAATCAAGCGACAGAAACACTCATCTCGGTGCATTTAGATACTTACATGGCATTGATTATGTTGTGTTCAAAGTCCCATGTGAGCTATTGTTTTTATATCAGCTTTCCCCTTCTGGGGTTTACAGCTTTCTTGGTGTTCACGGAAACATGTGGGTACAGAGGAGAGACTGCAGCAGAACAGATTTTGCCCAACATTTGCCCAATTTGGCATTCTAGTGTTTCCAAAATGATCCTAGTGCTTACTAAGTATTTTCAACTACCTTTGTTTTCTTTTAATGAAATACTAGTTTCTGTCTTGTATTTGCAAGTGTCCCTCAAACACATTGAATCACAGCATGTTACTGATACAAGGATACATGAAGTAAGGGCAAATGCTCACATAGGACATTATGGAGCAGAATTTAGCAGCAAGGGATTGTCATAATTTTAGACCATTAGACAGAGCTTCTAGGTTATTCCTGCTCATTACTTTTGTTTTGCTAAACCCAGGAGGTAAACTTTGTTAAAACACAGTATTATGCACCATTTCAAGGTGTGAATTGCTGTTAAGATGCTTTCAGAACGAGTCCGATCATGAACATTTTGCTTTGTTCTTTGAGAAAGAGACCCCAAGCTATGGCTTATGGCTAAGAGCTGCAAATCTGGATAATAGCCAGAAAATGTTTTTAGTATGCATTTGAGAACAAAAGTCAAAACAAACGTTTTGCCTTTGGGCTTTTCCATGATCATTTAGTTTCATATGTGTAATATTATAAAATTGACAACTGCCTCGTTTGGTTCTTAAATAATTACAAAATAAGGGCTTAACTCACTCTGTGCAGAAAAGATCGTTAAACTGCCCTTTGCCTGCTGATTGATGAGAGATTGCCACCTGGGTGGTGGATTGCTAATAGAAGTACTGAGGTGCCAGGAACAGATTTGAAAACTATCTTTATTTCCACTTAATTTTCTCCTGCATTCACATTAGTTTTGAAAACACAGAGAACTCAAGATTTCAAGACTCAACACCAAAACAAAATTATTAAAAATAAATAAATAAAGATTTCCGTGCCATAGTAATAATTTCTGCATCAGTTTAAGCCATCCAAGGAGAATATGACCAACCTAACTGCTAATGTTAGTTCCAGTGCATTAAATAATGTTTAGAGAAGGACAAAGGAGATGTTCTATGTACTTGTGAAAAATGTGATCATGAGCCTAAACTTAGTATGAAGTTTTCAGTATTTTTTCCACAGTATTAGTCTTTGAGCCTGTGGGTCATACTCTGCTTTTACATAAAGTGTGCACAGCTCCTATTAACACCTCTGTGAGCTATATGCTCTGGTCTTCAAGGACTAAACTTGTCCATCCAGAGAACACACTGTTGATTTCAGGGTTCTTGTGAAGCAGTCCTAATGCACACACAGAGTTCTCTCTAATTTAAGGTACACTAAAAGTACATGGCTTATAGAAGGTTTTACCTCTACACCTCTATCTGAAAGTGGTTAGGAGCAAGCAGGATATTTTTTAATAGAACAGAATAATTTACCGTTAAGGTGACTTTGAAAATAAAACTGCCTGCACTTCATAGTAAAAGGTAAGTTCAAATTCTTCATGTGGAACATCCCTCCTTAGTTGCTCTCTGAGTGCCCCAGGATTTATGATTTGATTATTACACTAGATTTACACCTATGAATTATAAAATCCATTAAATTGATCAGTGTTCTGCTTTTCTTACATCACTCAAAAAACGCAGCAGTGGAAATGTCTCCTATGGCAGGGCTTAATCGCCTGTAGCATTAGGTTGCTTTATTTATTTATTTATTTATGAGGGATTTTATAAGTCTATTAGAACAAACTGTTGGATTTGCACAATAATGTTAAAGGATCTTTTGCCTTTGAGTTGTTTTCAGCAAGTATGATACCTGTTCTTCTGAGACACTTCTGACATCTTACTGCCCAGCACCTCCCCTTCAAATAGGTGAATTCTTCTGGCAATTTGTGCCCTGCTGTCCTCTTTCACAAGGGCCCTACAGATCTTTTCCCTCTCACATGACTCTTAAGCACACCAGTTATATGACAAAACACAGGTATCACTCAGTTCTGCACGCACATTTGTCCCTTCTATCTCTTGGACAGGAGATACTTGTACAGTTATTCTCTCACATACCCAGATTTGAACTCAAAATGTGAATGGAGTAAGAATGCAATAGGGAAGGCTGTGAGGGGAGGTAAGTTAACTAATATGAATGGCTTTATGTTCATCACGTGAAAGTTTTATATCCTACTGTATCACTGGAAGTCTATCCATCACGTGGCCAAAATGCAGCATCCTTTCTGGTAAGACCAGGTGTACACCCCCGTTGCACTGCAGAGGAGAACGTACATTGGTTTTCATGCATGCTGTTCAGGTTGCACAAGGGTTCAGGACTAACAGGGCCAACTGAGGCTAAAGGCTGTGTATTGCACATTTATGTGGTGCATAGGAATGTTAAGGGTTGCTTTCCAGGCAGAACTTTAAAGAGAGAACACCATACCTTGGTGCTTACCAGCACTAAGGGCTCACACAGGACAGGCAGAAATACAAATGAAATGTCTCTTTATTTCAATTGATCATTGCAGAACTGAAATTTCCAGGAGCTTTTGAAGTGAATAGCACTTTGGGTATTATACTTTTTTGGAAGATTATTCAAAGTGTGAAAGGCAGCATAAAAATAAGATAAGTGATAGCAGGGACTACAGGAGATGGAAGGAGTTGCTAAGACTAAAGGTCATATTAAGCTATTGGTTTCAGTAGTGCAAGATGTGTCAAGGTGTACATACTCAAAGACCTCAAAGTCAAGCAAATTCAGTCTTCTGTGTGAGACCGGAATGGTGGGAGCAGCACTGTGCAGGTCAGGAATGGTACACCGGCTCTGCTCTGACTACCCTTTCTGGAAATATGTGTGGAGTAGCGCTTTGTAGGAGAGGTCTGGGAAGAAGCCAAATTGCCAGCAACATCCCGGCCAAGAAGAAGGAGGAGTCTGCTGAATTTAGGTAACACTGGCATAGACATTACTTTTCCATGTGAAGCTCATCTTCCTGTCTTGTAAAAATTAAACAACCAAGAATATTGCCAAGCTGACAATGATTTAGAAACTTTTAAAATGCTTTGGATTGCTGTCAGATAGCTCAAGCAAAGGAGAAATGGAAGGTTAACTGGATGGCTTTATGTAACCTTTTAATCCACTGGAATCTGTTCTATGAGTGTCTTAGCTATCCTGTCATTGCCCATATTATTATTGTTTTTTATATAGCGTGTCTGAGTATGGAAGAAGCTAAGTGAGAGCCCAAAAGCTCTCACTTTGAGCTATTAAGCGAAATTGCCAAGCTTTTAATCCATACAGAGTAGGCCTCTCCAGGGGACTTGTGAGCAAGGCAGTTGTATTGCAGCCAGCCATTCATTTCAGCCTTTGGCTGTTCCCAGCGCAGAGCACACCTTTTTGCATCTCAAGATTGTGGCTCATTTAGAGATTTACAAAGGCACTGCTTCATTAAAGATCAGTGGAAAAAAATAGGGGGCAATTGTTTCCATTATCACTTCACCCTGGAGGAAGGATATATTCACAAAGATCAGCTAGCACAAGTAGTGGATCTTCACGCTCTTCCCTCATCTGGAGGGGGGTGTATGTGCCCCTCATTCTGCAGGATTTAAAAATGCATTAAAAGACAGTTCACCTTCTTGCAAACTTTAGGCAATCTCTCACTTTTAAAGTCCTATACCATTTATTCTGACACTAAGTCTTTCCTGCAAAAACAAAATGAAGTGTGTTGTGCAATCATTTAAGAGCATTGTTTTCTTCTAATTCCCCTCCCTCAATGCTCCACTTCCTGTATTTTACTCACAATGCTATTGTAAATTGTTTTCAGGTTCCTAGAAAAATTGGGAAATTTGAGTCCTTTAGGCTGAGCTAACTGTCATCCATTTGTTTCAGATCATAAGTTCTTTTCTAGTAGGTGGGCTTAATAAAACCCCAGAAATTTGATTTTTTTGTTTCAGTGCGTTCATATATTTTGTAGTAAAGTGCTGTGAACTCAGAAATAGCAGGCAAGGACCTAAGTTTCTGGTGCCTTCTACTCTATGCTTTGAAATATCAGACACACACCTCATTTTCCAGTGTCACAGCAACCTTGATCTTTTCACTTTACATTTCTCCCACAAAATCCCTTCTGGCCCGGAGCTGACTGATGGACTGAATCTCCTCTCTAAATTTCAAGTTGCAAAATTCATCTTTGAACCGTCACTTTAGGTGACTTCCACAACATGGGTTTCCTTCCACCATGTGAGCACTCATTCCTTTCTCTTTCTTCTCCTCATGCCTTTCTTATAAACTGAGGTCAAAATGTTGTCTGTCTCAGTCTCCCCCTGACAAGAGCATCAGATGATGTTTAACGCTTTCAGAGATTGTCTTTGAACAGAGCTACCGGCACATCTGTAAATCAGTCTGCAGTCAGCTTCAGCTGCACCTTCTGTGCTTCTCGTGCAGTTTGGCATTCTGAGGCTTTCAATAACAGCGAAGGATGACTTATTTTGATTGAGCTTAAATCTTTCCGTACTGTCTTAGTTTCACTTCAGATAAAATGCTTTGCACAAGAAATCAGTGTCTATACACTGCTTTGCACAGTGATAATGGAAAAAAGAAAACTAAGTATTTCTGAGACAATTTCAGAGTGGGCGGAAATGCTAACTAGGAAGAACCTGGCAAGAAGTAAACAGTAGTAGGTAAAGGATTTGAATATGAATATGCCAGAAAAAAATAATAAAAATTGTTTACAGAAGCTACTCATATACTAACACTGTAGCATGGAGAAGGCTCCTTGGTTACCTCTGCCTTGGGGAAAGGCCCTTCAAAGTAAGAGAGCCATTTTGAGGAATATTAGTCTGAACGCGCCTTGGTAGATGTTTCTCTGAGGCATAAAGGTTTAGGCCATGCCTTTTTCCTACCCTATTCATCTGTACGTGATGCCATGCTTAAGAAAGTCACTCACTTTAATCGCACTTAAGTCATTCACTTTTGCTTTCCTCATAATACAAAATGATATTTGCTTTAAGCACATATTTCATTATCAAAGGCATGTATATGGTCTAAAGCAAATTAAAATTGAAAAATAAGGAGTAAAATAAAGAAATAGAAAAAAGTCAGTTATTTGACATCAATGTCAAAGAACTTCAAAAAGAGCGGGTGAAAATAATTGAGCAGGCAGGAAGAATCAGTAGCACACTTTAAAGACAGGTGGATTTTTCCTATCTTTTTTTTTGGACTTAAGTTCATTTTCCTCTCCTAAGGCAGTGTTGCTAAGAAGGGGATTAGAAATGGGGCAGAGAAAATGAGATGGAGTTTTCATAGATCTAAATATTACACTAATATGACCCCAGAGAAAAGAGAGAAAAAAAAAATAAATAAAAGCACGGAAGAGTTTTCCTAGCCCAACCATAACTGCAGAGTTTTTGAGAGACAAAACAATGAATCTCATTGTTTGAGGTTCTGAATTTAACTGATTCGAGATCCTATGCGTGTCTGGGAAAAACATATAAAACTTTTTCTGCAAGATTACTTAATTTTAGTCAGTACTGTTCTGTGTCTTCAAAAGCAGTAATGGTCTCAAGAAGACCCACCCTTTTCCTAGGTTATTTTTAGCACAAAGCGTCTATGAATGAGCTTAAAATAAAGTCACAATTCAGATTTTTCTGCATGCAGTTACTCTTTTAAGTAACAACTTTCATTTATTTCATAGCACTTTCAAGAACATTCCCCTCCCTTTTTCATATCAATTAGGCCCTTTAACGTACACTAAAAAAAAAAAAAAAAAAAAAAAAAAAAAGAGAGAGTATGTCTTTCCATAGAAATACGCGGGAAAAATATGCTGTTTGACTAATATAACTGACTAATATGTGTGTTAAATTCACTCAGGGGAGTTTAAGGAATCTGGATGCTGAAGGTTAAATGTAGCATGAGAACAGTGAACACTAGAGCAGTGGCTGTAAGAATGGCCCTTGTGTGTTGAAACACACTTACTTTGTAATTAATCTATTAAAATGTCTTAATAACACTGCAAAAATGTTTCCCTGGTTTCTTTTGACCTTCGAGTCAGTCCCACTGGTCAGTCACATGCCAGTGAACTGGGGAAAGGGCTCGCAATTTTACACTGCGTGGACGTGGAGGTGAATTCAGTGCACACAACTGGGTTTTGAATGTAATGTGTGTGTGAAGGGGGACTGAAAGAAACTACAGAGCAAACCATGCATGTTGTTCGTTAGCCCAGGTGGCTGTGCTTTTGCAATATTAACAAAACGGCATTCTCCAGACCCTGACCTCCAAAGGAAGCAGGCAGGTAAAGGGAGATAGGGCTGCTTCTTGGATGCTCTCTTTGCTTTTTCTGTTAGATCTTCAAGTATGTCTTTTAGCATTGCTTTAGGTATTTATTTCATATGGAAAAAGCATGGGGTGGATTTGCCCCAGGAGTGTCACAAGCGCTCTTGAATTTATGTTGCCGTTCTGAGCTTTGCACGTTTCCCCCATGTAAAATCAGACGTGGATTTAGCAAAGGTGTTTATTAACATTTTGTCAGTATCTTTGCTTTGTTCCTATTGAAGTCATTGAAGTTCTGCTCCTGATTTCAGTGAGATAAGCAGTGATCAACGGATTAAGCAAAATTGGGTGATACTGGTGCTTTTCAAACATCTATATATGCAGGGCATTTTATCTTACCTCTGGCAACAAAGGCTCTCTCAGCCTCAGCAGTGAGAAAAGATCACTGAAACTAAGGGATTATCAACTCTGTAAGAAGAGGAAAGAATGAGAAAAATGAGGATGGGCTACCAGGTGCTAAGTTGAGCTTGGCTGACAGTCCTGTTGTCAGTCCTTGGCTGACATTTGGTGATTCTTCCTCAAACATGTTTCTGTCAGACAGCTGCACGCTGCCATCCGTGTTCAGTGCAGCTCCTTGCTGAAGTTCAGCCTTCGCTTGGAGAAAATCCCTGTGCCTGTTCACAGCTTAGCTTGCCTGCTGAGAGGAGTAACAAAAATTCCAGTTGCTGACTCTAAATGTGAAACGGTGTTCTGCACTTCCAGCTGGAGACCTATGTGCAGAGCGAATATCTTCTTTACCCTTGGAATGAAACATTTCTGTTGAAATTACCCTTCAGAATGGCTTTTCTCTTGACTCAGCCAACAGGCCTGGTTGAGCTCAAGATGAGGTGGTAATAGTCAATTGTCAGGTGTGATAACGTGCTTTCCAGAGTTCTTCATCCTGATAAGCCAGTTCTGAGGAGGTAACAAGGGTGTGGTAAGTAAAGAGTCTGGAAGAATTGGGGCTCTGACTTGCAGATGGGGATGACCTACATTGTGTGGCTGATGATAGGATACAATTTCACGAGTCTCTTGCCCCTCCTAAGCAGGTGGCTGAGCTACTTGTAAAGCATCTCATGAATCCCTGCCATTATAAATAGCGTGGTGCCATAAGGCTTTCTTCAACCACAGAACAACTGCACAAGAGGCCACCACTGTTCATGTACAGCTGATTAGCCACGGTGCAGGAGAGGAAATGAGCTAAACAGGGGCCCTTAACATCTCACCCCAGCTCTTCATGAGCACCAAATGACAAGAGAGAAAGAATGAATGTGTCTGCACCTTCTTAAAGGCTTAACGTCTTCCTGTGTCTGCTCAGTGCCCACTCTGCCCATGAAGCATAAATCCTCCTTGTTCCAGCAGCTTGGACAGTGCCACCGTCTGCCTGCAGCATGGCTGTATTTGGCTTTTGCCTTGGCTCAGTTAACCCGTTCCAGCACAAGGTAGTGTGGTGCCCTGAACCCAGTGCCTTGCTGAAAGTAGTGCCACTGTCCTCTTTAGTGAGACGAAAGGATGCCAAGAAGTCCAACTGCACAGTGAAGCTAGGTATAATCTAATTATGCAAATAAACCTATCTAGTACTTCAGGGAGGAAAATTAGGAGTTGTCTGTAGGCAAGCAAATATTTGAGGAGGAAGTGGGTGTTCTTTTCCCTAAAATCTGTGAAGGCCAGGCACAACTGGTTACTCTTTACTGTTGTTCAGAGTAAACATCTATGCTGATCTGTCCTCCATTTCTTTTCTTTCTGGCCATAAACAATTGTCTCCTCAGCCCCTGCAATTATCAAGGAAAACCACAGAGAGACTGTCAGAGAAATTTATAAAACCCACAAATAGATAAGACTCAGCCAAGAAAAATAAAGTGGAATATGTTCTCCACTTTTTATTTGGTTTTAGCTTGACTTGCACAATAGAAAATGCATCCCTCTAGCTGGTTGGAATTTTTTAATATCTTACTGAAAACTACATGCAGTGACAAAACTGAATGTTCAAAATATCATCTATTGATTAGTCTTACTCCCTTTTTTCCTTCTTGTGCAACTCCACAGTCTTAATACCTTTCCGTCTTTGTCGCTGAAGAGAAATTGCTGCCTATTTTTCATTTTCCTGTTTCTCTTACGTTTTGGCTCTTCCCATACCTGTGGTGCTCACTCCAGTCTCAGTTTCCTCCATCTACCTCCATCAGTAAAACCAAAGCTCCAGACAGAAGAAGTCAGCAGCACATTTGTGGCATCCCAGAGCCCTGAAGCTGTTATTCCATGAAGAAAGATGCAAACCTTAAAGAAAGATATCAAGGAGCCATTCTTGCAGCCTTTCTTCCTGGGTAGATTTCCGTGCTCAATCTAGTAGAAGTAAGGAAATAAGCCAGGTGCAGTGGCAGGCATGGAGAATGTGCTCCAAGAATATTGCAACCAATAACTTTCTTCCATAGGTCTCTATTTCCGCTCTTCCTCACCATCATAGTTAGAAGGCAGAAGCCTTACTTGACTGTCACAAAAGAGTTTTAATTAACTTTATGAAGAAGTCTTGCACCTTGGCTTTTTTTTTTCTTCACTTGATACAAAATGCACAGGAGTCAAAACTGTATTAAAATCAAGCCATAACTGGATAAAGACCAAATCTAGATGGAAAAGGAAATGACAGACCAACAGTTTGAGCACAGTCTCTGTCTGATGCAGCTGCAGACCTCCTGCTGTAAAATAGTGTTGGACAACCTTTCAGGGGTGGTCTTGTTTCCCAAATTAGAGGAAAAACCGTTAGAAACACAGAGTTGGGAAATGACTTCACAGAGAAAGGACGTGTAGTAAAAATGAGGTAATTTTGCTGTGTCTGAAGATGCTATGGTTCCCTGCTGCTTGCTGTTCACAGTCTTGTTCCCATGCTGGCTTTGGTAGCCTGTGCTATGTGCTATGTAGCTCCTTTCTGTGCTCCTGCTCGCACCAGAGATTTGCTAAGCAACAAAAAGTCTGCATTCTGCCTGGTCTATATACAGCACCCCCAGTAAGTGTGTTATGGAGAATATATCACTGAGAGCAGCAGAGAGGCCACATGGAGGTCACTTGTGACCTGCTGGGTGGGGAGTAGAAACAAGGTAGGCCTGAGGGACAGTGAACTTGTTGCTATGTCTTCAGGAACCACCATGAGCTGGGCATATCTCCCTGCCAGGCTGCCCATGCCTCCTTCATACACAATGCTTGGAAATTAAAAAGTAAACCTGACAGTATGTGGAGCAGTGAGGGGGAAGAAGGGGTCTTTTTATAGCCCCTCTGTAGGGAAAGGCTTTATGGCCCTAGGGTCACTTTGTCCTCTCCTGATCTTGTAAAGCCTGCTCTGGCCCTACGTGGTTGTCAGAGCCCAATGTGGGAGCTTTACAATAAATATTAAATAGCACATACCTTTATAAGACACACTAAAATGAACAGTGGCAGTGCAGTTTTCAAGCTTGGTCACTCCCAGTGGTTGGAGGCAAAGGGACAGCAGAATGGTATTTCCTAAGAGAAATGCCTAGGTGGAGTTACGTGCTGAGAAACTTGCTCAAACTGCAAAGTTTATCTTGTTTTGATGGTATTTTGCTGGTGGTACTCCTTAGAAACCAAATGACTGCTTCCTTTCTGGCTCAACAAGGCAGTCTTAAACAATACTAATCAAACAGCGTCAGAGTTTCCTTTAAAATGTTGCTCCTGACTCTCCAACAAGGTAAGCTGCTGCACTTAGCCGGCACCATGGCTTGTTATATCAGAAAGATATTCCAGTTACTCTAGGTATCTGTTTCCTTGCAATCTTCAGACTCTCTTCTACTTTTGCTTCAATTTGTAAATTACAAAAGGTAGGGAGATGAACTGTGTTTTGCTTTTCCTTGTCAATGACAGCACTAGCAGGAATTTATAAGGCCCTTTTTATGAAGCTAGAAGGTCACTAAAATGGACCTTAACTGGATAGATAGGTAGCTGAAAACAATGCAGTACTGCATTTAAGATTAAGGGAAAGAAATTAGTGAATTGACTTTTCTTTGTAACCCTTCAGCTAAAAAAACAGATCACGTATTTCGTATTTGCCTCATGCATATAAGTGCCTTACAATTATAGTATTAGCTGCCAAAGCTAAAAATGTATTTGTTGAGCTACTAGTACGCTGCTAACTGATTGGTTAGCTGCTTGAACCTTAATTTTCATGGATTTGCTCTTTATCAGTTGCTTATTTCTACATCTTTGAAAACACCTCAGAGAGAAATGTAGCTATTCCCAAGGAAAATGAATATCTCTCCATCCTACTCTCTATCCAGCAACACCCAGTTCTGGGTAGTTTGGATCTTAGCTTAATGTTAATGGTTGGAGACTGTGAAAGACAGACAAGATCAATCTTTCCATCTGAATTACTCTGATGTAGCAGATCTTTCTTCTTTTTGTATTACGCCTATCACTGTGAATGACAATTGCAAGCAATGCTACAAAAATGCCTGCAAACTTTATTTTTCAAACAACATCATCCCTGAGCCAAGAGCTGTTGCATGCCCAGAGGCACATTCTTGGACCGTATCTAGGACTTTATACTGTTCTTTCAACCAGGTACATCTCTCTTTACATGTACTCAAATGACAGTGTTTCAGCCATAACAGTCATCTTTGGAAGGAATAGCTGGTCTCAGTATCTTGAGCCAAGGAAGCCTTTGTAGCTGCGCAGTGAATAGGCACTTTATGTATCCGTACAGTACACTCAGCCTGACAGACAGAAGTATGGCTGAAATAACCATATGGCTGTCAGTTAAATACCAGTAGCAGATATTTTGTCTTAATGCATGGTGACTACTCAGTGCAAGGCAAACAAACAGGACACAAGTGATGCTGTAGATGTGGTACGACTCAGGGAATGACTCTCATTACTGGGTTTCCAGGCTGTTGCTAATGCATGAAATGCTTCCATCCTTGCAAATACTCTGTGTGTTAGTTCAGCATCTTGTGCTAATGTGGCCTTTATGAGTCCTGGCAGGGGCTGAATGAAGACATTGAGCAGACAGAAGCAACATGAAGAGTCATTATTAGAAGACATGCCATCGCAAGAAACACCCACGTGTGCACCCACAGTGCATTAATATATCTATTTGCAGACAAATGCACGCGCGCACGCACACACACACACACACAAATGTATGCACACGTGCACAGACATCTGTATGTTATTGGGCACAAACAAGAAAGGAGTATCTGCCTCCTCCTCTGCCCCTGCAAAGGTTATTCCCCTTAACTGTGCCTTACGACAGTGACATCTGGCATAAGAGAAAGCTCCATCTAGTTCAGCCTCCATCTGCTCTGGCCAGACACTTGTTAAGCACAGTTAATATCAGAAGGGGAAAAAATCAGTTTCCATAAAGAAGACACAGTGCACACTGCACTATCACTGGCTGAAGCTACTTATTAATGCTGAAATGGAGCAACTGTGCAACACCTTCTGTTGTCTGACGGGAGCAGGAGGGGTATGCACAGGAGTCCATAGTTATCATCTGAAAGATCATTTGGTAAAAGATTTCATTTGAAGAGTTTCTCAAGGGGTTCAGGAGGCAGTGCAGTAACTTTTCATAGCTTATGCATGTGATGCTTCATTATAAGTAATTATAAGTAATTAGTGAACACAAATGGGGGGATTTGTACAAATCCTATTATAAAATCTCTCTCTGTTTTATTGGGATTGAACTAAAAGGCACAAGAAAATAGACATTGTACTGGAGAGTTAGAGGAAAAGTATGTTCCCTGAGGCAGTTGAGTGCTTTGCACATGGCAGGAGGTTGCTTTTCCTGTTGAGATATAAAATAAGATGAAACTTCATATATTGGTCACGGATGAAGAAATGACAGCAGGGCTAGAGCAATGCCAGGGGTGCTTCAAAACCCTATCTAAAAACATGTCACCAAACTTGGAGCTGGAGTTGAGCACATGGAATATTTCTTAATTTAAAGGACAGGAGAAGATTTAGCTAGATAGGTCTGAATTTGTATAGATGCATGACTGGCTGATTTTTACCCATATGTTACACTTTCGTGAAAACCAAACTGCCAAAACCATTGTGTTATCATTTGGACTCTTCTTTTTGAGACATGATTTTACATGCAAGCTTTTCATGTGGTGAAATTGAGGCTTCTTTTTTCTTATCCACTAGTTCTGCACTGTTCTGCAATGGTGTTACCTGGGAATACAGCTGCCTGAATATATCCACTTTCCGTTTGGGGCCAGAGGCTGTCATCCAAAGACCTAAGCAGGAAAAAGACCATTAGTTGTGGCAGTTCACTGTAGAAAGAATAGGATCCAAGAGAGAAAAAACACAGTTTTGCAATAGCTGGAAGATCAAAACAAGTTAGGAAGATGCTATGAAGAAGTTGGTAGGGCATGAGGCTAATGCATGCCAAATTTATAAGATCTGGGAATGAGCGGAGCTGGTTCCTGCTCCCCAGACTTATCCAAATTATGTTTAAAGACCATTAACTTTGGGCTTTTTGCGTAGAGATACAAACTATCTGCTCCAAGCAAAAGCTGATCAGTCTGGCTAATGTTTCACCCTGCAAATTTTTTTCCAAGGGAGTGTGCAATCCAACCCATTGCTTGGCACAAATATGTATGGTATTACACCTGTGTGCCAGAAAAATAGAAAACATAACATAGAGCTCATAATAAAACCATACTGGCTGTTAGCTACACTATTAGGAGAGTTTTCTTTGAATTATCTAGTAGCACTGCAGTTTTGTGGGGGAGGTGCAGTACTGGTGAAGAAAAGAAATCCTTTATAATTTTTTTAACTTGCACCTATTAATTCCACATTTCTTTTGCTTTCTCTAAGGCTTATTACCTTCTTTAAATATTGCCATTCTTTGGGCTGCCCTATTGATATGAACAGGGTTTTCTGTAAAAATACTTGTAGAGAAATCCCACGTATTGCTCTGAACAGTAGTACATTGCTTTGCAAGCGGTGCAGCCTCATCCAAAGGGCGCTCATTAGTACTAGGTTCGTTGCTGCCATGTGGCTTCCTCTCACCTTTTATTAGTCAGATATATCAGCACTGGGTGGAGAAGAGCTGTGCTGGAATTTACCCATCACCGGGAGGGTAAAACAACTCGAATAACGTGAAACAGCATTAGTAACACAGCTGTCCGGCTTAGGATAGCTGTGCTTTCAAAATGTACCTCAGAGTGCCTCTTTAGTCCACTCTGTAGCTCAACTTCTTCTCCCCCATTTAAAAACAAAAGAAGTACTAACTTCAAAACCATCCCTTCCTCTGCCCTCACACAGTTGTTCTTTTCCCCTCTTCAGTGTGGCTTTCTTCCAACTGGCTTTTATTTATTTTATTTGAATTACTTTAAAGTGCTCTTCATAGTGGCCTAAATGGTCAAAATCATGTTTGTTCTGATAATATCCCTTGAAAGACTGGGAACTAGTTGCGCTTTTTACACTCGAAGGCCCTAACTCAAACAAGTTTGTACCTAAAGCATCTGAACCGGTGTTAATGCAGGTGAGCGGCATAGGCACCCTTGTAAAATGAGACTGGAATCTGCCCCACAAGGCACCGGCCTCAGAGCGGACATTGACTTCCATCATCTGCGGTGGGCAATGGTTCAGAAATTTCTTCACACAGTCACGACTGCCAGGGACTTTCCGGTTGGGACTGTATCTTTCCCTTTTCCCTCTTTCCATTCCTGGCCAGCCTGATCTCTTGTAGTGAAAAATTCTGTATAAGTAAGATTCAAATTAAGCATTCATGGGAAGTTTTACAAGGGAGGGCACCAGCCCCTTTTGGGTTCTGACCTCATACGTCAAGACTGGGAATTTTCCTCTGTATCCAGGTTTCCACTTCTAGCAGCAAGCACGCTAGTGGACGTTGTTTTGCAAGCGCTGAGGCCCTTCTGCCCATGCATGAATAAGCTCTTAAGCCTTTGCAAAGCCAATCTGTGTTTCTCTGCTTCACAGCCCTGAAAGCAACAACGGCATAGAGCCTTTGCACGCCTGCAGATGGAGTAACCCGCATTTGCCTCAGTGCCAGCAGGGACTGCGCGGTCCTGCTGGCAGAGAGGAGGTGCTGGCAAGTGGGCAAGGGCCTGGCAGAGGCAGCAGGGTGTGAGGAAGCCTGGGGCTGGCAGGGGTCAAAAAGCAGCAGCAGGAATAGGGAGGTTATGGTACTGGATCCAGGGTGAGTTGGAAAGGGTTTGTTTTCTCAAATAAAACTTGGCAGGGTAACGCGTGGGAACTGGTGGTCCGAGAGATGATTTATTCTGTGGTTGTGGTGGTACTGACTCTGCTCTGACAATTAAGAAGAACACAATGTGAAGGAAGAAGAGATTTTCTCCCTGAGTTCACCATTGCCTTGCTGAAGCTTTCTGTCTTGTAAACAAAGTAACTGCGTGAGCATCCTATGTCTCATTTTTCCCCTCTGATGCCATTTCATGCGAAGGAAATGAGCTGCAAGTGTTTTGCTTGGCACTGTAACTTTGGTAATCGTATCCAGGGCATAGAGTAGCATGGGCTAGTGCTTAATCATTCACTCATTAGCACAGTGTAGTTTGTGCTTGGAAGACAAATAGAGGGTAAGAAATTGTGTCAGCTCGTCTGAGAGGAGAGGATATAAGATGAATTGGGAAGGATGACATACTTTGGAGGCGGCTTTGTGCACTACCTCATTGCCTTTTGAACACAGCTGTTGCTGTGCTATGAGTTTTGGAGAAACTTGTATTTATCTGTATTCACTTTGTTCATCTGCTTGCAACTATCGCCATCTTTTAATTAGTATAATACTATGAGGAAAGAACACTACAACTGTGAGACAGAGACCTGCATTATGACCAGCCTCCTATGTATCACGTACTCTTTTTGTCAGTATGTATTGTACATAAATTCCTCCCTTTGAACCCGGGGAGTCCCTTGAGGACCATCTTTACTTATACAACCACTCAAAAGGGATTCCTTGTCAGTCAAGGCATTTCTAGTAGAGGCAGGTAAATGTGAGCATCATTGTGGAAACTGCTGGTAAGATCGTGGCTGGAAATCCATGTGCAATTCTTTTCACCCGTACTCCAAAAATGTGACTTCACACTGGACTGGATGCAGTGAAGGTCTGCTTAGATAGTAGGCAGACAGAAAGCCTGCCATGCAATTTGAGATTAAGGGAGCTTTACTTGTTTAGTCTAGAAAAACACAGACTAAGATACAACTGAGCTTTATGAATGCTTCAGAGAAGGAAACACCAAGGCAAACAATAGGCTACTACAGTGAACGTGCAGTCCTGGCAAAAGAACAGACAGAGATAAACTGGCTATTAGTAAATCTAGACTATAAATTAGAAGTCAATCATTAAAAATGAGACTAATGGCAACACTGAAGACCAATATACTTAGCTGCTTTAAGACAGAACTTGAACAGGTTTATGAGGAGGATTACCTGACGTGGTGTCCTGCAATAAGAGGTAATGGAACTAGATGGCAAAGGAGATCTTGTTTTCTTCTTATATCAGTAACTTGTAATATGCATTTGTTAAAGTTCCTGCAGCAGTTTTGTGGAACCTTAGATAAATGGAAAATGCATTCGTGGATTTGAACTGTCTACAAACAGTGTGTCAAACTATAAGCTTATCAAGTTTCACAAGATTAAGAGAGGGACATCTAGTCAGTGGCTTGGTAGTTGACTCCTCCTCCCCCCCCCAAGATAAACGTTATCCTTAGGAAATTACAATAAAAATTTCTTTTGGTATGATGTTTGTGTTTGTTCAGTAGGGAACTGAATCTAGCTATACACATTAAACACTATTTTTTCATTCGGTTAAGATTACCTTTTAGCCATTTCACAAGACAAACAACCCGAACCAGCTAGGCCAGGAATGAGAGGCCAGGGAGGTGAGCAGGATCACAGCAGCTCCTACTTTGAACTGGGTTGTGTGGCCACGGGACCATGTTAGGTGACTGCCAGCTCTTTTCATGTCAGTATTGAACCATAGTGCCTGCGTCAACTACAAGTGCTGTCGGTCTAATGAAAAAGCTATTTTCCTGGAGAGGTGATGCACAAGATCTTGATCATCTATGGTAGTTTAAGTGCTTGTGATATTTCCTGCATATTTTTCAGACCACAAGAGGTTGCACTGTCATGGTTATATAATCATTTCATGGTTTTATCCTCTCTTGTGTAGACAGCTCAGGTGGGACAACTTTGGCATGCTACCAAAGGAGAAGCACTCTACAAAAGTTAAGAACAAGCATAACTACGCAGTTGCTCAGTATCTTCCAGGATATCCTGCTTTCACCTATCCCTCACCACTTTCTGACATACCTATGTTCTGTGTTCTTCTTGTTCTTTTTATGTTGGGGATGTCAAGCATTGCATTAGAAAGCTATATATGTCCTGGTTACAGTGAAAAATTTAAGGGAGTTTCCTCTTTGGCTGATTGTTCCAGGATTTTTGTCATGCCTGCCACTTAAAACGTGTTTGACTTTTGGTCTTTGAGAGGTTGAAAGGTGAGCAAGCAGCAGTTGGATATGATTTGAAAAGAATATGAGTGAGAATTCAGGATTTCCTGCTTACAGAGAGCCATGTGACTGCAAGTGAATGAGCCCAATACAAAGCTCATTGCATTATAAGGTTAGATTCCCTTAGATTCTCTCACAGTTCAGTGTGTTTTGCTTTAAAAACATACAGCAGTGGATTGCTGAAATCCCAGAGCTAGACTGTGGCATTCGAAGTGTTTTCTTCCTGCATTTTCGTAGCAGGATTTCTCTGACAACAAGCTGGTGAGCCCTTACAGAGATTCATTAACACAACCCATTTTCTGTATGGTTTGGAAATAATTCATACCTCTGCATCATCACAAGTACAGGGCAGAGAACGATGTGTGGAAGGGAGGGCTTACCTCCAGTGGCTGCTAAGGTCTTTGTGATCGGTATACATTCCTTCTGAGAAATGCAGTTAAAATGAGCTACAGCGGCTGTGCTGCACAGACTTTCTTATAGACCTTCTTTCTTACTGCTTTTACCCTCAGATAGAGAGTGGAAAACTGTGCTCCTTGAGTTTCAGTTGTTTATGCAAGTTCACCTTTCCAGACAATGTTAGTCTAGTCCACAGTTATCTACTTAGCCTTTTTTACCTTTCTTTTTTTCTAGCTGGGATAAACTTCTCTAAGTACTGAGAAAATTCGTTCTGAGCAATTCCGTATATACTGTTAAATACTAATACTTAAATGCACTCAGTGCAAGAGAAAGGAGCACCAAATATTAGCCGATACTGTTATTAGCACACACTGTGTTTTCCCATGGGTAGCACTTCTCATGTTAAGACGATGGATGTTTAGTAGTAGTAGCAGTGTTGTATCCACAGAGGTTTACTCAGATGTAAGAGAGAGAGCTTGTAGAAAGATGACATATCTTTTATTAGACCAGGTGGAAGAAATAGGGAAAAAAGAACAAAGCTCTGGGCTCAGCACTCAGTCATCAGTTCATATGCATGATATCTTCACTTTATTCTGCTGTTCCACTGGATATGCTCCAGCTTGTATGATCTAGTTTTCCTACGCAGGTCATGGATAAAACTTTATTATTTTTCCAACCATTTTCATTTGCCTATTAGAAATATACTTAGTCAATATGGCATGTGATTGGAAAAGACAGGCTGCTAATATTGCTGCCTTTGTATTATTTTTGGTATAATATCTGAAGTCTTACACAGGTTGTCAGTTGGTGCAGGTAACTTAAAATCTTTCTTCTGTTTTATGTATAAAATGGGTATAATAAAATGGTGAGTGAAAGAATAGCTCAAGTGAGATGTACAAATGACAAATTTAAATTTGGAGACATAGAGATTAGCCTCCAAAATTGCAGCTCATTTCCATTAGAGGATAGGGATGGAAAACCAGGTCTGTGTTCCTGTAGGAAGATTCTTGCCACATGGAAGAAAGACCAGTATAGCAGAACCATAGTTACAATAGTAATATCAACAAAGGTTAATAAAGAGCAACAGCTACTAGAAATACCTGTCACTCTTTCCTGGAGAGCTGACTGGATTGAATTCTTGGGCTTTCTTATTCAGTGCTGCAGGCTAGCTACTGTTAATGCAATATTATACTCCTGAAGTTCAGTAATGACAGACTGAGGAGTAGATCTGGGCAGTACTAGGCTGGATTATGGTCCTAAATGCCACTTTAGACATCTCTGTCCAAATTTTAGACCATCAAAGCCCTTATTCAGCTGCTGCCAAACCTTGTAATTACTTCAAGTCTTTAACTGCATATTTCCTAGACTGAGAGAGCCTTAAACTCCTAAAAGCAGTCTGCTGGGGCAGTCAGGCTGCGTTCTGTACAACAGATATGGAAGAAGTTTCCTATCTTTCAAAGGGAAAAGCAGAGCTCAGTGGTGCATTAGTTCTCCCACCAGGCTTGTGTTTGCACGTTGCATGCAGAATGGACAAAATGAAAGGCAGTTGGGGAAATTTCAGATGTCCTTGTGTTGCAGTTAGAACAAGGGAAGTTTTAAGTGTAAGCTGAGGAAGCCAAGCTGAGGTTTTGCTCGGCTCCTGTGAGACTATGTCCCCAGTATGTAGTGTTGCATGAGACATGACATTAGAGTGGAACACTTAGAGGACAGGAAGGCTGAAGCTACTTAAGCATTTTGACATGAAGGAAAATGAAAAATACATTTAAAATCTTGACTTATTTTTTCTCTTGGACTCTTAGAATGGCAAAATCAAAGAAAATACAAAATTGGTATACTCCTTTCACACAGATCTGATGTGAAAGTTTATTTTTCCCACAGTCTTCAGAAAAGAAAATAAACCTGCAAGTATCCTCATAAGCATACTTTTTGCACCCAACTCACTCACAAAATATGTTATAAGCACCTTTCTGATGAAAGACGCAGTGAGATTAAGTGATTTTCCCAAGACATTACAGCCTGAGATTGGATTTGGTCTCATTAATTTCAGTCTGATGTATGTTTTTCGCAGTGGGAGATTTCATCCTTTTTATATTCTGTCTCCTCTTCTTTACTCATGGACAGCTGAAAGACAAACAGCTCTTATGGCTCCATCAGCTTAAACAAGTCCTTAAATTTATGCAAACGCTTTGTCTTCATTGGGAAATAAAAGGGAGCTGTAGAAAGACGACACTGGTAAATCCTGTGCTGTCAGAGACTCACAGGAAATGGAATGACCTATACTTAAGAAACACAAGCCACAAAATGTGGGTGTGATATTTATTGGTACGCGCTTTGCATTCTCCTGCGAAGACATTTTGCATTGCTTCTGTGGATTCTTACTACCTTTTCCAAGGATTTTTCAAAACAAACTCTTCTGAAAAAAAGAAGTGCTGTAAATTTTAGTATTTTGACTTCTGACTGATTCCTGGAAAGCTCTCCCCTGCTGTTAATGATTTCTGGTAAGAGCTAAAAAATGATGGGCTCTCAAACACTGTGGGCATTCATTAGTATGTACCATCAGTGTAAACAGACCACCGCTTAGATGATGCAGTAATATTTCCTTGTGGTTTCTGTTTAATATCTGTTTCTTCTTGAAGATGGGTCAACAATTGTATTAGCTTTTTGATCATGGTATGGGTGTATTTATATTAATTTCCTGACATCAGTGACTTTGTGATCTTTCATTTAGAATAGATTATGGTGGGAAGCTATTTAACAGTTCTGTTTTTTATATTAAAAGCAGAGAGGAGAAAAGCCTAAAATGCAAGAGGAAAAAGAGACCTAACTTTGGCAAAAAGATAAGCAGCTATTCTATGTTGATATATCACAGTGCTTCTGGCTAACAGTTTTTAAGCCATTCAAGGGCATTTAGTTTGTTTGCCAGCAAAATCAAAGATCAAAGACCTTCTTTTTAAGAGGTTTGTTTAATATTCTATATTGAACCAAAAACTTTTGACATCATGATTTTCCTTCAAACCTTCTTTGTCTCAGGTATTTTGGCAGACTTAGTTCACTGTTGATTCTGTAGAATTGTATCTTAAATTGGTCTATTCTGTATCTATATTCCTATTTGCCTACAGAACTAAATTCTGTAGTATCAGCATTATCATGTAGGTAGTGAACAAGATACACAACCAAAAAGAAAGCAAGATATTAAGAGGCTAAAAAATGAGGATATGTAGGGACAGACTTCTTTCCATTCCAGTGAATAGCAATTGTTTGCATATTTGGGCATAGGAATGTTCAAAGGATGTGTGGAATGGCCCTTTCTCACCAAAAGCTGCACTTCTGCCTGTGGCCATATTCCCAGTCTACAAAACAATTGATGTTACTTTAGCACAAGGCAATTCTTCTGCATCTGTAACATAAGTTCCTGATGTATTCCATGCTAGAGTCAAGTCTGGCCTCTTACTTAAGGACAGGATTTGCCATTTGCTCTTGGTGCTCTGATTGTTATAAAAACATTTTAATTGGTAGAATACTAACTTAAGTACCTGGGTGTATTCACTTTCAGCTACGGAGGAAATTCCGTGTAGTCATATGTTGTTTCCAAAATTAATTTGAGAAATGTCAACGCAAGAGGTCAAAATACAGAGAGAATTGAAAGAAAAGAGAGGTCTTATGACTGCTACTGAGCAAAACAGCTTCCATAGCAGAAGCTGGGGCTTTATGTGCTATGCCATAAAGGATGTATAACCATTATCAAAGCTATAGTAACTGATGTGTGTACTATATGCTTTTCTTGATTTGAAACAGATCCTCAGTTTTACATTTTGGAATTGGTGTCACTTTCCCAGTAATTAGGTGTATGCAAAAAATATGAGTATAACAACTAACATTTCAGTTGAGGAGGGACTCATGTATTTCTTTATTGTTTACCAAGTACCTAGTGAAACCAGCAATTAAGCATTTGTTCATTGTTTTTTGATAGTATCTATCATTGCACCATCAAGAATGATCAAAATATTTATGAAGATATGTATTTTCTCAGAGATTTTTTTAAATTGTTTTTGAAAATGTTTCTGTTGGCATTTGTGCTGCAGAATGACATCTGAATCTCATCTATAAGGTTTTTACTATTATTATTCCATTCCTGTGGGCTCCTTCAATTTCAGATATGCTGAGCTGATCAGGGAGCAGCTCGGTGTATAGAAATCTCAGGTCTCTAACACAAGTAGATATAAAGATGAGTCTTGTACATTTTTCTTTTGCATCTTTCTAATTTGTTTGGGTTGGCTTGAAGAAATACAGGCACGATATAAAATAATAAAAATAGTAGAGTCAAATGTAAGGCAGTATAAATGTTAAATTTCTTTTTCTTCCTCTATTGAAAGGAAAAAAGCCAGGATAAGTTAATTACTTGATCTAAATGGCTGGATTTGCATCAATAATGGTTTGTTAGTACAAACTACTGCCATAAAAGGAAAACAATCATTGCCATGATATGCATACAGCATTCCACTTATGTTTTCTGGTAAACAGCAAGATACAGAAGTACAATTTCAGTTCATCATTGAAATCACAGAAATGCCTAAAATAGAAGAGCTTTGCTCTTTCACCTTGTTTAATTTCTTGGAGAATCGGCCTTGGTATCTGACTGAAAAACTTGCATTCCATTAAAGAAGGAATGCTTATCACAAGTAAGACTTCACCATATCAGATTTCTGATGGTTCAAAGAGTTCCTTTTTCTATATTTGGGGAAAACATTTAAATTTAAATTTCTTCTAGTCTAGTGGCTTTAGCATGAGAATGTTCATAGCAGTTTCTGTGTCAATGTTTTCAGCAAAATTCTGCAGATTGTAAAACAGAGATCATGTTCCCTGGGACCTAACAGGAAGAAAATGGAGTTCTTTTGAGCTGGGACAAAATGTAATACCAAAAATAAAAAAGGCAAAGCTCCAGGTTCCTTGCATATGTCAGAAATAGCTGAGATTATAGTCTCTGATGGCCATTCCTAGACTTTTGGAGCAGAATCAAATACCAATTATAGAAATAAACTCAAGACTTACAGGGGAGGGAACAGTCAGTAACATACTGCCCACTGTCAACTCCTCTAAGAGGAGCGGGAGGTTCAAAGGTTATCATCCTATTTATGCTAATTGAGTTTGAACTAAGCTCTTCCAAAGGAAAAAAGCCTCTTACTGAATTAGTTATTCAGTTCCTCAGGGTGCAAGTGGAATGGCTGTAACTGTATCTTAGAATCTACTCAAGAGTCCATTGAAGAACAGCACTAAAGGATTTCTCTCAATTTAAGCATCCCTCAAATGAAAAGCAACCAGGAAATCTGAGAGACTTGTGTGCCTTTTGCTATTTAGCCTGTTTGCAGAAGAGGCCAAACATGTTCAAGTACACAGCACCTTGGCAGGTCCTCTGCTTGTCCATGGAGCAAGGGCTGAGGGTAAGAACATTTATTTTCATAATATTGCCTAACAAGCATACTCTATTCTCTTATGAATGTGTTGCAGAAGGGAAGCAATATCAGAGCTACATGCATAGTAAATGAAAGTACTTCCTGCCTCTGTAGGGATATATAGCATTTATTCCTTCATTGCATATTCCCATGTTGCTGTTAATCTGGAAAAGAAGTCAGAAGTAATTGTGTGAAAACATAAGTGTGTGTACATGTTTTTGTGTCTCTGCGTTTGTATTTATATGTATATGAGACGAGAGAGGTGCATATGTACAGACAGTGGTCTGTACATCAGTATGTAGCAAAATACTAATACTGGTTTTCATTTGCATAGCCCCTCCATCCTTAGCCTTTTGACAGTTGGATAAGAATGAATTAATTAATGAAAGCTCACACCATTCTTAAGAGATGCATGCTAAAGGACTTCTGAAGCCTAGACAAGTTAAGTATTTTATTCAAGGTCATGCAGCAAGTCAGCAACAGATAGGAGAATGAAATCCCTGTCCTCTGATTCCAAGTCCCTCCAGTTGCTTAAAACTTGCTAGTTGTCTTCTAAATTATATTCACTTCAAGACTGTTCATAAGCCTTGAGGATTCATAAAAGTAAAATAAACTGTAGCACAAAAACAAATATTGGCAAGACAGACGTCTGAAAAATCTGAAAAATATACATTTAAAATAACTTAGCCTTGGCCTACATTGGTTGTATACTGATTCTCACAGTATGTTGCAATATTCTTTTCCTTGAAAGCAGTCTATTAGGTATGATGGTCTTCTGTATGAAAGTCCTGTATTGCAATGCAGAAATACTTACTGCATGCTATCAACTATCCTAATTTTATCATAACTTTTGAAATATTTGGCATTATTTTTCTTTCCCATAAGTGCCAAGTGCCAGAAGTAGCTTTGATTTTCAAAATTAAGGTTTGTAGCCACAAAAGTTGCAAAAAAATGTTGAGAAACATGTCTTCTGAATACCATACACAGCTGTAAGAGGCAAATAAAATTATCATGATTCCCAATAAAAGACAAATAAAAATTAAAATTCCATTTGTATCATTTTGTTCTTAGAACTTTAAAGGCTTATTTCTTACTAGCTTTTAGGCCCTGTGTCAAGATTTTCAGACTGGCCTTTTTTCCTCAGTCATTCTAGAAAGTACATACTTGGAAACCGAATAATCAAGGTCTGCATATGGATTGTTATTTTGCACAAAATAGCTTGCATTTGTTGTTATCAAGTCCATTTTGACTTTTCCTTTTCTAATCCTTTTTACCTTAAGGGATTTAAACTATGCAGATTGTATTGATCAACTACTAGTCATTATGTAATCATCTTTGGAATGGACACGGGATTTTGTGCTATCAGCACCTGTTCTACAGTCTTCCAGAGGAAAAGAAATAACCCTGTTTTAATTTGGTTACATCAGATTTTAATATCTCATTCTGAATTTGACTGCATTTATATATTTCCATAAATATAAAACAAGAACATGTCCTTATCTACCTGCTGACCTTGAAAATTTCCAGTGTTTTGTCTTAATTAGTAACAGGCCAGAAAAATATCCCCCAAAAATACCGTTAGTGTATGTTTTCCTACATATCTGCAATACACAAACAAGGTTCATTTTTTGTATAATAAGCTTGGTGCATGGCATTCCCATGGGAGGGTGGTGGTGGCAGCATAGGCCCTGTGGGCGCCTCCAGCCTGTCCAGCCTTCCTGATGGTGGGGAGCATCAGGACTTCCGAAATGCTCTTCCCCTGTCTGTTTTCCATGCAAAGTCACCCCCAAAGCAGGTTCTCTGGAATGGTGGTGGAATCTCCTTCAGTAGCATGTTTAAGACCATGTTTGACAAAAGTTCTGCCAGGGATGATCTAAGATATATTTAGAACAGAGAGATAAGCATGAGACCTGCTCAAGGGCCTTTCCATCCTATCATGTCAATGAAATCTAGTATAGTTTGTCTCAATCCTCCAATCTCATTTGCAGCCCAAGCCCTTTTTAATTCCAAGGTACTCTGTAGGATACACATTTATAGAAGCTTGTGGGAGTCCACCCCTTTGGATACACCACAGTGCAGAGTAACCTTTAGAAACATTCATTGTGCCCTGCTATATTATAACTTATTCTGGAAAAATATAAGTCTGCAATATATGTGTTCCTGGTTTTCACAATTAGCAAGGCACTAAACACTAATTTTTCTGTAGAAGCAGTTCCATCCTTTTTCCTCTGGTGTCTTAATTTGGCATTAAAAAATAAATCACAAAGTTCCATGTAATGCTTTTTGTGATGGTTTTGTTTTAACATAGATGGTTCTGCAGTCATAAGTTGTAACAAGTATGAGACACTCAGTCTATTATCAGACACTGTTGATGAAAGAAAAATTTGGCCTTTTGTTCAGTAGACCCCTGAAGGCGCAATATCCTTCACTGAACTCTGTGTGGTGCGGAGCTCTTCAAGTAATAAAGCAATGACAATGAATTTAGGATGTTTGAATTGAACTGCATTAAGATGTCAGCAAGCAGAATGCCAGTGTTGGCAGCAGTTCAGTCTTCTAGGCTTCAGTTCAGGATACAGACTGAGCCAAAAATTAAATAGGATGCCTGGGGAACGCTCTCATCAAATGAAATCAAGTGCCCACTCTCTGTCAAAAGGATTAAAAGATTTAAAACCTCTACCATGCTTGCACTAAGATCTTGTGATTGTGATATTAGCTCAAACAGGAATGTGTGTTTCTGGTCCAACTGAAAACCCTTTGACTGATAACCACTTCACAGGAGTTGGTGGTGCCTTCAGCTTTCTTTCCTTTGTTGCTAACTCAGAAACAGAGGTGGCTTCTGCCTAGTTAAGAGTTGTGTCCTAAGAGCTGTTGTCCTAAATGCATGAATTTGTACTGAATGTCCATTACACCTGGGCATAGAATCATAGAATCAGTAAGGTTGGAAGAGACCTCTGGAGATCATCTAGTCCAACCCTCAAGCAGGGTCACCTAGAGCATGGTAGACAGGGTTGCATATAGGCAGGCCTTGAAGAGCTCCAGAGAAGGAGACTCCACAACCTCTCTGGGCAACCTGTGCCAGTGCTCCGTCACTCTCACAGGGAAAAAATTCCCCCTCATGGTCAGGCAGAACTTCCTGTGCTTCAGTTTTTGCCCATTGCCTCTTGTCCTGTCACACGGGCACCACTGAAAAGAGTTTGTCCCCGTCCCCTTGACATGCTCCTGTTAGGTACTTGTACACACTGATGAGATCCCCCCTCAGGCTTCTCTTCCCCAGGCTGAACAGGCCCAGCTCTCGCTGCCGTTCCTCATAGGGCAGATGCTCCAGCCCTCTGATCATCTTCGTAGCCCTGCACTGGACTCTCTCCAGTAGCTCCATGTCTTTCTTGTCCTGGGGAGCCCAGCACTGGACACAGTACTTGAGATGAGGGCTGAGTAGAGAGGCAGGATCACCTCCCTCGATCTGCTGGCAAGATTCTTCCTAATGCACCTCAGGAGACCATTGGCCTTCCTGGCCACAAGGGCACATTGCTGGCTCACGGTCATCTTGCTGTCTACCAGCACTCCCAGGTCCTTCTCTGCAGAGCTGCTTGCCAGGTCAGCCCCCAGTCTGTACTGGTGCCTAGTACAGGACTCTGCACTTGCCCTTGTTGAACCTCGGGAGGTTCCTCTCTGCCCAGCTCTCCAGCCTGGCCAGGTCTCTGAATGGCAGCACAGCCCTCTGGGGTATCAGCCACTCCTCCCAGCTTGCTATCATCAGCAAACTTGCTGAGGAGGCACTCTGTTCCCTCATCCAGGTCATTGATGAAGAAGTTAAACAGGATGGGACCCAGTACTAGGGGAACTGGGGAACTCCACTAGCCACAGGCCTCCAACTAGACTCCACACTATTGATGACGATCCTCTGAGCTCTGCCCTTCACCAAGTTCTCAATCCACCTCACTGTCCACTCGTCTAACCCACACTTCCTGAGCTTATCTAGGAGGATGATTGCTGTCCAGAATTGAATCAGAAAGTCTGTTGTACAGCCGTATTCAAAGGACCTAAATTCCACAGAATTTTCTCTGGACAGGTAATGGGGAGTGCTAGGAAAATTTGAAAGCTTATAGCTGAAAGCTGAAAGCACATAAGTTATATGTACTTTGTTGAAATTTAAGCCTTCTCAATGTGGTCCATAGCCCCTGAATTACAGTTCTGACATAGGCATGTTGAAAAATGTAAAATATATTTTCTTATAAGTATTTTATTATTTCTATAAGTTACATTCATCTCTATATTGTAATGAAGTAAGTCTAGCCAGTGTTACATTTTGCATATATTTTGCCTATTCAGGCATTTTTGAACATTAATATTCACTAAATGCTATTCAGTTGGAGAGACGATGAGTACACAGTTGACCTTTTTGGAGGAATGTTGAAATATTTCATCTCTACTGTTATGTAAGCTCATTGTCCAGCTAAATTGCCATTTAGCATTTTATGCTTGGAAGAACGGCTTACTCACTGTTGACATGCGTGAAAGCTATCATCAACATTAAGACGCAAAGCCTGCTCCCACTGAAATCAACAGCAAAGCTCTCACTAATTTTGGTTGGTGTAGGAGTGGGTGTACAGAGATAATATGACAATAGTTTGAAGGTACTATTTATAATGATACCAGAAGTGGAGAAGTTTTGCTGAAATATTTTTGCTAGGGACTTTGGAGTTAGCACGAATACAATTAATGAAAAGGCAAGACCATATCTGGTCTCTTGGTATATAGCAAAACTGTTCTAAGACTAATTAGAGACCTATTGAGGTGACGCAGTTTGACTAGTAATTTGATTTAATGAGTGATGCAGATTTTGAAAAGTAATTTGCACTCAACGCCTAGGAAGTAAGGAGGAGCTGCAGGAACATGAATTCCCCAAGGCAGACGTACAACCTTCCTAAGTGTTTGACTAGAGTCCGTCATAAGTCTTTCCAGAAACAAATAATCATTGTAAGTTGTTAGAGTCCTGCAGTTGCTCTGTCAGGTTTGGTATTCTGAATTTGACTTAACTCTTGAGTGTTACATATTTGCAATAAATTATTTTGAATTTAAGGTCAGATTAAACTGAAAAGGTAAACTCTCTGTAAAGGTAGATGTAATTCTTTTATTCCATTGAAGCACATTTTGCTTGGTGGGGCTGTCACTGAGATGCTTTTTGTTTATACGTACAGCTATTTCTTACACCATCTCTAGATTTTAGTTCCTTTTTAAGTGATATGGTAAAGGCAAGATTTGAAAAAATATTCTATTTATGATTACAGTCAACTAATCTGTTTCGAGGTGACAGTTCTTATATTCTAACTACGACATATTAACTCTGGCACTATAAACAAGTACATTTTTGTAGGTAATATCAAAGCTATTCTCAATAGGTCTTCAGTGATTCAGATGAATGAACTCATGACTTTCTCTCTTCTGCGCACAGGGCTAAAACAATTTCCTGATGTTTTTCAGGAAGGAGGCTTTTGAAATTGGTATCTAACATAACTCTACAGACATTATAAGAATCTCTGTTCCCAGATAAATAAAAATCCATTCAAAGTGAAAAATAATCATATTGTCTCAGAACTGAAGTAGTGTTTTGGATCAGGAATTTGTCTTGTCTTGGTAACAAGTAAATACAGAAAAATACTAGGAAGAACTGACATAGGCTTAAGTTAGGCAGTAGGAGATGACAACTCTTTGATTACAGAGGTCTTGATCAGGTAGTGCTTATACAGTAGCACTAACTCAGTATACAGGGCCCAAGTGAAGCACCTCAGGATCCAACAAAGTGCTACTTGAAAGAGAGGAAAGGGCAGCAAACACCTGACATGGACAAATGATATTTGCTTTCAAGAAAGTCATTGCCTTCTTTCTGTTGCCAGCTTTCTTGGCTCTGTTCTGAGTCTTATAACAGTATTTCTCTTAAACTCTCGGTTTATGCAATTAATTAAGCTTATATTAAAGAATTTAGACTTGCTTTTAGAAATAATTTAAGGGAAGTTTCTAGCCTTTTCAGGTTGGAGAGAAAAGCAATCCTGAAAATACATCTGACTGATGAAGGCTTAAAAAGTATGAGGAAAATAAAAAGGACTTTGTAATTATACTTTTTGTTATACTTTAAAAAAAAAAAAACTTCCGCTTTTAAAGAATTCCTTGGCCTTACTGGGGTCTAGTAATGATATCCGAGCAAATGGATTTAGTATTCTTGCAGTATGAACAGGGAGGTTTAGGACCACCAAATGCAAACTGTAACGGTTTGTGCAGATTAGGGTAGTAACCCTTTTGCATCCAGCTATTGGTCATCACTTTGTTACAACCATTTCTAAGTGGTTCTAAATGGTTCTTAAACCATTTCTAGCTTGTTATTTTTTAAAAAAGTGATGCCCTTATTTCCTCTGCCTTTCTAAGGTATTTCCAGTTCTGTTCAAGTTTCATTTTTCCTCTTAATCTCTAGTAAAGTCTTTCAGTGTTGACCCTATGAGATACAGATATACCCAAGGTACAGAAGCACTCGCTGACTATTATTTTTCATACAAGTTAGGTATTTAGTCACTTTTGAAGACCTGGGCTTTCATTCTCTCTTCTTCATTTCTGTTACATAGGAGCAAAACTATTCTGTATAGATGAGGGAATTTGAGAGAATTAGCAATCTGTTAACAGGTATGCAATTAGTTCTACTCACTCAGATTAATGATAGAGTATATTTGAGGATGTGTATAGTTTAGCCATAGTTTCAAACATCTCAACACTGGAATAAAAGTTTTATATTTGAAAAGAATAACAGATACTATCGGTAGTAGTCTTAGCATATGATGATTAGAAATGGCAAATTCTGTCAATATAGTATTAAGTTAGCGTCTCTAATTTTGACCAAGAGCAACTGAACCAAAAAATGTATTGGTGTTATATTAAGTCAGTCTAGTACAGCTGATCCCATTACACCTGCTTAATAAATTCACAAGTCTGCAGGATCCTTGGGAAATTTATGAATGGCTTTATAAGCCCTGTTAATTTACTGCTGTAGAGGAATGATTCACCCTATAAACAGTTTAGAAAGTTAAAAGACTCTTTCCTTGATAAGGCTACAATTGTGCAGAGAAAACAATTTATTCCATTCTGATGTATTTTGTAATTACCCATCTCTAACTCAGGTATTAAATGATGAACTAGGCACAATAACACAATTACAACAAATAGTTACATTTTTCATGAATAGGAGATAAGGCCTGTAGGAATGGGATTTTAATGGTTGTTTTTTAAAAGATTTGAGGTGATGTTTTCAGGCTGCAAGTTCAGAGGAAGAAACTCTCAGTTGAAGCAAATAACATATGTTGCTTATTAAACACTTCCCTTTTTGTAAAAGAATGAGTTCTTTAGTGAATTCTATATTGTGATATATTTCATATCTTAAATATGCACTATATTTCACAGCCTAAACTACCTCAGAATAGAAACTTTAAAAGTGAGAATTTCTGTGTGATTTCAAAGTAGAAAAACAAGCATGAATACTTCAAATGAAAGATAATTTACTAGATAGAAGAAGTGAGATCCTACACTAAGGTCTGTCTAGTGATACTTATCTGATTTCCTTTGTGGAGCACAGCAACTTTTAATTAAGAAACCTGGTTCCAAAATTCAGGGAATATTAGTATTAACAAATTCAGGAGTTCCAATATTTAATTTATAGAATTATCTTGTGGCAACTAGAAAGCCTGACTCTGCTTAGTTTTTTTTTTTTTTTTTTTTTTTTTTTACTTTCTGGATTGCAGTAATATCCCCTTTGAAATCTGAGCACCATTCTTTAAACTATGTGCTACAGATCCTAGACTTGTATTTCTCTGCTGGCCTCTCTTTCCTTTGACATTTCTATATGTTTCCAATACTTTACAACCACATTTTTTTGTGTGTGTGTAAAGTATCTGCCTTGACATTTAGCATCTCTGTTGGCCAAACGAGAAATGCTGCCCCTGCATATAGACTCAATCTACTTGAAGGTAATTTGTGAATGTAACACAAGAGCACATCCAGTCTAGACAACACAAGACAGAATTCTATAGGTATTAGAAAAAGAAGGAGACCAGAAGGCAGGGAATGGGAGCTCCAGGCATCTCTAGAGCTGGCTACAAAAGTTGAAGAATCAATTAGTATGTTCTGGAATAGCATACATCCATCTCAGTTCAGATCACCCTTGGTTTCAGGTTTTAGATCTTGACACCCTGGATGTCAGATTCCTAATCACCTGTCTATTGATGGGTAGAATAATCATGGCATAAGATCCTAGAAATGATGGAAGAATGGAAGAACTTGGAATGAAGGGAGGCAAAGATGGCAGATAAACAGACCTATCTATCTGAGAACAGTATGTGCATGAAGGTCCTGTCATGAAATGAAAGGAAAATCAGGTCCATGTGCCCTTGATGTAGAGACTGGAGGGGGCAGAAGAAAGGTAATAATAAAGTGGAGGAGAAGAAGGAATGGTGATATAAGCGTGTTTCCTGATGTACTGGTCAACAGAAGCAAATTTTATTTTAGCTGATCATCATGATTTCTGTCCTCATTCAGTGAGACAGACTTTCAAGGCCTCTTCCCAAGATGATTGCAATTATAGGTTTAAGAATATGGTTGTGTAAATTCCCTGCCATTTTCAGGCAGTAGTAAAAAACAGATTCTAGTAAGGTGTTCATTATTTCTTCTGGGCACATCTTGATAAAGCTTCTAATTAATTAAAGCTTGGCTCAAGTTCCCATTAGAAGCTTCTTGCTCACGCCAGGAAAGCAAAATAATATCTGAAATTATGGACACAAAAAAAAGAGCTTTATATGAAGTCAGGGGGTTTTAATCATAATTCCTGGAAGAAAAACTTTTCCAAGCCATAGTAATCAGCAGGGGAAAAAGTTCTTTAGCGAAGTCATAGTAATGTACATCATTAATCATAACCCACCCACACTCAGGCTCCATATCACCATACACATCCCTGGAGGAAGGAACAGTACAGTTGGTATTCATGACTCATTTTATTCATGGGTTATAAGGCCTGAAGGGCCAGCTGTGATCACATATTGTGACTATTATTATGACATAGACCACTTGATATCCACAAATCAGCTCCTGTTTGGATTAGTGCTTATCTTCTAGAAAAAAATCTAGTTTTGATTGCATATGTTCAGCAAGGGAGCATTCATCACAGCCCTGGATTAAGTTGTTCCATTGGTTAATTATACTCACTGCTAAAAACTCCCTGCTAGAAGATACATATTATTTTGGTGTTGGTCACTCTGAACACTCCCACTGACGACAGAAATGTCTTGTGCTCCTTTTTCCTATGAGGAGCTGGCTCTGTCTGAAGATTGCTGGGGGTTTCCTTTTCTTCTTGCATGACCTGTGGGCTTTGGAGGAGTTTTGTTTTAAGGCTTTGATTACAGTCTGTCTAACTATATAGAAAACCTTCTCAGTGTCTTCCTTCAATTCTTATCTTTGCTGTGATGCCAACACACTTACGCCCCTGGCTGGAAATTGTGATGCTGTGGGTGCATGCTATATAGCCTCTGCTTTTCATGCATACTAGTTTCACTTTGCGTCACCTGATATTGTGCCCTACCTTCATATATCTACCTCTTTGCTTATCTCTGATTGGAGACAGTGACGAGGCTTTTGTTGTTGTGTTATGACTACGGTAGCATCCAGTACACTGATGTCCACATCTGGGCTGTGCCCAGAGCTCTGTGCATTCATCACATTCCCAGACGCAGCGATCAAGGCATGATGTCCCGATTAGAGTTCTGTTTGCGGTTTTGGCAGACTTTGGAGCTATGTTTACTATGTGGATTGTAATACAAAGTGAAATATGTTATCATCAGAGACTCTTGTCATCACAAAAGTTGTAATATTCATAAGGCTTCCTGGAAAAACGATTTACTCACCTGGCAGTTTGTAAACCTCCTTAAGCCAAAATCGGGGGAAAACAGCCTGAAAGACCATTGATATTGCCATCTCTTGCAAAGTTACCTGAGGTTAGCCAACTTCCCCACCCTGGATGTGAGTGGCTACACTATGGAGTCACTACCTGCATCCTTGGTAGTGTTGCATATGTTACCGTGTGTGTGTACTGGGACTTGTAGGTCCATCGTGTTTGACAGTGTGTTGTGTGCTTCACCAGCATGTTGTGAGAGACTTGCCTGTTCTTCAGGCACTGTGACCAAATAAGGAGATGATGCCGGTGGACTATCCACACTCACATGCGTTCCTCAACCTGGCAACAGCACTGACCTTAACCAGTGTCACTCACACCAGGATGGTGTTTCTGCCAAACACAAGAATGAGGTTCTTAGTATGAACCACAGTGGGGACAGGATGCAACAAGCAGGTATGAGTCTGAGCTAGCTTAACTTTGAAGATGTACCCTTAATTAAGCAGCAGGTATCTGCCATGCTTCTGTAATAGCTGGCTGTCATGTCACCACATAAATGTGATAATCTTTTCTTTCTCCTTTTTGAGACCCTGTAATAGATAAGAAAAGATGTCAATGCTAAGAGCTAGATAAGTACATTAGCCAGCTTGTTTCTTAGCCAGTGGTTGAGACATGGAAAGCAGTAGTTCTCTATGTAAAGACACATATTGCCTTCAGGTGAATTTTGCTTAGGTGACTTAGCAGAGCTCTGTGGAGATCTGTTTTTGGAAGCTACGAGCTGACTTTATATGAAATACTTCTTTATGAATGTCTGTACAAAGGGTCCAAATTGTTTCCAAAGAAAGTGATGCCCATTGAAAAGAATACAAGGATGCTATGGAAACCATTTCTGGGTTGGAAAACAACACACTCTTCCCGTGCTCTGAAAAAAACAACCTAAAGGTAACAACTAGTAACTAGGTCAAATAGGTGGCTCATTCTGCAGGCTGAGGACTTCCCCTCCTACTTCACAGTAGGAATAAAGATTGTCCTTCGTTACATACATACAATCAGTAAGGTTGGAAGGGACCTCTGGAGATCATCTAATGCAATCTCCCTGCTCAAGCAGGGTCACCTAGAGCACGTTAGACAGGATTGCAACTATGTGGGCCTTGAAGATCTTCAGAGAAGGAGACTCCACAACCTCTCTGGGCAACCTGTGCCAGTGCTCCGCCACTCTCACAGGGAAGAAATTCCCCCTCACGGTCAGGCAGAACTTCCTGTGCTTCAGTTTTTGCCCATTGCCTCTTGTCCTGTCACACGGGCACCACTGAAAAGAGTTTGTCCCCGTCCCCTTGACACCCTCCCTTCAGGTACTTGTACACATTGATAAGATCCCCCCCCAGGCTTCTCTTCCCCAGGCTGAAGAGGCCCAGCTCTTGCTGCCGTTCCTCATAGGGCAGGTGCTCCAGCCCTCTGATCATCTTCGTAGCCCTACGCTGGACTCTCTCCAGTAGCTCCCTGACTCTCTCCAGTAGCTCCCTGTCTCTCTTTTCCTGGGGGAGCCCAGCACTGGACACAGTACTTGAGATGAGGCCTTTCTCAAGGCCTCCCAAGGGCACATTGCTGGCTCATGGTCAATTTGCTGTCTACCAGCACTCCCAGGTCCTTCTCTGCAGAGCTGCTTGCCAGGTCAGCCCCCAGTCTGTACTGGTGCCTAGGGTTATTTTTCCCTAGGTGCAGGACTCTGCACTTGCCCTTGTTGAACCTCGGGAGGTTCCTCTCTGCCCAGCTCTCCAGCCTGGCCAGGTCTCTCTGAATGGCAGCACAGCCCTCTGGGGTATCAGCCACTCCTCCCAGCTTGCTATCATCAGCAAACTTGCTGAGGAGGCACTCTATTCCCTCATCCAGGTCATTGATGAAGAAGTTAAACAGGATGGGACCCAGTACTAGGGGAACTGGGGAACTCCACTAGCCACAGGCCTCCAACTAGACTCCACACCGCTGATGACAACCCTCTGAGCTCTGCCTTTCAGCCAGTTCTCAATCCACCTCACTGTCCACTTGTCTAACCAAAGTTTCCTGAACTTATCTAGGAGGATGTTCTGGGAGACAGAGTCAAAGCCCTGCTGAAGTCATGGTACACAACGTCCACTGCTCTCCCCTCAACTACCCAGCCAGTCATTCCATCATAGAAGGCTATCAGATTGGTTAAGGAGGATTTCCCCTTGCTGAATCCATGCTGACTACTCCTGATCACCTTCTTTTCCTCCATACGCTTGGAGATGACATCCAGAATGAGCTGTTCCATAACCTTTCCAGGGATGGAGGTGAGGCTGACAGACCTATGGTCACCTGGGTCCTCCTTTTTGCCCTTTTTGAAGACTGGAGTGACACTGGCTTTCTTCCAGCCCTCAGGCACCTCTCCAGTTCTCTAGGACCTTTCAAAGATGATGGAGAGCGGCCTGGCAACAACATCTGCCAGCTCCGTCTGTACCCGTGGGTGCATCCCATCCAGGCCCATGGATTTGTGAATGTCAGGCTTGCCCAGAAGATCTCTAATCCTATCCTTCTGAATCAAAGGAAAGTCTTCCCTTCTCTGGACTTTCTCCCTTACCTCCAGGCTCTGGGATTCCTGAGGGCTGCCCTTAGCAGTGAAGACTGCAGCAAAGAAGGCATTCAGTAATTCTGCCTTCTCTGTATCCCTTGTCACCAGGGCCCCTGCCCCATTCAGCAGCGGGCCCACATTTTCCCCAGTCCTCCTCTTGCTGCTGATGTACTTGAAGAAGCCCTTCCTGTTGTCCTTAACATCCCTTGCCAGACTCAATTCCAAATGAGCCCTAGCCTTCCTTGTCACATCTCTGCATACTCTGACTGCATTCTTATAATCCTCCCAAGTAGCCTGTTCCCTCTTCCACATGCTGCTGCACACAGATCTCCAGTTCCTCCTGTTTATTCCCCATGCTGTGTGCATTGGTGTACAGGCATTTTATTTGATTTTCAGTACTAGACTTACTAAGAGGATTCTGTTTTTTTCATCTGTGATGTAAGAAATGTTAAACACTCTCTGGTGAAAATGCATTTGTTATTTATAGCTAAATCCAATTATTCAGTTAGTTAATGGAGTGTAAAAATAGCTACAAGAAATGATCCTTCATATATCTTCGACTTACTGCTACTTTCTCCCATAAAAAGGATCCATTCTGATAAACTGATTGGTGAGAATCCAGCTTTGTGAAAAGGAGAACCAAATTTGTTAGTACAGCTTTATCTTATATTATAGATAACAGACAAACCAATGGTCAATTAGCCACCCTGTAACTGCATTAGTCTGTAAACTTCTGGTGGCCTGGTTTCCTTTCTTCTTAAACTGAATGAGAAGAATTGGAGACGTGCTTGGGTACTTGCACTTGTAGATTAGAGATTTCCTTTTTTGGAGGTCTGTTTTACTGACTTGTTTTTTCATTAAAAATGAGACATAGTTTTGGCCTGTTATTTTTTGTTCTGCCAGAAAACTGTAATGCATTAAGCCCTGCATGTAAAAAAATGTTCATTTGTTCTAAGTTCAGTTTATTTATAGCCCACAGATCTCATCTAATGAAGTCTGCCAGATATAAGTCATCCTAAAGAACATAAATTAAGTTCTCAGATTAGCTGCTGTATTTATTGTTCTAGGTATTATAAATACTTCAGGTCCCTGCCTTATTTTGGACATGTCTCAATTCTGAAAAATGATATTCAGTTCAGAGAGTACATGCTACTTTGCTATTTATCATTTTGTGAGTTACACAACATATTCTGAGAAGAATAAAATGTACCTTTATATGCCTCATGAAAGTCCCTTTTTGAAGCAGCAAGTGTTTTGTTGACCTGTCCATCAGTCGGGGAAACCATGAAGACTAACTGTTACTTGGGAAAAATAAATGTGCTGCACTGGTTCTTTTTGTTCTGTGAAAATCAGCTTGATTTCTTTCCAGTGTCCTGACCTCCTAGCTTCCTATATCAAACCCAGATAAGCCACTTACGGGCAACAGAGTTAGATAGGTGCTTATACATTTTTCAGGAATCTAAACCAAGAGGAAGGAGTTCTGACCTGTGGACTCCAAAGGCACAAATCACTGCCTCAGCTCACAGCCTGCACTGCCCTTGCCTGTTACCTCTTCCCTGCAGTTGTTTATTTAAGAAAGTAAACAGTTAAGATTTGTCCCAACTCTCCAGAGAGAGCACCCTGCTGTGACAAGAGCTAGGCAAACACCTAACAAACAGACAGTTCCTGCTCCAAAAGGCTTTCAGCTTAAAACTGATTACAGTTCCAGTATGTTTACAGTAACTATTATTTGTGCGCAAGAACTCGCAGTGTTAACCTCTTCCTGAATCCTAAAGCCTCAATTACTAGCCAGTTAATCAATGTAGTGGGGCACTGAGAAAATGTGTAACATAAGAATGAGATTAATACTTGGTCTAAAGTTATGACTCTAGAAAGGTAGTCAGTGCTAGAAACTCCAGGAAGTCTACTAGAGTGACTACTATTGGCCTGTTACAAGGATATTTGCACAGATGTTGCGGGGAGAAGGACCAATACCAAACTCTAAAAAAGAACTGATGCCAGCATGGACACTTCAGTTTTTCTTTGGTGGAGGGAACATGCTAAAGAAACAATTTGAAATGGTCTAACTGACAGGTAGAAACACTGCAGACCTGTACATACACGGTGGACACCATTTATAAAACAGTCATTAAAATATTTATTGAGTATTGTAAATTTTTCATCTTTCTAGTATAACAATATGAGCTAGAGACTATCCCTAGGTGAAATCAATCCCCCCCCCCCAAAAAAAAAAAAAAAAAAAAAAAAAACTTCAGCAAAATATCTGTACAGCACATGACTGAAGTGCTTTATTTAAACCTCTATTGTGTTGCTCAGAAATGCTGTGCTGTGGTGAAGAATTTCACGTGAACATCACACTCCATTTACTGACAACCCATCCTTGATTCAGTATGTTGCAGGAAGGTGGGAGGCCCAGCAATGGACAAGTTATGTCTGAATTTTTTGCTGGAGCAAAAGAACAGAGACATGAATCACGTGTTTCCCCTCCTCTGTGATTGCAGGCCCCTTCGATGACTGTATTTCACTTGCTGGTACTTCACCAGCCATTGACAGGATAGTGATCCATTCCTTCCTGCCTGCCTTCGCTGCTGCTCTGCCTGCCTCCCTGTTCTGTTTTGCAACTTCATGGTGATATTTTGGTTCTCTTTATCCTATTACTGGAAAGGATTTCTCACACTGAAGGGAGATGAGACATTAACATAGAGCTGTTTGCCAGCAGCTGTCTGCTAAAATGGAGTGGAGACATCTCAGAGCCTTCCCAGTAACTTGGGTACAATCTCATAGCTAAAGCTTTAACGCCTGTGAGTTTAACACACAAGTGTGGTACCTTACCATGACTGGGACATGCCATTAGGCAAACTGTTTAAGCTGCTATTTTTTCAAGTACTCCTCAAGTTCTAGATATCCCAGTTTGGTGGCTGCCTTATTTGAGAGAATCAGGGGCTGAGCATCCACAATGCTGGTAAAAAGCACTCAGAAATGGTCTCCTAAGAAGCTATTTTTAAAAGCACTGATAGAGATTGCTCTGTAAAACGCAGACAATATCCAGGAGTATTGTGAAGCACCTTAGTGCTTACCATGTGGCTTGAGGTCCTTGTATGGAGGGACTAGAGAAATGCCAAGTGTTGCTCTGTCCATCATCCCTGTAACTGGAAAAGAAATACAGATGGGCAACATGGGTTTCTTGTGTCTGCTCTTCCCAGACTGCAACCTTTACTACTTGAAATTGCAGTGCCATCCAATATTTTTCCAGCTGCCTCTGTGCAGACTGTTACATTAATCATATAGGAATACAGGTTGGGAAAGCAACCTCAAACAGCCTTCCCAGGCCTAGAATTTGGCATGAGGAGGCATATATAGTCCCTTGTATAGACGTATGAGATGAAGCCCAGTGTAAAGACATCTTCTGAGCCCACAGTAGTTACGTCTGTGAGGGCTATTCCCTCTCCATTTCCTCTAGCTATTTCAAGATGGCAGGAGGAGGAAGAGATTAGCTTCTTCCCCCACACAGGTAGGGTCACTGTGACATCCAGATGTATCCCTGTTGGGGAAAGCTTCTCACTGCCCCTAAAGATAGCTACAGACAGGATACACATTGTTTACAATTGCTTTCCAAAACCCTGTAGCCTTGTCATTGTTAGAGCCTTAATTTGCACAGCAGCTGGGTCCGGCCTAAGAAATCATTATGGGTTGATTTTATGGTCATTGTTGCTAAGGTTGGAGTACGAAGATGGGATTAAAAGCAAATGTCTTAGTGCTAATGTTTGCCTAGAGTGTGAGACAACACATTGGCTTAGAGACCAATACCTTTCCCCAGAGTTTGTCTGAACACTTAAAGATACAAACCAGGAGGAGTGCTGAGCAATTTATGAGATGTGTTTCAGTGTTACCTTCTGAGTGGGACCAATGCACAGAATCTCAACAGAAGCCAATTTACGTAGAGATGAGAGAAATGGGCTTAAACCACAGTTTCCACTGTTGCAAGATTCAGGGTGAAAAGAACTAAACATGATGCACTAAACATGAACTCCTGCACCAAGACAAGTGTAGATGGTGGATGCAGGAAGCTAGAGAGGGGAAAGAGGAAGAGCTGACACTGAAGAGAAAGTAAAGACCAAAAAGAGGAAGAGAAAATATTCTGGAAAAACTCAGAAAAGAGAAATTGCAAAGGCATATATTTATACAAGTAGTTATTCCAAGTTCTGCAAAAATCCCAAGAGGCAGCAATGCCCATTTCTTTGTTTGTAGCAGTTGAATAACAAAGGTCTCTAACTTCCCCCATGGAACTACACTCACCACTGCCCAGGAGAAAGTTTCCTCTAAGAAACACCAACAATGGGTCTCATTTTGTGAGCTGTGATCTCACAGTCTCTCGTGGAGCTGGCAGGTCTTCTGACAATGTGATTACCTTCATTAAAAAGTACGGCTTGAGGAAACCACCACCCACTGCAGTATATCCAATACTCCTTAGATGCAGTAGAGCGTTTGAATTATGGCTTTCAGCAGCTAAGGAGCCACCATGTTTCTTCACAGCTGTCATGCCTACTAAACTGCTGGAGCTGCAGCTGCTAGGCCTTGCAAATCAAAATCATGAGAATTTTTGATGGCTTTTTTTAAAGGAGCTTCTGTATGTGTCAGCAAGGCCAGAATCTCCTGATTTTCCATTATAACTTATTAAAGAAAGAACAGGTCCAAGCTGAATTCTGTGTAACCACTTCTTCAGAACACGATGGCCCAAGCATACCACTCTGGCAATGTGAAGGGTCTTCAAAATGAATATTTTATATTCACAATGTGTGTTCATGGTGTTCACAACCACTGTAATGTGTTTTTATCCTGTCACAGTGATATAGACAAATCTTAATCATAGGAGAGTAATCCCTGCTGGAAAAAAGAAGGAAGAAAAATAAACAGTTGCCCAAATAATTCTCGAGTTAGTAATTTTTTTTAACCAAAAGCACAGAATTTGTATAGTGAAAGCTAAGGCCTACCAATATCTAACACTTCATGTATCTCTAAGACCTAATTCATGATACTAGAGTTGAATTTGTAGTGAAAAGAAACTAACAAATGTAGCAAAACAGTCCCCTAGGGCATTAGAAACAGTCACATAAGCTTTCTCCATTTCACATGTGAATATGGATTTACAGAGAATCATTCAATTTGTACATAAATGAAGAGAGATAAAGCTGCAGAAGAATAATTTCTTAAAAATTTGTATCATAGAGATATCGTATCGTAACATTCTAAAGCAATAAAAATAGGTTCTCTCGGGTATTCAAATTTATTTTCACTCACTAATAAAAGATATCTGTAGCCCTGTCTTTGAGAAGATTTTGTGATTATACATCTTATTATTGCAGTTGTTTTTTTCCTTTAAAATACACTTACTTCCTTAGTCTCAGATACATTTCAGGATTAAGCATGTGCAAACCTGTATGCACCTCTACACGTGTACTGACTTTCAGAATATCTTGCCTATTATTCTATGATTATTTGAATTTTATGCTTTCCTGACTCTGAGCCTAGGTCTTTTTTTTTTTTTCCTTCTTTTTCCCTAGGATAAATTTTGCTGCTTGGGCATTTGTTTTCTTTGTGTGGCTTTTCTGCCCCAAAATGGAAATGTTCCTTCAGCATTCCTCTTAACCTCAATCTCCAAAGTGCAAAAAGCAGTTCAGATATTTCTAACACAGCATTTTTTTAATAAGAAAATATTATTGCATCAGGAGGAGTATGCTTACAGTGGAACATGTTGCTTGTTTCAGTGTGTTGGCATGCTCATTGCTGTTTTCTCTTACCCTATCTGACAGTTAAAGTTTGTGTCTCAGAACGTGATAGAACTTCAGGGAGATTGTATAACCCCAGAATTGACGTTGCACCAGAGTTACATCTGATTACAGAAAAAAATTGCATTGACTACTTAGTTTAAGAATTAATTATATTTTAACACTGCATTTCTGTAAAATGTCATAGCGAAACAATGTTCACACCCTTTTGCACAATGTCATCAATTTAGTGGAGCTTGGTTTTATAGCAGGGAGCACTGAAAGAAATCATCAGGGAAAATGACAGTGTCTTCATACAAGCTTGTTGGTAAGGCACTTCCGAAAATTTTAAATAACTCCTGTATCATCTAGGAAATCATTGCAGCTAGGGAATAAATGTTCATATTTCTTTTATAATTAAAGAGCCTTTAACATTTCCCTGATATACCCTTCCTGATTTGGTAAGTAGCATTGCGTTTGATACTTCAGTTTTATCTGGATCTTGTAGCTGGAGAATACTGTAGTCTCCTTCAGTAGGACCCTAGTGTCTTGCTGGATGTCATCATCCTGTACTGAGGTTAGAAATATGGACAAGATTTAAGCTGTAAACAGTATGTATCTTATTTCTTGTGTTTATTTGTTCCCACACCTTTCTGGAGACATAAAAATGCAAGATTACGAATTTCTGAAACATTTTATTAAAAAATCATAAACTGGGTTTTTAGTTTGGGAATAAACGACCACATCTCCTGAGCTGCATGCTGCTGTTTTTCAAGGAAAATACAATTCTTTGAGTTCTGGCCAATGCTTAGCTTCTGAAACTGCTGCCTGACACAGGAGACATGCTGCCAGTCAGACTGCCAGTCCAACTGCCAGTCAACCCATCAGCATCATTTTGCTGCTGTGCAAAATGCCCACTGGACTCCTAACCCTGTTCAGGCTGAGTGATGGTGTAAGGCAGGGACTGAGGATTTGTGGTGGAGGAAGAAAGGCCAGGGAAAAGGAATCCAAACTCTCTTTCTCTACTATAGAAATTCATTTTTTATTGCTGTTGTTATTTAATAAAAAGCACAGCTACGCAATTAGAAAACAATCAGTTTTAATATACCAAATGTTTGTGTGTTTTGACATTTACCAGTATTAAGCATAGACGAAAGGACAGCTGAGTAATTGCAGTAAAAGAAGGAGTAAATGCCACTTGAAAATATGCACTTTTTCTAAGCTTATGGCTCTTTGACATCTTGTATTGTTGGTTCTTTGTCTGTAAAAGGTTACCCACCTCCAGTTTATATTGGTAATTTGCCTTATGCTTCCTACTGCCAGTGGTGCTTCTTAGGTAGATGGCAGACAGCAGCAAGTGCTGTTATTGCAGGCAGGTGTTCCTTTCTTCACAGAGTGCTGGGGTTTCTCCTTTCTAATTTTCTCTGCATACATTCATTAAAGTACTGTTTGTTCAAAGTTAAGGCAACCCGGCATCTGAGTCAACCCCACACATTCTCTTGTTCTGCTTAGAAAAATACGTCACAAGTCTGTTTTATTTATTCATTAGGGGGTAAGGGCAGAGCGTCCTGGTAATATCTGGCTTCAAAATGCATTTGCTGAAACCACAGCTAGGCTGAAGACCGCCTGAAGGATTTTCACTCTGGCTTCAGACATCTATCACCCCATAAATTCAGTAGGTTCTTGATAAACATGGAAAAAGGATAAACTCCATGCAAAAAGTCTGAATTCCCATAGCCCTGAACTGTCCTCTCTCTGCCCATGCGGTATGTGGAGCTCCTAAACAAAGCATTGGAGTTAAACACTCAGATTTAGATTAAATTAATAGGAATTAACAGACATTACTCCAACTTGCAAGACTGGGAGTAACCTAAACATTTTATTCTGTTTGAAAGCAAACATTTTTCTTCGAGCTCTTCCAAACTTCCCCAAGTCTTTGTCGCCAGCCACCCTATCTAAACAAATCAAAACAAACTCTGGGCACGTGTTCCTTGCTACCACAATAAACAGCTTGTTTTAACCAGTGATTCCCCCCCCCCCCCCCCCCCGCACACACACACACTTTTCTCCTGCACTTGTTTGGAAAACAGCCTCAGCACATAAGATGGCGAGTCATCCGAAGTACTAACAACATTTAAATCAGTTCACGGTAAGCTTCTTAGGACGGAGAGGCAAGGGCCCGCAGAGGACGGTCCCCTTAGGGTGCTGATCCCCGCTGCGCCGTCGCCCTTGCGCAGACCTGACGAAGCTGCTGAAGGCAGCTTGTCCCTCGGAGGAAGGGCGCGTAGCAGCCGGCGTGTGCCGTGAGATAAGACCGCGCGCTCCGGGGCGGCGGTGGGTGTGCGGCCTTCCCTCGCAGCAGGGCACGGCGGCTTCCCGCTCTTCTGCTGAGAGATTGAGCCGGACTGCTCACCTGCTCCGCAAGGCAGAGACTCAGCTGTTTGCCTGCCTCCCTAGTGAGGGACGCTGAAACAAGCTTAAGGTTTTTGAATCCCTAAAGAGCAAAGGAGGGTGTTTTACCTTGGATCGAGGTGACCCCAGCACGTGCTGCAGTACGCTGCAGGACTTTCACCAGGTTGCAATGCTTGCCGGTTGTCACCGGTTGTGCAGCGCGGTTTTCCACCACCTCAGTAGCCACGGCGAAAGAGTTTACATAAGCCAATGCTTTAGAGAGCAGCTAAAAAGATTAGCTGAAGGTGGGGGGGGGGGAGTCTCTCCCTCTATATATAGCTTATAGCTTATAACGAACATAAGCAGTTTCTCAATTTGGATTCATTTTTTGCTCAAAAGGTTAGGTAAACAGATGAACAGGCAAAGATCTACAGTAGATATATGAGAAAAATAATTTAAGTGGAACGTAGTATGGTCTTTCTAGCTTGTTTTTCTAGCATCGTCTTTTCAGGAAATCTTGTGCTGCCTGCTGATTGGTACTTGTGACTCCCTCACTAGTAATTTTGACACGGTATTTCACGTTCGCTGCGCCAGGAGTAGGAACCGTGTCGTGTGCTGCTTTCTGCCTGAGTTCACAATGCCCCTGAGCCCGTTTTCAGGGCAGTCAAGTGTGAATACATCTTTTAAGAAGTTTTACCTGTCTCACCTGGGAAGTAAGAGTGATGCACACCTTTTTTACCCTTGGGAATGAACTTGAACCCAAACAGCACTGTGAGAGGACCTCCAGGTATTCTTTGAGTCTGGCTGAACACAAACTTTCAAGTTTTTGCCAGGGTTAAAGGTTTTCTGCTGCGTGAGTCCAGACTGCTTGCACTACTAAGCTCAGCTGCCTGCACATGTATGTACTCTTGCTGGAGGGATTTTCTTTCTGATGAGCTGCAGACCCTCTCTGACACGATAAGATGCAGCCCTGACAGCAAACGATGGCAAAACCTGACACTGGTCTCCTCCCCTGTGAATATGGGTGAGCGAAAGCAGCAAGAGCTGCACCTGCCCACTTCAAGTTGCTCAGCAAGTGCTAAGCACTGGTGAAATGTAAGAGCTCAGTGCTCCCATATCAAGGTTTAATGTGACAGCTTCTTCTTAGAAATTTATTTCAGTGGCCATTCTGGGATAATTCATTCAGAGCAGTTATTGTGCAATTCCTCTGACAGACCGTACTCGTGAAATATGAGTGTCCAGTGAGGCATCTGTTCTGGCAAGGAGAATTTCGAAATGTAAGCGAGCCATCCATGCAGCCTCGCATCAGAAATTGTTTTTATTTCTCCTTATTTCTAGTTGTCTTTGTGAGAAGAACAGCAGGTCTGGTTACAGCACCAGGGGAAATTAAACTGACAGAGCCAATTTGTCCTCATAAAATAAATAGAAGTGGCCTTTAGATTTAAAGCGTGTGATTTCTGAGGCAGGAGAAGGAAGAACAATTAAGATCACTCACTAGATTAAATTCCTTACAATTGCTGGTTATAAAATAGCCACTCACACATGAGGCATCATCCAAGAAAACTATTTATTTTAGAAAAGTATTTGTTACAAAGAAGAATTCTGTCAGATTAGTTTCCCTGCCTGCTGTAAGCAGATATGTTACGCTCTCTCCTGAAAATTGAAAACTGGCTCATGAGCAGGCCTGACCTGACCAGAATCACAGACGAATTGAGACCTGCACAGAGAACTGTTTCCCACTGCCTGATCTGTGCTTGCTCCATCCCTCACACTGTGCGGGGTTTGTTTTCTGGTCATGCAGGGGAGTTAGAAATTGGAGCTAGATGCAGTAGCTAGAAATGGCATGCATGCCTTAAACTCAGGTTCCCAGGTCTGTCTTAGAGACAGAAGCCTTAGAAATGTAGAAGTCCAAAGCTCTGCTTCAGTGTTAACATTGGTCTGTCAGTCCTTGCACCAAGACTGGGAGGCAGAGGAGGACTGCAGAGTTATTCCAGTTTTATGTGGACAGAAGCCCAAAGAATGGGACAATTACCAGGAAAGTGGAAGACCACAGAACTAGTCATTGACCAGACCTGGCACTGATAATGGAGAAACCTTACTGTATTTCCAGTATCTTCATCTTTTTACTCTGGATTTCTTGGACCTGATATTCTCTGATCTAAATAATAACCAGTATTTGTTTCTCTGCTGGCTTGGTGAGGTAAATTTGTAGAGAAGGTATGAAAAATGAGAAGGAGATCTTCAAAATGTTCAGTAATCTTCAGTAGTTGTATGCTCAAGTCCCAATTTTACTTATAAGAGCCTGCTATCTGGGCTCTTTTAATTTTACAGCCCCAGTAAAATTTGGCAATGACAGATTTGTGGAAATGATACAGTTTGAAGGTAACAAGCTGCAATGTAGACTTTGGTGCTGTAAGAACTTCTTTCATGTGCAGGCAACTTTGTTGTGACACAGAAGAGAGAGGTAATACCTTCGCTAATGAGATTCATGTCCTGAAAAGGTTGTTGATACAGAAGAAAAGGAAGGGAATACTTCTGGTACTTGTTTTCATCCACTGTTGTGCATTTTAAAGTTAGTGGTCAAATAAGTGATCTCACAGAGTCATATAGAGTGTTTATTTCCTGAACAAGGAAGGAATTGCAATAGGATTTATTTAGTTTACTTTAACCTTTTATACAATTTCCATAGAGAAGAATACCTTTTTTTTTTTTTTTTTTGTTCCAAGTATATTTTAAGAGTTAACCCTTTGCAACAGGTTGTAACTGCATCAGTGTAGTTCAAATGCTGTTGTGTATCTCCTGTAGAAACGGGCTACTAAGAAAGAACATGAGAATCTCACTGATGCCAAGGACATGTGTCCCTATAACTGTAAGATTATGTGAGTGCTGCAATTTTGTTACTGCTTGATGAGGATGTGTAACGGTGCAAATCTCTGTTTCCACCAGACTTTACAAAACGTTATGGCCCTAGCCATTAACACAGACTACAACCAACAGCTAAAACAGCTAAAACCTGAGACGGTTTCTCCCAGAAATACTCTTAGGATAGTAGGTACCTCATGGAGTATGTTGGACATTCACCAAGGAAGTTTGTTTTGAACCACAGGTGCACTGCAGCTCTAGGAGGCCTTTGCCAAAAAGTGGCCCTGCATCTTCTTTGCTTACATGTTTCTTCTTGCTATACAGGTTTCATCCTGGCCTTGACAGAGGCGGTTGTGCAGCCAGTTAGAGACTTTAAAGCCTTTTTCGTTGAAAAGTTTTAGAAGAGCTCTAAAACTACACATGACCTGCCATGCTGGGAGAAACTTTTGGCTACAAACCTAAGCATCTTCAGATCTGCAGCCAAAAATAGGATCTGCCTGTCCTGCATTACATTTTAATATACATTGATCCAGCTGCAGAACTGAGTATCCCTAGCTTTAATATACATTTGTGCTACAAATTTAGAAGATCTATGGCCTGAAACTGGTAAATCACTCAGAATTGTATTTTTATTTTTATTACAGCAATATGTAGGAACTTTCTATTCTGGGCTGATATAACATATATTCCACATTTTATTACTTTAAATGTCTATGTTAATGCAGGTTGAAACATTACATAAAACAGGATCACTTATCCAGAAAGTCGTTAAGTAAGAGATTTCATTGCAATATAAACTGCTTCTGTCAAAAGGAAAGCAACAGACTCTCTCTTTTGTGATATAGGTTTAAAGATCAGTTTTTGAAAGCACATAATCATACAGTATTGGACTAAGACACTCCTTTTTTCCCGGACACTGGGGCCAGCATCACTCTGTCCTTAATAATTTTGTCCTTGATATCTCCAGAAGACAAATCTGTCAACTGCTCTGTGAATCTGTGATACTTATGTAGACTCTCCACTAGAGTTTAATCTTCGTACCCTTGCCACCTCTCAATAAGATGTGGTTAGAGGGGCCTGTGATTCTATGACTTCCTAATGCAGCTCACAGTCACGCAGTAGAGGCAGTTTAAAATACAGATGTGTTAAGAATCTTTGCACTTCTCGTAAGTAAAAAAGGATCATTTTAAAGTATTCTTAGACTACTCTGAGATAGGCTTTTGGTATTTTTGTTTGTTTCCTTATCATTCAGATTTTTCAAGTTTATGTCCAAGCTTTTTACTTCAACTAAGAGAACTAGAAACAGTTTTGAAAGAAACTTGAGGTTCTCTTGGAGGGGACTAGGGCTTTAAGGAAAAAAAAATCAAAAAGCAACCTTAAAATTAACAGTAATGGTGGATCTGGATTTCTGAGAAAAATAGCAGTTGGGTGATCTGTTTTCTTTTCTAGTTGGTTTTGAATCCAGCTATAGCAAAAGAGGATTGAGTAGTGTGTATCTGCTATCTTAGCTACTAAGCTACACCACCATATGTATATCATAGACAAGGTGTTCATTATCAATAACCAGTCCGTTCTTGCAACATACCAATATGTTAAGGAAATGTTATTATTCCTGATCTATAGAATTAAATTACATATGTAACAGCTGTTAAAAGAAAGACTATTTCCCAAAGCAGCTTTCATGGATTTTAATGAAAATCAAGTATCTGCATGTCAAGTGGCTGCTCTTCAGGAGACTATAGCAAATTAGTGACTTAAGCACTATCCCCTGCATACTTAGACAGTGCTCCAATTACAGCACTGTCCTCCAGTGACCTCCAGAGCACAAAGGGCTTTGGACAGTCTGTGGCAGGGACAGTACATAAGATACATATCTTGTGACCTTCTGCTCCTTCATTGACCAAAGGTGGAGCAGGGTTACTTGAACTCTGCATTTTTTGGGTGGTAGAAAGTGACTGATAGTCACCTGCCTAATGATAGAGTATGTAGACCAAATTAGGTAGAGTTTTAATGCCCCTTATTTACTCTCAGCTGTTTGCTCTTGTCTCCGAGGAAACATCACAAAATTTCGCAGTGAACAGATCAATATGGAGCTGCAGAAATTTCATTAAAAACCTGTAAAATTTTATAGAGAATTCAGTTTCTCTGTAAGATATTTATCTTTCATCATTCTGTAGAATTCTTCAGTGATTGAAGGAAAAAAATTTGTATGAAAAAATTGCCATTGTGTATTATGGTTTTGATTCCTTGCCCAGACAGCTGATATTTCTGCGTGAGGCGTGGTATAAAAGTACCCAGTATTTCCCGTCATTCTAAGCCCACCAAGGACAATTTGATTTTTATGTTTGCATGAGAACAGGTGGGATTTTTTTTTTTCCTGTGAGAACCTTATTTCTTTTCTGTTTTCACAGAGTTATTCAGCAGATGACAAGAAACTTCTTACTTACCGATTTTAAGATTATAAAGACAGAGGGTTGGTCAGACTTGCCTCATTTACCATGGTTTGGACAGGTGGTCAAGCATAGGATGAAGTGAGCCACCAAGGTTCTCAAGGGTTCTCAAGAAGGAAATTCCCATGGCTTCCCAATTTTTGTCATTGCTGGCAGAGGATAGATGTTCAATAAGCTTTGACTACCAAGCCTCCAGGAAACCTAATCCATGAATATTCAGATAACAGTAGCCTACAGGCAGCAATAATAAACAAATACTGTGCTATAGAAAATATTGTACTTTCTGTCACCCTCCATTTCAATTTATTAATTATCTCCATCTTCAGATACGTCATCTGTGGCTGACATTTTTTCTACAGATCTGGAGACCATTGCCCTAATCTGGGTCTTCTGAAAGCATAAGGTTACCAAAGTTGCCTTTCATTTCAATTTACATTTAAGCCTCTCCCATGGAAAGAATATAGTCAATCTTTTCTTGTCTCTGAGTAGGTAAAAATTACTGCTTGGAGCCTATGTCTTTCACAGCAGCTGTTCTTGTAATTGCGTCTTTGCTCACACAAAGGCAGCTGCATCACACACGCACACACACACACTTAAAAATGTAAACTCTTACTTCTGCTTGTTGAAAATGTGCCTTTGGGTCGAATCTGCACAATATTTTTGAGGAGAACTCTGTAGCTCTGTTACAGGTAATATGAAATCACGCACTTTCTGAGTAGCCTGAATTGGCATTTTCCTTCTAAAACATCCTGTTTGTGTGAACGGGCTGGTGGAGTGGACTGCCCCATTTCTTGAAATCAGCCCTCCCTCAGTCCATGGTGTCACAGTCACGTTAGGAGCTGCAGAAGGAGTTTGACTTGACGAGCCAAAAAAAGAGTGAAGGCTTTTGTAGGAAAAGACTCTTTTTGTCTTGCCTCAGAGCTTATAGGAACAGAGAGGGAGAAAGGGTAAACTAAGTTTTCTGACCTAAGAAGTTTTATCTTCATTAAGCCTTTGTCATTTGAAAGAGGGAGGAATATTCTAAATATCAGTCATTTTCTCCCATGACTGCTGTGGAATTCATAGCTCTTTGGCGAGCCTGTCCACTATAGACAGTAGGCAGAGCTTACTGAAATTTACAACTTCCTTTTTTATTTATGCATAATACAGCAGAATTGGTTCTAGAGATAAGAAATACTCTCATATACCCTGTATATGTGATAACCAAGAAAACCACCCACGTGTTCAGTATATGTATTCTTTAGACATTGCTAGTAACATCTTTTAGCTGAATTCTTTAATTGTTCTGGAGGGGTGTTCTCACTAGTTAAATATGTTACCATCTTTTACACCATAAATCAAACTTTGGTTGGTAAATACACTTTCAAGGGTTTCTGTTCAGCTTCATCTTTCACCTGTTTAGTACTGAGGTAAATTCAACAGAGCACTGTGAGCAGTCACATTTAACAGCAACGACATTCCTGGTTTCTGTGGGGCTTGATACACTGTGGCTTTTTGTTGATACTTCTGTGCATGGACCAGGATAGCCTATTTCTAGCTCTTGAGAAATGAGGAAGGTTATTTTAGAATAAAACATCCGAAAGCCAAGATAATACAATATTTTCTTCTAATTTTTCTTTTTCTTTCTTTTCTTTTTTTTTTTTTTTTTGGTAATGGACACTAACTCCATAGTGCCAGTCTCATTTAATCACTTCAAACATTGAAATCATGGTTACAGATGGAAGAGTGGACTAATAAAAAATGCATTTTTGAGCTTACTTGGGTAAGGAGTTTTGTCTATTCCCCTTTCCCTCTAAAGCAACTTGACTCAGAATGTGTCAAATTTCTGTTTGTACACATAAATCTGAGGTGTTGCCTACCGCTTAATGGAGAGCCTTTTTATGGCTGTGAAAATTCTTCAAGCAAACATTTCCAATCAGATACCAAGTAAGCAGTCTGAGAAATACTAATGACATGAACTCTTCATATAGCAGCTCTCAGGTCTATAATTATCTTTTCAACATTAAATGAATTAATTAATATTTATTTGATTTTTCTCTAATAAAAGAAAAAGCTTCAGCTTAGGGACTGCAGAGTTACACTCTTCAGACTGAGCTGTTTAAGCTGGAATAGAGTCAGTTCAGTTCACAGCATTTTTCTCCACCATTATCTTAATTCTCCACTTTGCTGAAAGAGCAAGTGATGAATGTCTTAATCAAATAATATCCCAATGTAGTCCAGATGTGCTGTAGGTCATTTAATCAGTGGCTTTTCAACAGGAAAAGAAGGAATAATGAGTCTCTGGTTGAAAGGGGGCAGGGGCCTGGGACAGAGGGACAGGAAGCAGTAGGTGCTGAAAGGGAATGTCTTGCTCCCCAGGGTTTCTCAAGTCATTTTTCCAAATAAGAAATCACAAAAAATTTTCCAAGTCTAACTTCCAATGAAATATTCTTCTACAGGAGATGGTAAGATAGCTTTAATGTATAGTTTGTGCTGTGAACAAAGTTTACATGAATTTGCTAACTGCTCACAGTGCCTGACTCACATGGTAGGTCATTTATATAGCCTGGGGACAGCAATGGCATGTGGAGAATTTACCAACATCCTCCTTACAAGAAACTGTAGGCTTTTGGCCTCTTACTGATAAAACTGTTCTCTAGAATCTCTATTATTTGACTTCTTTTTCTCTTAAATGTTGTTTATTTGCTAGCTTTTTTTAAAAAATGGTACATTAAATTCCACTGATTATTTTGACTACATTGGACTGATTTAACATGATAGCAGTTTTCATTTTGTGGGTTTGAATGTTTTTGAATGGGTATTTTTGTGTGTATACAATCCGGAATGTGAAAATTATGTACATGCCCTTAAAGAAAGGGCTTTATAGATACCATCAGAGTTATATTTATCAGAGTTACAAGGTTTGGGCTCTTTGGTAAAATTTGTAGCTTGTAGCCCAAATGCTGTTTTCACTGTTATGTATTTCTAGAAAAGGGCAATGCAGTGAAAGCATTTTTGTGTGGTAATGTTTTCCTGAGGAGCTCTGGAGCGCAGGGACCCATCAGAGAATGTGGTTCAAGTGAGGTATTTCCTTTGACTGCTGGGGAGAAGGTAATCCATCAGGTGCTCAAACCTGTTGGCTGGTTCAGCTTTGATACTCTAACTCTCCCAAGACTCACTGCCTGCAGCAAAATAAACACTGTCCTACTCTTCGTCTTCCAGGCAGACCAAACTGCCAACCAGTTACTTCGGCGTGCTTTACTGATAAGATTTTGCTGTGTCTGGTCTTACCTGGTGGCTGAGAGCAGCCGTAACAAGTCCTACAGATAGAGTCAAAGCATTGATAATAATTCTAAACCTTTTTCAACTTTGAAAGAGAAATACACAATTAGCCTTCTTTCCCCACATTTATGAATATAATTTATTGCTTTATCCCTCTCTACATTTTTACTCCTTACTATCAAACTCCAGCAGATCTTGAGTAGTCATACCCCTAAGAAGTGCAGGAAGTATAAATTAAACTTTATGAAACAGTCAGTAAAACACACTATCATCTTCAGCAGTTCATGTTTATGAAGTAGGAAGTGAATAAAAGTGAAAAATACATCTATCTTTATCTTCATTTATAGAAAATCGTAGAGTTGGTAAGTTTGGAAGGGACCTCTGGAGATCATCTAGTCCAGCCCTCAAGCGAGTGGCCCATACGGGTATCCAACCCATGACCTTGGCATTATTAGCCCCATGTGCTAGCCAACTGAGCTAAACTGTTATGCTTGTTCATGGGTACTCACTTCAGTTAAAACATTCAGTTCCTTCTATATTGCCTTTGAAAGTAAGCAGTGAAAGCACTTCTGCACAGATGTATGAGAGCTCATACATCATCTTTCAGATAACACAGTTTAGGCCATTTATAAAAGATTTACAGAGCTGTATCCACCAGTGGAAGAACTTTTATCATCAGAAGATTTAAATTTTATACTCATACATCTCAGAAGGCTTCCTTCCAAACTTACTGCACGTTTATCTCTGTTCCTCCGATTTATTAAAACAGTTTTCTTAGCAGTCATCAGATCTGCTAGGAAAATAAGTAAACTGTATTGTCTTCCGTGTTCATTCAGTGCCTTCCTTCCGCCTTTGTCTAATCCAAATTCCGTCCTGAAGACATCTCTGACTTTCCCATGTACCAAAATGGTTAACAAGCTAGTATTTTTCTCAAGATCTCACATTTACAGAAAGGGTTATAGCTTCATTCTTTAGATGGAATGGGAAGCCCCCAATTCAAAAGACTAAGGAATTTTGGAAATCTCATTGTCTCATTGTTTCTTGTGCAAGTGACCGAAAAGGTCACCCCTTCCTTGCACTGACATTGTCTTGGCATGTTAGAGAATATGGAAAGTAAGACTTAGTTTAGTATCCTTTCCACTCCCTGCTGAGCTTAGATCATGCTTTACCAGAGTAGTTGTTCCATCTCTGACATATGTTAGGTATATTTCAGTTGCAGAATTGCATGAATCTGATTTTCCATTCATACGTGTGCTGCTCAAGTCGATATCTATATTGGGCACACTATTAAGCTGGATATCTTTCTATCTTTATTCAGCTGGGATTTCTCATTCTTCACATCAAACCAGTGGCTGAACATAAAAGAATACTCCTAACAACAGAGGTCTGAGCTCAGATCCACTAGCGCTGACTGAGCAGAGTCTATCCAAGTGGACTCAGCAAATGTAACAGTTCACAGTGAAAAGACCTCATCTATGACCTTTAACTGTGAAGCCAAAATTCTCCCTCTGTTCATTAAAAGTTGTTTCATACCTTGTGTTCCCTGCTATATAATGTACAAACTTCTAATTGAGTAGTGCTCCCTATGTGTTAGTAAGATAGAGTGTTCTTCATTTCCTCCAGCAAATCATTATACTTTCGTTGGTAACAGTGTGCTTCAGGAGATCATATTTACCATTGCAGGTGACTTAGCAACACAGCATATGTAAATGGAAATATCATGGCTTTTGGAAACTTTCATTCATGTTTGAACAAAGACAGATTTTAGAAGCAAGGCACTGAGAAGTAAGACTTCAGAAAAACATCTAACAAAGTGCTAGAAAGTAATAACCAATCAGCACCATCTATGTCAATTAATATGCTAATATTTTTGTGCTGGTTTATTTCCCATGCCTTCAAACAGGATGTGCTGCATGGTTATTCTGTCTGGGGAGGAAGTGCGTGAAGCAATTGAAGAGATAGTATTTAGCTGTGCTCTGCTTTTGAGATAAAAATCAATTTGGAAGTGAAAGGAGCATCAGTATTGGACTTTTAACTGATGAAAGTGATAAGAGTTGAGAAAAATATTCTTCTGTATGAAAAGCTTTCGTATACTGCATTTACCACTCCAATGTTAGAGGAAATGAGCAGTGCAGAGAACAAGAAAATGGTCTTTTGAATACAAGTTCTTGTAGCTGAAGTCATGTTACCACCATTTTACTGATTTCTCGTGTGCCAGAAGCTTCTGTTGCCTCAGAGTTTGTGAAGCGCTATTCTGGAGCTCTTCAAAGCATCCAGTTATCTGGTGCTGATAGAAAATGGGGGTGGTGGAATGTGACATTATGAAATGGTGCCACAGTTTCTGAATGAAAGTTTAATCACAGCTTCCTGTAATTTCAGATTTGCGTCTTGTTTACTTTAAAACTGAACAGAGCTTTTACATTGAAGCTGACCAGCCCCACGTACTGCAGAATCCTAGTCTGCTCAACTTGAATATATACTGCGTTGCCTAGCGCCAGCTATATAACAGCCATTCTTAAATACTTGAATGAGTTATATGACCCTCGCTTTTTTTCTTCTTCTTTTTTTTTTAATCAAAGGAGATACTTCCTCTAGTTTAGCAACTGGCAGCCTTTTGGTTGCTGAATACTCATTTCCATGTAAGTCATTTTGTCCATGCTTGTGCTTCATACAAGTACAGTTCTTTGCACAAATGAAAATATTTAGTAAAAAGTAATTGTCCATTTGGACTTTTTATTCCCACACATGCACAAGCATTTAATTGCAAGAGGGAAGGTATCTATTGTTCTTTTCCCAGCAGCAATAACTGAAATCCAAACAGATAGGGCTGCAAATTCTTCACAGAGCTCAGGTCTTTATTTTTAGAGTAAGAGAAAATAACTCACTTAAAAGATACAGTCACCTCCTACCTAGAGAAGATTGCTTCCAATTTGCATACCTTGGCTTTAATGGAAAGTAATTGGGGTTATTCCAGAGATGGAAACCTGGCTGCATAGAACAAGTTTAATCCATTTGTCACTGAGGGCACAGAAAATATTTGAGCTATAGAGAAATGTTAGAATATCATTCAATACATACTCTTCATTAAAATAGCCTGCCATATGGTATATGCTCACAATTAAAGTATTCATATTTTTTTCTCTTTTGACCCACTTTTCTCCATTCTTAATTTATTACACTAGCAAAAGAAAATTGGATTTTGATTTGATAAAAGAGCCTTATTGTGTATCACATGGGGAGGCTGAAGTTTGTGATTCAGCTGGAATGAAGAGTAATATTGCAAACCCTGTCACGTGCTTTCCAAGCAAATGCAATCATAACTCCTTCACTAATACAGACAAAACCAGACATATAGAAAACCACTTAGAAAATGTCACACAGCAAATTCTCAAAGTAGCAACTTATTTATGCTGCCAACATGCTCTATTACAATCTCCGTTTCAAAAGAATGCCCCCACCATTTTGTTTTTGCAGATAGTGTGATGTTGCATTGATTTGGGGGTGTATTGTGCATTTTTCTGAGGTAACTAGAGGGAGACGAAACTGCTTTTCATGAAGAAAATTTGCCAGCAGTATTGTCTCACTAGCTCAGTCAAGTCACTCAAGATTGTAGCCAGTTGCTCACAAAGAACGTTGCTTTTGACGCTCAAAGCTAATGGGTTTTAGTCACCAAAACAGTTTGCATCAGTGTATTGAATACACTGTGTACTGCTCTGTGAGAAGAACTGACCAGGTTTTGCTCCTTTGCAAGTGGGAGGATTATGAACGTTACTAATGAAGGGAGTGCCAGCCTCTATCCAACATGTCTTAATATCAACAAAGTTTAACCACAGGATTTGAGTGATTTTTTTTTCTCTGAAATTTGAATTTTATCTAATTTCATTAAGTGGAAAAATCTCCCTCTTTTTTTTTTTTGGGGGGGGGAGGGGGGAGAACATTTCAAAGGTACTTTCAAAAGTATTGAGGAGTCAGTAAAAAGGTGTCCTAGAGAAAATGCAACATTTTCACTCTGGCGCAAGAAAACAATATTTTGTTTGCTAGTGAATTTTTACTAACGAAAAGACGGAGTTCTTGCTGGAAATGTCAGTAGCAATCTTATTCCTCTCCATCCCAAAGGAATGGAGACTGTCACTGTCAACATCTCTTTTCTTTTCCAGTCCCAGGATTGGGATTTTCCCTTGCTGCTGCCTTCTCTTAACTCCGCACAACTGCTTTCCAAAACACAAGTGTTTGGCCCATTATCTAAACTAGTGTCTGCACAGACTCCCACCTGGAGCAGTCCTGTGCCTGTGGTGATGAGGGACACCACTGCATTTCCAGACCTAGACAGGATGGCTGCATCCTGTGGGAGTGTGCAAGGAGGAGAAGTGTCCATGGGACTGGACACTGCATGGTTTAGACTGTGATTCCCATCTAGAAATGGGTGGGATGGCAGCACCTTTCTGAGCACTGGGCTGGAGAGCAGAGAGATGAGAGATTGCGTTGAGTGGACGGGTAGCTGCAGTTACCTAAACTTTTTCTCCATCTCCTTTGCATAGTAGTAAATGTTAGTTGTGAGTGCTAGGCACCTTGACTCCACCACTAGGACAGAGTTAGTACCACTTCGCTTTTACTTTTCTTCCTGGTAAAGTCCTACAGCATTTTCCTGCAGTAGTGTTCTTCTACAGAAAATTTTGCCGTTCAGAGGGCGGGTGAGACAACCCCCTGACTTGGCTAGGAAGTTTCTCACTTGACCGGGTGACTGGAAGTACAGTGGTGCTGACAAGTTTGATATCTTCACAGTGCTTGAAACTCTCTCCATCTGTGGTGCAGATGATAACTGTCATCTTCAAAAGGAGAAGTTGAATGAAAACAGCCAAGTTCTTGAAATTTTGCCAGAGTCAGCCTCCAAGGAAATAGATCATTTGGTTCCTTCACATATGCAATGGGACATTGGAAAGGTAGGCGAAGACTGTAGGTGAGGAGAAAGGAGATGACTCACATCAGCAGGGAGATATGGATTGGCAAGTGGTTGCTGTGGTTTTCCATTACACTTGTGAACTCCTAGAGACATGGTGGGCCCAAGGGGCAGATCCAAGAACCAAAGGGAAAGGCTTGAACAAAGCACTAACACAATGATCTGGCAGTGGAAAGCAATGGTGGCACATGACCTCTTCAAATGAAAGTGAAATCTGAGGAAATAAGTGCGCAATGCTAGTGAGGGCAGGAGACCAATAGTGTTAAAATCTGTGCTGCAACTTGGCTGGAGTAATTGGTAGAAACCCACAATGAAGAGACAATATTTTAGTTTTCCTAAACTACAAAATGTTTTTAATTAAGGGTTTAATGAAATGTCTTTTTATATATATTTTTTTTTGCTTCCTTTTTTTGTCATGCTGGTGCTTCAGAAGAATGTGGATGTGGCTCAGAAGGCTTGCCTCCCACTTACTGTCATAGACATTTTCTGTTGCATGAAACAAAGGAAGGCACTGGTGTATTAGCTGGATTGCTCGTAGTACGCCCACATTTTTTCGCTCCTGAAAGAATTGATTGCACAAACACTTGCACTTTTGTAAATGAAGAATTCAACCAACAAGGAAATATGCTAATCATTTTCTAAGCTGCTAATAACTGCAGCTTACCAAAGTGCAGCAGCATTATAGAAATGACACCAATTACCCTGTTGCATCTTGACTTAGAGGGAGATGATTGCATATTCGGAGACTGTTTAAATGTGATAGTGACTTCCAGAAAACCTGGATCTAGATTAGCAGTATGGCAATCACTGTTACCACTGTATTTCTCACTAATATTAAGATTGAATGCGGGCCTTTTCCCAACTTACAGGCCTTTGTAGTGATACAGGCTCTGAAAAGTCTCCTCCCTATAGGCAGCAGACACAGAGTTGCTGGTACATATTTACTGCACATGGAACAAAAGCAGGCCCCTGGCAAGCTGGCCTCCTTCCGTAAAAACAGCCAAGGCGGGGGGCCATGTGCGTCCTTCTGCCTTCCTCATCCTCCACACCTCCTCTGACCTGCAGCAGCATCATCCCAAAATGCACCATTTTCCCAGGCCCTTCCAGACTCTCCTGAACAGGCTCTGTGGCCTGGAGTGGCTGGAAAAAAAAAAAAAAAAAACTTGTTTTGACAGTTACTCCTATCCTCATGATTTTATTGGCTATTTTCTTCAGCTAACTAATCGATAGATTGAATTCTACTTTTCTTAAGAATATATGGAGCATCACCTTGTTATCATGATGTAATGAACATGTCCACAGATCCTATGAGAATATGCTGAGAGAAAAACTGGTGGGTTTTTTAATCGTATATCTCCCTCTTCCTCCATTTTCTCTGCATCTCTCCCCTACTGAGTGCCCTCCTCCCTACTCCCTGTTCCTAGTCTCTGACAAAAAAAGTCTTCTCCCTATAAGTACCAATGTTTCTTGATAGATTTTACTGTCTAAATAGATACTTGCTCTATTACATCCGCCACCTCAATTACACAGATGCATGTGCTTTCAGAATTTGTACTGTTGTAATTGCATGCCATGATTAGCTAATTACTTGTATGCCGTATTTGTGAGCTACGGATTGCAGGTATGATAAAAGGATGGACTCTTACTCATTAAGAAATCGACTGATAAAATACTTCACCTTTGGTTCTGTCTCTAAAGGTAATTTGAATAGCCAAGTGTGACATGACCTGAGTATGGTTTGTGCATTAATACAGTGATGGAAATTGACATGCTTTGGTGCCTGGAGTCTCTGGGACATTTTCTTAGATCTTGACATGCTTTGGTGCCTGGAGTCTCTGGGACATTTTCTTAGATCTATTGTACAGTGGTACTAGAAGTACAGCATCCAGTAGTCCCTCAGGTATGGTTCAGCTGCAAGTTTAGCTCTGCAGGAGATGTGATTTAGTGATTGAGTGGATTGTCTGGGGTGCGTAATTTCATTACATCATTTTCTGCAGCCTTTGGAGACATGGCTGCCGAGGATGTGTGGTTCCAAATGTCACTAGTAGTTTTGATTCATCTGATTGGAAGCAATTATGTCCCTGTTATGTTATGTCCTTTAACAGAGCCTCCACCAAGTAACAGCACCTGGCTCCACACCAGTGAGGTAGCCAGAGCAGGTTTAAACTATAGTATCAGACTTGCTGTGTTAGTGATGTTACACGAGTACTTGCTGTGTCATGTCACCAGGAGTTTTGCAGGCTAATCAAGAGCAATTCTTGCCCTTTCACATTAAAAGAATGGTTGTTTTTTCATGCCTACTGTGCCCACTTAAAAGAGTCAGACTTCTTATACTGACTCTTTATATTTGCAGAACATGTGATTTCTCCAATACATCCTTAGTGGAACTAAGGAAAATTGACTACATTTAGATGTTTAAATAGTGAAAAATACAGTAACCTTTAAGAAAAGTACTACCAGCAGCTTAAGTTAGAGAACCATTAGATTCAACAGAAAGAGAAATGAAACTAGGTAAGAGATCAACTAAAGTAAGTAGACAAAAGCAGATTGGTAGTTTTTCCTTTGTAAAGGTTTTTCCCACTCTGTAATCACAATAAAGAAGAAAATGTCTAATGAGTGAAGCCAGCATTATCTTCAAGCATGTACAACTGCACAATTTGACAGAAAGTTCATTCAAAGTGTGTTTAGAAATAGAGCTCTTCTGTCTGGCTATAATTCTCTGCCAAATGCATTTTATTGCCTGTGTAAACCTAGAGGCAGCGTGATTGCTCAGGTCACTGGTAAACACCATTTTGCTCATAGCTGATCACTTTCTGCTGTAAGGTTGGTTAATGATAAATGACAGCAAGGGAATGTGACTGGCAGACAACGGTGGCCATTGTTGGGTGTCCGCTGTGTTTTACAGTTTTGCTTAACGTTGTTTGCTCTTCCCAAGCCCGTGCCTCAGCAGTCATACTACATAAAAACACATGTGGAAAAAGGAGTCAGGGGCATGAATGTATCAAGTTGCTGTTTTAAAATGTTAGACAAAGTGAATTCCGATTTCACTTGTTTTCATACTGTATTGTGTTCTGATGAGGAGTAACCAAGTTCTCCTTTAAAAGCATTTTAGACAACGAGATTTTCATTTCTTTTGGTACTTTCTTTATCTGCCTTTCAGTAATGAAGAATTATTGAGAAATTCAGTGATTTGTTAGCAGCTTAATCAAAAATTTCTTACAGCTTTACTCCCAGGAAATTCAGTAGGCTGCTTGACAAGTAAAATCTGCCCCATACCAGAACAGAAGTAGTATCTGTCAAAAACCCCTTCTTGAAACCAGAGATGACCCATCAGAGAGGAAAACAGATCCAGTCCATCTGCAATGTAGATTGAAGCTGTAGGAGGGAGGGGACCATAACGCTGGTCCCCACTATGCACGCTGTGGCTTTGTCCATGCTGTGGGAGTTGTGAACACATCCTGTCTCCCAGGCCCCATTATGCGTGGGTTTCCATGTGGGCTACAGAAGGATACAATGCAATTCCAGCCCTGTTTGATGGCCAAGACCGGTCCACTGAGAAATTAACATCCCCTGCTGTTCCCATGTCTTTTTGTCTGACATGGGATGAACCGCCTACTCTTCCTGCTTCTGTATGTGTAAAACAGGGGCAGCAATACTTTTCATCTATGGAAGCATTATGAGATTTCCTTGGGGTATGGAAAGCATTTTTAAAATACCAGGATGCTAGGTGTGGTGTGCTGCAGGTGTAAATCTTTGAAGAAACTAAACTGTCTAGTCATAAATAACTTGGAAATATAAAGATAATTTTTTAGTGGCAAACCAGAATGCAAGCATCAGTGACAGGAGGTGGATGATAACAAGATGGGAGATATTTAAATAAAAGATTATTGTTGTTCTAGTGTGTTTTCCAGTTTAGGTAAAGCAACTTTCTATTTTTTGCAAGAAAGTATTAATGATTTGCCCTGCTTTCCCGCGCTATGAAGATCTGTTTTACTTTCAAGCTTAATAAGTGCTAGGATTTGTTTTCCAGATGGTATTTACTCTGCATAAAATGAAATGTTGTTTCTTTATCATCATTTTGTTCTCTTTCATTTTAGAAATCTTCCAGAATCCCTGAGGATGATATCAGGTTGAGAAAAAACAGAGACCAAAACTGTGCCAATTTCCTGGAGCCAGCTAGTGGGCTTGCTACAAAGGAAGAGAAAATGGAAATTGAAGTTCCAGTTTCTGAGCACAAAAGCATCACCACCGTGGCTTCACCACATCCTGTAGACAATCAAACCCACTTCTTTTCCCCTTCTGCCAGCCACAATGGACTTAAGGACAGGCATGAATCTCTGGATAGTGAAGTTGCTAAAGAGATCAGATATCTAGATGAAGTACTGGAGGCAAATTGCTGTGACTCTGCTGTAGATAATACCTTTAATGGAACATCCTCTCCTGAACCAAGTGTGGTCTCTCTTGTAGATGGTTCAGGAACGTCCATTAATGAGTCAGTACCCAGTGAAAGTGATGAAAATGTCACTGACAAGCAGACATCCTTGGTGGTTGAACAGAGTGAAGCTGGTATAAGTGATGAGAACCTGAAATCTAATGGCCATTCTTCAGGGGGATTGAAAGAAGACATTAGGGATAGTCTGAAGGTGCCAGGGAGTCCTACTTCTTCAAACAGTTCTAGAAGATCTTCTAAGGATGGAGAAACAACTTTTACAACCCTTAAGAAAGAGGCTAAGTTTGAACTACGAGCCTTCCATGAAGACAAAAAGCCATCTAAGCTCTTTGAAGAGGATGATGAGAAGGAAAAATACAGAGTCAGGAAAGTGAGACCATCAGAGGAAATGATGGAACTTGAAAAGGAAAGAAGGGAACTTATTAAAAACCAGGCTGTCAAGAAAAACCCCAGCATCGCAGCCAAATGGTGGAACCCTCCACAAGAGAAGACCCTGGAAGAGCAACTGGATGAAGAGCATCTGGAGTCCCACAAGAAGTACAAGGAGCGCAAAGAGAAGCAGCAGCAGCAAGGTACAACACCAACATCCCCCAAACAGGTCAGCTGCTTCTTTGTACCACCAGAACCAGTCAGTATCAAAAAAGAGGATATTGTCACAGAGCAAATTGATTTCTCAGCTGCCAGGAAGCAATTCCAGCTAATGGAGCATTCAGGTCCATCTCAGGGTCAAGTCCCACCAAGGCGGTCAGGGACACCCAAAATGTTCTCCATCAAACCATTCTACAAGAGCCTCAGTTCTTCACAGGTAGACAGGCCACTGTCCTCTGTGGCAAGACCTGTTTCTGTCTATGGACAAACAGGACAGTCTGAGCATAAGGATGTTGCTGTTGTCAAAGTGCAAAAGGTTTCTTGTAGCTCAGAGGATGATATGAATGCTCAGAGTAACACTGCCGATCCAGTAAGAGAGTTACCATGTAGTGACAGCCCCAGAAGTGGACAGACTTCAAAAGTGTGGCCAGAGGATGGTGAATTCATGAGTGCAAGAGCGGTCTTCACTGTGGTGAAGGATGACGGGCAGGGTGTGCTAGACCAGTTCTCAAAGTCAACCAGCGCCTCTTCTCCTCCAGAGGAATTAGATTCTGGTTTAGATGACTTGTCTGTAAGGTCTCAGGATACCACCGTCTTGGAGACCCTTTCCAATGACTTCAGCATGGACAACATCAGTGACAGTGGTGCCTCCAATGAGACCATGAGCGCCCTCCAGGAAAGCTCACTGGCCGATTTCTCCCTGCCGCAGACCCCCCAGACTGACACTCCTGCCGAGTGCAGAGGGGAAGGTGTTTCCAAGTCATTCAGTGACCCAGGCTTTGACTCACCTTCCTCTACCCTGGCAGACACCATGCTAATTGATGACCAACTGGAGTATCACGCCGGCCTGCTAGTTCAAAACGCAATCCAACAAGCCATAGCAGAACAGGCAGACAAAACAGGCTGTAAGCAAGAGAAAATCATGGCAGAGCAGGAGATCTCAGTTGAAGAGCAGTCAGCCACTGGGCCAGTGCCATGCTCTGAGGAGCAGCAGAGCCCTATGTTTGAGCCACCCCAGGTGTCTTCTCCTGTTCAAGAAAAAAGGGATACAATACCAAAGACTTCAGAAGAGGAAGACTCAGGACTCAGGGAACAGAAGACTTTGCAGCCATCACCTATATCCTCAGCCAGCCAGCCATTCCTTGTGGAGGAAAATAGGCAAGAAGTCAGCTATTTTAGCAAGTATTCGGAAGCAGCTGAGCTGAGAAGCACCGCCTCCATCCTTGCCACACAAGAGCCTGAAGTGACCATGGGCCCTTTCAAATTACGGTCAAGGAAGCAGCGGACGTTGTCAATGATAGAAGAAGAGATCAGAGCAGCCCAGGAAAGAGAAGAGGAGCTGAAGAGGCAGAGGCAAGGTCTACAGGTCACCCCGAGCCCTCTTGTGAAGAGTGCACCACCCCTGCCCACCAGAACAGTCTCTTACAAAACTGCACCTGGTAAGAGTCCAAAGCACAGGAGGGGAAATGAAACATGACTAGGGTCAGGTCAGATTCTTTGTTTGGCCTTTGCGGGTGAATCTGTCATGTTTGTTTTGCTAAGGGCAGAAGAGTTGTCGTGATTTTTTCTGCCTGGAAACTGAATTATTCAAGGGGGGAGAAAGGGGAAGGAGGAGGTATTTCCTCTGGAGAAAGGCTCATGACAATCATATGAACATTTTTGCTTTTTCACAGATGTGTTACTTGAGGACTTAACTACCATACTGATCAGTCTATAAAAAACCTGAGCTCTATTCATCTCATGCCATTTTTGTCACTGTGCTGCTCAGATCTCCCACTGAAATTTAGGATCATCAGCTGGAAAGATAGCAAGATTTTTCACAGCTAGGTGGCTATTTGAAAGGTGATCATAGAAAGATTTTTTTTTATTAAGGCTTTATATTCTCTTATAAGGAAATGTAAAGCTTGCTGAGATCTATAGATTTGGGGGCTTGAATCAGATTTCTTTCTGTGTTTTGCTTTGCTGTTATCTCATATTTCTTGTTTTTTTCTAATGAACTTTGTCTAGTAAAAAGATCTCTAGAGCTGTCAGATGCCATTCAGTACCGGAGTTAAATAGGACTACTGGAGTTAATCAGAAAGTACTTATTTAGATTCATTAGAAGTCCACTTACTTATGACTGATTACCTACTGCATTCATGTGCTTTCTTTCAAAACAGTTACAGGGTAAAAATTAGTAGAAAATTGCTCTCCCTGGCCCCTTTCAATAAATGAAACCAAGTTCTCATATTTTCTTAATATATCGTAAAATATACATCATTACAAAAAAAAAAAAAAAAAAGGGGGGGGGGAAAGACAAATATCCATCTTGTTTCTTTGTGAGAATAGATCTACATATATTCTTTAGAAGTCCTTAAAAGATTTTGCCAAAAGTGATCTTCATGAAGAAATATAAAATTAGCCAGAGTACTTAAATTCCATCCTTATTTCTGATGATACAAATCTGAGCCAGCAATGCTTGAATAAAAACTGTGGGAGATGAGCCTTTTCTTTTGAAAGTTGTGGCAAGCTTGAGTTAGGTCTGGGTCCATTGCCCAGTCTGATTTTGAACTTGGATTGTTATGCAGTGCATAAATAGCTAACACTCGGTTTTGTTTCTTCTGTAAAGGAAATGATTTTAGTCTGTGTTTCTTGTCAAGACATGTAACAGATGTGACAATTTCTTTGAAGTGCTATTACTATTATTATGCTTATAGAAAAAGATTTTTGGAAGGGAATCTCCAGAAATTGTAATAAATGGGATATTTTGAGTAATGTTGTCTTGCCAGATGAGAGAGACGTAGGACCGTGGGCCTCAGTTCTTTACAGTCTAAAAGTAAGAAGTAAGCTCATCCCTACCTTCAAAAACAGCTTCATCTGTACCTCCAAGTGCTTGAAATGAGACTTAGATTGGTTACATTTAACTTGTGAGTGATTTTAGAAGGACTGCTGTCTTCAGTGCTTACAATGGACTGGGCAGAGCAGCTTTACTAGGACTCCTAGTGGTCCCCAATTATTTAGGATTCCCATCCGATCTCACTGCTTTGAATTGTCATTCTGTGGATAAAAGAAACACAAACCACAGAAAAAGGACTGCAATGAACTGAGCTGCTATTTTGACTGAAATGTGGAAGATTAATGCATTCATGTGGGCGTATGTGTGAAATAGCTGCTAATTACTTCAGATAACAAACAAGCTGTTTTTGCCCTGACATACAACTTTCTATCGCAGGCAGTGACACTTAAGTTCATGTCTGCCAACTGCTCAGTGCAAGCCAGAGTGGCTCCCAATAATAAAACCTTTTTACTGTTGACATTTTAGTATTTACTGTAGTAAAGGTTGGAAGATACATTAAGTTCTGAGGAAAATAGCTAATACAAGACTGGAACATAAGGGGAGAAAAAGCAGTTAGACAGCAAGCATCCTTTAAAACTGTTGGAGTTGTTTAGAGGCAGTTTTTTAATCCATCTCAGGCCACCATAGCAAGACATGCTGTAATTTCATTACCATGAGGACTAGCTGTTGTGCATAGACAGGAAAAGACCTCTTCCAAGGTAATGTGAGAAAGGGGAAAGAATCTTTCCAAATTTTTCACAAGCAGTTACATTTGCCTGAGCAAATTCAAAAAATGCAAACAATTGCTTCAGGGTGCTTAGAGAAATACCATGGATCTCAAAAACTCTGTGGAACTGTATTTAAATGTAAGCAGTTCCTGGGCTATTTTGCTGCAGCACCTGTGGCACTGGCAAGGTGTTGAGCAGTCAAACAGCAATGTGATGGTTTTCTTCTACCATATGCAGGCAACCCACAGTGCCTACAGGTCAGAATGGCAGAGAGCCTTCAATAGTTCGTTTATTCAAAGATGGTGAGTGTGTGACATGAGATGCTGCAGTGTACATTTGCTGGTCCCTTTTTCCCTTTATTATGAGTACTTAGACTATGAAGCATTTGCATCTAACTTAATATAGTTAGTACGTGGCCTTGGTAATCCTGTTCATCATAGGAAGTGTATTTTTGAGCTGTGATTACACACAAGGTTTTGATTCAGTTATGATGAGTCTCTAACCTGAGAAGCAATGCCTAGTAGAAGCCTTCCTGAAGCTGCTACATCTTCTTTTGTGACATTTGTGAATAAACCTCTGCCTTACAGGGCATGTTGGGCTCCCCGCACTCATGTGCAGGAGCTCGGCACCATCTGCATGCACATCAGGGAGTACCTACAGCCAAGCAGCCATCTTCTGTCATTCTCTGTCAATTAATTAGATGGGAGAATTTCAATGGATGGCAAAAACCCAGAGGAGCTGTTGCAATTTATGGATGCAAATAATTACTGATCTTTAAATATCATATAGCCATTCCTCTCTAAGGAACGTGTGCATGCTGGCTTTCTACTCCTCAGTAACAGGTGTAGATGTAAGCCACTGTCAGAAGAGCCACTTGAATCTGAGACCATTTGTCACTTTCATTTTTCACCAGTAGACGCCTACTGGAAAGAAACTTTTAAGGTTCTACCACAGCCTGAAGATACTTTTTGTGGAGTGAGAAGAAAAGCAGAGACTTTGGGAAAATATATTTTCACTGACTGTGGGCAACACAAAATTTCTAATGCCCAGCGTAAGTATAAAGAATAAGAATCATGTATAATGCCCATGTGTGAACACCTTTTTAAAATGAGAATTTTGGAGAAGACCAGAGAGGAAATGAAGCCTCTGAGTTTATGGAAGAACCGTTTCCTTACCCTTTCATAAGCATTAGTATGAAAAAAGCAAAGTTCCTCATTCTCTTCTACAAGGATTCTTCCAGGGTGCTTATCTCTCACTCCGTGAACACCTCCAGGAGAGTATCCTGCTGGATCAACTTCCTACCTAGCCCACTTCATTTCTAATTTATTCACTTATTCCCTACCTAGTGGAAAAAATATATGAAATAGGAAAGGTCTCAGAGTGGGGCAATATAGTTGTTTTCTTCTGCTTGTTTGTTTCCATATTCATGCTTCTCACTTGCTGCTCAAGAAAACTAAAGAGGCCCACTTGTCACCTAGACTAGTAATGAGGCTCCATATTACTGGGAAGGGGGGTTTTGCACACACTTTAACCATCCTATGGCTTTAGCATTGACTAGTTTCCTGAAGCAATCCATCTTGCTGAAATACCTTCTTTTGAAATGTTTTCTCTGCTGTGCAGTTATCTTAAAAATGCAACAGTGTCTGTACAATGAGTGCAACTGCTAGCTGTGTGAAGTCCCATCCCCTGCCCTGTCCTCTGTATTGTAGTTACTGCTACAGGAAAGTACTTGGTACCTGCAGATTACTTCGTGGTGGTAAGTACCTTTGTCCCAAAGCCTCTCCTTGGCCATTTTTTCACTGCCATTGGTTTTGCAGCCAGCTGTTAGGGCATGCACAGTCTATCCCTCCCCAGATTGCAGTGAGCGTTGGGATACCTGTCAGGCTGCAAGGGGTGGGTAGATATCTTCTTCAAAATTCCTTTTGCTCCCAGAACTGTGCAGAGGTTTTGCTTAGGGCAAAACTGGTCTGGATCTAGCTCTTCCACAAGTTTTACTTTACGTAGGGACATAACAGCAGCTCTGAGTTCCCTCTTTCCTGAGCTTCTTTTTTCTTCCCCTCCCAGGGCTAAGGAAGAGCATTCTCTGTAAAAGCAGCTGTTCCCGGCCCCCAAATAGTATAAGAGGCAGGAATGGCAAAGAAATCAAATTCCAGGAACTTCCTGAAAATCCAGATTCCCTGGTTTCTTGAAGCCGGGGGGGGGGAGGAATATCACCAGAACTGAGGTCACAGAACATAGAATCCTTTAAAATAGAAAGTGAAGATTTCAGATGTTTTAACTTGTACTCAATATTTTGCAACAGCTCTAGAAGGGATTTCGAGGGATCACCTCAAGGGAAAAATACTACTGATAATTACATTTAAACTGCAACAATGACTTGCAGGCTGTAGTTTTGCTGGTATCCAAATGTGATCCTATTTCCCTTTGAGTTAGACCCCAGCTTCATGTTTGTTCATTTTAGATTTGAGCAAGTATCATCAGCAGTGTCTATGTGGATCAGGTGTGCATGTATGACCACAGAAGAAGAAAGTGCCTGTTAACATGGTGTCTTACAATGAATTTATGCCTTTTGCTAGATGCATCAGGACATCTAATGCATGAGACAGTACCTTTTCAGGATGAAAACCTGCCAGAATAATATTAACTCACCAGCATTTCCAACGCAGACTAAGCTGGCAGAGTAAGTCTCTGCTGAACCACATCTGTGCTTCAATTTCATAGTGCTTTCCTGCAGTGGTTCTGAGATCCCTGAAGCTTCAGCCACCCTATCATTTAACCACAACCTCATGAAGGGCTGTGCCAATTACTTCTACCAGTGATTTGACTGGTAGGATCTCTCTCTTCCACTTGGTTGCCTTCTTTCACAACATTTTTAGGAACTTAAGAGCGACTTACTCTTATGTCAAATGTAGTTGAAATTAGGCCATGAGTTGCCAAGTTGTTGGTGGAATACAAATACACACGCAAAGAAAATGGTTGTATAAGCTTCATTCCTTCTGGATCCAAGCCAATAAGCTACCATTTTGCTATGGGAAAATCTTTTTTGTGCCTTGGCTTCTCAGTCTCTTCTCAATCTCTGAAAAGGCAGCTGTGACACTATTTGCTGTGATGCTGTGCACGACATGCCCCAAAGAGGTGCATGGTGCTGCAAGACTGCTGTAGCAAGACAGAAATTGATCCTCCCTTTCCCAGTCCAGGGCAGATGGATCTTCTTGGAGGAATCCTCTTTCATAAATGCAGATTCCTGAAGCCTACACTTTGCACTGTTTTCCTAAGGGTGTCAGGGTGGAAGAAGTACTTTTCAGGCGGGGGGTTTGTCTTTGGTTCTGAACAGCTGTGACATAATGCTTGTGTCCTTGAGGGAAAATACAAAAGCTCAGTGGACAGCTGAGAGTATAAAAGTAAAGTAATGCAGCAAGGTATCTGGCCCCTAATCAGGCCTTTTACTTTCTATAGATTTTTTTACTCTGGATTTAAACAGCAGCATAAAAGTTGTTCCTACTTTTTTTCTTCTGGACATTTTTAGCTAACACACGTGGATGCAGCTGGATGATTCAGGACCTCTTGTTGGTTCCTATTTTGGCCGTGTACTTCTCAGATATGTGTGAGACCAAGCGGTATAATCAAGACAAAACCTGGTCCTGCAGAAATATGTGCTACAGCTCTGGAAGAGTGAGGCAGCTTTGGGGATGAAATCCCAGCCTGATTGCCGCACAGGCTAGTTTAACCTAAGGTTGTAACAAGAAGCTAGTGATGTCGGGATTTTCCATACTGGTCAGAAATGAAACGAACCCAGCAAGGGGATTTCTTGTAAAAGGCATCTGTAGTGTTCACTCAAGTTTCGCTTCTTTAAAAATAAATCCGGCTGAGCCTTACAGGAGCTTTCAAAACTGCTCTCTAGTGGTTGCCAGGATTATGACACTTTCTTGACAAGCAACTAGATTTTTCATTCGTCTCAGCAAAACAAAGTTTAATTGAAAATCCGCCACAGTCCTTCTGGTTATTTTACTTATTTGTGTTCTTTTTCATTATCTCACCCACCTTCTCCCCTATCTGTTGGATGGTCTGATTTCCAAGAACTTCCATGTCATGGAAAAGGGAACCTGATTTTGCTTCAGGATTTCCTTTCCTCCTGATAAGAATATGTTTCTGCCTGGTCTGAATAGATGAGTTACACTTCAGCCAGGAGTGTGGAAGGCCTCAGATTCTTCTGTCCCTACAGAATGGGGCACAGCGATCCCATTCCTTTCTGCACCGTGGTCCTTTCCTTCCATCATCACTTCCAGAGCACCCTCTGTGCTTACAGAAAGTAGTTCCAGGGAAGAATGATACTGAGGACTTACCCAAAGTTTTTTAGTTCTTCAAAGCAAATGAGAAACTCTAAAAGAAGAAAAAAAGCCAACACAGTTTTAACCAACTGCCTTCTCTGGAAGTTGAATGAGTGCTCCCCGGAGTACAATTCAGGCTCCTGTGCATTTTGTTGTCTGAGTCTGAAGAAAATCACCCTGTAATTTTCCAGGTCATGAGTTATGTGGGCAGGAGCAGAGAGCCCACTATTACTGTAAGCTCTCATGGTAGGTTAGATCTACATTGTATAATTTGGTAACTTTGCTAGGTTTTATAAAAATATTTTGTAATGTATTGATATGGTGGATTTCAGGAAGAAGGGGTCCCTTTTAAACATCTGTTGATTATTCTGATTTATCAGATTGCTTCATAAATTTCATTACAGACTGTTTCTTTACTCAGTCCTTGCTGAAAATATTTCTCTGGCTGTATTCCTTTGGAAGCATGGCTATTCATTTAGAAGGGTCATTCCTTTTCGTGTCATTGCAGGAAAGATAGAGAAGATCAAGCCTCCTTTATCTCCAGCCACCGAGGGCCCCATCTCACAGTCCGAGCTCCCCCCTGAGGAGCCTGCAGGAGCCCAGCGACCTAAGAACTTGATGCAGACCCTCATGGAAGATTATGAAACACACAAAACTAAAAGACGAGAAAGGATGGATGATAGCAGTGTAAGTACACTTTTCTTTTTCACTCTTTGCTGTACAATAGATAACATGATTCATGACAACCAACATTCAGAAAACAAAATATTCAGCTACCTAGAATCATCGAGGATTTTAATATACTGTATGGCCCATATGTTTGAAATGGAAGGATAAGGGGCAATGGGAAGGAAAAAAGAGTGTCAATGCAAATATTAAAAGAAAATCGTATTAATTTTCATTGTAATGAATTGATTTTATTTAAGTTAATAATAAGGGCAGTAAGTAGCTGCCCTGCAGTTGGTCAGCTGTTTTAATTCACACATCACAAAGACCCTGCAGTGAGCCATTTTAGCTGTTCTTTGAACTTAGTGGATCAGGCATGTGTTCGTGCTGTGCCTGTTGACTCCCAAAGCTCAAATTCAGTGTGTTCAGGGTTTCAACATAAGTGGATAATTTCCCCACAAGCAATATCTCTCACATAACTACAGTATTGGACTGGAAGTGTTTCAAAAATTAACTCGGATTCTTCAATGGACAGTATGCTCTTTCCTGCTGGAAATATCATCCTTCTTCCACACAAGCAGAAATGGAAAATTAGTCCAAGCTCTGCTTTCAGTTTATGAAATGAGTGCCTGCATTTTAGTGGTTACCCTAATAGTGTTTAACCCAATTATAATGTTCTTTATTGGAGGCAATAGTAAGACCAGCTATGAGTTTCATAGCTGAAACTATCAACATTTAGGCACATACTCTATGCAACCTGTTTCCCGCCAAAGCACAAGCTGTTTCTCATTCAGATTCATTAATACTGTGGACAAGGAATGCAAAATGTAAAAGTGAGACATAAAATTCCTTAAACAGTCATTGTTATACACGTGGTGAAGCAACCACAATTTTCCAGGCATCTCCCAGACATTCCAGAAAGGCTATCCCAGTTCCAAGGAGCTCACACTCCAAATAAACTGTTTTCTAATAACTTTCATTTAGAGGTGAACTCTTATAAGATCTATAGAAGTGAAGGTATATAATGTCAATACCAGCACATCTAAGTCTGGCACTTTTAATCATTTCTGATGAATATTGAGCAGTAGCATAAGTTAATTAATATCAGAAGGAATGACATGACATTGCATTTCTGCTCATTAAATTACATACAGTAGGAGAGCTGATCTGAAGTGTAAACAGATGAATTTCTGGCTTACACCAGAAATTTTCTGGTTCCTGCTTCCAGTGAAGTCATGGAAAAAATTCCCACTGGCTTTACTGGAGTAAGGTCAAATTGTCGGTCAGGTTCCCTGCCTCTGTATAGAAGAAAGCTCACACAAAGAAACTTACCTTGTTCTGCCCAACAGTGGGGCCATGTCTTGTGAATAAGTTACTCTCCAGTTTCCCCTCTCTTTCCAGAGCCCTCTGTCATATATCAGCTGACTCCTCCTCCTGTAATGGGGAGTTTTCATTAATAGCTCCCCAGTATTTCCCTGGGTGTTCCCTGTCCTGCAGTGTCACTGAATGGGGCTCAGAAGCATTTGGGAGATATGTTAGGTGCTCCTTCTCATTCCCTTTGAAGAAACTAGGAGTAACTTTAATAAAGTGAAAGGCATAAGACTTAGATAATGAAAAGCAGAACTGGTCTTCAAGAACCCTGCAATTAACTTTGATCAATCTTTTGGTTTAATATCTTGGCACAGTGGAGAGATTGCTTTGCATAAGAGGTAACATTCGGACACACACTCATCATGTTCTTTTCCCGGACCCTCGTGATGAGTGAAGGTGCCTTACCCAGCCTACTAAGCAATGGTTTGTGGTTGAAATCTTTTCACACAATTATGGTGTAGTTACATGCTGTTTGTTGTACATGTTCTAGCACATATAAGACATTATAAGATGTCGTTAGCGTGAAAGGCCAAACTCTCTCTTCTCCGTTACGAGTGCAACTCTGCTAATGTTTGCAAAGTTGCACACGTGCCTCCTAGAAAAGAAGTTGGCCAGAATTGCCTTGTTTCTTCTTGCAATTTGAAGAGTGCCTGATGTCTTGATTGAGAATGCCGGTCTAGGCAGTATCTCGAAGAAAAGGCATGCTGTGGGTATCAGCCCAGCTGTCCGCTGCTGCTAAAACTGCTCAAGCAGTTAACTGCCCAACGATATACTGCCAGAGCATTAGTACCAGTCAGACAACTTGTGGGCCAGATCCTTTTCTGGAACAAATTGTCAAGGCTGTATTTAATTTACAGAGCCCCACTGAAGTCCTGTAGAGCTGCAGTTTGTTTTTGTTCTCTCATTCTCTATGGCAGTTACATGTAGCCAAACACAGCTGACACTCTTGCTGTTGCCTATCCAAAATGCTGTTAGGGACAATATCCTGCAGAGTTAAGGTAGAGCATCCTCAAACTAGCTGCAATGTTTGCTTTCTCTTCCCTGTCTTTTTCTTCTCTCCTTTTGTAAATAACTCCCACCATGGGCAGAGGAAAGAGAATTCAAATTAAAAGTGCACTTTGCCTTGCTGCACTCATACCACCAACCAAGTATTTTACATGCCAGGCTAAGCAATAATTATTTAAACAGCAAGTAGTTTTGATTTGTCAGCAGAAGCCTTTTGAGAATGTGATCAGAAAAAGGATCTCTGGATCTAATGAAACAGAATAGAGCATCCACTGGCCTATTTTAAAAACATATGAAATGCAGTATAGGAAGGAACATAACAACCAGACAGACAGCTGCCACTTTAGACATCAAATCCTGAGAGATGGAGTGTGGCTCAAAATTGCTGTTCATTAGTGAAGGGTAGCAGAAACTTTCCCAAATACCAGAAGGAGTCAGTCCATTGTGCCACCGTGCTCTAGTGCACCTTGCAACCATGCAAAGCTGACAGAGCCAGCACCGCAGGTGCAAAAGTAAGAAGCCACAGTTACAGAGATGAGATTGTCCAGAGTTTAATGTCCATTGACAAGGAAATTCTGTAGCAAATGTTGAGCAAAACAGTAATACTGATGTTGAGAGTTTTGATTTCTTCCTGAACCAGACACATCAAATGGTAGGAGAGTAGTTTCAGCAGGACATCCACTCGACTTCTGCAGTAACCACCACCACTGCTGCCATACCTCCCAGATCCAGGAGTTGCAACATGGAAGTGCCTACTGGGGTCACAGGTTTGCCTTTCAGAGATAGAGGGCAAATCAACTGCATCTGCTTTTGGAAGAACCCTCCTGCTCAGGCCAGGGGCAGTTTCTTCCAAAGAGAATGTGTAAACATTGGTAAACAAGACTTAAACTGGCCAAGCAATGTCATTAAAAAAACACCAAACTGACTTTTTTTTTTTTTTTTTTTTTTTTTTTTTTTTTTTTTTTGACATCAAGCTGCTTGAAATCCTGTTCTCTGGGATGTGCCAGTTCTTCGGTTTAATTTGTTCTTGTTTCCTGGTTGTAACATGTTTGTTCGATGTACTAATGCTGGTCTTTTCCCTTTCTACCAGTACACCTGTAAATTACTGTCTAGCAAGGTTACTTCTGAGGTACTTTTCAACTGCTTATTTATTTTTGCTTCCTCTTGCATGGTGATTTCAAATGCATGTTGCTGCAGTTTGCATTTTCATACTGCGTGCCAGTGGTGTTTCCTATCAAAACTGTGATGCAAATGCATATGGGGGATATTCCTTCTTATCTCCCATCAACAAATATTTGTGTGTCCGGTTTTCTGACCCTTGGATTCTCATTGCCATTTCAATTTCTGGAGTGGGAGGGACTGTAATTAGAGGGATGGAAGCTGTTGTCCAAGACTGGGATATTCCTGGTATATGAAATGAGAACTCTTCTGCTCTCTAATTCCTGCTCTCATTTAGCTGGTAAAGCTAAACCTCAAGCACCCTCAACTGCTGAAGAAAAATGCTCTGTTTCCTTTATCTGCAATTATAGTGTATATAATAGTATCAAAATACACAGCATTTTGTGAAAGAATGAACACACCAACCTTTCATCTTTGGAAGCACAGTCAAATTCAAGCTTGCAGTCTCTGGTGAATTTTGTGTACTTGTCCTCATCCCTGTGCGTTACCATAAGATGACTGATAACAGTCTCACAGCTTAGCACCGATGTTGGTCACTGCTTAGAAGAGACCCAGACCTAGTAAAGAAAGTGTGTTTTCACCGACACTTGGTATTTTGCCACAATGTATGAGGCAGAAACTTGCAGTCTTTATCCCTCCAAAGCTGGATTCTGCCAAATGCTTCAACTTTAAGAGCAGGAAGTTGATACTAGCTACGTTTTTGCCATGTTTTTAGGGATTATGTGTTCAACAATGGGGGCACTTGAATTACCTGTAGTTTTCTATATAGATGGATGCATAAATCCAGACCTCTCTAAGAAACACAAACAAATCCTGATACTGACTGACATTCATCTGTCTGGAAGCAGATTTTCATTACAAACACTTGCTTTCCGCTATTTCTCCAGTTCTGTAACATACTTTGACCATATGAGCTGCCCCAAGACAAATGTCTAAACATTTTCTGACCTCAGAAGTAAAGCGCAGTAAAATCTATACTCTTTCAGATTCATGAGTGTGTGTTTGTCTCATTGATACCATCCAATGGTTTGTGTTATGTAGAACATCTACAGAGATTTAGTCAGTCCGGTAGCAGTGTACTTTCCAAGACCTGGTGTTAAACATAGTCTGGGCCTCTTCTTCTTCATAATGTCTGTGAAACAATCTGGATTACAATTTACAAACAGTCAGTAATGTCCAGAGCACTTGATGTAGTGTAGGAGGCAGAAACCTAGGTGTGGATTTTGCATGCCTAAATTACAACCCCGTTCTGCTGGGAACGGTTACATGTCTTCTTATAAAACAGGCATTGATGCAAGGAGTGATAAGCTAGAAAAGAATGGGCGTAAATGAGAAAAGTGTGAAAGATGAGAAGTGATGTTGTAAAAAGCTGTGATTTCGTATACAGATGAAAATATACCCCTGCATAATCTCCTTTACTAAGTCTCAGTCTCACGAAGCCGTTTTTCAGTCCCAGTCCTTTTGATACAGGTTCTCAGCTGCAACCAGAAAGCTCCAGAAGGACAAGGCTTACCAGCACTACGGCAGTCTGCTTCTGCTCCTGAACGAGGAGTATTCCCTGCAAAACTAGGTTAGACGGTTATTTCAGACGTAGGCACAGCGCGCAGGACACCGCCACTTCCCCTCTGATGTCGGCGGAGGGGAACGACCAGCTGAGCGCTGGTGCGTTCGCGGGACCCCCTGGTCCCCTCCAGCGCAGGCAGGTTTTAGCGAGCTGCAGTCGAGGCACGTGGTGGGCAGGGACTCTCGTATGGTTGATCTCCTACAGCTCCTCTCGTGTACGCAGCCCAGCAGCGCCTGAGGTTAGGCTGGTCACCCACAAACCACGTTAGTCTTCACTCCTATTTCATTCATCTGGCGTGGTTTACCACCTTAAAAATCTTAGAGCCAGCGTTAAGAGCACGTCCTCTATTGTTTTCAAGAGGCGACTGATAACCTGTATGTCCTCACATATACACATCGTATTTATCCCCAAAGCCTTCTACTTCTGTCTTTAAAACTACAGTTTTATTTAAATATGCCAGGTATTATCCTGAGTTTACTTTATGCCCACTATGCTGCAGGAGAGATTACGGAAAGTAGTATTTGTGGAATTTTTAAAAGTGACTGCTGAAAATCTAGGCACTATGAGATAAAAAAAACAGCAGGCTGTAGCTCATGGCTCAGGACACACAGTTTATGTTCTAATAGTGACCAGCAGCAGTAAGAATTGATTCTTTCTTGAGATAAATACATTTTTGTTTCAGATTCCCTGCTCCTCACTACATTCACTGAATTTCTGATATATTCAGGAATTAGCACTATGTAGATACAGTAAAGAAAAAGTCTTTTTACCAAAGGAGTAGGTAATTTTTGTCCCACCGTAGTTTTAGTTGTCTACTAAAGCATTTAGTGTTTTGTTACTGAGAAGGAGTGATAATATCTACAGGAACAGTCAGTCTGCTTCCTGCATTTGTGTTTCTGGTTTTTTGTGCCCTTTGTGCTTCTACAAAGGTGTCTTGTGCAATGCTTTTTTGTGCATGGAACTGGTAGAATTTAGAGACTCAGACCTTTTTTTTTTTTTTTTTTTTTTCTTTGCTTGAAGCTTCTTCCAGGTCCAAATGGGAAGAATCATTAAAATGTTAGGCTCAAGAAACATAATTTTGCTTCAGCTTCAGTGTTGCTTCTACTATTAAATAAAAATGAGCCTGTACAGCATAGTACTAAATGCTATTCAGCACCAAGTGCTTGGGATAAATACGTTCTGGACTAAAGCTTTTTAATAACTTGTTACTATGTCTGTTGGAGGGAAATGGGTTAACTCAGGGAAGACTGATTTCTGTCTCACAAATGGAGAGATGGTTTAATCTTGAAACTGGCTATGGTGGCTGTTTCAGTCTTTATTATTTTTTTTTTTTCAAATCTTCACTATCTTAAATGAAATCTGTCAAGAGCCTTCTGTAATTCCTAGTAAGAACTCAGAGCTGCAACCACAAGATCCACACATCAGTTTTTTTCAACAGAGAGAGGTGAATAACAGTTTTTACAGCTCTATGTATTTTTATATATTTGCCTTCACTTTTATTTCTGATCTCCAAATTCTTCTTCTTTTAATGCAGTTGGTGGTCAAATTGTGAGACCTATGTTATATCACATTGCTTTTTTCACTGACGTGGTATTTTGTTTATGAGATGATACCATGAGTAAATTGTCCAATTTGGGATCTTTACTGAGCTTAAAAGCCAATTTTAGTAGTCATTCTAGACAAGTGATAAAATGCAGAGAACAGCAGTGATAAATAAGGTGTCTATTCACATTTCTGGTCTCCAGTATACACCTTTGGCATGTGGTTATATGCCTGAGTGCCTTAGGTCACTCTTGGCATCCAAGCCATGTTTCTGACAGGATTGGGATATTTCTGTGGTCAGCTACCTCTACTCAACGGTATCATCAAAGAGGCTGCAGAGGTGCAGCTGACTGCCAGGCACTGGGACTCAGCAGCAGCTTATTCCACATACAGATCTGTGAGTCTAGTCTATTTGCTCCCCTTGCTAGGGTGCAGCAGTGTCACTCTCCGGATAGTGCACAAAACTATAGGTGATTCTGGGTGCAGCGTGCAGGTTTTAAATTTAGGCCAGGCCTGTACAGTTATTGCCAAATGAAAACTGCAGTAACCTCACAGGCAGCAGAGTGTGAGCTGCTTTGAGTTGTCAGAGGGTGATGGGTGACTCAAATTTGGAAATCTTCGCCCCGGGGGGGCCCTACTGGGCTGGTGTCCATCACTGGTGAGGGCTTTTATGAAGTCTTGAAGTAGCGTATTGCAACGTGGTCCAGAATGGAGTGTATTACAGACCTCTGAAACAAGCAGAAGACTTTCCTTCAGCCAGCCTTAGAGAATCACTGGATGCTGTATTCATGACTCTACAGTCAGACCTGGTGTCTGCTGGAGATTATTTACAGGGGAAATCAAAGGGTGCTATTGTAAGCGAGTAGCTTCTTAGATGGTGAATGCAATGCTATGCTGAGGACACCTGATCCTCCACTCAGTCATTGCAGTTTTGTACTGCAATTACTACAGTATTCTGTAGAAAGTGTAAAGTGAAATAGTAAAAATTGGGACTATTTTAGACCGAACACTCTTTTCAATAAATTAAAAGAAGTCTTCTGGAGTAACTAATCTAAATGGATCTTTAGCTTAGAAACCCTTGTGATAATGTTTAATAGTAAGTCAGACATGAATACTTGTTTTCCTGTAAAGTCTAAGTTTATGTTCAGTGCTCTCACACTGAGCTGTCAGCACTGTGCAAAGCCCAGGGGTGGGGCAAACAGTGCAGGCAGCAGCACAGTGTGTGGAGGCAGCCGCTCTCCCGCTGCCCATGGATGCTGCATCACGGAGCGAGCCACACTGCCCTTGCGTGGCAGTGGTACCGTCCCTGGGTTTGAAGATAGGAGCTATTTTGTCCAGACCTTCAGCATGAAAGTAACAAAATTTGGGGAAAGTAAATCCGTATAATGCGTTCACAACATTAAAGTGATCACAGCAGTGTTTTAGCCATCATGATCAGGGAGAAGGGAGAAGAAAGATTGGAGCAACTGGTAAAATTTGCGGAGTGGACAATCTTTTGGGTACATGGGCAGACAGATGAGAAATGGAAGAAAGCACGTTCTCCCCTGTCACTCTCTCTTTTGAGAGAAAGAAATGCTGACTGATCCAAAGCAGAAATCTGCACAGTTTCAGATTCTTGACTGTTTCAAACCAGTGTCAAAGACCTTTGCAATACGATAGTTTCCGCAAAGGAGGACTGTGGTCAGAAACTGCTGTAAATTGCGTAAAATCTATTTTATATTCAGCTAGCCTAAATCTACAGGCAAAGTTCAGCAGACATCATTTAAGTATGTCATTACTCTGTGACAGCAGTAATTTCAGTTTGAAATTTATGCTGAATTTGGTATTTTTTCACATATGTTTCAATGCCCAGTGGAGGAAAAAAATGGATTTTCTGCATTTTATTTAGTCATTATACCATGCTGGCCTTGCTGTTCTGCTTCCTAACAATATTTGCTCGTGCCATCTAAAAAAGTCACTGTTTTTTTCCAGCCAGTTGCTAACCCTAGAGCAGCTACTCTATTGTCTTCCTCTGCAGAAGATAATAAGAAGATACACTGATGTCCAATCAATGATGTTTCTCCATTGAGCCTTCTGTTCAAAAGTAGTCACAAATACTTAATTTAAATCATCAGTCCTTGGTCTTGCACCTGGAGTAGCCTCAATACACTGCTTGTCTCAGAGGGATTTTCAATAGTTTTGTTGGGGGTGGTGGTTTTTGACGAACAGTTAGGTTTGCAGGCACATTTACCCTGTGTTGGATGAGAAGAAAACTGCTCCAGCCTGTTCCCACTTTGCCGTGGTGGCTCCGCAAAAAGTGGAGATGTGATTTTGAGTAAACTTGAGCAAATTAATCCTCCAGGAAACCTGGATTAGTCCTGCTCATCAATGGAGCTTCAGATCAAAATTATCTCTGTTGGCTGAATTTCACCTTTAGTTCTGTGACTTTCTTGTGGTCATAGTCAAAAGAACTAGGAGGATAAAGAAAATAATGGCAAAGGAGTAAGAAAGTGCCTTAAGTTAGATTCAGAAGGATGTTCGATTCCCAAGGAAAATTATGGACTGTATTTTGAGCTGATACTGTTCAAAGCTGATTTTGATATATTACCTATATAGGAGTCTCTAGTATCTATCTACTTGTTCAGCTGTAGGTTATTACAAGCTGAAAGGGCAAATTTTGCTCACCCATCCCCCTTCAGCTGTGCATTAGAACTGGTAGCTTCAGTCTTAAGTTACTTATTTGCTTTGTTTATATTCCAGTCAAGACTGAAGTCTTCACTGTATTTATCTTTGTACACAGAGGCATGAAATCCTTTTCCAAAAAGCCAGTTACTCATCTGCAGTCAGACAAAATGGGTTGCAAAGCAGCTTGTACAAAGCATTAGGGTCCTGAAACATCAGACATTTGTTCGGTGAACAGTCTGAGATAGATGGGCTTTGTTTTCTGATTTTTTTTTAACTTATCTCTTTAAACGTCTCTAAAGTTTGCTCCTCTGGGAGGACTGGTTTAAAACCCGTTAAGGCACTGGGCTTTGGAGCAGCTTGGTAGTTTGATCAGGCTGCTGTTCTTCAATGTAGGCTGGGAAATACCACTGCCATGTGCTTCTTTGACAAAGTCCCAAGCCCCTGCGCGTGCCAGCCAGGAGGACATCTGCTGCCGTTCATTATTTGCAGAGAAGTGAAACACCTGAACTCCACATCCTCACACCTGTTGTTCTTTTCTGAATTTCTTTTTCCTGCTTCAAGCATATGTTTGAACTGTTTCCAAATTCCTTTTTAGTTGTTTTTGTGTGTGCATCATATACATATGTATAGTATATATACAGTATGTATGTTTATATAGAGGTATGTGTAAGTATATATACATATATATATACACATATTAAAACATATGTATGTATTTATACAAGTATGTGTCAAAACATATGTATATATTTATATGCCTGTGTGTGTATGAAAAACATACAAATACATGAGGGCGCATGGTGCACCTTGGACCAGCCTCTGCAGACAGTGGAGGCCCTCCTCGTGCAAACCCCCTTTTCCACGCCTGGGGGATGATTTTTCGCTCTGAGCACACTGCAGCCGCAGCGTTGAGCCCCGCTGTGGGCGCAGCTGCGAGCCGGAGACCGGGAGCGCGGGACGCCCCGAAGCGCGAACCGGGCTCTGGGGCCGCGGGTCCCCGAGGGGCGTTCCCACCACCAAGCACTTCGTCATGGCACGAGCAGCCCTGGTTTGCAGCCCCGGTTCGTGCCCCGGTTTGCACCTCGGCGGCGTGCCGAGCCCTGCGGAGGCAGGCTCGCTCCGCCGCGATGCACGGCTGCTCCCGGCACCCCGGGGCTGCTGCCGCGGCCACGGGCAGCGGGTGACGTGATGTTTTCTGCGTTTCTTGCTTTACCAGGTCCTGGAGGCGACGAGGGTGAATCGGAGAAAGAGCGCTCTGGCGCTGCGCTGGGAAGCCGGCATTTACGCCAACCGGGAGGAGAACGAATAATCGTGCTGTAGCGTGAAGAAGGCGGCTAGGGACTGGAAAAACCAAAAAAAAGGAAAAAGAAAAAAAGATAAAAAAAAAGGAATAAGAGTAAGCAGTAGCATTTTAATCCAATATTTATTAAAGATACAACAAACTCAATGCACATAGACACAGAAATGATCCGACTCCCAGCAATCCTAAACCAACAAGGAATCCCACCTGGAAAACGTATGATCCCTCCCCCCCCCCCTTCCCCCATGAAATGCGGCAACCAGGAGGCCACGCGGCGCAGGACCACTCGAGGGGTGAGCAGGCATCATCCCGGCGAGGAGGAGAGGCTGCAGGTGAGCGGCGAGGCCGGCACGGCGCGCCGGGGAGACTCCGGCCGGGGCTCGCACGTGCGCTTCCCTGGGGATTTGCAGCGCGGCTGCATCCCTGGGACACCCGCGAGGTGGTCCCGGGCAGCAGCCCGCGCGGGAGCCCACGGGCTCACCTGCTGCATCCTCGTCTCCCACCGTCGCCGCCCGAGGAATGCTGGCGTGCTCTCGCCAGCCGTAAAGCACCACGATGTTACCGCCTGTTGCTATTTCTTTTAGGGGAGTGAAGGGTGCGGTTTGGGATTGTGTTTTGTTCATTTTTGTTTTGATGGTGGGTGGGAGTTTTGCTTCCCTTTCCAGTAATTTATCTGTTTAAAAGGAGGAAAAAAAAATGGGGATGCAGTTATTGCAAATGTACAATCCAGCAGACTCAGTAAAATAGTCCCTTGTGTTGCAAACACAAGCCATCATAATTTAGGAGTGGAATAGATGGGGATGAGAGCCAAGCCAAATGGATTACCTTAGCTTTAGGATCCTGTATGCTTGCAATATCACCTGAGCTCCAGGTTCTCAGAGCATATTTACATAGTAAAGTTTCTAAATAGAAAAACTGTATTTAGTGGATGACAACTATTTTTTGATGGTGGGGAGGGAAAAGCATGGCATAAAAGCTATAAAGATGGATAATTTGAAGTAGAAGTGTAGTGGGAAATGAATGCAAATAAAGGACATTTAATTTTTAAATGAGGCAATAATTGAACTGAGCCAGACTCTGGCCTAGAAAGAGGTATGAAATAAGGAAGAAAGGTAGTCACATCTTTAACTATATTTATACAACGTAAAAGGCCTTTGGAGTTAATGTAGAGTGCTTTATGGAGGTCTTCAGGTTTCCAGGCAACAAAGAAGTTGAAAGGGTAGTGAATGAGAAAGAGTGAGTAAGGAAGAGCACACAAAGAAAATAAGCATTATTTTTGCCATTCAACCAGTGTTTTCAGCGCTACAAGCAAACCATAGAGCCTTTAGTTATTGCATAGGCTTGGGATCAGCAGTGAAGGATTCGTGTGAGTCTGGGTGTGAGCGTGGATATGTATGCACGTGTGTGAGTGCATGTGAGAGGGTGTGAGAGTGTGTGAGACTGTCATGCTAGAAAGAGTACGGAGGTGGGTGTACAGATTATTTTCTCCAAAGCTGTTTGCCAGCTGTAGGGTTGAGTGAGAATTTCTTTTTTTTCTGAAAGGGGATATTAAAAAAAAAAAAGCACTGAGTTGATGCAGTATTTGTGATATTAAAATTTGACCCAACGTGGTATTTGCATGAGTCACAATTGCAAAGTATTGACCAGTTTTGTAACCTGACAATTAGAAAAAAAAATGTGGTATTTATTCTTGCGCTTTGTATTTGTATGTAGTGTAGAGGCTGTGGGTTTACTCTTTCTTTTCATGCAAAGCAATACAATAAGAGTATTTTACAACTGGGATCCATAATTTCTGGACTAGAAATGATTGAGTTTGGGAGGGAATAAGAAAAAAAAAAGACATTGAGCTTTTTCTATATGCAATGCTCTGTCTTTTTTTTTATAAACAAATATTATTTTGACTTCTTTTTAAAAATCAGCCAAGATGCTGGTCCTCTATTAAGCCTTTCCTTGATTTCATGACCTGCTATGCTGTTTTATTCTGAAACAGTGCGCTCATTTAAAATGAGTACCAATACTGTGAACATACTTCTGGTGCTTTTCTTAAACAAAGACAGAACTTGCAACCGAATAATCCCTGGGCTCCCCACCCCTGTTTCCTCCAGCATGTGTTTTCACACATGCAGAATATCTTTCACATTCACTTTTCTCTGCCAGTTAATGCTATCATTTGAGGCCTATTTTCAGGGAACTGTGGCAGATGTGATCAGAAGAACCTATTGACGCAGTTCCATGATTTTTCTCTGTAAGTGCTGCTTAACAAAAGAAAACCCATTTGAAATGAGAGTTCACTGTGAAAAAAGCCAGCAAACTTATCTCATGAATACTCTAAACCACAGTGCAATGGAGTGCACCACCTATACGGCAGAATTATCTACCTAAAAGAGGGGGCCTGTTGTTCAGACAGAGCAATCAACAGTAAACTGTGATTCATATCTCTGCACTGGGTGGATGTTACCATAAGACTGTAGTAAAAGCAATGCCACCAGTGCAGCAGTCCAGTAGGATCATCTGACATGTAGCAGCACTCATGAGCTTCACACATCTGTGTTAGGAGGAGCCCTAGCTCCCTTCGCACTTGGGAAGGACATTGGTGAGCCTAGAGACAGGGGTTTTCTTGAGCAGTATCATCTAGCATCCTGCTATGGATGGCCCATGTATTTATAGTGAGACCGTCTTGCATCAAACCATGCCCTCCTCAGTTTGTCCTGGCCTTTGCTCCTTGAAACAGGGCTACCTTGTAGGGAGCATGTATCTTCTCTATTTTCTTTAGTATGGAGGTCTGCTGTTTTCTCTCACTTTCTCACTGGAAGTCACTAAGGTTAATCATTAATCATAGGGCATTTCCTCATGCTTTGCCACATCTTGCTCTCCCACCACAATTGCCACTCGATGTTTGAGGTGAAAATTAAATCTCTGTCCTTGAAAGCAGAAGGGGTGGTGGGAAGGGGCCACATGGAAACCCTTTGCACTAGAAGCATTATCCTTCATGCCCTGCAACAAGAAAATTTGCATAAAAGTATTTGGATTCAGGACAGCTGAACTTTCCATCCAGCAGTGTTTTTCTCTTCCAGAAATTATGGAGACTCATTGTCAGCAGCACATATTCAGTGCTGTCGTAACAGGAGTGCTATGCAGTTTACTTGCCTCTTTGTTATTTCATTTGCATGCTACCAAGCTTAGATGTTTATAAGTATATGCCAGTAATACATATCTATCTATATATACATATATCAAATGCAACAAAGGAGCACTATTGCAGAATTAAGTTCATCTCCACAAAAGAAACTTTCGTTTCTGAAATCTTTCCCGTGTCAAAGACTGGTTTTAATGAAACTGTGTATTGAAAAATAGTTAAGCATTAGCTTTTGTGATTGTAATCAGTTTGGGGATATGCTGCAGGTTTTCTGAACAATTCTAGTTTTAAAATGCACCAGTTTTGGCTTCATATTAGTCCATATTGACATAATTTGACAGAAAAATACAATAACATTGATTTATTGGCAACCAAAAGATGGCATCCTTGTCATGACTAATTTAACAATTGTCAACCAATTCAACAATACCTGGCTTTCCGTATATGTTAACCACTTCAATGTTAACCTGCTTCTGTTTTTTAGTGACTGTGAGGCCTACAATGCAAGTATATAATTATTTTCTCATTAAAACAGAAACCTGTGTTGTGTTTCTATGAAAACGACTGTTCCTTCTCACTACTGCAGTGCATTGAGGCAGCGCTGACCACCAGCCTCCAGGAGATAGTCTGGGTGCTGCGGTTGCAGGGGGGGCCCTGGGGAGAAGGAAGGTGCATCCCGGCTGCAGCAAGTGGGAGGAAAACAGTGGCTGGTGCCACCGCTGTCAGGGCGGTTGGTCTTCTTCCCAGGTTTTAACTCCTCTGCGGGACTGAGGCTGAGCAATTTCAGTGGGAGCTGGCCAGGGCCAATTGCAGCATTTCAGTCGTGCTGCCTTTGATACGAGCCCTCCGTCCTATTTCCCTGGTGTACACAGCATCAGAAATGCCTGCAGAGACAAGTCACACATGGCTTTCCTTCCTTGTTAGTAAATATAGAAAACAAGCCTTTATCCGTCCAGCCTTTATCCATTCTAGGCTGTATATATACACATAGAAAACTATTATTATCTCTTCAACACATAACCTAGGAAAGACTTTCTACCTTCATCTCCCTTTCCTTATGGTATATTAAAGAGATAGCTTCAAGGACTTAACTGATTCATGCTGGCAAAGGAAATTCCTTCTGGATGAACCCTTTGGATTTTGTGAGAAATAAAAGTGTTCTCCTTGCAAGGGAGAACACTTTTATACATTGTAAAACTAACACCGTAACATCAGGCAGTTCCAGTGGCTCAGGAATTTTCCCAATAAATTTGGTTGCTACCAGATGTTAACATATATTTCAATAACAAGAACTTAGAACATCTAACATTCTCTGTCATCCCGTTGTTTAGCCAAATGGCATTCACTAGGCTTTAGAGTATTTTGGCAAAGAAGTCAAGCAGCAAAAAAGAATTGCTTTATCCATCATTTCTGGGGTCGTCCCATAAAAGGTGAGAAAATCTCAGCCTTTGCACTGACCAACAGAGTCACAGGAACTTTAGTTAAACCTCAAGCCTTTTGCAGAGCGGGATCTTGAATACTTTATGAATATTTAGTGAAATTAACGTCTGAAATGTTGTAGGCATATTCCAAGTATGGCCAGGCAGTTAATATAATCTGATAAACTTCCACGACCACCACAACTCTCAGCTATCTGGCAGATAGGAATGTTGAATTTTTCTCATAAACTATTAACCTTGCTCAGGTGTGTCTGTGACCAGTGATGAGAAAAGCAAAAAAAACCACCACCCATCAGTTGGGCTTATTTTAACTAATTCAAACTAGAAGTTGTACTCAGACATCCCAAACTCAGCAAAATTTTGCACCTCTGTATTTCTTCAGGCACAGCGTGGAGCACCTTTGTAGATGATGCTCAGAAGCGGGGACACAGTTAGTCATTCCCAGGCATATTGTAATTTCTGGTCCATTAGAAGTGAGTGAGAAGTGCACAGCATCGGTAGCGCACGGGTCATCTTCTGGAAAGCTGCTGGAAAAACTGCTGTATGTTCAAAAGGAAAACCAACAGATAAGATCTTACAGAACTGGAAGACAGAAAAAAAAAAAAGTTTTCTTTTTATTATTTTCTTCATTAGTGACTGATGCTATAACATTGTCTCTAATTCACAACATTAGGAAAGCAAACAGAGAGACTAAGGATCTGTGAAATCACAGCTCTGATGCTGTTTCTCTTCCTTTCTTTCCAGAGACTCAATTGATTAGACCACTCTAGAAAGCAGGAGAGCTTTGATACACTGTGGAGTTGTTTGAGGAGGTCAGGACAGGGTAGCCAGAGGAAAGGCTCACTGTGTCTATGCCCTCGGCCCCATCACAGCCCCCGGGAAGGCATCAAAAGGCTTGAGACTTGGCCTAAATGCCCTGCTAGATCAGTAATAAAACAGCCCAAGATTTTCAGATCAGGAGGTGAAAAAGTGGCAAATGTTTCCTCCCTAGCTCTGCAGACAAGAGTCAGTGCTAATCCTCAGCTTGGGTGACCAAGGAATCCTGTCCCCTTGCCTTTTGCCCCAGGACAGGCCAAGGCATGACTAAGGTTACAAATATCAAGCATGGCCATTAACTCTAAAGATTACTTTCAATTACTTTCTAATTATTAAATTGACTAGGCTGGGCAGTCTAGGAAGCTCTTAGCAATAGGCATGTGTCACCAAGGGAGGGTCAAGCCTTGTACTCCTCCTCAAGTTAAAGAGCAGGCAATATCCCAGTCTTGCACACAGGAAAAACGAAAGAAAAAGAGATGGGTGCAAAGCTACTTCATCAAAGTCTCCATTACTGCAAACTGCCTGGACTGGACTACTTTGTGGGGATTAGTGCAGCAGCAGTGACACCTGGAGGGCTGATTAGACATGGAAGGAGCTTCATTTCCAAGGATGTGTCCTGTAAGTCAAATATTTGGAACAATTTAAATTCAGGATTTATTTACTGATATAGTGTTAGATATTTTGTACGATCTTGCTGATCCTCATAAACACAGTGCTGTGGAAGAGTGGATCTGTTGCACATGAAAATGAACTACCAGACCCAGTCAAAATTTAAGTTGTAGTGATGCTGTTCCTTGCTGCTTACACATAGCCCATTTGTGTGCCATTCATTAACTTATTGTTTGGGCCGAGAAAGTAGTGCATCTGTACCCCGGAAATCAATCATCCAATTATCAACCCTCCACTCTCTTTTCTCTTATACTGTAGCCACCTCAGGTAAGGGTAACACTGCCTTTCAAGTGGAAATACAAATCCTCCTGTGTAAATGGAGATAACCACTCACAGCAATGGCTACACTGAGGTACATGGGAAGACTTCAGGTGTCATCCTCCTGCAAGGTGAGAGGAAGGGGAGGCAATCATATGACTGGCTAGAGTCTCTGCTGAAATTCAGTATAAGGGCCATATCAGCTGCCAGGTCCACTCAGAGGGCACCTGTATTGCCAAAGAAGCAAGCCTTCCAGGGGCTAGGCGCATACAGACCATCCCAGCAGAATTTAACATGGAGTGTGGCACTTCTCACAAGGTAGAAACCTGGAGGGAGGTCGTGGGAAACGTGTTCCAGAAATGCTGCCATGCTTTGCATGCAGCCTGAGTCCTTCTGCTGTGCTTCCTTCTGCAAAAACTTCATGGGTGCACTCAACCCTTCAGCCAGGCCTCATCTGGAGCAATTGCAAATCTCCTCAGCAGGCAGCCTGGTGCAGGCCTGCAGCTGGGCATGTAAAATGCTGTGATAAGGTATATGTTGGGCTGTACCATGTTGAATCCTACTGAGGAGACTTCCGGCCAGGAAGGAGGCTGCAGGAGCTGGAGAAAAGTTTGGGAGGCTAGAAACTGCTCCATGAGGACCTCAGAATTTTGCTCTAAGCTGGAGAAGCCAGCCCTTGCCTGAAGGATGAGGCATTGCTCCTTGAGATGTCAGCGAAGAAAAGTGGCTGTGGCACAGAGTGAGGGAGGATGCTTATGTAAAAACAGCTTCAATAAGCAGTTCTTTCCTCTTTTTTGAAGAAAAGTTCTTCTCTGTGCCTTACATTGAGATGAGCAAAATATTCCTGCTGCAGTTGAAGATCAGGGACACAGGAAAACCCTAGCAAAACAAATGCTCCTGAAGTAGCACTTCACAGCAATCAGGCAAAGCTTTGAGAGTGTTGCAGATGAGTAATCAGTCATTAGTGAGGAGGGAATAGATCTGAAGTATCATCTCCATAGGGAAAGGTGGAGTTCCAAAATGTGCCATGGGAACAGACTTGCACAATGGCTTTGTCACACCAGCATTGTATGGAGGAGGCAGAAAGTATTCCACCCTGCTTAATTGGATTGAAAGAAAGAAGGTGTTAAAATAGGACACTTGCCCACTCCCTAGTAAGGCTTGTTTTCTTCTGGAGCAAACAATGATCCAAACAGTGTTGAGATGGTCTGAGTATCTCTAGTCCCAGGAAGGTTCACTGCTTTAGTAATACAAGTGCCATCCGAATAGACTTGGCCCCTGATATGACCATTATATTTGCTTTGGGACACAGCATCACTTCAAGACCAGATTCAGATTTCCACAGTAGCAGATTTCCTGCTCACTCGCAGCACATCTCCTTGTTGTCTGCAGTTCCCTTGTTTGTATTTGTTCGTGTTCTCTTTCAAAATGTAGCTATTTTCAAGAACCAAGGCTAGATGGCTCCCATCAGTGTGGGGGTCTCATGCCTACTTCCACTGAGCCTTGTGGGAGGGAAAAGGTCTTCAATCGAACTACATCTCTGCAAACCTCTTACTGACGGCGACTACAGGTCCTCACCAGCCTCCAGTCAGACCTCATCCCAGACTGGTTTCCTTGTTTCTTCAGAGGATGGATAATCTGAGATCCAGAGGACTAACCTTAAGCGGACCAGACCTAAATGTATTTAGTTACCTGAATACCCCTGAGGATCTTACTCTTTGAGGGCTATGTGGTACTGAACTCAGCTGGAAGCCATCAGATTGGTCTTGGGGTATTTGTCAATGCAATATAAAAACTGTCATCAATAGAAGCATTTAGAAAAAGTGAATATTCTTTTAAGCAACTAGTTTAGGCTTTGCTTGGGTCTGCCCATTCCCACTCGCAAATCTAGTTCTCACAAAACCTAACAGTGACATGAGTTTTAGATTCATCAACTCACCTTGGGAAGAAAAGAAAAAGAAAGGACACTCCACAGGGCTGCGAGTGCTCCTCCTTTCTTTCTCTAAATCCTTTCTCTCTTCCAGCAAATAAATAAATAAATAAATAAATAAATAAATAAATAAATAAATAAGAAAATAAAAAAAGAGGGGTAGGGAAGATATTTGAAGAGTATGATGTGGGTATGTAATTGGACTAATCAACTAATAAGGTGGTTTGAGGGGAGCCAGGGGAGACAAGTACCTTTTCTTGGTTACATTAATCATGCCAAAAGGAGAATCATAACAGCTTTTCTTTAATGCAGCATTTGAAGAAAACAAATGAGCCAAGCTGAAGCCCTGGAGCATGCCAGTGAAGGCAGATAGAGCTTATATAAAGTGAAGAGGGATGTTTTTTGAAGGTAAAGTTAATTGTAAGTCATAGGATGGGTACATACGAAGAAGTGAGAATTTCTAGCAGAAGCAGGAGGAGAGGAAGATTGACAAAGCAGGTTGGGCGAAGCATTATAAATAGTGGAAAGCAGAGACAAACAAAAAGACAAATAGGCGGAAATCTTGTTGACAGGAATTTACTTACGCAGGGAGCCCTTTCTGAAGCCCGTTGAAAGAAAGCTTAGCCTATGTTTGATCAGGGATTGTAGGTACATGAGAACAAGCATACTTAGCCAAACTCAGTGAAAACCAAGCAAAAACCTCTGCCAGTTAAAGCACAGGTCACACATGCTGTCAGAGGTAAGCTATGATGGTGCAGGACAAGATTCAGCCCAGGTGTCCTTCCTGGCTGTTGTCTGCTGAACTAGTCTTCAGCAAAAAGGAGTCAGGAAATAGTTGAATGATAGCATTGCTCATGGGACCTGTGATTTATTCACATGCAGACTCTTCAATCTTACAAAATAAAAGCAAAGTCAATATATGTTGCCTAAGCTTTGCAGGGTATTTCCAAGGAACTTCTTACAGAGATTTTCCAGCACTGACAGATTCAAACAGTATCTCAGTGCCCCAGAGAGCTTGATTTTCAAGTACTCTTCAACCTTTGTTCCCCTTCTTAAAGAAAAAAATGCATGAAATCTGTTCATTAGGAACTTAAATGTAGATGAGGTCATTTTCTGGCTTTACTCTGCAGACTTGCTTTGCTTTAGACTGTCTAGGTTATGTGTCCTTGCAGAGTGCCTGAAAGCTGAGGCCAGACAGCTGTGCACTGCTTTCTGGTAGTGGCTCCTGCTTGCTCCTTGAAGGTGGCATCCAGTGTGAAATCCCTGAGGGTGTTGAGTGGGGAGAGTCACTGACTTTTGTACAGGGGTGATGTGAAAGCGCGGTATATGGGATAGCAAGAGGCATAAAACCACACAGCATGTGCACCTGGAAACAGCTCAGCAAGGCCCAAGCCCTGCAGAGCACACTGCAGCTGCAGTTGAGTGCCCTCATCTCATAGCAGAGCAAAAAGAGCCAGCATCCAGGGAAGAGCAGGCACTCGACATGGCCCTCAGCCACAGCCCCCCTGATTTTCAGCTAGCAGCATGATGTGTCAGATCTCACAGCAACTGGGAAGACTATCTGATGTTATCAGTCCTTTAGGAGGAGGCTACGCCTGCCAGTGCTCCTCTCAGGGACTTCGGTGCTGGTGCTCACCGGCAGTCCCATCGCAGGCATACCGTGAGTGACCTAGGTGTGGTGCCTAAAGCCATTCTGAAATGAAAGCTGTGGAGAGTGTCCTCTGTATGCATGTGCAGTTAGAGAGAGATATGAAACCACTTGGAGGAACTTGCCAGGAAATGCAGAGTTTGCTGTCACGAGAAGTGGGTGGTCAAAGCAGTAAGGGCTGTTTGTGCCCAGTATGGGCAGCTGACCAAGGATGCAACAGCACACAGAAGTCAAATCTTAGCTAAGAAAAAGTTTGAACAAATTAAACTGCATCTAAGAGTCCATTATGCAAACTGAAAAGAAGACTCAAGCGAATAGTAAACCCAAGTTACAGCAGCTGTAACTGAAAATTCGTGTGTGTGTGTGCGGAGGGATACACACACACACACACATATATATATACACACACATACATATATATGTATGTACATATGTGTGAGTGTGTGTATACATACGGATATACATTTTCATGCTTTGTTAAATACTGAAGAACTGCAACCTGGAAAATGTTAACAACAAGAACATTGCTGGAAATTTTCCTGGCCCCTCGGCCCTTCTTATTTCTCTAATATCTTTTACCTTCTTCAACTCCGTTACTTCCCACAGACACAGTCAAACCCCCCAGCAGAAGGAGAAAAGGAACATTACAGTGCCATTAATGTCTTTTTATAGACATGTTGGAGTCCTAAGGATAAACCAAATCTATCAGGTTGCTTGTAACATATTCATTAAGTCATTAGCTGCTAGGAAGAGAATAACTAAAATTCACCAGACTAACATACAGTGAGACCTGCACAGCCATATCTACACAAGATTTCTCCTGAGGGCTCTTCTAGTGGGGTTACAACAGCCAGGAGTGCCAGTTGCCTCAGCATTGGCAGCTACACAGCCCACACTGGGCTGAGCCTTGCAGGCACTGCTGACAGCTTTGAGGTTCTTGTTTGGAGTCTGCGGAGTATCTGCCCAGCTCTGAACAGCTAATGCTCTTTAATCAAGAAAGGAGTTTCAGAGTTTGTTATTTTTTGAGCTGCAGTTCAGTAAACATACCCCACTGAAAGAACCACTGCATGGAAAAAGAGAGTAGTTAAGCTCATAAATGTCACCAGAGTGTACTTCAGCATGTACAGTTTTGGAGCTGTGTGTGCACTTTTTTAAAAAACAAATGAAGTAAATATGTTTGACAGGATGTTTTGCAGAAAAGAATCTGGAAAATTTAAACACCCAAGTGACTAAAATCACAGTTAATTTTTCTTATCAATTTCAATTTCTGTACTGAAGTACCTAGTCCAGCAGATTAAATAAACACAGACTTTGAGGAATAACTTAAGATCTTCCTGCTCTGAAATGTAGGAATGGATATTAGTTAGGTCCTAATGTGGCTGATGAGTTTTACTCACCTTGGAAATGTAAATTTGAAGAAAACCCAGGTAGTACTAGTCAGAGCTTTTTAAGATGAAAACAGCTGCATTTTCAGGTAAGGTTGCCTCCAAAAAGACTGAACTTTAAATAAGAAGTTTTTTACCTTCCCTTCAAATAAAAGGAAGAAAATTTAAAAGAGCATTCAGCATTACAAAAGCATGCAACAGAGATACTCAAGTACAAAAAGGTATCTATATCTTTACATATTTATGATGGTCTGGGTTATCTCCACCTCTCACCCTGGAAAATTGGGTAGATTCATCAGGAACTGTCCCTTTTCTTTCTGTTGTCTCCTGACTGACCTCCTCTGCTGCCACCCCCATGGAGCTATAGTCCCTTAAAAAGACCTTTGTGCCATCTAATTTTACCTACCTAGGGCTGAACTGCTGCCAAGGTCCCACAGTCCTCACTAGGGAAGAAATGACAGCTCACAGAATCAGTAAGGTTGGAAGGGACCTCTGGAGATCATCTAGTCCAACCTCCCTGGTTCCACTGGGGCTTGAATGCAGGATCTTCAGCATGTAAAGCAGATGTGATAACCACTACACTATCCCTCTACCCAAATATGCATGTATGCATGTGCAGATCTCTGTCTGCAAAGATGACTACCAGCGGTTACCATGATCAAGCCAAGGAAGTGAATATAGTGCTTCCTAATATGCAGTCAACAGGGCCTGAGCTGATGGACTGCAGCAGAATGAGGATCTGATTCTGAACAAAGTAGCATATTCTCTTCTCAACTGCATCTTGAAGAGTAAATATAAAACAAATGAAACGTAAATGCAAGACAAAAAGAACTAATCACTTTCAGTGATAAAGATATGATTTCATTTTCCCTAAAGCTGAGCTGCTGCGTTTTGCCACAGCAAACCACACTATTTAACCAAGCAAAAAAATGTCTTTACTGTTTGAAAAGCATGTGTAATTTCCATCTTTACCTCCCTGACAACTGTATTAATCTGCCATGTGCTGTGTCCAACAGCTTTCCCACTTCAATAAGAGCTCCCTGGTAAACTTTCGTGAGTATATGTCTGAAAAGCATTAACAGGACTCCAAACCGTAACAGCTGCGTATCATCCATGTTTGGTAACGTCTTACTATCTTGGAGCAAATCTATCCAAGAGGTGAGCTACATCCCATCCAGACAGGTAACCCTGGCATTGCCACACAAGGTAAAAAATCTATCCTGGAAATGGCTACAACTATACTTATTTGACCTGAAACTCAGAGATACTCCAAATTATCCTCCACTTGAGTCCCAGTTGGTCCTACAATTGTAAATGACAGGTATTAGAGAATAGTTTTCTAGTACATTCAGATGCCCCTATTTCGTACAATCCAAATGTCCTCATCCATTGTGAATCATGTTAAAAAGAGCCAGAATATGGTCTCAGGTCCATCCTCTAATTCACTAGATTAGTCTGATTCTGCCAGGCTGTTGCTTATCAGTACAGGCAATGAATGGTCAGTGTGGCTCAGACCACTTGCGTGCCCAAACCCCTATCAGGAGAACAGCTAGGCTGGAGTCAAGGGTATGGGGTGAGGCAGCTCCTTCCCCACTCAGGACAGCAGGGACACCTCTGCTGCATTGTTCCCCCGGGGACTGTGTTTTAGATGTCCATGTTCTTGGAGAAGTTGGCACAGGGAGATGACTGGGGAGAACAGCCTGAAATAGGTCGAGTCTGAAGGTGCCGAGAGAGAGATGGCATGACTGAAGCTGCAACGGTCTCAGGGAGAAGGACTGTGCTTCTCATTGCCTGCTTTCTGAGCTGGCAGAGGGACGTCTAGAAGAGATGCGAGGAGCTGAAAAGATAGTGCTCATCTTTCCATTGCTCTTCTTTTCTTCTTTTTCCTCTTTATTCGCTTTCCTACCCCCAAAAAGTTTGTTATTCCTTTTTTCCTTTTATTCTGTCAAAATAGCCTTTTTACTACTCTCTTTGTAGATCCTTCCTATGACTGACTTATACCTATATTTAACACCTAGTTCCTCTGTAATCTCATGAATTCTGAGTCAAATTTACTCACCTATTCCTTTTTTATGAGGCTTTTTCTCATCCTTAATAACTTTTCTCAAACATCTTACCCTAAGTGTGGATACTTAGGATAACACTTATCTTAAGTGTGTTTGTGGGCTTTTCAGAACCCATTTACCATGCCATAAAATTTTGTAGACTTATGTAAAATACGATTATGTAACATAGATCAAACTGTTTTTGTTTTTGGACTGAACTTTTACGGATTATTAACTATATTGAGTTCAATAATGTTTTTTTTTTTAATATTACTCTTTTTTTTGCTATGGTTATTTCATCTTTACTAACTTTCCACTTCTGCTTTATTCAACATTGAACCGCTTAAGCTATAGTTCTAGGGTAGTTTGTTTCATCCCATTCCTCAAGTCTGTCACTACCTGCATATTGTTGAACATTGCAACTTTTCCATACTAAGTTGAAATGCACTGCCAACTATTTCAAAAGGAGATGAATACTAATGAAAAGCGTGATGTGCACACAAAAACATTCAGCATGAGGAATGTCTGGGTCTTATAGAAGAATTACAGTAGGATTTGTTGTGCAGTCCAGCTGATTAAACAGAAATTGGATACAAGAAGCTTTTTCCTGCTTCCATGTAGAGGATTAATGTGAAGACATACAACTAACTGCCAGGACTATTAATCACCCAAATTCCTTGAGCTAAAGAAAAGAAAAACTCAGCAAAAACGTATGTTGAGGATGCTGTGTTCTGTTGTTCCAGTAGAGGGAGAAGCCTGCAAGAGAGTCCAATCAGATAACAAAAGAACTCTGAAAGATAAGAAAAAATAAATGAAAATAAGCCATCTCTGGGTAAAAGTAGAAAAGCACAGATTTCTGGTACTGCTTTGTCTTCAGCACCTGTCCAAAGTGAAGAATTTATGCATTTTCCAGCTTCTTTATTGGTCTTCCATATTGCTCTCAAAGCTGTAGGCAGCCCTGGTGTCCTCCAGGGGGAAGGTTGGTGAATCTCTCTGCTGTCTATGGTGCAGGAGACCCCTCAGCTCTGAGGCTGGGGCATCCCCTCACACTGCACAGCATGTCAGCACAGCACAGCAGGGTAGCACCACAGATTACATCCTTCTCTAGCTCTTTTTCTTACTGAGCATAGCTTTGTTCATGTACGCTTGTGTCTATGCAAGTGAGATTTTTCCCTAGAGAGCCAAAGTTCACCCAAACAAAACACTGACAAGCTGGGGTGAAGTATATGCTATCTCTGGCAGTCCAAGCTCTTACCCTCCTCTCCATTGCCAGCTGAGGGCATAGCAGAGAACTGAATATGACAATAGCTATAGGAAAAGGTGAAGAGGCACAAAAGTAAACCACAGATGACCACTTAGGTAGGACGTCCTTAGTTCTGCCTCACAGGCCAAGTTTTGTATGCACCAACTTGTCCATCATACACGGTAGAAGGAAGGTGATGTCTTGCCCACTGGCATGGGTGGCAGAGATCAGCAGTCTCCATGTGGACAACAGACACACAGCCAGAGCAGCTGATGCCGTTGTAGGTGAATTGCTTGGGATGATGGATGAGACCTTGTAGCATGAGGGAATGAGGTCTCATCTGGCTGCAGTACCTGTGGTCCTGTTAAAAGCAGAGGAGAACTTATGTGCCTGTAGACAATCTCAACACATCTGGTAAGGCTTCTCCTCCTGAATGTCAGATGCTGGCAAATTCTGGTGCAGATGTCTCAAACACCTCAAGGAGCACCAGTGAGAGCATGGCCTTGCATTTTATTATTGTAACAGTGGACTTAGCAGGGTTGAGCTGTAGTCCCACAGATCACAGATGGGCATCTGGCACCAGGAGTTTCCAAAGGGCAGTGGCCATTCATATTTGGATGTTGTTTTCCAATGCTGTTGTTGCAGGGGTGGCCTTTTGCATCCAGAAATTAGCATCCTACCACCAATCATTGCAGATACAAAAGCTAACAGGATGACTCCCTTTGACCAGAGTATTATGACTCCTACAATGAGGCAAGTGCCTGGCAGGAACCACTCCTCCCTCATGTATGTAGCTTAAAATGAGGCCTCCACATTCTCCTCCCATCTTTCCTATCTCTGTGGGTAGCAACAGTAACTGCATAGTTCAGGGAAACTCGAAGGGACCTGAGTGCTCTTTATAAGGAGAGTCATGCCAAAACTCCCGCTTTCAAGATGGGGCAATATTTAATTGCAGTACTGAGAGTTCATGACCAGCTCTCTTCGGGTTCCATAGAAACCAAACAGACCAGAGTCTGTATGGTAAGCAATGGGGACAATGTGGGAATTGGCACCTATTTTTGTCAGAGGTTTGTGACTGTTTCTTTTAAAGACCAGCTGGTTAAAAAAATCAGCCTTCTAAACCACAGACAGAAAGAGCATGGCTTGGCAACACAATCTGTGATCATTTATGATGAAGAAATATTTTCCTAAGGAAAACAGGCCATTACTGAAATAGCTTTACTTCTCCCCAGTGTTTTCAATCAGCTCTCCTTTTCTCAGGTACTATAATGCCACTACTGCTCTACCCAGATTCAGATCTACGTGCTATCCAATTTACAGTTGTGTTTCGCCTCCTGGCTGCCATGAAGTTGCAACCTGTGTCAAAACACTCAGCAAGTGCCAAGGGATGCTAGGTATATCAGTATGTGGAGTAAACTGGGAATGAGTGCACTTTCTCTTTTCAGACCACAGCCAAGCGACGGGAGACAAAGTGAGAGGACTCAATATCCCTGCCACACACCAGCAGTCTGTATCCAGAGTGCTGCAGGAATTTCTCCAGCTTCTGGTCTCCCAGTACTGCTGTGGAGGCTGTTGCAGCTGGGGCAGAGAATGGTGGTGCTGAGCCCCCATTTGTGTGAATTCCTGTACCACCAGCGGAACCACACTGGGGCTCCCACCACACTTCTGTGGAGGTGGAGAGAGGTGGAGGTCGCAGAACTGATTTAGAGCTTTGTCAAAGAAACATCTTGCTTGCAGGAGATTGCAACCGCCTCACACTGTAAATCATGAATCTCACGGGCAGGCTTGGGCATGGGGAACGAGGAGGGCTTACGAGCTTGTGTTGGACTGTAGCTCCTGGATATCAAAATCTGACCTTTCCAGATGGAAAGTTGTTGAAGACTGAGTTCTAAAATGCCTGCCAAGTCTCGTTGCCCTAGTATACTGAGATCCCTATGACAGCCTTGTTCAGAAATATAAGCTGATGCAACTATCATAAATGATGAGGTTACAAAAAATAGCAATGCTGCATAGGAATGCATAATGTCTCTACAAGGAGACATTAAACACCTACTATTTGACTGGCCAGACTGACTTAAATATCCCGCAGCTGATGCAATATGGAGCTGACCCAGCCTCTAGCAGATCTGCAGACAGGCTGAGTCTGTGGTGGGATGCCCTGAAAGAGTGTTTTCCTTTTCCAGTTGGTTATGCCACTGTGCTGTTGCTTTTAGGTTAGTCTCAGTAAAGCTGTAGGTGCACTAAAAGTCAAGCCACTGTTCTTAAGACTGCATTGTGTTTATGCTGCATAAAAGTATTTTAAAATGTATGCAAATGTCTCTATAAATATTAGCACTATGAGAACTAGACTCTGGGGAAAAGCTGATATCAGAGAAGAGTAATTTTGAAGTCTTGCAAATGTCATGCAGAGTGTTTTTCAGTGGAAAATATTCTGGAGCCTGTGTTAAACCTTTACTTTAGCATTTGTTTTGTAATCAGTTACATGAAGTTATTTCCTTCCCTGAGGATTATTTCTAATAAGTACATTTAACATGAATGAACACTCAGAATATCCTGAAAATCAAAGCTCTCCCAGATCAAAGCTTGAATGGGAAGAAGACATTTATCTTTTTCTCTAATTGTTGATAGCAGAGACCAGGTTCACTGGGTGAAATAAAACATGGCAATTCTTCTAGCTGTTTTTATTGCTTAAACTGTCCACTGATGCTTTGGGTTTTTTAATAATGCTTTCTGGAATTTCTATCCTGTGGCAATATTCCAGGTGTCAGGGTAATAGTTGTGTCCTACTTCTAAACAAAGACTAAACAAACTAAAAACCTTTTTCAAAAAATCTGGAAAAAAAATCCATCCAGTTGGAACTATCCAAAATAAATTCTACAGTTGGCTAATAGGCTTTTTGGCCTGACAGAAAACTAAAACTTCTGGTGTAACTGAAATTATTTAGCAACAAATCATTTTAGCAGATAATGGCATACTCCTTTCTATGTAAGTTCTTAGAATTTTTTCCCAAATTGAAATGTAAAACCAAAACAACTGCACAATTGAGCTAGGAGTGAAAAAAAATGAAACTCTTGAACTATGAATACACAAGCCTTGAGTAAATGTCACCTGAATCAATACAATGTACAACAGGTGGAGGTTTGAACATTGTCCTTCTAAATTAATTTTTAATTTGTACTTTAAAGTAATCATCATAGATCTTCCTATAGCAGATTGTGTTACTCTGCCTGTTATGATTCATTAAACCAGAGCAAAATGAGATCATTACCATTTGAGTTAGCATTTTTGAGGTTGCCAGATATCCTCCAAGTATTTCCTGCAGCTGAGAATGCATGTAATTTCCTTGGACCTGACAGCCTGTTTGCAGCAAACTTTGCTCAGAGAATTTCTTTTGCCTCTGAGATGTTAAAAGAGTAACATCTCTGCAACTGGTTCTGTCATCTGGTGGGGACCTTGATCCATTTGCAGGGGGTTGCTTGACCACTTTAGACCTCACACCTTGCAGCTACATTTGAGGTCAACTTGGACATTTGCAAGACCTATGGAAGTGGCAGATCCCAAAGCGCCAGCAACTTGTCTCTCTGGAGGATATTTCTGGCACACCAGCATAGGCAGATACAGCTATAGCAACACAGCGCCTTATGAAAGATTACTAGGGCTTTATATTGACATACCGATTTGCATCCCTTAAAGCAAGGTCTGCATCCAGCAGAGGAGGAGGGATCGATCCAATATAGTGACTCCTTGCCACTTTCCATGTCCTTAAATATATTTTGCAAATCCTAAGCATTAAAACAGGTAAGTATACAGTCACCCTAATGGGAAAAAGGGGATAGGATTAGAAGGGGTCAGGAACCTATTAATTGCAAAATGCTTCCTAAGGCTGCTGCATCCTCACTTTGAAACTGCACAGTAAAAGACCAAGAGCCACAGGAGGAAAACAGGACCTGTGATTCACAGGAACTGTGGTAAAGTTGTAAATATCCCAAATCATCACAGAAAAGGCACCACTGTCCTTTCTAAACAGGGGGTGCTGGGGAAGCAGTCAAAATGATGAGGTAAACCTGGGAGAAAGAAAATCGCCTCTTGGTCCCTGTGACTGGATTATGCCCAAACACAGGATGCGACACTCCAAACAGGTACCCTACAGTTTTAACATTTCTGCAGATGACATCCTGCATACATGCTGTCTACATATGGGGCCAGTCTTCAGCATTTCAGAGGTAGACAACACCACCAACAACACTGTGGCCCTCTATAAGCAACCAATACAGGATTAAGACCATAAACATAGTGCAGCTTAACACTGATCTAGTATTCTTTCATACTCCCATGCTATCTGAACCAAGTAAATCATATATTTAAGATTCATAACACAAACCATTTTCTGTCTCTGAGAAACTCCTACCATGGTAGGCAACCTCTCCCACAAATCGAGTACTGGATTGCGGCATACTTGGTCCCAATTTCCCTTCTATGTTGCTTAGAAGCTTTATATGCTGAATAACAGTATCTTCTCCTTTGGGCATGTTTCCAAATAACCACAGAGACTCTGCTGAACTTAGGGAGAAATGCAGCGAGGGCAGGAAAAGGTCTCCAGAGAAAGCTGCTTTCAGCCTTTTTGGACCAGCAAAGAGGCAGCAGATATCTTGAAGCAGAGGAACAGCACCATCTCATATGCTGGGAGCCTGCAACAGCATCAGCTTTTGCATTGCACAGGCAGTGCTGGCCTGGGGATCACAAGATGCTGGGGACACCGTGAAAGCGCTGTGAACATGCCTGTGGCTTCAGTGCCTGCAAACACACGCCGCTGCCTGGGCAGCATGTGGCTGTGCTCCTGCCTCCCACTATCATCCTGAGGAGAGGTGACCAAGACAGTTTCCACAAAGTGGCCACTTACTCACCCTAGCTTCCCACGCCATTCACTGCTTATTCACAGCAGAGGCCAATTCCAGTACATAAATTAAGGCTTTTCTCTTCCTCTTGGAAATTCCCACATTGTAAAGCCCAGAGACAGAAAGCACTTGGAGGGGGAGTTGTGGGAGAAAGGTTGCTAAAAATAGTCTTTTTCTCATTTGTTTTTGGTGCAATTTCCTGATTGCATTACTGAAACAGCTATGACAAAAGGGGTGAGATTTAGCAATAGCATAGAAAGGAGGTAAGATCAAAAGAGCCAGCAGCACCATGACGTGGAAGAAAGAAAAAAGGACTGGAGGCAGGGAGAATTCATGAATTAGCTGATAAATAAACCAACAGCCTTTGTCCGTTCCCACACCTGGGGAGCCCTGAAATTCCTCTCACTCAAAAGGGGTGCTAAAAGGGAAAGAGAAAAAAAAAAAAAAAAAAAAAAAAGCTAATTGCAGCAATTACACGATTAGGGCATTTTCACTTCCTAAACTGGGAGACAGAAATCCCCCTGGGTCATATGACCTCTTTTGAAACTCTACCAGGAAGATCAGCAACAGCAGTGAGCAAGTGCAGGGCGTTCTCCATCTGTACAAAAGCCTCTCTCACATGAGCCAGAGATCAGAGCAATGTGGGGATGTGCACTCAGACATAGCAAGGTTCTGTGCAAATATCCTCTTAGTCAGATTTTCTCTTGCACAGTTCTCTGATTCTGTGTTATCTGGCAGATTTCTTTCCTTTTTTTCTTTTTTTCTGATTTGCCTCCATTCCTCCACTTCAAGCATGTCTCCAGAGCAGAACTTCAGAAAGGGCATTTTCTGCAGCACATCTCCCTGAAAATAGGTCTCCTCTCTTCTGAAGAACCACCAGCCATCAGCTGCCATGGTGGGAATAGCAGTAATGAGGACATGGATTGAGCCAGTGGTTGCTGGTTCCCAGGTGGCCAGTGCCTTCTACGACACAGGGCTGCTACTGGTGGTGAAGAACTACTACAACCAGACCAACTCAACCTCTCCTGCTTACTCAATGCAAGATGCTCAGCAGAAGGCTGTTTCTAATTTCTATATCATCTACAACCTAGTCCTGGGCCTGAGCCCACTGGTGTCAGCCTATAGCTTGTCTAAGTTGGGGGACAAGGTGCATCGGAAGGTCCCCATCTGCTTCCCTCTTTTTGGCTATTTGGGCTCCAAATCTCTCCTGCTCCTCCTGATCCTGCTGGACTGGCCAATTGAGGTGATGTACGGGGCTGCTGCTTTCAATGGGCTGACAGGTGGTTTCACCACTTTTTGGGCAGGCGTCATGGCTCTGGGATCCTTGGGCTCCTCTGAGAGCAAGAGGTCTCTGCGGCTTATCATTATTGAGCTGGTGTACGGCCTAGCTGGCTTTCTGGGAAGCATGGCATCTGGGTACCTCTTTGTTGGCTTCAGTGATCACTATCGAGAGGGCACTGTGCTGGTAGGCTGCAGCATTGCTTGTTACGTTTTCTGTCTCTTCTACAGTATTTTTGTTCTGAAAGTCCCCAAGCCAGTAGCCAAGAGCACAGGAGATGGTGGCAGCGAGCTATCAGCTAGCACAGAAGCCTCAGGGAAATCCCACTCATCTGAGAGTAACAACCTTGCACCAGTAGTACCTTCAAAACTTGTGATTGTCATGCTCTTTGTTGGGGCGATCCTGTATGACCTCGCAGTGGTTGGTGCAATGAATGTGCTCCCACTTTTCTTGCTCAGGGAGCCTTTAAGCTGGAATCCTGTAGAGATCGGTCACGGCAATGCTGCTGGGTATGTGATCTTCATCACCAGCTTCCTAGGGGTACTTGTGTTCTCCAAGTATTTAAAGGATACTACAATGATCATGATTGGAATGGTATCCTTCAGCGCTGGCATCCTCATCATGGCCTTTGTGCGGTGGACCTTCTTGTTCTACATCGGTGAGATGAACTGCTGTGTGTGCAAGCGAGTGAAGTAAGAGAAAGGGGCTGGGATGTTTATGTACTAGGAGAGGGGTCTTTGCTCTGTTTTACCGAGAAATCCAGGGCAGGGAGCTTGGTAGAGAGTCACAAGAATAGCTCACAAGGTTTCATTGTCATGGTAGATTAGATCTCAGTTCAAATACTGAGGTCAAAATACTGTTCAGCATGACAAGCAGGTTTCTCTGGTTTCCCTAGTCTTTTCTCTTCCTTATGGTCATCTTCTCTACCTAGCAGCAGCACCATCCCCTCTTTCAGCAGCTGAAAGAATAACCAGACTGCCATTCTCATCCCTCCTGTAGCCTTCCACTCACTAATGATGCAGGCACCTAGTTTGAACTACCAAAATTTATAGAACTTTGGAAGCAAGGGTTTCATCATTCCCTTTCCCCATGTTTGGCTTCAGATTGCTACACTCAGCACTTTACAACATCCCAAAGAGGCATCCACTTTTGTTAATGCTTACTTTAAAGGCTAGTTAACCTGTAATTTGTTGCTTGGTCATAATCCAAACCTGAATAGGAAACAGTGCTTACGATGTGTGGGAGTAGGAATTCTTGTTGGCTACCACTACTAGTCAGGCAACACTGCTGCATTTGCTTCTATGAGGAAAGGTTTAAGGCTGCAATAGCAAAAATGTGACAAAGATTTCCTGTCAAATGAACATCTTAAGACTTGATTTGGTTTTGTTGCTGTAAGACACTTATTGCTGATAGGAAATTTAATAGTGAAACACTGGACTTGCTTCAACTACTAAAATATTATCACAATGTACAGTACAAATCCTACATTATAAAAAAATGACCGAGGTACAGGTAAAAATAGACAGGGCAGACATCCCATGAAAAGGGAAAGGGAACTTTATTTTTTTGGATGGAGCCTCCACAGGAGCCCAGAAAACAAAAAACAAGAACAATATCCTTTGTGGTAGTGAAATGGATGATTCATATTTAACAAACAGAAAGAGTACGTCACATGGATTCAAGATCTTGTTTCAGAAAGTGAAGAAAAGATCTAAGAGAAATGACCTGAAGAGATTTTCCTGTGCATCCTTAGAGGGAATGAGAAATTAAAAATCAAAATAAGTTATTTTAAAGGAAAAGATAGTAGGATATCACATTTGGTGTACTACAAGCAGACAAAAAGAGAGTGGAATTTGTAAGAGATTTTGTTTACCCATTTGGTAACCATGCTAGGGAAAAAAGACAAAATAAAAGTAATATAATACAAGTATATGTTTAAAATTAAGCCCATCATCAACACATGCTGCCACACCATTCATCAGATGCTTATTTCCCGCATTGCAGAAACATCTCAGCACACTAGATATGGACTCAGTCTTCGCTGAGGTCAATTCTGCTGACAGGAAGCCAGTTCCAGTTCCTTAGAAGTTTCCACACTGGAGAGAGCCTAAAATACTCCAGCCTAAGCACAATGTTACTAAACCAATATAATGTCCTAGTGTCCGGTGGTATAGTGCTCTCTCTGCTTGTGAGATACGAATCATCCATTTCACCTATCACACAGGCCAGTGCTGTATTCCAAGTCTGTTAGGATTTCAGGTCAGGCAAACACCAAGAAACTCTAGATCTAGGGAATGTAACTCTGCTGGTTGGAGCAATAGGTCATGTATCCACCATTCCTGATGTGAGGCAGGGAGTTACATTCCTATCACAGGTTCATACTGCTTTGTGGCACTCAAGAGACAAGAAAAGGTAAAGTAAAGGCTCTGTCCAAGCTTCAGGCACATAGTCTTCAAAAGCCATCATTATATAATGGGACAGGAAGCAGGTACTGATGATAACTAAGTATTCATTGCATTACAGCACGGGCAACGATGCTCTTTGCCCTCATCCCCTTACCAACTATCAGGTCCATGTTATCCAAGCATGTTGAAGGATCATCTTTTGGTGAGTACTTTGGTTATATTATCAGTCAAAAAAAAACTCAAACCCTTTATTCAGCCTAGAATACAAAGGTAAAAAGTTACTACTACTAACTGCATACTGTATGATAAAGAGAGAGGAGTTGGTACCACAGAAGGGAAGGGAGGAGCAGAAAAACCTGCAGAACTGGATTGTCATATAGAAACTTCTCCTCCTTCATTACTTCATTATATGAACAACCAGGACTGCTAATGCATCCAAATAGCACCTCACGCCTGAGGCTTCTCATGTCTTCTCAAGCCACATCCCCAAAGCCATCCTTGGCATCCCTTTGCTTTCTGCCATATGATCTCAAAACTCAAAACATTTTATTCTGGCCCTTCAGTAACCTGCCTTCTTATTCCCAGCTCCACATTCTTCCTCTCAAAACCAGGAGCACAATCCACCTGCGTCACAGCAGTTCAGGCCTGACAGGTCCAGAGACCTGACAGCCTCCAAGCAATGGTGATCCATGTGGAGTCTCCAAAGATAAACCACAGCATTTTTTTTTTCTCCCCAGTGACAGCCTGTTTTCTTGTTTTACAGGTAAGGTGTTTGTCCTGCTGCAGTTGTCCTTAGTCATCACAGGAGTAGTGACATCTACTGTCTACAACAAGATCTATCAAAGCACATTGGACTGGTACAGCGGGTTCTGTTTCATTCTGTCTTTCTTTTTTGGCTGCCTAAGTCTCCTCCCTATAAGGTAAGGAATGGAAAGGGTCTTGTTAAAAAAAAAAAAAAAAAAGTTATTTTTTCTTCATTCTTCCTGATTCTAGGTCTAAAATGTACAATGAAGACTGGAAAAAGAAAAGTGTTTTTGTTTAACAGTAACAATTCTGCAAAACTAGGTGCACAAATATCAAGAAGGTTTAAAGAATGAAATTTTCAAGCGGTTTAGCCAAGGTTTTAAATCTTCTTTTTGTTTAATGTAACATGAATCGCTGTAGGAGGAATATTTAGCTGAGTTTAAGAGCTACTAATCTCGAGGGACAAATTCTTCATGCAAATGCAGTGCTTGATATTACTGAAACAGTAATAGGTAGTGAGAGAAATAATCCTTCATAAAGTAAAACTTTTTTTTTTAATCCATTACAGTTATTTACTCAGTGTGATAAAAAAGAGTAATTTCAATCTCCCTGTGGTGTTTCTTTCAAAGAGAAATGATTATTACACAGTTGTGGAAATGGTTACTTTTCTGACACCCAAATGAATTGCCTCACTGAACAGCTAAAGAATGACCGAGATCTGCATTTTCAAGAGCAAGTTTTAAGCACAAAATCAGCTTAGATTAATTTCAGGAGAGAAATCTGAAAGAGTGTCTCCAGGACACGTCAAGCTACTCTCCTAGAATCCTTATGAGGGATAATCCCTCCATCTCTCTCATGTCACTGTCCCTTCCCCAGGTCCCTCCAGCTCATTGCACTCCTTGAAATGACAATATTCTCCAAGTGTGAAGTTGAAGTGAACTGTGATAATATATTTGATCCATGCAACAACAATATCCATAAACAAACATAACACAGATGCTGGATAGACTACCATCTGACTTGAAACAGAACTCTTGTCAAGTTTTGTTGTCACTAAAAAAAAATAATAGTAGAAAGTCTGAGGTCACTATGAATCTTCCATCAGCTTCAGTACTATCATTGAGATATGAAGAGAGGAAAAAAATTAAGGAAAGCTCCTACACTGTCAGTTCTATCTGTCTAGTCCAGACTTGCAAGTCCTTTCTGGTGTTTTCAGCATATACCTGGTGTCAGTAGGCATGCAAGTGCAAGAGAAGACTCCTTCATTCTCCATCTTTCTCCAAGACTCTGCTTTCCTCCTCCTATTTTCCAGACACAAGAGTAATCTGTTTCACATGCACAAAACTGCAGTTTAACAGCAGAGTCACTGCTAGATACTCCATTACGTTAGACATGGTATACAAATAGAAGTTGAGAGTTGTTACAAGCACAAACACAGGTACAGGGACTTGAAATCTGAAAGACAACAAATGGTGTCCATTTCTTTGCTTGCAAATGCAGCTACTTACAGAGAAGCCGGCAGATTCTCCTAAGGAAGTCCATGAGCACTCAGCCAGTTCGAGACACCTCAGTAAAATTTAAACTAAGCCAAAGACTTGATGAGGAAAGAGGAAACTGTAGCTTTGGAAAGTAGTTTGCTAGCCTTTCTCTTGTAATGCACATCTTTATTGTTCTTTGCAGCATTGTGGCCTTCAAACAACGTTCAAACACCGGTTCCCTTCAAATTCTGACAGAGTGACATACTGCAGCAGCTGAAACGTCTTATAAATTCTCTGGGCTGCCCAAGGGGAAAGTTTGCTAACCATTTGTCCCTACAGATTTGAAAGTGAAAAACATCTACATTTCTATTTCACAGCACTACACAGCCTCTTACATAAAACTCAGCCAGGACAGAGAAGTTTGCCTTGTTGCTTACTCTGCGAGCTTATGTACTGTAGAGACATTCCAGCTATTGCACAACAGTTATCTTTAGAGCATTTTGGTTTCACTCTAGGTGGCTTAGCAATATGGACTTAACAGTGCAGTCAAGAAGAGGGTAAAAACAAAAAGGAAGGTTTTAGCCATGCTGTTCAATTTGGAAGAGGAAAGGTGAACATCAGGTCTCTTTTTCGATCAGTTCTCTTCTTGTCTGTTCAGTTAGAAATCTCAGGGCAGTCCTGTGACTTTGGCTTACTAATAGGAGTCCACAAGTAGTATTCTGCACGTGCACAGGTGTCTGCAGGACTCGCATATTCTAATGAGTGTTAAAGACAAATATGAAGAGATGTCAGCCCAGCTAATTAGTGTTGCAAGGAGGAGTACTAAAATACAGAAATATTATTTTTTTAAAAGGCCACTATTTTGTAATCTCTGCAATAAAACACTACTGAACAGATGTTTCTGTCCCTGATTTCCGGGAGAGTGTCCTTAAAATGTTTAACAGAGCTTACAGTAGGACATCTATGATTTAAAACTAATACTGGCATTTCAACTCATGCCACCAGGACCTAATATTCTTGCAAGAAGTTAAGAACTGGTAAGTGAAGCACACTTTTATGGAGGCACAGGTACCCTAATGTCAGGTAGTAATAATCTTGCTAACTCAGCCCCGCTCCAGAAAGGAATCCTATGCAATATAGCAACTGGTATGAGACATTATCAGCAAACAAGTAAAAACAAGGTTCAAAAGACTAGCATGCCCTAGAGAAATCAGGGTCTAGACTATGTCTCTGCTTAACCACTAATTGAATTCAAAGGGATTAAGTTGTTTCCAACCCCCACACTGTGTAAAAGTAAGCAAAAAACTCTTCAGTTGCTGAATTATCCAGGAGGCAGCCCAGGAAGTCTCAGTCTGAGCCAAGGATCCAGCAGGCAGAAGTCGTTTCCTCACTATGCAGTCCCCTGCTTGGACGAGGTTATGTCATGCTCATTGCCCCCCTACAAGCCCTATTGCTTTCTTTCCTCATGTCCAGGCTCCACTTTCAAGTTGAACAAATTATTCCACTGTAGTGGACAGTTGAGACTTAGCTGAATCAGCAGAACAAGGGGCATTTAAGGGAAGAAGGTCTGCAGTAAGATCATGAACTGCCCAGCAAAGCTAGTGCACACATTATAACTTCAACAATGAAGACTGCAAGAAAAGAAACATTTATTCTATGTAAAGAAGTAATCTTTTAATACATTTATTGGTCCATTCCATTAAATTAACTGAGGTAAAGAAATGGTGCATTTTTAAAAAATGTACACACTAATAGAGAATTACAAACAATTTTACCTCAAAGTGTTTTTCTCCATCAATACTAGTTCCATAGTAAACAACACACAAAGTATATTTATACAGAGATATACGAAAGGGAATAGAAGCATGCCAGCACCAGAAATCAAGACAACATTTCATAACCTGCGAGTCTGAACAAGAGTGTAATTGGTAGATCTGGCTGAGTGCAGGAAACAAAAGCCTTATTCCCATTTTTACACCATGTACTTGCTAATTCACATAAAGACAAGTCTTTTCACAGCTTCCATTTTGGTTTTAATGGTATGAGTATGTGAAGGAAATGGGTTCAAGGAAGCAGGTCCTACACAGGTCAAAAGTAATACACAGTTTGCACAATGAGCAAGCAATGTTTCAATCTTCAGTCCTGATGTCTTGAACCTAACAAGCACTAACTCCAGTGCTTGCCAAAGCAAGCTTGCCTTCATGCACATGGTATAGCTCTCCAAACCTTAAGAAGGGGCAGATGGATGCAGGTACAGAAGAAGGAAAAGAACAAAGATTGTGCTGTGCTATTTTCATATGCTATAGAGCAAAACCTCTGGTTGTTCACTATCATGAGAAAAAACTCCATCCCTCTGGCTGGTGCAAAAGTGGCACTGGCTCAAATCCTGCACTCAAATCTGAAGGTGTGGATATATATACCAGTGGCAGAGTTAACAAAATGGTTCATCTTTGAAGCGTAGGCTACCAAGGCCTTCAAAGTAGGCTTGGACAGCTCCTAGCTTTTAGAGTGTTGGCAAGTCATTTACATAAGTGTAAAACAAGCCTTTCTGGAAAAGAGCATTACTTTTTGGACAAGTAACATGCTTTAGCCAAGCTCACTTAAAACTAGTCCAGTTCATTATAGAGTATGTATATGCATCAGGTACACTGGCAGTACTCCATAGTGCCAAGTGCAGAATTAAATACATCCATTTGATTCTTTAAAATTGGTTAAATAGCACCTCAAAAAAGTTTAAAATGCAACTTTTACATTTCCCAAAGGCAAAGAATCCCCAGTTTTACAGAATCCCCAGTTTTACTGTCAAAAGTATGCTGCAAGTACTAGCAAGTCCCTCACCTCAATAAGACACCTAATTTCTCCTATTGATTGGTTAATGTAGTAAAAGGATATATATATTAAGGGAAAGACTGTTCTACCTTTAAGATTTAAGGAGACTGAACACCTAATGAGCTAACTTAGTTCACGTCTACCTATCACATTTTGCACATAGTGGTTATAAGCACCAGTATCTTAGATTTTAAAAAGCCTGCAACGTTAATCATGCATAATTTCTTGAGAAGAATGAAATAAGTTTCAACAAAAGCATGGCTCTTATTAAAACACGAACAGTCCCTGCGTGGCTGGGATATATTTGTATGTTGACATCTGCAGACTGACACCTGAGGCAATATATACACCGCGAGTAGGCTGGACAGAGTCAGACCTTCAAGGCTCTATCACAGAAGCTCTGCAGCCCCTTCACTGCCACTTACGCTTTGCTTCTGTTTCTTTCTACCACTTGTTCCACGAGACTATCCCTAGTAGAAGTGTCATTGTGACAAAAAAAAAAAAAAAAAAAAAAAAAGTCAAAACAGACTGCATTGAAGAATCTTAGTTTATTTTTTGATGCAACTCACGTTTGAAGAGTTAATGCCCTTAAAGGCTGTATCTAACACCATTTTATATTTCAATAGATAACTGAAAAATACATAATGATGTTTTAATGTCTAAGTTTATTGCAATAGTCAGAACCTGATGATGATATGAACAACATAGTTCATAACTGAGCATGAAAACAGGATCTCAGTACTTGCTTTATTGTGCTGGTGCCACTTGAGGAAGAAACAAACAATCCTAGAAACAGCATGCAAGTAATCAGGACAGCAGCAAACTACACATTTTCTGAGATAAAACTTGGTCTGGCTCTGGATTAAAAGCAAGATTGGGCTAATTTAATTGTTTAAGGACCCCAAACTTACACAGGCTCGTAGGAAAGGTGCAACTGCTTTAGATGCCATTTTACTGCATGCAAAGCGGCTGACCTTAAGTCACAGAACGCTCAGGTTACTCCTGATGGAGATGTAACTCCTGCTGTACTCATGTCTCTGTTCCCTTTCACAAAGTCTTTTCCTTTTCACCATTAACACTTGGGCTTTTCAAATATAGACACACCAAACGTTTATAAGACCAACATTGCAGAGTTGTACTGAGTCAGACCTCAACCTTCCAATAACAGCAGTACTGTATGCTATATGTTAAGGAATTTCGTGCCTGCTTGTAGCTTGCCTGCTCTGCCCTACTGCTTCACGTCTCAAAGTCAGGATTCTCCCCATACCTCACAACCTTTCCCATAGTAACCCCGTAGTTTACAAGAGCTCTTTTTTTATAAGGAGACTCCTCAGTAGCCGTAGGGGCTAAGAGACTCACTACTACACACTCTTTACACAATTCTTGCAAAGGACTCTTCTTTTTAATGTCAAGTTTTACTTTCCATGTAGATGTTTGGGAGGTTTTGTTTTTTCCAGTCATCCAAGAAATCCTATTACAGGCCACAGCCTGAAGTAAATGTTCAAGCCTTTCCTCCAAATTAACTTGGTAGGTGTCAAAGAGCCAAGCACTTCATCAGGGAAATAAAGTCCTCTTTTGTCTCAACAGCTTTGCCAGAAAGGGATTTCTCCAAGATGAAAGCACAACTGGGTCAAGTAGTAGTTTAAGTATCAGACTGCAGAATCAGGGGCCTTAGATTAAAGAAAGTACAAAATGAGCTTTAGTAGCTCCAGCTGAAACAGCTGCTCATTGAATTAAACTTGACTTGTGACTCCTCTTTGTCCATTACGCTCCTCACGTACAGCTGCACTGTTCAGTACTAGCTTACCCAGAACTCCAACTCATTTCAGTTTTGACTCAACACTGAGGGGAAACAGGGCATAAATCTTGCAAGGAATCAGTCTACTTTTTTTTTTCCCAGTCCTTTTTGAATGGGTAGAGAGAACAATATCTAAATACTAGTTCAAATCAAGTTTCACTTGACTCTCACTGATGCAGAGTCCACTGGGAAACTCCATCTCGCAGAAAGAAACAGGTCACACAGCTTTCTAAGGGAAAAAACCCTGATGATCTCAGTTTGTGGGAAAGAGGCAAGCAGGACTAGTTTTTCCATTTACAGTATCTTACTAGCACTGGAACCAAGAAAATAAATTATCTACTGACTGTAACTCTGAAGGTGGTCAGATCATTAATAATATGCATTTACAAGAATTTATTTTGAAGGGAAGAAAGATAGAGGAAAATACTGGGTTACTGCTTCAAGATAATCCCTTTAAACACTTCTTTTGAAAAGCAAGAGTGGTTGGTTGTTCTACATTTAATGAATTCTGCTTTAGATTGCTGTTATTACACCAGTAGTGTAGGAGAAACTGACAGCTTTAACCACATTTCTGTTTAGTACCTCAAAGCTGTCAAAGAAAGTCAAGTCAAACATGAAAACCTCCTAAAATACCTTAAAGTAGGCTTTTCCCACCTAAGGAGGGGATGGCCTGACAGCCATCAAACTGAAATGCTAACTCATCTTTGCAGTTGCTATAAAGCCTTCAAACCCTAAATATACCTAAAGTTCCCCTGCTCAGCTTAAGGACAAAACCCAAACCAAAGTAGTATTCGATACATCATCACAGGATAACACAAGAGTTTTACATTTCCAATTACTGCACTCAGGTTCTTTGCCAAAAGATCAAGTAATCACTCAAAAGTGTATCAGTAAGCATTCAAAGCTACTTATTCCTCCAAGTCCTGACGTTACTTTGACATGAGTCCCAACCTCTTGCTTAGAGACAAAAGAGTTAACCTAGAATTATCTGCATGCTGTTAATTCAAAAGGATCTTAGATTCATCACGGCAGCATTACATTCTCTAGAAGGTACCTAAGGCCACTTAACAACATGGAGGCAGCTACTTTAGGTTGGACCATAAGAGAAAGAGAAAGGAGAACTTGCAGATGCAGTTACATTTAAGGCCAAAAAAAAAAAAAAAAAAAGTTAAAGGAAAATAGACCTGTACCAAAAGAAGTCTCAAAAGACTTGCCATGTGGCTCAGAGACAGGTATGAGCTCTGTGTACCTTATGGGATGATACCTTATTTTCCCTATCAAATCTCACTGACAGTTTTAAGGCAAGTTTCACACTCATGATGATGCTTAGTGTAAGCAAGCACTTGACACATTTTGGCTTTTGGGCTGCAAAATAGAGAGAGAAAGCAAAGTTCCATCTTTATTACAGCTGGCACCTTCAGCGACCAAGCCCAAAGGAGCTCTAGTTCAGAAAACAAACAAACAAACAAACAAAAACATCCACCCACAGATCTAAACATGGCTCAGGAATATTCTACCACGTAACTTCCACAGCTAGTTTTAGGGAAAAAGGAAAAAAAAAAAGAAATAGATACAATAAAGACCTCATACTTGCTTCCATCATTCCCAGAAGCTTTGAGAGGCTGCTGTTAAACTCACTCCCACATCGAGGACTATTTTGATCCCCAAATCAGTCACAACTACACTTCAGCCTATCAACATTACTTCATAATCACCAAGATAAACAAACATATTCAGTATGAATCAATAGCATGCCACACTCACAAAAACCACCGTTCATGCTTGCATTATAGACTTTCTGCAGGTGGTATCAGTATGTTTTACCTATCTAGAACCAGCCCAACTCCTACATAAAATCCAAAAATCACTTCATCTAGAAGGACCATATAAGTGGTAGTAAAACAGAAAACATTCTTTTCCAGCCTTTCCCTCTCCATCCAGAACATAGATAAGGAGTGGTTAGGAAGTACTGTATCATGGGAATAATTATCTTTTTTAATCAAACAAAACAGTAATAAAGATGTCATTTGGCACCTTGCAGCAGAGTTTATTTTCATCTTTTTAGTGTTCCACTCATCAGTTCCTTCCAGACTAAAGAGGTAAGTTTTACTGAGATCCCCATGCACTTTTACTATGAGCTCAGGATCACTCCATAGGATGGAGAAGGAACCACTCAAGGTAACTCAAAAAGATGAAACATATCCCAGTTTAAACAAAGACAATGAGGAAGAAATTCAAATAGTTTTCAGAAGGTCTGTTCCAGCCTAAACACAGCTGGCACTTCAGTTAACTTGACAGAAGAGTCCTTCATACAGTTCCAGTATGTCTAGTGGTACTAAACACAGAGGTGCTAAACTGTTCATGAAGGTACTTCTTATTTGGTCTCTGGCTTGTCTTGCAATAGTGGTATAATTGACTCCCACGCTGTAAGGCACTAAAAAAAAGAAATAAAGATTAAAGAAATGGAATGTATATAACTTCTTGCAATTTTTGATCCACCCATCCAGATCCAAAGAATGTGAATTGAGGAAGGCAAGCAGGGTCTTTTATAGATTATTGCAGGAGGTAAAAAATAAGAGCTCAAACAGCAAGAAAGCATTAGGAAAAACAAACTAAGTTCCTTACACACACACATCCCACCACCAAAAAAAGCCCTCCAAGTCACTAGCTAGTCCAAGCCATCAAGAATATTTTTCAAAATAACCAGCGTTTCCAAGTTTCAACTAGATTCTACTGAACTTAAAAAGAAAACAGCTATCAGCTAGGCAGGCAAACTAGTTTTGGTAGCAGTTCAAACTTTTGTGGCACATCTTTGGGAGATGGCTGTTTCAGTTGGTGGTTTATAACAGCAAGTATTATAAAATGACCTCCATCAAACTTACTGGAAAAAAATCTAAGGACTTAAGGTAGGTACTTCATAGATAGAGATATCCCAGTAGATAGAGATATCCCAGTAGACTTCAGAGACTTGACTCCACTGCTTTTGATTAATTGGCAATAGTAAAATAAATGTGGAATCTAGCTTGTGGGCTGCTAGAAGGTTTAGGTTTATCCAGGGTTTGGATTTGTTTCCCCAGACATGCACACTTACCTGATCTATGATCCTTGCTTTATGTCATTACTCTCTTGACAGCCCACAACTCAAAATGCACAAAACAGACCATCAAATGGTTGTAATAAACACTAGAAATAGACATACTCATTCTGAGCTCTTATAGTCACAAATTACTATTGCCAAGCATCTTTTTCCTAATCTTTTATTAATTGTACTGCAAACAGAGTACTCCTAATTGTGTACACTGAAGTGATCAGGTGCTTTCCTACTGAAAATCTTCCTTGCTACAGAGATGAGCAAAATTGAATGCAAGTTGATCAGATGCAATATTCGGTTGCAGGGATACTGCTAGCATCCAGTTAGTCTTTAATCCCTTATACAGCAGCCTCAGAAAAATGAAGAAATTAGGGTTATGGAAGTTCTGTGTGACTAGCTATGAATCAGAAACAACACATGCACTAGGAAATGCATACTAACTTTACATAGAGGTATAGTTAGTAGTTACAGGAGGCAGTTTAATAGAGTAAATCTGGAAAAAATTCAATAGGCAAAAAAATCAAATATGATACCATGCTTATGCCTAGCAGGGTTATGTACTATTCAGGGCATTGAGTAACACCCAATGGGTAGCCAATAGTACCAATTGGGTAACACTTTCTTCTAATATCAAGGAAAACTAAGTGAACATTGTATACAGTGGATCCTCAATGTCCTTTATGCTTTAAAATATTGAATCTCAGATACTTCTACTCCAGCTAAAGCTTTTTTTTTTTTTAATGCCAAGAAAATCACATAAAAGTACTTGATTAGATATTTCCAGAACTAACATGCAAGCATTTCTTGAAAGCAGACAGAAGTGCTAGAATTTTCATCCTTGTCAGAGCCTACCAGCACTCAGCTAAAGTGGCAGAACTATGTACAAGTAGACAGAGATTAAATTTGTTTATTCATACCAAGCATAGCCCGTATATGGACCCAAGGATGTGTAAGAATCAAACTGAATGGATTAACAAGAACCACAAAGAGACATTTACCTGTTTGTTAGTATCACTAGTACACACAGTTTTTGTTCTCCATCACAGAAACAGCACTACTAACCCTAGGAGACAAATTACTTCTGCCAATGAAAAAATTAACAGTTCGATCCAAGAGAAACAAGCATCCAGTACTAAGTGCTGTTATAGGGTTACCCAGCAAGGGACTGCTATTCTGAGGCAGATCTCTTGAGCATGACCAGCAGCTCAACAGGTTACAATAGTGTTGTGCAAGCCTCTTTTTGTCAGCAGCTTTAAGAATTCAGGCATCCAAGATTCTTTTCTGCTAGGCAGCACAAACACTTCCTGAAGAATCATCATCACCTCAGAAGAAAACAAACTATCCTTATTCCTGCCAGTGCTATTGCAATGCCACATACCTTCTCATAGTACTGAATGTTTTTATCTGCCATTCCCATGAGTAGTTGCCTAAAGTCTTGTCGCTTGTTGTTTTGCCATCTCTCCATATCTGCTTTCAGGTCAGCATTGAAACACTCTACTCGGTCTTGACATTTCTCAACATCTGTGGGTACCTGAAGCAAAATAAATTAAGATTCAAACAGTTGCTGAGAGTTCTAGACTCCTGATCACTGAACAAGGCTACAGATAAAAGGGCAAGTGACAGTCTGGTGGTTAACCCAAATTAACTGAGTTATAGCTGCAGGGAGAAAAGCCCCTGCAAGGAGAAGACAAGATTGCTTAACATGTTCTATGCTGTTTGAGGCAGCAGGCAGTTGTGTTTATCCATCTCCATACCAGAAATTGCAACAGATTGAGAAAGAGCTTGCTAGAGGCACACAAAGAAGAAAGCCATTCCGCTTAATGCTGGCTGCCTAGACTTAGTTTCTGGTTCTCAAACTGAGCAGCTTGACCGTAGCTATAGAGCAAACTTTCTCTTCCCCTGCACACTTACAGTTGAGCTAGATATTTCCTCATTTTCACAGTGTATATCACACAAGAAACATTTTGGTTTGTCCAATGAGCAGGCCAGTAAAAGCTGAAGTGCTGTATCTTGACTGCAGTTAATAAAGAGCTTAGTGCTTTTCATAAAACCACTGCTAAAGTAACACAAAAAAATAGCTTTGTGTAAGCTAAGTCAAATGTGGAAAAGCCACAAATGAATGCAACAGCCAATGTGGCATTTGTTTTGTTCCACAGCCACCAGCTGAAATCAAATACTCTTTACCTGCAGCTCCCAGGATGGAATATGACAATGATCCTCTACAGGGCTTCCAATGTGAAGAAGCTGAGAACCATTTTTAGCTAGAGAAGCTTCTACATGAAGAATGTGGAAGAAGTCTTAAGAATTTACCTGCGTGCTTTTGCTACAATACAGCAGAAGTGAAACCTTTTGCATCAGGAACTGTATGCACTATTTGCGTGGACAGAAATTTCTACTCTCTTCCTGGGCACTGGCATCTCCCTTAATGAGGATACTGCATTTTAGTTGTTAGGACCTCACCTCACAGTCCACAGCACCCCAAAAAATGCAGCAGTTCTCATGCACAAAACCTGCTCTGCTGTGAGCAGTGATCAGCACCGGCAGAAAAATAAAGTTTCTTCTAAACTTCTAGCTTCCTATCCCAGTTTTAACTTACAAGCTTAGAAGATGCTCCTCTCAAGGCAAGCATGCCTTGTATCATTTTTAAGTATTCTGCTGTCTTAATAGGAAAGATTAGCTTATTAGAGAAATATTCAGGAAGTTTGGAAGCAAAGCCATGTAAGATTTCTCAACTAAGTTATTTTCCAAGCACTCACCAGCTTCCTCCTCCTTCTGCCAAGATCTACAACCACAAGGTTTTATAAGAATCTGTTCTTGTTCACAGTCAGTTATCCTGCAGGTTAGACTGTGAGTGTTGTTTGAGTACCGAGCTACAGGGACAATCCAGTCCTTACCGACTGTCATGTATGCTCTAACTAAGGAACGGCAGCAACAAACTCCAGCAAAATCTTTGTAGGCTTCATGAAAGCCACCTCTACCAGTGCACTGGTCCTATTCAGAAGAGTAAATACTTCTCTTTCCACAACTGCAGCATCCCAAATTGGAAGTCACAACTCAGTAGTGGAACCAATATTTTAACTCCATTAGGAGCTTTTAAGTATTTGACATCTACTGTAAGGTTAGTGAAAAAACAGTGGTTATAGTCCTAATGCCAAATTTGGACATAAGTGGAATCAATTTTGATGCTCTTATCTACTTTTATTAGTGGATAGTATTAAATATTAGGCTAGCAGAAAATCACTGAGAAAAAGGAGACTGGAATTTTGGGGAAGTAGCTACAACTCCTAAAGATGGCTGCTCTAAGCGAACTGAATAGCTCCAAAACCCAGGAAGTAATAACTGGCTTGACCAAGACATTCCAGAAGGGCACATCACTATTTCAGTGACAAACATGTGTCAGTGTAAATTGACAAGAGAGGTCAGGCAAGACTTGACTGTAAAATTATATAACCAGGAGTTTGGCCACCTCATTATATGACATGTAGTTGTGCACCTAAACATATTTCCCTTCATGTAATTCTGTGAAGACCAGTATTTTGAGTGTCTAAGTGTGTCCCACTTACAGAATTCAGCACGGTCAAGCATTACTTAACAGTACAAACACGTCATCTCTTTCAAATCCCTTCTACAGCCATAACAAATTGTCCTGAAGCATGAAGAAGGTAGCATTTACTGGGCAATTTATATCTGTACATGACACTTCTGTCTTCCCAGGTTTTTGGAAACATACATGGTTACAAACCTGCCTTCTCATAAAATAGCGAACTTCTACTTCTAGTTCTGTACTGTCATATTACTTTTCCTCACAGAACATCACACTGCAAGGCCTCAAGATAGAGAGCCAAAGACTAAATTAGGTCATTAAAGGGGAATATTATCTTGCTAAGAAGAAATATGCTAGTGAAAGCACTGCAAAAACAGCTCCAGCGTATGTCAGATATGAGCAAGAAGCATTTCACCACTGCAGTTGCTAAAAAACCAGCATCACTGCAGAGTCTGTAGCCTTTCTTTTAAGCTAGTAAGAAAGTCGTAAGAGGACCCACACCGTACTTCCAAAGGAAACCTCAGTATTCTGAGCAGTATTTGCTGACAGACATTTGCATTAGCCCAATAAGCCTTCTGAGTTTACACTCTGCTGAGTTTTAAGCTGGTCAACTTAATTTGGAAACTACCTCATGACTCCGACCAAGTTTGTAAATACAGTCAGATTATATGTACAATGAGTTCCAGAACATCCCCCAGGGAAAGAGATTAGGGAGCAGAGATAGGCCCTCATTTAGTGATTAAGAACAACAAACAAACAATAGAATCAACAACAAAAAAACAATTCCCCTCCCAAAACCCACAAACAAGTCCCATTATACACCAACCTTAAGAATGGCCTAGTTTTGAAGGGGGGTGGAGGGTAATGTAATTTCCTGCAAATCAGCTGAGTATACTCAAAGGAACACAAACACAATTCACTGCATTAGTGCCAGCAGGTCATAGCCAACAGTGAGAACTCCTTGCCTGCAAAACGTGTTGCTAGTTACAGCTCTGGCAGACTATCAGCTATTATAGATAAGGTTAATCCACTCAAGATGGAATGAATCTGAAAACTGGGAATGAGTACCATATGAACATGCAAGCTGGAAAAAATAATACAACTTTTCAGTGTAACAAGAAGATACTTACTTTACCAAAAAGGTATGCCATGTTGCCAAAAGAAATGCTTATGATACCTGAGAGTCAAGTATTCCAAGAAATTTTTAGATAGCGATCTAAGTGCTGTGCTTTACACAATATTCCCAGTACGATGTTAAATGCAAAGCCTTCTAGTAGGTGAGAGATTAGCAGTTCTACTCAATCAAGATCTTGGTAATATCAAATGCCTAAAGAGCTTCACATGGCTTGCTGGATACACGAGACTTAGTTCCAGTTCTATCCCTCCTACAGGCAAATTAGAATATCTGTTCACATAAGACTACACTGAGAAAGTAAGAAGATATAGTTCACCAGTTAGTACTGGAGCATACATAAAACAAACCAAGAGTCCCATAATACACTTAAACCATCTTAATAATGCTATTTGTAGAGTCTGTGACAAACAAGAACAAGACTGGGAAACACTAGTTAGCCTTTGTGGTCCTCCACAGCTTCTAAATTAAAGATATAATGCAAATCTTCCAGTAAGATATCATTATACAATATTCGTAATATTGGAAAGCAATCCCTCAGTTATTAACTGACAGAGGAAAGGGAACCAAAAAAACTAAGCAGAGACAGGGACAGAACACTGTCTTTACTGCCTATTTTCATCACTGGCCAAAGTCATGATTTAAGCTACAGTTCTCACTTTATGCACAGGCAGGCAGGACCACAAGCACATTGGTTTACAGCATTGCTTCTCCATGAAGCTAGGCCAAAATCTGTCACCCACTGAGAGCTGCTGTATCTGTTCAGCATCACATGAGAAGATCCTCCAGCAGAAGCAGTAAAGTAGGTGTCAGCCAGCTGACATATGGCTACACCGTCAGGGAGTGTTATAGCACTATTGCAGTCCATGCCACTAAACACTCTCCCAAATGAATTCTGGACATTGTGCAGGTGTTACACAGGACAGGAATCATTCCCTACTGCTGTTGGGATGCAGCCACCCTACTCTAGTGGGAGGTGAGTAAAAAGGATGTAGCTCTAAAAGCAATATATATTCATGCTTAGGTCTTTCTTGACACTAGCATGCCACCAACAAATTCTTGTTCTGACAGAAATTGCTTACACTGCAAAAAGGAAACCAGACCTAGATAAAGGAACCTCTTTTCACTTTCCCTGAAAGTAGCTGAAGTGTAGGGTGTTTTTGTAGGGTAGTTTTAAGTGCTAACCTTTGGACGTTCTTCTTTTTTCAAAGCTACTGCTTCCAGTTTTGCTTCATACTCCGCTTGAACTTGGTCTCTCTTCTTCAACACATTCTAAGCACAAAAGAAAAGACAGGTGTGAGAGGGACCCTTTTGTTCCTTTCCTCCCCGCTCCACAAGAAACTGCAAACTGACACAGCTTAAGTGCGAATTCAATCACAAGTCTGCCTCTCAATATTTTGTCCTTTCTTACAGAATTTATAAAATAGCTTTTTAAAAAAAATAAAGAACAGTAATGCTGAAAGCCTTCTCCTGCAGCTGGAGGACTGAGGATTGGGGTGGAACAATCTTCAGAAAAGCTGGAGCATTGCAAGGCACAAGCTCTCACACAACCGTCAACGTAAACCTGGCTAAATCAAATCATCAGTTGACCTATTACTAGCATGCAGAGGATGTGTGTGTGTGTGTTTGGGTGTGTGTATGTATGTATGTGTATATATGTACGTGTGTGCGCGTGTGTATGTATGTATGTACGTACGTATATATAAAAGACAAAAGTTGTCAGGGATTAGCCCAGAGCTTCTGATAGCCTCATGCAGCACAGAGATAACAGCAAAGGCTGACTCAGGAAAAGAAACCACAGAAGGTCGTAACATCACCCTTTTTCATTTACAAAGCCCTTTACAATGAGCAGTTACATTCCCATGTTAAAACGCAGATTCAGCTTGTTTTTTAGACCAGTTTTGGAGGTTGAAGGGGAGGAAAAATAAACACATTATATCAAACACGTGGAGGCTTATGAAAGGCATACTTCATGTGAAAATATTGTGCTGAGTGAGTTTTATGTAGTAAACATTTTACTGACAGATGTTTCTCAGAACAGACAATAAAAGATATTACCTTTATCTTGTACTGCATCCACAGGACATTTTTCTTACAGTTTAGAAATAGCTAACAGAAATTTTAAGAATATACAAGTATAGAACAAGCAGCTCTGTGTCTACAAGAGTGAACATTAGTCCCATTACTGTGACTTGTTTCTTCAGTCTTCACAAAGGAAGTAACCAGTAATGTTTTCTAACTCTGCTGATGAAAGTTACTATTAAAAGTGCTTAGAGTGAAGTAGGCCAAAACTCACTGCTGAGGCACCAGTACAGTTCCTCTTGCCTACAAACTAGCTAGTTCATGCTGTTTCCTTCTGTACTCTGGAAGTACTTACCCCCAGTTACCTCCCTAGGACAAGAGGAGGTACCAGTCATTTTATTAATCTTTTCTGAAACTGTTAGAAGAGCACTAGTCATGTGGACTGCTACTTAGAGAAATACCAATTTGAAAGAATAATTAACCAGATCTCAGAGCTCTAGGAGCCAGTCTAACCAAGATCTCTTTCTTCATTAGTGAATATTAATGTCTTCACGTCTTTAACCATCTTCATCACTTTTCTCCCTCTTAAGCCAACAAAAGACTACTACTGCTGTTCTAAAAAACAAAAAAAATGTCATTCCACAGAACGAAGATCACTGTTACTAGATTAGTGGTAGGCTATATTGCATTCAATATTCTTACAAAGTCAGTCCTTGATCAACAAGGACAGCAATCCACCCAAAAGTTGAAAGAGTTTATGCAAGAAAATCTATTTACTATTTATGTAAGAAAATAAATCTTCAATAGTTTAAGCCTCTTTTTTGTTCCCAAAGAAATGTAAGCAAGCAAGATATTAACCATGCTTGCTTGAAAAACACAGTATTTTCATGGGTTTCAGTATCTAAGCAACTACGTGGAATGGCCCTAATGTGTTTGAGGTTACCAATATAACAAAAGTATGAGTGATATAACAGGTATTGCTACTTCGTACTACCTCTCGAAGTCAAGTTAACTGAAATTTCTTCTCAGAAAAGCAACTGCCTCCAGTAATTGCATTCAGTCTTCATCAGCATAGTAAACTAGATCTGTACCCAGATTAGCCAATGATTAACAGGTACCAGAAGAATAAATTCAAAGGGCAGGTGTCCTATTTCTCCCCAGGCACTGGACCATTAACTACATGCTTCTGAACACAGGTTTAGGTACTTATTAATGAGTGACTTTTAAGTGGTGAAAAAGATACTGCTTTTTGTTTTGTCTTATATGAAAGGAAGATTAATGTTTCAGGAGCTTTTCTTGGAAAAGCTCTGTACTACCAAGTGTTCCCAGACTTACCACAACCCATGCAACACTTCTGTTAGTTAAAGCATCATTTTATAGAGCAATGAAACTAAAAAAAAAAAAGTTTAGCTATACTTCAATTAGTTCAGAAAAGAACTAAACCACTAGTCTCAGCAGAGAAAGCAAGATGGCCCTTGCTTCTATCAGGTAGGTCTTTCTCTATTTTATATTGAGTTAAGACACTTCACCTTGGCCTACATCTTTGAAAGGGCCTCTGGACTTAGTCATCAGCCTCCTTTCTAAAGCTGCATGCTATGCTGTTTGCACTGCACATAGTTTCCTACCATGGCTAGACCTCATGAATGGATCCTTATTTACAGCAATCTTTCTTTAAAAAGAGAGCTATAGTTGCTTTAAAAATACATTAGGAGCAATGCTCAAGTATACAGCTGAAAACCGCATGATTTGATAGGTCTTGCCAGTAGTGTTAAGTGTACAGAGTTCACACAATATTTTAGTATCAGCACAAAATTATTTAGAGCAGAGTTCGTAATCAGAGTAGAACACTGATATATCACGAAAACACTGTACTGTACATTTGCTGATCAGCACTTCCTCTGCATTAGGATTTCATATGTCATCTGGATATCCCACGTATGGCCTTTTTTTAAAAAAAAAAAAAAAAAAAAAAAAAAAAAAAAAAGAGCCTCTCCCACCAAAACCACTGAGTATTTTAAGTTAAGCCCTCTCCCCAACTTCTACAGAGCTTTCAGATAAATTCATTTGTCAGAGCCAAGAGACAGAGACTCCCTGAAATGACCTAGTATCTATTTCAGTTAGAAATATGGAGCTTTTTTTCCCCCTATGTGCTGGCCCTACTAGATAGAACAATGCTCTAGCACACTAAAGGGAACATCAATCACTAAAACAGTAAAAATCACCTTGCACTCCTTGCTCCAAGGGGCATGCATCTAACTAGAGTCACTCTACAAATCCAGTTCCCTTATCTACAGATGGGGTCCAGCCTGCAACAGAAAAAACTATAAAGGCTGCATTGACCTCCAAGTATCCAAGGCACCCCAAGCTTCCACCAAGCATCCCGTGGAAAAAAAAAATCAAAAATAAACAAAGAAACCCTTTATTCTGAAGGACCAAAACATTCTTTAATTTCACAAGCAGGTCTTGCAGTAACTGATGATTGGGATTGCACTGCTAGTGAAGAGTACAGCTCTTTCAGTCGAAAGTCTCTTGTACCTGAAGAATGGCCTCATTTTCATTTACTTACTGAGTCTTATGGACTCTGGGAAGATAATGCAGTACCTGCATACCGCAAAAGTGTTAACAAATTGAAACCCTCTAGCCTAGAGATACTGAGCTCACTATGACCTGACAGATTTCAGCTCTGGTACTTGGAAGCGATGGGAAAATGCGACAGTCTGTCTTGGTTAGCAATAATTCTTTTTCTCATTTTTCAGACAGGGTAAAGCTCATGAGATACTCATGCCTGACAGTAAGCCTTCCCTGTTATTAACCACTGTTTTGCAAGTGTGATAGATCCAATCATTTCAACACCATTGATTATGTTCAGCCAGTTACCAGGGTATAGAAGAGAAGGTAAGTTCTTTAGGCCACACGAAAGTTAATTCAATAACCTAGAAATTAAGCAAGAAAGCAAGAGTTTCTTGGGCAAAAGAGATACTTTAGTTAGTTAAAGAACACTTAACATAGGAAGAACTACCCTGGAGACCTGCAGCAGAGAGACAAAGACTATCTATAAGCTTGCAGCCTGCATTCAGGGTCTTTGTCATCATCTGACTCTGTCTCACTCCAAGAAGAAGTTTTCCCCCCCACTTCTTCATCTGTGGAAAAGCACCTCCTGCTCTTCAGTCTGCTATTTCAGATGCCATCTTCACTGGGCCACAACATATGTAGCATCAAAAACAAATGTTTGGGGTAAAAGCTTTAACTGCTATCCTCACTCTCTGCTTATTATTAAACATGCACACACACACACACACCTCTTTCCTACAACATGTCAAAAAGTGAATGCTTTGAAGCAAGGCTTCTATCCACAGCTCAGAGCATGCCAGTAATGCTTGAGCGTTAGCAGTCCTGTAACAGAAATGCACTTGGTTTATACTAGGGTCAAATGCCACAATTACGAAAGCAGAGTAACTACAAAGGATTAGCGTCAAGCTTTGTACAAGAATACTTTGCTTCTCCCATGAAAGACAGAAGTCATACAACTAAACACATGAAGTTGGGAAGAGAAACCTGCAAGCGTTCTTCTCTTAGTTTGAGAAGATGAAGATTAAGAACATGGAAAAAAAGTCTACCTTGTTCAGACTTCAGGTTCACAAAAAGCTGTTCAGTACCTCTAAATGAGTCATATCATGGCCTTGTAATGGTTCTTCCAAGAGGAAATTCTTCAGGAGGAATTTACTAACGCTCTATAGAGGGACCATTGCCACATGCAATACCATGGACATACTGTGAAAAGCTGTTACAGACAGAACTACAGTTCTTTGTCTCAACTTTCATTGTTAACTCAGTTCTTCTCTTCCCACTGCTATGAGATTTGCTAACAATGCTCCTTAATTTCATGAGACTAAAAATTGTACGGAAGCAGCTTTTATAACTTTCTATAAACAATTCTTGAACAGATTAATAGTCACAGAGCAACATCTCTAAACAGTTACTTAGTATGTACAGTATGTTAATAACTCAGCATGACAGATATCCTGCTGTACAGGAGGAGGAGAACAATATTTGCCATTTGGACACATGGTTTCAGAAGGAGGTATCCAGTACTGCTGCACAGAAGTGACGGCTTATGCAGCTGCTAGTGCTGCTTTTTTGCAGAGTTAGGTGACCCAATACTCAAGATCTGAGATGCACCTCATTTTCTAACAATTCAAATTGCATTAGATAGCCATATGATATCTCCTATAGAATACCACTCCTTTAACGGAGTGACTCACCAATATTTCGTATATACACTAGCTTTACTGACCTTAGCTTACCTAATCAACAAGTAGGCAGATACTACTACCCAAGCAGTACCCAACCAAACATAAACAGTGTTGACTTGACTAGGAAAACAAGATCCTACTTTAATGTATTATTTATTGCTCTCTACCAACAAGCCTTCTTGCAGCTAGGAAAAGCAAATTCACTGACATTACTCCATGTAAACATGCAAACACCCCATGCAAATGGCAGTTTCTTCTGCTGAAGGGCTCCCTTTACCTTCATTGATTCTGAGTACAATATATACTCCCTAAGCACAGGCAGGAAGTCTTCTGACATGTCTTCACTGAGTTCTTCAATAGCTGTGCAGCAGTTTCCGATGCAGGCAGACACCCCTTCCAGCGGCTCAGCCAATTCAACCTCCAGCCCACCCCAGGTTGAATAAACAGGTCCATATTCTCGTAATTCCACCAAGTATTCTGCAAAAGCCAGTAGAAAAATAGAGAAAGAACATGGTACAGTGTTTTGCAAACACTTACAGAGAGCGGAACTTATGAGTCTGGCAAATATTAACTCTCCTAGGGCTCAAGTCTTGTATTGCATTAACATCTTAACAGTCTGAGCTCCACAGCTGCACAGGTGACTGGTCCAAGCTACTCCTGCTTCACTGACTGCTCCTACAAGCCTCCAGTACAGAGACACATTTTAAAAGATGACAAGTCATCTTTTAAACATATGCAAAAGTTGGCTTTGTCAAGACAAGTCCATGGAGGTTATCCTCCCAGTCTTGTAATTCTATCCAGACTCTTCAGCTGGATTCTAGATTGTTTTCCAAAAGTATTTTCCAATAATGACATTTCCAGTAAGAAAGTAGGTCTATACAATGACGAGGCTATTTTTTAAGATATTTAGAGAGTTGAGCTAAGATAAGACATTGTGCGAGTCTTTTGGTTCGTTTTAAAACTGCAAGAAGCATTAGATTTTACTGTAAGTGTATGTGGCTGATTACAGGCCAGGTTCACAAATACAAGTTGTCTCAGCTGTGTCATCAACCAGAATAAGATACAGAGCACTTAGTGTGAAGTATTACAACAGAATGCCATATGTTCTTACCCAGCTGCTCCTTGATAATCCTCTGGGCTATTCTGTCTATAGTACCAAGCTTTAGAGAGAATGTGTCTAGATACTCTCCAATAGCTGCAAACTCCAGCGGCCGACTTCTTAGTTTGTAGCCTCCTGTGACATATTTGACAGACTCTCCCATCTTTGACAGCAATGCCATTCCTTGCTTTTTGTAAGCATTAAGATCCTGGCAAGGTACCAAAAATATATTAGAAATATTCTACTTGCATATTGGAAGATTAACAAGTGAAGAACACTCTCCAGCCAAAACCAAATGTTGTAAAGATCATATCTCACATTTAGTCTTGGATTCATGCTCACTTTGTAAAAGCTGCACATCTAAGCACAGTTTCAAGACAAGCTCTAGACAGAGATATCCTATCCAGGAGGACAGCATAAAAGATATTAGAAACGAGCACTAAGCAGCCTCTCTTGCGCATGGCCAGGATTTCTCACATTCCTGTACTGTCACCAGAGAAACAGTGACATTAGGACAGGTTTGTTTCCATCAAGTTTGTTCATGCCATTCATTCACACTACAGCATAAAGGGCATACAAGTCATAGTCCACAATACCAGCAGCATACACATTCATATGGCTTAGATGCAGAGCTGCTCACTGCATTTAGGCTTATCCAGATCCTCAGCAACCTACTCACCTCAGCTGAGTAGCCAGATAAAAGGTGGGGAAAGACAGCATACAGGAAAAGCATATTACAGGGAGACTAGCACAGCTATCCTGCAAAGCACACTGCAGCTCAGGCTGGTCTGATGTAGCCTGCGGAGTAAGCTTAAGTTTTCTTGCTAAGGCTTTTATGTGTTTGCACGGGCAGAAACTTAAACTGTACAAAAAAGAGGTTTTGGGTTTTTTTAATAAAACTATAGAGCCTTTAAAGGATTTCATTTTGACAGCGCATCAAAAAATAAGGTTTTTAAGTTAGCTAAAAAGTCATCTATTTTCCATTTTATTCTTTCCAGCAGAGGTCACTATTCAACATCTCAAAGCAGGCTCAAGAGTTAATGAGTAGGTTTTTCTATTCAGCAGGAAGATCTTCAAACTGAATAGACATGTAGAGGTTAAGAATTGATACCTGGTATTATGGACTAGACTTGACTTTAAGTGTTCTTTAAGAAAAATTACAACTGCCATCTTCAAAACACATCCTATACTATTCTTTCCAAGTACCTATGCAAGTCAAAGGTAAGTCTAATTAAGAGAAGTAGACAACTTAGCAGCTACTATCATTTTGAAGATGTTTGTTCTGAAATTCAGTAGTTCTTTCATGTTTAGAACAGAAGGAAGACAGGTCATCTATGACAAGCATCATAAAGACCCTTTAGCTCAGCTGCTCTGACACACCGCTGAGCTAAATACACATTCTGGTATCTTACTAGTTCACATGGGGGACTCAAAGAAACTTTGTTTTCCCTATTCAACCAGAACAGTGTCTTATGGCTTCCCACAGTAAGTCGTTCTGAAATTCTAGTACAGCAGTAAAGTAAGTCCAAGCACCAGAGAGAGCCAGCAGAACATATCTGCTTCTTCTCACCACTAATCCCCTTGCCCTGTCTCTCATTAGAAACTTTGTATATTCAAGGTAAAACCCACCCAGAGCTAAGGATGAAGCCTTGACCACTTTTTTGGGAGGGAGTAGGAGGAAGAGGAGGAAGAGGGACAAGGAGAGGAGACATGTAAAAAGCTAAGAAAGACACATCATATTTTGACAAATAAAAAGCAGAACAATGTTTTCTATGCTGAACTATCCAGAGCACTAATCAACTTCTGCATTTTGGGTTTGCTTCAGCACTTAAATTCACCACTCTGGGGGAAGGGGAGGTTTGGAGATTGAGTCTCACCCTATCAGCAAGGGCAGAGCACTAGTCTGAAGTCTGCTTATCAAAGTAAGTGTTACATTTGAGTGATCTAATGTAATGCGACATTGGAGAGAATCACTTTTACAGCTCTCCTCATTTATCAGGTCAAACTCAATCCTAACTGCAGGTCCTCCAGGTGTTATTTAAAATGTAATTTGAATGATGGCCAAGGAAAGCTGCATAGTTTATGGATACTTGATACAATATATGAGCATGAGGTTAGGCAAGAACAAACAAGAATGAAGTCTTCACTCTCAGTTTTGCACAAAAGAGACACTCCCCACACCTCACTTCCCTTTCATTCTCCCACAAAAGAGGCGGGCTTTTTTGTTGTTTTTGTTTTTAAAATACAGTCTGTGGTTTACTACATTCTGGGCCTCTCCTGCACCAGAGGAACATGTTCCAGAGACAGAGATTCAAAATAAGCAGGTCTGGGGAACCGAATTCATGAACCTGTAGACCAGCCGTCTAATGGATGGGAAACCACATGGTTATGTCACATATGGGCAACACGCAGGGTCCCCCAACACCTTTTTACCAGCACATGAAGTTTTATTAATGCAGTTTCAAGTAAGACTGCAAAAGTGCCTGTTTTTCTAGTCTCTGCCAGTGACTGGATTTGGAGGTTCCTGGCTTACCTTGGCTGTGAGAAACACATTGAAATGCTCATTAAAAGAAAGCACTGGATGATCAGCAATTCTTTTCAGGAATTTGTCTAATGCTTTCCTTCTTGTTTCCACAAATTCTTCAGAAAAGCGATCAACAACACCCTTCACCACAAACTTCTCAGGAAGAGGCTGTGAGAGAAGACAGGCAAAATACACATGATTCAGTAGAGCAGACAATTGCTTCTGCTTCTTGGAAACATACTAGGGAATCAAGATTCCATCTTGATAGTAAATGCACTGCTGTGTTTGCCAACAGGAATTATCCATCACAAAGAGGAGGCAAGCCCTGTTCCAAATTACTCTTTAATAACTGAAGGCTAATCCTAGCCATTTCATTGACTGGCTTCAGCTGAGAGCCACAGAAATGAAGCCTAGCCATTACTTACACTACGCATTTCTACAGTAACTGCTTTCTCCATCCAAGTTGCAGCTCAAAAGATGTCATTAGTAGAGCCATCACTGCCAATCACTGCTCACTACAGTAATTCACATAGATCTTCAGCTGACTTACAAGTAAAACTGCTCTACTCAGAGCAACCTGAAAAACCTAATTCCCATTTCTCTCAGTTCTACCAGTAGATCTGGCTTTGTTCTCCTTGTATAGCATACACAGTAAGACCATTATCAGTTTTTAAATTATGCTTTATGTTTTATTCTTGAAGCCTTACTATCATAAGAATAAGAAGATTATCTGTATGGGCAAGTTATGATCATTAATTCCAGAGTCAAGGATCTCCTTCAAGAAGTCTTTACCAGAAGTAACAAAAACCATTCAAAGGAAACTTATGTACACATGAGCCTTTCCTGAAGATAACTAAATTGACATGAGATGTTCATGAAGACAGCATCTCCAAAACAATAAAAAAACAGCATATCTTAACTGCAACAAAGTTTGACATTCAGATCTGCTGTTCTAGTCTGACTAGGATATGACTTACACTAGTTTGACTTCTTTAGAAGAAAAACACTTGGTGTAGTAGACTTAAGGGAAGAACAAACCTGTTTCCCAGGGCTTTGTAAGCCTTAACTAGAACTCTAGAAATCAAAGCACCATATGCAGAGAAAAAGAACAAGTTGAGAGATTGGCTTAAGAGTATCTCATTCAGCCAAACACAACCCAGCTGGCATTGCTTAGTGTGCCAGCTTGGCATCAATCATTACCATCTGGGCATTTTTTAGACCTACAGAAGGGTAAACCATTATTACAGAGGGTTCTGACATTTAACACTGTTTTAACTGATTGCATTCAGATAGGCTTGCAAAAAGAGTGGTCTTTTACAAAAATTAACAGTACTGCTGGCATATCAGTATTTCAAACTGTTTCAAAACACTTACAAAACAGTCCTGCCAACATCACAATTAGAGTTTGGCAAAACTCAGATAATCATAAACAAGAGTGCATGAAAGCCTCTTAAAAGATTTCTCCTGATGCACAGATAGGAGGCATTGCTGGTTTAGATACTGTTAATAATCCCTCTTTTCTTGTGCGTTGCTTATTCTTGCCGAAATACAGATTTATAAAGCAAAGGTCACTTGTTTCACTACAGAGTTAAGTAACAAGCAGAGATGGAAGTATAGGTACATGGTACGTATAATTAGGTTCTACTTTCAGCACAAGTCCAACCTATTTCAGCAGATACATAGGCTATAGGACTACCTGCAAGTCACTTAGCTGCAGATGACAGCTGTGTTTTGGTCGGGTAAAGGGAAAAAGGTCTATGAGGAAAGAAACCAAAATAAGTGTTCTTAACAAGTTAAGAACTATAACCCTTTACTTCAAGGGGCGTTTGTGATCTATCCTAAGCAATCAATATATACAGCTAACAACTGATAGCACGCAGTAAAAGTGGGTTCTCTCTCTACCTTATGGTCTTCTAGCTTAGCAGACTACCTTTCCCTGCTGCAATATGGGAACGGTAGTGCACACTGCAGTCAGAAATAGCTTTAACTATCTGAGCATTACCACCCAAAGACAAGATCCTTGGACAAACTAGGCTTATCGTTCTAGTCCAGACAACAGACCTATTACTGACTGAATTTATACTGTTTGAAAGAACAGATTAAGAGAAGTCTCAGACAGTTAAAAATTCAGTACCCAAAGAGATTAAGAAGTACTCATGTTCAACTTAGCTTGCATAACTGTCTCAGTTGAGGCTATCACAGCTCTCTGTGCTGAAAAGAGTTTTTACAAGAAGACTTCAGGGAGTCACTGTACCAAGACAAAGAAAATAATCCCCCTTTAGGCATTTTTTTTGACAGAAGGCCTCTAGGCATTACAGTAACTGCAATTACATATACAGATGCTCTTACACAGGCTCAAAACATCCTTCCAGAATACTCTGAAGTCACACTGCATCTCAAATTGCCATTATCCACTGTTCCTTATCTACTTTTCAGTAATAAATGCATAAAGCATTCAGAAGCCTCCACTGCTATAATGTTGTATGGAGATTAACAGGCAATTCAGTAACTGCTGTCACACAGTATTTGTGCCCAGACAGATTGAGAACTAGAGCTCTATTTTGTACACTTCACTCTGCACTTTCATGGGTCAATGTGACACTATACTTCCAGATTTCTTAGGCACTTGAGAATACCTCATTTTGCAACAGGTTCCTTGTCCACTAACAGTCACTTGTGCCAAACTTAAAGTTCAGTGTGCAGGACCCTCCAGGTTATCACAAAGTAGTTTGACTCTCTGGTTGTGAATCACCATCCCTTACTACACTATTAACTGACTGCCATGCAGCCTTCCGGTAGGAGTGGCAATCTGCTGAAATCTGTAGATTAGCTGGAACAATCCAAGTTACTGAGAAAATAGTGAGGGATGAAAAGGAGGAAGAACACAGACTGACAAAGTTTATACAGTTTCACTGCATCTCAAGAAACAGATGACTCATTAAGAGGAGCAGGAGGCTTTGCAGCATTACAGCCATTGAATCATGAAGACCATGCAAAAGCCTCTACAGTATGCCAGATAACAGGTAATGAACACTTGGCAACTGCTTGGCAAGCTCCCAAGACACCAGATCACAGGCAGCTTTCCCTTTATCTGACTTTTAGAAGAAACTAACAGATGAACCTCATGTCTCAGTTACCTCCCTCATTATTCCAGAAAGTTCGCCCTTTCTTCTCTCTTCTCCTCACCTCTCATTAAACATTTTTGTTGCCAAGTAGTGATGTCACATGATTTTGTGAAATATTTCTTATCTTTGAGAGACTTAGCCACTTAGAAGCCCACTAAGATGCAAGTCCCAGAGAAGTTAAGGACTTAAGTGTCTCTCTACCCTAGAACAATCTAAATGAATACTTCTCATATGGCCTAGCCCTTGCTGAAGTGACTAGGGAGAAGAAAGACTCCCCCCCACCCCATCCCAAATAGGCAAGCTAAGGTATCTTGGCAATGTTGCTTGATTTCCTTGCAACTCATCTCCTTCAAGCCTTTTTGAATCTCCTTATTCAAAAAAGCTAAATGGCAATTTTCACAGGATATCTATCCTTCACATTTACAGAATGAAAAATAAACCAAAGATCAGTATCAATCTCTCCATATCACATAAGGTTGTCAGGCTGCCAGCTTCAGAAACAGCTGTATTTAGTCTTTATCTAGCTAAATCTCTGTCTCCTGAAAACATATGTAATAGTGATCAAGTCAAAAACTAACTTTTTTTAACAATCTGTGCTCTTAATCGTTAAGACAAATCGTTTTAAATAGAGTAGTTTAAGACCAACTCAAAAATCAACCTTGAATACTGACTGAGACTAAGTACCTGTGTAGCTTGTCATAAACCTTACAGTCAGAAGTCTAAACACAAGAATTGGGCATGTTCCATTTGTGCTAGGACAAATGCAGTCACCTGCACCATTTTCATATAAGAGATTGCCAGGGCCACCCAAGAAAAGTCTACACTTCAAAAAACCAGCCCAAAACAGGTAGCATTTCCTACTCTGCCAGCACTGAATAGACTGCTGTATTTAGAGAGTCGTATCACCAAAATAGCACCCTTTGAAGACAGACACACAACTGTCCTTAACAGCAGATTCTTGCTTACTACCTACGGGAATGAGATGTGTTGGCTGAGACTCCTCCAACTTGCTCCTCAGCCAGTCAAAGTCTTGGTACCGCCGGCGGACAGAATACTCTGGCAAATCAAATTCTGCTCGTGTAGTCTGGAAAACAAGAACAGGATATGTTTAGGGTCCACTAAGAGTAACAATACACCAAAACTTTTCACTTCAAAGTTTAACGCTGAATGGAGCACAGCTATCATCAGCAGTGTTGAGGCCAGACAACCCTGCACTGGGGTTGCAGCTGCACCTCATACTGAAGTTCACAACCAGCATTGGAGACAGATCCCTTGGTCTTTCAAGCAACTGGAAAGCCAGCAATAAGAAAAAAGACTGCTTATATTTGATGTGTTCTTAAGGTTCAAGGGTACTTCATTACTTGTTCTGCTCAAATAAACTTCCCAGGAGAGGACAGAGAAAAGAGTAGTGCATACCATGTTAAACTCTTTACAGTTACACTGTTGAAGGGAAAAAGCTGTAGGAAATTTTCATTCCAATGATGAGCTTATTTTAACAATCAAGAATTAAAAGCAGATATTTTTCATAACTTGTTTATTCATGGGGCAGACTAATTGTGGGAGAAGAAAGTTTCACCATTGTATTGTATCCTAAGAAACCACAGTTCTATTACACTTCTACAAGGCCAAAAGATTAGGACCTAGCAATGGCTTATGTTTGCCAAAGGACTATGTTTACTGATTTCTGAGAGGAAGAAACCAGCAAGTTTACGTTAAGTTTCTATACTGGTCTCTGAAATTTGGCATACATTAAATCAGACCTTGAAGGAAGCTTTCATTCTTTAGGGCAAGGAGTCAGTCAAAGTTTTACAAAGTTCATTACATCTGGCTAAAATCACTAATGAAGTACCAGCTGGGGGACTCTGTTAAAGCCTCAGGCAACGTGACACCTCTAATTAGAATGTAGACTTCCCTTATAATTATGCCTCAGTAAGAGGCAAAGCTACACTTAGTTACCTGCAGCATCACCATTTTGCAACGAAAATAATACTGCTGTGCCAGCAGATTAGATGTTTACAACCAAAGTACTGCACTCTGAGGAAAGCATCAGCTCTCCTAGCATCGGACTGACATCAAACCTAGAACGAGGTTTCTTTGTTACTCTTAGCACCTACGTTCCCTGCTAAATTCCAGAAGAGGTTTTCTGTTTACTTTCAGACTGATAGCGACTATTTGAAGAGAGCCAAGCAACAGCCTTAAAATGCATCCTGAGTTTTCAGTTATTATCTGGATGGTTCCAACTCTTTAGTTACTCCATGTTACTCTCATCCATTCCCAGTGAGGATCTGTGCATTCTCTATGCCAGCAGCTTCCTTTTAGAGGGAAACCAGCAGCCTTAATGTGCTATCTGCAGAACAGTGCCTCTACTATATTACAAACAGCATGTTAATATGATATAACCTATGCAATAGTTTGCTTTCTGGGAAAGGAAGACAGAGACAGAAGGCAAGAAGTCAAATTAACCTCCTCACTCTTCTGATCTGGTAACTATGATAACTGAATTTAATAGATTGACATAACTGCTCCATTGAGGAGTATGCATCATGTTTGCAGATGATGAACTACCAACACGAATATCCACTGTGGGTTTGTGATTTGGCCAGCTACACCACAGAATGGCACCAACTTGTTTAATATGGCAGAGTGCCACAGCACAAGTGAAATTACTGGGACTTTATATAAATCATTTTCATTTGTTTTATGTAAGTGACTTAATAGTGTTACCCTATCACAAGAACAAGACAATTCATACAGATGTAGACAACCTAAAATCAGTCAGTGGTCCTGGCTGTTCTGTTCTGTTAACATAGAAGGTATTACTTCAGCCTTGGAGAAGGAAATCAAAAGTTAAACAAAAAACAACAAAGAAAAAGAATTTGTATCAGTTCAGCAGTAGGGAAAGCTTTTGTGAAATGGCTGTCACTAGGCAAAGACATCTTAAAAAAGAAATCATATAGTAAGTATATGAGAATAATCTGGAGACACTATGATGTCTCATCACATACCACGTAGAAGCAGCTAAAATGTCCCAGCTATTAGATTTGAGAAACTAACCAGTGTAACTTACCAGTGTTAGGCCAGCCACTAAGGAAATTAATACAGATACTGTTTGGTTCAGAAGTGGGGAGGCAGGGTTCAAATAGGGTAACTCCTACTGCACAAACTTTCTTAGTTATCAGTCAGCTCTAGAAAGCTATCCATGTTACTTCTGCATCACATACAAGTTTAAGCTTTCCATATGTAAGGCTTGGTCCTTAAAGGGACCAACATGGAAGAACATCATAGTCATCACCATTTCAGTGTTTCCAGCACGAGTTCTAAACTCGAGATAGCAGAAAAGCTTTTCAAAGACTTCTTAAGCACCCTTCAGGATTACACTACATCTCACTAAGGCTGAAAGAATTCAGAACCCTGATCAAATTGTTCCTCAGCATAGTAAATTTAGTGCTAAGTTAATTAGTTGATTTTTCCAGACTGCACACAGAGAGAAGAAAGTCTTGCCACAGCCCAGGGACAGCAAGCGAATTATGCTTTTTTTTAAACAAAGTTGGACCACTCTTGCTTTCTTAATAGGATTCATAAATGTCATCTTTCCACGACATATGCTTCTCCCTAAGAAAACAAAGAATTTTGTGGCAGATCTTAACCTTTTGGGGAAAAAAAAAAAAAAAAAAAAAAAAAAAGCAATTTCTAGTGATATTAGCACATGCCTGCTAGGTCAGTATTTCAATATTCCTAGCTCATTTTTAGTTGTTAGAAAGTATCCAGGGCTAAAGACACTTTTCCCTGTATTGCTGGAGCAGTTTTGACTTGAGGCAATGCTAAGATAAACACCATCATAACCTGGTCTTGTGCAAGATTCTTCTTGTCTTTCAGCAAAAAGGTAGCAGACAAACCTGAAACTAGCCTACAGTGACTATGCGAAAGCATTTCCTCCTCCTAGTTTTGCTCTCTTGCTTATTAGACCTGCTTGTGGGTTCCCCCCAGAAACCTGTATTGCTATTTAAATGTGCAGCAAACTCTTTGACTAGCGAAAGAATTAAGTTAGGGAAGGGAGTGTAGGAGTTACATGTCCTTACCGGTAAATCACTTCTGTCTCAACTAATTTAACCTGCCTACAAACAAACCCTCCCCCCCAAAAAAAAACTAGGCTGCCTCACCACCTCTTTCTAGCAATGAAGCTGTTACATGTAACTGAGTAATTTATACAATGCATTTGTGCTTGAGTGCAGGCAGGAGGGAAGGACAGAAGAAAGCAAGACCTCTTCTTCAGCAGTAACAGGTTTGAAGGCATCTCTACTCAAACCTGCAGCACAGTTGCATGACACTGAGGAATGGCACACAAAGCTGTTCAGACTTCCATTGAAGAAGGCAAAAAAGGCCTTGCTTTCTAAAAAATACAAAGAAAGCTAAGTGAGAAGTACTTTTGTTTCCTTCAGGAGGAAGGCCTACATAACATAGAGCAAGGCTTGACTAAAAGAAGACTACATAAGATCTTTCTAAAGTGCATGTCAGTCCACCTGAAGAGCATCAAGTTGCAAAAAACACTAGGGCCACTTCATCGTAACTCACCTAAGCCTATGCAAACCCATGAGATTCCATCAACAGTCTTTAACACAGGAAGCAGACAAAAGCAGCCATCCTTGCCTCTATGAGCTACTCAAGACCCCCTGAAGTTCAGGTATTAGGCTTTTCTGCCCCTTAGCAAAGCTCAAGCCCCTCTCATGCAGATTTCAATAAGAAAGGAAGGCATAGCCTTACAGAGATGACAGCAGCAAGGTCTGCTCTAGAACCCAGTGACCTGCAACCTATAGGTGCATACATCATCATCTATCCTGATTAATATCTAGATTTAGTCTTATGCAGTTTTTGCCATATTTAATTACTGCTTTTAGCTAAAACATCTGACCAGACAGTGTCTGACTAGGCAATTAACTTGAAGGTTAATTAAGTAGCAAGAGGGCTTATTCGTATGGCATGAATGTATCAGACCATTAGTACTGTTAGCTTTCAAATAGTCTCTTTTTGAACAACAGTAGATAGTACTAGAAGGGTAGACTGCAGAGATTAGTCAGAAGTTTACAAGAGTAAGGAATACAATCTAAGAGGTTAGGTTTTCAGGGTGGTTGACAGGAATTACTTAAATATGCACAGTTTCATAGCTGTATTGAAACACTACTGTATACCAAGGATGTGCTATAATATAATGCAGAATAAAATAAACATAAAAAAAAAGATAAGGAGGTAATTAAAACAGAAAGATTTTTTTAAGGGTTATCCAATAATGTTTAAGTAAAGTAAATACCTTACTCACATTCCACAGTTCTGCTTCAAGAGGGAATGGGAACCCTTACATGAACATAGCACTCCAGAGCAATACAACTATGGCTGTAGATACCTTGCCTTGATACGATAATCAGATCTAAATCTAAGTTAGAAACATCCTCACCTACTTTGAACTTTAGCCTGTGGAAAGTTGCATGTCGTATTTTTCACTTCTTACTCTTTATGATCACATAAAAGCTTAAGGCTAAGCTGGCCTAAGCAGAAAAGTTTCCTACAATACTTTTCAGCATTTTCTAATAGTAAAGACTTCTTGCAAGACTGAGACATTTAGAGCCATGAACAATGGCAGGCTTATGTTAAAAGTGCAATGAGAGGTAGCTGCGGTTTTCAAGGAATCCCATTCTCCTTCTTTGCAGTATAAAAGTGAAATATTTAACAGACCTTATAAAAATAATTCACCTGTGGCCTAGAGAGGCTTCCTTAGTTCAAAGAAAAATATTCTCACTAGAATATAGTGCCTAAGTGTTTCAGAAAATTATTAATCTTTTGGACAAGTGGATCAAGTATATTCTTAGTAAAGCTACTGAACACTATTTGCCTTGGGTATAAAACTACAAGCTCCACAACCAGATGTCAACATCACCTAGGAACTGATGCTAATGAGAACAGCTAGTTAGTGGAAATTAAGTTCCAGTTGCGAGTACAGTGGCCTTTCCAAATAACTTCTCCCATTAATGTAATTTGACTGCACTAATGATTGAATCACAACACATGCTGAAAGAAACTCCAGCATACCTCTTTCTATAGGTAGTAGCATTCTTAAGCTACTTTTACTTAGCTTTAAACAGCAGCTATGTAGTCTTCTGTACTAAAATCTACATGAAAGGTAGTTTACAGTCAAGGATCAAGACTGATTTTGATATGAGGCTGCTACAGGAAGTGTTGTGAAAGCAACAAGCTTTAAGAGTTTCAGCAAAGGACAGCCAAAATGTGAGATGATTAACAGTGAAGCAACAGAAAGGAGATAGCCAGCAGCAAGGTACATTCCTCTTCAGGAAAGATAACTCACACTAAATGGGTGTCAGGTTAACTTAAGATTTTTCATACATAAAGTAATGAAAAGAGTTGGTTTTGCAAGATTTACAAACAATTCTTTCAGAATCAAATAGAAGATCTAGCTGACACATTAGAATACTGCATGATTTCAGATACTACAGTGGTTCCAAGCAGTTCTGCTTAGAGAAGTCACGCTTCAACATATAGACTACATAATAGATACTAAGACACTAAGGTCTGGTCCTGAAGACAAAGAAACACAGGCAAGGCATAGAAATCCAGAATATATATTATGTTTTTTCCAAAGAAAAAAAGCACTAGGAAAGGAGAACATTATTACTTTGTACCTTTGTTGTAACCCTGTATGTGATGTACGTCTCCATTGTGCACACGTGTTTTTTAGGATCATCAACAGTAACAAAGAGGTCTCTAGTTTCCCCATCCAAATCATCATCCAGCTGCAGTCTGTTGAGAAGAGATGAGGAGGAGGCCGGGCTAGAAGTGTCAACAGGTGTGCCATTGGGCAGGCTGAGGTCCTGTATTGGAAAAGAAAGAAGTTTTAACAAATGGACAGATTCACTATGAATTACAGTATTCCAAAAGATGCCAACAACAAGTTACTCTGGTATATTACAAAGGTTTTTTCTTCTAGCAGCTGCAAGGATCACCCTTTTTCTGGACACGTCCTGGGAAAACTTCTGGGGTTGGAACATTAAATTGTTCTACCTTTTCCTCAAATGAATACAAAACACTTTACCACCATTGCTTGTCGGTAGAAAGACAAAAGAGCCCCTACACACTCTCTCCCAGAGCTACAGACCCACAACAACATATACAGTTTCTCTACATGAAAAAGAAGTATTGCTGAAGCAATAGTTCCTGATGAGATTGAACTCAGAAGACAAGAACAGCTAAGGCATACTAAGAGGTCTAGTTATAAGACAGGCTTCAGGCAAAGTGACAGCAGCTCAACTGACTGGAATGCAGCCAGCCTTCCCCTCTGGAGACTTCTATAACAGAGACAGAAACTTGCATTAGAGACTTCCCAGCCCATGTACTAATCTCTGAGATGTTGACAACAGTCTGAGAACTGCCATCACTTTATTACAGGACAGGACAGGGATCATATGCCCAAACACCAGTGTTTGTGTGCTTTCCTCCCTTCTGGAGTTTCAGGACCAAATGAAACTGCTCTGCTTTCCTCACAGCAGCCTTCTCTCCTCTCCCACCTCCAACAGCAGGTAGGGAAGGCAAAGGCTAGAAGACCGAGTAAGTAGCCCTTTTAAGAGGCATAAAACTAAAGCGTTTGGGAAGTGTAATCCTTTGGAAGTGACTCAACAACAGCTAAAAATCTTGCTTCAAATTTGGTATATTTCCACACCTCCAAGTCTTGTACTTTGAAATACACCAGCTATTCCATATAGCTAATGGCTACTTCACTTTATATAAATATCTCTGCAGTTTCGCATGTGTTCTCTGCTGTAGTTATGTAGTTGAGCTAGCTGAGAGCATGTGACAAGTTGTATAACACATAGGAACATCTGACACGAGTATTAGAAAGTGCCAGAAATCCAAACTCGTCCTTTCAGAATGAAGTGGGCTTTCTGGTTGTTTGTTTTTCTAGCAGTGGCACAAGAAGAGATTATCTTCAGAATGTTTCCCTTGAAAGGGCAAAGATTCCTCAGCTTGCAGACTTAGAGAAAGTTCCCTGTAGTTAAGCAGTACATAAACAAGCATGTTTTAGTGCTCGAACTACTACTGAACCCCAGCTCTGTGTAGGTTTTTTTAAGTGGTTAAATGGAACATTTCATTTTAGCAAGGCAATGTTGTTTGGGTAAGATCCTGTTTGTCCATCTTCATGCAATTGTGGTTTACATTCCAGTTAGACAAGAGTAGTGCTCATCTTCAAAAGAAGTCCTCCTTTGTGGTTTAAGTCAAGGGTTCAGAATTACAGGCCGGGGCTTGAAGTTAAAGCTAATTACGAATGCTTTCATTTCACAATGCCTAAGAAAGAGGCTAAGTTTCTATCACACTTTGTCAAGGGTCTATCATGAGACTACTGGGAGCTTGCAGAGAGCCTGCTGCCTGTTCCACTCCAGCAGAACTGTGCTAGCTCTTCACTTTGGGGATTGCCTAATGAAGTAGGGAGAACATCTTCAACCCAGGTATTTTGGGAGAGGGATGATCTAAACAACTGTCATATAATCTCTCAAGTGCATTAAAAAAGGCAGGGTAAGAACAAAGTTGGATGACATAACTATAGAAGTCGGCACTCCAGTTTGTCCTTGCAAACCTTAGATTGCTCTGGCTTTCTTAAAAAAAAAATGTCTCTGGAAAATAGCACTAGAAAAGCCTAAAGGCTACCAGTAACTAACAGGCAAACCCAGTCCCTTCCTGAGACTTCATGATACTAGTCTCCCTGTGCAGGGTTCAAGACAGTCAGCAGGCAACTACATCTCGTTTATTCTCTACTAAGACATTAGATGTTTTCTTCCACCTAATACTCAGAAGCAGTTACCATCAAATGAGAGGCATTTCAGATTTAACTGACAAATTTGTAAGATTTAGAAGATAGGTACTCAAATACTCTAAGAGGATAAAGGAGCAAGATGAGCACAATAAGGCTTGCCATATGTATGGTAAACAAGTCAAACAACATAAGCAGCATCTGGCTTTGATTCAACATAGGAGAAGCCTGTACGAGAGGAAGATGCAACGCTACTACCACACAGGAGGTATGAAAGAGTTCTGTTAGACTTATGCAAACAGAAAAAGCAGAAGCCAGTAAAAAAATTAGGAACAGAAGATGTCTGTAGAAATTAGTCAGTTTAACTAGACAGGAGAGTTTGGCTGAACACAATTAAGAGCAAAGAAGAAACGCTTGGACACTCCAGTAGTTGTAGACAAACCTGTTCTTGTTTCCAGAAGGTACAGACAGCTCTTTAATGCCCATGTGCTATAGCCATTAGTATAAAAAGAGCTGTGCCAGAATTGCAGTGAGACAAGTTCTAAACTTCCAGTATGAAAATGAATTAACTTGTGGAAACAATTTAAGCCTGATTACTGAGAACATCTCAAAGGCCTGTAACAAAACCGTTCCAAAAGGAAGCTTAAAGAATATGAAGGAATCTGCCTGAAGTATGAAAACTCCACGCTAAACTCAAAATTGGAGGAAAGACTACAGAAGGAAGTTAGTAACTTTCCTCACCAGTTCTGTTGGGAGATAGCAATACCATATTAGCCTGTCTTGCACTTTTTAAAGCAGGACAGGTTTTTGAATGTTTGGAATCTACCACAGTCTACTTAAGTGTTCACACCCTCACATGTTCTGTGCATCTGAACATCTCAGATTAAAATAAAGGCTGTGATAAAAGCTTTGCCTGAACTTAGCCTTGAACCTAGCCTTAGCCTGTTTAGGCTAGGTTTGACGGATTACATGAGAAGCATACGTTAAAACTATTCCAGTGATATACTGCCTCATCTGTGATGGCAGAAACCTCCCTAGTCAGTAACAGTTGCCTTCACGTCCTGCAACTTGGCTAGTTTGCAGTAGTTTAAGGCCAAGTTAGAAGCCAACTATTTGTCCTTCTTAAGGGGTGAAGACTCCTAGCTAACTGCACAAGATAAGGAATAATGCTGACAGCTGCTGAACATTTCTTTAGAAGTAGGCAAGATCAGTTTGTTGAAGTCTAACACTATTGCTAGAAAGAGGTAGGCTTTGAAATGTCACAGTAGAGGACAGGGCAGCTTAAGTTGTCTCAGCCTTTGAACTTTTTAACACAGCCCCTCTTTGCCATCTTAATTATCACTGGCTTTCTTCCATCTCTTTTGGGGGACTTTTAGGATTTTTTGCAGTTGGGGAAGCAAGACAGCATCATCTGTTCTAATTTACTTTTACCGTAGGAAGAACAGCAGCTCCTGAAGAGCCTGGTAAAAGATCTGCTGCCATCTGCATTTCTACTTTTCAGTAGAGTTGTCACACTCATATTTTGGATATACTACTATTGGATATATTTTGGAATACTACTATTGACAAATACTAATTGCTTTATGTAACAAAGAGTCTGATTTCAGTTCCAAGGACTCATGCCTCAACTTCATCTTTACTTTGCCAAGTAGCTGCTCATCAACTATTGTAATTACCCAGCTGCATTACCAGAGATTACTGCAGTCTAAGTTCTAGCAGGCACCTACTGCTTACAATACCATTCACAGAAGAGTAGGGGTGAGGGGAGTCTTCTCCTCACAGCACCTCTTACTCAGTACAGGCAGCCTGCCATAAACCTGAGGAGTACCACAATGAGGAAGAGGGTGGCTGCTTCTGGTAGCCAGGTAAATGGAGCAAAAAGCAGGTTCAGTCAAGAGACACTTCACATCTTAGGGAGTATTCAAGAAGATTTCCTTGTGTCTTATAGCTTTTCAAAAGTTAAAGGCAAAGACCTTTATCCTTTGAACTCCCTCATCTCTTTAGGCCAAACAAATAACTTTGTGATCCAGCTCTTGTTAGACTTTCACTGGATCTTCTTTAGCAAGTGACAGCCAATAGCAGAAATAGTGTGACATTCATCAGACCTTCATGTTCCTGATCTACTGGCCAAGTACTCCAATCTTTTGAGCACCTGTAGGTGGCTGTACTGCTCCACACAAACTTCGCAAACATTCCTGAAGGTTGCAGGACTCCAAGACATCAAAGTTTACAGATAAATAACATCAGATGAGTCTACCGGTAAGGATTTAGTTTCCTACAGTGCAGGGTAGCTATAAGCTAACTGCCTCTATTGAAAATGTTTGAGCCCTGCCAACTATGCAGGTTGCTATCTAGTAAGGAAGCAGCTTCACATTCTTTCACTGGGTTATACAGTCCAAGCATTTTAACTGGCTAGCTTGCCCAGAAACAGACACTAAATCTATCAGAAATTCCACTTCATCTAAGTTTAAAATACAGCTGAAGTTTATAAACTTGAAGTCTGCATGTGAGATGCAAAATGAGTTGGTAAGTTTCCAGTTGATCTCATCTTCTCCTTCCTCCATGCCCTAGGAGATTTTCCAAGACTCCAGATTCACAGAGCAACTTGGATCCACCATAAAGGAAAAGCTCAATTACTTGACATTCAGTCTTCTGGAAGCCAGCCTTCCCTCTACACCTCATCCCAATGCAGTAGTATATACCAGGAGAATCATCTAGTACACAACCCTTAAAGACTGAAAACTGGTCTACAATTCTGTACACTTTGGAATATGTTCAAGTCAAGACCCTGTAGTTTCCTGCTGAGTTAAGGGCAGTTACTCTATAGTATGGCTACTAAAAATTCAATGTTAAGTTAACTTTTACCTGTCTTGCCTTAGCAAGTAGAAGGCTAAACCAGATAGCAGAGATATTCGACAGTAAGCGATGAAAGAAGTGAAGTTCCCAAGAGAAATTTGGTTCCTAAGTAGAACACTTAACTCCAATTATTCCTCTCCTCCATTATCCATCTGAAGTTCTAATCAGCTTAAGCTACTATTACTTATTGCTTTGTTTCCAGAAATGAAAGCATTGTATCTTTGTCCTTTTGTTTCAAGGCATTTTGTTCCTTTTAGTCAACCATTTTCCACAGAGAAACAGCCACAGCTACAGTCATGTCAAGGGGACAATGACTGCACACTATGATTGTATCTAGCTTCTTGGAAAGTCTTACCTTTGTATCTCTAGTAAAAGACAATAAAAAGTCACTGCAAAATTGCAGCTGGTAATTGGAAAACTAAATAGTTTTAAATGTGGCTATTCTCAAGGATCTTGTTAAAAACTTGCATTAGCTTGGCTTTCACAGGCCTCTTCGACAAGACTACTTGTCCCATCAAGTTTTGACAACAAGTAGTTTCAGTTCAGTTTTATTTTTATTACTGATCTGTACAGATCAGCTTTATGTAAGAAGAAAAAACATGTTTTCATCCTCCAGTTCACCTGGATCAGTGCATTTGTGTCACTGGCAGCACAATACCAAATTAAGAGGATCCCACGGGGTACTTATATAGTAAAATCTCGTTCTGCACAAGATTATCCAATACCCCCCGGAGACAAGTTTTAAATACTAAAATATCTCTTCAGATGGGAGGCAGGGAAGGAAAAGGAATACGCTTCCCCATTATACATGTTCAGTTTCATTCTCTTCAACGCAACAGCATCATACTTATACTTACTACACACCAGCCACACTTTTCTTTACCTCACACAACTCTTCCGTAGATACATGGTACCACACCCCATCCTCCTGCACTTGTCTTTGGACAGCTCCTTCAAGGAAACAGTGATAAAACTACCTAGCCAGATTGCACAAAACTGGAAGTGTTCCGGGCTCAGGAAGAGCAGAAAGAGAAAATAATCTTACCTGGCAGGTAGGGAAACAAACAACATTTAGCTGAAAATCAGAAAGTCCTAATCATTCTCAGGAGAAAAGTAGCATGTCATTTCTATATTGACCTATAATCAGAACTTTGCCAAATGGCAGTTTGACAACAACTGTGAGAACTAACTTCTGAGGCTGGACTTACCTTCCAAAGAAAGAAGTGATTACTAGCTCCTGACAGCTTTCTCCAGTAGATGGAAGGAGATTATAATGTGTGTGGGCATACTCACAAAAGGTGGGCTTATACCTTCAGAAGGTGTCTGCATCTCCCATTGTACTGGTCAGATAGAATTAGAGAGCAAGGCAGAGACTATTTTAAGAGCAAAAAAAGACTAAGCTAAATCAGAAGCAAGTCTTCTTGCTTTTACATGGAAGGATGTCCATGAGGAGTGAAGATGCCAAGTGTTCAGTACACAAACATGGATTTTTACTTCTTTGCCCTAGAGGCTATCATACAGTAAGTCTGTGGGCCTTGCACTGCTGGACTGAATGTTTCCCAATTCCAGTGCAACATGCAGATCATGCCTGGTCCAAGCCTAACTTATGCAGTTTCAGCAGCAACACAGGTTCTGCTCAGACAACTGGGAAGTTACTTTTGAGGTATGACTAGGTAAAGACTATCAGTTTGTTCTCAGGATATTCTGAACAGGTATCAGAGTACAAGCAAGTGATAAGCCTCATGCCAAGTCATGAGTCTCATGCTTTTGTTCTACAGTTCCTCACTAACTCCAGTATTTCTGCTCTGGTTGCCCAGAGATAGATACCTCCAGATCTCTGAAAACACAAGCATTTCAGATGTGGAGCTGATCTTAACAGTATGCAACTTGGTACCACCCAAGACCTGGAAGCATAGGGTATCATACTTTCATCAGTGTTTCCTTGCATTACAGCTCATTTGGCTCAGAGAAACATTGGAACTGGCTTCAGAGAAACACAACTCAACAGAAAAAGCACATTCCAAGCCTTAACATGCCAATCAGGGGATTCCCACCTCTTCCTTCAGGCTAACAGCCAAGATTTATAGGATGCGTTATTTTACTTTGTGATTTGTTTTCCTGTAAATCATCACAATTAAACTAGCCACAGCAAGAATGAGAACAGAGAAGCGTTTCCTGCAAACAGCAGGTTTTCAGCAAGAACAACAACCCATCTCCTAATCTTGTTGCGAAATTCTTCAGGGACTCAACTACAATATGGCTCAGTTTCAGTCATGCTCCATAGGCAGAGGTGTCAAAGAAGGGTGTCAAGTACTAATCAGACCAACTGTTCACATGATCTGGCTGTGTGTCTGTCTTCTCACCAAGTCTAGGAGTCCTGCCTCTTTTCTCAGTCCAAAAGGGGGAACTGCACAGTATCACTCAAAGCTAAATGACCTTCGAGTTATACTCTGAAAGGGGGTATAATGAATAGCCTCTAATATATGTTTTAACAGCATTTAAGATGGTATCTCAGTATCAGGAATCAGTAGTGCTACAGAGCTAATTTGTGCACAATGGCCAAAAAGACTTCCAGAGGCTGGGCACTTGGCAGACGAAGTGGGTTGAGTTATTTGGAGCAGGCATTGATTAGGAAAAATAGAAAGAGACAAAACGTACTGCCTTTGACTTGCAAACTCTACTGCTAATCTGGTATGTGTTTCTCCATATCCTTTCAACAGAAATCAAAGTCCATGGCATAACTATGGCATGTTACCTTAAAATGCAAAATGCAAAAAGATATTCCAACACATCTACAAGATTAATTGTTTTATTGCAAGAAAGAGTCCCAGCTTCAAGGTTAGCTTCCAAATATGTTTATAGAACACTAGAGTCCCTGCAAAAAGCTTATCTAGCTTCAAAAAGCAAGAAGCCATCCTGGCACTGGTCCAGTGAGATTAGCTAACAGCTGTAGAAAGAAGCAGAGAACTGCTTATGAGCTGTGGAAAGCAAGCAAGTTTTCAAGCAGACTTGGATTTGCATCCTTTAGTAGAGCAAATTTGTTCTTTCTTCTGTAATGCTCAGTAGAAGATAAAAAAAAAATCAGGATCCTACCCTATTCTTTCTTCAAAGCACAGAGATTTCTAAGATTTCTTATAATATGTGGCATCTCTCATTTGTGATAAAAAATGCAGGGCTTTTGAATCAAGCCTCTAACTACTGTCCTCTAGCTCCGCAAGTTTTAGGGTCATCTGCAAGGAGTTTGTTACAAGAATACTGTTCATTAAAAGAACTGATCTGCCATTCGAAGCATTCCACAGCTGCATGCACAGGAACAGTATAACCCGTTTGAAAATGCTAAAGAGCACCTTTTGGAAGAGAAAGTGCTTTGTTTAAAGCTTTGTTTTTAGAATCTGATTTCTGACCCTCCAAACGGCAAAGCAGCAGCCAGGATCTAGAGCATGAGCAGAAGCCTTTGTGAATACAGCATATGATTAGAAGTCATCCTCAATCCAAGAAGGCAGATTTGTATCTGACTACAGACATAACAGTTTGTTAAGCCAGTCCAACCTAAATTGCTTTCTCCTGGAGCCATACAGCTTTGTGTCAAAGCACTGCAGACGTACCCTGCATCACTTTTTCCTGCTCATGTTCTAGTAGAAGTAGATTTAACTGGGTCATAGATTTTAACCTTTATCTGGATATCCAGTGTCACCAAAGTGCTGATGTGGCTTAGATGAGAGCAAAAAGTATTTTTTTTTTTTTTTAATCTGAATAGAGAAAGGTGTTCTAGAGCAAGGGGAGGGGAAGAAAAGTGAAGACGATAGGAGGAAGACCAAGACATACTTTAGCATCTGGTGACTTTAACCAACAAGAACACACTTCTATATTACATTATGATATAGGGAAAACACACATACACACACACAGAATGAGTGGAGGTTTCAGAAGGGCAAGTCATACTGCTGAGTCCATACTGCACAAGCCGAGAAGGCAGAGATAATCAAAGAGGAGAACTAATGTTTTCATCTCAAGCCTGGGAAAAGTTGGGAGGGCTGTGCTCTTTGAAGAGTTCTCAGAGTTAGTTTACCCAGGTGTCTTTTAAGGAATACTCTTTTATCACATTTACTGATAAACTAGGCAGTTTCCAGCAAAATGGCATTTGCTCCAACAGAAGAGGAAAACTTCAAGTGTTTATCTGCCAGAAACAAAAATGCAGTATGACCACTTTACTCTCCTTTAAGGGAGGCAAGTAGGAAAAGTCCAGCATTGTTTCTTCATAGGATAGAATATAACTCATCTGGAGAGACTAATAGAGGGAAGAAACAAGGGAAGAGATCCTATAGACTAAATTTGATACAGGAAGACCCTTTATACAGCCTACACTCCTGACAACCACTGAGGCACATACAGATGTTTAGCAGCCATTGCTTCAAAAGAAGCATAATGATCCAGGAGTGAGCAGGTCAGTGACAAAGTCAGCACACAAATCCCAAAAAGCCTGTACTGGCCCCGACAATAAGTGGTATTGATTAAAGCTTTCCAGGGGGTTTTCTTGGTGACAATCTGAAATATAGCTTTGTGTTGGCAGTATCCAAGATTTTAACTTCCCCTCAGCCTCACATTAGCATCTGAAAGCCACAAAGCAGCTGCCAGTTCTGCCCATGCATTTGAATATTGCCTATGGTAATCTACCACTAACCGAACCCACCTGTGTCAATGCTTTCACCACAGAGCCAGCAAGAGAGAGCTCTATTACATGCAGTGTCAGAGTGGAGAAAGCTTTTCTGCCCTTCAGCAAGACCTGCACTGCAGCTTACTCCTTTCTTTTTGAGGAACAGGTCCTATCACTCAAACTCACTGACTGCATAGTTGGCTTCACTTCTTCCAGAATTTAAGTCAGATTTTTAGACCCTGGGAAGCCTTTGAAAAGGATTCAGGAAGTTCTATTCAAGGAGTGAAGGCACCACTTCCCCATGAGGATAGGGCACTGAACCAGTGTAGTAACAGCTTTCTTGCTAGATGTGTCAAAAATAAGCTTTGTCCCTTACTAATATTTTCTCTTTAAGAGACCACTAGATAATCTTATCAGATTTGCAGCATTAGGGTGATTTAAGCAAAGCTTGTTTTTCCAGAATTTTAAGTTCAGGCATTAGAGCACAGAACAAGAATGAAAATCAAGTTAAATATGCTTTAATCCTATAAACCATCCATTACTTAACACTATAGACCACTGCAACAATTCCCTTCCAAGATGGCACGTTGATCTTCAGGGAGATTACTATCTTCACAGTAGGACCTGTCTTCTTAATTTGAGAGGCATCATCTAGTAATATGTAAAGCGAGTTGCTATTTAGTCATTTTTCTGAAGAACAGAATGCTACACAGGTTTTTTGGCCCCTTTGCTTCCTCCACTACTTAGTACTAAGATGTAAAGCTGAGTCCCATCAAAAAAATCTGTCTTTAGAAGTTAGATAAAGACACTACCATTTTCTTTCAGAGTAAATCCTCACCTACTGCTTACTGCTTCACAGAAGAAGCTATATAGAAGCCATCAGTGTGGCAGTAAGATTTAATATCACTAAAGGAACATACGGATTGAAGACCTTTCTAACTAGAGGCTCTACTGAGCTCCTTTCTTGCTTGTTACACAAACTTTGGATTATTGCCTTATAGTCAGAACTATTTCAACAAGGTCCTCTAGCCCGTATCACCCATGTGCCTATTCAAACAGATACTTTATGGTTGTGAAGCATTTGGTTAAAATGAGACAAAATTGCTATGGTACTATAACAAAGCCTGCAGTTAAAAACAGCTTCTTTCTACCCCCTCTCAATTTAGGGAATAAAACAGGTCCCAAGAGTTAAGTTTGTCAATAAATCCTTTGGGTTGCCTTGGCATTAAGAATGCTAACTCATTAGAACAGTTGCAACTCGCTGGCTTGGCCTTCTGTCTTTAGTTTGCCATTGAAGTGTTGCTAGTAACTAGCTTGCTGTCAATTACTGTCCCTAATAACTGGAACAGAAACAGGACCCCCACAGTTTTTCAACTGTGCTAAGAGACTTATTTTCTCAGGATTGTAGTTGCTACCACTTTCAAGCCTGAGTTCACATTTTTTGCCTCTTTTCATCCTAGTGACTAGAGCAGTTTATCCCAGCCACAACAGCCTGGAAGTTTCAGCTACACTGAAACCCCAGCTCAGGCAGTCAAGTTAGCCACAGTTTAAACAGTCAGTATAGCTAAGCATTTATCTTACTGATTTTTCTCTGCAGAGAACAAGCAGGCTAAATGCACAAATCTCAGTGAAGTTATTTGAGGAATACACAAGATCAAATGCCACTTTTAATCAGTGTACTGTCTCCTGCAGACTGAAAGTACATTAAGTTGCACCTAAATTGTGTTCATGAGATTGCAAGTATATTTCTGTGTGGCAGTATTGAATCTAATCTCACTGCACCATTAAGAGTTCCTGTTTGCTTTCCTGACCTATTTTTTCACAGAAACCAGCTTCTTCCACCCAGATCAAGAAGCAAGTGGTAAGTCTGACATCTGAGCAGCTAGACAATCTATCTGAGGTTTGACAGAAGCAGTCTATAATGATAGAACACATCAGAACAATGGCTTGTAGGCTAATTTAAGAATTAAAGTCTCCTAGATCACACAGCATGTCAGTACGAAGGCTAAGGCCTTTTCATCCTCTGCCCTTCCAGTCATGGATTAGAGGGACTATATTACTTGAGGCTTATTACTAATCTTAAGGCAGCTGTAGGGAATGATGGGCTCACACATCAGTGAAGTGAAAGCTTCTGAATTAACCTGGTTATCTTTTGTACTAGACTCTCCCCATCAAGTAGCTCAGAGATCTCACAGAACATCTAGCAGTTCCAGCAGCTTTGATGAGTTCCAACATGAGTTCTGAAAGACTCCTTCCAGCCACCAAGCATGACTTTCCTCAGTGGTTGGTAAGCAAGTTATCACTAAGACTAAGCCTTCTACAATCCAGCTGAAGGCAAGAACTAAGTTCTTACATATATTTTTATGTATGTTTTCAACAATCTGTTTGACTAAATCTGAGGTAGCCTAATGAATAAGTTATAAAAGCTGTGCAACACTAAAATCTAGCTCAAAGGACAGTCCCATCTTCAACAGTTAAGTTGAAATAAGACCCGCACACCTTTTTTGCATTACAGTATTATTGCTGTGTTCAGTTTTACCCAATGGTGAAGTTAAAAAAGCAATGGCACTAAGTCAGCTATGTTCACATGTATAACTAAGTTACGTGTTGATTAGTCTTGCTTTCCTATAGAGGAGATGGGAATTGCCAGCCCCAGAGAAACCTCGCTGCACTTGGAAGTTGAGGACTACAGACAGAACACCAAGCACAGTTTTACTGCCACATGAAGCACTTTCATTACAAGATACCATCACAGCACCTTGTTTCTGTAAGGGAAGGCAAATGTAAGCAAGTACGCTGCACTTTGTTGTGCGTCCTTCTACACTGTTAACAACCCAGGCTGGCTATAAAGGAGAAAGGAATTTTGTCCTTTCAATAAGATACCACAGGATCAATCTATCCAAGTGATAACATCAGTTTAAAGGAGATGAAATGGCTACAGAAAGCAGTTTTAATTACCACTATTATGAAAGACAGGAAACAGAATTTAACTAGCAGCTTGAATGTGGGTAGAGTACTGTTGGCAAGCTACAAACTATGCCAGGTTTGAGTGAGTCCTTTTAACTATGAAGCTAGAGAAGAGCTGCCTCATGCACACAGTGCAACAAGAGTTCTTTTGAATAGTCATCTAAAACTGAAGCTCAAAGTACAAGACCAAGCTCAAGTTAGAAGAGGTGGAAGCAGGGATAGATGACCCAGGAGGATATACAGAGACATTGTCCAGCTATGCAGGCATAGGTTTAGGAAAGTGGAAGCCCCTATGGAGCTGAATCTAACAACAGGTGTTTCAGGAACAAAAGGACTCAGAAGCATACTAAATGGGGCAGGGAATCTGGTGACAAAGGACACAGACGAGCTGATGCCTTCTTTGCCTTGATCTTTACTGGTGAGACCAACTTGCAGTAACCCGAGGCCCCTGAGACCAGTGGAAAAGTCTAGAGCAAGGAAGACTTACCTTCAGTGGAAGAAGATCAGGTTAGGGAACATTTAAACTGGAAATAGACATAATCACAAGATCTCACAGGCTGAACTCATGAGTTCCATGAGGAACTGGCCAAAGTCAGTGCAAGAAAACTCTGTCTTTGAAAGGTCCCTAGTGACCTTGATGATGTGACAGAATGCACACTTAGCAAGTCTGCAGAGCGAACAGAATCAGGAGGAGTGGCTAAAGCACCAGATGGCTGTGCTGCCATTCAGAGGGACCTTGACAGGCTGGAAAGATGGGCAGAGAGAAACCTCATGAAGTCCAACAAAGGGAAATGTAGAGTCCTGCAGAAATAACCCATGCACTAGTGCATGCTGGGGGGCAGTATCTGCAAAGTACCTTTGTAGAGAAAGATCTGTGCATCCTGGTGGACTACAAGTTGAATATAGGCCAGCAATATGCCCTTATAGCAAAGGAGGAAGACAGCACTCTGGGCTTCATTAGGAGGAGCATTCACAGGTCAAGGGAGGGGATCTTTCCCCTCTATTTAGCACTCATAAGAATATATGAGAAGAGCATTGTGTCCAGTGCTGGCATCCCCAGTATAAGATGAATAAGGATATATTGGAGCAAGTCCAGCAAAGAGCTATGAAGATGATAAAGGGATTGCAGCAACTGTCATATCAGGAGAGACTGAAAGAGCTGGGATTGTTCAACCTGAAGAAGAGATGACTGAGGGTGGAGGTCTTACCAAGGTGTGCAAAATACCTGTTGGGAAGGTGTAAAGAAAACAAAGCCAGGCTCTTCTCAGTAGTATCCAGGGTCAGGACAAGAGGCAATGAGTACAAACTGAAATACAGAAAATTCCTCTTAAACAGAAAATGAGAAAGGAAAGGGGGAACCACACACTTTTTTCCTGTGAGTGATCAAGCATCAGAACAGGTTGCCCAGAAAGGCCATGGAGTCTCCATCCTTGGAGATACTCAAAAACTGGACAGCTTGTTCCAGGTGACTCTGCTTGCAGTGTAGGGGGTTAAACGAGGTGATCTCCAGAGGTCCCTTTCAAATGCAGCTATTCTGTGATTCTGTCAATTTGGGGTTTTTTTTGTTTGTTTGGACTCATCCATACTGACATTGCTTCAGAAGTTTGCCAGCTTCAGTTCCTGACTTTGTTGCACTCCATCTCTCCCAAGACTGTTCTTGAAGCAAGGCACGGGTAGATGCTCAGTATATCAAGCTGGTCTAACAGTTCTCATTTAAATAGGCAAGGGGGAGGTTTGGAGAAGCTCAGGCAGATCTATTTTAAACTTTCAGATTATACTGCAGAATGGTTTCATTTGTGGGTGGATGAAGTTAAAAGCAATAATTAAACTAGCAACCAAGGAGGCTGGAAGTAGAACTCCAGAGTCTCAGAATATTCTTTTTGAGAGCTGCCAGGCTCCCTCCCACAATATGAGTGCTAAGTTACAGCACTGCAGCAAGCACACCCAAGTATTTATAGCTGATTAGGTGATAATACAAGCCTAAGGGTTCACTCAGTACTACAGTCTGGAACCTGATGAACACAGGGTACAACATCACAGGTAAACAGTAATTCTCAGCAAGCACGCAAAAATTTGCAGCTGGAGTTTTAAAGTCTGTCTCCACCAGCTCACAAATTCAACCTATGCATCTCAAGCCTGGTATTCCACAGCTGCTCTGCTTGATATAGTATGCTTAAGAGAGCCTTGAAACTCAGTTCTGCTGTCTAGTTTGCCAAGAATGCCAAATACTTTCCAGCTGTGCTCCAATTCTGGTAAGTTATTAGCAATGTCCATTTTCTTGGTGTCAAAATCTCCTTGTCTTCCACAGAAGAGATTCACTATTATAAGTGACCAAACTAGTGAACCAGAAGCATACGCAAGCAGAACTTAAAAGAAAGCGAGAGAGAGAAAAAGCGAGCGAGAGAAAGCGAGCGAGCGAGCGCTCTCTCTCCGTTGCTCTCACCTTACTCTACTGAGAAGAGGGTAGGCCCTGAACAGCAGGTATCAGTCAGATTACATGCCTTCAAGAAGCTGTGAAAAAGAGCAAGATCTCAGTTTTACAACTCATGCTGCAGCTTCCAACCTGAGAGATTCTTCCTTCTGCATGTTCCTTTTTCTCAGCTGATGTGAGAAGAATGGGGTCAGTTCTGTTGAAGTTCAGCAGCAGCAGCCTTATTATTTGTGAGACTGAACACAGAACAGCTACAAAGAAACAAGAGTAACTAAAGCCCTGAGAAAGCTGATGGTGGTCAGCTATCAGGACAAAATAAATACAGTATGCAATTAGATCCATAGGGGTCTTTAGAGAAAGATCTGACCAACACTGAAATAATTCAGAGACAACAATCTACAGCTTGAACATTTAAAGTTTGTTGCAGAATCACTCTAAAAGCTAAGTATACAGACAGACATGTCTGCTTCTGTTAAAAGGTTAGATGCTGCTCAAAAAAAAAAAAAAATCAAAGCTTCCTGCCTCCTAAAATAGCCTTCTCTTACAGGTCAGGATGAAGAAGCCATTTCATAACTCTCTCCATCACATGCAAAATACTTGATACTTATAGCAACAACAAAAAAAAAAAAAAAAAAAAAAACACTTTTCCTCCCTTTCCCATGACCCACTGATAAGCCACTGTTGTTAAACAGCAACCAAAGGCTTTTGAGGCAAGACCCTTATCTAACTTTGTCAAATCTACCCATTTATTTCTATGTTTGAATCAGAAAATTCAGCAGGAGTTATGTAGGCAACATCACAGTCCTTCAGGTTTCTACGGCTCAGGATAAAGCAGTGTCCTTCCTCAAATGCACTGAAAGACAAGGAAAGCATGCTTTAAAGAACACAAAGCAGCAATGGCAGAGGTCCAAACACTTCAGGCTGCACATCTGTGGCATTGCAGTTTGAAACACTGCTTTAAGGGCAGACAAATTCCCTCACTTCTCCATCTCTCAGAGAATGCAGATAGCAGAGCTGGGAGGTACATTTGTCTTGTAGAAGAGTTCAGGAAACATTTGTTTAGTGTGAGCAACAGAAAAACAGAACAAGGAAGCCATCTAGATCACAGCAATGGGTCAGCTCTATCCCTCTGAGCACCAGCTTAAACACTTAGAAGCAAGAGACTGACCCCAAACTTCTCCTGCTGTACCAATCTGCCCTGGAGTTCAAAAAGGCCCTCGGAGAGGCCAAGAGAGCAGACAAGCACAGCTGCTCCTCACGAATCAATACAGAGCAGCTGCAGAGCTTTAAGCCTGAGTCAAACCTTCCTCCATTACCCAGCTATTGGAGCTATCCACACATTGTTAGCTGATTAGTGAGCCAGCCTTTCAAGACAGTAATGAGCCACCAACAGAGATTAAGTCTAACAGACAGACTAACCACCTAAAATGCTCCCTTTACCTCCAACAGACAGGCTAACCACCTAAAATGCTCCGTTTACCTCCACTTATACATTTATTCACCAATCCACTCAATAAACAATCAAGTCAAAACTTACTTTCACCTTAAAGTTAGGAACACTTCTTTGTTCTCTGAAGTTTTACTAGAGGTGGGAAAGAAGCCTTCTTTCTTTTCTTGCCAGTACTTCAGGTATTAAATGGAAGAAGGAACAACCCTGCACAGCAGAACTGCTGGAAACTTTCCAGAGAAAGGATCACACATTTGTTTTTTTTTTTTTTTTTTTTTTTCTGTTAATTCAGCTGGGGGCATGGAGGGGGAAACACACACAGCTGCTCTATTCCTACTGGAAATCCTTTTCTTCTACAAGGCTCTTTGTCCCAGTACCATTTCCAGGTCAAGCACAGAAGTGCCCCTGAATCTAAAAATCACTCAGTTCAGTCCCTTTTTCCTTTCCACTTTACAGAGGGTGTCTGTACTGCCAAGTGGCTAGAACGTGACAGCACAACAAGTGCTAGACCTGACTCACACCTATGTTACTGATGGGGAAGAAAAAAAGAAAAAACAAACAAAAAAAACCCAAAGAAAATAGATGAGACACTTCTTAGTGAGGAGGGCATTACCTGACTACAGCTAAGGCTGAAGAAGTAGTTCTGCTCCTAGATTATCAGCAGGGATGCTGATACACTTCTCACACACCTTAAAGCAGTAAACAGGATAGGACCCCACTAGTGCTCCAGAAGCCAAGAAGAGCTCTGACACTGTTCAGAAGACAAGTTATGAGGTGTGAGTTCCTCCTCAGAACACAGCTTCACACCAGCTACACAGCAGAGTGGAGAGATACTGCTAACAAAGTGGAAGTAGTACAACCACTGTACTCCTGAGCAGCAAAAAGGCCCACAAAGGCAGCTGCCAACTCCCATTACTACAGGTCGGTCAGAAAGCCGACTAGTTGCAATAGCAAACCCAGTCTATCATAACTAAAAACAACTCTGTAACTCCTACCCACGCCCCCCACAATTCACATACCACGCTTTCTCAGGGGGTCGTCAAATCTTTGACGAATTATTTAAAGCTAGGAATATGTTCCCAGAGGGAAAGGAAGCCTGGCTTCTCAGAAGCGACAGTGGGCAGATACATATATTCAAGGAGACAGCTCCTTACACAGGCTCTGAGAAGCGCTGAGTCCCTGTAGCAGAGGTACAGGGCAGCAGGAGGTGACACATGCAAGAGACAAGACCATCTTAGTCTGTTCCCAGAGCATGGGAGTGCATGAGAACAGATGCTGCTGGCATCCGCAAGGCTTCGGAGGCTCGCAGACCTGTCCCGTCCAAGAGCAGCTCCACCCTCCCCAATGCAAAACGCATGGGAAGTACTTTTTGTCACCAGAAACTCCGCGACACCTCGCAAGCACAGCAGTTGACCCAGAACTGCTCGTAATACGAAAGTTTCAGCCTGACCTCGCTCCTCGCAACCCTCGCTCCCCGGAAAACCCCTACCTTACCACACTTCATGAAGTCTGCCCACGGAGATGCCAAGCCCCCGCCGGCGCAGCGAGCATGTCCGCGGCGCCGCGCTGCTTCCACGCGCGGGAGCCACCGCAGCCAAGGCCCGCACGCGCCAGCCGGGCGCCGCACGGAGCCGGCCGGCTTCAGGCGGGCGATGCCACCGCCGGGGCGGAGGCCGAGCAGCACCGCGGGGCCCCCGCGGCAGCCCGCGGCCGCCGGGCCGTACCTTGTCGGCGAGGCTGCGGGGCAGGAGCAGATCGGGGCTGGGGCTGAGCGCCGGCCCCATCTCCTCGCTGCTGGACGTGGCCAGGGGATGCGGCATCTCCCGCAGCGACTTCGGCCCGGAGGACGGGAGCGGCTTGGCGCTGCCCGCCGCGCCGCCCGACATCGCGCCGGGGCGGCGGCCGAGCGCGGCGCCGGGAGAGCGGAGCGGAGCGGGGCGGAGCGAAACGGGGCGGGCGCGGGCCGCCGCCGCCTCCCCTCGCCCGGCCTCGGCGGGGAGCTGCGCCCGGAGCCTGCCGCCGCCGCGCTACGACGAGGAGGCGGAGGAGGAGGCGGAGGCGGCGGCGGAGGAGGAGCGAGAGCAGCGCCGGCCGCCGCCGCCGGCCCCCGGCCGAGCGCCATCGGCGCCACCTGCCTCCCCCCGCGCCGCCCGCCCTGCCCGCGGCCGCCGCCGCCGCGCCCGCGCCCGGCCTGGCACCGGCGGGGCGCGCTGGGGCCGCGCCCGGCGCCGCCGCGGGCCGCTGCTGAGGGGCCGAAACTCGTGACAGCGGCGCTGCCCGCCCGCTACACGATAACGCCCGGGCGGGGCGGGGAAATCACTAAAAAAAGATAAAGAAAAAAAAGTTTTTGTTTTTTTTTAGCTCCAGTTCACACAACTGTTTTGAAATCATTCACGCGTTCAGAGGCGAGCTCTCTGCAAACGCTCCCACCCCCCGCGCAGCGCGCAGCGCGCAGCGCGCAGCGCGCAGGCCTTCCCGCGGCGGGGCGCGCTCCCTGCGCCGGCCCGGCCGCGCCCGAGCGGCCTGGCGCTGCCGTGGCTGCGGGGCGCGGCGCCCGGTGAGGCTCTGACTCGCCGCGGATGGTGTTCACCAGCTCCGACGTGTACGTATAAACACACAAAGGCTTGTGGAAGCGTGTTTGACGGACCAGGCTCGGATGCGCTGAACGTTTTTGTTTCACTTTTCTCAGTGGACTACAGCCTGCAGCCGCAACCGAAACCAAAAGGGCGGCACTGCTGCATTAAGCAAAATCAGCGAGCCTTTCGGAGGTGTCAACTCTGCTGGCGGTGCAGCAGGACAAAGCTGGAGCTCAACACCGTGAGCTTTCACTACACAAAGAAATGCTATTTATCACAGGGAGAGCTATGAACAAAAAAAATCATTCCTTGCTATAAATAACTTTAATATTATTTAACGTTCCCATTGTAGGAACACTGAAAAGCCCCAAACAATTCCTGGTCCCAGTGAGACAAAGGGCTCGGAAATATGCCTTGTTATGCTAAAGAAATGAGCAGGTATTTATCAGGGGAAGGAACCAATATATGCTAGCCAGCATAAATGCAGCCCAGCTTGCTTCTAGAATATCCAAAACTTAGGTGGAAGCTACTGCAAGAAACCAGCAGGCAGGCTTAATTATCTATCACATTGCTTTGGAAACAATTTCCTTCAGTTTTGTAAAAGCCTGTCTCTCAAAGGCACAGTAGTTAGTAAGAGCTTTTCCTATCTCTTCCTTAAAGCATCATCATCTAGCTGTTACCTACTGAAAACTCATCTCCAAATGAAGCCTATCATAGCTTATATCAGCGTTGTCAAAACCTGGAAATCTGGGCACATGCAAGCTCCGTGCATGTAGAAAAAAATTTGTATTCATTAAACCTGTCAGCCTGGTGGGCAGCAAGATGAGCACAAGCCAGCAGTACACCCTTGCAGCAAAGACCACAGTGTCTTAGACAGCATGAACAGAAGCAAAGCCAAGAGAGCAAGGGAAGACTCTCAGCAATCTTTAGGCTACACCAGGAGTACTGCATCCAGTGTTGTGCCCCCAGCACAAGAAAGACATTAACAGACCGGAGCAGATTCAGGGAGGCCCCTGAGACATTAGGGCTGGAGCCCCTGTCCTGTGAGGAGAGGCTACAGGGCTGGGCCGGGTCACCGGGAGCAGGGATGGCTTCAGGACACCTCGCAGCTGCTGCAACGGATGTGGAGGGGTGCAAGGAGACAAGACTGGCTCCTCACAGCAGTACCTGGTGGGAGGGTGAGAGGCAAATGAAGTTGAAGTAGGGTTCCTGAAAGATGTAAGAAGAACCTTTTTCGTTATGATGTTAGGCAGTGGAGCAGGGTCTGAGGGAGGCTGTGCATTCTCCATCTTTGAAGGTCTTCAAAACCCAACTGGATACAGCTTTGAGCAACTTGATCTGACCTTATAGATGACCCTGCTTTTAATTTAGGCTAGAGACCTCCTGAGGTCCTTTCCAACCTGAATGATTCTATAATTTATACCATGCCTGTTGTTTTGGAGCCATATGTCTGATTTCTAAAGTGATATGAGGTCATCTCTCAATTTTCCCCTAAACAAGGATAAAACTCGAAGCGCCCTTCCAATGATTTATTCACTGGTCTAGCTCCCTGTGAATACTATATGTAAAGGCAGTATGTTTTCTGTCTCTTTGTTTACGATCACATTTTTCTGTGTTGCTTGGATGGTTTCTGCTTGGAGCTGCAACATGTCATCCTTTATCTTTTTATCTAACACTAGCTACTTGGAAACATTTTTAAATAACAAACTGGATGTATATGCAAAATACAAAAAGATTTATGCACCTGTGGATTCAAACAAGCTGAACTCTGGTTGGAAAATGTACAGAAGACATTAATAGAAGGAATCTCATCCAGAAAAATAAGCAAACCTGGTCATGATGAAAAAAGGTACCCTAATTTGGTGTATAATTGGATGCTGTGTCTACTTTTACCAACTGTGCTGCTCCCTTTTTCTGTTCTGCACCTGGCATTTAGCATGGAACAACTTTCTACATTAGGGAACAGCCTGATCTGTACAATACTGTATTCTGCTGAATATATATACAGTTAAACTGGGAAGTATGTTAGCTTTTGAAGATACGATAATGTGCAAAATTAAAATCTGCTCTTTCCCTCATTTGTCATAGATTTTCAAAGCTTAATTCTACAATTCCTACCCAGGAAACTTCTGCTTGAAAGCAAAAGGTATCTTGACATGTTGGACTAATCTTGTATTATCTTGGTGATTATAATGGTTATATTCCTAAATTCTCACTATGATAGTTATGTTTAAATTTCACAATTCCTGCAGCATAAAGTCAAGAGAGTTAACTGTTAAGTGTGTCTTTTTCTTCATTGATCCCTGGGTCATTTCAATAGGAATATTCTCTCCAAAACATTTCTGATAATAACATGTATTCTGTGAAACTAAATATACAGGTTTGAGTATCTGTAAGTCTCTTAAGGACCAAAGACCAAACTGAAAGGCAGATGTCTACTTTTCACTGATTTCAATGGGTAGTAAGTCCTTAAATACTCCTGTAGGCAGGGATCTAGGTTTAACAATTAAATAAAATTTCAGTAGCAGATGTCATCTCTTGTACTGAGATGTAAGAGTTCAAAAATCATAAATCAGATCTCAAAATATACGGAACTTACTTTAAAATTTTAATTTAAAAACTGTACAACTGGCTGATCGTTCTTTGTGTTCTGTCTTCTTGGCAAGTTCTTATTATGCACTGAGGCTCATTTTTAGCTTTCTCTTCATCCATGCAAGAAATCTCATTTCCTTTTACATGGAAGATGACAATCTATATGTAAAAAGCTTGAATTAAAGAGCTGGAGTTTTAAAAACAGAGAAGATAAAACATTCTAAGATTTTCCTTTGAATAATTATAGTGGGCCACAAATCAGGATTAAAACTATTCATGTCTTGAACATTATCAGCAGAGGCCCTAATCACCTCCAAATCTCTTGTGTGAAAAATAGAGAAAAACTATGCCTTGTAGCTGACTGCTCATGGGAAATGTCTTCCACCTACAAACAGAATGTCACTAAATGCATGAGCATGTGAGTCATCTGGATCCAGCTACACCACAAAAAAAAAAAAAAAAAAAAAAGAGAGAGAGAGAGAGAGAGAGAGAGAGAAAGAAAGGTACCTACTTTTCCAAGAACAGAAGCACTGAAATAAATAAATGCATAATTCTGCTAAGAGATTATGAATGATTAAAAAGATGGTAATGTTCCACTCTCCATTTCCTACTCCTTACTACCACCTGTGGTGGTATAATTTTATGACTGTTGTATTTTCCTTGATATTTTTATTGGTAATTTTCATTAAGCATTGACCAAGCTAAAACAAATCAATACGAAGCATGTAACCAACAGAATAAAATACAAAATGAGAATCAAAATCAGTGACTGACTAAAGAGAGACTGAAATTCAGTGCTTATCTCTTAACTCAAGTTAATCTGGAAAAGCTGACACACTCACCTAGCAAAATTGTAACCATTTCTAATGTTTACACATCTCAGCTGAGAAGCAAGATAAAACAAAATAGGCAAGCTTATAACACTAACTGTACATAAAGGCAAATAGCCACTTTGGGCATCAAGAATCTCAGTAATGCAAGGCAACACCCATCAATTTCACTTATTTTTTGAAGGAGAAAATTATGCTTCTGTATCACTGAAACCAAATTTCTACATGCCACTCTTTGGATTTTTAATCACTCAAATAGATAGGGAAAGGATCGACAGGTAGCCTTCTCATCCTGCCAGACTAAATCAGGGCTTTTCAAGAGCACTGTTGCAGTTCCATTAGGGCTGTGTTAGTACAGGAAGCATTCCTGTCGCTCCTAGTCTTTAACTGTATCTCTTGCTGTCCGGGGCTGAGATATATTATTATTAAATGTCTCTGGCACCCACTGGAGACAATTCTGTGTGTTTTACATCTCCTGTTATTGTTATTAAAGGTCAGACTTGGGCCAACGTAAGCAAGAGCTGGAATTCTGAACGGATTCTACACAGTGCTATTGAGTCAAATTATGTACTAGATACCTGCAATTGTTTGTATAGAAGCTGTGTGTGCAGTTTGCTGGTGGGTCAAAAGCTCAATTTTTATTTAACAAAAGCCATGATTTCAACATAAGTTGACAGATAGATGTAGGGGACAGCAACAGTTATACTACATGGCAGCAATACAACACCAGGTAGCAAATTGCTTTCCTTCATAGCAGACTGCAGCATTATTACTCCTTAGTAATAATGGAAAATCACCTTTAGGATAAACCTTTTACAAACCCAGAGATAGGCAGCACCAATGGAATACGGCTGTTTTGACCTGGACTGCTAAGTACTAAGACAATAGCACTTAGGATGTTTTTATAATAGCAGGTGGCTGCATAATTACTTAGTGTAAGCCTGAAAAGAACTCCTTCCATTATCTTGTACATTTTTTTTGTTGTTGTTTGGTAATGCTTCTTCCTCTTTTTAATCAGAAAATGAGACATAAAACATCAAAAGGGCTTATAATGATTGCCACAAGGATAGCTTCAGGTTGAACTTACTTATTAGACCAGACATATAAAACCCACCTGCTTTTCATCAAATACTCTGTTTTAAGCCTAGGACTTTTTTCTGCAGTGCACACTTCAGGCAATAAAGACAACAAACGAGAAAATACATTGGTGGCCATGCTAGCCAGATCTTCAAGCTCAGCTGGTTTGTCTGGTCAGTGACAGTAAATGCTTTCTTTCCAGTGTCAATATTCTTTTTTGGACCACTATCTTTTCATTACATGCTCTGCTAGGAGAGAATAATGTATGCATCTGTTTTTCACGTTGGCATATATGGAATTAGTACGAAATATGTGCATTCTAGATGATACTAAGAACTTAAGATCCCGCAGTCTTTTGAGAAAAGGTTCCTTCCTTCCATACACTTTCATAGTTCATATATTGTAATGCAGAGATTGAAGAAAGTAGGCTTTGGCCCTGACTCAGTAAATCTTACACATATGCTTAACTCTCTACAGACACAAGACGGCTTTCAAGTCAACAGCACTATTCATGCACATACATATATTTAAGTTAATGGGTATGTTTTTTGCTGTATCAAAGGCATTCAATGCTGTCAAATTTTGTGTGGCTATATATATGCAATAAACAACTGTGGGAAGACAGGGCACTTGAGATAAATAATGGAAGTGTACTAAATTGCTATCAAATTAGAAATCAATTTAGCGTTAGTCTTTTAAGCAGCTGGACTTCAACTACTATGGCAACTGTAGCTTAAGGCAATGCAATACAAAAAGTAATCGCACTAAAATGTTTAAAACTGCTTTAAAACAAATTTGTGTGTTTTTCTGTGACATGCACAGTAAATACAGGAAACAAAAGAGAGTGTTTGGAATTGACCAGTGTGACTGCAGAAGATCTGTCTCCATTTTCACTTAGGCCAAAGAATGAGTAAATTGCTGTTTCACCAAAGCTTTGTCAACTGTAAACAGAATATAGTGAATAGAACTGTCCAGAGCTACTCTGAAACACTGCAGTTAGTGATCATTCAGCATTACATGCCATTTATCTTGGTTTTGCTTGTGTATATAGTGATATACAGAGCTACCTCTACACTAAGATGGCAGGAACAGGCAGCCTGGGAAATAGCATTTGACTGGCTCAAGAAACAGCATGGCCGAATTTGCCAGACAATGCTAAAGAACAGCATTTTCCTCAACTGAAGATGTTGCAAGCACTTTCAAATCCAATTATATAAATGCTTCATTTTCTAATCTTTTATTTCAGTGAACAAGAAAGAGTAATTTCAGGAAAAATGGAAAGATTTTAATTTACCAGAGACTAGACTCCTTTCATATTTTAAGGGGGTAATTTTCTTCCTGTTTGTATCACCTGAGGAGGAAATTCATTTACTGATATGAAACTCTTCCCAAAGAATCATTTGACTTGAGGCAGTATCATGTTTTCAGACAGATGCTCAAAGCTACCAGTGTTACTAATTTTTTTATACTTGCACAGAACTTCTGATTGAATTTGAACCTTTTTGCAGTTGAATTTCCTTATTGATGACTCCTCCTCCTTGTCCCTGCTACCTTTTCCTTTTCTCCCCATCTTCCTATCTCTCCAACCCAAAGACCACTGTCCATTGCTTATTTCTTGATGCTAACACTAGCTATGTCAATGAAGAGCCCAGCAGCTAAAAGCCTATCTGTCTCAAACTGGTGTTACCCAGAATCACTTACATCCTCAGTTCTGGCATCAATGCAGAGAAATGCAAAAGGTGGGCTTATTAGCTTGGGCTCAGTGCTGCCCTTCACCAGTAATGCACCTCAGCAGTTACAGTTGACATGTGAGATTTCTAGGTGAAGTGGACTGCTGAGCACCTAAGACCAGATAATTACATGGAAGAAGAAAAAAAAAAAAAAAAAAAAAAAAAACATATTACAGTTCCTGAGACACAGTCAGAAATTATTAAAACAAGAGCTTGGAAGAAGGAAAGGAGCTCAGTCACTTGTTTAGGCAAACAGAAGTGTTGAAAAGATCCATTTGTGGGAAAGACATCAATGTTTGCTTTCAACACAACTGTAGTGGTCCTTAAAGCAAACCAAAAACTTCCTCAAAACCCTCAAAACTTCCCCAGATTGTCAGATGTTTGCTGCCTCCTTACCCCCCACACCTGTGTTTTACTAGGGGAAAAAAAATCAGGGCAACCAACTTATAAATGTGGAAGTTGGAAATCTTTAGGCATATGTTTGTTCAGTTTTACAGTTCAGTTTCACTTAGTAAAGCTTTGAAAAGTAGGCATAAATGCATGGAGTGACAGCATCCATGGTTAGCAGAACATTCTCGATCTTGTAATTGCATGCATAATACGACACTTTATGTGCCGAAGACAAAATGCACTACTTAAGTCAAAAAAATTATGTTATAGTGATGGGATTTTTATAAACTTTACACACTCAAAAATGTAATTTATTTCCACATCATTGGCTATAATTGGATACAGTACATTTCCGCTTCTGTTCTAAATAACGTCCTTTAGCAAACTTGTTTATTAAAGAAAAAAACTGCATATGAACATTACACAGGCCACGTGACAGCTTACCTGAATTGCCAGGAGTCAGTTTAACCCCATTACAAACGATTTGATGCCTGCTGTATTTTCTGTTTTTTGCAGTTTTTAAGGATTTATTTTACTTGTATACCATCAGAGGTACCAATACTAAGGGGCACAGTACAAATACCTTACCAGCTTGGTTTGAGTCACATTAATGTTTCTAGTCACAAATAAATGAACTATTTTAACTCCAAACATGTAAAGTCAAAGTCATAGATTACTGCTTAAGTGTAAGGCTCAGCCTCCAACATATTCTTAATCATTAGAAAAAGGCTGACTTACGAAAGTGCCACTTGACATTTCTAAAACAAATCACGTTTTAACAACATGAATGCACAACCCTCCTGGAATTCATGGACAGTAGTCTTCCCTCCTGTATTCAAATTTAGTCTTCACGGCTGAGATTAAAAATTAAGCATGCCCTTTCTTTAAGCACTTTAATGCTCTGACTCCTGACGTGCCCTTATACTCTTAGAATTTGTGGCCCTCACACTCGGCTCTAAACTCACCCTGTACTCATTTAAAAAAAAAAGAGAGAGAGAGAAAAGAAAAAAAGAAAGAAAGAAAGAAAGAAAAGGTATTTATATGCCAGCACCGAACGCTTGCCGCGCGCTAACCAACCGCCGCCGCCATGTGGCCCCCCCGCCGCGGCCTGGTCCCGTTGCCTAGAGACCAGGGGCGGCCCCAAAGCGAGGTGGGGCGGGGCGCGCGCACCCCGCCCGAAGCGGATTGGCCCTTCCGACCTGCCTGTCAACCCGACAGGCTTCCGCCGCCATGGCGGGCTGCTCCCCGCCCCGCTGCTTCCTCGGTTACGCGCCGTGACGCGTTTCTGCCTCGCCCGGGGGAAAAACAAGCCGGGCGGAGGCCGCCGTCGCGCGCGGCGCGCGTCATGCGCGAGGGGGCGCGTGTGCCGTGAGTTCCGTCCCGTCGCCCAGCCGAGCGCGGCGGCGGCGTTGGGCGGGGAGAGACCGAGGTGCGGGGGGAGGAGACGGTCGTCGTTTGGCCGGGCTGTGGGGGGAAAGGGGGGCGAGCCCACCCCGCAGGTGTGTGTGTGGGGGGAGCCCGGGGGGCGAGCCCATTCCCCCGGTGGGGGGGCAGGGGGCGAGCCCACCCCGCAGGTGTGGGGGGGGGGCGGGGGGCGAGCCCATTCCCCAGCTCGGGGGGGGGGGGGAGGGGCCCGTTCCGCCAGCTGGGCGGTCGTGTCCGGCGGGCGGTGCGCTCGGCCTTCGCCCTGCGCCCCGCCGCGCTCTCGCCCCGCCGCTGGGATTCCCTGCCTCCCACCCGCAGGTGCAGAGCCAGGCGGAGTGCTGTCCCGCGGGCTCGTTACGCAGCTCCCCGGGGGCCTGGCGCGGTGGAAGCCGCTGGCCTTCGGGGCGCTTCCCGCCGCGCCTTCCCGGAGCGCGACTGTGTGGAGGCGGTTGCCGGATCCTTCCGCGGGGCCCCCACCCGGCGGGTGAGTTTGCGGGGGACCCTGGCTCTCGTCCGTTAGAGCCTGCGGTCCTGGCTGTCTTTGGTAGACGTGTGCCAGTGGCGCCGGACGTGGTGCCTGGTCTTTAAAAATGCTGCTTGCCTGGGAGTGGTGTCACTGCTGTGGTGTCTTTTTCTCATCTCACATTGAAATCTGAGCGAGAGTTCTGGTTCACGTCTCCTTGCCGTTCTCGTGCCTTTGCCTCCCCATGGCTGAAGTGGAGCCCTTTACACATTACAGCCCAGAACATTAGTATAAGCAGGAGTGGTAGTCTGAAGTGACCTACTAGGCTTTGAAGCACAGTAGCTGAGGAGCAGGTGCATTTCTTTTTCTCTGCTCATGCCTGTGAGGACAATAAACTTAAGCAGAGCAGTATTGGTAGTTGAGATTTAAATTGCCTGTACCTGAATAACCGATGTTCCTGAGACAGAACTCATTTTGAGTTCTTTCAGGGCTTTAGTAGCTAAGGGGTTTAGTGGTTTAATATAACCTGACACACTTAGAAACACCACGAATTCTGATAGGAAAAGGTAGATATGATTCTGGCATAGTCTTGAAAGTTGCGTGTAAGTTATTAGGAGAACATGAAAAGGAATGGATCACAATTCTTGGTATCATAAGCTAACAGATTTCAGTCAGAACAATATAAATAGTAAAATTGTATATGACTTGCGTATTGCATTTGATTTATGTCTCGTAACAGTTGGCACAATTAAAAACTCTAGTATAGAAAAATCCAAACTTTTCTTAAAAAGGAATGTCTTATCTTGTGTCTGTTTTACAGATACTTGTAGGGGTTAAAAATCTGTACTGCAACTAAATAAAACAAGGACGGAAATCTGAAGGATGGCAGCAAATCCTTCAGGACAAGGTAAGTTTTGATTTAACTATTCAAGAGGAAAGACTATCTCAGTGCAGTTACTGAGACCACCTATTTAGTTTGTAGGAAGAGGAAAAAGGGGAAATCAGCAGAAAAGGAAGCTGCAAGAAATTACTGCAGAAAGTAGCAAAATGTAAGTAAGCTGCAATAAGATATACCACATTAAATGACTGCAAAAGACCGGTTATGACACTAGGGCCTCTGCGCAGCTATATGGTCCTTCATGCTCAAGTTATTTGGCTATTTTCTAGAGTGTATTCCAGACACTTAAAATAGTCAACATTGAGTCTAACATGCTACTCTTGCACAGAGCATCAGGGAACAGTTAAAAGTAATACATTCCATGCTGCAATGAGAGCAACAGGAACCAGGCAATATTAGCTGTCAAGGACAGATATCGAGTAGCCAAGCTAAGGAGGAAAAGGTAAATGAAATCGTAATGCTAGCTTCTTTGAAATGTTTGTTTGTGTGATGACACATCTGAATTACTTCCTTAAAATCATTGAAGATGTGGAAAGATTCTTACCTCTCCGAAACTGGATCGGAGCTGAGGGACTGAGGTCATACAGAAAGTTAAAAGAGATTTAAATCGCCCTCTGGAGGTGCTTTGTGAGAATCTTATGCAAACTGAAGCTTGTTTCTTTTTTCTATGGAAAAGCTGGAGGTAAGGAAGCTTTCTAGGTATGGTTCCTCATTTATTGGTTATGAGAAATTAACCCAGAGTTTAGTTTCCCAGCAACTCATAACTTCATATACTTTGGTATGCGAAAATCTTTATCAAGAAAGCAGTCACACAAAGGTGAGTGTAATTAATTCTAAAGTACAGTCACTTTGAAGAAGTACCAAATCACTGTGTATTTATTTCCTGCTTTCAAAACAAGCACGGAAGAAATGTGAAAGATGCAGCAGACTGACTGCACTTGTTTGTTGGCCAAAATAACATAGTTACAAAAAGCTCAGGTCATTTACAAAAATGCTGAGGGCAAATGCTCCAGATTGCAGGTGGTTGTCTCTCTCCAAATTTTTATCTAGGTTTCTATTATACAGTGGTAAATCTTTCTTTAGTCTGTGAGTAGTAGATAAGCAACACTGCAGGGTCCAGAATGTTGGCCTAGGGGGTTAAAAGCTGCTTTTTCCTAAATAATTAATATTTGTTTACTGACAAATGTGGGAGGGTGGTTAGTGATGAAATGCCTTGGGCTCTCTTCTGCTAAAATTCCAGAGGCTTGTAATTTAATAGAGCATTGGAATCCACTTCTGTGCTTTGAAAAGGTCCTTAAAGACTCACCAAAGTGTTCAAACAATTACAATATGAAAATTACTTTCACAGGGCAAATAAGAAAGCCTGTGAACTTTAATTGCCCACGCAAGCCTATAAATAATACACCTGAGAAAAACATAAAGAGACAGGTAATTATGAGGAATAATTCAAGTATTCTGTCTTTCTTCCTGGCCTAAGTCTAAAAGCCTAGATGAAGTCTAATAGTGAAGGTGGAGACAAATATTGCATATTCAGTTTGCTGCATAACACACATTGGTGTAATTTAAGCAACGTATTCTCTCATTTCCTTCTTTCTGGACGAAAGGAATAGGGATTTACTGAAACAGTGATTTGAAGGGCTATGAAAGGCAGAGCTTGTTCTGACTTATCTATAACAGTGAGCTGAAAATTAGCTTTCTGCACAGATTAACTACATTCAGATGCTTTTGCTTTGTGTTGTTTCTTTGCCTTTAATTACCACTTGATATTTTCTTTTTAGGGCTTAATTCAGTCTCCTGGTAATTGCAAACTTGTACTGTACAGGTTAAGATTTTGCTGACTGGATTTCCTTTAGTTCTGTTTCATTGGATGTTGTTATGAAAGCACTCTTTTGTTAGGCCTTCAATGATGAGAAGCTGTGTAGGAGTGCAGTGAAACCAAATAGAATTGTATGAAAGCCTTGCTTGAGTGCTTTAATACCACATGAAACCAACTGCACTCAACAGTATTAAAAAAAAAAAAAAAAAAGGAAAAAGATGTTAGCATGATGCATATTTGCCCACCAGATGACTTCATAGACCATAGTGGTGCACTTTGGTGGAAAAACAAAAAATCAGTTTCTGAACTAAAGCAATTACTTTAAAGTATTGAGTATTGCATTTCTTCTGCAATGATACTTCACAGAGCTTCTACAACATGCCTTAACAATGCTGCTATTGTAATACTTTTATTTGTCCATAGCAAGAGCAAAGCACACCTTAAATGTTAAAAATCAAAGATTTCATTCTACATGCAAGCTTCCCTAGAGGAAGCCCTCCTGAAGTGAGAGTAGCATGATTGTGCTCAAGAAGGTCATTTTCCTTTAGGTCCCCACTGGTGGAAGAAATACATACCTTGCTTCAGAAAGGATCAGAGTTTCCCAAAAGAAAAGTTCTGGTACATTGGCAAAGACAAACTCTTGAAATAAGTGCCATGTTACAAGCTTGAAGTTGTAGCACTTTAGTAAGGTGTCTTTTTTATGCTCTGGTGGTTGTTTATCCTTTTGGCCTAAAGATGTATGAGCATATTCATGTAACACAGTCTGAGCAGGTGGATATAGTGTTCTGTGCAGGGAGTTTGTGTTAAAAATGTTGTTTGGCATTAAAAAATGTAATCATCTACAAACTATGCCACTGTCTGCATTTTATTCTGATCTGTGTGCAAGCTTAGGGCTTGAGGGTTGTAATGAATCTCTTCACGTTCCCTGAAGAACTTTGCATCCATAGAGCACCAATGGCTTACATTCACCTATGCATGTAGTTATTGTCAGGAGGGACAGATTAAAATATTAATACATCCTTTAACAATTCAAGTTAATTTATTGAGTTACTAGTATGCCTTTTGCTTCACTGTCACACAACACATGAGAGCATATCAGAATGTGAATTGTTACTGAAAAGTACTGATATGGGGTAGGCTGCTAGATGATACTTTGATGCCAGTAGTCATAAGCAGAATAGAAAACAAGAATGCAGTTACTCCAGCTTTTTTTCCCTGAGCAGTGTGTAATGAATAGCCTCTTTAGATTCTGCTTTTTCAGAGGTTGCTGTTTCACTTAATGAAGACTACCGTTTCTGAGAGCATGTACTTCAGTAACGAAATTGCTGTGCAATGCTTTCTGAATTGAGCAGGCAACGTGTGTGGTGACAGTGCCTTTTAATGCATGGAGGCAGAGCTTAGAGTGGATGTCCAGTTTTGTAACCATTTTTCGAAGTAGAAGTATATCTTGAATGCAGTTTGATACCTTTGTTGTTATGCATATATATTGGCAAATGAGAAATAACACATTTTTAAAAATAAAAAGTATATACACATGAGATGAGTTTGAAGCGACCAGTGGATCAGGTAAAAGATAAGAGATGAAAAGCAAGAACCTCAAAGTAGATAAAGGAAATGCTGTTTTTTGCTATGCTGTAGTAGAATTGACTGTCATAAAGAGGTGGAGCAGTTGGGTTAGTTGTGTGTATTAAGAATGAAGTCTGCTGTGAGCTCTTAAAGATATGAGTGTCAGTGGGTGCTTTGACAGAGCACCCAATTTTGTGCTTAGTATCAGAAATGCAGGTATTGAAAAGGACATACTTAAACACTAAATGTCTTGATACTTGTACCTTAGGAGAATAATCCTAGGATCCAAGTTGTGAATCTGATACCTGATGCTGCCATTGTTTTCTTTAGCTCCCTTGAACAGGTCATTTTGCTTTAGGACTCTTTTGTCTGCAAAGCAAAGTACTCTAAATCAGTAATGCTGCTCTATCCAGTTACAAGAATCTAAACTCAAAGCTCTTGATTAAGAAGTTGCTTTGTTGAAATTTTATATGCTGCTTCTAACAGACATTAAAAGATGTTAATGAGGATGGCTTCCTTTTTTCTTTTGGTTTGTTCTTGTTGTTTTTAAACGTGTCCCTATTATGGAAGATTGGGAGTTTTATATTGGTCTGAAAATGTGTAAAAGCATCTATAATCACTTTAAAAATAGAGCTTTTTTTGTTGTTCGTACAAATATCTCAAAGCTTACTGAATCATACCATCTGCTTCATGATATATGTAGAACGTACCTAGTCTTTATTTGTGCCTTGTCAATAACATAAATTAAAAAAGTCTCATTTTTCTATCTTCAGCCCCCATATTGTCTGACTTAAAACATGAATTTTGATTTATGCATTTTCAAGATAAACAAGCACCAACAGAAGGCTGTTGAGTAATGTGTCAAGTTATAAGCTTTTTGGCTGAATACTGCGTAGAGGACTTTAGCAAAGGCCCCCTTAAAGGTACTTCAGTCTTCTTATTACAGCATCAGTCTCCAGAATTCACCAGAAAATAAGGTCTAGGCCAACTACATTCAGATGCATTGAATTTTAATTTGTTAGCAGTATGTCTCTGCCTTTGTATCTCTTAAAGTATACCTTCACTGAAGAGCTTCTAAACAAGATGTTGTTATTTATTATATTCCTGTACTGTTGCAGGCACATTCTGGAGCTTGTAGTCAGATAAATAGATGAAGTACACTTTTGTGTATCCATTTTTATGTCTGTTTGTGCATTAGACTGAACAAATATGAGTATCTTAAGATTATACAGTAGTAAAGGACACTAATGGAGATCAGCTGTGTTTTAACATGCCTATGAATACATAATATTTAATACAAGAAGCAAAAAAAACCTACCTAGAAAGCAGAGAAATAATGAAGAACTGTGAAGGAGTACATTTTCAAAATATTTCTTTTCTAAATTGAACTAATGCATTTTGAAGAAACTAACAAACAGGAAAATACCAATTGATGAAACTATTTATATTATTTTATAATTTTATATTTCATTATTTTATAATGAAACTCATCTCTTTATAATAAAGTAGTGGCTTGCTTGTATTTAGAAACTAGCCACAAATCAAAGAGAAAAAGTTTCTGTGTTTTTGATGTGAGGAGTGGTCTTAGTAGTATAAAAGCTTGTAAGAATGAGCTTTGTAGCTGTGTTCCACAATTGAGCTGTTTGTGGTACACTGGGCAACAGGAGGGACTTGTATATCTGGTTATTTGGTAGTCACAGAATAGTTAACATAGAGATACAGTGAAATCCTTGTCCATATGATTTCCTGTTTATGCACAACAGTTCTGCCACATTCTCATTTGTACAGAGTACAATTGTCTTTGGGAAAACAACTTTGAAAAAATATAAATGGCATCCATTTTAGGTTTTTTCCAGACTCGCAGGCATGCTGGTTCCTAACCTTTTATTTAGTATCTCTGTGATTCTAGAGAGCAATTTACACAACAACGTTGTGTAAATGACAACGTTCAAATGACAACGTTGTGACAACGTTCTTATTTTGTGCCTAGACATTGTAATTTCTTCTCTATTCCAGCCCTGCAGGCCCACTCCAAACTCAGTACACATATGCAAGAGCATATATGCAAGGGTATATTAAAACTAAAACTTCTCTGCATGGATCTAAGTAAAAGGTTATAATTGTATTTATGGATGAGTACATGTGCAAGCTTGTTGGTGGTCTTAATCTTGTTGCATATGCTAAACTTGAGTGTACTGGCATAATGAATTGTGCCCTGAATATATTCATCTGTTGTTAACAGATTCTAGATTCTAGATATAAAATGCAATCATTAAAACTACAGCTGAATGATAAGTTTTAATTTTTTCACCGAAAGGCAAATATTTGATCATATACCTTGGCTATAGCACCAAAACTGGCTTGGGAAGTGAGGGGACCTAACTTCAAATAATAGATTATATTTTAAAATGCATTAGTGTGTATGCTAGCTTTAGAAAGTCACTTCATGTTGTAAAATGAGAAACTGAAAAATAAAACCAATATATGAATAGCCTTTCAGATTGGTGTGAAGTTTTGAAGATTAATATAGTCATCATAATGTCATAGCTGTGTAGAGACTAATATCACAAGGTTAGAGTTGGCTCACAGAAATAAAACAAATCTCTCTAATATTTTTCTATTGTTCTCATCAGGTTTCCAGAATAAAAATAGAGTTGCAATTCTGGCAGAACTAGACAAGGAGAAGAGAAAGTTACTTATGCAAAACCAATCTTCCACAAATCACCCTGGAGCCAGGTACTTTGTTCTTATACTGTATGGATACTACTGGTTTAAACAAAATATAAGTTAATTTTTATTTTAATATGTAAGCTGTAAATGTGTGTAAGCACCTACCAGATGTATGCGCTGACTATCCTCAATAACAAGTCAGAGAGACTTTACAAAGTCAGAATATATTTGTATTTAGAATTGTTTACTACCTCTGAATTTTCATTTGCATAATTTTCATTTGAGAAAGGGAAAAATAAGTAAGCTTACTTAACTGTGTGAAAGTCTATTTTAAGAATCAGAGAGCAGGCACCCAGAAAGCATTTAATTATTAAGATACAATGCTCTAAAGAATATAGATAACAGAATGTTGGTTTCAGGGGTATTATGTTTTAGTGAAAAATAGTTACAGCAGGAAGTAAATTACTGCATTCTCCCTGCATTCTTGCCTGTATGCAAAACCAAGCCGGTTTATATTACTGTGTATGTTTTTATAAAAGACATTATGTTATAAGGATAATTCTACACGTAAGACGTAATGATCTAATTTAAGTTTTGGAGCTGTCATTGGGATATGTCTCATTTAAGACAAAAAAGGGTTGCATTTTTGTCACGTTAGGATAACTAGAATCACACTCTAACTTGCATGGGGAAGTGCAGACTGCTCTGAGCCTTTGGACTAGCATGAATTGAGGGCAGTGCCGTGTTCTAGATAAAATGTGTTACATACAGAATTGTAGAAGAGTCATTTTCTCTGAACAAAGAGTCTGCTCTTACCTCTTTTTTCAAAGAGATTGTAGGCCACCTTTATCATCTTCTTACTGACAGAAGAGTTAGGCGTATTTGAAATCAGTGAACTTCTATTCCTAAGTGACTCTATATGCAGGTACTATTCAAGCACAATTATTGATTATAGAAGAAGATAAATACCAATACTACAATAACTTGCACAGCCCGTGATTCCTGGCAGCAATACTTTCATGCTTCATTGCTAGACCAGCAGAGTTTCTATGAGTACTCCTTTGGTTTCTTTCCTATAAGGAAACAAACTCCACATTCCATTGTGCACATTTGCAACTTAGTAATTTTGAAGGGAAAGGAAGAAGCTCACAAACAAGCAGCCAAATAGTTCTGGGCATAGAGAGCTGACACATGATTTTAAGCAAATGACATTTGGATGGCAAGGATTTTGGACCCTAGACTAATTAGGTTGTAGATTTGGCTAAAGGTCTTGTCTTGCAGGAATGACTGCTTTTGAAAATCTGAGTTACTAACTCAGCAGTTGACATTGGAGCTGCTAGGAAGCTCAAGTGATGAGTGTCCTTGGATCCCTTATTGGAGAATTTTTTTCATATCATTGTCTGTATGACTGAGAAGAGTTGGACTTTCACTGCCTGTCTTCAGAGTCTTGTTTCAGACACAGTTATCAGTTGCATTGCAATAGAACTCTGATGGTGGTCTTCGCTAATTTTTACCGGAGGGATGACAGATCATCTTACCTATTCAGAGAACTAACGTCAGCTACTTTTTACTACTTCTTTTTTGGTTAACATGGAGGATGATTCTTAAGCAATGAAAGCTTTTTAAAAAAGCTATTTAGAGTTTCTAAATTGAAATATAGCATATGCTGAACTGAGATACATGGACAAGATCAATTTTAGGTACTCTGCCATCAGAGGATATTTATTTATGTATCATTAAGAAATTCTTTAACTAAAAGCTGTGCAGCCCACCTGCCAAAGCTGAACTTCTTGTGACGAAGACTGTGGAGCTGTAGTTAGTGCTACAGTTTATCACAGTTACTTAGGAGAGTCACTGGGCAGTAAGGGTGAACGTACAAAGCCGTTGTTCTAAAAATTGCTAATGTCTGATGTCATACTCATGGTGCCATTCTTTTTTGCAGCATTGCACTTGCAAGATCACCGCTGAACAAGGATTTCCGTGATCATGCTGAGCAACAGCACATTGCAGCACAGCAGAAGGCTGCTCTGCAGGTGAGCTGACAGTGCTGTTCAGTTTAGCTTGGCTCTGTTCTAGATGTGGATCCTGCAAGAGAATAGTCCTGTACCTAGAGAGAATGAAAAAACTCTTTTAGGAGTTAGGCTTCTTACATTTTTGTATTTGTCACAAACAAAGTTTCTTCTTCTGTTATGATGCAAGCTAAGTCTATGAGCTCGTTCCTTTATGATACAGTTGTGGGAATGTTTTTTACAGTATCATTACAGCTGCACTGTATGGTTTTGTCAAGAGCCAGTTTCATGAGACTTCTGAGTGTCTCATGAGGTGTAGGGGGAGCTATCCACTCTGCTTACCTTGCTTGGATCTGAGTAGATGCCAAATAAATACTCTTTAGTTCTGTGTGATAGAAGCAGAAGATTTGGAAGGCTTACCTGTGCCTTTGCAGGCTCCTGTTTGTTACCATCTTGCTTATGTCATGTGAGAGTGATTTCAGTGCTGGAATTAGAAATTGAGCAGGAAAGCTAGTACGTGGCCAGCTGTCTTCCTGGCATCCTAGGCACAGTGATTTCATCAGAGGGCAGAGACATGGGAAAAAAGTTCAAATCGCTGCCCTGCTCTCTCTGTTCATGTTTCCCTGGGCCTTTTTTTGTCTGTGGTTGCTAGTAAAGACCCCAGATTGCTTCTACTAAATGAATGGGAGCAGGAGTGAAGCCTGGCTGATGACGTCCCTGTTGATCACACAGTGTTTTAGGTTGGAAGGACTGTGGAGGTCTCTAGTCCAGTGCCCTTCTTAAAGCGTGACTAACTGCAGAACTAGATCATGTTGTTCAGGGCATGGTCCAGCTGAATTTTGAAGCTCTTCAAGGAGAAACTTTTCACAGCCTTTCTGGGCATTGAGTTTAGTTCTTAAACACTCTCACAGTGAAAATCTTATATCTAACTGGGATTTCCTGTGTTGCAACTTGTGACTCTGACCTCTTGTTCTTTTCCTGTGCTCTTCTGAGAACAGTCTGGCTGTGTTTTCTCTTTACCTTCTCAGTAGGTAGTTGAAGACAGTGTAAGATCTCTTCTGAGCCTTTTTTTCAGACTAAACAAACTTGGTTTTCTCACCATCTCCTTAGACATTAAGGGCTTCAACCCCTAAACATCTCTGGGTCCTCCATTGTACTCCCTGCATTTTATCTCCCTGTGGAGAGCCCCAAACTGGACACAGTGTCCTGAATGCAGTCTTATGAGTGCTGATCAGAAAGGAATAATCGCTTCCCTTGAGCAGCCAGCTGTGCTGCTGTTGATGCAGCCCACTGTGCTGGTAGCCTTTGTCACTGCAAGGGCGTGCTGCTGGCTAAACCTATTTGTCATCCACCAGGATTCCCAGGCCTCTTTCCTAGTAGTGGGAGGAAAGAATATAGGAGTCCAGTCTTTGAGATGGGAAAGACTACCTGGGCTTTTACAGAGCACTGGAACAGGTTGCCCAGAAAGGTTGTGGAGTCTCCTTCTCTGGAGATACCTGCCTGGATGCAATCCTGTTTAACATGTTCTAAGAGACCCTGCTTGAGCAGGGAGTTTGGGATAGAAGATCTCCAGAGGTCCCTTCCAGCCTTACCCATTCTGTGATTCTTTAAGAGGTTCTCTAGATCCATTTATGCTGCAGCCATCAGGTGAACAAACTTAGATACATCACAGGAGCGGAAGGCTGGTGTCCCATTCCATTACTGAATTCTAGTCACGTGGTATTTGTGCATGCATCCCCAAGCTTGTGACGCTGCTGATGCACAATTCTGACATATAGTCATATGTGCAGCTCTCACCTACTAGGGAATGCCTGCAGTTTGGTTGTTGAAGGAGGTGGAAGCAAAGGGGTGTTGGAGAGGGAGAATGGTCAAAAGTTCATTATTATTCTCTCCACCTGACCTGCCAAAAAAGTAGCAGCAGGAAATGACCAAGTTAATTCTTTTGATAGGTCCTATTCAGATGTGTTTGATCTAAAACATTGGTTTTGAGTTTGGCTATCAAGAGCTGGAGGGCAAACTTGGAGAATAAAGTATTAAAGCTGGAGAACGTATAAAGCCTTGACTTCTATTGATGCTGCAGGGGGTTATGCATTAACAAATGTTTCTCTCTTTCCAGCACGCACACGCACATTCCTCAGGATACTTCATAACTCAAGACTCTGCATTTGGAAATCTTATTCTTCCTGTCTTACCACGACTTGAGGCAGAATGAGAAATGTTATTTCTCAGAACTGCAAGTTCTGATTTTTGTCTATAGCAGGAACTGTCATCTTTCAAAGCTGTTCTAAGTGGTTTGTCAAAGCAGCTGAGGACACAATTTTAAGAAAATGGTCTGGTTTTGTAATTTCTTTACCTTTGTATATTAAATTCTATTTTGTTCTGGATTCATGTTATTACTATTTGGTGAAATCAGATGTACCAATGAAAAAGTAGTGTTACTGAGTACAGAATTTATTGTGTCCTGAATTTCTTTTCCTCTCTCAGCTCAAAGTCAGACACAGCACTGGAGGCATGGTGCATAAAGTGCATGGTGCTTGTTCTTCTCATCCCTCTTGCTGTGCTTCTTTTAAGTAAATGTCCAAACCGGCATCATCAAGAGATGTACTTTTCCTCAGTATTTGTGTGCCTGTCCAGTTAGTATATTTGGCTTTAAAGATGACAAAGTCACATTTGTCTGTAGAAGACGTGGATTTATTCAAATCAGCAGTTAGTCATTTTGTTTTGCTACATGCAGGACCATTACTGGTGCATGCTACTATTGAAGCAATATCCTGTATTCTGAGTCCTTAGATACAGTGTGTCTACCTCTAATTTTGTTTTATGAACTGTGAATGAATTAAAGTCATCAAGGTAAGGGAAAAGTATAATTTGCTTCATACCATCCTTTCAGGGACAAAACACTTCTCTGGTCTTTTCATATGGAAAGTGTTGTCTACAAGGACAGTTCAGTTCAAAAGGTCATCCTTCTAGTCATGTCCTTTTCAAAACTTTTGAGTGTTTTTCATGTTTCCTCTTTTCTGTGCTATTTTCAACTATAGTAAGCAATTCCAATTCCATATTGAAAGGAAATCTGTTGGTCTTAAGGTAAATTATTTTAGCATGTGTATAAAGTAGCTTAAAAAAACCCAATCCCTATGTAGACATACCTAGTATCTTCAGAATTTTAGGGGTACACTTATACTACTATGATTACATTGGTTGATTTTCCCATAGTGACAAGATTTAAGAAACAAGAACAGGAGAACTTTGAAAATCAGAAGTCAAGAAGCAGCTGTTAAATTGGTGCCTGCCTGGATTTACTGTCTTCTGTGGAACTCTGTTACATGTAGTTTTCAGGGTTGCAAAAATAATTTCAGAAGTGTGAATGCTAGTGTAGGAGGCAGTTGTTTTCTGCTTCCTTCTGCAGACATTTGCTTCAATTCAGTGAGTGTTGTTTAACTGTTAGCACTGCCAACAGTTCCATTCCTCGTGTGTAAGAAAATGGAGCAAGGGCCAAGAGATCAGTGCTGGTCTTTTTGAGAGAAAGGTGGTAGGAGGCAAATGCCACCACTTCCATATACCGTAGTTGAGTAAGGACTAACGCAGAAGCTGTGGCATGCTGAAGCCTTTTCAAGAAGATGAATTTGATGAAGTAGGCCTGATGAACCTTAAAGATCTGTGGTTGTATTAGGAACTGCTCATATCAGGTGCTTTTTGCATATGGTCTGATTTTGTGAGTTACAGCAATAATGGTGGTTCTTGTGGGAAGTGTAAAGAGTACTGTTGCTTCTGTTACCGATTTGTGGTGTATAGCACTCTATTTTATTTATTTATTTTTAATTAGCAACTTTACTTTCAAGCCATGCTGGCTAGTCATTATTCTGCAATGTAAGATGAGCATCTTAGAAGTGTTGGAATAAACAGGCCTGAGCTCTGTGTGCATGAGAGGCAACTGTGAATCAGTTCATATGTGGAAGCAAAGAGGGACGAAGAAGGTAAAGCAGATAGAACAGGAAGTACAGATTTTAGTTTTATAGCTGAGTTTAAAGTGGAGGTTAGACATTTTACCTTAAAAGAGATGCTTTTGGTTGAGAAAAGAGTGTATTTGGTTGAGAAAAGTGTCACCTTTCTCTGGAAACAGCCCTGTGTAAAAAAAAAATTGAAAGATAGTATCTCTGGGTTAATGCACAAAGTGCATATAATTCAAGTAGTGATGCAGTCAAGACCTGTCTCCTTTATAAGTCCATAGTTGCTCCATTAAAGTAGCTTAAACTTGCCAGGTGTGTAGTTTTCCTTCCTAATGGATCTGCTCTTGGAAATGCAGGACTTAAACACAAAGATGGAGTAGTCAGAAGGAGGAAAAAGTTGATTTAACTGCCACAATATGTTTTAAGTTAAAATGCTTTAAAATGTTCTGTGGAACTGTGAGGGACTTGGTGATATACCTAGTTATAATTAACTGTCAAAGATGCGAATACTGTATATGGAAGCTTCTGTCTTGTAAACCGCAAACTCTGAGGAATGTGACACTAATTGCTAATTTGTCTTACCACATTCACCTTTTCTTTTCAGCTATTAATCAGAATTAGAACGGTTAATATATTTCTATATAGCAGCAAAAGCTTTTCTCCTACTGAAATTGCATTTCAAAATCAAATGATTAGCAATTGCAGTGTACCCTGACCAGAAAGTGGCTGGGGTGTTACGCTTCTGGCAGTACCTACTGCCATAATCACATAAAACCAGAAGACTTGTAATCTAGTGATGACCTGTATATGTCAATGTATCTTTCCAAGAATCATTTAAATTCATTTGCTGTGATAATAGTTAGCCTTACCACTCAGGTCACATTCTTAGTGTAGAGTGGAGTAAAAGCAGTATTTTCTGGAAGCTGATGGTGTAATTTCACCAGATTAGGTCAATAGCCATAGGAAAAGTGGGTCAAAGAAAATCCCTTCACATTCTTTCAAATTAATGGAGATGTACCTCTCACTGGGGCATCTGGGAGAATCTACCTTATTAGCAATATAGGAATATTTAGTTACCTGCTGGATAACTGGATAACGAAGAGCAAGCAGAACTTACCTTGCAAGATGCACTAATGTAGTGGTGGATTTGGCTCTTGTATCTGCACTAATATCATTCATTACTACTTAAAAGCAGGACTAGTGTCACTAGATGGGTATTAGAGTGTCAGGGTCTGGCCCTAGTACTATAGTGCTGGATCCGTGTAGTAAGAAAGCAGCTTCTACCTTAACTGAAAATGTTCCTGGGTGGATTAGGTTACTTCCCTGATAGGGGCTCTGAGTTACAGTTCAGTTTTTATCACTTGTTTGTCTGACTGCAGCCGCTTGAGGGACTTGAAGGCAAACACAACTATTTACACGTTTCAAAGTTGGAGAGCGGTTACTGCTATTTCTGAGTGTGTACAATGCCCTCTTCTCCTGCCATCTACTCTTGATTGAGGATAGTGTGTCTGTAACCCTAGATTACCACCAGCTGTTTGTCAGTTGTAGGGTTATTTTGGAGAGGGGAATCAAAAAAGATAAGTTTCATACATCACTATTTCTACAGTCTTGGCCATCTGGCTATTAGAAAGATTTTGCCCTCTTTCGGTTCTATTATGTGTTCTATCTGGCTAGCATTAAATTTCACCATAAAAGTTCTAGTCTTCGAGTATATTCCTTTTCCTGCTCGGATCCCGAACATGAAGGCATTTTTTAAGAGATTTTGCTTCTAAATAGCCCAGCATGGCCTGCCTAGTAAGCAGAAAATAACATCCACAAAGCTCTTACCACTACATCTAGCACATACAAGGACTCTGATGTAATATGGACATGCTACATGCTGCCACTGTGTTGTTGCTACTACAGCATCTCCTGCAAGGAGTGTGATGAAATGAAACGGTAACTCTAGTACCAGCCATGTTGTGTTAGGCTTCAGGTGGTATGGCCCACATGGTAAAGCCTCAGCAAGGCTACTTAACGAACTCTGGTTGTGGTTTCAGCTTGATAAAAGCCATTTAAATTGTAAATATAAAATAAATATTGACCTCACCAGAAAAATAACTGACAACTGCTTTTTCCTTACAGTTTACTACCTTATGGAAATAGGCCTTGTTTGACCTCATCAGGCTAGGCTTGCAAGAGCAGGATTTTTGTGAAGAGACATGAAATCAAGTTTGTGGAACTTACCTACCCCCAGGACTGGGGAACCTGTACACTAAGATGTGTCTTTTGATGGACTAAAACACAGGGAGCTTAGACAGATGCTGAATGACTAACACAATTACAGTCTGTCAAGAAACTGAAGCATTAAAAACACCGCTTAAGCTTTTTTCTTCTTAGCCCTATGCTCTTTCACTAAACAAGTTTTCCCTCCACATATTTATTTTCCATGCTCAGATAACAAAGTCACTCATCTTCCTAACACCACTAGGGAAAATGTTCAGCTTTAACACAAGTAGCCTGACCTCTTGAAAAGTATCCTTGTGGTTTATGCAGGCTTTTAGTCTCCAGCTTTTAGAACTTTTATTCCTCTGATCTGTTAGGGTTGCTGGTATGAAACTAATCAATAGTACCTGACATCATTTGTGCCTTACATCAGAACATGAAATACCCCATGAAACTCTCATTAGTGGGAAGAAATTATACCTGAGTTGACATCACTTGCTGGAAACTTGCTGCTTGCTTTAATGCGTATTCCATCAGTTAAAATAGCTATATCTTATTTCTGTGTGCATGTGCAGCCAGCACAAGACAAGCCAGCTCTAGTTTGTGATCCTTGTGAACATTTTTGAGTACAGTTTTATTCATGCTGAGAAGTCGTCTCTGAGCCAGATGTATTAGGTAAGTCTTTCAGCCTGGCTGTCCCTTAGGGGCTGTAGGTGGCTTATGCTGTTGCTGCAGAGCAGAGAGAGAGGTCAGAGCATACTGGTCTGATCTTAACTTTGCCAAAAGTCCATGAAGAGGCCAGACATCTTCCTAGCCTCTTTAAAGGAAGAGGAAGGCGTTAATCATCAACTAAGTACCAGAACAGGGAAGTTTGAAATGGTGGGAGAAAATGTGGACGGTTAGGTCTTAGAGTACGCACTTATTCTAAGTGTTGGTTTATCATAGCATTTGCAGTATTTCAGACACTGATCACAAGGACTGTAAGCAGGTAACATGCCTAGAAAGTGGAACATGTGGTCACAGACCCTTTAGGAGGCAGTAACTGCCTCAACGTGTCCCCTTAGGGATTGTGGTAGTAAAAAATAGTAAAATTTGGTTGTGTTTGACAGAAAGAAGCATTGCTTAGAATAGCTGTCTTAGGAGATGTTCTTTTCCCCTTCAAGATTTGGAGAATGCCTGAGAATGCAACTGGAAATTCCAGCGGGCCAAGACTATGGCTCTGACCATTCCTTCTGTCAGACAAACTTCAAATCGCAATTTTTTCCAGAGGACAGGGTCAGTGTACTGTGCTATTTCTCTGAAGCTGAAGCAACTTCTCACATTCATGCGAGTTGACAGTAACTGGAGCTAGGAGAGGAATAGGGCTGGGCTAGAAGGTTTATGTGTCCAGACAGGACACAAGGAAGATGTGGAGACAGAGGAAGGATTGCCAGCATTTGTCTGAAAGACTTTCTGCACAGGGCTTTACATGCTTGGTACTTGATTCACTTAAATAAGGGGAAAATCCTGTGACATCTACTAGTAACACCCTTGTGTCTGGAAAGTCTGATAATTATGTTCTGAAATGCTTCTGTAGGCTGTAGGAAATCCTTCTTGAGCTAAAATACACATTACTGAGCTTTCTGTAACTATTAATAAAGGCACTCTGAAGACTACTAGGTTAAACAGATTTCGCATGCTGTCAGTTAAAACCCCGCTCCAGTGAGTTTTTCCATTTGCTGGAATTAAAAACCTTATCTCAGACTTTTTACATCAAATAACAGCATTTGGTCCTTGTTAGGTGGTTCTTACTGTTGCTAGAATCAAGTGGCATTCTCTCATACCTCCACAGGGAAATGATTTTTCACCGTTTTCTTCAATATAGGATATTCAGAAAGGAGTATAGCAAGTTAGTCACTGAGTGTTGAAAAAGTGATTAATATAGTGAGAATCTTTAAAAAATGACGCTTAACAACCAGTGAGGAAATGACTCGTCCCCTGTTCTCATCACTTACTCTACTCTGCCAGGTTCATTCAGGCACTGAATTATTAAAGGTGGTTATACGGCACTCAGTCTATTCTCATTGAGGTCTGTGATCTGGATGCTTTAGTGTCAGCAGATACTGCTTTTGGGGTGCAGGTTTTGTACATTCTGGCTAAACACCTACAGATCAGTTATTCAGAATTTACCTTATTTTTGTCTCAGGAGTTCTACTGGTTTATGTAGAAGCAGAAATCACAAGCTTGCAAGCCTTTTTCACTATCTACTTATGCAGTAGTGTCCATTTATATATTTGGATTAGTGTCCGATGGAAGGTTTCATTCAGTATGCAGAGTGTTTCAGTGTCACAAGTATGTGTAGATTAATGGACATCTTTACATCTTCAGAGGCTTTTTGTTGCATTACCTGAATCCTTACATGAGGTAGACCAAGTTACTATTACCTTCAGTTTTACAGATGGGAAAAAAGCAGAGGGTTTGCACTGCCTACAGGCACCTGCAAAGACTGTGGAGGGATCAGGATTAGTGGGCAGTGATTTGTGAGACACTACCTGGAGACTACTGCTCTGCATCCTACACCTGCAGTTGGCTCGTCTCCCCCTCACCCGCAAAGACGCAGAGCTCTCTGAGTTCTGATTTATCTTTGCTCTCATGGGCTGCTCTGTGTTACAGTTGGTTTGTTTTTCAGACGGTGAAGACAACTGAGTAGGGCAGAGTTTAGGAGATCCTGAGTGGGAAGGATGGTGATAAACCATCAGCAGTATTACACCAAGCACTTGGAAGCAAGGGCAAGTGTTCTGTCTTGTTCCCACTGCTACAACTAGATGAACTTGCCCATTACACTGAGGTTTAGCCATCATATCATGCCTAAGTAGAAGTGCTTTAGAGCCTCCCCCATCTATATGCAGAGAGCTACTCGTGGAACCGGGTATGGTGTGGCATGGGCTGAAGCGAAGGCAGTCAGAGCTGCTGTCTCTGTTTTTGTGGCAGCAAAAGCTGTATGCCGCTGTCTGGCAGCTGGGGCAGGAGTCAGGGAACTGTGTGTTTGCAACCATGCGTCATTACAGCTTGTCAGGAAGAAGTGCTCTAGGAGTAGTATGTTTTCAAACTCTGCCATAGCAGATGACTGGTTAGTCCAAGGAAAGCAAAATGATATGCATTGCCTGATACAGTACGATTACCTGATACGCTCGCTGCTGTACCAGCCACCTTCGAAGCCCCTGCAGGCACCAGATAGTTTCTGTCCTATCCAAATGAGAATGCAGTGTGCTGGCTTGGTTTGTAGCTGCTCCATTCTAGGTATTAGCGTACTTTTCTTGACCCTTGAGGTTTTCAAAGGCTAAGTTACCGTCTGAGTTAAGCCTGCAGATACATCCGTGTGTCTCATACGCACACCCGTGCACACGTGCGTGCATACACACACACACACACACACACACACAGAGAGAGAGAGAGAGAGAGTTACAGGTCTAATCACTTGCCCATTTAACATCCTGAACAGCTTAGTCTTCTCTGCCTATAGACAAGCCTGAGTATCGTGTTCTTTGTCTGCATTACCTTTCAGCTTTGTATTTGCACAGCACCTGGCACAGTGGAATCCTGAAATAAGATGGGTTGCCAAGCAAAGGAAGTGACTGTTAGTGATAAATACTGCTTGTCTGACCTGTGTTAGTGTTCTTCATTTCAGTTGAGCTCTCCTAAGGCTATTGCATAAAATTTAATCGTATTTATAATCATGATTCTCATGCCACTTCTCTTTCCATGGTAGTCCATCTCAGACCATCTGAGAAGGCAACAACAAGGCCTCAAGGGAAAGATTTTCCCACCACAAGCTGCCTGTGTTCCTCCATGCTACTCCATTCAGGCCTGGAGTCCGAAGTTGATTTCTGTGCCATGGGAGAGTGCCTGTAGTCACGCTCATGAGGGCAGTGTGCCCTCAGCCTCCCCGATGGAGCTCCTCCCTTTTGACTGACTGGTGAAGTGATCACTGAACAAGACCTTGAGCCTCAGGCTTCCGCAGCCGAGGGAGGAACAGGACCCATAAGGCCACGACACCAGGCCTGCTCCAAGCCAGTGGCTATCCATTATCTGTCCGAATGGGTCAGTTCCTGTGATGGAGTTTGAGTAAAAATGGTTGTCCTGTGCCAGTAGATGTTTCTATGCATGGTCAGAACAGAGGTATTGCCAAGCTGAAATGAGATGAGGGAGTTACAGCTCTCAGTTACTCACACCTGAATAGAATTAATACAGGGCTTTTCCCTCGTTCACAGGACACAAATATCCATCAGATGAGAGTTCACTGTCTGCCAGTTCTGTTCTGTTCAGTATGCCTTGTGCATACATGCGGACACTTCATTATAAGTCTCTTTCTCTCTCACTTCTTATATTTCTAGCAAGGAAAGCCAATCTCTAGCCTCCTCTTCTGTTTCAACCTGTTTTTTCTTTCCTGTAAGCTATTTCTTGCAGTACTGATTTCAAGTAGCAGAAGGGCATATACCTGTGGGATTTACTAATGCATGCAGTATAGTGTAAATTGTACTAGCTTCTATCTGACAGCCACATTGATTTCAGAAATATCACTGTAAATAATAATCACGTTGAATTACAAAATGCATCCTGAAGTTCTCAATAAATACATCAGCTTTTCAAAATTGCGAGTATTTTCACAAGGTACAAAGCTACCACTGTGATTCACCACTATGTCTTACCTGCCTGGCATATAATGCATTATATACCATCTAGCCTTCCTCTACCTCATAATGTTGATATTTCACATGAGGGATGGGAACTGTTTCTAATTCTTTTATGTTCAGAATTTGTAGAACATTTGGAAGTGAAAAGAATTCAAAACTCAGATGAGGAATGGATCATCCTGTAGTGACTTAGAGATTCTAGGTGCAGGTAGATAAACTGAAATATTTTATTCTCCTTAGCAGTCAGATGGTGATGAAAAAATGTGACACTGTGCTTCACTTTGTTCTCTTCTGGCAAGGCAAGGGTGAGAATTTCTAATCTCACAGTGGAGCATTTCTTGCAACAATATTGTTTCTTCCAAATGCCGAGCTCGTCTTCGCTCTTTTGGCTTCAGTCTGTGTCCAGGTTTTGAGGAGAAATTTGACTTAGCTATCAAAATTAGCATTAGCTGTCATTTTCCTCACTTAACTGAAGTGTGAAAAGACTCACAGAAAGGTGAATTGCCTTGGTGAGATCCTGTAGCTATGTGCTGGCAGAGTTCAGCCAAGAACCCAAACCTCCATATACCAGTGGCCCAGTCAGTATGTGCTGAGGGTGTCATGCTGGATTGTAGCCCTTCTCTGTGCCTAGCAGATCTCAGAGATAAGGTACCTCAAAAAGAAATACGCTTTTTCTCCAATATATCTTTGTTACTCTGTGTGCCTCCCCTCTCACAGTATAGAAACCTGAGCACGTAATTTACATTTGATAAAATTTCTAATGTCTGTGTTGGGGGAGCTTTGTCATGTCTTGTAGATTAACTGTAAAGCAGAACACATTCAATGCTCTACAAATACGCATTTGCAACACTGCAGTAGTGATATTAACATTTAACGCACACAGCTCTGCTGTCTATCATACAGCTTTAAAGCTACTCTTGCCATTGCTCTTTGGTTACAAACTGCCCTGGAGCATATATGAAGAGCATTCAGACAGCTTACATTATTCTTTTTTTAAAAAAAAAAAATCTGTTCTTCTCAAATGTCTTAATATCCTATCCTAAAGCACCAATGTCTTCTTTTAAAAACATGCCAGATACAGAGGTAGAAAGAGGAATTTCACTGCAAGAGAGCTGAGAGAGTTTAGAAGGACACACAACTCCATCTGGAAGAGTAAGAGCAAAAATACCTCTTTTTTTTTCCAAGATAAAAAGGCTACTGTGAAGTGGTTTTGGCCCTGAGAGTTGTAGTGATGTTTCTGGACACCATGTACCTGGTTTGAGGTATTTGTTTCCAAAGAAGCTCAGCAATACCTTCACTAATCCAAGACTGGTCTGAAATGATTCCTCAAGACAGAGTCAAACTGCTCAAGGCCAACATGCTAAGGCGAGCGGCACTTTACTTGCTTACAGCATTTATCCCTGCTGTCCTTCTGGTCTTTAACATGCTACTGAAAAGACCCACTGAGCCAAACATCTACAGCAACAGCAAACAGCACAGCAAACATCCAGCAGCAACAGTAGTGTGTGCTGGATCTCTTGCAGACACTGCAGCTTCATGAAGTGTTGGGACATGAAATGCCCAGTGTGAGTTGTAGAACAAGTTCCATCCAGAGCTCAGGGACGTGTTCCAGGGGAAAATGAGTGATATAATGGAGTACAGCCATTTCTTCAGACCTACTTGCAGAGCTCTGTATCACACCAAAAGGAGACCAGGAGCCCTATTCTGTTTTCTGGTACCCACGAAGCATTAAGATGGATACAAGTGCACTTACTGCAGTAGAAATGCCAAATGACTTAAAGCAAGTATCTTCCATAGTGTAGCTCTTTTCATTGCTCCTCAGCCTGTACCAATAAGATTCAAAAGGGCTTCTCCTTAAACTTTTACAGACTTAAGCCTATGCAGATTTGATTTCTCTTCTTTGTGTACAGAGTGACCAGGATTTGCCATGGAAGAGCAGGACAAATATGGGGTGTACTTAACCTGTCAGCATTTGTTCCACTGTAGAGCAGGGGAGAGGAGGGGGAGGAGGACTGAGAAATGTTCTTCACTGTGAGAGTGACGGAGCACTGGACCAGGTTGCCCAGAGAGGCTGTGGAGTCTCTTTCTCTGGAAATATTTAAGGCCCGCCTGGATGCAACCCTGTCTTAACATGCTGTAGGTGACCCTGCCGAGCAGGGAGGTTGGACAAGGTGATCTCCAGAGGTCCCTTCCAACCTTACTGATTCTGTGATTCTATGATCAGTAAAAATACATGCTTGTCCTATCATTTGGCTTTCCTCAGAACAGCTATATCACCAGATGTAATAACTAAACAAATGACAATGAGTAACCAGGCAAGTTTTCATCTGTTGTGGAACAGGCAACATAGTCATGCGTCAGACTGGCCTCCATTTAGTTTTGCAGCAGTCTGCAGTGATGTGTTGCTTTAGAGACATCTCCATTAGATACCATTAACCTCTGTAGCAGACTGGTGGCAAACAGTCATAAAATAATCAAGCACCTGACGAAAGGGGCTCCAAAGACATGGATTTCACTATTAGATTGCAGAATAGCAGCAGTGTAGTGTGATTTGTCAACCAATTATGTTTCCTCTGAGAATAAGAGTGCCTGCACTGGTTGGGAGAGATGCAGGGTCAGTGGGACTTTTGCAAATGTGAGGAGACAAGTATGGCAGGAAGCAATAAATATCAGGCTATGGGAATGACGACGCCATCTCCTTGAGGCACAGTAGCAGCTACAGGGCTGTGGAAGATGAATCAAATGCTCATCAACCCAACTGTGAAAAAGCAGGCAGCATTTTTCCCATGTGTCAGAGGTGGGTTGAACTTCTTGCCCAGAGGTGTCTTGACAAATAAACGCCGCAGCAGGAGAAGACCTTATTGGAGCCCAGCCCACAGTACATTAAGTGCGAGGGAGCAGGCAGTACCAGAGGGGCCCTGTGGCATCTAGCCAGGTCCATAGAAGTCCCAGGAGCTCTTCAGGGCCGGCTTGTCGCTCAACAGCAGAAACGAATATCCCCAAGCCCATGACAAGTGGGAAACACCAAGGCAGCAAAGGCTCTAGCTCAGAGACTTCATGCTTCAGACAGCCATGTGTTCTTTGCACAGCTCCCTCCAATGACAGAAGGACGAATTTCAGTCTAGGGAGTGAACACTTGAATTGTATCTTGTACTGTTTCTTTCCAGGAGAATCTTGCAGAAAAAACAAGCAGAGGGAGATGCCAGCCTGAACTACACAGGCTTGTCATCTGAGCAAGATGCTGGACGCTTTAGGTGAGTTTTTTATAGTAAAACAAGGAGCTGCGTAAGGCTAGGTTAAGTTTTCAGTCAGAGCAGAAACATTCCCCATGGGCTCGCGTCTACCTCGCAGGGCATCACTCTGAGCTGCTTCCAGTGTACAATGACAGCTTGGGAATAGGTTTTTAGAAGCAACAGATTTATTCAAAAGCCACAAATATACCTGTAGCACATTGTGTGAAACTGTTTCCAACTAGCCTCCCTTTCCACAGACACAGGAGCAGAAGGCAAGAAAGAAGCCAAAAACACAGAAAGCACTGCAGATTTTTCTGCAGGACTTTTTCAAATAAAATCTTGCACAACAGCCTGTCCTCCACCTACCATCACACCTAGGTAATGAGCTAGCAATCTGGGATAGGTTCTTCCAAGCTTTGCTTTGTGAGCATCTTTTAATTCAGCTCCTCAAAGATCAATATCTGATGTGGTTCCCCCTAGAATTTGTAAATAGTGAAGCCTCTTGACAGGACATTAGGAGCTCAGTAGTTTATCAGCTGTTGTCTTGGAGATAACTAAAGGTCCTCAGCTATCAGGCAGGGACCTCTTCAGAAGCAGTAGCATCTTTCTCCATCCCTTGTTCAGATTGTATCTCTGGAGGGGGCTGCTCTGACCACCCCTATTCACTTGTGGGACATCTGTCTGGTGCAGTGGAAATGGTGTGTGATTTTCTGCTCCATTTCTGCATCCAAATCCCTTCCTTTGTTTTCTCTCTCCATTTCTTGCTTTATTATCTTTCATCTCCCCCTTCTTTCATAGCTGCCCAGCTCCTTCTCTTGCCCTAGCATTAACATCAGAAAGGAGAACTCTTTTTTTCCTATCAGAGAACAAAATAATCAGGGGGATGTACAGTTCAAGATAAAGGTTTTCCTATAGAGCAGAAAAATGTGCAATAATTAGCATAATGTATTTCACTGTGGCTCTGCAGGCCCTCCCACATTTGGGATTGCTGGCTGAAACTGGGAGGTATTTCCATGTCCCCTGGCCTGGTTGCTCATCTAAGTAGAGTTCTAGGTGACATTTTCCTGTGCTTTAGGCTCCCTCATGGAGATGTAAGTGTAAGGATTTTCAGCTGTCTCCTTTTGCCTCCCTAATTTTCCCTTAGTGATCTGCAGAGATTTTTGTCTTTTCCTTACCTGATAGTGCTCAGTCTAGGTCATGGGATGGGCTACCATCTGCTATGGACATCTGTCTTCAACAACAGTGACTCCTTCTCAATCCATGTGTACTGATTACCCTATCTGCAATGAAAATTGCTATTGCTCCTAGTCTACAGTGGCAGTCAGAGAGCTCCAATCCAGCCAAATTGATGACAACAGTCATGTTACCAGAAGTATTTACCTCCTGTAATTCAGGGCCCCCTCCAGTTATCAGATTTGTGAAGAAACAACAAATGGAGGAAAAAAGCACATGGGATTTTTTCCTAAGTGATATACCTTAAATTGTTTTCATTCTCCCTTCTAATTCATCTTTATGATTCTGTAGGAAACATGAAATAAGAATACAAACTTTTTTCCACAAATGAGAACTCTGCCTGTGTGCAGGTGTATTTCAGCAAGCTCTGGCTCTGGACTGCCTGTATGTGGAGTCTCTTTTTAGGGAAATTAATCACTTACTAAATAGTATTGAGCAGATAAGGTCTGAAATCAATGCTCTGAGTCATTGAAAGTCTGCCAAAGAACGGAAAGCTTTACTTAATTGAATTAAATGTATTCCTTAGATTAGCTTGAGAAACCATCTTCTTGGAGCAGAATTAAAACATCATTTCAGCTTAAATTCAGTGGGTTAAATACATCATGCCAGATACTGTGCTGACTCCATGCTCTTGTACACTCGGCTGTAAGGAAGACATGCTTCAGAGTGAAAAGTATGTGAAGATACGAACACATATACTGGCTCTGAATAGTGCTCTTTACCTTTTAACAAAATGTTCACCTCCCACCTCATCATTCAAGCTGATGAGATTTGTAGGAGTACGTTGTATTAATCATCCATCCTGATGACAAAGAATGTTAAAACATCGTGTCTGTCTGCTACAATGTGCTGAAGTGCCTAATGCCACCCTAATAAGGAGAGATTTACGCACATCCCCTTTCATCTGTGCTAAAGGCAGTCATTCTTCATTGTGCGAAGGCTTTTGCAAAATATCTAGCAATTATGAGTACTTAATCTGATACATTTCAGAAAAGCCTGAAAGATCTCAAAATTAGGTCCAGAATATCCTGTCAGCCTGGTCACCTAAGAAACACTCAGACAACATTTTGGAAATACTGAACATATTACTGTAGCCTGCCACGGTGAAAATACGCCTTGCATCATCGATACCTTGGATGTAGCAGCAGTGAGTGGAGAAGGAATGCAGAATAAATGCCTGTAATTAACAAATAACTTTAAATGAACCCCATCTGTTTTAGGAATAATAAGGAATAATGCTGTAGCCAACCTAAGCCCTCCCACCACACCAAAAACTAATAAAATCAGGATTTGCTAACTGCTCCAATTTTGCAATCTAAGAAGCATTTTGAAGGAAACTGTTTTAGATGGAAGAACTAGAAATACCCATCTGAATAATATATGCTTGGCTGGAAGTCTGTAGGAGCTAACTTTTCATCTGGGGCAAACCACAGCCTAGTATATAGGTGAGAAACGTGCCTGGAAACGTGGAGCTCTCCAATGCACTACAGAAGCACAGTGCTGCTAAAAATCCCATCTGACTGGAATCTGCGGGGTCCTGGCACAGAGCAGACTGCCTGCTTTGGCTGGAAATGGGATGGTGCCATGGGTGCAGAAAGAGCACTTCTTTGACCCAGTTGTCTTTACTGAGAGGGACATCTGGGCTCTTGGTATGCCATTCAAGCAGATCTCAAACCACTGTGATTGATGCCAAGGCCAAATTTCAATACTCTCTGGCCTGGGAAAGATACTATAAAGTCTCCTTTGTGCTAAGCCTTGAGGCTCGGAGCCAAGCGCGCAGGATAATGGGATAGCCAGACAGCATCATTGTGCATCGTTTGCTCAGCAGCTCCCCCTCAAGCCAAGTCCCATTGACCTCAGCTGTGGATTCTTAAGAAAAATGCTGGCAAATTTGCTCCCCAACAAAATCTGCTCATGGTGGAAAGAGTAAGTGCCTATCTGGTAACATCCTAGTATTGGCTGGCTAGATGATTTTTGAGTATGGGCTCTCACAGGTCTCCCAGTTCCTTTTTAAGTAGTAAATGTAGACAAGAGGGCTGCCACTCAGGTGTACTGGGATGAGATAATGGCCTTACTCTGCCACTGACTTGCCTTAGGGCATGGGGCAAGTTATGTCACACCTCTTTTTGTCTCATGTTTTTTTCCTTTCAGTAGGAACTGCTTCAGGAGGGGAATTGTCTCTTTCAGATAAAACACCTGCTAATATGAAACTGGTGTCATTAAAGGACATTAACCACAACTGAAAAACAGCTGAGCCAAAAAGAGTCTAATGAGTTAAATGAAATATTGTTAGATAAAATATAGATTTCAGGATCACAGTTTCAAGGAGCTTATAGAAAAAAGGGACATCACTACTGAAGATAAAGTTTAGTTAATAAGCAAAGATTCCTTTCGACAAAAACTGACAGCTGAATATCAAATGTTCTTCCCCATAGCCATGTCATCTTTATAACAGTTCAGTTTATAACAGCTCATGGTTTGCAAAGGAGATACTGCCTTTATTTCAGAACAAACACAGCTTTGCAAGTGAGAAAAGAGACATCAAATTGTCAAACTCAAGGACAATGGAAGATGACATACTGTGAGACAAAATCAAGACAAACTTTTTTCCAAAAGCACTTGGTAATATTTTTTTTTATCTCATTTCACTTACTTTATGTCCCTATAAAAACCTTATAGTATCCAGATGCACTGTGAGCTTTTGCTCTAAGGTATTGATTGCTGCTGCAAGAGAACAAGAAAGGACAATGAACAGGATAACTCAAAGCCTGTTTGAGGATTTATGACACCTTCCATCCCTGCAAATTTACTCATTTTTCACATATAGAATATTCAGTTATTTGCAAAACTTGTAAAAGGGATTGTCTTCCCTTTGAGGATATTGGATGTCAGCTAAATACTTTCCTAGGATATGTACTGACTGTTAAAGAGAGAGTATGCAAGAGCGGAGGGGTGCCATTTACTTGCAGACATGGTCCTTAGTGCCATAGCATCATTTGGGCTTGAGGAGATCTGGCAATCGCACTGAATGAAACCATATTAGCCCCCATCACCATGCAACAACTTGTAGTGCTTTTTATGTTCTTCCAAGTAATACCTGGAGTAGCTTGTTCCTTTTACAGAGGCATGCACCCAGCCACGTGACAGACTTCTGACCCCGGGGAGATTTGTACCCAGGCAGCCCTATCTCCTGAATGGGCAAACATAAGGGAGCGCTGTATCCACCTCGCAGGACAGGTGCCTGTGATCCTCGACCCTGTTTACCCCTCTGCAAGCCCGTGTTTCTCCTGGGCAAGCTGAGGTCCCCTCCAGTAAATCCTCTGACTTGTGCTGTCACAGAGCCTGTACTCTGGAGCTGACCACAGAGCATGCCTGACCCACCAAGCAAAAGCAGCCACAGGAGACTAATGCCAGGAGACTAACACTGAAGCTGAGCAAAGAGACAAAAAAAAGGACAAAAATTTTGATAGTAGAAAGAGCATAGGACTCCAGAGGGAACATTTTCAGAGATTAGAGAAAAGCCATTGGGCATTTGGTACCTGCTACAAATGCCTTAGGAAACCTCATTGGGACTGCTTTACTGCCAATAGCCATCAAAAGTTCCAAACTGGGAACTGTTCAGTGATAGTGGCTGCAAGAGTTCCTCCAGGAGGCCAGCACCTCTAAAGAATAGGTTGCTTGATTAGCTATCTACTCTAATCTGATCTGATCTAATCTGAGGCTGATTTTTTCGAGGTACTCTGGTTTGAAAATGCTTGGTGTTCAAACAGTTTCATCAGACTCTTTCAAAGACATATTAACCCAGTCTCAGCCCAGCTTCTGCTTTTCATCAGTCTTAAGTGGTGATTTGCTCTGCAGGACTCAGTATGATATTTTTCATCAGGAAATGCACCATCATCAGTGAAACACAGGAAAATAATGAGGAACAGCATTGTTCTTCTAGAAGCAATGCCCACAGTATGTTGTACTCTGCCCCATATGCTTCTCTAACATAAATCATATTCCAACAGAAGCTCCTGACTCCATCACTATCACATGAGCTTGCCTGGACAAGCTGAATATCCTGCACCTCCTCCAGTAGAGCCTACTAAGATTTCACAGGATCAAACTGTTAATAAATAAAAATGATAATGGTGGGAAATAATGTTCACAGCCTGTGAGGGGTGGAGGTAGCAGCTTTTATTGATAAAAGCTTTCCTCTGCTAAAGTTGATGCTATTCTTTATTTCAAGATCCAGTGAATTAATTTCTCAAAGCTAAAATAATGCTGTACTCAAACATTTAAGATAGGAGTAAAACTATGTTTTAGAACTCACAGATAACAAATAAATCTTAGAAACCAAACAAATACATATTAAAAAAACATGTCCAGTACTAGGGGGAGGGAAGAAGTTATCTTCCAAAAGAGCACATCTAAATATAATTACTGTATTTTTGTAATCATGTAAGTATGTAATCATGTAGCTGTCAGACAAGAATGATGACTTTAAGGCATTATACAGTCCTGACAAAGCAGTGACTCTATGGTGGGCTCCATATATCTTCATGTTCCTCACAGCCCTGCTGCTCAACTGGGAAGAAACAGTTGCACTTTTTGCATTTGAATAGCAGTAGACTGCACATCGTCAGACTGCATATGTCCCCAGCTGTTCTAGCTCTTCCGTATGTTCTTTTCTTGTGCCTTAAATGACTGGCATAGCTTCTACTAAAATCAAAAGTTTTCCCCTCAACTTCAAAAGAAACTAGACTAAGTGTAGTTGTAGAAGTTGAAGGCAGTTACTTTTACAACTGACTAGTGATTTTTGTATCATTGGATTTCAGACCTGAGATACCTTAAAGTGCCTTGGTTTTCCAAAAATGCTGATCATTCAGTGCCTGATATAAGCCCTCTTTAAAATATCTCAAATCCCAGACACCAAAAAAATCACTAATTTGGGGCTTAGGTGCTCACTGCCCTGTCTGTACATGACTGACTGAAAATGCTGTTCTTTGGTGATGCTATAATAGGATTTATTTGTTTGTTATTTGGTAAAGCCAGTGATAGTTTCTAGCAGTACCTACAGATCCATGTAAATGATACTGATATTGGAAAAGTATATATATTTACAATATACAAAACAATGGAGAAAATATCAAAAATGGTTCACAAGAACATAACCTTGGTACAGTAGCTAAAAAAGAAAATATAGGCACTTCTTCAAGAGTTCTCAGACCTTGACATTGAGTTTCCTTTCTTCTAGCTATGCTTGCTAAGAAGAAAAATCCATGATAAACATTACTTCCTCCTTACAGAAAAAAAGTTTTCAGCCACTTCTTTGCACAATAATCTGACCCGAAATTTGGAAAAGCTGAAGAAGAAAGCAGCGAGACATCAGCACCCCACAGCCATCTATGGAAAACTGCCACAGTCTTGCTCTTTCATCAGGACCAGCCCCCAGCTTTTTGCAGTGGGGCTGTTTTAATCCACTAAATGAGAAAGCAACAAGTGCAGTCCTCCTCAAGAAGTATTTACTGCCACTTCTTTCCACTTTTGCTGCTGCTGTTTAAAAGCAGCTCACCTTCTTCACAGCACACTAAAGCTATGGTGAAGTCACTTTCCTGACCAGTCCTCAAGAAAAAAATATGTGAAAAGGCACTGTATATTTCTGCTTTCCTTATTCCTGTAGCATTCTTGTGTATGCTGCAAAATACCATCTCAGTAGCATGCATATTAACACACATCTCAAAATATCTTAGCATGGTTTGTTTCATCAGTAACAGCTTCTGCAATAATGATCCAAGCAAATTCTTAGCAGGCTTTTGCTTTTCTCTTTTGTCTCTATAGTTCAGGCTACTGAAATCTCCTCCAGCTCAGTGACATTCCTGTACAGCAGGCTAGACATATTTGCTGTTAGTGGATGGAGGACAGAGTTACTGGAAGGAGTTAGGAGGGCCAAACTTCCTGGAAGCCTGAGTGAAGGAGACAAAAGTAAAATTTTCAAAGTGCCATCATTTCATTTTCTTTGCCAGCTTGGGAACAACACCATGAATGGAGCGGAGCCCCATCCTCTGCTCCTCATACCACCCATTCCCCATGCCACCGATCTCCTTCTGGGTGCTCAGCTAGAACAGAGAAATTGGCTGCCATCTGGGTTGGGGGCTGGTGTACATGCACGTACTTGGAGAGGAGGCACGTACTTGGAGAGCACTTGGAGTCCTTTCAAGTGCTCATGATACAGCTGACCATAACACACTTTATTTGCGCTCACCCTGTTTTCTCTCTTCACACTATACATTCTAGCAAAAAAATGGCGTATTTTGGGAGTCTTTGAGCAACTCAACATCACATCACATCCACATGCTCCTGTAACATTCACATGTTGAGATACTGGCTGTTTTATTTTACTACAGTGGGCAGCAGGGCTATGGGGCTGCTGTCTCCCAGGATCCTCTTCTTTCTCCACATCTCTTCCTCAACAGAAAGGGAAAAGTAGACAATGTTGTGAGAGTGGGCATTAGACAGCCCAGCCTTGCTCAGGACCCAAAGCTTTTCCTTGAGCTTTTTGGTGGAAGAGCTGAAGGTGCTGCTGCAGATGGAAAAACTCCACCTTCTTCAGGATCTGGTCCAGGCCTTGGCAGATAACGTGGAGGGATGTGGCTAGAAAGTCTGATCCATCTATTTTTTTCACCATGATATAAAACTCTTGCAGAAGTTCATTCAGCTTCACAGCTGGGATCTGGAATAAGAGGAAAGTGAAAGATGTATCAGCATGCCTGTGTGTAAGGAGACATGCTGCAGGTGTGGAAGATGCACTTTAAAGGCTTCCCCATGCTCCGTCTGGAGAAACCTGCTGTGGGCTTCCCAGCTTCCCCAGAAACTTGGTTTGGGGCAGCCTTAGAGTCTTGAGCAGAGGCTGCATGTTTAGCTAAGCAAAAAAGATGAGATGAGATGAGATGAGATGAGATGAGATGAGATGAGATGAGATGAGATGAGATGAGATGAGATGAGATGAGATGAGATGAAAGCCCATGTTGCAAGGATACCCTGGCTGAACAGACCCATTTCACTAGCTGGCACCTCTTTCCTGCCAGCAGTGACTCAGAAAAAAAGCAGCTGAATTTTTGACCTTCTTACACTGAATTATTTCAACACTGAGGTGTCTCTGTATGCAAATGCCTGACCTATGTCATAAGCCTCAAGCTCTGTACTTTTCCAGTAGTGGAAACTTTCCAGTCCTACTTTGCACTGACATGTACTAACAGTCTTCATAATCTCTTAATTAAAGTGGAGAATTAAGTTGATCATAATGAGATGCTTGGAGTTACAGGAGGATGGGAGAGAGAAACAATGTTGCCTTTGAGTCCTTGAATATGAGAATTAAGAAACATGGAGAAAAAAGAAAAGAAAAGAAAAAAGGGAAGGGAAGGGAAGGGAAGGGAAGGGAAAAAAGAAAGAGAAGAGAGAAGAGAAAGGAAAGGAAGGGGAAAGGGAAAGGGAAAGAGAAAGGAAAAGGAAAAAGGAAAGGGAAAGGGAAGGGAAAAGAAGAGAAAAAAGAAGAAAAGAAAAAAGAAAGAGAGAGAAACCCTAGCATTTTCTCAGAGGGATCACAGTGCTTCTTTGAGCCATGAGATGTCACTGTTGCATTCAGACTGGGTTGACCTGCAGGCACAAGGTTCATACAAAGCCCTGTACGAAAGCATTGTGGAGAACACAGAACACTGCACGTTTATATCCTGCAGCCTTCCCACAGCAGAGGAGACTTAGGCACTTGTAGGGAGGGCCTCTGCCCCCAGTGCCAAGGGCTCAGAAAGAATTTGGCAGCCAGTGTGCCGCCTCACTGAGGCTCAACCTCTGCTCCTAGCAGATTGAAGGAGCAGTATTTAGTCTCTGCAACACCAAGATGAGTACAAGGCACAGCTGTGTGGTCTGCCACTACTCTAGTATGGCCAAAGCACATCTGCAACACCCTTCGAAGAGGTGTTGCATCTCCTTACCTTTGTATGTTGCATACTAGTATCTGGGTGCCACTCTTTCTTCTGAAAGCTCTCCTTTGTCATATGGGAGTTTTATTTTGGTCATACTTCCCTCATTCACATGTTATTCTCGTCGCACAAAAAAAAATCTTAGATCAACCTAACAAAGAAACTTAGTTTTTTAAAGAAAGTGAGGTTTTCTATACTTATGTGGATGGGGGCTTTAGACACAGTTCTTACCTTGAAGTCTACATTGATTTTGCTGGGAGTTCATTTTGGAAGTAAAGTATTTAAATACTTTGAATTGTATTGGCTAGATCTTGGAGCAGAAATCATGTCTCAAGAGACAAATGCTAAGTTGTTTGGGTAACAACAGAAAATTCAGTTGACATGAGGACAAAGTTGGATAAAAGCTTTACATACCCGGATATCTTTTGTATCACCTTGGGTTTCCAACCTACTGGGTCAACTGTAAAAGCAATAAGGTGTAAATTAGAAAATATTATAGTCTATAAGAGAATCTTGGAATTTTCCTGAGACCAAGAGCACCTAAAGAAGGCTGAAATCCCATCTCTTTCCAACGCTGCTTCTCCAGACTTTATGCAAACTTCATTTGACAAGGTGGTCTGGCTTCAAACCATGAACAAGCTGTATTTTGCCAAGTTTTCTGACCTAGTGATGTCGATGTAATCCCTGAGTCCTTTGGTCATGCACCGGTATCCCCACACGTTGAGAGCATAGAGGGTAGCCTTGGTGATACTGGGGCTAACAACACTAATACACAGGTACTTGAGGTTGTCGTCAAAATTAAAGTCCGGAAACTTGTTGAGCTTAGTTGAGTATGCTAGAAAACAAATAAAGAAAGAGGATAAAAATAGCTTGGCCTGATGACACATTAAATCCAGCTAGGAGCAACTGGGAGTTGTTCACAAAGTGTGAGGATTGTAAGATGAAATAGAGGATCCCTATGAAGACACACAACAAGTTTGTCCTTTGAGACCTCAGGTGTGGCAGAAGGGTCTGATGTGGAGTCACCCTGAGGTTGCCTCAGAGCTAAAAATTTACAGCCACACACAACTAGTGGTAGCGAAGGAGTAACAGAGGATACTTTACTTTGTTGAGGAAGAAAACAGCAGCTCAATGGCAATGGCAAAAGTTTTCCCCATATGAGTTGACTCAGGAGGAGATGAAAAAAATCTCATCCTACTCCCATATAGCTTGATCCAGTGCCGCGTGTGCCTCACACCATCACAAGCGTTTGTGCAAACTGGACATGCAGTGCTAAGTAAGGAGGATTTTTCCATTTACACCACTTTCTAATCTCTATAAGACACAGCAGAATCAGGCTCTATTGCTTCAGTAAACCAAAGAGAGGTGGATCTTGATGAATGTTACGAGCTAGATGAAGTGTACCTATCTTAAAAGGAGAACATCAACCTCCCAGGCAGGCACTGAAAGGAGAGGATTGATGAAGAACCTTCTCACAGATATTCAGACATTTAATGTCACTTACGAAAGAGTGATATATTTTTATGATACCACTATAATTTTATTAGATCCACTATAAATGTACTTTTTACTGGCCTAAAGCCAGTGGATTCAGCAGCCCAAGGCATGTCAGTTCTGACAGGGTGCTCTGAACATTTGTGCACCAAGCTGGTAAACCAAGGGCTGCCAGTTCAGCTCAGCAGGCAAAGGGGGGTACTGAGGAGGAGGGTGCAGCCAGATTTCTCCCACAAACCTTCTTCAACTCTGCAGCCACAGGTGAGAGTTTCTGCAGCCCTAGAGGTATGGCAAACACTCTGCAAATTGGGAAGCAGTAATTATTTTAAGTGGTTTCTATGGTTGCTGCTTTTGCTGTTTAAACAGCAAACAGAAAGCAAATAAATCTATCTGAAGAACCCACTGCAAACAAAACAAGCAAGGAAGCTGAATGGATGCTTTATGCAATGGCTAATGGCATAAACTTGCTGTCTGACCCTTAGGGATCTGGCTAGTTCTAGAACAAAGATCCTCAGTATGTGGTCTGTAGACCCTTGACACCCCATAGCCTCTTTCTTAAGAGTCCAAGAAAGACTGCTCAGAAAAGCCATACTATACAGAGGGCACATGGCCAAGCAAGCTCATCCAAGGCATTCAGTTTTTTGTGAGAAAGGAAAAACTGCCCTTCTAGTATGGAAAGCACTGAAAGCAAGCAGAGGTATCACAAACTATGTAATGGACTCTTTGTTCCTTCCAAACACAACAGGTACCTAGTGGACAGAAAAAAAGGCTTCTTTGGAACTAAAAGGTAGGCTGCAAGGATTTTTTCTGAACTAGGTTATGTTTAAAATCTTACATGGCAAATTGCTGTCGTTGGTCTATGCCTTTCCCTTGATAGCTGCTGTTTGTAGTGTCCAGCAGCTGCTTTGCTCTCTTCTTAGCTCAGAGGATCTTGGTGCAGAACATGCATCTATCTAACAAAGTAACAGAGCATAAACTAGGATGGAAGTTCCTGTGGTCAGTGGTTTCACAGGCTTAGCCTGATGAATTTCTAGGTGGACAAATCTGCTGAAGAAAGGCCAGGATACTCAGGAAAATTACGAGTTGTTCAGTCACTAGCATTCTTCTCATCAAGAGTCTGCTTGTGCTTTTGGAAGAGGTCATTGCCACCACTCATCAGAAAGACAGCAGCCAGCCTTGTGCACCCCCTGTATTTCACAGAGGGAGGTCTTCCCACTCCTACAGGAGTGAGTGGCAGAGGCCGTTGCAACTGGATTGTCTCTAAGCTCCCTTGACTTCCAGCAGTGCTTGGGGTGCACTGGGGTCTGCTCCCTCACTGTCCAGTGCAGGTCTGCAGGATGGCAATTAATGCTCTTATTGCAGGTAGACAACATCTGTGTTAAGGCGTAGAACCAGCTGGCAGTCCACACCATTATCACAGCAGCTTCAGATACGTTCATGCTTTCAGACCTTGCCACAGCGCTCTTGCAGAGGTCATTCAGGTACTGCTCAGGCACCTGCTTGCGAATAAGGAAATCTCAGGTCAATTCTCCATAAGGTCTCTCTTCCTATGTCTGATGACCTTGAACTACTTGGATATTTGCCAAGTCCAGTTACTGTCAGTGTTCACTCCCCTACCATACTTCCCCAAAAGCTGCTTTTGGTGGCAAAGCCACCGCAGGTTCATGCCAACCCATGAACTATTTCTGAGAGCACGAAGAGCTCTCTGGAAAACCAAGCCTAGTGTGATTAAGATCCTAGTCATATAAAATAAATTGCCGTGGAAAATATAAGAGCACCAGTCTCACTGAAGTTCACCTGTGGAAATTAGTCTCATAGGTACATAATTTCCAATAGACTTAGGTTTGAAAACTGTGGCCTGTGTTGCCTGAATCACAGTAGCACTAGGACAATTTATGGAACAGAAGACAGAATTAGCTGGTTTCTGCCTTTCTGAGGCATACTTTATCATATACTGTTAAGTCCTAGTCATTGATTTCTCCAAATTCTCCAAATTCTAGATTTTCATAGTGTGGGCTTCTGGTTTGGGCTCACCCCTGATACTTGATCACAATAACAGTAACGTTTGTTGTTAGTGTTGCTGCAGCCCTGAACTGAGACAGCGAACAAAGCACTGCACCAGAACAGAATAAGCAGATGGTCATTAAGGGACACTTTGAATCTTGTGCATAGTGATGCCCATTAAAGTCCACATCACACTTTATTTTTCTTCTCGCTAGACACCTTGCCCTTACTTAAGAAACTATTAAAATCACTTTAAGTTGTTATTATGGCTTGAAAGTGTAGCCAGTTCAGAAAGTGATGGCTTCTCTGACCAGTGTGTAGCTCTGATATTTGTAATAAAAGAGACTTGGCATAATAAAATAAAAATGAAGTAAACCAATGACATTGAAATGGCAGGTGTGTATCAGCTACCATCTTAAGGGTGTTTTTTATCATCAGAATGCTGGAACAAGACTATATGATATTCCACTCCTGCAGGGAGATGGATCTTCCTTGTTTCTTTTTTTTTTTTTTTTTTTAATCAACATAATAAGTATTTACCTTCTTTTGTTCTATTTTCCAGGAAAAATGTTTATCCCATTCAATCTGGGAGAAAGTGAAGGAGTCCTGGTAAAGACTTGATTCAGAAGTACACCAATGCACACGTCCTGCTTAAGGGTACTCCCAACCTGTGTTCATCACTGACTTTGGTGGCTGTGGACCAAACCACAGAGCTTATTGCCTGACATTGCCCGTCAGCAACCACATGATGTTTGAAACAAGTTGTAAATGATGCCTGAACCCTTCCTGGAGTACTTTGCAGAGATTTGGGGCCACTGGCAGGAGACACTAACAAAATCTACACCCTCACTGAGAGGGGCTCTCTCTGGGACCTTTAGAGCAGAATTTGGTAAAATATCAGACAGCCAGGGATATATTTCTCACTTTCAGATGGGCCTTACAAACACTATAGCTGAAGGGACATATACTCTGATTTATAATCACACTTGTGCTTTCAGGTTCGGGATTGAAGCCACACGAGACTGCATTTTCATTTGTAACTCACAGGCTGTCTGTGAAAGCAAGGAAATTCTGGCTTGGTAGCACTGTAGACAGAACATGAGTGACTGACTGACAAACATAGTCTTTCTGAGTCTTTCTGTTATTTTACCCCTCATACGTCTTTGGCCTCCATCTTGGAGCTTATCTGAGGACTTATTTTCAAAGAACAACAGTTTTCAGAGAATGTAGGCTATGCATGCAAAAATACAACACTACAATGCTTCGGTAACCACGGTTCCTATGAAGAAGTCATGTTGGTGATTGATTTACCTGAGAACAGTCCAACAACATTAATAATCCTTACAGAAACTTGCAGAATTGCATGAAATAGCCACCTGTACAGGCACAGAACCTTCTTTCCAATTTTCTGTCACTGAGATGATTTATCATATGGGGAAAACCACATTTGTTAATGTGTTAATGCTTGCCAAAACATGCACACACCCTGCATCTATCCAGAAAACTACGCTATTATCTGATGGTTTGTGGGGAGCCCCATGCCAGAGCTTTTATGTTTAAAGGCGCTTTCTCAGTGTCTAGACACCAAGTGCTCTGTCCCATGCAAGGGTCAGCAGCTGTAGTGTGTGTGTGTGTGTGTTTGGCAAGAGAATAAAAAAGGATTGCCAGACAGGTTATTGAGATACCCATCAGAACTGGTGAGTTTTCGAATCTGATTTCTCTTTAGATCTCTGCATTCTTCCTAAGCCCTAAAAGCAAGGACAATTCCTCACACAACTCCTGCTGCTGTTCACCCTGCAAATCAGCAATCACCCTCTCAGTGATTAGAAAAGACAGGGAACTGTATTCATCCCCTCTCTAAGAAAGCAAACATACTAATCTACCAACCACGTAACTATAAATTCACAAGATAATGATCTCCGTCATATCTGAATGCTCCTAAGTCCCCCAAATTTATACTTCCTGTGGCCTTTACTTGTTTTTGTTGTCAGCTCATGTGAAGGTACTGACACATAGCACACACTCCAGGCAGGTAACACTTTTGTTCAAAGGCAGCAAGGATGCTGCAAGCAGCCTGGTTCCCAGGGGGTGAGCTGCGAGAGACCGCCGCGCTCCTTGTGCACAGTCGTCCATGTCTGGTAAGGCGCTGACCCCGCCTGACCCACCTCTGACCTGGAGTAGAAGCTCTGCTGAGCAGTTTGAGGATCTCAGAGACGCTCATTTTATAGCCATGTAATAAATCCCTTTTCCAGAAGGGCTCCACACCCAGCATACTGAAAGACCTCCGGCAGCATGGAAGGGGTGACAGGCTGCAGCTGGAGCAGATGGTGCTACAGAGGACAGAGCTTCGCTTTCTGCGTTGTAGCATGGGTGACGCTTGTCCTGCGAGCGGCTTCCTCAGAGAGCCCCATGCACCAGAGCAGCATCTGGCCACCCCTGAGCCTCCCAAGATATTTCTGAGTGCCCCTCACCGAGGAGCAGATGCAGAAATCTCCTAAATGCAGGTGAACCTTGTATTATGGAGTTAACTGCCTCAAGGCTAGTCGTAGCCTTTCTTCTCAGCACCAGTTGCTTCTGTCTGCCCATCCCAGGGGGGTATATTTGAAGCAATATTGCTGTCACATAGTTTTCGTCTTGTTCTATTCTATTGCCTGCCATCATGGGTACTGTTTGCCATTTTGCTCAAGGACAAGAATAATTTAAAAACTTGTAAGTATAGAAGGAGTTCTGCAATGAATAATTATGTTACATATGGGATTTTGCCTTCAAGCTTTTCCCAGGTATATATAGCTTTTGGTGGGTAGGCAGCAGCAGGCATGTGTCCTGCACTGCCAGTCTTGAGTGTATATTCTCTTTCAGCTGCTTATAAGAATTTGATTCTTAGAGCAAACTGTCTATATACAAATGGCTAGATGTAGCCATCCTTTTTTCTCATAAATATTCTCACTGGGCACTGATCAATACTGTCAGTGGTGAAGACTATAACATAGTAAACCACTGGGTAACTCTAAAATGAAATCTTGTGTATCCTTCCAGGAATAGCTGCCAAGTTCCATTTGTCTTTGGCATACATTATAATACAAACAACTAGCTCATTTCAGACCCCACCCTGATAATGTGTGAACTGACATCTCCAAAGCGTGTCTGAAGAGGCATTATGCCATAACAACCCTGAACAACTTCTGCATTGGTTGCAGTGATGTTATTCCTTGGTAAACAACGTCCAGAGCACAACCCTCAGGTGTGTTCAGCTGCCGTCAGGAGACATCATAATCTCTGTGAGATCGTTCTGGGGAATGACTCCAGCCTGCTTAAGCCATGTTTCTGAGCACAGTTTATGGAGCTACCTTGAAGACCCCAAAAGCCCCATGGCTGCTCACAGAGTCTGTGAGCTTCCCTGGGATGGTTTCCCTTAAGCATGAAAGGAGGAGGAGAGGATACGCAGCCATCCCAAGGGCTGTGGAAGCACAGTGGTTCTTAATGTGGGAATCTGGATTGAATCAGAATACAAACAGAAACCAAAAGCTGCTGAGTTCATGATTCTAAGAGTTATCAGAACTTTACTACATTGTTTAGCTGAGTCTACATTAACCAATTATGCTCACACTTAGACCGAAGAAAAGCACTTTGTCCGTGTGCAGCAGACAAAAATACATCTAGCCACTCCTGTCACCTCTCCACACCCCCACTTTTCTGTCTCTTCATCCAGAGACCTCTGTTTTTCCTTTCTCTTTGTCACTAAAGCCACTACAGGACCCTTGAAACTATGCCTCTGCTTTTCCCACAGCCACCACTGACTCAGAGGAGCTCCCTCAGCCTTGTATAAAGGAACTGTGCATTTGTCCCACTGCTGCCACTGTGCATCTAGAAGGGGATTTGTTTAGTAGAATTTCCCAAGTGATGTAAATCCAGTTCCAGAATAAATTATGATTTGTTTTTCTCTATCCCTCATCCACCTGAGGAAATTCCTGTTGTCCCTCATCCAGTTCCTATTGTCCTGCATTGACTTCCTAACACCAGCCTAAACATGCCTCTATTCTCTAGCTGGTAGTTATCTGAATGATTTCACTTTTTTTCTTTTTCTCATGTTCCTTTGACAGAATCAAAGATATTCTGACTCTGATTCTCAAACACAGTTGCCATCAAATGAACAGGCAAATGCTCAATGAAATTTCCTTGCAACTCTCAAGAGATTTTTCCATTTAGGAAATTTCTCTTTCAGAATAAAGGGTTTATTGGCTTTATTAGCTTTAGTTTTCTAGTCTTTAACTTTTTTAAAGCCTGCTCTTGGAGAAAATATTAAGCCTTGACAAACAACTGTCTTATATCCTTGGATGCACATTTAGTTTAATTCTTGATTGACTTTAAAACAGAACTGTGTAGAGAGTAGACTTTACTATCGAAATTCTAAGCACAAAATAGAACATCTGAAGCCAAATTATGCCTTGGAATTTATGTTACTGAATCACAGTTCCGGATTCAGGAAAACATCTTTATACCAGAAAAGCTCTTAGGATGTAAGTTTTCAGTCTTTTTGAAGTAAGATTAAATAAGCACGTGGTTAAATCAGGCTTGCTTTTAAGTACATTCCTGAGTAAGGAAGGACTTACAAAATTGCTTAAATGTTTTCCTGAAATACAACCACAGAAGTTAAACAGGGTATGACAGCAACTATTTCTTGGTTTCCCTATTTGCATTTTGCTAATAAAAATGTTTTGCAAGCCCATGGGAATTTCCTATCTATGCTGATATTCATACTTGAAAAGCATGAGAGAGCTATGCCTTCTTCTACAATATGTTTCAAAATGTAAATTGTTTACATTGATTAAAGAAAGCAGTCACCTTTCCAGAAAACAGTTTATTAAATAAATGAGAATTGGTCACTACACCTAATTACAGACAGAATACTGTGAATAAAGCATGCACTTATCACAGATATCAATGACTTTACCTTGTTTATGTTTTAAATGGTCTTTAATTCTATAAGTTCAAGGCTGTACCAATACAAATGTTGAAAATTAAAAATAAAAAGTCACAAAAGCTACAATAGTAGCAAACATTGTACAGACAGTGAAATCAGTCTCTGATGCAGCAGAACCAGACTTCTTAAAGATTATCAGAAGGGTAATAAAAATGGAGCTGAAGTGTGATAAAGATCAGAAACTCTCTGGAATTTGCAGATCAGTGAAAGTAAATGTCATACTCCAATTAGCACATAACCAAATCCATTATTCTCGAAAGCCTAATTATCTGACAGCTGAACAAGAGAAGAAGGTCAGACACCATAAAAAGAAAAGACTTCTTGGTTTCATTTTCTTTTTATCATTGAGTGCCCTTTTGTTCTCAAACCACAAAACTGCATTTTTTAAGGAGAAATCTATGTGAACTGTGGTGAAGCAAGCAGTAGTGCAACATATGTTTGCTTCATCCTAATTAAAGAGGAGAAAAGTGTCTTTCAGAGAAAAAACAAAAAGCCCGTATCTCAACTGGCACAAATGACAGACAACTTTGTTGACTTTACATGTCTTCACCTGTCAAGCACCTTACCCTGTATGAAGTTTCCTTCCTAAAAACACACTGCAGAGAAACCACATCCAGTTTACAGGTAAAAATTGCGAGCTCTGGAAACCTAGTCTGGCATCTGAGGCCCAAAGTAGTCTATATAATCTTTCCTCACTTACACTGATGAAATCTGTTTGTTTATTTTCCCCAGGCTCCTGTGGAACCTGATTTCCTCCAGAAAAAGCATAATTTGAGAACAATGGGGCCAACCAGGTGGCTTGGAAAATGGACCATAGTTCACAATTTTGCTGAGGTGTTCAGAAAAGTATCCAGTAATTGCTCCCTTCCCTTCAGCTATTCTGTATTGTAGAGTTTAGCATCAAAATCTTACTTCTCTTCAGCAACAATGGTTATTATGATCTCCCAAACATGGGGACTAGAGATCTGTTTAGAAAGGTGCCATGTGTACAGAACGCTGCATTTTTAATGCTAGAAATGTATCACTTTTCATACTAAGATTTCTATCTTATATAGCTGAGCTTTACAAGCTTTGAGGGCTTGCAAAGGGTTCAGAGAACCAAATCCCCAAATTCCACTGAGGTTTGGATGAATAACTTGGCTTCTTTCAGAAGCTGAACCAAAAATGCTACATTTTTCTTTAAAAAAAAAAAAAAAAAAAAAAAAGTTCTAAAAAGTTCTGCAAAATAGTGCATTTCAGACAACATGCAATTACCAGACCATAAGACTGACAATCAAACATATACACAGAAAGCATCACAGTGACTGGAAAGTGATAACTAATCCACCACAGTCCACCAGCACTCAAAACCAGTGAATTATGATAAAAAAAGAACAATTGCGATAAAGCCTCTTACGTGCCACTAGCAGCAATCTGATGCTATGTCTACACTTGTAGAACTACAATTGTATTTCCAGCTTGAAAAGTACTGAATAAATGCTGTAGATCACTTTGGTGATTCAAATTTAGCTGAAGGAAACACAGATAAGTCTACCTTCACAACAGAGGAGAAAAAGATGGGGGAAAAATGAGCTGTTGTGTTGCAGGAACCCAGTACGTTGTTTGGCAAGTTGGGCCAACATGAAGAAGCTGCAAAGACCAGTTGATAAGCCAATTCATGCAACTGGTGGGACAGTGGAGACCAAGAGCTAGCTATAACTAGAAGAACTACAGGAGGAAAGACTGTCTGTCACTGCCTTGCATATTTAATGTTAGGGCCACATAGGCAGGAGCTCCACTGAGTCAAAACTCTTTACTCACACTGATGGAGGCATTTGTTCATGGGTAAATGGCTCCTAGAGAAGCAAAACAATAGAGAAACACATTTGCAGTTGTTCTCAGCTGACTTTTCATTAAGCAGAAGGAGCCCAAAGAAGCCACCAGTTTTTAAAGGTTAATAAAATTATGCAAGTTTTTGGAGAAAGACTATTCTTTCCAAGAGACGGGAGAAAAAACTCTGGAAAAGGCCTCTATCACCCCAATTATGTTTGGAAAATCTTCAGCTGAGCTTTTTGGATTCCTTGATTTCTGGGAGACTGGCTTGAGATCTATTAAAAGGAACAATTTTCATAGAGTTCTGGGATGCACCCTTTATATTTTTTTTTCCTAAATGCCCCAAGTATCACAGAAAGGAACAGTCACATTGAAAATTTTGACTTAAATTTATTATTTGGAAGAATTTTGCATCACAAAGGCTGTAAACAGTCTTGTTGGGGCATAGAGTTGGCTTTAAAGCAGTAAGGATGAGTTTAATTCACTGTTATTTTCCCAGTCACATAGTTTTCCTGACAACTTGGTATTCTAACTTGAAGAGTATATTCAAGATATTTAAAAGATCTCTCTCCTTTGTACTTCTCAGTAAAGATGCAAAATCTACGGTTAACATCTTTTTCTTTATAAGAAAATAAAATAGTGTTTTAAAGAACAGTCTGGGTATAGGTGTCCATGCCCTGGAGCAGAGCAGGGTGTTAGATGAATATCTAGCATGCCCCTCCAGGTGGTTTCTGTTATATGATTACAGTATGGTATAATTTTAGCCTGGCTAAGTCTTATCAAAATCAGAATGAATTCATCAGCCCAGTGTATGTGTGCATGGGTGTATTTGTTACACTGCCAGACACTAAGGAGAGGGTGGAAAAGGAACTGAAAATGAAATGTCAGAATTACGATAAACAGGGCTTGTCTGGCAGGAAATCACTTGGAAGGAATCAGGCCAACAATCTGGGGCTTGAATGTGACTGAAGGCTTCTTGTGCAGCAACACAGCTCCAGTGGCTTCAGTGGAGACAGAGAACTGAGCGGAATCCACCACTTGGCCCAGCTGGCACTTGTTTACAAGAGCAGACTCAAAACTGTTATGAGTGCTAACAGTTTCTTACATTAATCAGAGGACTGCTTTCATTAAAAGGTATTTTTTAGAATGTTCCACAATTACTCCAGTGGCTGGCTAATCACTGTTACCCATGGGAACATTTGGGATTACACATTCCTCCTTACCCAGCACACTCACAGTTGTCATACTGCTGCAGTATGTGTAGCTGGGGAAGATTCTTTTTGAGCTCTGTAACGGTTTGGGATTTTTTTTAATTAAAATTAATGAGAAGGCACTTCCAGGAAAGATGGAAGGTTGCTTTTTTCTTTCTTTCTTTTTTCTTTCTTTCTTTTTTTTTTTTTTTTTTTTTTTTTTACTCTTTTTTAAGCATCATCCCGATAAGTGATCATCTGTGCAGAACAAGATATTGAAAGTCTGGTACCTCCTGGATACCACAACATATTGATTCCTTCAACAGAAGGCATTAAAAACTGGCTTAAAACAGGAAATGAACAGCAGAATGTACGTTTTTATCATGACATACATAAAACCTGCTAGCTGGCACAGCCTCTTAGTAGATTTTTCAGTTAACGATAATGGTGGTGATTATAGCAGCAACAGTTAGTATTTCTAGAAGTATCACATAAACATACAGATGTCAGATCTACAAAACATGCAACATCTCAACAGCAACATCACTGAATCACATAATGCATAGAAATATTATTATTATTTGGCAAGACAGTGAATTTTTTTAACAAATATTTTTTATAAAACAAAACAAGTAACAAAATCTACGTTCTCAAAAACAGTTCTTAAAAAAGTTGAGTTGTGATTATAATTCAGGCAGACTTAGAAAAGGCAGTGAGTGAAACTTAGAAAGAGGTTTAATACTGAGGATGAATTGGTCACTTAGGAAAATTCACATTGTTAGGTGGAAATTTGGTACTGCTGAAGCAAAATACAGTTATGAACTGCTGTTTAGGGAGAGACAGTGCTAGTCTTGCCAACTGATAAAACGGGAGGAAACACATTCACATTATCAGATTAGAAAGATTAAACATAGTATGCAGGGAAAGATAAAAGCCTTGCTTTAGCTGTTTCTTCTCTAGCACAGCTCACCATGAGACCAAGGGTTGTCATAGAAAAAATGCTTTTCAAAGGCAGAATTAAAGTCACAAGATAATTAAAACAAATGTAAAAGATTTTATAATTCCAGTGTAAAATAAAGTAGGATATTAAAGAACAGTGTAGGAGATGAGGATTATGCTTGCCTTCTTCAGAGAGAAGACAAAAAGTACTGTTGTGTTTGCCAGGCTTTCCCAGTGCCTTTCAGCGGTCTTTATTGCACTTACATCCTCTGCCATTGCTTTCTCTTCCATCTCGAATAATCTGGTCTACTCTGACAGGTCTGAAGATCACCCTGAGATATAGGGATCACCCAGGCAAAACCAAATACTGACAATGCACCAAGTGAAGTATTCCGCTGTGTACTTTAGGTATATGTGTTTCACTAGGGCTGGTCATGTGCTTACAGCTAAGTATGTGGTTAACAGCTTGAGCCGGGTGAAAACAAAAGGCACAGGCATGTGTTTCTCACAGTGCTCTGCAGAACGGGCACCAAATCCTGTTCACAGGACGCTCAACAGCATCACCAGGGCTGCAGGCACTGCCATAAACCAGGGCAAAATCCCGTTCTCACCACTTCCCAACATGCCAGCTTTCAGAGTTTCTGAAGCCATTTCATTTCACATTTTGTCCGTTTTCTTTGAATGCCCAGACATTGACACACCGCATTTGATACACAAGGACCTAGACTCATGTGGAGGAGCCCAGTCTTGCATGGAGCTTGCAGAAAAAGCTCCTACAGAAAGCAAAGATTGCAAGATCTGAAAGATAAACAACATGCACCAAATGAGGGGCTCCACAATGTGATTTATGCTGCAAACATAACTCTGTGGATGTTGTCTCAGCGTCACTAGGAGAAGACCTTTCTTCCTACACACAAGTTATCACAATCATTTCAAAGTCAGTTAATTCGCTTTTACTGTCCTATCTATTTGCATTCACTGTTCAAGACACAAAGGCTGATGTGTGACTCCTGCATTGTTTTTTTTTGTTGTTGTTGTTGTTGTTGTTTGTTTTTTGTTTTTTGTTTTTTTTTTTTTTTCCCAGGATGGAAGTTTGAACATGCAATAAGGACATTAAATAGAGTAGAATGGAAGGAGGAATTCTGGCAGAAGTAATTTAAAGCAGACCAGGGGCTACTTCAGGCTACATACGATTTAGACCAGCTAAGAATATGCTATAATGATTGGAGGACAATCTCAGCAAGACCTGCCTTCATAAAGTAGATTAAATTAATAGGAATAAGAAATGTTAGAGAGTTTTCTTCTTTCAAAAAGAACAGCTGAAATGGCAAAGATCACATCTGCAAGATTAATTGTAAGAGTTTATTTTTATAGTGCAAAATAACGCTCACAACATCTTTCTCCAAAACAACATTTTGTGTTTTCCTGAATTTTTTTCCTCCACAGTTGGCTATTTGGTTATTTACTGGATATTTATGGATGGTATAAAACAGTACTAACCAAAAGCTCAAATCTCATAAAGGCAATATACAAAGGCTGAGATTCCCAAAGTAATGTGAAAAAGCTAAACACCTCCTTTAATTCCCACTGAAATTGTATCCTACTGAATATCAATGTTAGCAACTACTTCACCAATCTCTTAGAAATCCCAGATGCTGTGAACAAATTTTTAATGAATTACAAAAGATCAAATCAAAATCTGAAAGGCTATTGATTTTTTGGATACTCTTGTTTAATGACTGCTGAATGCCAGTATAAAAGATCAGGCAAAAATCTCCTAATCTGTTTGAAAGAGAAAGTCCATTTCCAATGCACAAAAAGTTCATTTAATGGCATTTGTATTACTCTCTAACATTTACCAATTCGATGAGAAAACAGGAAATGAATTCCTCACTTGAGACAGAAACTCTGGAGACTATGTTAAAATCCATCAGTTCACATAACAAGCAAATTTTGTGACAAACTTTTTCTCATCAGAGTAGAAGTTAAAGCTTTAGATATCACTCTTACTTTGAACATTCTCTGATGAATGGCTAAAGTCAAGCTTTCCTACAAGGTCACAAATGCTTCTGAGCTGTGGGTCTTTCTAACTTTTCAGCATCGCACTGAGAGGAGAGGTGCTGGAGCAAAACTTCAACACACCTTCACAGGGCTCCAGCCATAGCGTGGCAGGGAAAAATGGGCTGGTATCTGATCTGCATGAGTGGAGCTGGTAGCAGTGCAACCACCTATTTTGAGGGGACTCTGAGAAACTTGGCAATCCTCCTTTTCTGCAGAAGAGTCACTCCATTGCTCACTAGAGTTACTGCTCTGGAAGAGGTGAAGCAGGTGGGAGAACCAGTCCCCCAGCATGCCTGGTATGCTTAGCTTTGTATAACCCATAGGAGACACAACAGAGCCTCATGTGTCCACCTGTCCATCAAGAACCGTAGGGAATGCACTGCCATTTAATTGTGCTTAAGGCTTCCTCCCATCTCCTTGGTGAGCAGATGCCTACCTGAAGTGCGTGTCCCTGCCAGCTCCCCCAGTTCTCAGTTCTCGGAGAGTGGTGCAACAACACCTGCCCTGGCTCTGCACAGAGCCAACGCAGATGCCCCAGGAGAGGCACGGTACTGCTCCCCGCCAGCAGGGCACACTCAGCTCAAGGGGACCCTCACCTGAAAGTGTAACTGAGTTTCTTTCTTTAAGAATACAGCCATGCTGTATGCTGGACTGCTTTTTCTCCACACTCCTCCTCAGCAGTAAGAGAACAGATTCAGCACATACATGAAAGCACCGAAGGAAAGGAAGATGCATCCTACCTCTTAAAACAAGGCATACATACATAAGGCAAAACAAAGCCACCTCTTCACACAGAAATTTAGCTAAAAGCTTGCTTTAAAAATGCAGACACTTCCAGCCACATTCAATAGTATATGGTTGAATCTGTCTCTATTTTAACACAGAGGCATGAACTAGCTAATTTCAGGACATTATAGGATATTTCTGCATCTTACAAGCATTCCTCCTTCCCATACATTCACACTGCATTTGGGAGCTCAGAGTGTCAGGAAGATCCTACTTCTCTGTGGCCTGCACCACACAAGATTTCTATTATAAAGAGTAAGCCCAAAATTTGTGTGCTATTCAGGATCAGTCATTTCAGTCTTATTTTGAGGATGTCAGCAGAAGGGTAGACAGTGCACAGATGCAGGTCTGGGCATACAGGAGTGACTGTCACCTCATTTCATCATACGAAAGCTCTCCCACAAAAAGCAGAAGAGAGAAGGACAGTGTTTCAAACATCCATCAAAAGTTTGAGAGGATAGAGTGAAATATCCTAAGTGCATCAATCTGGCTGCATGGCCACACACTTAAACTGATGTATTTTGAGAGATGCAAGCCTCAGCAGTGCTAGTGCATAGTATCTCACTGACCCAGGTGCATCTGAAGTGAGGCAGCCCACCCTGACTGCATTATTCCCAAAACACAAGGTCACTTGACAGGCTAGGAGGGAATTATCAAACAGCAGTTCCCTTTCTCCACATTGTAAATGCTAGGAGAGGGGAATATGATAGAACTGGGGTGCTGAAAGGAGCAGGAATGTCAGGGATGGGGAAGATCAACCAGTCAATCACAGTCACTTGTCACTTATTGTCCAGAGGGAGGAGGATTGATCAGTCCATGCATCACATGTGCTAGTGATAACAGTAAATACAGGATGTATGCAAAGATAGTGACAAGAAATGGTAAATATGAGCTGAACAGAAAGGAAACCCAGTGCAACAGGAATTTCAGTTTCAACTGCAAGGGCAGCCCAAAATCTAGACTGACACAACACCTGCTCTTCCTGATTGACATATTTACATCCCACATCACTTGTGCAAACAGAACAAGATCCAGCCACAAACATCTGAGAAAAGCAGACACAGCAGTACATCCTGTAGCTTGCATCTCACTTTCTACACAGCTTTCTAAGAGAAAGAAGAGGGCAACTACACTATAAATGTACATAATAATAGCAGTGCACATCAGCTTCTAAAATACAAAGTAACTCCAGATTTTTGATATTCCTGAAGAAATGAATGTGCAACAGGGCAGCTGTTTCCATTGTTAGATTGTCTTATATTTCAATAGCCTGGGTGCTGATATCACAGAATTAATGTATTATGTAGATCAAGGTGTGTAATGTTGTTTTTAATGCATCTTACAATTTAATCTACAATTTAGTTCACAGTAAGATTTCATACTCCTGTATTTAAAAATACGTTTTTTATGTGTAAAAATGTGTTTGAAAGTAAAATAAGCAGTTTGCAACACTCAGCTATCAAAGATTTCAACTTTAACTACTTGAATGAATAGACCCACAATGTTATAAATACACATGAGTGATTAATGAAACAGTGCCTAAGCTGGCTGCCCAGCTAATTGTGTAATCACATGAACAGATCCAAGCACATGTATTGTGTTCAGCTGCATTCAGGTCAGTTCAGTGACATCTATGTATAATCCACCATGCCACAATCTGACTCTTGGGTTGCTGTTGTGGTTCCCTTGAGAAAGCTGCCTGGGAAGGCCTGTGCTAACCTCAGTGCAGATCCGTTCACCCAGCATGCTGGTCTCCACATCTGGTCTCTTTCCAAAGGGGCATGAATGTCCATGGCTCAAGGCCAAATTTTGTTCCTAGTAACACTGAAGAAATCTCTTGGAAGCTGGTAGATGATTCTAAAGGCAACTAACATGTCTGCAAACTATGTGTACAGCTGTCAATTTGTGTTAGTCTTTTGATGGGTTTCCAAAGTTGCAGTAGATGAGCCAGTGTGATCATTTTCCAAAATTGACAGGGGAACATCTTGCAACGCTTCCTCCCTCTCCTCACATAACCAGCACTGCCCCTCAATATTTGAACCTCCTTTAGGAAAATTCAGTTCAGTGATCTGGCAGAAAACTATCTTTCTTCCATCTTTTTTTTTTTTTCCTTCACTAATTTTCTGCTGGGCTGGTGAGTTTAACTGAGTCATTGAAAGGGTCCAGATCAAAAGAAAGGTCAGAGGCAGGAAAAAGGAAGGGAAAGAGGTGAGAGAGAACTGAGTCTCTTTTGGAGATAGCTATGCCCTTCTTATGAAAATCAGTGCCTGTGTTGTAGGGCAAAAGCACTGTTTTTACATCAGAGCAGAATTTATTCAGGAGTACAGTCAAGCTACTGCAGTGCATCTCTACAAGTGACCCCCCGCCCCCAGCCACCAGCTTACAGGCTGTGTGTGTTGGGCAGGAGCAGTATGGTGTTTTGCAAGCTACACTTTTGATTTCACAGGAAAACGTACTGGTCATTAGAGGCATGGTGGGAAAGGCCAGCCATTTGCTTACGCAGAGGAAAGCCTGCAGAAGTCTGCAGCACTGCCTCCTGATCACACTCCCATGGCTTATTAGCAGGGAAGCTGCACACTACCATGGTGAACTCGCAGCTTACTGGTGGAGCCAGTTTTGATTCCCTCAGTCAGGGTGTGGGGAGACAATTACAAGTAGTTGAGTCAAAAGTCACTGAGTCATTACGGTCAGCTGAGCCAAAGTAACTGAGACATCTCTGTTTTAGCCTCCTGGCAACATGACAGTGGTTCAAACCAGAAGTCTTCTTCCCAGTTGGCTAACAGCACTCCCAAGGACTTGATACAAATGGTAATTTGTTAAGCGTGGTCACTCAATTCCTTACAACTGCCCACAGATGAAGAGTGGATAATATGCAGTGCTAAATGCCCTTCAAAGCTAATATATTTATTTCTGGAGGATGATACTACTTGGGTATCATGTTCTAGCCATATGCATTTAACTACTTCAAAAAGCAATCTATTTGTGGCTGCCCTGCCAGAATTTGCCAGGCAATCTGCCATTAGCACCAACTGGAAGCTGCAGTTAATACAGATGCCACAAAGCAAAACAGAAATACCTTTATACTACCAAGGCTCTTGCAACAAGCACACATATTCCATAATTCATCTCCCAAACAGACAAGCAAAAGTTGCTGACCTGCCTTGCTAAATTAAGGCATTACCTCAACCAGAGCACAGGCTGGACATTAACACAAACCATCTTCAGACTGTAGGAAACAAAAAGCAAGACTGTATGTGGTGTTGAAAACCTTGAAAATATGGTGAATTCTACTTTTTCCCTTCCAGCTCAAAACCTAGGTGTACCCCTTTTCTTTCTCCCAGGTCATCCTGAGAATTTTTAGCTCCCATTCATGAAGTCAGTGTCTGTGGTGAGACTGAATTACAGCACTGATGCAAATCAGCACTTCATAGCCTGTGGCATGTGCCATGTGGCACAACACATTTGCTGCCAGTGATCTGCCTTTTGGAGACAAGAAAATCTGTGGGATTACCAGGTTAAATAAGACATGCAAAATAGCCCTCTCTGAAGCAATAAATCTAGGTCCTACCCACAGAAGTTGGGTACCATTTCCAAACTCCAAATCTGGTAATGGTGGGAGAAACAATTTTGTTGTAAGGTTTGCTCTGTGGGGCTTAAGTAGAGAAATGAGACAGCTATACCGTGGGGTGATTGATTTCTTTTCCCTTACAAGACAAGCTCAGAGCAACTCTTTCCAGCAAAGAGGACCAGCAGGAGAAGAGGTCAGCAAGGACCCAGACAAGTCTTCCAGCACAGAAAGAGGAAATAGGTCTGATCCTGCAATATCTGCTGCAGAGAAGTGCCAAAATGAGTGCTGACGGAGGAGAAACATAGAATGAAACTTTCCCTAGCAGCTGGATCCCTGACTGAGCTGTGCCCCAGCATCACTAACAAGCTTCTTAGCAAGGTAGTCCTGGCACACCAGTGTATACTCAGAGCAACTCTGCAAGTTCTCACCAGCAGAAACCAGAAACAACATCTCACAGGGGACAAAACCATCACTACAAAACTATTTTTAACTGCAACATATTAAAAGGAGTTCCATGAAAAGATGAAGCTGCACTAACAGCTGCCAGCTGGCTGGCATCATGTGGAAGCTGCGCAGCTGTTTTGCTGACAGCACCCCAAAGTCCACACCTGTATTTTTGTCTTCCCCTCTCCTTCACTTAAGAGTCAGATTTGCCTTGGCCTGGAAACCACAGATCCTGTTTGCACTGATTTCAGTAGCACAGCTCTTGTGAAGCTGGGAAGACTTTGCAACAGGAATGCCCACCACATCACTGCCTACCTGAAAATCCTAAAAGACTGGAGTAGAGGATTGCAAATTTGGTGGTTTTACCATCATGCTCTGCAAATTACTGGGACAGGTGGCATACAGGAAACCAAAACTTTACTCCAGCTTTGCTATGTGTGGAGCACACGGAGAGCATGGTGAGAGTGTACCACCTGCAAGAAGCTTTACATGATGTCAGGTGTTCATTACGTTGGAAATCTCTGCTCTTAGACCTGTCAGTGTAACATCTATTACCTCTCTATCCCTCCAAAACACCTTCAATAAGGCTTCAATGAGACACAGGCATTCTGCTACCTTCTCCACATGTAGGAACATTTCATCCTAGCAACACACAAAGCTAATTTTAAATGGCACCTGTTAGGTTACTTTACTTCTTTTTGTTACCTTTATTTCATCTTTTCTTTGGAATTAGTGATATCACAGCTGCAGAGCTAAAGAATGTGAAAGAATAAGAGCAAGTAAAGAAAAACAAATTAAAACAAAAACTCTAAAGGAAAAAATCCCCAATAACAATTTTATCCAACATATATGGGAAGACAGCTCAGTTTGATCCTCTCACTGACTTCAGTGGACATTAGATCACCTCAGTAGACTTGTCTAAATTCTCAACTTCACAGCACTAGGATATCCTACTAGAACATTTCCATCTGTATTGCTGAATGAACTCAGTTGAATTACTGCAGAAATTACAATACTTCATTTTAAAGGTCAAGAATTAAATGGTTGATTGAAATACTTATTCTGTCAGTGTCTTCTCTGTACTTAGTTCTCTAATTATGTTGCAAAGTCAAAAGGTTCGAAAGCTAACATTATTTCATGATTTTAAGGACAAAATTCTGCTTTCAGATTCACATACAAATTTTTCATTGTCTGTAACAGAAATTGATTGTGTAGCTGACTTCATTTCAATGTGTTTTACAACTATTTGGCTTTTTTCTTTTTCCGTACTTACATACATGAAATTGTGATTATACTTTCTATTTTATTTTTTGTGGAATTCAAACGATGGCTTAAGATGTATTTGCTGCATTTTTTTCTGTATGGTTTAAGAAAGATTATGGATTTTTCTGCACTCTTGTATTCCTCAGAATACTGAAAGAGTGGCTCTAAGTCAGCAGATTTTACAGTAAGTATGCACAATGACAAAATACTAATGACCAGTATTTACTTTAAACGGTTAAAATTACCTGTATAACAGTGCTTTTGTTTTTGCCATTAAACTTGTGCATATTTTTTAAAACAATACTTTTTAGACTAAAGGCCGGTGACATTTTGATGAATGAAAATCATCTACAAAATAAAGTTGAAAATACTTTTTAGTTGACTACAGGAATTTGTTTTTTTTCCAACTGGCATAAATGACTTTAGGAAACAAAACAAAACACAACACAGACAGAATTTTTTCTAAATGATTTCACAAACTTATACTAATTTATTTCTTATTTCTTGGTCTTGCTGATCAAGAACAAGTCAGCAGATAAGAAGCAGCAGCCAGTGGTAAGTTTGCCTCCTCCATGAAAGGAGGTTAAAACAAGAAGTTGGAAAAAATACTTTAAAATAGAATTCCTGTGTAAGCCTCCCAGGGGATTTACACTCACTGACATGCGCATGTTAAAAACGGTATTTCCAGCCTATCTTGCATTGCCTGAGAACCACTTTTGCCCTTTAAAAATCTGCAATTATATTATAACCCATAAGTAGCTTTCATTTTTGTATTAACACTATAAATACTATGTTAGTATTACTAAACTATTTCTATTGACTTATTTGTAAGAAGAAAAATATATTATATATTTATATATTTTTATAAAGCGAATTAACACTGAAGGGGGTAGGGGAAATAGTGTACAATCACAGTTGATGTGTATTATTGGGCACAAATTCAGTGCTTGAAATGAAAAGAATAAATTGTTCAACTTATATCCCTCTTTCAAGCTGTGTCAGAGGAAGAGTCATAGGAAGCTGACACTATGAAATTGCCAGTATTGGAGTGGCTTGCCATGGACTGGGCAGCTTGCTGGCTCAAGTTGTTACAGATCAGCACCAGCTGGTTGCTCTGTGCTTCTGACAGGGTGCTACAGCTCTGGTAGACACTGAAGTTGGTCTTCCTGCCGGGGATGTTGCCTTTCTCACACATTGTCTTTACCATCTTGGCAAGCTTGTTTTTCCCCAGGGCTTGGCAATTGTACCAGTGAAGCGCGGCCAAGTTGACCACGGGTTTGATGGACAGGTAGAAAGGAGCATCCTCGTAGCGCATGGCCGGGGGCCGCCGCTGGGCGTACTCCTTGTAGTCTTGCACAGGGCAGGTCTGCGGGGAGTGCTGGGTGGCATACACCCGGGAGTCCGTCCCGCCTCGCTTGCTCTTGGTGTTGACATCTCCGTTGTCCGGCCCCATCCACTCCAGGTACTCCAAGCCCGTCTCTGTCACCCGGAGGCGAATGTCTCCCCACTTGAGGGTAGATCCATGGAAACCTGTGCAGTGTCCAAATGCCTTTGTGTTGTTTAGCCAGACAAGGTTCAGCAACCCTTCAGGATTGTACCGGCTCAATAAACCTCTTTTACGCAGAATAAGCTCATCAGCAAAGGTGAGCTTCATGGATTTGTGTGGCTTGTTTCCTTTTCCTTTACACCTCAGCTCTATCTGCTTCTGTTTCAGAGCTTCCTGGGACCTCTTGAACTCCTTATCCCTGGTAATACTGTATCCATACCTGTGCTCTTTGAGATACCGCTCCAGCCCGCACTGATAGTTGGCCAGGCTGTTTGGCTCATACTCAGACCCATCCTTTTGTCTGGCATCCACAAAGAAGGAAGCAAGGTAGGCATCGAGCTCTTTGCAGGGGATGACGTAGATCTCCCGTGTCTCAGAAGGGTACTTGGAGATGAGGAACTCCCGGAAGTTGCGGAGAGCTGTCTGCGTGCTGCGAATAGTCTTCTCGTTCTGCTCCCTGCTGAGCTCTGCCGCTCTCTCATCCTGGTCTGAAAGAGGGAGAAGGAAAAGAAAGCAGAACAAAACAAAAGAAGCAATGAGTTTCTGCAATGCGTCTTTTACTTAAATAAATTTCCTTAAAAAGGAAAAAGAAAAGAAATAAAAATCAATTTCACAAAGAGCGCTGGAAAACATCATTACATACCTGTCACATGATTGAAAAGCCAACTTCAGTTTCACAAATGATGTTACTAGAATATGGCAAAAAAACAATCAAAATGAGTTCATCATGACACTGTGGCACACTTTTGTGCATGAAGATTTGTGGAAAACTCTGGGATTAGAGGCAACCTGCTTATTAGAACAAATGTAAGATAGGGAGCTTTTCTGTGGATTTCAGTGCTGTGTGCAGGGCACAATCCAAGGAATAACCTATTCTGAATTGTTTCATTTGTGAAACCAGAGGTGGTACTGGTTCCAAATTTTTTTTGTTTGTTTTTAAAAAAAAATAAATAAAGCATCATATTTATTACATTAAGAGTTATCTTTAATAGGACACATTTTTAAAGTGCTAAGTAAGTATAGACAGAAATATACAGTACAAAATAATACAGCACAACCTAACAAAGAAGGCTGGCAGCCTTCTACAATGTACTACAAGTACTACAATGCAATGTTTAGTTTACACATATACAAGAATAAAAAATATAGATAATCTATTTCAATATTAGAGGATATTAAAGAAAAAACATCACTACTTAACATGGTTATACAGTTTCTCTACATAATCAGGTAGTGCCTTCACAGTGGAAGTGCAAATGTGACCATTTCTTCTCATTTTGAAGAAAAAACAAAACCTGGAAACAACTTTATATTGCTCTGTAAGACCAAATTAAAAGGTCATTATTATCAATGACATATTAAACCACAGCTCTTAATTAATGTTCAGATACTACCATTAAGACAGTTATTGACAACAGATTTTCAGGCTGATCTTGAGATGAGGAGCATAGAAATAAAAGGTCTTTACTTATAAGTGATGTGGGTACATTAAGACTATTTTCTTACCATGCACAAACTACCCATCTGTACAAGGATGCAATTTACAAGAACAAAGGTGGAATTGTCCTTATGAATGTGACAAATGTTAGTGGTTTTAGAAAATAATGAACAGCAAAAACAAAGAATAAAAATTTGATGATTTGTAATTGCTAACAGAACTTTCTTCTCTTTTCCACTTCATAAGCAGAAGACAGAAAAAAGCAAGTTCTTTTTTGCTATGTGTCCTTACAACACTGATGCATGTGTGTCTCTTTTAAGCCTCTCATTTAAGCCTCTCATTTACCATCAGAGGAATCCCAGAAGAATCTCAAAGAAGAATGTATAGGCACAATAAAACTCACCATGCATTTGCCATCTGACATACACATCACAGTGTACGCTCATATACACCAGTTATAGGAGACCAGCTGAACTTCCCACTCCTTCTGTTAGTCAGGCCAAGTTCATGTGAGGCAATGTAGCACACCTACACTTTGCCCAGACATTGCCCCCCCTCCCAGCCCACTCTTTCCATCCATATTCTCAGGTGTTTTGTGAGATAAGTAAAATTCTTAGAAAGGCTGGACGCTACAAAATGTCTGCATGGTAAATGCTGGCAATAGGAAGAGAAATGGCAATGGCTGCTTTCCCATTCAATGAGCCTGGGAGAGATGCTTCCCTCCTGGTAAACTCTCCCCAGACCTCCAGTCAAAGTGCACCAAGTTACTCTGTCTCTGATGGCTCATCTAACACACCAGTGTAGCATCAGAGTATCTCACCAATGGGAAAGAATTCAGCCTTGTAAAGGCTTGACAGAAAGCCCAAACTAGTCTACTGACAGGGGAGAAAGCACAGAAAGAAAGGTGTCTTTATCTCTTTCCATGGTCTGTTTTTAATATTTCATATGGTGCACAAATTTCTAGGCACACCTGAAATGGGTGGTGTGAGCCACACACCACACATTGCAACAGCAGCTTCCCCTTCCACTTTTCTACACAGTGGCTGCATCCAGGCCTGCAGAGAGTTGCTCTCATCACCTCCATTCAACAGCTGCAGAGACAGGGGCACCGACAGTGACTTGCCCCAGGTCATGCCAGCAGGCCTGAAACAGGGCTGAGCTTGGGTCCACAGTAGCAGTTCCTGTGTCTTCACTGTGAGGTGCCTGCTGCATCCAGAGCACTCAGTGAAGCCTGCTGAGGGAGGTCTTCACCCCCTCTGCAAAGCACAGAGAATGGAAGGTCAGCAGCCAAAGCCTTTAGAGGCTTCTGCTGCCATGAAATATGCTGCCACAGGGCACAGAAGGTCAATCTGCAGGTATTCAAGGGGTAAAAGGAAATGCAACTTGTCTGTTTCAAAAACTAGTCTTAATACTGATGTGCATCAAAGAGCTCCTAGCAGCCTTCATTGAAGTCTCCTGCTTTAAGCAAAGAGTAGGATAGATCCTTTCATTATGGCTAGATTAAGGCTGGAAATAATAAGTCAAAGTTATTTGAAGCTTAGATCATTTACTCCAGTACCTTTTTCAGTGCACTCACCACCACGTATTGTAGCACTGTGTAAGTAATCAGCACTTTGACTGACAGCTCACATTTTAAATACTATTTCTGCATAAACAGCACATATAATAGCTTAGTTTTAAACATGTCATCAATCACTATTTCCTAGAAGATGGCTTGTCACAACACAGCAGTGACACCCCGTCAGTCATTTATGTTATGGCAATTTTTTTTAATCTGCAAAGGGAATTGCCATCTACAGCTAACAGTTATAAAATCCATGGTGAATTAAAGACCCCTCAAAGTTACTGAACAAACTAGTACCCTAGCAACACTATATTCCTGCAGTGCTCACTACTCCACAATATAGGTGAGAAATGTTAGACGGCAGGTTAGATCTTTTAGCAGCCACGTTAGCAGTTACATCAATCGGAACTGAGAATCCAGCCTGAACTTCCAGCAAATTACTCTTTCTATGAAAGTGCTCCAATAACAGGGGTATCAGATAGCATGGGAGTAATGCAGTAATACAGTGAGACTCAATGGACAGAGTCAAGAGACCATCAGTTACTAAGCTACCACGGATTGGCTGGGCCACTACCATTTCCAGCACATGCTGTTTGTCTGCAGCAAAAGTAGATCATGCAGTTCAGCCCTTCTTAACTAACCTAGGATTGCTTAGGAAGGAGACATAACTTTTCATGTCAGTAAAATCTTACTTCTTCATTTAACCAAGGAGAAGTCAAAGTGGTGAAAGCACTTACCCATCTCCAAATACCAAAGGAAAATAAACTGTACCCAAACAATCTTTTAGTATCTCCAAACTTTGTGTCTTCAGTTAATTTCATAATCTTCTTCTTTAGTCTACCACTTGGATCATTAACGAAACTGCCGCCTAAGACTGGCTCAACGCTGCATCCCTTCCATGCAGCCTTTGACAGGATAAGGCGAACTCAAAAATTATTCCTTGGATGCAGTCTGTAAATGGGCCTTGTAAAATTCTTATAATAGACCTATCTAGTCTATACCTCTCTACTTTATCTGCAGGAAATAATGTGGAGTAGGATTGAAGACCTCACATTTGCCTGGACATTTGGTATTGATTGTCTCTGCTCTACTCACATGGCCTTGCTATCTCATCATCGAAGAACATTAGATTAGTGTAATGTCACTTTGTTCCTGACAAATTTATCTGGACTGAGGGATAAAGAAAGACTAAATTAAAGGTAATTCAGTCATTAAGAACTCACAACCAAAAAGGACTTCAGATGTCAGATCTGAGAAACTGGGAAAACTGCTGAGGTACAGGACTTCATCCTTAGGTCTGGGTAATGAAAGTGAATGTTCTTGTTCTGACACAAGAATGTTTCCAATATAACAGTTTCCAGATGTCTGCATGGTCTCACCTTGCTGCATCTTGTTGAGCAGAGACCAAAAGCTCCTCTAACCAGAGCTTGCCCATTCACTTCTTCTTCTATAGTCTTGCTGGCAACTACAGAAAACACAGCTGGGTACATATATCAGTTCCCTAACTGCTGCAAACATAGATCTGTTTGCTCCGCGAGCTCATAGTAGCGTCAATTCTTCAGTGTGTAGGGGGATTCAAAGACTGACAAAGTACAGAAGAAAAATCACTAGGGGCACCTAAACTCAAGAAGACATCTCTGAATCATGAAGGCCCTGAGCTGCAGTATGCTAAAGGATGAGACAGAGGGGTAGTGTCATATATGTTTGCACTTTTCTTATAGTCTTCTCTGGGAGTTTGTTGCTAGCCACTGCGACAGATAGATATTCTCATGTTATGGTCTAGTTTGTCTTGATTAGTAAAAGAGTGAGAAACTACCAACTACAATCATGCCAGGTTGTCATTAATGTCTTTTTCTTGTAATAACACAACCTTTGGAGTAGGTAGTGCTGTTACCTCTGTTTTACAGACCAGGAGCAGAAACAGAAAAACTAAACTGATTTGTTTTGCAGTCCCACATGGTTCTGCTCTTCACCTCATGAAAACAAGGACCTGGTTAGAGAAGTTGTAATCCCTATCTTGTCCCACTTAGGGTTTTATTTCCAAGAAAACTAGGATGTGTCAGAGGAAGCTCCTGCCTTATTATAGTATCGGGGCAAACTCCTGATCGGGTGCTCAAGTTCCGTAGTTTAAAGATAGCCAAAGTGAAAAGTAACATGACAGGGATTACACAGACAACACAGTGGGACTAGAATGTCCCAGGGTAGACCACAACCATCCAATGATCCTTCTTATAGCGCAACAGCTGTGTTCTGATCTTTTCATAGTCTAATTTTAATACAGCCAAGACTCATCATTATCACTTGTGTTATAAAACTCTAAGTTGTTTTTATTTCAATTTGCACACATACACACACTCAAAATAATCAGTTCTTACTGAAGCTGACATACACTCCTCTGTGATTGTGTATGGCAGAAGGAAAGGTACTTCCTTATGGTTTTCATTTCAGAGACGCAGATCATTAATGTTCAGAGAGGATTTGTAGCATTAGTGGGAGTCATGAACCTGAGTTATTGCTATAAGCAGTCTCAAACTCTTCTAAAGGTAGGCAGTGAGATCTCAGAATAAATACAATTTTAGATGTACAATGGATTTTGTAGATGATAATCATATCACCAAAGTCTTCTCTGCCTTATTTTTAACCTGATCAGAAGAATGTTTCTGTGGCAGACTTGCTGCCCCCAACAATGCTTGCACTCAAGTGAGAAAAACCACATAAACCACACACAAGATGTCACATACTTCATGGAGCTGGTGTCCAAGCACCAGCATTTTGCAAGTTAGCTCCAAACTCTGCAATTACTGAAAAGTAGTGGTATCCAACCTGTGGGCCATGGCCGTAAGCACCAACATGATTAATGTAACCCACAGCTTGCTTCTGCATCCTCTTCCTTCTGTTCCTTCCGAATGCAAGATGGCAGCTGTTGACAAATGAAGTTCTCAAGTCAGCACCACACCATGGTGGGTAGCAGCTACCCTGCTGTGCATGAGCTCTTCTTACAGCTGGGGAAAGGCTGGAGGACGATCTAAATGCACACACCCAGGAGTGGCATACAGCTCACTTGCCAGGCATGGCTGCAAACTGCTGTTGTACTACAATGTGCATGCATTTGCTCACTGCCATCACACAAGCAAAGCCAGTCCCAGAATATCAATGGTCTTTCTTCATGCAAAAATTCAAAAAATTTTAGCAGAAAAAAAGAGGGCAGATAACAAGTAAGTGAGTATGGAAATATTTATACCCTGAAATGAGAAGTAAGGGTCACTAAAATAAATCTTAGTCATCTGTATATTTTTGCAAGGTACAGAGCATCCTGATAAATGGATGCTCATTCAGACCCTAGTACTGGTTTTCAGTTTGTTCTGATATTTTCTGCTTTCTTGACACAACAGCAATTGGACTGTAGGCAGAGTCAATAGGAAGATTCCCATGAATTTTAATTGGGCCACTACATCATTCTCAAATGCTAGAAAATTTGGAGGCAGGATCTACAAGGGATTAAGAACTTAAATTCTCCAGTTGGCTGGATCAATCTTTTACACAGGAGATACTAGCAATGAGTGGCTGACACACCTGAGGGCTGTGCTGCCATTCAGAAAGACCTGGACAGGCTGGAGAGTAGGGCAGAGAGGAACCTCCTGAGGTTCAACAAGGGCAAGTGCCGAGTCCTGCCCCTGGGGAAAAATAACCCTAGGCACCAGTACAAGCTGGGGATTGACCTGCTGGAGAGCAGCTCTGCAGGGAAGGACCTGGGAGTGCTGGTGGATGACAAGTTGACCATGAGCCAGCAATGTGCCCTTATGGCCAGGAAGGCCAATGGTCTCCTGGGGTGCATTAGGAAGAGTGTTGCCAGCAGGTCGAGGGAGGTGATCCTGCCCCTCTACTCAGCCCTGGGGAGGCCTCATCTCGAGTACTGTGTCCAGTTCTGAGCTCCCCAGGACAAGAGAGACATGGAGCTACTGGAGAGAGTCCAGCGCAGGGCTACAAAGATGATCAGAGGGCTGGAGCATCTGCCCTAGGAGGGACGGCTGCGAGAGCTGGGCCTCTTCAGCCTGGGGAAGAGAAGCCTGAGGGGGGATCTTATCAATGTATACAAGTACCTGAAGGGAGGGTGCCAAGGGGATGGGGACAAACTCTTTTCAGTTGTCCCGTGTGACAGGACAAGAGGCAATGGGCAGAAATTGAACCACAGGCAGTTCCGCCTGAATGTGAGAGGGAATTTCTTCCCTGTGAGTGACAGAGCACTGGCACAGGTTGCCCAGAGAGGTCGTGGAGTCTCCTTCTCCAGAGATCTTCAAGGCCCGCCTGGATGCAGCCCTGTCTAACATGCTGTAAGGTGACCCTGCTTGAGCAGGGAGGTTGTACTAGATGATCTCCAGAGGTCCCTTCTAACCTTACTGATTCTATGATTCTATGAAAGATTAATGAAGAGCATAAATCAGTAGTGCTCCAGGGACTTCAGTTAGCTCCCTGCCTTTCCCACCTGGCTGTAATGTAATACTTTTTAACAATTTCAAATCAAAGGTTCTGGAAACGAACTTTCAAAATCTAAAATGTTTTAATTTGTTCTAAATGTGATCTTCAAAATATCTAGATGTTGGTTATAGGTTTTGGCAGGGCTAGTGGAAAAGAGAAAGTCCATGCTTATTTTACCTCATATTTCACTTCAGCCACAGAAGACTTAAGTGATATTTCTGGGATATGAGATGATATCTGGCTTCCTACTTTCTTTTGACTCTGAAGCTGCTCTGCAATGCACTGGTATGACTTGCTGACTACATAAAATGGGATGCATTTCCTCTGTATCCCAGCAGTGGGGCTATGCAGTTCATGTTTACCAAGATCCACTTAATTTCCCATCCTCCATTTAGCAAGAACACATATTTAACTTCAGCTTTGCCAGGACTGCCCAACATCATGCACTACTTCCATGGCAGGAAACTACAGCTGCTCCCCAAGGCACAGCAGAGAGAGCAGGAGAAGTAGATCTTTTGCAAGAGCACCAGAGAGAAAACAATCTGGTACTAAGTTGATGTCCAGGCAACACTTACTCACAGTTTAGAGCTGGACTAGTGCCTGCCTGCCATTGTAGCTGCCCAGGTCCAAGTTAATCACCTGGACTGGATGCAGCTCCAAGTTTAGGTCTCCTATCTGAGTTGTCTGATATTTACATTTTAGTTATTACCTGCTTTAAAAAAAAATCCCTCGGACTTTTAAATAATTGACTGAGATCCAAGAAACCAAATCTTCATAGATGCATAGGATATATAAACCATGCTGGAGTTTTCTAGGCCACAAATCTAAAAACATTAGGAACTTTTTCAAAAAATGTGAACTCCCTTTCCTTTCAAAATAACTGACCACACTTTCTTCAAACACCTTCATTTCTAACATATAATTCCTCCTCTTTAAGAGCATAAGTTAAAAACTTAAGGCAGACTGGTGAAATCTGAGTGCTGCTGGAAGTGGTAGGTGGCAAAATGCTACCAACAATGTAAAGCAAACATAAATATATACCAGCTGAATAATATGCAGCATGCTTTATTTTGAGCATGTACGTTTATATTCAGTAGTACAATCTTTTAATAATTTCCAAATAAAACTGCGGTTTGTGGCTACCTTCCTAGAGAAAATTCAAAGTAGTAATTTCAAGTTAAAGCTAAAGGTAAACCATTTTTGGTCACAAATTTTTCTTCATGTTAAATATTTAACGGTGGAAAATACATTTCCTTTTTAACCAGGATTTTTAATAACAACAGTGAAATGTTCCCTGTATCAAAGCACGATCTGTGACAGAAGAAATTAAAAGAGTATGCCTACTTTACCCCAAGACCTGGAAGCTGGATGATACACTGTAGAAGTGAAGCATTCATTTTCCAAGAGGAATGGGTTTCCTTGGTACTAGTTTAGAAAAAGTGTTGTACACAGATTCTCAGCGGAATGCCTGTTTTAATCTCAAATGAGTTCAACAAAGCATATAGAAAGTGCTTCTGGAACTGTGGTCCCTGCACATGTTTACAAAATGTAGAAATCAACTGGATTTAAGTCATCACATTTATATGGCAGAAGAGGGGCATGACTGACTAAAAAGCATGTATGTAAGAGGACTAGACTCAAAATTTGCTATGAGAAAAAAACAAAAAGCAGGACTTCAAAATCAAAAGAGAAAAACCTGATCTTCACAGAAACTCTTCCTTTGTTGAATTGAATTCATTATTTAAAAATTAATCAGGAGCTATGGAAAAATACAATCTTATGGAAAACCCCTTATTTCTTATAAGGGACAATATTTTCCATAAGGTTTTCACCTTTAAATGTTCATACTTGGAAAGTCAGATTTATATGTATAAATAGATCTTGCAAATGCAAATCACTCAGCTAGCAATGTAATGGCCAGGTTTACTAGCACAAAACCACAGGCACCAATTTATATGTCATTTTAGAAAATTTGGCCCATGGAATTTTGTGCTACAGCAACCTTTAAGATGAGGTATTTCTACTCATTATAGAACCTGTACAAAAGCATTACACTGCTGCTTATGTTGGTGCAAATAGTTTCTTTCCAAGATCAGTTTTTGTACCAGAAGCAACATAAAAAAAGAACTCTGTCTCCAGGCCTATTTGTGCAATCTTTATAACAACATGCTTAAACCAAGTAGGGTAGTAATTACTGAAGACACTTCCCCTGGGCTCCTGTATTACTATGGGCCAAATCAGCCAAATAATATGTCATTTCATTCCCTAGCACCTGTCTGAAGTTACAAACCCCATGGAAGGTGACTGGGAAACAGGACCAAATACATATCCCCTTACAGGTTAGTCTTCTCTTTATTCATCACATCGTGCCACCAGAGTTTATCATGTTCTTGAATATGGCCTTCTACTAGCTTTAAACTCATTGCATTTGGGAGCTTAGATAATGTTAAACAGCACAGTAGAGAAAGAAATGCAAAAGGTCAGAAAGGAATGAGTGAGGCTACAGGGTTTGCCTGCTTGTGATTCACTCCAGACAGCAACTCAGAAGTAGCGTTGGGAAACGAGTGGGGAATAAAGAGAAAGAGGAAAGATCGAACAAAGAAAGAGATGTAAAAATAAAATCAACACTGAAGAGAAAGATAAAAAAACAGATGAGGCTGTTCATCATCTGAAATCTAACTGTGTATCACTATTTTGGAATGAAGCAGTCTAACTGGGGCACCAAGCAGAGAAAAGAAAAAGGGAGTATGTAATAAATATTTTATTACATTAGTCACAATAGGCTGCACTTCAGTCTTGGCCAAAGTGTATTCTTAAATCAAATTTAGAATGTGACTGCAGTTTCAGGAACATGAGGCCCTCACGACTGTAATTAACATAATAAATCTTGCCGTGGAGCTTTGTAGAAAGGCTGACAGTATTTGGTTGATAAACTGCTTATTAGAGACTGCAGACATTCCTCCCTCTATTTTCTTATATTGCCATTGGTAATGAATCAAAAGGTACCCTTTTCTGTACCATCTAAATTATCTACTGCAGGATGCTTGAACTGTATAAGCTCCAGTATGAGTGAAGCAAGGCATGCAGGACTCTATAAAGAGCTCACCATTTATAACACTGTCTAACTAGTTTCAACACACATATTTAATGCCTGTATTTCCTTCATCTTCACTTGGTCAGAGAGCAAAATTTAAGCACCAGCTTTTTACAAGATTTTTAGAAAGAGTCAACTGTTACACTTAAAAGCAAAACAGTTTCTAAGGTGCATTTTTCAGCCTGCTTTTCTGTATTGAGCCTGTGCTGACATTCTGTGCCTCTCTGCACTCTCCAAAAAAACCCAGTGCATTTGAACTTCACTTAAACCTTTGCAAATACAACTCTCATCATATCTGGAAGCAGTAGAAGTTCAAAGACATAAAGTTCCTACTAGCTTGATAGAGAATAAACAGCTGAGCAGAGAATAGGGATGTGAATACATCCCAGCTGAAGGAAAAACCTCAGGCATTAGTTCCTCTGCTTGGCAGCCGCACAAACACCATCACTGGCCAAAGCACACACACTTTGCCGCAGACTAGCCACAGCACATCCAGGCATTTGCCAGTCCAAGGAGTCCCAGAAGGCATGGGAACAACTGGAAGTTCTGCACTGAGAGGAGATTAAGAGATAAGGAGCATGTATTTGTCATAAATCAGACGTCATTTGTCTGCTGCTCATGGAACAACTTGTGGTTTTTGTCCTTGAATACATGCCTAAACTTACTTTATTATAATCTAATAAAATAGATATTTAGCTGCATCTTGCAGTTCTATTTGAGTAAAATTTATTGAAATAGACTGAAGACTTCTAAACTTTTTCTAGCTGTCCACAAACACACAGGGTACACAGCTGTCTACTGCTCAAAATATTGTTATTATCTCTCTCCTACTGTTACATTGCAAACTTTTTCCTATCTAGTTTGTATTGTTATTTTCATAAAAATAATTTGTTCTTCTGAATGGTATGTGAGCAACCAGTTCCCCTGCTACTGAATGAATGCATACTAAAAATGGCATACTATAATACTTGCAAAAGGTGACACAGGTAAAAGTTTTATGGATGTAACTATGGATGTATATATTTATGACTATTTTGATAGGTACTAACACAATATATAATCAGACATATTTAACAACTTTGCAAGTGAACGTTAAGTGAGACAGGTTGTTTATCAAACTGTAAGGTTTCTGAGGACTATCTGAAACCAGGAGAGAGGAAGGAAAGACAAAAAGTTGTCTCTTTTTATAAAGCAAAAAAAAAAAAAAAAGAAATGGGAAACAATGAGCAAAATGCAAAGCATACAGAAAGAATGCAGAACTATTTTTCCTGTCTCTTAATTTGTCTTCTTGGCATTATAGTCAGTACAGAGGGCAAGCCCAAAACAATTAGCAGGATGAGTACCATATGGTTTTTTAACATTTCTTGTGAACAAATGACAGAAAAAAATCCCCTAACCTGGCACAACCACATATCTAAAGGATGGAGCCCTTCACATTCACAGGAAGAGTGCTCCAAGTTGTAGGCTGAATGAAATTAATGCGCACGAAAAAATATCCACACTTCTTCTGAACTTCTCTGGTTCATTCATACAGCTGTCCTTACCAGCCACAGCACTAAGGCAGCAATTAGGCAAATACAGGTAGCAGAGGGGTGCAAGTAAACACTCAAAAGAAGTAACGTATTCAGAGATCACAGAGATACAAGTCCTTCCATAGCTGTTACAGGCTGGATCTTTGGGTACAGCTGCATCCTCTTTGAAATGCTCAGCAATACAGCGCATTCAGATTTGCATTGGAGTGATGTGACCTGGTTCAGAGCAGCTCAGAACTGAATTTTTCCTTCTCTGAACAAAACAGAAGGCCACCTTTTTTTTTTTTTTCTTTTTTTTCTCCATGTGCAAATTAGCAACTCAGCGATTAAGTGTTACTCCATGGTTCTATGGTTTCAAGTGATGTTTTCATCATGCAGACCTAGTTAATGAAAAGCAACAACAGAACACGTCACTGCCCGCCTAAACATACTCTGAGTTAATCCACAGTTTCACATACAATATTTCTCTCAGTGTGTGTGCACTTACTGTAATTAATGTTAATGGGAGTCATAAGTATATGTCAGATGAAAAATGTAGCCATTGCACTTAATGGCCTATGTGTAACTAAGCACATACATAAAGCCTTTAGTGTACAGACCAGCGCATTCACTGCCAAAGACAGTACCAAAGACAGAGCCAAATTTAGCGACAAGCAAACAAGAGTAACTGCCCACTACCCCCAAAATCACTATTGGGTAACCAGTACAGAGGTAGAAGCCAGAAAGGGCCATAATCTGCAGTCACTGCCTCAAGTTACCTCAAATTAAACTTACATAGGTTGCACGAGGGTTTCTGCAAGAAGAGCTGGGTTCTCAGCTGGCAGACTGGAACCTCAGCCTTCACTCTTTAACATCTTGCAAAGACTGCTTGAAGGAAAATGCCCTTCTGGAAATCCTGCTTTTCTGCTCTCAGAAGACAGATTCACTTTCCTTGGGGGGATGTGTCCCTCAAGGGTTTAAGCTCAATTCTCAGCAATCATTATGTCTGTGTTTTATCATTCACTACACATTTTTCTGTGGAATAACAGGGAATACAACCCTATTATTGCAACATAGAGCAATACACATTTCAATAGGTTCATAGTATATTCTGCAGGGAAAAATTGCATTAATTTGCTTACTAAAAATGTCCATATAGAATCATTAAAAGTACTGAGGGCTGAGAACTTAAAATTATTAAGAGGACTGAGTAGATGATCAACCAAACTGGCTTTTGCAAGATACTTTGAAGATGGGTTTTTTTTATTAGCCAAAGTACACTATGTTAGCCCCTGCTCCTGCAGCCATCTACTTGTGCGCACCAGTAAGTTAGGAAGATCAAAGGCATTATGCCCAGATTCAAGGAAGTATCTTCAGACAAAAGAACGGCTGGGATACGTTCAACCTATTTAAACAGTGCCTTGACCCAGGATACTGATGACCAACTCGGTTTATACATCAAATGAGCAAATCACAGCATTGTGAAGCCACAGACAATACTACCACAATTTCAAGAGGAACAAGATTTTCCATGTGGGTATAGAGTACTGTTCCTTCAATAAGGAGTTGGAAAGAGTTAATGTTGAGTTTCCAAATGTGCACATCATGGTAGATATTAGGCATGACAGCTTAAACCAGATCTTGTGCTCTACCAGTCCAGTGCTATTCCAGGGTCTGGAAATGTCACCAGTGTAAACTAGACTGAATCCACATAATGAATGCAGACCTAGAGCAGCACTTTGCATGTATGGTCTCCATTATTCAGTTTGATTCCCTGCAGCTCTACATTAATGATACTAACATCAAACATAAATGGTCCTCTCTGCAGCTTATCTGGAAAATATTGCGACCAATATTATTAATCCCGCTTCCAGAAAGATAGATGTCCCAAAAGTAATTTTAAGTAAATTTGTGACCAGTGCAGAAAATTAGATACATATACACATACACTCATCAAACAGCAAGCTTAAAATTCATTACCATCTAACAAAAAGTAATAAACTTTCTAATCTCTGTATGTAGGCCAATAAATATCCTAGACCTGCCTCACTGGAAAATTGTAATTAATTCATGGAAGGTGTCACTGTCATTTTATATACTGCATTTGAATGACCTATGTATAGCTGCCAAAAGAAGAAGAAGAAGAAGAAGAAGAAGAAGAAGAAAACAACAAAAAGTCATTTGTCCTTTTTTTTTTTTAGAGGACTCTCAGACATGATGTTTGGAGATGTTCACTAAAAAACTACTTCAAATGTTTAAAGATATTTTTCAAAGCTAATGTCTTGTGCTGTGGAAATTCCATGTAATATTGTGAAAATTTGGCATAATTGTAGAACATGCACCTGTAACAGCCACATAGCTCTGAGATGAATTTCGTTGTGCAGCAGCATCCCTGACTTCAAGAAAAGTGTCAGCCTTGCAGGAGAGACTATCCTCTCATAAAAGAGAACTTACTGTATGGCATCAGCCTGCATCCTGAAATTACTCTTTGGACCCACTATTTTGAATAAATGCCAAATTCAGCTGTGGGAGGGGGGCTTTAACAACCAACCATTTCACACCAAAAATGCATTCTGCTATGGCTATCCACTATTTTAGGGAGGAATAATCCCCTAAAAACAATAAAAAGAAGTGGCTCGGTAGAGGCTGCATAATTAACACACCCGGGAAGATGCTGCAGACTCACTTGAAGAGACCACTTTAAAAAAAAGGAACTAGCCATCAATGGAAAGGGGTGGGGGGGAGGGTAAGGGCTTTGGCTCAGCCTATACAGTTCGTAACTTCATGGTGTAATACCTACATATAATGCCAACTGTCTATACAGCTGCCTAAGCCCTCTCAGTCCACACACACACACAAAAAAAAAGAGATAGATGTTGGGCTTTTAGCCTGGACTGCTCCTTTGTGGGATTTTTAACTCACTGCTCAATTTTCTGATCACCTTTAATTTTCGAAATGTGTGATTCTTATTTCTCTGGTAGGCTCCCTTGGTCAATGACAGATCTGAATACAGAACTTGCATGCTCTTGAAATGCACATTTCTTTCCCACAGGTGCTATAGATGATACTTTCGTATGAGCATGAAGGTGAGCCTGTGGATGCCACAGTCAGTCAGCAAGGTCTGCAGCAGCACCACCACCACCATCTTTTACAGGACATGCATGTGGGAAGTGACAGTTCCCTATTCCTGGCTCCTAGCAGGGGCAGGATTCAGGAGCCTGGGCTTAGGAGTTGCTGCATCTACATTTGTGTCATCAGCAGCTGCTGGCCTCTTTGCAGGGCACCCTCACTTGGCTCCAGACAAGTGCTGACTGTTTCACTTGGGAGAGGAAAACATAGCTCTGCCCATACTTTTCCACAGAGACCACTGGTGCCTTTCAAGCCAGGCAGAATAACCAGCAGCAGTAGAAACTTTTATGTGAACAGTTTGTGAAGTGCTCTAACAAGAAAGAATTATTAAGGCAAAAGGCTTCTCAGTTTTGCTCTTGAAGATCCAATTTAACAGTCTGGTTCAACACTTTTCAGCAACTATCCTAAATATATCCTCCACTTAAGCATCTTTTATTGAAAAAAGCTAGACATTTTCAGTGCGTATTTCAGTGCTTCCAGGATCAGGATCTTTTAGCAAGCACTGCTCTGTGCTGTGCCAGTCATGATAAAATACCTGTCATTGTGCTTCTGTTTTATTTTTTAAGCACTGGAAAAATTCAAACAAGAATTTCTGTATTCAGAACCATTACTTTGCTTAGCTGGACAAAAAATACACTCAAAAATTTTTATTGGTCTGTTTCATGTTAAAAGAAATTCTAGCTGCACTGCAAGCACAAAAAGTAGATGGTGAGATACAGCAAGCTCACTAAGAAGGAAATAATTAATCTACAAGGAAAACAGCAGTATTGAAAGGTCATGTGTGTTAGTTCTGCAGAACAATTTATGTGAAAATGGCATTCTCCCATCATGGAGGCAGCTGAAAATAGTTTGCCCAAGCTTTACTGTTGCTGTTAAATGCTTAAACCTCTCATAGATACAGGAAATATTTCCTCAGTTGCTATTGGCCTCATCCAAAAAAAAGACACTCCCAGAAAGCATCCTGACCTCAGAGGACAGGTCCTGTATTCCCTGTCTGTCTCAGCACAGACAGACTCATCAAAAGTCAGAAGCGCATGTCTGAGCCCCTCCAGTGTTAGTGTCTCCCTCGACTGCTGCACTTTCTCTCCTCTGTAGGGCCCAGCCTGATTTATCCCTCCTCTCTTTTCTTCCTTGGAGACCCATAAATAGTAAAATGAAAACAGATCCACACTTAAACAGGACAGTTGCAAAGACCACACAAAGAAAAACAAATCTCTAATCAAAAACATCATGTTCAATGATCTTCTGTTTCCCCAGGATAAAGAGGTGCCCAGTACAGATGTCTCAGATTTCCTTTGCTCTCTTCCTATGTTTTCAGACACCTGGAATCAATAGAGGCCTATTTTCTTCCTTTATATAACAGTTTTGTAAAACACACCATTTTACACAGAATAAATTTTGTTTAAGAAACCCTTTGGTGCAAGGACAGCACAGCATTTACTTTACAGTGGTCTTGCAGAACTGGTTGTCTTCTTTTCACTTCTGCTTCTTATCTTTTGCCTTTCTGCCTTTCACGTGGGACAACAGGGAGGAGGGGAAGATTCTGAGTCTGAAGAGAGTGGTGATGCTCTAGAATGCAATGGCTTACTGAAATGGCCACTTTCTCCTCTGTTATGACACCCTGTCTTGCTTAACAGTTATGTTCTATGGTATTTTAAATCAAAAATATTTGTTTAAAAGAAGTGTCAATAATTTTCTGTGACACAGCTCTTCTTGCTCAGAACTGCAGAGAATATTTCCAACTGTTTTGGAGCTGAACTGAAAGTGTTCAAATTTAATCCATAAAACTGTTGGATCCTAAATACAGTGGATCTTCATGAGGGAAGAGTTTCAACTCCCTTCTAGCCAGGGGTGAGGAGCCTCCACAGACTGCATGGAAGCTATCTTTATTCCACATGTTGCACTGGATGCATGTGCATCTTTTATTGCAGGCATACAATCCAAAACCCATCCCCAAACTTTTCCCGAACAATCTACACTCAGTGTGAATGCACGTGAATGCTCTCCTCCAAAATGTATACATATATTGGAATATTTCTGCCGGTATATTTCTCCGGGTACCGCAAGGAGTTCTGTTCAGGAGAGATCCATGGTAAATACGGGGAACAAGGCAAGAAATCAAGCAAAGCAGTAGCCTAATGTTTTGCATACACAGTTGCTTTGTTTTACAAACATCTAGTATTTATGACAGCAAGAAGACCCTTCCACATGACAAGTTCACTGCTGGTCTTCAGGGTTGCAAAGAGTCTGGGCATGAGCCTTCTGTGCCTGGCGGAAATTACAGCTAAAGAAAATGCATATAGAATCTTGAAATGGTGATAAATGCACTTCTTAGGTACAGCAGACATCTAAAGATAATACTTGCTGAGTCTTCATTTCAGAGTTCTTCTGCAGGAATTAATAACTCAATAAATACTTCCTGTAGCAACTGCCAAATTAGAACTAGTTTTACAATTTCAATTTTTAAAATTTCCTTATCATGCTCTGGACCCAGATGATAAAAACAAACACTTGACCATATTGCCCATCTGGATTTGTCCTTTTCATGTTCCTGTTCTGCTTTTAAATATAATCCTTTACAATACAGTAAAATAAATTAATACCAGCCTCATAAACAGAACTTCCAGAATAAAGGATCAAAAACATTAGTTTATCATTTAACAACTTTGGAAATATCATTTAATAACTTTGGTATTTAATAACTTTTGGAAACAGACAATTAAAAGTATGGGTGGCCAGGGAAACCCATGCTGCAACATCAGAAGGCAATGGCAGTGCAAGAGGTGGTTAATCAACTCACTAGCTTCCTTCTTCTATATTCAAATTATAATGATCTAATTTTCTGTTTCTAAATAAGCCAGACCCTTGCAACGTACAAAAAAAAAAATGCTATGTTATTTTGTAATTACATAGATCAGCACTTATAACTTTTAGTTCAGCTACTGGAGCCAGCAAGAAATCAATTATGGGACCTAAGGGTTTACCAGTGGACTTCAAACTTTCTATTCCAACACTAAGCAACTATCTCACTCCTAAAACAGTTTAATTTCATTTGACCACACTCAGCAACAAATCTCCCTGGAGGCAGGCTTCAGGAGTTGTTCTAGCCAACAGTCATCAATCCTTGTATTGAAATTATAAATACAGAGATCTATTAGCAATTATCTTAAGAGTTCTTGGAGATCTTAAATAAAGTTTTGTAATTTTCTTTGACAGAGTTATTTGTCTTGTGTTACATTCATCCTTGGCACAGTTCCATTGGACTTGGAAGAATTACAACAGGGATTAATTTAGCCCTTCCATACATACAGCTCATGCTTTATATACTTCTAAAAAAAGGCCTTTTTTTTTCTTTCACTTCTTTGTAATGTGCTATCTGACACACTCTTTTTGCTTGCAGTGTAATAGTGATTTAAGAGTGCAAGCTAAACCTACATGTATTGGCAATTAATGAGATTTTGGGGATTTTTTTCTCCCTTACACCTTGTGACATTTTGATGCTCATCTAAAAGCTCCACATTCCTGAGTCCTGTGATCATACAAAGGATCTCAGCTCCCATTTTATTTATACCTACATATGAGAAAAGAGAGAGAGAGAGAGAGACAGAGTAAATAAGGTCCTAGTTCTTCTAATTGCAGAGAAGTACATAAAAACATTCCACTTAAATGCTCTACACCAACATAAAACAATCCCCAGATGTTCCACACTTTATAACGACCAAGCTCAGATAGAGGAAAGGAGAGCAGAAGTTGGCACTATACAAACAGCTGGAACTGCCACTAATGTCAGTCCTGAGAACACAGAAAGACAGTCAATCCACCTTAGATACCGACCATGAAAGGCTGCAATTCCTCTACCACCTTGCTGGTGATGAGAGCACAGAACCAAAACTAACTTTTCACCAAGACACCAGGACAAGTTACATACTAATCTGGGATCCTGATAGACTGAAAAGAAAAGAAAAGAATGGGGAAGAGCTCAGATCTGAGACATGAGAAATCCTTTAGAGCCAGCAAGGTTAAGTACTGCTCTCTCTGCAGGTCATGGCACCATCCATCACTGGCACACATTCAACACTCAGATACAACTTGATAACTGAGGTAGAGGGACATACTGCAATATGCTGAGAAAGCAATAGTGTTTGAGGATAATCTGTTTCCTTTCCAAACTCTCTGTAAGCTGCAAAACATCAGTTAGCACCCTAGCAAGTTTAGCTATCGATTTCAATGCTGGCATTGTGCTGGTACCTGCAGGATATGATTTGCCAAATTTCTGACAGAATCAACATACCTTTAGTCTCACTTAGCAATCAGAATTTTTTTTTCTTTTTTTTCTTTTTTTTATTGTGTGCCTATACCTACTACTCTTTGGTCCTGCAGATTTCGTATATATGGATTTTCAAAATTTTAGAATATCCTCGTGGAAGTCTTTGCTCCTGTATTTACAGTGATAGACTAGCACCTGTTGGACCAAGACATCTGCTGATGCACTGCCTTATTAACCCAAAACACCTCTTCACCCTCAGTCTTCAAGAGGAAGGCAAGTGTTCCTCATAAACACCTCAGCAATTCTGCTTAGACAGTGAGCCTTATTCCCCTGTTTTCCTGTGCAATAAGCCCCATCCTTCTGCTACAGACACTTCTTCCATTCAAGCATCCTACTGATACTCTAGGCTGCATCTACTGCAGTCTAAAGCCACATGTCTCTTAGTCCCTTTCTGTCTTCACTGATGTGATTTACCTTGCTCTTACTGGTTCTTGGCCATAAAAAGTAGACCAAGTACTAGCAAAAGGAAAACACATTAGAGGCTACCTGGCATGTAGAAGACGCATAGATGACCTGCTCTCCACCATTACAAAAATCTCTCCCCTCACAGATGCAGGTTCCCTCATTTATTCTGCAAGAAAAAAAAGGACTAAATAGTACCTTCTTACATTCTTCACTAAAAAAGCTGTAAAAACCAATCTGCAAATTCATAGATGAATACAACCTATTAGGGCTGACATATGAAGTTTTAAAAAAAGTAATTCACTGTATTCCACAATCCTCAAACAGAGACTTGAAACTAACAGGAATTAGTGTCTAACCTTGTTGAATCTTCATTGAATTCATTTTTAAGGCATGAAATTACTTTTGCAAAGTCCCTGCTTACACATTCGTTTGCCAAATTTTAATAAAATAAAGTTTTAAAAAACATATTTAAAAGAAAAACTAGTCTAAAGTTTTAATGTGGCTTAAATTAGTCTAAGCTAACATACATAAATATTTTTGATTTCTTGGAGGAGCTCACTTAAACTTTCATGACCTAACAGGTTACAACGCACAATAACTACCAGCTGTGTCAGACAAATATATGCAAGGACATGTGACTTAACTTAAAACTCAGAGTAATAGTTCTTTGTTGACTTGATCATACCCTTTCATCACAACTTACCACTTAAGGCTCTGATCCTAGAAGACCACATATACACATGAACCAACTGTAGGAACAAAACCAGGAGCAAAACTTCCTATGTTATTTTAGAGTTAAGCAACACTTTGTAGAGACAAGGCAGAATTTAAATTCACTTCTCTGTAAACTATGTAACTGTGAAAATGTGCTGCTATGTCCACTTAGCTCCGAGCAGTAATAACTGGTCTGGCTTCTGAGAGCAGAGAAGAGCTCTCTGAAAGACAAGACTGCTTGCAGGTCTTGGCAATTAAATTAACTTATATTAAATCTTGGCAGTAGCAATATGGAGGGCGTTTGCTTTTTTAATGAGTCTATTGAAAACCAAACACTCTCAAAGGTAACACACACAGAGCTAGATTCTGCCTAGGTTTGTATTCACATTCCCCCAGCTTGCAAATTTGAGAGTGAGCAAGTCATAGGGGCAGGATGGCAGAAACCATCTCCAGCATATACTCAGCCCTGGTGAAGCCTCATCTCACATACTGCGTCCAGTTCTGGGCTCCCCAGGACAAGAGAGACATGGAGCTACTGGAGAGAGTCCAGCGCAGGGCTACAAAGATGATCAGAGGGCTGGAGCATCTGCCCTATGAGGAAAGGCTGCGAGAGCTGGGCCTCTTCAGCCTGGGGAAGAGAAGACTGAGGGGGATCTTATCAATGTGTACAAGTACCTGAAGGGAGGGTGTCAAGGGGACGGGGACAAACTCTTTTCAGTTGTCCCGTGTGACAGGACAAGAGGCAATGGGCAGAAATTGAAGCACAGGAAGTTCTGCCTGACCGTGAGGGGGAATTTCTTCCCTGTGGAGAGTGAGAGAGCACTGGCACAGGTTGCCCAGAGAGGCTGTGGAGTCTCCTTCTCCGGAGATCTTCAAGGCCCGCCTGGATGCAACCCTGTTTAACATGCTCTAGGTGACCCTGCTTGAGCAGGGAGGTTGGACTAGATGATCTCCAGAGCTCCCTTCCAACCTTACTGATTCTATGATTCTATATGCCACAATGAAATGAGACAAACTGAAGAACCACAGAGCTTTCCAGGCAGTACAGACTGGCATTTGGCATCCCTTATCTCTCAGATATAGCCTAGCAGAATCAGTTCTATACCTGGAATTTTGTAAGGTAATTTCCATGGGGGATGTCACACCACAGGGTTACTATGAAGTATCATGTCAAAGATGCAGCCCTGTGGGACTCCCAAAAAGCAATTTGTTTTGCTGTAACTAAGCTAAAGATCATCTAATTCTTCTAATTTCTAACGCTTTGTGGGATTTTAGCTAGTAAAATTATTTATTATGCCCAGTGTTTTATCTGGCAACAAGATCTGAAAGCTCTTTCTGACTATTAGCTTTACTAGATTTAATAATGTTCGACCAGGCTTCAGGGTGCCAGGGCTGGAGTGTCAGCTGGGCTGTTAAAGTCCTTGTCTTCTGGGTTTACGGTAGCTACCCTAGGGACTGCATATAGCCAAAAATATCTTCTTCCACTATTTGAATCTGCTCCGCCTGACCTGAGAGTCCCAGGCTGCACCAGCAGGGCAGCACATTGAGAGTCCTTCTGCGCTTGCCTCCTCCCAGGGATGGCACTGCTGACCGTGGAAGAGCAAAGCCTGCCCTGTCTGCAGCAAGGTAGAGAGACAGCTGGCGAGTCTACTCAAGAAACTGATTTTCACCACATCCCACCGAGGAAGCCTACGGCCAGCGTAGAGTTTTCCTGAAGGAGGTCTGCCACCAGACTATCCTTCAACAGAAGTATGCCATTTTAAGATATTCCTCCTTTTTAAATGTTGCTAACTTTCAGTGCTCTGGCAGCGGGGAGGGAGAACACATACACGGGGAAAATGGGGGAAACTTATTATATAGTGAAACTTCCCGCCAAGATCAGGAAAAAATAATCTTTTTCTTGGGTTAAAGCTTAAGTGCCCTGGGTTTCAGGTTCTGGTTGTCTTTCTCCAGTCTCTCCAGGCTGCTCTGGTTTAGGGGTCACGGATGCTGCACCATCAGGCTTTGCAACAGCGCCAGCTTTTCCCCGGATGCTCTTCCCGTGCCCTCCTGCGCCCCTGCATTTCGCACACCACCCTTCGGACAGCGTAGAGCAAAGCGAGTGCCCTGCTCCTGCAGCCCTCAGCGAGACCATTTCCTTCAGACCCACCAAACGACCAAGCAAGCTGGGCTCGCTTGCCCGGCAGCCCTCGCGCACACCGCCAAGCCCCCTTGGACCGCTGCACGGTCTCCCGCCACCGAAAAGCTCCTCTTGGAAGAGAGCTCTCTCCAGGGCAGCGCTCAGTCCTGCGCCGCGCTCTTCCACCCGAGGTCCCCCACGTCTTCCCCCACAGCGGTGGGCAGGAGGAAGGGGTGCCCGGCTACTCCGCCTCCTCCTGCAGCCCCGCGGCGGCCGAGCCGCCTAGCGGCTCCCGGGGCGTCCTACCTGGCGGGGCCGGCGCCGCCGCCTCGGCGGGGCCGGCGACGGGGGCGGCGTGGGGCGGCTGCTGGCTGGAGCTGACCTCGGGCTCGGCGCTCACCGACGGGGAGGAGGCCGCCTCGCGGCCCGGGGCCGGCGGCGGGGCGTCCTCAGCGCCGGGGGGCTCCTCCTGCCCGGGCAGCTGCAGGGCCGAGAGAGGGATGCTGATGGGCTTGCCGGTGGCGTTGGAGCTGCTCACGGGCGCCTGCGGGCCGGCCCCGCGCCCCGGGGAGGCCACGGCGCCCCGGGCCGGCTTCGGGGCGGGCGGCCGGGGCGGGACGGGGGAGGCGGCGGTGGCGCCCTGCGGGTCGAGGTCGGCGGCTGGCGGCGCCGTCTTGGCGGCGCAGGGGTAGGAGGCCCCGGCGTGGGGCTGGGGCTTGGGCTTGGCCATGTGCGTCAGCGAGAGCGCCGGCCCGTCCGCGCCGCCCGTCAGCTCGGCGTTGGCCACGATGTAGTAGTCCTCCGGCAGCTCCTGCTTTATCTTCTTGACGATGACCTCGGCGCCGCCCTCGTCGGCGGCCTGGCCGGGGGCGGCGGGGCTGGGGCCGAGGCTGAGGCCGAGGGCGGCGGCGGGCCGCTTGCGGGAGGCGCTGGGGGCCCGGTGCGGGTGCGGCTCGAAGTCGCTGTCCTCGTCGGTGACGGAGGACTCGCAGACCATGTCGAAGAGGGTGGCCTCGTCCTCATACTCCTCCACGGCCTCGCCCAGCTCCGAGGGCTCGCTGCAGTAGGAGAAGTCGCAGGAGTCGCGGGTGCGGGCACAGTCCAGCTTGGCCTTGCCCGGCCGCCCCGGGTAGCGCTCCAGGGGGCTGGCTTGTGCCTCCGAGGCCACCCCGATGATGCTGGGGCTGTCTGAGTTGAAGCTGCGGCTGTCCTGGAAGCAGACGCGCTCCTGGGAGCCGGCCCGGCAGGTGGCCGCCAGGGGCCAGTGGTAGGCATGGCCGGCGCTGCAGCCCCACATGGCCGTCAGGTTGCCGTGGGCCCCCTCGGAGAGCAGGTGTTTCAGGTTGGGGATGAGGCTGCAGATGGTGCCGTGGCTGTGGGCCCAGCTCACCAGCTTCGACAGGTTTTCGGAGGAGGTGTGCAGGCAGTCCTCCATGGTCCCAGATCAGCAGGGTCCCTCCTGCCAAAGCAACCAGAGACACCGCCGAGGTCAGAACTGCGCCTTGCCGAGTTAACCTGCTTGGAAAAAAAGCTTAAAAGAAGCTTAAAGGACCTGGAAAGTTCAAATTGTACTTACATGACCTTTTTTAATGGATTCTGAGAGACTTGGGTGTTTTCATCATATTTTTCCCTGAGTGATCTTCACAAGTAACCAATATCAAAATGCTAAAATTTCAAACGTAAGCTTCTGATAGTAAATAAGCATAAGCATAGGGTACTTCTGTGCTTGGTCTGCCTGGATCCTGCTTGAAGGACATCAGGACACTGCCGGAGCTGGTGTCTTCCTGGGGCTGGGGAGCTCCCGGTGGCAGCAGGGCTCATCCCACTGCCCCACGAGGGAGCAGGGCAGCTGGGGACAGCAGTGCAGCCCCTGCCCTGGGCATCAGGTACTGCTGTAGGGACAAGGCCTGGGCTGGGTAGTCACCCACAGGTCAGAATCAGGTCCGTGGCTGGGCAGAGACAAGGCAGGGCTGGAGCCCAGCACCACTGCAGTGTTGCAGGGAAGGGACTGATAGGCCTGACTGGGCTGAGATGAGGTCTGGGGTTTGACAGGGTAGAGGGCCCTCAGGGCCTGGACAAGAGTTAAGATTTCAGTGGAAATTTGGAAATTCATATTGGTGTCTAATATTTGCTCAAAATCGTCTGTTGCTACAGGAAATTGTTCACAGATTGCTTACTGTTAGCAAAAAAATGTTTTATTTTGACTTTGTTTATAATGTTTGCTCTATATTCCACACACTCAGTTTTGAGCTGTAGTCAATGCCCATTTTCCATTTTAAAATCTAATTACTGCAATAAAAATCTTCTTTTACCATGACCAAATGAGATAGTTAGTCAAATGTCTGTGCAGTACTAGACTAACAATCTCATCAAGACAGATTGTACAAAACGGTCTCACCAAGCAGATCCCATTACTGGGATACTGGACCTCTATGAGGTGGGAAATTACTTTCCCCTAGTGTGAAGATTCTCAAAGGCTGTGGCTGAAATTGATCAAGACCAATTGTAAAGCCCCAGCTGGCTTATAGGTCCATATAACTTGCACAAGATGACCCCAGGGAGAATATCTGAACACACAGTTCCCAACATATAGGCCTCACCCAAAGTCCTAGCTATTAATAGTACAAAACTGGACAATTTCCCTTCATTTTGCACCATTGCCCTATTTTTAAAAATTAAGATAATTTGAAATGCTGGAAAAGGTCAATAATAAAAAAAGATCACACCATTTAAAATTCCACATCTATTTGGCACACGTTGGACTGAAAATGTTCTGGACTGAAAATGTTCTGAGTGACTGCTTTCCTAAAGTAATAGAGATAAATTGTACATTTATATTCTTTTGAGAATAACTGTGTTCCTTAGCTTTCCAGCTGTTACTTGCCAGAGTCTTTTTTCAAACAAGGTATCACATCTCAATACATTTTTAATTTGGTAAATACATGTCTTAAGTTATTCATGACCTAATGAAACTTGCTCCATCAAAGTAATCAGAACCTAACAAAGAAACTCTAATGCTGTTGTTGTCCCTAACAATTACCCCAGACAATACACAATATCTAATCATCTCTCTTTGTCTATACCTATTGACAGAGAAGTAATTTTGCTAACTTTCTTGGCTAGTTACATGTAATTGGGAATTTCTGCTTGTCTCTGCAGATCTCTCCCAAACCTTCTCCCTCCCATGCTTTGTGAACATGGCATGCAACACTTGGGGTTCCCATTGTTCTCATCTCATACAGTTTTCATAACTGAAACACAGCATTCACACCAATATTACATCTCATTGTGTTCCCTGTCATCCTCTGCATGCGCATTTTTAGACACAAAATCAACTACATTATGCCTCAAAAACAAAACTACACTGTGACCAACTGTCTCTGGAGAATGTTTTCCCTAAAATAAACACTGTTACTGCTTTCCTACTCACTTCCTCTTTGAAGCAGCCTATCAGCTAGCTGCAGATAAGGAAGTTTGCTCTGCGCTGGTGGAGGTGAAGTGTCTGAGCTTCAATGACTTTGTAGTCTGCATTTCCCCAGCCTTCCTTCTCTAGCTCTCCAGACAAGGGGCAGCTTGTGCTAACCGAAACCAGGCACAAAACAGAAGTACTGCCTACCTTTCCCTTGGTGAGATTCGCTATGGGGGTTTCACAAGCCCCCAGATGCTATGTCTCCCTTGCAGGGTTGGGAATGGAGCCAGCGTGGCAATTTCTAGATCTTTGACAAACTTCTAGGTCTTTTTCAAATGTCTTTGAAACTGGCCAAGGGGCCTAAACGTGACCATTGAAGAAAGTGCTGGATAATGCATCAGCAGGGAAAAACTGCATCATTAGTAAACCAGAGTAAAAACTGTAAAAACTGCTTGTCATTTTCAGTGGCCCAAGCAGGGTGTATGCACAGAAAACATCAGCTAGAATAACTTTTGTAATTTCAGCTTCTTTTGTTCCCCACATAGTAAGTTTACCTAGTGTTAATGGCAGTGGTCTAGACCTCATAACATCATCTTCAATGCAAAACTCCTTGCAACACTGGTGCCTTTATGCAGTAAAGTGCCAGACTTGCAAACCCTACTAGATATAGAAGAATGTTCCTTTTTAAAGCTACAGCTTTTAAACATCTAAAATTTATATTTGATTGTTTATTTTAAACCTTTTAAAGATACAGTGTCAGTGCCGAATGTGATCAAAAGCCCAAGGGCATCAGCCTTTCTGCTGGATGACATACAAAAAGATCTGGACACATAATACACCCCACTACAGAAAAAAAACACCAAAAAAAGGAGAGGGGGCAATACCACACCTACACAAAACAGGCAGGACAATCTGGAAAGTGAGCAGGGGAAAGGAGGGAGGTGTTGACTATGGCTACAATCATCAGCTACATCAGTGCAAGTCCACAGAAAAGCGTAGAGCTAGCCCATCATTACACAGCTGGGAATGCATCTTGGGAACAAGGTAAAGCCCAGTTTGGCTGAAGAACAATTTCCCCACAGTGAAAAGAGGACAAGTCAGCCCTCAGAGTCTAGGTTGTCTGTGCAGGACTGAAAATCCAAAACCATCAACTGTATGGAAGCTCTGTGTTTTGGTTCATAAACTGCAGCAGAAGTTGACAATGCCACTTTTGCAAAGCAGACTCTCCCTGGAGCGAATGCGGCTGATAGGTACATAGCAAATCCATAATCAGCTGCCTGACTCGTCATAGATCTTCCCATCTAGGGATATAGAAGCAAAAAACACCACAGTAATCCTGAAGTTACAGGGGGACTGCAGAAAAATCCTCGGTTTTCCTGACTCAATAAAACAAAACATCTTGACTTGAAAGTCTGGTTTGAAGAAAACTTCACGGAAGAAGGAAGGGACTAGAGAATTATACTGAATTGTCACATAAAGACAGAAGGAACTGGCTTCCAGAAGAGGGAGCTTTTCTGCTCAGTTAGACGATGTGTTCCTAGCTGGCAGTCTGCTGTTATTTAATCACATTTTAAAGATTATATAAGTCCTTCATTCAGACTGGCAAGACACAGTAAGATGACTCATGCTTAAAATCCTGCTCACATATGTACTCAGAAATCATACAGTAGATGGCAAAAAGAAGCTGTATTTTCAGTGTGAATAGCACCATCATTTTAACTGCATTAAACATGGCAAGGCAATCTTACACAGCACTTTACTGCAGTTCAGAGCCTAGCAATATCCAAGTCAGTGCAAAGCATCTCTAGGTTCTGGAAATCCACAACAGTCATCTAGACCCTAAATGAAGAATCAGATTTTATGGCTGGGCATGTTTAGCTTTTACAACCTCATTTACAACATGCCACTGTAGTGACAAACGTGTGCACACTACATACTACACTAGGTAGCGTTATGACTGCAACATCATTCCTTGAGGTGTGTAAGTATTTAAACTGGAACATCATTTGATTTTGCAACAGGAATACTCTTCTGTATCTAGAACTAGGTTTTTGCCCTAAGAGATTTAACTCATGGCCAATGAATGTTAACGAAAAATAAGAACTTTTAAAACCCATCCTTTCTGTTTTAACATTTGACCTCACTCACCAAATTTCAAGGCAGAATACTTCCTGATTTTATGCACAGCAGGAGGAACAGGCCCTAAATTATAACCCCTAGAAGAAGCACTGATGCCAGGCCAATCCCAGGACTAACATCAGTTGGTAACTGTGGCCACCATGAACCCTTTTCTTTATCCTGCACATACAAAAAAATAGCACTGTTTGGGAACAAAGACCTGGCTACCTCAACTCCTTCCCCTAACTATAAATAAGTTTGGGGAGGTGTACTAGGAGGTTCAGCACCTCATGGGAAGTGCTGAAAGTGCTTCAGGGGAAAAGGGGGAATCTGCAATGTATCTCCCCTGAAAATGAGCCTGCAGAGGTGAGAAGACAGCGAAGGGGCTGAACACAAAATGGGATGCAGCTGAGGTTAGCGGTGGAGGATAGGGGTAGTGCCTTCCTTTTCCTTCAGCAGCCTCTGTGCACTGGGACATGCCTTTGGTGTACCTACAGCTTGGTGAGGGCAGGGCGTACATTTTGTTGTAAAGAAGGCAAGAAACCTTACTGAAACTCTAACTTACCACGGACTCACAGGGAATTAGTAATAGATTTCTTCCCCAGAGTAACATTAGGCAACTCAACAGAGACTAACACAGAAAAGCCTGTTCATCACAAGATCACATGTTCAAAATCTTTTTTTCGTCATTATTTTTTAGCATTTCAGCAACTTCACTGATTTTTGTACAAGGGAACAGTACATCCATGGCTGTGTTAACCAACTCTTGGAATGTTATCCCAAGACCAGCACTACTGAGAATTGTCTTAAAGACCAAAAATCTCAAGTCAGATTACAATGCAAAAATCACTTTTGTTAATAATCTTTCCAATCTTACAGCTGCAGAAAAGCTCTAGAATTTGAATCTCAAAGCACTAAAAGGCAGGTAAGAGGAACTCCTCATTTATTCATTTTAAATAGCATAGATTTTAAACCAAAGTTACAATAGCAGAAACTATTTATTTAAATGTTTTTAGAGAGTAGTAATATACCACCAGCTTCTACATTTAAAGGTCCCAGCTCCTCATGTCTTGGGCTCTGCTTTCTCATACTAGCAAAAAAAAAAGTTCAGAATGTTTTAAATCTCCTTTATTTCAGCCTCTTTTACCAGTCTGAACTAACTAGGCCCTTATTGCATCACCATTCAAGGAAGGAGAAAAGCACTGCTTCGTTTTGAAGAATCTTTGTTTTCATACTTACAAGCAAGGAAACCCAACTGATCGCTAAAAGATTGAGAGTACTCTGAATTAAAGGTTTTGTTGCCATGATGTAAATATCTATCTCATTCAAGATTTTAGACAATGGACAATATTAGGGCTTCTTTATTATTAGCATTTCTTAAGCCAAATGCTTAATGCTAATAAAGGTTTGAAGTCAACGGCAGCAGGAATCCATGCCTCTGGTTGTCAGAGAAGGCAGAGCAGTACTGATGTCCCCACAAGGTCCTACTGCAATCTAATTTCCCCCACTAGACATCTCTACAGGATCACATGCAGAAGTGTATTTCTCCTGCCCAAAGTAAGAGCTGAAGGAGACTCAGCAGGAACTGCTACATCTCATTGATACTACTCTCCAGATGCCAGAGGTTGCACCCAAAAGCATGTCAGTGCTAATTACCTTCCTCCTACTTTCATCTACAAGAGGGCAGCTACCAGCAGTGGAGTTAAAGCTCAGCCACTTTTCCACAGTGTTTAGATTTCTTGGCTTGTGTTGCTAATAATCTCCTTAACTTGTCAATGGACTAGGATGGACACTCACTCACTCAAAACAGGCCAGCAAACTAGAAGGTCTAGGAAAAAGCCACTGCATTTTCTCTAATTTTAGACCACAGAAGTACAAAACTTCTGTGCCAGCTCAAATGTTATTGCACATTTTCTGTTTAAAAGAAAGAGTATGAAGCAAGAAGAAGCAGAGCAGGAGAGAGAAAAGTCTACAGAAAACAGTTACAATTTAGAGACCAGGAGTAAATCAAGTAGTTGTGCTGCTTTTACACAGGGAGAAATGATATATAGCACATGGTTGTCTTCAGTTAGCAAAACGTTTTTATTTGAGTGTTTCTCAAGAAAATAATAAGGTATAAATTTCAGAAGAAAGATTCACAAATTCAGGGTAGATATGCAAGCCCTTGAAATAGTTTGGTAATGTTATGCATCTTTAAAATACAGAAGAATTCCCTTCATTTGTCATTGATCCCGTACCACTTTGTACAGATTCCAGCTGGTTACTTTAAAGGAAAAACAACCTATCACCTTAACAAAATCACTGACTGCTTTCAAATTATGTGATCTTGTACTACTTGTCCATGTTTTTAGCAGCTCCGCAAGAAATGATAGACGTAATTTAGAAATAAACAAGGGTATATAGTGGGAACAAAACACAGCCTGAATGCTAATTTCTACTTTCACATTTATAGTGCACCCCTACGTGACTTTACTTAGGCATATCTCTGAGCCCATGTGCTTACTTCTTGGCCTTACTGAAGTCAATGGAAGTTTTGCTATTTAGTAAGCAGGCCAGGATTTCATCCACAGTTGAACAGGAACAGTTATAGTTCCTGTAACCAATGAGCAGCACCAAGAACTTTACTCTGAGATTGAAGTGTGGGGTGAGGTAGGAAATAAAAATGACAATGTATCCATCTTTCTAGGCAAACAGTGCTGTTCTCCATTCATAAAATATCATAGTTGTTTGTCACTCTTGTTTTGTGAGACCACAGCTCCTCCTCAGCTGATGGCTAGTTTTCAGGGAAGGCATTCTCCTTGCCAAATACTGCATGCCTTCAGTTGCCTTCAGAAGTTAGGGAAAATGGTTCACTGGTGCAATCCTTTCAGTTGTCTGAGAAAGAAAAGGGCTTGACTGGTACAAGGTTGCTTGTTTTCTTACTTTGAAGACAACCACAGGGTTATGACTGTCCCAAGAGCCTGCTCCATTCACAAAATTAAATGCTTCATCCATCAGCAGCAGAACTACCTGAAAGACAGGTTAGCAGGATTCTTAATCCGGATGCAATGCAACAAGCACCGCTGCTACTGTTTTTGCAATTCTAAATATGTGTTACACAGGATCAGCTACATGAACCTTGTTCCTGCACAGCAAGGAACATATGAAGGGTCATACAAGGGCTAAAAGCAAGAGGACCAAGTAAAAAGGGAGCAGTGGAAGTGCAGTGAAATCCCTCTGAGCAGAATCTCTACAAGTAAGATCTTCACTTCTCATCTAAATACCGACTTTTAAATTTAGGTCTCTTCAGACTGCCTCATTCCTCACTTTCTCCCTTCCAGCTCACTGCAGCTTTCTTAATATCTGCTCAGACATGTTGACTTTTCACGATGAGTCTTCTTCCAAGCCATTCCCTATGCTGGCACTTCACAGTCTTGAGCCTGTGTTCTCATGAGTACAAGTCTGATTTTGGTATCTCATTTTGCAGTAAGTAGGATCATCAGTCAGCAATTCATGTAAGCAATACATATATATATGTATATATACAAATACATATATGTACATATATGTGTGTTTATATACATATATACATATATATGTGTGTGTGTGTGTGTATACACATGTATATACACACATATATATACATACATATATATATACACACGTATAATACAAATACAGTAAGCAATGCATGGGCCTGCTTTTTCATTATGAGGAGGGATTTTCCTTCCAAGGCACAGATCAAGGAGAGTGAGCTTTCTACACTTTCATGGATGTATCTACAGAGGCACCAAACACCTACAAAGCCAGGGAGGTCCAAGCGCTTGGCAGTGCCAGACTTGAGGTTTTTGACCTTGCATTTTTCCTGCCTATCCCAATAAAGGCCATACTCCATCATGCTCTTCTCAAATCTGCAGTGCTAAGGTAATCCTATAAAAATTTATCGACAACACTGCTTATAATTTCAGTCTGCAGCTAAACACAGCTAATATTCTAAGAAATTTTTAAGCTCTAAGATCTCAAAGTATTAACATGATATTACTGTAGGCCTGAAGAATGTAAACACAGAGCACAGTAAAAATTCTGTTTGTTGTTTAATTTAGTATTTAGTGAGTCCATCCTTGAAGCCTTCTCTTAGAGCCTCTAAAAACATAACAGATTTCCTTATTGCAGACATTTCTCACCATAGTCTGCAACAAAGACCTGAGAGAAGAGATGGACTCTATACCCTGGTTTGACAGCTGTGTTCCTTCAGGCTGACAAATTCTAGCACTAACAGTTACACAGACCTGCAGACTGTTATATGAACTATCCTATGGCTATCATGTGCCCCTAGGTTAGCAGCATAGACTGAAATGAGGCAAACTGCAAGAACCTAACATGGAAATAATTTCCTTCTCTACTTACCACTCCAAGAGCCGCATTTAGATTTGGTGTTCCACCTCACTCACATGCAATGCTATGCAGCATTTATAGCTGTTTGTGTCACTAGTGAAATCTAGCCTGCCTGTCTCATCTCTGTGCAGTCATTTTTGCAGCCTCAACATTGATGCTTGAAGTTCCACCCACAAAATAATAGTCAGAATTTCATGTATAAACACCTCTAACCAACTGGCATTGTTTCTATTTCTATACGTACCATTGCATAAACACAACTGCATGCATAGTACACACATGTAGATTCCTGGCTATAAAATTCTAATCTGGAGAGGAAAGAGAAGTGACTTTTCCTGTCTTGGTCATGTCTCCAAAGTGTTACAAGCAGTCTGTTCCCAAGTAATCGTTTTCAGTGCCCTTTTAAAAATGGCTGAATTTTTGTGGAGCAAAAACAAAACTGGTAGTTTCAAATGTCTGTAAACTGGTCCCACACACCAAGTCCTACATTCTTGAAACGCCAAAGCATCAGACTCCTCCCATAACAAGGACAATCTAGCCATCCTTCACCTCTCTTTGAGCTACTATTAAATTTACTTTTGCATTTTATAAGGCATTTTAAATTTAGGCTGCTGCAAAGGCCAAGGATGACAAAATAAATATATATGTATATTTTCAGGAGAGCTTCTACATAAAGTAGCACTTTCAAAATAAAAATGCACCAGGTGTACCGGCTTAATCCTGCTTTCAAAAATATAAGTGCTCTATAATCCCTCAAGTAACAACAATTCACTTTCCATTCACTCATGTTCCTACAATGATTGAAAGTCCTGAAGAGGGGAAGTTTAGAGAGCAGAAATATTTTCCCTCTTCCTCCTACCACACTCATGGCCTTCTCTATTGGCAATAATGGAGAAGATGTATCAAGAAGGAAGATCTGGGCAAAGTCCATTCTGAACATAAGATCATGGAAAACTATACAATTACCACTCATTTCAGTTGTCCCGTGTGACAGGGCAAGAGGCAATGGGCAGAAATTGAAGCATAGAAGTTCCACCTGAACATGAGAGGGAATTTCTTCCCTGTGGAGAGTGACAGAGCACTGGCACAGGTTGCCCAGAGAGGTTGTGGAGTCTCTTTCTCTGGAGATCTTCAAGGCCCGCCTGGATGCAACCCTGTCTAACATGTCTAGGTGATCCTGCTTGAGCAGGGAGGTTGGACTAGATGATTTCCAGAGCTCCCTTCCAACCTTACTGATTCTATAATTCTACTATTAATTGGGTCTCTATATTCTTTCATAATTGTTACATAATGTTAGGTAATGGATCTCATTTATACCTTCAAACTCAAGTTTCTTCTTTTATTGAAGGGTTTTTCTGTGAAGTCAAGCATGACTGTGAAGTCAAAACAAAGGTTTTCAACTCTAGTATTTTTATCACAGCACTGTTGCTCTGTTCTTGTATGTATAGGTAGGCTCTGCAGAAGCAGGACAGCCCATAGGTCACCTGCTTCACAGGAAGAAAGAGTAGGCAGTGAGCTCAGGAGCTACATGTGAGTTACAAACAGCTGTTGTGATATAGCCAAATTAGCAATTGCCAGGTCTATTCACGAGAACTTGACTTGAAGCCCACTGACTCCATTCACTTCATGGAAAGACTCCATTCACTTCAAAGTGAATTGAACTAGAACCAGATACTATCTCATGAGTTGCTGAAGGAATAATCACTTACCTGACTGAGTCAACTTCAGCTCTCGTTCTTTGGGGAACTGGAACTGATTCAAGTGAGTTCCTACCCTCATATAATTTTTATATAGTTATCTTTGATAGATAGCATTTTGTTGGTTGAGTTGCTCACTCTTCATCCCTCTAGTAAGCTAGATGCTTTAGCTCCTAGTTCAAGTTTTGTGTGCCAAAAATTAATATAAGAAGAGGGGAAAAAAATAATGCAGGACAACTGATTCACTATTCTCCAACACTACTTCACTAAGGAATTTATCCTGAATGGATAGCTTCACATACAGCAGTACTTGCTCATGGGACAAGACTGCCAGCTTTTCTGTAAAGCTCTTTCCAGAGCTTTGCAAGTCATGTGTGAAAATACAGGCTGTGCTCACACACCATTATAGAGATGTGTTTCAGCTCTGGGGAACAGACTTTCTAGAGAGAACCAAAAACATCTCATATGCTCCACAGAGAACAAAAAGCATCTCATATGGGGTTCCAGGCTCGGATTTTCCCCACGAATTTCCAATCATTCCTCAAAGCCCACAGCCAACCTGCAACCCTCAGAGAGGAGTTGAAACATAGAAAAGAGGTAAAGTCCTCAGGAAACAGTAACAAAACCTCAGGCTCCTTTTCTTCCAATTCAGCATCTCTCATAAGTGATAGAAAAACTCACCTCTGCTTTTTAACAATTTCAAGATATGTTTTTACAGGAGCTGATGTTATTACCTGGAGTAAACTATGGCGGGATGACCACAGCAATATGGTTTTCCTGAGCACATTCAACATGCCCCTGCTTTGCTTTTGTCAGCATTGGCCTTGCAATAAACAAACAAGGAATGCAGAGGTGCTTCTGGTGTTCAGTGTTGAGCCGCCAGAAGAAAAGTGGCTGTGGGGAGGCAGAAATAACAGTGTGTGGGAACTTAGCATCTGGCTATGATCTGCATAGTTAAACACCTCCCCTGAAACAATTCTCGGGTCAAGTCTCTGTACCAACAGCTCTTCCACAAGCTCTGTAGATAGGACTCTATCAACAGTAATGTCTGGGTAAATATGGTGGAGACATCAGTACATAGTCCTATGTAACGCAACTGAACAGCCAAGCTCAGAGGAGTACTTGGGAAGGTGTATTAGGATTTGTGAAAAGGGATAGGAAATTCTTTTGTGGCCTCAAGTCAGTCTTAGCTATCTACCTTCCATATTTTACTAGCTCTCTATTCAGCAAGGGACATTTTTTAAAAAATGAACACATTTTCTGGTAAATCATTTCTGAAAAGCATAATGACAATAACATTTCAAAGCACAGAGTGTTTGAAAAAGCCTAGCTTTTACCTAATAGGGTGCTTATATATCATGGCTTGGTTCTTTTGTACTGTTTCTTCACACCATTTCTCAGGACAATCTGAATATAAAACCATACTATATCAAAGACACCAGTATCGGGCTGAGTTTGTGGTTAACAACCATTCTCTAACAGAGAAAAAGCACAACACTTTTGGAAAATCTTTGAAATGTATAATTTTCTGAGTTTACAATGAAGTATGTGTACCCCGTTTAATTTTATAATTACAATACGAGAGACCACACACAGCCTGAAGGTAAGATGTTTTCCCTGGTCTGTCATTTTCCTAGAACTTACATCAAGAGAAACATAATTTATAAATATAGCACATAGTTTATAAAATAAACAAAACAACAGTACTATGGTTGACATACACATAAACTGTAAAGGTCAAATTATCCCTTCTTCTTTGCAGAAAACTAACGCTTTCAGTTCCTAGCCCAGACAACATGAACTGTACCATGCTATCTCTCACAAGAAAACACAAACATCTTTTGTCCATGAGAGATTTCACTATTATAGGTTTGATTTGTGCTTCTTATATGTAGGATTTCTCTCACTTTAGGGCAATTTAAATTAAGAAAAATTGAAATAGTGCAATGATGGCAGTATTGAAAATATATAGTATTATTTGGCCTACTTGGCTAAATAGTGTCTGTGAAATTGCATTGTCACTAGTGAGACAAAACAGGGATTTTTCTTCTGCACAAAATCAGAACAACCACAAAAACTCAGCTTTTCTATGTGAGGGTGAGATTGCACTTTATATCCTAGAATTTTTCACCATTTTTTAACAAAGAAGTATTTTTGAACTTAACAAAATGATTTTCCAGGGACTGAGTTCTCAACAAGAATAATATTCTGAAAATGTCCTTATAGTGCACTTTTTGAAGTATTATTAATGATCCTCACCATTACACTATTATAAGAATCAGGCTGATTTTATTTCAAAATCTTCAGAAAAACACTTGAAGAAAGAACAGACCTTAAAAAATACAGGAAATATAAAGACAGAAGATTAATCTGTGAACAGTCTGGTATCCAACTGTGCATAACAGATCTGCTGTTGAGTCCCTAGTAAAGTTCCTAGGCAAGACTTCTAAGTGGTGTAGAAAAATCAGCAGCATGAAAGCTCTCCTAGAGATCAGCCAGGAAAAGCAAGGATTTGCATTCAAATGTAAGCTAATCAGAAATACTGGGTAACATAGTGTAGTCAATAGCCAGTAGACTAAAAAAAAATGACAGAATATTGTCAATGCTCCAGGCTACTATTTGTTAGTTTATTAGATTGGATTATCCTAAAGTTTAAATCTGAGTTTTAAACAGATTATGTCTTACTGTTTCTCAGACATGTTCCCTAAGAGAGCCCAAAAGCTCTCAGTTGAGAACTTGGCTACATCTGTGTGGAGATGTGGGATCAGTCACAGCCTCATGGAGTGAGCAGCCTCCTCTCCAGGGGCTCCTGAAGATCGAATGGCCACAGTGCTGTGCCAAGACCTCTGACGCAGAGCCTTTCTAGGCCATTTTATACTGGACCTGGTTTGGAAAGCCTGCAGGTCTGAGTTCCGTGGGACTTAGACTATAATGGCTTAAATATACACACTTTGAAAGGGTCCCCTAGACTTTGGCTGGGTCAGTTAACCCAGGCCTCAGTTTTCAAGGCATTTATATAATCAAAGGTATGGACAGGCACTGACTGGAATTTTCAAAAGTCTCTAAAAGAATGTAAACACCTATAAAATCTTACCCTATGTTCCAAAACAACCCGTTAAAGCTTTAGAAATGTAAGTTTTAAAGTTTTGGCTGAAAGAGTTAAATTTGTGTTCTTGTGCAAGTGTGTAAGATTTTCTCTTTAACATCAGTGCAAGATTTGGCATGCACAAAATGGAGATTTAGGTATGGTGTATGATCAAGAAATAGACAGAATGCCCAGAATATTTATGTTTGGCATATGGATACAGTGGTGGCTGCCATTCAGAGGAAGACTTTTGAATAAGATCTCTAGATCTCTCAAGAGTCTCAAGAGCCCTCACTTATTTCCTCCTGGAGACTCAAAAATGCAAAAGCAACTTTTGGATGACTGGAGTTTAGAAAAACATGCTACTTAAGATGCTGAATATTTGGCAAACGAAAATAAAACTATATCCATTGCTCCTATGCAAATAGAAGGAGTCTGTATAAGGAAAAACATGAATATGTACTTCTAGCATTGCAATTTTTTGTTATTCTCTTCTTATGATTCATTTCTACTGGATCTATTGCACTAAATAAAGAGAAAATCCCTTCCACAATTACACATTTCTGCTCATGCTGGTTGATTTCATGATTAACCTCAGTGAGAGCTGTCCCTAGACAAAATGCATGCTATTAAATTAAAAACAGTTGTATATGTGTAATTGCAAGTGAGATAGTAATTTATTTCAAGATACATTCTCCTTCTGCCCATGAAAAATTAGCAGGGTGCTCCGGCTTCAGAAACATACCACTAACCTCCTTCAACAAATACATGCAAATAAACTTTCTATTTTCTCCAAAGATAACAGAATAAAAACTTCAAAATAGAAATCTTTCCATCTGTTGTATTCCAGACTTTCTCTTCTCTTGCCAATTAAAAGCCACACTATAAACCAAAATATTTCTTAAAACATAGTAGGTTTCAAAGATACCAGAAGATTTTTTTTACTATATCCATTTTGTTGTGTTTCCAACTAATTATTTCCTGGAATTGCATTTTTTCCAGGCTTTGAGTAGAGCTAGTATGAAATATATAGTCATTTTATCTTAAAAAAGAAACCTTTGTCCCATAAATATGAGCTGAAGTGCCATACACTACAGTCATTCCATATCAATATCTATTTTCTTCTCTTTAGAGACATGAATAACTTATTAGCAACTAATTAGCAACACCGGAAAATATGTCAGGAATAAAAGACCACAGTCTAGGTAAAACAGGGCTTTCAAGTATACATTATTAGTAATGTGTACATGCCTTTTCAGCAAGGATATGCGCAAATTGGATTCCCATACATCCAGCTGTGTCACTGATGTATTTGCATTTGCAGCCAGTCAGTTCTTGCACACAACAGACAACTTTTCACGCAAACTCAGCAAATATCTGGACATATCTTTTATTAATCTAACTTACTCGGAGAAATAAATCATAACCTAGAAGGACTATTTTGGAATTACACTGAGGAGTGTCATAGACTCCTACTTATAAACTAGAAACCAAATGAAAAAGAGAAGTTATGAGAAAGAATATGCTGCCACTAATGCGGAGGCTAAGTGTATTGAACTTCCCTGAATGGCTTTTTTGGATTTCTGCTGAGGTTTTCCGAAAGCACTTCTTCAGCTTCTTCTCCTCAGCTCTCAGAAACAGTTGCTCCAGTTAGAGCTGCCGATTATTTACTATTACACTCAGTCCAAATCAAAAAGTCTTCATTGCGTATTCTTGTATTAATGCCTTTCACCATGCTTTAGATGCCTGCAGGCATCACAGGAATAGCATGTCTGTGCACACTTCCCAAGAGCAGAGGGCTTGTGCCATGGGACCAGGCAGGCTAAGGCAGGCACAGTCTGCCCAGACCCACTCCCCCAGACTGGGGCTGTGCAATCCCAGTCGGCGGGAGCCCAGCTGGCTCAGAGCTGCTCTGGGGAGACTACCAGGACATACCTGTGACCAGCTCACTTCCGACTATCCTTTCTCCATAAGCAAAGTGTATAGCAAAACACATGTGGCAACAGAACTTAAAATGCATTTAAATTACATTGCTTCAATTGCACTTGCTAAGGGAGGGGGCAGAAGGTGACAGCCAGTGAGTACAGCTCTCTATACACATTTGCTAGCAGATTTGGACAATGTGCTAGGCACCTGTGCTTGCACATTAAACATACAGATTCTGGGAATATGAAGGCTGGAAAAAGCTGATCAACAGGTCAGGGGCTGCAGCTGAACATAACCCTGATGTTATGGGGGCCTGGAAACCTGTGACTAGCAGTGAAAATAAAGGGGAAGTAAATTGTTGAGCTTCACTTCCAGATTGCAATGACTAGAGATGCTCACATCACTTACTGCCCAGGATGAGTTTTTGGTTGTTCAAACTGCAAACTTTCATCAGTATGAGTATTAGCAGGGGAAACAGTGCAAATTGCTAGCACCAAACTCAGAGGTGAAGCTGTAAGTACCTCTGCCTGGATATCACTTATTCTGACATTGCCAAAGCAAGACCTCCTTACACTCTGCTCCAGATTGCAACAACTGTATGCAATGCTGGAACAACCTGAAAACAAGGAGGATCGTGTAGTAAGATGCCAGCACTTCATGCTCTCACCAGGGGAGATATTTACAGATTCTGGCTTTACAACAGTTCCTCGCTGCCTTGCATCAGAACTATGCCTTGTGCTGATTTTCAGATCCGTTTTCCATTTCACCTTTCCGCTGCATACATCTGAACAGCCACTCCTCACATGCAAGGCAGGAGAAAACAAGATCCACCAGATTTGAGGGATAGTCCCTGTCCTCCCTTTCCCCGCTCCTACCTGCAAGTAAAAGGTGTGTCACACTACAGAAGAGGAGGGTGGGAGCTGGAGCTCAGTTTCAGTATTATAACTGAAACTACAGAACAGCTGTTAATATCCCCGCTTTGTTTAGTGTCCTACCCCTGCTGATCCTGCCAGTTCAGTCTAAGGTTTCAATAGCATACATCTACCGAGCTTCAAGGATCAGAAAGAGCTGGCACCTTCAGCAGGAGTCCCATTACACATACAGAGCCAACAACAATGCCGCAGACCAGCCCGTGATAAAGCACTCCCCTTCACAGGGACTCTGCTGCCGTGCCCAGTGGAAGGACACACTTTGCTTTCTGTCCACTAAAGGCACAGCGTGCCCCTGTCCTGGCTCAGCAGAAGGTTGGAAAGAATTTCTGCCCCTGACTTTGCTATAGCTAGAGAAAGAGAAATGCTACCACACCCGACAAGATGAACTTACAAGAGGCCTTGCAGGACAGAAATATCCGTTCTGGCTTATATGACCTATTTACATGGCCAGCAATTTAGACAAGTCAAACTCTGTGAAACTAGTCTTGTAGATTAAATCATTTTACTAGAATGGAAACATAAGCACTGAAACGTGACTTTTGATGAGGAAAAAATGCTGTTGCTTTTGTAATTATGTCTGTGTGTAACCAAATTGCTGGTAATAGTCAATGTCTGTGAAAACTGCACTGAAACGATGTACCCACAAGTTTTATAAAATGTAGAGGACATCTGAAAAGTTCAGGCATTTCAAATTATGTTTTCATAGGCCAAGCTCCACTTTACTGGCTGAGAGGGGTATGAAAGTCTCCCAGGGGTACATGTGGGTCTCCCTAATGCAGAGTAAACTGGGAATATTTACACACTGTGGACATGAGCTGTCCTTCCTTACCAGTGCCTGCAGTACACACTCCTCCACCATTAACACAGGCATTTGTGTTGCAAGAAGGACCATCTCTTCCATGCCTGGTCTTTGAGGGCCAGAGGAGCTGGCCAGCAAGCAGTGACACAAACTGGCAACAAGTTCCCATTCACTACAATAGAAAATAACAAATCCCTGTGGATGGCAATACTGTTGTAAGAGTCATGGGACTGCAAGATACCCTCAGTCAGGCCACATGCCTGCTGGGGAGAGTTAGTAAATTTCCTGCCCTTAGCCACTTTATAAGGGCTAGCAACAGGAGGAGATAGAGAGTGATCACTCTGCTCTCTCTGCAGACTCTGCCCTCAGATCAGTTTGAAACATAAGGTATGGTTGTCTTCAGTCTGGCCTTCTGAGATGCAGGCAGCTTTACTTAAATCAGGTTTTAATTCAAAACTAGATCAACATTGTACTATACTGGAGTCTAATCCTGCAGACGCTAAAGCAAGCAAAACTGCTTATGGACGTCAGGGGAAATTTAACCTGTTTAATATCTGCTAGCTTGGCACAAACAAAGCTAGAAATACTTCTACAACAGATACGAACAGAAATAAAACCATGTAGAACGTTTTAAAAGGCTTGTGTTTAGAATAGCTGTGCAGCATGAGAATAAATCTGCCAAAGACAAAAAGGCAAGCAATTAAAAACTCTTGGCTGCACACTTTTAAAAGATGATAGATAGGGAAAGGACAATCAAAAGATTTCTGTCTTTACAGCACAGCTGTGCAAATTAAACATTTCATAAGTAAGAGCACTGTGTTTGGTAACTAGCCATGAAAAAAGAAATTATACAAAGGTAAGTATATTTGGAGTGCAATTCAATGGATGGAGTAAGAAGGGCAAAAAAAGAGCAGTATCTGGGATGTATACATTTTCTGGCAGGCAGCGCTGGTTCTGTGCCAGTAACAAAACACAGTGCTTGAGCCAACCCTTTGAAGACACAAGAAATGCACAAGAAGCCCTGTCTGTCATGCCCTCCTGTGCACAGAGACTGTTCAGGCCAGTGGCAAGGCTATTCTCCAAGAGCAGGGGACCAGATTGGTGCACCAGAGTATCCTATTATCTAGGATGGGGTCCCACACAAGCCACTCAGGTCTGTCTTCCCAGGGGGCTCCATCAAAGCTGTTCAATCACCACACCAGGTTGGCCTGCTGAGGTGGAAAGCAGGTCAGCCCCACCCCAGGGCCAGACTGGAAAGAGATTTTTGCAGCCTCAAAAGAAATGGCTTAGCCCCAATTCAATCGTAATGTTACTAAGGAAAGTCTGCCAGCTGCTGAGAAGTGGTATGGGTGCTCAGCTTCATGATTCTTCAAAGGTGACTGTTGTATTGATAAACCTCTACAGGCAGGTAAAACAGACCTCCTCATCTGAGTGGCTGAACAAGAGCAGAATGAGTGTTTGTCACAAGAATGTGGAACAAATCTGAACCACAGCCACAGTTGGGTTGTGCAACTTTCCAACTTGGGCTCAGCTGGAATTGTATCACTTAAGACTTGCTGTTTTGTTGTTGTTCCACATATATATTTATTAGTTTTATGTTTTAACAACAACTAGATCTCCTCTACTGCCTATGGAACACCAGCAGCTAACACTAGGAGAAGACGGAGTTATGCAAAGAATGTCAGCAAAAAACATCAGAACAAAAAAATTGAAATATTTTAAGCAAACATCCATGAAGAACACAAATGGTGATGTTATTGCTGCAGTAAACTGTTCAGTGAAACAGAGCAAAACTGTCACTTGCCCCTATTCTAACTAGTGCTTCTGTAGAAAGTTAAAGACTAAATTTAGTAAGGACTACTAAGAAATTCAGTCTTTATTGTACTGCCTGACTCAAATACTCACTGCCAGGTTCAGGAAGGCTCACACAGACACATAACTTCCCAGATTCTTCCTCAGAGTATCCTACTGCCCTCCAAAATGCTCATCATCCTATCATGAAGCATAATGGTCTAGAGAAATAAAAAGATGCCTATGGCAATACACAGGGGCTAGTGGAAGCTAGGAGGTAGGCTTCATGCCTGGCTCAAGCCAATGGCTTCAGCCATAGGTCCATCCCCCTGTTTTCTGAAGAGGGAAAAAATTCCCAGTAGTATTAGAGTTCATTGACTGTGACACGTATCAGGAACAGCCCTCACCCACTCCTAAGGAGGAGTGGAGCCACACAGCTGAGCCCACTTTGAGTGCCCCTGCAGGGAGAGTGGCAGGAGAGGCAGCAAGGCTCCTCCTTTGCTTTCCCCACTTCTGCTTGTACAAGGTTGCTCACGAAGTCCTGAAGACTGGGACTCTCTTGCACCACCCTTGCATCCAGCCCCTGCATCTTGCCAGCAGGTGCTGCAGCCATGCATATTGCAGTCTTCATGTCGTCAAAGACATAAGCCAGATCCTGAGCTATAGTGCCATGACACACTCAATTGATTGCATTCCTGCTGCACTGAATTCTGCTGACTGAGGTGAGTATAAGCAAGACTCACATCACTCATGCCATTGCCTACACAACCGCAAAACCAGGGGAGAATGTCAGTCAGGGCACAAAAGCTGGAGCTCCATGCACTCTCCACTTCACACAGCAGACTGGAGCAGTGGCAAGCACTCTTGGGGAGCAGTGCATGCACAAACATCTTTAAGATTAAATTTACAGTGTCTGTGGAATTTCACAAACCAACATTACTGCGAAAAATCAAGGATTACCCTTTATGGTAGTCTCTAGTTAACCTTTTCTGCTAACTGTGAGGAAAAAGCTGGCAACTGGACAAGCCATGGGTTTCATTTACAGCAGCAAGAATTGTTGAAAATCTGCTCTCCCCATCAGTCTGCATCTTCCCACTCCCAGCCCACTCAGCCCCCAGCATGCACTGCAGAGACCTTTATGAACACAAAACAAAACAGAATAAAACACAATTATGTTAGAACAAACATTATGTCTTGCCCTGGGGTATTCACGGTCAATTTGTCTGCCTGCTCAGGTTATTGTATGTTCCTCTAGTGTAACAAGCAAATGCATCCCATGAGGAAGAGAAAAGAAACAATCTTTTCTTTTCTGACAGCAAAAAGCAGGCATATTCCTGTGCACAGACACATCTGACAACCTGCATGCTGCAGGTACAGTGGAGCACAGGAGGTTCACGTGTGCCACACACTGCACTGAAGAGCCTCTGTTAGTGCTGGATAGCTGTTCCACTGCCCCTGCTTTTTTTGTTTGTTTATTTTTTTCTTTGCTATGGTTCCTTTCTCCTCAAGGCATCACTAAAGTATCATTCCCCAAAAGACACCAAGGAATATTGTTCACTGCTCTCACCAGAAAAGCCTATCTATCTCCTTCACCCTCTCTGTGGGTAAGAAGACTTTGTGTCTCACTTCTACTCTGCTCCTAACCTTTCCTAAAATGAGAGCCAAAAAATAAATATGCAAGAGCAGATTATCACTAAACTGCTAGGACAGTCCATGATATTGTCCAGATGCAGCTAACTGATCGTCTGTGGCTCCCTCCTCTATTCTTGTTATTGTATATCTCCTTCATGACACAGTTCAAGAGCATAAACCCAACAGGACTCAGCCTTGACCCAGCCCATAGCAATGACTGGAAGACAGTCATGGGGGCTCAGGTTCTCCTACAGATTTTACATCTTTTTTCTTGAATGCTTTCTCTCTCCATATGGAGAAGTGCAGATTTCACTGGGGCTGCAGCACACCATACTCTTCAATAGAGCCATATGCTTACTGGAACTCATTTCTCATTATTTTTGCCTGAGTTTGTAATGGAGCAAGCCTCTCAAACACATTCGGAAAGTCCCTCCCTCTCAGAAGAAGTCAATTTCACACGACTTCAGAGATGATGAATGATCTAGCGCTCAGTGATGCAGATGGAAGAACCATACATAATTCTCTGTTTTGTGCTTCTCTGACCTGTTAGACTGCCAAACCCCATTTCTCATGGATTGGCTTATTACGGCTTTGTGCTTTGGTAACAACTCTGATCATTATGAGGTGAACAGAGTGTTTTTCTTGAATTATAAACTTGTCACTGCACAGGCAACCTGAAAAGTCAGTCATATGTTTAAGAAAAAAACCTACGAAGCACAGGGCTTGTCTTTGCTTTCAGCCTTGGGAAAGATGTTCAAACAAAAACCTTTCAAATATATTCAGTAGGAATGTAGCGCTTTAGCCCAATTCTGTGACTTGTCCAGGCCTCAGCACCAAACAAGTAAAAAGGAGTCCACTTTAACGATTAGCCCTCTTGGGTCAGCCCTAAAGAACCTGCGTTCACCTCTCTGAGGATGTTTCTCATCTTTGAATTAGTTAGGGGCTCCACTGTCTGTGATTTCATGCTGGATGAAATGAGCTAAGCAACAAAGTTCTTTTTAGTCTAGGTCTTTCTGACTCAGTTTTTCCTTCTGTGAAATAGCAGTCCCACTTCTCTGTTGCACAGGATAACATAGAGAGGACAGCTCACTCAGCCCTCAAACTCAGCTGGATGGAGACTGGTAGGAATAAAGGTAGACCATTGCTCACTGCACTGTTTTGAAGGTAATTGTAATCTCCTACTTAGAGAATCTGATTTAAAACATGTTTTTCTTTTCTTGAGAGATTTATACCAAAGTACAGTAAGTTCTTTCTTTAGGAAGCAGTCCTAAGTTATGTGGCTTTTGAGGTAAACTCTCTGGAGTCTGAGACTCCCATTTCCCATATGAAGAGCTGGACCTTGTAACGAGAATGTTATCTAGTGCACCAGAGCCTTCACCATCAGCTGCTTTCCTACACACACACTGGAGACTCCCTTGCTGCTTTATGCACTGTTTTCTTCCTCTTTTCCTTCTTTTTAAGTCCAGATGGTCAGTGGCAACCTTTGTACAGAAAATTCAAACAGCATCACCCTGACTTTGTCACATGCAGACACAGTATCTGATAGCAGGCAGTTGGTGGTAGTGTCAGGTATCTGCTGTACACTTAAATCAGATACAATAAATAATACACAACTAGTGTAAAATATCAATTTCATTCTGTTCCTAGTTACCCGAGACTGCTCTGCATGCATTACTTTATCTCTAGCTGAATGCAACGCATCTGCCCAAACTCATCACGGAGGACTGAATTAAATTTCCTTGGCAGTAATGTTATTATGTATGCAGCATGTTTATCTAGTGCTGTCTTTTCTGTTTTCTATCTTAAGTGTCTTGAAAATGTAAAACCAATTCAATTTGCCACCTACTCAGATACTTTCTACCAAACAATCTAATGGGTCAAACCATGTGAAAAATGGTTACATTATTTACTTTTGCCAGTCTCCTGAAATCAACAATAAACCTCAACAAAAACATGACAGTGTTTCTCAAACAGGATGTCATTTGAGCAGAAATTTTACTTTGACATCCTTCTGAATTCCTTATAGTATAATTATAAATACAGGGAAAGTGATACACTGCTATTATTTTTGAGAAATCACCTTGCACTGTTTTACAGAGAATGATTAAGGGTTAAAATAGGACAACACCTGAACAAAGATAACCAAATAGGATCACACTTGCACAGTACTCATGAGAGAAAACTGCTAGCTCTTCATGGCCATGAGGGTTCCTCTAAATAGTCAATTAATCTGGGGAAAATGTGAATCAAGCAAATGGAAGTGACCCATATGACTCAATTTACTTAATCTTCAATAAAGCTCTAGCAAGATATCTCATACCATAGAAAGTAGGTTTTAATTTGCATAAAAACAGTGTGCAATAGGAGCACTGGACCTTCCTACCCTCTGAGAAGGACCTCACCTAGTGGAAGATGCTGATATTAGTCCTGGGGGCCTGAGTCTAACTCTTCTAGTTGCTGATAGCAGGAAGGAGACTTTTACACCAAACAGCATTGCAGATCCAGGTGTAACCTGGTCTCTCAAAGCACAGTTCCCAGGACATCTGCTCTGGGTAAAAATGCAAGGAACCCTCACTGCACCCCCAACCTCATGTTGTGCAAGACAGACCTGGTGAGATGTGTGTCACAAGATAATAGCTCATCTGACAAGACATAGTATGGCAACAAAAGTTTTTTTATTTCAGTCTAGCTGGATATTCTCCTGGTGCTTCTCCTAGATCTCTTCCTAACCTCAGAGAGGACTCCCTCACCGCCATCCCAGCCTGTACCTGAGGCTAACAGAAAATCCACACAGAGTCCAGGAAAAGAGCAAGTCCTTCTGCACAGAAGTGCCAATCTTTCTGCACAGTCAAGACTTCCCGAATCTTGTCCTTCCCCAAAGCTACCAAAGACCGCATTAACTTTACAGGAAAATTTCTAAAACAGCAGTTGAGGGAACCAGGTGTGTCCTTCAAGTCCTCCTGTTGACTTGCCAGCCAAGTCCCAAAACCCTGAAAATGACTTCTGTGAGAGCTAGGAAAAAACAGGGCATTTGAGCATAGTTTGTTCCCTTTCCCACACAAGTCTCAGGAATCATGTACAGACATTCCCACATCTCCGTTCTGAGAGGCATCATGAAGAATCTCCTGGTTAACGGCCTGGAGGGAGAACAGGGATATACACTGGTCATTCCAACTTCCTCTGAAAATCTATAGTCTGCCAAAAAAAAAAAAAAAAAAAAAAAAAAGACAAATAAAAGAATGACAAACACCATAGAGCATGTCAATGAAGATCACTGCCCAGCACGCATCAGTGCTGGAAAAAAAATGTCATTTGATCGAAAGGATAGCTATAATGTAATATTATAGATCCACCTCTTGCTATGCCAGTGGGAGCAAGAAAACCTTGCCTTCCACACAGTACAGTGTAGACAAGTGGTGAATTCACAGGTAGAGGCAGCCAGAGAGAGACACAGAACAGCTGATGTCTAAATGTTTTCATTCAGGCTTTCAACTTTTTGTGTGCACTATCATAACAGTATTGCATTAATACTAATGAAGTAAAAGACAGGGCAAATTGCCCAGCTCTTATCTTCTTAATAAGCATGTTCTTCACACCTGACATGAAGCTCACAGCCCTGGGCAGGATGCTGATATCAAGATATGGCCACGAGGAGAACTACTGGCATGAGGGAAATCATTACCTTTCACAGGCAGAGCAATACTGTCTTTTACTCTAGAAGAAGGGTAAATCATCAAGTCCAAAGGGCAAGTCCTGATTTTTTGTAACATTTCACATACACACATACTTGATTCCCACCTTTTTATGCCATAAAATTTACTGAAGTGGTCTCAAGAATCGACTTGCTCTGCCTTAATCTCCACAGTGTTGTCCTATGTAAATACTTTTGCCCAAGGTAAATGGCCTGTAGACTAAAGAGCTAATCAAACACAGCAGAATAGCTTAGTCAGTGTCCAGGAGCTCAGCAGAGGAGAAGACAGTTTCAGATGCCTGTCTCTAAACAGATCACTCTGATTTACAGGGTTAACTATTCAACAAGAAGGTATTGAATGTCAACCAAAAAAAAACCAAAATTTAGGATGGTTAACAGTGCCTATCATTGCTATATGGCTCAAACCTGCTGTTTCTCTTTGAGTTCCAACTAGGGTGAAACAAATTTCAGCCATCATTAGAAGACTGTACAACATGTACAGGACATTAAAGCAGATGGAGTATATTTAAGGGAGCTCAATTAAAGTGTGGAATATTTCTCACAAATAAAAGGCCTCATGAATAACCACCCTCCATATAAACTGCCTGATGCTATATCCAGTAATGCTCTACTATCACTTCCAAAACAGAACTTATTTGCAATGCTCAGTATAATGTATTCACTCGCAGTCCAAAAGAAACTGTAAAGCCAAATTTAACTATTTAATATTTGTCTGTGCCAGACAGCTTTTTTTTGTACATGAATACATTACTAAGAAGGCCTGCTGTCCTCTTCCACAGCGAGGCAAGAGCCTCCGTACTTCAGAATAGATTACGTGAGCAGGCAAGAAAGCTAGCTGATGGAAAAACATATTCACAGGTAATTCAGGAAAAATGCAGGAAAAAATACGCCCACTGAATTATCAAATAGTGATTGACTAGTGCCTCTGTTTCTGTGAGGATCACTCATATGCATTTTGCTGCATTTTGCCAAAATGCCCAATGTGTTATAGGACTGAGCTTTTAGGGTTTTAGGATAAGTAAGTAAATATAAGTAATGTAAGGGAGAAAAATCCACATACTGTAGATTTATACATCTGTTGCATACATAACTTTCTGTTTTTCTTTATTCATAGCCTCCTAATAAATTCTCCCTCTAGAAATCAAGACAAAGTTGTAAAGTCCAAACATTGGGCCCAATGATCTCCAAACAAAAAATCGTCATCAGTTATCAGTATGTCAATCAAATCACACTGCCCATTCAGCAAACGCTCAGCAGTATGCTTGATTTTTAGACTGACATCATACCTCAGGTCAGACAAAATGTGTGGATACCTATGTTGTTTATCTAATCTATAATATTCATTTTAGGAAAAATACGCCATTTATAGGGTTCTTAGTTGTATTTCACCGTGAAGCAAAGCTACATGCAGAGGATAGTATTAAATGAAAGTTATTTGCATGAGGTTTTTAGCATACCTTGATTTGGAGACATAGGTTTTGAAGTTAAATTTGTAAGGATACTCTGTATGTGACTTGAAACCTAAAAGATCTGGAAACTGTCAGCCCACTCGTGGCTATTTAACATTTGTTCATTATAAAGACATAGGGTCTTCTTTTCAGCTGTCTTTTGATTTCACAGTAGTATTTTTAGAAATCTAATATGTAACTGTTAAATCTGAATGGCTGGTATGTGAATCTTCTTCAGTTTTCAAGGGAATGAGACAGGATTCAACAGGGAGAAGGGAGATAAGCTGGAAATCATAATATATTTACTAAAGTTCGGTGGGAACACAGAGCAAGTGCAAAGAAAAGTACAGACAAAATACTTCTATAGCACGGAACACCTTCTTTTCAGGGACACCTCATAGCTCTCTCAAAAAGGTTGGAACTACAAGAGTTCAAAAACTGAGTGGGATTTTTCAACTCCAATCAAGGTTGACATGTCAGAGTTGGAGGGGGAAGTGTGGGAAGCTGAAAGCCATTCTCTGCACTTGTTTTTAAACCTTGACTTTTGGAAGTGTATAAAAATATAATATGCTATGAAATAAGGGAAAGAACAAACTGCAAAAAATATGCTCAGTTACACTCATCAAGTCTACTAAAATTGCTAGGATTCATACATCTGGCACAGACTATGGAGAGCACATTGCAGAACAATTTCAATTGTAGTTTACTGTTTGCACAATAAATGTTTGCCTTTCGGGTATAAAGAGTTTAATGCTGAGTCTGTGATTAAGAACTAAGGTTTTAAAAAGGCATCCTTGATTTTATAATTACAGAAAAGGAGGTTAAAATATGTTTTAAGTAAAAGCAAAATGCCAGACATTCCCCTAACAGGGCTAGAGACAGACAGTATGAAATCTAAACTTTAGACTGGAAATGTTGACTTTCCCAATCAAATAAATAAACAAAAAGAAGAGCTTATAAAAAGCTTTAAGTAACTGTAAAATCTGAGAAAATTACAGTGACATGACCTGGCATGAACTATGAACTGATGATTTGGGGGATGATTTGCATGATGAAGAATCCCCACTGAATGCACAGAGTCTTCCACACAAAACTGGCTGAACACCAAGGATCACAGTTTCACAGATTAAGAACAAAAAAAAAAAGGTCAGTTTCTTCATTTTGAGAATAGTTCATTAATTTTGTTCCATCCTGCGAATTCTAAGCTATGACATTTGGAGTGTTACCAGCTAAAGTACGCTGGCTCCTTATGGTGTGTTGCAACGGATTTTGCAAACTATCACAGGGCAATAAAGGTTTCCATACAACTTCAAGAGAACACTTAGCAAGAAACATAAATATATTCCCTGTACTTAAACTGCAGAGATGTCAGAGGTATACAAATTATGATCTACAATTGCAGGATTAAGGAGATGAGACAAACAGAAAAAATAAGAAAATGTTGGAACACCAAGCGCATACAATAAGCACAGCTTTCCTTCATTTAGGATGTCATTCTGGAAACTCCCTATGCACAACAGCACTGAAGCACATGACTGTAGTTCAGCTAATGTTTAAGTATGATATTAATTTTTTTTTCAAGCAACAGAGGAGCTTTAAAACAGCTTCTCTGGAGCTTTAAAGGTGCTTTTCTAAACAAGGACTACTTCTAGGGAAGTATCAGTAACATGACAATGATAGAGGTGAAAATATACCAAAATCAAAAGAATATTTTCTGTTTTCCACAGCATTTCCTATGGCTTTCCACTGGCTTCCCTCCATATACCCAACTGCAGTTCACAGCTAGTCAAGCCACTGCACATTATGAGGTTAAACATCTGACTGTGCTTTGTAGTCACTTAGAACTTCAGATATACTACTCCTTTGCCACTCTTGATGAGAAAAGTTAGTATTTCCTTTAAAGAAAATAAATTTCACGTTATTTTTCTTCAGCCCCTTGGGGAAACATCCATTCTATTCTTGCTCTAAGAGAAAAACTTCTTCCAGATGAGGGGGTTTAATCTCAAAAGAAAAAATCACTGAAAAACAGGGCTTCTCCCAAAGCAGAATCAGACAGTTTCTCTGTCCCTCCTGACAGCCACTCATTTAACCTAGTCTTGAAGTCTTGCAATGGCAGGCTCCTCATGTTCTCTAGGTGGTTACCCCACTGCTTTGCTAAACGTTTCTTAGAAAGAATATTTTGAGGTCTAACTCTAACCTTCCTTCTTATTCCTTCCTTCCTATGGAAAGTTATTGTTTCCTGTCCTATCTGCAATGGCCACAAGGACTTCCTCTTTGCAGAGCTTTTGTGCATTTGGATGGTGAATTCACTTTGTCATTCACATTGGCAAAGCATCCCCAGACCACCATGATTTCCCCTTCAGGCTTCTCTTTTTAGGTAAGATTAGACAAATGCTGGAATTACAGGCTGAGTGGAGAATTTTCAGAAAAGTGAGATTTGCAGGTGACCCCAGACAGACTATGACACAGCAAGGGCTTACTGCTGCAGATGGACAAGTGTTTTGAGAAGAACAGCACTGGAGAGACCCACTCCTCTCCACCAAGTGCTGGTCAGCACTTGGCCAGAGTTACAGGTCTGGAAGAAGAGAAGTAGCCCATTTTTTAACTTTACACCTCATCATTTTCAGAGCAGATCTCCAATCTGTAGTGACTTTGGATTTTGATTCTGCGCTCCCACGTCTTTGCAGCTTCTACTAGCTTTGTGTGCAGGTGTAATGAACATATTCTTCACTCCTGCTGCCGTGTCATTAATGGAAAGGCTCAACAGGACTAGGCAAAAGGCAGATCCAGCAGAACCACAGCTTCCCCACCCACAGTCAGGACTGTATCCAGAAGGCTCATCTTTCTGCTATTACCTCATCTGATGACTTTATCTCTGGTTATGTTGGGTGACTCCTGGGCAAACTCTCAGTAAGTGATGGCCCAGAACAGCTTGTAAGTCTCTGCCCATGGCCACATAGAAGCTTGCATCCACCAAACAAGCAGCTTAACTTAATAGAGGCATCCTGGGAACTCTGATTTCTGGGAAGGATAAAGGTGGAGGGGAGGCAGGTGCAGGTAAAACCACAGAACCCCACAAAAGCTTTTAAAAATTGCAGCTTTCTTGTTGACAGGTAAGCGTACCTCCATGCAGATGAGATCAGTCTAAAGATCACAATCAGAGATTAAAAGAGCCTAAATATTTCGCAGTGTTTGGCTCTTAGTCATTCTAGAGCTTTCCACTGGAGATTTCTATTTCAATTATTTTTCTCTATTGCCACCTGTTTCAACTAGTTTTGTTCTGCTCTTCATATTGGTCAATGATCTTTACTACAAGACTGATTAATACTCAAGTACCTCACTGGTCATTTAAAGACTGCTTCTGAGACAGGGTAAATAAAGAATTTCAAATTAAACTACTAAATCATCAGTGATTTTTCTTCTCTCTGGCGTTAAACTATGAAAAGAAAATCATGCAAAGTTAGAATAATAAATACAATTGTCATTGGTATTACACATACTTTGAATAAAACTACTATAGAAGATAATTATGTTATGGATATATTTCTTGTCTATTTCTTTTGCCAAGAATTCATAAAATTAAGCTTTCAAATTGCAATGCTCATCATTCAAAAAAAAAAAAAAGAAAAAAGAAAAAGCAACTTCTCATCTAGTCCAGTTGCAAAAGCTAATCAACACCTGCTCTTGGATGCCTGCCCACTTCTGTTTATATTATTAAAAAAAATGTTTTGCTCTAGCCTAATAGTCCACACTGACCAAAGAGACTCACTTTAACAAACATCACAGAGGAAAATAATATAGTACACCATACAAGTGGCTAAATTAAGCAACTACATAAAGCTGGAGAAAAAAAGGAAAGCAACCTCTCTTCTATTCCCTTATCTCTTCCAATTATCTTACGTGTTATGTGTAAACTTGCTATGTAAAATAGTTATATTTTGAGAATTTTTTAGTAGATAGCAACTTCTCAACTTCTACAGTGGGAAGGAGAAATTTGTAGCAGGTAACAGTGCTCATGTTTGAATACCATGACTCTAATCCTGTGATTTTGTACTTACAGGCGAACCTTTGTTCATGCACCTTCCCACAGGACTAAACTCCTAGGATGCCTGGAGTCCAGCAAGGTCCATGTGATGCAACTTAGTCACATGAACAAAAGTTTGCAGATTCTGCAAGTTGCTAAAGAATAAATAGGACATGGGAAAGGAGTAATATGAAGGAATTCTCCAGTTATAAAATGGTTGTGATCAAAGCTGGCAAGCCAGAAAATGTGGAAAACATCTGCTATTGAAAAAGAGAATAGCCCCCAAATGATGTAAAATAGTTTATTTCTTTGCATATGTAGTAATCAACCACAGGAGAGGTATACGAAACTCAGTGTAAATCCAAGATCTGAGATGCATCCTTTTCATTGAGCACTTCTGAGAAGAAAACCTGTTTCTGAAAGATATCTGCTCATACCAGATCAATGTTTGTATTACTCAGGATAAATTACAATACATTCGCACTGTGTTGAAGACATCTGTTTGTTGGGTTTTTTTTTCTTTTTATTTGTTTGATTTTGACTGCCTGAGTTTTAACAGTCATATAAACAAGACCTTTTATTTATTTCAGGACCTGGAATTACCAAACAAGAAAAATTTTTACCATTACTACCCAGCCAAGGTCTCATTATGGAATCTGTGCAGTGTATGTGTTACCTAGGAAACGAAATGGAGCACTGGTATACTGTAATTTCTGTCTTGCAAGAGAATTTACTGATCCTGCCAGTAAATAAAGTTCATAAATCAACAAATCAGAGCCAAGGTCAAGTAACTGAAGATGAAGCAGTTCTGCTCCATGGATCTTTTTTTTCTGAGTATTTCCAATTTCCTTTGATTTACTACACAGGTTCATCAGGGAAATGTTTCACCTGAACAATTTCTTTTTAAAATATTTTTCATAGAAAGGGAATCAGATAAAATTGATGAAAATTTTCACTATTTGAAAGTCACCAAGCTTCACCTCACCATCGTTCACTTTGCAGAAAGGAGCAGAGCAGTAAGATTTGAAAGCAGAGCCTTATGTTCAGCTATTTACTCTTGAATTACCAGATGCCTAACAACCCTGGAGAGGGTTAAGTGCAGTGTATGTTTCCGTGAAGTACCTTACAAGCAGTAGTTAATCTTCACACCACCTCTGTGAGCTGCGTAAGGAAAGGTTATCATTCCCATGGTGCAGATGTGGAAAAAAAGAGTGGCACAGAGGAAATCAACGCCAGGCGTGGGATCATTGCCTTCCTGGCTCGCAGGCCCGTGCTTAGGCCTTCAGAGCATGCCTCTTCCTTCTGCACGCAGGGCGGGTAAGAAGGCATCAGAAGACTGGAAGTATGCTGAAACTCCACGACTTGCTGTTGAGTTAAAATGAGTCACTGTTCACTTGGAAAGCCCAGTTAAACTAACCTGAAGGTGAGGCTCAATGTCCACTTGACAAAGGGCACTGACGATTGCCAGATGTGCAACACCTGCAGACAAAGTAAACTGCTACCATTTTGCAGATCCACTGACTATAATGCCTTTATCATTGTGTGAATGAAACAGAATCGTACTGTGTTTTAAAAACTTTCAATAAATTCAGTGATAAAAACCTTCCTGGTGTAGTACCAGCATGCTGGAGACTACCAATGCATAGACGTACCAGTACAGGAGAAAACAGAGAGCAACAAAAAGAGCAGCATCAGTGTACATTTGCTTTCAACAAAAAACAGCTTGCTGACAACAGCTAGAGAAGCTCTCAAGCTGTTACAGTTTTTCCAGAAGTTTTAGACTTGCCTGGTGGAAACCTAGCTATTTTAATGGCATACAAAGAAAACCTGTGCTGCTCTACTCAGATGAGAGCTGAGTTACTGACAACACTAGAAAGAGGAACTACACTGCATCTCTCTCACACACGCAACCTTTAAACTGCACATAAGACAAACACTTTCTGTTAATATTTAAGTTTGTGCAGTATCGCTTTTATAAGTCTTATCTCTTTACGGCTTGTTTGGGTATAAAATATGTGAACTACCAACTTGGTCTCTTAGTTTACCTTTTAAAGTACTTCAAAGAGCTGATAAACTTCAGCACGATGTTGAAAACAATATTTTTTGCTGAAAGCCTCAGGCAGAGAGGAAAGGGGAGGTGGGGGATCAGTTGACCGGGTTGCATGGCACACTCAGCACAGGATAGCAGGTGAGCACGTGAACTGTGTGGCTTCTCACATTTACTTTTGTGTGGCTTGAAAGTGGGCAAAAACAGGTTAGCCATGCCTGCGATGACATTTTAAAAATCAGGCTGAGACAAGTGGCAGATTTGACCCCCAAGGTGATTTTACTTGGCTCCTGCTAATACCAAGGCCAGTTGGGAAGCTGGCTGAACCGATGCACGTGTGCCATGAGGCGTCCGCGCAGCACCAGCGTGGTGCTGGCAGGGGTTATTGGGTTAATGTCCCGGGTGGTTGGGACTCTGAATTATATGGAGAGGAACAAAAGCAACCCTGGGGGAAAACAGGAACTGGTCACTCCTGACCTGACGTGACCTTTGTGGGAATAGTCCGTTTAAACAAGAAGGAAGTCAAAAAGGAATAAACCAAATCCCCAACCGGAAAAATTGCCATCAAACATACAGCAAAGGGATGAAATAACATGCTTTATGCAAATTCTCACTGCTGCTAACAAGCACATTGAGGGCTTCATGCCATTTCTTTTCAAATAACGAGAAAAATTATCATCATCCTTGGCAGTCGAGAGTTTAGCATCTATCACAATTTTTACATTGCAGCACTACTTCTAGAGATTGTATTTCTAAGGAGGCTAGTGGGGGACTGGTAGAAAAGGCAGCCAAAGGCAAGCTTCACAGATCAACCATTCAAAAAACAAATATCAATCAAATACAGAGGATTTTATTTTTGCCCATTTTTTTTCTTTTTCTGTGGGGGACCACCTCCATTCCTTCGAAAGGAAACAGCCCCAATTTGCCCCTAGTACTGCTTAAGAGGCAGCTAGGTCCGAGGGACGGAGGGATGGTGAAAAGCGTTAGCGCTGCAGGGGGGAGGTGAGTTTCAGCGTACGCGTCGCGGCTGGGACCGGGTCTCGCCAGCAGCAGCAGCCGGGCCGCAGGGGCCCCCCGCGCCCCCGCCGCCCGCTCCTCCCGCAGCTCCCCGGCTCCCGGCACCGGCCGGGCGCGACCGGCCAAGTTTGCCGGCGGGATGCAGATCCGGGGGCCGGCCCCGCTCGGGTTGGGGGGTGCTGCCGCCCGGAGGGTCGTCCCCGTCCCCGTCCCCCCCCAACCCGAGCCCTCCCGGCCCCGACGGGGCGCCCCGCGATGCCCCCGGGCGAGCGGCTCTTGGGAGCCCCCAGCGCCGCGCTGCGCCAGCGCCCCACACGCCGTGTGCTGCCCCCCGGCGATCTCCCCTCCTCACCCCTCCCCCTTTCCCGCCCCTCTGCGGGTGTCCCGGTTCTCTTTTTTTTTTGGGGGGGGGGGAAGGGGGGCACAGGGGGTGCCTGCGCTGCCCGGGGAGCTCTTTGCTGCGCACAAAGAGGGATGCGCTGCGTATCACCCGCCCTCCCGGCGGGCAGAGCCGCGCACACACACGCACCCGCGTGCACACGCACCCGCGCGCGCACACGCACCCGCGCACCCGCATGCACGCGCACACGCTGCGCCCCAGCGGGTCACATACCTGCAGGTGCCCGTCCATAGGAGTGTGGGGCGGGGGAGGCTGTGCAATATTCGCCGTATTGGATGGGGGGATTAGTGTGATATTGCTCAGGGGCTGTGCAGGGGGAGGGGGCTGCCTCTGGTTCCCCCTGTCCTCCTCCTCCTCCTCTTCCTCCTCCTTCTCCTCCTCCCCCCCCCGGGGTGTGTGTGTGTGTGTGTGTGTGTGTGTGTGTGTCAATCCCCTGCTCAGTGATATTAAATGCTCGAGGAGGGAGAGACACGCTCCGGTCTCCTATCAGCTACCGGAAACCGAAGCCCTGGTCATAAATATACTGCAGGAAGTGTGCAATAACACACACACATACACACACACGCACACGCACGCACGCGCACGCACACCGCCCCCTTGAACACCGGCCCTGTGCTCCTGGCGCGGCGCAGGCAGCACCTGGCCGGCGCGGGGGGCTCGGCGGGAAGGGGCTCTGCGGCGCGACGCTGCACGGCGCGGGCTTTGCGGGGCGAAGGGTCCGCCCGGGGCTGGCAGCCGAAACGCGCCCGGGGATGTCGCCCCGGCGGCAGGTCCCCGGCTGGCGCGCGGGGGTAGGTCCAGCGGTCCGGGCCGTGATGTCTCGCCTCCTGTTACGCCCAGCCTTGGTCTGGGGCGCGGAAGCCACGCAAATCATCCGAGCTACTCGCACGCTTAAAATTAAGCGTGTGCAGAGGAGCTGTGTCGAATTACAATTGGAAGGACTAAGGAAACTAAAAGCCACCCAGAAGTGCCTTGAGGAGATATCAGCGCCTTCTTATTTTACACAAGGGAGGGAAAAAAAAAAAAAAAGAACACCTTGGGTTATGGTAATAACTCTACACAAGTCTACACAAAAACGTGCAAATGTACTGGCTCCTCTATCTGAATTCACTGTGATGGTTAGACCTACCTATCTTTAAAAACAAGGTGAGAGATACAAACACACAAAGCCAAGACTGTCTTGCTAATGCTAAGGAATGGGTTCTCAGCTGCCATAAACTAATGTAATTCAACTGATTCTGACAAAAATTTGTTGGTTTACACAGCCAAGTTACTCAAAGTAGTTGTTTTCAAACACTTGCTACTCAGTTATTCTGTTCTGATATAGAAAATCACAACTTACTATAATTTCACGTTCTTGCGAGAGTTAATAGGCAGAAAAATGTGTTTGCTAATTGTATGAAGGCCGTACATGTGCACACATGTGTATCTCTGTGCCATCAGTAACTGAGTACAGAGTAATAAAAAAGGTGCAGACACACACAAAAGCAGTTTGTTGTTAAAACTACAACTTTTAATTTCCTGGTTTGTCTGCAACTAGAGAGCTCAACTGCAACATTGCCGGTATTGGGGAACAGGAGGTGGCTGGGGGGGGAGCAGTTAGTTAAGGGAGGAGTCACCGTGCGCTTGCAGCATTATCTCTGGGTGTTGGTTTCTCCCACAATAAGCAAGATCCTTGCCAAAGCAAACTCTGTTCATCTCCACTGCTAGGCTTTCCCCACCACCACCCCATTGCATCACTCCAGCAGGACATGGGCCTCGCTGCTGCTGGAGGAATATCAGCCTTGCAAGCCAACTGCTCCGTGCCCCAGAGGTTTCCTTTCTTCATTTTCCTTCTGCCAGCATTTGTAAAACTTGAAGGGGCTAACGCACACTACCAGCTATGATGGCATCGAGGCTTATGCAACAGTGTAGCAGAGGCAATCTGGAAATGTATTAATGCCAAAAACAATTCTATTTCCAGGTTTGCCTGTAACTTAGCAGCCGTAATTTGGTAGCAATGTTAACTTGTCGGGGGAAGAGTCTGATCTCTTCTGCTGTTGTCATTTTCAGTAAGAGGTCATTTTCATGTTGCTGCAATTCAGCAGAGGTCTTTAATACACTGAAAAGCTCATCTGGAAAACCCCAAACAGGAGAAATCATTACACAAGACAGTAAAATGAGAGTCTCTCTCCACCAGTAGCGACCAAACAAGTGACACCTTTTTCTCGTATTTTCTCACCTTTAACAGGTGGCTCTGGAGAAAGGCACTGGTGATGTTTAGGAGGACACAGCCCTCCGGGGCTCTGAGGTTTGCGCAGCCTGCTGTTGGGAGCTAGAAGGAGCTGGCAGGAGCTGCCCCAGAAGCTCTTCTCAGGACAGCCAGCACCCACACCACGCTACCGGCCAAGCGCAAGGCTCCAACCCAGGCACTGCCGGCTTCCCAGCCGGGACCACTGTCTGTCCACATCGAATAAACAATTATGTCTTCACAAACAATGTCCATGATGAGTAGAGAAGAGGCCATCTTTTTGACCATCTCTGGAGATGCAGAATATGTGTTTATCTCCCTAATGCAAGACACATAGTGGGTACTCAAGCAAGGAAAGGGACTAGCAAGGAATGCTCTATGCTGATGGGTTTCAGTATCTTTGATAGCCTCTTTTCTGCAGCAGAGACACAGACTTGTTAGCAATATCACTTATGCAGACCATTGAATTGCATAAGTGAACTTGCTTTCCACAGTCACCTCTGCAGAGCACTCAGAAGTGGTCCACAAGCTTCAGGTTGAAAGTCACTACCTGTGTTATTTCTATGGTTTCTTAATTCTTGTTCCTGATCACTTCTTCCTCCTCTTCTGCCTCTTTTGCATTTTTTCCTTTGCTTTTCACTTCTCTCACACACTTCCCACCACCACCTTCTTTTTCACCCCTTTCTTTTCCTGCTTCCCTTTTTAGTTGTTAGGAGCAGCCCAGGCCAACACTGGTTTGCATTTGTTAATTAAAAAGAGGGTTTGGAAATGCTTCTCAAACCTCTGACACGGTTGCCTGGCTATTCTGCCCTATTATCATCATGATGTTGTACACAGGGCTGTAATTGTATCACAGGCTTCTGGTTCATATCATACACGCTTCTGAAGAGCTCAGATAGCCTAATAATGTCACCGGCACTTCAGCATAGAATTACAATTTTAGATGAACTCATTTTAGCTCACTGCTTATATTAGTAACTGCACTCACAGGGTAGCGCTTGGTGTGCGCTGACCTTCCTGCCGGCAGCAAGCCCTTGCCCAGGAGGGAGAGCTGCTGTGCTGGTGCCGCTGGTGGGATGACACCTTTTGTGGGAGGGAGAAGCCTGCTCCTCACCTCAGAAGGCCAGCGAAGGAGCGGCCTCAGGCAAGGTTATATTAGTTGCTGGTCGTTTCTCCTCACATTCCTCAGGGTTTTTTGAGTGGACTGGTGCAGAGCTCTGACTGCTGACATAAACACTGGCCTCAATCCCATAAGAGATGCTCAGCATCTCCTAGTAGAAGGCACGAGTGCTAGAAAGGGACAGTGGGGTCCTGTTGTTAATGCAGGGAGCTGGGGAGGAGGCAAAGCCACCTCCTAGTCCCAGACTCCACCTACACTTTGTTGTGTAACCTTGGGCAAGTCACTTAACCGGCATTTACTCTGACTATATATCAGCCTCACCAGGCTGAGTGACAAGGAGAAATGTGCTCATCAAGGTGAAGCATTCCAGGCCCAAGTTCTTCCAAACTGCTTAGTAGCCTGCAAGATTAAAAAAAAAAAGGACAAATCCAGGAGCGTCCCAAATCCCACAAGAATCGAGAAAGACTGGCTCTGAAACAGGATGTCGAGGCTGCCAAATATGAGGAAAAGGAATCATTCCCCTCCCCACCTGCCTGTATGGAAATCTGATCTGCTTAAAGAAGGTCCCACGGCTGAATCACACCTAGCAATGAATTAAAGCCAAACCGTAGCATGGGCACCATGACCTCAAAGAAAACACAAGGCGACCCCGTGACTGAACAGCTTTATTAGGTTCCAGTGCAGCTTTGCAGTGCCCCTCAAATCATGGCCAGTGGCCTGGCCTGCACCTGAAAAAAGTACACATTCCCTGTGTCCTCTCTGGTGGACAGCCCGGAGGAGAGCCTGGTCCACTTCACAAGTGGTGTTTACACAGGACTAGCTGGTGACTGGTGGCACGCACACACAAAAACTCCACCATCCACTGAATCCTCCAGCCCAACTGTCACATCTTCTCCAAGCCACCCCCTGCACTCCTCCACAGCTTTGTGGCTCCTCAGGAGAACGTATGGAGGCTTGGCAGGGCAGCACGGAGGTAACGGGGAGGCTGTCCTGTGCTATAAGCCTCACCAGGCAAAATACAAGAGCAAAACGTAACAACATCACCGTGAAATCCCCAGCTTCCCCAGCGGAAGGGAAGCTGTCCTGAGAGGTGTTGAGCTGGCTGGGAGGGGGAGAGGCCATGCACAAGAAGGGCAAATAAAAATGGAAAGGCCACGGTATTTTCTGAGGAGGCTAGTCATATGCTAAGCAACAGCCACAAGAGCAGCTGGGGTGGGAGTGAAACATCAGAAAGGCAAACAGTTATCTCCTGACCACACTTAGGTTTTAATCAGGACCAACTGCACCACAGGAAGAGGGGCAGGACCTAACTCAGACTTGCCCCCTGCCGAGGTTGTTCTGGGGAGAAATTATAGCTTCCAGACACCCAGTCATAAGGATGGGAAATCAAGTGTAACAGGGTGGATGGCAGTTTCCTCACTAACAGCAGGAAGGCAAGCGGTCTGACTGTGTGTAGAGGAGTTATCAAAACACTCTCTAGCAATGCTGAGGACCGCTGAGCAAGGAGGCAGAGTCTCTTCCATGAGTATTGCAGAGGGCTTCATATCCCTGCATTTTCATTAATGTAGAAGACCTACACTAGGGTAGGCTGGATCAGAGTATTAAAAAGCAGCCGATAAACGATCACATCAGCTGTGAAAGCCGAGAGGACACGCTTAGCCGCCAGCTGCCCTGCACTGCCAGTGAGCAAAGCTCTTCTGGTTGGAGCTTCCTTGGAAAAGAGCAAATAGAAAGAAGGGAATATAGCAGTGAATAAGAGTGCTGACTGGTGGGTTATTAGCGTTTTTATAGAAAACACTGGAAATTCAGTATTTGAAAGGTCAATTAATTTAAGCGGCATCGCAACATGATCCAGTTTGCTTCACAGCGATCCTTAAAGAGGAACAGCAACTAGATTACTTCTCTCTTTCACCCAGGCATGTTCTCTCTATGTAAGGAAAGTTTTTAAAAGCAGAGTCTGGGAAGTATCATATCCTTATTCCTAAAACATCTCTAATTAAATATAACTACAATATTTTAAAACAAAACACTGTCAGTTAATTAATTTACCCTTCTCTTATCTGCCAGCCTCAGAGTTGTTTGCAGGGACACTGCATGATGGCACAAGATTTCTGTCACTTCTCCGGAGGCCTGATTTCAGCTTTCAGAATAACTTCACCTTTAAAAAAACGTGCCCATTCTGTGTTTCTAGCAGCACCTGGTTGTCTCCTGATCCACAGTACATTAGCACTTTGAAGGCTACCTGTTAACTGCCTGAAATCTTGTCTTACGTCCCTGCTGTGCAGGTCAGAAACCAGGGCATGGAAAAGCTGAGGGGGTCCAGAGATGAGGAGAGCACACTCCCTACTACCCCAGTAAGTAACAGAGCACACAGGCCCACAAGGAGCCTGACTCAGATGGGGAATATTGAAGAGACTGGTCTTCTACTCTAGCCATCTGCAGGAGATTGCTGTGGTTAGCTGGTGCTTGACTTGGGCAGAGCAAACTCATGTGTGCACTTAAGCAGATGCCTGCCCATCCTCTAGGATTCAATGGGGTGGTCAGAAAAGGAGTGTCAAGGTTGTTTCCTGTTTAGGAAACAGAGTGTGAAAAGCTGTAGAGCAGCAATTCAAACATCACAAGGCAGTGCTAAGGATTTTTCTTTCTTTTGTCTCTTTCCAGTTAGCACTGTTAAACAGAAAACTTCTGTTCTTTTCATATTCCACTCTTGGCAGCTCACAACCCAACCTACATGGCACAAAGACAGGCCTATCCATTACCCTTCAGATGCGTGGGAGTAAGCACTAGCTTTAAGGACCACTCAATTTACAGTGATTGGATCTGTTAGGATTGCCATGGTAGCCACCAACTTTAAAAAAAGAAGGAAAAAAAAAAATAAAAAGACTCTTAACCTCAAGTTAGAGTTAAGATCAAATTAAATACAACCACATATTGAATAAATACAAAATAGATAATGACTTACAAAGATCTACAAAGACATTGTAGTGCCAATGAAAAATACCTAACATTTCAGTCAGATTTAAATTTTCTTCTTGACCCATCTCTGCCATCTAACAATCTGACAAAAGCATCTTAATTTTCTACTGATTGCAGGGTCAGGCTGTTATGCTCAGTAGCCACCTTTTGATCAGGTACAGGCATTTTCTGAGGCCAAACTGATGCTTTAGGAAACACTGTAGATAAATTTTGTCATTGCAAGGTTCAAAGATGCTGCTTTGCCTCCACACTCACATCTACTAGAAGGGAACTAGCCTCTTACTGGTCCTTCCTTTATTAGGTTTGTCACTAGACTGCTACCAAGAATTTAGCAGTAACACAGAAAAAAGATGTAGGAAGACCAGCCCATAAGGTGCTTTTGAAAATCTCCTGCTATTTCATCAGATGTCTGAGATACCTTTGAGAATCCAGCCTCTGAGTTTTCAGAGTTGTGATTACACAGCTCTTCTTCGCGCAAAACTCCTACGGACTTTATTTAGTCCACTTTGCAGGTTCCTATTACTCAGTACAGCCTCAGAGAGTCTGAGAAGTCTCTTTTCCAGCACTGCTAATACTTCAGGAAGCAGTTTTTATCACTGTTTCTCATGGAAGGACAAATGAGATTGACTGTGTTCTCTGTGTATACACCACATAGAATATGAAGTGCTGCAACACAGAAAAGCTTCTGATCTCTTCAATGTTTCATTGGAAGACAAAGTTCTTACACAGATGTTTTAAAAATATGAAGAACGAGCCTCTTTTGGTACTGAAAATAGATCCTGTAATATAAGTATTTCACAAGCATAAAGGACAAATCTGAAAAAAAAAAGAAAAAGAAGAACAGGAGGCAGAAAAGGCCTTTGGGAACTGTATACAAGGAGTATTCTAGAGATCTCTCAGAGAATAACCACTTGCCCAATTATCCTACAAGAAAGGGTTAAAGTAGAGAAAAACAGATAGGACCAGCGTTCTCCTTTTCCTTTTTAGATCAATAACAGCTTCATATTTCATTTAGCAAGGCCCGTAATGATACTAGAGACACCTGGGGTTTCGGTGGAACAGGAAGTATCAGCTGTTGCATGATAAAAAAACACAGGTAAAGCACAGCAATTTAAACAAAGTCCTGAACAACGAGTACGGTAAGAATGTGTAATAACAGTTCAAGGAGAAACCTACCCAAAAGAAAGTGGTAATCTGACAGTATAAGTACATGCTAATTATAGGGTAGAGGTTTGGCTGACATTAGTAAGAACATACAGCATGTAATCTTTTTATATAGGATGAGGACAATGGGCTGTTTCCTATATTTAAGAAACCATGACACTCCAGTCTCCAATCCATGCCTTCAAGTTATTCCCTAATGTGCTTTACAGCACAGGGAATGGCTTTAAAACCTAACTGGGTCATATTTTTAACTCGTATTGCTAGCTGCAAGTTCTTAGGTTCAGAAAACTGTTAGTTTTCTGCAAGCAATGTGTGAATGCTATTGCAGACTCATGAGTTGCTGTTCTGATCCCTCTCTTAACACTGAAATTTGAGGGTAGACCTACTTTTTTACAGAAGGCACTACAAAACTGAGACTTAAAAGGAAATGCAAAAAAAAAAAAAAAAAAAAAAAAAAGAGGCAAAAAGATAGCTTCATGGTGACAGAGTTGGTCCGGTGATGGGGCTGATTCTCAGTTCTACTGCAGAAATCCTGGGGCCATTTGCAGGCTTTTGTGCTTTGGTTGCCCGTCTGTAACAGACTGGCCACAGTGTCTTGTGTCTTTCTAGGTTGTGAGATCTTTGGGGCAGGGACTCTCACTAAATGGAAGTAGGCATACTGGAGTCCCAGCAAACTGGAACTCTCAGTACGTTTGGGTGATCTCTCCGCTCTGGGAAGAAAATAAAGTAACAGCAACTTGGTGATAATGGTGGGGCATTGTTTATTCAGGATATGTTCAACTGTCAGCCTCGCAGCAGCATTAATTCCTTGGGCAAAGAAAATAATCAAGCAAGCCAGTTGGACTTGTTTCCTCCCGACTTTGTGTTAGGCAACCGAGTAAGTCTTTTCTTCCCATTTTTGGTCAGGTAAACTTAGAAGGCTGAGACACCTGGGTTTAAGTAAGATAACATGACCTCAGGCACCCTATTTTACAGTAAAGTTTGAATCACAAAATTATCCTGTCTAAAGTTCATTTGTTCAAAAGAAATAGTAAGCTCTTGGCTTATGAAAAAAATAGCTGACAAAATCCTTCTGAACAAACATTTCTTATGGAATATGAATTATATTTCTAGGAAAACAAATCTAGAAGTTTGTACGCCAGCTTTACTACTTATTCTCCCATACTATATCTTGCAAATGCCCCCACACCACGAGGACAAACATGACTGCCTTATCATTATCTTTACTTGTTATCTTACACCCTGCTAAACCATCATGCACTGATGAAAAAAATGATGTTCGGCAGGCTGATGCATATGCACAGGACTTATGCCATGTGCTTCCTATCAGTGAGAGAAAGCAAGGACAGAAAAACAAGCCTGAAGTTACAGGCTTTGTCGGAGAAATCTTAGAGAATCCGCTTGAGTACTTAAGTACTTAAGTTTCATCATGTTATGAAGAAACTATAAATGTAATTTTTTACCTCCTTGGTTGTTAGATTGTGTGGTTCTAATGCATAGGACTCTGAGCCCAATCTAATGATAATTTATACACAGAAATGCTACATCAGTTCTGAACAGTACACGCTGGCTATGTCAACTGCTGCACATAGATGTACACAAGGGCCCTCCATGTGCACTTTTGTAGCCTTTCACTTTCAGCTCTGCTACCTTTCACCTAAGCTACTGCATCAGTATTTTCCCCTTCTCACTCCTATGCTATTGCCTTTTGTGCTGTTATTCTCATGGCTTTGCCTCTGAAAATTTTAATACTGTTACTATAATAGGTTCTCATAGGAAGCATTTGCCCACAGTGTGAGAATCCTCTCCTAGCTTCTCCCTCTTCCTAGCTATTCTTGTAACTTTTTAATATATTAGGAGAAAAATAAGACTTAGTAATGAATAAAATAGATAGTGAGTTGTTTAAATAGCCTGTAATTATTACACAGTCATAAGCACACCTGAAGTTTAATGCCCTATCTGTGTGTACCACTTGTGACTGATTTAAGTGTTATCCAATTAACAATGACAGCTTCATCAACAGTAACAGCCAACAGGGAGTTCGGCTAGATCCTAATGCAAAGCCCAGGGTTACTATAGGAAAAATCATGGTGAGAACAGACATTGACATCTTCATCATCCTCACCACACTGCCCTGGGAAGACACTGGAAAGGACACTGCCCTGAGGACCCCATTGCTTTGCTTTGCTTCTCATCTGGCCACTAGGGAGTTTTCACTATTCCTTCCACGTGTGCGTGCGTGTATGTGTGAGAGCCAATGCATGGTCTGCACTAATAAAATTTTCTACATAAGCACTGTCTCAAGAGGTTCAACAGTACTGTTCCCATACAGTTAGCAAGGTCTTCTCTCCTTCTTTTAGCATAAGCCCCAGGAAGGAATGACATGAGGTTGAGTTACAGAAGGAACATCTAAGTCCCCCTGCTAAGCAGGTGACGGAGGACACCACATCCTATGTTTTCAGGTTGATAACTCAGAAAAACATTAAATTTGATCCAAGGAAGTCCCTTTGAAAAAAATAATCAAACAAAAAACATTGATATATAGGGAAATTTAAGATGGCAACTGTCTCAGTGGGGGAAAATTTATCATACTGACTCTAACCTGGAAAAAAAATAGGCTGATTTCCTGAGAGACGGTGCTTCTGTTCTTCTTAGTTCGTATTCACACTATTGAAGGACAACAGCGACAGCAATGTTACGGTAACAAAGGTAACTCTTATCTACTGATTTCTGTAAGTAAACCTCATTTGTTTGAGCTTTCATGGCTTTTAGTCTGTTAAACTTGTCAATCATTGACTTTAAATGTTAGAAAGGCTTCATAAATGCATACAAAGCTCACTTATTGTGGCAAAGAATCCAAATGTAAGTAAGTCTAAGTAGTCAGCCAGCAGGGACCCCAGCCCTAAAAGTGAGGGTGAGGAATCAAGCCACATCACTGCTGTCTTAACTGCTATAACTGAAGTAACATGGCCAGGTTTTTACTACCAGAGGATGAAGAAAAACCTTTGAACTGAAATACTATCCAGATAACATTTACAGAAGTATAACTTGCTATTTTAGAAGTTCTGCATTTTTCTAATATTCTGTTCTCTTCTTCACTCACACTGGCAAGCAAAATGACAGTGAAGAAATATAAAATAGTTGGAAATGCTGGTTTAACAGTCAGAAGGTTAAAAAGTCAAGTTTTGAGGAAAATTCATTTAAAAATGCAATTTTGGTAAGTATGAGCAAGCTGTAATTTTTAAGTAGGTTTTGATACTATCTACTTGTGATCCTAAGCTCAAAGCAACTAAAAGATCAGCTTCTGAGGAGGTTTTCACTATTGTTTTATTGCAAGCCTCTTTGCTATCAACATATGCCTGACATAATCTCAGTGTTTGTGACTCTACAACAAAAATACATTGCTACATGCTTTTTTATTTTGGAAGCTGGTAGGCCAAAATAATCCTGCAACAAAAGAGGGAAAATTCTGCTTAATAAGAAAAATGACAAAGCATTTCAGACTATTTTTAAACATCACTGCAGTATGTCACGTATTTCATCTAGATTTTGGAAACTTCTAAACACACTCTGTGGGTGTATGACATAACAAACCTTAGAAGGTAACAGCTGTTCTTTTTGAAACAGACATAAAAGATTCAGAATACACAAAAATCTATACACAGAAAAGGTACAAAAAGACTCTTCAAGAAAACCTACCCTACAGTACGAAAGATCATTGTAGATTCAAATAAAATTTCACATGGTATTTGAAAATAAGTGCTGTTTATTTCTTAACTGCCTTCCCTTCCTTAACAAAAATCTCCCTCAAGATAGGGTTAGTGGAAAAGCATAAGAACGAAGTCAGAGGATCGATGTTATGCAGCTATCCATTTTAAAAACCAAGATTCAACAGCTTTGTTAAATCATTGTTGTAAGCATTTGGGCTGATGCACTTCCATACCATAATACCTCTCGCCACTGAAGTATTATGCTTTCACTAATTCGGTGGGACATCAGGGAAGACAACTCCTCTGCTCTGTCACTGAGAAACATGCATTCCTTCATGCACAAGTTTTGTACCTGAGGCGTGGAATCATGGGGCAGGGAAGACAGGTGAGAAACTGCAAACTGCAGTAAAGGCTGTGGCTTGTGGCCACAAGCCTGCTTATCCCATCTTCCACATTTGAAGGTTGTGAAGGAAAGAAAGACAGGTAAGTGCACAGTTGCAAGTCTCGCCCTTTAGCAAGTCAACGGACTTGCAACAGCAAGCCTAACAACAGAGCAGCATTTTGTACTGAGGTTGCTCCAAGACAGGAGCTGGGGAGCAGAGTTGTCCCTGAGTTCACGGTATTATCAGACCATCCAAGTTAGAAAAGCCACAATCTCATGTTCTGACTGCTCCCTCTGCTGGCAAATACAAACTGAAAGGAGAAAAGCTTAACTCAAGATGTGAAAAACAACAACACCTAACAGCTAAGAGAGAGGAGACCAAGACAGAGTGCTCCAGCCACAAGCTGACATTTCCTTAATAATGCAATGAGAGATTAGTTTTGTGCGTTACCATAGCAGCATAGAGTGTCTGCATTTTATGTAAGTATTAGAGCTACATTCTTCATTCATTAACTGAAATGAGCTATCATACAGAGAAACTTAACTTTTTCTCCAGTTACTCAGGACAAAATAAAACACTAGAAGGGCCAAAAAGAGTAGTAAAGTATATGAAAGGTTAAAAAATAACACATTTTCTCTGCCTTCACATGAAAACCCTTTGTGGCATCCGAACACCCAAAGTAATTTCCCTAGTAGGGCACCCACTGTTGTTCTTATCCCAGCATGGTGCCTTACATGCTGCGCAGCCTTGTTTCTGTTCAGAGCTGAAAGTCCAGGAAAAGCATAATATGAAGATCAGAATGCAAAGAGCAACTATTCACAATACTCAACATTACAAGTTCCCAAAGTACGCATCCCATAGCACAGCCAAAGCCCCAGTTATCCTGAGGACTCTGAGGGCGAAGGATCAGAGAACACGGAAGGCAGGGAGATACCTACCGATAACCTCAGTGATGTTGCCTGCAGGATGCACATGCACAGCAGCAATCAGTATTTCCTAAATCAGCATGGTAAGCTCTCATCGTGGAAGCAACAGTACTGATGTACTAGAAAGGGAAAGAAAAGCAAAAGGCAGTCTGGGACAGCCTTGTGCCACTCTAGATCCATCTCCAAAAAACCCACTCTCCTTGTACAGGAGACAGAGTACATCAACAAATGACACTGACAGATACATCTTGTGCATTCAGTGATACGGCTCTCTCACAAAAAAAAAAAAGCATGCCACCCCATCAGGAGGGCAGACGCACTCTGCCTTTGGGTTACAGGATAGACTTAACATTGAATTGGATCCTGCATCTTCCCCCAGAACCCTGATAAATTAAGTGGTTTTGCAAGAAAGCAGTGCCGAAGGGAGAACTGTAAAAGGTGAATAACCTATCTTAAGTCTCAAATTTTCAGTTCCAATAGTACTCCAAGACAGTGTTTTGAAACGTGCTTTGAATACACATTTACTTGAGAAATATTTCAAGTATCTGCAAGTTTCAGAAGACATCCCAGTTTCCAGGTACCTCCCTAAAGAAATACAATTTAGATGACCATATTGCACCTACTAGTACATTACATGTTTTCTACTAGTGTAAGATCATTGGCTTTCTTTAATAAGATCTGATGAAGACAGTCAGTTCCCACAATATTTGTGAAAACTAGCAGGCTATAGAGAAGAGAAAAACACTATTTTTTCCCAGCCAGAGGAAAAGTTAGTATTGAATTAAATTCTTATGGTACATCAGAAAGATACTATGTGCATTCTAAGCCTGGAAAAACTTTCCATCAGAACTTGCATTTTATTAAGATATCAGCTAATTCAAACACAAGACAACATCATAAGAAAGCAGGTTCTATTAGTTCTACTGCTCACAGTAACAAAGCAGTTTGCTAACAGCTGAAACAATGAAAATGAAAAAATATTCTTGAAACATTAGAATTTTGGGATATTTTCTTTTAATTGTTATAGAAAGTTAAAAAGAAAAACAAAGTGTTCCTCATTTAGCATAACAATACCACTCAAGTCTTAAGCATTGTTTTTACTTGAAGTGCATTTTAGAAAGAGGCATAAACATCTTGTTTTTCAGATAGAAGGTGAGGTAGCTGGAGGCAAAGACATTTATCCAACATCATCCAGCAGGCCAAAGGCAGAAACATGAATGAACCAAAGGTCTCTTGATAGTTTAGTCCTATGTGCTGTATATCTTTTCCTCCAGTTCACTGTTAACAAGTACACACCTTGATGAACACTTCAACATATTAAAAATACAATTTTTAGCAGAAAAAGCATTGTGTTTAAAATATTCCCTTTAAAAACACTGCTAAGTGACTGGAATAACATTCTGATACCTAACAACAAAATCTGAGAGTCCTTCTGGGCACACTGCAAATAGGAGTGATTCCTGAATTTGGATGGAACGTTCATCTTAATTTCAGATTATAATACTGAGAACAGAAGAAATGCTATGTTGCCAGAATAATCACATTAGCTTAGGAGGCTACTTGGTACACTAATTAAAAAATCCCAGCCCATTCTTTTTTCTTTATGGCACTTCACTGTCCTTTGACTATATGTGGCAGAAAGCATACAGCTTTTGTACAGAAAGAACACTTGCATATCACCCAGGGTACGTCTGTGCAGCACAACCCAGTGCAATCCAGAGGTATGAGAACCAGGGAAGGTAGCAAACCCAGGAAAGCAAAAAAGTTAATAAGGCAGCCTTTTGATAGGGATATTTAGCTCCCTAAAGTGGCAATATTGCTTCCATTTCCAAGCCAGCTCAGGAATCTCTGCATGACACTTACATCATATAGGCAGATCTGCAGTCTGGCATTCGCTTATTTTTGTTTTTTTGTGGGTCATGTGTGCAATTAGGAAGAAAATCCACTTCAGATGTCCCTCATTACAAAGGTAACAACCATGATTCAAAATGATCCTGAGGAAAAGTAGAAGAAAAGGAAGTATTTCCAGCCTACTACATGTATTCTGGAGAAGGAATCTGTATAACCACAGACACCTTCTTGTCTTAATCAGAGTGAGCTATTTCTTCTCTAAGAATTTCACATTTTATACATGCTTATTACACTGTATCAAAGCAAGAATTAGCATTTTAAAACAGCACTGAAGTTTTATTTGAAAGGCTGATGTTCTACTAGTAAGCCTTTCCCCTCACAGTTTGGAGTTGAACTGTACCAGCACCTTTTCCAGCCTCATTGCTAATGCCATGTTACCACTAATCCTTAATTTTCCTGACATGAAGGCCATGGTTGGCTTTAGTTTACCTAAAAAGAAGAAATAGAGTCATCAGTAAACAGTCATACAGGAAACAGTAATATCACAATAAAATCTAACAGTTCTTTAGACATTCCTCTTTGATATATATTTGGTATTTCTATCCACATATTAAAAATGCTAAATCATACTCTTTCATTAAATCTTATCTCTCTCAAATGTCTTAGTCCAACAAAGTATTTCCACTTGTATCTGATATAAAAATGCACTGAAAGCCTTTGCTGAAAGGGATGAGGCTGATTAACTGAAGTAGAATTTGCTTCTCTACACCATTTTTAAAGATATTTTTGAAGGACTTCATTAATTTTTAACTTACTTAATGGATAACTTCCTTTACTATGAGTTATCTATTATCTTCTGTTTTAAGTTTTGCCAAAGGAGGTTCAGAACTGTTTTGAATAGTGATAAACCTGTGAAAAAGTATAGTCACTTAACACAACAAAAAGGGTGACACCACTCCTCGTTGGACATAGTAAGTTTTCACCATTAAAATCCTTTCTAGAACTGAAATAAATTCATTGAAAGTGCAAAATTGCATCAGCTTTTGTATGCTATCATTTAACTGAAGATTAGATTACAAGTGATCTCAACTGAACAAGACCTTGGGGAGAAGGGAAAAGAAACAAACCAATATATTTTGCTACCAAATTGTGGAACAAAACCATCTTATTTATTAGTTTTATTTAGCAGAAATTAAATTTGGTGGCATGAAAGGAGACTATTTGTTATTTTATCAACAACAATAGAAATTTAAAGTATGAATGCAAAAATGAAACATTTCATTGTTTGCTTTTATCAATGTATCAGTGCATCTGAACAAAGCAAATGCTTTGTACACTCTCTAGAAGCAGCATACATATTCAGAATATGCAGGGAAAATAACAGATGTGTGGGAAAAAAGCTCAACAGCTTCACTAAATCCTTTCTGAAGCTGCATTCACTACAAAAGTTTTTATAGGTACTTAGTAGAGCAATAAAAACTTTTATCCTCTTTGTGTTCTCAGAGTGTAAGAGTTAAGATAAAAGGAGTTACCTCCTACTTTCATGTGAGACACAAAAAGCCTAAATCTCATCCAAGTATAGAATCCCCATAAGAGGGAAGGCTGTCAATTAATCAATCGTGTGAATGACTTCTAGGCACAAGTAACTGCATCCATTTTGTTAAATGTATTTGCTACTCACCTGTGAACATTTTCACAAAGTCAGCACTTGACATGCTCATAACTACATCAGCCTTTACAGGAGGTTTGCCACAACCAGCGCTCCCACCTTTGTTTTTAAGGTCAATATACCAAGTGCCTCCATCATCACCTGAACAGAATAATGAATATATGACAGTGCAGGAAAGAGCATTGTGGCTTACTCTTTACCATGGGTCAGACATTTATTTTATTCTTACGTTTGGCATAATTTACCCTGAAGGTGCTTTGCAAGAAGTTAGCACTTTCCCCACACTTTCTATACAAAGCCAGTCTTTGGCAGATGCCCTATAATACCATGTATCACAGGACACAGGCAGAAGAACCCAAAGGGAGCAGCTTGCTGGAAGAACTACTGGCAGCTGGCACTTAACATATCCCTGGACCTACTAAGTAATACCAACATATCATCAATCTAACTCTGTGTACCACGTCCAGCATTCTGACAAAGTCTGTGAACACACACCGCACACATACATTGTGTGTAAAACAAACAAAAGAATAGCAGAAAAAAATGGCACCACTCCCACCCCCTCCCCAAACCAAACAGATGCGGAGAAAAATCAGAAACTATTAGTTATATGTCAGGAGCAGCAATTCCTTCATTCACTGAAGCTGGTCCTGTGAAATAGCTTAACATAGTGGGACAAAAGACGTTTTGTTTCTCAATCAGCTTTAAAAGATGAATGTTTCTATATGAAAACATCAAATGCATTTTGCTATAAATGTGAGCATGTGAAGATTTAATAAATGAAAGTCTTACCAGATAATTCAAACTGAAAGACACCCTGAATAGCTTTCACAAATTCTTCACTTATTGCTCCCTGAATAACTTTAAATGTTTCTGCAACAGGACTCAGTGGCTTGGCTGAAGCAGATTCTAAATTAACCTTAGCTCCATCTGGTCCTTCATGCTTGGGTCGGCTTGATTTCTTTTCCTCTTTGAATACTTGAGAAGTACCTACAAGAAATAGATTATTTTTCTCTGTAAAATGCAAAATATTCTTTAGAAAAGTCTGTTTATAAAGTATGTATTTAACTACCTTGACCACTGGTGATGTTCTAATATTTAAGATAAGGGAGGTAATCTGTTCAAATGTAGCCTCCTTCTACCTTTCTGCTATCTACATTTTGGCACTCTTGTAAAACCCATTCAGAATTCTTATTTGTTTTTGCTCTCCAGCTGTCAAACTACAGCTTTCAAAACAGTAAAACCAATGATTTTTTTTTAAGATGTTCTATTTCATCTGTGAGACATTTACAATTGTTCAAGTTTCATCTAAGAAGCAATGGACGCTCTGCTTCATGTTTTTTGGAAAAATAAGACACATCATATGAGCTTTCTGCAAAATGTGCTTTTTGCTACTTAGTTCTTTGCCCAGCAACATTTACCTGTGACTTTCATACTACTGAAATTTAGATGGTCAAAAAAGAATTCTTTAAAATAAGGCACTTATTTTATATGATGAATGTTTCAAAGTCCTTTGGAAGGTAACATTCTTTCCTAATATTAAGTACAGAGACACCGCAAACTTCCATAAATTATGCACCCCAAACAATAAAAGGGTTTTGTCAGCAAACTCAAATTGAGTCCAAGTGTTTGTGAGAAAATAAAGAATTGAAATATAAATGGCATTAATTATGATCAGATGTAATAGTCAACGATCAACTTCTGCACATAGTGCTTTTCCTACCGTGCTGTTCTAGTTTCATTGCTATCATATCAGGTTCAACATCCAAGAAGAAGTCAGGCAACAGAGGGTGACCTAAAGGGGAGAGGAGGGAAAGAAAAAAAAAAGAGAGAGAGAGAGAGAGAAAGTCCAAGTAAAGATGAACAGTACAAGCAAGAATCCATTCTGTACGAAAATAAATCCAAGTCTGTAATGAATAAAACTACAGTCTGAAGGAAAGACAGGCTAGCTGTACAGCACAGCTATATGCTTGTTTTGTTAGATTTTGATTCATTTCAAATTAGAATGAGAAGTCTCTCAAGTTTGCAATAAAGACTATCTGAAGAACAAGAGAAATGATCTCACCAGCTGGTAAATAATAATATAAGCATTTACAGTGCATTTCCTCCTTCTTAATGGACTTTTGTTTTTTTAATTTAACGGACACTTAATGATTACAGCCTTAGTGGACTGACCTGCACTTCCCAGAAATACATTTTCTGAAACTTGAGGCAAAAGCATTTTTTTGCAGAACTAATTTAAGAACCTCTGAGAACAAAGTAAATAAATAAATAAATTCTTTCCCCAGAAAAGCCTTTATTGCTGAACTTCTCAACTTTAACTGTTTTACCTGGTGCAACTGCATAGACATCAAAATTCTTAATTCCTTCTTCTCTCAAGAGAGTTTCATCAATAACAAAGTTTCCAGTGAAACTTTTTGGTTTTGTTAAAATGCAATATGCAGCATCTGCAAGGATGTCCGTTTTTCTGCACTGCTTTTCTACTCCACTTCCTCCCAGCATATCCATAGCAGCTGTATAAATGGCTAGGAAGTTCAGAGAAAAAGAAAACAAAGAAAACAAAAAGAAAACATTGATGTCATAGTCCCATCTCTCAACTGAAAGGTTAACAAACATTATTTTTCTTGCATAAGAAAGGAAATCATAGAAGACAAAGCTATGAAATACTACCAACTAACAAATAATTCAAGTACAAGTGAAAAAAGAAGGCTATTTTCCGAACCAAAAGAGGAATAATGGCAAAAGATTCTTAGGACATTCATGTCCCACTCTCCCTCTATCAATGCACATGTATCTGCACAAGTCTTTTTCTCTCATGGATTTCTTCCAGGTTATTCAGGACAGGAAAAACTAATAGAATAACTATCTTTCTCAGAGTGAATGCATGATATCAGTAATCACTGATTTAAAAAAAAAAAAAAAGGTGTTTTATTCAGTGATAATCATGCTGAATGTCTGAATGTCTCCTGGCTTAATTTTAACCTTGCAGTAACTCGTGTGAGACAGCAATGTCTCTGTAAATTAAAGATGAGAAACTGCACAGAAAAAAACTTTAATAACTTGTTCAATATTCCACAGAAAGGCCAGTCTCCACATCTCCTATGCTTTTGGTTCTGTAATGAACCAATTCTACTAACTACTGAACTGTTCCATTGTCTTCTTCATTTTTCCTCATAGAGAAATCAACACTATGGCACATTTGAATCAAGCCTTCAATTTGCTTTTTCAAATTGAGACACCTATTTCATTTTACTTTCATTCTCTTCCACAAAAAAGGTTTGGTTGCAGCTTCTGCTATTTGCCATGTTATTGGCTTTCCATCATGCAGTTTTGCTTCATGACTTCTTCCCATTTACACCTCAAGATCCAACACACTCTGCCCCTCCCGAGTATGTTTTGGGGCAGATTCACAAATCTTTTCCTAAATTTGAGGCTGGCAGGTCCTGGGAATGGAAAGATAAACCAGATTTTAAGTAACTTTTGTCCTCCTTTTAGTGCTTGCACTCCATACAAAGTAACAGCAGCTTTGATGCAGAAATGATTACAACATCCTTTAACATGCAAAGAACAGGCATTGCGTAGAAAACATGTCTGATGCATCATAGCAACATATTCTCTTAGCTCCTCCAATCTGGAATAATTGAATGAACAGGAATTATAAGAATAAATATGTAGGCTACAGGGGGAAATAGTGCAAAGATGTAATGTGTAGCGTTTTGCATTTTTTAATTCTTAAAATTCATCTACTTTTCACATAACAGAATCAAGCATGGTGTACATGCAGGTTCTGTACCCATATAATTTATCTTGTAAAAAAGTCAATCCCTCATCAAAATATTTATATAAATAAAATACATGGTTACAAGGTATTCCTTACTGGTAGAGTCTAGGATGAAAGCATCCTGACCAACGAGAAAGGTCACTAGGTCTGTCAGACATGCTAACCCAAATGTTTGAGTACCACCTAGAGTATTAATCACAGAAACTAAGCTGGTTTTGACTGAAATCATAACTTTTGCTAATATTCCTCATTTTAAAAAAAGCAAATCAGTTTTTTTCCAACTAGAAGTTATGAGGGGTCTGCAGCTACCAACAGGAGACTGTTAAAATGCATCTGGGTAGATCTGGTATCATCTCTTGCACTAGACAGCTAACACCAGAAGATCTCATTTCATGTTAGTAATTCCTTTCCTTTAAAGGAAGCTCCACTGGTTAATGGAATAAGCTCTTTTGTTATAACATCTTCTAACAAAAGGACTGGGCTTACATTATTAAAGGACAGGATTTCCCTCCAATTTTAGTATCAGTATCATTTTTGCACATACATAGAATCATAGAATAAGTAAGGTTGGAAGGGACCTCTGGAGATCATCTAGTCCAGCCTCCCTGCTCAGCAGGGTCACCTAGAGCATGTTAGACAGGGTTGCATCCAGGCGGGCCTTGAAGATTTCCAGAGAAGGAGACTCCACAACCTCTCTGGGCAACATGTATCTGGGATAAACAGACTGGCTTATTTTGGCAAACAACTGACTAGAAAACCTAAGCTGCAGGCTCCAGTCCTCACTGACAACAAACCTAAGTTTACATGACATGGGAATGTCATGATTTTCTCCCTCTCCAAAGCTCTCCAAATTCCTATGACCAGCAAACAATGTCAGAGGGTTCTAAAAAAACATCTGCTGGAAGAGTATGCAAAAATTTAAACAATTTTTTTTAACGCATCCACTAAAGTGTGTCAGTTGCACTCTGAACAGCAAGAATTTCTAAATAGTGCTACATACACAGATATTTGATATATATTAATATAAACACCTAAGTATGTTTGTGATTATATACAACCCAAAACTCATGGCATGTGAGAGGGAACATAGGCAAGCCAATGGCTTCAGCTAAATGAAGGGGCTGAAGGGATTGCAATTTAGCCAAAGATAAATTTGGATTAAAGTGGCAATTGTCTACAAGTGTATTTGAAAACTTCAAATACAAAACAACACCTGTGTGAGAGGAACAAAGAATATGCTAAAGAACTATTCAGTGTCCTGAATCAACTTCAGAATAAAAGTATATTCAAAGCCAAATAAATCAAGTCATAGAAGATAAAATACAAAAATTAGTTATTAGTATCATTTAAAAAAAAGATCACCTGTTTTAGGCCATAAAGCATTGACAGCAACCTCTCCTCTAAATTCTTCTGCCATTCCCAAAACACACATGGACATCCCATATTTAGAGATGGTATAAGCTAAGACAAGAAGTATTAAGAGAAGAAAGTATTTAGTACGACAAAAATGGACTGTGTTCAAACCTTTAATTATAGAGGACAGAAAAGTCAAATTATTTGTTCATAAAGAAAACTAAGTCTTTTAGGACAAAACAGTGTATTTCTATACTAAAAATATACATGCACACACCACCAGACATGAACTAGTCTGCCATCTTTTCTTTTACTAGGACTAAAATGAGAAATATGTAATTATTATTTTTTTATAAGCAAACCAAAACAATGACTGAAGTTTAACTGCACAGGCTTTTTTGTGTGCATTTACTCACAGCACTCTGACAGAGTTCTCAAACTTTTCCAGAGACCCAAGGCATATTAACTGCTTATGACCAATCTAATATCCTGGGGGGGGGGGGGGGGAGGGATTAAAAAAAAAAAAAAAAAAAACATCCTTATATCTTTCTTACCATTTTTCAGAAGGGAAACTTTGGGGAAAAAGAACTTGCTGTGGAAGTTTATGATGTCAACTGTCCAAAATTGAAAGGTGTTTACAGGTTTGAAATTAACATCATATGTTTTAAACTCAAAACAAGAGGGTCTTGTTCCCTCCTCAAAATTACTTTTCATTTAACAATATAACCTTTGAGTTTTATCTCTAATAAATCAAATGCAAAACTGAAGCAGTAAGAAAGCTCTAAGATTTTGATTTTCTATCTCTATTTGCAACAGACACCATTTTGAAGTTTCAAAATTCCCCAGAAAAAGGGCCTACTCTTACCTACATAGCTTTCTTGAAAACTGAAAGGACATACTGGGCCATGAAACCTGCACTACTTCCTCCCAAAACAATTGCTTTCTGGTGAGGCACAGAATATACTGGGAAAACATTAGTGTCAGTACATATTTATAGTTAAAAATACAAGATCTGTCACTCTGGGCTGTCACTCCTGCACATTTCACCATGTTTTTATGTGATTATCAGAAGATTAATAAAATCAAAAGATTGAACACTACTTACCACAGTGATTTTTGAACCAGATAGGATTCAGATTAAGAGGTGGGCTAAGGTTCAGGATATGGGCATTCTTACTCTTTCTCAAATGAGGAAGGCATATTTTAGACCTAAAAGATGAATGTCAGAACAAGTCAATAACCTCTTATTTTACAGAAGGCAGCAAAAACATTCTATTAGACATACTACTACCTTCATTTATGCAAAGGTTCTGCACCAAGCTAAGAAAATGTCCTTATAGTACTCATGAGTAACTCATACAAAGAACAACAACAGTAAAAAAAATTTGTTCTATCTCATTTATCCCAGGCATAGAACTCACACCAAAGAACAGAGCCACATCTTCCAAATAGTGCTGCTGCACATACTAAATGCAAAATTTCCATATACTCAGAAGCCATAATCTCCTTATAATACTTCTGGTAGATGTAACAAAACCAAATAAGGGACCAAGTCAAACTATCAACGCAGTGCATCTTTTAGCCATAAATACATCTCCTCTTCTGCCTCTACATACATTTCTTCTTTAAAATCACACTATAGAAATAATAGTGTATAAAGAAAGGTTTTACAAACATTCCAAACAAAACTGAAAACCTGTTCTCTGCTGACTGGAAGAGTCCTCTATTTCATTTAACTTAAAATTTACAGTATTAAAGAGGAACATGTTCTTGTAAATCACAGCTTTCACTTTGTAAGAAACTGTCACTTGACTTCAATTCTACAACTAGGGTGCATGTCTACATTTGATCTCTGCTGGAAATCAAACAAGTTTTTAATCGAGATTCACAGGAAGGACAGGACTGCAGTGGACTATATTGCCTACTTGCTATTTACATATTTCAGCAGGATGCATGCATACTGACAGCCATAGAAGCGATATCTACAACTGTAAAGTCATTAAAATAAATGCCACCTTTTACCACTTACTCAAATGCACTGCAACGAAGTGTGACATTTACTAACAAAAGTTTCATATTTGCTCAATGCACACAAGCTGACAACATTCCAACAGGTATATTCTGTAAGACGAGATGTCCTCCATACCTCTTCCAAACAGACAAAAAAAAAACTCACTTTTTTTTCTAGCAAGCATAGTACTTTCAACATTAAATTGACAACAACTCTCTTCAAATTACTGACAGAATCTACATACAAAGGAAGATGAATGAAAGGCTGAAATGCTTGGTTAAGTTTTCCCAACTGATGATTATAAAAACAATGACAAAGGCCATCTGTAACTTTCCATGAGAGGCATTAGTCTTTTGTGTATTTTTCCATTTGCAGCAACATGTTTTTTTTTTTTTTTTTTCCTCTTTTTTTAAGGCAGAGGGGTATTCAAACAAAAGATGACTTCAAGTCTTCTCCTCTAATTTGGAATAGCTAGATGTCACCATCAAGTAAGTGACTGCCCCTGTTAAGGGAAAAAAAAAAAGAGCTTGCCAATAACAATACCTCTAGTAAGAGGCCCTTCTCAAATACCAAGTTCCAAAGACAATCTTCCCTTGTGATCACAGAACCACATACACTCACAGAGTCTCAGAAGTAGACAACACAGGATGGAAGGAAGAAATCAAACTCTACAAGAACATTTCTCTCTCTCTCATTCACTCTCTACATACCAAGTGTCTTTTTGGTTTAGAAGAGTACCACAACGCACACGTATTCTTTAACTACTTCAATGGCAAGTTCTTTCACTGTTTTTAAAACAGCAAAACTCTAAGGAATATAATCATAATGTCTGATAACGAGATTCATCTTTATGAACTAAAATGACAGATGATATTCTAGATCAAACTGATATAAGAGATCTTGATCACATCAAGTAACAATTTAAAGTAGAGAATCAGCATTATCCTAGAGAATTTGTTAATATAGCCCTGTTAAAAACAAGGTTTTAGGTTTTACTCAGAGCAGCTTTAAAAAAAATGCATCTAAAATTATTTTTTTTTTTAAAGAAAAACCATCTAAAAATGACTCCTTAATGAACCCATTTGCAAAAAAGAAAGTAAAATAAGGGCCACATGAATTCTGAAATCAAGTCTTCGTAATGTTTAGTAGAATCAATAAGCTCGAAATAAGTGGCAAACACTTTAGATCGTCTTTCTTATTTCTCATTTATGTTATTTGATGTCTCTCAAGACCAGAAAGAAACTTAGGAAAAAGAAACTGACAAAGAATACATTGCAAATTTACAAGTAGTTAATCATTTTACTTGGAATGAAAGAAGAAAACAGACAACATTTAGCAAAGCCAACCTGGAACTCCATTTGGCAGAAATATACTAGCCTATCTGTATGCTACCTATATAGGAAGGGCTTGCGAATCTTCAGCGACAACAGTAGTAAGGTCCAGATTTACTAATAATTACTATTAAGAAATTACTATTATTAACTATTTAATAATTACTATTAAAATAAGTGCATAATTTGGAGGAACAACGTCACTGACAACTCCTCTGAAGAGTTTCTTCCACACTAACTACTTGTTCTAGCTATCAGATGCCAATTAATTCTTCTAAATGTTAAATTTCAAATGAATCAGTCGGTAACCAAACAATTTTCACTCAATATTTGTACAATACTTTCACTCAAACACCAGGCTAGTGAGACAGACATACAAATTCCTGCATAAACTGAGGTAATGATCGCGTTCATGTTCGCTGTAATGATTACTGTTTCCCTCTCCCAGCACTTACGTAAGGTAGGTTCCTCGTACATTGACTTCCATCATAAGATTGGCCTTCTTTGTTTCTGTTTCCAAAGTGCCAGACAAAGAGATAGCACTTGCATTGTTCACCAAAATATCAATGCCTGTTTTTTTTAAAAAAAAAGAAGTCTCACATCAACATTTTAAGAATGTTTTCTAAGAATTTTAAGAAGTCTGCCTGTTAACAAATACCTTCTCCCCACACCCTAGCATACCTCCAAATGTCTTCACAGCTTTCTCCACAGCATTAATAATTTGCTCTTCTTCCCTCACATTAACAACGCACGGCAGTGCCTTTCCTCCAGCTGCTTCAACTGTGCCGTTAGAAAATAAGACATTTAAAAATTTGCTCTCAAACTGAACAAAAAGCACAAAACTAAGAATATCTCATCCAACAAAGTGTTTCAAGAAGACAGTGAAAATCATACTCTCAAATTGTGACTTTGCCTGAGTATTACAGGCTGATATTATTTCCTTTTTTTACATGTTTCTTAAAGAACAGAAAAGCCAAAACCATATCCTAACACTGAGAATGGATATGGTACGCACACTCACACACACCCTTCACTAAAGTAATATTTTGATATGTCACAGCATTCTTGGGTGGTAGGAGAAGCATTAGACTTATTTTATTAAAGGTGATCAGAGAATCCAAACAATTTTCCACTCATATATGAAAATTAAGCTAAGACACAAATTGAATCCAGCAACTGAAATCCAACCTGATCTATTATAACTTACTCTCTTCCGCAGCAGTGTAAATAGTTCCTGGAAGAGTACGATGAGGTTCAGCCGTCTTGGCAGCTATCACAATATTTGCACCATCTTTGGCAGCTTTCAAAGCAATGGCTTTGCCAATGCCCCGGCTTGCACCCGTGATGAAGAGCGTGCATCCTGCCAATTTCCTGCAAATGAATGAGGAAAGAGGAGTAAAGAAAAAACAAAATAAAGCCCTGTAAATCATTGCCTGTCAATGCTCTTATATGACAAAAATAATGGGTACAGTTTTCCAACCAATTCATTTTCTTCATCATTTTACTACGAAAATATCCCAAAAATTCCGAAGAAGTGGATGAAGCTAGAGTGCAGTACAGTCTTACATCACTACTGAAGATAAAAGGACTTTCTAAGTTTATAAGCTCCGTAACGCAGGATGATTATACAGGGTACCCAATTACCTCTCCCCCATTTTGTGAAACGGTTCAACACACTGTTTACAACTGAGTTACTAGACTTCTACAACAATGAAAAAGGAGTGTAGACTGTGAAAATGAAACCTGAGATGGTTACATAGCGCTCTATTTTACATATCCCAGTATTCTGAACACAAAGAACCAATGCCTTAACATGATATAAAGTTCAAATCCACAATCATGAAGTCCATGCAGTGTGGCAAACACAAGAGTCAAAAATGTATTAGCTTGATTTTCAGAAACAGCGATTATTTATTTAAAATTTTTTACACTAAGTTCAGCAGTTTCCCAGTAACTACACTTAACCTTACCAAAAAAAAATGATTCAATAAAAATCTTTGGAAAAAAATAACAAATTTTAGAGTTTCAGAAGGATATGTGGCTTACAAACACACAACGTCACTGAATTTTTGAAGAACACCTAGAGGAAAGCAAATATTACACTTGTCTTCAAAAGAGCCCAAAAGCACAGTTTAAGGAACAATGAGGTCAGCCTCATTCAGGCCCTTGGGAAAATCACGGATCAAGTCCCCGTGGAGCATATTAAACAAGATGACTGGAAACTGTCATCATAAATATAGGTAAGGATAAATCACACTTGATCCACCTGACTTCCTTCTACAATAAAATGAAAGAATTTGTGGTGAAAGGGACAGTAGTAAATGCTATTTACTTTAGCAAGGATTTCAACTCCATTTCTCAAATTTTTTTGTATCCAAGTTAAGACACCATGGTCTGGATAGGTGGAAGGCCAGATATGTAAAAAAAATAGATGGATGGTTGAGCTCAGAGTACAATGGTTGATAAGTCTCATTCTGCCTGGAGGCCAGTAACGTATGGGGTATCAAAGGGACGTATCCCGGGACCCGTCCTGTTCAACATCTTATCAGTGGCCTAAAGGAGGTGAAAAAGCACCCCTGGGCTGAAACAATCATAATGCTTAAGGGCAGGGCTGCCATCCAGAGCGACCTCTGCAGTCTGTTCAAAATTGACAAGACACCTCATGAAATTCAAGGACAAATGCAGTCCTGCATCTGGGAAGAGAGCCCATGCAATGGTACAGATTGAGGACTAAGCAGCCAGGGAACCTAAAAAGGCCCTAGGGCACTTGGCAGACACCAATCTGAGCATAAGTCAATGCGCCCTGGCAGCAAAGCAACCAGCAGCATCATGGGCTGTAGGAAGAGTATAGCCAGCAGATCAAGCGAAAGGATTATCCCCCTCTATTCAGCACTTGTTAAGACCACACCTAGATACTGCCTCCAATTCTGGGCCCATCAGTAAAATTGCTGATAACAAATGAGGGCAAGTTCAGCAGTAGGAGATGAAGACAGCTGGGGGCTGTAAAACTTGTCATGTAAGGAGAGGTGGAGACCTGGGCTTGCTCAGCCTACAGAAGAGACAGCTTTGTAAGGACCAAACAGCAGCCTCCTTGTACCTGTGAGAAGGTGACTGAAGAGATAGAACTGGGTTCTTCAAAATGGTGCAGAGTAACAGGATAAGGGACTGTCGGCTCTTTAAAACTGAAAGCTGACAGACTTGCACTGGAGAGGTTTAGACTGCTTATCCCACAAGGATAATCGAACAGTGGAACAGGAGCCCAGAGAGGCCGTGCCATCTCTATTCCTGGAGGTTTTCAAGTCCTGACTGGAAAAGGCCCTGAGCAACTTGGTCTGATCTGACAGCTGGCCCTGCTTTGAAAGTGAGGTTGGACTAGAGACTTCACAAGATACCCTTGAGTGTTTTGGGTGGCCATGACCCTTTCTTGCAGCTCTTCTGTGCAATTCCTTCTTCACATAAACCTTCCCTCTACATAAACCTGCCTCTTCTCCCTAGGCTCACAGATCACCACCAACAACATTCACTCTGTGGAGGTTTTTTCCTTAAATTCTAGCTCCATTATCTCCAGTTCTGTCCTAACAGCCAATAGAAATAGCATTCACCAAAATAAGCAATGATCTACTAATAGGAAAAGTTCACTTTCACTTCATTCTCTCTGAGATGTGGAGCTGATTTCATACTCTCATACTCCTGTTTATTTTAAAGCATATTTGCTTCTTTCTCAGTTTATTATTAATCACCTCTCACTCAAGAAGTCTTATTTATCCTCTTCAACTTGGTGTAATAGTATCTGCAAAGCCAAATGCACCAATCTCTTTGAGTATTTATTCTGTGTCACCAAAAGTGCAAGGCCTTGCAAAAAATTTAAAGCATTTTACCATGTTAAACATGGTGATAAGCTTACAAGACTCAGGATTTACTTTCTAATGTACTTAATAGTCAAATAGCTGGATGAAATTTTAAAGCATGTTCAAGTCTAAAATTGCATATGAACTGCATTGCGAAGGTTGAATCTTACTTGCTTCCACTTCAGCTGAATTCTAGCAACAAGACAGAAAATGTCAAATTCACCTCTATGCCCTGCAATCTCAGGGATCTGAAAAAAAAATCAAGGTGAGTTCCTTTCCCAGTAGGCACACTGATGATACAGAAATCTGCTGGCTACATCAACAATACTTTTTACAACTTACTTAGAGGTATGTAAAGAATTTACCAAATACTCCTATTTACAACTTACAGGAACAAATAATGCCAACTTACTGGCCCTTAGCAGCACTGGCTCTGTAAAAAAGCAGTAAATGACTCTAAATTTAGATTATATATTGAAGAAAACATGATTACCAGTTAGGAAGATAACTAGCTTTACACATTTACACTTCAGATATGCTACGCAATTTAGACAAAAATCTTCCAATTTTTATTGTAAAGTGTTCCAATCAAATATATTGACTAATAAGCCACACAAGGTCTTCCAAGAGCTACACCAATCTCTCTCTGCACACTTATCTCCTTGTTTCCAGTCAGTCTGCCTTAAAGATGAACCTGCCTCAATAAAATACTTTGATGTCAGGCATTTCACAATCACAACCAGCTGATCCTGCAGCAGTAACTTAGGTCGATTGGACTGCCTGAACAAAACCAATTTATAAGCCTGTCATGCCAAGAGCAATGCCATGCAACTCCAGCTCTCAAGGGCTGAGATAAGAGATGAGATGTTAGTACAACTTCTAACCAGAGCAAATACTTCCATTGTAAGAATTCAGCTTTAGCTCTTCAACAGTGTTGTGGAACTCAAACCATCTGAAACCAAAAACATCCATGCTAAGCTACCCACGTCAAGCTGAATGTTTGGAGGGAGGATTAACGGATGTTTCTGTCAAATCAGTGCGGCACGTCCTGGAAAACGCCCCTAAAAAGACGCCCCGACCGCCCCCCGCGCTCGAGGAGTCACTCGGTGGCCTACAAGCGACGGCCGGGGGCCTCGGCCTCGCCTCGCCTCCCGGCCCTCCTCACCCACCCCCGGCGGCACGGTGGGGCCCGCCACGGCAGCGCCACGGGGCCAGGAGACGAGGGGCGGCTTACCCCGTGTTGGGCAGCATGGCGGCGCGGGCAACGGCGCCTCGGCTCCGGGCGGCGCGAGCGGCGGCCGCGTCACAGGGCGGCCCGCCCCGCCCCGCCCCGCCCCCAACGGCCCCAACGGCCCCAACGGCCGCTCCGGCGAGGGGGCGGCTCAGTGGGGCAAAGGTGAACGGCGCGGGCGCGCCTCGCCTCGCCTCGGCCCTCCCCCGCCGCCCCGCGGGAGCTGGGCGTGTTGGCCGGGCTTCGGGCAGCAGCCCGCGCATCGCAGCCCGCCCTGGGCGATCTGAATGCGCATCTTCCTCTCCAGCCCCTCCTAGCGGCCTGCGTAGAGGGGAGCGCGCAGCTGCTTTTCTGGGAAGGCTACTCCTCAGGCGAGTAGCCCTCCTGCCCCCTCCCCCGCACCACCCTGCTCCAGACTCCAGTAATTGAAGTGACATGATAGTCTCGTGTCAGGATCGTAAGCCCCAAGCATGCAGTGACCTGCCTTTAAAGAGTTGTGCCTATGCGGAGAGATGCAGGTCTTTTTATTTTATTTTTTCTTTTTTTTCTTTTTTTTTTTTTTAATGGGGGAACTGAGTGATGGGGCTCCTTTCTGGTCAAGGACAGTCAGTTTACCTCCTAGGAAATGAGGGGCAGAGGGTGAGTTCTTCTCCAAGGCAGTGAGGCCCATAGCTATGTGATGGAGCTGTCCATGCCTCCATGTGGAGATACGAAGATCGGTATGGAGGTGTTTAACGTGAGAAGCAAGGAGCGTTTGCAAATGTGTAAGATAAGCCATCAGAGACGATGGCTTTCTGCAGTTTTGCAGATGCTTGCACTTTTGGCTCACAGCTCCCTGCTTTCACTCCAGATGACACCCAAGCTGGAGAGCACAAGTGTACCATGGCACTAGTGCCTGCTAAATTGACCCATGCACAGGATGAGGTGTCCCTCTCACTATCACTGTTAGCTCTGGACAGTGTGACAATTATGCTAGAACACAGCCCCTTTCTGTGGTTCGAATTTATCTGACATTAGCAGAGCAGTCCTAGCTTTCGTAGTCATTTAATGTGTGACTCCAATGGACAAATAAACCTATTTGCATACAGTATTTCACTTTGTAGAACCTGTAGAGTCATTCTAGAAAAAATATGATGGATAGTGTCATTTTACAAAACCACTCTTGCCAGTTCTTGCCTTTCTTCCTTAAAAATTCCCTCTGATTCACACTTTGGCTGGATAGCTTTACTCTGAATACCTCTGAAGTACACTTCCAATAATGCTTTCCTTCCTACTCAGCCGACTTAGATACTCTGTTACAGCAGGATGACTAGTATCAAGCTCCATTATTTTTTCTCAGAAATTATTGGCTTAGTTGCAAGTGTTCCTTGATTATTGCTGAATAAGTTAAAAAAAAAAAAAAAAGTGGAATCCTGAGATAGGATAAGTACAGGTAAAATACAGAATTCTGTTAGAATGCATTATCTAGTTAGGAACAGCATTTTCCAGTGCAGGTCACTTCACTGCCCATTTTAAGCACTATTCCCTGCAGCCATCATAAAAGTGATTGCAATAATTTTACTGAAATGGAAACATATCTTTGTATACATTCCATATCCTAAAAAAAATGCTTTAGTCTTTCAAAGTAAATTGATCTTAAGTTAGAAAAATGTGAAGTTTCATACTAATGTATGAAAGTTTCAGAAGCTGATATAAGATCAAAGAAGGAGCTTTAAGTTGGAAACTTTACCTAAACCCATTAGAGCTTTTGTTAGCATTCCAATGGCTTCATCACTTCGTTGTATGAAGACCATAACACCCACAAGTAAAATGTATAATCAAGTCCTGACATGAAATATTTTCCATCACTAAATGATACTGTATGTCCTGGTAATATAGTTTTGCAAAGAATTCTGTCTCTACTTTAGTGAATTTTGAACTCACTGTCTCTTTAGGGTCTACTCTGATTTCCCAATTTAAAGGATGAGTTGCAGTGTTTGTAGGCAAGCCCTTTTTTTCATATTTCTGTATCTACTTCGGTCATGCTTTACAAGTCAAGGTAGTTACACAGGCTTATAATACCTTACAATTTCAGCGACAGCCTGGAGAAATGAAGCATTTATGCCTGAGGATCAACACTAGTTAAATACTCTTTTTCTCATCAAAGAGTCCATGTTTTAGAGGACATTTCAGTGGAAATGCAAAGTGCTTCTGCTCTCAGTACAATTTACAAAATCAGAGGAATGAAATGACAACACAGAATTTGCCAGCATGAGGGAGCTAGCGAGTGGTAAGAATCAAGTCATAGCTAAATTATTTCAGGGAATACTCAAAGATAAAACCTGCTGAAAGCTATGCAAGTTTTTCCACTGCCTTCACTTAACACTTGATGGGAATAAATTCCATGTTATATCTCTCTATATACATTATAAATATAATAGATGTTACTGAAAGCTCAAAAAGTGAGCACTAAAAGCACTATGTCTGACCAAAAGGATTTTTTTGTACATACAATATGAAGAAGCAAAGCCACTTGATTTAAAAAAAAAAAAAAAAAAAAAAAAAAAAAAGCACAGCACAAAAGGAACAGAATGTACAGCCTGATTTCTTTAGAAGCTACCTTAAAGATGCAAGTCCATGATTCACAATAAGCTGACGTGGCACTGAAAGATACTCCAAAGAGCTTACCTTCATGTGTTTTATCAGCTGCAGAAAGGAAGTGTTCCCTTAAGAGATGGTAAAATGAGAACAACACAATAGCAGAGAGTTAATCCGCAGAAGATATCCTGCTTGATTCCTTAAAGAAAACAGATAGCTCACTGGGCGTGAAAATCTAAAACAGTCATAACAGGAAGAGAAAGGTGCTTTGGAGCAATATCATCCAGTGAGAATAATAGTTGTTTAATCAAAGAACTGAAAGATATTGAAACAGCTTGAAAACTGGGTAAAGCAAATCAGCTTTAAAGCTGTTGGAGGCTGTTGTCTTGCTGTGTTCTTCCGAGCCTGCATACAATGCTCAAATTAATACGAACTTTTTTTAATGTGAGAGAGCACTACAAGGTTCTCTTGAGCAATCTCACAGACAGAGCATAATTTTAGTCCCTTGATGTCTTCACCTAACTTTGAAGATAAGGGAAGAATCTGAAAAGAAGCTAGCAGGAGAGGACTGTTTTTCACATATGAAAGAATTTTAATCCTCCTGACTTGAATTCTTACAAATCAGGTCATTAGACTTAAGTGAAAATATTAAAATAGTTTCAAGAGAAGGACATCAAAGTCTCTTCCTGGTTGCTTACTGATCAGTAGATAAAGGAGAGCCTTCCATTATTTCAAAATTAGTAGGAGTTGATAGTAATAAACCTGAAGCCAGGGGGAGAGTATTATAATCAGGTATTACTGAGTATGATCTAGATACCTGAAGCAACACTGAATCTATACGATAAATTTTCTTTTTGGTTACATCTTGTTATATCCATTCAAAATGTCTCAAAGACTGGTTTGAAGCCAAGAGAATGTTAATTTAATCAAAAAAACACTGGTAAATATTTTTTCTTGCCTTTTAAAACTTGTTTTAACATATTAAAAACTGTGAAGTCTCATGGGAAGAGAAGCATACAAGACTATTTCAGATGAAAAGAATTAAATATATATTTTGATAGTATGAATGAAGATAGCTGTACAAATTGCTGAAGACTTCATCAGTGGTGTACAGTTCTGCAAACAATTAAGTCCATTTTTGCTTCTAGTGTTTTCAAAAATCTCAGAGACACTGAAAATATTTATAAATTTAAGCACCTTAATTTTGAACAATATGAATCAAGAAATACTTTACAATGACAAAACAGTACAGTTCCTAGCAATTGTACTGTGCTGGAGTCAAACAGCTGTCAGACCTAAAATTTAAAAACTTGACAATTACATCCCTTGTATACTAGATGAATTTGTATGCTCAGTATGCTTCTGTTATATTTATACTTCTCCTCTGCTATGTAATTCAGTAAGGCTGTTTTGTAGGAGTGTGGCCGTTCTGTCAGGCAGATAGACTGTAAGAAGAATGTGCTGCATAGCAGGATATTTGTGCTTTAAAAGTTTAGCAAGAATCTTCTGTGAAATAAGAACCACACAAACAAAGCTTACACTTGCCCATAACTGACTTTGTTCTAGTTGCTGCAACCTGTATTACCTGTAAGGCATTTTAGTCATGAGAACAGCCAGAGTACAAACCATCCTACTGCCATCACCAGGAGCGTCTGGTACAGATAGAGAATATACAACTTGATCTAAGGTTGATGGTGGAGGTCTTTTCTGTCATTTCTATTAGCTGTAAAAGGGAATTCTTAAAAGTGTAGTACTGCAGCAAGTTGCTTTGATAGTGGGACACAGAGTTCACGTTTCCTACTTTAGCTGGTTTGTTCCTTGGCTTTCATACAAAAGCATAGCTGTCAGCTGAGTCATAGCAAATCCAAACGAGGGAGTGAAAGTGTGAGGGGAGGATGCTTTCTCTCTTCAAAACATTTCAAAAACATTTTTAAATTAGAATCTATTTAAAAAGACCCCCTTTGTTGACATCTTAGAATGAACTGTCAGTGTAACACTAGCAAGGTTGCTACGTCCTTGGCCTTCAGGCAGGTATGCAGGAAGGAGGGTACAATGCTTTCCTCCCACATTCCTTGGCAAAAGGATTGAGACTGTCTGTTGAGACCGCTATGTAAAACTTTAGAGAAACAAATTATAGTGGGCTCTTAATAGGCATCCCAGTCACAGGTTGCAAATAAATACTTGACTCATTAAAAATTCTGTGTGTACGTTTTTTTCTTTGATAACTCTAAAATCAAGACTTCTTGCTTCATAGGAATGAACAAAAAAATCAACATTGTGCCTTTCTCAGCTGGTAGAAAAGACAGGCATCAGAAGACAGAATTAATTAGTCAATACAGCGTGGTTTATGTAAGGCCAAAGAATGTGTAAGGACTGCAATTGGATATGTATTGTGATGGACAGTAGTTCCAAAAGAAAGAGCTTATGTTTTATTCTCTTAAAATAAGACCAGTGTAACAATCAAACTGTAAAAGAAAGACTCCAGTGGACAGTTAAAAGAGTGGAAGAGAAACTTGATACTTCATCCACTATTTCCTTTGTTACCAGGTGGTTTATTTCTGTGGTGATGCTGTGATAAGTTACAAGCTATAAAGCAGGGATGCTGAAAACAAAATCCTGTCTATGTGTGATTTCTCGCAGGAAAAACAGAGCTATCCAATTGCTGCCCTGAAACTTTGGCTCATGTTCCTAAGCAAAATAATTTAGATTTTGCAGAGATAAAAGAAGAAACAAAATAATCCCTGAGAAATCATGTAATGAAAATATTGCTGGATTTACTGATTGCTTTTAAAAGTGTCTAACATTCAATAATGTTACTATTTATGAGGCTTTTCTGACTGTATTCAATATTTGTCTTACTAATATCCTATGTTGCACTCTCCTTGAGTGATAACTGAGAATTATGTCCAGGTTTCACTCGCTATAGCCCTGAAATTAAACTGCAGGTAACATTTAATGAGGAGTCAGAAATTAAACTAATGCTTCAGCTAAGAGCTGATCTATGGCACAGAAACTTGTAAGTCGATCCTAGTTGTCCCTTTCATCAAAAGATGATCCTTGTTCTGGTGGAAAAGTGGAAACATACCTTTGTCATCCATGACAGAATGCAGCATTTCCTTTAAATTTCAGAATTACATTTGTATATATTCAACCCTATGAAAAGCATGATAACAGAAAATGTCTGGATGAATTAGTATATTTGCACTTATCCAATGGGCAAGCGTAAGAAAAGGTCATTGAGAGGTTAACTGGTTTTCAGCCCAGGAGAGTGTTAAAAAATGCTTGGTGGGGTGCACTGAGGCAGGGTTATCTAAAGAGAGTGCAGCAAAAATGGTTAGTTTGCAGGCTATCCTTCTTGTGGCAATTACTACCATGAAGTATGTTCCTAAAAGCCAAAGTAAAAATTTATTAAGAAGAGGAAATTAACAAATAGAAATATGTGTCATGCTGTTGTTCGACTGTTCTTCTGGGAAGAAAAATATTGATAGCACTAGATGAGATTCATTGCTACACAGACTACATATTGAATCACAGCAGTACTCTCTCATTCATTTCTAAAACCCACAGATAATTTCATTTCTGTGATTCAGAAAAGGAGGGAATCCCTAAACAGGGCCTTTAAGCTAACCTTTAAGTACAACAAAATGGGCTTCTATAAACACATCAGTAAGAAAAGGAAGACCAGGAAAAATGTGAACCCACTGATGAGTAGGACAGGGGCCATGGTCACAAAGGACACAGAGAAGGCAGAGGTACTGAATGCCTTCTTTGCCTCAGTCTTTCTTTACTAATAAGAGTGGCCCTCAGGAATCCCAGGACCTTGAGACAGGGAGAAAGTGTGGAGGAAGGAAGACCTTCCCTTGGTGGAGGAGGATCAGGTTATGGATCACTTAAACTGGACACACACAAATCCAAGGCCCCTAATGGGATGCACTCATGAGTGTGAAGGGAGCTGACCTCCACACCCATGTCACTGTGTCACTGTAAGTCAAGTCACTGCAAGGCCACTCTCAGTCATCTGTGAAAAGTCATGGTGATCAGGAGAGGGGCCTGATGACTGCAAGAAAGCCAATGTCCTGCAGTCTTCAAAAAGAGCAAGAAGGAGGACCCAGGGAGCTACAGGGGAGTCAGCCTCACCTCCATCCCTGGAAAGGTGAGGGAGCAGCTCATCCTGGATACCATTTGCAAGTGCATGAAGGACAAGCAGATGATCAGGAGTAGTCAGCATGGATTCACCAAGGGGAAATGCTGCTTAACCAACCTGAGAGCCTTGACGAAATGACTGGCTGGGTAGATGAGGGGAGAGCAGTGGGTGTTGTCTCTCTGGACTTCAGTAAGGCTTTGACACTCTCCCATAACATTTTCATAGACCATCTCAGAAAGTGTGGGCTAGGTGAACAGTGAGTAGTGAGACAATGAGATGGATTGAAAAGTGGCAGAACAGCAGAGTTCAGAGGGTTGTGATCAGTGGCACAAAGTCTAGTTGGAGGTCTGTAGCTAGTGGCGTCCCCCAGGGGGTCAGTACTGGGGCAGTCCTGTTCAAGCTATTCATCACTGATCTGGTTGAAGGCACGGAGTGTCTCCTCAGCAAATTTGCTGATGATACAGAACTGTGAGGAGTGGCTAGTACACCAGAGGGTTGTGCTGCCGTTTAGATGAACCTCAACAGACTCGAAACATGGGCAGTGAGGAAGTTCATGAAGTTCAGCTAACAGAAGTGCAGAGTCCTTCATCGAGGGAAGAACAACCCCATGCATCAGTACAGGCTTGGGACTGACCTACTGGAAAGCAGCTCTGCAGAGAAGGACCTAGGAGTCATGGTGGACAACAACTATAAGCCAGCAATGTGCTCTTGTGGCCAAGAAGGCTGACAGTCCTAGGCTGTGTTAGGTAGAGCATTGCCAGCAGGTGGAGAGAGGTGATCCTTCTCATCTATTTAGCCCTGGTGAGGCCACATCTGGAGGACTGTATCCAGTGGAACTACAGCTACTAGAGTAAGTCCAGTGAAGGGCAAATAAAATGATTAAGGAACTAGAGACTCTCTCATATGAGGAAAGGCTGAGATAGCTGGGCCTGTTTAGCTTGAAGAAGAGAAGGCTAATGAATGATCTTATCAATATATTTAAATATCTGAAGGGAGGTTATAAAGAGGATGGGGCCAGACTCTTTCAGAGATACCCAGTCAGTGATAGGACAAGAGGCAAGGGTTAGATACTGAAACACAGGATTTCCATCTGAACATATGGAAGGCTTTTTTACTGTGAAGGTAACTGAGCAATAGAGCATGTTGCCCAGAGAGGTTGGGAAGTCTCCATCCTTGGGGCTATTCGAAAGCCATCTGAACAAAGTTCTCAGCAACATGCTGTAGGTGACCCTGCTTGAGCAGGAGTGGTGGACTAGATGATCTTTAAAGTTCCCTTCCAACCTCAAATGTTCTGTGATTCTGTGAAGCTCTGATTCCCAAGCCTTGATGGGTTAAAAGGTGCCCACTCCAAGTCACTTGCTCTACATTTTTTGCAAAAATGTCAGGAGCTTTCATTCTGTTACTTCCTCAACAGCTGCTGAGCCCATACAGCTTTACTTAATATGCAGGGCTCTATATTACTGCCGTTGCACATCAGCTGCCATAATTTCCTTCCAACAGGGGTGCAAACTCTCTTCATAGGATGTTCCATTTGAACCACAGCTCTCTTGTTTGAGAACTGCCCACAGCCCCTGTTCCATTTCATTTTCTGAATTTTACTGGGACTTTCAGCCGTTACTTCCCTGGTAATGTAAATTAAAGCCAGAGGGAGTTTTTTTGTTCAGGCAGGCAACCTGCAGGCTGAGCTGCTCCATCATATATTTTTTTTGACAGTTTTCTCAAAATTTCTCCGCACAGCTCCTGAAGGACAGGTACTGCCTTCCAAAAATAGCATCCACAGTTAACTGGAAAAGTATAATACACAAACCATCTCAGTTTAAGCTCTGTGAACCATGAAATACCGTCTTATAAATCCAGACAATATACAGAGATAAATATAGCACTGCTGATGATCCAATTACCTTAGCATAGTTTTCTAATCTGGCTACCTACCTCTGCCTGCGCTGTGTGCCAGTCACTTGGATTAATACCCACTGAAGACAGACATGTAACAGTTGTGCTTCAGTCTGTGACCGAACAAGTTGCCACAGGTATCAAGTAGGCTGCAGTTTTCTAATGTGGTATATTAAAATCCTTGTGCAGCAGAAGGAAGACCAATCCTTCATAATTTACAGCTAGATTCAGAGTTGGTCAGTCTCGGACAACAAATGCTCACAGTTGCTCAGAGCAATACTAAATCAGTGTTCCACAGATGAGAACACTAGTCGCTAGAGGCTTAGCTTCTACAACCCAGTCTTTATCATTTTGGTCACTCTCATATCTCTTCCCATCTGCTGGTGCCAATGATGGCATGCAGGTGCTTTCTGCCATTTCCTTAAGGATGTTGTTGCAAAGGCCTTACTTCTGCATGTTTTTGTTCAATTTACTGTTTTTTTAAGCCTTATCACTTCAGCATACAACAACAGCTGGAATCAGATGATCAGCTCATATTGATAGGGTTTCAGTGTTGTTTATACTGCTTCAGATGGAACATTACAATGAAAAGCACATGGAAGATGGCATGTATTCGTCTTGCTTCAGTCTTTGCCAGCTACCAAACCATTCAGCCTTGTTCAGATCCGGTCCTGGAGGGTATTCAGAATCTCTCATCAAAAGTGTTGCTCAGAATTTTGCAGGACAAAGTCCATCAGAATAATGCTTGAGTAATGCATCAAACTCATTCAGGGAAAGTAAACTTCAGCTTCATGCTGTGCAAGCTATATGGGTAAATTTCTTTCATTTAAAAAAATGAAAGTTGCTATAATCAACATATAAAAATATAAGAGTATTTAATTAAATTTACTTGCCTCCTCTTCTACTAAATCAAGATCATGCACACTCTTAATGCCTGTCTTTCATTGTGCCAGAAACATACAAGCAAACGTGGTAAAAAAGCAGCTAAATTTTAGAAATATAGGAAAAAGATTTTTGACAACACTTCCTTGGCCTGTCTAAAAGTATATTAAAAAAGTTACCATTCACAAATATTGATTACAGAACTTGTATATAGATCAAAATTAAAGGACATGACACGTGTTGTGCTACCTAGCAGTATAACTCATGAGAATCTAAAACAAAGACTGCAGGATAAGTGAACTAGTCAATCTTTAACATAGTTCTCAATATTTTAAAATATGTTAGCACTCTTATAAATTCTGATTATCAGATCTTTCTTCTTTTGATGCATTAATAAATGTTTTCATCCCATTCACTTTGTAAAGATTTGGGGTAATACTCTATACAGAAAAGGCACCCTAAGTAATCCTATTATTGTGTAAATCAAGCAATGACTCCATTAATAACTGCATACAAAAAAGTACAGGTCAGTATAGATCTTATCCTGACATTTGTTACAGAAATAATTTGCCTAATTTCATTCTGAGCATACAAAGCTGAAGCAAATAAACCTGATGATCTTTGTGTGGTAAGGGATCTGGCAGAGGAGTGGAAGCAGTGACTAGTTCCATTTTTTCATGGATACAAATGAGAGCAAGTAACTGCAAAGGAGAACAACCTTCCCTCTCTTCCCTCCAAAATAACAGTGCTGTTCGAAGTGCCCAGAGTCCAAAAGACCATGTAACACTCCTGCAGACACCAATAAGGACAAACAGACCTCTCGGAGTGGGGGTTTCCAGGCTGAGAGTTGCATCTTGTTAATAGTAGACAAGCAACTTCAAAGTGAAAAGCAAAATGCTGCTCAAACAGTCAAATGTTTCCTGCTGCTACACATTCACATAGCTGTTACCTCCTCCAACCACAGTTCCAGAGAAAACCCAGACTGGGAGCACTTTGACTAGGTGAAGCCAACAGCTTCAGCCTTCTGATCCATGCAAGAGCCTCTCTGAGGAAAAGTACATTTTTATTTACCAGGAATTGCCTGAAAGGTCAGCTTGCAAAGAAGTTATTTTACAGATCAAAGGGAAGAGAAGGAAAATAGCCAGCAATCAGAACAACTGTCCTCTGATTTATGTGGTATTCTAATAAACAGGTTAAAGCAAATTTGAGAGAATAGGTCCTAGGCTGACTGCAATGGATATCTACACATTATTAAAAAAAAAAAAAAAAAAAAGGAAAAAAGAAAAAACAAGGTTTTCCAGAACAAGAGTGTGTGAGCCAAGAAAGCTGAAAGAAGATCTGATTAGAAATTAAGGAAAACAGATTTCAAGAGAAAATGAGAGACTTGTTTGTTGGAATAAATGTAAGGGCAATCCTGACACAATGAAAGAATACCAGACACCAGCAGGACAGTGTCAAATACACAAGGAAATCAAGCATTTTTGGAAAAGCAAGTCACTGGTCATAAAAAGTCACAATGAAATACAGCAAAAAAAGAAAGCACTGGTTCTAGTGCTTGGAACAATGGCTTGAGTCTGTGAAAAATTTAACAGACAAATGTTTATTACTGGCTTGGGGCACTAAAAACTGAAAGACAAGTCTTTGACAGATGCACAAAATTGGAATACAGGAGAGCTTTATACGAATGATAGTAACTACCCTCCTTAAAGTAAAAACAAAACCTGATACTTAAGGATATTACAAAACTGATGCTTTGAAATACTAGCATAGCCTTTCTGGGCATGCTTTGGTTGAAAAAAATTGGTCTGTAAACACAGGTAATAAAATGGTGTTAAGAATAATCGAAAAGGAAAAAAGAATGCAACAAACCCCCAAACCCAGGAGAAACTGATGAAAGAGTTTTCTTTGTTACCTAACCTGCCCTACAGGATTATAAAATATTATTCCTCATTAAGCCAAAGGGAGCCTGTGTCTACTGGCTCCAGTGGCTGTTATTATAACAAAAACCTGCCTCAGGCTATGCAATGATTTCAGTCAGACACTGTGCAGGCGCAAAGGTCTGCACACAGGAGTTCAGCCGAGAGCGGGGATTTGGCAAGTATGGCCCGTGATAGCACCTAGAAGCACCTCTCCAATTAGCCATTTACCACCTTGCTGGCAGGGGACCACACTCCTGAACTCTCAGACAGTGTTACTGTCCAGACTGTAATCAGGGACCACTCAGTCTTCAGGTGTCTGAACACCCTCTGCTCCTAGCCATGGCTAGTTTTTTACAAACTCTTTTCTCAGGAGTTGGATTCAAAATTTCAGCTGTCTGTCTCCTGAGTCCATTTCTGCCCAGGCTCCTCCAAGGTCCCTCACTTCTGGAAATAAGATCTTTCCTAGAATCCTGAAAAACTGAAACCTTCAGATTCATGCTTAAACCTTTCGGAACTTTACAGCCCATACAGGCGAATAACCTGCCCGAGTTTGCACAGTATTTCTAGATACATCATTATTTTCTCTTAAAGAATGGAAACCAACTGCATCCAGAGCATTAGAATAAACCCAAAGTCTTTTTTAGTGCAGTGTCCTCCATTCCAGCTCACTGGCAAACAGGAGTGTGCTTGTCTAGTCCTAGAAAGCAGGATTCTTTTCTCCCCACCCAGCCTGAACTGCTAAAAATAGTCAAAGAAAGAAAATTGTTTGACTCCTTTGTTTTTGTAACCCCCCATTTCTCATGTCAGGTGACATGGGATGTTTACAGACCTCTTCAGTGATTCTCCGGAAACAAGTAAGTTTTGCTCAGGAAAAGTTAACTCCTATTTTTCCAACTCATGGATTTCCATATAGAAAACAGGAGTCAGTGAATCTTTATTGCCAGTCTCATGCTATCAACTCTGAAGAATTTCACTCCAAAATCATAATGAGAAGACAAAGCAGTTGAGTTGGAGCCAGCAATCTGACAACTACCTCCAGAGTCCTTCATCAGAGCCAGAACCCATACAGTCTACAAACAGGCTCCCAGGATCCTCCCTAGGTCTCCCACCTGCATTTTTAACCTCTAGCTGCAGAGGACACTGCCCGAATAATAAGTACACGAAGTGTGAACCTGTGCTACACCTGCTGCTTTATTATTTTAACAACTGCAGCTGAAATATAAGTGGTACTTCACAATATGCTGTGGTTGTTTTCATAAAGGTGACTCAGGTCCCTACTGGTAGAGCTAAAACAATAAGACTCCTCTCCTGCTTGCAAGTAAGATATGTCAATGATAATTCTTCTGTTAGTCTGAGTTAGCTAGTTTACTGACAAAAGGTGTGGGGTTTTTTTTTCTTTTTTTTCTTTCCTTTTTTTTTTAGGGGGGGAGGTGACCTGTATAGTTATGGTTAACTGAACTACATTCGGTGGTAAGGGTGAACAAACTTTTCAGCTTCCTTAAACTGTGCCATTCGTGTTAGCAAAACTTTTTCAGTGTTGATCACACCTAAATAACGGGCAGTCTCATTATGGGGCTACTTCTGTTTCAGCTGAATTTCCACGCTGAAGCAATGGTGAGGACTGTAAGTTCTATACAGGTTGTTGATTTTGCAGATTTTTTAGCATATGTATGTTTCATGCATAAAAATAAGGAATAAAAGGTCAAAGCAACAGCTAGCCTATTTTCATAATACTGTATCTCAAAAATTGCTCGTGAATGGAGAAAGCTGATTGTAACAGCAGACCTAAATGCAGATGTTTAGAAAAATGTGTGACTAAGCCTAGTGTCAAGTGTAATTTCTTATTCCTGTTTGATGTCTTGCTGATGAAGCTGTAATAAGCTTTTACTTAAAAAAAAAAAATAAAAAAACTACAAAACCAAATCAAAACAAAATAAAAAGCCTCAAGGAAGCCATTATCTTACTCTTCAAAGTGAAGTTTTTTTAATAAAACTGTAATAAATTACCAGTGAATACAACTACCATAAAAGCTAAGCTGCCAAAAAAAAGGCTAAACCTTACTAAATAACATATTAACTAAGGTGCAGCCTCCCCCATTTATATTCACTTGAGCAGGCATACAAAGAACTGAGGTGCCAGTATAAACATGAAGATTAATTAGAAAGACTCCTTTTGCTATATCCTTCACTTAATATGCAGGAGCTAAATCTAGGCAGACCAGATCACCTCTGCCAAGCAGTGATCTTGCTATTCCAATTTCCTAGTGTCTTTAAAAATGAGGGAGGCACCCTTACTTTCTACCTAAATTTGTTCTAAAATTGCCCTTTACAAGTTTCTATCTTGCAGCCTATTATTATTGTAATTTATTTGAATGCAGTGTGAAACATGAGATTACAGGTGGCTGTCTATGCAGAAAAAAAAAATAACATACATCCTTTAAACATCTTGTGGTGAATCTTAATGTGCATGTCACTTCTCTTCAGAAATCTCCATTTAGCTGCTACATTGGTAAGTATGGATATTGACAATACTAGAGGGAAGGAATCAAATAGGAAAAAAAAAAAAGAGGGGATGGAAACAGGACAGAAGGACAGATTTTAGTAACTGTTTTGCTGTCAGTACAAAGGAAAAGAGGGGTTGTGCTACAACAATGTACTTCTTGATTAACAATATGTCATAAGAGTCGTGTCAAAGCAGGTACGTATGTGGTAACTACTTCAGAGAGACTACATGAAGTTTGCAAAGTTAGCTTGAAAGCATGAAAGATTGAGAGGACACTGTTGAGTTTCAGTTAGAGCTCCACTGTGTCTTTCTATATCTGTTCCTCTACCCTATTTTATCTATCTATATTGCAAACTCTTCAGGGCAGATACCTGCTTTTGGGGCAGGTACCTGTGAAAATGGGTCTTATTTCTAGTGAACGGTACAAAAATTCTAAAGAAATAATGATCGTCTAACACACCAGCTTTTTCATCTACAGGACAAGGACCTAATTCTTCGTAGCAGAGAGAATGTACAATGTTATAGGCAGAGAAATAATGTTCCTTGGGGGTAGGGGAGGTTGAAGATTAAGCAAAAGAAAAATCAAGGTACCATGTGTTACAAAAACAAATTTCTGTAAGCTTTGAAAGAAGGTTTATAGCTTCAAATAACATGTATAGTCAAGGAAACATTCTCAATTATTAATGACAGCCAGCAGGGCTGATACCGCTCTCCTGCCTGCTGCTCCATACAGCTGATTACAGAAATAAGTCACAGCAGGGCATGCATTAGGCAGCTATTGGTGTTCACATTCAATGCACTGTTAGGAAGAATGCTGAAGGCTGAATACTTCTCTAACTGAGAAATACTTCAGGAACATAAACATATGCACCCTCCTGTCTTTCACTGTAACCAGAATAAGACTCTTTAATTTCACAATTTATTTTCTATAACTTTCTGCTGGCATATCCATCCATGATACACTGCTTGCAGTGCTTTAAAGATGGGATACCTTTTACCTGAGTAGATAAAATGTACTATAAACCTCTATAAAATGAACATTTTGCATGCTTAATTTATACTTTAACATGTCAAGGTTTAGTAAGGCTCCTCCCTTAACTCCAGTAATACCTTCAATAACATTTGCCCCCTAATTTTACTAAATGTCTAAAAATTATGCTTCAAAGCCTATTTAAGCTTTGATCTTACAAAGAGATCTGTCATCCAAAGAAATCTTCATTTTCTCTTTACTCTCATCGGCTCTTTGACTATGAGATACAGATATTCAGTTTAATATTGAAAGGAAAGGAAGACAGAGAAGGCCAAAGGCTAGTGTAGAAGTTCCCTCCTTCTATCCTTTGACCACTGAGATTTTCATAGAAGTATATGAATGTTTGACTATTCTTTCAGTGTTATGCTGGAGAATCAGTGCAGAGCACCACAGCCAGGAACAACACTTTTGTATGTCTCTAGCATTTCTCATGCAGAGAGCTGAGCTCCAACAGTTTTATTGATAGCATTTTTCATCTTCTGTAAAAAAGCTCCAAAACTCTGCAGCAGAGTTGTAACTGTCCTGAACAGTTTCTCTGTACACACCTGTCAAGGCTGCTCTGCCTCACAGCATTGAGAGATTGGTGCAGTTCCCTTCTGAAACCTGGCAAGAGTTAGAGAAAACAGCAGAAGTAAGAATTTGTGCAGGGGCATTTCTGTACCCACTCAAGCTTATATTAGCAGGAAATAAAGATGTTAACCACACTTGCATTTCTGACTTTGCTCGTAAGTTTTCCAGGGAAGAGGTGAAGCACAGACTCTGCTATGAGACTCCTATCTTTTGGAAATTAGTTAAGTTCATGGGTAAAGAAACAAAGGGTGGCTACATGGTCGGTCCTATTCATATAACATGGCTGGATGTCCCATTGGCTTCTGTGACACTGTTTAGCTGAGTATACAGCCAGGTTTTGACCATAACAGAACATGAAATGAAAATACTAACTTTTTCAAACGTATTTTGGGGGAGTACACATCAACTTTTTGATTTTTAAATGAAAGGCTTGAGTGGGTAGAGAGAAATAACTGGCTTTGGATGAACAATGAATCTGCTTCAGGCTTGTATGATTTGCTCCGATTGTGCTTATTATTATATCATCCTCCAAGCTCCTGTTTCTGAATGTGAACTTACTGTATTTAACTTTTAAAAAACTCCTAAACATGAGCTGAGTGAATGGAAGCAGAAGGGATTCTCTCAAAATCTCATTTTGTGACTCTGATCATCTTGCTGGAGCTTTTTAACGGGCATTTCTCTTGAAAAGTGGCATTTCTGAGTATCATTTGAAATGATCAGAACAATTACAAATTATCTTTTTCCAGAGTTGCTGGATTTAGACAAATATTATAATCCTCTTTTGCAACAGGAATGGTTAGATTCAAAGGTCCATGCAATTCCTGAAGAAGGTACATTTACGTAGTCTGCTTTGGGGAACTTACACAACCAGTAAAATGGACAAAATGCTTTAAAAGATTATTTATAGTGGGATCTAGAGTTTTAATTCCTTTTTATTTACATTTTCAACATACTTTCATCTCCATTTAACAGTATCGGGTGTGTTGGATGAATCACACTGTTCTTTTTGAGAACAAAGAACCAATGACACAAGTAACCATCTTAAATAGTATTGCATAGCAGCCAGGTGTTTCCTCTCCTGAACACAAGAAATTAAGGTATGCAATTTATTCCCCTCCCTTCTTCTAGATAACAGCTGTAGGTTACATTGGCTTTAGCCTTTTTTTTTTTTTTCCTTCCCCCCCAGGGAAAACCCCTGGATAATTAACTTGCTTCCAACCCAATGCTCCTTAGAGCCTTCTCAAAACAAGGGAAATTTTTTACTGCTGCAACTGACCATCTTATATAAGACACGCTCTGAAAACATTGCTCCAAACCAGGAAGTAGATCTAGGCAAACTAGTAGTGGAGGATCTAGTCCACTCCACTTTTCCTAGCTCAGCAATGAAGTCTTTGCAATTTTGATTGAACCTCTCAGAGATTGTGAATCAATCCCATGGGTCTCTAGGCAAAAGCTTTCTAGAACTGGGCTTTGGTGCTTAAAACACTACTCTTTCAAGAAGTCAGACTAAAAAAATCCTGCTATCTCATGCATTATAATAAAGCCAAACTATATCTATAGCATAATACAGTAAATCACTGCTTTATACTACATAAATTCCTCTTTTGAACAGCAAATGGCTCTTGGTAATCTGCCATGCGTTATAGATCAAATGAGGTACAGATTATCCTCATAAAATGAAGCTTTCACACACATGGCTTTATACATATCCTAATATCATACATACATACATATCTTAAATGATACCTGTTTTTAAAAATAAAGGAGAAAACATGCTAAACAGATTTTCCTACTCTGAGCTTTCAGGAAGAAAGAACACTGAAAAACACTACAAAAAAAGATACAGACAAGACTGCTTAGTGCAATTACTTGACTTAGTTTCTCAAAGTCTTCATACAGTTTTCTGAAAGAAACAGGAATATAAGTCTCAGAGAATGGCAGACCATTTCACCAGACTACCTCATGAGTAGGTGCTGTTGTTTATCTGTAACGTGCTAAATAAAGGCTGGGTCTTGCTGGGCAAGCTGCTGAACAAACACCGACTGCCCGAGTATCCCTGCCCTGAAGAATGTGTGCTCTGAAGAGAGGGCAAGCAAAGAGGTAGAAGGGCATGTAAAAGTAGAGCAACAATGCAGTTATTAACAACAGGGCTGTTAAATGGTATTTGTTTCACAGATTTTAACAAATGATGATCAGCTTAACCTTTTGATAGCCTTCCCAGCACCTAACTTCTCTCATTCAGCATCTTATTCCACATGAAAAACTTCTCCAACCTCCCCCGATCTTCACTGAAGTACAGCCAAACAAAGTTATTTGTCATTCCTCATGATTTAGGGGGAGAAAAAGGAGTGATTGAAAAAGAGATGGGAAGGTCATTCTCCTAAAAGCTGCACTAGATCTATGTTGGGTAGTTCCCACTCCCCATACACCCTTCATCACCTGATGGATGTCATCATCTTTTTAGCTGTACCAGTTCAAGTGTGTCTAAGACTGGACTTCAGCTAAGTTGGTAAAGGCAATTATCTTAAAAAAGAAGAAAAGAAACCCCAAAGAGACCATTTTCATAACATTTTCAAGTTGAGCCTACCAGGCAAACCAACCCATTTCTGTTGTTCATCTTGTAATTTTCCTATTTATTTGAGAATTACTTAAGAGAGCTTTGAATGGAAATACTACATCTTAATGTAGGCAGATGTAGCCTGGTAAATGTACTAGGAGTATATGCATGGAAGAAATTTTGCTGAGCAGAGGAAAGAAGGTTAGGATAAGGTCTTTCAGGAAAGCCAAAAACAAGTTAATATATGAGGAAAAGCTTGGGTTCAACTCTAAGATACAGACTGTTAAAAACTACAATATGTAGCAGTCTTATCTAGTTTTTGGGTGGCTGTGTAGGCTAGACTCTAAAGATCATTTAGTCTCATAGAGGTGCAAGTGGAAAGCTGGGTCTTTATGAAGACAGTCTTGGAAACTGAGAGCTGTTAGTCACCAGATACGATCAAGATACACAAGTAAATGTCAGTGTGAACTCTGCAACAGTCACCAAAGCAGTCTTTGGTTCCAAATAATTCCAAATGCTTGTGGAACAGAATTGTTAACTGTTGGCAAGTAATACCTATAGATTTCACATCTAATAAACAACAGCATGCAGTTACAATGATCCTTATTCCAGATGTTCAGAAATCAAACATATAGCAGATGTTTTCTCAGCTAACACAACTGACCCAGAACAGTGTCTTGCTACATTTAGTTACTTGGAAGTAATAAACTTCATGCAAGACCTTCCTGCATCTGTTGTGAAACAATTCCTCTGGAACAGAGAACAGCAATCTGTAAAATACAATGTGGGAGTGAACTGTCAAATTAAGCTGGAACATCCTAAAAGACAACCAACAAATAAAAAAATAAAAAGTAAAATGAAAAACAACTGTAGAAGAAACAAGGCATACATATGATGCTGTGCAAGATTATTCAAAGTCTGCAAGGAGATGGATATAAAAGAACCTTGAACTAAGACAGGAAATAAGAGGATGTTACTAAAAAGGTATATATAATTAAAAATTTGGAAAGCAAAAAAAACCAAAATGGACAATTATGATCTGCAGCTGAAAGAAAAAGATGAGTTTAAGTTTAGTAGAGAGATGCACAGATGCGAAATTGGATCCAATACTGAAACTCACCTTAATTCTACCTATAACACTGTAATAACGCCCAAGACATTTATTATAAAACTATAGAATTATATAGAATATATTATATAGAATATATTAAAAAAAAAACACGTTGTACAATAATATTTCTCTGTAACAGTTGCCCGCTACTTGGCCATCTTGGAAGTTCTGCTTTTCCCTCTCACTCGCAAACACGTTACAAAAAATTACCACTAGAGGGCACTGTCATGTCAAGCCGTAATAGACACCTGGAGGAGGTAACAGATTTATGACACCCCAATGGTGCTGTTGCCACAGAATTACAAAGGCTTGTCTGAGCAAAAGATGTGTTCGTTTCTCCATTATTATGGATATACATGGCCTCAGCTGAAAAAAACTTGACACATAAGAAAACTTAGAAAGAAACAGATGTTATGACATTGAGAAAGAGAGCACAGGTTCTTGCACACTGAATGACAAATTTTATACAGTTTGTTTATAGCATTATAGAACTGAATAGACGCTGTTCCAGAAATCTGGGGCACAGAATGTCAAGAGGTAAGTACAGTAAGACCATGTCCTAAGAAGTGTATGATCAGACAGGGAAAAAAAAAAAAAAAAAAAAAAAAAAAAGAAAAAAAAAAAGCTTCTCTTCAGACATCAAACAAAGAAACTAAAGAAACTAGGAAATGTTAGGACAAATAACCTCCAAAATTCAGAATGTTATTAGTACTACCAATATTATTAGCACAGCAACATATTCTTGTTAGATACTTCATTACAGTATGTACTGTTCAAATACAAAGCATAGGATGAAGCCAAACTCTTTCAGTTCGGGGAAACTGACTACATGAGGGAGGATGGGAGGATGGGTGGCTGTTTTGATAAAAGAAGCCCCTACACTCCTGTGCCTTGCTAGAGAAATTGGGGAGGGGGGAGAAGAGGAAGAGGGAGGAAGAGAGACTGATATCTTCATCCAAAATCACCATCTGCTTTTCCAATACACATTGTGCTCAAAAGAACTTCTCTCAGCTTTGTTCCAACACCACATTCATCACTTACTCATCTTTCTGCTGTCTCTTCCTTATCTTGATATCCCACTTCCTTTCTGCTGAGGCTACACTCACCTACACTGAGGCTGTGTCAAAGCCCGTATCAAATGAATACCTGTCAGTGCCCAAAGTGCACAAAAAGGCCTTAGATGGCCTGACACGCCTCACCTAGGACCCATACCTCCACGGACTGAGGGTCCGTGTAAGCTCTGGCCTGGGCCTCCAGTCTTTGCCTGAGGCCCCTCTGAGATGTGCTTACCTCTAGTGTGCTCCTGAACCGTTTAGGTTTCCTGGACTGAACTTTGGTCTGGCCTGTTACCTTGCCTTTGACTGATGCTTACTAGGCTGTCATTAGGACTTGATGCAGTTCCTCTGCTTGGCTGCCTCTAGTGCTGTGAGACTGTGCCCTCCTTTTAAAGCTGTTGCCTGGACTATGTGGTGGCCACACTTGGATCATCTTTCTTTAGGGAACAGCCTGCTCTTGCTGCTCCCTGACAATCCCATGGAAGATTACCCACAAAACTTTGCTTCCTAAGGTACATCCATATGTCCTCATAACTTAATTTATTACATACACACCCAGCATTTGTACTATTGATTCTTGGGAGGAGGGCAATGGAAATGACTAAGAATCAGATCTTTACTGCCATACTCATTTGATGGATCATAGCCAATTCCTTTTTTTTTCTCTCTCTCTCTCTCTCTCTCTTTTAGAAGGCTCAAGTGAAACAGGAATTATTTGGTTCTGTCTTATCACACCAAAGAATGGTGATTTATGGAGGTGAAATAGGACATCCTGTTCTTACTCTGTGACTATCTCCTCTTTCTTGACCTTCAGATCCATGATTCAAAATGTTACCTCTGAGTTTAAAATTGGATTTGGAGTGACATTCCAAGAGTATCCTCTGAATTGTCCAATGCCCAACGTCTAATATAAAACAGAAGTTATCTAATTCACAGAATGCTCATAAAGTTTGAACATCCAGCCAGTTCTATTTACACACACAAATGCTGGTATTAGAACTTAATTTCACATGCTCAAGCTTGCTGGATTTTGCTTGAAGTATTAAAATAAACTTTCATACAGTAGACACAAATCAAATTCCTTTCTGCTTCTGCCATTCCTAAACACCATGCTTTAAGCCTGAACACTTTTGACATCTATGCTCCACCAAAGCAACTTTCTGCCTTTGCCTGATCTTTTTCCTTCTTTCTTGATGCAGGTCTCTCCAAAGCATCCATAAATTTTATCAGCCTAAAACTAGATTATTGCACTGCCCTGTGCTTACAGCAATAGCTAATTGGTTAGCTATGTTGCTTCCATCACTGGTTCAGCTAGCTTATCCTTTTAGCAATTCCATAAAATAGACAAATATTAAAGGGTAAGCCTTTTTCAACAAATGCTGTGCAAGTTTACTATGGTCTCAGAATGATTCTGCATTAAAATCAAGATATTAACCAGAACCCTAAATGGCCACTGAATCTTTACCACAAGTTCCCCTTCTCCATTAGAAGATACTTCAGACTGTACAGGGCAGTAGCTTTAATTTAATTCTTTAGTGGGAACTTAATGTGTAGTTATTGTAATGGAACAATTACAGTGTTTTAGTATATTCTTCACACTCACCACTCAACCAGAAGTTTGTCAAATTTAGCTCTCAGAAAAAAACAAAACAAAACAAAAAAACTGTTCTTGGACTGTGGCCAAGAACAGTCATTTCAGCCTGAATTAAACTTAGCATTTTAATAAAGACAGCTTTTAATAGCCTGGCAAAACAACTTCTCCTTTTTCTTCCCTGGAACTAAAATTCTCTTAAGGTTTTGCACAAAGCCTCTGCACTGCATCAACCACACTAGAACTTCATGAAGAAATGGAAAATTGAATTATAAATTACAATATCTGATTGTCATTTCAGACGATCATCAAGCTTCATGGATGAAGAGTCTTACTCAGTATGTCTACACAAGCCAGTGACAGAGTCGAAGCTGGAACTCTTACCTGCCAAGCTAGTGCAGCAAGCTGCCTGCTGAGGAGGCAGTACTTTACCACAGGGCACCAGCAGCATCAGCGTGTGGGAACACCACTAATTGCAGCTGGCCACTGGAAATCGATGGTTACTCTCCCCAGATGTCTGCTCCATCCCACTCCTGGAATTTGCTATTCCCACTTAGGCCAGCAGGACTGACCCCAACAAAAAAATAGAGGAGCAGGAGGAAGTTACTTTTAACCCAGCTAATTTTTATAATCCTGTTTGTGGTATGGCCCTCCGAGTAGCTGAGTCAGAAGAGCTGAGGAGACGGCAGCTTGCAGTGAATAGTCACATTTAATAAGGACTGTGATTACTTGAGCTACAGTTTGTGAAAATCTGATGTTGACAAGTAAGAGCAAAGCTGAATGTCCTAGTCATCAACAATCCTGGTAAGAAACCTCCCCCACCCTTTCTTTGTTTTGGTGAACTAAACAGACAAAGAAGTTAAAATTAGGAGTTCTATTGTATTCCTAAAAACATAGTACATCTGACTACACGACATTTTTCAAAGAATGGTCTTCTGAAGTTTGAACCAATGAGTTAGCACATATACAGCAATCACTTTAGTTATCTGGACAGCAAAAATACGAAGTAGTTGTAACGTGAATTATGATGACGGTACAATTTGGAGGATGAGTATGAATTGGCAGTAATTATATGCATTCTTTAAAACGACTTAACACTAAAGGAAATGATGAGAAAGAGATGAAAAGTCATTGTCATTATGTTTTATTAGTAAAGCTGGCAAAAAAAAAGAGCAAAGGTTATGGTAAGTTGCTCAATGAAAAGATAAAACACATTCTTAGAGACATTAACTCCTCTGTGTTTCGTAGTAAGTAGAGTTTATATTTTATGGTTGGATAAATTAAAACATAGAAATCATGCAAGATCAGATAGGGTCAATAAAGAAAAGGTTTCAGAATCTAAAAGTTCTCTATCTCATTTAGGTACAGAATCAGCATATATAGAACGTCACATTCTTTGTTATAGTATATGAGAATAATCTGGCTCGAATGTTACATATTAATTTTGTGGCAAACAAAAACTGGTCTAATAAGAAAAAACACTTTTAGTATACAGACATTGTACAAGTTTAGTTTTATAATAAACAGACCAGTTAAATTCATAAATGGTTTGTGCTATTAGTCTGATGAGATAAAATTAGAAAACAGAGAAAGAGGCCATTTTCTTTTCTCACAGTATAAGCAAGTATTATTTAGACAATAGGAATATTAACAAGATATGAACCAGAAGATTATACTAGGTGTTAATTTCTTTAAACCTAATACAAATAACCTGAAACCTCCATAAAACACCGTGTGGCTGAAAACAGGTAAACACAGTTTGTTTAGAATAGATCATGTTGACTGATTGTTGTCTGATTACTTGTATGCTGAGCAGGCTAATCATCCAGGCCCTGATTTTATAATTGGATCTGTGCATACAGACCTCTGTTCTTGACTGAAGTTCTGTTTAATTAAATTATCCCATATACCCCTTTAAAACAAACAAATAATCTTCCAGTTCATATGTCCTTATAAAAGAGGCAAGTGAAACAAAATACATCCATTCAGCCCAATTATTGGCAGCCAGTTTACAGACAGCACCATTCCATAACTTCACTAAAGCCGCAGTCAACATACATCTGACATCAAATAGGAAGACTGCAATTTAAAGGAAGTGGAAAGGAAGGACAAGGAATAGACACAACCACGAGGAAATAAGCAGGCCCTCCCACCCCCCAAAATTAGTAAAATCAGATGAACAATAATAATATAAAAACAACAGAGGAAGTAGGATTTCAACTCTCAAAGCCTAAGTTTACCTTGTTTTCTGACATGTCCTCTTAAAAATCTCTCTCTCTCTCCCTCCCTCTTAGGAAGGGAATGTTTAATTTTTTCTTCCTTTCTACTGTTCCCTACCTGTGTTATAACCAGATCACAGGCCCTATCATAATAGATTTATTTTCGTTTTCTGCTAAAAAAATCTATTGACATTTCTACTGGCTTTGTGAATTCCAATAGGAAATTAATTTAGCAATCTTGAGTGGCAGCACAACTTAGATATTGCTGGTGAAACACATATTTCTATTTTTATAGCATAAATATAGACCAGTTACAGGAGAACCCCTGTAGTATTTTTAAATTACATTGCATATTTGAATTCTAATAAGAAACACATGTATCTAGCCATGAAACTGTAAGGCATTTTTCTCAATCTAACCTCAAAAGATTTTTAAAGGATTTAGAAATTTTTTAACTATATGCATACAAACACACACACACACGAGTCTGGGGCTATGATTAAAATACATTTTTTTCAATCATTGCTTACCAAAATACTTCTAATCTTACCTCAGTAGTCATAATGTTGGGATTTCTTACCCTCATGGTTGATCTTGTTGCTATATTTCACAGGAGATCAGAAAAGGAAACTTTTAAATGCTTCTGTATTCTTAACAAAATGTACTATTTTCAGTAAATTATTCTTGGAACTGACAAATCAAACAATATGTCCTCATCCTCATATCCCCATTTCTTTTACAAATGACAATACATCTTTACCCTTTAAACCTTTTTACTGAGCTATGTAAAACTACTGTAACTTCATTTCTTCATATTTAGATCAATAAAAAACTAAAAGTTTAAACTATATTTGCTGTCTGACACAATTCACATTGTGCTTCATGATGCAATAATGCCATATATTGTTTCTTTAGGACAGAAAAGTGCAAAAGAGTGAAATATGTGGTGGTTTTGGTTTGGTTATACTAATGCTTTGTCATTTTGTCTCATTTTGCATGTCCTATCCATCCATAGTTTTGCTTTCTTAATGAGGCAGTTAACGAAAACCTGGCCTTAAGGTGGAAACCATAAGAAACCACAAGGCTTTCTCATAATTTCCACTTGAGACTATTTTTTCCTAGATAAATTCAGGCCAAGTTTAAAGGTCATAATGAGGCTGTACTTTCAAACCACAAAATCTTGGAGTGGTATGAGGGAAATTTAATTTTCCTCTACCTTTGATGCTTTTTTACACCTCATGCTGAATAGTCCATACCCTGTCCCAAATGGGAAAAGCAGCATATATACATGCTTTTGGACTTGAAGTTGGGGATCAACCTAGTTGAAAAATAACCTATTTAAAAGTGTCAGATCAGTTCCCCAATTCATTTTATAGGCTGATCATGCAAGCAGCTGTGCTAGCAAAGACGGCTTGATAGGACATCATGCTGCAGGAAAGAAACAGCAGTAAGGGGATGAATGACAAGAGTCTTGCAACTATAGACTTCATCACCCTCAACTGGATATACTTCATTCTATTTTTAGGTAGTACGACTCTCAACTTTCAGCCCCTGATCAAACCCAGGCTACCATTTCAGGGTGTATATTCCATGAACTCCAAAACCACACGTTTTCCTAGGCATGTCTTGATGGAGGCAGGGTTTATGCCACCTGGTTTGGTGAACTCATTGCCTACTAGCCCAGTGGTTCCAATGGCTTCCTCCCTTTAGCCAGACTGAGATTTCCCAGCGTGTTCAATGGAAATGTCTGCTAGCAGGTGGTGACAGGACACATGTATCATTTGGCAGGAGTATGCATTTTAGTCACCAAGCATATTGTAGTCACCTGATGGAGATAGGATCAAGGATTATAATTATCAAAAGCATCTGTAGCAGGCTGAATTTTGCACTGAGTGAACTCCAGGTGATGCAAACGTGTAACACATCCATTGCTTCCCGGAAAGGCTGCTGCCATGTACCATGATTGTGTTCCACTGTGTTAGATCCTGAACAAATACAAATGAAGACATGCTCCCGTTTTGTATCAGAGCAACCACATTTTAGGGAAACCAATCTGCAAGTGGCTTACGAAAGCATATGTAAATGCTTTCCTTAAAATGCTCCTTAAAATGCTGTTGCCTTCACTACTACTTGGCTTGCGCTTGGCCATGATCCTGGTAAGCAGCTGCCACAACCTGCCGTACTTTAAAACGGAGACATCCCTTGCACACACTCATTCACCCCCTCATCCTCACTGCGCACCCTCCTGCACGCTAACACTTTGCACCGCACTTTCAACCCTCTGGCACGGCCTCTACTCCCACGTTCCTCCCCGAAGGACTCTGCTCCGGAGTGACGGGAACCACCTTCACGCTTCACGCGTTTTTGCAGAAAGGGAACGCAGAGAGAGCTGCCTCCGAGACACTGCAGCGGGTCTCTATTTCCCGCTGCAGTCTCAGGACTTTGCATAACCTCAAGCATCGCCTTGTGACTTTCGGTTAAGGCTGCATCCTTCTTTAACGCCATACCCTCCCCCCCCCCCCAAAAAAAAAAAAGGAATTAATTCGGGGAAGTTCTTCCAGCAGGCGTTGCACAAGGCTCCAGCCGAGACAAGCACAGCATTTCCTGTGAGCCGGCGGGGAGCGGACGCCTCAGCGGGCTGAACTGCCGGGCCGGGCCGGGCCGGGCCGGGCCGGGCCGGGCCGGGCCGGGCCTCGCGCCGCGGCGGCTCCGCACCGTCCTCCCCACTCCCCAAGCCGCCTCTGCTCGGGCGGCCGCGCCCCTCCCGCCTTCTCCCTTAGCAACCGGCGCGCGGCGCCTCAGCCCCAACGGCCGCGCACGCGCCGCCGCGGCGGGAACGGCCGCGACCTCCGCGCGCCTGCGCTGCGCTGCGCTGCTCCGCGGCGCGGCGCGGCGCGGCGCGGGGTGGGGGTGGGGGGGCGCTGCCGGGTGTCGGCGCCGCGCCCCGCCGCGGGCCGCCGAGCCGGGCCGGGCCGCGCCGGGCCGGGCCATGGGCGGGTGAGTGAGCGGCCGCCGCGGGGCCGGGCGGGGGAGGTGCCCCCGGCGGGAGGCAGCGGCTGGGGTGGGGGCGGGCCGGGCCTCGGCGGGGCCGGGCCGGGCCGGGGTGTGGACAGCGCCGCGGCGCTGCCCCGGCAGGTACTTGTGGCAGGAGGCGGCGGCGGGCGGCCGCGTCCGAGGCTCGGCGCTCCGGTAACGCGTTGGGGGGGGCGGGGGGCGCCCGCCGCGCGGGGCCGTGTTCGTGCGCGGGCGGGGCCTGAGGGGCCGGCGGCGCCCGGGCGGCAGGCGGCGTCCCCCGGGGCCAGAGCAGCGCGCCGCGCCGCTGCAGCCTGGCTGCGTGCTAACTTTGCACTCCCGGCCAGTTTTTCCTTTTTTTTTTCCGGGAGAGGGGAAAAAAAATGCTAGGAATCACATTTTTAAAAAATCCTTTCCGTTTTCTTTCTTTCCTTTTTTTTTTTTTTTTTTAATCTTTGCTGTAAATTTATTTTAACAGGGGAGAGCTGGTCTTGCTGGGGGGATAGCCGCGTGTAATGCTGTCAGTGGGGTAAGGCAGGAGCGGAGAAGAGCTTATCTTTGTTTTTGTTGTCGTATGTGCGAATGGAAGCGGTTCCTAAAGAGAGTGCTTCTGACTTCGTGTGAGATGTATCAGTCATCAGCTTAAAGGCCATCTCGTGTCTCGTTAGCTTTAAAATCTGAGCTGTTCTTGAAATCTGTGAGTTCTGAAAGAGAAACTAGGAACACTTCCTTTTTCTTTTTTTTTCCTGTCCGATGACTCAAAGCAATGCAGCCCAAACTTCTGAGAGACTTTTTATCATTGTCGCAGTGGAAGTGTTGATGGTGAGACTGATTGGCCAAAACACTCTCTTGGAAATGCTGATTAAACAAAAATAACACGGTGTTAGGAAGTGTCATGTACTTCCTTTAGTATTAGGAAGTATCTAGGATAACTTCATTTAAAAATGAAATGAATAATTTTGATAAAGTGAACATTTTTCAAAAAATTGCGTAGAAAGTACTTGTAAGAAAACGTCAAAAGAAACATAAGAAGTTTGACACTGGACTAAAGCTTGTTTTAATTAAAAAAAGTGCCTAAGAGCAACTGATTTTTTTTTTGATTTAATTCACATGAGAACAGATTTTTTTTTCCTTAGACTGTAGAACTTCCAGCAAAGTTTAGTATATGGGTCCTGCAGTCTTCCTAACCTCTTTCAATTCGTACAATCACTTTCTTGACCAGTCTGTTCATTCAGTTATGTAGTTTTTAATATTTCATTTGAGGGAGGAAAAGGGGAATGCATTGGTTGATGTAGTGCCCTAAATATTTATTCTAAAAATAACTTAAGGTTGATAACATTCTTTCTGTTTTGAGTACAAACATTAAGTGCAAAATGTGTGTAGTTTTTAAACTGCACAAATGTGAGTAACATTAAAAATTAGAACCCTCATAATAAACTTGGTTGCCAGAGAATAAGGCAGAAACTATAGATAAATAAAAATGAATAATTTTTTTTTTAAGAAACTTTCTTCAGTAAAGCTTGTTATGCATCTGTAATGACAGATTTTGGGGGGTAACTGCAACTCTGATCAAGCTTTGAGTTGTTAAGTGCCTCCTGTGACACCTCGGGAGGGCCTGTTTTGGGGGTGTTTTAGGGTTCTGTTTTTCTCTGTTAGTAGTAGCTAAGTACTTTCTGAGAATTGGACTGGGTCGCAGGTTCTCCAAACACTTAGACAGTTGAAATTGCAAGCCACTAGGAGCACAATTAGGTTAAAATTGCCATAAAATGAAACACTTGCTGTAAAAAGTTAGTTTTTCATAATGCACCTTGTGAAAATGTATTTTGTTAAACAGCCTTTAAAATAGGAAGAGTAAAAGAAGTAAACTGACGCTTCATGAGAACTAATATGTAAGTTATCTACAGGAATTAATTTATTTCTGTGGGACACAGAGGCTTGTTTAGATCTAAAACTTAAGTTTAGTGTGAGCAAGGACTCACACAAAAAGCTAAGACAAATAGAAAACATTTTTCTTTGAATCAGGATACTTCTCTGGAAAGCTTGTAACAGATTTCACAGTTCTTATGTCAGAGAAACTGACTTTCTCCTCAAAGGTGATTGCATTTGGAGGAGAATGTGGTTCAAGTTAGACTGATTATGTTGAAATAAATTGCTAGTGGTATAAACTACAATTTTCTGTTGACTACAAAACACAGGGTAAATACTTCTTTTTTCTTTTTTTAACTGAGATTAGTGATTTATTGTGGGTCAACTAAAGGACAAAATCAAGAGCAAGAGTGAAAAGAACAGTAGCTGAACTTCTATTTCAGAGTTAAATTCAACCGTTCCATTACCGCATTAAATTTTCGGCTGTGACAAGGCTTCCAAATTCTACAAGACAGTGTTTAAGCTCTTAAAAATAAATTAATCACTTGCACTTAGGTCTCTGGCTCATAGTTCTCTTTTGGAGTTATATGTTGGAAGATGTGATATATAATACAGTTCCTTCATCAGTATCTGTTTCTAACCCACTGTGACTTATGTGGGTACAAAAAATATTCATTGCAGGCCCAGTATTAATAAAAGCATCCTTCCCTATGAGCTTGCTGTTCCCTGAACAAAATTGATGCTTACTAACTAGTAACATCAACACCATCAGAAATGAGAATCATCTGACTTCGTCTGAAACATGAAAACAACAAAATACAAGTCACTTTTGTAACTTCCTTACTAGCCATCAAATGGTTGTTTATAATTCTTGGTCTGTAGTCAAGAAAGGCAGTTCACTGAGATACCCTGTGGAGGAGATGCCATTTAAATGTGTAGAGCCCTATGAGAAAGTGTGTATCAAGCTTCCTGCTGCACAGATGCTCCACTAGTTGAAGCACTTGTAGTGGTGGTAAGTGATAAACATGGGTGTGTTTAAATCCCTTTTTTATTTTTTTTTTCAAAGGATATTCTGATTAAACACAGTCTTGTGTCAAAATGCGAGGGTGGGGGAGTTAGGCGTGCTTTCATTACATAGCTGCGGCTGTTTCAGAGTGCATTTCTTAATTCTTTCTATTGTACTTACTCAACTGTAATATGAAACTGCATTCTTGCTTTCAAATTTTCTACTTTCAGTTTTCACTGTGTGAATCATCTGAATCATTCTGCAATTTTGTGATTTGTACTTTTAATTCCATTTTGTGCCTTAAAAGTTTTGTGGAGACATTTGAGAGAGGTCCCCCTACCATCCCATTCTACCCACATTTCAGCAAGTGGACTGTGATATCTTCACAGTTTTGCGTTGGAAAATGGAGCATATTTGACACTGTTGTGTTGTTTAGAAGTTGTACAGGTGAAAAGGAAGAACTGTTTTGACTGTTCTTGTTGATACCACTATTTCCTGATCTGGCTATTTTCCTATTAGCTAGAGCTGTTCAAACTCAGAGCTGTTGCCAAAGGTGCAGTGCCATCCTCAGTGGCACATTTCTGCTGCTCTTTTATGTCTGTAGCAATTGTGGTGTATTGTAGTAAATCACTCTGGCTCCAAGCTGCCACACAATTGTTAATCAATGCAAAAGGAGCAGTGAGAACGTGTGGGTGGGGAATGACAGGACTGGTGCTTTTCGCAGCAGCCTTAGATCAGCCCAAGGTGAGGAGGAAACCACACCCTTAATTTTCTGTGAAAGCCAATGGAATGGATGCTCATATGAGTCAATAGTATCACCACTGATCTATAGCCTTTCATGCAATTCATTTTCTTAATCACACTGTACTACATATAATTTAACTCGCTGCTGTTCCTGTTCATGAAAACACATGATGCGTTATAGTAGAATTTAAAATGAAGGAGAAGACAATTCATCCTCTCTCAGTAGTGAATACTAGAAGCAAATAAATCAAAATATTGATTGCTTGCTCACACTCTTTTCACACAAGTCCACAGGCATATGGTGGGATCAATCATCTCCACCAAGATTTTACCGTTTAACCAACACATTGCTAAAACTTGAGATTTAATTGTGTTAAAATGAGGGTGATCCAAAAATACCTCAATCTAGTATGGACAAAAATCAAATTTTATGAAGCCTTCTGGTTTGGGACTGCACCATAAGGAGAAATTGGTAACTGGTAAGCCTTTTCTTATCTTTAGGTGGCATGTGCTATGGTGCTTGAAAAGGACATTGAGTAACTTCACTGTAGTTGAAGAACAGGCCAGTGCAGGTCTGTTCTTACTGCACTTTTCAGTTACTTGTCTAGGAGTATCACTCCAGTTATGATTCTTGCTTGGTAGATAGATCTTAGACCTTAATACCTTGGAAAAAACATACAGAGAGAACATATTTTGGGGGTTACTCTTTGAGCACATGAACTAAATTTCAGCTCAACATTATTAAATACAGGCTTGCATGTGTCTTCAGCCTTTTAACCAGTAATGTTTTCTAGGCTTAAAACATGTATAATATTATTTGTCAGTCATCATGAAATACTTCCCACCACTGTGACCCAAAGTCCTTTGCAATTTAAAAGAACAGAGCATCTGCATGTTTTACTAACTTGTAACGTTGCCAGGTGATTTAGTTTAATTCATTAAATCATGCATAATCCCTTTTGCTTTCCTTAGTCTTTCTTTTTCTACCTGGCTTCACTCAGCTTATTAGGTTTTTCTTTCCAGTGCCATTTCTGAATATTTCTTGGTTGCTCACTTTCTCATTTTACCACCCACAATAGTGCATTCTTTTTTCACTTTTTTCTGTCAATCCACTTGTTCCTATTTTTTTAGTCTCCCTGATTTCGTGTTTCTTTCTCCCTGTAGGCAGACAAGCTTTCGTTCAGGTCTTCTCTTACCAGAAGAGTTACTTTTAGCTTCACATCTTCTCCCTTCACCTTGCTTTGGTTACCTATCCTTTCCCAGAACACTGTCAGTTTGGAATCTGTAATGATATTTTCTTAAAGTTACTGTAAAAAAGCTCAGCTCTTGCACAGAACTTGAACTCAAAAACGGATGATCTTTTATTTTTTCATTTGATTTCTCTCTGTGCTAGTAGTCTTATTTCTGTGTAATAGAGCATCAGAGAGGTATATAAATGCTTGTTCGCCATATAATACTGGTCAGTTTAAAGAAATTAGTACAAAGTACAGACATGCATCATCTCTTGCAATGCTTGGGTTTTCTCTTTTTAGAGATTTTATTTAGTCTTCTCTGGACAGCCAGGTATTCAAAAGAAGGGGTAAGTGTAAGGCTGGGTCTGCATAGGTAAAATAAAAACATTATCCAGTCTTACAGGGTCAACTTAAACGATGCTATAGTTCATACTGTAACGGAAAGGTCAGTGGGGATAGGCATCACTTTCTGATAAACAAAATGCATTCATTTCTACAATTCTATGTAGTGCTTGATATCAAGAGAAAAAGAGGAAAGCAGAGGAAAGTTGCTTCAAAAACTGAGTTGTTTGAATTGTTATTAGTCTGAAAGTGTCACATAGATCTGTCATTGAAGAAGAATGTGTTTATATATAATTTTCCTTTTTTCATGTATAACCCTGCTTTATTTGGTAATGCATACTTTTCAATTTATTGGAATAGAGCTTGTGCAAATATACTGGCTTTGTTAATTTAAAAATAATTTTACATCCATATGTATTTTTCTAGTAAGTGCTTTAAGAATGTGAAAGTAACCTGAAAACAACTTTATTGCTAAATCTTACCTGCAGAATCACATAACCTATTTCCTACAAGGAAATTGTGAGATTGTGACATTTACTAATTTTTGTCTTATCACCATCTAAAATAGGTCTCAAATCTATGTACATGAATGGACTTTCTAATTTGATGTGAATAAATGCAGAGGGCATTGACTGTGCTGTGTGGCTCTATTGCCTCTGCTCTCTGCTGTTATCTTCACTGGCTGATGGTTGCTGTTTGTAGTGAATGCATCAGGGACTGGACAGTAATAACATAAACAATGTCTTTGTAGAAACATTGAGAAGCAAGATTAATGTTCCTTGGGAATTTTTTGACTTTGTGAACTTTATTTTGCAGCCATAGGGCTTCTTTTTTTTTTTTTTTTTTTTTTTTTTTTTTTTTTTTTTTTTTTTTTTATGTATATAGGCATATTTAGTGTACACCTATGACAAGCGTAGCTTAGTGTTGGCTACAATGTTCTTTTGAAGGAATTCTTTGTCATAGTACAAGTTGCTGCTTCTGTATGTACTGCAAAAGATGTAGAGCGGGGCTGGTATTATATGACAAGAAACAAGGTTTCACGAGGATCCAGAATTCTCAAGACTTGCAATTCAAAGACTAGATTAAAACTGTCTTCTAGATTAATGAATGTTTATATAATTGACATCATATAATAAATTTGATATTTAACCAAAGCAGTCTAATTTAAAAATGTAGACAGCCCAAAGGTGATAACCAATATAGTAACTAGTATTTTGCAAAATGCAGAGAACATTAACAAGGTGCATGGATTTATATATTGATAAAATCCAGGAGTTATTTGCTTCATAGGGTTTGTTCCCCTGAGCATGTTACTCCCACAGTTTGTCAGCAGAAGACTAAGGTTAAAACTTAGTTACGCTTACCAATAAGATGCCTCTAATGTTAGAGTTGAATCACTTCAACTAAGTCATTTTCATTGAACTCTCACATTCTATTCAGATTTTGAAAACATGAGGACTGGTAGAGGATGTTTTATTGTGAAGTAAAACTAAAATTTTGTATGGACAGTGATACTTAGGGGGGAGAGTGAGAGAGAAGATCTTGTCTCAGTATTCTCAGAAGATGCAGCATTCATTTAAACAAAAAATACAGGCTTTGTAGGTGTGAGGAAAAATATAAACAGAAATGGAAGTTTACTAATACCATACTGTCTTCTTAGTCTTCAGAAAGTTTGGGATGATGAATTTGCCCTCATGTATATAATTAGGGTGTTAATAACTCTGAAGCTTTGTTCTAAAGGATGATTCTAATAGCGACTGTTTTATTACTAATCATTCCAAATGTTGAAGCAAGGTTGGACTGAGGAATAAAGACATGAAGACAGTCTCATGCAGTAAGAAACTAGTAAGAAACACAGCTAAGGCAGTTAGGAAACAAAACATTGATAAGACAAAAAGGATAAAAATTACAGGTGACATAAGCATGATGTATTTTTCTAGCATACAGCACTAGTCTCATAGAATATATTGAGCAGTAATTGTGAATTCAGCTCATGGTTAGAAGTATTATACTGAATTGTTGGACAAGATCTTATTTAACTAGTACTTTATGTCATGCAGACTCTTGTTAGTTTCTGATGACTTGATTTCAAGTGTACAATTCATAGAGCTCTTTCTCTTGGAGTTATGTAATTGTTTGAAAATCTGAATTTTCATTGTAAAAAGCTGTCTTCTAGCTTTTGTCGTTGTGGAGAGAAGATTAAAATGTGAATCCAAAAATTTAAATCTCAAAGGAGAAGTAATCCCAAGCATGCTTCTAGTGTGTGATTAGGATGAGAGTGGGGTTTCTATTTAGACAGTTTATCAGTATCTAAGTAAGTAGAAAAAGTAGTATAATGCTTTTAAATTGAACTACTAGTGAAAGGACAAATCTTTTGGGAGCTTCTTACAAACCTATGGTGTTTTCTTAGATGAATGTGAAGTGAGACTTTTTTTAAAAATATGTATTTTAAAAAACTAAATAACTGTATAGTATTTAGTTTTACAGAACAGTGGAATTTTGAAGAACCAAAGGAGCTTTCTTTCATCCTACAAAATTGCTGAGAAGCACTAATAGTGGAATCTTGCTTATCCATTCTTGTTTTCAGAAGGAACTGGGTTCAAAATAGAGAGTAGAAAGGATATGTTTTATGTAGAAACTTACTAGAAATTTTGTTGATCATTGCTGTGAGCACGTTTCCTTTTTTTTCTCCCCTCTTTCTTCGTTTCATGCCCCTCCTTTGTACTCTTTGTCTTAGCCATATTGCTATCTCAATTTTAAACTTTAATAACATACTGTCAGCTGGATTGTACAATACTGACACTTTTTTTAAGCCTGTGTAGTTGTTTTTCCGGCCAAATTCTAAACATATATCTTATTAGTGGTTTATGGACAAGGTTCCTTTGGATATACTTATCTTAAGAAGTTTTTATTTGGGGCTCTGGAACAGGGAAATAAAATATCGGTATACAAGAGTAGATGTATAAATATGTTAAATGTATAAAACTTGTATGATTAATATATGTTTTTTCATTATTTAGAACATTTTTATTACAATTCTGGTTCTAAAGCCCATTTGATATCTGAAGCTTTTAAATTCAGAAGCGTGTGCTGGCTTTATTTCAAAGACAGTGTCATAAATATATTTGAAAAAAGCTAAATGATATTTTTCAGTTTACTTTTTAGTGGTAGCACCAACAGAACATTTGGGCTGGGGTACCTTATATATCTTACTCATACAAAAATTTTGATGAGAATTAATCTGATATATTTGCAACTAAACTAATCACTAGATTAATCACACAAACATCTTTTGACCCTTGCTTAGCAGAGTAATATGGTGCAAAACTGTATGTAATATCATACTGTACTTAGTAGCTTTGTGACTTCAAGCAAAAGGTCTTAAATAAAAGACAAATGATTTATGACTGACTTATTTTTCACAGGATTTCGTTCTACTTACACTACAAATATACACTCATGCAATTGCTTATTAAGAATTTGGAAGAAAATTTTAGTAAGATTTTGAGTGTGCTATTGATTGTTTGAAAGAGGGAGTACTCGTGAAAGGAGCATGTTTAAATTGCCTTCTAGAAATAAAAAGCTTTGTTAACTTGTAAGGAAACTTTGAATTTTGATCTTCACATATTTAAATGCTAAAATAATTATGAGATAATAATTAATTTTCATTGCTAATAAAAAATTTTATTTAATTTTATTAGGCAACAACATTATTGGATATAGTGTAAATCTGAGATGATACTACAAAGAAAAGCTATGTCATTTTTGTCTTTTGGTACAAAGTCTCAAAAGGAAGTTCTGACCTTCGTGACATCATCTTGGTCTGTGGAGAATTCAGACTTGTACATGTATTCTCTATGATGAGTTTAAAGCCTTAACAAACTGAAGATGTTTCTTTCTTCAGGGATGCATGTTTCAGGTTCATTGGCTAATCTTTACAAAAGCATGATTGCTTTAGGAGGCCTGTAATTTTTCTTCTAAGTTAATTATTTACTTCCTGGCATCTTCTAATTACATGTTGATGGGACATACACAACTTCAAGATGAAAATACTGTTTTTGTAGGTTCTTGTCCTGTATTTAGCATAACTACAAGGAATATAACATGACAGCATTCTGATCTGGAGTCTGGTCATGAAGATGTTTGTAGACTTACTGCATCAAGCTTCAGATTTAGTAAAACAGATAATGGTTATTTTCAATTCTAAAGCAATCAGTCTTAAACATCACAGTGAGAAGTGTAAGGATGTCTGTGCATCCGGATGCAGACTTAGTCTTACTGAAGATTTTTTTTCCTCTTTACTATGAGTAGAAGTATAGTCATAAAAATCTGTAAAGTATCACATTGTTGTTCTGTTTAAGCTAACAGCAAACTGTTAGGCTGGTATCTACATCTGGCACAAGCTTGCCAAGGTTAAATGTATCACTTCTATGGTACACTAGATCCTAGTGCGGTTCTACACCATATTCAAATATAAACTTTCAATGTGGAAATGGTGTAACTTTTAATTGTTTGTTTTTCCTGCTCATTTATACTTGTGCAAACTTGGTGAAGTAATATTTAAGCCTTATGTTTTTAATATACTTATTCATTGACACTGATATGTTTATAGGGAGACTGCTGTCTGCTGCTTGGTGAGCAGATAATCTGGTATAAAAAAAATAGAAATCTTTCTCCCCCGCCCCCCCGCTCCTATCAGGTTTAACAATGGTTTTTTTTTTTTTTGTTTCTAAACTGGAATATCTGTCAACAAATTTAAGAAGCTCTTCCTTAAATGATTGTTGATTAATTACTTTGAACTGGATATAGCAGTACACTGCAACAGCGGAAACAAGGGATGTGCAAGATATAAATCATCATACTAACCTTCAGATTAATTATTTTCAAATGTGTCTATTCAGTTTCATTGACAGCCGAAGTGATGTGCATACTGTTACGCAAGTCTGTCAGTAGGGATTGAAATGAGGAGCAGGATTTTGGTAATCCGTCTGACTCCTTCTTGAAGTGTCTGGTAGATCACCAAGTTTTCCAAAGTTATAGTTACTAATAAATTACTCTTAAAATGGAAGTGCTGAAGTGCCTGGAACACACTTGTTTTATTGGCTGAATAGGATGTGTTAGGAAGAAGAGAACAGCCTTTTATTAAAAACTAATCTGAAGATCACTTTTTCTGCTTTAACTTTTTTAATTTGGGGATTGTTTCTCAGTTTTACTGAATTTTTGGATTGTTCAGCTCCCAGTCTGCTAGGTAGTATTACTCCCCAAATACATAAATTAGTGGTCATATAGGGTCATAAATGAGTTACTGAGATGATGTGGGACCATAAAAACATAACATGAAAGTAAGTGGTAATTCTTTCCTTGTTTTTCAGATCAGTAGTAGAGGTAGAAGGTTGCTGATTTCTACTCTCTGTAATAGGAGCAAGTAGATTGGTATGAACTAAGCTGTCCTTATGAAGTTAGTCTGAGAAATATAAAATATCTGATGCCATTAAAATGGTCTGCTTGTATGAACTATAATTCCAAAATCTATGGGAAGCCAAAAGAAAGTGCTGTCTAATTCTATTAAAGACAGTAAAAATAAAAAAGAAGCTAATACTGACCTTCCCCTGCGAGAAGCTATCACAGAATGGGGAGGTTGGAAGGGATCTGTCGAGATTATCTAGTCCAACACTTCCTTCCCCCCTTCCACCCCTCCCCCCCAAGCTCAAGCAGGGTCACCTAGAGCATATTGCACAAGATCTTGTCCAGGCAGTTTTTGAAGCTCTCCAGAGAAGGAGACTCCACAGCCTCTCTGGGCAACCTGTGCCAGTGCTCCATCACTCTCACAGGGAAGAAATTCCCCCTCATGGTCAGGCGGAACTTCCTGTGCTTCAGAGGATTGGAAAGGGAAAGCAGTGGTTAACGTGTAGTTACCAAATTGTAGTATTGGTGGGTTTGGTCATGACTTCATCACAAGAAACTAAGTAAAAGGCAAATTATTATTTTCCTTATAGGAGAGGAAAAAAATGAAAACAATACTGTCAAATAACCTACTATTACTTTTCTCATACAATTCTGCAGAGATAAATGGTAGTAAACTCAGTGTCTGCATCATCCTATAAAAGCAGAGATATGTGCTGTAGGATACTTGCTTCAAGCTTTAGAACACCTTTAGAAACAAAGTCTCTATTTAAAATATCAGGGATCTTTGTGCAGGTGCATTAGAAATGATGGAACGACTCATGCTGGTAAGCTGACTCAGCATGTTGATTTGAGCTCAAATGTAGGAAGTTGTATTCTTTTAATATTTTATCTTATAGATATTTTACTGTGTATTTTAATGTAATATTATAAATTACTAACATCTATGAATTTCTCAAAAAATGTTTATTTTGTGTGGAAAAATAATTTCAGCTGAAAACTTGAATGATTCTAGAAATACTATTTTTAGCTTTTTCAGTTATTTTCTTTGTTACAAAAAGAATGAATGATGCCTTTAATTTTTTTAAAGCTTTTTACATTAATCAGACTGTAACCCTACTTATGTCTTACACTGTAGGAATATTTCTGAAATGTTTTTTAATGAGTAAATAACATATATAGAGTTAAGACCTTTTGTTATTTGTAATGGATCTCTGAATGGTATTTGAGGCTGTATAAGCAGATACTGATGTAGAGAATTGAACATGCAAGATGCTGAGCCTCACTGTTAAATTTATAAAGACAACTGCAGCATAACTTCCTTTCAGGTGGGAGGAGAAGAGGATTAATTTGTCATCAGTAAGCTTGGAATACCAAACAGCCACTTCCTAATATATATAAACACTATGACAAGAGGTGGAAGAGGTGGAAGAATTTGGCTTCTCTAGGTGTTCAGCTTTACAGGATTATTGTGTTGGATTCCATCATTTGGAGAGATGAATTGCCTCATGAGTGCTAAATCCCTTTTGTGAGCGTATTTCTCTCACTTCCAGTTTGACAGACTCTCATTTTAATTCGGGTAGGAAGCAGATGTTTTTATTTATGGTAATAGTGGATACTTTAAAAGAATGTTCTTGGATTTAGAATGCTTGACAAGAATTTAATTTCGGTGTATTATAGTGTTTGTTTGTGCTTTACCATACTTGTCATGAAGGAATACTTCAAGAATTTTCTTGTAAGAATTGTAAAATGTGACAAATCCAAAGCAGTTTTGAAATGTAGCTACCTCAAGTATAGTTATGAAAAGGTATTATGAAAAAATGTGGTTAGTAAAAATAGTAAACTTTAAAAGAATATTTGCCCAGCAACTCACTACACCAATCAGTGAGCAACAGCTCAGAGTGGTCCACCAACCAGAAAAGATCAAATAGTCTGGAAGATGCTCTCCCCCCTCAAACTGCATCCACCTCTGCCCAAAGGGGAGGGGCACATCTCTGCTGTTGAGGTCACCTGGCCACAGAGGACCTCCAGGGACACCTGGGACCAAGCTTGCACAACTGGAGCCAGCACACTTAACACCTTGCTCCTCCCAACCACTGATCCTGCTGCTCCTGTCAGCAAGGAAAGGGAAAGTGTAAGAAAACTGGCTTTCTGTAACTTTGTAGTGTCCTTTGTGTTAATAACTGCTCTTTCACAGGGGCAATGAGCAGCCAAACTGCTTCACAGGGATCTAGATATTGCGCAGTAGTTAGCCTGTGAATTTGTCTGTCTTGACCTTAGCCACACCATTAATTAAAAAAAGTGTCTGAAGTATGACTTGAAGGAAGTTTTGGACTGTGAAAAGAGGATTGTACTGTTGTAGTGGTAATGAATGTCTGCAAGGCCAGTACTGCCTACAGCTGCCAAGTTGCCTAATGATGTGGAACCAGGGCATAAGTGTTTGGAGGTAGGGGTCTGGTGGGAAGTTCACTTAATACTGCTCTTACGGCTATTATGTTAATAGTACATGGAGGATGCACTAACTCATATGACAGCGCTACCTCCTACTCAATGTAAACTGTCAGTTTTGTGTAGAAGATAACACTAATTCCTGCTTTATAGTAGTGTGTATAAAATAGCACTAACATTGGGAAATTTCTTCAAGCCAGAAACAGTAACAAATGGAATGCGACTTTTTTACCTTCCCTGCTATGTTTTGTGTAATCACTCAGCAACTCCCATTGTATAGTCTAGCAAGTACTCCCAGTACTGTCTGGGACATCTTTGGTGTAAGACTATGCTTCTTTGTAGAGTAGGAGGAGGGGTGAGAGATTATGTGCTCCTTAAGGAGCAATGGGAGGAAACAGAAGTCAAGGTTTTGTGGCAATTAACTCTTCCTCTCCCAACATCTGTGTGGAGAGTTTTTTTTTTTTTTTTTTTTTTTTTAAAGCAGTTTCTGACATGCTAAGGGAAGGGCTGAGAACAAAGATACTAGTGATGTAGGACACTGAAATCATATGATCCTTTAACGCTGACATGACTAAAGCCTGACTATAAATGAGGAGAGGGGAGAACCTACTAACTTGACTATTGTGATCCCGGGATTTGGATAACAATGGCTTAGAGCTAAATAACTATAAGACATGGTGGTCTCTGCCCAGTGAGACAGGGCCGTAGATGGTGCAGTCACCAAGGGGATGTCCACCTGGGCATGTGAACTCAAGCAGCAAGGAAGGACATTGTCAGGACCCTGCACCCACTAATAGGCCTTATTGCCCCTGAGAAGCCTACCTTGGGCCTCTACCCACATGCTTTGTCCTTGAGCTAGGGAGGAACTTCACTCAATGTATTGTCATGCACTTAAGCCTGGAATATGACAAGCTACTTGAAGAAGACTGGCACTAGGTCCTATTCAGTGATGGGTCTTGTCAAATTATTGGCAATTGGAAGAGATGGAAAGGCTTGTAATTTGAAGTCCCATCCAGCAAGTGATAAAGATGGATGAATATAAAGGACAGTTGAGTTCAAAGGCAAAAGACTGGCCATGGATGTAGCATTACAGAAGAAATGGCCTAAGTTATACCTATATACTAATTCTTGGATAATGACTGATACCCTTTAGAGCTGATCACATAGTGAAAACTGCAATTGACAGATATGAGGAAGACTTTTCTGGAAAAATGCCACGTGAGATTTGGAAAAACTCAACATGCAGCTGTGATATGTTGATGCCCGTGTCTCAAAGGGAAGGGATACTGGAGAACAAATCAGCAATTGTCAAGTGGAGCAAGCTGTTCAGATCACCACAATCAACAAAGTCCTAGATTGGGAATGTAAAGGGGAATTATTTGTGACTGACCTTTGCATAAGTGGTGAAACTCAAGATATCTGATCTTTCAGAGGAAGACATTTTCTAACCACTATTTAGAACAAAAGTCTTTGTATAGTATCTGTAGATGTACTGGTAGAGTGGTAAGGTGGAACAGACTGATTCCCACCTGTGTGAGAATGTAAAACTCATGCTGCTGTGTTTGTAATAGGTAATCATACCTATCACACCCTGGTAATCACACTAGTAGACAAGAAAAATGTGTCTAAAGAATTCATTCACTGAACAGTACCTATTTATGAGGCTGGGAAATACCTGAATAGCACCTTCAAAACTAAGCAGAATTAAAGATAAATGACAGAACTATTAGGAAGCATAGATACCAGCGAAGATGTAGAGATCAATGTGTTAAATTCCTGTGCTGATGTAATGCTGCTTGTAGTAGTGTAGTGTATTCTCTGGTTGGAGCCCAAATACCTCACTCCACCTCCTCACTCATCTCATTGTTGTGGTGTTGCAAACACTTGTCCTGTCAGAGAATCACAAAATGATTGGGATTGGAAGGGACCTCCTGAGATCATCTAGTCCAACCTCCTCTGCTCAAGCAGGGTCACCTAGAGCATGTTGCACAGGATCTTGTCCGGGCAGGTTTTGAAGATCTCCAGAGAAGGAGACTCCACAGTCTCTCTGGGCAGCCTGTACCAGTGCTCTGTCACTCTCACAGTGAAGACAGTTTTCTTCATATTCAGGTGGAACTTCAGTGTTTCAGTTTGTGCCCCCATGATCATTAGATATTGTGTGCGAGTTCCTAAACTCTCCCAACCCAGAGTTGGTCTTCATGTTGTTAGCTTGAAAGCTTGTATCTGTGGCAGTGTTTACCTTGATTATTCTCCTATAAAAGTCATAGTGGAAATACAACACAAAAGTTTTATGGTATTGTGGTAAGGTAGACCATGTGAAGCTGAAGACTGTATTAACTCTTGCTTGCAGTGCTGTAAAACTACAGTGTTTTGTCTTCACCTGAATTTTATGGGTGGATGGTGCTGTTTTTCTTGTGAATAAAAATGCACTGTTTTTGGCAGGAGAAAACTGCCTGTGTCTTTAAAGAATGATTAGAAGTAGGCAAGTAAGTGATGCAAGCACTACAGTTGTTAAACTCTCTTTTTAGAGGAAAGATACTGATTTAAGTGTCTTAGTGGAAAAGATGTGCTAGTTACTGACAGCTGCTTGCTGTCCCAACTGTGGAATATATTGTATATGGTATGATTTTGTTGTTGTTTTTGTTGTTAAAACTTTAGCAGTATTGACAAGACTGTTTCTGCTTTATCTTGCTGCTGCTTCTGGCCTTTGCAGCTTATCGCTAATCAGGGTATGTTTACATGAAGAGAATGCAACATTTTACTGATGCTGAAAGAGTGAAGTCTTCTTCTGATCTCTTCTATTTTACACTGCGCTCCAGATACACAGAGTCTGAACACAGAGTAAGCTGATCATTATTTAAATCAGACTAGTCCTCTCCTCTTAAAATGAAAAAAAGGCGTAGGGGTGTTTTTTTGAATTTTGCCAGATTGGCATGTTGAATTTGCTTATTTTTTTTAGAGAGATGGAGTGGAATAGAGGGAAAGCAAATGATGCACTAAGCCATTGATTCTGCTTTTCTGTGGCAATAAGCCATTAATTCAGCTGGTTTGCATTGTGAAACTATGGCTTCAGCTTTGCAGATGCTGTTGTGTGACTCTGTTGCAGACATAACATGGATTATTTTTTATCAGGTTAGTATACCCATTTGGTTCACAGTGGGAAAATGATGTGGAAATCTGTTAAAAGAACAGCTTGAGTTGGTGTTGCTGTTGAAGGCTTGCACCAGGAAATTTAACCTCAGGGTCAGATAAATTTATCCATATCCAACTTATCTGAGATGTGGATGTTGAATTATCTATTTCACTTGCCTGCTAGTTTAGTCATATTCAATATCTTACGAGTCTTTAAAATAAATGAGATAGTAACATTGTTAGGTATGGATTTTCTTGGTACATTTAAGTAGTGTTTACAACATCTTTTGAAGACCAGATTCTGCAGTTAGAAGAACCAAACTAGCATGCCTTCTTATAATCTCCCTCCTTAAAAATTGTATGTAGTAATTCACTTTCCTAGGAAAATATTTGAGCAAGTAGTCAAATTGTGTATGCCTTAATGTTGATAAGGACATATGCAAGTTTTCTTTAAGAAAGAGAAGCAGCATACAGGATTTTTGTTATGTTAGGAAAATTATTTTTTGTACTTAACTGAAATGTGGATTGAATTACCATTAATTTAAAGAGGCACTTTTTGGCAGTAGGCTCTTTTGTATTGCTAGATGAGGGCTTTTTGGAGGAGTTAAGCAGGAAATATCACTCTTGTATTCTTTCACTCCTGGCTTAACGAAAACGCATAGTACTTTAGTCTGGCATATGTTTAATTGCCATTTTATTTGGCGGAAAAAGGAGGAATAAAATTGATAAAATGTGTTCTAAGAAAGCAGAGAAAGAATACTCAGATCATATTTAAGAAATGAAGCGGAGGTCCTTTCAGAAGGTACTTTTTTATTTTTTATTTATTTTTTACTGTAATTGATAAGTACCCTTAATTCTAGAAAACTGTTCAGTTAAATATACCCTGAATTCCTTAAATAACAAGCTGGCTTCTAATTTCTGATTTTCTAGCTATAGTGAAACTGATGATATGAAAAATGTCAAAAAATGCTTTAAATTACTTTATTATTTTAATTGTGTCATTGTTGCTTTTTTATCTGTTTATTAAGTTGTATTAGTTGTGGTTTTGAATTTGGTGTTTTTTATTATTTGATTTTTTAGTCCAAATCTAACAAGTTTTTATACCTCAAATGATTTTGCATTTTAAAGAGAAGATGGTTTTGCTTTAGAACCGTAAGTGATGCATATAGTGCAATTTAAAACTGTATGTAGTGTGTGTGTTTTTTATTTTCAAAGCATCTATCAAGTAGTGACAAGACAAATATTTAAAATGGGAAGATCATGACCTACTTTGCCAGGTAGCTATGGAAGCAGAAGCTACTATTGTGGATGTTGGTCATTATGAGAGACCTGAAACTGTGTAAGAATAGTCAGTGTACTTCTGTGAGTTCTTGTACTTTCAATGTGTCTTCATAATTTCAAATGATTTTATTTAGTTAGCAGTTTATCTCTGCAGCATCTACTTTCTCTAGCAAAATACTTCAAATGAGAGTGTTGATTAAAGTATGTGAAGTGTAATTGTTGATTCTTGTGTTAATCAGATATGATCCTGGAAATAAAGAAAAATTGAATGACTCTTAAAATTCCTTTCTTTTCTCAGTGCTTAGATGCACCCTTTTCTGAGTTCAGCCTGGATGAAATGTTTCTTTGATTGGTCCAGAAGCTGTTAATGATTTAAGTAATACATTCCATGTGGGATTCTTTTGTGAAAAATAGTATTAGGGCTTTCTTTGCAAAGTTTGTAGGATGGATTTTTACTTTCTGGGTTGATGTGTAGGGAATTATTGCCAGTTTGATAAGTTAGGGTTCTTTTTAGTCATAATAGTGTTATTAGTAATTATCATGTCAGGTGGGTGAGTACAATTTAGAACAGGGTTGTAATTCTACCAGAGTTTTTTAGTGTATCAATTTTGTTTTACATGTACATGTGAAAAGACATTGCTGAATTCATGTCTTTAAATACGAGCCTGTTTTGATTCAGTAGTGTGTAGGAAGAAATAAATAAAAATTATTTGCAGAATTAACTTCTACAAACCTTCCAAGCAGATTCAGAAATGCAGTGTTGGCAGATTCGAACTTAGACTAGGAATCACAGGTAGCCTGGCACACTAAAATAAAATGCCAAATGTAAGAAAAGTTCTAAAATTGTCAGTCATGGGAAGACTTAAATATATTCGGCATACTTGGAGAGAAGAGATATTCTTTTATACTCTTGCTGTGGAATCGATGTATTTTATTTCTAGTTGAAATTATTATGCTGCATCGTGGATCATGAAACGCATGTTAGATGACAGTGAAAGCAGGCCAGCAGTTGAAGTTTTGTTGCAGATTGCTTGCTTCATCTGACAACAGTTGATCCAATGGTCATTAGTTCCCAAGTAATTTTCAAAACAAACTTTTCTTTTGTATTCAGGACTGATAAAAAGAATAACTGATTGTAAAAGTCTTGCAGTTTGTTCATTTAAAAAAAATTTTTTAGCTAAAAAGAGAAAAGGGAATATTTAAGTATAAAAGATTTACCTAATTTAAAATAATGCCATTTATATATTTGTTGATTTTGATAGTCATGCAATATTAGGATTTTTTCGAATGGGTGTGATGTTCAGATGTATCTTTTAAGAGTTTCAAGATGTAATGCTTTTGTCATTTGGCTATGACATTTTCACAGTTTAATTTTTTTTCAGCAAACTTCAAACCCATGGTGAATTCAGTCACACTGCAAACAAGTCAGCTCTAAGCCTTATATTTAAAAAATAAGATTCTGAATATGTTTAAAAATCTTATACCTGTTTATTATAGTTTTCTGCATCTTTTAAACAATTGTATTAGTAAAATAAGTGTAAATGCTTCTAAAAACATAAAATGTAGTTTGTAAAATGTAAAGTGAGTTTGTGCTATTATTTAGATGCAACCTTTTAAAATACTTAACTAATAGACTGAACTACAAGGAAACTGAGCACTGCTTTTTGAAGATGATTTGATAACTTGGTAACAGCAACGTTTCTGAAATGCTTTATAGTATGTGAATAATTTTGTGCTGTTTAGTCTGAACTGTTAATTGTACTATCGTTTCTGAAATGCTTTATAGTATGTGAATAATTTTGTGCTGTTTAGTCTGAACTGTTAATTGTACTATCCTCAGTTTCCTGGTTAGAGGAAGAAAGTTATAAAGAGTGGTAGAAATATGATGTCTTATAACACCTGTTTCATCTACATCAAAGTGCAATAATGTGTTTTAAATTATACTGCATTAGATTGCATGCTTTAATGGAATAAAAACAAGCAAAAATGTGTGGTTCTGATGCTGTTGAAAAAGAAATTATATTTTTTTTTTATATTATTGGTAATATTAGATAAAAAGGAAAAATACCTATTTTAAATGAAGTTAAAATAATTGAAGCTAGGTAACAGCTGATTACAGTGTCATCTTTTAAGAAGTCTTGGGGCTGGTTTTCATTCAGTCTGGTGTTTGCAAACATTGTATTCTGGTTTATTCTCTGAAAAGTGAGTACAGTTAACGATTAAGGTCAAGAAATTTTCTCACTATATGCTACAGAACAGTATAAAATATCCTGTGGAAGAAACATAAGAGAATTTATAAATTTAATTCTCTGAAAACATTACAGTACTTCCCATTGTGGCCTTCTGAATATATCTAGGCAATATACTTATTGGAAAATTTTGGGTTCCTCTAAAATTTTGAACCTACCTTCTTCAGACATAAGTCTATATAGAATATCGTTTCTTTCACTTTCCGTTGCTTTGTACTTCTGAGTTTCACATATGACAGAGGCAGTGCAGTGGCTGAATTTGGCCAAGTTCTAAAATACTGAGTACCATCTAGCACACTGCTGTGATTATTTCAGCTAATAGTATACTGTCTGTGTGAACCAACTGATATCCGTGTTGATGCAGCTGGCTCCTGCCACATCATGAAGGATGTCTGTGATATAGCCAGGAATGTTGTCAGTGCAATTGCCTGAATTAATCATACTTAGCTGCTAACATACTTAGTGAAAACATTGGTCATGCATGCTTTGACTGTTGTACCTTTTGTCTCTCAGAAGGTCTTTTGTCAGCTTTGAAAAGTTGAATGTAATTAACTAGGTCATTGCTACCTGAAATAATGCATGTATTTTCTAGGTACAGAGGATAGAACAAGCTTTGATCAGAATTGCTTTTCTTTCGTTGAAAGTTTTATTGCTGCAAAGGAGTAAGTTCATACAGAGCAACCACGCTACAACCTGATGTTCATCAGGTCAGAACTGGACTGCCTAACCAAGGCTTCTGCACCCCCTAGGTTCTGAAGTGGGCAGCTTGATAATTCCTGTTCTTAGCAGCTGTCTGTTGCTACGTAAAGCAGTGATTGTAAATACAGAATTTTACACTCTATTTTGATACACTCTGGCTTTGATCTCTTTAAAACAATTGGTTTTAGCCCTGAAGAAATTTGCAGTGTACTTTGTAATTCTTACTCCTTTTACATCTTACAGTAAGATTATATGTACATAACATGAATTGCTGATATTGCAGAGAAGGTAAATGATCTAGGTGTGTATCATGCAGTGTATTTATTAGATGTCTGTTCTCGTTGGCATGGCGAGGGGCAGCGGCAAGACACTGCCCAGCCCTTGTCTCATGAGCTTTTCACTGCCTCTTTCCCCTGCATTCTCTCCCTTATTTCCAGTAAAGGATTAGCACTGTTGCTTGGTAAAGCTCATTTCCCTTTTCATTCTTCCGGCTTTTGTCATGAGCAACAAACATGTATGAGCTAGAGGGGAATTCTTCATAATTTACATAGCTTCTGGATGTAATTTGAATACTGTTATTATTTACATGGCTTTAGAAAGTATTTTGGCTTTGGATTTTGTCATTTAAACCTTCTGCATCTATCTTGAAATATAGTCTGTGGTGATAAATTGAGAAATACTTATTTAGAAGAAGGTAACAGGAAAAACATGTGCGTGTGTGTATGGATAGTCAGTGTTGTTATTAATCATTTCTTCCCAGCTATTATATAGAAAGATGGGGAAATGATTGCATGGTTTTACTATTTTATTTTTTATTAAAAAAGATAAGAAAGGGTGACTAGATAGTATTTTCAAAAACTGTTTTGTATGCAGTTGTTGGAACTGATGGCTTTGAAATTGGTGCTAAACATTCTGGTGGTACGTTTGGGGGTTTTGTGAGCTTGTATTGTATTTCCAATTTCAATATAGCATTTGCAAGTAAGGAAGCATTTGTTTAAGTTATCTTTGTGTTATAAAAGCTTTATACTTTAAAAATTGTTATGAGTGGAGAAGATACTTCAGTTCATGTGAAAGTATATGCTGGTCTTCTGTGCTTTACTAATTATTTGATACTAAATTATGGTCTTTTAAAAAAACTGTATAATTTTTGTTAATGAAACACAGGCCTAGTATTTAAGTCATTTTTCTCCCTTTTCACTGTTTTTTTTAGTTATTGTTTTGTGACTTTTTAAAAAGTCTGTGGTATCTTATTACGGGCAGGGAGCTTCAATAATTAATAGCAGAGACAGTAGAGCTGACTATGTTGCTAACAGAGCCACTGAGCATTAAAGCATACAGAACAGCAGCTGTCTGTGCTAAAATAACAGGCGTGTTTCTAGGGTGACTGATGATCAACCTGTCAAGCCAATATGTTTAGGGGAGTCTTTGAAGCAGGGGGAGGGGGATTTCCTTGTTTCTGATCATTACCTGTGATGCCTTTATTTCTGTTTCAACATACTGAAATGACAGCTTTTTCTACATACGTTTGCATGTTTATACAAATATGTCTCTGAAATTTCTGTTAGCTGACCTTGTGTTTCTTTGAAATGTCTTTATTTTGGTGTTCATGTCGCAGTCCTTCATATTAAATCTTCATTTTGGAAGTAGGTTTTGCACCTGGCTGTTGCAAACATGTCTATGGGAAAATAAGCATTATGATGGGTATTTAGATAGCTTACTGCAGAAGTAAAAGACAATGGAAACTTTCACTCTTCCTTTTGCACTTTGTTTTTTTTCCCAGATAAATTCCACAAAATTTAATGGGTTATTCATTTGATTTTGTTAATTTTCTGAATATTTAATACCAGTTTGTTAATGGTGTGACTTGAAAATGTCATTTTTCAGAATGTGCATGTTTTGATACAGTAGTTCTTAGGTTTCAATATAGATTGTGCTAGAAAGGAGTACCAAAGTTTAATTTATATGCAAAGAGAAAGGTATTTTGTGAAAGAATTATTATTTTTCCTTAAAATTGGACCACCTTCTTGGTTGTTTTCACTATACTGTAATAAAAGGTTACAATCATATTCTTCTTGGGTTTTTTGACAAAAAAATAGTAGTACGGCAAGAAGATTAGTTATGTTCAGGGAAAACAAGCAATACATCTTTCAAATGAAATAGCAAATCTGGTGTAAGCTCCTTGGAGACTATACCATTTGCCATTAACTGAACTGTACTAGTAGTGAAGGTAGGAGGAAAATACTGCTGTTTAAAGTTGAGAGGAAGGAATGAGGTTTTATTTACATACATCCTTTTCCAATATTTTTAATGTAATTTATAGAATTCATTAATTCCAGAGGTAATGCTGAGTGAATAACTGCCATAATTCTAAGAAGTGGGTATCTTTTTAAAGAGTATTTTAAAGTACCTAATTTACCCTCCTGTTTTAAACTGTATTTCACTTACAAAGATGTAAAGAAATCTACTTTCTGACTTTCAGAGGTTTGCTGTAATATTTTGCTGTGACTGCAGCCTTTTTAAGCTTGAACTGCAGAATTATTAACACATGTATTACTATCAATAAACATAAATCTTGGAGCAGTTTAAGCATTTTCAAAAAAAAGGGCATCCTTTGCTATAATCTGGAAGAAAGAAGATTCACCGTATAATTGGTACAATCCTTTTACCATTGAGGTAGAGCTTCAGTGCTACCTTTGGTGAGTGTAGTCTTGTGCCAGAAGAAATGTCTCTTCATGAAGGGTTAGACAGCTGTATTTACTCACCCTGTCCACATCTGCAGTTTTGCCTGTGACAGTGAGACCTTACAGTGAACAGGAGCAAGCAACTCTAGGTTAAATAGCCTTCTCATCACAAAGAGTTGTACTGGCAAAACTAGTGGCTGCGTAAGTTGACGGTACTGCTGAAAGAAGTGCTTTTCAAGGTGTGTCTAAATAGCAGTCAGGAAAGGAAATCAAGGTGAGCTTCATCGATAAGGTTTGGTTGCTCAAACTAGTTTCTCAGCTAGACTTCTAGAGTAGTAAATAACTAAAAAGCCAATCAAAAGAGGCATTATAATACTCTACAGCTTGTTTAGGAAAATTCAGTAAGATTTTGTGGTGTACTAGCTAGCCTGTACTAACTTCTTGTGTGGACTTTTTGAATGCTCAAGGCCTTGCCAGCCTTTTTACCAGAGCATTCTGTAGCAAATCTTTGTCATGATATTAAATGCTTCACCATGTCCCAAAGTTTTTGAAAGCTAATTTACTCAGCTGTTCCTGATACAGAAAGGAGGAGAGAGGCTGGCTTGCTTCAGAAACTTGAATTCTGTCATCTCTTTTGGGTTTATCTCCTTCTTAACTTACCCAGACTCTCCTCACCGTATGTACATTGTATTTCAATTTCAGGGAGAACTGTCACTGGGCTCGTTTATCTTTGTATTCTTCTAGAACATTTTTGCATAGGCTTTATTTTTGCTTTTAGTCAATGACAGAGAAAATGTTTGCCAGCTATATTGCTGGATAGCTGGTGAGATATAGAAAAGCATCTTTATAATGTTGTTGTACTTAGAAATAGCTTGGTCATTTTCTGCAAGAAATCCAGATTGCTGGCAGTCCTCTTCTACAGAGCCCCTCCAGGGATATTTTTTGCTCACTTGTCCTCATTCAGACTAATTGAGTTAGTCTCTTTATTTCTCAGGTTTGCATCAGAGGAAGTACTTGTTTGGATTTATTACTGAAGAATATAACTGACTACTATGTCAGTTTTCCAGTAATTTTCATTCTAAGAATAAAGAAATTGGTTTAGCTTGAGTTATTGTTAGTTTGGTGAGACTATAATAATCAAATTTTTATAGCTTTTCAGAGTAGCAAAAAACTAATATGCTGTAAGTGTATGAGTAGCTATGTAATTTAGTATTGATATCAGAAGCTATAAAAAAGAGCATTTCAATAGAGCACTCAAGTAATAAAAATAATGTAATTAAAATTTTGTGTCTGTAAGAAACTAATCTGAAATAGTGGCTGTAAAAAAAATTACAGAATTGCAGAATGATTGAGGTTGGAAGAGGCCAATGGAGATCATCAAGTCCAACTCTCCTCCTTTAGTAGGGTCATCTAGAGCAGGTTAGACAGAATCACGTCCAGGCAGGTTTTGATTATCTCCCAAGAAGGAGACTCCACAACCAATCTGGGCATCTTGTTCCAGTGGTTTGTCACTCTTTCAGGAAAGTTGTTCTTCCTCATATTCAGGCAGAACTTCTTGTGTTTCAGCTTTTGCTCATTACTTCTTGTCTTATCTCTGGGCACTGCTGAAAAAAGTCTGGCCCCATCCTCCTGACACCTTCCCTTAAGGTATTTGTGGACTTTGATAAGAGCCCCTCTTCTCTTCTCCAGGCTAAACAGGCCCAGCTCTCATACTTTCCTCATAGGCAGATGCTCCAGCCCTCTGATCATCCTCATAGCCCTACACTGGACTCTCTCCAGTAGCTCCATGTCTCTCTTGTACTGAGGGACCCAGCACGGGAGACAGTACTCGAGATGAGGCCTCCCCAGGGCTGAGTAGAGGGGCAGGATCACCTCCCTCGACCTGCTAGCAACACTCCTCCTAATGCACCCCGGGAGACCATTGGCCTCCTTGACTGCAAGGGCACGTTGCTGGCTCATGGTCAACTTGTTGTCCACGAGAACTCCCAGGTTCTTCTCTATAGAGCTGCTTTCTGGTAGGTCAGCCTCTAGCTTGTAGTGGTGCATGGAGTTACTCTTCCCTAGATGCACTCTGCACTTGCCCTTGTTGAACCTCAGGAGGTTCCTCTTCGCCCAACTCTCCAGCCTGTCCAGACCTCTCTGAAAGGCAGGACAGCCTTCTGGGGTATCAGCACTCTTCTCAGTTTGGTATCATCAGCAAACTTGCTGAGGAGGCACTCTGTGCTTTTGTCCAGGTCACTGATGAAGAAGTTGAACAGAACTGGACCAAGTTCTGAGCCCTGGGGAACTCCACTAGCCACAGGCCTCCAACTAGACTCTGCACCACTGATGGCAACGCTCTGAGCTCTGACCTTTCAGCCAGTTCTCAGTCCACCTCTCTGTCCACTCATTTAGCCTGCACTTCCTGAGCTTACCTGGGAGGCTGTTATGGGAGACAGTGTCAAAAGCCTTGCTGAAGTCAAGGTAGACTGCTCTCCACTCCTCTCTGTTCATCTCCTCAGCCAGTCATTCCATCATAGAAGGCTGTCAGATTGGTTAAGCAGAATTTCCCCTTGGTGAACCCATGCTGACTACTCCTGATCATGTTTTTTTTTCCTCTACGTGCTTGGAGATGACATCCAGAATGGGCTGTTCCCTCACCTTTCCAGGCATGGAGGTGGGGCTGACTGGCCTGTATTTGCCTGGGTCCTCCTTCTTGCCCTTTCTGAAGACTGGAGTGACACTGGCTTTCTTCCAGTCCTCAGGCACCTCCCCAGTTCTCCAGGACCTTTCAAAGACGATGGAGAGCGGCCTGGCAACAACATCTGCCAGCTCCCTCAGTACCTGTGGGTGCATCCCATCTGGGCCCATGGATTTGTGGATGTCAGGTTTGCCTGGAAGATCTCTAATCCTTTCTTCTTCAACCAAAGGAAAGTCTTCCCTTCTCCAGACTTTCTCCTTTGTCTCTAGGCTGCAGGATTCCTGAGGGCTGCCCTTAGCAGTGAAGACTGAAGCAAAGAAGGCATTCAGTAATTCTGCCTTCTCTGTATCCCTTGTCACCAGGACCCCATCTCCATTCAGCAGCACACCCACACTTTACCTAGTCCTCTTCCTGCTACCAGTATATTTGAAGATGATGAAAGAAGAAACATGATGAAATGTAGGCTAATTTTAAGTCCTTCATACATCAAACTGAAGATACGGAGATAGTTATTGATACTTTTCCCTGGGGATCAATTTCAGACTTAACAATTGCAGTCTTATGTAGCAGACCTACAAAATATCTAGTGTTGCAAGTGGTTGATGCTCCTTTTTTCTTGCAAGTAGTAACATTTAAGCTGAAATCTATTAATTTTATTAGCACATTGTAAATCATAAATTCCATGAAATTACAGATTTACATGTAAAGTTACAGCCAAAAAACTTATGGTGGTTTGTAAAAATCTTGCCTTTACACGCTTGCATAACTTCTTCCTAATCTGTAAATACATAGCTTGCCAAAATAGTAGATTCCATTTTCTGCACTAAGGTGTTCATTTGAATCTTGAGGGGAATTGATTAAAAAAACCTCTTAAAATGATATAGGTTAGAAAATTACTTTATTCTGAAAAGGCCTATGTTTTAAGATATTAGTGCATTTAAAATGAAATAAGAAATTGTAAGAATGCATGTTAGCTCTTTAAAATAAGTTCACTTTAGCTATGAAAATAGTGATAGGCGAATTAATGCCAAGATACAGTATGAAACAAAAATATGTGAAAGTTGCTCAGTAAAGGCATCTGCTACCAGGGTCTGACATGCTAAAGCATAAGCTTTTGACACAGCCTTCTTGAAAAAATGCAGCAATTTTGGTTGTTCTTGTTGAGTTCACTTCTTAGAAGTTCAACACCTGGATGTTGGAGTACTCAAAGTACTCCTAGTAAGTAAAAACAAATACTGTTATTGGATGCTAACTAAATACCATTATCCATCCAAATAGAATATGGTACTCATCAGGAATCTAGTAAATGTTTCATCTGCTTAATTTAATAAAGTAAGTTTAGAATGTGCACATCCGAAAAATTTATCATGAACTATATGATTAATGGTGTATTCTGTTGCTCTGCCAAATAAGCTGGGCTTTATGTTAGCCTGTATTTTATTGCAAATGCATATAATTTGTGGCGACTGAAAATGATTAGAATTGAAATTTCCTTAAAATACAGAAGCAGAATTAAAACAGACCCTTTGGGATATTGTTTTCCATATTTATATTTTGAATGTAGTTCCAAAGAATGTCCCACTTCTTGTAACATAAATGCCATCTGTACAACACTTTTTATTTCTTTTAGTGCAAAGATGATCTTTTAGAGTGTTTGCCATATTAATGTTATATTTAAAGATAATATGTGGTTTCATGATTAACAGCAACAAAAGTCTGTACTGCTAACAGAGAGGAGTGGCTTTCCACACTAATTCTTGTGCTTCTTAATGGGCAGCCAAATTTGACTCAAAACTCTTTTCAGTATCTTAACCTGGTCACAATTTTTCTTCATAAATGATTTTGACCATATGAGGGAGGTAGCAGGAATGTGGTTAACTGCAAGAAATAAAAGAACAAAACTGTTCCTTTTAGTAGCAGCACAGACCACATACAAAGTTGTTACGAAACCTTCTGTAATTAGTACTTCCACAGCCAATATAAACCAGCATAATGGTTTATAGCTTGCTGCTACTGAAAGGATGCTGTCTTGCACTCGCCTTCTGTGCAAGTGGTTCTACTTGCTCCTTTGATCTGGATCCTGCCACCTTTAAACATCGTCTTTCAGCTGATAAACTGACTAACCTAAGTCATTGTAGTTTCCTGGCAGTTTGGGGAACTGAACCATCTCAGAGAATATGGGCAGTAGACATGGTGCAAGCAGAACAGTTTATGATCATAGGCAGGGAATACAGGGATGAAGCGAATGGTAACCTTCACTTCCACCAAAGTGGTGATGATCTGTTTAGATCAACTTACTCTGTTCTGTAGAAGTACTCCCTTAGTCCAGCTTGTTCATATAAATACTTTTATGAATGTGATAAAAGTTTTCTGAACCTCAACTGCCTTTTGGAGGCTATGTGGTGTATTGTTTCCTATTGGCAATTTGGAGAACTATGATATGGAGAAGCTGATGCCTGACTGGCACATTAGAGTAGTGTTCAGTATTAGCTAGTAGACTTACCTGGCAGCTGAGCACTGATGTTTGGATGAAGAACTTACAGTGCTCAAACTGTCTTCTGTTGTGGTTAGAGCCTCAAACTGTCAGTGTTCCTGAAGCATGTACCTTAACTTTCAATATCATTTTAAGTATGGTGTTATCTACCATCAAATTCATAGTACAAGGATTAGATTAAAAAATGTGTAGTAGGTATATTTGAAAATGTACTGAGTTAAAGTTTTGCTCAAGCTCCACCATGGCCAGACACAAATACTGGCCTAACCAGTGTGATTACATGTTTACTCATATCTGGAAACAGTGCTGAACTGTAGACCAGGAGCTTTGTTAACAACTCAGAGTCATTTCTTTTTCTAGCCCTTTGTTACACTTGATCTTTTGAAGCGTAAACTGTTTGTAGCAGCATAATATAAGAAATAATCAGTACAACACAGATGAACTTGGTAATAGCCTTTTTAGACACGCAAATGGTTGTGTGGTTGGAATTTGCTTTGTTGTTGTTGTTGTTGAAACATAAGTTCATAACAAGCCAGCTATGTGCTGAATAGTGGGTAGAGAAAAAAAGAGAATATTCTTGGCAAGAATAAATGACAAGAGTTGTTTAGCTTTATATTTTGCTACTTTATCATAACATCATTTACTGGTAAACTTGTCTTTTATTTTTTAGCGTGGACCTGATGAGCTTCTTTCTTCTGGTGTCACTAACAGGCCTTTTACCATGAACAATTCTACTCCAGCTACAGGTATACAAAAAAAAATAAATAAATAAAAAAGAATTTTTTATCACAGTTCTTCAACTGCATGTATGTTCTTATTGATAATATATTTTTTTCTTTTGTATTCTTTAATGTCTCCAAGAACAGCTTCCCCAGATCATGAAGTCTAATCACACTCCAGCAATAGAGCCACTGGAATCTATCCAGAAGTCTTACTCAGTGACAGCATTAAGGGATTCTAAAGCTAACTTGTTGAAATGGGCCAAGAAAGGTTTATTTTTAATAATCATGATAAAGCAAGTAGCCTTCTGTGGATGTTCTTGTGTTCCTGCTCAGTATTTCTGCACTAGTCTTTGAAATGAATTTGTTTTTAAGTATCACAAGGTTATGAGGATTACGGAGCCAGAAGGTGAATATCCTATATCAGTCTCAGTTTGATGGAACATAAGACACATTGTTTGATTTACTGATAAAGAGCTAAGGTGATTTTCTAATGAAAGAGGTGTTCTTGTTCCTGATTTCTACCCTGCTTCCAGAATCTCTTCAGTAGCACATGGAGACCTGTAATTTATTTTGTAGATGCTTTTCTGCCAGGTTGTCCCTAAACTGGTTCTCCATGGAGTCACATGAGTGGCAGTGTTTTGGCATGGGAAGCAGTAGGAAAAAGGGAAATGTTTTGATCACCTGGTTCATTGATCTGGTTCACCACATAGCTGCACTTACTATTCTTCAGCACAGTAGTTTTTTGGGAGGTGGCAGAATTAGTACACAGAGGCGGAGTAAGGAAACTGGAACTATTTATGCAATATGAATACTTAATATGAAAACACTGCCATATTTCTTTCGAATGTGTGAAAGTGTTACTACAAGCCAAAATATTATTCTTTACCCTACTTCTACATATTGACCAAGAACTTTGTGGCTACATGATGAATTAGGTCATTTGGAAAGTTGAGAGTGAGAGAAAGTTGAGACCGCTTTTTTGAGATGTGCCCAGCTTATGTATGAAGTGTTTGTGGCACATAATTGCATATATTAACTTTTTTTGACAAAGACAATTGTCTATTAGCAGTGATTTCTAGATTACTGATTCTGTTGAGGAACAGGGGATGGAGCAGATGACCTTGATAAGCCTTCAAGACTTGCATGCTGTAGTTCCAATGGAGAATAAGGAGGAGGAAGAAAATGAGGAACTTAAGATTTTTCTTTTACACTTTGACTTATACATCACAGATTGCTCATGCGTCTCCTAGTTGACTCACTATGAAGTCCAGAGGCCTCTGCTTGGTTTGGAGCAACGTTAGCTTATAATTTAGTAATTTAGTAGTTTAAGTGTATTTCAGACCTTTGCAGGTAGTATTTTTGTGGTGATAAGCCAGGAGCAAGAAATATAAATCTGTGCTGAGTACATGGCTTTTGTAACTAGCATTACAACCACTGTTAATGCATAGCAACTTCCAGAGGGTCTAAATAATAATAAAGTTTAAAATACAATAGAGATGTCTGGCTGCTAATAAATCTGGAAAAATCTAGTTCCTCATTGATATCTGTACTTCATTTTGGGATTACATAATCTCTACTGAGATGCAGCTGTTCACCTAATATAGCTGTAGCAACTTTTTTATATAGTGGGTCATATTTAAAATGCATTTGAGTTTCTTGAGATTATTAGTTTGGAAAATATGTTTGTGTAATCATGAATCACGTTTATAATTAACCTTTCTTGTAGTGACAGACCCCAGATTTCTCCATATTTATAAGACTTATCTTGCCTTTACATTTCTATTTTCTGCTTTCATCCATTTTAGCTTAAAATTCTGAAGAGGTGATGGTGGTGGGCATGCTTTAAGAATTATTGAAGCCATTTTGAAATTAAGATGCTAAAGGAAATACGTAATTAGCTTTCTGCCTCAAGATTCATATCAGACAATAGTTGGAAAAAGAATGATTTAACAGAAGCTCAGACTTTTATCCTTGGAATAGGATGAGTGCTATCTTTCACTGCAGATTTAGTGACTTAGCTGGAGAAGTATTTTTTCAGCATGTAGGGTATTAGGTCAGATTTTGATCAGTATTCAAAAGCTAAATCAACTAGAGCTAACATACATGCTTGTTAATTGGTAAATCTTAACAAGTTAAACAGAGGACATGTAATCTGTGTACACAAGCCAGAATTGTTCTACTAAGCTCTTTCCATTTTGGCTGAATATCTCAACTGCAAACTCTTACAACTCTCGGTAAAGATCTGGGGAGAAAATGCTCTGGCTGCTGCTTAGTTCCGTCTTGTCACTTGTGATTGTGAATCAGAACCTAGAAATTATTGCTTCTGTGAGAAACCTTTGTCTTTAAGCTAGGGGCAAAGTTCTTGTTAGGTTTTATTTGTTCCCTCATTTAAAGTAAAGTGAAGGACTCAGTCATATCCCTTTTGAGCCTGAGAAGTAGATTATACAGAATAGGACAAGTCATTAGGTTTGCATGGTAATATATCCTGTTGTAGCTTGCTAATGATAGACATTGGTTATGTTTCTCTTCCTTCTTATAATCTCATCTCCAGCAAGTATGCTATTTGTTCACATTTTTCAAAATGCACCCAGAGCATGTGTTACCTTTTGAAATTTCATGGTCTGGAAAAAGCCAGGCATGACTCCCTTTCTGTAAGGGAGAGGGAGGAGAATCAGGTACCCTGGTTTAGAAAGTGCCACTATTGGGGCTTAGGTCATCCAACTTTAAGATTTATAGACTTCCACCAGGTTAAAAAAAAAAAAAAAAAATAGATCCCTCATACAGAGTGACTTCTGAGTTACTTCTCAGCCTTAGGCTGTATTGAAAATTTACAGGAAAATCTGAAATTACTTAGTAAGTACATAGTAATGTTTATTCTTAATGTTTTGGGATTCTCTTGGGAAGGTAAAACTTAGCCTTCACACCTCATGTGCTATCTGTCTCACTGGAGTAAAACTTTCTGCAGCACGTAAGCCAAAAGAGAATGCTGTTTCTGCTCGTAACTTGAGTGATACACAGCTAGATTTCAGTATAGTTTCCTTTCCAGCAAATATGTTGTCTTGCCACTCAATGTGTATGTTTTTTCTTTAGGTCTCATAAGCCTCTGTCGCTTGTTTTAGACAGTCTACTACTGACATCTGGAATTAGGCTAATGAATTTAATTTTTATTACTGTGACAGTTACTGTTCCACTGTGATAGCTTTTAGAACATATGTCTCTTTCAGGTGTGGTGTTCTGTCTAAAAGTGTTCTCAAGGGCTTTGAGACAGCTCTAAGGTGTAACTGTTGGTCACTTATCTGTTACAGAGTCCAGATAAATACATGTTCAGAAAAAGCTGTTTACTGAAGTGGAAGATTTTAGAATCTAAATGGATGCCATGACTCACTGCTCTGTATCACATTCAAGGATATTTAACTTACAAGCGTGCAGAATGCTAGGCTTTAATAAAAATCACTCAAGGTAGCAATTAAATCTGGTTAAAGTAATTGATGATGTAGGAAGGTAAGAAGGTAGTAATAAAGAATGAATGTATTACCTCCCCAGTTACTACTAACTTCTCCTGTGTAGGTAGCATGTAAATATAGTATAGAGGGTTTGGGAAGAAGTTACTGGCATCTGTCTGTAAGACTTCCAAAAAAACCCCAAGAACAGTGGAAATCTGGAAAAGATGTAGGGGTCTTTAAATTGTCCTCTGACTGTATATATACTGTCCTTTCTTAGTATTGAAAGAGCTGTAGAAAACAGTCAATATCTCTTTTAGATTTTGGCATCTACACTGTATAATAAGTTTGTCTTGTTTACTTGTCCATCACTTTCCCTGAAATATTTTAGCTAATGGGAATGACAGCAAGAAATTTAAAGGAAACAGATCTCCATGCTCCCCCTCTCGTGTCCTTCATCTTCGTAAAATTCCAAGCGATGTCACTGCAGCAGAAGTCATTTCATTAGGTCTCCCTTTTGGCAAAGTAACCAACCTCTTGATGCTAAAAGGAAAAAGTCAGGTATGTTATTTTCAACATTTAAATATAAGAGCAGGGCTGAAGAAATGTGATTTGTGTTATATGACCATTTTGGTATTGCATTTAATTTAAAAGAATTGCAACAAGGTCTAATTGCAAGAAGGTCGTGAGCACTGATGGCTCAAGATGATCATATTTTCAAATGTGAATGAATGTATTGATATTTATCATAACAGTTCATAATATACTTTTGGATTGAATAGTGCTCTAGTAACAAGTTAATAATATTGATTAACATTATATCCATCTTAATACATAGATGATCAAGAACTGCATTGCCATTATTAGTATTGACATCTGTACTGAAATATCTAGCCTGATTAATTAAGATGCATATATTTTTAAGTGAAAAAAGATTGGTTTTTGTTTACTTTGTGTGATTTTTCAGTAGTATAGCTTCCCTAATATTATACTTATTCCATATCTTCTGTAATGATTTATTGTATTTACAATGTAAAAATCTTTTTAAAAACACCTTACAAATCAAATAAATAACCCCACAACTACACGCACACACGTACACACACACATGTACACACACATGTATTTTAATACTGAGCAAAACATTGCTGTACTTTCACATGATCTGTTTTTAGTGAAAATGGAATTGGGAATAAATAATGCTTTGATGCTTTGTTCTCTTATGTAAACAAAAGAACGCTGAAAACTGCTATATATTGATTACAGGCTTTTTTGGAAATGGCTTCTGAAGAAGCTGCTGTTACTATGGTGAACTACTATACTCCTGTTACACCTCACCTCCGCAGTCAGCCTGTTTACATTCAGTATTCCAATCACAGAGAACTTAAGACTGACAATCTACCTAATCAGGCTGTAAGTATAATATTTCCATTTAACAGGACAGAATTGCACATGACTTGCATTACTAAATAAATAAGCATACTATTTTCTACTAATACCACATCAATAATCAACTTCTAAAGGATATTGCTTCCTTCAGTGGCAATTCAGGCTGTAAGCTTTCCATGCATTCTAGGCAAAGACTAAAATTACTGTGAAAGACCTCAAGACTAGTCCATTTTGATGAATATCAAAGCAAAGCAAAGGAAATCAAGCAAATGTAGCAGGAATTCTGTGTGGATGAGCAAGGATATCCTGACAAAACTCAAAAAAGTAGCATAGAAGAAGAGAAAGCAGGGACAGGTGACCCAGGGGAAATGCAGAGGCACTATGTGAGCATGCAGGGAAAGCCAGTGTCTCTGGTGAGGGATTTGAGAGCAGCAAGAAAGGCTTCTGTAGGTATATCAGCAACTAAAGGAAGTCAAACAAAAATGTGGGCCCACTGCTGAATGGGGCAGAGGCCTTGGTGACAAAGAAAGGACATGGAAAAGGCTGAAGTACTGAATGCCTTTTTTGTCACAGCTCTTGGCTGGAAGAGCTGCCCTCAAGAATCCCAAGCCCCTGAGACTAAAGGAGAAGTTTGATATCATGAAGGCAAGGCCACTCTTAGTGATCTTTGAAAAGTTGCTCCTGACCAACCTGACAGCCTTCTGCAATGAGGTGACTGACTCAATGGATGAGGATGAACACTGGATGTTATCTTTATTTACTAAGGCTTTCGACACTCTGTCATATAACATCCTCCTAGACAGACTGATAAAGTACAGGCTAGGTAAGTGGACAGTGAGGTAGAGTGAAAATTGCTGGAACTGTCCGGCTCAGAGGGTTGTGATCAATGGCACAAAGTCCAGCAGCAGGCCAATCACTAGTGGTGTCTTCCAGGGATCAATATTGGGTCTAATACTGTTTAATATCTTCAGTAATGACCTAGATGATGAGGCAGAATGCATCTTTGGCAAGTTTGCAGATGATGCATAACTGAGAGGAGTGGCTGATACATCAGGGGTGTACTGCCATTCCAAGGGAGCTCAACAGGCCAGAGAGATGGTCAGAGAGGAACCTCATGAAGTTCAACCAAGGGAAGTGCGAAGTCCTGGCTCTGGGGAGGAATAATCCCCCAAACCAGTACAGGAGGGGTGCCAACTGGCTGGAGAACAGCTTTGCAGAAAAGGGATGTGGAGGTACTGATATAGAATACATTGGCCGTGAACCAGCAGTATGCCCTTGTGGCAAAGAAGGCCAACAGCATTCTGATCTGCATTAGGCAGAGCATTGCCAGCAGGTGGAGAGAGGCAATCCTTCCCATCTCCTCAGCAATACTGATATACATGTAGAGTGCTGTGTCCAGTGCTGGAGTGCTCAATACAAGAAGGACTTGGACATACTAGAACAAGTCTAGTGAAGGGCCACAAAGATGATTAAGGAATTGGAGCACCTGAAATACTTGGAATGAGGCTGACAGAGCTGGGATAGGTCAACGTGGAGAAGAGAATTGGGTGAGATCTTGACACTGTGAGCAAACACCTGATGGGAGGGAGTAAGGAAGATGGAGGCTGACTCTTCCTAGTGGTGCCTACTAGGCAGGATAATAGGCAGTGAACACAAAATGATATACAGAAGATTCAATTTAAACAGTAAAAAAATAAAAATAGTGAGGTTTGTCAAACAGTGGAACACCTTGGCCAGAGAGGTTGTGGAGTAGCCATCCTTGGAGATGCTCAAAATCTGACTGGACAAAGTCCTGAGCAATCTGCTGTAATTGACCCGCCTTTGAGCAGAGGGAATAGATTAAACAGTCTCCAGACTTCCCTTCCAACCTCACCAATTCTGTTTTGTTCTGATCAGAGACTTGAGATGCAGCTATCTTGCTTCTATAAAGTGAATGGATGGATTCTGAGATCCATCTAGATGGGAATAACTTCATAAACAGGAAAAATCAGTGCTGCCAACAGAGGTGGATGAGTATTTTTGAGAATGCAAACCTATCCATTGTGTTCCTAAGTGATTGCCCTTTTTCTTCAAGTCCTGCTTGGACTTTTTTTTTTTTTCCCCTTTTTTATCACCTATGAGACATGGTTGTGTAGTAGCAAAAAAGTTCACTGCTTCTAGGCATCTCCCAGTTTGTATTCGGTGCTGAAGATGCCATTGTTTGCCCTGTTCTGCTCCACAAACTTCTACAACCGTATATTCTTGTGGAAAAAACATTCCTTTCTTCCAGAATGTTCTGTATGAATGCAAATGCCAGGACAGAAAAGGGGCAAGCATCCTTTTTGCTACCTAGCCACAAAATGTAAATCAAAGTGTGAAGGAACAGGTGTTTCTGGTTCAAAACTGCTACAAAATTGTTTTTTTCGGTAGATCCAAGCTTATAGTGCCCAGAAGCTATAGATAATGACATCTTTCTTGCATATGGCGATCTTTAAAATATTTCTTGTACCTTTTTACCTACAATCAATTTCTCAGTAAGCAGCTATTTATCTCTTTCTTATATGGCATGTCATATCTTGCAAATGTAGAAGTAATTAGTTACATGACCAAAATGTTATGTTATTTTCTTATATAAAGATTAAATAAGCAGAGATTGTATGAAAAAATACAGTATTTGTCTTGTGAGTTTGCAGATATTTTTCTGTTTGCTTGGGTAGATTTTCATAGAGAATCACCTGTAATGTAAAGAAATCAAATCAATTACATACATTTTTTTCTAGATAACATTCTGTTTTTAAAAATGAGGTTGTTGTTTTGATATCTTAATCATTCTATCATGTGTAAACCTTTTCTAGCAGTACTGTGCCACAGGGATTTAGAAGGATTAGAAGGATAACAGTGTGAAAGAGCTTTTCTCATGGGGTGGCTAAGCCTTCACTTTAGGGGTGGGGGGGAGTCCCTTCCTTCCAAAAGGAGGCAGGCAGGTTTCTCTTTGTGAACGGGTTTCTGGATATCTCAGCAGACTCGCGCTTACGATACTGTAGTTGGGAATGGATTTCTAATCCAAACCTAGTAAGAGATGGCCAAGTTCATAATTACTAATTCAGTTTGCAGTGACCAAAACCACTCTCTGTTCCCCTTCCAAATGGATTTCAGCACAAGGTAAAGGTCCGTCTTCATTTGTCTGAAACCTCTGTCGCTCATATAACGGCATTTTAGCACTTGACTGCTAGAAGTGACATGGCCTTATTTCATTAATGGAGATACTATGTTGTCACTCATAGCCTATATGCAAGAGATCATTCATAATTTCACTCAAAGCCGAAGTTTGTAAAAGCATGCTCCAAAATCACAAAGTTTGCAATTAAATAGGGAGCCCTAATTTAAAAAATTCAAAAGTTTAATGTTTTATTTGTGTATTTTATTTTGTGCACTAGTCTGATCATTGTAGCATTCAATATTAAACAGTTTGGGAACACGTAACTGAGGAGTATTTCTAGAGGGAGCCACTCTAAAGACTATTTGCTCTGTAATTGGTTTTCTGGATGAGGTTTCTGACAGAAACTTGGCACTAATAATACTTTCTTCAGTGAACATTTGTAGTTAAGTATAGCAGTATTAAAAATAGAAGAGCTTGAGGTATTCCTGAAGCAGTAATTCTGTAAGTAACTGAGCTCACCTAATAGCTTACTGCTGCCAAAAGGAGAGGGTCTAGTGCATCCTTCCTCCTGCCTCCAACTACATTTTCTTTATACTATGTCCAGTCCTTACTGGATTCTTCTGTGGGTGATTCAGGTCATAACTTTACAACAAGAAAAGGTAGTTGTTTTTTGTTTTTTGTTTTTCTGGGTTAATGTGTTGAATAGGCTTGTGATGAGGGGAAAATACAGCAAATCTGAATCTCCTCTCAGTAACAGTGATCTCTTAAATTGGTTCATTATATTTTAAGGAGCTATACCTATAAGTTTGATTTAACTAGAAATATTATGTATTCCATTATTTATAAACTGACTATGGTACTGTGATTTCAAGAATGCATTTTTATGCCTTTCAAAGCAGAAAAACCTACTTTGTCTCTGAAGTAGGAAGTTTTCTGTGTACTTCTGAAAAATAGTAAATGTGGGCAGATTATCTGATTTGATGATAGAACTCCTTGGTCATTCTGAAGACTGCTACTTACGCTGTCTGTTAGCAATGGCATATTTGGAATGTAGAAGGCCTATGTGATAATGTTGACATTTAAGGTAGTTACAATTCAGTATTTGATTTTGTAATTTACAGGAAAGGTTTCTTGGCCGCCTTTTCAACTCTGGAATATTAATAAAGTTTTCAAGAAAGATTTTCTCACGTGTAAACTGCAAGACCCAGTATCATACCATCCTTGGAATAAAACCTACTTTCTCCCAAGAAATATTTATAGCAAAATGCAGATCCTAGTCTGGCCTGATCAAATAAGGCCTTTCTCACAACTTTTTGTGCCCCACCAACTTGAATTTCTCCAGTGTAGGGTTTAGCCAGTTTTTTAGTTTGGATATACCCTTTGTATATTGAAAAGCTTAAAAGTTCTATGGCATGTGTCTGTTCTGGTAATTTCATTATGCAATTGTTTTGAAATGTAAATTTCAGTATTGAGCCAGTTTTATATCAGATGGCAAGTATTTACACCATGCTATCAGCTGGGTTATGGACAGGGGAAGTTTAGGAAAGTAATCAAAAAGTGATACTATTGTCTGTATTTCAAAATACTGCTCTCTTGTCATAGATGCAGTTGTTTTTTCTTGCTTTTATGATCAATAACAAGCTATCATTCAGCGAAGACTTCTCTGTTAAAGGACTAGTTTATAATGTAGTTGGCTTTGAGTCGGTACATAAAATATGTGTAACCGTAACCAGTACCGATTTACATAGAAAATACTCCAGTTCTAGCACTGCTAGATTCTAGAGAAAAATGGGCTAGGTACTTGAAAGAAGTCAAAACAGTCTGCCTGATTACATTTTTTGTATGCAATAAAGTCCCTCTTCTGGAGGACTTATTTTGCTTTAGTGCATTGTTTGAACAGTGTTTTTACTGTTTTAATCTTTTCTTAGCCTCTAACTTAAATTAGCTTGGCATATTTACATTTCTAAACTTTTGGACTTTCTTATATTCTACACTACTTAGAAATAACTGGTTACAATATGTTTTGAAAGAAGCTGCATCATTCTAAAGTTTTAACATCAGGTTACAGCTCTCAATGCAATCAAAATATGGAGAGACTGTCTTCTCTAGTAAATTCTTTTCACTAAGTAACTAGCATTTTTTTACCTGTATCAGTAACACAGCAGCACACATACTACAAAAATATATTATTTCATTTTTATAAGTTTGTGTTTTCTTAAAGTTAATTGCTAATCCTGGGGCTGTAGATACTATCTGAAGAAGACAAGGAAGAGAAAGCCCGCCTGAAGCATTATGAGCTACTTTCTGCCCAGAAAGCAGATCTTGGTACTTAGTTAGATATGAATGTTCTTGCAAGGGGTCTTATAACCTGCTTTTGTAAGATTTATGTTCACTGTTAATATACTTCCAAGGGCTAGCAAAAATCAATAGCAGGAAATTATCATCTTTAAGTTGTATTTAAGCTTATTCTTAATAGTGTTATCTTTAATGTTGACTGTTTATTATTAGGAAGAACCCTAGATCTAATGAAATGAATATTTTCAATTATACATGTAATTGATGCTGTATAACCTTTTGACAAGCATCAGAGCTGATTTCTTCCTTATATTTTTCAAAGCACTTAAAACTGATTTCTGAATATGAATTGAGCACTGCAGATAGGTGATTTTAATTCTAATCTCTAAAGGAAATAAACTCTTCTCTGAATAAGATCAAAGTATACAAACCATCATACTGCAGTTAAAATCCACTTGGATTTTTGGATTCCAGGATGAATTGCAACTGACCTATCCTTTAGCTATGTAAATCATAGAATGTGTTACTTGCAGATCAATTTTGTTTTCTGTAGGAATGCTGCAAATTGTGTTTGGGACAAAAATCAGCACTCATTTTTAATTTGTGCTGATATGAATGTCACTGAAGTCTTGCAAGTTTTTCAGTCTGCTAAAGGTTATTTGCATCTCTTCTCATCCAAGATTACTGAATTGGTTTGTCATATGTAAAAATAAATAACACATTTTTAAGGATATGGTGTATACAACAGCCTCAGGAAAATTACACCTGTATTTGCAAATAAGACTCCTTATATCTGTATCTCAGAGCATTTTTAACTTAATATGTAATTCAGTCCCTGCTTTGTCCTCTTATAAAAGCATTACTTACTTTTAAATATACAGATCATCTTATTTGTCTTCTACATTTCTTACTCTTATGTTTGGCTGTCATTTAAATTTCTGGAGCACTATGTTACACACCTCATAGTGTCTAGGCTCAGGCCTGAGAGACAGCTTTTGCAGAGTTGCATGTTTCCAAAAGTAGGCAGCAACTGTGCCTATGCCATGTTTAGTCTGTTTTCCAAGGCAAGAATATCATGGAGACATGGCTTCAAGCTCCAAGTATATCTGGAAAGGAAAGACTTATCCATAGTGTTCAAAGGTTGTCTGAAGACCTTTTGGAGAAAAGCGCTCCATGACTGTGGAGACATTCCAAGTCCCAGTTAAGCAGCTTGAGGAGTTAGATCTAAAGGGATCTTTTTGTGGTCTTCCTTGACTGAGGAAAAAGAGCACAGTAAGTGCCTTCAAGCTTATTATCAGCAAAACTTGGCCTGTGAAGAGAATGGAATGCTAATGTAGCTGAGCAAATCATTCTTGGTGTGCTGACTGATTGGATGCCCACTGGCATAAGGTGGTGATAATGATTTCTTAGAATGTACATCTGGAATGATGAAAACATATAGAAAGAATGCAAAATTGCATTTATTTGGCATTACAGTTGATAAGTAGTGAGCATATAACTAAAAAGAATTTTACTTTTCCTGAAATAGTCATGTAGTTCTTGAGAATGTTCTATCTGTACTCTGCAAGTCTGATATGACCTATTTTGGTGGCTGGGGGAAGCAAAGGAGGGGGGATGATTTACCTGCTCACCTGGAATTCCAGTAAGTAGTCAGATAAAGGAGAAATGGTTTAAAAATTGTATACGTTTTATTTGAAAGAGGACTTTGCTTACATATGAATAATTTCTACATGTGTAAGTTAATTGTGGTCTCCCTTGTATCATCATTTCAGAGAACCCAAGCTGCATTGCAAGCTGTGAATGCTGTGCAGTCTGGAAGCCTGGCTGTTACAGGTGCTCTTGCTACTGAAGTTGGGCTCCTTCCGGGTCCAGGTTCTGTTCTTCGAATCATTGTTGAAAATCTTTTCTATCCTGTCACTTTGGAAGTGCTGTATCAGGTAATGAGAACTGATAAAGCAAATGGTTAAAATCTCTTTCTATACTGCTAGTGTAAATCCATTAACTTTGTGGTTTTTAAGGACTGTGAATGCTTGTATTTCTCAGTTTGAATAAAAACTGTCACTTCAAAAATGATTTGTTTTGTGGATCTAGGCTTGAATCAGTTTTACCTGAAAAAAAAGTCATGGTAGATTGGCTCTGTAGTCAGCTTTTCAGGTTCTCTCTCACTCCTTTTTACTTCCTTAGTTAAGATGATAAACAGAAATGTGATCTAGCAGCAACTAACATGGGGTATTACTTTCAATGTATGCTAAAATTATGTGAGTGAAATAGTGATTCATATGATTTCAAGAAGCAAATATTTTAACACTCTTCATACTGATTAACTGTTGTAGTTTACCTTTGAGGGTTTAATATTAACTTTTATCATTCTGTGTAAGTGATGTAAGTGAATTTTGGACAAATGTATTAAATTTTTCAGCAGCTGTTACAATGTCAAATACTTTACCCCTGCAAGCCTGGAGTAATTGCGGGTTATACCTATGAAAGGCTTCACTGCTAGGCAGTTGTGCTGTTGAGATCTATACATTTAAAAGCGGTAACTTTAGGAGACTATTTCTATGTGCCTGAAAATTTTGTCAGTATTTCCTTCAGATATTACATTAGGATTTCATACTTGAAGCTTTTGAAATAACCAGTAAATATAGGCAATAGAAATCACACCTCAAATGTGTAGGATTCCTCAATTAATGTGATTTAAAATGATTGGGAATCACTTACAAGGACCTTCAGTTCTGGGAGGAGATTTTTGCTGCTGTTCTCGTTGGAGCTCTACTTAAGCATCTCAAACAATAATTGATTATTAAATACTGCTATTTTTCCTCTTCCTCTTAATATTTCCTTTTTTTCTCCCGTTCCTCCATGATACCTGCTAGCTAATACACTTACTTGTTCTCACTTTGGGGTAGCAATTAGCGTGGTATGAACTTTTATTTGCATCCATGAATATTGTTCACTCTTTAATGTGTTTGTACAAATATTATGTTAACATTTTGGGATTATTTGTTCTCAGGTTATTCTGAGTGCACTAACTTCTATGGTTATGGGAGTTACACTAGTTTAACAGTGTAAAAGCAATTCTTGGATGATATTCTTATTAAGCAGGCAACAGAAGAGGAGATTCACACCAAGTTACTTAAATAAAATTAATACTTCATTGCAGCAGAACTGTATTTTCAAAATATAAGTTGCTCAGTGATCCTCCCTCAAATATTTCTGCAGTAGACCTGGAAAATTAACTGATATTTGAAAAGGAATCTTATTTGGAGTTCTTAACAGGGGATATTCTCTTTTAATTAGAACAGCACTTTGTGCATGATAGATAGCTACAAGGTCATGTTGTTTTGTAACACTGTGGTAAGGTTAATGAAAATGCAAGTTTTCCCTCATTTTTATAGCATAATATAGGATATATAGGTAGTCAAGCTGTCATTCAAAACTTCAGAGTATATATTGTGAATTGTAGCTGCTTCTCAGGAAAGACATTCACTTTTAGACTAAATTTACTTTAAAATAATTATTATTAGAAAGAATATTCAGTGTTACCTTTGTAGAAACAAAATTGGTATGTACAATGGAGTTTAGATTTAAAAATAGAAGTACACATTGAATTTTATTACCTTAAAAAGGTGTATTTTCTTATATAGAAACATACAATGGAAAGCGTATGCTCAGAGTCTGTATTTTGACCATTGTTAAGGAGCAGTGCTTTGTGAACAGAAACTCAACAGTTAATTTTAAACTGCTGTGTAAAAGGTTTCTGTTCTGTCTCCTACCACAAAATGATGACTGTGGCATAAAAACCTTAAGAGTGTGTGTGTGAGAGAGAGAGAGAGAGAGAGAAGAACTAAGCACAAAGAGTTAGGACAGTGTGTCTTGTATCCATGATTCTATGCCAGTAGGTTGATAAGAGATGCTTGTGCAAATCCCTGGTGTTTCTTTCCATTACAGGGTTAAAACTCATTTAGGGCAGAATGGCAGTTCTGCTTTCCTGACTGCTGTATTGCTTTGCATTACTTCTAATAGTTTGTTCTGAAACTAAATACTGAGTTACCTGTACAATTATCATTTTCCCTGCACTGTATATCCAGCTTAAATTTGCTGTCAGTACTTTCATAGTCACACTTCCTTTTTCACTCTTATGTCAGATACAGGATTTTCTGCTTTTGTACGATATAGTCTAGTTAGGTTTTTTCTGCTCATTCTTTATGGGTACTCTTTTGTATACCTGTGTGTAGAACACAGTGATCTTTTTAAACAGGTGTATATAATTTCAGCCTTTCAAAATCTATAGAGCTTTCATTTGCATATGTAATAAGCAAAATACAATTCAGTTGTAAATTAGAGGTCCCAATTTGGATTTTTATTTTGCTTCCTTGACTTCTAATTTGACATTGAGTCTGCATAACTAATCTGTAGCGTCATGAACTATTCAGACTGTACCTTCAACCACTAAATTTCCAGAATTTGTTTTAAATACAGAATTTAAATACTGGTATCTCTAAAGACAGCTAGCTGTCCCCATTTCAGTTAGTTTGTGAGGTTCCCTTTCTCAAGCATTCAGTTTCACTGCTGCCAATTTCTATGTAGACCCTGGACAAAAGCCTGCTTGGGGTGGAATTCTCCACTTTTTGTTGAACAGTTATTGCTAGCTCTCCTGGAAATTTTATCGCTTTTACCCACTTTCCATAACATTTTTTTGGCCTGAAACAAACTTCTAACATCAATCAATTTCTGTTCAGCTCTCAGAGCAAAAATCATTCCTCAGAAAATTATGTAGAGTGCCAAATTGTTAGTTTTTATTGTGGATGAATTCTTCATGGTTTTCAAAAGTTTCCATGTTTCTTCCTTCTCAGATTTTCTCTAAATTTGGAACTGTCTTGAAGATTATCACCTTCACAAAGAATAATCAATTTCAAGTCTTGCTTCAATATGCTGATCCAGTCAATGCACATTATGCCAAAATGGTAAGTGTAGTGTATTCTGCTTATTTGTTTGTTTTGTTTGACTTATTTTCCAGATAAATTGGTCTTTATATGTAGAATTAACAACAATTACTGATGTTTTTACTTCTGTTCATTCTTAAATACTCTTGTTGCATAGAATAACTTCAGCATCCCTAATTAAATTCCTTGAGATTAGTTTGATAAATGCAGGATATTTTACTGTCTTGAATTTCAGTGAGAAATTAATGTAATCAATCTTTTCATCTTAAATTTCTTAATTTCAAGCCAGCAATTTGCTGATTTTTTAAAATGGATATCCTCAGTAATGAAAAAAGGTCACCTACTTAAGATATATGTCCATTTCAAAATTAAAGTTTTGGAATTAGCCATCTTATAGTTAATCATTTTCATTTTTAGGAAATTTAGTTTTAATTTTCTGAGTGAAGAATAGCTTGATAGTTAGATATTGAGCTGAGACCTCAGACTTTTACAAAAGGATCAGCAGTGTCAAAATTCATCCTGTGATAATATCAGGACTGTGAAGTAACAAACAAATACAGAAAGTAAAATATTTAATTTATTGGAAGTTAAGCATAAAGTGCTTTTTTCTCCTTAACCTATGCTGATAACCTCAAATTAGTAAATAAGTAAAATAAATTTTAAAGTTTCCAGAAAAATGTACACATTAAAAAAAAAGATTCTCTTTAAATATGAGGTGGTGTTTAGAATTCGTTTTTTCGGAAAAATTACAGAAAGATTAAAGATAATGGAACTTCTACACTTCTTTTGTTTTTCAAATTGACTTTATTCTCAGGTTCAAAATTTAAGGCATGGAATATTTAAATATTGATACTGTACTTCAGGCCATGTTTTAATTTCCATTAGTTACCTAGTAGGTAAATTTAATGTGTGTTTTAGAGACGAAGTATATATCAGGAATTAATAAAGGTAGTTGGGCTACATCATGTTTGTTAGCAATAATAACTTTTCTTAAAGAGCAGTATTAATAATAAATGAAATCTGATTAAAAAGTTCAGGAAAATTTGTATGATTACTCCTATAAATATTTACAAAACTGAAATGATAATTCTATAACTTATAGCAAAACAGTAGCTTCTGAGTTCTTTTTTTTTTTTTTTTTTTTAACAACCCCTTTCTCCATTACTATTTTTTTTGATGGATGATCTCTTTGAGCATAACTGCAGGTAAAAAGATGGATTTTCATAAGATAAGAGAGAGGATTCCAAATGTGCATAATTCATTGCTTCTGGCCTATAATAATAATCTGAGTATTAATGTCACTACCAGCACCTGATCCCATGTGATGACTAGGAGACAAATAAGGTGAGAAGCACATCCAGGAAGACGAGTCATCCTTGAAGTTACGTGTTACACATTGGCACAAAGCAATATAATACTATTAGAGTACACTAGTACTCTGTATAGCGTTTTTAGGGAAAGGTGGTGATGACGTAATTGTCCACCTGACATTTGAAAGCAGCACCATAAACAGAGAAAAGAGATTTCTGTTTCGATACAATTGTGAGGTGAAAATGTACATTTGGAGTGGGGGCTGTAGCATTTTCTCTCTGAAACCTTAACTATTTTTCTTTAGGCTCTGGATGGCCAGAATATCTACAATGCATGCTGCACTCTGCATATTGATTTCTCCAAGTTAACTAGCCTTAATGTAAAGTACAACAATGACAAAAGCAGAGATTTCACTCGCCTTGATCTTCCCTCTGGTGATGGCCAGCCCTCCCTGGAGCCCACGATGGCTGCTGCCTTTGGTAAGAAATCTTCCCTATTAATGATAAATTCACACAATCAGATCATTATGCTTTTTTGTTGTATTGCCCTTGACAGATTTATGTTCTGGCTCCCTAATGGTTTTATTGAAAGAAGAGTCCATTTTAGGTGCATTTCTGATTGCTAGGTTCTAGTAAAATTTACTTGAAAAGTAGAAAATCCAAAATCCTATTCTCAGTGAATGAATATCTGAAACCATAACATGAGGAATGCTGTTGGGCAAATTCAAGAGATCACCAGAAAGCTACTTTTGTAAAATTGTGTGAAATTATATGATTGCTACAGGATAGGATAAAAAGAGCTGCATAGCAGAAAGGTCAATGGCACAGTCATCCAGAGCTGACACTGGTTCCCTAAAGCTGTTTGAAAATGAGCGTTTTAAAGTCTCTTGGCTCTTATTTGTTCACAATCTAAGGACATCTGACTGTTTTGAAGAACAATACTTATAAATACTGTACTTATTAATGTATGTTTTACAGTTGTCTTTTAAAAGATGAAATTTTAGAAGCTTTTTTAGAATCTTAGAAGTCCCTGCCACGGCATAGAGATGAGTGTCTGCTTAAAGCTACACTGGAGAAGCCTTGTTGTCATAATTGCTTATGCATGTTCACTTAATCAACTTTACTGGTAATGTAAATCATCAAACAGATTAATCTGATCAGTTGAAAGAAGTCTTCACAATGCGATTTAAACTATCTGAGCCACTTTTTTTTTGCTAATGACAACTGTTAGCAGTAATACACAATTAAGAAGTGTTTCTACTGTTGAATAAATATCTAAGGACAGTTCTTTTTCAGAATAGTAGCAGGCAAGAAGGTGAGGGAAAAATTCTGTTTTATCCTTCAACTTTCTGAGGCAGCTGTGTCAGATACTGGTTTTGTTTTTTTCCTGGTAGCTAGTTCTGAGAGTTCTAATTAGAGTTAGAAAGTGAGTTGCATTCACCCCTCTTGATTATTTCTGTGGATTCTCTTATAGAAAGGCTGATTTTGGATGCTTGTCATGAACAACCATTTTAGTACATTTTTGAAGAAGTTGTCTTGCAGCATCATGAAAACAGTGTACTCTGTGGCTTTTATAGGTCTGATATGCTTTGATGAATTAAGTTTTTATAATTGACAGTGAAAATGCAAAGTATAATTATAGTAAATTAAGTACATGCATGTAGGAAAGAGATAACATTGTACACATGCTTTTAGGGAATGGCATATGAACACTTCTGCATTTCCTTCCCACTCACTCCTCCAAGTCTGTCTCTGCTGACAATCTGATTTTCAATTTATATATCTATTATAATAGTAAAAACAGCAGAGGTGCTGATGTAAATAAAGTCTGACATCTGTATCAGTGTGAGAGAAGTTTACAGTGTGGTCATAGTGAAGCAGCTGCATAGGTATTTTCTCTTAAAAAAAAAAAAAAAAAAAAAAAAACGCATACTGGATTTGTCTATAGAGGCAGCTGTAGGCTGAGAAAAGCATGGTTCTGACTTTTCCATCAGTGGTAGCAAGGTAGATATGCTGCCATAGGCATGTTCGAACAGTTCTTAGTTATGTGATGGTAGGCAAAGATGTTAGAGTTCTGTCAGAACTTATGCTTCCTATGTTATTTCTAGTGAAAGCAGTTTTCATGGAGAAATAGAAGATAAAGCAGGTATCTCTACTGGAATGCTATGTCCAGTTTTTCCTGTAGACTTGAAGTTATCTTAATAGCTGAAGTGAGCTGTTCTTGAAATTTCAGTTTGTGGTAGGAAAGATATTTTAACTATTAAGTAGATTTTGAAATATACATTGCATTTAAAGATTTTCCTCATTCAGTGAGCACAGGCAGAAGGTGTATGAATCATAATGTTTTAAAAGCAAGCTGCTGAGCTATGGGGCAAGTTACTTTGTCCATGAAAACTGTGCAGAGATTCCAGATATTTCTGTCTTAGCTCTGTTTGACTGTTTTTACATGCTTGTTTTTGGTATCAGTGTGCAACATGCAGGTCTCATTTTGCAAAATAAAAGCCCTTTATCTGTATCTTAAATAATGTTTCCATTATCATTCTTGGACAGTTAATGTGTGATTGATACCTATATTGCTAGAACTTGTCAGTATAATGCACCAGTGCATATATTACAAGAACATAACAACTGACTTTGATGTGATAAATGCATCACATTGCATTAAAGAGCTTTTGTCACTACGGGCAAGAGGAGGCATAAAGTGATGCAGTATTCATGAATACTGGGGTCTGTGGAGTCTTTTCGTTCGTTATTTTTGAAACTCGTGACTGTTAATTCTTATGGTATTGAATCATTCCTGTCAATAGGCATCTGTTAGAGAATGTAGCTGTTTCTGCTAGTGGTAGAGATTTGAGTATTCAATATGTTATAGACACTCAGAATGTATTTAAAGATAATACAAAAAGTGCAGTTTTTTAAAAAAATCTAGTGTACTGACTTACGAAAGAATCTACAACTCAAGCTTGGATCTAATTGCCTGTGAGGACACAAGCTTGTGTGCTGCCCAGGATAGCAATTAATTCCACATATTAAAGCAACTGAACAATCTTTGGGCTACTACTCTCTGTATGTTGCTATTCAAAATCTGTTAAAGACTAGTGATTGCCAGGAGAACCATTTATATATATACATACATGTATATATATGTATGTGTATATATGTTGTATCACACACATGATATGTATGTCTATCACATATACACACATGTATATACATACATGTATGTATGTATGTATATGTACATATATATTTCCAAACTAAGTATATGATCATTGCAAAATATCCTTCATGAGTGTATTTCCTTCCTGAAAATTTTTAGAAAGCATTTTCATTTTACAAACAAAAGCAGTTCTTTACTGAACACTAGTATACAGATATCTTAACTTCAGTGGATTTGATCAAACTAGTCTACATTGCATTTTGCTCTGATTTTATTTAGAAGGGGACGCTGAAGGTGATATGAGGCATTACACTAAAAAAAGATGGATAATTTTCTCTTTGAATATAGAATTTTGGATTTCAATTAGTTTTTAACATTTTATAAAAGATATAATTCCTGACCGAAGTCAACATAGTACTGTTGGCTTTTGAATCTCATTCTGAAGTCCTTCCTATTTTCTAAAGATATTAAAATTTGTTTTAATTAGATATGTCTTCTCTCTGCAGGCACGCCAGGTATCATCTCCTCACCGTACTCAGGGCCTGCTGGATTTGCCCCAGCCATTGGCTTTGCTCAAGCTGCCAGTAAGTTCCTATTCTCTAAAAAATGCAGTGGTTGCATTTGAATCTAGCGGTCTGTCAGATTACAGGTCTTGTTTTCAAGCAGCAGTCAGAACGTAAAGCTCATTTGAGGCATTCTGATTATCTTTGCATATCATATTGAATAAAATAACTTTTTGTAATAAAGAACATAAATTGAGGTGATTTTTCATCTTGTAAGAAATAAATACCACTACAAAGAGTACCTGTGAGAGAAGAAACTCTAGGCATCCTTTTTGCTGAAAATCATAAGACTTCTTTGATACTCAAAAGTAAAGCATTAGTTTCTCCTTTTCTAGGTACAAAATGAAAAATAAATAGTTTTCCAGACTCAGTAATCTTCTCCTCTCTAGCACAGGATAAACTTTTGTGCTAAACTTTTCATCTTTTCTGGGCTGCAGTTAGTGACCCTTTTTGCTGTGACCCCCTTGCTGTGAGTGAAGATTTCTTTTTCTGCTGAGAAGAGGTGCTTCCTAGTTTATTAGTTGGTCGTTAGAAGTAACTGAAATACTTGACAGCATTGTTTCTATTAGTGAGTTTTTTTTTTCAGAACTAAGCCTGCTTCTCAGTTTTCTAAAATGCATTTTCCCACTCTGAGATGTCATATGATTGTATTAATTCCCTTGCAGATCTTTCAGTTCCACCTGTTCCTGGAGCACTTGGTCCTCTTGGAATGCCCACCTCTGCGGTGTCTGGACGAATGACTATCCCAGGTGTTACTGGCGTTCCAGGAAATTCTGTTTTACTAGTCAGCAACCTCAACTCTGAGGTAAGTTTGGTTGGTTGAACTGATGCAAGTAGTTATGTACTGTAGCGCTTCTTGCAGCTGATTATTCAAGATGATCCTATAAGTCTTCAAAGAATGAGCTGTTTAAGCATATGTGAAGCATAGATCAAAGCTATCTTTAGGATGTTGATGCTTTATTTAATAGTTATCATATTTTAGAAGTTGTCATATAGAATTTTGTATTTCAACTGATGAAACTGTGTATTCATTTAATAAAACTCAGCTTCTTGAAAGGTAAAATTAAAAATGTGGGACAACCTGTCTGTAGTAAGTATATTTTTGGCAGCTAAGTAACAGATTCTCCCTTGTTCTTCAGTAGTGGTTGTTTAAACTCTGTTTTTTCTTCATCTATGTACAGAAAATCTGGTTCACATAATTTCAGTCTACATTTCTACCTTTTCTTAGGGTTTCATTGTCTGCATTTCATGACTCTTCATGACTCTTAAATCAATTATTCTTCTTGTCCTTATAAATCTCTTTTTTCATAGAAATACTGCAGTCTGGTCTGATTAAGATATGTCTTTAGATGAAGTTGGTGTTTAAGTAAAGTATTTTTGAGACAGAAAACAAGAGCAAGAAGCATTTGAATTTTACATTGATAGAAATTATTTCTCATCCATACATGCTGATGATAAGATACAGGGTCATATTTAAGCTGCAGTGTGTTCTGTTTTTAAATAATGTATTTGTATTTCAACACGCATTGAAGGAAATGTTGTAAGTTGAGAAAGGATTGGGCTATAAGGGGTGAGTAGTGCTTCTGGTTACCAGGTTTTGTTAGTAATCCTTGCTGGCAAAACCTTTGCCTCAATTGGATAAAAGCTGGCTTCATTAGGGTATAGATTATTCTCTCTGGTGCTTGAGGAGCTTGGTAGACTAGCATTTAGCTAAAAAATCACTGAACAAAAAGGATTTCATTCATACTTCTGTTCCTAGTTTTAACTGGACACAATATAAATAATACTCTGTGTCTACTGCTTCATATCTAAACAGTTATGTAGTATGTATATGACTTTAGCATAGTGATATGCAGAGATGGAGACAAAGTTGAAGAAAAAGTACATTCTGAAGCAATTATTTTTTTTTAGGTGTCTTCTGTATAGAAGATATCTACCACTGTATTCTTGAATATTCTTTTCCAGTTTTCATTTGGCAAATGGCTTTCATTTTTCGGTGAATTAAATGCTAGTGTGGAAAGAGAAGATTCAACTAAATTAAGCCACCTAGCTATTTCTTCAGCACAATAGATTGAATCTTCAGTGATGAAAATGCATTAGCTGAAGTACTACATTGCCTAAATGTTTTGTGTGTGATTATTAAATACATACTAACAAGAAGGCTGTTTGCTTCAGTCAGTCATGGGAATGACTTCAAGAAATTCAAGAAACATGTTTGTGTGTTAGTGTGCAGTATCTCTTGCATTTGTTTTTGTTTACTAACGGATTCAATTTCTGTTTTATTTGCATTGTTTTAAAATTGCTATATTTGTTTTGTCATTTAAACAGGTCATCACACCACATGGACTTTTCATCTTATTTGGTAAGATTTTATGTATATAAAATATATATTATGTGTATAAAATAGATTATATGTATAATATATATACCAGTTATGTATATAACTGACATACACTGATTATTTACCATTCCATTGTTTTGTTCTTTGTATAGAAAACACAAAAGACAGTATGTTAGTTTTAAAATGACAATAATCTGAATCAGTAGTCATAGGGCACAGGTACCAAAAAGGCAAAGCTGCTAGAGTTTCAGTAGAATTTCAGTGTGCATGATGCCAACAAGTCGACTGTGAGCCAGCAATGTGCCCTTGTAGCCAAGAAGGCCAGTGGCACTACCAGAGAGTCCAGCATAGGGCTGCAAAGATGATTAGAGGACTGGGGCATCTCTCCTACGAGCAACGGCTGTGAGGGCTGAGCCTATTTAGCCTGGAGAAGAGAAGATAGGGGTCTTATCAATGTCTATAAATACCTCAAGAGATGTTGTCAAGGAGATGAGGCCAGACTCTTTTCAGTGGTGCCCAGTGACGGGACAAGAGGCAGCGGGCACAAACTCAAATACAGGGAATTCCTCCTGAACGTGAGGAAAATCTTCTTTCCTGTGAGAGTGACAGAGCACTGGACAAGGTTGCCCAGAAATGTTGTGGAGTCTCCTTCTCTGGAGATATTCAAGGCCCGCCTGGCTGCAACCCTGTCTAATGTGCTCTAGGTGACCCTGCTTGAGCAGGGGGGTTGCACTAGATCTCCAGAGGTCCCTTCCAACCTCAGCACATTCTGTGATTTTTTTTTTCCTTCTTCTACAAAGAATGGGAAAGTAAAGTAAGATGGAAAACAAAGACTGTGTTAGAGGAAATGGATTACAGAATTGGCATGTATTTTATTTGGAGGAGAAAATATTTAATGGCATGATCATGTTCTAAAATGCCTCTACTGGGAGGATTTTAACACTTTTGCACTGTTTAGCCATTGAAAATAAATGTGCAGTTTTATGACTAAGATCCTGTTGCGGGGGAGGACTCAAAATCCTGAACTTTAGAAAATAATACGCAAGCTTGAAAGTTCTTCTTCATTCTTAGATTCTAACCAAGGTGGTTTAGTGAGTTGATTATTTTATTTTTGTAACACTATTCTTCATCAAAAGAAACAAGTTTGTTCTTGTGCTGTTCATAGCAAATGTTCTGGACAAATAATCCTGTATGGATTTTCACAGGTGTGTATGGTGATGTACATCGTGTGAAGATCATGTTTAACAAAAAAGAAAATGCTTTGGTTCAAATGGCAGATGCAACCCAGGCTCAACTAGGTATGGATTTTTGAGGCTTATTTATGCTTGTATCTAGTCTGAAAATAGTATGGATTAGGAATTTCTCATCTGCCAGTGACTACCGTAAACAAATTATATTTAATCATAGTGACATTTTACTACATACAAACTTTTACTTTTATAGGTTGATATTGAATTGTTGGCTTTCATGTAAATGAGTTGTTTTTTCTATAGTGCTTTGAAAAAAACCCACAATTCTCCATTCAAGTGCTATGAGAATTTATTTTAGAATTTTCCTGTGTTTTACTATATATATATATTTATATATACATATATATATATATATATATCTTTTTAAGAGTCATGAAGTGTTCTTTTGTGAAAGACTGATTTGAATTTTTGTTACATTTAGATTAGAGGGTTATGTTGCATTTAGATTAAAGGATTATATAGCATACATATACTCGTTTTAAATATAGTATTATGAAGGCAAATCTAACTCACCTAGTACTGACAGAAATTGCTATTTAAATTGAGAGAGTGAAATCTAATGCTAAACAGAGGACAACAGCAGTATTCAAAGAATTCTTTTTTCTTACCCTCCACTTGTCTGTTTTCCCATTCAAATGATATTGCTACTGATCAGCTATGAGCTACTTGAATGGGCAGAGGCTGTATGGGAAGGTCCTCCGTGCTACTCTTTCAAAACATCAGGCAGTTCAACTTCCTCGTGAGGGACAAGAGGACCAAGGCCTGACTAAGGACTATAGCAATAGCCCTTTACATCGCTTTAAGAAGCCTGGCTCTAAGAACTTCCAAAATATCTTTCCTCCCTCTGCCACTCTGCATCTCTCCAACATCCCGTGAGTACCTATGTAGGGGCAACTCTCAAAGATAATTGTTTTTAGGTTATGTTTTTAAGATACAATGTCAGACATGGACTCTAAATTTCCTTTATCTTCTACAGTTTCCTGAGTATTGGGGATCATTTTGCAGTATAATTTAAAAATAAACAAATCCTTTTACTTTATTTTTCTATGATTGGCAAAGAGGATAAAAGATTAAAACTTACTGGTTTTTTGATGAGTTGTAACAGTGTTTGTACTTTCTTGGGCAGATGCATTCATTTTTCATTTCCTAAGTCCTGTGCTGTAATTTTTTGCAGAAGATTAAAGATGGGCTTTTGTGTATAATGTATGAGAGTTACGTTATAACAAATCCATCATTGGCATGATTATGTAATGTAGATGCAGTTTTAAGTCACTTAACACTTTTTAAATGACAGTTTTAACTGAGTTTATATTTCTTTTCTAGAAGGGAGTTTGTTTTTTGTTTTGTTTTGTTTTTTTAAGAAAAAAGGTATCAAGAACTGTGTTGTTCAAAACTTAACCTGTCTTTATAGAATACTGTCAACAATGTGTGGAGTGACAGCCAAACCTCTTAAGTTCGCATAGGCTGCTTTTGTTCTGCAGCTGTGCAGAGAGAAACTTGGAGATAAGACGAAAACTATGGAATTTTGTCCAGATAAGAAAAATCAATATAGAAAACTCAGAAAATGGCTTTTTGAATAAAATAGGAAACTTTCAAAACTGAATGTACAAAGCACACTAGTAGTAATTACAAGATCAAAGCTATTTCTAAGGTTACTAGTTAAGCTCTTCAGTGATTTTTCTGCAGAGAGAGGAATGGAGGAGGATGAAAAGCAAAAGATTGTATCTAAAATATTTTTGCAGCACACTGCAGTGCTAAATCTTAGTGTCAAAGCCAGGATGTTTGGGGTTGAGTGCTGACTGACCTTGAGTTGGTAGTGTTTGATGCTCAGATTTAATGTAGAAGCCAGAACGGGAAATTCAGTACTATTACAAAACTCTGCTCTTTTATAAGCTGACAGAGTTTCATGTTGTGGTTTTTTTTTTTTTTGGTTTTTAATTAGGCCTTCTGTTACTGTTGATGATCTGAAGAACCTTTTTGCAGGTACTGGATGCACTGTGAAAGCCTTCAAGTTCTTCCAGTAAGTTCTCAAGTAAAAATGCTGAACTGTTTTTCAACCTTTAATTTTTGAGGAGGAAATTCCATATGTGTACAAAGCTGTAGCTGTAGGCAAAAGCTGTACTACTATCATGATCTTTATGATAATTCTAATCTTTATATTTTAAATGTAATACTGTATTAGCACAATTAAATGAAAAATATATCAGTTGGAATTTTTACAATCCTGTCTGTTGACAAATTCCTCATTTGTTCAAAGGAAGGTAAGTTTAAGGAAAGCAAATGAAATAATAGTTTTTAAAAAGAAAGTGCAAGTAAAATATTGTGTAAACGTTGACAATGGATCTGTTCTGTCAGCTGCTTGGTGGCATTATTTTAGCATGGCTAGAATAATGCCTGACATGTGCAATACAAGTGTTTTCCAGAGTCTTTGAGCCTTCTTTCAACACTGCTTTTGAGATGCAGTATAATGGAAGAAAGTCATGGCTGTAGGCCTATGGTCTGTAAAATTTGCATGCTTTTGTCTGTCTGTTTTAGCAAATGCTTGGTTAGTTCTGATTCTTTCACTGTGTAAGTGTTCAGTGTGAAAGAGATGTGAAGTGGCTGAAAAAATACTTGCATTGCTTTGTGTTGGGTTAGTGCAGTGAAAAATTAGTTAGAATTATTATTTATTTATTTTTTTTGTACTTAAGGAAAGACCGCAAAATGGCTCTCATCCAGCTGGGTTCCGTGGAGGAAGCAATCCAGGCTCTTATTGCACTTCACAATCATGACCTTGGAGAAAAACATCACCTCAGAGTTTCTTTCTCAAAATCTACAATCTGACTTTTCTGTGAACTTTCCTTTTAAGACTGCATCTCAGTTTCAGTAAAACCATCAGACAGAGACTGTAGCAGCTGTGACCAACTCTGATTCTTATAACAAAAAGTTCATTCTGAGTTTGTGTGTTCATATTTGCAGTAAAGAATCAAAGGATGATGTTTTCCAGTTTCAGCTGCCAGGAGTGATCAGAGTTTAATATTTTGCCTTAAAAAGATTCTTCTATGAATTTTTTTTAGCCACAATATTTATCATCAAATTCCCTACTTAAACTTGTGTTTTGAGAACATCATTTTAGCTTTTGTTCCACGTCAGCTTTACACAACACTTCTGGCATTTTTGCAATATATCAAACAAAGAATATTTCTAATGAAATAATAAGCCTATTCTGAATAGATAAAACACTAAGTTGAATGTGAACAGTGCTTGGGTTTCTTGAGGAAAAGCAAGCATTGACAGTGAGTATCCACTGAATAGTATTTATCTTACTGCAGGAGTGTTTACACTTTGGCAGATCTTTAAAAGTAACTTTAGAAAAAGTGTGTGTTGTTCACAAGGATTAAATTATTAGAAGAAAGGCAGTGCCTTCTCTCTGTGGAGTGAAAGATATTTGACAAGTTTCTTCAAAATGTGGTATCAGAGACTTAGTTTGACCTAAATAGTGGAATTGAAGTTTCATATGTTATTTTTACTATGATAGGACTTGAAAATTTGAGAGAAGAAAATAGTCCTAATTTCAAAGAGTTTATACATTTCTTTTAAAAATAAAATGTTTACAATCATAAGGAAAATATTCAGGTTTATCATGGTTTGACAAATTTTTAAGAAGTTATTTTTGGTAAAATCTTATTTAGGGAAAAAGATTACACCTCAGTGGTTTTTTGTACCACTATTATCTCTAATAGTTGAATCAAATTACTGTGTATTTACTTAATTTCTTATTACGTGCCTTATTATGTGCTTCAAATACAGTAGCTTAGATTTATCTGAAATATCTTGAAAAATTTACTGTGTGCTTGATGAAAGTTTTCTTGCTCTTTTTTGTTGTTGTTTTTAATGTTTTCCTTGTTACTTCAAAAATAATTTTTTTTCAGTAAGTAATACTCTGAATTCCAATCTCTGGTGCTTTGACATAGAGATATGGTAGAAGTTGGAGTGAGGTTTTAACTCTGCATGATGCTGTAGGCCTCTTCTGACTTAATCAGTTGCAGTTGTCCCATACTAATATCTGGCTGAAAAAAAAATTACTCTTAGAAAATTCCACCAGAAAAAACCCTATACAGAAAAACAAAAGAGCAAATTCACTTCAGTTTCTAGACTTTTATTTTTGAAAAACATTCACTCTCAGAATTCACTGTCTGTTTTTCCTTCAGTATAGAGCCTAATTAATAAAGACTAAGTATTTCTTCCTGTATAAAGATCACAAATTTTAATACTAAATACCCATTTCTCTTTGGAAAAATGAACTGAGTTGCGATTGGGGTTTCTGCTGAAGGTACATATGAACCTTAGTGATTTTTAATTGTAGTTTATAAAGTTAAAATACATTTTTAATCTTTTTTTATAATTAAAATTAAACATCTTTTAAAGTGGTATTCCTCTCAAGCACAATGATTGTTTAGTTCTGCTTCTGTTTCCACAACTGCAGAAATAGAGGTTTTCTGCTGTAATATTTTGCTATTCATTTTAGTTTGTCTTTAATTTATATTTCATACTTGTAATGCCAGCTATCAGTTGGGAAATACAATTCCAAAGACTACAGTCTTTCTAGTATAATGGTCATCTTTCTAGCGAAAGCTGAATATCTTGAAGTAAAAATCTTCAAGTTTTTTCTCTGAATTATTTTTGCAGTATCAGAAGGCTTGCCTTCTGTTAGTGACTTATAATTAAATTATAAGTGCAGCAGGCAGACGTAGTAATGAAGCTGGCAGACCTCTACATTGCACTAAAAGCATGCTATTTGACAGTAGATAAAACATCAGACTAAATATGTAAGTGGATATAACCTTTGCTGTACACCACAAATAAATAGTTATACAGAATTGCAATATTTACTGGAAAGTTTAAAATGGCTTAGGTATAACAGAATATAACTGTATTTGGCTTTTGATACAATCTTTTCCTTCTCCAAAACAACTGATTCAGTCTGAAGTTTCAAACCAGTTTTAGGGGAATATATGAAAATAAACAATTCTTTAGTGCCAAGCACTGTATTGAAAAGTAACATTTTTATATGATTTTAACAAAGTGCAGCAGTACATGGGCTCTTTCATTTGCAGATAGGCCCTTTTTAGCAAGATACTTGATTCATAACTGTGTTTAACCTTGTTAGTGGTCACATTAATATCAGTTCATAGTGCATTAAGTATCCTGCTGACTGGGAATGTCCCCTGTTACTGCATGTAAAATGGTTTGATGATACTAGAATATTCGCAGAACCACAGAACAGTTGAGGTTGGAAGGGACCTTTGGAGATCATATAGTCCAACCCCCTGCTTAAGCTTGGAAAAGCATCCCTAAAATATGGTCTGTCATTTTTTAGAGAACTGCTGCTACAGAGGAGAGGAATTATATTGGATCTGAATGTGACTGTAAAGCAAGTAAAAGCAATCTTAAGACTGAGAATTAATATTTGCATATATAATACCAGGAGCAGTGCATGTGTACTGTCTAAGATGCCATATTGGCGTACAAGCATGTGTGTTACATACATTTTAATTTATTGATTCTGATAGCAGAAGGTGGGAATGCTTGAACAAATTTAAAGGGGTGAAAGCATCTGACATTCTAGAGAAGGAAGTAATTTTCCAGTTTTAGAGTATTGATAATTTGCAATTTGAATTGTGGAGGTCTACAGTATAAGTTGACAGAGATTTATGATCTTTTTAATTTAAGGAAAAACAATATGGTAGATGTTTATGATCTTCTGTGTGCTTTTGGGTTTGTGTTACATTTATCCTGTATCTTCTTGTAATTCTCTTTTGTTGTAGTTCTGTAATTGAATTATCCTTGTCAACTTACTTTTAGATTTGTATACATCTTAGTGATACTGTCCTTTAGGGAGATCTACTTTTTCAAGAGGTGCAGACAAGCTTAAAAAAAAAGCAGTACATCTTAATGTTTGCTTAACAGTTGTCCTAGTTAAGGCTGGTTTATCTCATTCAGTGTTCTGCCTTGAATAACTAAAAATGATAACTTCTTGTTTATTGTAATGCACTGTTACAAGGGATCAGGATGAAAAGAAGTAATTCTTATACTTTGCACTTGACTTGTTAGTGCCTGGCCGCAAAGGCACGGTTGCGTCTTAGTTTTTGATTCTCAGAACCTAATATGAGCAGACCTCTTGATACCTATGGAAAGAGCAGGACTTGGTAAAGACCATGATTGTTCAACATAGTGTTACAATGATGTAGGTCATGTAGGAACCTCTGTATGTTTTAGTCCTGCCTCCCACTCCAAGAAGGACCACCTTAGAGCAGTTATTCGGAGAACTGCCTAGTCAAGTTTGGGATATTTCCAAGAATGAAGATTTCACAACCTCTGTTAGCAACTATTGCAATGTTCAAGTGCCCTTATTGTGGATTTTTTTCACTAATATATAATTAGGCTTCTCCTATTACTTTGCAACTCCTTGAGAGTTGTATCTGCAACTCCCCAAGAGTGTCTTCATCTTCTCTGTACTGTTCCATTAAGTAATCAAGATAGAATCATAAATTCTTTAACACAGATTCTTAATTTCTGTTTAAATCACTTATGTAGTACCTGGTAATGTGCCTAGTGTGACCCAGAACTTGTACTATAAAGCACTAATGATCTCAGTGGTTAAATCCTCACTACAGATACCAGAAATGCTTGAGGGTAAAATTCTTCTTCCTATTTTGATCTAAGTGTAGGGGGAACAAGTTCTAATTGCTTATATTATTCTAACAAATGAACAAAATTCTCCTCTTCCTGCTGTTCCCTCTAACTGGTCTTGAATTCAGAGTTTTCTGCCTTTGTATTTGGGAAGTCCACATCAGCTGTGGGTTACTTCCAGCCCTGTTTTTACCTTGATTCAAAGTGTAGTAAGGCCCTCTTAGTAACCCAGGAACAACTTAGTGCCTTTTCAAGTGACCTGTGGTCTTTTATATAATGCTAAATCTTTTACTTCTCTCAATTCCTTTTTCTGAAACATTAATACAAAATACAATTTGCCTTGATTGCCTTGTCTGCTGGTCCCACCAATTGCACTTCTGTGCACAATAGAGTGGGGGCTTCTTGTATTTAATATATTCCAGAGATAGCCTTCTGAGAAGATTTATCTGTATGGCATCTTCTGATCTTAGATGACAGAACTGTGTTTACTGAGAAATTGTTGAAAGAACTACACCAGAGTGGAGCTTGTGAAATCATATATATTGTACTCCTTTGATACTTCTGAGCTGAGAATTAAGAAAGTGATGAGTTGTTTGATTTTTTGTTTTATTTTTCCTTGAGGGATGTGGACCTATTACTCACCATTGTAATACTATTAGCGTGTACTGCTATATTTTTTTTAAATGAGAGGGCAACTGCTTAAAAAAAGAAGCCATTTTTGTTTGCCTTTACTTTTTGTCCTAGTATGTTGTTAACTAGAGTAAAAATACTGTTGTGCTGAAATGGTTCAGATTGCACAGAATTTTTCTTTAAATTAACTGTTGAATCTTAGTTATCCTGCAAAGATTTGTTTGTTATATACAAGTTTGTTGGCCAGCTATTTTCAAAACAAATCCTAACATTTAGGAATTGTGAATTATTTCAAGGAAGAACTGAAAATTTCTGAACTATTTCATTTCAGGGCTTTATCAAAGAGATTGGCGGAGGGGAAAGGAGAAGGCGAGGAGGAACAAAATGGGACCAAAGTTTATGTGCCTTTTAGTCTTACATGTAGGGTTTTTTCATATCTATTGATGTCTTAAATACTTTTTTTCCTGGAAATTGTATACTGATATTGGTAAAAGTGAATGTTCTCCCCCTGACTGATGACATGACATGTACAGTGAATTGTATCTATTGCAGTGTAGTTTTAATTGTCTCCTATGCCTTTATCATTGTTTTTTTGTTTTGTTTGTTTGTTTGTTTGTTTGTTTGTTTGTTTGTTTGTTTTTTGTATTGCAATATGGTTGCAACAGGAGCAGTCCCCAAGAAATGAAATACTTTTGTAACTGAAGGTCCTTGACAGGTGAAGAACATTCTCGTCTTAACAGACGAATGTCACCACTAAAAACAGTTTTTCAGTTCTTGGAAACTGCATGACTTATGATGAGTGGGAATCTAGCCACTATGTATTAAGTCCATTTTAAGCACATTGTAATTCTTTTGGATATGTTAACCCACTTTCTGCAGAAGTTCACCCCAGAACCACAGCAGCGTAAGTCAAAAATGCTAATTAAGCAGATTTTTGCCTCAGAATTTTATTACATTGTTCTGACCAAAGACTGTCTATTCTGGTTTTACTGAGACATTCTGTGAAAATTTGTTTTCCTTCAAGCTCCTTTTTGAAGGGATGCTTCAAGATGCAAAGTTACCTTTATTTGAGTCTGCTGTTGGTGGATGGATCACTTAATGGAAAATGGGATCTTAATGTGAACCAAATGGTGCAAGATAAGGCAAGGGGCTAGTGGACTGCTTTTAGTACTGTATTCAAGATGCACATAGCTCAGCTAGGAATTGCTGACATTTCATTTTTACATAACCTATTCATAAAAGTCTGTTTTCTTCTACCGTTCAGTCTGTTCATCTAGCACAAAAAAAAGCTGTAAATATTTGTAACATCTTTTTTCATTTTTTTTTAACCTGGAAAAGGGGGTTTTGGAGAACAAGTTAAAGTATAAAACTTTTTTATATAAAAACATCAATTGTCTTGTATATTTTGATAAGCAACAGTACCAGCTTTCATTTGTAAAACAGCTTGTGTCACTGGAAAAAAAGGATCCCATGTCTTTTGAGATGACTTATAATATAAATGAAAAGAAGATGGAATATTAAAGAAACTTATTTTTTAACTGTGTAGTGCATGATTAATTTGAACTTGTGAATATTGCAATATATTCTATTTCTTTTAAATTAGTACATTTGCTGATTACTTGGTATCTATACCTAACTCTTTTCCTAACCACTCTAGTTGTTGTAGCATGCCTTTTAATAAATGTCATTATATCTGTACTCTCTTAAATTTTTGTGTGTTCTCGTCTGTTGCTTTGGATTTTTCTTATAATTTTACAGCTAATATGTCTCACTTTCATTTTTTTCCTTTTTCCCTTAGCATACATGGCCATCTAAACAAAGCTTTTTATATCAAGTAAATTTTAGGAGTAATGTACATCTTCAACAACAGTTGAAGTTCAGCATCACCCTGTTCCCTAGAACAGTGTAGAAATTTTTGTTTTCAGTAGAATGCAAATCTATGCTACAACCCTGAACCAATACAGCAACTGAAGACTGTTTCATTCTTTGAGGTAGAGATGAGTTACCTCAAGCACTGGAGGCTCATTAAAGAGAATTCTCTTATGTCTTCTCTTCTGCCAGTTTGTACTGACTTGTAGCCTTAGAACTAGTATCACTTGCACAGAGAATTCAAAAAAATTTAAACAGGAGCTGAATAAGATGATCTGCTTTTAGCCTTAATCTTTCTCAAACTTCTTGTTAATTGCTGTTTTTTCATCCTGTTCTGCTTGTCCTTCTGTTTGTTACACCATGCTAATTTAGACCCCCTTTTTCTTACATCCACAATTTAGGATTGATGGTAAGTAGGCAGAAGTCTAAGCATGTGGATGACGAGGGGACTGCAATGCTCCTTTCTGTTCTGAAACTCAGCAGATCTGACAAGAATTTCACTGTTTTAGCAGTAATTTCAGTCACTCAGCTTTAGTAGATCTTGAAGAATCTGGTTTCATCCATGTTCCAGATAACTGCCTGTATCTCATGTCTAGAACTAGAACACGGAATAGGTCTAGTGGAAACAATGCTATCACTGATCCCTGACTGAATATTTATGGTTGGGGGGAAAAAAAATCTAATTCATGCTAGAATAAATTGCAGCTTTGAGCAAAATGCTTATTCTCTGAAGGCTAGATTTAGAATCCCCTGGTGTGACTTTTGATTTTGTATTTCATACCTAAATATTTGAGCCTTCTGGAGAATATACTAGCTTTCATGGCCAAAATCCTGCATCTTTTCTCTGGCCATGTCTGCCTAAGGAAGTGTAGTTGGAGAGGAGAAGTCTTGTCCTTCCCTTTTCCCCTAACCAAAAATAAAATCCCACCTCTAATTCTTGTCTGCTGTTCTCATATCCTCTTTAATATAATCACAAGTTACTGTTTTTTCCTAAATAATTGTGTGTCTTAAATTTGTTCCGTTTCTTCCAAACTGAAACGGAGCAGTAACTAATGTGTTTGCCAACAGATGACAGAATCTCACGTATTTGTCCCAAAGGATTATTTTATACTCCAGCAACCCTTTTACAGAGTTGAAATAAGATAATCTATGTTTAATTACAAAAAAAAAAAAATCTCCTTGCATTTTCCTAAGTGGCCTCAGACATCTGACATTGTGATCTTCAAAGTGTAACAGGTGAGTACAAGCGTGTCTAAAAGAAAGACATTAAAATCACATTAGAATAAATGGGTGTCAGGAAACATGGGGCTGGAGCAGACAGCAAAAGAGGTCTCAAAGTATGGGGAAGTGGATTGTTGCAGGGATTGTTTCCAGCCAAATGCTTTTGCTGTTGACCATAACCTCTGCTTGGATACTGCAAAAAAACAAGCTACATTAAAGTATCCATTAAGATTAGGACTTTTTTTTTTTTTTTTTTTTTTTGGGAGGGGGGTAGTGATTTCACACCTTAAATGACCAAGGCCCCTCCTACCCCTGCATAAGTCTTTGTGTCAAGGAGTTTACACATTGTTAAACAAATTTGATTTTTGATATTCAAGAGTTAATCTAAACTTTTCCTGAAAAGTTTGTTCAATTTGACAAGTTATCGTTAGACCCACTCTTAAACTCAGAGTTCTTGGACCCAGAGACAGAAACAGATCTGGAGCTGTAATTTTCTTCAATTCAAAGTCAACATTGGTTATATGTAACGTAGACTAGACTCAGACTTTGTACAGTACAAAACGATTCTTTTTGAGTCTAGAAAATGAAATCAGCTATAGGAAGAATATCTGCCTCATGAGACAGACAATCAGAATCAGTATGTACTCAGCTTTGAGAAGGAGAATGTTAGTTGCTCAATACTGTAAGTGCTTTTGGGAGGAGGGCAGTATTTTAGTCTCAGGTCAGTGATCATTCATACCTCTTAGTATTTCCTGCTTAGTCTTAAAGTTAGTTTACCAAGGTAATACTTCTAGATCTCATTTTTTTTTTGTTTCCAATCTGCTTCAAGTATACATAGTATTTATACTTGATAAGAGTTTAGGGAGAGCTTTTATTGCAAACGTGTCAGTGCTCCCTAGTTTGATGAGAAAAGAACTTTGTGAGAATATTGATCTGATTGAAAAGTAAAGGCACGTCTTCTATGATACCTGACCCCTTTTCTCAAAGATTTCACTCACTGGCCCGTCAAATACCTTTTTTCAGGTTTGACTGTTCCCATATATGCACACATTACTTGGAGGATGAGGAGTCTATAATCATTTTTATTGACTCCCCCTTCCCCCAGGGCTTATCTCAGTCTAAAAAGCAATGTGATTCCATGCTTGGAAATTTTGTAATTTCCAAGAATATCAGATAATGCTGAAGATTTGCAGCTCTCTGGTTTTATACAGTTTCTGTTCCTACATTGCACACATCTACAGAGTGTTTTACTGACACTGTTGTTAGTAAAGATCACTGCCTCTAGAAATTAAACATAGATATTTTAAAAAAATACGTTCTTGCAACAAATACTGACTTTTAAGGCCATCTTGAAAGTTAAAGAAATTGGAATAATTCTTCTGTTCAGTACTGGGAATCCTGTGGTTCTGTTGAAGATCTGGGAAGCAATGTTTCTGTAGCTCCCTAATTTAATCTCTGCTCTGTGGATCTATGTTTTGGGGATGTTACAAGTTGGGTTTTTCTGCTTTGGTATTGAGAACTGTCAGTTAAACATGGATGAAAAATGGAAATGGACAGGTTTAGAGCCAACCAAGGAGTATGTCACTAACTGATTTCTTAGCATTTTTAACCAGATCTTTCTTTCCCTCTTACCTCCGGCTGTCTCCCATGGCCAAGTTGCTGAAGCTGTTTTTTCCAGTAGCCACAACACAATGCATTCAGCAAAATATTGCTTCTATGTATGCATAATTTGACTCAGCTGGTCAACAAATTTGGAAACATCCTGTAAATTGTGTTAAAGTTCCTCCTTTATAAAGCTGTGGCTTATCATTTTCCTTCGCACGCATGCATGCATGTTTGTGAGTGTTCATTTTCAGTGTGACTATAGCTCAAAAGTCCTCTCTTGATGAGGCTCTGTTGTCAAAAACATAGTCTTGCTATTCACATTGTTCAGTTATGTGTTTCAGCAGTCTGCTCGTGCTCTGAGTGGTCGCTATCCCAGTTCTAGTCATCTTCAGGTTTGTTAACAAATGCGTGTTTCCCTTCCTGCAGTAAGCAGTAATGTATTATCTAATTTAGTTCTTAAGTTTAACCTCCTCCTAGGATAAAATCTTCTACTGTTAATTCAGCAGTAGTCATTTTCACATGGAGATCGAAGTCAACATGCAGCACCATGCTTATTGATGCTAAGAGTTTCTATGGCAGAAATGTCTTTTTCTACTTTGGGTTGACACTGTTGGTTACAGCCTGCCTGTTACAAGATGGCCTGGCTTGAGTTCACCCTTGATTTCAAGGGGATTCTTCATATGTTTGTGCCTACAGGACGATTCCTAAAGAATTTATGGGAACTCTTTATGGAGCCCTGTATGCAGCACTCAGCACAGGACTGTGAATAATGGTGTAAATTGTTTGTTTTCTTTGAGGAAGATGTCCAATAACTCTGTAACCTTAGTTTTTGCTGTTACATAGGTTACCTGTTACTTTGTTATTTTGATGCTTAGATTATCTCAGCTTTATATTATGGGTAAGCTACATTTTTTAGATAGAAAGGATTTTATTAAACTTAATCTCTTTTTTGATTCATGAGGTTTTAATAAGGCCCCTGAAAAATACTTTCACAGTCATTATTGCCATCCATCAACAAGAAAATAAAAAAGATAAAGCAATAAATTATTTCTAAAAGGCTTGACAAAACCACCAGATGTTAGCAACAACATCCTGTCTTGCCTGGGATGTCTTAGTCACTTAACATCTCATGCCATCCAGCAGAAAAACTGGTAATGACTTTGCAGTTCAGTTGCATAGAAACAATGGGCTTTATTGAATAAAATGCCGAATGGATCTTGAGAAATACTGCTGAGAAATCTTGGGGTTTTTTTTCCCTTTCATGGTCCAAGATCTAATTTCAGTAACCGCCCTGCTAAACTTCAATACATACCTTCTCAATTACCCTGCCAGTGATGTGAAACTGGCAGTCATACCGCTCTACCTTCAGCTTAACTTTTAAGACACTCCCTTGTTTTGTTTTGAGAGACTGGAAGGAAGTCTAAACGCACTTACCTGTATCTAAATACTAGGTTAATGCACACAGTATTGTAGTATTAAGACAATTATTAATTGGGATACTTCATTTATGTAACTGTATAACATTATAAACACACTAGTTATATTAAATGGATTTGAACAAAAAATGTACACAGCATTAAAAAAATAGTCTTGTGCAGGAGTAAGCAGTAATGATCATTTAGTTCCTAAAGACTTAGATTATTTAAATCTCAAATTCTTCTTGTGTCTTTTGTGTACTCTCCAAGAATGCAAAACAGGCATCACGTGCAGGAGTAGCTCATTAGCAGAAAGGGACAGTAGCCATGTGTTACCTGCATCCATCTCTTTGTGGAGAGAGTGCTCGGTTAGCAGTAATGAAAGTCTAGAAGAACTGTGCCTGCAGGTTCTGACAGGCTCTGTCACTGCTGCGATGGGTGGCAGTATCTCTGCTTTCAGGGACTGGGCCCGTGAAGCTTCTGTTACGTGACAAGTTTGAAACATCTAGCTATCTACAGCTTGTGGTTCAGGGACCTTCATATGCACTGCTGTCAGGTGGGCCCTGCTCCCCCAAAGTAGGTTTCTGCCCTTTGCGGGGTTTTGCATTGCTGTTTGTTTGTTTGCTTATATACCTTTTTCTAGGTAAGGCTTGTATTTCTGCATGGACTCTTCCTACCTGCCAATTTAAAGGTTATAATGGACTGATTTTAAAGCCGTAAGACAAAAAATGATTTCTTGCTCAGATTCTGCTATGGAATTTTTCTGTGTTTGAACATGTTTAATTAGTTTCAGTTTTCTTTTCTTTCTCTGGGCTCTTCTCTCGGAGCCCTGAGGTTTTGGGAGAAGTACTGTGTGTGTGACAAAGACCAATTGCTCTGACTCTTAGGCAACTCTAAAGGATGTTTTCCTAATGTGGTCAGCAAAGCAGTCTAAGAATGGTAGCTGTTTGGTATGTCACGTGTTAGTTCACAGCCTTATCCAGGTTTCTTTGGGGGTAATATTCTAAAATGCATCTTAGCCATACGTTCCTTGGAATGGTAGACTACCAGTTTAAAACATGTCAAAAAGATTGTGATAGCATGCATTTAATATTTATTATAGGTACAAGGGCTTACTTTATGTACAGTTATTTTTAGAATCATCAGTGCAGAAGGACTTAGTATAAGCAAGAGTTGAGTGTTTTGAACAAAAGAAATGCTTAGAAGAAAGCCTGAATTTCCAAGGTTTGGAAGAATAGCTGGTTGAGAAAGTCTGTGCTGGACAAGTCTGTAATTCAGAGACCAGTAGAAAAACACATCTAATATGCACTATTTCCTTTTCTTAGTAGCCTACAATGAAGCACTGAAGTTATCATAAATGAACAGGTTTTTTATACAAAGGGAAAAAAAAGACTCTAAAGACAAAGTAGGTTATTTCTACTTCCCTAATTTTCAAGATGTAGTTATTTTTCCTCAGGCACAAAATCAAGTTAATATTACCTATCTGTCTTTTCATGCTTCTAATACATACACATCTCTAAGCTTCTTTTTGTTAGCAATGCTTTCTATATTTAACCATTTTCCACCATGCACTGATGATTATGGTAAAGTGTAATAGCTTTTATATATTTTTTCCTTCGGCTACTTTGCCTGCTTCTGTATTGTACCCTTCATCACAGGCAGGACCCCACGCATTAAGTGATACGAAGAAACTGCCTTTTGTGTTCCTGCCATCTTACTTGTTTTATAAGCATTTTCAGAAACTCGAGAAGTTGCGATCTATGATGATTCCTTTATTCCCCATTTGCTTTTCCCCCAGAAAAACTAAGCAGAACTTTGCCTTGGTAGGTAGAATTCTGCAAGAAAAAGGAAGGCCCTTCTCTTTTAGATGTAGATACACTTTTCATGAAGGTATGAAGTTCAAATATGTTTTCCCACTTTCCTAGATATTGTGCTAGGATCTCATCTACAATGAGACTTTTCTATCTATATTTTCAGATTAAAGCAGGGACAATTAAATTTAAAGAACAGTTTCACTTTGCCAGTATCTTCATATTTTAATTCTAAACAATACTTAAAGAAAACTTTCTGAAAGCCAACAAATAGTTGCACCAAACATTTGTGGTTTTGTGATTTGACAAGCCTATGTCCCAAAGCCTGTAGGTAGAAAATGCATTTTCAGATACGGGCTCTTCATCAGAGATATATAGTAATCTCCCTAGTTTTGAGTCTGCAGAAAATGCAATGATTAAGTGGTCTGGTTGTGTGTACTCTTTTTAAGACCCTTTAAAATACTAACAAACTCCCCCCAAATTCTTTATTTTGCTTCAGTAGAGAAGTTTCCATCCTCCTTAAGCATCTCATTGATCCCTAATTTTTATGTAGGTCATGATGACTAACACAGACCCTGCTCTTGGTAGGAAGAAGAAAGTAGTACACAAAATCTCTGTAAAGGTCAATGATTTTGTCATTCAGCTACTGTATTTTTGTGTTGCAATAACAAGTATTCAGTACTGGAGAGAATTCAACCTCTAATTGCTGTGGCAAATAGTCTCCTATTGCCACTCAATTTTGGGATAGCCACATTGCTAATAGACTTGAAGAGTCTTACGGGAATATTGTAAAGTATCTGAAAATAAATAGGACTACCAGTTTTGCAATTAATATCAGAAGAAGACTAGGTGACCTTTTCTTTCCCTAGAAATGTCAGTCTGGTGTCTTCATTACAATTTATGAGAACATATCAATGTCATCACCCAGAGTCTCCTTCTTTTCTGATTAGCAGTAAATGTAGAAGTAAGTTACACTTAATCGAATTTTGAAAGACTGAAGAGTAGAGCTTTTTTTTGTAACCAAACAAAAGCAATCTCTCTTTGTATGCCAAAAATGAATATATAACATTATGATTCTGCGGCTCCAACTCATCCTCTTGACTTTGTTTTGCCTGAGTCTGAAAAACACAGTGACTTGGGGTACTTTCCAATTGGCATGACAAATGTTTTTTCAAGCTGCATAAGAAGCAGATGAAAGCTGGCTCATTTATAAAACAACTGGGAAAGAGAAGGACAGAGTATTTACTATCCAAGGGATATTATTAGATTTTCCCCCCTTGCTTTCCCATATGAACTGCCGATACAAATATGAAACTGCCATGTGACACAACACAGTCTGTAGGAAAAGGTTTGGTTTACAGTCTTTAGTCAGAGTTTGGCTTGCCCTTTTCCTATGACTTGCTTATGGAATTTTTGCTCTTCATAGATAATACAGGCTGACATGTCCTCTTTCCTGGCTAATGGTTATACTTCTAGAGAGCTCTTGACCCCAAATATAGCAAAGCTAAAGATAAGAGAGAAGTTAATACTTAAAAGGAATGAGATTTGGTTTCCTTCCTGTACTTATCAAATAAATTATCACTAACTGCTGCCTTAGCTATAACTTGTTAGCAAGTTCTGTACAACTGCCAGAGTAAAGGCAGTGCCGCTACAGAAGAGCTCCAGATGACAGGCAAAGCAGGAAGCATTAAGCCTGTTGTGGATAACATGTGTACGTGTCCAAGTCATTGTAATGACTGCCATGATGGCATTAACAGTACATGCAGAAACTGAATGTTTCTTTGACCAGTTCTTTCTCTTCTGATTTTAGCAGGTATTCTAGGATGAGAAAGAAAAAGATCCCTGCACTTCTACCTGAAGATAAAGAAATCACAACACTATTTCTTTTTATAGTATTTGAAAGGGGTGTTTTAGGGGTGCTTTGTTCTTTGTTTTTCCTTCCCTGGCCCCCCTCTGCCTCTCCTCTTAAGTGTTACCTTCAGTCAGCGTAGCCCCCAGATAAAGACTCAGCCTGCCTCTACGTCATGGAGCAGCTGAGACAGTGGTGAGTCAGCAGCATGATGTCCTAGGACCAAGCAATATTATGGTGCTGCTCCCTAATTTGGGAGCTAACTCTCTCTTTGCTTACAGCTTAAAAATTGGGGCAAACTTTAGTGACATCAAAGCTTTTCTCAGAATAGTTTACATGGTGTCATCTTAGACCTACTTTTATAGTATTAAGCCTCAGGAACACTATCCCAGTTTCACAACTCAGCGGGAGGGACAAGAGAGACAGAAAGGGCTTATCTTATCTAAGGTCACAGTGAGTTTGTGGAAAAGCTCAGTTTGGGCTCCTGCTCCTCTCCTAAAACCCACAGATAGCAACCCTTTTGCTCTGTGGAACTGCTTTTCCGATTAACGGCAACTGTCAGCAGGCTTATCGCCTAGCATGTTTGCTCTGTGAGATATATACAGCACACTCTAATGTCTGTTTTATCCATGGCCTGTCCTCTGGGGAAATGTTACAGAAGCATTCAATAGCAAATGAGGTTTAACCAAATATATTCAGGTGTATCTCATCACTCTACATCTTTTGCAGAGATCCCGTTTCTTTACCTTTTTTTTTTTTTTATCTTGATTTCATTTTTTAGGACATGAGACAGGGGCATAGATAATGGCATAAAATTGCACTTGAGAGCACAGACATGCTGCAGACAGCTTCAGTGGTAATATCTCCTTTGCTACAAAATTTATGACAAGATAATACCTTTTCTCTGTACAGTATTTAGTGAAGCACTTTGATAACAAGCTGAAGAGTGTCAACCAAGTTTTCAGTTGTTATTTATGCTTCAACAACCACTATTGCTTATCCTGGAAACTAAATGGGTAACCAGGAAAACAATTATTAATCTGATTCAATTGAAATTGAAAAGAGAGGCAGAATTTTGAGTGTTTGTGTGTGCATGTTTGTGTGTGAGAAAGAGACAGAGAAAGCCTTCAATCAATTTAAAGTTACTCTCATCTTTGCCAGCTGGAAAGAAGCACTTCATAGACTGTTAGAGAATGCAACTGTGTTGTGAGTAGCCCAGCGATCTGTTCACAAGGATGAATTACATTTATTCAGTCTGGCTGAAGATGTTTTCCATGATTTAAAACTCTGTTTGCTGAAAGAGCCATTAATATCTAATTTTTTGTCCTACTACATTAGAAGAAGTAGTGTAATCTATGCCAAACATTCTTAGAAGAAAAGAATGATTTAAATAACATGGTGACATTCACCATCTGCAATGGAGATGGAAACATACAAATGGCTGAGAGATTTAATCCTGCTTGCCTTTCTGATTTTGTAATTATCTCCATTTAGACAGCCACAAGGAAAAGCTGTACAGGAAAATTCCAAGTGTCTCTGGATGAACGCAATTACTTTGACCATCAAAACTGTTTTTTTATCACAAAGAGAAATGGAAGCAAGTAGTGGCACAGATGCCTTCTGGATAGTGAAATTTAATGCTGTTAAGGACAAGCGAAAACACTGTAATTACAAACTGGATCCTTTAAGTTTGACAATAAAAAGATAAAATCCTTACCCTGTCTAGAACAGAACATCTATGTGGATTTTTTCCATATTTTCATTTAATAGACATATGAAATGAGCTGTATTTGCCTAAGCTGTAGAGATGCTGGGACGCTGACCTGTCTCACCCTCCTGGGTCTCTCTCTTCCTCAGTAAAATGACTTGGGGCTGCAGCTGGTGACCGTGCGGCGTAAGTCCCCTTTTGCTGCCTGTAACCTGGGCCCAGGCCATGGAGGCTGCTGTGGCAAACTGGACAAGGACTTCACATCTCAACGAGAAATTAAAATGCACTTTTCCGATGACAAAGAGCGCTAAGTCCTGGAATGAATTACTTGGAGAAGTTACGGATTTTAAAAAAGAAATTAGACAAGTACCTGTCAGGAGTCATTTATGTAGAACTGATCCTGTCTTAGAGCAGAAAAACGGATCATATGCCCCCTCAAGGCCCTTTTGAGCCTTATTTCAATGACTGTGCTTTGAGTTTAGATACGCAATCAGCATACATGTAATTTAAAGCAGCCTTTGTATGTACTTAGATGATTTACTACTGAAGTATGTCTTAAAGAGCAACCAAGTATGCGAGGACTTCTGTTCCAGCCAAGGCCCTGTATTTTCTTCAGCTAATACATTTCCTTGTAACTTGCTTCAGAGTATGTTTGTATCACATCTTTCTACTTATTCTCTTTATAGACATAATGATACACTCACATTTCCTCAGGTTTCCTGTCAAAAACATTTTTTTCTGCTTAGTGCATGAGGCGCTTATAATTTCACTTCCACAGTAGCTCCTGCTACTTTTTATGAGAGGGAAAAGTAGAAGCTGCTCTGATTAGTGTGTTTGCATCCTAGCAGGCAGCAAAGGGGGAGAAAAATAGTATTTGGGAACCATTTTTCATCAGTTACGGAGAGCGGCTCATCCGGGCCATTTACAGTGACATCATTTACAGAGATAAACGACTCCGTACCACCGAGAATACTTGCCACCGCTGAACTTCGGGCAGAAGCGGGCGGCCGCGAGGTCTCGGGTGTGCCGCCGCAGGGGCAGCTTCGCCCACGCGGTGCCCGGGCGTCGCGCGAGCATCCGCGCGCTCTGGGCCCTCGCGGAGACCGGCGAGCGCAGCAGAAGCCGCTTACAAGCGCGTACGTGGCTGAGAGTTAAAAAAGCCCAAACCCGGGAGCGGGTCCGCGTCGGCAGAAGCGAATCAGCGGAAGGGGCAGCTTTAGGAAAGGGGATCCTGCCTGCGGCCGGCCTCCGCTGGGCGAGCGGCGGCTCACGACGGCAGCGCGGCGACCCGCGGGGCCGGGCCGTGGCGGCTCCCTGCCGCGCTGGCCCCCGCCGTGGCCGTGGCCGCCCGCCATCCGCTCCCGGGGGCGCCGAGGCCCTTCGGGGCGCCGAGGCCCTTCGGGGAGCCTCGCTGGTGCCGGTTAAAGGCACGCGTGCGGCGCGGCGCTCAGGGGAGGCCGAGGACGGGGCAGGAGGCGGCCGTGCCGCGGGCAGAGAGCGGGACCCGAGGAGGGCGGCGGGCAGGAAGCGGGTGCTGCGGGCGAGGGCTTCCCGGCGGAGGGGGGAGAGGGGCCGGGAGGGCCGCGGGGGGAGGCCGGGGGCGAGGCCGGGCCGGCGGCGGCGATAAGGCGGCTGCGGGCGGCGCAGGGGGGCAGCGCCAGGCCCTGGCCCCCGCCGGCCGCGGCCCTCCGCCCGCCCGCCCGGCCTGCGGGAGGATGCGGCGGCAGCCGCCGTGGCGGGGGTGCCGGGCAGCGCGGCGGCGGCGACATGAGTGCGGGGGGCGGCCGGGGGCCGCTGCTGCTGCTGCTGCTGCCGCTGCTGCTGTGTGGAGGGCGGCCATGGGGTAAGTGTGGGCCTGTCTGCCTCCATCCCTCCCTGCCTCCCTGCCTCCCTGCCTCCCTCCCTCCCTCCTTCCTTGCTTCCCTCCCTCCTTTTCTCCCTACTTCCCTCTCTCCTTCCCTCCCTGCCTCCCTCCTTCCCTGCCTCCCTCCCTCCCTCCCTCCTTTCTTGCTTCCCTCCCTCTCTTCTTCCTGCTTCCCTCCCCACCTCCCTGCTTTCCTTTCTCCCTCCCTTCCTCTTTACCTTCCTCCCCACTTCTCCCCCTCCCTCCTTCCTTGCCTCCCCCACCAGTGCCCAGGGTGGCAGCCAGGGCCAACCCCTCCCTATGGGTGGCCCCCAACAGCTTGGGGTTGCCCCTGCCCCCCCCCCACGGTCGCCCCACACGGTCGGGGTGGCCCCGCGGGCTCAGCGGGCCTCGCCGCGCGGCGCCGCGCTCTCACTCGCCGTGAGAATCGCTTATCGCTTCTCGCAGTGCTCGCGGGATCTGGCAGATAGGGCTGAAATCGTGGCGATGGCACTTGTGCGCGGCAGCAAAAATTCGGGCGTTAGCGAGTGGGAGCGCGTCAGAAAACATCGTCTGCGATAGCAGGGGGCCGCGCGCGGTTTTATCTCCAGTAGCGGCAATCTGGGGCAGGCGCTCCCATTTCTTATCGGAAGTTTGAAGTTTCGTGAGCTGATTCTCACTGTGGCTGGTTTTAATTCAATTTTCTGGTCCTTGATGGCTACCACTTCATGCTAATGGATTTTGTGTTTTGTTCTCATTGGGGAGCACATGCACAAGTATGTAAATACTTAGAGAATTAGCAGGAATTTATGATGCTTTCTGTGTGTCTTAAATAAACTCAGAAATGCACTGGGAGTAAAAAATAAAACACTGTGCGCCTGGAAAGTTTTTTTTTGTTTTATTTTGGTCTGGTTTTTTTTTTGTAATCTGATAATTTGTTTGCATAAAACGCTACCTAGACTCTTCAGCTGCCCTCTTCAAGTTATGTTTACGTATTTCTAAACAGTGTACAGGCACATGAAGAAAACTTTGGAAGAGCTATTATGTACACAGTAAGATATGTAGTTAATAAGAACTATACCATCCTTATCAATCTTATGCGTCCTGGAAAAATAAAAAATTCCATTCTTGTTATGTCTAGCACTTTAAGACATAACCAACTCATGCAGGAATAAATAGTTATTTTTTAAAAACGTATAAAGGATGTAAGCATGCATGTGCTTTGTCTATATTCAAGCTGTCCATTGTGAGGGTTCTCATTTGGAAATCTGTTGCATGTATAAAGATAATGAAAAGGGCTTACAAAAAACAGAAATTTACAAAATATGCCAGAAGCATGATTACAGTAAAGGAATGAGTTCATATTTAACTCTAGTTTCATATACTAGTTTCATATTCATCCTATCAAGTTATAGTAAATTAGGTTGTATGTCATATACTGCTCTACTATTTCTAAAATAAATTCACTTTTAAAATGGTTTTATTACAAGCCATTTTCATCTTGGCAGCATTCTCAACGTTATTTTTGTGAATAGCATTTATACTACATATGTATTGAGCACATAAGATACAAATGGGTTGACCAAGGGAAAGAAAATGAGTATAGAGATAAGAATAATAATACTGGGTAGAGCTATTTATTATATGTCACGTATGCTTTGCCAAGTGCTGTCTTGAAAAAATGATTTATTTGTTATGAAATAACAGATGGATAAAACTGTGTAGTTATTTTGCTTAATCCTTTCTTCTTTCTCTCTGTTTTTTAAGTTTGGTCCCTGAATACTATGGCTGTGGTTTTCCTTCCACTTTGAAAATGATGTGGGAGGAGATGTGATTTTATTCTTTGGGTTTTAATCTGAATTTTACCCCCACTAAGCTCTGCACTAGCTCCTATACCAGACTACTCTCTCTCTCTCTCTCTCTCCTTTTTTTTTTTTTTTCTTTTTTTTAATTGTGTTCTTGTGTTAAAGCAGTTGTGAAGAGGTCAGTTCCAGATGTCTGTGCTACTTGCCACATTTATGCTACTTGTCATCAAATAGAGGGAAAAAGCGTCTGTATGTGTAACTATGGATTTGTGGGGAATGGAAGAACCCACTGTCAAGGTAGGCTACTGGCTTGAACAGTGGCAAGAAGCTGTACATTCCTGAAATGTCTTCTCTTGGGCAATATTACTGAGTTACTCAAAACAGAATAAGAGCTTTGTCATTTCCTGACAGTATTTCCGAAATCTAGAATATATATGGATTGGTGTTCATTTCTTTCAACAGCTAGCCATGGGCTGAACTTTACTTGTATTTAATGCAAATATTGTTTTGTACTTGTTTAAGTATTCTATTCAATTTCTATCAGATAATGAAAGATTGTAAATTCATTTTGTTTTAGAGAATGTAAGACTCGATCAAACATATGCTTTCAAAATATAATGGATTGCATTGGCTTGGGTTTTTTTATTCTATCTTAAATTTTTTTCTTATATATGGTAGAGTTCACTTTATTATTCTTTTTATCCTATACATTGTTGAACTGAGAACTACACAGTAAAACTAACAATTAAACTTAGCAGTCTTCACTCTTTTTTTCCAGATTATTGTGTAATTTAAAATTAGCGTCAGAAATTGAAAATTTGTTCTTTAATACCAGTGTGCATATTTACACAGATTTTTACATGCAAATAGCTATTTGTTATATGAAGTGTTGTCCAGCATTGCTTAGTTTTGTAACTTTTTTTAATACTGTCTTATACATGACAGATCAACGTGCAAGTCAAAGGATAAAGTCAAATGCAGTGTCTAAGTGGATGCAATAGCTCACCGCTGCTTAAAGGCGAAGGGCCCCCACCTCTGATCTCTTCCTCTTCATCTCTTTTTCCTTCTACCAGCTCTGGCACTCACTGAACCCTGCCCAGGGTTCGATAATCTCATTATTATGGGTGAAGGCGAGTTAGATAGCTTGCCAATAAGTTGAGCAAGCTGAATTAGATGAGCACAAGCTCCATCAAGTGCTGCAGCCAGTGCACACTGGAAGGAGGAGCAGGCAAGGGGAGCAGGTCCTTCCGATTTCAACTACTCCAGCTATGTCATGAAACACCCTTCATGGCGTCATCCAGGGACAGCAACTTCTATTGGTCTAATCACTCCAGTTTTCAAACGATGTGTACGGCCCAAATAACTTAGAAAAACAAGCAGTAATGTCTTGTTGAGAATGAGTGAGGAGGGAAGGGTGTTTTACTTTTCTAATCTCTCTGATACATTTTAAATATGCTGACAGACAAAGATGAATGCCAGATTGGAGCCACCAAGATCTGTGGGAATCATACCGTGTGTCATAACACACATGGAAGTTTTTACTGTGTTTGCCTTGACGGATATCGTGCCTCTAACAACAACAAGACTTTTATTCCCAATGATGGAACGAACTGTACAGGTAGATGTCATAAGGAATCCTGACAACCAGGAATTCAGAGCTTCATTTTCTACTGCATCAGTATTTTTCTGGTTATTGTAGAATTTTCTTTCCAAAACTGTATCACAGCAGTTGCTGCTGTATGGTACAAAGATATGTTTGACATCTAGGTTCTAACAACTATGAATTAGTTCTCTTTTTTAATTCTTTGCTCTTTTAATATGAATTATTGCCACAAAGTTATATTCAAGCAATAATCTTTGCAGTAAAAGAAGCTAGATCTGAGAAAATAAGATTATACTTCTTCTTTCCCCCGAATGTCGTATTTGTGTTCAACATAGATATTAGTTAGTTCCTTGTCACAGTAATTAACTGTTTGTGACTGATTACAGTATTTGCAGAAGTGAGATTTTTTTTTTCCAGAATGGTTGTAGTAGGAAACAAATTTGAAACTATTTGTCAGGTGAGACAGAAACCAATTTTAAAAGAGAGCTACAAAATTCTGAGAAGAATCTCATCCTTCCAGGTGGTTGAACATTGGGCAGTGATAACTTCCTTTATCTCACAGGAAAGCCATAAGAGAACTCAGAACCGTTCAGGGAACCCTTAGTGCATGTTAAACTTGAGTTCTACATTAACTAATGAAAAGGAAAAAAAATCTATGAAGAAACGCGTACATTTTGCTCTGAATTTCTAGATATAGATGAATGTGAAGAATCTGGGCTGTGTGGTCACAATGCAAGATGTGTGAATACTGAAGGAAGCTACAAGTGTTACTGCATTGATGGTTATAAATTGGAAAATGGAGAGCATTCTTTTCATCCAGATGGGAATATGGCTTCATGCAAAGGTGAGAGCCTTGGATGCTGTTTGTGTTGGCTAATAAAATCAGTGGTGCTTGCTCTGATCTAAGTCTGCGAGGCAAAAATCCTCTGTGTGGACTTTACTTGCTGTGTGACTCTTCTTTCCTTGTCTTGTTCAACATGTTGCAATGATGTCCGGTGGTAGAGTCAACACAGGATGTGATTGCTACAGGATCTCAACACTGGTTTGAGTGTGCAGCATCAGAGAAGCTTAATATGCCATGAAGGTGATATGGGTGGTTTCTGAGTAGAGAAGAAATATGCCATAATTCACTTGCATAAATTATCACACTGCTTCAAGGAAAGAGAAAAGGGGATAAATAGCTAGTGAGAGAGGTCACTACAGACCTAGGGGAGAGGAATAATAAAATAGTTTAGGCAATTTGTTACTGTGCCGCCTGCCTCAATAAACTATTCTGTTTATCTTACCATAAAAAAGAAATAAATCTGAATTTGAAACAATTCCTCTTTTCCTCTCTCCTATTTCTCCGGCATAAGTTTTCATAGATGCAGAGTGCTAGCAGTATAGTCTGTAGCGCTCAGCATGCTAAGTGTACACAGGCATCCCAGGTTGAAGAAGCTGCTTTGGTTAAACCCCTCTCTCTCAATGCCAGATCACTGCAGGTGTTTTTTCCAGCTAGAGTGCTCAGCTACATTTCACCAGGATTGTCAGTGCCCTGCTTGTCCCCTTCTACACATTACATACAGTAAAGAGGCATATCTGTACTGGCTGTGCCACCTTTGAAGACTGAGAAGTGAGCCCCATCATATAGATATATGGGAGGAGCGTGTATCTATATGCAAGCTGGTTCAGTGACATGAAGAAATCAAGGGACAGGCTGTTTGATTTCAGTTTAGCTGCAGTGCTCCACCTTTCCTGTGCACAGCTGTACATTAGGGCCCGAAATTTTCCTCTGGTATTTGAAGGAAAATTCAGACACTGCTGTAACAAAACCAGGACATCCAAGGCACCATCACATTACAATGTCATGCTTTTTTGGGTGTGAATTGCTACAGCTTGATAAAGATAGTAAATATATAGGCTCGTTTGTTAGTTCACTGTGTTCATCAAGCTGTAGCCAAGGCAAGTGTTTGCTTTCCTTAGATTCACCCAGGTAGATAGATTTTGTGATGCAACTGTGCAGTCCAGCTCTTCTTAAAATGGTCACGTGTTTCTTGTACTGTGAAATCTCTGCTTTAAACCCAAGCTTTTCTCTTTGCAGAAGTCAGATGTGGCTCCCCTCCTGAGATGAAGCATGGCTACCTTGTAGGGAACTACAGCATGGTACCAGGCAGTATGGTTCGTTATGAGTGTAAAGAAGGATTTTACAGTGAAGACGGAACATTTTCCATTTGCACTGCAAATGAAACTTGGGAACCTGCTAGTTTAAGCTGTAAAGGTGAAAGGAGTTTCTGTATTTTAAAATTTTTCTTAAATTCTTCATTACAGGGGTTTATGGATGGGGAAAAATGCATGATGGAGGAGAGTTATGGATCACTTAAACACGGAAAAACTTTTGTACAGTGAGGGTGGCTGAACACTGGAGCATGAGACCATGGGCAGAGCATGAGAGAGGCTGTGGAGTCTCCAGTCTTGGAGATATTCAGAAGCCACCTGGACAAGGTCCTGGGCAACTTGCTCTAGGAGACCTTGCTTAACTGGGCAAATTGGACTACATGATCTTTAAAGGTCCCTTCCAACCTCAACTGCTCTGTGATTCTCTAAAGTGTCTCTAAAGTCTCTAAAGTTTGTGAAAGAAAGTAGGCTGGTTCCTCAATTCAAAGGTTATTTCTACAAATTCTGACTATTAAAGGAAAAGAAAAAAGCATAAAAGGACAGATTATTCTATGTATTAATGTTTTGCAGATATTTCTTATTTAAAGCTGCTTCAGCATAACATACCCTTCACTACATGAACAATGAATTACTATTTTTTGTCAGGATTTTTTACAAAACTTAGCAGGAACAGATTTACTTTATAATAAATATGTGATAAATTTTTGCTACCTCTTGTTCCTAAAATATCGTTTTGGATGCTAGTCCTTTCATTTCTACAGATGGAACAACATGTTTTTGTGTCTGTGATGTGAGGCTTAGCGAAAGTTAACATTTATGAGGTATTTCATGGGAAACACTGAAATATATGGCCCTGTAGGAAAAGACTCAGTTCTTCTGCAGCATGTGAAGTTTTTTCTTAAGGTTCATACCATCATACCACTCTTCATTGCTCGATAGCTTTCCTAATTTTAAGAGTACCTGCGCATAGCAAAAAGCTTTCGGAAGATCTCTGAATGCATTTCGTAAGCATCATTAAAACTTCCACCTGCTTTGGTATTGTAATCACCCATTCTGCAGTATTTTGTGTTCCTGTGAATAGTTAGAAAGTCTGTATGCTAGTTAAATGACAAAAAATGCTAGTTAACATAAGCTACTGAATATAACAACACTACAAGGAAAAGGAAGATTGTAGTCCTGAAAATAATGTGTTAATGAAGAGAATTCTTTCCTCAATATATGAAAAATCTTATTTCTTTCTAATTTCTTCTGGTCTCTCTCTCTCTTTTTTTTTTTTTTTTCCTAAAGTGATACATACCGTGTGTGTGTGTAAAAATTAGAATGAGGATGCTAAAGGCATGTGGCTGGAAAAGGTGAAGTGTTAAACATCACCAGAAAATTCTTAAGAGGGAAAGGACCAAACAAATCACTATGAAATTACTGGCAGTAGTTATTTATAAATAATAAAATACAGTAGCATGGAAAATAAGGCAATTGCAACACTCTTCTCCCCAGAATAAATAAAAGAAAATCAATTTCAAAACAAAAAGAAAGTGCCCAAAGCCTCAAGGCATCCCTTGTGAATTATCTTTTTTTTTTTTTTTTTTTTTTTTTTTAAGTAATATTTTAGTGAAGTTTTGGCAGGTGATTTTTTAATTTCCACAATCAAACAATTGTGGCAGATTGGAGTTTTGAGTACACCTGTGGTGGTTAATTGGAATAAAGCAACTCAAACCTCAAAAAACAGCTCACAAGGTTGAAATGACAAACTATTTCCTTTTTTATTGCATGTTGCTTTTCCTGGATTTCAGTGAAGACTTCTCTTTTTGTAAAATAAGCAAGTCTGAGTAGTCATATCTTCTTTACATTAGGAAGGGAGTTTTTAAAAAATTCTTTAAACTCTCAAAATTTCCCTGATGAATCTTTTTATTTTAGCTAATCTAAGAATTTCTCCTGACCAAGGGTAATTCCTTCTTGTTCAGGAAAATAAAGAAAATATCCAAATTAGAATTTGTGTTACTTCCTGTGGGTAATTTAGAAATTTATTTTATTTATGATGAAACTGATAGATAAAATAAGGTCAGATTTGGTAGGATATTTGACCTATAAGATCAAGTCACTGTAAGTGGAACAGGTCCCCTTTTTTCTGATTTAAGTATATGAGTGTGAATGTAATGTTCCTTCAAAGAATACAACTTTTCTTGAATATATATGAGCAGAATTGTCTTGAGCTGAAATCTCAGATAGTTAGTTCTCTGGAAAGAGGTGATATATGTGGAGAGTTATAGTTAAAAATCATGGTATTATGATTTTTTATGATAATTTAATTTAATTTAATCATGGTATTATGAAAGCAAGTAGCTAGATGCTTATCTAAAAAGAAGTACATCCTGTGAAAAGGGCTTCTTTTTGTGCTAGTACACTTACTTTGCAAATTCTGGTTTAGCCTAGAGGCTTTTTTGGTATAAAGCAATTTTGTTATTACAGTGTGTTTTGAACAGCATGTAGATTCTTGCTTTAAGGGGAAGGGTTTGTGTTACATGTTGCAACATTTTTTATGGTTTTGCATTTATCTGGTCCCTGTTCTCTCTCTCTTTTTTTTTTTTTTTTAGTTTGGTTTCCTAAAGTTAGTTTCTAATTGTCTGCCTCTGTCTGACCCTTTTGCTCCCTAAATGCTGTAGAACCAACTGACCAACTTTGATTATATTTGTAAAAGAAGAATCTTAATTAAAACCTGGGACATTTTGAGCATCTAATTTGACACGAATTTAGCATACCGTAGGGAGGAATAGGCAGTCAGAACTTACCGTGTTTGGAAGGACCTGAGCATAGCGCCAGAGCGCTCTGTCAGTCTCACAGTGCAAAGGGGCGTGCGGGAGAATTCGATTACCACAGAAGATGGTTAATTGAAAACGATGAAAAAATTAGTTTTATGGGAGAGTAGCCTTTCTTCCTTTTGTTGCTTGAATAACAATTTATTTTTGTCTTTCTTCCTCTGTATAGGTGTGGATTGTGGAATTCCACCTTCTATCATAAATGCGAGTCCAATATCTTTAAGTGGAACCACATACAGAAGTGAAGTTACCTACAATTGTATTCCTGGTTACTTTATTGCAAGTGGCAATAAAACTGCAGTTTGCAATGCCAAAGGACGGTGGGATGGTACTGATCTGGTGTGCAAAGGTAAGTCAAATCTGCCTTCGGATTTATTTAGCATTGGTATTGTTTCAGGCATCACTATAAATAGCAGCCAGGCAGTCATAAGCTAGACACACTCTTTTTAGGCATTCAGTTTATATGATCTTCTGGCATATGAAGTCACAAAACATAAGTTAGATATTAAACAGTTTTTTATCTGCACTGCTAATGAAGTTGCAGCAAATTCCTAAATGTTAACTGATTCTAGAGGTGAAAGGGTACATCTTTAGTATTTTCTGCTTATCAGGCTTTGGGATTTCCATGAGATGGAAACCCAACCTAAATCACTGCTTTTTTCTAGCGCAACACCTACTCTTTGAGTGAAGCTACTACTTAGAAATCGAACTGTTGTAACTAGGTGACCACCCCGTGAAATTCCCATATTCAGGCTGTTGCTAGTTACTAACACTGATTGCTCAAGCAAGCTCTTATTATTTGACATGAATCATAAATTCCTCTGTTTTTATAATTTGGAAGAATATAATCTACCTAGTGTTTTGTTAAGAAGAAACATAAAAACACATACAAAGAGAATTCTATTTTACCCAACAGAATTCCCAGTGCATTGTTTCTCTGAGCTCATATTATTAATTAATGTGACCTGACTCCTTAATCAGTTTTTACATTGGCACAGCTTCACTTTTCTATTCACTAGAGGATTAATATCTCATGAAATTGATTTAACAAGGTCGAGCCTTCTGTTCGTTGGTATCAAATTTAGTAATTTTTTTGAATGCACTTCATCAGTGTTTCAACCAACCTCTTCTTTTAGAAATAAAGGACTTGTTTAGTTACACAGGAACATAATTCAGCATTTCTGGTTTTTGGTCTTTGATATACTGAATGACTGTGGGCAGATAGCTTGAGTTAAGGAGCAGTAATTTTTGTATGCCCATAAATATTATCCTTTTATAAGTTAAATGTATTCTTTATATGTAATTTGATATTCTAAACAGAAGCTTTTCTATCTGTTGTATGTACATACATGCATGCATATTGATGTCTGAAAAGAAAGGTAGTAGATGAAGAAAGAAAGATAGTGTGTTTCCCATTGCAAAGTATATGATTAACTTTTCCTTTAAAAGTGTTGCTGTGAATTATAAGATTATGATTATATATGCTTTATTTTTTACTTATTTTACTTTTTTTCTGAATGGAATCTCAGAATCATTTAAGATCATTCATTGACAAAATAATTAAAAAGCCTCTTGTTTTCTGCATATGCGCTTTAGATAAGGTAAGGTTTGAATTCCTTGATTTTTTGCTTTCTCTAAGTGAAGCGATGCAGAAGCCTTAACTGGGATGTAAGATTCACTATGGGTTTGAGAGGGATTTTTAACCCCAAATAATATCCTTCAGTTGCTTAAATCTTCTCTCTTAATTCTTTCAATTACCTATGAGCCTTTGAAAACAACCAGAATCACAGAATCAAGGAATGGGTAAGGTTGAAAGGGACCTCTGGACATCATCTAGTCCAACCTCCCTGCTCAAGCAGGGTCACCTAGAGCATGTTACACAGGGTTGTATCCAGAATATCTCCAGAGAAGGAGATTCCACCACCTCTCTGGGCAACCTACTTCAGTGCTCCATCACTCTTACGGAAAAGAAATTCCCCCTCATGTTCAGGAGGAACTTCCTGTGCTTCAATTTGTGCCCATTGCCTCTTGTCCTGTCACATGGGGCAAAGGAAAAGAGTTTGTCCTCGTCCCCTTGACAACCTCCCGTCAGGTACTTGTACACATTGATAAGATCCCCCCTCAGGCTTCTCTTCCCCAGGCTGAAGAGGCCCAGCTCTCGCAGCCGTCCCTCATAGGGCAGATGCTCCAGCCATCTGATCATCTTCATAGCCCTACCCTGGACTCTCCAGTAGCTCCATGTCTCTCTTGTCTCCTGGGGAGCCCAGAGCTGGACACAGGACTCGAGAAGAGGCCTCCCCAGGGCTGAGGAGGGGGGCAGGATCACCTCCCTCAACCTGCTGGCAACACTCTTCCTCGTGCACCCCAGACCTTCCTAGCCACAAGGGCACGTTGCTGACTCATGGTCAACTTGTCATCCACCAGTACTCCCAGGTCCTTCTCTGCAGAGCCGCTCTCCAGCACATCAGCCTCGAGCCTGTACTGGTACATGCAGTTATTCCTCCCTAAATGCAGGACCCTGCACTTGCCCTTGTTGAACCTCATGAGGTTCCTCTCCGCCCAGCTCTCCAGCCTGTCCAGGTCTCTCTGAATGGCAGCACAGCCCTCAGGTGTATCAGCCACTGCTCCCAGCTTGGTAGCATCAGCAAACTTGCTGAGGAGGCACTCTGTCCCTTCGTCTAGGTCACTGATGAATGAATAAGTTGAACAGGATGGGACCCAGTAAATGAAAAAAAAAATAAAAAAAAAATTCAAAGTACATTACTCCAGCTTTCTAATTACTTGTAGTGAGACCTGAGTAACCAATCAAATTCTCCCCTAGAATTACTGTTTCTCCTTGTCAAAAGCAGATCCTCCTTCTTTCAAAGCTTGAATTAAACCTACCGGCAATAGAATACAGCCCTCTTGATGCTGCTCATCCATGTCACTTCTTAGACCGTGTATCATTTTTCAGATGTTTCTGTACATGAAAGTATTATATGAACTGCAGTGCAAGATCCCTCCCCTGTTATCTGGCGTAAATTTCCTATGCCGTTGTCTTGATTCTCATTCACACTTTCTTTGGGTGGGCGACTTCATGGGTTGTAGCAAGAATAAACTATCTGCATCTCTCTATCTGAAGACTTCTTAGATGTGAGGGAATATCTCACTCTCCAGAAAATTGATTTAAAGTTTCTACGGAGTCTCTTTCAGTCCATGTCAGGGTGATACTGGCTGGCCTTAGTGCTTTCAGCATGACTATGAACTTCTGTAGGTCAACCACAAGACTGTGATAAACTGCATCTCCAGGGGAGATGCTCTGAGCTCTGTCATTGCTAATGATAGATGAAATGAAAGAATAAATATCAGACAGGTGACAAAAGTATTGTGGGAAGGTAAATCTATTTGTTCAGATTTGCTTGGAGATCTTTGTTTTCCACTTCTAAGCAGGACACTCTTATTTTATGGTGCATCTTGAGGATTAGATGCCCCACCCTGTTAGAAATTCTACAGACATGAAATTCTGGTCCTGAAAGGCTGGCCTGATTCCTAGAAATCATTAGGAAGTGCAGAAAGTTGATTTTGGTTGGACAGTTTTCACCTCCTCTCTAAATATTGTGACATGCCTTGATTATTTCCATTTTTACATTTTTTATCCTGTTTTTTCTCTTGCAGAAATAGACTGTGGCAAACCTTTGTTAATTCCACACACAGAAATAATCTGGGACAACTCTACCACTCTGTGGAGCAGAGTGTACTATCAGTGTAAAAAAGGATATTATTTCAATGGAGACAGGAATTTTTCGGAATGCACAACAGATCAAGAGTGGGAAAATATTACATACGTATGCAAAGGTAAATATTACAATAGGATTTTTTTTTTCTCTCAGTTTTAAAAATCCATTGGCTTTAAATGAAATCTGTGGGGCTTCAGATTAGTCTTTCCAATCGGCTTTGTTGTAAAAAAAGAAAAGAAAAAAGAAAAAAAAGAAATAATTGAATTTTATTCTGAACAGATCTATTCCTTTGCCTCAAATTACGAGTGCTGCCATAAATGAAAAACATAGATCTATTCCTTTTTTCAATCTGAGAGTGAAGAAACAACACATTTTTGAGAGGCAAAGAACTGGTTCTTGTGCTGGTAGAATTTATAATGAGGATGTAAGAGTAAAGGCTGATTCCAGAGACAGTGGCTTTGTTGAGGCAGAAGAGATGGTGGAATTTGACCTGTGTGCCTTGTGGGTTCACTCAGCCAAGGAGCCTACACAATTTCCAATTCCTAATTTAGTTCATAAAGTTGCAAAAGAGTTGCTTATTTTAGGGGTAAAAGGATTGTTTTTTTCTTCTGAGACACAGAGCTCTTGAGAAAAGCTTTACGATTGCCTTCATTGTTTTGTCTCTGTAATGGATTTCAACCTTAATAAACTTCAGAGGGATCCTTCTGATTAACTATATTACATAAATCCTTTTTTGTATATGAACATTAGTTTTGATAATTTTTGGCAACAGATTGTGGCAAAACCCTCACACTTCCCACAACAGAGGTGTACTGGAAAAATATTTCTCATATCTATTGCCATAGCTACAAGGGATTCCATAGCCTAAATGGGGGGAACACTCTCTGTTGTACTTTGTAAAAGGATCTGGGAAATAACACGTCCAATATGCAAATGTAACGATATGATGAATCTTCAGCATATTAATTTGAGATGTACTGTTTAATCCAGTTTCTACTTCCTGTTAGCCATACAGTGATTTCCAGTGGATGTCACAGCTAGTGGTACTAGCTAGTCCAGCTGCTCTAGTTTTTATTTCAAACAGAAAAGGACTAACGCAACAAAGGACTAACTAATTGCTGCCCTGAGAACCTGCAAATTTAAAGACAGTGGAGCATCACCAGGCAAGCAGATGGTACTTAACAATACTTTATTATGGGCCTGATACTGTGAAGTCCATTGCTGTGGCAATAAGGGCAATAAAATCCAAAACTCTCCTTTGTCTTGTCTCCTAATAGCCAAAGTAAAATTTGTTCATGGTTGCCATTCCAGCCTAGACTCAGTTCTCTGAATTTCAGTCCAGGAGGATTTAGTTCATAACAGAATCATCCCTAAGAAGGTCTGTAATGAAGATACTGTCATACTGTAGGTTTGAAGACAGGATGTAATGACATTTTAATAATAGCAAAAAATTGGCAGATGTTTTGGACTGTAGCTATTGTGCTTCTCAGTTTTCTTCTGTGCCCTCAGAAAGGGGTATTGTGAGATATCTCTGTGACTGTTCATCCCTTTTGTTTTTAAGTACCGATGCTGTCTTTTGCAGGTGATAATGTTCCTCTAGCTTGTAACACCAACATGTTTTCCAGAGAGACTGGAAATGTGCCTTTGCCTTCTATCACCTCACAAAACAAATCTGTACACAAGGAGTTGGGACTTGATGCCCACCTCTTTGGTCTTGGGCATTCACTGTGGATATAAAAACAGTTCTTTTACTTTTTATAGTGCCCTACTAAAACTGCAATTGTTGGGATTTATAATTTCATCTAAGCAATTTGCATAGCTTCTGTATTTTTGAGTTGGTTTTGAAGCCAACATTGCTTAGCGTGTGGAAGCTAATCAGGTGTGTAAGTCTTTGCAATGTCAATGCTTCAATCCTGAGCACCCTGAAGCTTTAAAGCGTCTGAACCTACATACCACGTTTACTATATTACCATGGATTTCAGCAATAGCTTTGCCAGAGGCAGGAATGTAGACTCTAGCTCTAGCTGTTGGATCAGAAGGCAAAACAACAACAAAAAAAAAAGCCCTTAAAAAGCTCTTCCTTTGGAATGCCCAGGGATATGGATAAGTAGGATGGAAAAACTTGAAAGAAATACCCTAACTAGTTGATGCTCATTTGAAAAAAATTGTGAATAAAATGTTAGTATAAGATTCCTTAACTACTATATTTTTAACATTCATTGGAGGTGACAAATGACTTTCAAATGAAAAGTTCTGTTTTAGTAATGATCATTTTCAGATGGATATGATCTTAACGGTGTATGCAATTAATCAGAAATTCCCATTAAAATGAGAGAATTTAACGTATCATTCCACAATAACTAAAGAAATAGTATAGAACACCATTTTTCTTTTTTCCTGCTGCCTTAAGGGGAAGTGAACATTATGGAATAAAAAACTAATTAGAAATAAGTGAGAAGTAAAGAAGAACCCCTGAGTATGTTCCCTTTGACAAATAATCACTTTTCTTCATTTCTCAGGCAGCGATTGCTATGAAATTCCCTTTATTTGCCTTGTCTGTTGACTGAAAACTTTGTGTGTGCGTGTGTGCGTGTAATATAATGTATATGTATGAGTGTGTATATATATATGAAATACATTCTATAATAGCTATTTTTCAATATGAAAAGTTGCTTAATAAAGTAATTTTACTGACTGATGCTGATAAGATTAAGCCATCAGCAGGGAGTTCAAGCAGTGGTTAACTGAATCACAGTCTTTCTTTCCCAACCTTTGATTTGTGCATGTAAACAAGTCACTCAAGTTACTACAGTGCAGAGAACGTATAAGCAAGTAAATACTCACTGTCCAATATGTTTTGACATACTAAATGTGTTAGTCTGGACATCCTGTGCAGCTTGTCCTGAAAACGTCACATAAGATATTATAGATATTATATGGCTTACAATTGTGTTTTTTATAAAATGGAGATACCTACAACTGAAGCCTTCCTACCCCCCCCTTTTTTTTTTTTGAGAAGTTTACACAGATTTGGGGGGTTTTTTGATTCATCACAGCTGCCAAAAGACCAGACAAAAGGCAAATTGTGTCTTGGCAATGTAGCTATGATGTTTGCCCTTAAATCCATACTTCAAATGGTATAGTGTACAGTGTATGTCAAAAGCCATTTTCAAGTTTTCTTTTCTTTTCTTATTTATTTATTTATTTATTTAGTTTGAGAAGGGCAGGGAAAGCAACTGGAGGTTATTTGAAATAAAAACATAAAATGGTTTGGCTTTGTCTTTCATTTAGCTTGGATAAAATTGTTTGAAAGTAAAATGCCACGGAGGGCTAACATAGAAGCTAAAGTAAACACTTGTTTCCCTTCAGATATGTGTGCATGTACGTATGTACACATGGTAAAAAAAGCGACATGAAAGGAAGCCTGCTGCAGAATTTTATTGTCTTCCTGTGCTGGCGTATGCCCACATTTCCTAGGCTGTTTTTTTGAGGAAGACTTTGGAGGACTACTCTACCTTTGCTTTGGTGTAGGTGGAACTGACTACAATGTACATACATGTACACAGAAATCAGGGGAGAGGGAGAGAATTTAACCTTGTTTCTTGAGCACACAGGGAAAGTTGAAATGAATTAGGTTGAAAAAGGTGTTTACAAGACTGCCTTTCTCTTGATACTATGTGTAACTGTAAAACTGGTGTTTTTTCCCCAGGTCTTTCAAAGTTATGAAGGGGTCAGTTCATGCACGAAGGGGGAATGCCTGATGCAATATTCTAGATTAAGTCGTTAGCAATATTTTAGAGGGAAGTAGTCCCATTACTTACTGCAGCTCTTTCTTCATCCTGTTTCCATAGTCCTTCCTCCTAGTATTCATCAATCTTCTTTCAATTTCCCCATCCAAAGCTCTAGAGATATTCTTGTCATTGCAAATTTTTCATAGTGTCTGATCCTTCCTTCCTGTAACGATAGACTCTAGTACCAGCAACAACTGCATATGCTGGGTTGTCTACTTTATATTATTCTGGTCCCCCAAATCTTTCTCCAAATCTGTTTTCTGTGGATGTTTTCAGTATTCAGTGACAGTATTCAGCATCTATTGGTGTGGATAGCTACAATATGGTGTCTGAAGAAAGACAAACAGTTTGAATTTCAGCCAATTATTTCATTATTCTTATCCAAAGAAAAGAAAATATACGTTTGCATTAAATAATAATGTCTCAGTATTTAAATACATTTTTCATTATCACTGTTGCCTATGTTATTAGAAATAAATTTGTCAAAGAACTTCTGAATGTAAAAATTGAAGTATTGTCCATGCAACAGACACAACTGCTACGTGAGTGGGAAAAGTACATGGATAGGTAAAAGGGCTAGAGGAGAAATACCATCTGACCTGCATGAAAACATCAATCGAAATTGTTCATGAAGCATTCCAAAACTGAGGCAGTAGGGAATAGCTGGTGATAAGCAAAAGGGAAAATTGGCCTCTGTGTGCCTTTAATGCTGAGTCTGACAGCACAGCTATTTTATTGATCGGTTATGAGAATCTTCCGAAGTAATGTAGTAGGGTACAATAAGCTGTAGCAGGGTGCAGGCCCCTTATGCATAGTAAATAAATAAAAGAGTAATCCATCCATCACAGTGTGAACCTGGAACCAGTACAAAAAGGTAGAGCTGCAAAAAAAGAAAAAAATCACAGCAGCTTCTGTGTCAGGTACATGCACTTATTTTACAACACCTCTTATTAAATGTAATATGAACTGTTCCTCCTCCACTAAGAGTTAATTTTCTATGTTAGAATGCTTTGTTCTTCTGTGTTGTGGCTGTGGTCCACAACTAGGGTTTCGTGGCATGTGTTATCCTCTGGAGATTTTATTGAGATGATTATGTGGAATTTGAGTATTATGATAATGAGGAGTACTTTAAAAAAATCAAGAAAGGAAGGTGTTAATTGTTGTTGAGACATGTCCCAGAAAATGCGTGTAATAGACCAACACAGAAACACATAAGGGAGGAAGTGAATGGAGAATACTTACTAAAGACACGAGGATTTCTTATAAACGTTGCTTCAGAGATTTGTGAAGATACAGAGTGAAGAAGAGTAGCTTGTTGAGTCACGCCAGAGAAGGCACAACAGACTCTGTGCACTGTGCACTTTAAAACTGCATAAGAGGAAATGAACACATTTACAATGTGAAAAACCATGGAAAAAAATTAAAAGCCAAATCTGGTCCTGTCTAGAGCAAACAGGGCATGACCATCTTTGAAGTTGTAATTTGTCTCCAGACCTAAAGCAAAGATCATTTTTGTGCAACTGAGAGGGTCTAATTACTCTGATTAATTATGAATTGTTTTCCATTTGCTTTCACTCTCCCTTTTCTTCTGTGTTTTGTCCCAATTCTCATTGACTGATTTCCCGTCTAGCTAGCAGGATGGTACAGAATGGTGGCTGGGATGTTTCTATTGTGGCAATGGTGTCAGCAATTTCCAAGAAACAGTGAATGGTTTAACTTTCTTTTTTCTCAGATCTCCATCTAATTTTTATCCCCAGCTTGTGTGTAAATAATTTATGTCAATAGTTCTGAGCTTAGTAGAGAAGGTGTTACTCAAATCTGAGGCATTGATTGAAAACCAAAGTTCTGAAGGAATGATAACCCCATCAAACAATTAGGGTAATTATAGTTATTGTTGAAAAGGATCTGATTGGTCTAAATTCTGGTAAATGGCTAATTAGATGTGTGAAGTCCAGCCATCTAGTAATTTGATAACTTCTTTAATTGCCTGGAAAAACACAAGTGGAGTTTGTATTATGGGGAGGTATTGCAATCCAGTGATGATGATTCCTGACAGCAAATATCAGTCACTAATCTCAGAAACCTCTTTCAAATGAGGAGTAGATCATGAAGATTTCCAGTCCTGGATCAGCTAATACAGTCTATTCCGATACTGTTGCTTGTGCATGATTGGTATATCTTGCTAAATACACCCACAATTGCAACTCTTAAGTTTTTGTCAATTTAGTTCAACGCAGGAGTTACCATGCTCCTAGCTGTATCCTGGTAACATTTTTAGACCAAAGGAAGTAGTAAATCATTAGCTATCTGCCTGCTCCTTCCTACGTGGCTGTCTCTGCCTGTAGCTCTGCTGTTCTTTTGTGGTTTGGGACAGGAAGTGAGGACCTCCTGAAATTTGCAGTGTTAGTGTAAAGAGGGGTAGGTATGTTACTCCAATGAGAAAATACTTCTAAAAGCTTCCCATGCTTCCCTAAAAGGCAGAAATACTGAAGATACATCTCTAAAATAGATTACATATATACCTGCAAAAGGTACCATGCAAAAGGAGTTTGTCTGTATTCCGTGAAATAGAGGTCCCAAAACAGTCTGAGTGGAAGTTCCCTTTGAAATGCTTCTCTTCCTGTCACTTCAGTTCTCTGTCTGAATGTGTGTGTAGTGTGTGTTAGTAGCAGATGGCATTTGCAGCACCTCGTTCACAGTTTTCACAGAACTGAAAAGGCAAAACATACAAAAAAAGGAGGATAGTATCTGTTTTATTCTTTCTCCTAAGTTGCACATACGTAAGGGTGGGAAGAACTCTGTAAGTGAATTTGTATGTGAGGATGATCTTTTAGCTACTTGCAGAAGATGACATAGCAGATTGGAGCTGGTTTTATCTCCTTTTTGTAAATACTTTTTTTGTGTGTGTGTGTGTGTGAAAGTTCAGAAATACTTCACTGATGAAAGATCTCTCTGTCTCTCCAGCTCTGGTCAATGGCAGTCAATTGCCATTTTTTTTCTATCCTCTCCTAATTTGTCTTTCTGTGTTTGACTCCTCTGGATCTTTTCTCCCTGCTGCTCTGCTTCCCCTAGTTACCATCTCGTTTTTGAACCCTTTCACTTGTGATGGGAAGCACGACCTGGAGCCTTCTTCCTAGCTTGATGGAGCAACACCGGCATCCAGTGGCCTTCTCTGTTCATCACAAGCTGCAATTCCCAGTATGGGAAAATTGGGGCATTGCTGTCTTGTTTGGGAGCCTAAATGAAAGCTGCTGATAAAAATCAGAAATGTTTAAGACCTGGTTGCCACTGTGTGCTAAGATATACTGTTCACATGAGTCCAGGTGTGTATATTGCCCTTTTTGGGGGGGGGGGGAGTTCCTAAATTGTGGAAGGCATTAGTACTACTGAATTGGATAGGAGAACAAATGTGTCAGGAAACCCACTTCTTTCTATGTGAAAAGAATTGATTTTTCCGAGATGCCTCTGAGCTCTTACTGGATACTGTATTTATTTTACCTGACTTGAAGTTTAACCAAACACTTATTGAATATTTGATGATACAACCAAAACAATCAGTAAGTAAGGGAAGAAAGGCGGTCCCTTGAGAAAGCCCAGAACCTTTTTATGGTGTTCAGATGGTGTTCTGTGATGTACATGTTACGGTATTTGTTCCTGTCTCTTTCACTGCAGCCATTTAGAGTGAAAACTTCTGTAAAAAAAATCTGCTAGCTATTCTGTGGACATTTGGTAAATGCATGGTAGGCTTGTCCTTTGAATGTTAATATGGGTTAGTGTGACAGAAATGATGGATATACTTACAGAAAAAAAATGCCTCTAATTTTGTTTCCTTCTGCCCAACATGGATGCTGTCCAAGATTTGTTTCCTTGCCTGAGCATAATCACTGTTTGATTATTTGGCTCTTTATTTCTCTCTTTCTCTCTCTCTCTTTTTTTTAACTGAATCTTTTATAAATCACTTCTGATTTTCTTGCTGTGCAGTCCTGGAAATGAGATTTTTTTTCCCCTTCTTGTTGCACATTTTAATTCAGCTCTCATGAATATGCAAATGTTTTCCTTCTGGTTGTGCTCTAATGAGTCATTTTAAAAATAAAAATATGTCTGATTTAAAGAGCACAACAACTGAACATATTCTTGTGCTGTATGTTAGTACAGAAGTCTTCTGTAAGTTTCTGTGGAGTATCTAGGCATTATTGCAAAGGAAATAATGAATAGTGGAAATAAGAATCTAGTATTTCTGTATAATGAATTGCACAGGTAATTGTAAAGAAAATTGTTTTAGAGGGGATGTAGACTATTCTTGTTTTTCATTCTTTAGTTTTGCAGAAAAGTTTCTACAGTATTTCATATATAACCACACCTGTTTGGAACAGAGGAGGCATTTTGGTTGAACTGGGAGATAGAGAAACCAGTCTAGTGAGCAAGAAGAGGTGTATTGTTGAATACTTAGAGAGGAAGCTTACTTACTGAGGAGGAGAGCCTTTACGCCAGGGCATTACACTAACTACTTGGTGAATATCACTAGTGTATCTAACAAGGCTGTCCTATAAATCACCTTCGTCTTTTCAGCAGAAAGTGCTGTTTGGCTCAGTATGTGTATGCGCTTGGCTTTGCAAGACCCTGGTTACATGGTGAATGTAATAATAAATTATTGTAGTGGGCAAAGGAATTACATGTTTGAAGGCTAGTGAAGGCAGGAAGAGAAGCAAACGGATTCACAGTCAAGGTAAATTGTGACTAGAAGGAGCAATGTTCTCAGTCATAGCAGGTTATTTGATAAAAATAAAAAACCCCAGCTTTTCTGTGTCTATGACAGCAGAGAGAAGATTACCTAAGAATAGACGAACCGGTCTTCCTGATGGTGTTTTCTCTGCAGCAGGAATCAACTTTTAAATAATTTGTAAATTAACATAGTTATGTTAAAGGCTTTGTTACTGGTTGCTACAGCTGCACTCACCACGTGCTTAGTTTTGTGGGTTTCATTGTTTTGATCTAGTGTCTATTCTAAAAAGTGTTTTTTACGGTGACTGTGCTATTTAATTGCATTTAGAAAATATTAATATTAATATATGGGTATGCTTATAAATATAAAACAATATAAATATAAACATACAACAATACATTTATATAAATTTGTAAATATAAAACAAAATATTTATAAAATATTGACAAAAGTAAACAGTTTTTTAAAAAAGAAAGCACAGAAAAATAATGAACAAACATTCATTCAGCTGCAAAACAGCTCATTTCCCATCTAGAAGAAGCTTTCTTAAAATACCTTAATACGTGGTGTTGTGTCAAAAGTATCTTTTTTGTTTTTATTTTTTGGTAGCCTCTTTTTCTTACAGACAAGTCTTTTGCATGATTCGCTTTGACTTTTTTGACTGCAGTATAATGTGGAATAAATTGATTTTGTCTTTTCACTAATCAGCTTGAAGACTTTGTAGACCACTGGATCTCAGGAGATCCAGATGCTGGCACCAAAGTGTGAGGAGAATTTAGAATAGGTGGCAGAAATAGTGGAACTGGGGCATTCTTTCTTGCTCCTTGTTTTTTGTGGTGTGAAAATATTGTGAGGGAACTTTAGTGAGAGATTTTGACGTGGCATTCAGAAAAGTGTACACAAGGCACAGGTTTAATATACTATGACTAAGAGGAATGTCCAAAGCAGAGAAGAATCTCTTTTTTTCAGAGACTATACCGTCTAGATTGTCATCTGGTATGGAATAATTTAGTCTTTAGTAGAGTATGTGCTATAGATCCTTGTGCAAGAAGAAGTGCTGATATGTATGTATGCTTTGATATACAGAAATGTATCTGTGATGGAGTGACATGTGTGCAATGGAATGAATGAATTTGTTGCTTTGATGTCAGAAGATGGTAATGTAGATTTAGCATCCTCTTCAAGATCTATAAAGCCATTAGAATTTAAATTTTTCTACATTAAAATCCAACCCTGGAAAAGTGTTTTGTTTTCATTATTTATGATAAGTTATGTAATATCAGCTCTGTGTTTAAGGACTTGGGCAGTTAGAAGCTCAGAAGTTCTTACTTCATTTGCTCTTGTATTTTAGTTTTAGGAGCCTACACAGTTAGGTGAAACGTCCTATTTAACTTTTACATGCCTTGTTTTGTCTTTTGCAAAGGAAACATTTAGGGGAGAAGAGAAATAAAGCATTGCTCCAAACATTTTAACTTACTCAAGAAATAGTGATGATTGTCCTTCTATGTTAATATTTTTTTCATAGAAGAAGAGTTGTTCAGTAATTTGTCCATATTCAATGAAACCTGTTTGAAGTGGCAGAGAAAAACAGGAAGACCTGGGGCACAGGGAATGTACACAGTAAGTGATGCAGTATTTAACAGTGGGAGAAGCTTTGTCGTGGTTAATTCCAGTGTGTCAGTAATGGGGATCTATTTTGGGGGGTTTGTTGGCAGCATAAGTTCTTGGCTTTTTCTTTCCAGTAAACTGCCCCAAACCCTCCATGTGGGTGTATGAGAGAGGAAAAAAACACATCCCTACCCGAACATCAGTTGAAGGGCTCAACAGTTGTTGAGGTCCCATTCCAATAAGACATTTAAATGTCTGCTTGAAACAGAAGAAAGCTTATAGTCAAATTACATCAAAGAGCTAAAGGTCACTTTGACGTAGAAAATAGTATACCACTTGTACTCTGTCCCTATCTCTGATATATAGTTATTTCAAATAAACAGCAAAGTACTTGCATGTACTAGACATAGCTTATTTTAGAAATGAAAGGTACATTGAAATATTGCATCTTACTCAAGAGATTCAATCATCTTATATTTAAACATTTTATAACTTTATTTCCTGGGAAGTGAAAGCAATCTTTAACTATTTTTTTTGTTTGTCACCTATAAGCATAAGAATAAAAGTTAAAATACAAATTCTCAGAAATAAAAATAAATACAAATTCAGAAACAGTTTGCTTAGTCAGGGTTATCTAAGTTGAAAACAATAGACAAGAATTCCCATATTTTGACAATAACATCATCCCAAGAAAGTTTGACTTTTCTGAGCATGCCCAAATAGGGAAAAAAGGGGGGGATTATTTAGAACTTCCAGAGGTGGGAAGCTAATATGGAAAACACGTTACAAGGTTAGATGTTAATTTAGGAAAACAACCTGTCCTTCTTCAGTGTTATAAACTGATGCATTGTTAATTTGAGTGCTTCTATTAAGTGCCACTTAGATGGAAAATACAATTTCCAAATTACTTTAGCAGTTCAAAACCAGTGCTTTCCATTGTACCCAATGGTATCTGGCAAACTGCAGATATCTGGCGCAGTGTGCTCCGTGCATTTGCTTGTACCTGAATTTAGCTCTTAGCAAGACGCTTCAGAACAGTTAAAACTGAGGCTGATGTAAGCATAGGTGCATGTGGTAAGCTCCATAATGCAGTGTGGCCTGCTTTGAGCTCAATTAGGTAAGCTTTGTCTGTCTCCTCACCTCATATAAACACCAGCTTTCAGTTTCACTGCCCTGAGCAAGATCAGATGAAAGCCTGGCTTTTGCTGTTGTTTGCCACTTGGTCTTGTAGCTGCTTCTGTAGAGCCTGGGGAGAAAAGTAGAAAAATGAACAGACAGTAGCAAGCGGATGTAATTTACATCTATATGCTGTAAACAAGTGAAAATATTTACTTATAGCTTGCTATTTGTATGTGAGGTGTTTTCAGGGTGCATATCATAGATTGCTTCAATTTGTTGTACCAATGTACATTTGTACATTGCAAATGTACAAAGCAATAGTAATCTTTTAGCAGACAGAAGAAATTAAGAATCTGGTTTATTAAGCCATCTTGATATAGCGAAACAGTTAGACACAAGTGTATTTTTTGAGGCTGGCTGGTATTCAAAAACAAGTTAGAATTAACTAGAATTAACCCTAATTCTCAAGGCTTGATTGAATTCTGAAGTGTAGAGAGCCACAACTGATTGCAAAATTGTTTTTGTTAATCCTTCAATAGTTTCGCATACTGGGCCAAAGATGGGATGAGAAGACATTCTCAGAGGCTGTGACACTTAACATCACTACAAGTGAAGATAATCCAGAGGTCTGCTTAGAACTCAGCTCTGGCACTAACTACCTGGTGAATATTACTACCATCTCTTCCACAAACATCACTGTTTCAGTTACAGTAACAGTTCAAACAAAAGGTAAATTGCGTTTTGTATTCTCTGTGACTTATAAAAGACATTACTCCAGTGCAGATCTCATTATTCAGAGTCTAGCAATCAGAATCATAGAATCATAGAATCAGTAAGGTTGGAAGGGACCTCTGGAGATCATCTAGTCCAGCCTTCCTGCTCAGCAGGGTCACCTAGAGCACATTAGACAGGGTTGCATCCAGGCGGGCCTTGAATATCTCCAGAGAAGGAGACTCCACAACCTCTCTGGGCAACCTGGTCCAGTGCTCCGTCACTCTCACAGGGAAGAAATTCCCCCTCATGGTCAGGCAGAACTTCCTGTGGTTACCAATGGTTCTGCAATAACTTTATTGCCATCAGGAGGGTTAAAATTTTAGATCTTCCTGTCCTTACATCCTCCCTAGATCTAGGCCAAATAAATCCTTTCTTGATTTCCAAAATAGAGTGCTTGGATTTTTCCAAAAGCCATTCTTGGGGGGAAACTGTTTATTTTTTAACTGTTTATTTACTGTGTTTGCTCATTCAAAATGAAATGAGGTTCTACCACCTGCTCAGAAGAGAATGAAAATAAAACTTACTTTGAGCTATTTGCATTCAATTCTGTTAAAGAAGGTGGGGTTTTTTTGTAAGGAGTTGTTCCATTTTTTATTGTCTCTGCAGTAAAGGAAGCTTTCAACAATGTGTTAATTTTTAATGACACCTGCTTGAAATGGCAGAGAAATATCAGGGGAGCTGATATGGAAGACAGATATTCAGTAAGTATTAATACACATTTTGAATCTGTGACTTTTTAACCTACCTGTTTCAATCATGTGTGCGAACAATCCTGTAATTTTTCAGACATTTATTGCTATCAATAGTCCTCATGCTAATAACATCTCTCTCTCAAAAAAAAAAGGAGTAAGGTTTCATAGCAATGTTCAAAAAAGAAATAAACCACCGTGTTTTTTTGTAGTCTCTGTTTCTTGGTTATTTTTCACCTGTTCAACTCTAATTTTATTTTGCCTTCATTGTCTGTACTTTCAGTTTGGTTGTTCCCAGGTCCGAACATAGACTGTTCCAGTTCCATAAAGTCAGTCTGTTCTGTCTTGTGGCATACCTTCTATCTTCTCTTATCCCAGTAGGGCATTTGTACATGAACTGTCTCTGCCAGGACTCTGACCACCTGCTGTTGTCTCTAATCTCCCTGTGCTAAGAGGTACTCAGGGATATATAAAGACACAGGATCGATTTAAAAGAAATAACGGCATATAGTTAAATATACCAAGCATTTTAGCTTTAATTATTAACAAAAAAAAGATCAAGAGAGGTCTTAATGTTAAATAAATAATTTTTTGATAGTTTAGGACATAAACAGTAGAATAATCACACACAAAATCCAACCAAAATGAAAAAATATGTCTGTAATTTTGCCTAGAACTGTAGCTCTCTGTAGGCAGATCCTGGGAGATACTTGGCATTCAGAACTCATTTTGACATAGCTGAAAATGACTTGATCTTGACTTGATCCTCGGTATTCAGCCACAGATGTGTGCATGTGAGTGCACTTTTGTAACTCATTACTTTACATGATAAGAATGCACTAAACTAAGTGTTTTTCAGCAGGCAAGCAAGACTCATGAGAATTATGTTTCTCATAGAAAAGAGAATAGGCTGGGAGGAGGAGGAGGGCAGCGTCAGAGCTTATCAACAAAAGGGACTGCACTCTTCATGGCAAAATTAGGAAGTATTTGAATTAGAATAATCATCAACACTTGATGTTCTGTATACAATGATGTGTGTTTCTTCTATTCATTCTCATTTAGAGTATGACATAAATGAATGCAAGTGATGTATTAAAATGTTGCAATTTCCATGCTGTGATCTTTTTTGTTACAGTTTCATGTGCAAGGCCAACGTTCTTATCAGAAGGAGTTCTTTCATGAAATGACCTTCAATTTTACCACATACAAGCGGGCTCCAGAAGTTTGTTTTGATTTGCAGCCAGGCACAAATTACTCTGTTAATATTTCTATGATAGCTTTGAATTTTTCCTTGCTGGTTTCCTTGACAACACAAATTACAGGTAGGTGCTGCCATTTATTTTATGTATGAAAGAACCCATAAGGTGCAAGAAACCCATGTGAATATCATTGTTGATCTCCGTTTTATAATACCATCTTTTAAAAAGCTCATTCCATGCTCAAAATACTTGTTTTCATTGTTTCATTGTTTTCAGAGGTTTCATACTGTTAACAGTCGTAGTCTTGAATGTAGAGAGAAAGGGTGAGGAGTACAGTGTGTTCAGTGTGTTTCAGAGTGTTACTTTGGCACAGCAAGAAAAAGATAGGTTGGTGAGTGAGAAACAAGGCCGGTATGTGAGAGAGCGTGGTTCAGTTCCCAGTACTACTAGAGAGCAGGTCACTTAGATTCTCAGTATCAGTTCTCTCCACTGTGAAGTGGAGATCATAGTGCAATCATACTTCATATTAGTATTTGAGACAACAGATATCACCAAGGTCAGTGAGGATCTGTCATACAAAGAGACCTCAGATAGTACCTTCATCTATAATTGGCAGAGTGCAAAATGTAAAAGATTTTTTACCAAAAATGTCATTCTAGGGAGTTTCAGTTTCAGTACTTTGCAAGATGTTTTTACTGCACCAAAATAGGGTGATAAAGGTCATCTGTAATTTTTTAACTCACTTTTGTTTAGAAAAGTTTTGTGCTATCCCTATATTGTCAAACTTTCTGCATTAGTTTATTACTATTACAAGATGAAGTGCAGGCTTCTGTGATAGCATCAGTTCTTCAAGTTTGTGTAACAAACAGTTGGAATAGGAAAGAAACCTTACAAACTTTCTGAATATGTATATCTATGTTCAGTCACTAGAGGGAACCAATCATCTTCTGACAGCTTATGAAGAACTGAGGATTAGATTTTGTGGTGCTTCTTAATTATTAATATTACAGAATTTTGAATAGTAAATCTAAGTTTTTAAGCCTCATGAATGACAAAATATCTCTCTCTTGTTTTCTAACGATACTGTTTAGGATATATAATGATCTGGATGATTTTTTACCTGGTTACAGTAATGACTTGGTAATTCATGCTCAGAAGTTTCCTAACTGTCACTTGAAAGTAGTGCCTTGCTCATGAGTCTTGTAAAACTAATAAGCTGTCCTAGAACTTGGTTGATGGAGGTAATCTTGTAGTCAAAGTAAATGCATTCCTCCTGTACGCTGCCATCCTGTCATACTTCCTAAGATCTGCAGGATTGCGTCAGGTCATTTACTCAGAAGCACTCTAGAGAGTATTTTGCAGCAGGTGTTGTATAAAGTGGTAATTGTGACATGGCAGCTGGCATGTTTCTCTCTCAGCTGAGTTAATGCTTAATAAATACACATCCATGGTTCCAGCGAAGTCTTAACATAAAAATTAGGTCATTTCCATTTTGAAAGAAGCACCTACTACACAGACCATTTTACTTCTGGTAAGAATGATGATATTTATGTCACCATAATTTTATAGATCACGTTTCAATATTATAAAATTATTCACAATACTATAAAATTGTGTACTTCCTTTTTTCAATGAGCAATAAGAAGTAGGTATTGCTATGTCATTAGGAATCTTCCTGCAAAACTTGTGACACACTCCCTATCATGCTTTTTTAATGCCAGCCAAAAAGAGAAAGTAGGGTTTTTTGTGGTTGAGTGAAAATGAAAAAGCCAACAGAGATCATGCTGAAAAGCTCATCAGAGGATGAAAGCCAGAACAAAACATTGACATTTTATAGCTATTTCAGCTGATCTGATATAAAAAGGAAGCATTTAAAATAATTCTCCTGGCAATGTCCCTTTGACTTTTGTACCTTCTGTTTGGTGAGTTGCATTATCTTTATGAGCAACTTAATTTAAGTAATAACTATTTTAGCTTTAGAATAGGTATGCAATTTCCTTCTTCTTTTTCCAGTTATTTTGCAATAAAAATGCTATTAAACCAGATGTCTGTGTTTTAGTGGTGAGTGGAATGATCTCAGTTTGTCTGTCAGCTTAAGCCTGAGGAGTATCTTCCAGTTTTGGTGATTTTCTGGCTAAAGGTATGCTTAAAGCTTAGAGGCTCCAAGGAAGTTGAGACTGATAGATATGTTTTACTATTACTGTACTGGAAATAGCCTTTTTTATTGTCTAAAGTTTCTCTTCACAAAGGCACATTCAGCTTGTCTGTTTCCCCAGCTAGGAGTTAATCTATATTCTGTTAAGTGCCTTATCTCCTTGGCTTCAGCATACCACTCGTGTCAGTCTGAACTGAAATGCTGTGAGGAGACGTGTCCCAGACAGTTGAATGAACGCTACTGAACAGACTTCATTCCCTGACAGGGATGGCCATCTGTGCAAACTATTAAGAGTGTTGAGGAATACATTAAGCTTGTAGAGGAATACATCAAACTTGTAGAGAAAATCTTTGTTCTAAAAGGAAGATTTCTAAATATATGTTAAAAAGGCTATTCCTAGGTGGGATAACAATCCTGAATGAGAGGACCCATTATGATTATGCCCACAGTTTTTCTGAAGAAAATGCCCAAGAATTTGGGACCCAGAAGCCAGCTTCTCTCCTGACAAGTAACATCATTTAAAAATAGTTCTGTGTTGAGCATGTAGTTGTTTTTGCTCGTCATCTTTTGGATGGTAAATATACTCCACCAAATGCTTTGTGGATCATTGAAATTCTGCTCCTTTCATATTTCCAGTAACAGGCTTCTCACACAGCCTCTTATGCCTTCTTAGCTTATTTTAGACAAGCTCTCAGCACCTGTCTACTCAAGATAGGAAATTGAGTCAATCGTGAAAGATAGTTAGGCAGTGATTGCGCTGCAGATATAAAAAGATGATAGCAAGACTGTCTTTTAAGCAAGAGGAGTTTGTGTCTGCTTCCAAGGGAATGAAGGAGAGTGTCTTTTGGGTGTACTTTCTCATTCATTGTGTCTGTGAGGGTTACATGTGGATCTGCTGTTCTTTCCTTTTGTGGGAATTCGTGAAGGCATCCTCAGACAAGCCATTGCTCTTAATTTCATTAATTTGTTTTCATGTGTGTATTTAAGAAGTTTATAACCACTTTTGAGTGTTTGAAAAACAGAAAAAGCGAAGAAAGAATGATATTAAGTAAAGTGAGTGATGTAGTAACAGATTGATGCCAAACTGTGAAACTTCAGGTAACAAACAAGCAAGTTTTTTTTTGTGAATTTTCTTAATTTATGAATAAAATGTATATGAAAGGCAGGGGTAATTTTTCAAACATAACTGATAATGGTAATTCTTGGGTGCTTGACTTGAAAACTGTGAAAATGGCCTGATTTTCAAATATTTCATCAAAGATCATCAGTTTCTGAAAGCAAGCCTTTCTCACATGATTCAGATTCCTCATTCAGAATTCAGAATGATATTTAAAAATCTCGATCTATAGTATCACTTATTCCTGTTTGTTGCTATTTATCGTGTGCTATCACAGAACTAACATATTCCCTTCTTAACAAAGGTAGCCAATCAAATATTCCCCTTCCTTCCCCTCCCCCTAGAAAAACCTGCAGCACCATGAAGGGTAAATAGGCTTCAAAATCATTGCTTAAAGATGACAGAATATTTTTCTGAGCAGCATTCACCAATGAATGATGAAAAAAGAGGCAGTAAACCTGGATTTTTAGAGAATAACAGGCAAAATGTGTAGATTTGAGACATACTCTGTAAAACAGAAGGGGAAAGCTCTTGGAGCCAGCATCATGAAAGCGGTCTGCACAGAACCACAGAAGTGTGGCGGAAAGTGTGTGTATCAGCATGTTTGTTTAGTTTTCGGCTTTCAGCATCCTGAAATCCTCATTTCATTTTCTGCCTCTCACTACAGAAAGCAAACAAACCCTCTAATTATCATTTTTCAGTCTATTTCTTTTGATAATATCTTTTCCATCACATGCAGTTCTACAAGAAAGACTTACTTTAGAAGGTCTTGCTGAGCTGCTGACGTCTTGTCAGACTGCAACCTCGTAAAAGGTATTTTCAAGGATCTTTGCCAGGATTGTGAAAAGAAGAAAAGAAATCAGATTTTCAGGCTCTATTTTGCTGAATAGATGTGCATGTGTCATCTCCTATCATCTTTCCACTCTATCATTTTATCTTCATAGAGTAGGGCTTCTATCTCAACTTGGCTTCATTGCAAAAGGGGAGTAGTGGATTGGAAGAGAGTTAATGTATGTGCTTTCAATTTAATATCCTTAAACAGAACAACTTCTTCAACTGAACAACATTAAAATAATTCAGATTGAATCTACTCAATAGCTTTACTTTGGGATAGATCTTTATGATGGGTATGAAGAATAAATTTTTGGTCTTTAGGATGTTAATTGTCTACTTATTTAATATGCGCAGTTGGGCTAGTCTTCTGTGGTTTGGAGCTGATTCCAGTGAGCTAATACATCATGTGTGCAAGACAGAAAAAAATCTGACTGTTAGAAATAGAATCTTTGATTCTGAATTACTGAGTAGGAAAGACTTACATTTTCTTCCTGTAAAACATTCATATTGGATTCAGTGACACTTTCTCCTCTTCATTTTTGCTTAGAATCAGTGTGCATTTCTACTTTGTGCTATGCTTACAACTCACACGTATTTTCATTTCTTGCCTATTTGTATGTGCACCTTCCAGTGGTTTTAGGTAGGTTTCACCTCTGGTGCCCATGTGTCTCAGACAGTTAAAGTAGTTCCTATGTCTCTCAGATACTATTGCTTTTGTTTTAGTCCAGGATATACCTTCATGCTATGTACTCATGTATGCGTATCATCTCTCTCTCATATGAACATGTAAGTCAGAAAGAAAACTCACCAGCACGGTTTAGAAAGTGATTTGAATTAGAGAGGTGAATTTCATTGCACAATAAGTGCAGTCTTATAGAGGGCTTTTCATGCACTGCATGATAGATCAGGTAGAGAAATCTGATTTGTGTTTGTGCCCTGTGTGTACGTGTACATGTAAAAGATCTATTCCTGTTCTGCTAAAATGTATAATGGAAAAAATTTAAACTCATTCTTTGACAAAGGGTGTTCTTCAAGGACTGAAAAAGGAGAAGGAAAAAGCAGATTTACTTTCCAGTGAGGAACTGAAAGGTTGGGCTATCTGGTGATAAAATAGCTCTTCTACTGCAGCAGCATTTCATATATTCCAACAGAGACAATCCGTTGCAGTGTGCAGCTTTGGCACAATATTGCAGGGAAGCAAGTTTCTGGTTTGTACGGTGAGGAAAGGGAAGTGATTAAAACTTGAGTGTAGATATTATTTTTATGTACGGGAAAATAAACTGCCAGTCCTGTAAACATTTTTATACCAACTTTCGTGCCTGCACTTTGCATTTATGCAAAGACTGTTCAAATGTGTATTTAAGTTTATGTAACTCAAATTTTCAGTTATTTTTCTGACTTTTCTCATGGTAAGAATTTTTTCATAAATATCTGCCATGACCAGTCATGTCCATTCCAGTCACCTCTATCATTCTGTTTACAAAACTCTTGATATAGGTGATCCAGTTAATTCTGTATAACCACTGCTTTGCCTGCTGACCAAAATTCTCATTTTTTTTTTTTTTTTCCTTTGGTATGAACTGGAAGCTCTTTATTACTGTTTCAGGTAGTCTTTTACAAATTTATAGTTATGTACGTGCACCTACCTTTATGCTATCCTCCAATGTAGGCAAATTATTATAATGTGAAACTATTTAGCATAATTTGCATTGAATAAAATGAGTGAAATGTTAACAGGAAAAAAGAAAAACAAATTAGAATAGACTACATTGGGGAGGAAGATAGACATTTTTCAGTTAAGAACGAAAGTCTGATATTAGTCTGGTATAAAGTCCTGGTATTTCCCTTTCTTAAAATACAGTATCTTTTTATTAAAAGAATATTTAAGTGATCGTTTTCTGCAGATGGGGTCTTGATTTCTTCACCTCCTCTTTTCCCTTCCTTTAGTAATGGTTTTATGCAAGTTAAAAATCTCTCTCCACTCTTTAGTAAAGCCTTTATACTGTAATATATACATTAAAATTAGCTGCTTTTCAGACAGTATACCAATAGTAAAAAACTTCTACTGACTTTTACTTTTTTTGTACAATTTACATGAGTGCTTTTGACTTCCTTGTTTTAAAGTTCAGTGAAAAAAAAATTGAGATGTAAAGCCCTCACATAGGGTTATTTCATAAGAATAACCCTTTATTTACAAGAAATTAAAATCACAGTAATGCCATTATTTCAGCTGTTTACGATTAGAGCTTGGCCTTAGGAGGAATGCTTAATTTGACTTCCCTGAACTTGGGAAGGGTTACCATCTGGTAGCTTCATGGCTTAGTTCCATTACTATTTTTAAAGCATTATCATCAGCACAAAGTGACAAAGGGAAACATTAAATAGGGCTATGCTGGAACAAAACAAAGGAAATCTGCTAGATACAAGACATTCAGTTTAACAGATTTTAGTTGTGTGTATCAATGTATAGAGTGGGATAGACACGTATACATTAATTTTTTTTTCACTCAAACATGTTTAGGAAATGTTACAACCTTTCTTGTCTGCATTACATATTTAAAGGTAAATAAATAGCACAGTATTGTTTCTGGGTCTTCAGAACCATGCGTAAGGTCATATGACAGGAAAGGCATACATTTCTTGTTATCTCTACCAGGGAATATCATGAAAGTACCAATATTCCTCACATTGTGCCAGTTTGCCTGTATAGTGCTTGGGCTGCAGCAAAAACAGTATCTGCAAAAATTAGAACTATAAAACAAGAAGTAAACAAAACATTTGCAGGATTAGAGACAAAAATGTAGCTTTTCCATTATGAGATGTTTTCATAAGAACAAATAATGAACTGCTTCCCACGTGCTAGATATTTCTGAAGAGTGACATCACAGTGTAACAGCAAATAGCCTTTTTCTCCAAAATTGGGGCATGCACAGTTTTCTTGTGTTTTTAGTAATGCTAGGCACTTCCTGGCATGCATTTCTGTCCTGTGGCTTGACCTTACATTCTAAGGGAGACTCAGCACATGGACTCTTATCATAGAAAATGAGCTTCACAATGAAATACCCAAGCATTAGCCACCTAGTCTTACTATGATGAGGAATTTTGAGAGGGAAACACTCTCAGCATATATGTTTGATAGTGCTGCTACAGGTGTTGGTCTGTTCTGCTGATGAAGAGTTATAGTAATACCTTTAGCGAAGGCTACAGGCTAACAACACCTAGGTGGGCTAGAGAATGTTGCTTTCTTCTCACAGTCCATGTGGTGAGGGTTCTTCATCTGTATATAGCATTCCCAACTCCTCCGCAACAAGTTCTGCATGGTATTATTTTGTCTGTGTGAATTTTTAAATGTGGACATTCTGAGACTCTCATAGCAGATTTATTTTCGGCAAAAAATAAAGTTCTTTTTTAAAAAATGTGAAAATTCTTTTCATTTGTTATTTTTATTATTGGTTTGGATTATTGTGATTTGTTTACTCTTCTTATTAAATAGGCAGTGAGTTTTGGTTGTGCTTGACGTTTTTAAATATTTGTATTTCTTATCAGCAACTAAAAATGGCAAAAGACTCCAAGCTTTAAAGTCACTGTGCTTTGCAGATTTTACTTCCTTCTGCTCACTTATTAGGGCTGTCAGTGGTGTTCACTTTCATGTTTTGCATAATTTCTGTTAAATTCTAGAAAAGAAAAAAAATACTCTGTTATGAATTGTAGCAACTGTTTTTTTGCCCCTATTCCCTCTTGCACTGCTTGCCTGAAAAATAATGCAAAGCTTTGCTTGCTTTTCACATTCTAGCTGAGATTTGCGAAGAAATCCCTGAGCTTTCCTTGGGAATTGGAAGATTCCCAAGGGAAATAAACTGAAGCATTTCCTGGCTGTACTGGCTGCCAGACGAAATACAGACGTGAGAAAGGTACCAGTTAAATCTACCCTGATGGAATATACTTTCCTATCTGGGTGCCCACTGGCAATATCTGTGCTGAGGAACCTTGAAGTCAGAGGAAAGTTTTCATGTCTTAAGTTATATTTGCTTAAATTTGAAAGATGCAAAGGGCATAAAGGTTGGCTCTCACATATTGTTCAGACTAATAGTCAATATGAAATATCATTTCCAACATCAGCTATAAATACTGTCTATAAAAGTTAAGCTATTTGTATTTATAAAAAAGATTGAAGAGACCTTCCAAAGTAAAGACCATTTCCTATTCTTGTAGGCAGCCATGCTGTATGCTTCATTACATCACGAAATTCTATTTTAAAGGATTTGTGTCCTGTCTCCTGCTAGAGAAAAGCTTCTGTAGAACATTATGGCTTTGCTGAATACAAATCTTGTTCTTATTTAAATCCTGAACATATTCATGGCTAGTTTTCTCACTGGTAGTTTCCCCAAATGTGGTTTTGAAGAAGAACTGGTAAAGAAAACTACTAGAGGAATTAATTTGGCTCAGTAAGCTTTCAAGGGGTTCTCTTAAGGAGGATTTTTACCACAAACAAGGCAGACTTTATTTTCCTTTGGTGGTCTATGTATGGCCTGTTGTCTTTATATTGGGGCATATTTAAGTTGTTCATTTCCCTCATTGGTGTTATCTGCTCAAATCTATTTAAAGCGGAGCTCATATAGGCTCTCAGATTTCATTTTGGTGGGCTACAAAGATAAGTCTTCAGCTCCCTCTGGATATTTCTTGTAGTATCTTGTGCACTGATTTGACTTAGCTTTTTTGGACTGGTGACTGAAACTCTAGGCAGTTGTGAAATGATTGCACCCAGACTTTCTGTAACTGTGTTGGTACTATTCCAGTGTTACTGAAATTAATTTGTTATGCTTTTTAGAAATGCCTTTTCCTTTTTATCTGTTACTATTTTGGTGACTGACACTCACTGGTATGTTCCTACTACTACTCAAACAATCTCAAGGTATATAGCAAAAAATTCTTGTTAGTCCCCAAGTACATCACCTTGTACTTTATATTGCTGAATTTCATTCCATTTTTCCAGAATACTACCTCTCATGGTCATTCGGGGTTTTTTTATGTAACATCCCCATACAGCTTTAGTTTGACACTGAGTCTGACACTGAGCAGCAAAATTCACCTGCACACACAGAATTTGTACCATTAGCATTAAGGAAAACACTGGTCTTAGTACTGATTTTGTTTAATCTTGGAGGAACTCCTCTAATAACTTCCCTGCAGCCCAGTATTTGTACTTTCAGCATGTTGTATGTTGCTAGCTCCCTGTTTACTAGCTGTTTACCCTCTTTACTGCTTTTCTACCAATGCTGATTTTCTGTTGCTGAGCTAATGATTTTCTGTGCATCAGCTTGTGTTTCAACTACCCTATTCCTGTTATTATTTAGTCACATATGCCACCAAGCAGCTTGATAGGCCAGTTTCAAGCAGCCTGGTTGTACCTGTGAGTGGCTGTGCTAGTTCTTTCAGACTTGTGGGATAGTAGCTTTCTTCTCAGCTGGACATACTGAAGCTCTTTCATTTTTGCTTCCAGGCTGGTAGTGATAATTTCTATTACCGTAGTACGGGTCTCTCTCCGTGTACAGCCATCATCATTGCTATTGAAATTGGAGGAAGAAGTATTTATGTGGTTTTGGTCCTGATGCAAATTCATCTGATACAAATTAGAGCTCTGTATCCAAGTCCAAATTCAATTTAAGAGGATGAATGTTGCTGGCTGACTATGAGCAATAACTGAGGAAGTTGCCTTGTTAAAAGTGTTTTTGGCCCTAATAGATTCTCATTTATTCATCTTATTTCATGTAGTGGTCCTTGTGCCCAGAGGTTCATCTTCCGCAACCATTTTGGTTACTCTGATAAATAATATTGCTTCTCCCTACAAGTCTTTCGTGTGTCATTTCTTTATACTCCATCATCATTCATGGATATTTCTGTTTTTCCCAAGTAGCACATGTAGCAAAGGATTTGGAGTTGCCATGCCGTCATGTTCATTATTTTTTTTGATCAGGTTCCTTCTGTTGCCTGTAGGCTTGAGCCACTGAGGTTTGACATTCAGTTAATAGAGAAAGTTTGAAGAAAAAAAATAAGCTAGGAACTTTCATGCTTGAAATATTTCTGTAGCCCCTCTGAAGTTTTGATATTTGTTTACTTTTTAGATCCCCCCTTCCCAGATGTAGAATTTGTTACTGCCAAAGGTTCTGCGCCCTTGCTCAGACTCCGGAAAGTGGATGATCGAAATGGCCCAATCAGGTTTGTCTCTGTGCACTCTTTACCCTCTTAAAAAACATTCCACAGATTTATGTTATTTATATATTGGAGCTTTTTATTTGGGTTAGGTTATTTTTTATTAGCAGTGGGATAAAACTGAACTATAACTCCCAGTTTCACCTCCCTTGGCAGGATAGTATTTGGCTGCAGACCCATCCCCAGTTTCTGGATCAAAATTCTGTCCTTAATCATTCTGAGTTTTCACTGATATTTTTCCTTTAAATACAGTGAAGTCCCACTAGATTTTTATTGATATGTCCAAGAGCAGTTCTACTCTTGTAATTTTTCTTTTCCAATGAACTCATGCATCCAATAAAATTATTTTCTAGAAGCCAGAGGAAATGAATAACAAAGTCTGTTTTTTTCTGCATATTCTGAAGTACTATGTTCATATTATAGCATTACTGCCAACATACATATTTTGGGGAAGAGATAAGATTTACATCTTAGAATGTACTGTTTATTAAGGGAGAGAAATGGTAATTTTAACTCACATTATACTGAAGTAGAAAATATTTAAAAGCTAATAATATACAAGCAAATGACTGATGTAACACTTCTGAGAATTACTCCTCTTATGTTAGAATACCATAGGCTAAACACTGTTTTGAGAGGTCTAGGAACAGATTTAATGTCTTTTGGGGGGGGATTAGAACCTCTCTGTCTTGCAATAGAGAAGGACTTGCTTCTGGGAAATCGGTGACAATAGTTTTCAGAGGCCAGTTATGTATTCTGTTTTATAAACAATCTTATGTGTCAAATGAGAGCTGCAAAAGGCATCCTGTAGAAACTGAGTTTGATGCTCTTCTCAAGTTAACATGGAGTAACATATAAGATTTATGTGCATGTGATAAAGGGAACCTGCCTTAAATCATGCATGCATTGATCTTTGTACAAAATGCTATGGAACACATACTGAGAGAAATATTGTGATAAAAGAAACGTTCACACTGGACATTGATGATTAAGAATAGTTAAGAGTCTACAGGCAGAAAACAGAAAATGGAAATGTAATGAATATCTGATGCTTAGTACATTGAGTGGAGGGCTAAAGTTTTTTTGTTGTTGTTGTTTTACTCTAGTTTTTATCAGGTGATTGTGCTTCCCGTTGGTTTGCAGAGCACTTTTATTTGTGATTCCTTTGCTGCTGCAACTTTCTTTAGCAACACCACTGACACTGAGGGATATGTCGCAGCTGAATTTCAGGCCAGCGATGTTGCTGATAACATGTCAATCGCTCTTGGAGACAGACATTACTACGGAAAGTTTTATAATGCTCCTTTAAAGCTGGGAAAAGAGTATTCTGTTTTTTTGAGAATAATAAGTGAGTGGAATAAGGTAATGGATATTTTAAAATCTTTTTATCTATAATATTTATCTAGTCTTTGTATGTAAATCCTTTGTATCTGTGGAAAGAAATGTACCTGTGGAAAAAGGAGAAAAATGTTAGCTTCATGTTAAATTTTTATGTTGTTGAAGTATCTGTAAATTGACAGAATGAGATTAAATCTGAAGCATCTTTAAACAACTTTTGTAATTGCTTTTAGATATTCAGGTTGTTGGAGTAATTTTGGATGTCCCAAGGCAAACAATGGAAAAAATTAAAAATGAAAGGCCAGCTTTGCCCTCATTAGTGAAAGAGAATTGTATTGAGAAATCCGAAATTACTGCCTAGCAATGAAGAATTCTCTCATTTTTGAGTTGAATGTTCTTGAGTAAAATATTCTACTTCTCCAAGTAATCAAGTAAATATGCATTTTATCATGTGTGTTACATTCCAAGAAACAATGAATGTCAACTCCAGTTCCCTTGTGGAAGGCTTGCTGGAAGACATACTACTAACATAACATTTTTGGCATTTTAAGTTAAACATGCATTTTAATCAGAAACAAAGCATCTAAAATATGTAATTCTCTTAGCTGTTCCATGCTTCAGTGTCTTTCTTCCCCTGCTGTCATTAAGCCACTATTTCTCCAGTCATTACTCATCTCACTGGTCTATAGCTGACATATTACGGCTAATAGAGATCGCAGCAGCAGGTAGTTTTTCCCAAGTGAAGCAAGTGAGAGCCTTTTCAAGGTCATATTTGTCTTAAATATCAAATGTAAAAAAAACAAAACAAAACATCACACAAACAGTGCACTCTGCCTCCCCCCCCCCAAAAAAAAAAAAAAAAGCTCTTTGAAATTAAAAGAGAGTTTTAGGGTCTTATGTGTAAGCATAAAGCAATGTGGCAAGGCAAAAACTCATCTGTGAGTCACTTCTAAATCTCTGTGGCTTTGGAAACTTATACACAAAACTTAGTAAGTAAAAACAACTTCTAATAAGAAACATAACTCTGCCTCAGTCCAAGCCAAATGAAATAAACAAGTAAATACATGTCATTTCTGTACTGATATCTATTAATGTGTGCATCGTACTTTTTATACAACATCTAATTTAACTTTTTAATAGCATAGATAGGATGGTTCCTGATCCTGATATAAACCTGTCATCTATCATTAATTTCTGATTAATAGTCTAAAGAAATCAACACAAAAATACCAATTAAAGGCACTCAGTTCATAAATAGTGTTAAGTTATCCCAAAATATCCTGGAATTTGGTATTATGTATGTATTTTTCAACAGAAATTACTTGGTGAAGCAGGATTACTGTATGAGACAAATACGTATCAAGTTTAGTCTCATCAAACTCTCCTAAGTACTTCTTTGAATCCAGTTTATTATTTCTCCTAGAGTTTTACACATTGGTATCCCTGGCCCTTTCCCTTCAGCTTTTTATAGTGCAAGGAAACATTTTATATTGTTGTTTGTCTTGAGGCTTTTCTAGCACCAAACAGAAATTGCTTATGCATCTCTGCCAGCTCTTTGTTAAACTGTTCCTAAGTTATATTTTACTTCTCTTTTATGTAGATAATTGTCCAAAGTTTTTATCTCCAGCATTGCCAGGCATATTTTCTAGGCCAGTCTCTGATTTAATGGAATATCTGTTACTTGTAGAAGTGACAATTCACTTCCTTCCATTTAGAATGCATCAACTCTTAATATACACTTTCCTTTATGTTTTTTTTGTTACTAGATGAGTAAATGAAGTTGCATTATGTTATATGGAAATAGTTATTGGGTTTGCAAAGACCAGGCAGCTTTGGTTCCTCATTTTCTTTCTTTGAAATGGGACTTAAATCTATGGCCTGAAGGTGTTGGTTATTCTTCAGTTTTTTTGCTGGTACATTTGTGGAATTGTTAGTATTAAAAAATTCCACAAATTGAGAATTCAGATTTGAGGATTGTTCAGTTTTCAGCGTTTCTGAAACTCTGTTTATTTAAGTGACTGAATTTTTATTTAAGAACAAGCATTTAAACATCTGGTATCTTTTTAAATTCAGTTTTTTAATTTATCCTCAATTATTATTACATGTAAAGTTTGCATTTATCTAGTATGTTTTATATGTGAATACATTTCTATTTGGATACAGATATATTAGAAATGACATCATAGAATAATAACTAAGGTTGCCACTATTGTACTTCTATTTTCTGGCATCCTCCTAAGACCTTCTGTCTTGTCATCCCTTCATGCTAAGAGCTACAAAATCAAGGCTAGGTTGTGACTTTTTCCTTGCTGTTATTTCTCAATATCTCTACTGTATTTTCTTTGAAGTAAGAGTGGGAAAATAAGTTCAGATAAAATTATAAGGAAATGGTTGAGATAAATCAAACAATAGAATCACTTATTTATCCTTTGCTTAGAAAAGATTTGGAGGTTTTCAGAAAGCTGTCTGTTGTGCAGTCTTTGCTTTCTGATTAATTTTCAAAATAAAGGATTTAAAAGCTGTATATTTTAGTTGTGCAAAATGTTCATGTGTGTTAAAATGCTGGTTATATGATCTTCTGCTAAGGAGCATGTTGGAAAAGCACAAGGAAAGAAGTCAGAGTGGAGTTTAAACTGATTTGAGAGTAATTTCTGTAACACAACTTTCTACAACCTCAGTGTTGGGATCAGCTTTTCTGGAGCAAACAGTGTATGCATACAACAGCAGTGAGAGTTGTCTATGAGAAGTAATTTTAGTACTCTATTCTATTTTTATTTATTTATTTATTGTGACATACAGTGTTTCAGTAAAAAAACTAAGAGCTTTTTAGAAAATTAGAATTGAAATAACCTGAGCTGGGATCAAAATCTGTTAAATCAGCTAAAAGAAAAGTGTATGTGCAGGGGAAATTGTCTCCTCTGTTCTCCAGAAATCTTTTAACTACACAGCTGTGAAAGATTTCTAGCTCCTGTTTAACTACCCAGGGAAAAGCAGAATATACAGACCAAAATAAGGACTTTAAGCTCCATGGACATATTCATGCACAAAAAAATACTTGAATATTTGCATGAGTAATATGACTGATAACTTTCTGAGAAGGTGTGGGCATTTACTTTTGTTACCAGCTGCTAATTTGTCAAAGGAAGGGTGCTATAATTTGACTTGGTATCAAGTGCAGGTTAATGAACTTTGCTGGTGAGGTTCCTGGGAGGTCTGTAACTTCTTGCCAAGGCAGAGAAAGACCAACTTACTGCAAACCAGAGTGTGCCAAGGAGGTAGCTGTTCCAAGATGATGGCACTTAAATAAGTGACTGCTAGGCTCTGGCATTTGGCTGAGTTTTTAAATCCACTCCTTATTCTTTTTTCTTCCTAGCTTAATAGGAAGGTGTTTTTCAGTGTTCTGTATTTTTAATTAGCAAGAAAATTTCATTTGAAAGCCTTTTTAAGAAACACTCATGTTGCATGATTAGACATGCAGACACAAAAAAGGGAGATTAAGTAGACAAAGGTGATCTTGTACTCTTGTACAAATAGTTTGTATCTTAAGTTTTAATTTCAGGAAAACATACCATTATCCAGAGCAGCATATTATATTTTGCCAGAAGTTTTCATAAGCAATGCGTGTATACATACTCTGTGAAAGTCTGTGAAAGTCATTTAGCAGGAAGGTCCATATAGAAGCCCTCCAAAAACAAACTTCCCAGTAATTATACAACAGAAGATAGATCTTAGAATACAATGGGCACATGCATGTGTTTTTATGTGTATATGAGTATGAAAAAAAGGGGAAATAAGGTATACAGACACTAAGACTTACTGTAGAAAAACTAACTTGTTAAACAGTTCAGAAGAACAGTCTTGAAAAAGATTTGTTTAGTCACTGTGAACATTAACTTCTTTAAGTATTGTATAACATACTTTAAAATCAATAGGCATTAGCATGTAGTCATAACTACAAAAAATATTGTGTGATGTGGTATTTGAAAACCATGTAATTAAGTACTGTATTTCAGCATATATACGCTATGCAAGAGTTAGTAAACACATAGAGTACACATAGAATTAGTATAGCACGTTCAGGCTTATTATTTCCTAATTTCTGAAATTTTAACATTTCAGCTTCAAAGATCCTTTCATGTCACTTATATGCATAGGTTATAGAAAGAAAGGAGGAAAAGAGTAGAACTAGGCTTTTATCGAAGCCATCTGTCTCATCTTTCCTTTAAAGTTATGATCTTCTCAGAAAACATAGGTGCTGTTACCAGTTGTGGAGAGGGAGGAACCATTCTCAATACTAATAAAATTCAGTGTTTTGTGGCTGACTGATCAATGAGTGACTGCCTGATGAGAGTGCAAATGATGGCAATTCCCCTATTCAGAAACAGTGATTTTTTTTATGTTTTCATTTTCAGGTGAGAACACAGTCCTGTGCTGTTTGGGCACAAATTAAAAGTAAGTCCATCTTTCCTTCACTGAGAAAACAGAAGTCAAAGCCTGTCTTGGCATTATCCCAACATAAAATTAATAATTGTTGTGGCTTTTCTTTCATTCGTTATTACTAATCAATTCACTTTGAGGACTGTAAATGTTAGAGGGAGAAATTTTGCTTTGCATTTCTGTATTTAGAGGACAAAGTTTTCAAATGAATTCCGCACCTTCATTGTAATTGCTCTTTCTAGGCATCACTTCCATTTACAGCACTGGTCTTGTGATCATCTTCTTCTCTATCAAAATAAAAGAGGAAATAAAAGTTTGGGGTATAAAAGATTTGAAGCACAAATGTAATAAATGTAATTTTAGATAAATGTAATTTTAGAAGCTTGTTTTGAAAAATACAAATAAAAATAGAGAAAAAATATCCTTTCTACCATGTTAGAAGGAACCATCTTTACCCATTTCATCATTTTACAATAAAAGGCAAATATTAGCCTCTCTTGACAAAAAAAAAATGGCACCCTCAGAGTCCCCTACAAACTCTAGCTTCTATTTTTGAGTTGAAAGACCAAATGTGGAAATGTGTTAGGAAATGTGATACTAGGCAGTGAGATAATACTTCTGAAAGAAGTAGTATTTGTGGTGTATCTCCTCCACTACTCAGCAAGAGCAACATCTGACTGATATTATTTATTGATTGTCCAGTGACAACTGTATGTTTATTTCCAGGTGGTTTGCTCACACAACTTGGTTTATTTGCTGCTGCATTTAGGATATCATCCCAGCAGCTTTCTGTTATGAGAAACTCTGCTAAGCTCAAAGATTCAGTAAGTTTGAGGGCTGTGTTGCTAGTCCAGAATGGCAAGAGCTGTAAAATAACACTGGAAGGACAGAAAACTGTCTTCTGAATTTCTCTTTTATCAACTTCTGGAGCATTGTCAGAGATTGTCTTATATACAGGTAGGGTTTTGGGGAGGGTGAGAAGATGGGCGTTGCAAGAGGAGAGTAGGCCAGGCCAGGCCTTTGCCTTTGAGTGTAGATCTGCTTAGCTTTATTTGGAGAGACTTCTAGCCAAATGCTGTTCTTGGCTTAAAGAGACTTCTGCAGTTGGAGAGGCTGAGAGTATTTTTGGCTCACTGAGTCTTTTAAGGAGTGTTACTTAATTCCACTTGTGTGAAGGAGACCTGTTTTGACAGGTCTATAAATTACATCTAAAGCCAACTGCACAGTTTTACATGCCTTTTAGACAACACTTCACATTGCCAGATAATCATTGCTGTGAAAAGTGGTAAGATGCTGTTACAAGTGTGCTTCCTTCTGTCATTAATGTTTGCCTGAGTAGAATGAATTTGAGGATTTTTCAGAAAATATATTCTACAATATATGGGGAAGGCATTTCTGTAGCTTTTAGGAAGGCTGAGATCTGTTCTAGACTTTTTTAATTTACCTATGGCAACCAGTGTCGTGGTGACATTAGGACAGATATATATTTGTGTAACCTTTTCAAAAACTGAACCTCCTTGGAAGTGAAACAGCTTTTCCTCATGAGGTCCCTATCTGAACTTCTTTCTTTTGAAAGCCTTCCAGTCAGGTTCAGGAAGTGCTACATCGATACAAGCCCTAATTGCTTTGTTATTATTCTCCTATATGTATTTTTTGTACTTCAGATCAACTATTGAGAGTGTTAGAGTTAAAAGCCTAGCCTGCTCCTTGTACCTTTGCCTTCAGATGAGCCAAAGAAAAGACTTCCGCTTGTATGATAGAGATCATTTCTCTGATGGCTGGGCATTTGTGTTCTCTTCACTGACATATGCAATAATTTCACTGAGTAAGGAAGTTGCATTTTTTTCAAGAATTTAAACTTCTTAAGCATGAAATACTCGTATGTACAAGATTTAACAGGGAGCAAAGGTGTGGAATCTTGCAGGAATAAGATCCAGTGGCCCAGATGTCTGTGAGAAATCCAGAAAGAAAGGGGTAATTTTCATCTACTACTGAATATTGGATAGAGGTAGATGAAAAGGATCAAGTTTTTAATTGTTCAGGCTGTCTTCACAGGTAATTCTTGATAATTCTGGTATTGACCTTAAATCAGTATAAGACTTCTGTTCTGTCCTAGATGGTTTCTGACATGGTGGGCTGAGATAAGACTATGATGGCCAGGTTTATTTCTATTTCTTCACTGAAGGAAAAAAAAAAAGAGTAGAGAAAGAAAACAATAACCGAGTTGCAAAATATTGAAAGAGAATCATTTAGTAAAGCGTTAGGATTTTCTGGCACTAGAGACCATATTGGCATGTGACTGGGACTGAAATTGCCAAAGTTGAGTGGGGAAAATGTTGACACTGAGTATCGGAAATTCAAAAAAAAAAAAAAAAAAAAAAAAAAAAAACAGGAAAGGTGAGGGATGAAGAAGTATACTGAGAAATACACCATTTAATCATACTTCCTCAGCTGGCCACTGGCTACTGAATAACTGAATAGTCAGATCCATTACTGCTTGACTGAGCTGTAAGTCTAGCCTAGGAGTTTTATTAGAATTATTTAGCTTTGAGCAGATTCAGTCAGTCAATCCCTAGACTGAAACCACACCATTTATTCACTTAAATTGTTTGATATTTTCATTTCAGATTTATCACCCACTCTGCAATACGTGACTGCTGTTGGATTAGGGTCAGTTGCTGCTGTCTGCCTCATACTGTTCCTTTCTTTCTCAGCAGCACGGTATGTATAGTTAATTGTTAACGCCAGTTTTGGTTGTCCTGCTCAAGGCTTACATGTTTTGCTTTTTAATTTTTCCCTCTCAGCTTTTAGTCTTTCTCACCAGCTTGCTTGCTTAGGGCCTCCTGGATGGTTAGAAGCTTCATCAATTATTCATCAGTGCCATCTCCTCTGGAATTTAGTCTGTTGCATGTATTGATGCCCCCTACAGCTTTACAGTCAGTGGGGGAACATCTGAAAAATGAGGGCCACACCTTAACAAAGGAGGGATCCAGGAAGTGATTAGTGCCAGGAATTTAGTTCAGAGATGTTTTGCTTTAATGGTAACTAAATAAATGATGTTTATACAGCATGCTACTGTAAAAGTGAAGTCATTCCAAAGAAATGTTGCTCTGCTTTTCTTATTTATGGAACAATTTCTAGTCTTCCCAGCTTTATTCAAAACACTTAAAAATATAGTTTTTCAAAGGAGACTATCTTTAACAAAAGGCTACAATAAAAAATGTGCTAGAAATCTTAAAGTAATTGATTGCTTTGTGTTCCATTATCCTTCATGTAGGGGCAGTAACTTTATAACTTTCCTTCTTTCTAAGTAAATCAAATATTTGCCTTTCATTAATTGTTTAGATATGTGTATGTGTAAAATTTCTTGACCAAAAAACCCACCTTTGTCATTGCTTTAAATATGTTTGTCTCTAAGAAAACTGTTCCTCTAATTTATGTCCCTGATGAGATCAGGAGCCCACAGCTTGGGGCCATGAAGCTAAGCTGATCTTTGGCATTCAGAAGGAGAATGGCATGCAGAAGAAGCTTTTCCTTATAAAGGCTAGAGAAAGTGGGATTATTTATGGTTGTCTATATTTTAATTCAGTTCTTACAATGTAAATCCCAAAATAAAACCTCACTGTTTCTTTCTTTTCTTTACATAATTAATCAGGAAAGGAATCTCAGATTTCCTTTGGCAATAGGACACAGTTATTAACTTGTGCTTGCAACCTTGGTTTTATTTTTCTGGAATAGGTTGTCAGAATCAGCTTTTGACATTCAAGATGGAGAGGGGCTAAAACTATGCTAGTATCTTAACATTCATGTCTTGGCAGATGGTTTATTGTAGCAGAAGGTGCATCACTGGGCTGCTGTGTTCTGAAAAACTCCTCAGTTATCTCAGTTTCTGTGGCAAAAATGGGATAAATGGATATGAATATTCTTTGAAACAATGTCTAAGCATTTAGCATCAGGAAGGGAGGAGAACTATCTAAGATAAAGGACAGTACTGGAAGATCTCATATAAGTATGAACCAGTCATGAGTAAGTATAGAGGAGTTAAGGTCCTGATCTTCCATCTCAGTTTTCCGTTAAAAATAATGGAGCAAAATCTTCAAGTACTGTCCCTAGGGAGCTGAGTACATTTTGACAGGGATCATGAATCCTTGGCAGAAAATAAATCTTCCCCACCCACTATGGGAACCAGAGGAAGGAAAATCCAGGTGTCATATGAGATGTGACTATTCCTACTGCTGAGAAGAAATTGCTGTAATGTTCAAAAGTAACAAAGTACTCTTTTATTTTTTAAATAAGCATCATTTGAATCCATTTCTGAATAAAAATGGAATTTAAAAAAATATGAGGTCAGCGTTGTGCCCTGTCCAGTTGTTTAAGGCCATGGCCTAGGCTGAGCACTGTACTCCAAGAAAGATGTGGCCCAGACAGTTAGACAGATAGAGGAACTCAGCAAGAGAGACTAGAGATCTGTCTGATCCAACCTGTGGGCAGAGTAATCTAGGGCTGGTTAGCCAAGAGGAGAAGAGACTGCAAAGAAATATGATAATGCACAAGTACACAAAAAGCTATTAAAGAAATACCAGCCTGTACATGATGAACAACAGTATGGGCAGTAGCTCTTCTGAATGTGAGACAGGGCAGTACTGGAATAAATTGCTGTGAAACTCTGGCATCTGGGTGGTGTGTAGAAGCAGGTTATGCAAAGAAATGTCAGGAATGACACAACTACAGCTGATCTTGCCATCAGGTGAATGGTCTCAGATTATTTCTTGAGGTCCCTTTAAGTCTTACAGTTCTGTAGTTCCTATCACAAAGGGCCACTGTATTTGCATGCTTACCAGTTTGCCTCAAGGATTGTGTTATCTCAGAGGGCCAAGTTGTGAATTCCTACTAGGATGCTTACTGTTCCTCAGTAAATGAAAGTCTGACACTAGATTCACAAAGCACAGAGCCTGGCTGCTTATGTCTATAGATTCTTTTTTTTTTAATTATTTATTTACAAAATGCATTAACACTAAGGTGCCTTGTCGTACATTCACCTTGCTTTTTTCCACCAGAACTTTCATTTCCTTCTGTATGTGTTGTCCATCCAGTTATAGAAGCATAATACCAAAACTTCCTCATTCTAGATATGTGCATTGGACACAAGTATTATTATGGCCAACCTTAACCTAGGTCAAGATAACCTGTCAGTAATCTGACAGTCTGCAAATGCTTTCTACCTATAACTCACCAGCTATAGTATTCAGCATTTATACTAGCACCTCAGGTCTTCAAAAAACCTTAGAAACTCTCCCATTTGTCCCATCAGCATGAAATGATATGTGTCCTCTGTCTGTTTTGTGCTTGTGCCTTGATTATTTTTGAAGTATTCTTTTTTAACTTGTACTTTTTCTCTTTTCCCAGCTCCTATCTGGACAACACAGTGCATTGCCCACCTGCTGCTTTAGCCTGTGAGGCTGTACATTTATCTGCTACCACAGACATGAAACGAGCAGGGATCACATCATCTTTCCCAGAGAACGAAAATGTCTCTCCTCTGTAATATGGTATTCCCCTAAGTTAGCACAGAGAAAGTCCAGTTATCTTTATCAAAGTCAACATATGTCGGATATAGATGGATCTGCATATAGATGTGTACTACAGTATGGGCGACTGAAATACATTTGCTACTAGCAGAGAGATGTTTATGTCTCCCCTTGTTTCCAGATGGTGCGGTGTGTAAAGGAGACCATTCCCTGACAAACAAGTGGTTATCAGACATCAGCACGTATCCTATGTTTTCGCTACAGACTCTAGCTATTTTATCAGAGATGCCTGATATGAAAGCCTATATTATACTTTACTCCATAAATAAACCCTTAATCTCATGGGTTTTGCCTTATGATCAGCTGCTACTTTAGATTCCTTAGCATATACAAACTGGTCCATTGTGAGAGAAAATACAAATCACCCCTTCTTTCTGAAAAATGCCTATTGTATATCCAAGTATAGTGGTAAAAAACTTTCATCAGTCATGCAAGAGTAATGCTACTTCTGCAACAGGTACTGTTATTGGCTGTGAAACTGTCACATTTAAATAGTGTCACCAACAGATGTCTTCCAGAGATATTGCAAGCATTGCCGATCAGCAATAATTGTAAGTAATACACCAGTCCCGTAACACACCAGTAAAACTGCGGTTTGCCAAAAAGCTGAGGCGCTTTCAGGGCTTATGAAACTATTTTAAATATGGAGCTACCTGTCTTAAATGCAGTTTTCTTAGTCTGTGTTTTATAATTAAAGCTGAGTAAAGCCATTAAAATCTTTGGTTGTTTAATGTGCTGTGTTACATTAGGTTCACTTACTAAAACACAATTAGCAAATTTCCTTTGGCATTCTCCCAGTTAACATTTTTTTCCTTCTGTAAGAAAGAATCAAATGCCTGTGATTACTTCTCATCCTGTTCCAAAGTTACTTCAAGATAAAAATATTAGAAAAATTATTCTGTTAAATAAAGAAGGAGGAGCTTGAGGGTTTAGTCTGTTTTGTTATTTTTTTCCCCCAAGCTATATCCTGTATTTTATCACTTTGGATATATGATATTCCCTTTTGGAATTTTAGATGTTTCTGATTGTTGTTGGCTTTCTAATTTTAGATGTACTGTCTCTCTGGGTTGTGCAATTCTCTTCTGGTGTTTAAAGGAAATATTTTAAAGTGCAACACAAAACAAACTTTATAGCTGGCAACTATTAGCAGAGACAGATTGTAATCAAATTTGCACAAGCAAGCTTTTAACCACTGCATCTAGCTGAGGGTACCCTTTTTCAGGTCCGGACAGTAGTAACATTTTTCTCTCTTCTGTTATCCAGTATTTCCAGTACTTACAAAATCTGCCTTCAAATTATCAAGCCTTCAGGAGTCAGCAGTTAAGTAAGAACTTCTTCATCTACATTAGTGATTAAGAGCTGATAATTTTTTCCTTCACTGACTAAGACCATAATGACTTAACTGTTCACACTGGGTTATTGTTACTTAATTTTGGAGTTTCTCCAATAGCATTTATTATTTTCACTGTTCTTTATTCTCTTTCTCAGTAAATACTCTAGGGTCTGATGTAGTTATGCAAACTGCACTACTTCATTCTGCTTCATTCTTCTGCTGCTCTTATCCTGTGAGAGGTTATAAGCAGCAAATAAGTGAGAGCTGAAGGCACAAAAAATGATTTAAAAAGACATGCCTTCCTCTGTGAAAGAAAACTACTTGTACTTTTGCTAACACTAGCATTTACATTACATTATGCAAGACCGGGAATATAAAGTCCATCTTATTAGTGCACATGGCTGGAGAGTTGTAGGTCTTCACGTAACCTTGAAGAAGTCACTTTTTTGCTGTGTGCCTCTTCTCTGCTTACTGTCTCTTTTCATAACATAAACTTTTCAGAGAAGAGTTTCTTTCCTACTGAACATCCACACTTCTGCTAGGAGTCAGGTAACAGTTTCTTTGGGCATCTCTGCGCAGCAGAGGGGTGCAGCATATTAAACTAGGAATGGATTTAAAAGGGAGAAGCAATGAGGCAGGGCTCCCTACCATCATAAGCTCTCCAGGATAGCTGCAGTTCTGGAAGTTTCTCTCTTTCTCTCTGCCTTCCTTGTCACCCTTGGTATACCTGTCTCTGGCTGTAGCCTGTCTTCTTCATCTGTCATGTACTTATCTTTCTTCCATCTACAGCTGCTTCAGTTTAATGTGGGAAGCATGGAGACAAAATTATTTAGCCTTGTCCTCTTTGGATAATTCTGCAAATGTTAAGGCTTCTATTGTCTCAAAGCCTGTTTCTTTCACAAATGTTGCTCAGTTGCTCCCAAGCTTTCCAAAGCCGCCTTTTTCTCATTTTTTTCCCCCTTTTTAGGAAAAAGAGAAAGATTTAAACAGCACGAAATTAAAAAACGGTTAGAATAGAAGTAGATTCTTAAAATTTTGCTCAGAATAACTACTGCTGAACAAAAGAACCAAATGAAATTACTGTGGACATAACAAAAAGAGTCTTCTACAATGGAATGAATCTGGTTTAAGAACACAGTTAATGAAGGCCTGTTCTCTTACATGTCCGTTAGGAGGAAGTACACCATCATGCCAGAAGGGATGTCATGCAAATGTGACCTTTGCGACTTCTGATTAGTTAGCTAGCTTTACCAAAATATTTGGTTAAGAGAAGACATTTCTAAATGATCTCACTTGGAACAGGGCTTTGGAGTTAAGAACACATACGTAACAGTACTTTTATTACCCCGATTTACAGTCTTTATTCACAAGCTAATGGAATGATCTGGCAGCTCCATCTCTCTATATCACTGACATAATGGTGCCCTCGTATGCTGTAAGTCCCAGGGATTCTTGAGATGTTTCTAATGATCCTTCACTGCTGTTCCTTTGATTAACACTAGAATTCTCTTCCCCTCACCTCCCTGCACTGTTTTTTGCCCTGCTGTCAAGTATATATGTTCCATTCCAGGCCAAATAAGGCCAACTGAGTTGGCCAAGTGAAGCTGCCCTGATTTTACTGCTGTAGCAGTTCCTGGTTGTTGAGGGAGTGCTGTATTGAGAAATTATTTGGTTTAGATACATAGCTATGTTGGAATTATCTCAGAAGTGCTTTTCCTCTGTAGAGAAACCAGCAAATTGTTACCTTTGCATAAACGATTCTGTGTAAGCTTAAGTTAAAGATTTGTTTAATCTTTTCTTTTATACCAGAAAGGTAGCATGTAGGCTGTTGTAAAAATTCACTGTTTATGCAAGTGGTATATTAGATGAAAACTTCTTGTAAGATATACTTTCTGCTACATGTTACTGACAGGTCCATTAAATCTTGCTTGGGATTTTTTTTTGCTCTGAGTATAATAGAGGCAACCAACCTTTTTTAGTATTGATAGTCTCAATCAATTGTATTTTAGGAACAGGTATTCGATATAGTTTCCTAAATTATCTTTAGCCACTTGAGTTGTTAGGAAAGTTAGTTTAAATCGGAAGAAAGCTTTGAAAGAACACCTTCACTGAGCCTCAGAACTTACTAAACTAGCATCTGCTCTCTGCCTAGGTATCTGTGCCCATATGCTCCTTATTTCTGTATGTGGTCTCAGATTTAACTGTTTTCATTCACCTTTCTTGCTTCTCAGGTCTTCTGCCATGCTGCATAGAGCCTTCATTCAGTAGAATTCACCTAAAGGCCAGTGTGAGCTGGCAGACCTGCGAACTCTAGTGCAGATGTAAGCATCTCTTTTCCTAGTGACAGCATTGCTAGGAAATTATGAAAGTCTCCATGCCAGGCCCGTTCTGATAAACAGTTGCATAGCTTTCAGAGAGTTGGTGCCTTTGGATTGCAATTTCAACAGAACCTGTGAAATTATTTGGTGATCTTGGTGCTGAGTTCTAGTGGAAAGGAGAAGGTGTCAGTGTTGATAAATCACTTGCACTACCAGAGCTCCTGGCAGCAATAGAAATAACTCTGTGGACAGCACAGGCACATGTTCATCTTGGCTCTGACAATGCTGCAGTCTGAGAAATCAGAGGGTGATGATAGTTTTTGTGGCATGGATATTGTGGAGCTGAAATGGCACCTTTACACACAGAAAAATGGAGACTTCCTCTGAAGTTCTTCTTCATTTTTTTTTCAAGCGCTTGTTTTTGTTTTCCAGAAATGCTTTTCTTCTTCCTTTAATCTCTCAACTGAATAAAGAAGGTTGATGATTTATTGGGGTTTACCCACACTGAGGCAGCACAATTTGCATATGTCAGTTGCAGTCCGTGGTTTATGTTCCCTGGTGTCCTTACTGAAACACCACAGTCCAAAAAATGAGAGAGAGAGACAAACATAGAGACAGACACAGAGAGGGATATTATTCCCATTTTAGTTTTAATAAGTACATAAAAATACAGTCATAATTTCACAGCATAGGTAGGGGAGTTGAGTTTCTCCCCCTGGATAAAACTGTAAATTGTCTATTTATAAAAATACAAATAGACTTGGGAACAACAGAGATATGAATAAAGCAATAAAGCCATGGGTGTTCGTTTTACTACCCAGTAGAAGGTATTTTCTAAAGGTAAAGATCTCTGACTTTTTCTGTATTTTGGAGTATTTTTCAGCAGCTTTTAGTCTTGAATGTTTTAATTTCATTTTGATTTTGATGACAGCTCATATAAAAGTTTCCCTTGCAGCCATCCTGGGAGAGGGGAAGTGACAGCTGAACGGATCGGCATACTCCGTTAAATAGGTTCCAAACTAACGGGCACAAATAGGCTGCCCCAACACGCTGGATAAAGCTGTAGGTAGTAAGAAAGCAGGCGTGGCACCAGCCAGTTCTCAGCTTTCCTCTCCAGTGTGAAACAACCCTGCTCTGTTTGCTCACCAGTTGGCTGATGAAGATTTTAGGAAGTTCCGTCGTGCTTTGCACCCTTCTGAGCACTGACTCAGTCTGTATATTTCAATTCCAGATGAGGAATTGGCATGTTCAGTCATATCACCTGGAATATTCATTCAAACACAAAAGCAGAGCCAGGTGAACATGAAGTGTCAAACGAGTAGTAATTACAAATATCTGCGAACAGGCAAGGAAATAGTGCTTCAGCAGGAGTTTTGCATTTTTGCACTATACCAGTGTCCTATGGGCAAATAAATGGAATGGACTTACATATGATTAAGCAGCATGTATCAGCATGGTGATTTGAGTATTGTGTGGATAAATGAAATCTGACTCTCTCCAGTTCTTTTAAATGCTCTCCTACTCTCTTTATTCTGTATGGCTTTAATCTGACGGACGTACCGTAACATGGGTACAAAATCAGGTATACATCCTGACGAACTCAATTTTCTGTCCTAGCATTTCATGTCTTTAGCTTCCCTTAAAATTATGAAATTATCTAGGTTCTCAGTCAGTGTCATTCAGCACTATTCCTTCTAAAGTTACTGGAATGATGTGTGTTTACATTAATTTAGAACCTGTTTTTATGTTTTACTTGAGACAGATGAGACTAGGGGGATAAATACACTGCCACTTTTCATGAGGAGACTGAAAACAGTAGCTGTAAGAATGTTTCCTAGTATGGTCACAGCAGTTTTCAGAGAATTCTTTAGCAATACTATTATTAAACAGGAAGCTGGTGTGAGGTCAGGTAGATGGGAATTTCCAGCCTTTCTGTACTTAATCTCTGCTTTCCTTTGTTATTTGAATATACAATTTCATCTTACATTCTTTTCCTTCTTAAAAGCTTATTCCACTGGTCAGTCAAATAGCATTTAATATTAAGCAGTATTGCTTGAGTTAGTTTAGGATCTTGTTGATCGGTTATACTTTCTGCTTGGACTCATGTGAGGTCCTTGGAGAACTGAGGACTTTCTTCATCTTGCATCCCTGCCAATAATTACTACAGCAGGACTGATTCATATTTTTTGAACAGACCAGATTGCTTAAGCACATTTTCATGTATTGGCTTTGTGTGTTTTGTGATGAAAAGCTATGCTATCTCTGATAGGTGTAACAAGTATTTCATAGTCTGATAATATAACTTACTACAAGGACCAGTTCTGCATATGCCCAGGTTCCCCCTCCAAAACAAAAGAAAGAGTTTGTGCATTGAAAAGGATATTGCATTCAGAGTAACAAGGTATGACTTAAAAGTTAGTGATTTTGGAATTACAGTAGTGATAAATCAGAATACTTGGGAGAGTCCTTCAACAAGAAACAATGCTGTCTTAATATGAGAAATGATTCAATTTAATCCCAGTTAGATGTCATTTTGTTTTCCATTTATCCATAGACATGTCCCAGCTGCTCATAGTAAATCAGTATGGTAATAAAATATTTTTGCCTCCAGGCTTTTTATTTGTTACCTAGAATTTCCCTCCCCATATATTTTCCTTTTAAGTCTGCCTTGAGTATGGAGTAATTCCTTCCTGTGTTTATCTGCATTCTGAAATGTGCTTTCTGTATGGGTAAAAGCTCTGTAATCAGGATTTACTTCTTCATTGGAATATTGCCTAGGTGAAAATTATTTGAAATGCTTTGGCACAAGGTGTGCAAGGAGAGATACCTAGAAGAAACTTTATTTCACAAAAATGTTGGCCCTTCATGCTCTGAAAATCAGGTGATCTCTAAAACTCCTTTTTAAAGATTTCCAATTTCTCAGGTTCCTTTTGAAATGCTATATATCTGAAGTCTAAGAACTTTGGAGTGCTTATCCTGAACTTTACTTCCATATTCCTATCCATAGCAAGGCATGCTTTACTGTGGGTACCATGTGAGTAAAGAATTCTGCTACTGGGATCAGTTCATTTGAGTTTATTTATATTACATGAATGATTCTTTCTGTATTACTTATCCTTTATTACTACTTACTTACTATTTTCAAAAGAAACAAGCCTAATACAATCTGACCATCTCTCTGCCCATAATGATGTTTATTCCCTAGGCATTTTCAAGGAAATTCTAGAGCAGCAGGAATCACAAAGCTACCATGTTGTGATACTGGTGAGCATAGGTGAGTGAGAAGGGCTTGAATCGACCCTCTGTTGTTATCACCTGCCAGAGAAGAATCTGCACAACTCTAAATGCTCCATCCATACATCAGGAAACATACAATATTAAGGAATCCACTACACTCACTTCCCTCTGTCTCTCCTGCAAGCAAACAGCAATGAAAATCTTGTATTGCTTTCTTAGTACATGATTGTTCTCGATCTGCTAAGGGTTGGGCTTGTTTACCAGTGATGCTCAGGTTTAGTCAAAGTTCTAGTCAACCATGAGATACAAATCCAAGAAAAACTAGGTTTGGTTGGCCCTGTGTTCACATATCAGCTTGTTACTCGACCTTCTTCAGCATTCCTGCAAGCTGTCCTTTGCAGATAGGTTAGAATTGCTATACAGCAGTGGGATTTTTTAATACTCATTTGTAGTCTGTTCATTCTTAACACCTGTTAGGAGCATCTGAAAATCTGAAGCTGGTTGTCATATAGATTCACAGAAGCATTGTCGACTGGGAAGGAGAAGTGGCATTCTCTGAACCCAGGTCTCTCAATCTGCAGAAAAAAATAAATGCAAGTGCAGGCTTTCATTAAGTATATCTTATTTAATAGCTTCAGTTCCAGAATGACAAAATGTCAGCAGAAGCGGGAGATTCCAGGCAGACTTCGGCTTTCTCCAAGGGATATGTTTTCCCAGTACTCTGGTGCCCTAGGAAAGACAAAGAACAGCACGAACGATACCCAGTGAACTTGGTATGTGGTGCCCTATAGAGTGCACAGAAAAAGATCTACAAACTAAATCTCTTCTTTTTCATATGAATAGAAGAAGCAGATAAGTAATGCAGTTATACTTCAATATGCTGATCAGTGTTGTAGATTACTAAAAGTAAAGCAAGACAGCAGTTAGTTAGATTCATTCACTTAACAAAAGCCTTTGAGTCTCAGACTTTTACAGTTGGATTTTAAAGGAGACCTGCAAAACCATTCTCTTCACGTCACATTCTGACTCTTGCACATTTATATCTTTCCAGGAATAGTCTGAGTCTGCAGGTAACAACTTCTGAGGCTGCTGATTAGAGGTCCTTGTGTGTGTTTGCCTTATTATTACTATTTTTGTGGCTTGTAGTTTATATTCTAATTCTACTGTTCTTGCATGGCTCTAGCAAAAAATTGCTACTTTTTCCTGAGAAGTGAGTAATCTGGGTGAAATCTATACTTCAGTCTTAGCATTCCTCAAAGAGTAGGTTCTTCTCACAGCTATAGAAATCTGACCACCAGCTGTAAGGAAATCACAAGCAACAGATACAAGTCCTGAAATTGCAGAAGCAGCAAGTTTCTTTCCAGCCACCCCAAGCACAAATCACTATAGTCAGTCTTTATTTTTCCAAGTAAACAAGCAGCTTTCAGAACTGATAAAAATCCTTCCTCTTCCTGCCCTTGACATCCTTCAGCAAACGTACTGTTCTTAAACTTTCACTTTGTTACCTTTTTATCTTGCATTTATTTTCTCTTACATTCTATATTTATTTCCCTTAGTCTTTTCCCCAATGGAGTGAACATCCTGTGGGAACCTACAACTGCAGTTTTTCGTCTTTGTTGGAGAGAGAGTAAAAGTCTTTTCTTGTTGGAGAAACAAACCTTTCATCAGTTAAACACCAGGCACTAGGAAATAAATTGTATATAAAGTGCCTTCCACCCCAAGGTAGACATGAGGATTTCAAACTTTCCTGCTCTGACATTTGCTCTTTTATTGTGTTCCTCTCAGATTTCAAACCAAGATAGAATCATAGAAAAGGTGCAGGAGTACACTTTAAATTTATAACTTTCTGTCAATCAGCAGGAAAATCTGTGAAGGCACTCTGTCCCCTCATCCAGGTCACTGATGAAGAAGCTGAACAGGATGGGACTCAGTACTGATCCCTGGGGGACTCCACTAGCCACAGGCCTCCAACTAGACTCCACGCCACTGATGACGACCCTCTGAGCTCTGCCTTTCAGCCAGTTCTCAATCCACCTCACTGTCCACTCACCTAACCCACACTTCCTGAGCTTATCTAGGAGGATGTTATGGGAGACAGTGTCAAAAGCCTTGCTGAAGTGGTTCCCTTCTTGAGGACTAGAGTGACACTGGCTTTCTTCCAGTCCTCAGGCACCTCTCCAGTTCTCCAGGACCTTTCAAAGATGATGGAGAGCGGCCTGGCAACAACATCTGCCAGCTCCCTCAGTACCCATGGGTGCATCCCATCTGGGCCCATGGATTTGTGGATGTCTAGCCTACCCAGAAGGTCTCTAATCCTTTCCTCCTCAGCCAAAGGAAAGTCTTCCCTTCTCTGGACTTTCTCCCTCACATCCAGGCTACAGGATTCTTGAGGGCTGCCCTTAGCAGTGAAGACTGCAGCAAAGAAGGCGTTCAGTAATTCTGCCTTCTCTGTATCCCTTGTCACCAGGGCACCCGCCCCACTCAGTAGCAGGCCCACATTTTGCCTTGTCCTCCTCTTGCTGCTGATGTATTTGAAGAAGCCCTTCCTGTTGTCCTTGACATCCCTTGCAAGACTCAATTCCAGTTGGCCCTTAGCCTTCCTCGTAGCATCTCTGCATACTCTGACTGCATTCCTGTAATTCTCCCAAGTAGCCTGTCGCCTCTTCCGCATTCTGTGTACTTTCTTCTTCTGTCTGAATTTGGCCAAGAGCTCCTTGCTCACCCATGCAGGTCTCCTGCCACTTTTGCTGCACTTCTTACTCATAAGGATGCACCACTCTTGAGCTTGGAGGAAGTGATATTTGAATACTAGCCAGCTCTCCTGGATCCCCCTTTCCTTCTAGGGCCTTAACCCATGGCATTCTTCCAATTAGGTTTCTGAAGAGCCCAAAGTCTGCTCTCCTGAAGTCCAGGGTTGCAATCCTGCTTGTTGCTTAACTTCTTTCCTGCAGGATCCTGAATTCCACCATGTCATGGTCACTGCAGCCAAGGCTGCCCCCAACTTTCACATCTCTAACCAGTCCCTCTCTATTGATAAGGACAAGGTCCAGCAGGACACCCTTCCTCATAGGCTCATCCACCATTTGTGACAAGAAGTTATCATCAATGCATTGCAGGAGCCTCCTGGACTGTTTGTGCCTTGCTGTGTTGTCCTTCCAGCAGATGTCATGGTGGCTGAAGTCCCCCATGAGGTCCAGGGCCTGTGATCATGAGGCTACCTCCAGCTGTCTATAGAAGGCCTCATTGACTTCCTCTTCCTGGTCAGGTGTCCTGTAGGAGACACCCACAACAGTGTCCCCCATGTTAGCCTGCCCTTGATCTTTACCCATAAGCTCTCGACTGCCTCCTCCTCCTCCCCGCCTAGGCAGAGCTCGATGCATTCCAGTTGCTCTCTCACATAAAGAGCAACTCCATCACCACGCCTTCCTGACATGTCTCTCCTAAAAACCACATAGCCATCCATGACAGTGTTGCAGTCATGTGAGCTATCCCACCATGTCTCTGTGATTGCAATGAGATCATGGCTCTGCGATCGCACACAGCTCTCCAGCTCCTCCTGTTTGTTCCCCATGCTGCATGCATTGGTGTACAGGCATTTCAAAGAGGTGGTCATGCCTGCAGGTTTCCCAGGAAGGGTGTGTGGGGGTCACCCATAGCAATGTCCCAAACACACATCCCCAGCTGCATGCACCCGTTGGAGGCCCCCCAACCCAACTTGTGTTTTGTTGCCTACCCTGTCTGCATGACACTCCCCCTCCCCCCTCCTACCTAATTGAAAGTCCTCTTTACTAGGCTGGCCAACCTGTTTGCAAAGGCAGATGTGCCCCGCTTGGTGAGGTGAATCCCTTCTCTCCCCACCAGTTGTTGGTCTTCAAACCATGTTCCATGGTCATAGAATCCAAAAGCCTGTTGCCAACACCAGCGGTGTAGCCAGCTGTTGATTTGGGAAATCTTCCTCCTCCCATGCCTCCCCCTAATCAGCAGGACAGATGAGAAAACCACCCGGGCTCCCAGACCCTTGACCACCGTGCCCAAGGCCTTGAAGTCTTCCCTGATTGCCTCTAGTTTGCTCTCTGCATTGTTAGCACCCACGTGAAAGTAGTCTGATGGGTGTACAATCCTTGGTAGCCTTTCAGGTATCCTTGCCCCCAGCAGGCAGCAAACCTCTCTAGAGGAGGGGTCAGGTGAGCAGATAATAACCGTTCCTCTGTGCAGTTTTCATGGAGTAAATATTAGTTTGAGAAGATTATCATCATCTTTATTCTTATACTGCTGCAGGTCTGGCAACCACACAAGCAGTCTGCTTAGCCCACTGACTGCAAAGGATTAATATTTAAAATATAAAGTAGTAGGTCTTAGTGTACTGTAGCATAACCCAAACTCCTGTGACTAAACAGAGTGGGAAACTGTTGGTTGCTGTAAGGAGATGCACTTGAGTTAGGGCACCTGGAGCAGAACCTGCAGCAGTGCAAGATTCAAGTTGTTTTGCAAAACCTTCAAGGTGAGGATATGATGGCACACGGTAAGGACATGCTTTGCCATTTAGAAACACAACATGATCATTGAATTTTCTGAAGCCAAGAGAGAGAAAAGTTTTTAGGAAAACCCTAGCAGTAATGTTTTCTAAATATAAAGGGTCTTGAGGCAGTTCTCCTAAGATAGACTCTTGCCTTCAATCCATGACCAGAAAGCATCTTTTTCCTGCAAGAAGCATTGCCCCAGTGACAGCTGAGGTCCAAAAAATGAATCACATGGACTTGCTCTTAGAATTTTCTTCACATGAAAAGAATGTCTGAAAAATACTCATAAAGGCCAGCAGAGATCATTGCCCCATTAGCACAATTGTGAAGCTCCTCTGCTGAGAGATCATCCATTTTTCTCTACAACCCTCATATATTGCCTCTGGGCTTCTTCCCACTCCTGATTCTGCCTGTGAGCCATCATGGACCAACAGCATCTGTATGGTTTGGTCTTACTATACAGAAACAGGTTTCAGACATACACACATGCTCCAAGCCACTTTGGCAACAACAGAGCTAATGAAAGGGAAAGCCCCTTCGACCTTAGTGGTCATTAATTTTGTCACAATGCCACTAAATGTTCAGTAAACTTGAAGGAAATTCCTATTTCTGAGACTTCTGCCTTCCATTTTTGAAATTGGTGCAAGAAATTTGATTGAATTTGGTTCAAGAAATACCACAGGTGAGCATATGTGACAGATTCACAATGCAGACAGCCAGACTACCTCATACTCCTGAGAGTGAGCAGTGGTTTTAGCTATTTAGTTGTTCCTGAATGTTTTATTCAGGAAAAGAAGAGGCCTGGTCTCATTGAAACTGTAGATATTATTTATTCATTATCTGGGCTAAAAATGCATTAGGGGTATATTTATCAGTTCATCCAGCATCACAAAGATATTGCTTACCTTTCTTCAGTAACGTGAAGACAAAACATGGGAAGCGTTGTGGCTTTTTATCTCTCTCTTTTTTATTTTATTTTTTTTTAAGAACTCAACCCATGTTTAGTTATATCTGGCACCAGAATTGGTCATCTCTGGAAATCTCACTCATGTGACTGTCTTGGATGACTGGGGCCTTTGTTTTTGTGAACTGCAGCTGAGTGTCACACCATCCAGTGCATCACAGGAAAAGTATGAATTTAGCAAGGCAGCCCGTCAAGATGGAAAGGGAACTAGTGTCCAGCACTGTGCCAACAGCCAGGCGTAGCTCTGTGTGCCTCCTGTAGATTCAGCTCCTGTGGCATGTAAGGCTGAACTGCGGGTTGCAGAAAGTCCTTTCTCCCAGAGAACATATTCCCTGCACCAGGATGTCTTTGAAGTAAAGTGGTCCTAGGGAAAGAAGGAAAGTTGAAAGCAGGAAAGATGATGCCTGAGACCTCTCAGTCTTTAACTTGTCAACAAGTGAGCAACCAGCACACCCAAAAGCTGCTGTAAATCACTCATGCATTCATGAAATGTAGGGATCACACCAGCACCCAGGAGAGCAGGGAGAGGGGTGATTCTGCATCTCCCCTCCATTATTCCCCACACTAGTCCTAAGATCTCCTTATTCCATCCTCCACCTGATCCAAAAGCTTAAGTTAATGGACACCCAGGAATCCGTTTGCTTTGGAGCACTGGCACTACTTGGGAATTGCAACCAAAGGGGTAGATATTTCCCTCTCACATCATGGCCAGTACAAACAGGAGGTTCATTTTAGGGCCAAAGCATTTCTCTTGAGTAGTTGCAGACAATGAGGAATAGAAAACAAGCTATGGTGAAATCAGGCTGCAGGATATTCTGACTTGCTTTACACAGCCACCTTCCAGCTGAGTACCCTTCAGCTACTCCCTGTTTTCCCTCTACCCTCTAGCAGCACAAATCAGTTCTGTGATGATAACTGACGTACCTGCTAGCAGGCAGCAAGCTAATGGTTTTCCTGAGAAAGAGGTGCTGCCAGTGTTGAACCAGGAAAATACATGGGCTTGTTAGAAGAAGTTAAAAGAAGAGTTTCCTCAGATCCTGTCATAATAATGTTCTGTTTGCAAAGGTGCTGCTTTTCTGAGCTGTACCAGATCAAATTTTCACACATGGCTCTAGTACAGCAAAGCAAAATGGAGCCTCTTTGGGTCTGCAAGGGAGAGTCTATGTGGCCAGGAGGAAACTCTGCGACCAGGGGAAATCCCAGGTGAAGGAAGCGCCAGTCAAATCCCACTCTTCTGCAGAATGGTTTAACTCCTAAGTTACCAATCTAAATTAATGGGAGTATTAACATTCACCTGCTTGTTCTCTGTTGTGGTGCAACTGAAAAGGGCGCTCACTTAATCACTGGAGCCAAAGAAAAAATCTAAATGATGATAAAAGTATAAGTTAGGAGCTACCCCTGCTGTCTTCCCCAGTTCAAAGGTAACTCCTGTGACTGTAACACATGAACTTTCAATGTATGTCTTAGCACATCTCATATATGGATTAACATGGACAGTCAGAATGATCAGCTCTGTACAGAGCCAAGCCTAGATACTGAAATACCTGCTCTTCCCTTTCAGTCACGATCTGTCACCTGTGGGAAGACATAGGAGGGCATTAGCCTTGATAACGGGGTGAGCACACAAGCACAAGCCATAGCCATCCCTTTGGGCAGGCTTGTTTTGCTGATGGAGCACATAGAGTGCATGATGCCTTGCACACAAAAGCTCCCTGAGCCTACGCACCCATTCCATCCTGGGCATTTAATGGCCCAAGTCAGATTCCAGCCAGGTGCAGGCCATCCAAGCCAAACCTGGCTGCCTGGTAAGTCTGTCTTCAGTGCTCACATACCTAAATTTGCATGCATCATTTGGGGGTTATTCACACAGGAGGGCTTTGGCTAATGGATGTGCAATCCCAGGAAGTCAGAAGTAGCCTACAGTTGCTGGTAGATGGGGCAAATCAATATCTTTCAGAAGCAAGCTCTAAACAGGCATGTTCTGGGAGTTTTTAAAAACCTTAATCTCTCTGTACTGACGTACCTGCTAGCAGGCAGCAAGCTAATGGTTTTCCTGAGAAAGAGGTGCTGCCAGTGTTGAACCAGGAAAATACATGGGCTTGTTAGAAGAAGTTAAAAGAAACAGAAGATAAAGGTACTGATGAATTTTATAACTGCTTATGTCACAACAACTATATAAAGACTTCCAAATTTATTAATCAATTTATCTAAAAATGGTCCTGAGCCCTTCTAGATGTAGAAAGGAGGGGAGAAAGCAGGACTGAAGGTCTTGGTCCTGTTTTGGTCCATTGGCCACACATGGACTTCATTCAGCAGCTCTCCGACAAGGGAGATGCCATCACAGGGGAGTTTTGAACAGTGAGGGTATTTGGGGGCAGTGAGGCTGGACATGGGGGGAGGTGGGATTGTGATTTGGCATCTGTCCTAAGCCATAAGTGGAAGGTCCCCTCTTGCAATGCACCTTAAAAGCTTGGCACGTAGCCAGTGGCAGGTTACGAGTCAGCAAGTGTTTGACCACCACGGCGCCATTATCGATGTGTCTCTGACTTGCACGGCTCTCTTGGGAGCCTGTTAGCATTTCCCAGGCTGCCAGAGCCTCCTCCCTTAAAAGTAAATCCACCTAGGTCTTGCTTTGCCCATTTGTAAATTGTATTATGGTCAGGTGTTGCCCTGGGTGCCTCTGAGGCATGAGCGCATGGTGCTGGAGCAAAGTCCGGGGGTTTCCCGTGGGAGGCCCAGTGTGCAGAGCCAGGATGGGTGGCTTTGCAGCAGGAGGGGGAAAAGCAGAAGGAGATCAGAGGTGGGCTGTTCTGGCCTAGCTGCCAGAGATGCCAAGAAACAGATGGCAGGAATTAATCTTGCCCAAGCTTTTGTATTCAACTTCAAAACAGGAAAAAATGCGGATTGCTCTGCACAACAGGTGGAAACCCTGGGTTGGCTGTGGGGGTGTGCTGGGCTCAGCCCTGCTGCAGCTGGTAGCAAACTGCCCAACAGCAGAGCTGGAAAGCAGATGCCCAGCTAGTTTGTCACCCTGTTTCTGTCCACTCGCAGTCTGACTTTTCATCTAGTTTTATTGTTCTGTGTTTACTCAAACAAGTTTGATGGGTGTCTCCTGGTTCATTGCTACTTTGGTACTTCTTCAGCTCCTCCCCTGTGGTCCTTCTCTCTACTCCTTCTTCCCACAGCATCTTTCCTCTGTGGTCACCAGGAGCAAAAACCCCTAACCTGTGAAATGTCACCTAAGAAAAGTCCTGCACGCTTAGTGAAGGGTCTTTAGGGCCTGCAGAGGAGTTGCTGGTGCTCTTTGTCCAGGGAGTTCTGTTGGGGCTGCTGCCGTGCAGAACTTGTACACTGGAGTCTTCTACTGCCATCGCAGAGGTGCCAGGGCCCGCTATGGCCAGCACATTTCCTAGCCTGAGGTGGGACCTTACCTGGGTCAGGGAGAACCCACTATGGGGTATTTCAACTAAGAGACATGGAGAAACATATCATGTCTTTTTTGTTTTTTGTTTTTTTTCTGTGAAACATCATCTGCTAACAGGACAAGTAGAGTAGCCAAGCATCCTGATTATCCCCAAATCTTCGTATTTTGCTCTGTGCTGTTTTTTAAAAAACAAACAAACAAACAAACAATTATGGTCACCTCACCTTCTCTGCTCCTCATCTTCTATGATGAGAAGTAGAAAAATTCAAAGTTACCGGAGTAAAAACAGTTTTCAGAACAGCAAAGGTTTGCAAATAGTGTTTCTCCACTCCAACCAGGTCCAAGCTCACCTCATGCTACAGCCCTGCTGATGGCCTCTCCTCTCAGCTACATCAGGCTTTGGCAGAGTTACTTCTGATATATATATGCTTCTCTGAGGAGATAAACGCTTCTCTGAGAAACTAACTATTTTCTGGTTTCCTCAGCTAGTACGTGTCCCTTACTAGCTCTGATCTAGACTGGCTTAGATCACATAGAATAAAGATTGGTGATTTGTGTGAGGAAGTCTACTGCCTAGACTCCTGGCTGAATTTAAAATGTACTTCAAATCACAGCTCTTTCCTGTTGTAATGTTTCTCTGATATAGGCAAAGTTCAAGGGATGACAGAAAAGAGACAAAGTACTCCAGAGCTCTAAAGGTTTTGTAAGAAATTATATTGCTCAAAAGGGAGCCAGGTTAACACATGCAAAGAAATTATCACAGTCCAAAAAGCTTTGGCAGAAATTAGTGTTTCTAAATTGGCTAGATTAAGGGAGTAAAAGATGGTAAACTTCAGGGAAAATAGTAAAAAGAAAAAACTGTAGGTCTTTGAAACAGGATGTAGACAAATAGGTCCATTTCAAAATGTCTTTAATGCTTCTGAGTAGAAAATGAGATTAATATTATATCTTTAAAATGTCACAGGCAGACTGAGCAGATTCAAACCCCTGATCATGGGTTATGTTCAGTCCATTGCCAAGATTGGTCCTCATTTGTGCGAGAAAAGGATTTAATGACACAAAATCAGCAGTGTGCTACAGTTACGGATAGACCTACTTTGTCTCCGAAGCTGCTCAGCTAAATGGGTCACATAGACAAGCCTCCAGCTGAGTCAAGCCTCTCGACTCTGGGAGCAGTTAAATATTAAAGGAAAGAGAATAGGAAAAAAATACTTTTTTGTGGAGAAAAGGTATAGATTTCTTAAATCCTATTTCAAATCTGCAGGAAAAAAAAATCATTCCTTCTGTTCTATATACTTTTTTCCTTTGTCAGAATAAGTTAATTGCCTGTTCCCAACTAATCAAGTGACGAGTCCCAGCCAGGGGCCAGGTAACCCCCCACCTGTTTCTTCAAGGATTTGTCTTGTGCATTGGGGTGCCGCAACAGGGGCAGGGGCTCAGACACCAGGGACCTAACGAGTTCATTAGAGATGCAGGGCACATTTAAAGAAATGCCATAAAAAGACGACTTGTGTTTCCTTGGTCTCTTAACCAGCCCCAATTAAATTAGGCAATTTAAATTCCTGGCCCTTTCCCCTCCTCATCTCAGTTTCTAAAAGAAAACACTGTCTATAGAAAGAAGGTCAGTAATGCTTTACAGTTAATTGCTATGGTAGACATTATGCATTCCAACCACAAAGAGGATATTTCTAAATCAAAAACTTATGTAGTTTCCAGACACTCAAGATTTCAACTAAAAAAAATAACAAGGGTAAAGATGCCGGTTTGGTATGTGAACCAAGCCAGCCCACCCCAAATCTGCAAAGCTGATGTAGTTCCTCGTAGATTTCGTTAAACTAAAAGACTAGCAATCCTGAGGTCACAGCTCTGCACAGCCAGAAGAAAAGCTTCTTATCTGGTCTTCTTAGCTAATACTAAAAAACTTCATTTTGTAAATATTGCAATTTTATGTCATCTTTATGCATTAGAAGAAGAAATCATACTTGAAATTTGATAGTTGTGATATCATGTCCTTGCAAAAAGCAATACTCAAGAGTTGCCACTTTATGTGCTGGATAATGTGTGTGCTTTAACTATGGGGAAAATTTAGAAACAATTATAGCAGAATTAACTTCCCATTCAAACAGCTCTAAAAGAGCTTTAGCTCTTCTAAAATAAAATGAGTTAGCAGCTACTAGAGTAAGGTTTTGAATATTTAGAGAGAATAGAATCTGTCTGCAATCAAGAAGATCCAACTGAAATTCAAAGTCTCATGACTTTTTCAGTACTTTTCTTCAAGATGCTTAGCCTTTTACTGATGGTAAGATTTGCCTTCTTGTTAGAGAAACCTGTACCAAAAACATTGCTAGTAAAATTAAGACTGATTTTCTTTCTTCAGAATAATCTGGGCTTCCTTGAAAGACAACAAAAAGACATACTAGCAATTAAAAAGTTTTCACTGTAAAATTACTCAGTCTACAGGACTATCAAAAAACAAGGGCACTGAGCCATCCTCATGAAAGGTTGCTCCTAAAGATACCGTGGAATCAGCAGATCTAAAATGTCCTTTTACAGGATGGGCAACATGGCTGTAGGTGAGGACAGTGACCCTTGCATTTTACCAAGCAGTCACATGCATCTTGACTTTCAGATCCTGATCCTCATGACTATTATTATTCTGGCTCTGGTGGCAGGTCACATGGTTTGACCGAGCTATAAAGTTCAAGTCCTTGCTCATGAGCAGCAGCACTTTTCATTTAATTCTTGCACTTCTATTTCTTCTGTATTTCTTCTCCTTCAGTTTTTTTACCTTTTCTTCTGCTTGAGGTTGGTCTGTCACTGCAGGGGCTGAAAGGCAGCAGACATTAAACTACATGAGGATACAGAAATAAAATGCCTGGAAGAAAGGCCAATATGTGGCCAGTGTGTCTTGTGAGCACAGTGCCTTGCGCAAACAGCAATGCTTCCTCATTGCACTGGGAACTGGGCATATTAAATAGGGAAAAATCGCAAACAAGGAACACACAGGTTACAAGAGCTTGATGCTAATATTTTAGAAACACTGGAATCACAAATAGTCTTTGAGCTATCCATACCATGATGTAAAAAAAATGTTTTATGATTGCAGACTTAAGATAAAGATCTTTTGCTTTGAAGAAGCAGTCTTTCAGCTATGTGAAGCTGCATGTGTTTGAGAAGAGGCAGTTTAAAAACACATCTTGTTTTTTGCCACGAGATCAAAGAGTGCTGGTAGTGGTTTTTGGTGTAAGTTCAGGGTGATCCCAGAAATTGCTGGAGAATAATTTTGAAAATGTCTCCGGAGGATTTTATAATGTTTTTCACCAATCCCAGAGGTAGGCAGAAGGTAGTAGCCGAGATACAAACTCTCTGTAACTTTCCTCCTGGTGTGTTTAATACATCACTGAATTATCGTACAGCTAGGAAATCAATATACTTCTGCATAAGTCCTCGAGGAGCATCGGTTGAGCCTTACAAGTCCCATTTCCCCACGCCAAAGGGATTTCACGGGAGACCAAAGGTTGGTCATGAGAGACCAGGGGCTGGTGTCAGACTCAGGGATCCCTGTGACATTGTTCTTGATCTGACCACAGCTGCCAATACAAACTTCTGTAAAACATTACTACCCAAAACCCAGATTTCAGCCACCTTTTGAAGTCCCAGAGCAATCCTCACATGAATTTGTTCGGTGTTCTCAGTATCGAGGGGAGGAAGGCTCTAAAAGGCTGCAATTGATCTCATGCAACCAATTAAAAAAAAAGTGAACTGGGAGTGAACAGCATCACTGTGGCAGCTGTGCTGTTACAAGGTGTACCTGCAAAGGTGAGATACGTGGCTTATCAACTAGGAAAGCAGCTGTGGAAGAAAGGGAATTCAATCTGGTCACTAAAGCACCTAGAAATTTAGCAGCTACATAATCTACTGCTCATGCAAGAGGCAGCAGCCTCAGCTCTGAAATCGGCCTGCCTTCACTGGTAGTTTTCCAAATGATATCCAGCACAAAAAGATTCAAGGACCAACTGCTGCTCCCAGAAGGGGTATTACTGTAATTCATCATAATGTGTTTCAGACAGCCCTTCCTGTCTGCAGACAGTCAAATGATTCAACCGCGCATGCTGTGAGGGTAAAGAGATAAATAAACCTAGAAAAATAAGAAGTTGTTTGTGTTTATGACAGCTTGAAATGCAATGTTACTAACCAGAATGTAACTTCCTATAGTAGATCAGGCCGTAAATTCTTGTCTTAAACTAGAGGCTAAGAGAGTTAATGACTGAACTCCTGTGTTGCCATACATAGAGAACAAAAAATCCAAGCAAAAATTAAAGAAGCTATATCTCAGTCATTAGAGTTGCCATCCCTAAATTAGATTTACAATAACAAAATCTGTTAAATAGCAGAAGATTCCTGTTTTACAAGAATTGGGATTAATATGGAGGAGATTAGGCAAACCTTAAGGGACCCACTGTGTAATTAAGATAAAACTTTTGACTTCCTCTCCCTCTAGAAAGAATGAAAATTTAAAGCACAGATAATTGCTGAGTCAGATGTAATACCTTTTATGATGTCTGTTCAATGTTGTTTTTATTAAAAAAATAACAAAATATGAGATAGTAGCTGTCAGCAGACCAGATTTTGGAGTAAAATATATGAGGTACCTAACTTACCTTATGGAAATCTGTGTATACTCTACAGGTGTGAAAAATGTCAGAGGGTTTTGCTATTACGTTAAACTGGCTAAAGGAAAGAGTCTGTAGATCTATTATTTAGCCTTGTTTTTTTAGTGTTACATTGCCTAAGAATGAAATAAATAGTGTAACAGATTGAAAAAATCTAAGATAATAGTATCAGTATCGGCTTAGCAAACCTTGGATAGAAGTTCTATGCAGCAAACATCCAGCTCACTGGTGTCATGCTGGAGAAACATCAGTAGCGGGACATAAAAAATGAGTCAGGGAAAGCCAGCTGGATGGTAAATATCCATGAATGCATCTGCAGCCCCTATAGAGAAGCACATGTTGGTGTTATGCAGATTCAGGTATTTTAGTGTGCAGAACATGGGGCTACTTTGTGTAGCTGAAGACCCTTCAGTGCTGGTGGCTGGGTGATGTGTGAGGGAGCTGTCTAGCAGCGTCACTTGGGGTGGCTCCAGCCAAGAGGGCACCATGGGTGCCCGAGGTTCAGTCCCATGTGGGGATTCTGCCAGTCCAGCCCTGGTGCCCTCTCCAGACTTGGCTGGCTTGGGAAAATGCACGTCACCCCCAATGGATGTCCTGCTCCACAACCTCCCTGCCCTTCCCTGGGTGGGCACTCTACTGCTACTCAAGGCTTTGAATGCCTTGAGCAAAAACCTCTTTGCCTCAGTGTTGCTCTTTCTGCAGCCAGGCTTTGGGTATTGTCCCTATCCTGAGACCCTGTCTCGCCCACCCCGCTTCACCAAGGATCCTGATAGATGCCTTAGCACTGTTGCTGTTGCTTTCCATAAGGAGGAAGTGAACAGTGACAGTGTTTTCAAGGGGTCCCACATTCTATTGAATTGCCTTTTCTTTTCCATTTCCTGGCATGGAGACAAGGTTGCAATGGCTGCACCTTTGAAATGTGATGGCTCAACAGCTTCCCTGCCAGCAGCATATCCTGTTATTGCAGCTATTATCTGCTTACATCTTGCACTGATGGACTGACCAGCCTGGATTTATTTCAGTGATGTTATTTCCAATGCACCGTGCCACAGCAGATGTCAGCTAACTATTTGTGCCCAGCAGATTTTTCCAGATTTCTAGCTTTGGGCTGTGACTTCAGTTGGCAGAGATTTTTCCCTCCTGCTGACACAAACTGCATATCCACTTTTAGCTTGACTGGGTTAATCATGTTTTGTTATTTGGGGCCTGATTTCAGATCATCTGCATGGCAGGAGCAAATGTGCTTTGTGCACAAATGAGCTTGTAGAAAGCACTGAGGAGGACTGAATAAAAAAAGCACACCTGTGAGTGAATGCATTATAACATCGCTAATATTTCAATTGAGGGCGTGGGAAACTCTCAGCCCCTGTATCAAGAGTCAGAGTGACCTGCAGTCAGCGCTAGTGTCTTGGTGGCTGCAAAATACTTGGCTTCCAAAATGCAGGCTTCTTTAAGGGGGAAAAAAAAAGTGGCGTTTTTCCATTTCTATTTAAGATGGAAAGACCAGCTGTAGGGGTTGCAGCTGGTTCGGATGTGTTCCCTCTCTCTGAATAAAGCTCTCAAAACTCACAGAAGATCCCTCTGCCAGAGGCCACAATAATAATGTGATAGCTCCCCAAAGAGAATCTTAAAATAGTTGCAGATTTTCAGCACCTTGTGCTGCTACTATGTCTTTAGTGGATATGGAAAAGGAGTGGATTTGCAGCAAGATGGATTTTCAGTGTAAAATCTTAAGAGAGACAAAACAAAGAAAATCTTCATTTCAAGTAAAAAGGTAGAGGTTACATTACTTTCTTGGAGAAAAGAACTATTCCAAAAAAAGTTACAAAAGTCCAGGCGCATTTTTTAAAGGCCTCCCATAAGAGGAAAAACATGCTTTTTTCCCCTCACATATGGCACCTTTTGCCTATTTCTGGAAAAAGGGTGGAATCCAACTCTGTGTATCCCATTGCTTCTGGCAGCTTACAGCCGTCCAGAGAACTAAATGTCCTGGTGTTTAAAAGCAAACAGGAACTGAACAGGGAAGGACACTTCAGTTGTGATGTTCTTTCCTCAGTTTATTTTTTACTGCAAATGTCTAGCAAAGCTTTGGGAAGAACATCTTCAAATAAAATAAGCCTCTACCCAGCCAATAGATAGGACCTACATATCTTCCATATCTGTGTAATGATCTTCTCCAGAGTCTGGCAGGAAAACAAAACAGAAGTAACAGGGAGTAAGAGGGAGGTCTCTAATGTAACCTCCTGCCCAAAGCTGGGTCAGCTACAAGGTCAGAGCAGGTTGCTCAAGACTTTTTCCCATGAGGGCTTGAAAACCTTTCAGGAATGGAGGTGATACAACCTCAGTGGGTCCTGACTCCCCTGTGTGGCTGTCCTCTTTTCCTTAAAATACATTTCACAGACTGCTCCCAGCCTCATCCCTGGCAAGCGTCCCTCTATCAGTTAGTCCTCACTTGGTCCTCACTTGGTGTCATCTTCAAATGTCTGGTATTTGCAAGGTTTTTTAAAAAAGAAAATGTGAAGTGTGCTGTTTGAAACATGCCAGCCTGAGATACTTCTTTAGAAATCTGAAAAGGTAAAGAAAAATAAGAAAGGGCCAGAGCCAATTTCTCCTTTGCAAGTGGTTTTTAAGCTCTTTATTCTGAACTGATGATATATTTTATAAGTGTGATGCTAGAACTCTAGAAACGTACATATTTCAGATAAAATCTAGACAAGTAGTCTTGCCGGAGAGCAAGAGACTAGACCTTTAGCCACAATAAATCAAAGGCAGCTGTTGAAATTGTATACTATGATGGAACTGTCCCCAAAACAATGTGAAATTTTGGAAATTTTCTTACTTTTAATAAACTAGCAAATCTTCTGCTATCTAGCATTTCTAGTTTAAAATCAACATTCTTTAAAAGCCTCTCCCCATCTGATAGTTCTTACGATAGGAATTATTTCAGGTATTCAAAACTTCAGGAAAAAAATAATTACAGAATGCTAGAATAATCTAGGAAACAGTGGAGTGGAAGGAAACAGTTGAAATTCCCTTATCCAAACTCCTGTGCAAAGTTGGGTTAATTTCAATGCTCCATCAGGTTGCTCATGGCTTTATTCACCCAAGTTCTAGAAGCCTCCAAGGATGGAAAAAGCTCATCCTTTCTGGACATTTTGCTCCCCTGCTTAACTGCATTCCTTGTGTTTTTTGCTGCCTTTAAGTCTAGTCAAAATTTCAACAGTTGCTTCTAGTCATTCTGCTGTGCACCATTGTGCTCCATTTGGTCTGGCTCTATCTTCTCTATAATCCTCTAGGATTAACAGAGAAGGAAATAGTCGCTTCCTTTGACCTTCTCTGTTCTTGTCTCAACAGCACAGTACGCAGCCGCAAAGCTATTGAAGATATCCAAGAGTCAAACTTAGCAGAAAATCCAGATGACACCACCATGCAGCCTTGGGCATCCACACACTTACTTAGTCCTTTCAGAGAGGCAAAGGAAGTGCCTGTATGTCTCAGAAAGGCTTTTCCTTGCTGTGAGTAAGCATCAGCCATACCTCTCCAATCTGTTGTGTCTACAACATATTGCACATGGGGATGGGAGACTCGCACAAACATTCAGCTTAACTAAGACTGTTGGGCCTTTTGGCTCCTCGTACTTTTTTCCAGTGAAATGGTTGTTTTGTAGCGTGCTACAAATGTTAAACAAATGTGGGACAACATGTTCTAAGGGGTGCGAGTCCCTGTTCAGAAAACACACTGGCACTCATTAGCAGCAGTTCTGGGAGCTGGTAGCAGCCCAGGTGCATGGAAACAAGCAGCCTGCTAGCAGTGCATGCCGCAGGCCCTGTGGTGGGACACATCACCTGCTCCGTACCCTTGCTTCAAGGCTGAGAAGTCATTTGATTGTAATAATCTTTCCTACAAAGGATATGCAAGAATATTCACAGAGAACGGGGGGAAAAACCCTCAAATTCTCTGTAGTCTCTGCTGAACTGACTGTTTTGCTCTTTGTACAGAAAACACAAAAGACAGTGTGTTGGTTTTAAAATTACAGTAATATGAATCTGTAGTCATAGGGCACAGGTACCAAAAAGGCAAAGCTGCTAGAGTTTCAGTAGAGTTTCAGTGTGCATGATGCCAGTAAGTAGATCGTGAGCCAGCAATGTGCCCTTGTAGCCGAGAAGGCCAATGGCACTACCAGAGAGTCCAGCATAGGGCTGCAAAGATGATTAGAGGACTGGGGCATCTGCCATAAGAGCAAAGACTGTGAGGGCTGGGCCTGTTTAGCCTCGGGAAGAGAAGCCTGAGGGGGGATCTTATCAATGTGTGTAAGTATCTGAAGGGACAGTGTCAAGGGGACGGGGACAAACTCTTTTCAGTGGTGCCCAGTGACAGGACAAGAGGCAATGGGCAGAAACTGAAGCACAGGAAGTTCCGCCTGACTGTGAGGAGGAATTTCTTCCCTGTGAGAGTGACGGAGCACTGGAGCAGGTTGCCCAGAGAGGTTGTGGAGTCTCCTTCTCTGGAGATGCCCAACACCTGCCTGGGTGCAACTCCATGCAACGTGCTCTAGATGAGCGTGCTTGAGCAGGGAGGTCAGACTAGACGATCTCCAGAGGTCGCTTCCAACCTCAACACTTCTGTGATTCTTTTCGGTTCTGTGAGGGAGAGATCCTTCAGCAGAGCAAGAACAAAATGACCTATGCTGTTCATGAAGTTTTGAGTGGTTGTACCATTTTCCCTGCTTCTGCCTGGATGTTCATAGGCCCCATTGCTACCCTGGCTGCCCAGCTGTTGAGAGTGTGAAAATGTTTTCTTTTGTAATTGCATGAAGAGCAGAACTGTGCCAGGCTTGTTTAACCAGCGTGCTCCTGCTAGCCTGGATTAGGAACTATTGCAAATCTGGGTTCAGGCATGTGGTCAGCCCTCAAATCAAACTCTTTTGGACTCCAAGAAGGTTGTGACTACATCAAGGATTTGTGTTTTGCACTTTGCCTCTTTGAGTCCGTGTGGTTTCAGTAAGCTTGCGAGTCTGTAACAATATACTGCCCTTGACCAGAGTTCTCTTGACAAGTTGAGGAAAGAGCCAGAGCTCTGCTGGCTGGTGAAGTGCTCTTCTGTTCAGCAGTGTCTTACCTCCTGCATGGCTACTGGCACGTACAAGCATCCAGACCTGGCACAATTCCAGACTCAAGACACAAGGCTCAGGAAGTTTTATTTGCAAATACAGTGCTCATGTGGTGCTTATATCTGTCCCCCCTCACCTCTTATGCCCATAGGACTGTCTCAGTGCACCTCATCTTCACTTTCAACTTCTCCATGGACCCAGGTCTCTTACATAGACCTCCCTCCATGTGTCTTATAGCCCAACAGCTCTGTGACATAAAGCCCCCCTCATCAATAGCCACTTCTGTAATTCACTCTCAGAAAGGCAGGGGCTATGGTTATAGAGTCCTGCAGGACTCTACAGAGCACTCAACAAATGTGCAGGGCCAGGGAGAAGGATCCACCTCCTCCAGGGAGCTGAAAACCTCCTTAGAAATATCGAGCACCCTGCAGGCTCACTGGACTCGGAGGTTGTTGCTTAATGCCCAGTTAATTCCGACCCTGGGAAGAGCCATGGTGGTCTGCTGTTTTTCCTCCTTGTTACTCACACCAGAAGTAGCTGGAACCACAGGAAAATTGGAAACCTACACGGAGTCAATCTGTCTGTGACTGCATCGCCTCTGCAGTGTGCTGTCCCTAGCATGCCACGACTCACTTGGAAAGATGCTCCATCTGCAGTCATTAACCCAGGGTAAGTAATCAAATACCCCTTTTCACAGCTTTAAATTCTAGGTATGCACATCTGTTTACCCTCCTTGATGCCTGTGTAAGACAAGCATTTAATTAATAACTCTTGGCACTTCCATCTAGCAGCATTTCTGCAGTTTGCAGTCTCTGTGACCCTGCTGTGGATGTCTGACATAAGGAGTTAAATGATGTCTGTACTATTCTGTGGTCTTCAGCAAAATTCAATTTGCAATCCAAACTACACTTGTATAAATCAGGGAGTGACATGTGTCAGGTTTCTTTCCTTCAAATATTCTGATTAACATTTTTATTACTGCTTTACCTTCTCCACTTCATTCTCAATCCCTTCAGTGCTTTGCTTAAATATTTAGGCTTCTTGCCTCTGCTGTTCAGAAACTGCCATTGACACGTCCACTTCTGTGATGAGTTGATCCCTGCAGTGATCCACATTACTCCCTCTGGCATCGCTGACTGGAATTCACCTTTCTTTGGTTGCAGTTGGGATCTCACAAATGACTTGACTTCTGGATCATTTTGCAGAGGCAGGGGAAGGAGGCAGGCTGCCAGGAAGAAATCTCTAACTGCAGACATGCAATTATGCATAGTTATGCAGTTACGAACTGACACGTAGTTGTGTTAGTTTTGGGGGAGCCCTCCTGGAGATCACGAGTCCTTTGAACATAGATTTCTTTAAATCCACAGTGAAAAATATCCCTGGAGCCAGTGTTTTGTTTTGAAGAAGAAAGCCCCAAACTGGGAATTCAAGGTCTTTGGGTAGTGCTACCAGCCTGCTGCGTCAGTTTGGGCAACTCGTCTGCCTTACTGGGACTCAGCACTGCTGTTTGTAAACCAGGGTGCACAGCAGACAACGCTTCCCTGCAAAAGCACTTGGGGACAGAATCTGTCCCTCAAGCCACATACCACTTGTAATTAGCCACATACTTAAGGGAGCTGCTGGATGAACATTGCATCTGGGACCCGTGCATGTCGAGAGGAAGATCCCAGCTTCCTGGGCAAGACCCACGTGGCATTGGCACAGTGGAAATTGCAGAGATGTTCTAGTCAGAGGTGACGTTAACCACAAGCCTACCTTCCTTCTTCCTGCACTCTCAACAGGCAGAAAAGCACGGCACAAGGGAGGAACACAGGAATTGTACAAGCAAACACAATAACCTGCTAAAGAGCCAAGCTCCTAGCAGCTCTTTACCACCCGCCTGGCATCACAACATTGTTCCTGCTGCAAATAACACTTTTTACATGCTGTAAACTGCATCCTGCAGCTCTTTGACTAGATGATTTTTGCTAGTAAATTCTCCATGGCTTGTAAATATTTCTGCACTTCATTATTTCCTTCTTTTGGACAGAGGCCTACTTGGAGCTTCATTAACAAAGATTATCATTGTGAACCATAACTAATTCCTCCCAAAGCACTTCTATTTCTCATGATCATTTTTAAGTTTAAAAATAAATCCCAGCTGCCCCTTTTTGCTGGAGTTTGTGCAAAGTACAATGGCAGCCTGATAAGATTATTATTGTGCTGATCACATGTTGATTTGTAGGTTTTAAGAATCAGGGAAGAATTTCTCTGAGCTTTATGAGAACTAAATAAAACAAAAAAAAAAAACAGGCTTGCCCTAATGCTGTCATGCTGACCTTCTTATAGGAATGTACCTCATAAACTTGTAAAAATAGAAGGGATGGAAAGATAAACAATTATTAACTCACTTGAAACAGGAAAAACTGTGACTTGGGCACGTTGGAGCTTGCAATGCTCATTCTGAAAATTCATTTTGCAACTGGTATTATCCAAACCAATCTAAATACGGAAAGAAAACAAAGCTATTTTTCCTTCCCATCTGCAAATCTACAGCCCTGGGCTATTATTACTAAACTCTGTTTTTCACTATTGTTACTTTAAATTGCTACCTGTGCTGTACTACCTGCACAGGAATAAGCCTAGCAGATCTTACATCCCAGTTTGGCCCAGTTCTCCACGGGTAGTGCTTCAGGAACTTCTCAGACAGGGCAAAAGGAGTACCTAGCACTTTGTGCAGCCAGGGCTCAGCTAATAGAAATCTGGTTATATCTACTTTAAAGCTCCTGTGGCCAGGCTGCCTGATACAACAGGGAAGGCTGTCTGACCTTAGCTGCGCTTCGGGATACAGTGCTACAGAGTCAATAGGAAAACCTTTGCTACTTGAGGTGGACTTTATTTTCAGCTCATAACTCGAAAGAGAAGCAGAAGGGCTAAGTGCATTTACAGCAATGGTAAGGGACATTTACGTTCATTAAGTAGCTGATATTCTGCTTGCATGAGAGCAAGCCGGGAATGTTTTCAGGCTGCTGTGATGGCTAATTAATTGGCTTGTTTGACTGCATCAGGATGGTAATGCAAACTGGCATGACTGAAAGAGATTTTGAAAGGCTACTGTAAAGCTTCTATACAGAATAATAGAATCAGAAAAAATATTTGCTGTTTCTTTGGGAAACTGACTCATGCTTCTTTTCTCTCTGTCCTCAGCTGCCACCTCCATACTTCCTTCTGTTTTGGAGATGATTATGTGAGTTAAACGACTGCCTTGGTCCAAGCAGGTCTCATTCTAACCGGTCACTACAAAAACCTTGAGCTTGAGTACCTGTTCCAAAACACCAAAATTTCTAGTGTTTGCAGGGTGTTTTTCTCTATTTGCAAACGTGAATAAAGCAGTGTGAAAAAAACTTCAGAGAAAATAAAACTATTTTACAGTTCATTTGCTTTCACCCTCCTGCAGTAACCTTCACACACTGTGAATTTCTCCCTGGGTATCAAGGCCTGGTTGAACTCAATGGCTGCAGTGATGTTTCTTTTCTGTTAATCTCTCCTTCCCTGCTCCTAGCTCCTGCTCTCCTGCTACACCCTGTCCCTCTGCTCCCAGCCAGCCTTTGTGCCAGCAGATAGCTGCATATGCAAATCTTGCCTACAAACAGATGTTGTTATCTGAGCTCTCCACAGAAGCTACCTAGAGCTGTAAGCCAAGCACGGCCTCTCAAGTTTTGAGAGGCTCTTACGCAGCTTCTGCTCTCTCCCTCATGTACTTTGCAAATTACACCTCACGAACTTTTCCTACCCCCTTTTTTCCGGTTTTCTTTTCATTTGTTTGTTCGCTTTTTCTAGGGCTGGCCTTTGTACCTTAGTGCTGGAGGCTGTTCCTGAAAGTCAAGGTGACGCCCAAGCACATTCAGACTGTCAGCTGGCTTAGACTTCTGTGCCTACTACAACTACAAACATGTCTTCATTTTATAATACTACTCCCTGCTCATAAAGATCATTTAAAAGAGTTCTTTTCCTGCCAGTCCTTTCTATTTATCTCCCTTTCACTGTGCCAAATCCACTCCTTTGGATTTCTTCTTCATCTGAAATATTTTCATTTCTGGGAGGGCAGCTGGGAGGAGTTGCTTTCCTTATAAACTTCAGCCATCAGTCTTGCATTTAGATCTTGATGTACTTCAGAGATTGGCAGGCATCTCAGGGGAGGATGTTTATACTAAAGAAACACCAATCCCTCATGCGTAATTATGCTTGGAGGCTTTGCTTCTCTGGCAGACACCTGAGGCTTGACTCTCAATATCTCAGAGCTTGGTGAAGTGGAGCAAAGTCTGCTTTCATGCACATAGGCCAAACTGCAGGCTTGCAATATGCTTGCAAGGGCCCTCTGATTTGAGGAACTGGAAAAAGAGGAGATTAATGGGATTCTGAGGTGACATTTCTGATAAGATGGTGGAAAACCGAGAGCTAGGTCTCAGATTATTGCCTAGCTGAGCTGTTCCACAGGGTGAGGATGGATAACAGTAACTTCTTTGAGTCTCTTTTACAGGCAGCACCAATCTATTTTGCATGCAGTTTTGGAAAGAATTTAAGTAAGAAGTTGGCTCTGTGCTGCTTTCAATAACGATGGGAAGAGAGACCATTTCTTCTTGCAAGAGAAGTCCGAGATTTGAGGGAACTGTGGCCTGGTGGGATGACCTCTGCTTTCCACTCTGCACACATCATCTAGCAGATAAGCAAAAGGTGGGTCAGCAAGGCTGGACATGAGCATCAAACCTCAGAGAGTACTACCAAATACAGGTGATAACAGCTGACTGTTGAACAAAAGAGGGAGCAGTGAAGGGTGCTGATAATCACAGGTTCAGACAATCCCCATAAACATAAAATCCAGACTCTAGTCCAGTGTGTGTAGCTGGTTTGTATCTTGCAAATGGAAATGATTGCATGCCAGGCCAGCTCGTCTGAGCGAGCTCTGCAGATCCACCTGACAATTCCCCTCCCCAGGCCCTCAGCCCTGCCTAACTGCTAACCTGACTTGGGAACCAGTCTTGTTTTCTCTGCCAGGGCAATAGAAGCACTTCTGAGGGTAGTGAGGCCAAGGGCCCATAGCCCAGTGTTGCAGTATCCCTCCCTACATTTTTTTTCTGTGTAACAGATCAAGCCAGCCTCATGTCAGTTCATCTCCCCCTACATTGCAATGTCTTGTGCAAACCTCTTGCCAGACACATCTGCTCAGCACTAGGTAATGCCTGGCATTTTTTTCCTACTTCCAGCATGTCTAAAGATAAAAATTGGTGTGGTTTGTCTTCCTCTAGCAAACCACTGTACCATACTCTCCAGGCCCCTGACTCCTTAGGAAAATGCCATCTCCACAGGGTTAACAGGAGATACATGTGGAAGCTCGCTCTAATTCAAGTCCTGGGATAATCTAAGTTCTTTGGGCCAGGAAGAAAGAATGAAGGTTGAATGATGGTGCTTCACTGTTGCTATTTGTTGTCTGAACACTCCTGAAAGAAAGATTTTAACTCTTATCCAGTCATGATAATTCCCCTCAGCTAGCTTAGGGGATAAAACAACAATATCTTCATTTTCCTTGCTGTTGAAAGACTGCAGACAGGCCTGCACATGTCACTCTCCTGGCAGGCAGATGTTCAGTCAGCAGGGGCTGTTGAATGAACACAGAAATTTCCTCTGCCAGCTGTCCCTGCCTTAGCAGAACCACTACATTCACATAGACAGGTCTTTTAAGCTCTGGGATCCCAGGGTAAGAAAATATATTTCCTGGATCATGAAAACCTAGTCTCATGCATGAGTGATCAATTATCTTACAAGCTGTATGCCCAGCTAGATCCTGTGTTGGCTCTTTTTGGTAGATAGCAAAATCCAGATACTGCATCGGGACACAGTCCCCAGGTTCATGTAAAAATAGACATGTTAGGGCCTTTGGAGAAGCTGCTGAGCACTGTAATCACTGATTCCTGGTCTGCAGAAAGCCCTTGGGCTATTACTCTTGGAAAAATAAGATGTTGCCAACTGATTGTTTAGAAACTTCTATTCACAGACCAGAAAGTGCTAGGGTCTGGGCAGGAGGTTTGCAGTGAGGACTGGAGGTCAGGTACCAAGATATTCCTCCCTCCTACTTGTGGATATCATTTCACTGTGTGCAGATCCTCAGCTGAAGGTAGCAGGACTTGAAACTGCTCAGCACCTGGGCACTTCTGGCCCAGCTGTCAGTGGCTGAGGGATGCAGATGTTTGAACACCTGCCCCTAGAAACAGCAATTGAGAGCCAAAACAGCTGAAGACTAACAGCTTGCACTGTGAAACTGCCACAGCACTGGGAAGACTACAGAAAACAGTCAATGGTGCAGAAGAAGTACTGAGGGCACAGAGACTTAGAGCCATGTTATGCAAATGGATGCTACTCAGCTGGTATCAAGAAGGCAGTGAATGCTTGCACCACTGTAGAAATTGGTCTAGGAAAGTCAGCTCCAATTCCTTCAGGAACCAGGGTGCTATGATGCCCTTCAGTGGGGTAGTATCCCTGTTTCACCAAGTGGGCTACTGGCAATCTGGCAAGAAAATTATGTACTCCTTGGGCATTGTAATGTGTACTTCAGCAGGGTGTTGAGAGCTTTCATTCTTAGCCTGGCATGATGCCTCCTTCCCTCACACGTCCTTGATGTTCTCATTCCTGCTGTGGTGGATTTGCACAGTTCACCCTGGCAAAACTATCAACAAGATAGTAGTGGTACTTGCACAGACATCAAAGTGTTTTGTGCTCTGGGCAGCATTTGCTGCTCCAGTTTTTACTGTTTAGCTATTGCTGTGGTCTAAACCTGAAGCGCCTGCTCAGCCCAAAGGCTCAGGGGAGCAAACGAGGACCCCTTTTTTCCTGAAGGTCACAGGAGGAGCAAGGAGCAGTCTCTGTGAGTATGTGAAGTATAAGAATATGCAGAGGTCTTCCTGCTGATTCCCTGTAATAGAAATGGTATGAGCACTGGCTTAGTTGGCTGGTTTTAGCTTGCTTCTGGCAGGAAAGCTCCACTACCCTAAAACATCTGCTTTACAGAACCGATCTCCCTCTCAGATATGGCTTTCTTGCAAGTAGGGAAGACTCAAAGCTGTGCTCTTGCTAAGAGGTGCTGAAAAGAGTCCGTGCACAAGACTTTGGGATCAGTCATCAGGAAGCTCTTCTTTCCTCCACAGCAAGCTGATTCATATGTTCGCACAAAGAAATCGCTCTGCAACAGATTTATGCACTCACAGATTCATCCAATTCCATCTTCTACACTAGAGTCAGTAAGGGAAAGGCAATAAAAACATTCTTATGATGATATTTTGTGGTTTAGGCTTTGAAGCTCTCCAAGAGCATTAGCATAGACCACAGTTCCTGCTAGGCCAGTATCCTGTCTCCAGTGCAGGCCATAAATGTATCCCTAGGAATCAGTAACAACATTAATACAATAGAATATGCTATATTTCCCCTGACTTTCTCCATGCCTCAAACTTTTTAGCTAGAGAGATTTCCTGTAATGGATGTAGTTTCTGTCTATTTAGTGATCACCAAAGAATTTACTTCCCAGTCTTGTCCCACTGCAGTAGTAGGATTTTTGGTGAGTCCTATGAGGGAAAACTATAGCAGCTCAACTCTCTTGGCTCAACAACAGGTATAATACAAATAAGTAAAAGAGAAATAACAAAGTTTTCCTAGGAGGTAGCCTAAGTCACAGGATCACAGAATCACAGAATGGTTGAGGTTGGAAGGGACTTCTGGAGATCGTCTAGTCCAAATCCTCCTGCTTAAGCAGGGTCACCTAGAGCCAGGCGGGTTTTGAATATCTCCAGAGAAGGAGACTCCATTACCTCTCTGGGCAACCTGGTCCAGTGCTCTGTCAATCTCACAGGAAAGAAGGCTTTCCTCATGTTCAGGCAGAATTTCCTGTGCTTCAGTTTATGCCCATTACTTCTTGTCCTGTTGCATGGCACTACTGAAAACAGTTTGCCCCCATCCCCTTGACACCCTCCCTTCAGGTACTTGTACACATTGATAAGATCCCCCCTCAGGCTTCTCTTCCCCAGGCTAAAGAGGCCCAGCTCTCACAGCTGGTCCTCATAGCATAGGGCAGGTGCTCCAGCCCTCTGATCATCCTCGTAGCCCTATGCTGGACTCTCTCCATGTCTCTCTTGTACTGGCGAGCCCAGAACAGGACACAGTTCAACAACACAGTTGAAGGTGAGGCCTCCCCAGGGCTGCATAGAGCTGCAGGATCACCTCCCTCGACCTGCTGGTAACACTCTTCCTAATGCACCCCAAGACACCATTGGCCTTCCTGGCCACAAGGGTACATTGCTGGCTCATGGTCAACTTGTCATCCACCAGCACTCCCAGGACCTTCTCCGCAGAGCTGCTTTCCAGCACACTAGCCCCCAGCCTGTACTTGTGCCTGGGTACTTAGGGTCCCTAAGCGCAGCAACCTGCACTTGCCCTTCTTGAACCTCATGAGGTTTCTCTCCACCCAACTCTCTAGCCTGTCCACGTCTCTCTGAAACTAGTAGTCAGGCTAAGGCAACAGCAAAACAGAGGAAGAAGCCATAAAGTGCTCACATTTTTCATTTGCACTCCTGTAAACTGCCAACATCCATTTCAGCGCATGGGGAAAAGCTCAGCTGCTGTGCAAGGAGCCACCTTTCTTGGTTTGTTTTGAACCTGGCTGCTGCTGGTTTCATTCAACAGCCCTGGGGCACCTTCTTTACAAATGAAAGTTAAGCCTTGCTGTTAGGAGAAGTAGAAATACAGAAAGAGGTCAGTTTGAGGGAGGCCACTGGCCATTTTTTTAATGGAAGGCCGGCTGGAAAAACTGGGATGGGGAATGGAGGTTGCCAGTTTATGAACCACAGTCACCATGCTCTGATGTTTATCATGTAGATACCACCACAGCCATTAAGATCTCTTAACAATAGAAACATACTTAGCACTTATGCTTTCTACAGCTTTGCTGGTGAAGAAAGTATCAAAGGCTCTAGGCATTTACATTGTGGTAGCTTCCTGCTAGAACGGCAGGAGGACACAGTGCCCTGGAAAGTGGTGGTCCTTGTCTCTATCGATATCTTTGTCTTGCTCCTGATCAGGCAAAATCATTTGCTAAATTGTTATACAGAAGAAGAAAGTAATTTGCTCCATTTGTACACAAGGATGTGAAGCCCTCAAGGTATCGGTCATTGACTAATGGTCGCACCACGCAGGGCTGTGCCTGGGAGCATTTTCAGCTGAGTGCAAATAGGCGTATCTTCAGATTTGAGAGAAGTGACATTAAAAATCTTGTCTCTAACAACAAATATTTGCTCAGCTTCCAGTTATCTTTCTGGAACTAAGTCTTGGAGGTTAATTTCAGCTGCATGGGATGACCTGTGACAAGAAACATCTCTGAAGAGAGAATTAGGTATACACTGGGTCTTTAGGGTCTTCTCTTCAAAAACTCTGCTATTTTTGTCTTTACAATAAAAAGCCTTACTATAAAAATCCCCTCTTTCCCAAAAGTGTTTACTAATGCTCATAAATAAACCAGTCCTTCCCAGGGGACATTTTTTTCATTTTTCTGCTTTAAAATACAACTCTTTGAAGGGGGGTGGGGAAGCTTTGTATTGCACCCTGTAACTTGGCTACACTAAACAAACTCAGGCACAAAGGCAGTCGAGGCCAGTATCAGCAGTAGGGCAATGCCACTAAGTCAGGAGAATTCAAGCCACTAGGTGTGCACTTGGGCTCATGTACGGTTTCCATTGGTTTTCACAATGAAAATGAGGCACTCTTCCAAACAAACATACCAAGGTCTTCACTGCACAAAAGCAAATGCTTAGCACTGTTGGTGTCAAAGGCTTGGAGAATTTCCATTCCCGCCCAGCAGGGACACCTCTGGTATCTGGGACCCTCTGCCAAACAGGGAGCAACGTGGGCAGCATGCTTGCTGCGTCCTGAGCTTGCTACAGCATTGACCCACTGCTGGAAATTCATTTTCTTTCAGTGATTATCAGAAATAACTTAGAATTAAGATATGGTGATGCAGAATGAGCAGCCATAGATCAATGGTATCTCTGCATGTGTGTCAAGATAAAGCAGATGTGTACAAAAACACATCAGATATCTGCTCCTCAGCGTATTTTGCCTCCTCCAAGGCAGGTGACCAGTCTTCCTCCCAAATATCTCATTGGACAATACTCATGAACAGTTTCTGCTCCTCTGTGTTTTGTTCAAATGGCAATGCTGGCTTTGGTTTTCCTTCACATGTATCAGTGCATTTACCCAGTAATGTGCATTCACAAAAGGTCACACACATCCTCTTCAGCATTCATTTTATCTGTCAGCTCCATCTGTCAGTGCTGCTTTTCCTGTTTGACTGCTTTCCTTGCTGTTGTCTGACCACGGAGATAACAGCTCCTCCTTTTCTCCCACTCTGCCTCATGCTGCCATTGGATGTTTGCTGCATCTGTCCTCACATGTATTTCTTCTCCATTGAATGATGGCTCCTGCCCTCAGCCTGCAATGGTTGCTCAGCTGTGGGCCAGGGTATGCAGAAAACGAGATGGGAGTTTAAGCCCCGTAGCCCTGATGGCTGCCGAGGAAAAAAAAATCCCCTGGAGCTGGATGTATGACAAAATACAGGAACTGTTGGCTTGGAAAGCTCTGATCTTAATAAGCAATAAGCAATACAAATAATAGAACAGGTAATTATAGATAACCAGAATGATACAAAATAAACAGCACTTCTTGAAGTTGTTTGGCTCTGTATCTGGTTCCAGTGGAAACAGGATCGCTGAGTCTTGAAAATAGTCACACAAGGATCAAAATCACATCTGCAGTTCATTCTGCATTTGCTGCTTTGTTATGACTAGAAACCTCTTTGGATACTGTGGCAAAAGAAAGCAGTTACATTCTAGACATCTTCCAGTCTTAACATCTGATCGAGTCTAACTTCTCAGACAGCAAGGGCTTTTACTAACTCCTACCTTGTTATCGCTAAGGGGGTCAGAAATGCTATATTCATTCTAAAATGAAGCAAATGACTGATGCTCAGAGGGAAATTCTGACTCATGACCTTTCTATTTGCATTAAATGAAGTTAAAGTGTCAATGGATGATGGTTCTGAGCACCAGGCACTGGCATTTTCCTAGAGGAAGAAAGATTGGCTTGCACTTCCAATTTCTCTAACTGAAACGTTACGCGCTGTAGTGAGCTTCACGCAACACGGCAGTACCGTCCCCGCTGAGCAGAGCAGCTGCTCTCTCGTGTAAGCCCCCGAGATAGCGGCTTTGGGGGCCTTCCAGATCACGGCGGGTTCTGCACGGGCGAACTGAGCCGTCCGTCAGGCCTCGCCGCGCCGAAACCCCCTGCACAGCAGTTACGCGAAGGCCAAGGCGGGCTGGGAAGGAGCCTCCTTCGCAACGGCAGCCCTGGGAGAAACAGGTGCTGATCTGGCGGTGTTCCCACCTGCTGGCACGCTGCACGCGACTGCCTGCGCACGGGCTGCTCCGGCAGCGGCAAGTTATCACCCGCGCAGCGCCCGGGGAGGCCGAAGCGAAGTCAAAGGAGCTGTGAACGCCCGGTTTTGTCCTTATCCTCCTTTCTTTCTCTTTTTGCCCGCCCCTTCTCTGCTTGTGTGCCATGCTATTGGCTGCAAGCTAACATAAAAGAAAAAATAAACCCTTCACTTCTTCTTTTCTTTTCTTTTTTGTTTCTTTTTTTTTTTTTTTTTTTTTTTTTTTTTTTTTTTTGTGGCATACAAGGGAATAAATGTACTCCTGCTTGTCGTGTTAATGCACCACCTTGGTGCTGGTTGTTATCCTTTCTGCCCTAGCCATAGTCCTCTGTTTCTTCTTCTCCTTTTCACAGGAAAATTATTCTCAAACAGCAAAAGACCTTGGGTGACTCATTTTCCCCAGCTCAATCAACCTTGGCACTCGAGAGATTCATTTTTCCCTGTTCAGAATAGCAGGGCTATACTTTGCCACTGACATGCAGGTGTGATATCAACGCCTTGATCTGTGCCAGGGCAGGGTGCCCTGATGCAAGCTGGAAGGAAATCCTTGAGGGAAGGTGTGCTGTGGGTGGGGAAGGTACAAAGTCTTGCTGACACTCCTGAAAGGAAATGGCTTTTACGGACTCCCTGGGACTGCGACTCAGCCCTGCCTCCCGTCCCCAGCTCTGCTCTCGCATTGCCGTGCTCAAAGCTATGGTGGAATGGAAAGCATTTGATTTTGCTTCATGGTATAACTCTTTTCCCACTTCACAGAGCTTTGTGCTTGCAAATGGCTCTGAAAGCCCTACGCAGAAGAGCAGTGTTTGGGGATTTGGGCTGGGGCTTGGTTTTTCCGGTGGGGGTTTAAGAAGCATTTCCCGTGGTGGTAAGGGAGTGGTTGCTGACTCTTAACTGAGGTCCCTCTTCACCTGCTCCTTCCTACCCTTCCCTGGCAGTGCCAGGAGTGCTGCTGCAGCATGGCAGAGCCAAGCGGGGCAGCTTTCAGTGACCTCGAGAGCAGTGCCCTGGGACCCTCGCGGTGCACACACAGATACTCTGTACTGGGGTAACCACAGCTCAGCTGAAAGACATTTCTTGCTGTTGGCACCAGTAAAAGCTCATATTATGAAAGCCAGTATACGCAATTTGTCTTCCACTTACAACCTATTTCAGTGACCTTTCTTTTTTTCTTGTTCTTTTTTTAAACAACCACACAACCTCCCAATCTCAGATCTCCACTTACGGAAGGACGTTACTAGCAGGACAACGTCATGGCAGGTACCTGAATGAGCTACTGGATTTAGCAGACCTTCTGTCAGGTGTCTCCATGGCTGTGGCCATCTTTGTCACCCTGTTTGACTCATCTGGAAAAGGTTGTTTTGTTTTCTCTGTGCATGAGAAGCTGTGACCTGCGTGGAAAGGAAAACATCCTGGTAGCCAAGCAAGTAGTGATGAAGACATTGTATTGACAGAAGGGAGAGCAGCAAGCTTAGGAGCTGGAAGGGGTTTTGGAGAAGTTCAAAATAGCTGTTGAATTAATGTCTGGGACAAAGGAAAACCAGCCAGTGGTCCACTGCCTGTTGGTCCATAATAAAAAGTATAAGGGCTAGAAGGCAGCACACAAAGTTGGTGGGCAGTTTCCAGGGGAGAGGAGCTCAGCTCTCTGGGATATCAAGACTCATGCTGCACAACACCCCAAACTGGTGCACAAAGCAGGGCTTTGGGGAAACAGCTTATCTCCTCCTCCAATCCTGAGCAGAAGCTCCCCACCTTGTGTCAGTTCCAGCATCCCAAGCCAATTTAGCTTGCTAATACCACAGGAAACTAGCCACCTTCTGAATCTCATCAGGCATACTGAGCCAGCGAAAACCAGCTCCATGACAAGGCTGCTTGTGGGGAAGGTGGGCATAGGGAATGTCTTTGGAAACGTGTAGGCACTTTTTTCTTTCATTTTTGAATTGGAAGAAAAGCTTTTCTCTGATGCCTTCTCACTTTTATTTTGGTATCTTAACTACCACTCTGCCTTTCACACAAAACTGTTTCCTTCAAGTTGTGGGAAGTACACATTCTTTGAGTCTCCAGTTATTCTGGGAACAGCCTAATACCAGAGATAACATGCAATTAGGATGTGGCGTTTTCAGGGGCAGCGGAATGGTTCAGTGCGCCCTCACCTCCATATATGGTATTTGGAAAACTAATAACCACGTGTCGTCGAAGATGTGCTTTGGGAACAAATTTTTTGCGGGTGGCTCACAAGGGCATCTCATGCATAATGAGTTCCCCACACACGCTTCTCTTCAGAACAAGCAAGTCAAAAGAAATGCAGACAGAGGCAGAGCCCTGGGAACATGTTCACCCTGATGTTCACGCACAAGTGTGCCAACACACATGAGGAATACCGACTCTTTAAAGAAGCCTGTGGCATGAGAGTCCCCTGTGAGATGTGTAGGTGCTCCCATCTCCATTTACAGGGTGAGGATCCAAGAACTGATGAAGCTCATCTCTTGGTAGAACAAGTATTGTTTATCATTTGTCATTAACATGACGTTGTTAATGAACTGAACATGGCTCTGGAGTGTCTTCTTTCTTGGTAGGGGTTTATATACGACTGCTGCCAGCAATTAGTCTTCTGGGATATTTCACCTTTGTACATTTTTCATGGGGTTTAAATCCCTATCTAATCTCCTTTATAGTTTAGAGCTCCATGCCCCAACTCTTCCTACCTTAATCTGTCCTCAAAGAAATGCCAGTGACAGTACATCTGTTTTCCATGTTGCATGGACTGCCTTGCCAGGTGCTGGGAGACCTCAACTCCCTGTAGATGTCTGGAGGTTGGAAAGCTCAGGAGCTCATTGCACTGATGAGATCAGGCCCTAAGAGGAATTAGACAATCCTAGATGCAGTCCTGTGCTTGTTCTCCCAAGGTTATGGTCAGAAAAGATCTGTGGTAAAAAATCCCCTGTACTTTCTCACAGAGGAGACTGAGAACAATTTTGCTTGTTCTCTACAGCTCCTGTTAATAACAAATGCTGAACAACAGCTGTATTTTATTACTGTAACTGCCCCCCCAATCATTGTCTTTCCCATTGCAGCAGCATGCATGGTGTTTGTGCAACCCTATTATAACTTCATTAGCAGCCCAGGAGAATTCCTAATTAGCTTGTTATTTTGACTTGCTTCTTGTATTTCATTTCTAAAGGGCTCGAGTAACAGTGCCCAGACAACAGCTGGGCAGATATTTCCCTGGCTTCATTACAATTAGCAAGTTGCTCTGGAAGTAGCTGAATTAGTGAAATATGGTTTTCCTTGTGAATTTGTCTAGAGATTGAGCTACTCTGAATTCTGTGATGGCTACCATTGTTGAGTGGGGACATGTGGAAAAGAAAAGTCCTATTAAAGCATTTATTTTCACGAAAAGGGTAAGAACTTTCTCTATTTGAGACCTCCGCCCTTTGGTCAAATGTGGTCAACACTGGCAAAATGTGTTCAAGAAGGAAGAAGCATTAATAGATCTTTACTGTTGTGTTCATATGATGGTAAATAGTAGCATAAAACCTCTTCTCCTTTTCCTCCTTCTACAGTACATAGAAAGCTAAAGGATTTATTATTTTTAATCCACTTTTTTGGATGCTTACCCACGGTCTGAGCCTCTTCCTGTGTCTGGAGCTGTTAAAACATCCCAGGATATCCAGGTGGAATTACCTGCATATGTTTGCCTTGCTTTGTTTGCAGATAGAAGTTGGGCTGTCTCTCAGGTGGCATGCTGGTAGTATTACCTAGCTCTCGGACAGCACTTTGCATCCGTGGACCTTTGTTTCATGTGGAGATAACAAAGCAAGCAGGTTATGTCCATGCTGCTCTCACAGAGCAGTCTCCAGGAGCAGACAGGTCTTTCTGCTTTGCAGTGTATCGCAGCCTGCAGGCAGGCTGCATGACAACTGTGTGTGCTTCAGCCTGTACGGCCCCGTTTGCTCCAGAAGTTGTGTAGTGGAAAGCACTGGCTGCTGAGAGCAAATCTGGCCATGGGAGAGCTGTGATGGCTGCCTGCATGGATAGCACAGAGGTGAAGGGCCTTGCTGGTAGGGTTGGGCTGGAACAGCTAACTTGAGTGGAATCTCATTTCCAAGCCTGTATCAGGGTGTAAGAGAAATACTTGCAAGGAGGCAGGAACCTGCTTCCCAGTTGTAGGCACCTGGCACTTGTACGGAACAGGTTCAGCAGCATTTTGTGATTTTACTTTGCACACTTCTGCAAACACGGTGACTATGCAGCAGACGGATCCTGAGTAATCCTCTCTCTCCTTGCTTTTGTTAACAAAGGAACGGAAAATTTCCTTTAATGAGTTGCGGAAACAAAGACATTGGAATAATATGTCTGCAAAGGACTGCTCTGTTATGATCAACAGGTTGGGTAATCCTTTTTGTTAGATTTTTTTAGATTTTTGTTGGTTGTCAGTCTACCTTAGCATGATGTTGCTTCCAGCAACAGAGACCCTGTGATATACGCAGGACTTTCTCTCCCAGGAGTGAGATTTTGAAATAGACATGAACCAAAGTGCCAGCTAGGAGAAGCTTTGGGATTTGAGAGCCTGATGGGAAAACAGAAGAAGCTCCTCCTTGGGAACAGAGTAAACAGGCTTAAATCACAGAGGAACAAGGACCTTGGGGTAATGATCTGAAAGTTGTTGCTCTGCAGACCCTCTTGCTCCTGGCATCTACAAGGCAGTAAGGTTTTCCAGTACAGGGAGGGTGAAAGATACAACCTTTAGACAAAATCGTTCTGTTTTGGACCCCTTTCCTGAGCCTCATCCTTGTGCAAGGCTCTGTGACATCTCGCTGGTTTAACAGAACTGCCTCTGCTCCCTCTGAAGTCTCTAAATGAACAAAAAACTGTGGCATACATAAGAGCACAGCACGGAGAACTGATGACCTGCCTCTTCATTCAGTGCTGCTGACCTTCTTTGCTTGTCAGTTACCCACAGGAGAGCCTCTCTGCTTTTCTCTCTGTTTCCCTGGTAATTAGTTAGCAAAGGAAAGTGCATGTTCAAATAAGCCACTTGCTCAGTGCCATGTTAACCAACCTTTGGCTTCTGAGACAACAGAGTCTTCTCCCCGTCTCCAGCAGCTAAAGCACCAAAAGGAGAAACTCATTCAGAGGGAAAATGAGTGTCTATAAATAGCTTGGTTTGGGGAATAGAGGACCATTTTTTCTGGAAGCTGTTTATTCCCAGAAGCAGGACCATGTTCCTGGCACTTTGGAGAGCTTGGCACCCTCTCCTGGAGCTTCCCAGAAGGCTACTGAGCTCAGGCTGCTAGCAACTGAGTTTATTTAGCATTAGACCGAGTGTGGCAGCCTCTTTAGGTCATATACCTTTCCAGACAACACACTTTCCAGACAACGTACTTTCCAGCAACATACAAGAGGCAATGGGGACATCCTATGTCTGTCAGCTTGATGGACAGTAGCAACTCTCTTTCATCCCATTAACACTGCCATGGTGAAGTGCTCAACAAATGGTTGCTGTTTTTCCTTTACCCAGACCTTCTCCAGCTCCATTTGTCTCTCATTTCATGTGGGAGTATGTAGTCTCTCCTGGATGGGAATTGACTTCTGTTTAGTGCTAGATAGTTCTATTCATTGTCTAGAGTCTATATATATTACCACAATATGGATTAACAATATTGTAAGATCCATGCATTTAGCAGCTGCCCCTGTTTGAGCTCCGTAAGTTATTCCCTAAACTTTAATGTCAAGAAAGGAGACAAGAAGAAAGATGTCTCCCTCAGACTATTTCAGTCATGTTGAGGATGCCAGCAATTAACCTAAAGGGGCTGAGAAGAAGAAAAATGCAGGGGCTTGCAGGAACTTAGAAAGAGGGATAGAGGTCACAAGATGTGAAAAGCCAACACAAACAGTTGGTCAATGTCTGTACTTTGTTATCATCTCATATGAAAACCATAGACTTGGAAAATAATTCAGGTTGTAAGGGATCTGTGAATGTGACCTGGTGCAGTCTCCACTCAAAGCAGAGCCAACTTGATCAGGTTGCTCAGGCCTTTGTTCACCTGTATTTGAGTATTTCCACGGATGGAGTTCCCTCAGTCTCTCTGGCCCATGTCCCAGTGTTGGACCATCCTCACAGTGAACAGTTTTTTCCTTATGTCTATCAAGAATCTGACTCTGATCCTTGTGCACCCTCCCATTAGATAGTGGAAGGCAGCAATAATTTTCCCCCAAAGCCTTCCCTTCCCCAGGCTGAATGAGCCCAGCACCCTCTACCTCTCCTCACATGCCCTGCTCTCCCAGCTGCCTAGACGACCGTGTGCTGGGCTCACACCAGCGTGTCCACGTCTGTACTGTGCTGTGCACTCACCTTTGGTGAACACCATCCAGCTCCCGTGAGCCCATTGCTTCCAGTCCCTCTGAGCAGCAGCCCTGCCCTCCGATGTATCAGCACCATCTGGTGTCATCCACAAACCTCCCCAAAGTGCACTCCATCCCATTGCCAGGCTGATAATAAAGACATTAAATAGACTGGCCCTGATACCAGCCCCTGGGGGATGCTACAAATAACAGGCCACCAGCTGGACTTCGCACTGCTGATATGCATCCCTCTAACCTCATAATTTGGCGAATTTTGCAGCCACTATATCATCTATTTATCCAATCCATATTTTACTCCATGGCTGTAAGAGTACTATTTAAGGCTACTCAGCTGTCTTTTGGGGATATGGTCTTGCTAAAATCAAGGCAGCAACACCTACTGCTCTTCCATCACCCACAGAGCCAGTCATTTCACTGGCACAGAAAGCAGCTCAGGCATGATTTCCCCTTGTTAGTCTATCCTTGCTGGCTTTCCCCAAACCGTTCTGGTCCTCCATGTACCAGGGTCTGTCTTCCAGTAGGAGTTTTCTCTATTGCTTACCCAAGACTGGAGGTGAGGCTAATCAGCTGTGAGTTTTGCAACTTCCTTCTTTACCTTCTGGAAGATGGGTGCAATATTTGCCATTTTTCAGTCATTAGAAACCTCCTCAGGCACTAGAGCTGGTCTTTAAAATTCAGTACTAAAACAGTCTTTGTACCAAAATGTATCTTGGACCTTCATTAGTTTTCTCTTGTATTGAGGGACAGTGAAGCATCTACATCTATTCCAGAAATCTAGCTTCAATATCAACCAGACTTGAGCCTTCTAGTTCACATAAGTGCTTTTGCAAGTACCATCCTATAGTTTAAACAGCAGCCAGACTACAAGGTTTCTTCTCTCCATTTGGAGGCACTTTTAGCTGAACCTGGAGCGAACAGGAACTGTTCTCTGACACTGGAAAAATCACAATTTCCCCACAACTCAAACATGTCTTCTAGTCTGCCACCAGAGAACTGCGGAAAGGAAGAAAACACAAAGCAAAAGTAGCTCTTCTTCAGTTTTGCCTTTTATCTCAGAGCTACCCAGTCTAATCACTGCCTCCTACCTTGGTGGTAGAAGCAGAGCACACTACTCACCCATGTTCCCCTGGTCCAACAGAGCCCACCTCTGTGGTTTAGCGCTCCTCTGTACGGTTCTGTATATGCATCATCTTTGCAAATAACAAGAGAGAGCAGCACTGCAGCACACTTGGTGTGCCCAGTGACTCTTCCCTGGAGCAAAGCAGTGTATTTAGCAATTAGCCTTTGTTTCATCCTCGTCTCTTCCTGGAACAAGGTGTACCCCAGCAGGATGGGTTTCTGACTGCTACTGGTGTCCCGACAGCAGACAGGCAGGGAACACGTGCATGGCTTGTTTCAAAGCTTAAGCAGTTCATGGATGCTGTTTCCTGCTCCGTGTGCAGAGATCATGAACAGAGCGAGGGTGCAGCCAGTTCTACAGTTATTTTAAGCTGTTTCTTTCAGCCTCTGTTTTTGTAATAGCTAGTGTACCAACACTGTTCTCAGGGCAAGCATGGAAGGTGGCTAATATTTATTACTCTGACAGAGATCATGATGCTTTTTTCCAAAGAGACTTAGAGGCTGTGAATGAAGCCTAAGATTTAACTTTGCACGAAAAAAAGGACTGATTCCTCTTTTCCTGTGCAGGGGATGGTAAGGTGACAGAGGAGATCAGGCAGTGAAATCTGCTTGCCTTCATGAAAGTCCCTGTGAGCTAGGCAATATTTTGGACTTGCTATTGGAGACAGTCCTACTGTCATAGACTTCAATCAGGTAGGGAGCAGGTACATGGGGAAGAGAAATGAACTGTGCAGGGTTCCCCAGCAGCTACATGAGATAGACATGAGAGCCTGGCTCAGAATGCCCCAGCCACCGTATCCTCCATGGGACCACCCTGCTGTGACCTGTGTGTTTGCCACTGCCAGGTTGGAGCTGCCAGTGCTCTCACAACTCTAGGTGGGAAATGATGCTACCAGCCAGGAGGGTTTTAATGAAGAGTCTTATAAAGCTCCCAGGAAAACAGAATTTTCCATTAACTTTTTAGATTATTTGCTTTTACAACTTCTTCTTAAATGATTTTTTTTTTCCAGAGGATTTGAATCCTATCCTCCTCCACAAGCTCCCTACAAAGCTGCTCTGGGGAGGGAGAGGGTGAACCATGCAGCTTTACTCGGTGGAAATTCCTGTAATCGTGCTCTAAATCCCTGCGTGTGACCTGTGAAGTGGAAGCTGTACAAGAGCTTGGTGGTTTTGACTGTAGCTCAGATATCTTAGAGATTTGAAAGTTATTGCTGCTTCTTTCAACATCTCTTATTTTGCCCTAAATTCTTCTCCTTCCCTCCTTCTCCCTTTGGTCTTTCCTACTTCTTCCTCACCCTACATGAAATCATTAAAATCTTCCTATCAGCTGTCACATTTGCTGCTCAGTAAGATGCCTCCTGGCAGGTCCTGAGGTGTAAACAGTAGTTTTGACTCTGCTGCTGGTGACGTGCAGTTCATTTTCCCACATCAGATGCACTGACTCTCCCTGGCACGTGGGACCAAACGCGGCGTTACGCGAAGGGAAAGGCTGGGCGTTCCCACTCCAGGCGTCCCACTCGGCATTTCTGCCCCCCGTTGCTCAAAACGTGGCTCTGACCACTGCTCCCCTGTGGCGATGGGCACTGCCCTCCCCAACAGCGAGGTTCTTGGTCCTGCTGAAGATGACACAGGTTGCTTTGCTGTCGCACCCTGTCCCCCTGGAGCCGCTTGCCACAGCAGGGCTGGCAGCTCCAGCCGCAGAGGAAGCCCCTTCCCCGACGGTCTGTTTCGGCGAACATCTGCCCAGCACCTCTAGGGACGCTGCATTTCTGCTCCGTGCAAAGAGGTTTGGTAGAAATCCTTTCTAGCTGCACGTTCCTGAGGTCACGCACACCTGCCTGGGTACGAGAAGGCAGCGCTCGGTGTAATGGCAGGGAAAGGAGCTGGCTGCGTGGAGAGCCTTGGAGAGTCTGGCTGGCATCTCCCTTTGCACTCCTGCTCCTCACAGAAATGGGGAAGCCCCAGCCTTGCCTGAGGGCTGCCACGCTGCTTGCTTTGGCCCTGGCAACCTGTCCGCTGTCCCCATGGCCATGACTACAACCCAGGGTGGCAGAAGAGGCCTCCTCCTTACCCCCTCCACTGGCTTCCCACGAGACTGCATGGCTTTTGGCAAAGTTTTCCCCATGAAATGGGAGGATTTCCTCAGCCCATGTGAACACTGACCACCTGCCCAGGGAAGGTGCATGGATATCTGCCTTTTAGCAGGAAGTTGCACCATGTCCTTTGCCTCTCCAGGGACTTGCAATAAATCAGTGATAAGGAAGACGGAGATTTGCATGGAAGTAAGTGTAAGCCAGTCCTCCAGAGCCTGGCTTTGACCTGCTATGCTACTGTCCCAGTAATGTTACCAGGGAAGACAGTAGAAAAGGCATTTTCCCAAGCCCAGTGGGAGATCACTGCCCCCCCCAGCAGAGACACTCACAGTCAGCTGAACTCTTTTCTAAGGTCTGTTACCCTGGGATGCTCTAATCAAAGCTAAAGAAATTTGCTGCTCTCTTTGAAGACATAATAAAAATAAAATAAAATAAAATAAAATAAAATAAAATAAAATAAAATAAAACCGTGATCCCAGTAAGCATCATCCTGAGCAAAGACTTGCTTTTCTTGAAGGGATGATACGGACAAATAGTGGAGCATCTTTCAACATGCTGTAGAAAATACTTCTTTGGTAAGTGAGCCCATTCTGGAGAAGGGCCAAGAAGACTGAGAATTGCTCAAGCCATATTCACTGATCGTTTTGAAGGACATCATTTTCCAGGCTAAAGCCAAGCCATGCCAGAGTTAATGCCGATTGTCAACCAGCTAGCCCATTTCAAGAGCAATCCCACCAAAGCTCCTAGAGCTGCTCTGGAGTTCAAACTAGCGTAAATCATGAATTATCACCTTGCACTGCATGCTATTAAAAAAAAGAATAAGCTGTTGCACTGGCATTAATGCATCCTTACACTAAATTACAATGTCCTCACTTGCAGCAGTCCTTCTTTGCACACAGCAGTGAAATCTATTTCTGGTGTGCATTTTTCATGTGGAAAACGGCGATGGAACACATGGCCCTTCACTGTTTCTGGGTCCGAATATTTGTCCCTGACCTGGAGGCTCCAGTCAATGCCATGAAAGTGTCTTATCTGGGCTTCAAAATGTCAGCCAGAGGCAGGTAGAAAAGATCAAGGAAAACAGAAACTGGGACAAGGATAGGAGACTGGCAAGGTGCACCAGAAAATTGTAGAGGGAATAATAACCAGACTTGGGCCAGAATTCAGAGACTTGAGTTATGATTAGCATTGGTAGATGGGGCAGAAAACACCAAGCTTCAGATACAGATTTGGTGGGTGAACAAACAGCTGTGCTTCAGAGATGACTGCTGCTTCCAGTTGTGCTCCAGAAAAGCTCCATTAGGCCTGGTCTTCATGCCTGGCCCAAGATCCCGCACCTACATATGTTTATTTCTATTTAGGTCACCAGCTGCTGATCAGGTCCTTTTTTCATTTGACTTATGCTGTAAATATGCTCTGGGAAAGCAGCCCCAATGCATATTAATGCACTGGACCTAAACAAAAGAGGCTCTGCATAAAATGAAAACCAGTCAACCTAAAAATATCCTCAAGGCAGTGAGTTAATGCATAAAAAAGAATATGTATTCAAATCTATCTGTTTTATATTCAAAACAATGTACATAGGTTGAGAGCCATTTACACTATAATAAAAATCAATTTTGCTTAATCTATAATCAAACTGTAATCAAACATTCTTTATTATGATGATGTTTCCCATTGAGCTGGACTTTCTCCTAGACTGTAAAAGGAAACTGATAAACACACTGATGGGCTACCTAGCATGAGGACTGCCTTGTGGTCAAGGTATTTGAGGAGGCAGAGGAGATACAATTTCTGTTTCCTATTAAGACTTTATTTATGGGTCTTAATCCATTTATTTGATGTCTTTGTACCACTTCTTCAATACAATTAATCATAGTCATGTATCTTGTCAATTTAGGCTACAAACTCAGCCACAAAAGAAACTGCTCAGTAGTGCAAATGAACAAAATCTTTCAGAACAGATTTGGATCCCAGCTGCATTGTTCCTGAGAATAAGAACAGCTTTTACGTGGTAGCTCCCACAAAGAGAAAGGATAGGATTAGTGTATAAACAATCCTGACCTAACTTACTGTAGGTATAGCCAGACTGAAATTGTTCCTGCTTCATTCTGATTGTTAGTCACTTTCATACATCTATGCACTGTTATACGGAAATTTCTTTTTGTTAAACTGTTCCCAAATCAGTGCAGGTCTTTTTGATAAGTGCAAACATCAGAAACTGAAAAGAAATAATTCTTCATATTGTCAAAGGGCTTCTTTCATACAATTCAGAAAATGTTTTCTTTTTTAAAAGCCTCATCCAATATACAGCCAAAGGTGCTGAATTGCTAATGTTCTTAAGAACACAACTCATTCGGAACAGAAAACTGAATGTGTAAGCACATAAATTTTCATTTTGTGCTGGAGTTCATGTATGAAGCTAGTATTTTTATGCAAAACAAATGTACAAATGCAGTTTCAAGTTGCATTGAATCCCTGCTTTTTCTTTTGCATAAAAATGTTGCTATCTGCAATATAAAAGAATCCAGCGAGTAGCTGTAGAACTGCTTGGATTTAATTGCTGGGGTACAACACCATTTCAAGGGGCTGCTTGTAGCCATTTCCGAGGCAAGAAAGACTCAAGAACTTGGAAAAAAGAAGTGTAAACTGCACTGTTCCCATAAAGACAGTCAATACTTTTTTTTTTTTTCATGTGCTTCCTTTCTCTTAATTCAAACCAAAGATCATTCAGATTGATGGTCTTTGCAAAATATCTTGTTATGATAAAACTGTTATTCTACAGTTTTATATATGGTCCATATTTTTTATATTTCAGTTTTTTGTTCTGTGATTTCGACCCATGCATGGCTTAGCTCTTGCTCCTTTGTCATGGCAGCAGCACTGTGTTGAAGATAATGGACAGTGTCAACATGGACAGCTTTTGACATGCCCCTTATTCTGACTCAGTCAGATCAAATCTGATGCCTGTAAACGGCAATGCAAAAATGCCAAACATTGTGACAGTGGGAAGGTGGCTGTCACAATCTTCTCTCTGTTCAAGAAAGGAAGCGTTGATATGAGCTCCAGGAGTACCTCCTGCTTGGCATAAAAACCTGCACAGTGGACTCCTTGCCTCTGTTGCTCTGACTCCTCTGCTTTAATTAGGCGCTTTGGCGTGTGGTGAGAGAAATGGTCCAGTCTAGACCAGAGGGCAGCAGAGGCACCCTCCAGAAATGAAGGTTATAGAAATTGCCATTCCTGGGCCTTTTCAGCTTTCTGGGCTGGCTGAATCATGCTGTCCCTGTGGTTCTGAAACAGACATCATTGAGTGGCTTTAGCATGATAATTAATGCAAGTTGTAATTCATTACTTGAAGGATGTGAAAGAGTAAATGAGATCACTCAAACAAAATGAAACAAAAAAAGATAGAGTGGTGACAGCTCTAAAGCAGACCGCTTCTGTGTCATCTGGGACTGTGTCTGTGTCTCATACAACATTTTGTTGTATCATTTATCTGTTTTAGATATGATGAATAATGTGAAAATAGGTCCTAGAGCACATAAAATACTCTGAGATCAGCTAGGGTGTGGTTTGTTAAATGTCACAGGAAGAAAAGCAATCACTGTCCAGTTCTTGAACTTCGCAACTCTTCCACCCTCGGGAATGAGTGTTTCTCTTGTTGATGTGTCCTCCAAGCTGGAGTTCACCCAGCAGAGTAGGGAATCCCCTGCAGCCTAAGTGGGATTTGCAAATCCAGCTGTGTTTTAGCAGCATGTGCTGCACGGCCCCACAGGAATGCAAGTGCTCAGGAACTTGGAAGCTTTCCGAAGTGCATGGTGTGGGGAGAAGTTCATGCTCTGAACAGGCAGCCAAAATGAGACTGAATTCAGTAATACTTCAAGAAACCTTCTAGTTTGGGGAAAGTAGAGATCCTGACTTTGATTTGGATGTTCAATCCCCAATTTTCAAGCTATATTTACAAAGTGAGAAAGAGACGGTGCTTGAAAAAGTGAAAAGTAAACCAACCCTCTAAGACCAGTGACATTTTCCTCCATGCTGCCGTTTACAAAGCCACTGGAGGGATCATACAGGGCTGAAATGATGATAGTTGCTGGTGAATGGAGCTGAAGAAAACTCTATTCATGCTGTCTGAATACATCTGAGACATATGCACTTGCTTTGACCTTCCCTGCCCAAAATCAGGACATGGTGACCTCTGATGTCAGTGCTGCAACATAGATGGAAGATCATCTTTTTGACAGGACATGTGGGCTGTGCTAAGCACATAATCCAGGCAAACCCTGAAGTGCAGGAAGCATTTTCAACCTTTTGATGTCAGAGTAAATCCTTGTTAAAGCCCTGAAGGTCATGCAACCTGCGCAGGTGGAGAGCACAGATGGCATGAGAGCAGCAAAGTTGAGATGCCAGTCAGTATGGAGATCAGGACATTATAAAATTTGCAGACATCTGAGCAACGGGAGGGAGGGTCTTTGCAAAGGTTTGATACAAGCTGAGAAGCTCTTTCCTTCCATCCGTTTGTCAGGAAGAGCTTGCCATTTTCATGTCAGGGTAGAACAACCAGTCCAAAGTGCTGAGCAATTTGCACAAGAGAGTCAGAGAAGACTTATGGCAGCTGTCATCGAAAGTTCAAATTTTAGTTAAAAATAGCAGCATTGGTTCAGTCTTCAGTTAAAAAACTTGAAAAATGCTACTGACACCAGCACAAACACTGTGGATTTAAACAGGGTAAACAGGAAAACATTTCATGTCATTATACAAAAAATAATTCCTACCAAGGTTTGTTAATAGCATCTTTACTGAGGGAGACAGCATCAGCTAAAGGCCCTGTCTGGTGGCACCTGACATCAGCCGTAATGCTGGGCCAAACCACGACCTGGCATAAGTCAGTGTTGCCTCATCGCTTCAGCAGAGATACACCAGCCTAGACTAGCAGATGACTGGGGTGGGAGGCAAAGAGCTTATGCACTGCCTGAAGAGCAAAGATTTGCCCTGTGGTGTTGGACCAACTCCCAGAAATTAGGCCAGAAAGCCAAGAAGGGAGCCCCCTTAAGGCCCCTTTTGTGTTTCAGGCCTTGTGAAAACTCTCTGCTCCATGCACTGCACACGCCAGCTCACAAAATTATGGTATTTTGGAATATCTGGACCATTTGCAGAAGAGGCATATCACAGGTTAATCTGACAATTCAGGGTTGGAAGATCCTCACAATAAAGCTATCATCTTTCCCTTCCCTCAGCTGGCTGAATATAAACAAATTTCAGTGTAGTTCTGATTGGCTCCCTTGTTCCTGGACGGGTTTAACCCCGTGTCACACAGATGTTTTTTGTGTGGTCTGTTGTTGAAGCAGAGCAGGATTGTGCACAGCCCCCTCGAGCCGCGGAGGAGTTCCGGCTCTGCTGGGCAAACCCTGTGCTGAGGACCTGCTAACAGCTCTAGGCCATGCGGTTGAGAAGGGATTTGAGGTTTCTACACACTTATCCAGCCTTAGATGTCATCAGAGCACTTTTGTGCCATGCTTACAGCACTTACCTAGCGAAGGGCTGCCAGGGGTCTAATGAGGGCCATTTACAACCCTCTGAGCTGTTCATTTCCCTCATTCACATAGCAATCGAGCTGCTGAACTCCATTTTACAGTACAGCCCTGTGGGAGAAATAGGCATATGCTTTTGAAGCACTTCGCTATTTCCTTCCTTCATTGCTATTTTTCAGCAGTCAGCCAGCTGCAATTATACCGAAAAAAAATTTTTCTTAAATTTTTTTTTCCAGCACATTTGTTTTTATTTCTGTTTCTTTTTTTTTAATACCAGTCCAAAGTCAATGGTTTCACTAAGTTAATGGCATGTTAATGCAATTCTAGTAAAGTCTATTGTTCTTTGTAGAACCAGAAATCCTGGAGTATTATAAGCCAAATGGAACTGCCACTATAATGTCTAGGGCAGGAGTGTCCTCTGGTTGTTTACACAGTTGAGCTTGCCATTTAGCAAAATGAACTTAACCCATTCCTGACACTGCCAAGAAAGACTTGCTATGTTTGGTTTGTCGCTATCACGATCCTTCGTCCCCCCACCCGCTGAAGCAGAGGAATTGCACGTGGCTGCATCTTTGAGTATTATGCAGTTCTATCATGGCATCACTGATGTATTTTAAAAAAAGACATCTTCATGCTGCTAAAGGCAGCAGCTTCCCAGGCAAATCAAAAAGGAAACTTTGCATGGGAACTGATGAGTGCTGAGCTGTTAGTCTTTGCTGCAGGCAAGTCCCTGCTATACCCACAAGCCTCTGGGTGGGACGTGCCCATGGCCCTGGGTTGGTATGGCAGGGAAGATGGCCCTCAGGACTGGTCCCCATCAAGCTTGTTGTGCAGGAAGGCTTTGGAGAAATGGGGAAACAGTAACAAAGCAAATAGAAGACGTGCTTGAAATGAGCAAGTGATTAGGGAAACAACAAATGAGAGAAGCAAATCAGTGATCAGGAAAATACAGCAAAGGACATGCTGGTGATCACAAGGTCCCAGGCTGGAGTGTGTCTGTTGCAAACTCAGACCTTCAGCCCCCCAAAAGCAACTGTACTGGCAGGCCTAGAAAAGTAACCAAGAGTGAAGGTCCCAGGCCAATGAAACCTCCTGTTTACTGGCATGTTTAGAGAAAAGACAGATCATGGTAATGGCAGCTGGCTTAGCGAGGCAATTTGCGGATTTAATGTTAAGCGTGTGATTGCTGAACAGGAGCCTGTGCTACCTCCTCTGCCTGTGCTGAAGTGGCTGTTCCCCCCAGACGGGTCTCAGCCATGAAAGCGTGGGCAGTTTGGAGATGACTGTTTCTTCCCTTCCTGTGATACAGTAGCTCTGTGGCTAAAGTGGAGACTTCCTTCTGCAAGGCCAGCAGCTGCAGTGAGGAGTAATGCACAGATGTAAAATGCACTAGCTGTAGTGAGCATGAGAGAGCACTGAAGGTAAATCAGCATGACTCTCTGTGAGGAGCACACATGGTCTCTGCTCTGCTTTGCCCAGATGAGAAAAATTTGGCATAATGTATTTCACAAATCATGCAAGGTCACCCCTTCATACATAGGCAAGTGAACTGGTGGGAGAGGGCAGGCTCTGGAGTTCCCCTGGATTTGCATGTGGGTAGCTGAAAGCAGAAGTAGGTCCTGCTAAATTCACATTGATTTAAATTGTTCAACCAGTGGGGAAAAAGAAACCTCTATCGCTGATTGTCATTCAACAGTAATGACATTAATGGATCTTTACTGTTTGCAGGGACTGGTTTTATTCAGCTCACGCTACAGTTGTTCAGAAAATGATAACCTTTACATACAAAAAGCTCTACAAACACATCCAAAAGGTTGGCAAGGTGAAAGTCTGTGAGGCGTTTAAAAATGGAGGCGATATTCACCTCAGACTGACACTTGATCTGAACAAATGCAAAATCATCACTTTTGATAGACCTAGGTGCTCAGTGGAGCGTCGGCATTGCAGCAGCATGCCCCGGCAACTCGCTGGGACAAAGTCAGAAGGCATCATGTACACTGAGGCAGAGATGAGTGCTGGAAAACCAGGGTAAGTAGGAAGAGGACTGTGAATGGGGCGAAATTCAGCAGAACTGGGTGCAAGGACATGGATCTGTGGTCTAGTAGCAGGAACCTCCACTCGCAAGCTCACAACTCCTTGGACAGACTGGATGAGGAGGTGACAGAAATGGGTTGTGACCATGTGATCCAGGTGTGGTGAAAGCACCTGAGAGCCTCTTTCAAGATAGGGGAAGAGGCTCTGAAAAGCCCTTGTTTGCCATATGGTCACATCTGCCCAGTGCAGGTGAACTCACGCTGGAGCAGACGCAGGGAAGAGATTCTGGGGCGATGACAAGTTGGAGAGGGACTAGCACGACAGGAGCGCAGCGAGCGTGCTCAGCCAGATGCTGCGATGGATGCTGCGAAGGCAGAGGTTTGCTGCCTCAGTGTAAGAACGTATAGTTACATGGTACATAGATATATCACCCATGGGGCCATGGGTGGGAGATGAGAGGTGCTCAGGCATGGTGATGCTCTGCCGCGGGGGCTCGCGGGGAGCTGGCTGTGTCTGCCTTGCAGCAGGGACAGATGCTTGCACCACAGCCCCGGCCAGCGGGACACAGAGGAGCAGCGATGGAGAAGGCAGACAAAGAGCTCTGAAAACAGTGCAAAAGCATGTCTAAATAGCTCAAGGCACCTTAAAATCTTGAAGATTTGTTCTGCTGTTTCTCCCAATCATTTTTGTTCTACCAGCCCCTCCTCCCAGGCCAGGCTAAAGTAAGTGCTTTATATGCAGAAAAAAACTCATCTTTCCCTCTCAGCTGAGTTTCGAAAGGCAGTACAATGGAAAGTCTCTTAGAATTATTCTGGGACATATGTTTGTGAAGGGAGGTGTGATGGGAGATAAGAAAAGTAAATAAGTACAGAAGAAAGAAAAAAGAGGAGACGGCAAATGTTTCATAAACCATTTCCTCTTGGTTGTCTCACAGCCGGCTATTTATTTTCTTTTTCTATCCCTTAACATTTACATAGCTTCCGAGCATTAGTCCATAAAAGGGGCCTTGGAGGAACAATGAAACAGCTTAGAAAGGTGAAGTCTTTCCCATTAATGTATTAATAAGCATTTCAAAACTATCACTGCTTTGCCTTAACTTTTGTTTTGTCTTGTACACCTCTAAACAGGAAATTAAAATCTGGCATGCAGCAGTACTGAGAAAACATATATAGGTAGGAAAATCAGAAATATTATGAGGAGAAAGGTAGAAAGGTTTGTTTGCCAATCGAGGGCATTGGATTGGGAAAGAACAGAAGGCAAAGAACGGAAGAAGGGCAAAGAGCAGGAGGATCTTCACTACCCTAGCGGTAGCTAGCCCCTGGCCAAATAACCAGTGGAAATGACTGGTGGCACTACTGTTAAGCTTGTAAGTCTTCCCCTCCTTTTGTCAGCTTTGATGTCTCCTTTGGGTCGTATCCACAACTTAATATGAAGAGTAGCTTGGCTCATTAATCACAGCAATAAAAATAAATAATCAGGAAAAAAATTACAGATTCAGCACAGCGGCAAATAGAGGCAAAGCAAATGGTCTGTTTTACTATGGGAAAATTAAGAGTGCTGTAAAATCTCTGCAGAGATATGAGAGCTATTTGACATCATCACGATTAATTCCTGCCCGAATGAATGCAAAGTTGACTGCTTATTATCAGTGAGCAGCTGCGAGCGCTCGTACTTGCTCACCTGCTCGCTCACACAAAAGGTTGTTGGGTAGACGTGGCATACGGACAGGGTGGGGAGCCAGTGGTGGAGCTCACTCTGAGCCCACCCTTTCCCGCACACAGGTGCAAGAGCAGAAAGAAAATTGAGTGTAATTTTCCCTGTTTGCCCCAAGTCAGCCATTGATTTTTCAGGGCTTTCGTGGGTGTTTCCTGAGATGTTTGATGTGTGGAAATATCTCTGTGCGTAAAAGGGTTGTTTCCAAGTGCCCGGGGCTGCCCCATGCGGGGGTGATAGGAAACCAAAGTGTGATCACACATATAAAGTGATGGCTGGATATAACGAGCCCTAAAATACTATTAGCCTTGCAGGTCCTTCTTTTCCTCCAGCTTTTAAAAACTTCCCAAGTGGGTTAAGTAGCATCCCCCAACCTGGGGGAGCTGGAAAAGCTCCCCCAGGCTTGGGCAATGTGCAAATGTGCAAAAAAGGAAGGAATTGCAGGTGGGAAATGGCTGGGTTTTTTTTCCTTTAATGTGTCTCACCAAGGGCACTGCCAGCCCAGAGCCCCCAGACAACCCCGCCTGGCTGATGCACAGCACTGCAAGCAATTTTTCACCAGCAACCTTGAAGATGAGGCCGCTGCCTTGTTTCAGAAAGTAGACGCACACGTGGAGCCCGAGTTCCCCTAGCATGCTGCTGGCTGGAAATGGCCAATGTCACCAGGGTGCCCCGTGCCTGCTGGAGATCCTGGGGCCAGAGCGCTGCTCTTTGGGCTGGGACGTAGAGGCAAAGTCCCCTGGCGCAGCTGGAGGCACCAGGTGCAGCCTTGGGTGCTGCAACAGGATGTGTTTGTGCACATGTGTGTAAACAAGCCTCAGAGGGCACCTCTGTGCTCCCCTTGGATAAATTGCTCTCTCCATGCAGGATGGCTTTGTCTCAGCAGCCACCGCTGGCCACATGCAGCTCAGAGGCAAAAAATGACGCTGGTGCATGGAAGCAGACCTGCACGGCTGCAAAATGCAATTCTGGTATCTCAACCTTGCCCTCAGACCAATCCTGGCCTTCTTTGTTGCTCTTTTACTTTGCTTTGCATTTTTTTTTCCATGCTTCTGAATGCACATATACTCAAACACCATTTGCTGGTGAGATATGCTTGTGTCCATCTTGATACCTTGTATGATAAAACTACCAGAAAATAGGGGTAGAGAGAGGCTCAGCTTTTCGTAGGTAAATTGGTTATGTTTTAACACTATTGTTGTAATTGCAACTTCTGAAAAATGCTACAGGCAGAGGAGAGCGGACAGGGAAGAGTAAGCCCCCATGGTGTCTCCTTGCTGGGAGTCATGATCTCATGAGGACAAATTTAGTAACTCTCAGCCTCAGTACAGTTTACAAGGTGAAGCTACCCTGATAACAGTGCTGTGTGTCAGCAAGTCCTATGATTTCACATCCTCTAGACAGATGTTTTGACTGCTGCAAAATCCTAGTGCTCCACAGAAGCAGCTGAAAGTTGATATTTCTGAAATGATGAGGAAAAGGAACAGGACGGGCCCTAAGCTGTTTATTAAATGGCCTCTAGTGATTCTCCTAAACTTTAGTTATACTTCTGATGCCCAGTGGCATGTCTGTGTGTTTTTCAAGAATTCTTTCAAAAAATACAAAAAAAAATGCAAATAATTTTCTTCTGAACACCTCCTTTTCCTTGGAGTGTCTCCAAAAGTCTTACTTACAGTGAGTTGTGCAGTGAGACCCCTTCCCCAGGAGTCAGCACCCTTCAGAGGCCTGAGAAGGTCAGTACTGCCTCGCACTCTGTAGGCTTTAGAAATGACACAGGTTACTAACGGGCTTTTCCCCTTCGTCTGCATCTCCCTCCTTGGGTAACCCCCTGATGCCACCATGCAAGTGGGGAAGCAGGGATCTGAGAGGCAGCAAAGGTGTAGGGGTGGTAGTATGTCTTTGAGCCCCACTCACCTCAGTCAGGTCTCTCCGTTGGGAAAGAAGAGCAACACGCAAGAGCTGACTAATGGGAATGAGAACTGAGCTGCTGCATGGCCTGAATCTGCAAAACCGACCTGTCCTGAGTGCCATCAGCCGGCCCATTTTACCTCTTCTCCCTGATGGAGAACAAGCACCAAAGCTGACTCTTCACCATGGGGTAATCAGCAAGGTGGGTGTTTTGGGGCTGGGGCTGGCAGTGCTGAGGGAGTTTTCTGACTGCAACAGAAATACTCACTCAAGTGATGAAGTGCTGGCATTTATCTGAAGCTATAGCAGCTTGGTTATTATTCCGCAGTTCTGATGTGATGCTATCTGCCTGCTGAAATGTTGATTTTTCAGGATTACTTGGAAAGTAAGGCATTTTTGGTGTGGTACATCATTACTACAGAAAATTTCTACACCAAAATACCTGCAAGTAGAGGAGACTGCACAGGATGACAGGCCTACCACACATCACTGTGTGCTGTTGCTTGCAGCTTTGCTGGAATATCACTTTATGTCAAACTACAGGGGAGCCCACTGTAGAGGAGGGACAAAAGAGCAACTTCTGCAGGTGAGACTTTGCTGCACTGTGCCAAAAAGTAACTGTACTTTGACTTGCATGAGTTCCAGCAGTGGGGACATAGGTGTCCATGAAGGGCACCACCAAAGGTAATGAAAGAAATGGTGTAGTTATACAAGAGTTGTAGACAAACCCATTATCCATGGTATGAAGTTAAGCTGTGCTCTCTGGAGAGCAGAAATGTGGATTTCTCACTCCCTTCCAGATTATTTTAAAACATTTTGTTTGCTTAATGTGATACCAAACTTCCTGTTTTCAACACTTGGGTGAGTGTTGTGTGTCACAGGCTAAGCTCCTGAACAAGACGTCATCATGGCATCATCTATTTCTCCATTAAAGAAAGCATTTTTTCTCACATTTCTCACATCCAGGTTAAGATGCTGAGAGCTATCATTGAGGGAACAATGAAGAACAAAGTGGTATTTTGCCAAATTTCCTCTTTCACTCTGTTTCGGGTTGATAGTTACAAAGAAGCAGCTCAGACAAAAGAATACCAAACATCTCTTTTTACTCTATGATCTGCTTTCCACAGTACACTTCATAGGCATCCTGGGGTGACATCTGCCTCACACTCCCATGCAGGCCTCACTGTTGTAAGGATTATGGTGTTCACATCACGCTGATCCCAAAGGTTAAAGCAAAGCTTTGATATCTGATGCCCCCGAGGATGGGCACAGCCAGGAATGCTCCAAACCAGCCTTCATTTCCTATCCTCGCTGTGTGAAGGTATCAGGATTGCAACAAACCCAGGTGACGCTTGTAGGAGATCTTGAGGGCACATCAGAGCTGCTGTCCTAGCAAAGGAAGAGGATGCAGTCAGTGGGATTGGTGGCCCAGGTATCACACCTATTATGCTACACATCCATGAGTGTCCAGGTACAAGGAAGGGTGGCTCTGCAGTACTACCAGGGAGCCCCTTGTACCAAGTACTACATGCACAGAAACAAGCCACATACCTCCCCTAACAGCCAGGGAACATGGAAGGTTGCTCCAGACTTCATCTTAACATTTTCCCTGTTCAACTCACCATGGCTCTGCTGCAACTCCAGCAGCTAGTCAAAAAAATGAGACTGTGGCATCCACTAGGCACAGAAGCAGGAGGAATTTGCAGTAACATTGCTCAGCCCTTGGGCCCCCTCCCCAAAGTTTTCACAAAAGTCAAGGCACGTGCTAAAGGATGTGCTCTGTGGCACATGTTCTTGAGCCACCAGGAACCTGCTGCTGCTAAGCACAGCCCCTGGCAGGGGAACACCTGCATGGCCTATGGCATGAGCATCTCCATCAGCCTCCTGTGTGGAAACCTGACCAGCCCCAAGATCTCTATCTCCTGACCAAGATGCTGAAAGAGGTTTGAAGGAGGAGGCAAGGAGGATTGCAGGGCATAGGGAGCTGGGACAAGAGGGAGGAAAGGGTAGCGTGTGAGGTGGGGGAGGTGGAAAGAGGTACAGAGTTGGTGTCCTGGTTATAGGAGGGCATGTAATGGGTGCAAGGCGAGAAGCAGTCCGAAGGTTGATCAAGGCAGAGGGAAGGTGAAGATCCTACAGGCAAGGGCAGAACTGGAGAGGGAGGTGAAGGTGGAAGATACAAACCTTCCTCCTCATGTCTGCAGACCGCTCAGCACGTCCCGGGAGCTATCGTCACTGCCAACCAGGTGGGACCCAGGGCTGCCGGTTATTACAGCCCAGCCTCCTCCTGCCACCGGCATCTGGGGCCCCCCGGCTCCCCCAGCGCTGCTGGGCTCTGCACCCCACGGAGCTGCAGCATCCAAGGGGGCCAAAGGGGGGGGGTGGACTTCGACTGTGAATACCAGGACACCGGCATCTTTTTTCCCTGCTATTTAATTTCTCCTGCCTTACCATGTAAAAGGAATTTTTTTTGCTCAACTGCTCATTCCTAAGAAAAAAAAAAAGAAAAAAAAAGAAAAAAACGCCTGCCTTCTGGAAGTCCTTGTATTTATTTACTCATTTCTTCAGTTTCAAGGAGCTCCCTATGCAAGTGAGTATCCAAGGCAAGAAGGGAAGCACTGACAAGCTTCCAAATTACTGAAATTTATCTTAGTTGCTGCTCACAGATATCGTGAGCTATAAATAATTTCTGGATTCTGTGAATCCAATTCTCATTTGCATTAAGGATACTTGAAGCCATTTTGCAGACATATAAATTCTTTTTTGTGGATATTGATCACATACAAGCCCATTCTGCTCTGTCTTTATGCTGCCAAAGTTGTGGAAATAGGCATATAAATCAGGCTTATGGGCTCCAAGATCTTTTCACAGCTTTTCCTGTGTCAGAAGTAAAGTGGAATGACAAATGAAATACACTGCTTGGGGGAAAAAAAACAACAAAAAAAAAGCCAGCCTAAGTTTGTCTCCACTCACCTCTGGAGACTTCTCAGAGAGGAAAGAAAAAAAAGAAACTAAGGTTGCTACAAAGATTAAATAGATAACCAGGAAACTTGCACCTTACTTCTGGACATCGCAGCAAAGGCTTGTGTTTGTTATAGCAGCGGGCATGAACTTCTGCTGGTCACTGCTGTGATCATGTCTGCAAAGGAAAAGGCTGACCCTTGACTGTTAGCCTGGAGGTGATTTATGGTGAGTGAATCCCCTCCAAGCGGGAGGATCTGCTGCTGTGCAGGAAGGCAGTCTTGGTATCCCCAGCTTTGGCAGATATAGATCTTTTTCCTGAAACATACACACCTTGGCATGGTGACATGAAGGGAGACTAAGGCAAATTTAAGATGTCCAAGATCAGAGAGACATAATATGACAAAAAATTCCATTTGCAGTTTCTCTTTCCTGCGAGACAGAATAGAATAATCTGCTTAGAGCAAAGCAGAAACAAATGATCTAAAGCTGATTTTTATGTCACACTACAAAAACTCTTAACTCCAAAGCCAAATAAGCTACTTGTAAGTAATGACAGTTTACCAAGCTGGCATAGCACATTTCTTTCATGCCTGTTTTTGATACTTGCCATCGTAACTCCAAGTAAAGTCAGGCAGAGCTCCTGTTGGAGCTGTTCTCACTCTCCAGAGAGTGGTTGTTTAGACTGAAGGCCAGATGGGATCACATTACTGTACAGTGGCTGTCCGTGTGCATGCATTTAGCTGATGGAAATGTGAGATAATGTGTATTAGCTTGACCTGTAATGAAAGAGTGTTTACATAACGTTGGTTTTTTTCACAGGCTGCGTGTGTATTCTGACACTTAGAGAAGCTCCACCTATGCTCAGCAATTTCACACCAGTGTTGACAATTAGCTTCTTTCATTCTCGTACTCTGTCTCAGAAATAGCAGCCAGCTTCAATCAGTTGTTAACGATCTGTGCAAGGTTCAGGTCCTTGCTATCCAGGCTCCCAGCTCAGCCATTCTGATTAATAAAAGTACTGCCTGGATCATGAAAGTACTATTTAATTAAGCAATCAGAAACCAATGAAGAACAAATCCCCATTGTGCCCCGTTGCACAGCCATGAAGCAGTAGCTGTTCCCTGCCTCCAAAGAGTTTCAAATTAAATGAATAACGCAGAAATGGGATAGTAGAAGAGGGAGATCTGCAGAATGAAGCACGTTTCAGTGGGTTTGAAATTGCAAGAAATAAAGTGAAAGGAATAGAGGCAGAAGAGAAGGAATATTTGTGCAGAATAATGCAAGGTTATGCCTGCTGCTAATACAGTAGAGTCTGTTCAGCCAGAGTTTCTCCACATGCATGAGGCGTGCTGGAAAAAAAACAGGGATTGTTGCACAGGGAAGAGGAGTATCAAACAAAATACACAGGATAGCCTCAAGGTCCAGAGTAGCCTGTCAGAATAGCCTAACATCAAACCCAGTCACTGCAATATGCTAAGTCTCTCTTGCCTTCCTTGGGAAGGTCCAGGTGCTCTTTTCCAGAGAGTGTCCATAGTTGAAGACTTAGGTGCAAGCTCAAAATAGCTTTTATCTAGTATTTCAGAAGATTTTGTGAAAACATCTGGTGGACAGTTAAAGTTCAGCTCAGGGACTGCCTCAGGTCAAGGAGAAGAGTTATGCAAAAGCACTATCCATGCGAAAGGTGGGTTTGGAGCAATCATCACCCAGCCCGAAAGAAGATCTGTATTTTTTCAGGTCTAGGAAATGCTTGGGGGGGTGGTGTCAGTCCCAGAGTGCTCACTCATATCACAATGATTTTTCTCTGTGCTGGTTTAGTATCACAACAGATGAGGTAAAAAAATGTTTCTAGATCAGACGGATGATCAATAATTCATTCTTGAGAGCTTTGTAAATATTAACTATTAGTGTTTTACTTTGCCTTAGGAGATATTTCTTCAGCTTTATGAAGTTTGGATTCACAACCCTTGCTTGCTAGCTTAAAATGTACGGTTTTGTTTTGTTTTGTTTTGTTTTGTTTTGTTTTTTGCTTTACATGTTGGACTCACCTGATACTGGTGGTCTTTGAGGGAAGGGGGAGATCTGTACAATGATTTGCATTAGAACATTTTCAGTTGCTTGAGGATTTTAATTTGCAAAATGACGGATAAAAACCTCCTTTCCTGCTAGACTTTAACCACTAAGATTCTCACTCCCTTTTTTTTTCTGAAAGAATCCTTGTGTCTTGTTAAAACAAATACAGAATGAAACAAGCACATTTGTTTTTCCTCTACGGTCTATACTGGGACAGAATTCCTATCCCTACCATATGGGTTTGGTGGTTTCTCTTTTAGCACCATTTCCCACAGACAGATGTGAACCTTCCTGCTCAGCTACAGTCTGCAAAAGACAGGAGAGGAATTTATCCTGTGGGTCAGAGTTTGCAAGTACCTCAATACCTCCCTATGCGTATGCACCTACACAAGGCTCACAAGGCAGACAATTTCTGATTGCTTTCAGCCTGGGACATGAGTATAGCTGGGTACTCCACGGAGGAGAAAGTGTGCTATGTTCCTCTCTGCTTGGGGTGCTACAGAGTTGCAGCCAACAAGCAAATATTTTCATGCAGTATTTCTTGCCCCTGTGTTGCATCTAGCATGGAGCGCTCTAATGCTTTTGCTTATTAAATACAACTGGACACTTCTGTCAGTCTGCAGGCAGACAGTAGCCACAGCCTGCTGGGAGAGCTCTCTGGAGAAAAGCTGTGCCAGCTGAGGCAACGGTCTGATTTCATCTCCAAAGCCAGTGCTGAAGTGGCCTATGTAAATAATAAGTGCAGGTGCCTGTTTCTGCTCTGAGGATTGCTGCCTGGTTTTCCTTCTTACTGCCTCCAGGTCAGCATTCACAGAAACTGCATTTCTACCCTCCTGAAGACCTCTCCGCAGCCAGGTAAGGGGATCGGGTGAAAGACAGCCATGCAGAAGACGGCAGCTGGCAAAGCGCTGATTGCTCTGGGTGACGCTGCTGTAGGGAGGATAAGGGCTATCCGATTTAGTTGAAACTGAGCAGAAGAAACCTATCTGCTCATGCTGGAAAACCTAGTTAACACTACCTTGCTTGAAAAAAGACTGCAGAGTGGATTCATTAATGATCATGCATCAAACATTGCTTGTGGGATCTGACCCACACAAAAATGCAGTGCTTTCTACCTCTATTTAGAGGCGTGTTTGATTTCCACATGCACCAAGAGTTGCTGAAGGATCCTCTGCTCAGACAAGCTGGGCTTTAACTTCCTCAGAAAGCCTGGTCAGCACTCTCAATTTCCATTAACTGACAGTCAATCATCAGTCATTTCAGCAAAATCAGTGTGGAACTGTGCTGGGGTTTCAGAAGTCCCTAATTTAAGTGATGGCTGATTATGGAAAAGCCGAGATAACTGACTGGAAATTAGAGACAATTTCCCATTGACTGCCAGCTAAGAAAGCTTGCAATTCTCCTCTGAACTGCAGTAATACTTTAACTAGATGATGTGGGCAAATAAGGCATAACATTGCCCCATCGTTTGAAAAATACTAACCTTTGCCAGCTGTACAGAAAGTAAGCCACATATGTCGTAATGACACGTAACTACAGCATCATCATCATTTAAAAAAAAAAAGGAAAAAAGGAACTGATCAACTTTTAATCAGAAGGCCTCACTGACAGAAGAAATAACATTCAGCAGAAGAAACATTTTTTTCTTTTCTATATGTTTCCAAATTTTCACTGAAAACAAAGAAAAAAAAACAGTTTCGAAGTTTTGAGGCTGAAAAATCCCTTAAATTATCTATGTACTTTCTTATATGAAAATTTTAAAGTAAAGAAAAATTACTTCCTTACTGATTTCTTTTTCAGGGGTTTAACCAGAACTAGAAGTTAAAAATGTAAGCATAATATGAAACAACTATACCAGTGTCTACCTATGCCCAGGGGAACAAGTAAAATGATAGAAACAGATTCAGTATTTTTTTTGTTTGATACAACCTAGAAATTTTAGAATTACCAGAAAACACATCTATTTTCCAAAGAAATGGCTAGTAGACTAGAATTACATCATAGAAGTGGCTGAGTTACAGAGATTTTGTATAAACTGTAGTGATGAAATATGTACATTGTACATAATAAAAAGGATATTACACAAAAAAGTGTCATGCAGAGCAACACATTTCTCACTAAGATGATGTACAATCTGAAAAAACTTCTGTTTTAAAAACAGACTCTCAAGCCAAGTTCACACATCTGAACAGGTCTGACTTTCAGAATTGTATAGGCCCACTAACCTAGAGACTTCCACTGTGCTATACAGCACTGCGGCCAAATTAGGTAGGTAAATACATTTCAGCACAGCCCAAGTGACTAAATAGCCCTCATTATCCTCCATGGTGGTGAAGGAGATGTGGGCTGCCAATGGTACATTATGAGAGGTGGATGGAGCCCTTAGAAGTGATGACTAATTTAAAGTGTCTACCTCCTTTAATGCCTACAGGCATTAAATCTGCATTCAGAGAAAACTGACAGACCCGATGTTGGAAGAGCAGAGTTCAGTAAGTCTTCATATCCCAAGACTGCATGGGCTTGAAATCAACAAGAAAATACCATATATTTCAGAGGAACGTGGCCTCACAGCCCCTGCTAATTGCTGCAGCTGTGGGGCTATCACAGCACTACTGCTGTAAGACTTTCAGGCTGAAAGGTATACTTCTGGGGTCTGAAGACACAGTGAGCAAGCAAGCAAGCCTCAGTGGAGGCAGATGTAAACCCTGTTCTTGTAGTAGCCTCTTGGAAAATATGACACTCCCCACGTTTCAACCTCTGCCCTGGTCAGAGCTTGTCTTCATGCAGCTGTGCACTACCACCAGCTGCACCACCAGTTCCTCCGCAGGCTGCTCCCTCTGCAGCAGAGCAGGAGGCAGCAGCGGTGCTGAGCACCAGCCTCTCAGCTCCTCCAAAGCTGCTATGATGCTGCAGTGCCAGGAGGAGCTCAGGACCTTCAGGGAAATTGAAATACTGGGGACACAAAAGTCACTGCCACTATAGAGGTCTGCAGTGATATGAGCATCCCTCCAAAGGACTCCTCTGACAGGCACTACTTGGATCATGGCATAGGTTAGAGAAGGCAGCTCAGGAAGGAAAAATTACTGAGGGCAACTGCTGTCATTGCTCAGTCAAATCAGAGCACATGACTTTGAAGGTGAAGATAAGCCTTAATTAAAAGGCAAAGTCCAATCCACCAAGGTAATGATGAAAGCCACAGTTTGTGCAAACATACAACAATTTCATCCTCTTTCTGCTCCCAATGATGCAACATCCAGCCTAAGTCTTAAGGTCATCAAACCAATGGATCTGGAGCAGTGTTATCTTTAAGGCAAGCTTTCTTTTTGTCCCAAAACAACCAAAACTTCCCAGGCTACTCAGCTATTGAAGGTCAGAGACTCTCTAATGCTAATTGACTATCACATCTCAGCTTCTGATAACTCCACCTTTACCTCTGGCCCTTCCAGCTCAGCCCTGTATTTCAGCCTGTTTTGTTTTCCTCGTTAGGCACCAAGCTCATTTCACCTTTCCCTTTCAGACCCTCTCTTCAAATCCCTTCACCTCGTTGCCTGTTGCCAATTCCCTTTGAGAAGTATCAGATACTGCTATTTCATGTCTCTTTGCAGTTACAGAATAAAATCTTGAAACTCTAAAATATAGAACAAATATAGAAAAACAGAACCCTACCGACCCATAAACTCACCAGGAGCACAACACTGTAATCCGGAGTGGTGGGAGGCTAAATCTCAATGTCACTGGTGTTGAGTACAGCAGGGCAAACTCACTGCTGTGAAAGTGTCAGAGATCTGGAGGAAATAAAAGTGAAATCAGAATTTCCTTTGTGCTCCGAAAACCAAGTGCTCTTTTTCTTGTCTCTTAAGTTTCCTTCCATCCCGTTTCCACCACGTAAGATGAAAAAAAGTTGAATGCTCTTGCCTTTCTCCAGCCAGGACACAGTTTAACCCTCTAAATCAAATCCTCTAGCTGACAGGAGGAATTCAGGAAATCACTGAACTAAAATATTCATGTGTATGGAATACTACAGAAGGGCATATAGAGGTGTATGTATGCATCCATGTGCCCAAGGCCTGAAGGTGCCTTTTAAATGTGCTTGGTGTGAACCACCAAATGCCAAAAAATATTGTTCTTCTGAATCTGAAGCTTAAAACATCTTTTATGGGTTATGCTGGCATAAATGGTGCACAGTGCAAATAAGGCAACCCATCAGCAGTGCAAGAGCGTATTTCCAAACTAAGGTGTTCACCCTCCGCTCCCTTCCCTCAGGGTTCAAGCCTCTGCCAGCTGGTCATAAACTCAGCATATGCTGCAGGCTTCCACGTAGGAACATCTCCAGTGAAGCACAGCCTTGAACAGCTCTGTTGTTTCTGTCCTTGGTGATGGCCCTGAGCAAGAGCTTTTAAACAAATGAAATGCAGTTCAGCACACAATGCAAGCTGGCGTCATTGTAGTTCTCTCTTTTTTTCTGGCAAAAGCTAATCCAACACAAATGTGAAGCATTCTAAAGGAACATAATGAAAATGTGTAAAGTCTGCTTAGACAAAACAGTTGTTCTTGAATCAGAGAAAGGGCAGTCACTAAAATCATTGTTGCAACAGCCTGCAAATACATTCCTGATGGTTTAAACATAAAATGCAAGCCACAAAGGGCAAGCACTTTCTTGAAATGAAGCAAATGAGATTTCTGGTCACAAAATTAAAAAATTAGCCACTTGGATTAGACACTCTCCCTAAACATAGAATTGCAAATTGTGGCAATTTTGGTACTGAAATGATAGATTTTCTTTGGTATTTTTTTTTCTAAGTAATTGTGCTGTCCACAGCTATAAGACTTCCATTATTACTAGGTTTAATATATGACATTTTTAGTTTTCCTTATGTCTTCTCAGCACAGATCTAAACCCCATTTATACTCCAAGTCACTGTAGATTAAATAAAGGTGCAACTAAAACATCACTTCGTAAAATCAGTGCAAGTATTCCCATACTAACATTATGAAATAGTTGTAAAGCTTCTTTAAATCTACTTAGATCCAAAATGAACATAAACCTTGGTTTACACTGAATTTAGAAAGCCCATTTTTAACCATTCTCATTACGTTAGAGCTATGTTGAACAGGCAAGTTTCAAACCTAAAAGCATGGCATTTAGCTTTTTACAGGAAGATGTTTAGTGGAGTCATGTGCCTTGCAAAGGTGTGGTCAGCAGTGGTAGTGAAAGCTATCCTTGCTGCACCTGGCGAGTTTGTTCTAGAGGACATGTGAATCTGCAAGAAGAATACCTGGTAGCAGAGAAGTGAATTTCATGAAGTCAGGGAAATAAGTATGGCATACAGTTGCATCTTTCCTTCAGTCCTGTTGATTGCCATGGAATGAAGACTAAGACACAGAGGTGTCCTAGCAGTGGCACGTCTTTTGAATGGTTTCTAAGAGAAAAAAACACTGCTGGTGCCACCTTAAAATGCTCTGCTCAAGATGAAATTCCTCACATCAGGATTGCCTTGCCTAAGCAAAGGCATTCCTTTGTTGTGCCTTTTGACATGCACCTACACCAAGGAACACAAATATGTTTTTCATCACAAGACTTGAGAGCTAATATTTGGATCTGATAGGGCTAGATTCTTTTGGATTTTCAACAACTCCATTAGGATAGTGATTTTCAAGTTGTTTTCAATTTTCGAAACCTCCAGGTTTTCTGACAGAGGCAAAGACCCATTTGTGGCAAATAAAAACCTGTTATCAATAGGTTTCTTTTGCTGGATCATCTCCTGCCAGCACAGCAGGCTGAGAACTGTCAGCCTAGCGTAGGCTGACATAGAAACCACGTTCTGAAGTTTCCTGGCAAGTACGATAGTCAAGGACTAAAAATGAAACTCTCGAAACACTGCAGAGGAAGGCTGGGATCCCTCTGAAGGCAAAAATCCATTTTGAAAAGCAAAATCCAGATTCTTTTAGTGGGCTGAAAGAAATAAAAGACGTTCATGGCTGCTATCACAGTTTGTTCATACTTTGGTAGTTTCCCACTCAGGTTTGTTCAGTCTGCCTGGAGCCCTCCTGAGTGAGTGGTTGCTAGAGGAAGGACCGCTCTTTACTCCCTTGCAATATCACCAGTAACATAAACCAGCCACAGTCACTGGAGTACAGAAGTCACCGTCTAAATCATGTGGGAGTTGAAAAATACGAGAAAAGGTACTATGACTCATGCTTTCTAAACCAGCCGGTGGCCACCTATTGCATATGGGTTTGGAGGTTTGGTCACAGGCCAGTCATCAGCAAAGTGTCAAGGGACTTTTGCAACCACTACTGAATTAAGTTTCACAGCAGTTCTGTTCCTCTCACCCAGTCTCAGGAATCTGGGTCACAGGTGCCACAGATCAGGACAGTAAACCCAGATAAACTGTACATCCACTCTCTACCATCACACCAAAGGCAGCAGCTGTGATTTCTCCTGTGACTGTACACCATAGCATGGACTGGGAGTCAGAAGGAGAAACAAATACTCAGGAGGAGAGTGAGTGCTGGAGTCTCTGCTGCCTTGCACCTTGTATGTTGCTCAGCATTGCTGCAAAGTGAAGCACCCAGCAAATTAGGCTGACAGATTTTTACACCTACTTTTACTGAGGGGGACAGCTCAAAACATAGAACAGCACAGCTGTTGGTTAGACTTTCTTGTTTTTCAGATGAGGTCAGTGGTAACTTTCAGTGTAAGCCACAAAATCAAAAGCTTTTGATTAAAGAGTCTGTATTTCCCCAAAACTACCTAAAGAAACTTTGTTTTTGATAAAAATCTGTATAGGAGGCTATCTCTGAAGCTGTAAACAGGCTTGGAGCATGCCTTTCTGTGCAAGCTTTGCCTCTTCATTTTCAGATATCTGCTGCTTTGTATCATCTTCATCCCTAAGTTGTCTCCAAGTTTCAGATTCAGTTACCATAGCACTGCATCCACCTCAACTTAAAATTGCCCACACAGGCCATGTAAGCCCTGCCACCTCCTTGGCAGGGTCTTCAGCCAAAAAGCTGTGAACTAAAGGCAGCGCAGACAGCCGAGGTGGGAGGGCTGGAATCCTGCTATCCCCATCCTCACGTCCAGCCCTGTTTGCTTGGTTTCTCAACTCAGCCAACCCCATGCTGTCTTCACTTCAGAGTGCACGCACTCCTATCTGTCCCCACTCTCCGCATTTCAACCAAATTTCATAGAGAAGCAGCAGTGTCAAGGACATTAATTTCCTAAAACTTTTGTGGGATAGGCAACTGAAAGGTGAACCCCCACAACTCATGCAACAGCATGAACTGCTCCTCCAGAGACAAGAGATCTGCAAAATGCTAGGCTGCAGGAGACCAGGTGCTGGCAAATCCACTGCTCACAAAGCTACCTAGCAATCTGTGTACTGCCTGTATCCTGTAAGTGGCAGCCTAAGAGAGTTAAATTTAAAGGAAGGCTTGATAATTCTCATTAATACTGCTGTAAATGGGCAGACACTAACAAAAATAGTTGTGAAAGTTTTATATAGTAAAAATGTATATACTGTGATCAGTCAGTGATGCAAGAGCAAATAGTTACAAGAGAAACTCATAAGTCACATAAGCATGGACCTCCAAGGCAGCAGAGGCCTTGAAAGCATGGATGACATCAGAAGACCCAGCTCTACACACACAATTTCCAGCATATTGTTGTGTGACAGCTGAACAAATCTGCCCCCAGCTAATAGCAGAGATGGGCTACCTTTTAACCATATGTGAGACTATAACAAATACAACTGTGTGCACAGGCATTTCTGCTTTAGGATGTGTCACGGAGAACTGACCACTCCAGAACCAGCAATGCCACATGGAATAGGTATTATTTTCAGAAAATGCCGTTCAAATGTTTGTGTTCGGTCAGGCGTCTTGTTCTTGAGGTTTGGTGGTTATCAGAACACAACTCCGAAGTATGCAGGGCACTGTACGAACCCCTGCAAGGCGGCAGTCCCTGCATAGCGTAATCCTCCTGCCAGCTTTCCAGGAAGGGCCTGTTATGCTTGTGGTTCCCCTAGGAAAACCGCAACACTGGCCTGAACCTCCCTCCCCTGCACCGAAGAGCACCCAATACCATTTCCATCGGTTCCCTGAGGTGGCAAGCCTTCCCTGTGAGGATGCTCCTCAGTAGCAGGGCTTCTCGGGCCCCGCTGCCAGAGGCAATGCATGAACACAAAGAAAGGCAGCTCTGCCCCCAGGCATGGCTGAGATGGGCTTTTCTGCCCATGCCCTACCATGCTTGAGGCATTTTTCGACATTTTGCATCCTATTGATTCCTGAGACCCACCATCCCTTGGAAAATCTGAGCCTAAAAGATGGCGCTGGGAGTCTGGAAGAGTGAGAGGTCAAACCCATGGCTTCCAAAGTTCAGCCTGGCCAAACGGCCACAACTAGCAGTTGTTGCGCAGAGAGAAAATTGTGCTCTTCCTGGATGACACGCAGGGAATCGGTCAATCACAGCACCCAATAAAGCTAAAGCTCAGGTCCCCAGACAGTCACAAAACATTGTTTGTAGACAGCAGTCTTCATCGCTGAGAGGAGGAGGCGTTAGTTTTACATAAAGCCTACAGGAAAGAGGGTTTTGATTTTCACCTCTCCAAACTTTTCCTTCACCCTGAGGAAACACAGGTAAGTGAACTGCCAAGGCAGAGACAAATGTGTGTTTTGTGCCACTGTGGCTAGCTCTTCAAAGCAAACAACCTTCACTATGTATGTACGTTATGCAAAGTCCTGGAGTTTGCTCAGGACCTCCGGACACCTCTGTGGCACAAGCGATGATATAGGTAAAGCTCCTCTCCCAGCACAGCTGTTCGAGCTCTATGCGGGGAAAGGAAATGTTGAAGAGAATGAGGGAAAGAAGAAACACCCTCTCTTGACTGTGTCAGCCCCGGGAGCCTGCTCTGCGACTGCCAGCTCTCTGCTCAGGCCGTGTTCAGCACAGGCGGAGGTGAGGATCTGCGCAGGTGCTCCCAGCAGAGCCCCGCTTCCACCAGGACCTGCGGCTCAGCACTTCGACACCCGAGCTGGAAAACGGCAGGTTTCCTTGAGTGCGGAGTCTGAACCGGGCAAGCCAGGGGAAGAGACACAGTGAACGAGCTGGAAGGAAAGACAGCACCAAGGAACAAATGTGCAAACTGGAGAAAGTGCTTGTGGGCGTGAGAGACAGAAACAGGGAGCTGGAGATGAGCGCTGGGGGGGGGGGGGGGGGGAGGGAGGAAAGAGGGTGAAAATGTGTGTTTGTGGGTGTGATAAGACATTTGCTGTGTGAGCTACTCTGGGGAAACCAGGGCCAGCTCTGGACTTTCATTTCCTCCCCTCCCGCTGCAGCGTACTAGAGGCAGTAACAGAGTTCATGCCGAAGGAGGACAGAGTTCCCTGATACAGAGCTTTTTTCCTTCTGGGAGCAGGTGGCAGAAGCAAACCCATGTGCCCTCCCACACTCTCCCTTGGGCAGCCCCTGTGCCGGGGCAGTGGACACAGGAAAGCAGGGGCAGACTGGTGCCAGGTGCTGTGACAGGGCAGCTGGGCAGGCTGCCCAGCTGGCCACCCGCCAGCCGCCTGCCCTAGCCTTGCAGGCAAGAGGGAAGCAAGGCCCACCAGGCCTTTACCCTTTGCCCTGCTGAGCTGGTGGGAGCCTTTGCAGTTGGCAGCCTCCTCACTGCTGTTTTGCACTGGGGAGAAGAGGGGAGCAAGGTAACCCTGGACAGGCATGGCTTGCCATCATACACCAGGTATTTGCCTGTATAATCATTTGGCCTCCGACATGCACCTGCATATCTGCTCTGATGTGGAACCCAGGAAACTACAGACTGGTTAGCCTCACCTCCATCCCTGGAAAGGGGATGGAACAGCTCATTCGGGATGTTATCTGCAGGCATATGGAGGAAAAGAAGGAGTAGTCAGCATGGATTCACCAAGGGGAAATCCTGCTTAACCAATCTGACAGCCTTCTATGATGGAATGACTGGCTGAGTAGATGAAGGGAGAGCAGTGGATGTTGTGTATCTTAACTTCAGCAAGGCTTTTGACACTGTCTCCCATAACAGCCTCACAGGTAAGCTCAAGAAGTGCAGGCTAGATGAGTGGACAGTGAGGTGGACTGAGAACTGCCTGAAAGGCAGAACTCAGAGGGTTGTCATCAGTGGCACAGAGTCTAGTTGGAGGCCTGTGACTAGTGGAGTTCCCCAGGGCTCAGTGCTGGGTCCCAGTCTTGTTCAACTTATTCACCAATGACATGGATGAAGGGACATAGTGCCTCCTCAGCAAGTTTACTGATACCAAGCTGGAAGGAGTGGCTGATTCTCTAGACAGCTGTGCTGCCATTCAGAGAGACCTGGACAGGCTGGAGAGGTGGGCAGAGAGGAAGTTCATGAAGTTCAACAAGGGCAAGTGCAGAGTCCTGCACCTAGGAAGAAATAACCCTAGGCACCAGTACAAGCTGGGGACTGACCTTGTGGAGAGCAGCTCTGCAGGGAAGGACCTGGGAGTGCTGGTGGATGACAAGTTGACAATGTGCCCTTGTGGCCAAGAAAGCCAATGGTCTCCTGGGGTGCATTAGGAAGAGTGTTGCCAGCAGGTGGAGGGAGGTGATCCTGCCCCTCTCCTCAGCTCTGGGGAGGCCTCTTCTCGAGTACTGTGTCCAGTTCTGGGCTCCCCAGTATGAGAGAGACATGGAGCTACTGGAGAGAGTCCAGCGTAGGGCTACGAAGATGATCAGAGGGCTGGAGCATCTGCCCTATGAGGAAAGGCTGCGAGAGCTGGGCCTCTTCAGCCTGGGGAAGAGAAGCCTGAGGGGGGATCTTATCAATGTGTACAAGTATCTGAAGGGAGGGTGTCAAGGGGATGAGGACAAACTCTTTTCAGTTGTCCTGTGTGACAGGACAAGAGGCAATGGGCAGAAACTGAAGCACAGGAAGTTCTGGCTGACCGTGAGGAGGAATTTCTTCCCTGTGGGAGTGACGGAGCACTGGCACAGGTTGCCCAGAGAGGTTGTGGAGTCTCCTTCTCTGGAGATATTCAAGGCCCGCCTGGATGTGATGCTGTCTAACACGCTCTAGGTAGCCATGTTTGAGCAGGGAGGTTCAACTAGATGATCTCCAGAGGTCCCTTCCGACCTCAATCATTCTGTGATTCTGTGATTCCGACATGGGCAAAAATATACCTTCACAGTGCTTTCTGGGGTGAATTCAATACTGAGCTGCTAAGCCTTCACTTAAAGTTGGTGCTAATGTCTTGAGGGGAAAGAGTCAAGGCAGCTGAGCAAAAATCTGAGCAGTTCCTTACTGTAGGGACAACTCAGTCAGACACAGGTGCATTAAGAAGAGATGAATATCTTTTTAGAGATATATTTTACATGTATAATGCTTTGTATGTGCTTTATATGTCATAAAGATAGATTGATAAACACACACATATACGCACATGCACACACATACACACTTGGATTTACATAAAGACAAAAAGTAAATTCTTATCCAGTGTTTTAACCTATCAAACTTTTGGATCTGGAATGATCTTAATATTCAGACTCAACTTTATAACACAGGAAGGGAAAAGAAAGGAAGATTTAAAGATTCAGGAAAAAATGGTTAGAAAGGTAAGAATAGCAAGAGCAGGCACCATCAGGAAGAAACTGAGATGTATTTCTCAGCCTATCAAGTTCAAGTCCAACCCTTCAAAACCAAGGATGAGTGCTCTGAAATCTCATTTCGTTTCTGAGCACTTCCAGTTTCCGTCAGCTCATTCTGACTCAGAAACTCTGAAACCACACTGGACACACAAGGACCAACCTCTCAAAGCTGGGCCAGGCCACAGCCAGCTCACAATATCCACTATTGCCAAATAGTGCAATTTATAATTCTCCCCAAATCCTGATATTTCTACTGAAAATTTGTGACTGAAGCTGTCAAACAGCAGCACGGGCCCCCAATAGATGCAAAACGCAAAGAAAAAATTCAGAGAGATAAATGTACTTATCCTATTTACCTTCTTCTATCATGTGCAACATTCACCCCTGCATCACAGGCTTCCCTGTACAATGACATACAATTTAATACAGTGTAGACATCTGTATAGCAGTGTTTCATCCAGAAAAAACAGTGTCACAGCATTTAACCAGTGACACCCAGAACAGGAAGTCTGAAAGTCAGAAGGAAAAGGAAAAGGTCTCGGAAAGCTGAATCTGGGGGTTGTTACCCAGCTGTTCCTCGTCCTCTGGAGAAGGTGGTCCCAGGTTGCGCTGTGCTGAGGCTCCTTTGCCTAGCTTTGCACCTCTGGTAAGAGCCACCCCACTCTGCACCTCTTACATCCTTGGCTTCAGCCATCTTCACAGCAGCTGTGCAGTGGATTTCTACTTGTGCTTCTGGAGTTCCTATTTTCTCCACTTTGTTAAAGCTAAATTTTGACCGTATGTGAATACATCTTTCCAGTGCCACTTGTTTAATTCCTCCAGGCCAGGAAATTATCCTAACTGCTTTGCACTGACATGGACTTTATCAGGGAAGTAGCAGGAATAGGGGATTTTTAGGCCATTGGAAAACCAGTGACTTCACCAACTCTTCCACAAAATAAGTAAACTTTTATTTTTCTTTTTAAGTGAAATCATTATTCTCTCCAGTGGATTTTATGGGTGCTCATTACTTCCCAGGAAGAGATCCTGGGAAGAAGAACCACAAGGAAGGTGAGGCATTTCCTTTTTGGAAACCAGCAAAACCTCAGCTGTGCTTTGATATACAGATAAAAATACAAATACTGCATTTTTAGATAAGGCATAACACCAAACACAAAACTGCACCATCTGAAAAATTATGATGGGCTTTTCCATAGACATCATATACATAAAATGCATGGAAGTAAAACAACTGTGTAGTTTGCAAAGCTGTACCAATGCAGAAAAGGGCAGGCAGACCCTCACATAGCTGGCCAGGTACAGAAGAGACCTTCCTGCAAATTGAAACCAGCTCCTACAATGTTTGAGATAGCTTGATTTCAGCTTGCATAAACTGGCCTTGTCCAGGGTGAGGTGCCAAAAAGAAAAGTCTTTTCATCCCCATATGCAACACAAAAGAAAGGGACAGTTCTCTTCAAACAGCTGAATTAGTCACTGGTCATGACTAGCTATAGTCCAGAGAAATGAGAGCAAGAAAACTGGACAGCCTGCTTGCAGTGGTGCCAAATTTTCCTCATAGTAAGTGCTGAACTGAATTCCCAGCACATCCACTGTTGCGGGTATTTTGATCTGACCCAGAGCTTTCTTCAAGGCATTTTTTTTGAAATTCCTCCTGCCAGAAGAAATTGCCAAATGTTGCTGCACTTCTGAGCAGTTGCACATGCAAGTGGCATGCAGCTTTAGGTCCAAGCCAAAGATTTTTGCCAGATCAGAGTTCATCAGGAAGCTGCATCCGTGCAAGATCATCTCAGCCCGGGAAATCATGCTGCAGATAGCATCCACCCTTGAATATCTCAAATACTTCATATTTTCGCCTCTTACATAACTCCGTGGTTTTTTGCTCTGTCAGCTCTACCTTATCATACTGGAAGACTGAAGCAGGACAAGACTGAGAACTGCATCAAGATGAAAGACACTAAAGGTAAAGACTTACAGCTGCTTCCTTTCTAAGGAAGTTGCTGTTGTTGCTTTTCTTTCTTGGTGTTTCTACTCTATTTGGAAGCCAAAATGAGTCAATGCTGGCAGAGAACTAGCACTTCAGCTAGGGAAGGCAACAATCAGCCATGGACTCTCAGCAGTTTACACTGTTTAGGCTCACAAAAAAACCCATATTGTTTTCTGCTTCCTAAGATATCTATTTTGCTTTCTACTGAAACCTCTAGTCTGAACTCTCCCCATCTCTCAGGCATTTGAAATGGTGAGGAGCTGAGCCTGACAGTTTCAGTATGTGTGCAGAGAAAACAAGACAGAAGCTTTGTGCTGGTAGTCTACAGAAAGAGCCCACCTGTAGCTATGCTGATTTGAGGTAACCAGATATTGGCCCATTTATCCTGGCCAACTGTCACGAGGCTCAGCAAATGTATTATTGGGGGTTCCTACCCCTCAGTAACAGGTCAGCAACCCTCTTTCCCACCTACTGAAAGGCTGTACCACAGTATTGCACACAGGGTGGTATCCAGCCAGCAAGCAGAGCTGGCTGTAGGACACTTCTCACATGCACATGTGTTTGCTGCAATTTGATTATTTTTTTGGTAATTGACTTTCACTGCAGCATTGCCCTCAAGACACCTGCTCCACACAGCTCGTAGCATGACTATAACTTCCTGACTGTGGTCAGCATGGCTGCTGTCTCTCTTAATGCTTCCTCCAGCATTTTCATACAATTTCCATATTCCAAAATGCACTTTTGTAATTTTTGAGAAATCTCACAAACTGAACAGCAGCTCTGTGCAGGTGTGAACCTCCTCTCCAGCTGTAGGGGCTGGTGCCAGCTCTTGGCAGTTTCCTAGAGACGTGCAGAGTTTTGGAAGAACTGGACTTGAATGAAACAGCTGAGCTATCAAGCAGCAGGCTGGAATAACCCTTCTGAGCACTTGTATTTCTTATCCAGGCTGCAAGGAGGGGTACTTAATGTGTACACCACAATAGGAACTGGGCAGAGAACATAACATTTTGATGAAGTCCTTCTCATAAAGTGGCCATGTTGGCAGGCCTGGCATTACTACCACAAACCGCACGCTCTTTAGTATGTCTCCAAGAGCATAATTTTCTGGAAACTGCATTACCTTCTTCCTTTTTCTAAAGACAGACACCCAGGGTTGCTTGCTGTGAGGTTGTCCTGCCCGGCCTCCCTTAGAAGGCTCCCGAGGGACAGAGCCAGGCGGGAGCACCTTGGCGGGGGTAACTGGTGACCATCCCTCACTGCCTCCTTTGCACCTCTCCCGGTCACGCAGCCAGGCTGCCCCTGTGCCGACGCCGCCCAGCGCTCGGCTCTGACTCACACAGCCCACCCTGCCTGGCCGCTCCGCTAGCACGCAGCCGTCTGCAGCAGTCACCCAGCTGCCACAGCACGACGCATGCAATTTGCTGTGCATAGGATGTTGCTGTCTTGGCTCACTCAGACGTGGGCCATGCAATTGCATCACCTCTAAGAAAACGGGTTATTTCCTCAGCAGAGACCTGGTGCCAGCTCTCAGTCAAGTCTGTCCACAGGCAGCAATGGTAATTGCAATTGTGGCCGTCATTCCTCCTTGCTTTGAAACCTTGCAAGAGGACTAACTTAAACAAAACAAAACAAAACAAAAAAAACCTAAAAAACTATCATCGGCTCAGTCTGCCCACACTGCTGATAGATTTGCACAGCCTGTCTCTGTGATTTCTAATCACATGCCATTTCCAGAGTACACAAAGGCTTACTTTGTACTTAAAAGGTCAAAGCAACACACCTTAAGGAATGACTATTGCCTTGGACTGCTGAAACCCTGCATCTCACCGTTCGATCAGCAACACTTTGGATCATCACCACCTCACTGGGAACAACTTCCCCTGCATCCCAGAGGATACACTTTATCTGGTTTAGCTTTCACCCAGTCGAACTCAATTCTTACTAAAACCAGAAAGCAAACGGCAGGGTTGTGCTCTTGGCTAGGCAGTAAAGGGGCTGGTGAGCCCTACCCGAGCATGGAGCAGCAGCTTGGGCTTGCAGCACTATCACACACACAAACTGCCATCAGCCTGCCTGTGCTAAGGGCAAAGGCCCCCTTGGCTGTCCATCTTCACGCAAACATACTGCAGGGGCAGCCTGAGCCACCAGGCAGGAAAGCCTGACAAGTGGAGATGATTTACACCCAGACCCTACCCACCTAAGAGAAAAAAAAGCTCTTCTCTCACTATTACTTGGTGTCTGCCTTGCAGGAGACCTACCAGTCTCCATAAAAGTGATTTGACAATTCAGTATCCACAGGTAAGCTTAAAATGTAAAGAAACAACTTGCTGCCAAAGCAACTTGCAGTTAGGTGTTGAGGGGACATGTTCATATTCAGTGTTGCAAGAGCAGGCTTTAGCAAAACCTTTCCCAGCTTAGATAGCTGTTCAGATGTCAAAGAAACAGTATAAGAAAAACGCAAAGAAACAATGCTATACACAAAGCTCATCAAAGTACTAAAGCTAATTCAAAATACTGTTATGTGGATTACCAGTAAATAGCCAAAATAAAGGTAATACTAAAGGCAGTCTAGATGAAAAACAATATAGAGTATGGCACTGGTTAAAAGTTTTCAATTTCAGTCTGTTGCTCCTAGGTCCATGCAGTCCTGTGGGGTTTATAATAGCAAGTTATACCACATAGGACATGGTGATGTGCAGCTGAGACTCTGGCTCCTCATGGCATTTCCTCACTGGGACTTACATATCTGAGAGGTCTTGAGTCTTGTCTCAGCTTTTATGCAGTGCCGTCATCTTCTCAGGGACATGGTGAGGACAAGAGCATGGTTTTCATGCTATCCCTTATCCCAGGGATGAGCATGTTGCAGCAGTAGGTATGCAGATCTCTACTCATCACATCTATTTCCAACGAAAGAAACGTTCATCCTGCCCTGTGATGCCCAGAGGTTTCATCCAGCTTCACCAGCATACCTTCCATGGATAGTCTTGGCAGAAGGACAGCCACAAAGTATTGTCCTCCTTGCAGTCCAGGCAATGTGGCTGAAATGGCAAATCCAAGGGACGTGCAACATGACCTAATCGGAATGTGTCACTGCAAAAGCAGAGACCTGTGGAAAATCCATGCTAGTCTCAATAAAGAAATTTGTTATAAAACACCAATTTTAGCAAAAAGACCAACTTCAGTAACACAACTGGAAAATATCTGTGTAACTATTCAAACGTGATACAGAGAGGGCATGCTCACTGCCTCACGTGTTATTTATTATGCTAGTCACAGAGGTTTTAAGAAGGTAGGAGATATTAGATTTCAAACTAGCAGCATTTTACACTCTTCCCCTCTCTTTTTGCATTCTAGATAAATAACAAAGTTTTTCCCCCCTTTGAAGAAATTTGTAGTTTGCCTTTACTTCTGTAACATCTGGCACCCTTCAGAAAGAGCACTGTGTTTGAACAACAGGTCTTTATGGCAAGTAGGAATGTAAATACCTATACTCAGTAGACAGGCAAGCACTCAAACTGCAAATCTTTTTTGTTTACTTATACAGAAATTGTACATATTTAATACAAAATAAAAGGAAAGAGATTCAGAAACAACATATTTTCCATTTCTCATACACAAATGTGCACATTAAAAGCCCACTTCATTTAGAGTTACATAACATGTAACTTTCTCTTATAGGCTGTCTTGTTAATATACTGCATACAAATACAAAATACACATGGTGAATGCTGGTTAACTAGTTTAAACCTAAATCTAATTCAGTATGCAGCTCAATTTTCAAAGACTGAATATATTTCACGACTAAATTATATTTTAAATGTTTATTTATAAAATATCTAAATCACTTAGACCAACATCCAAAAACCAACATGTGCGCTGAAAGCTAGACTATGTTCTTGGTGGCATTGCTGTCTGAGTCCACAGCAGTTTGGACTGATCTAGCCCCTGGCTGCAGCAGTTTCTGTCTTCCCACCAACCCTTCACTGACTTTATCGCTAAGGCAAAGAAAAAAAAAGAAAAAAAAAGAAAAAAAAAGAAAAAAAAAAACCCAACTCGGGCTACTTCAGGTACCTTAAAACTGGTTTGAGTGTGCTGAAATTGTTTTACAAAGGCTTTAGCAATCACCACACAGGACAAAGAAGGTGCATTTGGAAATTATCTTATCCCCAAAGCTTCTCCTGACTACTCCAGTATCTCAGAGCCATCAGGTACTTTCACTGCTAAGAATCTATTTCGCGCAGGCCAGCGACTCCCAGGATTTCATCAGGCTCAGAAACTCCTGCCTCACACCTCAACTTGTTTGAGGTCTTGCAGACAACATGCTCATCTGATTATGGCCGATGCCAGCTGCATTCAGGACAAACCTTACACAAAAGGAGCAAGAGATTTTTAGCTGCCTCTGCTACTGAAAATCACATTCAGAAAAGAGCTGGATGTGCTGCCTCTTTTACGGTAATAGCCCAGTGGATGAAGAGCTTGCCCTTGGTGTGGGAGGCCTGATTTAGATATTGCTGCAGCTCAAGGAGATTCAATCAGTGTCCCATATTTTCCTGAGGGAAGAGAGACTGCATTTCCTCTCATCTGGAACTGTGCCAGCAAAAACTTGAAGCTTTGACCTGACAGAGATGGAGCCTGCCCCTGAGGTCAGAGATTAGGGAATTTGGTTTGTAAACTAAATTGAACTAAACCAGAAGACTTTAAGATCTGGGGGATCACATGACAGGTGCTAGACACATACAAACACGTTGCATCAGTTTTCCGAACACCAAAATAACAAGAAAAAAATCACAAGACATTTGACACCCAAACAGCAGCTGATCTCTCCCTGCTTTTCCCTGACCTATTTTCCCCACCACTCTGAAACATCGCAGAAGGTAGGCTGGGCAGCACGAGCTGTGCAACTGTGATTCCCCATTGCAGAGCCGAGGCAAGAGCTGCTTTTCTTTCATGTGCTGGTAAAATTTGCAGACGATTTTCTCAGTATGAATCTTTCTTGGCTAAAACATCTCTGGGTTTTGAGTGGCAATTGGCAGTGTGGAGAAAAGAAGAGGCTGCTTCACTCATACCCAGCATCCCACTATGCAAGAGTTGAGTGCGGCTCTTCTGACTGTTACTCTTGTTTTCACAGGCCCACATTACAGAGCAAATTATATCAAATTGCTAAAACTGAGAAAACAGACAAATCATCAAGCATAAAGGGGACCTCCTTTAGGTCACCATTGCATTTTCACAAGCCATTGAGGGCAAAGGGCCTCTGTGGGTGCCTCCATGTTTGTGTTTCAGTAACAGGCTCTTTCCACACGCAAGTCTTCCAGGAGGGTGCACTTAGTAGTCAGGGCACACATGGTTGGTTTCTAGGTGAGCCAACACCTTCTGAAAGCAGGACAGAAGACCAAAGATGGGGAGAGCCACCTCAGTCTCTGCATCATGCACATGTAGGAGGACACGCTGGAGGCCAACGCTCATTCCAATGATATGTTGTTGGGCAGGGAGCAGTCTGTGGCTGGGCCTGGCTGTAGCACTGACACAAGGGAGGGAAGAAATGGGAAGCAGCATGAAAGAGAGCAAGACCTAGAGGTAAAGGAAACAGTAAAGGGACAACAGTGGGAGAGTAGAAGCAGAAAGAGTGGCAGAGAGATGGCAGTGAAGGGGAAACCAGAGCAAAAACTTTGAGCTTGACTCAAAGGACAGTTTGATACCCTCTCCCAGAAAAGCCTAGATCTTCCCAAAATGCAATGAGCACAAACAGAATATGTGCCCAGTTGGATACATCAGGCAAAACCTATTTATTTCCTTTCTTTTTTAGTTATTTCAGAAGTGAGTAATGGAGCCTTTTTTGGTTCAGAGTAACAGAATGCTTTTTCCCATTTACACTGAGGCAAAATTCTTTCAGATTTGTAATCTGAACACTTGGAAAGAGGTTTGAATGCTCATTTCTCTGTCTGAATGCACCTATTTGTTCATTAACATATAATGCAGACAGAGCAGCTCATGAAGGTCTAGCAGCATAGGCTGCCTATGTAACACTCCTGAAGTCATTAAATTCTTTATTATTAATCTGGGTGCATCAGAAGAGCCATATTCAGGCAGCTTAGTAATGTTCAGAGTACTTTCTGCTCTTTTTCTCTCCAATAGATATTCAAAGACTTCAAAATATAACTTCATTCAGGTCCTGAAATAGTACACAATAACCAAAAGCAAAGAAGTGTTTGAAATCTGAGTTGATATTCTTCTACTACTTATATCTAATGGAAAAATAAAAAGTGGGAACAAAAGCTACATAATCATTGGTTCTTGCAGGAACCAATCATGTAGGAAGTATCAGAGAATGGTCAGCTCCCCCAACAGCTAACATATCTACAATTATTTAACATGGCAAAAACAATGGGGTTCAGATGCTTTAAATAGCTGCCTGCGGGAGATCACTGAGACAGAAACAGACCAGTCATGCACCAAGTCTATGCAAATGAAAATTGTGGGAATTTAGAAGGAGCTAGTAAAATAATTTAATTTGCATAACTAAGACTTGCTGTCAAGAGGACTCAAAGACATTTATCATAACAGGAATGTTATCAGAGAAGTGTCAAATATATTAGGTATGTATGACAGGTACTCTGATATACAAGCTCCCTTTTTACAGTGTGCACATACACTTTGAATGCAGAAGGTCTGCTGTGGAAATAGAGTTGTGGCACATTTTCACCTCCTAGATCCATGCAAACCAGGGCCCAGGCCTTGAGTATTATGCTGCCCCTCAGTACACGCGCACAGCTGCAGACAGTGACACACAAATGAGTCATCATCACTTTGCACCTCTTCCTTCTGCACACTGCTATCTTCTTCACAGGCAACTGCCAGCCTTGAAACACAGACAAGTTCTTCTACTAGCAAGCAAAAAGAGTCCAGGAAACCCAGCAAGTGACTTTTGTCAATGTCCTAAAGAGTGTACCTGTCAACCACAGTGCCCTAAGGTTCACCTCTATCTGGTGCCTTCCTCAGCTATGCAAAGATGGTGGGCCCTGATAGGATACTCTTGTGGGTGCCGAGGGACCTGGCCAATGTCATAGCAAGGCCGCTCTTGATCATCTTTGAAAAGTCATGGCAACTGAGAGAGATGCCTGAAGCCTGGAAGGAGCAAATGTCACCCAGTCTTCAAGGAGGGCAAGAAGAAGGAATTGGGGAACTACAGGCTGGTAAGCATAGGAGAGTGATGGAACAACTAATCCTGGAAATCATTTTCAAAAATACTAAGCACAAGAAGGTGATTGAAAGTAGTCCGAATGGGTTTATGAAGGGGTAATTATGCCTGACCAACCCAATAGCCTTCTGTGATGAGATGACTGGCTTGAGTGGACGGGCAAAAACAGTAGGTGTTACCCATTTCAATGTTAGTGAGCCTTTTAACAATCTCCCATAGCATACTCATAGGCAAACTGATGAAGTTTGTCTGACCAACTCAAAAGGGCAGTGGGCCATAATGTACTTTTTTTTTTCCTCTCCAAAAAATAGATTTCAGCTAAGTATGAAGAAAAATGCTCAAGAATCTAAAACATTGCTAAAGAAATGGCTGGCACAGACACCTTATTTTCCTAAGAATACTATAGCGAGACTTTCCACACAACCTGTGTGTTTCTAAATAAATGTTAAGTAAAGGCTTGCCTTTTTTTTTCTTTTTTTATTGGATTAACAGTCTTCTGTTTAGTAATATCTGGAGATGCTACCTTGGTAAGAGAGTGCCAAGGATCAGCTGTGTCAGTCTTACAGTCTATTCAGTGTATAAACTGGGTATAACACAGAATAAACCTGCCTTTGGGATTAGGCTACTTCGCTGAGATTCTGACGAAACCAGCATTAAAGTAGATCCTATGTACAAGTAGAATCTTTTTTTTCTTTATAAATTTGATTTTATTGTTTTGTACACTAATGAGTATACTGTTCAATATCAACAGATTGCTCCAAGGCAGAAATGCATAAACTTCTGAATTAACCATAGAGTAGAGAGCTCGAAGTGCCAGATTTCACTTCTGATGCTCATTTCAGCTTTGGCATTAAATGAAATTAAACCAGCTCCCCAGCCATCATCCACTGCATACAAAAGCAATCTGTTTTGCAGGCAAAGGACAAAAATACCATGCAGCTGTATTCTGGCCACACAAAGACTGCCTCTAGTATAGTACCACTGGCTGTCAAATACGACGGCTCACTTCAAACAGTTTTAGCACACCGCTGATGCATTGTTATGAGATCACTGTATCAATCTGTATATGGACAAGATATATTTTATATTTACATACAGTGATAAATAACTATATTTTACACAATTCTATTTAAGTATGATCATAATTACAATGAGGATGATGCCTGAAACTGCAAACATTTCAGGAATTTGTTTTTCTAGTATGAAAAAAAAAACCATTATATTCCATACGATCAGGATTAGACAGGTTGTGTTCACAAGACAATACTGTCTCTAATATTTGCCTACTGTCTCTTTTCTGCTCCACTTCTTCTAATACAATGTGTGTTTTAGATAAATGGAGTCCCCAAATCACACATCAACAAAGGCTCACATCATCTGGAAATCAATGAGTAGCAAAACAAAGAGCAAATGTTATCATCTCAGAAAACCCATCCCATGGCTTCAGACACTCCCAAACTTGAGGAAAGTCCAGATCAATCTCCCAGCTGTAGCCCTCTTCCCAGGTTCACCCCGTGGTGATGAACCTGCTTTATCCTACCAGTCATTTAGAGCAGTTAACATACAACTGAAAGTTTCAGGATTTGGGGAGCCAAAACGAGGTCTCCATTTTAACAGTCTCCAACCAGGAGACAACAGCTACAGAGTCTCATGTCTTGCTACGCAGCTTCAGGATGGCCAGCTTCCTCTGCTAGCTTGCTTTCCTCTGGCAAGTAGAAAACTCCAGTCACATGACAGCCCTGAAATAGGTTTTGCTGAAAGCCCTATATAATTCAAGAGAAACAGGCTGCTCAGCTTTATGCTAAATAGTAAGCCTTAAAGAACATTTCAGTCTCAGCCTTTTTCTAAATTAAAAGCCTTAAAAATACGATAAAAATAAGGTAAGTTTCACCTCAGTAATATACTTTCTTTTTACCCAGCAAGCTTCAGAAGCCCCCAGAGCCGCCCATACTCTTTCACTCAGGAAGATTAAGGTCACAAAGGAATCTAACACTTTATTTCAGTTCAGTATCATCTCCTCTGTCCCCTTCCTCTATATTTCTTTCTATGGAAGCTCCTTTTACAGAGGTCTTCAGGACAAAACAGTTATCCGAAGGGAGAACAGTAAAGGCCAGTGAGACTAAACAGAAAGGAGCCAAGTGACAAAAGTATGTGCATTGCTCTTCTCAGCTTTTGGGAAGCTGCCAGTGAAGAAAGTATAACCTCTTGAGTTCCTCCTCGATGGGGAGTTACTGCTCTTAGCCAAAAGGGTAGAAGAATGAACCACTGCTCAAGCTTACAAGGAAAGAGGCCTGAGAAAGTTACACTACCACACTATGTTTGAGTCTTCCTCTATCAACTTACTGGATGCTACATCAAGCCTACATAGCTTTAAGCACCACTGTTAAGATGGAAAAAAAATACTATTGGCTAATCTGGCTATTGGCTTTTTATATTAGAAAACTTCCATTTACTTGTCAGCCCATCCACAGAAAAGAACAGGCTTGTCATCATGAAAAACCTCTAGCAGAGTTTTATTTTGTAGGGATTTTTTAAATGTATTTTTACATATAAAATAAACCTCTCCTAAAATAGTTACACTGACAAAATCCCGAAAGGTCTTCATAGATTCATTTTTTCTCACAAATCCCCAGAGGTCTTCACAGATTCATTTTTTTTTTTCTTTCCACAAGGTTGAAAGTCATTTTTGAATATGTTACTGCATTTTAAACAAGTAATGTGCAAGTATTCTGTTGTCTCAGCATCCCTGCCAGCATTTTGGCATCAAGAGAAAGGAAGTAGCCATTGCCAACAAAAACAAATTATTGTTTAATATTATACTGTTGAATAAAAAGAGACTCTTCCATGGAATAGGCAGCCTTAAAAGAAGAAACACCACTCATCATACCTTAAGGGCAGGAAGGCTCAGACCAGCAAATCTTAATATTAATTATGAAGTCACCCCAATTCTGCCAGCAGACCTAACTTTAACACAGGCCTAGAGAATGTAAGACTCAAGTCAAGAAAATAACTCAATTTATGTCAAAGTCTAGTGAAAAAGATTTCTTTTGACAGCTCCCATTTCATGCTTCCAATGAACTTACTGACTTCCTGCACACCGACAAGAACATAAGCCTGAACTCTGCCATACATCCACAAGTTGGCAGGATATAAAATAGCCAAAGTGCTATTAATTCCTGTTGGCACATGGCTTTGGCTAAGCCTGCCCTTTCTGTTAACAATAGGGAGAAGCTAATGGGTGGAGGTGGGGAAACATCATCATCAAAACAACCACCCACAAACTTCAATTGCAAGTTATTTGACTTACATCTCTTATATTCATCATCTGTCACACCCACAGATCAAGCAAAAATTAGGACGAACAATAATGAAGGTCTAGAAAAGAAACTATACACTCACCAGAAGCAGGTGTCTGCTAATCCAGTTGAAATGACTCTGTACAACCTTTGGCCAATCACATGTAAGCAGCAGCTGACTTGATCTTAAGAGAATTTAAGAGATAAAACATTCAAAAACTGTTGGAGAATGTTAAGAATTTTGCTTTTTTGTAGTATCTCAACCTATAAAAATAAGCTAATTGGACTAATTATTTTGACCTCACTTAAGTGCAGAGGAAAGCATTGCAAAAATTTTTATACATTGAAGAGGATACAAGCAGAGAAGGTTCTTTCTGTGCCAGTACTGTGCAGTGTGTATTCAGAAGAGCACTTATAAAGCTCTGATCTAAAACTACTTTTGGAAAAAAACACCCATATTTGACATAACCTTGCAAGAGTTCAGAGCTAGAATTGACAAAGCTTTAGGATTTGAGGTAAGTTGGCTTCCTTGCAGTTCAGTATGATACATTTGAAGGAAGTACTTAAGACACATACCTAGACATAGGACTTCTTAGAAGAACCAGCTGTCAGCAGAAGAATTCTGCTCCAAGGTAGCAGCAAAGACTTCCAATATCTGTAGTACAGTAAACAGCAACTTTCTGCATGGGACAGGTAGCCAGAGTCGTAGCACAAGCATGACAGTGGCTGAAGTACTGCTTGAAGTGCTGCATTAAGACTTCTGCTTCCCTACTGACAAAAGATCAGACCTTCAGGACTAGAAATACATACAGGAAAAGCAGAATGTGGGAATTTTAAAATTAAGGAGTTACCATTTGTCCTTAGTTACCCAAGAGAGGACAATGGAAGTTTGTTCTGTGGTGTTGCAGAGCTGAGAACCTTTAAAACAGCCGAATTTCAAAATGCTCAAGATCTGAGCATTGACCTGTGATCTGAGTTACAGCATAGTCCTGAAACAGAGGTAGGAATCAGATGCCTTCAAAGGCATCATGAAGTTGGTTCATGTTTGTTCTCATCTTAAGACAAGAAAGTCATCTCCATCTGCCAATTTTGCAATGGAACAGTTTTGTCATGGACTTTTGTTTATTTCAAGTGCTGAGAAAGCACCTTTATTTAAGCTTGCATCCCTCTGAATAGCCAAGTCACAGATTCATTTGCTGTGATAATTGGTTAATGACTTCACCTTAGGCATTCTCAGAAACAAAAATTGGACTAAATCTGACTTTATTGCCACTCTGTAAATTACCATCCTCCTTTCCAAGTGTTTTTATTATTTAAACAAGCGTGAAAAGTATTTAAGCTCAATTCACTCCACAGAAATTCATACAGATTATCCAGATTTCCACATAAAACCTTTGTTTCCTTTAGCATCAACAGCTGGAATTAGTCACATCTTTTGTGGGACAAGACTAATCCAAAAATGCCTAGAGCTCAGACTTTCCCTAAAATTAGATCATCAGAAAGTAATTAGGAGTTAGGACTAAAAGGGATCTTTGGAAAGGAATAAAACTTTTAAAATAATAAAAAGCAGATGGTTAGAAGTAAGCATAAACTGCGCCAACTCACAAAACCCTACATGTTTTATGATGAAGATACATACTTCTATAGTCTTAAATGTAGACTGATCAGTTACAATAGACAGGGAACCACTGAGGTTTTTGCTGTATCAAAGGGTTTTTTTTAATCCCTAAATATAGTTTAAAATAAGATTTAGGCACATGTGAGTTTAAGTAATTTCAGCAAAAAAAAAAAAAAAAAAAAAAATCCAAAGCAGATTGTCTGAGTATGAAGAACCCAAAAGACACATTCATTTATTGCAACTAATAATTAAAAGTTAATTGTTTAAAAACTGCCATACACTCTTAAATCCCAAATCTCTCATGTTACAGTCATTGAACAACAGTCAGGAAAAAAGAAATTATACTCCAAACACTGATTGTATTCAAAGTTTATTTTTAATCAAAACAAAAAACAAGACAATGATTTTAAATAAGTATGGTGTATTTGACAGATCTGTAGATCAACACAACTTTTAAAAAATCAGCCATTTTTAAACTTCCAGGAGTTCTGTTGCAGCACCTTCTACAACATTTGACAGTGTTGATTTCTATTTCATAATCAACTGAACAATACCAAAAATCAAGCTATTTTCTTAAATGATGCTTCATTTTCTTTACCAAAGATGACTCTACTAATGCAAGAGCACTCATTAACAACAATTATTCTTACCTACATTTTTTTGTAAATGAAGTCTGTTCAGCCTTTTTTGGTTTTGTTTCACTGCCTGCATAGAAATCAGCATAAAGCTAAGTTGCAAGCTAAGCTTCACTTCAGCAGCACAATGAATGGCATCAAACTTCATGAAATAAATGAAGATGCAAACACTGTCAGCCAAATTCAACTATGTAGAACTAATATTAAAAAGAAAGTGTTTTAGTGGGTCACAACTAGACTAGTTTTCAATGTGCAACTTTCCTCAGGACTTTCTTCCCGATTCACATGAGAAGAATACAGCATGCATCAAAAGCCTTTGTTCCTATAGAAATGCCCTTTAAAAATAAACTTCAGTGATATCATAAGGCAAAAAAATGTTAAGGAAGATGAAGTATTTTGGCCCAGAGCATCTTATGATATCTACATACACACTTGTGTGTAGCATATGACAGTTAAGGGATTGGCTCAGTAAGGTATACGTGTCCCTTTTTATATATCGTTATTGCTAATATGCTACACATTATGCTTTGACATAGAAGTGCTGTCCAACTTTTAAAGCTGCCATGTTGACACTGGCAGCCTTGCAATTAGCAGCTCATGTTCATGGTGACAATATGCTATTCCACTCTGAAGAAAAGGAAAGCAGCATAAATACAATTATGAAAACAAAAGGCTTATGCAACATCCCTCTCTAACTTTGCTGTGTTTTTTAATTAAAAAAAGCTCAAACAAAATAAGTCCAGTTCACCACAAATTAAGAAGTCTCACAAAGAGGTTGGAAAGCAAGCTACAAAGAGTGTGTGTTGGGAGGGAGGAATGGCAGAAGGGACACAGCATGCAGTATAATCTACTCCTTTTAGTCATACTACTGGAATACAAAGATCCAATTTAAGGGCTAGACTAACAATAGAAGGCAAAAAGCCAAGAGTAGACTTAGTTTGATATTTAAATTAAGATTACAATTTTAATCAGTAACAGCAAATTCATCTGGCCCTCTAATATACTCACAATATCTACTGCAATTGAATACTTATTGGTGACTAATATAGGCATGTACGTTCACTTTAAAAAGTTATTAAATACCTGCATCATGAAATTACATTCTTAAGACATTGTGTAAGAAAATAGCTCATGTGTGAAATGTTTCTGAAATGTATTTCTGCTCCCCTCCCACTCCCTACTGTGTCCCACACAAACACGCTCACATACACACACACACCCCCTATCAAAACAGTCACTCACAGGAAAAACAAAAACACCCCTTAAAAAAAGGATGGGAATAGTGAAGGGGACCAGCTAGTCTAATTACAGCACAGTGCTTAACAAGGTTCAAGACAGAACCAGACTGGAGTTGGCCAAAAGATGCCTTCAACACATGCCCAACCAATAACTCCTTCCAACCCATCCTATCAAACTCAGTCCACTTTTGGTTCATTGCAATGACAAAAAAATTCATATATACATATAAACATAAAATTCCAGCTTTAGTTTACCTTTTGTTTTTGCAAAGTCTATTTACCTTTCCATTCATTTTGTTCTGCAGCAACTAGAAGAGGTAGGCATAAAGCATTCAAGAGCTTCTTTCCCAAAGTCCTGTTATGAGCTTGATCTTGTGAGATATTAACAGAAATCAGCTGTATTTTTGTCTGTGATTTTACTAGGTGCAGCCTTATGCAATCCAGCTGGACAATAGCTATTTGATACCTGGATTTGCTAGACTAGCACGCCATGGAGTAAGAAGCTGTTCCCATCCAGAAGGATACTGTTTTTAGAGTTTGCTGCAGAGCATCCATACAGAAAATGGATACTGGAGCAAGTTCTCTCAATTTCCTTTTGTACAAATGAGCAAGGTATCATTTGGCCAAGACGACGGATGTATTTTTCACAGATGCAAGTGCCATGCAAAAATAAATTAAAGAACAGATACCAAAACATACAAGTAATAAAACTATTGAAGGTAGATTTTCTTAAAAGCATTTATATAAACAATTTATAGTACTTTTCCTTCCCACCCCCCGCCCCTTCTTTTTTTGACATTCACAGTTACAAAGCTGAGGCTATACATCAAGGATTTCTTCTGCAGTGCCTCCACAACGTAATCTGTAGCGTCCGGTCCTCCAGCTAATAGTAGGGTCCCACAAAGCAGATAGGAAGATATAAATTGTCATGGATTCTCTGATGAACCAAGCTACCGCATAATCAAGCTTTGAAAAACATAAAGCACCACCCTAGGAATATAAAAACAAACATTTAAGCATACTGATTACTACAATGTAACTTAAACTTCAGGGAAGACTTATGCATGATACAATTGTTTAATCATACAGCTTTTACATTATCAAGAGCATGTGCTCCTTTTTACAGGCCAATAAAATTTTCCCGTTTAAGATAAGATCCCACACATTAGAACAAGGGCAATATACAAGAATGATCTGGAAGGTTTCAAACCTCATCAGTACGTAGCAGCTGGCTCAAAGAAAAGTACTGATATAATTTCACTTTTTTCTTTTTTAAAGTTTGGAAACCAAAACCACTGAAAAGACTTGCCTTCAAACAGACACTAGACTTTTGTCATAGCTTCTGAAGGGCAGTATCTAGATAGTAGTTCAACTATTGTACATTCTTAGAGGAGTAAAATTTAAACGAGACTTTGGCAGGCTGCATATGAAAAAAATGGAATTAAGAACAAAACCGCTTATAGCCTCTCTGTATTTTCTGTTTCATACAGAATTTTTATGCCTCACATAGAGCTGGAACTGAACAGGGTTCAGAAGAAGAGAAGACACAAAGCTATTACTCTAGTATAACAATACTGTTCCATGTATGTGCTGCACATGGTGAAAGAGTAGTCGGAAAAGTTGACTGTTAGACCGGTCTTCAAGAATCCTACAGAATTAAAACAGGATTTTTTTTTTTTCTCCAAGTATTAAAGAATATTTTTCAGTGTGACAAGAACTACTTGACAAATCTGAATTCACAGATAACTATAGATCAAATTTAGTTGGAATGTGGTCAGAACAGAAAGGAAAGCCTGAAGAACTCCTACAACTTTAGAAGAGCAAATGCTATTCTGATTTATGTGATATTTCTCCATAACCAGTTCTGTTGAGGCCTCATTCATTGTAGTGATAGGAAGATTTTAGTTTTTAAAAAAGACTAAGATTCTTTTGCAATTCCATTTTTCAATATTAAAATAGGCCAAAAAAAAGTACGTAGTATATAAAAACCTCAAATCTTGTAAAACATAAAAGAGTAACCAATAAAAACAAAAAGCCAAAAAAAGAAAAAAAAACAGTATCTACATACTAAATCCTCCTAAAGCTGCTATTCTTATACTTAAAAAAGTGATTTTTTCTTGTCAGAAGAAGAAGAAGAGAAAAGCACATAACCAAACTTTCAAGGTGTAGGCAGAAGTACATTTACACCTGCTTATAGCGAACAAAACTACAACTGAGCAGTGCAGTCCCCCTTTCCTATTATTGTTTATAATTTAAGCCAGAAGAAGGGCAGAAGTGACAGGACTTGACCTCTTACTTTCTTGATGATACTAAAAATAATATATCATTACTGTAAGTAGGCTTAGTTATCTCCCAAAGTAGTTGTCATTAATAATGTTTGGAACTTCAAAATAAAGTGGTATGACGTACCTGGACACCTCTTAGTTGAATGTAATCAAATATAAACCATGCCAAACAGTGACACATGAAAAATACCATTATATCCCATCTGAACACATGATGGGCTGCCCATCCAATAACTAGACTGGCAACAAAACACTCTGAGATTGGCTCACAAATTATTGTGGCAGGCAACATATTAATTCGCAGCTTGGCCCACCTAGAAAGAAGAAAAAAAATAGTATTGACTACACAATGACTTAGAATATATTGACTATATTATATCATTATTATTGACTTGACTATATTATATCATTATTATTGACTTATATTATATTATATTGACTATATATATATAGTATTGACTCTATATCTGTTCCTCGACCTCTTCACATGATGAGCCACTATGACCTGGTTGAGAACATGTTAATTCAGTCTCATTTAATAATTACACCTTCAAATAAAATATTGTAAAAATTCTTTCAAATATACTGCACATAAAAAAAAAACAGAAAAACTTAACATCTTTTCACGCTAAATAGTATACTAACTGCTCATATTTCAATCCTAAAAGTCAGTTCTTCTCTCCCAAAAGAGAAGAAAGGTACATCAAGATGTCCATTGTAACTTCAGCATTCAAGATATTAGATCAAAGTTAGCTTCAGAAAGGTTCTCTCTCTCATAATTATTGTGTTATCCACACTGGAAGAAGGTGATGGGTGGGAAGAAAGATTAAAAATTTACCTGATCATTCTGGACTGAAACTGAGAAATAGAATATGAACCAGAGTTTTGCATTGCAACTTGTGTGGCCATTGCAAATTTCCAGCCCCTGAAAATGAATGCACAAAGTAAGTATCCAGCAAACAAGAGATGCACAGATCATTTTCAGCACAAGTATCTCATGATATTATTAGCCTTCGAAAGTCTCCTCAGCCTATGCACCATACTATTACAATGGGTACAAGTAACATAATATTTTATCAAGTCTTTATTGGAAAACAGCAAATATCGCTGTGTTTGTTCAGTTCTTATCTATAGTATGCATTATAGTGTAAAAAAAGTAGTATCAGATCAAAACTGCACTTAAATGAGCTTACAGTAGAGTCACCTTACCGGTCAGCTATAGCTTTGGCCATGAAGTAATCTTCAGCAATATACTGTGCAAAAGCTATCAGTCCTCCAGCTTGGTCCAAGACATCTTTTCTCATCAAACAGGACATTCCTGTTACACATTTGAAGCCAGTTAAATTGGCTGAAATATATGACCTTGGATGTGAAGTCCCAAAGTAAACCTGCAAAAATGATAATAGGGCTTTTAAAACTCTATAGAAATTTATGAAAATACTATTCCACTTGCAGCTTTTTCTAAGTATTTCTCCAAAGAGTTTGACAAAAGAAAAAATACCCCAGATCTGGTCAATTATGATGGCATACTTGGAAATACTTTCAAAACCAAACTATTTCTTATTGGCTGCTCTGTTAACTTTGAATCCTTCTCCCACAATGTAGCAATTGCTTATAAGAACGTTTTCATTTTAGAAGACAACTTGAGATATTTTAAAGGTTATACCTATGCCAAAGTAGAAGAAGCAAGCAATTTGGCTATCAGATAGAACTCAGCATAATGTTCACTTTTTACATTAATAATAACAACCATCCACTGCTATAGCTTGGTAATTGGTCAATTCGGTGAGAATGAGGGAGAGTACATAGCCCAAAAATTCACTGGGTAATTTTTAAAAGGTTTCCTCCATTCAGACATTTTTCATGAAATAACGTATTAGATGATTGCAGAACACAATGAAGTGCCACAAGCAATCACAAGATTTTTTTTTTTAGTTTTGTCCTCATTGAGAATGATATATTGTATTTAAACAAAACTCAAAAATCTATTAATCAATATATCTTAAATACAACGCATGGCATAGGGCCTCTCTCTCTTGGATCTATTCCTACTTGTACTTATATGACAAATACCCACACCAAGCTAAACATACCTTCTAGAATTTTGCAATGAATGCACATGTATAAGAGTTTACATGTTACACTATTTAACAAGTTAAGACAAGGCATATCCTACAGAGGGACAGCTGGGCTTGAGGGCTAAAGCCTTTCATTCCCATTATTCCTACACATGGTCTTTGCACTACTTTTTACTAAACTGTTTATTCACTGAAGAAAAGGCAAGCTGATCTTGCACTAGATCTTGAAGTAAAAGTTGTTGCAGGAATAGAGAAGCAGTAGTAGTAATTCTATTTAGCAAGTAATAGTACTAATTACTTTATTGCATAGCTCCTTACTTTTGTTACATGAGCAATTAACTCAGACTTTCTGCTTCACAAAAATCACACAAGATGCCCTCACTCCATGGAATGAAAGAATATTGAGTCTCACTATACTTTCACCTCTCATATTCCTGCCTTTGACACACATTATTTAGCCTTAGGGCAAAAATGCCTTGCTTATACTGGCTTAGAATAAAAGATACTGGGATGAAATCACATGCCTTGAGACACGAGGAACAAACAAAAAACTCAGCCCCTTCATTCTACAAAGCAGAGAATTCAATAACAAAGAGGAGGAGGAGGAAGATAGACAACATGAAGAGTGATAAGATGTTTGCTATATATCAACTGTTCACCTTATGTTTCAAGATAAGTGTTAAAGAGTCACAAAACAGCACTATAGAAAAGCTAAGTTCGCAACTAAAAAAGGAGGTGGTTCATCTTGCAACAGATAGTACGTCCACAGAACCATAAAATGTTTTAAGTGTTCAAAGTCTATATGGGCTCAAGGAAAAAAATTAAATGGAAAACTTGATGCAAGAAATCTCCTATGTATTAGTAAATATACATATCTACCTCCAACTCAAAAAGTTTCTCAGCTGAAAACAGCAAAAAGCTCAGAGGTTGTTAAGCGGAAAATAGCACAAACTTTGTCTTCATCCCACTCTTCAAGAGCCTCTGCTTATAGCTCCTGCTGGTGATACTGTGTGAGCTATACTTTGGTCTGATGTATCATGGCTGGTTTTATGTTCCTATTCAGAAGCCAATAGAATTTTGACTTTAAGTGATGAAACAATTTTAATAAACTTTAACATAAAATCTGTAATTTTTATCCTGTATTTATTGTTCATATTATAATCATACATAGTGAATCAACGTTTAGAATGCTTTGGTAGAATTTATAAACCAGAGCACTTTAGAGCACTTAAAATTATGCTAGTTTCAAGTGTGATTGCAGCTTTAAGTAAATGAAACTTTTTTCTCACAAAAGATGAAAAATGCAACCTACAATTTTTAGAAATACATTGCAAAGAAAGTCCAGACAAGATTGCACTTACCTGTTCAAGAGTAGCAGCAAAACCTTGCCTGTCTGCAACATAGGGTAGCCCATGGACCAAGCCTACTTTTTCAGTCATCTGATTGGCCATATCTGTCAGTGTGTCTGGTGTTACTAAGTGATAAATGAAAAAAATGACAGTTCATTAAACCATTCTGTCATTAGCAGAAAGCTCTGTACAAAGATACTGAGATTCATGTTCTATTACTAATATTGAGACAGAATTCTGGTGTACAATATGCTGAGGCAAAGTTTCGATAAAATGATAATGATGATTAACAGGCAATTCACTCAACAGTATGTACAATGAAAACTGTCTGAACATTTTTTTTAGCAAATTTAGTATCTTTAATTAGAGGTTAAACATTTTTATTTCATGATATTATTTTTCAAGATTTTTGGCCTTCATTTCTACTTCCGTTCTCAGTCAATACAATCAACATAAACTACCTATCTACAGGAAGTAAGAGGGTAGTGAATTCTTACTTTAGAGGGAAGTGTAAGAGTCACAGAATCACAGAATCAGTAATGTTGGAAGGGACCTCTGGAGATCATCTAGTTCAACTTCCCAAAGATTTCCTGGTGCTGGTTCCACTGGGGAGTCAGCACATTACTGCACACACCCACCTCTGATTCCACTATCACAAATCCATATGAGATCATATTTAGCAACTTCATATCCAGGCATTAGGTTGTTAATCTTGGGATTGATGCCAACCTTCTTACCACCTAAAAATTAGAAATATTACAAACAGAGAGTGCATGGTGGGTTTTTTTAGAATTCAGACTCCATATTCCAAATATTTAGTTATGTTAACTGAACAATAGTTCAGCTTTCAATTCTGAAAGTCCAACTACTGTTAAGAATAACCTTTAAATACCAAACATTCATTCATTCACTTGTATATTTCAGATCTTACTATAATGATAGAGACTTTAAAAGGAAAAAAAAAATCAAGTCCTTCCTTAAACTGGCAGAGTAGTAATTGAGAGTGGAGCTATAAAGGTAGTTACTACATTCTACCAGGTAAGCATTCTCTACCTCTATGTTCGGACTATTGATTATGCATATGATCTATATATTTTAGGGTAATTATAGAGGATCAAAGGAAAACACAAGGAACAAGATAAAAGCAAGACACAACATTTTGTTCCTGACTGCCAGATATAATTCAGTTTATTTCAGGTCAGTTGGTAGAGGAGTGGTCATGAAGCACCCCCTCTTTTCTCTAAGAGAAATGGAGCATGAAAAAAAATAGTTCTATAGACTCTAAGTTGAGTAAAGGATTGTTGTAGAAGATCAAGCTCAAACCTAACTACAACTCCAATCACTTCTTGCTTACTTAGTTCAGTGGAAAGACAGAATCTAATTCAAATTGCTGTATATCAGATTTAGAAGGAAAAAGCCACTTTTCTGCATAAGTTATTCTTCCTACATTTTTTTTAACTGATGTCATAGATTCCAAATGCAAACTCATTTTACAGACCAACATCTGGAGAAAAGAGCTGTTTATTTTAAAATATTGCATGTATAATCAAAGGACTCTAATAATACCTTGTAAGAACTCCACCACAGAGTTATGTAACTTACCTATGAACAGTCTAGCATCAACATTTGGGTATTTGCCAAGGAGCTTTTTGCATACATCAATAGCTGGATCATCATGATCTTGTACACATAGTAGTACTTCATACTAGTAAAAAAAGAAAAAGTGCGTCTTAAGCTTTTCAAAATGCACCAAACAATTATATTTAAAAAAAAAAGCCTAAACAGCTTTGATAAGTTTTTTTTTTTCCCTGCATATTTAGGAATGAGTTTAAAGCACTCAGTCACAATATACAATGAAACCTCACTACACAGCTTACATATGCCTTTGACCTTTCACAACTGACATGGCAGTGCCAGAAGTAGTTTTGAGAAGAATGGTGACGATTTAAGTTCTGTGTCGAGTTTAAAAACTAAGGACTTTCAAAGGAATAGTTACAGTCGTTTTTAAAAACCACAAAAGCACTTTAACTGCCGAGTGATGCAGCAAGCAAGCATTTACAGATTTCTCCTTTAACTTCTAAGCTTCTTAGAGCATGGACAGCATCTGACATACTTACCACTTATATTACACAGTCAAATAGTATTCAAGAGCAAGTATAAGCTTTTATTAACTATTTATTTTCCAATATTGACAAGTGGCTTGGGGATTATACTGTATACCAACAATTAGTGAAGTACACAGGATCATCAGCAAGTTCTTTATTGGAAAAACAGTCAGAAGAGCCATCAGTAACTTTATTAGATTATAAATAAAAGTTCTTTTTTAGGCAATCTGTTACAGAGAAGTATTAAATTGGAGGAGGGTGTCTGGCCTCATCATTAAAAGAGCTTCAAAAATATAAGTATTTCATAATACTATCAATAAGAGACAATATTAAAATAATAAAATCTTAGCAAAGCACAGAGTACGTTTTGCCCACAAGTCTTGGTCATGTCCCTTTACACTCAAGCTTTTAGAAAAAGAACATCTGGAACACGTAAATATGCATCCACAATGAAAAATTCACTGTACAATCAAGTTCAGTGGTTCTAGCCTAGAACTACTAGCCAAGTCACTAATATGACCTAGGGAAGGAGGAGAGAAAACGTTGTAAATACTTACTTTGGGATAATCCAGTTCAAAGAAGGTTTCTAAGTTGTTTATCAGATTAGGATCCACACCTTTTAACGGCTTTAGAAGTGAAACACCAGGGAGTTTGCTATATGGCTGTTTGTCTGTTGCTTTCTTATTGAGGTGTAGACGACTACAAGGAGAAACAGCATATACCATGCAATAAGAAAAAGAAAACATGCTATTTTCAAATATGCTATTCAAAAAGACGGTCAGAAGTAACAAAGCTTAGAAGTTTTAAAATTGCTGCAGAAGTTTTAATTTTGTAGAAAAACAGCTGTTTTTGTATCTGACAGTTGATATGTCAAGTGTATATAACATCCTAGCACTGTTTATAACTAGGGCAGTTAAATTCAGCCTTCATTCAAGATTGAATAATCAGCCCATAAAAAATGTACAAGTCACTTCAAAGCTCATAACTGCATGCTAGTCTGTGTTTGTAGGATATCTGTTATTTCAATTCTTTTGCTTCCATGATTTTGTCACACACAAGAGTGTTAGGAGAAAAAGGAGGGGGCTTGCCTATAGCAGCAGTGCATTTGAATTTACTTTTAAACCTCAAAAGCAAAATGAAATGTCCAATTTAAGTGAGGATCAAAGAATATGAAAATAAGAAGCTAACAGAAACATCAGTGATGAGACATTTATTGTGAAACTACTGTCAGTATTCAATTAAATAATGACAATATCTAAGTCTAAATTACTGGGTATTTCTCAGACTAATTTACAAATTTGTATTTTCAGGTAAATTCTCAGCATTTTACTACCTATACAAGATTACTTTTTACCTCCTTCCTCCATTAAGTGTTGAAAAATCATAGCTAATGTTACAATAGGAAAAAAGAAAGAGCAATTGATTGTAAACAGGAGAGGGTCAAAGAAGAAGGGTCAAGTTCAATGTCTACATTAAGTTACGCAAAACACATCCACATGCTCAGATGGAAAAAAAAACAGTAAGATCAACAACTAACAATGAGGATGAAGATCAGTAAGATACAGTATACAAAGTCTAAAAACCTAGACAGTATGCTGGATCAGAAGCATGGACAAACAGAGTACAATTCAAACAACTACTATTTCACCAATGAATAGAAAAAGTAAGATCTGTCACAACTGAATATTCAGTTCTACACTCTTTCTGGTTGACTTAAAGGCAAAATTAAATTCTGAAAACTTTGTGTACCAGTATACAATCAAATTTTAATACATTAAACATACATGATCTGAAAAAAACTATTTCCTGAAACTTAACATTTGTGAATAATTAGAATATCATTATTTTGAAGAGTTCTGTTATACTGTTACTGTATACCGCACTTTTCTAAAAATATGCACAACATTGAGATAAAAAGAATATTTTATAGTAGGATATACCTTAACAGAATCAATTCTTAAAACAGAATTTTTGTACTCAGAAACTTACAACATGCTGTTTCAAAAAAACCCCAGTATGCAGTTGTCCACAAAATGTGCTTCAAGTTAGTTAGGTGGCATTAAAAAAAATTTTAAATAAAAATAAAATAAAAGGTCAGACTCCTAGGAAGCAAACTCCTGAAGAATGGACCTGATTAAGCATAGCTACTGAGCTACTAAAGAGATCTTGTCAGAAAATACAAGGATCTGTAATTCCCTAGAATTCTTTTGCCTGGAACTGGAAAATGACATCACCTCATTTGTTTCCTCATGCATCTCTTTAAAAGCATATTTGCAGCCAGACAGCAGGGGCATAACGTTCTTGTAGAGAATGAACAATGGCTGATCGAAGATAAAAGGATGAGGTTAGAGGATCACATCCTCGTATTGTCATTGATCTCAACCTTGGGCATTGCAGAAGCAAACTAAAATAGTCTTGTTGGGCAAAGAACAGCCAAGGGGCAGTCAGACCAAAGTAAGGAAAGTAATAGTTCAAAGAGCTACCATGGACAAAAAGATTTCTTTAACAATTTTCACAGAAACATAGCAACAAGTAAGAGCTTTAGGGCCAACAAAAGGCAGGCTCTCCAGAACACAACTTCAGGAGAACAGGAGAGGAAGAGAGACATAAAACAAGAACAGAAGAGCTCTCCAGTTATAATGGAATAAACCAATGCCTGCAGCATAGTCTGATGCACTGGGGCCAAAGACTTTAAAACTATGAAATAAGAACAGCAAATGGCAGAGTGAATGTGTTTATGCAGAAACACTAGGAGAGAAGAAAGGATACAGAAAGATTTGAGGCAGGATTGTGATAAAGTATAAGCAGCAAATGGTGGAACTGCAGAATATCACATTACAAGCCATGCTCAAATATAGGATTATGCAACCAATTCAGTTATGTAAGGAAAAGCCTACACATAGCATAAAGTAAAAGAAGCCTTAGAAATCCTGCAAATGAGGCATTATCAGGGCCTGTTCAGCTATGAAGCACTATAGACAGAGTTTTGACAGAATATAATTCAGTATAGATAGGACTATATACAATATGTTATCTTAAGATCTCAGTTCACATTCTATTCGTAACATTACACAAAAGTGGCAACCTGCCATCTGGAAAGCACTATGGTATTGTGATACTAGAATAAGAATTTCCATGCCAGTTGTTGCAATAACCTATTAGACTCAATAGAGCAAAAGACAAAAACTAACAGGAAATCAACCACCTTATGCTCAGGGCACCTATTTGCATCTGAACTAGAAGAGAAGAGTTACACTTGACAACCTAGCAACACTACAGAAACAGACTAACTATTATGAGTAACAAATTACAATAAAGTTCTGTATGTTACAGAATCTGTACAAGTTTTAGAGTCTCTTGGTTTTGAAATACTATTGAAAAGAGATTATAACTTCCTTTACTTTAACAAATAGTTACTCATTAGTCTGTTAGTTTTCTTTCCCTCAGAAACCTACCACAAAGTCTACAAAGAAAGGGTAAGATGAAGTAATAAATATATTTGGGCATGAACTTACAGTGGTTTAGGTCTCAACCACTTTAGCAGTAAAGAAGCTCAAGACCATGTGACACATGGTTCAAAATGATAAAAATTTAACAATCTCTTCATGAAGTTCATACATCATGTACAATATCACAACAATTTGCATTGAAATCAGCCCAAAAGCAGTCCAGCTATTCAGATGCATTTTCTTAATGGATTTTTTCAACCTCTGCCTAATACAGTAAGCTGCAAAAGAGCACTACCATGCCAAGGAATAAGAACTTTGAGCTCTGAAACAAATACTGGTAGAGCACTAAGGACACTCACATCCTACATACAAAAATTTAAGACCAGTAGTTAGGATATTTATGTGCACTCTTATACTTAGATAAATGTTAAATGGACAAGCCTGAAATTCTTAGGTAGTGAAGCTGTGAAATTCCTTCAAAACAATCTGCTACTGGTATACGTAGATGTGGAAAGAGAAGCAGCAGAATGTCATAAGCGTGCCATGATAGTTTGACTATCCTACATTATATAAGAAGCATCTGCAAAATTTGCTCAGACTTAATCCTTTAACAAGATAATTAACCCATAGAAGCAACTGTAATACAGATTTCTTCTTTTAACAGATGAGAAACATGTTTTAAAGCAAAATCCAGGCTACTGAATAATCACCATCCAGCATACCATCTGATGAATTCTTACTGACTTGTACCAATTAAAGTAACAAAAATACATTTTTTTTTTTTAAGCCTTAGATTACATTCCTGGCCTTCCCTCCTCCCCCGCCCCAGTTGAAAGGGTATGGGTTGAAGACAAGAATACGCTAAAAAATATAAAAAGCTTGTTACAAACTGCTGGGTTTCTCATAGTAATAGCATATGCCTTTTAAAAGTAGCTTAAAAAAGAAATCTCAACACTTTTCACTCACCAATTTCAACTTTCCCACAGCAGCCATTTTATCTGTTTAAGAATGCTCTTATTACTGGCTGATAAATAACTTTGGTTATAGATTTGCAACAGATATTCCAATATTACAAGCCAACATAAATGTAACTTCTGAGAAGCACTGAAATCACTCCTTGAATATGTCTAAGGCTGTGGAGCCACAGACAGTTGAGCTAAGCTAACGGATCAGCACTTTTGAAAGGGGTCATTTTCTGCCTCAGATGAATTTTTAGTATCAGTGAACAGAATCATCTCACAGAGGGGTTTGGGAAGTGCCAGATCTGCTATGGAGCAATGGAAAAGAGGTCTTTGTTTGGAGTGGGAGAAACAAGAGTTTAGCTAGTCCTCTTTCTTCAGGAGTAGAAAGGTAAGTAAAGATATTTCCAAATGTAGGTACCTTCATACACAGAAGAAACGTTGGGATTTGCTAGAGGTACAATACACTGGCCAACACAATAAACAGGGAAAACTGGGAAAGTCCAGAAGAAATAGTAGAAACTACTTCTAAGTTTCTGCAGGAGTATAAAACATCCTTGAAGACTAAAGTTAGTTCATTTAAAATCCTGTATCATTAATGTAATTGTATTAAAATAGTTCCATACTGGAAGACACAGATAGCTACCAAGTAAGTTTCCGCATCTCATGGCAGTAATTTTATGAACAGTCTGTCTGACCGTTTTTCAGCAGTGTCTAATAACACTGTATCTTACTCCATTTAATTTCAGAATCAGTGATTCAAGACAATAGTCAGCTCATCAGCTACGAAGAGGGATGGGGTTTGTACAAACACCCTTTGTCATAGCACTAGTCTATACCAAAGGGAAGCAAAACACCACGCTTAGACAGAGGCAGAGAGAAGGAAGGAAGAGAAGATTCTCTACAAGCAAATAATTAAAACTGAACAACTCACTAATAACTATTTCTTATTTCTCACACCACTCAGTCCAGCTTGTAAATGAAAGAATTCCAGAAGTTCGTTAAGAGGTCTATGACATTGTTTTTCCTTTTTAAGTACCTCCTAGACTTCAGATGAACTTGAAAGTTACAGAACAAGTTATTGAACAAAAACTAAAACCACCCATGGCAACATGCCTCTTAGCAAGTGGCCAGAATTCTTTAAAAAGCAGGAACTAAACATCTTGATTTGTTTCCTCACTCTTTTTTTTTTTTCCTTCCCAGAGCGTAGTCTGGGGAACAGCTGAACCAATTTAAACACAGGCTACTGCAGAGAGGCAGTCTCTTTCCTCCTCCTCACGCATTTTTTGGGGTATTGTTGTTCTGATCTTACAGTGGTGCTGACACTGGTCTGATCCCACAGTGATCTAGTTGAGACATAAAGCACCATAAAATTATTATTCTATTTGTAATGTAGAATTCTTCCAGATTAACTCAGTAGGTATACAGTTCGAAAGACTGGTGAGATGATTATGAGCTTGATCAACACTGCTTTCTTGCTTGGGTCGGAGTCAGTGTTCATAAGGACAAGCAGCAAGTCAGTTTCAGGTCCAACAGAATATGGAGGAGCAGAAACGCACGGCTGGGGATAGGTGAAAGAGGACTTTAAGAGGCAACGCTAATGTCACTTTTAGTATGACAGTAATTATAAATAAAAACAGTAAGTGTCATCTGGTCTTGCTGCAATGCTCAGAAGCAGAGGTAAGTAGAGAAGTAAGAATGAAAAAAGTGCTCGGTAAGGTTCAGGTGCCCACTTCATAGAACACAGCCATCATGCCTGCCAGAAGTGAAATGACCATAGGTTTTGGTGTGACAAAAATAAATAAATAAATAAATTCAATGACAACAAAAACCACAGCACTTAATAGCCCTACCCACTTAATAGCCTGTGTACCTTATTTTAAATTCTCAGATTAGAAGTTTGTGCTGAAATACATGCTGTGATTAATACATGTTTCATCATGTACTTACAAAAGAGAAAAGGCAGATCAAATATATTTCATTGTCTTTCTAGGTAAATGCTCTCCTTTACTACACATGCCCTACAGACATATGAAAAGGAATAAAAGAATGTAATGCACTGAAATCATGATTGGAGGTAGTATAGGAGGAAAACAGGAAGAAGACATGAAGAGAAATAAGTGGCAGGAGTCAAGGTTTTCTTTATATTAAAAAAAAAAAATTACAGATCTAAAAGAATAGAATAAAGAACCTAAACATACAACTTGTGATAATTACAAATTTCAGCAGCTAAATATTCTCAAAAATCAACCATTAATTTCTTCTTCCAGTTTTGGGAGTAATTTAATCCTTGGCTAGTAATAAAAACAAAATACTGAAGAGAGGTTTTTTCTTTTTTTTTTTTTTTTTTTTTCCCAAATCTAGTTTGATTTGACATTTCTCATTTCTAAAATCTTCATACATGGCTGAAATTCTATGGATTATCTTTCAAACAGCTGAATATGTTACTGCAAAAGCCAAGTTCAGCATATGCAATCCATAACTTGACACAGTCTTATTTAATAAAGATTTTTGAAAAAACTACATGTTTAATGTTTGGAAAAGAAAAGAACAAACAGCAAATGTTAATGTAACTTCAGAGAGCCACACACACAGAGTTTGGTTTATTTATGAAAGCATTTTCAGGGGAAGGCAGTAACTCACAGTCAGATAAACCCACCATAGGGGTGAGCTTTTAACACAGAATCAATCCCTCAAAGCATAAAATCTTTTAAATATAAAGCTTTAGAATATGTGTAGTGTGAGTGAATGATGGGGACGTTTTTAAGTACATTTGCAATTATATGAAAAATAGTTCATCCCTATTCACTTCAGCACAACTTTAAATGACAATATAATGCATCGTTTATTTACATAAATATTACCCACAGTTCCAATTTGCTCCATCCTGCTCCCTTTCTGCCAAAAGATCCCTGTCACCCAAGAATATTTCCCAGCTTGTCTTTCCTAAAAGCTTCTCAGTTAACTGTCAGTAATAAAGATTTCTTTTAGCACTGACAATCAGAAACTGCATGAACTAGAGAAAAAAAAATCATACCAATATTTTTCTTAACTTTCAGTAGATAACAGCCCAAATTTATATTCAAATGAACTTCATGTAAATATTTTTTGAAATACTGCTTTTCACTCTATAAAGTAGAAATTTTGCTCAAACATCAATTTACACACTCTTTTCTTAGCACAAGTTGAGAAGACCAAGAGAGCTACAAAGCTTGTCCAGAATATAGAACTGTTAGTGTATATGTTCTTACTCTACAAGTGTCTTAAGGAAAACTTGGATATGTTTTCTATAAGGAACATTATAAATGAGAGAAAATGATTACAAAAATCTTTGAAAAAGAAGGTCAGGGGAAAGTAATAGTTCTTTACTTGTTGGCATCAGATGGAATAGTGAAGTATCAGAAAAGTGATTTAAGGTCAATAGATAAAACGCAAAAAATACTTTAGTAAATTTCATCTGTAATTTTTTTTCTAAAAAATACATTCAAAACTTCTACCATGGCAACCATTCACTGTATCACCATCAGCTATGAAATCAATACAGCTGGGGCAAGAGAAAGTGCAACGAAATCTCTAGAAAACTGTCTTCTCTTCCCCCTTACCAGTTACAGAGAGAGGTGAGGACACATCGAAAAATTTTTGCTCTCTTGTTGCTATCATTGTTCTTACAAACATTTATCAGTTATCAAAACCTATGCTCTTATTAAACAGATGAGCTCAGAAACTCATTTATCTCTTTAAACTAGAATTTCAGACTTTAACAAAGCTTATAGGAGAAATCCATGCTGTTTTTGAGGCTAAAAAGATTTTTTTTTTTTCCCCTCTAGTAGAAAGGGCTGTCCAAGGACAGCTCAGGGAATTTACTGAAACCTCATTTTCTCAGCTTGATTACTTGCTGTCTAAAAAAAGTGGACATATGTCTAGAAAATTATTTTTTCAGCTTCAAAATTAAGTGTAGCATTATCAAAGCAAAGCAACAACCAGCTAGGAATTCACTACTATATAAACATATTGCACCAGCCCCTCAAAATAAAATCCTCATAAAAACAGGACACTTGCAGATAATACAAGAATGATTGTTTATCTTTGTTTACAATGTTTTCTTCTCTATACATAGCACATGAGCTCATATAAGTGATGGGATGGGGGGAAGCAGCAGAATCAGAGTTCGGTTTTCACAGAGATAGTTTTGAAAAGTAAAGAGGGGAATGGTAACTGTAGTGGTCTAAAACACAAGTCAAAGCTACAAATAGCACAAGTTAGCAGCAAGTAATTCTTTTTAGTTATCTTGACTGTTTTAATTAAAAAAAAATAAAGAAAGGAAAGCAGAGTGGTATCTCATCCACTAGAGTCAAGTATTCACCAAAGATTGTTTCAAGGAAACAGGAATTCCAAAACAAAGTTACAGGTAGCACTGCTCAGATGCTCTTAATCCTTCTTTTAGTACAATGCTCTATTTTGGCTTTCTCTTTGACTGCATTCATAACCATGTTTTAACCTTACTTGCCCAAAAGGTAGCAAGACTTTTCTTTTAATGAATTATACAACCTCTTGAGTTTGACTCAGATATGAATTACTCCAGACCAAAAAACAACAGAAGGTATACTCTAGCCTAGGTCATCACTGACTGTAAGAAATTCATTTAAGAAAAATACAAAACTATTCAACTTGGAATAAGCAAGATTAAAGGCTTTTTAATCTATAGCAGACTGTTTCTCACAATAAAGTATGTTTGTGATTTCTTTTAAATCAGTCTTCAGTCTAAATGCAAGACCACTGTTATGTACATAAAAATCACTGAACTTCAATTAAAATAAAGTCCAAGGTGAAAGTCCTGAGATTTGTTTACAGTAGTAACTGGCCCTAAGCAAGTCTGTTAAAAAAGAACAAAACAGAAACAAAAAAAGCAGGGTCTCAAATAAACCAGTAAAACTGCTTGCATAGTTGGCATGCCACACAGTAGTTCTGGCAGAAATTTCACAGATTCACTCTAATACAATTTACCTGTCTTCATCATCTATTTAAACAACTCTATAATTCAGCTTAATCAAAAATTATGCCTTTATGACAACATCTGGCTCTGTGAAACCTCAGCTTTTTTGAACTTCTTCATATCCCTATAAAAGCTGATACACACACAGTATACTTCACACCACTCTTCAGCTTCATCTGACACACAGGTCTTGGAGAGGAGAAAGCATTCGGGCATCTATGGGCTTCAGCAACCCAAACTATTTCATTTCCAAATTAACTTCCTGTTTTCCATCTTACATACTCTAAGTGTTGCCATCCTCTATCTTCCCCTTCCATGCAAGCTATTCAATAAGTAGTCATGGTTTGTTTTAAAAACCCACTCATCAACAACACATACTATGCCAAATTCCCTTCCTCCTCAACACAATAAACATGCTATCCAGTTAGCTGTAATTACTCTCCTTTAAGTCTGTTCTAGACAATCTTTAGGCTTCACTTCCTTGCATTCTGTAAAAATCATTCCTGTCAAGAGTCTCCAATAACACACTTCCCCTCAAAGTTTAATTAGTATTCTATTTTCCTGTCCTCTAGACTTCTTTTAGAGAAGCACATACTATTAAAAATATCAAATTTCCCTAGCTGCTTTCAACATGGTGGTTTCTCTCTCACTTTGTGATCTCTCTCAGATTTCTGGTTCCGCACAGCTTTACTTTCCTTAATTCTCTATCTCACCACTCACAAATTCATTCAACTACAATCTTAGTGTAAATAACTCTCAGGTTAACCCTCCTGCTTTCTCCATACCTGTTTTCTCCCAAATACTGCCTGAACTAAACTCCTGTGACTACAGTCTCAGGTAAATTTCAGTGTGCTTAAAATAAGCAACACATCCAACTTATATCTTCTACACTACCTCCTTCTCAATATGACTATACAATCACTATGTAATAATACCAGCAGTAACAGTTACATCAGCTTCCACAGAATTGGAAGGGACCTTGAAACTGGAAGGGACCTGTAAAACTTCTAGACCCCTACTCAAAGAAGGGTCAACTACAGTAGGCTGCTCAGGGCTGCATCTAGTCTGTCTTCAAGTATCTCCAAGGATGGAGCCTCCACAATCATTTCTCCAACCTGCTAAGGTCTCTCTCAATGGCAGCACATCCATCTAGGCCATCAGCCACTCCTCTCAATTCTGCATCATCCACAGACTTGTTGAGTGCACTCCATCCTGTCATCAAGGCCATTAATATAAACAATAGTGGTCCCAGGATTAACACCTAGGGGACATCACTCGTGAATGACCATCATCTGGACTTCATGCCACTGATCACACCTCTGAGCCTGGCAGTCCACGTCACACTCTACCTATTTAGTCAGTTTCTCTATGAGGATGTAATGTGAGACGGTCTTACAAAAGTTTAGATAAACAATATCCACTACTCTCCTCTCACCCACTTATCTCTTCACAGAAGGCTATCAGCTTTGTCAAGCATGTTTTTCCCCTTCATAGATACACATTGATTGTGACCTTTACTATGGCCTGCCTCTCCCTACATCCTTAAATCCCTGCTATAAATCAGGCGAATTCTCTCTTAAAAAAAAAAAAATCCTTAAGATAACCTCTGTTTTCGCTTATACAGCTTACAATTCACTCTTTAGTCTGTCTTACGTCTGAACACAAGAAAAAGGGCATTTAGGGATTTGGAGGTGGGGGGAAGGGTTGTGTGCGTGAGTGTGAAGAAACAGAGTTTTGTCACACTGCCAACCCTTCATAATGCTGTTCAAAGGACTTTTTTGCCTTGTGATTTTTTTCACCTCTCAAACTCTGAATCTCTTCAGTGGCTTCTTTGTTTCATCACGGACAGAAGCTATCATTTCCCTATCCATATGCCGACCATTGAGCAAAGTGCTGCAATTTCACTCTACTTTGAGCACATGGTAAGAACAGGCAATCTGCAATAATCCTTTCCAACCTAAAATATTCTATAATTTCCCATTCAGTGCTGAAAAACTGAATCTCACCGCTGCCTCTGAGTTCTTGAAGTTTCAGCAACTACTGGTTTGCTCCCATTCCTTTGGTTTTTTTTTTCCTGTGTCTCTCTCCAATAATTATGCTTAACTTCATAACTATGCTATCCTTCAGACTCCCCTCTACAAGAACACTGTCATGCAGTTGCTGCATAAAAGCAGTCCAGCAAGTTGTACAGACACAATACTTGCAACAAACAGCTTACAAGGTTTCCACAAAAAGTAGTGTCTGCCCTCAACGCCTAGATAAAATTAGAGGGTTGCAAAGAGAAAAAGCAAGAAGTTAAAGATGTTAACTAATATCAAACACAAGCCTCATAATTTTTCAGCTTTTCATGTTTCTCTAAAGCCCCAGTTTATGGTCAAAGATCCAAGTTATTTTTGCTTGCTTTTACCTGCAGAGAAAGGTTCCTAATACAGATGATGAGCATGATCTATTCCCTGCTTTCACACATACAAGACCACAGATGGCAAGCTATTCTGAAGGTTATCAACACTGCACATCAATTTTGTCATTAGCTACGTAACAGGAAGAACTATTCACCTTGAGGCACGAAACTGGCAGGCAAAATGATTGAACAAGCCTAGGTGACTGAACTTCGATTCAACTAAGACAATGAACAAAATCAAAAACAGACCCAGAATTCTGCATGTGCCAAGTCTTCCAATCTTTTTCTTGGGAAGCTTCAGTACAATCACATTTTTGAGTGTCCTGTTTGAATCCAGTTATCAAGAAGAGGGGAGGATACCTCTAATCTAAGAGATTAATATTCACACTATATCTGTGAAAATCTATTCAAATTTTAGTTCACTTATGGCTCAATAATATTTGATCGTATTCAAATATTGAATAATATTTGATAGTAACAGGTGAATTCTCCTAAGAGCATCTTTCAGATTAGAACTCCACACTGTCCCCTTATGGTTCCTACCAGTGACAAGGCCACCTCTGAATCACCTCCATAAATGAAAGAGAAAGCTGCAACTCAATGATGGCAACACGCATAAATTTTACTCTTCTTAACATGTGCCTTAGCAACTCTGTTGCCAGATGCTTATAGCCATGGTGAAGAAGTAAAACATGAAGGATGAAGCAGCCATACCAACATGCAAAAAGGCCAAAGGACAAAAGAGAAGACAACTGGAGAGGTCACAGAACAGTATAGGGAGAGACTGGACACCAATGCATGGATTACATAGCAAGGGATGAATAAATTTAACAGCAAAAAAAAAAATGTTTTCTTAATAACAGAAGCTCACAAACGTTGTAGAGTAACATATGTGAAGTTTTTTTAATCTCCTGGTTAATATATCACCTGTTTGATTCCAAAGTATGTTTTGTTTAAGTTTGGAAGATAAGTCTTAGGAAGATATATAGACTTCACAAAAACAGGAATCTCAAGTTTCCTGAAGTGCCTGGGTAACTTTAAAAGGCATTCTATGTGTATATTCATGACAAAGCTATTAGTTAATTATGCTTTTAATTACATTCAGATGTTTTGGTACATTTGTCTTTGACAGAATTCCCTGTTCCGCTTAGTAGACAAGATGTAATCTGCCCATGTACATCTAAATGAGCATCCACGAACACCAAATTCATGATCTCTTCACTGACTGCTGTTTAAGTTATACATACTTTAATTTTTTTAAAAAAGATTAAAGCATCAATTTGTTTATCAATTAAATGACATGGCCCTATCCCTCCCAACTACATCTGGGGAGCCAAGACAACAAACAACTTCAATACCAACTTACTAAAAGTACCTTAAAAATACGAATTAGTTTATATTATGGAAGTACTGTAATTAGAATCCCTGCTGACAGACAAGAATGACAGACACTCAATCTGGAACAGGTCTCCGGTTGTCCAGTTTTGTAGACCCAGAAAATAATGCCGCAGGCTATGAGCAGTTTCAATGATTTACTAAACACTACTGAAGTTGAAGGAAAGCTATCAAAGATGAAATTCAACTTCCCTAACTTAAAAGCCATTCCTTCCCTCTTCAATCCCAGAATAAATTTATAACATGCAACTTTGTATTTGGTACAAGTTGAAAGAAGCGTCAACAAGTGAGAGAGTTATTCAGAAAAAAAAGAAATACAGACTTTCATTTATTTTAGTCTAAATTCTGAAGACAGTAGGAAAAATGAGATTAGACAGATTAAGCTTAAATAAGACATCTTCTGGTTTCGCCATGCATTGTTTGCTAGCTTTAGTGAAAAGTGACATGTATCATTCTGAAAATTCCTATTATTAAATTAGAACCATTCATTTTGAAACAGTTAAACAGCAAATCCATTGCCACAGACTATGCCAGCCACTGATTCAGAAATACAAGATATGCCTCAGAGTGCAGAAATCTGGAAAAAAAAAACAGCTTTAGCAGTTCTTTTTATTTTTTTCTGATTTTAGAAGCTTTCTGTTTGCATACCTTTAGAAGTTAGTAGAAATCATTGCTTTATTGAAATAACTATTTTACAGACCACTAAAATATCAAAGTTACTCCTCATTTTCCCCGAGTAATAGTTCAACTAGTATTTTAAGTCTTTTTCCTTATTAGTACCTCATTCACACTACTTTCCACTTCATACAAAGTTATACATTTATTTTTAGTACTGAATGTCCATTTTAGCTGGTTTCAGTATTAGCATATTAGGTAGTCTCAACATTACTTCTCTTCTTCTAGGATTAGTAGGTGGCTCTGCTCCACTTGCGAGTCCATACAAATACAGGGGTCTTATTCAAAAACCTAAATCAGGCATAGTGGATACTAATTCAGTTGAAACAGCTCAAACAACACAACCTAAATACACAGAGTTCATATATGCAAACTGCATTTTATCTAATTAGTAGATAGTTTGCTGTTTGGCCCACATTCATTCCATTTACTTCACTGACTCAGTATTACAGAGAGACAAACCTGGAGTGGTTTCACAATCACATGCATTAGACAGTTTATAAAAATTGCCACTTGACTTAACAGCATGGCTATTTAGATTTCATTGTTTCAGCCAACCTGTTTGTTTTAAAGGAGTATGAGACCCAGTGAACCTATTACACCAAAATCATTCGAAGTGGTGAAGGGTAGGAGTGAAAACAAGGTGGCCAAAAAGAGCCAGATTTAAATTTTTGCAAATGTTTTATGTTAATAAATGCTGTATGTCAGAAAGGGCGTTCTTCCTCAACTGAATCCTTGTACAGCACTCTAGATACTCAAAACCTACACCTTACTGAAGCAAATTCAGCATAAACTCAACTGAACTACTAGTATGAAATTAACCCTGGTGGCTACCGCCAACACTTAAAATAAGAAAAGCTTTTATTTAACATATGAATAATGCTTTTTCTTTTCTTAATTTGCACATGCTAAGTGTCTTCCTAAATCAAACATACAAAACACCAGTGCAGAGTTGCAGAATGAAGACTGTTTAGGCCAGAACAGTTTTGCTGAAGTGTTTTTAATATTATCTTAGTACTCCAGTAGCACAGATTAGCCATTCCAACTCACCAGTTTGGAACTGCTAAATGTCGACAACAGCAGCCAGTCTGGTTCCCTTGCTTTCTCTGGAGGCCTGCTGGGAGGACACAGCAAGCTCTAGTCACACTCAGCATAGCAGCACCACTTCTTGGGGCATCACAGCCACTGCACTGCCAGGGCTGCTGCTCTTGGGTGCCACAAGGGGAGATGGCCCTGGCTCCAGACCCCCATGGCTGGAAGCAGTGCACCCAGTATCTTCCCCACTGCCTTCCTGTCCAGCAAGAGCTCGCCAAGGGCCCCCTTGGATTCTGTTTCATAGAATCACAGAATCAGTAAGGTTGGAAGGGACCTCTGGAGATCATCTAGTCCAACCTCTCTGCTCAGCAGGGTGACCTAGAGCATGTTAGACAGGGTTGCATCCAGGCGGGCCTTGAAGATCTCCACGGAATGAGACTCCACAACCTCTCTGGGCAACCTGTGCCAGTGCTCCGTCACTCCCACAGGGAAGAAATTCCCCCTCACGGTCAGGCAGAACTTCCTGTGCTTCAATTTTTGCCCATTGCCTCTTGTCCTGTCACACGGGGCAACCGAAAAGAGTTTGTCTCCGTCCCCTTGACACCCTCCCTCCTTTCCCCACTATTTACACATTGCTCACACCTATCCTCCCTGTCTGCAACAGGCATACCACTTACACCACAGTACAATACCAGAATTCCCAATACCTGGAGCCAAGGTTCTTTCCAGAGTTTTTTCAGTTACTACAGTTTTTGCACCCCCAGGCCATGCCTAGTCCACGTGTTGCCCACAATTACCATCATGGTAATAGTCTCAATTGGGGGAATTCTAGATAATTTACTATCAATTAACAGAAAATGTTAATTACTGATTTGGGTATTGAGAAACTGAGAGAAAATTAACCAAACACTTAGGGAAACCTTTCCTTCCCCTTCACCAGGCCCAACTTCAGTTCAACACCTATCCTCCCCTTTTCTCCTCTCAGTTTCCCTTGTTTTTGTACAAGTTGTGCTCAGGCACTTCGAATCCCTTCCAGGAAGTGACAGGCAGCACAGGGGCTTGGAGTCAGTGTGCAATTGTTTGTCTCCCATTTCTGACTTCTTACCCCTTTTCCTCCACTGCTCCTTGTTTCTTGTACCTCCTCTGCTCCAGCACAACTTCCTCCATAGCCGCAGTCTCTTTGGGAGTGTCCCTGCCTTGGCATGGGACAGCCTCCACAGGCTGCAATCCCTTGTGGGGTATCCCCGCTCCAAAGTCTGTGGGCTACAGTCCCCTCAGACGTGTCCCTGTGTAGCTTACCCATAAGCCACAGTCCATTTGAGTGCCGTATCTCATCTGGCATGGACTGCCTCTTTCCAGAGAGCACACTTCCAGCTTTATCCCCAGCAATGTCCCCCTCAGCTTTATCTTCTGTTTCTTCTCCATGCTGTCTTCCACATGCTTCCTAGTGTGTGTTCTCTCACATGTCTCCTCCTTTTGTGTCTCCTGCCTCTTGAGGCTGCTGCTTTTTCTTTAATATGTGTGAGCAGCAGCACGACAAGCAGTCCTTGGCCAGGTAGAAGATTCTGATGTTTTCATCTGTTTCAGAGACATCCAGAACTACCTGTGACCAGCAGAGGGCTGTTCATGGTCTCCTCCCACACTGGGCATTCCTACTGCCCCCCAACATCAAAACCTTGTCTGTCATGCCCATACAGCTACTTTTCAAGAACAAAGATACCAACGCCGGAATGAATATAAAATCTAAATGTAACTGAATTACAACAGAGCAAAATGATTAGAAACTCACTCATATAAGCAATTTTACAGCAATTTTAATTAAAAACAAGGCTACTGTAACCAAAGATAATAGAAGCAAAACTCCAACTCCCATGAACTCAAGAGGAGTCCTTTGACTTCAACATGGACAGGAGTTTATCACAGATACCTATCATATGCACGGGCAACAGAAAGAAAGGAGAAAAGATAAGCACAGACAAGCACAGACAAAACAAACAGAAATGTACCTATTTTCTAGTAGCTCCAGTATTGCAAGACTGGACATTTATTTAAGAGAAAGTTCACCAAAAAGTGTTCTACAAGAAAGAGGCGCATTATTAATCTTTTCCCACATACCCATGGCCAGTTCCTCCACTAAGCTCCAGCAAAAATCTGCTTTTTATCAGCCACAGAAAAGCAAGCACTCTTCAAACTCTTAAAGTATTTCTTCTCAGTTATCTAAGAAGGGTCCATATGTTCATATACATACATACACATATATATCCACACACACATATGTATGTGCTTGTCTTCACCACTAGCATTGTTATTTCTCAAAAAGCTCACCAGCGTATTCATAACTACAATTCTGGCTAGTCAGCAGAGAGTAATGCGCTAGATTGGTCTGCTCCATGCTGTTTGTATGGTCAAAAAGTACAGTATTAATCTATTTTATGACTGCTGTGATCATCAGTCCCTACCATCACTACAAACAAAAAAGCTCAGAGGGAGCATCAGCGAACAATAGCAAAATGCAAAACCTTAGCTAAAAATTCTGCAAGGTAAGACAACAAAGCTCGTAACGTGAAGGCAGATGGCACAAACCCATAAAGCGGCTTTGATCTGAAGACCTGCTTTCAGTTATCACTGGAACCCTCCAAAACAGGCACAAGCCCCAAAGGGCAGCGAGCGGTACGTCAGGCCTGGCGGCAGCGGGACACAGGCACACGCCGATGCGCGCCCTGAACACGCACACGACCCTGCAGACAGACGCAGGCTTTTAACTCGGCGGAAGGCAGCCGCAGGCCGGGCGCGGCACGGGACACAGCGCACCTCCCCGCGCCGAGGCGGCAGCGCCCGGGAACCGGCGGCTTCGCACCTCGGCGGGGAAGCCATGGCGAGGGGGCGGCGGCGGGGGGCACACGGGACACCCGCAGGGCCGCGCTCCCCTCCCCCGGCTCCTCCCCGCACCCCCCACTCCTCTCCCAAGGGCGCCGGCGGAGGCAGCGCCCGCTGCCGCGCTCGGGGGCAGCGCGCCCCCCGCCGCCGCCGCCCTCCCCGGCCCGCGCTTACGTGTAGATGATGGACATGAAGTGCATGAGCCAGAGCACGACGAAGAGGACGAGGCCGAAGATGGCGAGTCCCTCCAGGGCCAGCGCCAGCACCGCCATCCCCGGGGCCGCCGCGGGGCGAGGGGGCGGTGAGCGTGTGCGTGCGTGTGAGCGCGTGTGAGCGCGTGTGGTGCAGGGCCGCGGCGGGGCGGGGGGGTGGGTCGGGTCGTCGCGTCGCGGGGCGGGGCGGTTGTGGCTGCGGCTGCGTGTGGCGCGGGCTCGCTCGCTCGCGCGCGCGCGCGGCGCCTGGTCCTGGTGCTGCTCCCGCTCCCGCTCCCGCTCCGCCGGCCCCGAGGCCTCCGCGCCGCCGGCCGCTGGCGCACTGACGGGGCCGGCGGCCCGGCCTCCCGCTTCGCCTCTCTGTCACCCGCAGGCGCCGCCCCGCGCCCGCGCCCACGCCCGCGCCTGCGCCGCGCCCGCCTCGCGGGGGCGGGGCGGTGACGTCAGCGCCCCGCGCGAGGGCCGTTAAGTCGGTTGCGCCGGCGGCGGCGCGGGTTTCCCGTCGCGCGCTGAGGAGAGGGGAGGGGAGCGCAGCGCGGGCGGGGGGCGCCGCCGCCGCCGCCGCCGCCGCCGCCGCCGCCGCCGCCGCCGCCGCGCACGGCGCTGTAGCGCTCTTCGTTCGTTGTTACGCCCCGGCCTCTTTCGTGAGGGCTCTGTCGGGTGGCTTTTGAAATGGTCCCCGTGCATACAAAGGCCTTGTGTTTGCAGCTGAGGAGACCAAAGTCCTCCAATGGGCAGAATTAAGATAAGACTCGGGGCCGGCTGTGGTTGCTGACTTGAACTAGCTGATAGGGTGGTAAGGCTCTGTAGCTTTTGTTGTTTTTATTTTTACTTTGGAAGTTTCAGTCAGCTGGAATGCTGCAGGATAGGATTGCTATTTGCAGGTTAGGTGTGCACATGGAAATAAAGTGCTGTTCTTCCCCATGTCAGCTGGGCTGCCATAGGAATCTGGGATATGCCGGCAGGCCCTGTGTAGTAAAAAAGCATGGCTATTACCAGCCTTGACTGGATTTGGATTGGTACCCGGTTAATAAGAGCCTGTTTCTCATTACTAGGCATCTGGTCTTGTCCTTATTTTGTCAGAGTATGTATTAGCTGTTCCTCTGACTGTGAGTGGGGGGGGGGGGGAGGATTTTGAGAGGGATTCATATGAAGAACCTTGCTAGACCTTACTGTTATGTTTTTATATTTATTTAATATTGTAAATTTTAATTATATTTTTAGCTGGAGCCGGAAATGTCAATTTATCTCTTCTGGTCAAGAGTCTTGAGGAAAAGAGCACCAAGTCTCAGGCACGCTATAACAAATGTGCCGTGGCTACGCTTCTTCCAGACTATAACAAACTTGCACCTGACGTGCTCAGAACGCAAGCAGGGGAGCACGAGTCTCGGGCCTTCCACAGCACAGCCAGACAGATGAGTGGAGTTAAATCAAAACCAGTTAATGCAATGCATGACTGCCTATTACACCATCAGCAGAAGAGATAAATCGACATTTCCGGCTCATAACTGGATATAAGAATCAGTGCATTGGTAATCTTGTTAGTTCCCACTGACATTCATTCCTACTTAAATTACAACAGTTGACAGCCTGCCTTTTCACTAGTTTTAGTGTTTACTTAGCAAAACTCTCTTACAATTAATTTTTCAAAGCAAACAATTTTAATATTCAAATTTACCTGTCACAAATTGTCCCAGTCTGATTTGTATCTGAAAGTGGTAATGAGCTCTTCATTTATCTATCTGTAGTTAGAGTCAAATGATCAAATTTTTATTGACTGAAGATTTGTTAACAAGTTACATGAGCACTTGTTAGCCATGATTCGAATTGTAATTTTCAACATTGTCCCAAGACTATTCTAGCCAGAGAATTATTAGCTAACTGAAATATTTAATAAAATCTTATTTGGTGGAACTACTTCTATTTTCCAAGGCAGAAACTCCTTCTGCAAAACAGTATTTCACAGTAAAATATGACAGTGCAGTGAATTTAGAAAGACTAAAGGCCTGTCTTCAATTGAAAACTGAGCAAAATAACCAAGGTATATAAAACTTTTTCTAGTTTTCAAGCTGTACTGAGTTAAAGCGGTAAAACCTATCCTTTGTCCTAGATCTGTTTGGCTGGGAAGTTATGTTGACATGCTACTTATTTTGCAATAGCTGTTAAGGTCAATGACTCCAAGTAAACAAATCTTTTTGAGGCTTCTTCTGTAAGCTGTAAAATGTGTTTAAGAACTGTTGATATATTAATGCCATACATAAAGAGTGTTTACTCTGCTACTGATGCCTGTACTTCAGCAAGTTATACTGATGCATGAGAAATCCTTAAACAACAGCATTTTGAAAAATGCTAGACTGGTGTAAGTAAGTTTAGAGAAGGGCCCATCTTTCTGCCAGGCCCTCTGGGACCACATTCTGTCCTGCTTGCTCAACTGTATGGGAATAAGGGGCTTCTGCCTTATGAGAGATTGAAGCTAAAAAGAGCAGTGAGAAGCTTTTGAAAGCCTGTGGAACTTAACACTCTTGCTGATGTCTAGCTTAAAATACAAAGCTCCAGATCTACTTTCAGTAGGTTTTTTTTTGAGAGCCTGTTGGAGAAAAAATAGGTGGGGGAAGGCCTTTTATGTAAATTGTTGTCCAGTCAACCCCTGACATGTGATTTCTTTTGAGAATGTATACTAAGCTTAGTGGGAAGGCAAAGAGTAAAGGATATGGTTTCCTGATCAAGGGGAAATCTGGAGCTGTGCAAGTTTAAAGTGATAGCGGACGTGCGCCCGATATCCCCTACTGTAGTGATTGTCAAAGAGCGGTATTCTTAAGCTAGTGCAAATCTGCCACCTCCTCAAAGATTGCTCATCGTATTGCCTCAGAGGCATGATGCACCCTGGAGATTTAATCAAATACTTTGGGCATACTAGGATACTACGTTTTTTTTGTTTGTTTGTTTGTTTGTTTGTTTGTTTTAAAAAAAGGCCGGCCACTATTCCCATGTACTGCTCTCAGTTCATTCATCATTTTGGCAAAGTATTTATAAATTTAATTAACAGTATTTGAGTAGAGCTTTGCTGCAATCTGAGAAAGATTAATTTAATAGAAATCTCCTTCTCAAGTGTCCTAAAAGGCCACAGGGTATCTAGATATGAGAGCTGCTGCTAGGACAGCAAATCATGAAATATGAAGAATCTTACATAATTTTAAACTGATAGAAAGTATATATAGATAGATAGATAGATAATTGCTAGAAAATATTAGTATGTTAAGCTGTAGTGATGTTAATATTAGTTCTGAGATTGTCCAAACCAAAACCACTGAAGTTTTCTTTACTACTATCACTGTGTAAACATTTAACACCTACACAAGACTTTTCAGGTTCCTCCTAAACCATGAGAGTTTATGTTGAGATATACAGTTTACATAAACTTTGGAGAGAGAAAACTGTAAATTTGGTCTTGCATCCTCAGAAGACAACACAGCTTGTCTACTGAGAAATAGTTCAGTAGACAAGCTGTGTTTCAGTAGATTCTCCATCTACTGAAATGCTGTTTCACAGCTTCTGTGTTCCTATGCTTATTTTTTCCAGGTTCACTGAACCATCACTATTTCTGGTCAGAATGATATAGCTGAGGTTCTGGGCAAAATGAATGCAAGAACAAATTAGCTTTCTTTTGATTATGTGCAATTTCCTTTTTTGAAAATATGGAAATAAAGGAGGGAAGAAGTTTGACCTGTGCATAATGATTTCATCTTTTCGTGCATTTGCACTCTGAATGCACTTTGAAATGAAATTTTCATTTTTAGTAATATCTTAAACACTGAAAAGTCTGCCTCAAAGGCCAGGCAGGATGTTGGATTTGTGTAGGTAACTCTTTCTTAAAACGTTTTTTTGTACATTTTCTTTGAATAAAATCAAAGAAATGTGGATATTATTGTTTTGCAAGTATTTTGTCTTCTTGCAGCTTCCTGCTGTTTGAAAACTCCAAAGTTTATGCAATGGCTCTCTGCCATCAGTTCCCCCACTTCACCTCTGAATCTACAAAGCCTGAGGAAATTATTTTGTAGAATCACAGAATAGCTGGAATTGGAAGAGACCTCTGGAGATCATCTAGTCCAACCCCTCTGCTCAAGTAGGGTCACCTAGAGCATATTAGATAGGGTTGCATCCAGGCAGGTTTTGAGTATCTGCAGGGAAGGAGACTCCATAACCTCTCTGGGCAACCTGGTCCAGTGCTCTGTCACTCTCACAGCAAAGAAATTCCTCACATTCAGGCAGAGCTTCCTGTGTTTCAGTTTGTGCCCATTGCCTCTTGTCCTGTCACAAGGCGCTACTGAAAAGAATCCAGCCCCGTCCTCTTGACACCCACCCCCCCGCCTTAAGGTATTTGTAGACATTGATAAGATCCGCTCTCAGTCTTCTCCAGGCTGGAGGCCTGGACTGCAAGGTCATCTTAACTTCTTCTGTCAGGTATTTGTACATATTGATAATACCTCCTGAGCCTTCTGTTTTCCAGGCTTAAAAGTCCCAGCGCTTTTAGTCTTCCCACATATAAGAGATGCTTTGGTCCCTTAACTATCTTTGTGCCCCTTTTGCTGGACTCACTCCAGTGCATTCATGTCTGTCTTGTACTGCCAACGCATTTTTTAATTCAGCCCAGGCTGCATCGACCATCTTTGCCACAAAGACATATTTCTGGCTGATGGTCAACTTGATATCCACCAGGACCCCCAGATCTTTCTCTCCAAAACTAATTTTTCAGCTGCTTGGTCTCTAGCCTTTACTGGTACATGGGATTATTCCTCCTCAGGGACAGGACCCTGTACTTGCCTTTTTGAATTTCATGAGGTTTTTCTCTGCCCATTCCTCCAGTCTGGCAAGGTCCTTCTGAATGGTAGCACACTCTTCTAGGCTGTCAGGCACTCCTTCCAGTTCTATATCACCTGCAAACTTTCTGAAGGTGCACTCAATCCCATCATTAGGTCATTAATGAAGATCTTAAACAGCACTGGCCTGAATATTTATCCCTGGGGTACTCTGCTAATAGCTGCCTTCCAGCTAGACTTTGTGCTGCTAATCAAAATCCTCTGAGCCCAGCCGTTCAGCTAGTTTTCAGTCCACCTCACTGCACACTTACGTAGTCCATTCTTCATCAGTTTGTCTATGAGGCTATTATGAGAGCCAAGTAATGTCGAAAGTCCTAAAGCTTAGATCCACAGCATCCAATTCTCACCGCTACATTCACCAAACCAGTCATCTAGCTCTAGAAAGCTATCATGTAGGCTAGGCATGATTTCTTCTTCATAAATCCATGATAACTACTCCAGATCATCTTCTTGTCCTTCATATGCTTAGAAATTATTTCTAGAATTATTTGCTTCATCACCCTCCCAGGGATCGAGGTGAAACTGACCAGCCTGTAGTTCCCTGGATCATCTTCCTTGCTCTCTTGAAGTGACAAGTGATATTTGCTCTCTTGCAGTCATCCAGAACCTCTTCCAATCTCCACAACATTTCAAAGATAACTGAGAATGGCCTCTGAATGACATTGTCCAGTTCAAGAGGACTTTTGGCTTTCCTAACCTCATCCCATATGCTCAGACAGTGTCTCTGTGTTCCTCCTGGGTCGTCTTCTGTCTCTGCTAACTCCTCATGTGTGAGTCCTTTTTATGTTTGATTTTGGTCAGGAGCTCCTCACTCATCCCTGCAGGCCTCCTGCCACTTCTACTTGATTTTTTGCAGGTCAGGATGAATCATTCTCAAGTTTGGAGGAAGTGATGCTTGAAAATGAGCTAGCTTTCCTGGATCCCTCTTCTCCCTAGGCCTCTCTCCCAAGGGATTCTGAAGATGACTGAGGCCTTTGCAGTTCCTAGATTTGGAAAAGAGCCTCAGACCTGACACACTTGCATAAACATAAATTAGACCAGGAATTCAGCCTTTTTGTTCATGTATTTCGAGTATGTACACTTTCTTTAATGCCCTCCCTGACTCTCCTTTGAACTTCTTACTCCTCGTCTTCAGTGTGGAGGCCTAGTAGATCTCAATCTTCTCTGCATTTTAATATCCCTTTCTCCTGCCTTGCCCAGTCTTCTCATTCTCTTGCTCTCTGAACTTCTTTTTATTGTAGCTTACTCCACCCCTCCTTGTGATTTTAGTGCTTCTTCAACTATGTTCTCCCATTTTTCACAGGTACTTATTCTCCAAAGTCTATCTGCAAGCATGGTTGTTCTGTCTTACCCTCTAATGGGTATTTAGGAGTTTATCCTTTTAATATCCAGTTAACAATGAGCACAGTGTGTTGAATTTGTTATAAATAAGAAGTGTTTGTAGTAATTATTTTCAATTTTAATCTATCCTTTTTTTTTTTTTTTACTTTTTTTCTTTGCTTGTCTCCATTCATTTTTTGTTTCAAGATTTTCAGAACAAGAATAATAATCTCTGTAAGGTGAGAAGACATCATTTACCATACACAGACTGCCACATTAAGTGTGGTATCTACACTAGTAATTCCTTTCACTCTTAAAAAATATAATGTCCCTATAAACAAGTTGTTACATACTTCTTCTAAGGAGTACGATGCTATCCTCAGCTCCTGACAGAACTATCTGGCCATAGTAATTTCAATTATGGCAGAGCTATAGGCAAAGAAGCATGGCAAAGATTTGTGTGTTGATCCAAAAAGAGATGAGGATCACTGGTAAGAGCATCTGCTAGGAACAGTTGAATATATGTGATATTTCTCACATTTAAAGTTTTTCCCGTGCTGTTTATGTTAATGCTTCATGGACAATGATATCTGGGATATGGAAGGAAGCAATATGTATATATCACCTAGAGTTTTGCAGGTTTTAAAATTTCTAAGTCTTTCTCTTGTTTTCTTTGGCTAAGTATGTTTTAGAAATAATTCATTCCAGTGTTCCAGAAACCAACTGTTCAAGGAATAAGAAACTAGATTCCTTTAGGAGCTAAATCTGTTTGCAGGTATATCCATGGAATTTTACATGCTGAAAAGGATGTATGTCAAAATGTATTTCTGTTTTTTATGACAAAAAACCCACATCATTAAAGAAATGCAGAAAACAGCCATCTGGAAGGAAAGGAAAGGTCATCATGTCTTACAACATTTTGCTCTGATTAGTAATATTTTAAGTTTAATTTTTTTCATGAATTTTTCACTCTAACCATAATTTATTTGTAGATCATGATTGGGCCCTGACATCACCTCATAATGGTTTAATGTCCTGTTTGGACAATTCACTTTTATAAGAAGAAGAAACAAACAAAACTACAAATTGATTAGATAAATAATCTTGTGTAATTCATCCAAAACCAGAGATTCTCCATAGGAGAATTTCTGAGAGTTTCAATCAGCACAATCATTCTTGCAAACAAAAACCTCTCATAAATAGATATTTTGCTGAGAGCAAGTTAAAAAGGACGCTATCAATACAAACATAGATTCAAGATTCTGTAGATTCTCTTCCCAAATATTGGACCCAAACACATCTTTCCCCACTTCTGTTTCTTATCACCTTTTTTACTGGAACAGTTACTGTGAAACTGTTCCGTTCTTGTTAACCAATGCAACTGCAGTCAAAAGCACAATTTCAGAATCTTAGTGGGTTTCATTTAGGTAAAGGGAAAGTTGTTCAGGAAGTTAGGAACCAAAGGCCTTCAGCAAGACCAGGGAGTGTGGAGGGGAGACAGTTAGGGAGCAGCATCCCAGAGCCTGGGAGCAACAGAACAGCAATTGGGCTAGAGGACCAAGAACAGGAATACTTACTTAAGCAGAGAGCTTTTCAAAAAGAGTGAAATAAAGAAAAAGGTGATAGTGGGAACGGAGAGTCAGTCCACTGGAGAAATGACCTAAACAGTGTTGTTTTATGACAGAATAGGACGCTACATTTAAAATCCATATTTGATACTTCCGCCAGCAAACATCTGACCTTCCAAGAACACAGATATATACAGATATATTTCTGGCTATATCTATAGGTGCTCACATAGAAATTACTCCTTAAGAAAACAGGTACACTGCCAGGCCTCAACACCTAAAACCATGGTGCAGAGAGGGCAGCTAGGGTGGAGGGTGTTTTCTGTGTTAAGTGAAAGCAGATTCAAGAGCAGTGCAAATGCCCCTGTGTCCTTCTCACTAATAGAGCCTTGGGAGCCTGGAACCAAAACTGCTTTAGCCAAATAGAAAAGAAAAGTCATAAAGATGTTTTGGTCCTTATTTTTCAAAACACACGAGTATTAGGGGAATGGAGGAAATATATGATTTTAGACGGATGTCTAGCTTAGAAACCAGGTTCAGCTCTGCCTTGAAGCAGAGTACTTGGCAGTTTCTGAACTCCATAATTAACACATTGACTATAAGATGTCCTTTGTGATTGAATACAGTCATCAAGACATTTCACAAGATGTCCTACTTATGTCTCAAGGACTAGAATTACAGCATACTCCACTTGCTCTGTCAAAGGCATCAGTAGGAATGTCTCTTTCCACAGTATCTGTGAAGTCTTCCCTGACTGCTGCACAGTTGGTAAGCATCTGGGAATGACTCTGTGCTCCTGCCTGGAGTGCTGAGACCTATTTGCAGATAACTGTGAATATTTGCTTGCAATATCCCAAAATTTGAATGGAGATGTGGACTGAAGAGGGAAAGAAAGGTTACATACAAGTAACCAGAACTCTCTGAGACCTGTATTCCACCTGTATGTACAATTCCCGTCCTCCCTTTGCAATTCAAAAATTGAAGAAAAGCTTTTGTTTTACTTTTCCTAATTACTTGGCTAGATTTTGTACATGCAGATGCCCATCTCAAAATATCTTCAGTTGTCTCCCTACATTGCTAGGCTATCTTAAGTTTTTAAAAAGTCCAATAAGTGGCTTTAAGCATTGCACAGATCAAAAAATCCAAATACAAAATGCACAAGCAGTTACAAGGAGCTTTCTTCTAAAGTGTATTTTTAGGTGTCTACTACACAAGATGTTTGCACCTAAACAACAGATTCCTCACAGTATAGTGATACTAGGTTTCAGTTTCTGCTCGTGTTATTCTAGATAAACTTATTCATGTGCTCTTTTCTATTAATGCAAAATTTCTACAGTAATATTCTTAAACCTTTGCTTTTTGCATTAATTGAAATATGAAGATAATTTACAGTGTAGCCTGGAGATAAAAATACACCGCTAATAGTAGTAGAGCAAAATTCTTTTGCAGGATTATATCTCATTAACTGTATGAAATACAGGCTCACATCCCACAAAAAAAAAGTATCTCTGTGTCTGCTGCTAAATGTTGCAAGTAGCAGGCCACTGTACATAAGAAGATCCACTGCCCCAAAATATGTGTGTATGGTTTAAAAGGACATTCCAGACCACTCCTAACTGGTCAATGTTGCTGTGACCTCTGTAGCCCTCCACGCTGGGAGATGCACAACACTCCATGAACCAAGGCTAGCTGAAGTAAAGCAGGAAGTTTCAGATCAGCTCCTCACACATTCTCACCTTGTTCACCCAGATCAGATAGATGATCTATGACAAGCTTTGTCCATTTTCACAGTATTTTTGGCCCATGGCTTTGCACAAAGGTGAGCATCCAGTTGGAGCCAATGATGACATGCAACTGATGTGGTGATTTGATGTCCTAGTTGCTAAGTTTCCTGTGATGTCTTTCTTCTGGTATTGGTGGTGTATTTCTGGTGTGGTTATTTAATTACCACTTTCACAGTCCAGCTACTATTAAGTGGCTCAGAATACTATTGTACGTTGAGTCTAGACTAGTTTTAAACCAATGTTTTGAGTTTCTATCTCTAGATAATTGACTCTATCTGAATTCCCGTTTCTAAAAATATTTAACATTTTCTTAGCATTTGTTGCTGGCAAATGAAAGAACAAATTTGATCACCCTTAATTCTGTTGTTGCAACTTGATTCACATGAGCTGCACCTGAAGAAACTGGGGAAAGTTGATGGAGAAATGAAGGTTATATATGTATATAAGTTTTATTTACCATTTAAGCCCACTGCCATACCCTCCTGCTAAACCCTCATAGTTTAATGCCCTTTTAAATTTCTTTGCAACAGAATAATCCTATAATTAAGCAGAAAGTAGTGAGAGGAAAGGCTGAGCTTTTATCCATAACAAAAGAGACAGCTCTGCGCAAAATATGTAAACGAAGACCTTTTAAAATCATCACTTTATAAAATTCCACATATATTTTCCCAGGAAGGGAAGTGAACACAGCGGGTTGTTGTTGTGTCAACTTTGGTGATATTAATCACTGTGAGACAACCAGTGGAATCCATCAGAATTTTACCCTTTCAGGAGTGTGATCTGTTCCACATATTGAAAAAGTGGAAAAAAAGGTGAGTGAGAAATGTCTCTCATTTTCTCTCAAGTTTGAGAACTTAGCCTGTAGTATGAAAGTGAAAACTATAGGGCTGGTACCTGATTATGTCCTTATGCTGGTCCATGTCTACCAAAAAGCCCAATAGTAGGCAAAACTGCTCTGGAATGAATCTTGAGGGAGAGCAGAGGAACAAGGGAAGTGTTGCACAGTATCTAGGAGACACAGCTGCTGTGCCCTTAGCCTAAGGAAAAGAACTTCAATCATTCACCAGTAAATCTTAACAGAGTTGATTACCTGAAATATGAGGGGCAGGTTCATTAATCACACTGCTACTCATCATGAGTCATTACTGCTCTGTGTCATGTATTCCAACCCTGTGGAGTCAGTGTAAGATGTGAGGGTTAATTCTGATACGTAGGAAGCAGGTGTATACAAATTGCTGTATCCTCCAAAAGGGACTATTACAAAATCGTATCTTCTCATTCATTTCTTCATGACTTGCACTGATATTTACTACAGCTAAAGGTTCTTTTCAGACATGTAGTAAGAGTGTGTGAAGTATAGAGACTGAAATGCTACGTTTTGTTTCTTGTTTCATACCTTTAAGGACTTGAACTTGTAGAGAAATTAAGCATTTTGTCTTCAGCTGAATCTGTTGCAATTGAATCAAAAAAAAAAAAAGTGTGCTCTGTCCTGGAAAATGCTCTTTCTTTCTTTTTCCATCTCAGTCACAAGGAAACATTGATCAGGCAAAAGATATTACTTACTGTTTTGTATAAGTATTTAAAACATTAGATGTGGCCGAATGGATAGTGTTACTTGGTGATCTTAAGCCATTAGTTTTCTTATACATGTGTTTGTATGTTCAGTACAGCTTTACCTTGCTTTCCAGTGGGGTGTGACATATACTAGTTTCTCAATGCCACGAGAGAGCTGGAGGCTTACATGAGAGGTTTAGAGATGATAGGTGCAGGTGTGGCTTCACAAGAAACTGCAGAATATTTCCAACACGAACTTATTCACCAGTGAATGTTTTCATAGTTATCTACTCATGAGAGTGGAGCTGGTAAACAAACTGTCGTTGAGCAACAAAGCCATGAATGGAATGAAGTAATCCATTTTCCCAAAAGGCAGAAGGAAATGTTCAGAGTTCTCTGGCTGGTTCAGTGTTCTAACCACAACTTATTCATTGGTTCAAGGGCCATGTGGCCAAAGAAGTTGGCTAGTACTGACCATAGTGCTTCTCACCATCCCTAGGAGAGCGTGCTCACTGGGGAGCAGGCATACCACACAAGATATGTTAGCAGCTGTTACTCTAAGTATCGAATAAAGGGTGATTCCAGGATGAACCAATGCTCCATCAGTTGTCCAGGAATATTGAACCTTGGCTGCAACGGAGCTAAGTTCAGCTATACTAGCCTAGAACCAGTCCCAGTATTCCAAAAAGCTGATATTAGTAAAAGTCCATGCTGCCTGTCCAAAGTATCCTCGAAATTTTCTGAAATTTTAAAGAAACCTCAGTGTACCTTCTTGTGGAAAAAAACAAAAACATAATAAAATTGTATTCTGCTCTCATGAATCCTGTTGTAATGTCTGGATTGTAGGATGCTTGACATTGTATTATTCTGGATTCATTTATATCAGTAATCCTTTCCCACGTTACCTATACATTTCTAATTGAATGAGGACCTAATTGTCCAAGAGATCAATGAACACCAATAACATTCCTTATATATACCATTGCTAACTTTTAACAACATTTCGGAAGAACTAGGAAAATCATTCCCAAGTCTATTAAATAAATGCAATTTTATATGTGCTTGTGATCTAATCATGTTAGATTTCTTGTAGCTACTGACATGTGAAATCTTCTACGTTCTTTATTATAACTTCTTTTCACTTCTGCTCAAACTGTGTTACACACTTGGTGGTACTAAGAAGAGACCAGACTGTTCTTCAAGAAGTGTTTAGTCAGATTTATCCATGATACTACAAAGCAATAAAAAAAGGAGAGATAAGGATGTGGAATTAAGGTTATAACCAATTTTTATATTTTTTTATTACAGCAGAGTGTAGAGACTCCATCAGAAACCCATTCCCTAGTGTCTCTACAGCAGTGTAACAATGTCATTAGTATTGATCTGGACATTTGTTTCTAGATCACATTTTAAGGCATGTGTTTAAGCTCAGCAGTTCAATAGATTTTGTTCTGATAATTCTGTAGTAATTCAAATTAAGATTACAAGTTAAATACTGACAGTATACTTAGAAATGCAAAGCAGATTATGAAAAGCAGTCTGTGATTGGAGGTTCTTATGTGAAATTAACATAGAATGCCTTTTTTAACACACCATTAATCTTAAACCATGCCCTTCTTAAGAAAGCAACCTCTGTGTTCATTTGCATTGAGTACATTTCTAGCTTCTTCAATTTTGTTCCAACTGAAAAACAAATATACTTTCATTAGATGCATGCCACTGCACTAATTGCACTGTTGTCCAGTGAAATGTTTCTCAGCAGCTTCACAGAAGTTTGTAATCAGCAAAATAAGTTTTAAGGCATAGGGAATATTAAGTGTTTGTTACAATAGACTTAGGCTGGCTTACTGGTCCTGAAGCATATATAAATGTTTCATAAAATCTTTTCATTAAAAGAGAATCTCTTCCTCATACCTTCTAAGAAAGTCACTGACATTGCCAGGTTCCCACTTTCAGGCTTCAGTGAGCAGAACCTTGTTTTTAAGTAACAAATATGAGGAGTAATTTCTTTTCCTAGTGTGTTGAGGTCTGCTTCACAGCCTAATATATAAATACTGGGGTTATTTTCTGATGTACTTAGGCTAGCTTAAGCATTTTCCCTCTTTACTACCAAGGCTTTCAGCCCTTTTCTTTGTCTTTTTAATTCACTTACTTTTCTGAACCGGAATCCATCTAACAGCTAGTTTTCCCATTTGCTTGAAGCAAGTTCTGTCAAATGTACAGCGATTCAGAGTAAAAAGAGTGGGATGTATTTCTGGCATTATGTATCATCTTTGGAACCCCAAAAGAATACAACAGTTAGAAAAGCCCTCCCATCCCAGAATTGTGCTTATATTCAGTGCTGAAGGGTCACCAGCAGAACATACCTGAATACCAAACTAATTTGAGAAAAGATGCTGATGTCACATATTGCTAATATCACACAGCATACTCTGAATCTGCCTTCTCTCTCCTCAGGTCACTCCCATCCTGCAGCTGATGCAGCTCTGGTGCTGGGGAACTGTTCACAAGTGAGCCTGAAATAAGAAAGGGGGAGATGCCTTCCTTAAAACCTGGGATTGAAGACTGCAAAAGACATCAGAAATAGAGACTTGGTGTAGTTCGTTTGGTCTGTTTTGTGCAGACACTTGAGCAGTGAGATCTGTACTAGGAGCACAGTTTTCAAGAGCTAGTTTGACCGTGTGAGTACTGAGGACCTCTGTGACCTAACACTACTCAGCAACCCTGCTGCCTAAGCATCTGTCTTGTTGCCTGTACTCACTTTTAGGAACTTATATGTTCATTTACTAGCACAACACATCGACTCCCGCATCCTTGTTGCTGCTTTTAGCTTGATACTGAAATTTCCAGCAGTCCAGTTGCTTTGTGTAGTATTTCTGTTCAGTGATCAAGAGCACACACTGGCTAAACTTTATTATACAACACAGTCATTTTTCACTTCAGTCCAAGTTAAAGTCTCTTTACTTCCCATTTTAAATGCCTTTGCAGAGCTATGATTTTTAAAGAGAGCTTCCCAAGGCACTCCTGCCTTACTGATACAAATTACAATAAAATGAAGTATATCTAAAGTCATGTTTAGAATACAGGGTTTGAGATTGTCTGCTTTAGAGGTGGGCCAGACATGGAGAAGATTGCTCTGTAATCTCTGTGAAGTCTGCAGGTATTTAGTTCTGGAGGCCTGGCTGAAGTCTTGAAGTCCCTGGGATGTTCCTACATGCTACAAAACTACTAATAGCCTCCCCAGTACATATAGCTTGTCACCACTTCTTCACCGTACCTAACCTCTGATTGCTGCCTGCCAAGGTTTCTAAGGAGACCCACAGCTCAGAGAGATGCTTTCTGAAGCACCACCTGTACCTAAGTGCCTGCAGGTTTCCTGACTAGATACTCAGGTTTTTTGAGCACATTTTTGTCAATCTTGCTGATTATCTGCTGTAAAGGATTCAAAATCTCATCTCACGTAGCTAAGATCAAAGGACGAATCCATTACCAAAAAAGATGATGAAACAGAAGCATGGTAAAGCACAAATACAAAAAGTAGAGCTCAGAATTAAAAACTAAAAGTAGAGACAAAAAGCTTTCTGGTTACGGAGCCAGCGTGAGTAGGCAATAAGAAAAGTGAAGCTAGTGAAGGAGGTGTGAGCCATCATAAACCTTGAGAGCCACCACAATATGTTGTAAGAATGTCTTTCAGAAAAATATGTGGCGAGATCGTTTGGAAATATGATCATTTGCTTTCTGGGTTTGGGGCACGTTGTCATTTTACAAAGCCTTTGTGTGTGTTTGTGTGTGCTGTGCTTGTGATAAGTTTTGCAAGTGCAGCTTGCCAAACACAGCAAATCATGGTTGGTGTTCTGCGAGGTAGATTTCTTACTGAAGTGAGAAATGAGTGGCCCTGCCAGCACAATATGCAGGAATGCTTGCCCCTCCGAATTATGTATTTCTGCTAATGCGTAACAAAGCACTGCACTGGGAGTCATTACTGGCAAAAGTGGTTTACTGAGTATATCTGCAGCACGCACTTGTGTATCTATAATGGCTGCGATTACGATGCATTCAGTGCCAACTATGCTGTCAGCAGTGCAAAAGATAGAAAACAAACCTCTCTTCTTTCCCAAGGCCTAGTATATTTTTTCTACCTTCTCCCCCAAGTCATATTAATTTGCTCTTCATTTTCCTGCTGTGTTTTTAAGTACACTAGATCTAGAAAAACCTCATTTTTGCCCTGTGTACACAGTTTAAATGCTGTACTGATTTGCAGCTAGTTCAAAATGGAGTAGTATTTGTTTCCAGTTGTCGTATCTGGGCAGAACTTTGGTATTGTTACAAAGAACTTACTTTCTGTCACCTCATAGGAACAATTCACCATTATCAACGTTTATGACATGCAGTCTGTGTGTCTTTAGAGACACACTTCAAAAAGTTTTCAATAAAGCTTTCCAAATTCATGCCCGGACTTTGCTTTTTCATTGTGTGCTAAGCCCTCCTAGATGGTAGGTGACATACTAGTACCAACATTCTATTGCCTTCCTTTTATATAGATATATAGAAAATTTTGGGGAGATCTTTTTAGAAGTAAGAAGATTGTATTATACAACATATTTTACAATCGTAGCTCTTAGGAAAAAAAGCTGATTTGTGGTATTGTCAGAGAACATGAATTCAACTAGCTGAAATGTGGTTATTCTTCAGCAACCCCTGATCATATTGATCTCAAGTCTGTGGCCAGGAAGACCACAAATTCTAATTCTAAGCAGAGTAATTTCCTGGGCTACAACAGAGGGGAGAAGGAGCAGAAGAAATGCTATTTGCAAGCATTTTCTGACATAAGCAAAACACTGACAAAAAATGCCCTGACCTGAATTTTGAGTTCTGTCTACTATCCTACATCCATTTGGTATTATTGGAGCACCAGGCTGCAGGTTTTGGGCGGAGGCCTAGTATTCCTGGAGCTTGAGTACTAGATGTAAATTTTAAGAAGTGATAACTTTTTTGTATGGATAAAAAAACCCTCAACCTGAGAACAATTTGTGTTACCACGTGGATATATTAAGTAAGTAAGTACCTTATACTGATACCATCTGTACCAACAGTTGAGCATTGTCAATGCTATAAAAATTTACATTGCAGTGTATGGAGCAGAGGATTTTACTTTGAGAAGGTAGTTTCTTGTATTGAATCTCTACATTTTATGTTAATTTTATCTTGCCTAGCTAGATAGGCAAGCTAGATATCTGTGCTGTTTTACTCTTCCTGTTGTACTTTGATGTGTCCAGGAGAGTTTTAATTGTGAAAATAAAATCTTCTGTCCGTGTCTTGCTTGTATAAGGATGTGAGAACATGCAGAAGCTTGCTTCATTAATCACACAGGTGAAGCAATCATGTCTTATTTCCTGGTAGCATGTGTGTTACCATCTTTGGAGCCCTGCAGTTTATAAATACTGCTACAGCTTGTTAACAGAAGTACGTTGACCACAGTATCTCATAACCACTCTACATGAAAGAGTTCCCAAGTGTCCAAGGAGGCCTGGGAAGAATACTGTCCAAACCCCTGTTAAGCAATAGTGAACAGATGAGCTACCTTCTTTTCACCCTGTATAACAATTCATGCTCTTGTGTACATCTTCCATAGTCATCCTAACTGTTCCTGACTGGTCAGCAGAGTAACACTGCTGTAGTGCTGGCATCTAAACCCAAAACTCTGCTAGGAGTATCTTAGCATCATTTTCATATGCCTGGCTTATTTTGTTCTGACTTAATTACTGTTTTGGGCTAGGAATCTGTTGGAAGAACACATTGGGAAGGAAGTTTTGACTGACATCTTTTCCTCCCTCTGCTCCTTTCTTTGAGAATGTTAACATTAAATTGTTACCTCCCTTTTGTGAATGTTTGAAAAGTATTTTTCTTCAGCCTACAAGCTGATTGATTACAAATATATAATTCTCACGACACTTCAGTGAAGAAAGTATGTATAATTATTCCCATTTTACTGAATTGAGATACAAAGCTAAATGGGCTGCTTAAGGTAATATGACAATTAAGGTCTTACTTTTATTTAAATTTTTTGAATAATCTAAAAAGTCCTGTTAGGAGAAAGGAATCTCAACATCATGAACGTGATTTATAGAGCTGTAAATGAGATCTCTGATGTCAGTCTAAATTACTTTTTTTCATGTCAGCAGATCTGGTCAGTGCTTGGTTAAATTTTATTTAATGGTCCAGCTGTATCTCTCCAGAGCCAGCACCATCATCCTTCTCAATGAGCACATTTTCAAATTAGCACAATTGATGCTAATTTGAAAACAAGTTTATTATATTAGTGCACAATCTTTTGTCATGATTTTCAACGTAGATCTGTCAGGTATCATTCAATTAAACTTTGTAATAGGAAGGCTTCTGTTCTCCTATTTTCTTTCACCTATTGCTTATAGTCCCTTGCTTGGCAAAAGAAAGCTAACATCCTAAGCCACATCCAACAAAGCCCTATGTCGATCTGGGTACAATGGTTGCTACATATGCTACCAAAAGTATCAAACTACTTTTGCCAAATATATTTTTTTCTGACATTCTTTGAGATTCTGCTTATATAAGAGGTACTAGGTTGTCCAGGAACATTGTGAAAACAAACTCGCCAGTATTTACAAAGGTTCCCAATTTTTGTTTTATAATTAGTGCTTTGTAAACTTCCACAATGCAACTGTGTGATCGTAATAGATGTACTGTAAAAACTAGCAGGTTATCTTAGAGATCAAGTATTTTACGTTTTTTAATAGAAGAATTCAGTTCATGAAGCTGTTTGTTCATTTATGTATTTATCTTTATTAATGAGATACATTTCAAGTTACATCTGTTCTTACCTATTGTCAAGTCATTGCATACTGTTTTTTTCCTCTGGGTAAAAATGTACTCCCACACTAGCATGGGTCATAAAGGAGCAGGGGCTAGTATAGTAGTATAGTACAGAGAGGTCTCCTCTCTTGCATTCATAGTCCGAGAAATGATAATGCATTATAAGGGAAGATCTGAGCTGTAGTCTGGTGTAGTTTCTCCATGTTCAGGTCAAAGTTAAGGGTGAATTTCAGCCTCTTAGCTTCACCTGCTGTGTCTGTATTGCATATACTTTATCCACTAAAATAAATTTTACCCTTAATATGGCAATTTGGTGAGGTGTGTATTTTGAGCTGGATTTTGTCCTGTATGGACTAATATGACTGATGTGCTAAAAACACATAACTCTTGCAATATAGATTTTCACAGCAAAAGATTCCAGCCAGTCTTCCATCCTGTCTCCTATTAAAGCTTCCTTTGTTCTGTCCTTAGGCAACAAGAGCAACTTGCAGCTGCTATTTTAAACTGGCTTAGTTGAACTTTCTGGATCTTTCCTGTCTTCTCAGTTACCAGCAGTGGAGTTAGACATTCTCACAGAAACTTTGGGGAAAACAATGGAAACCCTTATAGAACTGTCTCAGCCCCAGCTTTAAGGGGAGCTCCATTATTGTAATGTGGTTGTGCAAGGATTAATACTTCAAGTGTTCATGCAATAGTGTTAGAGAACAAGCAAATGACAACCAACTGACCTTTGCAGTAAGCTTCATACACTGATCTACACATTTTTGTCTAGCCTGATAGATCTACTTAAGGCAGGCTGTTTTCCTTCCTTATCCTCTGTGTCCTTGTAATTCTGAGAACTAGCATGTTTTACACATTTCCATAGCAACATCCATTAATAAGGTGGAGCTGTTCAGCTCAGTCTTCATTGCTGCTAATTTCAACCAAAAAGCTTCTTTTGAAGCTAACAGTTAAGAGGAAGTATCTGATCTCTAGTTTGTATTTCTGTGTCCCTTATGTGATAAGCACTATGAATACTAGGCAAGGAGACCATTTCCTTCCAGCCATTACATTAGTTAACTATGTCAGAACATCAGAAAAAACCTGAAGTGTATGCAATTATGTTTTTCAGTATATATAATCTCAGCAACAGTAACCTTACTTTCCTTGTTAAATGTAGTTCTGATGGCTCAGGCAGGGTCTAGGTCAGCTATAAGTCCTCAACTGGCAAACACAGACTCACAGTAAATTTAAGCTTAGTATCCTTCAGTTCTGTCTCCTTCCCTGAATAATAGTTTACCTGTTTTACTGTCCCTCACAACAGTTGGATCATGGCCAAATGGGTCATGTTTAAATGTCTGATTTGTCAATTTCTCAACTGATATCTAGTTTCCCTTTCACACTAAGAACATTGAAAGCTGGGGACTTAACCTCCTGACAGGCAAGCATCTGAAGCCTGTGGATACAGGACTGGTGATACCTTGGTCACACGCAGGCAGGCTTATCTGACAGACTGCTGCACAGTTCAAGTGCCATCATGGTCACAGTCACATCAGTGGACACTGCAGTGCATGGCATCCTTAGTCCTGACCACTTCAACAAGCTTTGTATTTTGCAGAGTTTTATCTACAAATTTAATCTAGGGCAAGAATGGTTGCCATTGTTTTTAGTAAGAACTATGAAACTTGAAACAAGACGGCAAAATTCTGAAAAGTATATAACTTGAGATTTTTACAGTGCTATTTAAGAAGTGAGGATTCCACAGTTCTTTATTAACTATAGACACTAGCACCCCATAAAATTCACCAGCTGGCACACTGGAGGAATCCAGACAGACAGTTAGCATTCACCATTGTTCTTAGCTACTGTTTACATTGTGGCTGGTGTATAGGAACTCCAGGCATGGACAGGGATTCCACAATTACAGATGCCACACTGACAAGGAACAGAATGAAAGCTCTTGCTCCAAAAAGCTTAAAGTTTGTAATACTGAGCCCCATGCTGCAAGAAGCGAGAAGGGATAGTAAATCAGAGTTGATCTCTAGCTCCTCTCCTGGGCAGCGGGGCATTGGTGGTACCATAGGGAGTATATATACTGCTGGTCCACAAGAAAGATTGGTGTTCAGCTCATGCTTTTCTCTGTGTAGGCCCCACTGCAATATCAGGTGTAGAAATCTGTGATGATGGGTGTGTTTCAGTCAATAAACAGAATATGTCAGTGTTAAAGGAATCAGATTCAGGGGTAAATATATTTCATTTTTCATAGAATCTTTTCCTCAACAGAGCTGCATCAGCACAGATGTCTGGGAAGGATGTGCTGAATTTGTATATCCTGCCACAGTGACTATGACAGAGCTGCTCTAGCCACATGCCCTATCTCAGTCATTTATACTGCAAGGAGAGAGTTGAAACAGGCCGAGCTTATAGCAATGACATGATCTTTCCCCACAGCCATTGGTGACTTCAAAGTCACCTCTGATCAGAGGTCTGGTGACAAAAGCTGCAGGAAAATGTTCTCCCTTCTCCAAGACCTTCAAAACGGAAAGGATCTCAAGAAGAGAGTCACAAATGGAATTTTTCTTGAACATATATCCTTAATCAGGTGCTGATTCTGACTCTTAACAGATGCTGGAGTTCTCTCACTCTGTGCAAATGAGATGACAACATCAGCACAGGCAGGTACCAGGTTGAAAGCTACTCTCTGTGAGTACTACATTTTTTTTCCAAACTAAAGGGTTAAAAAAGTTTGAGATCCATATGATTTAAAAGAGTAAAACTTTTTGTGTCAGTCAATTCTTTTTGATTAGACTCTTAAGTATTACCTTTCCATAATCTGTAGTAACAAAGAAATCTATTTCCTTTTAAAGCAAAACTTGAGATGATAGTGCAACCACAGGATTCCAGAACCTGAGAGCTGAAGATAAACACCATTTATTACAAGAGTCACAGAGAGTGTTGGCAATATTGTTTAGCTGACCATAGTGCTCCACACCCCCAATGGGTTCTGTTCTGCTAGGTACCGTACCCTCTGTACTGAAAGATAGTCCAGAGAGCTCACCATCTAGCTGCAGAAAGCAAATTAACAGGGTGAACAACTGTATTTAACTACAGTTTTTTAGGTACTAAATTTAAACTCAGTTTAAATTTATAGATAATAAAATTAAACTAAGACCAAGATCTGTATTACATACATCTAGTCACACACAAGCTAAATACCTATTCCAAACAAGCCAGTCAGATTTCTTCCATGGTATATGGAAAGAGAGAGGGAAATGTGTACAGATGGGGCACACAACCCATCCTAAGTGAGTGTGAATAATCCCTCTCCTCAGCAGTGATTGGCATGAGTAGTTGAATTATGCATTACTTCACCTGTACAGCTAGATTGGATGAGTCACTCTGTGTGATTTGTCCAGGGTCACACAGGAAGCCTACACTGGGATGTGAGCCAGAGTCTTCAGCCCAATGTCTCAACCCTAAGAGCATCCATCTTCTTTCACACCCTGTTTTTAACTTAATGTGCTGTATTTCAGTTCCCTTCTGATCTAGCAGAAAGGTCATCTTGTAGATGTGGTGAAGGAAGAAAAGGGAACTATTAAAAAATGTTAGTAAACTTGGGTTATCTGAGCTTCTCTTTGCGGTAGTAAAAGATCATTCTCTTCACAATAATTTAGTCTAGGAAAATTCATGAGGGCACTTTATTTTTCATTCTGAAATAGTTTCACTAAAGCTCTGTATGCCATGAAATACAGTTTTAAAAATATTGATATTCAGGCAGTAGACTGAGTTGCACTTAGAACCAGGGAACAGCTGTTTCAATTCAGAGATCAAGACAGGTTGTCTTTCCTCTTTACTGCTTTCACCATCGACTGCTTACAAAAGTATTCTATCTAATACCTGTAGAGCTATCCAGCCCTGTCCCCTCGCAGTAAGAGATTGTCTGTGATTGCTGAAGATAGGCTAGGTCAACACCAGGTTGGCACTTGATTCAGCAGATGGCCCGCATCATTCCGTTCCCATTCTGTAGAATGCAGCCACAGCGGGTCTCAGGGGCTCACGAATGACACCCAGCTCACACATGTTAATCTCTGGGAATGATCTGAAAGTGCAAACAAAAAAGATAAGGGCTTGTTCACTGGCCGAGGTTCTCTGAGTCTGTATTACACAGACTGCTGATGAGGCGGTCCTAATGTCCTTGCTGACCTTCAAATCCTTCAACAGGTCATCAGTAGCCTGTCATAAACCTGTATTTCTTGCAGCAGTAAACAGAGCACAGAGAGCCCCTCAGCATTCACACAAAGGACACAGTTATGGATTCTGACCCGGACAGAGATTTTCCACATTAGAGACACTGAAACCTACAGCTACGTTGTATTCATATCCAGTAGCAGCAAGGAATGCAGAACGTCATTTCCTAATTGCTGGCACATAGGTATCTGAGACAGAGATACCTATCTTTCTGTGGCATTGTAAAAACACCTACTTAAAACATCTCCAATTCTGATACCAGGTCTTCCAGCTTGCCCAAGCTGCAGAGGTGTCACAAAGCTTCCCTGTGATGTTTCCCATGCCAGAGTATGTTGCTATAGATGTTTCAAGAAGTGTAGATGCTGTGCGGGCAGTGGCAGTATTTCAGACTATGTGGTTAAACAAACTCTTCACCATCAACTCAGAAAAAATATGGAGAGATATGCTGAAGAGATGTCAAGAGCACTGCACTACTGGAACAGCTTTCCACTCAGTACAGAATCAGAAAAGGATACTATGATTGGCAGAAAACGTTAGTTCTTACCAATATGACTCCTTCACCCTGCTATTCTATAATGGTTTCAGCAATTTCACTGATCCTAGAGCAACTCTCTCTAGGAACAATTGGAAGTGTGATCTCCATCTGTGCTCTTTCATAACTGCGGAACATATCACAATTAATCTAGCACTATTGCTCTGCAGATAATACATAGCAGCTACAATCCTATGCTGAGGATTAGTCACAGGATGTCTGTTACTCTGTTCATGAATTCCTTCCCTGTTGTTTTCTTTATGATTTTGTGGGAGTTTTACATCAATGAGAGCCTGTGCTGAAGACTGCATGTTTGTAAATAGTTTGCTTTGCCTTCAGTAAATATTCTGACTACAGCAAGTCTTTTGTACTAAAAAGCATATATTTACTACATCCTTGCAGAATTTCTTCTTCATAAAAGGCCTAAAAATCCTATAACTTCCTGTGGAGTTTTCTAGTGTGTCCGAATCACAAGTGCACATCTGTGCAGTATCTGCCATCTCTTTGCACACCATTTTCTGCAGTTATAACACTCCCATAATCACGGCATAAAGTGAAGATATACACAAGCTCTTAAAATGCTGGCCTTTTTCTTCCTATCGGTATTGCTAATTCCTGACCAGTCAACCTCTTCTGACCAGATACAGAGCTGTTTTATGCAGGTACAAGCACCTATGTTAGCAAATTGATCATGCCTAAGAGTATCAGAAGTGGTTTCTCTACAGAAGCCACATAACATAGTCTGGGTAAGCAATTAATACAAAAGGGTCAAGTTAACTGAAGCTGATTCCCTGAGCATTGTTCACTTTTCTCTTGGCAACATTTACACAGCGGCTGATATCATGAAGTTCTTTATGCTGTGTCTTTAGCATCACAAGGGAAAAAACATGCAAACAGAACTATTATGCAGTAACATGCCAAGCAGAAAAATGTTTTCCTCCTTGATTTAACTCCATGGACAAAGATTGCATCAGAATTCACATTTACCACTAGTGCTTTCCTTCCAGATCACTTTCCTCCCAGTGCAAGCTTTCTGTGTTTTGCTGGCTTAGAGGGTCTGATACTTTATTAAGAAATTTACTTGTCAAAGGAAACAAGTCCATATCTCCCTCCTGTCCATCCCCATAATAAATCTGTCGAAATGAAGTACATGTTTTTTTAAATGAAATGAATGCTGTGCTTCTGATAGATCCCATCAAGGAATTCCAACCCAGGAAGCATCTCAGCTATACAGTAGGCTATCTGCTCTTCCAAAATCTCCACAGGAGTGGAATTAGTATATTTAAAGATTGTCAGGTTGGTCTTCTAGCACAGAATGTTTGCATGTGAAGACTCGGGAATGAGACATCCATAACAGCATGGAGAGGCTATAGTACTAGGAGCAAAGAAAAAGGCAGGGATCAGGGGTTGCAGTGACCTAAAGAAAAGTGAAAGAGGATCTGAGGGAAACTCAGACTGGAAGGGAACAAATGGGAAAGACAGGAAGTAAGAACTGAAATCTGAAAAAGTTTTGCGAGTGAAGATAGCTAGCTAAAGTTTACCCTAAGAAAGTTTTGCAATATGCTGAGCTCTTCTAGTTACAATGATGACTCTTCCAGCTGGGGCCTGATTCTGTCTCTCATACTCTGGGCCTGCTTGGAAGAAAGATTATGCTAAATCTCAGCAGTGCTATTTTTACCAAAAATAGAAAAGGTGGAATAGCTAATGTACCCCAATTCCACACCATAACTTTTTTTCCTGTAGTTTGCTTGCATTTCTTCACCCACTCTGGCAACATAACAAAACCAGAAACAGCCCTCTCTGTAGAGGACACCTTGTCCAGGGAATATTTAATTGTAAGGAGTGTACTTAATTGTAAGAAGGACCAGTAAAAAGTGTGCTAGAATGCAACTCTTGTCAGGTAGGACATAAATGTGTACAGGATTTTGGCCAGCAAGCTATTAGCTCTGAGAAAAAGCATCAAGGAAAGAAGCAGAAGAAAAGCAAATAGAAAGGTAAGACATATTTGGATCCTGTGCACTTATTTTGGGCTCAAGGAATGTTGCAACACTTTTCCCTTCTCTGTCTAGAAATCCAAGCTGCATCCTGTGACACGACTGCAAATTTCTGTGGGAACCTAACTTGTTTCTCCATACAGCACTGCATTCACCTAAGATATTATATAAATAATAATAAATGTTATAGCTAGGTGGCATTTCATGTTTCTCATCTGTCATCTTTGGAAATCGGGATGTATGAGACTAGTGTGTTCAGATCAGTGACAAAGCTGCGCTCCTTTCAGACACCAGCCTACCTTTACGATCTTGTCAGTCGTGCTGGTATTAATATCACTGGTATGTGCTTACAGGAGACCGCACAAAACCCGCAATGCAGAAAGCCCCTAGGTGGAAGAACAATTTCCAAGCTGGAACTGGCCCAAAAGCAGTATATTGCAGAGGATTACCTAAATTTTGTTTTCAAAAGATGAAAACAGGCAGCTAACTATATCTGTGTACGCTTATTTTATCAATAAAATGAGTAAAGCCACTGAAGTCATGACCTAGCTTAAAAAATAACGGTTTGCTTTTTTTTAAATAAAGTAACTGAGTTACGTTTTGAGATTTTAATCTCATTTTGAACTCTTGATCATACATCAATGTAGGTCACAAGCTCAAGCTTTTTTTTTTTTTTTTTTTTTTTTTTGTAATCTACTTTGTGGAAAAATCTCTGTAAAAGACATCAGGATGGAAGAAAAAGGTTGTTGCATAAAAGCAGTGGGAAGCAAATGTGGGAAGAAATCACAGAAGTTCACCTTTCATTAATAATTATTGCTCTTCCTTTGCAATTTGTTTGCTGCACCAAATCAGCTTGATGATCTTATGGTTAAGATTCAGTTTTAGCCTTTTGTGACATTTGTGTGGCGATGTTCAAAGCCAGTTGCAACAGAATGCACTTTTGCTGGTGAAATCTATCCATATGGGCTTATCTTCAGAGAAGACTTTCAGTCTAAAGGCAGTTTTCTTGACCTGAGTGAAACTGCATTTATGCTTAGAATTATCTGTGAACCTAAATGAAATCAGTATCTAAATGGAATCAGTACCTTTCTTGTTCTTCTCTTTTCCAAAAGAAAATGACCAAGGAGACTAACAAAGAAGAGCAGAAAACCTTCCTATTTCCATTATTCTAGGGACTGTACTTATTAATGGCCCATCTTCTCAACCACTGTTTTTAAAGTAAATGACCAAAAATATTCCAGCTAAAATGTACAGCAATGATTCACAGGCATACTTGCTAGTCTTAGAAGAGGATTTTCTAAAATATTTCGCTAGGTTAAATACCTACCTTTTGCAGAAATCAAGGAAGGTTTGACAAAGAATGCATGTGAGCATCTTTATACCTTTCATTATCCAAATAGCTGGAAAATCTACTCTGCTCCAGAGTTTAGCTGTTGTTTGTTTTTTTTTCTATTTGCACAGATAGGAGCTATATAAAGCAATAATTAGTATGGTTTTAATTTAAAATTAACAAGAAAAAACTAAGAAATCTGATGCAAGGTATCTTCCTAGTGACTGCAAAGTTATATTCTGACCTGATCACACTCCTTGGCATTTTTTGATGGCACATTTTGACATGACAGAGGCCTTTGAGGCCATAACTCCACTAATTATTGCTAAAAGTAAGTCTTACGGCATCAGCAGGGAGATTTGCTCTAAAAGCATAAACAGGCTTAAAGATCATACAGTGTAAATATACTTTGGTTTCTATCTCTGTTTTACGGTTCCCAAGCTCAGCCTGCACTTAAGACACTTTTTAGTCTGCAATCTGGAGAGCTAGAAGTGCTTTCTAAATAGAAATTGTGATTCTTCTGTAAACATGAGACCAGAATCAGAGGCTTTAGGAAGCAAAAACAATTTTCCTGCGAAACATGAGATCAAAAATGCTACTTGTAGCTTTTTTCCACTTTGTAGCTATCCAAACAGCCTGAGGGTGCAGCATCATAGACCTTTTTCTTGTTCAGAGACACTCTCTTCTGAAGTTCCCCATATCCCTCTGTCCCCAAATCCCTTGCTGCAGTTCATTGCTCCTGCACTTGTATTTACAACAGCCTGCTGGGGCCAGATTATAAATTAGTGCACTGACATAGCAGTTGTTAAAAATAAGATTATTTTCTCTGCAGTGTTATTTTTATTGCAGATATCTCTGATAACATTTTGACAGAGGCCTTTGAGGCAGCTTCTGCTTTTTCCCAGCAGTCGGTTTAAACTGGATCACTATCCCTGACTTTTGTGCCAGAAAAATAAGATCAAGTGTTTGTCTTGTGATGCAGAAAAGAGAAGCACTGGAAGGAAGCAGAGGGAAAAGCAATACAACAGAGAAAACAGATGACATTTATTTAAAAATTTTATTATATCAGATAAAGGAGTGGTTAACATACTGCTACAGTATTTGCCAGCTCCAGATATTAAAATGCCAGAATGCAAGCAGACAGTGCTCAAGCTAGGTTTTCATATTTATTGTATACCATCACCCAATACCACAAGGTCTTAAATTTTTCAGCATTTGTAGGCAAAATTAATCTGCATGCATGTTGCTAAGAGCAATTGAAGTAACCCAAGGAAACTGCTTACCTAACCAACACAGAGAGACTGGTTGGAGATATGAAGATTGGGGGCAGCCTTGACTGCAGTGGAGTGAGATGATGGAGTTCAGGATCCTGCATGAAAGAAGTAAGGCAACAACCAGGATTGCAACCCTCAACTTCAGGAGAGCGGACTTTGGGCTCTTCAGAGACCTACTTGGAGGAATTTCATGGGTTAGGCCCTAGAAGGAAAGGGGGGTCCAGGAGAACTGGCATCTCTTCATTCAAGCATCACTTCCTCCAAGCTCAAGAGAGGTGCATCCCAAGGAGAAAGAAATCCAGCAAAAGGGGCAGGAGACCTGCATGAATCAGCAGGGAGCTCCTGGCCAAATTCAGACAGAAGTACATGGAATGTGGAAGAGGGGACAGGCTACTTGGGGAATTATAGGAATGTAGTCAGAGTATGTAGAGATGTTGTGAGGAAGGCTAAGGCCCAGTTGGAATTAAGTCTGGCAACAGATGTCAAGGACAACAGGAAGGGCTTCTTCAAGTACATCAGTAGCAAGAGGAGGACTGGGGAAAATGTGGGCCCGCTACTGAATGGGGCAGGGGCCCTGGTGACAAGGGATACAGAGAAGGCAGAATTACTGAATGCCTTCTTTGCTGCAGTCTTCCCTGCTAAGGGCAGCCCTCAGGAATCCCAGAGCCTGGAGGTAAGGGAGAAAGTCCAGAGAAGGGAAGACTTTCCTTTGGCTGAGGAGGAAAGGAATAGAGAGATCTTCTAGGCAAACCTGACATCCACAAATCCATGGGCCCAGATGGGATGCACCCACGGGTACTGAGGGAGTTGGCAGATGTTGTTGCCAGGCTGCTCTCCATCATCTTTGAAAGGTCCTGGAGAACTGGAGAGGTGCCTGAGGACTGGAAGAAAGCCAGTGTCGCTCCAGTCTTCAAAAAAGGCAAGAAGGAGGACCCAGGCAACTATAGGCCAGTCAGCCTCACCTCCATCCCTGCTAAGGTGATGGAACAGCTCATTCTAGGTGTCATCTCCAGACATATGGAGAAAAAGACGGTGATCAGGAGTAGTCAGCATGGATTGACCAAGGGGAAAATCCTGCTTAACCAATCTGACAGCCTTCTATGATGGAATGACTGGCTGGGGAGATGAGGGGAGAGCAGTGGACGTTGTGTATCTTAACTTCAGCAAGGCTTTTGACACTGTCTCCCATAACAGCCTCACAGGTAAGCTCAAGAAGTGCAGGCTAGATGAGTAGACAGTGAGGTGGATTGATGACCAGCTGAAAGGCAGAGCTCAGAGGGCTGTCATCAGTGGTGCAGATTCTGTTTGGAGGCCTGCAGCTAGTGGAGTCCCCCAGGGCTCAGTGCTGGGTCCCAGTCTTGTTCAACTCATTCATCAGTGACCTGGATGTAAGGACAGAGTGTCTCCTCAGCAAGTTTGCTGATGATACCAACCTGGGAGGAGTGGCTGATACACCAGAGGGCTGTGCTGCCATTCAGAGAGACCTGGACAGGCTGGAGAGTTGGGTGGAGAGGAACCTCCTGAGGTTCAACAAGGGCAAGTGCAGAGTGGTACACTTAGAGAGGAATAACCCTAGGCACCAGTACACGCTGGGGGCTGACCTGCTGGAGAGCAGCTCCACAGGGAAGGACCTGGGAGTGCTGGTGGATGACAAGTTGACCATGAGCCAGCAATGTGCCCTTGTGGCCAGGAAGGCCAATGGTATCCTTGGGTGCATTAGGAAGAGGTGGAGCCAGCAGGTGGAGGGAGGTGATCCTGCCCCTCTCCTCAGCCCTGGGGAGGCCTCTTCTCGAGTCCTGTGTCCAGCTGTGGGCTCCCCAGGACAAGAGAGACATGGAGCTACTGGAGAGAGTCCAGTGCAAGGCTACAAAGATGATCAGAGGGCTGGAGCACCTGCCCTAGGAGGAACGGCTGCGAGAGCTGGACCTCTTCAGCTTGGGGAAGAGAAGCCTGAGGGGGATCTTATCAATGTGTACAAGTACGTGAGGGGAGGGTGTCAAGGGGATGGGGCCAAACTCTTTTCAGTTGTCTCATGTGACAGGACAAGAGGCAAAGGGCAGAAATTGAAGCACAGGAAGTTCTGGCTGACTGTGAGGGGGAATTTCTTCCCTGTGAGAGTGACGGAGCACTGGCACAGGTTGCCCAGAGAGGTTGTGGAATCTCCTTCTCTGGAGACACTCAAGGCCCACCTGGATGCAACCCTGTCTAACGTGCTGTAGGTGACCCTGCTGAGCAGGGGGTTTGTACTAGATGATCTCCAGAGGTCCCTTCCAACCTTACCAATTCTAAGATTCTATGCCATGAGAACAAATATAATTAGTTAGATATAGACTAATTTACATGAAATTACAGACTAATGAAGAATATGAATGAGGAGCTGGAATGCTCTTTATCTACTATGACGACCCACCAGAAATAAGTCTGTGCTTTCCCTACAAGCTCTGATGATACTCACTATCAGAAGGGATACAGCTCTCAGGACTGCCTACCCTAACTCATGAGACAAAAATTATCACTTTTGCTACGTGATCTGGGGTCTAAATCTAATTTACTTCTTTACAGACAAAAATGAATTAAATACATTTCCACCTTCTGTAAAATACTGGGCTTAAAGTGCTAATCCCTTAATTTTCCATCCTTAGACAGAAAGAGCAACAGAGGTAGTGATATTCACTCTACAAACTTTCCCCTTTTGCCTTCTGAATTTACCTCAGCCTTGATAGCATGGATCACAAATGGACATAACATGCTTTTCAAAACAAGCAGACCAGAGGAAAAATGGTATTTGAGACACAATAAAAATGTAAATGATTTCTACATGCTTGCCATTTGCTACAGAATCCATGTTATTGAGGAAGATATATTCTGTAATTCACAACCAAACTTACAGAAACATTTGAATATTTTTCTGAATTTCCCAAACCATATTTTTTCCTGTGGGGCCTTGAGCAAATCCCATAACAGTGTTTGGGAAGGGGGGAAGGGAGGATCCCCTTTCTCTAATACAGAAGTAATGACAACACACTTCCCTCACAAAGTTATTTAAGATTTAATTAATTTTCCTAACCATTTGAGAGTAGCTGCTTGTCATTTCAAATTAATTAAGAGAAGCTACATTTTAAAGAGGCTTCAAGCTTGACCTGTATCACAGTGGCAACAGTGGCTGTGGTGGAAGGCACATCCACTTAGAGAGCTAAATTTAGCTGCTTGAAGTACTTAAAATTGCAAGGCTGTGGCAGTCCAGATCCCATAGGAGCTATAATTCCTAAATGTTGAAACAAATATGGCATGGATTCTCTGAGCAAGTGACAGTACTTCTACACTATCTTTGGTATCTCAAATAGGTGAAAGACAGACCCTTCTTTAAAAGATTCTGTCCAACAATAATGTACACTATGGGAAATTCATTTCATTTTCTATAAATCAGATAAATGTAGTAACACCACATATCAGGCATATTTTTATTGCCACTTGTTTCATGTGAGAAACGTCTCGTATGTTTTACACTGTCAGATATATTGGTGTTTACATGAAACAGGTGTTTAATCGCAATTTTTACTTACATTCAGATTAAAGATAGATTAGGAACATGAGTGAGAATATTTCAGCTATCAGTTGCCTGGACTGCGGAGCCCCTTCACTTTCACGCTGGACACTCAGATAGCTCAGTTTGTAACCCATCTCCCACATCTCTGTTCAACAACAAAACTTCATGGAGGTGTTTGTGGGGAAGATATTTACTATTTTTTCACCAACCTTTCTGTTTCCCAGAAAGTCCCACACACCAGCACAGTTCTGTCTCCTGCCTGTGAAAGACAGTTGCTTACATAAAACATTTCCAGAAGTTTTTGTACAGTTCAGATTGTAATTCCTCAAATAATAGGATTTCCAGCTCTTCCTCTTTGTGATCACACCCCACTCTAAAAGACGTCATTATGAAGAAATGTGTTTCCTGACAACCCACTTACATATTCTTTTACTCAGTTCATCTGGATACACTTTATTGTACCATGGAAATAATATATTTCCTAGTGTTGCAGCCAAGGCAAAAGGCTGGCTAATATTCATGAATACTAGAACCGCAAGACTGGACCTGAATGGAAATGTTTTAGTAAAGATTTTGAAAAAGAGTTTCCTCGAGCACGTTCCACAGCATTCCACATATTAGCAAATCAGACTTCATAAGTAACACTAACAAAAGATGTAGGAATCTTGTTCTTTATTTCCTGTTTATATGGTTTACTTTCTTTTTAGCTTATTAAGTTATCCTTTTCCTGTCCCAGCACTACCACTGAGTCTGAATAAATGGTTGTCAGTTTAATTTCTTTGAAATTATTACTCACCTACTGAATTGCATTACTACACAGAACTGGACTTTTGAATGGTTTACTTGTTTAATTTGAGGTAAAAGGAAGATAATGAGCTATGAATGTTGATTCACAGAAAAATGCACTAACAAAACTGCATTTTTGAAAAAATACAATTTCACTGATCTTATTAATCCTATGCCCTTTAGCTTTTCTGCCTTTTCTGATTTTATTGAATCTTAATCCTATAATTAAATTAGGAGCCTGATGGGATGTAGCATAAGCTAAACTGATACATAGATTGAAAGCAATAGAGCATACCCAGACATGTCCCCACATAATTTTTTGGCTAGGTATCTTACCTTTCCCAAACATGTTCTTCCCTAGGTAAAAGATTATTTTTAACAGGAAATACTGTATTTCACTCAAAACTTTGGGGAATGAAGAGCATAAGTCCAGAAAAAAATCTACTTCAAGCTGGTTTAAATAATATCACAAAATCGGAGAATGGTTGAGGTTGGAAGAGACCTCTGGAGATCACCTAGTCCAATCCCCCTGCTCAAGCAGGGTCATGTAGAGACCCTCTCTCCACAGATAGTATGTGGAGTTTCCATCCCTGGAGATATTCAAAAGCTGTCTGGACAGGATTCTCTATTCTCAGAGTAAAAAAGTTTTTTCTCATGTTCAGATGGAACTTGCTGTGTTTCAGTTTGTGCCTATTGCCTCTCATCCTATTGCTGGGAACCACTGAAAAGAGTCAATGACAATATAATTTCGCACACATGCTTATAATGAAATTCTAATCTCTGCCATAGCCCTTCACATGCTCCTTAATAAAAATGATAGAAGTAATAAGACACACTTGCAATTGATGCAGGTTAGAAAAATAGCTTTTACACAGACAGAAGTTATCTCATGTGCATTTAGGCAGCCTATACCTGCTTTCACACAGAACAATGAATTGCTACCTAAAACGAGAATATGAACAAAAAATCAAATAGGGAAATCAAAGACAGGGTATTAAACATTACTTATCCGTGGCAAATGGTCCTTATGGGTGTATTACTGCCTTCAAACTTACCTCTCCGGTCATTTGACCAACAGAGTGGAGACTCAAGACTTTCAGGATTTGAGCCTAATGATGCAAAAAGTTCTTTGTTCTTTAGACATAAAGCATTAGACATGGATGCTATGGATGTCATACTTTTTTATACCTGGTTGCAAGGTTATTCTCTCTCCCCCCAAAAACTTACCACTCTGGACAGTGCTCCGCTCAGGTGCTTTGGAACTAGATCACAGAATAATTTATGTGGGAAAATACTTCTATAGATCTCTGGTCCAAACCCCTCTCAAAGCAGGATCAACTAGATCAGGTTGCTGATGGCCTTGTTGAGTTAAGTTTTGACTATCTCCAGGAATGGAGAAAGGCTATCTCCATAGCCTTTCTGTGCCAGTGTCTGATTACCCTCACGACTAAAATTTTTTCTTTATGTGGTTAAAATTTCCCTTGCAATAAATAATGACCAGTGTCTCTTCATCTTCCCTCTGTTCACCTGTTTCTGTCTTCTCTGTGGCCCACCATTAGGTGCTTGAATACAACAGTTAGATCCCTCCTTAGCTCTTTACTCTCCAGGCTGACCAACCCAGCTTCCTTAGCCTTTTCATGCATGTCATGTGCTCCAGCCCCTTGAACTATCTTAGTGGCCCTCCAATGGAATCACTGCAGTTTTCTGGTATCTCTCTTGTTCTGCCCAAAACTGTACACCAGTATTCCAGCAGCAACTGGGTAAGCATGAAGTACTGGGAGAAAAGCGAAATACAGTCACTTCCCTTGACCTAGGGTCATGATCGTGATTGATGTGTTCTGAACAGCAGGGTCAGCACAGCTTGAGTTTTCTAATCTCCACTGGCACACCACATCAGGTTCAAGCCATTTGATGATAGTCCTGCAAGAAGTTTCTCTCACAAGATATATTAATCAGGAGCCATCTAGATTGTTCCTGGAGAAACCAATACTGGCAAAACAGTATATTAACAAAGGTAAAAGAATGATGTTTGCAATTTTGTGGTTTTTCAGATCAGAAAACAGATCAGACCACCTGGCCACCAAAAGCACATTAGGTACATTATGGAGCATTAGCAGAAGATTAGGAGTACAAAGCGTTGCTTACTGAATAGGAAACCTCATAGTCTTATGAGAAGACTGGAACTTCTGAAACACCTCAGCTAGCCACCCTGAAAAGTAAAGACTTCTGCTGACCAGTCATGGACTCTATGAGAAGGCCAGGCTTCCTAAGCTTGCTTCATCAGAGCCTGGAGGCTCAGGGCAAGAACTCTGCGGCAAGAAAGGCCTTAGGTTTTCTGTCAGTGGGTTTGCAAAGAACAAGTAGAAGCTGTGAGTCAGCCAGTATTTACATCAAGGAAAGCTGATATACAGAAATATCATACGGTGGTCTTTTCTGAGCCTTCCTCTATCAATATGGGGCATTGCCAGCTCGCCATGCATTTGGTGTAGAAGAATCGGCTTTCCAAGGCCAAAGACAGACTAATGGAGAAGAGCTTCTCTTCTACTCTACACACAAGTCAAATTGAGGAGGAAGAGATTGTAGTGAACTATGAGTAAGTTCTTACACATCCTGATACAGACAGAAGGCAACCAACATTTTTGCAGAAACCGGTGAGCTATTTAGCAAAGCTTTGAGTAGGATCTAGTCTTGCCTAGCCACAATAAAATATCCTATCAGAAGAAAAACGAAAATTAGTTTACAGTTGAAGTAATGCTGTCTGTCCGTGGCCGTCCTTATGTGGGCTATTTTCATCACATACCTGTCACCAATTTTCCTGTCAGCACCCAAACTCTGAGATTGCCTAAGAAATACATGCTTATCCTATATTTTTTCCTGGTATGTCTGTGAAGACCTTCATTTGTTAACCTGTTTTGGAAGACACTAAATATATTTACATCATTTGCGCCATATTTAAAACTCTTTCCTTAACTGTAGCTGTTCTGTAATAATTTCCCTTCTCCTTTTAGTCTAGGTGCATGGAAATTATTGGAACATTGCTCTTGGAAAATGGGCCAGAGAGTCTCACCTCTTCACAAGGTGAGCATTATTTTTTTGATTTTCTGCTTACTGAAGTATCTTAAGCATGGTTAAATTCTGTAAAATATTTTAAGCTTACATGCTCCTATACATATTAAATGAAAAAAAATGAATAAATGTTCTTTCAGAATATGAATTCCTCCATGCCTTCATATGTATACAATCATGAAAACTTGCTTGATCCAATATTTCTTTTACTAGAAGAGTTATAATCACTTCCTTTCCAAAAGAAGTTGCTAATACCATCCTGCAATGAAATCTAATCCACCATTATAATGCAGAAAATAAAGAGGCCCAGATTAATTGCAGGCATCAACAAACAGAACAAAGCCACAAGCAGATTCTTAGCAAGTCTGCAAATACTCCATATAGAGCCTTTCCATATAGAAAGGCGTGCTCTCCTTCAAAGCAGAAGTAGAATTGTTTATTTGAGGATATGCCAGATAGCACTCAAGTTCCCCTAACATCTCAGACAGTCACATGCTTCTTTTACCAAGAGCTCTGGATGCAGTTTCACAGCTTAAACTCTCTTCAAAGAAGCAGGCATATGCAAACAAGCATCCACACGCACATGCACACCTATTCACATTTCTCCCTCCTTTTGCACTGGCAGTCCTTCTTTAATCATTCTCACTGACAAGACTGAACACCAGGGGGTTTGGGTTTTTTATGTTTTTATTTTTTTTCAGCTACATTACAGCTAGTGCAAGGAACCCAGGTCTAGGAGGAAGCAGGAGAGCAAGACTTCCTTTTGGGGCAGCAGCTTCAGCCAAGCATAAAACTGCATCAGTAGAAGAGCTAATAGCTGGCTGTCACAGTGCTGTCCTCTCCCTTGCTGCAAGTTTCCTCCCTTGTCAAAGGGTCCAACAAATGCTAGAGATGCCACAAGGGAAGGAGCATCCTGGGAATGCTCTCTTAGGGAAGGGGGCACAATCAGGACCATAGTAACCATGCCACAAACAGGCCTGGGGCATCCTACACTGACACATCAAAGTAGCTAGGCATGTGTAACTTAAAATAGAACAAAAAAAACCCTACTTAACTTAAAAATTACTGCCTTAGGTGGAGGCTTTGCCAGAGTGCTCAGCAGGACTAAAGCCTAACAGACTAGCTCCATAACCTCCTAGGAAGAAACAAACTGTGGGGTAAGGCTGAGGTAGCTTATGTAGATAAGCTGATTTTGCTAATGAAGTTGGTGTCTGTTAAAGTCACATTTCAATTTCCTTTTCAACTAAAAAAAAAATCAACTTCTATCTGTGACATCATCCTACAGGCCTGCACAACACTACTCTATAACCTCATAGGGGGAACAAAATTGTCCAAACTTACATGCGCAGCACCCGTTTGGCAGGTCACACTGCAAGATTGTCACATTTACAAACCTGTCTACAACTAGACATTTTACTCAAATAGAGACGTGGTTCTTATATAGTAGGAACAGAGTTGATATAGTGAAAGCAGAAAGGCACTATGAGAAGTACATCAAAACATAGATATTGAAAGGGAAGAGGCAGTCACTAACTCTGAACCAAGAAATAACATAGCTGAGATAGGTAATTTCTTAAGTACTCAGGACAAGACAATTTTTTCCATAAGAAAACAAGAAAGTAAAACCGGTAGGGTAATGGAAGTAGAGGAAAGATAGATGACATAGCAACTGGCAGACTGCATACTGGGAAAACACACAGCCATCAAGCCTATCATTGTGTACCTACAGTATTTAAAGTATTGTAATGATTTGTGCACATTATTATAATCATTTACACAGTGGTAATACTTGGAGAGCATGTTCTACAATTAAGTGTCTTGATATTTTCTCATCACAATGACAGGGGATGATTCAGAGATACTTCTACTCCAGTGATGAAGCTAGCCAGAGATGCTCCTGCTTCCCCATTCTTCTTGCCCTGATGCTGGTCCATCAAGGCCCACTCACACTCCAGGCTGTGCTGCGCAACTGCCTGCAGGGCTATGCTATAAACCAGGCATGTCAAATCCCCTAGGTTAAGGATTAACCACTTTTCTCTATTTGGGAGGGTTTATTTGAGAGCCAGATCATTTCAGAAGTGCAATCTGCAATTGCATGAGGAACAGTGACACAGCAGGCAGGAATGAGCCACCAAGGTTGGAGGAGAACTTCTCCATCCCCCTTTGTGCTGCTGGAGAACAGGTATCGTCAACTCAAGCCTCTTGTTAAATGATTAACAGTCAGAGTAATGTTTAACCAGAGGCATATATAGAAAGCATGCTAACTGTTGCTGTTGGGGACCATAGAAACTGATTGATCACCCTACCTGTTTACATATTTATGCTTTGTCCTGTCGTTGTGGTATCTGAATACCATGTCACTTGACAAGCTGCACATATGTTCCACCTAGGCAAAATTAAAGGGTGGGACTCACCAGCCATTGTATCTATTAAAAGCAACTCCAGCAATGCCTAGCCAATACAAAACTGATTCAATCAGCTACTAGGAATGTCTTCTGTGGGGTAATCCCTAGGTGAGGTGTGGCCACCCACACAGCATGCCTGGTAAGGCACCTATACAATAACAAAAATTACACCAGCTCTTGTTCATCTTTGCCTCAAGAGAGAAGGAAGCACATTCATAAGGCTACCTTGTCCGCCTAAAGAATAACAGCTCATAGTAGTAGGGCATGGTACATCTGAACTACTCCAATTTGTGGCTGCTGTTGAAGGGATAGTCAGATTATTCTGCTGCACTGCTCCCCTCTCCCCCTTCTCTATGCATGCTGCTCCTCTTTCACTACTGTTTATGCTTGTCTGACCAGCTTGATCACACAACTCAGCTGGCACAAAAACTGCCTCACTAAAAAATAAGTGAACAGTTTTATCCTGGTTTGGTTTCCTCATTCACTGGAAACCTGTAGTGGGTCAAAGGGGTTATGCAGTCACGACAGCAGTGCCCTACCTCAGATATCAGAAAATGTCACCATTAGTTTAGATGTGTGTAACCCAGCAAGTATTAATTTGATTTGTCTGATTTCAAATAGGACACATATGCTTGCCAGCATTTGATCTGGTGGTAACATCTTTAAAAATAATTATGTGACACTGAGCAAACAGTTTGCAATATGGCATTGGCACAAACTTCAGAGGACAGAAGGGCCTGAAACTGACTTCCTATATACAGCAGTTTAGAGAAACTTACTCAGTGATTTCTGCATCAAGCCTTCACCTACTCTTTAAGAATTTCTGTACTTCTTTTAAGTTCTGGAGAAAATGAAGAATGTCAGGGTGAGATTTCCAGTGATTAATTGGCTTTATTGTTAAAAATTCATGCCTTACTTCCAGTCTGAATTTGATTAGCTTTGACTTCCAGCAAGTGAATCTTCTTATACTACTGGTCTCTTGACACTGGTTTCTGTTCCAAGTAGTTATGGGAAACACAGCATTAGAAAAAGCAGTTTTGCAGTAGTGTTATTTTGTCATCACTCCCAGATATTGCTTGTAAGATGTATGTTCCTGCAAATCTTTGTAGTGCATTGTTCTCCTCCTTCCTAGAGCTGCCAGGAGAAATGCCAGAACTGCGCTTAGTGTACCAAAGGCATTTGTTGCTCTGCAAAGTTCATGAAGTCAAGCTGCTGACAATCTGAAATAATTTTAGTTGTCTGAGAACAGCATACTTAGATGCATGTATTACAAATATTTCTTTCTGGCTTTTATCTGATATGCTAGACAATGCCACAGCTGGAGAGCACCAGATAGTTGAGACCACAGGTCAGAAATGGTGCAGTGACATCTTTCCTTGGATGCTCAAACAATGTTTTGCCCATGGAAGCAGTATCAAGATAATTGATTATTAATTGATTAGCCAGATTCTTTCCTGAGGCTTGATTGGAATGACCGGCCAGTTTTATACTGTGTTTTGTAGCTGGAGGATAAATAACCTGTTGTATCATCTGGACGTGTTACCAAAGGAATTCCCTAACAAGGCCAGAGTGGCTTCACTGCACAGGAAAAGAAGAGGAACAAAGGAGTCCAGGCAGGTCTGGACCCTGGTACCTAAGGAAGCTACTGGGGGGCTGGGAGGGCAAGCAACGGTTTCTCCATTGGAATCTCATCTTCTGTGAGGGCATTAAGGCAACATGGTGGCCTCCAACCTTGTAAGAGCACCTTTTTTTTTTTCTCATGGCATTAAACATCCATGCACAAAACCTGCTTTCTCAAGCTTGGACTGCAATAGAAATTTGTGAGACTCAGTGAGAGAACATCATACAAAAACCAAAAAAGAACTCCAGTAGATCGCATCTTTTATAGGTACTAGACTTCAATGAGACCTTGCCAATGATTTTGCCTTTAATGTAATGCACATAAGATTATTGCAGTAATATAATGTATCCAAAATCTCTTAAGGAGGAGAATGCCAGAATGCATTCATGTTAATTATAAATCAATTATGAAATAATCTTCAGCATCTTAAAATAAAGTTGTGTGCTATGAGGCTTCATAAGGATTGCCACAGTTTCTAAGAGATTTCCAGCATTAGTGGCTTGTATAAAACAATTGCCACATGCACCTGCATGCATTTATGTTCTCACAACTGGTCATCCTCAGCCTTCCTTCTTGTGCTGCTCATTAGGAGCAGCAGTTAGGACAGTGGGCAGTTTCACCCTCTGACTTTGGCAGCCATCAGCCTTCAGGTGTTTTGGCTCACTGGGACCCTTCTCCCACCCCAAAACCTCAACTCACTCACCTGGAGGACAGCCCTGTTGATGGCTGATGAGCAGTACTGGCCCTGAAGAGACCGAATGCTGGCCAGTGCCTGGGTTAGAGCAGCAAGACACAAGCCCTTCACAGCTTAGCCTTAGCAAGAAAGCCACAGAGTGACCAGAATCCAAAACATTGTGTCAGCAGTTCTTCCCCTCTTCCCTTCCATCTTTGTTCTTCTACCGGAGTAGAAGAAATGATTCAGTGAAAAGGAGCTAAGCCCACATCCAAGTCTATTTTTCACAACGACTTCTGTTATCCTTCCTTTTTCTCTATAGGCACTGGTGATAGTCCTTCAAGATTATGGAGTGATGGGGAAGTAATCTTTGTGCAGTGACAGTCAATGTATACAACATGCACAGTCTATGACAGGGCTAAACTGACTACGTCAGGGATGTTACTGTATCCTGTACAGCTACTGACTCTCTCTCACAGGTGAAATGTAGTGTTCTGGCATGATTTTCAAACTGCTAATTGTACTCCTCTTTTTACATGTTGTTTTTAAAAACAACAGCTGTCAACATGGTGTGGATTGTCTGAGTGGAGCCAAATTACAATCACTATTGTCTAAAAGAGACCAAGACTGAATTAAGATTTATCATATTGCCTTATCATAAGATTCGTTCAACTGAGGAAGATGATACACAGCTTCAGATATAGGAATATTTGCTTGATAGTCTTACTAACATCTGCTTGAAATCCCTTCTTGACCTCCATTGCCATGGTATCAGAGCAGCACATAATTTCTACTGCATTTATCCTCAACATGCTCCTGTGAGTTAGGAAATTATTAGTCTACAACAGAAAAACTAAACTACAGAGAGATTAAATGCTCTGCTCAAAGTCATACACAAACGCTGGTAAAGCCATAAACTCTACCATACTCAAGGTCCTCATTCCGGGTGCACCCTTCCTCCCAGCATCTCTCTACCTGCCTTTTTTGCACCAAGAAGCAGGATGTCCTCTGAAGAAGTAACGTTGGCCTATTCCAATTACTTTTTCCTGCTGTCTTAGCTATACTGGATGTTGCAGGTATCAGATGCTGAAATGTGCTTCAACCCTCAATGTGTTTGTATTTAAAAGATCATTTTATTAAACTGTAAATATTCAGCTTGCAAGACACAATGGGCTGCATCAAAGTGTTCTGAGAGAACTGGCCAATGTCCTTGCAAGGCTGTTTATCTATGAAAGGTCCCTTTACAACTGGAGAAACAGAAATGTAACACCTATCTCCAAAAAAGGTAAAAAGGACACCGAGGAATTACAGGCTGCTCAGACTTTGGTGGCTGGGAAAGTCATGGAGCACTTCTCGAGCACTCTTCTGTGCATACAAAGGTGATGGGGGAAAGCCAGTATACGTTGTCCAGAGGTAAGTCATGCCAGACCAGATAGTTGCCTTCTGTGATAAAATGACGGGATTTGTAGATGAGGGAGGAATGCCGTTAACTTTAACATGGCTTTCAACACTCTCTCCCATAATGTTCTTGCATCCAACCTGGGATGTTATGTCTGGGTGGGTAGACAACCAGATGGGTAAACACCTGGCTGGATGGTCTGGCTCAGAGGGTGATGGTTAATGGATTGTATCTGCCTGGAGGCTAGTGGTAACTGGGTTCCCACAAGGGTCTGTCCAGGGACGAGTTCTGTTTAACATCTCTGTCACCAACCTAGAGGACGTGATAAACTACACTCTCATCAAGTTTGAAGATGCCATCAAGTTATGCGGACCTGTAGATACAGGTGAAGGCTCAGCTGCTGTCCCGAGGGCCCTGGGCAGGCACAAGGAAGGGGCTGACAGGGCCTTCATGGCATCCAACACAGACAAGCACCCACCCTGCTCTGGGATACCAGCTGGGGCCGGGAGTAGCTCTGTGGAGAAGCCCCAGCCCTCATGGCACCAAGCAGTGCTGGGGCAGCCAGGCACCAGGCAGCCCATTCAACATTATAGTCCTTATTTTTGATTCCGATGATGTTCACATCATGATTTTATGATCATTTCTTGTGACAATTCCTTCAGAGATGTATCATATATGCTTTAATATCATAAACAGGGATTTTGGATTCACCGATGTACTTACTTTTGTTTCTGCTGTTTTCACTATCATACTGTTTAGAAACCACTTTTTTTCCTGTTTGAGACAATAGTCCCCCACCAAAATCAAAACACTTCCTTGCTGGATATGTTTTCCAAGGCTAGTCAGAGTGCTGCCAACTCCTGATCAAAGGTTTTCAGTGGGACTGCTCATAGATTGTAGATTGCAGCATGAGTTAGGGAGACAAAATCTGCATCTACACAAACAGCAAAAAAATTAAAAATATTAAATATATCAAAAATAGTAACAGGCTTAATATATGAATACTAGTAAACAAGCAATCTATTACCTTCCACTAGCAATCCCCCCTCCTAATTCCATCTTCTTGTGTAGTGTTACCTTCTTACATTACATCCAATCTAAACTGCCAACTGTTCGGGATGGATTCTTTCTTTTGTCTGCTCATTTAGATGACAGATAAAATAATACAGAGTTAGTCACAAAAACGGAGGTGGAGATTCTTGTCACCAAGTTTCACATAGCTAAGCACTGAGTGGGAGTGGATTTTGGCAGGCCAAGGCGAAAAACAAGCTGGTTCATCTTTGTCCTGCATTGTGATAAATCTTCTGGCCACGTAAAAATGCCATCCCAAGATACTGGATTTCAGGACTGTTCTGTGGATGCGAAAATGAGGTGAAGGTTGAATCTACAGCATAAATCACTGGGAGCTGAGTCTGTAACCCAAAGTGTGTTGTAACATTAAAAATGTTTTTCTCTCCCAGATTCAATTCTATAAACATTTTGCATATAAACCTTAGTCTAACTAAGAAAAACATGCTTTGGTTATAAACGTGCTTGGATTCAAGGCTTGCTCTGTCATGAGGTGCATGTGCACAGCCCAACACAATGATGTCCTGGTTTGCACTAATTTTCTAAACTACTATAATTAATAAGAATCATGGTGAGAATGTTCATCTGAGGAAAACTGAAGACAAACAGTTTAATATAAAACTAGACAAAACATTCTGAACTATCATATGAGAAACAGGGAATGGAGTCGCTGACTTATTTTTAAGGATGATTTTTATCTTTGTCTTTTCTGATTTTAGTGTCTTTAACATCCTTTGCAGCTATGGACACAACTACTCACAGAAAATGATTATCACAGAATTGATAAGGTTGGAAGGGACCTCTGGAGATCATCTAGTCCAACCCTCAAATGAGTCGTCCATACAGAGATTGAACTCATGACCTTGACATTAGCACCACACTCTAACCAACTGAGCTAAGGGGAAATCTTTTCTGGCTTGATTTTTCACTGCCAAAACACAGATTCTGTGTTCCCTGGTCAAAACTCTATTTTATGCCCTGAAGAAATGTCAGTTCAGAAAAAAAGAAAGAGGTGGGCATGAAAATAGCATGTAATATATGTAAGTTAATATATGCAAATTGATATAAAGAGGGAGAGTATAATTGTTCAAGGTGGGGGGAGGTTTAATGGAGACAATACAGTTGCCACAAATGTCAAGTGTTCTTAAAATTGTGAGCTGTTTCCTTTTTGCTGGATGCTTGCCAAAAAATTTCCAAAGGGGATTGGTTTCTGCTGCTTCAAAGTGTCCCTTGTAGCTTTTCGGAAAGTGTTGAACACCCCAAAGGATATTTGGGGAGATGATAGATACTTTCATGATGTACCAGTCTACCCTCAAAGAACAGAAGACTTCAGCACCCGTCAGCTCACTTGAATACCACCTTTATTATGGAACAAGTGTTCTGAATAAGAATCAAGATTATCTGTGACAAGTGAAAACTTAAATAATTGATGATTATGCTGGAAATGAAGCTACTGAAAGAGAAAATAACAAAATATTTCATTAAAATCCATTTAAAACTTCAGAATTGCCCATTAAATTCAGTTCAAGGCAAATACTAACAAGGACTTTGCCTGGCAGAGTCTGGTGTTAATGAACAATCATGGGCTACTTCTCAGCTGTCACAGCTGAGGCTCTCAGTCACAAACAGAACACCTTGCCCTTCAAATATTGCCTTCGAGAACAGGAAGCAGGTGCAGGGTATATCAGATACAGTCTGAAGTTACTTTATTTTCCTTTTAATTGGCAGTAATTATCAAAGGTCTATTCTTTCTAATTCCAGTTTGATAAATGTATAAAGAGTGTAAAAATATCAGAAACATCTCTAGATGGTATTTTGCCTTGCTTCTCTCACTTTGTTTAATCACTGAAAATACAAAGGAGGCATTATTAGTTCTTTTTTTCTCTATATAGCAATTTGATTTTTATGCTTTTGCTATTCAAGAATTCTCTTGTATAGTAATTCTCTGTTCTTGTCACCCTGCTTAGCAGATGGAAGGGGAGTTGACTGGTTTGCAACCTCAGCTGAACTCCTTCCCAGGCTACACAACAGACATTGAAAAAAACTTACCTTAATTTTCCAAAATCATAGAAATGCCACATTACATAATAAGAGACATTACACTGGTTTCACAGGCAATCTCAAAACTTCTGACTCATTGTTAAAGTGTTCATCAACACCATGAAGTGACACATCAAGTTGCAGAAGACAGACATGGCAAAGAGTCTTACAGATCTTCACCTGCCCTCCCTGCAGTCCTAACTGATCAGGTAATTATGTTCTGAAGGTGTTCAGCCTGTGTTGTGCAAAACACTTCTTGCATGGCTGTATCATTCTTACCTCTGTCATTGTACATTACTGAACATGCACTCTAAGCTTTCTCACTCAGATAGCTTACCAATTTTGTGATTTACTGTTCACTGTCACTGCCTGCTAATACAGGGACACTAAACATGACACATGAAAATGCCAGGAAGGGGATGGCAGAATGCGATTACTTGGTATGAAACTGAGCCTTGACAGCTCTGTAATCACAAGGTTAGCAAGATGATGTCTGATTTTTAACCTTATTTCTTATAAGATTGAATTTTCAGGCCTTTTTGAAAAAATGCAAGTAGTATGAGTCTTTGTGGACTAAGTAGGCCCAGTAAGGGTATATGGGATGTCAGCGGAGGTTTCAGTTCAGAAAGAACTAACCAAAGCTGCTCTCTCTTGTTTTTTGTCAACTGAAAACTGACTCAGCTACTCAACTGACAGGAAGTGGGCTTAGTGCTACTCACAGAGATGCCAAGGAGGGGAATCGAGAGGATATCAAGATGCCACTTGAAACAGAAGTGTCTAGACCTCCATCTCAGGTTGGTAGTCCTAGCACTCAGGTAAGGAGCCATTGCAAAGCTGAGATATGTAGCTGGGACAGAATCATGTTGCTAAAGCATCCTGGTGAAGCAGGAGCAAATGTTGCTTTTCACTGCAGACACAATGCAGCAGTACTGGGAACAGTTCTGAAAAACTACACAACTTTCTGCTGGATGTGGGTGCTGATGTAATCAGGAATATTGTCAGTTCATGGGGGGAGAAAATCTTGGCGATCTCAAATGCAGATCCTTCCTACAATTTTTATCACATGGTAAATACCCTTGGAGGTGTCAGCATACCAAGACATTTGCTTGCATTGAATCATAGGCAGAAACTTGACTTAGTAACACTTTGCAACAATTATGACATTTCTCATCCATGAAATTTTAAGTGATGAAGATCTTACTCAAGATCAGGCTGGAAGCTAGTGGTAAGGACTGGCATCAGAGGTGAAAAAACAGCACTTAACTGATAAAATAAACAGTTTATATGTTTTTAGCTTTATCTCCGGCACTTGAGCAAACAACATTCTCATAATTGCCAGTCCCACAGAGTACATTCGGCACTGTGTGTTAATGTAAGCCTGCGGGTGCTAATAGTAACATACTGATCAGGAGAATCCATTGCACCTTTTCCTCAAAGCAATGTCTGCTTGCTATGAGGTATTTACAGAATCTATTTCCTAAGCTTTTTTTTTTTTTTTTTAAACCAATCCTATTGTCATTGGATTTTACAGACCAACATAAAACTGAAGTCATTAGTGGCCACAGAAGTTTTGCTAAAGATAATAATGTAGAACAAGTTCCACTTATGACATTTACAGTTTCAGTGATACTATGCTTCAGTAAACAAAGGAGAGCAGCCTTTCAGTAGTTAATCTTTCATGGCACTTTAATGTCAGTTAAAATAAAGCTTCCCTCTGAGCTCTATCAGGTGTACAACTTGAAACCAAACAGATGACTAACTAAAGTCTGAAGAAAGCAAGAGTAAAAATGCTTGGAGACACAGATATTTTAAAACATAAGATGTAGTCTCTTAGGATAAACCACAATATATCCACACTAGTCTCATGGCTCCTCCAGTGGTGATGAACATTAGATGCTTCTGAGGAGCGGAATAAACAGATTATGCCTGGCTGGTTTGGGAACAGCTAATGAGAGGTGAAAGGCAAAGGGAAGAGGAATTGGTATGCATTATTGGTACGCATGAGGCTTTCTGACCGCAACACTGCCTTTCACCACGAGCAGCCTTTGGAGGGGGAGTTAGAAAGGTGCAGAAGAAACAGCTTCAGCACAGTCCTCAAGTTTGATGTAGACATTTCCTGAGCTTAAGTAAATTCTAATCCATATGTCAATGGATTAGAATGTCTATTATGTCTATTTAGAAGAACAGCACTCTTCTCAAGGTCACCATTGCTACTGTAGGGCCTTGAGATATTCAATTGCAGAGCTCTACTTACTACAGCAGGCAGCTCTGTAAGTCAGAAAGGCTTATTCCTTGAGGGCTCTACCCAATACCAGACATCACAGTTCCTGAATGCACTCCAAGTACCCATTAGGGTGCTATCAGATGTATTATATCATAGGTATTGCAAAAGGCTGCACTTATTTTGGATTATAATGTACAGGAGAAGCTATCAAAAGTGTATCATTCGAAAAGTAGTTCAGTGCACTGTCAAGCTGATAAAAGGAAATTCACAAGAGTTAGTGCTCCCTTCCTCATGATGTCAATCCCCGCCTACACTGCCCACCATGGTAAAGCATGGGACATTGACCTCACCTACAGAGGGTTTCACATGGCAATTGCTTCTTTCATCTGACTCTCCAACTAGGAACGGATGATCCAGAGACCACATCCCAGCTCGGCACTGATCATGAGCAGATCTCTTGAATACCTTTTCTGCTTGGAGGGATAGCATTAGATGGGATCAGGGAACTAAGAATGCTCTCAGTGCACAATTTCCATCCAAATTTCAGATCCCACACCTACTCTCCTTCTGTGTTTACCTGTCAATATCATCAGTGTTTCCAAACTTCAGACCACTCTTTTGTTTGGAAGCGAGTTTTCAGGACATCAGATTCTCCTGAGCCAGCTGCTCCCCTCATTTTCTTAGAGCTTTGCTATCAACCATCTGAGGCTGCTGACTCCCATGGCAGAGGGAGAAAGTGTTCCCCTGTGTTTCCTTTCCATTACAGTAGGACATGGCTTGATGGACAAGAGTAGGCCAGCCTCACAGCAGAGATGGAATCACTCAAGGCTCAGACTGGCCACTCTGCTCTCCCATTTGTAAGTTATTCCTAGCCACAGTGGAAACTTCTGAGATGATATAACTATATGATGATATAACGACAGTCTTGTCACAAAGCTGGCAGTGGTCAGGTTGGTTTGTCTTCTGAGGTGGAGCAAGCCATTACCTGGCAAATCCAGCACTTCACAGGAAGAAAAACCTGAATGTCAACCAGCCAGCTTCATTTCAGCTCAGACAAGAAGATGTTGAGTCTGATTGTGATTAGAAACCATCCTGAGGAACTATAAAAAGCCTCTGAAAAACCCATCTATCAAGGGAAACTGCTCATCCATAATCATAACAGCCTGTAAGTTCAGAGACTGGCTACATGCATTTGTGCTTCTTGTCCCCTCAGCAACAGCAAAAGCCAGTAATTTTCTCTGTTCTTACTCAGACAAAATTACTCTTTTCTGTCATGTGCAGCATATCTCTTTCAACCTGGGCATTCAGAGTAAGTTATAGCAAAGTTCTTTACCTGTGCTGGAAACATATGAAAACTCACCTTGTGAGATATACTGCCTCCTATAGCATAAGGTGCTTTGGTTTCCTCCACTGACAGCATTTCTGTAAATATGGATTTCTGGTAAATATGGATTGCCAGGCATAACTGAAGTGCTATAGCAACAAGGTAGTAAACAGTAATTAGTCTAAATGTTGTTTAAACTCATAAATTTTATTAGTGTGTCTTTATAACATAATCTTATCCTTGGTATTATGTGCAAAATATGTTATGTTCAGTTAAAAAAAAATACCCGTATGTAAGTGTCCTATGTAAAAAACTATCATATATAAACCAAGAAGATTTTTACTAAGCTTTTCTATTAGAATAATATAGCTGGTAACTTATATAAATGACTTTCAGATTTGCCTTAGCATTTTATTTGCTACCCCAGCTACTAAAGGTAAATACGTATTTTTCAGAGGGACATTTTTTTTTTGTTTCATCTAAGAGAGATACATACATTTTGAAGACGTATATATACATCACAATATAAATGATATGACGAATGATCTTTTCAACTTGTTACTTGTTATTTTGCTATTCATGAAAAACGTGACCACATCAGCAACTAATAGTACGAGCAGTGCTTAAGCACTTAGCTTCTGCATACACATCTCCTAAGACACTTGAGACAGGCTGTGCAAGGATGGAAGAGTAATTTCATCCAGTTATAGACCTGTTCTGAAAACAAGCTCTTTGGGCTATTCAGAAATATCCATGAAGCCAAGAGACAACAAAACTGCAGCTTCTCAGGAACCTTCAGCTTAGTGTTACTGCCAGGTTATCAGAGCTGATAGCCCTACTAGTGCCCTTTTTTTTTTACTGAGAATTTCATTAATATCTAACTTTCTTCAATTCTGAATATGCAGGAGAAAAAAAATGCAAATGCCTCAAATCACTCATCAAATGAACTCACAGAAAGTAGCATCCACTAACAGCCATTCGTAAGTTTGGGAAACATGTTTTAAGGGAATGTCTGATAGTCCTATCAGTGTAATTCCCACACCAGAACCTGGAAAAGTGCATGCATCAAAAAGAGCACGGATTATATAAGTCAACATCTGCTAACACAGGCAGGCACTATGTGTCTGTCTTCATCTTTCCATGTTTTTCTCTTCTAGTTCCTTCATCTAAAGTCAACACCTGTTTTCAAACAATTCATTTTAGATTTGCTGCATCCCTAAGGACATAACTACTGTGTCTTCCCTGAGTTTACCTTTCTCTTTCATACTGGCACTGTTTATATGTACGAGCACTGGAACAGGTTGCCCAGAGAGGTTGTGGAGTCTCCTTCTCTGGAGATCTTCAAGGCCCGCCTGGATGCAATCCTGTCTAACATGCTCTAGGTGACCCTGCTTGAGCAAGGAGGCTGGACTAGATGATCTCCAGAGGTCCCTTCCAATCTTACAGATTCTATGATTCTAAGTTTCATTGAATGGTAAAAAAAATAGTCTTTGCTTTTTCCCTGTTGCCCTGCCTACATGACCTAGTAACCCCTTCATAATATACACAACATAGCATTTTCGCCCCCTCTCCAACACCCTGCATATTACTTTCACTTTTCCACTCTTCATCTTTTCACTAGTTCTTGCACCTAGCAATTCCAGCACCTTGTGTATAGGACTGTGCTCACAATTCAGAGTGGAGCAATCTACTACTGTGACTGCAGAAGAAAATGGTTAAGCATATGACGTGTTTCCTAGCAATAAACGAGACACAGAGATGGTTTTCTGTTTCAATAGGTATCGTGATCTCTAACGACCAGGACTGAGAGCTGCAGGTTTTTATGGAGGGCAGTATTTCTGCTTCATGTCTGAATGTGAACTGTCTGAAACTGGCAAAAGTTTCAGAGGCTGCTTTGAAGACAGAGAAGAAAGGTGGCACCATGACAATAACAGTCCAAAAGGACCAGACAGACATGAACTTTAAACTGATGTTGTTTCTTAAGGCAGATGCACAACGTGTTTCAAGTCAGAAATGCAATCCAGAACTGCAGGGAATATCAGCTCCATCTAACTTCACATTTGGAATATGCCTGAGTTAGGAGATATCTCAGCCATGAGGAAAAGTGAGACTCTTCCCCAGAACTATTCAGAGCACTGGAATATACAACATGTATCTATCAATGACCACATAGGGAACCTAATTCTAGATAACTGGGATTAAATGATATATGTGCCTCCATTGAGATAAAAACACATGATGACCAACACATGAAGGTTCAGGATTTGGTATCTGTTTATATCTGTTCAATGTTCATAGCTGTGCAGCACAGCCCAGAAGGAGGTTGCCATTTTTTGTCTTCGGATTCAGAATCCCACCATCAACCTTGAGTGTTCCTGGCATTGTTTGATGAGTCAAATATTGCTACAATTTTTTCTGACAGGCAAATGGAAAGTGTGTCCTGAGTTTCTTCATTTTTTTTCTTCATCTATACAACCAACTATGACAGGAAAATGTCATGTTTTCCCCTCAAAAGAATGCTAGTCCCTTGGTCTTAGTCACCAAACCCACATCTGATGTGAATAAAACATGTCTTATCAAATAATTTATGCTAAAGTAAGGAGGAGAAAATAGAAAATAGAAGTAGAAATCCATAGCATCAGGGATTACACTGCATCCTTTTTTAAGTTTCTGTAAACTCACAAGGTGTTGGGATGCTTCAGACACTAGAATGGAAAGTATAATCTGATTATCCCTAATCATGCTAGAAATCTTTGTGACAAACAAAATGACAAATCAATGGAGAGAATTGCCACTGTAATTGCACTCTTAGCAAAGAGTATCTGAGACTAGCTAGAATCATGGCTGACTGAAAAGATGCTTTCTATCAGACCTCCAAATGTTGCAGAAGACACAAATTAAAGATCAGGAAACAACTGTTTGCTGTATTAAACACAGCACATCCTAATACACAAGCAATTTGGGATGGTAGTGTTCAGTTCTGAAGAACGTTTTTCTGGCCACTAATATTTTTGCTGGGACACGACTTAAGACATATAGAATTAAAAAAAATTACTCACTTAAAGAGAAGATGCTATTGCACTGAGTCCTTGTAAGCTATTTTTTTGAATTTTTTTCCCCATGTTGTCTTTCATTTGGAACAGGATGATCAAAAGAGGAGTGCTATGGGAAATCCTTTTTCAAACCTGAAGGCTAAGAATGCACCCCAAATTTATAAAAACAAAGTTGCTAGCATCAATATTACCTGCCTGAGATGCTAAGCCTGTTGAAGCACCTCCAGTGTAGGAATGTGGTGGGTGCCTGTTGAGTCACAAGAGAAAGAAATCCTATAAATTAAGGTTAATTTTTTTTTCTAAGACCATATATATCCTACAACTTAGTATCTCCCTTTTCTATGGTTTGTAGCACCCTTGCAGGCTGTCAGATAATGAACTGTACCCATACCAGCTCCACAGATTTCAAGGGGAACCCATGCTTCATACGCCATCAGGAGAAGACTAAAGAGCAATCATGACAGTAGGGCTGGTACCTCTGCCACCCATTTTCACACCACCACCTTTACTGCAACAATGCACACTTAAGAACTGCCCTTCTGTTCTGAGACTGGCATTGATAATAGTAGGCTTACTGTGCACTGAATATATATATGGATAGAATGAAATTAAATTGAGGGAACCAAGACCAGTGAAAGCAGAGTATAAAAGCATGTATCACAGATAACAAATAGTTAAATAATAGGAAATGCATTAAGGGGCTATGAAATAAAAATCAGCCTGAGGGAAAGAAAATGTCAGTTTATAGGGTGATCTTTGATGATGTTTTGTTTAGTGTTTCACAATTAGATAACAAACAAGTTTTTAATCAATAGCCATCATTATCCGAAAATTTTAAATTATAATCTGCCCCCCTACAATTTCACTGAGAATTTTAGCCCAGCTGTTTTGCCTTGTAGTTTTTCATTGAATGTATGTTCATGTCTCAGTTAGCCAAAACACAAGTATTGTCTGAGCTAGTGCTTCATGCTTTCACCAAGTTTCCATAACTACCATAGTTGTGGCATATTATAGCATCTTATTATCATGCCATGGAATGTCTTAGCTCAATTTGTAAAATGAATCATAATAAAACTCCATTCTTAAAAAAAATAGTGGATTTTTTTTTTCTTTAAAGATTTGATGTGACTCCATAAAGTTCGGGGCTAGCACATCTTCACAGGATTAGTCACATTAAATAGGTCTCCTCCATCATGCAAAGTCTCAGGATCGGAGTCATCTTCTACTGTCACCCTGACTCCTGTCTTATTTAGTAAAAAATTGATTTTTCAAAGGTATTTCAACAAGCATTCTTAATATTAGAATGGTAGTACTCAGCTATTATTTGAAATTCCAGGGCTTAGTGGACAGGAGTGTTTTTCATACCAAAAACATTATAAGGAAAGATTACATGGTCATGCTGACACTTCCTCCTCAATAAATACAGTTTATAAAAATGTTCCAAAAATCTTTATTGTTGTATGTGAACAGCCACATACCCTCCACACGTATTTTTTCAAAGAAGATGGCCTACTAAGTATTCAAGAACTGTTAAGACAAAAAAGCTTTAAGTTCACAGAGTTTCTGTGCCGATACAATAACACCTTTCATTAACATTGATTTCTTTCTACTTTGGAAGCAAATCAAACTGCAAAGAAAATACATCAAAACTTCATGAAAGCACTGCACTTTTATTTCAGGGAATATTACCAATGCCAGTTCCTCTTTTGAACATCCTCTCTTCTGACAGAGGAGCTGTTTTCTTAGCCCAGTAGGAAGATCTCTCATTTGGGCAGGTAGCTGGAGAGCTGAAACTTCTTTTCAGTCTCTGTGAGATTCTTCAGCCTACACTCTGCTCTTGTGACTGGAAGCTGTTTAATCTAGAAGTGTAACAATGACAGCCCCTAGTGGAGTACAATTACATTCACAGTAGCTTTTCACAAAACCTGTTTTTTTAACTGCAAGTACTGCAGCATTTGTGATACCTGGATGTGTATTTTATTATAAATTCTGGTGGTGAATGTCTATAACCATAAAGTTCCCACATGCTTCATGCAATCTAACTAGATATTAACTATGTGCCCTGCTTCATCAAGTCGTTTATATTTTTCAAGAACAGCTTATAGCATTTCACTAACCTCTCTGTATTATTTCTAGACTTACTAATTACATTTTCCACTTTTTTTTGGGGGGGGAGAAATTGAAATGATTACACAGTTTTATTGCTTTTTTCATGATTCTGATTCATAAGTAAAAATATTTTGATTTGGTATTTGTTCTCATTTGAGGAGGCACAGTATTATAGCTGACTTTAATATCTTTGCTTTCCTGTTCAGTCTTCAGATGTCTCACTTCAAAGTAGAATTTTTATTTGTTCTTCCTTCTTTTATGAAACACTAGCTCTTTGCCAATATCACAAGCAAGAATTTTACCTTGATTTAAAGATTTTAATTATCTTTCTCTTTGTTATTAAGAAATTTGGCAATTCTGGTTTGAGATGTTCTGACAAGATGCAATGTCTTAGTGACTAAAATGATCTAATGTATGATATAATCTAATCCAAAGTAGCTATTAAAAAGTAAGCACTGAGGTAGTACTATAGGTGTGAGCAGTGTTGCAAAACAAAGGCCCATTTACCAAACCATAACAAATTTTTAAACAGGAACATGTTTACTTCTGGGATAAACTTAATCTTACCAACCTGTATTTCTTCATACTGAGGCATCAATTTAAGAGATGCATTATGCAGCTGTTGCAACTACAGCAGCTGAACCTAAAAAATAAAAGACTCCATAGTTACTGCTTACCAGATCACTCCACCGTTTACTTCACTCACCCCAATGCATCATTGCTCTAAAATACTGTAGGGTTTTCTAAGAACGGTTTTTCTAAGAATGGTTTGATCCTCAAAGTCACTGTTCTCTTTTCCAGCACTGTAATTAAAAATGTTGGCTAGCACATCTTCACAGGAAACCAGGGAAAAGAACTAAGTTGGATCAACATAAAATCAGAAGGACAGGCCCCACAGTCAAATAAAAAGTTATTGAAAGATAATGTGCCCATGAGATGAAAAGTCCAGCATGTGCATTAGTCAGTCTTCGGAGGTGCGGAGGCCTCTGGAAAAGCCATTTTTGAGCATCTTCCACAGGGTGCAGATACCAAGAGTTTGCATTGTTTTCGATGGATGAGATTTTTTTGTACTGCAGTTAGTTATAGTTGATATCATCTGAAACCATGCATTTTTAATGAAAGATGTTTAGATAACAACGAGTCATTCACATGCTTGTGTTTACAGTCGCTTTCCAAACTTCTAATGCATCTGTATGTCATGGATAAACCCTTTTTAATTTTCAGCTAGAAGACAGAATTATATCAACCACAAACCTCCCCAAGAATCATTCATTAAATAGAAGGACCAGTATGAACTAAATGTCAAAAGCTCAATACTGCAACAATAAGTAACTGACATATAAGATGTCAGCTTTATTTGATGCAGCTCTAACTTCTGACTGCTAGTTGATTCCCAGGCTGATGTCTTAAATAGGCATTTTAGCCTAATCTTTTAATTATCAGAACTTAGTGTCTTTGGCAATTAGGAAATGACTAACAACGCAGACACCATGCAGGGCAACTGAGCATAACAAAAGGCAAAAATGTCAGATTTCAGAGTACCAAACAGCCATTCTTTAAGACAGTTGCTTTTGCAGTAAGGAGAAAAATATAGCTTTTTTTGTATTTATGATACAAAAGAAGCTAAAACTCCTTCTACTAAAGTTAATAACAGCATTCCTGTTGGTTTCAAGAATGCTGTTTCAGCATGTACATTTATATGGATTTACCTTGTATTTGGGCAAAATTTCCATTGATCAAGGTAGTCTTGATGAGATAAGGGCTTCAAACTTTGCAGCTGTTGCCAGTATATTCTTACCAAGAGACTAACAGTTGTCATTATGTCTTTGCTTTCAAATAACAGTATCAAGACTGAGATGTTTTTCCAGAGATGTCCATCAAAAAAGTAGATCACCTGAAAGACTTTGGATCTTTAGGTGGGTGTGATTGCTTCTGCACGCTCAGATAAAGACGTATTGAAGACAATTTTACCGACATCAGTTAAATATCAATAAATGATGACTTTAGCTACATGATTCAGTTGCAGAAGAAAAACCTGACTTTGTTTCTTCTAAAAATCTTCATCAATGGTCAGACAAGTGCTTTAAGAGTCTTATTTATCCTCTGGACAGCTTTTTCCATGTAAATTATCTTTATTTTCAGACTGTTACAGATAAGACCGCAATTATAAGGCATACTCAAAGAAATGATATTGACAAATCTATTCACTGCCGTATACAGGTCTTAGCTATATCTTTCTAATTTTTTTTATCAATATCATTTATCTGCAGGCCTGTTTTTTAAAGAATTTTAATTTGAAAGAAATCATTCAAATTTTTAATGATATTTTAACAGCAGTCCAGTCCAAGCAGTGGAAAAGTTCCCTTTAGTTAGAAAAAAGAATGATGGACAAATAAATCGTCATGTAAAACAGAATACAATTATACTTTAGCTAATAAACACAACTGCATACAATTAGATTCTCATTTAGCAAAAGAAGACTAGTAAGCTAAAGTGGTCTTGCGTTTGACCATTCAAATGGTTAACAGTCACTAACAGGCTAAAAATCGATTTACTTTTTGAAGGAGGTTTTACTTATTTGCTTAATTTTTTTTCCCCAAAAAAATATGATTTAATATGTCATGATGGCAACCTATATATTAATCCAAACAATGATAAAATAGTTTAACAGGATTAAGCACATACTTATTCCTGAGGTGATTAAAAATGTAACTACTGAATGAAGTTATTTGATAAACTTCCACATAATGTGGAAGAAGGGACAGGCCACTTTGGAGGAATGTAAGAACTTTGTCAGAGTATGCAGGGATGTGACAAGGAAGGCTAAGGCCCATTTAGAATTAAATCTACCAAGGGATGTCAAGGACAACAAGAAAGGATTCTTCAGGTACATCAATAGCAACAGGAAGACTGGGGAAAATGTGGGCCCACTGCTGAATGGGACAGGGGTCCTGATGACAAAGTATATAGGAAGACAAGGCTACTGAATGCCTACTTTCCTTCAGTCTTTACTGCTAAGGGCAGCCCTCAAGAATCCCAGAGCCTGGGCAGAAAAAGTAAGTCTGGAGAAAGGAAGTAGTCTGTCTGCTACAGGGCACCTGACCAGGAAGAGAAAGTCAATGAGGCCTTCTATAGACAGCTGGAGGTAGCCTCACGATCACAGACCCTGGTGGTCATGGGGGACTTCAACCACCCTGACACCTGCTGGAGGGACGACACAGCAAGGCACAAACAGGTCAGGAGGCTCCTGCAATGCGTCAATGATAATTTCTTGTCACAGGTGGTGGAGGAGCCTATGAGGAAGGGTGTCCTACTGGACCTTGTCCTAACCAACAGAAGGACTAGTTGGAGATGTGAAGGTTGCGGGCAGCCTTGGCTGCAATGATCATAAAATGGTGTAGTTCAGGATCCGGCAGGAAAAAAGTAAGGCAATAAGCAGGATTGCAGCCCTGGACTCCAGGAGAGCAGACTTTGGGCTCTTCAGAGACCTGCTTGGAGCAATCTCATGGGTTAAGGCCCTAGAAGGAAACGGGGGTCCAGGAGAGCTGGCTAGTATTTAAGCATCACCTCCTCCAAGCTCAGGTGTATCAACCACTCCTCCCAGCTTGGGATCATCAGCCCTGTAGTAGACACCCACAACAGTGTTCCCCATGTTAGCCTGCCCAATAAGCTCTCAGTTGCCTCCTTCTCCTCCACCCCTAGGCAGAGCTCGATGCATTCCAGTTGCTCTCTCACATAAAGAGCAACTCCACCACTTCACCTCCCTGGCCTGTCTTTCCTAAAAGGCACGTAGTCATCCATGATAGTGTTCCGGTCATGTGAGCTATCCCACCATGTCTCCATGACTGCAATGAGATCATGGCCCTGTGATCGCACACAGATCTCCAGCTCCTCCTGTTTGTTCCCCATGCTGTGTGCATCAGTGTACAGGCGTTTCAGAAAGGTAGTCATACAACAACTTGTATTTTCAATGTATTGCTGTATCACTCTGCTAAATCAAAAAACTCCTGTTAACACCAAATACCTTCAAAAAAGTAGAATCTAGTATTGAACATCACACTCTCCATGTGTGGAATATTCAAATGAAACTGTCTGGAAAATATTTGACTCTGGTAGTTGTTTCCTCAGATTTTTCTCTCATACAAGCTGCTACCATTACATGGAAGAGAAAAGTTAGAGTTTTCATTACTTAGGTGTGTTTATTACTTTAGAAGTATTTTCATTTCTCCTTTAAAGATCACGGAAGTTTTCTGGTATCTTCTCCTGAAATAATGATCAAAAATCTCCTTTTAGATATTAGGTGGAGTCTGCTTCTGACCCCATGCCTGTGCTGCTCGTGAAAGCAAGGCCACACCACAACTCCACATCCAAAAGCACAGTTTGAAAATGAGTTTCTTCCCACCCCGACTCCTCCCTCCCCGCCCACGCCGCCCTCACGGTTCCCGCCCGCGAGACCAGCAGCTCAGTGGCGCCTCCCGCGGCTCGCATACACCCCGCCAGGAGGGCGACCGTTGGGGGGCGGGGCCTGTCCTCCCGCCGCGCGACCGTTGGGCGCCCTGCGCGCCAGGGAGCGGCAGCCAATCAGAGGCGCACGTCGTGCGTTTCTCCCCCTCTCCCCCCGCCATTCCGCGAGGCGAGGTGGGGGCGCGGCAGAGCGCGGTGGCCATTTTAAGTCGCGTTTTGCTTTCGTTGTGCTTACACAGGCGAGTGCTGCTCGCACGCCTGTTTGAGGTGGAAAATGTGAGATGTATCTGATGGAGAGAGTTATGGCGTTTACTCATTAAGCAACACACTTCTAAAAACCTAATATTTCTAAGTAGCTAATAAACACGATTACCACTAGATGTATTAGTTCTTAGTTATATCATTGAAAGTAATAGTAATAGTTGTAATTCTGTTGCTTAGTATTATGTGTTTATACTACTATAAAGAAATCCTAGAAATGATACACTATTAAGTTGTAATGATGTTTTTGTACTTAAGGTACAAGTCTGTCTCTTACATAAGCTTATTCTGTCTTACTCCACCTTCTCACACAAAATCTTTTGGATGTAGAAATGAGGGAGAGACCAGCGGGCTGTGCAGCAGGATTGACTATCTAAGGTGTCCCTGCTGGTTTGGGTCCTCATCACAGCCTTAACACTGTCTGTAAGCATGTACACTGCTACCACTGGAAGACACCCCGTCTTACTTTTCTGCTTGTTTTTATTCTCTCCACTTTCTTTTCTTTTCCTGAACCCATCTCTTCACCACTCCAGCACCTCCTTTTCTCCACTCAGACTCATCCCAAATAAAAACCAGTCCCTAAGGACTTGCTAGTCCAGGGTCCCAATTCTGTTACATTTGTAACCAAATCTAATGTTTCCAACACTACTCAGTTGGGCCTCATGGTATTACTGATAGCTGCAGTACCAGATGTAGGTGCTTTTGAGTCTTCAAGACTCCCTGCTGATCCTACCTTTCATGCAGTAACAGTGTATTTCATTTCCATTATACGGTTTTGGACAAAATAATCTTACTTTAGCTTTGACTCCTCTAACTAATTGTAATTAACTGCAAGCAATGTCTCATGCACACCAGAGCAGGAATATAACCTATTTTGCGCATGTATCCTATCTCTGCCCTTTAATGGTTTTCATCACGCTCTTGGTTCACAACACAGGCTTTGTTTAGAGGCCTGCTGTTACAGCAGGACCTGTTGCTCGCAACCTGCCTTTACAATCCCCTTTTTCTTTCTAAAACTGAAATAGATTTTTAAAAGTCCCCTCATTTTTGCATGAGCCAGTGAAAAACTAATGGTGTAGATAGTTAAAGTACTGTTGTTAAATTAGAATCCATATAAATTTATTAAATGAGTTTCAGTATCATGATTACTGTTGAAGACTGTCATTCAGGACGTAATTCAGGAGAGATACTTTGTATGCTTACATTCATTTGATATTTTGAAAAGTTTTATGTGAAGTTGCCTGTAACAGCAAGAGGCGTAGCCAAAATCCTCAACTCACTTAGATTAAAATCAGCTCTCCGTGGTCTATAGTTAGTCTGTTAAATTCTTCTGAAGGAGGAATATTGAATGCTTTGGGTATCATTATCCTAAGAGAAATTCCTTCTAGAATGCGTGTGTTAACACAAATTAGAAAGTTATTATTGGAAAATTATAATTTCAACTTTCTCTTGTATCATCTTTGTATAATATGGGGGGATTAAATGATACTTTATTTTTGGACAAAAATTTTTTTTAGACGAAGTGTTGGATACATCACGAAACAAGAAAGATAATGTTTGCAGCTTTTAAGTATCACTCAACAGACTATTTATATGAGGTATGGTTCTATTATTTCTCTCAATCTTATTCTACAAGACATGACAATAATTAAAATTTGGTACACAGTAAAAAATACATAGAGTACTAATTTCTTGAGAATTCTGTTTTAGTGAGTTTGTTCTACTGTACCTTTGCTGCAAATATGACTTTAATTCTCTTACTGATGGCGAAGTGATGCATTTTTTAAAAATTGGAGTATAGTTTTGCCAGATCTGAAGAGCATCAGTTTTTTGATTTTCTGTTGGAGAATCATGCTTTTTAGCTGGTTTCTTGTTCAGTGGGACTGAACAAAGGACTTCTGAAGCATAGAAGTCAATTAACTATCTTTTCTGGAAAATGAATCCAATTTTCTATCTACCTTAGTATCCGGGTAGGTAGATAGTATTAGGGTAATGGTATCCAGCACTGTATTACCTACTGGTGGTACAGAGGTGTATTTCTTCATAACGTTTTAGGTGTTATTCAAATTTCATGGAAATATTTTTGACATCTACAAGGAATATTTTGGTTTTGTAGTTGTTGATTTGTTAAGACTTTAAAATCTTATGAACTCTTGTTTTCCTTCCTGTCTACTTTTGTGTGATGCGGTAGTATGAATTTGCTTAGCACTGAAGCCCTCCATCTTCCCTATTTCAGTTTTTATATATTTACATTTTCAACAAGAAGCTATAAGCCAAAGAAAAAACTTCTCCAGCACAGTGGTGCTGTGCTTCAAGGGCTGTCTTTCATGTGTGAATGAAGCTATAAGCCAAAGAAAAAACTTCTCCAGCACAGTGGTGCTGTGCTTCAAGGGCTGTCTTTCATGTGTGAATGAAAGAGTGAGATATTGAGACATGAGGCCTTCAACAGTTCAGGGAGTGTGCAAGTACATACAAGTACTTATGCTACATAGATGAAAGAAATGCAACCTAAGACTGGTACAGTGGTAATACCTGACAATAGCTAAGATCCACAGCATAAAATACCTTGCCTATATCCCTTGTCTTTGAGTGCAAAAGTTGTTCCGTATAGTGCCCCTATATGATGCTGTAGTATTTTCTTGAGCTATAACTGCAGAAACTTCTACAGTTACTCCAACAGTATGCAAACTATCATTCAGTATTTATGTGAAAACCTTCTCACAGTAGTTCCACTAAGTTTGATCTTCTGATGTTTCCGTGGCACTTGTGAATAAAAACTGAAGTACATGAGCAAAACGTGTAAGAGGCTATAGTGGAAAAGAATTAAGTTTCAGGCTTTTCTGGCCTGAATTTTGAGAAGTAGAAGAGTGCTGACCAGAACACAGCTTGAACTTCTAAGATCACTTTGCAATCGCTCCTGTAACACTCACTAGCCTTAAGGAACCTGAGTCTTTAATGCTTGAAGCATGCCCTTTCTTCAGTATATCACTTATACTATATCACTTATATCACTTATACTAAGCAGTTAGAAATACAGCATCTGTGGGGGGATAAAAATTGAGTGTATCTGTTAAACTGTTCCAGAGGTGTATGCAAGTTACTGTATGCACCTGTAATTGCCCATTAGAAATTTAGATAGGTATAACTAAGTATATGTGCAGTTTTTCATAAGCGGAAGTGTAGATAAGGCTAAATATCAGGTGTCATAAATATTAAGCTTGTGTCCTAATTCTGACTGTATTGATTTACAAAAAAAAATGAAGTTTAAATATATAAGTAAAACCTTGAAAACAGAGGGACTGTTTGAACAGGTAGAGCACAAAAAGAATAAGAATGGAAGTTTATCTCTTAAAATTTTATTGTTTACTTTTTATTTGTGCAGAGCCTAGCAAGGCAGAAGTTTTCCATTTGTAGATTATCACTTTGTTTTCCACGCTGTTTACATCAAGATGAAAAGTATCACCTCACTGGACTTTTTGCTGATGATAAGTATAGGAGGCCTTGGACAAGAAGTAAGTTATAAAGTCCTGTATAGTTTAGACTCACTGTAATTAAAGAAAAAGCTGGTGATTAGGCATAGTATGATACATCCAGTAGAAAATAAAGTATTTCTAAAAGTGTCAATATATCAGTTCATAAAGCACTTGCAGTTAGTATATGTTCATTATCAAAGTAGAAACAAATGGATAATACATGTTTATTTATGTATAGTGTCACAAATAAGAGTAATTGAGAAGTTTGTAGAAATCTCTGGAAAAATTACTGTTGAATTAATAAAATACAGTACAATATGTCAGGAGTGTGCAGTTGTGGAAGGAAATAAGATGAGAAAATGAGTAAAACTGCATCTAATTAGTTGGGAGAGGTTTGAACGATGATGCTGAGATCTTGAGGTAATGAAAACGGGGGGGGGGGGATTTCCAAGTATAGAGGTAAAAATAAAATAAATAAGAAAATATTTACATCTTTCTGGTGTGTTTTTAGTTACTATTGCTAATGGAAACTAAAAGCATTTTTTCTTCTGTACATACTAGCCACAGTTTTGTTAGTTTCTGCAGTGTTTTGTACAGTACATAAAAGTAAAATCTCATGTTCTTGTTTGATTTTATTTGTTTCTCTGTTTCAGCCTCAGTTATTTCAACACAGAACATGACAGATATTTCTGTATTGGATCAATGGAAGAAAAGCTTGTCTGTGGAGGATTTCCTGGAAAAGTCAGTAACCTTAATTTAAAAATGTAGACAATTCCTTTGGTATCATTTGAGTACTTTCTGAGTCATAAACTAATGGTAATAACAACACAGAAATGTTTTCTGTCAGGTGTAAGCATACAATGCATATAGCTGTGTAAGCAAACATCCTGAAGAAGTCTGTTTTCTAAAACTACTATTTTTTTTTATGGAGTTCTTCGCTTTCTTACCTTTTTTATTAATTGATCTTGCAGCATATTTCTACTCTTAGGGAATGTCCCTGAAATCTGTGCACAGTCATAAAAGTAAACCATGAAGAGATTTTTCCTCCTACTCTCTTTAAAAAGGCAATTATCTCATCTACAGCTTACTTTAAAGGGTTACTAATAAACCTCTAAAAAAGTGTCAAGGGAAGCTAGAAAGCTATGCATTGCAACAATAGGAGATATAAGTAATTATTTTAAAATTCAAATAGCAATGCAAATGGCTGGTATGGCGACTAATATGAAAACTGTGTTATCTCTGAAATACAGAGTTCATTTTAAAAATAGGCCTGCAACTCAACCTTAGTCTGCATAGAACATGAAGAAAAAATGTTTCCATAAAACCAATAAATTGTGTGAATTTCTGCTCTCAAATTTTTGTCAGTCTGAAAGAAATGGAAAAATTACATTTCTTCCATTCTCCAGTTTTACAGACTAGACTGAAGTCTATGTTACCTTCAGAACTGCATAAAAAATAAGCTTTATGAAGAAAACTTGTAGTTGCAGAACTAAACAATCATATTCAGGAAATGTCAACACCATGGTTTACAGTACCTTATTGTGTCACTCTTCTATAATTTTCCTGTGATACTGTCTTTAGTTACATCACTACATACTATTTTTTCTTTATAATCCTCTCGTCATTCATGAAACAGAAATGATCAAGCTCATGAAATCGATCAGAACTATGTAGTGGATGAGGGTGTTGACTATAAGATTATGTCTCTGCTGTAGCAATGGAGAGATGACTTGTTTGTGTATGTGGTATTGCACGAGAAGGAAGTATAAAGCTCTTCAAAACAAAAATTCGTTGTTTCAGATACTGGTATCTCGAAGATAACTGGAATAAAAGGACATACATAAGAGAGTATCTGGAAGAAAATCTTTACCCTAAATTTAAAATGACTGATAACTCCCTTAATGTTCATCTTGTGTAATTCTTGGATCATAAATTAATGAAGATAATGGACTCTGGAGTGGTTGTCTTTTCTTGCTAGTATGCAATTTGTGAGGCTTGGTTAAGGAAGTTGAATGCTCCCTGTGGAACTGTTTATACTTTTGGTTCTGCCAGAACTGTGGTTTTGGGTAAGTCACTTGACCCAAAATCTCCACAGTGATCCATTGAATGTGATTCTGTTATTTTCTGAAAGAGTTGACTGGAGCAGCACTTGAACACTGAAAGTTCTGTAAAAATGCCAGCTGCTTTCAAAGACTGGAGATTTGGTATCTCAGTTGAGGCACCCATCATGAGTACTGTGGTCCTATTTTTGAAAGAATCTTTTGAAGATTATTTAGATTATTTTCTGGTTTTCTTTCAATGCTTTTTGAAATATCAAAGAAAAAATTAATGTAGTTGTTTTCAGTCTGATATCAATTAAATGGCCTATAGCCATATGCTGAATAGTGAAGATAATAATATTGAGTAATTTTCATTATTGGGTAAGTCAACAGATTTGTAGGAAAAAAAAAAATGTGTGATCACAATTATGCCAAATGCAGCAGCCAGTAGAACATAACATGCTGTCAGTCTTTACACAGAGTCCAAGTCAGATTAGAAATTCTCTAATATTTCAATGAATTCCTTTTGAACTTTTAACTTTCTTTTGACAGGGATTTAAAAACAATTCCATTTCTTTTTTTTTTTTTTGAAAAAAAAAACAACAAATAACTGGAAAATACGCTGCACTGCTTTATCCACTGAACACAGTAGTGAGCTGAATATTTTATTAGTGTCACAGGAGGATAAGAGTGGGTTTCCTGGTGACACTTGTTTTCTTTTCCTGGCTTATTGATGGGAAATACACTCAGTAGGCTGACCACCATTCTGCCTCTTGTTATTCCTTCTTCTCCAGGGAGTCCGTTCTCCCTCTCTCCTTCTCTACTCTGTATTTCCATGGTTGACTGCTGTCTTTGCAATATTTATCCTAGTTTCACACCTGTTTGTATCTGTGATATCTGTGTCCCCTGACGTTTTCCTCTCCCATCAGTCCCATTCTTCCAGTCCTATACAATTACTTCTTTTTCTCCTAATCTCTTTTTCCCGTATATTTCTCTGATATCTTTCTCATAGACAACAGTACCATAAGTACTGAAAAATTTCCTAAAATAGGACCATAGCCATGAAGCCAAAGTCTCAAAAAGTGAAAGAAAATTGAAAAAGGGTTTTTATGAATGTGTCAGGCAATGTTACTGATCTACTTTGTGGTATGCAGAGATAGGACAGTAAATTTTGAGTTCATATTTCTAGCTGATAATTATCATATTTATGAATGATGTTACTGTTGGCGAAGAGATTAGAGAGAAATACATACTCAGATGTTTTTTTTTCTTAGTGCATTTTGAGCATAAACGTAATGAGTTCCTCTGCTTTCTAGCAGATCAGCTACCCTAGACCCCATGACTCTTTGGATTGCTCTTTAGCTGTGTTTGGTCTACTTTGACAGTGTGTCTACCCTGAAGTCCTCACATTGCTTTGGGGAGAGAGGGTGGGTAGGAAGAGATGATAAAAATTGTTCTGGCTGCAGAGATATGCTGCTCCTGACCATCTCTTCTGCTATGTGACATTAGATAAAAAATAAACATAATACATAAGATTTAGAAATTGACTGAAATGTGTATATATGTCATACTGTTTGTGATAGGGGAGGGCTATGGAATATGTCCTTGGTGGCAGATCAGTACAAATGAAAGTAAAGTTGCATAGCTTGACTTTATGCTGCCTGTTTGCACTGTGTGTGTGCTGCCTGTGCTCCCATACTATTCTGTATCTTCTTGGATTCTTGTATTTGGATAGCTTAATGGAAAATATTTGATTACCTTTTCAGTTTTTAAATCAGACCAGTGTGTATCAGTGTAACCAGTATATTACTACCTTTTTAAATAAAACAATTTAGATTTTAAAAATTTATGACACAAAAGGAATTATAAAGTGAATTATACCTGAAATGATTTTGTACTCTAATCAGCTTGAGCTATGGAGTTGGACTAATACCAGAAGCTGTATTGAAGAACAATTTAAATTACAATCTGACTCTACAGAAAAAAATGAGAGTTATTACCTATAACAGTTCTTATCTCTCTGCCTTCACAGAGTGAGAAATGTACTAGCTTCCTGCAGAACCCATGCAAAGTTATCTTCCAAGGCATTGTCTAAACTAATAACATTAATAAAAAAAGAAATCCTTCAGGAAGTTATTCTGCAGACCCAGTAAACTGCACTATATCAACAGTGAGCAATCTAACAATCAGTTAGATGCCATGTCAGGGTTAATTAAATGTCAGTAACGAAGAAGTTGTTCAAACAACTGGCACCTACTTTTCAACAAATCGCTCTTTGTGTCTGTTATTTTATCTCTGTTATTTTATCACTGAAATTAGTTATTCATACCATCTACGTAAACCTGAGGAAAGCAGTGCCCGTATCAGTCTCCAGTTACGGAAAAAAATACGTAATTTTACTTCATATATTTTTAAATTAAGTTGACTTAGTGTATATACCAGCAAAAAATTAACTGGAATCAAAATGTAAAATAATAGCAGGAGCTAAATTTAGGAAGAAATTATGTGTTTGTGCTTCAGATGCTTCAAGTGCTTCGCATTGTGTTTAAGACAATGTAGGTAATTCAGCAATAGTGGCTTTTCTGTGAGTAAGATTAAACATTATTAATACACTTAATTCATCACAAATCATTCTAAGTATTCTTAGTGTGGAAAATAATATACTGGCAGGCATTTGAGACTCAAGAAACAGAGGAAAGAGAGGAATGAGCAGTAAATGCAGTAAGTGATTATTTTGGGGTATTTAAAAACTAACCTACAGTAGCTGCTATTCAGTAGATTTACTGCTGAGAAGGAAAAGAGAGTGAATAATGTGATAGGTAAATTTAGCAATAACACCCAATTCCTTCTCCTAGTCAAAATATGAGATGATAGGAAACAAGCAAGAAGCTGTAATTTCTTCCAGCATTCCAGTATGGATAGAGACAAGTACTAAGAATAGTGCTAGGTGTTCTCTGGACTAGTGTTCACTGTTGGATATGGCCTACAGAAGAACTGTCGTTCTGCAGTCATGCAAAAGTAGTATAGCTGTCTAGTTAAAAGATTCTAGAACTACTTATATTTTGGCATAATAATTAACAAAATATGCATCAAATCGGATACATAATATCTGATACATAATTGGGTTATAATTGAGTGTAGTGTCTTCTTTGCATTGCTTCTCATCATAAGGTGCAGTACATCCTATTCTAAGAATCTGCTCATAACTTTGTCTTGATATAACAATATAGATACAAGTTTTCACTACAAAATGTGAGCTTTTTGCAGATTTTTTTATATTTTTTCTGTGTGTCTGTAAAAATTTGGCTAATGAAATTAAGATAATTTTGGCATAAACTCATCAACTTTGTGCTTTTGGTTTGGGGTTTGTGTGAAAAAAGTCCTTCATGCCATCTAATAAGGAGTGTAAGCAGGAGTGACTGATCAGACATCAGTGAGTTGAACTGATACATTAGGGAAACTGTTTCAAAGTACCAGAAAGCCTGCTGATATCTTCAGGGAGAAGCTGAGAAACAAAAGGAAGACAAAAAGCAAGTAGGAGAAAAGTGAGGAGACACAGGCTGTTTAGGTGAGGATGAGAGGGGATCTGGCAATGAGACAAGGACTGGAGGTGGGTCTGTAATTCTTAAATGTGCCAAGTGACTTAGCTGGCTAAACGCCCTTGCTAGCTTGGGTACCTGCATTCAGTTACCAAACTCAGATGTCCATATTTCAAAGCTACTCCTGAAAACTTTATATCATAAATAACTAAATGAAACTACACATGTTAAATCTGATGTGGCGCATTCTATCATCAAAACACTGTACAAACAGAGCTCTACTGTTTGAACATAAGTTCTGTATTTAGGAAGTTTGTCATGTAGTATTTATCACTTTTCCAGTATGGAGAGTGCTACCCCTTATGGTCTCTGCTCAGCAAATCACTTAGACATGAACTATCTGTAAAACTGTAGGGAAGCCCATTAATTCTAGGCAGGTCAGCCCCTGAGTAACTTGAAATGGTTTTCTAAGGTCCATTGGTTTTCATGCTTATACCATCTTAAACATTAATTTTTATCAGTACTACATAGATACTACTTGTAAACTGTAATGTTTGTAGTTTCAAAGTAAGCTTCTGATCTGTTTACTGCTGTGTGAAATAGTTGATTTTTTTCAAATACATGCAGCAGAGATTCCTCACTATTACCAGCTAAATCTGAGGTTTTTATACTGAAAGTCATATGTGCATTCAGTACTTGTATTCTGATTTACATTTTAGGAGTTCAAACTCCAGATGTCTAGCAAATAATAAGATTGTTTAATACAAAGAATTATTAGGATACTGAGTAAATCAATAGAATGCACAACTGAGTAATCAATGCATGAAGTTCAGTAAGTACATACTTACTGAGGAGAAAACGGTTTTTTTGGAAATGTCAGCATTCATCAGTCAGAGTCAGCCTCTTGTTCAGTTATTCAGGGTAATACAGCATTATCACAAGCTGCATTTTTATCATCCAATTACAAATATTTTGGCCCAATGCATAATTAGTCCAAAACCATGATCTTTTTCCTGTGGTCAAAAGATCTTCTTGTTTATCTAGCAACCAGTCTTTCTTCTTGATAAATAATAGTAACATTGAAATAAATATGAAAAGGAATGGGAAAACTTGTTTTGTTTCTTCATTTATCCTGTCTTTTCTCTGACCACCGTTGCTGCTGTGCTTTCAGTTTCTGCATATTGTTTGAAACCTGGATATATGTGTAACCAAGCAACAAATTTTCGTCATAAATGCTATGACCTCGTAGGTTTGGTTGGCTTTTTCAGCCATTATCCTTTTGTTCAATTTTGTGCTGAGGCAAAATTTGAGACATTTTCTTTCCTGAACAAAAATTAAACAGAAACATAATCTAATGAGTAATGATATCAGCTGTAATTTCTGATCTTTTCTAGTGAAATTTCTGATCTTTTCTAGTGAATACAGTGATTATCAAAGTTCTTAGAGCATCTTTTTCAGTACAGTTCAGGATAGTTGATCCACTGAGGAGTCAGGGAAGTCAACATTTATCTTACAGAAAGTATTATTTTTCTGCTTTTTAGGAAACCTATATCTTGTATAAAATTCCATATTAATAATGAATTAATTGAAGTCATTCCAAGTTCAAATCCATGTTCTCAGACTGACTTAGAAACGTCTTATTTACTAGTGAAGAACATTTATAAGAAAGAATTCACAGAGGACAAATACTTGAAGACTGACTGTGCCATCAAACTTAAAGAACAATATCAAGGTAAAGTGTTTAATTTACCATCCTCTAACCTTTGATGATGTCAACTTGATAACTTCCATAATTTTTAGTACAGGATTCATAGAATTTGAAGAGATCTTCTGTGTGACCGCATCCTTTGCAGTTTCAGTAGTTATAACTACTTAAGAGGGATTTAGTCTGTGGAGAAGCAGGACTTGTCTGAGCAGTGCAAGACAGATGCGAGCCAAAAGAAATTTCAGGCTGATTAAAGATTTGGCAGAAGATGTACAAAAAAATCACATTAAATGGACTTTATCAGGCATTGTTCAAAATGGTCATGATCCTTATTAGTTTAATAAAATTAGATCCTTGTTGCATGTCCTTTTACTATATAAAGGAGAGGAAGAATTAAGTAGTTCTGGCTTTATTGCTAGGATAAAGATAGTTCAAATTGTGCAGTGTTCCTGTGTGTTTTCTGAAACATTCTGATCAGTAGCACCCTAATAAATAGAATAAATGCTGATCACAGAAAACAAAAGTGCTTGGTTCAACTATACTACAGCTTATTATTCAAAACTTTTTTCTTTTTTTTTCTTTTTTTAAATGAGGGTTTTAGTTTGAGGAATTCTACCTCTAAACAGATTAGTGTAGAAAAAGAAGGTAATTCAATCAGTATTTACTAAGAAGAGATTTGTTCCACAATCACAAAAGGGAAACAGCTGGTTCTTGATACAGTATTGTACAAGATAACATTTACTGGAGACATAGTATCAATAATGCAAGTGTATTGTAGTTAATAATTGAAAGACCGTAATCTTAATTCATCATAGTAAGTAATTTCTGGTGTTTTTCCTAAGATAAGCCTATGGCAGAAAAGAATTAAAGGATACTTATTGTTCAAGATTTCAATAATTGATTAAGGTTTGGTGTATAAGATACCTTTACAAAGACTGTAAAAGGAATTCAGATGGTTTTCCATTTCTTAATTTTTACCTTCTTAGAAACAACCTCTAAATTTCCACTGATAAGACTCTCCAGTAGAAAAAAAAAGCATGAAATTCATAACACATTTTTTATTTTTAAAGTTACAGGTAACTATAATTATATTGTTGAATTAACAAGTCAACAAATATCCATCAGTGTAATTAGTATATTGCTGCAAAATCTTTTCTAACTTAACTGTTTTCATTCAAGAAGTAAAAAATAAAAGTAAATAAAAAAGTAAATAAAGTTTTAAAAGTAAGTAAAAATCAGTTAAATTTTGAGGGAAGTCTTATTAAAAGCTGTCATTTTGAAAGATTTGTGGCTATTTGAGAGCCTGCTACTTAATGCCTGCTAGTCTGCTGGCAGCACAAAGCCAAGCAGGTTTTATTAAAAGTATTAAGTTACATATAGAAAATTCCACAATGTGGAGAATCACTGAAAGGTAAAGATAATTAGAACATGGGTATTGTGGATAATACGACATAGCTGTCAAGTCTTTATTTAAAAGAATGTATGATACAAAATTAAAAAAGATAGAATTTGAATGATAACTTGAACTCAGTATTTCCAATAGAGGATGGCTGAGTTTTAATTTTTAATAGCTTAGTTTATTAGTACATGGGGTTTTTAATACTTGCTTGAGCATATTAAAATGTTTCGTTTAATATAACCCTGTGCTTCCTTTTAGAGACCAAAATAAATTTCTTGAGTCATTTAACTTTTTGAGATGTAGTATGTGAAAGTAATACATAAAATAAAACAGTCATAGCACTGCACATGATATGAAGGTTCTTGTTTAAAACAAAATTGTTTCTAGTGAGGTTGTGAAATTTAACGTAATAGGTTGTGCCTACATTTAAATGTAGCTAGTAAATTAATTGTTAGAGTATAGTGGCAAACAACTCCAAGCAGGTTAAAACTGTGAAGTATGCCCAAGCAAATAGAATGGACAAGCTGAAAACCAAATTTTGTTCAGTTAGTAACATAGATTTCTAGACTTCTTCCCAATGTCTGTCTCTTTAAATTAAGTAGAAACAAGCTCTCAGTAATTAATGTTCAGTTAATAGTCCTTCTGTTTTGCATATGCTGTCTGTTATGTGTAAGGGGTCACGCTGGAATGACTACCATCTCTGTACTGTCTAGCTCCAGCTAAAGGTCAAGAACATTAGCATTGCAGTTGCACATAACAGCAATACCAGTGAGGCCCCCATTCAAACATGAATTATGACTGAAAAGTATTTAAGCTCATACTTAAGCCCATTATAGCTTTTTTCTTAAGCTTTTTGATGAGCAGGCGGTTCTGAATCAGAAGTGTGTAATGATAATGCCTTCAAATTATAATTCTGAAAAATAATTCTCTACTTAAAATTGTGCAATTACACCTCCTAAAATCAAGAAGTAGTAACAGTGAGTTTAATTTTATATTGGATTCTAACACTGGCATTTATGAATATGTAATTTTAACTTTTTCTCCAGTTGTAAAATTCTGTAACAGGAAAGCAGTTAGATATGTGATTGTATATATTCCTTTTCAAGAGGGCAGTTGAGTACATGCTTCAGTGCATTCCTGAATAGACATACTTTCCTGAGGTGGGGTGCAAGAGGTTAAATGTGTTAAAATTAACAATGAAATGAACTAATTAAAATGTTTGAATCACATTAGAGTAATATTAACACTGATTGAAAAAGTCCCTTCTCATACATTTCAAATAATAGAGCCACTTACAATAAAAATATACACAAATCAATATAATCAAAAATTAATAGAAGCTATACCTAAATTGAGATTATAAATACAAGTCAAGAGCAAAGTTACATGCCTTATTTGACCTGATTTAGAGTTGGCATGTTAGATGTATTCTTGTGTATAACATGATCAAATTAATGATGTTGAAGCAGTTCTTATTTTCTGAGTAATTTTAGTGCTAATTTTTCAACTAGAATTTACATGAATATTCAAGTGCTTCTACACTGTTTTCCTGGTTGCCTTAAGAAAAGAAAGAATTACAGATTCAGGACTATGAAACTCACAGCAGAAAATAGAGTATTTTTCTCTACTGGGAGGTATTCTAAGTTTTGTTGGCTACTATCAAGTTTCAGTAGCCTGCCCTGAACTAGTCATTTATTTAAACCAGGCATATTATAGCAAGGCATAAATTTTTGAATTGATAAATTTCCTTATTGGGAGCTGTTTGTGTTGTGCAGCATAAAATTTCTAAACAGGTTGAGAGGCCATATTGGGTGTCTGTCATTTCCAGCCAGTAGGAGGAATATCTTTATAGATAAAGAGTCATCTAAGCAATGAAGGGGGAACGTGGGAATCAGGAAGCTTCCAAGTTAGTAAAAGAAAAACGAGTTCTTTGCTCTCCTTCCATACCCTCTCACTGTAAGTAAAAGTCTGCAAGTGTAAAGGATTGCATCAAACTATAATTCCTCTATAAGCTTCTGTCTCATGAAGAGTAGTAAACTGAATTCAAAAGAAATGCAAGTCCGTAATTTTATCTTTATTGAAACCATACTAATTTGTTACCCTCTATATTTTTGACTCTTTGTTTTTTAAATAAATTGATCACTATCACAGAGTTACAAAGTCCACATTTAGGTTTAGAGATATGGTAGTATAGAAGAGACTGTTTCATCACTGGCTGTCAGAGTGTGTGAGCCTGTCATAAGTGGCATTGAACTAAGTTACTCAACCAAAATGTGCCTCAAAGTTCCTTTAGAATAGGTTAATAATGCAAACAACGGAATGACTAGACATTTTTAACAAGTATTACATATAGCAAAAGAGGAAGGAGAAGAGAACCAGGGCTTATTAGGTAAATCATTGGAAATCTAGACTTTGTTGCATTTACAACTTAAATTGTAAAACATAAGAAGTCAAAAATTTACTGTTGTGCTAATATTTATAGCATTTCAATAGCCATTCAATGACTGTCTTTATTCCGATAATGATGATTGTTTTTTATACTGTTTGCTAATGTCATTTTATTTATTTTCAGATTTATATGTTGGAGATGAACTTGTTTTTGTTGATAATCTTGAAAATTACAGTAAAAAGCTCCCTACTTTATATGCCCTTCTGGACAGGCTACATTTTTTTTTTGTGAAAGACCCCCTTCTAGATTCTGAAGGACAGAATTTAACAGAAGAGAATATTTTCAGGTATATACAAAATTTTTGTATATTATTTAAGATAAATTGTAATAGTTGTGTAATATCATTTACATATTAAAATCTTAACTTCTGTTGTATGTTAAACAATTTCTTTATATTTGCAATGAGTAAAGATTTTCACTTTTCTTATATAGGAAAAAATGAGTGGAATGGAATTTATATATACTAATAAAGGAATTTATTTAATAAATATTTTTAGGTTCTGTAACTGTCAAATGTGATCAAAATTTTAGTTTTGGAGTGCTGAATAATGCATAGCTTTAAAGAACGTGCATCAGACTGATTAATGCCTTATCTATAAAATGCCAATAAATTTAGCAAGGCCAGGAATTTGCCCAAGTTTGCATGTTCCTTCTTCCTCTCCTGTCTGCCCTCTTTCAGTAGATCCTGGTGAGTTATAGTTCTTCAGGTTCAAATTTTATTTATTATTGTTAAGTTGATTGAATTTAATTGAAATGTGTCCTTTGTGTCATGGATTTGAACAAACTGGTATATTACAAAAGATATAAATTATATTCAGAATATGGCTAATATTTTATAAGTATACTTATCTATGTATATATATTTTTAACAAACTCTGGCTGAATTCTGTGATGATTTACTCTATGCCTGGATGACGTATATAACTTCTTTTGCACTTAATAGGGTTGCGTGTCTCTCAAGCAAGGCAAAGCAGAGTTTAATTTTGTACCTATGCAGTAATAGAAATGGGGAGATAGAGGAGGAAATTGATGACTTTTTTTCATGAGTCCTGATCTTGCAATGCATGCCAGGCAAAAGACTACATGAACACAGCAGACTACTCCTGAAAAAACATTTTGTTCCAAATTCTACAGTAACTTACAGAATTGCTAGTTACAGCAGAAAAGATGCTAGTATGATACTCTACCTGAATTTTTCTGACCTTCTACAGCAAAGCCACCAGCCTTTTTGAGATGGGAGTTCGGCTCTCCTAGTGGAACACACAGGGGGATGCATTCTTCAATCAGACAAACTTCTGCTGAAAATAAATGTGGATGCAAATCCTATGACTAGACCTTGAACAATTTATACTCTTCAATCTAAAATATTCCTGCAGTAAAATAGTGGTTCCAGGGACTTAGGAGGAAGCTCTCCCAGTGAAAAGTGATTCTTTTCATAGTTTCAGTGCTTGTAATAGCCCTAGAAGCAAGCCCAATAAGAGGGTTTCTAATGCTCTCTGAAAAATCTTCAGACTTGTCCTGCTGGTTGTAACCTAGTTTTTCAGGGCAAGAAATAACCTGACTCCAAAGTTTTACTTGTTGGCATGTTAAGTTTTATCAGTTAAACTAGTCAGAATATTTATTATTTGTTATTTTAATATATAGTGAGCGTACTCTCTTTTGTTCAATGCTGAATGACTTCTGGAAACAGAAGGTTCACAAATGTTGAATTATATGAATATTATAGATAATAGAAACCTTTTCTATAGCAGATACATTCAGTTTTAGAAGAAGATAAGACCTGAAGCTTTTGTATAAAGAGCTGCAACGTGACAGGAGACTTCAGTGTTCGGCCAATGAACAACTTTAATACTTTTCTGTATTTTTAAAGATAATCTTCAGTATTAAATTGCTGTGCTTGTACAGTTTTTTTGAAAAATTACTTAATTTAGTTCCACAGTCTGTTGCAGCATGTCTTGGAATTGTTTTCCTAGAAAACCATGGGTTTAAAAAAAAAGAACTTCCCATATATATAGTTATCAAGGCTACTTTTAAGACTTTTAATCTTACATATTAAATAATTAAAATTTGCTTTATTTTATGATGTTTTGAAGGAAATATTTGACATTCCAAAATGAAATGGAGATACAGGAGAATAAAAAAGAATTGCAGGGAATTAAAGAGAACTTCAGTCCAGTATCTTTAAAAGATGAAGAGGTATTACAGAGTTATTCCTTGCTAGTTACATTACTGATCGTTATGCACAAGTGTTTTTTCATCTGCAAGTCATTTTACTGAATTCTTTTCATAGCTGCCAAATATTTGAAGGCTTCCTATTTCTCACATATAAAGTTATTATGCCCATATTTTTTATTCCTGGATGCCTTTGTTATGAATCCCCACTTCAGTCAATTGTTTCTCCTGGGATCTGATGTACTGGCATTTTTATGTCAGTTATGACATTTTTATGTACCATTACACTAAGAGTAGAAATAAACCAGAATAAAAAGTTATGATGTGTGCAAAGGAAAGGGAAAGTATTTTGTGTTTTGTGATTGGGAGGCTAGTTTGGCCACGTTTTATATACATATCTGTATATATTTTGCTCAGTTCTATATACATATCTGTATATAGTTTGCTTATTTTTTATCTAAAAATGTATATTGAGGCAGATGATGTTTCTACAGTGTCAGCACTATGGAGGAATAGTGGGACTCAGGAAATGGTGAGAAGAATACTGCATCAGAACTACCCTCAGTGTATTTATGATGAGTTTTTATTCAGCATAACAAAAAAAGTATTACAGTCATAGTCTCACACCACTGGGGAAATGTATTTTGGTGCCAGTAACAGTGCTCATAACATTATCCAGTTATATACCAAACTCTCAGTGAAATAAATGAGGCTTCTGCTTGATGGGAACTGTAAGTTCAGATCTGCTCTTCTTACTCTATTGGCTCTTTTGAAATACTGTAACACTGTTTTATGTTATTTTATCTTTTTTCTTTGTCTTGAAATAAGCTTTGTTGATACTGTGTGCACATCATGTGACATCACTGTTAAAAGCTCTAAGAACAGTTTAGAATTAAGCTATTTCAAGATTTTCAAAAAGCTGAAACTCTACAGTAGCATCAAGAGAAATTTGGAATTTACTTACCCATTGTGTTGTGGTTAATTTTTTTCAGTATTTAATGCTGCCTGTTGAATTAGAAGTCTACAGGACAAGCAGATCAGAAATCAAGAATCCATCATACTTGGAACTGAAACAGTTGTTAAAATTAGCCCCAGAAACTATGAGTGATGAAGCCACATGTGAAGAGTTGATCAAAGAAAGTGAGAGCAGGTTTTCTTTTATGTTTGACTTGATTTTACTCTCATTTGAACAGATATAGAACAAGCTGGCTCTTTTGCTTTCACCTCACTTGTAATTTGCATCATAATTTATAATTTGTCAAATAAGAATTTCTGTGTATGAGACAATAAATTTTGCTGTATCCAGATGTCAGAATATTAGAAAAGTCTCCTCAAATAGGCAAAGGAAGTGAACTATTCACTGCACAGTCCAGTTCAGGGTTATGTTGTAATCCTGAAGTCAAACATTATATGAGCCATAATTCTTAAAGTCCAGTCCTCTGTGAAGACAATGATTTAGTATTATGTTTTCTTATGTGTGATTAAATTTGCTTCCAGAGTTATACCAAGAGGATTATATGCGGTATAGTCATGCCATATAAATTGCATGTAATGGCAATTGCTTGTAAATGGCTTCTAATGACATTGTAATGGCAAAAGCCAAAGCAAGTTTCTAGGAAAAAAAAGTTAAATACTTCGTGGATAATCAGAACATTCTAAATTACAGAAGTCATTTCTTTAAAGGATTTGAGGAAAAAATACTAAATGCTTTTACACTGTAGCTAAGAAATACATCTTTAAAGACAGTTATTGGCTATTGAATTTATATCTAAGGCGGTATCTTTTATTATTAAGGAAAAAAGACGTTTTAATTTTGACAGAAAAAACAGCTTCGTTTCAGCAAACAAGTGAGTAAAGACACTTCTTTGGGGGACAGGAGGCAGATAGTGTTGCTCAGAGAAGCCAGATTTATACTTTTAAATATGGTGAATACATACTGAATTCTGCCACTGCTAGGGTAGTAGTTTCGAGTAATCCAGTCACATACTAAAGGTTAGACAAACCTTGAAAATGCATTTGCATATTTGGCTAAAGCAGCTCCTTAGCACTTACATACTATGTTCTAACTAAGCCAAATGACTCTACCCCTACTGCAGAGGTTTGGGGATTTTGCGTGTAGACTTCAACATGTTCCTTTTTGTTTTGTTTTTGTCTCTTTTAGTAGGAAAAAAAAAAAAAAAACAGGCAAACTCCTGGTGAAATACCTTGAGATCACCTACTTGTTCCAGAAATTACATCACTGTAGTCAACTGTACTTTGAGTAGTTCAGATACTGACCCAAAATACTTATTTATGCAAGATGATAGTATATTGCATTTGTCTTCCAGCACTTTGAAGGGATGAGACTGCACTGCTCTGGTCCTCTATGGTTACTAAACTGCAGTTCTTCATAGTGAAAAGTTATGGAGATCCAGTAAAATGGAGACCCACTAAAAAAAAAATCCTGAAAGTTTCGTTTTGGTAAGAAAAAGAAATAAATGGCTAATTTTTGATATCTTTTAAAATTTGTTTTCAGCTCTCAATGCAGAAATTACAAACAAATTAGAAATTTCCAATTACTGCCCCAAACCAGAAGAGATTTGTTCCAGTAATAGCAGAAGTATTTTGGATTTCTGTGAGTCAGGTAAGAAGACCTAGATAAATCCAGTGGTATTATTTAAAATAAGTTCTTCACGTAATTGTTCTCTTACCTGTCCTTGGGTCACATGTAGTTGTGCCACATGTACTTAAGATCTGAACATTTGTATTGTGAAATCTACTATTTTGTACTGGTACCGTAAAGAAGTAGAAGTTCCATGTGCCTTTCAAGAGTTTTAAAAGTGAAGCACAACTTTTCGCTTGCTTTTTGTTGATTTAGCTGCAAGTACTATCCATATCTTTTGCACTTGAATAGCTTTGAAAACTTTTTTTCTTCCCTCCTCCCTTTTTTTTTTTTTTTTTTTTTTTAAAAAAACTAACACCTTCCCTACCCAGAAAGGGGAGAGGAAAGTTAAGGCAAATTGATGCAAATTGAAAGAGCAAGTGAAAGAGTACAGTTTAAAGCTTTTAAGGTCCTATGTAAGCACTTTGAAAAGGAGTAATAGAGGAAAACTTAGGGAGAAGTACTTAAGATTTCTTTACTACGTCTGTATCTTCTAGAAGTGGAAAACTCCCAAGCAGACGTTTTGGTTTATGAATGGTCCAGTATAGCTGTGTGATCAAGAAGTAAAATCAGGTAGTCACAGAGCTGTTTTCCACAGAATTAAACTGTTGCTGAATTTTGTTTTGCGTGAGTTGAACACTGCCTTCTCATATGTTTAGTGTTAAGAAATTCTGTGTATACACCCTTAGTAGCTTGAAAAAACATTGGTCAAGCGTGATGGTAGCTTATAATACAAACTAATGCCAGATAGTTTCAGTGTCTGTCTGTTCAAGCTAACTCTACAACCCCAATTGAAATTTTCTCAGATTCTGGATATAGTCTCTCAAAATAATGGTTATTCTTCCCAGCCCTGTTTTCACAGCCTAAATATTGGCTGACTAAAAAAGGCAGAAAAATGATGTTCTGCTGATATTTTTCAGTTTTAATTCCAAGCAGAAAAACTCATACAAAGACCCACTGATCTCAGGAAAAGCATGTCAGTATATTGGCCTGTGCACAGTAGCAGTGTTACAGTTTTAGCCTCCAGTGCATATTCACTTGATGATCTTTCATCCAGCGGTTACTAGAATCCTGGAGATTTTCTGATTTTCCTCCAGACTAAGACCCCTCCTTACCTCAGTTTGCATGTAGTTTTAACTAGACTGGCTTTCCTCTTCAGGCTAATAGTGTAATGCTTCTGATATTGTAGTGAAAATGGGCTTTTCGTAGGTGCAGTTGTATCAGCTCGTATTGTCAGATACAAAAGTTCCAGGAAAACCCACTGTACGCTGTCCTACAGAGACAAAGTTATACTTAGGCTCCATCTGGAGGTTATTGCCTAGTATGACTAACTTCAGTCTGAACCCAGTGAGCTACCTGCCTGCTTTTTACTTCTAAAATTTATTATAAACAAGAGGAGCTTAAGTATAGTGATACAGCTGGGCAGTTTGAGACCCTCCTGCTGTATCTAGTAGAAAAAAAGTTGTTTGTGAACTCATCTAGGATACTCTTTGTTCTTCAGGAGTAGGTTAATAGTCAAACTGTCATATTTCAAATTCTTTTCAAAAGAATCTACGTTAATTTGTGTTACCAGTTTGCTGGCTTAGCTGTGCCACTGAATCAGGCAAGACTCTCTCTGCAGGGCATAGACAGCTTCTATGTCTTCTTTCTTCAAAGGTTCTCAGATCTTTAGGACAGAGACATGCAAACCTGTATGTGCAATGCTAAGACTGTTTTTTAGTGGAATTACCTGTATCAGGTGTCAAATTTTAGCAGAAATATCTAGCAGTCTTTTCCTTAATTTAATTTTGCTATTCGTAAGATACCAAGAGTGAAATATATGGCCAAGTACTCAGAGAAGAACCAATCAAAAAATAATGGCATTGTTGATACACATTTAATTGTTTGCCCTCCTATCCTGCTAGCTATGTGGATTGTTAATTGATAAATATGTTGAGGGACAGGAGACGTCACTCAGTTGTGTTCATGTTTTTAGAAGGAAAATGGAGTATAGGCTCGCTGATTGTAGGCAGATTTCTGGCCAAAATGTTCCAATCTCAAAGGCAAAATAACTAAAGAGAAGAAAATAAACATTATTTTTCAGAGAGAAATAATGGGTCTTTTTAAAAATTTCAGGAATTTTTGCTCTCCTAAGAGTGATTCCTTGTTCTTTTGGGGAAAAAATTTTCATTTCGTTTCTTGCCAGAAGAAACAGTCTGTGAAGGTGAAGTTCAACCACTGATAAGTCTTTCTCATTTCTAAGTAAACGGGGGAGAAATTATATTGGTTGGAAGATAGTTTCTTTCTTGTATAAACACTTTTTCATATTTTTTTCAGTGTATACTGTACATACAATAGCTTCTTACCACTGCCCTGTATCCTTCCTCCCCGGTCTTCTAACTTTTTAGCTAGATGAGTAGCAGCTGGGCAGATGGCTGATTCAGAGCCAGCTGTGTTCATGTTGGCCATAAAATGTGCATGTGGTGATTGCAGCTGCCTTCTGCCTGATGGAATGGATATGGAATTTGTTATAATTTATTTTTTCTTTAGGGATGCATTGATTTAACTGATTTTTCTGGCTGTTGGTTTTCACAGAACTTATAAGAACTTGGATTTTTTTCTGATCTCAACTTTCTGGTCCAATTTGACTAGAAAAAATGTTAGAAAAATGTCAGAGAAATGAATACGAGGGCAATCACGTAAACCACCAGCTTTTAAGAGACAAAATCAAGAAAGATACAAATTACGTATTAAATTTTAATAAAAAGAAATAATAAAATGTCTACTTTTAATATATTTAGCAAGAAAGGCATTTGCAAAGTGACTTGCATGGGATTTTTTAACATCCCAGACTTACATGTGTGCTGTTTAAAAATAAGATATTAGAATTAATTTCATCCCTGAAATTCCAATGAATATTAATTCTATTCAACAGAGTAATTGTATGCTTAAAATCTTGAGGTTTCTATTTATGGATTTCCTGGGTCCATTCATGTGTTTATAAAGTTACAGGACACTGCAAAACTTCTTGAGATATCTCTGTCATCTAAGTAGTTTCATTTATGTGGGGACTACCTATGAAGGCCACTACTGATCAACACTTAATATCAAAACCTTATCCGTAATATTTGGTGATTTAATCGTAACAATTACCTTATATGGGAAGGATATGTAAGCAGAAGCTTATTACAGAGTGAGTGAAGGACTGTGACCCGTACATTATCTTCTCCATAACTATCTGGAAATTAAATATGAAGAATGTCACTGATTTTTACTGCTTAAATAATAAATCGTTCTATGAATATATCCTATGTGTTAATGCAAAGCTTCACTAATGTAATAAAATTCATAAATATATAAATTTTATCACATGTAGCTTTATGAATAGTAACAGTTTTTTGGTTTGAGTTAATTTTATGCACTTTCTAGCTAAATATGCTGCATATCTGAAAGAGGAAATGGAAGTACTTTTAAGTCCTCCTTGCAGACAACAAAGATCTCAGTTGAATTTTCTGGGTATAGGACTCCAAGAGGAACCTCTTTCTGATAACAGGTAATGAAATCTTTGTAGGAATAAATGCTATCATAAAATACTCTTAAATTAGTGCAAAAATAATCTTATTCTATTAAATAGTGGTTATATTCTTTTAGACAGTTGTGTTTACTTTGTACTTTGCCTTAAGAAAGCAAAACATTTTAAAGAGAGATTGCACCCTCTGTATTTTGCTCACAGAGGGCACAATCTCTATCTGTGACCTTCTTCCAGGGAACTTGAAAAAGAAACTCAGCATCCTGTTGTAGAACTCTCTTTCTCCAGGGAGGCTTAAGAGCCTAAAAATCCAGTTTCACTTTTGGAGTATGCAACAATAAGTATTTGTGGAGCAGCATCACCTACAATATTTCCAGAAGGGATACAGTGCAAATGGGTTGTACAAGTTCTGGAGAAATGCAAATGACCGTGGAAGTTACACCTTTTCTCGTTGGCATAGAAGCAGAATTGCTTTACCCTTTCTTTCTCATCTTGTTTGTGAGACTAGCTTTTGTTCTATTGCCGTAAGCAGGAAGGATTTAAATGTCTTTTGGTGGAGGGGACCACAGTCTAGAGAGAATTATTTTTCAGTACTATTTTAATTTATGAGATACATGCACAACCTTTGTGATTCCTTTTACCGCTTTCTGCTCACAGTGGTCGTAGATGAAGTGACCCTGTAGATGCACAAGAAAACTTTTCATGAATGGATGAATGAATGAGTGAATGAATAAATGAGAAGTTTGAGGAGAAAGCAGAGACTTTACAAAGTAATTTTGTATAAATCAATTGATTTTGAAATTCAATGGATAATGCTCTTAAACTTCATTCAACAAGTATTATTCATTCAACAAGTCTTGTTTTTATGTTCTTCTTAGTATTTTTATGGCAGAGCCCTCTAGAGAATACTTAGAAAGTTTGATATGGCAATCAGAGAAGTACCAGGATGATGTGAAATCTCTTTTGCTTAAAGGTAAGGCATAGGTGTTCTAACTGATGTTGAAGATTTCCACATACATGGAGGCAATATAGGGAAAAGGATAATGATGTTACTGAGCGTATCTTCTCCTCAAATCTTGAAGTTTATGTAACCAGAATAACCCACCAAAACTTGGATTATATGATTTTTTTTTTTTTTTTTTTTTTTTTTTAGTGTAGATAAAAAATTATGTATATGGCAACAAGGAAGTTAGTTGGTCATGTATCTTTCCATGGAGATAATTTGAATGATGTAAGGGATTTATTTCTTTATGAAAATGTCCAGTTCACTACTACTAATATTTTTTTTTAATGAGTACGTAAATGAAATTTAGTAATCAGACCTCTTGAACTTAACTCTTTTCTGTTAGCTATTTATCCTTAGATATTTTTTCAAATAGCTTTTATAGAAAGTAACTTGTTATAACATATAACAAGTTATATGTTAACAACACCAAAGTTGTCCCATCCCACCTGGGTCCCATCCTGTTCAACTTCTTCATCAGTGACCTGGATGAGGGGACAGAGTGCCTCCTCAGCAAGTTTGCTGGTGATACCAAGCTGGAAGGAGTGGCTGACACACCTGAGGGCTGTGCTGCCATACAGAGAGAGCTGGCCAGGCTGGAGAGCTGGGCAGAGAGGAACCTCCTGAGGTTCAACAAGGGCAAGGGCAGAGTCCTGCACCTAGGGAAGAATAACCCTAGGCACCAGTACAAGCTGGTGGCTGACCTGCTGGAGAGCAGCTCTGCAGAGAAGGTCCTGGGAGTGCTGGTGGATGACAAGTTGACCATGAGCCAGCAATGTGCCCTTATGGCCAGGAAGGCCAATGGTGTCCTTGGGTGCATTAGGAAGAATGTTGCCAGCAGGTCGAGGGAGGTGATCCTTCCCTTCTCCTCAGCCCTGGGGAGGCCTCATCTCGAGTACTGTGTCCAGTTGTGGGCTCCCCAGGACAAGAGAGACATGGAGCTACTGGAGAGAGTCCAGCGCAGGGCTACAAAGATGATCAGAGGGCTGGAGCACCTGCCCTATGAGGAAAGGCTGCGAGAGCTGGGCCTCTTCAGCCTGGGGAAGAGAAGCCTGAGGGGGGATCTTATCAATGTGTACAAGTACCTGACAGGAGGGTGTCAAGGAGATGGGGCCAAACTCTTTTCAGTTGTCTCATGTGACAGGACAAGAGGCAATGGGCAGAAATTGAAGCACAGGAAGTTCTGGCTGACCGTGAGGAGGAATTTCTTCACTGTGAGAGTGACGGAGCACTGGACCAGGCTGCCCAGAGAGGTTGTGGAATCTCCTCTGGAGATCTTCAAGGCCCACCTGGATGCAACTCTGTCTAACATGCTCTAGGTGACCCTGCTTGAGCAGGGGTTTGTACTAGATGATCTCCAGAGGTCCCTTCCAACCTTACTGATTCTATGATTTAATGATTCTGTGAAAGTACCTGTTAAGAAGGAAACTGTGTAAAAATGAAATAAGCCATACATGGTTTCTAACGGCATCAGAACACTCATCGCTTGCTTTCATTTCATGTTATTTCGCTTTGTTTTACAAGTCTCAGGATTGAGTAAATGACATGTTACATTGTCCAATTCATTTGTATATTTTTTATAGTTGAAAATGTATTAATATAGTGTGTAGAATGCATAGTAGTCTCATTACTATTTCATTTCATTTTTTTTCCTGGTAAGGATTATGTTAAGTCCTTGTAATTTTGACAGGTAAACCAATCTGTAACCTGAGAAATGCAGCTATGTATTAATAGAGCTGAAAAATTTTAACACACACACACACACATGCCCACACACATATACACACACTCAATTGAAAAAAAAAGCACACTTGCTCTAACAATGCTAGCTGCTTTGCGCTTAGGTCCATTAATGGACACTGAGTTGCTAATGGAATTATAACCAAGGTATATATCTAGTATGTCACAAGTACCTTGGGGCTTTCTTTTTCAAAATCGCATTCTGTTTTTGTGTTTCTCAAATACTAATGTTATTTATTGATTTCTCTTTTTTAGAGCGTCAGACTAGTAAACTTACTTGTCAGCATCATTCGCTTGCAGAACTGAAAGAACTACTGTCTGTTGACATAGAAACACCAATGTTTAGCTCACTGGAAGTGGACTGGTGGTTTCACTTAGGATTAAGTCCAGTCTCCTTAGAGACTTTGGAGCAATTAAGTCTGAATTCGAGTAGTACAAACAGTTGTTCTCCTGCGGAAGCAGAAACATTCTCACTGTTTACAGCATATCAGCTACACTGTAAGTATGGCGGGGGGTAGGGATTCCAAGAAGTTTTAGTTATTAAAAGGCAAGGATAGGTACTTCAACAGAAAGCTGCACAGTGACAGTCACATACTTCCTAGAAGGTAGGTATGAAGATTCCTTATTCTCAAGAGTAAAATGTATTATAACAATATAAAGCTAGAGCAAATATAAAGGACAAAAACCTGTGTTTTAATTACATATGGAGTTACACTTTTTAATACAATGACCACACATTTCCAAAAAAAGTTTCCGCCCGCATATATATTAACAAAATAGTCTCATACAGAAAGATCCTAGGTGAACAGTAACTACGTGTTCAAATTTTTCATATTGTTCTTGTTGACTGATCACACTATATCACTGACTATTTTGATAAAGCAGACATTCATGTTGTCTTATATGCTCAAAGGCTAGTGGCGAGAATGTGCTACAATGAAGATTATAGATATTATTCATTTTTTTTAATTATGATTTAAAAGATTTTAACCACTTCAGAATTTCTAATGGGCCGCAATACATACTTACTCTCAAGCTTCAACAGGAAATACTAAAAGATTTTTCAAATTTTATTAGAATAACTTCAGCCTGGCTGCAATGCACAGATCATTTCTATAGAACACCAAGGACTGACAGATTGCAATTTCAGAAATGTAGCACTACTGTGCTACTCTCACGGAAGAACATTGCCACTTAACTGCTACATACTGGAAAGTATTTAGATACATGTATACATAGATAACATGGATATGTAGCAGCAACACAAAAGGTTACAGTTCTAGTAGAGAACATCTTTAGAAGGCAGTGATTGCATGCCTTATTTCTTCTTTTTTTCCTGTAAGAATGTTTCTGTTAAGCATTTAACCATTAATTAATTAATTAATTAACCAAACTCCTTTCTTAGGAAGATAAAAACAATATATACAAAGAGATGGTGAAAATTTTTCAAACCAGTAGTGTGGCCTTCTGTTTTCTCAGCATTGTAGATTTTGACTTGTGAACAATCAGTGCAAATGTTCTAAAAGTAGGTTTGAACAATCTGAGAAGGCAGAAAGAAGAAATGAAACAAAACTTTCTCTATAATCAATCCAAAATAGTATACTCCAACCAGCAAAGAAAACCATGTTGCAATGCAGAAATCAAATTTTGTCTTTTAGGGTGGCTTGAAGAGCAGAATTCCATGGCAAACTGGGAATTGCTTTCTGCTGGAAAACATCAGTTGGACAAAATAACCAAACTTTGCATGTCACCTGAGACTAACAGGCAGCACTTTTCCCAGCATGTGAGTGCTGCATCTTCTGTCAAAATGCACAGCTCAAGTACATCTGTAGAAGAGCTTACTGGAGACAGTATACAAATTACTAATGTAGAAGAACCTATTTATTTCTTAAACCAAGAAAAGAAAATGCCCCGATCTCCTGAATCAGTTGGCTGTAAAGATGCATCTTTCAAACAAGATAATTCACCTAGGAGCCAGAAACCATCAGCAGTTGCCCTAGCTACAACACGGGATACTGATGATTCTGATCTTCTGAGCAGCTTTATCATGCTGAGATCTAAACATATGTTCACTCAAATGGAGAAGAAAAATGACATAAATAGTCCTGAAAAGGGTATGTGAACCAGTTTATTATGGCATAATTCCAGTTAAGGCAATGATAAAATTTTTATGGTCTTTTGTGTGGCCAGATTTTCATCTAAGGATCATACTTACAGGTTTTTTTTTACTTTAGGTATTTTAGTTAGTTTGCTTGTCTGTTTTAATAACATACGCATATGAGTTTAGTCTTGTTCTGAAAAGCAGCTCTAAATGGTACTTTGTTACTCTAGGAAATCGGTTCTGTTCACGTGTTCTGAATCAGATCTCCTGACTTTCATGGAAAAAGAGTAGTTATCAATTGCTTTTGACTCTTAGCATTGTATAAGCATCATAGACTAGAGAGCGAGCAAAGATTATATTTCTTCACTAAAAAGAGCTGTTTTAGCCTTTTATCCTGCTGAAAACTCCATCAAAAAATGGGACAGAATGGGTGTTAAAGAAAACAATGTTGTTTGCATGCTTAATGTCATTGATAGCAATGTTTATGAAGTAGGCCCAGGCTTCTCAGGTTGAGCATTGCAGAATGGAAAATAAGAATGGGGAAAAAGAAATAGAAGATTTCTAAGAATATTCTTCTTAGTAGAAAAATACTTACTAACATAAAAAGGTATATTCACAAAATCACAGGATGGCTGAAGTTGGAAGCAACCTCTGGAGGTCATCTAGTCCAACCCCTCTGCCCAAGCAGGGCCACTTAGAGCATGTTACACAGGATCACATCCAGGCAGATTTTGAATGTCTCCAAGGATTCAGACTCAACCTCTCTGGGCAACCTGTTCAGTCATCCTCACAGTAAAGAAGTTTATCCTCGTGTTTGGACAGAACTTCCTATTGCTGGCAATACTGGGAGGGGTCTGGCCCCATTCTCTTTACACCCGCTCTTGAGATACTTACACACATTGATAAGATCTCCGTAAGTCTTCTCTATTCCAGACTGAACAATGCCAGCACTCTCAGCCTTTTTTTCATATGAGAGATACTCAAGTCCCTTAATCACCTTAGTAGTCCTTTGCTGGACTCACTCCAGTAGCTCCCTCTCTTTTTTATATTGAGGAGCTCAGAATTGGACACAATACTGCAGATGTGGCCTCATCAGGGCTGAGTAGAGGGAAGGAATCACCTCCCTCGATATGCTGGCAATGCCTTTCCTCCAGCAGCTCAGGATACGATTGGCCTCCTTTGCTTCAAGGACACATTGCTGACTGGTGGTCAGCTTGTTCACCAGGGCTCCCAGGTCCTTCTCCGCAAAGGTGCTTTCCAGCAGATCAGCCCCTAACCTGTAGTGGTGCGTGGGGTTATTCCTCCAAGGCGCAAGACCCTGCACTTGCCTTTGTTGAATCTCAGGAGGTTCCTCTGCGCCCAACTCTCCAGCCTGTCCATGTCTCGCTGAATGGCAGCACAGCCCTCAGGTATCTTAGCCACTGCTCCCAGTTTGGGATCATCAGCAAACTTGCTGAGGAGGCACGCTGTCCCTTCTTTCATGTCATAATAGTGAATTTGTACAGAAATATACAAATGTATACACAAGTATAAAAGAAGTATAAATATATTAAGTATATATATATGTATGTATGTAAGTGTATTAAGTATAACAGAAAATACAATGCAAATATAAATATAATAAAATATTTGATGCAATAAAATAACAAAATATTGAGAGACATGTCATTTCTAAATTTACTGTCCATGGTAAAGTTGTATTTAAAAAATTTTGGCATGGCTTGGACTTCATATAGCAAAATTTTTGACAATTATTTTTGTCTGTTTGAGGTATATGCTCCAGCATAAAAAGAATTTGTTACATAAAAATTTTCAGCAGTACTTTGGCTTCAGTATAACTGTGTTCTTATATAATCTTATTTAACAAATTATTTCTGGGTAAAATTCATCTGCTACTGATGCTCATAGACATGAAAAATCTTCCATGGCTTCAGAAAGTAACTATCCTGCTTTTTAAAGATCAAGATATCTGAACTGAAGACTTATGTTACCATTTAGTGAGCTCTGAGCAGAACTTCATCTCCTAAAAGGAAAACTACAAATGTATTAAAAGGCAAACTGTCCACGTTGCATTTAAAAATAAAAGGCAAATAGGCTTGTGGAGGTTTAAGCAAGTTAAATGTAGTATTAAAAAAAAATAAGTTTACAGGTGGACCCCACTGCATATCAGTGATGTCTGGTATGTAGAGAACACATTCAAATGTATAGCTCTTTGCACAGTGATGTAATCATGTATTTTATTTCATGTATTTTATATTCTTTGAAAGAATTAATAATTCTTATAAAGGGTGGTTCTAAAATTAATTGAAGAAAAGAAATTACAATATTGCTTCTCAGACTTTTTTTTTTTTTACTTTATTTTTTAAAAGATATCATTCTGCATAATATAGTTCAGAAAATATAAAGGAGAAATGTACTAAAAATAATTTATTGACCCAATTTTGAACCCTGTATAGCTTTTCAAAATCAAGAAGGCTTTTTAACTTAAACTAAAAAAAAAGTTGAGATTATGTTTTTCTTCTGTCAGTTTGTTTACTGAGGAAACTGGAGTTCGCAGCTAAAAATAGTAATGTTTCAGAGCTACCTATCCTGCCACTGTCCCTCTCTGAAATAAAGAAGTAGAGCTGCCAAAGGCATCTTTATGGGAAAAAGCTATAGCTGGTGAATACATATTTATAAGGAAGAAGGGAGCAAGCTGTTGATATACTAGGGAGTTGCGAAAGAGCTGTAAGAAGTGAGAACAGGTTCTTTTCAATATGCAGTTTCCTTCTTTTATCTTTTCTGCCGTTTGCAGCTTCCATGTTCTTTCTGGGTCACTCCTGATATCTAAAATTTTCTACGCGTACCACTGATACATTTTTCTTAGTTTGATCGAGCTCATTATAGTTAGTACCAGCTTACTGGCTCTCAGGCATGTTTTCTCTATATATTAAGTCATATGAGTTTCACTATAGAGCTATACTGTTGAGCCGTAGTAACAGTTCCTTAATAGCTCCTTTTCCTGCTCTGTGCCTTTGGCCAAAGAAAGAGGAGGCTAATAACATGAATTCTTGGGAAACATCATCTACCCTCTGAATCATAGTTATAAGAGTATACAAACATATGACAGTAAAGAAGTAAGTTCATGAAAAGAATTGTAATATGTGCCATTGAAATTACTTCATTTGAAAAGTTATTTGCATAGTCACATGTGAAAGAGTTTTCTTATTAATTGAGTTGTTCTTGTGATACCTGTATATAAATGTTCACCTATATTTTAATGATTTAGTACTGCAGCTTGAAGAAGAGCATTTGCATGCTCAGAAAGAGGACAGTTCTGTTTGCAAGACTGTAACAACAGAAAAAACAGAACAGGAAGATGAAGACAGCATCACAGTCAATATTCAAGCATCAGGTATACAGCATATCCAGAATTTTTATATTAGCATTGTAGTAAAATAGAATTTTATATTAAATCATGTCCACTCACACAAAACAAATGTGGAAATTGTTAGGCTTAGTATCTGTTGCTTATGACCGAAAACATTCAAAATAGATGTATATTGGTTTTTATACAGATCATATGCAGACTAAAAAATACTGCCATTGAGTTATGCCCAAACTGAATCACCTAACATGAAGTCTTTTCATACCGATTTGTTCCTCCACATTATTAATTTGCATTTTTTCTCTGGCTGCCTAAATGAGAAAAAGAGAGATGGCAGGAGAATAACAGTGATTTTAGTAGGGAATCTTTAAAACAGTAACAATCCAATGTGACTTTATTCAGTAGGTAACTGCACATTACCCAGTGAACTCTTGCCTCTGTACTTTTCACAGTATTATATCAAGAAATATGCACTCAGAGTGGTAAGTTTTGCATTTTGGGGCGGTATAAATGGTGGAGAAGTACCTAGAAGGTGTTCATCCATGGTATTTTACAATTTTACAGGCCTAATGCCAGCACACCCAGTACAAGAAAGTTTTAGGCCTAGTATAGATTGGTTTTGTTGGAAATACATTCGCATTATACATTTGCTTAAGGGGAGTCTCCTTCACACAGTCAGTAAAAGACAGGAGCACTGTTTTCATCCATTTCCAATTGTGAAATGGGTTTATAAAATATCATGTAATAGCTGCAAATTTACTTTTTAATGATTGTTTCTATGCTTTGGGGAACAAGGCTCCTTTAATGCAACTGAAAAAAAAAAAAAAAAAAAAAAAAAAAAAAAAAAAAAGCTTTTCAGCAGTCAAAAAGTAACATTTTGCAAAGATAGTATTTAATAGGCTTGAATGTTATATGACTAACCTTGAAATGAAGGACCCATCACAGCCTTGCACATGAAGTAAAGAAATCTTTCTCAAAAACAAGCTGTAGACAAAACAGAGGTTAGAAACCTTCACACAGGCATTTTTCTTAGCAATAGAACAGTAAAGATATGTGACTAGAAATATGCTTTGAAAAGAAAATGATACATTAATACAGCAATGCTTCCAAAATGCTATAGCATTTCTGACCTAATTCAAGAAGGGATGAAAATCTGGAGGTAATTATATGCACCTTTTCTTAAGAATGCTTAAAAATATGAGCTAATTAATTAAGCATGTTCTTAGGAAATAGTGCAATGACTAAGTGAATTCAAACTGGATGACTGTATAGGTCAGTTGTTGGATATTAAAAAAAAAAAAAGTATATCCTTGAAAATGAAGAATCATAGAGTTCTGATCTTACTGACATGATGAACTTAGCTATAATGGTGAGTACATTAAAAAGTTGATGCGGAGGAGTTTCACCTATTTCCCTGAGGAAAAGAACATCCTTTTCTACTCATTCGGCATTAAAGGCTTTGTCACTTCGTTGTCTTGGATTCTAATAGCAAAAAACTCAGTTTTGATTTAGAAGGAATAACAAAATACCCACTCAGAAGCTGTTAAGAACTGCTAGCATGAAAGAATGATGAGACAATGAGCTTGGCTGATTTAGCCTGGCTAAACAAAGACATTAGAAGTTCAATATCAGTGAAGGAGAAGAGCTTTTGAAGTCTGTTACAGAAACAAATGGGTATCAAATGGACTAAAAATAAGTTTAACTACAAAATAGAACAAGCTTGTAAAACAAAGAGGTAGTAGAGTCTTAGTGGGAGTTTCAAGGGTAGAAAATTACAACTTTTAAAAATGAAGTTTAATCACTTTATGGAATCAATAGAATAATGCAACTGTACATTTTAAGGAATGGCTTAATTCTGTGACAGGCAGCTCCCTGTGAGCGTCTGTTTTTCTATTTAAGTAACAGCTTTTACAAAGAAGAAGGTGCCCCTTGCAATTTGCCAGGCCTTTTTTGTCCAGTGATGTATTTTTGTCCAATAATAGTATGAAAATCCAGACTCTGTTGCAATGTTTTCTTTATTGTATTACCAGAAAGCCAGTGCCAAGCATACTGTCTCTTGGAAGCTGCTGCTGCACCCATTCTGAAAGATTTGACACATCTAGGCATACTTGCAGCTGTAAATTGGAGCTTTATCAATATTAAATTTGACCACACAAGATTTTTCTTAAAACAGCAGGAGAAAGTGATAAGTGATCACTTTAAAGAAGGTATGTTTGTAGAAAATCTGGATGGATTTATGGAATTACAGGTTTAGCTGGTAACACATGTTTCAAGGTGTTTGATAAATTAATGATAAGCTTTCAGCAGTGTGTCATATGGGTATACAATAATTGATTGGTTCTTTTACTTCCAAAATAATTTGTTCCCATAATACTACATTTATTAACATAAATATTACAAAAAGTGTTGAATTTCTAAGAAACGTTTAGATAAATGTTGCTCATACATCAAACAGTGTTTAAATAGTATTTTTTTTTCATGCTAGAATTTAAAACAAAAAGCTCTACCTGTGTTTTTGTTACTTCCTCCTGTTTAATAGTTACTTTTTGTCATATCTGCATGATTGCAGGGAAAATAAATGAAAAATGCTAAGCCTGGGTTAGAAAAGAGGAGAATATCATTTATTTAGTTTCTTTCCAACCTTATTTTTCTCCTGTCTGGCCTGTGCAAACCTTACAGAAGAAAAAGAAGAATTTTCTGTCTGGAAGATTTGTAGAAACAGAGAGATGAAGAAGATGCTGACATATCCAGGCCATTTCTAATGAATATTTTTATAAATGTGCAGAAAAGTCCACAAACTTCCATATTTTAAACTACTTGCGTTGTATCCAGTATAATTCCTCCTCACTTTGAAGATTTTTTTTTTCTTTCTTACTACCTCAATGAACTTAAAAAACAATTGTTCACAGCCTGATTATGATGTATTAGAAGACTATTATTCCTCTGTTGGTCTTTTACACTGAACATCACCAAGTTCTCCAGTCTTTCTTCATAAAACATGTTTTCTTACTGTCTTGTTGTTTTCATTCCAAATGTTCTGTATTCTGTACTTGATTTTTAAATATTTATGGCAAGTGGTGACAAGAATTGAACACAGTCCTTCAGCTTTAGCACCATCACTGATACAGAGGAGCAATCACTTCCTTTGTTTTGGTACAACATAGCACCAAGGTCTTTGTCTGTTTCTCACTAATTCTTCCAAATTTATACTTAAAAAAGTTTGATTTTTCCTTCCTGAGTGCTTCACATGTCTTTTTGAACTAGAAGCTATATTAATCATAGTACACAAAAGGGTTTATTCAGGGTTAGCTAACATTTCTCTGAGTAATCCTTAATCAGCTCTAGTCATTTATCTTCCCCAATTTTTTTTTTAGTATCCTGAAATGTACTTTCTTTTCTTAAGTCCACTTAGTCCACAGCATTCACATCTTTCCTTTCTTAGATAATAGCAGATAATAACAGATACTAACACTAGATAGTAAGATAATAACACTACCTCATGATTGCTCTTGTCCAAAATGCCTTCCTTCTGCGGAGTAGTAATTCCTCTCTGTTTAGTAAGATCCTTGCATGTTTGTTCAGAATGGGTATAGAATACCCTGTATCCCATAAATTGTTTTATTTACTCAAAGAATGTAAGACATCCTCCAAATATACCTTCTCAAAGTTTATTAAGATTCTCATCAGGAAACACAAATTAGGAGTGGGAAAGGTGATTCCATAAGTAAACACTTGGATCATTGGAGGAAAATAGGAATGGTACATGTGAAAACTAACCGGATCCAAACCACCTCCTATAAAAAGTGTAGATTTACAATTTATAGTTTAAATTTCAATGAAAAGGTTCTGTGAAATATGAGGTTGACATTGTTTTAAAATTGCTTATTAGTTAGCAAAGAGTCTCATTTGGTTTCTTGGGAAGAGTTCTGTAATGTTTGGAAAATTGGTTAGAAGGAGTGATGATGTCAGTGAAAATTTTAGTGATTTGCTTTGTTAGGTGGAGAAATAGTAACATGAACAGCTGGGCTTATAGGGAGGGCCTAAAGGACAGGTGGCTCATCCATTTCCATCCATATTTGAAGTTTCCGTTCCTGAAATCCATGCATTACTGGGGATTCACTGGCAGACCTACTGGAACTGTTATCCACTCCTCCAGCAAACATTGTCTATCTCTACACACCTCTCAAAAACACCCCCATGTTTGCTACTTGCTCTAGGTCAAATGACAAGGGAAAGGTTCTGCCATTTCATAGTCACTTGCCATCATTATCACCTCTGTCCTTCCAAGTTTATAGCTGCTTAATTGTGCTTAAATAAATTCTAAAATATCGAGATCTTCTTTTAAGATGCTTACATATGTATAGCATAATTTTTGAAATTTTATATGGACCACGCCTGTTTCTTCTATTTATAAAGGTAAAATAGATGAGAAAGAGACCATGCTGTTCAGACATGCTGCTCTAGTACATCTGTTGGTGACCGTTCGAGACCTTCTTTTAACATGTGGCTTGGACACAGCATTAGGTTTGTTTTTTAAAGTGAAAAGTACTACCTAGAATCCAAATGCTTGGTGTGCATTCTGCAGTTATTCCTTCATGTTTGTAGGCTGTGATTATTTGTCATCAGTAAACCCCCAGCATAGCTTCAGTATGTTTTCCAGACCCCTTTGTTTCCCTTTTTCTGTTCTATCTTAGATGTGAATTCACTACAAATTGTGTGTTGGTAGTGGGTGTGCTCACTTCACTGTTTATGTTTTCACTTGGATCTGCCTAAGAAACATTCATGGGAACTTCATCCACACACATAATGTGTTTTTCACTGTCTCTCAGAAAGACAAATTTATGTTGGAATCTCTGTCTGGAAACTGAGAATCATGAAAAAATGACAGGCCCTCATTTTCACAATCCACCCACTGAGTGGGTGGAACAATTTCTACCTAAAAATATTCATAGACTACTTGACGATGAATTATTTAGAACTGAGAGCATTTTAAGCAAAATATGAAATACTACTTAACACATCTTGGGGATAAGGTTTTTGAAGTTCGAGTTTAATTCTTATCATTAGGCTCACACCAAAGCTTTTTTGAGCTTTCTGCTATTAAGTTTAATCAGATTTGAGTTAACAAAATTTTTAGCAACTGATTTTACACCTGAAATTGGAATATTATGCTTGTCAAATATGTATATTGTGAATTTTCACGTAGATGTATCAGAATAAATTCATAAGGTATAAAGTCAGCTTTTATGAATGCCCTGGGAAAGTTAGACTCCCTCTGTATTTATGGAAGGAAATAAGGCACACTAGACGACGGCATTTCAGAGCACCTAACATTAGTCTCTCTGAATTATCCCTTGAAGGAGGATTTTTTTTAAATTGACTTAAAATGGAAAATATTTGTAGTAAACTGAAGCGGAGGGATGCGGGAAGAAGATTTTATATTTACTTAAGTATTTCTAGTCATAAAAGTATGGGAAGAAAAATGTATATAAATATGAGAATAAAGTTCTCAGCAGAAGTTTTTTCTGAGATAACCTTTAACAAACTAGCAGGATGGTAGGGAGACAAAGGAGCAGTTCCTTCTCGGCAGTTAGCAATTGTGCTTTAGCCAGAGCATTCCTACATGTTGTTTCATGATTACACAACACCTGTCCATCCAGATCCCAGAGATACCTGCCACAGGAAACTTTACACAACTAAAAATGATCTGAGAAAAATTTTTAAAAAATCACCCAGATACTGAGTAAACAAATTCTGAGATATCCTTTAGTCCTCTTATGTTGTGATGTTATGCTAAAATTCAGTGTACGTATGTTTTAGATACGTATTTTGTTTACACATTTTCAAATGTCCCAGGCATTGTTCTCTGTTTATACAGCAAACACATCATTCAGGGATATCTATCTGTTAAGAAGTAGTTGTGATAGTATGAACAGACTACTGAAAGCCACAAGTGAAGTAAAGTTTTTGAGAATGGGGAATATAAAGTTGTAATTTAGCATAAGCCCTATGGAATTAGTTAAGTGTAAGCATAATTTTGGTATCTGCAGCTCTAGAATGTGATGTTCTGTGACCTGGGCTCCTACAGCAGATATTGTAGGAGCTACAGCAATTTTCTAAAGGTCACTTATGCAGCTAATTAAAAATAGTGTTCTTGCATGTTGGTTAGTCATCAAATTTTCAGCTTTTCTGTGTGAGTTACCTTCACGTAAATTTTAGCTTGAAATGTAGGTTAGATAGAAATCTTGGCAAATATCTTTTGTTACTACAATTACTTTCTTTTTCTTTTTGATGCTTTATTAACAGGATATTTGTCCAAGGCAAAGGATATCTATAAAAACGTCTTAGAATCCTGTTTGGATAAAATTTGGAGGCAGTTGAAGATTGTACAGTACAGCAGCCAGAAAAAGCATGAAACCAATCCCAAAATAACAGAGCTTCGGTGTCAAATGCTAAATTGCATGCAAAGTGGTAGAGAAGAATGCAGTGTTAAGGTTAACAATGTAAACACATTTTCTAAGCAAACAAAACTGTGCCAAACTATAGCAATAACTATCAAACCAATTTCTTTCAACGAGGGCTGGTTTATGGAAGACAGTCTTATAATTAGCTTTCTAATTCACACTGTCTATTAAATCTGGGTAACATAAAGTTTAGGACCTCTTTTAGGAGCAACACAGATTTGTGCTTCATGGGCTCTCCCTTGCTGGAAGAGTGAAATAACTTACATAAGGTTTTAACATTGCAAGGATCTCATAGTATTGCAGGTGTTTTTTGTCATTAAGTATACTGTACCACATCGCTTTTTGGAAGTTAAAACTTCCCATTTGAAGGCCTCAATCTTCTTCTCATGCAAAGAAATCTAGAAACAAGTAAAGATTGTGTACTTGTGCACGCACAGAGTGGAATGTATGCATGATCCCACCTAGACAGCTCTGCTTGACCTCTGTATCAGACTAATTTCCTGACGTTATATAAAAGGCATACTCATAAAAGGTAGTTATAGCATTGAAAATAGAGTTGTCAAGGAAATTCAAGTTATCTAGAGGTATCTTTTTTTCCTGAATATGTGACCGTTTTAGATGATACTGTGTGGTACAAAACGCCATTTGCCGTGGCAGCTTGTTTATTATTTCATTTATAGATTATTTATCACATAATGAAAAAAGAGGAAATATATGTTTTCTTAAATGTGCTGTTTGCAATAGAATTTATACTGCTGAACACTCAGACAAAAATTCTACTTGCATGAATTAGAGTTCCTTTCCATGCTTCCCTTTCTGGAGCTTTCTTCTTCTTTACTTTCCGTTAAAAGAGTTGCACTAAGAGCTTTGGACACATTTTGATATAATTTTCCTGAAAAGAAAAATAGAAGAGCTTACTGTACATCCTTTTGCAAGTTAAAATGAAAATGAAGCAGCCAAAGCAAAATGCTGTTGATTGTTTTTGTTGTCAGCCTCTCAGTACCCCCTCCAAGTTGCCTTTAGCATTATTTGCTTCATCTTTAGAGAGCAACCCATTTTGCTTTCTCATACTAGGGTATGCTGTACTAAGGGACATAGGACAACTTTACCATCTGCATTTCAGCCTAATGATAATTTTCTTTTGCTTCTAAACCCTGCTAGATCTGATTTTGAAAAACATGTAACTCTCCTCAGTTTTGGCCTGCTTACGTGATTTAAACCAGGTCATACATGTGTACTTAGGCAGTCTAAGAGTATATATAAATTTATTCATGATTTTAAGAGTGTGCATTATTCACTTATATTCAGAGACAGAATTCAATGACTCAGAAGAGACAGAAGGAATATTCCTGCTTTAATGAGAAGTAAAAATTGCATTAGATAAGCCATTTTCTGTTCTATCGCATCACATCAGCCTTAGTTAATGTGATGTGAAATATGATAATCTGGTTATACTTTTATTAGCCAAAATTTGCATTGATGCAGGATTATAATGGGAAGTTGCCTTGCAAGCAAAAAAGTTGCCAACAGAATGGAATAAACGTATTTGAAGTAAGCTTCTGGGCTTTACTTTTTATTTCATTATTATTTGTACACATTGTTATGTAGAAAAAGAATATCACTAAAATATCGTCTAGCTCACAAGGGGAGATAATAAGTACAATGGTGGATGGTACATGAAAAAGCAGGTTGGAATTTTAAAATGCAGCTGTTCAAAACTTCTGCTTTAAAGAGAGCAAATGGTTTGCCAGGTGTCTGTTCTGTGTACCTACATACGAAAATAGATGCCTGCTTTAACCTTGTCACACAGACTGATACCCAGAAGTTCTTCTGTGACAAGGTCTAGCATAGTGTTAACATTTACATAAATAATTTTATTGTGTTTAAAAGTCTTAGAAGTCATGTGCCTTCTTAAACATCTGCTCCATGGCATGTACCATGAAACGGGCCTATAAAATGGCATAGATGGTTCAAATATTATCCTATTTGAAACAGAAGATATGGTGCAGAAGATACCTGCTTCTTTACATAGTGTGATAATGTAGCACAAGTTCAGTTTGTGTCGTTTGAATTGTTGGACGAGTAAGTTCTTTCCCACTAGCAATTCTTTTAAAAAGTATCTGCAATTTGTTAGATTGTAATTCTTTTCAAATTTTTCATCTTCAGCAGTAAGAAGAAAAACAATCTTTAACAATCTTTAGCAGTGCACTCAGTGCAATTCAGTGCACTCCATTTACAATACGGAAAATCTTGCCAGTTAGCTCAGCAGTACATCTAGTACCTTCCTCCAGTTCACTACCATCTTGCAGGCTAAATTTCTGATGTCTTCTAAATTTATGTCCATAAAGGTATCAGATTGGTCTGAAAATCTTATCCTTTCCCATAATCACTTTACTGGAACAGTAATCTCCCTAATGTGACAGCAATAATGTGGTATAATGTCTTTAGAAAAATATCTTGTTCTTGAATTCAGGTACTGATGTCTTTTGTAGTGTCATTTCTGCAACTCTTGTAGTAATATCACATATACACTTATTATTTTTCTGAATATTCTTAAGTTTATATTTTTTCTCACTGCTAAGTCAGTCTTGTATTTTATATGCAAAGGAGGAAGAAAGATATATGTGCACTGAAAGTACAATTTTTATAGCACTAGTTTCATTTACTTGCCTACTTTCAGATACTAATCATAACAAGAATGGATTCGGATAGAGAAAAAGCTGCCCTAATTCACGATTTGTCTACAGTGGAAGGTAAATTATGTTTTTCACATGTGTTTTTGAAAGATGAGAAAAGTGTTTTTCATTCTGTGTTTCACTGCATTCCTGCTTATGTGTTTTTCTCGTGTGTCACTCGTTTTCCTCAAGGACCTTTCTATTTACTTTTCTAACTGTTTTCTGTCTCCTGACTCTTCCATCTTCCTTTTCTTCCTTCTTACCATTTTAGTTTCCCTTGATTAAGAGTATGATGTCTTGTCTTGCAAGAGCAATGATAGCTCATCTGTTAAGTCAAGAGATTTATTTAACAGAACAAATAGGAGGTGTGGACAGTCCATTGCCTAATTGTAATTGCATCAGTTCTCTCAGTCTGTTGTCCCCCTTTTTTTTGCTGAGCAATAGTCATAATTTTTATTCTTTAAATATTTCCTAACAGCAGTACAAGGCAAATTCAGAACGCTTAACTAGGCTTCCTAACATAAAATCCTAACTGAGTAGTAGATGCATGTCATGATTCCCCTTAGACATCTATTTCTAATCTTGTTTGTTAATTTGTTCAATGTGTAAGCATAAGCTGTACCAGTCTACTAAACTCAGAAAGGTTTCCTGTTTCCCAGGCCTGCTAAGCCAACCAACACTTAGACCAGTTGATCATTTTATCAATAAGTAATTTTTCTACTAGCTTTTTCAATGTCAGGGATTCAGCTGACAGAACAAACAAGTTTCAGTAAGATTATTATTTGAGCCTGTATTTATGCCTAATGAAGCCTGCTGACTCTTTCCTTCATAGTTGTTTTTTAAAACCATTTTTATAGATCCTGCTTGACTGAGCCTTATCAACAACGTCATATGCTGTATTGTTCTTTTCCTTTCAAAATAAGGTTAAATTTCTTGTACTCTTAAAAGATAGATATCTTATCTTTTAGAATGTTTTGAAAGGAAGAGGCATGTTTGCAATACTATCACTAATTATAAAAATATTTAGTGAAAATTATTTGGTTTGTTTTAACATTTTAAGACTTGGTTATGAACACAGATCAAGCCAGCTAACTAAACTTTTGAAGAGAGGCATTTGTGTTTCTCAAATACTGCCTATTAGCTGCATCTTCCAGGCATACTTTTGTAACTTGAACTATACAAGCAATGTAAAGGAACTTAAAAGATCAACTTAAAGGGACAAAAAATGCTTCATTTTGCACTAGCCTTTGATTTCCCATTTAAAGTTGTTCAGAAATATTACTTGAGTACAAACTGGTTTAGTCTTAGTTCTTCCTTAGGCTCAAAAATAGAAGTCTCCAAATCATTGCAGTTGCCTGTGCAATACAAACTGAAATTATGTAGGACTTTTTCAAGACAGACAATGTAACTCATAGAATTTAAATATTCTATGTTATTCCACATTTATTGCTTATTGGTATGCTTTGATTTATGCCAGCAAAAGCTCACTTATTTGACTAAGGCTTTAATTCTTTTTATGCAGGTTTAAAAGCCATAGATTTGAATACTGAGAAAAAAGGAGCCTTTTTAGGTTATAAAGATATCATGAATAGGTAAGTTAAATTCCTGATTTTTGAGGATGTAGAGCGAAGCTAACTTTAGTGAAACTTCTTTTCATTTCCATGCAAGTGTCCTGTCTAGAGTAAAAATTTCAGAATATGGAGCTAAAACTCCATTCTGAAAGGTAAGAAATTTGGCCAAACTCAATTAAAATGCTTAGATGTAGGACTGACAGGAATTTCTGCTTCTATCAATCCTAAGTATTTTAGAAAGACTCCTTAATGAGAAAAAAAGGCTATGGCATTGTGATAACACCAGATTATGAAATTACAGGAAAATATGAGCATTTAAGGTAGAGAATAGGAGTGGGAAGGGAAAGTAAAAAAGGAAATTACAGTTTTTAAATTCAGGAAAGGTACCTTCTCTTTTGTGAATAGGCTTTAAACAATGACACTTCTTCAAAATAAAAATATGTTGATTTTGTTCTGTGGGTAGTTATACATGAACATAATTTTCTTAATTTTTTTTTTTTCTTTTAAGCCTCAGTAGATACTCCTGTCTGATTGTACATAATCAGCATATAGGAGCAGATTTCCCTTGGACACACTTCTCATTAGTGATGGAATATGATTACTGTGAGAACTCTTGCTGGAAAAATCTATGCAAAAATCTGAATATTACTTACATGACTTTTAAAACCATCCTCCCTGAAACAATACTAATGGGTAAGTGCTCTCCAGAATTGCAATAATACATAAACAGTTGGTCTGGGATCTGAAAGCAAAGCATTTCATATTGTCTAAAATAGTTAATTCATGTGTCTGCAGAAAGGAATGGGTAACAAATTCTGAACGCTAACAGAAGGCTAAGCAAACTGAACTAGTTTATCTCTTGAACTGTACAGCAAGATAGGAAGGGGCTTTTCTTGTGGGGTGAGCTTTGTTTTGGCTGAGAGGTAGTAGTAAAGGTTGGTGATCTTTTACAAAAGTCTTAGTAAGTTTTTTACAGTTGATGCAAGCTGTATCCACCCTCCTCGTTATAAGGGAAAGTTGCTGCAGATCCGAAGGAATAAAAGTTACAGCTTAACCTGAAGTGCCTTATTCATAGAAAGCATAAAATTGAAGCTTTTTTTATAGGAATGAAAAAGAAGCTGCTTTTTAAAAGATATATCCTTAATGAAGTGGGTGTATCTTTGAAAATATATTTTTTAATTTTCTGCTTATGAAATTACTACCTTACATATACAAACTGTTTTAGGGGATCACTGTGGTTCCTTTCTTCTGGAAGTGCAGATTCCCTACATATTTCTGACATCTGAAGGACTTGTTAACATGCCAGGTATCCTTCAGCTTTTGGAATCAGAGTGAGTGAAAATGACCTATTTAATTATAATGAATAGTTATTTTCCCTTTTCCAGGACGTGCATCATCTATTTGGCTATAAGGTGTCTACATGTTACTACAATTATAGGATTAACATTGCAAGAGACAACAAGTTCTTATACTGAAACTGATAGCTTAATTCTGTTGGTTCACATTCTGCAGAGCAGAATAGGTCAATTTGTTAATTATAATGATGAGCTGGAACCTTTAACCAAAACAACTTTTTAAATTATCTATCTTTCCCCAAAAATAACAATTTGGACCCAAAATATTTTGCCTTGAATAATTCTTTGTGCTTGGAAGAGTTTGTATTGTCAGTTTGGTTTTAATTCTTTTTTTTAATTTTAAGATCAGTGCTCTGCTAAAAAAAATACAAACTGAAGCAGTCTCATTTTCTGATCCTACATGTATTTCAGGAAAGGATAAGTTAAAAAGAAAAACTACTTTATATGTAAAAGATTTACTATTAACTTAATCTTGAATAATCCTTCAACTTGTACAAAAATTTCATGTTTGAAAATTTTTTGCACATGTGCATTATTTCCTTTGACATCATTTTCTTGTATTTTGCTTTCTTAAGAGTAAACACCTATTAAAAGTACCTTTTATCATGAAAGAAAAAGAGAACTAGAGGATGTAGCAGTTTTGCCAAACAGTGTCAGAGATGTAGATGGTTGATTTCACCAGGTTGCTGAAGAGACTTGCCGTTATGGATGTTCGTTGTATCCTACAGTCAGCTGTGAAGCCATTTTTGAACTGTTTCTAATATTCAGTTTACGTTCAATACACTGAACGTATTTATAAGTTTAATATTTAAAATTTGCACATTTAATTTGACATGCTCTTTTAAATACTGAGCTATTCAAATTCACGGTTCAGCCTGGCCAGAAGTGAAACAGTCAGGTATGCTTTACAGTTCTTTTCCATTAGATCTCTTAGCACTGATGAAAAAATTAAAAAGGGAAGCAAAGAGCTATGTAGTTTCAGAGAAACTTATAATACACTTTTTTATTAATTTATGGATACATTGTCTATCAAGTTTCTATGAAACTTACTGCTGGCAGAATCAGATTTAGAGTGTGCCTGTTTTCTGTTGTCTAATTCCCCTTCATTGGTCAAGACTCCCTTAAAACCATAAGCAAATGTGAGCAAAATTTAGAATCATGCAAATGGCAGATAGGGAACTTTCACTCAGTTCATTTTCCCTGTCCTATACAATCATGAAAAAAATAGACACAGTTTTAATTAGAAAAGATGGACTGACGATCAAGAGATCCTATTGCTAAAGCATTTTCACTTTTTAAAGAAATGCAGTATACCTTTAATTACTCCAAAAGATGTTAAGGAGATTTTAATTACTACTCCATAAACTTCAACATAGGTGTGTTTTCTTGATTTATTCACTTAAATTAACTTCCATAGTATATCATATTGTTTTGTACGCTCACTGGCCGTGTGTCAAGATAATACCCTGTTCAGTTAGCAAATAATTGAATCAAACTTGTAATATTTCAGTAAGTCTCAGCCACATTGATGTTTATTATTTGAATGTGTCTCAACTTAAAGTGAACTTGGGAGTTTGAGAGAGCTCAAGCTAGAGTAAACACTCTACATTTTGTACAATCTTATTAAAAGTTACAAATTATTTATTTGCTTTAAGAAAATGTGATTTAGTAACAAGATTTTACTTCTACAGGTACAACATTACCTTTATTGAAAGAAGCTGTTGTCATTCATTACAGCTCTTTGGAAATACAGATCAATATGTTGTTTTAACAGTAGATGAATGTACTGCAGTCTTTTTGCAGGTAAAAATTAAACTAGTATGTCCAAATTCTACTGTGTTATGTCACTTCCAAGTCTTCTCTGCATCCTTTTAACATATCTTTTGCTCCTCTTAATTATATGGAATACATGCATTGTGTCATAACACAAATTATTTCCAAGTTCATTATCTCCCAAAGTGTGTCTGTGCCCATTTGACTAGTTTAAAAAGCTCTCTTGCCTGTACATACATTTCTTCTCAGAAATGTCACATTTGAACTCCAGTTGAGTTGTACTAAGTATTGTTAAAGCATTTCCAAGCTTGCCAATAGGGTAGTATACAGTACTATTGTAATAACCAAACAAGTATATCAGAAAGGCTACATAATCTCGTTGGTGTACCTGATAATTTCTCCTGATTCAGAAAGTTATCTAAGTAAGTCTAGAGAATAGTTTGTCCTAGTTTTTATGGTAAGTAACAGTTTACAATAGTTTTAAATGGTTTATACAATGCAGAACAAGATCATGTCTGATTGAGGTTGTGTAATACTTGAATTCTGTTAATCTATTATGTAACAAGACAGATGACTTTAGAGATAGCATAATTGATCCTGAAAGATATATCAAGAATATCATAACTACTTCTGTAAGCACAATAATACAGATGAACATTCTCATGTGGTAGCATTTAGGAATGTTGTACTTCATAAATTTAGTACAACTATAGTGTGACTTACATAGCTTAAGAAAATACCTTGGAGGCTTGTAACAGTATTTTGCATGGTTAATATTCTCAAAAATCTTAGAACAGCCTGAAAAGTTGTAAGTAGTACTTCCATTTTTATATAAGGAAAACAGAGGCATGAAGCAGTCAATTCATTTTTTAAAGGTCATACAAAACAAATTGGGAATGCAGCCTAGATTTCTTTACTTCCAGATGTGTCTTAATACCAGTAATGTTTGTTCTCACTTCTATATAGTACAGTGATACACACTAAAGTGTTGCAACAGCTATGGAAATTTCTTTAGTGTTTACTTTTTATATTAATTTTATATTAGAATATAGATGAACTAAATTATGAGAAATCCTGTGATAATGTAATATTGAAGCTGATGGCATTATCACTCCAGTATACCTGCTGTTGGATTGTCTTCTATTCCAGAGAAAGACTGAGTTCAGAGTAAGTTAAAAGAGGTAATTTTGCTATCTTGCTATTATTTAAAAAATTTATCATTATAGCAAGCTGCAACAAGATAAGAACAAGATAACTTTCCTCATTTCGTCTTCTCAGTCCTTTTGCATCAGGCCAGACTTTTTTTCCTTGAAGGCTGACTTCATATTCTTCCTCATAATATATCCTTTACTATTCAGTTGCTTAACTATATTCTACTTCTCTTTTCACAGATATTAATGTTGAAGGCACAGTAGTTAGTATTCTAAATTCCAATAGATGAAAAATATTTATTAACACACATAGCAAGTGTTTTTGAATTATTACATGTTCATATTTAATATTAATGGTCCAATGGAAATGTTTTATAGGTACAGTCTCAGGGGAGCTACTGTGCTTCACCTTGTCTTAATTTATGCCACTTTGGTTCAATTTGCACAGAGATCAGAAGACTTTGAAGTAAAGGTAATTTTTTTCAATAGTCTATTTACAAATTTGTTTTAATCTTTGCTGTATGATATTCCAAAATGTTTAATAACATATGCATTCTACATCAAAAATACGAAATAGCTCAACTTGATTAACATAATTCTCTCTATGTACATATGTGTATATATGTACACACACACACATATATACATAGAGGAGTTTAATTCAGCACTACTGAAATCAGTGAAAAGACTCTGGTTGCCTCTAGCACAAGTTGAATCACATTCGATGGTAGCTGAAAACAGTGGTTTTACCACTAGACGTTAAGAGATTATATTGTCCTTTTAATTTTATAAATCAGTAGAGTATTTGGTAATTCTTCTTATGTCTAAGTTTTGAGTCTTTTAAAATTAATAGTATTTTATTAATTTAGCAGAAGAAAATACAGTGTTATTTTTCTCTACTATATCAGCTACTTTGCATGTTTTTATTATATACCATGATAAAATACCTATTTTATTTTTTCTTTAGAAATAAAACATCCAATATCTATAAGAATAGATATTAAAAAATGGGAAAACATTTTCATTTGACTCACAAAGATGATGTCTGTAACTTGCTGCTTTTGCATGACAAGTCATCTTTTATAAGTGAATGTTTTATTTATTTGCATATTAAAATATATTTTAAACTTGTCTGGTTAAATAAAGGTTAGAGATAAAGCCTTTTTCATTCCACATACACAGCAGTGTAGCTAACAGTTCATTTGAAAGTTACTTCCAAATTTTTAAGTATCTTAATTTCTTTAAACTTGTTTTATTTTCCGCATCCCATATTTATCTGTTTTGTTAGGAACTGATATTATACTGATGAACTTGATCACATATGAAAGGCTGTAGGTGGAATTAACTTCAACTACATAAGATTTACATGAATAAGGAGTGTTCTCTGGAGCCAGACTACTGGTCAGATGTTGGATTTCTACCATGTGACATGCATGGATCAGCTTTAGTGACTCTGCATTACTAGCCGTTGGGTTCAGGGCCAACTTTTAAGCTTTCCTATTTGTTAGCTACCAGTTAAGACATTTGGAGTTCTACTCCTTAGTATATATGCTTATCAAAAATACTGTGTGTCAATTCTAGGTGATTCTTATGCCAGGGATTGAAGAAACAGCTCTGTTAATTCGACAAATTGCTGACAACATTTTGATAGCATCTAATATCAATCCTCATGAATGGTTGGACAAGTCCTGGCTTTCTGTCTTGCCGTCTGAGGTTTGTTTGTCTTTTTCTTAAATTACATTATTTTCTTCCCATTGCTAAGACTCAAAGTTCTAAGTACTTTTTTGTTTTTCTGTTTTTCTTTGTGCTTTAAAATACAAGTATAATATAAAAATAAACATAACGTAAAAATACAGGCATAATGTTTTTGTCATCCACCAGCTCATGAGTCCAGCCAGTAAAATTAGGTGCAACCTGGACTACCTGTGCTTTCACAGTTAACCAACAGAGAAGTTTATCTTCCACATCTGCAGGCTAATGCGTAGAGTTGTTTAATTCCAGGCACTTAATTTGAAAAACTGTCAAATTGTAGAAGTTATTCTACAGTGGCTTCCTTGCACAGAAAAACAGATTCATCCATTAGTGAAGCTAGTGGAATTGATTACAGACTTACTTTAGCAAAAAATAGAATGAATTTGCTTAATTTCTCATATCGTAGTTGGTATTAGATATTCACAATAAGTGATGGAACAGGTCAGTCAATCACAAGTTAAATATATAATGTGCTTTAACTTATATATTAATATTTTCAAATTAAATTGTAGATTGAGGCATTTTAAGCACATTTGTGTTATAGGTTTGAACTCTGGTACAGCCAAGATCCTTTTTACCTTTTGCAGAACTCAGAAATACTTTAAAGCAGGTTTTGGCACCACCTGTCAAGTGTGGAGCACAGGATTATAGCTTTTCCAACTCAAAGGCTAAGGATACTGGTTAAAAACTCAGAAGACTAATTGGTTATGTCTTGTCTCTGTTCAAGGCATTGGATCCTGGCTTCTGTTGAGTGTAAGGCTCTGTGGAAGTCACGAACTGGAATCTGCCATTCTTAAATGCTACAGTTCTCAACTTGACAATCTCTGTGTGACATTCAACCTGCCTTGGGACTGTATTTGGCACCTGTCACATAGTTGTTTTAAAATCTAACAACTGTTTCATAAGACAAAAACATCTTTCTCAGTTTATCTTAAGTAATTCTCTTAAATGGAGAACAAACATGAGAATTCAGTAAATCTGGGAATGCATTTTGAAATCAAGTTTACATGGTTGACTGGTTTCATCCTTAATTATAGAAATGTCTCTTGGCTGTGCTTCCTTTTTTTTACCAAACTACTGTGCAAAATATATTCTTTTGCAAAAATGATGCTGTGTTAGATTTGTAGCCAAGCCCCCAACCCAATGTTTCCATGTGACAGGTCAGAAACATCTGTCTGAAGTGCACAGATTCAAAACGCTGTTTCTATGATACAGGGTATGTCCAAAGACTTCAGAAAGATGTCATTCTGCAAACAGAGGGAGGGGAACAAAAAAAGAAACTGTGATCAAATATGAATCTGACAATATTACTTCAACTTCCAGACAGAGAAATGCCTGCTTACTTTTCCATGTATCAACCCTCTAGTTGCTCAATTCATGTTAAAGAAGGGATCTTCACTGAAGAGGCTGCTTCTTGCAAGTTTTGATCAACTTCAGGAACTCCTGCCACAAGTTCCCAAAAAAGTTTTAAAGGTTGGCCAAAACTAATTTAAGTAGCAAAATGGCATTTTACATTATTATAATGTGGGGTTTTATCTGAAACTACATGTCTATTTCTCGTATGATTTTAAAAATGGAGGAACTAACCGTCATTGCTTTAGCATATCATTATTTATATCTAAGTTGATAGGTCTGCTAATTCTCAGCAGGCTTTGTCAGGTCACCACTATGTGCATGTGAAGGTTATTAGAACATTTCCTCAACTTGGAAATATTCCACTGATCAGCTTCCTGTCCATGCTTCTTAGTATCAAGTATGCTATCAGCATGCAAGCCTGTATGTTTTCTTATCACAAAAGATTTTTCCCAAGTAAATGTTTCCAGAACATTTTTGCTTCCTTCCTTTTATCTAGGTATTTCTTACACAATAATATATCCATCTCTCACAGATTAATAGTAGTAAACATTTGAAAAAGCCCTAGAGATTAAGATGAACAATTCTGTCTAAAAGAATCCATTTTGCCATTAGAACTGTGTGCTCCTACTGTTTCACTTGAACCAAGTCTGGGAAAAATATAGCTTGATTATATTCTGCTAAACAGATTTTAAAATATAAAGCTTTTATCAGTAGAGAATAAGGGAGAAAACTGTTCCATCTCCACATTGGTTACAGGTATCACTCACTGCACTTCCCTATATCTGCTCATCATTCTCGGAAAACTGCCAGTGATAATTTAGAGCCTTAGATACTTTAGATATAGCAAATAATTGTAGTTTAAAAAATGAGCGAAGAAATTGAAAACACTTACTTGTTGGCTTCCTTCTTCTCTTGACAGTCCTCTAGAAATTTGTTATGTGACACAATCAATCATATAGTGGCCGAAACATTTTTTCTGAATAACTGTCCTATCCAGGGAATATTTTAGATCATACAATATTTCTTTTTCCTCTGAGCCAAAATGCACAATGTAAATATGTCTAACCACCTCTAAATACATTGAAACAAGTTTCAGTGGGTACAGACCATTTCTTCGCTCATAAACATTCAGTTAGGATGAAGGATCAAGTGAACAGATAATTGGGCACTGAATATCAATTTGTGCATGTTATTATGACAATTGTGTATGTGTATAGCAGTGTTAACAGAGGGAAAAACAGAAGAAGATCCCATTAATTTGTTTCTTCCATTGGAACCAATATTACTTGCAATCCTGGACTAGCAAAAGAAAAGAAAGTATATTATGGTAAGGATTTTCCTGTGTTTCAAGTGATATGCTATTATTTAGTCTGTTTATAGATTTAAAACAGTTGGCAAGCAAAAATGATACATAAATCTTACAAGCGTAACAACTGGTTTAACTTTCCGTATTTTGCAGTGTAAGCATGTACTATAAACACTCCTTAAATATCTTTCTTTGATTTCAGCATTTTAGTGACATCACATCTTTGTACAGCCTAAATTCTGCTGCTCCACCAGAAGCAGAAGTAAAATGTGCATCACCATCAAAAAAATGGAATATCTTCAACACACCCTATCCAAATTATAAGCAGAATTATCAGTCTTTAGAGCTGCATGATAAAGGTAAAAAACAGCACAGATAGTCCCAGTTACTACTACATTATATCTCCTTTAAGATTAGGTGAATGTCAAAGAATATTAGACTATTAACTATCTAATCCTGGAAGGATCTATTATTCAGAGGAAATAGATTATAATTTAAATGTTCAATGCCATCTTGTTTTTCTGAAAAATATGGAGAAATATGCTAATTTTTCTCATTCTCCAAACAAAATGATTCAAATTTTTCTCCACCAGGACCATCTGATGTGAATTCTGAAGCCATGATCCCACCACTGAATGATCATCAGGATTTTATTAATTCTGACCTTTCAAGTTATATGCGAAAGAAATCATGTTCTTCAGATGTAACTGTGGGGAAGAAGCAGGACTTCTTTGTTGTGCCAAAGGATTATGAAAATTTAGCTCATCTAGATGTTAAGAATTCTGTTTATGATCAGCAACAGCCCTTCATGATGTATCATAACTTTGATTATTATTCAAAAAATTTGGAAGAAGATTTCTTTACATCTTTCAGTGAATATACATCTGCAGAGAGTTCTAAGAGTTTTCTAGAAGAATTTAGAGACATGACATCTAGGAACCCAGAAACTCTGATTGACAAGACCTCTTTGAATGATTGTGCATCCACTTGCACGTATGATTCATCAGCCTCTGTTGATCCAGATGAGCTTCAAAGTCTGAACTTTCCCCAAAGAGCTAGAAAATCTTTTAGAAAGAGAAAAAAATGTGCATCATTATTGTGGACAGAAAGAAAAAATGTGACAGGTATGTGCAAAGCAGGCAGAAATTGCTGAAATTCTATTTGTAACTCTACCAAAACCAAGAGTATCTGTAAGAATAGATTCCATATTTTGTCTAAGTACTTGTTAAATCCAACCCAACAGTTGCACTTGTCCCTTACTACTGAACTTATTTGCATATATATTTCTTGTGTAAAAATTCCTAAATTAGTATTTTGAACAGTAAGAATATTTTTTCAAAAATATTTTTCCGCGTTAAAATACTGAAACTTTAGCTCTCCAATTTTATAAACTTCAACCTCTTCTCTCTTTTACAGAGTCTGAAATGTACATAATAAACTTGCCAGAATTATTTTAAAGAGCTGTGGGGAATACTATTTTATAAACATAGTTTTAAACAAAATGCAAAAGAAAAGACTAGAAAATACTTTTCTCAAAGGACAAAAAGTAAATTCAGAAAATTCAGAAAATGAAAATTAGCTATTATTTATGGCTGTGTTTTGCTATTGACTTCAATGGAGTCAGGATTTCGTCCTAATACCTTTCTCAGTTTCTTTCATGCAGTTTCTTTATTCTTTGGATCATTTTTTATTAGCTAATATCTCTGAGGCTAAAACATTCTATTTTGAAATCATAAAGCGTATTTCTTTAAACAGGTAGTGTATAAGATGTATTTGAAACTTTATTAACCTTGAAAGTGTGTACAGTTCTTATAAAACTTCAGCTTTCTCTTTTTTTCAGTCTCTGCCTTGTTTTTTTATCCCCTATAAACTTTCCCAAATACAGTTAGCCCAAGATGTTTTTTTCATAAGGCGTAATATATATCGATGGAATTTTAAAAGTAAGAAATGCTTGTTAGTCCCTCTAATGTTGATTATTACTGTATCATAGACTGTATGTTTTTTTTTTTAAACTCTGCTGCTTCTTTATAGGTAAGACACCAAATTCTTTTAAAATCCAAGGTTGAGTTTCTCAAAAAGAGTGCCTAACTCCTTCCAAGTACAGATAATTCAATTTATATGTTCTGCGCTGATATGTATGATTAAACCTCTTGGTAGTACAGCAAGGTTAGCACAGCACTAATGTTTTCGTTTATTAAATCAGACTCATTCATGAAAACACAATTAACTAATTGGTATCATTTTGTTTCATGGGCTGCTTAAGGCAATGCTGGCAGTAAACAGAGGAAAAGTTAATTGTTTATGGTGAACTTCTTCAAATTAAGATGTTTATATAGAAATTTTGAACAGGGCTGTTGTCTCTTCGTTGGACTAAAATTGAGATATGGGGTGCTACTAAGTAGTTAACAGTATTTCAGTAACCTGTAAGTGGAACTAATAGTAGAATAATAGTAGAATAATAGTAGAAATAGTAGAAAATAGTAGAAATAGTAGAAAATTTTAATTGTATTAGTTTAAATAAAGATTAGGGACTTCTGCAGGCTTCAGGTCAAACTTTTATTAAGCCATAAACAATTAATGCCAATATGCCAAACCCATATTTCCATTCAAACATATGAAATTCTTAGGTCACTGGTAAGGCTTTCTGGTAATAGTTCTTGCAAAGGCTAAGTAGAATTTGTTCTAGTAACTTATTTTGAGTAAGAAAATTTTCAAATATTTTATTGTAAAAACTCTACTGTGAAAAGACATGAATTTCAAAAATGTCAGTAGCCTTTTTAACTTACTTGAAAACAGGACTAATTTATGTCTCTGATTAAAAAAGATTAACTTTCACTGTTATTGAAGATTGAATTAAATTAAAATAAGCATTAACATCTTTACTGAAATAATACCCTTAAATGTACTGAGGCTGATGTATTGATTTTGCCTGTAAGGTCCTGTGTACTTGCTGCAGGATAATATGCATAAAACTGTGCAGTAATAGATCTTAGTTAATCTATACACATTTTGTTTCATGTTGTTTTATGTGCTTTTCATATAAAGCATACTTATTAAGCCTGAAGTCAGTTACTGCTGCTGAGAAACATAGTTAAGCTTGTACAATAGTACTGTTTACTGTTTATCATATCTAATTTTTTTTCATTTTTTCCAGATTTACGATTTGCAGAAGTACCACAGGGCAAAAAGAGAAGATTGACATTTGAAAGAGTCCCTGGAAGAAGTGACGGACAAACACGTCTTAAGTTCTTTTGAATGGAGTGGGGAGTTGCATGCTATAGATGCTTTTTAAATTTTTTAAAATATTTAAAGCAAAATGGATTAAATTCAGTTCTTTGTTCATTTTTAAAGAAAATTTGGGGTTGAGGAAGAGTGTTGGCAATTTACTAATTAAGGACTTTTGTTTGTTTTTAAAATTTTACTAACAAAGATGTTCCTTCCACCTGGAGAATTTATTGCTTTGCTGTTTGTTCTTATAAGTCATATAAAGTACCTTATCATTCTTCATACAAAAAGTAAAATGTGAATGAAAAATGCAAATGCTGAAACTTATAGACTATCCAACGGTCCTGTGTCTACTCTGCAAGGGTATAGGCTTCTGAACTTGTGGATGAACAAGACATCTCAAGACTTCTCATAATGCGTTAGAGCTTTCTTTCACATAAAGTCTGGAGCCTTTCCATTCTTCCTTTAGGCTCAGCTATGCTTCCCTCCTTGTGACAGCTCACTTAGAAGCCATGTGATGTTATGAGCTTCTGAAATGGCTTTAGTCATATTCAGGCTTCAGGAAAAAAAAAAACATACTTGTTTTATGGATAGCATGTGAAATATATATTGAAATTTAGGATTCTACTAGTTTGATTCAAAGTTATGAGCCTAGCTCTCTTTGTTAGTCGGTGGAGACCATCTGTTAGTGAAGACCGTTTATTGGCATCCAAGTTTTTCAGCCTCCTACAGCACATCTGCAGACAGGGAAATGAGAAGCATTTGAGATGCACTGTCAGCCATTGTAGGCTAAAGCCAGAAGGAGTAGAAGGTGGAGAGAAAAAAAAAAAAAAAAGTCATCTGCATTGCAAGCTATAGAAGAGAGCGGGTAGAGTAGTAACTGACCTCCCATAATCCATTAAAAGATTTGGTAACAATACTGGAAATACAGATGAGAGCAATGGTAGACAGTAACTCCGTCCTACTACAGGAATAGATGTAGCAGTAACACGGTTTACAAAGGAATGCTAGCCAGCTCCAGAATGTCAGTGTTCATTCAGTGGCCTTTAGTTGAGATTACTCAGTTTTCAAACCCACTATTTTTTTGAATTTTTAATGCATAACAAAAAAAAAAAAAATGTAGCAAGAGGGTTTTTGCTTGTAGTAAAATGCTTTCTTGACCATAGGCTTTCATGATGCATATAGTCACTATTTGGATTAAAAGAGAGAGAGAGAGAGAGAGAGAGAGAGAGAGAGAGAGAGAGAGAGAGAGAGAGAGAGAGAGAGAGAGAGAGAGAGAGTTCTTAGGCGATTAACCTTGGTTTCTCAGGGAAAATTGGATACTGACTTTTAGTGAGAATCCCTAAAAGCTATAGTGAAAGCCCTAAGAGCAATTTTAACTTAAAATGATATCCCCAAGTTATTTGTATCCGAATTGTTTACAAGATTTTAGAAAACTTCTTTCACATATAACTTAAAAAAAAAAAAAAAAAAAAGATTTTTTTTTCTAGAACTAGAAACAAACCAGTGTTTCTCTGTTTTCCCCAAAGTAAGAAAGAGATTTAAATAAAAATTGCAGTCCACTCTCTGTTTCTGGTCCATTTTTGTGGTCACTTGACCTAACCATTTTCCATCTCTCCTGTCTCCCAAATTACTAGGCTCAAATCTGTTCTTTTAAGAGTGCAGCTCTGCAAAAACTCAATCATAGACAACCACAGCGGGGAAAATTATAGTTGCTACTGCTAGCTATGTATTTATATCATTTTTGAGACACACAAAGGTTGAAACTAGTACTTCAGTTTGAACATTCATGGAAAACTAGCACAGCTAATCCACAGAGTAGCAATGACAGTTCCCTTCAAAAACAGAGGCAACCCAGATGTTGCTTCCATTAGATCAGTGAAGAAAATTTAAGTGCTGTCTGCATTCAGTTTCTGTTAGACAGAAAAATGTTAGTGAACAGTTAAGTTACTGGCAGCATAATGAAATATAAGGCTAATGCAATGACAGTTTGGTTTTTACTCTGTTTTTGTCTCAGTCTCACAGGTGCATACATCCAGACAAATTAGTCACATGTAAGGTTCTTTCCCATCAGCCTGATGTGAAGGAAAGTTAGTATTGCACTCTGTAAACAATTTTGTGTCCTAAAGTATGTAACTGAGAAGAATCTCACAGTGTTAGAGTATCAGAAGACTGTCATCCTGGACGGGAAGTCCAATTAGTGCTGACTAAACCATGAATGACTGCTATCCATGTTTTTTCCCAATTGAGGATAAGAAGGGAATGTGACGTCATCTCTGCACTGCATCTTTTTTTGTCTGAGAATGAGTTGCTTCCATCAGCAGTAGGAATAATCAGGTCCTGGATGAAATTTGCAAATTGCTTAGCAAACAGGCAGGTAGAATTGAAGACAGAAAAAACAGCCTTGCTGACAGGTTGTGAGAGGTGATGTTGAAGGGCTATGAGAGAGATGACAGTGAGAAAAGATGGCCTTGTGGCTGATGCTACAGGTTTGGTGTACAGATTTTTGCATTCACTTAATTTGCTTTATCGCAGGCATCCTGTGAAACTTTTGGTTATGAAACTGATAACAAGGCACCCTACACTCCCCCAGCAGAAGGGACCTTGACAAGTAACTTCTTCCATGGCCTTCATTAGAGGAAAATAAGATACCATTGTCCGCAGTAGTCCAGCCTTCTAGAGATTACATTTGCTACAGCATGGGCAACCCAACAAGATGATTATCCCCACCTAAGCCATCCCAGCACTCAGGCAAATAAACACAAAGCAAGCTATGTCCGCAGTTTGAGCCAGGACACTGCCTTGATGACCAGAAAGCTAAAAGATTTCCTATTCTGCCTGTAAAGGCAGGCTGCTGCCCATGTCCATCTATCAAATTCCTGTTGCAGGAGACCTGCAACAGCTGAGCTACTAAGATTCAGGCTGTTTCATTTAGCCAACACAGAATAAACAGGAGTGGGGTGCCTGTTAAAAATCACTCCACATGGGAATTTACATGCCACAATGCCAAGCAATCATGCTCCAGAGTTAGGTATTCACACCAAACTTCTATCACAAACCATGCCTGGAAGGGGGGAGGTAGTATCGCTGCCATCCCTCCCTCTGCTTCTGCCCAGTAGTTCAGCTGTACAATGCCCAGAAAACAAAGAGGTGGGGAATACACCTCTCTGAAGAGACCTGAATCCTTATCATCTTCCTGTAGGGCTGACCATCATGCTCTCAGGTATGACAGGACAGAGCACACTCAATCTGTTTTACCGCTATTGTCCAGGACATTTAATCCAGCACTTGCACTGGATGTGGATGCAGTCAAGATCTTGCAAAAGATCAGTCCTGAATTATGTGCTCAACTCAGAGTTGGGAGTAGTCTGGATTTTGGAGGGAGCTGACTCCAGGATGCAGCTATGTGGAATCGAGATATATGCACTCTTCTGTAGGCAGCCAGTGAAGCAGTGTTTGGCCTCCAGAGTATGCTCACAAAGTGGTGCTTTCCACCACACGTTGAATGTGCTGTTGCAGTGGGGAGACATCAAATAGGGCTGGACTGGACAGCTGATAGGCAACAGCATTTGACTGACAGCCTAGCAGCAGCTACTTTTCTTGCATGTTGTAACTTAAAAGCGCTTTGTGCCAGCTCGTCAGTGAGTCCAAGCTTCAAGTGAGGATACACTGCAGAAAAGGAGGCATAGGAGGTGAGCCTGAGGAGAGAAATATTGGGGCTAGAGAGAGGGTTTATTGCAGGAGGCAAAAAGATGTATGAAGGTCTCAGGCAGGAGGAGATAGCGAGGAACAGAGAAATACCACTAGCCAGACGCTGATCAAAGTCATTTGAATGGGTACCTTCCTCTCCCTCCCTCTTCACAGAGTTGAGCATTTTGACCTCAGCCTAAGCCTCTGACCACCTCTCTGCAAATATGAATAACTATTTCCTCTGAATTACCGCAATAAGTGCATGTGTCAGATGCACTCAAGTAGCCTATGAAGAAAAGAAAGCTGAAGAAACGCTCTTAAAGAAAGACTTTCTTTTCTGTGCTTGGAGGCACAGTTTGTATTGGCAGTATTATTGCTTTCTTTTCAGTGTCTCCCTGCAGGACAAGTGTGAAAAACATTTGTTAAAGACTGAACTGTCTGGAGGACTTTCATTTTCCCATTTCAGTTAGTATTCACAAAAACTAAATACTCAGCTCACCAAGGTGACACTGCAAACTTCTTCCTTACAGTTTCAAGATTTATGTGCTAGCCTGGTCACTTAGCTACTCTATGCCCACAAAAATGATAAATAGCTTTAAGCAGGAATTTTCTATTAATGATACATGAAATTTTCTAAAAATCCATCAGTAATCATTTCTTCCCAAAAAGCTACAAGGGCTCCTCTCCCATCTTAAAATTAAAGTATCTTTCTAACAGCTCACTAACTGATCTGCTCTTTCTTACAATTAAACACTGAGTTCAAAGGCAGTAGGGAAAGGAGTTTTATTTCCAAACTTCTAGATTAATACAAACAATGGATAGTAAACAAACCGAAAAAAAATAGTAAAAAAATTAATGTTTTCCTTGTAAAAGTGCTCTGTAAAAAAAAAAGAAGGCGCATAACCAAGCACATTTTATTTGCAGAACTTTGTAATTTATATGTATTTCAAACCTTGACACATATGCATGCAAATACCTTTGCGTTCATGTGGTTTTAGTGTCTGGCCACATTTTAAACATTTGTCAAGGATTTTCCACCAAGGCAGTATCCTTATGAATACAAATTAGGAGAAGTATTAAACCCACTGGAAGTTTTGTAAGAAACATGCCTTAAGAATGAAGCCTGTGCTACATTTTGTGCCAGTCAGTATGTCTCCTTTGTAAACTTAAATGCACTTGAAAAATAGTGTAGCTGATTCCAACGTTTGTCAATTAAAAAAAAAGTTCCATTCAAGAACAATATCTTACTACAAACAGCAATTATTTTTGTATTTTAACAGTTCATTTTAAGGATATTTTACTTTGGAAAATACAAGTATTTTTACTTTCCAAAATGATGTAATTTGTGTAGGCAGAAAATCTTTCATTCAAGCATAACAACGTACCAAGATAGAAATTAGTAATTTGGTGAAGATTCATGTGCTTTTCTTCTCTAAAATGTAAACATGTCAAAGATATTTGTGCAGTTAGTATAGTGTAGTAACAATAGTGACAATTATGAAAAGAATACTAATTATAGTAAAAACTTCACAAACATTAGTGAGTGGCCTAGTGAAGTACAGATGCACAAGAACAAATAGATAAAATTATTAGTAGATCATTTTAGCCACACAAAAGCAAGTCTTTCCTTGGAAAGGGAAGGCAGTTGTTATTCATGTCATCCTTGAAGGCAGCTCTCTGATGACCTTCCCTACGAAAGGAAATAAAGGGCTGTTAAATGCAGTCTTCCTAAGCTGATACATTTCCCTTACAAATTATAACACAAAAATCCTTCGCACTGAGTCAGACTGAATTACCACCTTCCTCTATTGGCTGTTGGTATCATTGAGTACTACAAAGTTTTCGCACTGCCTTTTTTAATTCTCTTTTTGTATGATCCTAAAATAATTAAATTCCTACCTAGGTAATTGAACTATTAGCATAAGATAATAAAACGAAATCCGGGACTCAGCCATGCATTTATACAGGGACTCTATTATATTAATCAAATTCAAACTCCAGAAAATGTTTTGTATGCTGCCTGGATGATACAATCAAACTCAAATCCAAGGACTTAGACAGGCTACTTCAACAGCAGAAGAGTATATGCAGCACTGTAACTAAAGAGAAAAATTTTCTAGTCTTTATCCTGTTTTTCCATAAGAAAAAGAGCAACTGTGCTCTCTCTCTCTTTGACTTCAGTCTTTTGCTTCAAACTTACGAACTCTAGAAAGGGAATATTCTACAAGAACTTTACATCCTAGTTTGAATACTTCTTCTAAAGAAAATACTGATTTTCACTTTGACAGCATTCTCAAAGAAATATGGTGCTTTTTCCTTTCCTGATAGTTTTTTCATCTCAGTAGCAGAAACTACTTTTTTTTGCTAAAGAAGAATAGTGTTTTCTTAATATCCTACTACCATGTACATTCTTCTTGCACAAGAAACAAAGATTTTCCACAAAACGTTATGTTGGTGATCCAGTCTGAAAGCACTAGCACACACATCCTTCCTTCCTCCTGCTGCTGTCACTGATACCAGCACGACAGATGGGAGAGACAAGAGCAGAAACTACAGGACTGAATCCCAGAAACTTTCGTAGACTGGACAGATTCATGCTCCACTTGTACCACAGACAGAAACAGCATACAGAAGTAATGTCGACAGAATTCAGGGAATATCCTGTGTTTTGTATCTGTGCTGAAAACAGTTACGGAGAATGCAATCACAGGTCATCTCAGCTCCTCACTGCCTGCACCACTTTTGGCACTATATCAACGGTAACAACTGAAAAAGCCTAAGGACAGGCACAGCCAAAATTAAATGCAGCCTGATATTGAAGACAATATATTTTTAATAAGATTCTTGCCTAAGCTTCAAGGCAGTCACCAAAATACATACGAGTGTTACAGCCTTGTCTTGCTTCTTCAAGGTGAGTTGAAAGCATAAGCCTGTTTTGTGTCTGGCTGTGTCAAACATGCAGCAGTGTTTCACGGATGGCTTTTATTTCTTGAGGGGGCATGAATGACCCTAGAGCTGGTCAAGTGCAAACTCCCCCCCCAAACCATGAACAAAACAGTAAAAGACTCCAACTCAAAAGCCCTCAAGAAAGGGCAAACAGCAGGAGAGAGGCATATTTCAATGGCCACACCTAAAAGAAACAGAGAAGCAGTATGTAGAGCCAGCAGGAAAGCGATACGCATTTTCCTGTGAAGAACCCAATATTTAAACAATTGTAAGGATATATCCTTATCATTTCCCAGCCTTGAGTTTCAAATCAGTCATCCGGGTCATATCTGTGACCTTATTACCTGATTTCAGAGGAGAGCACAGGATCTGGGTTCTCGAAAGGGATTGCTCCCTGCAGGAACTCCAACAAGCAAGGCATCTTTGCAGGCATTTTGCATGCAGTACTGCTGGAGTTCTGTAGCTGCCTGAGAGACCTATGCAAAGAGAAAGGAAAAACAAACCCAGAGAAAGCTAATTTATTCACAAGCATGTATTAGGCATTTCCTCTTGGAGAAACATTATCAAACAGAGTTGGAGTGCAGCCAAGTCAGCGCTTGAATTCTAAAACACCAAGTAAATCAACACAGATGCACATTTACAAAGCCTTGATGAGACATGCATGAAATACTATGCCAGTGATGAGCCACAGCAGCATACAGAATTGACGTGTGCAGGCCATGGAATTTGTCCTCATTTTAGATTTATGTTTGAACTCTTATATCCTAATGCAATTTATAAAAAGTATTTTTACTTCCAAATTGTTAGGCAACACAAAGGATAACGATGAAGGGTGGGGGGGAAGAAGGAAAGATTTTTTAGATCTAAATTGCCACGTTCCCCTAGCAATGAAATCAGACCTTTGAATCCAGGCTCTGGCCCCCAAACAGGACAGTTCTGAAGGCCAGAGGTGCAGAACAAACCCAGAAACCTGAGGGCAAGACAGCTGCAGCACTAGACAGCACTTCACTGCAGAGCTCCTGAAATACTACATAGAAGATAAAATGTAAAGATAGATTCTTTATAAATCTAAGAAAGGAAAGAGGTAAAGAGGTATTAAGAGAATCACTTTCCCCAACCTCTCATTTTCTCTGGGAAGAGACATAAGGAAGAAAATCCTCAGTGAGGATCTTGGCTACTGAGTGGGCTTTGTTGCTCTTCTTGGAGAGAGTCTCCGGCACTGCAGAGGCCTCCCACTTGCCCACCCTTTCGTATTAAACATCGTTGCTTCAGTCACAGTGTTGAAACCTGACTACCCACCACATTGATACAAGGCAGAAGTGGCTCTAGCCAGCACAGATCAGGCCAGAGCTGCATGGAGGTTTTTCTAAGGAAAATGGGTATAGAGCTGTCCAGGGCATGGCTCACCACATGACCACAGCTGCGCGGTTCCTTGCTGCACGCCTTTGCTCATTACTGCCCAGGAGCTCTGCAAGGAGCACAGAGCTACGTATATCCTGCTGGTGCTCCCAGGAAGGTATAAACCTATTTTTGTGGTCTCTGTGTAATAACGATCCATATGCCTTTGTGCCTTCTATAACATTCTTCACTCTTGCAGTTTAGGCAGAAAGGGCAACAGTTCCTACTGCTTTTCATGACAGGACAAACACAGTCCATTCAGCAGCCTCCTGCCTGCAAGATGTGGGGGGGTTCTTTTTTCCTACTCAGTTGTTTCCTTCTGAAAATACTGTTCCTTTGTACCCTTTTAGCTTGGCAGCGTAAAAAAAAAATCAGCACCGGAGTATGGGATGTATTTTTAATACTGGTTTCATATTCAGTTTCCTTCTGAAAACACATTGTCTATTCAAGGCAACTGAAACAATAGGCTTTCTCCTGTCTCAGTGTCTGTTTAAACCGATCCAACCATTTCTTCACCAATTGAATATTCCTCAGTGTTTTTACATTACATGTCAAGAAGCCAAGGTAACACTGGGCAAAAGGCATGTGTTTAAATAATGTATCATTTCATTTGTGACTATAAAAAGAAACAAACAGAGCTTCCTCCACCAGACCTGGGGAGAGACTGCTATACACAATGCTGTAAGAAAGATAAGACCAAAATCTCATCAACTCCAGGTCTCCTCGCAGTACAAACAAATCCACAATAAATACCTGTCCCAGAGAGGTCCAGCTCCATGATGTCTGTCAATCTTCTCAAAGTAACCCCCTAATAAACCACAAACTACATCCTTTGCACAAAGGCAAACAAACAAAAAATTAAACGTCTCAGAATGAGCAGGAACAAAGGCCCAGGGCATTGCCAGTGGTCTGAAAAAATGGAAACATTTAGGCAACCTTTTCTGTGTTGGTCAGCCTCCCTCTTGCCACAAAAGAAGTCTGTGTGTTTTTCTGCCCTGGATCACGCTATCCCTCATAGATTCCTTCACATCACTGCTGTGGTAAGCTACACTCACTGTAACGTGAGTGACTCACAGATTTGTCAGCTTAGTGTTATCTAATAAGATGTAATGATACTAATAAATCATCAGAATAATGTCCAAAAGCCATGGTGGCTTCACCTTTCAGCGGGCACCTGGAATTTGTGATGGCTCAGGGCAGGAGCGGTGAGAAAAGGCATTTAAATAAACCAGTAGCTGCGCTCCCGAAGCTCAGCACGCTGCCACTGTGTTCAAACCGAGGAAGCCAGCATTTTATGACCAGTCAGTGGCCCGTGGATGGAGGTGACGAGAGAAGAGGAAAGCGCAGGATGCAAATTAATTTGACCTTTATCGCTTCACAGTCCAAGCTGGACTTCATGCACGGCTGGAAAGAGCCATTTCATCAAAGCGGTGCTGGAACCAGTCGCTAAATCCCCCGTCAGCTAGAAGCTACACCCCGCAAGACTCGGCAGAGCGCGGCCGGCCTCCCCCGGCCTCCCCCGGGGAGGCCGAGCCGAAAACCAGGAAGAAGCCGCGGGGAGGCAGCTCGCCCCCTCCCCGCCAGCCGCCGGGCAGGCGCAGCCCCCGAGCGCGGGGGGCTCTCGGCGGCCCTCCCCGCGCCGCGCCGCGCCGCGCCGGGCCGGGCCGGGCCGGGCCGCGCTCACCTTGATCCGCTCCACCGCCGCCTCCAGCTTCAGCTGCTCCACCAGCCGCTGCAGGGCGCCCAGGCTGCCGCCGGACGACATCGCCGCGCCGGGCAGGCAGCGCCGCCGGCTCGGCTCGGCTCGGCTCGGCTCGGACCGCCCCGGGGAGGGGCCGGGCCGGAGGGCAGTCTCGTGTGCTTTCGGAGCAGAAAAACACTTTTTTTTTTTTTTTTTTTTTTTCCCTTTATTTTTCTTTCTGAGGGCGGGCCGCGGGGTCGCTCAACCTTTGCAAACCCCCCCCCGCCGCCCCAGGGCCCCGCTCCGGGCTGCTGGGCCCCCGCGGCGCGAACGGCCAGCGAGCCCCATCGCTGCGCAGCTTTTCACCGCTGACTGCGAAAAAGCCTCCTTTTCTCCCCCCCCCCCCCTTTTTTTTTTTTTTGTCAATTATTAGAGCTTGCTGACCTGTTGAGAACTCAGCAGAAAGATGCCCGCAGATGAAAGAAAATTGCTGAACCGGGGCCCAGACATCCATGCGCGCTCTGAGCTCACCACTGTTGCTGGAAGGACTGGTGGTGATAAAGACCCCAGCTCAGAAGCCCTGGCATGCCCTCTGCATGCTGAGTAAAAGGAACCTTTTATCTCCCATATATTTTAAAGCATGTATATGTATATGTATATATACACACGCGCACACACACACACACACACACACACACACAAAAACACCATTCCTTGAAAAATGTTGTTAGGAGATGTGACAGAGTGAGGTGTTTCTTTTCTGAGAGTCTGCTACCTTGGCATACTTTTCTGTTTCACACAAAAACATCACTGCTATCAAGCGCCATCAACGTTTGTTCACACAAACAATTCTCAGCGGTCATAACCCAGTTTACACCAGTTATAGTATTACCACAACTCTCAGCAATATCACTCTTCCCCACCCCCACCCCCATGCACACAATGTTGTCTTGCAGACTTAATTTCAGGATAAGATACGGGCTGGAAATTTATACTCAAAAGGCAAATATAATTTAAAATGAACTGTTAGGCTTGAAGTGCTTAAGTAACCTCAGCTAATGAAGTGTTAGTGCAGAATGACAGCACTGTAAATAGAAAATTGTTATTTCTACCCTTCATCACGGAGGTGTGACTGCAGAGTCCAGCAATGCTGGCTGCAGCCCATGAATTTGTGCCCATGTCTGGGTATTTTCAAAGGACTCATGCGGTGAGAAAAATGGAAACTCTCAGTCAAGCCTGCAGAACAGCTCATTTCCACTAACAGTAAAACACCTGCAGGTATTTTGCTTCCCTATTCGTTATCAGGCCGTCGTTTTACAAACGTAAGACACCGCTGCGGCTGAGACGCGGGCCCACCCTCCCAGCTGTAGTGCCCTCCCCTGCGCCAACCGGCTCCTGTGCAGAGTCCGGTCAGGAAGTCAATCCCCACTGGAACTGAACCAACCAAAAATGGAAAAGAGGTGGGTTTGGGGAAGGGAGAGGGGATTGTTTTTTGCCAGCTGTTTGCACAACCCAGACTGCCACCCAAACACTTGCCTCCGGAAGGAGGGGATGGCACTGAATGAAGCGCTGGGGCAAGCAAGGCAGAGTCAGCCCGTGTCTGTGAAACTGTGGCACCACACGTGGATGCTCTTTTACCTAGGAAAAGAGTGTTCAGTGCACGCAGTGGCTTTACCAGATAAGCGACAGCATTACTGGTGTTATCCTCATCCACTGGTACCTCTCACAGCAGCTTCAGTTTCCCCCCATCACTCTTTTGGGAGGCAGAATGTGTTCTGGGCAATGAAGCAATATGCCCAAATCATGAAGGTGCATCTCACTTAATGAACATCTTTGTAGCATCCCTGCTACACGAATGGCCCTGTTGAAAAGATTACTGCATGAAAACAAGCACAGCTTATTCTAAATACCTTCTAAATACCAATTAGACTTTAGGTATTAATTGACTTTTAAATACAAAATGAATTAAGTTTATTGCTACCCTGTGCAGCAGCTGAGATGAAGGAACTGATACAGCAATTCCTTTTGAATTTTAAAGATCCACAAAGAAATTAATCATTTAACATAACAGCCCTACCATACTATTCTGTACATACTTCTGTGTAAAAAAAAAAAAAAAAAAAAAAAAAAAAAAAAGAGAGAGAGAGAGAGAGCATTCCAAGAATTAGTGAAATCTAAACTAGCAAAAAGAGGTACAGAGAACTGTAGGTTTTCCTCAAAGAATGACAATAGGCTACCTTCACAGGACCAGAAATGTCTTGATTCAAAATAAACCCCGGTAATTAAGCAATTTAAAACTTCTTAGTTATTATGGGGTTTGACTGGAATAGAAAGTTGAAGAGATTATCTTAGAATCTCTTAACAAATGCTCATCTTAACAGATGTTTGGCTAACTTAGCACTGTTTTTAGCAGGAATATTTTTGTGAAATTTGTTTTTACAGATGCGATAAATGATGGAAGCTGCCCAAGCCTGCTACACACCTCACTTCCCCCTTTCCCCTTTAAAATATGAGATATGGTAACAAACTCTTTCAGCAGTAAATTGTGGAAACTATGGCCTGGCCTAAGTTACAGATGAAAGCAGAGGGAGATGTTCTGCAGTATTTCATCCAAGGACTCCAAGATCTGATCTGTTCAGAAGAATCAGCAGGGATAAGCATACTAAAGAATGCTTTAAATCTAGAATTAAAAACAAATTCAAGATCTATATTATAATAAACTTTTATTTACATAAGGCATCAAAATTGCCCTTTTAAACAAAAGGGTCATTTTCCCCTTTACCAATACTTTGGTGAAAAAAATGTCACATTTAGTAGACTAATGTTCACTGGCACACTTGTTCTAAACAAGTAGGTACAATCCACCTTACAAGATTAAAAACCAAAAATTTAAGCATACTACTTCATGTATCACTCTGTAGAACAAAGAATTAAGGCTTGTTTGCATCACAATGATGATCCATCATGCATCATTTATTCCTACAAAGAATAAAATTCAAATTTCCAATTGGATCAGGGATAGCTGAAGAAAAAGTTTATAATCCCCATACTGTAGGTATAATCCCCATATTGTAGGTATAATCCCCATATTGTAGTCTACATCCAAAACACAATTTGGCATTTCAGAAATTAGGTCGAAAAGTAGGGAAAAAAAAAGAAGAAGAAGAAGAAGAAGAAGAAGAGGAAGGCAGAAAATGTCCCTTGCTTCAGAGTCCTTCTGAGCATTTCCAAATTCCCAGTGTCCATTTGCAGAAACACTTTGTTCTTGAAAAGGAAAAAAAGGACTTTCAAGGACTGATCTAGAAACAATTCGGGAAAGATGAAAGTTATGGTACCACTGATCATGAACATGAAGTATGTGGAAGAAAATACACTATTTGAAACAGCAATTCCACATCATAGATCCACTCTGAAATCCCCATCAATACATTGAGCTAAGCCTGTTTAATAGATATGACTTAAAAAATGGTAAACCTGTACTATTTTTTAGCCTGATTTGGTAATTCCTGAGTTTTAGATCACTGCTGAACCACGGCAGATAAAACTCTGAATGATGTAGTGAAGAAGTTTTGCAAGTCAGTTTCAACATTAGCATACATTCTCATCAGCTTTCAGTCATCAATAAAAGTTAGTCTTCCGGGTCCTTCATTTTTCATCCACCTCCGATATCTTTTCCATCGGGGATCCATGGCCATCTTCTTCTTTAATTCCTCCTCTTGTTCTTGTTTATAGACCTAATAAACAGACAAGAGTTTCAAGTCAGACTGAAGAAACAGCTTAAGCAAACCTGAAAGCAGTAAGAGGTGATAGTTCAGCTATTCGTCAGCTTATTTAAGAAAGACTGAATTGCAACACTGTGGCAGAGCTTGACTAACATGCAGCGTAAGAGCACCTTCAGTTAAAAAGCCTCAATCTGCAGTTGAGATATCTTAAATATTTTTGCCAACAGCAGAACTACATTATTGTAAGGCTGTAGGTATTGAAACTTTTTTACTGAAGAATTAGATAATCATGCAGTTAATGAAACAAAATTTACATTAATAAAGTGGTAACACTCAAAGTTGAATGAGTCCTTTTTTTCAACACAGGTACCATTCAATGCAGTTGTTTGACTTTTTACATTAGTTGTTTTCCCATTTCAGAGGCATTCTCACAGTATTTTTCCACTTTGCTATGGATATTTTTAGTCCTTATTTAGTTTCTCAAGTAAGTTAATACATTCACCATATTAAGCACTGGTATCAAATGGTAAGTAATTCCATTATCAGCAGTGACACCATTTCCTGACATAACTATAGATTTAAATATGAAGTCACATATCTAAAAATACAACAGCGTCTACATTTTTAATCTGGAAGGGAGTTTTCAGATGGAGTCAATGTAAATCTCAGCATGATACAGTTTTATGATGTCTCAGTATCACATGAACTCTTCCTGTAAAGGAATTAACAGCTCAACGTTCAGTTATCAAATAAGCATATGTATTGAAAAATTATTAGGTAAGTAGCAGAAGAAAAACATAAAATATGTATTATTGTAGATCTCCATGTTGTGTCTGTGTAGTGAGTTTTTGGTCTTTCCCCATCCCCAAAAGGGTATTGAAAAAACTGAACAATGTGTAGACAGGCAGCTGCAATGATCAAAGTTATAAACAAGTTTTTATATGACAAAAAAGAAAAACTAAGCATACTTTTCAGTCTAGAAAAGACATGACTAAATATTGAGGAAGGATGTGGTAGTGCTCTGGAGGAGCACAGGTTGCATGAGAAAAGAGAATGAAGAATGATTGTTCTCCCTTTCCTTTAATGAAAGAACTAGCCAGTGTCCAGGTGACTTTTTGAATACTCCAGGTTTTAAAGGGTTCAAAAACCAATATCAGACATGTTTATTAAACAAAACTCATTATCTAGGAGGATACCATTTCATGTTTAGGAAGGCCTAAAACTGCAGATTATAGGTAGGTATTGCTATTATAGGTATTGCTATTGTAGGTGCTATTACTATTGTAGGTATTGCTATTTAAGTCCCATTTTCTTACATTAACACTTAAATGTGTTACATTTACCCCACTTAAAATCAGCTGCTAGCCACCAAAGGACGTGACTTTTGACTAAACAGACCTCACCTCTGGCAAATACAGCTCTTTTATACTCAATGTCCAAAACCACACTGATCCGAAAACAGTGTGGACCCCAAAAGCCTGCCAATTTCTTCTCAATTTCTTTTCAATACCAGAAAATTCATTTTGTCTTTCTTTTTCATCTGCCATCTGCTTTGACTGCTAACATTACTAAATTTTTGGACTTCTACTTCACCTTCTAGAAAACTTATCACAACTCATTATGCATATTCATCTGTTGGCTAATCCTTCACTTACATTATCAGCTTGACTGTCTTCCTCTTCAAGTTTCTGAAGGAATCCACCTCTCCCTATTTTTTTAAAGGGAGTACTCTCTCATTTTTCCTGCTCTCCAACAGGAGGAAAGGCAGTTAGTTCTGCCACCCACACTGTTCCCTCACTCAGAGCATGCAGAGCAGCAGCAATGTCTCCTCTTCCTCTTAAGGCCAACTTCCTGTTCATAATTTCTCTTCCAAAAACTACTCATCCATATGGCCTGCAGATGAACTTCACTGGAACAATAAAAGCATTTTATCAGTCTGCCACGTCCTGCAATCCCAGACCATTCTCAACTGCAAATTCCCTAGTGTGGGCAATGTTCTTTTACTGATCTCACAGCTACTGATCTCACTTGGCTATTAAGTAACAGGGTATCCTTGACAATGTAGCAGTTTTGTCTTACAGTATTCCACATACCATTTTTACTTGAATAAACACAGACCAGAGTAAAAATAGCCCCTGAATCACTGAAGGAAAAGAACTGTCAAGAGAAAATTATCATGTTAGGAATGTATGGTTCAGGAGACAGAGGAAAATAGGAGTTTCAGATGATCTGGGTAAGCTTTATCACGAATTATTACTGTTTGGAGGATCTACATTATGCACCCTACTGTAATTCTCCGTCACACCACAATGATGCAAGACAGTCCTTTTGATCAGATTTAACTCAATCTTGTATCTGCAGATTCCCTAATACTTATTTGTGGATGAACCCTGACCAAGAAAATCCTTGCTTATACACTCAGACATAACCAGGAGCTGTTGCCTATCAGTACATGAGTGTAGAAAGTTTAAGAAACATCAGTTTATCATTACAGCTGCCAACCTCATAGTTTTCTCGTATCCATAGCTGCCGTTCGAGAAAGGTCTCTTTCTGATGATCTTCTAGGCTGTCAAATTGAGACTGTGACATTTTCATATATCTCCGTATGATATACAGCTTCTCTTCCACACCGTATTCCTGCCCTTTAATAGTGAAACAATAAATCCACCAACAGTACCAAACTATGTATTTGCACACATAAAAAGGAGCAAGAAGAATCTGAAATAGTAGGATATCATATATCTTCGGCTTCTGGTAACCGCCTTTTATATCTATTTTATTTTTGATAATGTCTTTGATGATTTCTTCCTCCTCTTCACGGATTTCTTCTTTAGATCGCCTGTTTTTGCCTTTTTCTTTAGTCTTGTTGAGTAAACCTTGTTGCCTGGCAATCTCAGTAGCTTGTATACGATATTTTGGCACTGTCGCTAGGTAGTTGATAGCTTCATTATAACTACTCCACCAGCTGAAGAACTGTAACATAGGAACAGCAAAGATTAAAGTTTTCTTTTTTAAATACATATGCACATTTTATTCCTTTTAAGAGCTTTGGCAGAAAAACAAAAAAATCAAAAAACATACATACTCTGTTACATACCTTTAGCCACCAAGTATATTAGAGCAAGCATAAAAAATGTAGGTAACAGTACTTCTGTATTATTAAAAAAGCTATAGTTAAGTTCCTCCAAACTTATTAAGGCACCTATGGTAACCAAGAAATAGCCATATATATCAAATACCTATATATAGCGACAAAGGTAAGGAAGAGACTAAACACACTGTTCAAGCTGTTTTTGTTCACTTGGAAATGGTTACCTCCTATTTCTCTAAATGGAGCTTATGCTACGTTACATCACTGGACTTACAAATAAAGTAGCCAGCATTTCAAGCAAATGCAATACAGAGGATAAAAGCTCTCAAACTTGGATCAGCAGGTAGTGAGATATATTTGTATTTTTACTTCCCAACAACTCGTCAAAATACCAAAGAATAATTCATTGTTTCTACAATGTTAAATACATTATTTAATAAATAAATACAATATTTTGTTTTATATAAGGAAGCTTTGAATTAATACATTTAATGGATATTAAAGAAAAGGTTTATACACTTTCTTCCACTTAAATAATTGTCAGCAACATCACAAGCTTTCTCATCAGAATACCAATTGCTTTCTTGAACTTGTAAATACCATCTTAGAGTGAACTTAATCGAACCAAATTCACTTGCTCTCACTGTGGTCTTTAAAACAAACTACAATGTAAGTTTGTTTTAGCAAACCACAACCCTAATATTCTGCTCTATGATCTGAATTCAGTTGTGAATGTAGTTTCAAAATAGTCTTTGCTTTTTTGTTTTTCAGAAGGACATGCAGCTTGAAAAAACTGAACCACACTAATTTGGAACTTTAATCTTGACTGTGCTCAGAAACAGACTATTCACAGCCTGTCACTCAGAACTAAACTACTTCTTTAGGCCTGTAGGAGCTTTCTGTTTCAAGTATTCAAAGGAAACAGTTACACAACCTGCGCCGTTGTCCAAGATACCAAGGACAGTCAAAATCTATTCAGTACATCCTGACTTTGGATTTGCTTTTGAAACCACAGAGAAGTTTATCATAGCAGACAAAAAGGTCCCTTACGGTATCATTTAAAATTTAGCAGGTTACAAGATTTGTGCATACTTCCCTTCCAGTTCAGAAACTCACTGAGCAATGTCACATAAGATGAAGAGTTTTACCTGAAACACAGAGATGGCACACACTGTAACTAGAATCACTATTCTGACGTCCACTTTTGGTGCCAATCTCCTGCTGTAGTAGTGATAATAGTGCCTGTAATACTCTTCAGGATGATCCAACATGTAGTCATAATCTTTGCGTGTTTCTTCATCCTGCAGGATGAGAGATGAAACACGTTCAGATTCATATTTTCACCTACTGTGTTAATTTTCACTGTGTTTTACATATCATGAATGAGCAAGCTGTTAAAAAGTTTGCAACAATTTAACGAATGTATATCAAAAGCATGTAATAATACAACACAACAGTACAAGACATTTAATACTGAAATAAAGACAGGCAACTGAAATTCTTAATAAGCACTTTCAGTATCAGAATTGGAATTCCAAATAGAGTGTTGTTAACAAACATTTCTTAGTGAAAGCTTTTCAGATTAACACTATTGAAATTCTAGTTTTCAAGTCTTTTAGGATTAGAGTACAGGGCTCTTGAATCTGTCCAACAGAAGGCCATTTAAAAACCTCATTGTTCTCCTTTTCCTGAAGTTTTTCTTATTTTCATCCATGCGATTAAGAGATGAAAGATACAATTTTGTCAGTCTCAATTATAACCTATTTCTGTCCCGAAAGAAGTTTTTTTTTTTTTTTTTTTTTTTTTTTTTCTCTCCAGCCTTAAGACACTTACAGGTTTCTTCCTTCCATTCCTTAGATATGTCTTTGACAAGCTGCATGTATTTTGCCATGATAAGCTTTCCTTATAGATCCCTTAAACCACTTAATTCACTTATCTTTAATTTATTTAAAAGGTAGATCTCTAAAAAAGTCTAGTCAATTTATTTTAAATACCAAGGTATTTTAAACAAAAGCATATTCTCCCACACTCTTGGGCTGGCTTTTGAAAAAAAAAAGTTTTCTCCTCCCTCACTGTTAGTAGAGGACAAGCTGGCTAAGCCCACATAATGGAAGGAAAACTGATTTTGTACAATCTGTTGCAATAAGCATACACGTTAATCCAAAAGATCTGATTTTTCTCCCCCAGGGGCAAGAAACGTGTGAGATTCTTAGAGCGAATTAACAAAGTCAGAGAGAATTCTGATTTTTAAACTGAATCTCTTTTGATATATGTGTCAAATCTAGGTTGAGCAGATGACAAGCAGCCATAGTGTAAGAGGTACAGGAAATCACACCTTTCAGCATTTTTCAAATTACCAATTTTGTTCGCATGGTATGTTAGTGCTTAACTTTGCCACCCGCTATTAATTTGAGAGTATTTGTACGTAAAGACATATAATTTAAATTCTGGTGAATAAAACAGGATACAGATGGGCCCCAGGATAACAACATGAAAGCAACCTTAGCACTAAAACCAAGCCTGCTACTCTAGGTGTGTCTGATTCAAGGCAGTTTGGGAAAGGAAGCAAGACTACCTGAGGGTAGCAGCAGTGCAAATGAATAAAAGGTGAGGAGAGCGCAGCAGAGAGAGCCTCGGAGTCCGCCGAGAGGGCTGCAGACCTCTTGGCAACGTTACTTCGGAAAGGAGAAACGGCTCCCTTCCGCTTCGGAACAACGGCACGCTTTTTTTCCCCAGGGGCACACCCCCGGTTTCACTCCTCGCTGGAGAGGCCGCTCCCGCCGGCGCGCTGACCGCGATGCGCGCGGAGGGCGCGCAGAGCCGCCGCGGCCCTCAGCAGCTCCCGCCCCGGCACCAGCTCCGCTGCCCGCGGCGGCCGCCCCGGGAAGCCGCCCCGCGCCGCCGCTCACGGCGCAGAGGCGGCAGCCGGGGCGCGGGCGCTGCGAGGCGGGCGGCGGCCGGGCGCCGCCTCCCAGCGCTGGCGCGGCCGGGCGCCGCGGGCCCCGCTCGCCGCGGGCCGGGCGCCGCGGGCCCCGCTCGCCGCGGGCCCCGCTCGCCGCCGCCGCTCCCGCGCGCTGTCTCTTACCGGCGCGGCTCCGGCCGGGGCGGCGCTCCCGCTCTCTCACCTTGAGCGTCTCGTAGGCGGTGGCGACGAGCAGGAACTTCTCGTGCGCCGCCTCGGGCGGGTCGCCGCCGCCCGGCGCCGCCGTCTCGCCGCGGTACCGGTCCGGGTGGTACTTGCGGGCCAGCTGCCGGTAGGCGCGGGCGATCTCGGCCTTGCTCGCCTCGCGGCTCACGCCCAGCACGTCGTAGCACACGCGCCGCCCGCAGTACAGCCCCTCCGTGAGGCCGCGCGCCGGCCGCGGCACCAGCGCCGCGGCCACCCACAGCCACGGCCACAGCCGCGGCCACGGCACCCACCGCCCGCCGCCGCCGCCGCCGCGCCGGCCCGGCCAACGGCCGCCCGCCGCCATCTCGCCGCGCGCCGCCGCCGGCCGCCGCGCCGCGCCGCGCCGAGGGCGCCCGCGGCTGCGCCTGCGCGCCGGGGGCGGGGCCAAGGGGAGGTGGGCCAGGCGGGGCGGCAGTACGGACGTGGCGCGACGGCGGGCGGGGGCGTGGCCCGGAGGGGGCGGGGCCCGGAGGGGGCGGGGCCCGGAGGGGGCGGGGCCCGGAGGGGGCGTGGCCCGGAGCGTCCGTCGGCGGGCGCGGGCTGGGGGTGCGTCCCGAGGCGACTGATAAAGCCAAGACCAAGACAACTTTGTTTTTGCATGAAATCCTAATTTTTTTCCGAATTTCTTACAACTTAATTGCTCAGGGTTTTTAATAACAGTAGTTCTCCTAGAAGAAGATGCAAATAGATGGAAAAATCCATTACATTTTAAACATCAACCACATTCCAGAAAATATTTTTAGAAAGATGAGGAATCAAGAATTAACCTTGGGAACTCCTATGCCCTTCCGCCCCCCCCCCCCAAAAAAAAAAAAAAAAAAAGCACACTATTTCTAATCACAAATCTGGTTAAAGTTAATTTAACTATGACTAATGATCAAAAGATAACTTGTAAATGCACTTTAGATCATTAGAGAGTACAAAATTTCTTTTGTCTCCATCATCATCATCTTATTCTTCTTGTCTCTTCTTCTCATTGTTTAATTTTCACTTGTCCTTTCTACCAGGGGAAGAATCTTTTGAAATACACCCTGAACACACATTTAATTGCAGACTAGTCTTATAGAGTTCAGGTTTCTCTACGCCTTTTCTGCTGGATCAATGTGATCCAACTAGCAACCTGTAAAATACTACTCTCTGACCTCCATCTTTTCTCCAGCAAGGATGGGGAAGATACATTGGGAACCTTTCTCATGCTGCTGTTGTGTGATGTATATACCAGCTGCCATTGACGATGGGGCACAGGAAAGAGCCTTAAACAAGGGATTTAGCATCACAGCTGCTGCTTATTAGATTTTTGTTACATAAAGATTTGTTTTGAAATGAGGACTACACCTCTACTTCAGTATAGCTGGCAGGGACATTACCTGAATATTGGACCTTTTTCGGGGAAATTAGATTTATGCTTGATGCTAGAAATGATCTAACACAAAAATGTTCTCATCAGATGGCATATGCTGTTCTTATGGTAGAACTGAGTATGTTTCTTACACGTGAGGCCTCCTCTATCTCCTTTTTGCATTAGCAAGTGTTCTTTCCTTATCATCATTTCCTTGATAGATGAAGAAAGCCCAGATCTACTTCCTTAAATATTTCACCTCTTTCTGACTTGTTAGAGTCTTGTCTCTTAGCATTGGAAGCTAAAGTTTAATTCCTCTGATCTTTGACTTGACAAGCAAAATAATTCCTTGGCACTTTTGTCATTCATTTCTCAACTTGAGAAGGAATCTAGCTCTTTGTATTACCTGAGGTTAGTTTCTGCAAAGATTAAGCTGTTCTGGAGTTGTGTTTAGAGTTCACTGACCATGAACCAGAGTTCATGACCACTGAGGCCATTGCTGATAGTACCTGCAGGCAGTAGTTCTGCTGACTGTGCATATTTGCACTAGCCCATTGACACCCCCGTATGTAAGAGGTCAGTATTTTACATTTTATTCGCTGATGATAGTACACGCAGACTCATAGAGAAGAACTTGCAGTTCATACTACCACAGGAAATCAGAGGAGATCATGTCAGAAAAAAATCACAGAAAGACAATAAGTAATACAGTTGGTGCCAAAGGATTTACAGTCCATGTGGTTCCCAGTCAGTTGAGAAACATCTGAAAATCTACAGTCAGCATTCAAAAAATGGCAAATAGCCACCACACTTTCTGTCAAAAAATGGTAAATAGCCACTACACTTTCTGCTGCAAATTAGAAGTATCTTGTTTTAGAGTCTGGTCAATACATTCTTCAAAGTGATTACATTTGGTACCGATCAGGTCCAAAGATGATGATGTCTGGTTATACCCTTCCTCCCTTAGCCTTAGGCTTCATGTAATAGCAGCCCCAAACTTGCATTTAAAATGGCTTAGAATACAGATTTCTCTTTGGAGTATATAATGCTTCACCAATAATAACCTTATACTAAAGCAGAAGGAGACAGGAGATTCCTAAATATTTGTTTGCAGTCTATCTAAACTCATAGCTACCTAAGAATCAGAGACAGATGCCTGAGAAGGTACGCTCATGTAGCTATCCCCAGCAGTCATTATTCCTGGCAGCAGTGGCTCTGCGACCTCAGTTTGAAGTTCACATAGAGGATCATGGAGTGGTGGGAAGGAAACTCCCCCCAAGCATGCACTACTACAGCTAGGGGCTGACCTGCTGGAAAGCAACTCTGCAGAACATGTTTTTGTGGGACATGGTGGACAACAAGTTGACCATGAGCCAGCAATATGCCCTTGTAGCCAAGACCACCAATAGTATCCTGGGCTGCATTAGGAAGAGCATTGCCAGATGCTCAAGGAAACTGATCCTGCCCCTCTACTCAGCCCTGGTGAGGCCTCTAGTCCTGTGTCCAGTTGTGGGCTCCCCAGTCCAAGAGAGACATGGAGCTACTGGAGAGAGTCCAGTGTAGGGCTGTGAAGATGATCAGAGGACTGGAGCATCTGCCCTAAGAGGAAAGACTGCGAGAGCTGGGTCTGTTTAGCCTTGAGAAGACAGAACGAATCTTATCCATGTGTATAAATCACAGAATCACAGAATGGTTGAGGTTCAAGGGACCTCTGGAGATCATCAAGTCCAATCTCCTTGCTCAAGCAGGGTCACCTAGAGCATGTTAGACAGCATTGCATCTAGGTAGGTTTTGAATATCTCCGGAGAAGGAGACTCCACAACCTCTCTGGGCAACCCGTTCCAGTGCTCTGTCACTCTCAGAGGGAAGAAGGTTTTCCTTATATTCAGGTGGAACTTCCTGTGGTTCAGTTTGTGCCCGTTGCCTCTTGTCCTGTCGCATGGCAATACGGAAAAGTATTGCCCGTTGACACCTTCCCTTCAGATACTTATAGACATTGATAAGATCCCCCCTCACCCTTCTCTTCTCCAGGCTGAAGAGGCCCAGCTCTCACAGCTGGTCCTCATAGGGCAGATGCTCCAGCCCTCTGATCATCTTCGTAGCCCTGTGCTGGACTCTCTCCAGTAGCTCCATGTCTCTCTTGTCCTGGGGAGCCCACAACTGGACACAGGACTTGCAATGAGGCCTCACCAGGGCTGAGTAGAGGGGCAGGATCACCTCCCTCCACCTGCTGGCAACACTCTTCCTAATGCACCCCAGGATATCATTGGTCTTCTTGGCTACAAGGGCACATCGCTGGCTCATCGTCAACTTGTTGTCCAAAGGGGGTGTCAAGGAAATGGGGCCAGACTCTTTTCAGTGGTGCCAAGTGATAGGACAAGAAACAATGGGCACAAACTGAAACACAGGAAGTTCCACCTGAATATAAGGAAAACCTTCTTTTCTGTTAGAGTGACAGAGCACTGGCACAGGTTGCCCAGGGAGGTTGTGGACTCTCCCTCTCTGGAGATATTCAAAGCCTGCCTGGCTGCAGCTGTGTCTAACACGCTCTAGGTGACCCTGCTTCAGCAGAGGGGTTGGATTAGATGATCTCCAGAGGTCCCTTCCAACCTTATCCATTCTGTGATTCTGTGATTCTGTAAACTGCAGAGGTGGGTGACAGGAATCAGTGATGATAGAGATGTGCTGTGCTGCAACCAGGGCAGTGCTTTGGGGGCACCTTCCATGGTACGTAGGTCAAACGATGGCTTTTGCTCACTTATCCAGAAGGTCAGCAGTTCCTGGGGAGGAGAAAAGAAGATTAAGTCTTGGATCACATCCAAGCCTCAGTAACGATTATTTCACTTCCAAAGTGATCTATAAAAAATTCATAGTTTCTTATAAAATCTATAATTTCCCATATTTCTTTCCCTTAAGAGTGTTGCAAAGTAGCCCAGCCATGAATGATGGATGTTGAATTCTCACCTGATCTCCAGGATGCCAAGCTAAGCTGTTTGAGGCACCCTGATGGCATTTGTTCTGTACAGAGAATTGTTCAAAACTTCTGTATAGTAGACTACAAATAGGTGTATGCTAGGAGTTTAAGGTTCACATGGCCACCCGTAAGCTTTTCTTCAATTAGTACCACTGTTATACCATATGAGTTTTTCTTTAAGTAACCTGTTCTATCTTGCTACTATACTATTACTCTGAGGTTGGCAGGGTAAGTAGAAAGTCCATTTAACTCCACGCTTGAGAGAGAATTCTTGTACTATTTCATTTTTAAAACGCAACCCATTATCTGACTGTATCTCTAGTGGCAGTGGGTGAACAGCAATTCATTGGTTTAATCCTGCTATAGTTGCCGATCTGGATGCAATGTGCATATAGGGTAAACATTGCCCAAACTGCTCACTACCATAACTCCCATCTTAATTAATTTCCACTCCTTGGAGATACATGTCACAAGTCCCACGCACTTTATTTGTCATGTACCCAGAATGACTTTTCCTTCTGTAAGGTCTGCTTGTTGTTGATTTTTGACAGGACAATCCTTCCTTTGATTACCAAATCCACAGGTTTTCACTATATGAACTGCTTGTTTTTTTACTAATTGGCCAACCCCATCTTGCTGCATGCTGACAGTGGTTATATGCTCTAGCATGTCCCAATCACGCATGCAGCATTTACTTCACCATTCAGTACTCAAAGTAGAAGGAAAATTTGCCTAATTTATGCTAGCTAAGTGGGCAGCCATATTATTCCTTTTGGCCACTACAGTGGTAATTTTCTGGTGTGTTGCTACCTACCTATTATAATAGGGTGGGAGTGATACTATGCATTTGCTACCAATATTCCTTTACCCAAATATCTCCAGTCCCTATCTGCCAACTGTGTTTTGCCCCATTTCCTATTCATTGTGTAGGACCAGCCCAAACAGCGTGAGAATCAGTGTATATGGTCTGTGCATCATTTTGAGAGCCAGCACCACAGCCGAGAGCTCAGCTAACTCAGCAGAACCTTCTGTTTGCTCAGTCACTGTGCACTTACTGGCAACAGATACAGCATCAGCTCTTCCTTGCCATTTACGCTGTATTTTACAAGCTCTTCTGTCAGTAAACCAGACACCATCTGGGTGACGGGGGCTGAATTCACAGTCATGTTGGACAGGAGAGCGTGGTGGCTCTCTGTACTCAGTGGGCATTCCGATACGCTCCACAGCTTCAGTAACATTATTCTTCACAGTTAAACTGCTGTGGCTACACAGTGACAGATATTATAAAGCCCACTTTTGCACAGTGGTCTTATGTGCTACCCCTAAAGGTAGTGGTTTACCAGTAAGTATCAGCTTAAGAATAGGAATTGGCACACACAGTTTTACAGTCCTTCCTTAGGCCAAGGGTTCGTTTATGACCAGACCCTCATAAGCTGCTAATAGCACATTTTCAACAGTCAAGTAGTGTTGAACAATCTGCCATGATTTAGAGCCAAAAGGAATAGGGTATTCCTTGGGACTGGGACCACCTTGTTGCCACAGTTCTCGCCATACCCCTTCTCTCCACCAGGATATGTAGCGAGAGGGGCTGTGTGGAGTGGATTGGTCCCAGTGACTGAGATATACTCACATTTTCCTTTAAAATGTTCATGGCCTCTTCATGTTGTGGGGTAAATTCCCAGATTGCATTTTTCTTTAGAAAGTTACAGAGTGATTGGAATTATTATACTAAACCCCAGAATATGCCCCCTTGAAAATCCTGAAGTCCTTAGTAACTCCTCCTTATTCTTGGGGATGGTCAACTGTTGGATTTTTTGTAGCACTTCAGCACAGACTTTTTTTCTCCCACTTATCCATCTGACTCCTAAGAAGGCGCTTTCCCTGCTGGATCCTTGCTTTCCTTCCAATACTTCTTCCTCCAAGATGTGCTATAATAGTGTCCATGGCCTATTTTACAGATTTTGCAGGATGACCCCTTATTAGGATGTCATCTATATATTGTACGACACTGACCTCTTGTGGTAATTTTCATATTTCTAGTTCTTTAGCCAGTATCACATGATCAATGAGTAGAATATGTTTAAAACCTTGCAGTAAACGCGTAAATGTGTATCGAAGTCCCTGCCAGGTGAAAGCAAATTTCTATCTGCCTCTGGTATTGGGATCTTAAAAAAACCATTTATTTCATCCCTATAATCATCACCCATGGAAAAGCACGTTTGTTAAGAGAATTGACTGGTTACACTGCAAACAGCTGCAGTAAGCAGTTTGGTGATGGTGTTAAGGCCATGAGGTTTCTTTACAGGCCATACAGGTGAATCACAAGGAGAATGAGACTTGAAAAATGATTCACTCTCTTTTTCTAGCTGTTTTATCAATTTAGTAACAAGATAGATGACATCAGAAAGTAACTCATGCTGTGGAATACGAACTAGCTTGTTGCATGGTAAGGGAAGCAGCCACCTGACACAAGCTCATGGTTAAGGGTGTGTCAATGCAGGGTAAATTGTGGGGGCAACAGAGTGGTGTTCCTATTTCTCATTTTTCCCACAAGTCCACCAAACACAGGCCCCTAAATATATCCACACCTGAGATACTGCAGGACCTACAGGCAAGGTCAGGCAAACTGGTCCATCTGTTAGACAGAATTAATTTAGCCCTGACTGAGGGGTGGACAGTGACTTGTCCATTGATGTCTACACTAGAAACTGTTTGCTGAGTGGAGGCTGCTCTTTTTAAGTGTCCTCACTTAACTTTGGAATTTGAGCTCCAGTGTCAATGAAGAATGATGTAAAGCAACAATCACTAACTGTGACCATCATCTCAGAACTTGAATCCTTAGAAACGGGGATAGGAGCCGCTAGTACTGTCACTGAATCAGGCTTCAACCACTGTTTCCCATATATTTGTGGACTAGGTTCAGATTTGGATATCTCCCTGAGGTAGTTGCTAGTATTCTCTGCACCACTGGTCATTACTTCATTAAATTGTTCAGTGTCTCCCCTATCCCTGATCCAGGTCCCAGAGGATTATCCTGACCAGTTAATGAGAGAAACCCAGCTGACTGCCACCAAATGGGAACTGGCAGCCTAGTTAACTAACTCAGAGAGAGCCTTTTATCTAGACACATTTTCCATAGTTCCTCACATTCAGTAGTGACCAGGGGTGCCCCCTACTTCCCCATTTTGCTTTTCCATTTTGCATAGAGATAGCCTGGGTCTTTTCCATTTAATTTCATTTAGCCAATGTTCTCCACTAGTTGACACTTAAGCCTGCCTTAATAGCTAAGGCTAATGATTTCAGCAGTCCCTTTGCTCCTTTCGCTACGTCTTGGCTCACAAATAATCTATGGATTCAGTTTTGCAGAATGGATTTGTCTGGCACCTAGGCAACAGTCCTCCCAGTTTGGCTAAAATTAGCAGTTTTCAGAAAGGCAGCTTCTAGACTGGCTGCTAAGTTTCATGGCCACAGTTTTTTTCCCTCTTAATCAATAGGATATAAATTGCATCCCCACTGTAAAGTGCTTGTCTATAAGCAACTTGTAATACTGGGATAATATCTAATAATATTCATAGACTTAATGCTAATCATTAAGCTTTGTCCAGGGTAAGATGGAGCTCGTCAGCACAATCTATGCTAGCCAGCCCATAGGTGCTTCCCCTGGTCAAGACTGCAACCTCCTCTCCAGATCTCTAAGTCATAAAAATCTTCAGTAATTGTTAAAGAGCAGGTAGGTTTTGTGCCCCCATGGGCATGCCCTGTTGTTTGGTCTTAGTTACTGGTACCAAGAGGGCATGGAGTGGGGGAATCATCCCCAATATCATCTGACTTTGAGGGGACAGGATCAGGGTCCGGTGAGCCCCAAACATCCTCATCCCCATAGTCATACATGGCACAACAGACTTTAACCGAGTCTACTGTACCAGCTTCCAGCAACCTTCTCCTGCGCCCCTTAGCTTCCACAATTACCTGAGGCTCGAGTTCTGACTCAATTTATTTTGCATTTCTAATTGTCTACATTTTACTTCCCAAGTATTATTTATATCTTTCTCTTTCTCATTCTATTCTTCCAATTGTATGATCTCCTCAACACATCAATCTTACCTGCTGTTACCCTAAAACAAGGGCCTAGCATCCAGCACACAGCATCCTTCCCTTTTCGCTTCCTTAATTTTTACAAGCCTGTCAGCAGTCAAACTCATGCCAAAATTCGTCAGCATTTATGTAGATTCTTGACCCAAGACAAACCCCACTTAAGGTTTCACCATCCTTCTTTCTCAAATTTATCTTCCACCTGTTGCAACTCATTTTTCAGTTTTCCATTTGTCACCATCACACACACACACACACTTTCTCTACTCACACTTTAACAACCACCACAGTCAGCACAGCAAAGCACCTTGTGCCTGCCAGCAGAACATGTCTGAGAGAAATCCTACTTCCGACACTAACAAATGTCATGGTTCATTTGGATCTCCCACATTTACAGGACAACGTACTATGTAAACCAAACTTTATTTCATCAGGTAAAAAGCAAACAGAGGCTCAATCCCTTTTCAACAGATGAGCCCAAATTGTTAACTCTTTGTTACTGTTCATTAATTCCTTAATTTGCATGCTTATAAGCAAAATGCTAACCTAGCTGATGAAGAGAGTGTTCATCCTTCCTTCTTCATCACAATGGGGGCATCCTCTGAATTACTCTGGGAAGCATGAGAGCCGGCTGCTGATGGATTTCCTTCAAAGGCTGTTTAGGGTGAGCTGACGTATCTGTACCTTGTTGTGGGCAAGACTTTACTTATTCAGAAGAGTTCCAGCCTTATCAGAAACTTATCAACCAGTTACTTTTGCAAGGATAGGAGACATTCTTTTCTGTTCTGGAGTATGTGGCATATGCTGCTATAGAGTTCTTGCTTTTCGGTGCTGCTCTTCAGGATATACCAGGCTTCAGCATGAGCTGTGTGTTAGGCACAAAGCCTGAGCCTATCCAGAGAACAGTCACAGCCCGGCACCTTGCAGGGCTGTGCCATGCTGTGGGCAGAGCCCTGCTCTGCTCCCAGCAGTGCTCTGCCATGCTGCAGCACACTTCTAGTGGAGAGCTGCCAGGCTGCAGGCAGGGCTGTGTCACGCCACAGGGCTCTGCCACACCGCAGGGCAGAGTTGTGCCCTAGTGCAGGGCTGTGTCATGCCGTAGTCAGAGCTGTGTCATGCTGCAGGGCAGGTATGTGCCCTAGTGCAGGCCTGTGCCCCGCGGCAGACAAAGCTGTGCACTGCTGCAGGCTGGGCTGTGCCCTTGCAGCAGGCCGGGCTCTGTCCCACTGCAGGCAGGGCTGTGCCACACCGCAGGGCTCTGCCCCACTGCAGGCAGGGCAGAGCCCTGCAGCAGGGTTCTGCCCTGCCGCAGGCAGGGCCATGCCACGCTGCAGGGTTCTGCACTGCTGTGGGCAGGACCGTGCCCTGCTGCAGGCAGGACAGTGCCCCGCTGCAGGGCTCTGCCCCACTGCAGGCAGGACAGTGCCCCACCACAGGGCTCTGCCCCGCCGCAGGCAGGGCCATGCCACGCTGCAGGCAGAACAGTGCCCCACCGCAAGGCTCTGCCCCGCCGCACAGAGGACAGTGCCACGCCGCAGGGAGGGCAGTGCCCCGCCGCAGGGCTGTGCCTGCCGCGGGCAGGGCTGTGCCACGCCGCAGGGCTGTGGCCAGCCCGTCGGGCCGGTGCCAGGCGGGGGCAGGGCTGTGCCGGCTGCCGGCTCGCCGCGCAACACACCCTCCGGGCCGTGCAACGCTGAGGCTGCTAGGAGCACCTACCGCAGATAGGGGGAGGAACTCAGCCGTCCTCGCTCGCTGACCCATTTTCCTCCTCAACCGCTTTCCTGAGAGCCGCAGACCGGTGCCCGGCCGACATGGAGGTCAGCATGGACTCGGGTCAGTGCTCTCGCCCGGCGCGGTGTGTGCGAGGGCGGCGGAGAGGAGCCGCCGCTCCGCGCGGAGCTGGCGGGCCGCGGGGCCGGCGGCGGGCGGGCAGCCACAGGGGCGGCGGCGGGACCGTGCCTCAGCTCTCCCTAAATATAAGGCGGCGGCAGGAGGGCGGGCGCTCGCCCGCTCGTTGTCCCTCATGGCGTCGCGGAGCCACAGGGAGCAGCAGCGGGAAGAGGGAGCGCGGCCCGCGGCCTCCCCGCAGCTCCCCGCCGCCGGCCGCGCAGCGGGGGCGGGCAGCGCGGTGCTCCCCGCAGCGCCCGCCGCCGCCGCCTCCTCCCTGCCCAGCCGGCAACATGGCTGCGGCCGCCCTGGACGAGCTCAGTGAGTGGCGGCGCGGCCGTTGGGGCTCGCGCGGCCGTTGGGGCTCGCGCGGCCGTTGGGGCTCGCGCGGCCGTTGGGGCTCGCGCGGCCGTTGGGGCTCGCGCGGCCGTTGGGGCTCGCGCGGCCGTTGGGCGGGGGGAGGCGAGGCGAGGCGCCAGCTGGCAGGGGCAGGCGCAGGCCGCTGCCGTGCGCCGTCATACCGGCCCGGGAACGGCGGCGCGGCGGGGGGCTCCCTCCCTCCCTCCGCGGCAGGCTGGGACGTGTAGTCCCGGCGGCGGCTGCCCTGCCCGGCCCGGCCCGCGCCGCGGCCCGCGGGGCGCCTCGTCGTCGGGGCACCCCGTGGTGAACAGCCCCCTTCCGCCGCCCCAGGATCCCGGGGCGTTGCGCTCATGCGTCGCCGGTGCGGCGGGACGGCAGCTCCCGCCGCGGCGGCCCGCAGGAGCTGCCTGGGCGCGGCCTCGGCCGCCGACCCGAGCCACCCGCCTCTGGGCGCACATGGCCGGCGCGGCGGGGAGACCGGCCGGGGCCGGTGCTCGCCTGCAGAGCTGCGTGGCCGCCTGGCGCGCTAAGTGGCGGGTGGGCCGCGGGAGAAGCCTGCGAAATTGTGGAGACCTGCCTGTCTCTTCCTGCTTCTCCCGTCCTTGAGGAATAAATAATAAGATAACGTACGAGCCAGCCAAGTGAAAAGACCCGTGGCTGTTTTGAAATAGTGGATTTGGCAATGAGCTTAATGCTATCACCAGAGATGAAGGGCAGAAGAAATAGTTGGAGCATGTTTCCGAGGTCTTGGCCTTCAGATCTTGGGCACTGCTGTGCGCTGCATAACTTGCTCCTTTTGTCTTTTGCTCACATCCACGAGGATAATGTTCCTGTTCCGCTCTTTGGGTCAGATGTGCCTGGAGCTCAGCTGTGTGCAGTATGGGATACGGCAGTGGGGGAGATATGCCTTATGTCACCGAAAAGAGAGAGAGAGGATCTCAAGGTGGAGTTAGAAGGGTTTTTAAGTTACACTGATCCTTATATCTGAGGACACAAATCCCAAGCTATTTATTCCACTGACAACTGAGATAAAGTGCAGTCATGACCACAACAGGCCTCACACCTGCTGTGATCCAAGAAATTCGTCTGTCCCTTTTACGATGCTGGCGTGTTTCCACTTGATGAAACTGGTCACTTAAGAGCACTTGCATGTAGATCCTTGGTATTTATCTGTGTGGCATCTAGCTTCCCAGCCCCCACATCTGACCTTGCAAAAAAAACAGTTCTCAAGCATGTATCTGTTGCTGTGTAGCCATTGGTGTTAAACTGCTCTGAAAGGAAGAGTGACCTTAAATGAAGATTCCTGATAATAATTAAATAATATCATTCTGGTTAGTTGTCCATTGCATCCATACACACTGTAAAGAACTGTACTTCAGAAGAGTTTTTATTCAAATAGTTCTTTTTTTTCTTTTGAAGGGAGAGGAAAGCTTTTTCCTAGTACTGCCTCTGTGAATGGGTGAAAAGTGCTGTAGTTTTAGGTAATAATTAAAGCTAATGAAGAAAAGTTGCTCAGGTAAAGGAGTGTATGATTGAACCATCTTTTTGTAGACCTTGTTTGTACTGTCCTGTGTTTGAGACACATTAAATAATCAAATTGTATAATAATGCAAATAAACTTCATCCTCTTTAGGATGAGGAATATTCCTCAAATAGCAATAACAATAATTATTAGTTTTAAATTGGACAACCACTTTTCCCTGTTTTATGTATACCATTGCTATAGGAAACTTTGATCTGTTGCTCCAGTCAAAAAAGATAAGCTTTTTACTGTCTGCTTAAACTTCCTTGAAGATGTTTACCACTTAGAGGACAAATTATTTGAAAGCAGTGTAAAAATGAATGTACGACAGTTTAGAAATGAATGCCAGTTCAGCAAACTGGCCCTAAAGCTTTAAGAGTTCAGATGTAAGAGAATAGATCTTCAGCAAATAGAGCTAGCCATTTGAATGGAGAGTCTGAATCTGACATACTGTGAGAATTTTGGATTTCAGTAAGCTATTTGAACTTTTTTATTAGCTTTTGTATAAAATGGGAGAACAGGAGGAAGAAAGAATAGGATGAAAAAAGAGAAACACTTCCCCCTTATCAACCTTCCCGCTCAGCTTTTGTAAAATAACCTGGTGATTAGCCAGCTTCTATAAATGCTCCGTTAGTTAAGTGATTTGCCTGTAGGCACGTAATGAATTACTAGTAGAACCAGTGATAGTACCAGCAAATCTTGATTTCCTGTCTGCTGCTATAAGCATACTATATACAGTTTCTCCCAGAGTCTGATAATGTTTGAACAAGAACTTAAGTCCTATTTTAGTAGTGGACCAATAAATAAGAATCAGTTTGATTTCCTAACTTGATCCTTTCTTCTGCGACCAGAATAGTGCAGAAACAATTGCTTAACTCTGGAGGAACTGAAAACTATAGTAGGGCTTTTGTGTTAATACATATCTGTCCCTTAAACTCCTCTGTCATTTAGGCAGTGAAGTTGAAACACTCTGGTATCTGGTGCTCTTTATTTAGTGTAGGATGTTCTGGAGAAAATGTTGGGTTTGCAGAATTAAAGTAATTGGGAAGGGTTTTGTGGGATTGTTTGTTTTTATAAAGCGTACTTCTAGAAATACTTTAATATAGCAGTCCTGCTGCATTTTTCTGTCAAATACAATGTAGTTTCCAAGGAAAGGGAAAATAAATTCCCACTGTATGCACTGAACTTTTCTGTCCTACTCTGTTTTGCTGAGGGCCCAGACTGTCTTTAGAGTTCCTAGGATACTCTGGTGTCAATTAGTTAAACCATGATATATAGTTAACGTGACATGTCCCAGCTTCACAGTTCCTTGAGTCTGTTTGTGTAAAAAGAATGGTGAATTTTATGTAATACTCAATTACCAAATAAGCATTGCTGAGCAGTCAGTGCAGAATGACTGACTTGGTACACAGAACATCTATAAATGCCATGGGGAGCTAATTCCTTATCTTATGTAAAGGCAGGGAGGAGAAGCTGGACACCTGAAATGGAACTGAGCTCAGCTGAACTGACAGCAGATTTTTTTTTTTTTTTTTGATTAAAAAGGTGGAAAAATGGTGAGCTAACTACCTTAGTAAAGCCAAGTATTGAAAGACTTAATTTCCTTGGGTTTTGTTTTTATTTTTTATTTTTTTATTAAAAAGGAAGCGGACAGAGAAACTCCCTTGCTAAAGAATGGAAAACCTTAAGCTATTTATTTATTTACTTCTCCTTTCTTTATCTTCCTTTCTGTTGTCCCCTTTGGCAAGCTACCAAATGGCAGAGCCAGAAGAAGGGGCATGCAGTGAGCAGGATGAAGTTTTGCTGTTGGCGTGAGTGCCTGCAGGATCAGTTCTGAAGTTGTGGGACATAGGAATAAATCTGACCCATTGTAACCAGTGTCACAGGATCTGAAAGTTTATAAAGCGCAAGTTAAAGCCCTGCTGTTAAGGTCACTTTCTTGTAAAACTGTGTACTATACATTTTGAAATCTGTCCTTCTGTTTTTGCAAGAGGACTGGTCTTAAGTACTTGAAACCAGTATTCATCCTTGTAATTTTGAACAAAGACTGCAAAGAAACAGAAGTTTTCTCACAAACAGGTAACTGCATTGCCATGGTAACTTGAGGATTTCTAATTCCAAACACACCCTGTCTGTAGACACAAATTGGACAGTGGTGCTGGAAGCAGTGATACAAATATGTATCTTGTTTTCTTGCCATTTTAGTTCTTTCACATATAGTGAAATGAAAGGTCCCTTCATGTATAATGCCTATTTTTAAATTCTCCATATTTATCTTTTTATACTCATCCTTTTGAGAACACACTCTCTTTAAAAAAAAAAAAAAAAAAAAAAAAAAAAAAAAAACAGTAAAGACAACTTTTCTTTCTGTTGTGTGAAGAACACTGCACAGCACCAAGGAAAGAACTGTGATGGTACCAAGATACATAAATACCTGTTCAAAATTATGCATGAACTTAACTATAAGGATATTTAAAATAATTTTATTCTTATACTCATGCAGTTCATTGTTATTTTTTAATGCTTAGTAAATGTTAATTAGCTTAGTAAATATTAAATACTGTAGCTGTGGTGTATTTATCATCTTTCTAAGACTGCATCTGTTAAACCAATCATGTGCAGTATAATACAATGGGAAAACTTTCCTGGGACTATGGTTGCATATACCTCATAACCAAATTTTAGGTGATGTACTGATCATATTTCTTGAAACAAATTTTATCTGGCTTTCATACTTGATAAAAGGAAACTTGCAAGAATATCCCAAAGTAATGAATTCGGTGATAAGCTGAGTGGTAGTATTGAATTAATCTTATCTTGGTTGTTTTTTCTAAAACAGAATGACAGAGCAAGGGGATCTCTCTCTACTGTGAAGTGACCTAGAAGCCTGCAGTGATCAGCATGAGCCCTGCTCTTTTCTAATGCTTCTAGTAGTGCTAGAGTGCAAGACTGTTCTTGGGGGTGATTTATTTAGAGCTCTGCATGACTAGGATCTCAGCAAGCTTTCAGTCTGTGCTTCCAGTGAAGTCTCCTTGCTTTCCTACCTTTCTCTCCTTCATTCTGACTTTCTTGACAGAGTAAATAGAATAAACATGATAGTTTTTTAGTTCTCTGGATTGTATTAAGAGTTGGTCCTTAGTCTCTAAGAGCATGCACTGCCCACCATGTTTGCCAGAGTTAAACTGCAATAGATTTTGACTGTGCAGATAATGTCATGAATTTATATGATTTTGTGTACAGTGAGCACTATAACTGGGAAGCAGTACTAAAGAAATACTAGTCTTAAGTTTGGGATAAGAGTTTAAGGTGAGGTTTAGGAAGTAGAAGCCTTTTGTTAAATCTCAAATCTCTAACAGCAATATTATAGATTGGGGTAAAATTCTGCCTTACTGTATCTCATATCTCTTACTACTTCCATCAAAAGCTTCAAAAAAACCTCTGCAAATTATCTTTGTTAACAAAACACTGCATTAATCAACTTATGAAGGGAAAAGATTTGTGTGTGTCATTTGAATGACATTTCACGTTCAGTGTTTCTAGCAAAGATGAAGTTTGAGAGGTGCAATGACTTTATGTTTTTAAATGGAATGTGCTTACTGTCAAGCTCGAATGAGCTTGCTGTAGTAGTAATTTTGGATGCTAAGGTTTATTCAAAGTGGGATTATGTTATCTTTTCTGTGGTATGTAGCAAAGCAAGTTAGGCCTCTTGCTTTAATTATTATAATAGAACCTAGTGGCCCAAAGTATATTTACAACCCTGGTATGTTAGGGACTGTAAAACTAGATAGAGAAGGTTTTGGCTTCATTCTTAAAGTTGTAAAATGTGTGCTGTAGTCATGTGAGATAGACTGAGCAAATCTTCCATCTTGTTTGATGCCTGTTTTAAATGCACAGTGTTCCATTCACTTTTGCAGGCATGAACAGGGAGGATAGATCTTGAGACCTAAATGCTCAGAGAAAGGCATTTGCCCCACACCACCTCTGGTCTGCAGTGGAAGTGGGACTCAGCATCTGAGTCCTGGTCTGCTGTCTGCTGTCCTGGACCAGCAGATGTGGTCCTTTAGTCTTTTAGGGTTTATGCTCTTCAGTAATGAAGACTATGAGTTTGAGAGATAATCTTAACTGTTAGTTGGATAAAATTTGGTTGATGTACTATACTAGTGAAGGTGTGTGGTTCTGTCGTCACATTCCTCTTCTTCGTTTTCTGGTCCTCCGGCTATGGATACAGCCTGCATCAGCGGCATGGGTGAGTGACTTGGCATTGATCCAACAGATTCCTGACCAACTTTTTTGCTACAGCCAGGTGACTAGTCTCCTTGAATTTGCCAACAAGTTCTCTCATGCTTACATTTAAGAGAAGGATACCTGCTTGTGGTATTAGGACTTAACTGACTGGACAGAGGTCTGGGAAGTACTAAACATACTTCACAGCCACAGTGAACAAGGGAATAGCTTTTTTTTTCTCTCTTAATCTGTTGTTATGCTGCTTATGACAATGGAAAGCTGGAGGAAGCTGTGAAGGAAGTAGATGCTTACAATTTAGTACATTTTTGCATTTCCTGTGGACAGAGATGTAAATGTTTCTATGCCTCTTGGAAGGCGTATATTGTCTAGAATTTATAAATAAATGGCTTTGGAAATATTTTGACTTGTATTTCCCTGCATTCAAGTATGGTTGTTTGCCAGGTGAAGAAACATATTCCTGGGAAAGTTCCTCAGCAAGTTGGTTTGAGGATGATGGAATTTAGTGGTATTCCAGGTCTGAAGGGAAAGAGTTAAAGGTTATATTAATGATATGGATTATTTCAGCTGCTTGGAATGTCCCAGGCAGGCTTTTAATTGTCTGACATCATGGAGTTACTGAATGGAGGAAATAGGAAAGTGAAATACGCCACAAAAAGGTAGGTGGAGAAAGAAAGGAATTGTTAGGACTTTAACTAAAAACAAACAAACAAAAAAACCCACAAAGTTGTTGAGTACTTGACCACACAAATATTTCATGAAATCTGCCTGAAACAAGATTGACTAGCAAATTATTTTGCATTATAGGTGCTGCATGGTTTTGACCTGTAATTTGTCTTACAGCAAAATGTCATAGTTCTGTCTTTCCAAGTGCCTACCGTGTTTGTTCAGCAGAAAATAAAATGTTAGAAGTGATATGCTTCTGCTTAGACTGCAGCCAGTAGAGGAGGAGTGATGCTGTGAAGATGCTTAATATAGAGATAGGACAGATTAAAAAATAGAACAGTAAAGGCTTTTGCAGCTACATAGTGGGAAGTTTGTAGCTAGAGCTGTGTTGGAATTTGAACATCCTTTTTGTCCACTGAAGGCCTAACTGTATGCCCTGACTGATATAATCACCTGCATCTTGTCTGTTTAACTCTGCCCTAACTAGCCCCAGCTAGTACTTTTTCCCTTTTCTGCTACTGGGGTTCTTCACAGCCTGTCCAGTGACCTCTCCCTCCCAGAGGAGGTGTATGCTGTGGTCTCCCTCTGATCTCAGCTTGCAGCATGTCGCTTCTGATCCATTTATGGAGGAGTGCTTTCCTCCCTGCAGGATGTCTTAAGACCTCTAGTCCTTTCAGAAACACTTGATTTCCTTGCTTTCTGTGAATCTGGCCTGCATTGCTACAGTGCAGAAAAGAAAGGCATTCACAGTTTTGTGTAGGAGCACTCTCCTCAGCCCAGCCATTGGGAGTGTTGCTGTGCCACCGGTGTTTTGCTTTGCCTCTAGCTTAACTGTCAGGGCAGCTGCATTCTTGTGCCTAAAATAGTGGCTCTCCCATTCTTTAGTTTAAAGACAGATGGTCCAAAGTCCTTGTACTTGAGCTGCTGACAGAAGATTTTGACCTCATCTGTTTTCCTGAAATGATCTCGTTACCTTATTTAGGCAAATATTTCTTATATTTTTTTCTGTATTCTTCCTCTCTTCATCTTGTAAAAATTGCAACTTCTACCTCTTTATTGACATTCAGGCTTTTTAAAGTTCCTTCCTCAGTTTGGGGTGAAGACTTGCTGGTGGGAAGAAGATAAATGGATTCATTACCAAGTTCTGGCAGCTTTACAGAGCAATAATAGGAGCTCTGTCTTTTAAGTTACGGGAACACATCCTGCGTTTCACAATTGCTGTCTCATTCTTGCTGGTGATAATGATGTCTTTTAAAAGCAAGAGTAACAAATTGGAACAAATCATTAATTGATTCAGTCAGAATTTGTACAGCTTCATAAAAGTCTTTCTAGGAGATCTGTGGCTTAACAGAGCTAGTTGGAAAACCGGTAATGTTTTTCAAGATGTTCTATGAATATATGGCCAGCATTTCGATGTGATTTAATCTTGCTCCATCAGTAGCAAATTTACTCTGGAACAATAGTCACTAGCCTATGCAACTTATTTCTTGTGCTTTCAGGTGCACAACCTGTTTGTTTGTATGCAGCTACCGTGGTCCTGCTTGCCTCAAGTTTATAGCTTATACCTTGCTGAGTCTCTTTTCTTTCTATGATATTAGCTGTGCTCTTGGACATATTATACGTGTTTAATGTTTTTGTTCTATTTGCACAGCAGTTACAACAATGAGGTCCTGCATGACTGGAACCCTAGATATAACAAGAATTGGCCACATCTTTTTGCCTTCTAACTATCTAGTAGAATATATGGAATGTTGTGGTCTGAATGCGTAATACAGCAGGAACATCATTTAAAAACTAGCAGCCTCACAACCCTCACCTTTGCAGTCAGAGCAGAAACAGCACAGAATGATTAGAGATGATAACTTTTCTTTTCCCCTTTAGAGATCTTCAGGCTTTTAGTTGAAGCATGGCATGGAGCAGCGTCAAGGAAATCTTAGTTGCTTCTGTCTTTGATAGGACTGGTCTGTACATAACTGTAGTCTAGTACTGGAAGCCATCAGACTGGTTTCTGCCATCAACAGTTTGCTCAGTGAGTGTTAAAAGTAGATCTGTGCTGAGTGCTGTTGAGCTGGAAGTACTTTAAGAATTGTATATAGCCTCGCTTACAGACCCATTAAGGGATTTTCAGGAAAAGTTGTTTTCTTACTGCATGAGTAAGAAAACAAATTTGATTTTCAACTTTTTTTTTTTTTTTTTTTTTTTTTTTTAATTGCAGATCAACTTGAACGTGTATTCTTGCGTCTTGGCCATGCAGAAACAGATGAGCAGTTACAGAACATTATTTCCAAATTTCTACCCCCTGTTCTCCTCAAGCTGTCCAGCACACAGGAAGGAGTTCGTAAAAAGGTAAGGGTGCAGTTTACCATAGTGGTAAGTTGTTGTGACTGGGGAGAAATAAATGTCCTAGATGCAGCATGATTTACTGCTCTTTTTGTTCTCCATGAGGAGGTATTTTCTTTGAGGAAATGTCATGAGCCTGATGGGCAGAAGGGGGCTATTAAAACTGCCAAGGTTTAAAGAAAACCTGAGTCATTGTTATATCAGCAAGGTCTTTTGCAGATGTATGGAGATTGCACTTGTTTTAACTTGAAGCCAGCTAACTGTGGGTTAGCCTGAGATCAAGATTTTTGGCAGAGGGACAGCACTAATCAAGCTATAACTATCTGACTTCCAAGTTAAGGCCATTTTGCATTCAACTGAATCACAGCACATGTATAGCAAGCTTGCTTCTGCCTACTGAAGACCATGAAGGTATACTTAATGATGTTTTTTGCTTGCCTAGTTTTAGGAATAGGAGCAAGGACTGACCAGTTTTGAAGATGGAATTTAATATGTATCTGAAGGAATTCTGTGATGTAGTTGCATTCTGTAGCAGGGAACTGAATTGTCTTTACTAGCAGTTTTTTCCAGGACAATAGTTTTACAAAAGTATTGTGGAACAGCAGTTGTGTTAGTGTGTGAAAGGATTGCTAAAACCAGTGTTCAGGCAGAAGAGATATGACCTGATTTGGATTTTGGCAGCGGAACATCCACTTGTGTTTAGTGCTCTGCCAGGAGGATGTGACCAGAAGAGACCCACAAGGCAGAAGCTGACTATAAGATATCTGACCAGGTTTAGAGCAGTGGAATCGGAAAGCAGAGGATGAATCTGCAACCCTTCATCAGAAAGCTACCTGATGACAGACTTCAGGGAGAAAAAAAAATCTTTTCGTCTTGTAGAAATAGCAAAATGACTGTACTGTGATTGGCTTTTTCAGTAGATTTCAGAACCTTCATATAACTAGAACATGGATTTTCTAAGCAAAACATGGTCTCAACAGTGGTCACATGAAAAAGGGTCCCTACATGTAGAACCGTTCCACTGTGCTGAAGGACAGATCTTTTTTTTCCTCGGAAGGAAGGTTCTTCTGAGCACATGCTTATCTGCACTGGAAGCAGTGAAGAAAGGCATCCAACTAGCTTCCTTAAGGTATTTGTGTATGGTATTTTTTTTTTCGATTAGTAAATTGGAATATGTTGGCTGTTTCTCTGGAGTGTTGTGCAATTCAGGAAAGGGAGAAGACTATGACACTTTGAAAATGAAATTCTTAGAGGCCTCTCAAAAACACATGTCAGTCCCCTGGTGGTGAATTGTAGTTTGTGTTAGAAAGAAAAATTAAATAAAACTTGTTTCTTCTTCCTCCTCCTGAGCACTTAAACTGCAGAGTATCATTACAAGGTGATGATAGTATCATAAGCACTTAGAACAATTTCCTATTCTTTCTACTGTCTGTCAGCTCCATTGTAATGAAGGAAATTACCTAGAATTCTGCTTCTGACATATCACTGAAGTTGATTCTTAGTATTCTGTTTTCAGAATAAATTCAAAGCTGAACAAAAACCTATTCAGTTGTTGGGCTTTTTACATTGTCAGTGAAGTGATTTAAATTATCGGTGAAACAGGTAAAGGAAAAACTGACAGGGATTTTCTTTTTCTGATAAGCATCAGTGAAGATTGACTGGTCAGTGTGTATCTTGTAGGTAAATCTGTTTAACATGCACATTGCCTTTTTCCTGTTACATCAAAGTTCAACTTTTCAGTCTGCTGCTCTTATTCTGCTCTTTAAGTTGGTAGAAGAAAGTCTAAAAACTCTATTGTGTTTCAAAGTCATTAGTATTTTAAAATACAAATATCTATCTGTCCTTTGCTAACTTTAACCAGTGGACAACAAAGAATGTCCCTATTTTTTTAACTCCAGATCATGTGGAGACAATGGAAATAAGTGAGAGGCTTAACATTTTTTCAGAACCACCCAGAGCCTTGGAAAATGAAGGCTAATAAAGCATATAAAATAGAATGGAAGGAGAAGGACAAACTCTTTATTCACCCAGGGACTGACTATAAGCAAAGTGACATACCATGGCATTTCTCTCTTGTGATTATTTTGCCGGTTTAAAAAAAAAAAAAGTGTGAAGTTTGAAAATTCATGCCACTGTAATTTCATCTATAGTGTAGCTGTTAGTAGTGTAACTATAGGAGCAAAAAATAACATCTCTGCATTGCTAAGACCAGTACAGTTTCAGTACTTGCTTTCACCCAACTTCAGGAGTACGGTGTAGTTTAATATATCAGACAGGTTGCTTATGCTGTAATTTAACTTTGAAATCACATCCTGACTTTTTTTCTTAAGCTTGTGGTGTTAGAGCAGAAAAGGAAAAACACATTGCTTTTCCTTTAACACATTGTGTGGAAGTTTTCAGGTCTAGGATATAGTCTAGTTAGACTATAGTCTAGTCTAGTTATATAGATAAGCTTACAACACCTATATCTTCTTAATCAATTTACTCTGAAAAGGTAATCCCTTTTCAGGCCACAGATTGACACTTGTATAAATGTAGTGCTAGGATTTGCTATATCAGTCATGTGGCCCAAAGAGGTAAACCAGTGTGAGCTCTGCTGGTTCAGAGGTGCTTGAAAAAAATTTGATGTACTGACTGTACAACAGCATTTCTACCAGATCAGATACCATCCCTCTTCTTGCAACCTGTATGAAGCTGACAAAAACATAAGAAGTAATCAGGCTCTAATGAATTCCACAGAAGTGTAGACATGTCAAGGTCAAATACGTACTACTGGATGAGTTGCTTAGTGCACCAATGTGATGTTAATGACTAGAGGAGGATGATATGAGCCAAGCCTCATACATACTCCAATCCAACCATTTTTTTTTATAGCTACTTTGGATAATGTGAGCAGGTTCCTCAAATTCTGCTATAGTTGCATGTGTATGCTTTTCTGGCCTTACAATGAAAAATTGTGCAGACAATATTTCTTACATATAAAACAATAGAAATGTGTCACTATAGTTGCAAGAAGTCTAGTAAAAATTGTTAGCTCAGCTTTACTTAGGTTGTCAGCTAACCTCTAGGCTTCATCACATGTTTGTGCTCAACTATGCAGTTTATCTGGGTTATATTTAGCCATTATTTTGGTTGAAGTCTAGTCATAAAGTGGATGCAAGGATTGTATCTGAACAGATACGGATCTGCTTGCCTTGGTCACCTTCAGTGACAGTAAGTAGCTGCTTTTTCACCATAGTATAGTCAAGCTGGTGAGTCACTGAAAGCAGAGGGCAGGGTGGCACCCTGGATTTTTTACTTGAGTTGCTTAGGGTCAATATACATCTTGGATTCGTTAGGGCTGTCTCTAATTTTAGTGGAACTGAGCAGATTCCATTTAATGTAACTGTATTTTTGCACCCCTGTGCTTGAGAATCAGGTTATTATCTGGAAGCTGGAGGCATTCAGTGCGATTTCTCAGTACTATTGCTGCAGGTAATGGAGATTCTTAACAGTTTTGTCCCATTGTCTGTAATTTCTTAGGTTCCTCTATTTGCTTGTATCTCATTAAGTGGACTTGGTGCTAAGAAATTATTTCATAGGACTGTAGACTCACAGGATAATATAGCATGAAGGGGATCTTGGCAGGTCCCAAAAGCTTTGGGTGCTTCTTGGATGCTCAGAGTTGTGGATCTCTCTCCTGCAACGTCTGGCCAGAGTGTGACAAAGCTGAGCAGAGGGGACTGTCCCTGCCCTGCCCTTGTTCTGGGCCATGCCCCTGCTCACCCAGGACACTGCTACCCTCAGGATTTGTGGGTGTATGACTGCCCTTGCTCTGCTCACTGCTGCTGGGGCCAGGGCTTCTTTGTAGAGCTGCTCCTGGCCCCAGCTGGTGTCACAGATAGTGCTGTGCTGTCCTGGGGCGGGGTGAGTTCTTTACCATGCCAGATGTCATGGGGTCCCTGTCAGCCCCTTTTTCACGTCTGAAATACTTCATTTCTGTCTTGTTTAGCACTAAGTATCATCTTTCATACACTCATTGAAGAACTTTATGGGTAGTTTTTTCATGAGTTTCTGTTCTATGTCATGAATTGGAGTTACCATACAGCTGCAAGAGAGAGCAGACAGCAGCGATGCAAAATTCCTAAGCCTGCGCAGAATGAACTGGTTGTTTTCAATAATCAGTGCTTCCTGGCATTTCTGCTGATGGAAGTTGTTGGTCATGGCATGGATTTGGGGATGTTGATATGTGTCTGATAGTGACTTGAGACATGTCAGAGTGGCTCTGAGATTATATGATAAGTGATTGCTGCCATTGTCTCTAGGGAGTTCATCAGATGATTTCCAGACTCATCTGTATTTAATAGGTTCATGTAATGTACTGGGAATGTCTTGAGCCCAAATTCTTAAAAATAATGGTGATTCTTTCAAGTTTTTCTTCCTCTTAGGTTATGGAGCTGCTGGTTCATCTGAACAAGCGCATCAAAAGTCGTCCAAAAATCCAGCTTCCAGTAGAAACACTACTAGTTCAATATCAAGATCCTTCTGCAGTGTCTTTTGTCACCGTAAGTACCTGTTCTTCCAAGACTGGTTGCTGACTTACTTGTAACAAGCAGATTATTCTTCAAAGCTCTTGTATCAAGGTGGCAGTTTTCCTTAGAAGCATGCTATTGTAAAAGTTTGTTTTAAGTGATTTTTTTTTTAAAACAGAATTTTATAGTCTCTTGTGGGTGAAACTTACTTTCAGAAAGATGCTATACCACTGACTTTGTTAAATTACAGATAATTACTCTTGATCTTTTATGAATGTATGGATTGTAATTACTTGTATTGTACAGGCCTTATTTATTGTAGAGGTCTTATTGTGTAAGCAGCTATTGAGAACCAGTCCTTATCCTATTATGTGCAGGTCAAGGTCTTAAATTAGAAACATTTGCATTTCTCTGAACCTGTAAGAACCTATGTTTTTATGTGTTTGTACAGTCAGAACCTCTACTGAGCAAGAAACTAAGAGAAAAATATCTGTTTTATAGAGGGGGAAAACTGAGTGATAATTTCATTCAGTATAATTTAAAAGTGAAAATAGCTTAAAGTGTTTTTGTGAAACTAATGAAGGCAATTTTTATTTCAGCTGCAGTATGTCTATTGCAAATCACTAGTGTGAAAAAGGCAATAAAATCATATGGAAATTTTCTGACTTTCTCATTTGGCTATCAAGTCATACATAGCCTTAATGGAAAATATCACCTCATAGAAGGAAAAATGCTCGGACAGTTAAACTGCAGTCATGTAGAACTAATCTCAGATTGCTTTTCAGCAATGAGATTTTCCAGAGTTCACCTTTTGGAAATGGCAAAGGGTTTTTAAACTGCATGTGTTCTGTGGAGTTGTAAAAGAAACGTCTTGTTTGATGACAGACTTGAAATACATATATGCTTTTGCCTGGACATATCAAAAATCTAAGTTAACTCATTTAGTGTACCCAAGTGATGCTTGTTGTTTTGTGCTGTGAGATAGTAGGCTTCCTATAACAAGTGCCATCTTTGAGGAAGTATAGTGCTTCCCACTGCAATACTGTGCTAGGTCTGTCTCAGTAGTTTGAAGCTTTCCTGCTGTGACATGGTTTTTGCACTTTTTCCCCAAATAAATGTCAACAAAGTGCACAGCTTAAGTTTGCAGTGTCTGAATTGCAACAGCGTGTTATGGTTGTCAGCCCTTTGCCTGCATCTATCTGTCCCCTCACCTCTTCCTGCATACTGCGGTCTGCCTGGTTGCACACCTGTGTCCACCCTCTGCCCTCTCTGTGCCCTGAAGGCACAGTTTGCACCAAACAGTCTCTGCTAGTGTCGCTAGGGAAGTGAGTTAGTTTCTTCAGGTACAGACATTAGGTGGGAGTGACTCAAATATGTGTGCTCACCTGAGGAAAAATTACCATTAATTGCTGAAAAGGTTAATATTAATCAGTCTTGTGGTTTACATCTTACAAATGGAATAAGTTCTAAATGGTTATTTTTTTAACGACAAAAAAAGTTTAAGTTCAGTTTGTCCAAAGCAGTACTTTGGAGCATGAGGTAGTAACTAGGGCTCACATTTTGTCAGGGCAAGCTAAAGACTTTATGCAACCACCAACTGCATTTTCTACCTTTGTTAATATGCTTTTTTAAAATATATTTTAAATCAGAGGCACTATCGGAAGAGTTGAAGACTAGGTATGTCCTTGTTGTCATCAGTTTTTCCATCTTTAATAGTTTTAGATAGAATTTTTAATTGGAGTTGAACTTACATGTTTATTTCAACCAGGCCATTGAATGCACAGCTCTCCAGTTCTTAGCTGGATTTGCATCAAAACAGTGGTTAAAGAGATTTAGGTATTTAGTGTTGCTGTCCAGTGCTCCTTTTGCTGGACTCTGTATTGCATTTGCCACTTTTAAATATGATGCTTTACAAATACATTTCAAGAGAACCCTTCCTGTATTGCTAATTTCTCTACTTACTCAGTAGTACCTACTATTTTATTTTTTTAGAAAAGGAAATGAGAATGTTAGATTTGCCCTACTTGAAGCTGTTGCTCAGGTAATGGTCCTTTTGGTGAAACTGCTAGTGAGTAAAAATCAGATGTTTTTTCTGTGATTGTTTTCCAGCTGCTTCTGCGTAGGTCTTGCTGAACCACCTCCCCTTTGAAAGCTGTCATTCCAAGTGAGCCTTAGAATTAAGGAATTGGATCTTCCAAAACATCAGTTGTTTCCAACATCAGTTCAGCAACACAGCATAAGAGTTTAAAGAATAGATAATTTCTCTGTGCTGTTGCAGTACTATGTTTTTTTTTTTTCTACCCTTTTAGAATTTTACCATAATTTATGTTAAGATGGGATACCCTCGTTTGTCTGTGGAAAAACAATGTGAATTGGCTCCAACTCTCCTCACTGCAATGGAAGGGAAACCTCAACCTCAGCAAGATAGGTATAACTGCTTATTCAGGAGTGAATCCTGTTTGTATCATTTTAGTAAAACAAGATTTTTCTTCTTGTTTGAAGCTTGGTTGCTTAGGATGTTCTTGGTTTACACAATTTAGATCAACAATTCTAAGTTTGGTACAAAGTGAGATAATCTAATACTGTAATAATACACAGCATCCACTCCAGCAGACTTCTTATATGATAAGGGGCCTGTGATATGATGTTTATGCCTGTCTGTCCCACATTTTCATGAAATTATGGGTTTGGGTTTCCAGCTTAGGGCTTATCCTACAGAAAATATGTTCTGTCTAGCAACAGGAACAGCTGTAAGTGTCCCAGGCAAGCCACTCTAAATTGTGAAAACCCCCAAATCCCTGTTGACTTCAGACACTGGTGGGGGGAGAAATGTTGCAGGACAAAGGTTTGAAAATTCTGTGTACCGAGCACTTCTAGAAACTGCATAATTAATAATGTCTTGATTCTTACTTACATGAGGCTGATTTCCATCATGTTGGTGATGGAAAGAGACATGAAAATCATCTTCATTCATTTCACAGCACCATTACAGTATAAAGATATTTTCAAATGACCTTACTGAAAGATTCTGCAGTAAAATCTTTCTTACCTATTCTTGATGTCAGTGAGAAAAACCTTTGTCTTCTCTGGGGCCATGATTTACCCTGGCTCAGAAACAAGTAAATGGATGAAGGTGGCTTTGGGAAGTCCAGCTGTACTGGTGTGTAATACATTTGTTGGTGCACACTTGATCAGTGAATCTAGACAGCGTGGATTACCTTCTGCTCTAGGCAGACTCAGTTCTAAAACTTTAAAAGTCTTGCAGATGAGACAGTCCTAGACTGTGGTTTATAAAGCTAAATTTGTGACATAAAACATCCAAAGTGTGGATACAGGCAATGACTTGTGTAGACTTGTGTGTGTATATGTTCACAGGTGTGCACATACTTAAGTATTTTAAGTGCATATCCTAGTTTATCTTCTGCCTTCCTTTGTAAAGTATTTTGGAAGGCAACAGAGGCCTCAGTTATGAATCTGTGTAAGTTTTATGAATCTTTGCTATTTAAAAGACCAGAGGTGTTCTTAAACATTTCTCTTTTAATGTTATGTAAAAACACGTGTTTTTTTGAATGGTTGCAGTAAATGTAATTGTTTTTCAGCCTAATGCATCTTTTAATACCAACCCTTTTTCACATGAAATATCCTGTTGAACCATTGAAAGCAGCAGCTTCTCCATTTAATCTTGCTGAAAAACCAAAGACTGTACAGCTGCTTTTGGACTTTATGTTGGATGTCCTTCTTATGCCTTACGGGTAAGTGAGAGTAAGTAGCAGCCTTGTCACGTGATGACATGTTCTTCATGTGTGAAACATTACAGCTGCATTGGGAAAATCATTTAAAATACGCTTTTATTGTCTAGGTCAAAGGAAATCAGTTACATATTTCAATAAGGTACAAAGCAGGATCGTAATTCTAGAGGAGGGTGTTGATCTCGTTCTTAACATCTTTTTTCTGCATAATTAGATGTTACACTGTTTTGAAGTTCACATCCTTTGACATCAAAGGGAATCTGTGAGAAGTGTGAGCTGTGCTTCACATAACCAAACTTTTAAAATAGGAAGAATCAAACTGTGTGCTCGTCTTCCTGTAGCTGAGTTCTGAGGCTTAGTCCTCCAAAGTCATAAGTATAACCTTCGAAAACTTTTGCTTTCCAAAACAGAACATTTAGTGGGAAGGTTGGTCTTGCAATGAGAAAGCTTTAGTAGTAATGGCTAGTGTTGGCATGAACACTAGTTCTGAGAGCAACAATTGTTTGCAAAGCAATTTGAATTACTGTTCTGTGCTTGTTAGAAGTATCCTGGTGTCTAATAAGGTTAGTGCTTTCTCAAAAGCCACTTTCCATTGGGTTTTGTGTCTTTATTGCCTGGGGAATTTTTGCTTTGAAGAAAAATTTACAGTAGAACACTTCTTTTTCTTATAGTGCCTTGATTCCAGTAGGATTTCTTTTAATCACCTAACTCTAGTTTACCAAGTGGATTAACCCAAAAGAATCACTTTTAAGATAGTAAGCATATGACTTATCTCTTAAAAACTATACCTCTGCCAGAGGTCATGTTCCTGTCAGATTTTTTGGGGGCCACTTCTTTACTCACTGAGTGTGTAGCCTATTGTAGCTTGTAATTCAAAATGCACAGCCTGCTCTTCACAACTCACAGGCTGCAGTTTGCCCCAAGTTTATGCTGTTAGTTTCACCTCAACACTGTTGTAGCTTTAGCTTCAGGATGTGAAGTTCTCTGGCTCCCTAGTGAGGCTTTTGTTCTTTAGGTGTTTGTGTACCCTGGCAGAGCATGACAACTGATTTTTGAATACTTAAACTGTGATGATGGAGCAACACTATTTTTTTTTCTGGTTTCATTTTCTGTCCAGAAAGCACTCAATGTTTTCAGCTAGCCTCTGGCTCTGGATGCCTGTCTCTTTAAGTCTTAGTCCCTGAAGTGAAATGGTTTACAGCTGTTTACAGCTAATTTGTGCCTGGTAGAATGTGCTCAGTCATTACCTAGTTTTGAATTAGTCCCAGTAGTCTGCATGGTTAAACAACCACTAAAATTAACTGCAGGGCTTAAAGCTCAAAATCAAGTTCAGCTGTTCAAAGTTTTGACTATCTAAAAAATTTCTTTTGGAGACTTGAGATGAACATTTATCTTCAGTGCTGAGACTTGCTTCCTTTTGCTGCTCTGTGCTGAAAGCAGAATAGATTATGATGTTCTGGAGCAAAATAATTCTTGCTGTGCTACAATTTTGGTGCGTTTTTGCATTTATCAAGACTGGGAGAGTGGCTTTTGAAAGAGTATATACATGTGCACAGGGTGGCTGAACTAGCCAACCTCCAAAAAGGCTCAGGTGTGTGAATTCAGTCTTAGTGTTTTTTTTCTTTTCTGCCTTCTCAGCATGAAAACAGTGAGCTGTTTCTGAGATGTGATTGTTATGTATTTTTATATATGAAGGATTTTCCTGGTGTTTCACTCTGTGCTTTATTTCCTTTGCTAAGTTCCAGTCTTTGAAAAAAAATCATCCAAATGTTGCTGGATCTTTGAATATAAATTTGTTAAATCTGGTATTGCTTAAGTATTGACTTTGAGTATAGCAGAGAGAATTTTTGGTGGCTTATAACCCCATAACTCTTCTCAGAAGTGCCAGCGAATGCTTCTCTTTCTAAGCAAAGACTTATTTTCAAACAGTTACAATGAAATCTTTATTGCTGTTGCAGTAGGTACTGGGATAACTGGCAGTTTAGTCTCAGATGAATGCCAGAATCATGGGATTAAAGAATAATATATGAAGCTGCACAGGCTAGGTTGATTGCTCCATACCAGCATCTAATTCAGCTGGCAATGTGGATTGATAAAGCCTTTAATGAAGCTCCTTTTCTATCTTTTTAGGTTTGTATTGAATGAATCTCAGACTCGACAAAACCTGCCCTCCACACAGGGCTCGTCATCCACTAGTAGCCCGGGAGGTCCTGGAATCCCTCAACCTCCTCCAGGGATGAGCTTTTATGCAGCCAAAAGGGTAATTGGAGATAGCCCATGGACACCAGAACAGCTGGAACAGGTACCTGCAGTCACAGCGGCTGATCCTTGGTGGAATGGCGGTAGTAACAAAGGCAGCTACACATAGGGAGAAGAAAGGCTTGAAGAAAAATAAATAATTCTGATAAGGTGTTTAGTTGTCTTGAAAGAATTTACTGAGAAACTCTCACCTGATGTGTTAGGAAGTTTAGAACGAGATGGAGGCTGAAGATGCCTCCCTCAGTCTGTCTCAAAGGTAGTTTGGGAGCACACACAACTACACTCCTGTGTTTTCTTAGAGGTAATAAGGTTGCAAAACTACCTTATGTTGACAAAATTGCAGTTTTTTTAGAAGAATCACAGAATGGTTGACGTTGGAAGGGATCTTGGAGATCTAGTCTGACTCCCCTTCTCAAGCAAGATCACCTATAGCAAGTTGCCCAGGACCTTGGCCAGACTGCTTTCGAATATCTCCCAAGGATGGAGACTCCACAACCTCTCTGGGCAACCTGTTCCAGTGCTCAGCCACTCTCACAGTGAAGAATTTTTCCCTAACCTTCAGACAGAACTTCTTGCGTTTCAGTTTGTGCCTGTTCCTTTTGTCCTGAGACTGGGTACCACTGAAAAGGGTCTGGCCCCATCCTCTTTACACCCTCACTTCAGTTATTTATACACATTGATGAAAGCCTCCCTTAGTCATCTTCTCCAGGCTGAACAGTCCAAGCTCTCTCTGCCTTTCCTCGTATGAGATATGCTTCAATCGCTTAGTCATCTTAGCAGCCCTTCACTGAAAGGGAAGAGAAGTGGCCCACTGCAGAGAAGTAGCCCACTCCCAAGCTGCTATGCTAATACTCAACTACAGGTGACTGCTTTGACAGAAGGCAAGAGGAGAGAAAAGCTGACATGCTCTCCACTTCTTTAGCGATAATTTAGCAAGCAAAAGCTGATATTTCAGACAGTTGAATTCCTATAGTTACTATGACACATGCTTTCTTGCAAGTAATACTGCCTTTACTTTCCACATTACTAAATAGTGTAAGCTGGGGATCGTGAAGTTCATTGAAGCCGAGCAGGTGCCAGAGCTTGAAGCTGTTATACATCTGGTTGTAGCCTCCAGTGACACAAGACACAGTGTTGCCACTGCAGCAGACCTTGAATTGAAAAGCAAACAAAGGTACGGGCTTGGGTGTTTAGGAGAGATGGTATTAGTGTTTCTAACAATGCTAATGGCAGTTAATGTAGTGCTCTGGAAACGTACTCTGGAAGGAAGGAGGCTGCAGTCCCCTGAATGGCTGTGAATCTGTCACCATATGTGTATTCACACAGAGCTGGTAGTCTAGGTAGCTGTCTTGCAGCTGGGAAAATCAGCTCTGAAGTTTGTTTAGCTGTCTGTTTTCAGTCATCTTTGGCATTGCTTTTGTACCATTTTCTTACTCCTTGGTTTCCAAATTGCCCTCTGTAGATCACTGGTAGTGTATAAGGCCTTAATATGTGATCCACATTGACATGACTATGTAGTCTTCCATGGAAAAATGTTTTTTCATTTAATTTAGAAAAGGAGTAAAGGAAATAGTGAAGATTGACAGTGGACCATAGTCGAGAACAGCTGCTGTTACCCACAGCAGTAAAGTTTCCAGCCTTTCTGCAGCCACCTTTTGTCCTCTGATACATGAGGCCGGTATAGTTGCTATAATGGCTACTGGTACTATTTCCTGACCATGTGAGGTTCATTGGCCCATGTCAGAAATTTGGAATGGGATAAGCCTGCCTTTGAAATGTGTAGGTGGCTTTTGTATTTTGAAGTGTAGGACTAACTAATTTTGAGTCAAACATGTCGTAAGTGCTGTGTGAAACCTTCTCTGCTCAAGTTTATTTGTGCATCTCAGTTGTGACAGGGGAACAGTTTTACTAAGTAATGACAGTGTGGGTATTGATGTTAGTCTGTTCTTTACTGCTTGTCTCTTATTTCCCTTTGTGGTAGTATTCTGTGCCTGGAGAATAAAGTATGTTTGCACAAAATGCAGTTAGATATGCAATGCTAAATGTCTTGTGTGAGAAATACGTGGTACTCTACTGCCCACTTATTTGGAAATCAGTAACTTTAATGAAAGAAAGAGGCTCTTTTGTCACCCCACTTCCCCTCTGAAACATGAATGCTTTTCCTTTTTGTATTCTGAACAGTTCTGTTAGTTGCTAGTGTCCAGCATTCTGGAGAAACTCTCAGGTCAGAGTTCAAACTACACGAGGTTTTTGAAGGAACTGTGTTCTGATTTGCTAGCTGCTAGGTTCTCCGTGTGAATTGGATTTAGACTGAATCATTTTCTTCCTGTAAATGGATTTCTACTGGCAGACTCAAAACAGTGGTTACTGTGGAGACTGACAGGTTTGTCTGAGGGCGAAAACAAAATAGTCCTGAAGATTAAAAAAAAAAAAAAAAAATCCTCTTCTATACTGAAATGTCAAAGCACTGCAGCTGAAGAAAGTGGAGAAGTTTGTTAAAAGGTGACCATTCTGTGTTCATTCCATGGATGAGACAGTTTACATATCTTGCTTCAGTGGAAGAAACGTGATCTTGTAGGTTTCTCATGAACTATTTGGGATCATCTTATTTATGAATGTGATTTGGAATCACTTCTCATCCTTTATTTTGTGATTATCTATTATCTGAATGTGGGAAGAGTGATTAGAATTCAAGCTAGACCTAATAAATTTCAGACAAGGCAGAGAATACGATGAAAAATGCTGTAAAATATGTATATATTTTGAAAAGTAATCTAAGATAAGGGTCTAACAAATTGGTGTTTGAAATTTATTTATTTTTTTCCTCCTTTAGTTTAATTGACTGGAATAATCCTGCTATTGTCAACAAAATGTTTAAAGTGTATCTTGGGGATATACCACTGAAAACCAAGGAGGTAAGACTTGCTTTCAGAGTTGTGTACTTGCTTAATATCAAAAGGCTTTATTTTAGCTGCCTTAATTTATTTGCTGGAGAAAGTGGATATATTTCTTAAATTTGTCATTTCCTTTGAACTCGGCTTTTACTGAACATTTTTGCTACTAAATACTTTTTTTTTTTGTCTCAATACATACTAATTTGCTGAAGATAATTTAGCCAACTTAGAAGCACTTACACCCAAAGATGTACTGTGTTACTTCGACTCTGTTTCTGACAGGGAACTGTTCCGAAGCCGGAAATGAAACGAGAATCGGTCAGTACTCGAGTTAAATTAAAGATTGTTCCTCATCTTCTGCGATCTAGACAAGCTGCAGAAACATTCCCAGCAAACATTCAGGTAGTGATTATGGTCTGTAGCTACTTGTATGAATGACCTGATAATTCAGTTCCCCCCATACTTAGGGAATGAATTGAAACTTAGTTATGGATGAAGGTTTTGATTCCCCTTGAGTAAGGGGGATCAAAAAACTCCTGAAACTGAGGCAAGCTACTCTCTGATCTACTCTTTTCTTCCTTCTGACCAGGTGGTCTACGATGGACTCTTTGGTGCAAACACCAATACCAAACTGAGAAGTCTATCATTGCAGTTTGTGCATCATATTTGTATCATGTAAGTAACTGAGAATGGGCACAGTGTTTTCAAACTGTGTGCTTGGAAGTTGCCCTGTTTACTAAACATAAAACTTACTTAAGGGCAGAGGATATTTAAAATTATGTTTTTCTTAATCTTGAAAATAATTTTGGAGTTTGCATGGGTGTTCTTGCACATATTAAGCTGCGATTTCTCAATATAGCAAAGCTGAGAAAAATTATACTGATGGAAGAAATCCTTAAGAGATACAAAAAATAATGTTTTCTTTGTTGTATTTCAGTTGTCCAGAAAGTAAAATAAAGCCCTTAGGCCCAATGCTTTTAAATGGACTTACAAAGCTGATCAATGAATACAAAGAGGTGAGTTGAAAGGATTTAACCTTATATTTATGTTTCTTTCTGTACATGCAAGCAAAAGACAAAGATCTTGGATAAGTCTCTATAGTTGTCTGAAATTGCCATCAAAGGGCAACACTGTATGGGAAGTTTTTAGGAGAGGAAGACACTAATATATTGACAGGGTATTATAGAAAAACTATGTTATATTTATCTAACAGCTGTGCGTAGGTGTTTGAACAGCATTTGCAGAGTCTTAGGATGTAGTGATGTTAAATTTAAAGAGTGAGGCCACAGCAGCATCCAGCTGGTGTAACTAGTTACTAAACAAGGAGACCTCAACCCCACACATATACTGCAGTGATGCAAGGCCTGCTTGTAATATCTTGCCCCTTTTTACACAATGAGCAACTTCAATCTGGCCAAAAGAATATTTGGTATTTCCAATGCTGTTGCAGAAAGCAAATTCCCCAAGATACTTCCTTAAATATCCTGTCAAGGGCTTATTTTTGCCAGCTTCCTCTCGTGCATATTTGGTCCTCTTTCTGGCTCACTGAAATCTCTGTATGTGACTTTATGGCCTGAGCTGGTGTTTGCAGGTGTAGGAGTCCCTTGCCATTGAAGAAGGCATGGAAGGGGAGTGTTTAGGAGAGGGTAAATGCCTGTGTATATTTTCAGCCATGGTCATGTTCAGGATACACTGCACAGGCAGCTTCCGTTGCCTAAAACTGCTGATTAGGGTCAGTGAAAGGTATTTGTTTCTTTGTTCCTGTTTCATATATATACCAAATCTTCTTAGTTGTTCTGCATTAGAAAATGCAATTAACTGAGACCAGAAGAATTACATCTTATTGCCATTTGTAATTTTCTGTTATGTTTGGAAAAGTACAGTCTCTCTGTTCCTATGTTATGCTTATACATTGCAATGTGACCTTTTTTTTTCCCCAGGATGCTTTGTTCTTAAAAGTCTGTTTAAAAGCTATGGAGATGCGATTTGAAGTAAATGTTTAAATGATTAGTTATAAAGAATAGGTGTACTTTTATATATTTCTTTTTTGACTTATGTTTGTTGTTTTTTCATTCAAGGATTCCAAACTGCTATCAATGGCATATTCTGCAGTTGGAAAACTTTCCAGGTAACTGAAGAGCTTAGGTAACAGGATGTCAAATAGTTTTTCCAGAACAATCTATTAATTTTTCAGCAGAAAGCCTTGTGCCACGTGGCAATTTTGCAACTAAATGTACACTGCAGAGAAAAGCATTCTTCCTCTGATGTCTCCATAATGAAATACATCGTTGGCTGATGGCTTTGCTTGCAGGGATTAATAGCAGCTTATGAATTATGCACAGAATTTAAGAAATGGCTTCACTTTCTGGATTGCCAGAAACATAAGTTTGAGGAATGTACAGCAGAGACTAGAGAGCATGAAGATAGGCAAGTGGTATGTCCAGAAACAGACTGGTGTGCTGGTGACTAAGTAATTGTCTGTAGAATATCTTGATTTCTGAACTGTACTGAGAGCTGCTCTGCACTATAGTGTAAGTAGATGAGGTAGAGTAAACTATCTGTGCTGGCCATATCTGGCAGTTAAGAGGTGGGATGAGGGGAAGACCAATGAAATATGAAACATTTCAAGTAAAAAACAAATAATTTCATGAAAGAAATGGTCTTGTTTCAGCCGAATGCCTCAGCTCTTTACCAAGGATATAGCACTGGTGCAACAGTTTTTTGAAGCTTTATGCAAGGTAGGTGCTGATTTGGCTTTGGGAAAAGTTTAGTACTTCGAGCTGTTTTTTCTTTGTTTGTGTCGCTGTGCACTGATAAGTAACAAAACTTTTCGTTTTGTATTGCAGGAAGAAGCTGATACCAGGCTTGCTATTCAGGAGGCCTTATCTATGATGGTTGGAGCATATAGTAACTTGGAAGGAGCCCAGTGTACTCTGATGGAAGCTCTTGTGGCTTCTTATCTAATAAAGGTATTTTCAGTGGAATCAAAATTAAGTAGCTTAAAGAGCATTACTGCTCTCTTTCCTGTTTTCTGACACTGGTGTATGCTTTTTGGAGCTGGTTTCCCTTTTCCTATTGAGCGTATTGCTGTATCTTTGTTGGGGGATTCTGTATGGTGAGGTGAAATATTTTTAATGAGATGCAGTGGCTGGAATAATAACAGTGCAGTTTTCTATTTCTGATTTATTTTCAAAAGAAACAAGTCTTCTGCAGTGCACTGGGTGTCTAGTAGTTTTCTTCTAAGAGAACTTGATGGAGGAGTAACTACTTCAAGTACAATATATGGTGAAAAGCTTTGTGAAACTAGGAGTTTAGTAGAAAGGATCATTCACTACCAAATGGAGATTACAGTAAGGAGTATGATATCTACCATTGTAGAAATCAGGAAAACACTGACTACCACAGGAAAATAATTTCACTGACTTTCTTACTTATATCCTACTTTTGTATAAGAACTTTTAAGGGGTGTGGGCCTGGGTTTTCGGAATCAGTGGCTCTTCTATGTTGCATGTTTATATGGGCATCCAAGGTGACCACAGAGGTATATGTATTTCTAGTGGTTCACCATTAGCCATGTAAGCAGTGTTTTCATATTGGTGACTGCTTTGGCTGTGCACTCAATTGATCTGTATCTTAAGGCAGTATCACTTTACGACTTTCTGAACTCAGCAGAGGAAATGACCTTCATAAGCTATTTTTTTCTCTATCTCTGATTATGCTGCTCCTCTATGTAGTTTTCTTTTCTGTGGACAGCTTCTGTGTGTCAGTCTTCATTTCAAAGTTGCTTTGTGGTGGGCAGTTCAGATGTGTAAGAATTAGAGCTACCTACTTCTTCAGAAGTATGTATATATGTAACTAAACATTTAATTCTCCACTTGTATATTTGTGAGAAGCTAGCTGCTTTTCTTCTCTCTATCCTGTTTCAGTCATGGTGGTATCTGAGGAGAATAGAGCTGAAATGGCAAGTTACAAGGTGTGAGTACCTGTCATTAGTGTTCATTTAAACTCAAACATGTATTTGTTTACTCTCTCTCAGCCTGAAGTTCAAGTACGTCAAGTGGCTGTGAAATTTGCTAGCACAGTATTCCCTCCAGATCATATCCCTTCCAGATACTTACTACTGTTAGCTGCTGGAGACCCGTAAGTGTTGATTGATTTTTCATCCAAATGTATGTGTAAGGTAACATACTGAAAATCCAACATGGCAGTTGGGAAATTGGACTTTACCTAGTGGCATTCTTGACAGTCCTATGGGGTAATATTACTGTGCCTTACGGCAGCCTATGGCTTGGATTCTTTTTCATGACTCTTGTTTCCAGTGAACTGCAGTCACTAAAACAGTGCTTGCTAATGATCAATTGCAAAGTAAAATGCATTAACTTAGATCATTTTTACAGTGCTTAGAAATTCTTTTTTTTTCCTGGTGAATTGTGGCAATCTGTTTTTAACTTGTATTTGCCAAGAGTTAGGATCATGAACATGTGAAAGTTGTCATCCTCTGCTGAGAAGTAGGTGACTCATTAAGCTGTAATAATCATTTCATTTGTCCTTGCCATTCAGGTGGTTTTTCTTATTAACTTAAAGTGCTCAAGTTTTGATCTGTGTAGCTGTTGTATAACTAGAAATGGCTAAACATATCTCTTGCAATGAACCTCTATCATTGTAGAACTGGCACTTTTTCAAAAGCTGTTCTTCGGCTGAGCAAATAGCAGTAAACTTGGTAGGAATGAGCTAAAGCTTGAATATGTGAAGTGATGGGAGGAGGAGGAAAAGAAGGATGTGGGAACCAGAAGCTGCTGTTGAACCTCAGCAGGATGTAAGAGATACAGAAATGAGCTACTCTAGACTGTTCTGCAAAGGCCACTCATCACCAGCCTTTTTTCTTCCCCTTCTCTAGAAGAAACAAATTTTTTGAAATAGCTTTTGAGCTTTTTTCTTTCTCCTTTTTTTTTAAAAAAAACACTTTCTATTAAAAACTGTTTTCTCTTCGAGCTGCGCAAGAAACCTTATTGCTTGTAAAAGGCCATTTGTTCTGTACAAATGTCTATTTCTCCTTTCTTTTTCCTAAAAGGCGGGAAGAGGTGCATGGGGAGGCTCAGCGAGTACTGAGAACACTTCCTGGTAAAAATGAAAAGGAGAGTGCTGGGAAGCAAATGCCTTCCTTCCCTGAAATGGTCCATTACATCCAAGATAAGGTACAGTGCTTCTGTCCCAGTGATTAAGAAAGTTGATGCTCGGCCTACAATTAAAGATTGTCTTGTTTTCCTGTCCAGTTCTCCTTCCTCCCCAAAGAAGCAGAATTAGCTAAAATCAAAATGAAGACCACGTATAACATGTCAGAACTACACTGTCAGGATTAGCACTCATAGTTATTTTCTGCTGGCAATAATCCCAAAGGATCCAAGTGCTAAATAATTCTTGGCTAAAGGATTAGTTTCCAAGGGATTATTTTGCACCAGTACAGTTTGTGTAGATGTGTGGAGGGAGGAATCCAGTCTGCAATGCTCACAGTCCAGCATATTTCACAAAAATAGTTTAATCAAACAGGTTCTTAAAGGGATAGGTAGATTGCTTCCTTGATAGGCCATTGAAAAATAGTACTTTTGCATAAAGCAGTAAAAGTTTCAGGTGAGAAAGGAGATACTGGAACAACTGACAAAATCTGGTTTGCTAACTCAGAGGCTTTAATTATGTATCTTCATTGCTGCCTGCGTAAATGAGGGCCATATAAGTAACCTTTCAAGAGTCTAGTATTATGCTTGAGCAGGGGGTGATCTCCAGAGGTCACTTCCAATCCCAGCTCTGTGTGTGATTCTACCTGTGCATGAAATGCCCAAAGCCATATTCATTTTTTCCTTCATTGTTTGCACTGAGAGATTTCCTAGAAAGGAGTTAAAATTCGTGGGTGTTACACACTTCTAGGGACTGACTTAGCTACAAAGAAGACCTGAAAGATCAATTTAATAATACATATAATATTTTTTTAAAAAAATAAAAAATATATCATTTGTGTGTGTGTGTATATATATAATTATATATATATAAATTATTTTTTCCTCTGATAAATTTCTTTAAAGAAATAAGGGATGTATCAGACTGGAGCACATTTGGTTTTGTGAGCTGTCTTTGAACTCTTCACGAAAAATCTCAACTATAAACGATATACTTTACTCATGCTCTATTTTACTAGTGTTTGAAGTATTTGAAGCTTTAGGGAAAACCTCCTTTTGTCCAAAATACTGGTTACTCAGATGTGGAAAAAATAACCCCAAATTGAGAGTTTTAAGTAAGAAATGGTTGTCCCCTCTCAGTTTATTTTTTAGAATTCCCTTAACTTTTGTAATGTTACTAAATTTTTAGGAAACAGCTTGGTCTGAGTCGTTACTGAGGGTAAACAAGATATCCTTGCTCTCGTAGATACTGAAAAAAGGTTTTTTGAGCTCTTAATCTTCTTTACATGTCCTCAAGGCACATAAAGGAATTTACCTGAAGAATTTTTTGGTTAGTTGTCTTGAAACGTTGATTTACTCATGTGTATCGTGAAATATCTGCAATTGTTGGAGGTTTTTCAGAAGTTCATATGTATTGCTTAGTACAGCAGAACAAGACGCGAAATGACTTTCTCTCCCTCTACAGGGAAGAATATTTAAAGAGTAGGACTGAGTTTGCTGAACGTAAAATGGAACCAGCTTGCTCTTCCAGGAAGTCGTTTTTTGATTCATTATTTAGGGCCTTCAGTTATAGTTCTGGATATCGTTGAGGTCCTAGCTCAGCAAAGGATCTAAAAAGATTGAGATGTGATCACCACTTAATTTCTGTGCAGCAAACATATGTGTCTACTCATGTGTGAGGCTGTGTTAGTGAAACCAGCCCTAGCACTAATCTGCGTATTGTCTAGAGAATACTGACATGGCTCTCTGCGCTTGCACTGGATGCTGTTGGAAGCTTTCAGTTTGCATGTTTTCCTGTTGTCATATTCCTGCATGTCAAAGCTAGTATTTCAGGGAAAGTGAGTTGCTCACCTGCTGCAACCAATCTATCACCTGGAAGGCTGCCAGGCAGCAGGGTCTTAAGTCTCTCTGGTTCTTGGTAGGTGTAGCACAGTGTGCCCACCTCCTAGGGCTGGGGAGTCCTGGCTACTCAGCAGCCTCACCACTCAGCTACAATTTCTAGAGTTGCTTGACTGCTACTTAGCTGGGGAGACTCCGAAGCTGGAAGTATTTCTTTTTTTTTTTTTAATTCAAAAACTTTTTTTTTTTTTTTTTCTTGAGGGAGGGGGAAGAATGTTACTCCTCCTCCAGGCTGTCTGCATTTCCCTTTCATGAACTCAGAACTGACATTTTCTGGTTCTAATACAGAGGTAAAATTGATGGATCAACGGTGCACTTGAAGTCATTTTATTAAATGTGCCTCTGTTATAGAGCTGTTGTACATTTTCATAGGATGAGTGGAGGATAAACATCCAAGTGCATCAGCAAAATCTTGGTGACCTTCGTAGTAGTATCTCTGCTCTTCATGTGACTGAATATTCCACTCTTGATATATTCTGCTGTTTAGGCTTCTCAGCGAATGAAAACTCCAGCTAAATATATGATTGGAACTGCAGCCTTGCCTTTCAATCCTGCCACATTTGGGGAGGTAAGTGTCAGTATTTTGCTTCTTTGGTTAAGTGTACCACTGTTTGTTTAGTGCATGGTAGAGGGGCTAATTGAGGGTTATAATAAGTCACCCTGCCTACTGAAGTTTATCTAATAAACAAATTTTGGAAGAAACTCTGCCTATTTTGTTTTTCTGTCCTTAAACAGGTCTGAACAGGATTTTCACAGGGGTTGGGGCTTATGCTTCAGAGAGGGCTTCTTTCTGAAGCGTATCCAACATAATAGCTTCCCAAAATAAGGAACTGGCAATCCTGTGTAATTTCCACTGTGCTCTCCTTGAGGCTGTTCTTCTCCTAGCAGATTTCCTGGCTTCACTGGCCTGTAGACACAAATTCAGATGTGATGCAAGATCTGTATTAGTAATGCACTGGAATGAGGCCTGCCAAGCTGGATTAAAGTCTGGGCTGAACTACCTGAAAGAAGGTTGCATCAGCTTATGATAAACCAAAAGTCTGTTTATGATTTAACCTCTTTAAATATGTTGTAAGCAGTGTGGGGCTTTCTGCTTATGCAAGCATATTGCAGAAACGGTTCCTAAGATTGGTTGCACTTAACATATATCCTTATCTCATCACTGCCTGTTCTGTCTAAATTTGGTCAGAGGGAACTGTCTTGTTTTGGTTGACTTAAGTACAGCATATTTCTTGTTCTTTCACTTTGATGCCTGCATGATTTTCCAGGTGATTGTGCACTCATGAGAAGCCTGTGTTTTTCTCTTCTCTGTTTAGATAGTCCTGTATCTACGGATGTGTCTTGCTCACAGTGCAGGTGTGGTACCAACTTCACAGAGCTTGGCAGATATGCAAGATCATGCTCCAGCCATTGGACGTTATATCAGAAACCTCATGTCTGGTGACCACATATCTTTCTCTTCCTCCTCCTCTTCAAAAATTGGAGAAGCCAACCCTGTACAGATATATGTTGGCCTTCTGCAGCAGCTGTTATCTGGTATTGGAGGTGAGAAGCTGAGAAGCTATGTGCAACAACATATTTAAGAAAGAAAAGTCATTCATTAGAAATGAGCTCTTGCACCCAGTACTTTGGATTTGGCTTCAGAAATCACAAAATAATGACATAGATACATCTTCTTCAGTTTGAAGTGTTCACTTCTATACTCTGCACTTCCATACTCTGTACTGCCCTTCTATACTCTGTAGGTTGGAGGAAGTAACACAGTAAAATTGTACCATTGATTAAGATAGTGCTTGAAAATTGTGACGCTATGTGTCTGTATTTTTAGTAGCCTTCTCACCGATGAATGCTTCCTATGTTCTGACTTCCTTATTTTGATCATAGCATATCTGAGACAAGTGTAGTTTTAAAGTACTTGCATACCTTTAGAACAAATTGCTACTGGAATATTTGCTTCTGTTAGTTTGTGTAGTGTCTCTAAAAAATACGAAGTCCTACTTTTCCATATGATTTTGTATTTCTAGTAAAATGCAAATCACTGCTTTAAAATGCTTGCTCTTTCTTACCTCTTTTTATAACTGATTCTTACATTGTTGTAAATACTGTGCTTTTTGAAATAACTTCATTCTTCAATGACTGTTCAGGTTTGCCAGTCATGTATTGTCTCCTGGAAGTTGTTTCAGTATATCCAGAAAAACTGGCCACCAGATTTGTAGATAAAATGGACTGGATAAAGGTATGTTGAAAATTTTCGTTTGTTTTTTGGAATGGCGTGGAATAAGCTTGGCATTAGCAAAATCTGGCATTTTCTCAAGGTGGAATGGAGATTTATTTGTAAAACATGCACTTAACTTGAAATCTGATATTTCTACCTATGGTCAACAACTCATGAGATGATGTATGAAAAGTGTTTTTTCGTTCCTTAATATTTTTACTTTTGTAGACTGACCAACATGTTCTGGGCAGCCTGTCTCACCGATTCCCTTGAAATAGTCAGTTTTGCTCTTGATCTGAAGGTCTATTAAGTAGCAAAACAAAAATGAAAACAAAATTCAGCAAATTGTTTAAAAATTGAGGTGTTCCATTTGGGAGATATGAGTGAGCTGCTTCCCAGAAAAACAGAAGAATTAGACAATTAATTGTCTGAGTGCTTTCTGTGCTTTTTTTTCTCTCAAATGAAAACCAGATAAACTAGAGCCCACTGGGGGATAAGCCAAAGAGCATTCAGCTTTCCTTGGATTCTTTTCTCAAGCAGATGCCTTTTTTTATGGTTCTCTTTAAGCATCCAGAGTTTGCTAACCTCTTACAGATTGCAGTGCCTTTGTTTTCAATAAAGGATCTGCCATGAAAAAAATAGTGAAGCAGAAGAAGAATCAGAACGTGTTCTGATAAATTGTCTTGCTGTTGTATGTGCCGATGCACATGACTTACATTCATCTGAATAGATGTGTTATTGAGTTTCAAAGGAGAGAAGTTAAAATACTTCCCCTCCCCCTCAGTGTTGCTTATTGTTTGCAGAGAAATTTTTTTCTTTGGCATAGTATTCATTTGCTATGTTACACTTGCAGGAATGGTAACTGATACTAGTTAGTTCCAGAAATATCATAAATCAAGCCTCGTGTAACTTTACTTGGCCAAGTGGTAGTAATGAAGGAACAGGCCTAGTGGCTTGTCAGAAGTCAGCTACATGATCTGATGCAGGTTGAAATTGGAGTTCTGTTTTCAAGAGCCTGTCATATCTCATTAGTTTGGTGTGCCTTTTTTTTTTTTTTAATTCCAAGTGACCCAAGTCATTCAAAGCCTTGAGTATGAATTTTTCATGTTAATGTGTTGTATTATACATCAAATTAATAGCAGAGGTAAGATTATATATTAAAAGTGGCACAAGGCTTCCTAAATTTAACTTTTTGACAGCCTAGTTGTTAAAAGGTTCTGCATACAAAGTCGATGAATTCATATTGAACTGATTCCTCACCACATTTCTTGTATTGCCATTGAATTAAACTTGTTTACTCTCTTCATTTTTTTCTTTGATTAATAAAAAGAAATTGAAGCCTCTTGTAACTCAGGAAAAGTAGTTCTTTGCAGTTCTGTAAGTTTTTTATTTTATCTCAGTTTAGATGTGAAATGTGGAAGGTCTTCTTTGAAGACAAAACTCAGCAAAGCATTCAGTTGGCATTTAATTGTGGCCAGTGGTAATGTTCATTGGAAAAATAAGCAGGTGCTTATTGAATTGAGTGCTTAGTTTGCTACTTGCTGATAATGTTTGTTCTTTTAAAGATTTCAGAATTAAGTAATATTTATGTAGTTACATGACAGTTGTGCTTGTATATGGCAACACTGTATGAACAGACTGTTTAAGAAGCTGATTCCGTATTTCTTGTTTCTTTTTGAAAATTTCCAGAGCCTGATGAACACAAACAAAGAAGAAATGCGTGAGCTTGCAGCCTTTTTTTATTCTGTAGTGTTGTCTACGATGTCTGGGGATGAGCTTAGGGCCTCAGTAGAACAGCTGATCAAGATGACAAAAGACAATCGTGTAACTACCTTTCTCTGTCCACTTTCTGTTGATTTTTAGTGTCATTTCACTAATAGAAAACCTGATTCTTGCCATTGTGGAGGATATAATAGCCTATTGTATAAAACTAATTACGTGGCTTCTAGCTGGATGATGGGAAGGAGTTTTGTTGTAAGTGAATGGAACAGATCTTTAAAAAAATCTCTGAAGCTATTAAGGTTAGTAAGAGGGTTTTTTGGAGACAGTGCTCATAAGCACAGCTGTCATGTGTTCACCAGCTTTAGTCAGCAAATGTTTCTTTTGTCCCATTGATTGGTAAAGGGTCTTATTACTCAGACACTTTGAATCCATGTTCATGAACAATTAAGATATCCACAGAATTAAGAAAATGTTTAACTTGTTACTCATCCTCCTCCCCTAGCTAAGCCATAGCTCCCTCATGGCTTCCCGTTGCCTCAAGGCCTTTGCTAGAGGAGGCCAGCCTTTTTCCCACCCCCACAATGGATTAGTCAGCAACTCTCCACCTCCTGTAACTGTAACACTACAAGGTGGGTCTTCCTTCCCTCTTTCTGGCGCTCCTTCCCCCTCACCTTATTTTTATCTCTGGATTTTACCACTGCTAGAACTGAAGTCATGAAGACTTCCTTTCTGAAAAGAAGTTGTGCATATTTCTTTCCTGATAGGTCTTAAATTCTGAAAGCTAGGGAAACTATTAGCATTTTAAACTGCATTTTCCCAAAACTTCTTTATGTCAGGTTCTTTAAAGGACTTAATGGGCCCCCCATTTTTCATTTCAGATGACATACTCAAATATTGAGAAGTTGTGATCATTTTGTCTATTACTTTTCTAACATTGATTACTTTGATTCTGTGAAAGTTGAATCTGGGAGCCCAAACCATGTCAGTGTTTGATTTTACTTAGGGTAGAGCTTCTGCAGTTAAAAGGCCAGTAGAGAAGGGTCTTGGTCCCTGGCAGTTACTTTTTGCCCTATCGGTCCTGCTTATGGACTTTACTGGTCCATGAAACAATGCTTGACCTTTAGTAGTGTGTACCTTAAAATAGAAAGGAAAGTGAAAACTGAAGGGAAAAAATGTTTTTTTTGAATTTGAGTCAGCTAGTGCTCTGATTCAACATGAACTTAGTCAGATAAACTGGTATGACTAGGAGTGTAGGGCAGTGATTTCTGGTGGCTCTGTAAAGACAATGGTGGAAATGGGTAGCTGAAGGAGTAAAGGGCCCATCTTCAGCAGGCTTTGCTGCTTGTGAGACCACAGCAAGGGGCCACTTATTCATGGCAAAGCAAGTTTGAGGTTCTCATCCTGGCAGCACAGGTGCACTGATGCAGATTTTTGTAGGGCTGTGGTAAAAACCAATCACTGAACTAATCTGCATGTAACCTCCTGTTTTTTTAAATTAAGGTTGCATTTCAGTCTCACCATCTTATTTCTACACTAAATCCTTTTACTAGAATTCACCTGTAGGAAAAAAAAAAACACCATTATTAAATATTCTTATTGTCATATCAGCACTGGAGAAATTAATGCTCTTGATATCTAATTGTGATAATTAGGTTTCAGTTTGTGGCCTACTGAACTGTGTGGAGGCGTTGTCTTCAGTGTTAGTACATCAAGCATTTTCACACTGAATAATGCAAATTCTGAGTAGTTCTGCTGCAGCACTGCTTCTTATTCAAGAGTAGATTCTGTCCCCTTAATGTGAGTGTCTCCAATTTTTAAGTAGAGACAGTGTAGTAATATCTTGTTTCATCTCCAAAATGCTGTCTTTAGATGAGATCTGAGGGGAGTTTTTTGCTGTAGCCACCAACAGGAAGACTTTGTGAGTTCTGACTGTAGGGTTTTAATAAGTCTTCCTAAATCTCTTAGGAATTTTTAAAATTTTCCTTAAAGGACTCCATTCATCAGAAAGCACTAGCAGTACAAAACAGTCTCTTGTTGCATTGTAAGACAGAACTCCACACTCTTCAAGATGCCTTTCCAGCTGGGTTTTCCATATGTGCTCTTAAATCAGTGCTATTTGCAACGTGTTAACTACTTTGAAAATGAGATCTTCTGCACTGTTGATGTTGTCTGTAGAGCCCGGAGGTCCAACATGGCTCCTTGTTGGCTTTGGGATTTACAGTAGGAAGGTACTTGGCCAAAAGGAAGGTCAGAACAATAGAGCTACATGACGTAGACCTGCCAAACACTACTGTCATGCCGGAACAAGAACAGCTCATAAAGTCAACAACAGAGACAATAGGTAACTTCCCGCCTGACACTTTGCTGCATGTGACGGTTGTTTATCGGTTGCCCATGGCTCGAGACACTTCTACAATAGTCAGTCCATAGATATGTCATCTTGAATTCACTTGCCTAATAGCATTTAGTCTTTAAAAAATGTGATCTGATTGGAAGTATGAATGCAGGCCATCTCAACAAGAATTAAGACTTTTAGGTCACAGACCAGCATAGCACATATAAGTATGGTGCCACTGCCTAGACTCATCTCAGTGACTTCTGTCAGTTTGTTTTTGTTTGAGCATAACACTTCCTACCAGCTGTAGAGGAGATAAGTACTTAGCTTCTTGCTTGGGTAAAATGTAAGTGCCTGCCTGCTTTCCCCCTGCTAAGTAACAATACAAAATCCAAGTCATACTGTTTGCTTTTTTCTTTAGGTTCTTTTTTGGACAGTACCTCACCCTTCCTCGTGGTGGCTGCTTGCACGGCTCTGGGGGAGATTGGCAGGAATGGCCCCTTGCCACTCCCCAGTGAAGGCACAGGGTTTACAAAGCTGCAACTTGTTGAAAGCTTATTGGCTCGAATCCCTTCCAGCAAGGAAACAAATAAGGCAAGATTTCTGTGATGTTATGATTCTTGTTCCTTTCTGGAATCCTACATCCCAAATTCACGTATTATCTGCCAAACTCATCCTTAATTTTTAAAGGAGCTCTTACTAAACCTAGTTAGAATTATCATTAGCTTTAGTGAGTCAAAATTGGGCTAAAAGCTTTCAGAGAATTGCTGTTATCTAACTCTTGATAGTGTGTACTTTGTATCTCTGTAAGTAGCAGCTCACAGGATGGAAATTATAAAAGCTGAAAATAATAATATAAAAAGAAGGAATATCTTCTGCAGTGGAATAAACTAGCCTGGAGAATAATTCTCAAAGGGAGAAAGACCTTTCTGTGTCATATGAAAAAGTTGTGCTTTGGAAGAGAAGTGCAGTGATTAATCTGATAAGTCACTTGTCTAATTTCTGGTACCTTAAGTCAAAGTTCAGTATGGAGGTGAGAAGGAGTATGTTTAAAATATATCTCCTGAACTTGCAGGAGAATTGTGATTGATGCGTTTGTTCTGTTTATATTTAAGATGAAGGAACGAGCAATACAAACATTAGGTTACCTTCCAGTGGGAGATGAGGATTTTCCCCACCAGAAGCTACTGTTGCAAGGTTTAATGGATTCTGTGGAGGTAAGGTGCTAGTTAGGTATTGTTCCTTATACTGCACTGTGTGTTCCCATTTGAATGCTGTTTAAACCAGGGCCAAGTTTGCAAGGGGACAATGTCTGGGGACATATCCTTTTGTAATAATGCACCTGGGTTTTTTAGGGCTGGCTTAAAATAGAGAGCAGAGAGAGGTTTGGGGCTTGTAAACTGTGGACATAAAATATTTCTGAATTTTAAAAACTTGCCACTTGAGGTCTTTGCCCAGTCTCTGACATGAATGTGTCTTCCTGTTTAGAAAAGTACATGTTAAATTATAAGAACTTGTATTAATAAAGCCTAGGTCTATACTTGGGCCTTCAAAAGTTCCCTAGAAATAGATGATTTAAATACAACTTTTCTTATTAGAATGATATTTACTGATGTACTTCACTTGAATTAGGAGCTTTGCTTCTTCATAGGAAGCTTTATTTTGTTAGTCTACATGCACTAGTGTTTGTACTACACTGTGTTCCTTCATAATACTGAAGAGCTGCTTCACGTATTGCGGCATGCAAGATAGCAAAATTAAATAGTCAGGGAGTTTTATTTAGTGTTCTTCATTTACAGCTTGGTTTTACCTTTCTTCCTTAATCACACTGACATAGGATTCAGTGTTATAGAGGCAGCTATTGAGTATCAGACAGACTAGACAGATTACATTGCTGAGTCATCCAGCCTGGTGTAATCAAACAAAAATAGTAAGAACACTGTGTACACATCTACAAAATGATGTTTAAGTGCTGTGCTTATCTCCTGGAACAGCTCAAGGGTATTGCAGCTTTCTTTATAGAATGTATACCTGGAAAAAAAAAAATTGATCTTAGACCGCTGGAGGTTTTGGGCCTACTTCTCTAAATGCCTGAGCATTTTCTGCTTCCACAAAAAGCAAAAACAATCTAGAAGGTGCTCAGCTGATGTGAAAACCAGTTTATATGGTTAGAGTCGTCATAAATAATGGCAGGAGGTACCAGAATTCTGCACATTCTGTTCCTGAGGGTCTTGGGCAATAATGTAAAGAGAATAGAAACAAAGCAAAATTTTTGCTTTATCTTTTCTTCTATGGAAAACAAATCTTTTCCTCTCCTAGCAATGATCTGCTTCTGGATAAAATTGCCAGAGGATCTTGTACTACTGGTTACTACAACAAGGTCACAGTAATTTTTGTTGATAACTGGCAGTCCTGTTATCACTTCTATTTTTGTTTGTATTCCTTTGATCTTGTCTCCCCAATTCCTTCTGTTCTCTAACTTGAGCTTGCAGAGAGACTGTCAGATGCTTTGTAGGAGCAGTGTTGTAAAAACAGATGTGGGGTTTGGGCTCTCACGAGGTATTTTGAAGGGTTGGATGGTTTACATCAATTTCAGTGGGACTGGGCTGCTATGTAGTTTCAAAAGCTCAGCATCAATGTGACCTTACTGCAAAGGGGTGCTGAAAAACAGGGCAGAGGGAAGATACTGCAGTCTTGTGAAATATGAAGTTTTACTGTTTATTAAATAAGTACTGTCAGTCATTGAGGTTCTCTTGTGTTTTTTTCAGGCCAAACAAATAGAACTGCAGTTCGCTGTTGGTGAAGCTATTACCAGTGCTGCTGTAGGAACCAGCTCGGTGGCTGCACGTGATGCATGGACAGTCACAGAGGAGGAATATATCCCTCCTCCAGGTAGGCCATCCTAATACAGAAGGCTGGAATGAGAAACAAAATCTTACTGTTCTGGCTCAGCACTGGGCTGGTTCATAATAGTGGAAGTAAGAAATGCTTTGCATTTGTTAATGCAATGCTCTGTGTTTTGCAGTGCTGGGTTATTTATGCATCTTTTTACTGCTTCAAGTCCATCTAGTCAAAGGGTAGAATACTTTATTTCACTTGCTGTTTAAATAGTTTCTTGATGAAATCTCGTCACTTTGTCTCTTTGACACTGCATTTGTTTAATTTTTTCATTGTAGCTTCCAGTGTTGAGTTAGTTTCAAATTTAACACACAAATTTTAAACATTTTGAAGCCTGAATTGGAAAATAGGGTGGTAAGATTAAATTTCAAGTCTTTTTCCAGCAACTTGGATTGATATGATTAATAGAACTTACATGAAGTTCACTGTTCTGCACATCTATCTGACTCTGGGTAACCTGTTTATGGACTGAGATTCTGACCCCATTAAAATATGAGCATGATAAAAATGCTAGCTCCAAAATAGACAGATGTAGATATCGGCCTCAGCTTGGGAAACAGATGCTTAGCATTTTAAGTGAGAATGATCTTAAATCTCAAGTGTATACAAACCTGACCACGTTTAGAACTCAGAGTTTGCATTTGCTTTTGAAATTTTGAGTCTTCCCAGCAATAAAATGTTGTCCAGTGAATCTTACATAGTCCAAATAGTGCTTCTTGGCCATATGTTCTGAAACACTTTAATGAAGGGTTAGGAAGCTGCTATTCAGTGTTTTTTTTTTTTTCCTTCCCAGGACAATTTTTTTTCCAGTGACTCTAGAGAAGGCTTTTCCTGAATAAGTAGAGGTGAAGATGTCACCTGAGCACTCATGAGGCACTTGAGTACTTGTGTGCCGATTAGGTTTCCATTGCTTTTGCACATTATATTGAAATTAAAAATGAGTGTGGCTGTGTGTGGAGAGTGACAGCTCCTTCTTTCCCCTACCCCTTTTCTTTCATACAGATTTGAAAGTGAATGATGTGGTTCCCTGGGTTCTAGACCTTGTTTTGAACAAGCACATTATCAGCCCCAATCCGCATGTAAGACAGGCAGCCTGCATCTGGCTTCTGTCAATGGTGAAGAAGCTGAGCACCCACAAAGCAATTAAGGTAAGAAATATGCCTTATTCCAACCACTGGTTCCTCGTCCCTGCTCTTGCTCCTCACTTCCTTTAAGTACCTTCTGTACCCTTCACTTCCATTTCCCCCTTTTCCCCGTGCTGCTTCAGTCCTTGCTGAGGTCCTTTGCGATGTGACTTGGCTTATGGTTCTAGGGGAGCATATTTGTTGGCAGATGAGTAGGGCTGTTTGCCACATTTGTAAACATCTGACTTACATTCAGGCCAGTCTGATGTTGGTATAAATAACTGTTATAAGATGAAATGCTAGTACATCTTTCCTTGTGAAGAAGAGGTCATTTGCTTCAGAGTTTATCACAGCTCTGCTCTTAAGTCCTTCCACAGCTCTGCTCTTAAGTCCTTCCACAGCTCTGCTCTTAAGTCCTTCTTGAACTTAATATTTTTGGTGTGCTTTGATGAAACTTTATAGTTAGGGTGCTTGTCTGTGATGAGACTCTGAAATGTGAAAGGTCTTATGCAGAGATTTAATCAAGTACTCCCAACTAAAATGTCATCTCCCAGTACAGAGGTACTATAGTCTGTGATGGGGCCACGTAACCACTTTCTGGCAGTGCTCTGCAAGTAGTTGATAAAGAGCTTTGAGAAGATAGATACTTTGCAAATTAGTGTTCTGTGTAAACCTTGCCATGTATTATGCTTGTCTAAATGATTAATCTTGCAGGAGGTAGCCAAAACCTCTAGTCTGGGCATGGAGGAAAGGTGTCTTCAAGTAGAGGATTGCCCAGTCTGGCTGTAAGCCAGATTTATGATCTGTGTGTTACTGACATGTATTAGATGACAAAAATAAAGTGTATAATCTGTAAATGGCATGGGAGCTGTAGAATCTGGGCCAGTAACTTAATGTTTTGTCAGCTGCCGTCAGGCTGTTGCTTGCCTCTGTGAATGGAAGATAGTTCTTATCTTAGGTGTAGCTCAGATAGGCAACTCCTCTGATATAATAACCTCTGTCTGTCTGTTAGAGACCTGCCTTGAGACCAGACGAAAGATGCAAAAGCTGAAATAGAAATAATGTCCTTTTTCTCATCTTTCAGTCTCATCTCAAGGATATTCAAGGTGCATTTGTTTCAATTCTGTCAGATAGTGATGGTAAGTACTATTGTATTTTAGGAGTTTTATCTTTTTGTAGGATCCTAACAGACTGGAGGGAATTGTTAACAGCCAGTCATGCACACACCCTCTGTCAGCCAAGATTAAAAGATGTCTGTAGAAGCATCCACATCTGCAATAAAAGGAATGCTTCCTTTTGTACTGTTACACGCAGAAACAAGAAGCAAAGCTTTTCTCTGTTCTCAGCTACTGTAGCAGAAATCTTTTCCTGCATTTGCCCCTGCAGACTGTAGTAACAAACTGTTCAATGCCTCTTCTCTGCGTTAGGCAGCGGTGTGCATATTGATGGAGTTCCACATAGACAGGAACTCTCAGCCCTCTTTATAAAAAAAAATCTCAAAAATCCACCCATGGCAGCTCGTGGAAGAGGTGGCATCTGATGGCCTAATTAGAGCTCATGGAAGTCAAAGAAGAGGATATTAGCATTACCTTCACTGGATTTTGTTCAGAGGCCAGCAGTGTTTCAGCAGAGTATTTATAGCACTTTGGATGCTCTCTGCTATTTCAAAGTGAGCAGTGATAATATTAACAAAAAGGTATCACTTAATATTGTGGGGGTGAGGGAAGTGTGTGCTTTCAGAACAAATTACTGCTTCAGAATCCAGAGCCTGTCTCTTGCCAGAATAGATCAGCTCTAAAATGGACAACTGAACTGCAGCACAGAGCTCCCACTTCCTAGATTGTTACTTTAGTTGGATCTTGTTGGAATCTGTTTATTACTACCTACATGTTCTTCAACTTTTTAAAAATCTCTTGCAGAACTTAGTCAAGACATTGCTTCAAAAGGTCTTGGGCTGGTATATGAACTAGGAAGCGAACAGGATCAGCAAGAGCTAGTCACCACACTTGTTGATAACCTTATGACTGGGAAAAGGTATGGTAAGCTCAGAACGTAGTAAGAGTACTTTGATCTGTGTGTCTGATGGGAACAGAAATGTACTTCTGTCTTGTGCAGAGAGAGAGATTATGTGGCAGGGGAAACCAATATCCACATGGATGAATGAACTGGGATGTTTCTCAGTTTAGATTAGGGTTTGTTGTGACTAAAGTTACTCCAAATTTTATTCCATTTTGAGTTCAGCAAACCTTCTAAGTAATGATTTGTTCCTGTTCAAGCAGTTCAAATTGGTTTTGTTTTGGATGGATTCCCTATTTGCTACCTTGTGTGATTGCAAAGGTCAGTGGCCTTTTGCAACAACGTGTCTAAACGATGTGAGTGCCCCAGAACTGGGGATTTGCCTTGTGTCTGAAATGTATCTTTTGCTGAGGAAGTGTTAAGTCACTCATCTGTTTTAGTGACAAAGATGCTGGTCTTAAAAGACTGATGGCTAGTAATCATGTTGGATGAGTGCTGAAAATCCTACTCCTACAGCCTACTCCTGGCTAACCCAGTGTGGGTGTGGCCACTGTGAATGACAAAAATCTATAATAGGAGTGTGGGGGGCTCTAGTGGTACAAAAAGGAAGAGATGAATAGAAATTATTTTTTTTTCCTGTTAAAGTAGGGATGTGCTCTCTTTGTACCTATCTGTGTTTTAACTTTTGCTTTCTCATTGCACAGCAAAACCCTATCTTTCTGCAGCTTCTCCTTAATAATACATATGGTAAGGGTTAATGAGATTCCTAGCAGTGTGTGTGGTTTTGCACACCTATATGTTTTTTTGCAGGACTGGAACCTAAAGAACAGTAGGTTACTGAATTAATAGAGCAAAACAAATTTACATGTTCTATAGTGTGCAGTCCATTCTCAGAGAGGATTTGGCAAAGCTAATACTGGATCTCTTTTACCACCAGAGCCAAACATGAGGTGACTGGAGAAACTGTGGTGTTTCAGGGTGGCCTGAGCAAAACTCCAGATGGGTAAGTTTACTGGCAGTCTCAATGTCAGCACACATCCTGAAACAGTGTTCCCTTTCATACAGATCAAGTCCATGAGCAGTCATCACTGCTTGTTTTCTAAATTACCTGAACTGTTTTCTTGCAGCACAGATAAAATACTTCTCTCTGTTCACTTTAGGCTGTGATTTGACTATAGCTGCAGATATTATGGCACTTCCGTAGCTAAAAATAGTGATAACTTTCCTTCTGTTTTCCAAAGTCAAGGTCTTTCTACGTACAAGGAGCTTTGTTCACTGGCTAGTGATCTTAATCAGCCAGATCTGGTGTACAAATTCATGAACCTGGCCAACCATCATGCCATGTGGAATTCTCGGAAGGTAATTTGTTGCTTTCATACCCCTTCTGTTCCCTCTGTCAACTCTGAAAACAAACCGCATTTCTCTAACTCTGCCTGTATGGGCCATGTATAACTGTCTGTGAAGGCTTTTCTGTGTTGATACTTTGGTTTCAGATCTAATGCAAGTTCACCAGTCTAAGAAGCAGCTTTAAGATCACTTGAAATTCTTGCAACAAAACGTTGCTATTACACTGTTCAAATCATCCTACATTCCATTTTGAATCTACTGTGATCATTTCCTGTTGCTTCTGGGAATGTTCAGAGGCCAGGTCCTGGTGTGTTCACACAGTAAGTTAGTATTTTAAAAATTGGGTGAATTTTCAGATGCAAGAAAAAATGAGCTTTCTTACATAAGAAGTCAGAGCACTAAGTAATCAGGAGCAAGCGGTTAGAAGCCCAGTTCCCAAGACGCCAGTTTAACCACTGTTGTCCAAATAGTGTCCTTTTTTTAACTTATCAGATGGCTCAAGTCTTTTTTTTTTTTTTAAGCTGCTGGAATCTTTTCCAAAACCAATATACTATTGCATCCATTTCCTGCAAAAATGTAGCATCATAAATTTTAAAATTTATGTACAATTGCAGATATCTAACTTGGGGCCAGCCATTTTTTTTCATTGGTTTTATTTTCTAAGTGTACAAGAACTTGTTTTGTTTCTGTAATCAAGCAGTGCACTTTTCATGCAAGATCCTGGTAGGCTATATCTTCTATATTGTAGCATTCATTCGCCCTACCTGAGATTTTGAGTTTCTGGCAATGAGACTTAGTGCAAAAAGCAAATCTCAATTTTAACTTTTGTCCAAAGTCTAACAAGTCAGCTTGTCTCTTAAGACGTCCCTCTCTCTGCATTGGGACTCCAAGAGGCATAGTGTGCAGCTGAGTCCCTCCTAATTATACAGGATTTCACAAGCCAGGATGTGTCAGGAAAATTCACTCAGCAAGTATAGGATGAGCTTCAACTTTTGAATGAACTGTAGAATGTCTAGTTTGGAAGGAATATCTGGAGGTCTGTGGTCCGACCCTTCGTGCAAGGCAGTCAGTTACAGGGCTACTCTCTTTTCCTTGCACTTTCTGCAGCCTCTCAGTCTTCACAACAGTGGTGGTCACTGGAAGTAAAGGTAGAATTTGTCTTTTTTAGTCTTCATTTTCTAGACTGTGACCCAGAAAGTACATCCTGTCCTGTGAATCCCTAAAGTGGGATTTGAGTGGCAGCTCTGACACTGCAAGTCAAGCAGTGTGGATGAAGTCCCTAGAGGCAATCTCTGTGCTGCTGCCACTGAGCAATTCCTCTTGTGTTATCCTGCCAATTCCCATAGGATTCCATGGGCAAGTATTTATCCCATTGCGTTAACAGTGGGGCCCTGTTGTAGAAAAAGATATAAATGAATGTTTGAATTTAAAGCAACTATGGACACTTGCAAAATAATAATTCCCAGAACTTAGAGAATGTGCATTTTACTTTTTTACTTTTAATTTTTAAGTTTCTAAATTATTCCTAAAGTATCCAGTTCTTCTAAATGCAGATGAGTTGTAGGGAACCAGTGGTTGGCTCTTACTAGTCTCTTAAACTATTTTTGTAAAAACCTACTCAAATCCAAGTCTTAATTCTCTACCACCTCTTTTGCAAAAGGTATCAAACTAGACGTCTTGAAATAAGAAAGGGAAATATGAGAGCAGTATATTCTTCTCTGTGTGATAGTATGTTTGAAATTACTGTGGCACTGTAGCACTGACTAGGGCTAATTCTGGTATCACTTTAACCCTTTAAGTCTCTTTTATCTTAGTACCTAAACTGTCAGTGAGCTTTGCTACTGACTGTGGTGTGCCCAGGAACAACACTAGAGTGACTAGATTGTTTCTATTTAAGTTCTTTTGTCATTTCAGGGAGCAGCTTTTGGTTTCAATGTGATAGCTACCAAGGCAGGAGAACAGCTGGCTCCGTTTTTGCCCCAACTTCTTCCACGGCTCTACCGTTACCAGTTTGACCCCAACCTTGGCATTCGACAGGCAATGACCAGCATATGGAACGCCTTGGTCACTGACAAGTCAATGGTGAGCGAATATCAAGCCTTACTAGAGTGCAAAAGTTATGGACTTGCTGTTAGCCTCACAGAGATTGTCATGGGAAGGCAGTATCTACTTTACCTAGTGAAAGGAAGGGTTTTGCAGAAAGGGATGAGACATTGTCCTGCAGAGCAAGAGATGCTGGAATCAAAGGACAAGGTGGAGGATGTGCAGAAACTGTGTTGCCTCTTGTATGTGACAGGATATTCCAGAGCTTTTTTGTGTAGCTGATGTTCAAGCTTAACTTAATACTGAGCTGAAAGTGGAGTCTTCTGCACTTGTGATAATGATTATGAGCAGTTTCTTAGAAATCTTTATAGCTGAAGATGCTGTTTCCAGAGCAGGACCATCTAAATCTGTTTTTTCAGGTTTTAGGTGGGAAGAAGCTCATGGGAAGAAGCTGTCCCATCAGTTTGAGAACAGCTGCTCCAATACAAGTTTCAGGAATAAATGGTTTTCAGGACTTTCCCTTCCTCTGGCTTTGAAAAGTCTGGAACTGAATTTGCAAATCTTCTTTCCTAGCAAGGCCAGTCTTAGCATGAAGTCCTTGACTCTGATTCCTCATCAAAGAGCAACTGCTTTTCTTATGAGATACATCATTTGCTACTGCTTCTAAACCCTTCTGCTGAAAAAGAACTGAAAGGACCATAGTCTTTCCATGTATTCTCTCACACTCTAAGCTTGAAGCAGTAGAGAGAAAGGCACTTCTAAAACAGAGACAGAATAAGCTTGTGCAGGGTCAGCTTTGATGTCACTGGTAACTCAATGCCATTTTGAACAACATGCTTTTCTTCCTTGTGGTGCAGGACTGGGACATGTCATCCATACCTGTTTTATGATTATACTCTTTTCTCCTAATAGGTTGATAAGTATATGAAGGAAATTCTTGAAGACTTAATCAGCAACCTAACCAGCAATCTGTGGAGGATCAGAGAATCCAGGTATTGCTTGGAAAAGTAAAAAAAAAAAAAAAAAAAAAAAAAAAAACACCCCACTTATCACGTATCACTTCCTGTCCTTTCATCAGGACGGAGCCCAGTCCTGCAGTCTGCACCTGAAGTGCAATACAGTCCTGAAGCTATTTACTTCACTGAAACTAAAGATTTTTTTACTACGTGCAACTTGAATGTAATATGAAACAACATCCCCTGAGGGAGGAGTTTTCTGGTCATAAAGTTCTTGGCTATCTTTGAACCCAAAGAATTGCTAATGTTGCAGTTAGAATTGATGTGGCTGCATATGTACTTACTTGGCAGTAGGATGCCTTTTAGTATGACATTGTTCATGGTTTGTTTGTTTTAGTTTATAGTTATGCTGTATTGAAAATATTTGTTCTAATCTTAGTTGCAGATTTTAGACTGTTGTGCTTTTCTTATGTGCTTTACAGAAAATAAATCTGAAACAGTATCATAACTGGATATTTGTGTTAGCTGGAATTTCCATTAGAATGACTTTCTGGATTTCACCTGTCTGGCTGAATGTTTTTTTTCCTCTTCTAAAGGAGGCGTTCTTATAGCAGTAGGTTTATTGTTTGGTGAAAATAAGGAATGTAAAATGCATTTCTCAAGGTTTTTTAAAACCATTTACTCTTATATTAAAAAAAATCTATTTATGTATACCTGAGATCAAATAAATACACTACTTAATGGAAATAAAATTTTCTTATTTGCAGTTGTCTAGCACTGAATGACTTACTAAGAGGAAGACCTTTGGATGACATTATAGACAAACTTCCAGAGATCTGGGAAATCCTGTTTAGAGTGCAAGATGACATTAAGGTAAAAGAAGTGATAATTCAACAGAAACTGCCAACAAAATCAGACTCACGTATTTTAAGAGGTTTAAAAATGATCACTGAAAAGAGATTCTCTGAGAAGCCAAGTTGAAGCCAGTTAGAGTTTTGGTTATTAAGCAGACTACAAGCTCAGGCCTCTTATAGTTTGCCTTTCCTTGCCCTTTAAGTCCTAGTTTTCATCCTTAACATGTTTGTTCTTGCACATTCAGCACTTTCCTGGATATGAAAGAATTCTTAAGTATATGCTTAACTGTAAGGACAGAAGTATTTATTTTGGACTGTTTGTGTTATTAAAAGCATTGCAGGAATGAAATCGGAGTCCTTAGGTCCTTCCAGGTTTGAACCATGTTCTCCCTGGAATCAGACTTTCCAGCTCAAGCTTAAGCAGTGCTGAGCTGTTTGTAAAGCACACTGTATACAACACAGCTGATTCCATATTAGTAAACTTAGTGTACGTAAATGTTCCTGAACACAGAAGCCAGCTGGCACAGAATATCCTGATGCTGTGCTAGTAAAATATATTACCCTCCAAAACAGAGCAGCTGCCTGTAGACTGCATATAGGGAAAAGTCCCTGGGACAGTAATTCCTGAATTTTACCTGGAAATGGCTTGGGATAGTGTACTTGGGGCAAATTAGAATTGTGCTCAGAGCCATCTAAGAAGGCAGCAGTCTAGGGGACTATGTTCTAGCATTTAGGAATATTGCTAACTTTGCCTTAGTTAGTCTGGTGACTGGATGCTGTTGCTGTCACGTGCTGCTAAACCAGCACAGATTTTGGTGTTTGCTTTTAGTCTCTTTCTGATCCTTAGATATTCAGTAAAGTAAAGCACCGCTAAGCAAAAAGCAGTTTACTGAGACAAAGTATACACAAAGGATTATGTACTTCCTTTTGTAGTAGAAGGCTGTGTAGTTCTTGGACTGGAGGAGGGAGCAGGGAGGATAACCAAAAATAACGCCGCAGAGGCAAATGTAAATGAAAGTGAGGACAGCCTCATTGTGTCAGGCAGCACTTTTAATGGATTGGGCATTGAACAGACCTCATACTAGGTGGGCTAAAGACTAGACTTGTTTAGAAGGTATTGTGTGTTAGCCATGAATGTAGTTTTGTCAGTACTATCTGTCTATAAATTAGAATTGTTACACAGAAGATCTAACAATGTTAACAATGGATTATTGACTTTTTTTTTTTAGGAGTCTGTACGAAAAGCAGCAGAACTAGCTCTAAAAACATTAAGTAAGGTAAAAATATAACTTCAAAGCTTGTGCATGGAGAGTTTGGTGTGTGTGGTATCAGATAATCATTCACTTTCATCTCTGCAGGAGTGACATTTCTGTTGTCTTGAAAAGATTTCTGGTATGAGATGCAGTGATGAACAGAACAGTCCACTAGAAAGCATTTGTAATAGGCTTGACCCCATACACTTCCGTACTTTTGGTATTGGTGGAGTTCTGGTGCTTGAGGCAACTCTGATGTTACATTCTGTGCAATCCCAAGAGGGAGATACTGAATTGTTGATGTGCTTTTATGGGTCCTTGATGTCCTTATTTTTTCTGCTGGGCATGAGATTTAAGGAAACTTTATATAAACTGGAACAGAGTGCAGTTAACCAAACACAGTGGAACCTCACTAGTCTGAAACTCAGTAATCCAGTCTGGACTGTTTTCTCTGATGCTGTTGCCGCCACAAGATTTTTTGGGTGTAGTACACACATTGCTTCATGTTTTGTTTGGTATTCCTCTGAAAAAGTTATTTCAGTGGAAACAAACACATCTGAAGAGCTGTGTTTGAAGTCACAGTTTTGGCAATACATGCTGTATAAAATGTCAGTTGCAGAAGTGGTGATCCAGTTCCAAAACATTGCTGCTGATATCAGTCTGTTCTGATCTGAGCCGGCAGCTCTACCTTGAACAGTTGAATCCGTGTGGCTGAGACAGGCTGTCTCTCACCTGGAAGATCATGTGGTCCATCTCTTGATCAAGTTGTGAATCAGTTTCTCTTACCTGTTTGGTCTGAATTTGCCTTCTTGGGAAGCTGACCATAGCTGTGAAGTTCCTTTTAGGAACTTGGCTCAATGTTTTGATGATTCTTGGAGAAGAGAATGATGGTGTAGCCGAGTTTGGCTGTGAGAGGTTCCTATATTTGCTATGACTTTTTTCTGTCTGACAGAAGGTACTTTAATGTAATATGAGAGGAGTTTGGATATGCATGCAACACTGATTCTCATCTCTTGCCAGGTCTGTGTGAAAATGTGTGATCCATCTAAAGGAGCAGCAGGTCAGAAGACTGTAGCTGTATTGCTCCCTTGCCTCTTAGACAAAGGAATAGTAAGCACGGTCACTGAAGTCCGATCTCTCAGGTTAGTTTTGCATGGGTCTGGTAAATTAGCTGGTGATGAGCACACGGTTTGTCATGAGGGAACCCAGTTTATTTGTTTGAATCACAGAATGTGCTTTGTGTTTTTAAGTCAGAAGTTCTTCCCCCAAACAGCCTTCCAGCTGTTCTTTTCCTTTTCTTACTGCGTTCAAACGGCAGTGCTGAGAACCTCAGCTCTCTCTCCAGAAAGTCTGGTTAAAAAAAAAAAAAGGCAGCAAGGTTAACTAGTCTTAAATTTTTTACCTTGTAGTATCTGACCTCTTTGCAAATGCCCGGATTTGAATCTCAGCAGGAAATTCTCTTGGCTTTATACAATTGGTAAACTGATCTGCAAGGAGATTTCTGTGCTTAAGGCTCTCCTTCATTTTGTAAATGGAAGAGTCATGTCTTATTTCACAACTGGTTCTGAGTAACAACAGTTCAAATTCCAGAGGTCACTTGGTCATACAGTTCAAATAAGTTTTATATTATGTAACAGTTTGAGGTCCCTTGACATTTAGGATCTTTATATGCTTGTCAATTTGCAACCTTGCTTATAACTTCCTTTACTTGATGGACAGAAAGCTGCAAGATTCAGACCTGAAGTATAGCTGGTCCATGCAAAAATAATTTTCTCTTATTGAACATGATTATTCAGGAATTATAAAATACTTCCAACAAACCAGTATGTATTTCTTGAATCGTTTCATTCCTCTTGAATGTTTGGAAATGCTGTCAAAACACTGCGGCCAGAGAGATGCAGTTAGTCTGAACCTAAATAGTGAGATTTGAACAGATTGTTGTAATTTTGTTTTTCTTGGGTAGAGACTTATTTCTGAGGTGACTTTGCCTGAAACTACTTTAAAACATGAAGAAACGTTATTTCTTCTTGCATCTTTCTCTTTGGCCACTCCCTTTGTTACATTCTTGCCAAACTAAGCAATTTCTGTGCCAAGAATAGTTCCCATGCAGGCTCAGGAGTCTAGATATGATCTTGCTTAAGCAGAAAAATATACGGTGACTTCTGTTTTCAAGAAAATCTGTCCTGGTGTAATGGACATCTAAATTGTTTTTTCTGTTGGTACTGAATTGGAGCAAAAAGATCTTTCAGCTAAGTCTGTAGGTTTTGATGGTGACCTCTTTGCTCTCCTTACAGCATTAACACTCTTGTGAAGATCAGTAAAAGTGCTGGGTCTCTGCTGAAACCTCATACACCAAAACTTATCCCAGCCCTGCTGGAGTCCTTGAGTGTGCTGGAGCCTCAGGTTCTCAATTATTTGAGTCTTTGTGCAACAGATCAGGAGAAAGTAAGTGCAATTATTATGGAAAAGTATCAGCAGAGGGGAGAGACAAAGATTTTTAGAGCTTCATATGTTCACTCTGTAGGCATGTACAGAAAAAAGCAAATATAGCTCAGAAATGTTCAAAGGTGTGAGAAGAAATAGCTGAGTCACTTTAAAAGTCACTGAAAAGTTTATCTTTTACAATTCTGTAAAAAGTGAGATATAGTCATTGGAATATGACTGGATGAATTGTTTTATGGGGAGGCTCGGGAATTTTTTTTCTTTATACATTACACATCCATGTATTTCAGAAAGTTAAGAGTAATAGCAGTAAGAACTGTTGCTAAATACCATTTGAGCTCCAAACACAACTATGGAAGAAGTGAAGAGTTGGTCTGTAATTATTATTTGTACTGCACCTGTATTATCAAACTTTGCTCTGTTCTTCCAAGGGATTTAGCTGCAGGACTTCTTATGACATAAATTAGAAGATATGCATTAGCAGTATGGGCTGGAGTGAGGTGTTCTCACTACTGCATCCTTTAACCTGTTAAAAGATGTTAAAGGTGTTAATTGGTTGCAGTTTTCCAGGAAAGTGACTGAAATCCCCCTCACAAGCAAAATGAGCTAACTTCATTTTTTTTTTTTTTGTTCTCATTTGTTTTCGTTTTCATGATGGCAGGAGTGTGCGATTCAGCTCCTGTGCACCTACAACTTCCATCCCTCTGTAGAAGGGAAACATTCATAGTCTGTAGGAGTAATGATGCCTTGTTTTTGTATGTCTGAAACGGGTTCTGGTTTGAATTTGTGAGAAAGTTAGCTGTAACTCATGTTGACGTTTCCACTGACTTCAGGTTGACTTTTGTCCTTGATCATCTTCCTATTTTATTTAGACTGCAATGGATAGTGCCCGACTTAGTGCTGTGAAGTCATCTCCCATGATGGAAACGATTAACATGGTAAGTAATTCAGGAGGGTTCCTGTTTATTGTTTCCTGTAGGATAGCAGGAATCAAAGTAAAGCCTTAACCAGATTCCTCTTCAAACCCTATTTTATTGTCACATCTCCCTGTTGATGTCTGTCCATCTTTCAGATACTGAGTTTTCTCACCCTGCCCGTGCAGCTTGTCCCTCACATCAGTCGTAAATGAGTGACTCCATTTGGAGTTGTTTCTCCACCTGAGAACCTGCCTTATCTGAAGAACAGGGCATCTTTCAAGTGCTCTTCTCTGGATAACCCAGCTGGTTCTGAGTTATGCTAGCTGCCACTTCTCATCTTTGGCCCTGTTACTCCACAAAAAATAATAATAAAGCCATTGTTCTTAGGACAGGTGCTGTTCAGGCCTTGGTTCCTAGTGCCTTAGACATCACCACTTGAGTCTTGCCAGTGTTTCACATGGTGACTTTTGAGAAAACTCCAATTTCACTGAAAATCCTGTCAGCAGCTAGTACTTGGCACTGTAGTTTTCTGCCAGTGGTGGGGTTGCTGATGTCCAGACTGTACTGCAGAGCTCACAGCTATGTGTAAGAACCTATCCTTTACCTTTCCCCTTTTCAGCAGCCAGAGACATGGGAACAGGTGTGATGTGTAAGCTCCTGAGCATTTCTGGGTGAAGCACAGCCACAAGAGCAGTTCATTTCCTGTACTTACAGAAAAGTAACAGCAAAAGCCCTTCCATGTCTAACAGGATTTGGAGCTGCTAGGACTCCCTGTGCCAGAGGGAGCTGTGTTTTGGCATCACATGGAGAGCTCTCTATAAATAGTCTGTAAAGCACGTGTGGGTGAAAGGCTCTGTGTAAAAATGTCCTCACTAACCTGCTGCAGGCCAGAGCAGCTGCTGCTGTCCCTCGTGCTGGCCATACCTCTCCTGCTCCCAGCCACAGGGGACAGATGTGCTGCCCTGACCATCACTGCTTGAGATTTCCCATGGAAGGGGAGAGATTTTACAGTTCCTTAGAGCAGCATGAAGATGTTCTGGTTCACAAGCACCCTCCCCTCTATTCTTGTACATCTGGGGACTGCCTGGGAGATGGGAGTAGATTACAACCTCTGGGTTATAATCTATTTCCTTCTCCTTTTGCCTTACCAGTGCAGGAGGGGGATGTAGCAGGAGAGCTGACTTCAGAGGGTTAGCTCAGAAGGAGTTACCTTCACCTGATGTGTAATCTTTGGCTTTGCTAGAGAATGGAGCTCCAGTCTGCAGGTAGTACTACACAGATGGCTGGTAATCTGAGGCTTTTTGTTTTGCCCACTAGCATCTTTGGTGCAGGAGATTAGAAACCATACCGATAACATTTCTGCTGTACATTATTTCATTTTTTGCCATTTGTTTGCCTTGACCTGTTTAAAAACAGTCTGAGTAGTTTCACTTCAACTACATTAGGTTACTGCAGTCAGAAACAGGAAATGTTGGGTTTTGTCCTAAAACTTCTGCACCTCTGCATCTCTGCTTTTCCTCCCCCCAAAAAGGAGTTTTTGCTAGTGTATTACTTCACTTTTCTAGAAAGGTGAAATATGTCCATTCCAACAATGCAACTGCTGAATTTCAGCAGATCATCCGGCAGAGAAGTGAGACAAGGGAAGTGGCACGTCGTATAAGCTACCTCATGGTCCCCTTCTTACCGCACAAACTCTCACAACAAACACTAGCATGCAGAAATAGAGGTAGCCCACAACTGGAAGCAGATTAGCTTTTGTGTTTCAGCTTTACCATTTTTTTCTGTCCTTTGGCTTTCTCTAGAGCTTACAGTACTTGGATGCATCCATCCTAGGTGAGCTGGTTCCTCGGCTCTGTGAACTGATCAAAAGTGGAGTAGGCCTTGGCACAAAGGTATGCCTGTGATTTTAATGAATTGCTTGGAAATGGAAAGGGAAAAACAATGAAGTTTCAAGTTAAATATGTTTCCTTTCACTTTCTCTTTTGAAGTGACAGCTTAACTCATTCAGACTATAGTTATTTTAGGCCTGAGTCTCAGTTCATCTGCACTACGTGCTGCTTTTTACACTTGTGCCACATCAACCTTCTCTTGGCTACATGCCTATTCTGAGACAGATTCCCAGGAAGCAGCATGCAGAATGTTTTCCTTGATGTCTCTGAATCACCCAAGACCATCCGTCCTGAGTGTGGTCCTGATAGATTTTTACTCCTAATTCAATTCTTATAATTCATTTGTTATAAACTATTCAGCCACTTCTAACACTGGCTCTGTTTATATCTACGCAGAAGGTGGGTTGATCTAGAGTATCACACAAGGGCATCTAGCACCACAGCAAGTATTAATAGTAGTACCAGGGGCTAATGTTGCTTTTTCTTGTATTTGTTTCCCCTTGTAATCTTCCAGGGAGGCTGTGCCAGTGTAATTGTGTCATTAACCACACAGTGTCCCCAGGATTTAACACCTTATTCAGGTAAGGCTCACTTCTAGCATAAAGCATTAAAGTGGATTTTGTTGTTCTTTTATAGGTAGCATTTCCTCCCTGTTGGCTCCTCATTTCACAGTAATGATCTTTGTGTGTATTTCTCTCAGAGCTGTTTGAAGTTGCCTTGTGCATGCTTTGGGGGTAAATCCTTGTAATGGTAAATGCCTCCATCAAACTTGAAGGAACCGAGGGAAAAGCTGAGGGAATTCCCTAGCACACCTTAAGACATACAGGCTGAAATCTCTCTTTAGATCTTACTGGAAGAGGCTAGCAATGCCTGTGCTGGTGCAGTGTTGTAATAAGCGCATGTCCTTCAACTTGTGCTACCCAGCATAAGCAGGGAGTGCACTTCTGACCCAGTGTATAGAACCTTTTTTTGTGGCTTTCTCAGTGTGTCAACCTTTGTTTAAAAGCATAAGCCAGGATACCTATTGCTTGTCCCATTCCAATGGGTGGATCATTTAAAAATAAGTACGTATAAGAAATTTGCTTTCTCTCAACACTAATGGAGCTATTCTGTCATGGGCAGGAAGGTCCTCACTCTTACACCTTAGTTCTTGTATTTGGATTTAGTTGACAATCAGTGTAATCTTAGTCTCTTCTTTATAGAGAAGATCCTCTTTCTGTTGCAAAACAAATACAGCTGAAAACACTACAGCTAGGGATGCCCATATCAGAGGAATGTCACTGGTTGAGGTGTGCAGACTGAGGTTTCTTGCCACTATGAGCTATGTTATGATGTGCACTTATTAAGAATAAGGACCAGACAGACCCAGCAAACATGAGAAAAGAGCATGTATAAATGCATAAGTCTGTTAAAATGCAGGCTGTTAGTTCTTGTCACAGCAATAAAACCCTGTTGCAGACAAAGCGAAGTCTGGGTTCCTTCTTCCAACAGGCAAACTTATGAGTGCTCTGCTCAGTGGTTTGGCTGATCGTAACAGTGTGGTACAGAAGTCTTTTGCCTTTGCTGTGGGGCATCTAGTCCGGGTGAGTAGGGATTAAAGATGATTTTAATTATTATCTTTTTATTTATTTTTTAACAAGTGCTTGAATGATTTGAATCTCTTCCCTTTTACAGACTTCCCGGGACAGTAGCACTGAGAAATTGCTGCACAAACTGGGCAGTTGGTACATGGAGAAGGAAGGTATGTGGCTTTGTGAATATTTAGTTATGGCGTATGGTGCAGAAAAGAGAGGTCATGGCAGAAACTGATAAAGAAATATTTCTGTATTGCAATGTTTAGTTTTGCTAGCTGAAGAACTCTCATGTATCAGTATGCAATTCTGTGCTTTTCCTCTACTTCTCAAGAGGCCGACCAAGCTATGAAATGAAAATCTTGCCTCCCAGTCACCACACAATGTGATTGTTTTGCTTCTTCAGAGCCTGTTTACAGAACAAGCTGTGCATTAACTGTGCATGCTATTGGACGCTACAGCCCGGATGTAGTGAAGAACCATGCCAAACACATCTTGCCATTGGCTTTTCTTGGCATGCACGAGGTCTCTGATGAAGAGAAAGGAGAGAAAGAAGATTCTACTCTGTGGACTGAAGTTTGGCAGGAAAATGTGCCTGGTAAGTTGCCAAAAGGGAGGCAGAAACTTTCTGTGGCATGCAGGGTATGAAGCACATATGAAGTATGTCCTGGAAGTTCACTTTGGAAATACAGAATATTCATGGCAAGAACTTTTAGAAACCTATTTACATTTTCTTCCTTGCTAAAGACTTCTTATGTGAGGATACACAAACACAATGGGTATAAGTATTTTAAAATAGAGGCACTTAATGTCACTGTAATACAGGCCATATCCTGCTGCAAGTAGCCAGACATGTCTGGAAATGTTGGCAGCAGCCTTAAAAGGGAGCACACTCTGAGGTTTTAGGGGACTTTGACCTCTCCCTTGCCATGTTTTCTGTCGAAGAGAAAAATGTGAATGCATAGTGAAATGGCTTTGCTAGTTCCTTCTCTGACCCCAGAGAAGGGATCTGGTCCCCAGACATCAGATTGCTTCCCTGGGAGTGGAAAAGGAGCTTCCGGAAAAGGTTACCAGTGATCTGTTCTTATAAAAAGGTTGTATTTACTCAGAAAAGGAGTAAAACAATTGCCAGTTTCTGTAGAATGGAGGGACATGCTAGAGATTTTCTTCAGGTGCTTTAGAAGCACCTAGAAAACAGAACCCATCTTCAGTCAGCCTTGGAGGAATTCTTTGCCTGTGGAAGGGCCTACTGATATATTTTTTTTTCTGGCCAAGTAAAAAAATAGAAAAAAAGAAAAAAAAAGAAAGAAAAAAAATCTGACTGCTATAGGTCCGTTTTGTTTTGTGTGGGTTTTTTTGGTGTGTTGTTTATTTTTTTGTAAGATCAGGGTTTTATTCCTTTTTGTGGTAAGATAGCAGTTTTCCTCTGTTTGTCCTGCAGGTACTCAGGGTGGTATCAGACTGTACATGCAGGAGTTGATACTCATTACCCAGAAAGCGTTGCAGTCCCAGTCTTGGAGGATGAAAGCACAAGGAGCAGCTGCCATGGCATCAATTGCCAAACAGACAGGTTCTCTGGTACCGCCGCACCTAGGAATAGTGCTGTCTGCCTTGCTGCAAGGCCTGCCAGGGAGAACATGGACTGGAAAGGTAAAAAATAGTTTGGTGCTAAAGGACTGATTTGAGCACCAGCATTCAGTCCCTGAGGCAGAAGATGCAGTGTTCTGGGCTGCAGAGGAGAGCAGATGGGAACTCTAACCTAGGAAGCCTGGCTTTTGCCCTGTGTTTAATGGAAATAAAAATGCCAGGAAGCATAAGCACGGGGTGTAGTTTAGATTGCTTTGAGAGCTGGATTGTCATCTAGCCTTGAAGAGGGCTACCTTGCACTCAGAAGCAGTGCAAGGCCCCTTTGCACTCCCAATCAGCATAGCTGAAAAATCAAGACTGATTCAGAATAAAGGAGAAAACAGCAACCTGTCCAAAGTGGCAGGAGGAAAACATTCCTTCTCTTGGCTGGTGTCAGGGGCATATTTCCTCACAACCTCACAGGAGAGTGCAGAGTATATTACTGTGGAACAGTGCTGTGCCATTTGGCAAGGGAATGTTTCTCAGTGTTTTATTAATTTGCTGTTTTACTGATTGCAGGAGGAGCTGCTAAAGGCCATTGCCAGTATTGTCTCCACATGCAAGTAAGTGCTTTGAAAAAGACGATACCTTCAGGGTGAGATCCCAGAAAGGAGGTTCTTTGCCCTAGCTGGTGCTAGGGAGACTGCCTCCTCTGGCAAGGAGGCAAGAAGTAGTATAAAGTTGTTAACACTGCCTTGGTATCCCATCAGGAAGCGAGTTGTTCCTCTCTGCTCGTGTTGTCTATGAGGGTGACTGATGAGGACTGGGAGCAGCAAAAGATGCTATGGATGGACTTATGGGGCTGAATGGTAGAATTAGGGCAAGAAGGAGGAGGATGAAAGCCAAAATTGCTAAGAAGAAAGAGCAAGAGGAGGAAGACCGGTGAGGTGGGAGAGTGCATTGAAAGTATGTGAGGAAGAATGGGAAAGAAAAGTGGGGGAGAACAGATGTAGTAAAAGTGCTCCAGAATTTAAGTTTACTTATAGCTGTTGGTAGACTGCCCTGTGCCTGAGCATGGGGATTGCTTGCTGTCTGTGGGAAAAGCTATGTTTGGGATGTGATTAATGGGGGTCTGAATCTCTGTGCTCCTTGTGTTTCAGTGCAGAGCTGCAGATGTCTGTGCCTGGCCAGCCCACTGTCAGTGAGGTTGTCCAGGCTGTCCTGAAAGAGTGTCGGAAAGAGAATCTGAAGTATAAGATGGTGGCACTGCGCTGTGTGGCTTCGGTGCTGCAGGCAACAAAGGAAGACCGGTTCCAGGAGCTGGCAGATATCATCTTTCCCATGATAAAGAAGGTGACAGTCCAGCTTCTTGGGCTTTCCCTCTTTCAAAACAAAACACCCAAGCAGTGACAAACCAGCTGATAGTGTTAGATGCACATCTTCAGTTTTCTATGCTTCTGTCCAGAAGGAGAAGCTGATGGGAGGAATACCCCACACTCAACCAGATCTTAGGTGGGGTTTGATACCAGATTGTTGGTGAACCCTGGGAGGGTTATAACTACTACCTAAATTCTGAATTAGCTTCTGAATTAGCCCAATTGCTCTCTAAGCAGATTCCTTTCTGTGGTGTCAAGCATCACCCTAGTGCTGCATTAAGATTTGATTCCCTGTCTGCTCTGGAGACAGCAGGAGACTCTTAGAAAGCTGTTAGTTAGTCTGCTTCCATTGAGTATCTGCCGTGCTCTGCAGATCAGACATTCACAACAGAGGGAGCTGTTTGAATGCAAGAATAGAGGCTGGTGTGCACTTCTGTAGGTAGCCAATAGTGTCAGAGCTGCTAGTGGCCAAGGAGTCCTGTGCTGTGTGACCTGAGGATGCTGAACATGTAAAAGATCAGTGTGCACTAACTGCAAGGAAAGACTAAGCTGAACTCTTTGGCTAGCCTGCCATCATCACTGTCAAACATGCCTTCCCCTATGGCCTCCACAGAACTCCGAAAGCATGGGCACAGGTTCACTAAAGCACGATGAAGACGGCGAGGACCTGAGGGAGAAAGAGATGCAGATGGAGTCCCTAATCTGTGCCTTCGAGAGTCTGGGTAAAGCCTGGCCCAGGAGCCCAGAGACACAGCGTAAGTCAGCAGAGTGAACTCTCTTGAATCATGCTATCTTCCCCTAAAAATAAAAACAGAGTAGAGGGAAACCTTAATCTTGTGGAAGAACGGGGAGGAGCTGTAGGATTTCACTGCCTACAGCTTGCAGCATGCTCTCAGGTCTTCAGTGAGAAAGCTGCCCCAAAATCTTTCCCACAGAGTAGCCCATCCTTGGGTAAACTCCCTTCTGTTCACTTCATGGAACTATTCTGAGTTTGTAGAGACATGATGAAACCTTTAGGACATTGTCCTCTAAAGCAGGGTGCCTGATGTAGCCCACTTATCAAAAGCCTCATTCTGCTGATTACATTTACTTTGCATCAAAGCTGGTTACAAGGTGAAGGAACTACATAGATCTGAAAAATCAGGCTGCTTTTATTTAACATGTCAAAATGTACTGTGTAGCTATTCATTTTGCAGTATTTGTTAATGAGAGGGTTGCCCTGCCTAGATGGGTGAGGGGTTTTAGGGTCACTTGTTAGAAGATGTGGCTTCATGTCACTTGGAATACAGTACAGGAAGCACTTGAGATAGAGCAAGAAACATTTCTTTCTGCTTTTCTTCTGTGTAACCTAATGATGTCCTTACTTCTCTGTAGGTTGCTATCGACAAGAATTTTGCAAGTTAATGTGTGAGCGTCTGAAACTCAGTACGTGGAAAGTGCAGCTTGGAGTGCTACAGGCGATGAATGCCTACTTTCAAGGGTAATTCTTCTAACTGCACTCTGGCTTGATGTATGTTTTCTTTGGCACTTCAAGCTGTTTTGTGAAATTGTGGCAGACATGTGGTGATGTGGCAATGATAGTTATTGTTTTCTGAGAGGAAGCTGAGCAGATATGCAGAAAGGCTTCTGTTCACAATGACACAGGGTGTCTGACAGCATTTTTGTGTTTGGCAGGTTATTGCTGTTCAGTGACGAGCACTCAGACCCTGTGGCTTTGACAGGAATATTGCTGGAGACCTGCTCATCTATCACCTATTCTTTAGGTAAATGGACTTTTCCCTGTTTGTGGTTGATGATGAATTGCTTGTTAATACATTCTTCTTCTGAAGGCTAGCTGGCAGAGAAAGGATAAACATGGTCTGTCAGAGATAATACCTCATCCTCCTTTGCATTGTGCAGTGATTATTTTGATTTTGCAGTAGCAATATTTTTCTGCTCCCCAAGTTCAGACTTCTTGGGTAAATTGCTTTGGAAATACCCAAAACTTGCTCAGGCAGCCAAAGCATGTAGCTCCAAGAATTTGAGCCAGTTTGTGCTCTCTCTGAGAGCACATACAGGTTCCACAGTGCTCCCTACACAGTGCTGACAGTCCTGGGGTCAGTTACTGAGGCAGTCTTCCTGCTTTTCCTGCTATGACTGTGACAGTGCCAAAAATTGCTGCATACCCACATGCATCTCTTGTCTCTGGTACCATAAGAGCACCTGTGTTACAAGTAGCTACAGATCCAGAGCCCTTTCATGGGAAGATAGGACAGTTGAGTTTCTTTTGACTATTAAGCTTGCAATGGAGTGAGGTATTTACAAGATTGCAGGTCTGGACACCAAAACTTTCAAAGACTAGCCTGGTGCTTGGTTGTATAGGGTTTATATACCCTCACTTAGTGCTACTTACTGAAATCTGGATGGTTTATAGCCATTACAATTTATCAAAAGCAAAGTCAAAATGCACAGAAATTTTGTGATCATGCTGCAGTTATGCCAACGTTTTGCTTTCAATATAAGGAACAGTAGTGCTGCGGGCATGCAGAGACCATGTGCAAGGCTTAATGTTCCTGTTAAACTCTATTTGCTCACTCTTTACTACTCATAAATATGACTAATTGGGAGCACTACAGCCCAAAGTAACTCTGAGCAGTGGAAAAAAAGGCTGTCTTGAGACCACAGTGGTTACTATTCTTTGTGCAGTTAGTGTGCATTTGTTTCTGAATGTTCTTTTTTTCCCTTAGAAAACAAAAACTACACATCCATAAGAACAGAAGCTTTGTCTGTGATACAGCTGCTGTTCACCAAACTGAATGGTGAGGATCTTCACATCTTTCCACATGGGAAAGTTAGTGTTTGGGAAAGGCGATACATGGCTGTGTGACCTGGAAACATGAAGAGGTGACATTACTGCCAATTTGCCCAACTGGACGGTGGTGCTGTGTGCATGTAGTTATGGAAAGGTGGTTGGGGTGTGGAGTTTTGTGGTTGGGGACTGGGAAAACTTAGGGCTTGAAGCAACTGTGGATAAAGTCAAGGTCTAAAGTCCTATTAATAACCCCACTTGGGTGAGGAAGAGCTCCTGCAAGGAGGGTTTCAGAGAGAGCGCATAGGACTGAGTTAGATCGGCTGTTTCCAACCTTTCACATTTTGTAAGGTCAGATTTCGCATTATGTTGAGGCTTCATAGGGAGGAGAGCTTTTGTTTGTGCAGAAAAGATTTTTACTCTTCCTGTGCCAAACCTAGCTCCTCCTTGTCAATTTAGAGCCTCAGCTTTTGCAGAAGTGACCTGAGAGAATAAATCTGTTTAGGTCTTCGTAGCATAAATGTGCAGTTGCTCTGTAGCAGGCATTTCTTTGGATATCTGTTTTGCCCTGCATGTTTCCTTTATTCTAGCAGAAAATGGTTCTCATTCCTCTTGCATAACACAAAGCAACTGTGAAGCGAAATTTTTGCATGCTCCAGATCTACAGAATACAGTTCAGCTTGGTCTAAATGGGCACAGCTCCCTGTGCAGGAGATGGCGCTTATACCAGTGTGCCCAGCGGAGGCTGTCTCTTTTGGTAGCCTTCTCCTCAAGCAATATGGCTTGAAAGCGTAATGTGGAGCAGTCCAGTCTGTCCAGGGATGGAGAAAGTGTGTTGGGTTTTTTGACATTCTAGTATTCAAGTCCAGTATCTCTCTCTGTTTATCTACACAGAAGCTAAACAGTGGGAAAGCCTGACACCAGAAAGCAGAAGCCACCTCATTTGTTCATTGTCCACAATGGCATCAGATAGCAGACCCGAGCTACGAGAGAAGGCATTTACATTGAAGAAAACACTTGAAAATCTTGACTAAGTTGTAAAGACAAACTATGAAGTGCCATGTAAAACAAAAAAAAGTGCAGTGGTCTGAAAACTGAGTGGGGAAATGAAGGTTACTCTGTAGCACGCATCATTCTTGGCCAAAATAAAAATTGCCTTAAATTCTGTTCCCCATTAATGTTATTTTTACTCTTTTAAGCTACTGGTTAGTTATTGTTATATCTGTAAATACCTCTGATCTGCCCTAGAATGCTCGCAAGTGTGCAACATAAAGCGTTCAATATGCATTTTTTTTCTTTAAATAGGCAAAAAGAATGTTATTCAGATCCCCTTTGTCCCTCAAAGAAGTTGTTGAAAACCCACCAGCACTGGGAAGTGAAAGGCATATTTGATTTTCACTTTGTGTGTGGATATGTATTACTTGGTGTCTAAATACTGAATCTTTCTGACTCTACAACATAATTAGTTTCTTTTATCTGTAAAAAGTGAAAGCTGCCTCTGCTGAAGTCTTCTTTTTTTTTTTTTAAGAAAAAAGTGCTGGTGCTTTGCAGAGACGTTTTCAGTGGACAGATCTACTTCTGCTTGTCCTGTCTGCTCCTCCCTTGCAGCCCATCTGCCCTTGGGTTATGAAAGGCAGAGTACTGTAACTTCTCTCCCTCTTTCTCTAACCTCAAAATGGGCAGTCTGAGACTTCCCCATATAGCACTCTTGGCTTCCCAGTCTTTAAATGAGGACATTTTTCCTCAAAAGGTTGCACAAGAGAGCACTTTACTGAACTGTATGGGACAAGTGGTTTGGGTCTTGTTGGAGCCTGGGTAGAACACTGCTCTTCTCAATTGTTTTGCATGGACACTCCTCAACTGCTGGAAAAAGTTAAGGAGTCTTTTCTAGATATTTTTTTGAAGAGTGCTCAGAGTTTGCAATGAAACATTTTCTTAATAGTAGTAACACTTTTTTTTTTTTTTTTTTTTTTCTTTCCTCTCTCTTCATGCTTGTAACCCTGTTCTTGCTTTGGAAATCTGTAATGATTTAGACTTGTCAGTAGATGTAACAAACTGAGTCATGTGTCATTTCACAGCAGCCCAATTCATGCTGGTTTCTAGCAAATACATTTTAATTTGCATTTAAGAAGAAAAAACATATCTGCATTAACTTGGAGTGCTGCCTGTCCCTTTTTTTCTCTCCTCAGACAAAAGACAAGACCTGACCACTATAACAACAGACTTTTAATAGTGTAAAGTTACCCCTGTACCATAATCTGACCCATGTATACAGCTTTTTTTTGGAGGTGCATTGCTGATGGTGAATTGCTGGTGGTGAAATAAGATGTTTAGTGTTGAGAATACTATGTCCATAGCTTTCAGCAGAAAAGGGTTTGTTTCTTTTCTGATGGTTTCCCTCAAATTTGATGTTAGGCACAGAGTTATTCTGGTAATGTTACCTTTTCTCCATGCCTGTTTAGAATTAGGTATACAGTACCTACTTTTCCCTCAGATGCCATTTCCCATTCAGTGTTTCTAGTACTGTAATTATTTAGAAGTCTGATTTTTATTCATGGATGGGAAGAATGTAAATTTGTGCACATCTGGTAAGAAAATTTCTGCAAAAATGGGCAGATCTGTCCCACTGTGGCACTTCTGTAGCAGAAACCTCAGCATCATATACTAGATACAATGCATCATGTACTAGAAGTGGTCAGCAAGCAACCTTTTGGTGCTGAGAGATGGTGCTATAATATTTTGATTTACACCTTGTTGCAGGGAGCTGTTTTTTGTTTACATGCAGTTTGAACTGTTAAGCACAGTTGTAAATTTTAATCTTACTGGGGAAAATCATTTTATGGTATCTTTAAAATCTTGGTCATCATGACATGTAGTGTCATGAGTGCTCAGTTTTGTATTAGATCAATATTACCAGTGATGCTTTGCTGTAGCAGTTTGACTTGTTTTTTGTTTTGTTTTGGTTTTTTTTGGTATTGGTCAACATTGCAGTTACAGAAAAGCAAGACTCTTTGAGTCTCTGGTAATTTGATTTGTCATTGTGGACTGGAGTATTCAGAGGCAATGCCTAATATGGTCAAATGACTATGAATAGAATAACTCTAATAGTGGTCAATAGCAACTTGTATTTCTCTACTGGGGATTTAAACTGTATCAAAGAGCATATTCTGGGAAATCTAAAACCAGCTGAATTAACAGCTCTGGCTGAGATTGTTAGGAAGATTAGAGATGGTATGATAGGTTTCTCTGAATCACAAAGCGATATGTTTTTTTCATAATTACAGGATAGATTCAGAGATTCTCTGAAGGATGTGCCTATACACAAAACCTACCTGCAGGAGTTAATTCAGCCAGAGGTCTGATTTCCACCCCCTCTTATTTGTAAACTTGACAAGATTAAAAAAAAAAAAAAAAAAAAAGTGGCCTTCTTAGAGTTTTTCCTCTAAAAGTGATTGCACTATGTAAAACACACACTGTACTACTTTGCCCTGTGTGGGTGTTTCCTGTGCTGCTGCAATGCTGCTTTGTACACCTGGAGTGAGGTGTGCAGATTTGACACTAGCACTCCTAACCTACAAGCTGTTGCTTAAATGGATGTATATTCAGAAAAGTTTTCTAATATTGCAAGTTCTCCATCTAATTCCCTGCAATCTGTACTTGGCTGTTGAAGTATGTAAATGGACTGATTGAAAGAAAACCCTCTTGCTTACCAAAAAGGTAAAAATTAAATAAAGATGCATGACCTGTTCTTGGAAGTAACTGGTGATTTTTTTTTTCTTGTGAATATTTCTAGTTTCAATATTTCTTGTGAGTATTTCTCTATTCTAAATTCAAAGCAAGCCTGTGTGTTATGCTCTAAGCTGACCTAGCTGGTGTTGGTGTTTGTACTTCATGATGAATACCTCAGGCCACTAATTTAAAGGAAGCAGTACTCTGGTGAGGTCCTCACTTTGGTGAGGACCAACACTGCAAAGTCGTTTGTAAGCTGACAGCTCAGTCTCTTTCAACCTAGCAGGTTGTATTCAAGGGAAGATGGGGGTTTAAAACTGAAAATATTTAAATAATAGCTATTATTCAAGAATGTAACAATTCTAAACTATTTCAGTCAAGGAAATTCATCCATATCCCTGCCTTCTCCCCCCCCCCCCCCCCCCAAGAAAAAAAAAAAAAACATTTCAGTCTCAATTAGAATTGTCAAGAGGAAAAAAAACTATGAAATTCACTGATGCTGGTTACTTTCATACCACCCTGTTAAAGCTGCACCTAGCAAGAAAGCAGTTTTCAGCATGCACAGCAAAAAAAAAAAAAAAAAAAAAAAAAAAAAAAATGTGGCCTGGCCTCTAGCTTTGGGTCACCTTCCATTTCCCACCCTCCTGTCTGCTGTGGTAAGGTCCCTGCTTTCTCACATGCTCTGAGCAAGGCTGGATTTCTGCCTTCAGAACTAGAGCAGCACAGATATTTTATTTCTGGCCAGTAGTAATCCTGACTTCAGTTTACGAAACTGTATTTGCACAGATCAACAGGGGCACAGGTCGACTATAGTATTTTGTACAAAATAAATAGGGAAAGGAACAGTAGTTTTCCTGCTTTAAGAATATTTTTTATATATATGTGTGTGTGTGTGTGTGTATATATATGTTCATAGCTATGTCTCAGTGCTTCTAATACATAAATTAGTTCTGATTCCAGCACAGTTATGCTAAAATCATTCCAAAGTAATCCAAGCAAAGAAAGAGATGCCTTTTGCCTTGATAATGGGATAACTCAGAAGCATCTGGGGGCTTTTTTGCTCAGTATCAGATTAGTTTTTATTTCTAGTCTGTTCTGACAAGCTAAAACTAATAATTTCTTACGGTTCCAGTAGTAGCTTTCTATAGACCAAAGCCTTGAACCTGCCCTGAACATCTGAAGCAGGTAGGCTGCAGCTGAATGTGGGAGGAAACTGTCCCATTTTCACTAGAGTGACATGCAGTAATAGTGAGGTGTACCGCTCCAGAAATAAGTGAGTTTTGGGTGTGCAAGCCTTGCCGGAAACAGGAGCGGTTGAGGCTCCTTGGTGACAACTAGCGACTGTTCCTATGCGGTCACAACTGAGAGCTCTGAATTGACTACAGGGCCATTTGTCTGAGTTAAACCAGACAGCTTGTGATAACACTGCACCTAATCATTTCTAGAAGTATCGTTTGGACACTGTTTCAATTGAAAAAGCTGATTTGATGCTAATGAGCCCAACTTCTAAATGCTGGCTGGGAAAGTCAGCACCTTTGCAAAGTTACAGTAGCTTCAGTCATAAAATAGTGACTTCATGACAAAAAGATGCATGATGGTAACATATAATTATCTGGCTAGAGGTAGATTTAATTAAAACCTAAAGCCTGGGTTTGTGAAATTTTAGGACAGGCTGGGAAGGCAAGAAACCTTTACGTGAGAGCAGCAGGAATGTACGGAGCTCTGCCTGGTGCAGGGTAATGCGCTGGCTGTGCTTGTAGGTAGGGTTGAAGGGGCAGACTAGCAAGGGGGGACAGTGTTGGTGGCTGCTACAGGTCACCTGATCAGGAAAAAGTATATGATGCCTTCAGCAGGAAGTAGCCTTAGGTTTACAGGCCCTGGGGCTCATGGGAGATTTGAACTACCCTTATATCTGGAGGGACAACACAGCAAGGCAAGAAATCCAGGGGGTTCCTGAAGAGCATAAACGAGAACTTTCTGATGCAGAGGAATAGTTGAGGAGGGGTGCTCTGCTGAACCTTGTATTTGAACAGGAAGAAGGGCTGCTTGGAGATGTGAAAGCTAGGGGTGATCTTGGATGCAGTGATCATGGTGGATCCTGCAAAGAGGGAGCAGGGCAAAAAAATAAAAACAGGATCACAACCCTAGACTTCAGGAGAACAAGCTTTGACCTCTTCAGGGACTTGCTTGGAAGAATCCCGTTGGAGAGAGCCATAACTGCAAAGGGTGGTTGGAGTGGAGAGGTGGTTGATGGCCAAGACCCATCTGGAATTTAATCTGGTGAAGGATGCCAAGGGCAGCAAGAAGGGCTTCTTTAAACACTTCGCTAACAAAAGGAAGGCAAGTGGAAATGTGGAATGGCTGCTGGATGGGGCAAGGCCCTGGTGACAAAGGATCCAGAAAAGGCAGATACTGAACGTTACCTTCAGCTCAGTCTGGTGAGACCAGCCTTCAGGCATCTCCAGTCCTGAGTACCAGGGAGAAAGTCTGGAGAACAGAAGACATACTTTACCTTGGTGGAGAGAGATTGGGTTAGGGAATTATTTTTAAACAAGCTGGATCATAAGTCCTGATCAGAGGCCCCTGCAAGTGCTGAGGGAGCTGGTGGATGTCGCTGCAGGGCCACTCAAGCATATTTGCAAGCAGGAGAAGTGGTTGACTAAAAGAAAGCAAATGTCACTCCAGTCAAAAAGGGCAAGACTGACCCTGGGAACTACAGGACAGTCAGCTTCACCTCCATCCCTGGAAAGGGTTGACCATGAGACATACACGTCCTTGAGGCAAAGGAGGCCAATAGGATCTGAGCTACAGGCAGAAGAACACTGCCAGCAGGTGGAGAGATCCTTCCCTTCTACCTAGCCCTGGGGAGGCCACATCTACAGTACTGAGTCCAGTTCTGAGCTCCCTGGTATGAGAGAGAGACAGAGCTACTGGAGCAAGTCTAGCAAAGGGCTAAGATGATCAAGGTAGTGCAACATCTCTCATATGAGGAAAAGCTGAGAGAGCACAGACTGAGCAGGGAGGAAAATTTATCAATGCATTTAAATACCTGAAGGGAGGATTAAAGAGAAATGGGCCAGACTCTTCTCAGTGGTGCCCAGTGACAGGATGAAAGGCAACAGGAACAAACTGAAACACAGGAAGTTCTGCCTGAACGTAAGGAGACACTTTTTCAGTGTGAAGGTAACTGAGCACTGGAGCAGGTTGCCCAGAGATGTTGCATGTAGCTTCCTTGTCTTCAGAGATGTTTGAAAACCATCTGGACACTTTCCTTCATAAACTGCTCTAGATGACCCTGCTTGGGGAGGATGGGACTAGATGATCTCCAGCAGTCCCTTTCAACTTCAGTGCTCCTGAGATTCTGTGAATACCATTACAGAAAAAAGAAAAATACCATACCACACACTCATTTACATTAGGTAATTCTGATGATAGCAACACTACTTCCAACTTTATGAACCACTTTTCAAAGACAGTAAAATGTCTCAAGTTTTTCATACAAAATCATAAAATTCAAATTCTAACCTGTTTTTCCCCATAGCTAAGGCTAAGACTTTTGGCTTTAGAAATTATTTCTATCTGTGTACTTTATCCGTTTGAAATGGAAGAAAAAGTGACACAAAGATTAAGTGTTTGCTCACTTACTTAAATCTGGCCTAGTTAACTTTGCTACAGGAGAGTCATCACAGAGACCTAGCTGCAACAGCCCTACCACTGTCAATTGTGTTCATTGGGAGAGGAAAAAAAGGTAGTGAAGAAAAACAAGAAGAGTTCTTTGAATTTGATTGTGGACATCCGTGTCCAAAAAATGTTTGCATTCTCTATGAACTCTGTAACATGTAGAGTACAGAATTAAATAATTAAAGTTTAAATAAAACAAGTGAAAGAAGAAGTTCAGAACTGAGAAAATATGTTCAATTCTCATAATATGCCATCAGCAAAAACTAAGAAAAATACATACAGAATCATATTTTGTATTTAAAATTATTTATTGAAAAACATTTATGTAGCAAACTGGGTTTAATGTACCTAACTGAATGAAGAATGCCTTCCTTGAAAAAAAAATACAACTGCTAAGATATCAGCCTTTTTTCTATTATTTAACAGGAAACGAATGCAGTACTTATACTTTGGAATAAGTTTTATATACTCCACAAAATACTACAAGTCATATCAGATTCTGCATCTGTTCAAAGGCTACAGTCACTCCTGTTCATCTTACAGAGCAAGTAACTGTTTATATACATTTGTTTGGAAACAGTTGAAGAGGGAACTGAAGTTACATGTGGGACACCAAGAAAAATAAATGTGGTCAGTTTTGCTAATAGTATAGGTAACAGTCTGCAATGAGATAGGAAAATAAGGTGCAGATGTGAACTAAAATTTTTAAAACTTTTAAAAAATTAAATTTCATACTAAAAATTGAATTTATCATTCTGGGCTTGCTATAGATAAAAGACACAGGACAGTAAAACATTGTTATGGCACCTGGTGCATCATCTGATACTGTTTCCCAGTCCTTGAAACTTCTCTTTTGACAGTGTTTTATTGAGTTTGCTGCCTGCAGATGCATTATTTCTACTCTGAGATTGATCGTATCTTGCAACTGTGGATACTCCATCGACAAACTTGGTTTTGAAGAGGACGTTTGCATTGTTAAACATTCCATCCTTCAAGGATACCACGATAAACTAAAAACAAACAAAATTTTAATAGAATAAATGCTACAATTCAAGTGAGGACTTTAAACAACAATCAAAAAGGCTTCAAAGAAAAAGATTCTTGTAACTTTTCTTGGCTGTTATGTTGGCACTAGCTCTTCAATATTCTGAACATAACTGAAACATCACACTGAGCTAGCAGGTTAACTTTTGCTATGGTTATCGTGCATGTCTGTGGTCATACTCCAGATCTTGGTCTCTTCATTTCAGAGTAAGTAACAACAAAATATGGAATGCCTTTTCTTGGCACACAAGTCATTGGAAAACACTGTCACCAGTTTTATAAGAATGCATGATCCCTTTAAGTCCCAAAGTATCTTTTAAGTTATTTCACAATCCTGGTAACAAATGTTCCTACCACTAAATAGAGGTAAGTACCACATTTCATTCAGAGGAATTAATTTCTTCAATTCTGTAGATTTTTCATGCTTACACCACAGTGTTACAAAGACGTGCCTGACTTATTTTAACAGGGCCCAAAACAAAATAGTTTCAATTCAATTTGAAAATTTGTAGCATTAAAAAAAAAAAAGTCCAAATGTAGGTCATGCTTTGAATTGGTCATATCGCAGATACTCCTCCGTATTACAACCCATTTCTTCACTGCACAATTGCTTATATTAAAAGGAAATGCTTAGAAGTTTGACTGTAGCCATATCATCAGAGCAGCCTACAGCTGAAAGACTTAGAAATACAAAATGCTTATCAGGAAGAAAATATCTAAACACCTGTGGCTCCCCAATGGCAGACTGTCTTTGAAAATAATGTGATGCATATATAGATTGTCAGAATAGTTTCAAAATCATACCTGGGAATGTCTGAAATGAGTGTGTAGCATCTGTCCAATGTTCTGGGTATGAGAGAGATCAAGAGCTGCATCCACTTCATCCAGAATATAAATTGGGGCAGGTTTGAAGAGAAGCATGGCTAAGATCAAAGACAAAGCCACCAATGATCTAGTACAGAGAACAAGAAAATTATGTTTTGCCCTCTAGTTTGAAAGACTTTCTCTTATTAGAAACAATCATTTGATAATAATAAGACGCTCTCAGAAGCAGATTCACGCTGCGAGTTCTGGAGAGGCAGAATAACAACTTCTGCCACAAGGTCTGATTTCAAAATGTGAAGACTTCTGCCAAAAATGACTTATGTTACTTTTTCTTTTTTATCTTTTATCAGGAAACAAGGTTAGATTATGGTATTTAAGATCATGCTGCTACTTTGCCTATTTTCAATTGTGAGCTTTATAGTACTGTTTCTAAAACTTGTGATTGTACAGGTTCTTTCTCTGTTTGCCAGAGGATTCTTTATCTCTATTTCACCTCTTCCTAAATTCTATTTTTACTTTCTAATTTGTCAGATTTTCCTTAGAAGTTGCTGTACTGCTGACAAAAGAGCACATGCCCTACATAGCAGCTGAAATCCCTCCTAAAGGTACTAGAGGAGAAAACAGAGAAGAAAACATTTTCATTATACAGCTTTTGAATTCAGAAAGAACTTGTCTACATAGATTTTTGAGACTACAGCTCAAAGATGGGAACATTTAGTGTCAACACTAACTCCCTATTACCTGGAGTTAACGCAGTTTTCCTATCAATCAATTCATTTTTGCCACTTCTCAGTGGAGTGAAATTTTTGTCTGTTATTATACGTTACACATTAAGCAACACAATGTTTAAAGTCAAATTCCTTTTGTTTTGGCATGTCTTTCACAGGCAAGGATATTATTGCATTTAAACTGAACTAAATTAGTAATATTTTGAATATTAAATCAAATTGGTCAAATCAGAGACTATCTCTTTCCAGGTAAAAATACTAATTTCCTTTTTTTAAAGTATAGTTAGTTGGATTTACAACATACACAATTGCAATGGAAAACAAATACAGGTTACCAACCTTTGACCTCCACTAAGTTCTGTTAAATTTTCCTTCCACATGTTTCCTAAGGCCACTCTGAACTCCAGACCATCTAACACATTTTGACATTTAGCTGCTGCCAGCATAGCTTTGGCTCCTGGTAGTAGCGTTGAGAAAATTGAACCAAAGTCTTTGTTCACCTAAAAGCCAGACCATCACAGATACTTGTAAAGGCTTTGAATCAAGACCTGCTGCATACTTCAAATGGTAAGCTGCATTATGATCTAGCTTTTTGCTCAATTTAACCCAATTAATTCTCATATTTGGAAGATTAGAGCATATTGGACAGTGAGAAAACATTAGCACAAGGAATCTTTTTTTTTCTGTACTGAAAACAAAAGCAATATTCAGGAATGTATGTAGGACACTTCAGACAGCATTTCAGAAAAAAAACATTAGAATGTGTTGCATTTCAACCAGGAAATGGTAATACCCTATATCAGATTTATTAACTACTAGATTATTATTTATCTGGATTAAAAGAATTATTAAAAGTAGAAGCACCTTGTAAGAGGCACACATGGACACCTTTCCACTCACACACCTTTTCCTCTCAGAAATACTTAAACAATGGCCAAATAGTGGATATGATGCAGTTTTATAAATCTAGATTACAAGTCCATAGGGCAAGAAGTGAACCTGAGAACTTATTATTATACTTAAAAGCTTATGAAGCTTTTAAATGAAATTCAAAGACTACAAAATCTTGTTCAGTGTAAACCAAGAGCTAAGAGTGTCTTAGTGATTTACTGAGTACAGTCAATAATAATTAAAACTGATACTTCTCGCTCTGATACAGTTGTGAGAAGTTTAAGTTATTTGACCGGATATGCTAATAAATCTTCTTAAAGGCCAAGAACTTAGGACAGTGACAGCAGAACAGGATACATCAAGAAAACCTCCTAGGTAGAATATTATACCAGGAAAAAAATATGTATTTTTGATATTGTACTTAATGAGAGAGAGAACTAGTAAGAAAGTAGAATGCTTTGACAATAGAAGTATAAATCAGCTGTTGCTCTGTTCCAGTATTACCTAGCCCACCAGGGACAGGAACCCTAAGCCAAGGCCACATTGCTTGGGACTACTATACAGTCAGAGACCAAAAAGACTAACTCTAGACAGAGATCTAAGTGTGCGCACACACGCACGTGCGCGCATACACACACACGTGCGCGCACACACACACACACGTTGGAGTAAACAAGAGTAGAATATCAGTCTGCGAAAAGCAATGATTTCAGTATGCAAGTGTAGCTTAACCCTACTTCTATTTTTGCAGGCACTGAAAGAAAATGGTTAACTAATTTTGCAGGTCTGTTATCTTTACAGTTCTCAGATAGAATTCACTCCTTATCCTCAAAGTAGAGGCAAACACAGGAGAAAAAACGGCTGTTTTGTAATTTAAATGCTAGGAATTGAGATTAGTTCAGAAATGAGACACGAGGATATTTTCATAGAAACAATTCAAAACATACAAGCTTATACTAATACTAAACTAAGAGGAACTTGATTGTCAAAAGAAAATACGTGCTAAAATGTGAAAACTGAGCGACATACCTTTTGCCAAGCGATGTACAAAGCTTCATTTTTCTTCTGGTCAAGCTCTTCAATAGTCGCAAGAATTTTAGACTTGTCATTCTCTACAATTCTTTTTTTCTTCATTAAGTCATTGTACTGGTGCAATGAAAAGAGTGATTTCAGTGAATCCAGTACTCAATATTTTGTGCAAATCTCATTAAGATTATAGACAGTTAAACTGTGCATATGAAATAGTTATTATTCACAAAACTGAAATCACAAGCATACATTTAACTGTAAGCAGGATTCATGTTTTAGGATATTATTTATGTTTTTTTAACAACTAGCAATAAAGACCATCATTACTTCATGAAATTTGCACTTCCTTTCTTTTGTGGAAAGCAAATTTTATAATAAAGCATGACTAGACTGGAAAGGATGCTTCTGCAGACAAACAGGGAAAATAGACAAATTCTAGTCATCAAAAAGTAGTACGGTTAAAATGTCACAAGTTCATTAATTATGTAATTCTGAAATACTATAATGGATACTATAAAACTATAGGGGAAGGAATGAAATTAGTTTTTTTACCATCCAAAGTCAAGAAAGATTATGCCTAACCTAGATTACTAGCACACAAATAGTTCAATCATGTAAAATTAGTAGCAAAGATTTTACAAAGGGTTGTCCTGTTACCTGAAAATTTACTATTATTTTAGGGGATATTCAGAAACAGAGCATACTGAAAATAAGGCTATATTATACATAATATGATACACCCAACATGAACAATCTCTAAAGTTAAAGCATAGAATATTTACCCTCTCTTCTGCCTCAGAAAGCATATTCATAGCTCTCATGTTCACATTTCGTCCCAGTTTCTCTTTTTTCTCCTGCAATTTCTGCAGCTTCTGACCAGCTTCTTTAGGATTGTTAGTTTTGAAGTCATAGGCTGTGTTTGGCTGACCAAAAAGTGGTTTCTCTGAAGCTATCCATTCATGTTCTTTCAACATTTTGGCCACCTGCGAATATATAAGTAGACATGCTGAGGCTGTATTTTTAATATGCAAAAACAACAAAAAACCCCCCCAACATTCTAAAACTCCTCTACAACATTAATTTATTTATCCCCACACAGCATAGATGGGTATCTTTACAAGGCTTTATGTGATTTCCAAGCCTGTAGGAGAACCAAATTTTAGAGAAGCTTTCACATGTTACTTGAAACATTTGTTTTTTTCCATTTTTGGATAAGATATTGCTATTGACTTGCTAGATCAGCTTTTATAATTAGTACTTAATTGGTCCAAAAGATCATTTTTCTTTTCATTGACTGTCTTCCCACTCTGATTGTTTTCTATTAGTCTACATTCACAAGCTGTATTATACCACATAGATCAATTCCTACAATTCCTGCCCCTTCTTTTTGCACAAAAACTTTTTCTAAACCTGCCAATGTCAGTGCATAGTATAAGAAAAGGCTACTTCCTTTGCATGTAGTGAAGGAAATAAGCACTTTCATTTACCAGATGCAAAGAAAAGCATTTTGAAATACCTTAGCAGCAGCTTCGGCAGTCTCTTGCTCATGTTTGCTGATGTTGTGTTCTAATGCTTTAACCTTAAGCTGCAATTCATTGTTTTGTTCTCTATACATTACTGTCTCTGCAGATTTGGCTTTAATCTCTTTATCATGTACAGCAATTATTTCCTTCTGCTTGGCCAGCTCCTTCTGGGCTTTCTCTACAGACTCCTGAAAAAAAAATGGGACTGCCATGTGTTAGACCTCCTCTTTTAAAAAACTAGTGCAAAGGAAAAAAAAAAAAAAAAAAAGAGAGAGAGAGAGAATTGACAGTAAGAAAGGGGGGAAATTCAGAAATAAATAACTACTTAAGACTGAACATAAAATGAGTGCTGGCAAAACAAAACAAAACACACGCTGTAACTTAAGCTTTAGAGGATGTTATCTTAAGTCATACCAAAACTGAAAACATAACACATTCACTTTTACCTTGGTCTTGGACACCTCAGCTACCATAGCATTAACCTGTCCCTCGAAGGATTTGATAGCTTCATCTGCAGCTTCCACCTGTTGTTTGTAGGAGGACTGTTCTCGTTTTAGCTCTTCAAGTTCCAGAACTAACGCTTCAACTTCCTAAATAGATATGTTCAGAAGTACCAAGGTGGTTACACTTAAATGGAAAGAAGTAATATCCTGTTTGATGTAATAAAAGCTGTAGAAGACATTACAGTCTCTGTTCTTCAGTAGTGATCTCACAAAAAAGAATCAGAAATTTCTACATGGCAGTAATTACAAATTAACATATTTTCTGAAATTCATAATAAAAAAATTTTAGAGAATCAAACTTTTGCAGTCCCCTTCTGCTTACTGCAACAGCAATTTCACAATGCAAAAAGTCAAAAGAGTACAGGTTTTACCTGCTGCTTTTCTTTAGTTTTTTTGCTTGAAGCATCTGCATTTTTCTTTGTGTCATCCAGTTTCTGCTGGGCATCTTTTAGTTCTTTTTCACGCTCTGCTTCTGCATTTTTCATTTTGTTCTCTAATACCGTGTATTTTTCTTCTGCTTTCTTTTGACTCTGTTTGGTTGTCCTTAACGTCTCTTCACATTGCTCTGAATCAAGAAGTACAGTACTGAAGTTGGACATTGCTCTCATCCTTAAGTTTATGTACTAAACTCCAGCTGAAATAATCATTCTCTACTAGTAAGTTTGCCCGTTACTGCAGTCAGCTATTTTAATGATTTCTCTTTTAAGACAGTATATTACTGTTACCAATTATTTGTAAGATAGCAAACAAAACCATTCAGGTTACTGAAAATAAGCCCCCTGCCTTTTTTAAACATAGGGGCAAAGACATGCCATATCACACAATCCATCATAGATTTGGTAAGGTTGGAAGGGACCTCTGGAGATCATCTAGTCCAATCCCCTTGCTCAAACAGGGTCACCTAGAGCACGTTAGACAACGTTGCAGCAACAACGACCTGGCCTTGCTGAAGGCCATGCTTGAACCATGGACCTTTAGATCTTTAGTCTAACACTCTCCCAGCTGAGCTACTTCGGCCTCTACTAAGAAGTGTTTGTGAAATGGCTACCAGATAAGATATCTCATCCTTAATAGAGCATCAGTTTTATTCCTTCTGTCATTTTTTTTCCCTTTAAACGTTTACATACTGCTGCATTTCCTTCCTTTTACGTTCTTCCTTAGCTATATGAACAGCATTTCTTTCCAGGGCTTTCTTGTGAAGCTATTTGTACTTCAAACTGTACACATATACAAAACCAATGATGGGGTGGGGGGGGGGCACAAAAAACACAGCTCAGATTTGGGATTAAATCTATTATAAAACTTACATGTAATGACATTTTTCTAGTTATTATAAACATAGACAACTCCAAATAAGTATATGAACTATACTGCAAGAGAAGGAGCTACTTTATCCAAACCTTCCCATATGCTCATTGATTATGATTGTGTTTATATATTCCAAAATATATTAAGCTAATACTTTTATATGTGAACATATATGCTTTTAAAAGCAAATATTTTGCTACAGAAGCATCTGAACAATATCTATCTCATTTTCAGCAATTAGCTTTCAGTTAAAAATGAGAATATTTGTCTCACCAATGGTTTTCTTCAGGGCATTCAGTTCTTCTTCTTGTTTGTGATAAGCACTTTGCTGAAGCTTGGTTTGCAATAGCTCTGCTTCTTCGGACTTCATCTCCCACTGCTGCTTCAGTTGCCGATACCTTTGAAGAAAGTAAGTGATATAGGATGTTGTTATGAAGATACCCAGCACTTCAGTTTCTGTGCATATATAGAAGATTTATATTCTTATTCTAATGTGAGATATAATGACACAGTGATGAGTGACGCCACTGAAGACCCAGTTTCCTGATCCCAAACTTCATTTGCAATCCATAAGGGCTATAAAACAAACAAGCCCACATAGATGAAAGTCTGATACAGTTTCTTTAAAGGCTGTCATGAAGTCTACAGGTATGTGCAATTCAAGTTACTATATGTGCAACCCATTGTTATGTAGCCTCCAAAAGACCTATAAGAACGAAAAAATGCAACAGATAATGAAGTATGGCAACAATTCAGAGCTCATGTTCTTCAGCCAGCAGCAAGATAGATATTAAAGAAAAATTACAACTAAGTGAGACTAGTTCCTTCCTTTTGTTATATTTCTGAAAAATAATTATGACGACAAACTGAAAAAAACTGAAACAATTTGAAAAATAAATCCAGCAAGTAAATAACTCATATAAAACACTACCTTTTCATGGGATTTTATAGAACCAATCAAATATATGTTATGATCCATCTGTTTAGAGAGATCTCCAGTAATTGATTAAAGCTGAAATCAAAGTAACTGAGATCAAATATAGTTATGTAATTTAAATCTTTACAACAGTATCTGTCAGATATTTCCCTTTAGGATCGTTATAGATTCTTGGAAGAAAAAAGTCAGAGCTATCCTAATCTGTAATTCTGAATGGGTGTTACAAAAGAGGACTGAAGCAGATCTGTTTTTTGGTGTACTTAAAGTGAACATCTGTAACCTTGTACTGATTTCCAATAGACATCATTATTTACTATTTTTTAAAAAATTATTATTTATTCTTTATGTTTGCTGGTTCCTTCACTTCTTGGGAAAACAGTCCAGCTGTTCTGCATATTAACTTCTCCCTGGCCTCTATGCTCTCTAGAAGTATTTAAGTTATAGTCACATGAGAGAAATAACAAACATTTATATAGGGCAACTCTTACTTTTCAGCAACATTCTTCAAGCTTGCCAGCTCTTTTTCCACAGTTTCAAGTTCAGATTCCTTCACTCTGAGTTCTACTTCAACATCCTTCATTTCTTGAAGTTTAGACAATATTGGTGCAGCCTGTGAGCACGCACCTGTTAATGGAAAAAAAAAAAAAAAAAAAAAGCTAAGCTAGTTGGAATTAGTGAATTCACATTGGCAAATAATGAATTCTAAATGATAATGATGCAGATTGTGAAATATTTGTTTTACTGTTTTCTTTTGTAACTAATATGACTTGACAGTTTTTTACCTTAATCCACAAGTATTTCCCCAATACTCTTCCTAGAAGATTCTACAGCCAAATAAGGTTTAAGTATTTTAAATCAAAACTTCTTTATGCACAGCGTTTGTCATTAGCGTTCCTTTTTCTATTCTAACTGTACTCAGATTTCAGTTTAAAAAAAATTACAGACCATGTCTTTGCTCAAAGAGATCAAATTATCCCAAGTATGAGTCTAACTACAATTTCACTGTTCCCTTAAAAAAAAAAAAAAAAAAAAACATGCAGAGCAGTAAGCAATCCAACACAAACACCATATTATTATATAAATAAAACAGCAGTTGCCTCCGCTTAGAGTGCCCTGGGGGTCAAATGTATCTCCTTCAAGGGTAACACTTTTTATCATTATCCTTTTGTCAAAGGTCACTCTCTTAGCATTGTCCATTTTATCACAAACCAGTGTTGTTCCAAACACATATTCCATGGCCTTCTGCAGTTCAGATTCATACTCAACCAGAGAAAGGGCCAAATGCAAGTTATCCCTGCCAACCTAAAAATTGAAAGAAATGAAATTAGTATGCCTGAAGTTACAAATTTTTATAATTCTGTTTTTGGCATCTCTTGATAAAGACACTTATTAGGAACATTGTCATTAAAAAAAAGGATTAAAAATGGAATAATAATTCAATTAAACATTGCACAGCTTAAGGATTACAAATGAAACAATAAAATTAAGATATCCTCAAATGCCAAAGAAATTCTTCTTAAAATACAATTAAAAAAGCTAGGTTTTGGCTATAAATAAATAAAAGGCATCCAAGCAAAATAATACTTTCATTAACATACCAAGCTTTTGGCCAGCTTGACAGTTTCTTGTCCAACACACCTAGCCGAAATTCTATTTAGTGGAATGATAGTATATCGTCTCTTTAGTTCACCTTTTTCTAGAAGTTTTTTACCAGTAACCTAGAATGAAGAGTTACAGAGCACACATGAATATGTAATTGATTTTGAAAATTAAGATAATATGAAGATGTAATAGGAATAATACAAATTTACCATTGGTAACAACTATGCGTGATTATTGATCTAATTTAAGCATCAACATTCACCCAAACTACTCTAAAGCAATCATCAGTCACAAAATACAGGATTTCTAACACTGAATCACATGACCTAATCTCAATATTTAGACTTCTGTATTAAATAACAGACATACCTCTGAGTCCACAACGACGTTATAGAGCTTTCCTCCAGCCACCACTTCTAGGGCTTTTGCTGTGGATACGTCTTTCACAATGATAAGTGATGCAACAAGGCCTTTTACATTGTTTGGATTCCAATTTTTTTCTGGATCTCTTAAAATAAATTACAGTTATGATATCATAGGTATGATCCTCTTCCCCATTTCTTTAAAAAAGTGCTATTAAAAACTCATACTACTTATTACAGTGGTATAACAAAGTTCTATGAGGAAAAAAACCAAAAATTGATTAAAATAAGTATTTCAGAACAAAGGAGTTATCAAAGAAGTGTCAGCTGAAGTCAAGAGAAAAAGGTTTTTCTATTTGATTTTTTCAATCAGTCCTTTAATGGGTGTCATCTCCAGAAATATGGAGGAAAAGAAGGTGATCAGGAGTAGTCAGCATGGATTCACCAAGGGGAAATCCTGCTTAACCTGCTCCACCTGCTAGTGGAGTCTCCCAGGGCTCAGTACTGGGTCCCATCCTGTTTAACTTCTTCATCAGTGACCTGGATGAGGGGACAGAGTGCCTCCTCAGCAAGTCTGCTGATGATACCAAGCTGGAAGGAGTGGCTGACACACCAGAGGTCTGTGCTGCCATTCAGAGACCTGGACAGGCTGGAGAGTTGGGCAGAGAGGAACCTCCTGAGGTTCACAAAGGGCAAGTGCAGAGTCCTGCACCTAGGGAAGAATAACCCTAGGCACCAGTACAAGCTGGGGACTGACCTTGTGGAGAGCAGCTCTGCAGGGAAGGACCTGGGAGTGCTGGTGGATGACAAGTTGACCATGAGCCAGCAATGTGCCCTTATGGCCAAGAAGGCCAATGGTGTCCTTGGGTGCATTAGGAAGAGTGTTGCCAGCAGGTGGAGGGAGGTGATCCTGGCCCTCACCTCAGCCCTGGTGAAGCCTCATCTCGAGTCCTGTGTCCAGCTGTGGGCTCCCCAGGACAAGAGAGACATGGAGCTACTGGAGAGAGTCCAGCGTAGGGCTACAAAGATGATCAGAGGGCTGGAGCACCTGCCCTATGAGGAAAGGCTGCGAGAGCTGGGCCTCTTCAGCCTGGGGAAGGGAAGCCTGGGAGGGGGGGGTGTCTTATCAGTGTGTCTAAGTACCTGAAGGGAGGGTGTCAAGGGGACGAGGACAAACTCTTTTCAGTTGTCCCATATGACAGGACAAGAGGCAAAGGGCAGAAATTGAAGCACAGGAAGTTCCGCCTGACCGTGAGGGGGAATTTCTTCCCTGTGAGAGTGACGGAGCACTGGCACAGGTTGCCCAGAGAGGTTGTGGAATCTCCTTCTGTGGAGATCTTCAAGGCCCACCTGGATGCAACCCTGTCTAACATGCTCTAGGTGACCCTGCTGAGTAGGGAGTTTGGAACTAGATAACCTCCAGAGGTCCCTTCCATCCTTCCCCATTCTATGACAATAAGCCAGTAAAAATTACCGGAACATGCAAATGCAACCTAATTTTGACATAAGCATGTAACTTTGGGGATATGTTTGTTTTTGATTGGCAGAGAAAGATACAATGTTGAGTTCCACAAAGTAAGTCTATTCATAATCATTAAGGAGCACTCTCTGAAAAGTAATGGTTATATATGAAGACTGATACTGTAGTTTTATATTCAAGAAAAGAAAAAAAGAGAATAATTCATTACAGATACAGAACTTGAGCTGTGGCTTGCAAAACAACAAGCTAAGAGGTTAATGGAATTATTTTAAGTCACACAATCCATGCATAAAATGCTGGAGAAGCATTTTAAAATATGTTTTAGGATCATTCTGAGACCTTACTTGTACTCAAAATGTAGATTGGGAAACTTGGCCATTAAGCCTTCATATAATTCTCTCAGCCGACTGATATCACGAGTCAATTCCTTCTTTTTTGCTAAAAGCGTTTCTTCTTTTATGTCTAAAAGATTTGAGCGAAAACAGAGCACTAAGTATCCAGATCACAGACATGAAGCAGATTAAGAAGTGGTATGCCACACTGATTACATATATACAAAAGATAATTTCAAAATTCTTTCGATGAAATATTTTTAGATTTCCAGTTTAGTCAAAATATTAACACTAACACGTTCTGAAACGTTCAGAAAAGAGAAGTTTTCATATGATGTCTAAAATGGTATTAAGAGAAGCAAGTGATACTTTTGGAAAGGATAACTTTCAACTTCTGTAAAAAACATTAAGTGTGAAACAAACCTTTACTAAGTGTTTTAAGTGAAGGGGAAAAAAAATCTAAAATTCTAAATTTCTTCTAAATTTAAAATTCAAACTGTTGACCTAAAACTTAAATTAATTTGATTTTATAAACTATTTTCTGTGGAAGGTAAAAGATCTGCAGTGCTTTTATCAGAGAAATTTCCCTGGGCATGAAAGCAGTATACCTGCTGTTATACATCCTTGTATATTACTTTCCAGATTCCCCCTAAGTTATGCACCTAAAGTCTGTACAAACCTTCATAGTTCAGCTTCTTCATTTCATTTTCAAGTTTTTCTTTAATTTTTCTTACAGCTTCAAATGCTTCTTGGTCTTTCTTGTAGCCCCCATCCATCTTTTTAACTTCAGCTTGCTTTGTCTTTAATTCTTTTTGTGCATATTTCAACTTCATTTCAGCCTAATACAGAATAAGAACACAGAAACAGAAGCTCTTCAAACAATTTGTGAGTGCATATTGAGAGTGCTTGCCCTAATTTGGTGTTTACATAGTTTGTGAAACTTCCCATTGGTTACAGAAATGCAAAAAATGGCCTTGGCCTTTGAAAAGAAGAGCATGGGTGATTTGGAAATAAAAACATAAATAATTTATTTAGATACTGCAGCTCATATTACCAGATGAATATTGTGTCCAGGGAAGGAAAGAAACAGGGTAAAATAATGTGAGACACAGCCATTTCCCTTATTTTTCCAGATTTTTTTTTTTTTTTTTTTTTTTTTTTTGTAAATGAGACCAATGTTCATTTTTAACTTTAAAAATTTAAATTCTTCAGTGAGAACTACTACAGCAAAACTTTTGTAACTTAAAGAGAAAAATGTAAGTAGTATCTGTTTTGGTTGTGTGAATAGCACATAATTTAACAGAAGAAAACAGTTCCTTCTGAACTCTGTTCAGAATCTCAGGCAACTTTATTCCGAGTCCATTAGATTTGCCATAGAAATAACTTATTATGAATGCACATCATGAGTAGTTGGGTTAATTTCTTCATATCCAACACTGTCAGTAATTTGTCTAACATGAATCCTCTTTTATATCTCAAACGCTAGTTTCTGAATTTTCTCATGACAATGCTATATGGCTCTTCCTATTTATCTATATTCTTGTGAGAATTTTTCACAAATTGTTTTATCAAAGAAGTCATCTTAATGCATATGTCAACCTACATAGTCTCTTGTATAAGTGTTCAGCAAATATTTTTTCATAAGTCTTCCTCCAGCAGTATTCTATTTGGTTTTTGGACAAATTTCAAGAGAAGCAGAAAGGCTGTTTGAGAAAGACAGAGTTTTGATTTTTACCTGTTTGGCCTCTGTTACTGCTTTGCTGATTTCATTTTTGCATGTCATCATCTGTCCAGCAAGGGTAGCTTCTTCACCATCATCATTGCTGGACAGCCCAGCAGACACAGCATTAAAACGTTTTTGGGCTACAGCTAAAGCATCTGCATCCTTTTTACTTGCATCCTGTAAAGCATTAAGTTCTTCCTGCATTTTCTTTATTTCTTTCTCCTTTGACACTAATGCTTTAGAATCCTTTAGCAAAATGGAGAGGAATAACAATTAAAAAAAGAAGAATCAACTTGAGTCCCATTAAATCTATGTTGTTTAGAAGTGGAGTCATGAATAGTTTTGTCTACCAGATTTCTATGATGCTTTGCCAGACTGATTTTACAATCAGTCTTTGCACATTTTCAAGCATGTACTTGCTCTGTCAACGCACTGACGACTTGTGAGAAAAAATAAAAAGTGATAACTGCCCAAAAACTAGCAAAAAAAAAGCTCCTTCTTCCTAATATCCATCAAGAAAAATTTTCTTTAGTGTTACTCTTGCATTAAAAACATTAACTTCAAGAATATTAAATGTGAAATTTTTTTCCTTTAATATTAAGATCAGCATATTTCCAGAGTGCAAAGCCTTTTTCATGTTATTGGGATCTTTCCTAAGTTTAAGAAAAAAACCTGACAACAACCTAGAGTTGTACTTTCTTCAAATACACATCACTTTCGTAACAGAAATCTACTGCCTATACCATTTGTTTCTGCTTCCTTGATGTCATTCTTGCTGTTCAACTTTGAAAAGGTAAGATAAGAACTTTTTTTCCACCCTTGAGTCTGAACAACTGATTTTGTATTTAAAGAGAAAAATTATATACAAAGGTCTTACCTCCTCCATACTTTTTAACAATTCTTTGCGTTTATTTTCTTCACTTTTTAAGTTCTGCTTCTTGAGATCAAGAGCACTTTGTGCTCTGGTATCAGCTCTCTGAATTTCTGAAAGAGTCTCTTCTAATGAGCGGAGAGCACCACCAAATTCCTACAATCAGAAGCAAAAGAAATTTAATTTAGCCTAAGAGCAGTATTGACTTGTAAAATTTCACTACTTGCTCACAGCTATGAGGAAGATAAACATATGATGAGGCTGGGTAGGCAGCAGATTTCAAGGCAAACCAGTCAAAAGCATCTCTTCCTCAGTTGGAAATCTGAATTAATCTGAAGCCATTATGACAGCACAACATCAGCTATCACTGAACACTGCCCCTGTAAAAAAGCTGCTTTTAGGCATTTAAAGATCCATTAGCCATCTTGTATCCAAACAATTTTGCTGCCCAAAAGTACAGTTCAGTATCAATTTCTTGTTGAACAAATTTCATTTGTGTGTGTGTGTGTGTGTGTGTGTGTGTGTGTGTGTGTATAGGAAAAAATCTCTGGCAAAGTTCATTATTGAATGTATGGAGTACAAACAAGAGAAAAAAATGGTTTCTATTATTATTCATTATTTACAGGAATTGGAAGTAAAGATTTCAGTCAAAAATGAAATTGCTAAAAAATGGATGATTTTTAGACAATGGCTAACAGGAATTTTTTTTGTATGAGAAATATAATAAAAAATAACCATTTCTAGAATTGAACATAGTCTGACAAGTGCATGCCTGCTTTCACACATACCTTATCTCTTTTCTTCTCCATTTCTGCTATTTCTTCATTAAGTTGTCTCACTTTCTTTTCGCTTTCAGCTATTGATTGCCGAAGCTTCTCTATATTAGCCTGCATTTCCTTTAACGAATCGGCAGAGCGTACCTTCATCTCTTCAGCCAGAACAAACTGATAAGCAATATACAGGCGGCTTAAATGCTCTATTGCTCGTGTTATTTTTTGGTACTCTAGATAGGATGATCGTTCCTGAAAAGTCACCAATAATAAAATTAAAACAATACTAACTAGGACCATTACAGAAAGCTTCTAAGTAATTCTACTGCCATTATCATTTGTTGTATCAAAGTACTTCTAATGCCATTATTTGTTACAGGAATGAGAATTATGAACGACCACTTTTCATGTTTCACAGAATGTACATCAGGAACTGGAAGAAAGGAATGATTCTTCATGTTCAAGAATATATTTAAAAATCTACAGCATTGTACATCACAGGTCTGCTTAGAATGACCTTGGATAAAACAATGATCGTAAAATTGACTATAAACATGGACATATCGCCTGGAAGCATTTTTTCAGCAACAAAGACTTTATTTACTATTTTTATCTAGTTCTCATTGTTTTCTTCCTCTTAACTACGTTCCCTTCCAGAATTTCTTCCAAGCCCTGAATGCCACATCTTCTGTATTTGGTTAGAAGATAAAATTTTTTTAGATCACTTAAAGGATTTCATAAAGCTTGAGAACATGTTATCGTTTTAGCCACTACACACTAGGTCAAAGCCATTAAAACTATTTTTTCAGTACTTTAAGGCCTCTGCCACACTTCTAATTTTTAGTACCTCTTTCAGTTTCTGTAAAGTTGGAGTGATCTCCTCCTCTAAGATCTGAAACAGAAGACAGAACACATTTACTTTCAAATTATATCTTTAAGCATGAATACCTTGTTGCAGATGGAGAAATGAAATATTCTGTAAATCAAAAACATGCCAGACTAGTTATTTTATTATCTTTAAGAACAGTAAAATACACTATACTTTCAACATGGTACCGTTTGAATTTCTTTCAGCTTGGCTTCCTTTTTCTCTATGGTTTTCTGGGCAGCTATTTTCTTGCATTCGTACATTCTAGTCCCAGCTGCTTCTTCAATCATAGCTAAAATCTGAAATAAAGCAATGTGACAGAAATCTGATTTTTTTTTATCATCAAGTAAAATATAATAAGCTCAAAACTGAGTAAAACAACTTATGCTCCCTTTTATATCCTAACTTTTTCAAAATACTGATTCTTGTTCCAAAATAAATCACTAACACTCGAGGGAAAAATCTCCCACAACATTCTTACCTCTGGTGGCTTCATATTTAGAACTTTTGTAATTCGTCCCTGGTGATAAAAAGAGAAAACAAGAACGGTGTTGGTGGACCATGCTACAATATAAAATACTCACTTTTACACACTCTATTAGAAGGTCAAACTTTTTTTTTTTTTTTTTCCTGCAAGGATAATCTACTTTTGCTTCTGTTATTTTGTTTTTGAAAAGTCAAACAACCAAAAAAAAAAAGTCACACTCCTTCAGCAGGTAAGCTTAAAATGCCTGTATAGCTGATCTTAAGTTCTTACTCCAAATTCCTGCTTACTTCCTAACAAAGCAGTACTGTGATTACTGACTTGCTCATCTGGAATAAGCTCTTATCGCAGGCTGTTTTTTGGAGACTTAGTTCCTATGTCACTAGGGCGAAGAGTCTGTGTAAATGGGTGCAGAACTGTTCTTGCTACATGCAATTGGGCAATTCTGTTTGAAACAGTAAATCTTGTTCTGTTTTAGTTCCTTGTCCCTCTGTTGATGTTTATAAGGGTCTTTTCAACTGGCCAGCTCTTTCTTTGTTAACTGCAACTTAAGAAAATGGATACCAACTCTGTACAAAATATTGTCTGACATGGAACATGCATAATGGAAAAAAAAACGGCTTTTAATACAGTAACAAGAGCAAAATGTAGCTTTAAGAGGCAAAAAGGGAAATATAGTTGCTGTGGGCCTCAAAAGACAGGTTAGGAGAAAAGAGTAAACTTCTTTAGACACTAATAAGCTATGCATGATATTAATGCAGATGTACATTTTAAAAAAGTTCACTGTAAAGAAAATCTAAAGAAGGGGGAAAGAGAGCTGAAAATTCCAACTTATTGTCAAACTAGTTCAGCTGGACTGCAAACCTTTACTACTGAATCATTTTTCACATGATCAGAATTTGCTTTTCTCTGATTATGAAATGAAGTGTTCTCCCACTATCTCTCCTCCCCAAATTTTGTATAATTTCTATTCCCTTGGGATTTCAGAAAGATGTGTACAATACCTGCATAATAAGGAAGTGAGGATTATTGACATTGAGTCCAACAGAACAGAAGAGATCCTGCACACGAGTGTTTGTAGCATTTACGCCATTGATAAGATACTTATTTCTACCTCCAATGACAACCTAGACAGAGATAAGAGAAGAAAGAAGCGATTCAAAATGGCTTGATACTGAGATAATAAAAGCTGTAACGAATTACAAGAATCAAACATGAGCATATCCTAGCTATGCATATACATACATACATACATATATATAAGCATACCATGCAGAAGAGAACAGATTCTATTAGTCTGAAGAGATGTTTAAAATACCTGACTTAAGAGATTAGTCACTAAGGTCATTATTTTTATTCTTGAATGAAAATAAACTCCAAATATCACAACTTTTTACCTGGGTGACACCTTCATCAGAAAGGAAACGGTTTCTATGATCTTAGAAAACAAATTTAACTTAAAGCTCACAATTTGAGAGAAAAAAGAATGAATGCAGAAGAGAAAAAAAAAATACACAGAAGATTATAACTTGCTTCAGGAACTTTATTGCATTATTACTATGTTTCTATGCAAGCACAAGGAAAAATTGTTGATACATTAAAAATTGGAATTACTCTGGCAATTAATATTATTACCTAGTATACTGGATCCACTTTGATAGTTTCTGTTACTAACTTTACTCTAGAAGCATTGCTTTAATTGCAAAAAACTCAGGAACTTAAAAATTTTCTTGAAAATCACTCATAGAGGTTTCTGAACAAGTATAGACTCACCTGCCTAGAGACAGTAATCTCATCGTTAGCTTCAAATCCTAGGGGACTTTGTTTCTTGTCAGAATTATCAAAGGTGATGGAAACAGTTGCTTTCGTAATTCCAGCTTGCCCGCTTTTATAAACTAGATCTTGCAAGTTGGCAGCTCGCACCTAAATATATGGAACAGATCTATGCATTTTTATTTTTTGGAAACACAGTCATTGTACAAAACTTCAGTGTGCTAGTAGAGAAATGGCTGGAAAAAAATGGAAGAATTGTAATGCTGAAGATTTAGGAGATCATGAGATGCTAGTACTGTAAAATCAAAGGCAGAGTGTGCCAGTCTAGTTTAATAAATCAGCTATTTTTTTTCTGCATGAGACCCCTGATAAAAACTTAAATGTCTATTAAGAAAAAATATATATATCCATATGACTAGTTCAGTCACCGGTACCTTTACTTAAAGAGTATTTATTACTCATAATGAGGTTTACACAGAAGTAAATGGAAAACGTTCCTTGCAGTTCTGCTAGATATCCTTAGAACTCTAGAGAAAAAGAGAGGAAAAAAAATTACCCCCAAACAGTGGTTCAAATTTACCTCAGAGTATAGCCTTATACAAATAATAAAGTAGACATACCATCTTTTAAATATTTGGTTCTCCAAGAAAAACTGCTTCTATCTTTTTCTGATGAAGCAGTTGATTAAATTTAAAGATCTGCTTGAAAAGTACGAAAGTTTATTACAAATAAACAAGTTTGGGCCTTTAGCTATAAAAAGCTTCATCTTCAGGCTGCTTTCTTTTAACTGAGTGTTTTTATACTAATGTTCTAAGTTGTTAGGCGGTTGTATTATATTGACAAAACTGTAGTTCAAACTTAATACGAGAGTGAGCAGTGACAATAAAATTCAGCTTTGTGTATTGAAAAACCTGAATAAATAAACCCAGCTTTTTGACATAAGTACCACATCAGGTCTTCCAGTGGAGACTATTCAAGAGAACAATAAGAAAAGGTAAGAAAAGTCTTTGACACAAGACAGACAAACCCACCACTGCCTCTTTACCTGAGATAGGTTGGCAATGCCCAGTAGGAAACAGATAGAGTCCAAGATGTTGGACTTGCCACTGCCATTCAAGCCAGTAATGGCATTGAATAATGGATCAAAACCGTTGATTTCTGTCCTCTGAGCATAGGACTTAAATCCCTCAATAATAATTGTTTTGATGTGCATCCTAAAGGATGTCCCTAAGGGACCAGGCCAAACGTTCCTCCAAGAAGTATGAAGAGGGATCTCCGCGCTGTAATCCTGTGTACATCAAAATAAGCAAAAGAAGAAAACAAATCATACTGCATGCCAAAAAAAAAAGCTAAATGTCTAAGCAAAAAGTATGCCTGGAAATGACATGTAATTTTCTGCATATAAATGCTTTTTTTTTTTTTTTTCCTTTAGGTTGGACCTCCAGTTCAGGATGCACCTCTAAAATAAACTATACTTTAAAGTGTCTAAACAACATGATTTTACTCAGTTTTCATCTTGGTATCTCTATGAAGACCATGGCATGAGAGTTTTCTTGCAAAGCTGGAGTTTATTCGTTATTTCACCAGCCAAAGAAGAGAAAGAGAAGGCTAGGAGCTTTCAGAAGCCGACAGAACGAGGGCACCCCTTTTAAAGGGGGCAGCGCTGAGGTCGCTGCTTGCAGAGCTCTTGCCAGCACCAGCTACGCTGCAGCTTCCTGTGCTATTCTCCGCACCTTGCCCGGAGAACTGAAACCCAGGAATAAATCAATAGATAAAAAAAAATAAAAAAAAAAAAAACGAGGATCACGACATCCGCCTCATCTCTGAAGCGCCGCGAACAGAGACCCCGTCCCCGCGCCCCGCCGAACACGCGACGGTGCCTGCTCCCATTCTCTCGCCGGCGGCACCGGGGTTCCCTACAGCCCCGCCACAGACCCTCCCGCGCGGGCCCTCGCTGGCGGCTCTAGCGGCCGGAGGAAGCCGGTCCCCGCCTGCCTCGGTCTCCGGTGGCTCACCGAACGCAATGCTCCTAACGGCTCGCAGGGCTCCCAACGGCTCCCAACCTTCGAATTTTGGCGCCTAAAGAATGGGCTAGCTCGCGGCTGCCCCGCGCGCTGCCTGCCTCGAGAGGCCCGGCTTGTCCAGCTTCCCTCTCCATAAGGCAAAGCAGATAGACTAGGTCACATCCACACCGCAAAGAAGGAGTGAGCGCTTCCAGCAACGAGGGTCTCGGCTTTAGGGGGTGGCGTGCACGTTCAGCTCAGAGCAGGCGATCTCGCGGGCGGAGGGGCCTGTCGAGATGGTAGCGATCTAGCTCTACGGAGAAGGCCCCATCCGGACGGAGGGGCGCGGCGGCCGTTACGCGCCTGAGGCGGGCGGTGCCAGCGGCGCCCTCTGCCCCCTCCGGGCGTGATGGGCGGGCGCTGCCTTATGGTAAGTGAAGAATACTTGCGGTGGCGGGGGTGGCCTGCTGCCTAGGAATTGATACCAGCCTCTTTGTTCAAACGTGATGTCTTTGTTTGAGGACCTTTAGGTGTGATGTGTTTTCTGTCCTTCGTTCCCTCCCCTTTCTCCCCCCCCCGCCCCCAGATCTGCCTGTTTGGATTGGGGGAAAAAAAAAAAAAAAAAAAAAACATGCAAGCAGAGTAGGCGAACAGCTTCCGTGGCGTGATTCTAGCTATGGCGATGGAAATAGTAGTACTCTACCGTAAAAAGATGCCACTGAGCAAAATGAGACAGACATTTGCGCAGACCCTAAAAGGAAAAATATTGGCTGAAGATTTTTTTGTTGTTGTTGTTATTTTCACTACATCATGGAGATTTTGAGACTTTGGGTAGATTCGTAAATGAAGTAGACACAGAGCAAACCTCTAAAATAGGGAGATAACAAGTTTGGGACTTAATTTCAAGAAACTATTCTCTCTTCAACTGAAACTTAGCAAGAACGCAGAAGGCTGGTAGTTGATTTACCAGCATCAATAAAAAGGCAAAACCAAGCATATACTGTTACATTACAGTTGAATGTATATTTCTGATACTTAAATCTTCAGAGTTACAAAACTTTTGTATTTAAAGGAAGGTATCAGTAACCCATACTTGCCATACAGGGCTAATGCAGAAGCAGTTGGTTGTGATGCCTGAATAACTGAAAACTGTCAAAATGAAGGAAGTTCAGCTCTGTTCCTCCAAAAAAAGGAAAATGCCCATTTAACTGATTTGTTACAATTAACAGAGGTGTTTTCATTTAAGGAGAATGAAGAAAGTAGCCTGTTCAAAAAAAAAAAATCTTTCAAGATGTGTTTCATTTAAAGAATGGTAGGTGCATTGCTCAAAGCAGATGAATTCTTAGTCCAACTGAATGCATTTTCCTTTTCCTGAGATGGCTGAGTTATGCTGTATTCTTAGATAAGTATTTTGCAGAGGATTTATGTATTGTACTGTCAGCTGGGTTTTAGTGTTACTATTGAGATCCAGGGAACTGTTGTGATTATAGTACATTGTCTAATCTGTAGTCAGAGATTATTTTAGTTAATTGAAAAAATGCAGGGTATATTCATATTCATTATAGGGAAATGTTATTTTCTTTGTATACCTGCTCAACTTCAAGAAGTATTTCTGATGCAGCTTAGTTATTTCGTCTTATATAAGGATTATTGTGATTACATTGCTTCTGGTAGCACTGTAACTAGGAAGCACTTAAGGATGCTTGTGGTTTGCCGACATCTGGATATCGAAAAAAATGTTTTAAGTGTGGAGAAGACTCAGAATGGTACTTTGATTGTGTAGTCATCATTAAATACCACTTCTATTTGGTGATTTGAAAGCCATTCATACTCAGGGCAAAAGTTACCAATTTCCAAAATGCAGCAAATGGGCTTGCACATTTGATGTCTGAAGCAAAGTACCTGATTAGTTACTGTGAGAAGTAGGTACCTGGGCTAGTCTGCAGGCAGCACCTGAATGTGCTTCAAAGGCAGAAATGATTGCTGAGCTATGGCTGTCTCCCTGATTGGTTGAGGAACAAGTGCCTTAGTTGTTCTATCTACTGTTTTCTCATGCCAGGCTAGCTACAGCCTAAAAAAGGAAAATGGAAACAAAGAGTCATTTCTGAGATGAGAGACTTTACTCTGTAAAATAACAAATACTCATGTTATATATTTGCTTATTAAATATTGAAAGGGAAAAGGTTCATCCTTCATCAAGTGACTATGTGGTAGCTTTTGAGGCCCTAAAAGCTGGATATGTTGTTTTAGTGTAAAGATAAAACATGCTATTTTAATGATAGTGTTCAATTTTAAGAAGTAAAACTGTGTTCTTGCTACTTACAATTTTGTGCTTAACATATTTAAATATAGAATGTGCTTTGAGGAAGGAAAAATGTTTATCATTTGCTTATCTAAGAGACTTTTTAGTTTTTATTACGACATATAAAGTGGATTATACCAAATCCATAACAGATACCATTTTTAACTCTGAAGTCACAAACTGATATTTTACAAAGATAAGAAATTCATTAATCTTACAATGGGAGAGTGGAAGCAGGAACAAGGGTCAAATACTAGACCAAACATTAAGCAGGCAATTTAGAAACTTTGACCTTCCTTTCTGTCAGATAAATGAAACTAAAGGTTATTTCTAATCTAAGTAAGGTGAATACTTGTTATTTTTTTTTCCCCATAGTAATATTGCAGGGAGATGGTAATACTGTTAATCCTGAAGACAAGTTAACATTGCTCTTTGGTTCCTTTAACGGTATAAACAATTTCTGTAACTACTAGTATGTTGATGCAGTTTCTCTGGTGTAGTACTTTTGAGTGCAGAAAATTAGTTTCAGTGTAAGTGCTGGTATTCAACAATCTAAAAGGCCTACTGAGTGAAAAAAAAATCCTATACTGAAATGTTTGATTAAGGTATGCTTTTAGGTATTAACTCTAGTAAGGTGTATGAATGGGAGTTTCATGATGCAAAAATGGGTAGGGAAATATCAGACAGCACTGTATCTAGTAAACAGGCATAAAAATCTGAGTAAGATCTTGGAGAAATGGAAAATGGTAATCATTTACTAAATCTCATTAAATTTAACTCATACTCATTCTTTCATACATTTCACTTATGCTTTTATACCCACATACTCAAAAGCAGCAAGGTATGTATTCCAAAGCAGGAAGGTGATTTAGGAGCCAAAGAGAGCTGCAGAGGAGGCTAGGGCAGAATCCTTGGCAACAGAATGCAGTTCCACAGTTTAAGGTTGCATTTCTCATATTTTTTGTGAAGGTAGAATTTCATTATACCAGTGAATTCCATGCTGCTCTTGCATCAGTAAACTACTTTCACTATTGTTTGATTTCAACTATGTGAATCAAGTTGTTTTTCTGTCGAACAGGGCCGCTCTGACATTTTGTTAGTGGACACAAGAAGGCTGGCTTTCTGAAATGGTCCTGTGGGCTTCACTTCCTTGCTACTCTTCCTCCCCTCCACGAAAGCCTTGAAAGGAAAAGGAAAGGATGCACAAAGTGGCTTCTATTGATGGTGGCATGGTTTTCCATTTCCCTCTGGCTTGGCTGACTGTCTCTTAGCTGTGAATGAAGTAGTGGGATGGGTGCCTTGGTTTACAACACCTTTACCTTCCCTTCCTTTTTTCTACCCTTTCTGGTAGTCATCTGCTCAGATCCTCTGGATTGTCAGAGAATGAAAAATGCAGTAGTTCCTGCCTGTTTGGATTTGTCCTCTTCTGTTTTCAATTGGAAACTGGGTGGCTACAAGCCCTAGGAAGTGCTATGGGTCCTATTGATACTTGGGCTTAAAGAGTGGTGGTGTGTATATTCTGGCGTTTGGCTGGAGCTGTGCTTGGGGTGCTCTCTTGATGACATTGCACGGGATTTTCTTTCAATAAAAATTAGGAGTGGAAGTGTCAGGGCTGCAAGAGAGAGAGCTTAGATGAGGCAGAATTTTGTAATCTGTCAGCATCCCGAGAGAGCTGCTGACTCCACAGGTGTGGAGTAGTGCCTGCTTCTGCTTGTTGTTTTGTTGCTCTCTTAGACTGCTGAGGGTGGAGAAGGGCAGAAAGAAGGAAAGATTCCTTGGGGAAAAGTACAGAGAAGTTTGTGGCAATTGGAGCCGGTACATTTCAGGTCTCTATAGAGGAAGAGGTAAGCAGCTCCATTTAGCAGCCGAGCTCATGCCAAGGGCGGTCAGGACCAGCTGACCTCTGGACCAAACTATCCAAGATGTAAAGTAGGATGGTGGAACTGTGGCACTTTAGCTGCTGTTTCCATGACCTCTCATTTTGGATTTTGACCTGTGTTCTCCACTGTTTGCAAGATTTGTAGTAAGGGATGGGGTGAGCTGCTGTCTTTCCTTGGGCTCTCCCCACAGACACTCTGTGGTGTTCAAGTCTGCCTGTTTCTCACCTATCTGGAAGTGAGCAGCAGCACTTTCACCTCTTCCCAAATGGCTTCCTCCTCCACTATGGTAGGCTCAGTCCCAGTGTCTAGCAATCTAGTCTAAGTGAAAAGGGAGTGTTGGGAGCATCAAGCTGATGGGCATGACATACACCTTGCATCACTAGGGGGTATGTGGAAGTGCAGCCAAGGCTTTCCCTCACACAGTGCCTTGCTTCCTGGAATACACTATCCTGACCTAGTAAGACTGAGGAGATCATGCCCACGAGAGGCCTAAGCAAGTGCCTCCTCACTGTCCTTGTGGGGATGATGAGGAACTGGAGTCGCCTGAAATTGTGACAATCTGTTACTGCTATAGTCATTCAGACTAGGTGCCAGGAGCAATTTTAGATGTTATTTATTTAAGTTGAAATGGTAGAAGTCAGATTGTTGAATTGTTGCAGGGGAAAGGTTAGCTCTGTGGTTACATCAAGAGTTCTGCACATAAGAGAAACAAAATCTTAAGTCAGTGGGTGGCCAGTCCAGCAAGTTTAGGTGAACTGGGGTTCTGGAGTCCATCAGTGCCAAGAAGAGGTTCTGAGCGCGCGCATGCGTAGGAGCATCCCTGCTTTTGGCCTGTCATTTTGTCATTTTCTAAATGTTAGGTGACTGGGCAGAGTGCCTCTGGTTGCCATCTGGTCATCCGTAAAACATCCCTCAGGATATATTGCTCCTCCTATACAGAATGAGATGTTGTGACAGATACTGTCTTACATCTGTGTTCCATTAATCTTTTAGTATGGCTGTGTGTTTCTTCATGCCTCAAATGAGAATGTTGTACCTGTAATTTTTATGCTTGTGTTCACTGTAGTATTCACTTACTTTTCTTAATTTTACAAATACCCTTTCTGTGGATCCCACTGATTCTCTGTCAGCTTCTTGATCCATAGGAGACCTTGTTAATCTCCCCTTCTCCCTCCCACCCTCAGTCCAGTAGCATTGTTTGCTGTCTCTGTAAGACTAATTCTAGCAATTTATTGGTGAGGTGCTTAGTAAGCTTCCTTTTTTCCACGAGCTACGTCCCTCCCTATGTGTATAGCTTTTCCTATGCTTGTTTCATCTTTCTTCGAAGAAGATGAGATGAGGCTGCAAGTGGTTACGAGAGTAGGACATCTGAAACAAGAATTTTTTTCAGTTGTGGGTGGCCACAGACTTAGCAGTAAGTTTCTGTGATAGCAGTCCAGGGACTGGACGTATCGACTAGACGTGCTGGACTTATTGGCATTCCTGCTGAAGTACCAAGTGTAAGTTAGCTGGAAGCAGCCCACAACCTGTGTTTATTACCCAGGGAGATTCTTTCTTCTTATTTTTTTGGCTGTGGTTCAGTTCAGTTCTTGGTAATCTGCCTTAGGTAATTCTTTAGCATGTGAAGGTATGGTACAGAGGCATGTTAAGCCTCTATAGAGCAGACCTCATGGCACAGCCCAACATTTTGCAAACTCTGTAGCAAAACAAAAGCTATGTAGATGATTAAAGAGTGAAAGTCAGATCCAAAGTGACAGGATAACAGAGACATATTTTTCATTTCTTGGAGTTCGTGTTCGGGAGTCTTGCAAGCATGCGAGTAGAACCTTTTGATTGTTTCTGTATGTTAGCTACATGCTGGAGAGCTTTCCTCATCGCAAAAACTAAGTAGCTTTGGAGTATGTGAGCAGATAAAGAATGGCTTCTATTTTAATTTTGTCTAAACGGAGTTCAATTCACCTATGCTATAAATGCATTGTGACCCAAATTAACCTGAAGCAACTGAAGACAGTGAAGGCTCACACCAAATGCTCAGGCTTAGTTTGAGCTAATTTTCTCTTGTAAACATATCTATGGACACCCTAGCTTTTGTTCTCTGTCCACACTGGTTTAGGCCCATTCTGGCTGCCTCTGGGTTGGGTAGTAGGCACAGTCCTCCCTGGCAGAGACATAAATGATAAAGGAAGAAGTTCAGGAATCAAGAAGTGAAAACAAGTAGAGTAAGAAATACTTGATAAAAGCAGAAGGGAGAATGTGATTAAAAAAGAGAAAAACTAGGAAAAGTCAAGATGAAGAAGAGAGTAATTTCTGGATCTTTGCTGGAGCCTGTTACATGATTCTCTCCTCCTTTATTTCTGCGTGCATTTTTCTTAAGTTTCATAAATCCTGCATCCTGTCCCCCCTGCCCCCCCATGAATTATCTGAGATGCTAAGCTTTCATTTTTCCTGTGCAGCCTAATTCTCATTACCCATGACATACTAGCAAATCTTGCTCTGGCCATTTGATAATAATCTCTGGGAACCTGAAGAATGTTGTGGGAATGATTAAGCTCAGAGGTGTATGAGTGAAATTGGAAAAAAATTAGACAAAGAGTAAGAAGTGGTTTCATAATCTGTAGCTGACTAAATGTTAAATGCCATATTCCATTTGAAGTAAGGAGAGCTTCAGTGGTATTGGCAAAATTTCCAAGACTTGGAGCCAGAAATTGTGTGTGGGATGCAATCTCCATCTCTTTCTTGGCTTACAGTCTTCTTATTCCGTTAACGATTTTGAGGTGAATCTCAAAGGTGATATTTCTCTTGATATATGTGTTATATATACTGTGCTCCTTAGCTAGGATGCTAGGGACAGGTTTTGCAGTTTTCCATGAAGTTCCACATAGGAATATGTTGTTCATTGTTGCTATTTTAGAGTTACATGGCCTCCCACTCACATTTTGGAACCATAGCAATCGTAATGCCATGTTTATAGTATTATGTTATATTATTACATTATTTTATATGTGGAGCTCTGTAGTTACATCATTATGTTGATGGATTCAAATTTTTTTTAGCATTATGAAAATACTGGCCACGTTTGCCTGGCTTACATACTGTTTTTTCAAATGAAACCTTAAAGAGCAAGACTGTTTTACAAAATGGGGCAAAATGTCATCAAGGCAACCAGAGAATCCTGATTTCTTTTAGATTTGTTTGTCCTGTGTATACTGATCCCTCTGCATGAACCTTAGTTCCCCAGACATTTCTTAAGTTCCCATCTCACCTATAAGTTCTAATCTCCACAGTAAATATGACTCTATCATATTTCAGTGCGTCCTTCTTTAGAGAGTGGTGTTACGATTCCATCCCATCTCAGCAAGATCCAACAGTTTCCAACTTACCTTTTGTTAACCTGATTATTCCCCAAAAGAAAGTTAGTGTTGTTGACACTCCAGAGACTTTATCCTCACTGAAGATACAAATACACTCTGCTCTCCTGGCTTGTTGTTTTCCTAATGGAGATAAGGTTCTCTCTTCAAGATTTCTACTACTCTGTCAAATTCAACTGAAATTTCTCAACAAATTCAAAGGTTTTGGAGGTGCCTGGAAGTCAGTTACCTGATTCAACAAGTAAAATCTAGTGAGTTCAAATTCACAAATATTTGCAGAAGGACTAATGCATCAGCATTCAAATTTAGCAGTAATTTTTGGAAGTATTCATACAATTTAAAAAGTATTTCAGGATAGATACTGATGTATAAAGGTTATCTAGTTCAAGAATTCCTATTAAACAGGTTACTTGCTGAAACCTCAGCAAGCATATCACTTAGTATATATTGTGTCCCTCCTATGTCCTCTTACATATGCTATACTTTGATTTCCAGTCATCCCAGTTTGGGTGGGAAAATGGCTTTCACCCTACTCTGCCAACTGTTGTGTGCAAATAATCACTCCTGTCTTCAAGAAGAGCAAAAGGAGGATTTGAGGAACTACAGGCCAGTCAGCCTCACCTTGATCACATTTGATGATGAAGGAACTAATCTTGGGGACCATTTCCAACAGTCTGAAGGACAAGCAGATGATTAGAAGCAGTCAGCATGGATTTATGAAGAAGAAATTATGCTTAACCAACCTGATAGACTTCTATGACCAAATGACTGGTTTGATGGAGGAGGGAGGAGAACTAAATGTTATGAATATCTACTTTATAAGGCTTTCAACACTATCTCTCATAATATCCTCTTAGACAAACTGATAAAAAGATGGATTAGATAAGTGGACAGTGAAGTGAACTGAAAACTCTCTGAACTGCCAGGCTCAAAGGGTTCTGATCAGCATCATGAAATCCAGTTGGAGGCCAGTCATTAGCTGTTTATCCTAGGGGCTGATCCTGAGACCAGTACTGTTCAACATCTTCATTAATGAACTAGATGATGGGATAGAGTGCACACTCAGCAAGTTTGCAGATGATACAGAAGTAGGAGGAGTGGCTGATAAACCAGAGGTCTGTGCTGCCATTCAGGGGGACCTCAACAAGCTGGAGAGCTGGGCGGAGAGGAACCTCATGAAATTCAATAAAGGGAAATGCAAAGTCCTGCACCCAGAGAGGAGTAATCACACACACCAGTACAGGCTGGGGCCAACCAGCTGCAAAGCAGTTTTTCAGAGAAGGACCTGGGGGTCCTGGTGGACTACTAGTTGTCCATGAGCTAGTACAGTACCTTTGTGGTAAAGGAGGCTGACTTTATCCTGGGCTGCATAAGGAAGAATATTAGGCGGAGGGAGGTGATCTTCTCTACTGAGCGCTGCTGAGGCCACATCTGGAGCACTGTGTCCAGTGCTGGGCTCCCCAGTACAAGACAGACAGGGAAGGGTAGGAGCAAGTGCAGCAAAGGTCTGCAAAGAAGATTAAGGGGACTGAAGTATCTCCCATATGAGAAAAGGCTGAAGAGAGCTGGGACTGTTCAGCCTGGAGAAGAGGAAGCTCGGAGGGAGAGGGGGGCCAGTCTTACCAATGTTTATCAATACCTGATGAGAAGGTCTAAGGAAGACAGAGCCCAACTCTTCTTAGTTGTCTGATGAATGGATAAAAAGCAATGGGCATAAACTTTTGAAATACAGGAGATTGCATTTAAACATGAGAACAAAACATTTCTTACTGTAAGAGTGATCAGATACTGGAACTGGTTGCACAGACAGGTTGTGGAGTCTCCATCTTTGGAGATACTGGAAACCATACAGAACATGGTCCTGGGCAGCCTACTGTGGCTGACTTGCACTAGGTTTGAGCGTAGGGGTTGGACTAGGTAATCTCCGACCTCAAGTATTCTGTGATTCTAAAGGTGGTAGAAAACAAGGGTGACTGTGGGCACAGTGATTTCCCCCCCCCCCTTCGTCAGATTTCAGCAACACAAAAATATCTGTGTTCAGCTGAGACTTTTATTTTATTTTATTTTTAAATACAGCTTAGTTCTCTGCTGCTGTGATTTTTGTGCCTCGCTGGCAGATTAGTCAACTGTGTAACTCTGTAACGACAATGTGTGTTACAAATCTCAAGTTCCTATGAGATAGGGAATCTTTTAGGCCTTAGGCTATGCAAATTTTTCCTCTTCTTCAGTCTCCTTTCTTCTTCACAGAGGCTGGGCAAACTGGTAATTGGTTGGAATTGCCTGTGCTGCAGGGCTTTTCTCATTTGTTACTGTGTTGTGTATGCGTGTGTATCAGAGTATAAATGGTACACAGACATGGAAAGGAAAATGCTTGTGTACTGATACAGGTATCTCTCCATATTTCATATGAAGCACTGAAGAAAAGAGTTTTGTCACTGCCTTCCTTTCTTCGGAAAAGAGGTTGGAACATACATGAAAGCCTTCCATGGGAGACCTCTCTGTAAGTTAGTTTTGGTGTTTTCAGTCTGATCACTATAACAATGTGGCAATAAGAGTGACTGTTTTTTAGAGTAAATTGTTTACAGATGATAGTTTGTTGTTGAACAATGGTCTGCATTAACACACTTCTAAATGTTGATTTTTCTGTGATATACTGAGAAGATAACAACTAAAAGTCAATGATCTGGAGTGAGAACCTGTGAAAAGTATGAATCAGGTTTGAGAACACTTGAGGTATCATTTTAACTTAACTTATTAGACCTTTTGGTTTATTGAACTCCAAAAATTACAGAAGTATTGGCTCACAGTGGCTATAAGCTGTATAGAATGGGTAGCTGTGTGTCTGCTTTATTTATTTAATCTCTTGTTCCTGAAGGAACTAAACTCTTTCCGGTCTTTAATGTGCTTGTCACGTTTTCAATTCAGTAGGAAAGTCATAGACTCTATATTCTACAGATCTGGATGTCGAGCTGAAGATGAAGGGTCTGAGTACCCTGTTGTCTGTGGAAAATCAGATCTGCCCATACGAAAGGGAAACAAAGAAGTAAATCCAGTGATTTAGAGGAAAATTATAGCAAATGTTTAGCTAGAGTAGCACCATGACTGAGATCAAGGCAATAATTTGCTTTAATGGGAACATAAATCAAAATCTGTGTATTACTTGGGGAGTTGCATAAATCGGGTCATTTGCAGGGTCATAGGTGAGCATTTTATAGGCGGGAGTAACTATGACTCTCTTAGTTACTAACTGGGCTTGAATCGGCTGTGCCACCTCCCCATGGTCTCGCCGGATACCCCTACTGGGGGAACCGAGTGCACAGCCGTCCCAGGTTTGTGATGGTGGCGACCCGTAGTTGCCTCCTCCCTGCCGCAGAATTGGTTGATTCTCGGCAGTAAAAGGGGGGCCTAATTGGCCTTATCGGGTTTCACGGTCCCCCCTCCAAGCCATTGGCCCAGTGGCGATTCGTCAAAATTTGGGCACGGTGGCGGTCCCGACGACCGTCACCGACCTGGCTCTGACCCGCTTGGGGAACGGGTCATCCAGACCTTACCGGACGTGACACGGCATGCCCCTACTTGGAGCAGGATCGGCTTTGCTTGCCTGCCCCTTCGGCTAGTCGAGCGAGTGATGGCTGGGGGAGACCTATCCAGTGGTTCCCCCCCAAGCCAGTGTCTGTGCTCTCCTGGGCATTGTAGCAGGACATGGGGTCCTGTGAGGTCCCCTGGCCTCGCGTGAGACAGCAGGGACCAAGTGGTAGTGCAGCCTACCGCCTGACCTAGCTCAGTAGATCAGGCATGCCGCTTACCCCTTTAGCTTCAAAGGCAGAGCAAAATTCTTCACATGGACGGTGAGTCTGCTTATTTTCTGGAACCGCTGATACCCCGTCTATGCCTGCTTGTCTGTGTGCTGAAGGGACCCTGCTGGGATGAGGCACGTCTGTGGGGCTTAAGATCGGGCAGCCCAAATACCATCGGCTGCACCACGCCCCGGTTCCAAATTCCATCCGAGCGCAGACGTTGCTCTCGTCACCAAATGACGCTTCACCGGACTTGACTCAGGTGGATGGGCCACCTTTATAACCAACCCAGAAAAGGAACCGAAAAATTCGTAAATATCCACAAAATCTGTCCATTGAAAATAATGTATATCTAGAAGTGGTTTTTATGAGGTGCATAGTAGCTTGCATCTGACCTTCTGTGCAGTATAAGCTCCTATCTATTCCCACAATAATTCAAATCTCTCCTTCTCCCTGTACAAATGTTTCCACATTTTCCAGAATCTCAGGCAGGAGAAAAGAAAGTTAATTTTACGTTTTTTTTGCTTTCTCATACTAAATCTCCTGCTGAGATGGAAGATTTATATCTGCTTTGATACTTCACTTGACCTGATATTCCCATGAAGGTTCAAGACCCTTCAGAAAAGGATTCTGAAGGAGGAAGTGAAACCCTGAATAAAGTGCAATCCATCTGAATGCATAAGAACAGTGGAATAGTGTGTACTCAGAGTTTGCAAATGTGAAATTAAGTCATTTGCCAGAGAAAACAAAGTCCAAAGAATGATTGTAGTTGTGTGTTTTATGAATCTCCAGTTATGTTAAAAAAAAAATTTTTTGTAATGCAGTCCTTGGGGAATCACTATGACAACTCTCAGTCTTACTGGCCCTGATCTTCATATAGCAAAGTGGCTGAACCACAAGTATGTAAGCTAAGAACAGCAGGGATTAAGGATTTTGCTTTCAAATCTGCAGATTTACATCCTTTCAACTCTCAGTGGCAGATATAATTCTCACTCTAACTTTCCCAAGTTAGTTCATGTCAGTTTTGGTATAATTTGACAGAAGGACCCCATTTTATTTGGCTTTTTTAGGATGAGGGCTCATATTGTGCAAGTTGTATGTGCATGAGTTTCATTTTGAGTGTACGTTATTTAAGGGGACCCAGCTTTCAAGCTGTATTTGACACATTTATCAAAAAGAAGGAGAGAAAAATCTTGAAAATGCCTTAATATGGGAAGACACACATGTTATTAGACATTAGTGAATGCTTCCTGGGGTGGAGAGAGGGATGCACACTGCCCTTTACAGAAGCTAGGAAAGGCCTATCACTTGTGAATGACCAGTCTTCATGGTTTGTGTGAGACAGAAATCTTTCAGGGACTATACGTCACTGGGAGAACGATTTGTCTTTTGTGGCATCTGGGAGACCTAAAACAGCATTTTGCATAGATGCATTTATTTGTACTCTCTTTGGAATGTTAAACTACTGCACTGAGCTGTTTTGTATGCGTTCAGAAAGCCTGGAGGCCCTCTGGCCTTTGTTGTAACATGCGCTGATCACTGCTCTGTGTTTTCACAGGTTCCGTATTAACTTTATAGACTCCCACTAAGGCCTACCTTTTTTTTTTTTTTCCTTTTATCTTTTATCTTTCCATTTATCAATCTCTCAGTCTCCTAAATATGTATATATTGCAAGAATAATGAGTTAGTCTGGTGTGTAGACCAGCAGATGACAGAGAAATCTCCAATATGAACTATAGGTTGGAGCAGTGAATTTTCTTCTTGAAGAAGGAAAATTTTGTAGCATATATTGTGAGAAGAAGCGCATTTAGAGAAGAAGCTGTGCTTTAGCTATGCTGTTGAATGTGTACTTGCAACATTACAGAAATTCAGCAGGTGGCCTTAGAGGAACTGCAGGCACTTAAAAGTATGTTTGTAACTTCCTCTCTGAAGGAAGAGATGGCAGAAAAGAACAGTATTAAGGGTTGGAGTTGTGTCATTATCTTACATTATACTACAAAAGGCTGGGGTGTTTAATCTTTATAAACATAAGTGATGGGCAACAGAAATGAGGAAAGGAACAGTCAACTGGCAGGTTTAATAAGCTCTGAAGCTCTTGAGTGTTTACATGTCAGATACCAGCCTGAGGTTTCCTGTTCTATTTTCTAAAAACAAAATTGCTTGCTACGTATAGCCAGAAGTTTGGGCTCTAAATTAAATGGAATTTTCTAGATACTTAAGCTTAATGGAACTTTTTTATTTGGAAAAAATAAAAAGTAATACCTTGGTAGCTTTAAAATCAAGGAAACAAAAGATTTCTCACTGTGTAGTACTAATAGGCTTGTCTTTGCAAATGTAGGAAAGCAAAGCTGTTAAGAGCTTATGCTGCAGGGTGTTTTGATAGTTTTTTAGAGTTTTGTGATTACTGGTATTGCAGCATATGCTGAGACTGCATCCATTTTAAATAAGAGGAAGCTGAAGAAGTGTCCTGGAAAGGAGTATGAGAATGCACTACAGTTACCAGGAAACCATGGTCGGTGCTTCAAGAAGTTTTGGCTTGGTTTGCCAGTTGCAGGTCGCTCCCAGTTCTCTGACTTTCTCTCTGCCCATCGACTACCAAGTTATACTTTCTTACCAGATACAGTTCTTTAGATTCTTGATTTCTGTGTGATTTCTGGGAGCTGAAGGACTGCTAACCTATTTCTCAGTATTTCTTAGTTTCCCCTTTTTTTCTGGGTGAGTTTATTCAGCAGACCCAGTGGACTGTTGAACCTCTGTTGGAATCAGAGTTGCAACAGTGCTCTGTGGCACAGTTTTTAATCACACAATGACTTTTCACTTCCAGCCTTTGACCTGCTTCCAGGGACTGTTAGCTTTGCACGAAGAAGTGAATTTGCAGCTTCATTGTTCTGTAATGCAGTGTCATGCTTGCTCAGATATTTATAGTACAGTGTCTTGCCAGTAGTAGCTTGGGAGTGGTGCTTGCCTTCTTTTTTTTCTTTTAACACAGGAAAAAAAATGTTTTGTGACAAAGCTTTGTAATAGCTGAAGCAGAGAGGAGGAAGAGATAATTTTTGCTAAGACTTCAGGCTCTTACAGTAGGAGGCCATATTTACTCTCAGATAATTGGTAATGTCTGGGGAATCCCAGTGTAGCCTCTGGATCATAGTCTCTACGGCCAGAGATTTACAAGGCCATTTAAGGTGTCTAGTTGGAGGCCTGTGGCTAGCAGCATCCCCCAGGGCTCAGTACTGGGTCCCATCCTGTTTAACTTCTTCATCAGTGACCTGGATGAGGGGACAGAGTGCCTCCTCAGCAAGTTTGCTGGTGATACCAAGCTGGAAGGAGTGGCTGACACACCAGAGGTCTGTGCTGCCATACAGAGAGAGCTGGACAGGCTGGAGAGTTGGGCAGAGAGGAACCTCCTGAGGTTCAACAAGGGCAAGTGCAGAGTCCTGCACCTAGGGAAAAATAACCCTAGGCACCAGTACAAGCTGGGGACTGACCTTGTGGAGAGCAGCTCTGCAGGGAAGGACCTGGGAGTGCTGGTGGATGACAAGTTGACCATGAGCCAGCAATGTGCCCTTATGGCCAAGAAGGCCAATGGTGTCCTTGGGTGCATTAGGAAGAGTGTTGCCAGCAGGTGGAGGGAGGTGATCCTGGCCCTCACCTCAGCCCTGGTGAGGCCTCATCGCAAGTCCTGTGTCCAGTTGTGGGCTCCCCAGGACAAGAGAGACATGGAGCTACTGGAGAGAGTCCAGCGTAGGGCTACAAAGATGATCAGAGGGCTGGAGCACCTGCCCTATGAGGAACGGCTGCGAGAGCTGAGTCTGTTCAGCCTGGGGAAGAGAAGACTGAGGGGGGATCTTATCAATGTGTACAAGTACCTGAAGGGAGGGTGTCAAGGGGACGGGGCCAAACTCTTTTCAGTTGTCCCATATGACAGGACAAGAGGCAATGGGCAGAAATTGAAGCACAATAAGTTCTGGCTGACCGTGAGGGGGAATTTCTTCCCTGTGAGAGTGACGGAGCACTGGCACAGGTTGCCCAGAGAGGTTGTGGAGTCTCCTTCTGTGGAGATCTTCAAGGCCCGCCTGGATGCAACCCTGTCTAACATGCTCTAGGTGACCCTGCTGAGAAGGGGTACTGGACTAGATGATCTCCAGAGGTTCCTTCCAACCTTCCCCATTCTGTGATTCTGTAATTTCAGTGAAAGCTTTAATGATTCTTTTGGAAGAATTCCATACTTGGAATTTAATCACCTGAATTTGTTTGTGGGGACTTGCTGGAAATTAATTATTTTTAAGAGTCCTTTCATCTGTCTCATTGGCTTTTTTTTTTTTTTTTTTTAATCACAGTTGCCTTTTTGAACTGGTGGCTATAGTGTGGTCTGTAAGCATGATGTACAGAAAATGTACAAATAAATGTATTATCCAAACCCAGTGAGTTTAACAATGAAGTACTTCCATAGCACAATGGCTGCTGCTTTTAGAGTTGAGCAGGTGGTTTCCACATGTTTGTTAGTCCAGCAGTGCTTTTAGAACATTTTAAACAATCGTTATATTGTTGTCCTTTACCCTTCAAAGTTCTTTAAAATGTGTAAGCAGCTTAGTTCTTACAGTTTTTATCTCTCATTGCTAACCTGGAAATTTTGTTGTGAATCCACTCATCAAGTATATGTCTGTGGTGTGTTTTTTTGTTTTCTTCCCAGGCTGCAGCATAGCTCCCTAGCTTTGAAATGATGATGGTAATGAGATTTCAGTACCAGGTTTGAGAAATCAGCATAAAATACATCATATTCCTAGTGTTAGTGGCCAAAAGAAATTAAAATGGTTCAATGAAATTAATTTTGTTGTTTGTAGAAGCTCTAATGAAATGCTTGCTTGAAATACTCTACTGAAAGATGTATGTATCACAAAAAGTATGGAAATATTTATAAAACAGTGTTGATGTGAATGGGAACATCTGAGTGTGGAAGCATGAGAAAGAACAGCAGAAGAAAGGATACAAATACTGAAAGTATTGATGGCAGTTACATTTGCAGATTGTTGAGATGGCAGCATATCTTTGTGCAGCTTCTCAGAGCACCCAGATAAGAAAAACAAAGAACAGCCTAAAACAAGGGACCTGTACCTGGACAAAATCAAAGTCTCAAGTTATTAAGCGAGCGTGGTGGGAAGATAAAGAACAAGATGGAGCCTTAAAACACTCGGATAAAGAGGCAAAAAATAGTCAGCAAGTATTAATGATTCGCAGGGTTGGGACACAGGGTGTGGAAACAAAGTATTGCTGAATCACTGTTAGCTCCGTAACTGTATAAAAGGCACATCCAGAATCAGCACATGGTTGCCAGCCTAAGAATTCAAGAGCCTGTGTTGAGAGCTAACCAGTTTCCCTTTTCCCCCCACATTCCTGGCCAGACTAACGGGGCACGTGAATGCTGGACAGACCACTAGGACAAACAGATCTTGGTGCTTGTGAGTATCTGTGTATAGGAGAGTAATTGAAATCAGTTCTGTATTGAAATTAACTCATCTTTTCTTCTTGTCAAGTGTTTTCCTGTGTTTGCTATGTTGCTGTAGTGTCACAACAGTATTTGCTATTGAAAAGTATAGATAAGCACTGCTGATATCAAAGCAAGTACAGCCATTGATGGAAAAATCAAGCTAGTGGTGCTTCCCTGACTTTCTTCTTTTCTTAAGCTATTTGCCAGTAGAATTGCAGTTGCTGCAGTTAAGTCCATGACCTTTGTTCTTGTGATTTTATGTGGGCTATGAATAATGTTTTTGGCTACTGATGCCAAATACTTTCGCAATGCGCTTTTATGATGCATATTGTTTTTACAGTGAGCTTAATGGTACTGCTTTTCACTGTCTGAAAGACATACATGTCCTGCTTCGTGTGGTTTCTGTGGGGCAAGTTTCTAAAGCTATAAGCCAGAACCCTGCATACAGAAGATTTGTGTAGTGCACATGACATTTTATAAAATAAAAGAAGATTCCCAATTCATTGCAAAGGGCTGCTGAGTGCTGACAAGTTTCTGGGTCATGTGTGTTGTGCTTGGAGGATCTAAATAAGGCAGAGCTTGCCCTGTTCTCCCTAGTGCTTACTTATGTGCTTTTGAAAAGTTTTGTTTGTTTTCTCAGGTCTCTGTTCCTAATTAGTACTGCTGCCTTCAGGTGATTATAGTTAATCACATGCTATTTATTGTGTTTTTTCACTCTTTCCATTCTTCATACCTGTGTGGTTATTTTCACAGGAAAAATTAAAACAGAAGACAATGAAGTTCCTGGACAAAGATTTTTGCTGTGCTGTATGCCTTACAGTAGCACAGTGAGGCAAAATGCCAAAACCTGCCACCATTTCTTAAGGTGCCTCTGCAATTTACAGAGATTAGAGCTTGCAGGGACATAATCACATAAGGCTTAATCCTTTGGTGCAGGTATTAGTAACAGTAGAGACGTGAGACCACACATATGGATAGGAATGTCATTAGACAATATGCAGGCATTTTATTATGTAAATCTCATGATAATTTTCTGTCGCAGTGGTGGTATACGTATGGATCATTTACCTTGTTAACTGATGGATGGATTGAGCAATGAATTTTTATTCATCAGTTTTCGGTTAAATATTTCTTCTCCAGTGGCAGAACTCTAAGGGGTTTAGGACTGGATTAATGAGAAGTGGTCTAAAAAATTTCCTACTCTGGAAGTTTCAGTCTCTAGACTGCAGAATTTTGTAGATTTGAGAATTATTTTGCCTATTTCATTTAGCATATTCTAGAAGATGCCTATCTATTTTAGTGGGTACTGCTCTGGAATTGATTGTTAAAGTTTTTGTAAATTTTAATGGGAGAAGGTTGATTAATTTTAGGTGTGTCCTGCACGGAGATTTACTGAAGGCTTAAGTTACACCCAAGGAGTTGCATTGAAGGTGGTACCTTCTTTGCTGATAAAAGCAGTTTTTTTTTTTTTTTTTTTTTTTTTTTTTTTGCCTTTCAGAATGTAAGTGACTTAAGTCCAGCCTCTGACTGAATTGGTCACAGAAGCTTATTGACGAGTCTTGTCAACAGAAGTCAGTCTTCCACCTGCCTGCTCTTAAGTATAAACTTCTTTTTATTTTTGCTTGTTTACATGCTTGTTTAGAGGAATGAAAAGGGGTCTGTGAGGCTAAAACAAATGCAAGTCATGTTTTAAGGAAAATGCTGGTTACATTATCTTCTGTTTCAAGTGTGGAGCTTGGCAACTGGAGATGCTTTCTACATATGAGGAGTCACTGAAAGACTTAGATTTAAGGAAGAGGTCTTTCTTACCTCTGTATTTCTGACTTGCATTGGGGTTTAAGCATCTGAAAATTTAGATTCAGTGCTCATCATATGTAGTCAGGGCAATAGTGTGAGTTTAATTGTGTTTTTTTTCCTCCCTTCTGACTGGAGTGCTTAAACTATCAGATCTTCCCTCTTTAATTTCTTTAGAATTTACCACTAGCTTCTGTTGGGGCTCTCTCTGCCTAGCAGGCAGAGAAGTCTAGTAGGCTGCAGGAAGCTCTGGACTGCTTAGGTGGTGAGAGCACTTTCAGATGCTTGCTTGATCAGTTGATATTTCGATAGGATTTCCAAGCAGAAACCTTTATGTCTAACAGGATGTAATCAGGATGCTTGACCTTTTCTGGTTCTTAAGTCTAAGCCAGCCCTGCTAGTAGCTTAATGCCATTTGACATTAGTAACTTTTTGTTAGGTACTCTTTGAATATATTATTTATTGTGCAGGATGGTGACTGCCAAGGCTTGGGTTCTGAAGAAGCATTTTGAAGGTTTCCCCAAAATGAGTGACTTTGACCTGGTAAAGATTGAGCTGCCCAAACTAAAGGATGGAGGTAAGAGGAGTCATATATGTTTTTTCCTGGAGATGGTACATTTCTTGACCTTGCATTTTTGAAAGTGGTTTGGCAAAGGTTATGACAACCTGTGTGCCTTGGCAGAGCAGGGCAGTTGCTGAGAAACGTGTATAGATGGGCTTGGTGAGTTTTGAGAAGTATTACATTCTCATAGTCCCTCTGGAAGTGATGGTTAAGCTCTTGCTAACTGCAGTGCGAGGCAATTGTGTCATGCCTTTTAAATTCCCACCTTGCCTAATTGCATGCAGTGCATTATGGCAAAGCTTTCCAAATGTGTTTGCAAATAAAGCTCATGGGAGAAAATTACTGAAGTGATATGCTCTGAAAAACAACTGCAATAAGGAACCAGAATTTGTTTAATTTAGAAAGAGAGGACATGAACTGAGACATACACAAATGAGTTAATGCTGGCAAAACCCAAACATGGCTTCCTGTGAAAAGTTGTCATAGTTTTTTTTTTTTTGTTGTTGTTGTTGTTTTTGCAAATTCCTTAGGAAGAAGTTGGAGAAGATGTTAACCTATGGGAACACCTGGGTTGTCAATGGATTTTTTTAGGTTGATAGGGAAAGTCATAGGGGTGGCAGAGTGACTGGGATGGGAGTGAGCCTGTAGCTATTTGGCAGGGAAAGATGGTTGAGATTGTCCATGTCCTCCTCTTACTGTCTGGGAGTCCTTAAGGATGGAGCCAGTGGGAGCTGCTCTTTCGTATAAAGAAGTAACACAATAAGACTTCTCTCTGCATTCAACATCTGTTTCTTTACCAGTGTTTGTCTATCATATTCAACCTGTTACAGCACATCAGAGCAAATTAAAATAGATGAAGTTTTCAGTTTTGAAAGCGATATGGAATAGAATAACTTCTTTTACTCGAGAGATGTTAATAAAAAAGTGAACCTTGGTTGGGCTTCATATGGACATCCACACACACCCTTCTCTTGCCCTTTACAAAAGTTACTCCAGTTTAGTAGGTGCATCAAAGAAATTATATTGAAGTGTTAGTTTTAGCTAGCTTACAAGTAGTTTACAGATTAAAGGCTTAAAATGTAGTTTTCTCTTATATATGTACTTTTAAGCATCCTTTTAGCATATGTAGTTCTATAGCATTCTGGCCCCTCTTAAAAAAAAGGTGTGTGTGGGGGGAAGAGGGTCATGTGGAGGCAGAATTTTATGCCTGCAGGTGTTTAAGAGCATGCAGCTGTTTATTCCTTCCCATTTTAATCCTTGCAGCAAGAAGGGGCATAACTTCATCCTAGAGTAATGCTTTTAAAGGTGATGGCCTTCTTTGTTATGTTACATGCCTTGATTATTCTGCTTATTCTGAGCAATGGAAAAAGATTTATGTCTAAATATGTTTTTAGCTTTTATTAGCTAGACCACTGCAGCACAGATAATAAAAAAAAAATATTATTAGATGCAGAATTGAATGCTAAAACTTCTGAAATGAACGTTTAATTTAAAATTTGTTTAACAATATACTTCGTAAGTAAAATTAGAGACAACAAAGAAGATGAATCTAAGCTACCTAGAAAAAATGTGGTTTTTTTTTCATCTAAGAAACGAAAGTGATGCTGGTTGTTGATCTGTCCTCGTGGTAATTGTAGTGTCTTTGCACTCTCTGGTGGTTGAATCCTAACAAGACATTTTAGATATGGGTCACAAAAAACCCTAGTCTTTTGCTTAGGGATCTAGCCTATTGAGCTTTCTATACAGAGAGGAGGTAAATAAAAAAAAATCCAACACTGAAAAGAAGCTAGTCTTCTAAAAAGACACTTTCTGTGTTCATTAAAGGTATAGTGTTTATCCAGACGGAGCCAATGAATGTAGTAGTTGTTTGTAATAGTTTATCCATAAAGGTTGGTGAGATATGAGGCTTGTGAGCTAGAATAGTTCCTGTAGCTTTTGTTAAGACTGAGTTGTGGAACCTATGCTTTACTGTACTGTTGATGCTTGTGAATTTGCTTTGTCTTTTATTGCAGAGGTGCTGCTTGAATCAGTATTTCTAAGTGTTGATCCTTACATGAGGTATACATTTCTTCTTTTTAAGTTGCTTGCTAGGTTAACTCGTTTGAGCTCCCAGTTAAACCATAAAAGCTCATGCAGTGGGAGCATCCTCCACTAGCAAAATGTCAGATGCCTTTCTTTGCTTTCAGTCAAATGTTGCATGTAAATTGTGATACTCCCTGTATGAAGCTGTGCCAGATTCAGCTGAACATCAGGATTTTGCTGCAGCCCTAGAACTTCCTTGGACTCTGCAGCTATTCTTTGTGCTGTCTCTTCCTGTGGAATGCAGTGAGCTCAAATGAGACTGCAGTCTTGTAATATCTGCAACACTGTGCTTAAGGATCCTCATTCTAAATAGAAAATTGCTGGTTGCCATTGAATCACCATCTCTTAACAGGCACAGAAAGACTATGTAATTTATCAAGAACTATGAAGAACTCTGACAGAGCCTGGTCTCAGAAGTATTTGTTTGATGTCTTATAATGCCTTGCAATAGTGGGCCATACCTGCAAAGTTAATGCTATCCTGTCTCTGATACTGTAGCCAAATATGCAGTCAAGATGAGGTGCTTGAGTTGCTGGCTATAGAAAACTTCAATTTACGTCATTACAGAGATAAGCTTTTTGCATTCTGTGGAGCATGACTGATTATGCACTGTTTCTAGATAAGCTAGTAGGTACTGCACTGCAGCATGGAACTGAACATCTACTCCAGAATGCCATTATAGTTGCTTACAATAAACCATCTCTCTGCTGTGTTACAGAGTTTACAGTCAAAGAGACATGAAAGAAGGGAACATAATGATAGGTACACAGGTTGCCAGGTAAGGTCTTCAGCTATTTGTTTTTTCATGCTCTTACTTGTTATCCAACACCTATCAGACTCCAGTTCATAAAGGAATGTACAGACCTTTGAGAATTTGCAGCTTTGTACTATCTTTTTTTAACATGAGGCTCTATACTGTAACAACTGTATTCTTTGTCTATAATTGATTGGTCAGTGTTTTTTCTCTGTGAACCTCTTTTACCATCTTGGACAGGATTCATACCTCTTGTGCTGTCTATATATTATTTATGTGGGTGATATATTCAGAGGAACATTTTACAAAGAGAAGTATGAAAAGCTAATGTTTATTGTACCTGACATGAAATGTCAACTTCACATTTTAAAATGTGATATGCAGTAATTGCATACCTGATGCTACCTATTCTAGCTGAGAATGCCACAGTGTCACTTAGAATACAGCTCTACGCCTAGTCGAAAGGGTTACCTGACCTTAAACCCGTCCTCTCTGGTAATTTAGCTGCACCAGTTTTTCTCTTGGTCAGCTTGCTCACTCTTTTGCTGCTAAGTTTCTGGCCAAGAACATTTGTGGCCTTTGACTCTTGTGTTTTTATGTAGAAGCACAGAGGGTGGAGATAAATTAAAAGGTTGGCTGGACAGAAGACTGATTTCAATGTTTCAAGGCTATTTGCCTACTTTTTCCCAAAGTAATTTTTTATTAGGGCAAGGAAGTTTGATTTTTATTTTGGTATAGAGACCAAGTATGAAGTATGAACTTCTCTCCATTATTATATACTGTTTTCTAATTGGTTTTAAGAAGAGTTTTGTTGTGCCAAGATGTTCTGTCTTCAGGATATCTAACCTTTGAATGAGGTCCAGGTTTTCTAGAAAGGAGACTGTTCATTCTAGCCTGTCTGTGATTCAACTTCTTGCTTTTCCATCCTTTAGTCTGAATTCCTAACAGATTAGTGCTAGTCAAAATCATTGGCATCTGCATATGAACATAAGACTTGCCTGGGTATGATTGAGTCTAGGAGTTCATCTTGCCCAGTATTCCTCCAGTAATAAGAGATAGTAGTCATTTCAGAAAAGGTTTTGGAAGCCATCAGCACCATCAAGTACCTGCCCTGACATGAAGTATTTCTTTTCTTCTGCATTACAGAGCAACAGGGGTAAAGCAGGGAAGGCCTGTTGGTGTTTCTTTCCAAGGCCAGTAGGTTCAGAGAGGGTATATATTTTGTTTCTTTCTCTTCTCTTAAACAGGATTATAGAAAGCAGGAATACAGCTTTTGTGGTAGGAGACTTTGTTGTGGCTAACAGTGGCTGGAGAACTCATTTCATCTCCAATGGGAAAGATCTACATTTTCTTCCTTCTGGCTGGCCAGAGTCATTCCCCAGATCTTTAGCACTCGGGACAATTGGCATGCCTGGGTGAGTACTGAGATCCAAGTGAAGCTATTCTCTGAATTTTTCACTGTGCAGAATGTTTCTGTATGTTTGCATGGCCTTTTCTCTTCATTTTGTTATACTCTAGTAAAACCTATGTGTGTGTGTAAGGATGCCCTCACGATAAAGAGGAACAGAAGTTTGTCCCATTCTGTAGGTCAGAGGAAAGAAAACTCGAATGCTCCTTTCTTTTTTTTACTTTACTTTGGAGGTTATGGTGCCTCACCTTGAGGAAGTATGGTAGGGCAGGGAAAGACTCTAGCAGGAGCTGGAAAGAACTCAGTTTAGTCTGAATTAACCTTAATGGAAAGACTCAAGTTTCACTGGCATTTGGACTTGGCTGTTTTTACTTGTCAGCCTCTTCTGTTGTCACTGTATTTCTAGAGCTACCCAAAATCGGAAGGACACAGCTGTTGCAGTTTGCAGTAGAATAACAATCTTTAAATTTCACTGTAGCAGTCAAACAGAGCTCCTGTTCTTGAGAAACAGTAAAAACATTATTGCATTCTCTTTGACACCTTTCCCTATTCCTTGCCTGCTTTTTTTGTAGCTTATACATGAAATATTACCTCAGTGAATCCTTTTGACACAGGAGGCTTTCAAAATAATTGGTATATTTTATATGATGCAGAGCTTACATTTCATTCTGAAATTCAGCAAGATAGATTTTTCCATACAGCTTCTAAACAAATTCACTAATTGGGAAGCTTTAGGCCTGAAATGAGAAGTCTGAGAGAAGTTTGAACCAGTTAACTGTTGGGATTCTGGGCTGACTGATCAGGTTTCTTCAAGAAGAGTGCAGAGCCTAATAGTCATTTAGTGTTTCTATCAGTAGAGCATGCTTAAGCTAAACTATAGTGGCTCTTAGAGACTGCTATTTACTCAGTAGCCATACCTGTACACAGTAGTCGTCAGAAATTGTAGGCCAGTGTTCAGCAAGGTTTTGCACCAGTTTTCTTTTTCTATGAGCCTGGATTTCTGATGACTGACCTAATGTCTGCCTTGATCTAATCAGAACTAGCTGGCAACCAATACATGTCTAGCCTGTAATTGTTCTCTCTTCTGGCTCATAACTAGACTGTCAAATTATAAAGTGAATCTTTACATTCTTCCATTTTGCTACTGAGTGCAAGGAAAGCTGTCTTCAACTAAAATAGACTTCTGCCACAACATCCTGTTTCCCACTAGTGTCTCTTGTTTTTCTGGACTTCCTGGTGCATTTTAGTATAAGCGGATGTGCTCACAAGCTAACTTGAGGAGCTATTTGGACTAATGTTTGTTCAAATTAAATGATACTTCATAAAGAATGAGGGAAAATTAACCTTGTTTTGGTCATGATGATATTTGTTTAATGTGGTCAAATCACCTTTTTGTTTGGTGTCTTTTATTCCTCACAGAACATTCTTTCTTTTTATTCCCAGACTCACTGCATATTTTGGTCTGTTGGAGGTCTGCAAGATGAAGCCAGGAGAGACAGTTCTGGTTAATGCTGCAGCTGGGGCTGTGGGCTCTGTGGTGGGACAGCTCGCTAAAATTGGAGTGAGTAGCTTGAACTACTCGTACTGGTGCACAGAGGACTAATCTAGAAGACAGAGGAATAAGGCCATGGATTATTAGGAGGCTGAGGGGAGGGCAAGAGTCTCTGAAGGTGTCTGCAGTACGGTCTTGATGAGAAAAGCTGTTGAAGATGTAGCAGAGCTAACTTTAAATTTCTTAAAGCTCAGGAACTGACATGTTTGTGACAGCCTGACTTTCAAGCTAAGCCCAGTGCTCCATGTAGATGTCAGCCTGTATTGCCAGGGGATTTAGAAATATTTTCTTCCTTTACTTGCAGGGTTGCAGAGTGGTTGGCTGTGCTGGCTCAGATGAAAAGGTTGCTTATCTGAAAAAAATCGGCTTTGATGAAGCCTTTAATTACAAGACAGTTACATCTTTGGAAGAAGCGCTGCGTAAAGCCTCTCCTGAAGGCTACGACTGTTTCTTTGATAATGTGAGTTCAGAGGGAAGGACTGGCCGAGGGCAGACTGTTGTCTTTTCTTAGACTGTAGCAGGAACTTGGTACAGTGTAAACCCCATTGAGAAATGGTGTCCTTAAGAGCTTAATGCTTCTCTGTTCCCTTATCTTCCCTTAACTTGGGAAGTAATAGAAAAAACAAATATGGAAGGAGAAACCTGGATTATTATTGTTGTTTGTGAAGGGAGAGAGAGTCCTCTTGAAAATATGTCTGATTTTTGGAAAGCGAGGGGAGCAGAAGACATTTAACCAAGGCTTGGCAGAGAGCTGCAGTTCATTTCTGGCCCCAGCTTGAATCACAGACAGTTCTCTGCTGTTTCTGGAAGCAAAACAAGAGTGAGTGGTCCTGCAATGCAGTCCAGGTGACTACATATATACAAGCATAAAAAAACAGTTGCAAGATCTACTTGTAAAATTGCTAGAGTGGTCTACAGAGCATTTCTGACCTCTTGCAGGCGCAATTGTAGTTAACAGGGGCTATGAACCATTCTTGATAGGCTATATTTAAAAGTGACCATGCTGTTTTAGAAGCTAAGAGAGTTTACTAGCATGGAGGGAGTAAAACCATGTCAGCTGGTGCTGGAGCCAGAGAAACAGCCCTGGCTTTTTTAAAATTTCTAGTGCTAGCGTATCTCATGTGTGTATAGCAATAGCATACCTACACAGATGTATTAGCTGAGGCACTGGCTTAGATGCCAGCAGGGTTGGCCAGTTAAAATGACAAGCAGCAGATAAGATATCAAAACTCCCTGAGTTACCATGTGTTGTAAGGGGCAGCCATCATTACTCCTGCAGTGTGTCTTTCTGTCAGCAGTTTGAACACTGATCAAGGGATGACAGTGCTGTAATTCTGTGTGAGCTGGCATGTGTCCCACATTTTTATGGGAATCCTTGCAAATGCACCATGTCAGGGCAAAGCACTTGTCACTTTGGCCAGAGTTCTTGGTTGCTTTACCTTTCCCTCCTGACTTTAATGTCATTAATATCTTAAGCAGCAGTAATGTCTATTCCCTTCCCTCTCACTTCGTATTTTTGTGCAGAAGTCTCTCCAGCAGTAATTTTTTTCACAACTTTTCTCTGTTAAAAACTATACCCTTCTGAGTACAGCACATTCTTGTGGGCTCCTTCACTGGGACTATTCACTGGGAGAAAAAAATCGTTAACTTAAAGCTTGTCATCACAATTGTGTAAACAGGTAAAAGTGCAGGCTGGTGTCAGGGAAAAGCAGAGGTAGACCGGCAGGTACTCCTTAAAGGGATTTCTCTAAGGGTAAATCATGCCCAACACTTCCAAGCCAAGCATCAGGGAAGCTGAGATTTGAGTTAGAACTGATTTCTGTGTTCATAGCTATTTCTTCAAAAAATACTGTCATAGAATTCTCTTACACTTTGACTAAGTGTAAAGGATTCTGCAGTCACAAAAACTTTGCAGTAGTGAAACTTAGCATTTTTCCCTTTGATTGAGCCTGTTCTCCTTGTTGTAACAAGTTCAGGCTGGTGAGCTGTGACATTCAATGCCAAAAACTGGATTTTATTTAATACTGCATTTATTCTGATTTCTTGTAGGTAGGTGGAGAATTTAGCAGTGTTGCCATTCACCAGATGAAGAAATTTGGAAGGATTGCAGTCTGTGGAGCTATCTCTCAGTACAATGACTCAGTACCTCAGAAAGGTGTGGGCCTGCTTTCTTCTGTCTAAATTTAGTTTGGCAATGGTAGAAAGATGTGATTGGAGACTCTTGAGTTTTTTACTGGTTGTTTCAATGTGTGATTTGAGTGTATGTGTGTGTACATTCAGACAGTTGACCATGATTGTAGTACAACTGGTGTGAGGCCACACTCCCTATAAATACATACATTCACCTTCCTTTGTACACACTCATAAAAAGTGGTAAGCATCAGCTAATTAGAAGTGAGGATTAAACTACTTAATGTAGGATTCCCTGGGCTCCAAGTAGATACAGATGAGTAAAGAAAAAAGGCAAGTAGAATGATGACATTTGCTCAGTACATACTTTTTGATGAGAGAATGCATTTTCTGTCACTTTTTTTTAGATGAGGCAGCTCAGTTTTAATTTATTGATCCATTTCACAAGAATTTGGCTGCTAGTGGAAGTGGTGGGAAATATAGCTGAAATGCATATCCATTTTCAGTAGCAGGTAGTTTTCAAAATTTGTCTTCTAGAAACAAAGGATTTAGAAGTGGATTTCTCTTTGACAGCTGACTGGCTTCAGACTCTGAAGTCACTTTAAAAATGGGTTGGGGTTTTGAGGGTGGAAAGACTATCACACCTAGGAAACTAGTTTTTAATGTATCTATTTTTTTTGATATTTGGAAGGAATGTGAGAGTTTGCCATGAAAGTAATGTGAGATTTTGAGCTTTAAACAGGCTATCACACAAACTGGCAAAATGACAGTTTTAGGATGAAGCACCTTGGCCAAAACTGAGGCCACTTGACTCCTGAATTACACTGTTTCAGAAGTATTGGGCCTTTAAGCTCAGCTTTGGGAATTTAGTCTTTGTTTTCCAGGGTGACACTATATGTGGATCCTTGGTCTTTAGTCCTAGACATTCTGTCTGGAAAGGACAGAAGTTGCTTCTGGCTGGAACAAAAAGTGGTGTGCTTTTCTTTACTAGCTAAAAGCTTCTCTTTATACATTGGCTCCAATTTACATAGAACTATTGTTAAAGGTGGTTTGCTGGTTCCTTTTCTTATAGGACCTTATATTCAGTTTCCAATGATCATCAACGAGCTTCAAATGCAAGGATTTATTGTTCACCGCTGGAATAGCCGCTGGGAGGAAGGTCAAAAGGCACTGCTAAAATGGGTCCTAGAGGTAAGAAAGTGGTTGTTTCCAGATATACAGCAGAGGTACTCACACCATAGTTTCGTTTTTCATAAGGAGTCTCTTACCATAGCTGATATGGTGAGGTTCCAATGAGGTATTTTTCTTCTGCCTGACTTGCTCTTTGAGCATTTTGGGGACACTCAAACCATGATGAACATGCTGCATCCTTTCAGCTGTGTTAAGACCTGTGATACTAGCTGGTGGTCCTCACTTAGATACACCACCGAATATGTGCAGGCTTTTGAAAAAGGATCCTTCCAGTTTAATCAAAATACTTTCCTAAGTTTTAATTAGAGTAATTTATCTATTTTTCCTTCACACTTTCATTTGTAATATGAGCAAGAATTTCCATTGTACTGTTGAGCTAGGATTACTGGCAAGAATTGATGCTTTCATGGAGTTGGGAGGCAAGCTTTGAAGGCAGTTGCCAGAGAATTTTTCTAATTTTATTTCTTTTAAATGAAGGCCAAGTTTAACACTTGATTTGTAGCTGTGAAAGGCTTATGAGTGTGAACACTAGCAGCTAAAAGGCTCTAGGTTTTTAAACTGAGATTGAGGGATGCTCAACTTCTGATCACTTGGATTTGCGATTCCATGCTTAATTATAGATAGATAAGAGCCTGTCTTTGAAGAAGTTATCTCCTATCTTTGGAGACTAGTTGCAGTAAATGTGTCATAACAGCAGTGACTTCCTCTGGTATGGAACAGAGCATCAACCAGAGATCTGGAGGATCTTGATGCAAAAGCAGATCCTTTCATGGAACAGCCATATGCACATCTAGTTATGCAAAGTTACTCTGATGTGCACCAGCTAAAGTTTGTTTCAGTTAGAACATACAAGCTGGAGAGAATCTGGTAGCAGATTCTCACTCTCAAAGACAGTGAAAAGTAGGCAGCTGATGAAATGAAGACTCAGCAATCTGTTTTCTTCTATTTCACAGGGAAAAATTAAGTACCATGAACAAATCACTGAAGGATTTGAGAACATGCCCGCAGCTTTCTTTGGAATGTTAAAGGGAGAAAATCTTGGAAAAGCCATTGTAAAGGTCTGAAGGTCACATATCCTGTTCCTAAGAGACTGGCACGGGAGGATGTGATTCTGCTCGATTAAGTGCTTTTGTCTCACTATTCAAAAGGCGTATTTCTGTCTCTGTGCTGGATGTTTTATGATGATAACTTTTTTAAACAATTTTTCTAATAGATGTAGGTGTATGCAAATGGTTTGGCTTTTGAGCAGCTTGAGAATTGTTCCCAAAGCTGTATACAAAACCTTGAAACTATTGAATCTGTTGCTGTGCATTAGAAAATCAGAACTGTAACAGTTTAAATCGAATTTGATTTGAACTGGATTTAAGTTAACTCATGGAAAGGAAAATGCAGTTCCAAAGGCTTTGCCTGTTGATGGCACATCTGATGCCTAAAGTATACTGATTTGCCTAGAATTCAGCAAGAAGGGATTTAAATTTGTAACCGCTAGCAAGAAGCAAGGAATAGACTAATAGCAGGCAAGGGCTCCCAGCTTGGTCATATATCTGGCTTTTTTTCCCTCCCATTCAGTTTTGTTTTGTTTTGTTTTTTTTTTCCTTTCATCAGGGAAAAAAAAGATATCTAAACTACTCTGAGATTATGATAATTAAAAAAAATCTATTATTTGACGCTTTGCTTGTGTTTATAGTCCTCCTCTTCTTTTAACACTTCTGCTGTTTTTGCTTGAGCTTTCATATGTTTCTATTCTTACTTCCTTTTTACGAGTCCTAGCTATGTTAACATTCATAGTGGATTGAGCTAGAATCCTAGAAAACAGTGAGATTACTTCTGAGGAATTTTGCTTTTTGCAGAGGGAGAGGAGCATCATTCTGTTTCTTTGCTTTGAGCTCACTCCCAATACTATGACACACACCTGATTAAGCACTATTGAGATGTTCAGGACCAGAGATTTAAAGGATCAAACTGTGGGGCCAACAAGGTGGGGTTCTTGAGGTATGTGTTATGAGGTAAGTTGCTCTGAAGCATGAAGAGAGCCTAGAGGAACAAATGGCCAAGGCTCACCCTGCCTCCAGCAAGCTTCTAGGAATACAACCTGTCTGACCTTGGGAATCAACCAACCTTGGCTACATGGAGTGCATGGTGAACCATGGAGTTCACCAGTGCTACAAAGAGCTGTATGTTGCTGATACCTAGAAGCTATTCTTGGAGAGCTTGTTGCTCTCCAGGACTCATTGCTGTCTGCTGATCCCAGGAGAAGATACAGGTCTGCTGCATCCTCCAGTGCTGTTTTCATTCAAGCCTCATTCATCAAATGAATCTGATGTCAAAATTCCACTTTTCCTGATACATGCTCTGTAGGAGTGACCAAACCATTTTGCTCTTACCTTGCTCCCATTACCCTGACTGTTCTGTTCATCTCTCATCCCCACAGCCAGGCTGCAGCTGCTCCAAGCTGATCACTCATAGCTTAGCTTGCTGCTAGCTGCTACCTGCAGCATGGGGAGTTACGTCCTGTCCCTGTCCTCACCAGCTGAACATGAGCTCTTCTTCCTAGTAAACTACAAGCTTCTAGGATCATCTTGAGAGAAGTGGTTTGGATGACTTAAAGGGTCCCCAAGCAGACTGTTACTCTCAGACAATGTAGCTAGAGCAGCAGCACCGCCCTTGAAACATCACCCTGACTGCAACAATCCATTCTGCTGTGCAGGGAGCTAAACTGGTGCCACGCAAGACTGATTTGACCGAAAGCAGAACTAGGTTGAGCTCAAACAGTATATAAATGTCCACAAGGGGAAATGAAGATGGACTACCCAGGAAACACAGAGTAGTAGCCCAGCATACAAGGACAGACTTTGGAAGGCCAGAGTTCAATTGCAATAGAAATTGATGAGAGGATATGAAGGACCCTTTGGTCAAAAGATAATCACTCATTCACAGATGCATCCCATAGGCATTAGGAGAGTTTCTTCTTCCTCCAACTCTTAATGATCCTACTAAGTGGTATTAAAACTAAACATTGCATCTCACCAGCAGGCTGCACAGTTCAGATAGCTGCTCATTGTGCAAGCCCTTTCTCACCCTGCTGCATCGTCTCTCAAAGAAAGGGATATGGCACAACAACAACAACAACAAAGCATACATAGAAAGGTGAAAACCGAACTTGATTTTTTCTTTTTTAATAGTCTGACTCAGCTGGATGGCAGGATGACTTTTGGGAATGCCTTGACCCCTGGAGTCCTCCTATCCATACGTCCGTTGCACTCAGCCCCAGCTCATCCCAGATGTTTCAATTCCCAGAGGCCAAGTGATGCCATTTGGATATCTAGCTGCTTGAATCTTCTTTTTATGTTAATATAGTCAATCATTTACTTACTTCCACCTTATGAAAGTTTGCATCTGTCCCAAATTTGCCAGCTGCAGGTGGGAATGGATCTTCATACCTTTCCCCAGCTACCCTGCATTCTTCCTCCTCTCTAGGTACCATGCTGGACCACCTCTGCTTTTCCTCTCCTGAGAAGGAAAAATGCCTTTGACATAGGTGTGTAGGTACATTTCCACAACAGTTCTACAAGTTCCTCGGATGCTCCTAGTAAGTCCTTACTGAATCTGGAGGCCTTTGATCTGCTGTGCCTCTTAGTTCCAGGCTGCAAGAAACCTCCACTGTGAATAAGCACACTGAAGTGATTAGGTTTAGCTCAGTTAGTTAGCTAGTGTGGTGCTAATAATGCCAAGGTTGTGGGTTCGATCCCCGTATGGGGCACTCATTTGAGGGTTGGGCTGGATGATCTCCAAAGGTCCCTTCCAACCTTACCAATTCTATGATTCTATGAAATACAGTTCACTCTCAGCTCAGCTGTGCTAAGTGCAGCTTCCTGCCACCTACTGATGTTGTGCAAAGATGGCCAGCAGCTAACACCTGAACTTTTCCTGTTTGCTGCAAAGATTCTGTACTTGGTCTCTATCACAAGGAGCTCCTATGTAGAGAGGTTTTAGCACCTGGGGTACACAGGTGTCCTTTAGTACACAGCTGTTTCAGATGAAGAGCAGAGAGACTCCATGCCATGGCCAGGCTTCTGCTAAATACGGTTTCCCTTCAGTGCTGCTCCACCTGTTGTCAGCATGTCAGTTTCTCAAGTCACTCCTCAAGGGTCAGGGATCAGTGCTAGAAGAGAGTTAATCTAACTAGGATTTCAGCAGTATAGAGCATTTTTCCAAGCAGGGCATGTACGGGCTTGAGCCATCCCAGGGCTGTTTGCAGTCATGTCAAATGCAACACTGTGAGCTTTCTCTCTCCAGGTGGCTGGCAGGCATGGGAACATCTCAGCCCAGTACCCTCCCACACAAACACACACACATGGGGGCAGCAGTTCTGACTTCAGGTGCTTAACAAAAGCAATCTCAACTCTGCACACAGCCATCCACAAAGTTGGCAGCAAACACCACAGAACCCATGCTGGCACTGTACATCAGCAATAGCTCTGACAGCCTTACAGAGAGGGGCTGCTGCTGCTGGAGTAGAGACAGGTAGCTGGAGGTAAGTCACTACAGTTGTTCCTACACAGATCTGGGCGAATGGCCACTCTTTGAGTTTGGAAAGCCAGACTCAGGAGGTTTTTCCAGGCTTAAGTGAAAATTTTGAAAAAGCATAAGAAGAGAGCCTTTCCCAGGTCTCCAGATCTTTCTGTCACTGCTCCAGGGACCTGATAAACCTTTTTTTTTTTTACATATATATATAGCTTATTGTCTTACTGCAGCAATGTCACATGGGTGAGCCAGAGTATTTCATAACAGTGGGCCCTGGCTAGCTAATGACATCTTGGAAAAAACTTCTGAAGGCAAGACAGGCAATTACTCTCCCTTCACCTCACTGCAGGGAGGTTTCATTGCACCGTATCAGCTCTGTAAGTCCTCTGTAAGCTCCGTTACCTCTCCCTTCTCAACTTAACCCCTTACCAAAAATGCTGCTTGCAGCAACAGCTCCATGCCAGAGAAGGTAGTTTGCAGCAGAATGATACTTATCCTTCCAAACTAACTTGTCTCTCTTCCCATTACCAAATGTTTGCAGCCACTATAGTGCATAATCACCACTGGCATGATCACTGTCTGCTTTTGGAGTCCTTTCTTCCATTTCTCCCTCAAATCCAAAGATCATTTGCAGACTCCTTTCCCTATATCCATATCTCCTCTGCCCAAGAAGCTCCCCTGCCCATGCAAAGAATGCACCCAGTTCCATGACTAACACAACCTCTTCATCTGTGTGTTACACAGAATCTGTGTGGTACTGACAGTGAATTCACAGCTCTCTAAAGACAGGAAAACATTGTTTCCCCAGGGTGCTGGGGGATATGGAGTGCTTTTTGTCTGACAAGGCTCAGACAAAGTTTGGGCAGCATTTGAAAGCTTTAACAGAAGCCAGTGAGTTTTTGCTTTTTTAAAAAAGTTGAATGATGTATTCTGAGGCACAGGGAACCTGCCAAGCTGAACACATCTCATCTTCTTCAGCAAGACCAGAAACCCTACAAAATTCATCCCCCCCTTCCCACCATGGTATGACGCAGCCCGGACCATCAGGCACCTCTCACTGCGTGGTCGTTTTTGGCTCTCACACAGGCAAGGGTCAGCTGAGGCAACATCACAGGGCTGCCAGACACATCGCTGCATAGCTGCACCATAACAGCCAAGCTGAGCCGGGCAACCCTGCCACCTACTGGATCACAGCACCCGCTGAGTGGCTGAAAGTTGCCTGCAACATAGCATGAGGTAACAAGGAAGCTACAACAGTCACAGCTCAATAGCTGCAGAGGGGGATGCAATCTGCTTCCTTCAAGTCACCCACTGCTTAGAAAATTAGGCAAGCTGTTAAAGCTCATGTAGTATAGCACTAAGCAGGTAAAAAGGCTAATGGACAAAACCATTTGCTAAGAATGTGTTCACAAGGTCATTAGGTTGAATACTAATCAAAATTTTGAACATCAGATATATTGATAAAGCATTAGAATTACAATACTTCCCCCCCCCCCCAAAGTTAGAGGTGTGTGTTGAGGGGAATATCCAAGCCTAATATTATTAGGTAAAGCAAAGAGTGAAAAACTTGACAGTTCACAGGAGATTAAGTAACATAGTGTTACAAAAAAAACATTTGAAAGTGCTGTGGCAAATGGTTAGAATCCTTTCCCAGATGTCTTCTTACAGCAGTTTCAGAACATGCAGAGTTAAGCCAAGGGGTTTCACTACTTCATTTTCGTCTTACTGTATACAGTCCCCTTTCCACTCACTGCAATCCCACTGGATTAGCCATCCCTTTCATGATAGTCCTCTCATTAAGCTTCATTAGAGTATAAAGCTGAGATAATTTCTGTGCTCAAGGAAGTAGCTGTGCTCCTGCACTTACATCATTGGCCAGTCCTCTGTAAGACAGAAAGCTATGTAACTGGCCAGCAGAGAAAAACTTCTTGCTCTACTGGTTTGACAGCAAGACAGAGATCAGCCATTTCACATTCAAGTGAAAAAGGCTGCAATCATTACCTGAGGGGAGGATAACTTCTTCCTGGAGCTCCTACTCTCAGAAAGAACATTTTCATACATTGTTTCTTTTCTATCACATATACCAAGTTTCTCCCAAACATTCGAGTCACTTGACCATCTATCATTTCCTTTGTGGAGAGATCTAAGACAACACAGCTTAGTTCAGTTCTTGCAAAGAACAGGTCACCTCTGGTTCTCACCAGAGCTAAATCAGAGTTCTGTGCAAGAGATATGTCTTTCCTGCATTTTCCTGTGGCATGATAATGCCAGTCCCAATGTCATCTGAGCTGCAGATCTGTCTGGAGTACTCAGCAGGTGCATTTTTGCTTGCTAACTATCACCTATGTCAGAGCAGATACCCCCCCAATCAGAATTTAGTATGATTACTTGCACCTGCTCCATTTCATTCAAAATAATTGATATCTAGTCCTTGCTGAAATGTCATAATCCATATATCACCCAATAGATTAAAAAAAAATCAACCCAATCCCTGTCCTGATGTGGGATACTCCACTTCCAAGAGAAGTACTGCTTCTGAAGAAATGAGAAATTCTTATCATTGCTATACCTAAGATATGAACTGTTCTTTAATGGAGAGTGCTATTGTTCTTTAATTTGTGCCCCTGCACAAATTCAAACTGTGGCACAATTATTTGTTTTGAAGGGAATAAGCTTTTCAGTCTGGTCTTTCAAAAGAAAAATTACGTAATACATTTGGTTCTTGACTGCATGTTCTAGGAGGGTGAGATACCTCCAAGCTCTATGCCATCCTTAAGGAGCTACTCTTAAAAAGACCGCCTGCTTTCAAATAGAGCTAAGCAAGTATTTTGGTCACAGTATGTTTACATGACAATTCCCAGAACTGGAGGATTCCTGCAGGCAAAAAATGCTAAGACTTGCTGGGCTTCTCTTAAACACTTCTTTACACTCCAGTTTTAACGTAAGTTACTTCAACCCTTCTCATCCATTCCTATTTCTATCTGCAGTTACTTGCCTGGGCCTCTCAGAGCTGCTGCAGAGTTGACCTCTTACAGGGAAAAAAAAAAAAAAAAAAAAGAGAGCATTATGTCAAATTCAACAAGTAGGATTTCCACCATTAATTTCACTATTCCTCCTGTTCTAATAGGCCAGACCAGGATCTTACCTCAAGAGAAGTATTGTAAATTGCAATAGTATGCATCTTAGTAATTTCAAATACATATTAGTATACTTTCTTAAAAGAAGCTGTATTTTAGGGGCTTGTACTGAACTTCACCTTAAGTTTTCTCTAAAACTTTAATTTGGCCTTCCCTCCTTCCTTGCTCCCAACTAAAGAGTAAACAGGCCACTCAAACTGCTTTCAGAAGTAATGCTTGTTTCCAGATGAAAATGGTGCATTCTTGCTCCAACATCATATTCCCTCCCCAGATATTGACCCACTACTCCATTATGCTTAGTAATGCCACTGACTTGGGTGAGCAGTCTTTAATACACAGCTGCACTCCTCATTAAGTCATATAGCCAGCATTGCACAGGAAGCATTTTGCATGTTCTTTTCACTGTCAAAGCAAAATCCCTCCACCTGAGAAGGCTCTTAAGGGCTTATCCTCAGATGAAGTGGATAGTCAGCATCTCAGATTAGATAAATCTTATTTTTAAATAGTGTTTCTTATTCATACAGCAAGCTGTTTAAAGATCTTGTCTCTCTTGCAGACCAGGAAGCTTAGGCTTACTCACATGACAAGCCGTGAGTCACACACTAGCTCCATACCACAAAGGCTAGAGGCTCACCATTGTCCATGTCTGCAGATACAGCAGGAAGCTGTGCTTCCCTCATCTGTGATACTCAAGCAGCACAGCTCACCTTTAGCTGTAGCTAGTAGCTACAGCCTTGTTTCTTTATTCACTGAATACTTATCCTGGAGACTACACCCAAAACAGTATTAGTAACTGTGGAAAGAGTAGCTAAATGGCATGCAGAAGTAGGCAGGTCAGCAGTAATTTAAACAGCTTGATGCAAGTGTGGAGGACTAGAAAGCCCAGTTTACTGTCAAGCAGTGTCCAGAATAAGCTAACAAATCAATATTTATGTTTAGTTTGAGAGGAGAAGAAAAAAAATCAGTAAGCCGTCTTGGATTTAAGACAGAGCTTTACCTCTTTAATCATTTGTTCTAGTTTATTGACCAGAGAACAAAGCAGCCCATCTTAGAAACTAAATAGATTTTGCCATTAACAGAACCAGAAGGTATGCAAATGGCAAGGCAAAATTAAAAAAGTAGAAGCTCCAAGTCCTGCCTTATACTTCCTATATGATGTATATTATGTTCAGATGTTAAGGTAAGTCTTACCTTGAAGTCTCAACCCAAAGCTTAACAGCTGATTAAAGGCTAAAAAGATCACAAAACCCTTATCAGAGACCAGTCTTTTCTACAACTCCCAAGCTCACCTTTCAGCATCTGGAATTGAGACTGCTGCTCTTCAGAGGACAGTGACAGAGTATTTCTCCTAAAGCAATCACTGCTGTCCTATGCAACACTGCTTTCCATTCCTAACAATAGCTCAGTAATACAAAGGTTCTTGTGTCAAATACAATCTGATGTATCTAGACAGCACTCTGTTAGCAAGTTAAAAAAATATGTATATTACTACCACCAGCAACTTCAGTGATACTAAGGACTTGCTCAAAAGTCATTCAAACACTAGGCAATATCCAAAAGAGAATTTCCACTTTATTGTACTCATTTACATAGACCAGAAGGACAGTTTCCATGACTCATTCTAGATAGCTTGGTTAGATTTTCAGTAGAAAAGTTACAGGTTATAATTTAGCTGAAGCAGTCATGATCCCAGGTCTCCACTGTTGGAGATTAAACTAGACTTTTAATGGTCTCTTCCAGCTTCTCTTTATTGGCACCAGAGAACTCCTGCACCTGTAAAGAGAGTATGATTTTACAAAGTGCTGCATACAATGCTTCATAACATCTACTTGGAGATCATCCAGAAACATGTATCTGTTCAACTGTGCTTCACTAATCAGTTTATTCAGCCCTAGGTGAGTAGTAAGCTCATGTTTAAGAGCCATTTATCTCCCATTCAACTCAAAGACTGGGACAAGAGTCTATTCAAAAAAAAATCACTTCCAGATCACCATAGCTGGAGCCTCCTACATGCGTGGTAAGAGAGGGGGAAATAAACATAATAGATCTTGAGCCAATCATGTAACAGACTCAAAATGAAAGGACATTTGGAAGTCACCTCACAGCAGAAGTAACTCAAAGTTACCTCAGATTGCTCAGGACCCTTTCCAATCAAGTTTTGAAATGGCAACTGCCTCTTGGAATGACCTGTCTCACAGCTTGGCATCCACTTTTTATGTCCTTATTTCAACTTATACTGCAAGACAAAGGCAACTGTTGCCTCAAAACAAAACATGCCTGTCCTCTACTACCTACGAGGGCACAAGGTACAGAGAAGACACCACAGGCCTTAAAAATATTTAATATTCATGAGTCCAGAGGTTGCTCAGAATTAGGTGCTATACAACAAGGTCAAGAATACCAGTTTCATACATTGTCACACCTCAATTACAGTTTTTCTGATTGCATTATCTTTGCTGGAAGCAGATCTTTATTCCAAGAACATTATCATAGGTACATTATTAGTCATTATTTGGCCCTGTACTGACTTGAACTACAGCTCATGCAACATTTGACATCCACTTCTAAGGAAGCAATTCTGTTGCCTTCAGCCATGACACCTGCATCCAGGCAAATTTTGTTTTTACTTCAGAAAACCCTAAAGGTTTACACATTCAGTTTGGTTGGCAAATTAAGAGCCTCTGACATTTAGTTCAACAATCAGTCTTTACTCCAAGCAGACACTCAGTCCAAGTACCATGTACAAGCAGCCTACTACACTGTCAGTGTTCACCTCTAGTTAGAGCAGGCACAGAAGCTGTATCCAGACCTTAGAGACAGACAGGACCAGGACAGACAGGACTCCAGACTGCAGTGTCTGCTCATTTAGCTAGGATTCCACAGACATATGTGGTTAAATCTGCATGAATAGGAAATGCATCCAGAGGACAAACTGTAACCAAGACTGGTAAAACCAGAGTGCTAAGCACACAGCAGCAGGCTTGACCCAGATGTCTAACCCCAGTAATATCATGAAGCTCTGCCTATAAGACTGAGCTGTAACACTAGCTCACTCTGACTAAAGGAGTTTGACAGTCGACTTACTGATCCATGCTACATTTTCTGCAGTATGGAAGTGAACATGACTGCTCTTAGGAGGGCCCTATTGCCAGTTGTGCCTCTCATACACTGCCAAGAGAAAGCAGGCTGTGTGGTCTAAACCTCCCCATCTTCCCCTTCAGGTGCTTAATTTCATGCTTGCTCCAGAACAGAGATCCTCCCTGCCCAAAAAAGCAGGGCCTACCTTCTTTCCATTCTTGTAGAACTGGAATGTGGGCATGCACTTGACATCACAGTGTGCAGCAACATCCTGGAAGAGACAGAAGACAAATTCAGTTGAAAAGTCTTGAAGGCTGTTAAACTTATAACCCACTAGTTCCCTTTCAACTAGGCGACAACAATAATGGCTAAGCTGTGCTATTAAGCAAACAGAGCACCTCTGGCTGTTCACCCTGTATCAGAAAGCATCTCCTTGAAGGAAGTCTGCAAGATCCCTTCAGCATCTAATTCATACAATAGCTGAAATACATGTTTACTAGATCTGTAATCTAATGGTGGTCTGTTTTGATGCAGAGGTCTGGTGTTCCAATCACCATTTGTAAGGCTTAAGTTCTACAGCAACTCTTGTTTTTCAACCTGATATTGTTCAGGTACCTACCAGCTGCTAGAACTGCTATATAGCAGCCATTTTATTCAACTTAAAAATCAAGACGCAAAAGGGAGAAACAGGGACAAGTGCAGTAGGGAGACCAGTCTAAAATATTTAGACTGTTTTCTAATACAGTAGTTCTAGGGAAGATTTCATCAAGACAACTTAAGGCTTTAGAGACTGGAGTTCAAAACAGCAATGCTCAAGTTACCTAATGCATGCCACACAGACCAGTGTGCAGATACCACAGGGCAGTTTCTTCCCCAGGCTGTTGGCGGTGTCCACTAAATATTCATTCCTTTTCCAGTAAAGATAAGGAAAACCCTATCTCTATTTCTTAGAGGGTAAACAGTCTCTAGCTATGCTAGAGTCTCTGCCCTTGCAGAAACTAAGAAGTTTTCCCACTGTCACTTGTGTGGATCTTAACTGCCCTCCTTAAGCATTGCCCCATAACCATACCTGAGCATCATCCACATCAATTTCAATGAACACCACATCAGCAAACTTCTCACACAAACTCTAGAATAAAAGAGACAAGCTGTAGTTGCAGTGCTCCAGGAAAGCATTTCTTTAAGAGACATTTGTAGAAAGTATAAGGCTTTCTCATTCCCATGGTGATGTTTACCCTATTACCTTAAAGTACTGTTATGATCAGTGAATAGCTGCTTTAATTTTCTGCTTCAATGCCTGGAAGAGTCTGTTGAAATTCATGTCTTCAGCAAAGTAAAGGTTGTCACATGTTAAATGTGTTCCCCACTGGTAGAAAACCCTCAGCTATCCCAATACACAGGTGAAAAGAAGTTTAAATCTACTATATTTTTCAGCAGAACATAGGAAGATGCTACAGCACAAATCCCATCCTTTTCTAGGGGATGGCATTATTACTGGATGACAACCACTTATAGAGAGGATACAGTGTTAAAACAATGTTATCCCCAGTTTTAGTGTAGTACAACTTACCACAGGCCTTTAGAGGCTGAGTGAAGCAGAGTAAGCATTAGGGCAGCAGAAGTTAATTTGAGCTCCCACCCAAATCAAAACTTTGTCTCAGCCTATTCTACTCAGTCATGAAGTACACACATGTGATTTCTTTCAGAAAATTCAGTCATGATCATATGGCAAAAGGAAATCTCCATATGGTTGTCAAGTAGCACAAAAAACATTTGAGTATACTTTAATACAGTTGCCTGACAAAACAGTTTTATAAAGGCTACTTACATGGAAAAAAGGTTTGATCATTTTGCAGGGTCCACACCAGGTAGCAGAGAAATCAACAACTACAAGCTTCTCGCCAGCAGATTTCAGTTCTGTCTCAAATTCTGACTATAGATAAAAGAATTGAATACATTAAAGATTTATTAATCCTACAGCTAGCTTAGTCTCAGCCTTCACACACACTAACAATTCTGCTATCTTTTTAAACACCCCACTTATGTAATGATACAAATCTCAAAGTGCTTCAATGCAGACTGCCTTCATCATTATTACCAGTCAGTAAGTGTCTTCTAGCCAATTATTTAATTAGGAAAGACTAGTCTTCAAGCACTCCACCTCACTGAACAGTAGCATGATGAGATCAAGTTAGAAGTTTATCAAGCCTTTGATCTCAAATCCTGCTGCTCTGTATTACTCTGAATTTGACCATTATGTCTAATGTAGCAGCCTTCATACACTATTCCAGCTTGATGTCTTTTCCAAACAATACACAGTATAAAAAAAAATCATGTTTTATATTACCCTAAAATGTTTTCTAAAGCAACCACCTCTTAGGACAGGCACTTTATTTTACCAAGTGAATCTGAGTACAACTTTAGTAGACAACACAATACTACACATGGAATAGACAAGTGTTCTATGTACACACATCCATCACTTAACAGTATGACTAACTTGAAGGTCTAAATTAAGTCATACAAGTCATATCTAGACAACATTCTGATGTAGAGCTCCTTATATCTCATTAGTCACAGATTTTCAGTGGACACTTCAGCAGAACTGAAACACACTAAAATCAACAAGCATTTGTATTCTAGCAGAATGCAAATAAGTATCCAAATTAGCATTTTTTGCTGCTGCCTGAGATACTTATCAGCTATTTCCTGACAGTTTTTCCAAAGCAAGTACAACCAACTCAAATATTACTTAACTTAGTTTTCTTGTGGCAGTGTAGGCTCCAGGACAGCTGTTAATTTAAGCTCCATTTCAGATTACACACAGACAAGATAGCTGCTTTGCCCTCCTCAACTTCAGAGTTGAGCACTGGCGTTTTCTGTCAAAAATACTTTGCTGAAAGCTACAAAGTTACTGCCACACCTAAACAGTAGTAAGTTTTACAGTGCAGGAATTAACCAATTCCAGCTTCTGTTATTGGCCAAAGTAACTTGCAACCGGACTCTAGTAAGCTATTCTCCCCTTAAAGAATGCTACACAGGCAAGGAGCCAACAGTACATACAATCAATTTAGTCACAAGCAGGTTTAATAAATAAACAAAGAGTCCTCAGTGAGCACCAGTATTCTTCTGGATAAAGTTGTGTGATAGCTTTTGTATCTTGCTATAACTGTAAATACAACCTGCATTACACCTCTCCTGTAGATAAGATTTCCACCCCCCCAATGCAACCATCTTAAGTGCAATCTCTGTATGCTAATTAAGTTTTTCCAACCTTGCATCTTGGATAGTCAGTGTTTACTCTGCTGTAAGATCAGTAGCTAACTACTACATCACCTACTCTCCATCTACAAGACTGGGGAAAAACAAGTCTTCCCTTCAGCCTCTCCACATCTCCCATCATACTGGCATACTATGCATTCCTGCATCCCTGTCTGGGAAGTTCCCTATTCTTGCCAGTATAATTCAATATGCCAGTATGCAGGAATCCAAGCTGTTCCCTGCACCTCCTTGAGTCAAGCCTGACTCCAACACACCATCAAATCCCCAAATCCAGGGCAGCCTCTCATACCTCTGCATTCTAGCATTATCAGCTCTTCACTAGTGCTGTTTCCTGCACCTATCAATTAATTAGTCCTTTTCTTACTCTAAAATACTCTGTCAAGTTGCAAAACTACATTATCTTGTAAGAGAAAGTCCAGCCCTCTAATGCATTGCTGCTGTGGCCACATATCACAGGTTGCTACTGCACAAAATAAGGGAAGAGTGGGAGGACACAGTAACTGTAAGTTATCAAAAGCCACACACCAGAGACCAGGCCCCTGGCTGCTGCCTCTATTGATTTCTGTCAGGTGTTACCCTATGAGCCATCTCTAGTATCAGCTAAAACTGCTGGAGTAAGACTGAAGAGAAACACGGGGTTCAAAAGCTTAGTCTTGCTAGTTAGAGATACCATACTTCATGAAGGTCCCAGCACTTCTCCCTAAGAGCTTAATATTTCTGGAAACAGGAAGACAGAATTGGCAGAAGTATAAACTACTTGGCCCTTCTGGTTTACCAGAAAAAACTGTGGAAGCATGTGTGTGAATGGTCAAGTTTTCACATAGAAAACAAATCTTTGTTATCAAACTACACTCCACAAGCCCATTTAGTCACACAGCTCAAAGAACTCATAGCTCTGTTATTACTATTTCCTTCAAGTAGCATCTTATCAGGGGAGGCCTCTGGACAGTACTTTTTCAACAATTGTTGAAGCATCATTGATCATATGCAGGCTCTCATTTTGCATGTCCAGTCTTCCAGTATAACAGCAGATCCTGCATTCAGCAAATACATGGGTAGTAGACATCAATTTCTAAGGCCCAAGTAGGAGAAAACAGATGACAAAAGGCTTTGTGTAGAGGCAGATCTTCAGCACCAGGTAATACCTCAAAATGGAGGCTTCTGAACAAGGGCAATGGTGTAAGGAGTCCATTGCTCTACAGCAATAAATATCCAGGACAGTTTGAATCAACCATCTTGCTTGTAAACATGATTTCCAGCACACATTAATTCCAGCTCAAGGCAGCTTAATTCCATCAATCATAATCTGAGTCCTAACCTGACTAACACATCATTTTTAGTTTAACAATAGGGAGCTAGCAAAAAGACTGAAGGTTCAACTGATTGAACTGACAGCAGCAACTATTTCTGAAGTTGCATCTGAAGCCGCAGATTTGCAAGATCTTTGCCTCAAATAAGAGAAAAAAGTCAGTGTGAAGAACACTTCCAGGGCTCTTCTGGACTTCTGCAACACCAGCTATCAAAGGCATACAATTTCCATAACCTAATCATGTTAAAATTTATGCAAGTCATTCATACGTACATAACACACAGGCTTATAAAGAAGTCTGCAGAAGTATTGCTCCACTTGTCCATTAGTAGAAGCATGGGATGGCCTAGAAGCAGTACTAAATAAAACTAGTCATTCTTCAGGAATGAGTCAGTTTCTGAAGTCTAGTAGGAAACAGGTCACATTTAGTTAGCTGTCACGTTCTTTTAAAGAAGTCGCTCATAGAAGCTTTGACTTTAAGCAAAAGATCACATTTTTTCCCTTTCATCTTATCTGAGCAGAATACAAAGCTTTAAACAGCTTTAAAGAACAGAATTAATTCAGGAATTCCAGTTGCAGTGCACACGAACATGGAAGACTGTTGATGTTAACTACTTTTGGCCAGCATGTCTGTTCAGAGAAGCCACACATTCTCACCAGAAGAGAAACAAAACTGGGTAAGATAAGATGTTAACTACCGAAGATCCCTAGGTACATGCAGTACTTTACTCAATGCTCACAGAAGGGAGGATAGTGGAAAACTACTCCAGTTCTTTAAGTCAGGCCAAGCTGCACTCTTCCTCCTAAACCAGGTCTAGTCACTCTTTAGAAATATTCCATTCTTTATTAGAAACCTCAGTCCTTACTTAAAGGGTTAACCCTTTCTGCCCACCTGCAAACAGGGCATGGGGGACAGGGAGCAAACCAAGAGAAGGATTTTAGGCTGAACTCACATCATTCCATCTCCAGGAGCTACCATGTAAGGCATTTAGTTCACCTTAACTTTAGTGAGTTTTCCATCTTCACATGTACTCAAACTTTGGCCATAAGAATTAGCATGCTCTGGGTCAGACAAAGATGCCTCAGAGGTCCCCAGATGAAAAGCATGGCAGACTTCTTATATACAGGAAATTGCCTTCAGAAAAGCATAGCTTCAGAAGACACTCAAACTTGGATGCCATACCACACCACCTAGAGGCCTTCACAATCAGATGAAGCCGAGGTTTCAACCAAATTTCAAGTTCAAAAAGGCAAGTTATGCCCAATAAGATTTTTCCTAGAATAGGGAGCTCACATAAGTTTGCATGGAAGGCATTTTTGAAACAAAAATCATTGTATTTAGATGTTTCTAAGTTACAGCTAACAAATTCTTTTCTTGTCTGTCAGCTGCTGTACACAAGAGCATATAATATTTCATAATCAGTAAAGTGTTCTCTGTGTGTTAGGGCAGGCTCTACTACAATTCTGTATCTCAAAAACCACAGCTTTTATTCACAGGATCATCCAAACCGTGAGGCACCTGGTTAGTGTACAGAACAGATCAGACAGCACTAAAAGGAGATAAATATCTTTTATGATACTAACTCCTGTTATTTCAATATAGGAATGGGCTCTTAATAATTCTATTCAAGAAGACTGGATTGCAGTTCTCCATTAACTCCTATCCAGTACTAGGACAGGACTTCTTTACGTCCACCTCTTAAGGAAGCCACCTGGTCCTCTACCTGCTGGCAGGGTGTCAGACAAGCCGAGACTCCTACACGAGGGTTCTACAGTGCAGAAGCCCCCTGTGCAGCTCGTTAAGAGGAGAAGCATGACGCTCCGCGGAGACGTCCATGGGAGAAGAGCCATCACCTACCGCAGCCTGGAGACGCGCCGCTCCCTGCCCCCTCCACACACGCACACACCCGCTGAGCGTCAGAAGCCAGCGGAGCCGCTGGGCCGTTCAGCGACGGGTGACCAGCCGCCTTCCCCGGCCCTCCCTCGGGGACGCCTTCGGCCCCCCGCCCTGCCCTCGCCGCCCAGCAGGCGCGCCGCCGGGGCTGACCCCGGCAAGGGACAGCGGCTCTCCCCGCAGCGGGCCACGCCGGCCCGGCTGACCCCCTCCCCGCCCCGCCAGCCGCCCTGCACCCAGCTGCGGGGTGTGTGTGTGGGGGGGGGAGGGGAGAGAAGGAGGGAAGAAAGGAGCCACCCTCCCCCTCCCCACCCCCCTCCTAACGGACTCACCAGGCTGCCCACGATCTTCACCATGGCGACGGCGGCGAGCGAGGGGGAGGGGGGCGACGGCGGCGAAACGGAGAGAAGGGCTCCAGCGGCTTCGTCCCCACGCGCACGCGGCCGGCACGGCACGGCACTACGGTTACCACGGCACGCCCGGCACCTCCTCACCGCCTCAGGCCACCAAAGCGCTGTCCCGCCGCCGCCCCGGCCCCGCGCTTATATACCCGCCGGCGCGGCGCGCACCAACGCGCAGGCGCGCCAGCCGCCTCCCCCCTCCCCTCCCCCCCCTTCCACTACCCGTGGCGGCCGAGCCCCGCCCAGTGCGCGGCTCGGGTTCCCCGGGCGGGGTGACGTCACGGGGCGCGCGCAGGCCCGCGGCGCGCAGCGGCGAGCGCGGCCGGGCGGGCCGCGCGGGGCGGGGCCTGCCGGCCGTTGCGGGTGGGGCGCGGCCGGCCGTTGGTGCGCGCGCCGCCCGCGGGTGGGGGGGGCGGCGGGCGTCGCGGAGGCCTGAGTCACGGTGGCGTACGTGCAGAGGGCCGGGCTCGCAGCGCGCCTGGCCCCTGCGAGAAGGAAAGGCGGGGGGAAAAAGAACTCACAACCCCAAACCCGTGTGACTTCGGAAAAAGTGCTGTGTAACGATGAGCAGGAAGTATTTCGGAGGCGCCGTCCCTACCCAGACTCGTACGGATTCCCTCCGCCTCCTCCCCCTTCGCAGAGCCTCATTCTGTGCTGTGACGTTGAAATGTGCCTTACTGGAACTGGAGGAACTGGATCGGCCCATTAGGTGGAGAGGGCTCTGATTTTTGGGAAGTTAAAAGGCAGGAAAGAATCAGATCACGAAAAGCATTAAAGTTGTTTTCTCTTTTGGGAGGGCACTAAAAGTCAAGCAGGACAGCATTGCTTCATTTTGAGTTGCAGGCTTTTCACAGTACAGAAGTGTTCACTTACATAAGCTGTGCTTACCCTGTTGTCAGTACTAAAATACTAATAATCAACACTAGTGACACACCAGGCATCTTTAGTAGTTCCTTTCTTGGAAGGGGTTTGCCAGGATAGATCCTTTAAGCTTCAGAACCAAGTGGACTCTGTCATGAAAACTTTTTTTTGCATTTATTTCATGCTCAGTGTCTGTGTTGTGCTTCAGAGGGATCTTCCCTTTGCTCTGCTACATGCTGGAGGCTAGAGGGCTCGCCTAGGAGCTGAGGAGCTGGCGCCATTTGTATTTTCTTCCCTTGTCAAGAGGACAAATGTTCCTCTTCTAAGCTCTGATAATAATCTTTTTTTTTTTTTTTTTTTTTTTTTTTAACTAGATTGCCTTTCTATAGAAAAAATGACCCTGCCCAGTACCAGGATGCAAGTGGCCAAAATGGGGGTGAAACTACTCTGCTTTCCTTGTGCTGAGCTGGTAGTTTTTCATTTCTGAACATCAGATTGCTGAATACAGCTCTCTCTGCTTAGGACGCAGGAAAAGTGATGTTCAAGGGGATGGTTCACACTGGCAGAGTCACATTCCTTACCAGGGTGAGTGCTTGCATGAGCGCATGGTGCCTGTGGTGTTTCTGCAGGCTTTAGCACTGGAGTTAGCAGTCCATGAACAACTTGCTCAGGAATGCGACTGGGTGGAAAAGGGGAAGACTTAGGAGAAGTTCCTGCATAAAAAGATGCTTCTTCATCCAAAGGGGGGGAAAATGTTGGTTTGGATCCAGCCTCCCATCTCAGTAATATTTGGTATGCTTATTTGCATTGTGGACACTGAAAACCTGACAACAAATTTATATTGGGAATGATATTTTTTTTTTTAGGTTGGAAGTTTATTTAATGAGTGGCTTATTACGGAAGTACAACTGTGACCACCTCTCAGTTGTCTTTTCCAACACTCCTGTGCCACCCCCTTGTTTTTTTCCCCTGCATTTGGGCGCAGGTGCCTGCTCATACTGGCTCTTTCCGAGCCTGGCTATGCCTGCCCATGTGTGGCACTCATGAAGCTGCCCTGCTGCCCCTTTGCTGCAGGGCGCTCCCCGCTCTCTAGAAGGCTGCCAAAGGGGCCCCAGGCTGGGTGCATTTTTCCCTGTGCTCCTTTGCAGAATGCAGCTGCGGAGACTGTTTTACAAGCCCGCAGGTGAAAAGGGAACGCATTATCAGCCAAGGGCACTCTGCTTTATACCTGCTACCAGGTGGGATAAAACAAAGCAGGAACCTGGGCTGCCTTCAAAACACTCCCAAAACACCACAGTGCAGCAAGGCCTTGCGTGGCTCATGCAGAAGATAGGGCAGGAAAGGGAAGAAAGTACCGCTCCGCAATAAGAAATTCCTTAGTACTGCTTTCTGTGGACAAGCATGTGGAGAAGTTCAGTGTGAGTTCCTTCGGAGCAGTGCAGTGTTTCAGTGCACCCCCACACGTAGTCACCATCTGTTGCCGTTGGGCCCTTTAGCATGCTTAAGAGTCAAATACAAGCTTAAGTGTACAGCAGTTTGAAATCTAAAGTGTTGTTATATGAAAGTTTAAAATAACTGGAATGTAATATAGTTTATAGTTTTTTGACTGTTAGAGAAGTGTTCATTAGTTAATATCACGAGAATACATAAAAAATAGGAATCAGAGGGATGTGGAGCCTCTTGCTGGAAGAAAAACCCAGAAAACACACTCTGTTTTCCTATTATTATTTTTAATTATGGAATATCTCGTCGTGTAGTTAAACAGTCTTGAAGCTGTCCCTCACACACAATCACTGAATTGTGTGGGCCTTTACTTTCTCATGAGGCCTCCCTCCTGCCCAGCTTCCTCAAAGCAGTAAATTCAACATGCTGTTTGTCCCCCAGGCACTGAAGAGGAAACATAGCCATTAAAAACACTCAAGTCCACTGTGGGCAAATTTTGTGCTTCACAGGCCAGTTTATGGCATGTCATATAAAATTGGTAGCTGACAGAACACTCTCAGCCAGAAACTGTAAGTGCAGAAGAGAGCCAGGAAGCTTTTTTAAAGACTCATCTTCAGGAACATTGTAGTAGTAAGGAACAGGTAGTTCCTTAAAGTCAGTGAATGTGGCTTAAAAAGGACAGAGTAAAAATGCAACAGAACTTCGAAAAGCAAGCCTTAGAAAGTTTCACTTGCAAAAGCTTTTGAAACATTGGTTAACACTCATGACACCCCTGCATTACAGGAATGAATTACTGCATTTACATGATGTGTGGAAAGACTGGGAGAAAAAGTTGGTGTGTCTAAATTTAGGAACCTTCAAGTGAATTAATCAGCTTCACTTAGAAGTGGCCAAATAAAAAGGGATGTGTTTTCAGAGAACCCATGCACCCCATGGCCCTCACAAACATCAAGGTGGGAATTCAGTAAGAATTTGACTTCTTTTGGTCATCTAACAAACTTTAAAACTTCCATGAGAGAAGCCTGTATTTTTAAAGTATGCCTGTATTAATTTCTGTCATTTATAATACTCATCAGAAGTGGCAAAGGGAGCCTGCTGTTAACTTCATTAAGGTCAGGATCAAACCCTTGGGAGTTTTGGGCGTGTAGACAGGCAACAGACATTGCAACTGTAACTGTAACTGTAACTGCAAATGAAAATCATACCTAACTCCAGATAGTGCTCACCCCTCCATGCACCAGCAAAACAGTGTAGGGAGACATTCCACTCAAACTACAAAGCCTGATACCAAGGCTCTGACAGACAAAATGTAGTAAAATATGCTAAGGCATCTTCCTGCCTGCTGTGAAAGAAGATTCTGGCAGGATGGCAAAGCGGGTGGAAAGGTGTGCAGGCAGTGGCTCCAGCAGCTGTGCTTTGCTGGCTGACAGCTTTCTGTGAGCCGCCAGGGAAGGCAGGTTTGCGAGAAACAGGGTAGCCTTCCAGAGGCACTGCAGAGATACATTAGCTCAGCTTACTTTCTGGAGGCAGCAGTAATATTTGGCAGACCAATCAGTTGGATACATCTTAAATCATGGCATCCATTTGCACTCATGGCCCAGAGCTGGGGCCAATGCTCCAAGTGTGATGGTCTGGCAGCCCCACTTAGGCGCCTGCTGGCAATGTCTGCCCCTAAGTAGCCTTCTCGCTAGACTTGTTTGTCTGGCAGTTAAGGATAAGCAAACTTGATGGGCTCTGGAGATGTGAATCAGCTCTCTAAGAGTTTTTCTCTGAATCATCTTTTTTTTTTTTTTTTTTTTTTTTTTTCCCTTTTTTTTCCTGCTTGGTGACCTAATTAATGTTCTTGGCAGGATAAAATGCCATCCTGTTCAGAGACACTATGTGGGGCTGAGGGTCTGCAACCAGATGTGCTGTCTGTGGCATTGCAAAGTGCTCATGAACAGAAAGCCAGCCCTTGCAGTGCAGGCTTTGGGGTCTGAGTGTGCAGTAGTCACTCATATCTCGTTTCTTCATAAGCATGTGACAGAAAGTATGGAAACCAATACTGAAAAGAAAAAAGCAGAGGGTGGATACCCAGATCCAGCAGCTTGTGTTAACTTCTCACAGTTTCATCCAGTTCTTATGAGCATATCTTAAACAAACTATCATATAGCTATACAAATGTGTGATGCAGTAAAGGGAAAGTTGTGGGACAAATGTTACTGTAGCCATGCCACAGATGGTCAGGCATGTTCAGCATTAAGCAATGGTGCAAACGGTTGCAGAAATAAGGAAGCTGCTAGAGGGAGTAACTGCAGTAAGAGCCTCATCAGATTTTGTCTTTGGAAGGCCAGATTATTTGCTGGTGCTTTATAATAAAAATTAGCACTGTTCCATCTAGCTCTGACATTGTAACAAAGCAGCAGCCTCTAAGTGTAGTTTTCTCTTTTCTTCTAGGCTGCTCTTCTGGAAGATTTTGCTTTTATAAATGGCCTATTAAAGGTGTAATAATTAATTAATTGATTAATTAAGGTGTAATTAATAATTAGATAGGTGTGCTGGGTGTTGTGCCAGGATAAGTCTCAAAGTAAACACACCTCTCTCCTAGGATCACATAATAGCAATGCAATTACCCAAACATGATTTCTTTGGCACATTTGGCATAGCATTTCCAGTGGTGGCTGCTTAAAAAATGAGAGGGGAAACTGAGGATAAATTTGAGAACAAGAATCTCAGACACAGTTCATATCCCCTTACCAATGTCTTGTTATGGAATATTGGTTAACCAAGAATTTCCTCCTGAGGGCCAAGAAAAAATGCATGTTACCACCCTCATACTCATTATTGCTCCATTTTAAATAGTACTTTGGAGAAGGGAGTCTCAAAATATTTCAGAGCGGATGAAGCTGGTGCTTTACCAGATGGCTTTTGGGCTTCATATTAAGAGAGACCTGTTTCTTTCTTTTCCAGCTGTGCTCAGGAATCTCCAGAAATTACGTTAGTGCTGGCATAATGTTTGCAAATGTGAGAACACTTGTCTGTGCTCTCCTGTATCAAGTGCCCTCAGATCTCAGGCTGAATGTGACTGTCCAAGTGCCAAGTATTATTCAAGCACTTCAGTCTGTGCCTGAGCTTTTAACTCCATGCTTACAACCTCTATCCATCCTCAAGGAAGAGGGAGAGATGGAGCAGGCACATCTGCATGTTTCCTAATGGAGCCTGCCGAATCTGTCTGTGCCTCATGCCCCTCACTGTGAAATGGTAACAAGACCATGCAGGCACTGAGGAAGTTAAACACCTAACAATTTCACAAGGTGCTCATACCAGAGGGATGCAATGGCCAATGAAATGCCAAGCATATAGAAGAATAACTGAAATCAGCCCTGAGCACTACCCTACTTGCAATGTAGCCTGGTGCATAGGGACTTGTTTCAAGTTGCCAGCTCAGTCCTTGGAGCAATCAGGCATGGCTTCGTGAAGTGCCATGCTGATGATCAGTTTGCTGTGGAGGAAAAAAGAAATTTGAGGCCTAGGAAAGGCATGAAGTCAGGCATTTATTTCTGCCCTTGCTTTGTTTGCCCAGGGTGTCTGCAGGGCAGTACATCAGGGTTTGATTAAGAAATTCTTCTAGAAAGCAGACAATGAGAGCTTTTCTCCTTCTTTGAGTGGTTCATATCATCAGTTTTGTGTCCAGAAAAGTATAAGAACTCTTTTTACCTGATCATAGTTTCAAACAAGTGTGAGCATGTCAGCACAACTTGTTGGTGCCCATGTGGAGATGTCTTTGAGGAAGCAAGTAATGTGCAGTCCTTCAGGAAGAAGTCTCATTCCCAGTAAGTGCCTAGGTTATGTGTACAGAGCAAGAAAGCAGACTGGCATGGGTGTGGCTTTTAGGGAATTAGCTTAGCATTTCTGATTCAGAATTTGACCCTTTTGTCCAAAATAAAACAAATCCCTGGAAATAACAAATATCTGGTCTTAGTCATGCAGCTGTGTTCTCAGGAAATAACATCCTTGAATTGGTATTACTCAGTTATGGCAGCAGAATCTACCAAGTCTCGTTTGTTTTCTCTGTCCTAAATACAAGTACTGTGAATAAAGTAGACTGGGTTCAGTGATACCCCAGCTCTCCTTGATGTATTGTCAATGAAGTAATATTCATGTCTTTTAAAAGCAGTGCAAAATCAAGCCTAGATGCTTTGTAAAGCCATGTAGAGAAGCTTCAAGCTGTAATTATGCTTACCCACTTTTTAAAAGCTCATTTAACTGACAGAAAAAATCCATACACATTGGAGGTGGGCTTATGTGGTTTCACTAAGAGTTTCCTTCCACTATTGCCAGTCAGGTGACCTAGTATCAAGCCTAAGTCTGATCTGCAGAGTGAAGACTTACTTGTTTAATGCCTTTTGGCAGCCTGCTGAGGCAGAATACCCTATGCTGTTTGCAGGAAGTAGCATTTGAGAAGTAGTGTGAGGAAGATGAAGGTTCAGTTATTATTTTTGCTTTGCATCATATTCAAATTAGAAGCTAGTCAGAGTGAAAGACTTTGCTTTGATGTTTCCATCTCTTTTGGAACAACCCTTTTGCTTTGTTTCTCTCTCTCTCTCTCTCTCTCTTTTCAAGCTTCTTTTTTCTTTGTTTTTTCTTCATTCTTGACTTCTCCTAGGTTTTGATCCCTCTCCTCATCATGCTCTGTTTCTGTTTGGCTGGAAATATTTGCAGAGTTTAAAAAAGCGTTTTCCACTTCTGTGTAGTTCAGAATTTGCTTAACCCAGCTCTACCTACCTGCAGGACTGGAAGGGTAAGAGGCTTCCAGGTATTTCTTTTGCATAAGTTACAGAGCTATCCAGAGACTTTGCCCTTCAGCAATGACATATGTGCCAGGGCTGATTTAATAGTACTTGATGCTGTTCTTATACTGAGGCCAGAACAGTTGTCTAAGACCTTCCAAGGACTGTATATTGGTTCACATACTGTCCTTCCAGAGCTGCACATTTCCCAGGTCGCCACAAAGATAAATTAGGCTACATTGTCCCTAAGTTGAGGGCTGGTTCATTGTTCTACATGGTGGGTGGCAGCCTTAACAAAACCAAACCAAATCAAAACCAAAACAGAACAGTTGCTCAGCATTGCATCATATTACTAGCTTGTGGATGTGATATCTTTCTTAGGACCTCCATACCTCTGCTCTTACTTTGGTGCTTCAGTTGGGACCCTCCCAACTAGCTAGACTGAGATTTTAACAGATGCAGCTAAGAGCTGGCAGCAGTGGAGAAGAAAAGTGGTGAGAAAGAGAGTGGCAAGCTGCTTATGGGCCTCCTTTCCTGGGATGTCTCAGGGCCTCCGCCTTGCTTTAGCTGGAAAGGAAGGCAGGCGAAGTTGAAGGCAGTCCAGCCTTCCAGTAAGGTGAACCTCAGAGCACTATGGATTGCCGCAATGTTTTCTCTACTTACATCCTCAGTTGTCCCCATGCCAGTGGAGATGAAAGAACTTTTGAAATGCAGGTGTATATTTGCTTCTACAGTGCATAAAATACTAGCCTCTCATTTGCTCCTCTGGAAATGGGGTTGCTCCAGCTCTTGACAAGCTAAAATCTGGCTCAGGTTTTGTGAGGACATGGAGCTAAGTTTTAAAAAACATTGTGATTTCATAGAGGCTCACAAACAGAAATATAATCCTCACTGAAGTGAGATGTGCACAAGCTCCCGTGTCCAAAAATAGGCATGCAATTGCATTTATTTATGTGAACAGGTGATCATTAAAAGCCTATATTTACACTGCACCTCCAGCTGACAATTTTCAAAGCGATTGTATTTCTCGGTATGTAAAATATGCAGTGTCCAAATGAAGAAGTCTCACATGACCAATTTTAGAGTGAAGAAATGGTTAGGAAGATGGTCACCACATCCTAGAAAAATTGGGATCCTTACTATATCTGTAATTCAGCATTTGAAAGCTAGGCCATCCAAAATCGGTATCCAGATCAAAATAAATTGAGGGCTCATCTTTTGCTGAGATGCTCTAAAGCAGACAGGAAAAAAACAACACCAGCTGGCTGCCTCACAAAACATTTACCTGCTCATTTACCTCTTCCATGTGCTCAGATGTGGCAGTGATTCATGCCGTTACAAGAAAGCCTGAGGAACAGTAACAACAAGAGCCTCAGACTGCAAAGGCTCCACTCTAGCCCACCTTATCAGTGGCTGGTCTTTGCAACCCATTGTTGAATCTGGGCTGAAGACATGCTGTGCAGAGCTCATAAATGGTGTCACATCCACATTTGTGTATGCTTTGCAGGATGCCTTCCTACTGTCCTTCCTACTTTGAGTGAATGCCAAAATCTTAGAGGTCTTGGTGTGATCCTTCAGCTTTTATGTATTGCAGTGGGCAGTACCTTAGTGGCTGTGGTGCAACAACAGATTTACATACTGAGGTTTTTACCTTCTTGAATCAACATCAAACTGGTTAGGAATGTATGACAGAGAAAATATTATCTATTTCATAAGGCTTTCACAGCTGCTTGGCCACTGCATATGTGAAGCTCATAGGTCCATTCATGTGGCTGGGAAAACCGCCAACGAGGGTAGATGATGCCTGGCCCCATGGACTACACAAATGCTCTGTGAAAGGCTTCAGAGGCCCCTCAGCACAGACATCTTATCTTCAGACATAGAGGAGCAAAAGGAGCCTTTTTCTACACAGTAGGCAGGGCATGAGAAGAAGACTTGGCTTTCTTTGCTGTATGTGGACTTGTGTGGCCCAGGTCATCACTATTTACTGGGAGAGTTTGAATAGCTACAACAGTACCTAAACAAAAGAGGCAGCATTGGGTCACACACCAGCTTCCCTGTGAAATCAGTGCAGATTTCAGCCTTTGACTCATGGAGGCTTTAAGCTACTTGACTATGCCACCTGCACTCAAGCTATGATATGCTTATGAGCATCTCAGTTGCTGAAATTTTAGGCTGCTTAGGAACCTTCCTTTCCAACAAAGGAAGAAAGAGGAACTTCTTTTTCCTCCAGTATGAGTCTCATCTTCTTCATATAAATGCTGTATTCCTCCACAGATCTGGGGATGAGCTAGAGCTGGTGCACAAAAGCAAGGATATTCTGCCTTTCATTTTCTGCAGTTCAGAATGAATCATATACCTAACAGAAAATATTCCTAATAGGAAATACCTGAAGTGGAAGAATATAGAATCTTTTGCCTCTGAGTTAGCAGTTCAAGTCTATTCCTCAGCAGCAACAGCTGAAAGGATATACTGAGGCCTCAGTCTCTTGATGTTGTGCTTTTCCACTGACCAGAGGGAGAAGGAGTCCCCAGGGATTGTGAGCAGATTTCACATGTGGACTGATTTTGCTGCAGGGGCCAAGATCCCACTGGGAAGCTCTTCCTCATCCCAAACTGCTATAGCTTCTCTAGTGCACCTAAAAAGATGAACACATAGACAGTTCTTTCATTTTCTGCAAATGCTGCTACACTTTCAGAAAAGTGAACATCACTGCACAGTGCTATCATATTGACTCACTGACTTGTTGAAGGCCAAAGGACCTAGTAAAGATAAATGGCAGAAAGGTGTAGTTTTTGCTTTCACTTTCTGTACCGCATATTTAAGCCTTACTAATGTGCTCTGTCATATCATAGAGGATATACAAAGCAGCCTGCGCAGATCTAGAAACATCAATATGCACTAAATGATCTGCATGCATGGTTAAAGTTTGACAACTAATGAATAAGAACCAAACAATTCCAGTTTATTGCAGTGCAATTTCTTGTCCTGGTAACACTTGAATAACTTCTGAGAACTTTCTGAGAACTATGATATTTATTAACAGGTTACTGGCATCATTGTTTTGATCTGAGATGCTTATAGCTTGAGAGAAAATTACTATTACAAAAGTAAAGAATTGAACCAATACCTTGATTCATGTATCCTTCTGCAAGGTTAGGAATCATTTTGTGCCACTATCACCACAAGTTTTATGTCAGTGTTTAATTTTAGTGATTAGTTCTGCAGTTAAGATATCTGCAGAAACAGTAATGAGACACGTGGCAAATGTCTGGCAAGTTCACGTGTTGACTTAGACTTTGAATATGGTTAGCTATTTTCTGAGGAGTGCTTTTCCTGTCGGTGTCTCAGCATTGGACCCGCAGAGTGCTAAATGCAGAGAAAGATGAGGCATCCTCTGCTCTAAAAAGAGTCCCCATATATTCATGGCCTGGTTGAGGTTCTATAAAACTCTGTCTGAATCATGATAGTTTTTAGATTTGGAGGTTCTTTTCAGCTTTGATCCAAATATGAGTTGTAAGCTTGAATTTAACTAAGCAGGCTAGCAGGTGCCCTTAACCAGCATTAGTATAACATAGCTTCAGTTTGGCAGTCATGCTTGCAAGAAGAGTGAACACCTTTCTTCCTAGTTTTAAACTTGTTAGGATCCTGTTTGTGTGTCATTTTTTCTAATACAATCACAGTCCTAGCTTATTGCCAGCAGTTTCAAAGCACACAAACCTAGCAATACAAAAACTGGTAGAAATGCAAAGATTCATTCTCCTTTTTTACTTAAGAACTAAAAAGAAAAAAAAAAAAGCTACAGACAGGAAATAATGGGAGTTGGTGATGCAATGTAAAGAAAGGAAGTTCAACGTCTATGATATGGTCGCATGCTCTAATTTCAACATTAGTGATAGACATTGCAAAATCGTAGAAGAATCAGAGCCCATATACTAAATTGGTCTTGAAAGGCACATATTTCTGCATCTTTGAAGCTCTAAACTAGATCTTTCATGTTTGAATTCTTAAACAGTTTTAGATTATCATTACTCTCACTCATCAAAGAAAAGATGTACTTAATTCTGTGAAAATCATTTCCGTCTTCTGTCTGAGCTGACATTATTATCAAACAGCATGCAAACCACATGTACATGCTACACACAAGGTTCCTAATATGGTCATGTGAAGGTCTGGCGATCCAACCAGACCTTTGTGTTATACGTATGCAGAACAGGGCTGTTGTATAATTTCTCCAGTAGTCATCCCAAAGAATTTTTAGAAAAGCATGTCTTGTCCTTGGTGTATGGTAGAGTCATGCTTGCAAAGTATGGGTCTCTTTCATCTCTTTCATGCTGAAAATATTTGAGATATGAGCCTGGGAATGGAAGCAGCTAGAATCTGCCTCAGAGTAGGGATGATTTGACTTCAGATTTTGTGGGAAAACAAATTTTAAAAGGGAAATCTCCAGGTAAATCTGTACCTTGCTGCCATTGACGCATAAAATTGGCAAGATAGTGGAGAGAAGAACCCCAAATGTAACATCAAGTGAGACCAATTTGCTTGTCACATAGTACTAACAACAACCTCCTGTTGGGAACTAGCACTGGGAGTTAAAATTTCAAACCTGTTTCAATGAGGAAGCTGGTGCCAAGGAAATTCCTCCCACCCCATTGAGGAGAAGGGGAGTGCAGCAAGGAGGGAGAAGCTGGAGAAGAGGAGAGCTGCCTAGTATCCCCTTTCTGTGGAAAATTTCTTGTCTCATTAATCCTTGAGTGGCTTTTGATTTCATTGATGCCCTGGAACATCAGAAGATTAATTAAGAATTTCTTTCCTCTTGCCCCTGGTTTAATGAATAGTCCCTAAAGATGGAAAGCCTTTTTAAAAGTGCCCCATCCCTCAAGTTAAACTCCAAGGGTGAGGTCTCTCCACCCCCCCCCCCCAAAAAAAAAAAAAAAAAAAAAAAAAGGAAAGAAAAAGAAAACTCTGGTTTTCACAGGAACTCACTTCTATCAGCATTCAAATAAATGGCCCAGTTTTCAGCAACAGCCTGTGACAGAGAGAGCTCATTACTAACGTTGAAGCAGATTGTTTTTTGCATAGGAGGGGAGGGAAGAAACAAAAGAAACAGGGCCAGTGGGAAGAGAGAGTTTTAGAAGAGCATATATAGATCTTTTATTTATTTATTTATTTAATTAATTTTCAGTTGCCCATAGCAGTGTGAATGCTTTAAAAGATTTATTTGCAAACAAATAGAAGAGTCAAGCTGCCTGAGTTTTCTCAGACTGCAATTTGATTTTTGTGTGTGTATATTTACAGGATGACATTCCCTGAGGGTTGCATGCTCAGGCTCTGATTCTGCTGGTCACAATAGTGTGTACAAGATTTGCACTGCAAGATCAATTATCAAAGAAGCCAAAATAGAAGACCCAAACTGAGGGCACCCACATCTGAGCTATTACACATCCAGTGTAAAAAAATGACTCTTATGATTCCAATATCAGTAAAGCACTTGGAAATATTTCTAGTGTTCCGTGATCTTTTCATCAGTCCTCCTCACTAAAGGGCAGTTAGTGCATGTTGAAAACAAAGCTGGTGCTTCCAAAAGGAGGTTTGGCCATAATTTCATTGATTGATTCCTAGCCTTGTGTTTTTATGAAAGGATTAGGAGGCAAAGGCTACTGAATTATACTCTGAGTTTTTTTTCTTGTACCTCTTCTTTTATCTTGGCTGGCTCACATTATTTTGGCTGCTGTGTGGAATGAAAACTAGATGATGTACCTTGCCGTAGGCTGAAAGGTGCCAAGCACCTTTCACATATTCAGGGCTCTCATTGCTGCAATCCTGATGAGACACAATGCAAAACTATCTAAGACCCTATAAAAACATCTCAATCTCCATGCTCTTTTTACATGAATTAATCCCCCAAACCTACTAAGGCCTTAACATAGTATCTCAGACCTTCAGAAGAAAAAACGATGGGGAGTGGTCTTCTCCAAAGATGGGTAAGAAAAATCTCATTCTGATGTCTTTGTCTACTTGCTTGTATAATTAAAGACTAATCAGCCTCGGAGGAGGACATCTCTAGATTATGCATAAGCTCTGATGTAAACTCTGAGATTCTGTTTAACATTCACCCAAGAGTTAGCTTTCCTTATCACCCAGCGTCTGTCTTTTTGGGACTCTCAGAACTGGTATGCTTGCAAGAAAGCTTGAGCTGAATGCATTCTGCCAAGAGAGCCAGATGCAGGTCTTACACCACTCAGCTGCTGCCACTAAGAAAGAGCCAAGCTTTTGCTCAGCTACTGCTCTGTGTTTTGGAGAGTGCTCGTGAAAGGCAGTGCCTTGTCCCTGCTTTTATATCTCCATGGTATTTTTTTAGTGATGGCTATCAGAGAAAGTGGCTGCCTCCCAGACATCCTTTTGAAATCAGTTGTCATGGTATTGCAAGAATCACTCAGTGAAAAGCCTAAATCCTGCCTATGTGTAAGTCCTGCATATGTGAAATATGAATGAGAAAGGAGTAATGCTGTGGGGGAGCAGTACAAAAAATGCTCTTGCAGAATGAAACCCACCTCTCTCTAATACCTTTGAGTCCTTTTGTGTTTACAGCAGATGCCAGGATAAAAATCGCAGTGTGCAGTGCACACCAGGTTATATCTCGAGAAGATGTCTTGCAAAATGCCATTGTGGATCATTCTTTGTGTTTCAGATAATTGAATTAGCAGGTGAATGGAGAACTTAAGGCTCCAACTACTACTGACATGGATAGGAATAAGCACCTGCTAAACAAAAGGATTATGAAAGATCACTGTAAAACATACTTTGGAGAAAGCACTACAACTTCCTCCTGCCAATATGAAATGTATCCACTTGTAATTTTTTACAGTGTATTTCCTCATGTTCTTAACAACCTTGCTCTTTTCCTAATTTCATCTGGCTGTTTTACTTGTTTGGCACAATTAGATTTGTCAGCTGTGAGAAACAACCACTTTGTGAAAGTAGAGAAGTACCCTGCTAGAAACTAAGCTAGAAATTTTAACAGCAAGAAAATGTCGGAGCTTTAAGACAAGACAACACAAGGAATGCCCAGATAATTCTACATTCATTTCCTGGCAGCTAGCCAGAAATCCCGTTTTTAATACCAAAATGTTACAGACTTTATTTCCTTTGGATATACAGTGCTTAGCTGTCCTTATCAGCTGGCATGGATCTACTAACTTAAATGGAACTGCATCATACTCCAGAAACTAAGGATCATTACTTGAAAATGAAAGGAAAAGGTGTATTTTATAATTGGTGTGTTAATATTATGTTTAATTGCTGTTTACTTTGTTACCACTGGGAAAAAAGGGGACAAAGATTGACAAAAATGTTACAAGTGCACATCTGAAAACCCCTTTATTATGGATATCTGTATCAGAAACGATAGGTCATACGTAGTAGGATGTAACTTCGATGTAACTCACAGCAATATTAAACAAAACGAACTGTAATAAATGCCCAGGATGTATTTCCAACAAAGTAGAACCTGTTTTTCAGGATGTTTAGTGCTGGACTCAAATCTTAATATATGTGAGGTTTTGTTTTGAAGAATGAAACTAGGAGCAATTTGATTTCCATTTCATTTTATTCCAAAGATCAGTCACTGAAGAACAGACTGTGACTTTAGGAAGGGAAAATTACCCCACAGAGTTCTTTATTCATCCCATTCAAATATACTCTATGCAACTATTTGCTGAATGTCACATGTAGAAATTAGTTTGTGTATTCATCTGACTTGGTACCTGCAGTCACTGGTAGTCAATGGGACTGCTTTGCTTGAATGAGATAGTGATATTTTAAATTCTTGCAGTCTGGGGAAGGGCTTAGTAGTTTTTCATCCTTGATATCTAATTTTGTGGAACATTATAAATAAAGATGACTCAGCACCTGCTTTCCATCACTTATCATTGCCAAATTGACTTCAAATTAGAGAACATCATGGTGCCCATTCCTTTTGGAGTAAATAGAATAAATGTGTTTGCTACAATGACAGTAATAAGCCTGGCACTTGTCAGCATTATGTCTGTAGTACGGAAGCTGTGTTATTCTATCTTTGAACCATGTTTTCAGTACGTAGTCTCACAGGCAAAGAAGATCTGCAGGATCTCTTCGAATAAGCTGCATTTGGACAGATTCACTGCAGTTAACTGCAGTGCTTCTAAACCAACAGCTTCTCCTAAAGCAATTTTCTTGCTTTTGGCTGAGCGCTGAAATCTATTTGCACACTAAGAGAAATAAGATCATGGTGGGTTACTGCTAAAGCTAACTAGTGAGACAGAGTCAGGAAGCTTCTTTAGACACTGCTAGTGTTGTGCTTGCTACAGACAGGGGATCATTTCAGCTCTGTGGCACTGACAGCACTGGTTTCCTTCATGAGCAGTACACTCAAATCCATACAAACGCTTTTTGCCCAGGAGGAGAAGAGAGGAATGTCTTGGAGCAAAACTCGCTGAGCTTTACGGAATTTCAGAATTTGCTCCTGAATTCAAATGCTGTATTTTGCCATGCATTTTCATTTAGCTGACCTGAAGCCCCCGTACTGGCTTTGCCTAAACTGAATGCTCAGAGAATATATAGAGTTTGCTCTGAAACTGGAGAAGTCACCTGTGAGCAAGACCTGCGTGCTGAGGATCAGCTCAGATGGGGGCAGCTTCCACAGCTGGCAGCATGAGCAATAACTCTGGCTATGGCCCTTTTCCCAGCTTAGCTGCCTTGGCCTCACTTGGGCTGCTACATCCCTGCTGTCTGTGGAATGATCCAAAACTTGTTGCATCGTCTGTCCTTGATCACACGCCAGAGTGGTCCAGGCAACTAGGGTTATTATCTGGGGCAAAAGCTTGTTACAGCTGGCTAGAGTCCCTGTCCTGCCTCGTTTCCAGAGCTAGACTCAGGGCCCTCTCAGTGCAGGGCAGGTGGAAGGGCAGTAAGGAAAGGCATTTACCCAATCACCTTTCTCTTCTACTGCTTTAAAGACTACACAGGAGCCCCAAGCTCTTGCTTTACATGACTGGCAGCAAAAGAGCAGCAACAGCATGGAAGTCTTGCATTTTTGAGTCCCCATATCTCCCAAGAATCAAAGATTTCCCAAGAAATGAAGCTCCCTCCAGCTGATCCCTCCACTTACCTGTTGCTTATTGTATGATAACAGATCTCCTCAGTCTAATTAAGCAGTTGCTGAGCAACAGTTGAACATGATGTGGTGCAGCACCATCCATGGGGAGCTGCTTAGATCAGAAGGTGCTGCAGAGGGCCTGAGTTTTCCATCTTGAGCACTTTGCCTTTTGCAGATGCCTTGCAAAGTCTCCACCAACAGTGACCTTGCTTGCAGCATCACAGAGTGCTATGCCCAGAGTGTGGGGCTGTCAAATTCCTGGGAGAAAAGGTACTGGAGGCTGGGGCAGTTCCCAAGCATAACTCAAAAAATGTGCAGAAGACATGTTTCTTTTCAATCTCTGCATTATTTGTTTAAAAGGTTGCGAGAAGGGTGCCTTTTCTTTCCTCAGATTAAATGGGGAAATCACAGGTAACATCACTCATTGCACAAAAATGGGGGGGGGGGGGAAGAATAGTCAGTGCTGCAAAATAACTACCATCCTGCTAAAACACTTGGGCCTTCTGTCTCGTAGATGGAAGCTAGGCTCTTCCTGATGGAGCAGGGAAACAATTCACCTCATATGGGAGATGGGATGACACAGCCAGTTGATATTTTTTCATTTAATTGTTCTCCCTGGGCTGTTTATGAATTCATCCAAAACTCAGTCAGAAGAGGCATTAGAGGCAAAAATCTTGAAGGCTAAATTTGCAAATCGAGCTACCAATGTCATCAGCACCCATCTCCTTGCAAGAACTCATGTTAAGGTGGGTGACCAGATTGGTAGCCCCTCTTCCAGCTGAGGTGACCTGGCCCCAAGCCTCTCCAGCTCAGTGGAGACCTTCTTTCCTGCTGGAAGTGTCACACAGTGCAGCTGCTTCCAGGGACAGACAGATGAGCATTAAGCAGTTTATCTCTTCTCTCTGGAGGACTGATTTTATGTAACTTCAACTCTCTGGGGTGCTGTTGCATCTGCTATAGGTTTTTCTGAGTTATCGCTACTGATGGACAAAAGAGGCAGTGTGTGTTTTTTGAAAATGTTCACGCTCTCCTTCCACCCCTTCCTCCTTACCCAAATGTTAAAATCCTGTTCTTCCTCAGCTTAAGCCTTAGCACAATTTAAAGTCAAGCCACCCACAGGAATTTGGTTCAAGATATTTCCAGTCTGGGCATCACTTTAAGAGCTCTGCTGAAAGCCATCATTTTACTTTCAGACAGGGCTGGAAAAATATCCATTAGTGCCACCCTTGGCTGAAATGATGGTTGTTTTACTATTTCATAGTATTAGTTGTCTTTATTATAGTATGTTTTTAACCTCAGAGAGCTGGAACTCCACTTTGCATTCATCCTAAGTAGTAAGAGCAGTGTCTGGCTAATACCCAACAATGGATAGGCTTTCCTTTCCCCTGAGCTCCAGACAGCAATGGGGAACTTTTTTACAGTTACAGTGATGGCAGTGAGGAGGGCAAAGATGGGAATGGGCAGGTCACATTTAGTTTCGATTGAGCTGCACAGCTCACATTACAAGAGCACAAAGCAAAGGACTCAGAGGCAAAGTGTGCCTTGTTTCTTCTGGTAAAACCTGTTCAGATTGTGTTTGAATTTAGAAGCTGTTACGGGAGACTGATGTCTTGTGGAGGTTCATCAAATATCCATTAGCAACAATGTGACTAATGTCTCCCCTTCTCAGTCAGCAGCTAGCCCTTACTGAGAAGGAAAAGGGGCTAAATGTTAGGTCTCTCCAGGGCTAAATTTTAAGATCAGCAAAGCAGCTGTGAAGCTAGAGCATTTCCATTAGCCTCCACATTTTTTTTCCTTTCATTTGCATTGCCTCAAAGTAGCAGAGATGTGGACCCTTGGAGGCTATCTTTCCTCCTGCTCCCCATCCATTCCTCTTGTGTTTTTCTTATGCAGTTTACATTTCCTAACATTGCACTGGGAGAGGCTGTGAGGGAGACTTCACATATGTGATAGAGAGAAGATTATTGTGAACCAATTTTGCTGAATTTGGAGTCAGCAACAAGTTCACATTCACTCAGAAATAAGCACCCATGTGAGAGAAAAGGAGTGTTAAAAGTTGAAGTAGCTATTCAGTTGAAGATGACTGGCAAGCATACACTAAATAAACAAAATACTGGCTCTAGAAAGAAAGAAATTAACAGCATTTAATTAGGAAAGCACAAGTCCTTCCACATCCTTTGTGTAGTCAAACAGACAAATCTGTAAGCCCTGCCAGTGCTGATACAGTCCTGGTAAATGGCACAGCCATTGCTTTCCTTCATAGAAGCCTTGATGAAACTTTGTAACCTGCAGAATGATGTACTGTAAACCACCCCAAAATTTATCCTATATCTTGAATATAAAGACTCCACTGGTGGCAATGATTTACTTGTTACTGTGGCAACTAGTGCACTAAAGGGGAAGGGGAACAGAAGCGAACTACAAAGTAAGGAAAACACAAATGAAATGCATTGGGAGAAAAAACATGTATAGTGTATGGCGATTTCATTAACATTTGCTTAGGAATGTTTGCCTGCGTAGATCATTCACAAATGTGCTGGATAGACACAGTCACAACAACAGCATTGGGGAGACAGCATTTCCTGCCTTTCCGTGAGAGGCAGATGCATCTCATGGGATGGCAGGTGGAGATGGCTTCGTGGATGCTCAGACAGGTGGATCAGCATGTACCCACGAAGAGTTTGGCTTGATGCCAGTACCAGTACCCAGAGATCATGGTTTAGCTTCCCACAGCACTATAGAGATGCTGAGACATTAATGCTCACAACACGCAGCAAGAGCTAAATGAGCTTTAAAATGAGTATGTTCAGAATGAAAGTCTAAAGTGACTTGACTAAGGACATGGGGCAACTGAGCCAGCAAAAGCTCAAGAAGCATCATGGCTGCAACTTCAGAAGCCCAGTCTTCCCATTTACCATTTTGTGTAAGCTTTAGGTAGGCTCCCAGTAAGGCCTGGGCTTTCCAGCTGCGTGCAGGTAAAGCATTAGTGCTCCTGGGGAAAGTGTTAGTGCTCCTGAGGGGGAATATAGAGCAAGAGAAAGGTTGAATAACAGAGCTGAAAGAAACATAATGCTCCACTGCAGGTTCTGAGGTGAGGGAAAAATCCAGATTTATTTTGTGTACTGCTCCATTTTAGATCCTTGGAGTAAGGTAACACAAGTAAGAAGTAGGCAAGAGGCAGGGGACCACAGAGACCTACATGGTATGATTTAACTCTCACAAGCACTAGACTTTTCACAAGTCAGAGACTCCCAGATACCATGCTGTCTTTGTTCCTGTATGGCAACTACAGGCAGTCCCTAAATGAGCAGACCAGATAGCAAAACCCCTATCAGGGCCTTTATGCACTACGTATGGCCAGCCCATGACCCCTCTACTACTTTTCCACATTGCTGACCCAAGAATTTGCCTACATCAGTGTCTGTACCAATGACTCGTTAGCAACTTGCTGTATTTGCAGGTTCGATTCTGCTTTTACCAGGCAGTAGCATAATCCCAGAATAATGCCCTAGTACTAAAGAAGGTGCCTGCTACAAAATTTTCTGTGCTTCTGGCTTTGTGAATCCCCATGTGGCAGAGGCTGATCTTGCTCCACTTTTATACCAGCTCAGCTTCTTTATTATCAGTGCAATAGGATTCCTTCTTTATCTATTGCTAAGCGAGATTAGAAGGAGGGCTTATGCAAATTCACAGGAACAGTGTGCAGCACACGCCCAATTAACATATAACCAGGGTATTCCCAGCAGTCTTCAAGGGCTTGACACTCAGCAAAAATACACGTTTTGCTCCTTTAGGTGATTCACTATCAGCAGAATTAAGAGATAGTCACAGTATGTGATTTTATCAGATGACTTAAAAGCGGGAATGTTTCTTCCTTTCTAGCACCTTTGCATCATCTTGATTCAGCAAAACAAGTTCAAGGTTAACATTTTCTTCCAGTTTAAAAAGTTTTGGGGAATATTTGTTTTAATGAGAACTCCATGTTTCAAATGCTGAAGCTCATATTGGAGAAAGCTCCCACTGCAAGAGAGGCAGTTGTCCAGCTAGTGAAAATTGAATCCAAAATTGGCAGTGGAATTTGATGCAGGGAGAGGAAGTGCTGCCTGACACAGGTTTTTCAGGTGCACCGACTCCTTGTACCTGCAGTGCATGCTTTGTGTGCAGGTGTGGCTCCTTGCATGTTTATGTTCACATACACAAGGCTAATCTAGTGCAGGGTTGTGTGTGGCACAAAGATGGCTTGCACTGTAGCCAGAGTAAGATCCTGGAGAGAAATATAAATATCTGACTAATGAAGAGGGGAAAGAACAAGCCTCGTGTGAACGGTGGTGTCTGGTTTGAGTCCTTTGTGACCAGCTCCATCCTCCACTAAATAAGAAGTAACTTTCGGCATATGTAATACTCCCCCTGCTGTAATTACATGTGCAACTGTTTTATAACCTTCTACGAGTTTTTTTAGTAGTCACAGCTGTCCATCATTTAGCTAGAAAAAGTATTTCTAATCAGCAGTGAGATATTTCTACTTCCTTTATTTTATAACTACCTAGATCACACTGCTCGTTATTTGCTTCATTTCATGTTCTGCTGTGTAAATTATAAATCATTTAAACCTGTATTTATGTCATGCTCCACCCAGCACATAGGCCCAGGTCAGTAAAATAGGTTACAGTGGTAGAAGAGGAGCTTGTGTCAACCACAGGAAAGTAGAGAGGTAGAGGGGAAAGGGGTTGATCTATCTTTCCCTCTTTCTGGTTTAGATCACTTTGACTTCACAGAAACCTCTCTCAAGTCACGGGCCAAGAAGTCACCTCATGCATCTGGGCCTTTAAAGAATCTGCTTTGCTTTTTGATGTGCAACCCTTCCCTTTTTCATGTATTTAAAGGTTAGAGTGACAGATGCTTGGGCAGAAACATACTAGGCTTATTTTGCCCTTCACAGTCTCCAGTGAGTTTAAAGCTGGGGACTTACTACAGCCAAGAGAAGAGGAGGATTTTTTTTTCCTGAAAGCATTACAGTAAAAAGTCTGCACTGCTCATACACACATCCACAGCATATTCTGTAATCCATTACTCGACCTCCTGGAAGCACTCTACCAAGCTTCTCAAATTGCAGGATACAGTCTGTGCTCCTATAGTGGGAGCTGTAATTGGAGCCAGATGTGCTCAGAATTTGGCAGACAAAAATCCCAATTTCTTGGATGGACTTTTCCAGAATTCCTGTAACCACAAAAGGGGTGGCCTAGGGCCTCCAGGATTTTGACATCAGCCTGTCTAGGCCACATGCAGTTGTTCACACAACAAGATATTCTCTGGATAACCCCAGTCAGACCTAAGTGGAGGCCTACTAGTTCTCAGAATGTGAGGTGTTCATTTCTAGTGATATGCAGGTATGTGAACAGATCAAGAGCTCAGGAGGGCTGGGCCCCTTCGGCTTTTCCCAATCCTGTTTGATTGTTTAAATGAATGCATGTATGCACACACACACACACACACACACACACACACACACATGTGGACAGTGGATGAGTGAATTAATGAGTGGACAATGAGGTAGATTGAGAACTGGCTGAATGGCAGAGCTCAGAGGGTTGTCATCAGTGGTGTGGAGTCTAGTTGGAGGCCTGTGGCTAGTGGTGTCCCCCGGGGCTCAGTACTGGGTCCCATCCTGTTCAACTTCTTCATCAATGACCTGGACGAGGGGACAGAGTGCCTCCTCAGCAAGTTTGCTGGTGATACCAAGCTGGAAGGAGTGGCTGATACACCTGAGGGCTGTGCTGCAATTCAGAGAGACCTGGACAGGCTGGAGAGTTGGGTGGAGAGGAACCTCCTGAGGTTCAACAAGGGCAAGTGCAGAGTCCTGCACCTAGGGAAAAATAACCTTAGGCACCAGTACAGGCTGACCTTCTTGGTGGTGGCTGACCTTGTGGAGAGCATCTCTGCAGAGAAGAACCTGGGAGTGCTTCTGGATGACAAGTTGACCATGAGCCAGCAATGTGCCTTTATGGCCAAGAAGGCCAACGGTGTCCTTGGGTGCATTAGGAAGAGTGTTGCCAGCAGGTGGAGGGAGGTGATCCTGCCCCTCTACTCAGCCCTGGTGAGGCCTCATCGCAAGTCCTGTGTCCAGTTGTGGGCTCCCCAGGACAAGAGAGACATGGAGCTACTGGAGAGAGTCCAGCGCAGGGCTACGAAGATGATCAGAGGGCTGGAGCATCTGCCCTACGAGGAAAGGCTGCGAGAGCTGGGCCTCTTCAGCCTGGGGAAGAGAAGGCTGAGGGGGGATCTTATCAATGTGTCTAAGTACCTGAAGGGAGGGTGTCAAGGGGACGAGGACAAACTCTTTTCAGTTGTCCCATATGACAGGACAAGAGGCAATGGGCAGAAATTGAAGCACAGGAAGTTCCGCCTGAGCGTGAGGGGGAATTTCTTCCCTGTGAGAGTGACGGAGCACTGGCACAGGTTGCCCAGAAAGGTTGTGGAGTCTCCTTCTGTGGAGATCTTCAAGGTCCACCTGGATGCAACCCTGTCTAACATGCTGTAGGTGACCCTGCTGAGCAGGGAGGTTGGACTAGATGATCTCCAGAGGTCCCTTTCAATCTTACTGATTCTATGATTCTATGAATCTAAGAGGTATGCACGTATATGTATCTGTAAAGGTGTATTGGTAAAAATGCACATAAATACATCTATATACACACAAAAACACCCCCCCCACACACCCCGCTCCACACTCATGCACAGATATATATAGGTAAAAGAAGAGTTGCGTTTACTCACTGTAACTATCCAGGCAGCTGAGCCCTATTTGGGCAAGCAGATGAGGATGGCTGACATGGACAACATGGGAGAGGGGAGCCAGAGTTGGGGGTGACTGAGTGACTTTCCTAGCACTTTGGGCAGAGCTGCTATGCGTGCTCTCCTCCAAGCACCATGATCTGCAGACTGAGGCAGGGGGTAGTGTGAAGCCTCTGTCAGAGCTGCAAGGAGGCCTCAGTGCTACAAAAAATTAGACAAAATATGCTTTAATGATGAACAAAGTGTTGTATAGCAAGGGAGGATCTGCTGGGATCATTCAATCTCATGGACAACGGTGCCTGAACAGCTCATTAAGAGCACTGAGGTGACCTGAAAAGCCCCAGTACCTCCACTTTTCAAGGTGCCTGCTTGCACAGCACAGGACACCACATGCATGAGCCCTCCCACACTGGAGTGATCCTAGGGTGTTATTACCTCCTGATGACCTTGCCCAGCACACCAGGTCTGGCAGGACAACTCCTCATGGTATGCCACCCATCCCCTGGTGACCGGTGGATTCCCAAGGTGGGCACAGGTAGAGGACAGTTCTCACACAGGGTGTGAGAGCGGTGTGAGCAGCTTGAGTTTGAAAGCAGGGAGAGACTGAAGAGGAACTGAAGCAAAAATTGCCTGCATATGAGTCTTCATTGCTTGAATTTGTTTATGTGAATACAGAATGTATGTAACATTTCATGGAAAAAAGTTTTTCTTAACACGGAAAATAATTGTGAGACAAATTTACATGAGAAAACAGTGTAAACCTGAACATGTGGCTGACTCGGGAAAAGATAGGAAGATCCTTGTAGATTCCAAAATATCCTTTAGCCCTGCATCTGTGTAGGAAGGCTTCCCACGTCTAGATACCTATTTTGAGCACAAAAGAAAAAAAACAGCTTATACAAACTAAATTCAGTATGTGTCAGATGAAAAGCTGGAATTGCTAACAATGAGTACAAAGATGATATTAGGAAGGTCTGCTCATTGATTAAAGTTGCTAAATGCATGAACGAAATCTGTGGTGATCAGAATATGTGTAAGAAAAAAGACTCTTTAAAGATAGTGTCTTCCAATAATTCTGCTATTAATGGAAAAGAATCTAGGAATGGCAAAATTGCTAACTAACTCAGAAAAGATGGAGATACTCAGTCAGTACTCCTGTTTATACCTGAAAAGAGGCTCCTGTGATGTGTTCTTGAGCAAGAAAGAGGTCCTTCCTCTGCCATCAGACACTGGGGATATTAAATAGAGGAATACTGAAGGCAAGTGGAGAGCTGGTACGATATGTATCTGCTAGAAATCTATTTCTGGGTTAACCATCTCTGGGAGTTCCTGGAATGCTGAAAAATAGGAAGGGCCATAAGAAGGATTTGAAATCTGCAGCAGCTCCAAACGTGGTGGTGTAAAAACGATGGTGCTCTGTCACATTAGAGACTATCTACCTCAACATAGTGCTACAGCCATGGCCAGGAGCAGCTGAGCGCTTGACTGTGTAACGTGGCTTCAATGAAGCACAGAGAGCAACGCAGTCAGGATGGGACTGTGTTTGCAGGGGCTGGAGGGAGACGACCAGCCTTGTGATATTAGGAATTTCCACGAATTCTTGGAACTGCTATTGCAGTCACAAGGCAGCTGTAGAAATAATCCTTTAATTACTTAACTGGATTAGCTATTCCTGCTTCAGCAATTAATCCAATAGAACGCTAGATCCCTGGTGTATTTTTTATAACTCCACTTGTGGATCATGCATAGGGACCTCTCAATTTCACTGTGGTGTCCAAGGCAGATGAAAGATAGCATCTCTGTATTGGGCCTCTTCCAAGTGCAATATTAAGGTTCACTGTTACCTGCAGTGGTTACATCTAACAGTTGTATCATGGCCAGCTCTCCCCTGGCTACAAGACTGTGAAATTGAAGGCTTCAGGTGAAATCTAAATTATGACTCTAAGCCTCAAGCAACGAATAGTCATCCGGGGTCTATAGGCAGAAAGCTCGCAAGTGACTGCTCAGCTGAAATTCACCTCATAGTGGGGGTTGAAATCTGTGTAGTAATAACAGCAAAAATAGAGTAACAGGAAAATGCAAGAAAACAAGAGAAGTTAGCAAATAATAAGAAGGACTCCATCTAACAAACAGAGAAGCTCAGCAACTGTGGCTTTGGCTGCAAAACAAAGACCTTAAACATTGTGCTCCTGGGTATGGTTGCACGTCACTCTCGCATTGATGTTAGTGCTCTGTCTGACAGGGTACGGGGCAGGTTGAGTGAGCCCAAATATGCAGCTTAATCTGTGTCCTGAAGTTAGAGAACAAATAGCTGCTTTCCCATGTAGAAATGAACCCTCTCTTCTATGTGAACTTTTCTGCACAGATTTCTTGACAGGGAGCACGCCCTTTGGAAATAGCATCTCAACAGCTGCCAATACCTGAGGTCTATCTTTTTTTTCCTCTCTTTCTTTTTTCTTCTTAAATTCAACTTATTTTTCATATGAAAGAACTCCCCACATGCTAAAGGCAGAAGATGCCCACAGAGGGGAATACTTTTCATTACCTCTGGCCTGGCAGTTTCATGGATCATTGAGATCCATGAGATCTCTGGCAGCCCAGTGGATCAGGGAGATCTTTAAGCCAGAGCTTGGCCCTTGCAAGTGATCACTTCCGCTTTTGGTGGAGGAGCAGCAGGGCCAGAGGTGATGCCAGAGCCAACTGCACTGTTTGCTGTTACTAGTGGCAGGACAGCTCAGAGGTCAGTGCTGCCGTAATTCCTCAGGCACTGTCTGCAGGATGGCATGGCCCAGGCAGCATTTTACTAGTCACACTCTACCATTGCCTTGCTGATAGAGGTTTTGTTGTCACTGTGTAATGGAGGTGAAGCAACACGCAGACTAATTGTACTAGAGGAACAGCCTTAGAAATTACCTTGCAAGGTTTCAGAGCAGGTGGTCTGAATTTTATTAGCCTGGTGTGTCTAAGTAGTGCTGTCCACTGTATTTCATTCTAGGTGTGCTGAGTTAGTCAGGAGCATTTCTGAACTGTCTGCATAGAGGACTGCAAAGCCACCTATGGGTTCCTTGAGGCTCTCAAAGGCAACAGGACTCAGTCCGGGGCTGGAAAGTGGCAGTCAGGGCTGGGAACAGATTCTCACATCACAGGTTAGAAGATTTCCAGCTTAAGGAAGAGAGTGAAAATGTTCAGGAATGGAGGAATGCTATGTGTGGGGGAGACTGTTTTCCTGACATGTTAAATCCTTTCCAAGAAAGGTGCAGTTGTTCATTCTATTAATAGTTTCTGGCTGAAGATAACCAACTACTTTTTTTTTTGTTTTGATGGAAATTAAAATCATTTTTGACATTTTATGTTTAAGTTGCAGTGGCCCTTACCGAGATGCTTGGAGGGAGGCAAGAAGGAGGCAACCTTCTCCATGCTAGGAGGAGGTAAAGTGCCAGGCATTATAAAAACCAATAAGGCCAATCAATTGTTTGTATGATATTACAAAATCAGAGTAGTGTAGGGCTGAGCAAACAGGGCACTGGGCAAACAGGACTTGCAACTGAAAGAAAAGGTGAAAGTCAACATTTGTGATGCATTTCAGCATTCTCCCTTCTCCTGTGTTTCTGGGGAGAAGCTCTCCAAGTTCAATCCAAAATGGGGAATACACAGAAGAGAGCAGCTGGGCAATCTGAGTGGGGAGGCTCTGCTGGAATAAAGCTTTTGTGCTAAGACAGGTGTACAGGGCAGGTTGACTTGATTATGGAGCAGTTCCCCAAATACTAGGACAGTTGTAGGTACACCTTAGCAGTGAACGATGGTCCGTCCAATGAGTGCTCTTAGATCAGAGCCTCAGGAAAAGCAGGAGATGAATTTTCCCTAGCTGTTAACATCATTTCTTCTGCAGGATGAGTGGCTCAAAAATGCATCCAGATGGGAATAAAGAGTTTTTAAATGAGCCACTGAGCTATTTTTTAAATACATCCTATTCATCACTTTGTTACTCTCAACAAAGGCAGAAACTCGGTTAACAGAATGGTTCAAGAGGACTTTAACAGCTATTTGACACACAGAGCTATTTTACAGCCTGCAGATCTGTTGCTTTGACAGATTACTGATTTTTATAAATAAAGAGCACTGACAAACTTTCCACTGGAAGGCAGAACTGTACCTCCCAAAATGGACCAGCATTGCTTTGATCAGGATGCATCCTAGCACTATGAAGGCTAATTTTATGGTTAAATTTTAGGGTTTGAAGGTTAAATTTTAGGGAAGGTAACCAGGCATGCTTAAGAAAATAGGAAGAATGCAGTTTCATACCAAGTATAATCAAAGATTTTACAGAGAGCACCCCAAAGTCTAACTGAACCATGTGTGTGCACAGACACCCAGCCATAATCACCATCATGCCCTGATTGTCTGAAGGCATTCTGCCAAATCAATGCCACTTCAAACACTTACCAGAACTACCAAGTCTGTCAGTCTTTAAAATCAGTAAGTTTTGCTTTTTCTGAGATACTTTTTTTACTGAGGTTATTAACGCTTCAGCTGGTTTCTGATTTCAGCCTGTGCTACATCTCCTTGCTACAAGACAATGAAAAAGGACTTGTGAAGTACAAACGTAATTTTTTCAAAGACATACATGAATATTTCTGTGTGAAAGGCTAATATCTGTCAATAAAAGGCTGATCTCTAATCACCTTACATGTGACACCAGGTAGAGAAAACAAACTGACAAGAGTTGGTAAATGAACCTTTACCATCTCATAGTTTCCCCCAGTGCAGACAGCCTCTGGAGCATTGCCAAGACTTTTAGTTTTTATATGGTGACACAAGGACCAAGACGATCTCTGTTTTCTTTGCCTGAAGCCTTTAGGTTAACAAACAAAGAAAATACTAATTGATACTAAGGGCACTAAGACATAATTTGCAGCATTTAATGTACTCCCCCAAAATATGCAGAACATTACAAGATATCAAAGGAAGCTTTAACTTAAGCTTGGCAATTTCCAGAAGTGTTCTGTTATCTGTGGACAAAACCTTGTAAGCAAGATGGGAGTCGGGTATACAATGGCAGTAAAATGAAACAGACAATTTTGCATGGGTGAATTTAGTTGTTCCTGTTCCAAGTCCGTTGGAGTTGTAACAGTGGCCATTATGCCCAAGCAGTTGTTTTCCAGGAGTTAAGAACCCCCCAAAATTCAAGTCTTTCAAAAATAAATCTGCTACAAGTTGATTAGGTTAATTACATTCATTGGATAAGTCAAGGCATCACACTATAACCCATTGGAAAAGGGACCTCAGCACTGATGGATATTTGTGACGTATGCACAATATGGGCAACCTTCCTCCTGCAGCTGCTTTTTCTACTATGGGCATGGAAAGCACTTGCAGATATTTTTTTAATAGAAGCTTCTGGGAAGAAGCTGTTTTTAAAAGGAGAAGCTTTACAAAAAATAGTATATACGTTTCTGAAAGCTGAAAAAGAGGATCCAGCCTGCAGGGTTGGTGTTTCTTCTGTGCCAGGACAAAGTACCCTGCAGCCACTCATCAGAGAAGCTGTGACACAGTGTTGCCATCAGGTAGGGAAAGACCATCCTCCTTTGACCCCTGAGGAGAGAAGCTGAGCCAGCTGAAAACCGCCAAGGAGGAAGATGGCACAACCTCACTGACCCTGGCCCCACCACTGGCCTTTCTGTGCCAGCACAACTCCTGGCAGGAAAAGAAAAGTTTTCCTGGGGCTCCTTTCTATGCAGCTTGTCACAGCATCTGCCAGTAAGAAATAAAAAGATACTGGCTGGAATAAGGAAGAGAGGAATTAATTACATGTATTTGAATCAGCAGAGATTATTACAGCAGTCGAAGGCATAACAACGATGAGAGTGACACCAGGAATAGCACGGCAATGATTTCTCTGTTTCTAGAAGCTTATTTTGAGGCATTAGAGAGCAATTCCTTTTTCAGGCAGTTGAGGAAAACCAGGTTCTCTTTAGAGAGAGGAGATCCAGGAGATCCAAGTCAGGAACTGAAAATCACCATCAGTCATCTCTCAGTCAGCACACAGCGGAAGGATATAGGAAACTTTCCTTTCTCTGTGCCTATGGATGAGTTGGTTAAATGTAGCAATGGTGTTAGCCTGCAAAAAGGCGATTATGTAAATGTCTTACCTACCCTTCCCAGGGAAGTATCATGTGCATTTTGATGGTACCATGCATTTGACGTGCTTTAATAGGTTTTATAAATAGCACAGCAATCTGCTGAGCTTGCCTTTTGCATCCTGTCCTGGACTGTTACAAGTATTTTGCAGAGTATTTCTAGACTATGCGGTGGCAACACTTTCTTCCCCCAAAATTTGGCTATACAGTGGTTTTAGTCTGACCCTGTTTGTGTTGGTAATTTTGTGACCAGTACAGAACTGAGAACAAAGGCTGTGTTTGCAAATTGTCTGAGGAAAAAAATATTTGCCGTACAATCATGCAAGAGAGAAGTGGCTGTGAATTACAGCCTCTTCTTAAACATCCTTTTTGATGCAGTAAGATTAAGGCCTGCATTTCCCAGCATCCTGCATTTACAGTATTGTCAATGTAAGATGAAAGATGAAACAATTCATAGATGAAGCCAAGCAGCTGAACTTCCCACTAGATTATTTTGTTTGCAGGAGGCTATTTAATAAAATGGAAGGCAGGTGGATGGAAATATGGGGAAGATGCAACTGTAACATATCTGGAGATTACAGACTGCACCTCTATACAAACAAATTTCACAGGCTTTCTACAGCAAAATGTAATATGAACAGACAGTTGGCATTATACTTTTGAGGGTATTTAATCATGGAATAGTGTGGGCAGACACAAAACTTTGTTTTGTGTTTCCTGTGCTATTTAGGGGATCTTGCCAATGCCAAGAAAAGACAAGTTTATTGCAACTCATTAGAAGCCCAATTTCCAATCATTTTACAGGATGTCACTTGGACTGACACTAACAGAGCCAAACTCCTCTCCATCATTTCTATTAGACTCTACACTGTTGCCTGCACTACAGACTCTTAAGTTACTTGGAGAACTCCCTGGAAATAGCACTGCAAGAGAGGGAAAGCAAATCCTTTGCTGGATGCTTTTATTTCAAAGCCTTTTCTATTTCTTTTTTCTTTTTTTTTTCTTTTTTTCACAGGTCGTACACGGTTTCAATCTCACAGCCCAAGCAGATCCGATACTGTTTCCAGTGAATACAGCTGCAGCCTTCCTGTTGAAACTCAAGGCAGGAAGAAAGGTACCAACTGCTGATACTGGAAAGGCCAAACTTGTTAATGCTGTATTTGTATTAGTCTTCATTCAGAGGTGAAGGCTTCATTGTTTAGCAAGGCATTATAGTAAAGAACAATGCCAAAGAATAACATCTTAGCCAAGAGGCAGAAAAAAAGAGCTGCTAGATGTTTACAAATTTTCATAGCCTGATAAGCTCATCTCGAACTCTATAAGAATTGTCTCAATCAATCTCAGAGCTATTTGTAATTATCTTTGAAAAGTCATGGAGAGTAGATAATATACTGAAAGACTTGAAAAATGCAATCATAGCACCTCCACAGCAATCAAGATAGATTTGCCATGAACAGACCACATTAAACTAGTTTAATTTTCTTCTGTGACAAGGTGACAGGTGCTGCTGATATGGAAAGAGCAGTACACACAATATAGTGTGACATTGCTGAGTCTACTGTGAGATTCTCCAAAGTACAATTTAAATGAAATGACTAGAAGGTGGATGAAGATTTTGTTAGATGATTGTATCCAGTATCAATAGTTTATGGTCACACTGAAGAGATGCTTCAAGCAAGGTTTAAAAGTTTTTTTCCTCAGTCTGGTTCCAGTTGGTGTTTTTATTAATGGCCTGGATGCTAGACTGTGGCAGGTGACATGAAGCTGGGAGATGATGTGAAGCTGGGAGGCATGCCCTGAAGGGCAGGAGTAGAATTCAAAATGACATTGACAAACTGGAAGAGTGGTTTGGAAAATAAAAGTAGTTACACTGAAAAAGGACAAGCACAACATGTGTTTGTGCATCCCCACATAGTGTCTTGGAAATTTCTTTCCCTTCTAATGGTTGCCAACATACTCCTTCAAAAAAAAAAATCCTCTTCATTAGCAGAGGATATGAAAAAAATGATATTTCATACTTCAGAAGATTGTTAAGATTTGTGGTGAACTGTAAGTTGAATGTGAGCAAGCAGTGCCAAAGTTTAGCGAACAAGAGGTAAGAAACTCTCATAAACAGAAGCTTGTGATACAGCCTCATCCTTCCACTCTGCTCTGTGTGGGAAGAACATCTGTGGCAGTAATGCATTTGGTTTGGGACACCAAAGCTGTGGACAGGCTAGCACCAGCTGGAGACAGCTCCGAGGAGAGAGCGGAGAAGGCCCAGCAGTCTGGACAGTGGGGCCTGAACAGATGAGGGAGCTGATTAGGAATGTTTGGCCTTGAAAACGGAAAACACAAAAAGCACCTTGAAGCATGTGAAGGGCTGACAATCTCTTCCTCACATCTCTGGAGGACAGGCCATAGGACTTACCCCTCTGGCTCGGCCCACACTGGTCAGGAAACCCAGTACCCTTGCCACAGCCACAGATGATATCTTACCTCTACTGCCTTTGATCACATCATAGCTTCTGCTGATGCCATCAGCATATGGACAGGACTGTCCTCTCCTACCCCTTAGCAATGTTGAGTTGTTGTGTGCCAGGACGTTGGCCCATCCAGCCCTGGAGAGGTGACCTGGGGCACCGTAGACTTTCCTGCACCCTCTGCTCTGGGATGATCCCTGAGGAGCAGGGAGGAGCAGAGATGCTACTCTTCTCTCCACCGCATTCTCCCTTTTCCTTCCTTTTCTTTATAAATAAAACAAATAACAACCAAAACACCTCAGGGACTATGAGCAGATGCCCAGAAAAAAGCAGGAACATAGCAAACGTATTACTTTTCATCCCTATACTGTCCACTCTGTGCCTATTTTCAGGTCAGGGCCCAAGGCAGTTTCTGTGTGAAGGGCAGATCAGCCGTCTCAAGAAGTATTGTGCTTACATTGCAGTGAGAAGGTCTGTGGTTAGGAAGGCTTTTCTTCATAGCTGTGGCAGGGACATTGGAGTGCTGGGGCAGACTGTCTGGCTGAGGATGTGCATGTAGGGTTGGACAGACACCATGGGCATGGTCCAACTGCAGCCAGCTGTGCCTTGGGAAAGGAATGGATGTTACTTTGAGGGTCCTCCCAGACTTTCTTAAGGACTTTTTGTGACTCCCTGAGTCACATGTCACCCTGAAAGCAGATACTCACCATTGAAATAGAGGCAGGATGTATAATGTTACAGTGAAATGCTGGGAAGATGTGAGAGCCCAAGGCCTTCCTCTTCCTGACAGAGACCAAACAGTGGGAGTCTTGAGAAGATGGGTTTGGGGGCTCTTCTTGTGGTCCTGGAAAGGCGGTACTGGCTCTGGCAGGTGGAAGAAGCTGGACTTGTATTCCCATAGCGCATTCTGCCTGTGAAAAACATGCTGTCCACAAGTGCCATCCTGGTAAGCAAGTCATCCATGCATGCCATTGGATGAGCAGGACTCCTTACAGTCTCTCCTCAGCCATGTAGAAAATATCCCCCAGAATCCATGCCATTTCTGCCAGAAACCTCTCGCCTCTCTGCTGCCTGTGAGCTGTTCCCTACCCAGAAGCTTTTCCATTAATGCAATTTTAACAGACAGCATGGAAGCTGTTTTTGCTTCCTCTAGGTTCAAATTGCTCTGTATGTTACCTTATTCTGGGAAATAAGAGAAAAAGAGCAAGTCAGAAGGAGGGCTCCCTGCCTTCCGGCTCTGCTGTTTGCTGAACCACAGAGCTCTGCTGTACCAGGGCATCAAGGTCCTTGGCTTTTAAATGTAAAAGCCTCTGGGGTGCTGGAGAAAAAAATACAGGGTTGGAGTGGAAAAGTGCTTTTAAGTAAATATAAATAATAGTTATTAAGGACAGGGCTAGATGTTCCAAGCAGGGCTTGTGTGATCTGGGTACAGCAGTGAGTGGAAAGATGCAAAAGCTGACAGCTGAGGCTGAGGAGGCAGGAGGAATGGGGCCACAGACTGGGAGCACAATTTGGACCATACCCTCTGGCTGGGGCCCTGTTGCAGGTGGATGAAAGGGACAGCTGGGCTTTTCCCCTGTGCAAAGGAAGCATTAGGGAGTTTGGGCATCACAGGGCCAAGGGGAGGAGTGGAGTGCAAGTACACATAGGCATGGCAGCCCTCTACCTCCACCACGAGTCTGTGCATGCGTATCTGGCAAAGGTAGGTCAATAAGGCATATTCTTATCAAAGCTGGTGGGGGAGGAAGGGTCACGGAGCCGCCTGGACTTTGCCAGTCTGTGTCAGAGTTGGCAGGAGCCACCGTGGGCCCTGGTTCAGCTTGTTGGGCTGCATTACTGCGCTGAATAGGACCTACCAAAGCACTTAATAGGTACCCACAGCTACTGATATAGAAAAGCTCCAGCTGGACACAAATGCTGCAACTTGTGAGGACAGAAGAGCAGAAGCAGGAGAAGAGGAAGAAAAAAATGCTGCACAAGATGTTACGGAAACAAGGACAAATGGAATGACAATGAAATCTAATTATTAGAAAGAAAGCTGGAAGAGTAACAACTCGGTAATTTCATGTTTTAAAGAACAAACAAGTCTGTGTCACTGCTGCCTACCTGCACACCAGTAGGCTGGAGAGCGTGGCTGCTGCATGCAAGCCACAGGGAGATGTGTCAGCAAGAGCAGCTGGGCAGAGAGGACATGGCTGCCTTGGACCCGACTCTCCGGGGCTGAGGGAGTGATAGCCCCTGGCGGACAGGTGGCAGCTCTGGTCGAGAGAGGCTAGTTGTGCTGTGGGACACGGGAACTTCAGGCTGCCTTGCTGCTGCAGTGTGTTTGTCTTGTAATGCAGAAGTGATATTTCCCTACTGTTGTAGCTACATGCAGCATGGAGAAATCTAATCTATGTCTCTGGCCTGCAGTCCTCTGTTGCAGTGGTAATTTAGGCACAGAGGAACTAAGGAATCAGAGTGGAGAAGGGATTGCTGCAAAGGCTGGAGGCAAGCAGACAGCATATTTTGGCTCCCAAAAGAGTTGTTGTTTGCACGCTGCCCTGCTGTGGAACGGAAGGCAGAGGTCGTATATCAATATGACCAGCTTGTGAGTGGATTTTATCTGGACAAATCAATCAGACCACGTCATCTACTGGCCAAAATGTCATAGGATTAGAAAGGGAACTCATCTGGCCGAGCTGGCCCAGTATTGTTTTTTTCAAAGCAGAAAAGCAGGCACTCTGTCCACTTATTCATCCCAGAAGATATTTGAAAGAAGGGCACTGAAGGGAGAAAGTGGTTGAAGAACAGCTTATTCCAGGAAAAAAAAAAAAAAAAAAAAAAAGAAAAAAAAAAAAAAGCAAGAAAAAAAAAAAAAAAAAAAAAAAAAAAGCAGCATCTGAATGTGAGACCATTTGCAGAGAGGCCAGAGACAAACTCCTTGAGAGATCAGGGTAGGTCCCTTGAAAGACAGCTTTAATCAGCAAATGCCTCCACTATCCTCAGCCCAGAGAGGACCCAGCTCCTCCTTTGTGTCCCCATTTGGCCTCCCAGTGTGCAGCCACTGGCCATGCAGGTGGGAGATATTTGTGCAGGCTGGGTTGCTCCAGGGTCTCCTCTTTGCTGGTGCACTTTCAGATGACCAGCTCACACCCGGGTGTTGATGCAAGCGACTGCAACTCCAGCCAAGCAGCACTCCGGGGAACCGGTTTGTAAACAGCAGCTAAATGCAAACATCAATTTTGGGTGGAGGCAGAGGACCTTCCCATTAGGTGGTATCAGCATGGTCTCAGTTAGAGGCAGGCTGCCCTTTTGCAAGGTTGAGGTTCAGGGTGTGATTGCCCCATGCTGAACATCACTGTGAGCAGGGCAGCTGTGCTGTCTCTCAGCCTGGGTGGGTGGGCAGAAGAGGCCCCTGGACAGCAATTCTTGGTCAGGAGCTAAGTGTTCCACAGCTTTACCTCCAAAATACATGACAGTAGCCTGCGAGCAATACCTATGCTCTCTAGGGAGCATAGTTATTCTAGGGAGGGAGCCAGATGAATGGCGGTGTGCCTCTGCACATTGCCAGGTCAGCGGTCAACAAGGATGCGCGTGGTCCTCAGTGAACTCCTGTCTGTCACTAGACCATTCCCTCCCTCCTTCATCTTCACTGGTGAGGTTAAATCCCAGCTCTGCTTACATCAACACAAAGACCACATTCGGGCATCATCCAAAGAGCCACTGATGGGCATTGGGGTGGCACAGCACCTACCTTGCCCTTGGCCACTGGATTGGAGGAAGAGGCTACCTGAGAAGGGGATGGCATCCAGGCCTGTGGTGGACGTTCAGTTTTAATACTTCCTATCTGGTTGCTTCAGTCTCACAAACTAGCCTAGCGGACACTGTTGCAGATACAGTGATTAACTAGCAAGAGGGAACCTGAAATCCTGTGATTTCCTAAAAACTCTTTGCAAGGACCAAACAACCCAAAGCCTGCTCTGACTATCTGTGAATCAACAGAGCTCTGCATCTGCAGCTTGAACAGAGCTGCACCAGGAGAGGCCTTATATGGACTTGAGAAAAGGGAAAAGAAAGGCCAAACCCCTAGACTGACTGCATCACAGGACTCAGATTTTTGCCTGTTAGAGCTGAGTGAAAGCCTCTTTGTCCCTCACCACCACCAGCTATTTGCTGCTTCCATGCTCATGATGACACCTACATGATCTGGCATCTGGTTCTTTGAACGTTTCCTGTGTTCTCCCGTGGCATACTTCGTGGTATCCTGGTAGTCATGACATGTTGAGACCTGCATCCTCACATACACCATCTCATTTCTGAGAGCCTCAGCTGCTATTTAGTGTAAGGAGAGGGCATCTGTCATGCCATCAGTGTCAGAATTTAGGCCAGGTTTCCTTCCTTCCCTTTCCAGTGGTGGGATCTTGCGCTTGAATTATAATGATTGCAATAAATGCTATTGGACTTGTCACTGAAGAGGCAGTTTATGAGGTACCAATGGATCTGATGCTCAGTCTTTTAGCAGTTCATCCCACCCTGTGAAACTATCAGGAAGTCATGGGCAGACAGCAGTACTGCTTATGAAAGGAGTCAGAAAGTCCCAGCTCCAGCCCGGACTGTATCTCTCTATTTCTAACGCATGGCTGGGTTGATTATTCAGTGTCTGTGCTTATCTTTGTAGAGATAACATCACTACTTGCAAGGGTTGCTATGGAAATTAATTGCACCTGGCTGAGGTCTGCAACTAGGCCAAACCTAAGCCCATCTACTGAGGATCTGACTGATAACACTGCATTCAGTGGTCTGGTAATGTGGTGAGCTCTGTCCACACTTAGTGCTGGTAACAGAAGAACCTCAAGCCATCAGGACTGCAGTAATGTATTTGTGTGGATAATAACAGGACAGTGGCAGCAGCATCTAGCCCATCTATCCACTACATCTAGGCAGAATATGGCAGCAGATCAGGAGCTGCTGGCATCCCTAGATAAACTGCATGAATTACTGGCCTGGCAATTGGCTGTGCCTTCAAGTGTGGTGAGACCAAGGAATTTTTTAGTCCCAGCGTAAGACACAGTACAACAGGATGTCACACAGGATATGGCATTGCTTCTGGAGGCTAAGCTGAGATTTTGCTTTGACAAGTTCAAGTAGTAGATATGGAAAAATACAACTTCCAGTGAGTCTGCAGAAAGAAAGAAGCTTTGATACTCCGAGAAGTCTTTTGGCTTTTACGCTTTGAGCCTTCTGCCATGGGGCCATGCTCACCTTTGTCCCTGCAGGGTAAGTTCTTCAGGATGAAGTTGTATCAACTTTAGGCTCAAGACCACCCCCAGCGAGAATGGTTGTTGTCTGCAAACACTATGGTGGATGACAGGTGCCATCTATTCACACAGAGCCAGATCCTCTGAAGCAGCCCAGACACTTTATATTGCTTGTCCACATAACTACCGTGCTGAGCAGTGGTGCCCCTGCAGTAGGTCTTGCTGGGGTCCCAGCAGAGAGCCCAGGGCACTGCCAGGAGCAAGTCTGACTTTGTGCCTCTGCAGCCCTGTAGGTGCCAAAATGCCATGACAAAACTGCACAACTGGGAAGTAACTAACTTTCAGGCAATGTCTATAAGAGAAGCTTCTACTGTCTTTAAGTAAAGGAAAGTTACTTTTACCAAGGGCAGCTGATCTGAACTCTGCACCTTCAGTCCTCGGTTGTATATGGTTGTGTTTATGCCTCAGTATGCAGCTGGGAGAAGCACAGCCTGGGGTGGCTGCAGATGCTGTTTACTCATGCACAGCAGATAGTGTGCCTCTGTGCATATGTGTGTGCACAAGGGAGGTTTAAAAATAGCTCATGTGATGAGTATTCATGACCCATTTCAGTCCCTAACAGCAATTCCATTCTGCACTAACAGAACATCAGCAATGAAGGTTTTCTTATTTTCTACCACAGAGATTTTCTTAAGTAAGTAAGCGGCACCCAAGCCTGATGGAAATTTTTTTGGGTGTTGGACAATGTGGGAAATCCAGTTGTTCTCTTTGTAGTCCTTTGGCTGGTATTCATCCCTGCTGTTATTTCCTGTTCTAACCCACTAAAACCTCAGATAGATCCTTATCCTCAATTTCATTTAAAGTTCATTAACTCCAGAGAAAGACTGTCATCCAACTCTGAACACGTGAACACTGGGAATAGTTGCATCTCATTTTGGGTGTAAATAGTCATGAGAACAGAGCTAAGAGAAGCCCCCAAGCCTGATCACTTCTCAGATGTGATGAGGACCTGGAGCCTCTTTTGGGTCAATTGGGGAGTCTAAGGCAGGAGAGCTGTTATATAAACCTGCACCTTCATTTTTGCAATTTAGCTTTTATTTCTATCACCTTTGAGCCTAGTGATGAATTTCCTTGGAAAGGTAGGTGGAGGCACATGACTCCTACTTCTAATCATCTGTTTAAATGCATGATGCTTCCAGAAGTGTCAGTGCTCAGTGTAACCTGAGTCATGTGTCCCTAGGCAAACAGTCTGCATTCCTATTCTTCATTGCTTTTACAACATCTTTGCATTATTACATGGGAAAATCTCAAGAAATACAAATAGCTTCTTGACAATAGAGACATAAGAAACCCGCTGGAATGAGGCCTACTGACTGTACAATACAAAGTTGTTATCATGCTTTAACTTGTCTGGATTTACACTAACCAAGCTGATGATGTCCAGGATTTTCTCTGAGGCAGTCTAGCCCACACATCTCTTAGAAAGCACATACGGTGTGCTACCTTGGAAAATCTGCTCTGCTTATTTTCAGTCCTATTTCTTTATATCTTCTTGGAGCGACACTCAGTGCTTCCTCTTTTGAGAGTGCTCACATATTGTACTTCCATGTAACCACTTGTCCATGGCTTTTGTTGGCCAGTCAGAGGAGAAATCAGGAGCTCTCTGTACTTGAAGAACATTTACGTTGCAAAATCGTGCTCTGGATAGATAGGAAATGCTAGCATTAAGGTTCCCAATAGGATCTGACTTTCTTGGCTGTACCTGTGTGCAGTGCAATCCTTAGTGGTGTGTCCATGTCCTATTTTCCCCTGCAGAATTCCTGGCTATATTTATCTTTCATTTTATATCTGCAACTTTAGAGCTCCACATGTCTAGCCCTCTAGACACTTCTCATTCCATTTTGAAATCAGCTTGCCATAAGTTACTTATTTCATATACCAACCAGCACATACACAGGGATGGAAGCAACATTATCTCAGTCTGGCCAGACAGAACCCAAAGCCTTGCTGGAACCAAAACATGTGGATGAACCAAAAATCCCAAGGCTTTTATTCCATCATTGCTGCACTGCAAACTGTACTCTCTCCTGCCTAGGACTCTGTCAATGTTGCTCCTTCCTGTGGAGAAAATCCACACCAAATGGGTGAGTACATCTAGGACACTAGCATACCTTCACACCTACCTGCCTAGGGCACTTCCCCCCCCCCCCCCCCCCAGGAAGCATTAATTTGTCATTTCTAACCTTAATTTCACATATTTTCCCCTTAATTTGATTAACTTTTCTTTGTACAATTTATTCCCAGGAGTGCTTGCAGCACCTCCTTGTTTATTAATAGAAGAATTAATTAATGAGCTGTTTACCCCTTATCCCAGGTCATTATCCAAGCTATTTAATAAGATCAAACCAGACATCTAGCCTAGCAATACCTGATTGACTGGCTGAGTCTTCTACCAATGTTCTGCATTCAGCTGAAAGCAAATCAGCCAGTGCTGGGCACTTAGCAGCTCTCCACCACCACTTGCATTGTAAGCACTATTTCCTCTGTGTATTAGGATCCCCTAATGTCTAAGGTTCCAGCCCAGAAAAAATGATTCTTTTTAACCATAGAGATGCAGTTAAGTACCCTTAATTGTTCTGTGACATAACCACATACTTAAGCACTTTCTGAGTGGCAGAGAGACTCTGTGGTGGAGATAGCTATGCAGCCTGGTTTTCCCCAGACAGCACAGAGACTATAGCAAGGTGCCCTGGGAGAAGGGGTAATCTGGTTGGAGAATCACAGCTTGGTATCTCAGCTGATGTCAGGAAAGCTCAGGAATGCAATCCTGTGCAAGCCCATTTTCACTCTCAGCACTGGAAAGGCTTAGTCTGAATTTCCTCTCTGCTGTGGAGAAGCTGTGGTTGCAGGCAGCCTCACCATCTCCTTCCCTCTTCCTAGTGCCTGTGCTGCCACAGATGGCCTCAGCTGGTTTATCACAGGGCTTTTTCCCCTCCTGACATCTTCACAGCAGAGGTGCAGATAACCTCTTCAGTACTCTGTGGCTTGGAAGCTCCAAGTCTACATTGTAGCTCTGTAGAAATAATTGAGAGTAGTAACTCCCTTTACAATCTCATTGCCACTTAGCAATACTTGGGAACTATCTTCTATGCATGCTCTTTCACCACTTTAGGGAAGGCAGATGGGATCTCTGCACATCCCTGGACTCCTCTGTTCATTTGCATCAGGTCAGGATCTAGCTTATGGCCATGTTTACTGAGTGGAGGCTCGGTGCTTAGAGATGCACCAACACATGTGCATGAAAGTGTTGTAAACCATAGCAGTGAACTCAGTGTGAGGGAAAATGGAGATTTCAGGATGCTGGGGGGGGGGGGGGTAGCTCCTGGTATGCCTTTGCTCCATGCTTTAAGGGTTTACTGGGCAAATGCAAGAGCCAAATGCTACTCTAGTGACTGCATTAATAACTAAAGTTTGTAAAATGGGAGGCATGGCTGATCAGATCCAGAGGAAGAAACTGTGAAGTAACAGCAATCAGAGGAGTGCTAAACTCCACAGGGCTGCAGCTGTGCTTTGCAGAGGCTGCAAGCGACTTCCTCATAAGCTGATACATACTTACTGGTATAGCGTAATCATGATTTCTACTTTGACATCTCTGCTTTTCTGAGAATTGCTACCAGTGAGGCTCTCTGGCTGCTGGTTTTATTGTTGAATTAATTTGACTGCCTCTGAGTTATCTGCAAAAAGCATGATGCTCCTTTTCTGACAGTACTTGAAGAGCAGAAAAAGAGAGCATGGACTAGCAGGGGTGACATCATGGTGTTTGCCACTTATGGCAAATGAACAGATATATTTCCCCAAAGGTAAAAAAAGCTGCTGCTTCCTAGGCAAAAGGAGAGGGAGTACTGGGAGAACTCACCAGCTGCAAATCTCTGCCCTCAGTGAGGAGAGCTGCTGCCATTCAGAGCACCCTTTCCCACTTGCTTCTGAGCTTTGGACACTGCGAGGTGGGCACACTTGCTTGCTCTGTCCCTTTCTTTTGAACAGAAGCTGCCAGGGGGCAGCGACTGGCTTGTAGCTCAGGACCAGGGCAAATCAGACCTGCCTATTCCCTTCTACAAGATTTGCACACTGGGAATAGCTAATTTTACCTGAGGCTGCTGGATGAAACATAGTATATGTGTGACTTAGGAGAGAAAAAGACTGTGTTGGAATGCAAGATGTCTGAATATCAGTCCTTATCAAGATTCTGGCCTGCTAGGTGACGGGGGGAAAACACTGCACCACTGCTCTGTGCCTCAAGTTCCTCACCTACAAAGAGGAAGTAACATTCCTTATTTTCTGCCAGAGAGCTCTGTGTCTTTGTGCCACTCTTTCTTCCCTTACAGTGGCTGGTTTTGGCCCTTGCCATGTGTATAGCCTCTGGATTAGATGGTAATGGTCTGGGACAGCTCATGTTGTCACAGCCTCAAAGCTTCTGGGACAAAGAGGAGACTTGAGGCTTCAGGATGCAGTGGAGGGAGGGGGAGAATAGAGCAGCATGCCATGCACATGCTATTTCAAGCTGGTATGCCTTTGCTCCATGCTTTGAGGGTTTGCTGGGCAAATGCGAGAGCCAAATGCTAATAACCAAAACACTGGTTATTAATGCAGTCACTTGAGTAGCATTTGCCACTTGTAATAGGTGTGCATGGCATTAATAGGAGCCACTCGTCAGCTCTTGCTAGCGAACTACAATGCAAAGGAGGAAGAAGATTCACTGCAAAGAATTTAAGACTGAGAAGATTAAGGTTAGTACCAGTACACTGGAATAGTAATGAGGTATACGTATGACATAAACACAAGCTGCTGAAAGGTTATTGTGTACTTTCCACCCTTGAGCTCTGTGGTGAGGAGTTCAGGTAACCTAGTTGTTTTCTTTCCCCTATGCTTTAATCCAATCACCAAGGACACAATCTCACTATCAAGTCTACAGCTGAGAAATGACCTTTACTTCCCATGTGAAAATGTTCCTTTTCTGAAGGCTTTCATGTTCCTCTTAAGGTTCTGTAGGAGGACTACCATGAGTAATGGTGGTAATAATGCTTAATTCTCATCTGTCTTCTTTGTAGCACTTTGATGGAGAAGGAAGGGCTCATCTTTTCTTTGAGGTAGAAAGACTTGAACTGATATGCTTGTGGTGACATAGCCTCCCAATGACAGGGAGAAACTCAGTATTGTATCCATTACGGGGTCTCCTGTAGGGTCTGTCTGCACAACCAGGGTGCTTGCACTGGTTCCTTATGAGGAAGTATGGACCAACCTGCACCAAAGGTGAAGAGCATCAGATTTTATACTGCTTTGAGCTCAGCTGGGAAAGTTCGCAAGCATGCATGACCTGCATTTTGGCAGGCAATGGGAATGTGTCAGTTTAGAAAGCCAGAGCAATGGAAATCCAGCCTGCTCCTGGGAGAGGAGCTTGTGGTAAATCAGATAGATATGTGAAAAAATGCTCTGCTTCATGTGCATGAGTAGATAAATGGAGAGAAATAAATCAATAACGCTACTATAGACTCCATTTAGCCTGCTGGTGGGTATTGCAATGCCTTTCTCTCATTGCTCGAAATGCATGATCAGGGTATATTCTCCCAGAAACCATCTGCAGTGCAGTAAAACCAGCAGGGATCCTTACCACAGTGATGATCCAGTCCACTCAAAGACCAGTCTGAGATACACACTATTCCTGCATGAGTTACAAAAAAGCTCACTGCTCAGACTGGCCTTGAGGAAAAAAGGTAACTCTTTACAGTAACACCTGCTGGCTCCACTATCCCTGTCAGGTGACTCTGTGAGATCAGAGATGACACTGGTACTTTTCCCACTGTGTTTCCAAGAGCAGAGAGACACAGGTGTCAGCAAAGACTCCCTTCAGCACTTTACCTTGTTTGATTTTTATGGTGAAGAGGCCTGGGTCAAGGAAAAAAGCCCAATTTAACCACACTCTGTTTAAAGAAGGCAGTACTCTATATTTCTACAGCATGTACAAAATCGGAGTCCATGTGCTATGGCAGCTCAACTGTTCCCTCTCAGGATTACTAGCAGTATTGGGAGGATTACTGCTTTATGCATATTTGCATTTTTTCTATCAGGTACACATCAAATTTCAAGACTTTGCTGATAGCACCAGCTTTAACTTCATGCCCATTTTTGGCTGGTGGCTTATGGGAAGGCTTTGAAACATATACTGCCTCTCATGCTCATAAATGTCCACATGCAGTGAGAAATCCCATTGCAAGTGAAAATTTTTCAATGCTCTTACTGAAGCCAATGACATTGTCCCCCCCATCTTGACAGCTGTGGGATTACAGTAGTAGTGCTGAGGGCTTAACAAAAATAATCTCCCCACCCCCAAATCATTTGATAGCTATGTCATATATTTTCCTTGTTTGGAGGGGTGAGATTTGGGTTATGAAGTCTTCCTTTTGTTATATATCTTTTAGCCAATTCTGTCCGAATATGGGAATCTCAACAGCTTTAAGAATTCCACTGCTAGTGCAGAATAAAACAAGCCACATCTCCATCTGGTGTAAGCACTGAGTGAAGCTGGCTTTACCACATCTGTTTATGCCAGTGATAAATTTGGTCCTTAAAGGTTTTAATATATACCTCATCAGCAGAGTGAATTTGAAAAATTATACACTAACGGCATTTTTTACCTAATCTGGAATAATTCAGCACATCCTTTTAAGGTCATTGTTAATTATTTTACCTTTTCTTTTGACAGGAGCTCCAGTTCCCTAATACTCAGATTTACCCATCAGGTCACAAAGGGTAGGCAGAGATGAGAATTTGTTTCTAGGTATTAGGAAAAAGAGTTCACTGTTGTCTCCATGCATACTAAACAGGGTGCAACTTTATTTACAGTGTAAAGTGCATCACACAGAAGTTGTTTAGAACACACAACAAGCAGTGACATAAATGACAATACAGCATTGGGAGGGGAGGGGAAATGTTCCTGCAAGTTTCAAAACATCATCAACAGCATTAATATAACAATCTCTAATTTCACCTACTCTGTCCTACCACCACATCTGGTTATGCAACATGTTGACTGGGTTGATTGTGGGACTCCATGTATTATATGAGTTTACTAGTGTGAAACTGAAGCACTAAAAACCAGCCCTGAGCCCCAAAATACTCCTCTCCAAAAATGTCCTGCCAGCTCTAAACACTTTCCTAACCAATGCTGTTCTGCTCTGGGGGACACCAGGGCAGAGCCAGGGCAACACAACACACACACCAGAGAAGTACACTAGAAAAGGGACCATTTACTTTTTAGAATATGAGAGGGACATATAAATAAAGATCTATTTCTGCCACCATTGCACTCTTTTGCTTGAGGGCTCCTAATTTGCTCCCTGCTGTTTCCATTCATACGCTGTGTGGCAGCAAGGAGTTCAAGAAACAAAGTGCCTATAGATGGTGGTGACGATGGGGTTGCAACATGGATACTACTTACTGAACACTTTAATCAAAGCTGTAAACATCAACGGCTGTGGAGCTGGGAGTCAGAATATGCCTGCTATGTGCAAGCAGAGTCCAGGAAAAAAGCAGTTCATGAGAGCTGTAATGACAGCTCTTTTCAACTTGTTGCAGCTCTCGAATGGAAGGAGTCTGCCTTTAAATTAAGTTGGTCTCTGAACAATTTACTCTTGATCTATACATTTTTTTTAATTGGTTGTTGACTGAAAGCTCTCACTGACTCACAACCTCACTTGTTTCTTCCTCATTTTGGTCTTGCATTAACAACTATCAGCTGTGTGTCAATATTTACTGGTGTCCTGTTCTCAGAACTGCTAGCTCCTTTTTGTGTCATACCACAGTTCTCTGTCCAAGTTCACGCACTCATTCAAGGAAGGTAAATTTATAAAGGGGGGCACGGCATGTTCACTCAGAGTCTGAAGGATAATTAAGCAGTAAAGTTGCAGAAGATATTTTTTTTCCTTCTTTCCTAAGGCTGAGTACCAGTCATGCTTTTCTGTTAGTGCTGGGAGGAACAGAGCTTCTGATGTAACAACTCTCACAGATCAGACTTTGTGAACTGATGCCAATTACCAAACATTTGTACTCAACAACTGCATGTGTTTTCCACTCTCTAATTTTTGCTTAACTGTAGGTAAATCTTAGCACTTCGGTTCATCAATGCACAACTTGATGATGGCACTCAAGTATGTGCTATTCTCAGGTGCAATTTGGATCAACACTGTGAGAAAGGGAAATCTGACTGCTGCATGTGCTCTCAGCAGTCCTTGCTCAGCAGGGCATTCGTGCCTGTCTGTGCACTCAAGAGAGGCCTTTTCCAGTTCTCTGAAGACTCTGCACAATATAAATACCACCACTCTGTAAAGAAATAGCAAAGTTTCACCTGTAAACATAACTGGGGCTTCTCCCCCCTATTTCTGGGCCAATCTTTAGGACCCCAAACCCATGTATTAAAGCATTCAAATGTCAGATAGCTGCTAGACATGCATCCCATATGTACACAGGGAAGAGATGCTGGTTATGGGCAGGTGGTAGTTAGCCTGGTGGTAACTGGGAAGCATCAGTTGCAGTGGTCTGACTGTTTTCCACTGCTGGCTCCTGGATTATCCAGCAACAGAGCTAAACCTAAACTGCTCATAAGTCAAAAAGCCTCAAGAGCTGTTGTTGGTTACACTTGGTCTATTCTTCTCTGAATGACACAGTGTTGTCTCATCTCTTTCACATTTTTGGGTATTTTACCAATAAGCCTCAGGTGAAATTCTCCCCAATGCCTATCATTAAGCAACCTTCCAATGAATTAACATCACATAGTAAACATTGCTGATTCTTATTATTTTTAGGTTTATCTAATACTATAGTTACACAGTGGACGCTATAAAATGCACTTCTTATTTTAGATCAACATGAGCTCAGAAAGAGGCCTAATGCAAGGGTAGTGGCTCAGTTATCCTTGAGCAACTATTCTTCACTGTCAAACTGCTGGACTGCAGTGTGCTTTGGCAGATGGTAAACAGAACTGCCCCCTTCTGTTTGATTATGATTGGCAATATAGTGTGTTTCAACCAACTGACTGTATGTAAGAAATGGGAAGGACTTCACTGTGCACAACTACTTCCTCAGTGGGCAGTAGGAATTTTTACATTTGTATGGTATGTGCGTGTATGGTGTGTGCGTAGCAGCATATATTTGATACACTTTTGTAAATGAAAAATACAGAGATTTTCTTTAAAAAAGGGAAAGATACAGGAAAAATGTATCACAAAATAAAATACCAAACAATGGAGCTTTGGGAAAAGGGAAGAAATAGATTTGGTTTACAATGCATTAAATTCCAAGCCCTGGTGCCTAGGCTGAAGAAAGATTTCTGAATGTGAAACCGTTGCTCTGACGTTAAAAGGGATAGAATCCAGCCTTCCGTTTCCTGTGTCAACACATAAACAAAATAAAATTAGTGCTGCACTGCACATGTGGAACACGGTCAAGAGTGAGGCACATGGGGAAGCTGTTTGAAAGCAGACCAAGGATTATAGCCCCGCAGCACATGACAACATATTGAGAGTGGGGGGAGAGAGCGAGCAAGACACACGCACATCTGGTGTTTAATGTAAATCAGGACTCATCAGAGCGGTTTGGAGCTCGTCTAGTCCTGGATGCTGATAAGAAGCTTTGGTCCCTTGAATTTCCCATTATAACTCACTCCTGGTAACGCCTGCTGCGCCTGTATTGCTTTGGGGCCCTATGCAGAGTACTGGACCCCATTATAAGAGCCACAGTGGAGTGAGGCCAAAGCTTAACAAAATACAGAACAAATCTCATCATTGCTTTTTTCCATCCTCCTTTTCCACAATTTGTCCAAAAAGAGGAATAAAAAGTGTTCATTGGCATTGGATTTGTATGTATCTTGGAGAAAAACATTAACGTTCAGCTGTTACTTATTTAGCGCTCCGGGAGTGGCCAATGTGTTCAGTAGGAGTCTGCGTGGGTTGAGGTATTAATATTTCTGGTACCTGTGGGTTTCATTACCACTTCACAAAGGTGAGCAGGAGAACTCATTCTGCATGTTTTCTTACAGTTTTTGATTCCTGACCACAACAACATCATTGTAATTTCACTTGTCTTCCTTCTTCAGAAGTGTAAATTACTCCTAATGGCAGCGGAAACAAAACATCTCTCCAAAGAAACTTGGGCCTACTCTGGCTCCCCTGCAAGCCAAATGCCCAAACTTCACAAATCATCTTTAAGAAAATAAAGCTAAAAGGAGAGAATGACTTTTAAATGGTCCTGCATGTTGCAATGGGACTCGCTTTTTCTCCTTCACCATCTCCTCCATTGGTCTTGTTAGAAATGAAACAGCCAACTGAAACACAAATACTGATAAAGCTCAGTAAGAAAGGACGCACATGAACAAGAGGCAAACCTCTTGTTCTTGGGGCTCTTGATACAGGGACTGCACCATCAAGTGATTGAACTGGACTTGACTTGGAGGCACTGCACTGTCCTCTTGAAATATTTACAGCACTCAACAGTATGTAGCAGAACTGTTGTTATTTATAACACCTGTTGTATGGCCCTTCTTTTGTAAACCTGGACCCACCTGAGGTACATACAGACCAAAATGAATACTGTTTATATTCAGTAGACCACCTGGATTTTCAGAACATCCCATATTATAGCACAACAAGCACTTCCACTTTCTTCATCAAAGATAAGGCTAAACCTTGCAGGTTTGCCTGCTTACTCACATGTGAGTACAGCAGTTTGAAGAACTTCTATCTATCCATCATTTTGCAGAACATTCTCTAAAGTCTTCCAGATTGCCTTTAAATCATGACCAGTTCATTGATTAAGACGATCTAGAGAAGCTCTTCTGCAAAATCAATTGCATCTTTTTTTTCTTTCTTTTTCTTTTTTTTTTTTTTTTTTTTCAGAATTACAGTTCAGCAGGGTATGAGTCAACCTAGCCAGGGGAGAGTGCCCAATAACACTTACCTAGAGCAGTCATGTCCAGTCCATGATGAGGGACAATAGCATCTATTTGGCCGTATGCACTTCCCACCATTTAAGCAAGGTGACTGGCAAATGGCTGCATGCAAATAAACACACACATTTTTATTAATGATCACACCCACTCCTAGCTGATTAAGGAACAGGGCTCTGAAAATCTTGCCTGTAGTATTTTGTTGAGAGTGAGGCACTCTCAACAGTGAACATAAACACAAACTGTGAGTTTGTTGTGAAAGATCTTTTGCTCCGGAAAGGGCAGCCTTAGACATACATCTCTGCTGAAAGCGATTCAACCTCCTCTATTACTTCTGCTGTATTATCTTATGTTGCCTTACAAATGCTGAGGGTTTTTTTTTTTGCTCCAGGCTGACGCAGAAGAAGGAATGCAAACAGAAGCTGGAGGAGGAGAAGAGTGAGAAGATCAGCAGGAGAATAGACCTCATTTCTAGGGGAAAAAAACCTGTTTATTTGAAAGAAATGTGATACCTAAACAATAGCCAGAACTGAGTTCAGAGAAGCAGAAACCAGATGTGGTAAAAAGTCTAGAAAGAGGCAGAGCAGAGAAAGTTAAAGGCCAAAGACCTTTACATCATTTACAAAATCTGAATCAAAAAGCATGTACTGATCAACAGCAGATAAGGCTTCACACAATGGGACCTGTATGAGGGCAGGGAAAGGAAGCAGAGAATGACAGAAAGTCCCTGAAAGACACTACATAGCCTTGAGAAGTGTGATTAGGGTACAGGGCATTTGAGTCAGAGAATAAACACTAGCCTGCCTGATAGGAGAGTACAGGGGAAGTTACGAAACAGTTGCACCTGCTTGTGTGCTACAGCTAACCCCAAAGATAACAGGCAACTAAACAAAACAAAAAACCCCCAAAGCTTCAAGTTTCCCCTATCAGTTTGGAGACCAGAAGATAAACCACTATGTGATTTACAGAACAGATTCAGAGACTCAATGGGCTCCATTGACGTAGACATATATAGAACAGGACAGCCAAAAAACATGAAATGTCTTAAGAAGATAACGCCATATCTAGAGGACAGACCTAAAGACACCAGTGAAGACAAACTCTGGATAACATCTTTGCAAGGAATATTCATCACTGGAAACTCTGACTAAAATGAGTTACAGAAAATGGAAGAAGCAAACACCAGAACATGTTGAAGAGATGGAAATACATTGCTCTCATTCCTTTAGAACAAAATATAAACTGACAATGGCAGGATGTTACAAAGCATTAATTATAACTGATTGTACAATTAATTGTGTCATATTCTTTGTATTGAAAATGACTTCTGAATCTAGAGTGAAACATGTGAATGAAACATTTTTGGTTCTTCCTTCATGCACATAACTGTTCCAGTGAGACTAGCAGCAATTCAGATATTTCTCATCTTATTTTGTTCTCTCATGGCAAAAAGTCAAGACCAATGGTAAAAAAAAGAAGAAGTTTAGTAACTTCATATATATTGCTTACGAATATTTATGAATGGACTTTGGTACAAATACAGTTGCCCACTAGAATTTTTTCCTGAGTTGCTGAAGAGCAAGTCAGCCTGGACAGATTTGAACTGCTCGCCCAAAAATGAGAAAAGCCATTTTCCTTCTTGGCCATATATGCTGTAATAGCTGCAAAGTTTATGAAATATCAGAGGAAATGCTGTGTGCTGTGCTAGGCAAGTATCTCTTCAAAGAATGGGAGTTCTGAGCTAAAATCTTAATTTTCAGATCCAATTTGTAGAAGGATGGTTGGATTTGTACTGTATCACAGAGCTTATTCTGCAGACTCACTATTTTAGTAGATTATCAGATAAGGAAGTAATGTCAATATTCATTAACAACAGCAAAAATGCCTTCTGTAATTCACCCTGTTAGCCACTCTAAAGGCCTTCAGGAAGGCAAAATGAGACCTTCATGTTATGGCCTCATTAGCAATCAGTTAAGGTGTGCCTGATCAATAAAAATACAGTGAATAGACTAAATAATAATAATTATTTTTAAGAATAATTTTATGATTTATTCATAATTAAAAACATTTCAATGATCACTCAATTTCTATGTTTTTTTTTTTTTTTTTTTTTTTTTTTTTTTTTTTTGGGGGGGGGGGGGGCTATTTGCACAGGGATAAGCCTTCCAAAAACCAACTTATGGTTAGTCTTGAGATGGAATTCAACATGTCATATATGGATTCAAATACTATCCCTAATTTCAAATTAGGTTCACCTAACACAAACTGACTTGCCAGGGCACATGTCTGAAACCCTGTATCACTCCCTACCACTATCTTGGTGTGTTACATGCCTTTGAACCTCAGTTATATGGAAGTAAGAGATCTATTAAAATGCAGTTTGCATTAAGTTTGTTCAGAGAGGTCAGATCAAGCCATTTAATTCAACCTTTTTTAAACACATCCTTGCTTTGCTCTGCCCTCTTACCTTGCTCAGGATTCAGGACTGAGTTGGGCAATCATTTGCAGAAATTCCCCATACTAGACAGCTATCCAGTAAACAACCTCTGAAGAACCTGCAGTTCTCTTATCAGTTTAATGGTGAACTGCACATGCTGAAGCTAGAAATAAGAAAAATTACAATCCTTCTTGGGAGTCCTGTTTTATTTTTCTCCTTGAAAATCTCTCTTCAGCATTGCATTTCGTAGAATGCTCTCCAGCTAACACTGTTTGTCCTTTCTGGTAGCAAGCTGTTCTGAGGATTGTTAAGCCTCATCACAAAAAAGGAGAATACTCTGAAAATGGTGTGCAGCTGGGGACAGCAAATCCTCTAGGAATGTTATTGCAGGACTAGGGTTTCCCGTGAGAAGCTCAGCATTTACTGGAGAGCCCTTAGTGAACTGTGCTATGTATTGATGGTAGTCACAAAGGCTGAGGAAAGAAGCGGGTGAGAGGAGTTTTACCTATATGGCAGCGCGATCCAGTCCATCCAGAGGGGCAGTCACACTGGTAAGGGGCCACACAGCGACCTCCATTGAGACATGGCAGGATGCATATTGCTAAGGAGAGGAGAAGAAAAGCAATGAAAAGAATTATCTCCTGTGAAAGCAAAGAATAAAAATTTTAAGTGAGAATGCTACTTTTGTTTACCAAGAAACTCCAACCCTTGCCCCCATGAGTCTTTGTGTGCAGTATCAGCAGAGCTGAGTAGCAACTATCTTCAAGGCATAAGGCGTGACTACCATGGGCCAGAAAGGAGGAAGAATGAGGACAAACAAATGGGCAGACTCGAGAAATTGCATGAGTTCTTTAGAGGATCGAAGGCTCTGCTCACTCAGGGAGGAGCAAAGGTTGCTTCTTGTTTCTCACATAGTATCTACAAACAATGTTTACTTCTCTGAGAGAACCATGCTTTCACCATGGATTTAACAGAATTCCCTCAATGCTATATTCAAATCAAGGAAATTATGCAATACCCTTAGAAATTAACTTGTTCTGTGCCAGTGAAAATGTGTTGAGATGGGTCACACTACCAGCCTTCCATGCAGCAATGCAAGGCATCTGGGGTGCAACAGGTTGACTGTGGTTGGAAGCTTTGGAGAACAAACAAAGCAGAGAGATGCTGCATGATACCAAGCAGCTGATGGTCTCAGACCAGATGGTCCAATTGACTTACGCTGTTACTGCTAGCATGTATGCAAAAAAGGTCCAATTTGCAAACCACAGTTCATGGCTTCCTGAGTAACTTTTCAAAATTATTCCTTCTAATACACTAACTGAATGGTGTGCTTCGGTGAGCATGTGCTAGTAGAAAGATGAGTTGAGTTGGGTCTCAAGTTTGGACCCTTGAGTGGCACTTCCACTGAAGTTTCATTCTGGGAGGGTGGATGGGAACTGCAGAAGATTGGTCCAGATGTTTTTCCTCTTCCACTGCACTTCCAAGATCAAGCTGAGCGATTGTGCTATCTTGGATAAGAGAGGATTTGTTACCTTCCAGGAGTTCACAGGACTAACACATATCACCAAGAATTACTGTTCTCTATATCACTAAATTGATGGGGTTCTGCACATTTTTAAGGGTAGCCAGGCCTTTCTCAGGAAGCTGAGACTGGTTATCTGTGAAAGGTACGATGAACTATCAGGTAACTAAATCGTGACAGAGCTCTGTGGCTTCACCCTGAGAGATCAGTGCTCAATACTGGTACTCAGAAATCCTTTGGCTTCCAGAGAAGACACTCAACACCAAGGAAACTCGAAGCTATCTTTTCTGTTCACTAGTGCATCTTGCTTAACAAACAACACTACAAAAGGAGGTGGGGCTAACAAGCTGTGTGAAGCCCTTTCCCCCCTCCTTACCACCTATGCCAAATGAAAGAAAATACAGAGAGAATAGTGTCTATATCTGTATGAAGTGTAATCAAACTAGTCAGCTGTCTGTTCCCTTGTTTCATACAAGAAGACAAAGTCTGAACTGGGATGGCAGATCAAAATGACTGGGGGCATGCAATTAGTCTTCTGGTCGTGAAGAACGCATGAAGTATTGTTATTAATGGTAAGGCAAGGAAATCAATTGTGCTGTGTCAGGCACAACTCTGCGAGATACAGGGCTCACTCTCCTCCTGCTGAGCCTGTAAAATATAAACGACAGTGCTTGCATGTTTGGCTATGGTGGAATGGACAGACACAGGAAAAGTGAAACAGCAGCTGTGCAAAGACACCACGCAGAAGACATGACACAGTTGGAGTTTGTACAACAGAAGAAGGCCAAAGTATAAAATCTTTTCTCCTTGTTCTGCAACTATAGCTAGGTCTGTGCAACACTGAATGGGCACTGCTCTAGAGCAGGCTTGAAAGAGCTTGCAGAGACAGATTTAAAGAATAATTCTAAGATGTGATATCTCTGCCTAGCAAAATGTTTGAATCACATTTCTCTCCATTTGCTACAGAAAGAGGTATCACTGCTTTCCATATGTCTCCATCTTCACTCAGAATCAGGGTCAGTGACATCATCTCAGCTATAGGTGTCCTTGGGCACTATAAAACCTTGGGCGGGGGCCATACTGAGTACTAAATGCAAGAAAAACACTTTATTTTCTATTCATGCAGACCCATGCCTAAATACCTGTGCAGTCACAAGGTCTCTTGTACACGAGAACTGCCAGCCTGAAAGGCGCTATCCCTACCAATCCATTTTGATAAGATCACCACCGAGAAATGGGAAATATGGTGCAAACCGGCCTCTGATAGAAGACCTGAAAGTCAGATTTGGCTTTCTCAATCAAAACAGATCCAGTTCTCTACTTACACAGATAGAGAAAACTAAATCCAGCTCATTACTTATGGGCTACAGCTATACAGGTCAGGAAGGACAGAATGGAAAAGATGCCACTGCTGTACTATTTGAGCATGAATTGATCGGGTTTATAGACTGATAACAAGAAGCTAAGTTAAAAAAACACAGCCACCAGCAGCACCCTCACATCTTTTCCTGCTCTAATCCCAATTCTTTCCACCAAATTACAGAATCACAGAAGAGTTGAGGCTGAAAGGGACCTCCTGAGATCATCTAGTCCAACCCCCCTGCTCAAGCAGGGTCACCTACAGCATGTTAGACAGGGTTGCATCCAGGTGGGCCTTGAAGATCTCCACAGAAGGAGACTCCACCACCTCTCTGGGCAACCTGGTCCGGTGCTCCGTCACTCTCACAGGAGATAAATTCTTCTTAATATTCAGGTGGAACTTCCTGTGGTTCAGTTTGTGTCCATTGCCTCTTGTCCTGTCAGCGGGCACCACTGAAAAGAGTTTGTCCCCATCCCCTTGACACCCTCCCGTCAGGTACTTAGACACATTGATAAGATCCCCCCTCAGGCTTCTCTTCCCCAGGCTGAACAGGCCCAGCTCTCACAGCCGTTCCTCACAGAGTAGATGCTCCAGCCCTCTGATCATCTTCGTAGCCCTACGCTGGACTCTCTCCAGTAGCTCCATGTCTCTCTCACACTGGGGAGCCCAGAACTGGACACAGGGCTGAGTAGAGGGGCAGGATCACCTCCCTCCACCTGCTGGCAACACTCTTCCTAATGCAAATTACCATGTCTTGTCATTAGAAATAAGTTTTGGGGAACTGAAGAAAACTCTTCTTCAAAGAGAGTGAAAGAACAGCCACAAAGGAAACCTCATCAATTAAAGAAGTTTTTGTTTTGGCTTGGAGACGTCAGGGGATGGTCATTTATCTAGAAATAAGCAATCCATTAGTCAACTCTGTGTGTTCTTTCTGATTTGTCAAGCTGAAAAGTTATGTTTTTTTAAAGTTTTGGGGATCTTATGTCTTTAATTTTCTCACCAGGTTCACTATAGTAAATTCACTTGTCTTATTTAAAACACCCTTAAAATTACACGTAAAGAAGATATACGTACGCTCTTCACAGAGTCGGCCCATCCAGCCATCTGGACATGAGCACGCATTTGGTCGCTCACATACTCCACCATTCTGACACGGGAACCGACAGACAGCTGGAAAACAGTAGAATTGTCACGTCGGACTCCACAAGGTTAATTAGAAGCTGTTCAACATCTTGTGCAGATTTTTGGATTTGTAATATTTAATGTAGGATAAATACATGTACTGAAGCTCAGAAGCAAAACTTGGCTTTGATTTCAAGGGCTATGTCATTTTCTGGCTGTGTGCATGTAGCTAGGTACTGAGAGTGGTGGGAGGGAGCACAGGTAATCACAGAATCACAGAATCACAGATACTGTCCTCTTTATTTACAGCAAATGATTAAGATAACCAGGAATTGTCTCTGTAGCACTGGAAGAATGAAACATTAGAAGCTTTTAGCATAGCCTGGTAAATTATCTAGACAAGGTTTCAAGGCTGATACTGTGCTTTACCTGTTTTTTTCCACTCAGTTTTGTAAAACAAAATAAAAACCATTTCCTATTTTATAATTGTAAGTTAAATCCAAAATAAAATCAATCTGTCTTCTAACCTTGGTAGGAAACACAAAGACAGTGCTGTCTAGTATAATACAGAGTTTGTCAATAAAATCTGATAAGACACTGCAGTAGCAAATACATTTTTTATTGCACTATCATCCAGAGTAATAAGCTGTGCTCTGCAAGGGTGCAGTGGTGGCACAGTGACTTGAGGCAGACTTTGGACTTTATCATCATTCCTCTGCGTTGCACTGTATCTCAGTAATAAATCCAGGGAAAACAGGCATACTTTACAAAATAAGCGTCAAGTTAACTACAAACATGTTAGATTTAAATATCACTGGAGCAAGCATGAACCATGTCATACTGGTGTGTGCACTACATACACAAGATCAACACAGCCAAAACTGTGGCTTCTAGATGATACTACAGAACAGATAAGTAATCTGACTAAGTTCTAATTAATGGTAGTTATAAATACAGAGTAACCTCAGGGAACCCAGAGTGAACTGTTAATAGCATCCTATTTTTAATTACTTATTAAAGGAGCAAAATATGAATTTAGACTTTTAAAGTGTTTCAAATCTTGTTCAGTTTTACTATTAAATACAAACAGTCATTTAGCATATTGAAACACTGCTCAGACCTGAGATCCCTGTTGGAAGGAATGCAAATTTTCCACTGACAGCGCCAAACCTGAGTTATAATTGCAGCTAAGCCATGTGCAGGTGCAAGCTACAGCTTGGAGTCACTTGAAGTAAGACCAAAACTTTTGCCTTTTTTTTTTCAGTCTCAGAGCCCTTACATCAAATGTCAATTTACATTGAATTTAGGAAGAGAAGATCACAGAAGTTGCAATATTTTAACAGATACTTTGCACAGTTTTGTGAAAGAGATGTCTACGATAACATAAGACAGTTTGTCTCTCTGTGCCCACTAAAGCAGAATAACGTGCGGACTAGATTTTCTCTGTGCTATGAAACATTATGGAAGTTCAATACAAGAACATTTAAAGCTTTGTGTATTCCACCCCACTCAAATGACATTCTGTGAACGTAAAACAGGATGGCGGGGATAAGGCTGACATATAAATAGTATCCGAGGTTGAATCCACAGCCCAAAAAAAAGAGTCTCTGAAGCCTATTCCATCTGGTTCTGTCAGTGGAGAAACAGATGTTTTGGGAGTTTTAGAGGTCGCTTGGGATGCAACTCCAACCATCCTCAACAGCTCAGGATCTCAGGCAGAGATCTTTTCCTGGGTTTGTACCCAGGCCCTAGTTGTGAAACTCTAAATGGGTAAAACAGTATAAGCGCTAGTTGTACACTTGTTATACCCTGATTTAGGAAGGTTTTGGAAGAGAGAGACTCTGGGTCTGTAGCTATGGGGATTATTATTCACTCAGCAAACAAGACTAGAGACAGGCTTACAGCGGGGAGTTAAACCGGAATCTCATTCTCCTGCTGTGCTGGCATGAAAACAAGCAGGGCAGATGCAGTCCTGATCTACTGGGGACAGATGGGGAACCATTAATTGCAACTGCAGTTCTGTAGCAGATCTCATATTCCAGCTATCAATGTTAAATCAGTTGAGATCTCCTTGTAAATTCATGCTTGATAATTATCTCCACAGGACACAGAAGTTAAACTGGTGTAACAGTAACACCGGTAAGGAAGGAAGGAAAAAAAAAAAAAAAAAAAACACTGTGCTCAGCTTTGTCAAAAAGCTTTCATGTGGTACAATGTGAACAATTTTCCCCATGTCTCAGAGCTGGTCCCTCAAAATATTCTCTTTTGCTGACCAGGTATGAACTTCTTGCCTTGCACCTCCATACCAGAAGATCATTCTCAATCTGAGAGGGATTGCAGGCAGGGGGCAAATACATGGCACAGAATTTAGAGAGGAAAGACTGAAGTGGAGTTAGACAAGCTGGGTGAATCTGCACGGATTGCAGAGTCCCACAGGTGTTTATCATCTGCAGAACCAGGGTAACCCTTCTCACCCCTGAAACTTAGATCAGGACCCGGCCTGCAATCTTTTAACTATTAATGATTCAGACAAGTGCAGCTTTGGTTAGAGCTCTTCCAAAGAAACGAACAAAGTCTGCTTTTAAATTATAATATTTACATTCACTAACCTGTTTAACTGGGCCAGAACATTTCATGAAGGCTTAGAACACATTAATAATCAACTCATAGTGCTAAAAACAAGAAATGCTGCATGAATCATTACAAAAAATGCTTTCATGTCGCTTCTGATGTAGACCATAAAGGCTTGGGTCCAGTAGGCCTTTTGTCAGGCAAATCTCTCCCATGAATTATAAAGCAGTTCTGAAAGATTATTTTGATGTGTGTCATGAAAACACACGTCTGTCCTCTCTGAAACCTCTTTGGTCCCTTTTAGCTTCCCCTTTCAGGTGGAAAGGGGGGGTAATTGTTATTCCCCTGCCTTAATATAGCAAAAGGCAGGTTTTTCCACTTTGCTTTTTTGTCCTGTTCCCCATTCATCTGTCTACCTCATCACTTCCTCTGTTTTTGGAAATTGTTAACCCTAATATTTAATCCTCTGCACAGTTCCAGCAGATTCAGTGATGTTGGAAATGCGATGTGTGTTTCACAGCTCTTTGCAGATCAGCCCTGCCAGGTTGTCATCAACCTGTGGCAATAACCTGCCTTAACAGAAAACTACAGACATTAGCATACGGTTCTGTATAAATAACAAATACGAAAACTTGGTGATATTAAAAAGACAGCTTATTACTCTGGATGATAGTGCAATCCAAAGCATTAAATCTAAACAGATAATATCCAAATAACTTTCCTAATGAATATCAAGCTTATCTTAGCGTATGTACTGTGCAGAAATCTGTTGAATCTTGTAGCCATTACAGTTTAGAAAGCAACAATGAGATACTAGGCAAACTTTCCAGAAAGGGCTCAGTGGCTTGGGAGTGTATGTCTTCAACAGGACTTCTGCATACCTCTTGGCATCTGAAATAACTCATATGCTTTTATTATGAATCTTCTCTATTTGGCTGCTGGACTAGCTGATTCATGATTGCAATGCCAAGTCAAGGTCACATCACCAGGAAAAAAACATGTTTTTTTGATTGCAGCTTCTCTATTCTTGAAATGTTCAGGAGTTGCAAGTGCATTTCTTTGGCTATGGATCTTCTCAAAATAATTTACTAATCTGTGACTTCTAGGCCAGGCAATATAAATATCATGCCTGGAATTAACAGACAGCCTACTTAAACAGTTTTTGCTCAGTAGGACAATTTAACTTGTCTAGGTTAACAGACTGACAATGTGTTTGTGGCAGAATTCATATGAAAGAATTTACATAGGAATCCTAATTAGTTAGGCAAAGCACCATATAGAAACCTCTGTTTCCAAGGGGCTTTCAAACTGAACAGAGAAAGGGAAATGAGGGAGAGAGTATTATTGCTTTTATTTTAGACACGGGGAGCTGAGACATTTGTGGAAAGAGGGGTAGACCTGACAACTTCAATCATGACTGTGATGTTCCCAGATCAGTGTTTTGCACCCTTCCTCTTCTAAGGGAGCTCACAAGCTTTGAGAAGAGACTGCTTGTGACTGGCCAGTGATATTCACTAAAGTTTTTGCTTTCAGTACCCTCATTTCTAAATAGTACAGCTAATGCACACTTTACTATATGGTAGGCATTATACCATCCGAGACAGACTTCAGGATGCCAGCAAGCAGTGAAGTTACCCTGCTGTATGGCTAGCTGAGAGCTGCAGGGCCAGTCAAGCTCCTAATGTGGAAATGGCAGATGTCAAGCTCCTAATGTGGAAATGGCAGATGGCAAGGTCTCTTCCATCACAGTCAATGCTTTGAAATTCCTTTGCTATGCATCACTTTTGGTTTTAAGTTTGTGCTTAAAGTTGCTTTTACTTGTATCTTTTTTTAACTGTTTAGTTCATTACCACCTGTGTGTTTTGTGTGGCCCTCTCCTACTTCCTGTATCAAAATGATTATCTGAGTGTTGTATGTGGAGGAACTAATTTTGTAATTTAAACAAGCATGTATTTTTAAAGCTCAGCAAACTAAACAGTAGCCATTTCCTTCTGGTATGCCAATGGTATAAAAGGGCATACTTTGCCTTTTCTATTTTGTCGAAATCATGAATTTTGCTAAGCTCTTAGTCTGCATTATTTCAGTGAGCTGTATCAACCTATCCTTAAGTATTTTATTGTGGAAGAGTTTTTGGGGCTGTCAAGCTCTAATCAATCTGATCTCCCACTTTTGTTTTCTGCAGTGTTTGATCTTCAGCTGGGAAAAGATAGATACGTTATGACTCTTGAAGAACAGTTACTGACTGTCAGTCCCTCTCTGAAACAGCTCAACCTACTAGCATGATAATTTGTTCCCTCCCTTTCTCAAAGAAATTTGGGAGAGAGGATTTTAGAGTGTGAGATACATTACTGCTGCAAAAGAAGCTATAGCATTAGCCAGGAATAGAGATAAGACTTGTGGAAGGTTTTTATCACTTGGAAATAAAGCAATATCCTGCACTTAAAATGCCCTGGATGAAATCATGGCTGCACTGAAAAATATGAGAATTTTGCTAGGATCATATCTCTGTGCTTATCGCAACATCAGAAATGTGCTTGTTAACAGAAAATACTCATACCTTTGCAGGTAGGTGGTGTTGTCCATGTTCCATTTTCTAAGCAAATGCTCCGCAGGGGCCCTTCCAGCATATACCCACTGTAGCATGAGTAGGTAACCATGTCTCCGTATTGATAGAAGCTACCACGGATCAGAGCATTTTCAGTGTGAGCTGGGGGCCCACAAGATATCTCTAAGAAAACACATCACCCAGAAGCTTGGTCAGCTGCAATGCCTGCAGGATACTATTTTAAATCACGGACACAGTGCTTTGCATGAAGGACTGAAGAAGGGCTGAGACACCTCACTTATGGAAGAGTAGTAAGCAGGGCTTCTTCATGGTGCAGATGCAAAACAATCAGAGGGTGAACCTTTACTTTCACCCATATGAGTACCCGTGAGCAGGGGGATGGTTAGGAACAGCAATTTTAGGTAATGCAACAATGATTGCATCTATCACACATATAGCACAAACTTTCAGATGGTCAGCGATACATGAGGCCAGGTCTGTAGGGTCAGGGGATGTCCTAGCCAATACTGCTAGAAGAAGCCAAACAGCTTTCTGACATGCCTAAAAAAGGGTATCATGCCTTGTATCAGAGTCAGCTGATACAACAAAAGATATTACCTCTCCCTACAACCCATGATTCACCTATAGTCTCACAGCAGTAATGGGCAGGATATTTAGGATATCCAACAACCAGTCCCGCAGCAGCTCTTACAAAAGTTAAATTGAAAAGAAAATGATAGTAGGGCAGGAGTGCTCTCAGGACATCAGCCCACACATCCCTTCATCCCTCTCAAGAATTAACATCTCCTTCGTAGAGCTTCCTAGGTCACCTTTTTGTGCCACGGTCTCCAGCAAAGACACAGATTTACACCTTCAGAAGCTTGTCTGTCAGCGGAGGGACACACCTTTCCAAATAACAACTGCAGATGAAAATTCTCTTCATCCAGAATAACTGCATTTAGATGGGGAGTTCTGCTTACACATCTGTGCTGTCATGCTCCGGTATAGCTGTTGTTACGAAACCTCTAGAAAGGACCAAGCAGCTCCTGTACTTACTTTCACACTTGGCTGTTGTTGGAGTCCAAGTTTCATCAGCATTGCAGGTGATCACAGACTGTCCTTTCAGCTGGTAGCCTTCCCTGCACCGGATGGATACGTTCTGCCCAACATAAAAATCCATTTCAGAGAGCAGGGCATTTTCTGGGATTATGAAAGGCACTGGACAAGGGTTTGCTGTTCAAAGAAACGGAAGAAGAAAAGGAAAGAAGGAGAGAGAGAAAGAAAGAGAGTACTTTAGAAGAATATCTCCAAACTTCAAAATCAGCTCATATAAAGAGCAATCTGCTCACAAGTCCTGTTTGTAATTTCATGTCAAGTTATGAGATTTGCATTTATAAAGAAATGAAAAAAGACTTGATTCTCTGCTGTTGCATGACTTGCTACCACACTGTACAGACACCAGTGGAAGAGGTATTGAGGATTCAGATGGAGAATGTCTTACACGACACCATCAAAACACTGTCCCTTGGGCTGCCCCTTTACCAAAACCTCACAGTAAAATGATTCAGAACTATTATATTTAGCTGTCTAGAGAGCCTGGATCAATATAAAGCAGCAGAAAATCTTTGTATTTGTACAGAAACCCAAAGTAATATTTATTAGAATTTAGAATTTTTTTGATAGTCTTAGTTATTACTGATTGTAGGCTTGCTGAGCCTTTCCTGAATAGTCTGCTATCTGTCATAATAAATGTGAGAAAGGTTGAACCCAGTACAGTAGAGATTGATGCCAATTTCCTAAAATTAAAACCGTACACTTCCTTTGTTATGCAACAATTAAATGTCTCAACTGCTATCCTGAGACTAGACATTAAGATTAGTTACAGGCAGATATGGCAACAAGGAAGGCTACTGTATGTGTGTGTGTGCAGCGCATGTGTGCGTAAGGTGCTATTTCATAGAATAATTTATGAAGTCATTTAGACAATCTCCTTCTCAAGGCAGGGCCAACTTTGTCAGGGTTTTGTCCAGTTGAGCTTTGACTACACATCCTCTCTGGGCCTCTGTTCCAATGTTTGCTGCCATGGTGAAAAGTTTCTTCCAATATTTACTTGGAATTTTCTGTGTTGCAATTTGTGTCCACTGTCTTTCATCCCACCACTGAGCACCTGTGAGAAGAGTCTGTTTTCTTTTGAAGTTTCCTTTACACCCTTCCAGCAATTAGTTGTAGAAAGCAGTAAGGTTTCCCCTTCACTTTCTATTCACAAGGCTGAACAAACCCTCTCCTCCTGTATCAACTGTGTGACTGCATTTGACTCCAACATAAGCCAATTTTCCAACTAAAGGGATCAATGCAGAGCACAGTTCATTTCTTCACTACCACAAAAATATACTCCAGACAAGTTACTGCTTTAAAATGGCTCAGTAACTGCTTCCTTTATTCCCCTAAAAACATGGGATGTGCCCCAAGAGGCGATCTCCCAATGAAGGCCAAACCAATCTTTTCAGCTACAAGTAACAAATTCTGCTCTTGGCCACCACAAAAGAAAATTGTAGTCCATCACCACAAAGATCTGCAGAAGTTGTTCCTAATTACTACCCTTTAAATGAAGAGCCTTTAATGCTTACAAATTGAGCACTTTTTGTTACAAAGCAAATACACACGTTTACAGAGAGGGAAGGGATTACTCCATCTTCCATCCTTTGTGCACTCTGCCGCAGGTTCCCCTTCCAAGCTGTATCCCCTCTTGCAGAAATACTCTATAGTACTGCCAACTGTATTGTTTTCATAGATCACCTTCCCGTTCAGCAAGGAAACTGGAACTTTGCACCTGGTCTCTGCAAAGGAAGAGCTCTCATTATCATTAATTCAGCTTGACATTAGGCTAGATTCCAACAATTCCTGACTTATTCACACAATACATTTAAAGTATCAACCACAGATTAATAAATTATAAGGAGTATTATGGGAGAATTCAGTTCACTGGGAGGGAAATGTAGCCATGCTGGGGAAGGAGCTCCTCCCACTGATGGAGAAAAGCCACAGCCTCCTGTTTTTCAGGTCAGTAGAATTTCGCAGTGTTGGTGAGGAGAGAACATGTTTATGACATCCTGCTAAAGTTAACGGGGCGGAACATAAGCAGCTCCTTGCCACCACTGAGAGATACCACAGAAACTTGCAGTCCTTTGTGCCCTCCTTTTCACCAGACTGGAAATACTAAAAAAGATGTAGGATGAGTTGTGATGAGATGCTGACACTTATATTACTAATTGCTCCGTTCAGGACTTTCAGCTCTGTTTCTGAAGCCAGCAGGCAGTCAGCCCAAGCAGGCTTAGCACTACCACAGAAGAAAGTTCTTTGTCCCATTTTCCGTGATTTCCCTAGGATCTGGACAACATCTAGATGACTGAAGAGTAAGCTACCAAGGACTGAAGCAAGATTATCAAGCAGGTGGAAGAGACTATTTTAACGAACAGCCACCCTGTTCCTGAAGGGGCTGTGCCCAACCTTGTTTAAGACAGTCTTCTTGAGCTATGGCTTGTTTCAGAACTGCTAGCCTGTAACTTTTCTTAGGTGCATAGATAGGTACTTGAGACCTTCTCTCCAATGTCAATGATAACAATCAACTTTGCAGAGTGCTGCTAGATTGGCTGTAAAGCACTGTGAGGTGCACATCTTCACTACAAGGTGCACAGTGAGCCATGTACTCTGCGGTCACCCACTCAGAACCTGATGGTCTTTTCTATGAGAAACAGGTCTTGCCTTAAGGGATCATTTGTGTATTTGCATCTATCACCCAAGACTGTCTCCCTCACAAGGAGGGTCACAACTGGTCTGCCTTCATGCTGTTTCTGCAGCTCTGGTGACAGGAACCTAACTTCCTTGAGTGGAAGATAATTACCTGTTTTACTCAGGTGGAGCTGTCAGAGTATCCCAGTCCCCTCTGAGTCTGTGTGAGGAGCTGAGTGCAGAGAAATCAACATACCAGCTTCACGTGACAATACCAGGGGCAACTAAGGAAGGCATGCAGGTTGCGGGGTCTATAATCTAGCATGGGAGACCAGGAGTGTGAGCAACAGGGACAAGAACAATGTTAAAGGACGTCTGATGGGCAAGATATGAGCTAGTGCATTTCTGAGAGAAAAGGAAAGGTGGGAAGCATACAGAAAGCCCAGGGTTTGCCTTTTATAGTTGGGACTCATACTTAAAAGTTTATAATGTATAATGTATAATGGAATTTATTAAGCTTCCGTATGCTTTACATTTTGAAAGGTCATCCAACAATACTGAGTTCATACCTCGGATCTCAAGATTTTATGCTGTTTTTCTGTTAACAACAGCCTTGTTTCCACCTACCCCTGCTCAGTCCGTAAGACACAGACAACTCTTGCTTGGCACTCATTCTGTTTCGTGGCAAGAGCAACCGGACCTACTGAGGGAGCATTTCAAAGCAGTTATTTCCAGAATGATAAACATCATACATTCACAGTGTGTGTTCATTTGGGGAATGGTAAAGGCTGAGCTATTGAGACAATTTTCAAGATAACCCTGCTGCTGGATTTGAGGCCAAAAATTCAGAAAAAAAAATCAACCTAACAATTGACTTTATAAGACTGTTGGGAGAAAAGTCATTTGTCCTCCCTGCACATCATCCTCTGTTAAGGGTTTGCTTCTCTGAGACAGTAAGCAGCCTAACCCCTCATTAGGATTGTAAAACTGCAGATTAAGATCCTAAAGAAAAATCATGTTTAAGACCTTTTCTGCTGTGGTAATTGCTCCCGGTGAAACATCTTGTCTTTCATGCTATCATCTCAGCTATCATCTCAGGCATCTCTCAGGCATTATCTCAGCCATTAATGTACATTACAGCACTATTTCTAGACGCAGTTTGATTCCTGGATCATACGGTATGCATGCATAAGGGGGCCCTGTTATTTATCCCACATCAGAATGTGCTAGGGCCATGAGACCAGTTAGTTACCTTCACACAAAGGCAAGGGTTTACTCCAGCTCCCATTGGCAAGACACGTGATATTCTGGGGCCCAGCAAGGTGGTATCCAGAGCGGCACACAAACGTTACATTACTTCTATATGTGCTTCCTGTAGGTATGGCCTCTGCTTTTTCTACTGAGGGATGCGGCCCACAAGTAATTCCTAGAAGAAGAGAACACTTTTTGGTTTTATACAGATATCAAGGCTCACTGTGTCTATCTGCAGGATGCAGCCCACAAGTAATTATTCCTAGAAGAGAAGAAAACGTTTTGGTTTTATACAGATAACAAGCCTCACTGTGTCTGTCTGCTACATATGATTTGACATCTCATTTCACACACTGAAATCAATGGAAAGATGAGAAGAAGAAAGAAGCTGTATAAACATTGCATGGAGCAGGGTTATGCAGTGCCTTGCGTGCCCCTCTCTCTTGGTGTTCAGGCTGCAGAACCTGAGAGAGAACCTGCTCAAGTGTATCTGATCGTACGGTAAGCTATGAGGTGCCTTCAGTCAAACACAGGGTGATCCTGGGTATTTCCTCTTACCAGACCAGAGGCTGCATTTGCAGGCTCCTTTGCTCTGTGTACAGTGGAAGGTTGTCTCAAGAGAAATGACAGCAGTTAAGAAAGATCTTGTCCCCTGCCCCACCCCTCCTATGGAGACCAGACAAATTTGTTAATTCTGAGAGAGAAGAATGCAAGGGGATAGGAATGTGATATCACCACAGAAAGATGGGAGATAATTTATTGGTAAAGTCTATGAAATCTGGGTATTTTATTTATAAGCTGTAGGAAATAAGTCATAAATCCTTATTCTCATGCTCCTGCAACTAATTGCCTTCTGCTACGGGGGTCTGCAGAGAGCCAAATAAGATCCTAGGGAGCAGAACCTTGAGCTCCAGACACACAAAGCGGCCATGATATATTAGCCTTGGCATTGCAAAGTGAAGAGCAAATCAAAGACAACAGGCCATGTTCCTCCCCTAGTGACCTGGACACAGCTCCATTCTAGTGCCATTTTAATGCGCCAGAAGGAGCTCCCTTCAGATCAAAGAGGAACTGCCAATGAGAACTGCTCAGCCGGCTCTTCCCTCGGCTTCTCCTGTTACAGCCCTCTGGCTGGACAGGAAAACCAGGAGGAAGCCAGCAAAAGCTTTCTCACAGTTTGCTTCCCAGTCCTCCTGGAAAACTGCCACCGTTTTGCTCTGCTCACTACTTACTTGTGCATGAAGGGGTGGAGGGGGTCCACTTTTTGTCAACGTGGCAAATCCTTCGGCTGGGTCCCTGTAGTTCGAAGCCAGGGTCACAGCTGTAAAGAGCCTCGCTGCCAAACAGGAACTCCTCTCCCTGGACGGATCCATTCTCTATCACCTCCGGGGGCCCACACGATATCCCTATAACATACAGTCAGACATAACGCAAACAGCCTGTCCTGCTCCCAGCTCCTCCACAGTTTCTACTCTGTGAAAAAGGAAAAGCGTGGTGTTTCTACAGGCATTCCCAGGTATTTGCACCTAAGCAGAGCAAAGATACTGTAGTGTAATCATGCCTGATGCTTCCCATTACTGCTGAAAGACGAAATCTGTTGTGGTGGTGTTGGCAGGAAGCCTTGGGAGGTTCCAGTGCTGCCACTTCCACTCAGTAGCTGAAAACCACCTAAGTATTTATGTAGCCAACTACTATTTCAGTAGTGCCATTCAGGATTTAGACATCTCATGAAAGTGAAGAACCCTAGTTAAACATGCCCACAAGGTTAAATTTCAGGATGTTGAGCACCTGTGAAACTCTGGTGTTCAGAGGTCCTCAGCAGCCCCAGAAAACATGACCTTAAATGCCAGAACTGATTAAACTTCAGATATGACCCTTCAAAGGTGGATAGTAATCTGTTAGAGCAAGAACACCAGATTTCCTAGTTGTCACTGCTGCTTTCTATATATTTAAGTTTTTGGAGAAAGTTCTATACTGCTCTCATCTTCTTAAAAGTAAAGTTAACATAAAAAGTTTAAATTTCTTCACATCATTAATGTTTTCTAAAAAAGTATCTAAAGACGCATAAAACTTAAATAGCAGAAAGAATGCATCAAAGGCCTGATTGTGCAACCAGCCCTCTCTAATATTTGAAGTAAAGGATTCAGAAACGGATGTATTCAACAACACTAGTCACTTTGGGAGCTGTTTGCCCAGCTTTCTTGGGGTCAGGGAAGCAGAGGAGGGAAGTGTAGTGATTCCCACTGTCACCTGTATACACAAGCAATTTTGCAAGTCTTCCAGGATATATCAGTGAACTGAATACTGAAAATACTGAAAATTTTAGTTACATGCAGACAGCCTGAGTTATAAAGCAAGCAAAGCAAGCATTAGCATTTTCTGTTGAGTAAAACCACCCTAGACCACATTCACTAAACAACAAACTCAGGTGGAACCTACTTCTGCATACTGGTGCTGTGCCACTCCAGAGCTTGTCTCCTTGGCAAGTTCGTTCTGTATCACCCTGCGAAACAAAAGGAAAAGCTGAAAGAATAACCTCATTTAGTGACCTCTTCTCTCTCATCAACCCTAGGATTCAGCAAGGCCAGTGCATTTTCTCCCATAGGCAACCTACACAAAGAGAGGGTTAAATGCTAGAGGCCAAGCCTGCTAGGAGACTTTCAGCAGAACTCCTTACTGCAGATTGCAGGCTATTGTTGACAAAGTTTGTGGGCCAGTTAGGCAGCTCTCCTGTCTTTCTGAATGGAACATCATCTCTCTTGCCAGTTGCACCGTTCTTGTTTCCAGGAATGTGTTATGATGATAAATTTTCTCATTCCAGTACTCACTTAATGAAAATAGCATTCTTTTTACAACAACAGTACTGCCTATGCTTTGTAAATATACTGTACTAATTTTCATCATACCCCAAATGCTCATTGTTTGAATTTGCTAAACTGTTTTATTTCTTTCTTATGTACTCATTTTATAGCCAGTCTAATATCCCACAATTAATTTCTTATTTCATTCCAGGACATGGAGAAAAACAGCTGAATTTATCGCTTAAAGTACTGTGCTTTCATTGCAAAGGGCAGCTATTCGAAATGAGAGTGTACATACGGCACTACACCCAGCGGACTGTGCTTTCCACAGGAAAAAAAAAACGCAGGGAGGCAAGATTGACACTAGGTGGCGAAGCTGGAATACAAAACTTGGCAGGACCTTTTTATATAAGAATGCACATGCTTATTACCACCAAAATCTACACTAAACAGCAATTCTCCCCCTCTAATTACCAAGCCATCCCAACATTCCCCAGCGATATTATATATGTAACATACGTATTACAAAATAACTTTATTATTAGCTGAGCATTCTCTAAACTCTCTTGATTTTTATATTTGAATTTGACAATGGTCTCTTCTCTCTGGTAGAGGAAGCAACTCTTCTAATTTTAATTCCAGATGCTGTCAGATCTAGCTGCTAGCATGAAATGTGCTTCCTGTATTACAGAAATGCTCCAACTCACTTTTTTCTCCCTGTCTCCTTCTCCCCTGCTTTCTGTCTTGTGGCCTATGGGTATATTTCCTAGTTTGTCAGGAGGAATGCCCATGTTTTTGGCTATACTCCACGGGACTGCCCCGCTGCAGAACCGACAGAGAGATGCTCAGTGCTCAGCTGGTTCCACTCCCGGCCAGATGAATTCATGTGCATGAAATTCTTACTTAGTACGGATGCCACCACAGCCCCAAGGAAAGCGATCGTGCGTGCTGCTATGCGCTCGCAAAACACGGTGCTAAAGGACAGCCCCTGACCTGGAGATACCTTGCTAATAACTCGCGCCTTTGGACAGGGTCACTATTCTGCCATCACCGGAGGGAGGCCACACTGGCGACAAGGGAGGCAACAATTTTTCCCTTCTCAATTCTCCACAGCTTGTGACAGTACACCTGAGGCTAGCATGGGCCCCCATAACCAGCCACAGTGGCACCTCAAGGGCTCAGACAGTGCTAATCGCCCAGTGGTGATACTAAAGCAATGGATGGAGAAAGCTCTGTTTTCATCTCTAGCAGAGAATAAAGCTGCCATTGAGCAAGCTGCAGTGTCTTTGCCTTATTAAAACAAGAGCTATCACTTCCATACCTCCTAGCAATATCACAGAACTGAGGGCAGCAGAGTTTATCAGGAATTTTGAGTCTGACAGGCACAAAGCAGCAAACACAGTCCTTGGGATATTATGAAGCTGAAGGAGGAAAGCAGCCAAACTGAGGTGGGAGGTCTTAGGAATTAAGGAGAGCAACAGGTGAGAAATTAACCCTTCAATGGTTCATATTTGCAACCACATAACAACGGTCACTGATGTAACAGAAAAGTTGTATTTTCAGAGGGTTGAAACAGCATGAACTTTAAAAATCCCCAAACACTGAAAGGTATCTTTGAATATGTATCCTTGGCCAGGATGCTTATATTTGCCTCAATTACACTTTAAGTCATTCGAGAAAGATCCCAGATAGGCCTGTAGCATTCTGTAGACAGCAACAACAACAAAAGCAAATATCCAATGTCAGTTTCAGCTAGGGGAAGATACCACCATTGGAGCAGGCAAACACATTCTCACAGTCACCACATCAGAACCAAAAATGACAATGAAAGGCTCAGTGTGATGGGGATTCAGCTTTCTTACTTGCAATTCATAGCCAGAATCACATTTATAAAGAATCACATCTTCATAACTGTGTTTAGTGCCAACCACAAATCCATGCTCTGGAGCTTCTGGGGTCCCACAGGACACAGGAACACAGATGTCATCAGAAAATAGTGGCACCCAAATGCCACTGTCCTGGAAAAGAGATATGATTAAAAAAAAGCAGGAATGTATCATTTTATATCAGAAATTCACACTGAAATGAAAAAGTAAGGAAAGTTACGGTAGAAGCATCCAATGGCTGTTGAGATGGGCTTACTGTAACACTGTGCAAACTCTAGTAACAGTAATTCAAGCAACACTTTAAGACAACCTAGACTGGGACTCAGCTGCAGCAGGAATGTCCTGCCTTGATGTATAAGACAGAAGGAATAAAATGTAAATGGGGAAATGGAAGCTTGGAAAAGCATGGTCACTTGTAGAAAGTCACACGACCTTCTACACCTGCAGAAGGTTCACACGACCAGCGCTGAGAACACACTGCAGCAGGGAAAGAACCAAGACTACAGCTGCCAGATGCGCCATGCTCTGCACTTCAGTCCTGGGTGCATTTCTAGTAATACAGCAAAATTCTTCAGCTGCCCTCCCGGAACTGCAAGAAAAGTCTGTCACGTGGCGAGGGAATCAGCGAAAATATGGGAGTAGAATTAATTTTTTTGCACTCTGTATTGACCTGTGAGTAGCAGCAAAGCAAAAAACAGCTACTCCTGTTTCCACAGATCTGTGAAACAGCAAAATAAGAGAGATGCTTTCTATATTAAGTGCTGATCTTGTAAAATCATACATGCTTAGCTTTACTCATATGACTTCAAAGTATGTTTGCAAGCTTAAGGAACAGATAAAAGCTTGCATCTTAAGAGGTATGAAGAGGTTACTGGCAGAACTGATAAAATCATTTTTTTTAATATACGGGGTGTTGAAGTTTCTACAGTTTGCTCAGTGGAATAAAATGTGTGTTACCTGTTATTCTGGAGAAAAGAAAAAGCAGTGCACATGATCCTAAAGATATATTAAAAATCTCAGACATTATTTCTGAAAATCTGAGATATGATTTATTCTCTGAAATGTTCCTTTGAAATTAAGTGGAAAAGTGTTAAAAGGAATGCTTTTCTATAGGACACCATTATTTTTAAACGGAAGAAGAAATCATCAGTTTCTAGTTCTGAAATCTGTACATGGAAAACTAATAATCATTCTTACTGAGGAACAAGTATACATATATTTTGCAGGACATGCTTTACATTTTTAGTATGTTGAGGGCAATTAAGGGCCAAGAGCTAACTGCAGATCAGAGCGTGGGGAAGACTCTTTGCAAAATAAACTGTGCAGATAACACCATACCTTGCATGTCGATGTGCTTGCTCCCACCAGAGTATAGCCTTCTACACATGACAGAATGACGTTAGTGTTCACAGTGAAGTTGTCCCCAAGTACAATTACATGCGTGATATTTGCTGGGAGTGGACACTTTCCGGGGCAACAGGAAATATTTTGAGGAGACCACTTTCCATCTTCCTGACAAGTGCATATATCCACCTCTGTCACCATTGTGTAACCTTCCAGGCATCTGCAACATAACATGAACATGCACAGGCATACATCTGGAGACAAGCTAGTCTACAAGTTACAAATCAGGCAGTCATTTTCCAGCATAGTTTTCTATAAGCACACTTAGAGATCTCTCTCTTATTTCAAGGTAGCCTTGTAAGAAGCATGGCTGAGTTTACTCTATGGCAAGAGCTGGAAGTTTTAGACCTCATCTCCAGCTGCTTCATGCTGCTGTGGCACTAGGTTGGAAAGTGAGCTGGTGGCTTTATCACTTGGAAGATCCTGACTGCCTTAGGAGAATCCCAGTATTAGTGAGGTTTCTGCACTGCCCTTCTCTTTGCGAGGAGGGTTTTCAGTTAGGGAAAGAGTATGTGAGGACCAAGTGCTCTTATAGCTTCTTGATTCCCAGCTTTGAAGCTCCATTTGTAACCATGAGCAATTCCAAAGACATTTTCCTGTTCTTTCACGAACAAAAGCTTCAGGCAGGTTGGGAGTTGTTTGCATTGAAGATTAAGGCTGATTTGCTTTGTTCCACACAATGCATCATGAAGTGCAGCCCAAGTGGGCTGCAGAATCTGGCCATCAGTGGGTTCACTTGTAAGTAGGTAGATACAGTCACCCCCGCTCCTCCTTGTTGAGATGCAGGCAAATGACTGATTCCATTAAATTCCTCCATGTGCCATCTCCCATTTCTGTCTATGACTATGAATGGCTTTTACTGACAAATTTCCCTTCTGCCAAGGGAATTTCTCTCCTTAGGGAAAGGATCTGCAGCATGTACATTCCAGGGAACTAATACCAACTCCTCTCTTGTCTCTGAGAAAGGAGTAACAGCGTATCAACCACAGTTGCTGACATTGTAGTGTGGTAGTGCAGAAAATGGGTCAAAAGAAGGATCAACATTTCTTTATTATAATAAACAGCTGAAGCAGTAAGAAAAGGTAAATGGAATACCAAACAGGGATACCGTGCTCACTGTTGCTGCCATTTGCTAAGAAAAGCTGAACATCCAGAGAAATGTTTCAAAGAAGATGAGGAGGCAAACAAAAAGGAATGGGAAACTTAATGAGGGGGAGGAGTGCAGCCCCAGGTGCCAAAATATCTTGCTAGAGTTCTAACAGCAAATTTTCCAATCCTATTCTGTTTATGCATGGCTGCATGGGATTTGTCAATCTGGGCATGTAATAAGGCTTAGCTCTTCTTCCAGCTCTTAAAATCTTGTACTAATTGAGGGTGCTTAGACTTTCATTGCTTAACAGATTTTATGGAAAAGGAATGGCAGCAACCTTACCTGTACTGGATCTTGCTCCCATAGGTGTGAGTATTCCCAATAACTTCTGCATTTGGGACAGAAGGCGGAGGACCACAGCTTAGCAGCTCACAGCTTGGGTATGGCTTCTTCCAGACACCTGTCTCAGCACAAGTCAGCTCTGGACTCCCACGCATGACAAAACCTGTCATGCAGTTATAGATGATGGTGTTCTCATCTGCAGAGCTGCTCCCGTTGATAAATGTGTTGGGGATCACAGGTGGGGAGCCACAGGATATCTGTCCACAGCGAGGAAATCCAGAACTCCACTTGCCTGCAGCCTCACAGTGGATTTCAGAGGGCCCTAGTAGTTTTAAGCCCTCCAGGCACTGAAACTTGGCAGTTTTACCACAGCTGAAATCTTTACCAAGAACGACCCCATTCTGAATGTATGGCACAGGGCACTCACAGGGGTGGCAAGATGGAAGGCTTCCACTCCATGAACCATTGGACAAACACTGCCGTAGTGGATTACCATGGAGCTCAAAACCAGGGAAGCACTCGTACTGGGCAAATTCTCCATAGGTAAAGCCTGAACCATTCAGAAAGCCATGGGAGATGTCTTCTGGAGGTCCACAAATCACTGGATCACAATGTGGAGCTTCTGAATCCCAAGTACCGTCATTCTGGCAGGTAAGTGTAGGCACTCCTTGCAGGCTATAGCCTTCATTGCAGTGATACTGCACTTTCTTCTTAAAGCCAAAATCTGAGCCACTGATTTTCCCATTGAGGAGAGGCAGTGGCACAGGGCAGGTCACAGCTTTGCAAACTGGAGTGATCCCACTCCAGCTTCCATTCGCAAGGCAGACTCTACTCTTGTCCCCATCTAACAGGAAACCTTCTTTGCAGCTGTACTCCATACGTCTCTGAAATGTGTATTCCTCTCCAGTCACTTGACCGTTCTCTAAAACTGGTGGTGGGCTGCAGGAAACAGGAATGCAAATCGGTTCGCTGCCATCCCATTTCTGGTTCTCCTGGCATGTCCTCTGCGTGGGGCCATTTAACTGATATCCAGGATCACACTCATAGTAGATAACACTCCCATATGTGTAGTTTTCCCCTTTAATGTTTCCATTCATGAGTTGAGTGGGGGAGCTGCACATTATCACCTTGCAGTAGGGAGCAGTGTTACTCCACTGCCGATTTGGCAAACACAACCGTGTGTCAGAGCCAACAAGTGTGAACCCTGGCTTACAGGAGTACTGCACTACACTACCGAGTGTGTTCTCAGTAAAATGCAAAAAGCCGTTCTCTGGAGGTGACAACAGGGTACACTCTATAGAAACACAGGCAGGGGCAGTGCCATTCCAGGCCCCATCTTCCTGGCAAGCTAGAATAGCATTTCCCAACAGCTCATAACCAGAGTAACACGTGTATAAAATGGTAGTCCCAAATAAGAAACTGGTCAGTTGCATTGCACTGTTACCCTTCAAAGAACTTCTGAAATCTTTCAAGTTGTCAGACAGTAATACGTGGGAAAGAGAGGGACTCTCTGTAACCCTCTCCTGGTCTGAATGTCTTTCCTCATGTCTCACCTGCATGTACTCTCCAAAGTCAATGTGAGGAGGCAGACCACAGTCTGTAGGGAGGCAGGTTGGAGCGGAGCTAGACCAGCCTGATTCTTCACAGGTCTGCATGGCAAGGCCAGAAAGCTGGAAGCCTGGTACACAGCTGTAAATAACCATGGCCCCATAGCTGTAATCTGCACCTTCCACAAAGCCATTCTCAATGGGCTGAGGGGGCTGGCAATTTATGGCTTTGCAGGAAGGAACCTCTGTATTCCACTGTCCTGTTTCTAAGCAACTTAAAGTTTCCTCCCCTTGGAGCTGGAAACCTCTGTCACAGGAATACCTTACAGTCTGCCCATAGTGGAAGTTTGTGTACGAGTACTTGCCATTGAGAATCTTCTTAGGTCTTGGGCATTCAATAGGTTTGCAAACTGGCCTTCCTCCAAGCCACTGTCCATCTTCTCCACAGAGGATGGTAGTGTTCCCCATCAGTTCAAACCCTGGCTTACATGTATAGAGGGCTGTACTAAGAAAGGTGAGGCCCTGCACATCAACAATGCCATTCTGAATTTCTTCTGGTTGAGGGCACTCCACAGGAATACATTCCGGCAAAGGCAAACTCCACAACCCATCAGCTTGGCATCTGATTGTGGACTCACCCTTCAGTAAAAACCCATCCACACAGATGTACCTTACTGTGCTACCAAAATGAAGGGATGAAGTCAAAGGGTCACCAAAGGGGATATATGGAGGTGCATGACACTGTACAACCTTGCAGAAGGGAAAGGAATCATTCCACTGTTGGGAAGGCAAGCATTTCAGCACAGAGGAGCCATGCAAAACATAACCCTCCTTGCAGGAGAATTGCACTACACCAACTTGGTAAGCCACTTCCTTCAACACCAGCTGGTTTTCTGCCAAAGGTGGTTCTGGACATTTTGTTGGCACACACTTTGGGCTTTGCTTTTTGCTCCATTTCCCAGACTTCTGACATGTCCATGAGACATCTCCAATCAATTCATAGCCTTCATCACAGAAAAATTCAACTTTAGAGCCCATATCAAAGCTTTCTCCTTTAGTGTAACCATGCAGGATGGGTGGAGGTTTTCCACAGCTGAGGGGAACACACTGAGGAATTGATTCACTGTACCATTGCCGATTGGCTTGGCAGATAAATACTGAGCTCCCAACCAGCCGGTAGCCAGGCTCACATTGATAACTTGCCTGATTCTCAAAGAAGCGTCCAGTTGTTTCCTGCAAAACAGACAAGACAGGGATGTGTCTGAAATGAAGATTCATTACTGGGGTAGTGAGAGGTTGATTTTATTACTTGTGTGTTCTTGGTCTAATTTCTAGCTGCCAGGCAGCAATGACCGTCTTCAAAGAAACAAATACACATAACTGGAAGTGACACAGAAAATCTTGTCTCAAATGATTACTCTGCTGTTAGAAAAACTGAGGTCACCACCAAAAGAAAACAGAAAATGCAAGGTTTAAAAGGTAAGAGCTAGAAAATATTTCCTCTCTATTCCTTCTTCTACAGCATTGAGGAAAAAAGAATAGGAAGACAGAAAAGAAATGGGTCAGGAGAAGCTAACAGGAAATGACTTATTGCTTTTATGACTCTTTAGCTTATAGGTGTACTGGTTAGCTTACAGGCTTCAGGCTAGGAGACTTTTACAAGTGCCATATGTGTAGTTTCAGGATCTTGAGCAGGTAGCTGAGGAACCTGCAGACATTGCAGGCTGAGCTGAGATTATGGTATTAAAAAAGTTTCTCTAACTGGAATACCTGGAGGAACGATCCTGCCTAGGGAAGATAACACAGAGTGATATACAACAATTAGAGGATGTATTTGTGTGAGAATCTCAACACAAGTTGTTGCTATTAATGCTGGAAGCTGACATAGGAACTGGGAGGCAAAAAACACCTCAATTTTTAGCAAAGGTAGAGACCCTGCTCACTAGATGTATGAAAGGAGGGGAAGTTCAGAAGAAAAATACTTAAAAAAAAAAAAAATCAAAGCTAAATCTTTGTGATAGTGTACTTGGATCTTCCTTACCACAACAGTACCCTTGTGCAACAAAACACAACACATTAAGCAGTTATTTAGCTTTTGGCTGCCACAAGGAGATCTTTACCTTCAGGTGTACTGTGACTTAATTTGACAGGGAAAGAACAAGTTTTGACTTCAATAAAGAAGTGTCCTTACATCCAAAGGAAAGAAATTATCCCCAAATGATTCACCTATTTCAAATCAGATTCTTTTTTGCAGCAGTGAAAAGAGCATGGCTTGCGAACAGATAACAGTACTTCACATGTTTCCAAATGGCAATGGGAAGCTACCCACGGACTGAACAAATGAAGAGTGAGACATTAAGGAAATCAGTTGGTTGTCATAGGACATCTCTTGAGTCTCCTAACTGAAAGCCCACTTGAAGAGAGGAGATCCCATCAAACTGCTCGTATTTTTGAATCATATCAAGACACTTGATTCTGCTACAAATACACCCCATTTTCCTTTGCTTATTTATTCCAGTCACATCCTTCCTCAATTTTAGTAGGAAAGCAAAAAAGAAAACACAACAGTGGCAATTCTGAAGACCCATCCAGTTTGTTATGGGATCAGGCAGCTGAGAAAACTCATTCTGTACCTTAATAAAGCCATTCTCAAGCTGGGGTGGTTCTCCACAGGACACTGGGTGGCATGTGGGCAAACTGCCACTCCAGTTGCCAGTGGCCTCACAGGTCCGCTTCTTCTCCCCTTTGATGTAGAACCCCTTGTTGCAGCTGTAAGCCACCACTGCTCCGAAGCTGTAGTTGGTCCCACTGGCATAGCCATTGCTAATGTGGGGAGGCTCTCCGCAGCGAACCGGGATGCACTGGATACTCAAAGGAGAAGGATTCCACTGGCCACCTCGAAGGCACTCGATCTTGGCTGAAGTATTCAGAACAAAGCCTTCCATGCACTTGAAGCTCACGATGGAGCCGGCTGCAAACCTGGCTTTACTAATGGACTCCAGGATGCTGTAGGAGACGGTGGATGGCTTTTCACAGAAATCAGCTATGCAGTGGGGCATCTCCCTGCCCTCTGGAGGCACCCACTTCCCTTCTGCATTGCAAAGAAGCTGAGAGTTATCGGCCAGGCTGTAGCCATCTGAGCAGAAGTAATAAGCTATATCGCCAAAGAGGCGGTGGCCACTCTCTGGGGATGCATTTTCCACATGGGGTGGTTCATCACAGGACACTGCCAGGCACTGCTGGTGGCTCATGCTCCACTCGCCGCTGGCTAAGCACTCTATGGTTGCAGGGCCAACTAATGTGTAACTGTGGATAAGGAAACCACATAGGAAGTCAAAAAGACAAGCATCGTCAAACTCTACCCACTGTTTCCTGAAGTCCCCGTAGATCAAGCTTGCTAGCACCCTGGAAGACAGACGAGTAGGATCCTTTACAAGACATACTATCAAATTCAAGAGGCAAATTGTAAAGTCTGCTCTGCTTGTCCAAGGAAAAGGGATCCCAGTGAGGGAGTCTTAAAACACCTTGTGTATATTATTCCTCTCTGGACAGAGAGGCAGCTTGTCTGCCTATCTGATTACAATTCCTGAACTCGAATTTTGGTACAAACTAACTTTTCAACAACAAACTCAGTAATGCATTCTGACAGTTCATCTACTCCTGAAAGAAATCACCCCACCCAGAATTTCTTCCTCTTTAGCAGATCTGAATGGAGAAGAAAAAGATGAAAAGTCCGCATGGGTCACTGGGGTCGTGCTCCAGGCATATCAATTTATTTTCACAGTTGCAGAAAATGAGAAAATCCTTTGCTAGTTACCCAGAAATACTGTTGATGGCAATGCAAATGGTAGTTTTGAAACAACTTCTTCCTAAAAATTCACTGTTAAGACTGCTGTAAAAGCGTATGCTTTTAATACTCAATAGAAAAAAAAATCTTTTACAATTAAATTCTTCTACATGGTTTTGGTTACTATAGTTGTATTTCTCTAACCTATCTCTTGGATGCAGTGACAGGTATTACTTCATGCTGCTAATTGTCCCACATAAATCCCAGCTGTTTAAACATTTAACATGTTATCTGTGGCTTTGTTTTGCTTTGTTTTACATAGCAAAGCTGTAGTGTGCGTCCAGAGAAAGCAAAGAAACAAAACATACTGTAAAGTTCCCAGTAATTCTTTCTAGCTGTGGGCTGGAAACTGATTGCTCAGATTTTGATGGCAACATCTGTAAAAGTGCTTTGTCTTGTTTGCAGGATTTGTTTCCAGAGAATCATGACTGGACTGCAGAAAAAGAGCCTAGTACATTCCAATGCTTAATAAGATCCACTCTACTCATTGTTGCACAGGCAGCAGCGGTGCTCTTTAAACGCTGTTATTCTACTCCATTTAAAATGCTTGCACGGGCAAGAGAAGGAGCATTTTGAATCTTAATACAGTCAAGAAAACACAATGAGGAGGATTTGTTTCAATTATATTTCTAATAATACTGCAAAGCCAGTTCATAAGAAAAATGCTGGCATATTCATGTGGGTTTTTTTTTCATTAAGGAGGAGGACAAAATCCTCCAGCCATTCAGGGTTTGACTTTGCAAAGCTCTGCATACCTGCTCTGCCTTTTGGGAAAAATAGCTTCAAGAAATTCAGTGGGGCTGCTGTGAAACTGTAAAGACAAGCACATGCAAAAGTTCTTGCAGCATTAGAGCCAGCCGTACGTTCATGCTAGATGTCACCAGAATGAAATTGTTTCTCTGAGGAAATTTAGTCTGTAAAGCTCACAACAATACAAAACCTACCCTGAGTAGACAGAAATCAGAGATGAACAAGGCATCCAATAAACAAGAAGTGACACTTTTAAGGAACTAGAATTTACCACACCAGAACCATTAGGTTAGTCCTTATAACACACCAAACACCCCTGACACGGTGTGAAGAGAAATGGAGAATTCCTTACAAACACGGCCTTGAGTTCACCTCAGAAGTACTAACTCTGTCCTAACTCCAAAGTAAAGGGATTCCTATTGTACTGCTCTATCATACATCCAGCTACACTCTCTCCTATTCCAGGGTATATTCAGCTGGCTTGAAATTGGCTACTTAAAGAAATACCTGTTTGTGACCCACATTCACCTCCTAGCCCACAAAAATCATCCATCACCTTTAATTTCCAGAAAGTTCAAAGAGAAACTGTAAAAATTAATGAGTGTACAGTTATAAAGGACTTCTGAAGAAACAAATCACACAGCTTTGCTGATAAGTCTGTGTGGCCTGCACCAGTTTTACTTGTCCCAAGTATTATTGCAGTAGTGCTAATCCACATACCCTTCCTTACACATGTAGGAGACTGTGTTTCCAAAAGTGAAGTTACTTCCATCGATGACGGCATCTTTGATGGCAGGAGGGGGTCCACAAGAGACAATGCTGCAAGCTGGAGGTGTGCTGTTCCAGTTCCCTGAAGATTCACAGACAAGTACAGAGGGTCCCTGAAGGCTAAGACACAAAGGTCATTATTAAGGCCAGTATTTCAGAGAGCAAAAAGCAACCTTGCTCCTCATAGACTTCCTGGCTCCAACGAAGCCAACGGGAGTCACTTCAACAGAGGCCAGAATCTTGCCCTCTATTCATGAAAAAAACACTGCTGATGCCATCACTGGAGCTGGTCTTCAGATTGTTTTGAAGAGAAAGCTGACCGAATTCATGTGGGGTCTGAACACCCCATGCAAACATACAGAATTTCTGCTTTAGCTTTGCCCATTTTGCGCTCTAAGTCATAGGCTGCTTAAATATTTATTATGTATTTATTTAGTTTGAAGATTTATTTGTATGCCATTATCACCATGCCCAACTTGAAACTCAGTCCTCTAAAACAGGCAATGAACACTTTCCTGAGATGCCCTACGGTATCTCCCTGGCCTCCAGTAGCCATGTCAGATGGCTCACCTATTAGGTCCCATGTCATATCTGCACAAGTGTCTCCGATTCCCTAGAATTCAGTCTTAAATGATACTAGACACCTATGTTTAGGATTACTGAGTTGCGCTCTGGAGTTAAAGGGAGAGAACAACATTGTCATGTAGAGCTCTGTCCGGCGAGGCATAGGCGCCTGTCAGGGCAGTGGCCTCTGCCCCCAGGCAGGGATATGGGTGAGGCAGAAAACACGTGAAAGTGCCTGCAAGAAGATACTGGGAGAACTCTTAGGCCCAGATACAACGAGTAAGAGGGATGTGGTGTGGGAAGGTTTTCTCTCGAGTGCTGATCAAAGGACGGAGGACTTCTCTCACAAACCTAGGCTAGATAGGTAAAGACAAAGACTCACAGCCAATGTGATATTTATTGCCTGAATGTCCTGACTCCACAGTCAAAAAACTCTTTCAAATCAGTAAAAGTACTTATTGTAGCAGGGTACAACTGAGCCCACCCTTTGGAGCTACAACCTACTGTCACACTGTACCTCAAGTACTCATTTATATTAGCATGAGTAAAAGATTGACCAGATGAGTATGCCTCATCTACCTGTCTGCATCTGGAAAAATGGGTGCCTGCAGCAGGAAAATTCAGATGAAAATCAGACCTAAATAGGTCCATATAAGACCACTTATGTCACAGCACAGCTGCTAGAGGGACAAGTAGATATCACGGATAAGCAGTAGCTTGTAATTAAAGTTAAATCCTTGTATATAGCATTTGTGTATTCATTTTTAATTGTAGCCTGTTAAAAATGTTTTTACAACATAATTGACTTATGAATTTAAAACAGAAAAAAAGCTTAAAATAAGTAACTGTTATATAGTTTTCAAGAAGTACATGAATAAATTCCAGAATGTTCTTTGACCAGCATGTTCAGGGCATTGTGAAACAACAGCAAAAATAATATTTGCATATGTGCTAAAGATAATTAGGCACATGATAGTCATTAAAAACGGATGAGAACTTTCACACATGATGACAACCAATTTCTGAGTGTTCAAAATACATGTTTCAGCTTGATGGTGAAGTTTACATATATATATGACAGATACTGAGTGACCTTCTTGCAACTGCTCCAATTTGTATGCAGTGCAGAAAGTACCTCAAAGACTAAAAGGTCTTTTAAAATTTTATTTTACTATTTTATCTTTATGAGTCATCATCCCAGCCTTGACTACTGCAGTTGTAAGTTAGACATTTCAGCAAATCCTTTTATTCAACAATCAGGTTGCCTGCGTTTGACTCGGGAATGTTCCAACATTTACCTGTATCCACTGTCACAGGTGTATAATGCATAGGAAAGGTAGGTTGTGCCAGTGAGCATGTATTTTCCATTGCTGACATCTTCTGGGCTAGGACACATTACTATTTCACAAGATGGGGGAGGATGATTCCAAACGCCACTAGCAAGGCACATAATTTCCTTTGCACCCACTAAGTTGTACCCATCATTGCATCTGTGTTAGAAGAAAAGAAGCACTATCAAACATAGCACCTTTTATTCACAACATCATCACCAGCCTCCCCTCTGCTTTCTATGTCCACACCTTTGTACACCAACGTCCACTGTAGAGCACAGAGCGTTAGCACTGGAGTAAACATTCAACTCTGCTAGTTTTCTACAGTTTTATCCACATGTCTTTCCATTATTTTTATCCCGCTTTGTTCCTCTCCTTCTGTTTATTTCAATTACTCTTTTGAGTTCAGCTGTACTCTTTATCATTTGTTGTCAGATTCTCAATGAATTATTAATGCAGTATCCCAAACATATTGAATTCCTACCTGTACATCACCTTATTGCGGTACGTAAAATTTGAGCCCAAAATGGTGCCGTTCTCTGGAATAACTGGACCACCACAGGATATAGCTTTAAAAGATGGGATCACAGAGAGGTTGATATAACACAAATCAAAGAGAACTGAAAAGTAGGATTCCTATGTTTTCACTAAATGGGCATGGAGAGATCTAAGGCCCTTAGCAACACTAGGCTTTTGGCTATGTTACAACTGATTTAACATTTTGGGGTTCCTGATCTGTCTTCAAACCTACTGAGAAGTTTGACTAACTGGAAATAGAAATGTGAGACTGTTCCACAATCTCGGAACTTGACTTGATTGTCAGGAGAACTCCACATCCACCTCAAAATTACTTTAGTTTGTTCTTTCCCACCACTTCATTTTACTCTGTTGCTTCACCTTATTAGTCATGGTTTTCCAAGGAAACAAGCTTCACAGTCATGCCAAGAATATGCACATGTACCAGCCTGTCTTCTCTGGTTGCTTTGCCACATAGTTAATGGTCCTTAAGAAATTAAGCTCCCACAAGTTCCTTAAAAACAGGGGGCTAGTGGAGAAGAAAGACACTTTTCATGCTTACTTTAAGGAAGGCAATGATACAATTCTTTGGAGAATCTGCATAAAAGAATGACACTGAATATGGCAACTTTTGGAAAAGCTTCAGCTGGTGCTTACTTCTCTCTAGACAACAGAGACTTCAGCCCTGAGGCCAAAGTCCCCCAGGCCAAGGTTTCATTAGTTCCTCTGCTCTCTAAACTCCTTTTCCTCCCTTTCTGTCTCTCTAAAAATGCAGTAAGCCTTCTACCCAAGAACAATACCTTCACAATATGGTATTGGGTGGCTCCACTCTCCAGACTCCAGGCATATAAGTTTAGTCATTCCCGTCAGCTGAAACCCTTCTTCACAAGAAAAAGTTACTTCACTGCCAACACTGTAAGTGTCCCCATGGAAATGACCATGCTCTGGGTTTCCTGGATTATAGCATTTCACTGGTTCTGAGAAGAAGGACACACAACTTACTAATAGCATCACTAAGTACCAGGTCTTATAAACAAGATGTAGGAGACATCCTCAGGAATTTTGTGAAAAGTAAGAAGGCAGAACATGTGAAAAACACCCATAAGTAATCCTTAGGTTTACCAGATTTCCTCTGTTCTACATTCAAATGAGTGGCACTGAAGGCTGATGCAAGTAAGCTAATTTCAGTGCAGAAGAGTTTGCATTTACAGTTTGAATATTCTGACTGTTTGCTTTCATTGTCAGAACAAATACATCTATCAATCATTTTTCCCTCCCTGAGGGAAAACCCACTGCAGCACACCCAGCCTTGAGCTGGAAATCAGCTCAGTTGCTTTCTATTCCAACTTCTGTCACTATCTGGGCATCCTCCTGCAAAGCTATCTTGCTTAATGTTTCCATGCAATAGGCAGATCAGCTCCTACTCACATGCCTATATTCGAATATTTATTATTTTCATAACTCTGTTCTGAGAAGTGATACATGAGTAGAGGCATGTGGCCTCCCCAGATCTTAAGCATGTGTGCTCCATTAAGCAGGGAAAATGCTTTTGCATGTGTCTAGTCTCCTAATTGCCATCCCTATATCATAATAATAGTTTTGTTTATAGAGACATGTGTGCTCTCAAGAAGCAGAAGAAGGCACTTTATCATGGTCTGATTTAGGCCAAAGTTATCTGGAGAAGTGGGCACACTACACTGTCCCTCCTTAGATATCCATTGCTGGCAACTGTCCTCTACAGGGGTAGGTAGGATACTGGCTTATAAAGAACATTAGAAAGGTTAGTCTCATGTTTTTCTCTCCCATACCTGCACATTTTTTACCATCTCCTATGTATGGAGGGATGCAAGTGCAAACATAGGATCCATTTGTGTTAAGACAAGATGCATGCTCATCACAATCTGATCCAACAGCACATTCATCAACATCTACCAAAAAAAAAAAAAAGAAAAAAAGATACAATAAAGATGTCACTTGGTTGGTACTCGTAATAAACATCTGCTTCAAATTTCTGTTTCACTGTCAGATGGAATTTCTTTAATTAGTATAATTAGGAATCACCCCTAATTCAATCACATCCTTGATGCACTAGTAGAAAGACATTATATTTATGCATTCTACTGAATTTCCTATAAATATTATAAAACCATGGAAAAGTCAGAGGGGTCTGTTGCCACTATTTCCACAAAAAGTATTTTGTTTCCAAGTAGTAAATGAACAGACATCTCAATTCATACACTGTTATCTGCTGGTTTGGACAGACACTAGGAAGGAGGACTCTTTTACATTTCCTCGTTTTGCTAGGAAATTCTTTGGGCTTCAAACTTCCCACTGGTAATACAGGAAAACTTTGGCAATAGGGGAGTGACTTTGAACATAAAATACAAGGAGAGTCCAGTCTTTGTGGAACATAATTGTGCAAGCTTAAGAATGGGAAGTGTCTGCAGTTGCCAGAAAGGTTAAAATGATTTCAAAATATTTAGTTATTATGATTAATTATTTATATGACAATAGTGCCTAGAAATGCCAATTGATGATTTATGCTCCATGGGGCTCCATATTGTACAGAAAAACAAATCACTGGCTCCAGATCACTTCATATCAGCTTTCAAATCCTGACTATACAGAAGTGTTCTTGGTATGTAAACAATGAGTCACAAATTGCGAAGGGTCAATTTGGAAGTATCTCATTGAAAAATGCCAGCATCAGGGATTATCCCTCACACAAACCAGTCTTAGAGAACAGAACAATTCTTCATTTAAAAGGTCTGCTGCAGGACAGCTGGTTAATTGGGTAAAATAGGCAAACACATAGCTGGAGTTCTTTGTCCATTTCCAGGCAAAAATGCAGAGACAATTTTCAGGCAAAAAATGCAGAGCAAATGGAGCAAATAGATTAAAAGTTGGTCTATGACATTGGTGTGTTCTTCACTGCTGAATGACTCTAGTCAGCTTGAAAGAACGAACAACACTTGGAACAAAAAGGGTGTTTTCCTCTGATATGTAGCACTAGAAGCGCTCGTTAAAACCAGACCGGTTGCCAATTATACAGGTGTCAGGAGAATGCAATGCACTACCACAGTAGAACGGTAATGGCTGCTCTTCACGTAACATCTCACACGGTGAGGAAGAGAGGAAGGGCACTATGAATCAGATCCACAATAGAGCAAAAGGGATGCTCCATGGAATAGGCGCACCACGCTTTGCTGGCACCTGCCTGGAGCATGGATCAGAAAGGCAAAGGGTAAGCCAGGGTGCCAAACCCATTCTTGGTTTCATTTTATACTCACTCTGCTCTGCTTTATGAGGTCAAGGCAAGCTGCAAGGTGGGGCACAGGGTGTTTCCTTCCCAACTCATGATCCCTACTGCACAGATGTGGAATTATGTGGACAGCCCTGCAGCATCTTTTCTGAGTCTGCTCATCTTTATGCCTTGCTATATAGTGCAGGGGAGAAAAACAAAGAGTAGAGCCGCCGAGTGCATTGTCTGTTTGGAGGTTCTGAAGGAGTCCTGATAAAAGAAGGATCCTGCTCCACAGAAAATCTTGGCAGAGCTAAAAGGCTGGTGCCTTTGCTTTTATTCATCTTGCACTGAAAAAATATGTGCTGTATCTACTTGTTTGGATAGAGTAACCAGCCAAATCAAATGTAAAGCTGTTACCCTGTAACTCACATGTTAGGCATAATTAAAACAGTAGCTTACAAAGCAAAGCAATTACAGCTAGCTAGTAGATTTCAGTGGGGATTGGTTGGAGAGATGGCCCTAAAAGACCTGTTCCTCCTAGTCCTCGGTGTGCTTTAGAGTGCTACAGGCTCTCTCACTTTTCAGCTCCTGCAGCTGCATATGGTATGTCAGATCCCTCATCAAGAAGCAAGCTATGTGTGGTAAATGTGTGAACCGTGGACCTAACTGTGTTCCCAGACTTCTCCATGCTGCAGCTGCTTGCTGACAGGCATGCTGAAGCACAGGTTAGAAGTAGAGGATGCAAGGTCTCTAGGGCTAAAAGAACTGAAGGAGAGAGACAATATAGGCTGAGTGTATGAGCAGCTACTTACTGAGGCTAAGTGAGTAGGGAGCATAGTTTGGGACATACAGGGAACTGGACAGAGGAATGTATCAAGATCTGAGTACTGGATTTCAGTAATATGAACATTTTGGACTGTAATACCTCAGATTCTGAGCAGCCTTCTCAATACCAGAACCAAATCCCACCCAAACCCAAAGGTACAGGAGAAGCACAGGATCACCACCTCAGGCATATACATATACATATGTACATATGGCGTATCTCACCAAGGCAAGATGGTGAAATGCCATTCCAGCTCCCATTGTCTGTGCAGAACATCCTGGAGTCCCCCAACAAATAGTAGCCATTAGTGCACTGATATGTAACAGTACTGCCAGCAAAAAAGTCCTCGGCTGAATAAAATCCATTTTCTAAAGGAGGAGGCACTCCACAGCTGATCCCTGAAACATGAGTGAAAAGAGTGCACAGATATTAGCAGATCAGACACAAGAAGATTAACTTAAGAGCAATTGCACATCAGAACCACTACTAGAGATCTGTTCTCTGCAGCAATTGTCCACAAGCAGGCTGAGGAGATTCTGGAGGGATTCTGGACCTGGGGGGAGGATCCTTCAGGGGAGAGTCTTGTTCTGTGGACAGCTGTCCAACAGTGAATGTGCAGCACTCTTCAGCTCCTGCCATTCTGCTAGTTCTCAAGGAGAGAGGTCTGTGATGCAACACTAATGTCTGAGTAGATGCCCTTCACTTACAAGAAATTTTCATGATGATCAAGTGGTCCTTAATGAATTTAAAGGAAAAAGAAAAATAAATTTGCTTTCAGGCAGTTTCCTGTTATTCTCCTTCCCTACTCTTGAAAAACAAGTTTGATGTTACTGTGTTCAAACACTGCAAACCTGGCCAACAGGTTACTGCAAAGCAGTTGAAGAACAGTGTAAATCTGAGATCAAGGAGTGTAGGAGTGGTGGAGAGATTGGAACTGACCTCATATACAGGCAAAGGCAAATCACTTCATCTATATTAAATCATTTCTTGGGATCCAACTCTGCCAGCAGAAGGTATCACTCTACCTGGCTGCTAGTAGTGGCTTTCTATTCTAGCAGAGCTGCTCCTGTGAACCCTCATTTCAATTAGAATAACAAGAATTTACCGTAGTGGTTACACAGCCTATCTTTGTAACTATATGGATTGTAGCAATTCCTTGGTCCCCAGTCGTTTGCAAAGATCAGAGAATAGACATTGCGCCCAGAGCCCACTGTAATGGAGGCCAAGAATCTGCTATAGAGAGTCCATAACAAGGACAGGCTGTCAGTGGATGGGGACAGGAAGATCTGGGGAACTTGGAAGCAGGAAAAGGGTCCTTGTGAGTAAAGGTAACCATTAAAACTATTTCAAGCCTGATTTAGTCTGTAGAAGATTTTTTTCTGACCTGGCCTGTATCAAACCTGCCGCTATGAATCCTGCAGCTATTTATGCAGGATATAGCTACTTTTGTCCCACTGTTACCGATCAGATACTTGTGGGATAGGCTGAGAAAGGTGGGTGAATAAGTGTGACCCTTGGTTGTCCAGTATACTTGTGGCAGACCAACCCTGTTCTCTCTGAACTCTGTGCTCAAGGAGGAACATTGCCTGCCCCAACACAGAGAAAACAGATAGCAGCACTAACAGAATTTTGTCTTTGATAAAACACCAAAATACCAAAAAAGGATAAACACCAAAACATCAGAAAGGAGCAAAGCTGTCTCTGCCACTGAACATAGGCTCTGTCTAAGAGGGTTTAACTAGGTAAATCCCCCCATGCGTATTATTCTTTAGGCAGAAGAGAAGACTGAATAAACTGAATAACTGAATAAAGGGGAAGAAAGAACAACCACGTCAAATCTGGTTCAAACTATAAAAAAAGATTTTAACTCGTAAGATGAATTTTCTCTGAACTGAACAATTTTGGGATCATGCAATGCCTGCCTCTGGAGCAAATTTACTACTATGCTGAAATGAGAAATACGGTCACCTCCAATTCATAGTCATCTCCTCCACACAGTCAAAGGTGAAGTCACAGCAGAGGATGACAAAGGAAAGGAGAAAATAGGAGTTAGGAAGGCAGGAACAAAAGAACTTCGTGAACCTAAATGTATGCAGGTCAGTTTTATAAAAGTCTTGTAGCACTTCTTAGCCCTGACAGGATTATCTGTCACCTTTGAAGAAGTTATTCTATAACATACGTAATGCCAAAGCTTTTTTATGTCAAAGTAGGCATTCTAACTGATATTTAAAAATCACATAGATATTCCAGCATTTCCTGTGTATCTTCCACACTCCTGGTGTCACTGGAGAGGAAAGCTCAGAGTATGAGTGCTCTGATCCAAAAATATAATTTCTGCCACACGCATTTGAAAATCACTGAAAAAGTGGCAGAACCAGACCACAGGGTAACTCCACTTAGTAAAATATAAGTTTTAAACATATACGTATATGCTGCAACATTGATGGATTCAAGTGCATCACAGATTGCTGTAGCAGGGACAAATAGGCTGTAAACACTGGTAGGATCTAAATGGAAGCTGAGATTTCCTAATCCTGCCAGCCCATCCAGACAACTCACTTTCACAGCGGGGAAGAGGCCGAGTCCACTGTCCCAGGTTAAGGCAGTGCTGAACGGAATTGCCCACTATCTGGAAACCTGGGTCACAAGAAAGGCTCACTTTTGACCCTGGCTTTAAATCAGCAGAAGAGGCCCGCAGATGTGGTATGGATCCTTGCAAGGCTGGGCAGTCTGTGGATGAAATACATGCACGGAATATGAGATGTGGTGCTGAAAGCAATACATTTGCTACCTGACTGTTTGATCTTGTTGATCTTGTATAAATTTACCCATGAAAAAGCTTTGGAAAATGTCATGCGGTGGTATGCCTCGCTCAGATTCAAAGGGTTTTGAGGATCAGCAACACTGAAGATCAGACAAGGAATCCTTTAAGAGAAGTGGTGAGGAGGCAGCAGGTATTGTAATAGAGTCCAATTACTTTTAGTATAAAGGAAAATAAAAACCTTTTTCTGACCCAACACTGTCTTCACTCTTTCAACATCTCAATTCAGGAAGCAATAAATCTCTGTCTGAGATTCCAGTGAACTTTTGTTACAAAACCCTGGAATTTGAGGAATGAAGGACTGAATGTTCCAAATGTTAAATTATCAAAATAATTTATTCAAGGCTAGTAGGGCAAAAGCTGCAAGCCAGCACATTTAACCTTGCAACACATTTTTCTTACAATATGGTTCAAAAGAAAAAAGGTTCTAGGAAATAAAGTTCTAACCAGCGCAAAATATACTCTTGTAATCTATCTTCACTCTTCCAACAACTCCTGGCAGGAAATCTGGCCAGGCTAGTACATTTCCTTTTTGGAGTTCTTCTGGACAGGATGTAGCCAGAGATTTTACCTATGGATTTAAAACAGGTCATTAGATGCTGTTTAAGGAAACTCATAGGAAAAGAATACAAACAAATATTCCTTCCATGCTTGCATGCAACACTGAAACAGATCATTGAGAAACTGGTACTTTTCCTTTCTAGCCTAAGAAGTTTCTGATCAAACTAATTGCTACTTACAAGCCAGCACAAGGTATGTGCTGAAGCAACACCTAAGGGGTTTTTGTCGTACAAGTAAAACATGTAAAGTAATCCTTGAAACAATGTTGTGCTTTTTAGTGGGAAAGAAGAATGTATGTATGTCACAAACAAGGCAGCTCTGAGGACACATCTGAAGAGAGGACCCGATGTATTTGCAGAAAAATGTCACATGGGAGCCAAGAGGAACTGAAAGTTAAAGAGTGGCATTCCTCAAACCATGCTATCACAGCACCACATTTAAGGACTAGAAACACAAAAAGGAGCATTAAATGAAGCAGTCTGCTGTTTCCAGGACAAATGTTTTGTGATTTCAATAAACTAAGTTATATTGTGGTTCTTCAAAACACTGCAGGCAAGACATACCTATACCAATATTACTGGTGGTTTTGGCATTGTCTTCAACTAAGGCAGGACAGGGTCATATCTAAATGTGTATTGAATGTGAAATGGGAATAGTCAAACTGAGGACAGGAGAAAGAAAGGAATGCATTTTTAGATCAGCAGCAGGTCAATATGTTAAGAACAAACCTGGCCAAACATCTTTGACGTAAAAGTTTTCCTTTAATAACATAACTCCTTTAATGGAACTACTAGAGGTTTCTTTTGGATTTTTACTAGAAAAAGAAAACTGAAATGCGGATGGGAAACTTTGAGTTGTTTCCACATCCTATTTTAATGTCATTTTTAAATTATATTAAAATGTTCCTACTTCCTTGCTGAGAATCTGACAACCTATTAAAAATAGTAACATCATCATGTTTCTGTATAGCCCCAACAGCAGGAACTTGGGGACCATAAATCCACACGTCACAGAACTATTAAGCGATTCAGATACCAGCTGTGAATCCTAGGCATAAGTAAAAATACACAGACAGACTGTTATTGATGCGATGTCAATAACAGTGACCACGTCATGGTTCCTGTAAAGAACTCAGAAGTCCTGACTGTGACACTGGTTTAAAAAAAAAAGAACAAGAAAAAAAAAAAAAAAAAAAAAGAAAAGAAAAAGCAGCTGACTAGTTCCATTGGACTCCCAGGGAAATTTCTGTTATATAAAAGCATTTAAAAAATGCAAATAAAAAAACCAAGGCTTTGGAATCACTCTGCACTACCTTTGCTCACTGTAACTCCAAGAACAGAAAGGGAATATAGTACCAGGACGTGCTTAAAAACAATTATAATTTGAAATATTGGCATAGTACTCTCTATTACATTCCTCCCTACCATGGAAGAAGCAATTTTTTGACCTATGGAACCAGCCCTGAGGAGGACAAAGGTGCGCTAAAAGGATAATTAATTAATTAATCAATAATTAATCTTCTATTAATACATCAAAGCCCCAAGCAGTCCATGGAGAAAAGGTGGCTATTCAATTAAGAGAACATGTTAGTAATTAGGCTACTGAGTCTGCTTCCTATTCTATGGCTGTCCTGTGCTGGAGGATCATTGCAGTAGTTCCCTGGCAGGAAGAAGGGAAGGTTTTCTTCAGCTGCGTGATAGAATGAATTAAAAGAGCAAAGATGAGCAGCTCAACAGGCTGTGCACATCTCAGGACAGCCAGCTTGCCCCTGTCGTACACGCAGCATGGCTTCAAGGCAGAGTCAGCAGGTTAAAAAGCACAGCTGTGCCAGGCCCACGCTGGACAGCTGGGAAACTGCCTTTCCCAGCCGGGTGACTGGCTTCTGACCAGCCTCCGGCGGATGAAATCAGCCACTGTGCTACACGGGCTGTCTCCATCAGAAGGGAAGCTACACTGTGAACCTCACACCAAATTGTTCTCACATTCCCTGTCCTGCCCTCCACCAGGGGTGATCAGGCTGCAGAGCAAGCTCAGCTAGAGACCAGAGTGACCAGACCTCTTTATCCTGTAGTTGTTCCAGAGATCTCACTTCAACCGTCTGTGCTGATGTGAACTGCTTAGGCCAAGAGCTGCAAACAATCTGCACGGGAAACACTCTACTGTGGGCCAGGGAAGCGTGGGAATCAGCCCCCCAAGACGTAGGTAGGGGGCTGGAGGGCAGGAAGGGACCTCAGGACAACTCGTATTTCTACTGCACCCTACTCAGCAAAAAACAGCCACGGTGTTGGTTTATCTACGCAAAGCTAATGTGTAAGGGGATGGGCGACTAAAGTATGCACAGAAAAGTTTTGAAGAATGGATTTAGATTTTACGTTATTCACTTGGCAACATATTTTCTTGCCTCTGTTTCCCTTATAGCTGAGAACAGGAAAATAAGACTTAATGCATAGTTGCAGCTGGCTGGAACATAACTGATAATAACAGAGATAATGATAGTGATTTACTACCCCAAGCTCTACAAACACATGAGGTAAAAAATTAATAGGAAGCTTACCTGGCTCTATTGCTGTCTTTGTCACATTTGTCTTCAGATTAAGAATACGGATACCATAAATGAAAGGTAATACTTTCTTCCTTGCCCTAGCTGTGTTACTGCTGAAGCCAGTAGGAATTTTACCAAGCCTTCAAGAGCATTAAAGACAGTACTGAGAAATTTTCTAAGTTGCTTAGAAAATCCCACTTAAATTCTTCACCAGTGTGTTCTGTAAAATCATGTGTATTGATTTTTCTCAGCATTGCTCTTGTACATGAAAACTCAAAGATTTGACTTGGGAATGCAGCACTTAGCGGCACAAGAGGCAAAAAATACTAGCAGACTGCTGATACTTCTTAACATAGCAGACAGCCAAAGACATAAAGAAAGGAAGAGAGAAACAGAGGAGGCATTTGGATGCTAAAAGCAAAGATTCCTTTCAATATTCTGTTTTTATTTTTTATTTGGATCATGGATAACAAATAGTGATAAATAAGCAAACAGTAGTAAAACCTTAAAAATACATCTGAAGATCAAAGACTTTTAATCACGACTCCTTTCCTCGAAAGAAATGCCTCTGACTTTGAACAGTAGTCCTTGCTGTTTAGTTTTTTCTAACAGATTCATAATTTCTGACCTTTAGGATTGAAATACTGTTTAATATCCATATCTATGACTACGAGCAGGCAATGGAGCACATTGTCATCGAGTTTACAGATGATATCAAACTGGGGGACCAGTCAGCTCAAGGACACAGACACCATCCAGAGGGAACTTGACACATTGGAGGAATTGGCCAGCAGGAAACCCATGAAATTCAACAGAGACAAATGGGAAGGAAAAACCATGACAACAGTACAGGCTGGGGACAACCTGGCTAGGGAGCAGCTCTGTGGAAAAGGCCCAGGGGGCTCGGGCAGGTAGCAAGCTGATCATGGGCCAGCCAGTTTGTTGGCTACAAAGGCCAACAACATACAAGGCTGTGGGAACAGGGGCTCAGTTAGAAGAGAAAAGGAGTGCTTACCCCCCTATCCTCATCACTTTTTAGGCTACATCTGGTGTATTACACTCTACTGTGTGCTCCTCAGTACAAAAAAGACATGAATAAACTTGAGCAAGTTCAAAGGAGGCCACTTTCTCATAAACTCAAGTGGGATGTCCCACTTGGACCACTTCCACTTCGAGGACAATCAGTCACAGGAATTGTCTCCCAGAAAGACTGTTGGAGATTTTCAAGATCTGACTGGACAAAGCCCTGAGTCCCCTGTTTGATTTCAGTGTTCACCTTACTAAGGCAGGAGATTGGATCAGAGACTTCTCATGGTCCCTTCCATTCACAGTAATTTTGTAATTCTGTGGAAGTTTAACATGAAATCTGTATTTTTGGTACCTGAAAAAAAAGCAGCCTAATATTCTGTGATGCTGATTATTGAGACTTTTCTCAATGATATAATTCAGAGATTTTACATACTGTTTAATACACTGGCTGAAGTTTTACCAATGCCTTCACACAGCAGCATGAGGGAACTGAAACTTGTAAAGCAAGCCCTAAGCTCATTCCATACAGTTTTCTCCCTCTTCTAACAGGATTACTAGCTTTTTTTGCATCTTCATCTCTCTTTCAAAGCTACTTACTACGGAAAGGCTCACTCAAAAAACATGGTGACTTCAACACTGATTTTACCATACCTAGGTTTGCCTAAAGCTACTACACTTACTACACTAAGTTTATTACCCTAAGCCAAGGTGTCATCTTGTTCCCACTGACTCCTGTGGGAACAGAGTAAAGTCTATCCAATAAGCTAACTTGGAACACATTTTCACATGCTCATCCCATGCTCAGAGCCCTGTGTTCAAACACTGCAGTAAGGACTAACCTGCTGTGGAGACAGGACATGGTCCCAAATGTTGAGCTGACTGATGGATCCCACAAAAGATTCGGCTGGGTTGAATCCTTCTCCTTTCTGATCTTGTTCTTGCCCCAATACAAGAGCACCACCACCTAAAATCAGAGAAAATTAGAACAGGGATAGGAAACAAAGCCTCACAGCTGGGATCCTCTCAGAAGAATTTTTTAAAAAAGTTTTCTAGCTCATGTTCCTGAGGTTTTATAGGGCAAGAGACCAGCCACCTTCAACAAACTCTCCCGGCAAACTTCTGGGAAGCCTTATTCTAGACTGAGGTGAATGAGCATAAAAATTGGGAAGTGACCCTCAAATAGGAGTAAGCATTAGCTGCTCCCACAAAACCATCCTGAAATCAGTTCAGAACAGGCTCCTTTACAGACTAAACTCTTTCACCCCCAAAACAAGTTGCCTGCTACTTTACTCTAGAAATAGTTGCTTTGTCCTTACTCAGCCTGAGTAAAGGAACTGTCCTCATAAAGAAAAAGAGCAAACATGAGCACCATATAAATGCTGAAAACTTGAAAACATACTAGAAACACCAAAATAAACATATCCTTGCAGGATAGCAAGCTGTAATAAAAAAAAAAAAAAAAAAAAAAAAAAAAAGGGGGGGGGGGAAGAGAAAAAAGATCTGGTATAAGTTAAATAAAGCATACCAGGGATTTTTGAGCCAACTGAGAGCCCAGTGCCTCCATCAGACAGCTTTCCATCAATGTACACTTTCCATGCACCGTCTGTGCATGTCCACGTGACTGCAATGTGATGCCAGTTACCATCATTCACTGAAGGACAGTCTGTGATCCTCTCTTTCCCATTTACATAAAGAACCCAGCTGCATGGAGAAGAAGATGAGGGCATATTTAACTGTTTGCAACAACTTGAAGAGCACAGCCCGTCCCACACTACTCAAAGAAACATCATTTGCTAAATGGGCTAACTTTGTCCACCTCATACACAAAATCTGTCTTGAAATTATCTGCAATCTTTGAGAGAACCTGGAAGTGACCACTATCATATGCAAAGTTTGGTGAAATATAAGTAATGTGTCCTGCACCAAAATGTGAAGACCCGGGCATGGCTGTATACAGCACTCTTAAACTTGTCCTTTGATCCAACCTCTGTGTTGAGAATCACAACATTGAGTGCCCTACAAATATTCTGAGTGCTGAGCTCCAGTTTTACCCTGTCATTGATTCAAAGCATCTTTTAAATATGCTGTAAATACAATTCAAAGGGAAATATCCTGTTTTCTAAACTTTGCACTGCTTTCTTGCTGCTACTCTTGTATTGGCAAAAAGAAGAGTAAAGAAAGCAATAGACAAAACAGTACAAGGGGTAATTTCAGCTAGAAAGTTTTGATCCAGATTCATCTACCCTATAATAGGCAAACTTGATATTCAAACTTTTGGCTTGTACTTTCTTTATCAAGTAAAGACAGGTGCAAGCTAGAGAAAAGCAGATTTCCGATTTACCCATTGTAATCTGTCAGCAGAAATGCATTATCACTTCCATTTTCCACTGCATAAGAAATGGGAGTCCCATAGTTTGTAGTGTCAGTGGATTTCATCCAGAACGTACAGGTGATGTCACCAAGAGATGGGAGGACACCATCAAGCATGACATATCCATAGATACCAGAGACTTCAAAATCAAGATTGAAACCAGAGGACTGTTCTGTAACAAAGAAGAAGAGTTTTTAGAGCTATATTCTTACAAACACAGAAACAAATCAAACACAATCTAACCAAATGCAGTAAAATGGAACATAACCTATGCATAAAAACACTTCACTTTAAACTGGTCAGAGCTAGAAAGAATGTATACCAGACTGCTGCTAGCCAGCACATAGAGCTTTCCAAGGCTAGACAACATACAGCATTTGAAAAAAATATAACTGGGAAAGGAGCTGAGAGTCTAACAGAGAATGAACATGAGCCTTGTATAGCACTGGATAGGCTTTTCATCCCTTCAGTGGATAAATCTATCTATCTACTCATCAACCCAAAAAGGTATGACCATTTGCTTTCATTTCATCTACAAAAGTCAAGATTAAAAAAAAATAAAGAAAGAGAAAGAGAGAGAGAAAGACTTTTTGTGTTCTGAAATGACTGAAATACACTGAGTTGATATGGCACCACACTCCTGCGGTGCTCACATTTAATTACAGCAAAGCTTGAAGACTATTACGTGCAAGTATGCCAATTGGAGCTCTCCTGAAAGCTAGGCACTATTTAAATTTAAACATAAGATATGATCTAAATGACCCATATGTCCTCCATTATATCTGTAGAAACCAAGACAGGTTTCTCAGCTTCCATCTGAAGATCCATCAGATACAGGCACAAGACGGTACAATTTATGCACTGGCTGAAAGACAAACAGAGTTGATCCCTGTGGATGTGCAGTGTAATTCCACAGCCATCCAGTGAGTTGCACCAGGTGAATATAAGGCTTGTTTTGTCCCTCTGTAGGGAACTTGATTTTTTTAGCACTTTTGAAGCTGAGATTACCATCCCCTCATCTTTAACCTTGTGATACAAAGTCCTAAGTAAAATAAAAGAAACAAAGAGCTAATTAACTGAGATATACAAAGCAAATCCAAATTAAACATTACACACCTCTTTGTATTAAAAGGATAGACTTGTGCCCTTATGAAAAGAGAAAAGAATAAAAATACGATCTAGTACATTTGCTGTTACTTGTTTGCAACTACAATTACAATTACTCTGCAGTTGCACAGGCTCCACTCAGGTTCTCAGAGACCACTACACCTAGCTGCTTTCTGGGGAAGCTGTATAAAACCAATTCAGCCAATGCAAATCTTGCCCAGACACTTAGTCAAGCCACCTTTTTCTGACACTTTGGTCCTGTGTACCTGTTTCACACCTGCTGCCTGTAAAGCCAGGAGGACATTTACAAACGTACGAGTTCAAGGCATCCACACAGGTGGCTTGGTTTAAGCAGGGACTGGAGTCACAGTCATTGATGTTCACTTCACAGGTCAGTCCTGTGTATCCTGTCACACACAGACACCTAAGGAGAAGAGAAACATACTTCAAATACAGCAGCTGTGATAACAAAAAAAATCCTTGCCACAAGGCCATCCCACCAATGGGAATGGCATATACTGAAAAACCTGCAGAACTGATACTACAAGGTTTTATTCTGGATGCTCCTTTTGAGTATGATGGAGCTGCACTGTTTTTCTTCTTGAGAAGGACAATAAAGTTTTTAAATGTATTATTTACATTACTTCATATGAAATTGCAAAGGACAATCACTGGATTCCTACTAGTGACATAGGCCTTCTGGAGTCCACAGAGTTATGGATCAGAGCTATTCTACTTGGTAAGTATAGATACAGTGATAATGAGGGAAAAGCAAGGTATCAGACAGGCACCAAAACCTCTGGGGCCTTGGGGCAGGAGCGAATTATTAAACCTAGAGTATAACATTTGGCTCATCTCTCTACAGTGATCCAGGATAGGACACAGCTATCAGTATTTGCAAATTCTGATCTGAGTCCAGGTACCCTGAAAGAATAAAAAGAAATCTTCAGAAGATTTCATCAATGTTTATAGCTCAATCCCGGCATTCCCAATATCTACAGCTATTCCTGTCCTGGAGTCACCAGAGGGGTAACATCAGGCACACAATCTGTCATTGCTGACAGTTCTAGTGGGAAGCAAGACAAGTCCTTGCAGCTTGGGAAAGTGCATTTCTTTCGGCAGAGCAATACCCAAATCTCTCATATTGTATATGTTTTGCAGTCCTACCATGCTTACACATCTATCCCTGCACATTCTCCTTGCTGTCTATCTCAGCATTTTCTAAGAGATGAGGACACCAAGATTTTTCTTCTCTTTTAAAATCTCCTTTAAAATGCATAAAAAGTCCATTTATTGGATCAGGCTGTTGAGCCGTTTGCTGAAATCTAAGAAGGCCTAAGCATCACACCATATCTGGCTTTTCACACTGCACTATATCAATCATCTGTTTTTCACCTGAAGCTGTTGATACCATCTCTGCATGTAGCTCCGTTCCTACAGGGTCTGCTGAGACACTCATCGATGTTTCTTTCACACAAGACACCAGTAAAACCTGGAAGACACTTGCAGGAGAAACTGCCAACATGATCCTCACATACAGCCCTATTAAGACATGGTTTTGAAAGGCATTCATTGACCTCCACTTCACAGTGAGCACCTGAGAAGAAAAGAACAAGGTCACAGCTTTGCCTTGCTTTAATCTGGGAAAGAAGGTCACAACCCATTCCTGGCTTCTGAGGACTCTGGTCAATAAATGCTTTTACGGGAAATGGAACATATCAGGGTAGCTAAGCAGGTTTGGGATTTACTCTATTAACTGAAGTAAAGTGGACATAGAGGAGTTACAGGAATTGTTTTTGCAGATGTAGAAATGAACACTCAGTGTGATGTCGGGAAACTAAACGGATATTGTCAATTATGTGAGTCATTTAGGCTGAATCAGGAAAGTACTTGAGAAATGAGCAACTAATAAGAAGCTGCCACAAAAGAAATTAAGCTGGAAGCCTAACTCTACAGTGAAATGTAAAAGCCAAACACAGGACGTACAGATTTTTGCTGGAAGGAGGCTCCACGTTACAAGCACGGAAGAATGAAGAAATTGCATGTGACTGTATAGGAGAGCTCTTTGGCAACTCAAAAAATCAACAGATATCCCTGGCTGTTACAGAATCTGAAGAAAACTATTTTATGTGAAAACAGCAGAAAGATAAGTACATGGACGGGGAGTAGTTTCAATATAGACAACTATGTCCAAAGCTATGCTACAGAGTAAGTTCATGGCAAAGCTAGAAAGAGATAATATATCACCTAGTAGATCCTTGTGAGATCATACTGTTGCACTACAGGCACGATGGGAAACTACATGCACCTAGGGAAGGCTAATGCATCCAAATCAATCCATAATATATACAATATATAGCAACAACATTGAAATAATTTGGTCAGGGTAGGCAGGATTTTTTTTGTGGGCAGAAAGATGGCGTACCTGTGAACCCTTCTGCACAAGTGCAGTGGTAACTGTTCTTGTCATCGACACAGTGGGCTCCATTCAAACACGGGCTGGAGCTACATTCATTTATGTCTTCTTCACACAAGAGACCTTCAAACAGCAAGGGTAACACAGTATGATACATTAACACATAGTCAAGGCACGCATGCTACAATGATTGGATTTGGAAGTCAGAGCAGCTCTGTAGTTCTTGTACAATAAAAGGCTGCTGAGATGAGACGATAAAACTCCATGTTTGACTGCATTACTGCAAATATCTGCAGAGATCATCTGTGTTATTTAGCTGTTGAGATGTGTAAGACACCAAGGCCAACGTTCATCTTTATAAAGTTTTAAAAATATTCAGCAAGTGTTGCTGTCATAAATGTAGAGCCATAAATTTAAAAAATGAGGGAGATCATTTTTGGTAGAAAATATTAGGTCTTTTTTAAAAAAAACTTCTCATTGAATTTTCTCTTCAAAAAGTTCATTCCAATATTTAGGAGTTATGATGCTGCTTTGGCAAAGTACTCAAGCATGTCAGTTGCTTCAAAGATTTCAATACCCTGAACACACATGCAGGTGAGAGTTAAAAAGACTAAGAACAAAGATATGAAAAACACATTCACTTACTAACTGCCCTGCACCTGCACAAATACTTTGTCTAATCAGGTCACATTCAATTTCGAAACAATTTTTCCCTCTGAATTTTCTGCATTCTCTAATCTTCCCTCTTTTTTTCAGATCAGAATTGTCACAAAACACAAGCATGCACACATACACACTCACACAGACTGTCCTTCTTGAATGCTCCTCCTTTTATTTGGAAAACTATTCACATACTTGAATTCACATATTGATCAGGCTGCTTTTCTGTTGTAATTCTATTAATGTCAATGATGTAAGCACAGCCCTTGAGTTGTGTTTTTTTCTGCTTAGTACAGAACAATGCCTCTCTGAAGAGGAGTTATGAAGCAATTAACTCACCTGAATAGCCTGGCTGGCAATGGCAAACAAAGGCCCCAACGTCATCTTTACATATCCCATTGTGGTGACAAGGAGATGATTTACACTCATCAATTTCAGTTTCACACTTGAGGCCTAAAATGCAAAACAAAGAACTGAGAATAAAAAGACAAAAATGAAATTATTCAGAAACACAGAGATCATGAATACTTAATGTAGGAAAACATCAGACTAATTTATTGCTTGGATTATTAGACATTTTCATTTATTATCTTTTCTTTAAACAGTATTTTAACAGAGATCTGTAAGAAAATGCTATTAGAAAGGTATAATGTAGGTCTGTTCAGTTCTAGATGGTAGAACTTAATAGTCTATCATAAATAACTGAGACCACTAATTTCTTGATATTAGCTAAATAATGTAAATAATCTACTCACTTTGGAGCAACTGTGAAGCTGACAGTTAGAAGAACAGGAAGATGTGGTGAGATTGGCTGTCTATAGTGCAATTTCCAGCTTTTGCTTATCAAAAATAATTGGTAAGCAATAGGATTTTTCAAATCCAAAAACTTTTGTCCAGTGCTGCTCCAGCTGTGAGATTTTTAATTAACTCCATTAAAAGAAACCCCAGTCAAACTCTCTTTCAGCCAAACACTATATAATTCAGCAGCAATGGAAGGATTTGTTTTTTTAATGCTTAGTGTAGTAAATCTGTGATGGGCAGTCCAATTTGTTAGGCTATATTTTTGCCTTTTGCACTGAGACATTTTGCTCCTTTATGCTTGCTCTTATTACGGGTATGGAGCCATATTTATTCTTCCACCCACTTCTGACATTTTTACCTGTATATCCAGGTGGGCATACACAAATATATCCACTTCCCAACTGTTTGCATGTACCATTGTTGTGGCATGGTTCCAGGAAACACTCATGAAAGACCTGCCATAGGCAAGAATGATATAACTACAGTAAGCACAGAAATACCTTTAGAAAGAAATATTCTAATTTTAAACTGCAAACTCTATAGTTAAAAAAAAAAATAGAAAAAGCTCTGAGATTAACTTCTAGCTCTTCCCCTCTGTCTCATCTGAGTGTCAACTATCCTTATTTCTATGGAAAACTACTAGGAATTTGAATAATTTTTTTAAATGGACTTTTTTATTTAGCAGAATGTGATCACTGCAGTTGCTCCTCTCGAACCTTCCCAGCTATGACTGACAGAAGACATATTATATTACAGTATATTTCGTATGATAGTTCTCCAGCATTTGTTATCCTCTCTGATTCCTTTTACATTGATTGATAATCAATTCCTCCAGCTGATTCTCTTTGCGACAAAGAGAGATGAAGTGGTGGGGACTTCACTGTATAGGGTTACTTATTCTCAGGTAGAAAACCTGAACTCAGCAGAATCAGTGGTCAGCCACAGTCGTGGGGATCTGTTTGTCATCTGCTCATATTTTAAACCAGCAGTTCAGATCATACTTATCTTCAGTCAGCTTTGCTAATCTAACATAATATTTCAGATGGAGATTCATAGAAAGCAGTCTTGTCACAGTTACAGCTAGAGGCTGTACCAAACATCACTGAGGTAGTTTCCACCACATGAGGACTTGCCTGTATTTCAGGGAGGGTACTCACAGCAGAAGGGAGCTCTACTTTTTTCTTCTCACATATTTCTATATTGTAATGAGTGAAAACAAAGGTTTTACAACTGGGATTTAGATATCTGTAGCATCTTCTGGAATTCAGCATACAGAAGCCATGAAGTGACTGAGCGTGAGCAGCCTACTTTTAGAGACTGACTGAACCTCTTCCAAGAAGTTTATGTTCTTTAAAAAGTGCGACAAGTATTTCATAAATCAGGTTGAAAGCTTCAAGTTCCAAAATTTAAGATTACCAGTAACTGATGCAGTTTCTTTTATTCAGCAGGAATGTTTCTATAATTACAAGGAGAATTTGAAAGCTGAAATAGCTGCGAATCTATGCATGTTGTCACTGACTGGCGAAGAGCAATTTTTATGAATTCTGCTGAATAAGACTGACATGTAGGTCAGTGGGACTGGAAATCTTAGTTTTCAGGATATTCATCAAAAAAGCAGCTCTCATGACCATCACTCTCACCTCTTCAGGAGATACAGTCAACATAATAATTATATTAAAGAAAGCATTATTCATTTACTGCTGGTATAAGAAACTGTTTCTTTCATTAGAGTCATCGTTAGAAGATATATCTGGTCCTTGCCTGACTGCTGACTTTGTACTGCTTGCTGATATTTTCTGGAGAGGCTGGTACCATCATAACACTTTCCTCAGCTGCTGAGAAAGTAGAGCCAAAACCTAAAAAGGAAAGATATGAAAGTGTGGTTAATAACACTCCACAGCCAGATCCCTATTCCATAAGGGCATCATAATTGCATCTTAGTAATGCATCTAAATGCTAATAGAAGTGGATTTGTGGGAATAATTATAACAATTTATAGTAACCACATACTATTTTATGTATGTCATATATTATAAACATACATAAATACATGCATGTATTAAAAAACATATTTTTGTATAGGTACCTATATTTATATTTATTTATATGTAAAGATTTACTATGGCTTTTATGCATCTGAAGGAAAACTCTTATCAAGTTCATTGGGGTCAAGAATCCCTACTCTGTAAGTGAGCCTTAGGACATATCACACAGTCACTTCTTCCACATAACCCAGAGACAACATTAGTAGGCAGAAACAGGTGCAGACTGCACTGAGTGAAATAGGAGGTCTACATGTGTTCTGAGAAAGCATAGGATGTCTTCCCTTCAGGCAGCTGCTGGCCACATCTTAGATGCTTCCTTTATTCACATTCTTCTGGGAGATATTTTGGCTTACTTGAACAATCTGTGATGGATCTGGCACCAGTGATGGTTGTTGTCCCATAAAAGGGACATGACAAGCAGTAGGACTTTCCTGGGTCTGGCTGATAGTAGTCTCTGGGACAAGGGTAGCAAGGAATCAAACCTGTACGAGAAAACTCTCCTGCAGGACATGGTACTGCAAGAACAAAAAGACATTTTCTTCAGTAATTGCTTGCCCCCTTTCCGGTCATTTTCTCTCCTCCCACCACAGTTCCTCCTCATACCTATAGTATTTGGGTAAAACCCACAAGGAATTCACAGCTCTGAGAAATACTTATTTAAACTGTGCTACCAGGTGACACGTGAAGCTCAATGAATTGCAGAAATAATCTGGAAACTATTTTTATCTATTCCCTCTACAGCTTTCAACTGCAGCTTCCCTTCCCCTTCACCTCACACTACCTTTTCTTTTTCTTTTTTCTTTTTTTTCCCCTCTCCCCTCCAAGAAGGTCTAAGGACAACAATTTTTTTGTATCATTTTCCTTGCAGACTGTTTCTCTTGGGCATTGTTCTGGCAAACTTTCCCAAGGACAGTTGAGGGCAGTTTCTTGTAAAAAAAATGATACAAACTAAATCAAAATTCAGTATTTTTGCACAACAGATGTGGAAACTGTGGAACTGTTGTTCCCAAGATAACAAGTGATGAAACTAACTGTCATTCCCTCCCTCTTCTGAATGGGAAAAGGCTTTATTTTCACATACGTACTCATCAGAGGGCTCATTCTATTCATCTTTAGTTAAGAACTCATCTTGGAAATTGGAGGGAGGGTGTTTCAAAAATTCAGGGTAATAGGAAATGGCCTGTTATTGTAGTGGGAAATTCTGCTGGTCTACACTTAACCATAGGCTGAGTTAAATCTCAAGCAGATGAACTGGATTATATTAACTGCTGTTTAAACTGCTTAATTTTTAGAAATTTCATAGCCCCTTTTGTTACAAACCTCCACAGGCTGAAATATCCACAGCACCTCTTTTTACTGTTGTCATCTTTTCTGGGCAAGAAATGCAGTTCCTTGATCCAAATGCTGGCTGATATGTGCCAAGTGGACATGATTCGCAGGTCTCAAGACCATTTACTGAATAGGTTCCCTGCTTGCACTGAGCTATAATGCAGAGCAATTCACAAAGATTAAGCTGTGTCCAACAGGAAACGTGATTTCTAAACTCTAAAACTAATGCTGAAACTACAATACACATCACAGAGACTGTTTATTTCTGCTGTTTGTTAGTTTACTCTGAAGGGCTTCATGGGTACAAAGAGCTAAAAAATGGAATTCTTTAAATGCAGGATGTGGTAAGTTACTGACAGTGCATTTGCAAATTATTAACCAATTAATTTTTTTCCACATAACTGTACAGATGGTTTATTGCAACTCAGCTACTAGTTTTTAACCAACAAAGAAAATGACAAGCCAATAAACAGAAGACATAACTAGCAGCTTCTTTCAGAAGCAAGTTGCAAAGACAAAGCTGTGCTGGAGCTCAGTGCCAGAACCTTGTAGAGTGGAATACAGATAACTTCGTCTTCCATCACTGCAGGATGGAGAATAGCTGGTAAGGAGAAGAATAGCATTATTAGAAGTGCAAGCAGCCTCATCAGTCAGAGAAGCACGCTCACAATTTCACAAAGACAAAACTGAAACAAAGCCTCAAAGACCAGCTCTCTTTACACTTAAAACCATTTGCACTGGCATTGTGCATGCCATGGCAGCAGGGAAATCTTTGTTTTCTCTTTGCATGTGCATCAAGGGGCAGTTAGGACTGCTCCTTCCTTCATAGGATAGTCTCATTCCAGTAATCCTGCAATGAGGAGCAAAAAGATGGCCACCAGACATTTAAAAGCAGCTGCTCGAAGAAGGTGACATCCTCACCTTTGCATTCAGAGATGCTTTTGGAGTGAAGGTATTCTGTATAGCTACCAGACGGACAACTTTTGCATTCCAGCTGTCCTTCCTCATCTTGGTAGGATCCAGTCCAGCAGCTTTCACAGGCACGATGCTCCAGAGAGTAATAGGTACCCAATGGGCAGTTGACTGTAACATTGGAGACATAAACGCCCCTCAGAACATAGTCATGCATACTGGCCTTGCCTCTAGGGCTCCCACTTAATCAAACTCTGTTTGTGCGAAATGTAGCTCTGCTCCCCAGCAAAACGGCTTGCACTGGGTGTCTCTGTGGAACCTTCTGGAGATTTTCCTAGCTGCAAGAAATGAAACTCAACTCCCTATCTTAGCTACACATCATCTACAAGACTAAGTGAGTTAAAAGACTGCATATAAAGCACTGTTTTCCTGAGTATTATCAAGTGTATGGATATGCCTGATTTCCTCAACAGTGTGGAACTCTGGCTATAAAAGCAACCTTTTTCCACAGTCCTTGGCTATGAACATAAACATCCTCTGGAAGCCAAACTACGCAAAGCATTGGAGAGTTTATTGATCCAGGAAACCACAAGCAGTGGGTTGTGCCAGTTCCTTACCCTGTACAAACATTGTCTAAAACCTTGCTTTTTAAAATGATTTGAAATACATGTGAGGAGTAAGTCATCTGGCTTACCACACATTCTTCCTCTCAGCACGGAGCCAGGCCTGCAGAAAAGAAAAGCTTTCTCGGTCTCCAGTGAATTGCTGTCAGCTACAATGAGTTCGGATGCAAACTGAAAAGAATACATGGGTTCCTTATTGAGAGTCCTATTCAGCCTGTTTGTGATAGTCTCTAGAGTTTTAAGGAGCCTTTGCTGGTTTTCCAGTTCCAGTGTATCATTCCTTTCATCAGGCAACGGCACGCTTGCTGGGATTTAAAGAGAACACACAACAAGCACACAGATTTTACAGTCAGCACTTCTGGTGTACTCTGGGAGTGCAATATTCAAGCTTGCCAGTGCAAAGTGGAGTGCAGGCCATGTGTGGAGTGCTCTCCATGAACAACAACATGCTGTGATCTTTCCCTGAGCAGAAACTCTGAGAAAAGTGAGTGTCTCCAGACTACTATCATCTGCATTTCTAGCCAGCTTTGTGAACTGAAGACAAAGTTTTACTGAATGTATAGAAACACTTCTTTTCTTTCTTTCCTTTTTTTTTTTTTTTTTTTTTTTTAAGAGAAAGATTAAGAGAAGGTAGCTATTTTGATTTCTCTCACCTGTGATGTTAAATATTAACTTAATTTTGTGGTCAGTCATGGGAATGTTGAGCTTCTTATGCCTTTTGACTCGAGTAGGTGCTGCCTTTACAGAGTCAGAGAGATGCTTGGATAGGTCTTCTTCCTGCAGTGTGTCAATGAAATCACCATAGGAATAATCCAGCTGGTTTGCTGCCCCCCAGCCTGCAGGTCCTGAAAGGTCCAGGCATTGAAAAGGAAAAAAAAAAAAAAAAAAAAAAAAAAAAAAAAAGAGAGAGAGAGAGAGAAATATAACTATGTATAAAATTGAGGCCTATTATATTTACAATTGCTTAAAAAAAGAAAAATCCCCTACCAAATGAGATCTGTTTGAAGATAATGATGTGTGTTGGCTATACAAAAAGGTTTTAATGGCATAATAATAGAGTGATAGTCAAAATGTAACTCTCCTGTTCTTTACAACTCTCTGCTTGTAAGTAGAGTTCCTTCTTTATGCTGATATCACTTATTCTGGTTTAGAAAAAGTAACAAACTATCCTGGAAAATCAACTCTTGTAGCAGGATTTTTGCTAAAGATTTGACCAGCTCCATACAGAAAGAAAAAGGAAACAAGTCTCACTGATGACCAGTGAAGTTTCACTTATACCATAGAGCTCCTGAAACTTGTATCTTTAGCCAAAACTTAAAAAAAAATACTGCTGTAAAATTTATAAAATACTTTTCTGATAAAAGTAGCAATTATCTTCCTGTTCAGTCTTCACATGGGCCCTCTATTGTCAGTAACATCTTCTACGACAGTTCCGTATGGCTCTCTCTTCTTCCTCCTGCCTAACTATGGCTAGCATGGCTTATGCCATGAGTATCCATTACACCTCCTTCTCCTAACTCTTGGGATGGTTGTACCTGCCTGACCACTCAGAACAGGATGGCGGCATCACTGTACATGTTTAGTCCCCTCAAACAGGCATTTATTGTTACATATTACGTTCGTACAACACATGAGTGTTATGAATAGTGGATTAAATTCACCTCCCAGTTAACATCTTGAGGTCATTATCTACAGTATGTATTCAACTTACTTAAACATTTGTTTCTGTACATAACCTGCCTTCTCATAGTGACTGAAATCAGAGGCACAGGCTTTACATGCTTTATTTCATTGATCTGTTTTTTATGAAAATATGAAAGTATAAGAAAGTTCTGCCTGCTAATAACAGTCATCTGGATTATTCTTAGTTTATAGCAAAACTGAGGTAAGTTAACCCCACAGCTTTGGGGTTAATACTGTGCAATTACTCCATTACTAATCTTCTAAACTATTATCTCTTATGATCTGAGGGTAATTCTGATCTTCACCCTCCTCAAATTAAATCACAAGAAACTCCAGAACTAAAAGAAACAGAGCCCTATATCTCATTTTCCCACAGTTTTCACTGTTTTAGATGACTTTGAAATTAGTTCCAGCTGTCATTAATAATCAGCCTTTCCCTTATGACAATTAGAAATTACAGCCCCCAGTGCTTGGTAACAAACAAATGTGCTCTCATCACTCTCTGTGATACACATCTGAAAGGTGAGAGTAAGACAGAAGCTGCAGCAAAGTAATAATCCCCTTTACAAACCCCGGAAGAGCCACAGCCCTACGGCAAAGTAAGCATTCTGAGGTTTCCCTGCCAAATGCCTCCCAATGAGATAGGTGATACAACTTCATTTTCTGTTTTAATGTGTTCTTAGCCTTACTGCTCTAAGCACCCCCAAAGGACTCAGAGAAGCCAACCACAACAGCTGTATAACATGGACACTGACACACTTGGAAATGGACTGAAAATGGCAACATACTTGGCATAAACCAAAGTGGGAACAATCATGAGGACTGGCACAGCTTTCATTCAGATAAAATCACAGTGATTTTATCTCCAAAAAACTTTTCCTGCATACAGAAAGTCATTTCACATCTACTGGGCAAATTTAAGCTCTTTTAGCTTTACGTAGCAACCGTTCCCTTTCGTCCTGATGCTCTCTAGAATCCTCCATTGTTCTTTTTGAGCATTTTGGTTTTAAACTGTATGTATTTTAAAAGTTCCTTTCTTGAAGGCTAACCAAGCTGGTCTGTGTTGGGCTTCTCTATTTTTTTATCTCCATCGGGTGGTATCTCAGTAAACTTTTCCTCTACATGTGCACTATATAGGAAGTGGTATCAAAACAAGGTAACAAACAGTTTCATAATATTGTCAAACTTATTATTTAATTGAGTAGTATACTAAGAGCTCTATAATTGTTTTCTGTAATATTCCACATAACACAGTGCAGTACTTCAGAACAAAGGAAATAAAGCCACATTAAGCCTGGATGGCTAACAATCTATACAATCAGTAATTACCAATAGCAAATCCATTATCGTAATCGTAATTATATTCTAAGCAATGTTTGTAAGTCTGGTCTTCCAATCTGCAGTCAATGTCATCAACATCATTACAGAACGATGGGACCTTCAAACATAAAGAAGAATAACATTAAAAACAAAGTCACATAGCCATCCTTGACTGAAAAATCCTTCTAATTACAATGTAAAGCACTAGTCCTGCCCTTTCTCTAATACTAGATTTCTCTTTTTGTGTCTATTACAACCTTGATAAGATCTGCTTGAAGAGGTATATTCTATTGATACATCTGGGAAAGAACAGGGAAACTTGTAGACATACAAGCTCTTTTGCATATCCCTAAAATTTATGCAAGATAAGAGGCCATTCAGTTAACCTTTGTACCATTCTTGCTCACAAAATCCTGTAATACAGAGGAAAGTTCAGGCTTGTTTCAGCAGGCTGAAGACAACAGAAGAGCTTACAGATTTGAAAAGATCTCTGTTGTCTTCCAGACACCTAACCTGTAATTCAGCAACACTGTCAGTATATTTCTAGCTTTCAAACCTTATTTCTTCATATCCACCTTCTCCCTACACTTGCACAGGAACTCACGTATTCCTTCAAGAGACCTCAGAAGACAGGGGAAGTCATCTGAGGAGAAGTACAGTCTTTTTAACAGAGTATACAACCAGCTGTTGAAGAAACTAGATGGTAGTGGTAGCTCTACTAGGGCGTTTTTGATACCTACATGTGGTTTGCTTAATTTCTTGTTGCTTGTTTACCAGTTTGGGATAACAGCACTGTTATACAACTCTACTGCATGAAGGCTTTGACTCAGAAATACTTGTAAAAGCTGGAAAGAGCTGGAAATAGGCTACAGAAGCAATGAAGTATTTCTAACTATGTGAACAACGCATTGGAGAGAAGTGTGACTCTCTATCTTAGCGATAAAGAGTCCAGTTAGTGGAAAGCTGCAGTAATTCAGACCATACATGCTTGCCCCTTCTCATTGCTAACTTCCAGAGAGACCTGCCTAGAATATGGCAAAACCTAAGGACATTAACAGGCCTTAATGACCCTCAACAGCCTCACCTGAGGCCTCCTCCACAACTTCTGCCCATTAGCCCATTTAAGCTCACATTAGGGGCTTAGGTTGCTGTTTGAGCAATGTTGGAGAAGTATGGATCTCTAGTTCAGCTATAGCCATACTGGTATCTAGCTAGAGACTCCACTGGTCAAGACTTTGACCTGTAGATTGACTTCTCACCTTGACTTTGGACCTATCTCAACCCAGTGAACCTGACTGGTGATCTCAGTTCTTGGATGAACCTTGCCATGATCTTTGTTTTTGCCTTGCTCAGGTGCTGCAGGACTGGGCACTGGCCCCTGGCTGATGAGACCTATGCCCTGCTGACTGTGATGTCCCTCTTGGCTCCCAGCTTCCCCGACACTTAGCAAGTAATTGACCATTGCTGCTCTCTGGCAGAATAAGCTTGGAAAACACTGAACAGAAAACTCTAGAGAAACCATCTCTCTGCAAAGGCAGTGGAGGCTCCATAAGAATAGATGAAGGCATGAATGACTTCTTCTTTTTGTTAGTTAAATCCATGTTTCCCTTTCCAGAAGGGCTTCAAGCAAGGTAGGCTCTAAGATGTGTTTCTAAATTTCTTTGTTTTCTCTATATCACCTTTTCGTTAGAGAGGTTGTTCCTGCTAATTCCTTTCCTCTCCTCAGATCTTTACTAGGATTCCAAATTCTTAGGAGCAGGACTGGGTATATTCAAAACAGTTTTCATGATTTTTTCTCCAGACTGTTGCATTTTGATGTTACTCCTTAGGCTACCCATCAAGTACTTTGCCTTATCTCTTGCTTTATGGTTCCAATGCTCTAAGCACTGGAGAAAAGAACGGAAACAAAACCAAGATTTTTCCTTTTGGAAGGCAATAAACTTGAAGCAAGACAAGACAGTGACAGATGTTTAGATCCTAGTAACACAAATTGCCTGGAAGTGTTATGTAGGCTGTGAACAATTTGAGCACTGCTGATGTCATCTATGTGGATTCCAAAGTTGCAGCAGTTTGTCCGTTCACTGTATGTGTTAATAATGCTTTTAAGTTAAAAGTGGAGCTTTTAGCACATGGATCTTTCTGCTGTCCTCCAGAACTGGTACTTGCCCAGTGTTTTCTTCTGGAGCAATGCTATCGGACTAGGCCTAGACTGTCAACTCCTTAGCCCACCTCTCAAAGTCCTGTTGCTTCTGCCGTGTGGCTAAGGGTTTAATTGTGTACTGGGAATGAAGACTGTGGTACTGAGGTAGAAAGGAAAAGATGCTGCAGAAAGTAAACGGGCTATATCTCCCCATTTAGGGCCACATAGCTCTTTTTGATAACAGGGAGAAACTTGAGAAATCTGAGAATGTTGAACAAATTATTTAAATCTAGTCATTGGATTTATGTGCCTGGACTTAGGTATAAAATGTGGAATGCAGAGACACACACACACACATATATGTATGTATGTATATGTATAGGTATGTATTTTTAATTATATAGATATGCCATATATATGCTATATAAAATATATTTTGGCACCATATCCAACTTTCAAATGTAACGTTGAATTGAAGGGACAACTGACTGTTTTTTCAAATATGCACAGGTATCTTTCGAAACCTATTGAAGATCTGTAAGTCAGGTCCCCCAAGCTACTTGCAGCCCATCCTAAGTAGGCTAATAGGATTCTGTCCTAATCAGTTCTTCAGTTTCAAGTTTCCGTGCTATTTTCCTTGTAAGTAATTAGTTAGCTTGGAAAAGCAACAACTGAGTATACCTTAGGTGGAAGGGAAGTAGTAAAAGGAAGGACTATTTACTAACCTACCATTTTACCAAGTGCACTCTGGAACGCATCAGCAAAGCTGTTTAGAAGACTGTTGTCATCACATCGTGTCGCCTTATAAAGCATCTCAAAGGATTTGAACCCGTGGTTTGCAAAACGATTTACTGAAAAATTGAGAAAAATTTGTATTAGTCATAGTTTCAGAGGATGGGCTGAAACTAGATTACATTAACCTAAGAAACTTTGTCTTTAAACCAGCAGTTCGGATTCCTCGGGCTGTACATGAAAATGTGTCTCTTAATCTAAAACAGATCACTTGAATCTCAGCCAATGGGGTTGAATACTATAGCATGTAGAATGCCCCTCAGCAGCATGAAACTTTCACAGCACTGCTGAATATTTCGATATGAAAGCTGCTAGAGACTAAAGGTGTCAGTCACTGACCTATCTCAGTATTTTCTTATTGGAAGAAACCTGTGAACAGGCATAATATCAACCTCTACACTCCCTACAGAAAGAGAGAAGCAGCAGATATTAAAATGCTGTTACTAATTCTGTTTGGCTAAATGTGGAAAACTCTAGCCCAGATTTGAGCAAGTCAAAGTTCAAGTACACAAATTACGGATTTTGAGATGACAGGTAGATCTGAAACATAACTCTTGTTAGCTTATAACTGAAACACTCCTCTTATTTGCTGAAACCAAGGAATCTATTCTGACAAAAGTGGATACAACATGGTGTCAAGACTGGTTTCAACTAAAGCTCTTATATTCATATTTAGATTTAAAATGCCACCAGAGCTGAGAAAGTCTACAGCTGAATTTTGCATATGTTTATCACAAATAAGAAAATATATTAGAGCTTCTGATTTGGTGGTAAGTAGGTAGGTAATTACAGCATTTGCACTGACAATTTGCAAAAACTGTTGAAATTCCTGTTGAAGTAGTATTGTTAGTGTTGCCAATAGACAAGCTATTTCAAATGCTACCTTTGATAACTTTGGCATCTTTGCTGTCTTGTGAATTCCAGGATTCAAGTTACTATCATTTTTACGTTTTTGACATGTTCTGAAATAACATATTTAGGGACTTCTAGACATTCTTTTGCAGTATTTCTAACAATTTAGAGGCAGAAGATAGAGAAGATTTATTATCATTAAACAGCCTTACTAGTTTCTAAAATACTTTCATTTACTTCCTTCTTAGATAAGCTGTTTGAGCCTCAGATTCATTTTGCAAAACAAAGTCTAGTAATAGTAAGACTTACAAGAGCAGTCGGGCCACTCTAGAGAATAAGGCGGCTTCCAGATACCATCTTTGAAAGCACAATAGTAATTTTCGCTTGATCCTTCTGAAAAGCTATAACCCTCCGCGCAGCGTAATGTGCAATTAACACCTGCTTCATCCGATGTGCATGTAAAATCGCCATTCACAGGCTCAAAGGAGATTTCACATGGGGAACCTGCGCAAAATACAGAGATTTTATATATGTATGATTGTAGAGAAGCAAGTACGTACACAGGAAAACTGCAGATAAGAATTCCAAAAGCAACAAGTATCAATCTGATTCTACTTCTGCTGGAAGTCTGTGCAACTACTTCCTGTGATTTCCACAAAAGCAGAATTAGGCTAGTGCCAGATTCTTTTTGAACTCTGCCACGGGAATTTGAAATTCAGAAACAAAGATGCAATTTGTGATATATATGAAAAAATAAATAAATAGCTAAATAAATTGGAAATGAAAGACTTAAATCTTCCCATACTTTTTCAAAGGTGCACTTATACATGTAGTAAAATAACACAAAACACTAAACTGTTTCTTGTATGCAAACTTTCATGAGTGAATTATACTAAAATATATTTCATACATTATTCATTCTGCACTGTTGCACCAAGACATGGATTTGACCTAAGAAGTCAGATTTATCTTAGTACAGTAAAGCCTCAGTTAGAATGTATTTTTATTCTTCTCTTCCATCAAGAAGAATTTGAACATTTGCACTAAGACCCAAGCATTAAGACTACAAAAAATCTGAGGTGGTCCAGAATTTGATATAATGCCAATTCTAAGAAATGGCTTTTTCTTGTTAAGTTTTACAAAAAGTAGATCAGAAAATAGGACAGCCATCTGCAAGTTACCTTTTTGTAAACCTATAACCAAAACTCCAGTCTGCATCATTTTAAGTTTTCTATTCACTAGTAGAGTTTTTTATATAGATGTCCAACCTAAGCACTACAGGGCAGAATTAAAGTCAAATTTTCATCCTTAGTTCTTTGCCAAAGAGCTGTTTCACGTTTAAAGAAAGTGGACTTGGTAACCAGAGGAAAGAAGTGTCTATGCCAGCAATACAAATACATGAGTATTTATAGGTACAGGTAGCTTCTAAAATCTAAAATTGTTATAATACCTGCTAGGATCTGCAAGTGATTAAAAAATCTTTCAGTTGAAATTCTCTGTTCTAACTACAGATTCTACGAGAGACTTCAACATCTGTTAATCCATTTCTCACTATATTTGTCACAGAAAAACAACTGGATCCATTACCAAAGGTTTTACTGCTTAATGAATAGTAACTTCAGTGCTTTTACACTAATAATACACTAATAATAATTACACTAATAATAACTAAATGAAAAAGTGTAGACTGAATGAAAAAGCAGAGCAGGGTTGCATCTTTTGCCACATTCAGTTATAATAGAGCTATAGGCACTTGCTGGTTTGGGGGTTCTGATCTGTAGCAACAAATGTTGCACTACAGCTTGTGTGTGATGGATCTGTGCCAGCAGACAGAAAAAAATTAGGACAACAAACCTTTGATGACAACATGGATCTCACATGTCCTGTTATTGCCAGAAGGGTCCATAGCTATGTATTGAACTGTTGTCTCTCCTTTGGGGAAGAGATCTCCAGGTGCGTGACTTCTAGTAATAGTCAGTACAGCACCTAGAAGAGTTAAAAGACAACCTAAAATATCACTAAGAAGATTTTTCTAGCCAACTTACAGCAGTTCTTCCTACTGACAGCAAACATAAATTCAGCAAAATAGGATTGCCTACGCTCAAGCTGGGCAAGTGGAGAAGGAAATGACAGTGTGTCTTCCAAACAAAATGTTCCTAAAAATAAATAATTTAAAAAACCTCCAACCCCTCTAAAATACCCTGAATGCCAAGGCATCATGGGTAAGCAGGTTGAAGCTCCACTGCCTCTCACTGTGGTGTGCATGCTTTCGGGTGCATCATTTCACCTGAATTGTCTGAAAACTGAGGTTCTTCCCATGTGGCTGGGTGCTCATTCTCCAATGCCTGCACAGGGGGTGGCGATCTGCATCTGTCAATTACAGGAGGTTCTGCATCTACAGGATTTGAAGGAATGGCATGAAGTGAGCTCACTGAACTTCAGTCATGCTCAGGCAAAATCTAAGATCAGATGTCATTTAAACAGTAGTTTAAGTTCACACCAGGAGATATAATAAAGTTAGAGGCACACTTATGAGTAAACTGCTTCAACTGGTGGATGCTGAGGGAAAGAAATGGAAATGAGACAAATTCTTCAGCTGAACTTCTGGTTTCTGCATTCTGTTTGTGTTCTACAGAGCCAATCTTCGCTCACAGTCTTCGCTGCTAAATGACAAGTGTCTGACATAAACATTTGAACAATGATTTACATCAGGAACATGCAAGAACATTTGAAGTTCTTTGTTGGTGGGGAGTCTTTCAAGAAGGGAAAAAAAAAGATGTGTATGATGAACCCAATAAAAAATTAACTTACAACATAACAAGGCATCAATTTACCAATAGGATGAGAAACCTCGAGGTTCAAAATGACGAATACAATAAAACACAACCCAAACAGAGCATCTGGCAGCAGCGATGCTGCCTCTGTGCAAACTGTGGTGTAAGATTAGCAAGGCATTTAAGATGATGATATTATGCCTGGGCTTACACAAGCACACATAAAGGCCACAGGGATTTATAGTCTTTTTCTGTACAAAATGAGAATGTTTCCTCTATGATAGACCCTTCTCCAGTGTTTTTTAGTAGCAAATATTTAACTTACCAATAACCTTGACACTGAATGTGCAGCTTGCCTCATTGCCTGACTTATCAACCGCTGTGTAGGTAATAGCAACTTCGCCAATCGGGAGAAGATATGGTGGTATGAAAGCTGGGGTAACATGAACTGAGACCTTTTATAGGAGAACACTTGTTACTTAAAAAACAAAGCTTGTTAGTAATCGCAACACTCATGTATCTCAAGAAACGGACACTAAACAGTATTGCTTAATGTCAGCCCTGTTCATGCTTAAATGCAAATAGTCCCTTTTTGTAACAAAGGCAGACTCTGCAGAAAACTGCCTTGCTCCCCTTCCCAACACTGCCTTCTTCACAGCAAGAGATATTTACTGGCTCAGGAGTTGGACCTTGTCCTGCTACACTTCACAGCCTTGTGCATTAAGACAACCTAGGAAGACAGACTCCTGTTTGCCTCAATACATTGAATTGCAAACCATGCTAGGTCAGGACACATTTTGTCTGCAGTGCAGATCTCCAGCTGCAGAGGCAGCAGTTGTAGATGTGTGGGGCAGACAGCTGTGGCCACAAGGGCTTAACATACCCTCTTTCAATCTGCATATATTTGTGACTCAGTAGACCACAAATGCTTCTCATGATCCTGGCAGTACAAAGGAGTTCTTTATTCAGAATTAATGACATTTAAGTGCTCTCCGTGGCTCCTTCACATGGGCTAGAACTGTGTAAAGGCATCTCTCTTTAAACGAATTGGCTCCACAAGAGCAAAGTAGTTTATCTGAGAGCTATGGCTTTGACAAATATAACTGAGGGCTAAGGTGCTTCGTTTCTACAGCTTAATGAGTGATCCTGTGTCAGCAGAGCTGTAGTAGCTGATTGTGGCTGTACTGTAACAAAAACCGTGTTAACTCAAAACCTCTTTTACTGCGATATCTCACAGCTTCTAAGTGCAGAAACCTGTGTCTGTAGCAGATTAAGAGCATGCACACAGTCGCAGTTCCTCTGCTGACTCATGATAACGCATTCAGTTAGTATAACTTGATCGTGCCTGAGCCTGCAGGGAATTTTTGCTCCATGAAACAGCTCCGGAGCAGTTTGCTTAAAACTCCATTCCCAGACCTCTGACACCCATTGCTGTCACCGGTCCACGTCTGAATCTTGCACGGCATAAAAAAATGAGGTTTTTCTCTCTCACTCAGAAAGCTGAATCAAGTTTTTACTTATCACAGCATGCTCATGTCAGCCTTTTAGATTAATGAACTGGTTTACTTCCTTATAAGAGGAGTTTATTAAACTCCTTCACATTCTGAGAGCTCATTTTTAAAGCGGCTGTCTCCATTCCATAAACAAGGGCACATTCTTTCTTTTAACCACATAAATTAACCATATGAGATTTTACCCACTTAAACACCATGCAGTGTCCTGTGACTGCATAACCATAACTGAGAAAAAAGATGCCAAATTCTCAAGATACAAAATTTTCAGCAGATCTTTCTTTTACTTCTACTTACCAGAAGAAGAAATTCTAGTGGTTCAGAAAATTAATTCAAATAGCTAGCAAAAGAATGCTAGCAAAAGACTATGTCCAATAAAATGTAAAGATTTTAACTTGCCTCATCTCCAGAGTTGTCTTCAGCTGTTGGGATCTGCCAGCTGATATTAGCAGAATTCTGATGTTCCAGTGTTTCAGTCTCAATATTTTCTGGACAGCGGATCTGAGGAGCTTCAATATCTGACCCAGAAAAGGACAACTCAGTTTTATATGTGAGATTATAGGAATAAAATCACTATAATAGTTAGATTACAACTTATTAAAACTGTTCTTTTTTTGCACCCTAGACTTACTATTACTATTTCTTTTTACATACTTCCTCTTTTAATTCTTGCCTACTTGCACATATATAAATAATAAATTCTCCTGGGGAAGAGATTTGTTTTTGCTGTATTTTTGTACATGCTTTAGCATAATAAGACTCTTGTCTCTACATGCAACTGTAAGGCAAAAAATAAATAAGACAGAATGATGACTCAGTTTCTGTTATTATTCATCTATTCATTAGACACATCTACTCATTAAAAAGGAATAATTTCTCTACCCTTTCACTTCCTGAAACACATGCATGACGCATACCGATATAAACACTTATTTCTGATCATCAATGACTAATTAAAAAAAAGTATTTGTGACATGACATATGTGCTACAAGCAAGACAGCAGCGACTCTCACATTCTTTGAAGCCTGTTGAAGAACTGATTTGAGAAGAAACAGCAACGACATTTCTGGCACTAGTTTCTGGAAATGTTCCTCAAAGAAACTCCTGCTGCAAGGTGCTGCGCATGGCAAACGGGATCTTCTCGCCACCTATGTGACAATGCTGGATGGTTTTAAAGGACTGCTGGTGCAGCACGGGGACATCACCGGCCACATTTAAGCCTCAAGTTTCTCTGACAAACTTGAAGTACTTCCTGGCAGATGGCCTCTCAAAACATTTGCGGTGAGGTTATTTTATTGCTGCAGTGTTATTTGATAAATGGTCTCTAGTCTCATGAGAGAAGGACAACAGCACTCAGCTCTGAACTCATATATGCCCAGGAGGCTTTAAAACAACCGAGGACTGATATTGCTTATATTTTTATTGCTAAATAGTTCCAGCAAAGACATAACTCAGGCAATTAAAGCCCTATAATTAAGAGCACTAAACAATAAATACAAGTGGTTTCGCCTTCCTCTGAACTCTGATGAAAACTTTATTAGAAATGAACTTTTTTAAATAACTACCAGTTATGATTCACACTCCCTTGACCACAGCCTTCAGGCTAGGGCAAATTCCATTTAAAAGTGAATTCTGAAAAAAGACTAATAGATAAGTCATAAAGAAAATGGTTATTTTGAACTGGCCAAATATTTTGGCAGCAAAATAAAGAGAGACAGTAACAAAAATGAAAGCAATTGAAACACAACTGTTCTCGTCTTTAATGAGAGAAGCATAACCTTCAGAGATTCTTGGTGCCTCTTATTTTAGGGTTTTATGTGGTGGTAATATCTAAAAGTCTGATCCAAAGCCAAGCTGCTTTATCTCAATCCAAACACTTCAGCCAGTAGCCTTCTGCTGGGATCCCATCAAATATTAAAAACTGCGGTTTGGCACAGGTTTACACAAAAGATTCAGAACAACAATGTGGTACATCACACTGTGGGGAATTGTATTTTTGAAAGGAGGGATAAAGTCTTCCTGGCCTTGACAGAGAAACAGTTCCCACCTCTATTTCTGTACTGATTTGGCATAATGACTGTCCTTTTTTTTTTTTTTTTTTTTTTTTTTTTTTTTTTGGTACAACTCTTCTATGCAGTCTGTGAGGGCCCCTGTTCTGCGTGGAAGCATTACTTCAATCAGCACAACGTTCATGAAGAGGTGAGTAGCAGCACTAAGGCAGACTGCACTATACTTGTATTCTCCTACAAAGCCAAAGTCTTCCTGACTCAGCAGGTATCTGTGTAAGAGAAAATATAATCTAGCATTTCTAGAAGAGGTGGGCAAACACGATATTTGAATGCATGTAACCATTTTCTGTCTGGCTACGCACTCTGCGCAGTTCTGATAGTCAATTTTGGCCTGAATTCTTGTGCTCTGTTACCAGGCAGGTAAACAGTCACAGTCAACTTAAAGCCAACTGAAAACAAACATCCCTCTAAAGTATGTACACCAGCCAAGGTTTACAGAGCATTTACTGGTCTGCTTAGGGTATGGGGGTCACATGAACCAGTGATAAACCAATAATAATGTTATTATTTCATAATACTAGGAGTATGGTTTCCACTTTGACCATTTTTAAGCCAAAAACTTTTCACTTTTACTCTGAAATTTTCAATTTATTTTCACCTCATGCCTTTGAGCAGGCAGCTTGACAACAAGAGAGGTATGAGACGGATGCTAAGAGAGAAAGCTCATGATGAACACTGTAAAACTGCTCTCAAGCAACCCTTTGAGCTCCACGTATTTATTACAAACTGCAAGTAACACGAAAGCCAAGCTACAATGGCACAAACAACATTTTTAATAGACTTATATAGAGCTTTCCCCAGTTCAAATCCACGCTCATTCTGCCCTTTGTTATGTGCTTCCCTTCTATTCTGCACATATGCGTACATAAAAATGATTTTCTGCTGGTCTCTACCTTTACATAGAGCCTCCTGGATGTTTGCACTCCATCTCCCAAATGAAATGCACATTAGTTCTTCTTTAGCTCCAGACAAGATGAATCCCTGGGCACAGCTCAACTGGCACACAGTCCCAGAAACAGCTGGCTCCAGCCCACAGCCAGGAGGGAGCACTGCTACGCCTGCAGGTTTCTGGAAGATGGGGCAACGCACTTCTAAAAGAGACCAGTACAGTGTTATCATCTGACATGCATAAAAGTGTATGTTTAAATCAATCTGCAAATAAAGTCAGAGAGAAGTCACAGAGGGAATACGCACACTTTTTAAGGCATCTGCACGCTCTGTGAATGCTTCAAAACACTAGAAACTCTGCTAATGCATTTTACTTCCATGCTGATTAAAGTAAACAGTACCTAATATACCAGGTCTTTTATTTTCTTGCTTATGCTTTTCAGTGGGACAGAAGCACTCGTTTTCTGATGCGACTTCACTATACGCCAGCTCTTTTTCTTTCTTCCATAACTTCACCTTTTATGATTGCTTTGCAGCTGCATCCTCTTGCCTTCTGTGGAAACCAGATCTTCATAGCAGGAGATCATACTCTTATATAGTAATAATCTTGAATTTGTTGCCTTCTACAGCTTTTTTACTATCTCATGAACTAATAATGAGAAAAGAACAAGGGCACCCTGTCAGGGGATCACCTGAGATTAAGGAAATGGCATCTGAACTTGCCTACTCCACTTCAGATTGAACGAAATTAGGTTTGGCCGTGACTATATTCAAAACCACATGCACAGACTCAAGGGAACTACAAAATGCAGCAGAGAAGTAGGACTTTCCCTGCAGACCTAGAATGGCTAGTAGTTGCTTACAAGATTAAGATAAAAGTTTTAAAATATTTCACTATTATGATTTGTTAAAATTCTGAAGAATATTTACACCAAAGTGTAAACTTCCAAAAAATATAAAGTAGAGAAATGGGCTCAGTTTTCACAAAAACGTTGTTATATTTTTGAACTGCGGTTTTTACCATGCAAAGCAAGGAATGTTATTTTTACTGCAAACACGGGAACATTAACAAGCAAGGCAGAAGGTACACTGAGTGCAGTTACCAGACTCCCAGTAATGCACCTTACAATAGGTAATAAGCAAACATGGAAGAAAAATGCTCCACCTTTTATAACAAATGAGAAGAACTCAGCCAGTCAGTGGAGAAAATGCACAGATCTTAACACAAGGGACACGCAAAGAGCAACTGGGTCCCGCTACAGAGGGCGGACCTCTGTTCATCCCTTAGCAATGGTTTAATGACATAGAAGTCACCCACATTCAGAACACTTCCTATCTCTTTCCTCTCCTCTCCCAAAATACGCAGCAAGTCATTGAAAGCTGGCTCTTCCACCTGAAACAAAATTCGAAGAGTCTTTAAACTCTCCATACCAAAAATATGTTTACAGGCTAAACAGTTAATAACTGCAATTCATTTCACTAGGCTGAAAAGACCATAAGTGTTAACACATTTGTTCAAATCAGGCAGAAACAATATTAGCTATGAAATGTAAAAATAATCAATTAGAAAAAAAAACTAACTTGTTGTTCACCACAGGAATGAAACTGACAAATGGCAAAAAGATCAGAGAATAGTTGAAAGAATATTCTGAAAGAAACACTAAAAGTGCTCAAATGTGTATCAGTCAGATAGGGAACAGTTAGGGGAATGGATGTGAAAGGATAAAAAGCATTAAAAAAAAAAAGAGAGAGAAAACTGCAGTTGTGGAGAAATGGTAACTGTCCTCCTGGCTGGGATGCTTCTGACTAGGCCAGCAAAATCCTACTACAGCGCAATCCTGAATCATCCAACAAACATTCAGGGTAACCTTTGGCAGTTCCAAGCCTAGAGCATCTCTTTTCAGTGGGATAGATCTTTACCAGAAATAAGTTGTAGCAGTGCTGTTTGGTTGTTTAATCTGTTGTTATTACACAAGTTGATGAAGTTAACTCAGAAAATCTAGATTTCATGAGGAATAGAGCATTATCCATGATATTAGTCCTATGGATAGGGAATTAGTAGAGATAGCAGAAAAAATACTTTCCAGGAGAGACAGGAATCTGCTTTTGTCTGCAGCTGCTTGTGATGAATTATAGCAGTATATAATAATTCATCAATATTAAGATGAATGTGACTGCAAATTAAAGAAAAGATGGCCAAGTCAATCATGCTTCTTTCACTCAACCCTTCAATAATCACAGAAGTTCAGGGAAAATATCAGGTCAATCACAATTGGAAGTGTGGAACATTAATTCTTCCAACACTAGATGGCATCAATATCCTTGATGCCATCTGCATTCTTATCTTTCTTCACTAATCCTTGAACAAAGCAAGGAGAAAAATATTTTGCAAAATTCCATAATTTAAAAGTTCTGGATATTAAAATTCCCTAGTAAAATAAAATGGGCAAAGAAACAAAATAATATAATTGTGGATTTTTTTTCCAACTTCGATAAATGACAAAGCCTCTCTTTTCTGCAAATTACATTGTTCTTAAGCACAGCCTATAACATAGTGTAACCTATTCAAAAGTAACTCATTGTAAAAACCATCTTCCATGGAAAAAATATCTAAATTAAAAATACATATAATAGGAAAACTTGAATGAACTTCCATTCTCTCCGTAAAAATGATGCATATAACAACCAACCTCACAGGAGTATATGTAAACAATCCAGACTATGTTACGATACAGTGCCAGCTACAGTTATAGATAGTCGTAGTACAGTGTCAGTGAGGTAACTTTAAAAAATGGTAAACCTTACACTGATGTCCATTCAAACTTCAAAGAGTTCAAAAAACCCCCCAAACTCAGGGAGTACCCAGACATCCAAAATATCTGTCTCAAAGTGGGAGACCAAACCCAAACCTACTTCGTTTTTCTAAAAGAAGGATGAGAATTGAATAAATCATCAGTTACAGATACCTAAATGTGGAAATGATTTCTGCGTTCTTCCATCTAGCAGATGATAAATAATAGTTAGAAACTGTTCAATCTAGAAATAAATAGGAGAAATTCATAAGTCTAGAAATAAATGGGGAAGTATCTCCATGACAATAATAAACATTATGAAAATGAGTACAAAGGATATTTGGGGGGGCGGGGGCATGCTAACAGAGACTCTTTTAGTTTATATCCTTCCATGAATGAAACTCCACACATCCATAATGACAGAAATTTAGACAAGCTTGTTCTGGACAGCAGTTATGACAAGAATTAGCATAGATTTTTCCAAAACATATTTTCCTCCTGGGACAACCAAAGCTAACTTTTGTACTAGATTTTCAGACTCAGCAAAAGTAAGACATTGCCATGGGTAATCTAGGAATGGAAGCAATACTGCAGGGTATGAAGAAGTCTTTTGATACAGAATGAAGCTGGATTTTAATAATCAAAATGTTAAGCTAGGACAGATGAATTTGACTGATATTACAGTAAATCTTCCAATTATAATCTTCCAGTGGATTTCAGGGTCCCTTTCCTTTTGAAGTTAATTAAAGTTTTTTTCACAGACTTCAACAGAAGAAAGATTAGGATCTCTTAATGAACTATCCTGATACATTAATACTTGGGAATTATTTTCATCATTAAAGCACACATACACAGTTAGAAATTTAGTCTTGCCTCATGAAAGTCCTCCTTTTTAATCCTGGAGTGAAATAGTGCAAATAGTCAAAGTCCAATCAAAGTCATCTACTGACACATTACAGCGTGCCAGTAAAGGCCACACTCAGACATGAATATGTGATTAGATACCTACCCACACACTTTGGCTCCTTTGAATCCCACTGTGAGTTTCCCTGGCAGGTCAGTTTGGTGTTTCCTTCTAGTTCATAGCCCTCATTGCAGGCCACGGAACACACTGTCTTATAGGAGATATCAGATGTTGAACAATTAATGTGTCCATTTTCAGGAGACCGAAGTTTGGGACATGTTCGAACTGCAAATGGGAAAAACAAACCTGTTCATTCTGCAGCCCTGAAAACCCAGGGAATAACAGAAGTTTGCCCAGACTTTCAGGAGCGAGGCAGGGATGAGCCCGTACACTAGTTCTGCTAGATTATGTATATTTGAGAGGGGTTTTGGCCGCCTAGCTAATTTTTTCAAAGGGCTGATGCCTTATTTTTTCCTGAAACACTGCCCTACGAAGCATGTATGATGTTAGGCACACAGTTTTCAACTCATCTAAGTTCCAGTACAAGTTTGGGTTTCTAACTCCTCAGCTATGCCTGGGAAATTTTTGGGAGACCACTAACTGGCAAGCTGGCATGAGCCCAAAGCTTGCCAGGTGAATAGAGCAGACAACTGTGTGCCAGTGCTTGGGAGCATTTTTCAAGTACTCCTGGCACAGGCAGGTGCAGGACTATACACAGCAGAACACAGGACATTCATCAGTGTCTGGGAGAGAGAGAGAGAGAAAGAAGGAAGAACATAAGACAGTCATACACAACAGGACCATATGGGAAGAAAAGGAAGAGCTTAGGTTGCTGCTGAGGCAAAACAGACCCCTTCAGGTGTGGGGCTTCTGGCACGTGCAGTCCCAGCTGCTGCTGAGCGCAGAAGCCTCTCTCCTGCTGGGTCTCACAAACACTGCAAGCAACATGATGTGAAGGAGTATGTGCTGGGAAAAGGAAGTGCGGCATGCCTGTGTGATCTTTGGATTGTCCACCTGTTTTGTTTACTGAATCCTGATGCTGTGACTTATCATAACCTACAGTCTATATTGTAGTTAAGACTGGTCCCCAAACAGCTGAATGATACCGAAAACAAGCAAACAAAGGCACTAATAAGCCTAGATTTATGTTTTTTGTTGCAGTGTCATAACCTTAACCTCCTCTGGCATGTATATCTTGGCCTTTTTCTTTTGCATTACCTCCAGCTCTCTTCCTCTTCAGGCAGTACCCTCAGTTCCAGCATTTGTCCCCTTGCTATCCTCTCAACTAGACTCTGAGCTAAATATACGGTGCCAGGCCTTTGGATCCATCTGTGTCAAATAGCTAAGCTGTAACCATCTACTGACTAGCGAGATACTATATGCATGACAGCAAGACCAAATGTGTAAATGCATTTTCTCAATTAAAGCTCGCTGATAGTGTTCAGTATCTTCAAAAGTTATTAGGAGGAGACAGACATACAAGGACAAACAGTGTGACCACACAAAAATAAAATCAGGAAGATTGCAGTTCCCTACACTGCTGTCTCTGGAGATTGTTATCCACAGCTTCTACTGACCTTGCAGGCAGGGGCCAAGCCCTAATGATGTATATGACTTCAGAGATCTGGATGACTTCTCTAGTGTGATTTAGAAAGTTGATTTCACCAACCAACCCACCCTCCCTGCCATTGGGTAGGAGATGAACCACTAGCTTCTTTCCAAATGCGCTCCACAGCAAGCCAATATTTGGCAACTTTTTCTCTTCTTTCCTGTAGTTGTTTACTGTGCATACTGATGAGATTTGAGACTCTCAAATTAATACATGTGCAGACACCGTGAACTCTCCTTCAAACGAAGCTGAGTTGAACAAATGGTGATAACTGCAAGCCCCTAAAAGTTTCAAAGAACCTTACCAAATAACTAGTCTTTTTTTTGGAAATAGTTATAAAGGCACCTAGGTGGAAAGAAAAAAGATTTACAGCAAAACCTAGGTATATTGGATAGGAAAGAAAAGAGAAAACAACTCAGATGCACATGATATGTTTTTGTATTACAGATGTTTCTTGTTCACAATTGCAGAATATTGTTCCACTCATGCAGGCTTATACTTAGGCATACTCTAGAAAGTGCATTTAGAAGTGCAACAAACATACTGAAACTTCCATTTTGTCAGTGGCATTTTGAGAATAAAAGCAACTTTCTAGTCCATTGTACTTTAACTGTGATCCAGTGAACAAAACAGATATTTTACAGCTGAATCACACATATTTTGTGTAGAAGAGAATAGGCTTTCTCTCTAATGATTTCTGTGGAGGCCTTTAACACCAAATCTGTGGTAAAAGGAGCAAACAGCTTTGACAAACCACCAAATTCTATGAGCATGATTGTGGAATTAAGAGCTCTGTTATGCGCCTTTAGAGATGGCAGAGGGCCTCTCTTCTGGAGAGCATGTAGTGCTCCTGCCTTCTCAGTGTTTCAGACTCCAGTATATGGCCGTAACATATTACTATTCATGCTGTATCGCTAGGCCAAGAAGTGGAAAATGTCAGTGTTTTATGCAAGAGGGGAAGAATGCTCTGTTTTCCTTCTTGGTTTCCTTCTTGAATCTATTGCCTGTAAAGGTCTGCTTGGGCAACAGAGACTCCAGAGCATGCAAGATCTATCTCCTGAACTCTTTTAGAAATCTTTGGTGGCTAAAAAGGACACATACTATTTCTTTCAGCCATCATGGATACTGTGTTTTGGGATAAAACAGATCTGGACAAAATGCCCACCCAAAACTTGATTTAGATCTGATTTTTTTCATTTTTGTCTCCCCCTTTTCTGTCTTTCCACCAGGCTTACTCAAAGAAAGCTGAATAGCTTGATCCTCCTAGTCCCATATTCTCTGTACAGCCAAAACTCCTTGTGAAGCTGGAAGCAGGGCTGGGTGTACCAAATGCAAAGATAAAGTGCACAAAATGCCTGAGCCATCATTAACCCAGGAGTTAAAGGAGCTACCATCATAAACCCAGGAAATCAGGCAATGCCACCACCCCCATTTTAAAGATGAATCTAAGAATTTATGCTAGTTCCCTCCAGTACAGCTCTGGCAGAAATCTGGAACTGAGCCCATGTTATCTTGGTCATGGTCTCATGCCCTAGACACAGAATCATCCTCTTGTCAGTTTGGCATTTTCCATGACCAAGAAACATTTCCACAAAGTCAGTTAAAAAAAATCAGAACAACAACAGTATGTTCTGCCAGCTCTTGAGTTTTCTCCTAGTATGTTTTTCTGGATTAAGTACACAATTTGTAGGGCTTTTTACATGGATCACAGTTGATTGCAAGAGATGACTGCAGTAATCATTTTCCAACAACATTGCAGATTTCAGCTATCAGAGCAATTGAGGAGTGTTTAATGTCAAAATCCAAAGCAGCATGGAGGGATTAAAATCCTTCCACTTTCCCTTCCTAATTTATGTGACAAAATACTCCTGGGATTAACAAGACAGCTATAAACTGTGCCTTTGATCTTGCTCCCTTTCATAGTCTACAGGGATGAATACAGAATAGCAGATGCAGCACATGCAAAGGTAGGATTTTTTAATAACAATTATTTTTTAATTGGAAGACTTCAGCATGATGAAGAGTGGCAGAAGAAAAATAAAAAGATATCCTCTCAGTGCTTCAAAGGAAATTAACACTACACCAAGATAATACCTCAAAGGCAGAATTTTATTTTCTTCCACTTTTCAGATAAATTCCCTGTTTAAGCAAGATCATGATGCTTTTCCAAGCACCAAAACCCAGCAGGCTGAAGAATTTTCAAAAAGTCTTCCAAGTACTAGAATCTTCCACTTCTTTCTACAGGGAAGGAAGGTGAAGGACCCTTTCTTTGTGTTTGACTGCAGCTTTCTCCAGACTTCTTGTGCTGGAGGCTATTTTGTAAGAGAAGCTTTGACAGACATATGTTTTCTCCCAGTATCCCAGTCTACCTGAAGTAGTATACACTTTTAGACTATGTTTTGTCTTCTGAACCTGTCTAAATCTAGCTTCTTTCTCCCTTAAGCAACTGTCCAGCAATTTATTTTTTATTGCAAACTTCCCCTTCCTGCCTCTTTCAGGGGGAATAGAAAATAAAAAGGAAGAATAAGTTCTCCATGATTTATCTGAAACAGAGACTTGAAATGCAAGCAAAGGGTGAACACAAGAATACTGCTGCTGCTACACAAGGAAGAAAGCCCTCAGGAACAGATCTCTAGCTCAGATCTCATTGTTCTCATCATGATTTCCTTTTTTTTTTTTTTTTTTTTTTTTTTTTTTTTTTTTTTTTTTTCCTATGGGCTACAGTGTTTTCTGTAATGGCACAATATGCTAATATCTCAAGGGTATCCTGCCTGTTTCTCTGAAATCATGGCCCGGGCAAGATTTGCAGCAGGAGCTGATGGCTTCTTATCTACTAGCTTTCCAGAGCAGCATATGCAACTTGAGTTAAACAGGGTGAACTACAATCTGTGGCTGAGGAGCGGAAGAGCTGCTGTTCATTTTTTCAGGCCCTTCTTTGAAGACACAACAAGCAGAACAGGCTAGAGATGAGGATCCCTCTCTAAACCATCAGGAACCCAATCCAAGGCAAAAGCAAGAGTTAGAAAGGCAAAATAATGTACTTGTAAGAGCTCCAGAAAGAAAAGAAAGCTTTTCAGGATGCTCTTTCCCTTGTCTTCCTCCTTTCATCCCTTCTGTTTATTTCTTTTCCAGCAGACATTCCCTTACAGAAAATTGCTAGCATGCTGCTAGTTGCTCCCCAGCAAAAATCCTCTGAGGCCAATGCTCAATACCCAAACTTTCCTACTTTAATTTTGCATAACAAACCCCGGAAAGGTAAAAAGTAGGATGGAATTCTTTCATGCTTAATGTCGCCAAATCCCAGTACATATTTATGCCAAGAGCCTGATGGATACTCTAAAACATCCACACTACAAGGTCTTGCTATATATTTGACTCTGTGGACAAGAGGCAAAGGGCAGAAACTGAAGCACAGAAAGTTCCGCCTGATCGTGAGGGGGAATTTCTTCCCTGTGAGAGTGACGGGGCACTGGAACAGGTTGCCCAGAGAGGTTGTGGAGTCTCCTTCTCTGGAGATCTTCAAGGCCTGCCTGGATGCAACTCTGTCTGACATGCTCTAGGTGACCCTGCTGAGCAGGGAGGTTGGACTAGACGATCTCCCTTCCAACCTTACTGATTCTATGATTCTACAATAATGTAGATACAAACCTCATAGAAATTATGTGGAGAGAGGCCTAAGAAAGGGCAGTGTAGACTCGCTTGCAAAAGAGTGACCTCTAGTAAATATTGCTCTACATTTTCTATTTTACATGTTTCCTCTTTCCTAAAAAAAGGAAGGAGGAAAACAGAATGATTATGGTGGAATTTTACCTTTGGAACCTTCTTTCCTTTTGGGGCTAACAGGGTCAAATCTGCATGCACAAGTAGCTAATGAGCAAAGTAATCCATTGTGAAGAACTAACCCAACTGAAAATTACTTCTTCAAACACACAACACTCATACCTCTGCACGTAGCCTCTGAACCAGACCATTGGCCATTTGGTTGACAAAGCCGGATGCTGCTTCCCACGAGATCAAATCCTGCTTTACATCGGATTCCACAGGCAGCATTAAAGTAATTGTTGCAGACATTCTGGACAAAGTAGCCATTTTCAGGGGGCTTCAGTTCAGGGCAGTGAACAACTAAATAATTAAAAAGCAACAGAGTTATGATGTCAGTTGGAGTGCACTAGGCTACTTAAGGCAAGCAATTTTCATTTCTAACTCAGCTTGCATCTTGGTACTTTTGTTGTTTTGGAAAGACACTGAGAATCTTGCATGCAGCTTGATATCTCCAGTGCAAAACCAAATAATTGTCCAAGCACTGTACAATGCATTTCAGGACTTTTCTGCTCCTGGATAGAAAAACTTACCTTCACAGGTTTGCCCTACAGCATGATATCCCTCCTGGCATGTACAATCCTCAATGGAGGTACTTCCTGGTGGAGAAGTATGATTTTCATTGGGACATGAGATGCAAGTGCTAACACCACCTGGTGAACCTTCAGGCTTGTATGTTCCTGGTGGACAAGCTGTTGAGTAAAAGAAAACAAGAAAGAAGATAGTAATATTACATTTCTTCTAAAAATAGATTGCACTACCAATTTCCTTTTCTGATTAAAAATAGAATTTCTTTTTTAACAAGCTTCATCTTCCAAGAGTTGAAGAAGTCAAGATATTCATATTTCACAGCTAGCAACACTTTCCACGTGTGTTGCTTTACTTTTTTTACATTCTTGTTTTTCTTCCTCAAATAGCTGATGCCTTTTGAGGCAGGAACATTCTCTGCTCAAGGTGCTTATAGAGTTTTTAGAGACTGGAGCTAAAGCCCCCTAAACTTAGTGAAGGTCTCTCCAGTGACTTCTGGGTATTTGGGATTAAGTCCATGGTTTATTTTTTTCCAGAAAAGCCCCCACACCGTATTTTCATTGATACAACCTACAATGATTTCATGAAAATATTCTAGATTTTGAGCTAAGAGTATAAAAGTAGTTCAGATAAAACACAACTATTCAAAATTACATCCGAGCTTAATGTATACAAATTCTTAGTAAAACCAGCTAGTAAAACCACTGCATTTGATCTACATATTATGATTTACACACTACGCTTTCTATAATGCATAAACCACAAGCAATAAAACAATTAATCAAAACAATTGCTCCCAGAAGCTTGTGCAGTCATTTAGATACCATTTAATATTTTAACTCTGTGTATGTGCTGCACAAGGCTTAAAGAGATTTAACATATGTTTCCAGAGGCAGGGAAATATGTAAGCAAGAAGGGATGAATAACAGCACTAATAAGAGATGAAAAATCCTCCAGTGATTATAGCCTTGGTCAGGGACTGGAGATTCCATTATTCAGTTCTTTGTTCCACCAGACTTCTTGATGGAACTTGACCAAATTTCACAGGTCATTTCTAATTGAAATTCCTAATTTACTTATTTATAGCTAACAAGAGACAGGCCTTGACCCAGATCAAGACAATGTAGATAAAAATAAATTTGGCAATTTTAGGAATGGTCAGGTTCAGACCAAGCCAGACAAGCTCTTGCTGCCATGAGAGACAGAGAGAGAGGGATTGGAGAAATTGTGGAGCTCGGAAAACCAGAACAAATCCAGGGTGTGCCTTTGAAACTACTGCCTCTCCTCTTTGCCTCTGTTTTACAGAGGGAGCATAGGGAAAATGTAACTTCAAGCTTAAGACCTTCAGCTAGGTTGGAAAAGGAATCTCTCATTTCATTAATTTAGTTGTTTGCAAACTTCCTCAAAGCCCAAAACTTCTCTTGCAGACTGTTATGCAGCCTCTCCTCTCCTCTCCTCCATACAGTCACTTTGTACCATTTGATGCAGCTTTGCATGTTATAAAAAACTGCACAGGACAGAGAGTTTGACTCTGTACCTCTAAGGTGATTGAGTCTACCACAAATGCCCTGCAGTGTCTTTTTCCTTAAGCAAGAAGATGTGCTCTCTTTCTAGGAGCAAATCTCACTTACTGCAGTGCTAGAGTCATAATTCCTGGAGTTCAGGGACTCTGGCAATATCAGTCTTTTCTTTGGACCAATTCTTCTTGTCTGATGAGCTAGCTGTTAAAGCACTCTGACACAGGTCTTTCTTATTAATGAAAAACAGATTTCTGCTTTCTTGGCAACAACAAAAAAAAAACCCAAACCAAAAATCCCACCCTTTCTTCACCCCATCTGTCAAAGAAGACTTGAATTTTGTAAGTCAAATTTAGTGCATTACACCTTATGTGTAATGAATCTATGTGAACAGTCGACAATTTTTCTTTTCAAGAAAGCATTGCCTTTTCTATAGTTTCCAGATATAATATTTTTATTCTATTTTCAGGAAAAATTGCATTTTTGTTTTGAACAAAGCAATCAAAGAAACAAGCAACTAAGACGCAATTTGGGGTGCTGTACATTTCACATATCTGCATTTAAAGTACCTTTAAAAAAGACAATCAAAATGCCTAAGTAATATAACTACAAGTCAAAGCATTTCATGGGTAAATGGACAGAAAAGCTGGGGATTTTTCATTCTTATTTTGGGATTTTGAAAAAGTGTTTGCAAGAAGACCCTCTTCTACGGTTCACCCACTCTTCCCCTCCAAGACATTCTATTCAGATTATTACTAGATCTTTCCTCCTCTGGAAGACGTTAAGTGTCCCTGAAACATTCCCTCATTATTCAGATGATCACCTCCAGAAAAGCTAAAATATCCCTGGTGTTACCCTGTTTCTGAAGTGTTTCCTTCTGGCACTTTGTGGAAGTCTCTGCAACATCTGTGTTAAAACTAATCTGCATCCAGCAGGAAGTGATCACATGCATCCAAAAGGACACAGGAAAGAGTGAGAAAAGTAAGTCTTGCAGGGGATCTTAGTTCCGTTGTGTGACAAAGACACCCTACATGTAATAGAGAAATCAGTCCTATGTGTTCTGTGTCTGGTGTATAAAACAATATGGTATCTAAAAAACGTATTTAATTAAAAGAAAACAAAACAAAAACCCAGCCTAACTTCTTTCTGTCATGGAAACACCACTTTAGATGAAGCAATAGCTATTTTAACACTATTTTGAAAACTATGGGATAAAAATGGTCACCTGTTCTATAACCTGGGTGTTTCTAGAAGCAAACTCAAATATTTGCTTATGGCTTTCTATCAGTCTGCCCTGGAGACTGTTCTTTCTGATAAGTATTTACAATTAATTCTTTCCACTGAATCAGAAGGAGGTAAATCACAGAATCAGTAAGGTTGGAAGGGACCTCTGCAGATCACGTAGTCCAACCTCCCAAAGATTTCCTGGTGCTGGTTCCACTGGGACTTGAATCCAGGACCTTCAGTGTGTAAAGCAGATGTGATGATAACCACTACACTACCCCTCTACCCCAATAACAGTGTTAAAACAGTTACTAACATACCTCATCCCTGAAGACTAGTTTCCCCAAATGTCCTCAAATTTTGTATACTTGAAGTGCTTGTCACTACCTTTTTAAAAAGTTGACTATTTATACAGAATTTTCTCCAAGCCTCAGCATCTGAACTGCTCACTGCTCACAAACTTTCCCTGGACTTACTCAGCTACCAGCCTCCACATGAGCTCTGCTCAACTTTTCCACAAGACAAAGCTTGCTTGCAGAGTGTCTAAGGTCACATAGTCTGTCCTGTGAGGCTTAGAGACTGCTTAAGAAGGCATAAGCACACTGACCTCTGCATTTTCGTCACAGTCACAGTGGTTAGTCTGGCCACAGTTTAGGTTAAAACTGTTCACAGTATGCTGCATAAGAGCTAAATTCAGGCTGTCTGATGTGGACACTCTTGGCCCAGTCAGTACCTGATCCACCTAGTCTGCAGACCTGTTCTCCCCTGCTCCAGCCAGCGCTAGAGCATGGCCCAAGTCTACCCACAAGGACACATCAGAGGCAGGAGAGACAGCTTGTGAGGGAAATTGCATCTGGAGAGTGGCCCCGTGCTTGACTGATCATACAGGTCTCTCTGTCTGTGGTATCTTCTGCAAATCGGGCAGTGCCAAATCTTTATAATGTTCTAGCACAACTTGCCCTGTATGCCTGCAATAATGACAGCAGGGCAAGGTCATCTTCTTCAGTTCTAATTTGTAACAACAATGTAAGCATTTTTTCAAGGCATGATTCTCCTTCCCAGCACTCTGATGGTGGAAAAGGGCTCAAAAGGGTGTATGAATGAACCCCAATGTAAATAAGCACCAAGCCAGCACTGTCAAGAATGACAAAAAACTCCACAAATTTTAGAAATGGGGCAACAATTTCAGCAGTATCAGCCTTTAAAGAAAGGGAGAGGGCGCTCATGTGAAATATACACATCTGCATATATGATCTTTTTAGGAAAAAGAATTAACTATCGCCAATATGTCAACTGCATTGTTATGTCCCTGGAAGCATGGGGACGAGCAAGAAAATACTTTTTGTTTAATGTAATATCCCTCCTGAGACAAGAATAATGAATACAGAGTTATGCCAAAGGTTACCTCCTTGTTACAAGAGCAAAAGGATATTTGGAAGTAGAGGTTATCATGCTAACTCAGATGAGCAAAGGCCCTAAACTTCTAAGGCATGCAAGGATGGCTCACACTGTAGTTGTGATCAACAACAACCTGCCTCACAAAAGGGTGGGTATTGTCCAGTGATCCATGTTCAGATTCTCCTGTCTATGGTAGTGACGCTGCAATAGCCTTCACATGAGAAATGGGAATGAAATAATATATTTCAGCATGCCTCCTTCATTATCTTTCTCAGTTATGCTCTCCTAGGGTTTATAGTTATTTGAAAATATTAAGAAAATATAACATCACATATGTGTGTGAGTACGGTAGGGGTTGTTGACTTCTTAGCCTATCAGTGGAACACAGTCTTCTTTTTCAAACTTTCTTTTTCAAAAAATCAAAGTTGTGTGTAGGACAGAAATCAGTAGGAAGTATATGTGATGCAGGTTTGCTAGAAACAAAAACCCACAGGACATGCATAAAAACGTTTCAGTCAAGGCATATACACGACAATATAAATATATGTTAAGACATGGCGTGAGGCTGAAAAACAGACACAAATAGTTAAGAAGGTCTGCAAAAAATCAAAAGACAGGCTTTACAATTCAGTAAGAATTCTTCTGCTCTTACTGCCTACAAAAATGACTTACTTAATCTAATCAATAAGAATTTAATGTTGTAAAAGTGACAACATAAAACAAGGTATGTTTCAGAGATTTCACTGAACATTAAACATGTTTTATGCAGTTTACCTTTTTTAAAACGGTGAATAATAAAATCAGCATCAAACTTAAGCCAACTGATACTGAACACATAGGGTAGCATATAAACTCCAGTCTGGATTTAAATAGGTAGAGATCAGGTATCAAAGATCTTTACTCTGTAACATGGGGTCAAAATTATTCCTCTGAATGTATGAGTACAAATTTTAAGGATAAATTATTCTTCCTTAAAAATGTAAATCTTCTAAACTCCTGGGAGAGCAGACAAGCTTAATTTCTTCTCCAATTACACTAGTGTAACTCAGTCACTGAAATGAAATTATTCTTGACTTATCCCAATGTAAGAGAGAGGAGACTCAAACTCCATGTATTTTAAAGATTAATTTGAGGGATTTTGTATTTTTTTCAATGCATAATTTCTCTCACTAACTACATTTGTAAGTAATCTCTGGCATGAGCTTTTCCTTCCACACTTGATGCTAACGAAGGATCCGATTAAAGGTTTATCTGTTGCAGGATATGACAGGAATCTGCTAGGCACTATCCTGCTCTTTCTTGCATGAACGTGATCTGTGCTCAGCTATTGTGCTGACTGTTGTCTATAATTTTCATTTTCATTTACACATTCTCAATTCACACATATTCTCATATATGAAAAACCTAAACAAAATGATATTTTGAAGCAAATCACAAATACATAAAAGGTCTTGATTAACTCAATCCCCTGATTTCCTAAAGGAGGAAGCAAAGCCTAATTTTCCACTGAGTTAAGCTGGTTTTATGCTACTGTAATTACTTTTATGTCACCGACAACATTGATGTGCATTCAGCATAGTGAAGTGGTGAATCTGTCCCAGAGACAGAGTATACACTGAATATCCAACTCTTATTTTGGTTTCCTGGTGTTTATTAAAAATGATGCAATTTATAGGTCACAAAAACAATAAACAATGATCACTGGATATTTGTGTCCCACTCTTTGCCTGCTTCCTCAGTTTGTGTTACTGAACACAGACAGACGTGAGATTTTTGTTTACATGCAGCTTTGGTCTGGCACACATGGTTTCATGTTTTCATTCGTTCACTGGCAGTTGTAGGAAGAGCCTTGTGCGTGCCCAGAAGCACTTCAAATTACAGGCCAAAAGATGAAAACAACCAAAACCTCAGGTTAACTTGTTTATGTTTATCCCTTTGGAGGAGAAGAACTACAGACTGAGGGTGTAGGCTATTTCTCTGCTTTACTTAATCTAAGATTCTCCTTGTGCCTTGGAACACCAAAATAAATATGGAAATTAGAACAGACGTCACCCTGACCTTCATGTATCTGAAGCAAGTGCTGTGGTAGTCGTACTTATTTGATCTGCTCTGCTTGGCCATCATTCATGTTTTAAATAGGGCATCATGGATGGGTCTGACTATATATTAAGCTTAGTTATTTTACTAAATAGAAGCCACAGCCTTCAGGAGGAAGTGAGTACAAAGAAGTTAAGTACATTACCATGTGCTAGATTTTTCCACATTGATATCTACATCTCTCCCCATGACAAAGTCGTATGTGATTAGATTTGCCACAGGCCTAGGCACACTCACTATTAGGAGGAGAAATGGGAACCAGGGGCTGTATTCTGAACCACAAAGGACTGTCAAAATATGCTTTACAGGAGTCGTGTATGGTGTTAATGCGAGCTGGAAAACAAAGGAATAGGTGCCTAAGGCTGCAATTCCACCAACACAGGAGGAAATTGAGGTCCCCATTGCAGACTGAACAGCCAGTGCCTGCCTGATGCTCCCCCACATCCTGCTGCAGCAGAGGGAAGGTTTGGGATGTCCTACAGCAGTAGCAGGTTCTACTACCCAGTCCTCCCTTCTTCCTCCAGAAGCTGCTCTGTTCCTGCTGCACATCTCATTTGCGAGCGGCCTCTGCAAAGGAAGAACTTGCTAAGGTGGGAGCCTGGATTACACGAAACTCCCCAATCTCCTGCCTTCTCTGTGCATCTCACAGTGCTACTTCTTGACTGCTTTTGTAACCATTGTATTCAGCAACATTAGGGCACTCATGTCCCAAAGAAATTGTAATTTTCAGGTCTATTCTATTAAACTAAACCATGAAACAGACTTTTTTTTTCCCTGAAGTCCACAAGCCAAAAAAACACTTAGCTTTTGCCAGCAGAAAAGCACACAAGCCTGGCAACTGAAATAGACCTCACTGGACCTGCACAAGAAGACACTTAAGCCTGCTTCACAAAGACTTATCATGAGTCTCTGCCTTGCCTCCAGCAGTTGCAGATTTTCTTTGTCACATTTAAGTTATCTGGGGAGTTGTTTGTTTAATCTTGAAGGTAGGTTTGTCTGAACTGGCACTTCATGCCCTTGAAATGCTGTTGGAAAGCCAAAGGGAAAAAACTTAAACCTTTGTCAGATACTGTGATCTACCTTTCTACAGTGTGTGACATGTATGGTGCCAGAAGGGAAATACGAGCCAGGAGCATGCCAGGATTATGAGAAAAACACAAGGAAGTGGTTTTGGTTAAACACTTGACATGTGTGACTTTTACAAAGACTGAAAAGGAAAACCTTGAGCTTGTCTTTAAATGTAGGGATCAGAGAAGGATTTCTGCTAAATCTCAGCATATTCTCTGATTCTTTAATACTTCCTGTTATCCCCAGTACGTGCTCTGCATTGATTTCAGACAGTAAGGAACCTGCTCATCTGTCTGGTCCGTATCAGTTTTCCTTAAGAATCTCTTCTCACACGGACATGATTAGCAATTTAACAAGCTATATTTCCTCTCCTTGCTGAGGGTAGGCTGAACGAAGCCAGAAGTTTAGCCACTTCTATTCATGAGAAGGAAGGAAGAGACAGGTTCACCCAATTCTTTCTGCTAAGTTTACAGACACCAAGACTGTGATATTCCACTACACAGGGGGCTGCAGCATTTGGATTAAAGCTTTGGAAAGATCTAGCTCTAGACGGTATTTTTCTTTGAGCACTTCAAATAGTCATAACAAACTTTCAGCAGAAATAACATGCTCACAATAAATATGAGAATCTTGGATTCTCTTTCATAGGCAAAAGGACTGGAAAGTTGCCTGAAAGGAGAAGCAGTCCCCAACATGAGCATCTCTTCTTGGTACCCCTAGGCATACACAGAGTATGAACAATCTGCCTGCTAAAAAATATAACAACTCCAAGAGCTATTACAGCTGGTAAGAGTTATGGTTCCTACAAGGCTGTTCCTCCATAGGGAGGTCTGGCACTGAGCCACAAGTGTGCTGAGCATTCCCAGGGTAGGCTTGGGGCCTGCGCATTTAGATAGGATTACTGCAAAGCAATGTTTCTGCCCGCAAACATCTTCCCTGGTAATAGTAGCACTACTGAGAAGACATAGAAAATCCATTCATGCCCAGTTTTTAGTATTTTTTAAAAAAATTAGAACAATTATCATATACTTAAAAACATGGTGAGTTCCTTAAGCACATTCACACTTGAACAACAGAAGAGCAAGAAGGGCTTTTAAAAGCATTTTAAAATATTTTACAAACATGTAGTTAAAACTCAGTTCCTCTTAAGACTATTAATCCTGGTTCTAGACATTGCCTTGTAAGTTATCTTTGAAAACAAGCCTATCCATGCTTCATTCAAGCTACCAGGCCTCATGTTATGTTCTGACAACTTGTGCAACTTGTGTAATTTTGCACAAAGTTCCATTTCACTTGTTCTCAAAGCAGAAGCATTAGTTTCAGTTGGTTTTAGAAATGCTACATCAGCTAAAGGGGTAAGCATTTCCAGCCAGGAACACTATAATGTTTTGATGTAACACCATAGTTTCTACACATGCATTCAGCAGTGCAAAGTGTGTAACAGTCAGTGGAGTGTGACATAACCTGAACAGAGGCAGTCTCAAGGGAGCCGTGATGTTAAAGCCTGCGCTTAGTAAACTAAGCCACACTAACATGATTTACTGAGGGGATGAAACTCCAAGCCCAATGGTGAAGCTAGAGGAACTTCATCAGTTAACTCCATACAGAAATGACGTTCTGTCATTTAACATATGTTAAAATGAAGGTCTTTGGGTTGCATTCTCAGTGGCACTTTAAACAGTGCTTACAGGTTTGCTGTTTGCATAGACATCAAATCCAGACTTGGCGATGCATTTGGAGAGAATTCCCAAGGTAAAACTGGACCTATTTATTGTGAACATCTGCTCATGCCTGCTGAGGTCCAGCCAACCCCACTGTTCATATTTACATTAGAGCTTAGATACTGATTTATGTCCTTTTGCCCCTATGTTTTTGTTACACATTCTTATACCATGCTAACAGTGAATTCCAAGAGCGCTTAAAGGTCTTGCTGGGGAACTGAGTTAGTTAATTGTGTAAAGTTTACTGTGCAAATGGAGATTACTTATTATGTATTTATTTATGTGCAGGGCTTTTATGTCCAAAACTTTGCTGACAATAAGGCTCTTACTTAACAGAGGAAACAAAAGCAGTTCTGAGTACTCTTCTCAGAGTAGAAATATTATACAGCAGGCTTCTCTGGACATAGTCTTCACATAATCACAGATATGCATTCCTCAGTAAACCTTGAGTCTTTGCTGGCGTGACAGCATATGGTACTATAAATAATCCCGTTCTAAGTGCCCTGGATCTCTGGATTGCTTCCTGCAATTTAAATACCTAAGCACTGAAAAGGGATATCACTACCCTGCCATAGATAGAAGTTACACTTTTGCTCTCACAAGACTATAAAAATCCAAACAGGTTGAAGCAAAGCAAAGTCCATAAAAACCTCATTTGTTTAATTTCTGCTATGCACAGATGAGCAAATATCTATCTTGAAGGATTTAATTTTTGTCTAGTTTAAAGGCACTGAAAGTCCATTTTTTTTCCAGGTCTGGTCTAACCATTGTACAATGTATCAAATAATTTTGCTCTTTATTTTTGCTGATGAAAAGGGTTCTGGGTCAGGAATGAAAAGTGAAGGCCAAGAGAAAGAAGCTTTTGCAGAGAGAATATAGATCAAATACATGGAGCAAAGCCACTCCATACTCTTCATTACTTTTCCATTACCCTTCATTTTACCAATCAATCTATCAGTTCATCAACTTTGTAACAGAGTAGACTAATGAGCAGTTAATAGATGCTCAATGGGCCAATATAATCCCCAGGTCAAATCCTGAGAAAGTGAGAGTGCTCAGAAACTTCAAAACCGTGAAAAAAAAATCCTACCTGGTTTGTATAATATGCTGCTTACTTATCTGTGTTAACTTCAGCACAAACCAGAGGATAGCAAGAACTAGCCCCTGAAGTCTTCACCCAGAGGAAGCAGGACAGAACTGAGAACCTAGCCCACTGCTGGTGACTCTTGGGATACCCTGAAATCACCACAGCTTGCTCAGCACAACTACTTCTTCCAGAAGCAGTGAGTAAGAGTCTCATGTCAAAAGGAGAAAACAGACCACCTTCTGCTGGGATTTCAGAGAGGCAGGTGTTCACTAAAATGTAAGATGGAGGTTTAAAATTCAACAACACTGCACACTAAGCTCCACAGCATATGTTTCTGCAATGACAAAAATATCCCTGGTTGTCCAAGATCCCTTTCCACCGTGTTCACCTACTAAACAACTGACACTTTTGCATGCAATTAATTCTTAGCACTTGTAGGTAGAAGTGTTAAAATAAAATTGACTCTCTGATCAAACTATTGGAACAACTGCTTTTTAAGGGAGCAGGAAGTCATACGAGGAATCCATGAGGACTCAGACTCCATATCCTCAGATTTTCTCCTCCTCATTCACGGAAAGATTGCATATTTGTTCTCTGTCAAAATGTTAACAGAACCTGGCACAGTTCTGGATTGTTTTACTAGTCCCATGGGATATATTCCCTTTCTTCTGTCTCCTCCGCCACTCACTCCCAGCAGTGACTGGTGCACATGATTAAGACAAAAAAAAAAAAAAAAAAAAAGAAAAAAGAAAAAAGAAAAGAAAAGAAATAGACCCCCTACTTCTGTCTCCTTTCTTTGCAGATCAGAATAGTTCCAGTTGCTGAATCACAGATGGGGAATGTAGCAAGTAAAAGCTATTATAAACAGGAAAGTGAAGCCCTTTCTGCCAGACCCTCTATAAACTGTCACTACTGCATTAAGTGCCAAATTTGGCCTCTTTTCTACATCTTTTATTTTTATCATTTAAATATACTTTTCAACAACAGTGATTACAGTTCTATTAAATAACATTTCTGAGCAGTAAAGATAGTGCATGACTGTGCAGATGGAGAACATATGCTACTATTTCCATGTTTATTTACTTAGCAGCCTAGGGTGAGAGTCAGACAATTTTTGGTTAACTTAGGAGGCCTGAAGCACATGTAGTGGTTCAGGCCAACAATCAGAAAATAAAAAATGGTGGTTTTGCCAATATTTTTTTTCACATATTGTGAAACTGGAGCAGCTATTCCTGTTTGGAGCTCAATATATCCCTGTAATCTTGATCTTACACTTTCTACTTAATTCCTGGAATCGTTACAGATACCCATGATTTACTGTGAATAATACCATAATTGCCATTCTCCATTCTTCAGGCAAAATTCTTATGGAATCTGACAGAACCCCCTGAATTCTTTTAAAATGATCTAAACGATGTAAATCAAAATAAAATCTCGTTTATGGAAAGAAAGAGAGCTGACAGAACAACTTGATCAGTACGGTCAGAATTAACTGCTGCTTGCTCAGAAAACATTTCTGAGATGTGACTCTTTCTCATTTCCTTTCCCCCATTCTCCCTTGTCTCTCTAGCTTCTTTTTAGGACAGATAGGAAGTCCTTCCTCAAGAACGACGTTGACTCTTGCTGCACTGCCCACCGGAAGCAAAAAGGGTCACCTCAGATTTAAAGTGAAGAAACCTGCTTTAAGCACGCCATCCCGTTCCCTGCCAACAGCGCTCTTTAAGGCCTTCAGACTGTGTTTCAGGACCAAAACCAAAGACACAGCCTCAGTCCTTGGTCTAACAACACACCTCTCCGTGGAGGGCTGCCATGAAAACGCTGAACAACACCTTCGCGTCCCCCCACTAGGCACCTCTAACCGAGTCCTGCCCCCTGCCCTCTACAACGCAGGAGTTCCTACCTACAACAGGAATCCCTGGCTGGGGCCTTAATGTGTTTGTAAAAGACGCCTTCTCGCTGCCAGTGTTGACCAAACATGCTAAAATAGCAACCTGTGACATCCAGAGGCCTTACTTAAGTTCAGTTTTTTAAGCAAGAATGAAATAACCTGCTGCTGCTGCCAAAAAGGGATCAGGGAAACAGCAGAGTAAGATTTTTTTCAAGAATTGTCTCATGCTCAGTCTCTCTGTCCACGAAATTAAGACAATGTTCTTCACTCTACTTCTCCATGTAGGCTGCCTCTCAGCCTCAAGAATATTTTTTCTGCCTTGAAGAAGTAGAAACTTTGTTTCTAAATAACAGGGGAGCTCTTTGTATATTTCTGGATATAAAAGGTGTGTCAGACTTTTGGCTCTACCTTTCTGTCTAAATGTATGGGCATACATTTTTTGAGCTCTTCTGCCACAAACCAACCAGGCATTTATACCTGCAGAGATGGAGACTAAAAAGGTGAGAACATTCTTAACTGTGGCCTGAAGAAAAACGCCTGTAAACAGCAATAAGATTAAGTCATTGCTTAATAAATCTACTAGGACTTCCAATTATTCAGCCATTGAATTTTAGCTGGAAAGTCTATTTCTAGACTTCATTTGATTCCAATTAGTTGGTCTTACAGAATAACCGGTGCTGCCCCAAAATATCCTGCTATTTTCCCTGAATTAGAACCAAACATCTCTGCACTAATTTTTTGCACTTTTGTAGACTGCGAACCAGTGAGGGATGCAAGTGTCAAACGATTCTCTGATCTAGGAATGTACGGGGCATTGAATTTTCTATTTCAACATAGGAGGCCTCCCTAAAATGAACCCCAAAAGCAAGGACAATAAATCAGTCTATAGTATCACTAAAGGTGAATTTTAAGATCTGACAGACAACTTTGCAAAGTGTCTGACAGACATATTCACATACCTTTAACTCATTAACTTTAACAATTGCCTGTGCTTCAGCCTCAGGGGCAAAAAAACTGCAGACAAGTAACAGCTGTAATCCATCCCCTGCATCTTGCGGGACAGAGTGTCAAAGAGAAGATGGGAAGGAAGAAGACAACAAGGGGCTTCACACATCCTTTCAGAATGCCTTCTTGCCTCTGATCTAGTGGAGAAGGTCTAGACACCTGCTGAAGAATTGCTGATGAAGAGATACCAGGAGACTGAAGACAGCAGTAAATCCCAGGAGCTGTCAGAACAGGCTTTATTTCTTGGTTGCACTGATGTCCTCACAAGTTCTGCTCTGAGAAGACAGCAGAGCTTAGCACTGCTTCTGTGCAAATCCTTCTGGCGCCTAGGCTAGGATAGCTGCTATGGTGGATGGGCACTGAAAAAAAGTGGCATCGATATGTACTGAAAAAGGTAGAGATGAACGTAAATAGCTTCAGCTGCTGTTATGTTAAAGAGACACTGGCAGAAGATGCTTCAGGGTCTGAACCTGGTACAGTAGCTCTTGGTCAAATTTCCAGTTACACTGGAAGAGGATTTTTTGCAGCACTTCATATTCCTGCAGGCAAAACACTTTTCCATATCTATTGTCTTGACCTCTAAGGTATTTCTGTGCCACAGAGGTCAAGAAGATGCAAAACTTTCAAACTACTTAGCAGCTGCTTTAAAGGTACTACGGGAATTCTGGTCCTACGTAGACTTCACAGGGCAAAAATTAGCATGAAGAGAGGGACAGGAAGAGAAAATACAGTAAGAGGCCAGCTACGTATTCCTCCCAAGCTACAGTGGTTTTATACAGAGATAAAACTCAAAATATAAATACATGCCTTTAAGTTAATGAGACTCAGTAGGGTGTCTTAATCCTGTGTACATGTCGATGTTGCTGTGTCCCAGTAGAACACTGATGTTTCCTGTATCTCTCTCTTCGTAATTTTTCATGCCATCTGTGTATGTTTCCAGATCATGGTTTTTTTGAGTGACTATACCTGGAACATTGTAAGCACTCTGCTGTCACAAAGCTAAAAAATCTGGAGCTGGAGGAAAGCCTGACAATAGCAATAGAAATGCTATACTTTGGGCCACCCTATGAAGTCCTAATCAACACATATACTGAAATGAGTAACAATGAGCTCTGGAAAAAAACATGCAGAAGTAACAGCCAGAATGCAAGAAAGTTGTTGTAGTTTATCTTCTAGCATTCTTCTTCGAGAAACAAACTATATGTTACACAGAGATGCAAATGCACGGGTGTTAACTGTGGCATTTAGAAGGGAACACCCTTTGTCTGAACTTTATAGGTCTTAGACACATTTATTTCTTAGCTATCCTCAGAAGGTTTCTTCTGTTCTCATGGAAAAAAACAGCAGATTTGCCTAATGGCCAGGAGAAGGAGCCAGACCTTAAGCTGTTACAATAGAGTACAGCTCTGCATAAAATCAATGCAGCTGCATACACCTACACAGATGGACAGTTCCTCCATAGTTTACACTAATGAAAGACTCCATATTGGTGCACAGTGGCATTGGCTTTTGTTTCGAACCTGCCAGGTTCAAACTGTAACTAGACTATATCATTAACTATGAATAGGCTTTATATTACACACATTTCTGCAAAACTAATCTTCCTCACCTTTTTTTCCCTCCTACTAAAAGATCATTCACTACATTTTTATGGAGCAAAATACCAAAGGAAAACACTTCGCGTTTAATAAATTTCAGGCTTGGGGAAAAATAATGTTCAAATAACCTACAGATGTGATCCCTACTTAAACATCTGCACTGGAACTCTAAGTTGCTAGTCTGGCTTTGTTTTGCATGGTAACAAATTAAACCCAAGGGTTTCAGCCTGAGGAGGTTCCCATTTCTGTGGAGAGTCCTGATTTCTGTTTTCACCAAAACACCAACAAAACCAGCAAAAACCAATTTCCTGTTTGATGAAACTGGTCTGTGCTGCTGCTCTCTCCTTTCCAAGAAACACTGCCCCACTCCACGCAGTCAGCATCATCTCTAGGTGAGAAGGCTGGACCATTTGCAGTAGATTTTTAGGGTGATAGAAGAAAAGAAGGCTGCTCACAAGACTGCAGCCTGAACTGCTCCCATCCATTCTAGTGGTAGAGAGTATCTGGCAGGTAGAATAATCTTATCATAAAATGCCTACAATTGATTCTTTTTAATTCTTTTCACAGCTGAGTGTGCTTTTGCCCCCTTTCAGAATGGTAGGATTCAGGTTCTTTCTCCAGCCCACTCTTCTTGTTGCCTACTGTCCTTGTTGGAGAGATACCAAATTTGTAGTGTTTCTGGATTCCTGCAGCTGAATAAAAGGAGAAGGTGCAGCACAAGAAGAAGAAAAAAACATAGATGTGAAAAGATCCGAACAACCTGCCAGATATCTTTCTGCAAAGAGCATGAAGAAGTCAGTTGGCCAGGCCTGAACAGAAGAAGCAACAGAAATGCCATCACACCCTTTCTCCCCCATCCTCTTTCCTCTTTTATGTCGGCAGTAGCAAATGGAGAGAAGGTAGTGGAAGGAACATCTGCATTGTCTTCTGGGAAAACTTCACTTGAAAGATTTCATTTGGGTCAAAATCTGTGAACAAATGACTTACTCATCTGTGGGTCATGACCTGATGCGCTCTGTGCAGCTTTGCTTTCACGTTTTCATTTTCCTCTCAGCTGCAACTGTGCAGTTCCAGAGCAATTATCACATGGTCATCTCTAAGCACTTGCAAAATGATGTGAACTGTATTCTGTACACTATACCTGCTTCATATTGCAAGAGAAGCAGATAATATCATTTAAAGTGTCAAGAGGAAGAGTAGTCCTTTTTACAGAGATCTTTTTTTTTTTTGCAATATTCACTGGTCTAGGTAGAGCGACAAGCATTTAATAATAATAAAAAATATTCCTACTCTCCATGTTCTTTCAGAAACTGATTCTGAAGTGTTAAGACTGAAATTCTTTTGACCAAGTGGCACAACGTACAATCTATCAAGTTCCAAAACAGTGACTGCCTGATTTTGTCATTTTAAGAATGCTATGCTACTGCCTGGTTAAATTAATCACTTTTGATAAGTCTCTGAGAGCAACCTAACAATGCCAGGAACCCCAGTACCCTTTTCAGAACCTCATAAACATAAGTATAGAGGCTTAACCTTGGGTTAAGTATAACTCACATGAAGTCCTGGGAATGACATAAGTACTTAAAGTTGATGCTCTGGAGCCCTGGAGAGTCTCTAGGAACAAAACAGTTAATTAAAACAAGCTATTTTTTTAAAGTCTTTTAAATTCTCACTTCAGTAATTAAAACTGTTTGCTTCATACTGTCATCTTAGTTTTTTCTTGGATGCACTTGAACCGCTTTCAAGAATTCTCATTTTTTCTTCACCTCAGATAAAATCTACTTAAGGGCTCATGGAATGCTAAAATGTCTGCTTTTAGTTTGTGAGACTGGCATAAGTTCAGGGATATATATATATATATGTGTGTGTGTATGTGTGTGTGTGTATATATATATATATATATAAAATATACGTGTATATGTGCATATATATACACACATATATACCCACACTTCTATATATATACATGTATATACATATATACATATGAAAACATTATAACTATATATTTTTGAAAAAGTATTTAATGAAAGATGACACCATGTTAATCCATAAAACCAACGGAAGAATGTTGCGGTAAAGACCTTTTAATCAAAAGATTCAATGCATAGACAATTTCCCCAATTACGTGGCTGTCATGATTAAAGTCTCAGCTCTGAAAATGATTCTCGAGTCTATGTGACCAAGGCTTATCAAAGAGCTGTCCTACAACAGTTTGAGCTTAAAATGTATAAGATTTCTGTGACTACAGGGCATATGATGAATTCTTCAGGCAGCTAAGGAAGACACAGGCTAAACAGAGTTCAGAAAGTACACTTAGTCTATGCTTATGCAACCAAAAAAGGTTGTTTTCAGACAAAGGTAATTCCAGTAGTGTAAAATCACACTGTAAATAAGATGTCTTTCTTTTTATTCGTCTAGAGACTCAAGAAAAAGCCCAGGCATAACAGCTAAGGTTTTCCAGTCTGATCTGACTGAAGACCAAAACTATCCCTGCTGTATTTACACTGGGAGCCCTCATTACGATGGCCAATGCTAATGAATATATACAGTGGCCAAGTCAGTTCAGCGTGGAAAGCTGGAGTCTATTTCTATGTAGTGCCTATTTCTATTCAGAGCATGGCTTCTACTCCTCTTAATGTGCCCTCCAAACAGCACATTTTTCTTCTCTAACTGCACATGTGAACTTTGGCCAGTGGCTTTATTTCCATGACATTGTCAGGTGAGTAGGACAAATCATTTCCCAGATAACGAAGAAAGGGTAACGATGATACCATTTCCTAATTTTCTGTCACATGTTTTTCAGAAATGTCTCAATGCTTAACATGGAAGAATCTGTTTTGGGATAAAATCTTCATGTTCTTTTCTAAAGCCTCTGATGACATCTACTTGGAAAAGACAAGGTGTTTCTTAATGCTGCACAAAGACTTAAAATCTGTACCTCTATTCTTCAAGTCACTACACACCAAAATTGAATTTGGGCTCTCACCTTCACCTCACCACTTCATTTTAAAAGAAAATTTAGGGTTTTGTTATTCCACTACAGTTCAGTATTAAATGTAAAAGAAACAAGCTATATGGCATAGAATTAGAAATATCCTGTATTCGGAAACATAATTATCCACAGTAGCTATCATGTTGCTTAAATTGATACATAAGCTCTGCAGAACAGAGAAAAACTGTCACTCTGATACAAGGACCTGATTCAAAACAAATTAACGTTACTGAAAATACTCTCAGTCATTCAGTAAACTTTTCAGGACTATGGACACAGTTAAGAAACACCAGCAGCAATACAGGTCATTTGCTTAGCTGGAAAATACCGTTCAAAATAGGTCAACAAAAGCTCCCTTCCTACAGTTGTGCAAGCAAAGGAGTTGGTTAAATGTTAAAGCTTCCACATTTTCACAATGGGATGGCAAGTTCACTCTCTGGCCGTAAGGATTGTTAAAGAGTTTTTCTGAAGGACTGGACCTGGCTTAAAATCCCATTTTGAAGATGATGGGGATCACGTATCTTAAAACAAAGCAAAACATAAGAAGAATCCTCCAGCAAAATGACAGAAACCCCTCAAGAAAAATCTGTGTCATTCGCCACATCTCTGTTTAGATCATTAGTGCAATAAAACAGAATCCCAACCTCATCAGAGCTTTCCTTCCTCCCCACAAATACAAAACATTCATGAAATTTGTTCGTAACAATGTTTGTCTTGCTACTGTCTCCTTTCAAAGATCACACTTGAAGAAACCATATCATAGAGGATTTATTTCACCACAAGGAACACTTTTCAGTAATTGACAAAATCTGTCCCTACTTCATACACACTGTACTCTAGAAGTCTTTTCTGCTTCACTCTGTGAATACGAGGATATAAGGCTACAAAGAGTAAACTCAGCAAAAGAAGCTTCCATTGCCAAAAATGTCCCATCTTCATAAAGACTGTACAGGTGGGAAACAAATTAGGCTTGGTGTCAGAAAGCATTTACAAAGCAAGTAGAGCTGCAGTAGTACCACACAAGTTACCATTTATCTCTGTCATAGTCACTCCTACCAACAAAAAAAATTCTTGAAATGAAAAGTTTACTGTCATTTATATTTGAATGCTGGTTTTAAAATTACCCAACCAAAGGAATGTATTTTTAGTGCGTTGCTTCATTTCAAAAAATCTTTCTCAGCCTTTGCTTTGCTTCCTATGGGGACAAGTGGAAGACTGTACCTGAACAGAGCAAAGCAGGAAATGTTGGGCTTTAGGGTCAAAATGAGGGGCCAAATGTTTCTTTGTCAAAATGATACACCATGATTTTTTGAGAAAGCAAGTCTTAATGTAAAAAATCTGGAAGAACATGATTCCATGTGCTTCCAGATATGTTTTTTTTTTTCCAAATAAAACAGTTATAAGTGCCACTTCCTTCAATTTTTATGCAAACAAAAATTATCTAAGTTTTCAAATTCTCTTACCAAGTGTTAAAGATTTTGTGAAGAAAATTAACTCAGTGACCCTCCATATCCTTGTTTATATCACTCGTCATTATCTATATCTACCTCCTTTGTCAACTTATCTTTCAGTACCCTCACTAGAAAAACACATCAATTTCTTCTATACTTATCCATCACAATGTTATGATATCCTTACCAGAAAAACACATCCATTTACATTTCTTCTGTGTTTACCCATGATGATGATGTGTGCAAACTAGTATCCATAAAAAGTGAAACATGATTTATAAGAAAAAAATAAAGAATGACAGCACAGAACATTCTTGCTGATAACAATCAAGATTGATTCAGTGTTGCTTAGTCATGGACGGGTATTTCGCATTCTTCCTTTTGTTTGAGATCCCTGCATTCTTGTTTTCTCTTCTCCTTTCATGACAGCTAGTCATGTTAACACAGCACATTCACACTAGAAACTCATTGCATTATCACAAAACACCACTAAAAAGCATCTATAACAGTGAGAGAAAACTCTCACTTGGGAGAGTTTTAAAATGGTTAAATTTCAAATAAAGCAGTAATATATACAAAGTATCAGAGATATTTAGCTTTCTTAGGATAGGCCATTGGAGTCACCACTGGAATTAAATTTTTTTCTATAAGATCAACTAAAGATCTGGTAGTAATATACTAAACATAAAACTCTTATTTAACAAAAACAAAATCACCAACAAGTGAAGCAGCAAATACGAACTTTTTTTTTTTTTTTTTTTTTTTTTTTTTTTTTTTTTTAACAAAGCTTTACAGCTTATGAACATCAGGTTTTGCTTTGCATTCACTGCTGGAACAATCCTGAAAATCTCATGGCAAAACAAGCTCATCTGGAAATTGGGTCCAAAATTTGAGAAGTCAAAAAATACACAGTCCATATGTCCCCCACTGGACCTATATTTCCTCAAAGTTTTTAGTCTTTTAAGTGAATGTGGTCTAAATCAAAATCTGTACATAGAGTCATAGTTTCATGTGATTACAGATTTTACTGGAAAGGCTCTCTACAAAAATCGATGTGCTATTTTGCAGGCAAAACTATTGGACTCAAGGCTATGCAGATGACAGTTGATATGCTTCATCCCTGTAAAAAATGCAAAGCCTAAGCACTCTCCTGAAGCAGTATGTATGAGTATACATATGGTCAAATTCTGCACCTCTATAATTACATACAAGCAGTGGACCAAAAATTAATCAAAAAAGAGTAACAGCATAAGCTATAAATGTGTTATTTACTTGTTCTGCCCTGCCGATTACACACTAGCTTTATGCGTATCTCATGCTGCAGAAAATGGGGTCCACACTGTACGTAAAGGAGAACACTTGGTTGCAAGATTTCATGCTTCCCCAAAATGTGAGGCTCTGCTTAGGAGGTAACTGATGAGATAAATGTGATGGACACTATGTTTGCAGATGACTTTAACAGCCCACCTTACTATTGATGGAGCAGAAGTCACTGTCTTAGATCACAGAAATCACAAATTTGTTTTTGCTTCCTCTGTATTTTTGTTTGGTTGTCTAACATAAGCAATCGAGGAAAAGAAGGTGAACAGAAGTGAAGCTTTGTTAAAAAGAAGTACTTATGTGCTCCACAAGAAGATAATTGCGCTCTCTGCAACACTCAGACCGGTTGTGATACTACCTCTACACTTCTTCCTCTTCCTCCCTGTACATCACACTGCTTCATAGCTTGCCTCCCCACTGCTGCCTTTGTCACAATCTTCAGGGAAGTCTGTATCTGCAGGAGGTTCCTTGTGTGGTCCACTATTCTTTTGTTCGGTTTGTTTTTTGAAGTAAAGAACAGTCAGTCTGTTCTTCTTCCCATGGCACATCACCAACATTACAAAAAACAGGAGGGGGACATTGAGAGCCAGTTTCTGCTTTTCAACACAAAGCATGTGGCTCCTATTTTATTTTATAGAAGATTTCTAGAGCATGTTTTCAGGTAATTAGGAAAGGCAAGTATTGTTATGATTTTTACATAGTTATTTGGGTGCCTCACATTCAAAACCATAAACAGCAGTGAACTGGTATAATGCATAACTATACAGGTATATAGAAAATAACCATTACAAAAAGAACAGATTTGTTATGGAAAGGGAACAATCTCCTATCTCGATGAAAATGCTTAAAAAAACAAGCTTTATTGCATTAAATAAACATGGTATATGAAAGCTTAACCATTTAAAACCTAAAAGTAGCCAATTTAATCACAGTAAAATATAAGTCTTGTCAATGTAAACTTGCCGGAAGTGCTGCACATTATGCAGTGAAGAAAAGTTATGAAACATTCTGCAAATTCCTCATGCTTTACAAATCCACAGCTATGCTCAGCTGGGAAATACTTAAAAAAAAAAGAAGGAAAAGGCTGGAATCTTTCTCAGAATACAAGATTTCAAAATATGTTGTTTTTCCTTTAAAGAATACATGTTGCCTTTTGTTTTTGTCTGTCTTAAGGGGGCCCACAGCAGTTGAGCAGAGCAGATGTATTTACAAGAACAGGCTTGCACTATTCAGGTCAAATTCTCCCCCAAATACATGTATGAATCTTTCAATATCTTCCCATACATAGCAGATGGCTGCAATTGTCAGTTCGTTTCCACTGTATCTGATATGAAACACTTTTAAAGACTTTTTTAACAGACACCTACTTGTGATATCAAAACAAAACTCTCCTCTGCAGTTGCCAAATACACATTTTAAGAAGTCATGGAATTTTATTATTTTTAGTGGCACTCAAAGGTAAGCTCATTCCATAAGAAGCTTCTCTTGTGTAGCAAGGGTAACGTTAACTCTACAATGAGAGTTCAAATACTTTCAGAAATAGTTTAAAGCAGTATTTAATCATACAGGCTACTGCTTGAGACAATGCTGAGCAAAATAAGCTGTGTTTATTTTGTTTGATAAGCTACTGGGAAGCCTACATTGAAGTAGAGAAAACAGACTAGAATTCTAAAACAAAAATTAAGATGAAGGTTCTATTTTGTTTAGAATGAATTGGAATTACATCTGAAAACATGAAAATAGAATAGCATATCTTTGCTTAAAGTTAAGTGAGCACACAAGGAAGCTGCACCCATTGATATAAAATGAGAATCTGATTGAACGTGGCAGTGCTGACATTGACTCTGCTGTATCCCTCTAACCGTTCTGCACTCAAAACCCAACAAATTCCTTTATACTTACCTGCTTCCCTTTTAATATAGATCAAAGGAAAGATGCTCCACAGGTAAAAGCTGAGTTATAAGACAACAGTCAACAAGGATTACAAGGCAATTGATCATCGTCCCAACACAATTACTGTGGTACCTCAGTACTTTTTTGTACTGCTGTCAGAGAACACTTCTCCCTCATTTTACGTTCAGGTATAATCTAGATTCCTCGCTGTACCCTTTTATTCCTCTCAGAGCAGACATACAGACATCACAGCCTCTGTTAAACCTTTTCCTGAAGGCATTCTTCAGTTTTTATTCACAAACCTACCTGTGTTGAGTAGAGTTAGTAATAGTTACATTAAGAGATCTCTAAATACAGTGAAAACCACACTTGAGAAAGCAATGTGGCCCTTGTAAATGGCTATACAATCCCTATATATGCACACATCCACAACAGTTGACGAACACTTCCAGTGGAAACTGATAAGAACTGTGATTATGTACACAGAAAATAAGTGAGAACGTATGGACAGATAAGATCAGAAGAACACTATGTTTTGTTTCTTATGGAGAGATGTTGGATTAAAACCCTTCCTTTCATCTAGCTCATAAACCAAATGTAACAGAGTTCAGATATGTTCTGATAATTGTGAAATTTTGTCCCATAAATGGAGCTGAACAAAACTTGTGTATCTTCTTTTACACGCATTCCCTTCACTTATTATAGTCACTGCAATAGGTGAACAAGTATTTATTTAGATTACCTGGACTGCTCTATAACTTTCAACTGAATTCATAACTGTGTGTAAAAAGAATTTTCATACTTAAAATTGCTATTTACCCACCAATTTAAATTTTTTATTAAGCAAAGGCATCTGGTATCTCTCAGAGCTGAAAACCAGTGGCTCAACTTTCCTTTTCACTTCCCTAAGGAAATTCTTTCTATTTATGAATAAAATCACTTCACTTACAAAATGACTTTGAAGGGAACCCAGAAAGCCATAATATCTGCCTCCATGTTTTTATTCTGGTGCACAATAAAGAACTGTTCCTGTAGTCATTTTGGCTATAGGCTTCAAATAAGTACTCCTAGAAGCCAAATGTGATGACAAGTTTCTAGTTAGTGACCCAAACGCATTCTTAGTAATTGTAAGTCAACATGGGATAATTAAAGAATGCTTAGTTGACTGCAACTTTCACCAAGGATTTATGTACCAAAGTCTGAGTTCTGAGTCCTTAGCTAATGAGAGTTTTTCCAGAGCCCCAAATGCATTCTAATCCAGGTTTATAGCCCTAAAGCCAAATACAGTTGATCTCCCCCAACTAGATTAGCCATATACTCAGGGCACAAAGAGAAACCCAGTCATGGAGACATGAGACTCACCCGTGCATTCATGCTGTAGTCCTTTCCCATAGTACCCTTTTTCACAGATGCACTCAAACTGGCCAGTGTGAGTGCCACATTTACAGCTTGCCATGATGTCGCAGCAGTTTTCATTTGCCTCACAGAGGTATGAACAATGGGATATATCTTCTTGGATGTAACTGCCAGAGGGCAGGTCTGAAATATATCAGTTTAATAACAAAAAATCCAAGCAATAATCCCCCCACAGCTTCACAACACTTCATTAGTGAGATGCTTCTTAAAAACCTATGTTTAATTACTGAGCAATAGTGAAGGCAGTAAGTAGAACTTTGCTTCACACAAAGTACAGAAAAACTTGGCATTCTTATTCTGGAAAAAAGTTTCTGGAACCCACAGCACAAAGATCTCCAGAGTCTTTCATTTGTTTTCACTCGAGTCAAGCACTAACTATTGCAAGAAATGCAGGAATTCAGTCTCATTCCCTACAGGAGCTCCTGAGACAGCTTCTCCTGACTTAGGTGGGTGCTGTCTCTGCCTCTGTGTCATTCACGGGACTTCCAATCAGTTTGGTTATGTTCCTCAAAAAAAACCCACTCCTTTTCTTCTGTGTGCTCCCATAAAATGATTACACCTTACCTGGAACAAACAGAAGGCAGTAAAACCCACTACTTATGTAAGAGTAGCAGACTGTTTAAAATTAAATAAAGCAAATAATATTAAGAGCTAGTCTGATGCTTGTACTAAGTTTCATTCAAGCAGCAGTGGCTTACAATTGAAGCCACTAGCCATAAGACCATGTGTTCTCACATCTCTAGCTATGTTTCTCACTTGCTAGTGTAAACCTCTTCTGCATTCAGGGAGAATTTTTTTTAGAATAAAGTAGGTAAAAATGATAAAAGTCTAATCCAAACTCTCTATCCTTTCCACGCTCTTTCAAGTATTACTGAATGTATAAGGCCAAAAAGAAATCATATTTATCTTTTATCTTTGTACACAGACACCTGAAAATCTTCTGAATAGGCTAGCTCTTGTTCCTAAATCAAAAGGCACTGAGGCCTGAGATCTGTATTAGGTGTCTCTTTGTCTTTTGGAGAACCAAGATTTGGTCACCAGTATCACATATTCATACAAAAGTTATAATGGGCCAAGAGCTCAATCTGTTCCTTCTCAGGCAAAATGAAGAGTTGAGCAAATATTTGTGTGCATCCACCAAGGAGGAGAATTTAGCTCACATTTTGATGATCGTGAGTTAGTCACAAACTGTTTATTTTTTCACCTGAAGAATGAACACCTCATCTGGGAAGTGAGACGAAAAATAAAAATATAAGGAATCACTATTACATGAAATGTAATACAAAGACAATATTGGAGATCTTTCTACTCAGACCTGTGCTCTCCCTGGGACTTCTGAGATTACCACATCAATACCTTCATGAAGAGCTCTGCGTGCCAGAGCTTCAAACTCAGTAAAACTGTGAAGAAGGTAACAGTGATCTTCTTTTGGATGGGATGCCATGTCATTCAGTTCTCGGATATTCCCCTGCCATATTCCAAAGGTGAAGATCTCCACTCCAAATTCACGTAAGGATGCTGCAATGGGTCTTGGGTCTCCCCCATTGGAATATCCATCGGTAATAAGAAATATCACCTTTGTGGCATTCCCTCGGGCATGCTGCAATATTTGCTGGAAGAGAAAATGAAATGACACATCTCAGGCAAAGGGTTAGCAGTGGCTGATCTGAACACTACTTTCACCCATTAGGCAGTTCCTTCTATTTGGATTATACAGCTTGACTAAGTTTTTGCAAGACCACCCATTATTAACAAAGATAAACCATTTGCAAAGAGACACTGTGGTTACATAAGGCCAAATGCTGACTCACACTTTAGATGCCACAGACTGTCCAATGACAGCTGAAAAGAGACATTTTTACACTGATCACCCCTGTGACAGGAAAGATCTCGATCAGCTCTTTAGCAACTCTATTTAGATTGCAATTTGAATGGCTAGCATAAATATTGAAAATCCATTGTAGGATTTGTTTTTTGGGACAAAACTTCAGATGCTGCCAACTGTCTTAATGTCAAAAGAGTGATGTGGGTGCATGTCAGCTGACAGTCTGGTCCATTTTGCCTTACTGCTCATCAGATGAATGTCATTCGGCTCCAAACTGGTTTGACTATTCGGGATTAGATGAGCAGCTCACCAAATCCCACCACACCAATAGGCTGAAGATGCACATGGCGACATGCCCACTGTCATTATCATGGCTTTCAGTATCTGCTCCATGAACAAATTCCAGAGATTTTGTAAGGGGTAACTTAAGAAAAATAATTTATTAGGAATTATCCTCAAAAGTTTTCCCAAATCTATTGGAAAAATTGCAGGGACTGGCAGATCAGCAAAAATAATCAGTCCAACACGCTTGAAAACAGTTCTCACACACCTATAATACCAACTTTTTACATGAGGAAGATCATGTAAGTGATTAAAATTTCCACAGTGATTATCTGGCCACAGGCCAGGGAATTTGCCATTTCCACATTTTCCTTTCCACCTTCTATCTGCCTTTTCTTTCTCTAACAAGCAAAATTTCCAGAAATTCTGGAAAACAAAACAGTGATTGTATCATTCACTTCCTGTAAGACAAAGGGAGATCTAACCCACAGTGAGTGCACAAGCAATTTGATAACATATGTAAACGGACAGAGAATACGTCTGAAAGCACATACATACACATTCATTGGTATAAGGGAGAAAGCAGGAGATAGAAAAGATGCTGTCTGGAAGAGGAGCCTTGAAAACCATGCAGCTCAGGCACCTGATGTACAACACACAAAAAAACCCACCACCACCACCACCACCACCACCAACAACAACAACAACAACAACAAAAAAAACCAGCTACACTTGCTGAGGCTTTAAAAGCCTCTCTCTGTGGAGGGGAAGTTGAACAGGTTTTAGAACAGATGGCAACATGTGACTGGTTAGAAACAAATTCTTACTGAGACTATATCCACTGCCAAGTTAAAAATTTACAAACCAAAAGCAGAGAATTTGGATACATCTGCTGTTCAAAAAGGTTCCAAAGAGTCACCATGCATGGGCTGACTTGCTTCCCTAAATGCTATCTTGAGCAGGCAACCTCCTGCAGTCAAGTACTTTATCTTTACTAACTGCATAACTGCACTTGGAAATTGAGGTCTAGATAAAATAGCGATCTTCAAAACTGTAATTTTCCATATGGAAAATGAAACTTCCAAAGTGACAATTACCACCAGAATTTTCCATGGCACTCTGTAGCATTCAATGATTGCATGTCAAGTCAAAGCTAAAAAATGGCTATAAAGTTTAACAAGGTAGCCAATTAAAGAAAGAGAAACAAACGTGACTACAACATTTTTCTTTATTCTGTGCAAACAGCTTACCTACAACAGATTCCTCTTAAAAAAATCAAAATCCCTCATCCTTTGCACACTTAAGTTTTACTCCGATTTCTCTGCTAGGTCATTAGCAGTAAATGTAGCTTGGAAAGAGGGCAAACATCACTTCAAAGCATATAATTTCAATGAGGCACACTTACTGTAAAATCTACTGTTTTTCATTAAAAAAATGACAGTCTGGATTATTAATTGATTCAATTTCAGCATCACTCCACCTTTTTCCTACCAGCTGAGACTATAGCTGTATGGGTAAAGAGGGAGAGAATCTGTGAGATTTGCCAATGACTTCACTGGAATCAGCATTTTACCCTGTCTTCATAGCCACAGTATTTGTAGAGAAAGCAAGTGGGACACACGGGCATAGCAATAAAGAGAGCTTCTACAGTAATATTACAGTAACCGGGAGAGGTCACTCACTCCAGCCACTTTATCAAGGATATCATTTTTGACAATGGCACATTTATATGTTTAATCTGTTCTTAGAGACCTTTAATGCTGGAGACTTCACAGGGGCAGCCTATTCCACTCTCTTTACATTAGTAAGCAGTTTTACTTGTCCACAGTCTCCCTGCTGCAGTCATTTTTTTTGTCCTATTTCCAATGGAAAGAGGGAAGAGATTCTTCTCTTCCACTCTACAACCACCTTTTACAGAAGTGGACACTACTCTGTCATCTCATCTTAGTGAGACATCTTGTCTCCTTTTAGATCAAAACACAATTTCCACAATTTCCATTCCTTCCTCTTAATCCCCTCTGCCCCTTTCCCTTCCCGTCCCGTCCCTTCCCGTCCCGTCCCTTCCCTTCCCTTCCCTTCCCTTCCCTTCCCTTCCCTTCCCTTCCCTTCCCTTCCCTCTTCTTTCCCCTTCCCCTTCCCCTTCCCCTTCCCCTTCCCCTTCCGCTTTTCCTTTTCCTTTTCCTTTTCCTTTTCCTTTTCCTTTTCCTTTTCCTTTTCCTTTTCCTTTCCTCCAGGCTATTCTTGTTGCTTTTTGAATTCTCACCAGTTGGGCTTCACCCTACTTGAGGTGTGTTACCCGAACTGGACACACTGTTGCAGCATTAGCCTTACAACATCAAAGTCAATGTATACTGTGCTTCCTGGGTCTTACAGGCAACATTTGTATCTCTTGGTGGTACATTTTTGTTTTTCTTGTGAGTCTGAGGTAACTTGTATGATTTGATACGTTTTAAAACCATCTCATGTTTTAATCCACTGAATTATAACGGCCACTTGTGATTTACTGCTACCCTCTCCCCAGTGAGCATTTAGGCTGCTGGTTATTTTCACCCCTGCATAACATTCCACATTTGTACCTACTAAATCGTACTTTTCTCCCTTGTTACAGTCTTCCAAGATCACTGTAGGTTGTCCATCTTGCCTCAAAAACTGCTAACAGCCCCATCCACCTTGCTGCCATCTACAAATTAAATGATTATTCCTTCTACAGAAGGAATAAAGAGCTTTTTAGGACAATATTCAGTAGCACTTGAGCAGGTCACACTCTACAAAACTCTGCCCATTGCATCCTTTCAATCTGGCAGTGCACTAGCACTATTTACTCCCTGAGTATTTTTGTATACAGGCAGCAGAGTGCCTCCATAAATACTACACTACCTATGGTATGGTGCTATGGGCTAGAAGCCACCTTGAGCCACAATCTGCCAGAGTAAGAGCAATTACGCCGTCTCAGGTGATGTCTGAGGCTCTAAATGAGAGATTCAGAAAGCATCCCACGTTTTCTCCCTTTTCTGTGAACTTATGTAAAAGAAAGCAGAATCAGACCTTCAGCTTGGCAGCATGCAAATACTTTGCTACCAGGTACATTTTAATAATAGATTAAAATCAATTTAAACCAATCTAAACCCCAAAACATAAAATACTTTTGACAGACCTTCTGATGATGTTCATAGTGGGTTCTGAAAACTGAGTCATTACAAGCAATAAAAATATTTAAGCCATTCTTACAGCCACAAATTCCAGTAAGGCAGGTGAAGTGAGCCGAGCAAAACATTATTACATAATTTTAAAATAACAGTTTTAAAGTAAAACTTGTCCTTTTTTTTTTTGCCTTAATCAAAGGCTCACATTTTGAATCAGATCAAAGAACCTGTAAAGATTTCATAAACTTTTTTGCTAAGCTAGGACAAGTTTCAGGACAATTTGATTTTGATTTGGCAGCTTCTTGATTTCAGGTACCTAACAAGCAAAACCAAACCATATGCAAAACAAATCAAAGCACAGGCCAATAGCACTGTGGTCTGAAAGGGTGCCAAGCAAAGAGCAGCTCTTGGGCTTGACTTTATTACTACTTGTATGTAAAACCCAAAGGGAGTGAAACCAATCTCTCCTCTAGACACTTAGACAACAGGTTTGCAAACAAACCTATCATTCTTCATGTAGCTTGAGTCATAAGTCAAAAACCAGAATGAAGTGGAAAACTGGAATGAAAACAATCAGGAAGGTAAAGATGATGCAAAAGACAGTATGAAGACACATATTAGCAAATACATGAATGCCTCATTTCAAGGTGCCTTTGGAAATGGATGTCATACGCTATAATAAATGGTAATGCAGGTAGAGAAGGCAATTCTATCTACAATTACAGTTTTAGAATTAACATTGCTTTTTTAGACATTCAAACAAATTAAATCTTTACCAAACTTATTAACTCTTCAGGCTGAAATTCTCCACTCAGGATATTTTCCTCAAGTTGCTTCAGTGAAAATGGATCTTATTTCTGAAAACAAGATGAGGAAAAATATATATATTCCAGCCACATTTATTTGGGATTTTTTTTTGCAACTATAGCATCTCTTAGCTTTGCAGCAGGAACTTTCAGCCTGTGAATTACCAGTGTATTAGAAGTGGGCTTTACCATCTTCGTGGAAAAGCAGCCCTCAAACTTTTATGTGTGAAACTTGTGTATGTGAAAAGAAACTGCAGCTTGCACATACTTAAGAGACATTCTGGAGATTGCCAGTGCAATTCTCTGAAGATCTCACCTGCACTCAGCTTGCTCTAGCAGAATGATTATGCAACCCAAGATTATGTCATAATACCTGCAGAAGGGGGAACAAAGCTTAATTTTGGCATTACTTGGCTTTGCAAGTTTAGTAATACCAATCTGTGCAGTTTCCCTCTGTGTGTAGCATAACAACACCAACTCTGCATATGAAGGTACCAGATGGCACTACACATTGCCCCAGTTTTTCAGCAAGTGACACAATGGATAGCAAACAAGCCTCCATATCTTTCTCAAGTGCATGTCTGTTACATGTCTGCATGGCCAGTTAACAAGCTGGCTTCAGTCCCTGCGGTCTAGACAGGGCAACACAAATCTTGGAAAGGACTAATTTATTCTGATGAATAAATCATGGTGCCAAGTCTAGTTGGAGGTCTGTAGCTAACAGTGTCCCCCAGGGATCATTACTGGGTCCAGTCTTGTTCAACTTCTTCATCAGTGACCTGGATGAAGGGACAGAGTGCCTCCTCGGCAAGTTTGCTGATGATGCCAAGCTGGGAGGAGTGGCTGATGCCCCAGAAGGCTGTGCTGCCATTCAGAGAGACCTGGACAGGCTGGAGAGCTGGGCAGAGAGGAAGCTCATGAAGTTCGATAATGGGAAGTGCAGGGTCCTGCACCTTAGCGAGGAATAACCACATGCACCAGCACAGTGGCCCTGCAGAGAAGAACCTGGTGGACAAGTTGACCATAAGCCAGCAATTTGCCCCAGCAGCAAAGAACATCAATGAAGCTGCAGGACGAAGAGAATTGCCAGTCAGTTGAAGTAAGTGACTTTGCTCAGTCCTAGTGAGGACTCCTGGAGTGCTGGATCCATTTCTGGGCTCCCCAGGACAAGAGAGATAGGAAGCTACTGGAGAGAGTCTAGGGAAAGGCCACTAAGATGATTAAGGGATTGGAACATCTCTCACGCAGGGAAGGCTGAGAGAGCTGGGCCTGTTTAGGTTGCAGAAGAGAAGTCTAAGGAGAGATTTTAGTAATCGTAGAATTGGTAAGGTTGGAAGGGACCTCTGGAGATCATCTAGTCCAACCCTCAAACAAGAGGTCCATATAGGGATCGAACCTGCAACCTTAGCATTATTAGCATCATGCTATAACCAGCTGAGCTAAGCTCTGCTGCCCCATGCATCTGTATCTTAAAGGTGCTCAGTATCAGGAAAAGAGAAAATGGACACAAAGTGAAACACAGAAAGTTCCCTTTGAACCTAAGGAGAAACTTTGTTACTGTGAGGGTGACAGAGCCCTGGAATAGGTTGCCCACAGAAGTTGTGGAGTCTCCATCCCTGGAAATAGTCAAAAGCTGCCTGGACATGGTCGTCGGCAATGTGCTTTGGGTGTCCCTGCTTGAGCAGGGAGAGTCAGACTAGATGATCTCCAGAGGTTCCTTTCAGCCTCAACCATTCTGTGATTCTATGAATTATACAGGAGCTCTGCTCTACAAAACTAGACTGTCACCAGTGCTCACTTCAGCTGCCATGCAGAGTAAACAGGCCCTCTGTGTCTTGCACTGGGTACAGGAAAGATCTCAAAGTTTGTAGCACCTGTGAACACCAGCTTAACAAGCTCTCTTAATAGTGAGCATTATGGGCCAGAGTAAGCAGGAAACTTCAAGGAAAGGCTATTTTTTGAGGGGCAAATGGCATCCTTAGCTATATGAACTTGAAATAAGATGACTCGCCAACAGCTTTTCAGTTTTCTAACTCTGAAAAGTCAACCTCGTCTTTGAGGTAGCACTTTTTTCTGTCACACACAGTCACAGAAGGGAGCATGAAACAGTTTTGCTGCTACCTGACATACTCAAACATTCAGGGACCAACAGATTCGAGCAGAGAAACAGAGTATGACAGAATTGCTGCATATTGCCCCCAAAACCAAAATCAAAGTCATTAAACTGACTGGCCCTTAAGTCTTGCAACTGTAACTCTAGATGCAGAATCTCTACTGTATAACAGCTGAGAGAAAGAGCAAGACAAAAACATTCTGTTTGAGGAAAAATAAAAGAGGCATAAATCTATTTTTAAATCACTTGTATACATCTGGTGTTCCAGTTACTGCCTTGTTTCTTTCTTTGAGCATATAGTAACATAAAGCATTAACATTACATACAGTCACTACGGAGCTGCATCACTCTGCCTCTTTTCTTTAATATTTGTGTAGCATTTTACACCATTTTTTGTCTCTTTTAACCATGACCCACACTGCTTTACTCCAAAACACTTTTCCTCTTCCACCTTTAGAAAGCCCCTTTGAAAGATGTTCATTTCCAATACAAATTTCATCTATTGTAAATGGTATGTTCACTTAAACACCAAACTTGCAAATATGTACAGAAGCAATCTGATACATTTAGCCAGTTCCTATCAGCTCTATGGACAATCAATCTGTATAAAGAGGAATTTCACTCATGACAAAACTCAGCAGGCTTTTTGTAAGTTTTCAGGTTTTTCAATAAATAAAGCACAAGAATCTACCAAACAGTACTGGGAAGAAAAAAGAATCCTGAAAACCTATTTCTTGGAAGTGAATATCCACATCTGCTCCTGATTTTAATTTCAGATGAAACTGTGAGCACTGGCATTACTTAAAATGAGGTGCTGAATGACCTTATTTGAGAATATGTCCTATTCGATTACCATAACAAATTCATAATAAAGGACAAGTACAAACAAAAGAAAATAATTAATGCTCATCACGACTACTCTTGAAAGTAATGCAGAGGACCACTAGGAAGACCTTCTCTTTGATTGTTTTAGGACCTGTTTTCTTGTCTACTTTTCTTTCACAGGAGTGATAGATCAGTCAGTTTCTGTAATCCTTTCACTCCTTTAGCAAAAATACAACATTCTTTTCACATTAGCAAAAAGTTATTACCATCTGTATTGTATTCAATCTTGGTTTAGCATGTACAAATATCTGGCAAACTCACCATTTCCTCTGTGCCAATAACAGCCCTTAGAATTAAAAAATGAAGTCTTGTGCAATAAAAAGTTGTACAACAGCCAGTTCTAGAAATTCACTATTTCAAGGCAAAATGAAATCCTATTAGTGCAGTCACAAAAAGAGCTAAACCACTGACTTCTGCACTTTCAATATTAATTTAGAATTCATAAAAGTCATGGGACGAGCAGCATCCCAGAGGAAAGACTTCTTCAGGCATTTAACAGCCACAATGACAGTGTTGAGGCTCTTTGTTACAGCCCTGATTACATGTCCTGCCTCCAATACCTAAACACTTGATCTTGGGCTGAATCTCTGTCCTTATTCAGGCTTTTAAAAAGGATTTTGCCAATACAGAATTCGCTCTTAATATATCTGTCTACAGGGAAACAAACTGAAATGGGTTAATCTGTCTCACTCTACAAACTGACTTTCAGAGATCATCAGTCTTCCCCAGGATCCTTGCCAGAAGAAGACTTGCCTTAAAAGGTTGGAACCTAGCTATCAAAACAACATTACCCAAGCATTTATCACAAAAATGGCACTGCTCCTTATATGCAGTATACAGAATACCCTATCTAAGGAATACAAAGGAAATGCTGTTAGTTATAAGACCGGAAAAACCATCACTGTACCTCAGAAGTGAAACACCAAGCCCTCTGGTATTTATCCCTGTTACACCAACAGAGCTCTTACACTGAATTTGTTTTCATCCTAGGAACTACACTCTGATATCGGTTCTGAATAAACTTGATGATTCTTTTCCCTGGAGAATTACTTATTCATGATGAAATAAATAAACCCTATATTACAATATTACAGATTTAATTATAGAATACAATATAAATAAAGTTCATATAATAATAAATTAAACTTTATCACAAAAAAGTGAATATGCACATATTTGACCAATACACTCTGAATATTCTCCTAGCAGAAACTGCACACAGAATTTAAGGAAAAGATGTGTCTGCATGATGCACCTGTATATTTGAATACTGCTACAAGTAACAGACTGTTGAACGTAACAATCAAAGAGAAATAACAAGTGTATAAATGCAGTGTCTTCATGTTAATCAGTTGTTGTAATACAATGATTGTTACTTCCCTTTAACTAATAATATACTAGATCTAACAATTTTCTGATGATTTATTTATGCAATGAGTGGGTCTTCAAAATCATGTGCTTAATCTATGCATCTTTTTGTCTTTTCTCTTTTTTTATCCCTTCTTTTTTCAACCTTACATTTTCCTTACTGGAGTCACCTCTCCCTCGTCTTGCAAAATTCCAACCTGATTTTTTTTTTTTTTTTTTTTTTTTGCATAATTTTGAGAATGGACTTTCCATCTCTTGTCAATAACACAGTGTGAGAATCTTAACTAAGAAAGCAAGTCATTTTCTTAAATGACTTCATAAAAATAACATATTTTTTTTTTGGCCTAGCCATAGTGTTTATCTTCCAAGTATTTCTATTTATCTGGCAGGTATGAAGTCAGTGAGTCAGTAAGACTCACAACAGAGAGAGAGACATTCTCTGGATTCGCATTCTTTGAATTGAAGTGTGCTTGTAAAAAAAGCCAGACACGCTCGTGATCAAACAGGAAATACATGGACATATCTTCCGAGGAGAGGCTGAGAGAGCTGGTACTGTTCAGCTTGGAGAACAGATAGCTTAGGGGGGATCTTACCAGTGCTTATATATATCTGATGGGAGAGGGTAAAGAAGATGTAGCCAGACTCTCATCAGTGGTATCCAGTGACAAGATGAGGCAACAGGCAGAAGCTGAAACACAGGGAGTTCCCTATACATAAGAAACAACTTCTATACTTCAAGGGCGGTTGGACACTGGAGTAGGTTGCCCAGAGAGGTGGTGGAATCTCTGTCCTTGGAGATATTCCTACACTGTTTGAACACAGCCCTGTGCAACCTGCATGCTTGCAGGTGGGACCTGCAGGTAGGTGACCCAGCATGCTTGAGTGGGAGGTTGGACCAGGTGAAATCCTGCCAGCCTGAACTAACTGTTCTGTGACTCTGCTGTTCTGTGAGACGGCAGGAACATATCTGACATCCCAGGCATATATCACTGACCTAATCCTTTTTTCCCTCTTTATTTAGCACAGACTCTGACTGTAATATGTGTTAGACTTTCAACTCTTTGAAAAGTACTGTTGACAGTTAACAAATGCCATTTCATGCATTTTGTACAGTTTTAAAAATGAAGAAATCATTCTTACCTCAGACAGCAAACCTAATCATTCCAACTCTAAGACAAACATATTCACATTGCACACTTTTGTATAAAGACTATTTCTTTCCTAAAAAAAAAAAAAAAAAAAAAAAAAAAAAAAAAAAACCAAACATTTCTTTTGCAATGACAGTAACTATTAAATAAAATCTTGACCTAGATTCAGTTCCACATAATTGCTAGTGCTAGTTGCTTGGGTCTGGTGATTTGAAAATTTTGGTGGCGTGTAGTTTTGGGCTCAGGACAAACAGAATGCACCTCGTTCCCAGGAAACAGCTAACACACACATTCTTCTGACATCTTCTAAAGGTGACTTTAAGAGACAAGGGAACTCATATACATAGCCATTTCCTCAGCTCTTTGTCCTGTGTAACCTTTTATCAACAGCTAATCAGAAACCTGAAAGGCTGCTACAGGTCTCATTTGTTGATATTGTGTGTGCTATATTCACAACAAACCTGTCCATTTGTTGATATGCTGTATACCTTATTCAAAATAGCATCTTGCTAACGTATCTTGGTTTGATTTGAAAAAGGAAAATCCTGGTTTTCTTTCTGCGTGAGCAATTTCCATCATTAATATAACCAAGATGTTACTTGATTTATCCAGTACTGTTCCAGTTTTTTGCTGTTATTAAAAAAAGGCTCCAAACTGTTTTACTGAGTACATAATCCAATCTTCAAGTATTTTCATAACAAAAATTCATATTATTATTATTGACTGGTGTATTTGCCAAATATTTGTTTCCTTTGTGTTTCTTTTAAACATTCACTATTCTAAAAATGTAGAGAAAAGGCTGAATAAAATAATCAATTCCAAAAGGATGAACACAATTCATGACCTGGCCATCTCCTGCCAGATGTCACATTTAATGTCTTCTGAATGTCTTCTTTTGCTCTGGGACTGCTGAAATCATGCAACATGAACAGATAGTTTTGATAAGAGCTGTCCCGGCCCAAGACTGTGTGTGTTTGTGTGGCTGGGAGAAATAAGACAGACAATGCATCTCCCTGCTTTGCTGGTTACCCCCTGTATGCCCAGCAAAGCACCACAGTTCTGAACGCTAAAGCCTTTTATAAGCAGCCTGTCAGACTCCAGGAGGTTCTTGTCTCCATGGTTGAGGTTACCAGACAGACTTGGAACCACTGCGAGTATCACTGTTTTAACGAGAGCTTTTGTTTTTAATCATGTCAACATCATGCAGAAGTTAGCAACTCAAAGACATGAATATGGTCCTGGTTACTTGAAAAGCCCAACTTTTAAAATTTTAGCACTACTCTGTTGCTTTAGTAGTTAAGTGTTCTGGGCCTTATCTCAGCTCTTCCTACCAGGACAGTCACTGGGAGGCAGGGGGAGACAGTAAAGGATAGTCAGTAATGATGACACAGAGTAATTTTGGCCAAATTCAGCCCTCTATAAACAGAACATCTTTCAGGCTCTGTAAAGGGCATGCTTCATATAAGTAAAAAATTCCTATCACTGTTGCTAAAGAAGAGGTGCTTTTAAGGTCTGCAGGTAGGACAGACAGAAAGTTCTGATGACTACAAACATCCTGTCACGCCTGGAGAGTCTAACTTTCCACCTCCAGTAAAAGTGGAACTTGGGAAAGAGGCTAAAAGTGTGTCACAGAACACTCAAAATGCATTACAAACAGTGTATTAATGCTTGTGTCAGGAATCACTGCTAAATATGATGCACTGTGCTTAAAAGGCCTCTCATAAATCAATGGAATCAGTTAAAAATAAAACAACTTTCTTCCTCCTTACTTCTTAAAAATTGTAATGTCTGAACTTTATTTCCTACTCTCTATGCGTTTCTGGTTTAGCCTTGTGTCTCTGTGGCAAAGCTCTTTGTAAGACTCATTCCTCCGTGAAGATGCTAACTTCAAAGGACAAGGTGGGACACATCATACTTGGTGCCAGATCCCTGCAGCAAAGGCTCTGAAAGAGGAGCAGAGGACAGAGAAAGGTATTCCCAGAGTAATCTCTCTCCCTGAAACATTCATGGTAAGACTCAGTTACCATGAGGTTGCTTTAGAAAACCTTCCTTTATTGTCTGATAGCTCTGCAATTGTATCAGTAGCATTTGTGCTAATTCTTACAGCAATGTCTCACATTTTTCACGTTACTCTGCCTCCACATATTACATCAGTGAGATGAGCTTTGTGGTATTAGGCTGTAAATGATGACTGCATCTTCTGGTAGAGGCTCTTCTTAGCATATATGTGCTGCAATGGATGCTGGCATACCTGTCTGCATCCCCAAACATCCTCTCTTCCTTACCTCTGACACAACTGGTTGATTGAACAGGTCAAGAGGCTGTGACACATAGCGCAGTGCTAGTCCTTCTAGCAGGAACACCCATCTCAGCATGTCCAGTGTGCTCTGATCATACAGCCTCTATAGCTTAGAATTAGATTAGCTGTCTGCAACCCATGAAAACTGCTGCGGCAGGTACAAGAAGGTGAGACAGGGAACAATATCTGGTAAAGTTCCCTTGCTCATGGTGCCAAATTCATCAACAATGAGAGAAACAGAACACCTTTCCTTGTGCTATGGTTGCCCACTTTTTTTTCCAGAAAATGGTGGTTTTTTTCCTCAGTTTATTACATCTCTCACCTTGTCCATCCTGTTTTTCAAACCTAGCACTTAAGAACTGCAGAGCATCAGCGTGGCTAGAATACATTAACACAGGTGGAAGGGCTCAAAAGGAAAGGGTTACTGTAATATATATGAAGAGCTAACTTCATGTAATGGGATGACTAATTTCCAACACCTCAGAAGGACATATGCCATTAGTAGAATATATAGGGTACCTGCACATTTCCTTAGGAACTCTCTTAACCACTATAATAGTTTCTCTGCTTCGCAAAGTGCATGCATGACACTTCCTACTCAAAGCAGATATAAAAGGGAGAAAATCTGAGCTCATCTTAAGATTTGGCTCTAGCTGCTAACTGGACTATTCAGATCCATCCTACAGAGCATCTATTACCAAAGGCTACTCTTCAGGGCTGGAAGTCATAAAACTCTTTACAGTTATGTGAGGGATCAAACAATATACTCAAGGATCTTTTCAGTCTTAAAATTCTATGAAGCACCATCAGAAATCAGAGTCAGTCAATCGAAACTAAAAGGGAGATGCACTTGCTGCAGAACTTTAAGTTCTTTCAATGCAGACTATGATTTATATTAAATTTAACATGGCTTCAAAGTTTTTCCTTCTCTTAATTGCCTGTAAGTGCAATTATCTTTAAATAATGAAGAATAAACTCACAGTAGTGCAAGATGCAATTAACAATACACTATCATGAGCACCTCAAAAACAGCAGAACAAAAAGAATTGTATCTACAAGTTCTTTTGTAGACTAATTTTCCACTCTTAGAGGTAAAGACTTGTATGAATTAATCACTAGACAAGGAACTGTGTAACACTATAGGGATGGCTGAAAGCATGCGTGCTTTCAAACCAGGTTTTCAACTGGCTATAAACGTTGCATGAAAATATTGCAAGCCATCCCATTTGGTAACAACCAGTGCTTTATACAGCATGTTGTATCACTGTTCTTATCACTAGTACTAGTATGAGCATATTGTTGAAGCACATTCCAAGGTACAAAAAATTTGGCTTGGGAGGACATGCAGTCTAAAGCATTTAACAGAACTGACTATTGACTTTCTCAAGCCACAGGAAACAATTCTATAGAAAGCAATGATAAGCAGAAAAGCCACTGGTATTTTTGCCCCCCCCCCCCCTTTTTTTGATCAGAATTACCAAGTACGCTTGCTTCTAGAGGTACTGGAAGAACAAAAGCAAGGTAAATAAGGGAGATAAAGTGGGAGCTTTATTTCAATTCAGGGTCTTAGGTTAGGCAGTGCATTTATGTATCTGCAACACCCCTCATACTCAGGGAAGAGGGAGACACTTGAAGAAACAGCACACCTAACTCCCAACTGCCATATCTAAAGGTTATTCCTAAAGACTGACCCTACGGGTGGTCTCTATACGGGAACAAGATTCCCAGGCTGAAGACTTCACTCTGTGCCTGAAGACAGGTTCTGTCTCTCCCTGGTTCTTCACACTGATTAGCTCAGTTTGCCTGGTTGAACCGGCAAAAGGGTAGCTTGGCAAAATCCTTCTGTGCTTCTTGGATGACACACGTTTTGGCTTTTAAAGAATGAACTATGCTTAACTTAAAGGGAGGATAATAAATACCTAATCTGATGAATACCAGAATTCCAAATCAAACATTTCTGCTTAGAGCAAAATATAGGACACAAATAGATCAACTTCTAAGTTATAGGTTTTCAGCAAATAAAATCTCAACTCTGCTTAGCCACATACAAAATGCTAAACAGAGCACTTCTTGCCAGTTCTGGCTGTAAAGCCAGAGAAAAATGAACTACTCAATAACCTCCTAAGGTAGCCCCATTTCAGGCTAGGTCTAAAGCCAGTGAACAACGTACAGATGTGTTCCCTGCCTCTGACCCTGCTGTATTAATCCTGTGAGTAAATCCTACACCAGTCTGTAGTATGCAGGATGAATACTTTTTTACCAACTCCAAATTGATTAAAAGTAATTTAGAGCTGACACTAATGATGGGTGACAGAAAATCCACCCCCAGTTTGCTCCCAATTGTAAACTATTAGTTGTGCAATTTCAAAGATGACCACAGAGGTAAACTGGGTTGACTTCACTTTTTTCACTATCATTTGCAATTCAGATTCTAAGGTCATATCAGAGCTTACAGAGGCCCACTGTGTGTGTCAGACAGCCAGCCCTAAGGGGCCAAAGCTGCCACTAGATATTTAGATCACAACACCAGAAACGGAATGGAATCTGCTGCTCACTATTAGCTGATTCTTCAGCAGTCATAGGAATAAAAGTCCATAAATACTTTTTTTTGTAAGTGGACAGCATATACGACTGGAAATGCATAGCTGATCTTTTAAGTGAGAAGGTACTATTTTTACACAAAAAAAAATTTAAAAAACACTTACTTGGTATGAAAAGTTTTCCACTTTACTTTGTTTCAATGACTTTTTGTTATAATTTCAAAATGAGATTCTGAATCTGAAAGTGCACTGAAATTAGAAGCCAATTATCCTAACGGGTAACAATGCTGCATCCTGAATTTTCTTGTGCTGTTGACATATGAAAGAAACAAAGCCACCATTACTTATTTAAACAAGCATTAAATAAGCATTAGAACTGTTTATCCAAAATTGCTGTGTGCTTACATTCTTTTCAGGGCCATTTTTTTCATGTTTGTTAATTGGACGATAACAGAACACTGCATTTGACATACTGGTTGGCTAATTGTCATGTTCCCTCAAGATCAGGTTAGATACAAAAGCCAGATTTTATTTCTGAAGACCAGATGCAGTCAGAAACAGAAAATGTGTCATCTAGATCTGTAGATGTTGTGACAGACCTTTGATTTATATGTATTGCTGATTTCAAAGGAGTGAAGCTGGATTACCAAAGCAAAAACTTGGTTTACCACAAAAACACAGAGCTCCTCCCAAGGTCTTTCTCAGCTATTGCTTTGCCAGGTTGCTTAGAGCAATTAACCTGTTCATTTAAGGCAGGTTATTTATAAGATCTTGCTTTTACTCAGAAGCACTGCACAGCTACAACTTCAAGTTCAGTTTTGAAAAGACCCTCCCCCCAACTTTGGTTACATCTGAAGACAGAAAAGAGCCTGTCTTCTTATAAGCTGCTAGTCTTACTTTGCCAAGAGGCTACTACATGGAGTAATTTAAACAATCTGTATTTTCATCTTTTACCCAGAACAGGTAGTGCAGTTTCATGATGTAAAAAAAATGTCAATCAATAAAGAAGGAGCAGTATTTTTTTCTTCTGGCACATTTGTGAACTGTGACTAATGGTAGAGTCTTGTGGGGCAGAGCAGAAAACACACCATTAACCTTCCATTGCTGTATGGTATACTCCCATTTCTGTTTCACAATTGATCCACCAAGAAATGAACACCCACCCTCACAGGAGATGCAACAGATGTTGCTAGCAGTGGTTACCTTTCAGGACCAGTAGTTTCAACCAAAACATCCTTTTAGCTAATCCTGCAGGGTGCTAAGTCTTTGGAGTGGACAGTATCAGGTATTTACAGTGGGGAAACTTGGCACTTCACACTCTTGTGTTCCTTAAATGTGTCCGTTAAGCAGCAGCAGTAACTTCAGTTCTTTCTCACGATCAGAGCAACGCTGCAGCTTTCCAAAATGCACTAAGCAACCTGCTTAATGTGAACTGTATCTAATTTTGTGCTGCCCATCAACTCATTATGTGAAAAACTGCAGCCAAAGAGTTTTGAAAAAATTATGCTTCTCCCTCTTCCTTATACTGCTCCTGGCTACATGTTCCTCAAGTTGATACCTCTAAAGAAACACTATTGGAGATATTTTGCTATGACAAATATGTTTTATATAATTCCACATCTGTTTTTTCCTACGATGCACAACAGAAACAAACAAGAGCAATAGTCTCAAGTCACGTACATGAACATCCTGCTCAGGACATTTTGTGGATCTTAAATTGAGTTACAAACCGCTTCATGCCACGGCTCTTTCATTTTTTTTAAATTAACTAATCCAGGTACCATTAAAGACATACCAGTACCACAAGCCATATTTGATTTCATTTTATGGAAGAGACCATGGAAATGTTTTACTCTTACCCATGCTATCATGCTCAGATGTAAGGTGAGAACTGTAGCATTTCATATTTCTCAATCAGCACTAACATCTCAGGAGTTTACAGCATAGAAAAAACCACCTGCAATGACACAGTTACTTACTGTGACCTTACATTACCTAGAAGAGTAATGAAGCAGACCATGATATATGTTATGTCAAAGTGGCCTGTTGACATCACCTAGTTTTAGAAACAGAATACAGAGAATCTGAATGGTACTCTTCAGATGCCCAGACTTGGTACCCATTTTCTAGTACTCTATTACTTCTGCCTCATATACTAGCTAAAAAAGTGAAAACCAGAGACTTCTTATGAATTGCAGGAGCCGTAGTCAAATATAAAGAAGAAGTTACACCAGCGAGGAGGTTAGCCGGTAGGCCATTAAACCTTACTAAGGAATAGGAAAAATGTGAACAGTAAATCTTTCTTGAACATGCAAAAGCTAAATTTGGTAAAAGTAAAATCACATTTGAAAACATTGTAGTATGTGCAGAGGTGAACCCAACTGTGAAAACACATCTAAATAAAAATGACCGTGAAATGTTAATAAAGCTGACAGTCAGAATCCAAGCTTAAAAAAAATTCCTTCGCTGGGAGACTTTAACTGGCAAGCAAGACAAACTCACCATCAAATTCCCGCAATTTTAAGATAGTACAAGAAGTTTCTGGCATATGCAGTAGCAGAAGATCTCTTTCCTGAACAAACTAAACATAAGGCAAAACAGATCATTTTTTTCCAAACCTGCAATTAAGTTCTGTATCATGTTTGAGATGCCTGAAGTTTTACCAGGCAGTATTACTAAGAGCATTCAAATTCACTTTTGTTTCATACTGTGGCTACTTGGCCAACTTACAAGACCCAGTGACTGGAGAAAAGAACATCGTTGCAGCAGAAACTCTCTCTTTAGCAGCCCAATGTTTGGGCTACTTCTCTCAGTGTTAAGTGTTACTTTAGGTCAGCGAATAGAGTGAGTGTCATACGAAATCCAGAATCAGCTCCCCAAACTGAACTGTGACAGCAGTGCAGCCTTCTTCATCTGGGCATTGTCTCTGGCCCTTGTCTGTGACACATCCTTTATATTTCTGTTTACTTTCCAGAACCCACCTTTAATCTGCTAGGTATCTAGTAAAAATGTCAAAGTATGGTTCACCTGGCAAAGGTAAGCTTTGACAAAACACAGAAACTCTGCAAAATAAACCTCTCCACAAAACACCTCTAGAGAGGATAAAATACTACAGAGCCAAGGGGAATCCTCTTATTTCTTGAAAGAAGATGGATGCAGCATAGATATGAAACAGTGCATTAAACTGAACTGCATTGCTTCCAGGGGATGTTAAATGAATGGTTTTGCTGCCACAGGCTGAGACAGACAGACTCAAGTAGATGCTAAATTAATCTTGCTTCTGTTCATTTTTCACACCCTGCGCCTAGGTCAGTCACCAAGTGGCTGGATGACCTTAGAGATGTCACTTATCTCTCTTGCCTCAGTTTTCTGTAGAACTGGGATAATGACACAAACTTGAATCAGTCTCTTTTAAGACCTACCAGTAAGTGTGCTGCATAAAGATTTAAGCATTTGGATTATTGTAACAATCTACTTTCCTGACTCCTTAATTTCCTGATACTATAACACATAACTGGTACTATTTCTGGGAGTTTGTCAAGTTTAGTGGACATTTTTGGTTTTGGAAAAGAAGCAGAGAATTCTGCTTAGAAGCACAAGAAAACCCACATTAAAGCATAAGAAGAAATTGAGCTATTTTAGGAAAGTTAAAGAAAAAATAATTATAGTTGTAACAAAAGACTTTTAAAAACCGAGGACAGCAGTACAGTCCAGAGGGAACACCAACTTTTTTATATTTAAAATGTTTCTCTAAATGTATTCCAGTAGTGGTATTTTAAACACAGAGCAGTCCCTTGAATGGAGAGTATCCCCCTCAAGTTGTAATTTCTCCCACAGGAAGAAGACAAACAGGACAAAACCACACTATCTTTAACCAAGAGCCAGCAAGCAACGTGAACAGGTAACTTTGTCTTCTGTCACTGTTCTTTCTGCTACCATGTGAAAATGATTCTTGTCAAGTTCCTGAGAGACCACAGCACAAAGACAGTGACACTGGTGCACCCACAGGATTTAGTTGCACTCGTGAAACTAAACGGTAGATTTCTGAACTTAACTTCTGTTTACTCAGTTTCAAAGGTACAACTGCATATTGAAAAAAATAGACTACATCTTTTCACAGTGCTGTTACTTTTAACTTGATCCTCTAACTTATACTACACAGCTTCCCCCAGCGTGCATCCATATCAAATCTGGATTTCACAATGGAAGATCTAATACGATTTCTTAAAGCAGGATTTCTATGTGCAACTCAGGGTATACTTAAAAACAGTCTTCCTGTCTCCGGTCAAATGTGAAGAAGAGAAAAATCTTTCCCAGTACCACAAACTCAGCACTGATATACCTCCTCCATTCATCTGTATCTCCTCTTCCATCTACTCCAAATGAGACCGTGAAAGATCTCCCACGAGAGGTACAAGAGATGCTCAGATACAGGGCACTGAGACTGCATCCATAACAGGAAAATAAACATGCCTTGGGAATGCTCCTGGCACAGAGGTCAATGGCAGGAAGCAGCCTGTGTCCATCCTCTTAAAACAGCTTCCAAAGGAGACCAGCTGCCCCTGGCTGTCTGCTAGAAACCTCCAACTTGCTTGAGTGCCTGGAGCTCCCTGGGCAGAATTAGTGCTGTGGGGCTGTACAACAATTCATCGCTACAGATGATTGTGTTACAGTGCCTGGAAATGTTCCTGGACATGCTTCAACTTACTGGTACAGGCACTGGCTAAGAGCACCTTTGTTGGCCAACAGCAATTAAAACATTCGCCTGCAGACAGTATGAAGACATCCCTGACTGCTGACAGCTACCGGGCACTCAAGTCGCACTGCTGAGAAACACGGCAAGCTTTTCAGGTGCCAGACTTGACTCAGAAGTATCTCTGTCAGTGCTGAAATCAAGACATTGGCTCCATGCTCCTCCAAAGAGCAAATTTCACATGTTTATTTCCAAGCGCAGCAGAAATCAGGACAGTCATCAGCACAGACACCACAGATAGCCTGACTTACCACCCCGAATGGGTGACAGTACACACGGCACTACTCTGCCCCACACGCCACTGCCCCCATACCACCCACCACAGGGCCCCACACACCCTAACACTGCAGTGAACACCACTGCACCATGTGCAGCACCACACACACCACCACACGCCAACCTCACTGTGCAGCTCTCGTCACTACACCACCCCTCACCACACAACACACAGCACTACACTGTCAGCAGTGATCTACCTATCAGCCCCTCATGACATGCAGCACAACACACCATGTCTCACCATGCACCTCACATCGCCACGTGCAACATCACACACTGCCCCACATCTTATCACACGCAGCACTGCACATGCTATGCCTCACTATGCATCTTACATTGCCACATCTCACCACCAACCACATGCAGCACCACAGACCTCACCACACACCTATTGCCACACCACCATATGCAGCACCACACACCATGCAGCATCACATACCACATTTCACCATGCAGCTCACATTGCCACACCATCACATCTCACCACACGTGACATGCAGCACTACATACCTCATGTCAACCACACCACCACATGCAGCACCACAGACTTCCCCACCACACTTTACCCCATGTAGCACTGCACCTGCAACACTTCACCAGGCATCTCACATCACCATGCTGCCACATTTCACCATGGACCACATGCAGTGCCACACACCTCACCATGCACTTCACATCACCCCGCAACACATGCAGCACCACACACAGCAACATCACACCTTATCATATACAACACGCCACATGTGCAACACCACATCATGCTTACTCACACACCTCACATCACCATGCCACCATGTCTCACCAAGCACCACATGCAGCACCACACATCTCACCACACAGCTCATGCTGTCATACACCACACACTGCCCCACCGCACCTCATCGTATGCAGCACTGCACATGCCACATTTCACCACCCACCTCATGCAGCACTGCACATATTATGCCTCGCTGTGCACCTCACATTGCCATGTCACATCTCATTATGCACAACGTACCCCACTGTGCACCTCACATCACCACATCGCCACCTGCAGCACCACATACTGTCCCACTGCATCTTACCGCATGCAACATCGCACATGCCACACACTGACGTGTACCTCACAGCGCCATAGTACGTTTCACCATGCACCACTAAATACATCACCATAAACCTCACCATGCACCTCACATCGCCATGTCAAATCTCACCACACACCACATGCACCCACCACACACCTCAGCATGTACCTCACATCTCCATGTAACATCTCAACAGGCACCACATGCACCTACCACGCACCTCACATCTCCGTGCCACATCTCAACTAGCACCACATGCACCTCACATCTCCGTGAAACATCTCACCGGGCACCACACGCACCCAACACGCACCTCACATCTCCATGCCATATCTCAACAGGCATCACACGCACCCAACACGCACCTCACATCTCCGTGACACTTATCAGCTGGCACCACACACACCCAACACGCACCCCACATCTACGTGATACATCTCAACTGGTACCACATGCACCCAACACGCACCTCACATCTCCATGCCACATCTCACTGGAAACCACATGCACCCACCTCACATCTCCGTGACACATCGCAACAGGCACCACACGCACCCACTACGCACCTCACATCTCCATGCCGCATCTCAATAGGCACCTCATGTACCCACCATGCACCCAACATGCACCTCACATCTCCATGACACATCTCAACAGGCACCTCAGGCACCCAACACGCACCTCGCATCTCCGTGCTACATCTCAACTGGCACCATGTGCACCTACCACGCACCTCACATCTCCATGCCACGTCTCACTGGGCACCACATGCACCCAACATGCACCTCACATCTCTGTGTCACATCTCAACAGGCTACAAATGCACCCAACATGCACCTCACATCTCTGTGTCACATCTCAACAGGCTACAAATGCACCCAACATGCACCTCACATCTCCATGCCACATCTCACTGGGCACCACATGCACCCACCACACATCTCCGTGCCACATCTCATCAGGCAACACATGCACCCAACATGCACCTCACATCTCCATGCCACATCTCAATACGTACCACATGCTCCCACCACGCACCTCACATCTCCATGCCACATCTCAACAGGCAACACATGCACCCAACACTCACCTCACATCTCCATGCCACATCTCACTGGGCACCACATGCACCCACCACACATCTCCGTGTCACATCTCATCGGACACCACATGCACCCACCACACACCACACATCTCCGTGTTACATCTCAACAGGCATAACACGCACCTCACATCTCCGTGAGGCATCTCACCGAGCACCACACGGTTCCACCACGCTTCTCACGTCTCCATGTCACATCTCAACAGGCACCACACGCACCCACCACGCACCTCACGTCTCCGTGCCACGTCTCGCCGGGCACCACACGCCGCACCCCGCGGCATGCGCGGCGCGCCGTGCAGCCCCGCAGCCGCCCCCGCGCCCGCACGGCCCCGCACGGCCCCGCACGGCCCCGCCGCGCCGGCTCACCGCCGCCTGCTGGAAGGCGCCCTTGGTGTAGGTGCCGCCGCCGCGGTAGGCGATCGCGGGGATCTCGCGGCCGAGCAGCGCGCACTTGTGCTGCTGCGGGCGCCGCCGCGAGATGTAGTCTACGCGCGGCACCACGTTGCTGCGCGAGGAGAAGGTGACGATGGCGACGCGCGTGGCCGCCGGCACCACGGGGAAGTCGGAGAGCAGCTTCTTGACGAAGCGCAGCTCGCTGAGGAAGTTGGCCGGCCCCACGCTCGACGACTCGTCCACCAGGAAGACGAGCTCCAGCCGCCCGCTGCGCGCCCGCAGCCGCCGCACCTGGCGCTTGAAGGCGCGGCCCAGCCGCTCCGCCCGGCTCTCGGTGGCGGCGGGCGGCGGCGGCGAGGCGAGGCCGGCGCCGCGGGACAGCGCGCCCGGCGCGGGGCCGCCGCCGCCCGCCGCCGCCCACAGCGACAGCGACAGCGGCAGCCAGCAGCAGCACAGAGCCAGCGGCGGCCACATGGCCGGCGACGGGGCGCGCCGCGGCCGCGGCTCCCGGCCCCCGGCGCTCGCTCCGCGCCGCCGCCGCCCGCCGGTACCGGCGCCCTTTAATCGCGGCGCCCGCAGCGGGACGCGCCGCAGGCGCCTCCCCCGCCGCCGGGGCGCGGCCTCCCCCCACGCCCCCCTCGCCCGCGGCGGCGCCCCGCGCCCCGCCGCTGCGCGGACCCCTCCCCTCCCGCCCCCCGGCCCGGCCCGGCCCGGCCCCCGAGCGCCGCCCCGACGGCTCTCTCGGCCGGGAGCCGCCGCCAGTGCGGCTATAGCCCCCCCGCCCCCGCGCTTCTCCTCCTCCTCCTCCTCCTCCTCCTCCTCCTCCTCCTCGGGGGCGGGGGCGCCGCCCGGACGGCGCGGCCGCCGCCCCCCCCCCCCCCCGCCGCTCCGCTGCCCCGCGCGAGTCGCCGCGCCCGCTTCCCCGCCAAGCACCGTCCTGCCGCGGCGGCGAGGCGCCCCCGCGCCCGCGAGGATGAGCGTGCGCGGGGGCGGTGCGCGGGTGTGCGCGCGGGTGTGACACAAGCGGGGGCAGCGGCCGTGTGCGGGCACGGCCGCGTGCCTGCGTGCCGACGCACCTACACGCCGGCCTATGCGCGCGTGGACAAGCAAGACTCGTGTTCGGTGCTGGGCGGGAAAAGTTCGCCGTAGCGAGGTGTGAAACCGCTATCCAGCTTTCGGAAGGGGGCCCGTGCTCTCCCGCTGTATAGCTTGTGCTCATTTTAGCCACTGAGTTAGTATTAATCACTACTCCAGCTAATAAGCCCATTTCTAGCAGTTGTTCCATCCTAGAAAAGTTCCCTTGTAACAGGTTAGCCCTGCAGACCTCCTGATTGTAACCGCTTGCCCTCCATCTGTGCTTGTGTTTTTATTCTTTTATTCCCTTTCCAGTTGTGCTGTCTGCTTTTGTTTACTTTCTGCCGTCATTTTGCAGAACTGCGTAATACATAAGCACACGAGCACGCTTGCAAGTCAAACCCCACATTTAAACTAAACGGTGGAATCGTTTTGTCTTTCTTCACTGGGGTGTCTACCAAAGGAAAATTGATCCAATACTGCTCCTCTGACTTTCCATCAACATTCAAATTCCACTGCAAATGACAAGAGACTAAATGACAAAGGATATTATTGAATTAAAGACATCATGCATTCGGTATGAGGTTCCAACATCTTACATTTATATAGTGGTCTAAGTGCTTCACAGTAGTACATTTCTTAGGTATACTTTTGCCTCATGGTGCATGGAGAGCAGACGGCAATCAGACACTTACAGGAGCGTATGTGAAGACTAGTTTTGGTACTGAAGGAGCTGATGCAGGGTGGCTCAGTTAAACTGGCTTTGCCTTTGTGATGGCAGAGCATTGGCTGCAACAGCTTCAGCCTTCACACCTGGGCTACCCTGTCTTTGCAGTAACAGGCAACTAGAAGACTCACCTTAAAAGATGTAGCCAGAAGATGCTGCAACCACCAAAATCCTCAGCAAATAGATTTGCTTGGTGGTTCTCCGCAGGATGAAAGAAGTGATGTGCCAGTTGCACTCCTCACGGTCTGAGCAACACCACTGGCAAAACCTGGAACTGCCTTCAGCTACTTTCTGCTAAATTAAAGATCACGACAAGTCTTTGCACAGCTCAGAATCAAGAAAAGCATAGCCAAGGAAAACAGAAAACGGGAAAGTATAACCTTGAGATGGATGAAATGTCTGGTTTCTACGAGATGCTCCTAACTGAAGCTGGTAATTGCAATTACCCCTTTCTGCTAAACCTGAGTGTTTAGGTCATACTCAGCAGGTAGTTTCCTGTAGGCCAGTTTACTTTATGGGAAAGGTAACAGTCATTTCCCTTGTTTTCCCCATATGTTTTCCTATTCATGTGTAGATTTACAAATGCCACACATTTTCAGACTAAGAAGCAAAGGAAGGGAGAATACAGTAGAAACATTTTCAGCAAAGGAAAAACAGTTCATGTGGATGGTGAATTTTCACACACACCTCCGGTACTGCCAGCATGAGTGTCAACAGTAAGGTGTGACTAACTGTGTAAAGACAGCAGTTAATTTCAGTCCTAGTAATCTTGTCAGAATTTAAAACCTGAGAAATGTCAGGGCAATTATAAATTAATCTCTGATACACAGTTGTTGAAAATTCATATTCTTCCAGCGCCTGCAGTTGTTCTGTGCAGAAACCCTTATTGGTTCAGCTGAAAGCTGTATGTGTATGAGTAAGGACAGCAGAGTCAAGTCATCAACACAACACGTAAACATGTCTCATACAGTTCACAGTAAAAAAGGAGTAAGATGATCAACTAAGATCTGATGCATATGAGGTTAAGACCACAGTGCATTACTGAAATGAACCAAAATCTAGGAAAGTTAAAATGGCAAGGGGAAATTTCCATTAAGCCTGTGGATAATTAGAATGTAAAAAACTTCAGAAACAATCAGTGACCTGTAAGTAGCGAATGACTCTCCTTAAGTGTACTTTTTTTTTTTTTTTTTTTTTTTTTTTTTGTGTGTGTGTGTGTGTGTATAACAGGTGTAACTTCCAGTAGTGTCCCTGGATTCATCCTAGTTATGCAGGAAGGAGACACAAATTAACAGATTAAAAAATACCATGAAAGTTGGCATCAACGTCTATAATAAACATATATATCTTTTCCCTTTCCCATAGGAAACCATGCATGTGATTTGTACTTTGCTTCATACTGATCTGTAGCAGATGGGAAGTGATGAGCAGGAGTTTTTCCCACTTTGAGCATCCCTGGAGGTCAGAATATCTCCCTTGGGCTTCACTACTTGATCAGATAAGGCAGGTTTCTTGTGACTACTGGTAACAGTGTGTACAAGAGCATGGTGCAGGCCTGTCACTCTATTCCGTTACAAAACTGCAGGTAACAAAAATCACTAGAGCTGTGAATAAACCGTCTCTGCCATGTGATAGAAGAGGGCTACAGAGTTGACTCGTCCTGACAAAGAAAGCTTGAGACTAGCACTTCCACTACTTTTACAGTCACATTCCTCTATATCTTTAATTGTCATAATAAAATCCACAGACTTCATGAATTCTCGTAATTCTTTGCTGTCTCCCCACAAGATCATATGGTCACTTAACACCACTGTGCTTACTAAGCAAAAGGGGAATCTTTACCCCCTGTTAAAAACCCTTCTGCAAACAAGCAGTCTGAGGGTTGCTGTCCTTTAGCCAAATAGCTTTTTGGTTGAATTACTCAATGAAACATGGCCAAGCATCTCTCCAAATATGGAAAAGAAAAGCATTGTGTTCCCCTCCCCCCATGTTCCCCCAAATGCAGTTGCACTGAATGTATCGTTCTGCTCAGCCCACACAGAATTCATGCCTGCAGAGGCATGTATCACATACCCTACAATTTTTGGAGGAATGCAGGTCATTTTTGTTCACTGTAAAGATGTTCTGCTAGTGGCTTTGTACCACAGTGGTAATACAGCCGCAACTGAAACATTAACTCTGCATTCTAAATTTTATCCAGACTAGAGATAAAATGATAGTTTAAGAACAAAAATATGAGTGTGATGTTTTTCAAGCTTATTCTGGGTCTCTATGCTCAGAGGAGCATCTGTCTGGGGAAAACTCAGTACAAAGTTAACAGCCTACTTCTCCTTGCATTTCAGCCCTAGGCAATACTGCAAGATTACTCTCTGCTGTCCACTTCTCCTTGCAGGGATCAGGCAGTATTTCAGTGGGGGATGTTTAGGACTCTCTATTAGGGGTAAAGCTTTCAGGGATGGTGTTTACAGAATGGGGGGATAAATACTTGCATTGCCAGGGAAAGACCTCTGAAATCTGCCTCCTGGGGAAACATTAATAGAGTATTAGGGGAGAAGGGCCCTGAGGATGGACGTTGGTAGGTGGTGTCCAAAGTCTGCCTGGCGTAAATGAAAGGGGCTCGGCCATTTTAGGAAGAGGTGAGGAAGAGGAAGAAGGGGATTTGGGCAATTGTTTTTTCCTCCTTCCTCCTAACCTTCTGGAAGGAAGGGCAGAGAGAACAGGGCAGCTCCCAAGTGCTGGAGTGTGAATTGACTCTGCATCCCTGAGAGCCTTGCTGCAGAGCACAGCCTGCCATTTCGAGCTCCCTACAGCAGGACGTGCTCCCGGAATAAGCTGCCTCAGCAATCGCTGACAGGCAAATATTTTTTTGGTGGCAATGGTGAGGGAGAAGGGAGTGGGATGTATTGAATACTGAGATACCAGAGCTAGCCACTCAAGCTGCTAGCCATACAAACTGAGTGATTTTTTTGGACGTTTTAGGCCTCAGTGCGAATGAAACAATGTGTGTAGAGGAAATGAAGAATTTTCTGTAGCAGTCTTCTTAAAAAGGAGAAAAGACTGATCTTTTAAATAATCATCATTTGTTTTAACATTAAAAAGATAAGACAGATACTTTGCTATCCTTTTGAATAGCAATAATTCACTGGCTTTAATTAGTTTTAGATAAATTGTTCAATGCAAGAAACTTTTAAGTTCAGACTTCCCACATAAATTGTTTAAACACACACAGATTGAGGGCAGTCAGTTTTGATTTATATGTGCAAATCCCATCAACACCTCTGGGAGTTCTGACACAGGTTGAAGAGAGTACATGGCTCTTAAATGAGGGCAAAATATCTGTCCACATGACTTTGGAAAAGATTATTACTTAGGAGGAGAGGAGTTGGTCTGCCAAAAGTTTCTACTTTCAGATAGAGGCCTATAAAGGAGATGAGTGCTTTAGTCTTCAGCAGAGCAAACAAGCATTTGAACGATCCAAGTTATGGGTTATTAGTTCAAGCTATAAAAAAAGAAAAACAAGATTCATATTGCTTTGCACTATTCAGACAATCACAAAGTTTAGTCATAGGAATTTCATCTTCATTTGCGGTCAAATCCAACGCACACTAAGAATACCATATGGCTAGCTTCCAAGATAAAAAAAAAGGTAGGCAAAATCAAAACATCTGCTGGTCTCTGTCTGCACAGCAGATGTTGAATATTCTTTTAAGCTAAGCTCTTGAGAGTCCATTTAACATTTTGCTTGTAAGCACAAAGTCTGTCTTTAGCCTGGAATGTTCAAGCTAAAGTAAGTGCATTTTACCATATTCTACACCCCAAAATATGAGCCATGTGATTTTTGTAAAGAGCTAGGCAAATGTTAAATATGAGAAAACTATGGAAGACTCTCTGGTCATAAAAGCTAGATTCAGATGCTGGGAGACTCTAGGCTTTGAAAGGTCTGGAATAGCAGGATGGAAGATACAGGCAAGGTCTGTAGGGAGAAGTTTGTTTAGTTTTTTTTTTTTTTTTTTTTTTTTTTTTTTAATTAGGCTGACACAATTGGAAAACAATTTTGGTAGATACTCTCTTCCAGGTTCCTGTTTCAAAACTTCCTGTGCCTTACAGCCTGGAAACACAACAGAATTGGCACAGTCATTAACTCTGCTTACTTACACAGCACAGTTAGAGCTCATTGTGAATTTGTATTTCATCAGCTGTTCTTCCCTAACCTAGCAAAGCAGGACTGTGTAGTAGCAGAATCAGAATGAATTCATTTAAACTCTCTTCCCTACATCAAAAATTGTCCAAAGAACTTTCAGAATGGATTTGAAAAACATGTTCAGAAGTGCTTTGCTGGTGGAGGACTCACATTCTGTCATTTCCAGAGGTAACAAAGTGAAGGAGTCAGAGAGAGGCAGATGGAGTGATTCTTCCATATTGCAACTGAGCCTTGCAGGAGAAGTGTGACCCTGTGGATAAGAAGGGACTCCAGTCTCCAGAGCTAAAAGTTCCTCATTAAAATTCACACAATTTTAGCATCACCCATGAATAGCAAATTTGTTCAATGTGCATTAGGTTACTATGATACCCATGCAAAATATTGCTTTCATTCAAGAAATGGTCTTCAGCCTGAAAGAAAGATAACTGAAAAGAAATGTAATAGAAGAATATAATAGACAGTAAGACATGAGAAAAATAGAGATGATAAGTAGGGAGTGACTTACTTCACTGTTGTTTCCAGAGCCAAGCGGCATTAAATGAAATAGTGCGGATCTGATTCAAGAGGTGATATATCATATAAGAGTAAGTACCTAAGTAGTGGAGCTCCATAACAGTACAGTGTGAACTAAAAATTTGCATGTGGAAAAAAATGTGGAATAAAAATCCATACCAAACTTTAAACACTACAAACCTATCACTTCCATCTCAGGAAACTTCTGACTTGCATATCTGAGATTTTAGAGGAGTAGCATGACACTTGCCTAGATTTAAACTATTCCCTGGAATGCTACAGCTCGGGGGAGGATTTTAATGTCAACAGACCCTTAGTCTAATCTGATATGGCTCATTTTGTATTCATATAATCTCACTTTCAGTATGAGAGTTCATATGCACATTACTCAAAATATTATTTTGAAATCAAGCCAACTCAGCAGCAAAGCTGCAAAAGCTTTCAGAATTGCTGTGATACTCATCTAGGACAAAAAGCTCTCAAAAACACTGTGTCAAGAGAAGGAAAATACACAGGGATGGAGATAGAACATGCTCCTGCAGAAAAAAAGCATGAGTTCTGTCAGTAACTTCAAGGACAGCAGGAATGGTGGACACTAAGCTCAGGACACTAAATGGGGGTGAGAGAAACTGCAATGACAACAAGAAAGACGGGACAGTCCAGGTTACCTCTTTCTCTACACATTAATGAGGACAGCATTGGCCAAGGCCAAGTGGCCAAGTCACAATACTGGGATGACTGGGAGTATACAGTGTCAGCCCCCACTGTCTCCTTTTACCAACACCCTTTCTGCCCTGATGGGAGGAGGTACAGTCACCTCTTCAAAAGCTTACAAACCCCAGTTAGCACTTGTTAAGGCTCACACAACTCTTCCACATCTATCTTGGCAATCTATCAGAAGTCAAGACTCACTGAAAGGGGGACGTGCTGTGTTTTGGATTTTGCTCCCTTGCCCACTTGATATTCACTAAAAGCATATGTGTTTGCAGCAGTTAAGCGAGAGAGGTGTTTGAGGTAAACTTAGCATTTTATTTTTTGTTTTTTAGCAGGCTGACCCATTTGGTTCATGCACCTTCTTTATTTCTGGCTGAACATGATCTTCAGGGCATGTGCTCTTTCTGTTGCGGTCTGAAGCGTCTTCTTTCCTGTATGATTAAAAAAGCTAAATTATACTAAAATTTCAGAAAAAAAAAGAAAAAAAAACAAATAAACATCAGGAAACTCAAGCTGAGACTGAATGTTCTGGCTTAATTCTTCCATGTGTATTCAGGCATAATTCCCATTCATCACTGATGGGAATATTGCCAGAGTAAGGGCTAAATAAGAAAAACAGGCCCCAAATTTTGGACTAATGTGCAAAAGAGTGAAATCAATGGAGCTGTGATAATTTACACCATTTCAGAATTTAAGATTTGAATACAAACAAATCACTAAAAGTTATACTTGTATTCTGCTTTGTAGAGGGAAAATCGTCTTTCTTTCTTCAAATATACAGATATGTGTAAGTAATGGCCCCAGGGTTGTCCACGTGGTGCATTAAGAGATACCAAGTGCAGTGACAACCTATATTCTTCATACATTCCCCTGCACTCCCTCTTGTCTGGACTTTGTACAACAGTCACTTATTTCTGCCTCTGTCTCCTGCTATCCACCTTCTTTGCAGTCTTCCGTTTTGTCTCCTTGCCACAAAGATTTGCCTGCACTTGTGTCACCAGATCAGTATTGCATGACCACAAAGGAACAAGCAGTTAGGTGAACCTAGCTCAGCCAAAGCATGCTTTCACTGTTGATTTTGATGTTCGCTGACTGATGAACTCTCTTGAGGAATGAAGCAGGATTCTCAGTTGAAGCAAAAACAGAAGCTGATCAATGATTTTTCTGCTTCAGAGGTTTTTATTCTGTCACCAATACCTGTGTTTTACATTCTCTTATTAATTACTGTTTCATGAATACTTGTCTAACTGGGAATTTAATAATATTTTATAAGTGTTACAGTTTAATAAAATAAAGAGGCTAATTCTCCTAGAGTTTACGTAGTGAGTTTCTCACAAATTGTCTGTATTCCCAAACTTTAGAGAAGCACGTTAATGAATGTTGCCACTAATGTACCTATTCCCTGTTTCTCATAATTTCCATGAAGTGAAATTCAGGTCTTTCTTTTCCTTCATGATCCTGGCTTTTCCTAATGCATGAACTAGGCTCATCTCTTCCTGCCATAAGGAAGGGATCAGGGATGATTAAGACCAGAAAGCAAACAATTAAGTTAATTACTACATCTTTACAAAGTGCATGGTAGATGATTAGCTGTGCAGTTTTGGCAGAACGCCAATGTACTGAAAGATCAACTTTGAAGAATGTCCCGTACATTCCACAGTTATCACTACTCCATAGACAAATTGGAGGTGGGAGGGGAGTAGAATCAATATGGTGTGCATATTTTACTGTATCCTATGCAAAATCTATTTTTGTCATCACTGGAAAGAAAGCAAGACTTTTTTACTGAAATTATTAACATTATGTAAGAGTTAAGCCATGCTGGAAAGTCATATCAATCCTAAGGTTAGTACTTTGCCATTTTGTGAAGGTGTTCTAGATAACTGCACCTTAGTGCTCAGTTCTTGTACGAGACACACTTAACTGAAACTATACTTCTAAGAATTTATAATTTCATTTTGGGCTTCAATACTGTTTCCACTGAAATTCATTATTTTAATCCCTAATTTGCCTTTTTTTTTTTTTTTTTTTTTTTTTTTTTTTAAGAAACCGGCTTTGGGGGATAGATTTGTTCTAAGGCTCTGCACTATCTTGCTGTGATGTGACCTTTGCAACCTGTGAAGACAAACGCTTTTCCTGCACCAAGCACTGTGGAGAAGGAAAGAGGCTGGGAGAGGGAAGAGACTTAGTTGAGGGTAGCCAGCAGTGCAAATCTTTCTTTTACTTCTGTGATCTCTCATTCTCAGCTGTACCAGGTTACAGAGCTGTTTTCAGGGCCATATGCTAAGCAGTGGCTGCGTGACCAAGTTCAGATTCAACCAGAACCTGCTGCCACTTCCAGCTTTGCAGTCCCCTTCATCAGGAGTTTTATAGCCGTGTTTCTAGATAAGTTATAATAGCCCTGTGGCTTCTGACTAAAGTCTCATGGACTTCTAAGAGATCTGTCAACTTCAAATTTACTTAGATCAAACCCCTTAAAATCATAGGAATGAAGCTTTACACATCTGTTTTTATTAGAAATGTGAGGTGGAATTACTTAGTGTGGTGCAGAGTGTTTTTTTATGTCCAGTAAAGTATGAGTAGAGTTTATAAATACTTACTCAAATGTTAGGAGGGAAATGCCAGAATTTATTACTAGCCATGAGACAGGGATTGAAGGCCCTGGATCGTACTGTGTACAGAAAGAGGTACTTTGACTCTCTTTTGTCATTTTATTTCCCACCCATTTATGGTTTCAATTCCCTTTCCAAACTTGATAATTACATTTTGGGTCCTGATCAATTGTAAATACACAGAGCACAGAAAGTATATGCCCTTAATTATACCTTTTCTTTTAAATACATCACAGCAATATCCTGAGATCAGTAGAGATTAACCAGGATGCATTCTCCCCTTTTAAAGAGCTTCTTCAGATCTCCAGATACCAGGTGGCACCTCTGCAGGCCTCTAGTCTGAGTAGAGCCAAACTGCTGTCTTACATACGTCAGGGAAATGTGGACAATTCATGGATATATCTTTAAGACATCACTATTTACAGAAAATAAAATCAACAAATTAGTAACAGAATTCCTTGTCAGGTGCAATCCCTACAAAGTCTTCCTCAATGTTAGAGTAAGGGTCATACGAGGATGTGACTGGTTTGAAATCTCTCTTTGTGAAGGAGAGCAATGATTTGTTTCATCCTGATTTAAGCTTTTAAATCTTTTACAGTTAGACCTTTTTGTTTATCAACACTGGATTTCTCAATTTACCTACAATTAATTGTGCATACATGCAAAATTATTCCACAAGAAACACATTTTTTTCCCTCTAGAAGTACAGCAGATGTGGCTTCCCTTTTTGCTGCTGCGTTGTTTGGTTTGTGCATATGCAAGTGCCAGCTTACATGATCTCTCTCATTTGATACCACTGACTAAGATGTTTATGTGGCGTATCACATCAAAACATTTCAACTGTGAAGACTGAGATTTTTAGAAATAATGATTTTGTTATGTAATCCTGAGACTATGGCAGTACATTCAAGCTTCAATGTCTTTTACACCTGACAGACTTCTGGTAAATTAGAGTCCCTGCCCTTCCAAATTAACAAAATACATGTAAATTCTTTAAAGATAATTGACTGAATCTGTATCCATAGCATCCAGCTATGCATGTAAACTAATCACCTTAATGCACACATTAGGACATGGTCATAAAACAATATTTTTTTCTGAAGATGAGATTGCTTAACTGTCAGTTTCTATGTGCCAGAGCCACGCTAGCAGAGATTTTCCTTTTGTCTCTCTTTCCTCTCTCCCATATTCTACTGATAAACATTTTTACTTCCTATGATAAACATTTTTACTTCCTAAGAGATCAGATGATTTGGATAGGAAATTTCAGAACAAATATCTCTTACTTAAAATGAGAAGAACAAATACAAAGGCAACTGGATATTATCCGTATTTCTAGATCTCTTCTCATAATCCCTGGAAAAAAAATCTTTCTTTCTCTACAGATTTCTTCTGATATGAAGTAAGCCTTCAAGAACTAGAAACAATCTGTTCTCCCTAAGGATTTTCCAGCTTCTATGACAGGAATTTTGCAGGATTTCCTGTTCGTCTTGCAGAAATAACTCATTTAGCTCCATACTATTATTCTATTAAAAATAAGTGTAAAAGAAAAATAAATAGAATATTTTACATATGTACATTGCTTATTATAACTTGCTAAAGTTTTATTATTAAGAAGTGAAGTATAAAGTACATTCAGATGCTTTTAAGTTCTCTGAATTTGTCAAAGAGGCTATATAGGAAGGAGAGAGGAGGAATAGGAAGCCTAACGCAGCATCAGCATGAAAAGCAAGTTCCACTACTGCTATTTCCTTGAAAAAGAGTAACTCATGGTACTGCACATGTTTCTTAAACTGCCACAGACTTACAGATACCAAAACCATCAATTTTTCTTCTTTCTTTTGTTCTGTCCTATATTGTTTCAAATTGGTAGCTCCAGAAGTTGCTGGCATGCATTCAGAAAGTCATGAAGGAAATGATATCCATACAGTCATTTAAGGCACAATTCAGATATGTAACCCTGGCCAGGAAATATGTGAATGATAAAAGACTCTTTTGAATCAAAGCCAGGTTCAGTTCAAATGTGACACTTCAGTGACAGTTCAAATTCACACTGAAGTTTCAACTCCTAAAGGAAAGTATGAAGAACTGAAGGAGAGGTAATAATGGAAATTGCTTCTTGCCCTTATGAAAGGATGAAGAAATGTGAAAGTACTCCTTTCCACAAAATAATGGTCTGAGGTTTAGAACTTACTAATTTCGTAGTCTAAGTTTTATGTATTTATTACCAGCTGCGTACTTTACAGAGTACCAAGCAATAGGTACATTTTTAAAATAATAAATTCAGCTGCAAGCTGAGTATTAATTTATTTTTCCATTAAATAGAAAGAAGAAAGCGAATATTTTTGTTTCATTCCTTCCTTTCATTATTTAATGTTCCTTATTTCTCTTATCTTCTTTTAAAAGCTGTAAGCACATTTAGTCGTTTACAGTCCACACAAGGGAACAGCTTGCTCAAAGTTAAAACTTTTTGGAGAAATCCCCACAGATAAGAGCTCAGAAAAATGCAGACTAGAAGAAAGATGATGAAGTGTTGGAAATCTGTGAAGGCGTAAGGAAAATAGTTGCCCTTAGGTATAAAAGCTACTTTTCTTGCTCCAGATGATGAGAAAGAAGGGAGGTGGCTATTCCAGTTTTAAAAGGCTAGGACCAATCATCCTTTTGGGTGTTGGATACCCTGTTATGTCTGGATATGATTACTATCCATGAACTGTCCCACAGAAAGCAATGGGGCTGGAGGTACTTCTTAATGTAAATATGGGAAAGAAGAAAATGAACTGAAGTATCTATAACGTAAATATTGAAGTAGCCTCATGATCGCAGGCCCCAGTTCTCATGGGGGACTTCAACCACCTGCTGGAAAGACAACACAGTGAGGCACAAACAGTCCAGGAGGCTCCTGCAGAACATTGATGATAATTTCTTGACACAGGTGGTGGAAGAGCCAACAAGGAGGTGTGTCCTGCTGGTCCTTGTCCTAACCAACATAGAAGAACTGGTTGGAGACGTGAAGGTTGGGGGCAGCCATGGCTGCAGTGGCCATGAAATGGTGCAGTTCAGGGTCCCGCATGGAAGAAGCAAGGAAATAAGCAGGATGGCAGCCCCAGATTTCAGGAGAGCGGACTTTGGCTTCTTCAGGGACCTGCTTGGAGAAATCCCATGGGTTAAGGCCCTGGAAAGAAGGAGAGTCGAGGAGAGCTGGCTAGGATTCAAGCATCACTTTCTCCAGGCTCGAGTGGTGCAACCCAAAGAGAAAGAAGTCCAGCAAAGGGGGCAGGAGACCTGCGCAGATGAACAAAGAGCTCCTGGCAAAACTCAGACAGAAGAAAGTACAGAGAATGTGGAAGAGGGGACAGGCCACTTGGGAGGATTATAGGAATGCAGTCAGAGTATGCAGAGATGTGACGAGGAAAGCTAAGGAACATTTGAAATTGAGTCTGGCCAGGGATATCAAGGACAACAAGAAGAGATTCTTCAAATACATCGGTAGCAAAAGGAAGACTGGGGAAAATGTGGGCCCGCTGCTGAATGGGGCGGGAATCCTGGTGACAAAGGGTACAGAGAAGGCAGAATTACTGAATGTCATCTTTGCTTCAGTCTTCAGTGCTAAGGGCAGCCCTCAGGAATTCCAGAGCCTGGAGAAGAAAGAGAAATTCTGGAGAAAGGAAGACTTTCCTTTCATCAAAGAGTGTTTAAGTATCTGAAGGGAGGGTGTCAAGGGGATGGGGACAAACTCTTATCAGTTGTCCTGTGTGACAGGACAAGAGGCAATGGGCAGAAACTGAAGCACAGGAAGTTCTGCCTGACCATGAGGGGGAATTTCTTCCCTGTGAGAGTGATGGAGCACTGGACCAGGTTGCCCAGAGAGGTTGTGGAGTCTCCTTCTGTGGAGATCTTCAAGCCCCGCCTGGATTCAACCCTGTCTAACATGCTCTAGGTGACCCTGCTTGAGCAGGGAGGTTGGACTAGATGATCTCCAGAGGTCCCTTCCAACCTTACTGATTCTGTGATTCTAAGGAGGATAGGGTTAAAGATCTTCCAGGCAAACTTGACACCCACAGATACATGGACCCTGATGGGATGCACCCATGGGTACTGAGGGAGCTGGCACGTGTTGTTGCCAGACCACTCTCCATCATCTTTGAAAGATCATGCAGAACTGGAGAGGTGCCTGAGGACTGGAAGAAAGTCAATGTCACTCCAGTCTTCAAGAAGGGCAAGAAGGAGGATGCAGGCAACTATAGGTTTGTCATCCTCACCTCCATCCCTGGAAAGGTGATGGAACAGCTCCTTCTGGATGTCATCTCCAAGCATATGGAGGAAAAGAAGGTGTTCAGGAGTAGCCAGCATGGATTCACCAAGGGGAAATCCTGCTTAACCAATCTGAGAGACTTCTATGATGAAAAGACTGGCTGGGTAGTGGATGTTGTGTACCTTGACTTCAGCAAAGCTTTCAACAGGTCTCCCACATCATCCTTCTAGGCAAGTTCACAAAGTGTGGGTTCCTGAGCCTGTGAGGTGGATTGAGAACTGGCCAAAAGGCAGAACTCAGAGGTTTATGCTCAGTGGCGTGAAATCTAGTTGGAGGCGTGTGGGTAGTGGTGTCCCCCAGGGCTCAGTACTGGGTCCCATCCTGTTCAACTTCTTTATCAGTGACCTGGATGAGGGGACAGAGTGCCTCCTCGGCAAGTTTGCTGATGATGCCAAGCTGGGAGGAGTGGCTGACACACCAGAGGGCTGTGCTGCCCTTCAGAGAGACCTGGCCAGGCTGGATTGCTGGGCAGAGAGGAACCTCCTGAGGTTCAACAAGGGCAAGTGCTGGGTCCTGCACCTACGGAGGAATAACCCTAGGTACCAGTACAGGCTGTGAGCTGACCTACTGGAAAGCAGCTCTGCAGAGAAGGACCTGGGAATTTTGGTGGACAAATTGACCATGAGCCAGCATGTGCCCTTGTGGCCAGGAAGGCCAATGGTGTCCTGGGGTGCATTAGGAAGAGTGTTGCCAGCAGGTCGAGGGAGGTGATCCTGCCCCTCTCCTCAGTCCTGGGGAGGCCTCATCTCGAGTCCTGTGTCCAGTTCTGTGCTCCCCAGTATGAGAGAGACATGGAGCTACTGGAGAGAGTCTAGTATAGGGCTACGAAGATGATCAGAGAGCTGGAGCATCTACTCTGTGAGGAAAGGCTGCGAGAGCTGGGCCTGTTCAGCCTGGGGAAGAGAAGCCTGAGGGGGGATCTTATCAATGTGTACAAGTACCTGAAGGGAGGGTGTCAAGGGGATGGAGAAAAACTCTTTTCAGTTGTCCAATGTGACAGGACAAGAGGCAACAGGCACAAACTGAACCACAGGAAGTTCCTCCTGAATATGAGGAGGAATTTCTTTCCTGTATGAGCAACAGAGCACTGGACCAGGTTGCCCAGAAAGATTGTGGAGTCTCCTTCTCTGGAGACACTCTAAACCTGTTGTGATGCAATGCTGCCTAACATGCTCTAGGAGACCCTACTTGAGCAGGTGGGTTGCACTAGGTGATCTCCAGTTGTCCAGTCCAACCTCAACCATTCTGTGATTGTGTGATTCTGTGAAGTATGTCAAATCACACTCATTCTCTTCCTGTGTCTTTGACAGGACCCATTGCCGCAGGTTCTCTTCCTGCTGCATAGCTGGAGGGATATGGACTGTTCACCTGTGGACATCTATGAGAAGAATGTGGTGTTTCCTGCAGCCTAACCACCTCCTCTCCTTATAACCTCAGGGTGAAGAAGGGCCTGTTGATGGGTCATTGAACCATCAACATTGGTGGCTTCTTAAGGATATCCAAAGATGGAGGCCTGTAATGTCACTAACAAGAAGTTAAAATAACGAGAATGAAGACAGCTGGAAAACAGAAAGGCTAATGATCCCTTTTTCAACACTGTAAACCTAAATGGGGAAGCTACAGAGGCAAAAAAATAAATTGCTATAGTAAGCTCAAGCAAAGCTAGATCAATTGCAAGTAAAGACAGATGACCTTTATCTGAACAAAACAAGGAAGGATTTGAAGCTTATCTAGATAAATGGGATTTTGATGATGGAACGCGGCTTTTCTCATGGGCATCATTTATTTTAATTATCCTAAACATGAAAATAAAAGATGGTTTGGGGAGAAGGAATTTCGCTCAGACATCTTGACCTAATTAAGAGTGCATTGACGTTTTATATTTGAATTCTGTCACTAACATGCCCATGACCTTGGAAAGTTACATTGGTTATTTTTTCATAAAACAGTCTTAAATAGTTACATGAATCATAATGGAAAAGCTCATTTATTTTGTTAAGCTTTGAATATAGGAGTATTTGACCACTTATACATTAAAATGCTAAAATCACTGCACCAATATATTCAAAAATCTGCCTTGGTCCTTGGTCCAAGCTGGTCCTTGGATGTACAATAGTTCGCATAGTTGTTGCAAAATGTTAAATGGTAAGGCGCTTACTTCACCAGCACAGTATGTATGAACATGCAGAATATACAAAATATGTGTTATTCACTGTCCTCCTACACTTTCAGCACAGATCAGAGCAGCATGAAAACCATATGTATTTCTGGAAAGGTTATGGCTCTGCTCTTCTGACATGATTTTTCTTCATACTACTGTCATGCCCTCAGCACAGCACTTAGATTTTTTTGTGTGTGAGAGAAACAGAGATTTGTACTCAGGAAATAAATGTTGGACTAGGAACTTAATACTGGAAAAAATTCATAAACTGGTAACGTTATAGGAGTGTTCCTATTGTAACTTGGCATCTGGTTCAGGGCTTGCATGGTAGAACATTCAGCTTCTTTCAGATCTACAGAGTGACATTTGGTTTAAAGCTGATAAGACCATTAGGCTTATCTAAGGACTTTCAAAATATGAAAAATACTATTCACGTTGATAAAAGTGTAATTTGCATTAAGTCTTATGTGAAATTCAGGAGGATTCTTCAGACAAACACAGTTAAGTTGCTGCTGGGGCTCAGATGGCCTGAATCCTGGCTTTCTCAGTCTAGGAGAGCCATTTTGACATAATTTCGCTTCCTGCAAGCTTTGGAAGAGCTTTGTTTTTCCTCTAGTGCACATTGAAAACAAGTTTTGAAACCTTGCATGTTGTTGTGAAACAGTCATCTTCTGGCAAGCTCGGTTACTTTTGCCTTCCAAATATTTTAAAATTTATATTGTGTATACCTCACCATTTTTCCTGGGAAATATGCTGTCTCTGTCTGCTGCCTTAATCCTGCTTTTAAGAGCACTTTAAAAAGTTTGAGAGGTGCCTTCAGGTTGTGAACTCAGTTACACTGAGGCTAGGGAAGATCACAGCTAGGTTGCCTTTCTGACCTTTTAGAGAAAACTGTTTGCACAGAACGACGCAGCAGCGCCGTGTATAAGGTGTGCTGACATAATGAAGTGCTCTCCGTGCGTGCACACACCTGGATGAGTTTGAAGAAAGGCTGAGCCTCTCACGCGGCCAGCTACTCCATCCAAACGTTGCTGGATTCTTTGAATGCTACTGCTATGGTTCTTACCAAGGGCTTACCAAGCATATCTGTTGATACAAACAGGACCAAGCGGGTAAAAATCTCTTGGCTTCATGCTGTTCTTCTAACTTTATTTATATACGTCCCAGTGAAGCTTCAGCTTTCTGTGGGAGTTCAGAATCCTTTAAGGCAAGCTTAAGCTGAGCATCAAGTTCAGTGTGCTGTATCCAAATGCCAAATTCACTGTAGTAAGTGGACATTTACTATTGATTAAAAAAAAAATTAGACTTTAGCTCCAAATTAGAAAAGAAATGAACTTGTTTGTTATGTTCTTGTTTTGAAAAGAAAATCCAGCTGGAATGAAAGACATGGGCAGAAAACATCTCCACATGTTTGTAGTGAAGAAGAGGCCAACCTCCAAAAATTATTTTGCAATAATTATGACAATCAGGTTGATTCACAATACTATCCGCTACTCAGATAAGCTCAATGGATACCTTCATAACATGAGTACTTATCACTGCCTTCATTAGGAAGATGGCAAAACGCAACTTCTGAGAACAGGGCTCTCACTTCAGTGCATTTACATCATATGTAGCTCTGGTGCATACAAAAGCAGGTTTTCATAATGTATGGATTGCGGTTTATTTAGAATAGAGATATTAATGCTGGAACCTAAGTAGAACTGGTGCTTCAGCTATGATCCAAATCCCATATCCATCAGCCTTCCTGTACAATAGCTTTTATGGCATCCCCAGTTTTGTTTGTAGGTTGAAAAGGTGTTACTTAACCTACTATAGCTGATATAGGTCTTGCACAGTATTTGTTTTACGACAGTACCTCATTTTTTTTTTTTTTTTAATCTGAGCTGGCAGTCTTATTCCTGCTCACTTAGGAGCCTCAAAGCTCACTGACTCCAAAGAGACGATGCAGGAAGTTGTGCAGATCAGTTTATTATTCTGAGCTGTTTGTTTAGTTATGTGGGGCTTTCACTATCTCTGGCATTCCAGAGCAGCCCGACTTTGAGGACCACGCTGACGCTAGTTAGCAAATAGGTGAATTGAGCTGTCTGTTCTGCTCTCTCATTTTTGTTTAAAATGCATTTGAAAGAATCAAGACAACATGAAGCAGTTGTAATCCAGGTTAGAAATCCAGCAGTTATTCATTAAAGCTTCTCATGCTGAGTTTCAAAAGCTAATGAAACAGCAAATTTATAACTGCTTCACTAACAGAGTGCATTCAGTTTAGTAGGGTTTAGAATTGGCGTGCTTACATTACGCGTTACAGATAGCATTCCTGAAAGGATGAGCCCAGAGATCAGCTTCAGCTGTGGAAGAGATGAAAAAGCAGACAACTACCAGATTGTTATTTTTACATCAAGCGTAGTTTCCACCTGTCTTCCACTGTTGCAGTCCAGATGGAGATCCAGTCTAAATGAAGAAAAATTAGAGCCCACTATGCATTATATTGTGACAGCATTCTTAAACTTCATGAATTTTCAAGTCCAAAACAAAATCCATAAAAAAATGAATCCTTGCAGCTCCCTCTTATAGGAACAGATCAAATACATAAAAAAAAGTTATTCATGTAACCTGTGGTCTAGCCATGTCAATATTATCATATGTCATTTCTCTTATCTCAAAGATGAACAAAAAAAAGGAACAGAAAAATAATCAAATGTGTGAAACAACTCTTGAGAAAGTGAGGATTGAGAATGCAATTATAGAGATCGTAAGTTCAGGGTGGGGGAATTTAGTGCTGTTCAGAATTCAAGGGCTAAAGGCAACACACATGAAATATGAGGCAGCCAATTATACCAACAAAAAGAAGTTCTTTCTCCTTTTTCTGGCCTCTTCTTCCCTACAAACACTGCACAAGTTAGACTGTAGAGCTCATCTAGCATGGGATATTTCAGAGGACAAGGATATAAGTGGGTCAAAATAGATTCAATGGATTCAAGGAAGAATCCATACATATGGGTATTAAACTCTACTGAACTCAGTTCTTCAGATTCAGACTCAGGAGTTCAGTCCAAGTTTGGACCAAGGAGTGTTTTGGCCAAGCCAAAAAGCTGTTATACTGGTGGATACTGGAAGCTGAGGTTTTTTACAAGAAAAGGAAAACGTCTTTAATTTGCCCTACTGTGCTGTTCCCTCAAGCTGTCAGTAATGGCCAGTGCTGGAAATGCAATGACTGACCAAGTGGGAAAATTTTTACATCTTTTGGAAATGCATTGTAGATCTGGTTGGTAGATGTCTTTTTTAAAAAAAAACATTTGCTGTCTTTCACAGGAATTTGTTGAAGTCCTTCTATCAGTGGCTGGCAGGTCATGGTTTTGAGGAAATCAACATGTGTGTGAAGGCTGTAAGGGGAAAAGTGCATGTGGCAGCAAAACTAAGGACTGAGCTAAAGCAAGCTTACTCTAGGAATGCAGAGAAAAAAATATTGCTCTGCTGTTTACATAACTGAAATGTTTCCTCCACTTATAGGAAGGTCAATACTTTTACCATGGCTGTTTAACAGTGGAAGATGGAAAATCTTGTTTCCTCCAGGTGGTTCAAAGTGCAGCAAACACGTGATAGAGCAGCTTTACAGTTATCAAAGAACAAGCCACTTACTAATGCGGCAGGGCACACTCTTTTGTAAACTCTATCCAGCTGGTCAGTGTGTTCTCGAATGTGTTTGTGTGTCTTACTAACCTGGACAGTCTACAGGGACACAAAGCAGTACATATTTGAAGCGTTGTTTCCCACCCATTTTAAAGACAGAGCAGAGAGAGCAAGTTGACTCCAGAGGCTTTGTTTAAACATAACAATTGTTAAGTCAGAACTTTGGAACACCAGACAGGCCTAGAGATACCACCCAAGAGATGGGATAATCTGAGTACACTATAAAGAGAGCAAAAGAGATTTGGGAATGTCTAACAGAGGAAGAACTCCATCGAGCTTCCAAAAATAATGCAAACTCACTATGCAAACTTACAAAAGGTTTGTACAGACTGTATAAAAGTTCATAGTAACTTGAAAATGCCATTGCTCTTTTTTTCAGGGGCATTTCTAAATCTGTTTCCCTTGTACTCCCAGCTCACTGATTACAAAAAAAAAAAAAAAAAAAAAGTCCTTAAAGAAGCTTTCTGTTGAAGATGAAGACAACTAAAAATATGCTTGAAGAGGATATACAATGTCCTTTTCAAAGAGACAAATTCTTATACATGCTATCCAGAGAACATTTCCATTATGATAGCTCTTAGTTATGCAAGTACTTACATCTGATGAAACAATGCACATGTTTCAAGTGCACATTCATTCTGTGCTTGGCTGGATCACAGCCATGATACTTGCCTTAGAGATTTAGAGGTACCAGAGAACAAGCAGATTTTTACCACACTAATGTCAATTAAATCATAAAATATTTTTGCACAGATTTAGCTCTTTCAGTCAAACTGGCAAGGATTTCTCAGACAAAGCATTAGCAGTGCTATGGCTGAGGAAGGCTGTGCAAAATCCTCTAGGTTTCTAATATTGTGATACAGTTAATACCCAAGATGAGAATAAGGGCTACTCTGCTGTAATATATTCAGCCCTTTTGATTTGCAACCCACGTGAGGGAGTTGGTGGGGCAAATGCTTGTGCTGGCTTCAAAAAAGGATCCACAGCCTGTTGTAAACCTCTTCCTGAATCAAATCCTTTTTTATCAACTCAGTGCAGTGAAATTTCATATTTACTCTGGGTATAAACCTAAAATCAGGACCTTATGTCAAAGAATTTTATTGGTTGTCCATTGCTTTCCGTTGCCCACATATGGCTATTCAGCTCCCATATCCCACTTCTGGCTATAACAGCAAAGATCAGCTCTCCTAACTAACTTTTCATACCCCCAGCATCTTTGACAATTATTTTCACATAAATACATCACAGGGCTCTTGTAACTGAACTGCAAGCATTACAAACAAGACAATAATTAATTCTAACACACACAACACCTTTTCAGCTTAAGGAAGCAAAGTGCAGGTGAATGCTTAATGTGTGTATCCCAAATGCCTATTGAATCTGAGGAACAATTTCAGCTCCTCATGACAGAGCATTAAAAAGTCTTAGAGATACTAAGTTATTGTATGTTTCATGAGAACAAGCAGACATTTAGAGAAAAGGCATTTAAGAGGGAAACACAGCTCTTCAAACTTAAACTTTACTGGACACTAGAGAAGTGAAATTGTGCAGACAGCATGAAATCCCTGACACAGAAAGGACATGGGGTTTGGAGCTGGCATTTCTTAGGGCTGTTGGTTTTCTGTAGGGGGTCACAGAGTACAGACAAAGCTGTTCTTCAACCCATAGGGCCGCCCACTGGAGACACCGTTGCAGTATTAGTAAGAGGAGTAGCAGTCCCAAATACATAAAAGCAATAGCATAAAGGGTGTGAGTTAATCACAGACTCACAGAATGGTTGAAGTTGGAAGGGACAACTGGAGATCATCTTGTCCAAGCCTCCCTGCTCAAGTGAGGTTATGTAGAGCATGTTGCGCAGGTTTTCATCCACGTGGGTTTAGAATGTCTCCAGAGAAGGAGATTCCACAACCTGTTCCAGTGCTCTGTCACTCTCACAGTGAAGAAATTCCCCCTCACATTCAGGTGGAATTTCCTGTGGTTCAGTTTGTTCCAATTGCCTCTTGTCCTGTCACTGGGCAGCACTGAAAAAAGTCTGGCCCCATCCAATTGACACCCTTCCTTAAGGTATTTATAGAAATTAGTAAGATCTCCTCTTGGTCTTCTCTTCAGGATAAACAGGCCCAGCTCTCACAGCCTTTCCTCATTAGGATAGATGCTCCAGTCCTCTGATCATTTTTGTAGCCCTACGCTGGACTCTCTCCAGTAGCTCCATGTCTCTCTTATACTGGGGAGCCCACAACTGGACACAGGACTCGAGATGAGGTCTCCCCAGGGCTGAGGAGAGGGGCAGGATCACCTCCCTCGACCTGCTGGCAACACTCTTCCTAATGCACCCCAAGATAGCATTGGCCTTCCTGGCCACAAGGGCACATTGCTGGCTCATGGTCAATTTGTCATCCAGCAGCACTCCCAGGTCCTTCTCTGCAGAGCTGCTTTCCAGTAGGTCAGCTCACAGCCTGTACTGGTGCATGGGGTCATTCCTGCCTCGGTGCAGGACCCTGCATTTGTCTTCATGAGATTACTGTCTGCCCTACTCTCCAGCCTGGCCAGGTCTCTCTGAATGGCAGCACAGCCCTCAAGTGCATCAGCTACTCCTCTTAGTTTGGTACGGTCAGCAAACTTGCTGAGGAGGCACTCTGTCCCTTCCTCAACATCACCAGTGAGTAAGTTGAACAAGACTGGACCCAGTAATGAGCCCTGGGGCTGAATAGCCATTAGCTACAGGCCTCCAACTAGACTCTGCGCCACTGAGCATAACCCTCTGAGCTCTGCCTTTTGGCCAGTTCTCAATCCACCTCACTGTCCACTCATCTAACACACACTTCGTGAGCTTATCTAGGAGGATGTTATGGGAGACAGTGTCAAAAGCCTTGCAGAAGTCAAGATATACAACGTCCACTGCTCTCCCCTCATCTCCCCAGCCAGTCATTCCATCACAGAAGGCTATCAGGCTGCTTAAGCAGGATTTCCCCTTGGTGAACCCATGCTGGCTACTCCTGAACACCTTCTTTTCCTCCATATGCTTGGAGATGACATCCAGAAGGAGCTGTTCCATCACCTTTCCAGGGATGGAGGTGAGGATGACAGACCTATAGTTGCCTGCATCCTCCTTCTTGCCCTTCTTGAAGACTGGAGTGACATTGGCTTTCTTCCAGTCCTCAGGCACCTCTCCAGTTCTGCATGGTCTTTCAAAGATGATGGAGAGTGGTCTGGCAACAACACGTGCCAGCTCCCTCTGTACCCGTGGGTGCATCCCATCAGGGCCCATGGATCTGTGGACATCATGTTTGCCTAAAAGATCTCTAACCCTATCCTTCTCAACAAAAAGGAAGTCTTCTTTTCTCCTCTTTCCTCTCCAGGCTCTGGGATTCTTGAGGCCAGTCTTAGCAGTGAAGACTGAAGGAAAGCAGGCATTCAGTAATTCTGCCTTCTCTGTATCCCTTTTTTCACTGGGGTCCCCACCCCATTCAGCAGCAAATCTGGTATACCTCTTCCTCTACCTCATCTTTCTAGTCTAGCAGTTTACTGTCCAGCTTCTTGTGACTTCCCATCTTCTTATCTATTGCCAGATAGGCTTGATTTCTGTCAGCCCTAATTAGGGTGCGGCCAGTCTGGGCTGAAGTAAGATTCCTGCATTATTTCTCTTTTGAATACCTTCACAGATGAGACTCTATAGAGCAAGGCCTTCACAATGACCCAGCCATGGAGGTGCATCCATAGTAGGATTGTACTAGAGACTATGGGTAAGCAATCTTTTATTTTTCAGACATTGTACTGAAGTGAGCTGCCTGCTGGAGCCATTGGCAAGCTGTTTGGTCTGTGTATTACTCAGTAAGCACTGGAGAACAGGTCTCACTTTCAAGTAGAGTTGCTTGTGATTAATTCAGTCAGTTCTGACAGCAAAAAGTAAACAGCATTTGGCAGCAGCAACTCTTAATTGGAGTGCCGTTAAGAAATTCACTCCACAGAGGACATGTGCACAACTTCTTTAGCTCTCATTTTTTCTCCCAAACACTACAAAATAAAAGACAACAATTTGGATTTATTTTTTCTAAAATTATGATTCTCATTGCTACCACATCACAAATTTACTAGAAAAGTTAATTCAGTTTCCAGCTAAATGAGGCAGGATTGCTGGACATCTGCCTTGTTCTGCTGCTGTGGACATATGCTGTGGACCAACAAAATTATGGTGTTAGGGTACTGTAGATAATGCCTCATGTAGAAGAAATGAGAAGAAACAGTTGAAACTGGAGGCTAACACTGGAAGTCTGCTTCCACTCAGACTTGAATATCCTCGGTGTTAAGCAGCTGAGTGGTTGCCTGAGGTGAAACTTCTATTATCACATATGCAAAAATATCATTGCTTAAGGTGCCCTGAGGATATAGTTAAAGAGTAGGGCTTGGTTGTAACCTGATGAGCAGAAACAGTGCTCCAGTTAAATCTGTAGTTAAAACTAAGGATGCTTCTTTTTTTTTCCTGCTAATTGTTACAACCCCTGTTCTCTAAAGTAGCTATAGCATCACCTAGTGGAAACTGACCCAAATTATTCAGCTTGTATGACTCAGCTGTCAAATATCAATTCATGGCCATACCAGTTTTAATATAAGGCTGAAAATACTATTACCTTTTCTCCAGGGAGATAAGGTTAACTAGGAGGAGTAGCAATTCCAAGAACTTGGTCCCCTCAACCAGACTCAGTCTGTAACTGCTGGTCTAGTAACTGATAGATCAGCTAGACCCTTCCAAATTAAGCTTGTAAAGGCAACCATGAAGAGATCTGTGTCAGACAACTCTGAACGCTTCTGTTCGATCTCTAATGCCAATGGGTGGAAAGTGTTTTATGTGCACTGAAATTCTTGGGGGGACATAGGAGACTTTCATTTTTTTTCACTTGCTTACTCTTCTGAGTTACTCTCTTTTCAAGAGAGTAAGTCACTTAGCTCTTATTTGAGAGGCCCCCAAAGACCATCACTGCTAAGACACAAACAAGTCTGCGTTGATGCGTAAGCATGCACCGTGGAGTATGCAAACATCCACATACAAGCAGTCACTGTATCAGTGGCAAACTGCATCTTGGAAGCTAGAATTTTAGAAGCTGCTTTGCACAAAACCATCAAAATATGTAAAAGATACATTTCCTATTTCACTAATTTTTCTCTTAAAACTTTATGCTCTTGCAGAACATTGTGAAGATACCATTAATTACTGCTCCTGAGTCCAGTATTCCCACATAATCTGAGCAGTGCCTCACAACTCCTATGCAAGAGCAAGAACTAAGGTAGTTCTGACAGGGGTTTAAATCCCAGATTTCCATTCAATACTTCAAAAGAATAACAACAGAAAATAGACTTTAATCTTCAGGAAGCTAACATCTCATGTGGATTAGGAGTGTAAAGGCAGGGAAAGGATGTCAGTATAACCTCAGCACTGCAAAAGTTGTGTCAGACCCCAGGAATGCAGGCCACAACAAAGCTTCCTGCTACCCTCTGTTGATTCTCTGGTGAAACTGCAGACAGCTCACAAAATGAGCAAGAACAGTTTCTAACATGTTATCAAACACAATCTTTGTCTTAAAACATGATCACAAGCTGATAGTATATTTCAGGACAGATCCAGTTTCTAGAGTTGTCCAGACAACCCTTTGCTCTTTTGAGCAAAACATACTTGAACTTAGTGCTGAAAAAGTGATGAAAAGGAGTAAGTCTAAGCAATGTTTTGCAAGATATTTGCAGAAAAACCTTCATTTTTCAACTACTGCTGAAAAACACATTATGTAATGTTTTTGCATATTCAAGACCCAGAGTGTGGAGCTGGATACAAGAAAGTTAGGGTTAAAATTATGCAAATAACAAATATTTATGCAACATAGATGCACTGACATTTGAAACTGCTCTGTTGTCCAAAGGCTCTGAGCAGAATCTGAGCATATACTAGTTATTGAGATACTGAAGGATTTTTTTTTTCCACCTTAGAAGTAATTTGAAACAACTAGCACAAATGAGGAAAGGAAGTCAGTATGCCAAGTAGCCACTGACTTCTGTCTTCGAGCATAGTCTTATGTCTCCAAGACATTTGGAAGGTACTGAAAAACCTTGCAGTGATGAGGGGTAGTGGTAAGTGGCAGTTTTCCAATGAAGTCTTTTACAGAAAGAATGTTCTGTTCTGAGACTGCAAGGAAATACAAGGAAACTGATGGGTATAGAGAAACTTCCTCAGAAATGTGTGTTATTAGAAATTTCACACTGCTCTACTTCAACACTTTTAAAATGGTGTTTATCCAGAGGGATTCTGACTCCCTAAATCCTCACTTTTGTTTAAAGATCAGTAAGGTGTTCTTTCTGTTTCATCCCAGAATTACAGTTTTGCTGATGTTCAAAATCTTTTCCACTACCTTTCAATATAGTAGAAGTATAAATAGTGCTATCAACTGAAGACAGTTATCAGCTGAAGTTGATGTCACAACATTTAAGGTGAAGGGACAGAGAGTGATGTTGTGAGTGAGATGAGGACAAACTCTAGTTACAAAAGGCTTTGAAGGGCTGATCCAAAATCCTTTGAGGCAGATAAGATCTTCCCCAGTCTTAATTTTGTGCAACCTCAATGTGTTGTTCTTATTTTCCCCTTGGCAGGGCCTTTATGCATTAAACAACAATTTACTGTAGTTTCACTTTGATCCCTTCCCCCAAACATGCTTGAAATAGTCTTTACAGAACTATGGAGAATACCATGGAGATATGAGACAGACAGAACTTGCAGGGTTGCCCCCTCACTAAGTGAGGCACTCCATTCACCACAAGAGACATCAGGGAAGATTATGTGACCAATTTCTAACTCAATCAAATGGTGAGAGACCATTCTGTCTCTCTGGCCAGAGTTGACAACTTGACGTTTGCTTATTTCTTCCTCTTTCAGAAAGTCTGCCTGTGATTCAGATCAAAAGAGCCCACACATGGCAACCTTTGCTGTGGGTGGCCGTGCACCCTGCCAGAGCCTCTCCTGTGTCAGCATTGCTAATATTCAGCCAGGTTGGGAAGGAAAGCTGGAAGGAGGGGGATGAAGTGATTTTATGATGTACTATAAACGGAGATTGTAAACAGAGAAGTCTCACATGATTCTAACAGAAACCTCCTTGTTGTCTAAAGACTGCTCAGATCTTCTCCTCAGGTCTGTGTCTTCTTGTGCTCTTAGGGGAACCTGTAATAAAGCACTTAATAGGCAGATCCACTTTGACTTGAGGAGGCATTACACAGATCTAGTTGAGGATTACTGTATGGGTCTTTCTAGGTCTGCAATACTCTTCACAGCCACTGAAAGACTGGAGTAGAAGACATAACCCCCGCATAATAACAGCAAAGATCAGAGATCTCCAGCCAGGAGGTGGACACTTAGAGTTTTCCAAACAGGAACAGTTAATTTCAACTCTGTCCAACTGGAAGCACTTTTCTAAGGAGGGAGGGAGGGTATGCCCTCTAGCCAGTGAGAACTGCAGTTATCTGGTGCAATATCACTAGTGAGCTCAAGTGAAAATTGAAATATTCTCCCTGCCAGGATCTCAGCTTTTTTTATTCTCAGAAGGTGTTGAAAAGAGTAGGCAACAACTCTTCCTCTGTTAGACAACATTATACAACAACCTTAGCTCATGCAGTTTATCTCCTGTACCATGTTCCCTAAAGTTACAAGGCTCTGCTCAGGAAATCGTGTTGCACTCTAATAGACACCACTACAAGGACCTGGTTTATGATTAACAGCCAGAATCCAAGATCTATCCTCATCCCTGTCTGTCCAGTCACAACAAAGGCTAGTTTAGTGTTAGACAAGGCGTTCTCAAATCTTTTAAGAACTGAATAGGAATGAATACACCATTCAATACCATTTCTGAGCTCATAAACATGCAGTTCATAGAGAGATTAAAAAAATGTTTCAGACAAAAACAGCATTTACATATTGCATTTCTAGCATAAATGTACTAAATTAACCCCTGGATATGCTTCCCATCATATTGACTAGTGTCCATGCCTTCAGATTATCTTCTCCTGTCTCAAGAAGAGGTAGGCTTTAGATATGTCTACATCTCTATATGTTCACATGTGTTTTGGATGCTGCTTCCCAGGAGTTGCAGTGACCAATGTGACCAATTTCTAACTCTATCAAATGGTGAGGGGAAGATCTGGAGGAGATGTGGGAGGAGATGTGTTGGAGACTGCTGTGCATCATGACCAAAGGCTGAAGGTTCTCTGGGCTAAACTTTTATCAAGTTCTGCTGCCCAACCGTGCACACATTGCATGTGCAAATACATCAGCTGTTTTTATGTGATGAGCATTTGTAATGTGTGACTATTTGTAAAATACCTGATCTTTCTCTCACCATTTGATTGAGTTAGAAATTGGTCACATAATCTTCCCTGATGTTAAGAGCATCTCTGGTCCTTTTATTCCCTCTCGGGGTACCCAACTGAGGGACAATTTAAGATTTGTCTTCTACCTAGGAGAGTAAGCATTTACCCCTGCCTACTGAATTTCTCTTTCCAATTTGTTGAGCTGCAGCTGACAAGCTACGCTCAGAGTTGCTCTTGCTCCGTGCAAAACTTCTTATAGAGAGTCTCAAGTATGTGTAACTGTAGCATTACTGAGAACGAACAGGGCGGCTTATGCACCCTTACTCTCTGCCTTCCTCAAAAGACAGACAAGTATTGTGCAGCACAGTCTTGTCTTCCCATGAAGCCATGGGACAGTTTGCAGCACATTCACTGCATGAGTGAATGGCCTCCAAAGCCAAGCATTGTACCTGCCAGCTTTCCTCTTCATATCACTGTCTATTCCCTTTTATGCCAGATTCCTCTGATGAAGATGCTGTGTTTCCTTTCTTGATCAGTGAGGGAGTTCATCCTCTGTCAAGGCACAAAGAAGTTTAAGCCTGGCCATTCTCTGACTGTGACACACTGCCCTCTTCCTTGGTGTCACCTCTTGATGGAAATACCTCTCTCAGCACTGGAATTAAATAAGACTCAGTAGTAAATCAGCTCACCGACTCTCAGGGTTGCTTTTTTAAAGCTTTTTACCTAAGACTTCCTTTAAAGGTATTTGGTGAAAAATCCCACTCCAAGCTGCCTGTAGAGTCACTTCAAACTGCCCTCTGCAGCGCTTCGTGCATCCGGGCTCAGTTTATGTCTGCCTTCCCGGAGGGAGCAGATAACACTGTCTCCACAGGTCTATAGTTCTTGAAGGGGACAGAATTCCCTCCTCAAACATATGGGAAAAGACCAAGAGCTAGTGCCCACTGTTAAATTTGCTCTAAATAAATTAATTAATTCAAGTTAGATGCAAATGGATTTTCCAAAGTGCTCTTCACACAGCAGCACTTGGTGTGCCTAGGTGGAGCTCAGACTTAGGCCAAACTACAGGCTTTTTATGTCTTAGGTAGACTGTCTACAAACTAACTAATGCATTTAACTGGCCCCTAAATGCAGGACAGTGTTTTTAAAAATGACATTTCTCACTTCCCTCTCGCTTCTAGAATAATTGTTGTATAATATATATTTTTTGGACTAGAATCACAGAAAATTAACATTGATGGCAATTCAACTAAGTCAGGCATAACTAGAAGGTTTAGTCCTGAGCTATGTTTCAGTTAGAAGCTGAATATATTTACTGACCCCATAAATCAATATAATAAATCTACTTAAAAGGCAGGCATTTTTCATATTGGAAAAGCTGTTAAAATTAAGTAAGAGTTCTCCTTTGAGGAATACAAAAAGAAAGGACACAAAGAGCATCTTTTTTCAGTATTTTGAATAATATATTTCAGGTATTCGTACTCAGGAGTTTTATTTTTGTCTGAAATATCAAAAAACACCAAACAGTTTTTTTAAAGCTCCATCTGGGGAGAAATTAAGATTTCCAGTGCCGAAAGGGATTATTTATAGCTTGAATTTCACACTTCACCCAGCTGTCATTTGCTCTGGTTTAGCCAGGCTTTTGGAAATGCACTCTGGCATGAACAGAACTGATCTTCTAGGCATGCACGATCACACCGATGGGTTGGGTCAATGCATGTGTAAGGAAATGTGGGAGCTTGGGCAGAATGACAAGGCTAGGTCATGCTAGTTCAACATCTCTCAGACAATTACTTCACTTGTCTTCATCCCAGAGACACTGAAGTAAATGGAGGAAACAGATTTGAATCTTATCATTGGCAGCTATGCCAAGAATTACAAATCCCCAGACTACAGAGCTACTGCCTTCACAGTCTCTTAGGGCTCTTTGGAAATACTGACTTAAAAAAAAAAAAAAGTGTTTCAAGTTTCATATATTTTTTCCCTCAGTGGCATACCTTCTTGGAATAATCCAAAATGTTGAAGTATTCTTTTGTAAAAATGTACTTTTTAGTAGAAATATATTTTTTATAGAAATGTTCTTTTGTAAAAAGTTAGTGTGCCTTGCAAAAATTCATCTTTTGTACATGTACTCTTTCCTTGCAGTGCAGTTTTAGATGCAGCCAGGAGATGTCATTGTATTCACAAAGAACAAAGAGATGGTTTTCAGGAGACTGTAAAACACTAAGGAATACATGCTTAGCTTCCCTCAAGAGGTTAATATTTGGATAATATTTTACATACATATTAGCAGAAGGATTCTTTCTAGAGAATTAGAAATGTTTGTTATTTGCAAGGGAAAGTCTGCATCTGTGTTTTATTTATGGAAGAGGTCAGACAGTGGCCATCCTATTTCCAAAATTCAGCAGAGGGTTCCCGTTTCATAGTTCATATGAAAAGTGCTGCATATAAACAAAATCCCAATGAGGGTGTGCAATAGTGAGCATGTCTTTAGTGAAAATTGTTCATTTGCTGGTTCAGACTTGTCTCAGATTTTGTTGGTGGAGTGTAGTTGACATTTGACAAGTTTTTGATGGTGTTAACAAGTGTTTGAGCTGATGATCTCCATGCAATTACTCATGAACAGGCATCCCCATCTCACACATCAGGTCTCCTATCAACACCTATAACAAATATTTCAAAAACAAACCCAAGAATCAATGGTCACAAAGAAAAATCAGCTCACTTTGAGGCAACTCGAAGAAGAAAAAGAAGCAATTTTATATGTTATTCATGCCTTAGGCAATCCTCCCTGTCTCTCGCCGGGGAGAACATTTTCTAAGGTGATAAGATCAAAGGCTAGGACTTTTTTATTTGCCCAGTCAGTCTTGCAAGAAATCTCTCCTTGACGTGAAGCATACCCCAGACAGCCTTCCACACATCCTTGAATGAGAACTTCTAGGCACCCACAGAACAGTAAAGCCTCACTGAAGATCAGATGTTTCAAGAAGTTTAGGATTTGTCTGGACTGACTGTGCTTAGTCTTACTACTTGGGTCTGTAATAGTGACCAGACTTCTCTGTACTTGAAGGTGGCAAAGTGATGTCTATATTCCGGAAAACTTTATCAGGAGCCAAAGTTTGCTAGTCTCTAAGTTCTTTGTTGCAACCCAGACCAAGTCAACAGCAATCATATGTGATCTACAAAAAGAATCCATGTTTTCTCATTTTACTAGTTAAGCAGGTAGAGGCACGCTGTTGTCTTCCATCACTATACTAGCACATGGCATTTGATCTGTGATGTGTCCAGCTGCTAGAAAGCAACATCTACAGAAATACGTTTGTTGCTTTCATCCACTTCTGCAATGTATTGTTCTACTAAATGATAAGATCCATTCATTCAGGAAATGATATGCTAGCACATGCTGTGAAAGTCATAGGTCAAGAAACTGCAGGTGTAGGGGATGGAAGAAGAGAGAGAAAACAGCTTAGAAGCCGCCCCTTTTCATGTTTATTACTAACTAGTTGGCATCCTATTTGACCAATCTGAGAAAATGCCTTTCAGGTCTTAATTCATGGGAACTGTGAAGATTGTGAATGGTGCACAGACTTTATGGTCATACTTCTCTCAGGCAGTGGCCAGAGAAGCACTGTGCACTTCTGGTAACAAACACTGAGAGCATTGGTTTAAACAGGTGAGGTCCAAGAGGTGAGGATTAACATATAAAACTCCAAGTCCAAGCATTTTGAGTAGGGCTGAATTTAATAAAATTGTAACCAGGATATGAAGTCAAGCCAATCCCCTCCTAACCCCCAAATCAAGCACCAGTATTTGGTATGGTAATCTGTGTTTTCCTTTTCCAGTCCTCTTATAAAACTGTTCTGTCTGATCAAGGTGGAGTTTTGCTGTCTCTCAAGGCTGACTATCAACCTTTTATCATTTTGTCAGGTCTTAAATACAAGTATGTATAGCTGCAATGCTAAAAAACAGGCACCCATAGTGAAATGAGAAGAATGGTGTAATTTACCTGTGTTACAGGGGGGATATCATGTTTTTTTCAGAACTTATGGAATATACATCAGGCTCACAAGAAGTCCTTTAGAAGGAGTTTCACAACAGGTTCTTTTTTCCAGAGCTGAAATTTCACCTAAAAATGGAGTTTGCAGAGATGAAAACTCCACTGTTATTTCCTCTGCATATTGTCAAAGTGCATCCTATGAGAGTGAAATATTTATATGTTAAAATGTGTGTTTGAAGCAATGAAAAGAACACCAACATTTTCTGTATCTACACGTCTTTTCAGGGACAGATGACTTTGCCGCAAATGCAAGTTAACTGGAGAGTATAGCATGATGCTGAAAGTGAACTATCACCTTCCCAAAGGCACGGTGGCTGCTTACGAGTGCATCAGCCTGAGTGAAGGGAACAGAGGAAAGCGTGCTTTGGTTTTAGGTCTTATGTACATGGCAAGACTTCCACTGACTGAAGATTCATCATCGGTCATAAATATGAGCTGTACTTTCCCAGAGATGAAGCTAGATTCCTGCACATTGGATGAGAGCTTGAGGTTTCCCTAGACCTCTTTGCTGGAGTCTATTTTTTTTCCTAAAAAAAAACAGTTATTCACCGGAAGCCTAATTTCTTCCAGCTTTTCTGATTGTATCACTTTTAGACATTAAAAAAATTACCCAAAACACCCCAACCCAAAACTCAGTAGATTCCCCCAAGTTGAAAGTGTAAGTTTCAGCAAAGCTTAATTTTAATACTTAAAATAAATTTATTTCACAACAGAGAAAGGTTTCTTTAAGCTCTCAAAATCGGAAACAGCTTCTCAGTAGAAACACTCTCACATTAGTACTCTTCACCTTTAGATGAAATCAGCTAAATATACAGCTGGTTAAAGAATAGTCTACACTGGGTAATGTAGGTTCTGCTACTCTCTAAAGACTAGACAGGCTGCTGGATGTTGAGTGAATTGCTAGTAGGGCTGAATACATCCAAAAATAATAGAATAATTGTGCACAAATGGAATAAATTCCCATTTCAACAGCAAAAGGAAAAGTGAAGAGGTATTTTCACTTTAAATATTTTTGTTGAGGAATCTACATGTTTTCCCCTGTTGGATTTTTTAGATTAAAAGGTCTTACATGGAGAGCCAAAGACTGAAATGTTTTAAGTTTGCTAAGTCCAAGGTAGAGAAATTAAACAGAGATCAGAAGCCAGTCCTTCAAACAAACACACAAACAAATAAAACCTTCCAAAGACTTCATAAAGACATAGCTTAGGTGGGAAGTGACTCCTGGCCATCCAAAGCCTTGCCCAAAGCAGGTCAAATTAGAACAAGTTGCACTGTCTCTTCCACAGCTGAAGATTAAATATCTCCAAGGTTGGAGACCAAACAGCCTCTCTAAAAGCCTGTGCCTGTGGCTAACCACTCTTAGAGGGAAAAAGTTTTCTTAATAGGTAATCAAAATTTTTCCTTCCTGCAAATTTTATTGTATTGCCACTTGGCCTATCACTGTCCAACACAGTTTGACAGGTAATAAAGTCTCCTATTTTCCATTTCTTGAGGCTGAATCAGACCACCTATATCAGCCTTTCCTAGAAGTCCACTCCCTGATCATCTTGGTGACTTCCACTGATCACCATATCATAAATATATACAAATATGCATACACACACATATACATATACATACACATACGAATATGCATGTGCATATTCATACACATACACACACACGTATGTATGTTTATATGTATGTATATTTGTATGCATGTATATATATTCTTACTTCTTCTTTATGTAGTCTTGCTGTAGTTCAGTTTTTCATCAAGAAGATGTTGAATCACAAAAAGTAAGCATCCTGAAAGGAAGAGAAGGAATGAAGAGCTTGCTCCCAGCAGCTGAGAGGACTCATGCAGGTTCTGTGCATCACCATGCCAGCAGGTGAGTTTTGACAAAGGAGAGCTAGCTTTGTAGCGTGTTAATAAAAAACAGAAGATGAATTCCACCTTTGCACAGGTGGAACTTTTATACCACAAAGTTCTCAAAAGCACAATTATTTCTGAGGACTGTAAAAATATACCTTCTCAAAGCCTGAAGGAATCTAGAGACTTTACATGAACTTCAATGATGCTTGCACCAGGACCTCAGTTTTCACATATCTGTTCCATTACCTCAGCAAGATGACATTTAAAATGCCTTGGCCGCAGAGATGGCAGCACGTACAAGGATGTTCAAGCATGTTTTTTGGTTTATTAGTTCTATTACAGACACTTGAACAGATGAATGTAAGAGGAGAAACTGGCTTTATAGTAACGAAAGAGACCTACAGCAGTGACAAATTAATTTCCATCCTGTCATGACTCATGAGACAATGCTACAGTAACATTAACAAAACGTCAGTTAAAGCAGTAGTAATTATTTCCATTGCTAATACTGACTCTAGCTTAACATTTACAGGCTTTGTTATACTGTCATAAAATAAACATCAATACAGAAACAAACCAGATTATTCACTTTTGAAAGAATGGACTTCTTTTCCTGTCTCTGCCCATGACAGAATCATGCCTTATGAAGGAAATCAGAGATGGACGCATGCTTTGAAAGCAGCTTGTGATAGATCCTGGCAAGGACTCGTGCCAGATTTTAAGTACTGTGTTTGGTATCAGCAAAGGCTATGGTCTCATTTTGCCAGGCACACTGCAGATATTGAGTGCAGTATAGGAGCAGGACCAGAGCAGTCCCATCCTGTTAAAGTCAACTTGGTGATCTTCCTAAGGAGACCTTGTTTGTTATAATGGGAGCCTGGAAGGAAATGGTGCTTCAGCAAGCACTTTTTTTTCCCTGTTCTTATACATGTCAAATGCATTCCTTTCTCATAGTTTTGTGTGCTGTTGATGCCATAGTTCATCAGCCACCAGGAAGACTGTTATCTGCTGCAGACTGTGGATGGATTCCCTTGAGGTTTCGTACCATAGTGTTCGGGATCATTCAACAAAAAATTAAACAAAACATGCTCTGAAAAAGAAACTGTTATAGGAAAATACATTTTTCTTCATGAAATATTGTAACAATGATCAATTTTGAGACAAAGAACACTTTAGACCAATTATCACAATAATTCTAAATTAATTATTGTATCCCAGTCACCACCCAATGTTATTCAGTCAGCAGATGCTGATTTTCAAGCAATACTTTTGGAGAGTTGAAGATTTAGTGCAGGACTACTTTGCAGTCTTAAAACTGCATGTTCAAAACGTAGATTTGTAACACCCACCAAAATGTGTGCAATTCCAAATCACAGAGCAACATTTGTTAGGGATTATGTTCCTCAATGCAGACCAAAGAATAAAAATCTGAGCAAGCCTGACTGTTTCCTAAGAAATGTCTTTAACCAGCTGAAATTCTGTCTCTTTTGGAAAAAGGATGTCATGCTAGCTAGGAGTGGCATTTTGTACCAAGCCATGGCATTATTCATATTAGACAAACAGACATCATACAAGAAGACATACACTCCCTCACACCTGAAACTCCTGTATTGATCTATGGATAGTCAAACTCAGTTAAACTTGAACTACCATGCATCAGACTGTAATTAAATCAAAGGAAGATTTTCCATAGCATATTCCTGTGACCTACCTGTACACTGAGTCTAAGTGTGGCTTTGTATGCAAAAATCTCCTGGAAATTAGTCCTAGATTGCACTTCTCTTTTTCAAGCCTCCAGGTATGTCTTCCTTGTGTTCTGGGGAATTTAACTTGGCAATGCTCAATGATCCTCATTATCTGACTTGAGAAAAGTAATACCTTTTAGTTCAAATCAGTTCACACAGTATTAATGAAAGATTATCTGAAGATTATGTGAATCCAGTTGAAAATCAGGAGAGTTTTGCTTACAATGAATGTGTTCTTTGCCATTTCCTTCTGTAAGAAGGAACCAGTATGTAGTGTGCATAAAAACTTATCTAGGAAAAACTTCTCTTACTGATTTTATAAGTAAAGTCTTTTTGAATTAATGCATACCTCTGCAAAAGAGGTGGACTAAACCTTTCTAATTCATTTTTGAACAGTGACGTATCATTTTTAATCACAGTAATTACATATTTTTTAAACATGCTCATAATGCATAAAGTAACCAAAATGAAGGTGCACAACCAGAACAAGTGTTTGGCATCTTAATGGCCATTTCAGGACTATCCAGAGCTTCACTTCTTTCTCCAGACATTGTGGTTTACTGTGTAACTCCTCTCATGCTGGGAACTTTATGACCATGCTGCCTAGAGGAAGGGTGGCCCCTGGGAAATCCTACAAAAGGAATGAGTCACTTGTGCCTACTCCCAAGACACTAGTTAGTCACAGTAGGGTTAAAATCTACTTGACCTGTTCAGTGCTGCTGTGCCCACTCATCTGGCATCAGGATGAGCTTCGAGCTTTGTGCCCTCAGTCAGTAGTTGAGTTGAATAGTGATGGGCATTTGCCATGTCCACTCTGTGCACTCGTGTGGTGCTGTGAAGCTCTATGGAAATGCTGTCATGCCTTTGAGGGCAACAGTCAAGGACTTTCTTCCTTGGCTTCCTCTTATTCCATGCTTTCTATCAAGCATCGAAGTGGTAGCTCACAACATAACACATGAGGCATCACCTAACGAAAAAGGAGCTGGAGAGCAGCTCTACAGAGAAGACCTGGAAGTGCTGGTGGACGACAAGTTGAGTATGAGCCAGCAATGCTGTCCTTGGGTGCATTAGGAAGACTGTTGCCAGCAGGTCGAGGGAGGTGATCCTGCCCCTCTACTCAGCCCTGGGGAGGCCTCATCGCAAGTCCTGTGTCCAGTTCTGGGCTCCCCAGTATGAGAGAGATATGGAGCTACTGGAAAGAGTCCAACACAAGGCTATGAAGATGATCAGAGGGCTGGAGCATCTGCCCTATAAAGAACAGCTGAGAGAGCTGGGTCTCTTCAGCCTGGGGAAGAGAAGCCTGAGGGAGGATCTTATCAATGTGTACAAGTACCTGATGGGAGGATGTCAAGGGGTCAGAGACACTCTTTTCAGTTGTCCCATGTGACAGGACAAGAGGCAATGGGCAGAAATTGAAGCACAGGAAGCTCTGCCTGAACGTGAGGGGGAATTTATTCACTGTGAGAGTGAAAGAGCACTGGACCAGGTTGCCCAGAGAGGTTGTGGGGTCTCCTTCTCTGGAGATCCTCAAGGCCCGCCTGGCTGCAACCCTGTCTAACATGCTCTAGGTGACCTACTTGAGCAGGGAGGTTGGAGGTTGGACTAGATGATCTCCAGAGGTCCCTTCCAACCTTACCGATTCTATGATTCTAATAAATGGAGAGTTCTCGCAGTCTGAAGCTGTTCTTTTGGCAAGATTTGATCACTAGCTTCACAGTCACTTGGCTGCAAGTGCTCAACGGCTGACAGAAACACTTATAGACTGATGCCTCAGCACATGTGCAAGAGTTCAAAGAGTATCACAAAGCTTCCCAGCTGCAGCAAAAGAGGAGCATCAGACTGCCTGCACAGAAGATAGTGAGAGAGGCACAACAGTCATTGTATATTGCACTCTAATGGACTTTTCACTAACTTTAAGGGGCCTTAATCAGGTCTTAATTTCTAAGCTTGAGATCCCAAGGTCATACTTTTTAGCTTGTGTGTAATAAAGAAAGGACATCTCCCCATCTCCCTCTGAATATTTATTGAGAAGAAATGAAGCTGCTTTTATTTACAGCAATGTTCTGCGTGGGTTTCTGACCTCCTCCAGTGCAGGCAGGATTGAAAAGGCCAGATGTGCAAGCACTCAGAAGATGGTCTTGGTGGGCCAGTTTGGTGCTACAGAGAGGCCATTTCAGAGCAGGGCAAGCAAGGTGTAGGCCTGGCTGTAGTCAAGGCAGCTACACTAGGCTTGGCCAAACTCCCCCAAACCACTGCTCCCATCCATGAGCACAGTACTCCTTGGGCCAGAACATTTACTTTCGAACTGCCAAGTGCTTTGACCTCTCAAGGTCAAATGCTGCTTCTCTTCACATGCCTGGCCAACTCCAGATCCTTTAGGATCCATCACTGCCAATTCTCTATTGGCTATGGCCAGGCTCATTTATTTCAGCTGATTCCTTTACTGCTGCCTGCACTATCTCCTTCCTTGCCATGTGAGACTTATAAACCATGCCACTGGCTGCAGTAGTAGCTACTATAATATCCAACATCAACTGTGGCTACATGTGCCTGTCCCCCAGCACTGGTGTCTGGATCAGGTAGTGCCAGCATGGAGGCACAAGAGTGTTTCCCACACTGACTAGCCATCACTAAAGGCTGTGCATTGGCATAGAGAGGTACTACTGCAACAAAGAGAATAGCAGCTTGCAGCTGTTTGAATACCAGTTGTGCAGAAGAGATCGCATAATTTTGTGCTTATGACACAAAATTACAGTGGGTGGCAGATAAGTATGGCTTTCGTACAGGGTGCTGTATTGGTGGCACCTTTGCTTTGGAGGGCAAAGCTTGAAGGTTAGGAACCTTATCCATTTCCTTAGCAAATGAGTGTGGGATTCCCTCTTTCATAACAGAGCCATGGCCAGACACAACATCACTTGGCAAAGAAATTGCAATGAAGTGCACTTGCTAGAAATGTTGATATATTCTTTCTGAAAAATATACTGAAGACATATGGTCACTGTGTGACATATGATAATTAACTAGAAGTGGGCGGATCAGAGGGGGTGAATGAAAGGTTTGACAGAGATTTATAGCTACCTATATTCTGTAAAACCTATGTGGAGAATGTGACATCCAGGGTGAACCAGTGCTTTTGAAATACAGAACATCTAAGCTTCAGAAAAGCTTGGAATAACATGATTATAGTTGTTCCAGGGTAATCTCTTCTCATGCCAAGTGCATGGTGACATCCTCAAAGACTGAGAACTCATCCCAGCTCCATCCTGAGGAGTGTGGCACAGAGGTGTCTGCAGGGCTCCCAGATTCTTTCCTAGCTGCAGTGTCCTGTTGGTGGGAATAGCTCTGATGTATGCTAGGACACGGAAGGCAATTGCACGGGTGGATAGAAGTGTCAGAAGTAGAGATTTTTTCCTGTTTTTGAATCACACTTCAAGTCCTCCTAAAAGCCAAGATGTTTGCATATATATATTGCATAATTATACATATATTTTAATCAAATCTTATCTTAAACAGGGATGTCACCACAATGGGATACACAAAAGAACAAATTTCACAGGAACCTGATGTATCTATTGAAATATAATGGGGCAATTCTCCCAGATTAAAGCCCCTAAACCTCACAAGGCCCTTTGAAACTCTACACTTTGTTGTTCTGGTTAAATTTGTCACTGCAGAAGTCTGATCCTCACAGGCTTTTCTTTTCTCTATTAAGAAAGATTTTTTCCAATGACTGGAACAGTGTTATCGTGTGCCAGGTCATTTCTGACAGTCACCAACTAAAAACTGCAGCCTTGAACAATTATGTCTGAACAATCACCCCACCAGTATGGGCTATTCCTGTGGATGTGGGTTCCTGAACTGGGTCCCAAACCTGTAACCAGGGCTATAGAAGTTAGATTTTGCTCCAATGTTCCCAGCCATGGGGATTTTGCCTTATTAACTGATGTTTTGCTTAATGTCCCTACCCCCAGAGCTGTAAGAATATGAAAATCTTCCTGCTTTTATTAGAAAATAAAGGAAATTTTCTAGTTTTTCCAGAAGAGCTTAGAAATGTGACCCTAAATAGTACAGAAAACAAAAGGTTACTAAAACCCCCATATCTATTGTATTTAAGCCAACGATGATTTTTTTTGAGACCTGACTCATGATTTTTGAATGCCTGAGGGAAATTGTAGAGTATTTTCAAAAAATACAACTATTTTTCAGTGTCTGAGTTTGATTTTTTATGTTCCTAGTCTCACAGTGTTGCCTAATTTAGGCATTTTTGTTTTCCTGAATGTTCTGAACACTGTAGCACTGTAATGCATTTCTGACATTCCAAAAGTAACCCCCCAGGAACCTCTGTCATGCATCTGGTGTTAGAGGTGCCTTAACAAATGTCCTACAGCACGTTTACAGTTCCAAAATCATGCTTGTCCACAAAAAAGTTATTGCTAGATAAATCACTTTTGGCAGTTTCTGTGATGAGACTTTGTTTAGGAAGCAAATTCCATCAATGATAGAAGGAGTACTTCTTTTTCCAGTGTCTGAAAGCATAGACACGACTGTTGTGAAGTACTCGTGTGTCTCTTGACCCTGTGCCTTGTGCCAAGGAAATGGATAAGGTTCCTCACCTTCAAACTTTGCCCTCCAAAGCAAAGGCTTGTCCCATGTACCTTACAAAAACATGTGACCTTACAAACACAATCAATTTCTCCTTTCTCTTGGCCAACATATATGTAGAGAAAATTCTCTCATCTTCCCAGGAGCATGTTCTCTTCAACAGTCATCCACACTGAGATGGCTCTTGGAAGAAAAAAGTCTCCCCAGCCATCTGAGCCCCGACAATGTTGGTGGGTGCTGTTGCTTGCAATCTCTAGAAGGGAGGATGTGCTGCTTTTCCCTGCCAATAGGAGGCCAAGTAGAGAGCTACAAGTTGGATGGAGAGAATATATTGCCTCCATCCAAGTGTGACACCAGGAATTATTGTGCTATGGCTCCAGGCTAACAAAGATAGTCAGCAGTATTTGGGAGGGGTTTGCTAGGAGAAGCAGCATGGCATGGGACAAGCATTGCATGGCCATTTGCGAGCTGGCAGTGGACATAACGGCCCCCAAAGTGAGGGGTAGGCTGGAAAGTAGAAAACTGTAGACAGTTGCCTGATAATTCTGTGTCTCAGCAGGGTGTAGAATGGAAAGTGACAGTCATTTGTGAAACACTGTCCAGACTCTTCCTGCCAGTGTGAAAAGCTTTCTGGCATGAATGGCGAGACAAGCTCTGTGGTCCATTCATGCAGGGGAAAAGCCTAGCTCTTGGACAGCCCCAAAGACGTTTTTGCTTAGGCTCAAATATTAGGCTGTCCTTGCTACAAAGGGGTTCCTTGGTTGTAGTTGGACATTGTAGCCACATAAATACCTGTAGATTGCACAGTAATAGGAAACACTTTCCATTCTGGAAACTCAAAGTCCATACAATTTGGTTGATTACATGCTCTTTGCTATAGTTTTGTTCTATGTCAAAAAACCCTCAGCAGTGCTGGTTCAAGGTTTAGAATGAGCCATTCTCAGCAGGCAGGTTGACCACCTTATTTGGAGGACAGGGGAATTTAACAGAGTGGATGTGAGCTGCTCCATACCTGTTTGCTTCAGTGGCCAAGACCAATCATGTTTTCTATCATAGCTGGAGACTACATTGGTTCTCTTATCTTCTTTTAGGCAGCTCTGGCTTGGTAAAGAGAAGACACATTTTGCCTCATGCATGGGTCTATCTTATTTTAAGAGACTGAGCGTTTTAACAGAAGCTTCAGAATACAGAATCTGGCTCCTGGTATAGTCTACTTATCACAGACAGATAGATCTGCTAAAGTTTAGATTCTACATAGTCTCTTTGACACAAGTCTTTACAAAAGCTTCATTTCAAATGTCTCCATAGGCTAGAAGTCTTCTTTCTTACCTGGAGATAAGCCACAGAAGAGTGCAGTGATACACAAAACATAGCAAGCTGCATAGAGAGTCTCTGATATGCAAACAAGACAGATAGCTGAAGTGTCAATGATGCTAATCAAACACGAAGAACAAACTAGTTCTTCAGCTAGTATAAACAGGCATAGCTCCACTGTTTCCCAGGGAATACTGACATTTTACACCGGCTGTAAAAACTGGCTGCAGACATTTTGTGGAAATTCAAGTCCATTCTACTTTTTCTCACTTGTATCCCCAACAGTCTTGTTAGCAGCGGTAGGAATTTGACCACTGTTGGCCACTCTTGTCATGAAGATGGGCTTTTCTCTGCCCAAACGGAGAAACATATGTTTGCATGTCCCTCGTAGACCGTCTCATAGGGCCCCAAATGGCAGCATAAGATTCAGAGATTTGGCTTCCTATGGTCCTTCCTCTGGAATATGGCAGGGATGACCCTGGGCTGCAGCTAGTGGCCACCCTCCTGGTGACTTGGACTGAGCCCCCTTGATGCTCCATGTTGGTCATAGCCACCTGGGCCCCTGGCTGGCACAGCTACATCATCCCCTGGGGAGCTCTGCAGCCTCTCCAAGCAAGGGGGAGATGGGATTTCAGGCCAGCACATCTGACCTATGTGCTGGAGGATGCAGAAACTAACAGCCCGCTCTAGGAGATCCCCCGCCTGCTTCAGATACACATGCATACACTCATCACTCAGCAGCTGTGGTGCATTAAATGTGGAGGTGGGGAAGGAGAAATCCAGGCCTAGTGCAAGTTTGTTACAGTCAGAGGAGACACCTCAGAGATTAAGTTGGCCCAGTGCATTTTTTATTCATCCAGACACTATGGAGCTGTCACTGATACTTACAGAAGAAAGGCAAATATTATGAAAAGGCTCCAGCAAAATGCTTGCAGTAGAAGCACTGATGTTTACAATCAGTTGATTGCAAGCTGTTTTGAGGACTGGAGCTTAGTGCTGCTTGCCAGCTGTGATTGCTGAGACAGGGTGGAGCCTCTGCTGTCACCGCAGAGACATTCGACTATCTTACCACTCCTTGAGAACATCTGCATTGCTTAACCGGAGTGGGATGGCATGGATTTCAGTAACCCGGCCTCCTCTCCTGGAGACCACCCACTGCAGCAAGGCTGCCCCAGGTAGGGGCAGGAGGTCCCGGATGGAGAGGTGCTGAAGTGATGCTCAGAAACTCGCTCTCCAAAGCAGGAAGGACAGAAGATGTGAAGGGGAGAAAGGATCCTTGCTCACGTAAACACCCCTCTCCAGCTCTTGCTCTGAGGACAGTGTGGGAAGGCACGTGTAAGTATGAGAAGTAATTTGCCCTCATGCAGTAGCTGCCATAGCTCTTGAGAGGGACTCAGGGGCAGGTTTCTGTGTCATCTGCTTTTCCATAGGGCTATCTAGTGTAGCATTTGTGCTGTACTACTTTTAAGCCAAAATATTTTGCTTTATGTATTAATTTTTGGAGCATAAAACAAATTCTGTCCCCTGCCATTCCCTTCCCAAATATGGATGTTAAATGGCAAAACAGCCACAAGACATTTCCTGTTTAAGTTTTGATGGAGTCCCCTCAACCCCTTGTTGTATCTTCTTACCAACTGTATTGTCGATCCATCATTAGTTAATAATTTAGAATATATTAAGTATCAGAAGCACATCACGCTGACCAAACACTTGAGACTGTAGGGCCGGGCCCACAACCTGTGTACATTGGCATTGCTTCAAACAGAGTTAATGATGCTGTGATGATAACAGGCAGGGATGGAAGCCTCAGGTCAAGTCCACTGAGGTTAAAAGAACTTGTCCTGGGGCACCGTGGGGGTTTTGGATCAGGCTGTTTACGCTGTAATCAAGACAATGTAATCAAGAATATAGGGCAGGAGAGCATAACATTTCATGTACAGTGACAAGTCTTATCTCTGACACTGTGTGTTTTTATTTGCATAGTTACTTTTTGAAAGACATGAAAATGGGCTGCCAGAACATATAGCAGGAAATTCCCAACCTTCATTTTAATTCAAACAAGCTGTTTGTCTCTGTAAGGTGTTTCCTTGCCCTTAAATTATATTCCTTTACTAGACATCACCCCATTTGTTCTCCTCGATGCCCAATGAAGTGAAAAAATAGTCACAATCATTTTATTGTTGAAGGTATTGCACCCATGCCATTTCCTTAGGTGGAAGGAAGTTATGCTAATATCTAGTCTTCTTCCCTAATCTTGTTAGGTGTGTGCCGAATGACTTCCCTCCCCCTCTTTCATAGTGTCACAGGGGCTCCTGGGCTCCTCCTCTTTGAACACAGCACCTTTTGCAGGGCTTTAAAAGCTGAGGGCTGTGTACAAGTATAGCTGTTGTGCTAGTGGACAGAAACCCTCTGTGCAAACTCTTGCTCAGCTGGTACAGGAAGCAGTACCACAACTACAGTGACCTCCATAGCTGGCATAGAAGCCCAGAAGTGGTGTATTCCCACTGTCTACAAGGAGCTGTGCATTGCTAAGGATGTTTTCCTGAGACCTGGGTCTTTGGTTCTGCTCTTGTTTCTTGTCTCAGGTCAAAATCTTTTAAGTGGACATCGCTATTGTAGCATATGCTGCTAAAGGTGCTGGAATGTGTCTTTCAGCTAAAGCCATCATTAGACAAAGAGGATGTATCTACACATAATGCCATGTTAACTGTGGTGTCTCTGAATTATAATAACAGTATTTAAATGACAACTAAGGATAACACTGTAGACACTGGGATGGTCCAAATTACTACAGGCAAAGGTGCCACATTGAGTGAAGTTCACACCAGGACCTGATCTCTGCAGTTCAAGCCTCTCTCCCACAGAAATGGTTGGGATGTCACCACGGATTATGGCTTCAAATGAGCAGCAGGTGAACTCTTAAGAAATAAAGATCACAGGCAATGTTCTGCTCTCAGTTACACTCCATTGACGTCAGTGGGGTTGCCTGGGGTTAACACAAAGCAGAATTTAGTGCCTAGTTTTTAATGCATATAGCTAAAGACTCCCAAAACATTTTTTGAGAATGCTGCATATTGTACATTGCCTAAAAATGCCCCCAGTTACTCCTGGGCTATACATGCTGCCAAACCCTGCTTCCTGAAATAGCAACAGAAAAAGATGGCTTTCCAGAAAATGTGTGAAGAGCTGTTTAGCATGCTGCAGCATGTTGCACACAGTGCAATGAAATGAAAAGAGACAGGATGCTTTTGGGACATATGTGTTGCACACCTCCTGCAACCAGTGGTGGCAACCTGCCATTGCCTGGCAGACCAAGGCAGCTCCATTTCAGGTGTCCTGTTCCACTGGCAGATAAACTATTGCATAGGTGCAGATGCTTCTGAAACTTAGATGTTTCCTCATATCATACCTGTATGTACTAACACCTTCTCTAGATCCCATTTGGCTCCAGAAAGGGGATGTCATGTTTCAGAGAAGCCATAGTCATGGGTGGAAAAGATATTTACAGGCCCCTGAATACAAAGCACTTAGGAAAACTAATGTTTACGCTACACTCAGGACCACAAGCCTCAAATGGCAGCCAATTGTGCTAGAGGCTGTAAATTTGAAATCAGATTTGTTATTTATTCATGACCCATCTATAAATTCCTGCTTCGAAGTTTAGGCTCCTAAGTATTTAAAAAACCAAGCAATAACAACCAATAATAGCAGCTAAAAAGTTAAAACCAAACATTTTTCAATCTGACATATGAGGCAGTACATAAAATTATTCTTTTGCTGTTCCTTGGCTTTAGTTTTGATTATTTTAAGGAGGTGCTGTTAATAATTAAAATGTGACTCTTAAGAGTTCTGGTAAGAGACAATCATTTTATTTCCTGATGCCTGTATTCATTCAATAGCATCTAATATTATCATCTGATCAAGCTGAGGTTGACTTTGCTTCTTGGTGCTAATGAGACTTTACAGGCTGCTGTATTCTGGGATGTACATAGATAACATAATGTATCCTTAAAGCATTCCAGGCCCTAAAGTACCTCCTGATAGTCTATAAGGTGTTATGCCTTCATCGTCCTTCAGATCCCATTGACTTGTAGGTAGGCACTTAATAACAAGTCTAAAATGACCCTTGAAACTAAGCACTGTTTTTCCCAGACAAGATGGCAAAACTGAGTTAAATTTAAGCACCTAATATTGAGCAGCCTGGCACGTGTCAGCCATGAATTCCAGGATGGAGCAAGAAGCAGGAAACAGATTGCATATGTTCTTGCATTTTGAGCCCAAGGGCTTCCTGATGTACAATGGTCAGTTTTATTGCAGTTTTCAATCTGATTTCAGAAAAACTTTATTAGTTTTTTATAATGGGCAAGGCAAAACACTCTGCACTTAACTTTACCGGAGTCCACGGAGCTGGTCTCTTTTGTATGTGCCTCGTTGCCAGAAAATGTGTATCAAATTCCTCCATTCGCTCGATCCCGTCTCTCCCTTTAAAACTGAAGGTACAAGGTTCAGCTCCCCCAGGGCTTTTACATGGGCTTTGCTAACTCTTTTTAAATGTGGATCTCATTTCTCACTTGTCAGGTTGTGGTGCTAGGTGATGAAGAACAGGTTTTGTAAGTCAGTGGGCACTGTGACCCTGTAGCTCTTGCTCTTCTTATGGCTTTCACAGCCTGAAAGACTGAAATCAGAGACGGGGGAACGATGAGTGTACTTGCCTGTGGTATCCCTGCTTGGAGAAGCCAAGACCTCTCCAACTGCCTCTCAGCTCAGCACTGCAACCATGTTACCCTCACCAAGATGAGAGGGTTAGTGAGGTGTTATGGATGTGTTTCCCACACAACTTGAAATGAGTCTCCCAGCCTAGAGAAGGACAGGAAGGAGATGGGGTAATTTAATATATTGCAAAAGTAGAGCATTCAATGAATATTTGCTGTTATGCTGTGGAAATAGAGGACTGTTGTGTCCAGTACAGGGAATGACATTTATTAGGTCCCTTTCCCAGGTAAAGGCCAGGAACCTGCATAAAATTTGGCAGAAAAGGCTTTTCCACATTAACTTGTGTATCATCTGGATGTGTTGTGGGGGAGAGACAAAGGTAATAATATGGCAGGAGATCCTCCGCTAGATGATAACTAGAAAGCTAGAGATGGGGGCTCTCTTTTGCCCAAAATGACTTTGGTGTTGACATGTCTCTCCTCCAGCAAGGCTATGTTCCCATAGGTGGAGACCTCTTTCCCTGCATGGAGGGATGGAGGAGACAGAGGTACAGTACTGTGTGAGGTGCACAGGGATGACAAGGAGAAGAAGGGGACACCAAGTATGCACTTCATCTGTGTATGAGATAGCCCCTGCACTGTATATACCAGTCCAGTTAACTAGCTGCCTCACAAAGGACTTTCCTCCTTAATTACAGCATTTGCATTATTTCACTGCAGTAACTAAACTATCTTACACCACATAATTTTGGCCTCCTGCAGATCATAGGAGATCATATTAGGTTGGCTTTGATCTGTATTGGCAGATCTAGCAAGTAAAAAAAAATCCACAAATGTTTATAGTTAAACTAGAGCAATAGAACTGTTCCAAAATACTAATGCAAACCTTAGATTTTCCAGTATTCACAAAATCTCAAGAAAAAAAAAAAGGAAAAGAGTATTTTAGAAATCAGGCTTTAGAGTTCAGAAAATGTTAAAATACTAGGAGAAGGTTAGAGATTAGTCCAGATGGCTGAAAGAAAAGGCCAGGCTAACTGCTCCTAAACCCCTGTAATTGAAGCAGAAAAAGCGTTCTTTGGATGTGGGTCCATGCTCCTTAAAGAAATGTCATGAGAAACTTGAAAGAAATGTCTTTCCTTCCTTTTGACAATTCAAGAAAAACACAAGCACAGAGTACATCACAGCAGCAGAACAGCTTTCTCTGTTGCATGTTTCCGTCTATACAGCATTTGCTATTACTGACACAGGTAATGAGCAATGTGTATGTTATAGGCTGGGCCAGAACTCCTTGGGGCTGGTGGCTGTAACAGTAGCTTTCACTCAGGGTCAGCGTAAAGAAGCAAGGTATGATGTGTAACAAAAGAACTAAAATGCCCTTTATCTCCTCCCCAAACACTGGCACTTGTTACTATACCTTTCCATACTAGTACAACCAGAAGCATGTGCTGCTGCATTTAAGCAGTCATGGGAGCATGTGAAGGTGGGACTGTGAGGAAGAGTCTTCAGCAACGAGTTCCTAATTCACTACTGCGCGCAGACCCAAGTCGTTGCAAGAGTTTCACTGCCAAATATTTAGTGAAGACTCCTGTATCAGAGACCAGATGCTTTGAAGAAGGAAGCATCAAGAGAACACCAAACACAGGCTTAGTGAATGCAGAGAGAATGGTGAGGGAAAGATTATGCAGCGTATGTGCTTCTGGCTTGCACCTTGGCTGCCAGAGGCTTGGAGCTGTGTCCAGGCAGCTACTACTCACTCGCCCTCTGATTCCAGCTGTGCTTAGGGAAACAGAATGGGTGCAGTCATTGTAAATAAAGGTGGCTGCATTAAAAATATCCAGTCCTGCGACACAGTTCTGCTAATTTAACCCACTGTCAGAAGCCTCCAGTTGAGGGGTACTGCCTGAGTTAAAAATTAGTCTAACATCTACAAATGCTCAAAGGTAGAATTTTTAAAAGCACTTGGCATTAGCCAAAGCAGGGGGGAAGTTTCAGAGCACTGCCACAGTGTTTTGTCACATGCTTGAGCACTGCTGAGCAGGAGACTGAACTGCGTATCCTACTTGTAGGTTGCAGTATGGTAGAGTAGCAGAAATACATCCAGTTCATTTATTTCTAAATTAGGCTTTGCTGATTACTTGAAAATCTGTACATGACCAAAGATGTCCCTAACACCTGACCTGTAAGCCAAAAATGAAATGCAGTATTTTCAGAGAACCAAGATTTTTTGTGTTTTTCTACATGAAATGCCTTTACAACAGAGAAAAATCACTTATGTCAGACGTCATCCTGAAGCTCCTCAGGGTGTCTTAGCAGTTGTTTTCCATCTTCATTAACGACTTTACAGCTAACAGCTTTACGTATGTTGGTCTATGTTCCTTATACCTTTGGTTCTCCAGTGACAACCAAGGCTCTGGTGGTCCTATGCTGGAAATATGGTTATGCTTATCCTTGTTGGCCACATCTGTGGCTTTATTGATTGCACTGCAGGAGTGGCAGATGAAAAAAATAAAATCCACAATGGGGAAAATCTTATTTTCAAATACAAATATATCCAGTTATTTACATCAGGGTGAATCGATTATCCATTTTAGAGTTCCAGCCTCAACTAAAAGCAAACATCTGCTTTCAGGAGTTTTCCTCTACATAGTAATACTTACTACATGCACATCAGAAAATAAAACAGTTGTATATTTTGTCACATGCTTTCAGTTTATTACATCTAGTTCTCATGACTAAGTCTAAAAGGGTTGCAAAAAGAGACCAAGAAAAACAAGTTTGTTCATGTTATACACTAATACGTACATGGGACATTTCTCCAGGATCCTCTATTCTTTGCTGGGATTTTTTTTAGGGAACTACAGACAAAAGAGGTTTGAAGAGCTGTGTCTGTACTCCTCTATCATTCTTGCAAGTTTACTACATACTCTTTGTAAGGCTTGATCATTATATATGTGAATAGAGCTGAATAATAATGACCTAGTAATCTTCAGAGATTCTTGCTGCTGGTAGAAAGCAAGTAAAAATAGTCAGTGCGGCCTGTGTTGTGTAAGGCCTCAAACCTGCTCTCAGGAATCAGAGACTGTATCTGTGTTGCAGTCAGAAACGTGACTGCAGTACCAGGGGTAGCACAGCTAAAATGCACTGGGTTTGTGGAGGGCTGCATGTGTGGGCCTTATATTTACTCAAGTAGGTTGCCAGCACTGACATGCACAACACTGCATTAAAATGGACACCTGGGCAGGCTGGATTAGTGCTGATTTGGGTATGTCTATATGAATAGCCTCCACACCTCTCACTGGGACCATTGCCAAAATGTTTGTTCTGTCCTTCTGCAGAGGGAATTCGTTCCCTTGCTGGATGCTTTCCACCAAAAATATCTGGCCCGGTCTGTCTGCACGGATGAAAATCTTGGACTATCTAGAGAGAAAATATCCCAGCTGGTGATGTAGAAGAAAGGCACTTTTCAAAGTATCCAGCTCTCAAATCATGTGATGTTAGAGTCTAAAATTATCAGATTCCAACAGAGCACCTGCAAGAAAAAGGAAAGGAGAGATGTGCAGAGAAAATGTCTAGAATGATCCTGTCTTTCAAACAGCAAAGAACAAATTTTTCCTTATCATGATGGGGAGTTCACAAGCAATACATTAACTGAAAGACACTCATTTAAACTATTCAGCAAATCCTCAATTATTCTGATTTTTTATATGATTAACAATAAATTTGCAGACAATTTGCAAATGCAAAAAATTATAACCAGGTAATAAATACTCCAGCACATCGTGTAGGAGAAATGTATTCCCTGCAATTCCTCACCTCTCTTGCCTAAGTAGATACTGACCTCAGAGATGTATTTGTGCACTGAACTTCTTGCACTGATTTCCCTGGAGCTCTTCACAGTGCAGAGAGCTAAGCTGATGCATAAACCTTTGCAGGAACAAAGCTTCAGATTGCAGCGCCTGCAAGCCAGAAACTGCTTCTCATTATGAGATGTCTAGGCTGCTGGGATCTCATCTTGGCTGAGGCCTGGAGGCATGACTGCAAACAATAACTATAATTAGCTGCAAACTGTATGCATTGCAGCTTTGTTAGGAAAAAACAAATAGCCAACTAACAATTACTTTGAGTAAAAGTCAAAGGAGCTTTTTACTTTTTCAAGCTCAAGATTTTGAACCAAAGAAAAGTCAGTATCCCTAGTATTTCAGTTCCACTGATCTGACCCAATACAGTTGTGTGTTGGACTCATCTCGCTTTGTTATGTCTAGATACGGTATGTTTTCTTTCTGTGATGGGCATAGATGATCACCAGCTTCCCATATATATTTTGTCTACTAGCTGTCTGACATGTTTCTGCAAAACAGAGTAACTCCACGTTGGCCAAACGTATCGTCTCATTTGTGTTCATATTTATAATATAAATCTGTATTCCTTCAATTTAGAGCAGCTTAGCTTACAACAAGACTTAATAAAAATTTTTTAAAAAACATAGGGAATGAGAAGCTGGCAGTTGCTTGGAAATCCTAAAAATGAAAAGGCATTAACATTTAACAGCCATTGCTGTCAGTGTCATTTCTAAATGCTGTAATCAACAAGTAAAAAGGCAAAGAGTCACTCTTGGACTTCTATAAGATAGCACAGTTTTGAAATCTTCATAGCACAGTGTAGTTAAAAAATCAGTGCTACAAGATTCTTTGGTCAGTTCTCTCCATAGAGAGAATTTTACTCTAAAAGACCAAACTTCATTTCTGTGGAACAAGTGAACTCGATGTGACTGAACTTAAACAAAACAAAAGAAATATTTGTAAGTTCAGCCATATGTCAAAATTTCTTTGTTCCCTGGTATAATTATTGTTGTTTTGTTGTTATGTTTTGTTGTTGTTGCTAGCTCCAGAATTCCTGGAACATCCTTAACATATGTTTGATGAGTACTTTAATTCAAGTTCAAGGGGCACTTGCCTATGGGTCCTTGCTCCCAGTCAGTGTTGCATGCCTCCAAAGTATCATGGATAGCATTATGCCATTCCAAACCACTGAGATTCTCACACAGAGCTCTGGCCACCTTCTCTCCATTTGCTCCTCAGAGGAAACACTGCTTAGCTATGTATGTTCACTGCGGAAATAATTGCTAATAGGAAGTTGAAACTGAGAGGTCCAGCAAGTAAAGGAAATTCCAAAGATCTCGAGGTACCTTTCACTGTGATATGTCGTGGCTGCACATTCCCTTTCCTCAAACCATGCCTTTAGTACTCCATGGAGCAAAACTCACACCTGCTATGTCATGTTCCCAGGGCATCACCATCAGTTATAGTCTCCCTAAGGTAATTATTCATCTTTTTTTCTTCTGCTCATGCAAATGTTGTCCTCAGACTAGCCACACCACACTGTTAACACTGATTGTGAATATTTTTCACACAGTCACACAGAGAAAACAGGGACTACAAATGAGTTATCATTTTTTGAAAAAAAAAAGGTGAAATGACATAGATTGCTGTGATAAGAAAGGGCAAGAATCAAGTTAGTTAGATCTTCTCAAGTCTCCTCTAAAGCTTCCTAGAAAATGTGATTTTCAGTCTTTTACTTTAAATAGAGACCTAGTGAATAATAAGATATTTTGGAAGCAATAATGTTGGTATCTAGTATCCCATTTAGTTACAGGAATGCTGTAACCCAATTTAAGATCTCCTGGCTGTTGCTGATATTAAAATTAAATATTTGTTTTCTTCCAGGGTATAGATGTCACTCCCACTGCATCTGCTCACTTTTCCCTTCCACAAAGCTTATAAGATGCCTGTTTCCAGGACCAGATTCTGCTTTTTCAATTTGCAATAGTGATTCTCAATACTGGCAGCCTCCTTGGCAAAGAAGACTACTTTCAGCTCCCAGATGCCAACCTCTCCTCCTCTAGCAAATGTATCTGTTAAGAAAAGAAATGCAATCAGCAGGAGAACAGGTGGTTTATTGCAACCAATCATGAAAGATTATAAGAAGACAGAGGGAGTCTGAGAGACAGAGAGTGAGAACAAAAATGAAAGAGAGAAGGACTAAACTGAAGAAAAATCTGGTGACAAGTTTTTTCACTGCTGTACTTACATTGGGCTGAAATTATGGCCTGCTGATTTTACTATATTGGGTTAGGGTATTGTTTTGGAAAAGCATTTGGCCATTGTATTCCTCACTGCTCGCTTAAAAGGAATTCTAAAGGGATTTGCGTTCTCTTGTTTCATGAGCCCCACGTTTTCACACTGACCTAAGTGGATACACACCAGCTGGTCATGTCCATCACTACAGCCAAGTCTGAGAATTCCTGATTATACTTAGATCCCATAGACCCTGCTCAGACGATAGCACAGGAACTTTTTGTTAACACACCATGGTCTAAAATGAAACAGGCAGCGATCTCCGTACACGTTGCCTGAAGGAGCCGTCTATTTTTCTGGATCAAACATGAAAGACCTCCTGAACATTCCCCTTGTACGTATCTTCACCCTGGCAGCCTTCAGCTTGGCTGAGAAGCTTCCAAAAGGTTTGTTTAAAGAGTTTTCATCTTTCTCTGCTTTTACCACTTGCTAAAGAGATTTTACAAGGGAAAGGCATCTCTGGTAACTGCGGGGTGGGCACTGTTGTGAAAGCTGCAGAAATGTGCTGCTTTCAGCTTCATCTGTCTAGTGATCACTTTATTGTTTTTACAAGGATATCCACGAAAATAATCTCATATTTGTGTCACAGAATAAAGATGGTTTGCACAGGAATAGCATTTAGTCCCATTCTAAAGGACAAAGAAGACCTTAGGTCCAGTCTGTGTGGGATGGACATGTCTCTTGTTAAAGGAATCTTAGAGGATTAAACTACTGAAAGCACAGTGTTGTGGAATCCAAAGATTTATGGTACTCTGCATGTTTATGTGTACTTACAAATGTATAAAGCTTAAGATGAAGTAAATAGCTTTAATGCCTTTATAATAAGAAAATATTCTTCATATCTGTTGTGTAGAACATATAATTATTATGTCTGCTTCCTCTCCGGTAGGCACGCATGTGCACACAAACACACACACCCTTTCTAGCCAATACAAGAACTGATAAAAAATCTGTTCAGAGAAGTGTTCGCAGCATGAAGCGCAGCAGGGTTCTTCTGGATTTGCCATATGGTAACCCTGCTGACAAACAGTTCCATCACATAGCAATTATCATGATGCCAGAAAATGTATAGTGTCAAGAAAAAGAAAAAAAAAAAAAAAAAAACTCATGAAGACCAGTAGTCACCTATGTTAGGCCAACATCGCTGCTATTTCCTTGCTGTGTTATAATAAGAAGTCAGGTTGGCCTCAAAACCGAAAATAAAGATCTCTTCTTTATAAAAAGCTTTAGAAGCTAAATGTCAACTTTTTGCAAAGGCAGTAATAAAAACAGAAAGGAATGGGAATGATTTTTTCCTGGTAGCATTGCACAATGAGGAGATATGAACCCTTCATTGAGACAGTGGCACTGAATATTTCTCAAGCAATTGAAACATCATGTGTGGCTGGATTGGCATGTTTTTGAGAGAGGTTGAATATGCAAATACAAGGAAGTGCTATCCAACAGAGGTTCTATAGTATTAGCAGGAAACACATTTACGAGCAGTTTTTGACTAGAGGAGTTGCAGTATTTCAAAGCATCTGTAACGCTGCAGTGCAGATGAGCTCTACTGTTTGTTTTATTCCCGTGGCTTTCCCCGTTTTAAAATTACAAATCAAAAACCAAAAGCAAAATAATCTGGTACTTTCTGGTGGGCTGAAAGCAGAATAAGAGTTTGGTTTTCTCACAAGATGTGAAAAGCAATTTGGCCCTGTAACTGGCTGTGGGTGATTTTGCTGTATCCAGAAACTATAACAGACATCCAAGGAGAATGGCACCTGAGTGGCTTTACAGATGTGTAAGTTATCTGATTTTTAACATTATTTAAAGCCATAGTGCAACCTAAAGTTGTCAGAGAGCCTGATGCAAGTCGCGTGAAGATCTTGGGCCAGTTATAAACAAAACGGTAAATGTATCAGTGCTTTGTTTTGATTTTATTTTCCCATGTGAAAATCTGGTAGCATAGGCACCATAAGTTTTGATTAACTTCCTGAGAGAACGCTGGCTGATACCAACAGCTGAGCGTTTTTGATGGCTCACTCTAAAGACGCACCTTCGTGGCCATTTTGGGGCTCCCTCGCTGTATTAAAACAAAATGGCAGTATACTGCAGCACTTGCTGTGTTGCATGGTTATACCCCATGTGTTCTGGGGTTGTGTCCTTTTTCTCTCTCACCATAGCAAAAGGAATATCTTCTTGACCTTCTCTGCTCTCCTGGCATTTAATTATAGTACGGGAAAAGATAAGGCTGTAGGAGAATAATTACAGACTGCGTTGCCGTTGCTAACATGATTATTCTTCAAGGGTCCCAGGCTTTCTATGAGTATAGGCTTGATTCTGACCTGAAAGTTATGTGATTGATTTCGGGGATGCTAGACTGGACCCCTGGCAGACAATGTTGCTAAAGATAATTGTGTCATATGTCGAACTTAACTGTTCCAAATGAATATATATATTTACTATATAAACCTGACAGTCCTTATTTGCTCAAATAATAAAATGTTGTCACTATACACCTGGCATACTAGCTTTTAGTACAAATCTAACTTTATTCTTTGTCATAATAGCCATTGTTATTGTGACAACACAGTTATAAAACTGGTTGCTCTAAGTTTAGGTTACTGTATGAATTTACATTTCTCAGGGTTAAAAGAGCACCCTTCAAGGGAGATCAAGGCATGTGGACAACAGCAATAAAAACATCATATATAAAATTAGACCATAAAATGCTATTTCAGTCAGATTAACTTATACCAAAACCTCATAAAATCTGTCATGAAATAATAACAGCCCCTTTGAAGAAGATATGATAACCATTAATGGAGGTTATTCTCCAAAGACAGTTTTTACCAGCAGAGAAATTAGGACTTCACCAGAAACTTCCATTCACTTTGACTGAAGTGGGATTCATCCCAGGTGCAATATGCACAGACAGTACATTCTCTCTAGAAATAAATCAAAGCCTGATACCTTTTAAAACAGTGATCTCAAACAACAATCCTGACACAGACACGTTTAATTAATGCTTGCGTAAAATCCTTCGTCCTATCTTAGCTGTAGTTTTAGGATCTTCTTTTCATGTAAGTATAGTAATTAATAACTATGCAATCTGAACTCATATAACACAGAAATGTTTCATATAATACAGCAACATTATTGATAGACATTTCAAAAGCTTTGGGCCTTTCTCATAAACTTGATAGTTGAGGTTAACAGAGTAAGTCCATTTTTAAATTCCCATGTTCGTTCCAGCTGCACTCCAAAGAGAATCTAGTTTTACTCCCATACAAACTAAAAAAGAATTAAGGTAAATGCCTTATAACTAATCAGTTATTTATGTTGGAATATCTTGTTTTTGCCAATTTTTAGGAAGGAAGGATAAAACTGGTGCTGTTTAGTTTTTGCAAATATTTAAATCTAATTGTACAAAGGAGAGTCAGTAAATATCATACAGGCAGGCTTTTCTATGAAAAAACACAGACTGTATCAGATAATGCTACAGTAATCAAAATATATCCTGTGATAATTTATGATGGATAGGCTTGCTTGCTTTTTTTTTTTTTTTTTTTTTTTTGTATTGTGAAGGAACAGGAAGATTCTTACATCCGTTGCACATTTTCAAGGTGGTGTTTAAGGAACATGCACAGCTGTCAGTGAAATCCAGTCCAGCAAATATTGTATACATGTCCCTCACAGCTATATATTAAAAGTCATTCATATGTCTTTGGCTGCAATGGCTGTAATGCATACTATGTGCATAGAAAGTGATTCACTAGGAGTACCCTTTGATCCCTTCCATCCATGCTTCAGTACTTTACCAATGTGATGGAAAATGTGTTTCTTAAGATAAAATCAAATCAAATAATGTATTATGACAAGTCTGTAATAATGAGCAAAAGGTACAGTTATTAGAGTTTTAACTGTGGTGTTATTGGGTTAGAGAAGATGAAGAAAAGAGCATGTGCATTAGTCAGGCTATGAATATAGGTGACCTGAGGGGTTTTTACAAGCTTCCCTTTGAAGAAGATAGTGTTATATTTTAGTTCCCTCCCCCAAAAATTGTGATAAAGAAGCCCAAAGTTCATGCCTTGCGCACTAACAGCAAGGCACTATGCCCACCCCCGGGATCAGGGGAGGACCCCTTCACTTTTGTGCACTGTTTCTTGCAATACCAGCTCAGGCCTAACAGCCACAGCTTTGGCTGTGCCTTCACAGTGTGGCCGTTCATCTGATGTAGAGAGAAGGGTTAGAAACAAGGGATATGCTCAGGTGGTTTGAACCACTCTGCACTTGGGCCATTCTTTTGTATTCTTCAGAAAGCACCAGGGAAAACGCAAAAAGTAGGAAAAGAAAACAACAGTGGGCTGCAGCAAGCAAACCCTGAGTGATCTCAGTTAAAGTGGATGCATGGAGGATGCATAAAGTGCATCTACACTGTGGAGAAGGCCATGGAGTGACTGTGCAGGGATGGATCTGGTCTTCATTTGGCCTGCCCCTGCCAGGAGCTTGGCACCATCAGCATCTTTTGTCCAGAAGGCAGCTGGAGGTTTTGGACATTTTCTTCTCCTCTGTGCAGCTCCCTTTATCAGCACTCCTCTGGAAACGGTGGATGCACTGGTGGAGGACGTCGCCAAGTTCGTGTGTGTCGTGGAGTCATATCCAGAACCAGAGATTACGTGGACACGCAACAGCATTCCCATCAGGTAAGGAGCAGCTCTGCCCTGTGGCATGCAGGCAGCCACTGTGTGATGGCTGTTAGGCTCTCCTTCCAAAAAATCCATATTTTTCTTCATGGCAGAGGCAGCATCTGGAAAAATCAGAACTGGTTTAGGGCTGGAGGGACAAGTGGCTGTAATTTTTAGAGAACCTCTATTTTTTAAGGAGCTATAAAAGCTCCCTGGGGACAGTGCAGACATATGGTTGGTGGTAACAGAAACAGAAAACTGTTGCTAATACACAGGGCAAGTAGTCTAACCTCTGGCTCTGCTACATGCTTCCTTAAAAGAACATGGAAAGCCATTTTCTTGGCAACATGGGCTTGTTTTGAATATATATGAGTAGGCAACAACAGTATGTGGCACTGAATTTTCTCTGAGTCTCAGTTTTGGGTATGTTAAAAGTAGCTGTCTTTCACAACTTCACACACTTGAGCCTGGAGAGAGTCAGTTTCTGTTGTAAGCTATGCAAGGAATTTGCTTTCTGGCCTCAAATGGCGCAGTTCCCTTTGTTCCTCAGTTTACTCTTTTACAAAGCAGGATAATGTTATATAATAATTAAAGGAAGCATTGCCAGACTTGCTGCCTGAGTGTTTGCAATGCACTTGGAAACTTCTACATGGAAGAGCTCCTATCACACAAAAACATTACTGTTCACTTCTGGATTTAACAGGGAGAAACTAGCTTTTTTGTGTAGTGCATTCTCAAATATCAGTCACTCTAAAGAGTAATACCTTGCAAGTATATTCTGGAAGTTGCTACTATTTTTCGAGCTGCACCGATGTAAAGTAATCTAGATCCAATATCTTAACTTTGAAATCACTTTGCATCTGCCGAATGGCTTTATCCCTTCTTGATCTCTATTTGTGATTCTCTCTGTAATGGAAATTTACAGAATAATATTTGTGCATTACATTTAAGGCTGGTTCTTGGTGGGAGATTTCTGTTTGAGGCAGGTGCAGATGGTCTCCCAAAGCAAGCTGGGGTTGGGTGTCCAAACTGCCCGTGAACTGTGGGCTCTGCAAACTCTAAATAAGTAGGCAATAGAAAGAGATCTTGTTGCTGGGAAGGCCATTTTAGAATAAAACAGTTGTTTATACATATGCATGCTTGCCTTTAGAAATCTTATTTCATTGCCTGCAACAGAAGACCAGCAAAACCTCAATCTTAATTCTCTGACAGGACTTCCTATGAAATGGAGGCCTAAATTTCCAAATCAGGTTACCTTTCTCCTAATTACTTCCTCCTAAGTGACACTAAGCCCGAAAATAAAAGCTAGCTGAGGAAGCATGTAGGGTAGCATGTAGCTGAGGAAGCGTTCACATAGGGGTTGCATGCTTTTCTCTTCCCACAGACTTTAAAAAGCCACTCTCCTTCTCTAAAATCATATGGAAAACAGATCCTTTTTGGTCCCAATTTCCATTTTAAAAAGCCCATCACCGTTTTCTAAAAGGAATTCCATTCTCTTTTAGACATACTGCCTTTTTCACAACATCAACCAAAAGAGAAAATACTAGTCCAAAAAGCTTTTCTTGTGAGGCTAGAGATCTTGACTGCTTTTTTCCTTTCCTGGGACTTCTGAGGCAGCAATAGTAGCAGAAGCTAAATTGCTTTTCCAAAGCTGTGTTGACATTAACAGTCAATGCTGCTGGACACAAAAATTTGGACTAAAGGCAGGGAAATAGATAAGCTGAAACTATTTCAGTTACTTTCCAAGAGCTTGGATGAAAGTATTTGCACAATGGAAAAGGATCAAAACAGTGGACATTTTTTTCTAAAAAAAGTATAAATATATTTGTGTGTGTGTGTGTGTGTGCGTGTGTGTGTGAGAGAGAGGCAAACTTCAAAGAGACTAGTTATTGCAAGCAATAAATAACAGTTATTTTATTTATGAATTTTTCTTTTCTTGCCAAGGTTCAGGCACCCTGAATGGATGACTAACCTTTGAAGCAAAACAATCTGTAAACATTCAGCTTCAGTGAAAGTAGTGTCAGGATACAGGCTATGGTCAGCATTATTTTTCTGGAAGCACCTTTCCATGTTCTTTTTGGTCTTGAAATTTGTGAAAAATATGCTATGGTTAATAGCATATAACAGTTAACTGTAGTAAAATCACTTGCTCCATCATTTTGAACTGCAAACTAGCTAAACTAATGGGAGGCTACAAACCTCTATAATAAAGTTGTTCAGTTATTTTGTGCCAAATATAGATCACTACATGCAGGAAAATCTGCCCAATATTCCAAGGATTTCTCTTGCCTATGTGGGAGATTAGACCTCTTAGTCAGGACATAGGCTCTTCTGGATAAGTTTTCCTCTGGAAAAAAAAAAAGAAAAAAAAGAAAAAAAAAAAAAAAAAAAAAGAGACCACGCATTTTACACAACAGTTGATAGTTATACTCTTCCTAGGTTAAAAAGAGGAAGGGAAATACAATCCTTTAACACTAAAGCCTGGATGAGGTACTTTTGTAAGGAAATTTGAGCCTATAACACCTTAGAGGCCATATTCAGATTACTCAGTACAATTTTTAACAATAAAAGACCAAAAAATGCGTATTTAGACATCGCGTATTTGCAACAACTTGGGAGACGATCCTCTTATCAGATCTATTTAACTAATGTTCGTCAGAATCAAAGGCCAATTGCATGAACATGCTTCTGGAAGGTATCAAAAAAGGTGCAAAAGTCAAACACTAATGAATTTATGAAATGTTATGCAAATCTTGTTCCACTAAACTGATAGGATGTTTCGCCATGGTTTTCCAGAGTAAATCCTGCTTTCATTGTTGTAGCTACACTTTTATCTTCTATAGTTCCAAACAAATAAACAAAAACACTTCTAGATGCAGACACATAAGAATGCTTGGCTTTTGACAGCTTTATTTTTTTCATAATAAGAAAAAAATATTTCCAGAAAGTTATTCATTAAGGGAAAAAACATTTTTTATCTCAAGAAGGCTTTTTAAAAATGTTTCAGCAGTTCCTGTTTCTAAGTAGACAGTCCTTTCTTTGCACTGAATAATTATACCTAACATAGGAACCAGCTGGATTAAGATGACTTGTGCTCATGCCTGCATCTTGCAGACAGGAACCCAAGATACTACTGTGAGACATATTCTATCAATACCGGATTGGGGGCAGAAGTGCTGCCACACCAGTGGGAATTACGAATTGCATGATTTAGTAAAAAACAGAACAAATCATAAAGCTCACCTTGACACTTTCAATGCCTTTCCCTACCTTTACAGGTTGAAAATAAAAATGATTAAGTTGTCCTTGCTAGTGCCATCGGCAGTTTGCAAATACACATGCAATTCCCTCTGTCTGTTCCCTACCTTCCCTTCATCTCCTAAGAAGTGCTGTGCTGTGCCTTGCAGGCTGTTTGACACCAGGTACAGCATACAGAGGAACGGGCAGCTCCTGACCATTTTGAGCGTGGAGGACAGCGATGATGGGGTGTATTGCTGCACCGCGGACAATGGGGTTGGAGTGGCTGCACAGAGCTGTGGAGCTCTGCAAGTAAAAATGCGTAAGTGCAAAAACAAAGAAGCTCAGCTGCATGCGGGACAAAAGCGTCATTCTCCTCAGAACTGCCTAATTGTTCCTCGTCTACTGGGAGAAAAACAACCACAACCCAGCTTCTGTCTTTCTCTATTTTTGCACGTTTGAGCACACTGAGTTTTGCATTTTCTTCCTTTAATGTGGTCAGTTGGTTTTGTATGTGCCAGGATCTTTGCAGATCTGCCCAGGGGCACGCTTTATGCATAAGACTTGCTTCCAAGCGGCCCAAGCCCCTGCTCCCTCTGTTCTGCTCTGCGATTGGCCTTGCCAGCTTCTCCTTGCAGAACCACAACCTCTGCCCTCTCACAGCATGCCCCACATTGGGGCAGCCTGGGTACAGAGGGGCTCTGTCTGACAGGCAGAGACAGGCGAGATGCTGTGCATGGTCCAGGCCATGTGACTCTACAAGAAAAGCTCAGTATTCAGATCAGTGGCACTGCAATGTGCTAGAAAGGTGCAGCTTTGTGGTTCCTTCACAGTCTTGGTGCTGTGGGCTCCCCCAGAGGTGGAACACTGCCCAGACCCTGCAGAAGAGAAAAGGCTTGTTTTTGTAAGTAGGCAGTGCAGGACACTTCAAAGGCTGGTGCAAAACCTTCATAATAAAGATTTCAGTTTTATATGCCTGAGAAGAAGTCAAACAGGTAGGAATCTCTTCCTGGCACCAGGTAAGAATGTAATAAGAAGGGCTTTAGCAAACATTAGAGCACCTACAAAGACAGAGGGAGCCCATGTCCTCTACAGGTCTGGCTTGCAGTGCTGTCTTCAGGTAAGACCTATATTTTATGTAAGATGTCAAGGCCATTAAGACAGCTATGTGCTGGACAAAGTGTCCAAAGCTTACATGTGCATAGCATCTATGTAAGGACTGCCTTCTGTATTAGTGCTGATGCCATATTTTTGTCATATAAGAATTAATCCTTCACAAATTTACTCAGCTATTTGCTTCAAGTCTGTTAGTGTTCAGCTGAAGCTTTGTTTAATTTCTATTTTTAGTTCCTTTGCTGTTCTTGAGCCTGGATATCTTCTGGAGTGGAATTCCACAAGTTAATTATGTAGCGGTCATATAAATTTAAAATACTATGCCTAAGCTATTCTGTTATGGCGCTTTAGGTGATATCTTAACTAAATATGGTCTGACTTGCCCATGATTATTCATTTTGAATAACAAATACTTGTGCTAGAATCACAGGGACTGTTTGTGTGGCAAGAATTAAAAAAAGACCTTTTGAAGAATCTGCTTCGTACAAAACTTTGTAAGTATCACAATTTGATAGATTATCCCTTCATAGCAATACTGTGAAAATCCCATATGAACTTACTGTGTAAATATACTATTTCATTAATCAGATTTATGCCTGAGTGCAATGAAACCAAGCATATGCTATTCACTTTTCTTGAAATAGCATGTCTTGAAAGGTCTGTAACATCAAGGTATAAATGTAGTCTTCCCACTTTTAACACAGGGGCATGGTTCTCACAAATGCTTATATAACGTGGCTAGCTCAGTAAAACTGAATTCGTGTGACTAGTTATTTACATGAACACTTAAACAGTGAGCCTAGACGTATACCTATTACAGCATCTGTGTGTAGGAAGGGTTTTGTTTGTGCCAATGAGCATGATCCTCCAGGTTTGCTAATTCTGCAGCTCCTCCATCACCCCAGCTGTCCACAGGTGCTGGCCAGGAGGTGAACGCTCTTTGAAAGTCACTCTCCTGCTGGTTCAGTAATGTGCAAAGGAGACAAAAGTTCAAATCTCTCAAAACACTAAGATGAAGGTCAGTTCTACTCTCAGCTGTGAGTAAGCTAGACCACATTTCTTTTCAGATGAAATGAATTTAAGTTTGCCCCAAACTGATTTCAAATGAGTTTAATTGTTTTTTTCTTTAAGGACCTTTCTTCTTTTTACTGGCCTTAGTCATAAATCCTTCTCTTAGTGACATCCATTGAGTTTTTACATCCTTCTTACTGAGCTAGAGACAAGCCTAAATTAAAACTGTTTCAAAATCTATTCACTTCAGACCTGAGCTTTTATGCAAGACACTGTTTACGCAATGATGAATGCCAAAACTGGGAATGCAAACATTCTGAAATATTGGAAATACTCTTATCTGGATCTGGATTTTAGCCCATGTCCTAATTTAAATTACTGTCAAACTACACTCCCGAAAATGAATAACCTATGTAACTTAGTTGTTTTTGTATCTGTAAACTGAAACTCTGAAAGCTTTGCTTGAGAAAGATTTTTCTTCCCAAACAGCTCATGACCTAATAAGACCCATCTATCTTTCAGCTACAGAAATGTACAGAAAAAACAACAAGACATTTTGTTGACAAAGGACATTTCGGAATGTATCCTGTTATAGTATTTCTTACCTCCAGTTCAAATTTAATTTTTACCTTTTTAAATTTTAGGACCCAGAATAACCCGACCTCCTATAAATGTGGAAATAATAGAAGGGTTAAAGGCAGTTCTTCCATGTACTACAATGGGGAATCCAAAACCTTCTGTTTCATGGATCAAAGGAGAAACAGTTGTAAAGGTGAGTAGAAAATAAAGTATTGCTCGCTTTGGATATTGTGATAAAATATAAGCATCATTCATACTATTTGTGAATTCTCCTCGCTAGAAAGCAAGCATTTCAGGAATCTAATAGTTTATCTACTAAATGTCAGCATTCATAATAATTCTACCTAAAAATAAAACATTCCTGTGTTTCTGTATCTCGTTTATTTATTACTACTAGATGTGGCCAAATGCTGGCTGCAAAGTGCATTTGTGAGTATTCTCCTAAATAATGTATTTTTAACTTCTTTGCTAAGATCCATGACCTTTTTGAAAATATAATTCACTGATCTACAAAAATAGGGATGAGTGAATATGTTGTGCCAGTGCTGACCAGGAAGAGCTGGCCAAAAGTTCTTCCATCACAGCATAACACAGATCATTTTTATGCATATAAGCCCAATCATTTTAAATGGAAATTTGGTACTGCTTATGTGTAGTCTGTAGAAGATGTTCTTTCCTTCTTGTCTGTTAACTCCATCCCTCCCTTCTTTGGCAGGAAAATGTTCGCATTGCTGTTCTCGATTCAGGGAATTTAAGGATCCACAATGTTCAGAGAGAAGATGCTGGGCAATATCGATGTGTAGCCAAGAACAGTTTGGGCACAGCCTATTCAAAACCTGTTACAGTGGTTGTGGAAGGTGAGTAACCCTTGAACTTTGCTCTGGTTATAGAGGTATAGGTATACCTACCTTACAGGCAGATACTTTCTAGTTAACTTAAATTAACATGAAATATCATTTTAATGTTGGCAAAAGTATCCCAGAGGTAACCCACAAGGCAGGGGAAGAGAAGGGGAAAAAAGCCAAGCGAGAAACAAAAGTTGGTTCACACTCATTCCCTTTGCTGGTTGATGGCAAAAACGACTATCTATGGATAGTCATATTCCACAGCTGCTTTGGCTCTAGTATGAAATTTGTCTGAGAAACGACTCCCAAATATGTACTTAGTCCATTGGCTTTTTCTTCTGATTGATGGTTTCCAAGAGGCCAGCTTGTTTCTTGTTTGAAAGTCTTACCATTACCATAGGTTGTAGCAGATGGCTTGTAGAGGTAGACAAGTATGAAAACTGGTGGCTCTGGAAACTTTTCAGAGAGAAGCATGCTGCAAAGAGTGTGATCAGAGACAGCTGCAGCTCTAAATGGTGCAGCATTTTACAGTATGTGTATGTCCCTTCCCCTTCCGATTTTTCATCTGAATTAGCTGATTGTTCGGCTAAACAGAGCTGTTTTCCCTGAGGACTTAAACATTTTCTGCCCACTAAACTGTACACTGGATTGATTTTGTCTCTGATCTTTACTTACTCAGTGTCCTTCTTTTATTTACACAAAGTATTTGCTCTCTGGTATAAATCACCATCAATTTTGGAGACCTGTGGGCTGTAGGGGAACTTGAATATAGGCATTAAAGCACTCAGTGTTCCTGGCTCCTATGAGGGAAGTTGGGTTAAATGAGGTTTTGCAGAGCAGAAGGGATTATTTTTATTGCTTATTCAGAATAGAATCAGCCGTGCTGTAAAAAGTGGAAAAGGATCTCCATTTGCCGAGTAAGCTTCAGAAGACTAGCACAAGTTACATTTGGTCCGAGAATATCAGAGGTTATTTAGGGTACAATCCCATTTCTAAGAGGACCATTGACTTTCTTCTGGGAGCAGGATCAGGTGTATTAGATCCAACTGCAAATTACTGTAGGTTTGTTGTTTGCCTAAAAAAATGCATTAATTTTTTCATTTTTAAAAAATATTTACATGTACAGACTTCAAGTATGTTAGACATTTCTTAAATAGATTTAAAACAGGAAGGCAGCTATTCCTAATGTAGATTCAGAGCTGCACTTCTCTTGAGCTCAAAGTGAGGAGCCAAACTGAAGATACTTGGATCTGCCTCTGAACAGTCTATGTCCTCGGTTTTGGTTTGGCCCCATTGTTGAGACAGCGGCCAAAGGCTGATCAAGAATTGACTGAGGCAAATTCTCAATGCTATGCATACAAATTCCCCATCACTGCAAAGGGGCTTCAGGCACTGTGATTTTGTTGCTCTGTATCTATCAGACACCTTTAGATTTAGAGTATCTGAAAGTGGGCTGTGATCACACCAAAATTGGGGCTGATTAGATTAATATCTTGTTTTATCCTTGTGTCCAGTTATGCAGTGACTGTTAATTCAAGGAGTGGCGAATTAATCCACAAATATCCTACTTGCAAAGGAGAGCCTGTGTTTGCTCTTTTTAAAACAAGACAGATTAGCTCTTAATTAATCAATGGGAGCTCAATGCTCACATACAGACTTTTTCTTCATGTTCCATTCATGTGTTGTGCGAACAAAGCAATGCTGTTCCCAGGTTCTCTTTGGTTTTTCTTGCAGGGCACCCATATAGCATGTCTCATTTCAGGCTGCCACCCAAACTAAAGTCGTGCATATTTGTTTAACCTTTTGGCTTCCAAAATCCAGAGGTAATAATCCATGCAGTGCATACAGAGCACTTTTGCCTTGTATTTTAGATTAACTCTCATGAGCGTTTAACATACACCCACATATATATATACCTGTTCAAACATGCATGCACACACATATGCACCCCCCGACATACCTCTCAGATGGCGTGGTTCACCCAGGTAATCATAATTTTTAATATTCCGCTCCTATCACTAAGTATCGTTTTAAAATGCCTCCAAGTAAATAATAATCTAAAATGGCATGATGTAAGAAAATGACACTTCAGTCAGCCTTGCCTGAGCATTGTCTGGAATCCTGTGTTCACAAAACTAACAAAAATGTGCTGTTTGTTACTTCTCTGTAGTGACACGGCAACATCTTCCCCTAAATTGTGGTGCTGCCACTCACTGGAGTTACTGCCCTGCATAATGTGGTTTAATATTAAAATAAAATGACTGAGCATGGCTGGTTAACTATGAATATTTAATTTGAGGCAAATGCTTGTTCAAAGCGCAGTGCAAATATTTATGCCTATCTAAATCTAGATCAGGCGGGTCCTGATTTCTGAAAGAGGTTTCTAATTTTCTGTCATAAGCAACCATTTGAATGAATTCTACATTAGTGCTGCGGATAGTTTCAGACATCATTCACAGTATGGATGTATCCAGCTGCTTGAAAGATTGACCTTCTGCCTTTGAATGTAGTAAGACTCTTTAATGCATGAAAGGTCAGGCACATGTTTATATGTCTTGCTGAAACTGAGCCCAGAAACAACAGCAAGCCTCTAACATAATATTCTCTGTGCTGGATCCATTAACTCAAACAACTGATGATATCTTGACCTGAGAATTTGCATCACTGAGGTGCCTTACAGTTTTCATTTAATCTAGTTTTAACAGTCCAGGACAAAACAGATTGAAAATACTATTTTTCTTTGTCTTCCCCCAAATATGTTTTCCTCTGTTCCCATTTAATTTCCTTTACACTTAAAATACTGAACTCTGCTCATTCACTTATTTCTGCAGCAAAATCAGAATAATTTGAGCAACAATTTTATATTAAGATTCTGATGTGGTTCTTATCAAGAAACAGAAAGTAATAGAAAGATTACATAGTGAAAATTAATTTTTCAATACTTTCAGATTTTGTCAGTGAATTAAAAAGAGATAAGTATCCAAAGTAGCTAGTATCCTTTGAGCTTTGCCTCATACAGCACACCCTACCGAAAACCATCACTAACCAGAGCAGCCTATTTCTTTCCCAAGGGTGAATTAAAAGCCCCAAAGTCCGTGTAATGAACTAATAGACTTTAATCAATTAATAAACTTTAATATCCAGAACCAGGTCAGAATTTTAACAGAAAGAATTGAAGAAGCATGTCTTCCTGGACGGTGATTTTTCCACTTCACACCAAATTCAGAGCAAATCCATACAAAATTTGTCAAATAATGGTGAAATGGATTGTCTCCCTAAAAGACCCAGCTCATTAGAGCAGAAACATGACTGCAGCAGATCTGGCTGCTGAGTCTGTAGAAGGAACAAGGTTTTTCTTTGAGAAATGTGCTGAGCCCATGGATACTACTATCCACATCAAAAGCCTCCTCAGTGGCCTGGGCACTATTAAAAGGGTGAGGGAGATATTTTGGCATCCTGCAGCACTGAGCACAGCAGAAGGTGCCCGGACTGATCAGACACTGCGGAGCAGGCGGTGGAGGCTGGAAGGGGACAGAAGCAGCAAGCCTATGCCAAGATTGTCTTGTAAGGGACCATTTTAGATGAGTGGCTGTCATGCCAAAGGAAGCTTGCATACAGTTTTTACTGTTATGGTATGTCCCATCACAATAAAATGATGCTGTGAGAGAAGTGTCATGCAGCAACACCTCTGGTTTAGCTCTCAGGAAAAAGCGGGGCCCACTCTTGCTGACTTCTTTTATCCCCTTTGTCAAATTAATTATAGACCATGTAACTTATGGAAGAAAGGATTAGTAAAAGTACTAGCCTGAGAGAGGAGTAGGGCAGGCAGAAACAAACCTTCTGCATGCAGCTCAGCCCATACGCCCTCTTCTGATTTCTGCTAACCCCCTGCATAGCCCCCTAACACCTGCTTTTTCAGGAGTATGGTGAGCTTTCACCATTCATCTCTGTGTGGGTGGATACTCCATTAGCTATGGAAGGACTGCTAAAATAGGTTGTTTTGCTACCATGTTCAGCACAATCTAAGGACCACAACCAAGAAATACAACATTTCAGTAGATCTTCCAATTTAATCAGAACTTTAATAGGTAGATTAAAGAGGGATGATCAATGTATTTTGCTGATCAAACCAAATAAGCAATGATCAGTTTGCTGATTCCGCTAAAATTAGCATGTTAGAATGATTTCTTGTTACTTGTGTACATCCAGTAATGTCCATAGCATGTAACGCATACATTGAGATAAAGGAACGTGTGGTTATCTTGGCTATTTGTATCTTTTTAATTTCCTGGAGACCAAACATTCCTCACCAGCAATTCAGTATTCCTTCTCTTTCTAAAGCTTTTTGCTAACTAGCAGTTTAATAGCTACATTATCAGTTTTGATAATGGACACATCTGCTAACCCTAGGAGAAAAGAGCATTTATGTACTCAATGAAGCAGTATCTTGCCAAGTGATTGCGCAATATTTGTACACATTTCCTGTTGATAGCTGTATTGATGCTCAAAATTAATCTGGGGCTGAAAGGCTCCTAGATGATTCCAAGATTCAGAACTGTAAGAGAGTATAAGTACATACTTGCTTCCCTGATCTGTATGTCATGCAGCTGTCTGAAAGATGAAGTTTTTTGATGTAGGCTAAGAAGTTTCATCCAGTTTTACTTGAAGCTTATGCTTTTGGAAATTAATTGGAGAGCATCTATTGCCTTCAGTGATAACCACAGTTGCCCTTAAGTATGGAAATCCTCACTGAAGTAAATGAAAATTGAGGGCAGGATATTGTACTTTAGGGTGTGCCAAGAATGCAGTCTTTGGCCCTTATCTAAGCATTTGAAATCCATAGGGTTTTCATGATAGAAAATTTTAGTGAGACATTCATCTGTTCTTTCCTTCATGTATCATGCAGCTCTTTATGTAACACACACTTTAAAACAGGAGGAATTTTCAGATTTCATTGATGTTTGCAGTGACATTGATCCAGGCCACTGATAGGAACAGTTCAGCAAAAACCAGGCAAGCGCTTATCAGTTTCAACTTGTAGGCCAACTGCCTAAAATTGTATGCCTTCTGCATTCCCCAGGACTGCATATGGACATATGCAGTAAGTATGTTCTTTGTAGCCATTTCTACAAGAAGTACGAAGTATTAAAAGGATTAACTAAAAGTTGTGAGCTAAGCTCATGTCTGCTAAGAGGCATGGGGATGTGTGCTCCAAATGTGAGCACATTAATTACTCAAGCACTTTTTTTTTTTTTTTTTTTTTTTTAGTTTTAGTTTGCAAAATAATTGGTTTAATCACTTGTTATCATTTGTAGATGTGGGTAGATGTGGTACCTAGAACAGATATTCAAAAGTATATACAACTCTTCCATTAAATAAGAAGCCTCTACTGCAAAACAGTAGGTAGTGGTGGATTATGTAGTCATATAATTCAAGATCAGATATTTTTTTGAGAGGTGTCCTTTCATTCTTGAAAAAGCAGATACCTGGAAGTCCTTTGTAGTATGAAGTTCCTCTGGTTTGTCTATGGTACTTTCTAACATTACATGCTAGGAAGAAGAGTATAAAAATCCTGAAAGAGACTTTTGCTTTTTTCTGAAGATTGAGAACAACCTGCCTGCTGCACCTTTTTAGGTGTTACACTTATCTAGAGAAACCTCCAATATTTCCAGTTTCCCCAGTAATGCATTTTTAGCTTGACATCCTGAATAAAAGAGAAAGCTACAAACCTGGTCTATAATGGAAAAGGAAGGAGTACAAGGTTGTACTATTGGTTATATACTGAATAATTTAGTGAACCTCCATCTTGTGATTTGCATGAAATTGAGCCTAGTCTCCAGCCTGTGGCACCAGAGAGTTGTGGAATTGTGGTGTATACTGTGTAATAATGTTTAGTTTTGAAGCCATCACTGCACAAACTCATGCTGAGAAATTAGCAATCAGAAGTCTGCAAGGAAACCCCTCAAAACATAATTCAGCCAGGACAAGTGCTGGAAGATCAAGCACATTTAACAGAAAACTAACTCAGTTCTCCAGAATTTTCATAACATTTTTGGATTAAATCCTTTTTGGAGTTTCCAATTGGCTGAATGTGGTTATTGATTGAGGGCTACTTTTCCTTTTTTCAGAGAGTTTCATTCAGTCATCCATCAAAATGTTCCTAGTCTACTTCTTCCTATGCTACTCTGTGACAGCCAAAAAAGCAAACAAATCAAAACAAAACAAGAGTAAAAGCAATGACTTAGATGTTATTTGTTTTTGTGTTCCAATCTTGGTAGACAGAAGTCTTTTCCTGCCCATAGTTTATTGCTTATTATTTAAAATAATATCTGCCACAAGCCACACAAATTTTCCCCTATAAGCCATTTTGAGAATGCCTTGCCCTTAAAAAATAGGAAGGGCTTACTTGGAGAATGATCCATTCAGAGTGAAGGATGTCAGAAGCATATAGGTAGATCTGTCTAAATTTTTTACAGTTTTTTGTTGTTTCTCTACTTCTCTAATTACTGGGGACAGAGAGGACATAGCAGACTGCGAGATAACTGAAGGCAATGCCTTGGCTTTTTAGTTAACACGCTGTGGCCACAATCTGTAAATCATCAGTTTCCTTCAGCTATTTTGAGGTTTTTTTATGTAGTCTTGGGAAAAATTTGTATCACAGATAAGTCAAAAGACATGCAAATCACACAATAATTCAGGTAACAAGAATAAACATCTGTATTAAACCTAACTAATCTGTCAATTCGATTATACTGCATTCCAGAGATGGGCCTTATATCATATGAAAACTGACTCCCAATGTACTATGTTTTCTACACTTTTGTGTCACCATTTCTGTGTTGCAGGATATTCTTTGCATAGACAGAATAGGAAAAGGAGACACTAAGTCACCATCAAGCTAGCATGTCAGCATACTTACACTGACTCCTCCTTCCCTGCCTACAGAACAACTATCAAATGAAATTTCAATGTGTAGCAGTGCAATCCTCTAAAGCAGGATCTTTTGCTGAGATGGAAGTGAGACTACTGCCAAGAAGCAAACTGATAGAGGAGATTTGTGATTTTGTGTTTAAGTGCAGGGCTCTTCCCAAGTGAAATCTGAATACTGAAACAGAGGAAAGGTGTTTGCTTATGTCATGAGCAGAAGCAGGAACTTTAGGAAAGGAATTCCTTTCCTGTCTGTGATGGTGTTGAGGTATGCACACGCAGACCATGCTTTATGACAGAAAATAGAGAATGTTGCAGTTTGTTGTTAGAAGTTGCAAAGGGCTGTGGCAATGGGGAGCGTTGCAGAGAAAGAAAATGTAGGCTTGCATGTAGTTGCACTAAAGTAACAGACTGGCCTTGGTAGGTTGTTATGGGTATAACTGAAGGCCAGAAATATCTAGTTAATCTCCTCCTACCTACTGTAATCACAATAGTCATCTAGAGGCTCTAAGATACTACAAAGATGACAATTACTCTAATTAAAGGGCAACAGGATGACCCACAGGAGAAATAAAAGAGCCCCAAACCTTCCGCAAATGCACAAACAAAAACTATTGAACTTATTCCTGAAGCTTGATCTTCTGTGACTCAGGAATAAGTTATGACAGCCTCAGTCAAGAGAGATACACTCTGCCATTACTGCTGTAATGGTCACATTGGGACCTCCTGTGCCAGTGAATTGCAGGATAGGCCTTATAGAAGCACAAGCTTTTTAATGCAAAATATAGTAGGAATATTACTAGCCAAAGCCACCACCTCTGTTCATGTAGTTCTCAGAAGGCCTTTGCACCAGCTTGGCCAAGTCTCCCAGTTATATAATGGAGGAGAACTGGACAGTTTTGCTTGCTGTTTCAGAAATGGGAAGGCAAAATGCAAGTGCTGCTTCTCACCTGTCTCTATTCCTCTTTGAGCTGGTTGCCAAATGCAAACACAAATGCAGCTAGCAATAGAGTTGCTTTTTGATTCAGGAGACCAAGAACCTCTTTTCCAGTCTGACACACCGTGGGGTGTAATAGCAGAGTTAAAACAGTATGTCTTCATATTCTAGAAAAAAACAGAGTATGGAGCGCTTTGTAGGAGTCTTTCTGTCAAAGAAACCAAGTGCATATATAAGGTTAGTACTGACATGAACAGAATTTCCTTATTCATTTCCTTGGGAAGTAATTTGAACACATTATCCTCACTTGTCCTTGAATCTGCTGTTTGCTCTGTATATAGAAATGAACACTTGTACTGAACAGGTTTTATATAGTTACACAGGATATAAGCTATCTATTTACATTTTACTCCCCTTTATTATAGCTTTGCATTTTTGAATGGTCTGTTTTTTAGGATTCCAGAGACATCTACATGCATTGCAAAGTCTTTCATAGCTGAGAATTTCCTGTGTCAGTTAGTGCATTTAACATTAGGGGAGTCCTTCCACTGATGCAAATTGTCCCAGTATCCATAAATCTTGGAGCTCACCCTAGAATAAGGTTACTTTGAAAAGCTATTGGCTTGCTAAGAAAAGCTTGCTTTGATATTAGACACCACAGCTTAGAATCTGAAGGGATATGCTTCAGGATGGGGATGTTGTGGTTTGCTCCATCTTCCTTCCACACAGATCTGGAATTGTCTCTGCTGTTCATCTTACACAGTTGTTGTATAGCTTCAGGCTCCAGGCTGCATGTGTAGGTGTTGCGCTTTCCAGCTGTCTGACCTGTGCTACAGAGTATCTTAGAGCTACTATAAACCCCAAACCTTCCAAATCATGTTGGGAGCCAAAAGAGCTTGGAGACTTTTGAGATGTTTTACAAAATATGAAATTTAAAGTATATGTGATTTAAAATACATTCTCCTCCCAGACTAGCATGATATCCAGGCTTTGAGGCAGCAGTACAAATAGGGGACAGGCAAATGATGAAGCACCACTTGCCTATGGCTATTCTGGAGCCTGATCTTCTAGAGTCAACACCTAGTTCCTTGAGAAATAATACAGTGGTTTTATGCATTTCCTACAATATCTGATCATTTTTTCTTTTGATAGTCTGCATGCCCATGGTTCTCTGCCAATGAGCATGTTTTGGACAGAGATTAAATACAAACAAGTAAGAAATTTGATAGAGATAAGTGGAAGTGTCTCTTATCAGTTTTGCTTGCAGCATTTTGCTCCTCTTTGTAATTACTTGGTAAGCTTGCAAAAAGATAAATATTGCAGTTTTGATAAGAATAACACAGGGATCAAAGCAAAATTGTCTCTACAGTTATCATGAGATTTAATTATTAACCCAGTAATTTTGGAAGAAGGTGGAAGCACATTGTGAGCAGTGGTGAAGGTACGACGTGAACAGTTTCTGTAAGGTGAATGGTGGTGATCCATATGCAGAGTCTGTCTCTGCTGCACGAGAGAAGTTGCTGGTCGTGCTTACTAAAGAATTTGTTTGTTCTCTGAGCTGGGATTCAGTCCCATCGTGTCAGCTGCAGAGACTGTGCCTCGCTTGTTCAGTTCTAGGTCTTGGCACAGGATAAATTGCTGTGCATAGTTCAGTGTGGCTGTTTCTGCAACTGCTGATCAATGAACGTAATGTGCAGTGGGTTTTCAGACCTGGTATTTCAAGAATTGTTGGGATTTTGCACAGATTAATTTGACAAGTCAGAAAATACAAATGCTGCAACTTTTTTTATACATATATATCCCATTTCCCATACATATATCCCCATTTATCTTACTAATGGGAAGGAAATTCCAGACATTCTGGTTATTATCCCTTCTTGAATGTCTGATTTAGATTTCTCAGAAAGAACAAATGGATGTGAAATTAACAAATCTTAATGGAGATTTGGAAAACCGTACTTCTTATTGGCAAGGACTGCAAACAGGTTGACTCATTTTTACCATGCTTAAGAATGTATGGGTGGCAAGCATAAATGATATTGTATGGATTAGTAAGCAAAATTCAGCTTTGAAGAAGTCCTCTGTTAAGAAGGAATCATTTCAATCTGTCATACTTCAGGTTTGAAAGAACCACCAGAACAACAGCAAACATGATTAAAAAAAAAAATTTTTACAATTTAGTTCCTAAATGCTTAAACATGAATAGTACACAATGCAAAGGCTTTGCCAGGGTATTTATATCAGGAAATTTTCCGAGGCAATATGTACCTCACCAGTTCTTCCAGTAATGTGGTTGCATCAGTTCCCAGCATGACACAAGCTATAGCAGAGAAAAATGCATGTAAGTCTTGCCTTTACCCACACTGGTTTGCAGGCTAGCTGGCAAATGTTTTCAGCAAAAGACCTGGTCATAATCATGCAAAAGGTCATTTTTCATTATAAAAATGTAATAATCAAGGTTGAAATATCAAATCTCACAGTATGGAAATGCCAAATTTTGCTTATATATTCAGTCAGCCTAAGACCGTTGTTAGAAGGGAGCATGTATCTGTAATTGCTGAGTGGCTGCAAACCCAAGTTCAGACTTCAGTGACCTCATCTATGTTTGGATTATTAAGTTTGCTTTACAGTAAGCCAGGACTAGCAACAAACTCTGCAACAATGCATATGCACTGATGTTTTAAAACTGGATTAATTCAGGTACATTGGCAGATGTCAGTTGTGTTTCCTGAAAGTCAAATTCCAACCAAAGCCAATGGTGGTGGAAAATCTGCACTGAAAGAAAATGCCACTCCCCCACCCCCAAAACAGTGGTAGACTGGGCTTGATCCATCAAAGCCAGTGTAAAGACTTGTGAAATAGGAATCTTTCTACAGGAGCCCATGGTGTTTCCATGTACAGCCTGATGAGGCTCCTGTTTCCCATGGCAAAAGCCCTGGAGCAACTTCCCGATTTGCCTAGGCCCCAGGAGAGGAGCAGCGCAGGGAAGAGAGGGGCAAAGGGAAGCTCTGGACTTCACTTTGCCCTTTTCTAGTCGGGGCAGTGTGGCTTCTTGCCACATGAGTTCCTGCTTAGGTGCAAGTCAAGCCCCACGTTAACAAAAATCAGGACTTTCCCAGTCACAGGGTGGCATCTGCTCAGACTGCAAGATCAGGGCCAAATCCAGATGCAACACAGCTCAGTCAAAGGTAAGAGAAAAACAAAGTCACCTGGAAAGAGTTAGCTGTTCAAACTTGGGGGGTGAGGGACCCTGCTTTAATCTTTTTATAGTATAAAAATTTCGTGACTATATTAAAGCTCTACTGTTTGGACTGGATGATGTTACCTAATTCTCAGAAACGAGAGCAGCTGGCCTCAGTACAGATACCTCCTAGCAAGCCCTGCTGTGTACAGTACATCATTTAGTAGGGCTGTAAAAGAAAGGATATTTATTAGGGGGCTTGGGAGTGAAACTTTACATACTGGTTTGGTTTTTAACTGACCAGATTTCATTTCCAGCCTCTGTGAGTGAGGCAGTCTGTTTTATTTTCCATTTAAATAAATAAATAAATGAAGCCCTCATTTTCCACCTTCTCTACCTCCTTTTTGACATATCTTTGTGTAAATCCCATGCTGAAACTGTGGGGGTCTCAATGTGAATGTTGTTAACCTTGTGACAGCCTATGTTGCTAAACAGGCAAAGATCCTGGTAAAATCCACATTCAGAAGTATCTGGAATAGGAAGGCAAGTAGTGGAGATTTTAAAAATCATCAAATTGTGAGGAATTTTCACTCTGAGGCAAAATGAAAACAGAAGTATACCCAAAGCCCAACAAATAGTGTTAATTTTATAAATATTTATTGGCATTTCCTGTTCCTGCCTCTTCCTGCTCTTTACCCACATCTCCTACTGACTGCTTGTGTTGGCATCTGCAGAATTGCCTTTTCTTTGTCCCTATGCTTCTTTCTTTCTTTCTTTTCTTCTTTCTTTCTTTGTGTAATATGATGAAAAAATGTCAAAGAAGCATAAATAACAGCTTTGGAGGCTGAATTCCTCCATTTAAGTAACATACAGGTAAGTTTCCTCACAGGTATGAGAGCCCACAAGAAGCTCAATCTTGTCCTGGTGGTATCACCTGACTTTGCACCAGTGATGAGTAACCGGTGCACTCAAAGTCTGTCAAGACCAAGGGAGTCCAGTCTTTCCCACAGAGAATTTATGATTTAAGAAGTGAACAATGTAAGAACAAAAATTATTCCACTCAGAGTGTCTAGAGTTAAGTACTTAAATGAGAAAAATTTAAGTTAAAAGAAAACTTTGAAAAAACACATAAATTTAAATACTTTAAATATTACAGTATTAAATGTGTAACTTCATTTTCAAAAGTACTGAAAATGCAGACCGTGAAACAGAAAGTAGCAAGCTTTTTGTGTATTCCACACTTTCTGAGATCAGCTTATTTCTTGGTAGGCTGACTTTTAGTTAGTTTGCCCTGAAAACTCAGCCCTAACTAGGAAGTAGGCTAGATAATATGTCTACAGTATTTTGCATACACAGCACTGGAGGCAGAAGGGAGAGTCCTTTCTCAGGTCAGAGAAAGGTACAGAGAGTACCTCTCTCACTGAGGTGCTAATCAGCAATGGAACAGAAAAACACTTCAGAGGAAAAAAATGTGTATTTAACAATACAGATGTCTTATTTGCTTTAGCAGAAATGGAGCTAACACAAGCGAAACAAGAATGCTTCGCTGTTAGTAAGTCTCTTTTTCACCCCATATTTGGAGTTCAGGCTTGAATGGCCCAATACCTTGCCTTCTGAATGCTAGCAAATGAGTACTGGAGCCAACAGCACTTGGGGTTATTAAAGTAAGTGAAGTGACTGCCACTGTCTGAGGAGACCAGAGGAGCTGGGTCAAGGATTTTGGCCCGCCATAGGCACTGTGTGTGAGCCTCAGCAAGACACTTAATCTAATGCTGGTTCTGTTCCCCATCTGTAAAACTATGATAATTTTTGTAGGGTACCTTTTTTTTTTTTTTTTTTTTTTTTTTTTTTTTTCCTGGCTAACAACTTTTGGCAGATTTGGGAAAGTAGAAGTACAGAGAATGGAACAATGTGCTTGTATCTGGCACTGGCTAATGGGGTGCTATTAATGCATTACTTCAATATTAAATAAGCTGGACAGGATCAGAGCAGCAGAAATATCATGCGAGTACAGTCCCAGTGGCACACTGTAAAAATAACGGCAGCATGAGAAAAGCATTAAGGGCCATATTCTGGCTTTGGAAATTAATGTGCTGGCTTCAGTGGGAGCCATGTGCATATACCTGCTGCCAGAGGACAGACCCAAAAGTTTAGTATTTCTCCGAATGAAGTATAAAAGTAATTATGAGCTTGGCCCATGGTGCTTGGGGTGGAATTCATAACCATCTGGTGTTAATGGGCTGAAGTGAAATCTCAGGCAAAGGTTTCATTTTGCTTATTATTCTTCAGAAAAAAAGCCTTGGCCAGTGACTGCAGCTTTCCTTATTAGCAATGGAGCTTCGTACCTGCCGCCACTCTGAGAAGCAGTGGGGTATGACAACCCTAATACTGCTTAGTTTCTACTTCAAATAAGCAGCACTGAGCATTGATGGTGAGGGACTACTTGGAGTGCATAGAGGAATTAAGAAACAGAATATAATATATATCCCCCTACCATTTTCACTTCACTGATCTTAAATTTAATCTTTACAAAAACCCAGCCCACGATTCTCTTGAATGGCTCTGCTCCTAGGATGAAAAGGGTTTTGTGCTGAAATGTATTCCTAATGTTATTTATCCACAAGTGAAATGAAAACTATTTTTAGATTCTCTGTTAATACAAAGCTCAGTCTTTCCCCAAGCCAGGACTGGATAGAAGGAAAGTGTATGTATTTTTATTCCAGCTGAAATTTTGCAGGAAAAAGTCTCTCTAATTTTGATAGAAGACATCCCAGACACCAGGGACATATACTTAGTTTCTCAAGAGACTATTGGCTGGTCTCTTAATATACTGCTTTTCAGTTCTCCATCTGGAAATTGGGGCAGTCAGTGGTCAATGTCAAGAAGCTCATTGGAGTGAACACAGACACGAAAGACTATGACATAGTCACATAATTGGTAAGCGGAACCATATGGATAGTGAAAGTGGTGAATAAAATATAAAGCCTGCCTGAGACCTGCAAGAGAATCTCCCCGGTTTGCTACTAAAATTTCTGAAGGAGATTTTTAGTCATTGCTGTGCAGTTCAGAAGGTAGAAAGACAGAATTACTCACTAAGCATGAGAAAGTGGAGTTAGAAATGGCACAGAGCTATTCAGTCTGCTTCTGTACAAACGTTCAGGCATCTCCAGTAACAATTTTGGTTCAAAACTCAAATGTTCCATGTGGGAACTGCCTCTCTTCTCTGCTTTCCTCTATGTGGTCCAAGTACTGCATCTGAAATACAGCTGGTGGAGGCCATCAGAGTCATATTTCTACTTTGAAATGCATTTTCAGCAAAAGCAATTCAGTGTTGTCTTTTCACCAAAAGAGAGTATCTTCTAGGGGAAGGGGGACCTTATCTACAAACTCTTGAGTAACCATATTGCCGCAAAGAGACAAGAACACTGGAGATGAAAAGGCATTTTAAAAACCTGCTTTTTCCTCTAGAATCTCAATTTCTAGAAATGCTTGCAGGCCATTCCCTCACAGTCTGGTGTTAGACACCCTTCCCTCAGAACAAGGCTTTAACAGCATATAGAATGCCATGGTTTAAACAGTTCTCTGTGGTAAGTGCTAATCAATGGGATCATACTGAGGAGCTTATCTGACCCTTAACCTTAACCATATGTGACTGTGCTGGTGGTCTCTACATGGTGGTTTAAACAAGTATCATAATTTGCCTTGTATCTGCTACAAGTTGTCTCATCTGTCTATTCTAGATGAGTTCACCCTTGTTTTCTGCACATTACCTCCTCTGAAGTATCAAACTCAGGCTGTTTGTATATTTCCAGAGGTAAAATTTTGACCTGTCATATGCAGAATATACCATGCTGCTCATTTTCTTTCTTCTTGTAGTCCCTCTCCCAAGACTGTCATCTCATTCACCAAGAAGCTTGTTATTTTTGGTAGGGCTTGGGCCATGGCCTATTTCAAGATCTGTTGAAGAGGAAACTTCCCCATGTCAGAACAGTGTCTGAGTCTCAGCTTTAAATATCTGTTCAACTAGTATCTTTGTCTTCTCCCACAGTATTTGCCAGAATCCTCAAGGCTCCTGAATCCCATAATATCACCTTTGGGTCTGTGGTGACATTGCGGTGTGCGGCAACAGGCATACCAGTCCCCACTGTCACCTGGCTTGAAAATGGAAAAGCTGTAAGTGTCTCTTTTTTATACCTTTGGCTCTTGAGGTCTGCTTGCAGTCAGAAACGCAGGCTAATGATTAAAATGCAGGGCTGGGAGCCAGGCCCTGTGGGTTCTATTTCTGTCTTATTTCATGCCTTGCTCTGCAATCAGAGTGCCTAGCTGCTGTATTGCATTTTTCTCCTCTGTAAAAATCTTTCTGCTTTCTCTGGGGTCTTGCTCAGCTTTATTTGTCAATATCTGGGAAATGCAAGATGAAGGATACTTCAGAGGTTTACAAACTTCCTTTGAGCCAGGATATCTAGGACTTCGTCTTGGATTTAAGTATTTCTGCAGCCACCTTTTCTGGCCTTTCTTTTAATGATACCTCTATGAAATATAATGATAACAATAACATGAAAAAAATATTAATTTGACAAAGAAAACACATTTAATGCAAACTGAGGCAGTTAGATAGGACAAATGATCTTGAGGCAAAATGCCAGTTTGGGAATACCCTATATGCATAAAGTATTTGCAGATAAATTTGCAGATTTGCAGACTTGAAGTAACTGACCTGGGTAGCACACTAAAGAATGTCACCAATTTATTCCTGGCTAAAAGCATGTCCTCAAGAGAGGCAGGTGCTCATCCACTGCAGACACTAGGACATGAAAAATTCAACACTTCTCACAGGAAATTGTTCCACAGCTTAATTATCCTGACCATTTAAAACATTTAAGATCCCTGTGTAGGTTATTTTGGTGCTTTGCTAGCTTGCTACCTAGACAGAAGAGTCATTTAATGCCAGTATTGCCTCCCTAGAAGTGAAACTGTAAACCACAGTCAAGTCAGCTCTCAAACACACTCCTGGGAACCCAAATCAATTGAACTGTTTTCAAGTGCTTCTCTGTAATAGATTTCCTCTGATCTTCACATGGTTATTGTGGCCATGTTTTATATTCTCCATGGTTTTTCAGCAGACTTTCAAAGATGTGCGCCATGGGGTGCAGTGCTCTGGAATCAACCTGATCTGCCACTGGGTGCAGACTGGCAATTTGCCTCTGCACTTTCTTACGGATCCCCGGTAAAATACAGGTGTTTCAGCCAGAGTTTGACAATGGCAGCTTGTGTGGACTTCCTTGTCCAGTAGGATCAGTAAATCCTCCTGCTAAAGTTCCTTACTTCAAAATGCTGCTCCCCTTTTGGTCTATATCCCCTCTTTCTGTGTACTAGAATATAAACTAAGGAGACTGGACTGCTTTGCAGGCTGTCTCACCTTCCTTACCTCTGCTAAACCTTATAATAACCTTCAGTGTTATTAGAAGTCATTTTCTATTTTCCCCTGAGGTCACTAGGGAAAACAGTAACAGGCAAGCCAATCAGTCTCTGCAGAGCCCTTCAGCAGTTTTCAGTAATAATTATTTTGAGAGAACTGTAGGTGTTCACTCAAGCTTTGCAGGATGGTTTCCCTCTGGAAAAGAAATCTTATTGTAGGTGGTTCTGGGTATTTGCCACTACAATTTATTTAGGTTGCATGGCATACCTACCCTCAAGCAGCATGCAAGACAATCTTTTACATGAGCCTCAGGTGAATCACCAATATCAGACAACTGAATCTCCTCAAAAGGTGCTTACATTAGTAAAGTAACAGCAAAGGCTGTTACTTGGTGGCATGAAAAGAAGAGAGTACCACAAGGCCAGCTATAACAATGCTTTGTAGTGAATTTAACAGCCCCTATAAGAGCGTTACTACTGGGGAAGGATATTTTGGGGGAACATCTGTTTGCACAGACTCACAGGCAGGTTTTCTTGTGTGTTTATCATCCAGATTTCTGCCTCAGCCCCTGCCATATTCCTTTGGACGATGAATGTCCTTGAGATCTTTTTTAGCCACCTCTACTAGTTCCTAGGCTAAAGATCATGCTTCTGTCTGTGTGCTGCAGAACAGCTGAGAAAACAATAAAACCACAGAGTTTGCTGCTCTCTTTTCAGAAGCATGCTGAAAAGCAGGATTTCCAACTTGCCTCTGAGGGGGCCTCAAAGTATTAGGGACCAACAATTCAGGATAGTTAGAGCCTGTTCTCCACCTTCTTTCCTTTTTACAACTTACTTTCACCTGGTGTATTAGGAAGGTTGTTGCTCTGCGTTGCCCTGACTAGCACAGACACCCTGCAGAAAGCTGTATTTTGCCAGTCAATTTGGCCCTCACTCAGGACTGTTGCTTAGCTGGTCAGATAGGCTGTGGCATTTCTCTCTTCAAGACAAAAGTCAGTCCCAAGAGAGCTGTGTTCCAGACCACATCATTTTAAATATGGCAAGGAGACCTTTGTTTAATGAAAGTCTGTCTTTGGGAAAGTTGAAGCGGGAAGCTGGTGGAATAGAGCATATGCGTATGAATATGGACTCACAAGCAAGCAACAGGGAGTCACTTGAGGATGTGCTCCCTGCGATGTCCCTATGGTGTTACTATCTCTGAAAGCTGACCTGAGCTTTAAAGAGTCGGAAGCTGCTGTGGTTATTAAACCGCCTTTGAACAGAAAAATGCAAATCCCTCTAAGTAGCAGCCGTCTTGTCTACCCAAGTAGACGTCTACCCAAACAAAAATACAATGCCTTTTCTTCCTGGTGTGCAATACAGGACACCATGGACCTTAACTGTAGTTTTCTGCATCACAAAGGGTAAGAAAGCTAGGTATGAAGATATGATGAAGTCTCTCCTTTGGTAGATGCTGGAATGGAATTTCAAGGTTTAAAACAGACCTGCTAGAAGCAAAATCTCAGGGAACGAATTTGAAAAGCAAAAGGGATCAATTAATATAATGAAAAGATCTCAGGTTCCCAGCAGAAAAAAACAACTTGGAAGATCTGCAATTCAACTACCTGCTATTTTCATGAGGCTTTCTTATGTGATTCATGATGATTTTCCATACTGTACATGGTAACACATACTGCTCATACTGTTTGCAGCTATGTGAGCCAAGTCAGCCAGGGATTGTTTTCACCCGGGGAGACCTTGGGCTGAAACTAGCCCTTGCGTTATTGTCAGCTGTAGTATATTTCCTTGTCCCGGTGAGCTCTATCAGCTGACGTGGCAAGCAAAGCGTTTTTCATTGTGTGGTCCAAGCTAAGAGAGCAATCTTGGCTCACCATGTTCATATTTCCTATCTGAGGGCCATCCAGCTGTGTGAAACCCCTCAGAGGGCCTCAGACTGGAACCTCAGCTTTAAAATGCTATTTCTGAGGTTCTAACTGAATTAGTAGAAAGAAGAATATAGGATGAAGGGGAGGAGAAACACTTCAGATCACATGTGACAGCAGTCAGTGAAAATCAAACAGCTTCCCACCTGGGGGAAGTTTGTGGAATGGTATATGGTTGAAGCCCAAACTGGCAGTAGGGAAGAGGAGATGACTAAAAACAGCATAGTCAGCTCAGTGTTAGCAGTCTTTGCTCCTGGATGACTGTCAGGAGACAAGGGGTCACCCATAAAGAAATTTCTCCTTTCCACCAGGAATGACTCAGCAATATTTTAATGCTGACTAAATTTCTATGTAGAAAAAGTTGTAAAAATAAATCTGATCAATAATTTAACAAGGATAAACCCATGAAAAAATGTCCCTTGAGTTCCCATCTCTCTGAACTGACTTTGTGGCAGTAAAACTAAAAATATCTCTGTCTCTGCATTTGCACGACGACCAGCATACTGCCCAACTCTGAAACGTAATTTATAAATATGTTAGTCTAGCTGGTGATACACACATGTCCTTTCACCACAACTCTAAGCTGAGTCTGACTGAGGTAGAACAAATATATTAGTATCTAAATTTTTTTTGAAGAGAAACCAATCTGCTTAGTAAAGAAGTGATATAACATTGTTGTCTCTTTCTTACTTTTGCAGTTATCACTGTTAATACTTTTGGGATCAGAGGCATTGAAATCATATTTCTACTAGATATCAAGGAGGTCAAATTAATCTGGCTAAACTCAAAGCTAGGTGTTTAGGCAGAGAGCTTTGTTGGGAGACAACTCGCACTATCCTTAGGGCCAAGTAGCACCAGCGGGATTCAAAAATGACCACATCTCACCTAAGTTATACTTGATGCTTTCTTGATGCTTTCTACTGATGTGAAGGGTAGAAAAGGAAATGCTACTCAGTGCTATAGCCTTTGCAAGGTAGAATCTTGGTTTACTGTGTCCTCCTAGGCCATACAAATGCCAAATGATCAGGAAAGACTTAAGGATAAAATTAAGCCACACTGGCAAAACCCAACGAGCTCCAATTTCATTTGCATGGGAATTTCTTTTCTGAGAAACAGACAGGCCAGAATTACCACATTTGGAGCCCCTTCCAAATTTTCAGCTGTGAGATAAGAAACTCTGTAAGATATTTCCAAGTATGGGAGCCAGAACATCTGTTTCACTCCTTATGATCCTAAAAAAGCAGCAGTGGTTGTTTAATTCAAAATTAATGAGTTCCAAGCTTTCTTCAAAGCTTTCTCTTTACAGCCATGGTTGGGCCACAAAGCCATATGCTGCTTTTACTTCCTAAGACATAAATAGACAAATGATTTAATAAGTAGAGGTCCTGGAGCAATTGTCCAGCTCAATTACATCAGTAAAATTGATACTGATGATACTAATTGAGGAATACTACCCTCTGGAAATGAAAATTAATTGTGAAAGTATTACGTGTGGAATAGGAGAAATCTTTAACATTTGCTTTTGTTCATGAAGTCATCTGCTATGAAAGTACCAAAATAATGCCAATTTCAATGCTTGGAGGTGGGTGTCTTGTTTTTTATTGTTGCTGTCGTTGGTGGTGTTTTTTTTAATTTGGAAACACCATTGCACAAGGCTTTTCACTCTCTCAGGTTTCTGCAGGATCTATAGTGGAAAGTGTCAAAGACAGAGTGGTTGACTCCAGACTGCAGGTATACGTCACCCGACCTGGCCTGTTCACTTGCCTAGCCACTAACAAACACAGTAAAACTTTTGGTGCCGCAAAAGCTGCAGCGACCATCAGTATTTCAGGTATGCTGGAAAAGAAGGGGCTTTTACTTTTTACCCTTGCAATTGCAGTCCCAGCTTTCTTCCTGGGAGAGAGGAAAGGGGTGTGAAGTGCTGTGGAGGCACATGAAAAGCCGTGGAGAGCTTGTAGTTTGTAGAAGGCTAAATTTGAGTACCAGTGCCTCCTCCGCCAGGCTAGTTCCTCATATATGCTTACACTTCAGAGACGGGCACAGCTGTCATTTCCTGAATGCTTGATGCTGTCTTGTACTTTGTGTCCCAGAAGCCCTTGGTAAACTCATCCATGCGGAGGAAGTAGTGGCTAGTGTCCAGCATTAGTATCGCCTAACAGCAAGGTGAAAATAGCTTTCATGAGGTCTTACGCTTCCCAATGGGTTGCATCCAAAATACAAGCAAGTTTCTGTCAGAAGAGGCTCTCCTGCTCATCATGTGATACAGGGTGGCCTGCACAGCTGCTGTGCCTTGAGTAACCTCTCTGCACCCCAAACTGTGCTTGTGTGGGGACATCTCCCAGACAAGGAAAGGGAGCTCCAAAGAGGAGAAATACTGAGAGCCTGAGCTGGCTGACTGTGCTTGCCACACAGGCAGAAAGGTGGCAGTTTGTCCTTCCCATTTGGGCAAGGCCCTGGCCTTGGGGGCACTACCCAGTTTTGGGTAGTGGAGGGAGGAATCCCTGGGGAGCCAGAAACATGATGCTGGTTCAACCCTGTCATTCATCTGGGACTCATCAGCATCCTGTGTTCTGCAGGGATGATAATTCTTGGGGGCCAGGGCAGAAGTAACCTGGGCTGGGCCTTGGTCCAGTCACTCCTACCCGCAACAGTGCAGCTGTGTTTCATGAGACATGGTGGACTGGAAGGCAAGATTGCTCCACCAGCTAGAGCTTTCTCCCTGCCCATTACAGAAATGGGCACACAGGGGCTTAAACTGAAGACATTTTGCCAATCACATTGAATGCAAAGGATAAAGGTAAAGGAATGGGCTTAGGGCACACCAGCCCACCAGAACAAGGTTGTAGGCAATAATTTATTTCCTCTCCCTATGAGTATCCAGCATAGTCCAACTCTTCTTCCACTGTAGAAGATACAAAGTCATTTTCAGACAGCTTCCAGGTTTTGGACAGATTGCCTAGCACAAGACCTTTAATATACCCTTCTCAGAGGGGGTAGTGAAATGTCACTGATGTCTTTTCCATTTTTTCTTTCTCCTTGCTCATTAAAACTGCTGGATCTGGTGCCTACTCAGCAGAATGGAGGTAAGAATTATTTTTATGTGGATGTTTGGGAAACTTATGTGGGCCAGGGAAGATGCAGAAGGAGAGAAAAACTAGGCATATTTAATTAACTTTGCTTAAATGAAGGGAGAATGTTTCTGGACCCCAAGAATGCAGGTGAGGTTCACCTGCAGGAAATGCTGAGCTCCTCTATACAGATAGGAATAGAAACCAGGCCCAGTCAGATAAACACGCCTCTCTATCTCAAACAGTGCATCAGACATCAGTAAAAGTGTTTAAAATACAGTCGTGGGAAGAATACTCTGGTGTAAATTCTGTTCAAAGTTACACAGCTGAAACTTCTGTGACCTTATAAATTTTCAGGCAAAAGGTTAGCTGCAAAATAAGTTCCTCTCTGTAGGCAGTCAATAAATGTATTTTGGTACAATGATCACAAGTCTAGGGCAAGTGAGGTTCAGATATTTGTTACAAGGAAAGCCACACTTATATCATAAATTTTAGATTTTTGAATCATAGATTTTTGCCCAGTATTTTCTGGAGTACTGAAGAATTTGATTGGCTCTTTTTTTAAGAGTCTTGGCATATTTCTGCATGTCCCACTGGCAGATCAGTCTGGAAGCAAAATGAGAGGGCTACCCTGCGTAGAAGGATATGAGCTATCAGTCCTCAGAGCAAAGAACAGCCTGAGAAAATCTGAGGAAATGGCTTTGCTACTTTGCCAACTCAGGCTCCCCTTTAAGGTCCTCACCTCCTTCACAGGGGTCTGTCAGATTAAATTCAGGAATTTTTAAAGTGATTTTTGACTGTGAAGTGATGATGGCAGACATATTCTTACGCTTTACACTTGCACCCATACAACTGTAAAAGGCTTGGAAACAGTTATCAAATGCTCAGCCTGATTCTGCAGCAGTTGCTGTCAGCATTTGCTGTCTAAAATTCTCTTTCAGTGATAAGGTGCTGCAATAAAAACGTTATCAGTTTTCTCCATCATGGCCTGATCTGTGTGTTCCCAGTAGATTAAAAAAAAAAAAAAAAAAAAAAAAAAAAAAAAAAAACAGGGAAGCATGATATTAACACTGGTGGCTCTTGTCCAGCTGCTTCTGTGGCCCATTAAACTCAGCAGCATGGATGTCTGTGTCTTCTCTTGTCTTTTGGAGCAAATGAAGGACACACCTTTTATACGCTCCAAAACCTGGTATCGTCAGAAAGATGTGAACAACATGACCTCTGCTACACTCCGGTCTGCTCTAGCACGGTGCAGTGCTAATTGGAAAACCTGCCCTACGGCAGGTGAACAGTCACGGGCTGTTGGATCAATGCAGGATGCAGGGGAGGTGCTGGTGTCGCGTGAAGGGTGTCTGCAGAGCCCAGGCTCTCTGGAGAGTGTCACGGCAGCACTGCTGTTGTGTTACTGCCTTGAGGAATCACTTCCTTCATGTTTTTTTAACCAACCTGAAAAAAAGCCACAGCAAAGAAAAAAAACACCTGGATATTGATCCCAAAACAGTGCAGCTAAGCTGGGGCCAGAAAGTGTAATCTGTTTGCTGAGAGCAGCGTCGTAAAAGCAGGAATTTGGGCTGGATAAAAGCTTGTTCGGTCATCCTGTATAATCCCCTTTTCAATGTAGCTCCAGTTTTCTTAAGAAAAATAACAAGAACCCGCAGGACATTGACAATGAGTGATTATTTGGTTAGAAGAAAGAAATAAAAGGCAAAGATACAAATAGCTCTGTTGGCTATTCCAAATGGTTGGCGTGTTGTGAATTGAACTCCGTGACCCCTGTTAAACTGACTGAATGAGCAATGGGGACAGCTGCACCCAGCTCTCCTCCCTCTCTGTTTCCGTCATTCCCTGCATATAGGAGAGGCAGCTTTCCCAGGTGCTCTCTTCCTTGCCCCTGCCCCTATTTCCCGCAGCTGGTAGAACTGAGGGCACATCCTCTGCCCACAGACCTTGCTGCTGCTCAGCTCTCTGTCAGGCAGCAGAGCAAGCTGCTGTGAGCGCAGCTGACCTGTGTGTGCACTTGCCCTTCTGCACTCTTTTGATGGTTTTGGGGAAGTAGGAGGAATGACAGCCATCCCTTGCTACATGCAAAGACACGGGAAAAATAAATAAATGGCCTAGAAGGAGCAGACCTTGTTGTCCTTTTTATTGCTCCAGCATAGCTTCTGGCCCCGTGCTTAAGGACAGGAGTTTGCAAACTGGGAGATGCAGTAGAGAGGGGAGAGAAAGATCTTGCAGGGGTAAGCACAGCATGGAAAATTCCACTGCCTTGTGTCTTCTGTCTTCCTGCATCCATGGACTGGAAGGTCCTCCCTCTTCTGGCAGCCACAGGCAGGGGGAAACATCTACTTTGAGCAAATGAGAAGGATGTGTGGAAAAGATATAGAGCTGAGAGGGGTGCAGGAACTGGAAAGAGATAGGCAGGATTTTTGCTAATTTTATTTTGAAAAGGATTTCTTGGAGTGTGTTGAGTGGAACCCACCTGGCACCTGCTCACCAAACCTATACAAAATTAAACTACTCCTTGTCAAGATGCTAAATGAATTCCCACTGTTGAACAGCAGCACTTCTGATCTCTTCTACAGAGGAATAAAAAAACCCCAAATGATTTCCCATCAGAGTCTAGAGACGGGCTGAGCGGAATTGCTAGGTCAGGGTTATCTATTGTCCCTCAGCCTTCTTGTCCACTTCTAATACTAGAAGCTGAGGCTAGTCCTTCAACATCCAGAGTTCTCCTGGAAGGCCCTGTGTTGACACTTGGTTTCTTTGCAGTGTTCCATTTTTGGATGGTATTACCTCGTTTTAGTAGTTATAGTCATGCACCCACTTCAGCCTTATGGATGCCATTTTATTCAGAAACAATGCCTAGGCATTTAGCTGTTAACTCCTGCAGGAATTTATGGTTGTAGTGTATGCTTACTGTATATGTGTGTTCTTGCCCTCAACAGCAAACTGTACAAGGGTGATGCAGGCTACTGCAGCACATACAGAGGTGAGGTGTGTAGTGCTATCTTGGCAAAGAATGCTCTTGTTTTCTTCAACTCCTCCTATGCTGACCCAGAAGAGACCCAAGAGCTGCTTGTTCACACTGCCTGGACTGAACTGAAAATGGTGAGTTCATTCTGTCAACCGGCTGCTGAGTCTCTACTGTGTAACTACATCTTCCAGGAATGCAATCCCTTGGGAGCTGGGCCAACTCCAAAACCAGTGTGCAGGTAAAGAGAAAAAATGCTTATCTTTCATTTTTATTTCACGGGGATGTGGAGGCAGCAGGGAAGTGGTGAGGGAGAGTTTGTCCAGATACACAGGAGTACTGAGTGAAAATGGCCCCTTTATGTTTGCAGGGTTTTTCCTTTGCATCAGTCTTTGCTTTCTTCATCATATGCACAAAGAAGGCCTAACCTTGCTCTGTCTGAGATCATCAGTAGAATTTAAGGTGACTTTCAGGCCCAGAGGTCTGTGTAGTATAGGGCTTTCAACAACAAGTGTTGAAAAGAAGTATCCCATTGAATAACACAGTTGAATTAAATAAATAACAAAGACTATCAGTATGTAATCATTATTACTATAAACAAATCATTGGTAATTTTGGATAAATACAGACAGACTACACGTAACAACATCTAGTCAAAGCAATATACTAATTGTTAAATATTTCCTACCATGATCACAACAAAACAACAAAAAGACTGAACTAGAGACACTGCCAGGGTAATTGTACTTGCTAAGCCAAACCACCTATATGGCATATGTGCTGTCCCATACTCAGAGAAATGTCCATTAAAACAGGGCTAGAAGGGACTCTGAAGAGTCCAAAGCATCTTCTGCTACAGCTAATCCGTTGCTGTCAGGTGTCTGTGTGATGAGTCCAAGTCCACTGCTCCCTCCCTATGCAACTTGCAGAGCAACCCTTCCTTCTTGGCTTCTTGTCCTCCCATCACGGGCATGGAGGAGAGTTTCCTTCCTTTCTCTTTTATCAAGTTTTCCTCATTTTCTCAAGCTAGAATAAAGCCAGGCTTTTTCCAAACTCTCCTCCTAGGTCTTGCCTTTTAAGCCTCTGGAGCCCCTGTGGTGCATCTTTTCTTAAGTGCTATAGCCAAATTGCGCCCTGACTCCAGCTGAGGATCCATTAGTACTAACTAGGAAGGAATGACGATTGCTTGGCATGTCTTGCAGAGGACAGTCCTGTATAGATATCCCAGGGAGAGGCTTTCTTTTTTTTCTAACACAACAATCTAATATATCTGATGCATGTTAATTTTTAACCTTAGAAGGGTTATTGTCTGGTCATTCCTCATTTTGTGTTTGGGGGGCTGACATTCCTGCCTAAGTGCAGTACCTAGTTCTTGTCTTCCTTGAACTATGTCTTAGAACAGATTATTCAAAGTAGTGTTTATCAGGACAGCAGTCCCAATTCTGATGTCTCAACTAAAATGAAAGTCTTGTGTGCAGACATAGCAAGAGCAGAGACAGTGCTCTGCCAGCTGGACTTGAGCCAATTGCAGTCTACTGGCAATTATTTTTCCAGTTACAGAGGAACTTTTTAGCACAATCAACAGGACATCATCTCGTAATCCTGGCCTCCCTGATTGCTCCTCCTCTACTACCCCTAAGATAAAGGCACACAGGAAGAACCCAGTGAGAAGCATGACAGGGCATTGTGTTCTCCATTTGGCGCCTGTACTGTGCTATATTCCCCAGCATGCATAGTAATGGAATAATCCTAAGAAATGTATGTGTAAATATGCACAGATTATTCTGCAAACCAGCACTGAGTCTTGTTGGTTTTTGGCAGACACCTTCCTGCTGCCTTGATGTTCTGCTCTTTGTCATTATGCCCTTTAGTATATGATCTCTCTGCGTATTTTCACGATGTGTAACGGTATTTATATCTAAGCCACACACGAACAGCACATTTGTCAGCTAAGGATTTTGCACAATGTTCTGTGAAAAATTTCAGTAAAGTCTGGGTAATGGACTCACTTCATTTCTCCCCGCTCATGTATGGCCCTGCAGGAGCAAAACTCCTGGTGAGTCAACGGAGGATATATACTTGTGGGGCACATAAAGTTATGGACTGAAGTCAGAGTAATATAAATCAACATCCTGTCTGCACTTGCTGAGGATCTTGACCTAACAAGCCTGACATTTGCAAATGTATCTAAATCTTAATGGACTTACTGATATTATGTTTATTCAAATCCAAATCCACCAGTCTGTCTGTGGATATGCACATCTTTTTTTTTTTTTTCCTAATGATTTTCCCAATGATTTCAATTTGGATTTAAATGTAACTTACTTCATAACCAGAGCCCTGAAAGCATGTTCTTCCTATTTCCTGTTCCCACAGCATATCAGCTGGACAGCAGTTTCTCCAAAACCCTAATCCAGTACATCTTTTGCTAACTCAGACATCTAATATGTAGTTATAGGAGCCCTGGGGGTTCCTAAATGCATTTCACACAGTCTTGGTTATTTTCCAGTTATCATATCTGCTTTTTACTGACAGCTTTATACCTTTCTACAGAAATTGGCTAGACTATACCAGTTTTCACTGAACTGCTTTTTTGAGTAAGAATTTAATTATCAGATACTTTAAAATTCTTCCATTTTGGAGGGGCATTTTTCCATTGACATGTTTCCATTTGTTTTGAGGTATTTGTCCTATTACCATTTATTCTCTATACCATTTTTGTCTCCCCCTATGTCATTTTATATGTTCATTTTGGTTTGGAAACTAGTCAGTGTGAACAGTAACTGACAAGCAGACTGAGTGAAGTTTTTATAAAAATAATCATCTGGTAAAACAAGATGGATGAAGTGAAACACAAAGAACATCATGAGAAAAATCTCACTTCATGTAAACTGAGGTGTAAATTGATTAAAATTAGAGTTTTCTTGTTTTTAAGGGAACATGATGTCTTGTCTCATAATTATCGGTTGTCTTTTACTACTGACTACTGCTGTAACAGCAACTCCTACCTCCCACCACTGATTTCTTTTTCAACTGCTGCTGATAGAAAGTGGTTGAACTCCAGGGAACAGTCTTGTGTTGGAAAACCATTCACTTGTCAATGTGTGTGTGTCCACCTTTTCTTAAACAGTCCTTTTTCATGTGTAAAATACTACTGGAGCACCTGTCCTCTTCTTTTACTACTGATCTTTGTCAATATGTCATTTACATTGCATAAAATTTCTAATAATAATCTGAAGTAACCTTTGCATATGATCTCATCAGGCTCTCACTGCTCAGGATTAAGTGTTATAACAATGGTATGATCTCATGTCAAGGAGACTGACTGTCCCTCCCTATGACTCTGTCACGACATTCCTTGAGTGCCTTAACAGTGAAGGCTCATCGATGAACATAATCTCACTTTACACTGTAATGAACAGGATTATAGAGGTGATTTGTTTAAGGATGCACAAGCTTTTAGAGTGAATGCAGCAATCTAGATCTTCTAAGGGTCAGCCAGCATTCCAAAAGTAAGGTTTTCCCATTTCACTGGCTAAACATCTCTTGACTTCAGATGTTTATGAACATCTCATGACTCCACATGTTGTTTAATAATAATAGTAATAAAAGATACATCTGGCTGCATACTGGCTCTCATTGAAGTGAGGAAGGACGAAAACAGCACTGGCCAAAGCCAGCACAGTTTGGGCCTTCAGCTTTTTGATCTGTAGATGTGAAGGCATCTATCACAGCTGCTAAAGAGCTCCTGTCCTCTTGCCATGCTGAAAACCCTAATGGCCTCAGTCCTTCAGGTGTCATGGTGCTGTCAATGTTTGCAGTGTTGGCAGCTATCACTAATGCTCATTGTCACCTACTCTTGCCAAAACTGTTGGTAGACAAGCAGAGATTCCATCAGCCCAGGTAGTGTTTCTGGTTAAAAACTTTATTGTGATAATATCTTCCTGCCTCACTGTGTCCATACCCAACTGAACCAACCAGCATGGTCATTGGGAAGAATAGACATCTGCTAAGGACTTCAACTGAGTTCAGCAGAAGTTGTCCCTACATGTCAGCTGAAAGTGGATTTACAACCCAGGATCTTAAAAACAAATAAATAAATATGTAAACAGATAATAAATTAATCAATATAACAAACACTCAAACCTTCCCCTATTGTAACTGTTTCAGTGTCTTCTAGAGCAGGTATTTCTGTCTTTGCCTTCTTCACAAAGCAGCTTCTTATTAAGAAACATTTAAACATGCAGAGAGCCTATTTTCAGTGAATGTTTCCCTTTTTTATGGAGGTACCACAGTAGGTAGGAGATAATATAGTCTCTTATTTTGGCAAGCTCTGTAAAAGTTTTGCTGCAGATAAGTTACAGTTGAAAAAGAGAAACATGTCTGTGGAGAAAAGAAGAAAGTTGGGTGGGAGCTTGTATGAGATTAAAAGTATAGGCAAATATGTATCTTAAAAAAAATTAAGCATTACAGCTCACCTCCTGTCTTTAATGGACAATACTTTTATGTATAATTTATGGAAGACAAGTGAGATTTTTAGAATGGACAGAAAAGTGCTCAGGTAACACCCAGACCTGTTGTGTTATCAGAAGGTGCTGACAAATACGTAGGAAAAGACGGGAATGAATATTCCTCTTAGACTATGACATGTGTGGTGTTTTGAGCACAACACAGCTTCATTAAAAATGTATCTTTGAGGGTTTCCTAAAGGAAGCTGTTACATTTTATACAGAATTTCCTTTGCAGTTTACAAGCCAGACAGAGTCTCAGCTGGCTTAGACAAGCATAGCCCAATCTGTGGATTTCTGTCAGCCTGCGTGAACCCCGCACACCACTGCTGAATGCAGCAATTGTTATCAAGCCATTGACTGCTGTATTTCACTGTTTTTTGCAAAATAATGTAGAGAGAATTGCCTTGCTGTAAAGGATCTCTACTGCTTTAAGGAATGGCTCTCAATGGAGGAAAACTCACAGAAGGGGATTTACAAACCAGGGCTGATGCTGCTCACCCTTCCTGAATGCAACAGGCTGCCCAGCCTGCACCAGGACCCCAGCGCCTGCACCAGGATCCCTTTCTTTGGTAATGGACTGCATGCTGCTACTCCTTGGGTTAGCGGCTTGTCGAGCAAGGGAGGTGGACAGGAGGAGACAGCAGTCATGGATGAGATGAGGCCCAAATGGTGGGTGGGATGAAGCTCCTGTGGTCCTAGTGTCAGCTGGCTCTGCGGCCACCCCGTCCCCCATCATGATCCTCCCTGGGGGAGCTCCCACAGCTTGGTGGACCTCTTCCTCCTTCTCTTGCCTCCAGCCACAACCAGGGGAAAGGCTGCATGGATCCTTGAGGGGATCCCTCCTTTGGGAGCAGGAGCTGCCTGGGGCATTCTTGTCAGAGGAGATTCAGCTTATGAAGGCTGTCAAGGGAAGAAGAGACCTGACAGGTTTTATCTGGGATCTGAGGGGTATGAGTCAGCCCTGTATTTGTGCTGGTGCATGTTTGTGTGCCAGACTGTGACACTTCCACTGCCTTCTAATAAAGAAGACAGTAACTGTGAAGGGTGTAATTTACAACTAAAACAAAAGCTGACCTATTCCTCAGTAGCAGTTGTTATAGTAGGAAGAGGTGTGCAAAGTAAATGCCATCCTGCCAGCATCTGCTCCTTACACTGCAACAGCATCATCAGCTGTTCACCTATTTGATTCAATGGGGATATAGAGAAAAATACTCCTCAACCTTTCAAAACTCACTTCTAAATGTGGCTCTGTACTTGAGAGAAACTGGCATCATAACATCCTTGTTGCCAAAATCAGTTTTAGCAATGGCAAAATTGCTTTCTGGGTGCCATTGCAAAGAAAGTAGCTGCTGGGGCTCTTCTGGCAGGGATCTTTTCCCTACCTCCATGCTCTCAGTTATCAACCTTATGGACAACACCTCTTTACATCTTAATTTTTCTTTTTTACAGATTTTAAGAAGGAGAATGTAACCAGTAAGTAGGCTACTTCAGATGTTAGATCCAGAATTTGGTCTGATATTTTTTTTTAAGGTGCAATGTTGCTAATATTGGTAGCATTTTTGTGTTTTGTTCTGGTACTGGCTGGATTCAGTTTTTCACTAGAGAATGCTTGAGCTTTCACATCTAAGGCATAGTGAAATAAATTTCCAGCTTCTCAGTGTTTGTGGAAAACATGGCCTGGTAACTGTTGAAGGCAGTTAGGGAGGAATGATGTTTTTACATAGTACCCTTGGCTGTTCTCCCATGTTTCTAACCATTCGTTCTAGTGCTGCTATTGGTGAAATACCAATAGCAACACTATATATTGTATATAGAGAGTGTATATATATTAAATATATATTATATTCGTATAGTGTGTGTGTATATATATATGCTCTCTCTCTCTATATATATATATATAGTGTTTATATATACTATATAGCAACACTGTATAGTGACCAATATATTTGGTATTTCTGATACTAATACCTTGATCATTTTGGTCTTATGTGCTTTAACTGAATATATAATGTCCTATTACCTGGGTGCAGCTGGCCTTGAAAGACTTTATTTCCCCAATGGCCCCAGCACTATGCTCTAGTAATCTCTGAAGTTTGGCCATTTCTCATATGACTCCCCCTTCACCACCTGCGAGAGCCAGCTATCGCTCATAGTGCTGTCTGTAACATTTGTCAGGTTCTCACGTTGTTGCTGGTCATGTCTGGCAATTTCTAATGTCAGGTTCTGTAATCTTCCATGTGCTGTTCACATAGATAAACCTCTGGCCAGGGCCTCTTCACCTGCTGGCAGCCCAGATGCAAACCATCTGAACTAGAGAGCACATGGACAGAACAAAGCCAGTTTGAGACGCTGAGAGGATCATGAAATTACCTGAATTTGTGAATTTGTGGTTTTGCTGAATGCACAAGGACTGCCTATGCTGAAGGCATTTCACATTAGAGATTTACTTATTTTGCTTTTGCAGTTTTATCTTTTTAGTGATAATTTGATCTGACATACTGCAAGGGCCTATCTTCCACAGTGGCATTCAGCTCTTCAAACAGCGACTTGAAGCTTAACCATTGAAGTTGTTATTAAAAAAAAGAAAAGAAAAGAAAAGAAAAGAAAAGAAAAGAAAAGAAAAGAAAAGAAAAGAAAAGAAAAGAAAAGAAAGAATAACAGTATCTCTCTTCTATTACATTTCTGAGCAGGGAATTTCTTGATGTTTTATAGCATTATGTACCCTCTGTAGAAAGAGAACAAGAGATAAAACTAAGAATTTTTGAGAATTTTGTTTTGCCAGGAGTTTCTGTCCTTCAAGACTTGGCTGCCACACTCAATCCATTGCCCAAACTCCAGGCACCCTGTGTTGTACACATCAGAGACTAGTGTTTTAACATCTTGCAGCATCACAAGCTCCAGCCCCACTCCCCCCTGAATATCCCACTGTTAAAAACCTATAGCAGTAGTCAGTCTTCTCCCTGGGGAAAAAAGCACAAAGGAAGGATGCTGTCATGTGTTTTCGTGAGACAGTTATAACCTCTTCTTGGATGTTCACGTCTAAGTTCTGTGCAAACATGCAACCTTTTTGTTCAGCTTTAACAGTCTGTTCTCAGGTTGGCATCTCTCAGATAGGTACTGTTCAGTGATGAACTAGAAGGACATAATAATAACATTTTAGTGATTCTTCTGCCCTCTGTTTTACTTGAGAACCACTGTTAGGTGCACATAGCTCTGGGGCACAAGAATTGAGTTGTTTTCTGTCTTGCACGTTGAAGTTATTCATTAGAGCCCAGTCAAAAAACTCTCTGTTATTCCCTTTCTCCCCATTGTAGCAAGCATCCATATGAAAGCATCTTCATTTCCCTGCCCTCTGTGGACTCCAGGATGCTTTCCTAATGTTAATTTTGTTCCTAAATCCCTCTACATTGCTCCTCAAAGATGTCACACTGGTGTTTCAGATTTGTGGCAGAAGCACCAGATCAGAGTTCATGATTATAATGCAAGGTTAAGATTTTTCCGTGCTGGCTATTAGCTCAGTGAAGAGAGGTTTCAAGAATTGTGCTCCTTGCCTTTGAACAGGAGACAGTTAAAATGCTCAGACACTGGTACTTTTGGGCAGCCTAGCTAGCTCTTCAGAGCTAGGGTTGCTGGCCACGTGCGTGCTGTTAGCTTATTAGGTATAATACAGCAGCTTAAACGCCAGTCAAAGGAGTCCAAGTTAATGTATTTTGCTTTGCATTTGTGAACAGCTAAGTGTGCTAGGTGTTCACTGTCCCTCCTAAACTGGCATACTAGTTGATCTACAAGGATTGTAGATCCTGTGAACTCACTTGCACAATGAAAACATCATCATGGCAATGTTTCTACATACTGATGGATAGTGCTTGGGCCTGATGGAAATACAGAAAGCTATAGGTCTGTAAAAGATCCATAAATACGGTAATGAATACAATGAAGGCTGCGAGATGTAAAGAGCGTATAGTCATCATAATGCCTTTTGATTTATTCCAGTATTGTCTTCTACACTGATCCCTAAAACAATGCTTAGCTACTCTATACAGGCATCTTATTACAACTGTAGCTCTACAAAAAATAAATCAACTATGTTCCTCCCACAGAAGAAACTGTACGATCTGCTCAGATAAAGTAGAGTGCATGCAATAACTTTTGTCTGAAACTTGGATCAAGCCTTAGACAAATCTTTTCTGAAGCTTAAAAAGATGTGCTTAAAATTCAAAACTTTAATTTAGAACAGAAAGATAACATCTTGTTTTCCATTATCTAGGATGCAATTTTAAGAACATATATATATATATGTATATATACATATATAGTGTAAAAAAGTTATGTGACAGTGCTTTCTGGCTTACTAATTTATCTACCAATGTTAATAATGCAACACTAAATATATGGACTGTAATGCGTGACAACAACCAGAATGTTAGCTCATGATCAGCAGAGTTTCCATAAAATTTACTAGCACATTTCTAAGTGTATGGGGCTATACCTCATCTATTGTTACTCCTGCTGCATAAATTATGCCAGCATGCATTAAACTCTCCTTTAAGGTCAGATCATGTCTACATTTTTGTCTTCAGAGCATATTCTTGTAATAAAAATCCTCTAAAGATTTGCTACTTGCCTTTTTTTGCAGCCTTTTAAAGATTTGGATGCGGAATGAGAGCTATGTGAACATCCTTCATTATAAATAATACTATTTTATTGCTAATACTATTTCTTTAGAGTTGTAGTTCCCTTCAGTGTTTTCCATATGTGCCAAAACGCGCAGTTTGTCTCCAGATATTCAGGCTAAGAAGATGAGGGCTGTACAGGGGTATCACAATAGGACCTAATTAATTCCTACCCTCTGCTACCTACTCCAGGAGTTTAGGTATCTTCTTGCTACTGTCCCATAAAGGATGTGCAGGATGTGAATTGTGAAACTGATGTTGCAGTATGCCTGCTGTCTTTGACTTGCTTTGACTGGCTGCATTAAATATGACTCTGTGATGCATTTTGTGCATGAAAGCACAGTGAAATGGATAGACACAGTGACTATTACAAGCACACAGATCAATTAGTGTGCAAGAGCTTCTCTTCCCTCTTTGGAGTTTTATCAGATTTAATCTTAAGCACTGAGCTCAGAATCATTTAAGTGTGAACAGAAAGTTAAATAGTGTCTTGACTGCTTTTGTCTTTTATGCATGTCAAATCTACTGCTAATTGTTGCTTGTTCTCGTGTAATGACGTGACATTTACTCTTGCAAGTCCCTCCTGCAGGATGAGGTCTCAGGTGGCTTATCTCCATGTTGTTTCTCCCCAGGGACTTGCTACAGTGGCAATGGCCAATTCTACCAGGGCACAGCCAATGTCACAGCTTCCGGCATCCCCTGCCAGAAGTGGAGTGACCAGGTGCGCAACAGTGTGTGACCCATCAAATGGAGAGCTGTGCTTGAGGTTGCCTTCGTTCTTGCGCTGACGTTTCACAGCCTTGGTAGTTCAAACTGTGAGATATCCCTTCCCACTGCAAGATTCATTCTCAGTGATTCTTGCAAGCTACTATAAGGCTATTTTGCTTCTTTCTTTCTTTCTTTCTTTGTTCCTTTTTTTTCTTTAATACCAGCAGGAAAAATTATACTCAAATACTTATGCAATTTATTTCCTTCCACAAGGTTCCTCACTTACACAGAAGGACCCCTCAGGTCTTCCCTGAGCTGTCTGATGCAGAGAATTATTGCCGTAATCCAGGAGGTGAAAACGAACGTCCCTGGTGTTACACAAAAGACCCATCTGTGAACTGGGAATACTGCAGCATTTCTCCTTGTGGAGATGGTAAGCATCTCTAATTTATGACTGATACTGCAGTTGTTGTTTTGGGACCTCCTCAATGTCACACCATGAACTTCAATGACATACTAATTTATTCTGACTTTTAGATTTGGCCAATGCTGTTTCTTCTCAAAGAGCCACCCAGCGTCTTTAGCTGGGAGGTGTAGTATCTGTTTTACAGATGGGGAAAGGAAGACAGAGAAACTGACTAACTTGCCCCTGATTATATTAAGGCAAATTTGTTGTGCATTTTGCATTGTGAAAAATGAATGGGCCACAAATGTGTTTTAAGTAAAAGGCAAGGTTTAAGGAAGGCACCTGAAATACTTAGCAAAGTTGTTTTGCTTTTGATTATTTTTCTCAATATAAAGAAATCCTAACTAAAAAAGAAATCTGAAAAGGATGGAAACATTTTATTTTTATGTTTTTTAAACCAAGCCTTTCTAATATTTTTTTTCAAAGTACAATTATTTCAAAACATATTTCATCAAAATATGCATCTTTAGGATCTCAAGATTTGGAAATAAGACCATTTCATCTGGACAGAGAATAGAGGTGTTGTGGGCTTAAGGGAACACAAGTCAGTATCAGTTTAGCAGTTAAAAGAAGAATTTAATAAAACTTCTTTTTATTCTCAGTGATTGCATATACAAATCAGCAGTTTCCAGGAATGATCAAAAATACTCAGCAAATGGCTACTTGAATAATGACTTTTTTCTAAAGGTATTTAGTCAAATGTACTATTTTACAGTAATTTACCGTATTTGGACCTATAGAGGCATGGAGGTGCAAATTGTTAGAGACGGGGGAGTGTTCCAGGATATTATCACTGTGGACTTACGTTGCTCTTACAATCCTCCCTGCACGTTCCTTGTGGGATACATGATAGTTTGGTGTAGAGCTTTGATCTTTCCCCACGCAAAGATTATTGTATCTGAACATTTTCTGACACTATCAAATGTGATTTCCCACTCACATTTCTTACAAACTGTCTGATTCCTTACCAGATTTTGGGGATGAACTCCTTGTCTTGGGATTGTGTCTGAGTGACTGGTAGATCCTGGATTTTTGTGTTTGGCAGACAAGCAGGGATTTTGGTTCTTCTAAATCTAGCCATCCCCTACTCTCCTCCCCAATAAATATGATCCTCTTGCGAAGTCATGTTGTTTTATCTATAATGCCACAGTAATCTCAGGACAACAGGCTGATTCCGTAAGTAGCTCTTTAGGGAAAGGGCTGTGGATTAAAAGAAGAATAACCTTCTGATTTTGTTTTCATTACAGCATCTTTATCATTGGGAACAAGAAAACCAAATGGAGAGACTCCAGATCTCCCCCCTTCTCTTCCCTTTTCCCCTACCTACTCCATGACTGTTATCATTTCGATCATCTCCAGCTTTGCCCTGATAGTGATCTTTGCTGTTGTCACCCTGGTTTGCTGCCGTCAGCGAAAGCAATGGAAAAACAAAAAGAGGTAAGGGAAGACTTAATTCAAAGCAACAGATTCTGTTTTGAAATGGAGCTTGCCTGCGGGTCCAGACTACTGATGGAGAGGTAGTCCAGCTAGCTCTTGGTTAGGTCATCCGTTGAAATGCCAGAGCAAGCTGTCACAAGTCAGTGTTGTTCCTGTGTCAGAGCCGGAGCTGACCTGGTGGCTGTTTTGGGGGGAATAGCGTGAGACCCTGGGGCAAGGCTCTGTCAGCAGCTCCACTGCACGTCCTTTTTCCATTCTTGAAGAAACCAGTCCCAGAGGAGATGCAAAAAGCTGTCTCTTGGCAGCAGAGTGTGTGCACACTGACCTAGCAACTGCTCCATCATTGCAGGGAGTCAGAAATGCCAACGCTCACCACTCTGCCCTCTGAACTCCTGTTGGACAGATTGCATCCCAACCCTATGTACCAGCGGATGCCCCTTCTTCTCAATCCAAAATTACTCAGCCTGGAGTATCCACGGAACAATATTGAATATGTGAGAGATATTGGGGAAGGGGCATTTGGAAGAGTCTTCCAAGCAAGGTAAGAGGTCTGTGTGTTAGTACTCCCTTCCTCGAGGTACTGTGAAAAAATAGCAGTTAGCCAGCTGTTTTCTGAAAACTGGAAATGTTCTGTTCATTTATCTGAACTGCACAGAGAAACAAACTATTCAAATAAAAATCAAATACATATGGTAAAAGCACCATTGGTTAAACTCAGATTTAATTGTTTCTGTTGTTCACTGCTTTCCGTTGATAACTGCTAAACTTTTTGTCACAGATGCCTGGTTCTTCTGTCTAGTAGATGCAGTGCCTCACTCACATACCAAAGTCTGGAGTAAATGCTTAGCTAAGTTTATCATGCCTGTTTTTGCCAAGAGTATTGCCTGTAAAATGTCACCTATTGTGAAATTCTTATATTTTCCAGTATTTGTAAATTGTCAGTGTGTTGTGTCCTACATTACAAAGTCAACACTGGCCAACGGTTACCACAGAGGGCAATGTGTCATGCTGCAGTTAGGTCCTGACCCAGTTTCCATTAATTCATTGGCAAAACCAAATCCAACCAAACCAAAAAATCCCCTAAAAACCCAGCTCACCAAGCTCTTTTTCTGCTCTTGTTGCTTACTCAGTCTGCATTTTTTGGAATTCACTGCTGTTGTTGCCTGTTTTAGGTTTAAGGACTTAACTGTAATCCCAGTTCTGTTGAATCTCTTAGGAGCTGAGATCATTCTCTTCTTCAAAGATGAAAACCCAGAAGAGAGCTGAGTCCTGCTTAAACTGATGCGAATGGAAGGACTCTTGTTAGCCTCAGCGGAGCCTATAATTTTGACAGAACAGCCTTAGGCCAACAGTGGCATTCGTGGAAAATCGTGTCCTAAAATTAGTGAAAGAAGGTGGACAGGCAGTGCAGTTTTGCTAGGTTGGATTGTCTTGTCTTTGTTCTTTCACAACTAATGAGTCTGTGATGCAGCCAGAATGTTGCATGGCTGCAATGTTGATTTTTTTCATGATATCTGGAGAAATGTGTGATGACAAAGAAAATATAGGGAAATATTGGAGTCCTAACATGGGCCAGGACCTGCTTGGTGGAACAGCTCCCATTGACTTCAAAGTCAAGGGACTCTCCTTGCAAGGAGCAGTCACCAGAGCAAACACTTCCAATATTTATACTTGTACTGTTGACATATCTATTAGGAAGTGAATTATACACTGTTAGAGCCGGGGAACATTTTCAATAGATGTGACAGATTTTTTTTTAATGAAGGGATGTGGAAGAAATGCAGGCATACTTTTATTTAATATAGAGAGAGCTAAAAATAACAAAGTTTAAAGGGCACACAGTGGGAAAATCACAGATGCTTAGCCTGTGATTGATTGTTAGCTTGGATGGCTATGTCGAATGGACTTGAACTTGAATCAAGAACAAAGCATGTTGGTACTGCGTTACAGCTGTGCTCTGGAAGCTGTGTATATGCCACCCCAGGGATGCAAAAAAGCCTTCATCCCAGGTTATCTGACTCTCTAAGATCTAAAGAGGGCATTTGGTACACTCTGCTGAATGTTGGCCTCTGCCTATCGTGAGTATCTTTACCACACTGCAAAAGGGGAAGGAGGACACACAGTCTTTGTGCCAAATATTACTTCAGTACTATACCAGAAATTCTGAACTGGCCTCTGTATAGAATTTACTCTAATGACTCTCACTCATCGAACAGAACCTCTCAAAGGCCATTCAGATGTCATTAAAGCTTTGGGTTAAGCAAATGTTAAAGTTGTGTAGGGACCTTTCATATGGGTTTAAATTACCCCAATTCTACTTTTCATTTAAAATAAACTTTTGTGCTATTATTAATGGAGAAAAGAGAGGGAAAAAGCAACATATCAGGAAGCTTTTGCACCCTGGAGAATACTATACCTTGGGATGGTGTGTTCTTTGTGGCTCAGGAAATGAGCTATGGAAGCATTGCTTCTCAGGAGCTTCTTTTCTGTTATTAATATCTCCATCAAAAGTGCCTCTGAACCCTCTTATTTCCAGGTAATATTTAAGCCACTGACATTTCTGTGGATGGCTGGCACATCAGAAGAGACTGCTACATCCAGTAGCACCAGCTGTGCATCCCTCTAGGTCACTAAAGCTATCACAACTTAAATTGCTGCCTTCTTGCCTCAGGTGGATAAAATGTACTTGTCTACGTGTGTTAAATGGACATCTCAAATTTAAGTTTAGCAGCCCTTTACTTCTGCTAGTATAATGTTTCACCCCGTAAACATAGCACTGCACATAGTGCCAGTAATGCTTTGCCAGTTGGCTTGCTTTGAATCCTGATTCAGTGTTTACTTACTCCTAGGTCAAGCAACATGTTAGGACAGGAAGTGACTGGCTATTATTTACTAGCTGCTTCTGAAAGGCTGCCATTTTCACTAAGAACTTATTCCCGCTGGAGAGGATGAGGAAGTAACCAGTTACCTTAACAGATGTCTTTGAAACAAGATTAGGGACCTGGCTCAAGTCAGTCCCAATTGGGTTGTGGTCGCCAGTTCAAGATCTTCTACTAAGGGGAATATTGCCTTTACCCTCAGACGTAGTCAATGCACAATGAGTAGCTTTCAAGCCCTGTGTAGATTAACAAGCAGATTTCTCCCAGAGCTGAATCTGTGCAACGTAGCCCAAACTTGCAGCCCGAGACTGCCTGAAGCCCTGGATGTGAAGTCTTTGTCAGCAGTTCAGCTCCGGAGGCCTGCTGAGACCCCTCTGCAAAGTCACAGCTCTTCATCCATGTGAGAGGCAAGGTTATCTGCAGGGCCAAATGGGTGTTGTAGAAAGACAGTCAAAGGTCAGGATGGCAGGAGTTTCTCTGCTGTAGATTTCCTCATTTTCTTCTCAAGTGCAAAGGGTGTTTCTTTGACCTGCTGTCTCAAATATAACTGAAAAACAGTGTGGATGTTTACTTAAAAAAATCCCACAAAAAATCCCCTGCCAATTCTTTGAGCTTCCAGTCTAGTAAGAGCAGAGAACCCTTCTCATGTACTAGCTGTTGCTGAATCTCAGTGCTTGAGAAAGTCAGCAGTAATACACTGAAGCAAATGTCAGTGGCTTAAATATTACCTGGAAATAAGGGGTTCAGAGGCACTTTTGATGGAGATATTAATAACAGAAAAGAAGCTCCTGAGAAGCAATGCTTCCATAGCTCATTTCCTGAGCCACAAAGAACACACCATCCCAAGGTATAGTATTCTCCAGGGTGCAAAAGCTTCCTGATATGTTGCTTCCCCCCCCCCCTTTTCTCCATTAATAATAGCACAAAAGTTTATTTTAAATGAAAAGTAGAATTGGGGTAGTTTAAACCCCAATATACTGAGCTGCCAATATACCCCTGCCAATATACTTTTCTGCATATACAATTTTCTTCAAGGGAGAGGGTAAGCGTAGATCTCTATCAGCCTCAATAGATGTTAAATGCATCATTTAACAGTCTAACAGAAACTACCCAGCTATGATATTGAGGTAGATGAGGGACAGAACAAAATCTAAAATGCAGATTCATGCTACTCCTCAATTTTTCACAGTTTCTGCTCTGAAAGGAAAGTATAACCAGAAATTAGATGCAAGATACCCTTTTGTTGATAGAATGGGAGTTTAAATCTCTACTGGTACTATAGGCTAATTCCTCCAGGTATCTAAAAGCCAAATGCTGTAAGTGCTGCACAAATCTATTAATGGGGCAGAAGGCAAGGACAGAGGATCTGTCCAGTCCACCACAATGCAAAAACAGTGTAAAGTATTTTGCCTAAGCTTCTAGGAAATCATTAGAGAGGAAAACTAATTTAATTTCTGTTGATGTTACTCCATTCTAAAATAAAATTATCTATTGTCTACAAAATACTCCATGTTCTGGCCTGCAGCATGAATTCTGTTTAATTTCAGCTGTAGCAGCTTTACATTACTCCCCTGCAAATGTATCTCTATCACATTCTGCAAAGGCTGTCTTTCGGGCACTAAAGGGCTCAACTTCAATAGCTCTCTGCCAAGACTGCTAACAAAGACTCCTTCTATTCCAGTTCAATGTGATTTTCCCACATCTGCTAAGAATTGGATTGAAGTTAGGATATCAGTTCTTGTGGATGAAATTCTTCACTATTGCCTAATGTCTAGCAACAGGTTGTGTGCAGCTTATTCTCATTTAAGTTCCGCTTAGGTTAGTTTTCACTACTTGATTTCAGTGATGGATACATGGATGGATGTACTTCAGGCTTTGGCCTAGGGTGAGTTTCTCCCTCCAAAGCTGTGACTGCACAGCACTAACTCTGTTAGTCAGTGATGAATTGCAATCTACAATGAGTCTGTGTGGAAGAGATAAATGTTCTCCTCTTTTCATTTTTAAATGCTGTTCTGGGTGCTTCAGTGTATTACTGCTGACTTTCTCAAGCACTGAGATTTAGCAACAGCTAGTACGTGAGAAGAGTTCTCTGCTCTTACTAGACTGGAAGCTCACTCCCAGCAAAGAGGAAAAAAGACATGTTGCTTTAGTGGGGGCAGTAGCAAACAAATGTGGATTCTATTACTCTGCTCCTGTATGCTGGACCTCCTCACCCGAACGTCTCAGCAGCACTCTGGCTGCTGGTGAGATTCCTTTCTAGATGGGCATCCTGCCATCTTCTGACATTTGACATTTATAGTATCCAAGTCCATCTGTTGCAACTGCCATAGGTCTGGAGTAAATGACAAGGAAACTGGAAGTTTGCTTTGGAAATTGGAACCTCCTCTTGGGGCTACTGAACAGTAAAATAACCTGGCATTTAAGCAACAGAAAGGCGGTCAGGCCAATGTAGTAACATGAAACTTAAATAGGTGCCACTCTCTGTGGGCTTTGGCTGTTACTTGTAAGTAGAGTGCTTGAACTACAAGGGAATGGCTTCTGTAGGACCCCTGGGAAGAGCTTGTTTGGGCAACAAAAATGCTTATCAGAGGTTTGACACACATTTGCAGAGTGGAAGGTTACTGTGCTCTAGGAACAGCTATCCCTAAATCCTTGGCAAGTCTGTCTAATTCAATGTGTTTAGGGCAGAATGACCTTTGGATAAGAAAGCAAAATGAGTCTATGATTGCTCTAAGTCAGGAAGCTCTGTTTCCTATGGATTTATGTCAGGAGATAACTAAGCACTATGTAAAGATTTACCAGCATCTAATAAGAGTGCATTCATGTATTAAGTTGTTCCTCAGGCAGGACAAGTATATGGTTTGCCTCTTCTGTGTAGCCGCCTCTTTCCTCAAAACTTGCAGGAACATAGCTGTTTCCCAGACTTCTGCCTCAGCCTGTTAAAGTCAGCTGAAATTATCTAATAGGTTCAAAAAGTGTTAGATGCAGACATACACAAACATAGACACACAAAGAACAATTGTGTAAGTCATCTTCGTTACAAAACCAGGGGAACATTTAGACAGAAGAGGAAAGTACACATAATATGGAAGAGGGGACAGGCTACTTGGGAGACTTACGGGAATTCAGTCAGAGTATGTAGAGATGCAGTAAGGAAGGCTAAGGCCCTCTGGCAAGGGAGGTCAAGGACAACAGGAAGGGCTTCTTCAAACACATCAGCAGCAAGAGGAGGACTGGGGAAAATGTGGGCCTGCTACTGAATGGGGCGGGGCTCTGGTGACAAGGGATACAGAGAAGGCAGAATTACTGAATGCCTTCTTTGCTGCAGTCTTCCCTGCTAAGGGCAGCCCTCAGGAATCCGCAGCCTGGATGTGAGGGAGAAAGTCTGGAGAAGGGAAGACTTTCCTTTGGTTGAGGAGGAAAGCCTTAGAGACCTTTTGGGCAGGCTAGACATCCACAAATCCATGGGCCCAGATAGGATGCACCCACAGGTGAGAGAGCTGGCAGATGTTGTTGCCAGGCCGCTCTCCATCATCTTTGAAAGGTCCTGGAGAGCTGGAGAGGTGCCTGAGGACTGGAAGAAAGCCAGTGTCACTCCAGTCTTCAAAAAGGGCAAGAAGGACACAGGTAACTATAGGCCAGGCACCCTCACCTCCATCCCTGAAAAGGTGATGGAACAGCTCCTTCTGGATGTCATCTCCAGACATATGGAGCAAAAGAAAGTGTTCAGGAGTAGCCAGCATGGATTCACCAATGAGAAGTCCTGCTTAACCATTCTGATAGCCTTCTATGGTGGAAAGACTGGCTGGGTAGATGAGGGGAGAGCAGTGGGCGTTGTGTATCTTGACTTCTCCAAGGCTTTTGACACTGTCTCCCATAACATCCTCCTAGATAAGCTCACGAAGTGTGTGTTAGATGAGTGGACAGTGAGGTGGATTGAGAACTGGCCAAAAGGCAGAGCTCAGAGGGTTGTACTCAGTGGCGCAGAGTCTAGTTGGAGGCCTGTGGCTAGTGGCATCCCCCAGGTCTCAGTACCGGGTCCCATCCTGTTCAAGTTCTTCATCAGTGACCTGGATGAGGGGACAGAGTGCCTCCTCAGCAAGTTTACTGAGGATCTCAAGCTGGTAGGAGTGGCTGATACACCTGAGGGCTGTGCTGCCCTTCAGAGAGACCTGGACAGGCTGGAGAGCTGGGCAGAGAGGAACCTCCTGAGGTTCAACAAGGGCAAGTGCAGAGTCCTGCATCTATGGAGAAATAACTGTAGGCACCAGTACAAGCTGGGAGCTGACCTTCCAGAGAGCAGCTCTACAGAGAAGGACCTGGGAGTGCTGGTGGATGACAAGTTGACCATGAGCCAGCAATGTGCCCATGTGGCCAAGAAAGCCAATGGTGTCCTTGGGTGCATTAGGAAGAGTGTTGCCAGCAGGCTGAGGGAGGTGATCCTGCCCCTCTACTCAGCCCTGGGGAGGCCTCATCTCGAGTCCTGTGTCCAGTTCTGGGCTCCCCAGTATGAGAGAGACATGGAGCTACTGGAGAGAGTCCAGTATAGGGCTACAAAGATGATCACAGGGCTGGAGTATCTGCCCTATGAGGAACGGCTGCAAGAGCTGGTCCTCTTCAGCCTGGGGAAGAGAAGCCTGAGGGGGGATCTTATCAGTGTGTACAAGTAGCTGAAAGGAGGGTGTCAGGGGGATGGGGACAAACTCTTTTTAGTTGTCTCATGTGACAAGACAAGAGGCAATGGGCAGAAACTGAAGCACAGGAAGTTCTGCCTGACCGTGATGGTGAATTTCTTCCCTGTGGAAGTGAAAGAGCACTGGCACAGGTTGCCCAGAGAGGTTGTGGAGTCTCCTTCTCCGGAGATCTTCAAGGCCTGCCTGGGTGCAACCCTGTCTAATATGCTCTAGGTGACCCTGCTTGAGCAGAGGGGCTGGACTAGGTGATCTCCAGAGGTCCCTTCCAACCTTACCGATTCTATGATTCTGTGAACACATTTGCTCTGATTGTTACTTATACTCCTATAGCAGATGTACCAGTGCCACCATTGTGCAAAGTGTGGGACAAGATCCAGTGAAAGAAGGCTCTTCTACTTCAACATTTTCATACAAAATATGTTTATTTTTTTACTCTCAGTAGGCTTCATCATTACACCCTCAAAATGAATGACATAACTGGTTTGATTCAATGTTGTCTATGCTGCCCTCCATCCAGTTTCTGGTATGTCCTCTAACCCAAGCTATCAGTTATTTACCTAAGCCTGTTTGTAGCCAATCTTGGTAAAGTACCTCTACAAAAAAAAAAAAAAAAAATAGTAATCAGAAAGAGCTATACTGGATTTAGTTCTCCCTGAACTAAGTTAAATACCTCTGTATTGTGCCTTGTAGATAGGCCCAAGGGGGTGAGGGGGTTGGTCTTTCATGTTCCTTCAGTTAGTGCTGACGACTTGCAACATTTTTTTCCTTTCAGCCTGTGATTTCAACACAAACAGAAAACATTTTCTTTGCATGCGTCTCTCATTGATATCTTTATTTTTTCATTGTCCCTCTAGGGCTCCAGGACTGCTGCCTTATGAGCCTTTCACTATGGTGGCAGTGAAAATGCTAAAGGAAGAAGCGTCTGCGGACATGCAAGCTGACTTTCAGAGGGAGGCAGCCCTCATGGCAGAATTTGACAATCCGAATATTGTCAAACTTTTAGGTATCTGAACAGCTGTCCTACTGTGGGATATACCCCTCTATGAATCCGGTGGAGCTCCTTTTAGGGTACAGAGTTGAACATGTAAGCACAGCTAAGACTCAATACAAAAGGCAATATTGGTCTCTTATACAAAAAAAAATGCCTTTTGTAAAAGAGAAAAACTTCTCTATGTGCCACTGCATGATCTGTTGAATTCTATACTGGCACAAGACTCAAAATGTAGATTTTATGCTATTAAGAGGATGGGGCATTATAATAAACCCTCCTCTTCTTGTGTCAGAATATACCCCTGACCATGCTGCCAATTTATATAGCATTGGCACAAATGTCTTACAGGGAACACAGAAGCTTGTTGGAGCTGTGATTTATTTTGTCGGTATTTAAAAAGAAAGAAGTACAAGTCTTGTTAGTTTTATGGGTCCCACTTACTATTATGATATCTGAACACGCACGAGCAATAAAAACATAATGACACAAATGAAAAATAAAACCTCAACCACAAAAACAGCCTTTTCCTTCCCCCTCCCTTCTCAGCTGAAAGGAAACCCTATTTTATTGGGCTTTTTAGAAAGTCTTGGCTCCATAGCTCTGCTATTAGGTCATTCTTCTGTTAAGAAAATGCTTACCGGGTTTTATTTCAGTAGATTTTCAATTTCTGACTGAAGTAGATGTCAATAGCCATCTTCACCTAGCAATCCTGCTGTAAGTTGTAGGCAGATCTGATCCTTGTGGACAAACGATTGAGGTCTTTATTTACTTCAGTAGGAGAAATACTCCTACTTTGCTCCCCGAAGTTTGGAAATATATAAATCCTGGTTTTGGGAAAGCTGGATTAATACAAGTTCTTCAGCAACAGAGAAGAAAAGCAGGAAGTACCCTAAACTGGAATAAACATCCTGTTTATTGTCAACACATTTTAAATCAGGAAAGGGTAAAGGGACAGAAATAAGATAGTTTCTTATTATGGGGTGTGGCAAAATAGCCATGTTTTTTGAACACAACTTAGACAATAAAGCTTTTGCATACTCCCCTCATGCTTGTCAGGACATGACGTTATCACACCGGTAACAGCTGTCATTTTTTTCTCAAAGATTTGAGTGGTAGATCATCAAAAAGAATTTTCTATTTCACAACAAGTTGGATCCCAGTTGCTAAATGATGGCCCTAAGAAAGGAAAACACATACTCTTTAAATGCTGGCTTTTGGTAGTAGATAAGTTAGTAACAGGTATGCAAATAACACATTTTTTTTGCCTACCTCTAAAACTGGTTTAGTATCACTGTGTGCTTTCTGCAACTGGTTAAAATTTGGGTTTGGAAATTTATATATTCCGTTGGTGATCTTTGCACACACCCGAAAAAATAATGCAGAGAGGAAAGGCTCTTCTGTTCCATGTTCTCATATAAGATATGTTTATTATATGCATCTAACAACTGGTTTTCCTGGTCTGAAACACAGGAGTAACCCATTAGAAAACTTAGAGAAAAGCAAGCCAAACACTTTCCTACAGATGAACACACTTTCATCAGCTGCATTTGAGTCACAGCAGTCCTACTGCATGGTGAGAGCGGAGCCTTGTACTGATGCAGACTCCTCTGCTCTGCTCTACTCTTTTCTGTCTCTCTCTTCCACTTTCACTCTTGCTTTTTCTTTCTTTCTATCTCTTTATTTTTCTCTCTCCCTTTCTTTCATATGTTTTACATAAAGTAATTTCTGCAAAGCATATTTTTACATGTGCTGTTTTCAAAAACACAGAGAAATTTGGGGTAGAGGTGTCCTTGTTTTTCAAGTATACCATTGAACTCTTGAGCATGGGCCTGAAAATGCTTTTCCTGATTATTCCTGAAGTCTACCTGTATATGTGTAGCTCCTATATCCATAGCAGTATGAATGCAATAACTACAACAAAAATCTATTAAAAAATACAGTAGTCAGGACTAAAAAGATTGCTTCTTGAAAGCATGACCTTCCAGTTGCATCTGGGAAAATGCGAGATTCCTGTTAATGCCAATTTAACTAGAACTGGACTCTTAATTAGATACAGATAAATAAGGCAGCTGCATGATTTGATTAGCATCTCTTACAGAGCTCAGCATTAGGTCACTGGCTGAGGGAGTTTCAAAGGCAGAAACCTGATGGAGGTTAAAGGTGGTATGCCTCACCTTTTCCTCTGCCCCCACATGCATTCCTTGAAAATCTCCTGTTGGTGTAAGTTCTTTTTTTTCCCTTTGCTCTCCAAAAGTCCTGTGTGGTGCATCTGTTTCCTTTCAGGTGTGTGTGCTGTTGGGAAACCGATGTGCCTGCTGTTTGAATACATGGCCTACGGGGATCTTAACGAATACCTGCGTGACCGCTCCCCGCGCAACCTCTGCAGCCTGGTGCATGGCAGCCTGGACACGCGGCTCCGTCTCTCCAACCCCCTGGCCCTTTGCTGCACCAGCCAGCTCTGCATTGCCAAGCAGGTGGCTGCTGGCATGGCCTACCTCTCTGAGCGCAAGTTTGTGCACCGGGATTTGGCCACCAGGAATTGCTTGGTGGGGGAGAACATGGTAGTCAAAATTGCCGATTTTGGTCTCTCAAGGAACATGTATTCAGCAGACTATTACAAAGCGAATGAGAACGATGCCATTCCCATTCGCTGGATGCCCCCTGAGTCCATTTTCTACAACCGCTACACCACAGAGTCCGATGTGTGGGCCTATGGGGTGGTGCTGTGGGAGATCTTCTCCTATGGCCTGCAGCCCTACTATGGGATGGCTCATGAGGAGGTCATCTACTATGTGAGGGACGGCAATGTCCTCTCCTGCCCTGACAACTGTCCCCTGGAGCTCTACAACCTGATGCGCCTGTGTTGGAGTAAGCTGCCCTCTGACCGGCCAAGCTTTGCCAGCATCCACCGCATCTTGGAGCGCATGTATGAGAGGGCAGTGGCTACTGCGCAGGTCTGATGGGTGCACGCAGGAAGGCACTTTCTCCTCTGTCCCCTGCATTGGCGGCACCACATGAGCAGCCATCAATGTGAGCAGTGCGACTCAAGTCTCATGGTCTGATGCAATTCAGCCTGTGGAGAGCAGACTCCTGAGCTGAAGCTCTGCGCAAGGAGCCCTTACTGCAGAGCCAGGCCAAACACACTTAATCTGCCAAAGGGAAAGGAAAGAAACTGTGCTCGAATGGGTGTCTATGAGCCATGGCTACACTGAAGGGAGAGTGCTTTAGGAAGAGCAGAAACAGCTTGTTCCTCCATCAAGTAAAAAGTTTAGATTGTATCTCCCTAAGGTGGACTATATCTTCCATACTGTAAGACTAATTTCCAGTCACAATGCCTGATCTCTTTCAGATTAGAGATGATCCTGGCCTTGCTAACTCAGTACTTATATTTGGAATGTGCAGGAGCAAACAGTTCTCCCAGAAAAGCAGACCAACATTTTGATGTTTGCACTTCCCTTCCTAGCAATTTTGTCCATGTACTTTTGCATTTATGCACATGGCTTTTACCTTTTCTCATACGTTTTCGACTGTCATCTTGGGAAAAAAAAATCACAGAAGACAAGCCTTTTTTGGATTTTTTATACTATTTTATTTTGGCATATTCACTTCCTTTTTTAAAAAAAATTGGATGTTTCTGAAGCCATAGCCAACTTACTTTTTCTTTTTGATTTCCTCCTTCTCTTTGGCACTCAGGAACATGACTAACAGAAAAAAACAGGACCCCAAAGGAGCACCAACAGTGGCTGGTGTAACATGTTATAGAGATGAGCAAAGTCCCTTAAGCACAAAGCCTTACATTTTCAAAAGAAAGAAGCCCGTAGTGAGGTTCAGAGATAACTTATTTGATTTTTGCCAAGATCTTACTCAAAACTTTGTCTCAGACATAAAATCCAATTTTCCCTGCCTCCCTCTTGCAACAAAGACATTCGGTGCTAAGGGATAGATTCAGCTTGAGGATCTGGTCTGTGGACCCATGATTTCTCTCAGGTATATTTCGTTCCCTCTGACTGCACTACAGTTCTCCCTGCAACAAGAGCTGGGCAAAATGCAGCTTCTATATTCAAAACTTGCACAAATGTGTGAAGCGTCAGTCACATATAACTGGTGTCACATACCACTTAGTGAGAAAATACACTTTCTTTTTAGAGAACATGGTAGGTCCTGTTCTTTTTTAGTAATTAAGGCTAACGTGTGTTATCAGTGGCCTTCAGAGTTAACATGCTGGTTAGAGGAGTGTGGACAAAAATAGGAGTCCACACTTTACAGAGTAAGTGTTGCAGACTGGAACAAACACAAGATGAAGGACACTGCCTTGGTTACAGGTGGTCCAAAATCCACTTTTTCCTGTATTTTCCTGTGATGTGAGCTAATCATCTCTTCTATATGTCATAATCTTTTGGTTTCTATTTTAAAAATAACCATCATTCTGGGCATTATAGTTGTGGCCACAACAGCACAGCTTAATGTTTTCAGACCACTGGTATCTATTTCACTCAAACCAGAGAGCTTACAATTAACTGAATAGTGGGAAGAACAAGAGGAAACTCTACCTTTGCTGTAAAACATTGAAATACTAGTAATGTTTGGATGTGTGAGCACTGAGCACAAAATGACCAGTGCTGTCTTACTCATTTAGAAGTTCTTCCATTACAGAACACCTTACTGAAATCTGGATGCTGAAAAAAAAAACAAAGCCTAAGAGCCCCAACATCCTGTATTCAAATAGAATAATTATTGCAGCTCCTTACATAGCTCCTATTACCACTTTCTGAGCATCTCATAGTCTTCATCATATTGTATTTTGTCACCTACCTGGCAAAGATGTACTGTCATCCCTGCAGTACAACAGTAGAAATAAGCAACAGCGTCCCTGGGGCTGGAGTTTCCTGCAGACAGTCACAGGATACCCCTGTCCCTTCTCACAGTACGTGAGTGAACACAGATCTAAAAGCCTTTGGGACATGCTGATACCAAATTATGGCCTACTTAAATTGTGCCTTGCACATTCTTTGGCTCCTCACATGCACCGTTGTCACTGGGAGCAATGTCCCAGATCAGGCAGATGTGCCTGCAGCAGCTGCCCAAGGGCAGGAGGACTCTGCTGCTGAGCTGAACCTCACATATTTGGGTCCATCTTCATCACTCTACACAAGAGTGCACTTATGATCTTAAGAGTTGGCTTTAGTTTTCTTTCATCTGCCACCCACTTTTTGAGCAACTGAACACAAGTCACATCATCTTTGTGTTTCAGTTTTCCTACAGTTGTAAGAAAGAGGCTGCTTCTTCCTGCCTTCCACTTTTTGCCTGTTTTACCAAGTTAGACCTGAATGGCATTGGAGCAGGGACTTTCTCAGCCTGTGCATCTCTATTGCCACTTGCCACAGTGACCCCAGTCTGCATTGTCAATTGGAGTGCTCAGGGCAGCAAGGATTTTATCATGCCCTTTACAGAGGCCAGGCTCAGGCCTGAATGTGAAACAGCAGTGTGGATCCAGCATAAATACTCCTAGGAAACCAGCGCCTCCTCCTCACCTGAAAGGTTACACTGACAGTGACAATAACAGATTTGTGGAGAGTGTATGTAACATGCTAATTTGAACAAATCAACCCCTTTAAAGCCTGGAGGACAGTTTGCACTTCTGCCTTCTAAGATCCCAGTGCCAGCTGTAGTGATTTGCCCTCATTTACCCCAGCTGGATGGCTTTGAACCCAGAACAGAGTTTCCTTGTTTAAATGTTGGATGCAGCTTCTGATGTTAAATACCTGTAACAGTGCACGCTGTAAAGTTCCCCTTGCTTCCTCTGTGTGCAAGAGATTCCCACAAACTTGGAAGAATAACCATTTTTATCGCAGTCTCCTAGCCAGAGCTTCCCCTTGGTGATGACAGTTCAGGCCCTGACCAGTTGGCATGGGCTGGTAGTTACTGAAGAGTGGAAAATGGGCTTTCCTTGCCCAGCATCTCAGTCTTTGCATTGTAAGCACAGATTGAGATGTGTGGTAGGTAGTGACTGTAGCTAGAGATGGAAAATGGTTCCTGTGCTACTTGGGGAAAAAGATCATTTCAAGATCATCTCATAGAGCAGCAATCTGTAATATACCCTCCAAAGATGATAATCACTCCTGTGTCATGATACAGTGGAAGAGCTTAGCACCTAAATGGTGCTTTCTTTGAGGATTCAATGGTAGATAGATCTTCTCTTGCCTTGATATATGGCTGGATTTTTCTGCAAGAGACTCCTCCTGTGTGTGTTTTTCAGCTTGCTGAAAGTTGAATAGCTTTCAAAATTTGCCTCTTTCACAACTCCCCCCCACCTTTTGTTTGAGAGTTCTGCTTTCGCAAATGTATATGTTATACAACGTGCTAGTTAAGAGATTTACATGCTGTTTTGTATAGCAATTATGTAACTCAAAATTGTTGTGAATGGGAGTAAACTGTGGGTAGAGGAGGAAAACAAAGGTTGTTATTCAAAAATCTAGAAGTAAAATTATTTTGCCATCTCTAGTTTGCATTTACATACTCACAGAGAGAAAGTAAAAGTGAACCAAAAATAAGCATTTTTGGAAAGTCAGTTCCCATTCCCATTGATTGCAAAGGGAGTCTTGCAGTCCCTGTCACATAGGGTGAGAACCCCTAAGAGAAGTGGATTCACAGCACATATGGTGTAACCATTCCTTCTGCAAGTGTCCTGCCTAGAGCCTTTGTAGCATATATAAAGCTGTATCCTAGATGACAAATGATGACAATTTCATCAACCAAACAGCACAGAAATCCACCGATGTTTTCATGGGTATATTTAATGGCTGCATTTAAAATGCATTTTAAATGATAAATCCTATCTTTATTGGATACTGCCTGCAATATGGTGTGAATTTGGGTTGAAAGAATTGCCTCTCAGATATTTTGGGGACTAAACATAATAGTTTGATCTCTAAGGCGGTATATACCTGTTATTCTGTGATTATTTGGATACATACTTCGTGAATGATGGTTCTGAATGACATCCCAAGCAGAGATGTACATTTTACATTGTCTCAACTTGTGTAACTCATGTGTGTAATATTTTATAAAATAAAGAGATACCAGGAAAGGATAAAACTAATTCTTGGCTTTCTGCCCCCTTCCTCCTTCAGCACTGCACTTATTCTGTGTTAGCAGAAAAGCTTTATTACAGTTTTACTGTCAGAATGGTTGCTGAATGGTTGTCAGAATGCAACTGCAGTTAAAAATTCACATAGACTTTTCAGATCAAGGCATGTGGCAAAACTAGCTTGTTACCTATGCTCATAATCCTTCTCCTGTACCAAATAACATTTAGAGAACAGGTAGTATGGTATTACGAAAGCAACACTGATGTCATTCTCTTGGTCATTTTTCCTTGACAGAGTAATGTAAAAGATGTCTCATGTAGATGAGAATGACATCTGCCTCCTCCTATGATTTCTGAATTCTGATCTTACACCTAGAGATACATGGAATAAAATCATGATATAAAATTAAAGGAGAATTGAATTTGCTGTCTGTAGAACACTCGTGAGAAAATAGTTTATCATTGACGGTTTATCTAAAAAAAGTAACTTCTTTTTCTGCACATGTTTCCCATTCGTCAGCTCATTCAGTAAGCCAACAAAGTCTTCTGGAATTCTAACAATTTTTGAATTCATTGCAAATTTTTGATAATCCCAACTGGAGAGTAAAGCCTAATTTCCGAACTATAATGAGTCAACAAAGCTATGAAGTACATTCCTTTTCTTTTAATTTTTAATGTGAGGTGAGATCTTTTCTGCAACTAGTTTTGCCTAAGGTCTTAAAAAAGTCTTTTGTAAATATTATCTTACTGAGAAGGTGTATGATGAACTTGAAACCGGTCTACCTTTTTTCCCCTTTGATTAGAGAGAATCATATTTAAAGGGCTGGCTCTTAAACTACAAGCATTTTTGAGACACAAGGAGAAGTTGGGCCCACAGTTTCTGTTAGGGAAACAATGTTTTTTGAATGTTCGTAGTTACATTTCTAAGCATACACTCGAAGGTTTGCTCTGTGACAGGACCTGTAGTGTTCAGTAGCTTGCTCACTGCCTGGCTTCCCTCCCTCCAAATGCCAGGCCCCTCTGAGATGTCCTAAGCTGGACATCTGTAAGCAGCTGCTCCCAAAGCCATTAGTCACCCCGAGCATTTTGCATACTAGAGTGGCAATGCCTACCATCCCGTATGAAGCAATGAGAATGACACAGCTGGGGAGAGGACAAGTGTACAGCAGATCATTTTGTTTTTCTCGGCTTTTACTTGCGTTGCTGTGGATGCACATATCCCTGTGCGTGCGCATGTGTTTTTGACTGGGCAAGGTGAAGAAGTATACCTTGTGCATGAGAAGAAATTTTATAGTGATCCTTTTGTGCAAATTTCACTTGGTAGCTTTCAAGACTTTTGGTTCTTTATAAAACTTTTCATTTTTGATTAGATGTAGGAATATCAGACTTCTTCAAGGGAAACTTGAGGTCCTAACAGGCCTTTACAGAATCTCTTTTGAAATGTCTTTAAAGTAGGAGCTACTGTCTGTCTCTGCTGCCAGAGTGGTGCTATGAAGTAGATAGGAAACTGATTTTCACATGTCATGAAGTTTAAGAAATCAGACTAGGATCTTTTTCTTATTAGGAGAAGGGGGGGGGGAACCCGAATATGTCAATTTACCAACTTCATTAAAGCTTTTGAACCTATCTTCATAACACAATGTGTATTTTTCAATTTTCTCAACTTTAGAAGAGAAAATGAGGACTCATTCACTGGAAAATCTTTAGAAACATACTTTTTACACAGTCCGGCAGTATCTAGCAAAGAGGATTTCCTTAGAGTTAGCTTTACATATTGAAAGTATAGAGGCCAGTTGAACTGTATAAAGAAGAAATTTAAAGCTAATATTAAAACTACAATTTTTTAGAGTTAGAGAGGTGGTAGCCTGAAATAAAGGCCACAGTTTATGTATGTCACTCACGTATTTCTCTAGCAACACAATAATTTGTCTCCTGCAAATGTAGGATTAGGTAAAAAGTTTCATCAACAACTGATAGGATGTTTTATCATAGATTTGGACTAACTTCCCTAATATAACTAATTAGTTATATTTATTAAGCAAGTAAAATTTTATCCCTGCAGAGATGCTTTAAATCTTATGCAACTTATAGCCAAAACGGCTTTTCTGCCTCTGAGAGAGACAACCACATTATACATATCTACTGGGCATAAGCAAGCATGTTGGGGCTTTTGTATGTTTATCCGCCCACCCTAAAGGCTCTTATACAGAAGAGATGTTACAGCTCAGGAACTCATATATGTCTGCAAACTTTTAGGTAAACAAATGACTTAATGGAAGAGTGGAGCTGAGCTGAGGTGAGTAGCAGTTGGTGAATGAATGAGGATTATTCACAGTCTGAATGCTGAGCTCATTTTGTGCTAACTTCTTATTTAAAGCAATATTAACATCACAGCAATGATACTAAAGAACAAGCTTTACTTACAGAGAAGACAGGTGAACTTCCTGTGGCCTGCTGAGGCCAGGAGAGATGATACAGGATCTCTGTGATGAAAGAACATCAGCAAACTTGATGTCCTTTCTTGAGAAACATGACATTTTATTGACAGAAAAAATACCAGGCATGCTCACTCCACTGTTGAATTCATTCGGATTTGACTTGGATTTACTCACTGTGCCACAGCATTTATTATTATTTCTCCCTTTCTGGAGCACAGTAATACTTTTCTGTTGCTTCTGGACCCCAAATCACCATACCAAATCACCATATATTTGGTTATACTGAGTATAACCATACTGAGAGTGCAAAAAAGAAGGGTTGCCCTGCTCCCCACACTTGTCCTTGTTCCCAAAACTGCAGCCCTGTCACAGGCTGCAGCCCCCACCCACATACTCATACCAGAGTGGTTCAAAGGGCAGGACATTCATCTTATTGCAGTGACGGGGCAGGTGGACATCCAATGAGCAGGGTAGCACCAGCAGATGAAGTGCATGTTCCCAAGTCACTTACTATGGACAAGGTAGCATGACTGTGCAGATCCCATTAAATCAGAGCTACTCCTGCCCCGGGCAGAGACCCAATGTGTAATAAAGCTACAGGTCTCCATGGCTCTGAGAGGCTGCTACTCATTTAGAAAGAACTCCTGGTGAGGACTGTACGAAGTGTTCAGATAAAACCCTCCAGCAATGTTAAGTCACGTGCATTGGAGTGTCATTACTTGCACTGATGAGGTAAACTAAAAGATTTTACAAGCTGCTAGGCTGATTCTCGGCTCCATTTCAGATGAAACTGGTATGATTTGTAGTTTGGCATCAGTAGTACATTACAGTTCAACAGCCATGGATTGACAGGGGAATGGACAAGATGACCTGATACCATTGTGATTTCTGCATGAAATCTTCCAAGTTAATAGCAAAATCTGCTAATGGTTGTGCTCTCATGAACTGATGATACAAAAAGGACGTGAAGTATTGTCTGAGCCCTAGGTGGCCCCTTTTAGACAAGACAATAAAGCCTTTGACCAATTTATTTTAACATACGTAACACTATAAAACAAACAAACGTAACACTATAAAATTTGCAAAGAAACAGAATCGTTTTCTCCTTTGCAAACCAGATGCTGAAATGATTCTCTCCCTGAGTGTGCAGAGCGAGGGATTTTGTCTGCATGAGATGATACATTTTGTCAATGAAAGAAATACACTTAATATTCTGAAACATACACTGACTCAGCAAGAGTTGTACAAATATTTTCTTTGGAAAGCTACCATACAGTTAAGTAGTTGCTACTACACATTTGCCTTTTTATAATACCCTAAACAAAGGATTATCAATTAGCAAGATAAAATAACTTCGTGATAAAATACTAGATTTTATATAGATTATACAGATTAAAACCTTACACTTGTAAAAATATCTCTGGTGGTAAGAAATAATGTACACAGCTCACTCTTGAGGACCCTGAGATCCTCTCTGGCTTGACCGGCAGTCCTTCTAATTTTACTCAGTGGGTGAAGATTATTTATTTATTCTCTCAGTGTAAGGGTGAAGGGGTATCCAGTGAGCTTACTGACAAGCAAGGAAATAAAAATTTTACACAGGACAGAATTGTATGGACAGGAAGCTGAAGAAACCAGAAATTAAAGAAAAAAAAGAAGTTGGAGAAATTCACAGAAATAAGGCCCATTAGTTGCAATTAAATTTAATCAATTGAATTTCTTATGTGGCTGTTTTATAGAGGCATGAAGAACACAAGGGAAGAAACCTATGTGACCTTTTCTTGCATTTTTTTATAGTATCTTCCGGTTACTGTTGGAATCAAGATACTGAATATTTGACTTTCTTATGCCCTATTTACTTATTCCATCATGAAACTTGCCTGAAAAAGGGCCTGGGTTGTAAAATTTTAGTTCTAATCAGACATGTGTCCTAGCTGAAGGATACTTGTTCGGTCTGGGCTTGACAAGAGGTATGTAACTGGAGAAACAATGATAGCTTTCTGTATTCCCTGTGCAACATCACGTCACTTGGTTAATGCTATAATACCTCTATACCAACACCTGTAAAGAGACAAGAGAATCGCCTTCCACAGGCTGTTGCACTTATTACCAATCAGCTCCATTCTAGGATTAGGAAAGATGAATCACCAGTAAAAGCTCTGCCTCATGTAACGCGAAATATTGTTACTCATTGGCTTGCGTCAATGACTTTTGAAGCCTTCAGCATGTTTATAGCTTACAAAGATGCAACTGTACCCTAGACTGAAATCAGATAGCAGGAGACAGTAGGACAATATGACCAGAGTGTGCAGAACAAGAAACCAAGCTCATCTCCAGACACAACTGCTGGAGGTCAGTATTGAAGCCATATAGCTACCTGTGTGGTACCTGCTCTGACAAGAGAGGACTTTGACCCTGCAATCATATTGTGCTGACTGGGATTGCACACAATCATTTTCCAAATTAAAATCAAGAAAATATGCACTTAGAGTCCTTGCTGTTGATCTAGTAAAAGTGAAACATGCTCAAAGCTGAACACAGCCTTCTTGGGTTTTGGAGTCTGATCTTGTCCTTAAGGCTACCCCTGTGCTGAAGTAATTTCAAAAGACTGAGATTTTAGGATAAAATCATTTTCTTCCCACAGCTTTGGCAATACCACTATTTGTAAAACCCCAACAATAGCATCAACAAGGAAAGGCAAGAAATACGGCATTTGTTAGCAAGTGATTTTTCCATTCAGTCATTACTAGCTATCAGTCCCCCCAGCTTCAGATGTTTGTGGCCAAATATGATTTGTACAGTTCCAAGCCCTGGAAGTGTCAATCTCAGCAGCTGGCTTTCTCACTTCCCCTGGGCCAACTTTTTTTCCAGTATGCTCCATGATTCATCCACAGATGGTTCCCTGGATCAGCAGCAGGCAGCTCCACCCACAGCCAAGAAAACTGGTAATCCCAGTGCTCACAGCAGAGCCAGGCCCATGCAAGAATGCAAACCCCAGTGCCGACAGTATCCTCACACTTACACACCTGTTCATGTGCTGCTGGCCCCACATTTCAAGAGACTTCTCTTGGTTTATTTTGAAAACCTTATCAAAGGTTTGTTAAGAGGGAGAACATCCTGCAGACATGTTAGGGAGTTACAAATCAGGATCAGACCTGCCATGGACTCAAGGAGTGACTGGCAGCTCTTGGAGAGGAAATTTGCCATTTGCACAAGCACTGGCTTGAGACTTAGTACAAAACTAAAAAAAAACTCCCCATGCAGTTCGACCAAGTGTAGCAAAACCGTTCTGCTGCAAATCTGCCTCCCTGGGGCATGTGGATACTGAAGATTTGTGAGGTGCCCTGGAGCATGTGTAACTACCACTTTTGCCTTTCTGAGGAGCACAACATGTCCTGGGCAAACAGCAGCAAGTGTGCTGATGGTATTACCAATCCATACAGGCGTTGTGGGATACAGCAGAGATCTTTCCTGATCTGCTCCATTTCCTGGAGAGGGAAAAGTAGGGCAGAATATGAGATTATTCCTTTATCCTTCCTCTGTATACATAGTATTGCTTGCTAGCCCTTGGTGCCAATGGTAAAACTTCCATTGATTTCAGCGCCAGCAGAAGAATTTGGCTAGTTCAGAGCACTTTTGAAAATCCCACCCTAACTGTCGACACTGAGGTTTTCATAATGTGAGTGGTTATGCAAGGAAAAGATTTATAACATCTAAGGTGATGTGAAGCTGGACAGTTTTAATCACATAATGGAGCTTTATGAATTGCTGCATATTCTTGCTGAAGTTATATAAGCATGACCCATACCTGACCTTCCTTGGCAGCTTCCTGACTTCTAATTACAGACCTCCTGGCTACAAATTTATGCTGGGATCCAAACAGTTTGGCAAATTCCAGATGCTCATTTTTGGCAAGATGGAAATCCAAATAGCCTGACGCTGTCTCAGGAATGTCTTCCCTGGAGAGCCACACACTTTTGGTGGCAGATGAACAAGTGAAATTTTCCCTCTCTGTCTTCCTCCAACTTCTCCCATATTGGTGGCACATTTGTAAGGAAAAGCCCTCACATCCCGTGCCTAGATGAAAAAGAGGTGATAGCTCTGGGGAAGTTTCCTACCTACATGGTTTGTTTTTTTTCTTTAAAATCAAATATATGCTTTCATATGGTCAAAGTGCTGCAATCTGCCAGCTACATCGGTGTGAATGCTTCCAAGTTAAAACAACATGAGAACGCTGAATCACTCCCATCTCCCTAATGCTTATGACACAGTGTTCATCACTGCAGCAGATGGAAAACAAGTGGGAAAAAGTGACTTGTTCGCAGGCCTAATACCTCCTGCTGGGTTAGCCAGTGGTCACCTAAACCTGCAGTGGTAGAAAGAGTAGGCTGTAACCAATGGCCTCAGTCACGCAAAGTGACAGCCCTGAGACAGACTTTATGAAAAGCCAGTGCTTCGATAAATAGCATTATTTTGTCAGCTCAGTGGGAGACCAGGCAGACAAAGGGTGCTAGAGTCATTGAGACACTTTTCCCATAGTTTTATCTCACAAAGAACAAGCAAATGGGTGGCTTTTGGGTCATGGTGGGTTACCCAACAACATTCAGTCAAGCACAAATTTGTCTATAAACCATTTTCCTAATTCTGTGCTAACAGAGGCACCGAACATAATATGCCCACAGTAACATAATGGAAAATTTTCTAGACCCACCACAGCCAATACATAATTCCAGATACATGGAAAATGGGATAGTTTTTCTGCTAGTGATCACAGAGGAACTTATCCCTCCATGAATAGGTCAGGATCAAGCTAGTAATTAATCCCTGTTACATATTTTGTATGAGCAGCTGAGCATTACTTCTGTGTAGCCAATAGGTAAGAATGGTTAATAGTGTTTGCAGCCCCTGGGGTGTGTGTGATTTATCCCTTTTTCAGCACAAAAGATCATCAGTATTTGACACAGGGGCTTGCACATGAACAACTGATTCAGGAACTGAATTATAGGAATCAGAAACCTATTACCAGACAAATAGCATACATCTCTGAAAAATGCTCAGCCATATTCTTCACCCTATCCTTTCACTTTTTTCACAATCCTGAGCAAATGCAAACTAAAATGGGGTGCACATCCATTTATTAATTATAATGGATTAATTATAATGGCTCTAATCCAGCTTCCATTCAAGTCAGTGGAACAACTCCCATTGACCTCACTTGGGAAATGACTACAATCCATAGGGAACTATCATTAAGTTAAACACAAAACAAGTGCACAGCCAAGTTCAGCCATGTTAGCTCACTGCAGAAGAGGTAGACAGACTGAAATCTCCCCAAAAGTCATCTCATGGGAGAAAATGAAACTCTGTCATGTGCTTTGCCCTAAATCACCACCGAAGGATTTCTCCCAGTTAGAGGGAGGGAACACTACTGATTAATATTAATTTAGGCAAAGTGTAGACCTAAAGGTGTTCCTACTAGAAAGCATTTTGGCATTTTTGAAGATGACAGAAGTTGGATCTTAAATCTGTAGTGAATATGATTGTAAGTGGCTGTATTTTGACTATATTTTGACAGAGGTTTAAATGGGATGAGTATTCAGTAGTGTTTCCCCAAACACTTCACAGCACTCCAGCCCGTCCTTGAAGAACTGTGATGCTGCAGCCAGTGGCACCAGCACACAGAAAGCAAGGACAAGTACAACGATTGCTGTTTTTAACCTGGTATGTTAGCATCATCAGGAATGCAAGAAAACAAACATGCCAGAACCTGTGTGGGGGAAAAAACTTCCCAAAGAAACAGGTCATTTCATAGGTGCCTACTCCCAGTACTGAACCAACTTCTTCCATAAAGGTGCTAATTAGACTAACTGTGTACTAAAACAGTATTTGGAAAACGCTCTTGGATGAAATGGGTGAGGTTATTTGGTTGAGAATCTCTGTTGCTGTCTTCCACTCCTAGGTATGTCCAGTGACTTTATGGGCTGTTTGCACTGACTCTCCTCTGGCTTTCTCTGACACAGCAGCAACAGAATTTCTATAGGAGTCCTGTAGTCATTACTATTTGATGAATAATGAACAAAATCGCTACTCCTGTAGACTTGGAAGCTGGCTAGACCACACAGGTTGCAGCATCACTCATGGATAGTGCTCCTTTTGTGAGCCCTGCTAGGTGTCCCACACCTTCACACCATCTCTGATTCAGTTTTGTTTATTCAAAAGAAAGAAAAGGTGTCAGGAAAGGGTGGGTATCACTCTCACACTGATACCCCCAAATTTTTGTAGTCTTGGCTATGGAGTGTAGCTAAAGGAGATGTTTTTTCCTCTCCTCTATTGCAGTGAAAACAAGCCAATAGATTGCATGACTCCCTGCCTCTTAGATTCAGGTCATCTTTGTACTCCTCCTTTTTCTCATTGCAACAGCAAATTGACAGATTGGGAGTCAGAGGACTTTGAGGTCTGTGGATACTGATCCACAAGTAGAATCATTAGTTCTTGGCTGCATATAGAACTACAAGATGAAGCTTTATGAACTGGAAAGACAAGACATTAGAAAGTCCAGGCGAAATAAATAAACTACAAAAGGAAAATAAATAGAATTCACCTGTGACCCTCGATGTGGGATTAAAAAATGACAGAAAGAAATAAGTTTTCTCCGCAAAAAAACCAAACCAGCAGAGACTGTAGCTGCTGAACTCCATGACTTGTTAAGTGGAGTGAGCAGGGGTGAGAGAGAGAGCTATGCAGGTGCAAAGAGCAAAGGGTGGGGTAACTCACAACAGGTTTGTTGAAGTCTGATGTTTTGGCAGGGGTATGTATCTATTCTTCAGAGGACATTGGTCTGGAAAGGCATGTATGCCAAAATATGATGCATACTGAAATCACAGACATAGATTATGCTGCCACAAGGGAAAAGACAGCACAGCATATTTTTCTGGGAGGAGAATGAAATCAGAAGAGCCAGAAAAGCAAAAGTCATGGATGGGAACTCAGTCAACATTGTTTATCATTTTCTTCATTTCTCTCTGCATATCCTGTAAGGGAGACAAAACTAACTTATTTCTCAGCTAGCTGATGCTGCTTTAATGGAAAGACTGGTAAAGGTTTAGAGCTTTTATTTCATGCATTTTTCTGGACTGAAGTTTTCTTTTCAGCATGGCTTTGTGCTTGCAAGCAACAAGCAATGTCTGCCAACTTGAGAAGGCTCAGGCTACATGCAGCATTTGTGGGCTGTCAGACATAACAGCAGTTGCTTTTTGGAGGAGGAATTAGCTCATAAATATTTGTGAGACTGTTAGTAAATGGATGAAGAGCTTTAGCAAGATGGTTCTGATCAAAATACGGAAGATGGCTTCAGCATGCCTGGACAAATCCAGTCTGGTAATTGCCCTTTGAAACCATTCAGGAGCACGAGGAAAGCAGTTTACTTTTCCCTCCCCCTGCTTCACAAACAAAACAAAGAGTTAACTGTATACATTGGTGGAGGGCTGCAAAATCTCGCACTATTCAAAATGTGATCCTTTAAACTGTATTTCTGGATCTGTATTTAAGCACCTAGCAGGGCTACTTTGTTTTTAGAGGAACTAACTCCCCCCGCCCTCTTCCCTCCCTGCCCTGTGTCTTCTAGGAAATCAGCCTCAGAGTCACATAACCCCAGTTGCAACCTGATCCTGGCTCCTGGCATTTCCTATGGTCCAGATGCCCCTGAAGACCACTGGCCAGACAGTGGGATGGGCTGCCAGGCCAGCACTGGGCATGAGAATGAGGAGCTGGGATTCTCCCACCCCTGACAGTGTGAATGAGGGTGTCCAAAAGGGCACCAAGTTTCCTGACTTGCTATCCCTTGTCTCATCTACAGCCCTCACGTTTTCCTTACCCTGATGCACAAAAGATGAAGATGCTGCCTGACCAGTAAGTGCTGGTCTCATTTTCTTTTTTGGTAGAGTGGTCCAGGGCTGTAACATCAAGGACTTTACGTCTCTAGCAAAGCGTTTGTTTCTAATCTCTCTTGGAGCTCTCTGTGGCTGGATCACATCTGCAGGCATTAAATCAAGGATCTGAAGGCCACACTGGCCTTTACAGAAACAGAAATATGTTGCTAGGAGCTGGATGCAAGCCTGGTCTGAGGGAGCCAACTTCTATGCTTGGAGAACAGACCCCTGGAAAAAGTGATACCTGCCCCAAAATTTAAGTGGATATTTTTTTAAAGTGGTCACAGAACTTTTTAATAGAAGCTTAGCGTTAAAAATTAAAAAGGATTTTTTTAACAAAAAAGTAATTAAAAGTGCCAAAAGACCTGCACCAAACTCCACTATAGAACAGATTGGAGATTATGGGCTGGACTGGTCTGCCGGAAGTACAGCAACAATTGAGTGGGACTTCCACCTACAGTCGCAAGTCCATGGTGATTGATAATGCATGAGGCTAAGGATCACTGACATATTTACAGATGATTCTCTCCTCTGAATTCTCCCTTAATGTGTTTTTTTTGACCCAAAATGTAGCATCAAGCTAGGCCTTGTTGTGATTGACCTATTTTGGGACACCTTCCTCTACATAACACTCCAGCTATATCCCTGGAATACACAAGGGTCTGTCCACAGATTCAGTTGCAAGATGGGGGTTATGAAGGCAAGGTTTCTTGGAGAAAGGTTGCCTCTTACTTTATGTTTGCATAGCACTTAGCTTAATGGAGCTCTGACCCCATTTAAGGCCCCTGGGCATGGGAGTAATGCAACAACAATGCTACAGCAGCAATCTCTCGGTGTATATTATCCATTAGGCACTCACTGTGAACAGCAATGACACATCATGGATCTTGTTCAAGAGATACTTCACTTGGTACTTTTACTGCATATTTTTGGGGCTCATCTAGAAATACTCATAAGTCTTGCTCTTCTTGGAGATCCTTCTGACTATTAGCAGGAGCTGTGTTCAAAAGTAGGAATAGGAGCAGTTTTGTTTAAATTGCTTTGTGGCTGTTTTAAATGACAGAAACTTAAAATATTGGAGAGCTTTTATGATGTGCTAGGAACAAAGACACACTATGAGAGAAGAGTGGAAATCACGAGTCCTGCTTAGTTTAATATACTATACTCTTCTAAATTACCTTGGAAGTCAACTGCAAAAGTGTGCATCTCAATTGCTTAACAATGCTCAGATCAGGAGCATGCATAGGCCATTCTCCTCAGCAAAGCATAATGGGTCTCTAAGGAAAACATGAAGCTAAAATGATCTTGTATAATAAATTTTCTTAGTGGAATGGGTACAGTGCATCCTGGGGGCCGTTTTACTAAAGCCAGATGAGTTATACCTGACCACAAGTTGGTGAAGAAAGGTGGCCTGGTTGCTTGGGAACCTGTCTGGCAGTTATCTGCAGGTGCTGCTGCAGCTGGTCTGAGCAGTTTGGGGGGGGGGGTGTTGCCATGCTTCTTCCTCCAGGGAAAGCAATATATGCTTTCATCATGGTGGTGATCACATGAGAGACTGAGGAGCTCTGTGATGCCACAAGAAGAGAGACTGTAGATACAAGTGATTTTCTCCCAGACATCAATAAAGTACCCAGTCCTGCCCATGCTGACTGCCCCTGTGGTGACACACAAAAAGCCTGTCATCAATAGCTCTGTCTGTCCTCTGGACTCTGCACAAATTAGCATCTGTAGGATTGAGTTGTAACATAGCTAGAGTGAGAGCATCCCATAATCTATCATTATCGTCACGTTAATCCCTTTACCTTGGGCATGAGTCTGGATGGCACCCTTGCTTCACCACTGAAATCTTCTTCCAAAAACTATGTGTGTGCTCTGCTCACTGTGATCTGGTGATAAATAATAGAAACTTCACTAATGGCACTAGCAACTCACTATTAATTGGCAGGTATGGAAGAGACGTCTGCTCTTAATGACTGAATTCTGTCTAATGACTTTCTTTGGGAGGTCAAGAGTCTCCAGAAGGAAAATGAAGCATGCTGAATGATAAGACAGAAGCTCTAGCATGTTCTTTTCACAATTCTCAATTTTCATTATACTATAAAACATAAATGACAGGAGAATAATGAAATAAATTGATGATTGATTTCTGAGACAAATTTAAAGTGGAAAACATGAGGGAAAATAATTATCAAATTGTAATAAAAAAATCTGCAACTATTTTACAAGAATCTATGCCACAACATGCAAGGACTCACTAGAGTGTTGCTCTATCTTTACTGGAGGACAGACAAACTCTCCAGTGCTGCCAGGCAGCTCCTGTGTCGCCTGTGCCAGAATTCCTCTGCTGATTGCCATCTGACTATGTCCCCTCAGTGCAGGACTAATACCCTATTAACAATATTGTGCCCTTGCACTGTGCAAATTCTTCTCTGCTCAGTCTCTGAGGGAGGAATGCCTACTACCGCGAAATTCAAAACCTTCACAGGACAGAGCAAGTGTCAGGAACTGCGAAGTATGTTCTGCTGAAAGCTGTATTTTGTGCCAGGTTAGTTTTATTGAAGTAGTTCAGAAAGACTGAATAGAGGTAACACTCCCTAGGGGACAACCTGGCTTAACTGAAGTCTCCTGTTTTCTCTGGTTGTACCCTTGCTTTCCACACAAGTAATTTGCAGCTATTTCCCAAAACTGAACAAAAACCAAAACATAATTAGTCTTCAGCAAGTACTTTTCCTCTAATTAAATGCTATTTATAGAGTACAGAGGCATGGCAAGATTTACTTAAGAAATAAGATCTGCTTAGATCTAACCTGTGTTTCTGAACAAAGTATCCATTACAAGTCATCATCTGCGTGTATTTAACACATACACGTTTTGTCAACTGGCATGAGTCATTAAGTCTCCCCTCATTCAGGAAGTTGTCACCCACCCACTCATGCCCAATCAACTCTTTCATTTATGTGTACCTCTGTCAAGTCCTTCCAACTTCTTTTTTTCATTGAAGATGCCATGGGATTTCACAGCTCAGCTCCTGCTACAGGTGGGAGGTAAGTATCCTTACCTGAAAGCAAAAACAAAGTCTTCATACACTGCCTAGTGTAGGAAAAAAAAAAAAAAAAAAAAAAAAAGGTACTAAATCCCCTCATTCCTTCTCTTTCTACTCTTTTCAGGACTGGAATTAATTAAAATAAGCCAATAAACACCAGAAAAATACTACAATAGAGCCTGTGTTCTACAGAAATAACAAGAAAACAAAATCACATTAGCTCCATTAATAATGAGAGCAAGACCCCATCTAAAGCTTCATAGGAGATTTAATATTTAACCTGCAACTGTAGTTGCTATGACTATATAAGCAAGTTAGGCCTAATGATGGTAATGCTGATGCTGCAATGACTTGTTAGATGTCTAACTGTGGTCAAATTAGGCATACAAATGTGCATGCAAGTTACTAGTGCCTCTCCCTGCCTAATGCATAAAGCATAGGAGCTCCTATAGGCACCACCAACAAGAAAGAAAGCCTTGAAGTGCTCTCTCTGCAGCTCCTATGTGTGGGCCATGTGGGTGCTGTGATGTAAGGGGAGTCTCACGCTCTTTGAGATGTGACAGGCCTGAAGCAATGAGGACAAAGTCTTCCATGCAGAGGAAATACATCTCCCAAGAGGGAACACGTATTCTGTTTCACACCACAGAAGATGCAAGCTGTTACAAAGCTTTGGCCACTCAGTTGCTGAGGTTTCCAGCTCTGAAAGCCTGTGATTCAGTTCCCCAGCTGCTGGCTGAGATGCTTGTGAACAAAAAATTAAACAATATTGTCAGGGTGTGTGTGGGGAATTTTGCTGTTGTTCTGTAAAACATTATAGTAAGCTGAAAACAAGGCCCAATCCCTGGCAAGTGATGCTCAGGACACTGGAGGACTGAGCCCTGGCGGAGCCAAAACAAATCACAAGGAACAGCAATAAGTCAGCAATCATTGTACTAAAAGCCAGTTTCCTTCAGTTTATCCCCTTCTACAGTGTTACTGCTTTGGTGTCCTGATTCCGAAGAAAGTATTATATTTTCTCAGAGATCAAAGGTCAAAAAAGATTATTCAAAATTAATAGGCACCTCTTCACCTCTCATAGTGCTCAGGACCACACACAACTTTTTTTGTTACAAGTGATGGGCTTGCCTCCAAAGAGAGAAGAAAATTTCAACAGCGATGTTAATTGCAAATTTAAAAACTTTACTGTTATTACATTAATGAAATAGTAATAAATGTTATAGCTGCAAGATCCAGAACAAGGTTACTCCAAGTCAGTGCTTTAGGAGAACCCTCTTTGCTGCTCTGTAACCATCATCAACAACACAAGGACAAAGATAATGCAATCACAAGCTAGTCTGCGTAGATGTGAAATGGGGCCAGGGAGAGTCTTGTATTCAACTCTCCAGAGTAAGAAAGATGGAGGAATGCACATGAACATGGTTTAAAGGTGGGGGTTTTCAATGCAGTTTACAGGACCTGAGCACCTAGCTCACTCCATAGAGGGGTTTGAGTGAGCAAGAATTAGGTAAGGTTGGGCTTGAAACGGGAAAGCTGGCTTGTTTCTTTCTCATGGAAAGGGGGAAAGCCTCCCTTTTCTGTTCCTGGAGCAGGTAAGAAATGCCCCTGTTTTGCTCCCTCTCCCAGAGAAAGCTCCTCATCTGGTTTTAAACACAATACTGCTGGTCCATTTGATTTCAGCTTATGAGTTCAACAAGTGCTAGTGTTTTTTTTTTTTTTTTTTTTTTTTTTTTTTTTTTTTTTTCCTTAAATCTCCATCCAAGAATCTCCAGGATAGGTGAGAATCCCAGCATTAATCCAAGGCTGGAAATGAGCTCTGAATCTTCCTGTAGCTGCAGAAAAACTTAAATTTTAAAATTGAAAGTTATTATTGGAAAACCTAGAAGACACAACCAGGAGGCAAAAATATCCTGAAGGTATTGTTTTACCTGTTCATGGTTTCTAAGCTAATGTCATGACTTATGGATGTCTGACTCTGGAAGTAGTGCTAAGCTTTGATACCAAGGGAGTGCATTCAATTTTAAGTCCTCCAGAAGTATCCTGTATAATAAAAAATGCTCTTTGATACTCAGATGCCATGATCCCACATCACAGCCTCCAACACCAGGCATGTAACTGCTGATGGGAAGTTCACACCTCCGATTTTTGATATCTCCTTGTATTCTTTCACTTGGTTCCTGAACATCTGGAGGTATGCATACACTGTTCACTACACATAAACAGCCATGTCAAAGCAAAAACCAATATGGAATAACAAAATGCTGAAGGGAATTGCCCAGGATGCAAAAACATCATGACATAACCACACTGGAGCTGAGCAGGAAAAGTGCTTGAATATGCATTTATTTTCTTGTTAGAGGATTAAGTGACTCAGAAATGATAACAACATTAGCTTCACTTTAAAACTTAATATATTAAATGATTTTACAGTATGCAACAAGTATGAGGCCACATGCTCAAAGCCAACTTAAGTTGCTGGATTTATATTGAAAATCTGTGTGTTAAAATGAAACCAAATGTGAAAAGCAGGAGGAATAAAAGAATCTGGTAGGGCTACCACATAAAACCTTGAGGAGTTGAGGTTTATTCCTTCCTGAAATTTGTAGAAATGACTACGCTTGAACCTGAGCATGTTGGGGACTTCAGGGTTGAGAAAAGCCAAAAACATCACAAGAAGCTACTCTCAGATTATTTAATTTTCATTTTCTATTCTTAGCCATATGCAAGTCTAGAAAATTAAGGAAAAAATAAAAGAAAATGAATAATTTTGATACTCAAACCAGTACAGACTGGAGGAACCAAAAGTGTAGGTGAATAGTCTAGGGGATCTGTATTCCTGCAAGAATGTTTGGTTCAGACCTGACTTTAAAGTCACTGGGCTAAATCCTCCTGCCACTGAAAATGACAAGTCTCTTATCTTCTCTAGGTGTGAATATGGACAGGCAGGAGTGCTGAAATGGATGAAATATTCCTACCTGGTGAAAATAAAAAATAGTTGAAAATCTTTGCACCTATGGAAAGTAATATCCTCCTTTTCCCCTCTCTGTCTCTTTTTCTAAGGCCAAAATAACTTAAATGATCCAATGAACAAATAGATCCCTTGCTCCTCTTTGAGTGGCAAAAAACACAGACATCCATTATCCGGAAGGTCTGACTCAAATGATAGAGGAGTCAGCAAAGACAGCCAGAGACAGTTTTTGAAGACTATGCTACAAAAATAATAAGATGAATGCTTTAAGCAGCTTGGGAAACTTCACAATTGGCAAACTGCACACAGGAACTTACCACGTGTTTTCCAAGAAAAAAAAAAAAAAGTGTATCTCACTAAAAAAGCCAACAGCTTTATAGCTGTCTGGCTCTGCTGCACTGAATCTGCATGGGAATCTTCCATTCCCATTGTTCTGAAGTGTAACTTTGTTTTACATTACTCCTTCTCATGCAAAAATGTAGAATTAAATGAGAGGGGGAAAGTGAAATCCAGAGATAAAAACAAGGAGTGGAAAGATATGGAAAATTAATGAAGTAGAAAGATACAGAAAGGCCAAATGGCAGGACTGTGTTATTCCACTGGGCCTTGGAACGTCGCAAATGGCCCGGACTCTCTGTTATTTTATTACAAGCAGATCACATGCAGGGGCTGGAACAGCCATCCTCAGCCATCTTGTGCTTCATACACTCTGGCCTTGTCTATATAAAGATTTTTTTTTTCCTTCAAATTTCCTCCTGTTGCTTTTTACTGGTACAGTTCAATTTCTGTCAAGAAAACAAAACAGGCTAGCATATGGCATTTAACCACTATGTCATCTAAGTCTCCACCCAAGAGATTTAGAAGGTGGCTAGCTTGCCAAATCCCAGCTTTCAAAAGGCATACAGTCACCTCATGTTCCATCATCTTCATCATAGTTTTAATCCATGTGGACAAGGGAGATCTAGGAGGAACAGCATAGGTGGGGAAAGAGATGAGGTTAAAAAAGGCAACACCATTTCCAAGATCTTCTATATTTTCCTGAGAAGCTTTACCGAGAAAAACCCAATCAGAATAAAACCCCCCAAAACCCCACAAACCCCAACGTGTAAGTTGATAGCCTCATATATTCCCATGATTCCTGTTGTTGATATGTTGGAGACCCGCGGAGGCTGGCGTGTTAGTCTGCACCGCTGTGCACACAACAGCCAGGCTCACAACCCAGAGGGTCTGTAATGGGGAAAGCAGGCAGGTACAGTGTAAAGCCAGTGCAAGATCTGCCTCCCTCTTTCCTAAGAGGAATTTCAGCTGAGAGGAGGCAATGTAACAGGAGCTCCTTTCCTCAGCTTGTTCCTAACACAACATAGAAAAGACCTTTCCCTTTCCGGCTCCCAAACAGACCTAGATGCACCCTTCTTCCAGACTGCAGCCCCTGTACCAGCTTTTGCTAACAACAATGGCTCCTTGAAACTTCTTCTCTAGTAGTGACATCCTTGGTGCTCTGTTGTGTTAATTCAAGCCTAGTTATTGCTTAAAAAGTTGGAGGGCAGTCATGCAAACACCTTGATGTAGAAAATGATGGTAACTAGTTTAACTCCAAACATCTCTTCATCAACCCTCTCCAGAGTGTTTTCTAATAACCTGAACTGAAATGCAGAAAATGTGATCTTCTAATTGTATTTTGAGTTTTTCCTAGCTTCCTAAGCCAAGCTATTAAAACTACCCTTGCTGCTTTATTTTCTGCTCTTTCCTTTTGCAAAGATGGACAAGTCTCTTTATTGCAGAGGCGTTAACGACAAAGCAGGATATGTTTAATGAGTTAGTCAGAGTTCAGATGCATTTTCCAGGGACAGGTCAGGTGTTTTTGCCATCTGGAGGAGTGCGTGTCTGCTCACACCTCAGTGCCTGGCAGTTCCAGCATCTTTTCCTTCTTTGTTCAGGCCTCTACACTGCTGTTGGCTAAAAGCATCTTCTGCTATTCTGTCTCCCCATGAACATACAGCTAATTTTCTCCTCTTCATGGAAAAAAAACCCCTCCTATTTATGAATAATAGAGGCAGTGAGATAGATTTTGCCCTCCTTTGTCAGTGTAAGTTGTATTTTCCTTGGGGAATAGCTCCTTTGAAATCCATGAGTTGTGCCATGAGCTCCAAGTGAGTAAAGACAACCGTTGCTAGCTGCAATGCAAGTAGTTCTAGATAAATGAAAAAGGTTTAGAGATTAAACACAGGTCGCAGATTTTACTGAGGTTTATAAACAAATTCTCTACAAAAGTTTATTAATATATGTTCAAAAGATTGTTTTAGTGACTGGCACTCTGTTTTTTCAGTAGGGATATAATATAGCCTACAAAATGGACCTGGTGAAGACATACATATCTGCCACTGGAATTGCATAGGGCAAGATGATTAACCTTTTCCATAATCTACAGGCCTGCTCAAGAAACTGGTGAGTGACTTTTTGATAAGGCTCTATCGATTCACAGAAGCTGAAGTCATAGCCCTATAACAGATCTTCATTACAGGAAATGCAGGCTATTCCTAAAACAGTTAATGATTTCATAGAGTTTTAATTTCAAGGCATGTGATCTGATGCAGGGTCATTCTGTTTTTTCCCCCCCTTCTTAAGAGTCATTTTGAAACATTTTTTCCTGTTTGCATCTGGTTATAAAACTGCAAAGTTAGGAAGCTTCCATACCAGTTCTTTACTCAGCAAATTTATTTTTGACTTAGGGGCCTTTGTGACCAGCCAAAAAACTCCTCCTAGAACAATTTCTTGGAAATCGGTTGCTGGCACAGAGAGTTTTGATTCATTAACCTGACTACTGATACGAGGTGGCCTGCAAAGAGTCTTGAATGAATTGCATGTGGTGAATCACAAACTATCTGCGTTACCAGAATGGTTCTTTTGTACTCCTGTCCTTCTTTTCCCTGAGACTGCAGGGATGACTCCTCATCCATGGCAGGGTCAAGCCTGCATTCCTTATCCATATGACACTTAATCTACTCCCTCAGTACCACTAAAGCCAGCGCAACTGGATGCCACAACAGAGACTAGAGGACTAGTTTGAATTAATCTGATAAGTGGGAAGCTATTTATATTTCTATTTGAGTATTTTTCTTCTTTTTCTTTGCTAATGACATAAAACTACAGTAGAGGAAAGCAAAACAAATAGATAAAAGGAAAATTTTGCAGTGCACTGACAAAATGAGTAGAACACCAGGAAAAAAAAATTTTTTAAAAAGCCAGGAAATACACATCTATCATGTGTCTTCTCACACTCACGTTAACTGCTCCCCACAGTCCTGACTTTGATTTTTCCAGCAAGATCATTTCAAGTTGTGGAATCCAGAGAACATCAGAAAACTTCTTGTCTGATTCATATATTCACTGATCCAATAGACAATTTTATAACTGAATCAGTGTCCTTGAAGGAGCAACTGTGTATTTGTCCAAGAGCATTTTAAAGGGCTTAGCAACACATTTGAGACAAAACTTCTTACATGACACTCCACACCACCATCAAGTATGTAACTCATAAGTTTAACATACCATTTCTCTGATAGCAGTCTGTCTTCCTCTGCTTTAATACAAAGGGATAGGCAGACCAGGGCATCCCACATATTTCTTTCTGTAGAGTGGATTCATTTATGAAAAAGCTAATTTTACCATGGTCATTACACATGTGCAAAACTCCAAACTATTTCCTCGCATCAGAGCAAATGTTCATGACATATCCCTTTACCCTAGCTGAATATATCTGAATTTGCTTTAAAATTCCCCAAAGTGCCCAGGGGTACTCAGTAAAGTTAGGAAAGTAGTCAAATGGACTAGCTACAGGTTACTCATTGAGAGCTACCATCGGAAGGTGATATTCTACTGGTGGATTCTGTTTCTTCCCCTTATCCAGGCACTGGAACTCAAGGAGATGGTCAGAAATTACACTTGGCACATCCAGAATTATGACCGAAGGTTTCTTTCACATGATTAAGACCTGAGCTCAGGATAGGGAGAAGCGTATCTTAAGAGGAGTTATGAAGGAGATGAATATTGGCTGTTGTTTCATCTTAAGGTCCTGTTCCTTGCAGCTGGGGTAGCCCAGACGTGGAAGAAATGAGCTAGTGGCATGAAACTCTAAGGAGCATTAGTCAAAGCAAGTAATGCAACAGGGAGCAGAAGAGACTGGCAGAGCCAAGCCAGGAAGTGCTTAACATGTAAACAGCACAGTCATAAAGAGAAGAGAAGAAGGTGAGCTTTGGAGAAGAAGAGACATACTGTTGGGCAGTCACAACTGAAGCAATCTGCATCCCCAGTTAGCAGAAAATGAGGAATTTTCTTCATCTGCTTGCCTGTTCTCACAAAGGACACTTTGCATCTGCAGTGGTCAAGCTACCTTTTAGCTGCCTTGATTTTTTTCCAGACAGGCAGATTTCTCAGATCACCTCTAAGCATTTATTGGAGAAATTGTCATTTAATAATGTCCCCTTCTTCACAAGAACCCATCCTACAATAATTTCCTATAATCCTTTGGCCACTACTTAGCTGATACGGATTTTTACAGCTGTGGAAAGAGTCTCATTAAGATGAGCAAACCCAAATTCTGGACAGCTTTTTACAACACAGTTCACATGCCTATGGTGCGTCACACAGTTTCTTCAAGCAGCACATGTTTTGATTCACATTAAGATAATTTAGAAGATAAATTGGATGATTAATCTGCCTTTTCTGGGCACAGAGCTAAGATACACAATATTAATGGATTTCTTGATTCCCATTTCACTATGGAGGTAACAGCTGTGGATGAAGAGATCCTCCAGTACCCATACGCAAGGTCTGGCCTACTTCTCCTAAGGTCAGCAGTCATTGCCCTGGTAATCTGGGACCCAGATCTGCATCAGGCAAACTGTTCCAGCTCCCTTTGGAATGTAGGGCCTCCTCAGTGTAAGAGGGTGACATTTGCACCTTGTTACATTCACATTTTTTTTCCTCTCAAGTGCATTTGGGCAGATGCATGCCTGCCTTTCCTTCTCTTTATTCTGTCAGTATTTCAGTTTTTAGATGGGACAATAAACACTTCCTGAACCATTGTGGTTGTGTCAGCATCAGAGTTAAAGCTACTTCCAGGCCCACATTAACTAATGAATGATGCTTCCACCAGAATGATGCTTTTCATCAAACAAAAGGTCTTTTTGTACTGTTTTTGCTGTTTTCCTTTACTGTAGCGGAAACTGGCATTGCTTTTCTGGAAACACAGCTGAAGTACTGTTTCCACTGTTTAAAATGTCAATATTTATGCCCATGGCTTCTGATTTGGTTTGGACTTTTAGCCATGAAGCCTCAAATCATCTTGCACAGTCCAAACCAATGCCATCACAGTCTCCTTCAACAACTCTGCTGAAGATCTCACCTCTGTCTGGATCAGCAGAGTTGGGGTGAGGGAGGACACCAGCCTGCTGCTCCCAGTGCCTCTTCTTGAGTGACCACATCCCTTGGTTGATCTCCAGGCATGAATGAACAACTGAATGTCACTGGCAGCTCAACTCACAGCGAATATAGCAAGCCATCAAATGGCACCAGCTCCTTACTGTTTCCACTCACAGAGAGGGCAGGAGACCTGTAGATGGTAGCTAGATGCGCAGTCTCCTGTTCACCCATAACTATGATTTAACTCTCCCTCCTCCCTAGCTGCAGCTGGTTTTAACCAGCTGCCACCAAAAAGAGACCTATTTTCAGACAGATCTTCACAAATGGCATTTTGAAAGGGATTAATATCATAAAACACTACAAAACACTGTGAATTAGACCAGTATCAAAATAAAAAAAATTATTCAAAAATGAATCAAACTGATGGCATGACCAGTATTGGCTATTTTTGTTTTTTCCATTTGTCTGCTTTTCTTTTTATTTAACTTTGCAAAATAATGTGCCACTTGGATGATTTTCCCTAGGTAATGATCATATAATACTCCTCAGATTGGCTAGATGTAGGGATTTAATTACATTACAAATGTGACAAACTTTAAGGTTTAAGAATTAATCTATCTAATCTATTAATCTAGGCTGAGGTTACTGACATAATGTTTATTTCACATATCGTGTTGTTATGCCTTTAGAAAACTGTCAGGCCTAATTTGGACATGAGGATACCAGGAACAAATTGGAGATCTCCCAATCCAAATGGCCTACTGCCTGTGTAGGTATGCATATCCTCAGTTCGTTGTGGTACCTGTAGTAACTGTGTTCCCCAGTGGGGGCATTCATGTTTTTGTTCCATTTCTGCATCTGACGAACATGATCTATATGTCAGGAAGTGAATCACAAAGATCAAAATGCAGAATAGCCTTTATGTGACCTAAAAAAGGCTCTGTATAAATGAAAAATGGCCCCGTTCTTCCTCTGGCCTTCCTGGGCACTGGAGGATGAACACTCCATCCTTGCTGGAGGTGGGCAGGGAAGTTGCTGAGACCATGAGCCACAGAACACTGGTAAAACTCAACAAGCTGTGACAAAACTTTGTACATTGCCAAATAATCAATATTGACCGAGTAACCCAGAGAACAGGCTTTCCTGAAAGACTGCTAGGATTTAGAAATAATGGAGTATTGGAGTAGTAAGAGAAGCAAGTGTATGAAGTAGGAGGAAGAACGATGGTTTTTGGAAAAATTGCAGAACTAATCATCTTTGATACTGATTTTCCCACTCACTCTGAGGCTGCTTTTATCTGCTCACTTCCTGCTGGAAGTGGTCAGCTCTGAGCAGGATTTTGAGGAGAGTTTGCTTTATTTCTGGCAAGCTGAGAGGGAATGGACTGGCATCAGTATTCAGCTGCTGTTGGGGTCTATGAAAATCTGGCTCTTGTGACTATCATTGAGACCTGTAGAATCATAGTTTCACCTCCTACGGCTAATCTGAGTGTGGAGGATGGGAGTTTGAAAACTCTTCAGCATAGGCTCTTTCTGAAATCACTGTGAATTTTAACACTAATCTCAGAGGTAACAGAGGCAGGGTAGCACCGAATGTAGTTTTTGTTGTTGTTGTTTTAGGGAAAAAAACAGCTTCTGGAACCATGAGGAAATTATTTCAAACAATTGTGTATGAAATGCATTTACCTGAGTGGGACCAGTGTAAGCACTGGATTGAAACATCAAAGACAGCAGATCTCAAAGCACTCTGTAGCAGCACTACTCCCCAGGTCAGATACAGATAAAAAGCTTCAAGATTTATGGGGGCTCAGCTTTCAGCTTCCTTTTCCTCTTTGCAGCCCCATACCTCCTTTTTCCAACAATTCCTCTCTTCCTGATGTTAACACCTCTCACTGCTGTGAACGTTGTCATGCCGTTGCTTTGCTAGAGTCACCATTCAAACTACCCCAGTCTTCCTTCATTGGTGACTATTGCTCATTCACAGAACGATAGGAAATGCAGTCAGCACAAAGAGGAACTCCTGACATGCCTTCGCTAATGTGCAGTGGGTCATTTTTGGAAAGATATTCAGCAGCCTGGCTTCATTCAGCCACGTTATTTCTTTTCACCCTGTCAGAATTCTGCTGTTCAGTTTTTCAGAGGTTACAAATGGTGAATAGTCACAGAGCAGCTCAGGCTCGTTCATGCTCCTACTCCAGCTAGAGATGGGAGAGGCACTTTCTGGAATTCACAAGAGCTGATGATAAACTGAACCCTGTCTTGCAGCTCCCAGGGATAATCCTTGGAGGTCAGGAACGCTAGGTATTTTCAACAGGCGTTCCCATCTTCGTGACTGGAATTGTGAACATTCCCCAGCTGTGTAAGATAGTTGCATTTGGTCAGTGAAGCATAAACCAAAAGTATCCTTCACAGTTTCAGAAGCAGTGATAACCAGTCTCCTATACATTCCTTAAGCTTTCCCCTTGTCCCATGATCTCTGTTTATTACAAATATCACAACACAGAGAGGATTTTGCACACGAGTGAGTGAGTTGGCATGTTAGCAGATGAATGGACTTTATCAAGCGTCCTCTGAGAACAACCCATCACAGAGTTGAATCAGAGGCTATTGGTGAACAGGTGAAGAAGTTCTTAATGGTCCAATGTTGCACTTATATTTCTATCCACTTTTTCACTTTTCTTTTGGATGTCAAATTACCTAATGAATATCATTGTGTCTACCACTATAAAATTTATTGTAGATGGATAGCTAGCTAGATGGCAAATAAAATTAGTCAATATCACATTAGGTAGTAATTAGAAGATAACTGAGCTATAGTTAGACTGTAAATAGCTGTAATGTAAGTATTGTAATCTGTTTGTAGAGCTAGATATGGAAGAAGCTGCACATCACTAAAGAAAGGAAAACACAAATATACCTGAAGTTAGGAAAGGGAGATGAAGTTAAGGGAAGTAGATGAAGCTGATTTTATCTTTTATTATTTTTGATTCTTAATAATAGATAGCAAAACCTTTGAGAAATTAAAAGGTATTTCAGTACTTAGCTTGCAGGAACCTGAGTTTTAACATATTCGAAATGCTTAAAAGAACTACAGGAAAAGCAACATGCTCTGCTTACTCTAAAACCCATCTTTGGTAATAAGAGCATTCCTCCTATCTCTTGCCAAGCTTGACTGCATGCTGCTGGGTTTCCAGGCAATCACACCTGCTTCTTCAGGAAAGAGAATATGCCAGATGTCAGCCTTTTTTTCCCACTGGATGTGGATCATTTGCTGAATTCAGAGCTGGTAAGCTCCAGTTCTTCCATAACCAGAAACTTTTCTTACCTCTAACTATGGAAAGTCTCAGAAACATACATAATATGAACAACACACAAAATTTAAGTAGCAGGTTTGTAGAAGATGGTGAAGTTAGATGGGAATGCTTCTCTGAAACTTATTTGCACGGTCAGTTTAGGATTCTGAGTGGTTGTGTAATGAGTTTTTAATTTTTCCCCGTCATTAACACTAGTACTACCCAAGGTACTCAAAATAATGTAGAAAGCTTTTCTTGGGATATCTCAGCCGTTAGGCTAATGTAATTTTTAAAAAAGAATAAGATCTTTACTTTCAAAAAAAAAAAAAAAAAAAAGCAGATATGTTATGTATGACAAATAGGAAATCTAGGTTTGTAGTTCGAAGTGAAAGCTCACCCAAGCATTATCGGTGTCCCCAGGTTAGGCTTGCTTCCATCTTCTGATCACTTTCTATAGCGGAGACAGCTCAGAGACTCAATACCACTCCTCATTATGTGAAATTTGTCCCTGGCCTGAATGATATCTGGACTTCAGTCTTTTTTTTATGCTCATGAAAGTACAGGATTTACAAATATGATCTGCCTGTACCAAGGTCAAAAACAAGTTTAACTCTCATTTGAAAGAAAGTAGAAACCGTGCCCAGGTTCTTCTCTTAGTAGAGATAGTAGATACATACCTGGAGATCCTTTTCTGACTGCAACGTGGTCATCTAGTATTTATGAGAGAATGAGACAAGATCATAATCACAGGAATAACAGTGACATCAATTTCTACATTTTGTTTTCTATAGTTTTGAGAGCAGATTCAATAATCTATTTTAGTATGCTTTAAAGCCCTTTACCTGTAACAACTGATTTGTCCAGAGTGTGGCATCTGCAAGTCTATGCAAAAAAGCTGATGATTTTATTATAGTAGTTCCCAGCTCTGCTGAGCACTATGTGGAACGTTGAAGCTCATATAAGACATTATAAAACAGGAATACTCACTTAGATAATACTCACTTAGAAGTTTTTTTTCTTATGGAGTAGGTGAAATTTCCAGTCATAGTAAGACAGGAATCCAAGGACCAGCCAATATGCAATCCCAGTATAAGACTATATGAGATACAATGCTTTTTGATTATACTTCCCTTATACTTCCAATGTGATAATCAACAGAAATTGTTTCTCTCCAACGAATGGTCATTGGCCTTTCTGTAGAGCATTTATTTGCATCAGCCCAGGCTCTTACAGACCAGAGCTGGGATTCTTACATTTCAGTTAAACCACTGGTGAAGCCCCTTCTTTTATGCCTTCTCTGGGATGGCCCAGACTTGAGTGGGAAAAGGCATCCCGAGCATCCTGAACCATCTTGTGCTGGCTTCAGACCCTGGGAACATTGGTGATATATGCACTTTCCACCAGATTAGGGAAGTTCCCACCCAAACCTCTCTGAAGTCACCAAGAATCTTTTCACAAACTTTAGGAATCTGGAAGAAGGCAAAAGATCCCTAAACTCAATAGTCACGGAAAAAAAAAAAAAATATGAGGGCTTGCACATGCACTGGGACTATTCATATTCCTTACATGTAATATTTCTAGAAGAAAATCCCTTCCAATGGTATTTACCTTCTCAATCTCAGATGCTGTAGCAACTCTAGTTTTGTATAAAGTTACACATGTACTTGCTGGGCAAAATCCTTGCTGCCCTTCCTTCTTTCTCTACAAAGACATGTATGTGCTGTAGTGAGGTTGATTTCAAGCATCTGTATTACCTTCCTGGTCTGCAGTACTTAATTGTTTCAACAAAATTCAGCAAGATTGTTTTAGATTGATTATCTCAGTAAAATGTGACCGTGGCTGTGGCCTTGGTTCTGGTTAGAGAAACAAGGAACACATTTCCAGCTGTCACAAAGGGGAGGAAAGAAATAAACCCAACCAACCTCAACATAACAGGAAGTACAGCGGCTGGCAGCCGGATGGCTTGGGCTCTGTCCTGCGCAAAGTCCAATAAAAAGTCAAACCCAGCAGACTGGCAGCTGGCCCACAGGGGTTCAGTCTGACATGGTTACCAGAGCCTTTGTCCTACCCAGGTTAAACCTTTCATCTCAGTATTTACAAAAGAAAAGTCTCAGTTGCCCTAGCAGAATTGCCATGCGTGAAAGGATCACAGGTCTGTTGGAGAAAGCCAGGGAACATCTCCGGTGATGTTTTTTCACAGAGTGGTGTGGATTTATGCTTCCATGCAACAGCCATGTGACCAGCTAGTGAATCTGATGCAGTAGATAGCAGCCAAAATCCTCAATAATGCAACTCTTGTTGTCAGGTCAATTTGCTCTAACAGAAGTCCCTCTGTGCTGCAGCAGTATTTTGGAGCTCTGTAGCTCTGCTCTTTGTTTATCTGGCAGAGCCCCTCCCTCCCTGCTCCGCTGAAGCACCACAGGCTCACCTGAAAGCAGTCCACAGCTCCATCTTCCCTAGAAACTTTCCACCTCCTTCCCCAGTGGATGTAAGGGAGCTGGGTTTGCCAAAATGATAAAGTTGCTAACACAAGTCATATAGGCTTTTCAGGGAATGCAGCCATTTCCTCTGGGACTCTATTTTAGCATCTTGCTTTTCAGCAGATCTCATTGATTTTGGTGCCTTCTTTATGCCCAGTCCTTCAGAAAATAAAACTTTCACAGAATGGTAAGGCTTAAGCATGCAGGCCAATTAGCTTTTGGGCTGTGGTCCAGCAAAGTTTGACTGAAAAGAAACTTTCAACTTTTTCTGTGAAGTTGAATTCATTACATTTACTTTTTTTATTTTTTTAATATATTTTTCTTGTTGATTTACCAACAATGAACAGCACATATGTTATTTCTTCTTCCTTTGTCATTAGTTTTTGGTGTCCAACACATTCTGATGTAATTCCTTCTGTCTGCTTTCCTATCCAAACTCTTCTCCAAAGAATGAGGTAAGTACATTACTTACCAGCTCACGCCTGAGCTGACAATGAGTCAACTGAGTGACTGAATTGCTCTACTGAGAGACTGTTGAGTCCTGCACCAGAAGCGGCCTCATTTCCTGGTGGAAATGTTCTTGTGTGGAAATGTTCATTCACTGTTTTGGGCTCTGTGTAAATATATTATAAAAAGGCATTCCCCATATTGCAGAATTCACAACGGAAATGCAATAGTGGCAGAGAACAGAACTATTACCCTTTACTGAAATGCAAAAGTTAGATACTGAATGAGAATTGCCTAGTCATATGCAGCCTGTAGCAGGACAAGCAATCATATTGGTATCTCCAGAGTCTTGGTCCAGTATTTTATTCAGCTGTCTGCATTTCCTTTCTCTGCCTTTATTAACTATGTGCAAACATAGTTCATGTTTAATGTCATAGTCTAACCCAGGTCTCTGGGTTAGAAGCAGGAACAGAAGCAACCTGTCCCAACTCACCAATCTAGTAAAATATTTTCTAAACTAGGTGCCATATATACTGCCTTGTTCCTGGTGTAATGTGGCTGAACCAAGTGTTTACAAGGGTATCATCTGTTCTGTGTATCTGAACTGGTGTCCAGGAAGGGCAGGTTATGAATTGGGGGATGAGCCCCAGGAACTCTCCAGAAGCACCATCTGGATGGCAGACCCCATGAGGTGCACCTCGGTGGGGAGTGCAGACTGGGGAGGTGAGAAGCATCCCCACTGTGACCTGCCCTCGTAATGCCCTGACTGCCATGTGAACCCATGGACAGCTCATAAATCAGCAGGCATGGTCAGGGAGCAGCGAGGGCTGCTCTGCAAAGGAGAGTAGCGAAGGAGGATAGTAGGGCAGGCTGGGCAGAATGAGGTCATCAGGGCAAGTCAGGGCAGAGTGACCAGGGTCAGCTGAGGGCCCAGTGCAGCAGCCGAGTCTACAGCTATCATCAGGGCTGAGGAAGTCAAGTCTGCAGGTTGAGGTTCCCAGCCAGGTGTGGGCACAGCTGCAGCAGAATGCAGACAGGGATTGATTGCAGCTTCCAAACAAGGGGAGAGTCCTCACAGTGGCTTCATGCAGAGATTTCTACCTGATGGCTGGTGGCAAGGTCAGACACCTGCATGGTATCAGAGTGCTTGCCTTAAGTGTGGGCACTGACCTGGGGAGGGCTGCGCCAGCCCGAGCAGGCACAGCTCATCTCTCCAGCTCCACAACTGGCTGTGGTGCAAATTGGATCAGTGATGAGTCAGGGCCAGTTAGGAAGCAACAAGGAGGCAAAATCCCACCTAGTTTGGGATTGTCATTACAAAGGCTCATGTTGCTTTATTGATGAGCACTCCTTTGATGAATGAATGGACTTGCTTTATTTTTCACTGTATGATTGTCTTGCACATAGTGTTAACTAATGAAATCATGCTTTTCTTTATTAAAATCACACGTATGTCACTATTAGTTCATAGCAAAAAACATGGATTCATAGCAAATTTATATACAGTATGATTTTTTTCCGCTCTTAATGAAAAACACACTGTTCGGTTTGGGCCATGTCCAAGCTTTTCAGTTACAGAGAGTTTCTCTCTGAGGTGGAAGCTTGTGGGAGGTTACTTTGAGCAACATTACTAGCACAGCCACTCACTGTGAATATTGGCATCTCTTTTACTTTATTTGGATGAAGAATAGTATTTTCAAAAGTGTCTAAGCTACTTAGGTGTCTATGGCCTACACCAAAAAATTTTCACTGGTGCATGTTGGTCTAGATGTGACGTTTTTTTCCTTCAATGGTTGCTCCATCACACAGCGATATATGGCACGGGTACAAAGGCGCCTTTCATTAGTACTGTGTCTTGATTGCTGAACTAGAATAACCTAGACTGGCACGAGCACTGCTAGAGATACTTTTACACAACTACAGTCTCCTCCACCAAACTCAGCAGAATGAAGTCAGCCACACTTCCGAGTGATTTAGGAACTTGGAAGGTATGTTCTTTTGACTTTTACCTGACATATTTTACCCAAACTTCTCAGGCCATGTAAATATTTTGGAGAAATGCTAGCCTTGTAAGTAATAGGGTAGGCTATTAGCATTTTAGAAGAAAACATGAAGGGCTGTTCTGTGCTACAAAGGCTTTGTTGATACCACTATGTACTGGAAAATGGATGGAAAAAGTAGGATTTTGATTTTTGTGCAGATGACTGTTAGGTGCTTTTCTTACATCACCAGCTCTGTGCTGGCTCACTAACACAATGTCTAGTTTAGTTATAATGTTGATACAAGAAACTTCCAAAATGCTATTCAACTGCTGAGTTAAAAAAGACACAAAAAAAACACTGCAAGGAAAGGCATGCACACATCCTGCTGGAGATACCTGTGGTGGCATGGGTTCTGCGACAACAGCTATACCTCCTGGCCGAGCAATATAAGTGAGCATGGCAGAAATACTCACTTGCAGGGAACCCCTGGAAAGGCAGAGGGGTCACCAGACTGTCAGTTTTTCCACTTCCTGGCAAGACAGAATATTGACAAAGTCAAAAGTAATCTTTGACACATCGCAGCTGGCTGAGTTATAGCGTTCTAGTACAAGTTAAAAGCCAGTGCTGTAGAGACCATACCAAGTTCATTACAGAGCACAGTAATTGACATCTCTTAACAACAAACCTTAGAGCCTCAGCCAAGACAAAATTCATTCACTTGCACTCCGGGCCAGGACTGCCATCGTGATAATCCTCATTATTGGTTCATCATAATAAATTATTTGTACTATCCAAATTCAGTGGCTACTCTGCTGTATCCCAGCCAAGTCTGTACCTCTTTACAAAATCCTAAAGGCAGAGAAGAGGGTAGTCCAGTTCAGCTCCCTTTCATGTTGCTTCTTGCACAAGCTACTTGCCTCCCTTTTTGTCCTGTCCTGACAATATGACAATGTTTTTAACCCATGGGCTGCTGCTCTTGTGATAAAGCTCCCTGGCACAACCTCTTTTGGGGGGTTTGTGCAGGCTGACTTCTCCCAGAAGAGAAATGGGGGTTCTTCCCTTGTCCCCCCTCAGCCTCTGCCTCTCTTCATGCTATTGCAGCTGCAGCGAGGCAGAAAGTAAAATGTGGGAACAAAGCCTCTCAGATTGCATTTTGTTCTCTGAACTCACTGCAAGGACAGTTCCCAAGGACTCGAGTCCTAGAACATCTAGGTGGACATTGTTTGTTTAAAAATTTAGCTGTCATCTACAGATGGCTATAAAAAAAATCTTATTTTTTATCTTTATAATTGTACTTTTTCTCCCCAGAATTTTGAAGCATATACTTGGCTTCAGTGTGTGGGGGTTTTTTAGAAAAAAAACAGTGCTGCCCCATTTCAGACAGTTTTCCACATAGAAAATTAAGATAATAATAACAATAATACCCTTTTAAGTGAAAGTCTTCTAATCTTACAAGTTTTCATGGAGACTGTCTAACTAAAAGAGTTGCTTGTGAGCACTTGCACTTTACTTGTGAACTTAGCATAAGTCCTTGAGCATGTCTCATGTTCCTGGACCAAAGCAGACATCGCAATACAGACACTCAGCATGTGAGCTGCTGACAAGAGCAAAGGTCAACCAAGATTCCCAGGCCCTGTTTTACCTGCCTTGGTACAAATCTTTCCTTTGCCTTGCCTTAGATAAATCAGATGTGGCTCGTTTTTGCTTTTAGCCAAGTGGACTGGCTGGCAGGATTGCTGCTTTACAGAAAATTCGTTTTTCAGGAATGAGAAACTGCATGGGAGCCTGGAATTTCTGAAACATTGAGACCTGTCATTGCCAATGTACAAAAAGCTCACAGGACCCTTCAAGTGACTCAATTAAACTGATGCTACTTAGCTAACTAAGCTGTCACTTAGCTAAGTGATACTTGAAGGTTCCTGGGGGCTTTATTTATTTGGAAATGACAGTGAGTCCCAGAGCAGCACTGCTGATCAGTGGCTAGCTGCCCAGGAGCTGCAGGCACCACAATTTGAGTAAAGAAATCACTAGGGTTCAGGGATGCTTTCCTTTTCCTATATCACCTTACTCCTGTAGGAGGACTTCACTGTGGGCTAACGCAAGCCTGATAGAGCAGTGCCAAATGTCCCAGTTCAGTTGCCTCTGCCCTGAGGCTCTTCTTCCTTGCTGGCTGGGCTCAGGGAGCTCATTTTAGAAGCTTTTATTCAGCTCTGTAGGTGTAACCAGGCCAGCACCCAATTTTCTTTCAGGTCTTGGGAGGACCTTCCCTTCCCCAAAAAGTAGAAATCGTAAATCTTACCTGGGAGAGAAGGAAAATGAGAACATTCACCAGGAGAGCTTTAGCTGAGGAGGATCTTTTGAACTAAAGAACATTGAATTTTAATCTTCTAAATAATCAAACATCCACCAGCATTGTTATTTTTATTATAAGCTAGACTGCACCTTGGCCAAGACAGCCTCAACATTAACTGCTACCTTTTGCAATCTTTTACCTTAAGAATGAAGGACAAAGCTATGATTTGTGGAGTCTGTTCTTCAAGCTCACTCAGGAAACTGTAATTTTATTTGTTTGTTTAAACATAAGGTCTCCAAGTAACAGAGATGAATATCACTTAATTCATGTAAACAGATCTAGCCACTTGATATGAATCACAGCTCTGATCACAAAATAAAAACAAGGGAGCATAAAATGCAGAGAACATCCATGTCATGTTTATCAACCCTGATGACCCTATGGTTTCAGCAATATTGACACACTGTACCCCAGAAGTACTTTATCTTAGCTTTTTAGTTAGTAATCTCTGCTTCATAACATGGTGAAACTTTCATTTGGCAAAGATTTTGGTACACTGCTTTGTCCTTCGTCTCCCCACCACGCATAGAAAGTCATGTACATGACTGTGCACTGTCAGTGTTTCTGGAACTGGTGCCTTCACCTTCCCTGCTTGTGAACATACAAGGTACAAGAAATGCAACCATAATTTCACAGTTTCCTACCACTGAACTCAAGTGTGCAAGGTCTTTCAAGTCCCCAGAACTCATTATCTGAACAGCTGAGATAAAATATGCAAATTACGAAGGGAAAAAAAGTCACGAGTAAGAGTAATATGTCAAGACCCAGACTTCTGCAGACATCCACAGGAGCAAGATTTCATCCTATGCATCCTGAGACAAGATCTGGGAACCTTCCTCCTCTCCAGTGCTTGAGCCAGCGCTTCTGAAACGAGCACTCAGCGTTGTCTAACTCAAGGGCCAGGAGCCAGTGGTGTGTTGGTAATACCAATGTACCAGTGTAAGTCCATGTTTATCAGCAGTAGCATGTCACTGAGCTGTCTGACTGTCCCTTTCTCACTTCTTTCCCAACTCCTTGCATAAGCTGAGCACTCCTCACCCCATCAGTGTTTCCACTGACATCACTGTGGTGAGCGGGGCCATGAAGAGAAGTGGGCACGTCTCAAAATAGTAGAAGAAAAAACAGACATTCTAAAGACTAAACAACAATTTATCCCTAAGCTTTTTCATGCAAGGATGTAAAAAATTGAATTTGAAAAATAAAAGAAAAGTCAGTTATTTTTAAAAAATCCTTAAACCACCCCAACTCACGTGCCTCTTTTAGAAATGTCCTAGGGGTAGCAGGCTTGCAGGTGGGATAGTCTGTTAGCTGTAAGGACACATATATGATATTGGCATCTCCCCTGACACAGGAATTTCTAAACAAAATAATTGTCACTTGCTAACATCTAGTTTTGGCTCAAGCTCCATCCTTACTGTCAGAAAATACAAGAGGGGTCTGGAAGGCAATAGCAGCTGGACTAGCTCAAACCAGGCACATTTTTGAGTAACTCCCTTGAACTAAGGAGTGTTTACGCATTTTGAAAAAGCAGGATTGTAAAGAGACACTTGAGGACAAGAAAAATGCACAAGTTTCAAAATCCATGGCAGAGTAAGCATTAAAATATCCTGATATCATGATCCTGGAAAAAAACAGAGAAGAAAAAAAAAAGCCCTACCCAGACTTCGAAGCATCCTTCAGTCTTTCAGAGGTGAAACATTATTTATATAAAAACAGTTCAATTTTGTGTTGAGTGTGGGTGGGAAATGGGAAGGCTTATCCTTTTTTCAGTTGGCCTTTTGAGCTCTTAATAATGAAATACACCTAAAATAACAAAGTCTCCAAGCTTCCATCAGAAGAAAACTCAAGCTATGGAAAGGGCATTATTCTTTCCAAGAGCAAAAAAAATTCCCTTTCCTGAATTTGTCAGAAAGCCCTTGAAAGGATCATAAACAAAATCCAGCACAGAAGGTAGTGGGGTCTCTACTTTGTTGTCCCTCTCCCTCTGCAATTTTTCACTTCTCTGTTCTTTATTTTTCTTTCAACCCATCCCCCAGTGAATTTCAAGGAAACCATAGCAGTGGTGGAAAGCACCTGGCTTTCATCTCACAGCTTGTTTTACAGATGATTTAGGCAACCTGGAAGAAGCTTAGAGAAAAAGAAACATAGAGGAGGAACTGGAAAGGTTCTTTAGAGGGACCACATGAAAGAGAAAGCTCAGCAATAGATTGGATGTGCAATGACTAGAGATGGGAACAGCACATCAATAAGTATGTGAAAGGCATACTAAGAAGCAGAAGATTCAGATAATAGTAGGTGTCAGAGCCACAGTCTACACTACAGACACCATGTAATCACTGTTTGCAACAAGAAGGCAAACATCAACCAGTTGCAGGGCTGCTGCACAGCTCATCTGCAGCTGCTCCTGCTGGGACCAGTTCATCTGCAGCAGTCTAGTGCTGGAGTGAATGCAGGTAAGCCAAGGCACTTCTCTGAAGTGTGCAGTGTGAAAATTCCCGGGCACATTACATGAAGGCACCTGGGAAGCCCAAAGGAGGGGATTTCCAGCAAAGCTGAGTCGCTGGCCATGACTCACATCTTCCAAATGCTAAGAACAAAAACTGGGCACAGCCTCCCACATCAGCTTTTATATCCTCATTATTTTTTGATTTTTTTTTCTTAGAGACTCTGCAGGAAATAGAAAGAGAAGTGTTTTTACTTTGTCTGGAGGAAATATGCTACCTACAGCAATGAAACTGTAGGGAATTTCATCTAAAAACACAGTTACTTGTCCATCTCAGGCCACTTTTTTCCTTTGCTTGTTTCCTGGTAAATAGGACTAGTTCTTCAAATTGTTCCATGTGGCAGAAGCCTTGAGTGTATGGGCACTAACCTGGCTTAAAATGAACAAATTCTGAAATTCTTCTATTTCCAAGATCCCCAACCCTACATACCTACATATAGCCTTGTCATCCCAGCCACACATGCCCAGCCACTTGGCATGAAGGGGCAGATCTCAAGATGCATAAAACAGGAAAACCAGGAAAAGTGAACAAAAATAAGGCATGTAAAACCAAACAGACAAAGGCAGTGATGCCTGGATAGCATGAGACAGACAAGTGGTGCAGTGAGGGGAAAACCAGGAAAAGTGAACAAAAAATAAGGCATGTAAAACCAAACAGACAAAGGCAGTGATGCCTGGATAGCATGAGACAGACAAGTGGTGCAGTGAGGGTGGGTGATTATACTCTACAGCAGTGCATAGCGGTTGTGCACATCTTGGTTTTTGCCTGTCAAGTTCAGCTTTATAGTTTCAAAAAGTACTGACAGACTTAGCCCTCTCTGTGCTCCAGGCTTGGGCCTATTATACTACCCCTACATGGGTGGCTTGTGCCCCATGATCCCAGAGAACGTGCTGCAGACTCTGGGCCTCGTCATCCCAAATATACTCCAAGTCTCTGCTTGCTGCCCACTGCGTGCTAAGGCTGTGTCCTGCATCACTGCACATGTTGTATATTTAATGGTAACAGACTGCCATATAAATAGTCTAACTTTGCCAACAAATGGTGATCCAGGTCTTAAAATAAGAAATCCCAGAGGTACTGCACTGCATTTTCATGAGGTATGATTTACTTAGCAATTGTGTATTTTGGCTTTCTGCTTGTTATGTCCAGCAATCAAGCTCTATGAAACTGCTTTATATTACACATGCCATGTCATGAAGAGTCCATCATTAGGGCATTAGCTGTGAATCACCAGGGTCTAGGGAGAGGAAAAAATCTGACTTTTCCCTTTTTACATTCTTGTAGGGTACTTAATTATGCCCCAAATGACTAGTATTTTAATTTTATCTTAGGAGTGTCAACATCATTTTTCTTTATTTTGCTGAAGCAAAAAAGTAAAAACCCAGGGCACAAGATTTCTTTCTATATATAAATGCTTAGCTTCTTTAACAAAAGGCTGAGGGTTAATCGACCCCTTAACAAAGACTTTTTTTTCTTGAAATTGGGAGTGAAGTAGAAATTAGCATAAAAATAAACCAGACTTGTAAACCAGCTGTGCTGTATCAAAATTGAAATAACACTTTTCTTTTCAGTTCCTCCTACTTACTATTGCTCTGCCAATCAGTGCACTAGAGAGGCTCGTTTCCAATATATGTGATCCTCCCTAGTTAAATCAAAACTGCAGACCTATTTTGGGAGAAGCATGTTCATGCATAGGCACTGGGAAGTGGAAGAGGAAGGAAAAGGGGAAGGGTAGTGAAGGGAAAAGGGGAAGGGGGAAGATGAATAGAAGAGGGAAGGGGAAGAAAACAGGTTTGTTTTCTGTTAACTATTTAGTAACTAAAGAGTGCCTGAAGTTAAAAGATGCAAATATGGACTCATCCAGCTCAGAAGAAAGAAAGGTGGGTACCTAGGAGCTAGGAACAAAAGACTCAGAAGAAGGATCTCCATTCCCCTCTTTTATTATGTGATTTACTAGAAATAAGCTACCCCTTCCTTGTCCCTGTGATTTACCCCTATGGTAGCTCCTGGAGCTGACAACCTTGTGCCTACGCACGCACGCACACACACACACACACACACACACACTTTTTAAAGAATTCTCCTCCATACCCAAAATGCCAGCTTTCCTGATGAAGGATTTATCATGCACACTCTGTATTATACATACTAAATGCTTTATTGTGCTAGATACAAGTTGTAAACATTTAGAGTAACTGCACTTACTAGCAAAACTATTTTGCAAACCTCACTGGCTCTCTTCATGCTTAAGAGTTATAAACATATATATCTTTTTTCAAACAGGAAAACAAATGAACAGATTCCTGAGGCTCCCACATACACTTCTCATTATCAGAAGTTTATCACAGGCAAGAGGGAATATTTCAAGGAGGCCCTTGCTAAAATGCTAGCAACTTATCAGTAGGCTGAATTTCCCTGTGCTGTAGAAGACAACAGCTCAGTTTAATAACTTTGTATCTTTTCCTATCAGTCTCTTCTTTCCCCTCACCATATTTAGAAAAAATGAATTGAGGGAAGAAATGCTTGGAAAATCTTCTAAGAGAAGAAAATGGGAGGAAGGAATAGTGTATTTATTCTTGAGGAGACACGGCTGGACAGGCGTGAGAGTTACAAAGCTTTAAACTTGCTGTCTTTTGAAAATGATGTGTAAAAGGAGCTGTAAAACCTGGGTGATTTCACTGAAAAACTAAAATCACAGTTGTAATCACCCTCCATAAAGTTTAATATGTGTATGGCACAGGCTGATCACTAACTGGAAGAACTGATCAGAAGATACACTACAAATAAGCTTCTACTATGCTTGTAAAGGAGCAGCAAAGCTTGCCATGACCTTATCTGTTCTCCAAAGAAGAATTCAATATCTCTTCCACTTGGAGATTGAGGATTAAACCAATCCTCACTACACTAACCTCTTAGTACTGGTTATGTTTAACCCAAAGAAACACTCTTTTTTAGCACTTCTACTAAAAGTTGATGCATGTCTTTTGGGATGGCAAACCTTAAACACACAAATGTAGAATTCCAGATTCAGAGCTTTTCTATGCTAGCATCTTTCATCCTAGTTTAGCAATGTTAACTACAGCAACTGTAAATTTTAGTGCAGACAAGCCCCTAAGATCACAAAGGAAAAGCACATATTTAAGTTTTATGATGTTATTTCTGCAGCACATAGAAGAAGAACCAGTCCATTAAGCCTGATCTCTGCCAAATTCATCCTATTTCACAATTAGAATGACCCCAAGGAAATTATAGGTACAACAGGAAGAGAGTCAGGCCTCAGTGTGGGTTAGAGCAGATGTCCTAGAGAAATGTGTTTGTCAGCAATGTTTTGCATCAATATCTGATTCATTTTGATTTAAAGACAAGTTATATGTGCTTGTATCAAAGCCTCCCAGTCGGTGGCATCCTCTTTAATCTCACTTGGGAAAACGATCTGTTTGGTATGATTTTATTTCTTTAACAGGAAAAAACAGTATGGGTTTAAGCTATACTCATCTGTTGTAGTGAGAATGGCCAATGCTAATGGTAGCAGTGTCAAAGAGAGAAACTCCAGCTGGCTTTATACCAGTTAAACTTGGTATCCAGAAGTATACTTCTGGGGCAGCATCGAGCTCAGAACAAGCCACAGAACCTGCCTCAAAGCAGGGGCCAGCTGGAGCTTCCTGCTCCAGACTGCAACTGGGGACTAGGATACCCAGGCCATCCCTTCTCCAGGCCGTACCTACTTCAGACACCTGCACATCTAAGTGCAATGGCAACTCAAGAGAAATTTACATTGATATTCCTAAGTTGGAAGAGAAGCACAACTAAAACATTGGTCATAAAATATGCTCTTTCTTCTTCTATACACAAATTATCCAGGCTCAGTTTGCACTGTAAACATCACATGACTGCCCTTTCTTGAGCTATGCCAAGCCTTTGCTGACAGCTTTTTTAAAGCAATGCCATAGCAGTGACTAGATGGGAAGGATACAGTTAAAACAATGGTTGATCTTTGGGCAACTACTTTAAAATCCTAGTTACTGATACATTATGGGTAGGTGTGCTTTCATTTTAAGAAGCAATGAAAAAGCTTTTAGCTGGCCAGTTGTTTCTTCTTGTGCTACCTATATGCCCAGCTCTGAGCAGGCCGGTTAGCAGCCAGCTACCAGGAGATCTCAAAGACCATGGAGCAAGCAATAGGGTTGACAACAAATGCAACGAGTGCCAAATGGAATGTATTTTCAATTTTTCATGCAACTGCTGTGATTAACAGCTCTGTGGATCAACAGCTCATCCAGCTTCTCTAAAGTCAAATACGCTAGAAAAAAGGGAGTTAAAAGTTTAGTAACTAATACCTCATCCAAGGGCAATTTTTTCAATTTGTTTCCAGACTTGTGCAGCCACGAAATAAATGAAGTAGTAAAAAACCATTTTCTTTGACCTGCAAATGACTTAATCAACCATTTAGCTTTTACTACACAATACCCCACCACTACAGTTGCTGAAACAAACACCATTACATTTGAACTTCAAGAGGATTTACTTGGGCCAGCGGCAGCCAGCTACAGAAGAATTTTAATGGCTGTGGGAGGATCGTTGGTATTTTAAGAAGTCTTCTAAAACCTTTTGTAGGATTTGAGATAAGTAAAAATAAGTGGAGTAATTCTTTTTCCTAAGTACTTTGCCTACGTTTTCACACAGCAGAAGCAAGTTCTACAGCTGCATTGTGAAGCTGAAAAATCTGAATAGATAAGTAAAAGCTAAAAAAAACTACAATGAACAAGTGGCATGAGAACCACTCTAAAAGAAGAGCAAAAGAATCACTCTGAGCCCTTGTTTTAATTTCTTTTACTCACAGCCACTTTAATTTCATTAGCTTGCAAAAAAACAGTCAGTCCACAGATCATATTTCTAAGGATATAGGGAGATCATTTTGTTAAAACAAAGCACTAATTTCATTTTTAAACAGCAGCTACATGCTCAGTTAGTTCCTCTAGTGGAGTCTTACAGGCGGTTTTTGCATCCTGATGCCTTTGATCTAAAGCATTGTGCTTCACCTTTTAGAAGCAAAAACCCTGCTGTCAGAAGTGCTCCTAATCTGCCTGATGAATGAAATCCAGCTGCTGTTAAAAATGCCAAAGTTCCAGCTTCTTGTCTAGTGCCTCCCTGAAGAAGGATATGATCAGCGTACATGGGTAGCAACTGCTAACTATTGTAATTATAATGAGAGAGAGAAAAAAAAAAAAAAAAAAACACCTAACCGCTCTTGGGCATCGATCTTCACATGGGGTCTCTGGATCCAGCAGTGTGTCAAAGATGATCACGCTCCTGGTTAATTCCTTCACCCACTGCTTTTCCAAAACCACCACACAACTCCAGCATAGTAAAGTAAGGTGAATGATATGCTACTATATCTTAATGTCACCCTCCTACCATGTATATCCTGGATAGACTCTGTAAAGAACATGCTAACAGCAGTTAAAAGCATACCAGGAAAAGGGAAACTCCACAAAAAAATAAAGGTTCTATAAGGCCTTTCTATTGAGGAAAATGGGAACAGGAGAAAGTATCCTGGTTACTTTCCAGCATCTGCTTTTCTCCCCAAAGCAATCGAGAGGAAAGAAAGCAACTCTGGGCATTTCCAGGAAATGAACGCTTTTTCCTTTGGTCAGATGTCCCCCTTCTCTGGAGGCACTTCTACTTCCCAATCCCCTTTCTTCTGAATGCTCACCCGCATGGAGCCCAAATACCATGCAAGCACTAAAAGAAAATTACGAATGCTTTAGCAAGTAGATATGTAAAAAATATATACCATACAGACGGGTCTCTTTCTCAATGTAGTTACATGAATGAAAAACAAGTAACTCTTTGGATACACTTACTTTCAAACATAGTCAGAAAACTCTCCGAAACAAGCATAACACTCAATACCTTGGTCAACCGCCAAAAGATATTTGGATCATCTTTTACCCTTTTGCCTATTCCCCCTTATTAGAGTTGGCCCCAATAATTTGGCTGAACAGCACAGGTGAACATCCTAGCTTTACTGAAATTAGTGGCAGAACTCCCACTTCATTCATTCCAGACAGGTTTTGTTCACTTGTTCTTCCCTTCCTTAGCAAAAAGATTCTTTTTCAGAGCATGTTTTTCCCACAGTTTTAAAAGAGATCCTACAAAATCTGCCTTTTGCTAGAGTGACACTCTCCCCCCCCCCCCCCAGTTTCCTTCTTGCCCAAATGGGAGAGTATTGTCCCTTATGTTACACTGCAACACAATACAGAGACTGATACACCTCAAACACCTCAAAAATTTTTTATTAAAGAAGCATATAACAATATGGAAAACGGTCTTAGGATTTTACTGTTGATACATTTTACATTGTTAGGAAAACACTTTACATGCATGCAGTTTCCCAGAGAAAGGTCCCAAGTTCTTTATTTGCAAGATCCCATCTTTGCTCACATTTATTCCTATCAAGGAATTGTAATTAACATCACTGATTCTTGGGAGTTGAGATTCAAATGAGTGGCATTTCTCTTCAAAGTAGCTACATACGAAAAAACCCGTATGTTAGCACAGCTTGCCATAATGATGTGTATGTCTGTGCATTACATCTAGAATTGTTCAGTCATTGGCAATGGACTATTACATATTTGGTCTTGACTTTATAAAATAAAATTGTACCTTGGTTCCAAGTAGTCCACTGCTTTTGACGTGAAGGGTAAATAATTTAAAAGATACCCTACAAATATCTCTCAGTGCAAAAATCCATAGAAGTTGGGTTTTTTTAATTACAAAAAAGTTCCATAAAAAAGTAAACATTTTTCACCTAAAAAATCCCCTTGCACTCCATCATGAATAAAAATCCCCTTGCACTCCATTATGAAAAAGAATAGCATTCCAACACCATAAATACATTTTTTAACATACCAACATGACTGTAGCCCTTTAAGAGCCTTAGAGATGTATCTTACTTTAAGAACTTGTCCAAGAAAAACCTGGGACCCCTACACATTACATATTTCATACCACACTTCAAAGAAGAACGTTAAATATCTTGTGACTAGAGTATTGTTTATTTCATAATCTAAACAAACACTGGAATACAGTCTATGTTTTTCTACTTTCCTGCAGACTCTACAATGAGCTTTTTTTTATATATATATAATTAAAACATTCTGCATACACACAGAACATGCATGCTCTCTAACACCAGTAATGAAGTTAAGAAGTGTGTCAGAATTTCCATCATCTTCCTGTTGCTTGCATTACGAAAAATAATTTTTTTTTTACTGTAGTTACGGCAGTGTGGCTAAGAGTATGAAGACTAGAGCACAGTTTTACTCCCTGCACAGAAAATGTTCACCATGAGCATGCTGATGGTGATAAATATTACATATCTATTAAATGAAAAGCTTACTTTTATCCCCTTTTTCATTTTCCCTTTGTTTTTTTTTTAAAGACTAAGTGGCTACATGTAAATGCAGTGAAGCAGGTATAAGCTTAATTAATCAGAGCTGATTCCAACTGGCACCAGGATGCAGCATAATCTGGCAAAGTCTAGTTAGCGTAGTCTAAACAAGGCTTTCCAAGGGCTACCTATGAACTCCATTGCAAGGCATCTGCTTTCTACTTTTTGAAAGTAGAAATCAAAGAGCTTATAGCAAGGCCTGTTCTGCCTACAAGGCGGATCTTGTAGGAGGGGAGGGCTTCCTGGAAAAAAAAAAAAAAAGTAAAAGGCACTGTAGTCCATTAGTGTTTAAGAAAACCTTGTGAGTTTGTTACCTTCCCTTGGCCCCCGCACCCAGCCCTCTCCGTAGGCAGCGCTGCCGCCCGCCCGCCCGCCCGCAAGGTGGTCCGCGGTGACGGGCTCGCTGTGGTCTTACACCACGGAGTGATCGTTGCTGTGCACGCCAGCCAGGATGGTGTGGTTGAGGGAGGAGGCGGAGCGGTCAGAGCCTTCGGTGGGGCCGTTGGCGCTCTCGCTGCGCTGGCAGCACAGGATTTGCTTGAAGGTAGCACTCATCTCCTTGTCCCGGTAGGAGTAGATGATGGGATTCATGGCAGAGTTGAATTCAGCCAGGAGCAGGAAGAATTTTTCATAGGCAAGGACGTTACACTGGGGACAGCAAACATCAAGGAGCAGCAAGACTAATCCTGGGGTCCAGCAGATGATAAAAGCACCTAGAAAGAGACAGAGAAAACAAAACAAGACAAAGTCCACAAACATAGTAATACACTGTCACTCACAAAAACACACTAAAAACCATCCAACTGGAAGCAGCAAAGTTTTATGTTCTTTTACAAAGTATCTTTCCCACACTATTTCTTCACTGACCTGATGAGACGGTTGCCTTTTAAAAATCCATAAATGGTTATGGGCAGCACATCAAAAGAAAAAGACATTCTCCTCCCACATTCACTACTTGCAAAGTTCCCTGCTTGGCAAATGAATTTGCATTTGAAGTTGGTAATGAGGAACACTTTTTCCCTTCAGCTAGAGACCTCTGACAAATCAATTTCTTGATCAGGAGAAGCAATTCTGCAACTTACTTCTCAAACTAATAAAAACAAAGAAAATCTTTTTGTTAGTGCTGTGACAGAAACACCAGCAATAGAAAAAAAGTGATGCAGGCAGCAGTTCTCAAGAAAAAGAAAGCCTGGGTCCTGTTAATCCATTTCAGTCCCATTATGTAATGGAAAGTCCTAAACACACATCCTTCTTGCACTGAAATGTCGTCCTTCAACTGATCTATTTCTTTTCTGAGAGCTCTATTCAATAGAAACTCAGAGGCCCCTCAGACTTCAATAGCGTAAATGCCACAGAGTCTTAGTCTGATTAAAATGCTTTCCCCTCCTTCCTCTACTTTATAAAACTTTGAGGGGATAAAGCTGGAAAGAAAAACCTGTGTTTAATGTGGAGATGAAATCAGAGGTGCTTCATTTTATTAGGACTGCTGAGTTAAAAGAAGATGCTCACTTCTTGCAGGGTTAAAGAGGTTTTAAATACAAGCATTACACAGAAAACTCTTACACACGAATTATGGTAGAAGGAGCATGGTGCTCCTGAGATTTTCCAGACTGACATGCTCGGCTGATGTAAAAATCAAGGTCTTATCATTAGCTATGAGGCTTAGTGCAGGCAGCAGCACTAAGAGCCTCCCAGTACTATCCAGTTAAATCTCTTTCAAACAGGTTGTGGTATCACTGTGGCATGTGCTGAAATATTACCTCCCCTCCCCTTTTATTTTCTTGCAGCAAAGTGCTCTGCAAGTTTAATTTATGATATTCAATCAGTTCAATGTGCAACCTCTTAGTTGTGCCTGCCAATAGGCAGCCAGCAATTTCCAACTTGGGCATTAACAGCACTGTGGACTCCTTTCCATTAGAATACCCAAATCACATTGCATAGGCCGCCCCCAGAGTCACATCTGAATGGCTGAGCAAACACCAAGGGTGTGCTGTGCTACGAACTGGTTTGCCTACGGACACACCCTGCATACAAATGCTACAGGGAAAGCTGTGGTTCTCCCTCTCTTTTTTAATTGGGTGAGTAAACAAGAGGCTGGACACCGACAAAGAGTCCTTTGATCATCTGAAGGATCACTCTCCCAAGTTCACACATAGTCTCTCTCATCTGGCCTTTGCCAGTCCATAAAGACTGAGCACCCAAGTCTACGAAGGCAGAAGCTAACAAAACTGAAAGGGTGGCAGAACTGCAGAGCTCACAAACCACCCTTCCCAGAAGCATGCTGCAGCACCAAACCGCAGCATCCTTAGAGGGGAGATGTGGCCTGTAAGGAAGCCAGAGCTAGACCACATGCATTTGCCTCTTTATCCTTGCACTAGAGATGCCATGACAGGTTTTTCCAATGCAAAGTCCAGCAGCTTGCTCTCTTTGGCAGTAGTGGACCAGACTCTGCACAGGAGAGAGTCCAAAGAGGTATCAATAGGTGCTTCAAAACCTGCAAGACATCAAAGGTAACTGAGATAGACAATCAAAAATCAGTACAGCCATCCACACTTTTCATATCACCAACTAAGCAACCATACGTAGACTTCCCATACACCAAAAAATGTTGCTAGACTGAGCTTGTTTGCCACTAACTGTGTCACAGTGCCATTTGATGTATATCACTTTGCTGATGAACTAAGCTTATAAAGGGAAAGAAGCTGAGAGGCAAACTGCCAGTTGCTAGTACAAAGCATTTATCTGGCCAAATGACTTGTTTTAGAGGCTGGAAGTAAATTTACAAAATAGGGCTGAAATTCTCCCACACTGAGGTGCCATCAAATTGTGAATCCACTTCATAGTTTTTGTCTGCTGCTCTTTCATATTTCAATGGTCCTAGAAAGGAGTACCTGAAACCCAGGCCAAGAACTATAGTCTTTTGTCCCTTACTGTACCTGTTCCCACAGAAGTAGAAAATTGCATCTCTTCTTTGCAGAATTGCCTAAATTAATTCCAAAACTGTCCTCCACACTGAATGCATCTGCTGAACTGGTTTCTGCAGAAACCAAGAGAATGTTTTAAATTCAACCGCTCATCTGCAGAAACTGTGTACTGTGTTCAACCTCCTAACTACTGAGGCAAGGGAGGACTTTGTCCCAGTTTTTCTGTATATTTTCTTCATTAAAGGTGGCCTCTGGAAAATAACATCAGAGATGGGAACACTACAAGTCAGGGGATCCGCAGTTAAGCACAGAAGATGATGTCAGTATCCTCACCTGGCCTGTAGCAGAAGAGTCCAATGTGGGAACAGTGAAGCTGACAGTAAAGCTCTCCTAGGGTTAGTAAGAGTTGCAATTGGGAGCTTCCAAATTCCAAACATTTTCTTTGTTTTATTTCAAGTCTTTTGCTGAGAAACTAAGTAAGTCAAACAGAAAGTTCCACTGCTATCATTTTTCAATATGTTAGCAGCAGCAACAACACGAACTGATACAATGAGGGAGAAAGGTATTTTGCACTGAAAAATCCCTTGAGTTTCTGGTAAGAAGCAACATGCAGCCCACTGCACTGAACACCATTGTCATAAAGAGTTTCTGAGCCTCAGTAAGAACTTCAGTATTTCAGGTAGGTCCAATAAACTGTAAGATGAGCCTCGATGCACTGTGATCAAGAAAGACAGGACTGCAACAGTCCTGCAATCAACTACATGATCTGTGCAGCTGATTCCACACTGAAAAAAATGTTAAGGATCAGTTTCCCACCTGGCTCCAACAGCAGATGGAAGTCATCACTCTGCCACTTGTTACCCTGCTGCTGTGCCAGCCCCTGGAGCAGGGTGAACGATGCACCAGCGATAAGGATGTTGGGAGAAGAAGAAACATGTGCCACCCTGCTCCAGACCTGCGGAGACAACGGCGGCTTCCTACTATCAGGCTCTGGAGCCATGAGACCGCGGTGTCTTTCCCACATGCCTGTTTGTTCCATGCAGCAGCGGTGGCAGCATATGAATACACAACATCCAGCACTGACCCTTGTGCAAACAGGGCTAATTTCAAGCTTCTGAACAGGCAGCTCATTATCACTGGGAAGCAAAGCTATTGAAGACAGCCCCATTCAGTCCGGTGGGTTTTGTTTCTCTTTAGCCCCTAGGATTTTCCTAGCAAAACTTTTCACCATGCAAATGACTCCTGTGGCTTATTAGATCGAGAGCTTGTAAATGGTGACACAAACAATGCTTTAGGTTTTCTCATTTGTTATTTAACTTTCAATACCCTGAAAAATACTGGAAAACATCGCTCATGGTAAGGGCTTGTTTGAATTAGGAACAATGCAAGGAACTTAAAAATGTCAAACTGCTGTTACTTCAGATTTAGGAAATAAAATTTGTATAAACCTGGAGTTCTTTCTCTAGAACGAAAATAAGCCTGAGATTCATTTTTTCTACCTCTAGCTCGGAGTATTTGTCAAGGTAAAGTGATACTAAGCTAAATGCGAGGTTAAATTCTTCCCTTTTCTGGAATCTCTTGTGCATTGATTTTGCCAAGGATCAAGATCTAAAAATATCACATCTAATGAAACAATGAGATCCAAAAGTTTCTTGTTGCCATATACTGAAAAGCCTTAAGAATACATGAAATTCTTCATGTATTAGGATCTGCAGAAAGCAGCCCAAGGTACATCACGAGCAGCTTCCAGACACATCTGTTAACATTTTGTAAATTCACTGAAATCCATGTTGTAACGAATATATGGAACAAATCTATTGCATTTAAGGCATCAGATCTCATTTTCTATATGGATATATTATCATCATGCACTGGAAGAAGGATAGCCCAATTATGTGCGAGCAAAGTTACAGATAGTATATCCTTGGGAGGGTAAAAAGCACTGTTGCCTGTACAGACAGCACCCTGGAAGTAAGACCTCCAGTCCCAGCAGTCCTTAGAGTTGCTGGCACCAGGAGAGATACAAGGCTGGCATGACTGTTTATCTGCAGCATGAGGAGCATCACCAACATCTGTCCCATCTGGCCTGGGAAGAGGAGGCTTGGCAAGGATGAAATGCTTGTCAGGCCAAGGGGTGAACAGCTTGCTATGAAATGGGAAAGCTTGGGGGAACCATAGCAGATGTCACTGAATCTCTTAAAGTATTTAAGGATACAAGAGGGGAAGCATTCATGTAGAATGAGAAGCACATTTTACAGCAGGAAATCTGAGTAACAACGAAATAGTCATGACATTGATTTCTCATCTTCTGGACCCTGCCACGTGATACCTCTCATCCAGGGCTGAAATTCCAACTCCTTGTGCATACTCTGTCCTGTTACATGGTAAAAGCCCACTGAGGTCTTTCCAATAACCACAACATAATTACAGCTTGTCTGTCATGAACTCCCATCCGATTCATCAGTCTGGTCTGTATTTGCGTGCTTGGAAACTCCTGAGTGAGTGTGGCATGGCCTCACAGAAGGATCTGATTGCAAGAGAGTAAAAACTGTAATGGGCAATAGATGTATGAAACCAAGCATGATAAATCACAGAAAAATGAGTGACTTTAGAAACAGAAGAGAAAACATCTCCAAAAAAAAAACCAGCAACAGAAAAGAAACAATCTACAAAAGAATAAACACTGACAAACTAGTCACTCATTACTAGCTCTTTGGTTCTCTCAGGAATGTTTGTAAAATCAACAAGACAAACTACAGACAGCACGGAAAGATAAAGTAGGAGAAAAGCATATGGAGAAACAGTCTCCTAAAACACAGCAATGTTAATTTAAGACTTCACTTGAATGTCAGATCATCTCTGTGCTACTGCAGCCAACCAAGACTGCTGGTTTGGTTTATCATCAAGAACTAGCTGTTCAGAATGGCTTTTTTTTTTTTTTTTTTTTTTTTCTAGTGCAGATCGTCTTAAGTTGGCCTGCATTTATACAAACTTTGTAAGAGCCAAAGAAAGACTCTCTCTTCTAAGCAGCCGACATAACTGGAGGATCCAACATGTTTAGTAGAAAAAAGGTTGAAGAGTGGGGGAAAACATTTTCAGTTTTTGTTATGGAGCTTTGCTTTACTTTCTGAAAAGCCAAAAGGCAGATGCTGCACAGATCAAAAACCAAACTGGATAAGTGAATTTCAGGTTATTGTCATTCTATATGCACAGCAAGAGCATTTGGTCCATTTTTGTTCTAAGGCTGTGGATTAGATCTTTCTATTGTTGTTACAGATGAAAATAGAGCCTTGTTTTAGCTGGAAACCAATCAACTCTGATATATTTTTGTATTAGTGTTCATTCTGAGGAGGATGTTAGAAGTTCACAAACAACATACTTCCTGAAGGGCTGCTGGCACTCAGCCCTTCTCAGGGATCGCTGCAGGCCAGCCCTCGTGGTGGCCCTGCCCTTCCCAGCCGGGGTGGCACAGAGGAGCAGCATGAGGTGTGCTCAAGGACCCACATGTGGTCATTTCTTACTTACCAGACCGAATGACTACTCTTAAAAATTCACAGGTTAGCAGACAAAGCATTTCCAATATGCCACTTTTTTTTCCCCCTCCTTTTTGCTTTGGATAGCATAAGATTACATTTATTCCATGAACATTTATTTTCCTCTAACTCACAATGGCAAAATAAAAGAAGCACTACAGATCCTGCCAAGTCACACACCACTGTTATTCTACTACTTCTAGCTGTCCAACCTCCCATTCTTCCCTTACAGCCTGTCAAACCCCTGAACAAACTGGGAGGGGAGTATCAAGTGCTTCTCAGAAATAAAAAGTCCAACTGAACTGGAAAGCAATGAGACAAAGCTAGGAGTAGTAAAAGAGAAGACCAAAAACATGAGAAGCAGTGAGTGAGGGAGGTTATTCTAAGGCTCCGGTAAGATGTGATTCTTGTGAACACATCTCTGTTCTGCAGAACTCCTTTTTCTCTGGCTTTACCATATAGTGTCCCCTTGTGTGTTTTCTTCCACCTACCTTGAATGTTGATACTAACTTTTCCATTTTAGCAAGGCCTCAGACTCACCCTGCAGATTTCTTATACGGAGGAATCCGTAAGAAGGAAAAAAATATGGAGAGAGTCCATTTCAGGGAGCGAGAGGAGAGGTGAGGGGAAAAAAAGATCTAGTTTATGTTTGCAATTTTCTTAAAATTACAGAGACATTGCAAGGCACTACCACAACCCAGACAAAAAAAAACCCACTCCAGGTGAAATGCACAGACATTTATTCCCACTCCCCATATTAGGCAGAAAAAGAATGAGGAGGCCTACAGTATGCCAAGTATGCCAAGACAATAACAAAAGTGAGGGGTATCCATGCTAGATCCTTCAAACCATGGCAATTGTTCCTTTAGGCTCCAGTTTCTTCTCTCAGCTGTTATGCGTTTTTTCCCTACTGCTGTGCCCACCTTTCCCCCTCCATGGCACTTTCAGCATGGCACTTCAGATGGGCAGCTACATTGCCTCTTCTACTTGTCAAGGAAAATTGAGAATGAAAAGCTGTCACACCAGGGAAAGGTGTTTTGCAGCACCTTTTGTAGGCTAGAAACAGTGCCAGTGGGAGACAATCTTCAGATGAGCAGAGCAGAGCAGGCTCCATTTGGTGGTGGATGAGAGAGAAAGCTGAAAGACAGTGCGACTAAAATCCCCAAGGAAAGAAAGATGACAGAAAATAAAGACTGCTGCATGAAAACTAGCTGCAGGCAAGTGGTAACCTGCCCGCTACACAGCATCTGCCATCACGTGTAGGTGTGTCGGAAACTCTTCCTCTGACAAGCTACCTGACCTGCACTGCTGATTAAAAAAAGGGAAAAGAATTAAAAGATCCAAGAAACAAAGCTCCCTAGTTCTACTTAAAAAAAAAATGGCCGAAGAGGGGTTACAGAAATGCCTGTCTTTCTCCACATCCCAGTACAATCATATCCTCACCAGGGAAAGCCACTTGCTATGCTAGCTGAGGAATAAGCTCACCAGCTGCAAAACAACTGCACTTTTTCATGCCCTAGCCATCTGTAAGCTGCATCAATAAGCCTCCTTATAGCAGTGCATACTGTCTTGTTCATAGCACGAATGGAGATAAGTACCACATGAAATAGTGCTTATTTATAGCTAAGTATTGTTTTCTTCTGATATGGTATTAGAGAATGAAATTTAAAATGAATGCTAAATTTTCATATATGTAAAGTAACTGTGGACATAGTTTATTACTCTGTAAACGTACACAGCTTAGAAGTAATTCTTCTAATTCTTGTCTGACATAATTTTTCCCATTTTTCCCCAAATTGCTACAGTATAGCTCATAATTCTCAGTGGATGAAAACACAGTTGTTGCCATGCTATTACAGTCTCTCTCTACTGGAAACAGTCAATTTTTGAGTCAGGTTGCCTTCCACCCATGGGATTTTTTATGTGAAAATATCAAATGTGATTACCACAAACAGTCCAATTTAACTAAAATAAAATAAGCCCCTGTTAAATTACCCAAATTCTATAGAACTTGAGCGACCGGATGGAGAGATTTGACTCTCCATCTACTGACTCCAAAATGTCTGGGGAGGATGACACTGGAAGATAGTACTTGCAAAGTATCTCAGGCTGGAGAGAAAGCACTATGCAGATATGTCAGCAAGGAGAGCCGTTTTTAAGGGTGGGTTAAAGAAGCTTTGTTCAGCAGTCTCTGCTACCAAAAATCCTTTAATATTTGAAATTTTTTTAAGGGGACAATTCCCCCAGATGAATTTTGAATGTGAGAGAGATTTGCAGCATGTTCCTTTTGCAGTGCTTTGTGTTTCTGATTCAGAGCAAGACTGGCTGAGAAACTTAGCTGAAACTGCCCCTTTGTGTTTCAAGTGAAATATTTCCATGATGGGAATGTGTGCGAAGGGCAGGGGAATACCTCCAGCAGTGCAAAATGGTAACTGGAAAAAAAAGTAAAGTTAGTGAAAATCTACCCATATTCATGAAATGGTGCCCTATATCTACTTAACCATAAGATGATTTGAATAACAGAACCAAAGTAGAGAAGAGAAAATACACAACTGGAGAGCATATAAAAGAAAGGACTATTAAAGTGCAGTATATCCAGTACAAGGAGCCTGGTGGTATGAGCCTGTTGTTCACAACAGTATCCTCCCCCATCCATGTTCTACTCTTACAAGCAACTCCGAGTGTGTAATTATAGAAAAAATCCTGAGCTCTCCATGGACAGCAGCAGATCACCAACACCATTTCTAAGTATCTAAATTTCACCCAGAAGTTGCTAGGTTTGCCATATTCTTCAATCTGTTTTGCTGATGGCTTGCAAAGGGATTTTTCAATAAATTATCTATTCTCTCATTTCCTATCTCCTCCACAGTTATGCGCACACCTGCACTACAATCTCCTCCTGAACTCTCCTTCAGGACTCTGAGTTGCTGAATTTGGTCAGACTTGACACCAAATAATGACTGGATCATATATAAACACAAAAATAATTTCTTGCTCCACGGGCAGTCCCAGGAGAAATACAGTGCGTACCTGCTTCAAACATCTGTCTTCATCTTTGAACTGATGCACACAGAATTTATTCAGAGTTTAAAGTATGGCTATCTGCGTCAACAAATCATCCCATCTCTGAGGAACCTGGCTATTTCCCTCCTGAAACATCTGTGCAGTTTAAAACATGGTAATGACTTAACAAGAAAACTTCCTAGGGGTTCTGCTTTTGCTCTAGCTAGGCTGGGAGCAGCACCCCTTGCCTGTAAAGAGTGAAGTTTAAGCATGTATCAACTTCACTTCAGTCTGGATCTTAATGCTTAGTATTTCATCTGTGATTGTTCATCCCTTTTATCATCATCTTCTTCCTTTAAAAACAAAACAAAACAAAACCCAACTAATGAAACAAAATCTGTTCCTAAATCCACACACAGTGGATTGACCACAGTTTGACCACAATGTATACAGACTGTTTTGATACATGGTTGACCTTTGCTCTCCCTGTTCTCTTCCAATGATCACATCATCACAGTCTGGACAATTTATTATTAAAATACTTAAACTTATTTATTATTTTTTTTAATTCCTCAATGAAACCTTCAGGTGGAACCTCTAATTTTAAAGCAGGCACATGTTCTCACCTTAGAAACAACGTTCCCCACGTGTAGGAACCCCATGTGTACACCTGCCCTGCTCAGAAAGGGCTTTCTGCAGGGCAGCCTCCATAGGGCTTGGCACCCATTTCCCGCAGCCATCTTCACCATCAACATGCACTGCAGACACAGTCCTTGAGTTGAGTCCTTGAGGGCATAGCAAAAAGCTACCACAGTGCACTGCTACTTTACATGGGGATGGAAACACAGCTGAAAATGATGCACAGCAAAATTTCACAAGCTGCCCACAATAACTATTAGCCAACATGTGTATTAGTGTCTCTGTGTGCATGACAGTGGTCTCTGAGCATGCCACAGGAAACTCTGCATCTACCACCATCACCACGCTTCCCCATTTTTCACAGTGGATGACTTTTTAATCTTCTCTTCCTATTTTTGGAGCAAAGGTTCCCTTTACCTCCCACAGACTGCCAGGCTGGCTTGTATAGCACAGTGTTCATGGGAGGATCTCTTCAGTTTATAAGCCTAAACCAAAAGGTACGAGGTTTCTCTCTGTGGGACTAAAAAATGGTAGGCTGGATAGTCAGGGGAGCCCTTAAACAAGTCATTGCTGAGAAGGAAAGGGAAAGGAATGATAGCTCTCTCTTTGCACAGTTTATGGTACACCTTTCCCAAGGAATTGTTATCAAGCAATGCCGAAGACAGGATATTTTGATACTCAGCCTCCCGGCTTTCCTTCCAAAGGTCTAATTTGCTGAGAATCTTTCCACTGGGATCCCAGGGTAGCTTCTCCACAGGGTGTTTACACTGCCTGTGAATGTTTTAAATATCATGCAAGTCTCCAAGCTTTACAGCCTTTATAGTTTTCTTCAGCACTTGGACCCTCTGAAGCTTGAAACTTCAACAGTTACAAAAGCCTTGCAAATACTGAAAACAAAGCAAAACAAACTGAAAAAAAAACCCAAAATGTAGGTAGAAGCAAGTCATTAGAACTTCATGGGTATGGGTTAAAGTTTAGTCTAGGTTAATACTTGTTGGTGTCATGCTCTGCCTGCTTTTAGTAGTCCTGTGAAAAGAGTTTCTTGGTCTCTGGTCAGTTGATCCAGCCACCACCAAATATTTCTCTGAGTAACATCTCTAAAAGAGAAATCAAGTACTAATGCAAATGAAGACTTCAGGACAGCTTTTCAACTGAACTGTGCAAACCAACGTTGTTTGACTATCCCTCATTTCATATACATGTCTTTTTTTGTTTTAAAGAACAACCTGCAAGGATGGAATGTGAAATCTGCTGCTTTTGCTAAAATAAATGTTTGAGCCTAAGCCAGTTTATCCATATCCATTTAAAATTCTCAAATCAAAAAGTTGTTAAGGAAAAATGGAAATCATCACCAATGTAATGACTGGATGAGAAAGACAGTGTTTTGTTTTTGGTTTTGGTTTTGTTTTTTTTTTCCTCCCTTCACAAGAAGGAAGTAAGCCATTTATCTACGAAAAGCATTTTGGACAAAAACAGGAAGTCATTAAATGTCAATGGTCAGGATTCCAACTGATCTCTAAATTCATAAAGATATGTGAAGCTAATCTCTGAATAAAAATCTGGCAGTCGCCAAAGCAATTTGAACATTTACCACTGTATAAAGACAATCAACAGGCCCCATGACATTTCACTGCTGCCAAAAACCTCACACAGAGAAGATATTTTGGTGCCTTCAACTTCCAAGGGTTCTACAACCTTTACACTCCATTATGGAACCAAATGCTCACACTGTCTTGGATTAATAGTGATACCTTGGCTGGACTAGGAGCATAAAAATTCTGCTGGTAAGAGGCTCCTGCAGTGACTGAAGCTCCTGGCACTAGTGTCATTGGCTCATGGTGACCAAACACCTACTCGCATGTTATGCTGAATAAAGAAATGCAAGTAACAGAAGTCTAGGGAAAATTAGAAATGAGAAACTATCTTTCAGTCTCTACCTGGCACCCTAGCTAAGTCACCTGGTCCAAACTCAGACTGCTCTTTACGGGCACTCATTGCTTATGGAACAACTTAGTGTGCTGGGTGGGAAACAGACCTGTCCGAGGAAGGTGAAAAGACTCTGTCCCAAATGCCTGCTAAGCATCTTAGGTGACCAGCTGGCTGCCCAGGATGTTTTCCCATCCCTGAACGAGCACAGAAAGGGCTGCTTCTCAGGAAGTGGTGGCCCTTATGAAAATCTGGACTCTCAGGCTGGACATCCACAAATGGAGGCAACCAAAGAGCAGCAGGGAGGACTGAAGCTCTCATGCATCAGAAGTGAGAAACCCTTCATTTACATCGTAGGTCTTTTTACTGAGTTGTCAGGCTCCACACGGGACACTTCAAAAGTCATATCACTGTTGTGAAATTTTGCAGCATGACTGCCCGGTCCTGTAGGAGTGAGCTACCTGGACCTTTCAGGGTAGCCATGCAAACATGTTTATGCAAACGTGAAGGCTCACCACAAGAGGTCATCTCAGGCACCGAATGGGACAGCTGGCACGCTGCAGGCAGCAGCTCATAAACCAGACTCTGTTTCTGTCTGTGTCTGCAAGGTATATTTAACATTTAAATCTGTGTGTTTCAACTCTTCTGTAGTACCTGCAGTTTTTCATCACAGAAAAATCTTTCATGTTGAGGCTGAAACAAAATCTGTGTTCTCCGCTTTTCCTTTGGAAATCTCAAACCCTGCTGCATATTCTGGTACTTTCCCAGGGACAGTCACAATGCCATATTTAAACAATGCAGTTTGTTTAGCAAATTTCAAACACTTTGTACAAGAGAGCGTTTAATTGTATTTTCTTTTGTTGTTAAGATATTAAGCATTACTGGTATTATGTTTGGATGAGCTCCAGTTGCAACACAAGTTTCCAAATGAAGCATGAAGGGACGCTGTTTAATACGTAAGGGTCTGCCTTCATTCTTACATAAGATGAAACCAACAATATTAAAATAAATAACTATTAGACACTATCTACTTCCTTAATATGAATAAAATTTTTCTCCTATGTTAGTACCAGGCTGTGAATAGGAGAAAGTGTTAAGACAGGCAGAGATACTTGAAATGACTGCATTATAGTCCAACTCTAGCTCAACTACAAGAAACTCAACTGCAAAAAACCTATGTTTGTTTTCCTTTATACAGTTATAATAGAATTTTATATGATTACAGCTAGCTAGCTAAGGTGTAGTAGACATCTTCAGGGGCAATTGTATTAAGCCCATTTATACTAAACACAGTTTTTAGAAGCAGATTCCACTGTTACAGCTGTGTTCCTCTGGAAAAACACTGAGCACAAGCTTCAGGGCGAAACGGATAATAGGAACACAGCTTTCTTGGCTAAGGGGATTTCACTCCAGAATAAATCTTCCTAGAAGTCAGCTGGTCTTCTGGATGTGTTAGTGTAGCTTCCTTTTCAAAAAGATCTATTAGGCTCACTTTGAAAGCTAACAAGCAAACAAGAACCCTTAAAGCAAAAGCAGTCTTGAATACAATGTAACTGAGCAACTGCAGCATAATCAGTCGCCTGTAAATCCACCACCCAAGCCGTTCTTGCACTGGAGAGAGGGGAGTGTCAAGGCTGTAAGGACCTATCACCAGAGATGCCTACACAGAGCAATGATAAAACAGAGGGAGGATAAAGCTTTATGACAGTAGATAGACATGATATTGCATTTCACAAGAGACCCAGTAAGAGAAGAACTACGCATATTTTGCTTGTGATAAGTACCTATAGCTTATCAGAAAGGTAAATTCCAGACTTTAGCACACTTCATTCTAAGTGTGTTCATTCAAGATTGCCTAGATGAGGCTGATAACAAGGGCAGAAAATGTAACTTTTGGCCTGTACTTCTACACAGAAGATAAGGCATAATTTACCATGATGCAACTAGGTCTCAGTTCTCATAGATACCTCAGATTTCCCTTGGAACAACTGATTTTCACTGTCTGGACAAGATCCCATTGTACTGTAACTAATGTCTTAGGTGGCAGGGAGAATTAAAGATTAATCTTGTCCAAACTTCAATGAAGCCAGTCTCTGGATTCATTAAAAATATTACCACACAAAGAGTATTACAACAGTGTAGTGGTGGACTTCTAGAAACAAAATGCAACATTCTTTCATTGTACAGTAGGTATTTTTCCCCTTTCAGAGAGGTGTTCACTGTCCAATAGCATATAATTTTAGTGTGGCAGCAGCAGTATTTCCCATACTTAAATGGGAAATGCAATGAATAAGTTTGGAAACGTTTCATTGCTGGTGGTAAATATCTGAATTCCAGTGGCAGCTCCTCTGTAATTTCCTTTGTGTGTGGTATCACAGAATCTACATCAAATGAAAGTCTTGAGGCAAATACAGAATTGTTACATTGATAATATTTAGCCTTTTTTCTTCAAATCATAGCTTTAAAAATCACACTGCCAAACCATGTATTATACTGAAAACAAGCTGCATCTGCTAGTCCTTTCTCCCATTGGTACTTACCTGTTGAAAATCCTGGGAAGATAGCTACTTGCAAGGAGGGTTATGTTTTGCACAGCTTTGTTTTATGTCATTGGACCATCTCAAGCAGACAAAAATCAAAGCAAGGAAAAAATTCAGAATGTGTTAGTTACCACCTTTCACTACCAGTAAGGGAACCCCAATTCCATCCATTTACATGGCTAACTATTAAAACTGCTTCTGGGTTAAATGCAGAATGAGCCCACCGAATATAATCAAGTTTTTCCACATTTATGCATATATCAGAGATGTGAGTTTGACTCCCACGTTCTAGCTACTTTTTGTGAACAGCCTGCCCTACCTTTGTGGTATACTCTCCTATTCTAAATTTAACCCCAGGAAGCTAAGCACAGTACCTGAAAGTGCCCAGGAATAGTGCTCGTCTTTCAGCTCTGTGTTAGCACCACATTCTGCGTCACTGTGGTTTAAAGATTTTTAAATAAATAGCCTTTGAAACCACAAAAAAGAGCACTATCATACTATTTTGAAGGTTGCTCAATCTTCATGTTTCTAAGGATGTAACTTCTTCAACCTCTGGCTACTTTGCTCCAGTGTCTCCTCAAAAGACATTGGATTCTGATTATGATAAAGAAGAATTTAAAAAGTGCTAAATCTTCTTTTTCAGTATGTTCACTCCTACCAAAACTGTATAGCACTAGGATACTTAAGTACTACAAACAGTAAAACCAGGTTAATTTCCAGCCACCTTCATCTCCTTAAAGCACGTTCACGAGAAGTGGCAAATAAAGATCTTTTAAATCGAGTCCCTATCTACCAGGCAAGGAAGGAAGAAGTGTTAACATCACTGCTTTCTCAGTGGCCTGTCTTGACTATAACACAGCTTTGTTCTGGGTGTTCTGCTGCAGTTCCCACTGAACTCTTGGCCTCTTTAACGAGACTGACGAAGTTGACAGTAATTATTTTCCACTGTCACCTGTCTTCACACTAAGGATGAAGCCAACTCATTTCTCATAGCAGCTCAAGAATTCTGCGAAGGCAAGCTGCAATGACAGCCAAGTTCATGGCTGTATTCACACAAGCACCCTCTACACATACTAGCAGATCCGTTTGGGAGGGCATTGCTTCTGCATTGCAAAAACTTTAAAATTCTTCCTTTTTAACACACTCTGCTTGCCAGAGATTTTAATCCTTGAAGGATAAAACATTTAAATGAGTTTGAACATAGCATTTTTGGCAATTAAATACCAAACCATCTAGAAATTTTGAAAATACAAAAGACATTTTAACAATTCTTGGAGACGTGGACTGAGTTGATCAGGCCATAATTCACATCTCTATTAAGTATGGTAGGTAGTGCTTTACTTTGCAAATAACCACTAGTAATAGTATTCAATCAGATGTTGCAGATCTGCAAAGTACAGGCCACCAAAAGGTGCCAAAGATACAAGACACAAGTGAAAGCATTTGTTACACACGCTTGGAAAGCCTGAGACCGCATGTACAGAATAACAGAACAGTGGCATTCACAAACCTTTTATCCTCCTAATCCACCCCTATCGATGCTGCAAGCCATGCCTCCCAGACACATCTGCATGGCGCGTGGTTCCAACCACTTAGTGAGAACAAATTCTAGATATAGAATTCAGATATCGGCTCAAAGAAAGATGGGAGCACAGAAATAGAGAGACATCTGTCGAAGAAAGCGAATCCTCCCCGAGCTTCAGAAGCAGCTGCAGAAATGAACAGTCACAAAAGGTGTAACTGCATTGAAAACACTCTGCCATATGGAAAACAAAAGGCTCTTTCATACCCTATCCAAATCAAAACATAAGAAATTTCTGCAGGTTATCAGTCCTCAGAAGGTCTCAGGATGTTTAGGCCATCTAACATATCACACCTTTCCACAACACAGAATTGTAATCATGGATATAGGTTACAAATTGGAAAGCTTAACTAACATAGAAGACCAGTTAGTACCTGAAGGACCAAGATTGCTACCAAGCTATAAATGCATTTTCCAGCTGGATCACATTCGGCAGTTGCACATGTCGGCTGCTACAGAATTATTTTCTTGCAATTAGGTTGAGGATATAGAAAATACAAGGGGTAGAAAAAAGCATGAAACAGAGCCATGATGAGAGTAAAAGACACTTCTTTAAACTCCCAAAGGCAGATTCTGGATTGCTTTATGTTAAAAAAACCAACCATCAGGCAGAAAGGCTCTGCTCACCATCACTGCTAAAGAATAACAACATCTGTCCAGAAGATGGAACTCAGGGACACAAGAATTAAGTGTAATTGCAGTAACAGCTAATTAAAGCACCTACACAATGTACTCATCCTCTTCTACCTGCCCAGAACAGTGCCTGCAGGTTTGTTCAGAAGTTTTACTTAAGCTGTGCTCACAGGACAGTTATTTTAAGTCATGATTAATCTGAGATAGACTCACTGATGCACAAACTAACAAAATCTCTGCAGTTGTTTTCTAAAAGGTATATGTGGGATTCCACCTAAAGCAAGAGGGAAGAAGCATAAAGTAAATTGTCAGACATTTAATTCTACAGGAAATCCCCTCAGGAATTTTTGAAAAGAGCAATTAGTACTTTATAGGCAAATTATTTGCAAAATCCTCCTACTCTGTAACGTAATTGCTTCTAAGAAGTACTGATGCTGCTCTAAATGAGACACCTGGCCTTTTTTCTACTTCAGGTAGGAATCAAAACAGCTAACAATTACACAAGGCATTAAAACAAGCCATAAACCACTTATCTAATTTTATTTTAAAATGTTTTTATTAAAGAAATCTTGAGGAAATGCAAGCCTGTGTGCTACATTGTCTCCCATCAGTACATTCCAATACAGAAGGACAACAATAATGTGTAGGAGAGATGTATAAATAAAGGCAAATCCATGACAACCTTCACTGCACTTCATTTAAAGCTCCTGGTGATGCTTGCTGGCTTCTCATCATTTTTCTGCATGGCTTAGAGCAGCAGGCATAGCAGAGCCAGGGTAGCAAAATTTGGGATGAATGCAACAAGGAAAAGAAGCCATTTCAGAGCTGTAGCAAAAGTCCATGCTTCCAGCTGTTTGTCTTTAAAAGACAGGCTTTGTAGTCTGGAGATTGATCACAGCTGTATCTCTAAGTCCCAAATCAAACAGTACAACAAGCTTCAGAACTGCTGAATTCTCACTTGTTGCTCTGCAAACTATGTGGTGAAGAGAATAACAAGACTTTCTGTGTCCATTATCTTCTCAAAGATGCAAGCAAGGAGGTACACATCTGCTTGTCCCTCCTCCAATGTTAACTAGCATTCAGTTTCTCTAGTAACCTGGCTACATCACAAATATTTTTACTAACACAGTAGTGCTCATTCTGCAGTAATGATGTCTGAACCTCAATACTATATCTGTATATGCTACCGCTCAGTTTACTCGCATGTGAACGGGAGACTGGGAACAGAGTAATAACCAGACAAGATTTTAAGACCGACCTACTGCTCGTTTGAAGATGGACAATCCACAGTATTTGCAGCATGTACTTTTCCAAAAATGCTCATTGCTTGTATTCATTATCACTGGCTACGCTCGATCCTCAAACAGCATTTATCATGGAGGGTGCATGCAACTCTCACAAGTTCCATCTCCAGTGTTTCTAAAGACGCAGTATTGGCACATGAAATAAGGATGAACTTAGGCTAGGGGTGCAGAGCAGATAACATGATCTGAACAGAGTCTTCACTCCCCACTGATTTCATAGACATTTAACAGATCTCTACTATGAAGCCGGCTGAGAGCTTTGCAAAGCCCTCAGTATTGGGATCTTACTAGAGGAAGTTCGGTTGATGAATTCAGTGGCTCAGTGCATGCAATCCCTGTTCTGGTTGTGATTTTGTTGCCCCACAGAAAGGGGGTAGCCAGCCATCCCTGTATCTTACTAACGCAGCTTACATGCACAGCTTGTTCTTCTCCCTCCCAGTGCAAAGCTGGGCAAGCTTACATCAGTGCCTGTACCACAAGGGTTTTGAAAAAAATGCGTGCCTAGGAAAGGGAATGAGTGAGAAAGGAGAGGCGGCAGGATTGCCATTGGATGTCATTCTCCTCTAACCCACCCCATAAACTCTGAGTTTAGCCCAAGCAGTTACTATCCCCAGCAGCTCATAAACAATATCACAAGATTTATTTTTTTTTTCTTCAAATTGGCTGAGGAAGTTCCCTGGAGATTAAAGCCTGCTACTGTTGCCCATGGACTGTACACTGGTGGTCAATGCTTTGAACATTACAACAGTTACCTATAGGTCAAACTCACTGCAAACAAACAAAACAAATAAACAAACAAAGAAGGGGAAAAAAAGAAAAAGAAGAAAAAAGAAACAGTTTCCAATTGATTCATAGTCTGGATGTTCCTCAGTTGCAGCTAGGAGAGTGTTAGACTGAAGATCCGAAGGTCCCTGATTCAACCCTGGGTTTCAGCAAGGGGGTCCTTGTTACTCCTTCTCTGGAGATATTCAAAGCCCACCTGGATGCAACCCTGTCTAACATGCTCTAGGTGACCTTGCTTGAGCAAAGGGGTTGGACTAGATGATCTCCAGAGGTCCCTTCCAATCTTACCAATTCTGTGATTCTATGAGTCTGCATTACAGATAACACCTGTACTCATCAGGGTCGCTTTGTGTACGAGTTCAGGGTTAATGGAAGAGGATTTAGACAGAGATCTCCTAGAATTCAGCCACATCTGTCAGATTGCTCCTAGCAACTTGTCTGAGGTTGAATGTTGCTATGATCCAAGCATTTTGAGTGGAAAACTCAGTAGTTCACTGTAGATGGAGCAAGGTACAGGCAAAAAATGAAAACATCACAAAGCAAGAAAATGAGTTTACCTGAGGCATGCAGCATGGACTAATAGCATGCTTTGAGATAAGCAGTGAAATGATCACATATAGTACTCAATGTACTCAGTGATCACGCAGGTAAAGACAGAGGTGGCTATACTAACAACTGAAAGAGCTTTGTGCGTCATCATAACGGATGCATGTTAAGTATTCACAGATGCAATTTAAACTTAAATCTTTTTGCCAGAAAAGTTTTATGGAGAAATGTGTAAAATGCATTTAAGAAAGAAATAGAAAACTATATAGAAAAGGCACACTGGTGTCCTCTTACCTCTCTAACCTTCTCCCTAGCTGGGCTTTCTGAATTTTTTGATAAGTACTATTATGAAAAGTCATCTCATAAAGCCAGAATCACATGAGAATGAGCTATTTCCTTCCTGTGCTAAATAATCAGAAGGACAAACTTGCTGACAAAACCATTCCTTGCTACAATTTTTAGATAATTCTTCTAGGAACATTCAGATTTCAAGGATCAGCAGCATGCTAACTGTGGAGAAGGGAAGAAGCTTAAATTGAGGAATTTTATATTGATACTAATGTCTCTCTGTTGCTTATTTAGCACAGGGCTGCTTCACAAAAGCATGTTTTTATCGCAGAACTAGAAAATATTTAATGATACTGTTGCATTGCATTCGTGTTGCTTGGATTAAAGGACAACCATCTGTTTTCTCTTTTCATTCTGAGGAATGGTGAAAGCAAAAATATCCAAGTCCCTCCTAAGAGAAGTTCTGGCAATCTTTGGGTACCATAGTAAGAGTCTGTTACTGGAAGAAAATATGACCTGGAGGGAGTGGGAGTAAGAGAAGGAGCCAGAGCAGCAGAGGAAAACGACCACGTAGGGCACAGCAGTCCCACAGGCCTTGGGGACAGCTCACAGACACCTCTCTGTAATGTTTCCTGGCATCACAGAGCTCTTCTTCAGCCAAAAAACCTTTCCCATACCAGGCAGAGCCAAGCTGAAACTTGAACTCTCTAACCCAGCAATTTGTTTTGGTTCACAGGTAACTATTATAACCAGAACCTGAAGACTCATTTTCCTAATAAAGATCCCAGTCTCTACAGAGAAAGCACTACATATGACCAAATGAAAATGTATTAAAAGTGTTTTTTCAAACATTTGTAATAACTCCAGTACATGACAAAACTGGATGTAGTTCCTATTAATACACTACATGCAGACCAAGGACATAGTTATCATCAACTTTTGAGGATTCATGAACTCTAAGCAAGTCTTAGAGCCAGAGCTGATACTGCCTCAAATACGGTAACTGTGCAACATTGCTTATAATTATTAGGGATTTCCTGGAATAACCTCACACAAAGAATGCAAACTTCAATACACACACATACACACTTTAATCTCAAATGATGAAAACAATCTACTATAAATCTCCTATTCTAAATTTGAAAACAAATCATACATGAAGTGAGTTACCAAGTAACTAAATATTTTCGGATGTTTCTGTTATGGATATCTATCATATTTTTTCAGGAAGTTGCTGAAACTATTGCTAGCCTCGAAACTCTTCTCTAACAGCTCTTCAAAATGTTGGCAACATGCCTGTCTTTTCCAAGCATTTTGCATTTTTTTTTCCTGGAGCATTAGAGGTGTTTAAGCAATTGAAAAAAATTCTTCCAAGTATGCAGACTTTTCTTTTTTTCTTTCTTTCTTTTCTTTTCTTTTTTTTTTTTTTTTTTTTTTTTTTGGCAGAAGTAGTCAGCCTGTGTCACAGAAGTGGAGGAGATGGCTTCAAGATGTGGCAATATACATCTCTTATTACCACAGATCTACAAAGCACAGGAAGAACTCCACCGTATCATTCTGTTGCAAAGAGCTGCCTGAATAATTGCACACTGTCAGCTTTACAGACAAGCATTTGAGGATCCTAAACTCCAAATATTGCCTTGTGTGGGAACCTCTCCAGCCCTGCCTGGTGCTAAGGGAGTGAGTTCAACCCATGGCCATCTCCCCTGGACCCAGAGAGGAGGAAAATCTGGGCTATGAGCTTACCAAGACAAGGTGTCCCAAGAAAAGGACTAGTATCAGCAGTGGCTACACAACAGTCAGGGCTGACAAATGGTGGGTTCAGAAAGGCTAATTAGTTCAGTCTCACCCCACCAGTGCGGTCCGCACAGATGCCCTCAGGTTCTGCTCAAGCAGTGGTGCTTGGCCAGAGAAGCTACTCACATCTGCCATGCCAGCTTAGTGTCAACTGGCTAGGCCACCAGTGATGTTTGTAAACACTATTCATGACCACCAGCATTTTCAATTAGGTAGGATTATTTTTTTTTAGCCCCAAAGAAGCAGAGATTCAAGGAAGTTGGCACCCTGCACAACTTAAGAGAACTTGTTAAATATACTATAATGCAACAAATCACACAAATCAACAGTGAAAAAAACTATAATAGGTAAAACCAAGCCCATTAGAGTTGTGAGTATATTCACCAGTGAAAGAACTACGAGTGATGTGTAATAATTAGTTGTGACGGTCCACAAACACCAGTGGGCCACTATCAAAAATATCTGAATACACATGTTCAAAAGAAATGTTTACCTGCTCAGAGTTGCAGGCAAGATACTCAATATTCCTCCCATATACACACTTCTCTCCTACAGTTGGAGAGAAAAATCATCAAGGGGGCTTACAAGGAATATTTAAGGCTACCACTTTTAACCCTTCCAAGTGAAAAATTTTAAAGTCACATTTTCAAAAGTAATGGCAGAACTGAACTGTGTAACAACTCTGAAAGAGTCTTGGGTATTCAAAACTTCTTTGAAAGTGAAAAACTTGCAAACAGACTGTAGGTTACAAAGTCCGTGTTTTCAGTAAAAATGAAAAAAACAATTCAAAAATTTCAAGCATTAAAACAATTCAGCAAAAACCTATTCAATTATGAGTTTCCTTCTGATAAACAAATTTGCTTGTGAAAGCAGAATCCACATCTTTAAAAGTACAAGGGGCTAAATCCTGAATGTATATTGCTGATAACTTAACAATTCAATTAGACCTATTCCTATGTTCAAATAAATCTATTTCTAATGCACACTGAATAAAACACAGAATTGGATGCCATTGGCAACTAATGCTTCCTTATATTTCACAAACTAGCTCCAAAAACCAGTGAAACAAAATCTTGCTTTTCTTCCAGGATTAAAGCTCTATATAATGCACATTTTTGCCTATTACGAAGGTTTGCAACAAGACAGCTACATTTCATTTCAAGATAGGCGGACTGGAAACATTTTTCATTGCTATGTTACACACTCAGGTCCAGCTCAAAGCTGCCCCAGATTGGGCCTATCGGCATTGCAGAGTACCAGCCTTCACTGGAAGGTGCAACTCCAGCCCTTTTGCAACACCATCCAATAGTTAACGCATCTGGGCTGGCTCTGAGAAATGTAGCTCCTGCCCACTATCTGAATGGGAGCAAGGCCACAAAGGTACACTAAAAAAAATAAAGAAAGGGGAGAGATAGGGACAGAAGAAGGGGAGAGGGAGGATGGCTGAACAACTAAAAATGAAAATGAGAGAAAAGAAATGAATTGGCAGTTAATTCATTTACTCTATTTGTTTATTTAAATGGACCCCTCTCACCCTAGACTGAATCAAGTCCTGGATAGTAAGAACTTTTCTACTCTTGAAGACAAAAACCAGAACAACTCATTCTGTGCTGAACACTGGCTAAAACAGCCAAGGATTAAATGTTGGTTATCCTTAATGAAAGACCATTTTTCAATCCACGTGGCGGACAGAAGCCATGCAGCCCATCGAGGAGTGTGCATTCCTTGCTTTTTCAAACAAGTAAAAGCAATAGAAATGACTCTGTTACAAGATAATCTCAGATTAGTCTCTCTGCCTGTTACGGCACTGTAAATTCACAACGCAGCGGGGAAGCAGAGCCAGCCCACGAGGCTGAGCATCAAGCCAGCACACAAGGACCAAGGGATCCCTCAGTGCTCTGCACCTCACGGTCACTGCCAGAACATAGCTTCTGCTTGGGTCTTTCTGGGAAAGGTGTTCACAAGAACCAGCCCCGCACACAGCTACGGTATGTGCTGTCTGCCAGATTAATGTGTTTTTCAGGCTGTCTGTATCTTTTTAACTTAGGCTTTCAAGTTTTCTCAACAAAAGTTTTGTTAAGACCATAGCATGCCTAGAAAAGAAAAATGAACCCCCCACCCCTGCATCTGCCCATCTTCACAAAGGGTTAAACCCTGCAGGATGCCTTATATATGGCACTAGCACAAAAGCATAGCAAGTGAAAAGCTAATTTGCCTCACCTCCTTTTCCCCAACATTATGTAACCAGCACATTTATTAACATAAAGAAAAAGATCTCATTAAGGAACAAAGAATATACTCCACTTTTATATTCCACAAGAGATACTTCCAAAAGGCTTTTTTTGTTGACATAAAGGCATAATTCTTTACGGATAATCACACAAGTTCCAGAAATGACACCAAATATGATAAGAAATGCAGCTCTTTCATGTATTTCACAATGCATGCAATATACCAGTTTCAGTGACCAAGGAACTTCATTTCTTCCGTTCTCACTTAACTAATTATTTCCTTGTCAGCTTCAGAGTAAGAATTTTAGTCAGCGTATTTACTGGGAAATTATTTTTATGCTTTCTAAATGCAGCTTGGTATGTACTGGTATAGAAGAAAAAAGGTAAACACTTAGCAACATGTTTCAAATTGAACTTAATGGTAGTCAACTTCTTAAACACAATATTGCATGAATTAAGGATGAAGCAATTTACCTCTTTATCTTACTTGTATAAAGTCTTTTCTTCATGCTCTGGTCAGCCTTACAGAGTTTTTAGTCTTTAAGCCTTGAGCACTGACTCCCTCATCCAACCCGCGCATTAAGACTGGAAATCCTTTCAGCAGTCCACTGGCACCTGTGTGACCTTTCATTGCCTTCCAACAGCACAACTTACATTTTAGGAGATCAGTGTGAAGACCTTCTTTGAAAAGCATCTTCCATGAAAAGCATCTTGTCATGACATGTGCATCCCTCTCAATGCAAGCGTTTTCTTTTTTTGATTTCAATATATTTCACACCTGCAACTGAGGTAACTTAAAGGTTTGATGTGCTGATAATGTGGTTACCAGTCAGAGATTTTGGTTTATTTAGGGCACACACTCCAGAGTCTACAGCAGAAGCGTAGCTGACCAAGTAAGCCTTTCGCTATTCTGAAATGATGTACAAAACACAAAGTATAAATAGACCTAGCCTAGAAATCATACATTGAAGTATGAATAAGCATGAGAGCTAAGCTGTAGGTAAAAAACAGAGGCTTAATTCTGAACTAGCTAAAATGTCCTCACCATTACCTCTCTTTCTCTTTCATAGATAAAAAAGAAGAAAATTTCTCATTCTCACGTGGAGGAGGAAAGACTAAAATACCTGAGAACAGCAGCAGGATCACTTCATTACATTCGCTCCTCATCTCAAAGTAGAAGAAAAGCTTGCTCTCTCCTCAGATGCACTCCTCCACTCCTCCAAGGAGCAGGAATGGCAAATTTCTGAAGTTGCAAACAGTTAAGCAGTATTTGGAAAGCTCAAAAGAAGAAGTCCAAGAAATACAGGGCAGTTTCTTTCATGTGCAGCAAAATATAAACAAAAGAGCTGCTGGGGATGGGAGACTGGATTCAGGTTTTCACTGTAACCATTATTAGGAAATCCATACCATGTAGAAGTTTTTGATTAGCAAGTTAAAGGGTCAAATATCTCTCTGCATTAGCATTACTTCACAAATCAACTGCTGGAAACTAGTAGTATGCTAGGCTTTTTGTATAGGATGAGAGGGCAAAAGTGCAAGACTTAATATTCTTTGGCTTTCTTTCACGCAATCCTTTCATTTTTTTGCCTGAGCTTATATCTTCTTCTATGTAGATCAGGACTTACAATCTCTTTCCTATTTTTGATCTGCATGACAAAGGCATGGGAACTTCTTCTGAAAAATGAATCAGTTAGTGTTGAACTTGTGTGCCTGAGACAGTTTTACTTCTGTAATTGATTAACATGCTTATGTTCACAACACCAAAGCTTGCAGATGAGCAAGCCCGAAATATAGTTAAGAATGGGATGCAGGGATTTACTTCTGTGCTCCAATTGTCACAAAACAACCTATAGAAAGAAGAACTAAGGCAAACCCTACAAATTAAAGAGTACAGTAAACCCCACAAAAACTAACATCTGTAATCACATAAATACTTTAAAAAAATCAGTATGTCTTAAAAGTGCAAAGAAAAACCTTGCTTTACAGGTCTACCAGCTCAAGATAGTTTTTGTAACAGAAATTTTAAATTTCCATTCTGACCTAAACAAACACAAGCTAGAAACACCACAACAGTAATACTCATCCTGCCTTATACAGGGTGGTAGCAGCAGAAGCAAATTTCTATGCCTTTCTGTCACCAGAAATAACATGAAATAACTCCTTCAGCCCGTATACTGCTTCCCTACCAATGAGGCTTTCTTGAGACTAGAGTTAAGCTACGTCTTTGTATCCCTTTTGTAAATCAAATGCGAGCAAGGGTTTGAATCCCACATCACCTAAAGATAATGGTTTCTTACTATGTTTTGAAATAAATATATTTCTCCATGAAACTGCCATATCTTGAAGGTAGACATCTCATTATCTGAAGGACTTACCGCAATCTGTGGCTATGATAGTAAACTTTTAAATGTAATCTGTCTTATCACAAGTAGAACCTGCAGCATCAACTGCTGATTAGGAGGAACAACATGATTGACTTTGTAATACAGTTATCAGTCAGGTGACATTTTTCGCACTGCATGTCAGCTGAAGAAATAAATTAGAAAACAGCCTGTTCCTTCTCAGTTCACTTTAAATTTTGAAATGAAACTTTTATTTTGGTAAATATGTAGAAGTCTTTCCTCAAAATCCTTCAGGGCTAACTGAAACAGATGTGGAAAAGTATCAACACTGGCACTGTGCAGGCTCTGCTGTACAGCCTGTCACTTAGAGGACTGGCAGACGACACGGGGTTCCCAGCTCTGTACCCTGGCATGTTTTGGAGTCTTAATGCAACTGCTCAAGTTCAGATGAGTGAGCAAAGTTTGCACTGTGCTCTTTCCTTCTTGTTATGTAAGTAGGTTATATTTATGGTAGATAATTTCTCATTAAATGTCATTGAATATCCGTCATTTTTGTAATTGACAAAGGTAACCAACTTAAAAAACAAACAAACAAAACATGTTAGCCAACTAATCTAGTTATGTATCTGGAGCCACATAATATTTTGTTAAAATTTCTTTCAGTTTTCCTTTTACTAAGTTAAGTTTTAAATTCTAGTTTATTTAATGGAAGAAAATAGCTTTTGTTTATACTAATATGCAATAGATTATACAGTTTCTCTCTCTAAATAGCGTTTCTCCTGAGGAAATTCCTCTGTACATTATTCATTGTACTTTTAGACAAATAGAAAGGCAGCACTTGAGAACAACTTCAAATGATGGGAGAAGAGTTCGTATCAATATCATATCATATCAATGCCATATACAAGAACAAGTTCTTGCTGAGGTTACATCAATATCAGAAGATGAAAACCAGCTCCCAAAGCTGCTTTTAGGAGAACAAGGAAGGTACTGAGTCCAGGAAAGGATTTTCATCAAGAGGAGGTAAATGCAGGAGCTGGACAGCTTTTCCTGCCTGTAATAGCTAGATTACCTCTCTCTTCATTAGGAGATGACTTCTGCCTTGAAGAAGGAAGATCCCTCTGAAATCTTAACAGTCTTTGCATATCTATGATTATATTAGCAAATTCATACTAAGGTAACAAGTCCTTTATTAAAGTCTAAAGAACTAAGAACTGTCTAAAGACAGTTCTAACTGAAACACAAGAAAACAAGAGTTCTTTTTTTCCACTTTCTTCGTTTATTTGCAGTCTTTTCTTCATATAACCTCACACACTTTTAGCACTAATTCCAAGGAATTATTGTTTCAACCTACTGCAAGACACACTGTTCTCGTAACAACAGCCTGCAACAACAGCCAGCCATTTGGCAGGTTTGTGGGGGACAGCTTTACAGACTTCTCCAGCTGCAGAATTTAAGGTCATTGTGTTCACGTATTTCAAAGCACTTACCCCTGGTTGTCTATCTCCTGTTCACTGGTAGGCTTACATAGCAGAACCTGAGATTTTAACTTATCATAGCTCACCTAGTGTAAGTGCTTCATTAACAAGCAGAAATTCCCATGATTGAGAATGCCCGAGCAGGGAAAAGAAATGCTTCAAACTTAACAAAGGATGTCACAGTGCTTGAAGTCTTGTGATCTTCTATACGAACTCAGATTCCTTTTATTTGCTTTCCAGGTTTTTCTTTGAGCTCTTTTGGATCATGTTTTTTGATCTTTCTCACTAGACAGGATAATAAAATAACATATTTTTAAAAAGCTGAGTTACTGATGAGTCCAGGCCTTTAGAAACAATAGTTGTGGGAACCAGGAAGGAAAGAGAGAGACATAAATGCATATGCACAAGCAACCACCATAAGCCTTGCAAACGGCCAAGCTACGATGCAGCAGTCCTTATGTAATGGTAGCAAAAACAGGCAGGATTTGTTTTTCTGCAAAGATCTAATTTTTGCAGCAGCATATCCCTGTAGACGTGTAGTTATATACCCTCTTCAAAAACACTAAGATGTTTATTAGTTTCTTTAGCACAAAATTTTAGGAGCTGGCAGTGTCCACTGTAGCTGAGATGAAAAGAGAGCTTAATTCTAGTCATGCTCATTAATGTCACAGTCTTGAAAGCAACCTTGGATGACTACATGGAGATCTTTGGATGAAGAATTCCTTACAGTGTTATGACAGAGTGAGTATGAAGGAACATGATGGAAGTAAACCTTGTAATGATCTGTCATATATATGAAACACAACACCTGAACATAATCTCAGTGTCTCCTTGTTTGGCTACAAGGAAAATGAACTTTAGAGACTGGAAGGCTAACAAACACCTTAAGCAAAGCCACATCTAAGCTCAGAAACTCATGCTTCAAGCCTGGCAAAAAGATTTCTATCAATGAAAAATAAAGATCACTCTGAGTTTAACAATATTGTTCTTTCTTACTGCATTTTTTGGACTTTCTCACCTGCACTGTAGTTTCCCATTCCTCCTAAAGGAAAACAGAGCCATCCTTCAACCAGGAGTAACCCTCTTGCTTCCTTGCCTTGTTGTTTTGTGGTGAAAGAGAAGCTATTAAAAATCTAACAGTTGCTCTCAAGCTCGAAGGACAAGCATTATGGAAAGCATACTTGGCGCTCTTGTTCACCAGCAAATAAAATCAGAGGAAGTGTTCCTGAGATCACAGGGTAGCACAGTGCCAACTCTTCCTCTGACTGTTTTCTTCATCAGCTCATACATCATTCTGGGAATTGCTCCTCTTGGCACCATATCCTAGCGTGGGGCGCAGCCCCACAAACCTGAGCCAGCAGTCCTGTGTTTTGGGAGTTCCCTTTTCTTTTCTAGGACTGAGCAAAGAGGAATGGGTATGAGGCCTCAAACTGCACAAAAGGTGAGGATTTTTGCTGTTGCTCTCCCCTTAAGCATCTAAGTAGTACATCAAATCTGTAAGTGTGTGATGGAAACTTACTTGTGGTAGGGCTGAAAAAAAAAAAGACATTTGGAAGAAGACAGTCTGTGAGTTCGACAACAGCATGCCCGGCTGCATGAAACAGGAAGCTGTTCTAATAAAACTAGAGCCAGAAATGCTCATTTTTTGTTTATATTCAGGGTCAAAAAGAGACGCTAAGTAAAAGAAAATAAGCTGTTTCTTAACAGTTTTTCATATTAAGACTAAAATGATGGAGACGCAAAGGCTACTGTTTGAAGACTAATAGTCATTGCTAGCTATTTCCTAGTGTACTAACCAGCAGAAAGCCAGACACTGTATTTCAGATATCTCAGAAAGCATTTCTAAGAATTTTTGTATTTTGATGCCAAGAGCCATAATTTCACTGAAACTACAATGAGAGAGAGAATTTTGGATTTAATGTTTTATTTTCCTATATTCATGGAATACCCTAGATAAATAGATAACCCAGAATACTTACCCATACTGTTCATGTGAAATGAAACAACACATGAGAAGTAACACCACTTCTCCTCTCCCACAAAGTAGTCTCTTGTTCTAGATGTTTTTCGCTGTTGGGAACAAATGATTGTTCAATGCCTCACTGAATACAGTTGTGCAATGTGACAAGTTAACAGTTGACATTTTTGTTCACATTGCTACTCAAGCTGAGATCTAGCTGTAAATTTGGCCTTGCTGTACTAGCTCAGTATTTGAAAGGAGCTGCCCGATATACAAGAAGGAAAAATGGTATCTCAAGGATCAGAAAATGGGCCAGTGCCGGGATAAGGACGTTACCCCAGATTGCAACCTTTTGCTTTAAATTACTACTGCCTTAAAACTACATGCCTACTACATGCTCTACTCCTGTAGAATAAAAATGTTATCTTGCAAGAAGCCATTTTGTGAAAGCATTATTGGTGCCCCTTCTGAAGTATGGATTCCCATTGTCTGTTCAAAAAAAATCAGTTTAAGAGTCTAAGAACACTGGATTTTAGCCATGTATGGAGACTTCACAGACAGATCTTCTTGTACACACTGAATTTCGAATTTTTTATTGGCAACAATTCCTATCCTGTGTCATCAGCTTTTCTTAATATATATATAGTGATTCTAGGTTATGGAAAATCTCCCACAAACAGGTCTCTATCTCAGCTAATTCAGAGAAGTCCAGGCTCACAAATAAAACCCTGGCTGTGGCACCTTTAGATTGCAGGAACTGAGATACAGTACAAATTCACTTTGGTTTAGCGCAGATTTTCACTAAGTGAATTTCACTCCTTAGCAAGCAGTTTGTTATTTCACCTGGATCCAAGAGAGAAGGCTGTCTTCTATTGCTTGGGGGCAAGGATGTGTTTTCCACATCCTATTATTCATAAAGAAAGGTAAAAATTAATTCCTTTGACTGAGAAGAAGCTTCAGTTCTGCTATTTAAAGAAATTCATTTTTTAGAAGTTTTTGGAAACAGACAACCTATGCAAGCAATTCCAAGAATCTTTATCAAAAGCTGGACACAAAGTACAAAGCAAGAATTACTCAAGGTTTATCCCTAACGTGTTATTCCTGGAAGAATCCAGAGAGCTTTCATTTGCCCTTTGAATTTATTCCCTCCCTGAAAAGGTAATATATTATACTGAAGTTGGGAGAAAGAATTTTATTAAACAAAGCATCATTTCCATCACATGTGAAGGAATGGACTTACTAGAGGGATTTTCCACCTTCCAAAAAAAAAAAAAAAAAAAAAAAAAAAAAAAAACCAAAACCACATTTCTGCCTTGGAAAATGATGGACATCCCTCAAAGTACAGTTTCAAAGGATCCTAAATGAAAATAAATAACACTTATTCTCAACCGAAGGGGGAAAAGAGGGGCAAACTTCCAAATGGTTTCCCCAGGGAGGAGTAATGAATTACACAGGGATGCTTGGCATACTTTAAAGAGAAGATCTTACCAAGGACATAGCAGTTTTTTCTGAAGATGCTATCGATTTCATTGGTGGGGCAGTGAAGAAATTAAGCAAAACACTTAGCATCAAACTCTCAGCACTCCCAACCAGATGTAGAGTACAGAGGAAGAACTATCTGAATCCAAAGCACCATGAGAGCTTGCATGGAGTTTTTTTCGAAAAACAAAGCTGCTTATGAAGCTCATGGCACAAACTGACCACTGCATAATTTCTAGATGCCCTGCTTTCCTATTCTTTTCCCTTTCAATAGTGTTGTCAGCAAAGAATTACTGAGAAGAGATTTGGTTTGGGGCTACTATTTAAAAATTCAAAAGATAAATTGGATTTATTTAGAGGAGTATAAATGTCAGAAAAAAATGACTAGTGAGAATTACACAGACTAGTTAAATGGCACACAGTACATACAGAATTGTTTTTAATAGCAGCATAAAACAAGAAAAATACCACACCCCACCCAAGTCTTAAATTTAGGACACACTTTCAATCATCTCATAATTAAGTACAGACTCCAGCTTAAATCTTTAGCAAGTTTTCAAACCTCTACTCTTTCAACTGAAAGTATAAACCTCATTTTGCAGATAAGAGTGTGTTGCTTTTCAGTATTTCTTTACAAAAATTACCATCTTCCTTTCATAAAACAACAGTCCATCTAGTTAATATAGTAAACAAAATATATTTATCAGAAAAATAAAAATAGGCATTTATATGTGTGAATATAAAATGTTCTAGTCCATTCTTGTTATGAGTGATAGACATGAAAACTCATTCTCGTTATTTAATCAAAATGATTTCATATTAAAATCTGCTAACAAATACAAGCAATAGTCTGAAGACCTCCATTTCCCTTGACCTACTTGCAAGCTGAATATGCACTGACTTTTTATTTTTTAAAAATCAATACCAAAACGTCATACAACACATGGAAATAAAAGAAAAAGGTGTACTTTGTAAGTAGTAACAGTGTAACCTGGAACTCCATCCCTCCTCCAAACTGTAGGTGTTCTCTATTTTTCTCAATGGGAGCTTTAGATAATTTCTTATCTAGAGGTTCTTTAAAGACCTCCAAGAAGAAAAGATAAAGAAACCTAAGTCATTGTTTTTCAAGCACAGAAGAAATCTTACAAGATTATAAATGAGGACTTCCCTCCTTCATTCAAATATCTGATGACAGATCTTTAAAGTTTTGCAGATATACTACAGCCTTTAAAGCACTTACTATGAACCATTTCTTCCACACACTGTGGTAATAAGAATTAATCTTACAAACTATATGACATGTGTTCCATTTAATTACCGTCATCAGCTGCAATTTCCCAGTTTACCTGACTGTGAGTTAAATTCACAATTTATGCACTTTTAAAATACATTTATCTAAAAACACTGCGACTGCACATACTACACCCTGTGTTGTAGAACAGAAAGTCATTGATGGTCAGACTTCTATTGCCAGTGCCAGTTCCAGAGTTTATTGCTGTTTTTCCGTTACGACTAAGTCAATACACAAGCAACATTACTGTGACGCAGGGCTCAGGCAGGGTTGGTGGCTCTGAACAAGCCCCTCATGCTGGCCACAAGGTAACTCTATTTTTACGGCTTCTCATGCCCCCACTGCTAGAGGAGAAGCTGTAAAACACGCCTCATCTAGTACCAGCCTGTTCTCACCCCTCACCTAAAATCTCTAGGAGAATACAATAACTGTAGGGAAAAAACAAGCTTCTGCTTTCCTGTCTGGGCCACCACTACTGCATGGAACAACATCTTCAAGGTAAGGTGACATGCTCATTGTCAGTGATATCAGGAAAAATGCTGCTGAGGACCTAAGAGGTCACTGTACCAGCCAGATTCTTCAGGGATAGGATGAATAGGTAAAGTGGTCACTTTCCTGTTGGAGGGCAGAGTTAAACCCTTGCCTCTCTGAAATACCCTGCTATTGACACACTGTGCGACCAACACCGATGTTTGCTTTGGACTATCAGAATAACTTTCTACGGACAGGGAAGATCTGCCAAAGTTTAAGTACAGCCATAACCAAACTGTCTAGACAATATCATCTTCACCTCAGTTCAGGACCACTTATTTGGTAACTGGCAAAACACAATTACTAAAGCTTATGTATCTCAATGCGTCTAAGATGCGGGGCCCAACGAAAACAGCTCATGTTGGGTAACCATCTGATGCTGTTTGAGTGGTATGTGAACATGCCCCATCTGAAGCTATATTCAGATTATAGCAGTAATTCATATTCTTTTTACTTACTAAAGAAAATCTAATATTCTTGATATATAAGGGGAGGAAGACGGGAAAAGATGCAGACTGCATGTCATTTACAAAAGAGACAGTGTAAATATTGAAAACACCTTTTAAAAAATGTGCCCCCAAAACTCTTCCTGATTTTCACCCTTGAAACAAATGCTATATGTCAGCCAATCACCCAGAAAGGTCACAAGTTATTGATAATGTATTTATTTGCTTTAACTATCTTGCTAAAACATATATTGAAACTCAGTGCACTACTTCAGTTCTTTTTTGCTTCTTTCTATCCCTCTTTGCTACCTAGTTGTAAAATAAAAGCTACAAAGGTACAAAAACACATCTCTCCTGCAATTCATAACTGTGTCAAAAAGAGAGGGGGAAGAAAAAAGCTGTTACTGAGCACTTCCACCCTTCCAGATGTTTATAATGAACTTCCAGATGTTTTCCTTACATTTATTGCTTCATTATAATGAGCAAGAGGCTGTCTTCAAACAAAGGAGACTTCTTTAAACCAAAACAGTTTATACAAAAAGAACCTTCCCTTTCTTTTAATCTGTGCCCATATTTGTTTCCAAATCTTACAGATTAAACCACACTCCTACAAACAAAGCAGATTACAGGTAGGAAAGGCCTAAGGATCTAACCCTTTGAAAAGGTAAAGGACCTGGAAAAGTAGTAAAGAATTCTCTGTTTGCTCTCCCTACATCCTGCAATCGTGCTCAACTCAATAGGCATGCCTCATTTTGGCCAAATACTATTGAGAATTTACCCTACACAGAAGGCAGATAAAAGGGATTAAGAAAAGAAGAAAAGTTCATCTTGAATTAGACATTATTTTAGTATCATCACTGTACTATATGTATGAAGACTTCTGGGCATTATTATTTCAAATTTAGATATAAAACCTCAATATCATAATCTCAGGGTAGTATTTTTCTGCTCTGCCACAAGAAAAGCTATTGACTAATTCTTATGAAAGATGACAAGCAATACCATTTCAAACTTCTATATATTCTGAAGGCAGACCACACACCATATGAAGTTTTCTTTTTTTATGATTTCCTTTGTAGCATATGAACAACAAAAGACAGGATTTCAGACCAAATCTAAATGCCAAATGACACACATACAAAAATGGGAAAGAGTTCTCCTCATTTTAAAAATGAGAGCTGACGAATTACAGACCAGTGCTTAATTGCCATTTAGGCAGGAGAATATATAGGCCAACTTTCCAAAACCTGTAATCCAATCAGATACTTACCCACATATGCATGCATAGTAGAACCCCTAAAAATCTAGCCCTTCATGACTTATATCAGGTCTTGGAAGCTTAGAGCACAGCTAGTATTTCAGCCTAGAGCTCTGAAAATCCTTTTCAGAGCTTTGACCATGATTTCCTCAAATAGTAGTTAGATACTGCCAGGCCAGTTTTTGGACCAAATCTACATTTGTCCCAGTCAAATGCATTCAGAGTTTAACTGTAGCCTCCACTAGGAACAACAGCTTAGCTTTACCCTTAAATATAAGTAACAAAGATTACAAAAAAAGGAGAGGATGAGAGGGAAGACACCAACTTTAAGCCTGCTGTATCTGCTAGGTTTCTGCCTGCTTCCCTCACTGCTCATTTAAATGTAACAAATAGTAGTGGTGAAATGCAAAGTGTCATTGAATTTCAAGCCAACCTAGGCAAATTTTATGGCCACTTGTGGTATACAGATCAATTCTGCTTAAGTCTCAGTGCAAAAAAAAAAAAAAAAAAAAAAAAAAACATGTTCTAGAGAAAGAGCTTTATGTTCTTTGTTACATTCAAAAGATTTCAAAAGGAGCCTTGTTATAGGAAAAAGAGCTCAACCATGAAATCACTTCCTTCTGTTTAAAATATTTTACTCAAGAAGAAAAAAACAAAAGGGCATGAAAAGAAAAGAAAAAAAAATCCGTTCTCTGCTTTTCACTTGGTCGCAGGATTCAATATCCTACTAGCTCTGTGGGATGACGCAGTGTGCCAGATCCCGACTGCCCCAGCCGGAGTGTCAAGCCGCCTTAGTCATTAGCCAAACAATGAGCCCTCTTATGAGACACGATTGGCGTCCACCTCACACATGCTGACAGCATCGCCATCAGGACGGGGCTTTTCCTCCCCCTTCTGGGGTGGCTCTTGTGCTCTCGGAACAAGGCAGCAAGGCACAGGGAAGGCAGGCAGTGTTAGGCAGCTAACAAACAAGAAGCTCTTGTGTTACTCTCTTCCCCCTGCATGCAAAGTATAGCATGGATAAAGATAGGGGAAAAGATGATGATCTACACGCACAAGTGAAGATCTGCTTCTGAGTACAATCAATAAGGTGACAATTTCACAAAGACCAGTTAACGTACGTTTAAAAGTTAAACGAATGGTTCATGGCTGTCCAAACTGGAGTTGTTGTTACTCATGGGTGAGAAGCATTTTAATACAGATGCTAAAAAGAGGACTACTTTGCCCTTCTCTATGCGTGATATAGGTTTACTCAGCCTCCAGTTTAGAGCTGTCTTCAGTTCCCAGGGTACTCTCCTCTTTTAAATCAAAATGCCTCCTTCTGGCTAAGGGGGCTGACACACATCAGCCCCATTCCTGATTCAGTTGCTGGCCATCACAGACAGGAGAAGAGGTCTTAAGAATAAACTGAAACATTTCTTTTCCCTTCTCCTTTCAGCAAAAAGTTGAGTTCTGCCTCAAATAGTTATGTATTATCCTGCTTTGGATCACTAAATAAGGCAGGGTTCTTTTACTCTGTGTCACCGAAGTTTACTGATGCAAAAAAGAAAATAAGCCAGATAGTATCCGATAAACATTCACCAGGCTCCTCCATGCAGCTTAAGAGAACCACCTTTTCTGCCTTTCCCCACTACCTTTGCAAAAAGGCATTCAGGAAGTACTATGCTTGAAATGAAATCTTTCTCTCACGAAAATTTTAAAACAGACTTGCAAGTAGACTTTGAGCAGTCTAAGAGCACCATGTTACACATCGATCAACAGGCTGACTGTACTGCACTGTCTACTTCATCCAGTGATATCTCCTAAACAGAGCATCTAAGTGACTTTTGTTTGTTTTTTAAACCAGAAAATAATCCCCCAAATTCAGCCATTCAGAAGAGTACTTATCTTGCTGATGGCAACCACTGAGATCATCCCATGGATCAGCTAGGAGTCAGCATAATACCCTGACATATGAAACTTTGCATCACAAGATACTGCAGATGCCCCCGCTTCTGCTTCCTGGCTCCACGTTATTTTTTTAAAGCTGTTTGTCTGTCCTCTTTATCTTGCAGTTGAGTCTCAGAGGTGGCATGGAGATGAAAGTATTACTACTTCTTTACTGTGCAATACCAAATGAAACAGTGTGTGTTCTGAAATGCCTTACAGCAGAAAAAGGCCTTGCAAAATTGCTAAATGAAAATAATTTAAAAAAAAATCATTTCTCTCTATGGCTCTGTAACTTAACTGTTCCAACCCAAAAAACTCCTTGAAAAAACTCCTTTCCAAAATAATACTGAAGTAGAGGGCTAGCTGACTTGAAAAGAACTAGATCTGTTCAGATAAAAAAAAAAAAAAAAGAAAAAAGAAAAAGACTCCCACCAATCTCAAAGGCCTCATGCCCAATAAGCTCAGAGGTTTATTCATTGCCATTTTGCAGATCTAGATCCAAATAAAGAATGAAGAAAGTGGCTGCCTGGCAGATCCTCTGTTTTCTTCCAACTATAGTCAACAGATTTAATAAAATAACACATTCCCTCTCCCTATAAATCACCTTATGTAGATCAGAAGAGATGCTAAGGCAGAATGTGTGCAAAACCCATGAATAAATTTAACTGCATCAATAACAAAAAGATGAGAAAGTCTTGTTGATTTTCTTGAATTTTGCAGAAAATTTTAACATGTGCTACTTGCAATCCTGACAAATCTTAAATCAATCTAAATGAAGAATCCGAGCTGTTACTGAACTACATCGCAATTAAATTTGAATCTCCATCAGTCTGACTAATGCTATCTAACCTCCAGAGTTGTTCTGTTGTTTCCAGACCAATATCAGGGAAAAAGAAAGTAACATACTTCATATTCTACATATACCTCAAGTGTTGAGGCCACACTGGGTCCAACACATCTTCAGAGTGACCTCTGTTCATACCAACAGGAGAAAGGAGTGCAGTGACTAGACACACACAGCTCTAGTCCCATGCATGCTTGGTAATGACTACCAAGTGCAATTTATTAATTGACTTTTATTTATGTACTCTTACAACTCCGCATAGCAGTAGTAAAAATGCCTACTATTTCTTGTTATTTTTTTTTGTCTTTAAAGTCCAAATCAGTCTTACTCTTCATAATATATATTACACTGCTGTATGAACAGCAAGTCATATAGAAGGGAAAGCTGTAACTTCAATTTACTAGAAGTCTGCAAAATTTGAGTTTTCTTTGTTTTCAGACCCCTTCATCTTGACTTTGCTCAAAGAATCATGGAGGTAGGAAAGGGCAGATTACCAAAAAAACAGGCAGTGAGAAGAAGCTTTGCCCACCACTCCACACTCCCTCACAAAACTCAAAGAGGTATTCTTTCCCTGAAGAGACATATAAGAACACAAGTAATCAATGATTGAACAGGTTAGTCTATACAGTTCATATTCTGGTTAAAAGTCAAGTTACTATGTCAGATAGTAAAAAATTCCTTCTCGAACTAAGGTAAGAGTTGTTTTACTACATCAGAGCTTTGTAACTATCCTGCTTTGTTTGTGCAGACAGTAACTGCTAGAAGGCACAAGTCACAGTGCCAAGCCATGAAAATCGGGACAGTGATGCAAGAAAGAAGGCAAAGTTTTGCTCTTGGCAGACTGGATATAGTTGCATCTATAGAAAATAATACAAAGGCAACATCACCATGCAGCCAGGGCTGGGATCCCAAGAGACTTGGGTACCGCCCTGCCGTATCCCACAGCTGGGAACACTGCTTCGGACAAAGGGATGATCAGCATCATCCCTGGATTCCTGCTGCTCACTGTTTGCAATGACAAAGAGCAGATCAAACTGTATGGAAAATCACAAAGGCATAGTGCCCAAAATCCAGTCTGTGCTTTTGCACAAGAAAACTGAGAGTTCCAGACCAAAAGCAAGTGCAGTGAGCCACAAGAGAGGAAGCCTCCGACTTCAAAATGTGTCATGACATTTGCCTCATGTTTCCCTATCTTCCATACATCCTCTGAAGCTTAGGGACCTCCTCGGCATTATGCTAAAGCACACTGATTCCTCCCATGTTATCTTTTGGGATTAACAAATTAACAGATATTCAGATTTGCAACTTATTATTGCAGAGACCAGTGCTAAATTCACAGGCAGTTCTATTTAACATATGAAATCTTTTTATCAATTGTCTGTAGCCCTTAATTACTTTCCATACATGCGAGTATTGTCTGAATATGCACACCATGTTTTGCCTGGCAAAAGGAGGACAATATGGACTTAAATGATAGATGGAGCCCCCCCCCACTAAGGTTGCAGCCATTTGGCTTCTTTAAAGGCAAAAGGCTGAGTACCACACAGCATAGGCTGCTGCAATGGAGTTTAAGCCTGCACTGCAGCAGAAGACTCTTACATCTTGAGTGTCTTGTTCTTCACTGCTTTCTGAAGTACTTATCATGGAATCACAGAATGACAGAACGGTTGAGGTTGGAAGGGACCTCTGGAGATCATCCAGTAACCTCCGTGCTCAAGCAGAGTCACCTAGAGCACATTAAACAGGATAACATCCAGGTGGGTTTTGAATATCTCCAGAGAAGGAGACTCTACTGCCTCTCTGGGCAACCTGTTCCAGTGCTCCGTCACTCTCACAGGGAAGAAATTCCTCCTCATATTCAGGCAGCTGTGGTTCAGTTTGTGCCCACTGCCTCTTTCCCATCACTGGGCACCACTGAAAAGAGTTTGTCCCCATCCCTTTGGCACCCTCCCTTCAGGTACTTACACAAACTGATCATATCCCCCCTCAGGCTTCTCTTCCCCAGGCTGAACAGGCCCAGCTCTCGCAGCCGTTCCTCATAGGGCAGGTGCTCCAGCCCTATGATCATCTCCGTAGCCCTACGCTGGACTCTCTCCAGTAGCTCCATGTCTCTCTTGTCCTGGGGAGCCCAGAACTGGACTCAGTACTCAAGATGAGGCCTCATCAGGGCTGAGTAGAGCAACCTTGTATGTTACAGGGCTCAGTGACCAAATTTCTTAATAGTCAATTCCATAAACTAACTTAACTGCAGGACTGTAATGAACACTGGCAGTTCTTATAGTTCCTTTCCCCTGCTAATATCTTGAAGTGTTGCTGATCTGTCCGAAATTGATGTACATTACTGAGATCATCTGATAAGAAACAGAACGGGAAAAACATGGAGGATGAAATAAACACTTACCAAGTACAATGACCACAGTCTTCAGGAGACTCATCATGGTGTCCCGGTTCCTGCGGGGTCCAGAACTGTGCCTGGACATTCTCATAGTCCTTTGGCGGACATACCCAAAGATATGAGCATACAGGACTACCATGACCACGAAAGTGACCAGGTTGAAAATAGCCCAGAAGACCAGGTAGGAGTCACTATAGAGCGGTGCCATGTTGGAGCAGTGAGTGATATCACAAATACAGTTCCAGCCGACACTTGGTATGGCACCCATTACAATGGCCATCGTCCAGATAACAACAATTACGACCACCACTCGCCGGTTGCTCATCCGAGTATGTAGCTGCATACGGAAGACTGTAATGTGCCGCTCGATAGCAATGGCCAACAAGTTGGCTACAGAGGCTGTCAGGCTAGTGTCAATGAGACCCTGACGGAGAAGCCAGGTGCTTACAGTCAATCTTCTAGTGTTGGGTCCTGTGTTAAACATTAAGTAAAAGTAGGCCAGACCTGCAAAAAAGTCTGCAGCAGCTAAGTTGGCCATTAAGTAATAAATAGGAAAGTGGAATCGGCGGTTGACATAAATAGCCACCATAACTAAGAGGTTGGCCAGCATTATGAAGATGCAGACGGTAATCCCCAGGCCCATTACAAGCTTGCTGACAGTGTTCCATTCAGTGGCTAGATATTTTCCACTCCGGTTATAAAAGAAGGCAATGGTTTCATTGTAGTAGCACTGTGGTTCACTCATGGCTGTGGACTGAAAGAAGAGGGAAAAAAAAAAGACATCAGAACTGAAAACATTCCACTGACCATACAATTGCCTCCATGGATAAAGCATGCCCAGAAAGCAAGGAGAGGCACTGAAGGCAGGAAGACAACACACTTCAGAATAAATTTATTTTTTCAGAACAAATAGCATTCCACAACTTGCAAACAATTGTTCTTATGAAGCTAGTAACAGCAACCAGATCAGAAACTACTAGAAATGCCTCCATCTGCTCTGGGATATAGAATGATTTCTGATGTAGTTGTGAACTATACAGTAAATGTAAGAACTTCTGGCCAAGCAGACAAACTGAAAAATTCACTTAGATAATAAGGCATGCGATTCATAATAAAAAAAAAATAACTGTTACACAGCATCTTATTTATGTTACTAGTGCGTAATACTATTGTTTGGCTGTAACTGTGTGAGAAAAGAGCTCCTCAAAGAAGAGGAAGTTGATTATTTTCCCAGTAAGTTTTTGACACGTTCAGGTCCAACCACAGACACTTCTTGTTCTCCTGCTGTGTTAGAAACAGGGAAGAGCACCCTAAATTAAGATTATCCATATAGTCTAAAACTGTAAATTAGCAGGGTCAGTGGTTGTGCCTGCTCCAAAGTCTACACAGCATCAAGTTCTCTGATGACCAATAAAAAGAGCATGCTACTGTCTCTTTAGGAGTGTTCTTCATTTTCCCTCAGGCACATTTCTAAAACAAGGTTACTTTCCTTTAGCCCTGTGCCTTTAAGTGTAACTTATCTGACCTGACTTATTCCAATTTGGAGTAGGAGGAATGAGGCAAGGAAAGAGGAATGCAATTTGTGCCTTAACAGTATTAAAAGCATCAAACTTTATTTTTTGTATTAAGTATTGTTATTGCTATATCAGGAAATACAAGAATAATTTTCCTTTCAGAGTAGTCTGCTTAGTACTGTTATGGGTGTAACAAACCAGTTTTATATTCCATTAGAATATTCCATTAGAAGTTTTAGTTTTTTCCTTAAAACCCTTGGCTGACAAGAAAATGCTTAACAAGTTTCCTTCCTAATTTATAATCAATTATTAAAGGTACAATTCCCAAAAGGCAAACCTTGTGGCAGATAGGAAAAAGAAACCCCCACAAACCTCCGAAAAATATGCTGGTTGCTTAACAAAGCTTAATATGGCTTAACAAAGAAGACTTGAAATAAAACTCCCCAAAATTATGTCAGAAAAATCTCTGGCTAAAGAGACTCTGGAGACCTGGCTTTCAAGGCCAACACACCAGTTTTATAGCTGTGGAACACTGCTGACTGAACTCAAATTCTTATAAAAAGAAGACTAGTTTTAGAACCCAAGCTGGTAATAAGCCTAACAAAAGAATGGATCAACAACATTAAAAGATAAGAATCTCTTCCCGTTAAAGCAAGCAACCTCCTCCACCCTCTCACTCCCATCTTTTGGACAGCTCCAGCCACTCCATAGAAAACCATATGGCTAACCTAACTCAGATGTTGAAGCTAAAAGGTATGCAACAGGGAGACAGAATTTGCCATTGGACCCAAGAGAAAATGGTATCCGATAAAGAACTCCTTGAAATTACCAAAATCTACTTCTGTTTGTATTGATTTGCATCTCTTTGGCAACACAATTAAGCCAATTCGAAAAGAGCAACATACAAAACTTTCCACATCTATCCTAAATGTGTTACATGGCAGGTAGATCTGTGTTAAAGAAGAAAAGGTCTTTTTGGAATGATTTAAACTCCAACTTAAACATGGATCAGAAACATTTGCAGAGCCAGGATAATAAAAAGCTAGAGCAAATACTGTTTCTCAGCACACTGACTATAAATTTTTTATTGTTCCTCCAGGATACCTTAACCCTTAAGTCAGAAACCTTTCAGTCTTAATTATTTATGAATTTTAAAAGTTCTCTTGTGAAGTCTCCGCTCCATAGAAAAACTGATTTACAAGGGATACTAAACAAAAGGAGACCTAGCTATAAGACATCTGGCTTTAATTTGTTGCTTAAAGACTGTGTGGTAATAACAGGTCAAGTAAAAGAACCCTTAAGGGAGAGAGGAAGTCATAAGAATGAATTAGTGGCCCTTACAGGGTCTGCCAATATTTGTATTAATAATGTGACTGCACTGATTTTTTTGCTCTCTATAAGAATATCTGGATACAGTCTGATAGTCTGCATTATACAGCAGGTTGGGATTCCAAAATCTAGTGGACTTCCATGATCCTGAATAAATTCTATCTTTGTCTCTGTATTTGCTGATATAAATTTTCCTTTCAGATGGCTGCTGCTCGTATTTAACAATTCCTCCTCCACTGTTGCCTCTGCTAGGAGGCTAGTTACACATGGAAAAATACATCTTAAGTTATTTCAGAAATTTAAAATATGGTACAGATTTTTTCTGTTTTTGGCTTTGTTTTGCACATAGGCTTAGAGTGTGAAATATCCTCTTGACTTCATAATATCCTCACCACCTTTTTCATATGAGCTCTGAAACAAGATATGATAAAACAAACCTTTCTCTAATATGAAATGATAAGTGCAGTGCATTTGTCTTATTCACAAAATGCCATGACAGTGCTGAGCACGTGATGTACAGAATAAAACACAGAGTTAGATTGGTAATTTCAAAACACAACCACAGCTGTGTAATGCAAGAGGTATAGCTCACGGGCTACTTCTGTAGTTTTTGGAGACACTAGAACACATCACTCTGCTTGTGGAAGGGGTTTTGAAAGAAGTTTTGTTTCTAAGCATCCTATTCTGAGACCTGGACTCTCCATTAAGAGCAATCTCATAAATCCCAAGGGAAAGATGAGCATTTCAGTGCCTTGGCTACACAGGTGTTTGCTCTTGAGAATTAAATTGGAAATTGATTCATGTTTACTACTGCAATTGCAAGACTGCAGTATGCTTATGTCTTGATAATGGCAAGCATGATAAACAAGCCTAGCTGTGACTATAATAAAGGTATAGTTTGCTGACAAAGTTCAAACAGCAGACTTCCAGATTATCAGCTATCTCCAGTTTTAGCAGATGTCATAATGATTTTAACCTCTGAGCATGCAGATTCCAAGGCATCACATTTATCCATAATAATGCTATCTGACTGCAAAGGCCCAAGCAAGATGGAAACAGAACATATCTGTGAATATTGAAAGTGTTAACATATCATAATGGCATATGCAAGCAGGCAGACCCTTCTTCTCCCCTGCCCCTGAAGGAAAAGGGGTAGGGAAGTTTATGTTGTAATTTCCTGAAGCCTTGCTCAGTCTGTTTCATTGCTTGCATAAGCCAGATGTTCAGTGCCCCAAGATTTACCTCATCCATTTAGTTTATCTTAACAGAAGTTTAAAGCAAACTGAGCTGTGAATGCCCATGTTAACTAAACCTCTAGGACACATTTGTGTAGAAAAAGAAAATATCTGAATTATAAACTAAATGAGACAGATGAAATAGACTGGAATAATAGCAGGCTAAAACTAAAGTTTCTTTAATCATACAAAGATGATTTAATTCACAAGACAGGATTCTCCCAACCTGAGTTCAGGGAGTTAAACCTCTGTAAAATCTGAGAGCTAGTTACAACCACAATATGGTGCAAGAAGGTCAGGAAATTCAACATCAGGACTTAATAAATAAAACTCACTATGCTTCTGTAGTCAACATCCAGTCATCACTTGGCAAGAACGCCAGCTTGGCACAGGCCTTTCCAATCACTTTCTCTTATACTTGTCCTTTTGGCTCCTTTCCACGCACGACAAGAACGGCCATCTGGCCATGGTACGAGACACCTCTAGGGTGGAAGTGGGGAGACTGGGAAGAAGAGCCTGCATAAACTATGTTCCTTCTAGTGTTTCATGCTCGGGAAATCTTGTTCTTGCCCCCAAACCTCCAGCATAGCTTAAAGAGCGGAGTGAGGCATTAGCAAACCGTAGAATCAAGGCAAGGTGGCAAGCAGTCCATTATCACTTTTTCCTTTCGGGGCAAGAGATATGAATGAAAAAGGGGCTGGCTGTCTGGAGTACAAACTTGAGAGAGGAACTCTCAAGCTTGGGTGAATGACAGTCCATTGGTGAGGACTGCGAACAAAAAGATGCTTAGGATGAAAAACAAACATTGAGGAGTTTTCAAACACTATTGAATGATGTTTTCTAAAGGAAACATTATCTAACTAAATGATCAATCTATAAACCCCACCTGGGACCTGGGAGGTTGCAGAGTTCTACAGTGCACAAATCAAAAATGAACCACTCAGTCCACCCAAGAGAGAGCAAAGAAAAGAAAGCCCCCAACATATGTGGGCACATTTACTTCTCACTCCAAGAAAGAGAGCTGAACATTCTTAGAATACTGAAGTCTGACTTTAACAGAGCTTTTAAAACTTGGAAGCCACAAAAATGTTTTCATTTTTCAAGAAAACTAAATATTTTAACCCAAAGCTCTCCAAACACTGTCAGCTTTTCTCTGTCCTTTTACTGAATTAACCTTGACATGCTGTCATTTTCTTTTCCCAGAATACAGAGAAGAGATAGAAAGTCACATGCAAGCCAAAGAGCTCAACTGTGTGAATGTTATCCAACTTGAAGTTTGTAAGACTCAGGGTAGACTCATCCCGTTGAGGACGAACTCTCAAGTTAGAGGCAGTTACTCTTGGATCCTGAAAAAAAAATTATCATTCTCAGTGTTCTCCAGAAATCCAAAAATTGTTTCAAAGGAAATGTAGAACTGGAAATCGTAGCATAGGATTCCAGAACAGCAATAGATGGTTTACAGCTCTGCATTTAGCACAGTGGAAAATGGAAAAGCAGTAGCACTGCTTTGAGTTTAGCTAAATACTCTGAAATTCACCGGCATTCCAGGAAAGCTAAGCTTAAAAAATTGAGGGGAACAGCCAATTTTAAAATCCCCAAATAAGGACATCAATTAAGAATATGTTTAAAATAAATGCAAGTGAATAAGTATAGGAGTAAGTGAATCAACATGTGAATAATTTCTCAACCCACAACTGCAAAACCATGTGTTTTGTAAAAGTAAAGTTGTAACAGATGAGAAAAAAATTGATATTCCAACAAAAAAAATCTCCATTATCTAATGAAAAGCATAAACCATTGTCTAACAGCAAAATGCAAAGGAAACAAGATCAAAAATCCAGGGGAAAAATGTTCTTTTCTTTAAAGATAAAAGTAGAAGTTAAGAGGAAACATTTACTCAAATAATTAATTCAAATGTCCAAAAACAAGAAAGTCTTGAGAGAAGGGTCCTGCTTTGTCACAGGCTTATATCTATTATGCCTTTTATAACTATTTACACCCAAACAAAGAAAGCATAAAATAATATAAAATATCTACCAAAATAAAAGTCTTTTACTCATCCTTTGCCTAACTGCATCTCTCAAAGAACCTGTTTGATGGGTATTAATAAAAACTTTTTGTACAATAGATTTGGCAGTTTATTCACAATAGGCCATGTCTTTTATTTTACTAGAATCATTTTTCACTTCTCGCAACTGAAAAAACTGAAAAAACACTTTTCGCAAACTGAAAAACATACCCAATAATCTTAAGATGTTTTTGTGACAGGTGGTGTTGTTACTGCATTTTATGTATAGCAAATGTTCCAAATACCCCCCAAAAAAGGAATCGAGAAGTCCTTTGTACCCAAGAGTTTACACCTGAAAAGGGCAATCTAACATATCTAGATAGTCAGTGTTCAGAAAGACTCAGTCACTAACAACTGTGGAAAAAGAAATAATTTTACTACTGGAAGGTATAATTCACAAATGACACAGATCCTGTTTTAAGCTATGATTACGACCTCCACAGATTGACAATAAAACCGGTGAGGGTGTTGACCTTCCTTAGTGCTTATTCACAGTCAATTATTATAAAAACATGCTCAAAATAGCTTCTCTGGGTTAAAAAAGAATGGGTGAGAGCAGGAAGTCCAGCTAACTCTAAAAACGCTTTTCTTCTGGAAGATGCTAGAGCACACAGCTATTAGGCTTGAAATGCCTAGACTCAACTCTACAGCTTTTCAAGATAGATAAATCAGGAAGTATGTAATTCACTATTCAAACAAAAGAGCATTAGTGAAAAACAGTGAAGATCAGGAGCAAACACAGCTGGTCTAACAGACCTCAAATTTGTTAACTCCATAGTTTCAAATAATTGCACTTTCTACTGCTGCAGAAATGAGGCACACACATGCAAACAAAATCTCTTTCACTGCAGAAACTTAAAAAATATATATATAGAGAAAGAGATTTTGGAAATGAAAATTCCAAAAGAGTTAGAAAAAAAAATCAACAAGACACACAGGGAGACAGCAAGACAGAGAGACAGAAAGATGAAGAGGGACGGAGTAGGGGGCAGAGACAGAGAGAGACAGGGCGACACAGAGAAAGGACGGGAAATCCTTTTAGACAGTAGCCAGGAGAGGACTATACAAGAGCCTGGCCTGGAGTGCAGCTCCCTGAACACAGTCAACAGAGGCAGCACTTTGCTTAGAAGAGGTAAAGAAAGGGTCCTTATCTCTGTTCAGAACAGTGCACCCTCAGCGATGGTGGTGACAAACTACAGGGCACATATCCCGGCTGCAGCTGGACTTGCCCACCAGAGGGAATGAGCAAGAGAGGCAGAATCTTCTGAGAGATCCCGCAGCACCAAGAGTCCCAAGCCCCCAAAGCAGTGGAGATGCAGGTCAGGTCTGTGCCATCTGGGACTGTAAGTGGTAACTCTGAGGAAGGCAAGGGTAGGAAGCTGGTAACTTCTCACCAAAAGGAAGGCTCCTGCTTCTCCTGAAGACTTGCAGTTGATGTTGATGAACAGCTTCACTGCCCTCAAAACTGACAAGGATTAGGTGTGCTTTCAAGTGAAGCATCTGGGCCAACAGATTCTGTGCCATGCAGAAGCAGGCGGAGGAAGTAACAAGTGCTAACAGTGGGTGACTCCCTGCTGTAGAGGACAAAGGCATCCATGCGCTGACCAGACCTCGTTTCTAGAGAGGCTTGCTGCCTGCTGGGGACTCGGATCTGGGATGTTGTGGAGAGACTGCCAAATCCTGTCTACTCTTCTGACTCCATGTGGGCAGCAATGATACAGCTAAGGGCAATTTGGAAAGTACCAAACATCACCATAGAGCTCTGGGGGCAGTGGTCAGGGGTACGGAGGCACAGATATTATTATTTTTTTTGATCTTGCCAATGAGGGGGAAGGATCTGAGGAAGAGCAGACAGATACTGTGAGTTAACAACTGGCTGCACAGCTGATGTTGACAACAGGATTTTGGTTTCTATGACCATGCGAGCTTGTTTGAAGATCAACAACTGATGGGGAGAGATGGGATCCACCTCACTAAGTGGTCCACATGCGCCTTTGCCAATAGGCTGTCCATCCAGGCAGGGAGAACTTTAAACTAGGAAAGACTGAGGAGAGCTATAGAGACTACACAATCAACAAAACAGGTGGTGGAGGCACCTCAAGTATTTACAGGCAAGTAAGGAAGCGCGTACAAGACGGGTCCTTCTGAGATATCAGCATGCTCAGATGCATGTCTGAAATGCTTGCGCAGGGCATGAGGAATTAACAGGAGGAACTAGAGATCTGTGTGCAGTTGCAGGGCTATGATTTCATTGCGATTACAGAAATCACAGAATCACAGAATTGGTAAGGTTGGAAGAGACCTCTGGAGATCATCCAGTCCAACCTCCCTGCTCAAGCAGAGTCACCTAGAGCACATTAAACAGGATAACATCCAGGTGGGTTTTGAGTATCTTCAGAGAAGGAGACTCCACAGCCTCTCTGCGCAACCTGTTCCAGTGCTCTGTCACTCTCACAGGAAAGTAATTCCTCCTCAGAGGAAACGAGGAAATTTTCTCTCCTCAAAGAAATGTGGTGGGATAGCTCACATGACTGGAATACTGCAACGGATGGCTATAGACTCTAAATTTAGGAAGGGCAGGACAGGAGGGCGAGGAGGTGAAGTTGCCCTTTATGTGAGAGAGCAGCAGAAATGCACAGAGCTCTGCTTGGAGGTGGAGGATATGCTGATCGAAACCTTATGGATAAGTATTAAGGGGCAAATTAACAGGAGTGACACTGTTATGGGTGCTTGCTGTAGGCCACCTGATCAGGAAGAAGTAGTAGATGATGACAGACAGATGAAGTAGCTGTCCACAGACAGCTGGGAGGAGCCTCATATTAAGAGGTCTTAATCCTCATGGGGGACTTGAATCACCCTGATATCTGCTCGAGGGACAACACAGCAAGGCACAGGCAATTCAGGAGGTTCCTAGAAAGCATCAATGACAACTTCCTCACACCGATGACAGAGGAACCAATGAGCAGAGGTGATATGTTGGACCTACTTGTACTGCTTTAGAAGCTTTCAGAGTACGTGTGTGTGGGGGAAACACACACTGAAAACCCAGAAGTACACTTCCAGCATCCCAGGTGAGTTTCCATGCATAATGAATTGAAACATGCCTCCTTTGGGCCTAACTCTGTGCTCAGTGAGCCAAGCCATGAGTTATTTGTTGGTTCCAGTAGCTGAAAGACTGGTCTTTTCTGATGAAAGCATGCTGTAGGCTACTGAGGTTACTTCCATCCCTAAGGCACTCCTACCAGCCCTATTCATAGAGCAAACTAGCAAAGTGAGCATTCGGGAGATTTAGCCTCTAGGCAAAATGCTGATTCAGAATTATGTTAGCGGGCATAGAATATTTAATTTGAGGCTGTAAAACAAGATTTCAAAATGAAAATAAGAAGACTATCCTTGGTTTAGCACTGCAAATGCACAATGGCAATATAAATTTCATAGTTTAATTTTATTTTGCTTTGATGGACCTTTTTGTGAAATAGAACACACAAAAGTCTCTCTCTTTCAGTCAGGGCTCTATACTAATGGGTCCCCTATCAGTATTCATATTGTACCAAGCAGCAGTCTGTAAGGCAATGTCAGTCTTCTTTGAACGAAATAGAGATTTATTAAGAGTACCTGGTGAGTTCATCTAACGTCATAAAAATTGCATATTGATACTTAAATTTCTCCTACGGCATTGAATAGATTTAGATTTAATCACAGTTTGTTTCTGCTTGTTTGACCATTTCCCTCTTTCTCTCATTTAACTTACTATTACCATCAGAGGTCTGTTGTGGTACACAGGTTAATGTTTGCTTGTCTGGAAGGCAAGAAAAATGCAGTGCACTCTGCTGGGTCCACAGATTTGGGCACCAAATCCAGAATGTGAATCATACTGCGTTTTGTTGGGGAAAGGGGAACAACATCAGTTCCACTCCATAGCACACTGTTCTCTAGCATCCCCATAAAAAGGGAAAAGCTACTGAGAATAACCGTTCTGCAGACTACCTGAAATAAGACCCGCAAGGCAGAAAAGCCCTGAAAAGAGAAGCAGTTTACCTAATTTAAGTCACAACCATATTTAGCTATAAGAACTAGAACACTGGAGAGACTATTTTCCCATTTTGACACTGGCTACTAAATTCCCTGTCCATATGTCCATATTCAACTTCCTGACAGAATGTTTCATGCAATTTACAGCATACCCTAGACAGCATTTTCAAAACTGCTGTTGTCACTGCTACTTCCCACAAGCAATCAGTAGTACTTTTGATCCTCCAGTAGATAGAGCTTTCCCGAAAGGCAAAATCTAAGAGTTTATCATGCTCCTTTATTTAGAGAGGCAACTCTGATTCCTGCTGCCCCAGGAAATAGCGATGTAAGGTGGAAGCTGGCATGGAACACTTCTCTCCTTTCTTCGGCTTCTCAAGGTTAGTCAATGAATCAATGGAAAGATCAAAGGCTGCTCTATAGTGTGTTTGATGAAAGAAAAGAGAGACGAGGTGAAGCAGAACTTGCAATGGCAATGCACTGGCACACGGAAATAAAATTTGCATTTTCTTCTCCGTGCCTTTCTCTGTCTCATCACCGCAGTCTCCATAAACATAAGGACAGCAAAGATAGTTTAGCCTTTTCCAATCTGATTTGAACAAAAGGAAGAGAAAACAGAGATGCATTCAGTTTCAAACAGTGAAAAAAAGTGATTTTGCTAACCACACAGGCACGAAAGGCCACTATAATAATAAAAACTGCTTTGGATTTTTCTTTGGAACAGCTGCAAGGCAGTTATTTAAATATATTCATTTACTTCTAGTATTTGGCTGGTAAAATCTACTGCTGGCAAAAGCAAAGAGGGAGAGAATGATGGATTTTTCTTGTTTTCTTTTTTTAAAAAAATATTTTTGGACAGTCTTGGAAGCCCTAGTTCATTAAGCAAGTAGGGCTCAAAACATTTCTTCTTCAAAGCTTTTACAGCAGAATTCATCTTCTGCTATTCACAAAGCCAGAGAGAAGATAATAATCACTCCACAGAGTAAATTACTTTTAAACATCACTTGTTCTATTTCCTCTTTGCAAGCAATAAGGTCCTCAGAGAATGCTAAATGCTTCCTACAGAATTCTCTAACTTTCCATTCACTGAATTATCAGACTAATCAGGTTTCTATGATAAATTTTTGTACATACAGAGGGGAGGTAGGAAGCCATTACATCTACCAACTTAAAAACTTAAGAAGTTTTATTACTTTGCTGTTTCTCTCTCTTTAGGATCAGAATGGCTTATCAACTTGAAATTACTATATTCAGCCTCAAAATAGTGCTCCATTGTCCAAAAATCAAAGCATATTCTGGAAATTTTTCTTTTAATTGACTTTGATGTGTTGGGAACACAGTGTCAGAACCACTTTCTATACCTTGTTTTCAGCCATGGATGGCCACTATCCTAGAACTTTATTTATCCTTCACATTTAAAAGTGGCCAAGATTCCTTAAATCATCATTCCTTATCTCTGGTAGCAAGATACTGAAGGGGGAAAGAAGGCTGGAGCAGAAAGTTGCAGAGAGGTCAGCAAGTAGAGAGGATATGAAGAGACTCTGCTATGGAAAATGTGTTACTTTTGGAGGCCATACAAAAGTACTAAAACGTGTTTCTGTGTTAACCTAGCAACAATAATTTTTTAAAAAATGATAATAATAATTTCATACCTGGTATCAAGAAGCAATTTCCAAAAACTTAGCTAAATTTCCAAAATGTGAGTCTTTTTTCACCTGTCTCAGAAAACAAATCTGAGACAGACACCACTTACAATTAAATTAGTATGAATTTTTCTCACTGTGGTGCCACCACAAACATTTATAGGATTCAAAGCTAAGTATAAACCTATTAAAGTGGGCTTCTGATTGCAAAAAATCCTGTTGAAGTCTCCAAGATTATCCCCAGCAATAAATAAGAGTCTGTGCTTGTTTGTGTAGTTAAAGGACTGATGACAGAGAAATAGTTATTACTGTGATGTACACACACACATGCACATATATACATACATATATAAATATATATACATATGCACATAAGTATATATTTATACATATTTTTAAAAAGCTATTTTTTTTCTAAGACTAAATTCACTGAATGTGAAGGAAACAAACTATCCTGGCAAAGTATTGCTTAAAGGAAAGCAGCAAAGTACTTTTTTGTAAATGAGATGCCATCTAGCTCATCCAGAAGGTATGCAAGGCTACTTCCAAGTTAAAAAAAAAAAAAAAAATCCTTCTTAAACATTAGTCTCTAAATGTCTTCTGCAGAACACAGTGGTATCTGTTCAGTTTTAAAGAGCAAGATAATGTGCTCCAGAGAAAGGTGTATTTTAATCAATATAATCTTCAAAACTATATTCAAAAGTCATTTTAATATGAACACAAACGTTAAAGGGAATCCCATGCACTCTCTGTCTGAAAACTACTTTACTTCAGTAAGCTTTCATTTAATGGTTCAGCTCTATGTGGTTTCTTCATTACATCTTTGCCTGCTAAAAAGCCATTCCTTACTCCCAAACAATATATACATGGCACTAAGCCAACAGTGTGGAGCCATGAACTGTTTTACAGAAGATTAAACCTTATATCAGCCTTCAGATCCATGATGGCTTACTGAAATTGACCGCAATTCATTCACGAACATTAGGCTGCCTGCGCGGAAATCATCTGTCAAACCAGAGCCTATTTTTACAACATGAGGTACAGAGAACAATATTTTGCAATCTTAATCTCACACTGGGAGATTAAAAAACTCTTGCATTTTTTTCCTGTTGCCATTTCTCTTCTCCTCCGAAGTCAAATCTCATTCAAGTACTAACAAGCCTTGTTTTATGTCAGTGACTGGCATCTTTTATTTGTTTCTAATCTTTGGTCTAGTTATGCAAGTCCACTGCAGTATTTAATTCAGCAGAAACTTTCTGCAAACACAGGAAGCATGCATTTATTTACTTATAAGTACAACAAAATTTGAAGACCATTTTATCCTTTTCAAGTCACAGTTTTTTTCCTACTCATATTTGCATCACAATTTAATTTATTTTCCCTTCAAGAGAGTGCTCACTCTGCACAGCAATGCTGAAATAGATACGCAAATTTCTTACACATAAAGAAGGCTTTGAACAGATAACTCAGAGAGACAGTGGTGCAAGTGTGATTTTGGAGCAGACAGGAGGTGCCTTAGAGGAGCCTTACTCCAGGAAGGAGTTCAGCAACAGCCACACACGTCAGGGGACACATGCATGTAAGGTTAGCTTCCTATCTGTAATTCTGTTTTGTTACAAAAACAGAAAATACTTCTCTGACCCTCATAAAGATTGATACTTGAAAAGCAAAAATAATAGATTTAAAATATACTGGTTATTCATTTGAAACACAGCAGGAAAAGAAGCACAAAGAAGTTGTGAACTGACTTCCCATTTAACTCATTTCACATTTTACACTGCTTCCACCCACTCTGGGTGAGGCCTTAGGGTCTGGGGATCGTGCCGTTTTCTGTGAAATGATGCACTTTTCAGTTCTTGTTAGTAAAAGCTCTAGCCTTCCTGAGCCAAAGGAGCTTCACCAAACAAAAATGCAAAATAAACATTAGATCTCCATTTTTTCTATTAGTACTATCTTTAATTAACTGCAATGCCCTCTTCAGGAAAACACATATCCTTAAAATTAACTTGGGTCATAATGAATTCAAAGATACTTTGAAAATGCTTTTTTGAGATGAAAAAAATGATTGCTATTAACATCTTTTTTTTGTTTGTGATATTTACTGCATCAGAAAACACAAGTACATGGAGGTGAAAAAATCACCTAGGTATTTATATATACTAAGTCTGAAATGGACGATTTGATTCATGAAACAAGATTAGTGTGTTAGTAATTGTAAGCATATTATTAACTTTATTGCCATGTTTGGCTTAAATCCTTAGCTTTTTTGGTCGGAACACTAAACCTGAAATTCCTTGTGACAGTATTCCAACTGAACATGACCTTCTTCTATTTTGCATACATTGTTCCCAGTAAACTCAAACCATACTTCAGGGATTACCTACATGGAAACAACGAAGATGGTAATTTGCCATATATTTCCTTTCGTTCAAATACAAACGGCTGTTTAACTCAGCAATGTCATATCTCAAAGCATTACAACATTCTTGCTGAACGCTAAACATCTTTGATACAAGGTTTTAGGAAAAATCCCCTTGATGATTCAAAAGTGAGAAAGGAGAAAAGCTAAGAATCAACTGGAACAGGGAAAAAAAAGAGGGGGTTCAGTCAGTTGACTATCACAGAGTTTCATGTTGATCTACTCACCTCAATCACCTCTGGTTGCGACATCATGGAGGATAGCACCAAATCAGTGGGGACATCCATGGTATCTCAAAATGCCCCAGCTGTCTGTGGCACCCCTCCTCTGCAGCTGCAAAGCCGTGGTAGGAGTAAGGAGATGCTTGCTCAGATCCTAGTCATGCTGGCATTTGTTCCTAGTACGAAAGGAAAAAAGCTGTTGAGAATAACAAGAGAACTGTGTATGCAGCCAACACCCAAGCCCCTCTGCTGTCGCAGAACCAGCCTCTGCGTTTGCACAACCAATTTGCTTGCATGGCCATCCACAGCAGACTCCCAGGAGAAGTTTCAAAGGGTGCCTCTGAGCTTGGTGCAGAGCTACCAAAAAAGAATACCACCCAGCCACATGGGCTAGAATTCACAGAGGCAGAATACAGTAAAACAGCTAATACACAAATTCACAAGGAAAGACAATCACTTGTAGAGAGCTAGAACTGTGTTAATACTTTTTTCCACAAAAATATTTTTTCCACTCTGCAGAGGAGCACTCATGAAACTACTTGTTGGAAGTTAGAATACATTTATTTCTTCACTAGCTATTGTTTTACATTTCATTTATCATATTATCTTTCTTCTGTGTTAATAAAAATAATTTAAATATTATGACAGATTTTTCTCATCCTGAGAGTATTTTACTCATACTTATTATTTTGCCAGAAATACACTGTAGGTGACTATACTGAATTGCTCAGTAAAGTCAGTTCAGAAGATCCACAGCAATGACGCCTTTTCCATTTCCATTATGCTTGTTAAGGTCAGATCAGCTTCAGCAGCTATTTCTGCTCTCGTGCAAAGAAAACTAAACAAAACAGACAAAAAACAATAAATGACTGAAAATTAAGCCTGCTTCAAAATTCCAAACTAGTTACTGCAGTTATTAATTTCTTTAACCAGCCAGTAGGACAGACATATACAATATAACCCACATATTAGCCACTACAGAAAAGATTTTGAAGAGACATCTACTGCTCACTGTATCTACCACTTCCTATTCTGTAAGTCACAGCGGAAAATCACTGTTAAAGTGTATCTGACAGATACACCAAAAATGACCCCAAACCTAACCGGTATTTTTCAGACCGAGGCCACGGTATAATCACACAGACAGTACTAGTAACTTTCCTTTAACTAAATTAATTTTTTAGTTAATTTTTCAAAGCCAACATTTACTTAGCAAGCCAAGAAAGAACAGATAAGTAATGCAGAAAAGTTGCACTCCACATGCTTTCTGAGTCAGTTATGTATTTTTGTTGTTAAACTCGGTCTTTGCATGCCACTGAGGAAATTATTCCCCTTCTTAAAAAGCATCATAAAATGCCTGCTTCACATTTCAGCACATCCCAGCATGCCTTACGTCACATGTAGCTGACTGTCTCATCTTCCAAGCTCTAGGATCACTTTTTCCATCTTTATACAGCTTTCCAGTGACCCTTATTCTTTCCTACTCATCTCTTGCTAGTAGCCTTTCATTTTTTCCATTTCTTGCTCCAAATTTATACTACTATACTCAAGGAGAGGAAAGAAAATGGAGATTTAGCCCTCCTCCAAAAATAACCTTCATTGGAAACCAAATATCCAAGCCACAGATCCTTCGAGCTTCCTTTTTCCTTTTCAAAACAGAATTTTGTCTGTTTTCTAAAATTCATGAACTTTTCTACTGTGCATGACAGATGTAGAAAACAGATTCACACACTGTCAGCATGAAACTTATTTATGTGCTTCTGTTCTTCTCAAAACACACTTAAGAGCGATGTCGCTGCACCTCCCTTACAGTATCTCACTATTAGTTTCAAAATTATCCTCCTCTCTTTACTTCCAAAATGCCACTGCTCTTGAATAAAGAAGGAAGGGAAATGTTTATAAATGAAATACACACTTCAGGGAGAACAGAGATTCTCTCAGAATCCTATTTACCAGATAAAAATGATTATTTTCCATCCTTTTTATATTTCAGAGCACCACACAGCAGAAAAGAGAAAATGCAAAAAAATCCTGAATCTGTTCAGCCTTTAGCCTAGTTCTGTTTCTCCAGTTAGTTCTGAGAAGGACAAAAGGCTGAACCCACAAAATGCAAGCAGCAGTCTAACACAGAGGAGAGAACAAATATCTCCGTAGTCACTTTTTGCCATCTCTCCAAGAATCTGAAAACATACGATTAATAATAAAAAAAAAAAAATCTAGGCATATAATCATTACATATTTCCCATTATGCATCTACCTGAATTTTCATTGCTTGTAATATTACACTGATCACTCATTTTGGCGAGGAAAAGAAAGACTCTTTGGAATTTACCTTGCAAGGCAAAGGATGCCTCCAGTTAGCCTCCCCCCCCCCCCCGCAACACACACACCCCAGTCTGCAGCAGTCAAAAACTGCTCTCACCTTTGATATTTTCAATGTCATATACGTTATTAGACTCCACTAATCAGTAAAGGAGGCAAATTTTGTACAAGATGGAGAACTTCACAGGAGGGGGTGGGCCTATGCAAAGTCATGAAGTAAACTCTGAGCAAAAATGGAAGTTCAGTACAAGGAGGGTCAGCTTGCGCCCCACCAGCGGGCTGGCGTTGTCCGAAGGCATTTCCTCTAACGCTGAGATACCCGGAGCCAGGATGGAAGAGGAACCAAAGTCTCCTGCCTCACCACCCCTAGGGTCAGCGCCACGGCTTGCAGCTCTGCAGTGTCAGGAGCAAGAGGGCACGGATGCCCAGCCTGAGGGCACAGGAACACAAACATCTAAACAGAAACCGCAAAATTGCTGGTCCCCAGTAGCTCATAACAGTGTCCTTCTTGCTCAATGTGCTTCATCCCAGTGCTCTGCTTTTTTCAGTCAGCTTACTGACTACAGTTTTTGGGAGTCATCTGAAAAGTCTACTGTGAGAGCTCCCCCTGCTTACGTGAAGGACTAGTCTGGTGACCAAAGCCTCCCATGAGAGAGGGACAATGTCACTGTAATCTAAGGAGAAAAAAAGGACTTTGCCGTCAGGACTTCTCTTGCTGTCAGGACTTCTCTTGTTGAAGACAACAAAACAAGGAAAACCTCAGGATATTTCAGGCTGAATTTGCAAACTCAAAAACCATTTGGTAGTTTCAAGCATCCAAACAGCACATATAGATGTGCACACATAGACATTCAGGATTCAGCACAACTTACTGGCATGTAATGGAGTGTATAAGTTTACATGAAAATCCCCAATGAAACTGAAGTACAATCCCAAGAACTCCCTGTAAAACTGCAGGGAATTGGATATGAAACATAATGCCAGATCAGATTTTAATGAAAGTTGCTCCACAGAATACTTTTGTCATCTCCCAGACTTGCCTCTCTGGTTCAGTAAAGGAGAAGCGATCTAGCCAGCGCTGGCGCAGTTTTGTCACACAGCTGTGCTGAAGTAACAGCCTGGCTCCCCAAAGGCAGAGCTGTCACTTCTCCCATCTCATCCCCACACTCCCCATGTTCTTTCTGCTTACTAGGACAGACCCTGGGACTACATTTACTGATTTGACTGATAGATTGATGTTCTGCCATTTTAGTGGCAGACTGTGCCTGTTTTATGATCAAGTTCCCGTCTGAGCCAGAATATGCTGAGGAAGGAAGGAAGGAAGGAAGGAAGGAGACCCTCCTTCCCTTTAGGCATGTTCATCTGGTAATTCAGCTCAGATGTATCCTTCCTAAAGGATCTTGCTGGCTAAATTGTCAAAATTAATAAGTAAAGCTTTAATAAATAAAGCTTTATCAAAGCAGCATGCATGCAGAAGTCCCCAATGAAGCACAGAGATCACATGTAAGTTGGTCAAAGCTACTATTGTGTGCATCCACAACATAAATTATACACCAAATAGCATCTTCCCTTTTTTTCTCATAATTTTTACCCTAAGAAGAAACCAGGTAATTTCCCACATCCCAGAAGCCGGCTTCAGTAGTGTACCTGGGCTTCCAGTGAAGCTGCCCTCTGGGACCTCAGTGCTGTAAGCCTCCTCTTCCATCCCCTGTTAACACTTCTAGGCTACCAAGCCAAATCCACGTTATTTTGAATCACCTCTTGATGTGACGGTAGCTAAAATTTCAGGATTAAGACTCTGTGCACATGAGAAACTAGTGCAGCTGAAGCCCATGCATGCACAGGAGTGCTCAAAAAGGGACTAGTCGTGGGGGAAGTGAAGGCGGGTGCTGCTGTTGCTTTTATACGATGTCAGACCTACTTGACCTCCTGAGAAAAAACGAGGTTATGAAAACGTTCTGCCAACAAGTTAGGCTCCTAAAAGCATTCCAGCTAAAAATTAGTTGAACTGAACAAAAGAGGCTCCTCCTTTCCACCCCTGACAACAGCAAAACACATACTGGATTGAGCTTTCCCAACAGTGCAAAAAGAGGCTAACTCCATTCAAGCAAACAAAGGTAGCCTCTAACTTTATACTCGTGTGAATTCAGGGTACAGGCCCATGTTTTTCAAGAACAACAAATAAAGGGAACAGGATCTTCAAATAGACTTCACTAAAGGGCATTAAGACCGCAAATGTAATCTCTATTAAAAAGGAAGTCTGAAATACGAAAGTATAGGAGTGGCTTCTTAGTAATAAGATTCTGTCGGCTTGCTGCAGTATGAAGTATTGAAAAAAATGCCCAAACAGTGGAAATAGATTCTTGTACACCATTCATGAAAATCAAAAGTGCAAGCACTGCCCATGAATATCACTCTACTTACTCTTCTCTTGATAGATGTTGCTGCCTGCACTGTAAGCATATCTAGAGAACTTTAAGTTGGGAAAAGAAGTCAGATCTGTATTTAAAATTAGTAAAGCGAAGATTACAGAATTTCTTCTTCTTTATGAAGGTGACTCATCTTTAACAAATGATGTCTCGCCGTAAAACAAAACATTCAGAAAGTCATTATTGTAATACAGTTGTTCTTTAATTGAGAAAAATCAGCTGACACTTGACACAGCATGCATACCTAACAAACAGAACACACATGCGTTTCTACCAAACAAAACACACAGCTCATCAAACATTTTATGATTAACCATCATAATTTCTGGATCAGCTGTCTCAGACCACAGAAAAGAGGAACAGTGTTGTTTTGTCATTTCTTCAAGTAGTTAGAAGAAATGCAAACATGCCTTCCAGAAATATCATCTTGAAAGAACTATTCTAAAACTTCCATTATGATGACAAAACTACACTTCCACTCTTTTTCCTGTATAGAATGCAGATATATGTGATTTAGGAGTGATAGAGTGATATAAACCAATTCTGCATCACTGTGTATCTCATCCAAGCCCACAAATGTAGGTGCCACATTCTCCACTAGAATGACGTGCTGGGACTGAAAGATCAACCGGGTTTCCAAAACTCTTGGCTGTTTCCTGCAACAAAAAATATCCATATTCCTGCATGGTTGCCATCCTTCAGCTTTGTTTTCCTGTACTCCCCTCAGACTATCTTTTGGTACTACACCTTGACTTCCTATAATTCAATCTCTGGATCAGGTAACTCAGAAGGTGTAGATTTGATATGCTCTTGAGGTTGTTATACCTGGTTCAGCTAAATGAGATTACCTTCCTTCCCCACCAGCAATGAATAAAAATCTAACTTATAAGAACAAAGAGGACATAGCTTTAATTGATGCCAGATGAATAAAACCCTTAAGCCTGCCAGGAAAAAAAAAAGCAAACAAATCAGAAAACCCTGCAAAACCCCCAGCTTGAACAATACACAAAAAGGCAAGAAAAATAATAATAAGAAAAAGATCTATAGAGAAGTTTTACTTCCAGATCTTACTTCATAGTTATCCTGGATTTTTTGTAGCATCTTGAGTCTTACTGACCAAAAATAATCATTTGGCTATGTGCCTCTGGCTGCCTCCTTCACCAAACAATCACTGCTTATAAGCACTGCTTTGCTCAACACAAATAAAGCATGGCCCTGCCTACAGGATAAAATACTAAGCAGATTCCAGGTAAGAGCAATATTAAAGCTCAGCCCCAACCTGGCTGTTTCCTTTTTTCCTCTTTATATATCAGTGATGTACGAGACAGTGTTATAGCCCAGCAAAGGCAGTATATATCCCAGTATTTATCCTTCGACAGATGTCCATGCGAGTGTGGAATTTTACAGCCGTCACAAGGGAAATGCCAAAAGAGCAGGTGATTTGTCTAGGACTACAAAAGCTAAGCTCCACTGTTAGGTTCCACTGACATGCTGTAAAATTCAAGTTATCAGTTCTTCCACTGACCTTTCTGCAGTGTCGTCGATCACTTGACCTATGTAACACTTGATTTCTTCATCTGTAAAGTTATCATGATACTATTGCCCACTCCACAAGCAACATCTGGTGGTTTCCACTGAGATGCTTCATATACTGTCTCATCTAAGACTGATTGGTCTGGCATAAGAGGCACATGCACAGGATATAGGTAATGCTACTCTTCGCATTCTGCAGCATTTTCTTATCTGAAATTATGTTCCACAACTTTATTCTATGTTCTTCAGCCAAAGAGTTATGGTTTTATGTAGCTACATGAAAAATATTTTCATTGCTCTCTTTAACCTACAAAAGGCTCACTATTTCTATAACTTCTATAGATGGGATCCCTTAGCGGTAACACAAGATGAATGGCAGCTAAGGCCACAATTTAAAAAATAGATAAATGGATAAAAGGATAAATGGATAAAAGGGATAAAAGGATTCTACACTATAAGCAGTTACCTGCCACAGATTCCTGGTAGTTGTTTCTCTTCTCCTTAATAACCTCTCTTGGTTTATACAAGAACACTTATGAGTACACTTTCTAGCACATAAGGAAATAAATGTGAAAGGTGGAAAAATGGTTTAAATTCATGCTGCTAAAAAAAACCAATAATAATATGTTAATATTTCCTTTATTATAGTGGCTACTAGGAACTATTGCAGAAATTTTGATCTTCTTGTAAGTTACAGAACACTAGAGCTTCTTCCTAGCAGAAACATACTACCTCCTTTGATTCTTTCTATTATTTTAGATAAAGCCTTCACCATCTCTAATATATGCCACTTTGGCAGCTGTACAGATTTACTTAAGCAAATGAAATTTTTTGGCTTAAGACTACTCTGAGCAATTTGTCAGCAATCTTTTAAAAGAGGAACACTGAAACTTCCTTTGAAACATATTTAAAGTGATAAAAAAAAATCTAGATATCCCAGGATATGCCAATATGATTTCATAAGTGCGCACAGGTACCACTAACTGTGAAATGATAGTCTCAGCAGACTGGCACACAGCAGCAAATCATACCATGGAAATGCAGATAAGAAGTTCCCAGTCTCCACAAAACTCTTGTAATTTGATCCAAAGGCTAATGTTAGTATTACTTTTCGGTAACAGCTTCAAATAGATCTCTGCACAAGCATAGCACTTCATTTCTTCACATTCTTTTTCATTCACCACTGCTTAAAAGGGAGAAGCCATGTTGCAAGTCACTGTCCTTTCACCTCAGGACTCTCCTCTTCCTTTCTCATACAGTGTATCTTGATTAGCGTTTTAGGAAATACCTCGTTTTATATCAGAGACCAGCTTGCTGAACCTTGAAGGAATTCAGTACAGGCCACAATACAACAAATACACTTGCAGATAGAGCTTCATAAGACACGTGAAACTTTACCAAATGACTCACCAAAGCATATTGACTTAAGCTAAATTGATTTAAGTGATCATCCTGTCTACAGTGTATATTTACCTCCAACTTCTGCCCTCTTTTTCTGTTCCAGGATGTGTTTTGTCTGCAAACGTAGATAACCTCCTGCACCCTCTGTCTACTTGCTCAGGATTACAATGAGTTAATAGCTGTGTTTCTGTATCAGGCAAAAGGTGCAGGGAGAAAAAGAAATAAAGAAAAGAAAAGAAAAAAAAAGAGGATATTTCCACAAAAAATGATATGGTCCATTGTTGTACTACTGCTTTACAGGTTTTCTGAACAACAGCAACCAGTTTCCTGCTCTTTTTTTCCACACAAAGAGATTCTTTTCCTACTGTTTCCTCTTCAAGTTTCTATATCTCAGAGAAGGGACCTTCTCTTCCCTCAGCAGGTGTGTCAATGTAGTTTGAGAAGTATCATAAAATTAATTATTCCTTTCAGACTTTGTTGGCTGTGCACACTTGAATGCTTGCATTTTACTCTACAACACTCTACAACTCTGCAGCTTTGTTTGACTCTGCCATCTGCCATACTTCTAAAGAAAGCAGGATAAAGGTGTCTTTGCATCCACCGTCTATTACTACAGCAATGAATATAGAAATAAATTTAGTAAGAGTACTAAATAATCAATTGAATAGCACGAATCTGAAATTACATTGACAGAGTAAGAAAAAAATGCCATTAAGAGCATGGGAGAGAACAATCTATATCTGATGCCACAGAAAATAATATGAGCGTTGACTGTGTATAGACATCCTTGCAAAAGAAAGGGAACGTAACTATTCAGTGTTGCTTTACCAACAAATAGCACAAGTTACACCCTTCATTACAGCCTATGCAACACTAGTCTCTGTTGTCTTAAGGAAGAAGTTGTATAAAACGTGCCTCCACCTAAACCCTTCCTATCTTTCACTGCTAGTCACTGGACAGATTGCTTCGAAAGCAACAGAGCTTTAATGCTCTTGGCTGTGCCCATGAAGTGTTTCCAAATGAATAAATCACTACAAAAATGGATTTGCGAAGTTTTATGGGATTGCTGGAAGGCAGGCGTAGTGCAAGCTGACAGAGGAGCGCCCAGTGCTCCACTGCTCTGTGCTGATAACTGGGACACAAACAGAAGACTCCAGGATACCCAGAGGATTCAAAGCACAGAACAGCACATTCACTGTATTCACACCATTCCTTCTTTCCTGTAGTGACTAGACAATCATACACTTGGAAATAGCTTCTGCTGGTAAACTCATACATTTTAAGTCCAATTTCACTGTCCAGAAAAACAGATTTTCTTGAAATTCCATAACATACTGAACAGACATGATGATGGGAAATCTCTCTCTTGCAAATATTGCAGAAAATACTCAATTAAACATGCTTGATTGCCTCGGCCCTTTCCCAGTGGCAAAGAGTTTGTATTACAAAAAATACAACCAGCTCTCAGGAACTGCCCAATAATCTCTTTCAGTCTCAGAAGAAAGATCAATGACAAACAGAAGCAGTAAAGAGACTGATTTACTCTCTCACTTCTGCAGAAGTAATCAAGATCCTTAAGGGAAATGAGATGAAGCTTTCCATGCTATCACGCTATCACATCAAGCAAGAGGAAAAAATTATTTTTCAGATGAAAGATAGGCAGTAACTACACAGACTAAAAGATGCTAATGTAAATAATACTCCACCCCCAAAACACAGAACACACATTTGCCCAAACTGCAGCTGGAAATCAGTCCACATTCAGAGACATTTTTCCACCAAATCCCTGTCCCTGTGGATGAATGAACTAGTCGTTTCTTAGCAGTAATCAATGGTTAATTCATTTTGTCATTAAAATCTAGTTCTTTGAAGATATTAATTAAAAGATCAGATTTTGCTTATGAAAATGCAAGTTGACTGAGTTAATCTAACAATGTCAATTTCTAATGAGATGATTTCTGCTTGCAGAATTTCCATGTTGGTGAAATAATGCATTTTTTGAGCAAAAACATTTCCATAGTTATTATTTTAAAAAGGATATGTTTTCCACCTGACACAGCAGACATTAACAAAAACGGCTAAACAAAATCGCTGTAAGACTTAGAAGGGAGGGAGGGAAAAATGCAACAAGAAGAATTCATATTTTAAATGCCTCGCTATCATCAACAAATGACTTGTTCGTAATAAATAAACTGACAACTACAATGGAGCACTAAACTGGATGGCCCCCCCCCAAAAAAAAATAGAAGAAGAATCTGTTGGTTTTAATTGCTCTTTCCTGTCCTCACTGTTTGGATACACAGGAAGTGGATGAGATTTTTCTAATACTCCACCCAAAAAGTTTGGTGCAATTTCCCAAAGCAAGAAGCTGCAACAGCACTACCACAGTTGCATTCACATACTGTCCAGTGCAATGCTGAAGATTTCCAAGCATGTGCAAAAGGGATCACAGCAACTTAGGCTAACACAGCTGAGGAACTGAGAGACACCAGGACAACAGTCTCATGAAAGATCCATGGGCAACAGTTTCTGGTATTCACCATTCAGTTCCTGGGGCTACTGATGTGTTCCACAAAAACTCTTGGAAAACCAGACTAGGAGACCGCGAATATGCTCTGGATTAGATCACAACAGTGGAGATCATTTCTTCTGGCGGTTTAAAGACATTCCTTCTTTTATCCCACCAAATCATCTGTTTTCTGGCTTTTTCAGTCTTTTACAGTATAAGTGCTTGTGACATCAACAACCAAAAAAAGCAGAAGGACAAACACTTCTGCAAGCATAGATCTAACCCAACCACTGAGCATGTCAAAGCAGATACTGTCTTCACTGTTGGTGCTCCAAGTTCAGACTGAAAAAGTTCTGTACAATCTTCTTGGTAGTGATTCAATGTAACCAAGAGACACTATAGAATCAGGGATTTTATTGTTGCTTTCTGTTGTCTCATCTAAATAATACATCTGATTCTGTGTTTGTATGATGACTGCTTTGATTGCATTTTGTCAGCCAAACCATGCATTCTGCATAATAATATACATGATCAGATCTTAGCATCACAAGAACAGCCAACAGCATGTTTAGCTGTGCATCACCTTAAGGACTGTTTTTTGGGGAACTGCAACTCTGGCCACAGTATTTAGCTTTTACTTAAACCAAACCAAATAAAATATAAAGAACACCATGAGAACGTTAACTTCAACTTGTGTAGCCATCTGAAAAGCATCTGCAAAAGAATTCCGCTAATATTGTGTTTTACTGCTTACAAAGAGGTTTACTCTTTACAAAATTTAGTATGTTAATAAGAATGACCTTCCCTTTTAAAGTCAAAGTTTAACAGTAGAAAGGCCTCCGATTTAGATTCTAAGATGAAATTCAAGAATAAAAGAGCTAATGTAATGAGATAAAAAAAAAAAAGTCCAAGAGAATATCATAAAGCGAAAAAAATTGAAATCATCTCTCCTACAATGTTCTTTGCCTCCACCCAGTCACACTTGTGCACCTCAAAATTTTAAAAAGGTGCTCCAGAGAATTTTGCAACTTCCTTCAGCTAGACAAGATTAACAGTTTCCACTGCCTCAGTCTTTCACTTTTAAAGGCCTAGTACAGATGTTAACTTTGCTTACACAGGGGGGAAAAAGAGGAGTAAGTTTTCTGTACTAATCTGAGTCTGAAAAAAAAAATATTTCAACACTAACATTTTTAGATTGGAAAGGATCATTAACATACTAGCAAAAATGCAAAGGTATATCAGACCCAAAAAGCAAAAATATTCAGATGAAATTAAAACAAATAATTTGACAAAGCAGAAATGCATTTCAGGAAAAGATGAGAACACTCTTCTCTCTGCTGTCCCATACGCAGATGCTATTTGTGCAGAATTTACTTTTTGCACCATTATTTTTTTCTTTTTTCTGTGTCTCATAACTGTCTTTTTCTCACTGCAAAAGAAGCGCTCTCTAGTAGTCCTCTTTTTGCAGATTTTAAAAATTATCCTCACATTCTATTTATCACAACTCAGTAATCAACAAATGGTGTCTAATCCATTTCGTTTGCATTCACAGCTCAGCCTGTGCTTAAAAAAAAAATGACATCAGTCAAACCTTTTTGAATAGGAGCTCTGTGGTTAATCAGGGAAAGATCATTGTTCTTGCCTCAGTGATTAATACTGAGAGTACTGCAAGACTGCTTCTAAATCTTCTCATTCAGAGAAGAGTTCAATAGTGAATGTAAAGAAATTTATCAAGTGGAGCCCCCTTACTCAAGCTAAATAGCCCAAGAACTGTGCAGAGACAATATGATCTGAAACTGTCCTTTTCTTACCGCTGTAAGAAGACTTAATATGACTATCTGTCACCTTATTCATTGACTCCACATTCACTCATTTACAACAAGGAAAGAACCATGCAGTGCCACTCCCTCGAAGAAATCACCTACTCACACAGAGTACTCACACGTGGTCAGGAGAGACCCTCTCACAAGGGTAAGAATATAACATCTGCCCAACCAAAAAAAGTGGAAGATCAATCCAGATATGTTAAAAAAAAATCCACTATCCAGAGTTTTGTAAAGCAAGGATTTCAATAGAAACCACACTATCCTGAAGCATTTACAGGAAACTGTTTTCCAAGTGCCACTGGTTTACCTGTCACTACGTCTCATACCCTTTTTGAAGATGGCAGAGGCAGGCTGACCGCAGTTAAGCACTGGGTTCCACCAAAAGGAAGACAGTTCATTTACTTTCAAATAAGCTATGCATTTCTAACTTTCTCCTTTACCTACTCTGAAGTTATTTTACCAGTTTGGCATACCAAAAAGGATCTCCAAGTGTCTTTCTGTGACCACTGTGAAAGGCTCTTTGGTGAGTTGATTATTCCTAAAGTTGCAAGCTATTCTTTCTTTCTGGAACTGTTTTTGTTTGGGTTTTTCTGTCTGATTTGGCAAAACGAGAGTCTGATTCTGTGCCTATGAAGTTCAAAGGCATTTGCTGATGACCTCAATGGCAGGCCAGGAAGGCAACAGGCCTCCCACTTCCCTAAGCATTTGCTCCAGATTCAACCTTGCTCCCTGCTGAAACCAAGGAGGAGCCCTGACTCCTCCTTGCAATATGTCTCCATACAGTCTGCTGTGACTGGCTATTTATGGCAAAAGCTATTCAAAGAGATGGCAGGTGGAGAAGTCATTACAGTGCTAATGGAAGCAAAATGGATTTTCATTTGGCCCATTATGACACTTCTTTACAGATCAATGGAAATGACCAAGAACATCTTGAAGGGAAAAACACAAACATGTGCCCTCCTCTGTGTTAGTGCCAGCAAAAAAGTTAACTTAAAAGATCTTTTCTATGATATAAACATAAACATCCCATTATGAAGACAGGAAACTAAACAATGCTACATCTGATCAAAGAAAAGATTTTTCTTAGTCTTTCTAGTTTTTTGTGTCTAAAACAATTAATGCTTTTCCCTCAGGGCATTCAAGAAGATTTGTATCCTCACTACTCTGACTTCTGCCATTATAAGCAAACACCACATTTTTACTCATATACAGACATTTTTACATTTTGAAAGTACAAACCTTCAGTATTTGGCTTAATAACATGGATATCATAAATGCACTTTCCCTAAATCATAACAATTACTGCACAAACCTCTCATCTTCTGCATGTGAATCCACAAGGCAGGCAGTAGCAAAGTTGCTCTGCATACAGTTTAGACTAACTCCAAAAATCAAAACAGATACATTATTTTCTATTCAAACTTGGTCATTTTTGCTAAGAGTGCTACCACCCTGTTTGTCCACAAGTGTATGAGGCTCCTTTCCACCAGCTAATGCTGAATATAGAACACATTTTTTCTCTCTTCTATACTTCGATGAAAGTGATAGAAAGTGTTACTACCACTAGATGAAACTTTCATTTAGTTTGTTTATGTGTCCCCTTCAAGAACTCTTTTTGTAATTTCTCTGATCTGAGGCAGTTTGCACCATCCACAAATTCAGTTCTCTCACTTGCTGAACTTCCTTTCTTGATTATTTCTGTTCTAAAATGCAGGTGATCAAACCCAAAATATTGGCACAGGTATCTGCTCTCCTATCTGCCATGAGGAAACAATGGACTGGTTTACCTACTTCTTGGACAGCATATTCGTGCTTTTTTATTTTTTAATCCAAAGTGACACTTCATCTTTTTTCAAAACTTTCTTCTTCTCTGAAAAGCTTCTTCTGAGCATTATCATAGGAACCGCCAGAAGTTCAAAAAATTCTGCACAGCTTCCTCATTTTTCTCATTTTCTTCTCATTAAGCTGCCTAAAAGCCCAAAAGGTTGCCTTCCCATTATCATCCAGAACCTCTAGTCTTATTTCTATTGTTATCTATCAGTAAGTAGCTTCTCCTAATGACTTCCATTAATGCTTGCAAGTTAAAGACTGCTTGGAGAATAATCTCTGCTCTGCCACTCTGCCAGGCAGTAGTATCTCTGCCCAATAGTCACTAATCCCTAAAGTGGATCTGCCTTAATGAAAGAGATGGTGGCTGGTACCTACATGTTTCTTCAGCTATGTTAGGAGCTTCTTCTCTAGAAATGGTCCATTTGCCATAAGATAAAAAACAATAAACAAAACCCAACTGCTTTAAAGCACATGTACTAGCCATAGAAATTCTCAAGACAGCATCAACTGCAAGGAGCATTTGAAGCTGCAGCAGGTTAGAGCTCCATTGAGTTGTTTGAGTTAGTGAGTGCTGGAACAACTAGACATTTCTGAAAGTGATTTTTCAAACTCTTTCATGTACAAGCAACTTGAACTAGAAAAACTTGTATTTTTTTTAAATTCATACCATCATCTAATTTCACATGATCTCACAACTCTAAAATAAACTTAAAGAAGGAACCACCAGAAAATAAGAGCAAAATACAAGTAGACCAGGAAAACTAATGACAACCTGCCCTGGTTTGTGTAAACAAGTAACTATGTGGATGGTCCCTCACAGCATAACCACAAGGAAGCTGTGGTCATATGACAATGTTTTTCATAATCTGCCCTTCCATAGTAATGACTCCTAAAGTACCAAATGCCTCCAAAATAAGTGATTTCAAAACAACCTCTGAAAATGTTTTAAAATGGCTTATTTTACTGATAAACTTTAAATCTGAAGAATTTAACTAATAGGGGAAAAAAATTCAAAGTCACCATGGATAGCTCATTGCTTAAGAAGCATGACTAACTGTCAGCGGCATGACTGTTTTGTGTGTGCGTGTGTGTGTGTTTGTGTGTGCATGTTCATAAAGCTTCCCATTGCCAGCTTGATCTCAGTGAACACCTATGAAGTATTGCACATAAACACAGGCAACACCACAGCCACAAAAGAAAGCAAATAAGGTGAATGCTTCTGTCTTCTTCCGTAATAAAGAACAACAACAAAAAAAAACAAGGAGCTGCTCCTTGAAACTTTTCTGAACGTTCAGATCACAAGCTGAAATAGCTCTTTCACAACACAGATCCCACATCTGGGGCATGGCCTCACACAGATATTTGGAAGAATCTAACTCCTAAAGAGTTCTCACTACTAATTCACTTAACAGTCAATGTCATTAGAGCAAACAATAGTAGGCAAAGTCACTTTTATCAAGGTGTTAAATCACAATGCCGGATATCAGGATGTTTTTCTCCAGCTCTCTATCACTCCTCAGCAGGAAAAGCAGCATGAAGTGCTCATCACAACAACTTACAAACAGACTTTTAATATAAATTTCCAAAAAAAGAAAAAAGACACCCTCCTCCACCCCCGACAGTGACACAAATCAACATTTTCATGGATCAACAATAGAAGATCCACTTGTTAACTCAACCTGACACTACCCAAATTTTGCTAAGAACACAAAAAACCAGTATGCTGGCATTCTTCTGAAACAAGCTTGTACTTAAACATTCAAGATATATCCTTTCCACTAGACAAAAAACATCTGGATGATAACAGAATGTCACAATTCTCTAAACAGCTTTGAGGAGTGTCAGAGTCAAAGTAAATACTTCTCCCTGCCTCAGTCTTGAAAACAGCTGTTCAGCCTTCAGATAGAATGAACCACCACAACATACAATAATCTGGAAATGCTGAAGCCAAGGAAGTCCACAATTAAACACGCCAAACCCCAAACGGCAAATGTATCATCTTAATATAGATTTACATAGACCCTGACCAATGGTGTGCAAACAGGAATTTATCTGAAATAGAAACTTGCCAACCACTCTCCACCAAAAAAGTACATTAAAGGCTGTAAAGAACCAGCTTAGCATGGTTCAGGCCAGCACCAATACAGACACAGTAACTGTTTATCAACTTCTCAAAACAAACTAGAAATAACAGTCATGCTGCTTCAGAAATATTTTTGTAACATCTGTATCAATCCAGTTAACTGTTCATTGGGCAACTTCTAGAGTACTATATTTTGAGTAGTGAACCTGAATGAAGTCTGGCAAGAATTAAGAATTGACAATGAAGAAGAATTATCTTAATGACTGGGTTTAAATTCCCTATTCTCACATCACTGCTTTTTCCAAAGGCCCCAAACAAACTTATCTGATGGACAGCAGTGACCCAGAAATAAGATCTTACCTTTGATCTTGCCACAACAGAAGGACATCAAGCCCAGTAGCTCAAAACAACAAAAGTCCTGATGTTGACAAACGAAACACAATTACTTCTTGCCCACCATGTAAGTTGCTGGTGTACTCATGAAAGTACACCCAGACGAAAAAACGATCAGGGCTGGCTACTAAAATTAATTTCTTACTAGAGATCAAAAGGATTCATTGTTAAGAACTGGGAAAGAGAAGAGGATGAAGAAGTGACAATGATTTATCCCTCTCATTCACACTACTTCCCTCAGCGTCTACCGTACCCCAACCTGCAATCAGTTGCAGTTTTAAACAAACAACTTTAGAGATGATTGGGAAGTAATACACTTCCACGATACCCTGGGAGCAAAAATTGTCAGAAATATTTAGTGGAGAACTGGAGCAAGAGTATTCAGTTTTGGCCTCAGGTAGTTCATGATGATCATTCCATGAATTCAAGATTTATAAATGCTAATCTGTTCTGAACCATTCCCTGAACAGAGATCGGTGAAGGAAAAACCAAAATCTCATCAGCTTTCCCTCTGACTGCTTCCCCTCTCAGTTATCAAGTGAAGTTTAATACAACTTAAGACTACTGCATCTCTGGATAAAGGGGCAGACACAGAGGATTAGCATGCTATTTAACTAATTCGCTTTACGAATTGACTTGGATTAAGTCCAGGTTCCATTTAGTAGACAAGTTCTCAAGTGCACACAAGAGGTCACATGGATTAAGTAGGTTGTTGTAAATTCAGACCATACTTTAGTGATTACTTAACTTCTCTTACCAGGTTCTCACCATACAGACCATCCAATAGAAACAAGAAATACTTTAGTTAGAATAACTGGGAGATACTAAGAATTCAAAAGAAAAATCAAAAGCCTACAGGTAGAACTCCATTAGTGTAAAAACAAAACAAAAAATCTTTTAACATTTGTATATTGATAGAAATTATTCTGCATTTAATGCATCTTCCTGTGTAAGCATTGCCAGTTCTCTGTGTTTTACAGAGATAAACTCCTTTCACATGCCTTTTACAGAGCAAGAGAGAAGAAAAAACAATTTAAACACAGAAAAACACAACTGAATAGCAATTTTGATTATTATGATAAAAAAAAAACAGAATTATTTAGCAGTTAGCTTCAAACTCTCCCCTCAGAACTTGATGCATATTGGCACGGGTACAAACACTTAAACGCATACACACTTCAAAGCCTTGCTAAGACAGTTCTCAACAAAAGCATAAACCATAGAGCATTACTAGGGAACCACTAATACTCTTTTTTGTGTGTGTGTGATTATACAAACAAATGAGGAAGTCCATGGCATTCAGGCCACAAAAGGAGAGTGCACTGAAATCCACCCACAAACTGAAGTTTTTAGGCGTCCTACAATCACAACCCACCAACTGTTTCTATGATACCAAAGCTAAGGGCCCATGCAGAGATCCTCTGACCCCTGACAAAGCTCCACGGAGGAGAGTTGAGTCTAATTTACAGTCCCAGTCATTGCCGAGCGGCCTTTCCTTGGTTAGCCAAACATGCATCACAGTACGCTGGCTTAACTGACACCGTTTTGGAGAAAACCCGCACTGGCGAGCCAGTCGGGCTCTGCGCAAAGCGACTGCTGCAGAGCGCTGCAGCAGCCTGGCTTCCAGAAATGCTCCCAATGGGCTGAACAGGCAACACCGTCAGCCTGGAGATGGGAGGAAGTCTTTGAAGTTTCCCAGTACGGCCACTCTGACATCTCCCTCTGGTGGAGACGCAGCTTATTCCCGCAAGTCCCTTCTGCAGAGTCACAGGCGGGGGGAGAATTTAATCAAACCATAACCTGAACTGGCAGGAGGAGGCACCGGGCACAGGCAGACCTCTGGCATAAATTTGTGAGTTGGACGCAAGGCAGTTTCACATTTGAGCCTGCTACTGACTAGGAACTGTCACCTCATCCCAGCAGCTCAAAGAAAACATGGTATTTTATCCCACCGCCTTTCCATGTGTCTGCTGATGCTGAAGCAAGAGGGAGCAGGGTGTGTTTCAACACCAAAGCCTCTCCCATATTTTCGTGCCATTCTTCTGAAGTACAAAGCAATGACCTTTCCAGAACAATCATACTGGGAGTCCCTCTATATAATCTTCATGGAGTATTAAGAAGAATTTAGGCAAGAATAGAGGTGAAAAAGAGGTAACTAAGTCTCAGTGAGAACTTTGTGGATAAGAGCTGGAGAATTGGTTTCCATTCACAAGAAACTTCATGGAAGAGATACCGAGGACACAAGCATGCAGGACTGTGGCAGAAGCGGTTTACACACTAGTTTTATGGCACTTCTGTATTCTACACAATCATGCAAGTCCTTCTTGTCATCAGGTTGTCGTCAACCTGCACTTCTCTACCTGAATATTTTTCTTTAAACTAAATCTCTTATGCTTCTTTTGCTTTTGAAGGTTAAGAAATGCAAACAGGGAACAGAAACATATGGCACTTCTAGGAGAATCAGAAAACACTTCTATGTTTTTTCTATCAATTGTTTGCAAAAAAGCAACAGTTTATACAGACCAATTTTAAGCCTATTCACTAATTACTAGATTTGCTTTGATCACAGTAATATCCTGAAGTCTCAGTGAGCTTCCAGTCTCAGTTGCATGGGGCATTTGAAATAGGATGCCACAGTTGTTGTAACAAGAAGCTGAAAAACTAAGGTAGCAAAGAGTTTAGTTTGGAAAAGTTTTATGAAGATTTTTTTTTTTTTTTAATAAGGGGAAATGCACTGTTCTGAGATGAAAATTTTAGCAATTCCATCCAAATTTTAAGAAAGAACAAAATGAAACCAACACACTGCCTTTCACTTCATGGCAGCTCTCAAAGCCCTGCACAGAAACCATGCTCAGGGTAGGTCGGAGGCACCCTGGATAATGTCCGCAGTGCTGCTTCCTGTGCCTGCAAGTGGAAGCAGAGACCATTGATCTGAGTAAACATTTATAAAGATACATTTCAAGTGCAACAGTTGCATTTAAGATGTTATTCCTCAAACACTGGATATCTATCCAGAGATCAATTTTTGTGAAGTTAGTTACTCTGTCCTAGTCCATTACAACATCTGAGGAAAATGACTTGTGAACCCTAGTTTTATTGATAGAGCACAGACAGTGTTAGTGCATAGGTCTTGTGTCTTCAGAGTATAGCAATAAGCAGAGGATTTTTTCAAATGTTATTTTATCAGCATTCTGGACTTGATACATGATAAAAAGAGATGAACACCCCCCAAAAAATCCATCAGTCAAAATGAAGCCTCCATTCTTTTACAGAATTTAACAATGACTTTGGTGGCAAATGCCTACTTAAATTTGACTCCCATCCACAATTGGTCCTAGGTTTTATCATAGCACAAAAGACACTGTGCTCTTAGTACCTTAGTCCAATTCTTCTTAACAGGACAGGAATGCCCGAGGACATTCTTGGCATGGACCCAGAGAACTTGCAAGCTGTTCCACTGTATCAATAATTTACTGAAAACATGTGAATCAAGCTTTCCAGTAGATCTATATACACATTTGAAAAGATATCTTAGCAGTGCAAAAGTCACATTCAGAATGGTACTAATATGATATCTACTATGCAACATTCTCCATTGGGATTTACAGGCTATCAGTCTGATTTATTCTGGCCTATTGTATATTCCCCTAAGAATTTCCCCAAATCTTTAGTACTTCAATAGTTAGTGTTGTGTTTAAACCTGTCATGTTACTATAGTAATGCACTACAAAGTTTAATCCCATAAACCTAACCTTAGGCGTAGTAGCCAAAGTGTCCCTTCACATCCTATGTCACAGCTTCATTACCACATCAAAGCAACACCTTTCCATTCACTGCGGCTCATCTCAGGACTGTATATGACTTGTAAAACTACTGCCCGAAACTCTCTAGCAGACTACTGATAACATACCTGTCACAATATGCACAGAAATAGCAACCACTGTGCACAATTTACTTCCGCGAGCCATATTGTCAATAAAAGTGCACACAAAAGTCTGGATAGAAAAGCAAACACAAAAGCCAACCTTTGCTTCTACTTCACATTTGGATATAAGTAACTGTGGAAATAATTTGTGAAATAACACAGAAACTTTGAAGGTGTAAGGACCTGAGAAGGACCTTACATTAGGGATGCTCATTAATGGATTGGAAAAAACACAGCTGTGGCAATGAACAGACCCCATTAAGTAAGTCAGCAACAACCTGATGCAGATATGGGAGCTGGAAGAATGGTCGGTCTTAACCATGTGAAACACTGCCAGGGTCCCAGGACAAGGAAACTTTTCCTAGGGGAAAGATCACTTCTTCCTGGCACAGCTGTTCATTTGAGTGCTTTTAACCTGCACCCCTCTGTCTTGAGGTCTTCTGTCTTGAGCAAGTCAATCAGAGCATTAGCAGGCTTGGCTGACACAGAGGCTTGCAATATTACTTCTTTCCCACAAAGTTCAAGATATCCATGTGCTCAATATTTACAATGGGCCACATGTTGAAGTCTACCATAAAGACTGCACGTGTAATGACTCGGCTGCCAAGACCAGCCCTTTGGCCTTGCCCGCTACAACTTCCAATGGGAGGTCATTTCAGAAACAAGCAGCAAACAAACTTCAAATCTCTTCTATATTAGCACCCCACGTGACACCTGTAGGCTAGCTAGGGAATGGAGAGAAAAGGAGAAGGTACTTACAACACTTCAAACACTACATCTCCCAAATGTTGCGCCAGGTACCCTTGTTAAATAAAGGACAACATCTCAAGAGCTTCAGGACACAATGCAGCAGATTCAACATTCATTACAGCTCAGAATCAGATTCCACTACCAGCTATTACACATACAGCAAAATTTAGTGGCTACATCTAGACCTTTTACCGACTTTTCATTTTAACAAATGAAACCAACAGTGACTGAGATGGTAAGGTAGGAAACTGTTTCTCCCTGGAAGGTCAGTGGTCTTTCTCCTCTCGTATAAATGTTGATCAGAAGTATAAACACATAATAAATGGATGGGACCTGTAAAGTATTTTTTTGACTTTTCAGCTAACAGTATATACTTGCTGGGGTTCATGTTAAGCTCATTGCTATTAAATAATCATCCACCTATAAGAGGAAGACACAAACTTTACAATGTAGTAAACATTTAATACCTATCTTGCATTTTGTTATGGGATTGTAGCCTACTTTTTCATGGAAAGAAGGATACTGCTTTAAATGTATATATTTTTTCCATCCAGACTTAAAAAAAAATCATCCTCAAATGGCCAAATAACTTAGGAAAGTCTCTGCAAACTGCTCTCATAAATAATGTGCTGGCACCATTTTGTTCTTGACATACACTCCCTAAGAAGAGGGGGAGGAAGGAGGGAGAGGGGCTTACAATGAAAAACAGTATGCATTTCTTTTGCCAGACTTTTACCACTCTTAAAATCTCTAGCATTTTGTACAAAAAGATTTTGCCTTTGATGTCAATCCAGTTCTTTTTTTCTTGCTCCTGCTAGCACTACAATGTGCAATATATTTTCTAGCAGGCAAAGAGATTGGAATGCTATCTAGAGAGTGCCTGCGAAATACATCCTAGTCAGAGGGGCACTGCAACACTTAAATTCCTTAAGAAAACAGTTAATGGTTTGTAGGCCTCATATGGGTCTAGTAGAGAAAGTTAAACTTCATCATAAGTGATTATTGAACTCATCAGCACCTTTTCACTATTGAACACATCAGCAGCAGTTTCAAAAATTCACTTGAGGAGCATTTTGCCTGTTATTTGCAGTCAGAAGTAAAAGCAGAAAGAAAATATTACACTTGCATACTTGGCACCTTTGGATTTTTAAAGAGAAGGTGAAAGCACCCAAGAATTTTATCTAGAGGATGCCACACAGAAGCTAGAAAAAATAAGAAGGTCCAATACTTGTCATGGTAAAGTAATCTGAAATAAAAATAAAAGGTTGCCACAAAACCATAATGCAGTTCTCGCTTATACAGTCCCTCTGACCGAAAAAAACAGTTCCTCCAAACACAGATGCAGTCTTCCCGTTTTTGCATGCAACTGGAAATACTTCTCAGGCCACTGACTTATGCTATTTACAGTTACCTCTGCAACAGATAGGGCTAGAACCCGCAGCTGAGAAACAGCAAGGCACAATGCTTAGCACATATTCCTCCACTAGAAATTGCAGCCAGGTAACTTGCCAACTCCTTTGACTATGATTTTCAGCAGTTTTAAAAACAAAAAACCTTCCACATCCCAGTCCAGGACACAGACCAGGGCATTCACCCCAGGAGTGGCCTGAGCAGACTTGGGATCAGCAGGGACACAGTATCCCCACCAGATGCCTGTAGGCATGGTGGTGCTGCTGGGGAACAGGCACACACGTCATCCATTCAAGCCCTTACCAAGAATTGTTTAAGCACAGCAGCCACGCAAATCTACAGCTAATGTTTTCACATGTCAGAAGCAGAGAAAGAACACTTGTTTTCTTCTTAGTAAGAAATTTTTCTTTACTCTGGGGTACACATTAGCACTCTCCCATTTATGTACAGCAACATAACTGCCTATATTATATAGGTCAAGAAGAAGCTGAATCCACTAAGTAGAAAAAGCAAGACAGAATATGTTTAACAAACCACTCCAGGCTCCATCTGTCAGGAAATTCTGAAGACTCTGCACTAGTTCGAGCAAACTATTGTTCCCCCATGCAGAAACGCAATGCCTTAGCTATCTCGAAAGGCCTTTCTCAAGAGCTTGTTAGAGAAAAGCATTGATCATAGTGTAGTCACGTGGGAAAGGGTCGCACATACCCTGAGAAAACTGGCATCAAATAGATTCTTTTCTTTACCAGTCTTAAATGTTGTAAAAATGGAAACCGCATTTTTAAGACGTGCCAGTTATTTATAGAAAAATATTAATTCTGGAGTACAGTCTTCAGCCAAACACTGATCAAAAGTTTGCAAGTCAAGGATATTTGTTAATCAGCATGAGTGTGTGGGAAGAATGACAGGCAGTCAAGAACGAGCACTGGGTGACAGAAGAAGTAATATGAGGAAAGACATTTCTCAGAATTCTCCTCTAGCTTCATTAAAAAAAAAATCAAAATGCCAGACCTACTTCACATTTTTATTGTCATTTGCTTTAGTACAGCAATAAAGGAGCAAGAATGTACAGGCAATGCTTCTACCTTTTTTAAAGCAATTAAACTATAAAGATAAACAAAGAAAAAAAAATCAAGGCCCATGAAATGTAAACAGAACAGCTGCTCTTATTCCCTGAATAGACCTTTCCTCTTTCCTGGTAATAATTTTGGTTCTGCCAAAGCAACACACCAATTTTGGGCCTGACACAAAGTCATTCAAAGTTGAGACAGATTTTACCATTGACATCAATGGGCCATTGATGAAATCATAAGCTTATAAGATCACTATGAAGCAAACTCAGAGGAAATATGAAAAGCTTAATTTCAGCCCTAATGCTGCACCACTGTGGAACGTCACATTCGCAGAGAATTCCCTCACAATGCATGGAAAAGTGATGTTTCACACAGTGGAAGCTATGTAGTCACTACCATTTCAAGTCACCACCAGCTCAAGTCTTGAGCAGATATTTCTGGAAAGCAACGGGGAATTTTCTCCCTCCAAATTAGCATTAAAACCTTAGAGTTCAGATGGGCACCTTACCCAAAGTGGAAAGCAACTTAAAAGCAAAGGACAAAGGAAAAAAAAAGGGGGGAGGAGGAGAAAGAAAAAGTGCATATAGTTGTTTCAGCTACTGCAGATGCCTTTTTTTCTCTTAGTAATTCCTGTGGTTTTTTACAAATAGATTGCTTACTTTTTGAAGTTTGTCTTTTCATTTCCCTCAAAATATTTCTCAAAATCTTCTAAATATCCTTGGCACCTAGACTGAGAGTAGCAATGACAAAAGCTCCTCATCCAGTCTTGTTAGAGACAAAGCTACCTACATACAGCATGTTGGCAGCTGCTGTTCTTACCTGTGGCCATAAGAAAAACAGAACTTATACAGCATATGACACTGTAACAGGCAAATGTCTTAAAGTGCTGATAGGTCACCACCTACAGATGCTCAGAGCCAGCTCTTGAGATTCCTGATGGAGGCAGCTCACCTCCAACGCTAATGAACAAAACAGCTGGATATTCAAAGGTAAGATGGTGGTGGTCTCCAAAGACAAAAGCTACTTCAAAGAAAAGACTAGTCTTGTGGTTTAAACCTTTCAGTATTGGACAGAACAATCTCAATATGGACAATTAACTTTTCATTGAAATACTAAATATCACTAATAAAGCACTGGCTTGTTACGGCAAATATTAACTACGACCCCATTTAAGTTCAATGTAGGTTTTTCTCTGAAACTGGAACTTTTCTTCAACATCCTGTTTCTGGACTCCCCACATGGGTGCACTATGACATCCACTAGAAAACCAAGTTAAAAATTAATTTTATTTTCCCATTTACGTTTCTTAAGAGAGAAGCAATTTATTCTTTTACCAAAAACTCAAAGTTTTGGGGAGTTATTGGTGAAAACTATATGGTCATAACCACCTTTTTGCATAGTGGTAAGATAAATTGTTACTCAAACACTAAGATTACGTATTAAAGCTCAGTACACAGCCTAATGTTACTTTAAATCTCCATTTTATGTGTTTTTCATGGTTTTTTTTGTTTGTTTTTTCAAAAGCTGTTTAGCTTTTCTGTTCTCAATATTTGTTTTGAAGAGAAGAGGGAAAGACAGCATCATTACTGATAAGGGCCCAGAACAAAAGTAGCAGCCAAAGGTCTACTAGTACAATCTGTTTTGGGGAATAGGATGAACGTAACCTTTCTAGAATGAAAGAGTGCTCTCCCATTTTCCTAAATAATATTTTCTTAGTTATTTGCAGCTGAAGAATGAGGAAAAAAAAGAGAAAAAACACAACACACATGAGATGGTGTTAATCTTTTAAAGAGAGAGCATCTAATTTTGAATAGTTAATATTTAATAAAAACAACCGTAAAACACAGGCCTATCGAATTGCCCTGCAAGTCTGGCACACACTAGTTAAGGAGAAATGCATAGTTTTTCTGCAGCAGTGATTTGCAAGTTTCAGTGCAGAACTTCGCATACACTTAGGCAAACAGAGTGTTACTTGAGTTCACTGCTGAAATTGTCAGAACATATTATTTTAATGCTATAGTATACCCATGCTAGTACAAGAGTAACAGGCTGCACGGCACGCAGTTCTGGCTGCCAAATTGAAACATGACTCTCAGACCTGAGAGTGACTCATTTTAGACCAAATGGTACAACACACCAGACCTGACTTAGCATGTAGAGACTCTTTCTTTCAGAAGATACAGTTGCAGATTGTAGTAGCAGCCATCCCGCTCTCCTAAAACTTAGAACACAGATTGCCTACAGAGGCTCACACAAGATATTTTGTCCCCAATCCTCAAAAAAAAAATGTAGTAACACCCCCCCAAAAAAAAGAAAAAAAAATGAAGAAGAAGAAAGAAAGAAAAAGAAAGAAGGGAGAGGGGAAGAAAGAAAGAGGGGAAGAAGGTGGGAACTAGAGGAGTTTCTATTTCTAATGTGTTATGGGACAATTGCCGAAGAAATCACAAAGGTGTGAGCGCAGAGAGTTCTGATTGTCCAGTATTTTTCTAAAAGTTTATACAGAAGATTCTTCATACAGTTCATCAGACAGAACGTTTCAGATTCACCATGTATCTGTTTAAAAGGAACATGCAAAAAGAAGCGAAGGGAAAAAAGTTGGTCCCTCCAGTTCCACCTCTCTTCACACCTCACTTCATTCTCTGCTTTTGTCTTAAAGCTGTCCTCCTGCTCCCCAGCCTACTTCTCTTTCTCTAATATTCTGCACCCTTGTGCTTGTCATTCATCCTCTCCTTCTCCTTCACCTTTGCAAACACAACCAGTAGGTTAATGCCGTTCCTGTACGAGTTTAGCAAACTCTCTGTCTTAGGGACTGAGGAAGTCAGGAGAAAGAGGTGGCAACCATTTTTAGCAAGGACTTTTTTCCACTGTCTTAATTTGCTGTAAAGAAATCCAGAGAAACTTCATGGAAAAAAAAAAAAAAGAAAGAAAGAAAGAAATTGGGACAGGCCTGAAGTAATCGAACAATGGTAGCACTGTTAGGGTCCCTTAATCAGACAAGTGCCCCTAACTTATTCCAGGCGAACTGGGAAGACGCAGGTTCAGCCGGCGCGGCAGAGCTGCCCCTCCGAGCCGACGGCTGCGCAGACTCCCGCCGGACCCCGCGGTGCGGGGCGGCGCGGGCAGCCCCGACTTCCCCGCAACCGCGGGGGCGAGACGGAGCAGCGGCTGCGTGGGGCGCCCCGCGGGGAGGGGGAGCGGCCGGCGGGGCGACCCCGGCGGCGGCGCCGCTCCCCTGCGCGGCCGCGCGGGGCGGCGCAACGCGGGGCTCCGCGCAGCGCGCGCTGCGCGGGCGGGCGTGGGGGCGGCGGTGCAGGGGCGGCCGCGGGGCTGCGCGGGGCGCTTACCTGCGGGGCTGCGCGGGGCTCCGCGGGCGCGCAGCGCGGCTGGAGGGAGCGCGGCGCCGCCGCCGCCGCCGGCGCGCAGGGAGCAGGCAGGCGGGCGGGCGGGCGGGCGGGAGGCAGGGCCGGGGGCCGGGCCGGCTCCCCGCCTCCGCCCGCCTCCGCCGGGCGGGGGACCAGGTGCGCCCCCCTCCGCCGCGCTGCGCGCCCCGCGGCCGCCGGCGGCCCCGCGGCGCTGGGCAGCGGTGCGGAGCGGTGCGCGGGAGAGGCGGCGGCGGGCGGCCGGGTGCAAGCCCGCCCGCGGCGGCGAGGCGCGGGTCGGCCTTCCCGCTCTCAAACGCTCGCTCCGGGGCAAGGCAGGTGCCGGGGAAAAAGCCGCGGCGAAGCGGGAGAGCAGGGCGGTGCTGAAGGGTCTGATTTCCAAACCTTCCTCTTAGCTTCTGGGTTCGCCGCTACCTGCGCTTGCGAGCACGGTGTGTCAGTCCCCAAAAGTGCCTGGAATAAGGGCTTTCAGATTTTGGTGCAAAGGCTACTTTAAAGCGAGATGCAAGTGTTTCTGCACCGACGACATTTCTCCACCTGCAAAAGTGTTTGGACCTGCCGTCAGTGTCCATCAGTTTGGGAATCCCTGAAATAAAAAGAATCAGTCTGTATAGGGTCACCAAGCCAAGATAATTGAAAAGGGGCAGGATTGCACCGCGGGTACTTTTCCAGAGTTAGAGGAGTTGTTAACTACGCATTAACAGGTTGAAATGATGATGCCTTATTTGCTTTTTTCTTTCTTTCTTTCTTTCTTTTTTTAACCTGTAAGCTTTTATTGTCAAATAAGGTCTGATTTAGTTGGATTGGAGTAACATCTAGAGGCCACAGCTGCATGTGCATCTAATGAAAAGAGTGTGTGCTACAAAGCACACAGCATTTAGTGGCTGAAATGGTAACTTTTCTACACTTCAGTAGGTAGATTCCAGAGAGATTACAACTGTATATGACAGTATCACAGAATGGTTGAGTTTGGAAGGGAGCTCTGGAGATCATCTAGTCCAACACCCCTGCTCAAGCAGGGTCACCTAGAGCACGTTAGACAGGGTTGCATCCAGAAGTAGAAAAACCTATAATGAAAAACCAATTCTATTACTGACTTTTCTTTTGTTTCCTTAAGAATTAAAAATTGGCAGAGTAGTTCTCCTGAAGTCAGCTCTATGTCGGGGCACCATCAACATAGTCATGACACGGGCTTCAGTAGCTACTGACATTATTTGCAATAGCAAATAGCAAATAGCACATGTGAGATCTGTGAGCTGTGAGATCTTTTACTGTCACAGCTGATTATTAGCTCTTTCCTTTAAGTAGTCAAATATTGCTTGTGTATGAACAATATGTGTGTGAAGGTTTGTAGATATGTTAAAAAGATGGGTGTGTAGGCCACATGTAACTTTGGACCTTTTTACTGTTTTCAGTTCTGGGCTTCAGCACAGAGCTTGGGATTCAATATGCTGAAAAGTCTTGCTTTGTATTCAACAGGCCAATTAGTAAAACAGTAGCTCCCCATCTACACACAGGCTGCATCAGATCTGGACAATTACTGTGCACTTATAACCGTGTATTTAAATTGCATATGCATCTTCCCTTTGAGTAGACTAGAGTCATTTGTATGAATCATTTGTATGACCCACCACTCCAAAATGTTTAATCTAAAAATGATCAATTCAATGCTTTGGCAATATTTTTTTTCCATAAATAGCTTCATTATAAAGATGATTTTACTTTGCTTTTGGGGAGAGGAACCACCGACACACATGCACAATTCCTATCCTGTGCTCAGCCAGTCACCCAGATACCAGTGTAAAAAACAAACATAAAAAATAGTCAAAACTTCAAACAAATATAAGCTTACAGAACTCACCTCAGCCATGGAGAGACCTACCATCCTGACCATGCAGGAGAGTGTTTTTAGTGGGACTGTGAAGATATGAACATGCATGTGGGACCAGCTACTGTATCTGCAAATGGGGAATTGCCACAGCTTAGCCTCCATTAAAAAAATGTCTTGCAAAGGGTAGTTACTCAGATTTGTTGGTCAGGACCTCTGGGGAGTGAATTTGACTACTGACCCTCGAGGGAAAACAGCAGTGCTAGATGTGCTTACACGGAAAGGATGTTCTATGCCTGAGATGGAGGTATGTGAAAGCAAGACTATAGCATATATTGGAAAAAAGTCTTTCTGATCCTGGCCTTGTTGAAATAATGTGATTAAAGCAGCAGTGATTTTTTCAGTTGCTTTGACTTCTCATAGTAACTTCAAACATAATTGATCAATCCTGAAACAGTGACTTGTTATTTATTCAAGGCTAATATATAATCAAAACCTCCATCCTTCATGCTTGCTCTAACTACAAAATACAGGGAATCTTCCATAAGTCTTAGGCAGATATTTAAGGCTCAGGGGAGATCATGTGGTCGAATGAATTTTGACGAATATAACTTCTATTAGACTTGGTCACACTGCCTTCAAATCTGAAATATGTTCATATAATCACATACAGATCTGTTGAATCGGATTAAACAGGGAAGTAGTTTTCACATCTTGCAATCTGGAAAAATACCTGTTTCAAGAATAAACTGTGCAAGTTCCATATGCACAGGTGAATAGATTCAAATAATAAATATGCTTAACTTGTACACACATTAGTGTATTTACATTTAATTCTCAGAATTGCTCATACAGTTTCAACTCAGTGTCTGGAAAATTAGCCATACAGGCCCAGAAAAGTTAGACATCTAATTCCTCTTCACTGTGAGCCTGGAAAATACCTCTAGTGCTTTCAATTAAAAAAAAAAAAAAAAAAAAGTCGAGGAATTTAGAATTAAGATGTCTCTTCGCTCAGTCTTATGCAAAATACAATGGAGTTCTTTTAGCAATGAATGATTTCATTTGAGATTGGAAATGTGCTATATCTTTCAATGAAGTGGATTCTATGAATAAAGTTTCAGATAAGACCATAATTAACATTGTCTTCTGAATAAAAGAATGGTTAGCTTAAGCACTATCTGAGATAGGAATTACTAGACAGTTTGAAAAGTATTTGCAATTTTTGCTTTTTATTGACCAGATGAAATGGGCTTCTAAGTAAACAGCTTTAAAGAATGTTCTAGTTTCCTAAAATATTGCCGTCTGTAATGCGTTCCTAAAGCATGTGTTACATTATGAAGAGAGTTACAACAATCCATGCAGAATAAATTGCTCTCTGGAGTCAGACATTTTATTCATTTGATATATATTTAATATCAGAATCCCAGTGCTCACGTGTAAGCGAGCTGTTTGGAACAGGATGCTCAGGAATTTGAGCAAATAACATTAGCTCACATTCGGAAAACACACTATTCCCCTGAGCAACTTCAGACACATCAGAAGTCCCACGTAAAGAAAGCAGCATTATCCCTAAAGCCACTATATCTTTGTTTCATTGCAGTGTTTCTGCCCTGCTTCAGTCTGGTCTGGCCTCCTGTTACACAGTTAAAGCAGCAGCATACAATGTCTTACCATCCACAAACTCCTCTGAAGCCCGGAAAGCTCTCAAGACAAAAAGCAACTTTTTCCCTTGCAAAGTCTCTCTCTCCACTGCTCTGTCTCACGCTGCTCAGATCCAAGCTGGTCCTAATCCTGCTGCTGTGTAGCTGGTAGCTAGAAAGTTAGCATTCCTGTGCTGTTCCTGGAAGATAGTCTTCGCCTTTTCTCAGCTTCCTCCCTGCACCCCACCTGGTACAGCAGGACTGCAAAGCCATGCTTGAAAGAGGTGTGGGTGCCTGCATTCTTATTCAAGGTAAGGGAGGTGCCCGCAAGAGCAAGGGAGATGGTAGCACCCCATCATCTCTGTGAGTAGAACCAGCTCATGCCAAACTGCTTGGAGCAGCCCAAAGCTAGACATGAGAGCAGCATCTTTCCACAGGGCTAGAGCATTGACTCGTTGTGAGGGGGCGTTCAGTTTATTCTGTATCTTGCACTGTCTGGGGTACTCTGAGATCATGGTACCAGGGCTTTTTGAGATATTTCAGCAAGTTATTGCCAGACATGCAAAGGAGTTCAATGCATTACCGGCAAATCCAGAAGTAATGCATATCAGTCCAAAAGCTTCAGCTTTATGACTAATAACCTCATGACCCACATAACAGCTGGTGCTGGAGCATACAGGATTTGGTGGCTGTGTGAAATGTAAGGTGCTCGTGTTTTGTGGGGGGTATGGAGGCGAGAGGCTGCCTCCTTGCTTTTTATGTGAGCAAAAGGACTTGTTATTAATGCCTAAGTATTGTTATTTTTACTGAGATATAATTTGTCTCTTATTTCTCTTCTGGGGCTTTGGCATCAAGAGCTAATAAGACTTTTCCAAGAGGTGCTGTGGCCATAATGGGGTGGAGAATACATATATCCCTGCAGGAGAATTGTCTTGGGACTAAAGCTTTAACCAAGTAAGATCGAAAAAAGCCCCCCAAAACACACAGGATAGGACTTGTAATACTAGCTGAACTGTAAAGAATTTGGATATGTTTAGTTAATGAAAGGTCTCACTTGAAGGTAAGATTGGGTCATTTATGTCTGCACAGTAATAGCCCCAACACAGAACATATGAATGCCAGATGGCTGGAACTGTTCCATTAATGAACTGATGTTTTCATTGTTCTGAATTTGATTTTTGTAGCACCACTAAAAACCTTCAATAATTTCATGATAAATTGTTCAGTGCTTAGAATGCAAAAAAGGAGATGCCTCTGAGCCTCCATTTCTCACTGGCATGAAATGGGACCTACCTGTCTGCCACACCTGGCAGCCAGGCTGCTGAATATGTTTTGTGCTGCTTTCTTAGTAGTACAATTTAAATAATGTATGCAGGATCCATGCACAATAGATTCTTCTAAAGTACAGGCTAAATTAATTCCAGGTGAAACTCTATTAGAGTCAATGGTGTTACCAGTGATGAATGTATAGGACAAAAAAAATCCTAAGAGTATGTATTTAGGGAGAAATATACCTTCTAGATATGTGAAAATGCATGAATGTTGTCAGGCACTAGAGATACACTCCCTTCCAAAGCACACACATGCTTCATTAAACATCTTCCCTATCATGATAATTTTCCTGGTCCCCAGATTAAATTAATTTGCACTCAGGTACATACTACCACTGGCATATTCATTTTTCTAGCTTATACACCTCCACTGTAAACTTGCTCTCAGCTCTGACATTTAACTCTATAGTAAATGCACTGGAGTCTGATGCCACCGTCTGTCACAGACAAATTTTGCATAGTTAAGTTACAAATTTATCTATTGTCTGAGGCTCATCTGTGATCTCTGTGTCTGAACAAAGGTGATAGACAGGGAACCTGGAAAAAGAAGAATAAAAATACCCTAAATATTATATTAGCTGTGAACAACAAGGCTTCCTACCAATGCTAGGTTTCTGCTGTGCACCTACCTTTGAACTACTGGAGTGGCTCCAAGTCCCTGCCAAGAAAGAGTCACAGAATCACAGAATGATGACAGAGCACCCTTCACATAAAGAAGTTTTTCCCTATATTCAGAAGGAACTGCCTGTGTTTCAGTTTGTGACTGTTGCCTCTTGTTATATTGCTGGGCATCACTGGGAAGAGTCTGCTCCCACCACCTTTGCACCCTCCCCTACTTATACACACTGATTGAAGAAACCTAAGGTGGTGATGACATCTCAAAGCTTTGCCCTGCATGGGAGGGATCCCGCCTCAGATGGGAGAAAAGCTCATGTACTCCAGAAACCCTGCAGTTGCACCATTACAACTACGCGGCTGGCTGTTGCTGGAAAATGGTGACAGCACTGCTTTCCAATCAGACTGATGCTGCACACTCAATGAATTTCTACCCTTCCTACCTCATTCAAGCATAGAGGAAAGTCTTGGGGTCAGCTCAGCCCTGTTAGTTAATAGTTCAAGGCCCGGTTGCCTGCTATCATTTCAGGATGAATCACTGCTTGTGTTTACAAACTCACACGTATTATTTGCAGCATTTGTTTGCAAAAGCTCTTGGAGTTCCTTTGTACTGCCTTTACAAGTCAGGCAGAGTAAGAGCTGTGATGAAAAACAAGTAGAAAACTATTTGTTAATATCAGTGGATGATGAAACAGAATCCTTGACTTTAACAATGAAAGACTAATGCTATATTTTTAACTGATGAACACACCTTCCATTATGCTACATTCGATTTTCTGAGCAGCTGCCAGAAGTTTGGTGGTTTGGACTGTAGTTTTCAAAGCTATCTGGATGTCCAGTTTCCATTTCTTTTAGTAAGAAGATGGTGCCTAAGGTAGAGAGGAAGTTTCAGTAATCTCAGTGTTAACTCTTTGGAAATGTACTCACCCTGATTAAGGCCTCATCAACACTCAGAGAAACCAGAAACAGCTCCAGTTCTTGCTTTTAAGTTGTGTCATAAAACAAATGTGGGGCCACATCAGATTTTGATTTTTAATTTTTACTTTCTTCCAAATCTGTCAGATAAGAAAAGGAGAGGGACAAACCTGCCTTTGCTGTCTAATAAAGCAGAATAATAATTGCTAATGGTCCCTATAACTTTGTTGATGAACGTAATGGATGCCAAGTTGTACAGGACTGGAAGTACCAGAATTCAAATCCTTACTCTATCATGGCTTAAGATCTTCAAGACAAGACTGAGTGGATGCTTTTATGGAAGACGTGCCTTCATTAGTCTCCAGATTGGCACTTGAATGACAAACAATCAAGAGAATTTCCATGACAAATATCACATTGGAGGTCAGACTAAATGAATTCTCCTTGAGACTTAAAATATATATGCTAAATGAAAAGGGTTGATCTGATTCTGCACCCACCTGGGCAAGAAAAATCCTGTCTTACAGAAAGAAAAGACTGTTAAACAGAAGGGAAAAAGTGTGCTACATTGCAGGAGCAAGGCACTGACCTTTCCAGGGGTTAACAGGCAATGTACAGAATGGAGATTTCTGTTCATTAAGAGGAAATATGAGAGTTTAATTAGAAACAGGCTGTGCTGTATGGTTTTGCCTACTAGTATTTGAGGTTGCTCATTCAACATAGTACAGTACAGAAAGGTATCTCTCACTAGTTTGGGAAGTGAATTAACACTGGAAATTTTACAGAGAATAATTAAAGTAGGCATTAGATTTTTTTTTGATGTTTTCCCAATAGAACTTAGAGACCTGCTTGCATTTGAATGTTTGGGCTTAAAGTCAGCTGAATAAATGTAATTTCAAAAAGTGTATCAGTCGGTGGCATAGGATAATAGAGAGAACACACGTCATTCAGACATTCACATGAGAACTGCGGAACCATTTAACACTGTGAAAACAAGTGGCAAACACATTATTAAAAAGCTTAACTAGAAATTTGATCTTTAGCACATACAACCAGATAGATACATTGAACCTATTTGTTTTTTTCCCCTTGTCAACAAAAATTCTCCTGGAAGTCATAAAATGTTCCAACTAAGTAGGAAGAAGGTCAAGGTGCAGGGCTGTTCAACTTTACATACTGGGAGTCTTATCTCTAAACTGCACATTCTCACTGACATGTATTAAAACTACTTAATGGCTTTAAAAATCTGACCTGTGCTGACAGTGATTTCCTCCCCTAAAGCCTGTGTTCTGCTGAAGGCCACTGAGTTCTTGCAAATCAGAGACAACTTTTTAAGCCGTGGGTTTGACATAACCTTTTGATAATATAAATGAATCCTAACTCAGGTAGGGTAATGCTTGAATCACTAGAAATAGAAATGTCACCATACCTCTTTCAATGTAATTGGCATCAACACAACACTATTCATAGCCTGAAAAATAAAAAGCAAACCTACCTCCCTTTCACATAAAATCTTCGTGATACCATTCTGAAGCACTAATTTCATGACCACGGATGTGTCATCCCTGCAGTGTATCTTACTTTCTATCACTCAGCAAAAAATATTATGCCTAGTTTTGGCGGAAATATAAATACTGTTTCAGTGGATGCCATGGAATGTTATTTGAACACCAAAATCTCCATTTTAAAAATTGAGTTCCAGAGGCAATAGGCAGGCCAAATGTAGCCATAGCATGAATAGTCCCATGCCTCAGAATAACTAGCAAAGTACTAAGACTGTTCTGTCACAAAGAGAAAGACATCAGCCAAATATTAAATTCCAGATACACAATAATGCATTTGGCTGCTTTAGGAAAATACCAGATTGTGAGCACAGAGGAAAGAAGAATTTTCTTTTCCTGTATTTCAAGAATCAATCATTTCTTTTTCAAAGCACATTTATGAGCAGCTGAAGGAGCCAAATGAAATCTTCTTCTGACTCTGCATTCTTCCTACTTGTGGATAAACATAGGCAAATGACATCAAATATTCTTGCAGTTCAGACAGTGTGAGTTCAGCTGGTCCTACAAGCATTGAATAAGTGAAGTTAGTGAAGTTAGTTATGTAAGTCCTTCACTGCACAAACAGTGCTTCCCATGTTTTGTGAGTGAGTGAAGTGAGTTGCTGCTCCTGTATTTAACTATCGGGAATTTTGTGTCCTACTCATTTCCAAGCTTAAACCAACAGAAAGGAGGGAAGCCCTTTCTCGTTTAGGGAGAAGAAAGAGGTTGCAAGTTTAGAGGAAGCCACTTTGCAGAAGATCCACTATGCATGTTCTTTAGCTGGCTCACAGAAGAGGCAGACATGCCGCACTTAGTGCTGAGGGGCAAAGTGTGAGAAATCTTTGAATAACTCCTGAGACAAAATGCTTAAAATTTGTATTTATGAAAGGACTGGTATCATGTATAGCCTCTACATTTTAAATAATGGTCTGTATAATGGTGTAAATAAATCTTTTAAATACCATGATTTCTTTTGCTGCGAGGATACTACTGCTGGGATAACTCTAAATTTGTCAGCCACACGCTCCTAGATCCTACTTCTTCTCTTTTGCCTTTTGAACGGTGACCTGTTCTTCATCCCTGGTGTGGGTCATTCAAACTTTTATTTACTGCAATAAGTGAAAGATTACATTTTGTGGCGACCTAATACCTAACAGGGAGAGCTCTGTAAAGTCATTCACACAATAACACGCATATCTTCTGTGAACTTCAGAAATCAGTTACTGCCCCAAAATACACAAGTAATGTAGGCAATGATGAGTTAATGATTGAGGTCAAAATCAAGTTCCCAGTGTCAGGAAAGGACTAATGTATTTTAAGTTTACTTGAAGTAGTCCACAGTATTGTCTGCATGCCTAAGTAGCTCAGCATGTGACTCCCATTAGCACTTGAAAGGAGTGTGATATAACAAATCCTTCATCATCAAAATGGGAATATACCCTTGTATTTTAGCATATTCCAAGGAAAGCTAGAGCAATGCAGTCACTGTGACTCAAGGCGGGTGGTTTCCAGATGGTCTTTTGGTCGGTCAGTTAGCTGGGGATTGTGCATAGTGTTGTTCCTCAAATTGCAACCTTCCTTATGCTGCTCATTCTGCAAAACAAATACCAGTGCTCCCCAGGATGAAACTTAAGAATAAAAGACAGCAGGGTTTCCCTGTTCTGATTCCTTGTGACTCAGAAGTTTGGGCTTGGTTATGCCAAAGAGTATAGGCTTTCATTACGGGAATTATGAGAAGATTCTGATTATAAGAAAAAGCAAAATTTCTCTCAGGGTACAGAGGTTCCCTGTCCAGACCAGGAAGAGCTCAATTCAGCATTGTCAGCACGACGAGAGTATTTCTCCTTTTCTCTCATCCTGTTCTAGTTTGACAGTTGCTATTCTACTTTCCAGAAACCAACTGGAACAATGAATTTACTCCCACATGCAGATTTTGTGTAGAGGACTCTCTTCATACAAATAATGAGATGATGGTCATAAAACCCATCCATGCTCTAAAAAGTTATCATCCTTACAAACCCCGGTTAGCCACGAGTGATAGAGATAGAGCTGCAGGGGGGAGAAGCAGATGAGGGTGACATGCAGTTCTGCAATCCACCAGTGAGCTGAGCACCTGCTGCAGTCTTGACTAGTTCCTAGGACTCCAGGAAGGGCTTAAGGTCAGAAGGTTTTAAGAAGACTGAAGGTCTCTGTGGGGCCCTGGGAAGGAATAGAGAATACAGTCTCTTGGCAGGGTGGGAGCGGGAGCTTTGAAAAAACACTGAGATTAATTTATACAGTCAGAACAAAGATATAATGCCCCCCCTCTCCTTTTCCTTTTTCCATTTAAAAGCATTAATATAAAACCTGGTGAAAGCAACAGCACTGACTGTAAACTCTTTGGGGCATAGGCTGTGTTTTGACAGTTCCTACTACAGTGAAATATAAGTTTTAAGTGAAACCTGGGAGTGTTACAGTAATAAAGAAGTTATAACAGACTTCTGGCTTTAGGTTTCAAATGGCATATGAAATACATTGGCATCGAATATCATCACCGCTAACTGCATGCCTTGTTACATGCTTTTATTGATATAAACATTGTCCTGGCTTCACTTAATTTTTGAAAAAGCTTATATTTCACTACCATAATGTTACAATAATGAATTAGAGCCCCCTGATGACATCACAGCTATCAGAATTGACTGCCTCTACTAACAGGCGGTGAAAATGTCACGTATGACTTTCAGCTATGCAGAAGATAAAACATGCTGTACAGGAACAAGAACATGAAATATAGGCTTCTGTGATAAAAGGAGGCCAGACTCCAACAACAATACAAAGACTGCGCTGGGATTTTAAAGCAATCATATCACAGCTTGGAGCAGTTCTGTAAAAACTCCACCCTCTGCTGTGTAATGGCAGACTTGAAGGCTCAGGCATGGCAGAACTGCAAAAAGCCAGGAAACCATCAAATAAGCACAGCTGTAACTCATAAAATCCCCCTGCTATACTGAAACAAATCTGAAAACAGCCTAACTCTAAATGTCCCCTCTTTTCCACAGAGCATGTGAGTTACAGATAACTTGGGACTGGGGGCAGGGAGCACCAGAGATACAAACTGGGTTATCAAACTTCCTTCTAATTCCATCAATGTTAGCTTGGGTGCCTCATTCAGGAAAAAAAAAAAGTGCTAAGCAGATGGATTTGATTGGATTATGCAGATTGAAAACACAGGGCATACAACAGAAATCGGGAAGACTGTATAATGTTCTGGTGTGTGTACAAACTGGTGATTTAGAAGGAGACAGAAAATTGAATTTTGTGTAAACAATTATCTAGCACAATATTAATTAGGAAAAAGCCTGTTGTCTGCAATATCATCTTGTGAGCATCATTGTTTCCTCTTGCAAACAATGCTATCTGGAAAACAGGCAAAAATTCCATTTAGTCTAAGGACTGTACAAGTATTTGGATGTCTTCATCTTACAGTCTTCTATAAGCTATAGGAAGAGAGGAGCAACACACAAAGATTGTTCTCTTTTAAAAAAATTTTTTTTCCTCGACCTGAAGATCTCCCCCAAGACGGATGTTTTAAAAGAGAGCATATATCTCTTTCACTTTTTTCAAAGACTGGTAAGATGCTTCAGTGTTTTCTTAAATTTGGATAAGAACACCCTATCTCTCCTGCCAGCAGGAAAGGACATGTTCTGTCCTATATTAATGATTTATTTTAGATTTCAAGTTAAGATCTGACCATCACATGATTAATGTATCTGGGTAGTTCAGTGAAAAAAAGGCAAGCTGGCAGTCAAATGTTAGGACAGTTTCTTGAAGCAAAACCCTTCATACACAAGTACACACATTCTTCCTCCTTATTTCAGAATATAGAGTCACCTCTATGTTCTCCTTTGTCTCTTCATCTTTGTCTATATCTAAAAATGTTGGTCTATTTGGGCATGCAGAAAGAGAGGGAGACTATATAAAAGAACTTCTAAGCTAAGTGTGGTAAACATATCTGTCATACTGAACATTGCCTGTGAGAAGTTCCTCAGAGTGATTTACATAAGACCACCTTCTTCTGGCTTTGAGGGGTGATCACCAGATAAATGCAACTAGTACTGAGGTTACCAGATGGAAACATCATCAGCACAGATGGAAAACCGATTATTCCCTCAAAAACGAATAAATGCATAAATAAAAACAAACCATAGCAATTTTTAAGTCTTTATATCTATGTTGCATGAAACATCAGGAAGTAATTACATATCTCTGCTCTATTGTTAAATCTTTAAACACATAATACTTGTTCTCTGCTGAAGCTGAGCAATAGGTTGGCCCAAATCTGCTGTGGCTCATGGCTGCTTCAGTGCGTGTTTCTATCACTAGGCAGCTTTGCCTAGCTGCTTGCTTACTTTTCATTGCATTCTAGTCCCTTAACTGATGAATTGGGAAATTATTTCTATTGCAGCAGTACCTATTTTCTCTCCTTCTGCCTCCCAGGCCCACAGTGACAGAGATTAGGACTGTGTTGTGCTAGACATGTTATAAGCTAGAATGGAAACTCACAGTCTCTATTGCTTACAATCTAAATAAGCAAAACACAAGCAGTAGAGAAGGAATAGTTATTTTCTCCATTAAGAAATGAATAATTGAGTGACTTACTCAAAGTTTTGCATGAGATTTGTGTCAGAGTTAAGAATTGAAAACAGGATTCTGGAGTGCCCAAGTGCCAGAAACTAGGTTTCTGCAAAATTTGTTAAACTCTGATCAAAGGAAATGCAAATATACCTTAAAAGAGAAATCCAAAGATTTTATGTTCAACATAAATCAAAACATGCACAAGTAAAAACCCTTCCTTCTCAGCCCAGATTCAGTATGCATGTACAGACACAGACAAAGATGAATTCAAAGTTTAAGTGGGTGCAGTTTGGTTTATTCCCCTGGAGCTGTACCTGTTTACATAAGGCTGAACTAGAGGTATTATGTCTTTGACAACATACTCCATTAATATCTTTGCACATATGCATCTGAACCACAATCTCCAACTGTTGTCTATTACTCTGTTTTTTAGTTGTGTAAACTTTCCACCTTCCGGCTGAGTTCCTAATGGAACAGATTCTTAATAATCTGTTTTCTGTTTTCAGGAGTGAGGAGAGGGGGATCTTCTTTTTTCGCACAGATTGCTCAGCACTTTGAGCACAAGCTTTTGGAATAAGTATATAACAGTGGGGCGAATCCTTTTACCCTTCCTCAAACTGAGATTCCTCTTTTGGTTTCAGGAGCACAACCCGCCAGGCAAGACACTACTCAGCATACACGAAGTTGGCAGAAGGCGCCGTTAAGCAGAAACAGAACTCGCGTCCTGCGGCCAGAAGGCATTAGAATTTCTGTGACAAAGGAGATCATATTGCAGTGTTGTTCCTATAGTCCCAGTAAGAAGAACAGTCTGTTTTCAGAAATACACAATTTTATTTTAAGCAGTTTTGCATTATACACAGAGGTAGCATAGCAGCAAGGCTCTTGCAAGAAAATCAGAGAAAAACTTGAGAGAGATTCTCATGCCCTCCTTGGTCTTTAGAAAACAGCTGAGGAGGAGAGTAGGAGCAGCACACCAGCCAGCTGTGACCATGTGAGGATTACACAGAGATTCAGCAGGAATTAGCCTCAAAAAACATCTCCACAGAACACAGCAGTGGAAAATACTTGGTCAGATACTTCTACTGTGAACCTTCAGATATTTTCTAAGTTATAGCTCTTGTTCCTACCATAGAAAGGACACTAACTTAATCTGTCTGGCATAGTGGGAAAGGAGATGCCAGTAGATCTGTGCCATGCTAATCAACTCCTCAGCATGAAATTATGGATATGTATTGATACATTTTTTTCTTCTAAAACAGGACCTAAACCTTTAGAGACTAGGGAAAATAGAGTATATGCACAAACAGAAGGCAGAACATGTTCTAGAAAGGAAAGGCAGTGCTGTGATAAACTCCCATTTAACTGCGATTTGACAGGATTTGATAGAAAGAAGAAAAGCCACATGAAGAAAAACCGACATTTCTCAGAAACAATGCAATTCAAGCTGTATATGGAATAACTGGTTATCCACAGAATGAGCAAGAGTTGGCGAAGCTGAGAGATGTGGAAAATTTCTGGAGATAGAAAAGCATTGAAACGAGGACTCCTGCAAAGCTCAGAGTAATACTAAGGCGGGGGGGGGGGGGGGGAGAGAAACTGCCCAAGGAAGCGATCAAAGCAGGGAAAAACAATGTGAAAAAGGTAAGTAAGGAAATACTGAAGACCTAATGATTGAAGCAGAAACTGCAGCAAAATGGAAAATACCAGACTTGTTTGCTAAGTGACAATCTGCAAAACAAGAAATAGGGCAATCAAAAGTAAAGATGGAAAGCATATGCAGATTGGAGTAGAAGAAAACAAAAAAACAGAACAAACTAACTGCACAGAATGTACAAGGAGACCTCCACATATTTGGTTCCACACTGATACAACAGGCAATAAAATATGGAAACTTAACCAAGTTACCATTAGTAGATTTCCAACAGAGATTTCATAAATGCAATCAGCAACTGAGAAGACAAAAACCAATAGAGCAGTAGTCAAAAAAAGTCCCAACACTAATGCTAACAATATGCGACATTGACTACTTAAAAGAAACTGTGGCAGAGCTAATCGGCAATGTCTGAATAAAAGGAGATCCCTGCAGCACATTGGAAACATGAAATAGTAGTCAAAATGCCTCCAAAATGTGATCACAGCAACAATGATGTCTGAAAAGGAGTTACGAGCTGTCTGTGATATGAAAAGCTTTCTGCAAGTGCTGCATCCCATGGGGTGAAGGAGCAGTGGATGGAAAGTTTTGGAATAGTCTAGATACAGGCTCAGCCCTGTGTAGACCAGATACGTCCATTTAACCCTCACAGAAGTATGCAAAACCCTGACTTTCAAAATTTCCAAAATACCTTGAAAAAATCTTTGCTGTGGAGTGTCTTTTGGCCCTAGAGAAGCTCAGTTGCTATTATTAACAATTGTAAGAATGAGAGCAGTGAAGTACTCTGTAAAAGAAAAAGTAAACAGTGATTTGGCACTAACACTCCTGTAACACATGGCTTCATTTCCCTTCCACTAAGTTTAAGTCTTGCCATGGGTGGATAGTGAACATGTGCATCGACATTACCAGTTCTAGCAGAATGTGAATTGACAGCATTTGCTGAGATGACCTAGACTGCACTGCTGACATGCTACTGAACAACACCTCTAAGAAGTGGTGAACAGACAGAACGCCTGGTAAAGAAAAAGCAAAGCTCAAAAATGGTTATGCCTAAGAGATTTATCCTTAAGAGGTGTCTAATCAGCAGACAACATCAAGAAGGTAAAAATTTCACCTGAGTGGAACAGTGATAACCAAAATAAGCCTAAGAAGGATATGAAATCAAGAGCAGGAAAGATACCTGCAGCAGTCACTCACTTTATCAAAATAGGAAAATCAAAAATGCACTTTGGTAGACCAGCACTGAAAAGTGTGAAATGAAATTCAGTATGCCTATCAGAGAGCCAGGGAAGGTGAAATATTACCAAACTTTTGCTTGGAAAGCAAATGACTAAAAATTAACCTGTGTTTCTGGAAGTTCCTGAGAATTGAAAAGACTTCATCACGAAACATAAGATTATTTCACCAACTAGAGGGGAGTTCTGGACATATTTATTCTAAATAACACTTTCTTATTTCTACAACATAATGAGGCATGAGTGCTGAATGCCAACATGCATTTTTAAATGAGCCTCAAAGCATCTAATGAAAATCCAGAGGTGCTAGGAAAGGAGGTGATATAAGAGAAGCCTTTAACAAGAATTCTTTCCCAGGGAGGATGTATCAGTGAACCTTAACATCAGAGCAGACAGAATCAGCAGTTAAGGAGAGAGCAAAGAGGAGGGGACAAGTTCCCACCCTGAACACTAACAGCAATTAGGAGGAGACACGGCCTGTTGACTCTTGATAATACAGATGTCACTAGGGTACAGCTCATTGCCACAATGTGTCACAGCATCCTAAATCTTAGGAATTCTCAGAAGAAGAAAGTCTAGATGTTAGCATCAAGCACCAAGGGCTTATACATACTTGCATATAGATATAGATACAGATTGTTCTGTGGAAAATAAAAATATAATCATGATTTAGAGGAGTGATTTCCAGATTTTCAGGCCAGGCAATGGGAAACAGTTGTTATGCCATGGCTCTGATCCACGATCGTGCTAATTTTCTGTTCTCACCAGGTCCAGTACTTCTCTGAAGGGTGCAATCAACCATACAAACTCAAGTTGACTGCTCCGCACATGGGTAGAGGTAAGTTCCTGTAAGCTCTGAAAGGCCTCTATAGAAATTCAGGAGAAGACTGTGCCTGGAACAAGAAGTGCAAGTTACTTCTTGCTTTCCTCTTTCCCTGAGTATTCGAGAGCATACTGGATAAATGTGTCTGGTAGCAGCAATATGATCCATGTTGCTATTTTACCTGTGAGCCATAATTCCTCCTCATTTGCATGACAGACTCATTTTCTGATAATAAAATAATATCAGATCCAAATGAGACTTAAATTACAACAATTATTAGTTGACTGTGTTGTCTGATTTATTTACCTGGAAAAACTAGAGTCTATTGCTTCTTCTGGGGGACACTGTAATATATTTTCCTGATTTCTTCACTAAAACAACTGACAGGAGAGCTTCCACATGGTCACAGTGATTCTTCAGTGCAGCATACTTCACTGCCTCCCAGCCTCCTAGCTAGACAACACAGTGTTATTGGGAGGGATGCACCCCTTCTGCATGCAAGGTGGTGTTTCTCAGTGATTTTTCAGTAATTTCTCAGACTATGTTTGGGATGTGGGGCCTGATGCTGAACTTTTCATATTTGTTTTGCAGTCAGTTCAGTCCACAAGTGTAATTAACTCTTGATCAACACACTGGCTTTTATAATAAGGTTCACAGTTTTGGGGAAGAATTACCTCAAAACTCCTGTTCATGCTGTTTATCATTGGAGGGCTAAGTCAGTGGTGGGGGGAGAGTCTTACAGAGTTTACGGCTGGTTGATTCGAGGTTTTGAAACTCCACTGCCTCCTACAATATGGAAAGGAAATATTTACAGATGGTCCCACTAGAGTTTTCAATGGGTGAGGCAGGAAAATACGTGGGTGAACATGTGGGGTTTTTTTTTCTTTTTTTTCCTGCTATGATTAATATTTTTCCTCTGTCAGCTTGTTGTGTTATGCCTAAGGGCATACTGAGAAAGTGGCTAAAAACACAACTTCAACTTGCACTGAAGGAGCAGGTAAAGTTCCATAGCTGGACAAGCATACTATCACAAGGAACAGAGAGAAAGTTTTTTAATGATTGGTTTCTTGGCCTTGTGTGTTGTCACTTTGTGGAAGCTCATGCAGCAGAGGGCAGCTCTTGCTTTGCTCCATTGCTTTTTGCCAAGGAGTGATCCTCGCTTATGCATTGCAGTTGTATAACTAATTGCTACAAAGCAGGTCAAATCCTAGCAATCATTAAAACCCAAAGCCACTAGATTGCCGTTTTTCACTATTGTCTTAATGAGGGAATTCTCATTTAGAAGAAAATATGCTTTGAATCTCTTAGCTGTTTCTTAACGGGAAACTACTGAATACTCAGTTTCTTAACGGGAAAACTACTTCTAGTTTGTAGGTTGAAGTCATGCAAAGTTCACTTCTGCTTGTCTGAAATGCAAGCAGTACTGTGGGAGTTCACATGCTATGTTGCTCACGACTCTGCATTGAATGTAATGTGTACGTACATGTATTTTATGTGTCTGGCCCACCAACTCATCAACTGCTTGAAGAAGCAAGCTGTTTCTTTCTTACTTGCAAAATTTTTAGCTCAAAAAACAAAGCTGCACTAAGAAGCGTGTTGCATGCACGTAGTGCTATTGCTTAGTTACTCATATGACCTCAGCAGCTTTGGCAGAACAGAGCTTAACAAGAACACTCTTTGTCATAACTAAATTGAAACTGGATTCCAAGACACCAGAAAATGTGAAATCTACCTTAGTGCAGCAATATTCTGTATACTCAACCCAAACTGTGAAGATTAGAAAGAGGCTGCCAGTCGTTAGCATGAAGAACTGCAGTACACATCAGAAGCTACATGTGTTTCTTTATGACATGTGTTATTTCCCTCTGGCAAAAAAGCTATCACTTTTTATTTCATCAGCTTTTTTATTTCATCAACTAAGAATAGTATTTTAAAGAACAGTATACCCAGAAATGAGAAAAACAATTTTTTTCATATAGAAAAACGTTAGAGGGCTGTTTCTCTGAATATTGTTTGTCTCAGTGATGCAGTCACTTTTGTATGAATCTGACTGACTTCATGAGCAAAGTAACAAAACAGTGGTTAATGTACACTACTTCTATAGTGCAGCAAAGCAGAGAAAATAATTGACAATGGTTCCTTCTCACTTATCCAGGGATCCAGGGTGGGTCTTGAGAGCTGGCTAGAATGAAAACCAACAAAAAAAAGAAGAAAAAAAAAAAGCTTTTGCCACAAATGCATCTATATGTGTCTCCAAGTTCACAAAAGGAAGAGATCAGTGAGAAATGAAGGTGACACATTTCTCATTTGCAAAGTAAAGACACGTGCTGGGCAAAGAAAGAATGAAATAATCTTCAAACCTTGGTTTCTTAGTAGAGGACAAGAGGTCTTGTAGGAACTGTCATATTCTAGTATTTTGCATCTAGCTGACATTTTTCCAAGTACCCAGATACATGAGATTAAAACACAGTCCTGAGTAGGCTTATGGCACCAGCAGGTCATGAGTAGAGTGAAACATATGCCTTCAGCACTGGATTAGGAAGAGGTCAGAGGTAACAAGCATAACAAATCACAGCTCCACAAGTACTTTTCATGCTATTTAACATTTCACTGCTGCATATTTCAATGAGGACATGAAGTGATTGCACAACACGTGAAAGCAGCAGGTTTCTCTCTGACTTAAGTACAAATTTACATATAGCCTGGAATAATCTGCAACCTCAACAAATTTGAGTTTGGTTTGAAAAAGCAGTAAAGCAATTAGATGCTTTAAGATCTTTTAAACTTGTAGAATTGGGTTGGAGATGATACATGACAGTCCTTCCTTTTCGGGAATTCTAATAATAATTGGCTGGAAGGACAAATTGCTCATATCTAATGGAAACAACTCCCTTTCTCATTTCCATGTCCGTATCTTGAAATTACACCAAATATTTAACAGTCCCTGGGAGAATTCTAGATTTCCAGCATGTGAAGTCTCTCCTTTGTGTACGTTTCGTTTACTCTTCCGTATTAGAAGACTGATTCCCTCTTTACTTCCCCTGATCCTCCTCCTCCAAATTTCATTTTGAAATCTTGGAGAGTCTGAGGTACCCTGGGTATATATAATTGCAGCTTGTATCTAGAAAATACAACAAAAAGTGAGTGCTGGGAAAACTGTTAGTATGAAAATAACAATCCCACCAATATACCCACTCAGAAACCAAAATTGAGCTGCTTCATGACTAGTATTTTCTAGAAACTATCTTTGCTATCCATTTAGCCCTAAAAGTTTATAACCAGACTTCCAGTCACCTCAGGTGCTCCTACAGGATGCAATTATTTTCATCTATATTAAAAATCTTTCCACAGCTGAATTTTAGATCAAAACTCAGCTAGCCTTTTATGCTCTACTTCATTTCATCCATTTTCTGAGCAGAAAGACGCTATTTGCTATCCGGAAAACGTTTCATCAATAGCTGGACAAGAGGCAATGGAAAGAAGCTGAAAAACAGGAAGTTCCACCTCAATATAAGGAAAGACTTCTTTCCTGTGAGAGTGACAGAGTACTGGACCAGGTTGCCCAGAGAGGTTGTGGAGTCTCCTTCTCTGGAGATATTCAAGGCCTGCCTGGATGCAACCCCATCTAACACGCTCTAGGTGACCCTGCTTGATCAAGGGGATTGGACCAGGTGGTCTCCAGAGGCCCCTTCCAGCCTCAACCATTCTGTGATAGCTGGCTTCCATTTAGCATCCACCAGGTTTAAAGTGACATAATCTGGTTCTTACTTCTAGTTTGTAAAAGAGGAAAAAATAGATCTACAATAAAATTCTGCCCTGAACAAACAGGCATAAGAGCACTCGCACCTATTCTTTATGGTTAGTACTTAGCAAGTCAAAGGGATACTCACAGCAATCCATGTATCTCATACGTGTTTTTAGGAACAGAATTTTGCGTTAGGGCCTATCAGAAATGCTGAGTTTTCACTTTCCCAGACTCCACAAGGCAAACAGCAGTTTCATGTTAACAGTACCATGGTGGCCTGTACTGGTATCAGCTTTCAGCTTATTTCTATGGAGAGTCATAGAGGTTCCAGAGGCCCTTGATCTGTTCTTTTATACTCCATTATCAGTTTCTCTAGTCACACAGAACAGTCCTAACACTAGTTTTAGCCTAACAGCGCTTAGTGCCACCTTATCTAAATGTAATCAAGTATTCTTTATTCGCAGAAATTTAAAAGTCAGCACAGATCCCTCTTAACCAAGATCTTGATCCTTCTTAATCGGCTTCATGTCTCTTAACCTGAGCCCTATCTCAAACTCATTTGCTTTGGCCATCCCCAGTCTAACAGTAGTCATTCTCTTGTTGCTCAAGCCAACTGGTGTCCTGAAAGTCAATACTTTATCTGTGATTTTGGACTTGAGCTTATTGACACTTAATCTCATATATAAATACACTATCCTGGAAGCTCAGGCTTCAGGCTTTCTCAGACTGTTTTCATTAATTTCTCATAACCCAAACTCAAATTCAAATCGAAACTAGTGATCCCAAGAAAGGATATATCCATAGCCTGAGGACTATCCATGAGTGTTAGTTAGGTGGAGTGCATTCCTCTTTACAAATCATTTTCATCTCTCACTCCAAGCAATAACCCTAATAACTCATTGTACCTTTCCTGTTGCTCTCTTGCTTCTGCTTTAAGGACCTAGTTTAATTCTGGACTTAGACCTCCCTCAGTGACAACCAGTAGAATATGTAATTCTGTCTCTAGGAGCTTAAAATACTGCCCTGGATTGACTGATTGCCCCTCATCACTGCCACAGTTCTTTAGATCCTTCTTTATTGAGTCATAAAATTAATCTCAAACTCAGCATGAACACAGGCTCAGGTATACGCTACAGAATGAAGTTTCTAGGTGTCCAGCTTGGTGGACAGTTAGGCTAGAGGTCAGCATTTACTGTGGCCTCTACTTGCAAATACCACTCATAATTTACTTCTAGAGTTTAGACTTTTATGTTACTGTACACTCACTCTAACCCTATCCTTTGGCCAAGACTAAGTATACAGATAGTCTAAAGAAAGCCTTTCCCAGTTTTGTCACCAGGAAGTCCTGTGGCTACTGTCCCCATCCAAAATGAATCTGGAGTCTGCTTTTACATGGAAAACAATTTCCAAACACAAACTCTAATCCCAACACTTCGGCCCAGACTTGTCTCAGTAATACTCATATAATGACATTCCTAGTTTTATCACCAACAAAGCAGCCAGCTATTGACTTAAGTTATGTTTACCCAGGGCAGCTCAAAATGGCATGAGTATACTCTCTTGCTTCAACTTTATTGAAAATAATCCTAATCTTAATCCTTGTCCTATATTCAAGGATAGGGTAAGTTTCTCAGTGTAGCACTAGGAAAGATATTTACTTTCCTAAATTTTATTGATAGTTGTCTCAAAATGCCACTGTTACTATTTGTCTTTAACTTTTGCATTAAAGACCTGGGGCTCTCACTCCAACCTCTCTTGTTACCAGGATGAGACTCAGCATTATCCCTAAGAGTGCACTATCACTGCTGAAAAACCTATTTGCTGACTTTTTTCCCTGTTACATTCAATAGCTTTTAACACAGCTAAAACCTAATCCTAAACCTGGGTAAATATACCTTAAGATATATACTGTCACCTCAGGACAATGATTCATCCATCCCAGTGCTTGATTTGAACAGCAACACAGGGAGATGTTATTTGGGGAAAGTACTCAAGGCTGGCCACACTCTGCAGCCTGTCTTCCTTGCTTGGCTTCCCCAGCATGTGCAGCTGTTGTGTCAGGGGTGTTAGAGGGTGCTTTCCTATGCCTTTTAGAGCCCACTTATGGACCTGTCATCCATGAATTTACCCTAATCCTTTTCTAAAACTCCTAATCCTCTCTGTTTCTGTCATCTCCTGTCACAACTTTGTTTCTTTAATAAACTTTGGTGTGTGCCCTCTCAGAGGCTTTTTGAAAGCTTAGGTAATATTATGCTTCTTGGATCCCTTCACCCATTTGTGTATGGACACCCTCACTGAGATCCAGCATCTTTTCCTTCACAAAAGGCCTGCTCCCTTGCTCCCAACAGATGATGTTCACAGTTTACTCCATGATCTTACTCTTTATTAAAGAACCTGACAGGCTGCCTAGGACTCACTGGGCTGCAGTTCCCCAGAGCCCTTTGTGGAGTCAGGAACTGGATATACAGGCCTACCATGGGGTTTATGCACATCCTGGCTGGCTGCTCTGCAGTTTCATGTCTGAGTTCCTCCAGAGCTCTTGAGTGATGCCACCTGCTCCTGCTGACGTATTTACAGATAACCAGTTTATTTGGGTCAAGTACTTCTTTTATGTACTTCAAATTGATCTACTTCTTCTGCTAAAAAGTGTGGTGTGGAGATTTCCCCAGTATCATTAACCGTAAAAAACAAAGCATTCATTGGCTTTAGTCTGCTATGACCCTTTTATCCCAGGGTACCCCTTTTAAACTTTGGTCATCAAGAGATAATACTAATTCTTTAGGTTTTAGCACATTTAAGATGCTTATTTTAGCAGCTTTGGTGTTTTTGGCAAAGGGATCTTCAAAAACTCTTTAAATTTTAATTTCCCATTTATTTGACGTGCCTCATTATATATCCTTTCTTGTTCCTCTTTTGGGCAACCTTTCTGTTTTTTAAAGGCTAATGTTTTCCTTTTGATAGCTCCTTAACTTCCCATCAAACTATGAAGGTTTGTTTTGGGACTGCTTGAACTGCGTTGTTTTTTCTCTGAGTTTTGCCACAAAATTTACTTGGACTTCTAATACAGTATTTTTTGAAAGCACTCAGGCTACTTGTAGGCTTCTCATTTTTTTCTCCTCTTAGATACTTCTGTTTGTTTTAGAGTTTGCTTCATTTTATGTGTTTCTGTCTTGAAATCAAACATCTGCATGCTACATTTATTTGGCACACTTACTCTTTCTATAACGTTAAACTTAACCTTTCAAATAGAATTCTAATCATAGTTCCTAATTTTGTCATTCAAAGACCTAAGGGTTACCATCTTAAACTCATCCTGTGGTGTCTTCTGAATGGCATGATTATTGTTGCTGCATAGCTTATAATTTCCTGAGCTCTGTTCTTAGATCTAAATTTATTCTTATACTAGAGTCAGAGATACAATCTGGAATGTCATTTGTAATTTTTTTACTGCAAAATCTAGTGGCTGCCATCATAAACTTAGTTTGGATCTTCTTTGCAGTGGTACATTTACATTTACTCTATAGCCTCTACTTTCTTAAATCTTAACCTTCTTAAATCTTAACCTGCAAATCAACCTTAACTTTAGGCATAGACTACATTGTGTGATACCCTAAATGACATGTTGATTATTTCACTGAGAAATTATTTCACTGAGGCTATTGTCCCCCAAATACTTTTGATTTTACTAATTTTGAGAGACCTTTACTGAAAAGCAAAATGAACACAGTTGATAATACTAACATTTATTGAAAGAAATGGGTAAGAAATATATATTTATATGCAATAGGAAAAGAATCTTAGTAGCAAAATTCATAGAAGCTTTTAGATATTAAGAAAGATCATTAGCATTTTTCCAGTTATGTCTTTCCTTTTTGCTGAAAGCAAACAGCGGTCTTGGTGCACCTCCTGGTGAGAAACTCATCATAACATGAGCTTGAGGACAGAGGAACATTTTTCCTGATTAGAAGTATTCTTTCATTGTCTAATCACTGTAGTTAATTTGTGTTATCACAACTGGCTGTACCTAATTTGTCACTCTTTCTAGGAAGGATAGATCTAAGTTTAGCCTCATTTGTGTATCTTTTGCTTATTCATACTAGCCTTATTTTGTTTTGCCATCAGTTCTACCCGAGGAGTTCTTTCAATTCTTCTGTCTCTAAGCCTCAGCCTCCTAGGTGCTATCTATATATCCTATGCAACAATATTCTTCATTCACTTTCTCCCTAAAGAACCTCATGGATACAGTCCTCGATAAACTTCAGGTCCATTACCCAGCTGCTGTCTGATTCTCACTGGATAGCTTCTACTTTTCTAAGCCTTAAACATACTGCTTTTCTGTAAACACAGTTCTTGCTGTTTGAAAGCACACCTTTGCTGTGCTTTCAGTAGGTTTCTCAGGAAGAGAATTTGGCGTCAGCTGCTGAATCCTTGCCTGTATCCTTTTCCACCTCTGTGATGAGCAACCCCACAAGGGTTGCAGCAAGTGGTCTTACTTCTCCTAGCAGGACAGAGGCATGTTCAGCTGCAGTTGGGGCCTCCTGCCCTGTTCAGAAAAGGAGGCAAGGGTCCAGCCCCCTGCACAGTGAGGTGGGATGGGGAGTGCAGCTGAGCCAGGTTGGCTCCAGCCTGTACTTTGAACTCCTGCTATCACTGAAAGAGTGTTTTGCACATGTCCAGGACATAAAAAGTATGAAGACAAGCAACTAGTGATTTTAAAGGAACAATCACAAATGCTAGTGGGGCCTTATGTTCTTCTGTATCTGTATGGGTCCCTATTTGCAGTTTCATCCACTGCCGTGAGTGAGGTGAGATCATAGAATCACAGAATCAGTAAGGTCGGAAGGGACCTCTGGAGGTCATCTAGTCCAACCCCCCTGCTTAGCAGGGTCACCTACAACACGTTAGACAGGGTTGCATCCAGGCAGACCTTGAATATCTCCAGAGAAGGACACTCCACAACCTCTCTGGGCAGCCTGGTCCAGTGCTCTGTCACTCTCACAGGGAAGAAATTCCCCCTCACGGTCAGGCAGAACTTCCTGTGGTTCAATTTCTGCCCATTGCCTCTTATCCTGTCACACGGGACAACTGAAAAGAGTTTGGCCCTGTCCCCTTGACATCCTCCCTTCAGATACTTATACACAGTGATAAGATCCCCTCCTCAGTCTTCTCTTCCCCAGGCTAAAGAAGCCCAGCTCTCACAGCTCATAGGAGAGCTAGGTGCTCTAGCCCTCTGATCATCTTTGTAGCCCTACGCTGGACTCTCTCCAGTAGCTCCATGTCTCTCTCATACTGGGGAGCCCACAACTGGACACAGAACTCGAGATGAGACCTTACCAGGGCTGAGGTGAGGGGCAGGATCACCTCCCTTGACCTGTTGGCAACACTCTTCCTAATGCACCCCAGGAGACCATTGGTTTTCTTGGCCACATGGGCACATTGCTGGCTCATGGTCAACTTGTCATCCACCAGCACTCCTAGGTCCTTCTCTGCAGAGCTGCTCTCCAGCAGGTCAGCCCCCACCTTGTACTGGTGCCAGAAAACAGAAACATCGCATTGGCCAGGAATCGAACCCAGGCCTCCCACATGGCAGGCAAAAGTCCTACCACTGAACCACCAATGCCCCCAGTGAGAACATGCTTCCATCAAACCTGTCCTTTATTCCTCCACAATTCTGAAATACAGCACAGGTCTTCCCACTGAATCAGTGAGACTTGGGAAATGGCTGGGCTGTATTTTGATGACGTTCTCATGGGCAACGGCCATTCCTGCTGTGACCTTCACCTGTTCACATTCCTACTGTCTCAGCAACTGAGACTGTAGTGGATGTTTTTGCCCACACTGAGATCCTGCAATGTTACTTTGAGAATTGAATCCCTGCAATGTTACTTTGAGAATTGAATCCCTTTCCCATGGTAACAAAGGGAGTTTGTGGCAGTGCAAATAGTTTCTTCCTGCCTAACAGATCTAGGCGACCCCTGTCACTGGACAAAAGAATTCCTTTTGAGTGAGTTTCAGGGCTAAGTAGTGGAGAGGACCATAGCACTACAGTCCCTTTCGGCTTTTTTACCAGGCACTAAGGAAGTGTCCTAAAGGAGAAAACTCTTTGAATAATTTTGTTGTTTATACAGTGCTCTCACTTGGCAAACCGCGTATCAGCTACTGCAAGAGCCTGCTCTGCGGAGAGTATTTTGCAATCAGTGCCCTGTACCCATGAACTAATATCACGAGCAATGCAAAGATATCTCTGGAGCTGCTGTTGATTTTACTTTCCTTTTGATTATCTCACCCAGCACTCAATGGCTATGGCTAAAATCTACATTCTTGTGTGATAAAAGGTTAAAGAGAATTTGCCTACGTTTTTGTACCATGGTTGATGTTCTGATTAAATAGTGATTTAATTGCTGAGATAGAGGATTATCTTAACTGAAGCATTACAATATGGCTAGCAGAAATTTGTAAGTAGTCAATCACAACTGTTTTTTCCTTTTCTATGTTTAGTACTCTATGACTTGGGAAGGCAACTATCTGGTCTGTGCAGTGTTATGCCAAATAATTCATTGGAAGAGCTTAAGGTAACATAACCCCAACAGCTCTGTTGACTTTTCCAGAAGCACTTCAGCGAGCTAAATTGTCTTAAATGTGAAGTGAAAGTAACTCAGAAAGTAACTGCCAGGAAGCAAAGCCTCCAGCATCACTGACATGCTGACACGCAACCTACAAAACTAAGTTCCAGGAACGGGCTGGGACACCTCAGCTCTGCTGAACAAACCAAGGTGTTCCTGGGAAAATGAATATATTCTTGATTGCACACAGGTATATCTACATACACAAACCATGACAAGCACAATCTTGAATTAAAACAAAAACATAACAAACTCTCACATGGTGAGCCTCCTGAAGGGTTACAACTCTCAGACAAGAAGTTATGTCAGACTTCAAGGAGTATTTTGTTCCTTGATTATTTGGTAGTGGTACAACTTCAAGTACTCCCCATATCTAAGAATCTTGCAGCTGCTAATGTATTTAATATTATCAGTCTCTATGATCTAAATAAGGCTGCAAAAGAGAGGTTTTCCCTTAAGATTTTCAGCTCCATTGAATTGTCCAAAACTCTACAATCTCTCTCATTACAAGGACTCAGCAGTTCTCTGTACTATAATTCACTTCACAGTCCCTTAGTCACTAATGCAGTACCACTGCTCCATGCACAGGTAGGAGAAGGATTTTAAGGGGGTCCAGCACTAGCCTGATGTCATGCATGGTCCTTGTCAAATAACAGCCCTGGCAGAGGGATCTATGATCCAGCAAAGTGCCTTACACACATACCATACAAGTGTTACCTTCTCTAGGTACAGGACAGAGACCCAGGATTGCAACAAGAGCATGCAGCAGTCTGGTAGATTGGTCAGGTTTTGCTGCAATGACCAGACTTAATCAGAGACTAGATGGTACTTTGTTGCAAAACATTAGGAAAATGGTCTGACTATTCAAGGGATTGATGGATACTTCTCTTCATCTTTCCGAATATAAGCATGAGGTGAGAAAGGACTACGTGCTGCCAAGGCCAGCTCTGAGGACAGAATACAGAGTTCTTTGCAATTTAGGACTGAAAAAATCCACCCTGACCCCCTCTTTTTTCTTTTCTTTCTTTTTTTTTTTTTTTTTTTTTTTTCCTTAATAAAACACTGCGCTACTGAAAGGATACTTGAAGAAAGATTCCTGCTGCCATATTCTTTCTTCCAATCACATTTCAAGGTATTTTTCACAATAAAACTACTGGAACTAAGTAAATGAAACAGACTTTCCAAACAAGAAGATAGCCACCTGAGGCAAATCCCAGATCATCCACCTCTCCTGTCGGAGTTTTCAGTCTGAGACTCCTCTTCCCCCTGGAGCTCTGTTTCTTCCAGTGTCAGGTCTGGAGCATCTAGAGTTTATTTAGAAAACAAGAGAGTTTGGCCCCTAACAAACAAGCCATACTGTATTTACACAGTCAGACGCAACAGCCATGGAAACACTGGAAACTCCTACAGAGAGGGACCTTACCAGTGCTTTCAACACATTATTTATAAGCAATCATTGCTGTTTTTGTAGCTTTTGGTTATATAGACAGAACACAGCTTGTTAAAAAAATAAAATGAAATATGATCTGAAAAACGTCTGACAGTGTTTAAGCTATTTTCCTTCCAGCCTTACTCCTGGTTAACACAAGTGACTCAGAAAACATGTCCTATGCTTTGTGCTCTGAAGGTATAGAAATATTTGTATGCAAAACCTTTTCCTAAGAATTTCTGAAGGTTTGTGTGACATTTCATCATAACTGTTCTGCTAACACAATGGGTCTAATTTGTTACAAAGTGAGCTCCTCCTCTTCTTCCCACCAGATTTACCTTCCTCCTCTCTTGTTATCATTAATATGTTCAGAAACCTTAAGGATCACTACATTAGGGCCACTTTCCCCAACATATCCTGCTACAGTAAGTGAGAATATTATTCCATCTGTCTCCTATGAACAAATGGTGCCCAAAGTGTATGACAATCCTACAAGAACACCTATTAAAGCAGGAAAATAGAAAGAAAGGGATAGACAATAAAGAGGAATATATATTAAAGGATTCAACAAAATGGTCAGCAGAAAAGTAACTTTTGTGGCTTTTTAAATGATGAAGACTTGAAGACAGCTGATTCAGTGGTGACCTTCTACTGACTCTTTGGTTGAGACATAAATCTACTCATATAACAAGAAAAAAATAGATCTCCATAAGAACAAAGGTACTCTCTTGTGGCTTTCATCTACTACATCAGGCGTTCTTTGGTAAATGCCATCTTGTGGCTTTTTTTTCTTTATGCTGTGTTGTACTTTTAAGAACTGCTGTTCTGCAGGGTTGTTTTCTTGACAATTTATACTTTTGTAAATCTCTCTCTCAAATGGTGGAGAGCTAGCTAAAATTAAAATCATATATCTATCTAGTTGTAGCCAGTAAATGAGAATAAAGGCATTCCTGAATCCCATTAGAGGATCCCTGTGATATTTCAGGCATCTTGGAAGTTGCTGTTATCAAGTCCGCTCTTACTAGAGATCACTCCAACTTTCTGATTACAACAAGCTCATCCTTATAGCAAGGATTATCTTCATTACAGTACTAATTATGCTAGCAGTTGGGCAGTCACAATAACAGTGAGTGCACTCTTTTGCTCCTTCCACTCTGAAATGATGGGCAGATATGCAGTAAATAACCTGTGCTGGCAGATACCTACAGCCATATATGCAGCCCACTGGCATGGCAGTCAACCCATGTCAACTCCTCATTCAGGCCTGTGTTTAAAAGAAAGCCCAGGGGATCGGTGAAATAAAACAGCAGGGAGAGAAAAGCAAGGGAGCAGAAAGTATACAGGGTATTAAGCTAATATACCCCAATGTTTTAGTATTCATCCCAAGAAGAAGAAAGCAAGGGTTTGGGTCCGACAGATACAGTGACACAGTATGTCATGCAACTCTCTTTTTAAACCAGAGTTCATGAATTATGGGCATCCTCTCAGAATCTCTAAGCTTTTCCCCCTTTCCAAATGTGTTAATCACATCTTATAAATCACCTGCCATCATTTGTTCACTAACACCAGGGAACAAAACTTGCTTTAATTTGCAGAATGAGGTATGACCAAGCAATTGCATGTGGTTATTCTAAGGCCCCTACGGGCTTCCCACATAAAACATACTGTGTATTGAAACCACACAGAAGGCAGCTTTGTGCATCAGAGTCCAGAGGGTCTTGGGTCACATTAGTTATTGATTCCTGCTTCAATGTTGCCTCTGTGTGCCATCCTCTCTAAGGCAGACGTGCTTGCAGTTGCAACCATGAATCATTCTTCTCCACTACGAAGACCAGTAGAATAAAAAAGGTAAGTTAATACTGGCATATTGTTCTCTCTCATCCAGTTCTGGCTGCTTGACCTGGTGGGAGGCGAAGCAGTTTTCCTGGTCAAGCAGACACTGCATTCACAGGGCACTATAATCTGTGGTTACACATGGAGGGCGTGTGTTGCGAGGAAGCAGTGCCTTCCCCCACACTGCAAACTTTTTCAGAGACAGCACTCCCCAGTTTGCACTCCTTTGCATTTAGAAATAAGCTTTTGGCTGTAGAAACACAACAGAAAAACAGACTCTGATTCAAGCTTCCTTTGGAGGCGTCTGGATTGAACCATGATTCACCTCACTATACCTGAAGGTAATGGCAGAGAAGTTTTTTTAAGTACTGTGATGCTTCTCTTTTATTTTCTTGAAGGAATCCAGTATACTATCCAGAACAGAAAAGTGAACCTTTTCTGCATATTTTTTCCTAGGCATTCTTAGGGCTTGTTCTTCCCTACTGAAAGCATTTTTCTTGCCTCAGCTACTAAAAGTACTCAGCTAACAATTTTTTGATTAACCATGATTACCACAGCTAAATGGATCCAGTAAGACTTTCTCCAAATTAAAGTAGCAAAACAAATGCATCAGTTAGGTTTTCATTGTGTATTTTGCAAATACCCCAAAAGAGAAAGGCTCTTGTGAAAAGAAGCCTGCAACACAGAGCAGCAGAGTCACTAGACCAACCACACGATCAAGAACAATGACCTAAATCATACAAAATGATGATACGTTTTAAGAATACAAATTGCCTCTGCTCAGGTTTATTGAGCTACCTATTCCTCTTTGCACATATTTTTTTCTACCAGATTACAGGTCAAATGTTCTTAACAGAATAGTGTAAAAGAACTAGCTACTTTCTGAGGATCTTGGGATTCTCTAAACCATTCAGCTAGTCCTGGAGAGGTCCGAATAGTATTTCCTGTGGGGGCTTTTCCGTCTCTCTGATGCAAGTTTGGCAAGGTCACCAAGGCCTTGTAAGAGATAATGGAAAAGATGCATGAGAAAAAGATCCTACCAGGAAAGGAAAAGAGAAAGAGAGGTTTCAAAGTACAGCTCATTCTCAAACTAGAGCCATATTTATTTTAACTTCCGTTTCTGGGAGGTATTGTTTGCATGAAAATTCTTCTTCCCTTGTATTACCTGCTTTGTGCAGACATGATTTACCAAAACATCCTTTATCATTTCCTGAGTCTTGCCCTGATTTAGATGCTATCAGATCTATTGTCCTCACAGGTTGCATTGCAGTGTGCTATGGATCATACTAACAACATTGAGTGTAAGAAATTAGAAGTATGTGAAGCATAATGAGAAGCATGCTTTTCACATCTCTGGAAGCAATTAACCACAGATCTGAGAGAGCCTTGAATGGCAGAAGTCAAGGTCAAACTGAGACATCAGTATTCCCACAGGCAGCAGGTATTTGAATGCAGACTCTTCCAAAGGAGAATTGCAACCACACTGAACTCTGAGATTTGTTTCCGATTCAGCACTGAACTCCCTCAAATCTTCTTTGGATGTATAATCTTGGTTTGGGCTCATCTCTGCAAAACAGAAACAAATCAAATTTGTGCTCCATGAAGCTTGTATATATTTCTGTCCTCTACTGAAAGCAAAGCCACCTGCATTCACAGAGATAAAAGAAACTGGGAACACAGCTAGTGCCAGAAAAATATCTCCTTGCACACATTGGTGACTGTGGTGGTACTCTCTTTCTTTCTTTTCTTTTCTTTTTTTTTTTTCTTTCTGTTCCATCTTTGCAACTGCTGAACAGTTCTGGCTGTAAAATCACTATTTAGGATTACAACTAGAACAGAAATAGTGGCTGGCTGTAAACTTAAAGGTCTACAGCATTCTTGTGCAAATAGTAAGGAATTTTAGACGGTGAATTGTGAGGTAAAAATACACATTGTTATTTTTGCCTTCTGGGGTGCAACGTATATATGCTTCATCTGGTTCTGAATAAGAGGTTGGGCAGCACATGTTAGAATATAATACTGGTCACTAAAACAAATACTTAAGCTTTTCCAGTAGGGTGACTTTCAAGAGCCTGTTATGGCTGGTTTGGTCAATGACTGTCAGATTTCCTCTCAGTTATGGTTATCATTACACTAGTATACTGACTTGTGGGTATGTCAGTCTGCCTGTGAATGGGAGACAGAATTTCTGAGAGCTCCAGGAAAGAGCTCTCAGAGGGAAGTGAATCCATTAGAGGAAAAATAAATGACTATGTGAGAATGTGGATGGAATTATAAATGATTCAATTAAGTCAGACCGCACAAACGAATGAGTCTGTCACAAAAAGGATGGACTTTTAGCAAAGCCCTTCTGGGTAACCACAGTCTGAAGATAACATCTGAAGGTGTAGTGTTCCTGAAGGTAGGGGAGCCCTCTCTGGTCATCTCCCCTGCCTTGTCCCATTCATGAGGGTTTTCCTACTAACACTCACATTAAGATGCACAACCAGAACTAGGGTTAGGAATATTGAAACAGATAAGGCAAGCTTCTAAAATGCTACAACAGTGGTAAATAGATCATTGGGGATTATGAAGGAGCACAGCTGGACAGAGCTAATAATGCACAGTAATATGGCTTTGTGTCTGAAAGTCTGAATTGATGTTTGATTTTTTTATTAATTATTGTATTCTACTATGTACAAACTGCACGTTTTCTCCATCCTGCTATTTAACAAGAGACTTCACTCTGCCTGACCTTCCTTCTTTGCGGCATACTCCTTATGTTGCTTTCTATCCACCCCTCCAAAGATGATTTCCCTTATGGGGACAATGAAGACATTCAAAACGATTAGGAGCTGGGTGGTTAATCTTCACAGAGCTCTGCAAATCATGTCACTTAGAATCATGTTAAACAACTTCAGCATAATTAGGCCAGTGCTTCTGGCTTTATCCTCTGGTCTCAGCTACTTGGTTCTTACAGCTGCTCCTAGCTTTAAAATCTTTGCAGGAAGGCTTTCCTGCAAATAGTAGAATACATGGAAGCAGGCAGCAGGCAGGCTGTTAAAATGACCTTTAGAAAAACTTCAAGCCTGATGAAAATGCACTGTGTACTTTCCAAAAGTAAAACCCCAGCTAAACCTCACTGGCCTTGTGGTCTGACCTTTTTTGCTTTGCAAGCATCATGAAATGCAGTGGAGATGGTGAATCTGTCTGACCATTGCCTGCAGAGCTGTCCTGCAACCCTGATTGCTGCTGAGGTGGTGACAGGGGGGAGACATTGGGCTGAGTCAGTCTCTGAATTGCTTGCCATATCAAGCTGTGGTTCAGTGGGAGCCATGGTGCGTCACAGCTTCAGTTCAAGTGGTGTCCTCTCGTCATTTTCAGTTATGGCAAGTGGTTTGCAAAGGCTGTAGCTTTTTCCCCTTTCCCAGGAAGGGAGGAGAGTGGCTGCACTACTACATTCAATCACAGCCTCTAGTGAATGCAAACCAGAGGTCAGCTGTAGTTTGTATGAAACACCAGAGTGCTTTCTCTCTGTGCCCCCTTCTCCACACACAGACAGCACATGTGTTTCACAGATCTGTGCCCAACTCATCTGTCAGCAGTCACACCCCTTCCTCCAAACTGCTGAACAAATCTAACTTATGCTGTCCTCACTTTAAATATTACTCCATCAGTCCACTGTTGATGCAGATGTCAGCTGTCCCTAAAGTAGTGACACTGCCTTGTTTAACTTCAACTTACTTCACTTTATCTCGAATAAGCATTTTCCCTGCCAGCTTTTTTACTTTTTTCCTCCACTTTTCACCCTATCCCAAAAAGGACTGGAGGATTCATTTCCCAGCTGTACAGGAAAGGGAAGAGAGCAAAACAATTCATAGTGCAGCCAAATTTCAACTGAAAGATGACATCGCATTTACTGAGTGGTAAAATGCAGATGAAATGCTGCTGTTATTATGGGATGGGGGAAGGGAAAGCTTACTCTATCTATACCAGTATATTCAACTGCAATATCATGAATTTAATAGCATTTTGCATGACAGTATGGAGTACATTTTGTTCAAAATCCCGAAGATAAAAGGGCTGAAACAGGAGGAAATGGCTCTCACTTCTGGAAAGATCACTTTGTCCTTTATAGACTCCTAGACAAGAGCTTCTTCTTTGTGTTGGAGCTGGAAGAAATTCAGTCTTACGCTGATGGGATTCACACAACAAAGAAACAGAAAACAGTAGGGTCACAACAGAAGGAAGCTAGTGGAAAGGTAGTGTGTGCTATGTCACCAATATGTGAAGTAGCAAGCAGGCAGAACTGGGGAAATTTGATCTGCACTTACAGTTGTAATTTTTCCTTGAACAAATTCAAGGCCTATTTAATTCTGATTTATACAGAACTCTACTTGACTTGCGACTAGTTCCTTTTTCCCTTGTTCCAAGTTTTACAGTAGGATAACATCTGGGAAATCAGAGTACGACTAGCCTTCATTTCAGTCAATTCTTTCTCCCTACTCCTAGGGTAAGATCTAACTTGACAGAGAGGATGCTTGGCGCAGGGTTTAAGTGCTGAGCCAGGATCTGACCACTTGTCTGAGGTCAGTTCACCATCTGTGCTTCAAGCCAAATATCAGGATTTGGGCTGATATTACTTCAGTCAGAGCCTTCCCTCCCTTTCCCTAAAATGGGACAGTCATTTCTCAGTTTCTCCCTTTTGTCAGCCTCATCATACTTCTCCAGGTACTTTGCAGGGACTGTCTTGGTCAGGTGTGTGAGACATCTCCATAACCATGATGCAAAAACTAATCAACATTCAGTTGTCAGTACAGGGCAGGCAGGTTCAAATGAACGCAGCTCGGAAGATGTTCCTGATGTATTATTCTACTTCAAAAATGACTTGCTTGTCTTTAAAACAGCACCAATTCCCAGAAAACTGCACATGGCTGTGGCCAAAATACCAAGAGTGTGATTCTGTCTCAGGGATTTGCTGCCTTCACGCTGTGCTCCAGCTGTGCTTTCATGGTAGATGACATCAGCAGCACTCCTCAAGCCTAACATATAATATTCTCAAAGCAATACAGAAACTAATTAATTCCAAGTGTGCCCCTTATTTCCTGACACAGCTTGTATTTGACTTTACTTGTGCACATTCAGGAACCTAGCCGCCTTCTTTCTCCTCATCCTAAGTGGTCTGAAAGCAAGCAACATTACATAAACATGCAAGGTTGTATATATTCCTTGCTCACTGCATGGGATTTTTGCAGTGTGGATTTCATTAAGGTCCAAGTGGCTGTGGCAACAGCAAAACTGGCACTGAGTGATAAAATTAACATATTTTGCCTTGGTAGTCCTTAAGTAAACCAAAGCTTTTAGAGGAATTTACCACCAAATTCAACATTCCAAAAGGGTCCTTTAATTTTGTGTGCGTAAGTAGCACTTTGGAAATTTTGTAGCCTGACTCCGCATACAGTTTTCTTATAAACTAATGGAGAAACAAAAATCAAGAGACATAAATCTCACAGCAGTCCTGAAGGCCTTTGATCAAAACCCAATAGGATCAGTAAAAAGCCTTTACAGAAAGTCCATTAATGCCTAGACTGCATTCCAAAAACCAAACCCAACCAACACTACATCCTGTTTAGGGTTTATCTTAGGTCACATCAGTATGAACCATGCTTAAGAAAAGCTAAATATTTCACAAAAGAATTATACCTGTTTTAATGTAATGAAAAATGGATTTGGTTAAATTGATATAATTTCACCAACTAAATAGTGTGGCACCAGGACCCTGAGTTGATTGTCAGTCATCAAAAATGGTAAGTTTCCTACCCCTCCTGGTGCACAGCTCTCATCTATGCACCCACCTCTGCCTGGGCAATTCTCCAAATAGCTGTAGCACTAGCCCACATATTGTCTTCATACGGCCACACGGCAAACAGCAAAGGTAGTTAATAAATACGTTGCAAAATTGGAGTTGGAAATGGAAGGAGAAACATTGATTTGACATGAATTCTCTCTTTTTTGAAGTTTCTATTGTTCAAAGGGGTGGAAGAAACCCCTTTGAACAATGAATGAAGTGCTTATTACAGAGTTTACAACTGTGTAATAGACAGAAAAGACCCAAAACACATTACTAAAAGATTTTATTTGTTCTGTTTTCTTGTAAGCTGAATGCAACCCCTTTGAAGGCTCTAACTCAAGAGTGAAGGGTGTTTTGGAACAAGACTACTACAGTGTATCAGATGAGGCTAACTTCAACAGCTGAAAAACTTAAGGTTATCAAAGTAATACATCAGCTGATTTTTTGGGGAGATTATCATCCTGTACATTGTTTAACCTTCCTTTTAGAAGCATTACCTATAGTTACTCACAATTAGAAGGGTCCATTATAAATGGAGGCTACAGCACTTCATGAAACCTGCTGGTATAACCATTTTTGTGGAGTCAGTCTGCACAGAAACTTTAATGTAGATCACCAAGAATGGAGCCTGGAGTTTTCTTGAATTTTTTAGGTGTTCGTAATGTCATATTCTGGGATCATTCTGCACCATACACTATTGATGCATCCTTCTATATAAAACGTGCCACTTAAAATTACTTCATAACTTTTGAGTTCAAACACTGATCTTCCACCCCCCACAACTGCTGTGCTCCAAGTCAGCTGTAAATTTAGTGAATTACCTCAAGCTATTGGCTGAAGCATGTCTCCTTCCAAATAATTAATGAAAAGGAGGGAAGAGATGATTTCCAGAATCCTGCTGTGAGGTAAGAGTTGGCTTTCTGCAACAGATACAGCCTTAGAGGTTCCCGGCCTCATGAGGCAAAGTTACTTAAGTGAAGACTCTCAGCCAAAGGAATAGTCTGTTGCACAATAAACTCTATGCCATTCAAGCATGAATGAAGGAAAAGTGTGAAGTTTGAAGCTGATAATTACACCACCGCCAGAAAAGATAGCATACATATTGCTCTCAGCAGCTTTTGCAGGACAAAAAAGGTGAATGCTAAATCTATCAGTTGGCACTGGATTTGGATAATGAATCAGAGGCATTTAAGAAATTGTAACTCTCAATTGCAATTTTTAAATCTATTCTCAGTGTTGGTTGTTTTTTTTTTTTTTTTTTTGTTTTGTTTTTTTTCACAGCTGACAACATAAATGCCAACCATTTGTTCCATCCACCTCATGTTGCAGAGATTCCTTGGCTAGGATTTTCCTTAGATTGCAATGCTAGGAGCTCCCTCCATTCACTGGGAATATGATCATATAGTATAGCAAGGTCTCATCCCCTGACTAGGACTCTAACTCAGTACAAACATAAATAGTAATACTAGGAATGTTGCAGGATTTTCTGCAAGGTGAAGAAAGGAATCTGAAAGAAACTTCTTCTCTCTCTCTATTCTATTTATCAATAGCCTTGTAAAATACACTAGTAATTTCTTTAAGTACAGAGAAACAGGCCAAAATCATGTCTTTCATACCCAGTTAGGAGTGCAACAACTACTGACTTCATAGAGAGCATGGATCAGCCCCAATGGAGGATTGCTTTCTTGGTATACAGTCACAAATCAGGCCTCTAAGGGAGCCATTTGCAGAAAAAAATTGAAGCTGCCATCTATGTATTTAGAAGTGTGACCTCAAGGCTTGCCACATGGAAGTGTCTAAACATTTAAGGGAGCCAAAAATATACACTAAAGGTAAAGATTAAAGTGATAGTTACTGAGGCAAAAACAGCAAATACTTCTCTGGACTTGAAGTACTGGGGAGCACAAAGCTAAAGAATATGGTGCATTCAGCAATTTAAGCAAGCACACACATGATCTCTAAGGTTTTATTGCACTTTTGCATCTACGTTATTTCTTTATTCCAAAGCTATTATTGTATGAAACCCTTACCCAGCTAGTACATACTTACATTGTTTTATGTTCAGTCTTCCATGAATGTAATCAAGCCCTAGGCTATGTGGTATATTAAAATCCTTTCAGGGTTTCTCTCTTCTCCCTTTATTCTTCATTTTTTACTATAAGCTTTTTCCCCTGGAATCCTGTTATTTTTAACTAATATGCATAGTTTCAATGTATCCCTTCTCAAATAATGCAGACTATCTAAAGAATGTTAGAAGAGCTATTTTAACTCACTTCCTTTATCCCTATCATAGTTGGAGCGTTCTTTGAGTCACTTCTGAAATTCCTAGCTAGCGCTTTCCCACTTTAATGTTTTGCTGTATTTCCTTCAATGGTTCCTTCCTCAGAGCTATCAGGCAGACTTTTCAAGTACAAGGTTATGATGGAAAAGGTTTCTTGGTGTGCCTCTGGAAAGGACTTTCACATTATCAAGACCCCTCTGCCCTTGTGCTGGAGGACATCAGTGATTTCTACAGGCATCTAAGGAATATCCTATGGCAGAATGTGTCATAGAGATGAGAGCAGGCTGAAGACTTCTTACTAAAGTTTACATTCACCACCAAAATGCCACAGGCACAGACATTTGCAGTAAACAAGAATAGACTCCATGTTTCCTTCAAAAGAAGAGATGTACTACTAGGCACCGCAGATAATACAATAATATATATTACTATGCACTCAGCTTAGCAGATACTTTCAATGATTTCAACAAGTATTACCCATTTTTTGCCAAAATAGTCAGTCGTAACATGTCAGCCACTGCTAGATCAAAGATCACTGCTCCTGATAACCTACTTCAGGCTGCAGGCAAATGACAAACATCTACACGCCAGTTTGATATCATTGAGTATACTGTCATGGTCTGTTGCAGGCAAACTATGTAAACACACCCTAATGATGTTGAAAAGATTTGTGGAACATCTAGTAACAATAATAATTATCATTATTCACTTCTTGCGTAGATTCCAAATGATGTTAGCAGGCTTCTGTCCTTCAATATTTAAATCATCTTTTGCCTTTTTAAGAAATATGAAAGAAGTAAGAAGTATGAAATTATTATATCAAATACGTGCACAGCTTTCATCTGTAATAACTAGCTCCACTGTATGCGTGAAATACACAAATACAACAGGGTATTTCCAAAATGTTGTGTAATTCATTTACAGAGTGATATAAAGCTGTGTAATTAAATATTTAAGGCAAAATCCGAGCCATAAAAAAAAGCTCTTGATTTTGGGCTGCCATGCAAACTGAAATCGCTGAGCACTTTAGCTGAAGTTCAGAAACAGAGCCTAACTTTGGTCAAACATGGATCTGTTGTCTGAGACATAGTTCATCTCTTCAAAGCACAAGCTACTATTTGCAATGTTGAGATAACAAAGAATAGCTTCATATTGTTGCTTACTAACTTTTTGCATGGGAGCTTGAGCTGGTCTAGATCTGAATTCTGGGCAAAGCTCTTAGGAACTCTGGCCACGTAGGTGTCATATGGCTGAAGTAATGGCAATTACAAAGTGCTGAAAATTCCAAGGACGGAAGTTTTTTGAAGCTATTAGCAGACTTTGATTCAGTTACAATTTCATCTTACTGAAAATTTTGTCTGGAATTTCCTAGGCTTTCCGAACAGATGTTGTCACTATAGTTATTGAGAAACAGACACACTGGTGATGCTACTTCATTAAAACCTTGATTACTTGCCAGGACCCAAGGTAAGAGGTTAAAAAAAGAATCCACCATAGTGACTTAACCGATAGAGGTTACCAAATACATTCACAGAGTGCCTGATAAGATGCAGCTCAGTTATAGCCTGGCTTTGGAAAACCTCATGATTTATATTGTAGTTATAGTCATTATAAAAAGATCGTAACTATAGATTTATAGAGTTTATTTTATGCAGATGAGCATTCACTTTCCCTTCCTGAGGTAGTCTACAGATCCCTGGTCACAGATAGGGACCTCCCCTGGTTTTAAAGACCTCCTTGTAAGCCACTATGCTTTCTTCTACACTGACAGCTCATTCAGTCACTCTGAACAGGGCAGTCAAAGCCCTGCCCTTCTGCACCACCCTCTGCAAAACTCAGGAAGTCACTGAGGCAAAATACCATAGCAGCACCTCGGAAAGCTTCCTTTCTCGAGAAGCAGAGAAACCACTGTTTCCTTCCTCCCTGCAGCAGCTAACTGTCCAGCTTTATTAAGTTTCTCTGGTGCAGGACAGGTTTTCTTACCCACCTCTTGTCGTATGCAGGTTCCTCCCCTTACACAGGATTCAGTAAGCTGTTTCCACCCCATGTCTCAGCATCCCCCTTCTTCCTCCCAAGTACTTGATCTCCTTACAGAGAGATAAAACCTCCCCTTAACATATATCCCCTTTTATCATACAGAGATTTTTTTGGATGAATATGAAACTCATTTCCTCCCATTTCTTGCAATATTAAATGTGAAAAACAATTGATCATTAGATTGTTTTTATCATATTTGAAGGTTTATATGTCTTCTCTTGTCTAAACTAAACATCCTTAATTGCTTAAAAGTGTAGTCTAGATAACATTCTTCTAAATCTTTTATCAGTCTTTTTAGTGTCCTCTGCACACTGTTGAACTCAGCTTCATCTTTCGTAAAGTGAAGAGGCCAATGCACATTCCTGCCAAGGCCTCATTAGCTCAGCTAGGTAGGCTGATGGAATTTTCCCCAAACTGTATCTATTTAATTTTAAATATGGTCTCTCTCACCATTAACACCTCCTTCAAAATCTCCTAAAAATGCTGGCATAAAACCAGGCTTCTGACAGTGCAGTTCAACTGCAATGGTTTTGGGCAGGAAAAAGCCATTGCAGGTGGCTCAAACCAACTTTAAATGCTTGTTAACCCATTCTTAGCAGTAGGACAACTAGAATTTATGGCTGCTCAGGAAGTAAATTAATGTAGTAGTTTTAATGACAAATGGAAGATAAATACTGTGGGCAAAATCATTTATATCTCTGAAGAAATATCCTCTCCAGCTGCAAAAAATTCATTTTCATGACCTTTTCCTTCTATCCCTTTTTGTAGGCACACAGCTGGTATTGATTAGCCTGGAGGAATGCTGTTTTTCTGCCTTGTGCATGGACCATATGAAATCTGAAGTCTGTATGAAGAAAGGAATGGAGTATTCTGCAAATATCATTGAATAATGATGACTTATGATCCAGTTCCTATCTATATGATCTATCCAGAGACATTATCCTATTGACTTACTTCTTTTAGCTTCCCTTTTCAAATAAGTGTGTTACAGAGCACAAAAGATCCAAAGAGAAGGTGTATGTTTTTTTTTTTCTTCCTAAAATTGTATTAAAAGTATCAACAAATTACAGTTTTCACTACCCCAGCAATGGCTGTCTAGAGGTGAAAGTTACTTTTCTCCTTCTATGTCCCTTCACAAGGATTAAGAATGTTACAGCCTTATTGACATCCTTCTGTGCTGCAAACACAAAGTTCCTTTAAGTGTGTAAATCAGACAATTTGATACATTTCATCACTCATTTGACTTCCATTGTTCTGTTCTCATTTCAGCTTTAAAGAAGAGCTTGTGTTCCCATAATCTGATCTTGTTTCTGGCCAATAATAAGTCTGTTTTTCTAACAAAGATATTACCTTTCCCTATAAACCTTGCACTACTAATCATCAGCGAAGTCATACCAGTACTTATCAGTAGATTCAAAAACACCTAACTTTGAAAAGAGAGCCAGCTAGGGAGACACTCCACATTTATCTTTAATACCTATGGAAATGTGTTAATCAACCTGAAGTAAACCATTCAGTTATGAACATTAATTTTCCTTTGCCTCACATATGACAACAAAGATCTTTCAGATATAAAGTATATAGTTTATGGATGGGTAATCTGAATTTGTCTTTGAAAAGTGGGAGTCAGCAGATGACGGGAGAATCCTTTTTTGAGACTGAATATATTATTAAAAAATATTCCCTTAAAAAGGAAACATTGTTTTCAAAATGGGAAAACTATAACATCTACTTTACATCTGCACATTCATTTTTCATGTATTCCCACGTTCAAAACTGGAATCTTTCAGAATAAAAGTATACATACTATTTTTAATTGCCTCTAAGTGTAAAAAGTGCCAAGTCTAAGAGTGAAAGAGTAGCAAAGGAGAACTTGGGAGATTAGAAAAACAAGAGAAAAGGCAGTTTTCTACCTACTAAATTAGAAGATGGGAGATAAACTGAAGAATAGTGGAGAAATAACAATCCTCTCTTCTGTTTTTATGAAACTTTGTCTTTTTTGCCATGGAAGCTCCGGGTGACTTGGAAGCCTCCCAAGAGCCTCCCCAGGGCGAGGAGTGGTCAGCTCCGAGTGTCTGAGCTCTACAAACACATCCCCATCCAGATCTGCTTTACAAATGACCTGAGTGAGAGATTAGAGCTCACATGCGAGCTTAATAAATGACAGGTATATTTTATGAATCATTATTACTCTCCATTTCAGGAAACATGGCTTGGAAAGTCATGCTGAATCTCCCCAAAGATACTTCTTTTCCGTTTTTGGAAGTAAACCACCCTGCTAACAGACTGGTAATCTAGACACGGGCCAGAGCCCCAGATTTAAACTGACTCCAGGAGCAGCACGCAGTCCAAGAAATTAGTTTCTTAGTGTCTTGACTACGCTGTCCCCAGTCAGTGTTTGAACACTAAGAGGATGCCTTTGGTTTCCAGCTTCCCTTCCCTGTATGTTGTTCAGTTTCACAGCACTGAGGAAGACTCATTTTCTTTCAAGTGCTGGACAACGTAAATCATAAAATGCTAAGATACCAATGTCTGATCCTGGTCTTGCTATTAATAGGAGAAGTTTCACTACTGTTCTTTGTGACAGCCAAGTCTGACCCTGAAGTGTGCACACTTAAAATACATCTAGGGGTACCCGGACATACAGTATTTGTCTGTAAATTGAAGAGCGAGAGACATTTTTACAAGGGCACAGATCTCATTACATCAGATACCACATTCATGAGTAACCAAAATGAGAAGTGAAACAAACAAGAAGTACCTTTTAACTATATTTCATACTTATTTTCTGAAAACCAGAAAAGTTTCAAGGGCTAATCTCACTATTTACAAAACAGCATTATCTATGAGAAAAAATTCTCTACTTGCAGTTGTTTCTTCCTCCTAGCAACAAGTTTGACCATGTTCCCATTGACATCAATGACATATCTGCCATTATTTCAAGCTGAAATAATAATAAACTTTTGTATGTATGTACGATTGTGCATGCATGTACACAGGTTTTTGCTCTGAACAAAAAAAGATGGAATCATCAAGCACTTTTAGAAATGAACACTGGCAACATCCAAAGCTCTCTCCTAGGTCCAGTTTTACAAAATAGTAATTAAGTAACAAAGGCAAAGAGTGTATGATTCTTCCATGGTTACACAAATCTGGGGCAGAGCCAGAGGAGCAGTTTGCCTGAAAAAACAGACTGATTACAGTGATATTCCAGACATGCAGTGATATTAATTGGCTGCTTGTTCCTCCCTCCAAAATCTCTCAGGGAAGAAGGAAGGGAGTTAAATCAGCCTGGCTGAAGGCTTTTTTCCCCCCAGGTTTCCTTCTAGCAAATAAAGACCACGAAGTAAGTGATCCATGACAAACCGAAGCATCTAACATTATCTTCTAGCCCCAGCTCTCTAAATTATTCAAGAATGTTAGCGATATTACTAAAAATGCTGTCTCAGGTTCATTCCTGGTGTAACTTTACCACAACCAAAGGAGACAGAACTGTGGTAGCTTAAACTAGCTTATTATGTCCAGCTGACAGAGCTGATAAGGTGGTCACAGATTGTTAGAAGACAGGAGCTTCGCAGTTAGGGCTAATGTCTTTACCATGTATAAGAATAAGTGAATCTTCCTGATAGAGTGAAGGTCAAAAACAGTAATTAGAGTTGTGTTCAAAACAGACCACTATTCCACTGTTTAGGACGAAATGCCTGCTTAATAACAGCTTCATTTCACTGAAAAGAGCACCTTCCCATGCTCCTCCAAGAAAAGTGAAACAAAGCCGACCATACTGAGCTTCATCCGCTTATTGGTCAACCTTGATGAGGATTTTCACATAGAAAATACGGATCCAAGTTGGTACTTCAGTTTTGCTGCAGACGAGTCTCTGACCAAAATTATGCAGATTTCCTCCCAAATTTTGAATGATTTCTCTTTGTGATTGATTGTGCTCTGGCCCAGGCATATATGAAAAAGTCAGCTCTGACTCTCCAGAATGTGCTCACAAGCAAGATCTTCTCAGCACTCAGTAGTCCCATGAACGAGGAAGTTTAGTGTGCCGCTAAAAGGAAGAATAAATCACTTGATGACCTCGCAAGCTTTCAAGCTAGTATTTCTTTTCAGAATAAACAACTGTCAAACTGCAAACTAAAAGAGGTTTCACTGCAATGCAACTGAAACACATCTTACTTCACAAAGGCACTGTGCTGCCTTTCTTAAAAGTGATTTTGTGGCATTTTATTCACAGTTAACACAGCAACTGAACATAACAGTTCAAAGCAAAGGAGACTAAGAGTTTACTGTTTGCCTCCACCTTTGATTAGGTGGGGAAAACTCTGCCAGTCCAACTGCCTAGATCCATCGCTACCTTCCTCCATACTTCCAGTGCACAATGCTAGTGACACAAAATGGAAAGCAAAATCTTTTATATTTGACTATATGTGACTATCCTGCCCCGAACACTTTCCAATAGTACACAGCAAAACGTGGATCAAAACACAAGGATGGCTGGGCTGCTACTGTTTTGAAGCTGTTCCCACACATCACACCATAACGTCTCACATGTCACTCAGGGATGGCCTCAGGCCTTCTCCACACCTTGCCTTCCAGGCACTACGTACCACGTCCCAGCTTTTGCAGCAGTGCTCGCAGACAACGCGGCAGCTTAGAGCCATAAGGGACCTCTGCCCAGTTACTATTGAACCAGACCCTGTTATCAGGCGATAGTAATGATGTAAATAAGCTTTTGCTTTGTGACAGAAATATTCCAAATACATCTGTGCCAGATCATATTTCCTTGGTTTTGCTTTAAGATTAACCCAATTTATGAAATAACTCACTCAATACCCTCTTTCACCCTGCTGAACCTCAAATACTTTTCCCAAAAGACTGCCACAGTCCTGAGCCAGTCCGGAAGAACATGCAATTTGCGCAGAGGCAGAGGTGCATCTGAAGCCCTGGGGTATACTTTAACAGCAAGCCAGCTTGGCATCTGTTTTGAGTCAGTGCCTATCTGCTCTCTGATCCTAGGGTAAAGCACATGTTCAGTCCAGAAGATGAAAGGGAGAGATGCCTCTGGACAAAACTAATATTCTGTTTAAGATGGAGCTGCCTTTTTAGATGCAGCTTAGATGGAAGACAAGGGAGTTAAGTGTGGCAAGAAACATCTGCTTATGCTAAAAATTAAATACTGGGAAAAAAAGACGGTGTTGAAGGAGGATACCTAGTACTTGACAAAACAACTGTCATAGGTTTATACGTACTAATTTCATCCTAATTACTTGGCACTACTATGTTTGGCATGGGGCGAATGGTTGTTTCCCCACCCCCCTCCTTTTGCCATGTATGGAGCTTTAAAAACTCCACTGTAGTGGCAGGAAAATCCTGGTTTTGGCCAGTCAGTGGTTTAACAGGGCAACGCACATGACTTGATTTTACAGACTGCTTTGTGTCTCTTGTTTAAGGCCTTGCAAATGAGTGCACATGAATCAGTGGAGTACGAGTAATCCAGTCAAGAATGAGGTTTGTTAAAGGGATGCCAAGAGTGTCTAGTTGTAGCATGTATCAACTGCAAAGGCAGCCCACAGAATGGGACTCCACTGCCAAATGCCACATGCTGGTCACAGCACTGGCCTTGGAGGTGGGGGCACTGGATTTGTTAGGCTGCTATGGGAAGCGAGCAAGAAGCACAGTGACTGAATGACTCCTGCTGGCAGGGCCTGTCTCTTTCCCTCATCTCCTGTGTGGGATGCACTTTGTGAGCCTGTTCTCTGACGGAACAAACAACCCCAAACTAAAGAACAGATACGGTGGACACAGGAATGCAGTGCTGCAGGAGGAGAATAACTAAAGGATACGTCAGAACTACTCTGCAGTATCTTGACAGACATTGCTCTTTAGTATGATCTTCCTGGAGTCTTTCTGGTTGTCGAACAGCTTTGTGACTACTGTCACAGAAATAGTCCATAATCAGGCATGGCCAGAGAAATCCGGCTTCCATTTTCCTATCTTCAGCCTGTGTCAGTGTTAAGAGTTAAGGTGACATTTAACATCTGCTCCTGCTGGTAGGGGAGATGGCTGTTTGACTACAGTAAGGGCATGTTGTCTCCTGATTCTTGGTAGTTAATATTGTACCAGGTGGCCTACTGTGTTGGCTGGTGCTTGTAGGATGCAGTAGCCTGAACCTATTTGAGACTAGTGGAAGTAAGGACCCCACTTTTTTTTTGGGGGGGGGGGAGGGGAGAGTAGATTCTTGGTATTATTAGGGGCTAACATTCCTATTAGAGTCTATGAAGAATCATATCTCTGAAAAGGCTTGCATACAAAAAGGTTAATTGGGCCAACGCCCTTGCACATGCCTGGGCTTTGGTACAATTTTTAGGTTCTTCAAGTTCATTGATTTCATGCCACAAAACTTAGGATCAGGAGTGATCCTCCAGGAATGAGTCCCCATATTAGAAATTCCCGAATTATTTACTAGCATAGCACAACACCTGTTGTAGAAAGAAATTGAGGGTTGTTTGTAACAAGAGTTTCTTTATTAATTTCAAAGCTTCAGGTTTCAAAGCTTCTAGATATCATTAGATTGTGGAAGGAATACTAAGAGGGTTAGGTTAGGGTTATGTTTATTAGGAATTATTGCATTGTAAAGAAATACTAATACCTTCTGTTGGTATTCCCTACAAGAGTGCCTGCAATACTTTAAAGTTTCACTATTTTTAATATTATGAGATCAAGATAGGAGCTAATGCTTCCTTAAGGCTTGTAGAAGTTAAAGAGAAAAATTTGTGACTGAACTCAACACGGGTCTCTGTATCAGTTTTAGATTTGGCATTCATCTGGCAAAGCTTGGATCCATAAATAGAATTCAATTTCCAGCTCCTAGCTTTCTGGCTAGGAGAAATGGGCCACCAGGCACATCTGGGTGCTTCTCCAAGTGTTTGTTTTAGTTCCATTTAAATTCTGAATTCTTAATTGCCATTAAATTACGTCTGGAACTCAGAATGTTGTTCTGCTTATTAAAAGCTCTGCAATGAACAGAGAGTAGGTAGTCTACAATGGGGATTCAAGGGCTGATGTCCATATGGCACTGTGTCATATTTTTAGGCTTGAGGTTTCCAGTTATCTTTAGGCTAAGGCTGTATCTAGGGTTAGTACAAGGTCTATGATTTTGTTTTATACTGTAAGACCCAAAAATCCTAAGTGCAATCAGTAGCAAAACTAAACACCATTTAAATAAATTAAAGATTTGCTGCAGTATTTGTTTTGGGAGTCTTTTAAAATAGCTTTAAATTAAGACAGAGCCAGTTAAGTTACAGTTAGGATAGTCAGGAACATGAATACATAAGTAATTCCAGCTCAGAAGCCATCCTACACTAATGTTAACTTCTAACATGGGTTTACTCACTACTTCTAGTTCAGATGCTCATAAGGGTAACTTTGTTATAGCTAAGCTCCAGAGCTAGCATGAGGGTCCAGATCATGAGGAAAGGGCTAGTTCGGTTCTAGTAATGAATAGATTGAGGACAGACCATCAGTCTAGGAATACAGCTGGTCCCAGCAACTGCTCCTAGATTACTTTCAGAGTCAGTAGGAGCTACCAAAACTGACATTAGAAGCATGGACAGAATTTGGACTGGGAAAAAGTAAAATGCTAGAGAAACCATAGAAAGCAAAACAAGCAACCAGACTGAATTTAGGACAGCAAAGACATAGCCCAAGGTGTTCTTTGAGCTGCAGTGAGCACCGACCCTTGCCTTTGAAGCAGAGCAGGATGCCCATGTGTTTATCAACCCATCTGTCTAACCCTGCTCCTCATCAGAGCCAAGGATCATCACTCCCTGGGCCATAAAGACCGGGAGTTAAGTGAAGTTCAAAAGAATTACAGAGTTTGTGCTAGATTAGAGCTGTAGTAAGGATTATGGTTCAGAGTAGGAGAAACCGATGAAGTGATCAGGCCTTTTGTAAGCACTATTCATAGGCTGCTCAAATTTTTCACTTAGTGTTTTCTGATTTTGGATATTGTCCTCCTTTTCTTCTCCCTTCTCTTTACCTAAAATAGTACTATCGTTAATCTAGGATTTAGTCTTAGCCTCACTTACTCCATGAACCTAAAATCTAAAAATGCACAACATCCCACGCAAGCTAATTTAGGCTTTCAGACTTTTCTCAACACTTTTTTTTTTCTCTCTCTCTTCCAGGCTAAACTTTAACATTAATAACAGCCTTTGTTTTAGCCACAGTCATAGATCTGGTCTGGTGACCTTTGTGGAACCTAAACCTCAACACCATCCAGCACTGACAATTTTTAGAAACAGAAAATCTAGTTCAGTGACATTAAAGGAGAACATAACACTTCCTCACTGGTTTCTTCTTTCATGTTCTGTCATGTTAATTTCAACACTACTGATACTCTAAAGCTGAACCCTAATCTACTGAAACCTACAAGTACCTCATCTAAAAATAGCTTGGGAATAATAGCGTACTAACTTTCAACGTATCTGGTGACCTACTTCGAACATTTTCCTTTACTCAGTTATTTATTTGAGACAACAACTACCTCTATTCTCAGTCTAAGCCATGAAACATCCATGAAATCCAGATCTAAAAGTTGCTATGGGACACCTGCTGCAAATGTAGTCCCCAGTATACCCTGTATATAAATGAAAGATAGAAAGGTTCCTCGGAGGTTATTCTTTTTGTCACTGGCCTCAACCCTCCTGTCAGCTCACTTCTTCATTTTCTCCATGCCTGAATCCTAATTATAACCTCCAGATTTAGCTTATGGAGTGCTAAAAATGGAAGATATAAAAGTAGCCATGAAACTGAGGGCTATTCCCCTTCAGCTCCATTTGGAAACCATCTCTGAACATCATGGTCAGAGGTGATCATTTATTTCTAGCTGCCTAAATCCCTCCCAGAATTTCAACCATAATCTTGTACCACCAGTGATTTTCTGAATCAAAAAAAATGCAGATCCACACTGATGCCAGCTCTCAGCACAGACAGCTGATCCGTTCTGAATTCCTTCATTTCCCCAGATTTCTGTTTTTTATGAATCTCCCTAGCTCCTAACTCTAAAAGTAGCCAAAAAGAGTTATGACAAGTTTAAAACCAAAATATTAATACACTCTTAGGACACACGCCTGCAGCAGCTCAAAATGTACTCTGGCAGCCTGTTCCTGGCTCTTTCATTCTCTCATCCCATCCATGTTTCCCAGACTGATCTCTAACCAGAACCAGAACCTCTGTTCTAACTTTAGTCTTAATGTTAAGTCCCTTTACCCTGTGAAACTTTCATTTTTACTCTCCTGACTAGCACAAGTAGAAACATTAGCACCCCATGAACATATTACTTTTTATTTATTCATTTATTTATCTTCCCCGAAGCCATAGCAATAATCTCAAATTCCATGCTCATACTAACTGTTGTCCAGCATCACCTCTAAATATAAGATATAAAAAGAGCCTTGAGAAAAACTTGCAGTATTTGCTCTACAACCTAGCAGCCTGTATTGATTTTTTTTTCATTCACTAACCCAATTCTCTGTTTCTCTGAGAAAGAAAATTAACCAGATGCTTAACACTAGCCCCAGATTAAATGTTCTTTGTGGGTATTCCCTCACAAAACTTGAATCTGCCCCAAATTATAAGGTAAAGATAGAAGGCTGAGACATCCTATTCATCCCACTAGAGTGTTTTCCCACCAGGAAAACTCCGCCCATGTCAGAAAGGCCTTCTGGTAAGAAGATGGAAACATAACTGCCCTGAGGTGAACACCACCATACCACAGTGAGGAGGTCCACAGAGGTCCAGCACTGATTTTTGGATTGCTGGCATCTGCCAAAAGCTATCCTCTCACCTACCCTTGGTGAGGTTGTCTTCCCTGGGATTACTGTGGTGCCTAGGTTGATAGCTTCTTTCCAGTCCATGCCAATGAGGGGTCCAGAGAAGGCCAGTGTGGATTTTTGGCTTGCTGGCCACAGCCAAATGTGTGACTCTGAGAATAAAGGGTTTGGCATATAACCCTGAAATAATTAAATAGGCCATGACTCAAAAGGATTGCAAGTGCGCAGGAAATATTATTTCTGTAACACAAACTGAGGTCTTAAATGAATTTTTTAGTTACTTTAAGACAGAAAAGGCACTCTGCTCTCAAATTTTCAACAGTGTGTAGAGTGAACAACTGTGTGGCATTGGACTGTATTAAGTGATCTTTACAGTCCTACACAAGAGAAAGCTACTAAATAGTTTAAAACTTAAGGAGATCAGAAGGATCAGAAGCAGTTTTCCCGATGAGCCATTAAATTTCCTAGAAATTCTTAAATATTTCAGCTGACCCTCTCGAGCTCCATGTGCTACTCACTTAAATCTTTTGTGAATCTGACATAAGTTGTTCATGAAGAAAAAGTAAGTATGTATTTGTACTGAATACTAAGAAAAGGTGGTCTTTCAGATTTTCAGAGCAGGCACCAGAGAGATGATGTAGTCCAGTCACAGGAAATCTCTTTCAAATGCTCCTTCCCCCAGGACAGAAGAAAAATTGCTTCCTTTTCCTATGCCCTTGTCATCCAGAGGTCAGGGAGAAAGTCTAATGAAAGGAAAGCACCCATGGTTTATTTGCATTTACTACACTTAGCATGCTTATGTTTGGATTAGGGCCATATAGTAAGTCTTCTTTAATATCAATGCTATAAAGTTCCCTGTATTGTCTGGACAATAACATAAAATTCTGTTTAGACAGACTTCTCATTGTGAAGAGCATTTTGCAGGAAATTTATACAGTTTCCCTTACTTACAGCTTACCCACCATATTGAGCAACAATAAAAAGGTTGCAGCATTTCATATACTTGTTTAAAAAAATACGTTTTCTTATAGCAAAATGGATTGATGGAAGATTTTCAAATTAGAATCTCCTGAGAGAATAATTCAGAGGTTTTTTTTTCTCCTCTCTTGCAAATTGAATTCAAAAAACAAGGAATTTATTTTTTGAAATTTACATTTTTAAATGGTAAATTGAAACTGAAAGGGAATATTTATCAAATGTACAATGTTTTAAGAACTGTTACACATGAAATTTTATTCTGAATCAGAACTGAAAATTTTCTATTGCAAGTCTCTACTTAGGCTTCTTCGGTATAGTGAAATAAAATAGTCATTCAGTCATTTGTTAACACTGGGAAGAGTAGACTTTCCATTTGGAATGAAAATAATATGCCTCAGTTGAAGAGCCTTGTGCTATTTACATACCACATGGGAAAATCTTTCTCCAGACTGAATAAGACTGAAAAATAAAGACCTTTGATTTCACATGGTTTTCTTTGAAATAGACATTCAAGTTTCTATGCTGCCCTAGAGGCAACACCATGTTAAGCGCTGTTCAGCACCTCTCCTCCCTGCACATTGCGGGTGAGCTCAGCATGCATGACTGCCTGCATGCAGACTCAAATCCATCAAGTTGGGGATTTCAATGGGAGACAGCAGCAGACAAACCTTCATGTTCTTGGACTTGATTCTTTACCCTAGTCTGCAAACTCTAAGCTTTTCCTTTGGGAAATTTTCCACTTCCATGCCTGGTCAAATCAACAGGATGATGTCACTGCAAGTGCATAACCGTTTCAGATGGATTGAGATAGAAGATAAGATTGTTCTGAGGCAAACCACTTCCTTTTGTAGATCTCAGTGCATCAGTTCCCAAGTTACAGTAGTGCTGGCATCTGAGGCTTTAGTTCAGCTGAACAGATACCCATGATCTATTGGTAAAATTCAAACTTGGACAAAGAATGGGTTTAAACCAATTCTATTGTTTGGGTGAAATGAAATACAAAATTTTGGTTCAAGCAAATTTCTGTCTTTTTGTTCTGTGCTTATACACATGCATTCCAAGAAGTTTCAGATTCCCAGTAAGCCAGAAGGCTTACTTCAAAAGACATTAGATTTTTCTTCCTCCTTTCTTGTAATGTTATTTCTCTTATGCTATCTGATGCAGCCAAAAGATGCTCAGTATTACAAAAAGACAGTGTTCTTCCAGATTTGAAAGAAAATTTAGTCATTACCAGCTTAAAGATACGTGCATATTTTCTGAAAAAAATATACACCAGACCAATAAATTTTTGTCATTTCAGTTAAATACTTTATGAGTCAGACATCTGGTCCTAACTGGATGCCTCTGCATAAGGTCTCTTTGTTCAGTAGGCCAAAATGTTCTCAAGACTATTTGTAAAGACTGTGCACAGCAAACCTTTTCTCCATCTGGGAAGAGAAAATTACGCAGGGCATGAAGATCCTATTGCTGATGTTATGTAACACAACCCACGGGATATTTCTTTGCGATTATCCACATATAGGTTTCTAGTTTAGATTATTATCGTCTCCAAGTAATAGAATACAAAGACAAAAAGTAGGAAAAACCTGTAGAAAAAGATTTCATTCGGGAATGGAAGCTCTAATGATCCCCAGAGTGGATTCAATATCAGTGACTTCTTAGTGTTTTCAAGGCAGAAACTAACAATGATAAAGATGACAGAGGTATCCCACCAAGTTTACTGAATGAACTATTTTGATTCAAAACACTTTGGCCGCATTTATAAACCACTTACTGGGGACTGATTTCCGCTGCTTTGATGTCAATATGCTTAGTCTGAAACCTAATGTAAATCAAGTCCCCTTTCAACCCCAGGAAACATGGGGAAGATGCCAACAGAGTGAAGCTCCTTAGAGGCTTGTTTAGGAAGAAGTGCTGCTAGGTACTGATGTGTAGAGAACTGGTCACTGCCACTTTGGATTCGTGGATATGAATGGCTAGGCTACATGGCTACAAGGATAAGGGTGTCTCAATGAAATTGAGCTTTCGGTATTTGAGCCAGAACTTGGCAGGAAAGTTGAAATATCAAAACTCAGCTTTGAGAAGACTGATGTAGTCCAGCTTGGGAACTGCACCTTGATTTTCTCAGCAAAAATGCAAATCCTGACTCTAGCCAGTAGCTTATCATCTCCCATGAACCCTGGTTATGAGTGTATCCAGACTAACTGTATTAGTACCTGCCAAAAATTATCCCCTCACCTATCCATGTTGAGATCATCTTCCTTGGGATTACAGCAGTACCTAGGTTGATAACTTCTTCTCAGCCTTTGCCAGGTCCAAAATTCACCCTTTGCATAACCACAGCTTTTACCAAATGATCTCTAACAGCCAGAGTATGGTGACAGATGAAAGAGCTGAAATGAACACAAGGAAGTTCTTGCCCAGACTGAAGGCATTTCATGGAAGAGTTGGGCTGAGAGCAGGACTGCATTTAAGTTACAGCAACAACTACTGGGCATGCTGACCCACAGCGCAACAAGTTGGAGTCCCAAGTCCTATGGGCTGTAAAACATAAGGAGGAAAGTTTCAAGGAAGTAAGGGTGTAAAACTGAGACTATATCCAAAGACTGGATACAAGGGAGATGGAGGTGAACACCAAACACACCAAACATGGGCTAGACACCTTAAATCAGTGCTGACCAGGAGTGATTTCTTCACGTATATTTCATGCCATCCTGCTTTCTGTCAGCTAACAGATTGGAAATTCAGCCAAAAGGGAGTGAATTCAGAACACTCCCTCTAATTAGAATGAGACCCAAATTTACAAATCACATTACCCTTTTGGGAGCTTTGTTTCATGTCAGAACTGCTAATTTCAAGGAAAGAAAATACAGTATAGAATCTGGAGTCCTCTAGAAAATCTTGTTTCAGACCACCCTACAACTTTGTCCTAACTCCATGTAATCTAAAGCAACTGTTTGGAAATTAATAGAATAAAATAGTTAAACAATACAGGCACTCACCAATGCAATTCTCTCTCAGCCTAGAAAAACAGACATCTGCCATAAATCTCAAGATGGCTGGAAATCTCATAGATAATTCAATTCGATATGAAGACAGTGGACAGAAGTATAGCTATAGCTTGGGAAGAGAAGACTGAGGGGGGATCTTATCAATGTGTACAAGTACCTGAAGGGAGGGTGTCAAGGGGATGGGGACAAACTCTTTTCAGTTGTCCTGAGTGACAGGACAAGAGGCAATGGGCCTTCCTGAAGCACAGGAAGTTCTGCCTGACCGTGAGGGGGAATTTCTTCCCTGTGAGAGTGACGGAGCACTGGCACAGGTTGCCCAGAGAGGCTGTGGAGTCTCATTCTGTGGAGATCTTCAAGGCCCGCCTGGATGCAACCCTGTCTAACATGTTGTAGGTGACCCTGCTGAGCAGGGAGGTTGGACTAGATGACCTCCAGAGGTCCCTTCCAACCTTACTGATTCTGTGATTCTGTTGCATAGAAGAGCATTCAGTCTTCTGCTTCCCGTCAGGCACATGGGTTTAGGCTGGCATATGTGCTTATTATTATGCCAGTATCAACTTTTCATTAGGAGATGAACCCTCTGCTGGCTTGTTGACTAATGTGGAGATGATAAATAAAGTAGCAATTATGAGATTTACTTCTATTTGTTTGCATGAATCAGTGCTGATTATGTCTTATGTGCAGAGGAACACCACATATTAATCAGTGAGATCTGTAAAGTTAACAGATAGATCTATTCCTATTTATTTCTCTTACTGCTAACATTTAAGATACTATTTTGCTGGGCCAGATTGCATGACTCTACTAGGTATGTACTGAAGAAGGGTAGGGCATAAAGGTATTCTCTCTTTGTATCACCCTATCTACAGAGCCAGAAACAAGGTTAACTGTTGTACATTTTTGTTATTAGTTTCTGGTCCCTGGCATTGAAATTCTTATATTTTTGCATTTTAGTGGCCCAGCTCAGACCATAGGCCATAGTGTTTTCTACATCTGGGCCCTTCTGCGGGGGCACCAGCTCATCAGTTGTATTTCGGTGATCTCCTTTCAACTCACCAGCCTGAACCAAAGCCCAGCAAAGTGACCACAACAGTGACCTCTGCTCTAAAATATGAAGTCACAGCTTTGATGAGTAGGAGGTCACCACAGATCTTTAGGACATACCCAAGGGTACCAGTTGCCTTTCAGCATGTTAAGAGGCTTTGACAATTAGAAACAACAGTCAGAAATAGATTCCTTGGGGAGTATTTGAATTTTCAACTCACCTGTCCTCTTCATGTGTTTCACAAACTTGTGTATTTGAGTGTACGGATTCCAGATCAAGAGGTGACTGACAAGTCCAGCCATTACAGAAATGTAAGTTTTTACAGGCATTATATAAATTGTTTTATTATTGCAGATGTTCTTGTGGAACTGACAAGATATTTTACCAATGGCAGACTGTATAAATATTTATCTATCCTTTTCTGTCTGTGTTGGTATAGTGAGCAGATAACCCCCGAACAAGCGTTGGATTAGAATTCTTAAAAACCTCTCACAACTTACGGCCTTTACAGTTGTCCACTTGCAAATATTAGGAAAATTACAAGATAAATGACAGCATAGCTCTAAATACAACAAAACAAAGTGCCACATTTATTACTAATTAAAATTTCCATGTATGAAATTTCTCATTTACGTAGGTATGTATGTGCATATCTACCTACATAAAAAGCTTCTACAGCACTCCTGAACAAATTGTCCCCCCAGATAATAAGCCAATTCAAAGCTTTTATCTGATTCAGATACAAACACTTTAGACTGGGTGTAGGCTTTAATGGATAGCATTAACCACAGTGATTGTGCCTGATAATTCACAGTTCTGCTGGCCTATTGTGGGTGGCATTATTTTAAAGCTACAGAATTCTCATTTCCATTTGGAAGGTACCAGTAAAAACCACCAAAGAAATTCTGGGAAAAGGAAGTCTCTTAGGAGAAAAATGTTGATCTCATAGAGATGACACCTAAAGGGGAAAAACTTGTGGACTGTAAAGAATTTCAGTTGTTGGTATCCAAATCAATTTCTTACTAACCTGCCTGATTCAATCTCACTGTTTCATAGTGTTTCTATGTTTGTACCTATTTGGCATTTCTTACCTCTTATCTCCATTTATATCTCTTGGTCTATTTTTTTTTTTTTTTTTTTTTTTTTTTTTTGCTTTGTGCCTTATCCAGTATGATGCACAGTAGAGATCTAGCCCATGAAGTACCCCAGGGTACTGGGATTGTACAAATAATCAGGCACATCGATAGAGGACTAACACCCTGCAGAGACTGCAAAAAGTGCCAGGCCCTGAAAAATCAGTGTCTAGTGACTGGAAGTGGAGGTTGAAGTGTAGAGGATGCTCCCCGCTGCCCAGCTCTCACTATAGCAGAGGCAAAAGAAAAAAAAAAAAGGAAGTAGGTTAGAAGAAAAAAGAAAAAGAAAAAAAAAAAAAAAAAAAGAGAAACCATACAAATGAATACAAATTCTACAACAACCAATGTTTTTGCACCTACAAGTATATTTCAACAGTCCTTGGAGTATTCCTAAACTGAATATTAGTTTTCTGACACTTCGAGCAGATCCACCACTGCATGATGGAGGCAGCTGCTGAACAAACTTCTCACATAGCAATACATTAACACTTTCAGCACAGTTCACTAATGACTGAGGAACTCTGAAAGAAAAATAATGCTTTCCTTTTCATGGCTATGTTTTTTGCCAAACCTGTATTCCCAAACAGGTAGTTAAGTATACTTCAACTGCACAAAAAGCTCCTAGAAAAGCATACTCAGTTTTACTTCCTGACATGCTCTGAATTGCTTTTAGTTCTGTATTTCTGTACAAACACATCTAGTGGCTAAATTAGACAATACGAGCTATAGTAAATTACAGAGCATGCTCCGACACACAGGCCAGCTCCTCCTAGTTAGAGACTGGTTTGCTTTGAAATGGTTCCAGGTTTTCCCTTCCTGGTCTGCATTTTCTTTTTCAAGCACACCTTTCTTCTTTCTATTTATACCTCTCTCTTCCTTTCAGCACTTCAGCTGCCCCTCTTACACTCTAAGAGTGAGATCAGAACAAACATCCTCAATTCAAAAAAAAATAAATAAATAAATAAAAAGGAGTTCAGTTGCTTTTCCACCAGGCACTCTCACTCTGCTGCCATTCCCCTTGCATCACCCAGTTTCCCGCTGCAATTCTGTCCTTTTGGCCTTTTGGCCACAGATTTCTCTGTCCCGAGGCTGGCATACTTTGAAGCCTGAGAGCCCACCACAGATGCAAACAGTGTTCACACCTGAGATCTCAGCACATGGGAGGCTCCAGCTGCTGCTACCAAAGCCTACTGGTGTGTACTGCCACCAGATACTGGTACTGGAAGGACCTGTGGTGGCCCAGGGTGGAAGGGGGTATTTGAACAGAGACACACAGCCTCTTCACTCCAGTCCATACTCTCCTATAGCAACACATCTGTGCACAGCAGCAAGCTCATGTTTGTGAACCATACCTTGTATGCGGTTTGCCACTTGAACTTGTGCTTCTTGAAGGAAACAGCAACTCCTCCCGGGTATGACAGTGCCAGCAAGTCGTCTGATGTACCTGTAAGCAGAGCTGCTGCTTCTGTTTAGTCACCAGCAGGCAGGTATGGCTGCCTGGTGAATCATCCCATCCGTTTACTTTCTGCTTTCTGTGAATGTGAAACAACTTGCTTTGCTGAGCCTCCATTAGAAAGGCATGCAGCAGATGTGCAGAAAATGGCACTGGAAGCCTGCATTTGAAAAACAGCTACTAAATGCTACATGGAATACCAGTTGCAGAATATAGGGAAATATTCATTTCACACGTTACTCAGCCAACCTGCTTTCACAAATGCAATTTCTTAAAAAAAAAAAAAAAAAAAAAAAAAAAAAAAAAAGTTGCATATATCCTTCATGTCCCCTGCTTTTTTTATACTTCATTTTTTCCCGTGGTCAAATGTAGAATAAAGATCTACAAAGAAATACCTTTATGAATATTATGACCACAGTAACCTCCCAGAGATAGCCAGGGAAAATACTCTCTTATTGTCATTTACAGCAGGCTTTGAGTCTGAGGTAACGTTTAAATTACATTGGTTTCAGATTCCTAGCCCTACCAGCACACCAGTGAGTGCAGTTAGTGGTGTTCCAGTGTTCAATATTCTGTCTTCCTAATGCTGTGGGTATCTGAGGGCTCAAACAGATGCAGCGTTATGTAGAGCAGCTCTGGTATGTTTGTTTGTACCAGAAGTATAAATCCCTGACACTGCCAGAAAATAATTGAAGCTTATGAGGTATTTCTCCACTAGCAGAAGCTTTTCTTTATATCAAAGAGTTGCAAAGCAAGAACATCTGAGCAGAGAAGTAAGGAACAAATTGGACCTCAGAAAAAAATGCTGCCAAGTATTGCCTTCAGTCCTAACAGAATGCTTGGGTTTTCATTTTAGATTTCTACTGCAAAGAAAAGCTGTGCAAGACCAGTAACTACAAGGACGATAAAAAAGAGTCATTAAGAGTCAAACGTAAATGTACAGTCCTGAAAACTAGATGACAGAAAACTAGGAGGAAATTGATAAATAAAACAAACAAGTGGGTCAAGGAATGTTAGCAGGGAAAAAGGATTTTGTCAAACCTGAAAATAATGTTGTTTTTTCCAGAAATGACTGAAATCAATTTACTAATACTGAACAAAGCAGTGGAACCACCAAAAAGAGATAGTACTTTTCAAAATGTAGCTACAACCTCAATCTTTTCAAACAATCAAAGTGTTAAATTAATGAAGGACATTAAGTAGGGTTCCTAATGCAACAGATGAGCACTCATGCTTGCTAGTAATGGGGTTTCCATGAGGCAACCGCCAAATGGTAGCACTTTACATCTAGCTGCCAGCTTCAGATCAGCTGGTTACATATCCGCGTGCTACCATTCAGCAAGCTGCAAACTCACGTGGGCCAGCAGGCTGGGTGTGTAAGTGGTACCATCTGCATCCACTAAAGTATTGCAGGAGCAAAACAGCTGAGAAATTAATGATGTAACTAAGCTAGAAACAAGTAATTTTTTAATCCTGTATCTGCAACTGCATATTTCCTTTTATAAAACCTTCTCATCAGTTTGGCCTCTTCAGTCCACAGCCCCAAGAGTATTTGCAGAAAGTAAATGGTGTAAGAGACTGAAAAATAAAGGAACAAAGGAGAATGAAGAAAATCAAAGAAATTGACTGTTGGTTAATACATCTGTACCTCTTATTCACTGAAAAAAAAAATAACTGGATATATCCTTACTACATCTTTTTTAGACTAGAATCTCAGATAACCAGCTTCTTTGCAAATTAGATCTGATGATACTCCTTTAAATTCCTTTGCTTCTATTTCCTTAATGCTTTCAAAAAAAAGTTATCAAATGAAATCATAAGTAATTTCATAGTCTCATAAAGTGATCTTAATGGTATTTTGTTATCCGTTACTTTTCTAGTCACAGTATTTTTCAAAGCTTGGCCAGGCCATAGTGCCCTATTTAAATAGCTCAACCAAGGTTGTTTATATTGAGTTCATTTTGTTGCACAAAGAATTGGATTTCATTGCTATTAGCTTGGGGAGTTCTATTAAATTGGATTCCCTGGTCTCCTTGTACTTTATCACTGCTTTTTCAGCATGTTTTTTTCCTTTCAGCAATGAAATCATTGTAGGTGAAATACCATATTTTGGTCTATGGAATGTTATACTCCTGTTGGGGGTACTAATTGCAGTACAGGAGAGTCACACTCCCAGAGGTGAATGCTCATGGGCACATAATCTAAAACCACCTATGTGAAGAGGAATAGACTTACTATATTTTAAACAGTAGCAGGAGGAAAAGCAGGCTGTCCTATATAGAGGCAGCCTGTATGGGATTATTAAAAGTCTGATGGGCTTAGTTTAGGAGTTTTCCTCCTCTCTAATTAAAAAGACTTCAAATGGCTCCTTGTGACAGGGAGTGAGTTGTGGCTCAGGACCTGTTCCCGAGAGCAACGTCTGATGTGACTGTGAGCAACACCAGGAGCCCAGCACCAGAGATACTTGAGCTCCCCGTCCCTGCCCTACACTGGCAGAGGAGCCTGGGGTGGGACCTTCTGCACAGCTGTGCTTCCCACCCCTTCATGACTGGGCGGGGGAACCCCAAGGACGCTGAATTAACTTCTTCGAAGAGAACTCAAATTAAAAACATATACTAGGCTGTGTCTTTTTTTCCACAGAAGGAAAGAGCTCAGAAAAATATGAAAAGAAGACAAAAGTAAAAAGAATAAGTTTTTTTTTCCTGTCATATTCCCCTGCCTCTCTACTTCTTGATTCTTAGTTTACTTTCCTGCGTATCTCAGAAAAAGGTATTAAAAAGGAAAAGAAAAACAAGAGTTAAGATGAAAAGTAGTTTTTCTTCATTTTTTAAAAAGTAGAAAGAAATGAAAGATTGCATTTTTAAAAAAATGGGAAAATTAAGTATTTATTGAATTACAAGTGTTTTCACAAAGCAATGGTTTTTGGCAAAGCTGCATTTTTCAAAGAAAAAGTGCTTCTGGACAAAAAATATTGACAAGTTTACGATTAATCCAAACTTTCAACAGCTATAGCTAACAGCCTTAATCTCAATCCCTGGCAAGTGGGATAAGCGTAGGGGAACTATTACTGAGTTGGAGCCAAACATGAATCTCTTGCAAAATCTGCTCCTCTTTGCACAATGGGCACATATAGAACAATATTTTGTCTACAGCTGTTTTTGAATCAGGGAAGCCTCCGAGAGGAAGAGATGTCTTCTGCGAGTTATGTATTGGACTGGTTCTTGGGCATGCAGCCACATGTACAGCCACACATTTGGCCAGCTGCTACATGGCCCTGAAACTTGTAGTGCACCATCCTCCCCACTCTCCTGTGCAGGTAGGGTGGTTTGGGTAATCACTGACCGCTCTGCCTAGGACAGAATAGCAGAATTAAGTCCTGATTAATTCTTTTCATTCAGATGCAGACGAAGTCTGCACTCTAGTGGATTGTCTCTATAGGAAGTGTGATCTGTTTATTGATTTGTGGGGTATAGGGACTAGATTTCCAGAAATGCTGAGCGTTGGTCTAGCTCTACCTTTGATGACTGTGACGACAGTCAAGTTTAGCTGACACCACGTGCTTTCAACTCTGTTACCCGCACCCCCTGTTTCTCCCCATCAGAGAAGGTCAGGTATTTTTGTTGTTTTAGTTTCCTCGGTTGTACATTGGAGACTGGTTAGATGTAGACAGCTGTCCGTATTTACACACAAAAAGATAGTTTCCCACTGATTACTCAGCTAAGGAGACTCAGGAGTATAATTCATTCTCGTAGAAATATCACACATAATAGAGCAGTTCTTTGGCTATGCTGGTTGTGCATATCTCCACTCAAGTTCATAGAGTCCTTCTGATAAAAAACAGACGAGGATCTGGTCCACTGTGCTCATAGAAACATACCCCTGGTTGGGCCCAGGCAAATCACTCACACTAAAATATTTGTTTGACATTTGCAATTTGCTTATTATACAGTTTGAAGTCTCTTTTTGGCAAATGCCCAAAATGAGGTAGCAAGGCTTGCTCATTAAGGATCTGGTTTGAAACCAGCTAAGTAAATGTAACTTTTTCTGTTGACTCCACAAGGCTTTGGAACAATTTCTTAGCCCCTAATTCATGGCAGTGTTCATGGATATGCTTAATTTTAAACATCATAGGTTTAAAAAACACTGAGGGTAACAGGAAGCAAACATATTCTTCGCTTTTAGTCTTGTCCTTAAGTGCTTTGCCAAATCTAGGCTTAAAATATTTACAAATACAATGGGGAGCTGGAGACAGTCAAAGTTCATGTTTTAAAATCTGAACACTTGAGGAACGTTTGTTATGCTGTATGCTCAGTTTATTGCTGCCTAAAACCACAGTGTCAGGCATGAAAAATTGAGGCCAAGAGCTAAATATTGTACTATAATGCATCATAAGAACCACTACCCTATATGCACTTAATTTCCATCAAAAAGCAGTCAGGGACAATGCTATTTCCATAGCGTACAGGTGTTACTGGCAGAGATAACCAGAGCTCCAACATTTTGGCCCAAATCATTTTGCTTGGCAAAACCAAAAGACCAAAAGACATTCTCAGTGACTAGTATCCTCTTATTTATTTATTTATTTCAGGGTATGCGGTCATACACTTTCCTTCTGTGCATGCAGCTAGATGACTCTTTCTCTCCCCTTCATGACTTTTAAACCTGTCATCCATCTTCAGCTACAGAGGATGTCTCTTCAGTCTCACAGGTTTGATGAAAAGAGGTACCAGGCAGAAGCAAAAAAATTTACTAGTTCCCTCATTAAGGAGAAAAATGCAACCTAGTTTGTCCCCCTTATTGGACTGAGGGGAGTCATCAGAAAATAACCATTCTGAGCATCCCATAGGCACAGAAAAACTAAGTTGAGGTCATGTTTTATTTGTGGTCTGTATCATGTGGATTCTCATGCATATAATAAGGCTTATGCTTAGGTAAGTCTTACTGCAGGTAAGCAGTTCAAAACACCTCTCTCAGATGCAGATGCTGACATTTCAGAAGGGCTGAGCTGAATGGTAATTGTCATAGAGTTCAGGTAAAAAGTCAAAATCTGTAAGTCAGAAAGCTGCAGAAGGGGAGATTACTGGAAATTAGCTCCCGTGCTTAGAAGATACTTCATGTTACAACAGAATGTAGATTCTGCACTGCTTCTTCTCCAACCCTTAGGGGTTTTAAGGTGTTAAAATTACTCTTTCTAGTACCATACTACTGGTATAGTAAAAAGCATCAAACTCTACTCTAGGTTCCAAGGACCCCGTCACCACTGCAAGTTTGTATTTGAGATGTTCCCGTCTTTGTGATGTGTAAAGAACTGGATTGTGGCAGCTGTAATATTACCCCAGATAGGAGGTATGGTTAGTCAGGATGACTAGAGGCTTTTGTACTTAAATTTGACATGCCTCTGCCAACAGCATTGCTACCCAAACTATATTACCTACAGCAGAAGAAAAAAATGTGGCAGAAATATAAATGAAGAGAGTGTTTAGCAGATGAGATATGTCAACCTCAGACTAAATACAGCAGCCTGCCTTCCTTAATGATCTGGCCTTTTCTATTTAACAGAATTCGAATGTTCATTTGTTATTGTAACCTGACCTCTCCAGTATTAATTTTCTCTCAGCTCTGTGGAGTTACGGAGAACCTCAGAACTGTGTTGCTGACAAGAGCTACCGTGGTCACCGTGGGGAGCCTGGAATTCAAGGAGTAAAGTCGATGTAATCTGCTTGTATCTGGCTCAGTGCAATTTCCAGTTGCTTTATGCAAAGCCAGTCATTGTTTGCAATTCATCAACTGCAATAACAGGGCTGAAAGGCACTGGCAGGTCAGTGTCCCATACAAGACATACTGTGGTTTAAATGAGAAGAGTTGAGTCCATTCACAGTCATGCTACAGATTCTCACTGAACTGATAAAATCAGCCCTCACCATGTATTTTCTCATATCTTGAGTGACTGCCAGTCCCTATCAAATAAATGTAATGCTTTAAGCAACTTTCTGAATTTTTCTCCCATATTAATATTTCCTACCCTTGATCACTTGGCTCAAAAAAAAATGGTAATTAGAGATAATTTTTCCAAAAGCTGGAAATATCCCTTTTCCTCTTCCTTCCATTCCTTGCTGCCAAATAACTCCAGCTGATGCAAATGGCTTAGACATGGTATATGTGGGCTTTTTAAAATACATTGCCAAACTGTAGGTGGACTGCAGGTATGCAGGACAACTCCTCTGTTCATTTCATAGCTCTAATGTTGTGACATGATATGGTATGCCATAAATACCTAGCTGACCCAGTAAGATTTCCAGTGCCATTCTCAAGGATCCGTTGTCGGACCTACAGTATCTTCAAAGTCGAAATACTCCCCTGAGTACTCTGCAAGCTGGATGCCTGCCAGCTTTAGAGATCTGCCTGTGTTATTGTTGAGCAAAAGAAGCACTAGGGTGCTGGCCCCTCACGACATGAGCCTGGCACTTCTGGAGCAGTAATCGACAACAGATGGCAGACACGCTGTGATGAGCCCTTTGTGAAGCTGTCTGGAAGCTGTGCTTTAATGCTCTGCTCTGCTAGCTGGAAAGGCAAGGTTTGAATAAATCTACGTAGCATACTGCGTGCTAGAAGTAAAAATGCAGGAGCAAATGGCAGAAGGGGATGTGTCTGATATTGTTTCACTCCTATTCACTCCATCTCTTCCCTGCAAACAGGTAACAAGTACTATGAAGGAATTAATTATTTATGGATGGAAATTTTCTAAAAATTAACAGAGATGGATTCAAAGATAGTTCTGAATATAGTCTGAAAAAAAGTCTTTTTTTTAATTTTTACTTTTGTAAATGGTATGTACACTGACTTCCCCTTACACTGTTACAGCAAGAGTAACTTGATAAACCTCATTTTCAGTTTAAACCAGTGCGATTTTTATTTGACCCTTTCAGTTTTACAACAAACTTCCAGCCATATTTCAGAAATGAAAAAAGGGTGTATTCCGTTTTGTTGGACAGCTGTTTTCTCTCAAGAAAGATTATCAGAAGTTTTCAGTCAGCTTGTGGTATTGGTGGACAATACTATTCATAAAATTAATGATATGGATTAGGAATCCTTATTGATATAATTGTTTATAATTCTGCCCAAAAGATCAGACAAAATTTTTGCTATCATCATATTATGAAATGGGCTGTTGATCTCTAATCAATGCATTTTCTTTTGTTTGCATTCAGAGTTTAAAAGGATAGTCTCTTCCCACCCGTGCTAGCAATATAGTGAAGCTTTTTTGTCAGCTAAGACTCCAAGTGTGTTTGCAACATTTTATGAAGTGCTGCTGTAATACAAATGAGAGCTTTTCAGCTATGTGAAAGTTTCCATCCATCTGGAATGAGAAGTGTTGCCTCAATTGGAGGCTATCACTAAACAACTCCCATCTGATTAGGTGGGATTATATTAGCCTTCATGGATTTTCTTAGATCCTGGCTCTGCAACACGTTGACCTGCTATTGATTTTACTGCCTCATGGTCCCAATATGGCAGAAGAGCAGGACTGGAAATTGTATTTTGGTATCTGTGACCTTTAACTTATTTTGGTCAGTTTTTCAATTTAAAATACAAGGCATATGAACATGTGACTGCAGTTCTTCTGATTCTTGTTCCATCTCTTAAAATACTTGTTTTAAGTATAGAATAACTTCTCATCAGCCTTGTTTTGTAGATAAACTTTTTTTTACTCTGAAAGCTTCTTTCATCCCTTGTGATCCCTTGTGAGGAGAAGGAACTCCTTTCCAAAGGGCTAGGATAAAGTTGAGGCATCACTTCAGCGCCCCTTCTGTTTTTAAAATAGGCTTTTTATTATTTGGAACTTAGGTGTTGTACAAGCTTTCTTACATAGCAGTGACACTTGAAAACATGTAATAGGGAACAGGCCATCTTTGGCAAACTGTCAAGTGGAGACTGCACAGGTATACACAGGAAAATAAAGCAAAACCCACAAGATATTACTTACTTTTGAAGAAAGATGAAAGGTGTTTATTCTAAAGCTGCGGTGAAATGAAATCCCTGCTCTTTGAATGAGAAGAAGACTCATGATCTGGCTCAGAGCTGACTCTGAAACCAAATGCATGGCAGAGGTCTGCAAGGTCTGCAAGTCAGTGATTCCTTGCTCACTGACTAAGGAATGTGAGGAGGTGATTAAAGAAAGGCTAATGTTGCTATACCCCTACTTTTTCTCTTTTTATTGCTGATTTGCAGTCCAGGAAGAAATGTCCAGTAGAAGTGTAAGCAAGTTATATACTTGGAAGAATTGTTTAGTGGTTACAGTAAGGGCCAATGGGTGAAAATCAACAGCTAGTTAAAATAGTATTTTACTTCCTCGTGTGACTTTAGCTGAACTGCACATAAGCCACAATTTGCTGAAGAGAGGGGAGGAGGAGGAAGGGATAATCAGAAGCACATGTAGGCATTAACCACAGATGTGCTTACCCTTTTTGTAGGCAACAATGTTGAGAGACTGTCTGACTAAAGGAGAACGATGACAAAAACAACTCAGCCTCCCTGTTGCTTAAGGACAAGTCTCTTTCTACATGGAGCAATGTGGCAGTTTGCTACCTGGGTAGCAGAAAAATCAAACATCAGCACATCTGTAACTTCAAGCTGGACACTTCTGAGAGAATGACAAATGTTTTGCTGCTGTGCTGGCCAATCTGTGATAGCCTTGAGTTTCAGAGCACATTGTTAGAGTAGTTCTGACAGCCTTGCAGAGCTGTTAGTCTAGTCCTCAAGTCATTTTAGGATGAATACAGAGAGCTAGTCATCATGTAGCAATTGTAACAAAGCCTTTTCCCTTTCTTTGCTTTTATTTCTGATTTTGAAGTGAAATCTCTGGACAGAAATCATCTCCTACCTTGTGCTGGCATACAGCTTAACCCATCAAGGCTTGAGTTTCTACCAGGGGACTACAATTTACACCCACAGCGTAAATAGTCATTTTTTAATTTCTTCTTTTCTCTCCAGAGTTGAGCAAAGGCAAGGTGGCTTTTTCCTTTCTCAGATCTGCTAATGAAGAAGCTTTTGGACAGCCACTGTCCTCCGTCAATGAGAATGTCAAACGTATCTCATTCTTTTTCAGGAGGGGTATTTGGCAACTTTCTTTGCCTGCAGGTATTTGGATCCCAGTGTGCTAGGTATTTTGACACTGGTCCATCTGGTGAAGGAGTATTTCTCCCAATTCCCTTGGATTTTAATACAAAACATCTGTGTCTTCTTTCCAAGCTGATGAATGAAATGTCTACTTTGTTTTTGAGTTTACTTTGCTGTTCTTCAAACGTTTTGTAGACATCTTAGCATACATACAGTAAATAATTGCAGTTTCTCTCTCACACACATACCATGTACACAAAATCATTAGAATTCATTAAAGTTGAACATAGTGTCTTGTCTTGGACTTCAGTTTCAATCAAATGACCCGATGAACTATAGATTACCTGAATCAGACTACTTGTCTGACCAACTGCAAATAATTTTCCTGTTACTGAGAATGCCCCTGGGCTTCTGTGTCTTCTCACAGAATAGAACTGTTTCCATCTGCCTGAAAATGTTGATTTCTGACAGGCTTCTCCTTTGGACACCATGTAAAAAAGACTAGTGGGTGTTTAGCACATTCTACATTCCTCTTCCAGCGGTAATATACTTGCCGCAGAGTCAGGTTGAAGACTCTTGATGAAGTTTTTAGTTACAAAAAAGTATCCTACCAGCAGAGCAGAAATCTATATACTTTCCTCCCCTATACAGAAGCCTGAGGCCAACACCAAAGTTCAACAGATAACAGTCTTCTACTGATATGTTGAGGCTGCATAGCATGCTTCTGATTCTTATCTTACGTGGTACTGCGAAGAATTTGAGGCTGTCCATGAAAACAGCAGGGAAAACTAGAGGCGGTTTTGCAGTTCTTCTATTTTCCATCTAGCTGACCCATCTAACTTGATGATTGTTTTGGAGTACTCAATAAACTCAGGACTAAACCTAGTGTACTCTCCAAATGAACTAAGTAGTGCTTTGCTTTCACCCATTGGTAAAGAAAATCTTGCCTCTTCTGAACTCTCTCCATGAAGATGAACTTTCAGTTGTAAAAACAAGAGATTTTCCTATCTTTGTTAGCTTTTGTCTTTTACTTTAGCAGGCATATTTTACAAGTATCACTGCCTCACAGAATGGGATATCACCCATGATAAGTAATTTCAAGTTCAGATAAGAAGTATTGTAATGAAATTTCAACAAGATAATCACTGTTTTTCTTTCCATTAATCCTTCAAGCACCTCCCTTTGGGATAGCATCGGAACTGAAAATGCATTACTGCTTATCTCATTAATATCATGTGCTTTTTCCCAGTAATGAAGCTTCTATTACAAGTCTTTTGCCATAGGGATCCAAGCTGAACAGCAGCAGTAAGAACAACTCAGAGGTTTCCTTTTGTCTGCCATCTGCAGTAACCCGAAAAGACATAGTCCAGGGAGGCAACAATTTGGATAGATCAAGCGATAGTTTTCTTACATAGGTTCACATATAACCAAATATAGCTCACCTGAGAGAGTAATTATTAATAACTGGAATTGATGCAACAATAGAATCACTTGCTATAAAAGACAGTTCATAAATTCCTAGACTTTGAAGACTAAATGGAACCATGAGATCATCTTTGCTGACCTTTCATGTAACACCAGTTATAGAGCTTCATGAAGCAATTCTAACAATAAAGACTAACATCTTGTTTTGAGAAAAACATATTTTCCAGGAATAAACTTATCTTGAAGACAGACCTTCCAGTCTTCATTATTAATCGCTTCATTACACTGCGATAAATAAATGCTTTATTTCTAGGTTATTACCTTTTTGCTTGCTGTAGGAGCTAATCTCCATGAATAGTTCACCAACGTCTGTGCAGATTCTGGAAAGCAGAGGAAAATATAGGAGTCTATACAGTCACTGAAATTAGCAAGGGCATTCAAACTGCCTTACAGAGGAGCTAGATGGCCCATTTCCTTATTTCCTGCGCTGGTTTGGAACAGTCCTGCAGACACACAGCTGGGCTGTATTTCATTAATTAAAGGAGCAGGGCATAATTAACCTTTACTGGCTCAGAAACTGATTCCCAAAGGCATTGGCTGCTTGTCTCTGAAAGCAATAGCTTTACACACCAGAGCGCAGTGGGTATGAGGGTAAGAGTGTGTCAGCTCATTTTTCTCTTCTGGGTCCTCCTAGGGGGTCAGATTCTCAGCAGATTTCTGTTAGAAAAGTTCCCCTGAAATCAATGCTACATTTGTGCTTGCATCTTTGTGTTTATTTGAAAAAAATAAGAGAAGAATCTGGAACAAATATATATACCTTTTTCTCTGAATCCTAAGCTACTCCAGACATAGGTTTATCTCTATTTGACTAATATTAATGTAAAGGGAGCATCATACTCTGCATAGAAAAATACTTGCTCTAGCATTTTGTCGAATGCTTTTAGAAGGATTTTTGCAGCACCATTCTCCTAACTACTAAATATTTCTTAACAGACTGAAAGAACCAAAATGAATTAAGAAGTTGTGTGTAAAGCACACTTTAGGCAAGGTATGCTTTAGACACAGCAGATTTATGATGCAATATAGACAGTGGGCTAGCTCCTACCAGACACAACTGTCTGGACACTTTTAGGACAAACTGCCTGGTGACCTTAGTAGAGTTTTCTAAGGCCATAGAATCTGTTTAAGTACTCCGAATTGATACGTAAGCATCCCTCTGTATCTGTGCATTCATGTCTTTACACCAGACGCTGCTATTTCTGGCATACCTTGCAGTTTCTACACACAGGAAGCAAAAATACTCAAGAAAGCATAGATGTTTTGGGTAAAAGTGGTAAAGTTTAGGCCATAGATTTGTTAAGTATTTTCTAAATTTTTGGTTGAGGGAATCTTAAAATTTGTATATCCAAGCCTGTGAAAAGGCAGGCAGTTCAGGAGTATGCTATTGCTGATTTTATTGAAGAGATATTATTAAATGAAACTATGCTAAGGTTACAGATCTATACTGGATACTAAGGTGTAGTAGGTTTCTTATATTCTGATGCATTTCCACTCTTTCCTTTCCTCTCTCCAGCGCAAAATTAGACACAGATTGCAAGTTTGTGATAGCACAAACCAACAGATGACTCAGGTATCACATGATGCTTAGCTTTTAACTGGAACAAAGTGGTACTAATCATACTTCTGCTTTGGTGAAGACCATCAGCAGAGATATTTTTGTTTTCTAAGATATCCTGATTACTGTAACAGAGTTCAAAAATCTAGATTAAGTTTCTGCATGGCTCCACAAGAGAATAATGCCAGGTTCAGTTCCAAAGAACTAGAAAAGATAAAAAGTAATTTTGTATTTCAAGGTGTTTTGTTTTATGTGACTTCTTTTCCTGTTAATCTTTAGCTATCTTATCTCCTAAAAACAAAGAAAATGGATCTCTAAAACAACACCTTTTTTTTCAGGTTGGGATAGAATTCACATGTGTGAATATAAGTGTTAGAAAATTCGTATGTCACAAAAAAGTGCCCATAATAAAATCTTGTGCTTGACCTATTGTGAGTACCTATACTAAGATCTGACCACAGTTAATGAAAAGTTTGCCTATGTGTGTAAATAGCAAAAAAAAAAAAAAAAAAAAAAAAAAAAAATCTAAAACCTTCACAGCAGGTAATTGTATACTTGCTGTGCAATGTTATACAATTCTCTTGTAATGTTACCGTCATGTTCTGTTTATCTAAATAATCTGTAGGGTGTGAAGTAAAATGTAGTTCTTTATTCTTATTTTCAGATAGCAGAATCTGGAAAAACACCCACATTGAAGTTGAATTAAAAAAAATACGTATTTGAAAATAGAAATTTGAAAATGTGCCAGGAATACAGAAGCAAATTTGCTAGAGCAGGGGCTTATTAGCTCCTTTATATAGTGTGTCTGTCTGTGTGTGTGTGTGCATAAAATTATATATTAGGATATTAATTAGCTAACTTTGTGTAGATATGTACAATTCAACTCTTGGTACCTCTATTTTATATGAATAGATATTTACATTTCTCACTAGTAATTTGAAAACTTTGAAGTAAACTAACATAGAAATGCATGCCAAGCATAAAAACAAATAAAGAAACACAGAAACAATTAAAGTCTGATATATGGCCTACAGTTCATTTGTAAAGATCAAGCTAGAGAAGTCTTTTTCCTTAATCAGAAGAAAAACCTCTCTTTTAGAGTGGGCAATGCCTGTTGTGGCTTAGGCAAGGGAAATTTGTGCATGCCAAGGACCCTGGAGTCTCTGCTTACTTCAAAGCTGTAACTTGAGCTTCCGCAGTGACTCCACAATAAATCAAACAAACCAGGCTAAGGGAGCATGGGAGGCAGGGCAAGCAAGTGAAAGAGATGGAGAGAAAAAGTGTTGTGACATTGAAATATCCAGGTGACCTGGCTATTTGTCTGCCCTAACTTTGTATGACCGCTGTGGGTGCCCAAGCAACAAATGCAGTTATAGCTGTTGACTTGAACAGTGCTTTCTTTCTTTCTTCTTTCAAAGAATTGTAATGATAACAACCTCACCACCCCCAAACACAGGTAGCGCTCACAGTGCTTTTGAGTAATGTGGACCGTGCTAAGTAAACTTCCCTATGCAAGATTTCTGCCCAGTCTAACTTCTGCTGTTACTCTTTTCCTTCTGAACAGGGACTGCCCTGCCTATGACAAATTCTTGAGAGTTTTTGGAGTTTTTTATGTCAGATGTAAAGATGTCACACTGTGATCATTAAGTAACCTTTTATCTGTGACTTGCATCTCAACCTGGATACACGGAGCTCAAAGAGCAAACATGAACAGTGGAGAAGGAGGCAGAAGAAGTTGGCCACACTTATGCAAGTTTCAAAGTCCATGGACCTCTCTTATTTAAGACCAGATCTTGAAACCCTACTTGCCCAGTAGGGAACATGAAAGGGTATGGATTTACAGACAAATAACAAGACAAATTACAGATAAATTGCAAAATAAGACAGGTAAACTTACGTCGTATCTGTGGCTTTATGGTAACCGTCTGTAAGAATACTCTTAACCTTCAGTGAGTATGAGAAAACTTAAAGTATCTTATCCCTGACTGAAGAAAGACTAAATAAGCTTATATGTGCAGCAGAATGAGAAGAGCATGGTAACTATGGCTAAAACATCTATCTAAACCACCTTGTACTCATAGGCAATCAAAGGCTCCACAAAGATTTCTTATTTTATCGTATTGAGTAGAGTTAGAATAATCTAAGTTAAATGCTTATAATGACATATAATTTTTCTGAAGGCTTTTTACCTCCCAGACTTTCTGCAAGGCTGATGACCCCTATTATCTTCATTTTATTCATCAGGGATGAAACTGGTGTAGGAAAGATGGTGGAATCCTGGCTCCGATGGCGTTAAAGTACGTTTTTTACCAGAGGAAAAGTTAGTGAGTTCTTTAAATAGTGCAGAAAGCTAGTGAGAGAATAGGAATTATAGCAGTTTTGCTTGCAAACTAGGCTATTGCCCTCATCTTTGCCTATTCCTTCATCTCTACAACTGTATTTAAAAATACATTCATAAAATCCAGATCATGACACAATGCAGCCATTTTTTTCTTTAACATATATAGAGATATTTTGATTTCTACACAGATATTTTTAATTTTTGAATGTACAAAACTCATACTTGTGAGCAAATGAGTTAGTTAGCATTATTCACTACTGCCTATTTTTTTTTCCTCTTATATAAAAAGTCAGTCATTCAGGAAATGGATTCAATTCCTTGTCACTTAGGTAGGCAGTAGCACACATAAAGAATCATCATGGTGACATTATGAATGTCATTACGAACATTATGACATTATGTATAATTATGACACATCTGAGATGACCTCTAAAATATAACTTGTTCAGAGAAGTCACATGATGAAAACTATTGATAATAAATAGATTTAAAATAACTTATTTGCTATAGATTTTTATAAAGAAATGGCGAAGAATCTACCCAATAAGTGTTAAATGTCAGCTGCATAACACATACAAGAAATCTCCCTTTGTCAGAACTGTGATATCATTTTCCTTTTCATAGCTTCAGGAGAAGCACTGGCAAAGTACATTTTCCTGAAACAAAAATACCTTCCAGGAACAAAAATATTCTGGGCTCAATTCAACTGAAAGGGGTATCTCTGATCTTTCCAGAATTCACAGTCAATGTCTGCTTGCTCAGGAGACAAGCTAAGACTGCTAGAGCAGTCATGAAAAGCAAGTTTACTCACTGTGCATTCATCTTTTGCCCTGAGACTCTTAATCTGTATCTCCTTAATGCCATGGCATCCCAAACATAAGGCCACAAATGAGAAAGCTGACCCATGTAAATTTATTCTTCTGAAAACTGAACCTTGTAGACCATGCAAGAGAATAGATAGTTCAAGGGAAGCAAGTTTTGCAGAGTGATCACTAAGCCACCACAGGTTCGATTGTTCTTTCTGACCAGAATATATGATGAGGAAGTTTTAGTTACTTTAGGTGATATAAAAATTAATACGGATGCTGGGGGAAGGGGAGTTTGGAGATCATAAATGCTTCACTTCTGGGTGTTAAACAGGGAAAGAGTAATGAGTGAGTAGGCAATAAATTATTAACTTATCATTTAGCAAATCTAGAGGAGGAATTGGGAAGGAAAGGAGTAAAATTCCTAATGATTTATTTTATTGAGTAATTTCCAATTTTAAAGAAGGTTAGAACTATCTCCTTAATTTGAAGGCACAGCTTATTGCTGCCCCCCTTGTTTATGTGGGATGCTGATATGTGTTTTTAATTATCTTCTTCAATGCTGTTATAAATGTTGGCAAGCTTCCATAACACAGTAGTGACTGAAAAAGTTCAGTAGCAGCTGATGTTTGTCCAAAAACTGGGGCTTACCTGCACCTGTGCAAGGTAATTACTGCAGCTCTAGACGTGATTGGCTCAGGCATCAAGATAAACAGAATCCAGGGAACTCTAAACACTGTCCAGTTTAAAAGAAGAAAAGTGATGCCATCTGGACATGTGATCCCTGATATCCTGTGTGCTTCTGTAATCTCAGCCCCCAGCCAAAACACCTGCCAGAGAGAAAGGGAATTGCCTGGCTGCAGCCTATTAGCTACTGGTCTACACTAACTGAAAAGTCATTTGTACTTACATCAGATACACTGTTATTGTACTTACATCAGATACCTATTAAAGCTCAAAGGGATTGGGGGGGCAGGGAAGGTGAGGGGTGAAGAACCCTTTTCATTTTTTTTTTGTTTTTTTTTTTTTTAGCAAATGACAGTGGAAATTCCTTCCTAGACATCAATAACAAAATTTGGAAGCCGTCTGGATGGTTGCAATGAATGGCCATTGGTCCTTCCCCGATGCCTGTCTTCCCTCAGTCATTAGGTATGTGTGGCTGAACTATTGTTCAGAAAGAAGGATGTCTGTAGGTTAAATTTTCATAATAGTTACTGCTCTGCCATTTCCTCTGATGTGCTTTCACTGCGTGAGGACAGTGCTACGTTCATCTGTGCTTGCGTATGCATCTCCATGAACCGTAACACTGGTCTTGTTAAAGCTTCGCTGCCTCTCAAACTCTTCTAATTTTAGCAATTAGAGTATATTTCTGTGAACATATTCATACAAGTAATCATTGAAATTCTGTGAGAAAGTTAACACACTGTCATTTGGCAAGAAAGCTACTGAGACATCTACAGCATTAGCAAAAGACTGCTTAAAGGATAACAGAATGGTTTGAGAGACAAGGGCTAGCAAACAGTGCTCAGGTGTTTAAGAGGTTTTTGCTCCTGTTAATACCCTTAGCCCCTTAAGTACAACTCACAATTCTGTCTCCTCCTGCTCCACCCCACCACACCAGAAGAAGGAAATTTAAGTCATATCTCAGCCTCATTAGAACCAAGTCTGGCATAATAGTGAAAATCCATGTTTATTGGTCTTTTAAAATAAGATGTTGGATTTTATATTGAATTGGCTGAGAAATGCATTCTTTTTTGCTGACTTAACTTTAAATGCAGTAACTTCCAGCAGAGAAAGGGAGACGACAACCAAGAGTAGTGACTTTCATAATTTTCGCCCCAGTATTCCTCTCATCCTACTTCTAGTGCCTTCAGTTCTCATATGTGCATCTTCTCTTTTTTGATTTTTTTGCCCTACGTGGTGGCATTTTGTTTTCTGTTGTATGTTCAAAATATTTATTTAGCAACGAATGTATAGAAGAACAGAAATATTGAGCATGATATTAAAAAATGTCAACGTGGTTTAGAAACTTCTGGAAAGAAACTTAAGTTTCTCTGAGAGTATTTGAAGTATTTGCTGCTAAACTATTGCATCTGTTTTGGAAATTGTTCTTGAGTCACTGGTACCCATTTGGAGATGCCGCCCCAAAATCACATGTATAAATAAAATAATCTATCAGTTTTGAAAGGATTTTTTGAAGGAAGAAATAATAAGAAATATATATAATAATAATGAAGGTATAAATGTTGAAATTAGCAGAGGGGAAACTCCACCATTCATTCCAGACAGTAATTTTTAAATGCCAGCTCAATTTTTTCACAAAAGATAGTAGCAGGGAAGCCCGACACCAGTTGTTCTTAGATGCTTGACATTTTGATGGGTACTTTTACATGGCAGAGCTAATTCTGTGAATCACAGTACCAAAATAAAACTCTGAGCAAAATGGTTACTTACTACTGATTTTGAAATTCCAAATAATTTTTAATAGCATTATTTTACTAACTCAAATGTTTTTCTCTTACACTATCCCAAACCAAGATGATTTTTTTTTTTTTCATATTCAGGGACTGAGACTAGCTCTGCTTTTTAATAGATCAGAACAAGAGTCTTATTTGGTCAAAATACTTGCATATTAACTTCTCACTTAGTCAAAGTTGATGTCAACCTACACATTAAAAATTTCTGTAAGGACTACCCTTTACTGCAACAGATACTGCTTGCAAATATTCTCAAAACTTTTTTTTTTTTTTTTTTTTTTTTTGGCATAAATAAGAAAGGTATTCAGATTCTTTATGATATACAGAAGATAAACAGTAGAAAGAAATAACTTAATTTGAATCTTCATTTTTATTTTAAATCTATAAATAATAATGAACAATGATAGCAAAAATAAAACTGTATACTAGTGTAAGTACAACTTCAGTTTGCCAAAGACTACTTACCTTCAGAGAAAATTAAAGCTAATTGTTAGTCAGTTAAATTCAACATATCACACTTAAATCTATAATCTGTTAAATATAGTAAAAATTCAGGAACCAAAACCCCACTTTCAAAAACATAAAAACATAAGTACTTATATGTCTCTACCCAGATAATTTTCAATATAATTTAGGTACTTGTAAAGATTTTATCATAGACAGCCAAACAAGCTTAAATTTCATTACTTTTGCAGGGCAATGTAAGTTTTTAACTTCTAAAGATTAAGACCAAAAAAGGTGAAGTGGCAAATACTTTTAATGATTTTTAACTTCAGGCTCTGACTTCTGGGTGATGATGGCTAGGAGAGCTCCTGTCACTCTCTGTAAAAAAAAAAAAAAAAAAAAAAATCCAGTCACCACAGAGAAAACACAGCTGTTTATGAAGCAGTTGCTATTCTGCCAGGATTTACAGGCCAGCATATTAAGGTAGATAAGCACTGGTTTCCACTTGCTTTAAAACTCTGTGCTGTCACGTCTAGTGCAGCTGCCACATAAGCAGCTGAGCTGCTGCAGCAGTGGCATGGGTTACGGGTGGACAGGTGGAGCAGGAACTACCATAGCTATCTCAGAATAAATCAGCTCTGTTAGCAGAGTGGAGGTTTCAGGTGCTTAGATATTTTTTAAATCTTTTTGTATTCCAAACATAATTATACATTTTTAAAAATATTATATTTCTACCTAGTTCCACATTTCTATATACCATGTTTTGTCTTATGCAATTTTAAGCACTAAAGATGATTCCAGATTTGATACCAGGCACCAACAAAAACAGGTAACAACCACCAGATTAGTTTTGTTTTTCTGCCCACCGTGTTAATTTCTTATGAATATGAATCAAAGCAACCTGTGGCATTACGCTTGTGACCCTACCCGAGTGGAAAAGGCACCGTTCAAGGTCGTTTCTATGAAATGAGCAGGCATCTTCAAAAGTCTTTCAAATGAGAAGTATATAACCACTTGTTCTTATATTGGGTAATGGCTTTGCTTTTAATCTTTGATTCCATTCTTCTTGGGTAGTTAGCAGTAACTTTATATTTGGAAACATAAGGAAGGGTTTGTGTTATTGTCTTGTTTGCAAAGCTTTTTGTGTCCATAAAAAATTAAATCCTTAACAGATCAAGAAGTGGTAACAAATGAGTTCAGAACAAGTTTTGTTTTGTCTTCTGACTCAGTGACTAGGTGTCCCTTCCCCTTCTTGCACAAAGCTTGCTTTCAAGACTAGTGAAAGAATAAAACTGAATAGGTTTTTGTTTACATAATAAAATTATCTTAAATAGAAATATATACACACAAATAGGCACATGCCAGTAGACCCAGTCATCACCATTGCCTTAGGGTTGGCGTTTGGAAACTGATGGAGACATCCCAGTGGCAATGACTGTCATAAACAAGCTCCCTAGGAGTCTACAGTATGGGGTGTGGGGTAAAAACCAGCCTCTCTCTCATTTGATGCATTCTTCTTCCATCTTGCAAAACTTTCAATAACATCCTGAGTTCACTGACCAGTACTGAAAAAAATCACTGATCTGACATGAGTCCCACTGAAATAATGAATCTGTCAAAGAAGAATCTTCCGTATTGACTGTCGTCTTAGGCAAAGTTACAGAACTTTCATCATATGAGGTTTCAGAAAAAAAGTGGCTCTTTGATATTATATTTTCCTTGGAATCTTTTGTTTTGCAAAATATAGACTGAAAAGGCTGCTGTAGACAGGACATTCTGCCTTAATTTTTGATCAGTTATACATGAAAAGCACAGCATACACATAAGCAGGGATTTAAGCAAATAATTATTTCATGTTACTGAACAGAAAGAGCATTTGACATCTGAAGATGAATCTAATATCAATGCTTGGTGGAAAAAACGTGACTGCTTTGGTTGAAGAACTTGCAGTATCAGTAGGCTCCACATCTATTGAAGCCTAAACCTGCAAAAGAGAAGATGAAGGAACATAGATCAACAAAACCTTGACAAGGAGTGCTAAAAGTGTGATAAAAAGATGTATGATTATATCATCCTTACATGCTAAACACCACAAAAGAAAACTCATGGCAACAACAGAATTTATAAAAGCTTATCTCTCCATGTCATGAATCAAGTTACTTGTGTCATAGCCTGAGAAAGGGAAGAGACGATTGCTTTTAATGCCAGAAGCGTCTGGATGTTCAGGGATACATAGATATCATCACTACATAAAACGGGAAATGTCTCTGCCTAGTTCCAAGCAGTGCATAGCTGAGATGAGGATATATGTGAGGAAGAGTGGACATTTTCTATTATTTCCAGAATTTTAAATGAACGGTAGGAAAAAGATGAGGAGTGTTAATCTGCATGACTTTGGGATAAGCAGGTAGGTGAAGATAGTGTGTGTGCTAGGGAGAGGTGAGAAGATTGTCCCATGCTGTCTCAGCAGTAGGAATGAAGGCTGAGGAAATGATTCATTGTTCCTGTGATGGAGAAGAGAATTAGAAGATCTGTGAAGACTAAGGGAGCATCCATGGGAATATGGATGATGGAAAAGCGCAATGGATTTCATTCTCAAATCTAGCAAGTCTGCCTTGATTACCATGCTACACAGATGGCAATGGAGGAGAATCAGTGTTGAGCATAGTGGATGAAGCAGACGTGGATGAGATCTGCATTTTCATTTATCCTGTGTAATGGTCGCGGAAGGGGGATCCAGGAAAAATTATGTGAGACAAAGGAGAGAGACAGCTAACACTGCAAGAGCTTTAGACGTATGCAGAACTCTCTGATATAGCTCTGATACAGCTCGAGGTTGGGAGAGTTTGTGCTGTGTCAAGCTTCCAAACCAAATGAGATAGAGACCAAGCATCAGCAACGAATTGAATGACACGCAGTCCACAAGTTACAACTGCCTGAGCTATCTCCAAAATCATATGGAGAGGTTACAAGTCCGGAGTCTCAAAATGCCATTGGATTGAAACCTAAGACAGAAAACTCACTGCTGACAGTTGAAGAGTGCTGCAGTTCTGCATTGCTGGAAAATGAACCAGTGACACATGGACACTAGGAGTATTACTTCTGACTGAGGGAAGGGGACACACCTGGAAGGAAAGTATGTTAGAGAAACTTTTAGTTTCACTTAAGAATTTTCATTTTTACAGCTGATATGCTTGAAAGTTCATGAGACTGGTTTTAACGAAGTGATAAGTGACAAAAGCCTATGAAAATGAGAAGCAAATGTTAGTGTTTTTGATTGTAAACCATGATGTTTTGGAGCTGGAGCCAGGGAAGTTTCCAGAAGTACTGTGCTTCATAATAAACTGAGGAACTTTAAAACTACATGCACTCCTTAGGAGCTCTTGAATATTACTGCCATAATTTTCCAGTTCTAGACTGTATTATTTGATATTTTATTTTGGCTCAGCGGGATAAATACAAAATCAGAATGTTACAACAAGAAAATCCTATGAAGTAAAGATTAACGGACAAATGGCAAGACAACTGGACATGTTAGTATTAATGCAATACACATAAGATTCGTGGGTATGCCTCAAGCACATCTTTGTATTGCAGTAAATGAAGAAGTTCCATAAAACTGACTACAATTTAGACTTTAGTTTACATTGTATCTATTCCTATTTTATCTGATAGCCAGTAATAAATATGAAATGGTATATTTAGTGTTGCTTAGAGGAGAAAACTGAGAATTAAAATTTTTGAAGTAATTCTGGTTTTTTGTGTGAAAAAGGAGAATCTTTCTTTTAAAAAAATGAGAAAAAGGAGAATTTTTGAAAGGCTAAAGACCAGGAGAATTTTTGTAATGAAAAGATTTTTAGACGAAGAGTCTGCTAAAAGTTATCTCAATCCACCGGTTGGAAAGAACCGAGCTGTTAAACAAACTGGTAAAACAAACAAGCATCTTATTTATCCAGTGGCTTAAGATAATCATGATGTAAGCAGGAATCCATATTCCTCTACACACAGAAAGAGAAAATGTCATTTCTTAGAAGACGTGTTTTTCCTTATAGTGGTTTTCTTTGAAATAGTAGAAATCAGACCTGTGATTTCAGAGAGAAAAAACTGATACTGTTGTAAAACTAAGCCTAAACTAGATTTCAGATCTCAGTCTGGATACTAGTTTCCTTATAAGCCTCAGTAAAGAAGTTCACACTTAGTATTTGAAGTCAGGCCAGTTATAGTGTTTATTGATTTTTTTAAATAATTTTTTAATTAGTGAAGTAACAGTATAAATAATTGTAAATATAACAGAAAAACAGTGATGCTTTTCTTAACAAAGGATAATATTTTCATACAATATTATGTCACATTGGTACTGGAATGACACTGAAATAAGTTCAGTCACTCAATTCATTGGTGTAAATGATGACAAAATCTCACTATTTTCAGTCAAAAGCACATGTCTGTTTTTATTTGTAGTCCCTACTAAACAGCTATATCCAGACACAAGTGATGATCCGTGTTCACTTCACTATCTAGCAAGAGGCTTCTCCACAGGACAAAAATGGGACATGCAGTTGGTCACATCTCTCTCTTCTTAGAATCTATGGAGCTACAACAGCTATTTGAGGCAGCACGAGTCTGCTGTTCTTCCATGAAAGAGGATAATTAATATGGCATGTATAGGAATTCTCACTCTTTTTTTTTTCAGCTGCTCTAATATTCACTGAAAATGTATTGTCAAAGAGGGAACTCTCTAGGGAAATATCAAAGCTCACTTGAAGAAAATGTGTATGTATAATCAGAAATAGAACCCAAATGCTTCCATTAGTAAGGTAAATTTAATGGTGACTTTCCATTTGGATCTATAAATCCAACATCACCATAAGGTGCTGCATAACTTCAATAGGTTGTTCAGCTCAGAAAAAGACTTGGTGCATCACTGTCTTCCACTGGCTTGTGTAACAACTCTCTGTCATGCATCATGAACAAAGTACAAATGTAAGGTCTCTTGCACTTGAGGCAGAAGTGTCTACATCATAAGCTTCAAACAGATGATGCAAGTGTATCAGTCATACAGGAAAGCATGCTGCCAACAACTGTGGCATCCTTAGCTGTTGAAAGGAGGACAAAGATCCTTGTTGGCTGTGTAGCTATACAGGATTCCCAATCCACCAAGCCAAGTGAGATGAAAACACCTCACTGACCTCTTGAGTAGTACAAGCCTACTAAAATCTTACTTTCTTCTAGGTGTTTTTTTCTCTCTGAACTATCACGAGTTTCACTTCTGTATTCCTAGTTATATCAGCAACAGTGACAGAGAGAAGTCTTGGGAGCTGTTCGCTCCCAACAGAAAGCACCTTCCCCTTAAATGTTGATTATTCAAACCATTAAACATTTTGTGAAACCTTGCTTCCTCTCCCAGCTTTCTCTCTCTCAAGCTCTCGTGAGATCATAATTTCACTAACCATCTTGTCAATACAGAAGCCTTCAAACTGAAGCATAATCTGTACCCCCAAAGTTAAGGAATACATCTCCATAAAATATGAAGATACAAAGTGTGGGTGTCCTTTTTCCTCCATGCACGTTACTTTGAAATGTGTCAGACATCAATGCTATTAAGTGATCTTTTGATACTGTTCTCATTAAAAATGTCTTCTAATTAGGAAAGAGAGACACATTTGTACAGACAGAACCATATCATAGTCACCTCTGCTGAGGCATGGTCAACTCAGCAAAAGGCTGGTGGCCATCAACAGAGATGAAAACGGAGACAGAAGGATGAGGGATGGCAACAAGCCCTCAGAGGAGCCTTTCTTTGTGTGACAGGGGTAACTGACATCCTGGGGCTGGGACTAGCATAAGCCCAAGCTGCTCAGTTTGACCTGCACATTTCTGGAAAGTGCAGATCTAGCTCCTGCTGAGGAGTTGCTTCCTCATGATAAATTCAGTTTGTGTTAAAGTTTATGGTACAGCATATACCTTACCTGGAGCAAAATGCCAGAGCAGCCAGCCTGGAGCAGCTTGCTTAAAAAAGAGCCTCTGGCTCAGTAGACAAGAAGAAAGAGTTGGCCTGCCTTCAAACCTGGCAGAGCCAGCCTGGGGGCCTGTGCCAGGCATAGGGGGAAAGGGAAGAGAGAGGCAGGAGGCTGCTGATCTCGCTGTTTCCACATCGGCCTGGACAAACATGCTTTGTCAATTTCTATCAATTAAGTGCCCCAGAATCATGAAGTTTTCTTCTTCAGCACAAACAAGGGCCTGCACATCACCCCTCAGACAAAGCACCTCCTGTCTTCTTTTGTGTTACCCTCCCCCTTCAGCCCCCTGTGGTGACTCCCTCCCATGGTGACCCCCTCCCATCCCCTTCCCACCCCCCTTTTTTGTTGCTGAGTGCAAGATTTATAAATCCTTTGAAACATGTTGTTTCCAGATGCAGGCTCCCAGTGCCTTGTCAATAGCTTCCTGTCCTGTTCCAAGGGCTGAGCAGATGTAATTACACACACTCTGCTGAATGCATCCACCCACCATCTCCTCAGTCAAAATCTCCAGAAATCGCGCTGTTCCTGGCAGAAATCCCTTCGCACCCCTTTGTTTAACATGGTAAATTAACAGCTTATGAGAACCACTGTGTTTCCACATTGATTAGGTGTCTGGAAACAGCATTTCGCCTCCAGCCAGGATAGCGCCAGCCTTTCTAGTTGGCTTGGTAAGAATGCCATGGGTCCTTCAGAGCTGTGCAGTGTTTACATTCCCCACACGCATAAGCACAAAACAGTAGAGAAACCTCACAGGTCTGAATGAAACACTGCATTACTACAGTGTTAATAAACTGTGTCCTGTGCACCAAACAAATGGTGATGAGGTAATGTGAGTTATTTCTACCAACTAGGAGAATTTAAGAGAGCAAATGACAGCACCTCAGGTCAAATACCTTCTATGAATCTTTGGAGGTATTCCAGCGTGTTCACAGAGCCAGGCCAAAACAGATTAAAAAAAAAAAAAAAAAAAAAGAAAGAAAAGAAAAAAGTTACCTCTTGTGTGTTCAAAAGCATAGAATATTTCAAAAAAGTTGTATTTACAGTCAACTGTACTTATCTCAAACTAAGCAAAAGCTTTAAAACAGTTACTTACGTGCAGAAAATTAAAAACATTAAGTGTTACCTCAACATTTTGCTCCCAGTACTTCTTTTCTTTGATGATAGAAGTTATTTAAAAGTATGAGTTAAGTTAGACAAGTGTGTGTGTGGGGGGGGGGGAGGATGCCTTACTAAATAAGTTTCATCTTAATAGGCTTTCTAAATAGCTTTCTGATATCCAAAGGCCAGGTGCCTTTCCCACGCTTAGGGAAAACATCTCTGTGCAAATAGCTGACCATCCTCACACATAGCAATCACTGATTAGGTGCCATGTAGGGCACTTAGAGGTCTTCCCAAGAGATAAGCTAGGCAGCATTGATGCTTCTGTGCCTCAAATATCATCTGACAGGGTTTTTCTGCCAGGGAAATGGATGGCAGTGGGGAATGTGGCCCTGCATCACAGCTGATACTGATGGTGGTATGTGACCTTGTGAGATTGCTGTCCTACTCCCTATGCTGGGGACGAGGATCCTTCCGCCTTTCCTGTGCTGCCTGCCAGCGGATGCAGTAAGAGATAAGCTATATTCAGACCAAAGTCAGGACTCTTCTGGGCCACATGGTCCTGGCCGCAACTGGGATTTCCATCCTGAAAGAGCCTGCCTTTCAGCATCTGCTGCTGGAGAATCACAAGCTGGGCATGTCCCTCACGCTTCTCAGCCCCTCAGCCAGGGAAACACTTTTGGCATGGGAGGACTTTATTCCCTCGACTCCACCCCCCCACTCCCCCTGCCAGTGCTACTGACCAACACGGTGGTTCTTGGACGCTCGATGGCACGAGAGGCAAACACTACAACAGCGAGCTGCCTTTCATTTGGGCCACCTCTATTTTCTCTAACTGACTAGAGGCAAACACATCACTTACCTTTTCCACATGCAACTCTGAGCGTGGAAGGCCTCATGCAGCAGAGCTGGTGGGATGAAACAGCATTGCACATAATGCAATAAGGACAAGAGACCCCTGTTACTAACTTCTAAATGTCTGACGTTTGTTTCATGATAGTATTTGGCATGCTCTATCTGTTGGTGTGCTCAGCTGAATTAGCTGCTACTTTCAGTTTCTTCATCACACTTCTTAGTTATACTGCCAGAAATTAGAAGTACATTAACACTCCATTAAGTACAATAAGCTCCACAGAGGCTGAGAAACAACTGACCAACCATGATCTTTATCTTAAATATAATATGAAACTATGGTTACAGGCTGAAACCAAATAGCTCACATTAGAACAGAGGCAACCATTTTATTTTTTTCAGTGAGAAGGATTATCTACACACACTTTTTTTTTTTTTTTTTTTTTTTTTTAAGTGGCAAATTGCTTGTCTCTTAAAGTCTTCAGTTAAGACTAACATCCTTTGTGGAAAGTGAGCAAGCTTAGCCAAACAGAAGTTATCTGGCTCAGTATGAAGGTAATTGGGTACAAGTCTTGTCTTTATGCAGTAAATCAGACTGGTAGATGTGAAGGTCAGAATGAATCTTCAGATCTCGTGTCCATGCCTGTGGGTGGTGGCTTAATGCTTGATCTCAGGCAAGGTTATATTCTCCCTGTAATGCTCAGGCTAGAGACATCTTGGATGCAAGGGTAATCTCTGGCACTTCTGCAACTTTTATTTTCTGCAGCCATCCTCTGAAAACACTGTATGTGCCTATTGACAACATAGGGAGAAGTACAAAGAGCTGATGCAGAGTCTTTCTAATAGGAGCTAATGGGTAGGAAAATTAATACGAATACAAAACATTAGGTTTTTGCATATATAGGTACAGCAGTAAAAAGCATTAAAAACTCTATTTAAAAAAATTAAGCACAAGAATAAGAGTTTGCCATTATTGTTTTCCATTTTTAGGCTTGCTGATCCAGAACAACTTCCATTTGTTCTCTGTAAATTTTTATTTGTAAATACATATATTTAAATACATGTATGGAAAGTATTGAAAACATATACACAGCAGGCAAATATATTATGTTGGCAATTGTTTTGGTGTTTTATCACCAGACAACAGACGAAAAATATGTGTCCCATTGTTCTTATTTGGTCAATCTGTATGGTAACACCATAGATTAGCTCAAAATCTAGCAGTCTGAAGACACTTCTTTGTTACTTTCTGGTGAGACACGAAGAGGGAAGGACTGAAATTTGATTTGCTACAATCTGCATAGGATCCAGGACTGCATGTCCATGTCACAGCCTTCCTAGCAATGAATTTTGCACCACTTGCCAACACTTGGCACCTACTACTCATGTAGAGTGTTAACTGCCAGAGGATCTAGTGCCCACATTGCAAGCAGTTCAGACTTAAATTTTCAAGATTTTGAAAAAAATGGAAAAATACTAGTAAAATTTTTTAAAGAATGAAATAATTTGGTAGTTATTTGGGGAATATTAGACTTTCTTATCCTATTTTTGCACATATTCACACACACTGGTTTTCATTTTGTCCACTTAAGTTAACCAGTATTTAGGACTTTGCAGGATTATTTCCTTTTCAAAAAAGAAACAGGTATGATGAATTTGGTATTTCTTTGGGATAGACTCACTTCTTTTCAAGTAATGTATGTCCACAGATGCAACTGCAGGCAGCAGTGAAGTAGATATACAGTTCACTGCAGGAAGCCTCTTTCTTTAGAAATCTCCTAGTGCCCTATTTAACTAGCTCATGGCTCAGGAAGTTCTGTCTCTCCACTTCTCCTTAGACTTTATGCTTATAATGGTTTTTCATTGGCGTCTTGCTGCAGGATCCCCACAGTAAAAACCCCACCTCAGTCTTTGCAGTCACTGCTAGATAATGGTTAGTCCACACGGTGATTTCTGATCTATTAATTGGTTTGAGCTTCGTTTGCCCAGGATCCTTGGATGTCTGGTACAAAGAAGGAAATGGTGGTTCTTGATGATGGACAGGCAGGTGGAGAGGCAGTCTTATATTACTTTCCACTGAAACTAGCAGAGGATATTGACCATTCACCAGTTTAATGAAAAGAGAGGGGAAACACCTTGTTCCAGCTACTGTGGCCATCCACAATTTCTGTTTAACTAAGCACATCTAACGAATGTAGATTTCTGAGGATGAGCAAAGTACATTTAAGAGTGAAGTAAAAAAGACCCATATAAGGCTTGAAAAAGTCCAGGCACAGTAAGAGCAGTAAGCAGGTAGTCTGATGGCAGGAGTGGCTCAGTTAGAGAAAAAACATGGCAAGGCCTGTATCAGAAAAGCCACAAATAGGCATGAATTGCAGAGTTAGATCATTTAGATCATTTAGATTATATGGGAAAATGACAGTATAGCAGGAGATGGAAGTCAGGGCTCCAGTTCAATATTGCTGAACAACACTCACCCTGACTTTACCCTACAGCAGCATACACTATCACAGACCGTAGGCCAAAATGCCAGGCTTATTCATTCAAGTTAGGCACATACATCTCCCTTTGGGTTATTAAATAAAAAATAATCTCATGTAATTAAATGCCTGAATGTGTGTGTGTGTGTGTGTGTGTGCGCACACACATGTACGCCTGCAGGCTTATGTGTGAGACAGCCACATGTTTAAGAAGATAGTTGGATTAGAACCAATGAGGTTCCTCTGTGGTTCCTTCTTTTTTTTTTTTTTTTCTTTCTTTTTTTTTTTTTTTTTTTTTTAAATAATAATTTTTAAATGTCTAGCGCTAGCATTTGGATATTGAATTCTAAACCACAGAGCAGTTCCCAGACAAGGCCAAACGTAGATTAAAGACAGACAAGGCAACCTACACAACCCATAGCAAAAATGACCACATTTGCTGCCCATGCAAAAGTCTATTCCATGGCCCTGCATACTTCTGATAAAAGTTATCTCCTTTAGACAGAGGCTAACAGTGAATGCTTTTACTAACTGGAACAAAAAGTGACCTTACAGAGAGCACTCTGTTCAAAAGTAGATTTCTTTTCTTTGATTTCAAGAGAAATAATGGTATTAGCTGTTATAGTAAATCATTACTTGCTAATTTATGAAGGCTTTCAAATCCTTATGATTATCTGTGTGAATGACGGGTCCCATTGTGCAAGCTGCAAAGCATCCTAAGCTTGCTCCAGCAAAGCTATTAAGCATATGCTTCATATTAAGCATGCAAGGAAATGCAGTAAGATCAACAGGTCTGAGTTAAGCATGTGTTTAAGTGCTTTACTGGACTAGGGTCAGAGTGCGTAGCAACTTGCAGGATGGAGTCCTACTGAAATTTAAGTGCTTGTGTCTGAAAACAACAGCCTATGACGGAGGCCTAGCTGAAGTATATTCCCAGATGTCTTAGGATATCTTTTTATGTTCCACCTGATGAAGAAATTCTTCTAAATTAACAAAATTGTAACTATCTGCAGAGAGCAGTTGATGAGTGAAAGTGTCCTGCTCACTTGTCTTTGAACCAGAGTACCCAACAAGGAAATTCAATTCAACTCATAGCAGGAGCTTCTTTCTCATTGCAGAAAGCCTCAGCATTATCTGTGCATGACATCTAGATTTGTTCTGGTCTAGCTGCCATCTTGCCAGCAAAGAAGCTAAATCTGGCTAGAGGAAGTTGAGGAAAAAAATACGTAGTAAGAAAGTCACAGAAGAATTATACTGTCACTGTCTCCATAGGATGGAAAGGAAGGCAACTGCAGCTGTTCACTCTCTCCCTTCTCTCTTCCAGCAGCAACACTGACAGATTTGTCCAATCTACCCTTTTTTTAATACTTTTTAGATCACATCAGCAAATGTCTTATATTTCTAGAAGATTTTCATGACCTGTGGCAATTCACTCACACCAAGCTTCATGAAACGTGTCTGCAGCAAAAGAACTGAATCAAGCTGTCTGCTCCATTAAAACCATACACCCCTCTGAAGCCAACAATGTTGTCCAAATGTTAAGTAAGATGAGAACTGAGCCCACAATATACATGCTAAAGAATGAGTGACGGAAGGAGGCAAGATAAAACTGCAGCTGGAAAAGAAAAGCAAACATATTGTAGGTGGAAAAACAGTGATGAGTGCAAGGTCCTAGCCAGTTGCCCCCTTCTTCCTGACTCAGGAAAGAAAATAGCGTTGAAGTTCGAAGGTCACAGACAGGGGAGAGGAGAGGGCAAGAGCCAGACCTGGAGCTGAAGCGCTTCCACACTTCAAGGGGTGTTGTGGCAAAAAAATAACTGACAGATGATTGGGAGGGGAAATGAAGCGCCTTGCAGGGAAATTAATGAATCAAAGCAGAAAAATCTCTCCCTAATAGTGTAATATTTCACAAGCTTTAGTCCATACAACATGGAATGCAAACTTTTCTTATTTGTTCTTTGTTCTAGACACCTGCAGCAACATGCCCCCTACTTAGTACAATACCTTGCTGTGAAGATTGAGCTCACTTCATCTTTACACTGAAATGCCTTTTTCATCATTAAATCTTCTGTGTCTGGACATCTGGGTGCAATCTTACGATCTATGGATTCTAGGAGTACAATGTGAGGTTATTATCAGTTTGTTCTTTCTTAAAATTTGTGGTCAAAAGTTCTTGCCAGCATAAGTCAGTGTAACTCCTCTGAAGTTGACAGAGGAAGGAGGATTTGCACAACTGTCCACAAGGAAAAATGAAACTATTTTTGTGAGTTTGTTCTACAACTGAAGAGTAAATAATAATTGTTTTTCAGTAATGTGGCAGAAGCTCTCACTACATATTGTTTTCCCCTCTTTGATCCTCTTAATTTAGTGGCTGTCCCTAATACAATTTGAAAATGTCATTGCTGTTAGCCCTTAGCTTTTTCCTTGGCCTCCCTTTTTTGATGACAGAAAACATAGGAACTGATATGAAGCCACATGCCTTCAGTCCTAAGAGAATTGAGGAGTTTTATCTCTATCCCTTAATCTATTTAAAGGATTTTTCACAGTGACAGAAATACAGAAATAGGGAGTATTTGCTGAAATTATTAGAAGGTTATTTTTGTTCCTCTGCTTCTCTCTTTCGGGAAAAGCAGAAAATGCTGTGCAATTCCTATCCTTCTTTGTGGAGAGGAAAGCCTGCCTGTGAAGAGTGAAATGGTCCAGGACCAACAGAGCTATTCCAAGCAAATCAATTAGTTATTTATTATTATGAATGGGCACTGACACCCAATTGAAACATCAGGACTGAGCTGCTGGCAAGCAAATACACGAGTCGAATTAAGGTAGAAGTTAAAGAATGCCTTTGAGGGGAAAAGGAGCAGCAGTGGAAAGAGAAATATGAGAGGAAAAACTGGCCACCGTCATCCTATAGTTACAAAAAAAGATTAACCAACTGGAGGAAGCACTGATATCAAGCAAAAAAAATGCCCTATATTGTAAGGAAATTTTGAAGTGCTGCAGGACAGTCCCAGGCAATCATTTCTCTGGAAGCTGAAGCTAGGGAGACATGTGGCATTCCCCTTTTGATTCGGAACAGGATAACCACTGCCTGTGTGCCTAGGAATGAAGCTGCACTCCCTTCCATCCTCTGTCCTCCCCAGAAATATTATGAGGTGTGATACCAAATGACTTCCACAGACAAGCAAAAGAGGAAGATGGTGACAGAGGAGAAAATCCCTTTATTTGTGGAACCGTCACTAAAAGGGTTCACTCTCTGATCTCCTGGTTATACTTCCTTCATAATATTATTTATACACAAGAACATAATAATAATCCACTATCATGTTTAAAATACAGCAAGCTTACTTGGGGATTTCAGTAGATACAATAGGAGATGGAAAGGATCTAAAAGAGTCAGATAATCTATCCATCTACCTAAAGGCAAACCAGCTATTTCCATGTCATTCTTACCAGTCTAAGGAGAGTTTAATTGATCCTGAAGGATAGAGACGTAAGATCATCCTTTCTAAAGTTGAGTCTGAGTCTTCCTTGCTTACTACTTCTTTTCAACATCTGTCGTAGACCACAGATAATTCCCCTCCTCTTCGTAGCAGGCTCTTATATATTAGAAGATCTTTCTGTTTATCCCTTAACATACATCCTGCAAGCTAAATAACTCCCATTTATGCAACTACCTGTCATCAGTCCCACTTTTCCAATTAGTTCTTATTGACATCCTCTAAACTGTCTCCAAGTGATTTTTTTCTAGATTCTTCTAACAACTTTATAGGGAAGATAAGATAAAGATACTGTATTTTGATCTTGGAACAATGGGGTCAATGTCATCTTATACCTAAGGTAGACAGAACTCCTGAATTTCTCCTTTGAGATTTACTACTGATATATCTTATTCTTAGGCAGATGATTGCGTCTTCACTGAGCATCTTCCTTTCTACGCCAGCTGACTGTATGTCTTGTTTATTTAGACTTTTAACTTTCGTGGAGAGGACTTTTGTATCTGCATAGGACCTTTCAGATCTTAGCTTAAGCATCCTTAAAAATTATTTATCAAAGTGATTGGACATGATACTGGTTGGCTGCTTTGTACTTCCATCTTTCCCAGAAATTACCACGTAGAATAGCATCTTCAAAATTGTGACTCTCAGCTTAAAGCACATTCTTTTTGTCTACATATAATGTTATTTTCAGGCTCTGGCAAAACCCCTTAAATTTCACTTTCACAGCCGAGATCTCCATCTTCAAACTTGGACAGAAAATATGTAGGCAAGCATTCCTAAGGCATTTCATTAGCTATTCATTTTGCTACAGAATAACTGAAATACTAACAGAATACAGACTGAAATTTTACATTTTATTTTGACTTTATTTATTTGAATTTATTTCCCTTTTTTTTTCTCCTAGATTCAAACACATAGTCTACTGCAAAAATCTCAATATGTGCTGTTTCTTTTTTTGGAGAAAAGCAATTGTGTTCCTTTGCCTAATTCTTTTTGTTTTTGTCTTCCTCCTTTATTCTACCCCTGAAGAAAACCCAGTGGCACAGTTATTCTCCTTGCATTGGAAAACGATCTATTCTTTTCTCCTTTAAGCTCTCAAAGACTGTTACGTTGCGACTACTTTCACTTAGACCAGTTCTTCTCTTACTCCTGGCATTTATGCCTAAGACTGCCTGCAAGCCCTGATCTACTTCCAATCTCAAGTGCAGCAACTTAGTTTCCTTGGAGGAGCTAGCTTAAAAAAAAAAAAAAAGAAAAGAAAAGAAAAAAATAAAAAAGAAAGAAAGAAAAACCACCAGGAATGCTTTTTAAAATACTCGACATGTTCTGAAGTTCTGCAGTGTATTTGCTTTATTGTTCGGGGTCGGGGTTTGTCCACAGGTAAGAATACATTTTAAACATTTTGGGGGAGAGGGGAAGATGTTAGGTCAATGAAGCTGAGGTTCTCTTTCACTCTCTTGAACTTAGTACATGTGGTTTGAGGAAGCACGTAAAAAATTTTAAAATCTGTGATCAAATATTAGAAGCTTCATTACCTATCCCAGAAAGCTAAGGACATATTCCACAAGAAAACCTAGCTGTATATTTATCAGGACATGACTTCACTTTTGCCTCATTGGTGAGACGTTGTCCAGATATGTCCAAGTGTGCCATATCTACACATATTATAAGTATGCAATATCTACAATTGGGGTTCAGTTTATGTCTTCAGAGAGCAGTGGAATAAGATGCATGCGTCTAGTGGGACTGGACGAAACTCAGATATTGTGAACTTTTCTCACATGCTGCAACCAAATTCCACCCTTCTAAGGTGGTCAATAGCATCACTAAGTAACAGCCTCTTTAAAAGTGTTCTACTCCTTCCCTATTTTCTCCCACGTTAATGTTATTTGACATCATACACAAAGTAAGCCTAGCAGTCCTAACATAGCTCAAAAAAAATATAATTAAATGTTAAAAGAAACAAACTATCATTACTCATGTACAAGAAGTCTGTTTTCTTGCATTGTTTCATATCATTTCACTGCATCTCAGAGATAATGCACTTAATATCATACAAGATCTGTTAATGGATGTGTTCAGCAGTGATCACACTGGAAAAATAAATGTACTGTTGTTTGCCCTTTTTTTAGCTTCTCCATCAGCAACTCAAAGCAAATCCAGACTGTGAGAAGAACCAGAATGTGTCTAGGTCTGCAGTAGCAATGAAGTGTGGATGAGTCTTCACATTTGATCAAATCACATATGGAATTGCTTTCCCACTCTTCCATTTACAGTCATAGCAATTTCACAAGGAAAGAATCCTGGAAAACTAAGTCTCTTTTCATCTTCCTCTTCTTCCTCTTCTTTCTTCTCCTTCTTCTTTCAGGAGGATGCAGGGAGAGGAAGGGGAAAGTTCTGGAGAAGTAACAACAGTGAATGAGCCAATGCACAGCCTGTCACAAACTGTGTGTCATTTTTTCCCTCTCCTATTCACATACAGTAATTCCCCAGCCACAGGGTTATATTCTTCCACACCACCATGGGGGGAAAGACTGCAACAGATTTCAGCAGTCTGGTAGCCAATGGAACGACGGACGGTACTGGGGAAAATGTAAGCTGAGAAGACACGCTAGCCAAGTAATGAAAAAAAAGAAAGCCAGCTGTGAGATGTATTACTGGAATCCGGACAAGAAAAATGTCTGTTCTGGCACCACTACAAGCAAACAACAATAACAGGTTATGACCCACGCTGTACTTACGGAATTAGGCACACAGTCTTTGCATTCAGCTTTCACACAGGGGTATGAGGTAAGGCCATGCTATGCTGGTTCACAGCCTTCTGTAACGCATCATGTTATGAAATACAAATTGGCTTAAGAGAGAGAAAGGGAAAAAAAAACGAGTTCTTTGGCTGGGGTGTTCCCATCCATCCCTCTCATGCTCTGACAGAACTCTTCAGCCACACACTTGGACACTCCTCATCTATTTTATTTCTGCAGAGTGTATTCATTGTTTACATGTCACATTTCACTAAATCTGGTGAGGGAGGGAATAGAACATCTGGAATTTTCAGCAGCTGTTTTGCAACACTTCTTATTTGAAGAGCGGGAAGCACTGTTTTCAGTTACTTCTCCATTGTCATGTCAAATGCCAGCCTTTTTTTAAAAAAAAACTTTTTCTTCTCTATTGACTGAAAAGATTTATGCTTTTCTTTCTTGCCACTGTTTAAACAGACAACATTTACATACATAAAAATACATAGAAAACTGCTGAGTTTTTTTAGGACCATGTCTGAGAGCTTTACCATCATCAATTTTTGTAAAAGATATGTATTAGAAAATTATTATAGCTATCATTATTTTCCATGGTGAGGAAATCAGTTTCTGGACCAGTTTTCATAAATCTGAAACCTGGGGTTATAATAGCCAGTACAGGGTATTAAAAGCACTAGATCACAGATTCCTCTTATTAAAGTGTGCTAAAATTTTTGTGTGTAGACTAAAATGTAATGCAAAGAGACTCAGCACAAGACATATAAACTGTTTGCATTCAATTTAAACCTAAAAAATAGGTAATGTTTAAGTAGGATACAGCCAGCATCCAAGTACTTTGTAAAAGATTTATAAACTCACCTGCAAATGTGAATTTAACCTAGAAAGAGATTCAAGATACTGTGGTATCATACCCTTAAAACCATAATATGGACATAATATAAGACACTACAGAAGAAAATATTTTAGAAGGTAGAAATTTCACTGAGAAAGATTTCCAGTACATCCTCCTAACAAATCACAGTCTGCTCACTAGGCTCATCCTTCTTATAAACACGTAACTTTTTTGAGAGTGTTACTCATTTAGCATGGATAACTCATTTCCATTTCTCTCTTCTTCAACGTTTTCCTAAAAATCAGAACTTTTGGAAGTGCCCGTAATATTACACAGTTTCCAGAGTGTACAGCTGGAGAGAGTCAAGAAGTGTTGTGTTTCATGCAACAGACATCATGAGCAAAAGAAGAATCACATCCCTTACAATCTAGAAAATTATTTCCTGTAATGAGGAAGCTCTGAGGAAACTTAGTTTCTGCTGCATGTTAGTCCCATTCACACTGCTTCTTCTGTCCCTATGGCATCATGAAGTTTACAGATTTAGAAATCTAAATGCTTATTTTTAAAGAGATCCTTCTCTCTTAATAGGCCCAAAAGGCCAGCACTGAATATTTTATAGCTGAATGCCTGCATGAAAGCACAGCAGTAGCACTTTCATAGCTCGGTTGACTTCACCCCAGTGATGGAGAGGTCGAATATTTGGTACAGTTTAGACTTCAAACACAGGACGGATTGCAATACCTCCTTTTCCTTTGCTGACCTACATCTTACTTTGTATTGTAAAACTGCTTGGACTGTCTTACAGTCTGCTAGGACTCATCATAAAAGGGAAATCCATTTCCTAGGGTAAATCACGTAAATAGCTCCTTATCAACATAACCTAAATTCTCATATGCAGCAAATTGGCTTTGACCCAGTAAAATTAGAGTCTTAAATGCATTTCATTCACCAGAATCTAACAGAAGGCTGGATGTAAAACTGTGTGTGTGTAAGGATGGTTACAGCAATACTTGTACTAGTTCAAACCTTTCTTCATGTTTTACCCTTATTTGTTATTTCTTGGTGTATGTTATACCAGCATGGACTCTCCACACTCGAATAAAAGAGCAGGTTAGCAGAACAGTATTATCTTTCTCATTGTGAGTGACTCTGTGTTCCTGTAAAAGGAATCTGGCATTTCAGTTATCTTATGTCTGTGAAATCTTAGAATTGTGGGGGAAATAAACCAGAGTTTGTGTTTCTGGTGAGTATCCATGAAGATTGGTCTGGGTGGTCCCAAAGACATATTAGCAAGGAAGATCTTTGTTTTCCTCTTTCTTCTCCAGCTATCATTGGTTGTGATGTATCATACAAGACCGATCTGTTGCATTGGAAGCTTGAACATACCTGTAAAATAGCCCAAAACTGGAACTGTGGGATAAGCGTTATTCCTCCAAACAGTTCAGTGCTTGTTATTACGCATACAGTTGGGTTTTTTTTAATATAAAGACTAAATAGAAATTGTTCCTAAGTGAAATGAGAATTTATGTTGTTAGAATGATGGTCTTCAGAAAGGAATATTGTCTTAAGAAAAGAAAAAAAAACGACTGAGCCTTTTGGATGTGTAAGTTGTACCAAGAACAGCAGTAAGGCAGAGGTGTAGAAAGATATCAACAACAAAACACCTTTTCTACACTATTTTGCACCGGAACTAACCATTTTGGTTTTTTATGCTCAAGCCAGTTAGGAGGTGTTAGCCCTGGTGTCCAGACATCACAACAGTAGTGCTGAAAGAGTATAGCCTGCAGCTTAGTCTGTGTTCCTAACTCTCAAAAGGAAAACAGAGAAGGGATCAGTTTGAAATGGAAAACAACAAGTGTTTTTTCATAAGATATTAAAATAGATGTACCATAGTTTATACCACAGGACTATAAATCATTAGGTATCCCCAGCTTTATTTAGGACAGCACTATCCGAGGAGACTGTAGAAGAGAAAGTAATAAAATAAACCCTAAAGCTTCCACTGGAGATGAATAATGAGGCAGCCAATAAAAGCCTAGGACAGTTACTTCATCTATTTTCTGCTTTAGTGTTTTTCCCTTAATTTAATTAATGCATCAGTCACTCCCCAGAACATGAGTGGAGGACTTGGTTGAGGTTTAAATAAAATGAGAAATTATATTGCAACTCTCCCAAAATCTTTCAAATTTTTTTGACTAAAGTAAAAGACAAATGTCTGAGCCAAATGACACTTCTGCTCTCACACAGTGAGCAGTTTTTAGTGTCTACTAGTTCACCTTAAATGATTATTAAATGTTATCAGATCAGTCACATTTATATTTGAAAGTAAATAAAGGGTCATATCCCCATCTGAAGTCACTCTGATTAATCTCCAGAAATCTGTCTCAAAAGATAAATTAACTTTCCACTACTCTTCCACTCTTCCATTTTCTTTTTTTTTGAACATTTAACAGTTCTTGCTCTGTTCTTTTCAACCTCTTCCACTCTACTTTCCTGTTGTCCTTGTTCTTTCAGTTCAGTTTCTCCTCTTTCCGTATGTTATCTCATTCTCAACATGCCTATACGCTTGGAACCTTTATACACTGCAGTGTTGACTACTCCATTTAAAAGCATTAGAATAGTATTAACAATTGCCATGTTGCTAATACCAGGCATAACAAGCTCCAAAAATACAGCTGATATTTCAAAGTTTGGAAACTGAAGATGGCAAAGGTGAAGTGACCTGCTGAAAGCTACAGACAGATGCAAGACAGAGTTATCATCCCAGAGGTTCCTCTTTTCTTGGCCCTAATTGTGCAAGCAATTATGCAAGATGCTTAATTTTGTAAAAGTCTCAAGATCAGAGGGACTGCTTTTGTGTGAAACCTTAGGTATGTATATAAATAGGATCATTGCCATACTCAGTCCTAAAAATGTGTTTGCTTTGGATGTATATAGCTGGCTTGATTGGAACAGATTTAAAAGTGTCTGGAGTAAAGTGCAAATAAATAATGATATAGTGGCTTGAAAATATTGAAGACAACACAGTATTCAAAACAAATCAGCGTAAATTAACAAAAGCTGGGGAGACTCAGAAATAATTCAGTCATGGTTTTCATCCTGATCTGAAAGACAGCCAAAGGCTGTCTCTTGTTCCATTTTTTTTTTTTTCAGTTTGTTTTAAAGTAGAATGAAGTAAGAAGGCTGTGGATAGTAGGTTAAACAATAGGAGATCACACATGCTTGAATTATCTTTGTTTACCTTGGTGCTGCTTTGGTTTTAGAAAGAAATTGGATGAGGATCTGGCATCCCTCTAGGACAGGAGCAAACCCTATTGACTACTTACCAGAAATACTTGATTTCTACAAACAAAAAGCAACGAGGTGCTCCACTGGCAGCAGAAGCCAAGAAATCCTAATTTCCTACAGCTTTCAATATCTCCTCTCCAGAGTCTTTTCCCTGCTGACTTCCCTTACGACCTTCCTTGTAGCACAGAGGACAGCCTGCACTCTACCTGAACTGTCACACTGAGCATGCTGGGTTTCAGTTTTCTGCATGTGTGTTTATTGCCAATCATGAATACTGCCAAACACTTTTCACCTACCAGCCTGTCTTGCCCTTGCTGTAACATCTCCTCAGACAGCTTCCAGTTTTTCTAAAGTTGCATGCCTTGACCGCCTCTCTCACATTTGGCAGAAATCAACCTCAAAGATCAAATGTTGTTTGTCTGCCTTTCCCCTTTCATCCTCTTTCCAAAATAGACAAACAGCACAATTTATAAATCTCATTTCCTTTGGAAGCAAAACTAAAGAAGAAGCTCTGTACAAAGAGAGGTTTATAGATACAGAACCATACGAGGAAATAAGCAAGCCAGCATTTGGGAAAAACATATTAGCGTTTGACACAGATGAAGCTAGTAGAATCCTATAATGATGTATTAGCCGCTTTCAAATCTTTTAATATTCATGCTTGGTGTAAATCCAGACAGCTGTAATTGCTTTCATGTATCTATCCTATTTATAATAACTAAAGATCCTGATCTTGGAATTTAGCAACATATCTTTTCCTTATTTTAAAAATTTGCCATGTAAGTGTACAGACCAAGGCAAGTTTTCTGTAATTTTTTTTATATGAATTTAAGAAAAGGTTAAGCTTTCCAAATAAATTCTAAAGCTTTTCCATATGGAGGGAAAGCTGTAAGAGATCATAAAAAAGTGTCAACTTAGTTTCCAGAATTTTTTCCTGTCTAAGTGAAAATAAAAAGCCAAGTGACAGACCAGTAGATCTTACTGTGTTTAGGTTGTGTTTTTTCCCTGAGACATATAGCATAAGCAGTGAAATGTTGTTTAGAAAATGCTTTATATTAATTTTCTTGGTCCACGTTGCAGCAGAATTGTACCAGCTGGTGACAATAGAAAGTACTTCTTTTGAAGCAATCGTTTCTGACAGCGGCTGTTTACTTGGAATGGTAGGAGTAACTAGCGGTGAGATCACCACTAGCTAAAAACATGGCAAGGAATAGACAGCTCTGCTCTTCCTGGCTTGTCCTGCCTTCTCTGGTTCTTCCAGGAAACACTTTCAGTTCATTGTGCTGGTAAAGGAGGTCTCGGCTTTGGGTTGGGTTAAACAAGCAGGAAATTGAGTCTGTATAATGGAGGCATAACCTCCATCAACTTTTGGGCTGGAGATACGGTCCATTGAGGAAATGTTAGCATGAATGTCATTAATTGTCATGTTAGGATGCTAAATCATGATTTGTAGTATCAGTCTCAAAATATGCATGTACAGTTCCCACAGAAATGTTCTTACAAACCCTTTATAAACCCCCAGCATAGTATATAGCCATATAAGCAAGTACATAGACACTTGAGCAAAAAGCAGAGAACACTGAAAAAATATTCAAGCAGCTTCTGATATCGATATTTGAAGACTATCCGTTCTTAATTTTTCTGTTTGTTAGGTTTTATTCCTTGAACTTGTCTGCGTGCCTTTTATGTAGGCTGTATTTTACTGAAAGAGATTTAACATCAGTTAAAGACAGTTATATTTTCTTCCTGAAAACTAGGGGATTGTTTAGTTAGCATTTAAAAAATAATTGAGGAAAACTTTATAGAAGTATTGCAAGTCTTTTACTTTCGAAACCACCATTTTTGAAACCTCATGAATCTTTTTAGACCTCTAACCTCAAAAAAAAAAAAAAAAAAAAAAAGGGAAGAAGAAAAGAAGAAAGTCCTCAAATTTAGATTAGATGGGCTTATTTCACATTACTTGGAATAAGTAGAAAAGTGGCTGGCATATAAATTTCTACAATGTCTTTGAGACTTGCAGTATTTTAAATAGATTTCACAGTTAAGGATTTAGGCAGAAAAAAAAGAAAATATCTTGGGAAATCAAGGAAAGAGTAAATCTTTGGTATTACTAATCTCTGCATCACTTATTGTTTCTCCAAGAAAGCAACAGCAAGTCTATATTCCTATAAAAGTTATTAAGTTCTTATAAAAGTACACAATACTAGGCATAAACAAAGCCAGATTTTCAACAGTGATTAGGACTGTGATAGACTCAAGAATTCCATTCACTGTCACAAAAATACACTTTGGTGTAAATCTGAACCCTTAGCTTTGTTGCATTTTGGTTTGAGAATTCATTTAAAGGATCAAGTCACAGAGCTCTGATTAGATTGATCCACTTGTTCACAGTACAATTGTCCCTACAGCAGACATTAGATATTCAATATTGTCTTCACACCAGGAAATGGGACTGAGTCTTTGGATACAGTCAGATTAGACATTGAACAATTCCTGATCTGTCAATACTATCTGCAGTCTTTTTTGGTGTCTACCAAATATAGTGCTGTTATCTCCATAATTTATTATGGATGCTTAGTATATTTTTGTGTAGCCTGAGCAAATGGACTAGAACTAGAACAACAGCAGAAGAGCTTCAGTCTTCTGCTTTTATGGATGAATGCAGTGTGTGTGTGTGCTTGCATGTGTGTGTGCGCGTGCATGCGTGCATGCACAAGTGTATCTTCTATCTTACAAGCTCTCCGGGAAGAGTTGGAAAACGTGACACATCTGCAGTCTAATGTCTCATAAAGAAAATAAAAACATTCGGAACACATTATTCTTCTAAGCTTTATGATTTTAAGCCAGTTTCAATTTGTGTAGGGCCTGAATTATGTTGGGGCTGGCTGACCTACAAAAAAGGCAACAGTGTAATTGAGGGTAAATGAAACAAAGAATATTTCGCCGCTTCTAGTATGGACAATAAGACCTTTTCTCTTGCACCCTGCCCACTTGAGATGTTCATCAAGTGGGTTTACCTTCATATATTAGGTCGATGTATGTTGCTTCATTTTTAAAAATTTATAGCTACACTGGGGCATGGATTATTAAACTTTCGGTAGTTCAAAAGGTTTTCTCTTGCTGCCATGCATATCAATGTAGCTTTTCAAGAGTGTAAAATTCATACATTTTCCATCTCTTTTCCACTTACTCTCTAATGATCCATCCATTATTTGTTGTGAAAAACACTGTTCACAAAACTAACCTTTCCCTCTCCTGATTATTTACATACTAGCGCCCATTCATTAATTGTATGCTAGCACCCAGCCCCATAATGAAATCCCTTTTTACTCACAGACCATGAAGTTCGCTCAGTTCAGAAATGCCAGGAAGACCTAGGAACCACTAAAGCCCACTTACCCTCAGAGTGATGGTTGAAGCTATGCTTAGGTAGTACCTACTAACACCAGCCAGTGGTTACTGTTAGTGTTTCTCTGTGCGTGTTGTACGGATGAGCTGTCCATGTGAGTTGGACAGAGAGGCTCTTATGTATAGCTGGGAACACGTCTGTCTTTCTAAAGGCCTCCAGTCTCTGATGTTTCCATCAGCACCATCAGAGCCAAGCCTACTCTGACTGCTCTGCTGAGAAGGGGTTTTCCCCTTAAATACGTTGTATGATCAGTAGAAAGTTTCTTTTTCCTTTCTTCTCTTATATTTGCTGTGAAAACACAAATTTCCCTTTCTTCTTTCTTAGCCTTCAAATGTCTCCACTGACTTTACTGAATGTTTCCCTATTGCTGTATCCTTGAATATGCCTCATTTGTTAGTGGGAAAGATCTTTTACCTACCTCCCCCTACAGCAACCAACTTTTCTACGTTCGTGTAGCTCTCAGTTTCCTCTAACGAGCTCTCAGCATCTGACTAAAATTAATGAGGAAGTGGACATGGATCTGTGCTTTTGGGGCATGTACAAGGTGAACTGTCAAATGGCAATGCTCGTGCTAATGGGAACACTGAAGGCAGAAGGTAATTTCCATCACACTTCATTTCGGCAGATGATTAAGTGGAGTCCTGAGAACGGCAGCATATAAGCCAAGTGAAAATGGTGTGTTTTATTGAATAGGTAGGCTACATTTCCTGTCATTTGCTAAATGGTGCCCACAACTGCCATTTTTAAAAAGAAATAATAATTATAATCATAAAAAAGCAAATAAAAATAACAACCTACCAATAATAATCATAAAAAAAACAAACAAAAGTAACAACCTACCATCTGTGAGCGTCTTGCAATCACACACTGACTTCTGAATGAGACAGATTTGTCTGACAGCTACTTTCCTCCCTGATTGTGGGCTGTAGTATGGGGCCCAGGAACATGTTTAGAAAGTGATATCATTTTCTAGGGCCTGCCATCCTCCCCTGTACTCTGATACGAAACAAGCAAAGCCCTTCTGCTTTACATCTGACCTTGTCAAGGGTGTTTCTCATTTCCTCTATGATTTTTCCCTCCTAACCCTTCCTGAAAACATGTTCCTGCTGAATAAATTGTGTGTTTCTAATTGGCATCTTCCTGACGTTTTTGCCTGTGGTTTTCTTTTAATATATAAGGTCTTTTCAAGGATTTGAGGGAGGGACAAATGATTTCTCCTTGGACAATGAACTTTCCTCCCGTCACCACGTTTACTTGGAGTATAGCTGCTCTGCTGGCTGGGATGGTGTGGTCTGATGAATAACATGCTTCAGAAACACTTTCAAATCACTCTTCTTCAGTGAGGCACTTTGTGGCTGAGGCAGGAATGTCAGCCTGTTTACACAGGGACTTAATAAAACAATTTGTTTGCTTTTCTCCTTATGTCGCTCATTTCAACTAGAAAGTGAAATATGAATTAACTTATTTATTCATATAAATCTTCCACGTATGTCTCAGAATAAGTAAATGACAAAAGAAAATGGGCACAGCTACAAGGAGATTTCAAGTCAATTGAGCAATTACTCAAATCAGATTTGGGCCTGTGATAATGGTCTTGTGATCTGCAGCAGTGCTGTAATATTTTTAGTCCTAAAAACAAATATATCAATGATATTTAGCCTTCTCCAGATTAAAGGTTGAAGTAACAGCAATTCCTGACCAATTCCCTTTTAATTAACTAAATTAATATTAGACATAGTTGAAAGGTGTAGATGAAATATTTGTCTTGCCAGATGAAACTAGTCTTGAGTTTCAGAACGGCAGTAGTCTTCAATAAAAGCTGGAGAATTTTGCTTTTCTCTTTATCTATTTAGCTGTCATAAACTAACAAGCACTGAAGTCTCTGCAAAAATGATTCACTGAAAAAATATTGCAAAATGGAAGTACAGTTATTTTAAAAATCCTAACTGTATCCTCACTTCCTGGTTTTCATTAAATTGCCCTCTAAATGAGACCTCTACCAATAAAATGTCACTTGTCAGTAATGTGCTCTGTTAAATGTCACATTAGCATCCCTTGACTTTCTTGTCAGGATGTGGCTGAGTGCCTGCTGTTTCGAGCAGCCTGCAGTAGGACACATGGCATGAGTAAAGACTTCTTGAGCTATGAAGGCATTAAATGCTTCATAGAAGTTCACAATTCACTTACGATTCGAGGAGAAAAGGGAGACCAGGCTGACCATAACCCACATGCAGTAGAGAGCTTCCTTCCATGCAGGCAGACTCCAGCACAGAGAACCCAGTTGAGCAGGAAAGCCAATTTCTGTAAGAGTAACACAGAGGAAACAAAACATTGGTTGGTCAAAAGATCAAGGAGACCTTTACAATCACCACTCTGAAGCTGAATTAAAATATTCCCTTGAAATGGTACTTTTTTGGTTTCCTTTTTTGTTTTCCTTCACAAAAGGGTTATTCCAGAAATTTTTCAGTCACTGAAAAAACACAAATTTCTCCACTCAAGCAAAAGATGATTTCTAAGAAAAACTGTGGGGAAATAAATTACCTCAGTGCTTTAGATTTTATTAACTAGAGTTATAGACACTACTAGGAAACATAAAACAAAAGCATATCCAACCCCCCAACAGGAAATCGTACGACATTATGAAAGGATGAAAACATTAACAAAATTCTACAGCCTAATTTAATAAAAATCTATTACTGGGAATTCTTTAGACTGGCTTAATAGCTCGTTTCCTAAGACTGTTGAGATTCCATTGCATTGTGATAACTTCCATACAAAGATGAAACCTTTATTTCTGCAAGTCTTATCAGTTTAACTGTTTTCTGATTCTTTATTGAAAAACACAAAATGAAAACAGCACAGCAAAACTGCCCTGGGGAAAACAGCAGTTTCTAATAATTCTTGTTGCTTTTACCTCACCATATTGCACAGAGAGGAAAGTAGCTTTCACAGAAATATGCCACTTTAAAGAGTCAGTATGCAGTTTTAAGGTACTCAGTGGCTAGGCTTTTAGGGATGTGGGGTTGCTGGGATGTGGACTTAGAAGTGTAGGTTTTTATTATATTTGGCATAATCATATGGAAAAAAGTGTCACTGTACTAGAATTTAGGAGAATCTAAATTTTTCTTCCTGCCTTCCTAGTTTGTGAAAATGCACTGAACTCTGCACTGGCAGTGCCATAGAAATGCACAAAAGTTTTGGGCTACAATCTGTCTATTTCAATCCATGAAACAGCAAATGCTCTAATCCAATTTTGGTTGCTCAGGATAGGGACTGACTGCTGAGGACTCCTGCCTCAGCACCTTGAGAAGGTAGCACTACCTGCCATTAGCAACCAAGTTTGCAGAAATGGTGGAACATCCATAACTTCTCTGCAGCCAAGGAGAGTTCAGCACCACATGAAGTCAAGCCTATATTTCAGCATGACTCCTAAGGGTCTGCCTTCAGGACAATCCGGACACTGAGCAGTGCCAGCGGGCTCTCTGGTACCACTACGCAGTGATTCATACTACCCGAGGTCTGGCCCAGTGAACTGGCAGAATCACTCCAAAGGTTGCATATCTGGAAACACCTGACCAGAGCCGTCAGCTGACTATGGGGAAAAAAAATCCCAAAAGATAAGACCCTAAATTAGAAGTCCAGGAAAAGTGAGTCAGTGATTAGGTCTTCGTCATGGTCTCATGCTTCTTTCTCATTCTTACGCTATTTTTATTCTACTGCTGTGAGTTAAGGAAAAAAAGTAAGGGTTATCATAACTACGTTTAGGCATTTCCCTGTCTATTGAGAAGTTTGTGCAGCAAAGCCCGAACGAAACAGCTGCAGTACTTCTCATACTAGAAAGCTCTGTTTCTAGGAATGTATTCCTTTTAGAAATACACTATCTCAGCCACATCTTAGAAAAAAATCTGTAGGTTTTATCCTGCAAAATCTGCTCTCAGCTTCCATGTTCCAAAAAATTTAGGGCTAGAAGCAACTATAGTACACACCATGAAACAGAGCAGAGGGAAGAATGGTCTCTCAAAGGCAATATTCAAAAAGCAACAGGGGTACAATTCATCCATAGGCAGACAACCAGCATAAAACTCATAAACTCTGCCACAAACAAATAGCACCCGTAATACTAATCCTAGTGCTAACCCTCGATATCTTTCTGCTTGTGTGTTTGGATACTAACTCTACTTGCCACAAAAGCCAGCCAAACTACTCTATTCTTTGGTTACTATGGAGACAAATCCACAAAATAATATTTTGATGTATGACCTGTACCGTCAAATAGGAGGAGGAAGCCACTGGTCAGTCACTGGTCAGAACATGGGAGGATGCTGTAGTCTCTGCTGCATGAATCTGTGAAAAAAAAAATGAACACAATTCTCCAATTTGTTTTGAAGACTAGAAGGGGAAAGTAATTTCCATAAAGGCAAAGCAACACACATAGACCTTTTTCTGTCTGCATAGTACCATATATAACTTAGTAAAATAAGAACTGGAGGGAAGAGTCAGCTATAATGCTGGAACATCAGACACAAGATTTCACTTCCACTGTGGAAGCTGACACTCATGCATAGAAATGCATGAGTTATTACTGACTTTTTCTGGTCGGATTCTATTTTAGCTGCATTCTTTTATTTTTCATGATAAGAGTAACTCTCTCGTGATAGGAGGGACCACAGAGAGCAAGCCTTTATTAAAAGAGAAAAACACAGAAAAGAAAGTTGGCTTTTTAAGCCAAGGAACATAAACTATGGGCACTGAAGCCCCGGGAGCAGAGCCTGTGCAGCACACCGACTGCTGTACTCCAGATGAGATCACCACTTCTCCTTGTCCTGAAAGGGAGGTGAGCGGGTGAGGTGAGCCAGAGGGCGGACAGATGTGAGTTGGTGGTGAGGAGGGAGAGATGGAATAGGCAAATGTGGATCATGCATGGAGGACTGAAGGACGGGAAATTAGGCTTGCAGTGCTATTTTCTATTTTTTTTCCGCATCCCATCATCTTCATATTGGATAGGCCGACCAGATCTATTAATATGTTGGCAAATGCACTCTCTCTTTTTCTTTTAAGTAGAAGCTGAGCAGCTGGAAGTTTTAAAATATGTCAGGAAAAAAAATCTGAAGTCTGTGGGCTTCATCTCAGTCTTGAATGTGATACTTAGTAGGGATATATGCCATGCTGTCAGGATAACAGTGAAACAAACCTGCCATGGCTGACTTAACTGATGAACACAGTCAGAACTTTTAATTTTAGGACAGACTAAAAGCCTGCATTAAGGTGAGATCCTTCCCTGCAAAAACAGATATGTGGCTGCAGGAATTAGCTCCGAAGAACCTAGAAATCATGACTAATAACAGAGCAAATTACTTCTCTAGCTCATACACACTCTGTCAGGAGCCTGTAAATTTGGGCAAGCATTAATATCAGGCCTTTTGGGGAAATACAAAAATGCTCTTACTAAACATAGAGGAACATCAGAGTCTTTATCAGACCAGTCTAGTCTGGGACCTTGCTTCCTGCATGCACCTCTACCAGATGTTCTCCAGGGAAATACAATTCCTCTAAGGCTATGGGGTTTCTTGCCCACAAGGTCATTTTTTCTAAACCATTCTAAAGCACATTGCAAATTTGCTCTCTCAAGCATAAAGAATGCTATCTTATCCCATTTCACGTCATAATGGGATACTACTTTGTGGTAGTATCAGACTCTTTTCAAATCTGTTAGGCTTGTAGGTGTAGTAATGCTGGCGACGGTAAGTTCCAAAGGCTAACCAGGTGATGCTGTTTCAAAATTCAATTGAATTCAATTATTTTCTTATTTTTTTCTACCCTTCAAAGTAATTGACTCCACGTTATGACATTATTTAAATAAGACACTAGAATAATTTACTCCTTCCCGTGTTCATTTTTTTTCTTCTTGCTATATTACATTCCATTTCCTTTCCCTCTGACCAAAGGAGTTCCCTTTTTTTTTTATCTCTTCAGAGGGAACAGATTGTTATCTTCAGAAATAAAACACTAATTGTTAATATGTGAAGAAGTAGGATCTTAGTGAGAACATGCTGCAAGACTGCAAGATGTAGTTATAGTTACTTTCACCCCCATTTTCTGCCTTGTTCACAATATTTTCCTCTTTCATATTTTAATGAGATGTGCTAAGCAGATATTTTAATCACAGCTTCTCCTTACTGACAGTGTGGAAGACGTTGTGGTGTTGTTTGCTAAGTTGTGGTATGAGGACTGCATGATCAGTAAATGTAAAACTTTGTCTTGAAACACTAGAAGGTACTAAGGTACAGAGTAGAAAAGGATTTATAGTGTGCTGGTATGTTAGACTGACAGTCTGCAAGTCCTCTCATTACACTGCACACCTAGAGTTGTGCGCAACAGAGTCAAAAGCAAAGTAGCTGCCCTCTTTCAGGAAACTCCTTGGCAAGAAATGCCATCCTCTGGCATAAGGGGGCAACCAATTATCCTGAAAATTCAGAGACTAGCACATCTGCATGATCTTGTAGGCTGCCTAAACTACAAAAATTTCCTATAAGGTGATGGCTGAGGTGCTGTCTGACTTGCTGGCAAGATTTTCAAACTGAATGTCACAGGCAACATCAGATTCAGCAGCCCCTTCGGTACAGTGACCCCAAACCTTGCCTCATTTCCTATTTCTACTTACTTAAAAGTACTCTCTACATATCAGCTTTGCTCAGAGTCAGTTGCAGAAGGGCCTCTGAGTATTTAGGGAAATGTCCCCAGAAGGATATGAGGACAATCAAACCTCAAAATATCCCTGAAGATAGAATCCTCTCTTGGGATCTGAGGACGCATGCCTCGTCTGACTGTGCTCATCTGGCATTGGCCCTCTGCCTGCCACTGTTCCTCATAGGACTAATGCCCAGTGACATGAGGAAAAGAAAAAGTCCCAAGTCACGGGCAAAAAACAATGAATGACAGGCACACTCTCTGTCTTGATCCACCTGTGATCCCAGTGGAACTGCTTGGATTGCTTGACATTAAAAATGTCTACTAATATTTTGGTGGTTAAAGATTATTTATTTTAGTGTAAATGCTACAGTGGATTCATTGAAAATAAATGATCACTCTAAATTTACACTGAGGAGACGAAGGACAAGATTCATTGATTTTGGGGCTTTCAGTTACAATTCTGGCTACTGACCAAACCTACAAAATGCTCCTAGCTGAGCTGTGAAATACCAAAGCAAAAAGTTGTCTTCATTTTTTTCTTCACTATGCCAACACTTTCCACTTTTATTTGCAGTTTCCTTTTCTTTTTCCTCACAAAGGAAGACTTTTCTTCCCCCCTACAGACACCTGATGTAACACAGGCTGCAGCACAGGGAATAAATATATCCATTATAGTCATAGCTAGCTAAACGCTGCTCGCTTGCTTTATACCCTAAAGAAAACATAAGTTTATTCATTCACAGAGAACAATCATGTTCATGGCACTTGGTAGGTTGTCATGTTTGCTTCAACCATATAGCTACATTTTGTATTTTTAACAGTGTAAAGGGAAGAAGAGGAACATTCTCAATACAGGCTGATTCCTTCTTATTCGGACCACACTAAGTTAAGGACACTGTTCAGCACTGGTTTGAGAGAAATAGATAAATCATGGGATTAAAAATACAGCTCACATTCTACAAAAGGCCATTGGTGTGCTGCAGATGGACTACTTACACAGCTAATTCTTACATATAAGTTTGCTAGATGCTTACTTAAAATCTGGATAACTACATGTGCTAATTAAATGCATTCTCACATGCTAATACTTTTTGTATTAGTGAACCAATAGTCCCACTAGGCTATTTTTTTCTTGAAATCAGGCAAACTCTGATATACTAATGTGCACTAACATTTTTTATGGATGTTACCGTCAACAAGAAGGACCCAGGTTGCAAGTCTCATAAAGCTGAAGGAAATGAACCACGTATGTTTCATTTGACTATTTTTTTCTACAGTGGTTTTAGAAGGAGTTAGGTACATAATCAATAATCTCAGGGGTCCCTAAAGACATCACATGTTTATTTATGCAAAATAGTTCCTGTGGAACGAATGAACAACCAAAACCACTAATGGCTCCAAACTTTCTCTCAAATTATACTGATGTAAATCCCTTCCTATAACACTGCTTCAGTATCAAGGCAATTTTGACAAAGCATTGATACAGTCTTTTCCATAAAGAGACAGAATACAACACCTTTATCCTTAGCAAGCAACTGCATGAAAGCTCTGATGTGGTAAAGATGTCTTCAGTATCTTAGCCTGATTATGTAACCATCCTGTAACTCTTATGGGAAAAATGTTTCCAGAAAAATATGTATGGTTTTTAGAAAATACCTATTTATATTTCAATATGAAGTGCAGAAATGAAGAAATCTTGGATCTCACTCACCAGACACCAATTATACCATCTTGGAACAAAAAAACCTTAATCTTTTCTCTGAAGTAGTTAAAGCTGTTTTCATCATTCTGACAAGAACAAAAAGAGGGGAAAAAAATGGGTGTAGTTTCTATGTGTATTACAAAACCCAGGATATTTGTGTGATACATCTCTTAAACATACACAACATTTCAGTGAAAGACAAGCTGAAATTTAGAGGAACAAAGTATAGGTCATAAAAGCATTCTTTGTGGTCTGATAAAAGTCTATTAATATTTGTCCAAATACAAGGATTTTAAAAATGTACCATATCTACTTGCCATATGTTCTTTTAATGATACTAGTTATTACAAATGTACTGTATTTCCACATGTGTAGTGGAAAAATTAGGTGGAACATGCCCTTACTCTTGTGTTGCAAAAGGAATATATGAGCCTGAGCTTGTAAAGAATACGGAAAAGTGAAGCTCTGAGTGTTCAGCATGAGAAAAGAAATGGCAATCCAGCGGGGCAAGAAAAATATATCAAGTATATACTGTTCATTAACTATTAACTGTAGGTGTGGATCACTTCAGGCTGATGTGAGCTAGTTGGTCTAGGACCTCAGAATAATGGTTCTGTTGACATGGTTCTATAAATTTAGAAAGTATTCTAAAGCAAGGTTAGAATAGACACAAAACAGAACTATTCCTTTTTCTACTCACTCCTAGCAAATAAAAACTCTAATCCCACTGAAATTAGAGAGGAGCCAGGATATCACCCAGTATCCTCTTCACCTTCTAGTGTATTTTCCACTCTACTGTTCGTAAGATCAAAGTACAAAAGTTTTGGATCCTCTGGGCTTTGGGTTTTTGAACACAGAAATCTAAAGCGAACACCAGACCTAATTTTTGCTTTCCAGACAATCTATGACTGCAGAGTTATTTTTGGCAACCTCCCCCGCTCCTCCTGGCCCTTATGGCTTTTATGTCTGCCATATGCAACAGAGGATACACCTATCCTATCAGGAGAAAAAAGTAGCAACAAAAAAGAGAACTTGCGTGGCAATGCTAGCTTGTAACGGTCTACCCAGTAAAAGAAACTCCAGAGGACTAATTGAGAGGCATGTACCAGCTTGTTTTAACTGCTCTGCCTTCCCCCTCCTCCTCACTCCTCTCCAGGCAAAAGGTCTCAGAAGTTATGAAAATACTAAATACTGGTGCTTTTTGTTTTTAAACAGGGGGAGGGGGAAAGTAGGTGTTCAGGAGGAGGGGGAATTCTGGCACTTGACAAATCACAGCACCATACTCTAACAGGAAGAGCTCATCCAGCAGGCAGGGACAATAGCTCACTTGTGCTGGACCCTAACCACATCACTGCTGTACAGGAAGGGTATCTGAAGGTCACAAGGAACACTCTACTGCCCAACTATATTTTCACAGGAGGAGACGTAAACTTGATGGATTGAAGGAACATTACATACTATACGTAGCTGGAAGCCTACTCATATGCAATAACAAATTAACAGTTAAAGAGGGCAGAGAATAAATGAGTTTCCCTTATTTCAAAAAAACTCCTTCCCCTAGCCCAAGTTTAAAATTTTTCTTTCTGACTCAGTGCTATACTACAACACCTCAGTTATAATTCTAATAGAGCTTCACAGCTAACATGATGAATAACTATTCTGTTGAGCAATTATGAAACTCAATTAACTGTATTTCAAAGAGAAAAAAGAAATCATTCAAACACTTGCTATTCTGAATAGAGCTCTTAACCAGCCGAGACAACAGTCTGAATTCATGCTCACTAAGTATTTTATAGACCTCTGGTACAGAATTTGCACTTCCCTGAGGTTGTTCATCTCTCTCACAGGCTCCAACCCCAAGCCATTCGCAATTACAGAACTTGTGGGTAGAGCCACCACCACATGCTTTCCAGTTTCATTAAAATGAGAAATAACCATTCCCTAAAACTGTAGAATATTTAAAACGAGTTTCAAAGGAATTTCAGAGCATATGTAAGCAGGAACTTTCTAACGGTAGACATAGATAGTAGTACAGAAATGCAAGAGAGAAAGGAGTTGTCTACTTCAATAGGTTGCATTTCATGTAGCCAAAGAGGAACAGTGTGCCAGATATTCCTTTTAGAAAGAGTCACAAGAGAAGTTCCCCACACTCTCTTCATACCAGCAAGTCACAAATGACACACTCCCCAAATAGGTGGGAGATAGTAATACAAAAGGTAAGGGCATAAGAGGACAGGAGCAGAAGCAAAACCTTGAAATCCTGCAGAAACAGAATTAATTAAGTTCATATGCCTAAAACTGAGCTGTGGTGCATCCTGTAAAGGAATGTAATTATGCTCAGCTTCCAAAATCCCTCACACAACTATTCCTGCCATTTTTACTTTGGGGAATATTGTTCTCCTGCTCCTAAGTGGCTTAAGGCCCAAGCAAATGAACTAGACCAACCAGGTGCCCAGTCTGAGAAACTTAGCAGCAGCAGCAGCAGCAGCAAAACTCATGAAACACCTATGTCCTATCAGACGTATAGGTATGTTGTGACAAGGCCTGTGTTGGGCTTCTGATGCACAGAGCACAGTACTACAGACACAGCTTTAACACAGAAGAGCCACATGATCTAAAGATGTCGGACACTTGCAGCCCTTTCTTGACCATTTCTTGTAACCTCCTCCTGGTCTAGAGATCTTTCATGGTGGCTATCAAGCACTACAAGTGTCGGCAACTTCTACTTTCAACCATTCATTAAAAAATTGAGCCCACTTCCACTTCACCTACAATTTCCACTCCTGGAAAGGCTAATGCTGGTACAGATTTAAATGACTGGCCACAGGCAAATGTATGCTCTAGCAGATTATTACCATAGCAAATGTAAAACAACAGAGTAGTAGATGAATTGCATAATATATTTGGGGGAATATAAGTATATAAACTCACGCCAGGAGAAGAAACAAATTCCAAGATTTTGCCAGATGGCAGACTTTTTATTCAATAACTTGCACAGAAGCTTCAGATATCTGAGATGTCCTTCACTTCTTAAAGTTCAGACCACTGTAAATCTATTATTGTACATGTAGAATGCCTATATGTGGCTTGTAATTGACATTATCTGTTGGTTTTCTTCCTAGTGTAAGATCAACTCTCCCAGTGCATTTTGGAAGGCCTAACAGGGGGTTTTGAAACAGGGTTTCTTTCCCACTCAGCTCAGCTGAAAGAAGTCAGGTAGTATGCATTTTTGCCTTTTCTCCCCATTGCTAATTTATTGGAAAGTAACTCTAGAGATGAGAGGAAGGAAGTCTATCTCTTGGGGGGACACCTTTTCCTCTTGGAATTAGACTACAGCCAAGAGTGCTCTCACTAGACTAGCTAAGGAGGGGCAAAAGAGTGGCCTAGCACTTTTCTAGTCTTTCTTGGGACAGCTCAGTAACACACACAGGAACCCTCTCATGAAATCCTGCTTCACTCAAGCCCCTTAAACTAGTGCAGGGAAACATAGTCTGATGCCAGGTCCCCATACGATTCCCTCTGCACTGCAGTAGCCACCCTACAGCTGCCCTATTAGCTACAGAAGCCGGTGTACCATGTATGCTCCGGTAAATGGCATGATTTTATCACTGAAGGGTCAATTAGCAACACTTCTGACCTTGCATACAGTTGCTTCAGGCTTTTCCTCATTCCACTCCCCTTAGCTTTTGGAGAAGAAAGGTTTTGGTTAGGAAAGTTTATTTTTAGGCATGCTCACTTATCAGCTAAATCTGACGAACAACATTTCAAGTGACCAGCACTGATCTATTCAAGCTTTTAAACATGTTTACAGACATGTCAAAAAGTGATTTAATATTTTAAGTGTTGCAGGCACCTAGAACTCATTGTAGTTCCCTTTCCATTCTTTCTTATTTCTTCCCCACAGGTTTATAATTATAATCAGTACAGAACATTTTTGGTGGAGGGCATTAAAAAAGTAATTTAAAAAGGATGAAACAAAACCATCTGGCTTAGAACAGTTCTCCTAGTAAACATGCAAAAAATACCCAGAGCTCCTCTTTTCTGTATTCCAGATTTCTTTGACGTGCAATCATTACTGTTCTCTCACTAGAACTACAATGGTCTAACCTCTAGTTTTGAATCTACATCAAATCTGGATGACAGACTGAGATACTAGGGGTAAGGGCCAATTTAACAAATAAATCGTAATTGTTTCAGCAAAAACATCTAAATCAAGCACTGGGCAATTAGGGAGGAAAAGATGGGTCATAGTATCATCATACTTTATCAGGTACAAAAGGAAAAAAATTAGACTTAACTTCAAAAGCAGGTGTTCTGGTGAAGATAACTGCCATGAGAAATAATTTCACTGGTAATTAGTCCTAAGTCAGACACAAGCAAGTTGCAGAAAATATAGACTTATACTATCCAGCCTCAGCAGCATAAGCTAACAGGAAAAAAAAAAAAAAAAAAAAAAAAAGGCATTCCTATTACTCTCCAGCTACATTATTTTCTATTTCTTTGAACTTCTTATGCTTGTGATATCATTTGTTTGCATATTCTAATCTATGATAATTGTTTAATAGCTGGCTGAAAAATCTTACTTTCCCCATATATTCAGATAAAAAGAAATAAAAGCACTGCATACAGATAGATACACATACTTTATTTATCTAGTGCAGAAAGGAAGAGCAACCACCAAATCTTCAGAAAAAATATATTGTCTGATTAAGTCCATATTGTTCTACATAGGCTAGTATGCTACTGGACAAGAACTTCTTCCAAAACCTTCACTTACAAGCAAATATTTATTTGAAAAAAACAAAGCAAAGAACTATTTCTAGTAAATTTTCAAGGAATTATTTGTCCTCAACTATCTTTCTAAGGAACAGAGAGGTATAACATTTCATGGGAGCTTTTCCAGATACAAGCAAGGCAAGTGAGCCTGGAAATCATACTGGCTTAACTTATTCAACCTTGTAGAGAAACTTTTAATTATACAGGAGGAATCTGGGTATATTTGATCAACATTTGGTGAATTCTGTCAGCATATTTAAAAATTTGTAAATACCAATTGAAGAAAACTTGGAGAGTGTATGAATCAGATTCTCGGAAAAAGAATGAATGCAAGACTTGGGGAAAAGAAATCCTATTATTTTAAATTATTAATTATTAATGTTACTGTATCACACTACAACCATAATTCACAACTATTCTGTAACTACCCTGTAGATTTATTAAACTTCTCTTCTAAGCAGCTGCCGCTGCCAAGGACAGAATACTAGACTAGATGGTCCACTGGTCTGAATAATTTCTATGATCCTATGCCAATAATATGACAAGAAATGCTAATCATTGTAATTATAAACTTCTTAATTTAAAACATGTTTTAGTGTATTCTTGTAACTTTGGAGACTTCAGCTGTGGGAGGAGCACACTACTGTCAGGGACAAATGCCCTCTGAAATTGGGTTAGACCAAGAATAAGATTAGCCTGCATTATTTAGAAGCTGCTCTTCACTACATGCCTGCTGACGGGAAACTTCCTTTGAAGTTTACTCTAGCATGAAAGTTTTGAGGCAGAGAAGAAAAACAATCACTATTGCATTGCAGGGATGTTACTACATGATTTACTTGGACAGCAATATAAACCAGAAGGCCAGCAAGGGAGAATTTCATATAAGAAGTTTGGAAGTTGACTGGCAAATCTCCGCAGTTAGGGAAAAGAGCAGCAACATAGTGCCTACCATGACTTACCAACATAGTATCAGCAAAACAGTCACTGAAAGTCTACCCTTTCACCTAATGATAGTCCCCACGTGCTCAGCTGAATTATATGGGCATTATGGGTGTATAACCTGTTTGAGATAAACGGAAATGGAGGATTTCATTGCTTTCGGGTTCCACGCTGCTTTTGGTTAAGCATTCTGTCATCCCTGTAAGCCGTGGTTAACATTTAAAGCATAGCCCAAAGCGCTGAAATAAGCATACCTCTTCACTCAAGGACTGACAGCCTGCAACCATCAGGATGCATAATCTCGAGTCAAAACAACTGGAATAAGTTTAACACCTCACAGAAGAGTATACTGTCTGAACAGAGAGATGGACTGAGAATTCTGTTGACAGATTATTGTCCCTTTCAGACAGAGATAGTTCAGTGCAGGAGTACCTAGATATGTGCAATAGCAATTGCAACCCAGCTGGGAAAAATAATGTTCAGAGATACAGGACTGATGAAACACCACAACATTTTTTAATGCAAAATATTTTGTTTTGAGGAAATCTGAATTCCTCAACAACAACAACAACAAAACAAAATCAAAATCCCCAAACAATAGGAGGTTTTCTCATCGGGCATTGATGAATTCCATTTTATCAAAACCATGATTTTCCATCAAGACACAAGATTTTCCATCAAGACAGCTTTAAGCAACATAATCACCAATAACTAATCACATACAAAGGTACCTCTCTGTCTAGAGACTAAACGAGACTGTTTCTTTTAATTCTTTCATGACCAGTTTTACATATCTGTAATAATTGTATATATTAGTCTGATATTAGTCAAACAATATTTTGCATTTACGAAGGAGCCTCCACGCTGTTTACATTAATTAAGTTTCAAACCCACCTATGAAGGCAGTCTGATTTAATAGTTATTAGAATAGTTCAAATGGGAAATATCTTCACAAGAACTTTTACAGATTTTTTTTCTCCTACGTAGGTTCATTGTCAAATTTCAGAAAGCATCTAAGAAATGTTCAAAAATTAGCACAAGTATTACAAGTATAAATCTTTAAAGGGGAAGACATCGAACGACTGCTTGTATCCCAAGAGCAACAGGAGCCAGGTGCCACACAAACATCTGTGAATCTGTGCCTGAAGACTAAACAGCTTGCTCAGAATTACCTCTTGAGGGAGAGAGAGTCATAAAACTGGATTACCTCATCGGCCAGTCCCAACACACCCTTCTGCTAAAAAAAATAATATATGAAAGCAAGAAAAACATTTACTTGTGAGTCTACCACTGCAGTGAGTAGTGCCTCACTGCTCAAATAGACTTGTGCAAATGAGTAACACTAAAATGTATTTTGCTGTCTTTTCCTAGAATTAGGCACTATTTTACATACCATAAAGTTTGTGCTTGGACTGCTTAGTGATGGATGTGACTTGATTTTAGCTTCTTCAGTTTATTTGACTACTCTATGATATTGAATCTGGGCAACTATGAGGCACTTTTTCTTTCTGAGCAGGTCACTGGGAACAGATAATTTATTGGTTCCTGGGAAGCTGAGCTCTTGTGGAGGGTGTTTTTATATAAGTCATTAGAAAATAGCTTCTTAGACTAGAGGAAGAAATATGACAAAAAGCCCAGATCTACTTGTCTTGGTGTCACTCCTTCCTCTATTCAAAGACTCCATCCCAGAGTACCCTAGCTGCCCTTCAGGCTTTGCAGAGTCTAATCCTCAATTTAAAAAAATAAAGGCAGAAAGACTTTAACTAAACACTATTCTGTGAAGGAGCCAGCCTGCAGCTCATTATATCTAGAGTGAAAATCTCCATTGCCACCAGGAAATGGGTAAACTGGGCCAGTAACTCTTAATGCCCTTTTTTCTTTCTTCCATTCCCGCAGCCACAATATCGCACCCAAAACACGTAACAGTGCCAAATTCATGGCCATGTAACACTCTAAGTGTTGCTTGGTGTCACTGAGAGGGTTGCAGGCAAACAGCAGGACACTGAGAGCTAGTTTCCAGCTTTCCTGGAAGAACACACTGGCAGCATTGTGTATTGCATGGTGGAGCCCAGCCAGCTTTGCCCAGGTTGGTCTGCTTTCCAAGAAGTTGCGTTTAGATAGTAAGTTGCTTACACGCCTTCTTTGATATACTCTGCTAAGTACATAGGCATGCAGAGGCTGAAATGTTTCTTCTGACTGTCCACAAGCCAAACGGAGAGGACTTGTTGAGCCAAAAACAGCACCTTTCGACTGCTATTTTACATGCCAAAATTGTCGTTCTCTTTTGCAGATTTCTCATTTACCTGTAAAGGCGGAGTCACTAAGTCCGTACACTGAATCACTGTTGAAGATCAGATCAATTGGTACAGTGACCCAGAAATGAGTTCAGAGCCCTTCCTGCAAGAGAATGGAAAACTGAGCACTTGAAACACCTTTGAATGTGTTAAGGAACCTCTTCACCAATGATGAAAAGCAGAGCTCTAGCAAGAGTGATGCTACTGAGACTTGCTGTTTTATGTACAGCAATGCTACTACTAGTTTACAGGATGATGGGACATAGCCACGGCATGGGTTGCATGGCTATTTCCAACTTTCACTTCAGCAATATGTAAGGAATGCTACAGGTACCCCAATCTTTACTGGGACTTAGAGGGCATATGGAGACAACTTTAAAGCATCACACCTTCAATACTTTAACAGACTTAGTGAAACCTAAAAAAAATATGAAGACCAAGTTAAAAACTAGAGCACCTACCTTGTGCTGGCATTTTTGTGGTGTTTCAGAGCTTCCAAATGTACCTATGTAAGCACTGTCACAATCCATTTCATTTTTAGAGAGATTATTTTTTCCTCTGTTGGATAGCTAACCATAGTGAGAACCCTGGTTGTGGAGGACAAAAGCTGGAGCAGGCTGGTGATAGCACAGGTAGGTTAGGAAGCAGATGATGCTAAAGGTAAAAATAATTGTCACAGATCATTACCCAGTTTGTACACAGAACCAGTTTTTGGCTATACTGAAAAAAATATGTATATATATATAAAAAAGAGAGAACTGATTCACAAAGAGGGCAAGGCAAGAAGAGCTCCCAAAGCAGGATTTTTTAAAAAAGCAGCCAGTTATAAATAAGTACACATGCATGGAGCCTGCAATCTGACAACTTGCCCCTATTTAAAAGTGGCCATCATTGTACATCTGTACTTGCATGCACAATGCTTGTGGTGTTTCTGCAGACACCCAGTAGATCACCGTTTGCTGTTATGCAGAAAACGGCATTTATTTGCATCAGTAGCTGAAGCTCTTGGAGGAAGAAGTTTCACTTGCAGCTGTTCCAGTGTGTGCATCTGTGTGTCTTGGATGGGAGCAAATCATCTCTCTTGCCCTTGAGCATGTTTATATGTCTTTGTTCAGAAGCAGTACCACTGGAGAGTCTTGGAAGGAGCTATCTCTTGCAGTCTGAACTTTTGCTCATGCGGTAAGTAATCTCCTCATCTTGTACATCTTGCAGGGATTCTGCGTGAAGGTTCATGGGTCCACCCACACAACATTCATTGCAGTATTCAACCTTGGCCTGGAGCACAGAGCAGGTTGTCTGATGTCAAAGGAAGGAAAGTAAAGAGCCTTAGAACAAGGAGTCAATCTTTTTTTGTCTCTGAAAAGAGATTAGAGAATGTTTTGTATGCAGTCAGAAATGGGGGTTAGTGGAGAGGAAAAGCACCTCATTGCTGAGACCTAAAATTTCTTAGCATGAAAGAAAAATAACTGAGTTACTTCTGGAAAAGCAAGCTAGTTCTCAGTATGCGATTTTTGGAATGTCTCTAAAACCACAGTTCTGCTGAAGAGTATATCACCTCTTTCCTTTCAGAAAGCTGTTTTTCCTCAAGAGGCCTCTGACACCAAGATCCAACTCTTGAAGAGACGGCTTATGTGTGCACAGAGCTTTATAGTATTTCGATATACTAAAATCTCACTTGCATATGTAGCTGAGATTAGAGTTGCAAATAAATTTTCAAGTCTTCTAAGCAGATAACATTTGTTCAAATGCACCAGATACTAATCCGTCTGCCAGGAGATCACCAGTAAATTTAATAACTTGGTTGTATAACAGAACCAAATCACATTTGAAGTTTTAAACCACTTTCCTCTGACAGATTAATTAGAATGGAAATTTCTATGCCCAGCTATTAGCAGATTTTTGCAGATATCATAATGTCATTTTCTGCCCCCAAGAAGAGGATGAGGTAAAGCCCAGAAATACCTTAAAAATACAGGCTTATGTATTTTTAGTTAAAGAGGCTAAAGATCTTCCAGTTCTATACTTTATTTGATGCCAAAAAGTCAGGAACAGTTGAATGGAAATGCCTTAATCCCTGAGATAAGAAGGAAAGGAATCTCTCCAGTTCATTCAATAACTGATTTGCCCTGCAAGCAGCCCTGTAATCTCAGGGAAGGTTGCAAGAGAGCAGCCAGTGTGAAACAGTTGAAATTGCTAAACTGCAGTGATCATTACAATCCTAGGAAGATGAGTAAATGAAGATAATCAGAAAGGAAGAAAAAATCTCTGAAGTGACAACTTTCATTTCACACTGATCAAAACCACAATTGTAAAGGACCTGCAGTTCATCTGGTATGCATTTTTTTTCCGGATTGCTTCAGCTAGACTTGACATGAAAAAATCATTTGATATTTCCATCTGCTGGCTAAAGGTTAATAGTGGCTGCAAATAACGTGATGTAAGAAGTTAGTTATTAAAAGTAAAGAGGCTTTTAAGTAAAGGGGCACCAAGCATGCAGACAAGTTGGAAGGAAACTGCTATACAGGCTGATGTATGTTCTGTTGTGTAATCTGGTCTACCACGTGTATCCCTGGAATTGAAGATTCCCTCATTTTTAACTTCTTAGCATTTCCTTTTCTGATCTTTCTGGTGTGGTGTGATTTCCCCACGTTGCTTCCCTTTCTGCCATAGCCATGTTCTTTGCTTCTTCTGCAGCGCACTTGATTCCTGCTTGAACTGGATTGTAGCATCAATTGTAGCTACAACAATTTTAGCTAGGAGAATGCTGTTTGGAAGAGATCCTTGTCCTCGTTTCATGACAACTTTTTATAAGTATTAATATCTTGAACTTCAGGGAATTGGAAGAGGAGGGAGAAGAGGAAAGTGTTTTTGTTAATTTAATTAGAGGTGCTAGTTGCAACTGGGACCAGCACAGACTGGCACACAGCACAGCACAGCACAGCACAGCACAGACAGCATTACTGCCACACAGATTTCATCTGAAATTAAACATAGAATCAGAGCTTTTCATGTCATTTCCAAACAAAAAACAGATGCTTCCAAACCAGAAGTCCCATGTAGACAGCTTGTCATATTTTATCTGAAAAGGTTTAAAAAACCTACAAACCTCACAAGAGAAGTAACTTTCTAACAATCCCTTAAAACAAATAAAGGAACCTCAACTCTACGTTTTATTCTTTATAAATCAGAATCTGAAAGGAGCCTCCCTCTGCTACAGAGATTGACTTATGCTTTTTTCAGAATCTTGGATGTCAACCCGCTGCGCTATCTTTATTGGAAAACTGGTTTTAAGAAATAAATAGTTATAAATTGTTTATAAACTTTAGTTTATAAACTAAAATGGTTTTGCAAGATTAGATTCATGTCGTATGTGTTGGAGACTATGTATCAGACAAGTGAGAGCAGAGCAGTAAAAATGTTTACCTGCAGCAGGAAGGACTCTAGCACAGGACAAAGAACACCTGGAGTCCAACTTGCATGTAGCTAAGTGAAGAGGAAGGGACTCATAACTTGTGAGTTTATTTCTAAGTGATATGAAAAGGTGATTTGCTTTTACATCATTTGATCTCAGTCTTTTCTGAGCATGTCCAGCAAATGGTTAAAAGCTACAGCCCTTGCATGAAACAAAGAAACTAAATTCTGATGGAGAAATGGTGTTCTTATAACAACATTTGTCTCCATAATATCCCAAATTCATGTGAACCAGTGACATTATGGAAACAATAAACAATTGACTCCATAATATCTTAAAATTAACACACCACAAGCTTAATGCTTCCTCAATACTAATATAAGTAATATTTGGAGAGGCATATGTCCTTCTGAATAACAAAAAGTACTGATTAATCAAATGTACATAATTAAAGCAATAAGATTAAGCAACAAAGCAAAACAGAATTTAAGTAGCTTTAATTAGACCTTTTTTTGTGATCGAGCTACTTGGGAGATCAGACTTCCATGACGTTCTTGTCCCAGATGTCCTAGTTTGTCTGATACATTAGAAAAAGAAATCTGGGACCTTCATAATTCATCCAGAAAACCTAGTGGCAACAAAAAATTCATCAAAATTCACACATTAGTCATTGGACAAGCAACAGAATAACAGAAACACCTGCTGAATAAAAGCTTCACCTGAATTCTTCCAAACCTATAGGTTACTGACTACGTTGTCGTGTGAATGACAGTATTTTGCAGGGGTTGATACTTCTAGTTTTGTGGTTTGAACAATATTAAGCAAGACAGGAAAATAAAGTTGTGTATATTCTTCCTCTGCTTTTTGTATTACAATTTCCCTAACGATACATTTATATAGAGCTGAACATTTCAAACAAAGTAAAAGTGGAGCAGATTAGCAAGAGAACATGACTTTTAAGCAGTGAATAGGTTATCCTCATTTTTCTTTAATGTTATTTCACTAGCATTGTTCTTTTCCACTTTCATGTTTTCTAGTAATGAGAAGCTTTCTTCAGAAAGTAGAGCACTATGAATTACGCACTTTGTGTATTCTAGATCTCACTTTGTCACATCACAACAAATCAAAGAGTGGCTGGCGTTCTGTAGGATTCTGGCATTTGAGGTCCTATATCTGTCAGATATAATGTTTCCTGTAACTCAGTAGCACTAACCTTTCTAAATAGGGGCTCTCTCCTAATGGTTACATTGAAAATAGCTCTTCCTGTAAACTATAACAAATTCAGCAACTATGCTAATGGAAAAATTCCCTGGGTGAAAATGTAATCAATGCTTAGAAATGCCAAAACAAAACTTGCTAAAAAATTTTCTTCTTTAAAAAATATTGCTCTTCTCTTCTCTCTTGAAAAAATGGGAGGACTATGGACAAAGTTATGCGAGTGCCGAACGCTATTATTCTTATCCCTGTCAGTTTTATTAAAAAGTTTATGAATGGTCAGCTAAAATGGTTAAGGAATATTTACGATCAAATAATATATTAAGCAGTCATTTTAAATTAAGACAAAAATGTCCCCTTGAAAGGAGCAAATTATGGTGTTCAGAACAGAGCAGAAGGGATGCCTCTCTGAACAAAGAGAACTACTAAGAATATGCTCTTGCGTTGTTTCATGATATTTGCATTCTCCTTGACACTTCAGAATAACACTGGTTCACATCAGAAAGCGTCATATGACTTTGTGAAATATATTATTATAAAAGAAGATGAAAGGCTTGGAAGACAAACATCCATTTTTCTGAGAAAGGACAAAACATATTTGGACAAAAGTCAATACTCATCAAAAAATTAAACTGCTATTTTAGTGTAAAGGAGAAAAAGTATTATACAAATGTTATCTCATTTTATCAAAAATATTTGCCTTTGCCTGCTGTAAATCTGGTAGGATTCAGTCCAGACAATTTTCTCCACAGTGAAGGGAAGGAAGTGCTCTTCATAATTAATAATATTTGCTACCTCAGCACTGTAAAAGGTACCCTTTGCACAGTATTTTTAATATACTTTTAAAGGTGAAGGATATATATATGTGTGTTTTCCCTTTAGTCCTGAAAAATTCTACTGTAAAATGTTTTTCAGCATCAAGAAAGAGACCTAGCTGAACATAGTCATTAATATAAACACTACAATCTGCTCTAGAGTTTTCTAGCATTATTTTTTTCTGTAATGACACAGCCTTCTGTTCAGTGATAGAGTAAAACAACAAGAAAGGACAGGAAAGCACAGATGTGTTGGGACTGGACCCCTCCCTCAAAGAAGTGGAGACCTACCAAATTTGTCCCTGTACTGCTCCTCCTCTTTCATCCGTTTCCCTTCTCTCTCCTCTTTTCTGAATAACCCCACACTCCTCCCTTCTAAATAAGATTAGATTCAGTCCTTTCTAAAAATTTTGCCTCTGTTTACAGACAAACAGCTAATTTATTGGCGGACAATCCCTACATTCATGTACGAAACTTTCCCAGACTCATCCACGAAGAAAAGCACAAAGAAGAATTTCTGCAAAGACTAAATATATAACAAAGAAATTATTTTTACAACATGACCTCAGGCTGGTTTCTGGATGAGTTAGCAGAAAACAGATTACAAGGTAAAGGAAAAGCCTTTTAAGTCTGCCTTAGTACTGCCAACAGGTTGAATAAATTATGTACTTTCAGAAAAAGCAGCATTATCTGCCCCAATCTAGATCCCAAGTGCATTATCGCTTAAGCCAGAGGGCACTTTATGAGCCACACTTGAAAGAATTTTTCTTCAGTGACTGGATATATTGCTTAAACAATCTTGGCTTTTTGTTGTGATGAGTGGTTCAGAAAAACTTCTAAGAGAGACCAAACATGCCTGTTTCTTGTAATAACTGTGGGTCACTTCGACATGGAAATTTTTGCTTGTCTCTGTGTATCTCCATGAGGATCTGACCAATGCTACTTAACAGTAGCAGCAGGAAAACACCCACTGACTCTGACAATCAGCATTAAATAATATTAGCTGCCTGTGTTTCCCTTTTGCAAGTTCAGTGCCGTCTTAGGTCATTTTCTACTACTGATGCAGGCTATTTTTCTTTGTACATAGACTGGTCAAGCACCAGTCTATAGCCGCATTGCCACAGATACCAAGAAACAATCATTCTTCACATCGTAGGGTGAATGCCTGGCTTTTACAAGCGCTCTCATGGCTTGAAGTTCTGCAGCAAAGCCAAACAACAGTGTTTGTTTGGATTTTAATCAGGCCAGCTCTACCAGAGGTGAGCCAGAGTTGTAACCTACTTAGATAATATAATAGAAAATACTAAATTTCAAGTGTAACATAATATGTCATGAAATAACACATCCTAGGCCCAAAGCCATTCACATGAGGCCAGGTGTTTGATTAGGGTAAGCCACAGCAGCAGCACTGGCTTTAGAATACTGTTTTACTTTTAGCTGTCTGAAGAGGTACGATTTTAAACACAGGCAAAGCAAGCCTCAGGAAATTCAAAGAGGCCACGGCTCTGCTGCCTGTTTTGCTGATGTCAGAGACCTGAAATGTCAATTTAAGGGATGGTTTACCCTTTCTGGCATCTATCACTGCCCCTAAATCCTGAAAAATTGGTAAGCCCGACCTTCCAGACATCTCCCCTGCTTCCTGTTTATAGCCTGACTTTTTGCATCCCTCTGCTTTCTCTGTGAGGCAAGAAGTGTCCCTCTTTTCATCTTTGAGTAGCAAAGCTTTTGTTCCCAAGGCTGAGATGTCTTCAGCTGGCTCTGATTAAGAATGACTCCATCAGGCAAGAGGATAGGGTTTCTCACTGGTACAACCTCTCAGATTAATCTTGCTGAGATTATACTCCTGGTGCTATTAAGTCAATAAGAGCTTTATAAATTTCAGTAAACCATTATTCAGTAACATGTGTCTGCTTCCAATGTGTAAAACTTAACTGAAAGTTAATTTCTGTAAGCAGAAAAAAATGATGCTTCCCTCCGTTGTAGGAAGAAAAGCACATTATAAAAGAAAATCCATATGACATAAGATCTCATTGTTTGGAAGACAAGGACAGCGGTGTTTACCAATATTTTCAAGCATTTGTGCTCAAAAAAGGATCTTTGTCTGAGTGGTAGGGAAAAGTTCTGTACAAAAATCACTGAAATCTGTTAGTCAGAGTACACTCAAAAACCTCCCATATTGTTTGGTGTAGTCCTCTGCAACAGACAGTAGCACATTGTTAAGTTGGCAGCCCTGGAGGATGCCAGGGGGATCAGTCTGAAGCTTTATGAAACTAATTCCCCAGAGGTATTAACACATCTACATGGGAGATGAGGAGAATATTCACAATTCTGATAGTAAATATTTAAAAAATAAATAAAAATGCAAAGGACTTTAAAAATGCCAGTTTCAGGAAATAAGCCATCCACTACCTGCAGTAGTCAGGAAAAGTTTGTTCTAGAGGAAGATAATTCCATAATTAGTTTTCTTTCTGATACTCATCTGATATTGACTGGAGTTGAAAATGGTTTACTGCAGTACAATCATCATTATTAAATGGTGAAATCAGTGGGAGATTTACCATCAACCTGAAGGGATCAGAAACACTCTATAGTTCATGGCTGTATCAAAAAGTAAGTGATAGCACCTTTGCTAAATCTGCATCTCCCAAAAGATAAAGTAGTTATATTATTTCTCACAAAATATTAGATTTGTATGTAGGGAAAAATAGCTTAAATCAATTCCTCTTACTAAAAAAGCATATGACTTTTATAGACTAAAACTTAAGTTCATTTGGGGGGATATTTGACTCTCGTTTGACAGAAAAGTTAGCTACATGCTTGACATGATTCAGGTAACCAGAAAATTCTTTACTCCTTATTCTCTGATCTGTATTTTCCCTAGTAAGAGACCATCATTTCACCTCACTACCCAAGATATAAGGTGCTGGTGATTCATGTCAAAAAGGATGCATATCATCCATACTGCAAGAGGTGGGAAGGTTTTCATGACTCCAATGAAAGATTTGTGGGTTGAAAGTGTCAGGTACCATTTCCCTCATCTAAGCCTGTTTCCACATATGTTGTTAGTACTTTTTAAGTACGGAAGAAGGAGCACAAAGAAGGAATCATTCATCAAGAAAATTATATTCTGATGGTCATTCTCCCAGACCGGGGTCATCACCATGAACGTTGTGAGGTGTTCATACACAGAGAGACAGGATGGAGAAAGACGGACAGGGACTCCTACAAATCATTGCTACCAGCTTCCAGCATCTCCAGACAATTAGGATGAAAAGTATCCCTCCACAGTAACAAAGAGTAACATTAAAGCATAATATCAACTGCTAGTGCAGCAGGCCACATTGTCTCTATTGCGCTCAAACTTCCACTCTCACCTGTTCAGACTTTTCTCCTCTGGTCAGCTACAGTTTCACTTTCTGCCAGGTCAGAGTCTTTACTTTGAATCTCCCCTTATCCCTAAGCCCAGTTTCTGGCCCTAGTATTTTCATGTTGAAAATCTAAATAAGCACTTTCCCTACTATCATTTTTCCAACAATCTCTCTCACTCAGGGCATTTAGTCTTGAATACCCTCTACACACGTATACAAGTCTAACTACTGTAGCCTTGATATTCAAAGCAGCTTACTTTACTTAATAATCTGGTCTGAATAGCAGGATCGGTGGGAACCAGGAGAAACTGCCTGAACACCTCTTTCCAGCTGTGGTTGCAGTAAAAGATTGAGTGAGGCTGCTGAGGACAGAATTATTAGGTCTGGCCAACAGGAGAATACTAGAGCCCGGACAAATCTTGCAGATGTTCAGCAAAAATGTGTATCTTAGCACTAAGGCTTCCAATCTACCCAAATTAAGTTCCTTCTCCAAGTCATAGTACAGTTATTCAAAAGAAAAGGGCATCAACTAGGTTTCTGCTTCTTACCTTGGACAGGATTTTGTATTTTCCCCTTTTACCCTGTTCTCAATCTATTGCTGCTCTATGGCTAAAGACAAAGAAAAGACACTGAGGGAAAGCCCAGCACTGAAAACCTTCATCTCAAGCAATTCACTTTTTGCAAAAACTCCCTGTAATCACATTAAAAGGTTTCCCAGTTGCTGATCTCAGGTAGCTTAATAGGTACCTCCCTTTAGATGCCTTCCCTACACTGTTGACATAAAGCTTTTAATTCACCAGCTACATGCAGATTCATACTTCATGAGTGACAGCAAAGTTTGGCCTCAAAAGTATCGCATGAATAGATTTATCCTTAAACATCAGCTTTTTTTTCTAGTCATCATCTTCTAACTTCTTAGTTCTTCCTTCCCTTCCAGAAGAATTCCAGATCTTCCCATTCACCTGAACTGGGCTTCCTAACTCCTCCTCTTTCCCTGAGAGAAGTTTAAATCTGCAGTTTATCCCAAAGCATGGCACCATCCTGTTAACTAGAGTAAGCTTTCTAATCTGTGTTCCACTAGAGAAGAGCACAGAGGAAACTCGATCATCACTCAAGTCATGTGAATTGCATCACAGACAATAGAACGGAGCAATTTTGTGCACCTTGGCTCTGTTCTGGAAGCCATGAACACTTTTCAAAGTCTTACTTCTCTGGAGATTCAGGGATTCCTGAAAAAGAGGTAACACAGTAAGCCAGGAGTTTCCTTATGGTTTCCCAACCAGGTCCTGTTACCCTTTGACATTTAGATGCCAGAAAGAAGATTAACCTCAACTTTCTCTGTAAGTCTGAATTTCTTACTTTTATCATTTCAAGACAAACTTCAAAGACACATTTCAGAAATACTAGGAAAACAGGAAATTATAAGCTATAAATCCCAGAAAAGAAAAGAAAAGAAAGTTCCTAAAGGAACTTTAAGACATACTCAGTGTCTGTGGATTACCAAAAGAATAACCTATAGTGGCTTTATCATTTGTATCAGTAAAATCAGAAAATAAAGCAGCCTAAAGCACAAATAGATTCTAGCTAAGGTAACTTTGATTTTGCAGTCACAACAATTTGTGAATTTTGAGACAAAAGAAAATCCTGTCGAGACAGAGTGTCTGAAAAATCAAGCAACTCAATTTAAAGTCATGTTGGGATAAACAGAAGTCATTCAGACAGTTTAGAGTAGAAACAGTATTGTTTAAGTAGATCCTCAAAGAACCAAAGTTACTATTTACAGAGATCTCAGTGGACAAATAAAGGAATATATATGTAAACACATGCCTACAACATGTAGCATGAGTCTCATGCTAGTCACTCTATATCTGGTGAGAAGGGTTCTAACACGCTCTAGGTGACCCTGCTGAGCAGGGAGGTTGAACCAGATGATCTCCAGAGGTCCCTTCCAACCTTACTGATTCTATGATTAAAGTGGTATAAAGGGGTTCTAAAGACTTATGCTTGGAATATAATTCCTTTTCTAAAGGTGCAGGAGAAAACAATGTTGGTTTTCTTCTGAAGACCAGTTCACAAGCCTGGCCTAAGAGTCAAATTGTAGAGGTCACTGCAGAAGTCTACTGCAGCATCTGCCAATATGGATATCCAGAAGACAAATTTTTAATCCTTGTTAAAAAGTGCCTCAGCTACTCAAATACATGCAAGAGGCTATTCCTAGGCTCTGATTTTCAGTGGTTTCAGCAATGATTTTGCAGGACAACCAAAAGCTATGCAGAAGTATTTCTGATTTATGGTTTTAAAGGTGCTGTTTTTCGGCATGTGGACATATCCCCATGGAATATGTCTGAGCAGCAGCTGACAGACCTTACCCAAGTTGTGAAAGTTTATGGGTAACGAAGCTCTTACATATCATCATCTTTTCTTTCTACTATACATGTCTTGAAGGTAAGTACTGAAGATACTGAAGATAAAGAATTTTTTGCAGATCCTGACAGCACTTAGATGGGCTCTCGTCTTTTGTCATAGTCCTGCATATTTTCATAGCTAAGTGACTTTCTCTCCCACAACCTCAGTGTGACAAGTTGCTGACCGTGTAGCACAGGAACCACAACACCTTTGCTCACTACCAGTGCTGTGCAGTGGAACCAGTTCAAATACAGACACTGCAAGCTACTGTTCTGCTGAGCACCGTCTCAAGGGCATGTCCTGCTCTTTAGCAGCCACTTTTTTCCTGACACTTTGACTGGAGGACACCACAATATCCCATTCCAGCATGGGATATGAAACAAGCTTATAAATAGAGTGAAAACAGAATACCACTAGAACTCCAGGAATTACATATGATATCTGCTGTAATTGTAGCTCTAGATATAGGAGTGCCTCCACCCTCACACAAGTCAGCAAGCTTGCAGGAGTTTCAGGATCACAGCAGAATTCGTATTTGCTACCAATATCTGGGATAGGGGAAACAGAAAGAATGAAGCCCATTAGTCACTTTGTTCAACAGAGAAAGATAGCTCAAAATTTGATCACACTTGTTATTTGAGATAATAAAGTGTATAGCACTTCTGTCCTTTTACTTGATATCACTCCTCTAAAGCAGATTAACAAATAAAATGCTGCTAAAAGAACCTAAAATACCATAGGATACCTACTGAATTATATTGCATTTGCACTAACCAGCATGAATGTACCTTCTATGGAAAAAAAAGTTTAAGTCATCAGTAACAGCAATATTTAAAGGGTCCAAACCAGAAAGCAAATATATTAACGACAAAGCACTTATGGCTGCATTTGCATCAGTGCCTGCTTTTCACCAAATTACATTCTTCATGCAACTGGTTCCCATTACCAGTGTGGAAACAGAACATTGATTTTTTTGAATGAATTGGAACAAATTTCCATTCTCTGTTTACCCCTTGTGTTGCTGCTATCTTTTTACCTTATCAGGATCACAGCTTTGCTATTTAAGACCTCAGAGTGTTTAAGACTGACGTGATATATTTGCACAGTCTCCAAACTAACTTTATCTAGGTTAATTTCATTCAGATATATTATTGGAATGTTACTATTCCTTTCTGTGATGGAGGTTTTCTGGGGAGAAGCAGGAAGGGAAACAACTTAATCTTTGTTTTCTAATTATAAATGTATTAGTTGGTCCTGACTCATAACTGCTCATGCTTTTGCACTTGGGCAACAACCACTCCAATTAGATCTATAGATTCTCATCCAGTAGAACTGATAACAGATGAGGCTGTTTGAGATCATCTGCAATACTGGTGGTCTTCAATTCTTTGTTGAGCCAGTGACCCTCTTGCTCTCACTATAACCCATAAGGTTAATTTAAAATGTTCTCTGGATACAGTTTCAGCTGTCCCCAAGACCAGGGAATTAGGGACTGCTGCTCTCTAACAGTTCAGCAACGTTGCTTGTCTCCCTTCAGCTCTGCTCCATCAGTTGAAAATGAACACGCCACATCCCATAGCACGGCAGTAGCAGCTGGGTAAATTATCTGTCATGGTCCTGACATAACACTGCACCCCATGCTGTGGAGAACCGGAGAGTGAAGCAGGTGGCACATTTCTACAGGAAGTGCCAATGCCTTGGCCACAGTATCACAGCCAGTAACTCTAATTATCCGAAGCATGTGTCTGGGTTTCCAGACCCCTTTACCACCGCGTAAAGAAGTTGTAGTATTCCTGCAGGTGCTCCTGGACGACAGCTTGCAAAGCAAATGTTCTGCCATATGGGGCCCTGGGCAAGGTGCCACTGCTGCTAGATGCATTTGGCACGTTGGGCCTGCTGTCGTGGAGCAGATTAAAGCATGCCACTCTAAGTAGCAAAGGAGGACAACACTTTCACATGACATGCAGTTAACACTAGATCACAAGCAAGGAGCAAAATGGGTTCGAATCTGACTTCCAAGTTTAGAAGCAGGGAGGCTACAAAACTTAAACCAGAGTTGTCATGAATGTGATTGTGATGGGATGTTACAGACTAGAAATGACTCAAAAAGAGGGAAGAGTTTCAGGATAAACATTCAGAAGTCTGTGTTTAGTCTTCCCTACAGGAACTGACATGAACACCCTTTCTGCCCTTACAGCTACATTTATAGGAGGCTACCTGTGTGAAGGAGAAGATAGTAAATGTTTCTAACACAGCTTTGACAGGAGAAACATCTGAATAGAGAACTGCAGAAAAAATCACAATGTAATTTTGATTTTTCTAGAAATGGATGAATTTCCAAAAAAAAATTTCTATAAATCATTTGTGAAAATCTTTACGGTAACAGTGCTCATTATCATTTAGTTGCATCCTTAAATATGCTTCAATTTAACAAGGTTTTTGTCTTTTTACTCCGTGTTCACTGATTTCCACCTAACTAAGGCAACATTCTTCAGTGAAAGCATGGCTTAATTCTCACGTGATTATATGCTAGATATTGTATTTTATTTGCTTCTTAAACCATTTTATCTGGAAATAAGATTATGTGATTAATGTAACAAACTGCACACCAAGTACTAAACAGTCACAGTGGAAAGTTTGTGAGCTGAAATGTCTACACAGGGATGAGACTGCAAATATTTGTGAAATAGAAGAATTCAACAGAAGAGAGGCATAAATACATTATTTACATTTAAAATCAGAAAGACTGCAGTTCTAAACCAAAACTTTATGGTAAAGTAAACTCCATACTGACCTGCTGTGTATTGCATTGCACATGATACCCTGAAGGAATATCTATTTGACTAAATTTCATGTTTTCAGGGTGTCTACTTCAGGCATTGTATTTATATCCTACATATTAAACTGCCTTGCTAAAAAGACCTGGCACATAAGAGTTTTGGCAAGAAAGGAACATTTAATTATCTCTACACACATTTTGGCTTGAACTTTTGAATATTAATAAACTTCTCACATTCCTGCAGTCACTGGTTGCATTAGTCACTGTTTGCTGTGTATAAGAAAAAAAAAAACTGTCATTGATACCTTAAATCTGCTACAACTAGTTGAATTAGTTGCCAACTACAAATGCAGGTATACAGTTTCTGTAGCACCTCTTTGATTATCTAGCTTCAGCTAAGATTTCCATAAAGGACTTGAGAGTTCTCAATACCAGCAACATAATTAGGCAAGATTTTAATGGAAGAGCATCCAAAAGAATGACACACAGCCCAGCCAGTGTGTGAGACGAGAAGCATCTAACTAAATCCACTGCCCATGTTAATAAACTAGTAGAGTAATTCTCTGGTTCAGACTCATGGGAATCAGAAAAATACAGCACTGACTATACATGCTGCAACTTTTAGACATCATTCCTCAAGCCAGAGCCAAACAGATGGTATCAACCTCATGTAACAGAAACTTTAATTGTACCGCTTTACATTGTACCATTTTACAGTCACTCTGTCACATGCATTCAAAAAACAAACCAAAAAAAACCCAGTGTTTAAGAAGGTTTTGTAACAGTATGTAATGCAAGCATTGAACCAGAAAGCTGTGGTAGATGTTGAGGAAAACAAATAGCAGGTTATGGCAAGTATTGTAAGGTCGTGTCTTGGGTACTGGGTCCTCCCAGTCTGGTGGTAGGCTGGGTATGGCCAGCTAGGCACTTTGACTTTGAAACCGTGGGGGAATGGCCAGCTGCTGAGAAGCCGCCTGGCCACTCTGACCACCCACTCCACACGGCTGTGGGAGTCTCCACTGCCTGGCAGGAGCATCCTTTCCATGACATAACACACTGTGTAGGAAAGTTGTACATAGGATACCAATGTTTATTAGTACCCCTTTCAGATGCTAGAAATTGGGAAGATGTTTTGGAAACAGTGGGGTTAAAAGAGGAACTCCTTAAGACTCCAGACATGCAGACAGACAAACCACAGAAAACCCTCACATCATTCCCAATTTTTCTGCCCAATGACTGGATGAAATACAATGAAGGATCTTGACACCTTCTGCTAAATAGTATCAATTTCTTTGTCAGTAAGTAAAAGAGTCTGGATGGAATATTTTCTGATGTTGAATGGGTCTTTTGGATTAAATATGTGAAGACAATCACTTCTGGTTGTGGTGAATATTATCTAATCCTGAATATGAGAAGAGGACTGAGAAGTGCTTACAGTCCAGGTAGGGACTCCAGCTCAGTATTGCACAGCTTTTTAAGATGCAAGAAACAAATCACTACTTGGAAAGACTGACTACGTTTGCTCAGGGTGAACAGTAACAATTCAGATAGGAGAGAAACAGGGTGAAATGGCATTGCCATAATGGTACAACAGTGGCACCCAGCGGTTTCAAAAAGAGCTGATCTTGTTTTCCTTTTCAGGAACTGTTTTCTTTTGAAAGATTCCCACCTAGTCTCTGGTTAGGAGACTTAGGCACACCTTGCCAGCTAATACCAGAGGAAAGACCATGAATTCTTCACAAATAAGACAGTAGAAAGTCTCTTTTCAATCATTCTTCACTGATTTTTGGCACTCAACAATGTCATTTATTACAGCAAGAAATAAGAAGATGCAGGAATATTTCAGACCGAAGGAATCCATAACAACTTGACAAACTAGAGACCTTCAGTCCACTCAGATTATGTCTAGGTTTGTGCCAGGAGAGCTGGCTTTCTGTACTAAATTCCCCTTCTCTTCAGAAGATTTTTTTGTCCCAGTATTCCCGTCCTTAACTCACCTTTACATTATGTCCCATTTTTTTGTTTACTTAGGAAGGAATTCAATACAAGAAAATACAATCCCTAAACCTTTTTCTTGATTCAAAGAAAAGAGGTGAAGAGTATCTTTGTGTTATGCATATATTTATTAAAATTGTAGAGAGCTTTATATAGTATAGTAGAGAGTTTTTAAAGTATCAATGAGAGAAAGAAAAAGTGCTTTTAGTTCATTATTTTTTCACAGAATATGTACTGTTGTGGCTTCTCCATAAAAGCCAAGAAATTTTTCTTAATCTACAGCAGTTGGCTTATGGGAATAAATCTGCACAGCACATGAGAGACCAAATAAGTCACTTGATTCTCAAGTTTCATCGGGCATCTCGTGGTTTCAGCCCTTACGAAGGTCTGAAGCTGAAACAAAGGGAGTAAAATATGTAGGTTGCAAGGGCAAAACAGAAAGTAAAGGGGAGGGCAGCCATCCTCTGTTCTTCTCAACAGGAATCTAAGGACTCAGGGACCATCATCTGCACAATTTCACCTGGAAAACATGTAGAGAAGACAGCAGGGGAAAGATCTTTATATTCATTCCTTTTGTAGAAGTGGTGACACCAAATCCATGATTTTTCCACTTCTTTGGAACTCAGAAAGCTGGCTGATATCACCTGAAAACCTACCCTGATGGACACAAAAGGAAGAGTCAAAAACTAGTTGACACTCATTAGCTCATCTGCATGGCACAAAGCAAGCCAGAGCTTTCCCCTCTTTGGATAAAGAAGCAGTCAAAAAGACCATGAAAATAGCTCTTGCGAGGGGCCTTGCAGGGGTATGAGAGAGAAAAAGGAACAGGCACAGGCTTGTTTATGCAGGACTTAAACAATAGCAAAGAGTAGGGATATTAAGCTGGGAACACAGCTGGCCAAAACACATGGCTTTACAACTGAAACCAAGGAGTTAGTGGTTGTTGTCCAGAAGAGTACTGCATGGTATTTCTTAAGAAATACGGTAACAGCCATAACTCTAAAAAGAACCTTCTTCAGACCACAGTGAGTATAGATTGAGAGTGTTTGTGCCTGCACACACATGCTCTGCAGCAAACTGAAATTCCTCACTCATCTGTGCTTCCACTCCAACCAATGACTGAGGGAATGCGGTCCACTTATGGTCACCCTTTTGACCTCCAGAGTAAAGCAGACAACTGAAGTGGCATATTGGTGGGTTTTGTGATAGGGACTCATCCATTCAACTATAGCATCATTTGATTGCAACAGATTTGATCCAGCCTCAAGGTATCAACATGACCATAAAATCCTCTATAGGTCATTAGTCATATAATGAGTTTTTGCTATTTTTGGCTTTGTTTTTAACAATTTTATTCTAAAATTATGGCTTTTAGATGTCTGTCTCAAAGTAAACATCAACATATTGATTTAAAATTTTAATCCCTCAATCTGTTTAAGCACATTTTCACAAATGTAAACATGTATTTTGTTGGACTAGAATCTTTACTGAAGCAATAATGCAAATAAAAATACACAGCTCACAAAAAGAAACACTGGAGACTTCATTGGCATTCCATTCTTTACAACAGTTGTGTAATCCTAAAATGCCCTGGCCTTGCAACACAACAGTCCAAGGAAAAGAAGGGTGTAATTATCACTTTATTCTGCTTGACAAAACAACATAAAACTGAATAGTTCTATTAAGGTAAAGGACGATAGGAGATCACAGTTTACAGGATGAGAGGTGTTTGAGCTGGAAATATCCCCCTATACCCATCCACTCAGATTTTTCTAAGAAGCACTTGCATGCTTGCCTACATTTGACTCAGATAACTCACATGCAGTGCTCCAATTTGTTTCCATAAATAATAATAACCCAAATACATTTCAGCAAAATGTCTTAGATTCAGGTCTGTATTATAGCAGATAATGCAATTGCCATTGAATAGAAGATCATAATGCCTGCTATTTGACTTGATCAATGTTTGTTTTATCTCTTCCTCTTTTTGCTCAAGCATTCATACTTCTTTCAGACAGAAAGGACTTTTGTATTTAACTAGAAAAATAACAGAGTAAAGTAAATATTTTTCCTTTTTTTTTACATTTGATCAGTATTCAGGATTATAAATGCCACCGTATTAAATATCATTCAAACATGAGACCAGATGTCTTCATGTTTACAACACATTCTTTTGGCATAGCTTGTCAAACCACAGTCAGTCTTGGAAAATCTGAATATGAATGCTTTCATGCAAGTTGTCTCCAATGTCTTCTTAGCCCAGGCAATTTAAAACCATGTTGTTTTAAATCAAGATTCATTCTGATCACAGTATCTTAACAAAATCTCTAATTCAGATATTAGCCCAGCTTTCATATCTTTTTCCTTTTATAGCCTGGAGAAGGTAAGTGCTTTGATTTAAGCAGATGCTTTCCTGAAAACGAACTCCGACAACCTGAATGAAATGGTTTAACTGACATTATTTTTATTTTTGTATGGAGACAGTGCTGACACAGCAGCAGTCAAAGACCTATGGTGTCCTTCATTGGGTAAGAGAACAGAAACCTTTCCAGTTTCAAAGTCCGTTCTAGATGCCAAGTGAATATGACAGCCCAGCGTGTCCCTCTCAAACTGCTGCATTTCATTTTTCACAAGCGTGAAAAAAAAACAGCTGGTGCTCACCCTATTCCCTTCTAAGGATGCCAGGGTCCTGTGGAGAAAGTTCAAGGGCAATTATCTCAGTGACTAAATGAGCAGGCACTTACACAGTTCTCACCCTTCTTGTGGCAGTACATGTTCGTTATCCTCCCCCAAAAGTGTTTTGCACTCAATTCAAAAGTACATAGCACTGACAGGCAAAGAAAAATTCCTTAGCTTAGAAAGGCAAAGAAACATAGCCTAGTGTGATTTTTCTCTCATACTTCAGGTACTTCCCTAATCCAAAATCAGAAAGCATAACCCAGGGGCTTAGAAAACTAGATTTTGACAGGAAATGACTGGTGGCTTGAGTGGACATGATCGTTAGAAATACAGGACTTTTTTTTTTTCTTGGGTTCTAATTTTCAAATGCAGCTTTGTTTTTTGTATTTGTCGTAAAGCTTGAAAAGTGTTTTTCTTAGAAAGATACTCGTAAAGACAAGAATTCGAAGAGTTAATGTTTTCAAGGGAACTTGCGCCTTACTGCTGCCTCAATAGATGGTCATTCATAGCTAAAATGCCTGTGCCTGAGGTAAATTTACAAGGATTAACAGAGTGGAGAGCAGTCACACATCCGAACTGAAGAGACAACTTGTAATTTCAATGAAGCATTTACACTTACACATAAAGCAGGCAATTAAATAGACACCATGAGCTCCGCAGTTTCTGCTATTCATGCCAGAAGCTGAACTTGCCTGCCATGCAGATTTCTGAGAAATCTCTTAGCTTTAATATATATTGCCTTACAGTGACAGCAGTTACAAACACAGAACAGAACAAGACCTGTCCTTGTGGCAAAATTCTTTATGCTGTGGAGGTCTAGGAACTGCACCCTAAAATCACCAAAATGGCAGACAGTTGCTGATTGATAAGAAGCAAGTAAGGTTTTGTTTTGTATTGTGTGGTTTTACTTTTTTTGCCATTTCTTCAGCTCTCTCTTGTTACATCAGAGTATGTCTTTGATTTTTACTGTCTAGACTCTTATTTAAAATCAAAAACAAATAAAAACCTATATTTATATTAAGCCCTGTTATGCGTCTTTTTATTATAATGCCTTAGGCACCTGCTTTTGAGCTTAGATAACTCTTGCATAATTTTTTCTCCCCCCTAAGATTATAGTTCTAAGCAAGGAAATCTGAGACTTTATATTTTTGAGCCAATACAGTATAGATTTCTAATTAAGGATGGTGATTTCTTTACTTCCAGTAAGCAGTTTCCAGAAATACTGCTTATTTTATAATGCAAGCGTCATTTCTGTTTGTTTTATGATTAAGGCAGATCTTGCGTGAACAATATTGAAAATTTTATTTTATTACTGAAGCCTGTAGGCCATAACTCTGAGGACTGATGTTTAGAAAAATCATGTAAGTTTCAAGGACTCAGCACGAAGAAATGTCCCGAATGTGCTATCAGCAGTAAGCGATCCAGCAGAGAACCCAAGCTGGAGAAAAAATTTTTACATGTGGAGAAATTCATCAAAGGAAACCTGCTTTTACGAACACCTTTCTGATAGCAGGGACCTGGACTCAGTATCACAAGGGGGTGGTTCGGTGCTAGGACTCTCTTAGAGTGGCAGCAGATGTGCCTTATCCTGCTTTTGCTCCCTTCATACCATAACACCAAATTAAATCCTTCTGAAAGCCAGTTACTTTTCATGGAAACTGTTTAATACATTGAACGCAAGCGCTACCTTGGCTAGATAGAGACGATAGGTGGGTAGTCAGTGCCCTGCCCTGTGCTCTCTGGGAAAGGGACAACTGGCCAGGAGCACGGCGGGGAGACTCCAGTGAACAGCTCAGCCAGGTAACATTTTCTCAATATATTTTCCAAATGAGTCATAGCTGTGAAGGGCTAAGTCAGGTGAAGAGACAGACAGCATCACAGGATTATCCAGAAACATGAAGTTCCTCACAGGCCAGTTCACTTTTCTGAACTTAATGGCAGCAAGGTCTGAGTGCAAACATGGTTAAAATTGTACTGAGGGAGGTGGTCTAGCACAAAGCTCGTGTGGATCTCAGCCCAGCTCCCGGCCTCTCACGTATTTCTGTCTCTTGGAGCCCAGATACCACATTTCCTCAAGCCGCATGTGTGCAACAGGAAAACAATTCCATATTCTGAATCATTTCTGTGCTCTTCTTGTATTTTAAAATTCAAAATCAGAATCTGAGAGTCTCCAATGCCTTCACATCTTAGAGAAAAAGCAGAATTCAGATGATGTCCAAGTTACAGAAATAGATGAGCACTACTCTGGTAACTTACCAAGCAAGTTAGTTTTGTATGATTCACGAAAATGGAAAGAGGAATTCTGAATGTTTTAGACCCTTTTTTAAAAAATACCATGAAGTGTACTCAGAATGGTTTGCTGGTAGCTCCTTTTCAGTGCCACACTCACAAGAACTCAGGCGTGAGTTTTTTTACCCCAGGTACTCAACTCAGCACCCAATAAAAAATCCAGAATCCTTGTTTTAGATACACGTTACCGTTTATTCCTGTCTGCTTCTTAGACACCCTTCAGAGGGACATGACTTACTGGACTACCAATTTAGGACATTTCTTCTCTCTAGCCCTTCTTGGTAAAGTGTAGGAAGAGGAAGATCAAGCAGTGGACTCTTTTCAGAGGGAAAAGGGCTACATATATAATTTTATATGCATAAATACAGAACTCGTGGCTTTGTATGACTTCCTTTTGTTGTCCATAGTGTATTCAACCTACAGAAGCTCACAGGATCAACTCTTGTCCATGGTTCGCTGGTTCACTGATGAAGTTGCCAAGCTGATCACAACCGAGAAATTCATAACATTGACCAAGCTCTTTTTTTTTTTTTTTTTTTTCTATACTTGGATATACAATCTAACAACTGCTCTAGTATACATCTGCATAAACACATGCATACCTAATGCATATACAAATGCAAATATTTTCTAGAAATAATTAACTGGGCAACTGGATGTGAAACCTTATATTTCTGAAAATGTTTTGAATATATTCAATGCAGCATTTTAATCAAGATTACTTTTGCCCTCTTATTTTTAAGGTGACAATTTGCCTCCATCTCAGCTCAGCAGTAAGTGCTATTATGTAACAACTACTTGTTAGCCCATAAAATCAACTGACACAGTTAACTTGGCCCATGCATTTCTAGAGTAGTGAAAATTGGAATAGCTTTTACTTTTAAACAGGATAAAAAGAGATGTGACCAGCAAATGCTGTAACTTCATTCTGGAATGCCTCTTGGGCCAGTAGATATCCATCCAAGGAGTTTTAAAATGTTTCCATTGAATGTCTTCTGCAGTATTTTCTCCAACATTGTTTAACAATTTTTAAAGATATCACAAACAAATTTTAGCTGAAGTTTCCTGTGTTTGTGAATGACAGCACAGGATGTTACCATCCCATTTCATTCTACCAAACAGAAAAATGAGTATAAAGTTTTGTTATAAAGTTTGTCTTCTTTTTCTTTTCTTTTTTTTTTTTTTTTTTCATTCTCTTTTCATTAATTTAGGCAGAAAGCAGGCTCACTATATGAAAGCATATTAGCTGACTTTCAAGGAGGAGCCTGCTGTGCATGCATATTCATATGCAGCATACAGTTCTTTATATTTTATATTCTTCTTAAATCTCCAGTGATCAGAATTTGGCAAAAGAGAAAACAGGATATAAGGCTATCAAAACTTTACTTTAATCTGACATGACAGATTTCTTAGCTTTATTCTACTCAAATTAACACTTTTAATCTTTTAATTACTCCTCTTACATTTCTAAAGTTATGCAGGAACTGAAACTGCTGTATAATAAAATGCAAGCAATGCTAAGTCAGAAAACATTTGTTGTGCGGATGGCCAACAAAAAAGTCAGTAAGGCAGCTGTTTTTCCATAGCTGCCCAGGCCTTTTTCCTTCTTTAGTAATATTCTACTTCTCCAAAAGATGTATAAGGACTTCATAGTAGCCACTAGCAAATAAAGAAAAAAATTGCTTGCTTAATATCTCTCTAATCATTAATTCAAACTTTTCAACACACATACAATCAGCATGTGACCTGGGAAGTGCTATGTGTTTAAGAAGTAATGTATGTTTTCTATATAGTATTGAAAATACAGAATGTGTAAATGCACAAATCGCACATTGAGACATGAGTATTAAAGACCACTGACTTTAGATCTAGCTGAGTATTTTGCAGTTACTGAAAAGCTCAGTAGTTTCATGTCAGCCCTCCAGGATCTTTATGTACTTGCTTTCATGAGTTTCATCATACAAGTAGTGCAGGACACACTGCCAAGATTTACAGACTCTCAGTAGCTCTGCATAGCTGTGAAACACCCAGATATATCTCATGCATTAATTTTCTTCACTGTGTATCACACAACCAATGACTCTTCCTTGAGAACTTTCAGGTTATTTTGGAATAGAAATGAGAGAGATTAGAAGCATCTAAAGACAGTTAATAGTCCTTAACAAACCTGAGCAGTCACTAAGATGGACTAGTAAAGAATGTTAAATAGGTCACTGTTGCTAGTTAAAGACCATTAATTTAATTAACATATTTCTGAGTTTCCCCGAACTGTGCATTCATTCCATTCACTATGGATTTTTTTTTTTTTTTTTTTTTTTACACAGGAAGCTCAGCTTAGAAATTTGCCCTCACTACACTGACACAGGACAGCACTCAAGCTGAGTGCCTGAGCAGCTTGATTCACCAACCGAGCAAGGACAGATCACCCCAGCAGACTGTTCTCTTTTGTCCCCTGTGGCTGAGCCTACCAAGTAAACCAGTCCCATCCATCCTTTCCAGGCACAAGTATTTAACCTTGGTGTTCCACAGACACAGTCGTTCTCAGTATCGCAGTCATCTTCCAGTCCTTCTCATCTTATCCAGCAGTCACATCACATCCAAGCGGTGGCCTCACAGTTGCAGAAACACCTCTTCCCCAACAGCCTGGTAGGCCAAAAGACACTTTATCTCCTTCCTTTTCTCTGGATGAGCCATCTTGCAGCCTTTTATGTGCTTGACAGTCAAGCTACACAAGCCTCTCAGGTGTATGAGTTGACCGGGCCTGTCAAGCAGCAAAGAGGCTACCTCACCACATATAGGTTAAAATGCTTGGCCATACTCAGCTGAGAAGAGTAGCAAAATGAACCTAGTTTACCAGGTCTCAATGTAATACTATTTTTCTTTCCTACCAGTATACTCTATGGCAGAACCATAGAGGTTTGTTCAAGAGTTAGAGCTGAGAACTTTATTTCACTGAGCAGTTTTCTTACTTTTCTTTGGGACATTTCTCTGGAAAAAAGCCAGAGAATTGAGGGCCAAGAAAGAGTTTCTAGTGGGTGAGCTAGTTAAATTTGTGTTTATAATAGAATTGGCTAGAGGACACTGATGTTTTTGTCATTTTGTGTTACTTCAGCTCAGCAACACCATCTGGGATAAGTTACTGTACGTTTGGTACTGGATTTATATTTTCCTTTTGTTCTGTAAAGTGCCTGATCCCAGCTTAGCATTTTTTTTCTGTTTGGTTTGGTCTGCTGGAACTGCTGCAGCTTGTTAGTGCTCCAGAAATTCCTGGAAGAGAGCTTCTGAACCTATGGCTTTTGTTTTTCAGGAGAAAGTTCTTAGACCAAGCACTCAGAAGTTAGACCACAACACAGAGTATACACTTTTGCAAATACAAATGTCTCAGTATTCAGGGTATGAAGAAATTTTATTGTATGATAATAAGTAGTATGTGTTTGGCTTGTGTAGCCTTGTGACCTTGTCTTTCAGCAGAGAAATTAAGGAGCAAAACAATGCTGTGTTTTTCGCTTTTCTACCAGATATAGTCATATCTCTTACAGAGCTATCTAATTTGAGCACAAATTGATTTTTGTTTTTGTGCTATGAATTATGTTGCAAAACAACAAAAAAAATGAGGTAATCAGCCCAAACAGCCAAGTTTTCTGAAGTTAGCCTTGATCTTCTGCTTCAACTCTTAAACAGTTTTGGCCTGCAGGGATAGTCTAGTCGTTTCTACAATGAGTGCAGCAGGATTTAGCAACCTGGAGCATGTCATTAAGCAACAATCTACAAAAGAAACAGAAGAAATGTCTGTGAGTGTCAAGCACCTAAAATGCTTGGGCTTTTTTTTTCTTCTATGCACCTCAGCCAGCCCTTTATAGAGTGAAGCAGTTGGCATTTCTTTACTCCATACAGTAGGTAAGGAAAAAGTCTGAAACAACTGTCAGGAACTTGGACATGAGGGTAAGAGGGGAAAGACTAGATAGCTAACAGATGGAAAAAAGGCTGACTGACAGCTGAAAACACCAGATGGCGGGTTCATGTCCTGCCTTGCCAGGAGCAATGCAGTCGTGTTGTCTACTCGAGGTCCCGGAGGTGCCGTGGGTTAGGCGGTGCCTGTGCTGCTCCCAGCGCTCAGCTCCACAGACTCCCATGGCTCCCACTACCCCTGTGGTCCTCTCCTCCGGCTGACACCGTGCTGTGAGCGTCAGCAAAAGGAAAGCCTCGAGCACCCCATTTCCTGTGGTCAGTGGAAGCTTGTTAAAAGAGAAGGCAAAACCATTTTCCTGCCCATGAAAACAAACGCTTTGGAAAACGTTAGCTGAGTAGTACTTTCTCTTTCTTGCAGAAGGTGGTGAAGCTGAGATCCCAGCTCCTCAGCTTTTCCCCCAGCCTTCCTCATCATTAACCCGAAGAGATGCTGTCTCCTTCTCCAGAGATATTCAAAACCTACCTGGTTGCAATCCTTGCAATGTGCTTTAAGAGACCCTGCTTGAGCAGGGGGTGTTGGACTAGATGATCTCCAGAGGTCCCTTCCAGCCTTAACCTTTCTGTGCAGCTCCAAGAACAAAAAGGGAACATACTGACCACATCTCAGACTTCCCTTGGGGAGCCCCTCTGCAGATGTTTGACACCAGGGATGTTGGTTGGCTGTGATGCAGATGTCTGCCCCCTAAAAACAAGACTGATTTCATCAGTGCTAAATATAATCTCATTGTAATTTCAAATAACTGCATAGTAATTTGAACTGAACTGCATCCAATAGCTGAACAAAGCAACATCACCAGTGATTACAAAGGATTTGGCATAAAGTGTTTTATGACAAAACAGTAGATTTAACTTTATAACCAGTAGATGGCAGTTACAGATTGTTAAAACTACTATTTATTTCTGGTAACAGAGAATAACTCCATATTCTGGCTTTCACATTAGATGTAGCTTCTATTACTGGCTACTTCAGCATCCTTCGCTCACTAAAAAAAAAAAAAAAAAAAAAAAAAGGAAATTAGTTGATTGTTGCATGTGCATGACTGGTAAGAACTTGACAGGTTTTTCTGTTTTCAGTGCTGTCGTCAGTTGCTCACAGAAAAACCTGACTTGTGTCAATAACTAGTTTATGTCTTGTATATTTTCAAGTGCTTTTCTTTTGCTGTCTTTTGTCCTCTAAGGACTAAAAAATGTGAAGGTTCAAGTTATTTTTAAAAGGAATTTTGTCTAGCATTTTAGTAACCACCCTGACTTATTTGGCTGTGTTTTGGTGAGACAAATCCTTTCTTCATCCTTTGATATCCAGTTTCTGGTGTTGTGTGTGTTGACACATCTCCCAACTTTGTATGCACATTATAATTTCCTTCAAATTAGCATTGTAATTGAAAGATGAAAAGGCTATGTTACATATATTTTCTTTCCCACTCATTTAATTTATCACACTACCATATCTCCAAGAACTGCTGTGCTCTTAAGAATTAATGGGCGTTTTGTCAATAGGCTACCCTCTGCCTCACAAGTATTCTAATATGGTCTTACTTCCAGTCTCATAGGCAACATCATGTTTAAAGAAGCAATGACAACTCTTGATCTATTGCATTTTTGAAGCACTGCAAAGGTAGCATGTGTAATTTATTAGCTTTTTCTAACATACTAAAAGAACCGATGGGGAGGGTTTTGTTGGTTGGTGGCTTGAAACACGAATTGCAGGAACAAAATATAATGAAAAGAACAATATTTGTGTTTGTGATAAGATGAAGTTGTTTCTCCGGTTTTAGAGGATGTGTGGAACTCCTGGCATGTTTGTTGTCACCAGAATATGTTTTTTATGTTTATTCCTATTTATTTTACAGTCTCTACAGAAAATTAAGGTATTTCCTAGTGATGTATTCTGGCTGTATATTAAAAAAAAAAAAAAAAAAAAATGCATCATTTTCTCTACTCCTTTTCACTTATGTTCAATAGAACTGCATAAATGCTACCTCAAGAGCCCAGGTTTATGTTTTTAATAATTAACTGTAATGGCTTAGTTAATAGTTATTCTTGCAATCCACTTGAATAAACCATGATTAACCAGTGATGAACCACTCTTCCCCAAAAGTAAATCAAATTATCAAGCAATTGGCTTCCTGACCAAGGGCTGAAGCATGTTCTGTGAGCTCTAGCAAGTGGCTGAACGTTTCCATGCCTTAATTTGCCATCTGTAAAGCATAGATCATAGAAAATGGAAATTTTTATCGAGTACTGCCCTATGAAACATTTTGGAATATTTTGAATCATTTCAAGGAGCAAGTTTTCAAGGAGACATCTATGAATGTTCTCAGGATATTGCCAAGAAGTCTCAAGATATTCTCTAACATTACCTCCCGCACAGACATGCATAACATTAATATACATCTTAGCATGGACACAGACATCATCCAGGCTGAGCAGTAGTTAGCAGGTACAGCTTAATGACACATCCATTGTTAAAGATTTGCCTTAGTTATAAGCTCTGACAGAGTCCCCAGCAACTTAGACTAAAACATGAAATTTTCAGATTGGAGCTTTTGAAATGGTAGCTCTAGGTATTGAAATATCTGGACAATTTAGTTAGAAAGGGAAGTCAGAAAGCTAAAGACTTTTAAAATCAAAATATCTTAGACTGGTCTTCTAAGATTGTACACAGGGTTACAAACAGCTTGTTTTGCAAAAACACCAAGTGCCTCTCCCACTTATAAATCAGGCTCCCATGGACTAAGATCAGGCATTTAAGAGTCCGATCATAAGCAACCATCATGAATAAGTTTATGTTAAACTGTCTGCAAGAGTGCTGTAAACTGCTCAGAAGTGTTCTTAGCCCTGTGTAAGGCTTGGTCTCTCAGCAGATGTTCAGTGAAGTTGCACTGCTGTGACTCAGATGTGGCTGCAGAGAGGTGGAATATGTCATAACATAGCTTCACCAGCAGACAAGCCATTAACATCTCCAACTTCTTAGCTCTGGGATACTGCTGCTTTTCTGTAATTAAATGTTGTGAGCCTCATTTCTTCTCCTCTGTGATGAAAGTTTAGATATTTTTTTAACTCCAATATTCGATGAGTTTCAAAGCAGATTAATTTGGGTCTCCCTGGCCTCTTCTTACTGACAAAGCGCTCAGTTTTCAACTAGCCCAAAGCACCTATTCTTTTGTATTTCCTAGATCCATTGTAAATTCACTCTTTGTTGAAGAGGTAATCACTGCTGCTTTCTACCATCACAGTCTGTCCCTCTCTCCTGGAACTCAAATTTTTCCTTTCCTCTGTACAAAATAACAAGCTGATGGTCTTGCAGTAAGTGCTACTAACACTTACTGGATTAGGATAAAAAAAAAAAAAAAAAAAAAAAGAATGAGGTCATTTAAACCTCAATGTACGACTGTCCTTCAAAGAAAAGGTGTTAAAGTTTGAGGTAGAAAAATAATAGTCTATGAGTAAATTATTCCACAAATACTTTATTCCAATAATCTACCAAATGCTAAATGAAGGTGAAAAGAATGTGGAGAAGATAATTGAGTTAACCCTGGCAATAGACTGTCTATGTCTCTCATAATTTAGCAGATCAATATACTCCAACTGCAAATTAAAAAGAAGTTAGAAAGTCCTACAGTAAGTGTAGCCAGCATGATACATCAATGCATTCTGGGACAGCTTTGTCACAGCTGGATGGCTCATGGAAGGGGAAACAATTCTGAAGGAAGTTGCTTGAAATAGTTCTTGCTGCGTTGAGTGCCTGGTACAGTCCTGGGATGGAGAAATCCAGTTTACAGTTCTGAGGCTAAGGCTGCCTCCGAATTGGGTTCAGACCTCCTGAACCCAATAGAAAGATACAAAAACACATTTAGAAGTTATTCTATTCTCATTTATCTCCATTTTATAAATATATCAGTACAAAGTCATTCTTTATCCCTACATCCTTATCCATACATTTCAGAATGTATCCTAAAAATATATTCTTTATCCTCCCTTTATTCTCTACATTCTTTCATTGTATGCTGTGACAACTCTAGAATAAAAACTTTGTTTTTAAACAATTCTCCTTCTTGGTGTTGCTTCTTTGTACAGCTCTAGACATCAGTAGCATTATTGCTAAAAATTGGCACACAATTCACAGTAGAACAGACTAGCAGCAATAAATGCATGCCATTATAAGGATTATATTTGTGATTTCTGCCTTCCTAGAACCAGAGGAGCTAAATGAATGTGCTTTGCATTAAACAGTCAAAAGTATTTAACAGCAGAGCAGCATCTTGATTAATGAAAAAGCCACTAAAAAAAAAAGAATACCTAAAGAATACTAACCTTTATCTCAGCTAAATCCTAGTGAGCTGTCAGAAAAATTACTACATATTTTCAGTGAGATATAGCTGGAGAAATGCTGTTTTATGAAAATTGCCCACTTTGATACATTAATGATACATGGGCATTATCATTTTCACACAGGCGAAAAAACTGTATTGAATATATAAATAGATTTTTTTTTTTACTCATAAGATAACATAATTTGCATGGCATTTCCTGCAAGAATCATAAGTAATGCAAGTTACGTGCTTGGATTCTGGTAGTTTGTCCCATTGCTGTTCCTTGTGTTGTATTAACAAGTGTGCTCTCTGCTACGTTCATCTTGTAGATCTGAAAAAAGCCAATTTTTTGAGGAAACTCAAAATAAAATGGAGAGATCCTTAGTACAGAAGACAGCAGTAACACACATCTGATGTCAGTCCCCACCTGAGACAGATGTTCTCCATGCCATCACAAGGAAGTGCAGAAGTATCTGACTCCTGTCTGCTTTGCTTTATTTCATATTACTAATGAATAGTACAAGGCTGTCTGGCAAATCTGAATAGCACTTCCCCTTTTCTGTCTATCAGCCAAAATTGAGATTCATTCTTCCTTTAAAGTTCTTTCATTCCTCTGAGCTAAATCAGATCAAAGTGGGGGTCCAGGAGAGCAGGCTAGTATTCAAACATCACTTCCTCCAAGCTCAAGAGCGGTGCATCCCTGTGAGTAAGAAGTGCAGCAAAAGGGGCAGGAGACCTGCATGGGTGAGCAAGGACCTCCTGGCCAAATTCAGACAGAAGAAGAAAGTACACAGACTGTGGAAGAGGGGACAGGCTACTTGGGAGAATTACAGGAATGCAGTCAGAGTATGTAGAGATGCTGTGAGGAAGGCAAAGGCCCAGTTGGAACTGAGTCTGGCAAGGGATGTCAAGGACAACAGGAAGGGCTTCTTCAAATACATCAGCAGCAAGAGGAGGACTAGGGAAAATGTGGGCCCACTACTGAATGGGGCAGGGGCCCTGGTGACAAGGGAAGGGATACAGAGAAGGCAGAATTACTGAATGCCTTCTTTGCTTCAGTCTTCACTGCTAAGGGCAGCCCTCAGGAATCCTGTAGTCTGGATGTGAGGAAGAAAGTCTGGAGAAGGGAAGACTTTCCTTTGGTTGAGGAGGAAAGGATTAGAGACCTTCTGGGCAGGCTAGACATCCACAAATCCATGGGCCCAGATGGGATGCACCCACGGGTACTGAGGGAGCTGGTGGGTGTTGTTGCCAGGATGCTCTCCATCATCTTTGAAAGGTCCTGGAGAACTGGAGAGGTGCCTGAGGACTGGAAGAAAGCCAGTGACACTCCAGTCTTCAAGAAGGAGGACCCAGGCAACTATATGCCGGTCAGCCTCACCTCCTTCGCTAGAAAGATGATGGAACAGCTCATTCTGGATGTCATCTCCAGACATGTGGAGGAATAGAAGGTCATCAGGAGTAGCCAGCATGGATTCACAAAGGGGAAATCCTGCTTAACCAATCTGATAGCTTTCTGTGATGGAAAGACTGGCTGGGTAGATGAGGGGAGAGCAGAGGACGTTGTGTACCCTGACTTCAGCAAGGCTTTTGACACTATCTCCCATAACATCCTCCTAGACAAGCTCAGGAAGTGTGGGTTAGATGACTGGAAGAGAGGTGAACTGAGAACTGGCTGAAAGGCAGAGCTCAGAGGGTTGTCATCAGTGGCATGGAGTCTAGTGGGAAGCCTGTGGCTAGTGGCATCCCCCAGGGCTCAGTACTGGGTCCCATCCTGTTCAACTTCTTCATCAATGACTTGGATGACAGGATAGAGTGCCTCCTCAGCAAGTTTGCAGATGGTCCCAAGCTGGGGGTAGTGGCTAATACACCTGAGGGCTGTGCTGCCATTCAGAGAGACTTGGACAGGCTGGAGAGCTGGACGGAGAGGAACCTCCTGAGGTTCAACAAGGGCAAGTGCAGAGGGAAAAAATAACCCTAGGCACCAGTACAGGCTGGGGGTTGACCTGCTGGAGAGCAGCTCTGCAGAGAAGCACCTGGGAGTGCTGGTGAATGACAAGTTGACCATGAACCAGCAATATGCCCTTGTGGCCAAGAAAGCCAATGGTGTCCTTGGGTGCATTAGGAAGAGTGTTGCCAGCAGGCTGAGGGAGGTGATCCTGCCCCTCTACTCAGCCCTGGGGAAGCCTCATCTCAAATCCTGTGTCCAATTGTGGGCTCCTCAGGACAAGAGAGACATGGAGCTACTGGAGAGAGTCCAGCATAGGGCTACAAAGATGATCAGAGGGCTGGAGCATCTGCCCTATGAGGAACAGCTGCGAGAGCTGGGCCTCTTCAGCCTGGGGAAGAGAAGCCTGAGGGGGGATCTTATCAATGTGTACAAGTACCTGAAGGGAGGGTGTCAAGGGGATGGGGACAAACTCTTTTCCGTTGTCCCATGTGACAAGACAAGAGGCAATGGGCAGAAATTGAAGCACAGGAAGTTCTGCCTGAGCGTGAGGGGGAATTTCTTCCCTGTGAGAGTGACGGAGCACTGGCACAGGTTGCCCAGAGAGGTTGTGGAGTCTCCTTCTGTGGAGATCTTTAAGGCCCACCTGGATGCAACCCTGTCTACCATGCTCTAGGTGACCCTGCTGAGCAAGGAGGTCAGACTAGATGATCTCCAGAGGTTCCTTCAAACCTTACTGATTTTATCATTAAGAACGATAAACACCCTTTTTGGCGTTCACAGTTCTCCCAGAAGGGCCAGTAAACCCTGCTGCCTCTACTTCCTTCCTTGCTCACCTGCCACATCTCATTCTGCTTGAAATCCTACTGCAGTCTCCCGGTACCAGGATCTTATGAAATTGTAGGGCCATGATGCGGTTTCTGCTGTGCCAAAGATCTGTTGCCTGCTATCTAGTTTTATCTAGCACGCAGGGAGTTACAGTCAGGAGAAGGAGGCCAGCGTAATACAGCAGTTAGACTATGTCTACTTCCCCAAAAGGTCACTTTCAGCCCAAAACTCCAGCGAAATGCACTTGTTCAGCATGGTATCAACAGCCTTTCCTCACTGCCTGAGGACAGGCACATATAAACCGTTGTCCTAGGACTTGCTGCTCTGGGCTTTGATCCTTTCTGTTACTCTTTGCTTTGCATGGTCTCCTGAATACTCCTTGCTCTGTCATACTCTGCTCAAAGTTAAATATAGCCATTTGGACTATTTAAATTATTTCAGAATACGTATAGTCTTTAGGACTTCACACAGTTCTGGACAACTCTAAAACAAAATTTATTTTCCTTTTTCTTCTTCCTAGATTTTAATTTTTATAACCTAAAACTACCGTTTGGGTACTCTTAGCCAAAACTAGTTAACCCAGATTTCTCTGCTCTACTACAGGTATAAAATTCTGTTCCATATGTTATGTGAGTATGTCTCTATACAATCCTCTCTTAGATAACATGATTTTTTTTTTAACATAACTGCCTCCTAAGCAATATATGCCTCCAATATGTAAAGTAAATATTTCAGGCTCACCCATGGGTGCCTTTCCTTTAACTTCTCTTTCTGTCCACCAGAGAGCAATAAAACCCTTTTGATTTTTCTTTTCCTTTGGAATCTGTGGAGGAAAAAATGACAGGTTTAAACCTAAGTCATCAAGCTTACAGGAATGTCATCAGCAGTCTTGCTTCTTGACAAAGCCAGAGTCTGCCGCAGTAGCTGCAAGGTGAATGTATTTATGTGCATCATGTGCACCGTGATGCACTGAAATGATGATGCTAGTGATCGGTCATGTTCACTCTATGGATTGAAGTAAAATGATCTCATATCACTCCGTCTGTATGGGTCCAGGAAGATCAGATTTTAAGCACATCTTGATCACAACACAGAGATGTAGCTCTTTCAAAAGCTCACTACCTCAGCTACATGTGCCTTTTTTTAAAGCAGAATAAGGTGTAAGTTGGTTTAAAAGAACAAGACTTCTGAGCTGTATACTTATGAAACTGTTGGTGCATCAGAATGAGCAAAAAACCCGAGTTATTTAAAAGTATGAGCCACTTGTATTTAACCAAAACCCCATCAGTAGTCTCTTCAGCTTTACCCTAGCTACAGTTCCCCTGTAGAATTTCACTTTACGTTTCTTATACAATCAGAGCACACTTTCAGGAGAGAGTTTGACCCTGGGGGAGGCAGGAGAGCTGGAGAGACTTGCTGATAGTCATACGGTAAAAATAGTCTTTTCATAAACACGGCATGAAACACAGAGAATGCCTTGAAACATACCCTAGCTGGAAACAGCCCAGCCCAAGATGAAAAGCATCCTTCTGCTCAAATGTAAAAGGTAAAAGAATCCATATATATTCCATAATAGTCCTCATGAGTCACCCCAGTGTGCTTATTAGTTTGTCGCAGGCCATCCTCTGAAATGGCATCCTTTTCTCACCTGGCACAGAAGCACATGCCTTTCCTGGGCATTCAGGTTCTCAGGCACCCTTTTCCTCTTTAAAAGCAGAACATACTACTGTCAGTCCTATTTCCAGCTCCTCATTCCTGTAAGGAAGACCCCTTCCTAAAGCTAATTCCACATCCTTATTCCAGGCATCTCACTGCCCTTGTATTTCTTCTCTTACAAAATATAACCAAGCCTCATGCCTCCTGGGCACCAATACATTCTCCAGAAGTTGGTAGAGCAGCATTTTCTTTCCTGTTTTTCCTCAAACAACATATCTAGTTTTCCTACCCTTTCTGCAACCTGTCTATCTCTTTAATCCTCTTGTTTGGCAATGGCAGATCTGCACTAATTCATCCTTGGAGCACTAAAGATTTTCATATTCTTGCAAATGAATTACTTGCAGCTTTAAACTTTCCCATCGAGTAAGGAGCTGCTCATCCTTCTTCCATGGGATATAAAAAAAGCAGTAGTAACACAGGCTGCTGTTTTTTTCACTAAAGTAGAGAAAACAAAATATACACAAGTTAAAAGTCACCTTCTGTTAATGGGATGAACCTGTGGAATGTGGGGAGAGGACACTCCCAGTCTTTTTAATGACTGGGGAAAGGTGATCTATGAAACAATAAATCAAAATATTGGTGGTCAAGTATTAACACAGGCCTATCACTGTTATGAAAATAAAATACCTGTATAAATTTACTAAATGTACCTAAACTCACAACTAGTGTTAAATGGACATCTAAAGTAGGGTTATATCTGAAAATCAAAATAAATAAGTGATTTTATTGTTCATGTCAAAATAGAAACCCTCAGAAAAATCCAAGATATCAACAATGTCTGATTTTGAAGTTAACTATGCATAGAATTCTGTGCTGACCTGTAACTACCTACTAACATTAAAACAAAATATTTCTTGCAGAAAAAAATCCTTGCTGTAATCTATACTTGGAATTAGAAACAGTTTATCAAAAGATGTCATAGACTTGATGACAGAAAAGATGAAGAACAGTGATCATAAGGAGAGTAGAGAGGTTTCAATAAAGCGTTCACATCTCCATCTTTGGGTAGAATTTTACAGTCTTGCCTCTTTCTCCTGAATCAACCAACCTACCCAACCATCTTTTCTTCTTTCCTTCTTTCCTTCCTTCCTCTCTCCCTCCTCCCCCCCTTTCTTCCTCCCTTCCTCCCTTCTTCCCTTCTTCAGCCTCAGGGCCCTGGTGTTCTTCAACCTCAAGGTTGTTTTGTTTCATTTTACTGCTCACAACTCTCACTCACTGAACAAATACCTACACAAAAAAAGAGGGGAGGTCTGTCGAAGAGGTAAGTGGCAGTAGACCTTGAGGACATTCAGTGGCCTCTGTCCAGCATTTATGCCTTGGGGAATCCCCTAAAAGATGACTGCTTTAAGAGGTTCAAAAGTAAAGAAGTAAGTAAATTATAAGGGATGTGAAGGCTCTAGAGGGAAGCTTAAGTGAAAATAAAGTCAGACTACAGAGCTCAACTCCTAACTGATATTTGTGAGAGCAGGGCAGTGAAAGACCTCATGGCAGAATCATACTGGCAGCACATGTTTCTATTTACCTGCTTGAACTGGAAAACATTAAAGATAGCACTCTGGTTTCTGGTCTCTGAAGGAAAATATATACCAGCAGAGAGCAGAAAACCCACCTAGCTAGAAGCTCTAGGCATACAAAAGTTAAATTATGGAGAACAAAAATATCTCTTCAAAAATACTGACTTAGTATACTTACCTTTGTCCCTGTACAGGCTTCTAAAGTTCTCTATTCTGGGGCTAAATGTCACTGTGAAAAGTAAAGACAAATGCCTATGCTTAGGCATTTTGGTCAAACTGAGCTTTAAAACAAATGACAGGTGCATGTGGCTATAGCAAGGCATACCTTATTTTACTCCAACAGGGAAGCTGCAGTAGGTATCTGGATTTCAGACCCAAACCATTTTAAATTTCTGTCTCTTCCTCGCCAGTCCATGAATGACTGTTCTTTCCGTCAAAGCCACAGTGCAAGTGGTAGATTGTTTGATCTCCTTTTAGGTGCTAAATGTGATAGTAAAAAATGTTGCTGGCTTACCAGTGCTTTTTGACAGAAGGAAAGCATTTTTTACTCTAGCAGAGAAGGTGATGTACCCAAAGAAGCAGAGAATTCTGAATGGCAGGTAAAGCCTTTCTGTTTCTGTAATGTCTGAATATCCTCAGCTTCTTCTGCTAGACTTGTCCTGACAAGTAGTCACAAAACAGTCTACAAAATGGCATCATGCCAAGCTGGACATTTACCAGGTTCACTCTACTAAAGGCACAGATTTATACAGCTCATTTTAAAAAAGCCTCCATCAGCAGGCAGACTGTAATATTAGATAAAGACTGATCATTTCTTCTTTCTGGAAGAAAACACTTATTTTAATTACAATATTGGAGTGGTCTTGTAATTAAGATCCTGGTCGACATTTGGAGTCACTGATGTACATCCAAAGAGAATGCATTCATCTCTGTTGTCGCAATATCTTCTCTGCAGTGCATTTTCTTTAATGACTCTGTATTTCCATTGGTGAAACAGGGATAATCATTTTTCCCTATGAAGAAATATGATACTATATTTGTGTAAGGCATCTTGATATGTAGCTACTGGCAGTGGTAGGGTCTTCAAGCATGGAAACAATTTACAGAGTCTGTTATCTGTTCTTCTCTGTGTCCATGAAACCCAGGACAAGCACTGAGTTGAAATTACAGCAAGATAGAGGCAGCTTGGACTGCTCAGAAAACTTCCTAACACAGAAGGGTAGTGATGCATTGGACTAGACCACACGAGAAAGCTGGAGGCCTGACTACTGGAGATTGTTAAAAACATGTTAGACAAATATGTCTAGCCTGACATAAGTAGAAATGACTGTGACTCAAGGAAAGAAAATAGTTTAGAACCCTACTTCCTTTGTGGGCTGCCCCAGAGAGACAATCCAAAAGGCTAAACAATCTTTCAGCTACAAAAGGCCATGAGACTCCTGTCTCGATGACTTCTCAGTGTCCCTTAGGAATCTCTTATCTTGTAAGTCTCTATAAATGTGGAAGCTATTTTTGCTCATGAGGGGATATTTTTGTTTTTGTTTTCTTTTTATGACAAGAAATGTGTAACACTAAGGTGAATAAAAATATGGGGAGAAAACCATTCAAAGATTCTGAAAACAGAAATGAATCATGCAGTGAGACAGGAGGAGGAGAAGAAAAACCCAGTAAGACAAAACACACATTTCAGACAGGCATCTCGAATCAAACCGATCACTAGTTGAACATCACTGCAGCCAGTGCTGCTACCAGTGGATCTAAATGTCATGATGAATGTAAGAACAGAAATATCCCTCAGCTGCCATCTGTCACTGACCACTAGATCCTCCCCTATGAATCTTCCTAAGAGCAGCCAAATTTGTTAGCCATGTGCGCTACAGATATCTGTAACACTCCTACCTGTGTGAGAGGATTGAAAAATGGGGGGGAATTTGACCATCAGTGATGTTCTCCTCAGTTCCTTCCCAAATGGAAAATTGGAATGATTCTGTGCTGAACAGGGACAATCCTTTGAATGTTCCTCAGGCAGTGTTCCTATCAAATTAAAATTCATTCTCACATTCTCAAATGCCTTAGCAAATGCCTTTTGAACTACTACGGCATTGACATGCTGCATCGTAGCAACAGAAACCCAGTGATTTACTTACAGCAAATCCCTTGATGCAGAAGATTCTTTAAAGTTATGTATTTAGACTAGGATTTTCTAAAGGTTAGCTTGGCCCACCTTGAAAGTGAAATTCCTGTTGGTTTCTCTGAGAACGGTGAGCACTTTTCTTGCAATTTACTTTCTTTAGAGACAGTAGTCATTATTTTCAGTCATATGTTATATCAAATAATTAAGACCAATAGCACTTCCAGCTAGAAAGAAAATCATTATTATCTGTTAGTTTTCTGACTGTGGGAATTCTTCTCTCAAAATCCTCAGATGTCACCTTTCTTTCCATCTTCTTTTCAGAAGGAAAAGAAAGACAGATTGTTTTACATGATGAAAATCCTAGAATGTTTTGGTCCTTCCACAGCAGCCCAAGTACTGATAAACCCTCTAAACATACAGTATCTAATATTCTTAAAGGGAAATACTGCTTCTCCAAGCTTGTTACACACCCCAGAGGGTAATCCTGGCACAACAAGCAGGGAGTACATGTGACATCTCATGTTTCAAGTTCTTTTTTGTATATATTTTGAAGTAAATTAAACATTTAAGCTTATTTAGTGCTACAGATCCAAGTCTTCATTGCAGAAACAGAGACAGCTTTGTATTGGTTAAGTTGACATGAAGAATGCATCCGTAAAACATAAATCTGTTTATCAATCACAGCAATTTGTGGGTCCAGAGAAGGCTAGCTATCAGCTTATCAATGAATGCTATTTGCATTCCTGTTTGTGAGGTATGTATAACATCCTAAGATGTAGTCAGGATAGTTTCTTGCTTTGTTTCCTGTAGTTTTCAGTGCTCTTAATTAGCTTTTCGCAAACCTCTTCCTCTGTCATACCGGCCTTCTACCTCCTAGGTCTATTCATTTGTGTATATCATAAAATTTTTGCTCCTTCTGCCACTGTTGAGTTAAATTGTCATCAAAGATTAATCTTCTAACACTAAGATTTCAGATCTTTAGGAACAAATATGCCATTACTTCTGTTTTGTTTTATGTTATAATAAGTCTTATAATTAAATTATCAATAATTCTGTGGAAAATCATGTGATACTTATTACTCTTGCTGATCCAGGTTTAGCTGAGGTCTGGCTCTCACTGAACATACATTGTAAATGCATATTCACCTCTTGCCTGAGTAAGTTTCCACCTCAAGCAGATGGGAAAGGAAAGTATGGGAGGAAAAAACAATAATTCACTTAAAAGTAATCCAACAGGGGAAAAAAAGGATTAACTGTAACCTGATCAGACTACTAATGCAATTGTCCTTGATCTAATCGCCAGCAGAAAGCTTGGCTTATAAGCGCTGTAGAGAGATTGCAGGAGTAGGAACAAGAAGCTCATGCTGTAAGGCCTCATTTGGGACCCAGTTTATTCCAACTCAAAGGGCTTGTGGAATTACAATAAAAGATCAACACTCTTTATCTGTGGGCTATGTTAAGCAGAGTTGCAGAGCATTTTCCTCAATATGTTAAAAGATGGTTACTGCAGCCCAGCAGCATGCGGTATCTTGTTATGCTGAGGTAACATGGACATATGTCAGGGCCCTGGGACTTACCTGCAGGTCTGTCCCTTGAATCACTCTGCTTTTTTAAAAGGAAAAAGTATCATTCTGCTTTTCTAGGTAACTGACGGAGCACTGGCGCAGGTTGCCCAGAGAGGTTGTGGAGTCTCCTTCTGTGGAGATCTTCAAGGCCCGCCTGGATGCAGCCCTGTCTAACATGCTGCAGGTGACCCTGCTGAGCAGGGGGGTTGGGCTAGATGATCTCCAGAGGTCCCTTCCAACCTTACTGATTCCATGATTCTGTAATTCTATGATTCTGTGACTGGAGAGCTGCAAACTGCTGTTTCTCCAAATTCCCAGATGATAAAGCAAGTCATCTGCTTCAGTGCTTGTAGGCAGCTGCCACTGCAAATACTCTTTGTGGCAGCTTTTGCATTAAGAGGAAGCTGTATTTAAACCAAACTGCACTCGGAGAGGAATCTATGCCCTGATGTTCTGCTTTTACACCGCTAGAGGGAAGCGTCGGAGTGCCTCGGTCGTGCCTGTTTACCTGGTCTTCAAACACGATGGTGTCACAAGCCTATACCTGTAATTTATCATCTTTACAACTGTAAAATCCCTGTGCATGATATGCATATGCATAATATGTGCATATAGCATATAAGTTTTGGAAGAACTATTTATATAAAAAGGCCTTTTATTCAGATACTCAAATGTTTGTGTGAAAATACTTTAATCTTTTCACTAATTTGATCAATCCACCTTTATTTAACACTTTCCTGGTTTTCAAATTTTTTTACCTTCTACTATTTCTCTAAGTTTGTTCAGAAATACATTCCTGTAGTCCATAATGATACTTACAATGTTTTTCTCAATTTCAAAGTCTGTCTTTACATAACGGAATCTGGTAACTCTTGGCCAACAAGAACATAATTTGCATAGTGGAGTTTTATCTTAAAAAATGTACATTTTAAATGTTGATTTTAGAAGTTAAAATATAGTTCTAACAAAAGATGTCTTTGGATTTCCATCATATTAAACTTTAAAATGATCCCTCATTATGATTTTTTAAGACTGGTTTTAGTTTAAAATAAGCATCTTGCAAGAAAATTTAATCTAATTAAAAATTGAATAGTTTAAACATCTCCATTTTAATCTTAATTTATGAAGAAGAAAAGAATCATCTGAAAAGCTTGAATTCCAGAATAAATAAGTATTTTTGAAGACATCTGAAGAATTAATCACAGGAATTTTTTGGGGGGTGCATTTCTGGAAATTACTTTTGTAGATGTTTGAAAACATATAACTAATACGTTTTGTTCAGCTATTATTTAACCATTTTTGTTATTTTCTATAGATATTGAATATGTATATTTTAGTTATTTTGATAAAATTATTCTAATTCATCTTTACAAACATTAATAAAAACTTATGTCTTTACCAATATATTGCTCATACAACTTTTAAATGTCTTTATTTTCACCCTATCGGTCCTAAAAATAACCACTGATCTAAGGAATAAAATGGAAATCGTGTATCTGCAAACAGTTTGCAACACAGTCAACAGAAATAAATTTGTGACCATAAAATTAGTTGCATACTTCATTTTAATGAGTAGAATTTAACCTTTCTTTTAGATGCAGAGGTTCTTTTAAGAAAGAAAGCAAAAAAACCCTGCATTATTGCATTGAACAAGTCAAGTCACAGCATGCAGAACCCAGTAAATCTATAGCAATCATGTCTATGATTCTGACAGTGTTAATAAACCAATTTGGAGTAAGACAAAAGGTAAACAAGTTAATGCAAATCTATTTGACTAGAGATAATTTGCAAACAGGAAAAGGAGCAAATGAACAGGGAAAGTTATTAGGTTAGAGATGACCATCTCATTTTATTCAAGTCTATTTCTGATTTTATTTAGATAGATAGTGTTGTTATATACACTGAAGAGTGTATCTATTTCATTACTCTCAAAGCTCTCACTCTTTTTTCATGGTGCATGTACTTACATTGCAAAATAGCCCTCATTGCTTTCCTGTTTAAATTTTCAGGGATTAAACACTTAGGTGATAATGTGTTTCCTAAATAGCTAGGATGGATTTTTAAATCAAATAAACACCATTCATTCCAGTCTGTCCATATTTATTTCACAATTTGTAGATGGTTGTGGATGGTTGCTCTCCATGCAGATGGCCACTCTCCTGAATGTGGTGATAGACAAGTAGCTATACAGGTAATACGTGATCTGTACAGTCCTTGAACCACTGTATCAATGTCATGCAAATGTTTAATAGACTTGTTAAAGAAAATAGGAAAATAGGATCAGTTTGGTAATCTGCTGGCTGCAGTAGTATCTAACAAGCTGTAATCCTTAGCTTTTCTGCCAGGAAATTCTTCATCAAGCACAAAATATCCTAAAACAAATTACTGCTAAAGCCTCTCCAGATGTTGATATATAGAGAGTTCTCGTAGGCAGATAGTTATTGCCAAAAATGTTACGCATGGCATTTTCTCTGTTCTCTTTCTTCCACTTAGTCAGGTTGAAAATACTCTAAAGGCTTCTGTATACTAAAATCTGTGATTTAGGTGAAATATTCATAGTGAAACACAGGGATACTCAATAAAAATATAGTTTAGGATTTCATTATAAAAACAGAATTCCAACCTGAAACTTTTTATACTTGCACTTCAATGAGTGAATTCCAACACATTTTTTAACTGACCTACAACCATTTTCAAGATGAACTGGGCACACATGATTCCAAGTAATTTTTTCATGTACTTTAGATGCAATCAATCCACGCATTTTGACTAACTTTCCTAATGAGAATTTGGGCTGAACACCTGAATTCTTAAGAAGATACCAGGAAATACTTAGGGCAGTTTAACCGCAACCAAAGTTCAACACTGGTGATGGCTTCAGCAAACAGAAACAGTCCTAAGCACCTTCTTGTCTTTACTGTACCAGCACAGTTGGGCACAGGTCTGTTTCACTAGTGCAAGTAGCAAAGTGCTTCTTAGATAAGCTGTCATACACACCCAGGAACAGAGAAATTGAAGTTGTAGGATCATAAAATAATTCAGGTTGAAGGGGACCTCAGGAGGTCACCTAGTCCGAGCTCTGCTTTTATAGTTTGCCTTACATAGGTGACTGTTTTTGTTGCCCTGGAGCTACAAATCTCTCTGCACTCTCAGGCCCAGCTATTTTTCTATGTTTTTCCCACAGCACTGATTCATCAGTAATCTCAGACACTCCAAGACAGTTTTCCTGCAGGCATCAGATGTTGCCTTAGGGCTAGAAGCAACAGGACGGTGAAGTAAAATCCTCCCATTGCTTTTCCAGCTTTGAACTGACATGGTCACACACTCTGCCTTCAGCAGTCTCAGAATGGGGCTGCCCCTAAAACTGCTGTTGCTTTTTCAGAGGTTTTCTGCAGAGGTGCAGGGGGAAATTCTACTCTGCCCAGGGAAGATACTGCAGAACAGAGGAAAGGGGGAAGGAGGTGGAACAGCTGCAGCAGCTGGAGTTGCAAGGATCAGCTTGCCTAGCAACACCCTTTTTTAGGAAGAGACACCTAATTCAGGCACAACAGCAACATCAGAAGCAGCTCTGACACTTGCTGAGCTTGATGTGTGTTAGGGAACATGAGCGCTGTCAAAACACCTGCCCTTAGGCTCCGAAGCTTCCTCAGTTTTTTGGTAGGTAAACTACATAGCTTCTCTTACCAGAACTTTTTCCTGTGGACTGTGTATACCTAAAGTTGTGTTCATGGCTTGTTGCAGTGAGATAGCCACCGTGCAAATACTGAATGTTCCTAATATAATTTATTTTACTAATATAGAAAATAAGAGTACTAGTAGAATACGTTGGAAAAATCAATTCTATCCTTCTAACTTATTCCATGAATACAGGAATAAGTAACTGCATAATCTATTAGATGATTCTTCTTCAATAATATATAGAAAAATAGTATCAGATTATATTAAAGGACCTATTATCTTTTTCTAATTGTTCAACAAGACTAGAATGAATTACAATAATATATTCCGTTCTATTTATATACATATATGTATATATATAGCCTAGAGTACATATTTTATTTTATGATTTACATACATATATGTATGAAATAATGTATAATATATACAGGTATAATGTGTATTATGTTACTTTGCAGTTCAATCCATATGTTATTATGAGGCTACATTCTCCTGTAATAAGCATATGTGATCTTAATATGATCTATAATTATATATCATGTTATATTTGCATGATTAACAGACACATTGTGTTATTAAAAATTTAATGAAAAGCAGCTCTTTGAAAGAATTCAGATGCAAACAATTAAAAAAAATGAGCAGTTTGTAGAGGGGGATGACATTTTAAAAGCACACTCACAAACTGTTTAAATCAAATGTCTCTCTGTAGAAAAACCTAGGATCCTCTGCTCTCTGTAGAGAGACCTCTCTGTGAGGGAAGAATTAGCTGAGTCGCCTTACTGTTTCATGGCTTATTTCTGGATAGACCAAAATAATCTAGTGACCCATTTGTACACTGCTAGGAAGCGGTCTTTTTTTGCTCCAGAAGTCTGAGGAAACAAAGAAAAATAAGCCAGGTTCTGTTTCTGTGTTTAGTTCATCTTTTTAAGAAGAGCCACAAACTTTGTGGATGGGATTTAACCTTCCTCTGTCCCCATACTTTGTTCTATGGGCTTATTCATATACTTTTTTTCTGGCAGGTAATATTAGTGGAGGGGTGGCATGATCTGGATAACAAAGACTATGATTGTTGGCCCCTGGAAAAACCAGATGAGTATAACATGCTAGATTGTGGAGGTAAGTGAGTCCTGAAGTTACTCAGGGAAGAACATCTCAAGCGTGGAGAAGGGCTGAGAACCTGAAATGGAGAAACTCAAGCTAATACTTAACTCCTAACAAATGCTGTGTGTGGCAGAAGGCATCTGAGTCAGTGACAACCTCTCTTTCTAGAGGAGTAAGTGAAAGGAAATGGCCAAAACATATTCCTGAGCAATTGCTTATCAAGTGTTCATTGGTTCCAAACGAAAAGTAATAGCAACAACTGAATCCCTTTCCCCACAAGAAATTGAAATCATTGTGTACAACATCGGGCATTTTATTTCTTATTAGAAAACCAAAAGCATTTTAACCCACGTAAAGCAGACTGATAGTTCTGCATTACAGTAAAGCTTACAGAGTTATTGCTGAAATTTTGCAGTGTCAGTTTAGAAGTGAACTGTGTATTAACCCCCAGTCAGTAAGTAAAATTACCATATCTACTTTTTATGCTTTTCCTCCTTGATCAAAATTATGTTCTATATGTACTTAAAATAATCTTAGGTCTTTAACTATTTATTCTTGCCAGTTTCAAAAGTAAATTTGCAGAAACAGATTGATCAAAAACAGAAGAATTTTTTTTATATGGAAAACTCATGATTTGAGATTGAAAAATAATTAAGGGGTAATTGAAGTACTATAAATTCCATTTAAGTGTAAGAAAAAACCTTTTATACTATAAGAGTAATTGAACATTGGAACAGTTTGCCCAGAGTGATTATGAATTCTCCATCCCTGAAGATATTTAAAACCTGAGCAACCTGCTCTGTATCACCCTTCTTTGAGCAAGGATGTAGACCAGGCATCCTCAGCTGTTCTGTGATTCTGTGACTCTGTAACCAGGAAATAAGGGGTTAATAACTGATGTAGAAGAACAATTTTGTATACATTGGAAAAGATCAGACCAGACCCAAAATTTTCCAGTATGGCTTAGGGTAAAAACAAGAACACTTGAGAAACTCTTATATTAATAAAAAACTCTGGGAAAAATACTGCTATGCCATGCTCTGAGCTCAGTATGATAGTTAAACACTCTTAAAGTTCAAACTGAAGAGTGAATTTCAAAGACTGTCTAGATGATTATCAGCCAAGTCTTTTATCCCCGTGTGAATTTACTATTACTTTAACATTAAAACAACTAGTTATCAAACAGATGACTTGTTTAAAGCTATTCTTGCTAATAAATCAAAGTGTGAACTGAGTACAAAGGAAACCAATATGAGTAGGTAGCTTAATTAATATATGCCCTTTGCAATCAATTTTATAATGAACTCCAAGCTTTATCCTGCCTTTCTTTGTGATAATTCCTTGCCAGCTTCTGGGCATTGTTAAAAGCAAAGCATGAGGCAAATGCTGCTGTAGATTTAACTTGCAAACCAAGATCTTCAAAGCATTTAGACGTGTGAGTATCTAGCACTGAAAGAAGGGATTTGTTTATTTTTGTGAGACTTCTAGAGAGAAGGTGTATTGTTCTAGAAAGTAATTCAACTGAGATTTATGCTGGCCTTATACCTTCTTTCTCTCACGCTGTCTGAAGATCAAGCCTCTCTAACATTTTTAGTGAAAATCTTACTAGAACTCTGTGTAAATCTTTATGTTGCTATGTCTCTCAAAATATCAGCATTTACAATCATTGTTTATTTTGCAAGAGAGCTGTGAAATCTCCAAGTTATTTTACAATTAGTTTCTTTATATCTGAAAGGGAGTTATGTTTGAGTGAAAAAATAACAGCTTACTTCACTAACAATAAAAGCGAAGTATATATTAACACAAACAAATTTAGAGTAGTAAAAGAGTTTATAATTTGCAACAATAACTACAAAAAAGACTTCTTGAAAGGCACATTTACCCATCCTCTACTGAAGAAGGGATTTAAAACTTCCTGCCAAACTGAGAGCTACACATGGGCATGATGTGAGTGGCTGGACATGACAAGGATAAAATCTGCATTCAAAAGTATGGAAAGAGGTGGGTGAACTGAGTGGAAGAATTTTGATGATGCCTTTTGAGAATATGGATTGAAAACCTTTTCCCAGCTCTAAATATACTTCATTCCTAGCATTGAAGTGAGTAATATGGCGGCCCAGGGACAAAAAAAAAAAAAAAAAAAGGGATAAATTAATTGTCCCAGTAAGTGTTAAAAGGGAAAATTACAGATTTTTGTGAGCAGCAGCCTTCCCACTATCCTCTGTTCCAGCTGCGATACTATTTTGTAAAATTATAAAATTCTTTCCTAAAAAGGCCTTCTCATGAGATTATGGGTATGGACTTGCTTCCATGTGTACTGATGTTGTCTCTTCTTCCATAATGAGGTATGCCCCCACAGTGAAAGCACCCAAAAATGAAGAGTAATGTTTATTCTCTGATCTGGAAATAAAGCAAGTGTATCAGCACAAGAAGCACTGAATTATAGTAGGAGTAAAGTTGTTACAAATAAAATGACCTGGTTCTTGATCACAGTTCTCCAACTGCTTTGTCTTCTTTAAGTAAACGTCAGAATTGTTCTCTTAATGAGCATTTATATTTGTCTATACTGCCACTAAAATGGACAACTATTTTTGACTTGGAAAAAACAATAGGAACAACAGTTGAAAATTACACTTTCCTTTCACTTCATTCCCTACTACATAGGAAGTTCTACAGCTGTATGCAACAGTAAAGTGGAAAACGATGTCAATCTGGTATTGTTCCTAGGCTTGGAAATGGCATGGATCCAAAGGCCTCCAGAAAAAGCTGTGAGTGGGGAGTTCTTCAGCGTGACCTATACAGTCTTTGCTTCTGACGGCTTTTATCAATATGCTGTGCAAAATGGAATCCTTTCTCACAGGTATGATCTCCTGTAAAAAACGTTTGCATAAGTCAATGGGTATTCTGTATATACAGAGGTTTTCTGTAACATGACTGGAACACACACCCTGGGGCTTCTCATTAATTCTGTATATCTCTTAAAAACTCTTCTAATTCTTTGTTATGGTATTTCTCCCTCTGTAATAATTTTTTCTCACAGCTGCTACCATGGTACGTTCTCCTGCATGGTGAAGGATAATGCATGCCATCCTGTATCTATATTACTGTCTCAGTGCACCTCTAAACATATTGTTTTTTTCTCTTTTCTACCCCCAAAAAATTTTCAACAGAAGTTCTTGCACAATGGATCCCAAAATAAGCGTGTCCTATACCTGTTTTAATCATAAGTGTATAAAGCACACAACATAAGTATAAAAAAAGACTAGACTCAGCCCTGAATCCACGGAATTCAATGATGAAATTCTTTTGATACGTGCCATTGAAATCAGCCCAAATGTGTATATATCTACTCAGAGACTGTGCTAGTAAATGTAGACAGTAAAAATTAAGTAAAGAATATTTGTGTGTGTAATTCCACTTCTCTAAAAAGCTAATGCTCCCTAATCTTACACTGTGGCCTGTATAGAGCAGCACTCCATGCACATAAAGCCGTCTCTAGGATTGAGTCTGTAGCCTTATTTCCCCACTTTCTATGCTCTATTGGCTAATGTAAGAAGATGTTTACGGGAAGACTCCCATTTCATAGAAAAATGTCCTCTGCCAGTCTTAGTGTTCAATGTTACTTAGTGTAAAAACTGTTTATCTGCAAAGATTTTCTTGAATATTGAAAGATGACTTACAAATCTATTTGTAATGGCAAAATGTCAGTGTCATATTTTGATCATTTGAGTGCTATGGTTACACTGTTTTGTAAAATTTGTTTTTCACATTTTCCATATTTTCTCAATAGTGGTAGTTCCAAGAACTTGACTATAAAACTGTTTTTTCTCACTGCCTGCGAATAAATCTGTTGCTCTTGTCTTTCCAAGGAGACCCACTCCCTTAAATCAATAAGGAACTTCCAAAACTTCTTGTCTTTGTATACTTACTTACATATATTGCACAGAGAGAGAGATGACAAACACTAAAAAGAAAGGCATCAATGATGCAGTTTTTCAGAGGGATCAAATTTGCACCTTATTTTAAGTACAAGATTATATGGCTGGCTCTCAAGCTTACAGTGGCTGAGCCAAATATGACTGTAGTTGGCAAGTCATTAAATTGGCTTCAGCAGAATTGGATGAGTTCCTAATAAAGATGTTGGAAATGAAAGAAAGCTGCAGAATGTAGGGTGAATTTTGAAAGCAACCATGAAGAGAAATGCTTGATGAAACTAGGTACCAACGTCCTTAAACATTTTCTTTTGAACACCATTTCAGCTAAGAGACCGATAGATATTAACATCTAATCTGCTTGGATGTCTGAGGATTTACAAATTTGCCTATCCCAGTTATTAAATATGTCTGTACTTTTGTAAATCCAGCCCTGAACACAACCTGTGTCAGTTTGGTCCCTTATGTTTGAGTTTATACGTCACAATGTAGTCTTCTTTCTTAACTTTATTAATTATTAACTAGTTTGCATTTCTTGTAGTAAAAATAATAAAATAACTCGTGGGGTTTTTTGCATTGCTTTGAATACAGAGAGTATACAAATATGCAAGTACATAACATTCAAACCAGACCTAATGACTAAGCCTGGCAACACTTAGAGAGAAAAACACGTTTGGAGAAAATGATTTCAAGCGCTTCAAATCTTTCTCTTCGGGTTGATAGAAAACATGCAGATAATTGTTCAGCCGAAAGTGGAACTCAGTAGACAGAGTGGCACATTTACATGTAGCTGCACTCATCTTTTTATGATGAACTTCTACAAGCCCTACCTCTTTTTGCAGAACAGTCTATTCACAATGTCCGATTTAAAAAAATATATATTTTTGATTTATCAATCATATCTGATACTATTGTCCAAAATAGCAATTATCCTTGGCTGTTTGGATTGTGGAGCAAAGACTGAAGTTGAGTAGTATGTATGAATCACATACATTAATGAATGTATACACAGGAAAACACTGAGAATGAAAGTAGCCAGGAACACATATTTCTGCTAGTGGAAGTACAGTAATGCAATGGTATGTGCTTCTGTGCCAGATGTAGCACTGCCAGGTTGCCCCATCTGGTGGTGCAGTCAGGGTGGAGAGATAAGCAGGGGCTGGCAGCTGCTTGGGGCATAGTATCTGCCAGAACTCCCTGCTGCATAGCAGCAGATGGTGGTCCAGTTGACAGCAGCATTCACTGCTCTGGGATGCCCTCAACCAAAAGTAAAACAAAAGAAAAAGAATTTCTGAAACAACATTTCTCTTACTGCATGTGTCTGTGCTGCTAATTTTTCTGTGTGGGATACAGATCAGCTCTCATATACTTCTTAAAATTTTAAGGAAGGAAGAATGAATTTTTTTTTTTTTTTTTTCTCTTTCTTTCTTACTCTGCTGCTCGGCTAGCAATGCTACCGCTGCAAGGGAATTCTGCGAGGAGCAGGAGTGCCCTGCCAACTGGAAAGATGCAAGTGAGGAAAACTGCTGTGTCCATCATGCCAACATTCACTCCTGTCCTTTAGCCTTCATGGTTAGTATGAGGCAATGAGTTTGTGTGCTCTTTTCTTGCTACTGGATGAGATAGTGCAATAGCCAAGTTCAGCTTCGTGAAGTCTTTCTGCAGTTGAACAGAACAGAAGAGAGCATTTGAGGTTGGAAGGGACCTTTAAAAATCATGTACTTCAAACCCTCTGCTCAAGCAGGGTCACCTGCAGCAGGTTGTCCAGATAACTTCTGAAGATTTCCAAGGATGGAGACTTTACAACCTCTCTAGGCAACCAGTTCCAGTGCTCTTCAACCTCACAGTAGTTTTTCCTCATGTCCAGACGGACTTCTCTGTGTTTCAGCATTTGCCCATTCCCTCTTGTCCTGTCCCTGGACTCCACAGAGAAGAGTCTAGCCCCATCCTCTTTATATCCACTCTTCAGATGTTTATACACATTTATAAAATTCTCCCTCAGCCTTCTCTTCCACCGGCTGAGCAGGCCCAGCCCTCTCAGCCTTCCTGCTAAGAGAGATGCTCCAGTCTCTTTATCATCTTCCTGGCCCATTGTTGGACTCGGTCCAGTAGCTCCATGTCTCTCTTGTGCTGGGAAGTACGGAGTTGGACATTGCACACCAGACATGGCAGGATCACCTCCCTCCACCTGCTGGCAATGTTTTGCCAATGCACCCATTGGCCTCCTTTGCCACAAACGCACATTACTTGTTCATGGTCGGCTTGTTGTCCACCTGACCACAGGCCCTTCTCTGGAGCGTCACATTGTCCAGCTTCATTTTAAAATTTCAAATATTTCAATTCCTGCTTGCACGAGTCAAGCTATACAGATTGTCTCTCATATAGCAAGAATGTCAGAGGAATATCATTGCATAAGATTGAACTTGTATTTCAAAGTAAGCTTTTTCCTTACATCAGCTTTCTGTTTGTTTTGGAGTTTGCGGGTTTTTTTACAGTGTCATCACTTCTGAAGCATTTTCTTTTGGTAACTTGAACTTCATTCCTTTTATTTTAGTCTGTAAAGTGGAAAATACTGTCAAACTTTCGATTTGAGAGACATGCCTGAAGGAATAGCCGAAGTTAGGAGACAAACTTAATCTCTTCAGATGAACAAAACAATGCTCTGGCATCCTCATATAGCCATAATAATCCTCTATGACTGCAGTTGCTTAGAAGTTTACGTCTTAGTAGGTTTAATGAAAAATGCTCTGCAAACAGGCATTGACACAGAAGAGGTGGCTTGCTTACTTGTTACATAAAAAGGAAAAGCTTCCATAGCAGAAGTCAAGCTGCAATAAGACCCCTTTAGAAAAACACAAAATATGGAATATAATTCAATGTCTGGTTATCGTACAGCAAATCTTGAATAAGTGTATTATCTTCATAGAATTACTCTATATAAAATTTGGGACCATATTTTGGCTCGTGTTCTGTAAACAACAATGAGATTTGTAAGATTTTTTAGTTCAATGTAAGCGCAACTCCTTTTTTCTTACTGTTTTTTATTTTATTTTATCACAGAACAGTACTGTTTGTGTTTCAGCATTTTAATGAAATTGTTATATCATTTTGTTGCTGTTACAGAACACAAATTTAATGAAGTAGAAGAAAGGGAGCTAGGATTTTCATTGTGTCATTTTTTAGCAAAATAACCAATTTTCTTAATAAAGGGTAAAGGAGGAATATGTGGTCCATGGATTCCAGATGATGGCCAGATATTCACCCACACCTTGTCTACAGCTGGTAAAATGAGTCAAAGAAACTGGACTGCCAAGGTAAGGTACAGTTATTGTGTATAGAACTTTACACTAATTTTTTCAGATCTTTCTTCTGACTAGTTTCATGCAGTTCATGTGCATGGTTCACTCATCATTGTTTGTTTTAGTGTCACATATGTGTAAGTGATGCATATGGCTGAATATTATCAATTCCCAATAGATCAAACTTGGAAGCAATTGGTTTTCACACAACCAATCCATAGGCAGCTAGTAGAAAGAATGAGAATAGGAGGGAATAAAATATGTCCATTTAATACCAACAACACTGATATCTTGCACTACTGACTGCATTATACTACAGGTTGACATGATGATTAAGGGTTTTCTAATAAGCAGAAGTAACAAGAAAGCAACTGTGACTTTATGCATGGGCTGGTAGTCTTGCCTGATGAAAGGAAAACGCGCTAGCGAGGGAGGAAATCAGACCTGCCCTTACCGCAAGACTCAGCTTTCTTGCTCTTATTTGTCTCCCTCGGCAAGCTCCCTGCCATTCCTGGTTCTGGAAAAAAGCAGTCTTTCTGTTGCAAGACGTCACAACCGCATGACTGTTGTTGTAAGGTCATAGTGTATGCATATGAAATTTTTGATGCTTCCTTCTTTGTTTACTTGTTTGGCAGGTTGTTTTGGTTCACGTGGGTGTGACTTCTCTCATTGCACACATCAGAGTTGGGAGAATGCAGGTTGCTCTGGAAGCAAAAACCACAGTCCTTCCTGCAGTAGGTATGACCCAGAATGAAGGCGTGAGGTTATCGCTTATTAACTGCAAATCTAAATGTTTTTATCAATATCATGCTTAGATACTAAAAGAAAACATGACTCCTACCCCCCTTTACGGTTGAATATATAACAGGACTCTTTCTAAAATTCTTCTTTCCTATCTCTGGTCATCTGAAAACATGAGCTTCTCCTTACCTGTGTACGAAAATAGAGCAGGACGAGGCCACTCTTGTTGAATAGGTAAAGTCAAATACCACAGCTAACAGCTTCAGGCACTGCAAGGCTCATTCAATTGTGATGGGGATGTGGAAAAATTCTATTCTATCATCACATTATCTACTCTTCTGGCTGTTTGTGAATGTATTTCTCAATGTTACAAAAAAACAAACAAGCAAAACAATCCCCAAAGTGAATGAAAGTATTAATAAATTCTGGGTGAATTTACTGTTAAATTTAAGACAGCTGCAGCTCAGTTTTCCATCAAAGTTTCAATTTACCAAAAAAGAGATTTGCAGCTCCAGCCCTGAGGTAGAGAATCCCAGTATTATAATAAAATCAGAAGAACTAAGAAGAGTTATTGTTAGTTGTGGATTTTGTTTTGTTGAGATTTTTTTCCCAAAAATAAGTAGTGACTGAATAATCCCATCAGCTTTTCTCAGGAGGCTGAAGTGCAGCGTGCTATTAGCTTAGGCGCAGAAGTAAAACTGATACACCATTCAAGAAATGGAAGTTGGAGTTTTGACCTCCAGAGCTTTTTTTAAAAACCTTATCTAATGTTGCTGATAATTTTCATGAGACTTTGGAGGGGGAAAAAAAATCCTTGAAGGATAGGTTGTAAGGATTCATTCTGTGGGAACTCATTCACAGTACCCAGAGTCTTCTGTGGCTGCTGAGGAAAAGTTACCTACTTTTAGGGGCCCTAAGGGCTAGATTAAGCACACAGAATAAAAGATAATCTTTGCCTTAAGGAATTTTGAGTCTCAGAAAGGCCGGTGGATAATGGGATGCAGAGTAATAATAAAGTGGTACTATGCACCAAATCATTTAAAAGTTCTTATGTCTTGAGTGGTTTTGTCTAATTGAGGAGACCTTGTATCACTTCGAAGTGCAAATAATTCTTTCAGAGTCTGAGGTACTGTCTCTGGATTCGTTCTAGTACTTCAAGGTTTCTGCAGCTCAAAGATTATGTGTTTGTATCTGAATTCAGCCTTGAGGTTAGAGGAATTTGCCTTAAAACATCCTTATATGTGTGTTTCCTTTTCTAATCAGTCTGTGGAGATGGCTTCTGTGAGGAAGAGGAAGGCTGCTCCACCTGCCCAGCTGATTGTGGGGAATGCCCCCTGTCTGCTGATGCCAGGATAGCAATTGCCTTACCAACATGTCTAGTCTGCGTTAGCTTCATTTTGACTCTCATGGTAAGAATTCTTTCTCTCCTCTTATTTCCTATCTCTCGCTTTCATTACTTGGTTATATAGACTGCAGCTTGCTGTAAGTACAGGGATGGATCTTCTGCACCCAGAGACTGTGTGCTACAGCAGGAAGTAGACGGAAGAGAGCAGAAAAAAACTTTTTGGCTTCTTTATGAGGAGAGACTACTGAATCAGGAATTTTCATCCTGAAAGAGAGAAGAATCAACAAGAACATAACAGAGGATTATGTAATGGTAAAGAAAAGGTTGTTGTTAACACTCATCACAGCCTAAGAACCATTGGTACCCAGTAAAGTTATTAGGCAGCAATTTTAAAACAAAGGAGAGTTCTTCTCCCTCAGAGTAAAAGCGTACTGCGAAATCAGTTGCTCCAGAATTTTGTGGAGGTCGGAAGTATACAAGAATTCGAAAAGGAATTAGATAACTTCATAAATGGAATAGATCCACCAGAGGCCATTAAATCTAACACTTCAAATACAGTTTCTGATGGAAAACATTTTGCTTAGGATGTTTTTAACACATTGGTACCTGTACAATGAAAAGAACCAATGCTAAGATATTCTTTCTTTTTAATGTTTTTATAGGCTTATTTTCTCAGTATAAGCAAAAGCACAGCACAGTTTTGTTCCATTAAAAATGCTCAGTTTTGCTCTAGCACTTGTCAGTTATTGTAATAGAATCCCAAAGGAAAAACAAAAAGGGGCATGAGCAGAGAGGAATGTATAAATATAGGAGAAGTACTTTTGCATCCCTTGGAATGGAAATGTCTGTATAAAGATAGGATAGCATGTTATTATGGCTTATTATTTCACAGTGTTTTGGGGAAATAGGATCCATATTCTTGATATGTCCACATATGGAAAAAAATACATTTCTGAATGTCATGGCAAGCACTTAGCAGGTGAATATTTGCAGATGTAGAGTCACTATATTGAGAATGTACAAAATAGATGGATTATTCGGGGCTTTGCTTATAAATCCTGCAAATTGATGGGCTTTGTTACCTCAGAAACAGCTTCTGTTTTTGTCTGAGTTCAGACAAGATTTAGTGTAGTATTTCACTAGACAATAGTTGGCATTTTACAAAAAGCAAATGGAATTTCTTCCATGGATTTACTGAAAGGTCTTGTAACAAAACTTACCTACTCTTGCTAATATTTTTCTGTAGATTTTGATATTTTTTTAGACAAATTTTCTTGTATTCCTGTGTAATCTTTCCTTCTAGTAAATTCTACAATAGCATCTTCTTTTTTAGAAGGCAAGTAAAAAATATAGAAAAGATTTTTTTAATTCAATTCTGTAATTCATAGCATGTAAGAAGAACTGTCTAGCATATGTAATGCATTCTTTAATCATGCAGGTAGGGGAGAGGATTCCACTGCTCTTAGTGGCTCTCTCAAGCCCAGAGGTCATTTCTAGCTAATATGACTTTGTTTGCCTACACCTTTGCAAGATAATAATGTAGCTATCTTTTCTCAGAAACACTTTGAAATTAGTGAAAGGATTTCATTTTGATTCAGTGGGTCTGTATAAGTCATAAATCAGTCAAATATTCCTTATGCCACAGTATTTTATATAAGACTGCCTCGTTTGTGCATCAATATGCCATATACTGCTTCTTTTCTTAGGGTCAGGAGTGTAATGTGCTCCTGTTGTGCATTTATATAGCAAAGGACATTTCCATGATATGAGATGGTGCGAAACACTCATTAATGTCTGGGCTGAGATCTAAATGTACTGCATAAAAAATACTAAGAAGAATGGAAAGAATTTATAGTGAATGAAAAATGTTATATATGATCAGATTATAGAATATAGGATTTTTAGGATAGTTTGTATTAGAACAGATTTTGATCAGATGCCTTTGATATTTGAAAAACTCATCTCTGTTTTAATTCCTTCAAAGTCAGTAAGACTGCGTCAAGAATAAATTTGAATTATTTTTGTAGTGGTTTCAGTATCAGAAACAGAAGATGTTTTGGGATGAAAGCTGGATTATAGACTTCACCTCCATCAAACAAGGTTAGTAATTTGTCACTTTGATACTATTATCAGTGTTATTAATTTTTCTGTGAAATAATCTCACTCATACATATGTATTCATGTTATAAAGGTCTGACAAAAGATGCATTGATTTGAAAAGTGAGTATCTAAAATAATCATTACTGTAACCTCTGTGAACTGATCACTGGCATATTTGTTTATTGAAACTTCCATTTTCAAAGTTATTTTAAATAGTTGCCTTATTATTTCTAGTGATTTGCCAATTTAACAAAAATGAAGGCCCAGCACAAAATACACAGATGACCTCTGGACCTGGACAAAATAAACTGCAATTGCTTCAGTGTACATAACTTTCTGTATAATTTTCAGCTGGTACTAAAAGAAACAATAGCAAGACACAGAGGGAAGGAAATTAGAAGTATGAACAAAAAATATCACAATAAAAACTAATTTGAAAAATTCAAGATGAAAAGAAGTTTACTTGGGGAAGAGCCTGGAAAGCAGCAATACTGTTTAAGGCCTAGGAGTAATAGTGAATAGCAACTTGAAGTAATGAGGAATGATAAAGTCATGAATTTGGTGACAATGCGTCTCTTCTAGGTATAACTACCTAGAGATACTCGTGGTAGCTGAAAATGAACGGCTGTCTAAATGGAAAAACATCAGCAATACTGCAACCAGGCTATGTAGCCTGTGCTGTGAAAAACTGTTTTTTCAAGATAACTCACTTTCTGGTGCATTGCACCATATAGATGTACTCTTATTCTCAGACCTATCTCAGGAATCTCTAATGTATTCCTGGGTGGAATGTTGTAGAAAGGCTCCAAATGTCAATGTAATTTTTAACTGCACAGATAATACTACAGTGTGGGAACATGGCAGGCCTGGTTCAGTGTGAGATGAACTCCCTCTGTAACACTATATTTGATACTGATACCAAGGAAAGTTGAGAGGTTTGAGCAACACTTAGAACAACAGATCCAATTTAGGGGTTAATTTGAGATAGTAAAATGATGGGTTCATTAAATCTGCTTCCAAATGCATTTTGTTAACTCGAGCTGGTCAAGCGATATTAAAAAAAAAAAATACTTTGAGATCACCGATCTTTTTTCATCTGACTGTACTGTTGCTCTTCCTCCTGGTGTCATAATCACTTCCCACGACACTGTACTTTACAGTTTTCTAGGAGCTCCAAATAGACTTGTTAAAATATGGCACAGAGCTTGCTCTTCTTCCCTGGGTTTTGTCCTCTGCCTCAAAGTAGCAGCAAGGGCTGATCATCCTCAGAGCAGAAAAAATTGCATTAAATCCTAAGGTTTAGCATGAGAGGTCTCCAGCAACGCATCATCCCTGGAGCTTTGTTACCTTTTGCATAGTAGTCACATTCCAGGCAATGCCCTTCTGTCGTAAGTATTAACAAGGCCAGTCCTAAATGACAAGATTTGCACACTGCCCTGTATGTGTTTGCCTCGGGAGTCTCTATTTTTGCAGTAAATTGCATCTTCAGGTGTCCCTCCTTATCTCACGTCCCATTGAGATCACACAGGACGGACAGCAACAGGAAGCATGATGAGTGTCCTCCCTGCACCTAGTGACTCCAGTGTCAGCTGTATTACTGCTCTGAGCACAGCAGCTGCTAATGTGCCCAGGAATCAGTACTTCACACAGACCAGGAGATAGTAAGCCAATATAGCACTTATTTTCTGTATTACTATACTGTAGTTTCACTTTAGTTGATGTTGTTTACCACATTATTATTAGCAAGTAGTATAAAAGCTTGCATTTTTCTTGTTAGGCCAAATCCAGTACAGTAAGTACGGTCAGTATACTGTCTGTGGGATATGTTCACGTGCCAAGCTACTGGTTTTGGTTACTGTTTCTCTTTTTCTCTTTAGGACTTTTTAAAAGTGTGGGACTGCACAATTTATCTTGCATCTGCTAATGTATGACCCCCAGTGTTCAAATGTATTTGGGCCCTAGGTTTTGATATAACCCTTTTTCCAAAATGCAGGTAGAACACAGCTAGGTGCTTTGAACTAAATAATGGTATACTATTCCAGTAGATGAGAAAACATGTCCATAAACCATCTGATGTGACTGAAGATGCAGAACATTTCCCCTCTGGATCACCCTGTGAAGATGCTTATCATATGACCATACATGCAATCACTGCAGCCATACCCTGCCATCCAGAAAGCATGGGTTCCTGAGCTCTACAGTCATTGTTGGTACGACAGATTGCAAAGCACTTTGTCCCAGAAAAATAATGTAATTGGCCGTGGGGGTGGCCAACTGAGACTTAAGAGATATTTGGATATGCTGAACAGGATTTGTGCTGTGGATCATGGAAGGGTAAGAACCGTATTCTCCGTATCATTGGACAGAGAAGTGGCTGCTTTCTCCACTCAGATCGCTGTTCTGGAATATCTCAGCCACTAAATTGATGAGACTCAATGTCCAGCATAAATATTTTTACACTGAGCATTCTTGTTGCTTATTTCTGAATGATTACATCATCACCACCATAATCATCTTCCTCAGATGAATCAAAGGCACAAACACCTTAAGCAAGAGTGGAGGATGTAAGAAAAAAGGTAGCAACTGACTGTGCAGTCTTATCAGTGAAGCACCTGCACCTGCTACCCCACAAAACTGTTGTGTGTACTTAAATGGCAAGCACCCCTTAAGTGCATGCAAAAGTCTCTGCTGAACTTCATTAATTCTTCCAAGGAAAACTGTTTTGCTTTCTGTCAAACTCAGCTGTTTCATCCCTGAGACTGACAATTGTAAGAGCAGACGTGTGTAAAATGATCACTGGTGAATGTCCAAAACAATAGACAGAGAAGTGATGGGACTACAGGAATGTTGCGGTACATATTTCATTAGCTTCTGATATTTTCTTTGCAGCAGCTCAACCTCCCTACTGGACTAAATTGACTCTGGCCTGCCCTGGACCTCATTCTAAAAGCCATCTGCAGATCAAGAATGCTTGAAGCTAAGCCTTAATGCTTCCCTGATCATAGAAACTGTGTCCTGTTACATAATCAGATTTATTTTCATAAACGGACTCTGACTCCCTGCTTCATCTCTAGTGCTCTGAAGCTGTCCTCTCTGTAGAAGACTCACAGTCCCTTGTGCTAGTCCGGCAGGCTTATGAATCTGGATTAAAACATTGTGACCACATTTTCATTCTGTTGCAGTGATGGTAGAACAGTGGCCGTAAAGAAAATAATGAAGAAATCATTTAATCTGTCGAAATCCATACGTAAGGAGGTAAAGCAAGTGAGGTAAGAAGTGAAATCTGGGAACTGTATGTTGTTTCACTTTTTCCACGGAAGTTACAGTCTGTCCAAATATGATTGTAAATTCATATTCTCCTCTTTCAAACCTTGACACTTGACCAACATCATCTTATGCCTGTTTTACTTTTCTCTCTGCACTTTTAGACAATTACCACACAAGATACCAGTTATTCAATTGCCACACAAGAAATAGGAGAGAGATTCATAAAAGTTACTGGTGTGCTGTGATTTTTGTTGATTTTCACAGGGAACTTGACCATCTCAATCTCTGCAAATTCATTGGTGGTTGCATAGAGGTGCCAAATGTTGCCATAGTGACAGAATACTGCCCAAAAGGCAGCCTGCGTGATGTTCTCCTCAATGAAGACATCCCTTTGAACTGGGGCTTCAGGTAAAAAAGACTTTGGAAAAGCTAAAAGGTACAAACTCTGCTGCCACATATTTGTTATTTCAGACAGGATGTTAATTATAGATAAAGTCTTGGGGAAAACAGGTCTGTGATGTGGGAGAGAATGAAAAATTACAGAGAATTCAAATATTCAGCCCAGCTTGTCCTTTGGATTTCTGAGCAATCCTATATTTAGTGCTGGTCATGCTACGTGACCAGCCAGTGACTTTTCAACCCTTCTTTGGTTATACCATAAAGCTACTTTAAAACCATTTTATTCCCCATGCAACTTCAGTTTGTTACTAAATATCATGGGCTCTGTATTTAATCAAAAAGCACTACTCCTGTTTGTGAAAATACATTGGTGAAATGATTAGCACAGCTACAAACACTTTATTGTACAATATAGAAAATAAACTCAAGTTCTCTGAGAAACTTCCAGGATGACATCTCCCTTATTTTTTGAAAATAATCTGCTTGGAACATTCCTTCTACTTCTGCCTTTTGTTTGCCTTTAGCAAAGAAAAAGATTACAAGCAAGGAAACCTTCCAAACAAATTGAGAAAGTTAATAAAAAATTGTTTCTCTTTTAAACATTTGAAAGTTGACTCAAGGATACAAAGGTACTGAGACACCATAGAACAAACTGATTTTTCTTACAAAAGCCTGAACACCAATGGACCCAGAAAATTCAGGAGTTAAGAGCATTCAGCAATCCATATTAAGTATTTAAGAAATGAGCAAATGGATTTGAAAGCCATTTCAGTCGTGGGTAGCCTTTCTCTCAAATTCATTAGGCTTTGACACCTCTCTTCTGTGAGGATCTAGTTTAGTGTGGATGTTACCTCGCTGATTTTGTGCCTTTTAGGTTTTCTTTTGCTACTGACATTGCCCAAGGAATGGCCTGCCTCCACCAGCATAAAATGTATCATGGACGATTGAAATCTAACAACTGTGTGATAGATGACCGATGGGTTTGTAAAGTTGCAGGTAAAGGGAGGGTATGAAAAAAAGTTCAAGCTTGTTCACCTAACATGCTAATGAATATAGATTTCACACTCAACCCTGCTCCCAAGGACCTTCAAGTCGGCGTTTCAGGTGGAAACTCTGGCTGTAACAGCCTTCATTAAAAAAGCCTAGTGCTGAAACAAGCTTCATGTTACATTATCATGTCAAGCTCCTAATTTAACATGTGGCATCACTGCATATGTGAGATCCCATAACGATGGAGTCTACCAACATCAGCCTGAGCAGAAACTCTCTGTCTCATTCTCAGTTTTGGTGCCCAGTGAAAACCTTAATCATGGGCAATGATGTAAAGTAGTGGAATCCTGCTAACTGACTGATTGGTTTTGTGAGGAAAAGTAGGCTCATCTCAGAACTTCTCACTCATGCAGGCAAAACTAAGTTTTATTCCCCCAGATACAAAGCTACATATCTGGCCTGCTGCTGGTATAGGTATACAGCCAAGGAGAGAGAAAAATCTCTCTCACAGTCAGTGAAGAGATAGGGAGCAAAGAACATCTCTCCTACTCCCTCCCTAACCATAGTTATAGTTACCATAGACTATAACTTGAACACATCATAGAAACAGTAGCAAAATGTTTGTCGTTGTAAGGTTCTTCCTGGCTGCTTCTCCATCTCTCATAGTATCCTGCTTCCCTCAGAACTGCCTGCCTTGCTTTGAACACATTTTGAAGAAAAGCATAAAAAATGGAGATAATGGAGATAGTTGGACTGCATCAACTCCATCACACTAGTGTAGCTCTTCTTGATTAAATGGGTCTCTGTGAAATTGCTCGGGAGATGTTGACTAGTAGGACTATAGAGACTTTGAACATTCATGGTCTATATGAGTGTGATGATGTAAACCTGCTTGCAAAAAATAACCAATATGGGGTCTAATGGAAAACTCTAACAACTTCCAATCTAAAGATTGAAGCTTTAGGAATGTCCTGATTGGAGGTGATTCCAAACAAAACCAAAAGTCTATGGTCTGCCTTCCCACACACTAAGCTGACGGCTGCTTGTATTTAAGCAAGCAAAATTCAGGGTTTCCTTCCCCAGCCAATGCTGAGTCACATTCATAGGATCTCTTCTCTGTTAGGACAAAGATATTGTTTGGCCGTGCTGGGCTGCAAAGATGTTTCACACACATACTCCCTTTCTTCTGAGCCTAGTGGTATGCAAGTCAAGCCCATCATCTTGAGTAGCTATAGTCTATCTAAATACTCTAAGAACCTGCCATCATAGATGAGGATCATCATACTGTATGAGTAAAATGTTTCTACAGGAAGGACACGAGTAGAACAGAAATCTACATGCTGCATTTGTGTGATAACTCTTGCACTGGAATGAGCCTACTGTCTCTGAATGTAGACGTCTATAAAATGATCCCAGTTGGAAGGGGCCGTTTAGCTGAACTCTCCTGCTCAAGGAATGGTAACATAATCTCATTTGCTTTTGAGATTCTACATTTGTTTTACAGAGACAAGATCACCAAGCACATGCTATTTTTAGACTGAGATGCATATTTTAAAAAAGAAAAACAAATTCCATTAAATAAGTTGTGAATGTATGATTTTCAGAGAATTGTATACTGAGTGGCCTGTTTTCCTGCTTCTTCCACAATAGATTATGGTTTGCAATCATATAGAAAAGAAGATTCTTCTGAGGGGTCCAGGACATGCCAGCAGCAGCTAATACAGATTTATATAGCTCCTGAGACCCATTCCTTTTCAGACTTTGAACCCACTTCTATGACAGATGTGTACAGGTAATAAACTTTTCATGTCTCTCCCCTTTAATACTCCTGTCACAAGCCAATTATTAGAAACTCAAAAATAAGCTCAGTATAATTCTATGGTCACACCAGAAACACATTTGGTTATGTTTAAAAATGAATTGATCATGCTGTACAGAATAGTGTAAATACTGTAGAGTCTCCTTTTCCAAAGTAGAGAGCCAAATACAGTATTCATTGACATCATATAAATACAGAGTTGTTCTAAAGATTCATAAGGGATTGCTCTGGACTTGTAGATAAGAAAGAGCTAAAAGATCTGACCTTATTTAATATTCCCCTTTTGTTGTTGTTACCCCTTACAAAAGAAAAGGTTATTTTTGATGATGACAATACCCTAAATTTTAATAGCATCAATATTCCAGGATGTCCTAATATACATCTCATTAATCTTTATATAGTGCCATTACGTTATTTTACTGTACACACATACTGCCTGTATTTCACTTGCAGTGAAAAACTGAGCAAGAGAGAGTAAATGAATGTACTTGTCAATGGCTCTCTTTCCTTCAGAAAGCCTCTATAGGAGATCACTTTACAGTTGCTTGTTTAGCCAGTATCTTTACCCTTGCCAGTAATGGACATCTCCTATCCAAATACATTTCAAATAAATGGGATTACTATCAAATTTGTAGAGAAGAATAATCCAGTGGACATTGAACTTCTTTTTAATTACCAGTATTTCTTGGTTCTCCCACCAACTTTCTGTTTGAAGCAGAAAAATCACCGTATTCTTTGTGCATCATATATCATAACAATGGTATTTCCTGTCTGCTTATTTCCAGAATTTTGTTTCAAGCATGTGGAATAGAAAGTGGAGACTGATATTAGAAGCTCTTTTGTGGCTGTTTTCTCTTTCCTTGCCACTGCCGTGCAGAAGTCTGCTATTTCTGGGTGATTTTGATAGCTAGTGGAAAAAAAAATAATTAGAATTCAAAAAAATGGTTGAAATACTGACAGTGCAGAATCATTGAACACAGGAAGGCACAGGTATTAGCCCTATTTATTAACAAAATTTACCAAAGAACAGCTATTACACCATTTCTTCGAAAGGTCTAAGTTTTACTCTGGATTAGACTGAGCCACAAATAATGCTTACTGCCTTACGTGACTGGATACTTTTGTCAAAAAATTAGTTGCAGAAACAGTAAATGTTGCTCAAATCTTAAGTTTTTACACTTACAATTCACTAAAAATGATACAGTCTGAAGACAAAGTTTTATATTCAGTCACAAGATTTACTAGTGTTGTGCACATTATTCCCTTGCAAAGGAATGTTTTACATATTATTTGTACAACTTCTGGAATCTCATTAGTTGTCAGGCAATCTATCAGGTCAGATTACTCAAACAAGAATTTGAGGTCTCTATAGTGCCTCATCTATAGACAGAAATGTTCCTGTTCAAAAATTGTTTTGAAATAGTTTGATTGAATGCAGTTTGACACTGTGTTGGTATTTTGGGCTTTACCATTTCAACATGGACTTCTCTTTGAAAACACTGTGCTCCAGGTACAAAGAAATATTAGAATTGTCTTTTGCACCATAGTTCATCATTGGCCCACAAACAAAATGCATGCTGTTTCCCAGAGAATATTATTTTGCTTATGCTTGCCTGGTTTACAGTTTGCCCTCTTTCAGGCTGGATATCACTATTTGACTTTGCAGGTAAACTGGGCTCTTGAAACCCTTTCTTGCAAAGTACTGCTCTTAAAATAATGTCAGCAGCTGATTTGTTCATCTCGTAGATGACTACACATTCCAATGGACTTTGAATAGATTTAGCCGATGCCTGCTAGATCTATCTTGCTGTTAATCTCTCTGTCTGCAAAATCTAGGTCTTCTTTTGTTGCACTGCAGATAAATCCTTTCATGTTAATAAACAATAAAAAACAGTGAAAGATGAAATGAGAAACAGAGGAAGAAAAACATTCAGACAGGGAAGAAAAATGAAGAAGAAGAGATGGATCCTGTACATTAAAAACCTCGTCCTTTTAACTGACCTATTCCCTAGAATTTTGCCTTTTAATGCAGCTTGTGCTTCTTGATATGATGGGGTGCTAAACCTTCTCATACATGAGCATAGGATCACTGGCCAGGTAGCAGTGGCCCAGTCTTGAAATCCTCAGCTGTTATCAGTGTAAATGTTATTTTAATATTCCTGAAGATATGGCCCAAATAAAGAATGAATAGAGACTACAGGAGCGGGACTTTTTTGTGCTTTTAGAGGTGAATCACTGTGCTTCTGAAGTTCTTCAGGGAATGTGTTGGTCAGATGGGAAAGCTAAAATGGGAATGAGAACAGCTCCCATTTGAGGTGAAGAGGCTGTTTTCAGCCAGTTTATTCCAGACTGGCTTTTCTTGATTTGTAAGGTTTTGTGAATCTCACTGAATGCCCATATCCACTCTAGCTTTGCTGTCCACCAAACTCAGATGTTTCGTCTCTGAAGCTGATGACTGTGAGAGCAGACATCTGTTAAATGATCAATGAAGATTTATGAAAATACAGAGAAGTAACCAATAGCAGAGAAGTTGTCATCCTCCCATTTGGCATACTGAGCTTTCTGTCATAAAATGAGGAAGAGTGAAAAATCGTTCAAGAAGGAAATTTAATATGCATTCATTAAAGATTTTGTTTTTATTTTGCAGCTATGCCATCATTTTACTAGAAATTGCCACAAGAAGTGACCCTGTGCCAGTAAGTAAAAATGAACTTTGAAGTTCCCATGCTAATTTTGGCTTTGCTTCCAATGAACATGTAAATTGAACACTGAGAAATTTAATCTTCAATCTGTTCTTTAAGGCCACATTTTCATCTTTAAGTGAAAATTTAGTTCCAGTGGAACTTACAATTAGAACTTCTTTATGAACCTGCTACTCTCCCCTCTAGGAGAGTGAATGAGGAAAATAATGGGGCCAAAAAATAACTTTTTGTTAGCTCTGTGAGATCTAAGGTGGGGTGGGAGGATGCCTTAACATCTTTCTTTTGTCCAGTTGTTCCTTTTCCTTCCCTCTCAGCACAGACTTTTTCGATGGAGTCTTGCAGTGGTAAGAATATTGCAGAAGAGCAACCGAACTGTTGTCCATGGGGAAAGTGTCATCTGTGCATGCATCTCATCATCTCATGATCAATTCTAAATAGCCAGCACAAAAAAATGCACCTTGAATGTGTAACCATGATCTATCTGAAATAATTGTAATAATAAAAACTTGAAACGAGCATTGTTCCGCTTCTAACAGTTTGTGATAATGGACTGAAGCAGGCCTTGTGGTTTCCCAAAAGTCACCAAGTATCTTTCGATGTATTCATTCAGTTCAGTTCTTGTTTATCTGGTATAAATACTAAAATTAAAGCCTTGAAACTTAGAGGGCTTTCAGTCAGAGCCACCTAGACTACATTGAGCTGTATCTTTTTATTTATTTATTTATTTATTTATCCGTACTCTGATATGGAATTGCTGATCTGGATACCTCCTAAAAGAAAGGGAAAAATGAAAGCTCCTGTACTAGAAGTAATAGGGAATACACCATGATCATCAAGTAATGATGATCATAGTAATGTACTTTCAACTGTATGAAAAACTTACTGCATGTTTTTTCTAGGATTGCTTGATCTGTTGCGTTCTTTTAATATGATGAGTTTCTTTCCAGATCTGTCTCTGTTCTTCTTTTCTTCCTTTAATATTTTTAATCCCCTTTTTTTCTAGAAAGATGATGTAACTCCAGCTGAATATTCTTGGTGTCCACCTTTGGCAGAATTAATTTCAGGAAAGGCTGAGAATTCTTGCCCATGTCCCACAGATTACATAGAGGTGAGTAAGCTACAATGTTGCAAATAAAAATCTTTACTGAAAAGAATTTAAGGCTGCAAGCATGTGAAAAAAGTTTCAGAGCACTATTCCCAACACCCCAGAAACCAAGAAACATCTCAGACAAAGAACAGTGAAATAGCTTTAATATCCTTAATAAAAAATTAAAAAAAAAAAGTCATTTTGACAAATGGAAAGTTTCAGGTTTTCTCCCAAGTTGTTAGTGCAATAGATAAGTTTTGAATCAGTCATTGATTTTTGTGTATTTACATTTGATTATGAAGTGTTGAGTTACATGCATATTTAATATTAGTAATATATATTTAACTTACAGACAGCAGGCTTTCAAGTGTTGATCTTCATGCCTCATGCAAATTATGAGTTTTATTTGATTCTTAGTCATGCTGAAGGTCTATGTCTTCAGTAGCTCAAACTCAATAATGAAGCAAACTGCTCATCCCTCAATGTTCAATTACTTTGGAAGAAGGTTGTGATGTTTTTGTTTCAATTTAAGATTATTTTATAACAACTGACCATTGCTCATTTTGTCACTAACTAAACATAACAAACTTCCCTTCAGCAGCACTGGATTTCAGTGGGAGGTTGATCTTCATGAATTTTGTGTACAGACAAGGTCTGTGAAAATAGTAACTTGAACAGTGTAACACTGTCTTAAGGCACAGGATAAGAGTCTCAGCAGTGTTTGGCAGAAGGAACATGAGCATCTGTTTCATCTAATCCATGACTCTTGCCGGTAGCACTTGCATGAACTAGCACTTTGCATTCAACATAGATCCATATAACTCTAGACACCTCAGTATAGGCATATCATTTTTCCTCAACTGTAGATAGGGCTTTGCATGCACGGTTAGTACCAAGAACAGTATTAATGAAACACCATCCGTACCTGCAAAGACAAGGGCCTGATTGCTTTTATTACCCTCTTTCCCTGCTGCAGTTAATCAGGAGGTGCAGAAAAAACAACCCATCCCAAAGGCCTACATTTGAACAGGTCAAAAAGATGTTGTACAAGATGAACCCTAATAAAGTTAGCCCTGTTGACATGATGATGACTCTGGTAAGTTTAGATTTTTAGTCCAGTTCAAGTCAGACTGCCCAACTGCAATGGCTTACATCTCTATTGCTCAGGTTTGTTTTTTGATATCATACCCACTGTTTGTTGAGGAAACTAACAGTCTCCTTTACTTCTAATACAGAAGGTGCACCTCAAAGGAAGCTGCAGTTTTGCTTGAGTCCCAGCTTGCCTTCTTATCTCATTTCTGACAGATGTTCATAACTTTCTTAATGTGTTTTGGGCTGAGTACTTTAGGTTTTTTTTCAATCTAATGGTGTTGGGCTTTTTGGGCACTTGCAGGAAATTATATTCCTCCTGCCTAGTGGCCAGGCTGTGGTTTTATGGTGCTGAGGGCATGGAACACATGCGATATTTACTGATGCATTTTGAGCATTACATCTTAAGCCCATTAACAGAGAGAAGAGGCTCCTACCTCTTATAGTACATTGTCTCTCACTGAAAAAGGATGCAAAAATCATGGCCTGGAATGGAATTTTGTGGAGTAACATTGTGATTTTTTTAAAAAAGACTGAGTTTTATAAACCTCTTTGGTGCTGGCAAAGCATTTTAACACACATTTTTACAGCTTGGGATATGCACTGGAATTAACTCATAATGATTACACAGACTTGAAAACTCTGAGCCTGACTTCTGCCAGTGTGAGCAACAATCTCAAATCCAGGACCATGAATTCAACCAAGGAAAAAACTTGTCTTTGGATTTTTGAAAAAAAACTTAGCTAGCTCAAACTTGAACCTTTGCTCATCTGAATATTTTCAAAACAGAATCATTTAAAAGTTTAAAACCTGTCTTTCTCAATAAATGTTTGCACAATTTTTCATGTTATTTAGATGGAGAAATACAGCAAACATCTGGAGATACTAGTTTCTGAGAGAACCCAGGATTTAATGTACGAAAAACAAAAGACTGATCGTCTGTTGCATAGTAAGTTATATAGCAAAAATGCAAGATATTGTCCTGAACAACAACTTAAATTTAGCTGTCTAAAAACAAGCAGAGAAACCTTTTCATTGGTGATTATTTAATAGACAACCTTTAGCAGACCTTTTATTAGCATATTTGCTCCTTGCAAAGTTGAAAACACTTCTAGATACCTTTTTTATTTCCTCTCTAAAAATCAGTGCCCTAATCTCAGAGAGCTATGACTCCGGAACCCACAATACTCTGACTTATTTGGATCTCGCTTGATAGTCCTTCTGTACAGCTATAAATGCTGAGGAATTGATTTTGAACAGAGGTATTTCCTGAAGGCAATGTTTTCTTTTAGAATTCCAGAAAAAAAGAGATGAAGGTGCAGATAGAACTCACAAGAGAGAAAAAGGAAAAGACTGAGAAAATGCAAGATGAGAGAAATAAAGAAGATTAAGAAATACAAAGAAGAGATAGTAAACAAAGCGACACAGGAAGAAAACACTAGGCAATCGACAAAGGGGACAGTAATGTCTCAAGTTACACTATTTGACTTTAACCTTACTCTGACTTGGAATGTGTAGGAACTGGTTTATTTTAACTCGAGAGTATGAGTCATCCGAAAAATCTGGACTTGTTATCCGTGACATTTACTCTGAATTCTCACGTTACTGCAGAGCAGATTTTCATGCTAAAGTGTATTTTCACCTTCAAAATATTTTACATTTGTGAATACTGCTTTTATGCCTTTAAACAAACACATTTTGATTATTGTAGGGTTTTTTTCCTATGCAAAATAGTAATAATGCTCTACTTTCTACAACAGGTATGTTGCCAAAGCAAGTAGCAGATGATCTCAGGCAGGGAAAACATGCACAAGCTCAAAGTTATTTGAGCTCCACCATCTTTTTCAGGTAAATTAAACTGAGAGCTGGGAATAGAACTGACTTATTGAAGAAATTTTTAGGGTCCTTGCTAAGGTGACTCTCCTACCTGAGTATAGAATTTCTATCTAAACTTCAGTTGCCAGCATCAGGTAGAAACATTCAACTCTGCAAAATTTTTAATGTTTTAGAAAATTCTTATATTCTCTAGTGCTTAGCTTAATTAAATGAACAATGAGACTATTGAGGAGCTCTACCTCACAGCAAGACATCACTTTATGCGTGTGTTATAGATAAACACATGTATGTTTCGTAAGATAGAACTAAATAAAGGTCCCAGGGTCCCCCTCTCCATAGGAAACATGTCCATCCTTACAGTTCACATGCCTTTGAATTTGGATGTGACAATGTGTACATGAAAAAGCTTATAAACTACAACCTTTTATTCCTCCTAAACAGGTAGACATAAAGCTCCTTTTTCATTTGTACATAGTGCAAAGTTGAAGACTACCTAGCCTGTAACAGGGTAAAGGATAGCTGTAAAAAACTGTTTACTTGTTTGGTAAGCCTAGTTCTGTTGGTCCTTTTGAATGGAAGGAGTCTAAGTAAATGTTTAAAAAGAAAACTATTCTGCAAGATCTTCAGCCAAAGAAATACTGCAAAAGTTAAGGCTGGGCTAAGCAGCTCTATTGAGAAATTATTATTGTATGCCCAGAATTAGTCTGCCATGCTTAGTGAACAAAGCTAAGATTGTGCATGAACAAGTTCTTTTTGTTGTTTCTTAACAGTGACATTGTTGGCTTCACTGAGCTGTCCAGCAGCAGCACACCTTACCAAGTGGTAGATCTCCTGAACAAGCTTTATACCACTTTTGATGAAATCATAGATAACTATGATGTCTATAAGGTGGAGACAATAGGAGATGCCTGTAAGTTTTTTGAGCTGCAGACAATCAGGTATTATATACAGGTATTTCATCAAGACAGAGATTGCTGGCAACAAGAGCATATGAAAGAAATCTGGAAAGGGAATGACCACTGGGAAGACCAAACAACACAATTAGGAGAATTAGGGATAAGTCCTAACAAAGCCCTAGGAAACTTTTGGTACTGTTTCCTGAATACCCTTCACCGTCTCTACCATTGGTGAATGTTGTGGATGGGACAAATGGGTCGAGGGAACAGCCTTTGCTGTTTTATTTGGTTCCTGTGACTTGCAAGATCTGACTTTAAACCTTGTCAGTTCTTGTCTAATCTCAACTGGCAACTTATACTTCACAGAGATACAACTGAAAAATTTATCTTCTGCTTGAGATCGTAGATGTCATCCTACATCCTATAGTATCTCTGTATTTTTTGAGAAGACTGTAACAGCTGTATTTCCTCTCATGTTCTGCAGGGGCTTGGCCCTATTCTTTCGGGTTTTTAAGAAAATATCACGTTATTTGCCATCTGGGAAATTTCCTGGGAATTGACCCATATTAAAACTGAGTCCCATCCAAAACCTAGCCAAATCCAGCAGGATCTTTGGATGAGACAGTCTGGAAATCCTTTAGATGTTACAGAAGTGAAAAAAACACCCCTTCTTCTATGGAGTGATTGAACTCATACTATAGCATAGGATTCCTGAACTGCACCTTAGGGTTCCCAAAGAGACCCGGCTCTTCTCTTTCACATAATGGCCAGGGCCAGTAGGCATATGAAAGGCTGAGTGGGATTGATTGTTTTTCTTTGTAATATATGGCCAAAGACAAAAAAGTCTGGAAAAGCTGCCTGATCGCTGTGTGTTCTGGAGCGAAGCAGAGGACACAGCCTTTTGGAAAAGCAAGACGATTTTAATCTAACATTTTTCAGAGCAAGGCTAATTATACATATTAACTATTACTCTACACTTTGTTTCTGGTTTTCTCTGCTTAACAGAGAGCATATGAAGGAATAAGGCTTAACAGAAAACATAGGCAGCATTCTATAGCAAAATTATGACTAATGCCAATGGCTAACACAGTTGCATCGTTGTGTTAAGATATGGTAGTGTCGGGGGTACCCAGAGAGAAAGGAATCCTTCAAGCTGGTGAGATCGCAAGCATGGCCTTAGACCTGGTGGCTGTCTGCAAGACTTTTAAGATCCCACAAAAGCCTAACACCCTCCTAAAGATAAGAGCAGGAATTCATTCAGGTATGTTGAGAGAGCTGCTGAAGAATCCATCTCTGGTCTAACAAATGTTTCTGTAGTGGGATTTCCTCCCCATTAAAAGTGAAGTGAATTTCGTGCCATGGAACGGAGTAATTCACAGGGGTCAGCCCAACAGCACACAATATTAGAAACTTGAAATATTGGAAATCCAATATAGAACAATATTGGAAACATTACATGACCCCATCTTCCCCTTTGAGATGTCATGAGAAGGAAGCCATTGCAGAGAGGTACTTCTTAGGATGAAAATAGATCCAAACAGTCTGCTGATACAGGTGTTTTGGCAAACCGGGTATAATCAATCATCTCTATGAGGCACAAATCCCATTTAACTTCAGAGGATGTGAAGGAAAGCCTTTGCTGATGTCTGTGGGAAAGGCCATTCCGCGTCTGCTACCAGTCCTTCTCAGCTGTTCTGTACTCAAAGCAGTGAGCTGCTCCCTGAGTAATTCAGCCCTTTCTCTCAGACCGCCAGCTCCCTGATCCGCGCTGATGTCTAATTGCAAGCCCTCCCTACTAGACAGCCAGATTTGGACATGTGCTGTGCAGTACAGCATCTGCCAGTTGAGTACCAAGAGATCCAAGCTCCAACATTTTAAATTACCTGAGGCTGACATAAAGGAATTAAAACTAATATTTGACAGACCTGTTCAGTGGCTGCCTTCAGCAGGAGCAGGATATTTCCTGTATCTCTTTTTTTACATGACTAATGAGTGTTGTGTAAACAGTTCCTCTTGGGGGCATTCTTATCTCCCCATCCCTCACAATATTTTTTGTGCTGCTTATGCATTGTATTTTGTCAATAAATGAGAAAAAAATGTAGAAAGCAGCTGGGAGGCTATATGGATGACTACGTGAACAAGAAACACAGAATATCTTGGTTATCTTTCCTTTACCAGGTGCAGTTGTAGCAGGAGTTGTGGGGACCAAAATGCCACGATACTGTTTATTTGGAGATACTGTGAACACAGCTTCCAGGATGGAATCCACCAGTGAAGGTAACAAGGACCAAACTGTAGGTGCAGTTTTGACCATCCCTTAAAGAGTTTTGGAAAAATAGTATTCAGAGTTTTGAGTCCTGTCCTGTTTAAACGACTTTAAGTCCTTACCCTTGGAGGGGGTCGATTCCTGGGTCCAATTTGCCTGCTCGTTATCTACCACATGCACATATATTAACTTACTGTTCTCCTATTCTGTGAAGTAATAGGATCCTTTACAACATTTGTAACAGCATCCCCTCATTCCCTAGTCCTCAGAGAGGGGGTTTCATGGCTTTGAAGTTCTCTGCAGAAAAAAGGTCAGGCAACAAGCAGATTTTGGAAAAGAGAAAATGAGAGCTAAGTGTGCACATTCTGTGTGCCTCTTCATTCATGGCACCTAATCGAATTTAGGAGAACCCAGGAAATGGATTCGATAGTTCCTCCATGGGAGCTGTGTCTATCTCCAGCAGGTATAAAAAAGTTAATCTGTCAGTCTGGGAACGAGATTTAACAGGAATCTCTGTAGAGCAAATCCTCACTTTTACTGGAGATATCCTCACTTTTACTTCTCTCCAGGGAACAACAGAGCCCCATGTTATTTAGCAAGATTTATTTTTAATTAGTATGAGCATATGAAGCTCAACTTCCAAAATATTTTGTCTGAGCTACGAGAACTGAAAAGAAAGTGGATGAGGGAGTGAGTCAAAGCCAAACTTCATTAATTAATTGTTTTTGTTCATCACAGTCACAAAATAAATCTGACTAGAGTTATGGTTTAAATTGCAATGATTTTCAAATGAATTTAAGTTTGGCAAAATCCAAGTGATTTTTAGTTGTAATTTCATGATAAAAAGTGATCTTGAACATGTCACTGTGGATGTCACTTGTCACATTCCCCTAAAAACAAGGCAGGAGGGCAACAGAATGGTCCTATATGATGGCTTTTGAAGGCACATCAAGCAGGTTCCACTCCTTCTCACCTTAATGCAGATTTTTCCAAAACAAATGATAGCTTGTGTAGAACATGTACAGCTTTGTTTCCTACTCTCTGTCTCCCAGATAACTTCTTCCCTCTTCCTCCTCTCCCTTTCAGGGTACTTCTGTGATCTCATTTGAAATGTTCAAAATCTGCTTCCATTATCCTTCACATTTCATCTTTTGTTCTGTGTCTCTGCCTCTCTCACAGAGCTTATCATCACTTTAAACTCAAATACAAAGACAGAGCTTCTTATCTTCTAAGCCAAGTCTTTTATTTTCTCCCTCTCTCTTTGACCCTATAATCTGAGGATCCCAAACACTGTTAACATGCTTTCAGCCTTGGAAGATCACTGTGGAATAAGAAATTAATAACATTAATAATAATATAAACTAAAATTTCTTTCAACTGGGATGCAAATAGAAGTCATTTGTTCTAAAGTAGGAAGAAGAGTTAAAACAGCAAATATCTACCAGAAATAATGTTTCAAAGATATGTATTTGGATATGATGAAACATCTATTTAAAATATATTCAATAGAAGCATCACAGCTAGTTCTACTACTATCCTGGATCTTTTTCAAACAGGCAAATATAGTGATTTACTTATTGTCACAAAAAAAAATAATGCCAAAATGGGAAATTTCCAAATTTTGGCAAAATTTGGAAATTTTGTAGGGCTATCCAGGACTCCTGCTATCTGTCTTCCTCCTCCTCTTTCTTCCTTCTTTCATTTGCAAAGAATAAGGCTGCAGGATTTACATAAAAATTCATATGCAGCTAATGGAAAATCACATTGCTAGAAAAAATAGAGGAATTACGATAATATTGTCCCTTCTCCCTTTTTAATTTATAGATTTGGAAGCAGTGCAAGGATGGGAGATTCTTTTGTTTGCTCTTTGCCGAAAAGAGTATGTGTGAAGAAAGCACTGTCTCTCTACTGATCAGGAGAAGAACTATATATGGATTTATTCACTGCTAAGTGAAAGGGGTGCCTGTCACAGACTCCAGCCAGGCAGTTCTAAAGAGCTGAAAAATAATATCAGATGCAGCAAGTGAACATTATTATTTGTTGACAGCTTTGTTTTTGTCCTGAGATGCCCTCGCAAAGAGGTCCAGGATATTGGAGCTTCTGTGTGTGATCACTTCAGATAATAGAGGAATACAGACACGGACAAGAAAAAAAGCAAGATGGAATTCAGTAGTGAGTCCTGAAGTCTTTAGAGTGGAGAAGTAGCAGGGTCTGTTTGAAATGGTTAAATAGGTAAAATCATATGAAAATTGTCTCTCTTTCCAGCTCTTAAAATACAATGCAGTTCAAGTACACACCAGCTGTTGGAGCAGATCGGAGAGTATGTGTTAGTATGCCGTGGGAATTTACAAGTCAAGGTGTGTATGCAACATTTATACTCAGCTTTTCAGAGAGGAGAGTGTGAAAGTACTCTGGAGTGCCCAAATTTTAACCCATTCAGTCCTCCATCTCTCAAAGGCCTTGAATTAGATTAGTTCCCGCTCCTGAAGAGAGGAGGCTCAAGTTTTAAATCAGGACCTGTTCCATGGGCTTGCTCAAAGACAGCCCCAATAATTCAGAGAATGAAGCACTCCAACTTCTAGGAGTACTAGAAGTACTCCTTGGCAAGTCAGCTTGACATAACTGCTTGAAATTAAAAAAAAATCATTAATAAACATCATAAATAATAATAGTTCTATAAGAGAACTGACATACTCTTGGACCCAGCACTACATGGGACTTTGAAGAATTGAGTTTTAATCCACAGCGCTGCTACTAGCACACTGATTTTTAAGGCAAAGTTTTGTGCTTCATTTTCCCTATCTGTAAAATGTCTAATAGGTGCATTAGCCTCCTCCTGTGGCACACCTTGAGATGTAATAAGATTATTGCTCAGAAGTTTGGTAGCACTATAACCTCATGACTCATTTTTTTCCCTAGGGAAAAGGAGACATGGTAACATACTGGCTAGAAGGGAAGAAAACCTCTGCCACCCAGAATGCAGTCCCCAGCACTTCCGTGACTCATCTAGACCCTGGCAGAGCTTCGTTTAGTCTGATACCGGGTGTCCTTCCCAGGGATCCTCTATAAAGTGCTGTTTAGGAGCCACGTAGTGACTTCAGTGTCCACCCCGCTTCCAGTTTGCTAGCTCACCTTGTGGATTTGCACCATCATGACACATTTTCAAAGAGTAAGAAAACAGATAGTGTTTGGCCTTGTGGATGTATTAGCTCAGAATGTTTTCTCTGGATCATTGGTATCTATCTCCCACCAGTGGCAGAAAATATATAAAAAAGCAAAATTCATCTCGGGGCAAAATACATCTCGGGGCCAGCATCACAAGGTATGAGGGCAGAGTTAGCTGCTGATTTGCTTTCCTGGAAAACCCTCTGCAAGCAGCATCTATCAGCTCCAAAACACCTGGCTGGGCATTTCAGCCTGCAAGCTGCTCTCACTAGAAAGAAAGGGACAGTGAAGTGTTGCTACTTACTGGGGAGACAAGCACTGTGGGTGTGGGATTTTGATAGTTTCAAAGGAAAAAAAAAACTAAATGTGTATTGTGTTGTAAAAAAACATTGTGTTATAAAATAAGTCCTGGTGAAAGAGAAGGAGGCAGTACAACCATAGTGGACAGAAGTCCAAAATAAGAATTTGCACTCTCACTTCATTTTGTCTCCACCATCTGGAACATATAATCATTGCAGCTATGTGCCACCACTAGGAAGAAAGCCTGGGGTAGACTCATAGATACAACACTCAATGGTATTTGCCCTCTTAGCGCAGAGATCTGAAAACTGTGACAGAAAAATGAGAAACATCGTATGTTGTTGTTAAACAGAGTAGAGAGCATTATAACCGCTCTTGTGGCTGTACAGCAGTCTTTGGCTGCTCTAGGTCCTTTCTGCAATACTACTTTTGACATTAGCTTATATTATGGACTTGCCTAGAGAAGTGGCTGTGGTGTAGTATTGTTGGATAGCTGTCTGACTATGAAATTAGGGAGCCCTCTCAGTCACTCTGTAATTTAAGGCATGGTTTTTTAAGAAGTCATTCCTAAGCAAATACTTCCTGTGAAAAGAGACCCATCACTGCAAATGGAGCAATCTGTTGATGAGTGGTTCAGTAGCGTTGCTGGCGTTGACTTTCCTTAAAGACAAACCTTATGTATGGTGGACCCTGTTTGCACTTTTTAGGATTTTATTTATGGCAACAAATCACTCTTCAGGGCTAATCTACTTCTGAAGGTTTTAGCTAGTCCTGTTAAACTGATTAGCAAACAATCTAACAGAACCAGATATACAAAATGGGGAAAGAAAGGCACAGCAGGTCCATCGTAACATGATCTGGACTGTATAATGGAAAAGGAGGTGAAAAAGAAGGTCTATATATAACATACTTCCATTTACTGCTCCTTACTCTGTTCCTTTACTTTTCAGAGTCTGACTGATCTGAGGCAAAGTATAACAATATGCATGTAGATGCAATTTTTCTAGTGCAAGTTTGTTCAGCTTAAACAAGCAGTTAACTAGTTGTTCATGTTCCCATATAGTCAGCACGTTTTTAATGCTGAATATACACTATGTGATTGTAATAAGAGATTCACACTGCAGTATAGCTTCTGTGGGAAGTAAACACAGCAATAAAGTTAGATTTTTTGGAGATGTTTAACAGAGAGAGAACTTAAATCCTTCTTAATTACAGAAGTCTTAATCACAGAAAAAAATGGGTGGAAAAAAGAAAAGAAAAGAGAGAGAGAGAGACAGAGAGAAAAAAAACATTCTGGGTAAAACTCTGTCTCAAAACAGCCATTTGAATGAGACCAGAATTACAGCCTGGCACATATACCTGATCTTATCACTTTAGATCACAACATAGAATCCATCTGAATTTTAAGAAGTTAAATTTAAAATTTATTTCACATTTTCTCTAAGCTTTAAAGATTCTGTTCTATACCTTTCAGTGTCATATTAGTGCATGATATAGTACAGCTACCTTTCTGTAATCTTAGCAAGACAAAAATTTTGTTGTTCAGAGCCCAGTGGTAACCTTTACCACAACTATTTCCTTTATACAAATGTTATCTAGATGTTTTGAAACTCTCTTCTGTATTACAGGGCTGCATGGTGTATAGTTTGCCCTTTTTTGGTGATTTAGCATTTGTTTTACCTTTTTTTTTTAGAAAAGGTCATATCATAGGGTCTTTTATCAAACATGAATGTAATAGTATATGATCTGTTATATATTCTGCTGTGGCATTACTGCAATTTTAATGCATCTACTTTATTTTAGGGCTTCTTTTTTGAATTAAAAGCTTTAAAGTGAATGTCTTTGAGTATAAAGTCTTCTAAACATATATGGGTAATGATGAGCATTAGCAAGCTTGTCCAGTTGACAGCTCTCACTCTTTGGGAAGTACATAAATACTCAAACACAATATTAAATAAAATAGGGTAATCAATAGAGATTGTACTACACATTTAATCTACCAAAGATTAATCTAGTTGCAGTATAAATTCTGCAGAATGTGCCTTGCTTTTGCTTCCTAGAGATGACATAACTACAGGGTTCGTTTTTTTTCTGTATTGTTGTGGCCACATATACATGTGTACACGTAAGCACCTATACGTGTGTATTAAACATGTCCAGCTACAAATATACCCATATAGAGAGAGATTAGTGCAAATGAATATAAAGTCACAAAACTGCTGACAATTACAAATCCTTCAGGTCTGGGCTGTGCAAACATCTTCTAAGTTCCTGATCCCGTTGATAGCATACAGAGTGATACTGCACGTCACATTAAGTTACAAGAAAGGTGTCTTTATATCATCTGCAAACCAAAATGCTGGCCCATGTAGCCACCTCCAAATCTATATCCTTGTGTGGAGTTATATTTGTGACTAATGTTACTGCAAATTCATAGAATCACAGAATCACAGAATGGGTAAGGTTGGAAGGGACCTCTGGAGATCATCTAGTCCAACCCCACTGCTCAGCCAGGTCACCTACACCATGGCAGACAGGGTTGCATCCAGGCGGGCCCTGAAGATCTCCACAGAAGGAGACTCCACAACCTCTCTGGGCAACCTGTGCCAGTGCTCCGTCACTCTCACAGGGAAGAAATTCTCCCTCACGCTCAGGCAGAACTTCCTGTGCTTCAGTTTCTGCCCATTGCCTCTTGTCTTGTCACATGGGACAACGGAAAAGAGTTTGTCCCCATCCCCTTGGCACCCTCCCTTCAGGTACTCCTACACATTGATAAGATCCCCCCTCAGGCTTCTCTTCCCCAGGACAAAAAGGCCCAGCTCTTGCAGCCGTTCCTCATAGGGCAGATGCTCCAGCCCTCTGATCATCCTCGTAGCTGCACTCTCTCCAGTAGCTCCATGTCTCTCTTGTGCTGGGGAGCCCACAGCTGGATGCAGTACTTGAGATGAGGCCTCCCCAGGGCTGAGTAGAGGGGCAGGATCACCTCCCTTGACCTACTGGCAACACTTCCTAATGCACCCCAGGAGACCACTGGCTTTCTCGGCCACAAGGGCACATTGCTGGCTCATGGTCAGCTTGTCATCCAGAAGCACTCCCAGGTCCTTCTCTGCAGAGCTGCTCTCCAGAAGGTCAGCCCCCACCTTGTACTGGTGCCTACGGTTATTTTTTCCTAGGTGCAGGACCCTGCACTTGCCCTTGTTGAACCTCAGGAGGTTCCTCTCCACCCAACTCTCCAGCCTGTCCAGCTCTCTCTGTATGGCAGCACAGCCCTCAGGTGTGTCAGCCACTCCTCCCAGCTTGGGTTCATCAGCAGACTTGCTGAGGAGGCACTCTGTCCCCTCATCCAGGTCATTGATGAAGAAGCTGAACAGGATGGGACCCAGTACTGAGCCCTGGGATACACCACTAGCCACAGGCCTCTATCCTACTCAGATCTATCCTATATTCAGATATTATCCTACTAGTAGAACAGTAGACTATCTAGGAAATGTAGCAAGAAAGTTTATTACAGCTGCCCCTCAAGCTGCTGGCTGAAGTCCACCTCACCTTGGCAATGCAGAAAGCTGACCAGTGACTGTCATTTGGTCATGCTGAAGTCTGATAACCAGAGCAGAGCTCATCTGTGCAGCACTTTAAATCCACATAGATTCACAACCCGGAGGTGGACTTAGTGAGCTAGTCTAGCAAGTCTTCTTTTCTAAAAGTGGATATAATATATTATTATATCTGCTGTGTGTTACTCCTTTCTTAGTAATTATACACCTACTAGAAAATGAGAAAACAATTATAATGAAAGACCCAATGAACTGAAGGTCTTTATGGCTGCCTTCAGTTCTTCAGTTGCCTTCAATTCCTCAGTCAGCACCCTTTCAGTGACTACTGTCATGAAAAACAATGCAATGCATACTAATATTTTATTCATGAAATGGTAATTTTATAGAGAGATTGTGTGTTGTGATTATTGTAGCTCCATCTACATACAGATGAGGATGCAGGAAGGTACATTGAATAAATTGCATAACAAAGCAACAACCGAGTTATTAAAGTCTTGAATATAATTGATAAACTTTCACTATATTGTTAGAGCCTGAATGTTAAAGAGCAGTTTGAATAACCACAACATTTTACAAATCCCAACAAGTGAAAAAATAGGTTAATGTTTATTCCAGGTATAAAACTTTCTGGATTTTATTTCTACCTGAGCAGTGGGAAAAGACTTTCAGTTTTGCCACTGAAAAGTTATCCCTAGACTGCATTAGCTTGTTACAGATATGTGCATAGGGTCTCTAGTTAACGTGTTTTTTGTGTAGACAGAAAAATTGCCTGCTTTTCCCCATAACAGTGAAGTCAAACCAGAAAAGGGAATTTGTTTGAAGAAAATTGAAATTAAATCTGATGTTCTTTCCCTACAGTACATATTATGAATGTGCAGTCATAGGATGCGTGGTTTCTTGAAGAGTCATATTTGAAGAGATTGATAGGAAAATGCCTAGGATGTAGAGCATCCACCTCACTCTGACCCCTAGTAGCTATTAATATATATCCCTTGCCTCTGAACTGACCTCCTTAGTTGGAGTCTTTGGTTTTTTTAAATGTGTCTTTCTAGGCCTGTCCTTTCATAATTGCTAATGGTCATTACTGCAATTCATAGTAAAATATAATGATGTGTTATTCGAGGTTTTAATGAGATATGAAAACAGATTGGCATTCCTGGATCTTTTTATTGGCTGGGTTGATTTGGTTTGGGTTGGGTTGTTGTTGTTGTTTTTTAAATGAGATTTTTTACCTTTGTGTTCTGTGATTATAACAATTTAAAATAAAAATAACATATCAAATGTTGGAATAGGGTCAGATATTGAGAGAAAACTTAGCCCTCATATCCTCTGAATATTATGCATATGCAGTGCATAGATCAGCAAGCAACCTGCTACACATCGAATTCTTTCTGTAACTCTTGCATTCTGCCTCCAGACGGAAAGAAACTGTGTCCCTACTGGGAGACCCTGCTCACTGTAAGCTACCAGAAGGAAACTACATACTACTGAGGAATACACTGAATATACTGCCTTTGTGACCAGACTACCGCACAATTCATCTAACAGAGAAATGAAATACTGTCTCCAAAGCCTTTCCGGGCTCCTTTCCTTTCTCAAATGGTTATAATACCCCCTTTTCTCTTTTCAGCTCATTAGGATGAGGTACAGAAACTAAGGGTTTGGGAAACTGATGAACACAAAGTAGTCTGGAAAATCTGAGTTTGCCATCAGTTAACGAAGACAGGATTTCACTGTGGTTATAATGGCATGGTTTGGGGACATTTAGATTCTCCGAATCCTGTTGGAGGACTGTGCTCTAGAAGACACAGCAGAGTTCTTCTGGTAAAGATACCTAAGGAAGAACCTTCCTAAAGGAAACAAAGAACTTTAGAGCTTCAAGATTGCAACTGTAGAAAGTAGAAAATTTGGGTTTGAATCCGTGCTTTCCAAAAATATTGAGGTGCCTGTTTCTGCTAGGTAGAGGTGTTAAGAGGTTATTGGAGCAGATCTCAAATGGTTATGTTGTACATTTTGTGACCTGTTCATTTGTACATTTTGTGACCTGTTCTTGAAAGTAGATGTCTAGTGTATATTCTTCTATGCGTGATGTAGTGTTTTTAAGTCAAAAAGTTAAGCATAAATGTCTCCGAATGCATCTGACAATACTTCTAAATAGAAAGTAATGTATGATTTAAAAAACACAATGTTTGTCCCTCCTTAACTTGTAAAGAGAATATGGGGTCTGACACTCCTCCTTTGAGATGAATAAAACCGGTAAACTAAGGGTAGTCTTTACTGATAACTGTTCTGTCTCCAAGCACCATGAGCGAAACCTCGATTTGGTCTGCGTATTGTCTCTAAATGCAAGAGATAGAAAGGCATGCAGTACCAGCAAGCAACGAACAACTGCAGTCGTCCCAGCTGAGGGTCCATGCTCAGAGGGCAGATTAAAGCTGGGCTCAGTGCCAGCTGCCTAGCAGCTAATGCCCATGTCGTGTTAAGAATGTGTCAGGAAAATAACTCTTCTTATTGGGAGAAACTCCTATGTGTTTTAATACTATTGATATTAGAAACTCACACAGAAATTTTTCAGGACTAGGAAAGTCTTTCCTGTTAGAACTGCGTTTTCTAGCAATATGGCATTACTGGCAATATGTTGAGTTTTAAGTTTCTGAATGCAGATTGTCCTCTGTACATAAATAGATCAGTCCCTATATGCTCTTGAAAACCAGTCTGGAAGTGACTTTGAGTCCTGATAATAACCCATCTCTAGCCCATCTGTACAGCACAGCAATGCAAAGAAAATAGTAATTACACAACAATACAAAATCTAAGGCTTTTGATGCACTGTTTAGTTGGATGTTTTAACGTAGCAGCTGAAATTGGATCGATGATGCATGATCAAATTACATAATCCTGATAAAGTGTAGGTCCTTGCTCTGTGAGCAGTCTTGTAAGTATTAGCAGAATTGCTGTACGTGAGGTCATAATCAGTGGTAGATAATCACAGTATGACACAAAATCACAAAATAGTCACTGGGACATGGACAGGGAGAGGTGGATGAGATGGGATGGGGAGGAAAATCTGTATGTGAAAAAGCATCATATATCTGCAGAACTCAGATTAAAAATACAAAACTGGTCTGCATGGACACAACCCAAGCACACACCTCCCTCTCATTTAGTTCTAGCCAAAAAGGACCAGCTAAGGTTTAGCACTTCAGGAGTACAAACCGCACACTCTGGTTTTGGTTTCTTATCTGCTTTCTGAACAATGCAATCACCCCTCAGCAGAGGTGAGAAAACTAATGATGGATTAGGTCTGATTAAAGTTCCCAATTTCATATTAAAGGTTTTTTAATGACCAGTCTGTATGACTATAGAAATTCTGTTTATGACAATAAATATTTAAGCAAAACAACACAATATTCCCCTGAATATATTTGACATATGTAACTTCTAAATTGTTTCTAAAAAAGAAACTCCACTGTAGCACTATGACAAATGCTACTCTAAAAGTAAGTTTAACTTAGAAATCTTTAAATGCTGTTATTATACTGCCTTTCTTCACATACTAGAACATGCCCTGCCACCCATCCTGTGTGACCAAGCAATGTGTGTGTCTATTGACTTCAACGGGACCAGACTTTAGTTCCTCAGGCAGAGCTCTAATACAAGGAGGACAGTGAGGAGAGAAGTGGAATTTTAACCTAGAGATGTTACAAAGGCAGCAAGAGCAGAAAGACACTCTCATCTCTAGTTCATGGAATCAGACCTAAAGCTGTGGTACTCTGAAGTCAAATTCAGATCCAGGACAAGCAGAAGCTGCCATATGAAAAGCAGCATAATTATTCATGTTTGTTACAAGATCAGCACTGGTCCTACAAGTTCTAGTGACAGTAAGAAGAGACCATATGAGCTGAACGAAAATACAGCTTCAGTTATTCTCTAGTCTGGACCTGGGTATCTGCATAAAAAGCTTGAGGCACTGCTGCTGTCATGGTGCCTTTGACTAAGTAAGCAGTGGATTTTCACTGGAAAATCTACAGCGTATATAAAAAGCTTATTCTGTTAAAAAAGAAGGTTCATTTTAAATGGCCAAATTTACCCATTTCCATGTCATTCTGTGCTGAACTATGGAAAAAGAAAGGAAAATTCACAGAGAAAGATTTCAGAGACAATACAACTATATCTCTTTACTTTCAGAATCCCACATGTTAAGTAGGAAAACTTAGTGGACATGGTAGTTTAGCCTAGAAATTAGCCTAGCTTCTTGTGTTTTAGCACAAAATCTTATCTGAGTTAAATCAAGTGAAGGAGGATGTTGCCAGTAAATGCCATGTTTTTAACATACATTTTTTGTGTCTCTTTCTATATTGTAGGTAATCTTCACTTCCACTGAACTTTGCTTTAATATAAGCATTCCATATGTTTACTGATGACTGAGAACTGTTTGGCTGTGCCTCACACTGTATACTAATCATTCTGTTTGTCACTAGAGTTTACTGTCTTGCCCTATAAAAGCCCATATAACTTTTGACAGAGAACATCGAATCCTAGATAAAATGAAAAAAGCTTGACCTCTTCCTACATATATTTGACAAACTGTACAAAAACTAGGTTTTCAGGGGACTAACACTCTGCTGTCTCAGGCAAGGCAAAGAATTGCTGTCAACCCTGGCCAACAGTAATTCAGACTATCTGGTAGTCCATTTTTTACTGGCAAGCCAAGTCTTCAGTGATGCTGTACCCTCATCATAACGGGGTGAGACCCTCACCTGCTTCCCCTGGGAACTGAAAGCAGTTAAAGACCCTGTTCTACATCGCATACATCAGCACTATTTTAGCCACTGACTTCAGAGGTCATAAAATAAGACTCTCCAGTGTCATCAGAGAGATGTTCAGCACACGGCAGAATAAGGCCCAGCTGTGACTAAGCTCACAGGAGGTGATCTCTGTGACAATCGCAGCACAGTTTTATGTGGGAACAGGAGCTGAGCATTTCATCTAGACAGTCAATTTCTATGAAATTTCCTTGCTCAGTGGATGAAATGTGGACTGTATAGGGAATGAACATTTGTTTATTCCCACATTACTTTGCTGCATACCAGAGCAGCAAAATTGCCTGAAGCCACCTATTAAGAAGCATTGCTTGAATCAAACTAGCTCACATCTGTTTTTTGTATCCCAATATTATCCTGATGCCCCACCAAAGCCTGGCTACAGTGTATAAATAGCAACTTGTTTGGTCTGACTGAGGGAAATCAAACTGACATATGTGAAAAACTGTTTCCTCCTTTTGCCAATCTCTTTAGAGACTGGTTGTCTGTATTAATTTGACGTAAGTTTCCAAACAAACAAACCCAGCAGATGCATAAAGTTTTCCTTCACTTTCCAAGTATTTCCACAGGCAACAAAGAATAGTTCATTACAGAGAAACCACTTTCTACATGACATTTCAGACTACTGCAAGAGAAACGCAGATTTTCTTTTTTCCTACTCAGATATTTCAATATATTTGGTGCAAATTATGGCTGATTAAAAATAGTGGAAGTGAGAATTGTTATTAAGTCTTCCACCACAGAGGAGCTTTTCAGAGTTTTGGTAGTTCAGTTACAGAAACTGGGGGACTTTCTGAGACTCTGGTAAATTACTCAATGCTTTAGTAACCATTATCCTAAGAGTTTAATGCTTGAAGTAGCTGTTTAGATTATGCTTTATATTATACAGCATCTCTCATCTTTTCTACGTTGTAGCTCCCAGATAGAATTTTATATACTGCATGTAACATGTAATTTATTTTTGAATAGACCAGCTGGCATTAGTGTTTCTGCACATGAACCTCGGGCTAAGGCACTGAATGATTAATTCTTATTACTCTATGGCTGTATTTCTATATATCCTTATTTCATGTTTCTATTTCTATATATCCATGAGCAATGAACTAAAACACCTGTCAGCCAGGTCCTCTTTTCTGTCCCCCTGGTAGAGCTTGGCTTTGAGACCACTTAACAGACTGTAACCCTTCGTAAGCTACAAAGAAACACTAGGCATTTTTAAGAGAGACATGAAGATAACATTTCCAGATAACTCCAGTCCCACTCAAAACACAACCCATAGGATTCTATTTCCTAAGTGACAGCAGAGGTATTGGAAAATATGTTTAAGATCCCGAACCCACTGACTTCTGCTCTTGGTCTTTGCAAGAACTGTATCATGATTGTGTTATAATCTTCTTGTTGAGTGTGCTATAAAATCCAAAGGTGTTAGAAGCACTCCAGTGAGTTCAGTCCCAGTGAGGGATGAAGCTAGAATAGGTACCTTTCATGCTATTGATGGTGGATTAGCCTCTGAAAACTCTCCTGAGACTATACAGCTGGTAGGAGACTTCAGGAGAAGAGCCCATAGGGTCAGCATAGGGTCATCTCCTAAAGCAGAGGAAAGTAAAATCCCACCAGAAAGAAATGTGGAGAGACAAATCACCTTGTCACTCCCAAACATCAGCCAGCTAATAGAGTGCTTGCTGGCACCTCTCCATCCCTCCCAAAACAAAGTGACACTTTTCATAAGACCCATTCATACACAGAGAACCACATTCTCTTCTACAAACTTTTGACTTAGCTTTTGATCTTAGCTGCAGCCACTGATGCCCCCCTACCAATGTGTCTAAGGGCTTGAATAAAATATGCAAAGTTAAAGCAAAAGGTAGGAAAGGGGAGAAAATAAAATCATAAAAATGGATTTTTTTCCAAAATGAAGAATTGAAATCTTTAACCTTTAAACATGCTTGTTTACTTACAGAAAGAGTATTTCAGGCACAAAAGGTTTGAGTATCAGTCACATAGCAGGTTATATTGTAATAGTATCAGGATTGTCCCATGCAGTGCAGTCAGCTATATTTTCCCCTATCAAGAGCTGAGAGTTGTAGTTTTGGTATAAATACATACATACATAGAAAATATGCATCATTCACATTATGGTCTCCTGGTCTGAGCTTACTCCAGTGGGGTTTATGTAACAACAGTATCTGTCGTAAGTGCTGTTCTCATTATAAGAGCAGACAATGATACTGTCTTTAGGAGCAACAAAAGCATTGTCTTCAATGTCCAGGCAGGAAGCATTGTTCCTGGTGGGAGAAGAGCTTGTCTTCTCCAAGGCACTGAATGTGGATCCATCTCCCACGAACACATTCTCTGGCATCTCTGGGTAACAGGTCTCCAGGTATCTCAATATCTCCTCCTGCTCCACCTTTCTGATTAGGCTCTTGCACTCGCCCGTGGTGGTGGCAGTGGTGGTGGTCGTGCAGATGGACACCGAATCATCACCCTGCAGCACCCTCTTGTCCTTCAGGTATGCCTTCTTGGCCAGCTCATTGCAGCTCCCCTTGCCCGACTCCAGGTCAGAGGGGCTTCTCAGCAGCTCCATGATGTCCCGGTCCTTGGCTTGCTTGCAGCATGGACACTTATTCTTGGGCCATTTGGTGCAGCCATCGGTTTTTCTGGTGAGGGCGATGGCAGCTATGCCAGGTAGGCATATCGCTGGCCCGATGGCCAGGAGGGGGATGTCCCCCAGGGTCTCTCCCTTGATCCCAGACACGGTGAACATGAAGCCGAACACCAGGAACACACTGACCAGAGCCACCACCAGCCCTGTCCGGGGGTTGATGTCATCAGGTCTCATGGTCCGCACCATCCTGCTGGCAAAAAAGGGACCCCTCTTCGCCACGTCCTCGGAAGTAGCCCCTAGGAAGGGGCCCAACCTCCCCGCTGGGGAAAAGGAGCAGGAAAGCACAAGGGAGGCGAAACCAGCCCTGCCCCGTGGGGCCTCCCCCCAGCGCGGCAGGGCAGCCCCAGCACACCCTCCCCCGCGTGACGGCGCGGCACGCGCGTGCCACGGTCTGCACGCGTGTGCACACGTGTGCGGGGTGTGTGTGTGGTGTGTGCACGCGTGTGCGATGCGCAGGGTGTGTGTGGGGTGTGCACGCGTGTGCGGGGTGTGTGTGTGGTGTGTGCACGCGTGTGCACGCGTATGCGATGTGCAGGGTGTGCGCGGGGTGTGCGGGGTGTGCGTGTGGTGTGTGCACGCGTATGCAATGCGCAGGGTGTGTGCGGGGTCTGCACGCGTGTGCGGGCTGTGCACGCGTTTGCCGCGTGTGCATGGGCAGGCTCAGAGCAAAGAGGAGAGGAGGCGCGGGGGGCGGGCAGCCGTGCGGGGCGCTAGACCCTTCCTCCTCCTCCTTCTCCTCCTCCTCTTCCTCTTCACCCCCTGCGTGCCGGCGCCGGCTCCAGCCCTCCGGAGCTGCCGTGACTAAACGCACCGCTTGGGGGGATGTGCCTAAAACTCCCACTATTTCCCGTTTCCTTAGTTATATGCACGATCCATGGTGAAAACGGGGAATAATGCTTTAGGTGTTGGGTTTTTTTGCAGCTTGATTTTCTCCATTCTGTTTTAGAAACAGAAACGCCCTGGGGGTTATACTTCTCCTAGGTACCGAGAATTAATTTGGCTTTGGGGATGCATTTTGTAGGTTTCCCGTGGTGTCTACTGCCTGCCATCAATCGACCCCGACAGTGAGGTTAAATCTGTGTATTTTGTTGTATTCGGGCATTGGTAATTCAAAGTAAACACTGTCATCAGAATGAATATAGGAGATGATCAGAAATGTGTGGGAATGTGGAAAGGAGGGAGGAGTCTTACAAGCAGAATGATTTTCTGTGAGGTTGTTTCAACACTTTGTGTGCTCAGTGTTATAAAGGAGTCAACGCTTTCACCTGGAGCAAAGGTCCTGGGAGATAAAAAGCAGTGACACCAGCAAGTGTCTGAGAAAATAAAGAGAAAAAATAAACAAGGACATTTCTGAACTAAATTCCGGAATTTAGTTCAGAAAATTATGTAATTACTGTAAAAAAAACTGTAATTACAAACTGAACAAAGCACCTCTATACAGCAGATTTCCAATCTGTCTGTACACAGAGTAAGCCTGAGTGTGTCCCCTCCAATTAAAGGGCTACTTGTAACAACTCTTGCTGCAGTCTCTTTTCATAAGCTGAACGTCTAGTGATAGCCTTTGAAATCGTCATTCAAAGGAAGCATAAGCAAGGGAATATGAAATAGGCACATTCTAAGAGATAAGTGTTTACGTTGGTGATAACAGCCTGATTTTGAGATTGAAAGTTTGGAACAGACGGTTATCATTGTCTGAACTCACCCTCCAGAGCGCTACCCAGTAAAATCTACCTTGAGCACCTGGCTCGCAGCTGAGCAGGGCTGAACAAGGAATAGCTAGGACATTTTTAGGAATGTCCTCAGTCATGGCTGAAAGACTTCAGATCAAAACCTTCTAGTCAGATTTCAGCACAAGCTAACTTCTACTTTTGTCATTGTGCAGGATTTGACAGGATAAGCAACAACTGTAACTTCTTGGGTATTTTTTTCTGAGATGAGAATTGTTTCCATCTGCTGTTATTTAGCTACTTTGGTTTTTATGGCTTCTATATCCTCATATCAGAATGAATTATGCATTTTTTTACTCTTTCACTAAATTCCAGATAAAGGAAAATGTTTAAGTTTTGCTTAAACAAAGCTATGGGAATAGCAATTAGCTATAACTGCATCCATCGGAGTCTGTCAGTGAAAGAAAAACATTGGTAGATGGTACAGAAATGCAAATATCCCTAGTGGCATCAGTGAAGGGGAAAAATTAATATAAGAACGGCAGTATGTGTCAGAAGATCTAAAAGGCATAAAAATGGCCCTTCAAATGTAAGTGACAGGGTTACTGAGGTGGAAGAAAGAACATCTACTTTGGAATGAAAAGCTGTTAGTGGGCAGAAAAATGCTTACAGAAAATGTCAGGACAATTGTGGAACTAAATACCTCCAATTTGTTGCTTTACAAATTGTTTCCAAGACAAATAATATAAAGACTGTATGCCTCCTGCAGGGGATAGAAAATGAGAACTAATGCTCACTCCAGAAAAAAATATATATATTACATATATATATATACATATATATATACATTACAATTGTTAAAATTGCTGAGCTCATTCCAATCTAGAGATCAACAAGTAGCCACTTCCACAATTGAACAGCAATGTGAATTGTTGAATTTTCTCTCCTGTTCACAATAGAGAAAACGTGACTTCTGTGAGGTCAAGCTCATTTCTTTTCTCATTTTTACAATACCTTGCACAAAGGTTTGGATTAAGTAGTGTAATAATTGAAAATTCTAAATATTATTTCAATACAAATTAAAAAGCTGATGGTGGTGATTAACCATCTCTGAGTGCTATTAACTATGACTTTGACTGCTCATTCAAAGCAAAATTGAAGTTGAATTTAGTGAAAAAAAAATATTCTACATTGTGCCTTTGTCATCTTTTAGGATTAGTCAGATTAAGTTAATATTTGAAAGAGATTTCTGGAAAAATCTAGGGTTTAGTGAGAAAGGGCTCTGAGCAGATACCCCTTATCAGGGCTGACAGAATGCAAATGCTGGAGCAATATCACATGTATCATTAAATGGTAAGCTGGTGTGTTCCAGATTGGGTCACTAACTTCAGCTTGCTCAGTATGAATTTCTCTTATACATTTATTTAGATGCAAAATTATATTTCTGTCCTAGATAATAATTTAGTTAACTGTTAGTAAGGTAGAATCATAGAATCACAGAATCAGTAAGGTTGGATGGGACCTCTGGAGATCATCTAGTCCAACCCCTCCTCAGCAGGGTGACCTAGAGCATGGCAGACAGGGTTGCATCCAGGCGGGCCTTGAAGCCTTCTCCACAGAAGGAGACTCCACAACCTCTCTGGGCAACCTGTGCCAGTGCTCCGTCACTCTCACAGGGAAGAAATTCCCCCTCATGCTCAGGCGGAATTTCCTGTGCTTCAGTTTCTGCCCATTGCCTCTTGTCCTGTCACAGGGACAACGGAAAAGAGTTTGTCCCCATCCCCTTGACACCCTCCCTTCAGGTACTTGTACACATTGATAAGATCCCCCCTCAGGCTTCTCTTCCCCAGGACAAACAGAGCCAGCTCTCACAGTCATTCCTCGTAGGGCAGATGCTCCAGCCCTCTGATCATCCTCATAGCTGGACTCTCTCGAGTATCTCCGTGTCTCTCTTGTCCTGGGGAGCCCACAACTGGACACAGGACTCGAGATGAGGCCTCCCCAGGGCTGAGTAGAGGGGCAGGATCACCTCCCTTGACCTGCTGGCAACACTCTTCCTAATGCACCCCAGGATACCATTGGCCTTCTTGGCCACAAGGGCACATTGCTGGCTCATGGTCAAGTGTTGTCCACAAGCACTCCCAGGTCCTTCTCTGCAGAGCTGCTCACCCGCAGGTCAGCCACCGCCTTGTACTGATGCCTAAATGTAATATGTGTCATTCTCTCACTGGTTAGAGTTTAATACTGAAGGTAATGGCCAGTGTTAGTAAAGGATCTGGGTATGCCTTAGCTTGGAAGCCACTACAGAGGTGACAGCTATACCAACTCCTTATGGACATGGTGTGGAAGCTGGAGAACTGCAAATTATAGCTAACTTCAGACAAAAATAAAGCATTAAAATAAACAGCTAATTCAAAATACATTAACTATTGCAACTTAGTTTGTGTTTAATGTCCTCAGTGTTGAGAAAAGCACAAGCCCCCTTTTTTCCCTCTTGATCCATTATGTGAAATATATAAATGTAAACAGCCCAAAATAATATGAAACACTCCTGAGTGTTAGACAGGATTTCAAAAAATTTAACAGGTCAAAAACTGGCAGTCTTTAACAGCTCTGATCTCATGCAGTGCCTGAGTCCAGTACAGTTATACCTGAATAACTTGGTTAACCTGACAGTCACATCCAGCTTGCTATTATTTTGAATGTGAAGTTATGTTTTGGATCAAGTGTCAAGCTATTTCTTAGTTATTATGGAACTACTAAAACAGTTAACCTGATAAACGAATTTAGATTTTCTACATCTTTTTTTAAATCGCTTTTACAGTAGAGATCAAAATGGATTGGACCAAGTTGGGTAGAGTGAAACAGATACCAGCTGAGTGACCGACTAACGTAAATTTCCCTGGTACTTCTTCCTTACAACCCTATCTTAACCTTCTGTTCTGTAGATCTGATTGTCCATTTCAGCCAGTGCTCTCCCTAGTCTTCATCTTCCAAGATCTATAGCAATGCTAAAGCATTACACAACTTGACACTGCTTCTGTGTGTGGGATCATGTAAGACCCAGATATAATCTGCATATGAAACACAGGACTCCTTCTGTTGACAAATTCTTTGTGAGAGGGGGAGCTCAAGTTTCAGGCTCTTACTGCTCTCCTCATGCACACATTTGAACCACCTCGTTAGCTTGAGTATACTGGTGTCATTCTGCTGAGGGCCGTTGACATTTCAAACTAGCTCAAGAGCTGTCCCAGAAAGCCCTTCCTGTTTGTTATCTATAGCAAGTGCTGTTTGCTGGAGGTGGATCCTGAATGCCACATCCTTCTCCAAAGCTCCTTTATTTCATGTTTTCTCAGACTCATCTGTAAAATAAACATACTTGCTAATGACTCTGTGCTATGCAGATGTGTGCTGTGGTCCTCTTACTCATACATGTATATACATACATACATATATACATACATATATTTATTTTTTCTCATTTTAAAATGCTTGTGGCTCACTCAGCTCCAGATACAGAAATTGCCTTATTTACATTGCTTAGGGGATCTAGCCTGACCCTGCAGCTCTTCCATTCTCTGTGCTCTCTCTCAAAGCCCCAGGCAGTTCTCTGCAGTCCTCGTGTGTTTTTTTCTGATTCACAAGAAGCTCACCCAAGGGAGAATTTTTAGGATTTTCATGTTTCTTAACTCCCTTTGGTCTTAATCCTTCCAGTCAATCATCTGTGTTTGGCTGCTGCTTGCTGGCTGAATGGCTGTAGGTCAGATACGATAAGACTTTACTGCAGAGAATGGTTTCCTGATGAGAGAGTTCTTTAGAAACAAATGGCAAAAGAGATGTATCAGATGCCTGAAAGGCTTTTGCTTTACCAACAGGTTGTCCACACCAGGAAGAGGATTCAGAAACTCTAATAATGAGTCTCACATCAGTCTTTAGGTGACCTTAGAGACTTCAGTAGGGTTGCTCTGGAAAAGCTACAAGTCATTGTATGAGTCACAGCATCAGACCAAATTTGCACCACAGGAGAAAACTCCTGCCTGTATAATTCAAAGGGAAATTTGTCCTTCACATCATTCTTCCTGATGCGCACTTTACCTTTAAGATACTTCCAATTAAATACACTATTTCTTTAGTTTAAAACTACTCGAATGAAAGATACAATAATCCCAAGGGAGTGACCTCTTTTGAGAAGTAGGGGCTTCGGTTTGCTCAGTTCTCTGGGACAAGGCAAGATACCAATTATTTACTGCTTGTAAAGCACAATGGTGAATAACTTACTTCTCAAAAGGGATCGTTAATTGGAGCCTCTCAACTCTGTTGGAGGGTAGAGGAAGAGGGGAAAATAACCATGTCAGGTTATTTTGACCTAACTTCATAGAAGAAGTTAATGATTTCAGACGTGTTTAAACACCATTTACACAGTTCTGAGCATATAGAAGTCACCACACAGTGAGGCACTGAAAGTGAATAATTCTCTGGAAGCTTGTTGATTCACCTTCTGTATGATTAGGCGAGATTATTAACAAAAATAATTGACCAAAGGAGTCTCAGCAATTCATGTCACCTGCAGGCTTTGAAAGACTCACTCTACCCAAAACCAATGAAACATGAAGCAGATAAAAATGGAGATAAATACCCTCAGCTATCTAGTTCACAGGTCATTCAAACAATGCAAGTGTATCTTTTTAAAACCATCCTATGCTATGGATATGAAAGAAATCTTGAAGTCTTTGTCGTAAGAGTCCCGGTTGCCTCACTTTTGGTTACTTTATGCCATGTCTGCATCTTTACCAAGACATAATAATAGAGAAAATGACAGGTGAGTGTGAGTGTGCATGCATGGACAGAGCAGCTCCTCACTGTTGTATGTAGAAGGAGTAGATGCAAGAGAAGGGCAAAGCATGTTTTCACTGAGAAAAGGATGCAAGCAATTGCCTTTAAAAGGGGTGAAATCTGCTCAGTGCACCAGGAGCTCTTTGAGGGGAGCAGTGTAACATGACACCAGGGCAGCAGTGCCCATGACTAATCTGAAACCTATATTTTTCAGCAGGTAGCCTGTCTGATTCATGCCAAATGCTCATAGCTCCCTTGCCCTGTCTGTGCTGCTGGGACTGTATGTCATCACAGAATTATAGAACCAGTAAGGTTGGAAGGGACCTACGGAGATCATCTAGTCCAACCCCTCCTCAGCAGGGTGACCTAGAGCATGGCAGACAGGGTTGCATCCAGGCGGGCCTTGAAGATCTCCACAGAAGGAGACTCCACAACCTCTCTGGGCAACCTGTGCCAGCGCTCCGTCACTCTCACAGGGAAGAAATTCCCCCTCACGCTCAGGCGGAACTTCCTGTGCTTCAGTTTCTGCCCATTGCCTCTTGTCCTGTCACACGGGACAATGGAAAAGAGTTTGTCCCCATCCCCTTGACACCTTCAGGTACTTGTACACATTGATAAGATCCCCCCCCAGTTTTCTCTTCCCCAGGCTAGAGAGGCCCAGCTCTCGCAGCCGTTCCTCGTAGGGCAGATACTCCAGTCCTCTCATCATCTTCGTAGCCCTACGCTGGACTCTCTCCAGTAGCTCCATGTCTCTCTTGTGCTGGGGAGCCCACAACTGGACACAGTACTTGAGATGAGGCCTCCCCAGGGCTGAGTAGAGGGGCAGGATCACCTCCCTCAACCTGCTGGCAACACTCTTCCTAATGCACCCAAGGACACCATTGGCCTTCTTGGCCACAAGGGCACATTGCTGGCTCGTGGTAAATCTGTCATCCACCAGCACTCCCAGGTCTCAGGATCACATCACAGGAGATACCTGAGTCTCTTGCTGCAGTCCCATGACAACTTCTCCAGCTGTCAGACACTTCCCTCACAGCTCCATTTCTAACTGTCTTAGGAAATATCTGCTGCTTCACCAGGCCAGATGTCTCAGCTTCTCTAACCAAATATCTCAGAGGGGACTCTCAGTTTTTCTCATTTTCTCTGGCAATGCACTTCAGTAACTGTAGGGTTGCCTACCCAGCTGCAGATCTTCAGGGACTACCACTTCAGACCAGAGTCTGCAAGTGGTCTTCACAGATTAGCTCATGATGTGGGATAATTTGTCCCAGAGATAGAGAAACAGTGGCTCTACAGCAGACCTCTCTGTTCAGTCCGACTCGCTGCAGATAGTAGCCAGGGTGAAGACATTTCAAGACTCCTTCAAAGTCTGAATGTAGATAGGCTGTGAAAAAAGGAAAAGAGAATAGGGTCAGTGAGACAAATAAAATGAAGAGTGGGAAAATACCAGAAGGCATTCATTGCCCCCCCCAAAAAAAACCACAAGCCTTTGGTGGATCTTCTATACTATGGCCGAGTATGTCTGCTCTAAAAATCAAAAGCTGACAGGTAAAGCCTCCACTCGTATAAGCCATCGTTGTCCCAATAATGGCTAAATATATACCTGATGGATTTAGTCCCTTCCAGACTAATTAGGTAGTCATGGGGATAGCCTCACAGTATTTAATATTTCCCCACCAGGGACTCGGTCTGTCTTTTCTTAAAGCTGTAGCCACAGGATCCATTAACTAAGCCATGGTAAGGGGGAATACAATGACCATGAGATCCTGCAGAGTGCTGGCATGTGCTCCTAATCAAGATTTAAGGGCAGAGTTATTTGTGCATTTTGCACAAATTATGTGCCCCTGCAATTATGCCCCTGCTTCAGAAATAAAATGTTTTACGTTATAGTATTTACTAGAATAGGAAATGCTTAACCATAAACAGCGAAGTGTGGTGATTGCGGAGGAATTTGACATTGTTATATAAACTAACCTGTTTTTGTATTTCAGAGGCATTCAGTGCAGGGCAAGTATGTTGAAGTTTGTATCTCTATACTTTGGGAGTGATTGCAATTCCTTGAATGTTAAGAAACTTGAATGTTATATCAGAGGATATCAAATGGCTCCTGATTGCCAGTGTGGGTATAAATTCACTACTAATTCACTCCTTTTCTGCAGAACAGACCTGTCTCTCTTAAGAAACAGAGGATTATGCTGTAGAAACAGCTACATATGCTGCAGAGGAAGAGCAGTGTCCCCAAAATACCCAGACGAAGATCTCCAGCCAACTCCCAGGAGTGAGGGGCTTGTGCTGTCAGCTAATCAGGCCTCCAAGCATCGGGCGGATATCTCACAGCTGAGCCTGGCCCTCTGTCTGTTCTCACCTCTCTCTCCACCCTGCCTGATGAAAGAAGGCAGCCCTAGCTGCTCAGAGCAGCTCCTCTCCGATAGGGGAATGGCTTACCAACTCCAATAAATGATATTAGAATTACCACTACATTTAAAAGACACCAACTAATATTTACTTAATCCATCTGAAATTGCTAATTCTTCCCTATGAAGAGGGCAACCTGCTGACGAGGCCCATTTCTCAGAATAACTTAGGTCTACATTTAGCGTTAGAGATAAGAAGTACTGTTTGTCTTCTATACTCTGACCGAAGATAAGGAGCCTTAGGCAGGTTCATTCTTGGGCTTCAAGCTGATCCCAAACACATACCTCTCAAGGCTTATTTTCCTTTTTATTTTCCATTCAGGAAGCAGCCTTCAGATACCAGCTTCAGGAGACCTGCAGCTGCTGAAGAAGTTGTTGCCTTTCATCAGCAGGATTAGGGCTGCAAACACTCAGTATGATAAAGCTTATCCCTAGTGAAGGACACTTCATCCCACCTGCGCATGAGGAGTGAGCTGAGTTCAGTGCAGTACCCTCATGTGGTATTCTCATGGTCTGTGATAAGGAGCAACCAACCACTGGTGTATACTGAAAAGAATCTCATGCTTAGATAAGAAGCTGCAATGTGGCAAAATGAGTAATTAATTAGCCTTATACTGCCATAGGGATATCCACTCCCAGCTGACAGCAAACTGATTAAGAACGACTCTGTGGTTTCTATTTTAGATAACCATTTACTTTGGTACAAATTTAAAAAGGCTTTCTTAATGGTTTATTTCACAGGGGACTCATTAGATTTATTTGTGGGACAAATAGCAGGAACTTGAATAGACATTTCAAGTTCCTAGTCACCAAAAGCTCAAGCAGTATTTCCGAAAAGTGCTCTAATTTTATCAAGGGAAACACTTACTTCTTTCTAATCTTTTCTGTTGTGTCATTTGTTCTCAGACATTACCTTAGGCTAACTTAAGAGGCTTTGAAAACTGAAGGTGACCTTTTACGTTCTGATTCTTAGGAGTGGATTAATTACATGGCACTCTTGTATGTGAGCTTCCCAGCCAAGTCAATGGAGTTACTCGCAAATTGAATAGCTGCTACCTTAGCCCAATCAGTGCTGAGTACAAACCATTACCAGTGTTGTCTGTTTCAGCATCTCAGTGAATGCTGAGAAATTAAATCTCATGCTACCCTTATGATCCCTGCTTCTATGTCCATGGGAGAAGCAGGTGCACAGGCAACTCAAGAAGTTTTCCAGGATTCCCTGTAGAGTTAAGGCAAATCAAAAAGGGGCCTAAGCCCCTGAAATGGCAGGTGAGAATGTACTTCCCTTCAATATATATATTCTCTATCTATCTATCTAATATTGCTATATATAAGAGCTTTGAAGTGTTGAGTGTCACTATGTCAAACCACTACACAAATGCTCTGTTTGTCTTTAGCATGCTGCATGGGTCTCAGATGTAGTCCACGCCAGAGGATGGACATGTATTCACAGTGAGTCTGGGAACTCCATGGTTATCTTTGCTTAAGATTCTGTCCTAGCATTTGCAGGAAAGTTTTGTCTTCACTACTGCTTATGCACTGCCTCGCATTTGCAAAGCATAGTTGTGAGGGTGATATACTTAAGTTTGACCCCAAATCAAGTGCGAGTGGAAGACAGCAAAGGCAACAAAATGGACTTTTTGTAGCAGGATGTCCCATAATTTGGGAGAAAAGAGGGGTCTTGGAAAGGAGGGGAAAGAACAAAGAACATGAAATGGAAGGTCTCACAGGAGGAATAGGAATAGCAGCAACAATGTAATTCAGCTGTGCAGTTTTCAGTGAGAATCAATATTCTAATCAACTGAAACTATGTAGTTCCTTAAGCACCAAAATTGATGCAGCCTCATTTTCTATGCATTTGTGTCTATTTTGACTGTAATGAGAGCTTCATTGGCAAGGTCTCTTTGAAATTAAAGTTGAAGAACCTAGCATCATTTCCTCCGCAGGGACACTGTCTCCCAACACTAGAAAAACTTAGTCTCAGACATGAATTTTGATTCCACATTTCATTGAAACTAGCCTGTGGATTTGCATACAAAGCAATCCCTTTGGATACATTGCTTAAGCCAGGGATGCCTCACTATGTTCAATGATATCCAAATAATGTTTCTTTGTTGTTGAAGGGGAGTGTTTTCATTCTTCTCTTTCTAAAATGCCACCTCAAACTAGATGCAAAAAATTCTGGTCTAGATTAATTCATAGGAAGTGAAAACAATAGTGAGATTATTCAATCTACATTTCCCCAGCACACAAACGCAGGTGATTTTTTTCTCCTCCTTAGAGATTCTACACAAATAGAAATGAAACATTTTCCTTGTTCCATGGCAACAGAGCTGTGGAGGCTCTGCAAAGTCAAACATATTACAATTTTACCACCTGTTGCAGGCTAGCTGTGTGAAAGCTTTTGTTTCCCAGCTCTCTGGCTCTTTTTGGATACAGACACTCCAGTGGATATCAAACATGATTTCAATCTCTGTAGTTATCTACCCTCCCCTTCCTAATCCTTAAGGCTGTGGATGATTTTCTTTGTGACTGGACTTCAGGATGCTGGTGACCTACTTCCTGAGTCTGAAGGCATTGTGGAGCATAGGGTAGCTGCAGAGCCCGGTAGCTCTTTTTAAGTTGAGTGCTGACAGCCAGAAGGCAGCAAGGGTTGAACACAATTGCTTCTGAAATGCACACTGTGTAGTTCTTTCCAGCAGATGCTTCTGTAATAGCTGTGTGACAAAATGTGCTCTTGACTCAGGAGGCGAGATTCCTAGCAGGTGTAAACCGGCTCAGCTTCACCAACTTCGATTTCTTCCCACTGAGTAGCAGTCCCTGTGATTTATGCTTAAAGTCTCTGAGGAACCTATTAAACTGAAGACTTCTAGACCTTTTTCTAAAGAGTAACTTTATATAAAGCGACCTGTGCCACACTGACATTATTTGCATTGTCATCCTTTTCTGGCCAATCCTCTGGGCATTTCATTTTGTCCTCCTAAGGACATTCCCCTATGCTAGCTCTTATCTAGTGAGTCCATCCCTCAGGTGAGCTCAGCCTGCCAAAACAGCAAATTTATCTGTCAGATGGTCAGCCCTTGGGTGTGGCCTGTGGAGTTGCATTTGTCACTACTGTAAAAAGCATCGGCTGTATTTTTGCAATTTTAAATGGCTGTTTCCAGGAATACTGAGTGGTTTCTAAGGATGCTGAATATTCAAGCTCTCCAGAATGCAATCTCATGGGTTCTTTGTGCTATGATATGTTTGTGGATGGAATACTCAGTCATGTCACACTACCTGAGAGCCTGTCTGGCCTCCAAAGCTGAGCTGATGTCTTGTCCTGATTTTCAAGAGCAGAAAATCTTTATGGGACAATGCATCTAGGAAAGCTCTTGTGGGTCAGCTGGGTCCAAGCTCCAGTGATCACAAAACACTATACTCCGTATTTCTCTTCACCGACTTGCTCAGCTCTAGCAGAAGCACTAAACAGTATGTTGTACGTAGTCATGCAGCTTTGTCATTTTCAGACTGTCCTAAATATTCATCTTTGATTGCTAGGGTATTGTCTTACCTCCAGGTCCCCAACAGTCACATTCAGTTTGTTTAGCACTCCTCATTTCCTTCAGTTGTAACGTCATCTCCAAGGACATCTCAGCTTCCTGCTACAGAGATTGGAAATGGACCATGAAGCCCATTGAGCTTGAACTGGATAATCTGTGATAACCGATCATAACTATATTTCTTTAGTATGGATATTGACTCCTGTTTTAAATCTCATTTCTCTAGCCTATTCAGCTCTAGAGAAATCACCAGCTGCCTTGTTATCCTGCATTTTGTTTTTGGCTCGCTGTCTTCAGTGAACTGAGGTGAAGAAGTATCTCAAGAGTCTAACAGTGTTTTAGCATATATTCTTACCATAAGCTCATTCCATAGGTTCATGCCATTCCCTGTTCAGATGTTTCCCAGAGTTCAGACCTCATCCCCAAGGCAGGGTATTTTTCATAGCCTCTATCCAGGAGCCAACTGCAATAGACATAATCAGGCAGAGGTACAAAGACTGGATTAAAAAAACTCTTGGTAGTATTTATTTGATAGTCAGATCCATCCATTGTGATCAAAGGCCCTGTTTTGATCCCATTTAATTTAATGGACATTTTGCTGACAACTTCTGAAGACCAGGATCTGATTTTAACCTGTGGAGCAGACCATTATAGCTTCTGGAGAAATTAAATCTCCTTCTCTGCTGTGGGGGTGTGGAAGAAAGACATGCATTATGCTTCCTCTTTTGGTGATGCCTATTCTCACAATAGATAATTCTTTGAGGTATCAGCTGCTGTGGCATGTGTCACAGGATTACGCTACGACAGTTTCTTTCATCATAATATACCTAGTGCTAAGTCTGGAAGATGATTCATACTACATGGAGCTGAGCTAAGGTTACCTCTGTGATCTTGGCTGTACATTTCTTGTTCGTGCAACTTCTGGCACTGCAGAACTCTATTTTGAATGTCCATTTCTTTTCCTTTCTTCTTAACAGACTTTTTAGAGGAAAGAGTATTGAGATAATTTCTCTGTTTTCCACCAAGCTTTATGTTTCTGGAATATATCTCATATTTAGAGAGAGGGAACTAAGTGAAGCTGTACAACTTGTGCTAGCAGGACAACTGTTTTGTTAGGGAAAACTCTGTCTCCTCTCTTCTCAGTACTGAATTTCGTCCAGTGTTTCTGAAATACCTTTAAACATTTTGTTTCTTCTTTAGACTTAGCCAAGATAGTCCCTTGTGTGAAAATCAGCTTTGGGAAGAAAGCACTAAGCACTTAGGAAAGTAAAGCTTTCACCCAGAAAAGGTGTATGCCTGTCTGACTAGATTAATTCCATCATCCTCTGTAGAATATGAGCTGATTTATCTTTTTTATGCCAATCATCTTCTCATTTCCTTTGGTCAGGGTCCCTGTTTTCTCTCTGTTAAGATGTTCTGAGGGCAGGCAAATCCCTCTCTGGCTGCAGATGAAACGAGTTCAACTTTCAGCATTGAGTTGTGTAACAGCTGTCCACTGTCACCACTCAGCCAATTTTGGGACAGTGTCATCAGCTTTGTCAATCCATATGTCTCATGGAGATGTTCGTTGGATCAAAGCCAAAGTGCACATTAACTGGATCAAATTCTTAAAAGCACCTCTGGGATCTGAAGTGATGAATGGGACATCCAACTTTCATTAAACAAACATAACTGTAATTCGTTAATGTAAGCTGAAAGTTTCTATGAACTCCAGAGGTACATGACCTCTGAGAGATTGTCCCATGGCCCCCTTGGTCTATAAAAGAATGCATATTTGGGTATAACCAAAAAGATTTTTAGTATCCCCTTTGCATTTTTTGCATTGTTTTTATTAAGCTTGTAATTATCAGGCCTTGCTTTATGCTTATGAAAAACGTATTTTTTAAAAGAGGAGTGTGAATGGTATTATTGCTTTAGCTTGAACAGCAAATGCAGAAAACCCTGGTGACAGCTTGCAGAAGTGGACAGTAGCTTTCTAACAACAAAAGTATTTTACTTGTCTTAGGAACTGGACTCTGTGTCCTATAATATGGTTCATTGTTACTTAACAGCAAAGCGTCCTGCAATGAGGATGTGCTCTAAATTACTCTTTGCAATTGAATTCACTTCTAAACAAATCTGACAAGCTCTCAGATCTGGTAAGTAAAGACCACGCAAATTGCTTCAGGTCCAGGGTTGCTTCTGTTAGCACAATCCACACCAACTTGTTTTGTCTGAATATGCCATGCTGTTAATTGCTGGCAAAACAGTATTTGGAGCTCAGATGGCTCATTATTTACCTAGGTATGCATAGATAGCTAGACCTGTTATACAGGTAAATAATCAGCAAAGACACTGTTACTGAAAAGAAGGTCTGGGGACTCAGTTTGTACATATTTTTCTTTAAGTAAATACAGAAAGCAGGATCATTTTAGCTTGTCTCACTTAACCGGTTTATTCTGAGGTAAATTTGTGTACAGCATTCTTGTGTTAGTCTAATAGAGGTTTAACTTCATCAATTAGCTTAAAATTTCTTTAACTGACTTAATTTAAATAAGAAATCGACCACATCTGGTATAAAATCTGTAGAGCAATTGAGATGAGGACATGCTCACTAGCTGACGATCTGACAATTACTTCAGGTCACATCTCAATAGACATCTGAGCATCTACCACATGATAGCTACCTTCAGGGTACTCAAGGCAATGAAAAGTTAACATTTATTTTATTTTAAATAAAATGCTCATGCTGTAACCAAACTAATAAACATACCTTGACCTTGACCAGGCCTATTGGATAACTGTCTCTCTTCCTCTGATGAAGCCAGCTGGTATATATTGATTCACATCTTTCAAAGATCACACTTATCTATATGCGATCGACCTCTTGAAGCTACCTTGTATTTGAAAACTGAATTTAATTTATTCCTCTACAGCATGAGTAGCTTCTTATGGGTAATGTCAACCCAGTGTTCTTGGTGCTTTTGCATGATGGAATTCATTATGGAAACTCCCATAATAATTTTTCCATGAATAAGCTGTTTTGGTTGAGCTGGATAAATTCCAGCTCAAGTAATTACATTCTGCCTTTCTCAATTCCCCCAAAGGTCCAATTAAAGCATTTTTAGCATAAAATTGCTACATACTGCTACTGTACTTGGCTAAACAGCTGCTGTGCTTTCCCCTAGTAATGAATATATCTCAGCGGTGCATGAAGTGATTCTCTTATATCACAGAGCTTTTGTGTGCCCTAATGATTTTAACGCTTGCAGTCCTCCAAGAAAAAGTACTTTTGTTAAGCATAGTTTTATCATGGTCTTTCTAGTCCTGCCCTTCCTTCTTCATGGGTTTCCTCATTCACAAGTAAAAATGGAAAGAGGCCAGGATACACTGTTCATATGGCACCTGGTGTTGTAGATACCTTACAGGGCTCCTGCTACTGAAATTATTAGTTACATCTGGACTGCTTAACAAATTGCACCTTCAGGACACTGGAGGGTTATCTGTTGCCCGTCTATAGTATGGGTTTTTTTAAGAGCCCAAAGCATAATTGGAGATGAGAAATCTGTAGTTACTGGAGATGAGAAATGAATAGTGCCTCACTATTTGTGGCCTGCCTATATTGATAAATATGTTACATGCTTGCATGCTCCAAAGTTACATGTCATTTGGGTACTATGAAAAGTTACAATACCTCTGATATCATGGAACTAAAGATATGGTATGTTTGTTCTAAAAGTGCTTTGCCTCAGCATCCAAGACCACATCCAAGACCACAAGATCACTACTTGTTCTCGGGGCCCTGAGCATGCCCCACTTCCAGGATTTCAGCTGGCTGAGCCCAAGATCAGCTTCATTGCTAATAAGAGTTGTTGTGAAGAAAACTAGAAGCAAAGACCTGCTCTTCATTGCCCTTGGGAGCTGTTTTTAAGTCGAAGAGGCACTGCTACCTGTGGCAACATCACAGCCCTGAAGCAGTTACGTCTCTGCCTGGTCGTCTTCTCCTCAATCCTAATCCTGATCTAGGCCCCTCAGCTCAGCCTCCTGACCTGATCTAAAAGTTACCTTGTCACTGTGGACTTGCTGGGGGATCACTGGGCTGTGTCTGACCCTGGTGACTGACTCTGGCCCTGATTCTGATCCAGACGTGCTGCTCCCCATCTCAGCTCCTTACTGGTGACCCCGCTGGTTGTACCTGCCTGACTACCATGCTCCTCTCCTGGCCTACCTTCATTGCAGAGTATCTGGCCATCACTGCTCCCTCACATTTGTTTCTTGTAAGAAACAGTTTCCCTGTTCCTCCTCATCTACTCTGTATGTTTAATTTCTGTTTGCAAAGATTCCCAGAGCATTATGAAGGCCGATCTTTATGGAGGCAATCTGGCAATTGTATATCCACAGGTATTACTCTTGTGGTATCTATTTTCAGTTAGCTTCCATGAGTGGAAGTATACCTCCGGTCCCCATTTCTCCTGGCAACTTGCTCTGAATTCATTGAGAGCCAAATTGCCCTACCTCAGCAGTTGCCTGTATCTAACTACTCCTTGCCTTGAGTTCTAGTCTTTTGTGGTATACCCAAGGACCTTTTCTGATTAGTGATAACATGCATTTTTGAAATGGCAAGAGATACAGACAGTGTCAGAACTGTCTGGACTATATACATGGATAAGTGGTTTCTATGTGGTGTGAAGACAGATGGACAGATAGATAGATACAGTGCAAATACAATGAGGGAAAATCCAGCTCCCTGGGAACATGGAAGGCCAGAGGGCTGGGTTATTCATTCCCTACTTTCTTCAGATTTCTTGAACTTCCACTGTGTGTGTCTCTGCAGTGGGTTCTTCTGCTTGCCTTTCTGTTAAATGCCTGCAGAAATGATGACAAAGCTTCGGACATAAACTCAAACCCTAAAGGGGAACACCTCACTTGATCTGAGGTCCTGGTTTTAACTAGTGTCTCGGTACAAATAAGCTTCTTCTGCTCCTCTTGTATCAGCTTCAGTTCCAAGGGGCATAGTAACTGGGATCCTCCTCAGCAAAGAAAAAGAGGTATAAATACCTGATGCAGGAGTCCCTTGGTGTTTTGGGGGTGATGCCAGTGTCTGTCTTTGCAGGACGCTCTCTGCAGCAGGACAGAAGGCTATGTGATCCTGAGGCTTGCAAGGGGCTATTGCTAGCAGTTTGCAGTTACTGATCATGACACCCAGCACCCAAAATGTGGCCAATGCCTAGTGGAATTTGCTTAGAGCTTAGTTTTGAGTTACAGGCTGCTTCACCAGTCCTGAATTTGCTTTTCACTTTGGGCCAGGTAGGGAATCCCTGTGGGAATTAAACACTGGATTCAATCTTTCCCCTTGGGCCAAGGATGTGGGGATATTAAATTGACATTTTCAGGACAACCTCCTGCTTCTCTGCAATATGCACAGGTGTTCCAGGAAAAGCCAACTCCTCTGCTCCTCTTCTTCAGCTTTCTTACTCTGTAAGAAAATTGTCTTCTTTTCGTCATCTCCCTGCTCTCTTCTCCTTCCTCTTTAGTGTCTGCATGACACAGTTTAGTAAGGCTTGAATAGTATGTCCTTAACCTGCAGCACTCTAGAAGGGTGTTGCTTTTTAAATAACATGCCACTTTCTAAAAAAACATGCCACTTTCTATGTTTTGTCCTCCTTCAACTACACATGCCTCAGACCAAGCTGAGGAAGTGAGCTGCCTGACCAGTTTGGTCTACACTATGCTGGCTGCGGATCCTCTGCACAAAATTTGTACTGCCAGTTCTTCAGAGAGCACCTGGACTCCCAGCTGCACCTGCCTTAGATGGGGGATCTGTTACATAATTGTAATAATACTGTACCCCAAAAGAGTATGTGGAAACTTACATTTCCAGATATGTATGGAAATGAGAATGCCAGAAAACTTAAGGAGAGGTATGGGATTTTGTTCTGTTTCCATATTTCAAATTCCCTTCTTCCCCTTCAACCATCTTTTCTTCTCCTTCTTCTTTTATGATGCTACAAAAAGTAGGATTGCTTGCCTCGAGACAATATAAATTTGCTGTCATTCAGTGTGAGTCTGCATAGGCTCTGCTCCCAGTGTATGGTACATTTCTTCTGCTTTTTTAAGCAAGAGCCTGATAACAGTTTGAAATATAAGAAAAATTCCTCCATTTTCATCCTCCTCAATCTATGCTGTATTTTCTTTATTTAGTAGATAGATAAGCAAATATTTACCGTATTCCACGTGGTTCATTTTTCTGCTCAATGACAGTGATAGCCATACATACTGAACTTTTGCATATAAATTTGGGGCACTGCTGTTGTTTGTTTTTGCTGGAGGGTGACTGTGAACCTTCTGAGCCTTTACCAGTCATTATGTCATCAGCCAATTTAATCACATGTCCAGCGAAGGCATTGAAGGTCTTCCCAGCACATCCACAAGGCTTTGAATCCCTCTGTAAACTGCATTGTTAGGAACGGCAAAAGAAGTCATTTTGCCTGAAAGTAAAATTAAAAAAAGAAAAAAGGAAAGGAAAGGAAAGGAAAGGAAAGGAAAGGAAAGGAAAGGAAAGGAAAGGAAAGGAAAGGAAAGGAAAGGAAAGGAAAGGAAAGGAAAGGAAAGGAAAGGAAAGGAAAGGAAAGGAAAGGAAAGGAAAGGAAAGGAAAGGAAAGGAAAGGAAAGGAAAGGAAAGGAAAGGAAAGGAAAGGAAGAAATTAAGGGAGCCAGCTAGACACCAAACTTTCCAAATTACAGGAATTCTACAATTCAAATTTGAAACGCAATAGAAATCAAACTTTGACATCTTCCTAAACCCCCAAGTTTCACCTTGAAACTCTTTATTAGTTTCTCAGTTGTCTAAAATTCAGAGTTCCAGAGTTGTATTGGTGTGATTGAAAAATTCACTTTTTGCAGCAATTAGCAAATTGGGACAAATTCTGAAACAAAGGAACATAAAGTGCAAAAACAGATTTAGGTATTTAGTATATTCTTATTTAGTATATTCTCCAATAAAAATGCTTACACAACTTGTAAGTATAAAATTACAATAGTTCATGCACTGCAGCATCATCTCTGAGAACTTTGCATTGTTACAGGACATGTAAATTCCCCAATCCAGGCAATTCCAAATCTGCTGTTAGTCTAAGGTATTTCTTTTAACTAAAAAAAAAATAATAACTAATTGGGTAGGTGGCAGATTTCTGTTGCTTATCTGGACACACTCTGTGCTGGTAGTGCATTACAGGATTAGAGTGGGACCTCATAATTTATCATAGTTTCTTTTTATCTTACCCTAAATGTTCATAGTTCTCTGGCTATGAACATTCCAGTTACAGCATTTTCTCCAGTTACAGTATAATGAAGCGACATATCCCCAAACCTGGATTTCCACTGTGTACAGCAAGGGCTGAAAGAAGCCCTCAACTGCCTTGGAAACCTTTGCACAAAATTAAGTTAAAGCAGCTGGCTGGTTGTTTCAACTAAAGGCTGTGACCCCACACGGCTGAATCATCCAGCCCAGAACGATCAGGTATATTCACAGCTAGGATTTTGATTAGGTCAATCATGAAAGCAACAAGATAAGATGCAAGTGAACACATACTTAAGTGCAAGCTCCTTCTTTTTCCACGCTGGGTGAGGATATCTGACCTCCCCCACCTCCTGTGCTCTGCTAACCCCCCTATCGAGAAATGGAGACTCCTCCTTTCTAGAGGGCTTCACATGCCATCACATGTCCTGAAATACATCTGTGCATACTGGTGCCAGCTCTTGCTTTTTCAATATTTGTCACCTTGCTTTGTAACCTTACCCTGTCTTCCAAAACACACTGCCATCAGTTCAAGGGGCTGAATTCCTTGTTTTATCCCCAGAACATAGATTGCACTAGCTGAGCTTCCAACCTCCTTCCTTCTCTGTGTACATAAACGCTGAAATGTCCTGAAACAGGACAAGTGCCTTACGAAGAAGTTTCCTCTGCATTCATAGTAGCAGGTATGAGACCAGACTTCACAACCCACAGAACATGGTTAAAATTCGTATCAGCTTCACATGCAGCTTTGCTGTTGGTGCTCACTTGCATCAGAGACCAGGAGCTGTAATGGCCGTTTGATAAGAGTATGTTCTTTAATATGCTAAGAAGACATCTAAAACTGCCTGAAATGGTTAGGGGTGCCTGCAGTTAGTTATGGGAGTACCAAGATCCTTAGGCTGTGGTCTTCGTGTACATAAGGGTAAATCCTCATGAAGGGCTTGGTTTATTTTAATTTACCAAGTGTTAACCTTTGTTAATACGGTTATTTACGAACCTTTCGGTTCCTTTTCCGGGTTGGTTATAAAGGTGGCCCATCCACCTGAGTCAAGTCCGGTGAAGCGTCATTTGGTGACGAGAGCAACGTCTGCGCTCGGATGGAATTTGGAACCGGGGCGTGGTGCAGCCGATGGTATTTGGGCTGCCCGATCTTAAGCCCCACAGACGTGCCTCATCCCAGCAGGGTCCCTTCAGCACACAGACAAGCAGGCATAGACGGGGTATCAGCGGTTCCAGAAAATAAGCAGACTCACCGTCCATGTGAAGAATTTTGCTCTGCCTTTGAAGCTAAAGGGGTAAGCGGCATGCCTGATCTACTGAGCTAGGTCAGGCGGTAGGCTGCACTACCACTTGGTCCCTGCTGTCTCACGCGAGGCCAGGGGACCTCACAGGACCCCATGTCCTGCTACAATGCCCAGGAGAGCACAGACACTGGCTTGGGGGGGAACCACTGGATAGGTCTCCCCCAGCCATCACTCGCTCGACTAGCCGAAGGGGCAGGCAAGCAAAGCCGATCCTGCTCCAAGTAGGGGCATGCCGTGTCACGTCCGGTAAGGTCTGGATGACCCGTTCCCCAAGCGGGTCAGAGCCAGGTCGGTGACGGTCGTCGGGACCGCCACCGTGCCCAAATTTTGACGAATCGCCACTGGGCCAATGGCTTGGAGGGGGGACCGTGAAACCCGATAAGGCCAATTAGGCCCCCCTTTTACTGCCGAGAATCAACCAATTCTGCGGCAGGGAGGAGGCAACTACGGGTCGCCACCATCACAAACCTGGGACGGCTGTGCACTCGGTTCCCCCAGTAGGGGTATCCGGCGAGACCATGGGGAGGTGGCACAGCCGATTCAAGCCCAGTTAGTAACTAAGAGAGTCATAGTTACTCCCGCCATGGTAACAAAATTAACAGTTACTTTCATTTGTGCCCTCTGCTGGACCTGGTTCATCCTCTTCAAATAGGCACTATTACAGTGGCATGTGACTTCCGTCCCTGATCATAGGTGTTGTTTAACAAATATTTAAGAAACAGGGATAGATAGTTTCAGGATGACTCGGGCTAAGGCTTTCTGTAAACACATCCCACCCAATGTATTTCTATACAAATTTCCAGGTAAATTCTTCAATGCAGGGTTCTGTTCTTACAGGAGGATTTTTCTTGAGTTTCTGCAGTTCCAGAGATGGGACATTATTGCTTTTTCTGGCCTTGTGTCACCAAAGAAAGCACCAGTGTCTCAGCAGTGTTCACACCTACGACATGGCTCACATCCCAAGGATTTGCCTTTATGCACAGCTGTGAGAGTTGAATGCATGACACACAAGCAGCTGACCTTACTCAGGATCACAAAGTGGTACCTTGCAAGCTCTCCTAAAGGGTTTTGCAATCAGGATTGTCCTGCTAGCACCCCTCGCTGAGGAGGATAGAGTCATCACTGCTTTTATTCCTCTCCTGCTGAGGCAAAAGGTACGCTGACAGAGCGGTTTAACAGGAAATGGAGATGTTGTGATTTGCATGGATAGTCTGCATGAGGCGTTTGGAAGGTGAAAAGTTCTGTGTGTGTGCTTTTAGGTATTAGTAGCTGTGGAAGATTTTCACCGCTGTCTTGCCTAGAAAGGATGTGGTTTAATTTCCTCACCTTTTCAGGACAGCTGTTCTTGCCTTTTATCTCCACATTCCTGCTTTTCTATATAGCTGCTCTGCTGTGACTTGTATCTACTTTATACAACCCCTGCTGTGTTGCTATTCAAAGCTGCCTGAGTCTTGAGCAAAGCACAACCAAAAGCAAAGCACATCACAGCTACAGTGCAATATTGCCTAACAGAGTAGCTTTGAAACAGCCTTAATTTCTCACTTTGATTAACAGCCTCTGTTTCTGACCCTTTTGACCCAGGATATGCAAGGCTTGAGAGCACACTGCTTGCTTCACTTGATATCTGATATGTTTGTCTCTCTGTTCAATAATTTTCGTCTGACTTTTCCAGTTTCTCTTGTTTCTCTGAGACCATCCACTCAAAGGGCAGGTGCTGAATAGGAGTACGCTTAAGACACCAGCTTGTTAATGTGTGCACTGTTCAGCCAGTCGATGTGCAAGGCATCAGAAATCCTAGCCTAGGAAATGACAGGAGGTTATATAGCTTGCCAATAGAAGGTGGCTGACCTCAGAGACCCTCAAAGGATTTTCTGAGGAAAGTCTATGCCAAGGAAGCTTATTCCATTCTGTAGATATTATCATACTGAAAAGGTATTTCTCTATGTCTTTCCTTCTAGGTGTTCCCCAGAAAACTCCTCAAGGCCAGCACATAATTTTGCAAATATCCAATACTTTATGTAAGTCAGTGTATGCCATATACAGCTTCACCTGTCAGTGAACAATGTTACCATCTGACAGCTTCCTGCAGCTCATGTGAAAATGAGTTAAGATGGTGGTTAAGCATCTGTTGCTTAAGGCAGAAGAAAACTAGAAGAACCTGTCTAATTTCTGCTACAGGTGGGACCCTGTGGGCATCCTGGCTGAGTGCCAAGAATAGAGATAGGAGGTGCATAAATGAAGCGCTCTACCTGGAAGGCCCCTTATCTCAGCAGTGGTGACCCTGTAAGTAAGCTCATTACATCCTTCTCAGGTCAAGAATGAGTGGGTGACTCATGTTCCAAAGAGCTTCTCAACAATGGTGACCTGACTACTCAAATATTGTCTTAAAATGTGGCATGTGCTGGATGCTTTCTATTAACTGAGATTTGTGCACCTAGCAGCTCAATGTGCTTTGGAAAATGTTTAATAAAGTCCTTAATTTCTGCAAAATTGCATATCAGTCTTGATAGTCTGAAACTGTATTTCAGGTGCAAACTTTTCCCTATTAGTGCTGTTTGGATCACTGTTTTGGACTCACCTTATGATAAGAAGGACAGTTTTGATGATCAGATGCAGATCCAAAGGAGTTTTATCTCTAATTCTGCCTCTGTGTGTATTACAGAAGTTTCCCTTTTAATTGGATGTCTTGTATAAGTTTCTCTTTTACACTCCCAATTTCATCCTAAACCAGGAAAGCCCCCTGCTGATGGGGCTGAAATCTTTTCAGTAGTGCCATGTAACAGGACAAGAGGCAACAGGCACAAACTGAAACTCAGCAAGTTCCACCTGAATATATGGAGGAATTTCTTCACTGTGAGTGACAGAGGTTGCCCAAAGAGGTTGTGGAGTTTCCTTCTCCGGAGATATTCAAAACCCATCTGGATGCAACCCTGTCAAACATGCTCTAGGTGACTTTGCTTGAGCAGGGGGGTTGGACTAGATGATCTCTGAGGTCCCTTCCAACCTCAACCATTCTGTGATTCTGTGAGATTGGGCTTAGCACCATGTTAAGCATCGTCATTTAGTTTAAACCCAGATGAACGACCAGAGACTGTGAGCTTATTGATGGTCTCTCAAATATGTACAGACACAGACTTTGCCTTTGAATCCTGAGGTGGTACACAAGCAACCAAATTCATTCCAACTCAGCTTCAAGCTGCCTGGCAACATCTATCTACCCTCCCATCAGGATTTATTTTACTTAAGAGACACACTTCCTGCATCTCTGCCATGAACCTACGTAATAAGGTCCTGGTCTCCACAGACATTCAAGAGTATACCTCATTGACAAATAACCCTGCTTGTAGCCAGCTGACAGAAAAGCGAGTCTGCAACAGTTTGGGAGCTCTAAGATAAGATGGAATTGATTACAAAACACAAGGGGGTGACTAATCTAGCCCACTGACTAGTATTAGGTTCAGGAATCAGGATAAACCAAAGCCAAACGGCTATGATTAACATTCCTGTGAGCTTAAAATGTTGATGGAGCAGATGAAGATGCTACTTAAATAAAATTGCTGTTTTTGCTGTCACAAAAAAAAAATAAAAAGAAAGAAAGAAAGAAAAAAGAGAGAGAGAGAGAGAAGGAATAACCTGCCCCAACCCAAAGGTCCCGTTCTCCCTGGTATTCATCAAAATTACCAAATGGAGATTCTTTTGGTCCAATCTTAATGGAACATCAAAATTTATTCAGAATTAATTTCCCTTTTTTCTTATTCTTTTAAGTCACTTGTTCAGTTTGTTGGAAGTAGATAATGTCATATGCTGCTTTTGTTTTTATTTATGCTTCAGTTTTCATTGTTTAATAAAATGCAGGTAATCAAGCCTGTGGAAACACTGGACTTAGCACTAAAAAGCACCATCTTGATTCTTTGCTACTTTCATTCGTATTACCAAGATATTGATCAGTTGATATTTGAACAGTGAATCCCAGCTGATATTTTGTTGAATTCAGATGATTTTTCATGCTGGTTGTCTTTTCAAGTTCACTAAGAGGATGAAGTATGTTCACTTATACATAATTTTTAGGCTGAGACCCCAGAAGTTAAGAAGGCTTTGTAAGCATTTATACACATTATACAGCATGTTAATTGTTCCTTAAAACTAACGACACCCCAAGAAATAGTAAACCATGGAAAGAGGTAAATATTTTTTTGGTATGGGTTTAAGGAAAACAATATAGCAGTATTCAAATTATATATAAAAAATGGTATTTGCAAGTTTATATAAGGCAAGAAATTTAGCAAACTTGGCAATATCTGCACTTTTGCCACAACAGACCGTTAGGCTGATCTCTCCCTCTCTCATGTGGAGGCATTCTGTAGTACTATGTAGGCCTTCACAGAAACAGAGATGCGCCACATATACTCTCTTCCTTAAGAGCTCTTTTTTTCTCTCAGTAAGCAGGTAAATTTGTTTGAGGTTCTTCCTTGAAACTACATTTTACTATTCTTATGCAGAAAGATGGAGGACATGAAACCCTGCCCAAGCTCTCACAATTCAGCTCTTTCAGAGAGCTATTAGATATGAACAGGAAAAACATTTGTACTCTCTACTCCATGCACAGGCTAACTGCTATGTTAATCTCTTCTTCTTCACAGATTCTCTTTACTAAATATCATTGCTTAAGGTTATTTTAATTAGACCAGTTTACACATTTTGGAAGCCATGGAAATATGAAGAGCAGCAAACAAACTAGGCTTTAAGGAGAACCTCACTTTCTAGCTTTGAGGTTATCCATTCCCAATGACATCTCTCTGCCTTAAGTTCCTCCTGAAAAATACTTTAATTTAGATCACTGTTTTAGTAAAAGTTATTTTTTTTCTCAGAAGATATAATAAACTCTGCACTGAACTTTTGCAAGGAGAATTCCTGGACTTTTGCCTTTCATAGTATAACTTTTTTGTCTTGTAGCTTCTATACATGTATCCCTAGGCAGTTTCCGGGAGAAAAATCAGAGCTCTCATAAACTCAGGCAGCAGTCAGAACTTTTTTTCCCTTCAGAAATACCAACAGATTTTGAAGTTAGTATTGCTCTGGCATAGCAAAATCTTCTCATAGCTCTTGGGCTTGGACAAGAGCTCCTCCTATCCAAGATAAGCAGTCATATCTACAGTCTCATGCAGGCATAAAGGCTCTGATGAGTTTGAAGGCCATCCCTACAACTGAGAGATTAAAGCAACATTCATGGAGCTGCCTGCTATGAGTCAGCTGAATATGACCCATGGAGTGAAAAACTGGCAACCAAATGTTCTGTTCGCACACTATGGCAGTAGTGTTTCTGTGTGTTGTATGGTTGCAATATTGGACCATCTAGTAAAAATTAAATGGCTTGAGATGTGATGGGCAAGCCTACCTTGTTAATTTACATTACATGCCTAATTCTTCTATGGCTTATGTTATGAGCTTCACATTCTTTCTTATATTGCGCAATTCAGTTCCAAACTATGGTAATTCAACTTATCCATGCAGATATGAGAGAAGAATGAGGCCTTTCCACAGTTAAAGATTTCCTACAAATAGAGATGGAATATAAGGTGAGTATCACCTATGTTCCATACAGCTGTCTGTAATTGTTGCGTAAGTTCTATACACTGCTTAAATGCTACATCCAAGGCTGTTAAGAGCAATAAAAGGCATGGTCACCCCTGTAAAGAATGCTGGCTACTACACTGTGGAATAAGAGTTTGTAGCTTCTACCCTTCCTACTTTCACTTCAAAACTTTTTACATTCAGAGTGTCAGAGGAACATCGCATGAACTTAACAAAAATTTGGCTTCATAGACTCATAGAATCAATAAGGTTGGAAGAGACCGCTGGAGATGATCTAGTCCAACCCCCGTGCTCAGCCAGGTCACCTACACCATGGCAGACAGGGTTGCATCCAGGCGGGCCTTGAAGATCTCCACAGAAGGAGACTCCACAACTTCTCTGGGCAACCTGTGCCAGTGCTCTGTCACTCTCACAGGGAAGAAATTCCCCCTCACGCTCAGGCAGAACTTCCTGTGCTTCAATTTCTGCCCGTTGCCTCTTGTCCTGTCACACGCGACAACGGAAAAGAGTTTGTCCCCATCCCCTTGACACCCTCCCTTCAGGTACCCCTACACATTGATAAGATCCCCCCTCAGGCTTCTCTTCCCCAGGCTGAACAGGCCCAGCTCTCACAGCTGTTCCTCATAGGGCAGATGCTCCAGCCCTCTGATCATCTTTGTAGTCCTATGCTGGACTCTCTCCAGTAGCTCCATGTCTCTCTTGTACTTGGTGGCCCACAGCTGGATGCAGTACTCGAGATGAGGCCTCTGCAGGGCTGAGGTGAAGGGCAGGATCACCTCCCTTGACCTGCTGGCAACAGTCTTCCTAATGCACCCAAGGATACGTTGGCCCCAAGGGTACATTGTTGATTCATGGTCAACCTGTCATCCACCAGCACTCCTAGATCCTTCTCTGCAGAGCTGCTCTCCAGCAGGTCAGCCCCCGCCTTGTACTGGTGCCTAGGATTATTTTTCCCTGGGTGCAGGACTCTGCACTTGCCCTTGTTGAACCTCAGGAGGTTCCTCTCCATCCAGCTCTCCAGCCTGTCCAGGTCTCTCTGAATGGCAGCACAGCCCTCAGGTGTGTCAGCCACTCCTCCCCGTTTTGGATCACCAGCAAACTTGCTGAGGAAGCACTCTGTCCCCTCATCCAGGTCATTGATGAAGAAACTGAACAGGATGGGACCTAGTACTGAGCCCTGGGAGACGCGACTAGCCACAGGCCTCCAACTAGACTTTGCGCCAACTGTTGATGACCCTCTGAGCTCTGCCTTTCAGCCAGTTCTCAATCCACATCACTGTCCACTCGTCTAACCCACTTCCTGAGCTTGTCTAGGATGTTATGGGAGATAGTGACAAAAGCCTTGCTGAAGTCAAGGTACATAATGTCCACTGCTCTGCCCTCATCTATCCAGCCAGTCACTCCATCAGAGAAGGCTGTCAGATTGGTTAAGCAGGATTTCCCCTTGGTGAATCCACGATGACTACTCCTGATCACCCTCTTTTCCTCCACATGTCTGGAGATGACATCCAGAATGAGCTGCTCCATCACCTTTCCAGGGATCGAGGTGAGGTTGATGGGCCTGTGTCCTCCTTCTTGCCCTTTTTGAAGACTGGAGAGACATTGTCTTTCTTAATTGGTTTCCATTTGAGTTTTTGGAAAATCTGTAGCAAAAAGTATTTAAACTTATGATGAATGAAATAAAGTATAGAACTATTTTTCTAAATCTTTTCATAGGCTAGACTTTTTGTATGCTGACTTGATCATGCCAACAGAAAGAGCCAAACTTTAGCTGGTGTAGGTGGCCTCATTTTCTTAGGGGCAAAAGTTCCAGAAGTCTCTGCTGTTCACTCTGTCCTTGAGCAGAGACACAGAGACATGTCTAATTTAATGCTGACTGTTCTCTACATTCCTATGCATATTATAAATCTCATTGCTTTCCTCATTTGGGCCTTTCACATAACACTGGGGAAGAAGCATTTCTTTTAGTGGAAAATGTGATTGTGGAAATGTAAATTATCAGCAGGCTGCAGGCATAGCTTGCTCTTTTCTAAAACTAATTGTAACTCACTTTTATCCAGTACTTGACATTGTCCATTTAATTCAGCACTGAAGTTTTAGACAAGTTTCTAAAGCATCAGTTACGGCTGCATTATCTGCTTCAACAGCAAAAAAATACAAGTGAGGCAATGTTTAACTCAAAAGCAACAATAAAAACCTATGTGCTTATTAAGCAATAATGGAGGAATCCTACAAAGTTATTTCTAAAGCTATTTCTACAGTTGCTTCCCAAACTAGAAGTATGTATTCTTCAAATGAAAACAGAGAACTCTTTCCCCAGGGGAGAACCATTTAGTATCTATTACTAAGCTTAATGTGGTTCAGAGAGATAGGTTTGCCAATGACAGATTGTTCTATGAGTGAAGTCATTTTGAGGTGTATTTATCTTTCTTCATGCTGGATAAAGGCTTTTAAATCTGGATTTATTTAAAGAAAAATTGACAAAGTAGACAATTTATTTTTTCATAAACTAACTGTGGGTGAATTTTCTGCAGACAACACAATCAGTAGTCTATGTCAGTCGACTGATATTTGTTAAGAAATTGTGGTTCTCCAAACGTTTGCTGTTTTGATAAAACTGAAAATGAATTTTCTTTTCTATTCAAATGAATTGTTAGTTATCTAAGATATCATCACTTCAAAAAGCATAATAAATTATGCATTTGTAGATTGACTTGGTCCTAATACATATTAATATACCCGACTGTATCTGGGCAGGTACTGAAACAATTATTTCTGAATTCTCAATTTTGTCCTAACATTTGTTGTGAAATATTTCTTTGTATCCAGACACAAAATTCCCTACGCTTTTTTTTTATTTTTTTTTTTTTTTTTTTTTTTTTTTGCTGGAAGGAAATATTAATAGATCATACAGTAAGAAACAACCTCAGTGAGCAAAGAAGCAAATAAATCATCTGTGAGTAGCTTATGTCCTTTAGCAGTCATTTGTACCAGCTAGCCTATGGGGGATAGAATAAAACCCCTATCTGCTGATTTGATTAGTCTTAGGTAGAGCCACTGTGAGGAAGTCAGTTTGCCATAGCTTGCTGGGTGGAGTTCATCCAAAGACAATGTTAGAGTAGAAGACCCACTTGAGATAGAGAGAGCATCTGAAGAGACAAAAAGGTTAGTGGCTGTAATAATCACCTGTGATTCACAGACTGCTTCAGATGAATGTGGAACAAGTACTTGTAAAAGATCGAATTTGCTCCTGTGTCCCTGAAGTGCAGGTTAGCTGGCAGTTGTAGAGAACTGCAGAGGTTTGGAGGGAAATGAAAGATTCTTTAAAAGGTTTAAGAAAATGATAAGACTGATCTTTTGACAACAGATAAGATTTTCTTGCTACTGTTCTTTCAGACTACTGTTTCAGGAGCAAACAGCAATAGATTCTCTGCTCCATATCTGCTAGGCTTACTCACATGACAACTGTATGAAAGGGTCATGAGCATTTGTCTCCCAGACATACATAATGCAAAGTTCTTCTGCAGAAAGAGACAAAATGACTGCAGATTTCAGGGCAACATATTTTCATCATTGCTTTTCCAGTTTATTGCAAGGGTAACCATCATATAACTGTTGCCTAAAGTTTTAAAACATCCAATTCAACACCATACAATGTGGGACAGTCCACTTTGAAATTACCTTTATTTTTTCTGTTAATCTCTACATTCTTCCACTATCATGCCATTCCCATCACAGCTGTAAACCAAAATGTTTTAGTAGAGTTTAAGAACATTTGAATAAAAAGTATTAGCAGATTTTAACAGAGATCTTTAAAATTCTTTCTTATCTGGAAAGATGCTCTGACTAACAACCCTCACCAGCACTCAGAAACTGCAGTCGTTTACTACCTCTCTGGTCAACAACTTGTGAGCACAGACAAGTTTCTTACCAGGAAAGCAGGCACAATTTTATTCCTTTCACTTGTTCCTCATCCAGCTTTTCTGTATAGACTCTACGCTCCTCAGAATATTTGCTATCTTTCATCACCTCAGAAAGATTTGGTTATTTTAGTGTTACGATTACACATGCCCTCATTAAAACAGTGCTGACAGACCTCCCCGAAGTCATTACCTACACAGTGCTTTGGATCAGGGCCCAACGAATTGCAATTATACGATGAGTATTTTTTAAAACTGGTATCTTTAAACAGAAGACCAAATCCCCCCATACTCTACTAGGCAAAACTCATGGCTGCAGTGAACAAAATCTATAGGTTGTGGCTCAATGCCACGTGTCTGAAACAAAGGATAACGGGTTAAGTGAGTACCTATCGAACTGGTCCTTAACTTCTGATAGGTGCTATCAATCAGCATAAAAATGAAAACAAGGACTGAAGTGTTAACATTACTTACTTTTGTTCTATAACAGTGAAATAGCCAAATGACCTCATCATGAAACAAAGCAAGGGTGGCTGTTTTGAGCTCAGCAACTTTTTTCTTTTAACCAGAGATAGGAAGAAAATGGATAAATGCATTCATTTGTAGATTTCAGACAAGTCTGCTAAAATTTCTCTCACAAAGCTTTGGAATACAGACTGTGAGCAGCAGGAAGACCAGATGAACTATGGACTTCCATGAACTTTGGGTGTAATGCTAAGTACAGTAGCGTGCGTACTACCTCATGTTTAAAAGATCCTGTACTTGGGTGAATCTTATCCCTAAGGTCTGATCCATCAAAAAGTATATGGTAAATGAATTTAATATATCAGATTAGAAGGCACCATGAAACGCAATGGGTTTATAGTGACTGATAAATAAATAACAGCCCTACAAAAAGTTTAGTGCAGAGCTTGCTTGTAACCAAGCTTCGTTCATTGCCTTTGAGTCTTGATTTTGGTAGCTACTTTAAGCAGACAGTTTTGTATGTGAATGGTCTTCTTGAAATCACTAGGATCAACTATCAATCTCATAGTAAGCTTTATGTCCTCCCCCCACTACTGAAGCCTACAGCAGATATTTATATAGAGGCTCGATTTTATGTCTTGTATGCTTTCATTAACTTTGATAGTATTATTTGACCCAAGTTAAGTGAATAATTAGTTGTCTGTATGGATCTGGGATTTAATACGTTAAACAAAGTCTCCAATTCATTCCCCTTTTCCTGAGCTTCAAATTTCACCTTATTAGGCATATTTTACCTGTTGCAAAATATATTTCCCATTCAGAGTTACAGCTGAAAAATGATAATAAAGAGCAGTGTATTATCCTGTGCTGGAGTACCTTTCTAGAAATGTAGAGTGACAGCAAGAAGACTGCAGTAGATGAATAAAAGTATGGTTATTGAGCCACACAGCTAAAAAGCTATCTAAATAGTATGAGTCTTGACCTTTCTGCCTGCATTTGAGTTATATTTCTAGAATTCCATTTGTGCTTCATGATGAAAAATAATATATATATTTAGTCACAATTATAGTTCACCACTTCTTAACTTTCAAGTAGTATTTTAGTGATTATTATTTTGCTACATGAATTAACACATATATGGAGTTGAAATACCACTTGGAATGGAGGATTAAGAAATTGACTCTACTAAAAAATTAGAATTTTGGACTAAAAAAAAATTACATACTGACTGTAATCAATAACCATGAAAATTTTAAAACTGAAGTTACTCCAAAGGATGAATTAAATGAATAAATGCTCTCTTTATCTGCTGGCAATGTTCTGTTCTCAGCTGGTGTTATCATTTCAAAATAATGCTCATCTGAATGGAAGAGAATTTCTTCTCTTCTCCTCGGAGTGATTGATATCCTCCTGTTCCTTAGTGTGATGTGTGTCACAAAAGAAGAAACCAAATGATTTATTTTACTACATATATTTTCCAATCTTACTACATCCAGAAATCACTTTCAGTGCAATCCTGTATGCTTACAAAAGTATACTCAGTTAAAAGATTATTGTGACATTATTATTATAAATCACTGGAGCAACAACTTGCCAAATGAACCATTAAAAGCAAACCAGATTCACTGAACCACAATAAAATTCATTAAAACTTGCTTGGGGCAACATACAGTCTTTGAAGGTCTTTATCTTTTTAACCATTCATCTATTCTAGTATCTACAGCAAAATCCTCCACCTCTCTTTTATTTCATTTTAATGTAAATATTCACTTCAAAATAATCCAACTTCCTTTCAGTGGCAAGCTTTAGTGATAATGGTGATGTGTCACTGCTAAATCAGATAACCTACTGTCATACAGAAAAATAGATTGGGGGAAAAGGAGTCTTTATACTCTTAAAGGAAGGCATATCATATTTCTTCTACTTTGGGGACTCTTCTTGAGTCTTTTTGTCTATTGCTCTCCCTCATGATCTGTGAGTACTTCTCTTAGTGGTCATCTGTCTTAAGGCTACATTTTCAGACACACTAAACCATTACTTCTCCAGCTGACAAAAAAATGAGGTCTAAAAAAGATTCCTGTAAAGGGAGGACCCACAATTACAACCATGAAAAATGTTGGCACTAGCTTGCCAGTGCCTTGGCTCATGTGTTAGACCTGCCTTCTAGCTTCTCAAAGGCTTCTTCTTATCTTTTTGCTTCATTTCAGTTGTTTGAATCGATGCATTATAAAGTTTTGTTAAGTCAATGGTGGTGAATTAAGGCCCTGTTACACTGACTGTCATTCAAATACATGTGTTCTTTCCCCTCGAAACACTTAAAATGTTTACAGCATGAGATGAGTAACAGCAGATGACTCCAACAAACAGTGGAAGAGACCTGAAGTAACAGTGCAATAAAAAAACTACAGCTTGTATTTGCAGATAGGGAACATTTTGTCCAAATTTTTATGGGATTTGTGGCAGCACCAAAGCTCAGACAAAACAGTCCTATGTCTGTTCTGCATCTTCAGTCAGGGAGCTGTGGTAATGGTCTTCCTGGACAGGGTCTTCTGATACTTCACCCTCTTTTGGTCTCAGCGTTGTCTTCCCTTTTGCTGTACGTATCTTTTTTCCTTATTCCTCTGTGTCTCATATTATACTCTGCAAACATTTTTTATTTCCTTTTCACCACAGAATTTGTAGCTTTTGTTTCTTGGTCTGCAGTGACCTGGAAGCTATTTGTAGTCTGAAGCACTGGCTTTGGTAGCATATATATTTCATGTTCAATCACCTCTGGGAATTTAAAACATTGATTAGATTTTCATTTGCTATGTTATGATCTTGCAGGTATTTTCCAAAATTTGTATTCCTCAAGCTCTTAATTTATAGGTGGCATTGCTTAAATAAAAGACAGAATAACTAAAGCATAAAATTATTACTGAGAAGACAGAGGGCTCTGTAAAACTGTAGTTTGAACATTCCTAATTCAACCATTTTTGAACATCATATAATGCAGAAATTAAGCAGCTATGTTCTAGTTCCCTTTTTAATATAATTTGAAAGAAAATGATTATTTTCAAAATATTAAACAGACTTATACCAGAATTTGGCCCAGAGTCGTCTGTTTGGCTATCTATGTTCTATCTTTTTATTTGTTTTCAATAACTTTCATTAAACAAATGAACAGCAGTGTTAGCTATCTTTCTGTATTCCTATCAACTTTATAATTAACATGTATCCATGGGGACTGCCTCATGTTAGTGAGGCACGGTCTTATTTGAAGGAGAATCTTTTGTATCTATTGAAGCAGCTGTTAGAGTGGTTGCATACCTGGCTGAATCAATTAATCATTTCATTAACAAAAATGCCTCTTAGCTATGCTAATCAAAAGCATGCTGATCTCAGTTTCTCCAAACAACCTCCTGAAACCTAAACAAACAAACAAAATCTTCAAGATTAATAAACAAGCCTTGCTATCATAAATAGGCTATGCTTTATTAAAAAGAAAAAAATCTGAAAGCGATTTCATCAACTTTATGAATATATACCTTTAGGGATGATGATAGGGATTAGCAAAACAGACATCTCTGGTGATCTTGCCTGAAGGCTCATGCTGACTAAACACATGGTTTTTGTTTTCTGTACCATTTTGAATGTGACATAAAACAAGCTTTTTCCGTGTGCTTTCTTCTCTTCATTGGATGTTCATGGGTAAAGGGAGTAAATTCTTTCGGCTCGCCTCTGAACCCTGGATCCAAACCTTTCCCTTCAGGGCCCAAATACAAGGCAAGGGAGTTTGTGAGTGTTTGGCTTCTCTGGGAAAGTACATGAACACATGCGAAACAGAGAATTTGAGTGGGGAGGGAGGATGGTAACTAGGCAATGGTTGAGAATGGTTAAAAAGAAGCATGATTGAAATTAGGCTTCTAGAGATCTATACTTAACCACCGAAACAGATTTACCTCATTCAAAAGTGACAAGCATCTGCATTTTCCTGCTGACACAAAGTAGGACTTCTGAAAGAGCTACATGTAATTCTAACGTTCGACACCTCTACTCTCCAGGATTATAACTCCATGGGTGTTTTATTCTCTATGGATGATCTTTCTTTAATTAACGGTCACTGGAGTTTATCTCAAATGAAAAATAAAAGAACACATGAGCCTGCCCGAGGTGGATAGATCTGCAGTAGAAATGAAATCCACATTGGCCAATGTATCTTGAAAAGCGAAACATCAGCCCTGGCTAAAATCTCTGTGTAACTGAAAAACTTAGGCTGCCTCAGGCTACCACAGAGCACAGATGCCCTGTTCTGTTTTATGAACTGGTGGACAAATTATTCTGAAGTTGCCGACTGTGAGGATCTAGAACACGCAATGTAAATCAAAGGCAAGTCAGCAGCTTTTCAGTATAATCCTAACTAATTGGCATAATAGTAATCATAGCAACCTTGTTTTCCACAGGAAGTGCAGATTTTGCTTCTGCAGGACTTACCTAAAAAGTTAAGCAAAATCTGTTCAGAATGTCTACTCTGCTGACCCAGCAGGGAGCATTAGAGCAGTTCTCTATACTGGCATAATCTGTTCATGTCTGTCACGGCATATAATTGCATTTGTGTGTGGAGAGACATTCAGAATTGAAGAAAAAAGAAGGCAGGAAGTATCCAATGGATAGTGGACACGTGTATGGTGGTACAGCTAAGCAAAGTAAGTCACGAATTAGATATGTGTAGAACGAACATGCACTGTTATGCACAGGAAAGATATTGAACATTATAGACACTGAAAGATTGCATGTGAAAAATTGTTTCTCTCTGAGTGATTGGTTGGCTGCTCCTTTGCAGCCTCTTATAGACGTGTTGTGCACGTGGCCTGTGAATGCACAGGTGCTTATATCTAGAGTTGATAGTCACATACAGGGATGATACGTGGAATGCATTTCTTTATCCGGTATATAGCATCCCAAATGGCATCATCTCCCCAGCTTGAAGTGAAAGCTAGAAGGAGACTCTTTTACCCTGAAGAAAGGAACTCATATTTCCCTCAAAGGATTACCATTATTCACAGGATCTAGTTTTCTTTCATGTTTTCTGACTTTGACAGTGTAAGATACAGACATGTCTACTACAGACAGAAATCTTTGCAGAAGGAAAATGGCCAATGCCTTAGAAATCTGCAGAAATGTACTGAGCAGGATGATACTTATACAGATAAAAACCCCAAAACCACTGTTTTAAGAAATTGCTTTTAGAGGGAGAGTGGAGAGGATGGGTAGGATAGTTGGTAGACATACAAAATAATGTGTAGAAAAGACAATGTTTATCTGTGACATATAGTCTCATCACCTAGATCAGTTCTCTCTCTACACACTGAGCCAATGAACCTTGTTTTAGAAAAGATAGATCAGGCTTTTTATGAGCATTCTTTTTTCCATAAATTTGGAAAATGATGCAAAATACTGTGGGGTTGGGTTTTTTTGTTTGGTTGGTTGGTTTTTTTGGGGGAGGGGGAGTAAAAAGACTTTCTTCTATCTTTTCTTAGTGTAGTTTACTTCTCTTTCTTACTGTTTTTGACCACTTCCACTTTGCTTTTTTCTTTCCCAAAGGTTGGTCATTGCTTCCAGAAGAGGGCAGCAACTAAGCATAGAAACTGCACACCTGGCTATACAGTAGGTCACATGGGAATTTAATTTAAGGGATCATTAGCGCAGAAGTTCAGTGTCTCACTGTAATTACTGCCGAATGCATTTATCCTGTTGCCAATTTGCTATCGCTGCAAAAGCAAATCTCAGGATTGTTCTCTTTTCTTTGTGTTTTCCTTTGGTCAAAATAAATAAGTCTAAGCTTTTGCTGAATCATTTGAAAATAAGTTCTATTCCATGGAAGCATGATAAAATGCTACACTTTCTAATAAGAAATGTAGAAGGCATAGAGATTGTACCCCTGCATTTCCACACTTGCAACTTACCAAGTGACTAAAAGCAACCAAAAAAAGTGTAAAGCTGTTACATCTTTAGTTCCATGTATGAGACATTTTCATTGTTCATGCTGGCACACTCCTCCTGTAGACTGTGCAACTGACAACACATTGCTCTACTCTTTAATAGGCAGCATTTACTCTTAGTTTTTGCACAAATCCACCACTCCTGTAATAACTAGAGATATATTCTTCATGTATAAGGCAGTGTGACTATCGCACTTCTAAGGACACGTTCATTCCAAATGTTGACTTAATCCAGGCTGAATCTCTTTTAGAAGCAAAAGTAATCTCGTTAATTTTAAAATGGATAATTAGTTTTCAGTTCAGGATTGCCTGCAGTGTTTTGGCTTCTTGTCTCTGGGGGCAGATGGTTCTACTATCCATATTTTTGAGATCATAACATTAAAACAAAATGTTTACACAAGATTTTTACTTGTTGAGGGAAATATCACGACCCTCTGGGACAGAGAGATGGAGGATCTGTTTGGGTTTTGTTTTACTGGATAACAAGAACACTGTTGCTCTCTGTTCTTTCCATGTCAAACAAGGATAGCGCTTCTTTCTCCAATCTTTGGAAAACAGTTGAAGCTCTAGTAATAAAATTAAACTAATGTTTAATGATGGAAGAAAAAGAAGTCAGATCCAAATACATAGTGCAGAGCTGAAAGAGTTTAAAACTGCAGAAAAAAAATGACATAGTGAATATGAATGGATTTATTTCATTGATTCCAGCTGCATATATTGTACTCAGAATTGAATGGATTAAAAACCCCTTAACCTCAAGCCTTGGGCAGACTGAGACCTAGTTGTGGGAGATCTTGACTGTCTTCTCAGGGTAGGCAGAGCTGAGAGAATTTCAAGGCCACAAATGACTTGTTCAGCCACTCTCAGGGCTGGATTGCTTTACCTCATAAATCTCTTGGCTGATTAAGGGTAAAATTCCCATGGTCTCCACAGGTGGCCCTGCTCACTTCTCCTCAGTTAGAAGAGTGCATATTTTATAGGGAGAAAGATTAAAGCAGAGGAAGGAAATTACAGAAAAGAAGACTAGTGAAATTATGCAAGTCGCATGCTATTCTCTTTGGATGTACTGCTGCTTTTATACTCTGAGGCTGATTCTGCCACAGACTTTCTGTGTAACCTGCGGTAAGGCCCTGAAGCCCAGATTAATTTAAATACAGATTTGGTTGCCTAAATTTCCCAGAGGATATGAGCCTTTGGCTGCTCTGTCACGCTACAGTTAAATCTGTTTGGCAGCTGCTAAGACTGATAGGCCCCTTAAAACTCCACTCCCACCTGTGGGACTTTCTTAGGTCTGTAAATTATGTTAACAGAAACAAAAAGCTCAGCTCCTCTGACCTTTTTTTGTGCAAGGGAGGATGCTCATTTAAGCTTTGCTCAAGTTGTGCAAACAATTAAAAAAGCAATCATGAACCAAACAGTAAGGGTTATCTGTTCAATGTTTTGACCTAGCTACGTGCTGTGCATCAGATCACCTTCCCAGATGACAGCATCAGCCTCATAATACCACTGGGAGGTGGGCAGTCCTCATGTCTGAGTCTCACTGATTTCAGCTGGAGGGAAAGTGCTCAGATTGCACAGGCAATGGATGAGTTTTGATGCTGTGAGCCCTTTGTCAACACCTTTAGCAAAGAACCTCCCTTTGCAGGATAGGAACTCATTTCAAGAAGTGAGATCTGAGTGGATGGACTGCTCCATCTGTGGTAGCTGGTGGGTTTCTGCCGAAAAAGGCCTGGCTAGACTCAGCATGTAGTTCATTGGGGAAAGGGTCTGGAAACTACGCCTGTAGGGTGCTTATCTACATGCCATACTGATATGAGAGGTATATCAAGTCTCACTCTGAAAAAAAAAAAACAATGAACAAATTCCAAGTCAAAGTCAGACAGTCCAAGTAACTTAGGCAACATATTACAAGCTTTGGTATCCCCTTTTGTGAAAATAATACTGTGAAGACAAGAATAAAAGATAATCCTTACCAATGTACACATGATGCAGAGTATTCAGGTATGTAGTTATTTTTGAAGTGAATGGTAAGCTGCTGACTAAATAGCTTCTGTGCCTTACCAGTTAAATCCTATTTTCAAAAGACTGGACAGTGTGGGAAGAAAGGATGACATTTCCCAAGACATTTTAAAGCCAGAAGTTAGGCCAGGTTTTCAAATGTCTTTGAGCATCTTGTTCAAATATGTGAAGAAGAAGCAGCTAAATGCCTTCAGAATATGAAGGCAGAATCTGACCATCAGGCAGTATCTGACCTCATTTGTATTAGAAAATGGGATATTGAACTGAAATTAGTTTTAAGTGCCTTTGAAGTTGTTCCAATATTCACTTGCTTTCTTTTGGTTGCATCTGAGCAAATTTTCCTGTTGAAAAATAAAGGGCTTGGTTCTATAAATAATTTCCTCAAAAACACTGTCACTATTGACAATTAACTTAAATTCTTTGAAAAAGAAGATAGCCTCTGGTTTTCATGAAGTCAGTCTGCCAGTGATGTAAACAAGTAACTCAAGCCAAAAAAACTGCAAGTTTCATCACTGTCTATCATTTGCATGTGGTTGGGGCAATCTGAACTGGTGACTCTGCTCTGGAAAGCGGACATATATACATTTTAACATAAAGCAAATGCTTGATCCCTATTGGTTAGCACATGCTCAAAATCATGTATATCTACTTAGCCAAATAGAGATGGCCACTTATCGAAGTTGTGCTTAGCTGAAGCATTAAAGTAGGACAGGAGAGAATGGTTTCTTCTAATCATACAGGAAGTCATTCATTGTTTCACTGTGATACTTCGAGAAGATTTAACCTCTGACAGCTTTCCAGTTCTTAAAATGAGAATGAGAACACTTAACAGTCTCAGTGCAATATTGGAATAGTAGCTAGTTAAAAGCTATAAAACACTAAACACTATATATTAGTTGGATGAATTAATAAAACAAACACTTAGATCAATTATATGAGTAAATAACATGGAAAAAGGAATCCATGAAGCATTTCATTCACCACAGCAACTACATTTTGCTGCTTTCCCTCCATCTATTATTTGTCTTCATAGATCGTGAAATCCTTGGGAGAGGCTGTGTCTGTTCTTAGCAGTACCACAAGAAAATGCCATCAAATTGAAATAATGCTGTAAAATATATCAGTCAAGGGAATCAAAGTGTGAAAATCTTATTGTTTGAGCATCTTCATAAGTATCTAAGTGTGTTCATGCTTCCAGGGCCTTTGTGAGATAAGAAAGTGCTATTATGTCCATCCCACATAATGATGGAGTGTTGAAATGCCAGCAACTGCATTAGAGTGAGGAAATCCCATAAATTCCAAACCTGGGTGGCACACCTCAGATCTTCTGCATAGTCAGACTATCCACAGGAGGTCAGCAGATGTGACACACAAGACCTACAACAGGTCTCTTCTGAACTGATGGGCCCAGCAGGATACTTTAAGGCACCCTATGTACCATTCATGCCAATGTTTAACACTCCATGCATGTGTTTAGCATTCCATGTCTATGTTTAGGCACTTTAACCCTGTCCTACAACCCATCCTGAAAAGGGTAGCAGAAAAAGTGACCTTTTAGAGAGTTGTGGGTGCCAGAGGATGTAGCAGATGTCACCTTCATTTTCATTTGTTTAGCTGCTGATGCAGACCCTAAAAGCTCATAGAACATGTGAGATCTCATTTTATCTTGGAAGGAGCAGAATTTCAAAGCAACTGCCAAAGACACCAAGTTTCTGCACTTTAGATTGAAAATAAATAAATTTATTAACTGATTCTTGCCTAGCGTTAGTTTAACTGTCTGTTCTCTGTCCTTTATCCTCTCATGTTTCATCACACTCTGCCATTTTCTTGTGGTATTTGTTGTTATCACCATTATTTATAATTCATGAAGTTCTGTCAGTGTGCTCCAGGCCAAATGGATATTCAGGAAGGCATGTTCATTTCCTTACCAACCCGGGGAATTACTGCTGTCTCACTTTCCTTGCGAGTTTCTCAAAGACTTTATAACTGTGTTTCCAGAACCTCTGCAGTTCAGATAAAAGGTTCACAAGGCTTTGGGTGACGTTCCAACAAACTGACATGAGCTACCTTTTCCACTGTGCTGCTTTGAACAGGGCAGTGTTGTTCACAGCATGGTCACACTGTCCATTCCTTCTTGAGCTAGCAGTGGTTTAAGCACTGAAACTCTCAAAGTCACACTGCAAGATCTTATGCTCTTCTATCCAGCTAATTTATCCTGAAAGAAGGTAACAGAACTCAGTTAAATTTCACCTATTGCCAAGAAGCTGCTTTACAGGTGCACCCCTGCAGGAGGCAAAATCAGCCTGAGGTGTCACTCAGCCACACTCACTTGCAGTCATGTGAAGGCAAGTAGGTCAGGCCTTGGGAAAAAAGTACAATCTTATGATCCTCTAAAAGTAGCATGGCAGCCAGCATTCTTCTAAATAATTTGCAAGTAAGGTTTTGGCCTTAGCATGATGAAGAGACTATTCCAGATAGTTAAGGTGTAGACATCCTGTTTTCTTGGTGAAGGAAGTTTGGCCTTGAGGGGTTGGCCAGGCCATGTAGTCTAGGCGAAGGCTTAGGAAACAGGCTCTTATTAAATTTAATTTTTTTTCTTTTTTTTCCTTTTTTTCTCTTTTTATGTTTCTTTCCAGCTTTGTCAGGATAGGCTGAAATATTTAGCAGCCTAGTTAAAGGGAGGAAAACAAAATTCTAACTCAGGTGATGTAAATGTTACTGTTTATAATGGATATAACGGAGGTATATGTTTATGGTCCAAAGCTTTACTGCTCCTGAAGTTGCTCATGTAAAGATTTGGAAATCAATTATAAACCCACAGATGTCTGCACATATGAATACAATAAAATTGATCTTACAGGCCTTCTGCACTGGACTTCTGTTTCCAGGGGGCACGTCTAGCTACATAGTTGAACTCTGCTCAAAAGCAGTCCTGAGGCCTCCAGCTATGCGTTGATGTGCTGCCAATGTTTCTGCAAGGCACTCCTGCAAATAATCTTTGTCTGTATTGTTAACATCTTTTTTCTTCCAGTTAGGCTTTTCATGTCTCAAACTGCAGAGGGAGTGGTGTTTGGTAAGCAAGATTATGTACAACTCCTGAAAATGTGTGCTATTTCTGAGGAATTAGCCAGTGTTATTTAAAACCGAGACAAACATGAGTCCCAGAAAAACGTGGTCCACCCTCTTAAGGGGATGTTATACTTCTAAATAGCTGGGAGAAGTGGTGTCTTCTCCCAAAACAGAGTAATTACTTTCTAGAAATAGTTTTGAGAGCCTTGGGGGCATTCCTATACTACCACAGTATCATTTAGAAGGAAATTATATATATATATATATATATATATATATATATATATATATACACACACATATATATACACATACACACAAAAAAATATACATACACATACATAAACTCATATATACCTACAGACATATATATCATATGTGTGTGCATAGGTATGTGTACGTATATATATCTCTACCCTTTGTCTGGAAATTTTGATGTGTGTCAGAATCCAATACTCTCTGGCCAGGTTCTTTTAGATATTCTACATGTGGAGGGTTTAATGTTTAATATCAAATTTACTTACTACTTGTTACTTTGAAGTAATTTGACATTACATGGGATTTTGATTCAGCAGAGTGATACAGCAATATACTGAAATCACAAGTATAAGTTACACCTAGCAGAATATAGTAATTGCTACATACAGTTGAGTCACAATACAAATGTGATTCCCATTACCAGTTTCTACAACATGTTCACCATTATGATACTGGGTATCCCCAGTCACAGAAAAAGAAATACATGAGTTCAAATCCGCTCAAGCCCATAGCTCTCTTTGAAGCTCTTATGTTACTAACTCAGATTTTATACTCTGTATTGGGCTGAATCACATATACCACTCCCAGTCTTTCCCCATTCTGATCTGGTTAACTCAGGGAGATAGTCACATTCTCTTGATTAACTAAGGGAGAAATATTTATACAGTCAGCTGATCCACTCAGTTGTGATTTAGTTAGTTGATCCAGTCAACCGATACAGCCCTCTCTCTAAAATAAAGGCCACCCTCCAATCCCCTTTGTGTTGAGACAAATTCAGCTTACTTTTTACAGCAGCTGTAGTCGGTCACTCTTCACATCCTTTCCTGAGCTTCAGAGGCACATCACCCTTGCCCATCTCCTGTGAGTCTTCTTCACTTGTAGGGGTTTACTGGTCAGTTACAGTGTGGACAAAAAATTCCAACTAACAGCTATGAGCATCTTCAGGAAAGTTCTGTGGTTCACAGCTGGACCCATTCAAAGCTCCCTGTTTAAGTGAAGCTGTGATTCAGGGCATATCCAGTCCCCCCCAGGGGTGGATGTTGGGGGCAATACTGTTTAACATCTTCATTAATCACTTGAAAGACAGGACCAAATGGATCTCCAGCAAATTTCCAAATGATACAAGCATTGGAGGAGTGGCTGATAAATCATAGTTGTATTGCCATTCAGAGGGACCTTTACAGGCTGGAAAAATGGGCAGAGAAGAACCTCACGCAGTTCAACAAATGAAATTGCCAGGTCCTGCCCCTGGGGAGGAATAACCCCATGCACCAATATATGGCTGGAGGCCAGTCAATGGAGAGCAGCTTTGCAGAGAAGAATCTGGGGATCTGGTGGACAACAAGTCCACAACAACATGAGCCAGCAGTGCGCCTTTGTGGCAAAGTGGGTCAACGATACCCTGGGCTACCTTAGGCAGAGAATTGCGAGCAGGTCAAGGAGGAAGATCCTGGCCTTTTCACGAGCCCTGGTGAGGCCACGTCTACAGTGTTGAGTCCAGTGCTGGACTCCCTCGTACAAGAAAGACATGGACATACTGGAGCTAGTCCAGTAAAGAAACACAAAACAGTTAAGGGACAAAAGTATCTTTCATATGAGGAAATCTGGGACTGTTCAGCCTGGAGAAGACTGAGAGGAGATTTTATCAAGGTTTGTAAATATCTTGAAGGGCAGGTATAAAGAGACTCTTATCAGTGGTACTCAGTGACAGGACAAAAGGCAACAGGTACAAACTGAAACACAGGAAATTCCATTTGAACACAAAAAAAATACTTTTTAACTGTGAGTACTGAGCACTGGAACGGCTTGCCCAGAGAGACTGTGCAACTCTATTCCTGGAGATGTTCAGAGCCCACCTGGAAACAGTCCTGCACAATAGCCCAGTTGTAATTGACCATGCTTGAGCAGAAGGGTTGGACCAGAGGATCTGCAGAGATCCCTGCCAACCCCAAATATGCTGTTATTGTGTGATATGTTCAGTGCTCACAGCACATCACCAATATGCTAGGCAGCTAGAGTAATACCTGCACTGAGGTGTAAGCTTTTGAACCTTCTAGTAATATCCAAGCATAATATCTCACATGATTCTGCACCAAATTCTGTATGTCAGCAAATGCTAAATGCAATGCTATACTTTATTAGCTCAGCTGTACTACTTATGCTAAAAACAGATTTTGTCCAGTTGGAAAATGCACCTTTTGTTGTGATAACATTCTCAGGCTTCCATCTCTGACACACAGTTATTTGGAAGAATATTTGCCAGCTTGTCTGACAGCAAAAGTCTCCAAACAGAGCTGAGGTTAAAAATGCCACAGAAAGTGACCCATACAGGAAAGTCCTTTTTTTCCTCCCTCTTCTTTTTTTTTTTTTTTTTTTTTTTTTTTTTTCCCAGCAAATGCTACTGTTTCGTGTCTGAGTCATCAGGGGCTTTCAAGAGAGAAGAGCTCATCTTGATCCAGTTTCCTATGGGCAGTTCTCTTAAAAAAAAAAAAAAAAAAAAAAAAAAAAAAAGAAGGCGGCAGCAGAACAGAATTAGCCTGGTAAGGCACATTCCACCATGTACAAAAACAAAAAAGATTCTTGTCTTGCATATTTTTCTATCCTCAGCCAGAACATTTCAGAGACTTTAAGGCAAGAAGAAACTCCCATAACCTGAGCCATACCTGAGCGCTCAGAGACAACAGCTCCACACCGTAGTTAAGACCTGGGTACATGCTGGTGCAGAGTTTCTTCTCCAAATCCTCTGCCCTGCTTGCAGCCCTGTCCTTCTCGCCTGGCTTCCTCTGCAAACAATGTTCCCCATGATACTGCCTGCATAAACAACCAACTGCTCCTTCTGTGAACCGCAAACCTCCTGTTGGACTCACTGCTGTAATCTGCATTCTTGTATAATACAGAGCAGTGAACTTTACATGATCTTTTCTGCAGACAGTCCACAATTTCTGCCCTAAGTCACAGCAGGTCTTTTAGAAAAACTTACAGACTGTCTTTGAAGGTCTTAATTACTCTGAGAATCTCCCTTGTTCCAGTGTGGAATTAACTACTCTTAACTGGAGTAGTTAACTTTTCTCTGAATTTCTCTTGCCTCAGATTTCTCTGCATCACTGACATCAGCTTGACTGAAGCCAAAGAAAGAATTACTCTGACTAGCTCACAGAACTTTTTACTTCAGAAAGTCACTGCCTGTAACTTCTAAAAAAAAAAAAAAAAAAAAAGCATAACCCCCACTCCAACAGATTGCACTAGCACAATGCAGAAGAGGCTCCTGTAAATTGGGAAGGGATGGCTCATTGACAACAAATGTGTATGTCCCACTCCCTTTCTTCTGGAGTGTGTGAGCTTCCTCCCTCAGGTTTACAGTGGAAAAAGCACAGTGGAACAAGCATGCCATCTTTTCTAAACAGTAATGTGCTTTCTGGAGTGAAAACTATTGCTGGGCTGAAAGTTGCTAATACTGAAATTCAGAACAAATCTGCCAGGGGCTTTTACACTAATTACCTGTACTTGAGGAGGAACTGAATGTTAAAACCCACACTGCCTTTCCTTCAAGACCTCAACAGCCAAGCACAGCTGTGTCAGAAATCCAGTTTAGCTAGCAACACCTCTCATCATCTGTGCTGACTTCTACAGGCACACCAAATTTAGTCAAGCTTCACTAAGTGTGAGCTTTCCTTCTGTTATGCCATAACCTCAAGGGTAAGTTTTCAGAGCAGTGCAAAAGCACTGAAATCTGTGATATTAAAAGGAATGTAGCTAAATCCATGTGTGCAGCACAGTTGGAGTCTCCCTTGGCATTCTTTTAGGATGCAGTCTTTTAATTGCAAACAGGAAATATGTCGCCTTTTAGCAGACAGCAGCTGAAGGTACTTCCTGGGTGTAATACAAGGATTAATCTCATTGCAAAAGATAAGTGTGTCATACAGCATCTTCAGAGAAAAGCAGCTCAGCTTATTAAGAAATGAAACAACTTATGTCAAGGCTGCATATGAAGTGAATTTTGAATGCTGCTTTTTATGAAATGCTGAGCTTATATTCTCTTATTTCTAAGGATTCATCTGTTTCATAAATCACTTTCCATTCATGGATCAGGTGCTTAACCTTGGACAATGATCCTTATGGCCTTGGCTGCAAGACAAAGCAGATATGTTTTGAGTGTTGGTCATTAGAAGTTCTGGACAAAAGGTTCAGAGTGAAGATTTACTGGAATGTAAGAAGTTGAGCTGAATCTAAAATTCAAACTTCTGAGACTTCTTTGGTTGCCTGGAGTTTTTCAGTGCATGATTTATGATGATTTTAAGGGCACAATGCAGAGACTTTTCCAGTTGAGGTGGCAGTTTCAAAAGCTATGGATGCACATGATATTGATCTTCACCATCTTTAAAAAGCTGCTATTAGTAGGCAAGTAGTAGAGACAAGCAGAAAGGTGAGCTGCAGAGATAGAAACTCTTGAGTTGTGTCCTACTCACTAATCTTGAAAGATTTTTTTCCTAACATATACAAGGACTTTGATCTCACTTCTGTATAATCTGGAACAATAAAGCTGTTCATCGCTGCTGTCATCATCCTGGTATGGCTTCAAGAGCACAGCAGGAGTTTTGGTATTCTGGAGAATTCTTTAGACCGCAGCACAGACTGCTGCTTGGTGCTGTGGTGGCAGTACAGAAGAGAAGAGGGGAAAACAGAATCTGACCAAGGCATATAAGAAAAAACTCTTGGGACTCTGTTCTCTAACATCTGCAGAAATATCACACTCTAATTAGATAGTGACACTGCATTAGTAAGCCAAGGTTCTCTTTCTGCTTTTTTGCTGTCACAGCATAACGGATCAAGGTCTGGTTAGCAGCATGGATGTTCTCAGGGGTTTCATCTCTGATATGAGCTGTTTTACCCTTTGCTTCCATCTTCCAGGAACTAGACAATGGGTTATTGTTGGTCTTTAGAAGCTGTTGGGAGAACCACACCTGAACACTAGGTTAAATGTTAAGGAGTGTCCCGTTAGAGTGTGGAAGAAGTTCTGTCAGGGATTCTTCTTTATAGCAGGTACAGCTAGACCCTGGCGGGCTGGCGATCAGATCTGGGAGAAATCCTTAAGAATGGTTTGCCATCTTGTGGCAGTTTACAGGTAAAACAGTTTTGCATAATGATGAACACTCAAACATGCAGAGAGCATATGTGTCAAATAAACCACTGTCAGGTTTGGAGAACTTAGTGACGTACTGGTGACACACTCGACACAGGAAAGGAATGTGTCAACTAGTTGCTTATATTGATATCGGTGCTGTTCCTTACAGGTGATCACTCAGAGGCCTGGTTTCAGCCCTGGCAAGTCTCCAGGGTTTAGTTTCTTCTCAATGCCTCTTCAGTGTCTGGCCTGCTTGCAAGTAGTCTCCTTTGTGGTGCAGTGACAGCTGCTAAGAGTCTGCAGCACCCAGAAGCTAGCAGCTTCAGGTCACTAGTGGCTATCCTGGGGTTTGGGTCCCTTTTAATGCTTTAGAAGCAGCTTTTGGTACTGGAGTGGGGAGGGTAGAAATGCATTTCATCTAGTCACCTATTATGGAGCACCTTCTGACGAAATGAAGAGGAAGCCAACAACTGACTGATCCATGGGAACTCGGAATCCCCAGCAACTCTCTGAGGCCTCCACTCCGCTCACCTCACAACTTGCCTCTCTCTCTTGGAAGAGTGTGTTGTCGCAGATGATGTTCTTGGCTTTGCACAGTAAGAGCTCAGGAACCCTTTGTGAGTTTGACCCCCCCCAGGCTTCACCTCCAGAAAGGTACCTAGCCTGCCTGACCTCAAGTCCCTGCAACACAGAGAGCTCCTCTCTCTCCTAAGGGTACAAACAGTTGGTGGATTCACCAGAGACAGAGAAGGTGTGAGGCTGACCATGCTGTACCACATTGCACAAGGCAGTCGTTACATTGAGCTGAGTGATATGCTGACCTTTGTGAATGGCTTAAACTCTAGGCTTTCTGAGCTCTCAAAACAGAGGAAGGCATTGCTCTTATCATCTCCCTTTCCTGTTTTGAAGCTATCATAATTGCCTTTAGTCACTTTGCTTCAGAAAGCCCTGCTTATAGCCTGTTTACACTCTTGCCCATGGTCAGCTGGCTTTTCTTCCTCTTGCCCCCTTTGCTCCATCTGTCTGGGCTTCAGGGACTCTCTCACTGAAAAGCCCTACTCATGAAGGATAGGCAGCCAGACCTTTGAGCTAGCTGAGGGAATTGCTCTACCTCATAGTCCGCTTCTTGCCCAGTACCTGACCGCATTGCTTTGTTCTTGTGACTGCTGGTGTGAACTCATTCTTGGCTACAACATGATTCCCTTCACCTTGTGCCTGAAAACTTTACTTTTTCTTCCAGTTTGCTTTGCACTTGGCCTTCGCACTTTTCTTCTTGACTTCTATCCTGGTCTCCCTTTTGCCTTTGTCTCTGACTGGCCTCTTGTGGGTTTCCTGTTCCCTCTCTTCACCTTTCAGTCACTTCCCACAACTCTGAGATCTAAACTCTTGAGAAGGGCAGTCTGATATGTCAGGAAGTCTTTCTTGACTGGAAAGATTTCTTCTCTTACCTCCTGTGGTTAGACAAGGACATCAGGAGAGCCATTATTACAGCCTTGCCCCTGCACAGCAGGAACTCTGAGTTTGGAAGAACAAAGCTTTTTTATGTTGCTGCTGCTCAGTCTTCTTTGTATTCGGGCTTCTCATCAGTGCACTTTCCCCATGTTCCAGTTCTAAGAGTTGATCTTCTCTCAGGAGATGCTCCATGTTCCTTATAGATAGAAGAGGACAAACCCTGTCCTCATGTGGAGGAGCTCCAGCTGCTCTGTCTGCCTGAGGAAAGCTCAAAGCCAGGCAGCTGTGAAACAACAAGCCTGACGTCTGGAAGCAGCTGAGCTACAAAAAGACCACAGAAGCAGCCTGGGTTGAAATACCACCCACTTTTCTGTGCTTCCCCTGACAGCAGGCTCTCACGAGGGCCTTGGGCCTCCTCAGCCGCACGTGATGCAGAAGGCATGGAAACCTTCAGCCATGCCATTGTCTCTTCTGAAGCTGCCTCTTGATTGAGCGAGGATGACACTGAAGAAACCTCCATTATCATAGTCAGCTAGGTGACTGTAGGTCACAACATAAGCCAGGAGAGACACAGGCATCAGCAGCACAACAGCTGTGAAGGCAGGCTGCAAGCTTTGTGTAGGAAGTGGGTGAAATTCTTGTGTAGCCAGTGAAAAACTGCATCACTGAGGTTGCACCTTGGGCTGCCCTTTGAAACCACCTGAAATGCCAACTCTGCATTCCTCTCAAAGCAAAGGGTGTCATGCCTGCACAGCCAGTGCAGGCCCGTTGGGGGAGCATGTGCTGAGCAGAGCTGCTTTGAGAGCTAGCTGTGCCCCAAATCTCCTTACAGAATGGGATGCAAGAGGCCAGTATCATTTTATTTGTGCCTCCTTCTGCCAAGCAGAGAGGGCCCGCTCTCAGCCTCTAGAAGCTGAAGCTCTGCCTGCTGTCCCTGGCATCTCTGATCCCTCTAGCCTCTCCTGGTACACGCATGGCATTTGTGGCAGTAGTGCTTGAGCTTCACTGTTGTGCATATGAACTGTGTAAAAGGCAAAGGGTAGAGTGTTAAGGGCTTTATCAGCAAGGCTTTAGCATTGAATCCTTTGCTATCCCAATGTCACTGCAATACCAAAATACAAAAAGGGATCAAATGGAGGAATTTCTGTCCACACTGACAAGTCTCTCTGGCTTGCTCTAAATGCAGGAGGATTTCAGGCACCCTTGAGCCTCTTCTCAGGAGAGCAAAAACTAAAACAGATAGGCACCAAAGGGATTCAAAAGACATCTCCAATATGCAAAGTCAGAACAGCACATGCCTTCACATGAGTGAGGATGAACTGGTGAGACGCTAACAAATGCCCACCTAGACTCTCAGCATTGCTGCTGTGATTTTATGTAACAGAGGAGCCTTTGAACAGCAGCATTTGCAAACATTTGCAAGCTTGGCACTGGAACAATATTATCATTGCCCACATAGAAACAGTGGAGAAAGCTACTAATCCTTGTGAGAGCAAAAGAGACTCTGTGAAGGTGAGAACAGAGAGATTGCCAAAATGTGTGTGCCAAAGTGTATGTGTGTGCAAGAAGAAAAGGTAGCAGGACTAAAGAGCAGCCTTTGCAGCTGGACAGGCAGAGAGGAGCACCAGGTTGCAAGCTTCGCTCTGGCATTGCTCCTCCCAGTGCTGCCCCAGTGTCCCTGTGCTTGGAGGGATGTGGCAGATGATGGAGGTAAGGGCAGAGCGAGGAGAATGACCTAGGTTGGGACAATGAGCTGGGCGAGAGCTCAAAGCACATGGGAACACAGGACTTGCAGTGAGGCAGGCCCAGGGTGAGGGCAGGAACCAGAGTAATGAGAAGCCTGGGGAAAAGGCAAGCATAATACAACAGCCCGTGGTAAGGGCTGTGCTGGGGAAATGGCTGGGCCCGGGGAAACGGTCTGGCCTTGAGGAATGGCCTGGGGAAAGGGCAAGCCTGGGGGAACTGCCTGCTCCAGTGGGAGCAGCAAGAAGGAGGGAAGGTCCTCCTTTCTCCACACACAACAGCTTAGGACAAGTCAGTCCTGGGCAGGAGAAACCCCCCTGAGTTCATCAGCTCAGCGAGCGGGGCCATGGCAGACATACTGTCCCAGGACAGTGTGGGGCGCAACATCCCCCAGCAGCCCTAGTGGGACCTCCGAGCCACCCTCTAGTGCTGTGGCAGAGGCTCCTGTAAGGTCACACCTGGCTGCTTATGTAAGCTCTCCAGAACCATGGGCCACCACCCGGCCAGGGGAAGGAGCCTGTGGTGGCTTCATGGCTGCTTGCTTTTGGCTGGAGCACTTCACCTACGGGTCATTTTGGGGCTGCTCTCTGAGTTGCCTTACCCTGGGCAGAAGAAGAGACAGGACCTGCAGGGGAGGGGTGAACTGTGGCTTATTCTTCAGAAATGAGGAGGAGAAAGGCTCCCCAGAGCAGACTGCAATGGGCATCCACAGCCTTGCCAGGGAGAAAAACTGCCAGCAGCTTGGCAGAGGATGCAGCAGTGCTGAGCTGGTCCCTGGCAAACAGGTATGAGAGAGCACGGGCATCAGCTTGGATGGGCAATACCAATGGAGCCTCATAACTCTCCCGCAGGGAAAGACATTGCAGGAAGCCTTCCTGGAGGTGCCCAGCCCTGGTACATGCTCAAGAGCAGACACGGGAGCACACCGTGCTCAGCAGCCAAGCCGAGGGACCTGAGAGCAAACTAAGGCAGCAACTGCTACCAGTGGAGACGGCCTCCAGGCTCCTTCGCACTTGGCTTGCTTTCTCTGCTACCTGCAAAGCCTGGTGGGGAGAAAAGGGTGGGGGGGACCAGTGCAAACACACCAGATGTTCTGCCCCCTCCAGCCACAGCTGGGACATCCCCCGGCATAAAGCACTTCCCAAGGCTTGTCTTCTAGCCAGAGCCCTGCTCTGGCTGCTCCTGCTTCCTCTTGCTTCCAGTAGGTGCTTCCACCTGAGATGGTCCATGAGAGTCACCCAGTTGAGCCAGCTCTCCCCATGGCCCATCCATGGTCTACAATGCACAGTGGCAGTGCTAGAAGAAATGCAAGTAAATTCTGCCTTATATCTTCCTGCAGACTGCTTTGGGTGCAGCCCAGAGAACTACCCCATGTCAGAGCTCGAGGACAGGCCTGAAGGGCCTGCCCTGAGCAGGGCCAGGGCTGGCAGAGGCAGATCCCTGCCTTGTGCTGTCGCTCTTTGCACCCCAGTAACCGTGTTTCTTCTTCCCATGATTTCTTTACAGCACAAGTCCTCCAGGGCCTTTCAGTACATCAAGCTGTCTGTGCAGAGCAACTGGGGGAACCCGGAGTACACCTGCATTTACCGCGTGCAGGTTCACGGGCAGGTGGCAAGCCGGAGCTCATCTCCCGCGGCAGAGGAGACAACGAGCCCGTCTCTTAATAAGAAATAAAGATATCAAAGGAAGGCAAGGCAGGCGCAGGGGAATGGCAGTGCGCGGTGTAACAGGGCCCTGGCGTCACGGCAGTGCCGAGGTGGGTCCGGGGTAGCGGCAGGGTCCTGGGGAGCGGCAGGACCGGGGCTGCCATCGGGGCCGTGGGAGAACCTCGGGCTGGGGAGAGGGGCGTCAGGGGCAGCGCCATGCTCCAGGCTAACAGCACGGCCCACATCTACCACCGCAGCGCGGGGAGCCACGGCTCGGGGGAAAACGGTCGCTCCCGGATCACGGCGAGGCCTGGGGTAGCGGCCGTCCCGCGGCAGCGGCAGCTTTGGGGCAGCCGTAGCCCTGGGGTGACAGGAGCTCCACCTGCCCACAGCCGCGGGGCAGCAGCGGCGCCAGCAGCCCCGGGGGAGCGGCAGCTGTGGGGCAGCTGTGGTGCGAGGGCAGCCCCAGCAGCGCCAGGCTCGCGCGGCTCCGGGGAGCGGCAGCCCCCTCTCAGAAAGCGCCGGACCGCGCCGCGCACCGCGATGCCCCGCAGCTGCCAGCAAGCCCAGCCCAGCTCCTCCAGCTCTGCCAGACGCAGCAGGAAGAGGCGCCAGCGCTGAGCGAAAATCTTGGTGGGGCCCTCAGTGTGCAGCGAACGTTGGTTCCCGCTTCAGCAAACGGCGGCAGTAGCTGCTCGCCTCTGCGCTTGCGATGGCGACGGTTCATGGCCGATCGCCCGGGGCAGCCGCGAGCCCAAGGTCGGTGGGGGAGAGGCAGGGGGTGGGGGAGGGGGGCGGCGCGGAGCCTGCGAGGGGACACGCCGGGTCCGCGCGCTCTGCGCCGCAACCGAGGTGCTGCCGCCTCCCCGCGGCCCCGCAGCACTTCCGCCCGCCACCAAAATGGCGGCGGCGGCCGCGCAGCGGAAATGACGCCACAGCGGCGCCCGGGTTCCGGCCGGGAGCTGCGCCGCGGCGTCGGTGCCTCGCTGGCGGCGGCGGCGCCGCGGGCGGTTCCGCGGGGCAACGCGGCGGCGGCGATGTCGGAGCCGCGGCGGCGGCTCGGCGAGGGCGGCCGTCGCCGCCACCCGGCGGGGGAGACGCCGCGCCAGCCGCCCGGACACTGCCCGCGGCGCCAGCGCCCGCATTCAGCGGTGGCCGCGGCGGCGGCGGCCCGCGCGCGGCGGCGGCCGGCGGCGGAGGCCGCAGCGGCGGTGAGTGCGGCGGCGCGGCCGGGCCCGGGTCGCGGGGCGGCGGCGGCGCGGGCTCTGCCGCCCCAGGCCGGACCCCGCCAGCGGGGCACGGCGGCCCTTCTGCCTTCGCTGCCCCAGCTTCTTGGCCGGGCCCTGCGCGGGGTGCGTGGAGCCCCCGGGACCACAGTCGCGCGGGAGCTCGTGCCCCCCGCTGCGACGCCGGGCGTCTTCAACAAAAACAGGGAGTTTTTGTTTCTGAGGCAGCCTGCCTGGATGCGGAGGCCCCGCGTGGCCGTGGAGGGCGGCAGGAAGAGCCCCGGGTGGTCGGACGGAAGCGTGCGCTGAGTGCGGCCCACCGGTGCGTGTGCCTCCTGCAGCCGCGGGATGTGGCGTTGGCGGCCCCGCAGAACGGAGACGGGCAGCAGCGCTGCCGTCCGGGCAGCGTTCACCCCGCTGTAGCCTAGTCTGAAGGCGACTGCTTTGTTCTTTAAAAGACTACTCAGACTGCTCTTGTACTTTTCCTGTGTGAATTGGAAGCGTGCACCAGGTGACCCCTTGTTGATGACAGTATTATTGGAAAAGAATGACAAAACATTCTTTTGAGTGAAAGGGAAGATAGAGCAAGTCCTTTTTGTAGTCTCCAAAAATGCCAGCATGTTTCAAGTTCCCATTAAACTTGCAGCACTTAGATTCAGATTGTACTGTCAGAGAGCACAAGGCCTAGAACTGTAGCAGCTAATTTTTATAATACCAAGGCATGTGTAGATGAGTTAAATCATAGCACTTCATGTATTAGTAGCAATTGACAAAAATATCTTTATAGTTTCAAAAAAAAAAAAAAAACTTTAATATCACAGAGTAAAGAACTTAGTGCAGGTATGCGGCTAGTGATCTCTTGTGTGTATTTCTGGGAGCATTTCTGAAGCTGCTTTGTCTGACTGTTGTCCGTCCACCAACCATGAACCTTACTGTGTGTATCTGTTGCTTTTCCTGCTCATTTTTGAGGCATCCTACTCTGTAGAGGCTTCCAGCAGGGTAGAATTACTACAGATCACAAAATACAGAGTGCTGACTGCCAGGAGAATTGCCAGTCGGTTACCTATCTGCATCATCCTTGAAGAGCTTTGTAGACATAATCTACAGCAAGGAAAAGGCTGCTTAACCCTGAGAGAACAGAACAGCATAGTAGAGAAAAGGTGTCATTAATAAAAGATGAATATAAAGTTGAAACACAAAAGTGTTCCTTTCCAAGTCAAAAAGAACACCAGTGTCAAGGCTAAGGGCCTAAGAATAGGAAGAATACCAGTGTTTTGGGGAGCAGTACCTGTCAGTTGCTGAGGTTTCTGGTATGTCCACCTCAGTAAGTGAGTAGCTGTTTTGTTGAATATATAGTCACACAGACTCCTACCTTCCTGAAAAAGAGGTGATGGTGCAAATGAGAACTTCCCCTGAAGAATGTAGGAGAGAGGACAGTTTTGCTCTTGCTAGGGAAGACAGATTAGTTTCCTTCAGTAAGCAGAGTAGGATTTCTGGAACTGTCCCAAGCCTGGACAATTTTCAGGGTCATTCTTTTTTCTCTCTGTGTTGGAGTGAAATTTAACCATGACATCTAATTTGTGGGTGGAAGCAGTATTCTGAGGAGAAGCTGACACAAGGAGTTATGTCATTGTATCTTTTTGTTTGGTACCGTTTTGGAGCTTACATTGGTTTTTATAACCTAAAGGAAGGATAGCATGGGTTTCTTTGTCTAGACTTTCATGTTTTTTCTTCTCAGGATGGGTAATGATCTTTTTGGTTTTGTGCTTTATAGGACATGACTTCAGCGGAGTTTGCAATGGATAGCAACTTTTCACCGAAAGCTAGCACAAGCAAGCTGCATCAGACAGTGCCAACAGATGCATCTCCTGACTCTAAATGCCCTATCTGTTTGGACAGGTTCGACAACGTTGCTTATCTAGATCGTTGCTTGCATAAGTTTTGCTTCCGTTGTGTCCAGGAGTGGTCAAAAAACAAAGCAGAATGCCCACTCTGCAAGCAGCCTTTCCATTCTATTTTCCATACAGTTCGTGCTGAGGATGACTTTAAGGAGTACGTACTCAGACCATCAGAAAATGGCTCTTTTGCCAGCCCTGATGGCCGGAGATTTCGTTACCGTACTACGCTAACAAGGGAGCGTCGCACTTCGTCTTACCATCGACACACTTCCTCTTCTCGAAGGACGCTGTCCCCTCCAGATAACGGGATATTGTTTGAAGGATTGTCAAGCCAACCGGTGCGGCAGAGAGATGGAGAGATTCAGCAGATGATAAGGAGGCTCGCCTCAAGGAGACAAGCTAGTGCAGAGGGCAGATCTCTGCGGCAGATTCAGGAGGAGGACATGGTCAACTTCCGCAGAGCTCTCTATCGCACTGGTGTGCGTGTTCGTAGTATTCAGGATGGTGGCCGCTATCGAGATATTTCAGCAGAGTTTTTTCGACGGAACCCTGCTTGCCTTCACAGGTTGGTTCCCTGGCTAAAGCGGGAACTTACAGTCCTATTTGGTGCCCATGGATCTTTGGTTAATATTGTACAGCATATCATCATGAGTAATGTGACGAGGTATGATCTGGAAAGCCAAGCCTTTGCTGATGATTTAAAGCCATTTTTGCTGAATCGGACTGAACATTTTCTACACGAATTTGTCAGTTTTGCCCGATGTCCTTTTAACTTGGAGGCATATGATCAGCATGCTAATTATGACTGTCCTGCTCCATCGTATGATGAAGGAAGCCACTCGGATTCATCAATTATTACAATATCTCCAGATGAAGCAGATTCTCAAGGTCTAGATCACAGTTCATCCGTGACCGGTATTGGTCAAGCTCCCTGGGATGATGAAACTCCAGGGCCCTCCTATTCCATCTCAGAAGAGGTTCATGCAACCATAGCTTCTCCTTTGGAGACTTCAGAAAGTTCTGATGAGGACTCTGCAACAAAGAGAACTGAAGTGCAATCCCAGTTGCAGGCTAATACTGATTCACATGACAGTGACTCTTCTTCTGACAATTGTGTTATTGTTGGGTATGTTAAGCCTATAGCTGAGAGGACACCAGAACTGGTTGAATTGTCTTCAGACTCTGAGGAATCAGTCAAGGAAGAGAAAAGGGAAGATGTGAAGAACCAGCAGCTGATCCAGTTTCACAGTTGTAGTGACAGTGAACTAAGCAGGAGTTCCTCACCACACTCCCCTATATATAACAAGAACCTACGTAGTTGTAAAAGCTGCTTATCCCCTGCAGTTGAGAAGATGGAGTCAAAAGATGATGATAACAAAAGTAAAATAAAAAATCCGTCTGCACAAGAATCAATCTGGAGCCCCTCTTCAGGGAGGGACAGGATGTGCTCTCCTTGTAATCACAGACTATCCAAAAAGAGAAGGTCCAAGAGTCCACAATCCTATTCACAGTACAGCAGAAGCAATCTTGGCCACAGGACTAGGAGGGAACATCATAGCAAGGACCGGCTTAAAAGGAAACGGTCAGGAAGCAGAGATAGTAGTAAACATAGGAGCAAAAGAAACAAGAGGAGGTCAAGAACTCGTGACTCTAGCATCTCTCGAAAAAGCCAGAGACGCTCTTTAAGTCGTGAGAGCACAATATCCAGAGAAGTAAGCAGATCACGATCCCGTAGCAGAGGCCATGGCAAAAGAAGATCAAGAAGCAGAGACAGTGATCATTACTATATAAGAGACAACTATCAAAGCAGATACCAGTGGGGTTATACTTTTTATAGTCGAAATGTGGTAGGAGATGGCTACGAATCCTCATATAGGAGGAGGACTCAGTCTAGTGCTCACTATTCAAGACAATCTGCTAGTCCAGAATACAGGATACAATCCTTTACTGAAAGGACAGATCCACATAGTCAGAGAGGACTCCATGAGAGACATTATTACTATTATGAAAGATGCAGGTCAAGGAGTCGATCAAGTAATAGGTCCAGGACCCCTTCTGGAGGGACTGACAGAATGAAAAGTGAAAAGCCTAGTGGAAAAAGAAAGTACAAAACTCGCCACTTGGAGACTGCACTCAAAGAGAGTACAGTTTTAGAGAAAGAAAATGACCCGAAGAAAACTTTGTCAAAATTCAGTGACTGCTACAAAAGTGAAGATAGCCTTTCAGACAACCGAGCAAGTAGTGAGACAAAGCGTAAGAAGAAGAAGAAAAAGACCAGGAGTCCAAGTGTGGAGATAGTCTATGAAGGAAAATTGACAGATACAATGAGGCATCATAAGAAGAAAAAGAAAAAGCACAAGAAGAAACATCGGAAACACCACCTGAGTAATTCGGAACATTCTTCTCCAGTTGTGATTACAATTGATAGTGATAGTGACAAGGAGCCAGAAAGTATTGAATGTGACAGTAGTATTACTTGGACAGGCTCAACCCAGGTAAATGAGGGAGAAAATGATTTTTTCTCTTCTTTTCTGGGAGAGACAGAATGTAAAGATGTTTATAAGGTCAGCAAGGAAACTGGAGCAGTGGATAAAAACTGTAGTATTGCTTCCATAAGAGAGGACTTAGATAGTGACATTGGAAATATTGATGTCGAGCTTCAGGAAACATCAGCTGATCACAGTCTTGCAGTGGTGGATAACATTAGCAATACAGCTCACACAGAAACCCCAGCTAGCCATGTTCAAGGAGCACAAGGAACATCATCCGCTCAACTGCCTTCTATCAGGACTTCCTTTTTAGAGGACCCAGAGAGACCACCATTGATACTAAGACTCCCAAAGAGATTTGTCAACAGATCCTTTTGGTCTGACTCCACAGAAAAAAAAATGTAGCATGTTTTACAACGAACACTTCTTAAAATTGTGAATTTGTTTTAATCCTTTTTTTTCCCATGGAGAACAGAACACCTCATATGACTTGTGTGCGTTATAGATGTCTGAGAAGTGTGTAAAATCCTTGAATGTGTGTGCACTTTTAAGTCCAAGAAATAGAATATTGCTAGTAAGTAACATTAAAAGTTTCTCAGAAGAGTGTTTGGAAATTGTAGCCATCCTGTATTCTCATATTTTGTAAAATATACTCTCAGAATATTTCAAATTCATGTTTTTTTCTTTAAAAAAAGAAGATAAATCTAAAGCCAGAAAAGAAAATGCATTTTCCAAGCGTTGCTCTCATTATAAAAGAAAAAGTTGTACAGTTCACAAAAAAATCATTCAGTTCTGCCATCATTTTGGTCTATGTGGGTAAAGTTGGTATTTGCTGAAAAATATTCAGTGATTTCTACGTAAATCTTGGACAAGGCTTCCATTAAAGTAAAAATTAATTCTGTCAAAATCCAAATAAAGCAATAAGACTTTTTTTAAAAAAAAATGTATCTGTAAACTGTTTATATACCAAGCAGAACACTTGTTTCTAATTTTTGGGTATCTTACAGTACAAACTGTAACAGTCTGTACTGGTAAGGAATAATTTAGGTTGGTGCCTTCTTGAAGTCATGCTTGTCACTTAAGGTTGTTGTCACAGCTTCTATCAGATTGCTCAGGATCTGAGGAATATGAATATTCCAAAAGCTGGAGATTCCACAGCCTCTCTGGGGAACCTGTTCTAATGATTGAGTATTCTCACTGTGAAATCTTTTTTTTTTCCAAATACCTTTCATATTTCTGTTGTTGCAGCCTCTGTCTGTTCTTTCTTATCCTATTTATGTGCAACTCAGAGAAGACTGTTCCTCTTCTATATACCATTAAAAATTTGAAGACATCGGCATTATTTGTAGCTTTTGAGATACAGTGACTCCTGCTGCCCTCACTGCTTTAAGCTGTATTTCAGCCACCTCAGTTTGCCCCAGATGTTCTGCTGCATATATACACAAGGCACAGCGGTCAGACAGGTTTGTATATTTCAGGTTTGTGTCTTCTCTGTGTGCACAGCAGTAGCTCTTGGTGTTGAACCAGAAGTTACCTTCTGTTGCTGCTGAATTTTTTGCTAGCTGTCTTGACTGATTTGGATCCCATGTGGTTGTTGCTAGGTGGCTGTGCATAAGAGGCATTCAGCAGTATGGAAGACTCCTAAGTTTTTACAATATCTAAATTGGCAGTCAATAGTCAATTTAGGAAGCTACTGAATACAGAGTATTACAGTCTGCTTTATTCACTGCAATGAGTAGAGATTGCATTATGAATCTGTATTAACAAGGTGACACCTCACTTCAGTCTGCTGTCAGTGGTTTTCAGTGTTGAAGAGGATGCCATCCTCACTGGAAAATGTATATTTTTTTTCATGACAGGTTGCTAGGCTAATCAGTGCAGTGTCAGAAAGGTGTAGAGATTCAAATAATAGAATCACAGGATCAGTAATGTTGGAAGGGACTTCTGGAGATGATCTAGTCCAACCTCCCTGCTCAGCAGGGTCACCTAGAGCATGTTAGACAGGGTTGCATCCAGGCAGGCCTTGAAGATCTCCACAGGAGACTCCACAACCTCTCTGCACAACCTGTGCCAGTGCTCTGTCACTCTCACAGGGAAGAAATTCCCCCTCATGGTCAGCCAGAACTTCCTGTGCTTCAATTTCTGCCCATTCCCTCTTGTCCTGTCACATGGGACAACGGAAAAGAGTTTGTCCCCGATCCCTTGAACCCTCCCTTCAGGTACTTGTACACATTGATCAGATCCCCCCTCAGTCTTCTCTTCCCCAGGCTGAAGAGGCCCAGCTCTCGCAGCCGTTCCTCACAGGGCAGATGCTCCAGCCCTCTAATCATCTTTGTAGCCCTACACTGGACTCTCTCCAGTAGCTCCATGTCTCTCTTGCCTGGGGAGCCCACAACTGGACACAGTACTCGAGATGAGGCCTCCCCAGGGCTGAGGAGAGGGGCAGGATCACCTCCCTTGACCTGTTGGCAACACTCTTCCCGAAGCATCCCAGGATACCACTGGCCTTCTTAGCCACTAGGGCACATTGCTGGCTCATGGTCAACTTGTCATCCACCAGTACTCCCAGGTTCTTCTGTGCAGAGCTGCTCTCCAGCAGGTCAGCTGCCAGCTTGTACTGGTGCCTATGGGAGGTAGTTTTGTCACAAATAGTCAGGCTACTGCAGAAGGTAATCTCTGGGGCTGGCAGGAGAATGTGATTGATTTCTACAGAACTCTATCACGTGATTGTGTATGTTCAAAGCATTCTTAGTAGTGACCATCATCTGGATATCTTGGTAGCTGTTCTTTCCTCCTTCAGTATTTGGATCTCCTGTCTTACTGACAAGTAGTCTTAATGACTACTGAAAACATCAAAGTGGAGGAAAACTGTTACCAAGCTTCAGTCATGAGTCATCAGTCACTGTTACATAGGAGATGCTGTCTTAGATTGCTGCTGTTTTTACTGCCATATGGACCAAAGTGACCTTTTCAGCCTTCAGGGATGACTTAGGAGGCATGAATGAGACCTGGCTAAGGGTGGGGGGAGAACATGAAGAACAAAGAAGAGGAATTTTCATATCCCAGGTAGGAAACACAGTCCCAGCCTGAGAAAGCTGGGTTATGTGTTGCTTGTGGAGGACTGGGCTGGCAGCCCGGGAGCTTTTCGGAGGGACTCAGCCTTGCAGCCCAGCAGCACTCAAAAGACAGAGGACTAGTGCTGACTGTGTGATCTGCCTTATTGCACTTGCAGAGGCCAAACTACTGACCAGCAGCTACTCCAGGGTCAGCACCTGCTTTCAGAATCCCCGTCCTGCAAGGTCCTCTGTCCCAACCAGCTGAGGACATTTGAAGATGTAGTAGATTCAAGTCATGACTGCCAGTAGCCACTGAAAACCTCAGAATCCCTTTTGCTTTCTCTTTTGGGCTGACTGTTGTCTCAGTAATCACTTTTTGTCTAGTTGAACCTGGTGCTTGCCTGAGAGAATGTGAGCGTGGCAGAGAGGCTGCAAGGAAAGACGGGTCCATATCTACTTGCCCAGGCTTCCTTAACAGCTCTGGTGTGCATTTTCCATTGCAAATGTTCACCTCTGCTTCTTCATGCCTCATCTCACCATTTCCTATGTCACACGCTCAACAGCTGCAACCACCTACCCACATATCAGCGCCTCTGGTTTTGGCAGAGCGGCCAGGGTGCTACAAAAAACAAAGAGGACCTCCAAGGCTCTGCTTCTTCACAGATGCCCAATGCGGTGGAGAAAGCCTTGCCACATACACCTGCAGAAAACATAAGCCTGGAGCAAAGGCAACCAAAGGCAGTACTGCCCAAATGGTACCTTTCTGCCAGGTTAATGGGGGAGCAGCAGCTGGAGCTGCGGCTGCTGGATGACCTCCAGCATCCACAGAGAGCTTCAGCCACAGCAGAAAGTCTCCACCAGCCACACCCAAGCTGCTTTGAAGCTACTAGGTATCCTCTGATTGCGCAGGAAAACCCACTCCTAAGCCTGGAGTGAACATGTGTAAGCGCCAAAGTGCAGCCACGCTGACTGGGATCCCCCAGCAGGATCCTGTCCCCAGCGGAGGCTGTGAGGCAATGCTCAGGAAAAACAAGCTTCTCCCTCAAAACACTCCCACAGCCTCCTTCAGCAATTACCTCCACCACCAGTGTACGTTTGGTTTTAGCACCTACTAACTTTGGATGGACTTCCAAAAGGCGCACTTTCATCCACCGAGTAAGAGAAACCACGCCCAATATTAAATGTATTGGCCCTTTCAGGAAGTATTTTCAAAATATTTCCATGTTTTCAAAAACAATAGGGCTACATTCACCACACGAGAGCACTCGGAATATGTCTGAGCAGTATCTGGCTCGCAGTCGCAAGACTGCTGCTTGTGGAGATAAGAGAATACATCAAAAAACAAGTCTAGCTATCAGGGTTTCTAGAAAAGGAAATCCTACTCAGGTATGCATCTAAAAAGCAGGTATGTTAACTATTAAATCTGAGAATACATAACCTTTCTGGAGCATAGCCACACTTAACGGGCAGTGCTAATATGAAGTGTTTGAGTAACACATTATTTTTAATTCACCACTTCAGCAGAACAGTTTCACTAAAAAGCTGAAATGTTTCCCATTGCGTTCTTTTTCGTTACAAGACCTTCCTCCTCAAAAGAACTTTGGCACTGACGAGAGAAGCTGAAAACCAATGCTGACCGTGTTAGGGTCCTCTCTCTTCCTCTCCTGTCCTCACCCCGCTTCTCTTTTCACTCACTCTCTCCTGTTGCCTCTCTTGTTCTCCTTCAGTGCAGCAGCTTGCATCAGTAAAGCCCAGCTTGCAGAACCAAAGTAGATCTAAAACTGTCAGACTGACTGTTCACACAAAGGGATGGAATACACACGGCGAATGACACGACAGACTGGAGAAGATTTCCCGTGGCAAAGATGGGTTCTGCCATGCCCGCATTTCCCCCCTCATTTAGATGTGAGCATGTCGGAGAGGGGCACATCCAAGTACGCGCTCCTACCAACGGAATCGCTCCCCTGCCACCTTTTCCTGTTCTCAAAACATCCACGGCTGCATTACGTTTTGCACGTGCAGAACATGGTACTCAAAAGCACAGTAAACCACCACTAGCCCAAAGGAGGTACAGCAGCACTTTGCTGAAGTCAGCCACACATTGGTGCCCACTCAGATCTGCCTTTTTTCTCCATACAGCAGGAAAAAAACAATGTGTTCTCGATCGGCATCACATTAACGCAGAACAGGTACTCTTAGTGGGACCGAGGTGTTACCGTTCCTAGAAGTAATTTCCTTGCCAAGTTTTGCAACAGCTACACAAAATAAAGAGGCTCTTCACTCCAAGCCAGGATTCTCAGCATGCTGCAATCACTACAGATTATTTCTGTTCTCTTGTTGAACCTCAGGAGGTTCCTCTCTGCCAGCTCTCCAGCCTGCCCGGAACTCTCTGAATGGCAGCACAGCCCTCGGGTGTGTCAGCCACTCCTCCCAGCCTGGGATCATCAGCAGACTTGCTGAGGAGGCACTCTGTCCCCTCATCCACTTCGCTGACGAGTAAGCTGAACAAGACGGGAATGCTGCTGGCCTCCCGCTGGATTATTTGGCTTTGAACTTCTTTTGGCACTTGGCACCTTCAGGCAGACCATGTTGTCGTCACACGAATTCAAATGTCGGGGAAGGGGAGGTTGGTGAGGTGCTACGCAAGGCTTCATTTTCTGCAGTCCTCCAGCAGCAGAGAAGCAGCATGACGTATGTGGAAGGCTGATTTTCCCGGACAGCCTTGGTCGGAAGCAAATGGCTGAGCACGGCCTGCTGCATGGTCTGGAGGAGGACAGCGATTGCCTGGTGTGTGCTCCCTGCCACACTTGAGCACGACACCATTCTGGGCAGACTGCTGCTCCGCCTGTGCGGGAAGTGCAGGGACAGCCCACGGAACAAGGCCTGCACCGTCCTGCAGCCGGGGTGCCTTAGATCGCCGGGAACCAGCGAGCACCGCCACCACGGGCGTCACTTCTGACGTGCACCATGGCAGTGCGCACATCCCGGCGCAGCACCGCCGCACACAGGAGCCCCCGAGGCTGGCCCGTTCGCGGAGCAGGCTGCTGCTGGCCGTGCTCAGTCTGGACATCCACCTCTGCTTTGCTGCAGTTCTCTGCATTCCCTCGTGGCCTCGTTGCTGGAGGAGAGCAGGAACTAGCATGACTTAGAGGATGCTTAGAGAGTCACAGGAGGTATTGGACTTGGCGGTTAGGCTCTGCTGCACTGCCGAGAAGACTACAACCTCTGCTGACCCACACAGGAAGAAAGACTATGAACAACCTTCTGTAAACTGGGGAGTCCTCTCGCGTGCACCCAGTGTCTTCATGTACACAGCATTTTCTTCCAGCCAGGCTGTGGCAACTATCCCCATTGGGGACCGGAGCTGAATTACCAGAAAGCTAGCTTTGCCTTGCATTTCCTTTTTGCTTGCTTTTCCTTCCTTCTGGACTTGTCCTTGCCTGGCAGGCAACCCTTCCTCGGAGCTGCTGCTTGAACAAGTGGATTGGGAGGACTGCACCGCCACCCTGAGCAGGGCTGGACTTGTGGGGCATTTCCTAGGCGGTCGTGAAAACCCCAGAGCCGGTGGCATCTGCACAGCTGCGCAGTCCCTGCAAGCCTCCCGGATGCCCGGTTGCTGGGTGTCGTTAGGGCTCCACGCACGCACTCAGGCACACAGTTGGTCTTGCCCATTTCAGAGCTGCTGCAGGCAGCCCCAGCTTCCACCAGCACTTCATCTGCCCCTGGCGCTGGGCACAGGCAGCAAACGGAGCAGCAGAGGGGAAAGCGTCAGCCGCCAAGGAGAGCTGTCGCTGGCGAGCTCTGGGCGCGCGTCTCCAGAGGGAAAAGTCTCTGCACTCACTGCGGGGGACGGCGAAGGGAAGCGCCGCGCCGCGCTGTGCTCTTGCTCCGCGAGAGCTGCCCGGCAGCGCCCAGCACCTCCTGGTAGAGGTGCTGCGAGCCCCGCTGAGCACAGACCTGCCCCTCTCCTCCCCAAGCCCGGCGCCTCTTCCTGCTGCGTCTGGCAGAGCTGGAGGAGCTGGGCTGGGCTTGCTGGCAGCTGCGGGGCATCGCAGTGCGCAGTGCGGTCCGGCGCTTTCTGAGAGGGGGCTGCCGCTCCCCGGAGCCGCGCGAGCCTGGCGCTGCTGGGGCTGCCCTCGCACCACAGCTGCCCCACAGCTGCCGCTCCCCCGGGGCTGCTGGCGCCGCTGCTGCCCCGCGGCTGTGGGCAGGTGGAGCTCCTGTCACCCCAGGGCTACGGCTGCCCCAAAGCTGCCGCTGCCGCGGGACGGCCGCTACCCCAGGCCTCGCCGTGATCCGGGAGCGACCGTTTTCCCCCGAGCCGTGGCTCCCCGCGCTGCGGTGGTAGATGTGGGCCGTGCTGTTAGCCTGGAGCATGGCGCTGCCCCTGACGCCCCTCTCCCCAGCCCGAGGTTCTCCCACGGCCCCGATGGCAGCCCCGGTCCTGCCGCTCCCCAGGACCCTGCCGCTACCCCGGACCCACCTCGGCACTGCCGTGACGCCAGGGCCCTGTTACACCGCGCACTGCCATTCCCCTGCGCCTGCCTTGCCTTCCTTTGATATCTTTATTTCTTATTAAGAGACGGGCTCGTTGTCTCCTCTGCCGCGGGAGATGAGCTCCGGCTTGCCACCTGCCCGTGAACCTGCACGCGGTAAATGCAGGTGTACTCCGGGTTCCCCCAGTTGCTCTGCACAGACAGCTTGATGTACTGAAAGGCCCTGGAGGACTTGTGCTGTAAAGAAATCATGGGAAGAAGAAACACGGTTACTGGGGTGCAAAGAGCGACAGCACAAGGCAGGGATCTGCCTCTGCCAGCCCTGGCCCTGCTCAGGGCAGGCCCCTCTGCCCGCCGGGCACCCACTGCGACAGCTCTTTCTGCCACAGCCCGTGGGCAGACCCACGCTCCTGCCCGCCCTTTGCCCACACGCACCGCCGGTACCTTCAGGGGGAAGCTCTGAATGGCCTCTGCTTCCACGTCGTAGGTGAAAGCCCCAAGGAGAGTTTCTTCTTCTCCCTCCTCGTCCACTCCCTCAGACACAGAGCACAAGGGTCAGGCTCAGCCCAAGCATGGGGGCAGGCACACGCTGGCTCAGGAGCTGCTACCCGCCCACCCCCTCCCGTGGCTGGGGCACTGGTCTAGCACAGGTAATGGTGAAGCTGAGCCTCCTCCGTGAGGGTGGATCGAATGCCCCGAGAGGGGCAGCCAGAAAGCATTGCACTGGTCTTGAGAAGGACAAAACCACCACGTCCCTTGACACGTCCTCTTGGGGCAGCGCTCCCCAGAGACCAAGGCCCAGCTCTCAGCGGAGCACAAGGACCGGCGAGTGCCTGTTCTGGCGCTTCCCCATGGCCACATCGCAGCCCAGCAGAGACTTACAGAGACAGTGACGTCTCGGGGGGCGCTGCTGACGGTCCCGGACGGAGAGGCCGCCTTGTAGATGTGCTGCACGGTGACAGCGGTTGGTTGGACGGGGGCAGGCAGCCGAACGACCACCTGCCCCTGAGACCCTTGGAAAGCCCAGCATTGTCCTGGAGTCACGTCCGGCTGAAACCACAACACAGCAAGAGTGAATGTTGAGGGAGGGACGGGGACGGCACCACCACTCGTGTAAGTGGAAGCACAGGCACCGCTTTGCCTACAGCTTGTATTTCTGCTCATATATGAGCAGCGTGGGAGGGAGCAGACACAAGTGCGTGTCTGTGTTCCCTGGCCCCGTGAAGGCGATTCTCAGTGCTACTGAGAAGAGGAGGGTCTGGATTAGGGCACATCTGACAGCCCCACATGAGTCCAGGTCCTTGAGCAAAGTCCCCTTCTGCCCAGGAGCTCTGTGCACCTCCACCTATCCCAGCCACCAGAGAAGGGCGAGTCAGGGCTGAGGCAGGGCAATTGCAGCAGCGTGGGGAAACAGCCACACTCAGCAGAGAGCAGGTGCTGTGGGCAGCAGGTAGCAGTTCAGTCCAGTTCCCCTCCTGAAGGAGGACCTGGACTTGTAGGAAGCCAAGCCCTGTGTTACATCTCAGGTGTCAGTGGTGCGGGCGTGAGCAGTAGGCCTGGAGTGAGCGAGCCGCTTTGCCTTGTCGCCAACGTTACAGGAAGGCATGAAGCCAAAATGGATGGCTGGTGCTGTGGTACCTGCAAAATTGTCTCCGGAGGCTTTGCAGCAGAGCAGAGCAACCAAAGAGCCCTGCAGAACCCATTCTCTGCCCACTCGTAGCTCTTGCTCGTTCTCTGGATGTCAATGGTGGCACCTGTAAGGCAGACACAAGCTGACCGCCAGAGGCCAGAGGCTAGGAGAAGCTGATGCTCAGAGTGTTTCTAACGCTGCCCACCAACCCCAGCACCTGTGACTCCTGCCCTCCACGCTGCCTTGTGGGAGATGCGTGACTGGTGGGGGAAAAGGGCACTGTCACCCAAGGCCAGGTGACTGCTTGAACGAGCCAGTGTGCATGACAGCAGGCTGAAACGGAGGTCTTGCTGTGAGGACAGCAAAGGAGGATCCTGCCTTTCCCCTCTGGTCCAGGGGAGGGTTCAGCGGAGACCAAAAGAGCCTCTCTGTCAGCACAGAAACTTCTGTAGGGTCCGCACTGGGGGCGCCAGCAAGAGGCCCAAGTGCAGCGCTGGTGTGCACTGGAGAGAGAGCCTCTCTGCCACAGTCTTGCTCTTGGACCCCACAACGTCCCTGGGCTTTCTGGGGCTAAGCTGAGCAGCGCTTGGAGCGCAGCCTCCCTCTGCGAGTGCTATCCACGAGCTGTGTGCAATGAGACTTGCCCTCCTGCGTTCATACCTGAGCTTCTCAGGGCCCTCTCAGACCTCTGGGCACGGCCCTCCAGAATGGTCTCAAGCATTGCCTCTTTCAGCTGCTGAACTTCCTGGGAAAGACATAAACGAACACGGGAAACGACCACGTCAGCAGGCAGTTGTGCGTGACACCAGAGTCCTAGCAGAGAGCAAAGGGAGAAGCCTGCCTGAGGAAGGGCGAGACAAGGCTCGTCCAAAGAGCTGCAAGACACAGCGCTTTCTGACGCGTGAACAGAGGACTTGGGAACAGCATCCATGTGCACAAGTTGAGTGTGGACGGGGGTCAGGACCGCACAGCCTTGTCTCCCCACGCTCTGTAGTTCAGCCTGGAGACAGGCTCAGGCCCTGCCAGCGCCAGCAGCTCCTGCTCTAAGCTGCTGCCTGCCCGGCTACAAGAGCCGGGGCGCTTTTCTGGCTGCGGCTGTGGGCAGCATGTGCACAAGAGCTGGGAGAGGACTTGGGGACTCCAGGAGAGCCCAGCTGCCTGGGCCCCCTGCCAAACAGCACCCATTTCCCAGGCATGATCCCTCCTGCCAGGTGCCGGCAAGGTGCTGAACTCAGAGACACACGCCCAAGAGAAACGGCCCCCTCCTCCAGGCTTGAGAAGAGCCGTGAAGGCCGCCGCATACGAGCGACGCCTCCCTTCGAGGTCTGCGCAGTGCTCCTCCACACCCTCCTTCACCAAACGCAGCATCACCTCCTTCATACTGCTCATCTCCGCGTTCACGTGAGCCACCTGCTCCCTCAGAAGCTGCATGCTCTGGACTTGCTGCCTCACCAAAGCCAGTGACTTCCTGCAGACAGCGGGAAAGCAGGTCTTGTCAGGCACTGTCCAGCCCCTCCTGCGAGTCTGCCCGCTCAGGCAGGGCAAGAGAGGTGTGCTTTGTGTCCTCGTCCCATCCCTGCTTTGGGAATGCTTCCCTTCCCCGCACCCTTGCACCCAAGGGCAAGGCAGGAGCCCTGGACATCACGCAAGCGAGTGTGGCTAGCACGCGGGTGGCTGGCCCACACAACCCTACGCAATCAGCTGCGGGTCAGGAAATGTCTCTTACTGCAAGGGGTTCGGCTCTGCTGCAGACAGCTGTGGCAGCTCCTGAAAGGGAAAGGCTCTCCATGAACATCCCCCGGCAGAGCTGCCCAGGCTTCCCTGAGCTGGTTTCTCTGGGAAGCCCCGGCAGAAGTTGCTGCTGCTTGGGATCCCGCAGGATGCACCGAGGAGATCCCGTGATTTATGCCACTGCCACCCGCAAAAGGCTCCCTGGCAGGAGCATCCTGTCCCACAGCAGCAGTCACTCACCGGTGTTGCTTCGCGGGCCCATAATGTCCCCGCTGACAGCAAGCCCCAGCAGTAGACAGCAGCTGTAATACACATGCCCAGGACACAGTTATTCTGCTAGGATTTCTGCGTCTCCCTGTCGTCATGCTGTCTCCTCCCAGAGCTGGGTGGCCACAGGACAGCAGAGGAGGTGCACAAGTGCTGCAGAAATGCCTGGCGCCCTTCCCGCAGGCCTCCAGGTGTGTCTGGCCAGGCTCTGCAGGCGTGTGCGGTGCCCCACAGGTAGCGGTACCCCGGTGCTGACATCCAGCACAGCCACGCTACGTTGGCAGGTCTTTGCTCAAGAGTGCTCACCAAGAATGACCAGGGTCACCACAACAAAGACGATTGCCCAGAACCTCTTGCTCCGCCGGCTGAGCTCTTGCCTAAGGAAGAGGGAATCCAGTGGTCACCCATGACAGAAGGTCTGAGGCATGTCCCCTTGACAGGGGCATTCTCCCTACTGAGCTGAAGAGCACCAATTCTGGAAATTACACAGACCTCTAGGCATGCTTTGCCACACACCTGGGAGGAGCACAAGCTTTGTATGGCTCCCTTGCCAGAAGCCCCACAGACCTGCACCATCTCCTCCCACTCACAGTCTTCCCGTAGCTGGGAAGAGTCTTCCCCAGGCCCCTGCCAGAGTCCTGGCTCTGACTCCCAAGCGGGCAGCTATGCTGCGCTTCCTTCCTTCCCAAGGGACAGAAGCTGTGGCTACTGGCCACTTTGCGGGAGTGAGATGGCATGAGGGGTTTGCTCTTGTGTCTTCTTGTGAATCTGCCACAGCATGAGCATCGCCCGAGCTGTGTCCTGTGGGAACCCGAGTCTCCCGGCTGGTGCACCACCCGCAGCCCTGCCCTTGGCCTGGTCTGACCCACAGACTTCCCGTTTGCCTCCTGGCGCACATGGGAGCCCTGCTGTACTCACACAGTGGAGACGCAGGCATGGAGCAGGTGTCGCAGGAGGAAGACAAGGGCCCTCGCCAGAAGGCGAGGAACATGGAAGATTGTCCCTGGGCAAAGAGAGCACAAGAAAGGATGGAAGGGAGGAAGGCAGGAAATTCGTAACCCACAGACAAAAGAGTGGAGACGAGAGCCCAGGTACAAAAGGGCAACCTGAGCAGTTGTCTGACACGTGCAGGCAACTTGGGCCACAATTTCCCGGAAAGAGCTAGTCACCTTGGGGTGAGGTGGCACTCGCCAGCTATCACTTGTCACCTTCTTGTTTTGCTTTAAGCTACTAGCAAAATTTGCCAGATAAAGCCAAGCCGCCAAACAGGGAGCCTGCAGAAAACTCTGCTCTCACTTGGAAAGTCTTGCCAGAGAGACCTCCTCGAGCTCTGACCATGGGGCAGCCCTCTGACCTAACCCCAAAGCACTCCGCAGGAAGATACAAGGCAGAACTTACTCGCGTTCCCTCCAGCACCATCCCGTTGTACTGCGGACCCCGCGTGGGCCATGGGGAGAGTCGGCTCAGCTGGGCGACTCTCACCGACTCTCTCCAGGCGGAAGCACCTACGGGAGGCAAAAGGTGGCTCCCTGTGGCTCCCAGACAGCAAGTCACGGGAGCCCAGGCATGTAGGAGCAGCCAGAGCAGGGCTGTGGCCAGAAGACAAGCATTGGGAAGCACTTCCTGCCAGGGGATGTCTCAGGAGTGGCTGGAGCGGGCATCACAGGTGTTTTCAGCTTGCCATCTCTTCCCTTTTTAAATGCAGGCTTGTTCCAACCTGAGATCGCACAGACATTTAGCTTTGGTGGGGCAGGAGGGAGAGATACTCACACAGTGGAGATGCAAGCGGTGGAGAGTCTCCGCAGTAAAACAACCACCATCACCAGGTAGCTGGTGACACGAGAGATGACCCCTGGGCAAAGGAAGCAGAACAAAGTGAGGTCTTTCTCCTGCGATCCCTCCTGCACCATCACCGGCTGTTTCAGCTCCTCACAGCAGGGATGCACCGAGCGCCACGCGCTGACTGCCCAGGCAGGAGCAGTGTCGTGCCCATGCCTCGAGGCAGGGCTGCACCAGTGTTAGGAACGCACCATGCCCACTGCAGGCTGACGGGTACATGAAGCAGCTTTATTAACCCGCAGCCGCAACCGCGGCCGCTCCGCCGAGCAGGGGCCGCACGTGGCGCCCCGCCTTACGCAGCCGGTAGCTCCCGCCTTCCCAGCCTGCCTCAGCTCCTCATTGGCCGAACACGCTGACGTCACACCCTTCGTGCGGCACCTGGTGAGCGCTGCACGGTCGCTCGCTCTTCCTTATAAGGGCATGAACCATCTGCCAGCTCCTTATTGGCTAATGAGCATGCTGCAGCCAGCGCCATTTTGCAAGCCGTCACCTCCTTTCTGTCCGCAGCGGTCTGCAAGATGGCGCTCGCCACAGCTGAGATTAGGTTACCAACCCACCTATTTGTCCCGACCGTGAAGTTATCTAACATTCCTGTAAAAAAAAAAAAAAAAATCCATTTCTCTCAGGCTCTTCCCTTTCTTCTGTGCTAGATATTTGCAGTCCTACTGAGCGGGAAGCTGATGTGGTCCTTCTCTGTGTTCCTTTCTGTCTTTGCCAGGAAGTTCACCAAATGAAAGCCGCACTGTCTGAGGTGACTCCAGAAAACCACGTGCAGCTGGGCTCTCAAGACCTCTGGTATGCTCTTAACCCAAAGGCAAAGGCTGCATTGTGCTTTGCTGTCCACAGAGCAGGACCTCTGCTTTGGTCTGCCACCATTGCCATGGGGGTTAGCTGTCTGCCAGCACCTGCACACCTGGTGCTGTGAGCGAGGAGCATTGGCCAGGCCCAGGGAGTCCTCCTCATCCTCTCCAGTCAGCCACTCCACCTCCCTTTCAGGTGCTGCAATCGATCTGCAGAGAACATCCAGCAGCTATGCATGGGGAGAGAGTTGGCTCTGCAGGGCTTTTTGGCTTCTCTGTGCTCCAAACCCTCCAGATACTATTCTGCAGGTATTGTAGCAGAAATGCTCAGTGCTGCTTCAGTTCCTTCTTGCACAGCTTGGGAGGAAGCTCTGGGAATTTCCCCTCTGTCCAGCATTGCTGCTCAGGTCCCTGGTGGTGATCAAGTTCTGGACCCCTGTGGGGTGACCTGCTAGAAACCAGCAGCTCCCTCAGGAGAAGGACTCAGATGAACTGAACTCAATGGCCACATCGTGCCCATGATCCCTAGTCACAGTTGGGTGGAGGAGTCTCTCCTTCGAGGCCCATTTGACTGCCTCCTTTCTGAGAGGCCCTTTTCCAAGGCGGTGGCAGAGAGAGAGGTTTCCTTAGGGCTCTGAGTCAGGGGTGGCGTAGCATGTTTCACACCCACAGAGTCTCTTTACGAGGTGGAGAAGAAGATTTCCCGCTTCTCCCCATTGCCTCCCATGTGCTGTTCATTTTTGAGTAAGAAGACAACACGTAGACAAAGGGGTGCCCCTGTTTCTGGTCTCACGAGTAGTGGTGGTGTGCCTGTCACTCTCTTCCCATTCTTTGCTGTTGTGTTGTGCTTTCAGCCTGACGTGACTCCCGGACAATGCTGGCCTTTCCAAGGGTCTCAGGGGCACGTGGTCATTCAGCTGCCTGCACGGATCTGGCCAACAGCTGTCACTCTGCAGCACATCTCCAAAACAGTTGCTCTACCTGGCAGCATCAGCAGCTCCCCCAAAGACATCGCTGTCTCTGTAGGTCTTTGTGGGGCACCCGTGGCTGGGCTGTGGCTGTGGGAAAGGGCCACGGCAGGGACTTGCTTCTCAAGGCACATCTCGTGGGATTTGTGCCCTGCTCTCTGCTGAGCACATGCAGCAGTGCCTGAAGGAGCTATTTCAAGAAGCGTGGCGGTTTCATGCCTCTCAGGACTTGTTCAGTGCTTTTGGGGCAGGCACCTGAGGGCACTAGCTCAAAACTCAGGGAGGAGAGTCAGCTGTGCCATGAGCTGTGCCAGGCTCCTGGCAGGGCTCGGGCAGATGGTGGGTGGATGACAGGTCCTGGAGGACTGTGTGCATTTCCTCTTCCTTGGGCTGCGGCTGGCCTGCTCCCCTTGTGCTTTGTCTCCCAGGACCTGGACGAGGAAGGAGAAGACACTCCACTTGGCACCTTCACATACGACATTGAGAAGGAGGCCATTCAGATCTTCCCCCTGAAGGTAGAGTAAGGGCCCACAGGCAATGCCAGGGAGGAAGGCCAGCGTGTCGCCAAGTGTGTGGCAGAGCGAGCGTTCACGGTGGCTCCTTAGCAGCACCAGCTGTGGTGGAGGGATGTACGTGGAGTGTCGTTGTTGCTCCTTACATGCCAATAACGCTGTTTCTCTTTCCCATGCCTTCTTTACAGAACGAGCTTCACAAAGCCTTTCAGTATATAGAGATTAATATACAGAGCAACTGGGGAAACACAGAATACACTTGTCTTTATCGAGTACAGGTGCATGGAAAGAGAGCAAGCCAGAACTAATGCCATTAGCCAGAAGACATCAGGAAGCCTTTTAAGAGTTAATAAAAAGACAAGACAAGACATGACATGGCTCTTGTGTTTGCTGTAGATCGATGTCATTTTCTAGAAGCTGCAAAAACCTGCACGTTTCTTGTTCTCACATTCTGAGTTGTTCTTGGCCTTTCCACTTTCTCTCCACAGTACAGATCTTTTCCTCATAAAGCCAAAGGAGACAATGCTCCTAGGGCCTGCCTTTCCCCTGCATCGCTTGGTGCTGGACTAGGGCTCGCACCATGTGCTTGCAGGAAGACGCTGGAGCCTGACCGAGTTTGGGGCTAATGATACCCAAAGCACCCGCCCCTTGCTCGCAGGGTGTGCCATGGCTCATCTTGTGACCTGCAGAAATCACTGATGGGGAAGGACACCGGCACTGCCGTGTCGAGCACTCCAAGGTACATTTGAGCAACCCAGGGCTGATTTAACGTGACAGCCCCTCTTTTCCTAGGACAGCAAAGGTAATGGGAGTTATCGACACTGTCTCCCGATGCTTTTCTACACCTCTTTGAAGATGACCGTGATGATGACGCTTCACATCCAACAAGGTAAGAGGGAAAAAGAGGAAGAATGGACTGATGAATTGTAAGGGGTTGACTCTGCTTCTCCACAACTTTGCGTCTTCCTCACTTCAAGGTACTAACACAATGCAGAAGTAAGACCCTACCAGTTTGGAGGGACTTGTGTTAAACTCTGCTTGTGTTAACTGCTTCAAAGCATGATGTCAAGCAAATGGCACAGATCTCTCTCTCAGAACGAAGAACCAACCAACCCCTAAATGACACCTACACTCTGAGGAAATCTTGTGGAATCAGGCTGGCAGTAGAGCTGTTGTGCCAGTTACCGCGCACACGCCAACCTCCCTTGACTTGAAGCTACTGCATTAATGGTGCTCAGCAAATGAGCTCACCAGGACCTCCTTGTAGGCCTCCTCCCAGCAGAGCAGTAGCACTGAGCAAGTATCCTCACAGCCTTTCTCTTTGACATCAGAGCAGTCACTAGAACTGCTGAGCCAAGGAGATAACAAGGCCATGGGGTATGACATAATTCAGCGCCTGGGAAGCGCTGGGAAATGAGCTGCCAAGGAAAACCAGGAAATCAGAACACCGTGTTGGATGAGGCCCTGCCCATTTTTCTTCCATGACAGAGATCAAGCAAGTGAGATAAAGCCACCGTCTTTAAAATCCTCCCAATGACCAGCAGATCAGCACTGATGGCTGGCGAGCTCGCAGAGCCTTGGAAACCACTCTCCGGTCGTTCTTGGCAACGACTTGGAAAATACAAGTGCAGAGCATCTCGTTCTTCCCTTTACATAAGCTTGACTTGGAGTAGCTGGATTTTGCAGTCCCCTGCAGTCTTTTGTTCTCCTTCAGGAAGATCAGAAACTTCAGCAAAGAACCCACTCTTTCAGCAAGCAGTGGCTGGCATTTTTGCTTTAGTCAAAATTCATGAGAAAAGGCACAGTCCTGACAAGGTCTTCTTTCTCCCCTGAGATTTGTTGCATCACGTATGGCTGGGATCTTCTTTGTCCTGTTTTAAAATTTATTTTATTTTTGCCTTTGCTCATATGTATATTTTGATGTTTCCTGTGGTTAGAGACTTCACTGGTCCCTTGGCCTCATCTTTCACTGGTGGTGTAGCTTCCTGCTTTGTTGTCACTGTACTCCATTTCAAAGCAGAAGGTAAGGGGTTAACATTTCACCTGCTCAGGTCAGAAATAAGGAGGATATTCTGGACACAGAACGAGGGTTGTGTACCTGCTTGCTGATGGGGTCTGCCACTCAGAAGACATCTCCTCCATCAAACCTCCTCCTGGCAACCCACCCCACCACGTGAAGAAAAATGTAGAAACAAGTCCCTGAACTCTTGCCCTTCGCTTCACTTCCCAAATAAGCAAGTCAGGACTTGGACTACTGCTGCCTCAACATGTTAGTAAATCCTGTTGACACAAGAAATTCTCTTCTTCCCTAAGAGCCTGGCAAGCTCTACCCGAACCAGTACAATGCAAAGAAGGAGGAAAAGACCTCTCTTATGTCAATACTACCAGTTTATTCAGCATTGTTTTGCCAGCAGAAAAGGGAGAGTGGTTCTGCCTCTGCATGCTCATGTAAGCAGGCCACAGTTGGTTTTTCAGAAGTTTAGTCTGTAGAAACACTGTCACCTGAGAAGAAAGGACATGTGAGATTGGTAACGGACTAAACTGGTGCTGGGACGGGCTCAGAGTTTTGCAAGTTTTGCACTCTTCTTCTGTCTCAGTCATTGATTTTAACAAAACCCCTCTTCAGCCTGTAGTTGCACATTCTCCACAAGAGCAGTATTGCTCCTTCCTAAGGCAGCTGGCAGCGCCAGTGAGGTGCTTGTGCTGAACTGCTTTGGGGCATCCTATGTGCTACAATAAGAAGAGGAAGTGGCTGCGAAACAGGTGAAATAAACTTCTGTAATGAGCAAGCGATCTGTATGGCAATGTCAGGGAATATACATCTCCGTTTTCATCCACGGTGGGCCGAAGAGATGAAGCAGATGAAGGTCAGCTGAGAACAGCGGGTTTGCATGAAACAGGATGAGTACTGCTCTGTTGTACATCCCCTTTGGGGATGGCCTTTGACACTGCTCATCCTTCCACTCTGGGCTTCATCCAAAGGAAATTTGCCTCCGTATTGCCAATACTCCGGGTACATTATGGCCCTCTGTGACAAACGCAGCTGGTAATAGTGGCAGCTGAGCAACTCCATAGTGGACAGGAAGGGAAGAAGCAGAGAGAGGCAATGGCAGGTGCCGGGGGGAGCGTTGCTGTTACAGTGTTTTGGACCTAGGAGAGGTGAGGGGGAATGAGGCTTTTGTGGCACTGCCATGGGGAAGCAGAAGACAGCCTGCCTGTGCTGCGTGCTCTTGGGCACCCGGAAAAGAGTTGTTGAGGAGGAATCCAAAGGAGGTCCTAGCAAGAGAAGACAAATGCCAAAGACGAGATAGAGCTGTGCAGCGCTCTGCTAATGCCTTGGATGCCCAGGGTCACGGGTTTCCAGAGGGGCTGAGATTGCCAGTTTTGGGAGCTGTCTCTGCCTGCTGCCACCCCCCTGTGCAGAAGCAGAGCTTGGGATGAAGTGACCAGGTGGAGAACCTCTGGGCTGGTGGGAACCTGTTTGTTCCCTTGTCCTGTGAGACCTCTCACCTTGTGCTTGAGTCTCTAGGAATTGGTAACTTCCATCTTTGATGTTTATTCAGTGCAACACTGTAATGGACACAAGCTGTGGGGTCTCGGCAGCAGGCACAGGCAAGGAACACTGCTTTCAGAACTTAGGATCATTTGGGCCCACCAGCGTGGGAGCAGTGGTGGATGAGATTTGAGATAGACTCATGTACACGTTGTTGGGTTACTACTTGGTTGGATTGTTGGTCCCTTGTATGCATTATAACAACGACTGCTTTCACAGAGATGTGTCTAATTTTCACGGCAGCGTTGATTTTGACACGAGGCGTATTTCTTGTATCAGCTTAGCAAACGCAGTGCCAGTGCCCCCAAAATGGTGAGCCTATGTGTTTTTTTCACCCCTTCCTGCATATGACACTGGTGACCTCTTGTGGAGAGTGACATTAACTCAAGGCAAACTGTGCCTGCAGCTTTGGCTGTGCTCTTTCTGCAGCTACATGCTCATTCCTGTGTGCTGGAGTTGTGCGGTTGATAAAGACCAGATGTGTCTGATCTTCACACTGGTGAGATCCTCTGGCTTTTAACAAAAGGCGACTGGGATCCAAAGGGTTTGGGACTTCTGGCTGAGGAGAGCTAATAAACAGACAATAGCTAAATGCAGCTGCAAGACAGGAGCAGAAGCATGTGTGTAGCTGTCAGAGCAAGGGCACTGTTAATGCCACAGTGCAAAGCCTCCTGCCTTGCGTGTGCTCTGGCTACAGCAAAATGGCACAACATTTTGTCCCGCCCAGAGTTACTGCCAGAGTCCAACATCAACTGTGAGCCACCAGCAGTTGTGCAGTGCAAAGAAATCGCCTGGTGAGGCAAGTAAAAGCAGTGGGTTTTGCTGGCCTGACTGAGCCCAAACACATCGTTCTGTTCTGGTCCCTGCGAAGGAGGGGAGGGTCTCTGTAAGGTAACTGGGCTTAGTAGGCCAGATGTGCCCAGGGAAGTAACTCTGTGGTGCCTAGCGTGCTCATCATGACACGGACAGCTCTGCCTGGCCCTTGCAGGAAATGTGCATAGCTGTTTGTTCAGGCGGTTTTGCTCAGGATTCAGTTTGTTCTGTTTAAAGGAGAGGGAGGTGGCAGGGTGAGCAATGGAGAGCGGCAGGAAGGTGCAGCTCCCGGGAGCACTGCCCGAGGAGACCTGACCTGGGGAGCTGCTCCAGTCCCATTTAACCAGGAGAAGAAAGGACTGAGAGGGGATCTTACCAATGTAAACAAGTATCTTAAGAGAGAGTGTCAAGAAGGTGGGCCAGACTCTTTCCACTGGTGCCCAGTGACATGACAGGAGTAATGAGCACCGGCCGAAACACAGGAAGTTCCAGCTGAATATGCGGAAAAACTTCTTTACTGTGCGACTGACAGAGCATTGGAACAGGTTGCCCAGAGAGGCTGTGGAGTCTTCTTCTGTGCAGATATTCAACTCGCCTGGACATGATCCAGTGCAACGTGCTCTAGGTGACCCTGCTGGAGCAGAGGAGTTGGAGAAGACGATCCCTAAAGGTCCCTTCCAACCTCCGCCACCCTGATTCTGAGATTCTCTGATTCTGTGAGTGGCAGAGCCCAGACGCTTGTCATCTGTGGTGCATAGTCTAGTTGGAGGCCTGTAGTTAGTGGTGTCCCCAGGGATCAATACAGGGTTCCACTCTGCTCCACCTGTTTGCCAGTGAGCTGGATGATGGAACAGAGTGCAAAATCAGCAAGCTTACTGATGGTACAAACCTGGGAGGAGTGGCTGATGCACCAGCGGACTGTACTGTCACTGAGTGGCACCTCACAGGGCTGGAGAGCGGGGCAGAGAGGAAGCCCGTGAAGTTCAATCAAGGGAGGTGCATGGTCCTGCCCCTGGGGAGGAACAACCCCATGAACCAGTAGAGCCTGGGGGCTGGCCTGCCCCTGCAACACGCGTTGCAGGGTGGCATTACAGCATGAGGAAAGCTTCAACTCATGTAGTGTCCTTGGCTTAGACTGGATTTGATGTGCAGTTCCTGAGCGCTCTCTTCCTGGTTGTCACCATTTCCATCTTCCTCCTTAGACCATTGCACTCTAGTGTGCATAAAGCAGTCTATGGTTTGTGGCATGGAGAATGGAGACCTCAGCTGAAGGGCTGACATTCGGGAAGCTGTTGTATAAACAGAGTTGTCTAGACATTCTGGGAGTGGGTAACTGGAGAAGAGGCAGACAGTGAGGTTTGCAGAGGGGCAGTTGGAAAGGAAATGAAAGTCCTTGTTATCAGCAGGACTGCTGATGGACTGACACTGGCCGTGTTGAAGAAGCAGAGCCTCGGAGGTCACCTTGGTGTTTTGTAGCACCCTGTGTGCTCTGCCTGCTGGACTATGTGTTAGAAAGGTCCCTGCCAGCTTACAAAATTCCCTCAGGAGTGCTGGGCCTAATGCCAAAAAGGGTCTCCTTTTACACTGGAACTATAAAATCCCTCCGGAGTATTCGGCCTGTTGCCAACACTTACGCTTTCCGCCTTAGTCTGATTTACCTTCTCATGTATTCTGTTCTTTATCCTGAGGGCCTGGACAGGGCACTTTAAAAACTGCAGTTCTCCGTAGTATTGCAAGAAAGCACACTCAAAGCTTGTGTTTTATAATCTCCCGAGGGCAAATAGAATAATTTCAGGCTGGGCGAAAACAGTGGAAAGCGACGGGCTGCATTTACCAAGAGCTTTACGGCAGCTGCTTTCACTGAGATGGCAGCTTGCCTCCCAAAATGGCCACCAAAAGCAGCAATATTCCTCCCTAGATGGAGGGCTGCAAAGGGCGCATGGGCTGTCTGGGTCTGTGCTGGTCTAGCAATCCCATGGGCAACCTCTGGTGGAGGCCTCTGTGCCCCCTTGAGACAAGTTGCATGTATCAGCATGCAAGTTCCCAGCAAAATTCCCAATGGGTAAGATCAAGGCAGACCATCTTCCTAAGAAAAGGACACCTTCAGCTGCTCTGCTGCCTTCCCTGCTCTGCTGCCACTGATGCATGCGCACTGATGTAGTCCGAAAAAAAGATAGTGATTTTTATCATCCTCAGGTTGGATGATGAGGGGACTGGAGCATCTCTCCTATGAGGAAGGCTGAGAGAGCTGAAGAGCTGATCCTGTTCAGCCTGTAGAAGAGAAGGCTGAGGGAGGATCTTGCCAGCGTGTATGAGTATCTGAAGGACAAGTATAAAGACGATAGGGCCAGACTCTTCGCAGTGGCGCCCAGGGATGGGACAAGAGGCAATGGGCACAAACTGAAACACAAGACTTTTGTCTGAACCTAAGGAAAAACCTTTTGAAGGTGAACATCCATCCCACTCACTTCAAGGGGTTTTAGGAGGCTCCTCATGAACGTGGTGGACATCTTGTATGGTGTAGCCAAAGGATAAAAAGCCAAAATGAAATGACAGACAACCCTAGTAATAAAACTCACCCGTTTTAAGAGTTCTTCAGAGTCAGGAGGTGGAGTGTGCATGGGAGAACCAGGGGGCAACCGGGCGCTCTGCAGATAGTCCTGTTCCCTGCCAGGAAGTGCAGCCAAGGAAGCTGCTGTCTAGGAACAGACTAGGAAACGTGTGCTGTCCAGCAGCTTGCTGTGGAGAGAGCTAAGAGATTTTCCCAGTTCTTGTCTTGGAAGCCAATGGGAGGAAGCTCCTTCACTCCATCAAGAGGTGGCACTAACAATTTCTGTCTTCTTACAGAGCAGTGCATGTTTCAGTCACCTTGTCGTCGTTGACATTGGGAAGAAAAGTCCCGTTGAAACTGCGGAGTGCTGGAAGTTTGTATGTAAGAATTGTTGAGAGCTGTGTTGTGCCCAGCTCCTCCTCTGAGTGGAGTAAGATTGGAGCGTTATTGTGTGGTTATGGCTAAAGGCACTTGTGCTTCTGTTCTTTTCATTGGCAATTTTGGAAAAGCAGTTTGTACATGTATACAGTGCTTTGTGATCTCCATCTGGAATGTGCTTTATTAGCAGCAAATACCAAGCTCCTCTGGGGGCTGCATGTGCACCTGCAGAGAACACAGGACAGGATGCTTGCACCTCTACGTGGAGGAGCAAGGGGTCAAAAAGCACTTTGGTGAAGAGTTCGCTACGGAGGTGTGCAAACACTGCCTAGTGCAGGTGCACTTGGCTTGCCTGAGTATTGCCACGTTGATTAATACTGTGTTCTTCTTCAACTAGACTTCCTTTTCTGGCAGTCCTATAATCCGATGTTCACCAAGACAGGGTGTTCCTTCCTCTGGTCCTCCATGCTGCAGAGCTATTTGGAGGGGGCGGCAGGTCAGCACGCCGAGCTGCCTGCTGTGGCTTATTTCTCTCCCCTTGCCTCCCCAAAGCAGCAGGAAGAGAAGTTGCGCTAGGGATTCCAGTTCTGGAGGCAAAGTGCAAAAATGGTCTTCCCTTGACGCGTCAGAGTTCTCACAGGGCTGTAATTCCTCACAACACAGTAATTCCACTGAGACTAAAACCGGGAGTAGCTCTCTGCACCAGTGGGGGGGTTGTATTTCTCTTTTATTTGTGACTGGTCTTCCTGCTGCTGAATGGGATAACTGGCTCTGCCACCGACTTCAACAGATCTAGGGGAATTGCTAGGAGTGTTTCTAAAGGACCATGCATACGCGTCTGAGCTTGGACAACAGGCTGTCCTCAAATGCATCTGACCTGCTTCCGGCTGGAGTATAAAGAGTGCAACCATGTCCCATTGTTATGATCAGGGCATTTCCTGATTCCTGAGTGCTGGATGTGGACATCTCAACATCCTTTCAATGGAGGGACGTGGTTTTCTTTTCAGGATTGTGGCATTTGTCAGTGGCTTGGCTGGCCTGTCATGCCACAGGGGTGCTGCAGAGACACCCACTGGCACCACCTTTAGGCCAGAATCAGAGTGAAATAGTAACATGCTGCACGGTGGCATTTGTGACAGGACTTCTAGATGCTCCTGTCAGTACCTTTGAAGTTCCCTTGGTCACTGATGGGAGGAGAAGGCTGTGTGGATGACGAGAGTTGACTCTGCTTCTTTATCTTGATGCTGACTAGGACCAATGAACCTCCCACTAGACTCCACACCACTGATGACGACCCTCTGAGCTCTGCCTTTCAGCCAGTTCTCAATCCACATCACTGTCCACTCATCTAACCCACCCTTTCTGAGCTTGTCTAGGAGGATGTTATGGGAGACAGTGTCAAAAGCCTTGCTGAAGTCAAGGTACACAACGTCCACTGCTCTCCCCTCTTCTACCCAGCCAGTCATTCCATCACAGGAGGCTCTCAGATTGGTTAAGCAGGATTTCCCCTCGGTGAATCCATGCTGGCTACTCCTGATCACCTGCTTTTCCTCCATATGTCTGGAGATGACATCTAGAATGAGCTGTTCCATCACCTTCGGAGGGACAGAGGTGAGGCTGACCAGCCTACAGTTGCCTGGGTCCTGCTTCTTGCCCTTCTTGAAGACTGGAGTGACACTGGCTTTCTTCCAGTCCTCAGGCACCTCTCCAGTTCTCCAGCACCTTTCAAAGATGATGGAGAGCAGCCTGGCAACAACATCCACCAGCTCCCTCAGTACCCGTGGGTGCATCCCATCTGGGCCCATGGATTTGTGGATGTCTAGCCTGCCCAGAAGGTCTCTAATCCTTTCCTCCTCAACCAAAGGAAAGTCTTCCCTTCTGCAGACTTTCTCCCTCACGTCTGGGCTGCAGGATTCATGAGGGCTGCCCTTAGCAGGGAAGACTGCAGCAGAGAAGGCATTCAGAAATTCTGCATTTTCTGTATCCCTTCCCTTGTCACCAGGGCCCCCGCCCCATTCAGTAGCGGGCCCACATTTTCCCCAGTCCTCCTCTTGCTGCTGATGTATGTGAAGAAGCCCTTCCTGTTGTCCTTGACATCCCTTGCAGGACTCAATTCCAACTGGGCCTTAGCCTTCCTCACAGCATCTCTACATACTCTGACTGCATTCCTATAATTCTCCCAAGTAGCCTGTCCCCTCTCCCACATTCTGTGTATTTTCTTCTTCTCTCTGAATTTGGCCAGGAGCTCCTTGCTCACTCATGCAGGTCTGCTGCCCATTTTGCTGTACTTCTTACTCATAGGGATGCACCGCTCTTGAGCTTGGAGGAAGTGATGTTTAAATAGTAGCCAGCTCTCCTGGACCCCCCTTCCTTCTAGGGCCTTAATCCATGGGACTCCTCCAAGCAGGTCTCTGAAGAGCCCAAAGACCGCTCTCCTGAAGTCCAGGGTTGCAATCCTGCTGGTTGCCTTACTTCTTTCCTGCAGGATCCTGAACTCTACCATCTCATGGTCACTGCAGCCAAGGCCCTTCCAACCTACACCTCTCTAACCAGTCCCTCTCTGTCGATAAGGACAAGGTCCAGCAGGACACCCTTCCTCGTAGGCTCCTCCACCATTTGTGACAAGAAGTTATCATCAGTGCATTGCAGGAGCCTCCTGGACTGTTTGTGCCTTGCTGGATTGTCCTTCCAGCAGATGTCATGGTGGCTGAAGTCCCCCATGACCACCAGGGCCTGTGATCGTGAGGCTACCTCCAGCTGTCTATAGAAGGCCTCATCAACTTTACCTGGTCAGATGGCCTGTAGTAGACACTCACAACAGTGTCCCCCATGCTAGCCTGCCCTTTGATCTTTACCCATAAGCTCTCGACTGCCTCCTCCTCCTCCCCGCCTAGGCAGAGCTTGACGCATTCCAGTTGCTCTTTCACATAAAGAGAAACTCCACCACCTCGCCTTCCTGGCCTGTCTCTCCTAAAAACCACATAGCCATCCATGGCAGCATTCCAGTCATGTGAGCTATCCCACCATGTCTCTGTGATTGCAATGAGATCATGGCCCTGCGATCACACACAGCTCTCCAGCTCCTCCTGTTTGTTCCCCGTGCTGCATGCATTGGTGTACAGGCATTTGAAAGAGGTGGTCATGCCTGCAGGTTTCCCAGGACGGGTGTACGGGGGTCACCCATAGCAATGTCGCAAATGCACATTCCCAGCTGCATGCACCCGTTGGAGGCCCCCCAACCCAACTTGTGTTTTGTTGTCTACCCTGTCTGCATGACAGGGTCACGCAAAGAACAGTCTCAGACAGCCCAGCTGCTTCCCTTGAGGCCAGGTCTGGGTTCTCTGAGTGCCAAAGCCAAGGTCAAGAGAATAACACAGCCACAGCCTGGTGGCTGCCCGCACACAAGAGCAGCACATCATTTCTGTGCAGTGGAGGGGCGCTGTGGTGTCCAAGGAGAGAAACACCCTGGCCATTGTGGCCATTGGCCACGGCTCTCATCTCTGAGTCTGATATCCAGACAGGTCGTGCTTTGGGAGTTGTATGTGAACCTGTGAAAAAGGTCAATGGAGGCTGAAGTTCCGGAGGTGAGTCCTGCTTGGAAAGGACCAGCTCTTTCCAGGGGCAAAGGGGAGTTTTGTCGCACTGTCTTCTACTTGGATGAGGCTGTGTTTTCTTTTGCTGGTCAGAAAAGGGCCGTGGGGCAGAGTGTTGTGCAGCATCTCTTGAAGTCAGCGGCAACTTTGCTTGTGTAGGGGTAAGTGCAAAGAGAGGAGCGGTGAAGGGAAAGCTCCTTCTTGCTCTCGGAAAGGGGGACAAGGACAGCAGGAAAGGAGAAAATGGGAGGTTTCCTTTCTCTGCCAGGAGACGTTCCAGTGAAGGGAGGAATCTGAAAACGCCAAGAGGAAAAATCTCACAATTACGAGAACAGCTCCAACGGCAAGGAGGACTGTGGGAAAGAGCAGTGCTGTTGTTAACGAAGGACGACCGGGCTGGGTGTCCGCGGGAGGGAGGTGGACGTGGGGCCCGGCCATATGGTGGGGTGGGCGATGCCGGTGTGTTCTGGTGCGACATCACACCACGCTCACACCTCACACATCACACCTCACAGGTTTCTGTGAGGTCACAGCCGGCCACTCCTTATTGCCCCGCAGCGACACGGCCTCCCTCAGCCTGCTGGAGAGAGAGCTCGCTGTGGTCTCACGGCTCGTGACTCTCTGCAGGCCCACTCCTTCTGGGGTGATTTGTGTCTTTTCACCCACTTGGGTGAAAAGCAAAAGTGAATTTGGGCATCTGGGAGTTGGGAGCTTGTTTCCTGCCAGCAATGGCGAGGAGACAGGCTCACCAGCGGCGATGGTGCCGCCTGCGTGCACGGGGAGCCTCCGCCGAGCGGGACTCCCAGGGGGTGCACAGGGCCCAGGTGGCCGAGGCCGACAGCCATGTGGCCAGAGAGGGGCCTGGGAGGAGCACTGACCACGCCAGGGACAATGCTGGTAAGTGCCGTGCTGCGGAGTCCCTTGGGGCCAGCCTGTCCTTTGGCCATCCCTGGGCTATGCTGGTGCTTCACATCTGCAGAGCGGACGTCTCCACATCTGCACCCCCCAGCCTGGCTCACCTGAGTCTTATCCCGCTGCAGAAGAACAAAATCACAAGATCATGGTGGCAGGGAGGGTTTTAGAGCAGCCACGCAGCTGAATGCAATGACCTCTAATTTCCATGTTGTTGTGGGTACTTTGGTAGCTGGGGGACATGCTACTAAACCTGCCCGGTAAAGCGGAAAAGCTGTGCTGGCAGCGCCTGGAGAGGACGACTCCTCCGCTCCCCGGTGCAGCCCTGCCTCGAGGCATGGGCACGACACTGCTCCTGCCTGGGCAGTCAGCGCGTGGCGCTCGGTGCATCCCTGCTGTGAGGAGCTGAAACAGCTGGTGATGGTGCAGGAGGGATCGCAGGAGAAAGACCTCACTTTGTTCTGCTTCCTTTGCCCAGGGGTCATCTCTCGTGTCACCAGCTACCTGGTGATGGTGGTTGTTTTACTGCGGAGACTCTCCACCGCTTGCATCTCCACTGTGTGAGTATCTCTCCCTCCTGCCCCACCAAAGCTAAATGTCTGTGCGATCTCAGGTTGGAACAAGCCTGCATTTAAAAAGGGAAGAGATGGCAAGCTGAAAACACCTGTGATGCCCGCTCCAGCCACTCCTGAGACATCCCCTGGCAGGAAGTGCTTCCCAATGCTTGTCTTCTGGCCACAGCCCTGCTCTGGCTGCTCCTACATGCCTGGGCTCCCGTGACTTGCTGTCTGGGAGCCACAGGGAGCCACCTTTTGCCTCCCGTAGGTGCTTCCGCCTGGAGAGAGTCGGTGAGAGTCGCCCAGCTGAGCCGACTCTCCCCATGGCCCACGCGGGGTCCGCAGTACAACGGGATGGTGCTGGAGGGAACGCGAGTAAGTTCTGCCTTGTATCTTCCTGCGGAGTGCTTTGGGGTTAGGTCAGAGAGCTGCCCCATGGTCAGAGCTCGAGGAGGTCTCTCTGGCAAGACTTTGCAAGTGAGAGCAGAGTTTTCTGCAGGCTCCCTGTGTGGCGGCTTGGCTTTATCTGGCAAATTTTGCTAGTAGCTTAAAGCAAAACAAGAAGGTGACAAGTGATAGCTGGCGAGTGCCACCTCACCCCAAGGTGACTAGCTCTTTCCGGGAAATTGTGGCCCAAGTTGCCTGCACGTGTCAGACAACTGCTCAGGTTGCCCTTTTGTACCTGGGCTCTCGTCTCCACTCTTTTGTCTGTGGGTTACGAATTTCCTGCCTTCCTCCCTTCCATCCTTTCTTGTGCTCTCTTTGCCCAGGGACAATCTTCCATGTTCCTCGCCTTCTGGCGAGGGCCCTTGTCTTCCTCCTGCGACACCTGCTCCATGCCTGCGTCTCCACTGTGTGAGTACAGCAGGGCTCCCATGTGCGCCAGGAGGCAAACGGGAAGTCTGTGGGTCAGACCAGGCCAAGGGCAGGGCTGCGGGTGGTGCACCAGCCGGGAGACTCGGGTTCCCACAGGACACAGCTCGGGCGATGCTCATGCTGTGGCAGATTCACAAGAAGACACAAGAGCAAACCCCTCATGCCATCTCACTCCCGCAAAGTGGCCAGTAGCCACAGCTTCTGTCCCTTGGGAAGGAAGGAAGCGCAGCATAGCTGCCCGCTTGGGAGTCAGAGCCAGGACTCTGGCAGGGGCCTGGGGAAGACTCTTCCCAGCTACGGGAAGACTGTGAGTGGGAGGAGATGGTGCAGGTCTGTGGGGCTTCTGGCAAGGGAGCCATACAAAGCTTGTGCTCCTCCCAGATGTGTGGCAAAGCATGCCTAGAGGTCTGTGTAACTTCCAGAATTGGTGCTCTTCAGCTCAGTAGGGAGAATGCCCCTGTCAAGGGGACATGCCTCAGACCTTCTGTCATGGGTGACCACTGGATTCCCTCTTCCTTAGGCAAGAGCTCAGCCGGCGGAGCAAGAGGTTCTGGGCAATCGTCTTTGTTGTGGTGACCCTGGTCATTCTTGGTGAGCACTCTTGAGCAAAGACCTGCCAACGTAGCGTGGCTGTGCTGGATGTCAGCACCGGGGTACCGCTACCTGTGGGGCACCGCACACGCCTGCAGAGCCTGGCCAGGCACACCTGGAGGCCTGCGGGAAGGGCGCCAGGCATTTCTGCAGCACTTGTGCACCTCCTCTGCTGTCCTGTGGCCACCCAGCTCTGGGAGGAGACAGCATGACGACAGGGAGACGCAGAAATCCTAGCAGAATAACTGTGTCCTGGGCATGTGTATTACAGCTGCTGTCTACTGCTGGGGCTTGCTGTCAGCGGGGACATTATGGGCCCGCGAAGCAACACCGGTGAGTGACTGCTGCTGTGGGACAGGATGCTCCTGCCAGGGAGCCTTTTGCGGGTGGCAGTGGCATAAATCACGGGATCCCCTCGGTGCATCCTGCGGGATCCCAAGCAGCAGCAACTTCTGCCGGGGCTTCCCAGAGAAACCAGCTCAGGGAAGCCCGGGCAGCTCTGCCGGGGGATGTTCATGGAGAGCCTTTCCCTTTCAGGAGCTGCCACAGCTGTCTGCAGCAGAGCCGAACCCCTTGCAGTAAGAGACATTTCCTGACCCGCAGCTGATTGCGTAGGGTTGTGTGGGCCAGCCACCCGCGTGCTAGCCACACTCGCTTGCGTGATGTCCAGGGCTCCTGCCTTGCCCTTGGGTGCAAGGGTGCGGGGAAGGGAAGCATTCCCAAAGCAGGGATGGGATGAGGACACAAAGCACACCTCTCTTGCCCTGCCTGAGCAGGCAGACTCGCAGGAGGGGCTGGGCAGTGCCTGACAAGACCTGCTTTCCCGCTGTCTGCAGGAAGTCACTGGCTTTGGTGAGGCAGCAAGTCCAGAGCATGCAGCTTCTGAGGGAGCAGGTGGCTCACGTGAACGCGGAGATGAGCAGTATGAAGGAGGTGATGCTGCGTTTGGTGAAGGAGGGTGTGGAGGAGCACTGCGCAGACCTCGAAGGGAGGCGTCGCTCGTATGCGGCGGCCTTCACGGCTCTTCTCAAGCCTGGAGGAGGGGGCCGTTTCTCTTGGGCGTGTGTCTCTGAGTTCAGCACCTTGCCGGCACCTGGCAGGAGGGATCATGCCTGGGAAATGGGTGCTGTTTGGCAGGGGGCCCAGGCAGCTGGGCTCTCCTGGAGTCCCCAAGTCCTCTCCCAGCTCTTGTGCACATGCTGCCCACAGCCGCAGCCAGAAAAGCGCCCCGGCTCTTGTAGCCGGGCAGGCAGCAGCTTAGAGCAGGAGCTGCTGGCGCTGGCAGGGCCTGAGCCTGTCTCCAGGCTGAACTACAGAGCGTGGGGAGACAAGGCTGTGCGGTCCTGACCCCCGTCCACACTCAACTTGTGCACATGGATGCTGTTCCCAAGTCCTCTGTTCACGCGTCAGAAAGCGCTGTGTCTTGCAGCTCTTTGGACGAGCCTTGTCTCGCCCTTCCTCAGGCAGGCTTCTCCCTTTGCTCTCTGCTAGGACTCTGGTGTCACGCACAACTGCCTGCTGACGTGGTCGTTTCCCGTGTTCGTTTATGTCTTTCCCAGGAAGTTCAGCAGCTGAAAGAGGCAATGCTTGAGACCATTCTGGAGGGCCGTGCCCAGAGGTCTGAGAGGGCCCTGAGAAGCTCAGGTATGAACGCAGGAGGGCAAGTCTCATTGCACACAGCTCGTGGATAGCACTCGCAGAGGGAGGCTGCGCTCCAAGCGCTGCTCAGCTTAGCCCCAGAAAGCCCAGGGACATTGTGGGGTCCAAGAGCAAGACTGTGGCAGAGAGGCTCTCTCTCCAGTGCACACCAGCGCTGCACTTGGGCCTCTTGCTGGCGCCCCCAGTGCGGACCCTACAGAAGTTTCTGTGCTGACAGAGAGGCTCTTTTGGTCTCCGCTGAACCCTCCCCTGGACCAGAGGGGAAAGGCAGGATCCTCCTTTGCTGTCCTCACAGCAAGACCTCCGTTTCAGCCTGCTGTCATGCACACTGGCTCGTTCAAGCAGTCACCTGGCCTTGGGTGACAGTGCCCTTTTCCCCCACCAGTCACGCATCTCCCACAAGGCAGCGTGGAGGGCAGGAGTCACAGGTGCTGGGGTTGGTGGGCAGCGTTAGAAACACTCTGAGCATCAGCTTCTCCTAGCCTCTGGCCTCTGGCGGTCAGCTTGTGTCTGCCTTACAGGTGCCACCATTGACATCCAGAGAACGAGCAAGAGCTACGAGTGGGCAGAGAATGGGTTCTGCAGGGCTCTTTGGTTGCTCTGCTCTGCTGCAAAGCCTCCGGAGACAATTTTGCAGGTACCACAGCACCAGCCATCCATTTTGGCTTCATGCCTTCCTGTAACGTTGGCGACAAGGCAAAGCGGCTCGCTCACTCCAGGCCTACTGCTCACGCCCGCACCACTGACACCTGAGATGTAACACAGGGCTTGGCTTCCTACAAGTCCAGGTCCTCCTTCAGGAGGGGAACTGGACTGAACTGCTACCTGCTGCCCACAGCACCTGCTCTCTGCTGAGTGTGGCTGTTTCCCCACGCTGCTGCAATTGCCCTGCCTCAGCCCTGACTCGCCCTTCTCTGGTGGCTGGGATAGGTGGAGGTGCACAGAGCTCCTGGGCAGAAGGGGACTTTGCTCAAGGACCTGGACTCATGTGGGGCTGTCAGATGTGCCCTAATCCAGACCCTCCTCTTCTCAGTAGCACTGAGAATCGCCTTCACGGGGCCAGGGAACACAGACACGCACTTGTGTCTGCTCCCTCCCACGCTGCTCATATATGAGCAGAAATACAAGCTGTAGGCAAAGCGGTGCCTGTGCTTCCACTTACACGAGTGGTGGTGCCGTCCCCGTCCCTCCCTCAACATTCACTCTTGCTGTGTTGTGGTTTCAGCCGGACGTGACTCCAGGACAATGCTGGGCTTTCCAAGGGTCTCAGGGGCAGGTGGTCGTTCGGCTGCCTGCCCCCGTCCAACCAACCGCTGTCACCGTGCAGCACATCTACAAGGCGGCCTCTCCGTCCGGGACCGTCAGCAGCGCCCCCCGAGACGTCACTGTCTCTGTAAGTCTCTGCTGGGCTGCGATGTGGCCATGGGGAAGCGCCAGAACAGGCACTCGCCGGTCCTTGTGCTCCGCTGAGAGCTGGGCCTTGGTCTCTGGGGAGCGCTGCCCCCTTGCACGTGTCAAGGGACGTGGTGGTTTTGTCCTTCTCAAGACCAGTGCAATGCTTTCTGGCTGCCCCTCTCGGGGCATTCGATCCACCCTCACGGAGGAGGCTCAGCTTCACCATTACCTGTGCTAGACCAGTGCCCCAGCCACGGGAGGGGGTGGGCGGGTAGCAGCTCCTGAGCCAGCGTGTGCCTGCCCCCATGCTTGGGCTGAGCCTGACCCTTGTGCTCTGTGTCTGAGGGAGTGGACGAGGAGGGAGAAGAAGAAACTCTCCTTGGGGCTTTCACCTACGACGTGGAAGCAGAGGCCATTCAGAGCTTCCCCCTGAAGGTACCGGCGGTGCGTGTGGGCAAAGGGCGGGCAGGAGCGTGGGTCTGCCCACGGGCTGTGGCAGAAAGAGCTGTCGCAGTGGGTGCCCGGCGGGCAGAGGGGCCTGCCCTGAGCAGGGCCAGGGCTGGCAGAGGCAGATCCCTGCCTTGTGCTGTCGCTCTTTGCACCCCAGTAACCGTGTTTCTTCTTCCCATGATTTCTTTACAGCACAAGTCCTCCAGGGCCTTTCAGTACATCAAGCTGTCTGTGCAGAGCAACTGGGGGAACCCGGAGTACACCTGCATTTACCGCGTGCAGGTTCACGGGCAGGTGGCAAGCCGGAGCTCATCTCCCGCGGCAGAGGAGACAACGAGCCCGTCTCTTAATAAGAAATAAAGATATCAAAGGAAGGCAAGGCAGGCGCAGGGGAATGGCAGTGCGCGGTGTAACAGGGCCCTGGCGTCACGGCAGTGCCGAGGTGGGTCCGGGGTAGCGGCAGGGTCCTGGGGAGCGGCAGGACCGGGGCTGCCATCGGGGCCGTGGGAGAACCTCGGGCTGGGGAGAGGGGCGTCAGGGGCAGCGCCATGCTCCAGGCTAACAGCACGGCCCACATCTACCACCGCAGCGCGGGGAGCCACGGCTCGGGGGAAAACGGTCGCTCCCGGATCACGGCGAGGCCTGGGGTAGCGGCCGTCCCGCGGCAGCGGCAGCTTTGGGGCAGCCGTAGCCCTGGGGTGACAGGAGCTCCACCTGCCCACAGCCGCGGGGCAGCAGCGGCGCCAGCAGCCCCGGGGGAGCGGCAGCTGTGGGGCAGCTGTGGTGCGAGGGCAGCCCCAGCAGCGCCAGGCTCGCGCGGCTCCGGGGAGCGGCAGCCCCCTCTCAGAAAGCGCCGGACCGCACTGCGCACTGCGATGCCCCGCAGCTGCCAGCAAGCCCAGCCCAGCTCCTCCAGCTCTGCCAGACGCAGCAGGAAGAGGCGCCGGGCTTGGGGAGGAGAGGGGCAGGTCTGTGCTCAGCGGGGCTCGCAGCACCTCTACCAGGAGGTGCTGGGCGCTGCCGGGCAGCTCTCGCGGAGCAAGAGCACAGCGCGGCGCGGCGCTTCCCTTCGCCGTCCCCCGCAGTGAGTGCAGAGACTTTTCCCTCTGGAGACGCGCGCCCAGAGCTCGCCAGCGACAGCTCTCCTTGGCGGCTGACGCTTTCCCCTCTGCTGCTCCGTTTGCTGCCTGTGCCCAGCGCCAGGGGCAGATGAAGTGCTGGTGGAAGCTGGGGCTGCCTGCAGCAGCTCTGAAATGGGCAAGACCAACTGTGTGCCTGAGTGCGTGCGTGGAGCCCTAACGACACCCAGCAACCGGGCATCCGGGAGGCTTGCAGGGACTGCGCAGCTGTGCAGATGCCACCGGCTCTGGGGTTTTCACGACCGCCTAGGAAATGCCCCACAAGTCCAGCCCTGCTCAGGGTGGCGGTGCAGTCCTCCCAATCCACTTGTTCAAGCAGCAGCTCCGAGGAAGGGTTGCCTGCCAGGCAAGGACAAGTCCAGAAGGAAGGAAAAGCAAGCAAAAAGGAAATGCAAGGCAAAGCTAGCTTTCTGGTAATTCAGCTCCGGTCCCCAATGGGGATAGTTGCCACAGCCTGGCTGGAAGAAAATGCTGTGTACATGAAGACACTGGGTGCACGCGAGAGGACTCCCCAGTTTACAGAAGGTTGTTCATAGTCTTTCTTCCTGTGTGGGTCAGCAGAGGTTGTAGTCTTCTCGGCAGTGCAGCAGAGCCTAACCGCCAAGTCCAATACCTCCTGTGACTCTCTAAGCATCCTCTAAGTCATGCTAGTTCCTGCTCTCCTCCAGCAACGAGGCCACGAGGGAATGCAGAGAACTGCAGCAAAGCAGAGGTGGATGTCCAGACTGAGCACGGCCAGCAGCAGCCTGCTCCGCGAACGGGCCAGCCTCGGGGGCTCCTGTGTGCGGCGGTGCTGCGCCGGGATGTGCGCACTGCCATGGTGCACGTCAGAAGTGACGCCCGTGGTGGCGGTGCTCGCTGGTTCCCGGCGATCTAAGGCACCCCGGCTGCAGGACGGTGCAGGCCTTGTTCCGTGGGCTGTCCCTGCACTTCCCGCACAGGCGGAGCAGCAGTCTGCCCAGAATGGTGTCGTGCTCAAGTGTGGCAGGGAGCACACACCAGGCAATCGCTGTCCTCCTCCAGACCATGCAGCAGGCCGTGCTCAGCCATTTGCTTCCGACCAAGGCTGTCCGGGAAAATCAGCCTTCCACATACGTCATGCTGCTTCTCTGCTGCTGGAGGACTGCAGAAAATGAAGCCTTGCGTAGCACCTCACCAACCTCCCCTTCCCCGACATTTGAATTCGTGTGACGACAACATGGTCTGCCTGAAGGTGCCAAGTGCCAAAAGAAGTTCAAAGCCAAATAATCCAGCGGGAGGCCAGCAGCATTCCCGTCTTGTTCAGCTTACTCGTCAGCGAAGTGGATGAGGGGACAGAGTGCCTCCTCAGCAAGTCTGCTGATGATCCCAGGCTGGGAGGAGTGGCTGACACACCCGAGGGCTGTGCTGCCATTCAGAGAGTTCCGGGCAGGCTGGAGAGCTGGCAGAGAGGAACCTCCTGAGGTTCAACAAGAGAACAGAAATAATCTGTAGTGATTGCAGCATGCTGAGAATCCTGGCTTGGAGTGAAGAGCCTCTTTATTTTGTGTAGCTGTTGCAAAACTTGGCAAGGAAATTACTTCTAGGAACGGTAACACCTCGGTCCCACTAAGAGTACCTGTTCTGCGTTAATGTGATGCCGATCGAGAACACATTGTTTTTTTCCTGCTGTATGGAGAAAAAAGGCAGATCTGAGTGGGCACCAATGTGTGGCTGACTTCAGCAAAGTGCTGCTGTACCTCCTTTGGGCTAGTGGTGGTTTACTGTGCTTTTGAGTACCATGTTCTGCACGTGCAAAACGTAATGCAGCCGTGGATGTTTTGAGAACAGGAAAAGGTGGCAGGGGAGCGATTCCGTTGGTAGGAGCGCGTACTTGGATGTGCCCCTCTCCGACATGCTCACATCTAAATGAGGGGGAAATGCGGGCATGGCAGAACCCATCTTTGCCACGGGAAATCTTCTCCAGTCTGTCGTGTCATTCGCCGTGTGTATTCCATCCCTTTGTGTGAACAGTCAGTCTGACAGTTTTAGATCTACTTTGGTTCTGCAAGCTGGGCTTTACTGATGCAAGCTGCTGCACTGAAGGAGAACAAGAGAGGCAACAGGAGAGAGTGAGTGAAAAGAGAAGCGGGGTGAGGACAGGAGAGGAAGAGAGAGGACCCTAACACGGTCAGCATTGGTTTTCAGCTTCTCTCGTCAGTGCCAAAGTTCTTTTGAGGAGGAAGGTCTTGTAACGAAAAAGAACGCAATGGGAAACATTTCAGCTTTTTAGTGAAACTGTTCTGCTGAAGTGGTGAATTAAAAATAATGTGTTACTCAAACACTTCATATTAGCACTGCCCGTTAAGTGTGGCTATGCTCCAGAAAGGTTATGTATTCTCAGATTTAATAGTTAACATACCTGCTTTTTAGATGCATACCTGAGTAGGATTTCCTTTTCTAGAAACCCTGATAGCTAGACTTGTTTTTTGATGTATTCTCTTATCTCCACAAGCAGCAGTCTTGCGACTGCGAGCCAGATACTGCTCAGACATATTCCGAGTGCTCTCGTGTGGTGAATGTAGCCCTATTGTTTTTGAAAACATGGAAATATTTTGAAAATACTTCCTGAAAGGGCCAATACATTTAATATTGGGCGTGGTTTCTCTTACTCGGTGGATGAAAGTGCGCCTTTTGGAAGTCCCTCAGTAGGTGCTAAAACCAAACGTACACTGGTGGTGGAGGTAATTGCTGAAGGAGGCTGTGGGAGTGTTTTGAGGGAGAAGCTTGTTATTCCTAAGCATTGCCTCACAGCCTCCGCTGGGGACAGGATCCTGCTGGGGGATCCCAGTCAGCGTGGCTGCACTTTGGCGCTTACACATGTTCACTCCAGGCTTAGGAGTGGGTTTTCCTGCGCAATCAGAGGATACCTAGTAGCTTCAAAGCAGCTTGGGTGTGGCTGGTGGAGACTTTCTGCTGTGGCTGAAGCTCTCTGTGCACACTGGAGGTCATCCAGCAGCCGCAGCTCCAGCTGCTGCTCCCCCATTAGCCTGGCAGAGAGGTACCATTTGGGCTGTACTGCTTTGGTTGCCTTTGCTCCAGGCTTATGTTTTCTGCAGGTGTGTGTGGCAAGGCTTTCTCTGCCACATGAGGTCACATTGGGCCACGGTGAAGAAGCAGAGCCTCGGAGGTCCGCTTTGTTTTTTGTAGCACCCTGGCCGCTCTGCCAAAACCAGAGGCGCTGATATGTGGGTAGGTGGTTGCAGCTGTTGAGCGTGTGACATAGGAAATGGTGAGATGAGGCATGAAGAAGCAGAGGTGAACATTTGCAATGAAAAATGCACATCAGAATGTGGGATTTGCTTGTCTCAAGTGAAACAGAAGAATTGTGGTATAAAGACAGATGTGATGGAAATGTACAAGTATGAGAAATTCTGGTGACCTTCTTGCAAAACCAAAACAAGATGTGAAACAGGACATGGAGGAGTTCTCTGGAAGGATAAGCGGCTTTTGATTTTAGTGGACTTTGTAATGAGCTCCTGTTGTACTCTCCCTGGATTCTTGCCAAATAGGCTGTTACATGCTCTCACGTGATTTTACACACTCTGCAGCTTGATTGCAGCTTATAAGTACAACCGCTTGCACAATAAAGTCGGACATTCTCTAGCATTCACGTTGAATGTGAGGTGATGTCTCATTTTCTTTGAGACACCAGAGCTGTTAAGGAAGCCTGGGCAAGTAGACACGGACCCGTCTTGCTCTCCCAGGCAGCCCTGTTGTGGAGACAGCAGTCATCACTCGTCTCTGTGACTCCAGCAGTGGGAAGCTGCTTGCTTGATAGGCAAGAGTGGTGTGCATTGGATTTCCTGGGGTCTTTTTCTTCCAAACGTCACCAGCTGACTGTCTTTTTTCCAGAAAAAGGAGTCACTAGCTACGGTTTAGCTGGAAGATGAGCACGCTTGCTAGAGGAGATTGCTGAGGCTCTTCCTCATCCTAGGAAGAATCGACAGGCATGTTAAGTCCTGGGGATGGGGGTTTCCCCTTTCCCCACTGGCTCTGCACGGAGGAGCAGCTCTAGTAGTGTTAAGCCATGTGAGAACAGTGAGCTTAGTCAGCAAGGATCATATGTTCCCCGTTGCCAAGAGGGCCTTGTTCCCTTGCGAGCAGTCACTGCACCAGCCTGCGAGGGGTGCTGTGTGCAGAAGTGCTTCTTGATCAATCAGCAGCTTGAGCCACACTCAAAATGCCTTTGACACAATGTTTTTTTCTTTTTTGAGTATTGTCTGGATGCGTCACTTGGTGCAGTCAGAAAACAAAGTGCACCTGTATGCTGAGTGGCCCCTTCCACAGCAAGCTTGTCTCAGTCCTCTTTTCTGTTTTGGTTGTTTTCTGTAGTCAGCGTAGAGTGCTTTTTAGGCATGGTTGTTGCCAATGTTAAAGTACAGTAAAGAGATTAAATGATAGCGATCTGAGTTGGGTCCAGCATAACAGCTATTCCAGCCTTGCACGTGCTACAGTGGCCTGGACATGTCTGAGAAGCAAGAGAGGACTCCGTTGCAAGGAGATCATTAAGGGCAGCACTGTCCATGGGCTGGCATTTCTCCGACGGGGAAGGCTGAGAGAGCTGGGCCTGTCCAATTGGCAGGAGAGAAGGCTGAGGGAGGATCTTACCAGTGTGTATGCACAAAGAGAAGCACAAGACTTTTGTGTGAACCTAAGGAAAAGCCTTCCTTAAAAACTTTCTGCTGTGAACATCCGTTTCCCAGATCAGGAAACACTGGAATTTCCTGAGCCTCTGGCATCTTGCGGTGTTGTGTCTCCCTTGGCTCTTTGGATGCCTCGTGGTTCTTTTCCCACGCAGAAAGTAGCACTATGGAAGTATACAGGAGGGGAGATGCAGAGGCCATCTGGTCTTTCCCCAGAGCTCCATGCAGCACCAGCTCTGCCAACAGCTGCAGAATGAGACCTGAAAACCTCCAAGGAGGCAGATTCCTCAGCCTTCCCAGAATCAACACACCCCTGTTCTGCTGGCCTGCCTCTAAGAGAGATTCCTGTGCTGTAGCAGCCAAGGCTCCTTCCTAGGTACTTCCGGGTTGCCTTCTTAAGTGAAAAGCAAAAGATTTTTACCTTGGTTCTCCACCTGGATTCAGAGGGCTGTTGAGGAGGAAGGTCCAGAAGGGTCACGAGAGCCCCACTCGTGAAGGCTCAGCTACAGCTCTCTGCGTGCCAAAGCCAAGGTCAAGAGAATAACACAGCCACAGCCTGGTGGCTGCCCGCACACAAGAGCAGCACATCATTTCTGTGCAGTGGAGGGGCACTGTGGTGTCCAAGGAGAGAAACACCCTGGCCATTGTGGCCATTGGCCACGGCTCTCATCTCTGAGTCTGATATCCAGACAGGTCGTGCTTTGGGAGTTGTATGTGAACCTGTGAAAAAGATCAATGGAGGCTGAAGTTCCGGAGGTGAGTCCTGCTTGGAAAGGACCAGCTCTTTCCAGGGGCAAAGGGGAGTTTTGTCGCACTGTCTTCTACTTGGATGAGGCTGTGTTTTCTTTTGCTGGTCAGAAAAGGGCCGTGGGGCAGAGTGTTGTGCAGCATCTCTTGAAGTCAGCGGCAACATTGCTTGTGTAGGGTAAGTGCAAAGAGAGGAGCGGTGAAGGGAAAGCTCCTTCTTGCCCTCGGAAAGGGGGACAAGGACAGCAGGAAAGGAGAAAAGCAGACGTGAATTTGGGCATCCAGGAGTTGGGAGCTTGATTCCTGCCAGCAGTGGCGAGGAGACGGGCTCACCAGCGGCGATGGTGCCGCCTGCGTGCACGGGGAGCCTCCGCCGAGCGGGACTCCCAGGGGGTGCACAGGGCCCAGGTGGCCGAGGCCGACAGCCATGTGGCCAGAGAGGGGCCTGGGAGGAGCACTGACCACGCCAGGGACAATGCTGGTAAGTGCCGTGCTGCGGAGTCCCTTGGGGCCAGCCTGTCCTTTGGCCATCCCTGGGCTATGCTGGTGCTTCACATCTGCAGAGCGGACGTCTCCACATCTGCACCCCCCAGCCTGGCTCACCTGAGTCTTATCCCGCTGCAGAAGAACAAAATCACAAGATCATGGTGGCAGGGAGGGTTTTAGAGCAGCCACGCAGCTGCAATGCAACGACCTGTAATTTCCATGTTGTTGTGGGTACTTTGGTAGCTGGGGGACATGCTACTAAACCTGCCCGGTAAAGCTGTGCTGGCAGCGCCTGGAGAAGACGGCTCCTCTGATCCCCGGTTGAGAGAAATGGAATATTTCGTTTTTACAGGAATGTTAGATAACTTCACGGTCGGGACAAATAGGTGGGTTGGTAACCTAATCTCAGCTGTGGCGAGCGCCATCTTGCAGACCGCTGCGGACAGAAAGGAGGTGACAGCTTGCAAAATGGCGCTGGCTGCAGCATGCTCATTAGCCAATAAGGAGCTGGCAGATGGTTCATGCCCTTATAAGGAAGAGCGAGCGACCGTGCAGCGCTCACCAGGTGCCGCACGAAGGGTGTGACGTCAGCGTGTTCGGCCAATGAGGAGCTGAGGCAGGCTGGGAAGGCGGGAGCTACCGGCTGCGTAAGGCGGGGCGCCACGTGCGGCCCCTGCTCGGCGGAGCGGCCGCGGTTGCGGCTGCGGGTTAATAAAGCTGCTTCATGTACCCGTCGGCCTGCAGTGGGCATGGCGTTCCTAAGAAGCCTGTGTCAGAAAACGTAAGATAAACCTTGTGCCAAGAGCTGAAAGACTCAGTGATTTCTGATACGAACTTCCAGGACTGGGAAAAACCATCCCTGTGCAGAGCCACAATGTGGACATGCAACAGATCCCATACCTTGGTCTCCACCCTCCACTCCCTTGGGCTCAGCCGGTACAGGGGATCAGGCTCTGCCAGCACCAGCTGGTCCTGTGGGTGCACGTGTGCCTCAGGACTGCTGCAGGGACAAGGCCTGAGCTACCAGAGGCCCCAGCGCACCAGGAGCAGCATATCTGGTGTCCTCTGTTCTCTGAAACCTGGCTAGGATAAGGGGCTTTACTGCAGAGCTGAACCTGCTAGCCCCTGGGAAATGACAGGTGGCTCGGGCAAGCAAAAAAACACCACCAACAACCCCAAGAAGTGTCCTGCCAGGGCTCCTGCTCATCCAAGCTTGCTTTCACCAAATGCAGCATCACCTGCTTCATACTAGAGATCTCTGCATTCAGGCGGAACACCTCCTCTTTCAGCAATTGCATCCTGTTTGCTTGCTCGTGCAGCAAACTCAGCAAGTCCCTTCAGACAGCAGGAAAAAGTGTTAGCTGCCTGTCCCCTGCGGGGAGCCTCCAAGCTCAGTGGAGAGAAGAGCTGCATGTGCCTGGGCCCCTTTTGCTCTCCCCGGCTCAGCAGTGCTTCCCTTCACCCTCCAGCTTTTGCAAAAGGCAGACACCAGGAAGAGGCAGGAGTCCGGGGAGTGCAATTAACACGTGCTGAGCTGGCACTAGCCAAGAAATCAGTCCCCAGGTAGGAACTGTCTCACTGTTTGGTCTTCAGGTCTGGTGCCAGCCATCCCAGCAGCTCCTGAAAGGGAAGAGCTCTCCGTCAGCATAGGCACTACCACAAGTGCTGGGGCTTCCCAGAGATGCTTCTCAAGGAAGGCCCAGCAGAAGTTGCTGCTTCACTCTGGCAAAGGGAGGCTGTGGCGAGCTTCTGTCTGCAGGGAATGGGAGGAGTTGGGGACTTATCCAGCCACCGCCAGCACCTCCCCTTTGTGGGAGTTTCCTGTCCTGCAGCAACAGTCACTGACCTGCGGCACTTCTCTTGCCCATGCTGGCAGTGGCACCACACAGTAGACACCAACTGTAATTCACAGCAGCAAGAAGACAGTAGGATAAGTGTGACCACTTGTAGAGAGCATCTCTGGAGCTCCCTCAGCCGCAGCAATGGGAAGCTGGATGGTGCCCCCTTGGCACTCCAGCGCCTCTCCCTCACCCTGACGCCCGGCATCCAGCACGTCTGTGCTGCTGCTGGCAGCTCTTGGCTCACAAATACTCACCAAGAGCAACAGGGATGAGCCATAAGAGGACTTTCATGCACTCTCTTCGGGGGCATCTTTTGCCTAGACAAGAGGGAGTCCTATTGTTCCCAAAGTTGCCAGCTCTGGGCAACTGTTGGAGCGCCGTTCTCCACCCTAGACAGAGCTTCCTGCAAGAAAGTGCCCCAAGAGCACCTTCTGAAGAGGAGTTAAAAACGTCCAAGGAGGCAGACAGATCTACCAAGTAAAACCAGAAAATAGTCTTTGTGGTGTGCTTGCTTCCTCTTGTACCGTGAATGCAGGCTTGTTCCCACCTGAGATCACCTAGATGTTTATTGTTTGTGGGGCAGGGGGGAGAGATACTCACCTAGCAGAGACACAGGTTCTGCAGAGTCTCCGCAGGAAGATAATGGCCACTGCCAGGTAGCTGGTGACATGGAAGATAAATCCTGGGCAAAGAAACGAGAGCAAAGTGAAGTCTTGCTTTGCGGTCCCTCCAGCAGGATCACCAGGTGTTTCAGCTCCTCAGAGGAGAGATGCACTGAGCCCCACGCACTGACTGTAAGGGACTACAAGATTATCCCCACTGCCCTTTTCTGACCAGGGAAAGAAAATACAGCCTCATCCAAGTAGAAGACAGTGAGACAAAACTCCCAATTGCCCCTAGAAACAGCTGGTCATTTCCAAGCATGACTCACCTCCATCACACAGCTGCCACCTGGTCTTCCCATGCACAGTCTCCCAGTGCCCAGGCAAGGGCAGTGATGTGGCCATGCCTCAGAGCAGGGCTGCACCAGGGAGTGGAGGAGCTGTCCCCCTCCAGGCCCTGCCACCACAGCGTGGCCAGGCTTTTTTCACATAGAAATTGTAGGTCAGTGCATTCTTTTAGAGCATGGCTGCTCTAAAACCCTGACTGTGACCCTGATGTTGAGGACTGTGCAGAGCAGTAAGGCCTGGGTGAGCCAGGCTGGATGGGTGCTGACGTGGAGCCTCTCCTCGTGTAACACGAAGCACCAGCGTAGCGCAGGGATGGCCGAGGGACAGCCTGGCCCCAAGGCACTGCAAGCACGGCACTTACCAGCGTTGTCCCTGGCGTGGTCACTGCTGCTCCCGAGCGCTTCACTGGCCACGCGGAGCTCAGCCCCGGCCCCCTTGGCCCGTCTGCACCCCCTGGGAGTCCCGCTCGGCGGAGGCTGCCCGTTTCTGCGAGCAGTGCCCTTGCCACTGGTGAGCCCGTCTCCTCACCATTGCTGGCAGGAAACAAGCTCCCAACTCCCAGACTCCCTTCCACACACACGCTTTTCACCCAAGTGGGTGAAAAGACACAAATCACCCCAGAAGGAGTGGGCCTGCAGAGAGTCACGAGCCGTGAGACCACAGCGAGCTCTCTCTAGCAGGCTGAGGGAGGCCGTGTCCCTGCGGGGCAATAAGGGGTGGCCAGCTGTGACCTCGCAGAAACCCGTGAGGTGGCACCGAGCGTGGTGTTCTGGCACCGGAACACACCGGCATCACCCACCCCACCGTCTGGCCAGGCCCCACGTCCACCTCCCTCCTGCGGACACCCAGCCCGGTCGTCCTTCGTTAACAACAGCACTGCTCTTTCCCACAGTCCTCCTTGCCGTTGGAGCTGTTCTCGTAATTGTGAGATTTTTCCTCTTGGCATTTTCAGATTCCTCCCTTCACTGGAACGTCTCCTGGCAGAGAAAGGAAACCTCCCATTTTCTCCTTTCCTGCTGCCCTTGTCCCCCTTTCCGAGAGGAAGAAGGAGCTTTCCCTTCACTGCTCCTCTCTTTGCACTTACCCTACACAAGCAAAGTTGCTGCTGACTTCAAGAGGTGCTTCAAGAGGCACAACACTGCCTAAGATTATCCCCACTGCCTTTTTCTGACCAGGAAAAGAAAATACAGCCTCATCCAAGTAGAAGATAGTGAGACAGAACTCCCAATTGCCCCTAGAAACAGCTGGTCATTTCCAAGCATGACTCACCTCCACCACACAGCTGCCACCTGGTATTCCCATGCACAGTCTCCTAGTGCCCAATAATGCTGCTTGCATAACGTGCTGACTGTGGAGAATGCTTAAAAGGTGCAGTTTTCTCATCAGGCTCACTTGTCCCTTTGGTTTGGCCTTTTATCCATTGTGTGCACCATGTGAGGTGTCTACATTTGTGAGCAAGAGTCTAAAACTCCTTGAAGTGAGTGGGATGAGCTACCTTGCCTCCAGAGGCATGAGGACAGAGGTTTGGTGCAGGGTAAGTTGTGGGTTTGTCTCGAGCCCTGAGCAATGGCCCACAGACTTGCTCTGAGACCAGTCAATGGGCTCTGGAGTCAGAGTTAAATCTCTGCTTACTGGACAAAATAATGGGAGCCAGCACTATGCAAGGTACAAATGGTCTTCACACACTGTGAGTGTCCAAAGCAATTTCACCAATGGGAGAAAGGCAGGAGGTGCACAGACAGACTGCAAAAATTATCTAAAAGAAAAATAATCTGTTCTTTATTGTTCCACCTTTTTCCTGCATACACATGGGAAAAAATAGGGCATTGTCAAACAGCTACAGGGCAGAGATCCAATAAACCTGCCATCTCCCTAGGTGATTAAACTACATCCTTTACTGATGCATGGGAGTTCCCAGGATACTGCCAATACCAGTGCTTTCCAAAAGCTATCATGACTTGCCTTTACTGGGTTTTTGAACCACCTGAGCACACCTGAGTGGTTTGGGGGCCATGCAAGCCCCTATGTAGCCAGGCACAGGTATTTCACAGGACAGTCCCCAAGAGGTTTAGCTGTATCACTGCAAGCACAATGGGCAGATACGCATCTGTGAATAAGATTAGTGTGGGAACTTGTCTTATGGTCATGTGATAAATCTGCTTTTCTAGGTGCTGAGGAATGTTAGTCTCACCTTCCAGAATTTCAACCTGCTTTTGCCTCTGGTAGGTCCTTTGGCAAGGACCAAGGGGTGTTTGTCACCATTTCTTCCTTGAGACTTCCCCAGGAGGACTGCCCATTGCTTGCAGGACCTTGTTACAGAGCAGAAGGGATGGACCCATTAGGCCACCACGGAAAACCTTTTTGCCAGCCCTGCACTATGAAAGCAAAAACCTGAACAAAACAATATATCTGTCTTTTTAAAGGCCAGTCTGCTGAGCACATTCTTCCTTCCCCAAATACAAGTATAACATCTCCCACTGGTAGTGCAAACTGGATACAGAGTCTCTATTTGAATACAAGGAAGAGAGTAAAGATTAGCTGAATAGCTACCAGGAAGGACATCAGAGTGTACTAGTCACTGTGGAAACAGACTCTTACTAAGCAGCTTAATTGCTCCGAGAAGAGAAACCCATTTTTTCATTTCTACAGTGAATATTCAGTAAATATCTGATCACTGCTTTAAAAGCTATGACATGCCTTTCTTAGATCTTAACCTTGATCAGTGTGATTGAATGTTACGAAAAGGACAGAAATTCCTCATATGTAGCCAAGTTTAAGTGTCCTTATGGTTGTGATTTTAATTCACACACAGAGAATCACAGAATCACAGAATCACAGAACGATGGAGGTTTGAAGGGACCTCTGGAGATCATCTAATCAGACCCCTCTGCTCAACCAGAATCACCTACAGCACATTGCACAGGATTGTGTCCAGGCAGGTTTTGAACATCTCCAGAGAAGAAGACTCCACAACCTCTCTGGGAAACCTGTGCCAGTGCTCTGTCACTCTCACAGTGAAGAAATTCCCCCTCACGGTCAGCCAGAACTTCCTGTGCTTCAATTTGTGTCTGTTGCCTCTTGTCCTGTCGCTGGGCACCACTGATAGGAGCCCAGCCCCATCCCCTTGACTCCCCACCTCAAGGTGTTTATAGACATTGGTAAGACCTCCTCTCACTCTTCTCTTCTCCAGGCTGAAGAGGCCCAGTTCTCACAGCTGTTCCTCATAAGAGAGATGCTCCAGTCCAGAGTCATCTTCGTAGCCCTCTCTTCAGTAGCTCCAGTAGCTCTCTCGTCCTGGGGAGCCCACAACTGGACACAGTACTTGAGATGAGGCCTCCCCAGGGCTGAGTAGAGGGGCAGGATCACCTCCCTTGACCTGCTGGCAACCTCTTCCTAATGCAGCCCAGGAGACCATTGGCCTTCTTGGCCACAAGGGCACATTGCTGGCTGATAGTCAACTTGTTGTCCACCAGCACTCCCAGGTCCTTCCCTGCAAAGCTGCTTTCCAGCAGGTAAGCCCCCAGCTTGTACTGGTGCATGGAGTAATTCTGTCCGAGGTGCAGGACCCTGTACTTCCCTTTATTGAACTTCATGAGGTTCCTCTCTGCCCATCTCTTCAGCCTTTTATGTTTGTTTATGTTCTTTCTTGCACCTGCTATTCTTTGGTCTTTTCAGGCCTCCAACTACCCCTCCAATGTGACCAATTTTGTTAAAATTACAAATGCCCTGAAGTTGAGCTGTTGTACCAAGTTGATTTAAAGCCTGAATTTTGAAAATATAAAAATAGGCAGCCTGCCTGACAGAGGCAGAGAGATTATGTGGGCAAGCTGTTCCAGAAGGTGACTGTGGAATGATTATTAAGAGCTATACATCTATAATAACAGTGCTGGGAGACTTAATAAAGACTGATAAGCAAGTTTTGTCTTCTTCCGTACTGAGATCTTGAGGCAGCACTGTGTTTGGTTAGTTCTAGTGCATTTTCCTTTAATAGCAAAGCAATATACTTCTCTTGAAGGATAAATATGGAACACTTTCTCCTCCCCACACTTTACTTTCAGAATAGCATCTTCTATTGTTGGTTATTCTCATTATCAACTAATTTCCCAAACCACTGTTTTAACAATAATTTCCTAGCTTGTAGGTGTTAAGCAAAGATTGTCACAGCATAACTGGATTAATTTAGAGACCAACTTTGAACAGCAAACAGGAACCACAAAACACATTGCAGGAAGTGGCTGGCAAAGACTACACACTCAGAGAGTGTGTACTGTTTTCCCATTGCAAAGGCTGGCCAACTTGGCCATGATCTATTTGCCCTTCCTGCTGTTTCCTCTCTTCCTTCTTCCTGCAGTGATCTTAGCTACAAGTAAGAAACTGAAAACTCTTCATAATCCTTAAATTACCTCTCAGCTGGATCAAAAGGATCAGGAAATGCAGCTAGGGCATTGATTCCTCCCTGCTCTAATTAAATTGCAGTCTTCAGATAAAGCAAACAGTAGGAGATGGTGTGACCAGCACTGTCCTCAGCAGCGTTTTGCAAGGCAGCACCTCCCCCTACATGCTACAGTGCACACGATAAGCCTGCCCATCAGTGCTAAACCTTTACAGACAGTCAGTAACATCCGAATAACCTTGAGACACTATTCACTGTTCTCCTATATGTAACCACACTGTGGTCCTGCTCTGGCATCATGGGAACCACAAAAAGGGGATGGTAGAAAGGATATGGCATATTCTTCTTTCTCTCCATACTCTACAACCACCTGGGCAAAGGCTTAGAAACAATTGCACTGAAGTTTTCTGAGTATTGCGTTGCTTTTCCAAGACAGCTTTTACATTGGACTTGCTCTTTAAAGCTGTTGTAGCTTTTCTCCTGCTTTCCCTTCCAGGGAAATTTTGATTAGTGTCTGTAAATACAGGTAAAGTCTTCTTCAAATAAATGCCCACAGAGCTGAAAAAAGCAGTATTAATTTATATCTGAACCTAAGCCAGACTCAGCCTTGCACACTATTCACAGTAATCTCTGGTTTTCTTACTAGACTAAGAGTAATTGGTTTAGAGGACAGAGCAGGGGCCACTGTGGTACCAAGGGAAAAGTGGTTGTGCACCCTCAGATACTGCCTTATCAAAGTCCAACACACCTGTCCCCAGCTGTCTTTAAGCAGCTTTGGCCCAGCAGTATTTTCTAGCAAATCATTAGCTGGTCTCAACACCACAAGTCTCACCTGCTGCTGCTGGCATGTATCTCACTTTACATTCTCAAAGCACTTTATTAAGCTAATAAACTCATCCTTGTCACAAGCTTATGCCATAAAATGTATTTCAAATATGCTGTCAGGACATTAAGAGAAATAATAATGACCAAAAGTCTATACTGGAGACTGGTACACTTGCTATATTAGACTGCCTTTTCCATTCTGATGACCTGACTTTCAGTTTCTTCTAATTTTATTTCAGTTTAACCATCCAAGCTGAAACTATATATACCATTTGTCTGCCAAGGCCTGATAGGCCACTTAATTTTAAGGGTAAAGCTTTGTCAGAAAAGCTTTATAATTTCTAAGAGCATGATTAAAGAATATGTTGCTTTACCCAGGTTAAAAAGTGCTGGTAACACAGCACTGAGAAATGTTGGAGTTTCCCTTAGATTAGTTGGAACCGTGTCGTACAGTGAGCAGACCGGTGTCAGAACCGACAGCAGACCACAACACAAGTCAGTTTCCCTGTTGCGGTCGCACACAGCGGTGAGGTGACGGTGTCACATGTCAGCTGCCCAAGGGTTGGACCAAGGTGTAGCGCCAAGATTAGGTTGGGACTCCAGCGCGAGAAGTAACATCACCCACTCCAGCCCATCTCAACAGACTCTCTTCCTCCCTGAAACACAAATAACACTCTCTCTCCTACCATGTAAAATGTGGCCAACAGAAAGAACAGGATGTTAAGTAAAGTGGTTAAATAAAAGTTATACTTAACACTTACAAGTGCTTTTAGGGATACTTTTTTCTGAATCATTATGCAAACCCAGAAAAAGTGAATTAGTGCCTGTTTGTTGGTCCTGAGCAAAACACTGTTTGCTTTCCAGACCTTAATGTTTGGCTGGAAAAGATGGCCAGAGACAGGGCCCATGATAATCCTTGAAATCCATACACTGTGTGACACAATAGTCTTTCAATTAATTCTCATTTCCTCGGATTATGTAATTGATCAGAGGGTGAGCCTGTTTGTGAGGAATCCCATCTGTACAGCCAACTATTTACTGGTGTCTTGTAAGAGGATTTGGTCTCATCAGCCATTACTTGCTAAATACTGTCTGCAGTTTCCACAACACAACAATGGAGACACCTCTCTGAAGTCAAATTCTCCACTGGAGAATGAAAACTTAAAAAAAACTTAAAAACTTGAGCCTGTAATTTAATCACAGATAATCAAGGGTTTATATGTTTTGCTACCTTCTGTTGCATCTGCCTAGCAATATGTTTTGGTGTTTTAGGATTCACAATTATCATTTAATTACCAACTTACTGTGTCCTTCATAAATCTTTTTTTAAATGTCTTCATTCTTTCCCTTTATGCAGTTCTACTTTGCTACAATGATGGTGAAGAAAAAAATAATTATTACTTTTTCCCAGCAAAAACAAAGCTATTTAGAGCACTGCCAAGCAAACAATTCCTTCTCTCCACAACAAGTGCTTGATGTATTCAGAAAATGTCATGGATTACAGTTTGCATGTATTACTAGACAGCATGAAGAAAGTCTGCCACAAGTTTGCTTAATGATTGTTCCCTTCTCTTTCTTTTCCCACCAGCCACACCAGATAACATAGGCTAGCTGCTTTAACATCTGTCAGTGTATTTCTCCAGGCAATGCTGAAGTGGAAAAACGAAAGGCACTGAACAAGGACAACTCCTCTAATCATAACCTACCTTTCATTATAGCTCTTGCACGTTTGTTTTGAGAGCACCTTTTGACTTCTCTAAGCAATGAATAGCAAGTGTTTGGTTTTATTTGTTTTCATAAATGCAAGGTATTGAAAATATACCCAGGAACCCATAATTTTTTTTTATTATTTCCTGTGTACTCGGATCTCAAAAACCAGACATATCAAAATGGAAAATACAGATGTGGAGTGTTTTGGCTAAGCCATGGGAGGGAGTTGTTGAGCACGCTGACAAAAAAAAAGTCCTTATCACTGCTTCTGCAAGGCTGTGCTTCTTTGTGCTGTTTGCACACAAAAATCATTCTTTTCCTTTTCAAGGAAGTTGCCTAAAATTCCTGAGCAGCCCAAAAACCAGTGGTTGCCTATCCATTCATAATGTCTGCCCTGCCATACTTTGAGTACATGCATCACTCTCTCTGAATAGACCTTCTAGGGGAAAAAGTAATTAAAGAGGACTGCAGAGTAGGATAATTAGCACTTTTTTGGAAAATAACCACCTTGAACTGGATCAGATGTTTCTCACCATGTGCAGTAATGTAGGAAGGAAAACTAGAGGAGACAAAGAGCATCCTTTTTCATAGCTGTGTGCTGTATATGTCCATGAAGAGTTTCTGAAATACAGCAATAGGTTTATAATAGATAGTATATAGAAGATGGTGCAATGAGTACTCTTGAAACACATAAAGCTATAAATATAGTAATGACTTTGCAGCCTGATTGCCAAGGTCTTGGAAGAAACTTGACAGTTTGTATATCTGACAATAGTAGCCTGACTGGCCCATCGATCTCAGCAGTATTCCCTCCCATTCCTCCTCTTCCTTCATTGCTGGAGAATGTACAAACATCCTGGGCTTGCAGCAAAATACTATTTTCAAATACTTAGTAACTGAACCCCCAGGTAATTCACAGTCAGATTCTCCTCTGTCTTCCCAAAGCAATCTGGGCCAAGCATGAATAAGAAGAGGCAAGAAAGCATCATCCTGAGAAAATAAACTCCTACTTATGTATTTTATTTAAGTTTTTCTGTAAGGTCCCTACCCTGCCTCCTGCATGCTGCCCCATCACCTTAAGCAAACTCAGAGACAGCTTGTAACACCGAGGGACATAGGAGGCACTGAATACTGCTGGGACCTTAGAAATATGAACCTCTCTTCACCAGGCACATAAAAGGATCATACCATCAGTAACATCAAAGCACAGTACACTTTGCTGAAGTCAAAGGCTTCAATTGGTGCATGGCAAAAATAACAGTAGCACAGTCTTTTTTCAAAGTCATTCAGAGAAAGAATATTTCTTTCTCATTATTTTTGTTTTAGTTGAATGCCTATGCAATTGTTTGTTTGAATAAGTTTGGTATAGTGCCTGCTTGCATTAGCTCTTTTGTACTGCAGTGAGATGAAACAAGTGCTGGGCCTGAAGCAAGAGCTGGGCCTGTTTAGCCTGGAGAAGAGAAGGGGGGGGGGGGAGGATCTTATCAATGTCTATACGTACCTGAAGGGAAGGTGTCTAGGGGATGGGCCTGGACTCTTTTCAGAGGTGCCCAGTGACAGGACAAGACGCAACAGACACAAACGAAATATAGGAAGTTCCACCTGAACATGAGGAAAAACTTCTTTACTGTGCGAGTGAGAGAGCACTGGAGCAGGTTGCCCAGAGAGGTTGTAGAGTCTCCTTCTCTGGAGGTATTCAAAATCCACCTGGTTGCTATCCTGTGCAATGTGCTCGAGGTAACCCTGGTTAAGCAGGAGAGTTGGACTAGGTGATATCCAGAGGTCCCTTACAGCCTCCACTATTCTGTGATTCTGTGACTCTGTGAAGTGCTTCATGGTACAAGGACACCTTCACTGAGCACAAGGACAAACTCATCATGCAAAGCTTCCAGATCTGCCGCACAGAGCAGTGTGTGCTGAAAACCTACCGTACATACAAATAGAAGCCACACAGTGAAGCACAATGAATATGCATGGTGGAATAAAACAGGAAAACACAGCATGAAAGGTTATCCCAACTGTTTCCAAGAAGAAACTGAGAAGTGATGAACAGAATAATATTTTCAAACCAAGAAGGTATATGGAGCATCCAGCTGGAGATAGCGAAGCCCAGTGTTCAAAGTGCTGAAGATAGACAAGTCTAATAACATGCAAGCATAGCATCACAAAAAACAAGTCAAAATGTAGAAAGTTGAGAACATAAAATTGAAGCAATTTTGGACACATTTCTAGTTGTATCACTATTTTCCAACTACTTAAAATTCCCAGGACTAGATTATTAGAGACCTACTCAGCAATAACGAATCTATCAAATGATATAGAATAACATAAGCAATCAGAAGCAGTCTATAATTTCAAAATGAAATCTCCCAAGGAAAATGACAATACAAATCCCACTCTTGCATAAAGGCATTGTAATTGTTTTACTAATTATTATTATTACTACTACTACTACTACTACTACTACTATTATTATTATTATATGACAGTTTCAGCAGAAAGAAATTATATAAGCAAAATAGTGCTATGTAAATAAAGAGAAATAGGCAGGGAAAAAATAACTGCTTTGGAGCCTCTCTAATCTGTTGTTGTGCTGGCTTAAATCTGTACTATAAAAAACAATAAATCAACTCTATACTAAGCAGAAATTTCACTAGTGCAATTCCAGTAATTCCACAGAAACCAATGAGATTACTCCTTTGATAGAAAGTAGGATGTCAGACCTATAGAATTGGTACAGAATTGAATTAAATTAAAACTAAATAGATAGTAATATACATTCATATACATCTAGTAAAAACACATAATAACAATGCATAGGTAACTGGTTTTATAAAATGCATGTATGTGCAGTGAGTCTGGCCTCTCACTGAAAAAACAACAAAGGGAAAAGCAACCCTAGTTTGCCTGCAGTCCAGGAAAAGAAAATTTTTTTTGTCTTTTAGCCTTCCTGTTTAAGCTTTGTATCCTTTTAAAACTTTCTTTTTCCTCATCAGATTTCCTATTGGCCTTTACCACCACCTAATTAAGGACTACATTGCTCTGTTGAAGCCCATTAGATGCATCAAAGGGGGAAATGTGCAAAAGGCACTGATACCGTGCCACACACGATGGCTGGACACCAGTTGACGCCAGAGCCTGGAGGCACGGAAGCTGTGCCAAACTCTCCCAGCACCATGCTGACAGCTGTACATGACTCCAGCTCCAAAATAGACTTGTCAGTATGCAGCAAACCTGTGAAACTCAGAAAAAGTTTACTGATAAGGTGCTCTACAGACCATCCATCTAAGGATTTCTCAATATGCCAGCACTTCTGCTGTGACCCGTAAGACAACTTCAAACAAATATTTGTTTGAATGCAATTATATATGCAATTATATATGCATTTATATACAACAGCTTCACAGGAAAAATAGTGACACTGGCATATTTTTAGATTTTCAGTCTGCTACATTAGGATATCCAAAATGGTTCCTCATTCCACTAGTATATAATAGAAAATTTCAAATAGAGAAAAGTCATGCTTAATACATAAATACCAAAAACAGATAGTGCTATTTGTCAAGGCCTTTTTATATGAAAGAAATGAGTAAGCCAGGTTGAAGGAGGCTGTATTTTTTCTAAATAGCACGTAGGGGAGCTCCTGCAGGATTATAACCAGACAGCCTAGTGAAGATCTGTTCAGAACAAGTCTTCTAGCGCTATTAAGTCTATGTCACAAGGAATTTGTGGTCATACAGATATGATTTTCCCAAGATTTTGAGGAAATTAGCACTATGCATGCCAGCTTGACTTCACTTGTAATTGTAAATATCCCTTGCACATTTCCCCTATTTCCAGCTATACCTTATGGTAAGCATCTGTAGGAATTTGCAATTTTCCTCTGGCTTCATCTCGCACCAGAGAAGATCCCATTCACCATCTTCTTTCTCATTTGGCTTCCTTCCCACCCAAAACATGTATCTTGTCTTCTATGTGTAGTGAAGAAATAGCATAGCTTGACATTACTCATTGGGCTGCCACAAACCTGTCTTCCTGTGTTTTGGATGATACATGCACACTGTGTGGTCCTAAGCCCCAGCTGCCACTGTAGCTGTTTGATTCACAGGAATGCATCAGTTTGCCCCAATTCTCTCTTGTTATATGCTCAGACCCTTTCTCTTCCAGGATTCCAAAAAACTGCAATAGCAAATTTCCAGAATTATAGTGCAACCTATAATAGCTGCAAAAACTCTGAAGCAAACTTAAAAGTGAATCTGTTGTCTCGAAATATAATATTCTACTACACTCTTGCTTCCATGTTCTTCTCTGCTCTTTAGCAGCTGAAAAGAGGCCAAAAGTTGGGGAAAGCACTGGAAAAGAGATGTCCTCACAAACCTGGTGGGGAGCAGGGTTTAATGTCCCCTGTGACCTTTCCATTTATATAAATTTATGTATATGTAAAGGCAAATTAGGAGTCATCCAGAAGCCTAGTAGAAATGAGCTGGTTTGTGGGCAATTCCCAATATGCTGCTGCCCCAGGAAGGGGCTGCCTCAGCCCCTGTGGGCTTCTGAACTGGCCCCACTGACACTGAGCAGAGGTGCAGGGTCACTTTCACACAGTCTTTTTCCTGGCACCGGACAAAATCAACTGCTCACTTTTTTAAATGCTTTTGCATTTCAGTCAGTTGAAAACCTTACCATGCAAATTTGCTGTACTGCAGTAAGTCCTGATGCATGCAGGGACTTTATGTCCTCTCAGATGACAAAGAACCTCATGCTACTACTTCTCAGAAGTGTTTTGTCTCTATAAAGGCTATTTTCAGAAAGATTTGTTTGCTCTGACAGGACAGTTCTGTCAGGACTGTGAAAATACGCTTAACCTGCAATGAATAAACTTAATTATAAACCTTGCCAAACACATAGGTTGAAGTTCTACTTGCTGCTGGTGAGCACAAGTTCTGTCTGTCTACAAAAGTCAGTTGCTTCTAACCAAGGAGTGTTTCCATGACAACATAGTGTTATAAAACTCATATTTTAACCCCTCGGCACAGGAAAAGGTCATTTCTTATGTCTTTTTTTTTTTTTTTTTTTTTACTTTCTGATTCATATCTTGTATTTAAATGATCTCTAGCTAAAGCATTTCACAGAAGCAAATTACCGGGTAGACTAAGGCCCTGAGGCAAAGCCTGAAGACTCCTTCTTTGGCCATAAATATGTAACTAATAAGCTAAAAATCTTTACCTCCTGTATAGCACTGCTCCATTACTTGTGTTTGAGGGACCACTAGTAAGGAGTAAGCACCACCACCTTCATTTCACAGGTCTAAGAATAGAAGCAATAGGAGGCACAGACCAGACTGCAGTAATCGCAAGGTAGAAAAGAAGACAGTAACAATGACAGTAAGTCATATGAAATAATAAAAATAACAACATGATATACTGAAACAAAGACCATATCACAGTGCAAACTTCTTGCATAATTTGCACTAAAATATAGTCTCCTGTATGCTAATAGCTGTAAGATTTACTTGTCACATCGACCAAGGATTTACCTGGCTGCTCTGTGCCACACTGCATTTATTTCTTCTTCTTGCTCTTAGCATACTTCTTCTGCAGCTACTGTGTTGCAACATAAAGCAGAATGGGTCAAATTTTTCTGCCACCAGAAATCCTTCATAGGTTTGTGTGGGTGGATGAAAAAGACTCTCGTATGCCTCAGAAGTCATCAAAGGAGGGCAGAAGACTTTTTCTAAGACAGAGAAGTTGAAATACTTCTGCCTTTCATCAGCATCTCTTGTTTCTGCCACATGTGGTTCCTCATTACTTCCAGAGCCACCGCTTTGCTGTGGAGCCTCAGTGCATGTGTAATACTGGCTGAATAGCAATCATAAGAAAATGCTTGATCACAAGAATATTTTTCATCAGAAAATGTCAAAGCAAAAGAAATCTGCTTCAGATCCCTGACTGTATTTTTCCCAGTAGCAAAAGAAGAGAAAACCAGTCTCCTTCTGCACTCTTGCAGCTCTATTACATACATGGGAGGCTGTTGTTATTTACTCTCTGACCCGAACTGCCAGGGAACACTTTAAACTTTTGCAGTGTTTTACTAATTCTTCTAGGCATACCATATTTCCCAGTCTTTTTGAAAAAGGTAAACAAATGTGACTCAAAGGCACAATTCCTACGTTACATTTTGTATTCTGCCTATGCTTGTCACAAATTTCAAAGATCCATTGTGTCTCTGGTATCAAGTACAGCACTGAATACACTGCACAACCTAATTGTCAGAGCCTAATTACATGACTATTTCCAAATCTCCTAATTTTCTATCATCAGCTGTGTTTGGGCCCTTTCAAGTATGTGTTGTCCTCGACAACAGGAATAAATCTGTACACGGCATTGCAACGTGATTTTGTAGTACAGTCTAGAATCCTGATAATCCCAGATGAGTTCAACATCATTTTTCTTCTGCTGCTCTCCACATTTTCTCAAAATTGACCTTTATGTTCTGATTTTTAACCTCCACTGTTAGTCAGTGTTTGTTTGTCCCAACAGCAGCGCAAGCTGCATATTTTCCTCCTGCACAGCAATCCAAACTCCCTAACAAAAAAATAATCATGTTATCACTTCCTTCACATATCTGACATCTAGCCTTGATCACAGAAAAAAATAAAAGTTTTGTCTTCACATCTGCTGTCACTTAGAACCATTAGCAACAAATAACCCCTGCCAAGTCATTTCAGGGTTTTTTATCCTCCTCTCGTTTCTTATGCTGGTAACTTTGAATGAACAGGGCAGCTGGAGCATAGAGGCTACTGCAGATTGTCTTCCTATTATCATTACTTAGAGACTGATGTTATTTTTATTATGTAGGTGCTGAAAGTGCCCCTAGACTTAATTGTGGAGGAGGATTCTGTTAGAATAAGCAATATTTAAATACAGTACAAAGTGATGTCACTGTCCCAAAGACTTTACAGTCTATAAAATAAGACTGTCAGGAACAACTATAATTCCCCAGATGTGTACAAAACAGCACTGCCAACCAGAAGTATTAAAAAGTCATGAGTCGGTGCATAGGAAATGATGAGGTTGGTGTAAATGTCAAGAGATTTTAAACAATTATAAAAGGTGACTTCTACTTGCCTTCTGAGATTTTAGGGTACATTAGCGTTACATTTTAAATTTTTTCTTAAAATCTTTTGGATCAAAAACTTACTTTACAACTGGAAGTTAATACTCTAATGTGTTCAGGCAAATAATAAAGCTGAGGCTTAGACACAGCCAGCAGATCTTCAGAGTCTTGTGATAAAGCTCCTGGTAACAAGTTGGCAGTGCAGTGATTGCTTAGCTCTGGCTAGAAAGGATGTCAAGGGCACCAAGCACTTTCAAGTGCTCGAAATAAACAAAAGGAGAGGTCTGTAATTCATTCTGGAGTGCTGCACAACAGCAATTCTGAATGCCTTCCTCCACTTCGCCTTCCAGATCTTTGGGTACGTTAACATGCTTCCTCAAACTCACTTAACATTCTCCAAATTAGTGTTCACCTACTCATTCATTTCAATGTGTTACCAAGAAACTTGCACTTTAAAACCATTTTGTCATTTTCTATCATTATCCTCCATCAGAAAAGCATTCTGCTTCATTAAAATAGGTCTTCAAAAAGCGTGTGGGTGAATGGAGCCCTCCAATTCCTTCTATGTCATTTGTGAACAGTGGTAAAGAGCAACTGTCTACAAGAATCAATAATTTCATAATTACATATATATTAAGGTAGCCACACGTATGATATATCACATAACAAGTCATTCTGCAGGATTGCTGGAGCAGCACCAGAATATTATCCTATACTTTGCCCTTTGTTTACTGTCACCATATATTAGAGCACACACATGTTGTGCACTATGGAAAGAAAGCAACATTACTCCAACATGGCTAGGTAATATTATCATCTTCATCTGATGAACGATTTATTATTCCACTAGCCAAATGAGATTCACTTAATAGTCTTATATTTCTCAGCTCTTTCAGATGGTAAGAACGGAGTGCCAGTAAGATGAGGGTCCAGCCTTCTCATGTGGTCCTGAAGGTCAGGAGCCAGCACAGCTGTGAAACAACTTGCTCTGAGCTCCAGCTGCCTCGTAGGTAATGCTGTGCCAAAGAGCAATATTATGGCAGTTTATGGCAGGGCATGTCGCCAAACAATAATGTGTGAACTGTTGCCCAAACATCCTGAAAAACACTTCTGGGCTCAGTTCAAGTCGTCTTAGTCACTTGCCCAGAGTAGCCTTCACTTCTGAGGCAGCAAGTATGAATTTATGGCAGAAATCAAATGGTCAGCTTCCACTGCAGACTGCTGACGTATTTATCTCTGTGCTTACCTGGTCCTATCTTACTCACATTTGGTCCTATCCAGCAGCCAAGGACAGCATTTTACTGACTTCTATGAATACTTAAAAACTGGTTATTGAATACAAGTTTGCCCATGAAGTTTGTGCTCTGTCACACACAAAGCTCATCCACACTAGCGCTGATTTTTTTAAATCAAGGCCAAGGGTTTAAAATGCTTTGGAGAAACACAAAAATGTTTAATCAACATGCAAAATTAATTCATTTTTTACTGCTGCCAGAACTCCTTCTCACATGAGGCTAAAGCAAGATGCTGTGGGAAATACATATTGTTGACACCCACCCTTGACTTTCTATGTAACTAGGAAGGGAAACTACATTTGTGTCAGTTTTGCTCTTCTCATGGGCACTTAAATGACAGAACAACCGGGGAAAGGTAAGACTTTCAGAACGACACTCTCTAGAACCACTATTACCACAACATGTGTCTGGATTTACAAAGCTGCTGGTTCGTGATCACTTCACAGCTCCTACATAATACCTTCTAGTCAAGTGAGAACTGCCGGACTTCATAAAACATCTGCACTTGATGACTTGCTGAGTACAGCTTTCCTTCAACCTTTTGTAAATAGTACATATCTCTCACTTAAATTTGAATTTGTGAAATTTTTATGCCATCCGCCCATTCTGCCTGCCTGCTTTCTTACAGCATCAAAGGTCTGCAGCCAGACAAACATGCAAGCACATATGAAGTGTTCACACTACTTAAAACAAGAAAGAAAAAAAAGTCAAAACCTTTCCAACTGATGGGAAGCCTTCTCATTATTTCACAAGGCAAGGTCTGCTACAGCTTTCATCAAAATCTGTGACACTATTCACACTAACCTTTGTTAGAACAGGAACATGACTAGTAGAAATTAGAAGTGACTTAGAACACATGTAACAGGTGTTTTAGTGTGTAACAGGTTCACCACCATCAAGGGATTTTAGCATGCATTCACCATGGTTCTTGTCTGTCAGCTGGACAGAGGTGAGTTCTTCTGTGACAGTTCACAGTGAAAAGTGGCTGATAAAGCAGTAACATTCAGCTGAGATGGAAACAAATTGGGTTTTTGAAAAGAAAATATATTCAACATTCAATGGCTATATATGGACGATCAAAAATCCCATCCCAGTCAAATTGTTCCCTGCTATGATCTCACTGGCTCCAACAAAATTAAACAAGAAAGGATTCAGCCTTAGTTTTAGCTTAGTTTTTTAACGTTTTATTAACGTGTCACAAATTTCGTACAGGCTTTTATTAAAAAAGCAAAGCAAACTCTCTTATCTTTGTTGATTTTAGGTTAAATCTGGACCATTTTATGTATTCTGAACATATTTTGACCAATAACTCAACAGTTCTGAAAGAACTCAGCTGTGGAAAATACAGAGAGGAATGACCAAATTGATAAAGTTTAGAATGTCTTTGGTAACACAATTGAAAAGCCTACGCAAACAGAAGATAAAGTAGCTACTGGCAATCTTACAGGCAGTTTTAAGTATATAGAAGTATATAATAATATATAATAGTATAAAATAGTATATTATATGCTAGTCTGTATATATAATATACTAGTATATATTATTATTTGTATTAGTGTGTGTGTATATATATATAAAAATAAATAATATATGATAGTATATAATAAGGATCCATCTGTGTATTCAGAAAGCAGTTTCTGCATTAGACATGGATTTGCCTTTACATTTCAAAGAGTGGTTTGGTTAAATACGCTGAGAGGGCACCTGGTACTGCAACCTGTCCTGTACTGGCTACAGCAGGAACTCTGGGCAGAGCTGTTACTGCCATGAAACATGTACTCTCAACAACCAGGAGAAAACAGTAATAACCCATCAGCTCTGCTGCAAGGACAGTCAAAATATCCACCAAAAAGGTCATGCATTTCCTTAAGCCATGTTTGGGCCCTTCCTGAACTGCATCCAGGATCAAACTTTTCTTTTCCATCCCTAATTTCAGCCCTTATGTATCGCTGAAAAGCTCAAGAGTGGAATGAAAGCAAGGCAACTTTGCTAATAGTCTAATTCTGTAACTTGGAGATAAAAATGTTGTGCTTAATGACTCATGCTTACTTAACTCCATAAAGATTACACTCTTCAGCTTATCATAAGACAAAACTAAATGAATGTCAGTTTCTTTAGTGATAAAAGTGCAGCAAGCTGGTCCAGTGCCAAAAGATGACACCTAGAAATGTTTACATTACTTACAAATACCATTATTTTATTGGATTGTTTTCTCTTAAATAAGAGATCTATTTAAAAGGAGACAATTACTCTATATCTTCATACTCTGTATCTTCAAATTTTTGATATGCTACCTGGCTTAATGGTATGAAGAAACATTTGAGCACAAACAAATAAAAAAAAGTAAATTCAGTTATTCTGCCTGTATTCTAGGTAGAATATTAGATCCTGGTTTTTGAGGTCTTTGTCAAATCCTCTGGTTTTATAAATGCATTTCAAGAAATTCGGTACCACAATAGAAGAAGTCTCCCTAAATTCCACATTTCCCTGGGACAAACTTCCATATCAGAAAATAGCAGGGAGAGGAACTTCATTAACTTTTGATGAATTGAGTCAGTTGTTACCAAAGTTTATGCAAGTGATAAAACTGGTTGACCTAACAGCAAAAGTTGAGGGACTGAGATACAGTGGTTTTTTTTCTCTTATCTGCAATTTTAAGGAGTAACAGGAGGCAAGCTTCCACTGGGCTGTATCTGTCTGCTGTGAACTAATGAGCTTAAATTGTTGTCAAGACAGTTGTACAGACTGGGAACGAATGTTGAGAAAAAGAGCTAAATACGCTTTAAGTCTCCATGCAGTTATCACTTTAACAGTTACTTACATATGATCCTAGTCTTACGATAAGGTAACCCAGATCAGTTTAGCCTTCAAGAGAAGAATTATAAAGTGTGTATGTGACTGAGCTAAAAAATGAATGCATGCCACTTTGTCACAGGCACATGTGAATTTCAAGAGCGACTCTTCTGCACCTTTCATATGCATTACAAGTAATTTTCAGAATCCATTACAAAAAAAATTTGTCATTTAGACAATCTTGACCATGATATATCTAAAAACTTTGTAACAGTGAGCTATATGGCTAGAGAATACGTCCCTATCATCCACACACACGCAGTGTCTTGTCATTTCTTCACAGATACATCCCATTCATTTCATCATGTTTCCAGGATGCCTTGAGATCATGCAACACTAAAAAAACATGCTGTTTAAATAAAATTCAGACTTTTGTTTCCTCAGCGAGCATCTTCAGTACCTGTATCAGCTACTAGCCTTGCAAAGTATTTGGTCTTTTGGTGTTTTTCCATAGCTGTGTTCATTTTTAAAATACCTTCAACATCATAAGAGTGATTCACGGGCTTAGGGTATCTTTAATACTTTTCCATTGTATTGGGACACTTTTATTACAGGTTTTTTTTAGCTCCCCATGCAGAAACTGCCAGCTTGAATCTACTTCCAGGAGCAAAGCCAATGTCTGTCACTCTATAATAGGGAGATCAAATTAAAAGGAGCTTGCTCATCAGAATGCTTAAAAGATCTCTATTTCACCTGCCTAAGTCTCTTTTTAAAATACTTCTCTAATTTTCTAGGGATGTTGCAAGTTATCAGCTTCACTTTTTCAGGTTCGTGTCCCTGGAATTACAGTTGATGAAGTGAAAAAATAAAGATAGATTATTAAGAAAAAGCTTAGAATTTTGGCATCTTTTCTTTTTGAATGATGTTAGAGACAAAACACTAACGGAAAAGAAAACAGTGTACTCCGACAGTAAACAAAAAGTACACACAGGTCTTCAACATGATTCAATAGATTATTGTTCTAATTTTCCAAAATTTGGGAATAAGGTAGGTAGGGAGCATAACTTCACTTTTTTTCCTAAGGTTGCACAACATGCTGCTTCCCCAAAAAGGTAAATACCATCCACAGGCACACTCCCTTGTACATGTAGCCAGGAGGCCTTTCATGCTTATAGTGCTGTAGTTGATTCTAGCTCTTAAAAATACTACCATTAATTCCTCAATGTGACAAGAAAAGGATACAAAGCATTTAGAGAAATACGCAGAGTATAGAAGCTTCATGAGGAAGAAATAAACTAAATTTGTATTGTTTTTCAGAGTTACTAGATTGCAGCTGTCCTCCAGCTTATCGCAACAGTCTAAAGCAAAGCAGAGCAAATGTTAAGCCGGGATACGTGAGAAAGTAAGTAGAAAGAAAAAAGGAGAAAGGCCTGAGCGCTCACTGTCTCGCAACTGATGCTACTGTGCAGAAAGGGACCAACCCCTGCAAAAATCGGATCTTTTCTCACTGGGATGTTGTCTGAGATTCCCAGTGCACAGGGAAAAAAGGTGTTACCTCTGCAGCAGCAGGACCGGGGCAAGAGCTCTTCTGCCAGGAGTGGGCCCCCATCCTGCTCACTTGAAACCCCAAAGGCTTTTTCTCTCTCCATCCCCGAGGGTGGAAAGCCCCAAGGTTGCTCATGCTTTGCTGCATTTCCATGCCAAACTCTGGAAGGAGCCACGGTGTTTCCTGGCTGCTTCTTTGCATCACTTATTTTTGTTTTGCTCGCTCTTTGGCTTCCTAACAAGGTAATATGCCAGCTTTCCTTGTAAGTGGTCTACAACCTTTTATGATTTAATTAAACCAAAGTGATACTTACTCATCTGCTTCCTTTTTACCACTAGGCTTCCTTTTATTTCTTAAATTAAATTTGCCTGATGGTGACAGAAGCATTTGAGAAGAGAGGCCACTTTTGTTTAGTAGCCTCTTTATAGATGCGTTTATGTGGTGAGCCGTCGGCTTGGACACTGGGGAGAGCTGATGGCTCTGGCTCTTCACCCCCATGGTCTCAAGGCTGGTCTCCTTCTCAGCTTCACCCTCTCTCCCGGGGAGGGCCAGAGCCTGTGGAAAGGAAACGCCTGAGTTTCCTGACAGTGATCCCCCCCTAGCCTTCCCCACCGCCTGGGCACACATCTAGGAGACGGTGGTGCCAAACACCGTTAAACTGAGATAACCCCGGAGGCCTGCAGTGCTATCGCCCCGCATGACGACACCGGCCTTTGGGGGTTTTCATCTCTTTTTTTTTTTTTTTTTTTTTCCCTCTTACATTTACTAGCTGGCCTGACACTCTGAAAACCAGAACCCGTGCACTTACAAACAGCTGCCGAAAATGCTACCGCAGCCTCGCAGGGAAGGGGCCACCGGTCACCGGGGCTCCGGGGCCTGGTGGGGCCTGGCAGGGGCGGCACCAAGAAGCCAACGCTCCCCGCCGCTTCTGGCACTGAACCCTCTCCGGAGGGGAAACAGAAAAAATCGATTTAAAAAAAAAATACGGGGGGGGGGTGAAACCTGCAGGCCCTTCGCTGTCCCCCACCCGCTCTCCGCCGGAGGACCAGCTGCCCCCCCCGCCCCCGGCCAGCGCCCGGGCGGCCGGAGCTGATACCGCGCGGGCCGGGCCGGGCCGGGCCGGGCCGGTCGGGCTCCGCCGTTGCCAGGGGCGCCCGCGCCGCCGCCCGCCCCCGCCCCGCCCCCGCCGCCTCCTCCGCCCCTAAGTGAGCGCGCCGCAGCGCGCCGCGCTCACTGCCCGCGCCGAGCCGAGCCGAGCCGAGCCTGGCGCCGCCACCGGCCCCGGCGCCGCCGCTGCCCGCCATGGCGAGGGTGGGCAGGAAGGGATGGGTCTGCCCGGCCGCGGTGAAGAACAACTGCCTGCTGCTCAGCACGGTGACCTCCATGGTGCTGGGTGAGTGCGCCCGCCGCGCCGCGCCGCCGCCCTTCCCCCGCGCCGCGCCGCGCCGCCCCCGGGGGCCGTTGAGGCGCCGTAACGGTCGGCGCGGCGCGGCGCGGGGGCCGAGGCCGGGCTGCGGCGGCGCGGCCCCAAGCGCGGTGTCGGGGTGGGTCGGCGGCCCCGGCCCCCGCCGCGCCCCGCGGTCGTCGCCCGCCTCCGCCTGGCCGTCGGTGGCGTGAAGGCGGCTGTCGCGGCGGCGGGAGGGTTCGCCGCGTCTGCCGGGGCCCCGGTGAGGCGGCCGGAGCTGCGGGCGGTGGCGCCCCGCTCGCACCCCCCGCGTTTGGCGCGGGTGGCGGTTTGAACGCTGGGCGAGGAGAGCACCCTCCACCTGAGGGCCGCAGCCCCGCGGAGAGGTGCCGCCCTAGCTGCGTCTTCAGCAGCCTTTGCTGTTCGATGCTTTTCTTTCCAACCGCTTGCCCGCTGCTTTGCCTTTGGGGTGAATTGTATCCGTTTGTGTGCATGGCTCTTCAGGAGGGAGTGATTCTTCTCTGGGGAGCGCCCTCCATCTGTTTATCAGCAACGATGAGAGGTGTCCACGGGTGTGCGGGTGTATGTGTGTGTGCTGCGCTCCAGGTGTTCAGTATCCGAAAGAGCTCAGTTCCTTGCTCACCTCCTTAGTAAGAGGAGAGCTTTTTGTGAGTTCAGGATCCCGAGTGGTAAAGGCTTTCTCTGAAAATCTGCCTGTAACAGCTGGAGGTGCTGAACACTAGCCTCTTCTGAAAATCTGATTATCTAGGACAGTGTGCATACATAAACATCTACACAATGACTTTTTCAAGTGTTGCCTTCAGATACACTTTTGTGATCAGGTTTCCCAAATTTTTCCAGTATTTACCAATGATAGAGGTGGACAGAAACTCTTCACTTCTCATTATCTTCAGCACATGTAGGTAGAGCTGCGGGGTGTGATGAGATCCTGCAAGCTGGTGATTCGGAAATAAGATACCCCAAGTCCCACCACACCTGGCAGGCAGCATTCGCCCTCGTGCTAGGACCTAGCTGCCCTTGTCCTGCAGAGGAGCGGGCACCCAAACACCTCCTGCTTCTTTGAGCTTCTCTGCCTGCTTCGCTGTCATTACCAGTCCAGCATTCGGGGAAGCTCTGTAAAATGGCAGAGGAAGTCTTCATCCTTGTGTTTGAGACCAAATTCCATTTTACAACAAGCTGTGCATTTGTCAGGCATTCGGTATTTCCAGGAGGTGAAATAATTTCTACAAGAACAACAAAATGCTTGTAAAAAGATCTTAGTTGTGGTATGTGTCATCAGAAAATGTCATCTCCATATTGCAGCCTGAGGAACGTTTGCAACAGACCAGCAGTTCATGAATTCTTTGTGACTGAACTGACATATCTATTCATTCTTAATGTGTACTGGGAAATTTACTTTTCAGTATATTAATTAGCTTAGGAAGAAGACTATAACATTCATGAATAAAGGAGAATATCACCATTTTGAAGGCAGAAATACATTAAGACTCTTCAGAAGAGTGTGTGTGAGAGGAACTAATTAATGCAGAAAGTTGCAGAAATGTCCTGTGAAGGCTGTTCGGCTCTACTGGAAAGTGCTAGGGTGTAGACCCTGTTGCATGAAGCCATAATTATTGGTAGAAGGGTGATTTTTTCTTCCTTACTACATTTTCCCTGATCACGATGCAAGGTAAATCCATCTTTGACCTAAAATACCTCAGAGCATTACAAAATTGCATCATTCTCAGAGCCATGTTCGGCATTATGAGGCAGTGTGCTTGTCTTTACTAATATCCTTAGTATGCTGAGAAATTTTTGTGCTTCCTACTGACACCTGTCCACAAAGAAGGGCAACAGAAACTGAAACCACTCCACCTTTGGAATGCTTCCTTCTTTCAAAGAAGTTGCTTCTCCTGGTATATTGGGAACATGCCTCTGTTTGCGTGCCATTTACATATTCCAACACATTGGAGTTTTGACTAAAAGGCTCTGAGGAGAAAATCTGGTATAAGTCAGTACAGAAGATAGCTACATCAGATTTTTGGCTGCAAACACCCACATTGGCATTGTTCAAATGAAATTGCGCCTGGAAAAATGGCTTGAGACTCAAAGTTGCTTCTCTTGCCTTAACAGAGCAACAGAGGTTCTCTTTCAGAGAGATCTATGAACTCAGATCCGGAATGTGAAATTCACTGAATTTCAGATTGAGGGCTAATTCTGAGACTTAGTCTCATTTCGGAGCAAGATTTGTCTGACTTCTGGGCCTCAGAAGCAAGTTTGTTGTTCCCTAGCTCTTAGTGCATTGCTGAAGGCAGTTGAGGAAATGGCAGGCATCAGACCTCATTCTGTAGATCGTCAAAAGTGTACTCAAATCCTTATCCCAAGTGATCTTTGGACAGTAAGCTAACAGAGGGAACTGGAGAGGAGGGTCAGTCATCACTGGCCTGCCTGGAAAATATGGAGGCAGGGTGGACTGTGTGCGTACAAGTTAGCGTGAATAGTGGCCTTCTGTTGCTGTGCTACGGCGAGAGCATGGCAGTGATGGTACTGTAGCAGAGGTTACAGCCTGGCCGCGTGTTTCCCTTTCACTGCAAGGAAGCAGTGGCTTACCAGATGATTTCTTCCTTGAACATGCTTGAATCAGCTGTAGGAGGCAGAGGAAAGAAGGCAAGCGAGTAGTTTGTGCTAGATCCCAGGTTAGCTTGAACTGTGAAGTAGGGGATGTCTTGCATCTCTTGCCTCTGCTCGCCATACTGAGCCCAAAGTAGCTGAGCTAAGCAAAGCAATTTAAAAGTCAGCTTACTTTTCATGGCTCTTCAGCTGTCTTTTGACTTCTTTATTTAAGGCAGAAGGAGCCCAGAAATTCGCTCACCCTGAAACAGCTGCGCAGCCTAGCTGGTACAAAGCACAGTTGCAAAGGGAGAGCTTTTTTTTTTCTCTCTCTCTCGCTCTCTCTTTTTTTTTTTTTTCTTTTCTTTTCTTCTTTTTTTTTAATCCTCATGTTGTCTCTCAGGAGTCACTGCTACAAAGCCACCAAAGGAGTGATGAAGATAAAAGGCTGAAGAGAGGTGTTTCTTCATTAAGCTGTGGGTCTTAGCCTAATAGCATGTATTCCTGGAGAAGTCTTCAGCAGAATAGTCCTTTTCTTATAGGGAAAATAAAAGTGTAAATGACTTGAGTGCCTAACAGACATGGAGCTGCAGCAGCACGTTATTGTGGAGCAGAACTCTGTTTTCATACTTGGCTTATATACACATAGACTGCAGTTCTTTCATATATGCATGTGTTTTTTCAAACCTGTTAGATCAATATCATTTTTTTTAATGGTGCTCTGGTTGGGGAACATGCTTCTGAGGGATTCAGCCTGTATGAATTTTCACGTCACCAGTGCTTCTGTCCTTTCACAGGAGGGTGTGTCAGTCACCAATATATTTTTGGAACTTCACGTGTGTCTGAGCCTCCCTCAGAGGAGGCTCTGCAGTTTCATCTCAGCAGTATTTGTTTGGGACCCTGAAATTGCTCAAATCTTAATGAGAAAGATGTGAGATACAATACTTAAATTGAAATAGCCATCCATCAGAAAAGACTGATGTACAGGTGTTTCTTCTTCAGTACATCGTGTTTATAGAAGGGGTATAAAAGCATTTTCTGGATGAGGCAGAGGAAAGCATTCTTACATGCTGCCATAAATTCCCTCCTTCCTTCTCCTTTTCATGGCTGTCCATGGCTGTCAGCCTTCATACTACATACTCAGAGTCTTAAAATGGGGCTTTCTTGTGATGGATCACCCTGTGGAGGAAGATGTGTAGCACTGCTCGGGAAGAAGAGGAAAGGGAGCTGGGAGCTGTCCAAGGTGTCCAGTGCTACGGGAGCTGGCAAAGCACAGCGCTGGCACCTTGAGACAGGGAGAGGAAGGCAGTGAGAGAGCATCCCACCTCTCCAGCTTCTCTAACATGTCCAAGCACCTGCTTTAGCACTTCAGAAGTCAAGACATTTTGTAAGCCTGTTGCAGGATCAGACATCCAACTTGTCCCATTTCCTTGTTGGAGGATAGTCGCTAACATCACAGGTCCTTTTCTGCCTACTTTTTTGAGAGAGTGATTACATTATACATAGTTCTTATCTGTAGCAGGAACATTGCAGAAATGTTGAATCCTGGATCCAGTTTCAGGGTCCAATGAGTGCCACAGCCACTGGATCATCTCTTACATGCTTTATGGTGTCGTTTCAGTAGTTTGTATGCCAAAACTTCACTCTTTTTGATTTTAACGCAAATGATTGTATTATGTTAGAATACTGAATAGTAATAACTCTGTGTAATAATTTGTTTTCTACACATGCCTCTGACTGAAAACAAATGCTCTGGTGTACTCAAGAGCTGGTAACTGGAGCTAGAAAGGGTCAGCTCCCTCTATAATCTTGATATGAGGAGATCGAACAGCTGCTTTTAAAAGCACAAGGGCCTGTGAAATTCATCTGTGTCAGAGCAGTATCCACACATGATAGCATTGCTGGAAGCCCACCAGTGCATTCCTGCCCAAAGGGGTGTTTCACAGGCAGAAGGCAGCAGCAGAGCAGTTAATTACGTCTCCCACAATTGATGGCTTCTTGCCACATGGAAGACCATGCACAAGCCAGGGAGCACACTGTACTGCTGAGGGTGGGAAGGTTCACATTCACACAAAGGTAGCCTGGAACCACTGAACCATATTGCCCTGTAAGGTCTTCCAGTTTCTCACAAAGAGGTGTGTAGATTTCTGGAAGATGTGATATAGAAATGAAAAGCTTACTGTGCAAAGAGTAAGGCTTCAATGTTTTTCATTTCTGTTTCCTCATACTTTTACCAAGAAGTGTCCTATTAGCTTAGTTCAGGCTGTCTTCTTCTGGGCCAGTTCTCTTTACTTGCACAATGCAATGTGAAAGTTACAAAGAGTGAAAAAAATCAATTGCCCTGGGAAGGAGACTAGTGAAAACAGCACTGTTTTTTTCCTAGCAGGGGAAAAAATAAAGAGACTACAGTAAAGCAAGTGAAGTATTACTCTGCAGGTTTCTGACGAGTACAGATGTACAGCAAGCATCTGCTTCCATTCTGGAATTCCAAAACACAACATTTTATTAACTTGGAATTTGTACTAAATGCAGACCAGACAGCCTCAATCAACTATACTCGCTTCAAAATGTAACAGAAGACTCCGGTGTCTTCCTGCTGTGATTTGGAGCAACACAAATGATGCCTGTGACTTTTTAAGACTTTTCAAGCCATTGTGGTGCTTCTCTGCTTGTTCTTCTCTATCCCACCCCATACAATGTGATGCAGGTCAGAATGTGTTCAGAAAGCTATGAAACACAACAAATGTGAAAGGCTCTCTGACAAAAAGTACAGTGCAGATGGCCAGCTTTTTCATTTGAGACTTTTATATCCTGGTGAGGCTCAGAAATGCCCTGAGATCAGAAGATTGGCTAATGAAGTTAAGCGCAGTGCCTCTTCTGAACACCAATGACCCTAAGCCTCTTCTTCAACAAGGGAAAAGCAACTTTCATTTGCTCCTCTGACACATAAGGTATTTTCCTATCCTTTGTGTAATTTGTGTGTTGTTTTAACATCAACCTTGGATTTCACTTCACATGTATAGATCACACCAGAGTGACTAAAAGCTGAATCCAGAGATCAAGAATACTTTGCAAGCTTTCACTTCTTTTGCTTTTCTTTCTTTCTTTTCTTTTTCTTTTTTCTTTCTTTCTTTTTTTTTTTTTTTTTTTTTTTTTTTTAAGGCTTTGGAAGGAATGAACCTCAGGTTAGTTTACACTTTATAAAGCCCCAAAGCCAGAAAAGTTTCTGAAATCAGTGAAACAGTCCTGGGCCATGGAACTAATAAACCCAATGAAAACACTAGAACAGTATTTCCAAATTCTCAGTATTATTGAAGAGAAAAGTATAAAATACTGTTTGTTTTTACTTCTTATAAAAGCGTAAAGATGATTGCCCCTTATAGAACCCAGTAATCCGGTAATCCTCAAGTTGACACTACTCACAACTGACAGTTGCACATTTGCAAATTTCCCTGTTTATTTTTTGAGAACAGTGTAAGATTTGTGAGCGTATTTACTAGCTTGTCTGTAGTGTTTACACATGCCTCAAAAGATTCCATGTGACATATGGTGACACTTTCCATGGATTATAAGTGATCTAACCCTAAATATTTTCATAGTATCTTGAAAAACAGCCATTTCTCATTTCTTGAATGCTTTTGGAACCACGAACAACCTGGCCTTGCTTAATCTGAACGAATTTTCTAGGTCATCTCCCTGGTTTCTCAACACTTTGATGTCTTTATTAGTTTCAGAAGAATGGTGTTTCTGCAAATCACTATTGGTCTGTCTTTGATTTCCACTTAATTGCATTTCCAGCTGCTTATCTAAATTTATTACTGTCAGAATCGTTTCTCTTCATTGGCCTTCCATCAAGAGGATGGCTAGAACAGTCTGTGCTGCTTACTGCCCTTCCTCTCCTCTGTGTTTAAGACGGAAGGTATGACAGGGGCTGGAATCTGGCAAATACAGGCAGTTCCTACCCTTTCACCTCTCTCATGTCCTGCCAGCCATTCAGTTTCCTGTATGTTTCTGGGATCTGAAATCAAGATGTACATTGTCCAGAAGTGTGCAGTTGAGCTAACTTTCTTGGGGTAGACAAGATATCCAAAGGCACTCAGAGGGTTTTGGGAGAGCAGACAATTGCTGTGGAAAGATACCAGAATATTGGTAGGTCTTTAGACAAAGGTGGAAGGAGCTTTAACTTCTGGGGTGGCACTGAAAGGGTGCCGTTGGCAGGATAATACGATAGGCCACATGAGCAAAATGTTTAGATTTTGAGCCGGTGTCCCAGAAGGCAGGAACACCAGAGCTAGAGACATGGCAGTATCTCAGATGGCGGACAGAAGGGGTCCAAGTGAAATAGATAGCGCTCTTAGCTAAAATGGGGTGGACTTGGAGATATGGAGGAAGCAACAAGATGTGTACGTGCCCTGATGCTGCAGAGAAGAGGCTTCCAGATGATTGATGGGTGGGGTGGAGAATGGTAGTGCTTTCAGATGTGACAGATAAAAAGGGCCAAGGGGAAAGTTTGCAAAGGAAGAACAGCAAGCGAGCGTTGCCACCTTTCATTTCAATTTTATGGTGAAACATAGGAATGTGAGGTGGAAAGGTACCTGCAGGGTTATCACGTCTGGCGTATTGCTGCTTCAGGCTATACCATTTTGTATATGTTTCTATAATGTATCATGTTCCATCTTTAAAACCAGGGAGGGTTTTAAAGTGCTGCACTTCCCGCTAGGGTGCTGTATTCATCAGTCAACCATCTGGTGGTAGAGAGCTTAAAATTTTCATCCTAAATGTGTTTAGGTTCACTGTGCTCCGGTCTGTTCTCAAATCATGTAACGTTACTCATTATGGTCTTCAGCCATCTGCTGTATTTGTAGAGAACCCTCCTCTGTGTTGGACTAACCAAGGTCTTAATCTTCTTTCAGAAGGCAAGTTCTTCATTGCCACCATTGCCACCCCCTCTAGTCTTTCTCTGCTTATGTTCCAGTTCGAGTTCGCCATTTGTGAAGCGTCACTGAGTTTCACACAGTATTCCTGATCAGAACAGTTGCCTTCACCAGGACGCATCTAAATTCATCAGGGAATGTTGGTTGTATAACTGCTAGAAAGCAATTGTCCTTTTCCTAGATTATTCAGTTTATGACATCGTCTTTATAATATGGTGTTTATTATTTTGATGTATAAATACTAACTTCACTCTATTGAGTCACTGGTTTTGTTGAAAAGCCATGAAGGATACAAATTGGATCTCTGGTATAACTTTGTTTATCTTAACAGAGTTAAGGACTAACCAATGAATTGAGTCAATTCTTCACAATAATTCTGAGTTTTTCTTATTTTGATGGACTCATGTATATTCTGAGAGGCAGCTCTCACCAGCATACTGAAATGACCGTAATGAAAGATGGAAGTAAAGCATCCTCATAACTTTCTTTTTCTTTAAGTGTACAGTGACTGTCCAACTATATTATTTTATCATGACTTCCTCAGCTAGAAATTACATCTGTATTCTGAAAATATTTGGTATATACATAGATGTGAAGTACACCTATAGCATATTCAGATAAATGGAAGAAAACTAAGATTAGGGCTAACAAGAGAGACTTATAGATTATCATACTTCTTTGCCTTTTTACAAACAGGAATTTTGAGAGAACAGTGGTTCTGCAGTGTATTTGTTACTCGTAGTTGGAGGAGACTGCCTATTATTTTCCCTTTCCTGGGTGAATGACACATCCTCTTAAAATAACCACCCTTGATTTAACTCAGTGTGGCATGGCTCACATGCAGGGCTGTGTTGTTGAGAGGCTGCTTTGTGGGAGCAATGAACTTGCTGCAGGCTCTGGTCGCACAGAATGCTGCAGGAATTAGGTGGCTTTGCCGGTGGCTGAGGCCTTCCTGCCTGCTGTGAGAAGCTGTTTTTTGCTCTCTGGCCAATATTGCACCTTCCATTCATTCCCAGAGTCCTATCTTAGTGAGCCACTGTCCAATGAAGCTTTCCTCACGCTGCACAAACAGATGATGTTCTTGTGTGAAGGAATTTACAGCTGCTGCACCCACAGCAGGCTTATCAGAGCGAGGAAACAGAATGTCTCACCATGACTAGGGAATAAATGCACCTTCCTCTGGTACATTTCTACAGAATGTTTTCCAGAAGATTGAGATCTGATTTTGAGCCTTTCTTCTTCTGCAACATTTCTCAGAGGACTTTTCTTCACAAGTCTTTGTAAACAAACTGGTAGCCTGGAAAACACTGGCATCCAGAGAATTAAGATCTGTTGCCACGCAATTAAATGCTAGCAAGTCTAAATCCTAGCTCTGCAGTTGCATGCAGTCTTGGTTTTTAATCAGGATAGATATATTTATTAGAAAGAATGCTAACATACAAGTAACATGGAAAACAGCAAAATATGTAAGATTACAAAAGGTTAAAAGTAATCTGAACAGAACTGAATTAATAAACTTAGTGTAACAATATCTTCTACATCCTGCATTTTAGCATTGTGTAGTTGACATTCCTTTGCAGTTAAGAAGCAGCTAAAAATATTAGAAAACATCTAGACAGAGCAGAAACAAAATAGATTGTATAAAATATTGCTAAAGGACTTAGCCTATATTGTAGAGTGTAAAAATATTGCTTGCCTGTGTTTGTTGCAGTTTGATGTAGTATGTTTTATATTTTGTGTCAAATCAAGACAATGAACTTTGTTCTCTAGTTTTTTCAATGTTTTGCAGTTTCCACAGTGCCCTACACTCTCATGGAGTGAGAACTCCCCCATGGTGAGCAGCATGAAGCCCCATGTTGGTGTTGTCATCCATAAGTGCAAATACACATTAGAGAATCCTACCTGTTAGATAGGAATTTTGTCCAGCTTATATTCTCTTTCAGTCCAGAATGAAACCACGCACATCTATATATGGTCTTCAGTTATTTGTATCTAATTTCTGTGTTTGTTTGCTTGTGAGGGAAAGTAAAGAAGGTAAAAATGTGAAAAGTTATGTCTTCTTCTTCTCAAAGATTGAATCAGTTTCTGAAATGCATCTTATCCCTGGTGTTAAGAACTTAAAAAACTACAGTCACTTTACACTGGATGTCCTGGACAGATTCAGATACCCTAGTGATTCAGAGTTTTAAATTCAAGCTCTGACCTGAGTTAACCCTGTATAACTGCATATAAGAGGCTTCAGGATTTAGCCTTGTTTCCGTATGGCCCAACAAAAATGTAAACAGTTTCTGCATTTGGTTCCTCAAGCTGGTTGCTGAGAGGAGACAGTATGTTGTTCCCAGAATGTTTTTTAGAAATTTACAATAGCTGTAGTAAAATCTCTGACACTCCCCATATGTGATAGTAGAGATGAGCCCTGAGCTGATGGGAGTTAAGCAGGGTGCCTGTTTCTTTTTTCACTTGTTTCTAAATTTGTGTCGTGAACTTCACAATAGTTGAATGAAACTGTAGTAGTCCCATAGCTGTTTGCCTGCAGATAATTTGCCTTTCTCCTAAAAGAACATGCACTGTGGTATAGGTCAGGTTGTTGTAAACAAGTGTTCACCAGATACTCAAATGTCACAGAGTTAAGAATTTGGTTTGCAGATATGCGTACTATCCAACTTAACAGCCTCCCAGGATACAGTTTACTTATTTTTTGTGGCTGGCTCACAACATATACATGCACAGGCTAGATTGGTTCTGCCTCCTTCTTATAGACAGTGCAGCACACATTTCCCAGACCCTGCAAAGCCTCAGGCTTCACAGCTGTGACAGACTGAGTGCCACATGCAGCACAGCCCTTTTCAGTCCTTCCCTTTCCCTAGGTAAAACAACAAAAGAAACAGGTTATCCCATGAAGGGGTATCATGTATTCTCTCTAGCTTTTTGTGCTGGAACTCCTGGGACTGCCTGAAAGATGTTCTCATGTTCCTCTTCCTCCACCCCTCACTTCTCTGCCTGGATTTATGGCCTTTTCTGAAGAACTTGCTATGTGATAGCAAGCTTGTAGAAAGACTATGTGCTACCCAGGGTTGTAATGACAGATAGTCAAGATGTGTGTTGTTGCATATGGGATCAGATGGGAGAAATATCCTTCTGTGGCCTGCTTCATGAGCTGCAGCCGCACACATTATCCATTGGCACCTTTGGCTTTCTGTATTAGGAGCTGCTGAGAGAGCAAACATTGAAGAGAATACCGTAATGTACAGTACATGTTCTCATACAGTTGCAAGGAAATATACACCTTAGAAATTAAAGACATGGTTGTACTGAGTTTTCACCTTCATCCTTCCTTCCTGCCCAATACTGTAGAATAAGTCTGGATCCTATGTGGTCATGCCATCAGGAATTAAGTAGAGGATTGTTGTTACAGTAAAAATATTAACTAACTTAGCTATGTGGTAGGAAGGGAGGAGCTGGGAAAGAAAGAAAACAGTTTAGAATGCAGAAAAAGGAAGAATGAGTGAAACTGAGAAACAAGGAAGAGGACAAGAGGGAAAAGGGATGCTATGTTGTCTTTTAAAAAGCAAAAGTAAAGTATTCCATAAATGAAAAAAGAAATGAAGAGAAAGGAAAAACTCTTAACAAGTAAAAGAGGCCCTGCCTACCATAGAGAGCTTTGTAATTTTGGAAGTAATTCCACATTAGAACGAGCTCCACAAATGGTGGAGTATGGTTCATGTAGACAAATTAACATTTTATCATGCTATCTTCTATACTTGCTCAGGGCTAATTTAATCAAGGTAGTGTTAGAAGCACTAGTGCCATGTGAAATATTTTCATAGTGGACCACGCTTCTTTCTGTGTGTTTGAATTTCCAGGAACAAAATTCCAGTAATTTCATTATTGAGACTAGGATGAAAAAGATCTGTATTTGTCCAGTTCCAGTATGAAAGTAAAGTCATTCTGCATACTAACCTTTTATTGTTTTTGTTACAAGATCAGGTTTCTTTTTACATTCCATTGCTAAATCCTAGCATCAGATGGTAGATGCTAGCTCTATTTAAAAGGTAGCCTTATTTTACTGTATTTTGTCATATTGAACAAGTTAATAAGGATATAATAAGGATATAATTACCACACACTGGTAAAGGAATAGCACAAATAAGGAGGTGAGAGCAACAATGTTATTTGAATAGATTGTTGGAATGAGGAAGTCTGTTCTGTGATAGTGCCTCTAGATGAATAACATCCCCTCCAAAAACTAAGTAAATATGTAAGTGAAAAAGTGTAAGGGAAACCTTGTAAAAATGTTGAGATAGTGTGAAAAATGTTCATAGTGAAATCCAAGGAAGTGGAAAAGAGAATTCTGAAGACTAAAACTGAAGGTGAATCATTCTGCTGGCTTGTGATCCTGCTGAATGTAAAAGAAATAAAGGGAGGAAAAAACTTGTCAGCTGTGCAAACATGACAGTCATCACCTGGAATGAAAGGCACATGGTTAGAAAGTGTCCTAGTCACACCTGTTGAACATAACACTCCTGGCTGACAGAAGGAAACAAAATATGCATTGCCCTTTTCAACTTCTTTGCAAAGTGCAGCGAATCAGAAGTTGTCCTTTTCCTTCTTTCCTGTCCAGAAAACACCTGGGCTCTCCCCTGTGCACACACTGCAGTAGGAGTCATCTCAGTTATCTCTAGACATCTTCCATTCATGCCTCTGTACTCTGCTGATCATGCTACACTTGTAGCCTTCCTCTGTGGGTGCCAATGCTCCCTTCCAGTCCGCATTTCTTCTGACTATTCTTGGGCAATATTTGCCTTTTTCTGTCAGGGATAATGCATTTTGAATGGCCATGTTTTTCAGACTCAAGGAATCAAGGTTCAAGGGCTGCTTGCACCATTATCTTTGCAGGATCTGAGCACGAGCGGGTAGGACTCTGATGTGAAAAGGAGCTTGCTACAGGTATATATGGCTGTAATCTCGCCATGTGGGGATACTCTTCACTTTGTTTCAAGGCATGCAAAAGAGAAAAATCTCTTCCACTGTGTGATACAATGAGGCAGAGAGCTGCATCTAGGAAAAGGCACGTACTTCCTCTCCGCTGTAAATATCTTGCATGCTTTAGAAGCACAGGAGCAGTTGTATGGCAAGTTGACATCTGTATCCAGTATGTGAAGTTTAATACCCTGTACTCTACTGTAAAATGGCATTGCACCACTTGAAGTAAACATACAGTCTAGTCTTGCAGCAATTTAAGCATATGCCTACCCTTAGGCATGTGAGTAGTCTGAAGACATGGAGAATGCTTGTATGCTTAAGTTCAGCTCTCTATACTGGCATTTGTAGGAACAAAGCCTTATCAATTTACCTTGATACATTAACTATTTTACAAGCAGAGTTTTATCTTCCTTAGGCTTATCTCAAAATGCAGACTAATTCCTTTCAACACACTTGGTTTAGCCACTAGATAAAAAGTAGAGATCTTTGTGTTTCTTCTGCTGATCAAGGGCATTAACATAATGTTGCAGATATTTTCAAGGCAGTATTAAGATTCAAGGCTTTTAAAGGAGGATAAAATATCTGTTCACTGGCACAGATGACAAACTGATCAGGTATCTTCTTTGTTGCTTAGAATAAACTATTTGCCTGAAAAGTTACCTTATTCATTTTCTATTGTCTTATAACCAATAAAGACTAGATAGGAGTTTATAATTTACCTTTCTATTCCTTTCCTTATTTATTCAATTGCAGGGAGAGGCAGAAAAGAGAGTTCATTATCTTTTTTACTGTCAGAAATTCTGAGAGAGAAATTCTGTTAAAATAGGTAGTCATTTACATTTCTGTATCAACTAACATCCGTATGGCGTATAGACTAATACACACCACAGCAGAGGTGAATGTTTGGGGAGGATTTTTGTAGAAAATCCTTACTTTCTAGAAGAAAAAATAGTAAGTTTCTTCTCTAAGAGAGGGTTGGGTACAGGATCACCATCTATTCCACTGAGCATCCCTTTTCAGAGTTTAATGTAGCTGCCCTATGTACCATCAAAAATAAAACTCAGGTGGAAAAGGCAATTCTGTCTTCAGGTCCAGTAGCATTCCTGGAACCCAAAGAGTTTACGTGGGCCAACGAGATTGATAAAAGTAGGTTGAAAGCACCTTCATGCGCTGTTGTAACAATTCTGCTGCAATATACGTGTCATCAATGTCACTAAAATACACACTGGTATAAATAATTCCATTAACTTCAGTAAAGCTGTTAATATGAATAAGATCTTTCAGCACTCTGTGTGTTATGAAAGGTTCTAAATGCTCTTGTTGTTGATTGAATCCAATAAGAATTTGAGTGTGTTGGTACCCAGTTTAATCAGAATTGAAACATTACGAAGTTCATACCTAATACAACTATTTCCTCTGAAACAGTGTGTCTGTAGCAGAGGTAGAATGTAAGACACTGAAGAGAAAAGCATGTGTAATATTTTTTTTATTTCTGTGAACCCAGAGTAGGAATATGAAAAAAAGGATAAATAGTAAGCAAACAACATACAATTAATTAATAAATTTGTAAATTCAAAACTATCTGCAAATTGTGAATCTATAAAATTCTGTAATCACTTGAGGAAACAACAGCCATAATGCTGTCTAAACAATAAGGAGCAGATTTCCTGTACCAATGATTTCCATTTCCGACCTCATGTTGAAATGGAAAATAAAAGTATTGTATGTCAGACTAAATAAATCTATCTTTTGGCCTGGAATTTATTTTCTTTTGTTAGTATTCATTACCTGTGATTTGTGTAGGTAGCCAGAACCATTTGCAATTCATATGAGCCAGAGATAAGAGGAAGTACAAAGGTGCCTTGTGGCATGGCTTAATCACTTATTATATTGGTAGTTTATATATGTGGTGAAATATATATATATATATAAATATATATATAGTGGAGTGTAAAATATGGAGAAATGTGTTTTCCTTGATGAAATTTCCAAAAATTACTAAAATGATTGCAATAACACTCATTTTTCTAACTTTACCGAGTGGCAATTACTGAACGTATTGCTGCTGGTATTATATATAGGTACCTATATCTGTATTCCAATATATATGTAGAGAGAGAGATTTTAGCCAATATGGATTATCCAAAATACTTCTGTCATATCACTTTGTTTCTTTAATATGCGGTAATGTTCATATAATAGATTGATTTCTTAATGCCAGTTATGGATCATCTAGAGCTGGTAAAAGTGGGTTAGTAAAAAGACACTGCCAGACTGGACTGATAATCAGAGGATTAAAACAGAATTTTCCCCTAAAGACACTCTTAAAGAAGTCCTCCCAGTTCAGAATTACATATATTGTTTATTATTTTTACCATCATCAATATGTAGGAGAGAAAAAAAATGCCCAAAGGAAACATTTCTTTACTAAGTTGCTTTAGAAGTCATACCACAGCTGTAAAAATGTAGCTCACTATTTTTGTTTTATCAATTCTCTGTTTTTCTTCCCTCTTCCCCATGTCTCTCCTATAAATTCCTGCTGAGTCTAAATGCATCACATTTTTACGTGCTTTTCAGGTATTGGACTTGGTGTGCTGGTACGGGAATACGGCAAGCTCTCTAACCTGGATAAGTTCTACTTTGCTTTTCCTGGGGAGGTGCTGATGAGAATGCTCAAACTCATCATTCTGCCATTAATCATATCAAGCATGATCTCAGGTATGACTGGAAATGTACTCTTTGCTGGTGGGAGTGACACCAGGGTTTGACTTTTATTCCTAACAGAAATAACCTTTAAAACTTTCAAGGAGTATTTAGTAAAAGTATAGATTGCTTACATTTAGCTTTTCTGTGGAAAATAATGCTTCCAAAAAAACGTGTTCTCAGGTGCAGCATTAACTATTATAACCAGTCTAATACTGCCATTTCACAAGACAGGGATCTCATAGCTTCCTGCCATAAGAGGGGTAGATTCCTTACATGCCTTTTCCTGATCTCAGCAAGCTCGCATGAAGTACTTTGTAATAGCTCTAGGATTTGCTGAATTCATCCGTGAGCCCATTCAACTCACTGACATGGCAGAAAACTATAAATTAGCAAAAAATTGAGGAATTAAAGGGCTTGGTGTTTTACTTAATGAAAAGGATGGGGCATTTTTATATAGAGGAGAAGATGAGACAGAGAGCAAAGGAAAACTGAGCTCTATTTTTATCATTTTGAACTTGAGTTTGTGACAGGAAAGCTAGGAAAAGCTGTCAAGAGAAGATTAATCTGTTTTGCTTTTCAAACAAGCTTAAATTTGTAGTTCGGGCCTTTGTCTTCAAAAATAAATGATATAATCAGGATAGTTATGCAGGCTTCCTAAAAGCCTAATGAATTATTTATGAAATGTATTCCACTTCAAACAGGAAAAGAAAAAATAAAAAGAATAGTACTGTTAAAAAGCTATTGTGCTGCTACCCAATATTTCACATTCAAAGTATGAGTAAACTGCATGTGTAACTATACACTAGTTACAAATGAGCTTAGATTTAAGAAACAGCAGAGTGCAAGAGTTAAATTCATATGAAGGGGTGAGAACAAGATGCTCTGTTTTGAGCTTGGCCTATCCCATTTACAGGGACTGGAGGAGCTTATTCTTTCTAAACTTATATATTAGGTTTTTAGGCAAGAAAAAGAAAAAGAAGATCAAATAGCTCTTAGTACTAAGAGCTGTTTTTACATTTTCAACATGTTGATACATTTTGAACTGTATTGCTCTGGCAGACAAAAGCACTAGGTTACTTCGTCCAAATAATGATGAATTATGTGGCATTCAAATGGAATAGGCATGTCCATATATGATGGCTGTTTATATTGCTTACGTTTTTCCCCTTGCATCCTTTTCTTCAGTCCATTGATGAAATATTTTGCCTTTTGTAAAAAAAAATGTGGAGACAGCATGAGAACAAGCATGCTGTAAATATAAGTTGAATCAATAGGCCTGTGTATAATCATAAAGCACACTAGTCATCTTTCCTTTTTGCAGCACTAAATTTAAGCAGCAAAGCAAAACTGACACTTTCAAGAAATACTGTAAGGGACAAAGCAAGGCGAGGAATAAAAAATGAAAGGAGGATCCAGGATGTGTCTTCAGATATGTCTGTATAAACAAGGCAGCCCCTGCACTGTTAGTGGCAAAGGTGCCTATCACTGCATTCAACTGTGAATCTCCTCTGGAATGTAGCACAAAAAACATTTTCCTCAAAAAAACTATATGAAGGAATTCAGAAAAAAATAGTTGGAAAAGTGGTGCTCTCCTGCGTTATCCAATAACCTCATCCTTATGGCCTAAACATGGGACATATGAGGACAGCACCACAACCTATGTGCTGGGGGAGCCACATGTGTTCTCAGTACATCCATCTTGTCAGGACCTAACGTTATGCAGACAGGGGGATGCTGGTTTTTGGAGGCCTGGATGGTTTCTATCTGGCAGTCTGAGCTGTCAGACCTATGTACACGTTAATGTGCTCAGTGGCAGACATCTAGGGTCCTAACATGTAATGAAGTTGCTGCAGCAAAATTAGTGACAATGCATCAGCTGAGCCTGAATGGCCATCTTCTGTGCCTGGATTTTTGGTTAGAAACTGTGGGATACTGTGTAGTTCCCTGAGAAAGAACGTTAAACATTAAGTCATGCTGTTACACTTTTGCTGCCGGCTAAGAGCACACACAGACAACTGCAGTGACTTATTTGGTGCATATTTTTAACTAGACCACGTATATGGATCCAAAAGCATCTAGAAGGTGTTGATGCCTTCAAAACTAAGTGGGTATTTCCTGAATTCAGGTCGTGTCAAAATTCTAGATTTAGGTGACCAGTAACATTTTTGCACAAGAATTACCAAGATGTTTTTGAAAATACAATCAATAGTTCTCTTTTTTTACGATTGGGATGTCTTAATCAGCTAATGGCACATCCTAGAAAGCATCAACATACACATTTGCTTTTGAGACAAAGAGCTATGTACAAATGTATGACCAGATCATTGTCTATTTGGACATAATGACATAAATCAAGCCAGTAGTAAAGCCTATGATAGTACTAATCCCTCCTTCATGAAATTCCAGGAGTTTCTGCAAAATTTAAAGTTTTAGTAGCTTTAACTTGTAAGATTCAGAGTAGAAGAACTCTCACTGGCCTTCAGTTGGGACAGAAACACACTTAGTCTATTTTCAACTTAAGTAAAATTTCCCTATTTTAGTTAGATGGAGGACTTTGCAGAATGTAATTTTCCTTTGCAAACTCATTTTCTCACACTGTAAAAGAGGGAGGGCATTATTTGCTTACTTACTTTACATACCAAAAGGTAAAAATGTGTGGAATTTTTCCACCCACCTGCCTGGAAGCTGAATTGGAGCCTAATAGGAAACTAAAGTAAGAGTTAAGCCTATATTATTTTTTAGAAAAAACTGAGAAGAGTGATTATTAGATTAATCAACAGTGTGCTTTGGAGATAGAAGAAACTGAACAGTGTTATGCTCTTTTAAGTTATTCTTGGTATACCTTGGTATAACTTGTAGTTGTAATCTTATAATTATTTTAATGGATGTCAGATGTAAACTTAATTTACTCTGACCTATGAGCCCACTACTGATGATTTTGCCCAATATCTAGCTCTTTTGAGATTTCCATCTCTCAACTAGCTAATAATCAAATTATGCTGTGTTCATGTGAAGAAATTATTTTCTGTTTCCTGCTGTAATGGCATGGGAAAATTGTAAATGAAATTTGAAAACCTACAGTGTTATTCAAGATCATTATAGTGGCCTGTAGGACTATACCTGCACTGAATATAATATTACACATCCTAAGTTCCCTTCTTTCAAGTACTTTTCCAAAAGAAGAAATGGTTTGGCAGGCATTAAAACCAAATTATTCTCAGCTTCCTGGTACGGGAGAAGAGTTGGGCGAAAATGTCATGTGTAGCTACTTGGAACTAGGAGGTCTAAATCTGATTGTTCTGGAGTATTTAAAAGCGTAGAAAATGTCTCTGAAAGTGCTGGAAACTCCCAGATTGAATTGCAGTCAGAGAATGAAAATTTTCTAGACTTGTGCAGGTATCTCATCACACATCTGCATACAGAACAGACTAGTCCTCTTCAGTCACTTTTAGTCTTCATTTTTCATCGACCAAGATTCACTGCATGGCTGTTCCCCTATGTAACAGCAATAAAGATATTTGCAGATCTGTTCCTTGCCTGGATCACAGCTGGACTTAGCCTGGAGATAAATGTCCAGTTTCCTGGACTGTTGTGCATCTGCTTGGGTTTCCCTTTCCTAGGCTAAGGAAACTTTTCTACTCAGCCTAGAGCTGTCTAGTCAATACAAGAATCCGGCTTCCTTGCACCTAAGTCCCATGCTGGTAGCTAGAGTTAGGAGATTGGAATCTTAGCCAGTTCCCTCAGCCCTGCAGATAGTCCTGGGAAACCATGGCTCTGCTTCCCACCTCTCTTTCAGCAGCCTTTCTAAGCCAGCCTTCTTTTCCCAGTGATCTCCAAAGTAAGCAGTGCACTGTGATGTGGAGATCTTTCTGTAGGATTGGTTTATTTTCCGTAAATAACATCTCCTGTGAGATAGAATCGCATCTGATAAATGAACTGTCTTGGATGGTATTTTCAGGGTCATCCACAAATGACAGAAATCTCTCCTCTGTAGTGATCAGAGGGCTGGAGCACCTGCCCTAGGAGGAACGGCTGCAAGAGCTGGGCCTCTTCAGCCTGGGGAAGCGAAGACTGAGGGGGGATCTTATAGATGTGTACAAGTACCTGAAGGGAGGGTGTCAAGGGGACGGGGACAAACTCTTTTCAGTTGCCCCATGTGACAGGACTAGAGGCGACGGGCAGAAACTGAACCTCAGGAAGTTCTGCCTGACCGTGAGGGGGAATTTCTTCCCTGTGAGAGTGACGGAGCACTGGCACAGGTTGCCCAGAGAGCTTGTGGAGTCTCCTCTGGAGATCTTAAAGGCCTGCCTGGATGCAACCCTGTCTAACATGCTCTGGGTGACCCTGCTTGAGCAGGGAGATTGGACTAGATGATCTCCATAGGTCCCTTCCAACCTTACTGATTCTATGATTCTATGAAGGAAGAAAGGAAGTGGTGGGAGAACAAGTGTATGTTGTTCCCATAATACAAGACTTCCAAATTATTTTTGCTTTGGTATCACTATCCCTGGTAAGCCAGCTACCTCAGCAGTTCCCCTTCCTGCAGGTCAAAGAAGCACAGCTGTTGATAGATGCTCAGTTTTTGAGGCATCATTTGCGGTCTCTTTTCATCAGCAGCAGTATACAAGTTTCCAGCCTTGGAGAAGCTCTAGATTGAGTGTCCCTAGAGTATGTCTTGAGACGTCTACATGGCGTCTAGTGGTCTTTCTGTGTCTGCAGAAACAAGATCCTCTGACAAAGCCAGTTGTTGTATTATATTACTAAACTGGGTTCAGGTAATTTACCTTGTCCCTTGGAATCATGTACGTTGTACAAAGGGCAAAGATACTATGCTGCCACTTTGAATTTTGCTTACAGTGGTACAGAAGAAGGTACTGAAGGATACTGGAGATTTCATCCTCTCATCCCCGTGTAATTACTGAGGCAGGGAAGACTGCAGAGTCATGAGCTGTTGACAGACATAGTTTTGTGCCCATCCCCTTCAAATTACTCCCAACATAATCATCTGCTGCTTTCCCAACAATATCAGTTGACCTCATGCAACTGAGAGAGCCCCTACATTATTTAAGGTTTTAAATTACAGTGATAAAACTTCTGGTTCACGGAGCATGATCACCACTAGCTCTCAAGGGCAATGAGCCTCAGCTCAGTGGACTGATCTGTGGCATCAGCAGCCACTGTCTCTGTCCCAGCTGTATCCCCAAAGGCTGCTGGTGGCACCACTGTGAATAAATCTGAAGTAATGCAATGTCTTCTGCTCTTCTGAGCTGGAGTTGAGAATGTAAAACTATAGTCAAGCTGAAGTCACTTTTTTACTCTTTCCCTATATGTGATGACATGAACTTCATGACCAATGAAAAATTCACACACTTTCAGTACTCAAAAGTTTGCTCTGTTTACCTCATATTTCACCTCAGTCTGAATCTGATTTATCCTATGAATTCTGCTAGCCTGTCCAACTTGGCAAAGGGATGCATCATCCTTCCTTGTCCCAGGCTTTGATTATGTTCCACCTGAGGAACATTTTATCTCCAGAGGCTGAATAGGCACTAACTTGAGAGTATGAGAAAAGTTTTCTTGAGGAAAATTAAAATTTTCCTACAAGTGATACTGTTTGCAAATAGAGATAAATAGAAAGGAGTGTCAATACCTTCGTTCCACACATGTAGTCCAATAAATTCTCTAGGCAAAGATCATCCCTAATATTGCAATAGTAATTGTGTCAGCAGCCCAAAGTGCAGCAAAGCAGTCTGTTAGCAAACTGACAGTTGGAATCAGAAATTTTTATGCGTGTCTTCCCTGAACTGTTCCCTTTTCTGGTAATTTCATCCCTTTAAGTGCCATAGATTATTTATCTCCCATTTATTTCTGCATTTCTGTCTCATATTTAGAAAGGTATCATAATATCTCTGTTTTTCTAATCCCTAGGTCATCCAGGGCATCACCTTTCAGTATTTAGGATATTCTTTATAACTATTGTTGCATTCTATGCTTTAGTCTGTTTCTGTGTTTTATCAGTGCCTTTTCAGAGTTGGAAGACCAAAATTTATCTTGCTCATCCAATGGTACTTTCTTTAGATCATGTAAATAGGAATTAAGACTTTTCTGATCTTAAATGTTTCTGCAGTATTTGCATGGCACTAACAGATGCTTATTCATTACCTGCATGCCTTCCTATAGGAATCAGTTAAATGTGATTTCCTCACTCCTTAGGTTCTTACATAGAACAAGGAGCATTTCACAAACACACAAACAAGTGTGCTTGCCTTACTTATGTGCTAGCCTTTGTTTATCTCATTTGTAAGACCTTCATCACTGCAGTTACATGACACCACTAATGGAAGAACAATGATATTCTCCAAAGTAAAGAAGAAGATAATTAATATTCTATCAGACTAATTGAAAAGTTAATTGCTACAAGCTGTCATAGAAATCCTTTTCCTTTGAAGTAAGTAACAGTGAAATTTAAATAGACAAGAAAGCTTCGGTTGCAGAAGGGCTGACAGAATAGGAATGGAAGGATTCTGTAACAAACATTAAAGATAGCACATGTGGACCATCAAAAATATCTTCTGAGAAATTGCATACCGTAACATCTTTGGGGCTTCCATTTGCCATAGCTGCTTCATTATCTGATTTGCTCAGCTGACATCTGGATCAAAACTGCTCTCCTAATGGAATTTAGTTAACTAATGGAAAGCTGTATAGAAAAGAGAATTCAGAGCCCCATGACACAGTAAACACAAGAAAGAAATTAAGTCTTCTCAGATGCATATCAGATGAAAGATTATTGAGAACAACGGACAAAGAATATTAGATACCAGCATCTGAACTGTGTGTGTTGAATGAATGCTGAAGTAATGGATAGAAGTCTGAAGTCCTTTATATGGGCAGTGTTTGAGTAGATGGCTATGAGCTATTTTTTGGTCTGCACAGCCTCTATCAGCGGCAGGCACATGATACTGCATTTTCTAGAGAATCCCACAGGGCAGACACAAAGAGCAAAAGATACACTGTGCAGTCCTGGGAAGGTAGACATCAGTAATTTCTGTTTAACCTAATTTATAAACTTCTGATTCAGGGAGAATATGGAGAAGGTGATCTTTAAATTAACGTGAGACTGAATTTGTACTGCAAGATCATTCCAACTCAAAGTGTTGAGTGGCAGCAAAAAGGATCAGAGTCAAAGATGGGAAGAGGGAAAAGTGCCAGGTGGGTCAATGACAGCTTCAGTGAAATACAGGCTCTAAATTCACCAGAGTTTTGGTGATTTTTCCCTGCAGCTATTACTGTCTTCTGTTTATGTCAATATAGCATTGCCTACAAAAGTTTAGCATGTGAAATACTGGGCCAGGGACAAAAAGACTGAGGACAGCTAGCTTCAGCACCCCTTTCTTGGGTTTTAGAAGCCCTGAGAGGGGAATTCTTTGCTCAGGAAGAGTATGGGTAGTTGGTAGGACTGCCCTGCAGAAGCTAACCAACAAAGTGGATCTCACCACATCACCAAGAGAATGAATGAGTGGAAAAAAAATCAGGTTAGCCAGCATATTTAACATGTAGTCTTTTTACTCCCCTTCTCAGTCTTAGGGCAAGTTACTCTAACGTCTTGTTTAGAAAGAGTTACTATGGTCTGCTTAGTCACAAGGGAGACTGCATACATAATATCAGGCAATCTGGATGCAGAAATCTTTTCAGGCCTTATTCATCTTTATGAATTTTTCCAAATTCACAGAACAACAGAGAAGACCCTTCTTTCCCTGTTGTGAGAAGGAACCTTTTTCCCTTGTATTTCTCACACAGTTATCAAACAACAACAAAATATTTGAACTGCATTTTATTCCTCAGTCAGCTTCTTAATCACAGAAGAACACATGTAAAAGCTATACCATTCCACTCTTCTGGAACCTTTATTGCTATATGATATTTGTTACAACAGTGGAGTAGATACCAGAACTCCTAAGGGAATTTTGCACAGTGGAACTGTGCCAGAAAATGTAAATACCAAGCAGTAAGCCATAATATGGTTGACAGTTGCTTGGACATGGAAGGCGCCTTAGCCAAATTCTTTCCTCTCGCAATGAGTCACGTTTAAGCAGAAGAACCTGCTGCTTGTTCTGGGAGTTGGCCAGGTGACAACGATCCTTGTGCAAATAAAATTCATGTCTTGATTGTCAAATGTAACACTGTTGGCAAAAGGAGTTAAACAGCTCAGCTTTTTGCAGATTGTATTTAATGATCAATTTGCTATGCAGATTAAGTGAGATGGTGGAAGGAATGGATCCTGTCAGCTTCCACTGATGTTGATTTCGTCTGGCCTTTCTAGAAGCTTTAAGAAGAGCTAAGAAATACTGCAGAGATGCACAGAGATGACCTCCAACATTTGTGGAGCAGCCATTAAATATACTAAAGTGTGACTCTTGCTGCTAGAATGGGACAGTCACAACAAAAGATTATAGATGTAGGCCCTTACAATCCATAGGAAAAAAACTTGGAAGTTTAAACCCTTGTGCTTGGTTAGGACAACTTTTATGACAACTCCCAGGGTATAGCAGTTATACCCGAGGGAACTGATAGATAAGGTGATAATTACTGGAAGTGAAAGAACCCTGTAGTTATTTCCCGCCTTCAATACTAACATTTTCTCTCCAAGATCTCCCAGGATCACAGGATTAACAAAGTACAGTGAACATTTCTGGAATGGCTGTATTATACCTGTGCCAAAGCCATGTGGGTATTTGTGAATTTCACATAGCCATCCAAACTGAACCTAACACAGTGGGGCATCATATTGTACAGAGAGCAGTTTTGTTTGCTTGAATTGTACTCATGCTAGGCACTGATTTGCTTTTTTCTGTTTAATAGTTATCCCAACTCTATAAATCTCACAGAAGAAAAACTGCAATTCATGGATCCCATAGTTATAGTTTTCAACCCTTGTTGGTACCTCCGGTACAGAGCAAAAGCTCTACCCCAGCCTGTGTAAATCTCTCAAATCTTAGTGATTTTTCTGTGATGATAGCAACTGTACTCAATAACTTGGCTGTCACATTTACATATACCACCTCTATACTCCACATACGTGTAGTTTATGGCAGATTTTACTATGAAGTTCCAAATGTTGATCTCAACATAAAATTTCAATTCTGTATGGGAAATGTAGGTCACTCCAACAAGCAGGAAGTAGACAGGAGGTGGTATAGGAGGGTGGGTTAGTGATCTTTCAACATCTTTGAAGATTTCATTAATGTACTGCATGTGGTTCCCTCTCCTGCACTCCATTTTTCTTCCAAGCAAACAAATAAAATGAGAAGAGGAATATTAATGACTACTTGATGTGTTTCCCTGACTCCATAGGTTGCTACTCAGGAATTATCATCAGCTCTTAAGTCTGTGATAAAGACCAGGTTAAGAGGAGGATAAAAATGCTTTATAATATTCAGATGCAGCATAACTTCACCTCACAAGAGTTTCAGTTTAGTCCAGTAGTTAGATAATTGCTAAACTGAAACAGCTGGCTTCTATCTCTTTCATATTGTATTAACTGCTGTGATTTTGGACATTTTTATAATCTCCATAGAAACACAGGTTCAATACCTCTGTCTGTTGGCCTCAACCACATTCAAAGGCAACACACGCCACATCTAATTACAGGAGCAGTGAAAGGTATGTGCTTTATCTAGTTTATAATTGCCACATACAAGTTCTATGGAACACTCCCCTGTCCTGGAGTTAGGAGAGAAAGAGAACAGGAATCTCCAATCTTCGCATAGAAAGAATCTGAATAAAAGAATCATAGAATCATAGAATGGTAAGATTGGAAGGGACCTCTGGAGATCAAGACATCATTAAGGTGATCGATTTCAGTTATTTTCCTCTCAGATCATGTGAGAGGTTCACCATGTCTCACCTCATCTTGGCCAACCTGCCCCAGGGTCTCTTAATTCTGAAATACTTTCCTGGAGGTGTTTTATCTAGGCTTCTTTACCTATTTAAACAAACAAAACAAAAGTTAATGTGATTTTAAGAAGTCTAGGAACACAGATACTTAGTCTCTGGGTTTGTCAAATTTCAGGGAGCATCTGGGAGTGACAGATAAGACTGCTCTGTCTTTCAACCATATGAATTTATCTCAATAATATACCCGTTTCTGATACCTGCAGAATTTTTGGTTGGTTGGTTTCCTTTACGTGAAACATTAAGCTTCATTTTTAAAACATTAAGCTTAATTTTTAAAAGCTTTATGTAAAGCTGAGTAATTTTTTTGAAAGGGAAGTATATAAATCATTGAGAATCTTGTTATATTTAATAGAATTTTAGCCTTTGTTATAACCTTCCCAGCAGCCTCTGGACTTTAGCTTCATTTATGAACATTGTATTCCTCTATGATATCAAAAATAATAAAAACAAACAACTGAGATTTTGTCAGAGAGAAAATAGTCATGTAAATACTTGCACTCCAAGAAATAGCGATCTTTTGTTATACTAGTATGTCACTTTCCCTAAGTCTCTTAGGAACTGAAAGAATGATTCGTATGTCAGTCGGTATCTACTAATGAAAATTTCAGAAGTGCTTGTTTCATATTGCTGAATTTTGTTTAAATCAGAATATTCCTTTGCATAAAGGAGCCTTATACAATAATCTGTAGTAAAGCAGCTCTAAATATATGCAACAAAACAAGATTGTGAAGGAAATTTAAGAGAAACTTAAAAGATTGGAGATGACTCAGACTGTTATCATCCAGTCTTATTAGGACTCTTCCTCTGAGGCTTTTAACCAAGGAAACAGTTTCTAAAGTGAGAATCAGGGGAGCTATGTATCTTTTCTCTCACTTTAGCAACACATGTTCCAAAGGTAAAAAGCAGTAGTTGAATGCGACACAGGAAGAAAATAAATCATTTATAATCTTGTGTAATAATTCAGTTTTCCACTCTTGTTCTTTTGAGTGTTTTGTAGTATTCTGGTCTTTTCTGTTTGTTTTTAAAGAAGGTGGTCCTGGGAATCCTTTAGTAATAATGTAAAAGTGTCAACTATAAAAATTGAAGAAAACAAAATGGGCAGCAACATTTAAAAGGTTCAAAAAAACAAAAAAAAAAAAAAAACAAACAAACAAACAAAAAAAAAAGACCAGATACATGCAAAAAAAAAGAAGTTCTTGTAATGGCTAACTTTTTGTTTTCTTCCTAACATTTAAAATGGGAGCTCCACATCTTTTATTCAAATGTACATGTCTCTTACGTTTTGTTGAGGTTCCTGTACCTTTCTCTTCCCTGTTGTGTTTTGGTATCTTCTGATACTCATGAATAACATAAGATATATATTGCTTATTCTCCCATTCTTTCCTTAAGAAGAGGGGCATATGCAGTGCACCATTTCATGTTAGTCAGGCTTTGAGGTCATGAAACAAGAAAGAGAAGATGTGAGAGATTTCATTTCACTGTTTGTTTCCTTCTTTTACTCTTTTACAAACACATACGTTGCAAAGTAGAGAGAACAGGACAAAAAGATAACGTGTAAAGAATTTTGAGTTTGAGACTAACAAAAAAACCATGGAAATTCGTAGAATCATAGAATCAGTAAGGTTGGAAGGGACCTATGGAGATCATCTAGTCCAACCCCCCTGCTCAGCAGGGTCACCCAGAGCATGGTAGACAGGGTTGCATCCAGGCAGGCCTTTAAGATCTCCACAGAAGGAGACTCCACAAGCTCTCTGGGCAACCTGTGCCAGTGCTCCGTCACTCTCACAGGGAAGAAATTCCCCCCCCACGTTCAGGCAGAACTTCCTGAGGTTCAGTTTCTGCCCATTGCCTCTTGTCCTGTCACATGGGGCAACTGAAAAGAGTTTGTCCCCGTCCCCTTGACACCCTCTCATCAGGTACTTGTACACATTGACAAGATCCCCCCTCAGTCTTCTCTTCCCCGGGCTGAAGAGGCCCAGCTCTTGCAGCCGTTCCTCCTAGGGCAGGTGCTCAAGCCCTCTGATTGTCTTCATAGCCCTACGCTGGGCTCTCTCCAGTAGGAGCCCACAACTTGACACAGTACTTGAGATGAGGCCTCCCCAGCGCTGAGGAGAGGGGCAGGATCACCTCCCTCGACCTACTGGCAACACTCTTACCAATGCACCCCAGGATACCATTGGCTTTCTTGGCCACAGGGGCACATTGCTGGCTCATCGTCAACTTGTCGTCCACCAGCACTCCCAGGTCCTTCTCTGCAGAGCTGCTCTCCAGCAGGTCAGTCCCCAGCTTGTACTGGTGCCTAGGGTTATTCTTCCCTAGGTGCAGGACTCTGCACTTGCCCTTGTTGAACCTCATATGGTTCCTCTCTGCCCAGCTCTCCAACCTGTCCAGGTCTCTCTGAATGGCAGCACAGCCCTCAGGTGTGTCAGCCACTCCTCCCAGCCTGGGATCATCAGCAAACTTGCTGAGGAGGCACTCTGTCCCCTCATCCAGGTCATTGATGGAGTTGATGGGACCCAATACTGAGCCTTGGGGGAGGCCACTAGCCACAGGCCTCCAACTAGACTCCACAGCACTGATGACAACCCTCTGAGCTCTGCCTCTCAGCCAGTTCTCAATCCACCTCACTGTCCACTTGTCTAACCCACACTTGCTGAGCTTGTCTAGGAGGATGTTATGGGAGACAGTGTCAAAAGCATTCCTGAAGTCAAGGTACGCAACATCCACTGCTGTCCCCTCTTCTACCCAGCCAATCATTCCATCCGAGAAGGCTATCAGATTGGTTAAGCAGGATCTCCCCTTGGTGAATCCACGCTGGCTACTCCTGATCACCTTCTTTCCCTCCATATGTCTAGAGATGACATCTAGAATGAGCTGTTCCATCACCTTCGGAGGGACAGAGGTGAGGCTGACCAGCCTACAGTTGCCTGGGTCCTGCTTCTTGCCCTTCTTGAAGACTGGAGTGACACTGGCTTTCTTCCAGTCCTCAGGCACCTCTCCAGTTCTCCAGGACCTTTCAAAGATGATGGAGAGCAACCTGGCAACAACATCCACCAGCTCCCTCGGTACCCGTGGGTGCATCCCATCTGGGCCCATGGATTTGTGGATGTCTAGCCTGCCCAAAAGGTCTCTTATCCTTTCCTCCTCAACCAAAGGAAAGTCTTCCCTTCTGCAGACTTTCTCCCTCACGTCCAGGCTCTGGGATTCATGAGGGCTGCCCGTAGCAGGGAAGACTGAAGCAAAGAAGGCATTCAGTAATTCTGCCTTCTCTGTATCCCTTGTCACCAGGGCCCCTGCCCCATTCAGTAGCGGGCCCATATTTTCCCGTCTTCCTCTTGCTGCTGATGTATGTGAAGAAGCCCTTCCTGTTATCCTTGACATCCCTTGCAGGACTCAATTCCAGCTGGGCCTTAGCCTTCCTCACAGCATCTCTACCTACTCTGACTGCATTCCTGTAATTCTCCCAAGTAGCCTGTCCCCTCTTCCACATTCTGTGTATTTTCTTCTTCTGTCTGAATTTGGCCAGGCGCTCCTTGCTCACCCATGCAGGTCTGCTGCCCATTTTGCTGTACTTCTTACTCATAGGGATGCACCGCTCTAGAGCTTGGAGGAAGTGATGTTTGAATACTAGCCAAATTAAATTGCAGAAGACTGGTTATTGATTCACAAATTTGGCTCCAGATATTGAAGCCTTGACTCTGTTCTGAGTCATACCTATTTAATTCTCTATAGTACAGTACATTTACACTCTATCTGCTCATATTTTAGAAGTGTTGTTAAAAATTCATACATTAAAAAGTGAGGGAAAGACCAAATGAAATAAACACAAAAGTTTAGTAGTAGTTAAGAGTAGATGCATGAGTTTTGTTATACTGTTTTTGTGATCTTACCTTTTATTTAAAACACTACACACTTCAATTTTCGAGCAGCTTGTGTGCCATCTTAGTTTGAGAAATATTTTTGCTAATGAACTGATACCATTCAGTGTTAATTTTATGTTTTGTTTCATAAAGCTTCAATGAACTCTTTTCATTATTCCCACAGGAACTTTAATACTGTGATGTTATTTCAAAGGAAATTGTATTTCTAGTTGATTTGAGGAAGAAGTAGAATAGAATAGAATAGAATAGAATAGAAGTAGAATAGAATAGAAGTAGAAGTAGAAGCAGCTGTCAGAATAACCTATTATCAGGTGCTCACTAATGATAGTTGCTATATCTGACAGGAAATCTATTTTTATACGTTGTTTTCCTATGAGTAAGAAGTTAATATTAAGAAAAAGCAACTCAGCAGAATAAAGGACTTTATTGTCACAGGAATTTGATAACATACTGATAATAAAGTCTTTATAACTGACTACTCTAGGGAAATAACCTTGCATAATTATTGGGCTAGATTGAGTCAGCAAGATTGTCAAGCAAAAAAAAAAAAGTTAAAATGAGTTTTGTGAAAAGCTCCATCCCATGATAAGATTATTCTTACCTCTGCTGACTACCTAACTGCTATTGACAGCCTATATAACAAGTTTCAGTATAAAATTTAGAGATTTCTTATCTTTGTGGGCTTTTCCTGTAAAAACATGGAACTGGAAGTGGTTTGTAGGCGCAAAAGTTGACATTGCCTTCATCACAACATTGACAGCCTTAGAAAGCAGCTCTTCTGTTAACCACAGAACAAACATAAAGCACATTATTGGTTATTAGTTATTCTCAAGAGTTATTACTGCCATAAATGCCACAGCTTAGCCTGCAGAAATGTGAGTGTCTTCCTTCCATCCCTTTTTACCCAGGTAAGAAATGAATATGATAGCCCAGCCTCTGTGACCATTCTGTTTTTTCTCCTCAGAGCAGACTGACAGTGCTGACAGCCCCCTGTGATAGCTGTGGCACTGGTCTTTTTTCTGTGCACTAGTCTGTACTCCATTGCTATATAAATAGATTTGCTATTATTATTTGTTTTGCAGGTGGGATGGTCTTTTGCATTATGGTTTCTCCACATATGTGTAGTTCTTCCATATTCACCCTGATGATAGGCTATGCTGTGGAAGACCCCAAAGTAACCAGATAGATGATGAAAGAAAATAACTTTTGTTCTCCCCTCGCACTGCTGTTTGCATTTTAAATAACAATTAACAGAATAAGTAAGGCATTATATGAATGCTCTAAGCACACATTATTGCTGTTAATATACTTTCTGGAAAAGATATCAACACATGGTTAAAGTATAGTTGCTAAGATTCCTTCTGAGCTCAAAGATCAGTAAGCTACGTTTGTGTCAGAAGGCTCTCTGATTTGTCTTAGTTTGTGAAACATCACTGTCCTTCAAGTCATGAGGGTAAATATCTTTCTGGCATTTTTGCGGTCCTATGCAAGGAAATGTGGCCAGCCTTTGAGAACAGGACTCAAAAAACCAGATCACAAATGTATAATAAATAGGTATCTGTGAATAATTAACTAGTGTAGTTATAGACTGTCAAGCCTTACAGTCGCAATTGTCATTTTACCCTGATTACTGAATTTTAAGTGTGGAGATAGATCTCTAACTCTTTCAAACAATTAAAAAATACTCAAAATACTTCAAAAATATACCAAACTGAGCAGTTTGTTCAGTGCAATCCCTGCATCAGCACTCCTCCACCTCCAGTAACAAAAGCTGCCCTCAGGTGCTGGCTATGACAGATTCAGACAGCGAAGAGCCCAGACTTGACAAAAGGTAAAACTTCAGTCAAAAAAAGAAAAAAATAGAAATATATTAACACAAGCAAGCCTGCTGTGGATGAACCAGTTCCTTACCTATCTTGTTTGTGCCTACAAGAAGCCTAGGATAACAACCATTAAATGAGTATGGTTATAGACGGGAACATATTTTCATTAGTCCTAGGAAATCAAATTCATGATCAACCTCAGGGTGTCAGAAATGCTTAATTAGCTTTTTCCTAGTTAAAATCCAGGGAAACCAGTGCAAACAAGTGTCAGCAAATATATTGGTCTGCTACAGAACTTTTCCAAAGGTGCAATGGGCAGTTAGGTATTCAGAAATATCTCAAATAAGGAAATACTTCCTGTATAGATATAAGCTGCTCTACAAAAACAACAAGTTTCTTCTCTAAGACTATTTGCTAGTGTTTTGTTTGTGGTTCTTTTTGCAGGTGTTGCTGCTTTGGATTCCAGCATTTCTGGGAAGATTGGTTTGCGGGCAATTATATATTATTTCTGCACTACTGTCATTGCTGTAATTCTAGGTACTCTCAGATACTGGTATTGTGCTACTGTAACTGTTAACCTCCTCAGCACTGCTTAATTACAAGTGTACAGCATTGTGACAATACTAATTTCTAAAAACAGCATGGGAAAGGGGGGCAAGGCAAGAATCATGTGAAACATCATGACATGCTTGTAGCATAGATAAGGTGGTCCTGCTATTCACAGTTGAGCTGTGTTCATTTCCACTATATAGCCGCAGGAACTGTGGCATAAATTTCAGCTCAAGCAAGATTAAGAGATTTCTGCTTAGGTAAACAGTGACCCTTTTTAAAGGCCAGCTTTTACTACAAAGTGAATTTCTTCAATAGCAAAATGACAGATTGTGGCTGGCTGTCAGACACAAGAATGTATAATCTGTCTCACCTGAAAAAGTGAAAGAAAATGTTGCTTTCCTTCTCAGATTATTCCCTTTCTAAAAGGTTTTTATCCCCTCTGTCACTGCCAGGCTCCACTCCCATCTTTCTGAAGCCCATACCCTCCTTATGCAGGAAGTTCATTCCGTGCAACCAGTCTTGAATTCTTCCATGTTTGCTTGAGCAGATGTCTTCAGGCCACTTTCCTAAATAGGAAAGAAAACTAACCCCTCCTCTGTCAATTCTTTTGTAGTTATGAAGCCTGTCTTTGCATTTTGTTTTCTGAATGAATACTGTTCCCAGATATCACCCACTAAAAAGAAACTGTTGTGTATTTATTTGAAGGACAAAATGTGCTCCGTGTATGGCCTACTTGTAAAGCAAAGCACTATTTAACAGAAGAAAAAAGATCAGATACAGACCTACATGGTCAGTTTCATTGCCAGAGGATTGCATCATTTAGAATAACACCTCATCTGTCTGAGAATTTTCTGTGGATGCATAGTGAGGCAGACTTGGTAAAAGTAACATACTGTATATAGACCTAACTTTGAAATTGGCCCTGCCCTGAGTGATGAGCTGAACCATTAACCTCCAAAGGACCCTACCATCTTAGGTTATTCTGTGATACTATGAGACTAGTTTCCTTATGAAAAGTTACATGAATTCAGTTTTGCTGTTATTTGCAGTTGTCATAAAAAAGCACTCTTCTTGGGGGACTGAAGCATGTGCCCCTTTCTCTCAATAGTGAGATTCAGTAGTCTGATATGTTTTAGGTTAGTCTTGGTTTTAGAAAAAATGCATGCACTTGGAAGTGCTTAGTTTTTCAAATAGTAGAAAGAATGTATAAAATGAAGCCCACTGAAATCAATAGAATATTTTTCACTGATTCAGCATTCACAAGGTAGTATTTAGTAAAAAAATTATTCTGTTTCTGAAGCTCTTCTCTTACACAACTTTATTGATTAGACTAACTTTAACAAAACATACTTTTATATAATGGGGTCACAGGGCAATACGATTTTATTCAGACCTGAAAATGAGTAATGAGAAAGATTGTATGAAGGAAAAGGTAAATAGCAATTCAAAATATCACTGTGCAAAATTTGCAGAATGCTTCAGCTGAAACAGCTGATGTAATTTACCCTTAGTGAGCAGTAGTGATTTAGCAGCATAGAAGGAAAAATAAAGCTAGAATGCCAAAGTCCAGTGGCAATGCTGCAAGTTGCTGCTGTTTTAGAAGAAGTCACTCATTTAAAGATGCTAGCTGTGGGCTTCTCTTTCTGAACAACCCTGTGGGTGCACCTGGGAACAGCATTTGGTAATAGGAGTTTAATCACAGAAGATACACTAAGGCTTGCCTTAGTCCGCACTGCACATTTTTCTCCTGCTTCTCCTTCTACAGGGATTGTGTTAGTTGTGATCTTTAAACCTGGAGCATCTCAAAGAGCAGAAGAGATAGAGAGAGTGGGCAGTACCCCTGAAGTCACTACTGTTGATACCTTGCTGGATCTGATCAGGTGAGAGGTATCATTTCCATACCCATGTAGCAGAGGCCCAAATAATAAATGCATATAAAGTTGTAATGTGTAATACGATATAAATGCTCTCCAGTGTTGCTTGGAGGATTAAAGGCAGAGCATACTTGTATTCTAGCAGATTAGATGAAAGAATGCTCATTTTAGAATGGATTCAAAGGAGTCTATTTTTTTAAAAAAAAAGCACTGTCCTCACACTATAGTTTTTGGTTAATAAGCCGGTCACCACAAAAATTCCCTCCCCCACAGAAATTGACAATTTGTGCTTTACCTAGTATGAAGAAAAAATCCAGAAAAGATTCAGTGGTGGGCTGGTTACTACCTCGCAGCTTTTATGTCATCCAGCATAGAAGACCACCTAGAATTGCCATGTTGTGTGTCCCCTCCTCCAGGAAGAATGCAGAGTAACAGATGCAATGTGTGGACGTTTCTTACGGTTTCACAGTCAACAAGTTTGCTGCATTACCAGTTTTGAAGGCAGCATTATTGTGAGTCTTTTTCCTTAGAAATTTCCCGGAAAAAAAAGATAGATAATTTAAGTTGTTAGAAAATCCCTAGTTCCTAGAAATGTTTGCAAAAGATTTGAGCACTGTGCCTCTATCAGCACCGGTAGGAACTGAATAAATTGTAGTGTGTTTAAGAAATTTTGCAAAACTGACTAAAAAAGAGCTGCATTTCCAGCAATGTCTAATAGATACCAAAAAATGTTTCTGTGGATTTTTTTCCTGCAGCCACAATTAGTGCCTGATCTGTATTGCTCTTGCCGTTTTTTTGTTTTTTGGGTTTTTTTTTTTATGATTTCTACTTAATTGGTTCTCTAAAAATCAGCTGCCAAATATCTAAAATCAACTTTCTCAGCATTTTTCCTTTCAGAAGCTCTGAAATGGCACTGACATTTGCAGATGCAGTCTCAACCTACAATTCTTCGACATTTGTAAAAAATACACACACACACACACACACACACACACACATGCACACACATATATATCCCTTGAAAGAGTTACTCATCATACTTAACAGCAAATGCCAATTGTCATCTGGGGCATCTCTGCCGCAGATCAAGGTAGACCTCTTTGGCATCTCCAAGCCTCAGCCTCACAGCCCCATGTTTGACATACCAATGCTATTCCCAACATCTGTCCCCTCATGCCTGTGCAGGACCAGAGTGGCAGCTCCTTAGAGAGCTCCTCTTCACAGTCACTTGCCCCAGGATTCAGCACATGAATCCACACATGTTCATAGAGCTGATGGTACAACTCCAAGCATGAAGAAGCCTGTGCAGAATAAAAAGCAATGGATGAACTATAATTTAGAATATTTGGTGGTTTTGGTTATAATTAATGGTTCCACTTACAGCAGAGATCTGAAATTCTATTGTAAAGAAATTATATTTAGTTTTCTACATATTTATATTCATCAGATTTAAGAGCCAAATCCAGATGATCTAGTAAAGATTAAGCTAAATCGCAAGTTTGTACAAACTATTCTTGCCTTCAAAGGAATTTAGCATAAAAGCTTGAAAAGTCAAGATTTTGTGAGAGATCTTTAGGGGAGATCCTAAGACTCCTGCTTCAGTATGTAAATTGTTATCTTCTGCACTGGACCAGGTATCTGCGTACTTCTACTTTCTGCAGTCTTCCTTTGCATCTTGAATTGCCCTTTGGAAAGTAGAAGGCAAGCAACTGGATTTCAGTGTTTCTCAGTAATTTCCTAACTTTTTAGTGCATGAAATGGTTCAATGCTGTGAATGGTTGACCCTGGAATAATACATGGGAATCTTCCATCTGCCAAGATTAATTTCTGAATTCAAAACTGCAGTATAGCTAACCAAAAATCTATTTTTTTAATCTAAGTCTATTTCAGCACAGTGTTAATAAGGACTATTCTTTTTCTTTCTACCTTATACATGGTAAATCCTATAAAAATGACTTTGGACTGTCTCTTGTATTCCGTGTGTACTTGATAGAGACGAAGATAGCAAGTTCAGGAGTTGGCCAAGGGAAATGTCAAATACTGAAAAATTAGCCTAAGAATTCCACAGCAGGAAAACAATCACCTTTTCATTGGAAGTCCTGAACCCTTGTCTCTGCTGTACTTCAGCTCTGACAGTGCTAAATACACTTCTTTCTGGTTAAGGCAACACACTCTAATCTGTCTTTCAACATCAGATTGTATCATTTTATTTAAATAAACAGCTTGTTCATAGTAAGCTATAATGTTGAAATGCCTCTGATTTCTCTGACAGGAATATGTTCCCTGAAAACCTTGTCCAGGCCTGTTTTCAACAGGTAAGATTGAACCTCCCAGTTTGTTACTGTAGTTTTCATTGCTAACTACAAATTCTTCTTAATTAATGTCTCCCAAAAAATATATCATATTTCCCATAGTAAAAGTCTGTAAGAGTTATTTATGAGATGTCCTGGAGGCTCTTGAGCTCCCATAGAAAGACTTTTCTTAGGAATTGTCTTTTTCTTTCTGTTTTAATTAATACTTTATTCTCAATTCATAAACCCTTGATCATCCTCTGCAAAAAGACACTGTTTAAAAGCTGGATGCAGAAACCTGGCAATGTATTAATACACAGGTTTTTCCCTTTAAGAGCAGGCAGAGCTATAAGAACCATGTCATGGGGATCTGTGGGCTGGTTCCTAAAAAACCTTAGTGTCTGATGAAATTTGTGTGACTCGGCACTCACCCTGATGTGTCTCACATCTCATGTCCATTGCTAGACCTACTGATTCATCTTGATGAAGAAGTAACCAGATGTTAGAATCTGTTTGAGACATCTCTTTTGAGAAAAAATTAGATTTGGAAGAGGAAAGAGGAAACGGCTGTCCATGTAGCAGTATTATTTCAGATTCAGTCACATTTATCCATAAATAAAACAATTTTTATGATGCACTCTGCTTCCCTTTTTCTCTTTTCCAGCAGCTGCCTACCAGTTATGCTGGTAGTTTGTATGGGAGATAGCTAACCTTACCCAGGACATAGTGTTAACTTTCTTCTGCATGCAGCGCTGAGGGTATTTTTTTTTACAGTTTACAAAACTTATTTATGCATTTTTTTTGCACATTAATTGCTTCAAGGCAAGTCTGCCTTGCTGAGGTACACAATCCTAACCTGAACTTCTCTAAAAGACTGAAGCTGGAAAAATCCCTCTTTTCAGATGCCAAATAATAACAATATTACTGTAATTATCTTTAAAGCAGGATGCTGCAGCATCTCCTGCAGGCAATGAGGCTGCTATAGCTTCTCTGCTAGTGCAGCAGGTATAAGCAGTCTGGCTGTATCAGATGTGCGTGCACTACAGACCTCTCCAAAAGCCGTTCCCTCCAACTGCTTGTTCCAGAAGAAAATGCCCTTGTCATTGTTGGGAGCTTCATCTCATCCCCCTGAGGACTGTGCCACATCTAAAGGGCACCCAAAAGCCTCAGGAGCACAATTTATTGTGTATTTTCTCTGTATCACTCGTTTCATCTAGTATCCTAAGTAGGAATCATGATCATTCACATTCAGTCCAGGTGGTTCATCTTTCCCTTATTTTTATTGGGCAACTCTGCCTTTGTCCACTCTTCAATTTCCTCATATTTCTAAATAACTCTTCTATTTTTTGAAAAACTATTTCAGTATAAAACCAAACGTGAAAAAGTGAATGTTACAAGTGGCACGGAAAAAAATAGCTCCACCTCTAGAGAAGAACTTGTGGCGATTGTCATGATGGCAGAGGTTTCAGAGGTGCGCCCTTTATTGTTTGTTGTATTCCTTTATAATATATAAAGGTAGAATTAGACTGAAATTTGATTTAGTTGATGTGTTAGTTAATGGTTCAGAAAAGAAAGGAAATGGCACATAGATAGATCTTATCAAGTGGATAAAACGTGCTAAGTAAATGCTGAAGGTGATTATGAGCATCTTCAGTTAGATTTTAAAAAATCAGAGGACTCCACTGTCAATTAAACAGTACAAAAATAATAGAAGATGTGGGAATATAATCCATTTATATACTCCATTGCAGGTATAAGCTGATGCACTGTGAAGTTACTGAGAAATTAAAGAAAACAGTTGTTGTGAGAAGCCTGAGTATATATTACCAGTTGCTTAAATCTAGGTTTATATTTTGAGGAGATGTTAAGTAGCAGTGAGGTAACCATGAGCATTGCAGAAAGAAGGGAACAGAAAGTCATACAAAAATATTTGAAATGGAAAGCAAAACAATGGAAAGCATGTTGTTAATTAGTAGTTTGATTGTTGCTCTGAAAAAAAAAAAAAACATAAAGAGACAAATAAAGAGGAGGTTTAACAGGCATATTTAGAGGCCTGGAAAGCTTACATGCATTGACTGCCTAGGATTACACTGGAGGAAAGAGTAAGAAGAAATTCAATAGCATTATGAACACAGAACTATGAACAATACAAATTTCATCTCATAATAATGAGAGCATGAGAATATAAGCTAAATGAAAGGGTATCAGTTAAATCCCAAAGCAGGATGCAGTAGAGAATCACACCCTAAATGAATAATTTTCCTTTATATATTCATACTACATGAATACAGAGAACTGTGCAAATGTTTAGTAGGATTTTTATGTGATACACTTCAGATTCTGCTGTTCATTATGCAATTTCACTGATTTCAGCTGAATGATAGATTTTTAACTGGGGGCAAAATTGGATATCACTGTCCTAATTCTCACACAGTGGACAATTTTTCTTAAGTCTGACCACAAACCTTCGTGCTGCACAGAAATGTCAGCTGAGTTTCATTCCCCATAGTAGGGAATAGTTCTTCTGTATATTGAAGGTATGACTGAGGATGCCTAGATCTGCCATTCTCTGTGTCAGAAGTCTTTTGAAATACAACATAAACTAAGTGTGCTGTATCCTGTGCTAGGATTTGGTCAGGTTCTTCCATAATTTAAAATACAGTGGTTGTAAAGGCAATTTAACTACCTTTATATGCCCACTCAGCATTGTCAGAATAAGAATAGACTGCCTAGGGAGAAGATCTTCATATATTTTCATAGAGAAATCTAAATGTTTTTTTATTTTATTTTAGGACTCTTTAAAGTAAATTCATTGTTTTCAGGTAGCAACTTTTTTTTTCTTTTCAATCCAATCTACAGAACAAAACCCAAGAATACAAAGTTGTGGGCATGTATTCCGATGGCATCAATGTGCTGGGCTTGATCATCTTTTGTCTTGTTTTTGGAGTTGTTATTGGGAAAATGGGAGAGAAAGGACAAGTGCTGGTGGATTTTTTCAATGCATTGAATGAAGCTACTATGAGAATAGTTCAGATAATCATGTGGTAAGTCCAAGGACATACTGGCATTTTGTAACACCTTTTTAAGTAGAATTTGTCATTGAAACTGTAGGACTGTAAACTCTAGGCTCCTTTACATTTTCTTTTGTATAGCGCTTTACAGCAAGCTACTTTGAAAGAAAAGGTGGTAAGCAGTTTCCTCTGTACAGAATTTGATCCTTTTGAGGAAACTGGAATAAGGTTCCAACTTATATTAAAGAAGCAGTCCCATTTGGACACAGGAAACTTAAGTTATTCAGACATTCTTATTAGGGATTTACATCAAACTGTTATATTTGTATGTGGTTTGAGGACTGTAGAAGCGTTACCACCAACATTTCCTTCTCAGTCTTGAACACAGTTCCATGAAATAACTTCTAACAAATAGCCATTAAATTCACACATTAGCTGTCCTTGGAGCTGAGTTGCTTTAGAAATATAAAAATATAAGCCACAGCACAGCCCAAAATCTAAAAGGGTATCCAAGATACAACTTAGTATTTATCTGTGCTAATATATTTTGTGAGATGGCTCTGCTTATTTCTGAGACAGAAAAAACAATTTAGGAACATAGAAATTCATCTGGCAGTGCTTGGCTGGACCTCACAACTATTCACAAAGCTTCTTTCTGTGTAGTAGAGGTTGTGCAGATCACGTTATAGGATGAGGTTTATAAACATAGCCAATCTTTTCCAGAGTTTGATCTGTCAAGTAGGGTGCATTGTTGCTTTGATAATCTACTCATATCCACATGCTTCACACTAGTAGTAACTTACTGTATTACTTTTGTGGATTTTCTCTCCATCCTGCCCTACCCAGAGGTCCTGTAAAGCAGTATACCTGTCTGGGGCTAGCTACAGGGTTTTCCTGCCTTTAGAGAGATTTAAAATAGTCTCTGCAACATGGCCTGTGACAACAGTCCTGTCCTCACCTGAGCTACAGGCCTGTGGAACAGGCTGCCTCACACTGCAGTAAATCACCAGTAATGGCACCGCAGCGTGGTCCCCTGCCACGAGTGCAGGATCCCCCTGCAAGCTGACTGTCCCTAGTCTTGCACCTGCGCAGAAAGCTGTGGCTCCCACCTCCCCTTGTGTTTCTCGTGAGGATGCCATGGGCAGTGCAGGGCCTTAGTTCAGCTTTCACCAAGTGCAGGGCTCAGCAGGAGTAGGGAGCCTTGCTATGCACGTCGGCAAAGTACTACTCATCGGCTGAGAACTGGTAGCTTGTCCTTGTGCCAGCCTGCCCCACAGTGCCAAAGGGAATGCAGCAGAGATGCTGCTAGTGTAAGTCACGATTTTTGCCTTGAAATTGTCTGCTCTAGGATGCAACAAATGCTATTCATTCCTGCTGGATATAGCCTTGTCTTATTTACTGTGTGTTTTTTTCCTCCATCAAGCAACAGTTAGTGTGCTATCCCAGGATATCAAAATTTCTTTTATCCTGTGCAGGTGATCTACCTATAGCTCCCAGTGCTGCAGGGCAGCTCCTGTAAGCACAGGAAACCTTTCTGCTCTGTTTGTGATTGCAGAGTGAAAAAATTTAGATCTCAGCCCCTACAAATAGTTCTACTTCTAAGTAAGGCTGTAGACATACATTTGCTGAATTGGGAAAAAGCATGTATGTGTTCTGCCAAATTCTCTGTGCTCTGTGAATCAAAGTCATGCAGTACTTGTAAAACTATGCACAAGGATAAATTTATTCTGATTTTCTAATCTCTTTTCATCACCCCTGTTGTAATCTTGCTGCAGGTAAGTAAATTCAGTTATGTAATAGAATATCAAACAAATTCTTCCACCTCTTTTAAAACTTTCACTCTGCAAGAAGTTATATATTGATGAGCATGTAACATTTCTGAGAATGCAAAACTAATTGTTTTAGTTTTGTTTTCCAGGTATATGCCAGTTGGTATCTTGTTCTTAATTGCTGGGAAGATAATAGAAGTTGACGACTGGGAGATCTTTCGTAAACTGGGTCTTTATATGGCTACAGTATTAAGTGGGTATGTCATTTCCTAAAGACAAAATTAAATATAAGTCATTTTTGGAGCTCAGTTATTTACAATTTAGTTATCCACAACAGCCAACCTCTTCCAATTCAGAGACTAGAACTGCTGTCAGTGAACATTATATGAATGCATTTTTTGTTTTAGAAAGTCAATGTTTTTTAAAAAGTCTGTTCTTGTACAGGTGGATCTCCAAAAGCAGAATTTTCTTTCTGCATAGCATAACCAAGCACCAAACCAGGTTTATATCCTGTCTCTAGGTCTGTGACAGTGTAGAACAGTCTGAAGAGGTGGGGAGGGTCCATACTATTACACCTGCAGAAACTCTTTCACAGATGTGGGCCTTATGGATAAGAAGGGGCAACTTAACTTCTCCGGGCAATATAGCTTGTAATACTAGATCGTTATATAGCTGTTGATAAGAATCCTATAAACAACCCTTTGGAAAGATATATAGATATTACAGTCCCAATAAGTTAAATGCATTTACATTTCTATTTCCAATTTAGTGAAGCATAGCTTCTAGGCTGTCCTGGTTCATTGCCTTAGCATCCACTCCTGTAATTCTTTCAGCATACTTAGGATTTATTCATGTTTTGCCTACAGGCTAAGTCCAAAGTTTTTCAAGAGCTTCTTCACTCACCACCAACACTTAATACATATGCATGCTATTTTTCAAAATTAATTCACAGGCTTTTTGATAATCAAGCAAAGAGAAGGAAACCACAGTGGTTTAAATGCAAACTTCCCTATAAATAGTTAAGAAGGATCTGGATTCTTTTCCTGAATCTTTGCTGTTTACTTTTTTGGTATCTATTTCAAAGTTGTTGCTTTGTTTTATGCCTAAGCCAATATGTTTGGAGTAGCTGTTCAAAAATCATTTGAGAAGTGATGAATTTCTAAGTAGAAGTTACAGCTTCAGAAATAGCCCTAAATCATGATTCTTTCAAAATACTGCAAGTAGAAGTTATGCTTGTCTAATATAGAGTGCTTTTTTGTGTAAGTTTCCATTTTAGTCTTGGAAAAGAAATCTAACTTTTAAAGGATGCAAAAATTGATGCTTAACAATAGTCAAAAGACTAAAACTTTACATATAAATTGTAAATGAGAATATCTATCTTATTTGTGGTCACATAACTTACAGAATGATATTATGTAACTTCTGCAGGTTTTGTATGTTACAACACCAAGAAGGAATACTTTAGATAGATTATTGTTGCATTTTGACTTCAGCTTTAGACTAGACAAGTTTTATGATAGTTTACCTAGTAATGGGTACTATTTGTCCTTTGATGGAAAATGTACACCCGGTCACTTCTCCAGAGTATTTACATTGCAAAGTGAAGTCCCACCACATATACTCTTCCATTTAGCTGGTAACCATGTGCTTGACAGGTACAATGATTTCTAAGTAGGTGCCACCATAAAATTAGTTACAAGAGTAGTAATTCGTTAAGAGTGCCCAGCTTTATATCCTGGGAGTGAGGCAGCCTGTTCAGCAAATCTTTATTACATATGCAACAGTTTTCCCTGAAGGCTGCTTAGGAAGAGGTCTGCAGCCTTTCCATCTCTTACAAGAGGGCCTACAGAGTACAACACTCGATGTACCGTGGAGAACACTTTTTCTACAAGGTTGCTGCACAGGGAAGACATACTGTACCCAGCTCACAGAAGTGAAGACAGCAATGCCTACACAAGACTGCAGAGGAAAGGTGCCTGTTCTTTATTCCCAGCTTGCAGGATGGCCTTTCTTCCACCGCTTGTTGTACAAGTGAAGACACTGCCTTTCTCTGTGTTGAGTTTCTGCACTCACCTGTTCCCACCACTTCTCTTGCTCTGCTTTATCGTTATTGCTTGACCACTTCTGCTGCGGTGTTTCTTTTTATTGGCATCTTCTGCCACTGTCTCTCTGTCTCCCACCTTTGAGCATGGTCTTGAGAAGTACAGGTTATCTTACACATTTTTCTGGTATTCTCTGTCAAAAAAGATATCTGAGAGCATAGGGGTTGGGGTGCCTCATCCTCCCTTTCATTTCTCTGCCTTCCCTCTCCAGCTCCTCTCCTATCTTACCTTCTTAACTTCATTATTCACAACCTTTTGCATCTGCAACCCATCCAGCTCTCACTCCAATGTCCATAAAATGTCTCAGCTCTTATGTCTCTTTAGATCACCAGGAGGAAACAGTTGTCCCCCCCACCATGCCTTTCCCCTACTTGGCCACTAAATATCTTAAGCCTCTTGTTTTCACTGATAACAAAGCTAGGACAGAGGCATGCTAGCAGTCAGAAAGGAGAGAAATCAAGTAGGAGACCTAGAACAAATGCCAGAGGAATCACAGCTTGAGAAAAAGGGAAGCTGCAGTAAGCGTTTGCTCTCTTATCTTCTCCTTTGCCTCTTTTGAAAGCAGCAAGGAAACTGAGTCTCTGGATGCCATAAAAACTACCAGACTGGGGTTTCTGAACGACGATGTCTTTCCTATCTTAGGGAGAATGCTGTAAGAATTTCTGTTTTCAGTTGCAGATTAGAATTATTGCTACAAAAATTTCTGCTGTTTGCTGGGAGTTGTATTTCATGCATGCAAATCATAGAATCATAGAATCAGTAAGGTTGGAAGGGACCTCTGGAGATCATCTAGTCCAACCTCCCTGATCAGCAGGGTCACCTAGAGCATTTTTTAAAGGTCTCAGGGTTTGTCTTTGGCTCACAATGCCCTGAACATGGGAAAGAAGTCATACAGTGGATACTGTTGTGTACTGTTGGGGATAAAAGCTTGCTATGCAATTGCAGGCAGCTGAACTTGATGGTCTATATATCTCCTTTTCCATTTTTTGCTGAGGGACCATTCATATAATGCAAGGACTACAGGAGGAATATTTTTAAGAGTGAAATGAGTATGGAAAAGTGAACTACAAAAAAGATAGGAATTGGAAAGGGTCAAACATACATTGGAGCAGCACGTGCCTGCCCAATGTGGGAAAGGACTTAGAGGGTTTGGAAACAGGCCTGTGAGAATCATAGAATCAGTGAGGTTGGAAGGGACCTCTGGAGATCAGCTAGTCCAACCTTCCTGCTCAGCAGGGTCACCTAGAGCATGTTAGACAGGGTTGCATCCAGGCAGACCTTTAAGCTCTCCACAGAAGGCAACTCCACAACCTCTCTGGGCAACCTGTGCCAGTGCTCCGTCACTCTCAAAGGGAAGAAATTCCCCCTCACGGTCAGCCAGAACTTCCTGTGGTTCAATTTCTGCCCATTGCCTCTTGTCCTGTCACATGGGGCTACTGAAAAGAGTTTGTCCCCATCCCCTTGACACCCTCCCTTCAGGTACTTGTACACATTGATCAGATCCCCCCTCAGGCTTCTCTTCCCCAGGCTGAAGAGGCCCAGCTCTCGCAGCCGTTCCTCATAGGGCAGGTGCTCCAGCCCTCTGATCATCTTTGTAGCCCTACGCTGGACTCTCTCCAGTAGCTCCATGTCTCTCTTGTACTGGGGAGCCCACAACTGGACACAGGACTCGAGATGAGGCCTCACCAGGGCTGACGAGAGGGGCAGGATCACCTCCCTCGACCTGCTGGCAACACTCTTCCTAATGCAGCCCAGGAAATGAATATTACTTCCCATTCATTTTTTGAAAAATAGTTTTCATGAAACAGATACACACAGATACATTTATTTTGTTTAATGTTTTGCTGACATTAATGAAGTGCAGAACTAAGATCTTCAAAATAACTTTATTTGAAAGTCCTTAAGCTTCTAAATCATGTTGACATACCGGAAAATTTTAGTTTATACATTTTCTTAAGACACAGAACAGTATACATGATATTTTTAATAGTTTTCTTGTATTTGTTCTGGAGAATTCAGTTTGCTCCCACACACCACAGAAATATTACGTTTATTTTTAGATTTCTTTTACAAAATCTTACTGATAGATGGTGTGAGTTGATGAAAATGTTATTGCACATTGCTTTTTAAAAAGACTGTTTTTCCAAGGAAATAAGTACCTAGATTTTGTAGTGTCTTTTTTTTTGTTCTGTTGTAAATTTCTGTACTGTAGGTGACTACTGCTGTCTTTTAGTTGCCTGGGTTTGGCAAAACAAACAGTACTATGATTTATCAATATCTTTATCAGCTGCTTTGAAATCATAAAGCACTATTACAACACAGTAACATTCCCAAGAACATCTTGTGAGGACAGAATAAAAATTCCAAGGTTGTGCTTGCCACAGTTCTGGGCTTTGTGTTTCCAGGCTATGACAGTTTATTTTCACAAGAAGCTGATGTTGCTATAATTGCCTGTGACCTTGGAACACAGGACATATTTCACAGACCTTTCATACACATTTTATTTCAAACACTCTCACAGCAGGTTATATGCCTCTAATCTTAATACCCACAAAGCACTACAGTTTATGCATTCAGGGTCATTATGTTCAAAATTAAAGCACAAGTTCAAGTATGAATTTGTCCCTGAGACACACCCAAAATGCTAGTAAATATATTACAGCAGGTAAAGCTGAGAGGACAATTTGATCTTTTGCATTTTTACACACAATTCAAATAAAATGTGATATTTTAAAAGACAGTATTTCAGCACCTTATAACATGAAAGATGGTAAGACTACATATATCTCATTTGTACAGTCTGAAATACCTCCATTGTTTTAAATATACAGAAGCAATGTAAAAGAACTGCATTTGAATTATAGACCTAAGCTTATGTTTTGCACAACATAAAAGTATTGGGGGAGTTGTATGATTTTAATTGAAGCATGTGTAGAAAGATGTGGAATTTATCTGTCCCTAACTAGAGTCAATATTTACCTTTAATTCCTAAATTTTATGATAAAGGCAGATAAACTTAGAAAAATGATTTGGCTAGTTTCTCTGATCTGTTTCTAGTCTGAATTGTAAGGATTTGACAGGAGAGTAGGTGTTGCAACATATTTCAGACTGGCCTCTGCATATTGCTTATTTTTTTACTTCTCTCATCTTCATAAGTTTATTACTGTTTATTACCAGTATATTAATTAATCACATTTCTTCTTCTACTTTGGAAGCAGAGGCAAGTTCCTCTCTTCTGACAGAATAAATAGAAGAGCTTTAGTATGCAGTCTCTTTATAGAATATATTCTCTGTAGTCTGAACATAGTTATCTTTAAAGTCATGAGAAGTTTCACACATGGATCTGATGCCGGCTATCACCATCTCATTAAAACTATACAGTGAGATGGATCTAACTGTTTAAATAGTCCATTTTCTTTTGCAGACTTGCAATCCATTCCATTGTAATTCTGCCACTGATCTACTTAATAATAGTACGGAAAAATCCTTTTCGGTTTGCTATGGGGATGGCTCAAGCACTTCTGACAGCCCTCATGGTTTCTTCCAGGTAAACAGAAGAAACATGTATTTCTATAATGTTCTTAGTAGTAATTGCATTGTTTGTTCTCTGATTTTACTACTACTTTGTTATCTACCTTGACTTCACCTGGAGAATTATGAATTCCTTGAATGTTGAAATATTACTTTCATCATTACTTTCGGAGCACCTGAAAGGGCACCTGAAAGGGCAATGGAACTCCACTGCAGTGGAGTGGCCTTATACCAGACCTGTGACTGACCTTCCCAGTATAAATTCAGGACATAGAGGTTTTTTTGCCATTCATTTCATTCTTCACAGTCTCTCTGGAGTTCAAGCTCTTTTAGTATTTCTATAACTACACACATCACATCTTTGTTATTCTTTCCCATAATTAAAAGAGATAGCAAATGTTACTTAGCTGTAAGAGTGAACTCTTCCCTTCATAGTGCAGCCTTCCTGCCTGTCTTAGATCTCCATTTGAATCTTAGAGCAGATCGCTGAAAGAGAATGGTATACTCTTGCCTGTTCTTATGTTATCTCTTTATCTGTGTTTCAGTTCAGCAACTTTGCCTGTCACCTTTCGTTGTGCAGAAGAAAAAAACTGTGTTGACAAAAGAATTACCAGGTTTGTTCTTCCAGTTGGAGCTACTATCAACATGGATGGCACGGCTCTCTATGAAGCAGTGGCAGCTATATTTATTGCACAGCTTAACAACTTGGAACTGGATGTTGGCAAAATAATTACCATAAGGTGAGACTAAAGCCATCGCACAAATTTTCTTGTTATTTATTTAATGAGTGGTACATTTGTTTAGGATGTCCCATCAAAAAGTTGAAACTATTATTCACAGCACATGAAATAACAGAAATATTCTTACTTCTTGTTCTAAGGCCTTGCCTATGCAACCTGATGAGGAGATGAAGTTGGCCAAGGCAGGTAGTTGGTATGCAGCCACCTTGTTCTGGAAATTGCCCCTATTTGTTACAACAAACACGTGCAAGTCCGGCTCAGTCTCTTCCATTGATATGCCCAGTTAGCATTTGGGAAGTACCTTTGCCTACTTACTCTGCAGTGTAACTATGACTCCTCTGTTTTCTGGCCAGGGAGCAACAGAATCTTCTCTAAATATTATGAATTGCTGTATCTGTAAAGGCACTTATTAAAAGTGTCTATCCATGACTTGTCATGTCCCACAAATTTGTCTCCAATAGTATCTGTAGATACTATTCAGCAGGAAAACTGGCATGTTTGTATATCTTTCTTGCAGCGAGAATAAGTCTATGTGTGTGAGCAAATGCAGTTTCTGTAAGTGATATGTTTTCTGAATGCCTTCTCCTGGCTTTATTTGGGTTTTTAGTGTCACAGCAACAGCAGCCAGCGTTGGAGCTGCAGGCGTTCCCCAAGCTGGACTTGTCACTATGGTGATTGTACTGAGTGCTGTTGGCCTACCAGCTGAAGATGTTACCCTGATCATTGCAGTTGACTGGCTTCTGTAAGTTTAAGGCAATTGATATTTAATCCTTGTTTTTGTTTGTTTGCAATGTTTACATGACTTTTGAGGGAATATCTATGTCTATGAAGGAAGACAACAAAATCATTTAGGACTGCTGTAGGAATTGGACAAAGATACTTGTTATGGCCAGACTTGTTCAATATAGATTTGGATGCAGTTGTGTCTTTAATTCAGAAAGAAGTTTTGCTGCTTGGGATGACGGTGAATGACCTAGCATCCAGAAGCTCTATCAACCTTTAAACACTGGCCACAACATTATTAAATCAATAGCATCATTAGTAAAGACAGTACTAAGGAATACTTCTGGAGCATCTCAGCTTCCTCCATATTATGCTAAATACATACACCATCTGCAAAAATTAAATGCAAGCCACAGGCAGAATATCTCAGACAGTTTCCTCAGAGCACATAAAATACATGCAGTGGAGAGCAATGTGCAGGAAGCTGAGCAGTACCATGCGCATGCATGGTAGGCCCAGGCACAGCTCCGTTCTGCCAGCATCAGCGCGCTGGGGATGCTCTTCACCAAGAGTCTCCTCCCAGCCCAGCCCGCCCAGCCCCATGACCAAAAAGCACAGGCACATGCAAGCTTAGAAAGAACTCCCCAGGCCCCTGATCCCAACCACTTCACCTCAGGGCACATCAAAACGCCTCAGTTCCATTGAAACAGCTCTTTTTCAGAGAGAAGCGTTCATCTCCTGGGATGCTGTCACATGGTTTTAAATTTTGCCTATCTTTAGAGATCAGCTTACGTGCTTCTTCTTGGGAAAAGGGTTCAGAAGCTTTTTGCTTTGGCCCTATGGATATTTTATGGTTCCCCTATTGGCTCCAGATGATCAACAAAATGAGTGCTTTATTTGATGTGATAAACGCCCATGCTCCTCAGCAGAGAAGAATGATGTGGTACCATCAGTGTAAGAGTCCAAGGTCTGGGTCAGGTTTGGGTCTGCTGCACAAAGGACTTGCAGCATAGCTTGGAGTGGTTTGTCTCTTTCCAGCCTTAATGTTGCTCCCTGCTCCATGGGACAAAGAGTGCTATGCCTGCCCCCATTATTTACTTTGTCAAAGACTTTGTGAAACTGAATGACAGGGATTTTTGCTGAGTGGTCCAACTCAGGAAACAGATGTAGGCAGTAGGGAAGAGTTTGGTCTCACATTCACGTCAGTTTGAGCAGTGATTTCTATGTTCTGTGCATACGAGCTATATTATCTACCGGTCACAATGAGTATCTCTGTTCCTGGTTTCCCAGAAAAATCGTGAAAAGCTTTTCTAACCCCCATTGCTCCATTAACTTTTCTGTAGACTAAATGCTGTTCCAGTATCTGAAGTGGGCTAAGAGATGGGAAACTATATCATCCTTTTGCTGAATGCTGTCTAGAGCTTGTAAATGTTATTATTTACGAAAGCAAATGTTTTCCTCAATCTTGACCCAGGCTGGCCTGAGTCCTGGAAATAGTGTTCATATTCAGATTCACTTCTTCATTCTAAGTCTTTAGATGAGGTTTAAAGATTTTCTTTAAGCCCTTCTCTTGCAGGACTAGCGTTTTTCACAGAGTTCCACATGTGATCCCTGTCTCACAGAACATCATGATGCTGGGATCATGTCTCAGTTTTCATTTCTCAGTTTTTTATGTTCAACATGCACTAAGATATTTCTACAGTAACCTAGAGAATCATACATTGTTTTCTGGAGGTCCGAAGGACATTGGTTATCACTTTTGTCCCATGACTCACTGTGAAAGAATAGCAGGATTCCTGAATTAAGAAATATAACTTCAGGTTATAATGCAGTTTTTATCTGCCTTCTAAACTGTGTAAACTGTAGTGCTCATACCATGGTCTTGCTCACCTGCATTAACTCTGCACTGGAAGTATTCCATTGGAGTCAATGCAGAGGTCCTAGTAACCTTATAGTTGCTGCATTATATTCTCCTAGGCTCCTAATTTACACTCAAGATAGATTCATTCCTCTTCCTCCCCTACCTTTTTCAATCATTTTCTTGAAGGATTTCTTGGCAGCACCCTCTGTATTTCACAGATCTATTTAATTTCTTTGATTATATAACTCAATTTTGCAAACTGTCTTGAAATACTGCTGGTTTCCAGAACACCAAGGCTGTTGAATGAATCCAAAAATGAACTAGCTTTCTATATAAAAACACAATTGCTCCAAACAAAATGCTCTAGCAGGAAGTACATTCTCCCCATCAGTTGTCTGCAATGTTGGCCCATGGATTTGTCTGTTTTGCTCCACAGTCATTTAGTTTTTCCTAGTCTCCTTTTTTTTCAGGGAGGGCATTTGGTTTTGTTACAGGTAGAGAAGATCTGTACAAATCACTGGTCCACAGTAAGGTCTAAAAGAGAGTGTAAGAACAGGACAAACGAACAGTTAAACTTCTCCCAAAGAACTCTCCTAGCCTCCAGCAAGTTACGCGAGCTAAAGATGGTTTTCATGTTTACAGTCTCAATAGATTTCTTCTTCTGTGAATTAACCTTATTGCTTTTTGGACATACATAAAGTTTTAGCATCTACACATCTTGTGGACAGGAATTTTACAGTCTAAAGATGAGTTGTGCAAAGATGTATCTCATTTTGTTTTATTCTGCCTCCCAGTCACTTTATTTGATGCCCTCTAGTACTTTCACAGGTGAGAGAGAGAAAGAGAACAGTCATTCTTTGTTTCTCATCGTATTCGTAATTTTATAGACCTGATCTCTTCCCCATTTTGAAAAATCCAGAATTTGTGTGATTCTTAGGCATGATAGGAATACATAGAAGCTACCCATTCCATCATAAAAAAGACAAAGAATTCAAGCTATCTCCAGTTCTGATCCAGATACTTTTCAGATGGAGGTGTCTTGCTGTGTAATGCAAATTAAAGATTAATTTCATGTACTGGGGTCATTGCCAGGGCATTTTGTACCTCAGCAGATGGAATTCACACCACGATGCCATGTAGATTATTAACACTTTTGCCTTTTGTACTTATTGCCCAAAACGTATTATTTTACAACCTCAGTGTCTCATTAACGATCCTTAAGTTAATTCTGAACTTACCATGGTTTTATTGCATAGGCTTGTGGAGATCTTTCATGTTCTAAATGAAGAAGCAGCATAAAAGTATTTTATGAAGGACAGATTTCCACAGCCATGGATTTCCTCACTTGTCATGCTGATTCTACCAGAACCAGGTTTTCTTTTTCCCTCCCCTCACAGATATTCGCCTCCCACTTGGGGAATGCATAGGCAGCTTTTAGCCCAGGAGCTCAACAACTGTAGTGGAATAATGTGTACCTGAGACACACTGAGTCACTTCAGTATTGTTTTAGCAGTCCCTTCTATCTCTGAACATTTCCACCATCCACATATGTGCATAGCCACAGCGGCTCTTCCAACCATAAACACCCTTCTATGCTGTGTCAAGGGAAGGAAGAACAGGGAAACATGAACTTCCACAGTCCCTGTGTCATTTTCATGCCAATTTCAAACTTTGCTACAATGCACAGTTACATTGTCTCTGTGCCAAGCAGTGGCAGATTTTTAAGGGCTGCAAGTCACATTCCTTTTGGGAGAAAGATCAACAGTACAGAAATGTCATATTCCTTAATGTGACTTGTTTAGTATAACTTTGTACTTCAGCCCTTTAAGCCGGAGAATCAAACAGCACATGGGCACTTTTCCATTTCAGGGCTAGGACACTAAAGATCCAGGGCTAAGCTCTCGTCTGGTTGAGGAAATGACTGTTAAAAAGACAAAAGGCACAAATCAAACTCCTTTGCTATTTCCAACAGGCTCTCGTTCCCTCAAAAGCAGTCTCACCACAAAGAGACCAGCTGCGCAGTGTACTTCAGGGCCTGCACAGTGCTCCCAACAAGATTTTATTAGGCTATGCATGGTAATGTCATTACTGCTCTAACAGAACGGTGATGTACTTGCAGTTTTACACATCTTTTACAAAGTCATTTTTCACAGCAGTGACTCCAGTTTTCTTCAAATACATGTGACAAAAGTTCTGTTCTTCAATCTATAGCATATTTTTCTTTTTATACCTGAATTATCCAGGATCTGCACTAGGAAAAGACTGGAGCTGAGCATTTCCTACAGTAGCTGTCTTTAACTAGAAGGATTTTCTAAGTAACATACAGAATGACTTGTCTGACAACATTTTTATTCCATAGGGATCGATTCAGAACAATGGTGAATGTCTTGGGAGATGCCTTTGGTACAGGGGTAGTGGAGAAACTCTCCAAAAAGGAGCTGGAGCAGATGGATGTCGCCTCTGAAATCAACATAGTCAATCCTTTTGCCTTGGAAACAACACCACTCGATAATGATGAAACAGAGACTAAGAAATCCTATGTCAATGGAGGCTTTGCCGTAGATAAGTCTGACGCCATATCATTCACGCAGACATCTCAGTTCTAAATCCAGAAGCTTTCAGGTGAAACAGGTGCACTAAAGGACATGACCATATGCAAGATCTCAAAAAGCTTAAAGGATAATTGGGAATGAATTACATCTCAAGTGTATTTGATTTACTGCACAGACTCTGATTCACCTCGCCAGTTCTCCCCCCTTCCCATCACCTCTCCCAGCAATCTGCACTCACCACTTTTGGTTTTTGCTGGTCGATTGAAGAAAAGAAAAGCTATAAAATACATAATTTTTTTAAGAATATATACTATTGCTGAGGCTACAAAATGCCTCTTTGGAATCAGCATGTTCATAGATGGATATCATAGCTGGGGCAGCCAAATGTGTTTTTCTCAGGAGTAGCACAGCATTCTACATCTTACCTACATAACAAAACACCTGTGTATAATCACTTTTAACATCCTTGCCTTCTAAACAGATTGCACTGTACCAAACACCTACTCTAACTTGATCGCGTGCCAAAATATTCATTACTGCTGCTGATTGATAGGACACCACATGGGCAGAGTTATTCAGAAAGGGACAGACTAGAAAGGCCTTGTAATAAGTATTTTAGTGTGTACAGGATTTGGGTTTTCTTAAAGCATTATAAACACTGGAAATAATTGGGCATGGCAGTTTCCAAAGCTCATGTAGCCACGTCCTTCATCTGAACACCAGCTGTAGGGAATTGGCCTTTAGTTGTGAAATGAATTGCTGTGGGCTTGCTCATCTTGTACTTGAAGAGCTTTTGTAAAGTGAAACATCACCAGTTTAGGTCTACTTTGAATGGCCTTCTGGTACATTTCCATCAGAAGCAGGAGAAAAGTCAGTTTATTATTGTCCGCCTTTGACTGTAGCCAAATATTAATCCACCGGAAGGTTGGCAAAGGTCACAAAGATGAAAATAGACTGTACAGCTAGTCATAGTGCAACTTCTAAACCTTTCCTCTTTGGGGAAAAAGAAGACATAATATCAAGAATATAGGAGGCATGTCTTTTTTAGAAAGAAGCCACTATCACTGAGCTTTTTACACAGACTACTTGGTTTTTTGCTCCTTAGTTTAATTCCTCTGTTGAACACACAAGTTGGTAACTGCAACACTACTCCAGTGCCAACAACTCCAGTGCTAAATGGTATCTCATGAAGTATTCTGGACCTACAAAGTCATGTGTTCTGGTGGCTTATTATAGGGGATCCACCAAGAACTTCCTCATAAGCAAACTCCATTTCTAAAGCATTTTATACAAGATTTCCATGGTGCAAAAATCACTCTCTCTACAGAGCAGTTGCTGTAACAAACTAGTTTTTTGCCTTGCACATTAAAATCTGTTAGCCATTTTACTTGTAAAGTAAACTGAAATTCGTATACAGTTAATTTTTTGTAAATAGCTTGCATTAAACCTAAAACTGCACTCACATGCTAACAAGTTCCTGCTGTGTTATGTAATCAATTAAACCCTACACTTTTGTATTTAAATAAGCCAGGCTATGTGCCAAAGAGAACTGATGAAGAAAAGAAGAAGATAATAGTTACTGTAGGTTTTGATAAATTGCACCTTAAACAAAGAAGTCAGTGAGACGTAATGCTGTATTTAAATTAAACATTGTAAACTATATGGAAGTGTTAATCTAAGTATTGGTATGTTTATACAGAATAAAGAAAATGTACAGATTGATAAACCAATCTTTTATCTGTGCAGAAATAGTATGAAAAACTTTATTTGTACAGCTTTGCTTATGAGAGGAAAAGAAAAACACCAGCTTCCACAACTAGCCTATAATCTATGCTTTGTCCTTTCTTTGCTTTTTTTAGTCACCCTTTTATGATCACTCTATTATGTAACCACCCTGTTATGATGTTCTGTGACTAGTGTTCCTAGTGTGATGAAAATAAATAATTTCTCTCTTTCATTCTTGTTTCACCCTACCATCCTCTCCTCACCTGTAGAATTTTGAGTTTCTCCAGCTATTGCAAGAAAAACAAAAACAGATGATGACTTATGTTATCTTCAATAGTCACTCAGCTGTAGTTTTGGCAGGAATTAATCTCTTGTTCCAGTAACAGATATACATTATCTCTCAGGAGCACAATGCCGAGATGGCAAGAAAACCCTTTTAATTTTGAGGATCCCAGGACAGGAAAAGATCTTTTCTTAAACACATGTGAAGCAAGGGATTACTTAGCATTTTTAAGGATCATCTGCAACTAACTAGAGGCTGATGGTGCTGTGGCTCCATACATTTAGTACCAAAGGAACTTACTGTATACTGAAGATACTGTTAAGTCCAAGAAAGCATTTCCTGACACAATGGGTTGAGCATGTATCTTCTGCACACATGGAAAAATCCTGTGTGATCAAAGCCTCCTCTTCTACTCTGCAGCCTCCCGGCCTGGAATCTTTGTAGACCAGCAGAGAGGCTTCCATTAAAAAATCCTCCACAGATTTTGGCCCTTCACCCCACATTACTGTGTTGCTGCAGTATTTTCTGAGGCTACCGAAGCTATCTCAGACTGGACCTTGCATTTTGAGTAACATGTGGTTTTAAGCCATGGAAGACAAGGATACTCGCTTTACACTGGGGAGAGAAAGCACCTGAATGTAAACATGCACAGATCTATCGATATCCGTGGGTTATCCAGGTCAGCTCCACAGGTTAAGCTGCATAAACATAGTCATGACACATGCAGTTTGCTTGTTCTTGCGTCTTTGCTGGTAAGAAGAGAAACTTGCTTAGTTTAAGATCTCCAAAGACAACCGATTTATCCAAACTAACAGGTCACTCCCCTAAGTTACAGCTTCAGGCTCATTTGACTACCTAAAATGTATCCAGGAGCATCTCCTGTTACTTAGCAAGTGAGGTGCCAAACCAGAGTTATAGACTGGAAGCAGTGCAAGTGTAATGGGGAAAGGTCATGACCTACTCCTGAGAAGCAACCTCTATGGGCCGTTGGCAAAGGCAAAATCTTGAACTAGGTCGACTTTTTTCTGACCCAGGGTGGCAGCAAAATATTACTCTTTATAAGGATTATGAAATTTTGTATTATTCCTATTAGGAAAGTCTGCGTTTCCATGCAGATCAGAGCACTGATAGTCTCAAATGGCCCCAAAACCATAGTGATGAGTACTGTTCAAAAAAAAAGTTCTTCTCTAGTAAGCCTGAGGAGTGCTGTCTTTCAGTTAGGGTGTTTATGCTGCTGTGATTCCATCATCTGCAGTGGGGTTACATATCTTTTAGAACTGTGTGAACCAGGGCAGGGGGGAAAGAAAACAAAACTGTCCCAGTACAGACACTGGAGAATCTGTTTCTGTCCCAGAATGCCAGATCCATGGAAAAGGTGATTAAATTACTGAAAAACATTGTTTTCTGATACATCCACCTATGTAAGCTCAAGACAAAAGAATAAGCTTTTGGAGAAGGATCCCCATGCTATAGTCTAGTTTACCAACAAGAAATATCAAAATTCTTTATTATAAAATGATGATTACATTAAACCATAGAGTCTAAGGAACACTGTGTTTATCTTCTTGTTTTAAAAACATTGTTTTTAAGTTCTTTTGTACAAAATAAGCACTATACTTAAAAAAGCCTTTGCAGAAGAATAAGGTTCAGCTTTTGCATGGCTGGTAAGATGGTCATACCTTGAGCTCCAGTGACTGGCCTGGCCATCGTGGGACTCGCACAAAGACTTCTTTCTCCGCCACTCTTGGACGCTGCTGCTGATGATAGTACAGGCCATTACACAGACAGCTTCATCTTTAGGCCTGTCCCACCTGAGTTTCACAGGCAGCCTCAGTCCTTTACCCGTATGTCTCTCAGCCTGCCAGTCTCCACTGTGTCTGAACAGCTGCTTTGGAAAAATACCCTTTACTAACAAAGCTTTTTCAGAGTAACACAATTTCCTAGACTTTTCTGCTTGCCAGGGACAGGAGGAGATCACCACCACTGACAAACACAAAGAGCGGTTACCATGCAAGGAGGTCAAGAAGGTCACAGGTGTTGATCGACACAGTTAGCAAGGACAGATTTTGTAACATTGGCATGTTTTCATGACTTGCTGTTGGAATTGTCTTCTGTGTGACTGACTTGCTGGACTGTTTGGCAGGAGGTCTAGATATTCAGACCTAAGCAGCTAAGCTTAGGGAGAATTACAGGTTTGTCCCCAATCAGTAAATATTTTCATAGCTCAAGAGAAAAAGTTTATTGGGAAAATGGATCTGATTTCCACATAGGATCATTAACCTAAAGGGTGATACATGTAACTAGCCGAGACTTCCTCAAGTTTTCACTGGCCTAAAGTCTTTCTTCCAGTGTCACATAAAGTCTCTTTTTCAACATATCTGCAGGAACTAATGCTTTACAGGGTGTTAACCCCCGTTGTCTCCTATAACTTGTCAAGATTATGTGTTTCATCTAATACCATAGGTTTCTAGTTCAAATCACTAACAGAATAACACTTGCATCAAATAGACATCTTGAAATATTGATATTTAACTTGCCCAGATAGTCTTTTGGGAAACACTCTTACCCAGTCAAAATACAAGAAGGATGCTAAGACATAACTCTTATTTTTCCAGCCACTGCTACAGCAGGAGGTTATCAACCTCCAAAGCCCTTTAAAATGCATTTTGAAGCCAATTAGCCAGCTTAGAAGGAACATCTCCAAGGGTCCACAGGCCCTGCTGCAGGAAGGGATTAGGTGTTTGGCACAAAAACTGTCTCACTGAATGCCAGCAGGAAAAGCCAATTATTTTGCTCTTACTTTGTCTTATCATAGGACACTAAAGCAGATTGGCACTGAACCAGCTGGCAGCTCCCATTACTCCACCTTCGGAGTCATAGCCTCCAACTGGAGGACAGATCAGAATTCAGCTGTAGAGGTGGTGTTGATAAACCACCTGAGGAACCTGCCATCATTGTCCCTGTTGAAACCGCACTACAAAGGCAAATAGATTGAGAACAATCAGCGTCATTTAAGTTACCCAGAGCATTTAAGTTCCAGTAATTCCCTTGAATCAAGCTGCACTGATAATAGCAACATGAGCACTTCTGAAGAGGAAGGTGACAGTGTACCTAAGACTGGTGTTATACTTGCTAAGTCCACAAATGTGGCTCCAGATTTAAAGCGACGTGACAGAATCTGGCCTATCATATTTGCAGGTAGGAGCAAAAAGAGATTTTGGACCAAACTCAACATGGTACACAGAGAAAACTGAACAGTCACAGCGAAAAGTTAATATTTTTAAGACACAACAATAATGGTACATTTTGGGGCAAACTGCAGACAGGGGCAAGCAAACAGTTGTGACAGATGAAGAGCAGCCCTGACTGAATTAAAGGCAAAGGAAGCAGCTCTGAAACCAGTAGATGCCCCTTCTCTCAGAATAGTTTAGTAAATGGAGACCAGATTGTTTTAGGTAGCTGGAGGAACGAAGTACATTGCATTGTAAAGATGCAGTGAAGGAATATAGAACAGAAAACACAAAAGCTCTGCGCTGGTAAAGAAACCATGGTATTGGATCAAGAACCCAATGGTCCATAAGCAGAGCAAGGCAGATACCATGGACCATTTCTGGAGCACAACCTATCCTGCAGCTGTTGGCAGGGGATGGTTTTGCTGTCCAGGAATGCAAGTCATATGACCTGTGTCCCCAGAATCAAGTGTGGAGTGCCACCTACACTACACAAGGGCAGCACATGCAGAAGGGGAAGGAAGAGAGGAAAAGAGAAATGCCCTGCTGTGTGGTAAGGACTATGCCTGGCCTGCATCTAACATCTGCTCCCATTTCAAGATGGTCCCATTGCAACGTCTTGTCTAAATACACATCAGTTTTCTGCAACTACAGCAGGTCTTCTGTGAGCATCGTATATTTATACTGCTTTTCCATCTTGCATTCAGATGTATGAAACATAGACCCACAGAAAGCCAGGCCCCTCGACCTCACTGCTCAGCCTTTTCACACAGCCCTCTCTCTCTCTCTCATATTTGCTCTCAGTCCTCTTTCACAACCCTCCAACTTTTTCTCTTAACCATAGTGTGGCTCACTCTTGCCAAAACAGTGAGTCATTCTCCTGTATTCAGTTTTTTGTAAGATGACATGTTTTCTTTCCCTGCTTCTCAGAAGTCCTATTCAGGTTCTGGTGGGATTTTCTGTTTGTTTTAAGTATGTGTACGAAGAGCCTCTTTCTGATCAGTATCTTTTTCCTGCTTATTGACGTGAGACATGACCATCCTAACAAGCTAACTGTTTTCTTTAATTGACAAAGACGCAAGCAGTGTATTCCCGAGATTTACAGCACCAGGCAGAAATACAACCCTTTTTGTCTTCAGAAGGCTCAAGGTAAGACCTTCACTGCTCATGAGCAGGAAGGGCAGTGACCTTCATTTACCAAAAATATAAGCAAATGCATTCTCTTTTGGAGAAATGTGTGCTTAAATATGAAAGAATGTCCAAAGAACATCGTTGGAAACTGCCCTCAGTAACAAATACAGATGTGTTTGTGATGAACGTCTTCTGTCGATCCACTGGCGTTACTATTTGGGATCAATAAACCTTCAAACCATAACATCAACTACCAAAATAATAAGATAATTCAGATTAGGACAACTGTCACCATACTGCTGCATTAGGAGGTAAAATGGTAAAAAGAGTGGACTGCTCCATGTTTCCATGGTCACTGTACCTTGCTAACTTATTATGAAGTAAGAATTACTACGTGGTGATGCCCCTGCCTGTATTTTCAGGGAAAAATAAAATTTAAAACTGCAAGGATCTGTTTCCCATGAAGTTCCTATTTCATTTGATAAATGGATAAGGAAATATACTAATAAAAATAAACTTACCTCTATACTACAGCATTTATTTAAGTGAAAGGTCCTGAAACTGTGTATTTGCAAGGAAATGCCATTACAATTAGTATACATTAATGTTATGGTCAGAAACAGTGATGAACAGAACTTGCCACCTGGTTAGAGCCATGCACATTCTCCACAGCATTGCTGTCTTCATAGCGTACATGTCATCTGAGATGACAATGTCTTCTACCCTCGAGTAGGCATAGACTAGGATAATGATATCAAGAGAGTATTCTTGATTTAACACAGTCTTTGTGTATTCACATGATCCTTCTCTGGAGAGGAATTTAGTTGCAATTTTCCTTCCCTTTTGCATGCTTTCGGTTGTGCACCTCTGCCTGAAGAGGACAACCCTTCCTGCCAATTTGTGTGGGAGGTGCCTGGTGCCTTCTGTTCATGAGTGCTAGTTCAGATAAGGAAGTTTTTGTGGGCTGAGCCTATTGGGTCAAGATTAGTTTCTTAGCAAGTACGAGCTGGGCGTTTGGAGGGGGATTCCCTAGCTCCAAACTGAGGAACGTGCCGCATCTGTCCTGTGCTCTGCTTTGGCCGCAGCTCTCCAGTGGGACGCTGAGCAATCAAGTAGGAGACACGCTTGGCCGTCATCTTTGGGGAGGAAAAGCAGGCAGACTTCCGCTTCCACACAGTATCGCCTTCTTGTCATGTAATTAGGGCGACTCAGTTTTCCTGTTTGTGGTGTATTTGGAGGTCAGTGTGCAGTGGTGTGCTGTGGGCTGCAAGTCTGCACCAGCTCCTCTGAAGAGGGCCTGAGGTTATTAAGTATCTGTCCACTGGCGGTGTTGCTGAGGGAGAGCTTTTCACTCTTGCATGCAGAGGTGTGGTATTCCTGCTGCCTCTGTGCGACACTATTCTGTCCCTTCCAGGTCAGCACTTGCCGTCTACCTCTGTGGAACTTGCATGACTCCCGTGAAGTTTGTCTGGCGTAAAATTACTCCCTCTCCCAGGCAAGAAAAAGTAGCCGTGTAGGCAGGTCAAGTTCGGGGCAGGGCCCGTGAAGAACACCGCTGGAATCCCTTGCGGTGTCGCTGCTGTGCACAAGAGAGAGTCTTCCTGCGCCTTTGTTTTGGCAAAGCCTTGGATGGGGAAGCCTGTTGTCCACAACCACGAGACGGATAGTTTTTCTGGTGTCTCCTGGCCCTGCATTGCAGAGCAAGCGGGTTGGAGGTTGGAGAGGTTTGTTGACAGCCACACTGTGCGCTGCAGATTCTCAAGTCTGTTCTTACCCAGCCGGTTTTCCAAGACATGGAGGAGCTCTACACTTCGTTCAGGGGACACAGCAGTCAGAAGTGGTTCTTATGGTTTGTTTTCTCTTAGTAAAATTGAGAAGAACATCTGCAAGCACTGATGACAGTGAAGCAGGATTGTGCTTAGGCACCGAGTAACAAAGTTTTGCCCCGTGTACGCACTGTCTTCCAGGGGCAGCCTTAGTCTCCGTTTAACAGGCCAAGCATACCGGGAATGCTTGTGTCCTTCCACACCCATCGTGCACGTACCTACAAATGCTCACGTAGGCGTACTAGGATAGCGTATTTTGCCTTTCTTTCGAAGCTGTTTTTTTTATCCCTGCTCCTTTAAATCTCAGCCCATCACCAAAACACACGTCATCTCGATTTCATTTGGGTGAAATAACAAGAAGACTCCAATGAGTAATGTGAAGAAGAGCTTGTGTGCGTTGCTGGAGCAGTTGCTTTGTGAGGAACGATTTCTGACTGACTGCTCTGCATCTGGCTGGTACCTGTTTTCCGCTTTGGCTGTGAGCCCCTTGGTCTTAGATCTTCTCACTTCTGTTTGTAGGCTTGTGTAAGAGATATCAAAATACGATTTCTTTTCCCCTCGGGAAAGGAGGAGCACTGTTTTTTCTTGAGTCTGTTTCTTTATTTGACCCCGCCTCTCGCCGTGTGAAAATGACACTGTAGGGGATCGTTTTCTCCGTGAAGTGGATTAAAAGAAGCATGGGAAAAGCTTCCTAGCCCTGTTAATGCGTCTCCTACATGGCTATCAATCTACGTGGAGCAAATTATTTTGCAAAATGCTGCGGAAGGAGGTGTTAATTACACTGACTTATGGAGTTAAAAATACGCTATTAAAGGGCCATTTTTTTTCTGACCAGGCAAATACAAAAGACGATTCCTAAGCCTTTAGCTGCAGAATCCAGCAAGTACTGAAATAGTCAGCACGGTCTTTGGCGGTCTCTTCTGTGTATTCTGGCCTCATTTGAATACGATCAAAAATGCCTACCCTTCCCTTTATGTTTTCTAATGGTTTTCTTGCACGACAGGTGTCTCAATGTGGTCTGTGCCTGTGGGCTGTCTGCTGCACAGTTACTTGATGCGAATTAGTGATACCTATCAGATATTAGGGTTGATTTGGATTTTGAGAAAACAGTGGCTAAATCTCTCACACGGAGAAGCCCCAAGAATAAGTTGTAGCTGTTGAGCTTCAGGTTCAAACTACCCTCAGCGCGGCCAGCAGCTGATGTGCTTCTCATGCCAGTTCCACAGATGCTGAGAGGAGGTTGCCATTAACCTGTGATGAGCTAATGCAGAGGAGCAATGAAAGCTGTTCTTAGTGAAGGGCCCTCTTTTCTGTGAAAGCGGTGCCTTTTCTTCAAAAGTGTGAGCACTGCTGCTGCTTCTGCCTGTTTTGTCTGGATGGATTTTCTCTGGAAACAGGAATTACTCAGCCAGTTTTCACAAGTGGCTTTTTGAGAGTTTTCCTTGTTTAAGCTGTTTCATTGTTGTAGCAAAGTCATATCTTCTTGGAAGCTTACGTTGTTCAGACGGCAGCCAAGGGGGGAAGTCTGGCGACGTCGTGCTGTACTGCAGGACTGCAAGAAGGCGCGTTGGACGATCCGCCTGGTGCTGGAAATACGCCTTGTTCTTAAGGGACTAAACTACCTTGTGCGTTCTTCCTTTCTAGAGCCCTGCATTTAATCTGTTGTTTGGCAGATTAATTTGTAAGATCGTTTTCTGTTCCTGGAGTTGGAAAGCACTGATTTGTTGCTCGTAACGGACACAAAGGTAGTGCAGCACTTTGCTGCACTTGGGCGCTGTTTCTTGCAGCATCCCGATCTTGACATTTGCTTTTCACTTGGGCATTCTCTTGCTTGGACACCCCACAGTATTTCTGTGAGGTGTCTGCAGGAGGCAATGTGCCCACCTTAGAAATCAGCTGCTGAACCAGAGGGAAGTCTGTGACTTTTGCCACAGCTGGAGACCGTGGTAAGAGCAGAGCACATGGGAAGCCAGGCGAGGGATTCAGGTACGAAGCACAGGAGCCTGGTCCCCTTGAGATGCCCTGGGGTTGCCCTGTGTGGGTTCCTGCTGCTCCCGCAGAAGGGCACGGGTCTCCCGTAGATCTTATGTCACTTCTGCCTGCTTTGCCTGGGAGTTTGGTTGCTCTGTGGGGCCTAAAATGGCAGCAGCTACCTGTGTTTAGGCCTCAGCATCTCACCCTCCCAAACAGGGAGACGCTGCAGTTGAGTCATGCTCTGCGGACTCATTTCTTGCCCGGCTAAAAATCAGCACCGAGTGTGGAGACAGTGAAACTCTTATGTGGCATGTATGTCCACAGCGCATGGAAGTTCTGGTGATAGCACTAACCTTGCTTTGAGCTGCCTGGCGGACTCATCTGCCTTGCAACCTTTTGAAGGTGCAGATAATGCCGCTTGCGCAGGAGGGCAGTGCTGCTGGCGTGGAAGGAGAAGCAGTGTGTGTGGCCTGTGGAGCCTTTGCTTTGGTCAGGGGCAGCAAGCAGGAGAAGAGCTAGGACGAGAGGAGAGAACAATGTCAAAGGAGAAGGTTTAGACCAAAGGAAGACAGAGGAGTGAGGGAAGAGGAGCAATGAGGAGAGGCAGAGAGGAGGAGAGGAAGGAACAAGGTAGGGAGCACAGGTACAGAGCGCAGAGAGCATTTAATGGGATGGAAAATTGAAGAAGTCGTGGGGGCAGTAAGAGGAACAGGAGTGGAGGGAAAGGGGGGAGAGAGAGAGGGAGAGAGGTACTGGGCATATGAAGCGTAAAGGAAGTGGCAGGAAGAAAAAAAGTAGCTTGAAGGACGAAAGGGACGTAACCAAATGTGCTTCTGGGTGTCCCTGTTCAGTGACTTGGTCTGAGGGGATGAAGGGATCCTCATGATTTGGCATGGAAAGGGTATGACAAATGAGGCATCAGAGACAGGGTAAACAGAGAAGAGAAATCATTCTCCCACCAGAGGGGAACTGTGATATGACTGTTTGATCTCTTCTGGTAGGTTGCCTGCCGATGTGGATTGCAGCTGGGAGAAAATCAACGAGCGAGTGCGGAGCCTCCTCACCTCAGCACAGGCCAAGCAGCGGCTTTCCGCTGTGAGTATTAGCGTGACAGCTCCAGCATGTCAGGCTTTTGGCCCGTCCACCCACGAGTCTACCTTTGGCCCATAGATGTGCCAGTTCCGTGCTGGGTAGCCAGCTGTTTACCTCACAAGGCCTGGCCAAGTCTGGACTAAGCAGTACTCCCTTGCTTCTGAGGGCCACAGACTAGAGGTCGGGAGGGAAGTCTTAGATCCCCACGCGAGAATGAGCGCAGCATGGTGCCTGTGGCACTCGAGGGAAAGGGATGGAGCACATGAACGCAGTTTAGGGTGAAAACCAAAACAGTTTGTGGATTGCCACGCTGCAGCAAATTGGAAGGAGTCACTAACAACTGCAAAGGGCCTCTGAGACGAGGACAGTAGCTACTGAGGCACAAAAGCTGTTTGGACTGATCCTGCGGCGGTTAATTTTGAACAGCATTTGGGACCTCAGAAATGAGTGACTCAACAGCTGTTTCTGCAGGAGCCCCCTAGATAACTGTTACTGACAGAAGAACTGGTGAATGATAGTAATTGCTCTCTTCTTGCTCTCTTTTTCCAGCTAAGGTACTAATAGTTGGTCCATCGGGACGTTTCCTTTCCGTACAAACCATGCGCCTTCCAAAACGGCTACTACAACACTGCTGCTCAAGCATGGGCATGCACAAGGCTTTTCCACTCTGCCGTTGATTTCTGAATCAGTGACAAATCCAAGCCCCAGATTCTTACTTCACACTCTAGAGAAGGGCTGTAAATCTGAACCACTGATGCTCCCTCCCCCTTCTACTAAGCCTGTGAATGGGAAAGACCTGCCTCAAGCAGCAGGAGGGGCCTTCCCCACTGTAAAGCAGCCTAAACAAAATGACTGTAATGAGTAGGAGTTAGAAGATACAGGATCTTAGGGGTCTTGCATACGTCGGGCTCCCAGGATAAGGCCCTTCATTTGCCCGAGATAATTTGCAATTGTTTTGCAAATGGTTTGGGGTTGTGCAGACATCTGCAATCTCCATCAGCCTTGCACTAACCTGAAGGAAGCACCCTCGAGGAAAGAAAGGAGGGGAACACATGAAAGAGCATGAGTTAGTTGGTGTTGCTAGCCCAGTGCAAGGTTCAGAAATGACATTAATGCTTCCTTTGACTTCCTAGGTCTAGGGACTACTTACGTAATACATCTGGCAATTGCTCCATAGGCTAAGCGGCTCCCAGCTCCCTGCCTAGCTGCAAGTGGAAGCGTCTGAAGAGACAGGGTCAGATGCTTCAACTGGAGGAAAGTTACATGGTCAAGAAGCAGGCTCTCAAGTGGCATTTCCCACAGCTACCTGGAGCAGCATTTGTTAATCTGTTTGCTGCTTTAGGTACAGCAGTGGGAAAATTCAATACTCACTCATAAGCTTGTTTAGCAAGAATTCGAGGCGGAGAGGAGGTGGAAAACTGCACAACAGCTACTTCAGCCCCAGCAGCAGGAAAGCATTTTCTGCAAAACGCTGTGCTTGCTGTCACAGACATTTAGCTCCCATTCGCAACTGGAAGCCCTAGTTCTTCACTTAGCAACACTGTGTGCCAATCCTCCTGAGAAAGTAAGAGCTTATTTTCACTTTCAACCACGAAATGCAAGAGGGACAGCAACAAAAACTCCCAACTTGCTATTAGAAAGCAGTACCTACAAAAGACAAAGAATAACTCAGCTTTGCACTAGCTGAAGCTATTTTTCTTGTTGAACAGTAACAGTATTGCTGCTTTATTTCATTAGTGAGACAGTAGTTTAAAATAACTCTCTACTTTCACAGTAGAGATTTAGTAGGAGGCAGCTACTAAATATAACTTTATTTGTATCTTTAATTTTCATCTTCTCAAAACAAGATAGAGCTGTCCATCTTTGTCCTTTCGTGTTTGTGTATAGCAAGGATCTTTGTTCCTTACTGCAGAGAGAGACAAATTATTTCCCCTTCATGTGTCCTTTGCCACAGATTTTAAGTCCAAAGGCAATTGTCACATTTAAGCTAGAAAAACAAATCTAAACTATTTGAAATAATTTTTTGTATTTGAACAAGGAATTGGAGAATAGAGAGAAAAAGTTATTGCACTCTCTACATAAAAGGCATTTTACTCCTTCCAAGGTTAAGAACACTGTTGATTGAAATGAACTGAAGGCTACAGCTCAGTAGCTGTGCACTGTAGAGTGTCGAAGTGGAAATAAAGAATACTGCTATTTTTTTTAATTTCTATAAATTACTTCCCACAAGGTACTGAAATGGACAGTCATTTAAAATAGCAATTTTTAAAGACTATTACTTTTTTCAAGTGCTCAGATGTAACTTTTCTATATTAAAATATTAGGCCATTCCAAGGGGACTGCAAGAGTTCCAAAAAGCCAGAGCCAAGGTTAATCTGATTCTATCATTTAAAATAGCTCTTCCTCCCCCTCTCCCCACCCAAGTCCTACACCAGCAGTGAATTAGCTAAGACTCAGCAACTGCCAGCAAGATTTACCTAGGAAACAAGTCTCCCCATTAATTTCTGAAGGCCATTTTAGATTTGAAATAAATGACATTTAACGACAAGAAGGAGAAGGTCTTTGTACCTAAGGCTGCCATATTGTTAACAATCCAGTCGAAGGGGATCAAGACACAGCTGCAGACTCAAATGACAAACAGGATATGTTAACACTATATAAGCTGAAAGTAAACCCAACAGTGTCATGACACAAAGGGAGTAAAAATCCCCCAGACTGATTTATTATTATATTATACTGAAGATTCAGCAAAATCCTGTATCTGCTGTCAAATATTAACCCTTAAAATTACAAAATGGATAAGCAGGTGTTTTCTACTTCATGTTAGCCAGTATTCAATGCTCTCCTGCACTGATGGAGTCATGTTTTTTTATTTGAAAGTGCATTTCTTTGCAATTGATGGAAACTTACTTGCAGTCTCTGAGAATGCAAGACCCTTCCCTGGGGTAGGTGGGGATGCCCTAGGTTTTTTAAGACAAGATTCTCACAAACTAACTTAACAAAAAGGAACATGGAGCTTCAGTCTTGCAGGTCAGTGGTAATCAAGGATCTAGAAATGCAAAGAAACTTTACCTAAGATAGAAGCAAAGTTCAACAATGTTATGCTTTCAAAATAAGGGAAGGGATCAGTAGACAAACTTGAGCTCAGTATACTAGGACAACCATGCTACAAAGTTGGAACTGGAGAAAACATGTCAGGAATGATGTACAGGATTACAAACTTAGGGGAAAATATTGAACAAAACCAAGCCCCTCAGTCTGATCTCAATAGGAGTCAAAGAACAAAGAAATATCAGAGGCACAGAGATAAATGGGAAAATGAGATTAAAAGCATCATTATTGCAAATTAATTTGATTTTTAGATCAAATCTGCCTGGCCTCAAACTTAGAAAGGACTGCAAAGCAGACTGATGAATGATCAGAAAAAAAAAGAACTAGTAAGAGGAGAGAAGGCTGAAAGAGCTTTGCCTATTTAGTCCATAAAAGCAAAGGAAATCAAATAACTTCCTGCATGTACATCTGAAAGGAAGAACATCATAAATCATAGGGTAATGTTGGAGTAAAAACATAAGAAAATCAGTCATCCAAACATAGCCTGAAAAGTAGAGAAAGTTTCTTGCCAAAAAATAAGTAAAATTATGAGATAAAATCACACAGATCTTCTGTCTCTGTAATTCCAAGAAAGACCTTGACTGCTCTATGTTTAGGTTTTTCAACCATAGTTGCACAACAGGTGCTGAACTCACTGCATCAGGAAATCTCTTCCCACATAGCAGACAGTGCTCTAGAATGACCAAAGGAGTGCATAAACCTACTTTAGTGGGCTCTAGATGACATCTCAACCACCATGTACAGGATCATGAGTACAGATACACTAACTTCAGTAAGCACCCACCCTCTTCTCCTTACTCAGTCCTCCATGACCTGTGTGAGCAAAGTAGTTTTGTCACCCAAAGAACAGCTGTTATGGGTACAGAAGAAATGCAAAGTTCAGACACTTTTGCAAAGCCAGTCATGGGCAAAAGTCATGTAATGAGCAGGTTTGAATATTTACCTCAAATGACAATTTTTTATTATTTCTACACTAAGATATGAACTATATGTTCTGCAATGCAAAGACATATGTAATCTAAGAGCAATGGATTTTGAAGTTATTTTCTCTGGCTCCTAAATATAGACAATGATGAAGTGGAAGTGAGTGGCCTCTGATGTTTGTTTTCACAAAGAAAAATGAAAATGTCCTCAAGAGAGGACAAAAAAAATATCTAAGTCATTTGGACTCTCATTATAGTAATGCTTATGCAGGATTTCAGCTTCATAAGACATGTAGAAGCTATATCCTAACTGTCCCAAATGGAACTCATAACAAATTGGGAGCCTGTGAGAATGCAGGTAAATCAGTTATCATTTTGCATTTCTCCATCATTAAAATTTTTCTGAGGAGTGATGAGTGACTGCGTATTACCTTCAGGCATGTTCTGAACCAACTCATAAAACAACTTGAGGCAATGAGAGGCTCCAACAATGAGAGAAGGGAACCACCAGAAGTGAGTACTCTCTTTAAACTATCCTCTATTTTCATTTAAATACTATTTTGAAGTTAACTCAGAATAGCACCTGAATGCACACAATCACTTCTTGGAAAAAAGAAAAGCACTAGGTCCTGTCATCTCCCACTTGTACAGCAAAATTAATCCTGGGAATTTATGTAGCCACAAAAGGTATTCAAAGGCAAAAGAAGGTTGAAAAACTTATTTCTCAGATGTCATTTTTGTATTTCACAAGAGGATCTTCATGTTCCCAATTTCCCCTGCTCCTTCCCCTCCAAAAATACAAAGAAAGAAACATGAAGCTATTTGACAAGTGAACAGAAGGAGGAAGTCCATAGTTAATTGTTATGTACTTAGGACAAAGTAGATCAGGTTGGAATTGTGCACAGACAGGTTTGCTGAGCTATACATTTTTATATATATATAAAACCCTTTTGTCTGCAGTGATTTTTCTTTCATTGTTACAAAGCTGTTCAGTTCATTGGTACTTTATTAAAATACACCATTTTGCTTAACTTAAAGCAACCTCCACTAACTTGCTTCTTCTTTTTCTCCACTCTCCCCTACTAACCTCTGAAGACTTTCTGTCCATATAGGACAGGCACCAGTATGAGTTGTTAGACTTGTACTACGTGTTTTAAGGTTTAGCAGCATGAGACAGCAGCTCACACACTTGCTAAAAGCATTTCATCAAAGGAAATTTCATTCTTGGAAACAGAATACATAGTCTTCACTTCTCCCTAATATTTTGTATATCACTAAAAAAATCCAGAACATACCTTTCTGATAACGTAATGATACAGTTATTGCTAAATTAACACCATACAAAACTAATCTCAGAACAGGATTATCATTCCCATTTTTAAAAAAATCATTTTTGTAACCTATAATGTTTCACATCAGAGAAAATCATAGAGCCTCAGCCATGCAGAATCTTAGAGATGCATTCAATCCCCTAAGTGATCTGCTTACTTAAAGGTATATCTTAGAGCATTTCTGTATAAATAGCATTAAGAAGATTCCAAATTCTGCAAGTTGCTCATTCAGTTTTACAGGAGATGATAACCTTCTTCTCCCTACCAACTCTTCAGTGCTATGTGTGACCAGCAAGTCAAGTTTCAGAAAGACATGGGTTACTTATCTGTTACACTTTTCCAAAGAGGCTTGTGCATCATCCAGTATAGTTCATAGTCCATTACACATGTGAAGACAAATTGTTTTGCACAGGAATAAGGAAAAGCAAATTTGGGCTTTCTATGTGGAGTAGTAAATATTTTTATCATATAGGACATTGAAAATAACATATTTGTCTTCTCCATTACTATGTAACACTAACAAGACTTGGAGGTAGCAAGTAAGTATATCTTTCTACCCTGCAAAAGGCACATATGACCTGCTCAAAGACTAAAAATAGATTTGAAATAATCAGAATCAAATTGTGTATCACAGACCATATATTGGACAGGATTTCAGCTGTCTTGTATATTTGAAAGCATGTTTTCTTGCATAATTTATGCAAAATTAATTTTAAGTATGGACAGAGCAATCAGGATTTCTTTCTCTGTCCAAAAGGAGATGAAGAAATTTAGCAGCCAGAACAGCATCCAAAATGCCAATCTGCTCTGTCCTCACACGTTATCAGACCCGTATTTAAATTTGGCACATTTGAGAACTGAAGAGGCAAGACGTAAACAACTGAGAACAATGGCACTCTAATCAAGGGGCCAGTTTAGCTCATAACAATGTTATGAAGCAAAATAGATCTTAATTTCCATTGCAATATTTCCATAAATCTCCTTTTCACAACACAAAAAAAATGAAAAGCTGATCAGACAGAGAGCAGCACTTCATAAGCCTGCAGAAACAAAGCAGCTAATGTGGGTAATTAGAATATTAACTCAAAGCAATCTTTTAAGCAAGACAAGCACTCTTCCCAGAACACTGCAGACAAGACTTGATTTTCTTCAGCTTGCTTTTTCAAAAAACAAAACAAAACAAAACAGTACAAACAGTGGCAATACCAGCTCTCATTTTCCTCATAGTAGTAAAAGCAAGGAGTAATGCAGTTTATGGAGAAGCAGCTAAAAAAAGTCAATAGATTTTACTAATTTGATTCCAAAGAGCTACAGTTGAATCCTCTCAGCAAAAAGATGGCTTTATTAACTGGCAGTATGTTGTGGAGATAAGACAAGAACAGGTAGCAATGATGGATGTTGTAGAAAGTTCATCTGTCTCAAACAGTGGTCAGTCAACACCCACTGGCTAACTAGGACAAACCACCTTGCCCAAGGCTAACCAGACTTTCTGACTTAGGAACTGCAAATTAAAATCAGAAACTATAAAATACATTCTGCCTATTCTAGAGAACCAACAGAAGTCCAGGAGCAACACAGCAGAAAACATAAGCTCCTCAAAATCCTATTGTTCTATTTTTGAACAGAGCTGGCATGACCCTGTAGCTGTATCTAAAAAAGAGCTGATGAAATCACTTTCACCCACCATTACCAATTTTGTTTCTTCCTAGAGCCAGGAAGTTAAATTATGGAACAGTCCCACTGCTCACCTCTTAGATGTCATAAGATACAAGACTAATACTTGGACTGCTGGCAAACTAGATAGGTTCTGAAAATTGTAGCTTCCCTGACCTACCTCTTATTTCTCCTTGCAAAAGACTGAAAAAAATAATATGAAAACTATTACATCCCAGTGCTTTAATAAAGTGGTTAAGCTGTAGCTATTACTAGCATTGGCTGTTGCAAGCAATTCATTCTGTAAAAATCAAACCATTATTCTAACAGATGGTGAGTTCTTCAACACCTATTTCAAACTCTGTAAAACATTAATGAATAGCTAGTTTATCTAAAAAAACTACTTATATATGACAGCCTAAACAAAGTAATTTTTGACACCCTTGAATGACATGTTAGCGCTCATTACTTGAGTAATCTGTCAAATAACTTCTGGGAGGCTCTGATGTTCTATTTTTTCTTATTGCAATGTTGATACTGCATTCATGAGGACTACGTAACAGAGAAACTGATGTGGAAACCCTCATTTGCATAAGAAAGGAAAGAAATAAAGTATTATTGAGAAAGAACTAATCCAACTTGGATTGACACTGAAATATCCCAATCAGTGGACCTACTGGATGGAACTCCATTAGAACTCCAGGATGAAATCCCAGGACAAGAGAAATAAATAGAAGTAAACTGAAAAATATGAAAATATAGCTCTGTTATTTTTGACAAACTTTAATCAAGGAATGTGAGCATCACTTTTTCAGAATAAGACTACTCTAGCATCTGATCCAAGAAAAATAATAATTTATGCTCATTTCTGTATGGAAGTGATTCCTAGAAAAATATTACTGATTTATTTTCTTATCTATTTCCATGTTGGCAGAAGGTAGCATTGCAGATTCTTTTTGAAATTAATGGGAAATTGCAAAGGCACTCTTGTTCCCTACTCTGTATCCTTTTTTTATTATTTTTATTTTTTTCAAGTTAGACTAGCAGTCGTCTTTCACTTCCTCTGGCTTAGCTGGACTCATAGATTTTAATTGTGTTAATAGAGTCAGTAAATTCATATATGTGCTGCAGTAGTCAAACAAAGAGTCTGTATTCAAGCTCTAAGCCTGCAGAAATAAAGTTATTAGATCTATATACTATGGGTATGTGTAGAGACTCCAAAACAGGTAGAGTTTTGAAATAGGTTTTTTCCTTGTAATGAACTCAGAGGTTTTTAAACCAAAAAAGGCAAGTTTTATCTAAAAAGAAGCTAGAATAATTCTTTTTTTTTTTTTTTTTTTTTTTTTTTTTACATTTAGAAAATCCATAATGATGATGTAGAACAGAATGGAAATGAAATAACTTATAAATAGCCCTCTCCCTGAACACACAGAGATATGCTTTCTGCTGCTACCGAAGTCTTTTCTCGTGCCCTAGGTTCCCAGCTCTTTGCTGTGAGGAAGCACAGCTGTGCTGTGCTGTGCTGTGCTGTGGGAAGCTCCCGACTCTCCAGTCTTTTTAAAGAAACATAACCAAAAAAGAATGTCTACATGAAGCAGCTTGGAGACTTTCACCTGAACTGGAACACATACAGGAAGATCTGAGCCAAGATTTGAAAGCACTGTAGCTATGCCAGTGCAATACCATATCCACCAGCTGTATTGCTTCTGTGACTGGTGTTAGCCTGCTTCCAGCAGCTTGGGTGTTTCTCAGCTGTCCTCTGGTTCAGCATGGCATCAGCTCTTGCAAGACATGCTGGTGTGTCCACATTAACAACTACCACTCACTGCAAAAGGCTAGACTTTGCCAGATGAAGACCCTGGCACAGCCAGTATTGGCTTCTGTGCTTTCACTATGAGTTTTCCCTCCAAAGCCCAAGGACCTTTTTCCAATGTCTGCATAGGGCATATATTTGTGTATATTTTCTCTGTGACAAGCCTCTGTTACTCTGAAAAATGACTCTTATATGACAGCATAACTGATGCTTTCTCAGAAAATTTTATATTTAAATAAATTTTAAAATCTACAAGATTTTATTAAATCATTTTAAATAATTTCCTGTATATTTCTCAATTATTCAAAATATTTTATTAAAGAGGTTGTTTTAAGCATATGTATTAAAGATCTATTTCAGGTAGCTTTTTTCAAGACTGGAGAAATGCATGATAGTAATTAAACAAGTAAAGGCCCTTTTCTATTTTTAAGAATATACACTGAGAAATTTAACCCTTTCAGATCATCAGCTCCAGGACTGTAAATTTTTAGTGATAATTCTAAGTGCAAACCTGAGAAAGTACAGACCAGAGACAAGACTCAAAGACCAGCCTTCGCTCTAGTAATAAGCTAGTAACTTCACGTCTCTGTGAGAGTTGTATTTGAGCCCACAGGTAATCATTTAATCATTCTATGCAGCATCAGATAGTGTAGAAGTCTTGCTTTGAGAGAAAGATGTAACACAACAGCAAAAAACCAAACCACTGCTCAGCTGGAATAGAAGTGTCAGATCAGTGCTCTTCAGATCAGTATCCAGGAGTCACTGTGTCGTCCCACCTACAGAAACAAGAATAACTTTACTGCCCAAGAACCAGAGTATCTGCAAGAGTGCCTTATTAACAACACTTCTAAACTATGGTCTCTGAGAAAACTGCTTTTAAGAACAACCTTTGAGAAACATATTTTTCATCAAGTTTTAGGATTCCAACATAGATTATCTCAATGTGCTTTTTGGCGGTTATGAGAGACTGTGTCACAAAATAAAGACAGACAGCTGATGCTGTGTCTTAGTAAAATGACATTCCCACTCAGTTTTAAGTGAATTTCACGTAAGTGAGGACCCTATGATACAGCTTGCTATTTCTTCATTCTGTTGTGTTACATCATGCCAGCCATCTCAACCTGATCATGCAGAGAAGATCCAGCAGCTCAGGACACAGTCCAGATTCTTTGTTTCCAGAAGAAGCCATGTGAGGAATTGGCCATGTGGCAAACATGTCACACATATCATCACACTATTCAGGACAGCAACTGTGTAAGCAAATGGTCAGCACTTTGCTATCTTTCTGCAGATCCCCTTTGTACCTTGGACCACAGAGCCTTGTAAGGGCAATTTAAGAGGTAATGGCTAGTGGAAAAGCACTAGTCAACTTTCACTGGAGTCAGGTAGGGTAAAGAAGAGTGGCCTTAAAGCCATCAGCTTTTACATGTTTCATATTCACACAAACAAGGATCGTACTGCTTTAGCCTCCAAGTTTGTCTGGTTCCTTTTGCATAAACATGACCATTAGTTCTGCTGATGTTGCTATATTATTTTTGAATTGTAGTGAAAATAAAACCAGTAAAACACTCCATTAGACAAAGACTAGATGTATGCCCTACTTCTATGGCATAGTCAGATGCAGAAAAAAAGAGGAATTCCCTTCACCTGAAATTCCTAAAAGGATCAAGGATGAAACATATTATAAAAAAGTAAGATTATTTGAGCCAGAGACAGCAGCCAGCTGGCAGTTCCTAAAAAGTTTAAGAATGTTCCAGTAGCTGTCAGCTGTCTTGCTCCTCAGAACTTGATGAATATTTTAAAATGTTATCGTCATTAGATACATCAAGGATATGTTTTACAAATAAGAAAGCTAGATCCTTTCATCTGTGTAACACAATCTGGGGCTGTAAACCACTCTATTTTTCATTCCTATTGGATTATACAGTCTTTGAATAACTTTATGAACATAAAATACTACATAAGCTGCTCCTAAAGACTATCAACTAGTTCACAGTTTGTCAAGCTGTTGTCAAGAAATGGTTTACAATGCTGAACTGTACAATTTTATTTTCAGTTCTGTTTCACTATGAATCTTCCATTGAAGAGCTTTTAAAGCTTCTGGCTGAGATTTTCAAAGAAGACCTAGAAAGAGGATAAGTCCAGCCTCTTTTCAGTGGTGTTCAGCAATAGGATGAGAAGCAACAGACAAACTGAAACACTAGAAGGTCCATCTGAACATAAGGAAAAACTTTTTTACTGTGAGGGTAACAGAACACTGGAACAAGTTGCCCAGGGAGGTTGAGGAGTCTCTGTCTTTGGAGATACCCAAAAGCTATCGGGACATAATCCTGGGCAATGTGCTTTAGCTGATCCTGCTTAAGCAGGGGTGCATGGATTAGATCTCCAGAGATCCCTTCCAACCTCAACCATTCAATGATTCTGTAATCTTTGTTACGAAATTAATTCAGAATATCAAAATATTTATGCTGCTTACCTTTCTGATAATAACTACTTAGCAATAGCTTGGTTCCTCTGAGTCCTTAGGCAGGGAATTCCTCAAAGAGACAGACCTTCTTTCAAGGACATCATCAATTTCATTCTCAGTAGCTCCCTATAAAAAGCACCTCAAGTTAACTACAGTGCCTGAGAAGAACAGGTGGAAGCATCTAGTCCAATGTAAACCTTTCACTTCTTTCCAGAAGAGTTAAATCAGTTCAGCGCACAGACAGTGCCTCTTCTTGACAGCCGCAATGATTTAGTATTAAAATTCTTCTAAAAAGATAGTCAAGTAATGCCAAAGAAAAGACATTCACTGGAAGTCTGTCTCCATCTAAAGGTTATGACAAAAAGTATCTAACATAAAATAAACTAAACTAATAAATGAGCTACACTGAAAACAATAGGAGTCTTTGTTATTAAAACCTTTTTATGATCAGAAAAGTGTAATACATATCCAGCGAGTTGATTTCAACAGTCCCAAAGAAGGCTGAAAGTCAGAAGACAGAGGACAATCTAGATACATACTCCTATGCACTCTTCATACATGAAAGGGCAATTTTCAAGATCAAATCCATTCCTCTAAAAAACCCACTGAAGTAGACAAACGTAAAGAAAATATGAATCTGCTCAGGGTGATTATGAAAAATGGACTTCTTTGTCAGAAAGTGTCAGTGTTGGTGGAAAAAAAAGCTATGTGATTTCATCAAAAAAATTGATATTCAGTGCTCAAGGTGAGATACAATGGGAAGACAAGAAAACTGCAACTACTATCACTGCTAATTATTAAACAATTGCTAAATCTGCTGCAAAGCTGAGTTATTCTTCGTCTTTTGTAGGTACTGCTTTCTAATAGCAGGTTGGGAGTTTTTGTTGCTGTCCCTCTTGCATTTCGTGGTTGAAAGTGAAAATAAGCTCTTACTTTCTCAGGAGGATTGGCACACAGTGTTGCTAAGTGAAGAACTAGGGCTTCCAGTTGCGAATGGGAGCTAAATGTCTGTGACAGCAAGCACAGCGTTTTGCAGAAAATGCTTTCCTGCTGCTGGGGCTGAAGTAGCTGTTGTGCAGTTTTCCACCTCCTCTCCGCCTCGAATTCTTGCTAAACAAGCTTATGAGTGAGTATTGAATTTTCCCACTGCTGTACCTAAAGCAGCAAACAGATTAACAAATGCTGCTCCAGGTAGCTGTGGGAAATGCCACTTGAGAGCCTGCTTCTTGACCATGTAACTTTCCTCCAGTTGAAGCATCTGACCCTGTCTCTTCAGACGCTTCCACTTGCAGCTAGGCAGGGAGCTGGGAGCCGCTTAGCCTATGGAGCAATTGCCAGATGTATTACGTAAGTAGTCCCTAGACCTAGGAAGTCAAAGGAAGCATTAATGTCATTTCTGAACCTTGCACTGGGCTAGCAACACCAACTAACTCATGCTCTTTCATGTGTTCCCCTCCTTTCTTTCCTCGAGGGTGCTTCCTTCAGGTTAGTGCAAGGCTGATGGAGATTGCAGATGTCTGCACAACCCCAAACCATTTGCAAAACAATTGCAAATTATCTCGGGCAAATGAAGGGCCTTATCCTGGGAGCCCGACGTATGCAAGACCCCTAAGATCCTGTATCTTCTAACTCCTACTCATTACAGTCATTTTGTTTAGGCTGCTTTACAGTGGGGAAGGCCCCTCCTGCTGCTTGAGGCAGGTCTTTCCCATTCACAGGCTTAGTAGAAGGGGGAGGGAGCATCAGTGGTTCAGATTTACAGCCCTTCTCTAGAGTGTGAAGTAAGAATCTGGGGCTTGGATTTGTCACTGATTCAGAAATCAACGGCAGAGTGGAAAAGCCTTGTGCATGCCCATGCTTGAGCAGCAGTGTTGTAGTAGCCGTTTTGGAAGGCGCATGGTTTGTACGGAAAGGAAACGTCCCGATGGACCAACTATTAGTACCTTAGCTGGAAAAAGAGAGCAAGAAGAGAGCAATTACTATCATTCACCAGTTCTTCTGTCAGTAACAGTTATCTAGGGGGCTCCTGCAGAAACAGCTGTTGAGTCACTCATTTCTGAGGTCCCAAATGCTGTTCAAAATTAACCGCCGCAGGATCAGTCCAAACAGCTTTTGTGCCTCAGTAGCTACTGTCCTCGTCTCAGAGGCCCTTTGCAGTTGTTAGTGACTCCTTCCAATTTGCTGCAGCGTGGCAATCCACAAACTGTTTTGGTTTTCACCCTAAACTGCGTTCATGTGCTCCATCCCTTTCCCTCGAGTGCCACAGGCACCATGCTGCGCTCATTCTCGCGTGGGGATCTAAGACTTCCCTCCCGACCTCTAGTCTGTGGCCCTCAGAAGCAAGGGAGTACTGCTTAGTCCAGACTTGGCCAGGCCTTGTGAGGTAAACAGCTGGCTACCCAGCACGGAACTGGCACATCTATGGGCCAAAGGTAGACTCGTGGGTGGACGGGCCAAAAGCCTGACATGCTGGAGCTGTCACGCTAATACTCACAGCGGAAAGCCGCTGCTTGGCCTGTGCTGAGGTGAGGAGGCTCCGCACTCGCTCGTTGATTTTCTCCCAGCTGCAATCCACATCGGCAGGCAACCTACCAGAAGAGATCAAACAGTCATATCACAGTTCACCTCTGGTGGGAGAATGATTTCTCTTCTCTGTTTACCCTGTCTCTGATGCCTCATTTGTCATACCCTTTCCATGCCAAATCATGAGGATCCCTTCATCCCCTCAGACCAAGTCACTGAACAGGGACACCCAGAAGCACATTTGGTTACGTCCCTTTCGTCCTTCAAGCTACTTTTTTTCTTCCTGCCACTTCCTTTACGCTTCATATGCCCAGTACCTCTCTCCCTCTCTCTCTCCCCCCTTTCCCTCCACTCCTGTTCCTCTTACTGCCCCCACGACTTCTTCAATTTTCCATCCCATTAAATGCTCTCTGCGCTCTGTACCTGTGCTCCCTACCTTGTTCCTTCCTCTCCTCCTCTCTGCCTCTCCTCATTGCTCCTCTTCCCTCACTCCTCTGTCTTCCTTTGGTCTAAACCTTCTCCTTTGACATTGTTCTCTCCTCTCGTCCTAGCTCTTCTCCTGCTTGCTGCCCCTGACCAAAGCAAAGGCTCCACAGGCCACACACACTGCTTCTCCTTCCACGCCAGCAGCACTGCCCTCCTGCGCAAGCGGCATTATCTGCACCTTCAAAAGGTTGCAAGGCAGATGAGTCCGCCAGGCAGCTCAAAGCAAGGTTAGTGCTATCACCAGAACTTCCATGCGCTGTGGACATACATGCCACATAAGAGTTTCACTGTCTCCACACTCGGTGCTGATTTTTAGCCGGGCAAGAAATGAGTCCGCAGAGCATGACTCAACTGCAGCGTCTCCCTGTTTGGGAGGGTGAGATGCTGAGGCCTAAACACAGGTAGCTGCTGCCATTTTAGGCCCCACAGAGCAACCAAACTCCCAGGCAAAGCAGGCAGAAGTGACATAAGATCTACGGGAGACCCGTGCCCTTCTGCGGGAGCAGCAGGAACCCACACAGGGCAACCCCAGGGCATCTCAAGGGGACCAGGCTCCTGTGCTTCGTACCTGAATCCCTCGCCTGGCTTCCCATGTGCTCTGCTCTTACCACGGTCTCCAGCTGTGGCAAAAGTCACAGACTTCCCTCTGGTTCAGCAGCTGATTTCTAAGGTGGGCACATTGCCTCCTGCAGACACCTCACAGAAATACTGTGGGGTGTCCAAGCAAGAGAATGCCCAAGTGAAAAGCAAATGTCAAGATCGGGATGCTGCAAGAAACAGCGCCCAAGTGCAGCAAAGTGCTGCACTACCTTTGTGTCCGTTACGAGCAACAAATCAGTGCTTTCCAACTCCAGGAACAGAAAACGATCTTACAAATTAATCTGCCAAACAACAGATTAAATGCAGGGCTCTAGAAAGGAAGAACGCACAAGGTAGTTTAGTCCCTTAAGAACAAGGCGTATTTCCAGCACCAGGCGGATCGTCCAACGCGCCTTCTTGCAGTCCTGCAGTACAGCACGACGTCGCCAGACTTCCCCCCTTGGCTGCCGTCTGAACAACGTAAGCTTCCAAGAAGATATGACTTTGCTACAACAATGAAACAGCTTAAACAAGGAAAACTCTCAAAAAGCCACTTGTGAAAACTGGCTGAGTAATTCCTGTTTCCAGAGAAAATCCATCCAGACAAAACAGGCAGAAGCAGCAGCAGTGCTCACACTTTTGAAGAAAAGGCACCGCTTTCACAGAAAAGAGGGCCCTTCACTAAGAACAGCTTTCATTGCTCCTCTGCATTAGCTCATCACAGGTTAATGGCAACCTCCTCTCAGCATCTGTGGAACTGGCATGAGAAGCACATCAGCTGCTGGCCGCGCTGAGGGTAGTTTGAACCTGAAGCTCAACAGCTACAACTTATTCTTGGGGCTTCTCCGTGTGAGAGATTTAGCCACTGTTTTCTCAAAATCCAAATCAACCCTAATATCTGATAGGTATCACTAATTCGCATCAAGTAACTGTGCAGCAGACAGCCCACAGGCACAGACCACATTGAGACACCTGTCGTGCAAGAAAACCATTAGAAAACATAAAGGGAAGGGTAGGCATTTTTGATCGTATTCAAATGAGGCCAGAATACACAGAAGAGACCGCCAAAGACCGTGCTGACTATTTCAGTACTTGCTGGATTCTGCAGCTAAAGGCTTAGGAATCGTCTTTTGTATTTGCCTGGTCAGAAAAAAAATGGCCCTTTAATAGCGTATTTTTAACTCCATAAGTCAGTGTAATTAACACCTCCTTCCGCAGCATTTTGCAAAATAATTTGCTCCACGTAGATTGATAGCCATGTAGGAGACGCATTAACAGGGCTAGGAAGCTTTTCCCATGCTTCTTTTAATCCACTTCACGGAGAAAACGATCCCCTACAGTGTCATTTTCACACGGCGAGAGGCGGGGTCAAATAAAGAAACAGACTCAAGAAAAAACAGTGCTCCTCCTTTCCCGAGGGGAAAAGAAATCGTATTTTGATATCTCTTACACAAGCCTACAAACAGAAGTGAGAAGATCTAAGACCAAGGGGCTCACAGCCAAAGCGGAAAACAGGTACCAGCCAGATGCAGAGCAGTCAGTCAGAAATCGTTCCTCACAAAGCAACTGCTCCAGCAACGCACACAAGCTCTTCTTCACATTACTCATTGGAGTCTTCTTGTTATTTCACCCAAATGAAATCGAGATGACGTGTGTTTTGGTGATGGGCTGAGATTTAAAGGAGCAGGGATAAAAAAAACAGCTTCGAAAGAAAGGCAAAATACGCTATCCTAGTACGCCTACGTGAGCATTTGTAGGTACGTGCACGATGGGTGTGGAAGGACACAAGCATTCCCGGTATGCTTGGCCTGTTAAACGGAGACTAAGGCTGCCCCTGGAAGACAGTGCGTACACGGGGCAAAACTTTGTTACTCGGTGCCTAAGCACAATCCTGCTTCACTGTCATCAGTGCTTGCAGATGTTCTTCTCAATTTTACTAAGAGAAAACAAACCATAAGAACCACTTCTGACTGCTGTGTCCCCTGAACGAAGTGTAGAGCTCCTCCATGTCTTGGAAAACCGGCTGGGTAAGAACAGACTTGAGAATCTGCAGCGCACAGTGTGGCTGTCAACAAACCTCTCCAACCTCCAACCCGCTTGCTCTGCAATGCAGGGCCAGGAGACACCAGAAAAACTATCCGTCTCGTGGTTGTGGACAACAGGCTTCCCCATCCAAGGCTTTGCCAAAACAAAGGCGCAGGAAGACTCTCTCTTGTGCACAGCAGCGACACCGCAAGGGATTCCAGCGGTGTTCTTCACGGGCCCTGCCCCGAACTTGACCTGCCTACACGGCTACTTTTTCTTGCCTGGGAGAGGGAGTAATTTTACGCCAGACAAACTTCACGGGAGTCATGCAAGTTCCACAGAGGTAGACGGCAAGTGCTGACCTGGAAGGGACAGAATAGTGTCGCACAGAGGCAGCAGGAATACCACACCTCTGCATGCAAGAGTGAAAAGCTCTCCCTCAGCAACACCGCCAGTGGACAGATACTTAATAACCTCAGGCCCTCTTCAGAGGAGCTGGTGCAGACTTGCAGCCCACAGCACACCACTGCACACTGACCTCCAAATACACCACAAACAGGAAAACTGAGTCGCCCTAATTACATGACAAGAAGGCGATACTGTGTGGAAGCGGAAGTCTGCCTGCTTTTCCTCCCCAAAGATGACGGCCAAGCGTGTCTCCTACTTGATTGCTCAGCGTCCCACTGGAGAGCTGCGGCCAAAGCAGAGCACAGGACAGATGCGGCACGTTCCTCAGTTTGGAGCTAGGGAATCCCCCTCCAAACGCCCAGCTCGTACTTGCTAAGAAACTAATCTTGACCCAATAGGCTCAGCCCACAAAAACTTCCTTATCTGAACTAGCACTCATGAACAGAAGGCACCAGGCACCTCCCACACAAATTGGCAGGAAGGGTTGTCCTCTTCAGGCAGAGGTGCACAACCGAAAGCATGCAAAAGGGAAGGAAAATTGCAACTAAATTCCTCTCCAGAGAAGGATCATGTGAGCACTCCATGAATTTTAGAAATAATAAATTTGAAAACAGTGGAAACATTTCTTCTACATTTCTTGTAGTTTTTTACCTGAGCCATCAGTCATGTATGGAAATCATCAGATAATGGCAGAAAACTGTTCTGTGATAACAAAAATGTCTCATAAAAATAATAAAAAAAATACACATGGAACATGTGTATGTACACATTTCAGGGCAAAAAGCCAAGTATCAACTAACAGATTTTTTTACATCTTCTTTTGAAGTGACTGATCCTAGGAAAGAAACTGCACTAGATGAACCATAGCTATTTTATATACCCATACAATGTAACCACTTCCAGAATAATTGCAATAATTTTTCTACTTATATTCTTCTCAGAAATCATAAATTCAATTTGCCTAAGAAGACAGAATGTGAATTTTTCTTATTCACATTCAACTTGTTATGGGGGTTATTCAACTTGTACTCTCACAGCACAATGTTGCTCAAGTAATTGATTTTTGATGATGTATTTGTAACCTGTATTGAAGAGGAGAGGGACTTCGAACAGGACATGGTGACTTTAGGTTTTGGGAGGTAGCAGATGAAGCTGCACGGTGAAAATCTAAATGCCTCTGACTGGCAGAACACTCTGCGTAACTGAAAAGTTCATCTGTTTCAGGAGAGGATGAATCATGTTCAGAAGTAGCCTGCTCAGCTGGTTCCCTGATAATCTAGGGAATAAAAAAGCAAATTTCAATAGCTGGAATTGGCATTTAACATAGGATAAGGGGGAAAGAAAGAGACTGGGGAGAGAAAAGAAGGCAGAAGTCATCATGTGTTTTACTAAAATGTAGAATAAAGGAAATGTTAGAGTTAAGCCGAAAATTCATAATGACAAACAAACAAGATGTGGGCAAGATTAAACAGTGCCTAATGTGAGCCTTCCATGAAATGGAAGCCCTTAAACACATGAACGTACATACAAAAATAACTAGAATCCTATCAAACTTACTATTCTAGCCAGGAAGCATCTCATTTCTAAAGGGATAAGATGCCACAGGACAGATGAACAAGCTGTTCTGTCACCATGTACAAAAGCTTTTATTTTGCTGCATTAGGCTAATGAGAATCCCTCTCAAAGAGTCAGGCTGACCTTGGAAATGGGATGGAATTAGGAAAGACAGACTCTGAGAGGAGTCTATACAAAACCTGCACTTTCGCATTTCTCAAATGGGAATTCAATTGGATTGTGACTAAGTAATGAAAAAGAAACATATTAGCAGCCCACTCTGTGATGTGATCAGTTTGGATCAGTGGACTGAGGGAAGATATTCAAAGAGTGATCTCACACTTGTTATCAAATGTCATCAGCAGTATCATTAATATTTGAGACAAACATAGCAACATTAAAGAGGATCTGAAAACATGTCTCCACTACTACTTTTGCAAATCTGGCCCCTCATCATATACACGTGTCTGAAATGGCTGAAGGCATAAGGTAGTGTCTAGAACGGGTGATGAGATGTGATATGCTTCACTTCTAAATTAATCTGTCTGATAATCTGATAATGTTGAGAGCAGGTATGATGTCAGACGTCATTCATTTCACCTAACACTGGCCACCTAAAAGTTAGGCATCCAGTTCCAACTACTCACCCCTTCTGGTCAATTTAGGGAGATAAGAAAAACTTGATATGATATACCTCAGTTGCCTTAGATAATGATTTTATGATAGAATGAATCACCATCTTTCCATTGCATATGGAAAAGCTCAGATGACTACCTTAAAGTAGACTTCAAACCTTTCTTGGCTATAGTTAGCTTAGATGATTCCTGTTTCACTATTGTCCATTAAATTTTCTTCGTGACATGACTGCTGATTTCAATTCATTTATTAATGAGCAGACTTTGAAAACAGATGAAATACTGTTACATCTGGCTCTGGCTCTACCAGTTCTTGTTACAAATGTGACAGAGTGACTGAACACAGTGGATAGTCAGCGAATGATGGGCAGATAAAACAGCTAATAACAACAGACATGTGGTTATTAAATAAACAACCTTTTCTGCAACAAGTCTGGCATTTTGGCTGAGTGGTACTCAAACATGAATAGTACAGGAAACCATTTAACAAATAGCTGTACCTGCAAATGTAAAGCAATGGCCCCAAACTATCTTCTTAGTCCTGTATCTCTCACAGGCACTGTGCACTTTTTAAATACTTTAAATTTGGTTTATTACTGGTGAAAAACATACATTTTCTTTGTATTACAGAATCAGAAGGCAAACTTCTCAAATCTGTCCCTCAATGTGTATCAATTTTTTTCAGCAGAGACCAAAGTCAGGTGAGACACTTCTATCTCTGGTCATTTTTTGGTATTTTTGTTAATATTGTTGATGAAGAAACAAGTCAAAACTCAGGCAAAGATCTTTACACGAACCTTTACACAAACAGTGGTTGCTCTCCATTTTCATAGAATCCTCTCCAAACAGCTGATAGATATTATTTTCTGCTACTGCTAATCTGAGGTAGATTTAAAATGATAACTAAGAGGGAAGTACCCATCTATCACATTGCTATAATGATCTGTCCTCACTATAGCTTCTGTGTGAAAAACTTTTGTACATCTTAGTTGTTGTACAGCTCAGAAGTTGTACAGCTACAACTTCTTGGGTATAGTTGTAGTTTAATCAGATGTATTAATGCAGCATATAACAAAATGCTTAACTGGTTTCAAGTCAGTTCAGGTTTTAGTTTGCTAGCAGTGACCTTTTTAGTAGCTGTACAGGGAATCCTGGACCAGAGGTTCCATTTGCAGAAGGAATTCCCATTCACGGCCATACTTCATTAGTTTCGCTGCTTTTCACAGTCAAACACATTACACTACTGCTAACGCAGACATATCTTTATTTGATACGCCTTCGAGCGAAATGCAGGCATTGGCAAAGAGCCTTTGGTCTTCTCTATTTTTATCACTAACAAATTACAATTCTCTACATTTTTTACTGAAATGTGGGCTGTAGATGTCCAGTACACTCAGGCAGGGAAACTTTCATATAAAGTAGCCCTAAATTTTTTGCAAAATAAGGGATTTTCAGAGAAAATAATGTGACCTGAAGGTTTTTTTAGAAAGATCGCATAAGTCTGCAGGGCTTTCATTTTCACAGAGCCGAATTATTATGTCTCGCACATTTCTCTTGTGACAAATAATTAGTCTTACCCATTACCATCTTCTGAACCACCAAATCTCCTCATGAAATTCTTTCTTTAGAATACATAGACTAGACTAGTAACCAAAAGATGGAATTCTTCACTTGTTATTTTTTAAATTACCTTAACAGAGGTATTTGATGTTTCACAGCTATCAAAAGTTAAAGCTAAAAAAAAAAAAAAAAAAAAAAAAAAAAAAAAAAGGAGGATTTCAGTGACATTATTAGCAATTAATTTTACATTGGTACTTTCACTTTCAATACATTAGCACTGAAGTAAAAATGCAATTGCACAAAATGTTTCCTATGGAGAATGCTTTTTATCAATTTCAACGACATTGTGTACCTGTATTTTGATTTGGAGAAACTACCAAAGGGAAATGACATCCTTACTAGGCAGTAACTCTTAATTTGATGGAAACTCTAAAGAAACACACATGAGTAAGAAGGTATCTTTGTAGCAAGTTACTTTTCAGAACAGAAATATACAGATCTGCTTGGATTGTATAGCTTTATTGCCATTTCCAAAATGTAGATTAGATTATAAATATTTTGCATATAACAAGGGAAGAACAGATGATGCCTAAAAACTGATAACTTCACACTGACAAAGGTATTCATTCAAAATCCCTTAAGTATTTCTATTCATGTGAATGGACTCTGCATTAACCTTTAAAGGATTCCTTAGTGAAACAACAGATAGCTGAAGAAAGAAAAACGGTATTAGTCAGTGAAGAATAAAGAAATCAAGATCCCTTTTCCAGAACTGACTTCAAGATCAGTTTTCTTTAGAAAGAGATACACTACTCAACAAGGGAGAAATGGAACTTCCTGGAACTTCTGCCTGTTTAGCCCATGTTCTACTACCTTTTTCCAGGTATTGCTACCTGTTTATCCTGAGCAGCACTTTCTTTTGTGATCAGTTCTTCTGAAGTGCAAACAGCAAAATCTGACATGTATTTTGTAAAAAGGTTTCTCTGAGATACGTAATATCAATGGTGATATTAGCAACATATAGTTACTGTTAACAGTAAATTCTAAGTACCTCCTTTCACATGAAATTTGGAAGAATCTCTTGCTGATCTCACACTTTTCTTCACATTACTGTAAGACAATGGTGAGGTTACTTCACTGAATGATTTGGAACTGTCCACCTAAAAACGAAGAAATAACAGTATGATGCACTTATTAATCTACAAAAACTAGGCCTAAGGACACACATCTCCTGAAAATAATAAACTCATTCTTATTCCCTCTCTTATTTTTATCCTTAGAAGTGCAAAAATATGCAACAGTGGAGAAATATATACAAGGCACAATGCAGGCATTTTTGCAAAATAACCTCTTCTGAAAATACATTTTTCCCTCTCTCTCCTTTTTTTTTTTTTTTTTTTAATTTAATTTCAAAACCAGAGACTTCCCACACAACAGGAAGTTTCAGGATAAAATGTACAGCAAAAAAGATACACAGCTTGTAGGAACATAAAGTGCAAATTATTTCTGGAAATTAGGAAATTTTCTACTCTTGGTCTCCTGCACTGATCCTCAATAATCTGCAGTGAAAATAACTGCAAAAGATGATGTCTTCTTCTATAAATTAGAGATGCTGCTTATTATGAAAGGCAGATTCTTTTTCCTCAGAGAAACTTGTTCTAGACTTGCAAATCCTGCTGACTTCATTCCCACTCATAGGGATCTTTCATTTCCCCACTCCAACCACTGGTTAGATCAATAAACAGACAGCCCTGTAATGCTGGACTGATTGGCCAGACAGCCAGCCACTGCGTTTTCTCTACTTTCCATGCTAAAATGCAAATTCTTCCAGAGGAGCAGAAGTGTGCCCTTGACTGCACACCAGCCTAATACCAGATGCAAGCTGGAGCTTTTGGAGTTCAGAATGAGAACAGTATATCACAGTAGGTTATATAAGAATCTGTGTAGAAGGAACTTGCACTTACCAGCATGGATGACTAGAAAACCCCTGACTGAGCTTAAATGTGAAAAGTACACAGACAGAGGAAACAAGGTTGGGAGGAATACAGAAGTCATTGCTTGCTCCTGCAAGGGTGGCATCAGAAAAGCCTGCTGCTCAAAGGGGAGGAATACTATGACGAAGGACACTGAAAAGCCTGAGATGCTTAATGCCTTCTCTGCCTTGTTTTTCACTGGTAAGGTCTGCTGTCAGGCCTCACAGGTCCCTGAGCCTACTAACAGGCCTGGGGGGGCAAAGCAGTACCCACAGTAGAAAAAGATACACAGAAGAAGAAGATAGGAATCACTTAAGCACACGGGATATCTAGAAGTAGATTGTGTCTGGATAGCATGAATCTGAGGGTGCTGAAGGAGCTGGCTGAGGTCATTTGTGTGGCTGTTCCCCATTATCTTTGAAAAGCCAACACAACTTGGGGCAGAGTCTTACAGGATAAACACAAATGTTATACCTATCTTCAGGAAGGACAAGAAAGAGGTTCCAGAGAATTACAGACGAGTCACTTAATCTCAGTTCTTGGAAAGTTTATGGAGCAAATCTTCCTAAAAACCATGTCCAAACATAGAAAGAACTAGAAGGCAATTAGGAACAGTAAACATGGATCTACAATAAAATTGTACTTTATTACCCTGGTATCCTTCTTTGATGAGATGACTCAATGGCTAATTGAGAGAGTAGTGGATGTCATTTACCTTGACTTTAGCAGCTTCTGACAGGGTCTGTAGTATCTTTATGGCCAAATTGGTAAGATATGAACAGGATAAATGAACTGTAAGGTGTGTGGAACGTTGGCCAGACCACCAGGATCAAAAGGTTATGATCAATGGTTCAAAGTCCAAGTGGTGGCCAGTTACTAAAGGTGTCAGAATAAATAAGGTCTAACATCTTTATAAATGATCTAGATGATGGTGCAAATTGCAGTCCCAGCAAGTTCCCAGACTATACCAAACTAGGCAGAGTATTTGATATGCCAGAGGGCAGGGTTTCTATTCAAAGATACCTCAAAATACTGGATAAATAGACTGACAGAAATATTATGAAGGTCAGCCCTGCATCAGGGATGGAATAATGCCACAGCTGTAGAGGCTGGATATCAAATGGCTCAAAAGCAACTTTGTGGGAAAAAAACGGGCGTCCTGGTGGACAACAGGGTCAGAAATATGCCTTTGGAGCAAAAAAAGCCCAGTCATGTCCTGGTCTGCATTAGTAAGACTGGAGCCAGCAGGTCAAGGGAGGTGATTGTTCCCCTCTATTCAGCGTTTGTGAGACTACATCCCAACTGCTGTGTTCAGTTTGAGGCTTTCCAGTGTAAAACAGACATAAGCATACTAGATAGTCCAGCAGAAATATACCAGAATGATCAGGGTGCTGCAAAATATGACATATAAGGAGACATTAAGAGGGCTGGATTCATTCAGCCTTAAAGAGGAAAGTTGACAGGAGATCTTGATGCTGTCTACAACTATCTAATATAAGGATGTAGAGAAGACAGCAAGACTCTTCTCAGAGAAGCATAATGGAACAACAAGAAGTAACAGTTTAAGTTCCAGTTAGATACAAGTTTTTAGAACTTACATGTCTGATTACAAATGGTGGTCTGTTCTCTTCCTCTGACTTGCACTCAGCAGACCCCAGGCTCAGTCTGCACAGCTGCTGCTGGTTCTCTGTGGAAAGCTCACAGAAGTGGTCTCTAGCATTTAGAGAAGGAGCCTGTGGTTTTAATGACCTTGTATGCCTTTTGTACATCTTATCCATTTTCACTGGTGCCTTGCATCGTGTTAATGACCTGCTCCTTTGTTTGGGTGATGTCAATGCAGATCTTTGATTCCTTGTTCTGTTTTGGACCTGGTAGAGAAATCAAATGTTGCATAATTATCTGAGTAAAAAAGCAGGTATGAGTCATTTGCAACCTCCCCACAGAGAAGATGGTAACCTCTAAGAAAACTTAATTCAATGACCTTATGTGAGAGCAGAATTTGTATCTTTGTATTTACAAACTAAAATGGAATAATCTGCGATTCTCTGCTTGAGTATGGCAAAGACCAAACAAAGAAATTAGCACAGACTCATACATCTCAATTCCATCTATTTTATCTCTGTTGCATAACTTCTAATCTAGGACTCAACCCTGAAATATTCTGCACTGGCCTCCATGGAATCCAGGAAAGGGTTGAGATTACTTCAAAATGTATTTGTGAATTTAGAAATTTGAGAACTTTGTTTAAAATTTTGCAATCCTCACTTCTGCAGGAATGAACTCTGTAAGGTGAACTCTGTAAGGATCTCAGGTCAACAGTCAATTATGTGAACCAAATTCAGCAGCTGTTACTCAAACATAAGAGCTTCACCTCCTGTGAGTGTTTTGTTCCAGCACAGAGGGCAGAATTTTGTCCTCAACGGTATAATTTCCTAACAGATAACCTACTAGATAGATATCTACTAAAGAAAACACAGCAAGAACTGTTAGCACTGTCTCAGAGGAGGATTAACTGGCTGTAATTCAGTCTAGATCAGAAGCTGTAGGTAAATGGGGGAAATATGTATTCACTAAGCAAAAACATGCAAAGAGAAACATTTGTAAAAAATCTAGACGCAAACCATTGGCAGTAAAAGATAAGAGGCAATGAAATGCCATCATATCAAGAGACCATTATCTGCCAAAATGTTACCTTTTAAGAAAACAAGTCAAGGTCTTTTTGTTTTTGTTGGCTTTCCCTGGATTGAGTTACTGTGCTGCCATGATAGAATCATTAGGATATAAGAGCAACTGGGACAGCAGATGACAAACTAAGAGAGGGGTAACTTTGGTCCACAGTCAGTTAAATTTACTACTGCTATGACAGAATCTAGGACCCCTGTCATGGCCTTAAATCCTACTACCAATGCTGTGTGGGATGTCTCGATACAAAGGTGACAAAGGATACAATGCTGCAACAAGCGAACTATATCAGAGGTTAGTCAGTTTTAACCAGGTCTGAATTCTTACTATAATTACTTACATAATTCTTCCCTCTGCACTGAAGTGGAAGCTCTGTAATGGTTGTTCTTGTGGAGAACTCTATTTTTGGTGCTATTCCCTTAAAAATAATAGCAAGGAAAAAGTTTAAAAACATTATCATCGTGTATATACTTCTCTCCTCCCAACATTCAGGCAGAACATCTCAAATCCTTTGTTGCAACTGCAGCATCGAAAGTGACCGAAAGAGGCACTGCAACTAGAAAAGACTTGTGGCAAAATCATCAGCAAGAACAGTTTTCAAAGTGGTTTGGCTATAAAAAGCAGCAATTTGATCTTAAAGTGCACATCCAGCCTACTAGGACTGAGCAGAGATGCAAGAAACTATTTTAACAGGCATAAGCCTTCCAAGAAGGGAAGCACAAGGGCATCAAGATCAGAACAAACACTTGAGACACTAGCACAGTCCCAGAGCTTTTTCTCATAAAGCCTGCACTGTGGGGAAAGGTGAGCAGAATGCTTTGGACTACAGAAAGGATGTATAGCTCTCTATTATTTGATTAGCAGTTGTATTCACACACTAGTCTTCTTAATGAATCAGAGTGTTCCAAAGTACAGTTTCCAAACTGGTGTGAAAAAAGAATTCCAGTTTTCCTTTCAAGGCGGGTAATGCCATGACAAATGTTGCAAAAGACAATTACAATCTGTAGCTGAACAAAATCTGTTTATTTGCCATCATCATTGAATTGTGGATTTTAGCAGTTCTTTCTTCTAGAAGAGTGACAAGAGAAATCATAGTACAGTACCTGCAAAGCATATCTGCAGTCTTGTGCAAAGCAGAAGAGAAAACAAAAGCAGTAGGGATGAAAAAGCAAAAAATAAATAAATTAAAAAAAAAAAAAAGAGCTCTCCATCATTACTGGCTGACTGTTTAGCCAAAAAGAATAATGGACAGAAGGAAGTAGGCAAGGACACTTTCCTGTACAAAACTAAGTATGCATAAGTGAACTCTGTCCAATGGGCTACTTGTATCTTCCAGCCAGTCTTGCTATTCATCTGGTCTGCCAAAAAGCCTGAATAATGTATTTCCTGTCTTCCTCTATCATCATTTTGTCTTACAAACATGACATATCATCTCCAAGCAGTCACCAGCTAGTACAAAACAGAGATGTCCTAAAACCCACTCTGGAAAACATAGCTGTGTTTTATGTCTTGCAGTCCACAATGTGCTTTGCATCCATTCTGAATTTTTATCTTATCTGAATGTATCTTGGCAAGGTCAGAGCAGTAACAGGAAAATAAGTTAATGATACAGTAATTAAAGGAGCACAATGGGATGGTTCTTTGACCATATAAAGCACAAGTTGTCACTCTTACCTTGAGGTTCAATTTCTTTGCCGTACCAACCCGCTGCCCCTTCCAGCTGAAAGGAGCTCCCAAAAGCTGCCAAATCTGAAGGGGCAAATTCTTGGTATTCTAGTCATAATAATACTATAAAATAGACTGACTGTTACAGAATTTTACTCATCTTCTACCAAAGTAAGCAAAAGAAAATTTATAGCAGTAGTTACCTTTAAAATAACTATTAAGAGCCATGCAATCCACAACAAAGGGTATATATTTAACTAAGCTTTTAGCACCCAGGCCATCAGCCTTTCAGAACAACTGCTATTGATGCAAACAATTGCTGCTTAATAGCACTTCTGTGGATTTTAGGGTAAGTAAACAAACCTAGAAACCAATAGGCAGGAAAGAACATTCCATGGCAGAGTTATTCCCACATAAAAACCTTTGAATTATGCCAGGTTATTCTTCATTGGATTGAATGGGAATAAAAATAGAAAATCTTTCTCACAAAGTTCCTTAAAATCAGCAGGAAGCATTAAGGAAGGCTTCAGTTCATCTTAAGCACAAACCTAATGAAAAGCCTCAGAGGTCAGTGTATATTTTTTCATTTGCTTCCTATTCTAATTCTGATTCAAATCTCTAGAAAGCCATATGTCCATTTTCCTTAAACACAATTGAAAAGACCTACTGAATGAACCTTCTTTTGTTCAGGAAGCTGTATGAACAGTAAAGCCTAAAGGAATATGCTTACATTGGTTATAAGCACAGTTACAAGTAAAGCTAAGTCTTATGCATGAAGTGAATTGAATGAACTCAGTGGACGTTATTCCACCTCATTTATAGAGGAGGAAAAAAGATGTAAAGAATACTGAAATCAACTGATTTGCATCTGCAGAAAATCAGTGGGATATGGGACACAAACTCTTACAAATCTGAAGTATATGAAATCTAAAAACGCATAAATTGTAAAACTGGACTTCCAGTCAGTAAAAAAACATAATACAAAACTTAGCACAGACTTATATGGAACATTTGGCTTTGTTTTTTCATGGCACAAGTGATTTAGTGATCCACTTTTGTAACTTAGCAAAACATCTTGTCAAAAATATAAGTGAGATTGAGAAGAGGCCACTGAGGATGAGCCTTACATTAGTAGTATATTATCTGTACAAGGCTTAAAATCTATATTACTACAGAAATGTCACATTTGCGGTGTAAACACAGAATTCTCTGCAGGAAATTACAGAGTATAAGACCAAGTCAAAAAAAAAAAAAAAAAGGAGCAACTGCACTGAAAGACTATTATACTGAATTATTATACTGAATTAATAGAAACAATCAGACCAAACACCAAACAAGTACTTAGATAAACCTGAAATATTTCGCAGACTATAACAGAGGAAAAAAAGAATGACAATTAAAAGAGGCCGGTATTATACATAAATATAGTAGTGCTTTATAATAATTATCAGTATTCCTCTAAGGAAGGACATATTAAACAAAACATTTTTCTGTTATCAACTTTGTTTGTATCCATAGAACTACGCTTTAGCTAATCATACATAATGATGCATTCCATTCAAATGAAATCCAAGAATAAAGAAAAGCATAAAACTAATACATTATTTTTATACATCCAGACCATGAAAAGCCAGCATTTCTTTGTAAATAAGGTTTCAGTTATGCCTTCTGTATTGGCTGAAAATCCTTGAAAGGAAAGGATGCCACACCAGCAAACAATTTACAGAGACGGTGAAGACATTCAGAAGGAAAATGTCTTCTGTATCAGTAAATACTTTAGGATATTAGATAACTTATCAGGACAATAAAAATGACCAGGTTCCTTGCTTGTAAACTTTCTTCTTCTTCAAAAAAGTTAGAATGGGCATAGCTAGATAAGTTGAAAAAAAAGACAATAGATTTGTTTTCCTGTACTGTCCTGGTAAAATAACTTTCAGTTTATTCTACTTCTACAATTACAAGTAACTGTAGTAAGAGATAAAAAGCAGAACATCAGGAAGCAAGCATACATAAGAATTTTAACTCTCCATCAATGCACTTCATACTTTCTGAACTTTTGAAACTAGGGAATATTAGAAAAAATAATTGAATGGGACCACTCAAGGTCTTTAATAGAACATGCTGATTGAAGTCAAATACTGAAACAAATTGCTCATAGCAGTCGTGGAATCTCCATCTTTGGAGGTATTCAAGACTCCGCTAGACAGCAATGTCATCAAATTAAATCTGCTATAAACAGGGGTTAGACTAAATGACCTATGGAGGTCTACAAACTCAATTATTCTATGGATGCCGTAAGAGCATGGAATTATTCTGTTCTTCTACTGCGGCAATCTGACAAAGCATTTAGATTTTTAACAGCACATTAAACTGCTTAACTTGATCAACTCAAAAAAATCGTTCTCTAAATAACATTACAAATAAGTAAATAAAATTAAATATGTGCTTCAGCTTAGTAATACATCTCATGAAAAGAAATCAGAGTAGCTATATGTTGTTTCTTAAGGATCTAGTTAAAATTCACAAAAACATAATGCTTGGCTAACTAGAACATGTATTTCTACATTTCTGTTCCAAATGAATGTAAGATCTATTGCATTAGGTAGAACTTTCTAATATTATTTTTTTAAAAAAGTCCTGTACCTTTTTCACTAGCCCATGCAAAAATTAGTTTTTCACTTGAAATAATGACATTCCTAGTCTGCACAGTAATCACAAAAACTTTTTGATTATGAATCAATGGCAATTTGAGTCTGCAGGAAGGATGCTCCTCTCTGCTTCTGCTCAGAGCTATTATAAACTACACTGTAGTGAATTAATAAAATTCAAGTCAAATTTATTGCTTCTTTTGCATAATACAATCCATAATGCAGTGAGAGAGATTAAATGTATATTTTTAGGCTGCTATTGCTGCTTTAGGAGACCATGAACCCTAGCAAGAAAAGGTACTGGAAGAAGTCACAAAGATATAAAAGTGTAAGACTCTCAAGAGATGAGTGAAAACAGAGCAGAGTGATAAAATGAGACTTGTATAAGGAGGAAAGAAAATGGACAGAAAACTGGCATCTAATCAGTGAAAAGAAATCTGAAAATCTGGTAATTGTTTGGTCCCTTCACAGATTCTGAGAATAGAGATGTGTAAATGAGCATCAGATTCTCCTGCTCTTCTATCCTGCCTACACTACTGTCTGTGACTAAGAGATGTAATTGCCAGGCCAGTACATGTCTGATATACATTCTCTGAAACACTTTCATAGGAAAGAGACCATCCAAGCATCTCCCTCTGCTCAAAAGGGCCAGAAGCATATTCAATCTCCAATCTTCACAAAGTTGCTTCTAAGTAGCTGACCTCCCTCCCTCTCCACACAAAGTAAATACCACTTACAGGCAACTTACTGGGAAATGAGAAGATGTTTTCATCAATAATTCTCTGTCCACACCAGGATATGCAGGAGTCAGCTTAGGCTCTGGGAACAGAAAATCTCGAGTATTCTCTTCATAAAATGCAAGCTCATCTCCTACTGAAAGAATAATAATTAAAAAAAAACACAGAAAAACTGTTGCTAGGGTTGTTGTTACAGAATTTTCATGAAAGAAATAAATGTGCAATACAAACTCAGTAATGTATGAATGCTCTTGACTGAATGCTGCTCCTCTTGTGCACAAAAAGATGCTATCAGGACTAGGTAGAGGCAAAAGAGAGAATGACAATTTATGCTTTCATTAGTTATGAAAGACTTGGCTTGGCATAGCAACCATGGATTTTGAGGCTATCCTTAACATCCCATCTATCAGGTGTGCCCCAAACCATTTAGGGGATAGGAATGACTGCAAGGCTTGAGGGTAGATTTCCTAGTTACACTGTACAGAATGTCCAAAGCTATGACCCTGAATGAAAATCTGTTCCTTGTTTTACCTACATGACAACCCAACAATGTTAAGAGATGAACATTAGCATCTCTTGGTGAGATTAGAAGAGGAATGCCCTCTTCAAAACATACAGGTTTATACACAGCATGCTAAATGTTAGTCCAGTTAGCTTAAGCAGAGGTCTTCTCCAAGCTCTCAGTATGACCAGGACTCCTCCCACTGAACAAACAACTAACTGCTCAAATCAGCTGCCCACAGAAATAATATAAAAAGATAAATATGAGATCACAACATTCCAATGTTTGTTCAGCAGAAGTGTCATCTTAAAAATGATACGCAAAGACAGTCACCATTACTATTAAAGTGTATTCCCTCCAGAGACCCAGCTACGTAGTCAGCACCACATATACGGCTACTCAATCACTGATCATGAGACTTATGGCCCGCTGACTGAGGGCATAAGTATCCACATACCACACCTGCCTCAAGGCCTTCTCTTTCTTCAGAACTGCACTACCTGAGCTCCACATGAATGAAAAAGAGGAAGGCCAGTTTTGCTCTGCATATATAACACAGACAGGGACAGAAGATACTTTCATAAGCATCCTCTGCAGCAGAAGAATTGTAAGGTACACTGTAAATCACCGCACTTAGAAACTAGCAAGGATTTTGCTAGGTTAGGTTGGCCCCAATGTTACACTGTAATGTCATGTTCTGGATACCATGAGGTAAAAGCTGCTATTCCTTTCACTTGGATGTATTTTGTATTTTTACAGAGGCAAGGAGATTTGCTCCCTTCTAATTAGACTAAACACAAGCCCTAACATCTGGTGATTTCTAGATAAAACACCATGTTAATAAGGAAAGAAATTTTGAGAAAATGATAAGAAAGAGAGTAACACTTTTGACTCTATTCAAAGTTTGATCTTTTCTAGTCACTTTAGTTGTAAGGATTGTCTTTTCTTACTGATCGCAGCTTTTCAAAGACCAGAAAGAACTTTTAATATCCTAAAAAATGAAAACAAGCAAATAGTCAATTTTACTATATGCAGACTGTTTCAAGATACCAGGAAGGACACAGACTGGCACTGATTCCTCTTATGAGGAATACATTAGGCTGTTTTGAGTAATTTTTGAATTAATAAAGTTGAAAAAAAGGAAACATTTCTCACTGTAAAAAAAAAAGAAAAAAGGAAAAAACTCTCAACTGCATATTTTTTCAGAGGAGAAAAAAAGAGAGAAAACACCTGAAGTTTGATTCATGAAAGACATGTAGATACTATCCAGAATAAAGACTGGGTGTTCTGCAAGACCAGAATACACAGATAAGATCATTAAATACCTTACCACTTTTTAATACAGTCTCTTCCCTTTCAAAGGGGTGAGAATACTGAATAGACTTTCTGTCCTATCAAACACAGAGGAAATCTGCTACACTCATTTGATTCCTTGCATTTCCTTTTCCCTGTAACATGAATATTTCTTTAAGCTGAAATGACATCATAAATTACCCTTTACTATACCAGCAGCCTTTGAAAACAAAAGGCAGAGCGGAAAGGGAGGGATGAACATCTGAAACAAAGCATTTTGAAAAAACAAATGCAAATGTACAAGTGATATTTATTACACAGGGAACATAAAATATATTTTAAATTTGCCATGATGGAACAATAACCAATTTTTTATAAAGTAAACACTACCTGCAGTTTTAGAATATATACAAATGCTTCCAGTCAGTGAGTGACCTTAACAACAGCACTCATCTGCCACCCAGTGTCCACTTGCTTTTCTTCCTGGCTTATATAAAAATAGAATATGAAATCTGTAAAAGACCAGCACTATTATCTACCAAGATCAACTCTATTCACATTCTGTTTAAATATTGCTGGCAACCTAGAAAACAAGACAAAAGAAACTAAAGCAATATGAGTCACCTGAGTCAGTATTCAGTAAGTTTAGTCAGAAGAGGGACTTTTTTTCACCTCAAGCGCGTTCCCAAGAATATATACGAGGACACGAATGGAAAAAAAGAAATGGGACTGAAGGAGCCAGTGTAATCTGTGAGCAAAAAAATTTGGGAGATACAGTATAAAACTAGCATCCACTGTTATTCTTTTCATTGTCAAATTACCTAATATGTGGAAAAACATTTACTTGCCTATTACCTGAAGATACAAGCTGAGTTAATTCAAACTTCGTTACATTACCTGGAAGATGAAAAACAAATTACAGCAGTATGACTAATTTGAATAGATTTACTCCTGTGGCAGACAAATTGAAAACTAACATGATAGCAAAGGTGGAAGAAGAATAGTAAAGGAGAAAGAAGAGACAACAGAACGCAGGAGAGAAGGGAGATAGACAGATTTAGACTAGTCTTTATTTTGATGAGTTCCAGGAGTACTTATTCTAAGAGTGTTATTAATATTTTAAAAGAAACAAGCAGGAGAGGAATATCTGTGCAAAGTAAACCTCTGTGGTTGACACCTGATGGGATTAGAGAATAATGGGGCAGTCACTGCATCCGTGGCTTCTGGCTTGACCTTCTGTTGAGCTTACAAGGAGTAGCTTGGTTCAGAAGGACAAAACCTGACAGCCAGTAAGAACAAATGGACGCTAACCAGATTAAAACTAAGGGATGCTAACTATTTAAATTAACAACAGCAAGTGCTTCTGCCAGTGTGACTGAAGAAGTCTGGCTGCATGGGGCAGGTTACTTGCAGTGATGAAACAGAAAGTAGGTAGTATTAAATATTTTTTCTTCCCCTTCCTCCCCCAGTAATAAATAAAATTTTAATTTTAAAAGAATTTCCAGACTTTAAATTCATGGCATGTTATAGACATCAAAAAAAAAAAAAAAAAAAAAAGATTTGCAGATGCAAAAATTAAATAAAGAAAGGAAAAAAGAAAAGAAAATAAAAAAACAGCTTTGTCAGGTCAGCCAAGTGCTGCTCATAAGTACATTGGAACACAGCCTGGCCTAAGAATGGAAAATCATGCCATTCACTGTACTGGAGGTACAGACTGCCACCTGAATGGGTGAACCCAGAGCAACATGCAAGGGGAACGATGTGTATGCAAGACAGACAAACAACCAGAGAGACAGACTATGCGAATACAGGGACTTTGTCATTTGCTTTGTCATTTTTTTCAGTTATTCATCTATTTCAAGCATTTTTTTTATTATACTTACTTTCAAGCATCTCAGTTACAGCAATAGGATCTACTGCACTTTGAAAGAGCTTCAAGAAAATAACAGAGTGAACAGATTAATTATAGTACAAATTAATTTAATAATCTAGCATTCATACAAACACTTTAATACATTTTGCCTGTTGTTTGTCATGCTGCCACTAAGCAAAATCAAACTAAACTAATACCATACATCTACTTATGCAAATGGTGTATGTTTTAAAGTGTCATTTACATTTACATTTTTTGAAGTATGTAATAATGTGGAAAAAATAATTTAAATCTGAAACTGTACCTACATCTCTGTTTCCATCAACTTCACAACAGTTTGCACTTTACAGGAAAAATCCTCATGCTTGCAGTACATAAGTACAATTCCACTAATAATATAATAGCAGAAGCACAAGTGCAATTAGAGAACACATGTTTCGAAAACACTTGAATTCCTGGCCAGTCCTAGAGGACACATCCCAAAAGGAAAAATTAAAAGCCCTAGCTGCAAGCATCTTAAAGCATAGGTCATTTAGCACACAGACAAAAATGACCAAGTGTGAGGAGGTATTCCTCTGTTTCTATGTATGATGTAAAGATGATTCTGGATATTTTATAGAAATAAAATGAATTAAGATTTCACTCATTAAATTTCTTTATGAAATAAATACATTTAACAAGATTTAGTTCTAATTATGACAGTAAACTATGTCCTATTTAAATATATTCTTTTTACCCCTTGGAATGAAATTCTGATTCTTTTGCAATAAATCGGAATTCTAACAGAAATTCCACCCAGGATTTCATGTTGAGTATTCTGTTTCTCTAAAGAAGCTGTCCTCTGCTATATCTCACTCATTCTATCATTTTTGGTGGCTTTTCTGTTTCTCATGGAACTTGCCAACATCCTTCTTTCAACAGTGTCGGTGCTTTCAGACAATAGTTCGGTGACAAGCTTTTTGGGCAGGCCTACGCAAAGCATATGTTTTCCCTGAAAAATAATGCTAGTTAATACCTACTAATAAAAATCAGCAATTCACAAACACATTAGCATGAGATAAAAACAAGCTATGAACTTACCTAGCATCACATATTTCATGATAATTACCCTGATCCCCTTCTTACAAATACTGAATATAAGAGAAACTATACTTCTGTAAACATTACTTCATTTTTAACTTCATGTCAGAATGTGGAAATGAGGAGCTGAAAAGCTATGGGTTCAAAGTAAGGTTCACCTCAAGATGCAGTAAAGTCCTAGTGGAAGTTACTTTGTAATTTTCACTTGTGTCAACTGTAGCTTTTCACTTGTGTCAACAGTAAACTCCAGGGACAAGGGAAAGTAACCACCTTCTCTCTTCCTCAGAGAAAGAAATGTTAACAGCCACGTGAAAACAGTTTTAGAGCAACAGAGATGCTCAGAGTGGTATAAGGAAAGAAGGGTTTCTCAGAATGAAAAAGAGGAAGACAAATAAGCAGAAAAAGACACAGTTCCTCTAAACTTTGTCTATTCATGTTTTGCACTAGTTTCAGCAAGGTTTTACTTATCAGCAGACATAATCATTCTGCCTGACCCATTTTTTCAAATTAGTTAAAAAAAAAAAAAAAAGGTACCAGAATCACAACTAATGATTGTACAGTGCAGTACAACAAAATGTAGGAAAAATGTAGGAAAATCAAGCTGAAAACTTGTGTTCTCACCAATTTCAGGTGTTATTATGGCATATAAAAGGCTGGCAAAAGTATCTGCCTATCATTTATTTGGATCTTCATTTAAGTCATGTATCTGCTGCTATAATAAAAATCTTGAACAGGTGACAGCCATATTAGAATACAGGTATCATTTCGCTTCTGCACACAGAAAAAAAAAATCTGAAACAGAGCAATTATCCTCATATGCTGTGGTCATTTCTGAGATTACACAAGAATTATCTGTGGGAGATGCCCTTTCATAACCTTTGCTATCAATAAAACCTCAAACTGTAAAATCTTAAAGCATTGCTAAAAGCTATTCCTTTTTAGTAATGAGTCTGACACTTCATCACATTATGGTGAAATGCATACAAAACAGAAATTACCTACTAGCTGTACAAAAAGTTAGGTTATCCAGGAATTACAGCTTACACATGGCACTAGACCTTCTAGGCTAAATTATGTAACAAGTGAAAAATCACCTTTTCAAACAACATCTTCTCATGAAACAGGAGAGGGAAAACAGGAGGAAGGCATTCCGTCTCTTTGTATTGACCCAAGATGCTCACACTGAGATAAATGTCATGTTTCTCTGGCAGGAACACACCAGGACATGTGACCTTATGAGACAAAAGTATATATATTTACACAATATTCTTAAATCCAGTCTTACACACACATCAGACAGAGTCTTCCAGATTACCACTCCCCACCTCAGATGGGATTCAATAGGCCCTTGGCTTCATTTACACTAGGGCCGGTTACAAATTTGGCCTTCTGCACAGGGGCTTTCAGAAATGCCTGGGAACAGAAATGCACGCACCTCTGTAAAATCTGCAACTTGATTCACACTTACAAAGCACATAAGCTCTTTTGAAAACCTCACTCTGGAACCTATTCCAGCTGAAATATTTCTGCATTCTTTTAAAAAGTCATCACACTATATCATTTTATGTCATTTTATATCATTTCAATAATTTATCAGTGTTGATATTCCAAATTTTTATCACGAATATTTTACATGAAAAAGCTACAGATCTGTAAGCTCTTGAAGATAAATTCACAAATTAGTATTTATAGATTCAAAATAAATACATGTGGCAAAAGTACATATGCAAATTAGTGGTTTAGTTCTTTAACATCCCCCTTTGAAATTGGTGAGAAATTTAATTTCTAAGCACACTGCTGCAAACACTAGCCATCTTTTTGGCAGTCCTGTATTCTTTTCAGGACTCTTTAATGAAATTATATTCACACTGTTTATTTTTGCATTACAGATTTTTCTCATTCGTTTGGAACTGATAAAACAGATTGCCATTAAAAAAGTACAATGAGGGGATGATTCAGCTTTACAATTAATCTCTTATTGATACAAAACACTGCTTTGCTATCATCTAAATACTCTGCAAGGGTTGCGTGATCTACTAAGTTTCCACTATATTTGTCTTTTATACTAAAAGTCTTAAAGTATTATGAGTTACCATATTTTCTATTTGGGACTTTTCTTTCCCATCAGCTGCTTTGAACAGGGACTGACTTCATAGACTTTAGCGTTCCACACACCAGAAATATCTGATACGTAAAAGGCGGTGAATGATTAAAAACTATGGATGTTTTTACATCTCAGGAGAAGACTTATTACGAGCAAAATAACGTCCATTTGCACAACAGCAACAAACGCCTCGCTAAATAAACATAACACAGCAATAAAAATCCCGCATTTATTTTAGCTTTCTCACTGCGCACCCTTCTCACCTGACTTTTTACCTGTAACCTCAAAGCACCAGTCAGCGCACCACACTTTGAAAAAAGAGCGTGTGGCTGAGAAACTTTAGCCATGATATACACACACTGTATATACACTCTATGCACAGTGTTTAGCCGCGTGTCTACCCTGCTGGGGCACCTCAGGGTCCCGGACTAACCACGGTGCCGACTCTCAGCCCCTCCGCCAGCCCCCTCCTGCCGTGCCGGCTACCTCCGGGGCGCCCTCCCGCCCCGCAGCCCCGCCGCCCCCGCCGGCCTCTCACCGCGTGAATCTGCAGCTCCACCACGACCTTCAGCGGCATCGCGGCCGCGGGGCTCGGCGCGGCCCGGGGCTCGGCGCGGCCCGCGCCGCGTTGCCATGGCGACCGCGGAGTCCTCCCAACGGCCGCGCCGCCCATGACGAACGCCTAACGGTCGCCTCGCGAGCCCCTAACGGTCGCGACACGGCGTGTGCGCGCACAGCCCCTCCCTGCGCGCCCTCGCGGCCGCGCGCGTGCACAATATCTAGACACAGACATACACATACATACATATTTTTATAATAAAAATTTTTATATATATAAATATATACATATATATACAGCGTGACGTCTTCCCCTCCCGCCGCGCCCCGGCTTCGCGGCGGCGCAGACGCCGCAGGCACACGGAGCCCGGCGCGGAGCAGGTCCCGGCCGCGGCCCCAGCGGCGGCTCGCCGCTCCGCGCTCCCCGCCCCCCGCCGCGGCGGCTGCCCCCGCCCGGCCGCGCGGCACCGGGGGCGGTGCCGGGGGCGGGGCGGGGCGGTGGCAGCGCGGCGGCCGGCCGATATTGCCGGAAGTGGTGCGCGGCCTCGCTTCCGGTGAGGTGCGCAACCGCCGGGGGCGGCGATCGGCGCGGCTCGGCGGCGGGAATGGCGCTGTGGCTCCCGCGCTCCCGGGACTGCGGCCCGGCGCCGGAGGAGGACGAGGGGCGGCGGGCCGCGACCCCCGCCCGCCAGCGCCCGCCGGAAGTGCAGGTACGCCCCGGTGCGTGCCCGCCGCGCCGCGCCGCGCCGCCGGGCGCCCCGCGGGCGGGCGGGAGGGCGCGGGGCGCCGCCGTCGCAGGGGCGGGCGGCCGCTGCCGCCAGCGCGGGTGTCAGTTCCGCGTGCGGAGCGGGTCGGGCGGGGGCTCGGCCGCGGGCCTGGCGCGAGCGCCCGGGCGGCGGCGCGTGTCCGTCGTGTGCTTCTGCGTGGGTCGGGGCGAGCCAGCTGCAGAGTGCGCTGCAAAGCGTTAAGAAAGCGATGTTTTCTTTTTGCCTTACTTCTCGGAGCAAGCAGCACATTCTCATCCTGTCAAAAATACTTGCTATAATGCCGAGAGGTCTAGCATGAGAGGTTTGATTTATCTGCATTAAAAGTTTCCTCCATGCAAGGTTTCCCAACTTTTGCTGTCCTTCATGTCCCTCTGCCAGAGGTTATCGGCATGGTAAATTTCAAAATACAGCACTGAGGTGCTGAGGATCTAATGCATATGTATGGCTTTCCCCTATTCTTGCTGGGAAGACAGGGCACATGCTTCAGAGTTGCTTTTTTTTTTCTTTTTTTTCCTTTCTTTTTTCCTTTTCCTAAGAACTGACTGTGACTTCCCAGCATACATCTGCAGGCAATATAAGCGCTTGTGGCTTAGCTGTCACTTTAATTCGCAGCTGTTGGTGGTGACCTCCTCAAAAGGACAAAAAAAAATCGAAGAAAAGAGTGTATGCTTACTCTGGGCCTCAGCTTCTTCATAGCTTAAATTCCACTCACACTATCAGTTGAAGATGGTGGCTATGCATTGACATAATGCTAATCCATACAGGAATGCAGGCAGAGTAGTTGTTACTGTACTGCTATGATTTGGTGTCATAAAACTTTTTTCACTGATACAGAAGATATTCAGGAATACCCTCATAGGTGGCTGTTATTAGCATTGTGACCCAAAGATAGCCAGCTGTGAGTTAGGGAGTTTTTTCATCTATATTAAAAATATTTCTACAGTGTAGGGACCATGATTTTGCAAATACACTTCTACAAAGTTAAAATAAAGTAAAAATCTTTTTTTAAAAAAAATCAGCTGTACAATGCCATGCTTAATCAGTAGTGAATATCATATAACTGCTAATGTGCCTTCCAGATCAACCTTATCTTGAGTTAAACCTATTTGCTCCTATGCAATTTATAAACTTTCAGTTTTTCCTCCATGTGTTTTGCTTTCCTCACAGACGTATAGCCAAGGTATTGAATTAGCCTGCCAGAAAGAAAAAGAATTTGTGAAGCACTCTGTAGAATGCACATGGAATCTAGCAGAAGCCCAGCAAAAACTTGGCAGTTTAGCACTGCATAATTCTGAATCTGTGGATCAGGAATATGCCCAAGCAAAGACTGAAGTTTCAGAGTTGAGGTGGAGAGAAGAAGAGTGGAGAAGAAAAGAAGAAGCACTAAACGAGAGGGAAGGACAGAATCTATGGAACACAGATCCAGTTAGTAAGGAGGTATTTAATAAGGTATGACCCATATCAGTAGGCAAGAAAACAAGTATTAGCCTGATTCTTCATTTCACTTGTTTAATAGTCTTGAATGTCTTCTGTGTCTGTTACAGTGCTTAATCACAGGGCTGTGTTAAATGGGTATTTTTTCCTTTGATCCCTGAATGGGAGCAAGCTGCATTATTATTACAAACCTGGATGACATTTTTTTACTTTAAGTGAGGATCAGAACTTCCACTGGTTCTGTATAGCGACTGTTGCCAAAGCAATGCTGCACAATGGTTTCTTCACGTAACCACTGTATGTTTCAACGGTGCCAGATTCTCAAACATGAAACAGACATACAGTTTGCCTCTAATAAGATGTATTATAGCAGTCAGGTTATTTAGCACAAATTCTCTTCTGAGTAGAATCTGAGCTTTGTTTTTGGTTTCATTTGAATTTGAGCAGTTAGCACATCTTTACTCTTAATTCACTGATATAGCTGCATCAAGGCTGCCTTGTGGATAGTATTCATTGTTCACAGATCAGTATGTTCATACCTGAAGACAAAACTCTGTCAGTGTTTCTTCCTCCTTAGAGTATAATAAGAGTTTTTAACTCTATTATCAGCTAATATACCTTTTAGAAAAAAAGAAGGGGGGGGGGGGAAATTGGTCAGGTATATGATATGATCCTAAACTTAGAACCCTGCTCTTTTAAATAATAATGTAATAAACATAATACTCCTTTATAGCAAAAAAGATATGTCTATAGAATCTGTAATAGTTATAAAATTTATCTTCCTTAGAGTTTTATTAATCAAAAAAGAAAAGAAATAGAAGATGAAGATGCATCTGAATCATTTATGCAGAAACATGAACAAAAGATTAAACATTTTGGTGAGTATGCTCCTTCTAATGCTTTACAGTTTAATATTCTACAGAATTTGTGTAGATTTTCTCCAAATTATTATATGGAATTAACGCTAGCAAATTAAATATCTGGCCATCAGACTGTCCAGTTTCTATTTTATCATATCAGGACAGACACTCCTTTTAAAGTGAAACAAGGAATAAGCTACAGAAACTTATTAGTTCCTATGATCCATAAGAACTTAAATAGTCTTCTAAAATAGTGTTAAATAAGCATAACTCCTGAAAACTAAAGTTCTGGCAATTTTTTCTGTTGTTCAGTGGGAAAGGGCAAACACATCTATGAAAATAGAAGTTCTGTGTATAAAAGTGCTTGGTATTGTCTGTAGCTGTCTCCTAATACATATTTTTCTGGTAAATATTAAGCTATAAGGGGAATGACTGATTAAAGGTAAAAGTTTGTAAGCAATTATTAGGAGTATGCATGCATAAAACTGCATTTCTTAAAATTACATTTAACTATCCACTAGGTGTCACTTTAGCTGTAGCAGTCAAAACAAATTGAGCAAAACTTTGATCTTGTAAAAGAATCTGAAATTTTGATGGTTCTGTTAAGTGCTTTCCATTCTTGTTTAGAAAGTGGTTCCAGTCAATGATGTAGTATAGCCATGTTAGGAATTCCAGAGCAATTGAGAACAGGACTGGCCTGACAAAAGTTCCCTGTATGACCACTTTTTAGTAAGCTATTTAGCTTCTAGGTATCTTAAACTGTTTTAAAGAAAATGTTTCTGACCCTGGAGGCTAAAAGCAAGCCTTGCAAATACCAAGTGAGGCACATCGCTGTCAGAGCACACAAACGGCAGTGACAGGCACAAGTTCCCTCTGATGTCTTAACTGTGAAGTGTAATAACAGTGTAATCAGAAGGCATCTGTGTTGTGCATTTCAGCTGAAAAATTGGGCTTTCTTATTGGGCTTCAAGGCTAAGAATTGGGCAAAATTGCCTTGCTGTCTAAATTGAGATAAAATTGTTAAAGAAGTGACCCTGTTACAGGATTTTTTTTTCCCATTACCTCTGAAATTCAAAGCCATGTTGTTGTTTTACCACCATCATAAAAAGAACCAAACAGTAACAATCTTAATGTCTGCTGCCAAGGGATGGCGTAGACTTTGTTAGCCATAGAGCCTGACTTCCCTTTCTGGATCCTACTCTGGCTTTCAAGCAGTAAAGCACTCGTGCAGAGAGTCTTTAACGAAACAGCCGAAAGAAATATTAGCCAGTGCTTTCTCTTTAGGTATTTGTTTGCTAGAATTAAGATTGGCTTAGGTCACTAGCACTGAATTATCTTTATCCTGGTTATAATCATATGCTGATAGAAGAGCAAAGCTGTGTATCTGGTACTTGTTGATAATAAATGAATTAACTGTTCTAATATACCTGTGAACATCAGTGATACTTGAAGGATCATTTTAAAAAGTGTCTGTCTGAATATTGCATTCTGATTTTTAACCTTCAGCTCTTTACAAGAAGGTAGCTTCCTGCTATCCAAATTCAGTTTTCTGTTTAACTTTCAAATACTGGCGTGGCTTTGCTCTTCTGACCTGAAATTAGTTCTGTAACAACATTCAAACTTCCTAAAAACTCACCAAGCCATTTACCTTTAGAAGTGCTTTATTTTCCAACTAATTACACACTCTTTTCTTCATGCTTTTTTTGTAAGCTGTTAGTGGTTTTGTTCTTGTCAGAATCACTGAATGTAAATTTCTACCTATTAACTTTGTGAACTATTTGATAGTATAACTAATAAAGAGTTCTCATGCACAAAGTGTTATAGGCATTTAAAAAAGAACTTAATTTCAACACTACTAGAGATGCATTAAAATACAGTTAACTGTTACTATTAAGATTTACCTTTAATATCTTTAAAATCTGAGTATGCCTTCTGGAAGTGTTCTTTTGGTGTTTGTTGGAGGTCTAAATAAAAACTAAAATAAATTTCATGCTGTTATGCTCAGGCTAGTGGATTTGGAAGGTGATTCTGTGACAGTTTATTAGAGCAAATGACTGCTATATTAAATCACTTAGATTAAGATATTCAAAATGGATATGTTTCTCTTACTAGGTATGCTGAGCAGATGGGATGATAGTCAAAGATTTTTGTCTGACCACCCATATCTTGTATGTCAAGAAACATCTAAATATCTCATGTTATGGTGTTTTCATCTAGAAGCTGAACAGGTACAAAGATGATTGAAAATATACAGCATGCATATTGATTGAAATACAGTTATTGAAAATATTCAGCATGTATACTTGCAAATCACATTGGCCAGCTTTTTTGTAGTGCTGTTTAACTAGTCTTGCTGTCCTTTTAGTTATCTTGTTAACTTAGTGAAGAAAACCTAACCTCCATACTGCATTGCTGCATCAGGACTAGTACCAGCTAATAACTGTCCTTTTACTTCTGTGAGCATTAGTGCTTACCTCTTCAGGAACCAAATAAAAGGAAGTTATGCTGAATTTTAGATCTATAGTTATTGGAGATACTTTAATCTCTCTAATGTCTTTTTTCTTTCCTTCTCAGAAAAGAGCTCTGATGGAACAAGTAGCACACCAAGCAGTTGTAATGCAATTTATTATAGAAATTGCCAGAAGTTGTAATATAGATCCAAGAGGCTGTTTTCGCCTTTTTTTCCAAAAAGCCAAAGTAAGTAATTTTCTGCAACATGGAAGAAACTCATGATTCTGGGGAAGGATCAGTGTTTAAAAGAGGTTTACTCCTTCCAATAACAGGCTACATATTTTACAGATCAACTCAGGCTTACGGGGAAGTGTTTTATTAGCAGTACTTTCTCTAGAAAGAATATTTTGCGTAATTCCAATCCTGAAAATGGATGTTTAGTGGATTTTGTTTATCCCAGCAGTAAGGCAAAACATAGCATGGCAGCAACAAGCATCTTACGGAGATGTAATACCTGAATGGCAGCAGAAAACATGGATTGGTTTAAGGACTGTTCTGGCTAATTAGACACTGTTTTCACAGTTGACCTATGTGTTTCATCCACAGTGAGGACCCAAAATATTGTCCCTTTCTTGATACTCAACAGGGCAATCCAGGGTTGTGTGGCAGAAGTGTGGGAAGACTGAAACTGTGGTTTGCTCTAGACTGCAGTCAGTTATTCAAGACACTGACAGGCCCTAATACTGCCTAAAGGAGTTCTGTTAACTTGGGAATCAAGTTGTGCTTTGCTTTTGAACAGAGAGCTACAATGAGCACCTGTTCTTCTGTGGGTACTGGCCCTTCAGTTGGAATAAAGAAATAGCTAAAATTAGATGCATTGTTTACATGTCCTCAGATGAATGAATGACTTTGTTTCACATATAAATGCTATAAACTGTCTTTAAAAGAAATCTGACTTGAATTTTCCATTTAAGCTAACATTATTGTTGAATCGCTCAAAATATTATCCCCCATAGAGTACAATATGCATTATGAAATGATTTTTTTTGCAGAGTGTGTGTGCTTACAACTCAGAAGTCAGTGTGGCTGAAGTGAAAATATTTTCTTTTTTCTTTTTCTTTTTTTTCCCCCCTTGGCAGACAGGAGAAGGCTATTTTCAGGCTTTTAAAAGTGAACTTGAAGCATTCAAAACAAGAGTGAGAATCTGGTCACAATCACATGGCTTCCAAGCTATGTTACTACAAGATCCCAGTGTCTGTCCTGGTTTAGTAGGAGAGCTCACATCTTTGTCACAGGTAGGCTTAGTGTTTCCCAAAATTAATTTAATTAAAGTAGGGTTAGGGTCTGCTTTGGAGATCTCTTATCTTCTGAAGTTTAAAGATTTTTTCCTAGAACTGCTGCTGCTCAGGATATAATGTGTGGTATGAAAGGCAGATAATCGCGTGCTTTCTGCTTCCTGGAATTCAGAAAGCATCAGTGTAAGATCAAAAGCATATGTTGGTTCAGTGTCCTTGCATGCTTTAAATGCTTTAGAAAAACACTGCATTGTAAAGCTGATCAGATGCTAGAATTGTATACATCCTCTTTATCACAAGCAGTGAAATGAGCTTTCAGTCTGAAATGACTAAGCCAATTCAAAGAATCCTACAGGTAGGTCAAGTCCAAGGAAAATCTTCTGTTATGCTAAAAGGAAATTGAGGGTATTTGGATTTTTTGTTTCAGTATTAGTGATGGTCACATCTTTGACTGAAGGAGCAAGTTTTAAGACTGTTATAAATTGGATGTTAGGGAAGGAGTCACAGTTGAAACGACTTACTTGAAAGAATTTGGTTAAGGTACCTTTTAAGTAAGTGTATAGTACTTGGGTCTCTTCATTTGTACCAATCTACAAACTATGCCAGATTAAATTTAAGAAGCTTGTTGACAATGTGATAATACAGAGTGATGAATTTTTAATAATTTATTTTCTTACTGTTGCACATTTATCTCATCTTGAGAAGGATAATATGAAAAGCCTGACTTAAACCAAAAATCTCTTACTCCATATATGGAATTATATAATCTGTCAATTTTTCATCTGTTGCAGAATGCAGGTGGTCTACAAGATGCCATAAATACAAATGTCTGCAGTTTAAACTCTGTGATACAAAGAGAAGAGGAAGAATCCAAAATGATGGACACAGTATAGTACTGTTAAGACTGAGGCCAAGTACTCTTTCTTCTTTTTTAAAAAAAAAACAAAGAAAAGAACATGGCTATTTTCTTGACATTATTTTTCTGGGTACTGCACTTTATTTTTTGGTGTCTTTTTTTTCGTTTGTTTGTTTGTGGGGGGGATTTTGAAGGGTAGATAATCCAGAAACACTTGTAATATTGTTTGAAAATGTGCTGCTAGGTTTTTGGTTGTTCTTGAAGAGCAGGGTTCTCATATTGCCGAATGTGAAACTTGATGTTTTTTCTGCTATTAACCTTGCCTTTCATGACTTTAGAAATCAAAGTATGAAAAAGAAAAATCTGCACAAATACAATGTTTACAAGAAGTGGTAGATTCTTGGTAGAATCTGCTATTGTCTTATTACAGATGTGGACATGTCTTACTCTATGAATATTGGAGATCACAACTGTATTCATGCTACCTTGCTGACATTATAAGCTCTCAAATCTGGTTATCACTAATAGCAATAAATCAGTATCTGGTATCAGTATTTCAGATCTAGATGGATTAGATTAAAACACTGGCTTTCTACCTCTACTAAGGGGATTTAAATGTTACATTGTGCTTTCATTAAAAAAAAAAAAAGTTTTTGTCCTATAATGCAAGTAACACTTGTCTGTTTATGAGCACTTTTATGATGTTTTGTTATTTCTAAAATGAACTTCAGACTCTTTTTAAACCAAATTCCATCATAGGGAGAAGTACTTGATGAAAGGGACAAAGGGGACTTGAGCTACAAGGCTTAGGAAAACACTTCACTTGCAACAAAAGCTTTGTCACAATCCACGTAGGATTGTCCTACAGGATTTGAGAGGTATTTCATATGCTTCTAAAGCTGGTTTGTGAAGTTGCCAGCTCAAGTACTGAAAAAGTGAAACATCTTTAAAAGCATTCTGGTTTAGGAGCCCAAAGAACACATACTGTTTCCAGAGGAAGCCTTCCACAAACTTCTGCAATCCAAAATGCCACCACACTTTTCTAACTTGCTACTCTTACAGCAATTCTGTCTATAAAATGTATACTGCAGCTAGAGTATTTCAGTGAAGAGAGTTTGTATCTCAGTGGAATGGATATACCCTTTTGGTCCTTTACTGTAGTGCTCTGATTGTGGGCAAGGTCTGGAATGTATCTATATATATTTCAGTAGTTTAGTGACTAACACAGCCTACTTGCAGTTGCTGAGTCAGACAAAAGCTATGCTCAGCTCCAGCTATTTTCAGCTGTGGACTATACTTGTGATATAACAAAGTCTTAAGTCTGCAGTATATGCCACCATAAGTATTAGTACAAATCCAGCAGCAGAAATAGGGGCTGCAAATCTACTGGTGGAAGTGCCTTTTCTTATTCCTGGTGCCTTTGTTCTCTAGCAGCTCTGATGCAAACTGTGGATAAAGGAAAGGCTGCAGCTCTGTCAGCTGCAGGTAACTGGCTTAGTAGTAAAGTGTAGTTTAAGTAGGTTAAACAGACACACCAGAGAGGAAAATTAAAAATTGCACTTTCCTTAATAATTAATTATTCTGTAATTAATTATTACAGGAAACTAATAATGTAATGTTGTTCTTCAGCTGCATTTCTCCTGTAAGTACAAGGGTAATCAGATCCGTATAGCACAGTGACTCACAAATACTGCCACTGTTACCAGTGCAGTCATGTTGATCTAGCAGCTCCTGATCTACTGAAAGTTATTTTTGATGTTTAAGGATCTAGAATTGAAAAATGAAATCATAAACCTTCCCTCCACTTCCCTGGGCTGGCAACAAAACAAGCACAGCTGCCTTTTCTGGAAATCAAAAGGCATAAATAGAAGCAAGCAGTACATAAGGGTTTCACACTGGAATGTGGTAGCTAATGGTTTCTAACCTTGACTTTTTGAACTAAGTGTACTTCTAAACTCACTCCATCTAGAGCCCTAATATGGACGTTACTGAAGATGAAAATACAGGTGGTCATTAACAAAGTTTTTGACAATTTTTCCGTAAAGCGTTAAGTACAGTTGCTTGAACTAGTAAGTGCTGCCTGTAATTGTTCATTCATAGTAATGGAAAAGCTTTACACGTTCTGTATCATCCATCAGATTGTGGCTTAATAGTGATAGTGATAACATGATTAAAAATCTGTATATCAGCACCACAGGTACGTGCAGCTGTTTTTAGATAAGTCAGTGCAAGAGGCGATTAAGTCTTGAATTAGCAAAAAGAGGCAGATACCTCAGGCATTACCTAGATGCAGTTGTTTTGTGCTCAAATTTTGCTGACCTTTCTTGAAACTCTTCAATTTTATGAACCTAAAAAAGGGCTAGGGCATTTACTGAAAATAGTAGCCTAAGTATTTAGACTGTTAAATGTAGCCAGTGTAGACTTGTGATTCCAATTATACAGTGACTATATAGGTATGAGAGTTAGTACAAGTTCAGTGTACCATGAACTCATGAAAACAAAAACAAATGCTACAGTGAAACTTCCTGTAGCAGTATGTCAAACCAACTAATTTGACTACTGGAAATCCTGACACTGGTATCAATGAACAGTTGTTTTTTTCAAAAGTATTGGAAAAGACAGTGGTTTGTATAAACCAACTTTTGTTGCATGTGTTGTATCAGGCAAGATTGTGTAATCTAGAAAGTCTGCAACTAGTCAGTCTCTTCAGTGTTTGCTCTCTTCCTACTAATAAGTCTTACACAGCTGCACACGGACAGAGGATTTACCAGATGTTACTCATCTTTGAATCCTCTGTTTCTCGCACCTGCAAGATAGCTATACCAATCATCTAAGCAGATGTCACAGGTAACTTACACCCAGCAGAATCAACTAACTGATACATGTGTAAGCAAAGCTGAAGAAGGTGACTGTTCTTCATGTCAGCCTGTATCTGTGCTAGTTCTTGTCTGGAACAGCTTTCTGCAGAATAGCATTCCTCATACGTTCTGGCTGGCCTAAGTAATCATGCATTTAAGAAACCTGACTCCATGTGCTTATCGCTGCTTCATACAGTAATTCAAGAATGACTAAGTCAAAGTGCTGTGTAGTTAGGCTATATTCAGAGGTGTTCTACACCATTCAAAATATGCAGTCACATGTATTTTCTGATTAAGACAGACACAAGAGAAGCTGCTTTATTTAAAGTATATTATAAAAATTAGGCATCTTTATATATAAAGTACAGAATTAGAAGTGGGGATCACCAACTTAAAGTGTTACCACCATGTAAGTTGAGGACAATATTAGATTTTAATTATTGATCAGTCTGGTACACTACTTAGTGAAACCCTTGATTGCTGAATCTCATTTAATCAAGTCTGTGCTACAACAGATGAGAAGTTAAACCTCATTTCACCTGGGGGTCGCAGTGTCTTTCTGGCTTACATCTGGCAGCTTGGTGTGGAGGAAAGCATAGATATGTGGCCAGATCTTATTGGTTTCTGTTCCAGAGAAGGATTTCAACAACCCTTTTTCCCTATGGAAGAGAAAGAAAAAAAATAAATTACAGAAGTCTATTCCCTCTAGTCTATTCTATCTGTTCCCCCCAGGTTTCCACCTCATTTTTTAAGGTTGCCCTGGGCAGATGGTATAATGTATGCTGGTATAAATGTAATTTAGATCTAATCACTGTTACAACATGGGGAACTCAAACTGGGCACCTATTACTCTGTTTATCATATGGTGAGCTAGAGGCCACATTAGTTCAGGAAACTAACTTAATAACAAACTATAAAGAGTAAATGTAAGAAGAGGCAATTCAATTGTATAGGACATGCTATAAATTCAAATAACTGAACAACCCAGATACTGTGAAGTTGTTACATGCTATGGATAAAGAAAATAAAAAGGTGCATCAAAACAAGTGAAACAGACCCAATCAAGTTGTTTTGAATTTGTTCTAGTAGCTAAGTTTATCTGTACAATACACTATCATCAGTAATAATAGTTTAAGCTCATGTCTCACTACGAGGCTTAGCGGCATTTTTACTTCAGAAAGCTACTGAAGTCGGGAAAATCACTGACAGCTCTTTCTCTAAAACCTGACCACCTCAAAGATGGAGAGTCTAGTCTTCTGCTCAACAAGTTGAACAGGTCTGTTAGAATATAATGAACAGTGGTGGCTTTGAAAACGAAGAAGAAAATCACTTCAAGATGTTGCAAAAAAACAATCTCTGATCTGTTTGTTTGGGTTGGGATAAGCTTCTTCAGACTTCTGTATCTACTATCCACATATTATCTGTGTGTTATTTAGGCAGCAGGCCAGCTTTAACATTAAAATGGAGTTTGTACAAAATATTGTTTTCTTCAAGGACTCACAATTTGTTTCCTTCCACAGTGCAATTAGCAATGCTCTTTTATAGCCAGCTAGCTGTGCATAGTACAATCCTGTTTTTTAAACAGCCATTTTGGAAGTCGCACTAACAGTTTTTCTGTATATGTCACTTTTTGGCCCAGTGTCCATTAGGAGGGCTTCTGCTTATATATCCAGGAAAAGAATATAAAGTCAAAAGTTTCCAAAAAAGGAATTGTGGCTGTTGCTCAAATCATATACAATATATAGAATATTGCACAGCACTCTTTGTAAAGCTTCATATGGCTGCAATGAATGGCTCTGTTGCTTATCAGCTCCTTGAAGAGGTTTTATGCAACTGAACAATGGGGAACTTATTCAATCCACTGTTTATATTTCTTACTGAGCTAATGATATATGTATGGCTATTTATATCATGTTCATTGTTGTAATACCTCCTCAACTGAAAAAAAGGTTTGTTCCTTGCTACGCTAACACAGAAAGTAGTATGGTATTTTGCTACTTACCGATAATACTCTAGAACAGGTTTTGTTTGCGCATCATAAGCCTGGAGTCTCTTGGTAACAGTCTCTGGCCTATCATCATCACGCTGAACAAGTGGCTCTCCAGTAATGTCATCAATACCCTAATTATGGTTAAAAGCAAACAATGATTTATATTTCCATGTATGTTTTCAGTTACATTCTATTTAAATTACAATCAGTTTCCAATTAGTGAAGAAATAAATTTCTGTTTAGGAAGAGAAAGACTACAATAAATATCTGTAACATTAGATGTTGATTTTAAAGTCCTTCAGTTAGAAATATTTTCTCAATACTGGCTTTGAACATGACATTATAGTAATACAGTAATTTCACTAATTTGTGCACCAGAACATTTGTTAAATTTTGGAAACTTTCATATATGTAGGGAAGATTGTTGAAAATTGTTCCAGTGAGTTCATGCATATGGGCAAGGAAGCAAGAAACCTCTAACAACACTGGAATAGGGAAAGGAGTTTTAAAGGCCATTTGATTTTTAAGTCATGCTTTGGAAGAGTTATCATTTATTAACAGCTGTACAATAAATGGCCTAAATGTCCATAGAATTTTCTGCGGGACTGAGTAAACAGAGGTAGGGAGCTAACATGCCAGTAATGGCAATACCTACTTCATTAAACACTTCACTTGCAATTTCTCAGGAGTGCTTTAAGAGATTATTGAGCATGTAAGTCTTGAAGTAGCCATAGCCTATGCGTTTTTTTTTGTTTTTTTTTTTTACTGCTGGCACAGACACTGGGACTTGATGAAGTGGCATAAAATATTGCTCCTATTTAGGAGCATTAAGTCGCTGTGCATCAAAGCACAAAATGTGGCCCACCAGAGACAAAAGGGATTCTTTGCTCCTTCATACAGACTAATTAAAACTGCAAGAACTTTGAGTTTTCCTAAAGACAATCTTAACCTGACATTTTTAGTGGAAGCGTTAGTGATCTTGCAAGTACAAGGTCAATTAAACCATAAAAATGTCCTTCTGCCTGCATTCTGGCAGTCAGTTTCAGAAAAATCAATAACTATCATTTTCAGTAAGTTCATCTATTCATGAAGGTGTGCAGAATATTCCAGGACATCTGTATTGTATTTGAGATGCATGTATATGATCAGACTTGCCTTGTTTACAGAACAGATTGCCTGTACAGATGCCAGAAGGAAACTTAAACATTTTAAATCAATCAATACGTATAGGGTTAGCTTTGTATTAATTCTAAAGCCATAATCTTTTCAGTTTCACTGCGAAGGTAAGCAATTAAGGTTTGTGCAGGTCTACTAGATAAAGACAACTGCATTTCAGCTGTTCAGCTCCAGTTCATGAATTCAAGATTTACTTGAATACTGCAAACTGCTTTAATATGTTGTGACATGTGTGCTAATTAGTGAAAGGTAATGCGAAGTGCTCCTTACCGAAAGCTGCTATAGCTGAAACTCAGTCTTTAAGGTATTTGATAATTCTCTGTTGCTGCTTGTTATCCTCCTCCATTAAAAATAACCCTGACTCAAATGTCATGTTTTAAACTATACCTAAGCTATACGTACAGTGTGCTTCCAGTTGCTCACTTCCAGTGCTTACCTATTATTTTAGCTGGCCTCTTATCCTGCAACACTGAAATCACAAAACTTGTTTCAGGTAAGCTCCTCAAAACTTCTTCAGCTGAGCGAGCTTGCTATGCTTCTGATGTAACTTAACAGAGCTTCCAAGTGAAAATGTGATGACACAACAGGTAAGTTACTTAAGGATGAAATACAATTTAAGCTGAGTTCTACTAAGGCTAATCTAAGTTTTTTTTTAAAAAAAAAAAAGGTAACAAGGTACAACTTTTATCTCTCTTAATACTGACTGTTCCTCTTTATGACGTCTAAAGCCAAAACCTTTTGTTTTGTTGAGAAGCTTCTCTGAGTGGCAAATTTCTGCATCCAATTGTGCAGTACAACAACTGCACAAATGGCCTACACTTGCAAATATCTGTCTTTGTAAGTGTTAATACAGGGAAAGCATTAAGTGGATTCTTCTGACTTAGAGTAGTTCACAACTCCATATGCTTCCTATAAAAGAATGAGTCCTATGGAGGAAGGAGAAGGAAACCACATTTTAGTCTGTGGGGCTGCAGTGGTAGAACAGGCTAAGAACTGGCCAGGCTCATATGCCAGTGTGCCAGATTGGGAAAGGAAAGCCTTCCAGATCAGTTAACAAAAGCTTACAAAGCAAATCAGTGGAGCTGGCACTGTGGTGGTTCATTCTGCAGAGGAGCAGCTAGTTGCCCATCAGCTAGAGGTCCTACAAGGGCACTATGACACCAGGAGAGAAAGCGTGTTTCCAAGGCAGTTTTTGCACTCTTAAGAGATTAAATGAGCCACCTTCTTCTGAGCTAACATGTTTTGTAACAACCTACACAAACAACATTTTACTTCAGTTAACCAAACGCAATGCAATATTTCTTTACCACCAAGACCAACACCTGTATTGCTTACCAGGACTTTGGGAGGACTGAATTCAAGATTGTAGACTCTGCCACTAGCAGGATGGATCCAGCGTGCAGTGAGCCGGTACTTTATGGTCTCAAATGGCACATCCAGGTCAATCACAGTGTCTATTTGACACTGTTTATCCAGGGCTTCTGCCTGAGCAACCGTTCTAGGGAAACCTTTAAAAGAAAAGTAACTCCCATAAAAACCCAAAGGCAGAGTTACAGTAAAAAATGACTGGATTCAGTTTATGAGAGCAACTAGCGGTCAGGCAATTGAGAGTAAAAACTGCATTGCCATGTTGTAAAGGCTGAAGAGACATCATATTTTCAGCGCATTTTTTCAATGCCTCGCTGCAGTCTAATTTGTTTATCTTCTCCCAGCTTCCATATTGTCATTTCACTTAACTACCTCCCCAAAAGTGTAAGAAATACAGGCAAAAAGACCTCACACTTGAATGTGGCAATACTAGTTAGCTATTCTGAATAAGAATACTGGGTACCTGTTTTGAACAATAGAAGCCAGAGGCAGTTCATTGTGAGAGATTTGAACAATCTAGAAACATCTGTGACAACTTATTTCCATCATTACGTAAAAGTCTGAATTAAGTATGTGACCGTAACAAAACCTGTCTTATTAACCTGTCTTATATTGTAGTAAACCCAGTGTATCTCTCAGAGGCAGTCCAGGATGAATTTTTCAAAAAAAAGTAGCATTAGGAAGAGCTGTAGAATATCTAGTGTATTGATCGATCTTGTAGGACAATAACAGTGAGAACACTCAGACTGCACAGAAATGTCTTTCTAAACATACAAGACAACATGTTTTGCCCCACGAACTCTATGGTTCCAACGGAGTGCTTTTAAAGGCATATCTTGTTAGCAAATAAATCTAACGCAACTAAAGAAGGAAGAAAAAAAGAACAAGAAAATTAAGATCTTAATAAAGAATTTAAGATAATAATTGACCACAACAATTTTAACAGTCAAAGCTACCTCAGAACATCCTACTGCATGGTAAGTTACCTGGAAGTATTCTACCCACAAACCTCTTGCATAAAGCCTCAAACTCTTCAAACCTGAGGATTTTTATTGTACTATGCAAGTAAAGACTTCCATAAAGACAAGTTCTGATAGGTAAAAACTGAGGAAAGGCTCCCTTCCATAATACTGATGATTTCACCATCTGTTAAGGAACTAACAAAAATAGTCTTACAACAGAAGAAACAGTGAAGAATAATTTAACATCTTAATGATATTATGTCCTGCTTAGCACATCCCACAAAGCACAGAGTTGATTCACAGAAGCCAAGTCCTTGCTTGTGTATTAAGTCTAATGGATCTCGTTTGCATCACAGTCATCAATGGCCTTCACCCTATTTCTCTTGTGTTCATATAATCCTGTGGAAGTGCTTCTAAATGCCAAAAGAAGGTAAGCCAAGACTTAAGCACTGCTGTTTTTTCTTACTTTTGACGGGCTATTTGGTCACCATACTCTTAAGTTATGAAGCTGAAAATGGGTTTGCTTTGAGACTTAATTAAGAAAAACTTTATCAACAAAAGAAAGTGTCCTCAGAGAAAGAAGTCATTGAAACTTATACCAGGCATTGCTGCATATAGTGTTTTCCTGATGCACAGAAAACTGCTTACAAGACTTGATGAATTATGAAAACTCCAGAAACACAAAAAAAGTGCACTAATTATACAGCAAATAAATCTAAGCAGCTTCTATCTATCTGCATGACTCAGACTGCTATATTTGCTATGACTCTAGAAGACACCAAGCTATCTTTAATTAGTAGAAATGTATATTTTGCTAAAGTAAGCATACAAACAGCTTAGTAACTCCATCTAGTCTGACCCAGCTGACCTCAGCTGTTTGTGCAGAGTTGTGGTTATCAAACTGAAGATTTTTCTGGTTAACTTATTTCAACAGAGCAGTATTGTTTCTACAGAGCTGATCATGCCAGAGCTATCCCTAGCCTAATTCTCTGAGTTTCTGTGAATGTTGGTACAGAAATTTGTCTTCCAAAAGTGTACAGTCAGCATGTTAACATGCAGGAGAAACTGATTTCTTCTCTTACACTCTCCACACCATCCTCCTGTTCAAAGGACTATTAGTGTGCTCAGCTATACTGCTGCACAACCAGCTCCACAAGATTAGAACTACACGTACTTAGGACTCAAAACTAAAGAGAAGCATCTGCAGCTCTTTGGTTTATGGATTAAATTTAATTGTGCTGTACACTAAAACCATAAAGCCTTTGTTCCAACTACTAAGAAAATAATAGAAGAAAAAGCACACAGATCGTTATACTACAATTATAATAAAGTGCAAAGGAACAGGGAACACACTGTATTTTTTGCTTCCTTTAAATAAAAAGCCTCACCAACAACCTTCTAGTTTTATCTAGTAAGGCAGATTGTCACTAAGATCTGAAAACTTTCTCATCCAGCCTGGATACTAGTAGGGGCCGCTTATGTCCACTAAGACTGCGGCAGAGGCATTTTCTCTCTACTGTGAACTGCTGATGCAATTCCAGGACTATTCACTCCAAACAACATAGCCAAAAACAAGTAAAAAAGAGACCCTTCAGAACACTCAAATAATAATTTTCATTACTAGTTTATTGTACACTCCACTGTTGCAGGACCCCCTTTCCATACTTACCTTGACGCCACATACCTACTTTTCCAGTTATGTAATTCAGCTCCATTCTTTTAAAGTGTTCTATTCTCCAAAGGCTTTGAAAAGAAAAGGCTTTAAAAAAACCTTTGCATAAGCAAAGCATAATTGCAAAAGCAATGCATATTTTGAAGGAAGTCTTTGTTCTTAAAGTGAGATTAAAGCATAAGAATTATCAGACTTGCTACTTTCAAAATTTTACTGTTGTGTTCAACTATGTGTTTTCAATGTGGATTAAACATTGCTGTATCACTCTGAAGGCAGGATGCACAACCATGACTTTTACAGCCACAGGGGCACACTGAATGTTTCACAAGCTGGCAACAAATACTGCCCAGTTACCATGACGCCAGAATGGCTACAGGAGTGTGACAACCCCTAACTGACCAAAGCAGTCCAAGTTTTCTAGTGCAGATTTGCTGTCTCCCTAACTTACCGTCCAACAGCCAGTTGTATCGCTCTAGACCTTTGAGCTCACTCAGCACCAGTCGCGTCATGATATCATCCGGAATAAGCCGCCCTTGGTCAATGTAGGACTTGGCAAGGATTCCAACTTCTGTGAAAGTAAGAGAAGTCGCATAACAGTATCTATGACCTCCAGCAAGCCAAAAAAAAATGTTACAATGCTGCAAACAATTTGTTTAGATCCAGATGACACAAAATGGTAAAGTGATAAACCAGACAGACAGAATGCCACTCTCTGCAATTCAAAAACTGATGATCAGTCAGAACCTGATCTTGCAAATATTTTTCAGATTAACTTAATTGATTGGTAATTCTACTGGTGGCAACAAGGCAAGGCAATGAGCACACTTTCTTTATCCCTCACACCCTCCAAATAATTTTCCTGGCAACTATTTGAAAAATGGGGTTCCAAAACTAGAAACAGGAGAGGCCATTAGGTAAGACTCTTTAAAAGACAAAACAGAATGATCCAAGTTCTTTAAGCTGTCAGCCTCAGATTTCCTGCTGAGAAAGTTTACATTCTCAGTAAAGTACGGTGGCTGGTTATCATCCTATGACTTTACTAGGAAATGAAATCCTTTTGGTATTTAGGAACACAATACGCAGTGAGATACGCTTGCCAGAGAAGCATTTTTATGATTACTAGAATTACAAAAGGATGTTTATAAATGCTGTAAACTATTTATAGGAGTACACAGACACTTATATTTTCCCATGGAACTGACTAACCTTTAGTAGCAGTCATTTAGCCCCCCAGCTTGCTAAAATGCCATCCATACATCCCAATTCCAGACATCACACCATGCCCCTGCATGACAGTACAAACATGCTGTAATTCACACAAGTTACGGGTGCACCACAGCTGTGAAGGGATTCAACTGCCTGGGTTGCTATCTGGGTTGTGTTCTGAGCACACAATCTCCATAGCCTTAACCTACAAAACTGGAACTAATTCCCCACATCACCAAGAATAGATAGATTGGTTTTAATTTTGGATGTGTAGTGGATATGTGGATTTTGGCCAACTCAGATCTAGTTCCAATACATGAAATAGGAGAGAGAATGGGATGGACCCACATAACCAATAAAAGACATGACTGGTTTGAGCAGAAAACAGTGACAATCCTCCTCGAGGCACTATTGGAAAATGCAGTAGTAGCCTAGTCCTTATTCAGACATAGCAACTCAGGAAAGCAACAGATGCACTCAAGTAATGCAGAAAGTAGCTTTGGTATTAAAAAAAAAAAAAAAAAAAAAAAAAGTAGTAAAAAGACAATTTCTTCTTCTTGTCTGGTGCTCACATCCACAGCCACACTTTGAAATGCTTGAAAACTGCTTAGAAACAGGCCCCGCATGCAGCAGTAAGACCTCAAAAAATTGCCACAATGTAGGGGACAATCACACTTTGATGTTCAAAGTACTCCAGAACATCACAAACTGGAAAGAAGATGACTGTGTCTGCTACAAGGGGAAAATGTTATCTGTTTTTTTTCCTGTACTTCACTTCTTTGAAGTTAGCAAGTCATGCCTCTTTTAATACTCCCGCCCTGCCATTCCCCTTGGGACAATGTACCCTGCAAAAGTGGCTAGGAAGAAGAATAAATTACATCTAGGCAGTTTAATGTGCACTTGTTTCCCAAATCTGTTACTGATTTACACTGTGGCATTGCTCTAGCCAGGCTGACCTAAGAACATGTGCAAAGTAAGCTTGGTAGAGACAGTTAATACTCACACACTTTGGAAAGACAGATGAGCTTTGGGGCAGAGAGGACTAGAATGTGGCAACACCTAAGGCATGCAGGTCCTATTATTAGACCAACAGGGCTGAAAACACACTGCGTCTCTCTACAAGCCTCAGGCCATTTACAGAATCAACCATTACAACAGGAAAAACAGTCACAATGCTATCCAACTAAGAGTTGCACAATGCACTGCAACTAAGAGTTTATTTACCAGACTTCAGCTTTCTTGTGTTGTATGTGGGGGTAGGAAGGGGGAATTTAGTAGGGTTTTGATTTTTTTTTGTTTTGTTTTGTTTTTTACAGGTGGGTCTAACCAATATATGCCTTGACTTACAAAATCTCTGCACTTAAAGGCAACACAGTTGTCTTTCTTGTCTAGGTCATAGAAGGTATCTCTATTTACAGCTTTTGCAAAAGGTTAACATACCCTAACTGCGTCTGGCCACGTCCAGAGGATTGCTTGCTGAGTGATAAGGAGAGTCTGTGGCAGAATGTCCTCCCTCCAGAGCAGCAGAGCACAGCAGTGAGGTCAAACTGCTACGGACTCTCACATGTTCAGCAGCACTTTTCAACAGACAAAGTCCATTTTCACGAGGCGGCAAAGGCCAAAAATGGCACCCTCTGACTGCTGTAGTTACATGTCATTTTCTAAGTGCTTTAGCTGTCCAATTTAGCCTAGCAGTTGCTAAAGCCCTTGGGAACTGTGGGTTTCTTCATTCACTATCAAAACTCATTCCCTCTTTCCCAGGGCTAAAGTTTTCGACAAAGCTCTTTCTGCTGCCTCTCGTTGTCCCTTCACCCCTTCAGAGTATTCATCTGCTCGCACAACTCAGGAAGTCATCTCAGTCCTTTGGAGACAATTCCTGCAACCAGGGATCCCTTTCAATAAAATTAAGCCAGTTTCATCTGGGTCGATTAGCAAAGGAGAAACTCCACAGCGGATCCTCTTAACTCCCAGGCTAGCTTTATTGCAGCAAGCTGAGCCACCTCCAACAACTGCCACCTCCAGCATTTATCCCCACAGCCAGGTTTTTACTGCTCCAAAGGTATTTTGTAAATAGCATACTCCCTTCATCTGCTGGAACATCTTCACTTCTCACTAGGTCTTATTTATATTGCCATTTTGGAGGGGTTTTTTTGAAGTTTTTTGTCTCTTTAAAATAGAATTTATACTAGTACAAACAAAATGCGGAAGACAAAAGTGTGAATGTACCTGTGTAAGGGCACCAGTGTAGCTCGTGTCCTTAGCCAATATTTAACCTGTAGATACCAACTATAGTAAAGTCGATCTACTAAGCCAATGTCCCTGTTCTTATAGAGCAAACAGAGTTTGTGTAAAAAGAGATGTGGAAATCAAAAACTAACTCATTTCACAATACAGATAAACTTTCACCTTCAAACAAGCTTATAACCTTTCAAATTCAAGACTATCAGTAACCTAACTGTGATAGTGCAGTAATAGTTATGGGTGAACATAGTTGTTCACAGTTTTAAAGTGCTGGAAATCAACAGTATCCACTTCAGGCCATGATGAAGTATCATTCCTACGAAGATTTTCAAGCCCATCATGAGGGAAAGCAGAGGTGCAAGCCAGAAGCAACCCTTGACCTATCTCAATTAAAAAAAAAAAAAAAAAAAAAAAAAGGAGAGAGAGAGAGAGAGAGAGAGAGAGAGAGAATTAAAAAAAAAAAAAAAAAAGAAGAAGGAAAGAAGGCAGGTGAGCAGGGGCAGGGGTGTCTCGGAGCGCCACCGGCCCAGCAAAGGCTGCACGGTTAGGATGAACGGCCTCACACACCGGTATCAGCGACGCTGCGTGCAAGCGCAGGCCACGCCGAAACGACAGCATGACGTCAACCCGTTTAATATTAAAAAAAAAAAAAAAAAAAAAAAAAAAAAAGGCAAGTTGGACTATTGTGACACACACACACACACACACACACACTCATTTCTTTGCGGAAGCGCCGCCGCCGTTCCGCCAGCCGTTGGGGACGAGGTTCCCGCCCCGGCGCCGGCAGGTGTCTGTGGCGAGGGGGGGGAAAGGGGGGGTATAACCGTCCTTGCGCGAGGCGGCCGCGGGGGGCGGCCCGGATCCCCCCGCCTGGCGCGGCGCGGCCCCGTCCCGTCCCGTCCCGTCCCGTCCCGTCCCGTCACCTGTGCGGCGCTGCATGTTGTCGCGCAGCAGGTCGCCGCTAGAGAGGTGCTTGAGGGCGAAGTGCTTGACGATGCGGGCGGAGATGGTGCCCTTGCCGGAGCCCGGCGGCCCCGTGATGACGGCGCGCAGCAGCGGCGGCGCCGCCGCCATGCTGCAGCCGCCCGCGCCCGGCCGCGCCGCGCCGCGCCGGGCGGGGCCTGCTCGGGCGTGCCCGGGCCTGCTGCCGCCGCGCCGCCCCCGCCGCGCCGCCCCCGCCGGCCCGTGACCGCGGGGGCCGCTTGGCGAAAGGGCGCCTCTGCGTTAGACGAGAGGGCATTTTTTATATATATAGGTATGCATATATGCATGTGTATGTATATATATAAAAATAAATAAAATTTATCTACATGCTAAAGCAGAAACTTGATGTTCTGCGCCTTTACAGGTACTACGGAGCCACTCAGAGAAGCTCCACGGAGGGCAGCTAAAACGATCCCACTGTCAAATGACAGCAGATGGAGAGGCCGCACAGGCAGATGGCCTCCGCAGCGCAAAATGCGGGTCACTTCACGTTGAGAAAGCTGCGCAATAAAAGACACGATGGCTCCCTCCTCCCTGATTATCCTTGCCAATGTCCAGGCCTCGTCCTGCTGGTTTCACACAGTAATTGTCACAGGTCCGGCAGTAGAAAAAGGAGGTGGGTAGAAGAGGGATCTGTAGCACTGAAATAGATCCAATGTTTTACACAGCTGTGATGTAATTTAAAATGTGTATTTAATGTTTTCTGTAGCCATCAGTTTAATGCTTGGAAGATGAAGCCATCAGTTTAATGCTTTGAAAATGAAATTTGATTATATTCATTCAGATTTAATTACATATCTTAGCACACTAATACAATTACTAATTAATACATTTTGGACTGTATTCTCCACTTTATCTTCTTATGTCCATGGCCCAGATGCCTTATTCACATACCTGCGTTAAGTTACAACCCTGGCTCCTGCTCAGGGAGTTTGCTGAAGTAGCCCTTTGATCTTGAGAGGCTGAGTAAGAGTTGAAAACTTGTTTCAAACAAGTCCAGATATTCTTTCCAATAGAAGAGTCTTTCAGATTTTTCAATAACCTTTCAAACATAACTCTATGAAGAAGCCTGCTAAGACCTGAATAGTCAAAAGAGTTCTTGAATTGTATTGTTGGAGATACCTTTTGAGTTTGATAAAAAAAAAAAAAATCTTTAAGTACAGTCAAGTAACCAGTGCCTAGCCATTCTTTTTTACACAGAAACATTTATATATATACATATATATATATATAAGAAGCAAGTTACAGCCTTATACTGACCTTAACAAGGGTTCTGACATGGTCTCCCAAATCATTTTAATCCCCAAGTGGGTGGACAATTAGATGGGCGAAAAAATTGCTAGAATCAGGCTCAAAGGGTAGTAGATAATGTCCTGTCCCCTACCTGGAGGGTAGTTAACAAGTCTAGTTTGTCAGGTTTAGTATCTATAGTAATGAGGGGGGAGGAAACAGAGTGCACTCTCATCAATTTTTGCAGATAACACCAATCCATGAGATTTTAGCAGATATGGTGAAGGGCTCCTCCCCGCTCCATCCTGTACAAGAAAGACATTGTTTAACTGGGGCCAGTTCAGCAGAGAGCCGCCAAGGTGGATGGGCACAGGCATACTGTCCCTATGAGTGTCCAAGGGAACTGGGCCTTTTCAGCCAGAGGAGTGAAGGGGACCTAAGCCGGTCATCAAGCCTAGCATATATATACATAATATATTTTCAAATTTTCTCTCAAAAAATTTATACCATCATAAGTATTTGAAAAGCAATTTTTTTTCCTCTTCAGTTAGGCATGAGTTTGAATTTGTATGAAGTTAGTATCTGCTCTGAATCATTGTTAGCTGTTCTTCTCCATCTTATAGTTTAAATAGCAAAGACAAGACGTACTACAAGTGAAAAACATCCAGCTGTGATTCATTATTTAGGTTTAAATAAGATTTAATGGTTTGCAAATATAAAGGATAAAACAATATCATGTCTTGGCATCAGCCCTAGCTTTATTAATCATTCTAATGCATTATTCCTCCCTGATTCTGAGTGTGGAGCAGTTTAACACTTAGTCATAAAATGGGCTTTTCCAAAATGCCAGACCTCTTGGGAAATGCATGTTCTTGAGCCAGAAATGTACTGTCTACATGTAAACTTGTTAGGCTCAAAATCTAGTTTGTGATCAACAGGGAAAGACATTATGTATATGAGTCCAAGTATGTATTATTTGTATAACTGAAATCTTAATAGCATAATCCAAGAATCATTATTAATCCAGAGTTATAAAAGAAAGAATACCTATATGCACAAAAAGTTTAAATTGTAATAGTAATAATAGAGTTTAAACTGTTATACACACACTTCTTAGTTTTTCTCTCTCTCCTGATGTTATGCTCACACATCTTTGGGTCTTAAGGTTGGTGGTCTCGTTCTGCTCGTCTGGGGGGTGTTACGGCAAGTTGTCAACACATAAGCCCTTCACCAAGAAGAATACGAATAAGATGTTCATGTTGATGCTTTCTTTTTCCTCTCTTTAGGGTACACTTGAGGTCATTTTTGTTTGCTAAGGAACTTTTATTTGTTGCTCTTTCTTCCTCAGCCTGCATCTCCATGTTACATCCAAACCTACCGTATGTGGTGCCTTTTACCTATGTTAGATACTATTTCATTGTTCTCTTTGTTACCTTTAAATCTAGTTTTGTCTGGCTCCAGGTCTGCATTTCCTTAACCATTGGTGAGTTTTTTATGGGTGTGGGGTCTACAGTGACTTCTTGTTATCGTTCTCTATACAAAACTACGCTCATAGCATACAAAGATAACAGAAATAGAATAAATGAGCTATGGACACCTGGTTAATCAGATAAATTGCTGTCACAGCTGAACCCAGTAAAACAAAACTGCAAGCAGGTCAAAAAAAGGTTCAAACAGAGCAAGACTAACAATTCTCAGTCCTGAGGCCTTGCAAACTCAGTACAAAGCTTATGGCCTGTTGCTAGCAATGGCAATACCATTATGGGTACATGGCTTCTTATAGATTATAGTCTGTAACTGAAGAGTCTTATTAATGCTATATAAAGCACTAATCACAGGTTAAGACATCGCTCAAAATATAATTAAAAGAAAAATATACAATCAAAAGGAAATTAGTAATTTAAATATATGACCCAACGGATATTTAGAAAACAGAATTATCTTTTTGGACACTTAGAGGCCTCTTAGACTCACAGAAAGTAGAGTTCCCTTAGACATTTTTGTAATGACCTTCTGTATATCATTATCTCAAAAAGCAATTAACTGTCTTGTTTTCCAACCATTACTTTCAGGAAAATAATTGTCTTTCATAATTATTAAAGGCAAACCAGTAATAAGTTTACATTATGAAATTAAGTTGTAATAATTATATGGATCACTCCAATTATATTAGTAAGATGTCTACTGCCTTCCAGGCTCGCTGTGTCTTCTCTGGGCAATTAATAACAGTCTTGATCCTGACTCCAGAAATCCCTAAACTTCTATGACAACAAGCTATTGGCATTACCAGGGGAAGGAATGCTTTCTTCTATTGCATCAGATGCTAAAATGAATATCATTTTCTTTACATTTATATTCGTATTATACCAGCTGAATGTTTTTCAGACTATTTGTCAGTGATTATTTTCTGAAGTCATTTACTGCAGTCCCCTGGGAACATTTTGGCTGCCAAGGGAGTGATTCAGTTTCAGGAGGACTGTTTTTCCGTTTTTGTTTGCAAGTGCCCTGACATGAAATGAATACTTGCAAATTGTTAACAGACAATAGGAAGTCATCAGAAGTTGCAGCAGAGGGATGACAGAGACAGAACTAAAAATATGTGTATGGAAGAGAAGAGTTTACGAATGAAAAGAAGTGAAATAAACATGGGAGACAAACTAGCTGTATTCTGTACAAATCAAAGGGTTCAGATGCAGTGGAAAACATCTAAAATTCCAGTAGGAGCATCTGGAAACATTTTAAACAGATGTTTCAGAAAATAAGACCTTTTGATTTCAGTGGGCATGTCAATCCTCTCTCAAATGTTATATGCATCATATCATTGTAACAAATTATTTTTTAATTAGTATCCTGTGATTGTATACAAGCCCTACAAAGGAAGAAAAAATTTAGAGAAAACAGTTCCCTGAAAATAGGAAACAGCAGGTGTGTCAAGCTTCCTTTCCCTTAAATATTATCATGAATTTGGCACTGTTTGTCTGGAGTTCCAAAAAATCGTCCACATTCTAAAACACAAAGAATTTGTACAGAGATTTGCCTGAATGTAACTGTTTGCAAGCAGGAAACCCAACCACTGATTTATTAAGAATCTTTTAAACATTTGCCTGTAGAGGAATTTGGATACGGTTTTATTAGTTTGGGGATGATACTGAGATAAGTGTGTTCTTTGCCTTCCTACCCCCATGGTTATTCTTTAATATGAGGCCCAATGCATCACAGAACCAGATTTACAGCCATGCAAAACCCTCTCTTTTCTCCCATGTTCCAGGTAAAGTTTGCCACTGACACTGAATTTCTGACACACATAAGCTACATTCTTTGATTCTTCAAAAACATGACAAGAAAACACTTTATAAAAATGCAGGTATTTGTCTTTACATGAATAGCTCTACAAATTTCTCCCATGTTTCATATATCCTGGGCATTGTACACCTGAGCTAAGGCTGTATTCCAGCTTGCATTTTTTCCAATATCCATTTTCCTTGTTTTTTTCAGTCTTTTCCTTGTAAAAAAACTTCTATGTTTTTTTTCAGCCCATATGTGTTCTGATTTGGATGTAGAATTGAGGTGTTCCATTTTGTGTGGTTTCTGCTTTTGCAAAACTATTCAGGCTCTTTGATTTATATGGTATATAAAAATATACTTCAGTCATGCTTTCATGAATTTTCGGAGTAAGTAACACAATAACATGAAAAGTAGGGAATGAGAGGGAAGAGACAGAAGATATACTAAGGGCCTGATGAAGAGTTTATGAAAATTCATATTTCCAAAGTTTTTTTCTCACATACAGGCACTTTGCTAACACGCTAATCTAATTTTTAGACACTTTGTACATCTAAAATTGCTTAAATGAGAAATCACATATAAGCCTAGTAAAGCTTCCTAGTCGAATGCACCATCCTAAGAAGAATTATTCAGAAATTTGAGGTTTTTTCTCAAGCCAGTTATGGCTGATTATTCGAAGTTGATAATCCTCTTGGAAATATGTCATATCATATAGGAGAATTGCACAGGGCTCCTTGCATGAATAAATTTAAGCATGGCTTCAGATTCTTTAGCTAAGAAGTATAAACATTCTACACTGATCATTCTTTTTCTCTCTTGAGGAAAAAAAAGTTAATGCAAAGGTAAATAAAATGAAGATTGAAGCTTTTTCTTTTAAAACCTGCAGTTTTAAATACACATGGAAATTCAGGAGAATAAGGAGTTACACTGAGATCCATTATCTGCTCAAAAAAAAAATATACTGTAGTCTGATCTGCTAGAAGTTTGGAGCTTTCTTCAGTGGTGAGATACTGAAATTTATGGGTGCATATGAATTAGAAAGTAACAGTTTGCACAAAGACAGAAGTATCTTTTGGATTATTATAAAGTAACGTGCTACCACAATCCTAATGAACTGTCAGGAATAAAAAAAATATGCAGATAATACTGGAGTTGGAACACTGGATTTATACTGTTTTGATGGGCATGTGTCCAATCCCTGCAAAAAATCCATGTTCAGCAGGAATGTATTACATAATTCCTCTAATACTGCATTTTGTATAAAGGGCATAGAGAGAGAATAAAATACATGACTAGTAGATGCTGCATATCACCCTAACCTGGATAAGCAAGAATGATCAGAGCTAAAACTCATCTTAGGTCTTTCAGCATTTGAATACATGTTGCATGCATAGACTGAAGAGTCGCTAATACTATCGTACGAAAAGTAACACTCAAAATGATTAATTTTTAACTCTTGTTTCTTTTTCTATGAATACTTACAGGGTTCAGCCGTAACCACACAAAATTTTCACAGGCTTCATACAATACTGCTTCATATACACTTAAAAAAAATTGCCCTTCTGCACTCAGAATGAAGTGGAAATTTAAGATGTACAGTAAGGCTTTCATAGAATCAGTAAGATTGGAAGGGACCTCTGGAGATCATCTAGTCCAACCTCCCCTGCTCAGCAGGGTCACCTAGAGCATGTTAGACAGGGTTGCATCCAGGTGGGCCTTGAAGATCTCCACAGAAGGAGACTCCACAACCTCTCTGGGCAACCTGTGCCAGGGCTCCGTCACTCTCACAGGGAAGAAATTCCCCCTCATGGTCAGGCGGAGGTTCCTGTGGTTCAACTTCTGCCCATTGCCTCTTGTCCTGTCACATGGGACAACTGAAAAGAGTTTGTCCCCATCCCCTTGACACCCTCCCTTCAGGTACTTGTACACATTGATCAGATCCCCCCTCAGGCTTCTCTTCCCCAGGCTGAAGAGGCCCAGCTCTCGCAGGCGTTCCTCATAGGGCAGGTGCTCCAGCCCTCTGATCATCTTCGTAGCCTTACGCTGGACTCTCTCCAGTAGCTCCATGTCTCTCTTGTCCTGGGGAGCCCACAACTGGACACAGTACTCAAGATGAGGCCTCCCCAGGGCTGAGGAGAGGGGCAGGATCACCTCCCTCCACCTGCTGGCAACATTCTTCCTAATGCACCCAAGGACACCATTGGCCTTCCTGGCCACAGGGGCACATTGCTGGCTCATGGTCAACTTGTCACCCACCAGCACTCCCAGGTCTTTCTCTGCAGAGCTGCTCTCCAGAAGGTCAGCCCCTAGCTTGTACTGGTGCCTAGGGTTATTTTTCCCTAGGTGCAGGACTCTGCACTTGCCCTTGTTGAACCTCAGGAGGTTCCCCTCCGCCCAGCTCTCCAGCCTGTCCAGGTCTCTCTGAATGGCAGCGCAGCCCTCAGGTGTGTCCTGAGGACTCCCAACTTGCGATCATCAGCAAAGTTGCTGAGGAGGCACTCTGTCCCTCATCCAGGTCATTGATGAAGAAGTTGAACAGGAGGGGACCCAGTACTGAGCCCTGGGGGACGCCACTAACCACAAGCCTCCAGCTGGACTCCACGCCACTTTCAGTCACTAGGTGGCACTAAACTGATGTCTAAAGACGTTGTTCCTATGTTTGGACGCTCAATGGTTTATCAGACACTCACGGGACTCCATTTATGTAATAGAGGCCTTCGAAGCTTTTTTTTTCTAACCTATATTATTGAATGTGAGCTATGGTGTGATGTGTGCTAATCAATACACACAAAATATCTAACATTGTCTATTATCTGGAAAAATGAGGTAAAGTCAACCTCCACAATAACTTGTGTTCCAGATTATATTGTTTTATTTCTCATCTCTGCCTCCATACGAATCACATGTAAACAGGAGGATCACTGTTAACATGTCATTTCAGAGAAAAAAAAGAATCTTGTTAGGGCATTTATTTTAATCCATCCCAATCTAGCTGCTAATAATATAAGTTCTGATTAACTTTTTAATCACAGCAGATAGAATCGGATCATCCAAGTCCAGTGACAGCTAAATCTGACCAAAGCTCTTTCCATGTTGCCTATATGAAGCTTTGAGGGAGACATATTCAGATCCTTCTCTTGTCTACAGAAGAACAGATTGTGGAATTGCATGTCTCTTTAGCACAGTCCTGCCCTATATGGTTGTAAATAGAATAACTCAATCTATTCACGCAGTAGATTACAAGTCACTAGTAAGTAGATCTTTTGGAAAAGAGCCTGACACAAACATTGGGGGATCTCCCCCAAGATCTCTTTTGAAGTTTAGTAAGAAAACAGAGAATCACAGGACATTTGAGGTTGGAAGGGACCTCTAGAAACCACTTCGTCCATTTCTTGCTGCAGCAGGGTCACCCGGAGCACATTGCCCAGGCCTGTGTCCAGACGGCTTTTGAATAGCTCCAAGCATGGAGACTCCAAAACCTCTATGGGCAACCTGTTCCAGTGCTCAGTCAGTCACCCTCCCAGTAAAGATATTTTTTCCTTGTGTTCAGATGGACCTTCCTGTGTTTCAGTTTTATGGAACCAGTTGAAAATTGTACTTACTGAACAGTTATCAATAGATCACTATCAGAATAGAAGGATGGATCAAATGGTGTTCAACAGGAGTCTGCCTTTGTTTAATAAAAAAAATCCATTTTAGAAGAGGTGATGCAAGTGAAGAATTTACTTCCTGCTGTGTCATGAAAAGAACCATGATCAAAGCAACTAAACGGGGAGTAGGCCTTTATGAATTCAAGACACAATAGGGCAAATCTTTGCAGAGTTTTCAAAAAGCCAGGAAAGCAGATTTAAGATTTTTTGTTAATACCAAGAGCTAATAATAATCAAATCTGAATGTAAATTCAATCTGTCTTCTTCTTAATGCTGAAAATATTCTTTTTGTTGTAGCTCCATACCTGAGTTTCCATTTTTGCACATTTTTCAGTGGTTCTTCAAGCTCTCTCAAAAACTTTTTCTTTGATCTGCCTTAGGCCCTGTGTACACAGAAAGTACTGCCATCTAGGCTAAATATGGAATTTTTGTGTTATATGTCATTCTTACCAGGATTTGGTATTCGTTTGCAAAATCTACCTTTACAGAGATAAGATCTGGATTCAAATCTGTTTTCCCCAGGAATTCACATGGTAAAATTTCACCTAGTTCATTCTTTGTTTAATAGCAAAATCGATTTATAATAAAATATTCTTCATTGTTCCTGACATCAGGACTGCATCACTTAACAGCTCCATCCATGCACAGAACAAGGAAGCCACTGCCTTCTCCCCCCTGATTCTCTCAGGACAGAGATCAATCATACATTTCCTTCACCATCTGTTTCCTATCCTCCAGGCAAAGTAAAGCAATGATTTACAAACTGTGCTCTTGAGCCTGAAGGTAGACTTTTAGTTGCTTTATCTCTTTAGACTGAACCATTAGCTGTGGTTCCATAGCCATTTTATACCATTAAGTCCCATCCATCTTCCTAACCCCAGCCACACATATATACCTCCTTTCTTGCACTAGCAGTAGTGCATAGGAAGCTGATTAAGGGAGCGGATTCAGCTGGAAATAAATTCTTCAAAAAAGGCAACCTTCAGCAACAGCATCTCCCTGACCCAATTCTCCGTGCTGCTACTAAAACAAACACAAGGAGGGGTCTGTGGTAGCCTCAAATCAGCTTGAGAATGTTGTTCCATTGCAGTTTATGAGCCTCTGTGAAAAACCTAGTTCCATAAATACACTGAATGCCAGGAACAACTTGTATATAGTAGCTTCTCCCTAAATGTGGTAATGCTACACCTAGTGTTATTAAAGCATGGTTTGCACAGGTATAGAAGTCATCTAAAAACTGGCAAAGACTTTCTACATTGAGGAATATGCGATGAGCATTTTTATCTCTTCTCATACAGAGAGCTGGTCAACCTGTAGGAAGGCATTCTGGACATACTGAACTAAATTTAACGTGTGTAATTATCTTTACAAGTAGAGTGGAGGTGACATAGCCACATACACGGATTCCCTGCACGTGTGGCAGTTTGTCTCAGCCTTTGTAGTGTCGTACTTCTAACATTTCCAGGCATCCAGGGCAGAGAGGTGTTGGGAGACTTCGTAGAGAGCACCACCCAAAGTGTAAGGCAGAATCTGCTTCAAAGTCAGTAATGTAGACAGGCCTGTGTTCCCTTCTACAGAGCAATCTTGCTCTGGAGCCCAGACTGCTGTCTACGTAACTGAACTTGTTTCTTTACAGGCCATGTGATACTCCCCCAGGTGGTATTAAAACTAATGGTTGGACCTCTGGTTCTCGACATTGACAGCACCGGTTCACTCAACTCAGACCACAGAAACATCTTTCTGCTGTGATGATTCATAACACTTCACAGCCCCTTCTATTCTCATGGGTTTGCTATAAAAATGTTACAGTGCAGTGTTAAGACAAGTGCATATAATTGTAGAGAGAGAGGGCCTTCATCTCATTTAAAAGTGCTTTACCTCATTTCCTCATTTCAAGGAGCTTTTCAGAACAATAACGACTTTCTCTCCATTAATCTCTTTGGATAGAATTAGATTGTTCTGTGTTTCAGAGGCTTTAAAGACTCCTCTAGCCTGTACAATTCACTCCTTTTGTATCATCCTGGAAATATAGCACAGTCAGTAGTAACAGGTCCAGCTGAGATGCTGATGAAGGCCTAGCTATTAATTTGTAAAATAAATATGTACATACATAATCCCAAAGTATTTAGACAAGACCTTATTATCTCTGCCTACAACAATGCTCAGAATATCATAATTTGTGAATGTCAACTACATGAAGGCCATACCTCTTATTCCCACTTTTTTGATACTATGAACTTGGTAAGAATGTATTTTTTTCAAATTTCAAAGCTACACACTTTAGTCTCCTTTTAAAAGGAATGGCTCATAGGCTTATTAGAGAACTGAGGGGAAAAAAATCAAGAGAATTCAGTACTTTTAACTGGGAAATGCACAGATTCTCAGGATTATCTTATCATCAATTTATAGTTTGGGGAAATTGACTTAAACCTTAACTTGCTGTGGGCAGATGATTTACCTTGAGCATATCTTAGTTCAAGACAAACTGCAATCCATTCATTGTAAAAATTTGTTTTTTCTTACATCTTTCCTGATTTTTTTCTGCTGACCAAGATTTCCTTTCCTTTTTTCCTTCCCTAGAGTTTCTTGCTATAGGTACATAAGGCCATATTACTCAAGTGTTCCTAAAAAGATCACAGAGCAATAATTAGTACACATGTGGAGACACATGTGACTGTAGCTTAGCAATTTGCACTAGTATATACATGTTTTTCATACCGAACCTCAAAATTTTTAGTCAGAATACTCCTTACCTACCTAGTAATAATTTTAAACATTTAGACAAAAATTCCTACATAAAACTTTCCTCAAATTCTCAAGCATTGATTCAATATACTTTACAGCTAGCATCGTTTGCTACCTACTTCAAAAGACACGACTATCCAGACAGTTAAATAGATGATGTAAAGTTTAAATATCACAACAATAAAATTACAATGTACCAAACTTAAAGGAGAGTATCTGCATCAAATTTATATCTCTTAATAGAGTTTGTATGATATGATGACGGGCCTTTTCCTTTCCATTATAACTCCATTTAAAGCTGTAATTTATTCATGGAAGTTGTGGTTGTTAACTATCACAAAGGATGAACTGTTTCAGTATAGCATCGTGAGATCCCAATTATTCTTCACTGCCTGTAGAGATAATTTAGGGAAAGTAATAATACATATTGTAGACAGAGAGGCCATCAGCGCTTCAACACACACCCAGGAACAAATTTTCTGAAAAATATAACATTATATTATATTCCTATGATAATATAATATATATTATTATAGAAAAATAAGCCATCATCTAGATAATAGACATGTAATTGAAACAGATTTCAGTTTCATAAAAAATAATGGTTCATTGTAAGCTCCTCAGAGCTGTTGACCTGCCTAGCAATATTGAAAAGAGATTTACAAAATTAAAAAAAAAAATAAGGGAAAAAGAAAAAGAAAGGAAAAGGTTAAAAATAATGTAATAGTATTCTAGTTATGTACTGTATCAAAATGAGTTCTATTTTAGGCTTACAGAAAAAGTTTTGTTGCTACAAGCAACTGATTTTTTTCAATAGCCTCCTCAGAATTACAAATACATCTCTGCTTTTTGTTTGTTTGTTCTTTTTTAACTAGTTGTCCAGCTCTAAGCAGCTTGCTTTAGCCAGAGATTTTAAGACTGTCAGAGCTACTACTTTTTGCCCACAAAACCTCAAACCTTCATGCAATGATCTCAAGTTAAGTATAGACAAATTACAGAGTTCTACAAAATAAATCAAAACCATATACTGATTTTGGTACATCAGAATATGAACTTATAGCACAGAGATACTTTTAAGTGCAGTTACAAAGCCACCTTTATGAGATATTGCACTTGTTTAACAGTAAAAATTCCTAGTCATTTCACATATAGCAGACTACAGGTCTACAAAATATAAATAAAGGTAAGCTGTTCCTCAGCCTTACACTGTGATTACTTAGTTGTCTTCTCATACACTGCAAATAACTGATATACAGTGATTTACAATGTTAGTTGGCCCATAGGGGTTACTGCTAATTTTAACCATACAACACAATTTAATGGTGTGGCAAAATAATATGCTGTAAGCTGTAAAGAATAAAAACCTATAGTTTTAGCATTTATTTATAAAGTAAATAACAGTACCAATTCAAGAAACAACGTAACAGCTTTAAGAAAAAAATATTCCTGAAGGTTTGTTGAAGAGGGAGAAAGTATCCCAGATTCTTTCACTTCCAGGTTACAAGTAGCTGATCTTTACTCAGTAATAGTAAAGTCGCTCTCCCTCACCAGCATGATAGCAAATTGACAAAAATAAAACAGCCAACCCTAGATGCAAGAGGTTACTTGCTCAGAGTACCTCAAGCACCTGCATTTCCTATATAAGGAACCAGGACAAGACCTAATGACAGCTGTTCCTCATTAACTCCTAGAAATGCCCCATCTCAGATGCAGGACAAGAAAGATTTCTTCTTATATTGCAGAGATTGGTGTTAGAGTTATTGAGAAGGAGTTGGACTTTTCTTCAAGCAAAATGTGAGAGAATATAGAATTTTTATTTAACAGGCACTGCTGAGCACAAAAGCAAGAGGAAGGAAGAGAGAATAAATGCATAAACAAATCATAGTCTCTCTTTTGGAAAAAGCAGAGGAGACAAGCCACTGCAGTAATTTTAAACATTTTTAGAAAAGATTAGGCATCCCTGAGTTTCAGATTCTCTCATACATGCACAGAACATAAAGAACACTGTGACAGGTCATTCTAATCATTAAATCTGATTAATTCTCATCTTTCTGCAAGAATTTACACCTGATGATAATCATAATGATGATTATCAGACTCACTAGCTTTCGTGCTTGTGTCATATACTGTCCAGCTGCCAACTAGAATGCAGCCATATGACAGATTGCATAAAGAACAATATATATCACTACAGTTTGGCTTATAGCATGGCTCCAAGTATTTAAAAAGCTCAAATGGCAGTCTCTAAATCTTATCTTTTCTGTTCTCAGTTGATCCAAAAGATCACATTTTACAGTCTAGGTTAACTCTTAAGCTTACTGGAAGAAGGTGCATCCCTTTGCATCTTTGACCCAAAAAAAGCATTCACAGAGATGAGCACATTTTGCAAAACTAGCATCACATCTGAGCCATAAGGAAAGCTCTTTCTTCCTGTCAGTTTGTTGCTTTTGCGTGCTTTGCATCACCATCCTCGTAGAAGTTGTAATGCAGTCAGACCAAGGTTTGGGGTTTTGCCCTTGTTTATGATATTGGAACAAACAGCCTTGGGAAGAGAATTGTGTGACTACATACAGAGCGCACAACACATGGGACAGGTGTTTGGTCAAGAAGATCAAAGTTGGCATTTATTAGTATTCCTATTGGTAGTTTGCAAAACATTTATCTTGAGGGTGAACTGCAGCAGTTAATTAAACTAATCAACAGTAAAGAGAGTTATTTCAGTTGCTTGAACTCATCAGAGGCAAATGCAATTGGAGATAAACTGAGCAGAGAATATATTGCTACTGAGAACGTATGTATAAGGAATCTTGAAGTGTCTTGACATTACCAGATGGTACATTCCAGTTTTAAAGTGAAATTGCCATGCTCCTACTGACAAGATTTACAGGTAAGACCTTTTCAGTTATGAAAAGCTCTATCTTTTTTTCGGCAGGGGGATGGTTTTACAGGATACTTTTGAAAATTAACTTTGCTTCAAGGCTTGAGTTGCCTCTCCATAAACATTCCCATTCCAAGTCCATCTCATATATTTGATTCTATTAAGCAACTGCTCTAATACCTGGAAGACTGAGATCTTGAATGCAAGAAGCTCCCTGACCAGCTGTGGTTGGGGTAATTAAACTGATTTTGCATCAGAGGACCCTTATTTTAATAAACCCAAGTTTACCAAGTGGCTTGTTTATCAGTTCCATATGCACCATCATCCCATCTTTGCACTGATAATGCATATCCATTTCCTTGAGGTAAAAGGTAAAGCAAGAAGGAGGTTTTCTGATGTTTTTAACTAACAGCTAAATCAGTTGTGTTCCTTTAGATCTAGTCATGCCCCTGTAGATTTGGGGATATGGGAAGATGAAAGCCCTCTAGCAATGCCTCAAAATATAAGCGGAGACATTCCTTTAGTACCTAGCACTTACATTTCTGACAGTGCTGTTAGCCTTCCATAGCCTTACAGACAGTGTATTGAGACAATATACACGCTTATACTTGCACCTGCCACCTCTTGTGTTTTGGCCAACAGTCTTTCTCAGTAGGAACTTTCTGTTCTCCCTTCCCTGCTCCCAGCTAGGGAGTTACTTTTTTCTAAAGAGAAGAGGGACTCTTTCCCTACATTGCTTACACTTTTCTCACAAGTAGATTGCCAGGGAGCCTCCCCACCGCCTCTTAGGAACTTCACAAAGTCAGGCCATCGGTTCAAGTAATGATCATCTGACCCCTCTACTACTTTCTCCAATCTTCAGCCTGCCTCTCCCTACTCAGCAAATACATTCCACACTGCTCCTGCTCTCCTAACTAAGCTTTGAAAGACCCACCTACTCTCCCTCTCCCTATCATCAGCAAACTTGCTGAGCAGGCACGCGGTCCCTTCATCCAGGTCATTGATGGTAAGTCAAAGAAGACTGGCCCCAGTACCAACCCCTTGGTGGGGAGTTGGTAGCAGCAGCTTTTCTTCACCCTTCTTGTGGAAATAAGTGTATTATAGGGGATGTGAATAGCTTGTGAGGCTCTCATGAGTTAGCACCAATTATCTGATGTGGATTCTCACTACTTAAAAGCCTGTGCACATATAATATTGATTTTATTTCAAAAAGACCTTGTGAGACAGATGAAAGTCCTTGCTGAGTGACTACTATGATGTCCCGGTGACAGTAACCTTGCAGTGCTCCTTACTACAATGATGAATGTGTGACTAAGCAGGTGAAAAGTGGTTCCTAGCTGGAGCCAACATAAAGGACAGAAGGAAAGATTAACACCACAGAAATCGAATTTCAAACTTTTCCTGTGCTTTCATCTACCACAGCAGCTTAGAGACAAGCGAAACCGTGACTGGCCCATCATTAACCATTGTCAGTATGATTCAGAGGCACTATTTTACCTGCAATCTGAAACAAAGCAGGAAAAAATAAATGCAGATGCGTGAAAAAAAATGCAGTGGTTAGGAATAAAATAGGGCTTATACCTAAGTGTTAAACTTACATTTTAACTTTTAGTTAAAATATAGAAGAGTTCCTTTTTAAAACTATGACAATGTGTTCATTCATAGACAAATCTGTGATTTAGGATAAGCGTTTACTGCAAGATTCAGAGTGATCATCCAGTTGTAAAATAACATTTGACATTTTTCATTTCACATTAAACTTAGCAGGCAGATAACTCTACTTACACTGTTTCCACAGAAGCTGCAATGCAGTTTCTGTGGCTGCTACTAAAGGCAAAAAAATTCTTCTGAGGACCATACTAGCCAAACTGTAACATGTATCACTAAAGGTAGCTTGGAGGTTGGTTATCAAACATACAAACGACCCCTATGCACACTAATCACAAAAGCTTTGCCAGCAAGCAGCTAACAACAGGCAGTCTAATCATAGTTGCTACAAAGAATCTCTGTCATGGGGGAAAAAAAGTAGTCTCTGGAAAACAACTTACTCAGAAAAAGCAGTATCAGGTTTTATGGAAAGTATCAGTCCTTTTCTGTTCCAGACTGTGTCGTCTCACAGCATGTGGTCCTTCACCAAAAAAAAATAAAGTGAAGTATGAGCTCCTTTTTTGTTCTGTGCTACAAGGATACTAAACACACAGAGCTGCTTCAGTTCAGAAGCTATTCAGGGGCTATTTCACCTTTCATTTAGTCAAATATTCAAGTAGTATTATGAAATTTAAAACCCTTTTTGATGTTTTCCTCTCTGAGTGTATCTTTTGAGCAGCTGTATATGCCTAGAGGATGCTAAGGCATAGATGCAACTTAAGATTTACCTAGAACATAGCTACGTTTTATAGAAATGCCTTACATTCAGCAGGACTTCTCTGTAAAAGAATAATCATACAGAGAAATTAGGAGAGAATGAGGAATAGCAGTACCGTGTACAGTAGAAATAAATAAAAAGTGGCCTTTATCCATTCCCTTGTAATGCTAGATGAGTACAATGCATCCATTGATACGATCAGGGATGAATTTTGTTTGGCTCTAATTGCTGAGAGTGCGACTGATTCCTAGAGTAAGAAGCTAGTGTTTCTTGTATTAGAGGTGACTGTCAGATTGTCATTGTTTTGGATTAGAGATAATGCATTGAGGATGACTGTCAGGGCCCTAACTGAGCTGGAAGGCCTCAATGCCCCCACTTACCTCACCTGGGACTTTTCATCCAAGTTCGCTGTCCGTGGGCCAAGGAGCTCTGTTTAAGCTCAGGTCTGAGCCTTCAGTCCTTACCCGAGCTGTGAGGTAGGTGTACCTATTTCCAGTCCTGCCTCCTGGGTGGGCTTGTAGGCAGCTTGTCTCTTGTCCTGGCTCCTGGATGGACACCTCAGTCTTGTATCATGGCCTTGTCTCTGGCTCCGCTTCCCACTGTGCCTGTCTGATCCTGCTGGATGGACCCTGTACTTGACAGATTATTTTTCCTTGTCTGGGGGAGACTATCTGTGGGGCCTATCATAAGCACCCTGCTCTGTTCACCCTGTTCAGATGCTATAGGGCTACACCCTGACCAGTGAGGGCACTGCCTTCCCTGTGCTGCTGTGGTCACTCTCAGCCCCTGGTTCACCCTCCCTTGAGCAGCAGCCCTGCTCTTGCTGTTCCCTCACAATAATCTGTTCTTGTTCACAGAAGCCTACAAATTGTATTTAACCAGGGATGAGATGTGACCAAAGATATCAAACGCTCCATTTATAATGAAAGAAAGCTACAGAGATTATGCTTGAGAGAAACAAAATGGACTGGATTTGTAGAAAACATTCAGTGGAGATCACTCTTACCCCTTTTTTTCTCTTGTATAACATAAGAAATTTTTTCTCTGTACACATAATGTAGTCTAGCAATTAACTCTGTTACCTTTATTGTAATTCACGTGTCTCATAAAACACAGACTGAAAGCTTCCCTCGGCCTCTTACGCAAGGGAAGTTGGACTCTGCCGCTATAGTTAAGGGAACATCTTGGACAGATCAGAAATCAGATCCAGTTCTTCCAAGTGCAGAGCCTGAAGCTGGTATCCCTGCTTAATTTTCCTTTACCCAATATAATATTTCATCTGAACAAGACAGCCAGAAATAAATTACCGAAAAAAAAAAGTCCGAAGAAAGATGTCCTGAGAAACTAATTTAGTCATATTTAGGGAAGAGTATCACGAGCTTGTATCACACTACATTCAGGATTTAACTATTTACCTGTCAATAAACACAGAACTCAAATATCCCAGAGAAGTTAAATTGTTAGAAATAAAGCATCACATAACAGCACTGAACAAGCCATGTAACAGATAAATACAAAGCTTCAATAACAAAATAAACATATACAGAACACAAGCTAAGAGGCCATAACTACAATTTAAGTATCAGTATGCAGGCAAAGCTGTGTTCATCATTGGTAAGGTATCACAAGAAAGCAGGGACATGAGAGTGTCACTACAAGCCCACCGCTATCAGCATGTGGAGCAGTACGCAGCGGCACAGCTGCAGAGGTGGCAGGCATTGCCTCCCTAAGGGCCTGGACAACGTGGTTGGGCAGCGGCCACTCCGCCGCTCCGTGCTCGTTCACAGCTGGGCTCAGGCTGTCACTGCACCAGGCAAGAGTGCAAAGTCCAGCACAGGTAGCAGCAGCCGTAACAACGGCAAACAGCGTCGAGAAAAACAAGTGCAATGCTTTTTGGGACGAATGACTACATACTTCATAGCTTGGCTGTGATCATACTGAAGATTCAGTCACCTGGCGATGTACCCGTATCACCACTGCATTCAAGCTGCAGCTAACTGACATTCAACAGGTTGTTTCCACTGTTCCTACCTTCGCTGTCACTGCTACGGCCAAGAAGCCACCCCTGGGGAAGCAATGCTGCTCACGCCTCAGGGATTTACCTCGCCGGGGCTCTCCCCTCGCCCCTGGCCGCCTCCGCCGTTACCGGAAAGGCGACACGGGCGCGGCTCCGGCTGCGGCCGCCGCCGCCGCCGCCGCCCCTCGCCCGCGCGCCGCACCGCGCAACGGCCGCTGCCTAACGGCCGCCCCTCGCGCGCCCGCCGCCCCGCCCAACGGCCGCCGCGGCCCCGCCCCCTTTGCCCTGTGACCCCCGCGCGGCGGCGCGCGGCGCTTCCTGTTCCCAACCACGTGGGCGCGCCGGGCTCGGCGGGCGGCGGCGGCGGCGGCGGCAGCAACATGTCGGGGCGCTCGCAGTGCCTGAGCTACGCGGGCTGCAACTTCCTGCGGCAGCGCCTGGTGCTGTCCACGCTGAGCGGGCGCCCGCTGAAGATCCGCAAGATCCGCGCCCGGGAGGAGGACCCCGGGCTCCGCGGTGAGCGTGCGGCACCGGCACCGGCGGCGGCGGCGGCAGCGCGCTCGGCTGGGCAACGCCGGGAAGGGGGAACCGCCCGCCGCGCTTCCCGAAACGCGCCCGCCGCCGGGCGGCTGCAGGAGCGCGGAGGAGCGGCGGGGAGGGCAGAGCCGCGGGAGCCGGGGCGAGCGGGCCGGGCCGCCCTCGAGGGGCCGGGCGGTCCGTGCCGCCGCCGCCGCGCCGGGCGCTTCGCTGCCGGCGAGCGCCGGAGCGCGCAGGGCGGCGGGAGGCGAAGCCGCAGCGGTGTCAGCGGCTCGCGCTTTGCCCTTGGATTTCCTTCTCGGTCTGCAGCGAAGGTAGCGGCCGCGGGTGCCCCGGCGGCTGGTGGTAAGCGGTGGCTGGTCAGCGCCGTGGCCGGGACGGGACGGAGGGGCCGCGACCCCGGACACGACCTGTAGCTCCTCTTTGGGCGAGGTGCGAGGCCGAGAGCAGCGCTCCCACCTGCTGCTCGGAAGGCGTCAGTTTATCGCTAGAAATTCTCCTGTTAAACTTGCAAAGCGCTCCTGTGTACTTGGCTTAACATTTACCAAGACCCGAAGTATTTATTGCTACCATGGAGGGTTGGGTTGTGATGAAGGTAGTAGTTTTTGTCTTTTTTTTTTTTTTTTTAATAGGTGTTTGTGTTATCTTTTCCAAGCAAAAATGCAAACAGATCATAGCAGGAAAAACACAGTAACAAACCCTGATTGGTGTTGATGCTCTCAACGCAGTGCTCTCTGCTTTTCATGACTGGAGCCTTTGCACACAAAACTTTTGTAAGAGTTTGTCCTCCGAGAGGGTAGCAGCTCTTTGCGAGGATGGATTTTTCCACTGGAGGTGATTCCAGGACTATCATGTAAAGTTGAGTATAGAAGTTATCACAACGGAGGGCAGAACTAGCACTGCCTATCTGGGCATCAAGCATACTGTGCAAATGTTTATTCACGAACTCTAATTTATGAAAAATGTAGAAATAAAAATCTGATTACTGCTTGCTATGTTAGCATAATGTAGCGTTAGTGCTAATGAAGTTGTGCAACCAGCTGACAATTATGCAGGTGCTGTTGTTTCTTAAAATTGACTGATTTTTGAATTATATTTGAATAGTATTTTGTCTGATACTCAGTGTCTGCAAACTTGGAATACCTAAATACTAGAATACTAACATTCCTTATTTTCATGTTTGTCTCTTTCCCATGGCTCTGAGAGAATCCACACGAGCAGGAGGAACTTAGTAATGAATTTCACACAAGCTGCTATAGCACAATGAGCTATACCTCATTGGCAGTTCTGGAAAATTTGGAAGTCAGCAGATAGGTATCATCATGATGATTTGGGGACAGCTGTACGCCATACATTGAATGTCACCTTCTTTTAAAAGAAGACTTTTGCAAAAATTAATGTGAAGCTGCTGTTAGCTTCACAGGCCTAAATAAACAGAATCCTGTTTGCTGGAATTTGTGCATATGTGCAAAGGTGACCTTTGTACTGACTAAAAAAGGTTTTAGCCTGGGCTTTAGTGACCCCTCAGACTGCTATGATGAGATGTGACAACTCTCATACCTCGCTGTATACAGGGGAGAGCAATGTGGGTCATCCTGTGATCATATCTGGGTGCACTGGCATTGATTTAAGAGGCCCATGATACTCAAATTTAGGCCTCTGGATTTGTAGTGAATTGCCTTTTTCCATGTTGTGTGATTGTACTACAACAAACTGAAGAGTGAAGGTAGCCTTACCATCTTCTAGAGTGTTGTGAATGACCGGAAAGGGAAAATGTATAGGTATAGTATGCTGTGTGTTGAAGTTTCTTACTGTTTTCAGGGATATATTTAAAGAAATTTAAAATCCTCTCCCTTTTTTTTTTCTTCCTCAGATTTTGAAGCCAGTTTTATTCGCCTCATTGACAAAGTGACCAATGGCTCTAGAATTGAAATAAACCAAACAGGTGAGTTCTTCCTTCTCCTCTTCCCATATAACTGTTTGCCACAGGTATATGCTACACTTGCTACAGTGAAAAAGAAATTTTGGTTTGCCAGGGCTAAGTTTTTAGATAACCTAGTGCCAAAGACCAAGCAGACTAATCAGACTGAGAAGTTCTGTAGTGATAGATCATAGGTGAGAAGAGCTGTGTTCCACCATAATGCAGTTAGTCAAGGAAAACACATTGTTCACGAGTTTCAGGTTTTGTATTTTGTTTGGTATTCAGGATTTCATGGTGGGGTAAGATCCTTATGAACTAGAAGGGGTTTTTGTAGCAGGCAAGGTTTGTGCTTGCCTAGTCATGCTCAGAAGAGGAGTTATTTGGAGGGTGAAGCTTTCCATGGAGATGCATCAGCAGGTTCTTGTTCTCTGTGTGTTGTTGCAGAGACTTCTAAGGATTTTGCAGGGTCAGTAAAGTAGATGACCTACCATTAGATACGCTAGGGTGGCAGTGACCTGTTGGTCTGGTAAAGATTTGGCTGCTGTAGAAGGATAGTAGTTGCCTCCATAAGTGTTTTTGGGGATGATTGAAGGATCCTTCATTTACTAGGAGGAAAGTAAAAGGAGGGCAATGATGTGCAAGGCAGCCAGACGTGTGCTGTGGTCTGTCTGTGCACTGTAGACACTGGAAGAAGTGTACTAGAAGTGCTACCTGCCTCATACAGTGTTTCCTCTCGAATTTGCTGGTACCCATCACTGCAAAGCGGTTTTATGCTATGGTCATGGCTAGTGTGATGACAATGCTCTGATATGACTTTCTCACTTCTTATCTTCCCCCAGGTACAACCTTATATTATCAGCCTGGTCTTTTGTATGGAGGTTCACTGGAACATGACTGCAGCCCCAGTCGCAGTATTGGCTATTATTTGGAAAGTCTGCTCTGCCTGGCACCTTTCATGAAACACCCTTTAAAAATTGTCCTGAGAGGAGTAACAAACGATCAAGTAGATCCTTCAGTAAGTAATGCAAATTTATTAAGTAACCAAATGGGATTTTATTTTTCTTCTTCATTTCCATTTAAAAAAGAATGTCTGCAAAACCTTTTATAATTTCTCGTAGCAAGAAGTGTCTAGTATTATTGCATGAGCCAGCAAACTCTGAATCAAACAAGCATCTTCTGATATGTTCCCCTTCAGCTTCATACTCCACACTGTAGTTTGTAATCCATATTTTGACATTCAGTTTTGGGCAGCTTTTCTTTGATTCATTGGAAACGCCCTGTAAATGTGATGTGAGGCCCTGGCTTTGCTTCTTCTGTTCTCTTAAAATTTAGATGTGTTATTCCCCTATTCCCACATTTTTTTTACTGTAAAAAGAGGAAATTGTCTATAAAATTTAGTGAAGCAAGGAAGGAATTCTTCCTTATTGTAGATGCAGAGTACCAAATACTTTGAAGCCTTCTGTTAGAAATAAAAGTCACGTGATGATAATGAAATTATAGTAGCAGAAATCCTGCATGTAATTTACCTAGCTGCTTTCGGGTTACAAACAGCTTGCAGAAGGAGAACCATCTCTTCAGAAGGAAGCTGAAACATGTACTAGATCAAATGACTATGAAATTAGCCATGTTTTCCTTGAATTCTGCTAGTGAGGACTTAAAATCCTTGGTGTGTTTTTAACAGTCTTGTTACAAATACAAGCTATGGGTAACGTAGTGTTAAAACACTGAAGTAATGGTTAGGCCTTGGTTACTTTTTTCACCCTTTAAAGTAATATCATTTGGAGAAGAGCACTGCTGTTTAGCTTTCAAATGGTGATTGGAGACTGTCTATTTTCTTCTGAGTAGATTAAAGGAACACTGTCATCTGAAAGTTTAACCATTTTAAAATGATAATAAATACTATTAGGTATAACAGCAGTATTAGACCAACCTCTGAGTCCTGCTGATATTTATGGCTTTTCAACTACTCTTTCTTGTCATTTTTAAAAAATGTGTTCTCTCCCCTGTGGCTCTGTGAAACACCCACATGAGCCAAAGGGTAATTGAAGTGCTGTCAACAATGCACAGTGCTGTCAAAAAGGAGGTTAAAAAAAAGAACAAAGTAAAATGAAAAGTATGTGTTTCTCTAATCTTTCAGTCACCATAATTAAGATACTTGATAGAAATGGTAAATAGTAAGAATCAAAGCAGTCTCTTTGGTTGGCTGCATCTCTTAACCACAGTGGAGAGAGTCTTCCATGAAGAATGCAGAGGAAGAGCCGTCCAACTTGAATGTTGCATTCAAGTAAGTTTGGATACACATCTAAGCAGTTTAGTCTTCAGTCTGGAAATCATTCTTTTTCAGATATTATTTACTTGGACCAATAGAGATTAAACAATTGTAGGTGAATTGGGCACAAGAATCTGAGGCAGTTATTCCTTGAAGAAGGCTTGCACTGGCCGAAGCTCAGACATAGGAGGATATCAGCTGAGTGTTGTCAGATATCAGCTGAGTCACAGTACTGAACAGCGTGCCTGCTGCTTAGCCAGGGCATGTACACATCAAATGCAGTCACGTGGTGACAGATCTCTGTGCCAGCAAGGTATATCTTAATGCTCACTATGCTATAGAAGCACAGTTCTAGTTACAGTGGCTGTCCTGGTGTGTAGTAACTTGTTGAGTGGCAATAGCTTGATACTGATTCCTCAAATAGTATAAACCTGGCTACTGTCTGTTTAACTGGCCTGAATAAACAAACATTAAACCCAATTTACCCTGATAAACTACTTTCAAAGAATTTTAGACAAGGTTTTATAGTAGTTCAGCTATTATAATGAGGAGAGGAAAAAACAGGAAAAACAAGAGAAAGTCCCAAACTCCCTATAGGGAAATCTATGTGACTCTGCAGGTTATTGAGACCTTAAGCACAAATTTAAATCTTATCAAGTAAATGTAAAGTTAGTTTTAAATTGATCAGGACTTTTTATTCTTCTGTGAGCAGATAGCATTTAGAAAATGTGGGTCAAAACTTGTTATTTACACTTGCCTGAAAAAAGGATGCTGAAATTTGTCCATCCATCTACATGCCATCTGGCTTTTGTAGGGAAAAGGAGGGAAGGCAGACTAAAGTTAGTATCTTGTGGCTAGTTTAAAATAGACAAGGCATTTTCTCTGCTGCTCTTTGTGTGAGAATCTCTCCATCTCAACTCAGCAGGTGCCATGGGCAAGACATACATCTTTCTGCAGTGGTGAAGTTTTTCTTTTGTTCCCTCTGTAAATGTATCTTTTTTGAGCAGCCAAATAAACTGTGGAGAAAGTCTCCTTGCATAAGTGCATTCGGTGTGTCTGTCACCTGCAGAAAGATGCTAAATGTACAGCTTCATATAGATATATGTATATATACATTTATCAATACCAACACATGTACATGTATGAGCTCACAAAGCACCCCATTGGTAGAAGGAGAACATCTGTCTCCCATCTTCTTCTCCTCAGCCACATAATCCTGCTTCCTCCAATATTTTGGTGCTTTTCAGAGCCTCTTCTAAGCCAGTTTCACTAACTGGCAGGATGACAGGGAAGTGCCCCCTGCGCTTGCTTGTGAAGGCATCTGCAGACTAAGCAGCAGGAATGTGTGTTTGGCCAGAAGGATGGGACCTTTTCATCATGATGGCTTGACTAACTGGACTTTCTGAAATCTGCTCTCCTTTACTCCTCTGAAGAGAGCCTTAAAAACATCTGTTGGATATGATTGCTGCATTGAGGGCTTGAGGTTGCTCATAGCAAGCGAGCCCTTGTCAGGAGGATGGAGGGAAGGTGACACATCTTCTGCAGTGGAGATAGTAGAAGTGGTCAAGGGGAGAGGAAAGCTCTTTCCAAAAGGCAACTTGCAGGAAGTTTCAAACTTGCCTTTCAAAAGGCAGGAAAGACTTTGGCTGATTTCCATGAGGCATAGGTCAGGCTGAGGGCTCCTGGAGTATAAAAAGAATATGTGTTCATGTTTGCATCTGTGTGTATGTATCCACTGCCCACTGATGGTGTACAATGAAAAGCAGTTTAATAGCTGGTGCCATTAAAGACAACTGAGAACAGCAATTGGCGTGTACTGGGGCTGCTAAAATGTAGGCTAAGATACACTTGCTGTAGTTTGCAACAGTACATTTGAGTAATGTATCTTAAATGAGCAAGAGGGATGATACTTTGCATTTGGGTTTGTCAGGAGGAGGTCTCCATGTGACATGGAGTACCAGACAGAACCATTTGCTGGCAGCTTGCATTTACTTTACATTTTTCTGTGCAACTACTAGAGACACTTGTCCCAGTGTAGCTTCTGGGTAAGCTATGTGGGACTGGCACACAGAATTGATGTAGTTACGGGTCTCTCTGTATTAAGAGTATGCATGATAGGGAGTATCTTTGTAAGGCATGTTTTTGAAAGGAATGGAAGTGGCACACAAATGATTACTCCTATTTTCCTTTCCTTCTTTTCAAGTTGTTTTTCTGACAAGCTGCAGATATTTGGTACTATAATAACTTCTTTTTAGGATAATCGTTCTTGATGTTGTTTGGGTTTGTGAGTGCTACTTTTTATAAATTTGCCTTGGAACTTTCAACTGTAATGCCTTTTCATGCTAGCATTAGACTAGCGTATGAAGTTTTGGCTTGGGAACAGCAGTTGTCTGTAATCATAGGAAAATAAGTTTTCTCTACTTTTCTTTTTCTTTTCGTTTTGTCTTTTCATTTTGTCTTTTCGTTTCATAGAATCAGTAAGGTTGGAAGGGACCTCTGGAGATCATCTAGTCCAACCTCCCTGCTCAGACAGACTCACGTAGAACATGCTAGACAGGGTTGCATCCAGGTGGGCCTTGAAGATCTCCACAGAAGGAGACTCCACAACTTCTCTGGGCAACCTGTGCCAGGGCTCCGTCACTCTCACAGGGAAGAAATTCCCCCTCACGGTCAGGCAGAACTTCCTGTGGTTCAAGTTCTGCCCACTGCCTCTTGTCCTGTCACACGGGACAACTGAAGAGAGTTTGTCCCCATCCCCTTGACACCTTCCCTTCAGGTACTTGTACACATTGATCAGATCCCCCCTCAGGCTTCTCTTCCCCAGGCTGAACAGGCCCAGTTCTCGCAGCCGTTCCTCATAGAGCAGATGCTCCAGCCCTCTGATCATCTTTGTAGCCCTGCACTGGACTCTCTCCAGTAGCTCCATGTCTGCCTTGTCTCCTGGGGAGCCCACAACTGGACACAGTACTCGAGATGAGGCCTCCCCAGGGCTGAGGAGAGGGGCAGGATCACCTCCCTCCACCTGCTGGCAACACTCTTACCAATGCACCCCAGGAGACCATTGGCCTTCCTGGCCACAGGGGCACATTGCTGGCTCATGGTCAACTTGTCACCCACCAGCACTCCCAGGTCCTTCTCTGCAGAGCTGCTCTCCAGAAGGTCAGCCCCTAGCTTGTACTGGTGCCTAGGGTTATTTTTCCCTAGGTGCAGGACTCTGCACTTGCCCTTGTTGAACCTCAGGAGGTTCCCCTCCGCCCAGCTCTCCATCCTGTCCAGGTCTCTCTGAATGGCAGCGCAGCCCTCAGGTGTGTCACTCCTCCCAGCTTGGAATCATCAGCAAACTTGCTGAGGAGGCACTCTGTCCCTTCATTCAGGTCATTGATGAAGAAGTTGAACAGGATGGGACCCAGTACTGAGCCCTGGGAGATGCCACTAGCCACAGGCCTCCAACTAGACTCTGTGCCACTGATGACGACCCTCCGAGCTCTGCCATTTGGCCAGTTCTCAATCCACCTCACTATCCACTCGTCTAACCCACACTTCCTGAGCTTCTCTAGGAAGATGTTCTGGGAGATGGTGTCAAAAGCCTTGCTGAAGTCAAGGTACACAGCATCCACTGCTCTCCCCTCATTTACCCAGCTAGTCATTCCATCACAGAAGGCTATCAGGTTGGTTAAGCAGGACTTCCCCTTGGTGAATCCATGCTGGCTAATCTGATCACCTTCTTCTCCTCTATATGTGTTGAGATGACATCCAGGATGAGTTGTTCCATCACCTTAGCAGGGATGGAGGTGAGGCTGACCGGCCTATAGTTGCCTGTGTCCTCCTTCTTGCCCTTCTTGAAGACTGGAGTGACGTTGGCTTTCTTCCAGTCCTCAGGCACCTCTCCAGTTCTCCAGGACCTTTCAAAGATGATGGAGAGCAGCCTGGCAACAACATCCACCAGCTCCCTCAGTACCCGTGGGTGCATCCCATCTGGGCCCATGGATTTGTGGATGTCTAGCCTGCCCAGAAGATCTCTAATCCTTTCCTCCTCAACCAAAGGGAAGTCTTCCCTTCTGCAGACTTTCTTCCTCACCTCCAGGCTGCAGGATTCCTGAGGGCTGCCCTTAGCAGTGAAGACTGCAGCAGAGAAGGCATTCAGTAATTCTGCCTTCTCTGTATCCCTTGTCACCAGGGCCCCCGCCCCATTCAGTAGCGGGCCCACATTTTCCCCAGTCCTCCTCTTGCTGCTGATGTATTTGAAGAAGCCCTTCCTGTTGTCCTTGACATCCCTTGCTAGACTCAATTCCAACTGGGCCTTAGCCTTCCTCACAGCATCTCTACCTACTCTGACTGCATTCCTGTAATTCTCCCAAGTAGCCTGTCCCCTCTTCCACATTCTGTGTATTTTCTTCTTCTGTCTGAATTTGGCCTGGAGCTCCTTGCTCACCCATGCAGGTCTCCTGCCTTCTTACTCATAGGGATGCACCACTCTTGAGCTTGGAGGAAGTGAGTTTGAATATTAGCCAGCTCTCCTGGACCTCCCTTTCTTCTAGGGCCTTAACCCATGAGACTCCACCAAGTAGGTCTCTGAAGAGCTCAAAGTCCGCTCTCCTGAAGTCCAGGGTTGCAATCCTGCTGGTTGCTTTACTTTTTTCCTGCTGGATCCTGAGCTCCACCATCTCATGGTCACTGCAGCCAAGGCTGCCCCCAACCTTCACATCTCTGAACAGTTCCTCTCTGTTGGTAAGGACAAGGTCCAGCAGGACACTCTTCCTCGTAGGCTCCTCCACCATTTGTGACAAGAAGTTATCATCAGTGCATTGCAGGAGCCTCCTGGACTGTTTGTGCCTTGCTGGATTGTCCTTCCAGCAGATGTCAGGGTGGTTGAAGTCCCCCATGACCACCAGGGCCTGTGATTGTGAGGCTACTTCCACCTGTCTATAGAAGGCCTCATCAACTTCCTCTTCCTGGTCAGGTGGCCTGTAGTAGACACCCACAACAGTGTCCCCCATGCTAGCCTGCCCTTTGATCCTCACCTTTGATAAGCTCTCGACTGCCTCCTCCTCCTCCCCGCCTAGGCAGAGCTCGATGCAGTCCAGTTGCTCTCTCACATAAAGAGGAACTCCACCACCTCGCCTTCCTGGCCTGTCTCTCCTAAAAAGCACATAGCCATCCATGGCAGCATTGCAGTCATGTGAGCTATCCCACCATGTCTCTGTGACTGCGGTGAGATCATGGCCCTGCGATCGCACACAGATCTCCAGCTCCTCCTGTTTGTTCCCCATGCTGCGTGCATTGGTGTACAGGCATTTCAAAGAGGTGGTCATGCCTGCAGATTTCCAGGAAGGGTGTGCGGGGGTCTTTTCTTTTTGGCTTTTCTTTTTGTCTTTTCGTATTAGACTCTGGTTTCACGTTTGTGCAACACACAAAAGAGATATCTAGCTTTCTGCCATCAAAACATAGTGCTATGTGTATGGTATGAGTGAATGATGTTCTGAGCAGTGATGATGACCTGCCTAAATTGGCGAATAGCTACCTAGGAAAAGGATAATCAGCTGCTGTTGGGTCTGGTTTGTTTTTTGTAACTTTGTACTTGCTAATGGATTCTACAATCCACTAGAAGTTTAAGTTCATATGTTTTTAGATTTTAATTGTAGATCTCTTTAAAGGAAAAAAGTTTGGTTTTGTACCAATCTGATCTTTGAACAAGCAATGTCTGTGTAACTTATCAAATTTTGGGCATTTCTCGTGGTGTATACTTCTGTTGTGTGAAAGCACAGAAAAAATGTCAGACTATTTGGTGTTTTGATGTCAGCTCTGAAGATGGAATAACTGCTCTCTGAGGAGAGCTGAAGGATGGTTTTATGGTTGAGTGGTAGGCAAGAACCTAGAAAATAAGAGTTTGCATCTCAGTTCGGCTGCAGTCCTCTGATTTTTGGGTAAGGTTTGAAATCATTTCTACGTGAACTCCCACTTGTCTGTTGAACAAAGCAGCCTTCTCCCATTCTTCAAATGCAGCCAGTTACCTTCTCTGTTAGGGCTGTAAATTTGGAACAGAAACAGCCTCTTACTGTGCATCTGTCTGGTGCCTGATGAGCATTTTGCCTGGAACTCATCTAAGGACTAAAAGACTGATAAGTGTTGAAATTTTTGGAAGCAGACAAACCACACTCAAAATTGACCTGGTTTCCTAATGTAGTCATAACATGCTTTTCCATAGATACAGACTTCAGTCCAGAGATTGCAAAAGTGGAAATGGAGGAGGGGAAAGGAGTTTCTAACTTGCATGGTGAAACTATTCTCTTAACTAGTGTATGCTTTTACATAACAAAGAGGGAGAAATAGCAATTCTTATATGAAATAGATTTACTTGTCAGAATTCCAGAACTTTTGCCAATGGTACTTACTTGTGTCTGTGTTTGTCTACATGCATATTATTAAAGGCTTATGCTCTAAAAATCAAATCTAACTGTGATGAGTGAATACTGCTGAGAGGCTGAATGAAGGTAGCATGACCACACCTGGTGTTTCCTAATTAAAAAAAGAAAAAGAAAAAATCCATGAGGTAGAGTATTTAACGAGAACATTGAAGTGTTGATACTACAAATGGTAGCTCGCACTACCGTTTGAAAATACACACACCTACCCTGTGCTCTGAAAAAGCAGAAAGTATGGTGGCCAGCAGGATTTGAAGCATGAGAACTGCAGCATAGGCTTATAGCAGTTCAGGTTGTTCTTAACAGGTTGTTCACAGCTTTGTAGATAAGATACATGCTAGTACTTCAGTGGCTTGCATCGTATTGCAGAGAGAGTGTAACTCAAGATTATTGGGTTCTAGTTGAAGCTGTGGAAAGGAGAATGTTCTTTTTTGCCTCCTTTGCCACCAGCTACTGCATGCCCATTTCCTTCTCCATCTGAATTTTAGTTCATCTTTAGTCATGCTGTCCTGGTCCCATCTCTTCCCAGCTGCTTATCTCTGGTAATTCCCTGTGTTATTGCTAAAACCATTTCTGTCTCCTTCAGCAACGCTATTAAAATGTTAGTAGAAGGAAGAAGGCGCCTGTCAAAGGGAGGTCGTTGATGTCTTAGTTTGGCAACCAGGAATAGCAATTTCAGGGAGAGTCCTGCTCAGACCTAGATTTGGCAGGCATCCAGCTCAGAGAGAATACATGGATAATTTGCCACACAATTAACCAAGTTTTTCTGTCAACAAAAATTACTTGGAGACTCCTGTTTCTCAAAAACTGCCAAGATTGAGTTCTGGACACAAAGATCAAAGCCAACTCAAGGCCCTACTCCAAAATGCGGAGGTTTTTTCAGCTCCTCAGAGATTAGGATTGATCAAGAATTTTTATAAAGCACAACAATTTTTTTTTCAATTACTGTGTTCAGAGAAACAAAATTAACTGTCTTAGCTGAAGCATAACAAAAATATGGATCAGACTGCAGAAGAAATCCAGAGGAGGAAATTTTGACTCCCAGTAGTTTGTTTTGGCAAAATTTGTGAGTAATGTGATCCTATGGTAATCTAAGAGTAGTTGAAGCTTTTCCTGCTGCACTCCCATGTCTGCTCATAGGATACCAAGTCTGGGAAAGCCTTATCCCTGTTAGGCACCTCATAATTCAAGGGTTTTTAAATTACTGACTTATGTAACTTTAAATAAAGAGTCTTTTCTCTTTTTTTTAATTTTGTATTTCACAGGTTGATGTCCTTAAGGCAACAGCTCTACCTCTGCTAAGAAAATTTGGAATTGACAGTGAAAGTCTGGAAATCAAGGTAAAAAAAAACTTCTTTCTTTCTTTTCTGGTGTAGTTTAAATGATACTTTTCTCTGTTTCACACAGGTCTATATGCTTGCTGGCCTTAGATATCTCTGGGAGATCTCTAACCTTAACTGCATACATTTCTAAAATTACCTCTTGTTTTTGACCTGTTTTAAATGGCATATTAGCCACACAATATTTAGATTTAAGGTACAATGTAAATAAGACATGCAGAAGCTTTGGTTAGAGAGGATAAGGGCAATTGTGTTTTCTTAGCTTGTGGGAGATCTCAGAGACTGAGACATCTTCTTGCTTTCTTGTTTTTCTTCAGTTCGTTCTATTTGCCTTTTCTTGCTGCTTGTTCTTCCTGCCCCATGGTTATGGCCAGGGAATAAGAGTAGAATCTTTTGTCACCTTCACCAGTAGGGCAGCTGGGCCTGTGTTGTATGGGTGAGTGAGGTTTGCTTCCAGTTAAAAGGGGTACGGTAAAGAAACTTTTTCGCTAAAGACTATACTCTTTATCTGTGAGCCCAACAGGCCTGGATGTAGAAGAGACATTTAGGTTGAGGGGAAAAAAAACCTACAGTCTTTCAAAATTAAGAGGAAAACAAACAAATAATAATAAATAAAAAACATGCGTTGGCTCCGGAACACCACCAGCCCTCCTTGTCCCTGCCCAGAGCCTCCCCCTGCATAGCTCCAGCCCCAGCCCAGCCCAGCATGGGGAGACTGACCTCCGGGCCATCGTCTGTGATGCTGCAGCAGTGTCAGCTTCAGGCCTGGCTCCTGCCCAGCCACAGGCTCCCTGACCCCAACCTGCAGGTGGCTGCTCAGTCCTCTTCCCAGCCCCATGGCAGTGCCCAAAGAAGTTGGGGCTGTGCCTGGGATGCCTGGACAAAACCTTTGTGTTAGTTACAAGTTGCAAAGGATTGACTTGATGCACTTTAAACTAGTGTGTAAGTTCTCAAGCATCCGCTGGTTTTGACAGCTTAAGAAAGCTTATCTGATTTGTGGGGATGAGTTGATTTTGGTCCCCCACGTGCATGTTAAGCATCAGAAAAACTATTAGCTTCTTACAGATTTTCTTCAGTGGTGAGGCACAGATTGGTTATTAGAAACCTGCTTTAAGACAAGGTTGCTTTCTTGGCAAAGATGGATTTTTCTTCTATGAAGAAGTCATGCCTGCTCTATTTGAAATGAGAGGGTTGACAAAAAGTTGCTTGTTGCTGGTAGATTTGGTGTAAGATCCACTTCTCTCTTTAAGATTATTTTTTCCATGCTTGTATTCACATGATACCACTGCTGGTAAGATCTTATTATATATGAGATAAAAGTTAACACTTTTGAATGTGTAAGTACATTTTCTTTGCTCTTTACTAAACTGTTTTCTCCTTTGTTATTGTTTCTAGATCAACCGGAGAGGAATGCCTCCCAAAGGTGGTGGAGAAATACTGTTTGCCTGTCCAGTGAAGAAAGTGTTGCAGCCCATTCAATTCACAGACCCTGGCAAAATCAAGCGCATCAGAGGAACAGCGTATCTTTTTCTTTTCTTTTCTTTTCTTTTCTTTTCTTTTCTTTTCTTTTCTTTTCTTTTCTTTTCTTTTCTTTTCTTTTCTTTTCTTTTCTTTTCTTTTCTTTTCTTTTCTTTTCTTTTCTTTTCTTTTATTACACTTGTTAAAGGCGGCAGAGAGAGCATTCTGTAAATATTGCAGACATTGTGCACAAGGATCACACAGACAATTAGATCTCAGCATTGTGTCTCAAAGGTGCTGTATTCAGAGAAGTGTTGTGTTCCACATTGAATAGTGAACATTGTGGCTGTTAATGATCATGGCTGGATGTCAGATGAGTACTTTAATTTAAGTTCCATTTACACCTCGCTGCACACATGAATGGAGTTACTTGTGTTACAAAAAGCAGTTTGTTATCCCTTTAGCCTTCAGTAGTACCACTGGAGATGGAAGTAGGAGAAGATATATTTCCCTCAGGAAGAAAAGAATGCAAAATACTGTTGTGGAGTACTGACTTTTGCAAAGATAATTCCACATAGAATTAATGTTTTTTCCTTCCTTCTCTCTTGTTGTTTCTGTACTGTATCTTTAATAAATCTACTGTTCCCGTAGGAAGAAGGCAGGAATCCCTTATAGGCAAGGAATGCTAAAGCTTGCATTTTATGAGGCCCTGTTCTCTCTTGGGCATTGATCTTCTTGTAGTTCAGTAGTTCTTAGAGATCTGACTTTGATCAGCTTGAAAGGAAAAGCAGGAATGGGGTAGGTTGCCTGCCAGAGGCACAGGCTTGAAGCCCAGCCCTCCATATACCTTACTGTGTGCTCTTGTAGTTGTGAGAATGGGATGCTTTGAACTCTACTGCTGCAGCATTTGGATCAGTGAAGTACTCCCACATGAGAGTGGTTTTACTGGGTGTATGTTCTGTTGAAGAACAAAGGAGGCAGCTCAGTGTGCTTGTGATGGTGTTTGTTACGGTCTTTCTGAGGAGAAAGTCGCTTCCTTATGCTTCTGTCACCTCTCTCATAAATAGCTCTACCACTTGCCTTTAATTTCAGTTACATAATTTCTACATAATAAAAATGGAAATATAGGATTTCTTGCTGCAAATTTAGGAGAAACTTGCCCATTACTATCTTTTAATACTACAGAAAGAGCAGAGCATGCAGGACTTCCTGCATCATAAGAAAGTGAAGGTTGATAGAACAGCAACTGAAAATTGTGAAGGGACATCTTTAAGATAGGTGTTTACCTAGTGATAATAAGGTGATCTGCCCATGTTCTGTGTATCTCACTTCAAGATTTATCAGTGCAAAGATTGTAGAAAACACTGAGCACTTGTGTTTCTGTAGGTATAGGCTGGAGCTGGCAAGTGGACCAAGATTCATGACAGATGTCTAAGACAAAACCACATTATCTGAAATAATTTATTGGAAGCTCTTGGCCACATTTAGTCATTTAAACCATCATCTAATTCAAATTCCTCTGTGTTACAATGAATTCCTTAGCTCAGAGGTGTAGATACTCTGTCAGAGTATCACCACAGATGGCAAACAGAATGGTGGAGTCTGCCAGGAGCATCCTGAATAAGTTCCTTCCGGACATTTATATCTACACAGATCATATGAAGGGGGTCAACTCTGGAAAGTGAGTATCCAGCTTTCACAGTTAACTGAAATACAACTCTGCATCTGCTTGTCTGCTGATGTGTTCTGATCTGTTGCTTCACTAAACTTCACAACACACTCTTCGGTTTTGCTGACTTGGAATAAATACTCACTACAAAAAGAGATGGAATGATTGACAAGTTACTGTTGTTTTCCTCTTGAAACTACTGGGCTGTTGTCATGTTAGAATGGGTTGCCAGGAAGACCTTCCATCTCTGAAAACATCTAAGAGCTGATTAAAAAAGGGTAGATATGGTTGTCCTGCGGTATTTCAGGGGACTGGGGCAAGAACAGGCATTAAAGCATAGAGTTCAATCAGCTACGTGACTAGGAAAGATTTACTCACTAGATGGCATCTCGAGATGTAGTTGTGTTTGCCCTGTGGCCACAAACATCCTGTATAGTCTTGAGGCAACTTCTGATCTCGGTTTTGCCTTGTGCATGTATGTGTAAAATATGTCTCTTCTCCTGGAAGACATGGTAAGAGAACAAAATCCATAAATGATTTTGTGGCCAATACTTCAGGAATAAAGACCTCATAGACATCAACAGCCATATCTACATCTAACATCTAAAAACAAATACTTCATCTATCATTTTTTTCAGAAATGTTGGATGCTTCCAGGACTAATGGGTAGACCAACACAAGGGTTTTGGTCCACCCATTGCTATTAATAGTGTGCTGTGTATTCAGCACTTCTAAACAGTTACAGTTTTGTATGCTGCTAAATGATAACATCATTTTTATGTAATGTGGAGGTAAAATGTTCAGAAGAAGTCTCAAGTGTGTTTCAGGGAGGTTTAGATTCTGGAAGCATTCCTGAAAATTCAGTATAAATGCCATTTGAAGTATTGCCCTAAAGATAAATTGTTACATTGGCAAGTCTATAATAATCTAAAAAAAAAAAATGACTCTAAAGTATTTTTTTTTTCCTTTTGGGTCCTTCATCATATTTAATATACCAGGACTGTAAATCATGTGGCTTCAGATTGTTAACAGTGAACCCTTCTTTTCTGGGTAGGTATGGGATTTAGAGAGGTTATTTTGGTTTTTTTATCTGTCCATAAAGTAAAAGAGTAAAGTGAAGTATGCACTTGCATTTTCATGGATAATCCGTATAGAGGACTAAAGAACAAAAGAGGAAGAGAAACTGAAGTCCTCTCCCCACCTTGCTGATGCTAATGGCTTGCTAATGCTGCCCTACCATCACATTCAACAGGGATATGGTGCCAATATGTTTGCAATATGCTTGATACTAGTCTCATGCCACTTTGGCAAAGCTTTGTACTGCTGGGTTTCCAGTGCTTGTGTTGGCAAGACAGGGAGGGAAAGCTGTGCATCTTGTTGCTTCCAGTGCTGTCTCTGGGTGGTGATGAGCACATTCAATGAGGACTAGTTGCACCAGCCTGTGCCCAGCCCAAATGAAGCCTGGCTCTTGTAATATAAAGGATTGAACTAAATCCCTTCCACAATGCCAGCAGCTTCAGGAAATACGTTATCTGATTATCTTTTACCACCACTGCTGTGAATCTAGGCAGAGATCTTCTGGTTTGTTTTGAAAATTTGCAGGAGAAAGTTTATCTGTGCATATGGTTCCTAATACTGTCTACAAATGCATAAAACACTGGATGTTTGTAATTTTTGTTTGGGCAGATTGCCACATGCTACTGAATATTAAGGAAATGTGCTAGGGGACATATTTTTTAAAGGATATTTCTCCAAATTGTAGCCCTTAAGAAACAGTGTTTTTGTCACTGTTTCTGTCTTGATTGGTAGATCTCTGTTCCAGGGAAAGGAAAGAAAAGAAGAGAGCCATTTTTAACATCCCCTCTTCACTGCTCAGCAAGCACAGGCAGTTAAGCGTAGGTGGGAACCACTGATACTTTTTCACTCCCTCCCTACTGAAATGCCTCTAGAAGAATTGTTTTTGCTTGATACTGGGTTAGTTTGTGTGTACTTGTGTTTCGTGTTTGTTTTTGTGGTTTGTTGATGCTGGTGACATTCCTTACAGTTTTGGGTCATTGGGACCATTTTAATTAAGAAGTGTGGTAGTGGAGGCAGCCAGAGTCAAACTATAAGTGGAGAAAAGTTAAACTAGCATTATTTTAATGGCTAGCTGCTGGTGCCCCTCTAGGACCTATGGATGAGAGGATCTTTTGATTTTCATTTGTTAAAATTTCTCAGCAAGCTATATTCAGTCATCTGTGAATTTCTTGCAGTAGGAATTGTGAATTTCTTGTAGTAGAAGCTTCTAATGCTCACAGTAACATTTTGTAGTATGCTGAGCTCTGTGGAAAATAGGTCGTTTTATTTTTCTTCAGATACTGTGTTCAGAACTCTTACATGGCTGTAATGAATTGGCTGACATTGAAATCTAAACGAAAGGAAGTGTTTGGAAATATAAGTGATGTCAGATATAACTTTTTTTTCCCCTTAACCAGTTCTGTGATTATGCTTTGATCTTGCAACATACTGAAACTTCCAGACAAAACAATGATTGCTTAAGGAAAGCTGTTGGGTTTGGGATTTTTTTTTGTTTTTCTAATATGACAGAGAAGAAGCTCCTGATCCTCTAGAAATGTTTATCAGATGTGAATTAAGCAAATGTGTAAGAGGTTTCTTGGCGGGGAGAGTTGTTTTCTTTTTTAATAAAGATGGGTATTTCTAAGGCTTGGACAGTCATTTTTAAGAATTTTTTTCAGGAATATGCAGCTCAGTGGATTTGGGGGCAAGTTTTGCTGGTTTTAACCTAGAAGGGCTGGCGTTAATGTTTTTTCCAGTGTAAATCAAATGTATGGAACAGGGAGTTTCTCAGGAAGTCCAGATTCACAGTATTGTCCCATGAGTGGAGCTGTTGTGCTTGCGGAGGAAGTGGACTGGAACTAGTTCGTAGCTTGTTACTTAGTTTTATTCTTGAATCAAAAGCACTTTTCTTTCCCTTTCTTTCAGATCTCCAGGTTTTGGCTTATGCCTTGTTGCAGAAACCATCAATGGCACTATTCTCAGTGCTGAGCTAGCCTCAAACCCTCAGGGCCAGGGAGCTGCTGTGTTGCCTGAGGAATTGGGCCAGAACTGTGCTAAGCTGCTGCTTGAGGAGATCTACAGAGTAAGTGGCCAATATAGCCTGTGTGTATAGCTGAAGGGAAAGAAGGTGCCCTTTACCTGAGGTAAAGGAGTGATTTCAGAGCACCCTCAGACTGGCTTAGATCCAGTGAGAGAAGTGATCTGATGCAGGTAGAGTCTTCTTAATCCAGGTGAGAAGTGTTTTCAAATTGTTCTATGAACTGTATAATGACTTACTGTGCCATGCTCTTTCCTGTCCCCAAGCTGTGTTACCATGAATCACATCAGAGACAAACTGATTTTGTTGCGTGAGAGTTCAGTTAGTTTTACATGGACTGTTGTTGTTTTTAATATCAAGGTGGAGTTGTGAGTCAGAGCTCTGAAACCAGTGGTGGAAATGGGGCATTCTGAGTGGGTGGAGTTGTGAGAAAGAAAAAAAGAAAGAGCAGCTAGTCTCAATATTTGTTGTGGTGATGACAGTCAAATGTGTTGAGATCTGTTGCTTGTATGAGGAATTAGCCAAATGGTTCCTTGGAAAGGAGCTAAAACAGTGTTTACTTAGAAATCTGAGTGCATTACAACCTTCCACAGTGTAATTTTTTGTATTAGAAATGCTTGTTTTCATTTGTGGTGAGGTTTATGTGTGGATGACAGTCTTACAAATGATTTGGTGATTAGAATCATAGTGAGAGTTTCTGATGTAACAAGGAACATAAGTGCTTTTGTTGTGTATCTCAATAAATGTCAAAATAGGTAGCTATTAGTATTGACAAAGCATATTTGGCCTTTAGGAGGCAGCCATCTACAAATTGTACTCGGTGGTTAAGAAAATAATTGCTTTGAATTTGCAGTAACCTGATTGTACTTACAAAACATTAAAATGTCATTAATGAGAGTCTGTGTTTGGTAACTTAGTTATAAAAATGCTTCTTAATCTCACACATCTGTGCTTGTGCTAGCTCACTTAACTGTGTTTATGCTATTTTTTGCTTTGCTTGATATAAACCCTTCTTTCTCTGTTTGAATAACTAGCTAGCCCACTTACTCAATTAATATTTCATTCTGTCTTCCATTAGCATTTTGTCTCTATTTCTTCAGTATACGCTGGAACTCAAGTATAATTGTGACATTCCTGAAGGAAAATGGTCCTTCTTCCACTCCACATGTCTAAAACTTATTCTTAAGTGTACCATGGTTTTAGAGGATAGGGGAAATGCAAATACCTGGGTGCTATAAACAAACTTTGATACTACATTTTCTCTCTCTCTTGAATCAATGCTTGGGTTCCCCAGCTAAATTGTTAGCTCTTCCTTTCCACGTAGATGCAAGCAGTGGAAAAGATGTCATTTTCCTTTCCTGAGTGAGCTGCATAGGTGCTTATGAAGGACTGTGTCATACAGACAATCATGGACTACCAATATAGTTACAGGCTTGAGCAGCTCTGCTGACTGTCCAGACTGGATATGTGAATATCTGCAAAACTGCGAGGAATTGTTTCTAACCCAGGGTTCTTATCTAACACAAATGCTGTAAGCAAATGTTCTTCCTGAGTACAGTTGAGATGCCTTGCATTTGGAAGTTCAGCTCTGAATATACATGGTAAGCCAACAAGTACTCACTGTGATGAAACATCTGTGTGTTTCTCGAGCAATTCAGTATGGTGACAGCCAGCTATTTTTATTTAAATAGGATGAACTGTAGAATATTGCAGCTTCAGTCTTTGAAAAAGAACTGAAATTCAGTACATCTGTTGCTTTGCATAAACCTCTTGGAAAAGATGTTTGGAGAGTCAGATGATAGGAGGCATAAACAGTCCCATTTCCTCATGTTTTTATCAGCAACAGTAGTTGCTTATTTTCCTTTGAAAACCATCCAGCAATTGATAGTTTGAAACAAGTAAGGGAGTCTGTCCAAATATTATACTTTCACAGAGATAGATGCCAGAGAACCTGCAAAATAAGGATATCTAGAAAGGCTATGACCAGTTGTCTGCACTACTGTTGTAGACTGCAGCCATATGAATGTGATGAGTCAAATTCTGCAAAGCAGACCAGGATAGTGAGGATATCCTAGGAAAGCAGAGAAATGTGTTTGGAGAAGAAACAGGGAATCCTTGGATCAGGCAAGTCTTTGAATGTTAAGGTGATGGGCCATCAGGTTTCAGTGTCTTTGGAGATCAAGTTCTCCTGTTTGTGAATGAGATTGTTAGCTGTGATCTGCCATGGCACAGCAGGCTTTCTGGAAAGTTTTTTCCCTTGTGGTCGTCTTTAGATCAGGCCAAAGAGTGACTGACAAGTACTGAGCAGTGCCTTGACTGCTTTCCACCCTTCCCTGCAGCCATTCTCCAAGGAAAAATTGCTGTTTGTGAGGCTGTCTGGTAGTGGTGCTGCTTATCTACTGGAAGCCAAGCCCTCATTCACTGTTCATACATTCCCCACACCTGTCATAGGCAAGTGTCTTCTGTTTTGTAGTTTTCAGAACTCACTCTTGAACTTGTGCATGACTGACAGGCGCACAGATTCACACAGGGCCCTAGGCTGGCATTTGGAAAGATGGACTTTGTCACTGACTTCACTTTCTTTAACTTAGGTCAGTGTGATCCAATGTTGACCACAGAGAAGATATAAAAACACCTTGCAAAGTATGCAATATTTGCTTATTTTTAAGAAACTATTTACTAAGTTTCTTTGCCTGAATTTATGGATTAGCTGTCTGATAAAACAGTATGAAATTTGCATCCTGGCAAAGCCATGCCTGGGACAAGAACAGGTTGCTCTGAGCAGGCAGTCCTGAAGTCCTACTCTCTTTACACTGGCTGATCACTAAATATATGATTCAAAAGTAAAATTCTCTCCCTGTGGTTAGATTCCCTACTGGAGATGAATTTTACTGCATAAGACTATTTCTCACTCTGTCTTTGACTATAGGTCAGAAAGGGGCATCCTAGCAACGTTGGAGGTGATTTGCTGTAGAAGTCAGTCACCTGCAAACCTACCAGAGTTCAGTACTGTTTAAAGGGCCCTGAAACATCTGTTACAATGACAACTTAATGTTAAATGCTTCCTTTCCTAAACCTTAAAAAAATTTAAGAGGACATACTACTCAATCCCTGGAGCTTGATTTGTGTGCATTTATTGACTGAAGGATGCCAGGGCTAATAGACTAAGAACGACTGGCACAGTGCTAATTACAGTAACCCTGAAAGATCAGCATTGTCCTTACAAATCCTTCCTGAGCTTAATTGTTGAAGGCGAACATGAACTTTCCCCTTGTCTTTGAAAGCTGCTAGTTATGGGAACTTCATGTAAATGATGGATGGCAGAATGAGAAGGCCAGGAAGAATTGGAAAAGAATTGTATGTTAATATTCCTTGCAATGAGGAGAACCAGAGGAGGATGCAATGCCTATTTAAGTCTGAGCTACTTCATAAGGCAAGGGTGAGTTTTTAATGGAGGCTTGAGAGGGCGGGAGATGTAGGGCTGTTTTCTTATTTAGCCAGAGGTGAGATGACTAAAAAAATCTCAGGTTTCTTGAGGCACACAAGTATGTATGCACAGGTAAGCAAGGAAACTGTGCTTAAGCCAAAACACTGCCAAGACTAAATTGAACCAAGAGGCAAGCACAGAAGGACAATCCTCTTTGAAACACTGTTGTCCAATATCTGAAATCATTTTTGTACGTGTATGTAGACTGTAGTAGTTTTATTGCCACATTTCAAAACGGACTGGATTTTAAGAAATCTGTTTCTCTAATTGTCTGCTGGATCTTGCTGTGCTCCAATAATGGAGAAACTGCCATAAATTGAAGTAATATGGTCTAGAAGCTGCATCTTGAACTGCTAATGAGTGCCAGCCATTTTGGCACAAGCATCAATACTTTGGCTCAGACTTCACCCATCGCAGTTCCAGTGGGAAGATTGCTTTGGTTTTGGACTCTTGAGTAAGCAGCAGGTGGATTGAGAGATAAAAGTTGGCCTCCTTGGGAGAGGCATATGCTGGTGTGTCATTAGACATAGGTTGCTGCTCTCTCAGGGTTTGATTACAGGCAAATCACTTAATTTCCCTGTATGGCAACTGCCTATGTGGGAGTGGGTATAACAGTGAATTGCTAATATACAACAATAGAAGGGATGACTCTGACTCACTGCAGCAAGAGAGACTTACGTAAGTAGCTGAGATGTGATGGATATATCATGTTTTGCTGTGTTGCACAGGACTTGGTTGTCTCCATGCTTATTGAAGCCTTTGTATAATTTAAGTCTTAAAAATAGGTATTTTATAACGTTTTTTGCTTGAAAACAAAACACATGCACGAAAACAAGCTCAGAAAAAGTTCTTGCTTCATGCAAGTGGTAAAGAGCTAACTGACTATAAATACAGAAAGCTGCTATCTGAAATGCTTATTACCAAACTTTCAACTGCTTCCAGCTGCTTCTTGGAGATGTTTCAGATTTGCTAACGCAGCTGGTGAGAACTGTTACTTCAGGTGCACTAACAAATCCTGCAAGTACCTTGATTTCTCAAGACAGAGCATGGTTTTCTTCAGTCCCATGAAGAACATCAGACTGAATGCATAAACCCCTTGATGGTATGGTAGCTTTGCACAGTTAACGCCAAAAGGGCTGCAGTAGGAGACAGCAGAGCAGCTGCTAGGAGGTAGGTGGCCTTGGAGCTGGTACATAATGAAGGTACATCCTTTCTTTGCATGAAATGTAGAGTATTTTTCAGAACAGAGCTGAGATTTGTTGCTGTGAGGCAAAGCTATCTTGAAAATTAAACCTTCAGTAATTCTTCTTGGAAAGGTCCTCCTTTCCGCCTTCTGGCTGACTAAATGCACCAAAGTTGTTGCATTGTTTTCTCAATGTGTGTATTCCTAACTTCATTTTTCCCCTCTCTTACCTTTTTGGATGGTAGTGATACCTCTTAAAATGGTGGCAGGCTGCTCCTTGCCCACAAAGCTGTTGGTTTGCCTTGTTACAGAGTTTTAAAAGGGTTACTTGCCAATTTTGCTCTTTCTAGAGATTCTGTTCAGAGAGTTTAGCATCAGGCCTCTGGTTCAGTTAGAAACTGTTCACAGATTTCTCATGGCTTTGAACCAAATGAATATGAAGAAAATCCAAAAGAATGTTATGCCAGATATTTTTTCTATTTTCAATTTATTTGCATAGTTGTAGTTGGTAAATTCTCTACATAACTCTCAAATGAATATATTTAATTTTAAATAATTTTTAGTTTTATTTTCAGACTTTATAAACAACCAGCCTTCCAATTCCAATTTATATATTCATTATAATTACCTCCCCCAATACAAAACAACTTACCCTGCATGTACCATGCATAACTGGAAGAAAACCAGTGTCACTCCAGTCTTCAAGAAGGGCAAGAAGGAGGACACAGGCAACTATAGGCCAGTCAGCCTCACCTCCATCCCTGCTAAGGTGATGGAACAGCATCCTGGATGTCATCTCCAAGCATATGGAGGAAAAGAAGGTGATCAGGAATAGTCAGCATGGATTTACCAAGGGGAAATCCTGCTTAACCAACCTGATAGCCTTCTATGATGGAATGACTGGCCGGGTAGATGAGGGGAGAGCAGTGGATGTTGCGTACCTTGACTTCAGCAACGCTTTAGACACTGTCTCCCAGAACATCCTCCTAGAGAAGCTCAGCAAGTGTGGGTTAGACGAGTGGACAGTGAGGTGGATTGAGAACTGGCCAAATGGCAGAGCTCAGAGGGGTGGCCTGGAGTCTAGTTGGAGGCCTGTGGCTAGTGGCGTCTCCCAGGGCTCAGTACTGGGTCCCATCCTGTTCAACTTCTTCATCAATGACCTGAATGAGGGGACAGAGTGCCTCCTCAGCAAGTTTGCTGATGATGCCAAGCTGGGAGGAGTGGCTGACTCTGGCTGACTCTGGCTGACACCGGAGGACTGTGCTGCCATTCAGAGAGACCTGGACAGGCTGGAGAGCTGGGCGGAGGGGAACCTCCTGAGGTTCAACAAGGGCAAGTGCAGAGTCCTGCACCTAGGGAAAAATAACCCTAGGCACCAATACAAGCTAGGGGCTGACCTTCTGGAGAGCAGCTCTGCAGAGAAAGACCTGGGAGTGCTGGTGGGTGACAAGTTGACCATGAGCCAGCAATGTGCCCTTGTGGCCAGGAAGGCCAATGGTGTCCTTGGGTGCATTGGTAAGAGTGTTGCCAGCAGGTGGAGGGAGGTGATCCTGCCCCTCTCCTCAGCCCTGGGGAGGCCTCATCTCGAGTACTGTGTCCAGTTGTGGGCTCCCCAGGACAAGAGAGACATGGAGCTACTGGAGAGAGTCCAGCGTAAGGCTACGAAGATGATCAGAGGGCTGGAGCACCTGCCCTATGAGGAACGGCTGTGAGAGCTGGGCCTCTTCAGCCTGGGGAAGAGAAGCCTGAGGGGGGATCTGATCAATGTGTACAAGTACCTGAAGGGAGGGTGTCAAGGGGATGGGGACAAACTCTCTTCAGTTGTCCCATGTGACAGGACAAGAGGCAATGGGCAGAAATTGAAAGGAAGTTCCGCCTGACCGTGAGGGGGAATTTCTTTCCCTGTGAGAGTGACGGAGCCCTGGCACAGGTTGCCCAGAGAGGTTGTGGAGTCTCCTTCTGTGGAGATCTTCAAGGCCCACCTGGATGCAACCCTGTCTAACATGCTGTAGGTGACCCTGCTTGAGCAGGACTAGATGATCTCCAGAGGTCCCTTCCATCCTTGCCAATTCTGTGATTCTGTTTCTTCACTTGAGTGTAGTATTTGAGTTCTACATAATTTTGTGTGTGGCTCTTTCACATAGCAACAAATACATTTCTTTCTATTATAAATACAGGGGGAAATGCAAACGTAAAACACAAAAATTAGCAGTATGGGCTTTGGTGGAGGTGTAGGAAACAACTTTTAACTTGCTGTTTTGAGGCTGTTACAGCTGAACTATTTGTCCAAAATTCATTTTAAAATGTTGAAGTACTGCAATTCAGATGCATCAATAATCTTCAAATGCACATGAACTATTAAGGAACTGAATTTTCAGTTGACCGCAAAGAATGAAATGCAGAAGTTCACTTCTCCCTGATGCTTGAAGTTGTTCATTAAAGTTCAGAAATCCTTCATTGTTTTCATTCTGTGATGTTAAAGTGAACAGGTTGGAAGAATGGGTAGAGTGCTTTAATGTGACATTGTTATTGTATTGTATTGTTTTGTTTTGTTTTTACTTCTATTCCTTTCCTAACCCCAACTGTGAAATTAATGTCATTGGTACAAAATCTAGATTTTATATTTTTGACCCTTAAAAATTGAGAGAGGTTATAGCGGTTATTCAGCCTTTTAAGTCAATCCTTCTCCTCTATTACTTTCCTCTTATCCCAGTTTCTGGTTTGTACAGAGATTAATTACTGAAACATTTTTGGTTTGCAGGGAGGCTGTGTAGATTCAACAAACCAGAGCCTTGCTCTGCTCCTCATGACCCTTGGACAACAGGATGTTTCCAAAATCCTGTTGGGACCTCTGTCTCCATACACGTAAGTTGTTTCATTCAGCTTAATTATCCAGTCTCATTTAATTTGCTAGTTATACTGCAAACTAGTTTTTGTATATGGAAGACTTTGCCTGTGGCTGTGAGTAGAACAACTTGTTCCATCTTCAAAAGAGACATGTGGTTAAATTACCTTGTATTTATTTGTACAGGTTGGAAGGTGATTCCTTACTGCCTGGTTCTGAGGCAATTAAAATTGAAGAGATGGGGCTTTTTGTTGGATCTTGGTCTTGGATTGGATGTCTGCATCAGTTAGCTTTTTGTTGCCTAGCATATGCTGCTGTGTTTTCCTAGTGATCTTCCTGTAGCTCTGGCAGTAAATTGAATGTGTTTTGAATGGCTAGCCACATGCCAAAGATACGACAGCCCAAAGGAAGGGGCTCTGGAGTTCAACTCATGGAGCCTATCTGCAGCCTCAGAGCTTTAGTCCTCTCATGCAGTGGATTTCTATCTTGTTTTTTAGCCTGTTTTTACTAAACGTTTGTCTGCAGCTGGTAATGCTTTAGAGGAGAGAAAGGTGATACATTTCTTCTCATTTTGCTCATTACAACACACAAGTTAGGATAAAGTGCATCTGTATCAAGAATTTCATTTAGTCTAGCTGGTTGACAAGTGATTGACTAGACCACAGTTGTTCAGAGACTGAACTGTTGTTCTTTGATCAGGACAGGGGTGGAGGGTTGTTTATCTGACAATGATAACCAAACAACAAGACCATGAACTGTCCTTTTTCGGTTATCATGGTACCGGTGCTGTATACGTGAAAGGTACAGTACTGTGATAACTGAAGAATGGTGGTGCCATCACGTGATAGCTAGCAATTGCCTCAGTGCTGTCAAACCCCTGAGACCTTGGAAACAACATCCATCAGACTTTGAGGGAGAGAAGGGGAAGCCTCCCATTGCATAGGGGAAAAGTAATTCTTGAAAAGTAAGTCCATATGAAAGGCTTAGAGTACATAGCAGTGTTTGAAGTGCACAGTTAAGTGTATGAAACAAACCAGTGCTTTCTCTCTCTCTCTCTCTCTCTCTCTCTCTCTCTCCCTCTTTTTTTTCTGATACTATGAAAGTCAGGTGAACACATGATTTTAAGCGGGTTGATTTCAAATGGATGTTGCTTCTCCCAGTCTGGGGGTGTATGGCCAGGATGAAGGTCAGGAGCAGATGTTGTGAAGCAGCGTGTCACGTGAGCTTGAATCACTCTGTCTGTAGCATGCCTTGCCCTCACTAATGCAGCTAGTTAGGGATTGGGAAGTTTAGCTCCAAAGCAGTTCAGCAGATTTTGTGAGAGCATTTTTGAACTGAATTTGAAATGAATTACAATACTTTCATGCTATATTGTCCCTACTCTTCTCTCTTGGGCCTGTGATATCTTTTCTGCATTTAACACTTTCAACCCACAGAATCCAAAGCTATTTATAAACCATTTACTGTAAACTGACTTCCCTGTCTAGCACAATGCAGCACAAACGTGACAGTTCACCTGGTGGCTTAGAGTGCTGTGAGGAGACGTGGTGCTTTGGAATATGTCCAGCGCAATGAGAAAATAGATTCCACGTGTAACTGCATAGTTACCTGAGAGACACTCTCCTCTGCTAAAGTTATGGGGAGCCATGTGCTGAACAGGGCTGTCAGGCATGCTGTTGGAGACTCTAGCCCTAGAAAGACCACTTAGCTTGTGGCTATTTGGATTTTCTCCTCTTGGTTTATATTGTGGATGTTGCAGAATTGAGCACCTGTCTGCCAAATTGAACTTAAAATCAGATGTTAAGTGCTGGCTGTGTTGCTGCTGCACTGAAGTATATACAGTATCACATCTAAAATCCTGCAAGAGATTAGAGTCTTTCAGGCTGGGCCTCAGCATGCAGATGAATGGGAGAAAGCACAGGATAAACCAGAGAATAAAAGAGGAAGAGCAAAGGGGAATCATTGTTACAGGCATGACTGTCCTTTAAAAGGAAAAAGAAAGTTCTCCTGCATCCTCTGGAGAAAGTTGAACAAACCAGCTCAGTTGATTAGAGTGTGATGCTAATAATGCCAAGGTCACGGGTTTGATCCACGTATGGGCCACTCATTTGAGGGTTGGACTAGATAGATGATCTCTAGAGGTCCCTTCCAACCTTACCATTCTATGATTCTATGAAACTACATTTTTTAACTGCTTCAGAGCTTTAATGCATGACGCAAGACCACCCAAAAGGGTAGAGGGCAATTGGACAAGGCAGAGCAGCAGCACATACATAAAGCATAAAGGGAAGAAGAGGGCTGAGATCAAACAGAAGTCTGAACTTTACTGGACAAGAGACAGGCAAGAGGAGGCAATCTCTGCTTAGTTGGACATGCTTATCTGTGGCTGCTGCTGCTTTTTCTTTGCTGCTCTTTCCCACTCCCATTTATGTGGAAACCACTAGAAAGCAGCCTGTCGGCACATGCCTAACTCACCATCCTCAGGGCTTCACAATGTGTTGGGCTTGCAGCAGCACAAATGCTCCCACACGGAGAACCAGGGACCTGCTCATGTTCAAAATCCAGCCCCTTTGAGTGGGCTCGCTAACTTACAAACTTCCTTGGCATGCCATGGGATGTAGCATTGGGGGTGCCCTGGGCTTCCAAATGGGGCATAGGGCACCAGGCATGTCCAGGAACTGCTGACTGAGGCTGTGCATCGCTTCATCTCCATGAGTGACAGCCTTCTCCTCCTCTCGCCAGCATGACTGGGGCAAACTTGAAGGGGGACGGTTGTGTGGCTGCAGGGTCCCCCCACTTCCCCCAGTGCTGCATTTGTGGCTGGGTGCCGCTTGCATGAGCTCTGTGACAGTGAGCTCTATTTTAAGAGCAAATGAATAAGGAAGCTGTTGTCCGTGCCATGGTCTGCTCTGGCAGTGGTGATCTGCTGGCTGGTTGCTTTGCCCTGACAGTAAGCTCAAATGGGTGAAGTGGATATGTACCTCTTTATGTCACTTAACAGGCTGCTGGGAAAAGAGGGCATTTATGTAAACAAACTTTTTAATGCTTTTTTTCTTTTTTCCTTTTTTGGTAGTACAGTGATTTTTAATTTGAAACTGGCAGGCCCTGAGGGAAATCTCTCGTGTGGCTCACTCTGCTCTCCCCGAGTCTGGAAAGGTGTTCAGCTCTGTCCTATTCTTGCTCAAACATACACTTCAAATTTTAGTCAAAATAAAACTGCTTTATACTCTTGCTCTCTCAGTCTGTCCATGCATATTTGGTGCTGCCTCTACTGTTTGGGATGTAAACCTTCCCACACCTGATCTTAAACACCTTCAAGCTAGTACAAACTCCCTCTCTACTTCCCCTTGTTACAGATCACTGTTTTCCTCTCCTTTTTCTCCTTTTGTAGTAGAGTTCTTGCCGCTTGTGCTTTCATTGCTTCTAGGCAGAGCCAACCTCACACTGTCTGCAAGTTCTCCCTCAATGTCCCTAGGCAGCCTCTCTTTCTCTCCCACCAAGTCTCTCTCTTTCTGTATGGAGGCTGTGGCAAAGCCCTGTTTTTTTTCTTTTCCCTCACTCTGCCTTTATTCTAAAGGAGGAAGAGCTAGAGGAAGCATGATAAACTATATATGTACAGAGAGAGGTGCAGGTTGAACTGATCCCAGAGACGTGTTGCAGAGTTTGCTGAGCAGCCCGTAGGATTGTGGCCTAGCCTTTGGCTCCATACTGCCTTTGGTATTTACATAGTTTGTTCTGCGCCCTCCTTGCTGTTCAGCACTCCCCATTCCTGATGTTTTGGGCTTGACTGCTCTCTTGTTGTGCTGCCAGGGCTCTGGGAAAGAACCCAGCTTAGAAGGCAGATTGGTATGGAGCTTGTTGCCCATCAACTTTATTAACAATTTGTGCCAACATATTTGCCTATTTGCCTATTATAACAACTGTGCAGCTGGGGAGTCATGAAGGATAAGACACACTAATTCTTTAAGCTGCCTGGTCCTTTGAGAGATGCAAGCTATGGTGACTATGATGAGCAGGTCACCAACCCAGGAGGTAGGGTAGAAAGGTGTATGTAGCATGCAGGCAGATAAGGCAATTCCTGCTCCTGTTTTCGTTGTCATAGGAAGTTCCTCCCTGAAGAATTCCTATTCCCAAGACTTTTGCTGTACTCCATGCTTGGACAGTCCCAGAGTTTTGGGAATAGGAGTTTTGAGGCCTTGTGATGTTGCAGTGGGGGCTGTCCTACCACCTTGGCTTCCTGCTTCCCGTTTTGTGGGTACTTTCTCTTAATTTAGGGTCATGACATAAGTGTGACCGACATGCTCTCAGCTTGTACAGCAGTGGCTTTTTCCAGGTTGCCAGCCAAACAAATGGAGTGGATGTGCACCTACTCCTTCCTCAAAGGTTAAACTTCATCTAACAAGGGCACATGCCAATTGTTGTAAGATTAAAGCTTAGTTTGAGATTCCAGTCTTGCTAATGACTATGACCAGAAAAGACCAGAATCGTCATGAGCATTTAACAGTTTTCTGTTTATAGCTTTTCGGTGTAATTGTTTGTTCCCTGTTTTGGGCAGGTCAGTAAAAATGTTCTCTATTTTTTTTTGCACTGCTCATCAATTTTTCTGTTGCTTTCCCTCTAGCCGGGGGGCAGTCCCTCTAGTTTCTAGCCAGAGGCTGTATCTATTCAGTCTCTTCGTGCTTCTGATTCTAAAATGATGAAGGAAAAGTTCTTAGATTTTTAGGGATTTTTTTTTTCTAGGTTTTTTTGTTTTGTTTTGTTTCTGAAAATGAAGAAAGAAAACAGGCAGAATCCAGAATCTGAAAGAGAGTCTAAAGAACCATTAACTTAGCAGTGGGGAAGTTTGTAATACAATCCAAATACATACTTTAGAATCTGATATCCCATCTTTTAAAGCATGCCCCCAAGGCCAACTTTTTGGCTATCTCAATTTATTTCTACTTAAAACAATGAGAGTGGGGGAGGAGTTGGTCAGTTTCTTCTGGCTGTAATGGAGAGTCCACCTCTTGGGTAAGTGACCTCACTTGGCCATGCCTCCTCTTTATCTTCTCTGTCTCCCTCACTAGTTTGCCCTGCTATGTTACAGGTTATTCCTTTTATCTCTGCTTATACATGGAAGGCAGTGGTTTCAGCAGGTGGTTCACTAGCCACTTCCATAATGCAAGTGAGAACAATTTTTGGAAGATGGGACCTGTAGACTCATTTCTCTGTATTAAGCAATCTTCTCTGCTCTATTCTCAGAGCCAGACTTTGTGCGTACCTCACTGGAATTAATGCTAGAAGATACTGTTAATGAGCTTTTTATTTTGTTTCTTACACTCTGTTTGTTATCTCTCCTTCAGAATTGAGTTTCTGCGACACCTGCGAAGCTTCTTCCAGATCATGTTTAAAATTGAAACAAAGTCCCCTGAGGAGGACCACAAGGGTGGGGAGAAAGTTTTAATGACATGTGTCGGCGTTGGATTTTCCAACCTGAGTAAAACAATAAGATAAAACATCTGCAGATTTTCTGAAATGGGGTGACAGAAAACACCGGAAAGATCTGATATAACAATGTGAGAACCTACCTTTCCCTGTGCTTATTCTGGAACCAGGAAAACCAGCGGTGATCCCAGTGCAGAGGTACCCAAGCTTGCTGCATGTAAACAATAAAGCTGCCTTCAGGCTGTTTAGGCCTGTATTGTATATGAACACAATGCTGCTATTGTGCTGCATGGAATGGCTGGCCAGAGTCTCAGCTGGCTTGGGACTTCTTGCACTGTGCTCCAGTGCATGGGACACAGGTGCCTCTTACATTCTTGTGCCCCTCTTCCCATGCCCTCAAGCCTTAAATGCAATGGGTGCTCCTCTACTTGTCATTATGTGTATCTTCAAGCTTCACTCTTAGCTTTTTCTGAAAGGTTTAGATAGAGAAGGGAAACAGGATTGACCAAAATGAGACTTGCAGTGCAAAACAAATGATCACAACAGAAACATTAGATTCTTTGAGTAATTGCAGAGATAATACTGGCATGGAAATTCTGGTACAAGCTGGAGCAATAATTTCTGATTCATATACCATGTATGCATAGAACTTGTCAAATGCTTTGCTCCTGTTCAGGTTGGCCAAATGGTAGTTTTGCAGAGCTGAAAAACTATGTCTTTTAATTTTCTTTAATGGGAGAATGCTGCAGAAAAGATCACAGCCCATACTTGTTTATTCTAGCCTGCTTTGCAAGAAGCTGCAGAAGAAATCTCCTTGCAGTTTTCAAATGATTCTGTATATTCCCGTCAGGTTTGTTTGGCATGCCGCAAACTGCAGTTTACGGCTGGTTGTGAAGGGTAGCAACAAAGCTGTATAGGCTTTGAGGAATAAAACTATATTCAGTTTGTGCCAGCATAGTTAGTGCAGCTGCTCCATTCTGGGAAGAGTGGATTATCATGGATGGCCACTGTTTGGATTAATCAGTGCTAATGGTTCATATCGGGATAAAAAGACATAGCCGAGAAAGGCTTTCGGTAGATTCTGGGCAAACCTGCTGAAGTTAATGCTGAACACCTGATATAAAGAGAGTGAGTTATACTGGGCTTCAGGTTAGGCTCATTGAAATGAGTTTGTGGTAAAGTGAATCCACGTCAAAAGCTGGTATATATGGCAAATACTAGTGACTGTGTTATAATGGTCTTATAAACTTTATCCAATGCTACTATAGAGTGGGCATTTCCTCTCTAATATGAAAAATGTATATTGGACCCAAACAGAACTTTGACAAAAAGGTAGGAATTTGGTGATTTATGAGCTCTTGGAGACTGTGAGTCATTTTTGTACTGTACTTTGTTCTTGTTGCAATCTGTCTAAACATATTTTGGAAAAATAAAGAATTTTTTTCTAAATAAGATTTTATTTCTCCCTTTAAAAAAACAAAACCTTTTCCACCAGCCCTGTAGTTTGGTAACTGAAAGAATAAACAGCTATTTTGAACTTATCTGTGAAAAGAGTGGTTTGGGAGGTTGTGTCTTAGAGGGTGGCCGTTTAATAGCTTTCCAAAACTTAAGGTACAGATGGGGAAACTCCAACTAATACAGTAGAATCCAAAATAAAAGATTTCAAATCTTTATATTTTTTAAATTTAAAATTACTTTAGAAAAGGCTGACAGGCATAGGAGTATTCTTACCTTGCTCCCCGTCAACATTTATACAATGAAAAATCTTGGAATTCTTCAAATAAAAATTACTCTAAGCACAGGGAGCCATTTTCACAACAAAAAGGTGAAATAACGCAAGCTGAGATTAGTAGCCACGAAAGTAAAGACATAAAATCTACTAATAAGAGATACAAATTTGGAGCACAGCTCAGATTTCTAAAATCAGCATAAATAAAAATTGGAAAGCATTGTCAGAACTTCAAAAGTTAAGAGCTTTATTGCCTTTAAAGTTTTTAAAGCTTTTAGCTTTTGAAGTTCTGACATTTCCAAATGTTCCACTTACAGCAGACATTCAAATGACAATGCATTACCCAGGCAGCAGATTCCATAGCAATAGAGTACTTATGTTATAAAATTACCTGTGCTTAACCAAACCTTGATGTTAAAGTTGGGTTGCTAACCCTTAGCCCTGCTGAGAGAAAACAACCAGATTGCATAGGTCTGCAACAAACTGCTTTCTGTGACTCAAAGCTTATTGCTTTACAGGATGGAGAGAAAAATACATATATACATACATGTGTGTATGTATGGAAGAAATACTGTCTAGAACAGCCAGTTTCTGGAGAAATAGAAACAGCTCTAGAAAAGGTTTTAGGTAAAAGCTTTCTTGAAATTGTTTGGTATTTACATTTTGTGAAAGGTACTTGTTTGGAAATTCTGCAGATAGAATTTGTTTATTTGCAGAACATGGATAAACTTTGTGTGTGTGTGTGTGTGTGTGTGTACTGATCCCACAAGCAGCAGGATAGCTCAAGTTTAGTTTTGGAGCTGGACAAAGGGACTTAGTTTTTGATGAGGACAATTTATTGTCTTCATAGTATTAGACTTCATGGCAAGGATACTCATCTATTGGGAGATGCCTGTTCATCTCAGTTGATACTGGTAGATTTAAGTCTCTGATTTGAAATGGTCACCTGTACGTAAATAATTCTGCACTTAACTGAGTACGGTGTTGAACTTAGTTCATCTTTCTGGGTGAAGCATTCTACTAACACCCATCTGCTGCAAAAGTGAAACTTTTCTACTTACAGAAAGCTTTAAGGATAGACAACAAGGTAGAGGTGTGGGAGGGGACTAGTTAACAAAAATACTTTATAATGTACATTTTAATTGGAATATTTTTAACATTCACATATAGAGAGGGTCAAGGAAGCACAGAGAAATATTTTGGAAGAATTTAATCAGAACATCTGATAAAATGGAAGATCTTTTACTTAAAACTTGCCTAACAGGAAAGGCTGCTATTGTGGTGATGTGAAAAGCATTTACAAAATGTGTGTTTACCTTGCACCTACTTCCATTTTGAAATATGCATTGTTAAACTCTATTCTATTTCTGACATACGGTGAAAACTTGTCCACAGCTTCTGTGGTTAGATTGTAAAATTCACATTAACTTGCTGCAGGACAGGTTCTGGAGTAGCAGAGATTATGCTGAAGGTGAAACTGCTTTAGTCCAAGCCAGTGCAGTTTAGTGAAGTTATATAGCTGGAAACCAGTGCAATAAATGCCTTGGAAAGCACATAGTAGGTAAGTTAAGCAGGCCAAAACAGTGAATGCATGGTCCTGGGTAATATTTTCAGAATAGTGGTTATATTTCTGTTAGGGCATAGATACTCTCTCTTCTTTCCCCTATGCCACAGGTGATACCAGGAGTCAAACAGATTTTGTTTCAAGCCACTGAGACATATTTCTGCTGCCTGCAGGCTCTGACATTCACCTTTGAGTTTTTCAGTTTTGTCCTTGAGATAGCTACAGGAGGGGAAAATAGAAATGAAAGAAAAGCATCAGCTTTCAGGAGGAATTATTTTACTGATTTGAGTTTCTAGTGAGTAGTGTGATATTGTACAGCTGTCCCCACATATTCACTTTGCATGTCCGGTGAAAGTATTTCTGTTTAGTCTGGATCACTGCAGAATGACCAATCTAAAGGCATGCTGCTATCTCAGTGCAACTGTAAACAAAAGACATGTTAGGGGCAACTTCTGCAATTACTGTTTTGGTCTTGGTAGGCTCTTTCTTAGAAGATCATTCTCGGTGTGCCCCATGTACAATTCCTACTGTCTCACCAAGGAGCAACATTATCAAGCTCTGAAAAACCCCTATTACTTGTGTAGTCAGTGGGAGAATACAGAAAGTCCTGCAAAGAGGAGAGCATGTGGGTTTAGTTCTTCTGTGACAGCATGATGCATGCAACGAAGGAAAGTGATGCAATTTGTCAGAGCATCAGCATGACCAAATAGGACTTGCACTAAATAAAGTGAAGTTATGACATTGTTATCACACAACAAATCTTTCTAACACATAGTCTATCTGTAGCAGCAGATGTTGTATATGGGTGCTAATCTTCTCCCTCCCAGGACAGTAGGAAAAATACTTCATTACAAATAAACAGATATCGATCAATGATATAACTGCAAGGAAAAAAAGCCCCAAAAGCAGCTCCTCCCTTGTAATATGAGGGTAAAGAGTGGCAGGGGGGTGCATGAGAGCACTGCTGCTGACACTCCCTGGGCCCGTGTGACTGTGTTGAGAACTGGCCCTTTGCACTTGTGGGGGCAGATGAGCATCTTTGCATGTGTGTCCTCATGCTGCACGTGTGCCAGAGAGCTGGTGCTCCCCCTGCCCTTCGCTGTCAGCATGGCTAGTCTTTCCAGGCAGCATTCGCTGAGCTGCTCGTACAACAAACTTAGGAAGCAAATACTGCCTTAACCCACGTTAAAGGCATATGGGGCTCATATGAGGTAACCCTTGCATAAATATTGGACAGGCTAATGGGATTCAGGGCTTGATTCAAGTGATCATTGCTGTATGTCAGTGACACATCTGCTTATACAAACTAATGTGACAGGCTCCAGAGGGCACTGACGTTTGAAGGTTGCACAGAAAGCAACAGCATTTGAGAACAGTTGTCTTACTGATTCTTATTTTTAATTCTAGATTGCAACCACTCTGCTCCTTGAAAGTTAATTAAAGCTTTTTCCAATTCTAAAGTGTCTCCATTTATAAGATAAAATTGCTTTAGCTAGCAGTGTGTGTAGATAGGTTCTTACAGGTAAGGCTGCGGTTCTGACTGGTTGTTCATCAGCACCATCAGTTCCCATCCACTTGTCTGGAAGTCCAGTTTCGGTTAGGCATAAAATACTATGACAGGCAAGATCTGTATCAAAATATGCATGAATTATTATTATTAATTCAAGTTTTTAACATCACCACAGTTCAAGAAGAAAAAAAGAGAAAAAAATGCTTATTTGTGTTTCAAAAGCATTCCTAAGGTACTTGGTTCAATAAGGCTTTCTGTGAAATTTGCCCGAGTATTTATGAGAATCCACATCTGTGGATTCAGAATGTATTTAGGGAAAAAGTATTCTCCTAAGCAATGTTCCTGAGCACCAAATGTGAAAATCTACACTGTAATTCATGCCCAATGTTTATTATCCAGTATTCTCATGTTGTGCTTTGTGACTTAAAGAATGTAAGTAGTAATACTTTCACAGCAAACATGAGATACATACAGGTTAATTAAGAGTACCCAGTAAATGTTATTCCTGTTTCTTTTGAAAATGTGATTATCAATTTTTTAATAAACATACCCATTTCTTCATCTTTCATCACTAATGTCAGTAGTAAATTTTCTCTTGCAGTGGTGTCAAGATCTTGTTACGGTCTTCGGTAAGTAACAATGTATGGATTGAAAGTGAAGAAGAGCTAATTTGAAAAGATTTGACTTTTTCCACAGTATGTAGAAGAACAGGCTATTATTAAAGTCCTTTGCTCCTAAACAACAACTTACGCAAGGAGAGGCTGATATGGGGGTGATAGCCTAAAGCTACGCCATCTGGGGCTGATCTTGTCACAGGGAGAATGTAGCAGCTGCCTGAATAGTTTTTCTTCTTGATTTTCAGTTTCGAAGTACAAATAAAGAATAAACATCTGTTTTGGCTTGCAGAGCTAAGTAAACATTGTAAGCAGATGGTTTTGAGACTTGAAGTTTGCTGTAAGAAGTGTGCGTGAAAAGAGGGTGTAACTAATAGCCAAAGGGAGGAATAATTGCAGAATTCTATTACCCTTCTTCTCCCTCCCCAGCCCCACAGGTTTACACAAAAGAGGGTTGAGCAATTTGATCAGGAATTGTTAAATTGCTGTTGACACTTTTTCATGAAAATACAGGAAATGATCAAAACCTCATTAGCCTGACTGAATCATGGAGTAAAAACATAGCCATGATTATGGTAGTGGCATTTTCTGTATGGAGCAGTAACCTTCTGAAGAAAGAGTTGCTGTAAAATAACTTTACTGAAAGTTTCATTTTCAAACCCTTTCAGGCTTCAGTAAAATCCCTCACTGATTTCCTACACCTTCTTTCTTCACTAGGCAAGAACAATACTATTAATTATTAAACTGTCTGAATTGTTTTTCCCAAGTAACTGAATTGTTTTTCCCAAGTCATAGATACATAAACATAAAAACGTGCTTTGTTTGCTTTTATGTAATGAAATTCTTGGCTTTGTAGTGTGTTTTATCCTTCTGTTCCCAAGTCTGTGTTTTGGAGAAATGCCTGTGTGCCTGTGGGTACAGAAGTATGAAATGACCGTCATATCCCACAGGGAGCTGGGATAGAAAACAGAGACCACCAGATTCTCAAGTCTGTGCAAGTACTTTTCTCACCTTATCAGCGTCAGCAGCATGTTGTGGCTCTACAAGCTAAAATCACCATGGCTTAGTTCTACCCTATTCCTGTTTTTTTTATTTTGTTTGCAGGTTTTATTTGTTTGTTTTGCCTATGCAAGATTCATGTAAAGACTAAACCCTGTGGTTTGCACTTGAGAAAGATTTCCTGTGTGGTGCATTCCTAAGTGCTAGGCAGGATCTTTCTCGCTGCGTATCTGCCTTTCCTCCTTCTGGCTCTGTGGCCTTTCTTCCATCTTACAACTAGAAAAGCAGTCTTCCCCATGCTGTTGTGGGTGTTTGAGTTGATGGGTCATTTCCTTACCCCTCTTTCCTAGCACTTGTTGGGCTCTCTCTGCAGGCCATCCATATGGCCACTTACCTGGCTGACTTCTCTCTCATGCAGTATTTTAGTGCAGCAGGACATCCCCTGACCTGCCTCTCTTCAGTGACCCTTTTCCTGTGTTCATAGAAGGAAAAGCTACTAGATATAGTGGGGTTTTATACCTAAATATTACCTAGTTGTCCCTGCTATGGAATCAAAGGTTTCTCCTCATTGCCTGTCTCCGAGGCTGCTTTGGGATTGCACAGCCCTATTTGATGCAATGGGGAAAAAACAGTCTTCTAGCTGAATCATCTATATTTTAAAGCAGAGCAAGAAGCTACTTCATAACAGTCAAAATCAAAGGTTTTTGCTGATAGCCATCAAAATGTGTGGTCATCTTTAAAACTAGTGGCATGTCTTGTCCCTAGTTTTAACAAACTAACAATGGACATGTTTTTGTGAAGGGAAGGGGGCTATGGGTCATAGAAGTTAAAATCCTGAAATATGGCTCTGCTCTTACAGAGCTGAAGGACTGTGTTCATTTGAGACCCGTAGTTAAGGGTGCAGACCTAGCATTGTTTGCTTGCAGTGTTGCAGGACTTTATCTCCTTACTTTTGCAGTGGTGAATCCCTGACTGCATTTCATTACCTCTATTACAAAGAGTATTTCCAATACAAAGACAATGGTGGCTCAAGAGTAAGGGTTCTGGGGACTGGATGAAACTTCTTAGTTACCTGCTTTTCAAAGGAAGCAGGAGAGAGTAAAGATTGGGGGAGGGGGGAAAGTGAGTAAAAGTCACAGAGGTACAAAAACATAGTGTGGGAGCAAAGAATTTAACAGTGCTGTTTTTCAGTTATCTCCTTATACTTAAGATACTAAAAACTATTATAGAATATTGTTCTGTATCTCACTGAAATTTTTTATGGAATAAAGTAAAATACACAATACTTGCCAGAATATTTTTGCAGTACTTGCTTATCTAACAAACCAAGAAATGCAGATGCCAAGGATAGCAGTAGCTGTATCACACTCGCCATTCCCATGACAATCAATTCCTGCTGGTGTTACTACAGCTGCTAGCCAAATACTAAACTCAGCAAGCTGTGTGTTTGGCATAATGTGTCAGTTTCACTTTTTGGAGGAAGCCAAAAAGTGGTGGCTCCAAGTAAAAGCAGCCTTCTTGCCAGTCTTTTCCAGCTTTCTTACTCTTGCTTTTTACTAAATGGTTGCCCGGCTGGACCAGATCAAGAAAACATGTATATCTGGTGCCTGCTGCATCTGCACAAAGCAGCTCCAAATTTCACAATTGTAATGGTGTTTTTCTGCTTATCAACAACATCTCCAGCTGGGCAGCTGGTAGCTCCAAGCTTTCCAGTAGCAGCTGGCAGAGGGATTGGATCATGTGGCAACAGGGGCCGGCAGAAGAGAATATACTCCAAAGAGGCAGGGAATGGCTCACACGGCTCAACCCCACCAAGTCTCAGAGGACGTGCTTTGTCCCCAGGTCTAGCTGTTTCCACGAGGGGCGACAACTGCAGGGCTTTTGTGGTGGCCTCTTCAGCCTGAGGAGTGCCAGAAACCATGCTGCTCCAACACTGCATCAGGCACTTTGTGGAAATGATGAAAAATAGCTTTATTTTTGTTTATGAGGCCTGGATGTATCCTTCTGAGCAATTAGGTAAACACTTGTAATTGGTTTCATCCTTCACAAGAAATTTATATTGGGAATGAGCATATTTTGAAAATACTCCCTGTGATGATCAAACCAAATTAACTACTGTTTCTGCCCTCCATCTCACATGCAATATATTTTATAATCCTACAGAATGCAGGTTAGGAAGTGTTGATGGCTAATGATTCATAGCTTTCTGCCTAAAGGAGAACTTCCATGCTTTGTTTTACATGTTTTCTCAGTGTCAGGGAGTTCTTGTTGGAACTGTTCATATAAAAATCTTCCTCCTCCAAGAAGTGGAGTTTGTGGAAGCTATTTCTGGGCCCTGAAATGCTCTCCCTGAGAGCTTGAATGTGTAGTTTCTTCCATTGCTCTACAAAATGTGGAATGAGGAAACAATGTTCTTCAATGTAATAACTGCTGGGCACTAGTCTCTGGAAATGAGAAATGAAACCACCTGAATGTTGATTCATTATCTTAATTACAAAGAAAAGATACAGCCTATGTGACTTAAATTTAAAAGTACAGGAGGTTAAAAATAAGAGGAACTGGCTCAACTCTGATGTTGTTTATATTAATGTAATTCCAGAGCAACAGCACAAATTACTAGTTACTTAATTCAAAATATGTGGAATCTGACCCCAAAATTAGACAATGAAACCAGTGCCACCCAAGTGGTGGCTAAGGGGACAGATCTCTCTCTCTCTAGCACAAATGCTTCTTAACTGCCTTGCCTAGGAACATAGCAGCATACATTTTTAAACCCCCAGCTCGCAGTAGACAAGAGCTTTGGAAAGCCTGGATGGTTCTGAAAGGTCTTCCTTGTAAGGTCCAAACTCCTAGAAGCTTCCAGGTGTTTCAGAAAGGTGGGTCCAAGTCCCACGTCCCTTTAAAGATGATAAAGGTTAACATCCCCACTACTGCCTAATAGAAATCTGCCTATACAATTCAGCTGTCACCAGCACTTCCAGAAGCATCGTATTTTACCCACAGTGACTTTTTTCTCTGTAATCTAACTGAAACATCTCTAATTGCTAGGATTTTTATGGTGTCTGTCTTCTTGTTTATCCCTTTCCCTACATGCCTTTCTCATACTGTCTATTGTCCAATAGGTAGGTAGTAGGTGAGGTCATAACATTGCATTCCCTGAGTCAGTCCTCTCTTTTCCTCTTTCATTTATTTCCACACAGCTTGTGGCACCTTACCTATTGGTGAAACTCTTAGCTTTTGCCAGATTTGACTGAACTGGTCAAAAGAATCCAACAGAAACAGCTACACTAAAGATATATTTAACTGCAAGATTAACATCAACTTAAAATATTTAGTTTTGCCACAGTATGCGCATCTGATACCAGTATTGGTATTTAGATGCCTTCTGAAGTAATTGATTTTTCTGAAATACTAATAACCCAATTCGTTAGGCCTGTCAGTACTTAGCACTTGTGAAAAATCAGCACTATATATATATATTTGTAATAGTATTTCAAACTGAAATAAATTTCTGACTTTAAGTTAAATTCTGCACATTCTGTTAAAGGACTGTGAACCTAAACACAATTGGCTATTGCTTTGTATTAGCACCCAGGAATAAAATCAAGTAGAAATGAAAGTGGAATTGAGCGTCTTAACTTTACTGTCTATTATGAAGATGAAAGCAGTGAAAAAAATAATTAGCAACAAACAAATGAAATGAAATATTTTACTTCTAGTTTATTGTAAGTAATTTAAAGCGTTTTAGAAACAGTTTCAAAATGGCTCCTGTCTGTATATTCGTGAGTGAATTAAATATTCCTGCTCTTCAAAGTCTCTGGTGTTTAATAATGTAGGCTGTTTGGAAAATGTACAAGATAAACTTGATTCAGTTTTATGGCATTAATTTCCACATTGCATTCAAATAGCCTAGTAACTGTATCTTACTCTTACCTAAAATGTGCAAAAACACCATTAAAGTTGAGGTCTCCCATCAGGAAATTCCAAAATTTCAGCAGTTGACGTTAAAGAGATTTAGTTATCCTCACCTTCACCAGAAGTTTGTTTTCATGTCTTTTTGCCTTTTAATTGCTAGTTGTATGATAATCATATCCTGTCACATTGACAAAGGCAGATTAAACAACAGGAACACACTAAGATTAAACTAAAAAAAAAAAAAAAAAAAAGGATGAGAAAGTACCATACAGTTGAAATGAAGTTACTGAAACCTTGACTTTTGAAGCTTCCTGACTTTCATAAAGATAGTTAAGTGCTGACAAACAAGTTAACTTTTAGTAATAATCCAAAGCAAAAGAGCCTTGACAGAGATGCAGTTAGACATCATGAAACAGAAGAACATAATATCTGCACATGTATGAAAATATCTATATCAGATAGCTTATTTTCCACAGACTGATCCCAGGCACACTCAAATCATTGTGCAGTTGTGAACACTGTGCAAAGTGACATCCTGTGGAGGAGGTATTTTCATGAACCTAGTTTGGAAACTTCTAATTTTGCTTTGGAATACTTCTGATCTATTTTTGAATTCCTCTAAATGTTTGGAAGCTCCAAAGCTGAATGCAGAAATGTGAATTTATACATATGAAGGAAGTGGCCTGTTTTCCATTTTTGCCCAGTGTAAGAATGATTGAGGTAATTTTGATTTTCCAGGATATCCCATGCCCTTCAAAAACTGTTACTAGATGTTTTCAGGTTAGCAGACTTCCCTAGTTTCAAGGGATTTTCAAGTAAAATATTCCTGTTGGAGTTAAAGCATTTTCCTGTTGATAGGTAAACCCAAGAAGGCACAACTTTGGCTTCTTCTTATTCTAAATATATCCTATCTGTATAACAGTATACCCCAAAGCTCCTGTGAAATCAGATCTCATTGTGTTCAGGCATGAGTTAAACATAGGGAGGATATCCAGCTCTGAAGACAGTACAGTCTTTTGGGAAAAAAAGTCCCAAAATAAAAACAACCATGCAAGCAGCATTTCACTGGAAAATGAAGTATGTGAGTTAACGTTAACTTAATGGAAACCTATACAAATGAACTGCAGAAGATCCCAGCTCCATTACAATCACTAAGAGCTTTGTTTGTAGACACATTGACACTCTGCAAGGTGAGACTGGCACTGTCTACTCTTTGAGGTTTTTCTTCAACTCAGATTGAAGTTTTATTAAGTTTGTTTGTTTGTGTATCTTGTTCAGGAAGGAGAAACTCAAGACTTTTCTTAACAGCTCTTTTCCTCACTGGATGGTGGTGACGTACATTTATCCGCTTACTCCTACGCTGAGTAGGACAGGCTCTGAAAGTTGCAGAGTAAATTTGTGGTTCCCCATAGCACCATTTATGCTAAGCCATTCTCTATTAAAAAATCATATTTAAAAATATGTTTTCTAAAAATTCCTTGGTTAACACAAGAACTTACACTTGCCTGCCTACCTTCTCATCTACCTAACGTTTGGCTGCATGCTAGCTCTTATTCTGTAATAGGAGAAAGGCATATGTTCCTTAAAAGGAAACCCCATGCTGCTACTTAACTCTGACTCAACTAACTTGGCAGGAAATTAATTTACTCATCTCCAGATCAGAACCTGTGCTGAGCCACACAGATGAGAGGACTTAAAGAGTTATAACATTTCATCAAGCTGCATACAGAATGGAGACTGGCATGGGCATTGCTGTTCACAGTAGGCAACTAGCTTCATTAAAGAGTGAATAAAAAATATTTAATCTTTATTTGCAGAAAACTTATCAGAAGCTATCAAAAACAACAAAACAACCCAAGTTTAAAGATACTAATTAAAATCCTATATACTATATATGGCTCGTGTGTGTGTACACTACTACCACAGGTAGCAGCAGCAGTAACATTGTGTCAACCATTTTTAATCAGTTTTATTGCCACTTCATATTCCACAGGCACACACCCACCATACAAACCAAGAAAGCAGTCAGGTGGAAGAGCATTGTTCCTAATCACCGCAGGCTATAAGGTGGACTTCTGCACTGTCTTCCTCTTGCACTGCTTGGAGAGGGTCTCAGAATGAAGCTGTAAAGTTGCAGTTTAGTTCATCTTCCTGAATATGCTGTGGAAAGGAAATAGGACACTGTTATAGATACACAAGGATAGGGGATTTTATTCCTGATTTTATTCTTCTGTTCCGTGTAAGTCTTTGTACTGCCTTAATTGCTGGAAGGTCTGAGTGCTCTTTTGTAGCTCAGCAGTATGAACTAATATTCTACGTTCTATGTACATTCTTCTAACATTTTCCTTCTGGGAAAGTTCTGCAACGCAGCATTTCATACCTCTTCAACAACACAGGGACTATGAGAGAAGGTAGTATCAAAGAAGTACTTTTTCACGAAGAAGAGTGTTTAGGGTAGAATTTAGCTTGTGGTGAATTATGCTTTCCCTCAAACCAATCTTTCACAAAAATGCCTTGTCCCCACGCGTTATCTTATAGTTAGGTGCTCTCTACCCTGTCTCCGAGGATCAGTTATCAAGTCAAAGTCTAGTGGGCCCCTCAAAACCAAGAGAAAACTTTTTTAAAAAAATTCTTTTTTCACAGCGAATGAATTAGAATTGTGCCCTTTTAGTAGCTGAATCATATGCAAAGCCATATTCGCATGGCTTTGTTCCTCTTTTCTCCTTCAAGAAAGCGGTGTTCAATAAATATCACTCAAGGAAACTGGTTTCAGAGAATGACTAAAAATAATGAGGTTTCCTCTAAGAGTGTTTTTCTGCCACATATTTAAAGAGAAAGCACGTTTTATAACCAAAATATACATGTTTTTCTCAAATGTGAGGTTTACATGAAAAAAGTTGTGGAAACTATTAAAATATATGTGATTATTTTAAAATATTTAAAATATTTAAACATTAGAAATTTTATATCCTGGAATACTCCAAAAACAGAAGGAAATGTGAAATACATGCAGAAGGTCTAACTTTATAGATTTGACTTAAATGACTAACTCCTTTGGGCTCATTCTTATTCATGGAAGTTTTGCAAATAATTCACATCTCTTCTTAAATTCAGAATGTGATTTTATTTCCATTTTAGCTGAATACAACAAATCTAACTCCAAAGATAAAGTTTTGAAGGAATTACAACAAAACTGCTTCTACTACTTTTAGGTGTTTGAATATGAAAATGAAACAAAATCTATTTCCTCTTCTGTGTTTAACCCTCAGAATCTGAAATACAGAAGTATCAAGAAAGCAAAACCAACTCTTCTGCAAAGATGGCAAGTTTTGTAACTTGCTTAAAAAAGCAAACAAACTCTGTAGTGAAAAAGCTGCAACAGCTGTAAAAATCATGTTTCATATATAATTAGTGGTGGTTTTCTGCATTATTTCAGTTTTATGTTTAGTTAGCTTCTCAATGTTTGACATTCCTATTTAATCTAGGATTCCGTAGTCAGGTCTAGGTTAGTTCACTCTACAAGTATTTGTATTTGACATGATATAAAAATGTGAAATGAAATATTGAAAATGATAAATGATAATTCATTCTTTTTAAGAATTTGTAATCTGCCACAGACTTACACTTCTTCCCAAATGTATTAACTTTCAAATACATAAAGACTGTGTATTATCATTTGGTGCTGATGCCATTGTAAGAATTTGTTAAAATGTACAGAGTAGCAGGAATAGAGTTTGTTGAAAGTTATGAACAACCGTTATACTCAACAGAGTAATGAAGTATAATGTTACTTCATTATAATTTTATGACAAAGAATGTTTTTTGTTTAGAATATATGTATTTGAACTAATTATAACAAAAGCTAAATAAATGTAAAAATGCCTGATATCATTAGTTAAGCTGTAATGTTGGGAGTTCTAATGTAGATGAGACTTTCACAATCTCTTCTAAGTGTGCCATCTAATTGATGGTGTGTTTTTTCAGTCAAAATTCTGAATTCTGATCTGAAGATCCAATTAAGCCTGACTCTACCCAAATGTTGAATTTTGGTAACATATGAAATTCCAGTATATTTCAGTAGAATTCATTGCATTTACAGTGTTTTGTCATAGAGCTCTTGATGAAGAGAGCCTTATATACACAATGAGGCACAATCAGCGTAACACGTTACTCTTAATTTTTTAGGTGGTCTGGATATCAGTGGCATCTTAGGTGATTATATCTGGAAAGGATGAGAATGCTGTTATTTTGCAGTTTGTTTCCTTTCCACATTTGCCACAAGTTTTCAGTTTCACTGCAGTATGTCTTTGTGTGAGTTTTTCCATGTAGCAGCCTGGAAAGAGAGAAAGATGTTAAAATTAAAAGTAAATTGTTAGGGATGATGTACCACAGTAACGGGCAATGAGATCAAGACTAAATACACTAGAAGAAAACATGATTTAATTAAATGTATTTCGAAGTCACCAGGTATCCTTTAAACTGTATATTCACAGAAACCAAATAAGCAAAGCAATGCAAACTCCAAGTCAAATTGTAGTTCTGAATTGCCCTAGACTTCCTTTTCCAAAAAATGATGTTATGCAGTGTGGGCAACTGTTCCCTCCTGCATAAAGAACAGAAAGTCAGTGCATACCACTGTAAAGATGGCACTGATAAGCTTGTCCTTTAAAAATAATTGTTTGACAGAATCAAATCATATGTACAGACAGGTAACATTTTGAAATGAGTGTAAGTTTAACCTGCTTGACTCTCCTCACACATATCACATCTAATTTCAGTAGCTTTCAGTTTTGTAGTTCTTCTCTGTCCTCCTCTCCATTGCCTCCTGGGTGGACTTCACAGTACTTGCCTGTAGATAACGTGCTCCGACTCTAGCGTTTTTTTTTTTTTTTTTTTTTTTTGTCAGCAATCAAGCTCCTTCTCTTTTGCTTGTCCCCAGTAAACAATCTGGTTCACTAGTCCAGAGCTTTTTTATGAAGCATATTCATTTGGCAAGGGAAAGAAAAGTCATCATATAAAATGCTGAAGGAAAGCATGCATCTGTAGGCAAACAACTCTGAAATAAATCCTAAGAGCTAGGCCCTGCATAGCACGCACCACCTTTACTGCTGAAGAAAAGGTGTCTTTTTCCTCGGGCCTAACGAGGACACACAGCACCACTGTTCAGGGCGACCGCAGCTCAGACGCGCGGCTTTTCCCCGCCACGGCCGAACAAGGCCGGGCCTGTCCCTGCCACTTCTGCCTGCGGGCTTTGCTGAAGGGCTCCTCGCCACGCTCACCCCGCGGGCGGGCGGAGGACACGACAGACAAGGCACCGTTGTTCCCGGCACTGCCGGGGGAAGGGAACGGGGGTGCCGGCCAGCCGGCCGGGGGCACTCTCGCTCCCCGCGCCCACCCACCACCGCGTCGACATCGGCCCCGCTCTTCGCAGCGGCTACCACGCTCCCACCCGCCCTTCCGGAGGGGGGCGGCGAACGGCGCCGAGTAACGCCCGTAACGCCCGTAACGGCCGCCCCGCCCCGCCCCGCCCGCGCGTCTCCTAGCAGCTGCGTGATGACGTAGGCGGCGCGGGCCTCGCGGCCCGCGTCCAGCGCCGGCGAGAGGGCGGCTGCCTGCTGCCCCTCCCCCCGCCCCGCGCGGGAAGGGCGGGGCGGGGAGGCGCGGAGGCGGCGGGCAGAGCGCGGCGCGGCGCGGCTCGGCACGCCGTCCCGCCCCACCTCCGCGCATGGCGACAGACCCGCCGCCGACGGGGAGCAGCCCGCGCGCACCGAGCCGCCGAGCCGCCGCCGGGTGAGTGCGCGGAGACGGCGCCGCCCGGTCCCGACGCGGGGCCGCCCTCCGCGGGTCGGCGGCAACGGCCGCGGCGGGCGGGGTGGCGGTTGAGCTCCGCGGGCGGGACCCCGCGGGGGGCCGCCGCCCGGGCCGCACCTGAGCGCGGAGGCGAGCGCGGGGCGCTGCGGGCGGCGCGGAAGGGTCTCTCGTGCCGGGTCAGCGGTGCGTTGCGTCGTGGGCAAGCAGCGGTGCCGGCCGGCGGGGCACGTCCCGTCCCGTCCCGCACCGCGCCGCGCCGTGCGCGGGGATGCGGCAGCCTGCCCGGCCGCTTTCGGCTGTGGCGCCCCGCGGAGGGGCTGCGCGCTGCGGTGCTTTCCGGGGAGCGTTTACCTGTGGCGCTTAAAGAAGTCTCGTTCCGGAAGGAAGGAAGTCACAAACAAATAAATATATATATTTGTAAAATAAGTAATAATACATACGTATTTATTTGTTTGTGTTGCTTTGCGTCTGTTCCCTTAGGCAGAAGTTGTGCGTTAGTGCGTTTCTCTTATTTTTTCACAAGGGAGATCTTTCCGAGAGAAGAACTGCGAGTAAAACTTTTTCAGATTTTTGGTATAGCTCAAATGCAATCACAAACTGATTGACACTCTCTTAAAATTTCCTCTGTGTGCCCCTCCCATCCACCTGTGACAAGGGAGAGAATAATGCCCTGCTTTGGATATTCGTAAATCATTTGATACCAGAGAGACAGAGGCTTTTCTTTTTGGTTGCAGAGCAGAGAGGGAAACATTCAGAAATAACTGGGTGAATTGCGGTGGATACTTTTGCTTCCAAATGTGGTATTTGTGTGTGAGATCAATGCTGAATGGTTAGCGTTCATGACCTCTTATCCGTGTACAATTCTCCAGTATGTCATCTCTCTCTCTCTGTTGTTTTTATTTGGCAAATTTAATGTACATGTGAGCGAGGAATATTACTAAATCTTGTATTTTATTAAAAGTTAATATTGACAGGAAAGTGTAGAGAGATTATGTGCACTGCTGAAATGGGGAATTTTGATCTATGGGTTACTTTTCTTCCCCCGCCCCCCCCCCCCCCCCCACCGTGGTAGCGTTCTGCAGTCATGCCCGCAGATCTTCCCTGCTTAGGGTTGGTGACATAAAAATTTTAGGACTAAACAGGAAGATAATTGTGATCACTCTTTTGCTTGATGAGGAGGAGTCCCAAATGATTTCAGAGGTGTAAATGGACAGTTACATAATAAGTTTCAAACAGCATTCCTGTTTGAAATGATAATAGTAGTAAGCAGTAGGACCCTTCTTTTCAGAGGGGCTTTACTTTTGAGGTATTTACAGAGCTTTTTCATTTTGGTAAATGACAGCAATATAGTGAAGTAGAGTTTCCTGCTGGGAGGTGAAATTTAATGAGAAAGAAGTTTGCAGAATGCAGAAAATGGCTCAACATTCTTTTTGATCAAGTCAGATTGACTGGAACAGTAAAATGGAAAATGAAAGGAGATTACTGCTGTTGCTTCTCATTTGTAGCTGTTAAGAGTGGTGAATGGAGTCATAAAAAGCAATTTAAAATCTTTGTAGAATAACCATTCCCAAAATAAGTGGAGTTAATGTTACGCGTGATCACAGAGTATGATTAAAGTGAATGTCAATGTCATCTTCTACTAGCGGCAGCATCCTGTTGCTGAAATTGTAAGGATAGCAATTACTGAACAAGGTTACAATTTTTGCCGTTGGTCTCTTTATCTGAGCTCTGGAACATTCTTACAGTATGGCCTTATGTAAACAGAAAGTTAAGTGATTTTGCTTGCAATTACAGGAAATATTCTAGCATTTTGGCTGAAACAGCCTCAGGAGGGAAATAAACAAGATTCAGAAATGAAGTAATATTAAAAAAACATGATTTAAATGGTGTTGCTTATGGATAAAATGAAACTACTGTCAAAATGTTAGAAAACTTTCATTAAAAAGCAGGATGACATGTAAACGTGAAACAAGTTAGTTCTAATGATATTTTGAAAAAATAATTGACACAGAAGAAGTCAACCAAAATATTATGGCTTTTTTATAAGAATAATGGGAGCTTTGAGTAAGAGGTTGGACTAGATGACCTCCTGAGATCCCTTCCAATCTGAATTGTCATATTGTAGTGGTACTATGCTATTACAGAGTCTCATTTTTATTATATTTTCCTCTTTTTACCTGTGCTTGTATGCAACTATTAACACTGTTATTAGGCAATACGGAGTAGTGTTTTTTCCATTTAACTTAATAGGGCTGTTATTTCAAAGCCTCTAACCCTGACTGTGTACTTATTTCAGAGAGTTCTGTATGAATTCATATGTCCACCCACAAGGTTTTCAGCATAAGCCCAGTAAGATGACTAATAGGTGTACGACTGGCAAAGTTTCAGTCAGTGTTTCAGCTCAACTGAAACTCCAGTTTCTCTAATTTGTTTTAGATGTGATTTCTTTATCAATAGGTAAGTGAGGAGCTTTCTTGAATATTTGGGTATGAAATTTTGCAGAATATTCCATAAGGTAGATGTATCTCTATGGAAACTTGAACAACAAAACAAAAATACTTACATACTGTGAAGTTTCTTTAAATCTTCCAGTAGAAGAACAATATAGTCTGTTTTACTGGTATATGCTATCTATTTTATTTTGCTCAATGCTGTGTTGCTCTAGAGAGTGTATTCTGTCACTTAAAAGGCCGGGAAGATGGGAGTACAGTGAGAGGTATATGAAGTGTGACTTCAGTTCTTTAAGTCTGATATCTGTGTCAGTTGTAGCCTGACTGATACTGGAGGAGAATTCACTCCAGTTTTAACCTCTGGTAATGCAGTGCTGAACATAAAGGGAGACACCCGATTCACATGGACAAGATGTAACCGCTTATATTGTCTAGGGTACTGTGTTTCATCTGATTTGATGTTTAAAGTAATTTCTAGGTTTCTTTCAGGCCGGTTGTCCTGTATGAGAAAGCCATTTCCTTTGGAAGAAAATATAGATGGTTCTTGAGCAGACAAGTAGAATGACATGCTTATAGATAAGTCCATCTAATATTATGAAATGACTGCGTTTCACATTCAAATACTCATATTTAAATCTGACTTGTGGGAAAAAGTCGTGTGGTGCAGTAACTATAGATATTCTTTTAAATCAATACATATTTTGGCCTTCTAAAACCCCAGTAGACCTTCCATCTATGTCTTCATGGCACAGATTTCCATAGTAATGTTACATATTGCCTTTTCTTCTAAATATGTTGCTTTTACATATCTACGTGCCTTCTTTTGGCCTATTTCCCTCCCCCCCTTTTCTTAGTATCATTAGTATTTATTTTGTTGCTTTTTTATGAATTAATTATATTTTTCTGTGAAATCAAGGTAAGATCAGAATATTTTCAGTCCAATTCTTTATTCACTGGAAGACTTTTTTTCTTGCTCTGTGTTTACATTGATGTATTAAGCAGAGATTCTGTTGAGCTGCGCAGCCTGCTACATGGATTTCTTTTTAAACTTACTACATTCAGTTTAAAATTCAACACAGTATGGGAATAGCTGTAAACTATTCTTTCAGACATTTATTTTTTATGTATTTGTTGATATAATGTTATTTGCCTTCTGTTTCTCACTCTGCTAGCTTTCAGTTTTGTTGGAATTTCTTGATCTGCTCTAGTCTTGAGTTTAATTAATTATCACTTCGGTGGTTTCAAATCTGCTGTTCAACACTTGTCCAGAGACTTTAAAAAAAAAAAAAAAAAAATCCAATACCAAACTTGGGAAATAGTTTTGGAGGATTTAATGAACTTTTAAACAGAAAATAGATTCTTTAGACTGTGACTTTGGAAGTGCTTATATGCTTGCGTAAGTATGTACAGGATTGCATTTCTTGCTTTGTGTGTGTTTCCCCCTGTAGTTACATGTTCTAGCTTTTATTTCAGTTCCTGAACTGGATGTTATTCTTGATGTGAAACTCTTGTTGGCAGTTATTTTAGCTGATTCCCCTTTATGCATCAGCTTCCTTTTTCTTTATCCATCATTTCTTCATTTCATGTGCTCATGGGTGTTCCAGTTGATTTTACAGGTTAAGAATGTCTTCTACAGATAGTTCTCGTTAAGCATATATTGTATTAATGTTTTAAATATGTAACTATATATATTCAAAACAATATGTTTAAAGTTATTTGCATGTATAAGTTAAAAATCAGATAAACACCAATCAGGGCAAAGAAACTTTATTGTTGTTTATCTAGCCTTTTATAAGAATAATTAGCAAATCAGTTGAGATCAGTTTGTGAGACCTTTTATTTATTTATTTATTTATTTTTCCCCAGAGTGTAAGTCATCCTGCTTCTCTAAAATGAAGCATAGGAACAAACACTACTGAGATTTTTGGTTCTTAATGTTTTAAGAGGGATGGTAGTAGATTTTCTATTTTAGCATTGACATTTTGAATATATAAATTAGAATGATATTTAAGAATGTTTTATATATTCTAAATGAGTATTTCTGATTTTTATTCTCAATCTTGGTCAGCTACTGGGGTACATAGATTTCGCTCATAATTCTTCTTTAATGCAGTGTGCGACTGCCTGGGGATCCATCACTATAAGAAATTTTTTAAATAGGAGAGGCATCTTGAGCTTTAAATTTCTGATCTTGCTACATGTAAATATACAATAAGTTTTTTTTACCTATAGTAAGCAATCTTTGGAGACCTCAATTGTTAAAGTGCGTTTAGATGGGGAGCCTTGTTTACTTCAGTGTGAAACTGTGGGATTACTTGCTTGGGTTCTGTTATAGAAATGGGGCCACAGGTGATGTCTGAGTTTCATTGAATATATCAGTAAAATTTAACTAAGAGTCTAATAAAAAGCATTTGAAGACAAAGCCTGTTGGAAAACAACCATTAAATCCCTGATGAAAGGGCTGTATGTATGTGTGTGTGTGTGTTAAAAAGTTTCTTTGGAAAGTTGTTGTGGTAGTCAAACAGCATAGGAGGCTTTGAGTTTACAAAGACAAAAAAGCTCTTAAAAACCCACAGCTTTCAAATTGAAGGTTCATGTTGAAGGATGATTTTGGGGGGAAAAAAAAGAAAATTAAGTCTGTGTGTGGTATAGTTGGTGATTGCAGGTTTTAAAATAGGCACTATGAAATTACAGTAGCCAGTATAAGGTAGCAAAAATGTTCTCTTTTGCAGCATTTCCCAGTTATAGAGAATTTTGACATTCTTTCATGTTTAGTGCTGGTTCTGAAAAATGTTTCGATACTATTATATTTGTTCATAAGCTAAATATAGTGCAGTTGCAAAGGACAGTAATTCTCAGCTCTCTTCGTGCTTCTCCACAAAGCAAAAGAGCATCCCAGTTTTATAAAGGAGTACTCCCATATGCTGGAAATTCAGGAGTTGGAAACAAATAGCAACTGGTCTGTATGAGTGTCCAAGCAGAATTCGAAAAGTTTTCACTCTAGTGTTGTAGACAACGATGAAACAGAAGGCAAAATGTTCTTATCCTTCAAAATCAGAGGGAATTAAAGGAGTTGAATTAAGCGAAACCTGCAAAATTCTTTATTTATCAAGTGAAACAATCAAAATCAGACACTAAGTCAAACTATTTCCATTTCATAGGTTGTTGTGTGAAAGCTGCCAAGAGGATTGGTTAGCCTGAAAGTTTGTCTGTTTTTTCAGCTTTATCTGCAAACTGTTTCTCCCTGTGAAATATAACTTACACAGAGAGAAGCGTTTCTTGTACAAACTGACTTTGGAAATTGCACTTGGAATTTCTGATCATGTTCCTGACTATTTTAACATAATTTGTAGCACTGGCACTTCAGTACTCTTTTGATTCTTGTACTGTACTAGCACTGCTAATCATTCAATGTATGATATATTATAACCCTATAATAACATGTACATAGCAAAGTCTTCATTTTTTTATCCTCTAGTAAAATCAGATCTTAAGCTTGTTTTCCAAAATTACACACTTGATTTTCAAAATAGTTATGACATCTGGATGCCTACTCATATGATTAAAGATCAATGTTAATTATGTTCTTTATAAGGAACAGATATATTCTTATTACATTGACAAATTGAGTCCATTATGCAACTTTTTCAAATTTCTATGAGGAGTAAAAACTGTTAGTGGTACTCTTTTGTTCTTTGATATTTTAGTATCTTGAGGTTTTACTCTATTTAGAGCAGTAACAGGCTCTACTTGCTCATCAGCTCGTGGCCAAGGGACAGGAGAATTTCTAATGCTAGGGAGAATGGGCAGAAACCTAAACAGTGAAAGGGTTTTGGCCCTTCTGTTAGGAGGTTTTGACTTACTATGGTGACAAGAGAGGCACTAAGGCTTGTAATTGCTAGGGAGCACTGGTTAATATATACATCTTCTTCACAATACTCATTACAGTATCCTCAAAGACAAGGATGAGTATGCAAACTTTTTCAATTGTTTATTACTCCAAGGAAACTGTCTGTATGGTCTCAGTTAGAAGGCATATTATATGAGCAGATGAATTGAATTGATACATGTATCATGAGTATACATCCTGTATGAAGTATAAGGCTCAACAGATGAAGGTGTTTCTTACTGAGACTTTAGTTGATTGAAAAGGGTATTCTAATTCTCATATGTATGATGTTTCACTAATAGAGCAGCCAAGCTTTGAGCAGGAGGGAGCAGGCTGTACCTGCTCTGTAGCTGATGGCACAGGGCAGGAAAATTTCTAACGCTGGGGAAGACAGGTGGGAATCTAAACAGAGGAACCTTCTGTCAGGGGTTGTAAATCAGGAAGTCAGAGACGTGTGTCCCAGAGATCTAAGAGAAAGTTAGATATTGTATTTTTGTAATGTGTTATGATCAATTTAAGAAATTTCTTTCCTCAGCCTCTTATAAACACTAGAATTTGCTGTGCCCCAAGTTTTGTAAATGCCATAGCTCTTTGTAGGGTTTTACTATAAAATGTAGCAGTTAAGTGACCTAAGTTAAAACAACAACTTCTTGTTTTCTTTTTTGGAACAAGTGACAAGAAGGAAAGGGAGTGGACAGGATAATTTCTTAAACTGAACTCCCTGCCAAAAACAACCATTGTGTAACCACATCTTGGATAACCCCAAAGATGGAGTGAGCTATAAAGGAAAGTTTGGGTTCACAGTGGAATCGGGATGTGGGATTGCATAAGAATCAGATCCTCAGCTGTGGGCAAAGCATGTGTCAGGGCAACAACTGGGTTCCAAAAGGTTGAGACTTTGGAACTAACCTAACAATTGTGTAAATAGGTGCATGGTTATCTCTTAATTGCTCTATACCTGTGCCTTCATAAACCTTTGCAACTCTGTTGTCTGTTTGGGAATAAATACTTTTGGTTGCTTTTATCTTAACTTGGCTTCAGTTAAAGGTGATTTCAAGGTAACTGGCTAACATTAGGATATTCTGTTCTCACCAGCCTGTTAATCCTTAAAGCTGGAACCAGGAATATTTACCTTAGTGACTGGTGCTTTGAAAAGACAAAAGTTCCGCTGAGTACCCATGGGTAATTTGGGAGTGTGCTTGCAGGAGTTGAGGAGATTAAGTTTAAGCTTGTGACAGTAAGAATCTGAACCTCTTACTAGAACTTCTAATAACTTTTAAAACTTGGATTCACCTTGCCTGTGCAAGGTAAATGTAAAAAATGAGCTAGACTCTTCAATTCTAATCGCTGTGTATTTGCTAATATAAAAGCAGTGTGATGAAATAGAGATTCAGACTGAAAAGAAGAAGAAAAAAGCCTTACAGGTTTAGTCAGTTGAAGTTAATGAGATTATACCAATATAAGTGAGAGCCAAAACAATTTGAAGCTATTTCTACAGTATACTTGCAAGTTTGATTGTAGCGTAGATGAGTATACCTGTACTAGCTCAAGTGCCAACAGCCACATGTGTTGGAGGCGCAGCAGTGTGGATTGCACAGGACACTGCAAATTTCATATTACTTCTGCTACCCAGGCTGTTTCAGGTATATTAAGAGCATGTATAATGATATCTTTTGACTGCAGCAAATTTAAACCATTAACCATACCAATTTTCTTGGGCTTTGGTACTCCTCCAAGTCTGTTTTCCAAGCAAGTGGCAGAGCTCTTGGTCTGATAGCTTATCAATATTTTTGTCTGTGGACTTACAAAACTGAGTGTTAAACTAACTTTAAAATGCAAGCTTTTTTTTGTTTTAAAAAATTGTAATGTAAACTTTTGGTGTTTCCATGAGTTTTAGCACAGTAAAGATTTTTAGTGTTCTTAGACGTTTAGTCTTGAGTAATACTAAAGTTTCCGGATAGCTTGATAATATACATTGTCTAGTTAATAATTTAAGATTTTATGCTATGGTTAAAAGATTGCATGAGGTGATGAAATAGTACTACTTATGGCTAGATTTTCTTTAAAAGGAATGTTTAAAACTTTCTGTTATCTGATATTACAGCAACAGTTAACCACAGGTGAAAGCTATCACAGCTGGCAAGGGCAAAAAGGCTGCAAGCTACTTGTTTTCAAAAAAATATTCTACTTTGTTTCAAAGGATAGTCTCCAAAAAACAGCATCTCAGCATTGGTTTTGTGTAGTTGTTTGCTGTGGCGGTAGCCTTGTGAACTGCCCTACAGTTTCTGTGAAATGTCTTTGAGTTGCCCTATTAGTTTACTTGAAGCTGGTTCTGGAAATGTGAAAAAAATTAACTTTTAAACTGCATGTGGTATTCACTTGTTGCTTTGTGTTAATGTGTCAAATTATTTTTCTTCTACCAAATCTGAAGTTTGTCTTGACTAAGAGATAATGTATTGTTTCTCTTTGTCATAATATAATTACAGTCTTTCCGACTAAGTTTGCCTAAGGGGAACTGACCTTCAGTGCCCTTTGTCGTAGTTTTAAAACAATAGGTTGAATTTGTGTGGAACCAGGGAAAGTCTGCAGAGCCCACTAACTGTATCTGCAGAAGGAAGTCAAAAGCATAACATGCCTGATCTGGGTGGACAGATAATTAATATAGATAAAAAGTTTTTCTTTAAATTACCATTTATTTTAAACTAAACCATTTAGAGATTATTGTGACAATTCTGCTAAAGCCTAGAGTTAGTCAAATAATAAAACTTTTGATTAAATACAGACACTATATGCATAGACTAATGGCATAATTTGGGAGGCTTCTGGTCCAACCTCCAGTCCAAAACAGAATCAGCCATGAGATCAGAGAAGGTTGCTCAGGACTTCATCCAGTCAGGTAGTGAAAACCTCTGAGAATGGAGATGGCATAACTTCTCTGGGCTCTGGCTCCACTGCTAGGCTGTCCTCAGGGTGAAAAGCTTTCTCCTTATCCCATGTGAAGCTCTCTGTTTCAGCGTAGTCCTGTTTTCTCTTATTCTATGAAGAGTCTGGCTCTACCTTTTCAATAACCTCTTTGAAGGTGCAAGGGTGCATTAGGTCCCTCTGAAGTCCTCTCTGCCTGAGGCTGAACAAGCCCAGCGTCCTCAGGCTCTCCTCACTGCTGTGTGGGCTCCAGGCCCTGACCATCTTGGTGGGTTCTGCTGAAGTCGCCCTAATTGATCAATGTCTTTTTGTACTGTAGTTAATGAGGGGTGGAACTCAACACAGAATTCTGCATTCAAATATGATGTGAACATTGCCGAAGTTTTAAAAAAGCCAGAACAGTAGGGAGTCAGTGGCTCTTCAGCAACCAAGCAGGAACATTTTCCCCTGCAAATTTATGTATAAAAATAAGATGAGATATTTTGGTTTCAAACCCTTGAAGAACATTGTGGCAAGAAACAATCTGTTCAGCTCATGTAATTACAGTGTTTCCCTTCTTTAGCGAACTGGTTAGTTTAAAATGTAAAATGTTTTTATAACATGCTTTGTTATGTAGCATCTCTTTAGAACTATGGTATTTAATAATGTCAGTTTTAAAATGTTTTGTCTGTATGTTTTAGTTGCTGTCCCAATTTCCAAATACAACTTGCCAGAAATAAGTTAAAAATCAAATCTTGGGAGAAAAAAAATGCCAGCGTATTGTATGTAACTAACTAAATCCCAGAATCTAGCTACATATTGAGCTTCATAGCTGCTTATTTAAAAATGCAGTGTAATGTGTGTCTTGGTTGATGATACATACACATATGTATGTATTTATTCAAACAGTACAAAAGTATTATTTGATTGGTTTAACTATTAAAACCTATTCCTTTTTCAATCAAAGGGAATGTGAATAACTGAGGAACAGCAGCTGGAAAATACAAAGCCAAACCAGGAACACTTTGTATGAAATGTTCTCCAGTCTCAATTGTAATTTAAACAAATTTCTATTAACTTCATTAATCTGTCTTGCCCTGAGGTTGTTGCATATGTATATATTTACATATAATTTATATGTATACATTTTTATATTTGAATTATTTTTATTATCCTTCGTTCTGTAAGATTCGCTGACCTTTAAGCCCAACAAACTCTTTGAAGAGTAAGACCTTTTGTTTTTGACAAGTCATTAAACTTTCAACCAGTTGAGACAAATAAATTGTTTGATTGGAATGTCTTACTAACTGATTAAAAGGTACGCCAGTGGGATGCGGTTCTGTTTCCAGACTGACTTCTTTATTATGAATTTACAAGTCAGAATGGTTTAAATCTTTGTGTTGCTAAACAAAAAAATCTTTGAATTTCCTCCTGTAACGTCTTTTCTTACTAATATATGGGACTGACTACCACAAGGTAGAATGTAAGCTTCTCTTGAGGAATGTAAATGAAAAATCAGTATTCCATTTTTTGTATTTTTAATGATTTTACTCTCTTAATTTAATAAAAGCTTATACTTCTAGCAATAAAATATTATTATACCAATGTTCTTTTATTTCTTACTGAGACTTATTACTATTCTTGAAAAAAGCTAACTATGTATATATGTTAAAATTTTGTATTCTACTTCCTCTTCTTTCCTTTTGTTTTATATTAGTTTTTAAATCTCAAATTGCTGCCTTGCCTTATTACCAAATTAAGATGAGCTAAAAATTTAGTTCTTAGTCTTGACTATGTGATATTAGTTGAAAACAGGCAAAGCAGCACTTTAAGAAATCCAAAATTTCATACTCTCATTTTGATCCTTTTTCTCTGCTGTAGAAGTATATCCATTTGGACACAGTAGACATGCATGTATTACCTGTGTAGTGTTACTGGATAAAGCTATCTTTGCTCATTTCCAGTTCAAAAGCAAATACAAATTCTCATCTAATTGCTAATTTGTTACAATAAAATTTAAAATAGTTACGTGTTGTTTGGTACAATGTCTCTTCCATCCTGATTTCATTTCCAATTACTCATTGAGTTTTTAGAGAAAGTAATAAAATAAACAAAACAGATGGACATCCTTTGCTGTTAAGAAAATAAGACAGGAAATCATCCTCTATGATAACACATTAAGAAACAGGAAAAGAGAGACCAAAGGGCGGGGGGGGGGGGGGGGGGGGGAGGTGTGGAACCTAAAGCACATAGCCTCCCTGGCCAAAAAATACGAGATGTAGCAGCAGAGTTAGATGGACTTATGAACTCATTTAGTAAGCCTACATTGCAGACTGTGGAAAAATAGACATTTCTAAAAATTGTAGAGCCAGACTTATTGCTATGAATTATATTGCAGTATATTATTACAAGATAACTATTTTGAAGTTACAAATAAATGAGTCCCAGCTAAAAATAGTATGGGGAAAATGTAATATATTGCTTTGACGTAGTCATATTCCATGTGCTGTAAAAAATGAATTTTCTTTCTTTCTTGCAAGACCAAAAACATTGCTGCTTTTCTTTTGTGTACTAGTGAATAGTAGGTGAATTTACAGCCAGCAACAGGAAGTCAGCAGGGCTCTGGAAATGAAATGACTTAAAGTTAGAGCAGGTTTGTAAACAACTTTGTTCCTTCATCAGTTTTTACCTTCTTACCATCTCTTTACTGTTCTTCAGATCTTTTTTTTTTGCCTCGATTCTGTTCAGCCATTTCTCTCCTATTGTGACTTTGTTTCCTTCCTATGATTTTTTTTTTCTTCTTTTTTTTTCCTATTAATGAAAGAGCCATTAGCTGCAGAGTTGTTCCCAGAGCCAAGGAATTTTTAAGATACTTTTTCTGATCTTGGCAGTGTAAAAATCTGACCTACTTGGAACCAAATGACAGGGCCCAGATCCAGCCGTTTGATCTTTCAGTTTACATTGGTAAAATACCTTTTGTGTTTTTGGATCCATGTCCTCGTCCAGGTTACTAGCATCTACTACTTGAAACAGAAGAATCTGTTCTAGGTTAAACTCTCCAGTCAAGTTTTGAATACATCTAGAAAGGAAAATTGGCAGAGAATAAAAAAAATGGAAGATGCATTAAATGAAAGAAATATTTAGGCTCAGGAACTTTCCTAATTGGTAAGATATAGTTGTATCTGCCAGTTGGGAAACAATGTTTAAAATTGGCTGGAAAATGGATTTTTCAATTGAAGGAGAATTGTTGCTGATTTTGAAGAGGAAATTGGTTATGATTTGTTAGCAAAAAATTGCTTGTGAAAACTAGATTTTGCATAGACTCAGTTCTATTAGTTTTGGTTGGGAAGGCTGTGATGCTGTGATCACAATTTATTTTGAAGTATGAGGAATGAGAAAAATCATTTTTTGTCTAGGGTGAGAAAAAATGTAGACCAGCAGGTGGCCTTACAGTAGACTGGAGGAGAATTGATGTTTATTTTGAAGTGAAGTTGGAAGAAAAAGGCAAAATGTATAATGAATGAGGAAAAAGAACAGATGACAGATGGGAAAAAGGTGCAAGTAATTGTGGGTGGGTGAGTAGTTCTGTATTGAAAGTACGGATAGTGAAAATCCTATATGTGTTTTTTTGTTGGTATTTGTTTGTTTTAAACCTTAGCTGTTCATGTACACATTTAATTAGTAGTAAACAGTTCTTGGAATGTGTTGTACAATTTCAAATCTCAATGAGGCTGAAATTTTGATAGTGGAGAGGAGTACTGTGTTGTGATAAAAATTCAAAGACTCTTTTTTGTTACTTCTGTATAGATAGCTTATAACCTGATAGAATTTTGGGGCTATTTTTTCTGTATTTGAGTGTGTAGCTGACTCTTTCTTCACCTTGGTTGAAGGCTAGACACTCTGGCTGTATGTGAGCATTAAAGAATCTAAATATTTTTTTCCAAAAAGAACTAGAATTGATTCTTCCAACAAGTATTGTCTCTAACATGGGCACGCGCACACACACCCTTGCTTATTTTTCATCAGTAGATTTTACCTGGAATGAGCAGAGGAATGAGCAGAAACTTCAATATCAGACTACAGACCTTTCTTTCTGTAGGCCATTAGATGAGATTAAATAGCAATTTGTTGAACAAATCTTGCTCTTTGTTTTATCACATCTCTGTTCTACTGTCGCAGATGTTGTACAGATTAGTCTTGCAGTCGTTTTTTGTGATCTCTCTTTGCTGTTTGTTCCTACAGGCTTTTTTTTTTTTCTTTGTGTAATGGATAAAGTCCTTTTTGAGGATGTTACTAAAGTATCAGATTGCAGTGCTAATGAATCGTAATGAATTGTTATATATTATTAGAATTTTCTAAGTTGCAGAAACAATTTTATACATAATTACACATGAAGTGTTTACAATAAAATACTGTATAATTCCAATGTTTTTTTTATGAGATAATGTCTTTAGCATAGTATTATTGCTTATGTATTTGTTTATCACCCCATTTGTAAAGCTGTAATGTGCCTCTTTTATGGAGCATATGATTAATCAAAATTAAAGTCACCTGCTTTCAAAATTTTAATACATTATTAGCTGATATTACTGCTTCTGTTTAAAAACATTTGAAAGGTATTCACATTATTTAGGAAGCTGATCATCAAAATGCTATTGCTGGACAAGCTTACACAAAGTCAAGCTTTAGCTAATCTCATTATGTGATTACAGTCGTATTTAAAGTGTTAAATGGTGTGTACAAGTAAGGAAAGAAATGGCAGGTCAGCTGTCGATTATATGGACTGCATATGCGGGTGTCAGTTTGTTAGTTTGTCTTTTCGTTTTTGCCCTAGGATTTTGGAAGTCATGGTCAAGTAAAGAATTCCAGTTGTCATGTTTTCTGTTAGGATTACTATGATGATTAGATTCTTTCCTTGGAACAAATACATGATACCTAGAATTGGTAACATCATTTGAGATCTGCAATTGCATTCCTTTTATGAAGAATATGGAACATATTTGCATACATGACTTTAGCTTACACATAGTGCTGGAACTAGTGGAACTTTTAACACTATGGTCTAAGGTTAATTGTGACTTGATATAAAAAAAATTGTAGTGCACTTACCAGGAAAATTTGTCAATGCTGTGTTTAATGCTAGCCTAAAAATGAGCCTTCTAGAATCTTCTTTTCATATATTTCTAGGGTTTATGGAAATTTATAAGCTAATTTGCTCCATTAGAAGGCAGTCTCTGCAGTCTTGATGGTCATGTATAGTCTGATCAATAATTTGTACTCTTAAAGGATTGTTTCTAACTACTGACTTAAAGTGTTTTACCAGAAAACATTGCATATTATCATCTCCAGAAGCACTTGTAATGAACAAAGTGCTCTTGAGAGATAAGCAAACGAAATAGTAGGGAGAGTTGGCTTTTTGTACATTTCCCCCCCACGCACACACTTCTAGAGAAGGGGAAAAAGTGTCTCAAACAGAAGAATTAGTTTCTTTGCGGAATCCTGTTAGGAAAGCAGTGGAAAGGGGAAATGTCCAAAACAAGCAAAGGAAAAGGAATTTTAAGTAGGAAAGATTCACAAAATACAGACCAGATCAGGGATACAGATGCAAATGAAAAGGACTGAAGATAGTTTTTTTTTATGTGTTTTTTTGTTTTATTTTTGTCTTTTTAGTAATGACATACAGAAGAGAAGGGGAAGAGTATAAAACTAGAGGAAAAAGTTAACTGAGATCCAACTGCCATAGTAGTTTTAATACTGCCAGACTGGAGGCTCAGCTTCCAAGTGCTTTGAGATTTTGCAGGCAATATGTTTGTATTTGAATGGTAAAAAGAGACCTATTTAGTCACTTAGATGCCTAAGTCATGCTGTCACATTGGAGAAGCTCACGAACTGCATTACTGGCCAGTGAGGAGGATCCTCATCAACTGAGCAAAGGCAGCATGGAAATTATTGATTCTAGAGCAATTGTGGTCCTAGGAAGACAGTTGGGCTACAGGGGAAGCCTTTGTGCCTGTCTAGCTGTAATCCCCATATTAGTGACATGACTGAAGTTCATTATACGATGTGGTAATTATTGGCAAATACTTAAAAGCAGAGTATAAAAGAAAGATGATAGCAGAGGTGTGCACTTGTTTGTGTATTCTTGTTTGTTTAGAGAGTAGAAGTACTTACAAAGTGAAGTAGGAGTAGAGTGAGGGGGGAGAGGATTGGCAAGGCATTGGAATTTGAAAGAAAGGTGTGTGGAAGCTTAGAAGAGCTGTTACCAACATTTTCTACAAACAAGCCTCAGAAGCAAGAGAATTGAGGTCCTGATGCAGAAGCCAATGAGGAGGTAAGTGTTCAATCACCCAAAAAAAGGGGAAAAAAAATTTGACTGGCAATGCTTTTTGTGATGCTAGGGCCTTGAGAAACTCATGAAGACTGTGCTACCAGACCTGTTTCTGAAGGGCTCTACAAGATGGGATAGTCAATGCTACGTATCCTTCATTGATTGATGAAGGACAGCTCCTGAATTAACTAGAGATCAGTAGCATAAATAGGAAACACTAGTAGATTTGTATTAATCTTCCTGCTTTATTGCTAGTACTGCTGGTGTAGGAATGGTGGGTGGGCACTGTGCTGACAAAATTCTTGCACTTACTCATACAATGTTGGTACAATAGTTGAAGGAACTCAGAAACATCTTTTTTAAAGGTAAGTGTAGGTAGCTTTAATTTAATCACATACAATATAAATAAAATATCTTAAGAACAAAAGAACAGTCATAGTTGCATACATGATTGCAGCTCTGAAAATAGGCAAATTTCAAGTACCTTTAAAGAAGATCTGCAGCCTGATAATATTTTTGTTTATGTGTATTAAAAAAACTACAAAAAATATTCAGTATTATCATTCTACAGCTAAATTCTGATCTCTTTCTGGTGTAAAGTACCCAACTCTCTGTACAAATATCCAACTCACTGTGCAATACAAATTCTTAAGAATGTAAATTGATAAATTATTAAATGCATGATTCCTATGTGAAAAGCGTGTCAACAATGTTAGACTTCTTAATTTGACTTAGCAGCAGCCTGTTTCCTATAGGCTTCCTGGAAGCCTGTTTCATTTGGTTTCTAGCCTTTTTGCTGTCAGGATTCAAATGTACTCTGCATGTTTGGGCTTTCAGTCAGAGACTTGGTAAACTTACAAAATTAATTTGAATATTTCTCTACTGTCATTTTGAGATATGCAGAGGTGATGAACAAAAATGCTTGAATAATATGTTATGATTCAGTGGGTAGCTGAATAAATCTAGGATTATTTTATATAGTCAGATTTTTTTTTAAACAAAGTTGATTCCTGAGTTAGTACGGAGGCAGTTGAAAGGTTGTTCATCTACATAAAAAAGATGAAAGGTTGTTCATCTACATAAAAGAGAAGATGTAGCCTTTTGGAGGCAACCACCAGTAAATTTAAACCTCCCTGGACTCGTTACTTTGAAGGAAATTTCTGCATAGCAGCCGCTGCTGTTTATTATTAATAGACTTGCTGGTTTTGGTAAATCTTTAACAAGCTTCCTTGTCCTAGATATTTCTTACAGTGTAAGCTAGGTGCAGTGTAAAGGAGAACTTGGAGTTCCACTTGATTTGAACCCTCTAAAGGTAGTGGAGGATTAAGGAGGCATGAGTAGGATAGCAATAAACATGTTCCTTTCTTGTATTTATTGACAAATGAATAGTCAAATACTTTATTGTAATCACAAAGGGCAGAAAGTCCTTTAATTGCCAAACACTGTACAGTTAGGAAAATCTTTTTCCCATTAAGATGGTTCTTCTCTGAAATTATTTATTTTTTTTTCAATTTGAATGTAGTTATGATGCTTGCTGGGTGACATATCCATCCCACTACATGTCCTAGTTATCAAAAATACAAAAGTGTGTGGGGGGTTGAATGCTCTTTATATGGGAACTTTTGTGCAGAAGCCCAAAAGGTAGTCTCCAGTTTCAGAAGTCAGTCTGCCTCCTTCTGCCTTATTTTTTTTTAAAGTCTACTAATGGAAATTGCTGGTCATTTAAGCTGAGTAGAGTAGGATATGAGTTTGTCATATATTTTTACATAGTGTACAGTACAGTGCTATGAAATATCCTTCAGCTTCAAGAAGAGGATTTGTCTTCATGTAATTTGATCTACACTGCTCAAGACAGCTGTTACTAAATCATGCTAGCCCAAAGATAGTTTAAAATCAAACCAGCCACTTTACATTTTCCTTTATTGCATTGCAAAATTTCTGATTAAGAGTAGATCTGTAAGATTACTGTTCTTTCTCATACAGTTCTTGTGATTTTGAGACTTTAATTAATCAGAATCTGCTCCAGCAAGTTCAGTGATTGTATCAAACATTTTACTTCAGTAGTGACAAAAAAATGCTTATAACAACAGTTTTGTTTGATTTAATCTTGACTTTTTGCTTGTGATTGTTTAATGCTTTAATATTTGTGATTTACATGTGTGTGTTTTCTTCAAGCTTTAAGTGTCACTTGTGCTGGGATTACAGAGCTGTATTCTGGTTTTGGATTTGACATAGGTTGTGTGTGAAGGTAAAATTGCCTTCACCCTTGATGACTAAGTATCTTGATTTATTTTTTTGTATATATATATACATATATATATATATACACACACACACATACATACATATGTGTATATATATAGTACATCTCTCCCCCACAATATGTCTGTGTATATGTGTTTGTTTCTCCCTCTGTGTGTGTGTATGCCTATATATATATATATGTGTGTGTGTATGTAAAATATAAAAATGATGGAAATAAAATTGAATGTACATAATCACAGAGTGATTGAGGCTGGAAGGGACCTCTGATGATCACCCAGTCTCCTGCTCAGGCAGGGTGACCTAAAGCATGTTGGCCAGGACCATGTCCAGATGACTTTTCAATATCTCCGAGGATGGAGATTCCCCAACCTCTCTAGGCAACCTGTTTCAGTGCTCACAGTAAGGAAGCTTTTCCATTTGTTCAGATGGACCTTCATGGGTTTCAGTTAATGTCCATTGCTTCTTGTCTTATTGCTGGGCACCACTGGCGCCATCCTTTTTACATTCTTCCTTCAGATGTTTATACACGTTGAAAAGATTGCCCCTCAGCCTTCTCTTCTCCAGGCTAAGCTGGCCCAGCTCTTGCAGCCTTCCTCATAGGAGAAATGCTCCAGTCTCTTTATCATCTTAGTGACCCTTTACTGGACTCACTTCAGTAGCTCCGTGTCTCTCTTGTATTGAGGAGCTCAGAACTAGACCCAGTGCTCCAGATGCAGCCTCACTAGGGCTAGGTGTAAATAGAGGGGAAGGATTTCCCCCTGAATGTGCTGGCAGTTCTCTGCCTAATGCAGCCCAGGAGGCTGTTGGCGGCCTTTGCCACAAGTTTACATTGCTAATGATATCCAACTTGTTACCCACCAGGACTCTGTGTCCAGTCTGCAGAGCTACTTTTCAGTAGGTCAGCCACCTGCATGTGCTGCTGCATGAGATTATTCCTCCCTAAAGCCAGGACTGTGCACTTCCCTTTGAGCCTCGTGAAGTTCCTCTCTGCCCAGCTCTCCAGCCTGTTGAGGTCCCTCTGAATGGCAGCACAGACCTTCTATTTTGTATCATCAGCAGACTTGCTGAGGAGGCACTCTGTTCCTTCATTCAGGTTGTTGATGAGTAAGTTGAACAGGACTGGACCCGTATTGACCCTTGGGGGACACCACTAGTTACAGGCCCCCAAAATAGACTTTGTGCCACTAATCACAACTCTCTGAGTTCTTCTGTGCAGCCAGTTCTCAGTCCATTTCACTGTCTGCTCATGTAGCCCACAGTTCCTGAACTTGCCTGTGAGAATGTTGTGAGAGACAGTGTCAGAAGCCTTCCTGAAGTCAAGGTAGACAACATCCACTGCTCTCCCCTCGTTTACCAGCCAGTCATCCCATCACAGAACCCTTTAAGATTGCTTAAGCATTATTTCCCCTGTATGAATACGTGGTGATTTCTCCTGATCAGACTCTTAACCTCTACATGCTTGAGAATGAAATGTAGGGTTAGCTGCTCCATTACCTTTCCAGGGATCAAGGTGAGACTGACTGGCCTGTAGTTCCCTTGGTCTTCCTTTTTGAAGGCTGGAGTGACATTAGCTTTTTTGGCCTCAGGAACCTCTCCTGTTCTCCATGTCTTTTCAAAGATGATTGAGTGTGGCCTTGCAATGACATCTGGCAACTCCCTCAGCACTTGTGAGTGCATCCCATCAGGGCCCATAAACTTGTGGATGTCCAGTTTGCTTAAGTGATACCTAACACTATCTTCCACGAAGAGAAAATCTTCCTCTTTCCAGACCTTGCCGCTGGTCTCCAGGAGCTGGGATTCCTGAGGGCTAGGTTTAGAGGTAATAAGTGAAACAAAGAAGACATTTGGTAATTCTGTCTTTTCTGTGCTTTGTTACCAGGGCATATACCAGGGCTTTGTTACGCAGCAGCAGGCCCACATTCTCCCTAGTCTTCCTTTTGTAACTGGTAAGTTTAAAGAAGCTGTTCTTGCAGTCCTTGACATCCCTCACCACGTTAAAATCCAGCTGGGGCTTGGTTCTCCTAGTCGCCTCCCTGCATACTTGGACGATGTCCCTGTATTTGTCCCATGTGGGCTGTCTATGCTTCCATCTCCTGCACACAATTTTCTGAGGTTTGCCAGGAGCTCTTTGCTCATCCGTGCAGGTCTCCTGCCCGCTTTACCTGACTTCTTACTCACTGAGGTTGACCACTCTTCAGCTGGCAGCACGTGATCATTGAATATCAAAAAGCTTTCTTGGACCCCTTTTACTTCTAGGGCCCTATCCCATGGACTCTTCCAAGTAGCTCCCTGAGAAGGTCAAAGTTTGCTCTCCTAAAGTCCAGGGTTGTGATCGTCCTCTTTGCCCTGCTCCCTCTTTGCATAATCCCGAACTCCACCATTTTGTTTTGGAAGATTCATGATGATAGGATAAGAAACAACAAACACAAGAAGAAACGTGGGGAATTATCATTAGGTATTAAGGAAAAACTTTTTTAGAATGAGGGTGATCAGATACTGAAACAAATTCTCCAGAGAGGTAAACGATTGTGAAATCTCCATCCCTAAAGATTTTAAAAACCTGACTGGATGGGCCTTTAGCAGCCTGAGAAAAACTGACCCTTCTCTGAGAAGGGATATTGGATCAAATGACCAACAGTCCCTTCCAAACTGTATTAGTCTATGATTCTTTATTATTAATTGCCATGTTATCAGTCTTGATCATCTTTATATGTACAATTTACAGTAACAGCTGTGATTTTTGTATTTGCTGCTGTATGAAAGCAATGTATTTTCTTACACCAAGGTAAATACTGAATTGTGTTACACTAGTGTGAATAATCATAATTGGAGCATAAATAGTCCTACTTGGTTTTAATTCCCTGTTGATAATTACTTTGATAATATGTATAGCAACATCATTAAAATGTCTAAGTGGAATGTAGTGGGATACTAAGTCGAAATCCTTGCAAGAGGCTCTTGAACTTTCACAAATTTATTTGTTTAATTTCAGTGTCATACAATGAAATAAGTATGTTCATGGCCTTTTTCCTCTATAAAAACTTTTGCTTTCAGATTCTTCTAGAGTGTTCTAGAAGAATAGAAGTTTTCACTATGAAAAAGCTTTACTTAACTCTGCTGATTTTCCTTTATGTTTAGAAAGCTTCCATTTTCAGTGGTAATTATGTTGAACATGTACTTCTGTGTCAGTTTACATCAGTGCATGACTGAGCCATGTTCTTGTACACTTCCTTGTGTCTGTGCTAGCATTCCTGTGACTGTAGAATGAGAAGTGTCGAGAACTAGTCCTACTGAAATCTTTAAAATAGTCTTAGTTGAGTTTATTTTCTGAATGTTGTCGGTGTACTAATGCAAGTGCTGGTAAAAGGGAGCAGGTAGGAATACCAGGTGAGAGTGTGACGTCAGTATTCCAGATTTTCGTTAGTTTAAGGTACTGTGAAACTGCTGTCCTCTAAAGGGAAATTAGACTACATTAACAAATTCAAGATTTTTTTTGAGTAAGTCTGATGCTTGAGTTGGTAAATAAATCATTAGTCATAATTTTTGGTCGTAATGAAACAGAAGTGCAGCAGGCTTTACATTTACTGATATTATAAATTAATTGAGCTGGTTGTTCAACTCGAAATGTAGCTGTCTCTTGGAGGTAAATTTTTGTGGCCTGTTACTGCAACAGATATTTCAAATGTGAAGTTTTATTAAATACTTGAAGTTGAGAGAAGAAGCAGGAGAGTATTGGTCTTGAAGCCATTTTCAATCTTGTGTTTGGTCTGTGAGGCAATGTTAGCTCTTTGCTGCCAGTTGTAGATAATCCTATGGTTTGTGAAATGGAAATTATAGGTCTGCAAAACCAGTGTACATGAATAATACTTTTAGTGAGCCTATCTATATTTAAGTATACGCAAGTCAGTTTTTTTGTGATTTAAATGGTAGATGGATATATTTACATGCTAAAAAGTTAGCAGGTAGACCAGTTCATCAGGGACACATGCTGAAAGACACAGAAGGTAGGGTAAAGCATGTTGTAGTTTTCCTTTGGACTTTTGAAATCAACACGCTGATCCTGTATGAATTCAAAATACTGCTTGAAATTGCAGTACTAATAAAGGTAACAGTTACTTCTCCTACTTTAGCAGCTTCATTAATAACTTGCTTCTTTCAGTATGTAACTTGTTCTGATGACTTCAAGAATGCCATTTTACATAGATCTTTTTTTTTTTCAGAACTCCAATTCTTTAGAACTGTCTCCAGTTCTTTTCATGTGTTAGCAAGATACTTAACTCTAGTATATGAGCATTGACAAAATGTGTTTGTGTGGTATCAATTTTCTTGTGATCTGTCAATCTTATGTGTGCACCACATTTGCATACTTACTATCCTTAACCTTACATTATTAATTAAATGCCCGTACTGCTGCTCTAGGTAGTCTGTATTTACTAGTGCCATTTTGAGATGCAGGCTTTCCCATTCATACAGCTCTCTCTGCTGGTCATCCAGTATAATCAGAAGTGCTCCACCATAAGCACAAGCAACTAAGGGTGTTTCCTTTAATCTACTTCTGTCTTTTCCTATTTATGGATCAGGAGAAGTCAGTAGAGAAGCCAGTTGCCGCCACCTCCTTCAAGTCCTTTCTAGGTCTTCAAGGATTTTAGGCTGTGTAATTCTGCCTTTTTCTCTGTTGTATTTCATATAAGTCATTGTTTTTGCCAAATGGATTTACAGTTCTGCCTAATCTTGCTGCCATGTTGTGTGTCTTTACTCAAGGGGGAAATGACCTTCTTTTCTATTTCTTGTCCTGTTTTCCTAGTTATTTAATATGATATTAATATTTTATAATGGCTTATCTTTCTTACATTATACAAGAACTGCTCGTAGCTGGTGCTTTCTTCATGATCTAAGAAACTTTTATCAGCTGTGCTGCTTTAGGTTTTGTTTCATTACTTGGAAACTGACTTGCTGAGTGTCTGGTAATGATCCTGTTTCCTCCAACTTGGTCAAGTTCTGATTCTCTTTCCTGGTTAGGTCACAGGAAAAGCAGATTGCTTAGTAGGATGGGGGAGAAAAACTGTAGAAAGTGATAAGAGTCAGAGAGAGGAAGCATTAAAAGAGAAGAAGGAAAATGTTTTGAAATTAGGACTTGGAAAATGAAGAATGATATGTGATTTTGATGGGTGATCAAATATTTGGGGGAGAAAAAAGCAGAATCTCTAACTTAGTGCTACAAGTGCTGAGCAGTAGCCTTTGAGAACACTCAGACACCTTTCTGTCTAATAGTTCTGGTGTTTGAAGGTCAAAGGGGTTTAAAGAACTGCCTGACTCCCATTGAAGTCACTGGGTCTTGGGTATTCGACAGTAATTGCTGTATTCCAGCTAAGGGCTTTCCTATGCCTTGTAAACCTTTGAAAACAAGATAGAAATTTGCCAGAATATTAAGTAGCTTAGTTCCACGCCATACAATTTTAAATAAGAGCTTACTATTCATCTGTAATATTGATCTGTGAGATAACATTGTCTGTCTGCATATTCCTGTATAGTCTGTGGATAATACATTCCTAGTCTTTCTGATTTCTCTTTCACAGCATACATACAAAGGCTTTTAAAAATAGCAAATAATATTTTATGTTCAACTGTTTTTTATTGTTATCATTGATATGATTAAAAGTGCAGTTTACATGTTTCATACTAGAACAGTTGTGTGTTACTGCAAACTTTTGTCTTGGGAGCCCACCCACAAGGGGTGACTTCATTACAAAGTCTTTTTTATCCGGAGTCTAATTCTCTTTTGGAAGAGAAATGAAAACTGAAGTATTCTAGTAGTAGTGATGGTAGCGTGGAATACTACTACTGTATGTAGGCATAAGTAATACTCTATGCTTTTCTCTTTTGGCATAAATTCCACATAGGCTTTCTAAGAATCAGTTCCCTGTTACACATTACCATTATTGTAAAGACAGATGAGCAAAATCAGTTTAGTGGCATTCTACGTATTTTATTGTGTACAGGAAGTTCCATCTGAATATGAGGAAAAACTTCTTCACTCTGAGGGTGACAGAGCACCATAACAGGTTGCTTAGAGATGTTGTGGAGTCTCTTCTCAGGAGATACTCAAAAACTGCCTGTATACAATCTTGTGCAATGTGCTCTAGGTGACCCTGCTTGAATGGGTGGGTTGGACTAGATGATCTCCAGATCATCCAACTTCAACCACTCTGTGATTCTGTGAAATACAGAAATTAGAGGATGGGATCACACAAACATGTCAATTTGTGATATACAGCAAGTGCAGGAAAGTGGTGGGGAAAAAAAGAGAGAGAAGAGACGAGAGGTAAGACCATTTAGCAGTTTACTTTCCCTCAGAACAGGAAGAAGGTAGTCTGAAAAGGGAGTTAAGCAGCATGGGGTTAAGTTATGTTGAAGAGAATGTGCTTTTCTTAATGAAATGACAAGTGTTGGAGGAGAAGGAGAATGTATACTGGAGGAAGTCAAACTGATTGCTTGTAAGATGATCCTCAGTTTGAGAGCGAAGACAGAAGTAGGAGAGATTCTGAACTGAAGTAAGAGAAAGATGGGTTGTTAGCAGACTTGAGGATGGGAGAATAGAGGGAAGAGAAATAAAAAGAGAAGGGATGGGAGATTCAATAACCATATAAGCCAAATGAAAATAGGGAAATGAATGAGAAGTGACCAGTGCTGATGTGAGAAAATTGTGAAATAGCTGATGGAATCATGAGACTGAAGACTATACAGGGGAGATGCAGTACATGAGAGAGTAGATTGGGACTATTGCTTGATGAAGGCCAGTTGAAGGGAATGGTTCTTAGGCTTAGATCAAATAAAGACAGGAAGGCAAAGAAGGCCAGCCAAGGGCCAGAAGTTTGAGTTGTCAGGGCTGTGAGAAGAATTAGAGAGGTCTATGTTTAGTGATGAGAATGCTATGATAAGGAGTTGAAATCAGTGGAAGCTGAGGAGAAGATCTGTACTATAATAGGTTATAAGAGCAGGGCATAGGGCAACATACAGAAGCAAAAAAAAATAAAAGTAAAGTCTCCCTATAGTAATGAGCCTGACAAAATGTTATTTTGGTTTGTTTGTATTAAGTTAGAAATGATTGCATTAACAGTTTTGCCTTTAGAAATGGCATAATGTTCTTAAAGTTTGCTGTAGTCATGGTATGATTAGGCAGTACAAGCTAATAAGTATGTTGTTATATTTCACTTTAAAAATTGTTTTTGAGAAAAGAATTAAGGCTTTTTATTCTTTAAAAGATCTTGAACCTTATGACCAGACAATGTGTCATAAGAACAGAAATTTTGTCCCAGTCAGTCACTTCTTACTCACAGATGACTTAAGGAAATGAAATAATGGTAGTAGCTTTCTTCCTGACTTCTGTGTCAGTGTGAGCTCTCTTGTGTGCTCTCTCTCGCATGCGTGCACACTCTCTTTTTTAAACTTAGCAGCTGACAGTATCTTTGTTCTTCCAAGTAGTTGCTGTTCTTTTCTTACTACACATACCTGTGTTGATTAGTGCCCAATACACAGCTGTAGGGTTTTTGGCAATCTCTGGGGAGTGATGCTGGTGAGAAACAATTGAACTATTATATAAGCTAATGTATAGTGAGAGCAAAAGACATTGGGAAAGAATGAGTAAAACACCTTTGATGCAGAATGCTTTTAAAACTGGGAAGGAAGGAAGGGAACGGGATGTATGAAGACAATCTCAGCAAATGATTAAATACCCTTCTGCCTTAAGTCACAGATAAGATTCCTGAAAATAGAGGAGTCCAAGGAGGTCTTGAATGTGATAATAACAAGGACTACAGTATAATGATAGTTAATACTGTAAAGAGGCTCATCAAACAAAAACCCCACTCATTTTACTTCTTTAAGTGTTGTTTTTAAAGAACATAGATGACTATGTATTCATCCTGGCTTAGGAAGCTTGTGTATCATACATTTCTGTGAGACTACACTGGGGAAGTACTGCTGTAAAACTGTGCTGCTCATGCACTTTTTCCTTGATACCTTTTCTTGGCCACAGTTGGAAGAAGAGCTAGGTATGCCTTTCATCTGATCCTATATAGCAATTTTCAAGTAAACAGCTTGGAAAAACTGTACTAAGAGGGAGTTAACTCTCAAAACCATGTTCTCTAATAGTAATTTAGGTGCAGAATGAACAAAAGCAACAGAAATAAGTGGATAATAAAAAAAAAATTAATCTAAAAATGCTTAGTGTGCAAAACACTGAAAGCATTCAGATTCAAGGAAAGATGGCCTTATAGATGATTCTGAAATATGTTTTCTGAATATCTGTCAGTAAACAAAATGTATTTAAAAGGGGATGATCAACAAAGCAAAGATGACCTAATATATGAATGTATATTACATTGCAGTGCACACAATGAAGTTTGTGTGCACAGTTAAAACTGTTTCAGAATGGCTATGAATATGTGTTTATTAAGAAACAGAAGAGCCTTTGTTACTGTAGCTAAATGCTTGGGAGGTATTATTTCAAAATAGGAATTGGATTTACAAATGTTAAAATGCTTATTATATAGTAGTCTTTGAGGAAAAGGAGGATTGAATGCCTAATAGAAGTGAAAGGAATGGAACTGTTGAACTAGTTTAGGAAGAACCGTTTTTTAACCAGTAAGTGTGAAGGAAGTGAGCATTTCATTCGTTGCTGTTAGCTATAACCAGAGTGTGGATCTTCCAGGAATGTTTACTGTTATACTTTCACTGTAGCAGTAAAAGCAACACCTTGGACTATGAAGCGTTAAAGCGTTAAAGGTCAAAGAATGGAGCTAAGTTGAAGGGAAGCAAATGTTTAGGAGTTTAACTGTTGAAACAAGAAAGATTCTCTTTTCTGGGTCTTCAGTGAAGAATAGGAAAGGAAGGTAGTTAGGCAGTGGCTGAAGCATGTGCAACACATCAGCTTCTTGATAATGCATCTTTTTAAAAAATACGGCTTATGTCTGTTGTGTTTGTTGACGAGTTCATATGCCTGAAAGTGGTGTGGCCAGAAGCACTAGTTCATTTGTATTGTGCTGTCCTTGCTAGTGGAGAGTAGTTTTATTCACAATAAAGGAAATGCTTGTTGTCAAATTACAATCCGTTAGTGGTTACATCAAAAGCTACTGTATTGTCTGGTATGACTGCAGTTGCCGCTCAACTTCTAGTAACCGCTGTGAACAGCATCTAGGGAAATATTAAGGGGGTCCAGAAATTTAACTGCCATTGCTGTGCAAATGCCTTTTTTTGTACAGGGAATGACTGAGTCTGGGTGAATAGTTAGTAAGAAATTCCTATCATGCACTGATGACTGTAGGGAAATTAAAGAATTTCTCAAGCTTGTCATATTGATAGTCTGGGAAGAATGCTAATAATCTCAAAATAATTTATAGTGACTTGTATTCTGCTGATTTTTAAGATCTATTGATGTTAAAATTACATGTTGATATTATTAATTCAAAAAGGTTAAGAAAAAACTCATTTAAAGACAGGTTACCTGTTTTTACTTTTCATACATCAGCTATAAATATTATGATAATGATATGTAAAGGAGATGAGGAAGGAGATGTTGGATGGGAGTATCAGCAATGTTCGGTTTTGACTCAACTGACTGCAGTGGAAATATTGTGGAGAGGTTATGTCAGAACTCTGGTCTTTGTGATCTCCATTCTTTTACTGATAAAATATCTGCTGTATTCTCTGTCGCAGTCAGGCCCATAAAGCAGTTGTCCATGTGCTGGAACAATATGTAAGGAGACTTGTCAGCTCAGAGTCAGCTACCTTAATGTAGAGATGTCATCAGTATTTCATAGAAAGAAACCAGTTGAGAGGCAAGTTAGTATTTGAGAAATGGCTAACGGCTTGCTCCTCATTTTTTTTTTTTTTTTAATTTAATTAACTTTGACAGTCGCTTCAATGGACAAAAAAATGTATGCCATCCAGTTTGCTGTGTTTTGAAGCTGACAACCACTCTTAAACCTGAATGAATAGCATGGCTGAGGAATCACGTTGTAGAAAGACCAATTTCAATTTAACATTGGCAGGTGAGGATCAGCTAATGTATTGCCCTCACTTGAAGTACTGTTCAAGTTTCTCTTCAGTCTGCGCTTGGACCTATTTGACTTTTGTAGGATACTGAATCCTCTCGAGTCATGTTACAAGAAGAAACAACAACAACAACAAAAAAAACCCATACTAGTAGTCCTGTGGCAAGAAACCAGGAAATGGCAAGCTGCTCCAAAACCTGTCTGGGAGGTGACTGACTATCTCTTTAGAAGACCATCAATAAGTAGACCACTGAAATTCATAGAACAGATTGTATGTCTCTTTGGCTCAAGAAAGGAGTGATTGATTGATGTTAATATGTTCTGTCAACCTTTTCAAACATCTGTGTAGTATCACTGGAATACTTAGCACACCAAGTCTATTTATATTTAAAGTGGTCATTTTAAAAGCTCTGGGGAAACAATGTAATTCCTTGTATCCAAGAAGAAGCAAAACTGGTCTGTCTGAGCAGACAGATTGCCAAGAAACAGGGCAAATTGAATAGTTCACTATTCAGCTATGAAATTCTCATGTGTGAACTGGTGGACTATGCCAAACCATTTGTTCAGTTCTGTTCTATTTTGTATGGACTTAAGGAAAAACCAGATGATTGTAATCACTTTCAGTTTGGCACACTGTGCATCCTAGGTGGTATGAGAACAGCGCAGCTAGTTCTACGTCTCTTATTTTTGTTTGAGTGTGGCAGATCATGAAGAATCTGGCTGGAACCACAGGGTTTAGAACTGCTTTATTGTCCAGGAGGAATACTTTGCTGCAAATATTCACAGTTCTGGTTACATTCAGTAAAACCAGAGGTCTCTCTGACAGGTAGCATTTTTCAATAGCTGGGAGTCCAAACGCCCCTTGTTCTCTCTCTGGGGATGTGCATAGTTTGTCCTCTTGTGCCACATTGTATGTCAATTATTTGAGGAATAGCAGGCACCATCGTTGTTTTGTGAAGCGTGAATACCAGTGTGAAGGCTCAAAAGGCAATTTGGAGATCTGTATTAACTTAGTCTTGTTCAAGGGCTTTGTTGAGAGACTGCTCAAGCCTTCTCATGTTTTTCACGCAGAAGGAGCTTCTGAAGGCTTGCTTTTCGCATTAAAGTCTTTCCTGGCCTTATTTTCTATCTCAAATATGATTTTATACATCTCATTTTTTCTACCTTTATCAGAAACAAGGATTAGGAATGTCAGCTACAAGAACGTGGCATTTGTAATTGGGAGACACCTGAAAGGCTGTTAAGGCCACTTACTCCCCATTTTTAGAGAATCAGAGATCACAGAAATCTTTGGCATAGAGACCCTAATCACCATTCTCTGAAGATCTACAACACGATCAAATCCTCCTTTGTCATTTTTTCCAGCATCTATTTTTTAAGAAGTGAGTAAATACTGCTTAGAGAGTGGTGGAAGAATAAAATAAATATTTGGTGAAGATTAAAGTCATAATTCCTACCTCCCCCCAAACTATGTATTTTAGAGGTAGCTCATCCCGCTTCTTTTTTCTACTTACAGGTAGCTATGATTTAGACACCATTGGAATGGAAGATTAATAAGCTTGTTACTCTCTGGTATGGGATGTGATCCTTATATATACAGATGTAGTATATAGATCTATTTGCCTGGGCATGCCAGGCAGAACTTGCAGAATGTTAGCAAGTTGGGGAGGGATCTTTGCTGAAAAGATGAATACTTACCAGTTCTCTTGGGTGAGTCTGGGACATGGGTAGAAGAGACTGATATACCCTCAGATAAGAGAGCAAGGAAAGAGCCTTATATAGCTAGACAGCAGTGTAGAGGTACAGGAGAGAAAGTGGAACTGATGTTAACTTTTTTCCCAGTTTTCTTGATTTCTCTGCCAAGTATGATACTTGTAGTGAGCTGTCTCCATCTTGCACTTGAGCTAAGGCTCCTGCCTTTTCTTCCCTCCTCTCCCATCATAAAATATCTCGTTCCTCTGATGGCTAACACTGCACCCAGCAAAAAAAATCATCATGAGAAGGTATTTTCTTCTCAGCAGTAGAGAGTTTCTTCCTACATTTTCATTTATATTCAGTTACATTTCAGAAGGTTAAAAAACAGAACACTTCAGCAGAAACTGATTGTGGCAAGATGCCTTAATTTCCTTCCTCTTTCAGTGTATTTTTCCAGGCGTCGGACTGGATCCAGACTTTTGATCATATTCAGTAGCTATTACAAATATTTTTTTTTACCTCCTGAGATGATGTAGATTCTGATCTGCTGGGTTTTTATGCATCTGCTGATACGTGATCATCTGTTTACTTAATGTGCATTGAGCTTTACGCCTATCTAGGGATCCACTTTTCTCAAACAGCAGTAAATAAGGTGGAGTAAATACTATGCGACTGAGACGATCTGGGGTGAAATTGGAAGCAGGTTCTATTCTCAGTTGTGGATGTGGAGGTAAGAGGGAAGAAAAGAATTTCTTTCCACTGGAAAAGCTTTCGGAGGGAGGATGGGGAAAGAGGTGAAGAAACTTTAAACCTCTGGGCTCAAACTTGCCATATTAATACATCCCTTTGAACACAACTTTATTCAAACGATTCAAGTTTGGGGGCTGCTCAAGCAACATTTGGATTTAGAGTCAACATGTATAACAAGGATTCTTAAATGTTTATCTGTAGAAGATCTATTATTCTGCTATAACTGTCAACTTCTGGTATCTGTCGTCTCATCCTGTTTTCTCTCTCAATTCTCTCATTTTTTGCCAAAAGGCTTTGTCTGTGTTATCCATTTCTAGCCTCTCTTCTGTCAGAAAGCAGCCACAACACATAAAATGGGCAGAAATCTTTGGATGCGACTCAGGTGCTGTGAGGTGCTGCATATTGCTTAACAGGAGGTAGTCAGAAAGGTGGATAATAGGGGTTTTAGAAAGACTCCACATCAGCTGAAAAGGAATCCTTCACCAGAGGATGAATCCTTTCCTTTATTATGCTGTCTTGCTGTCAACAATAGCATGTAGCTGTTAAAGTGCAAAGGAGAACTCCCTTCTGCTGTGCTATTTCATAAGTTATTTTGATAACAGCCATTATGGATTATGACAGTTATCAAACTACCATAATTCCTTTTATCAGAAAGAAATTGACAGACAGAGCATACCACCTCTTGTAGTTCTGACTGAGACTTTCTGAAGTGCCTGTCAGGATCTGTCCCAGCATGTAATGTCCTTACATATGGTAGTGGTGACATATACTGATCATGCCAGCAGACTGATGTGGTCGAGGGTTAAATGGTGATACTGTTTATGAATAGTTTAAAGTGGAAAAAGCTAAAGGAGATGAATTTGATTTCTTTTAGAACCCCTCAGTATTGGCCCTGAGTGGGGATGGAAAAATAACCAAGTCCAATTTCTGTGACCTCATTTTTGTAATGTTTGGAATGATGCAGAGGCAACACATCTGCATGCTAAAGGCAATTAGACTGGGTCAGTACTGCAGAGCCACTAAGAATCCTATTTCTGTTGAAGGCATGAGCAGTATCATGGTGACCTATCAGGCACTCACAGACATACCTGTGACAAAGATGATTGTGGCAGTGTTGCAGTTGCTAGAGTTCAGTAAAGTGAAAAATACATGAAGTGTAATTGTGAAGGGAAATCCTGAAAGCAGATGGTAGAATCATCTTGTGGTGTACCTTACCTCAAGATGTGTGTTAAATCTCTCTCGTCTTTTCCTCTTAATGCTTTTGTGTTTTGTTTTTAAAACGTGCTGCTGGTGTCAAGCTCAGTGTTTTTTGGGAGTAGGAGGATTCTTTTTCTTTCCCCTCAGAGTTTTCTTCTACATGCTAAAACTAAAAAATGAAACTGACATTCTGCTTATGGCAAAACTTGTGGTAAGAGTTGAATTTTAAAATGGATTTTGTTTTGCAATGTTTAAGCAAATCGGAGATTTCAACAGCATTTCCTTTGTGCTTGAGAGATCTTGTTACTTAATCTTTCATCTATTTACCTTCCTTGAAAGGAATTATGAGTTAGTTCATTCTTTCAGTAGAAAATAACATAATTTGGTACATTAAATACATTGAGAAACAAGGAATTATATTCAAGGAATTATGTTGGTCTGACCTACTGGTGCTTCGCAGTGTGAACTTAAGCAAATAGTTTAGACTCTTTTGTGCTTCTGTTATATCTAGAAAATAAGAAAGATAATAATGTTTTCTCTGAAGCACTGTGAAAAATTACTCTGGTGCTGAAGTGCAGTGCAGACTAAAAATATGGAAATTATTGTGTTAGTTATGGAATTATGCAAATTACCAAACATTGTCTGGAATAGTGGAAGTAATGTGATGACATTGGTGATAAACTTATCACTATTAGAAGTTTGTTCTATCATCTACAACAGAGCTGTTTTGGTGGATTTTGTTTATTTTTAAATAAATTCAGTAGCAAAAATGTTGTCTCTATCTAAAAAATATATATGCTGCTCAGAGGGATGTAATTGCACTATGTGTAATTGCACTGTGCACTCTCTTGTTTGGTGTAAGAAAATGAAACTTGATTCAGCTATAATTTGATGAATTGGCAGACAAATATCTTGTTGTTTGGTTTGGATCTAGGTGTGGGTGGACTGTTTCTTGCATGTACTAGCGGTCGAAGTCCTTTCTACGTGCTGTTGAAGAAAAAAAAATCCCTTTGAATTATCATTTACTGGTAGATGACCAGACATGGTAAATATTAAGAGTATGAGCAGGTAGAACGATACCCATTTTTAGAAAATGAAATGGTTGGTCAGAAGAGATCCTTTCAAATACTTTCAGTATCTGCTTAAGATTTTAATAGAATTCAGCTTGCTAATTGGAGTGTACATTTAATAAATGCATTCATTGCTTATGCAGGGTAGGTCCTCAGAAGCTCACAGAATGCATAAAGAGAGGGGAAATCTTGATCAATTGTAAAATTCCTACTTAATTTCAGTACATCTCTGCAATTTGTTTTATATGTGAAACCATGTGTGCAAAAACCTCTTAAAGTGACTAGTTCAGCTGATTTCCAGACTAGTTGTGGAGACACAGATTTTTCTGTGCAGTTGGTATGTTAAAAAGAAAACTTAACTGTAAGACAGTATATTTCACTTGTGTTTTTAGCTGTAGTTCTAATTAATCTAACTAAAAGTAATACAGCTTCTTGCTGTATTCTATTTTACTGAATACAATTACTTTTAACTGGCCTTTTTCCTTGAGCTAGCTGTGGGTTTTTAGTAATTGTTGTTGTTATTGTTATTATTTTAACGATGTTGTTAGTAACATAATTGTTACTAATACAGCTTGTTTTTTGTCGTTTGTCCATTAGCCACATGTTAAACTATTAGTTTGTAATTCTTAGTCCTTTTTTATTTTAGGTGTGGTTTTTGAAGTCCATAAAAGTCTACTCCTTTGCAATAGCTCTTTCCTTAATATTCATAGTTTGAGAGTTGAATTAAAGCTAAAAATAAATATGTAAATAGATTCTGAAAAGTTACTTAAAGTGATTCATGAATTTGATCTAGAAAGAAGTCAGTCTTGTTCTGTTACTTAGAGACTAAAGTATCCTCAGTTTTGAAGAGATTACATTGCCATTGTAGAATGACAGTTAGTGGGAAAATACCACCTTCAGGCAAGATGATTAAAAGAATATGGTTTCTGGTTTGGAATTCAGCAGGAAGAACTGATGTGTATTGGTTCAAATTACTCAATGGGTACATCTGAAGAATTTTCTTGGAAGTAATGTGAGCTTATTGTCAGTCATTGACATATAGATGGAAGACCTGAAGTTAAGAGCCCAGAGGCAAAGCTAGTACTAGACTTTGAAATATGTACCTAAAGAATTGATGTTTTTAATTTTCTTTTTATTTTCTAGCATCAGATAAGCTTTTTAAAAAATAACTGAATAATTTAATTTGTTCAGTGGGAATTTTGTAATGTAATTTTGTTATAAAAAAAAATTATTGGCTTAAAAATACAGTCATGCTAGAGATGTTTCAACTTTACATTACAATGCCTTCTTGTAAAGGAACTGATAATAGCACAATCTTTAAAGATACATTTTGAAATCCAGAAAAGAACATTATATCATCCTATCTGATCTTCTGTATTTCATAGACCTGTTAGGTTTCAACTTTCCTCCTGCACAATATCCATTAACTGCGATTTATCTAAAGTGTGTTTTTTCAAGAGTACATCTACTCATGATGTTTTAAAATCAAGAAATCTAGAATCTGCTGCTTTCTTGGCTGCTTGTTCCAGTAGTCTGATGTTCTTATTTCTGAAATAAAGAAAATTGTTGTGTTTCTAATAAAGAAAATTGTTGTGTTTCTAATACCTATTTATATATCTTCAATCTTCTGCCATTGTATACTATACAGGCTGTAATTACCTCTGCTTAAATAATAATTTGCTTTTCCTTCTTCTTCTTCTTCTTTTTTTTTTTTTTTTTTTTTTTTTTTTTTCCCTCTTGATTTCATGTTAAGTGGTCTGCTGGACCTTTTTGAATTAGTAGTAAAGAATTACTAGGCTATTGCTCTCTGCAGTAACCTTACTGTCTTTTTTAGCATATAGTACTAAGAGTCAAGAAGACAGCTTTGTGTTGCTCTTATTTCAGAATTTAGGAATATAAGCAAAATGAACATAGGGAGTTCTTCATAAATTGATCTTATACAGAAATATCTTGTTCTCTCTTAGAAGCAAAGTGTAAAATTGAAAAGATTAGTTTTGCACTAAACAATCATCCGTAAATACTGGATGCATAAAATGAGCATTTGACTCAGTTGAAAAAGCTGTCTTAGAGAAAAGAAAAGAAAAAGGAAAAAAACCCACCACCACCAAATATTTGAAATGTTGCATTTAGAAGATAGGATTGTCCTAAGTATACTTTTACACTTTATTTTAAAGTTGTTCATTTTGATAAGAATTTTGCATAATCTCCAGGAACAGCATATTTTTATGACAAACTTTTGTTTACTTTCAGAGTTCTGTTTTTTTGGATTCCATTTTTTTCTGACAATCTGTGTTTATAGAGATAACATGATCTTGGCAAAGCATGTAGTGCTGTATCTTTGTGAAAGCTGGCTGGTATTTCAGATAGGGAACAAGTGAAGGGCTCTCAGGCCATTGATGATTAAGGAAGCATTAAATAAACTATCAAGCAAGTGCATTTTCCTGAATTGGAAAGGTAAAATTGTCAACATTGCTACCTTAAATTATTCAATAATATAAAGCATTAAAATAGTATTTAAAAAAACTATTCCTTTTTTAACATACTTCAGCCATTCTATTGAGGGATAACAGAAACTGCAATATTAATATATTGTACAATTGAACTCTAAATCACTATTGGATAGGTTTTTGAACTTATATGCGCTTAGAAGGGTTGATTTTAAAAATACTAGTAATTATTTTGTTTATGGAGATCATTTACTTTCAAGTACTTCTGTGGCACTGTCTCATTAAATTGTGCCTTGAATATCGTGTGTGAGTGTTTGGGGGGGAGTTTATTTGTTTTTTGTATTCACTTGTATCATGTTATGTAACCAGCACAAGGTTTTAGAATGATTTAAGTGTAATGTAGTTCATGCATATTTTCATCCGTTTGTAGCCCTATTGAATCTATATAATACGAAAGTTGGGGGAAGTGCTTGGTTTTTGTTTGTTTTAAAGGACAAGGTTTTTGCTAAATGGATTACTTAGTACAGTGAGCTCTAACCTTGACTACAGTTTTAGCTATTGCTGCAATACCAAAGAAAGCTAAATAAAATTGTAAAAATCATATTTAGATTGTGTTATGTAGAATTGTCTTTTCTATAAACAAAATTCAAAGTTAATCACTTTCCAAGTTACTGTAACTGCTATGTCATTGTAAAAAAATTTACTTTGTTTCTCCTATAAGACTTGAAACTTTAAGCACTTTTCCACAGTAATAAAAACACTTTGTGGAGGGAATTCATGCATGGAATTTTCATCAAGTCTGGCCTATTGATATGTAATTTCTAAACTGAAGTAATTAAGAGAAGTTGAAAAAGCACGGTAGACTGAAGATGTAGGCTTCTAGAGAGCCCAGAGAAGACACTGGAATCTTGCTATTGGCTGTTGTGTAGAGATTGCTGATTCACTCTGACTTCAAGGTTATCCTGTTTATGTTCTGACAATTTTTTTTTTCTGAAAAAGGCTAATTTGGTGAAGCACGTGCTTTCAGATTCTCTTCCAATACTACAAAAATTGGGACTGCATATACAAATAAGAGGCTAGTTTAATTCATCCAGAACTTCCACTTTTTTTGATGACACCATCTCAGGATTCACTGTCAGGTGGCAAAAACTGGAAAAGTAGGAAACTCCGAAGAAGAAACAACGATGGGAACAGCTGTAAAGAAATTTTATATGTATAGTTTTATAAAGAAAATCTTTTTGCTTTCCAGTCTCTAAGTAGAAAAGATGGTAGGGATGATATTCTCTGTGATATTTTTACCCTCTATGGTAAAGTCTGTAGTCTGTAAAGTTATACTTTTGCCCTGAAAAATAGAGATTTAGAAGTTTGATAGAGGATAGTAATCTCAATCATAATCTCCTGATTCTTGAAGCTGAACACTTCTTCATATAGTCAGCTCTGCAGAGAAGCATGGAACAGGAAGAAAAAGAGCCCCTGAAACCTTGTTTTAAACCTTTTTGGACACTTTTCCATCTTTTCTCTTTTGTTCTTTCTTCTATGTACCTCCTACTTGCCTACAAGAGGATAGCAGTGTTATGGCCATTCCCCCTGCACCCAAATAATGCTCTGCTCTTAATTCACCTGAAGAAATTACAGCTCTTAGCCCATGTGAATTTCTATTCACTATGTAAACACATATGACAGTTACTTCAGAGGCAGTAGTTTCACTAACCTCTGAGGAGGGAAGTGGCCACACTGGGGAAGTGAGATAAGAGGGCAAGAAAAAGGAGATGATAGAATTCAGAAGGAAAGTCTGCAAGGGTTTAACTTTTTAAAATCTAGGTTTGGGAAAGGTTGCTGAACAGCTGCAAATTAGTCAGTTTATCCTAATAGCCAATGGAGGTTGGAAAGAGTTATGACCTATTTTCTTGAAGGAGCGGTTTGATGTGAGGAAACGCTGTATCTTCTGTGAAGAAAGAGAAACTTTATTTTTTATTTTTTTTCCCTACCAGGATACAACTCTGCTTGATAAAACCATGTTGTTTGCACAGAAGACAGGGTTTTTTTTTGTAGATGTGGAACTCCAGAGCACTCCAGTAACTGGAGAGAAAAAAGAATGTATTGAAAGTCTGATGCGATTCAAAAGTGCCAAACTACTGCAAGTGGTGTCTTGGATGTTCTGTTTCTTTTGAGAGCAGACATTTAGCTGAGAACCCTCTATCTGCACAGGGAAAGGACAGGCCATCAAAGACTAGGAAGGAGTAACAATTTTGAAACCTTTTCCATTGCAATACACTTAATGTCTGCTGTACCACTGTTCAGCTTTCTCAGATTGCAACATGAAACATATGTGACTTCTGAGGGCTACTGTAGCTTGCTTGGTTCTTGACAGCATTTACTAAACTGGCATTTGCTTTCTAACTATTGATGCTATTCTTTGGCAGCACAGCACTATAGTAACTACTCTTGGTTCATGTTTTGACAAATTCCTCTTCAGTTATGAGATGGGAATTATACTTTACAAAAGGACAGCTAGTTTTCTTCAGAAATATCTTACAGTATCATCTTCCCACTTATCTGATCTGACTAGAAGTAGGAATCTTACAGTGCTTAAAATATCCAAGCAATCTGACAGAGTACTTGCTACTGCTGCCTTTACACTTTTTGCTTTCTTTTGCACTTTCAGTATTTATTATAAACTGTGAATGTAGCTGTAACTGTCTTGTGTGTCCTCTAGTGAAGATTGAAGGATTTTTCCCTAAACTGTTTTCAACAAAAATGACATTTTGTAGAAGAATAATTTTTTTTTCTGTTCCTGTGATGAATCAGAGTATTTTTCCCCCACTTTGAAATGTGTGGGATGGGTTTTTCTGTTGTTGTTTTTCATTGTCTCCTAATTTCTTGGTAATTCATTGGAAGTTTTTATTACGTAGAAGCCTATACTTCAACTGTTCTGTGTAGGACAGTGGTCCATCGTATTTTATAATTAAAAGCTGCTAGGCAGAATGAGGCTGATAGCCAGCAAGCTATTTTAACTTTGAGTGTACTTGGGGTGGACTTACAGAGAAAGAATTTGCTCAGTGTACACAAAAGCATCAGCAATTTCTTTTTTTATCTTTTTGAAAGAAATCAAAGAATCGGATTGAGACTTGTACTCTATTTAGCCCTTATTCCATGATCTGAGCTTTTGAGCAGAATTCTTTTTTTTGTATAGTTTATGCAACAGAAAAGCTAGCACGATACACCGTACCTGTGAAAATATCACTTAGTTCCTGTATGTATTGGACTTTATTTGTAAGAAAAAAATGAAATGTTGAGAATGTTTTGGAGGTCTTTCCTCCCTTCAGTTGCCAACAAGTATATGCAGACCGACCTGCTCATTTCTATCTTAAATTTGCTACAGTCATCTTTTATTGCATTGTTTAGAAGAATTTGAGAGACTTGTATAAGGGAATCATGGGAAATTGAAGTCATTTTTCACATACTTCCTGCAAAAGGTCTCTCTGACCTATTGTGGCTACTGCTCCTGTGTCCTCTGTGCATATAAAGCTGTGCGGATAATGGTGGCTCTGAATGGACTCAGATCACTCTGTCTGGGGAGACAAACTCGGCCAAAACAATTGGGCAACCCTTAGAATTGCTTGGAAATTTTCTGATGAAATACTGTCTTGTTGAAATTTATCAGCATGGTGAAACAGAAATGTTTTGCAGATACAGACCAACTTTTGCCAAAGTTCTGATGGAACTTAGGCAGAGCTGTTCCTGTCGGCAGGTTTCTGATTTGATTGCTTTTCTGGCAATTTACCGACTTGGCAGGCTACTGTGAAGAACAAGCTTCTAGGATCTATTGTTCATTCAGCTTTCCAGACAGCACCCAAAGATTGCTTTCTTCCTGGAATAAGCTAGGGTAAGGGCTTCATTCTCTTATGCAGAACTTAGAAATAAAAAGAATGAGATTTCTATTTGGAATGAAAAAATTCAAATCCTTATACTCACTGCTTCTCTCTGGTTAGTCTGTTCATATTACTGGACCAGGCTGGGAACATGACTCTTTCCTTATGCAAAGGTTCATGGACGCTACTGAATTGCTGATATAGACAGTGGTTTGCCAAGTAAAAACTGTAAGCAAATGTTATCTCCATTTCCTCAGGTTTTTTTAGCACATGTTTTGTCATTGATAAGGTAGAGATCTGTCATCTTCTTTCTGCATCTGCTTGTAACTATGTGCATTGAAATCTTGATCTATTAAAATCCTTCTCTGATATTAATGTACAGCTGACTAAACAGGAAAATTCAAAGTCATATAAATTTCTGTACTTGCTTTTAGTATGAGTAGTCTTTTCTCCTGTGTCTGTGACTTGACCTCACAGCAAGACAAGTTTTAGATCCCTCAAAAACAAAAATGTATTAGAAGAGAGTTCTTGGGTTTTCCAGATTGCTTGAGTACTTTTAAAGGTATTGTGGCACACTGTGACTTTGGTAGAATTAGTAAGAGAAACATTTTCTGGTGAATTTGTGTTTGAAGATGTGTATCTCTTGCTATGTTTTTTTGTGTGAGAAGTACAAGCTAGTGATTTAGTGTGTTCAGACTGAACAAATGCTTTTAAGAGTCTCTGGTCCATCCTTCAAGGAGCAGTGGCACTTCTGCACACACTATTCCTTTAAAGAAACTACTTTTGCCTATCAAAAACATGTATGCGTTTGGTTTCTTGTATTTTTACCTTTGTGTCTCAGAAAAGAATCAGATTATGAACACGAAAGAAATGTGAGGGTTACTGCATATTGCATGTACAATAGATCTGCTATTGTTTTGTTTTCAAGTTTTTTTAAAAAGTTTTTGTAGTACAATAGGACATGCTGGATGTGTATCATGACAGATCTTAGTTGTTCTTTTTCAGTCTGCGTATTGAAACTGGACCCTGAAGATGTTTTGGATAAAAATACTAAGTGTAAAACAACAAACTGACCAATACAGTCAGAAGTGAGAAACTGTTGACTGACTTTTCTTCTTATTCTAATCCTTTTAGAGATAAAAGAAACTGTTTTTTATGAGAAGACCCATATTATTCTTTAGCACCTACTGATACTCTCCCGTTAGTGCTTACCAATGTGAAACCTGATAGGATGTTTCTTGTGAGATATTTTTAGCCTCTTGTCTACCTACATACCTACCATAACTTGGGAAGGCTTTAGTGATCAAGATCTTCCAAACCCTTTGGAGGAAGGGTGTGTGTACAAGCAGATGGAAATTGTGTACATTTTTGTAGGTTTTAAGTTTATACAAGCTGTCCTGACAATGACAGGGAGACAGTCTATATATACAAGTCTTACTTGTGAATAGAAAAGGCTAATTTGATCTTCCCCATCACTTGCTTGTAGAATGAATATTAAAGGTGCTCAGTGACATAGCCACAGTAGATCTACTAATTGTGTTCGTAGGAATTGTAAAAGCCTACTGAGAAGTGATTGTTTCAGACTGTAGAATCTCCTCTGTGTTGTATTCTTTGCAAATTACGGCAATTGGATAGATGATGTAGAAATTCATCATAACTGAGTCTAATTAGACTCTTAAATTTGTTTTAGAATTGGGCATTTAAATTCCTGCAGCTGCCAGAAATACAAACTGACTTAGATTTGAGCAAATAGAAGGAAAGCAAATGGGAAAACAAGGTTGCTAGCAAGATGGTATGCTGCCAGAAACACAGAAATATAGGTGAGAATCTTAGGAATTGTCTGTTGCTAGAGCAAGTTGTGTCAGATAAAACTTAATCAGTCTAGAAGTGTGCAAAGTGGGTATTTTTATAAGACTTTGGTGCTGAACCTATTTTTAATAGGAAGATCTGTGGATTTGTACAGAAAATGTGCTTCAGTTTTCTTTTTAAGATGTCATGATAGCCACAATAAACCAGGTTTTCCTCTCTGAATTTCTTTGGTTTTTGTCCCAGACTGTGACCTGTTCTCTCATAAGCAAATGGCCATTTTTCTATTTGGCATATGAAGTATGATAGGCTAGATATTAGGCTGCTTTATGCAACTGTTGCATTTGAAATGCACACTGCAATGCCACTGAGCTTATCATCATTCAAAGTGTTGCAACATTCAAAATGTTGCCTCATTCCACTGGGCACTGCTACCCAGAGAGTGGAAGGGACTTGAGTTCTTAGATAAACCTGGTTTGTTCCATCTGTTTATTGGCAGCTGTCTCGTATAACTAACAACAGTGTTGTGCAATTGATCTGGCGTTTGTGGAAAAGGTACACAATTCGCTGCAGTCAGGTGAATCTTCACATGCTTCTGCTCAAAGTCAAAAGTCTGACAGGGAGTTATGAATGCAAGGCAGTTGTGAATGAGATGAAGGGAAAGATTCAGTGGAGAATGGAATGGCCCTTTTAAACCAGAAAATAATTTAGAATACCCAGAAATACCTTCCACCCTGAACTTACATGAATAAGCAGCGATTCTGTGCTTCTTCACTTAAAGCTCGTGCTGTCAGATCTGCATACTCGAACAGCAGTAGACTGCTCTTCCCTCAGCAGTTTTCTTTTGTATTTTAATATAGGTCTGGAGAGCTCGCATAGTGGGTACTATCTTCACTGGCTGACTAGACAGCAATTAAAGGGGCATCCCTGGAGGTGCACACAAAGTTCACAGCTGTCCAAACAAGGCAAAACTGGTGTTGTCTGAAGCTGATACTGCAAGGAGAAAAACACTAATCATTTTTGAAACAGTTTGATTTCCACAGCGAGAGAAGCTGAATTTACTGCTCACTGAGATAGGTTCTTTTTTCTTGGGATATTGATGAGAGGCTCACTAGAGAGATTTTTTTGAAGATATTGTTGTGTTGGCTTCCTGTTCTCTCCTGTCGGAAAAGATTTCTATCTGGAGAGACATCAATCCAAAATTTGCAGAGTACTCCCATTCTGAATTCTGCCCCTTTTAATCTTTCAATGCATTTTTATTTTTTCTTCTAGTCAGTGTTAAAATTCACTTTTGCTTCTTTATGAGGCTCTTTCCTGTGTCTGGAGAGTCACAATATGGAACTTTATCTATTTTTACTGATGCAGAAAGCTGCTGTTGTGCTTAAATGCTTTCTTTCAAATGGTGTTTCTTGCAATTGCAGACATGTGCAAAAAAGGCAATGGTAAATGTGCCCTTGTCTTTCATGTTACTGGTTAACACCAAAGCACTTGTTAATTTTCAACTGAATTGAAAGGAGTAGCTACTATCAATTTTCAATTAGGTTAGAATTGATTGTTTTGGCTAAAGGAAGTGTTACTAAATGAAGTGAACATACCATCTCTTGCTTTATGTATTTTTTTCCCCTTATCATTTCTCCTTTCTTTGTGTAATACCAACAATTTTCTTAAACTGATGCCATATTTACACATACAGTATGTCAAATAGTTCATGTAGTAAAAGATATTTATTACTTTTAAATACTTAAAGATACTTTTAAATACTTAAATAATGAAAGAAAAGGACATGGTGAGTGCAAAAGAATAGAGAATTATACTTCAGATCAGGTGTCCATTTCATATCTTGCTGGAACTGGGGAGCACTCCTTACTAGAACCAAGAAGACAGAGTGTGTTTGAAAAAAGACAGTAGGAATATAGACAGAAGAAATAGGAGGGGATCACTTCATCTGAAGCTAAACATAGATTTTAATGAATAGTCAATGGAGTAGTGTAGTGTTAAATAATGATCTATTATGTATTGTTCACAGCCATCAGCTTATCTTTTTATATTGTGTTTTTATTACCTATAGGTTATGTTCCACCTGTATGTGTACTTTATTTGGCCTCCTGTGAAAGCGGCAGCAAGTAAGTGACTTGTGATGTGCTTATTTAAAAGACTTCATCTCTTGTGTACCTCCTGTTTCATACAGAGCTTTCTTAAGTGATTAAAGGTAATCAGCAACCAAGGAATTTATTTGTAGTGAGAGAATGCTCTGATTTTGAACCTCCAAAGGTGTATTTTCGAAGTTGTGTGACTTCTGATCCTGGTGTTGAGGGCATATGAAAAAAAACATTTAATGAGATTTACTATATCAGTAGTAGTTTCAGACTAGTTAACTAATTTCTGCCTGGTAGAAATAAAACAATAATATGAATCATTGCAGCTATGCATAAGAATAAATAACATAGGTTCTCAGTTAGTGGAGTTGGTGTTACAGAGAGGAATAGAGAACTGCAGGTAAACATATTGAATTGTGGATGCTGGTGACTTAGAGCAGTGGGAGGAATGATTATGCTGATCTTTCAAACTCAAATTTGGAATATTATTCTGATCAGGAATATAAAAATTATCCTGTTGGATCAGGTCACTGTTCTTCTGTTCCAGAATCGAGTCTTGTATGGTTAGCAACTTGAATCTCTAAATCATTAACATTTATATACCTTCCAAATTTTAGGTAATATATTCCTGTTGTATATGAATAGACAAGCCATTTTTAACTTGATTATTATATTTCAAACATCTACTTCCAGCTGTATGTGGGCTTGGTACATTGCTGCTGTTTGAGAAACCATACTTTTCTGGTACTGTCAAGAACTTACCTAGAAAAGTTGTATTTATGTATATTAAATCTGTTATACCAGCTATAAAAATACTTTATACAAACATAAATTCTTCTATATAACAGTGTGATAACCAGTCTGTTACGCATATCCTAAAAAATGATACTCAAGTTATATTCTGCTAACAGGCTGGCTAATGTCTCCAGAACTACTTAAAATGTAGCCTTGAATTCTAACTGTTAAAAAAGCTGAACAAATATTTCTTTTGCCATGTTTCATGTTTCTGGGCTGAAGCAATGATCTCTCAATGGAGCAAAGAGAGGGAAAATGACAATGTCCAGTTGGTGGCTTATCGCTTAAGAAACACAGGTGAAAGCAATTCAGTTGATAGGAATTGCTCTTTCACACCACTTTCCTGTGAATAGGAACCACGTGTTTCAGTTACTGCACACATATAGCTCTTTTGACCCTTAGTAGTAGAACTGTTTCCTTTATAAGATCAATGCCTAGAAGATGTATTTTTTCTTTTTCTGTGAAGAAGCTGATTCAGGGAGATTTCATTACTTGCTGTCTGCTTTACCTGTCTGCTTCATCTGCACTTTGGCATAAAAGACAATGTTGAAACTTGAAAACAGTTTAAATTGAAGTGATGATGTGAATATACAGATTGTCTCTCTGGAGATTGTTCACATGCTGTTATTTAATGGAACCCTTAGAATTAAAGCAACAAAGAGAATAGAGAAAAGTAGAATATTTACATTTTTGACTATACTTTGTACATATTCGATTTCACATTCTTAGATATGATTAAGCAAGTTGTTTCTTTTGTTTGTTTCCCTCCCCCCCCCCATGTAGAAATAAGGAGGCAGTGCTAGCTTTTTTTTTTTTTGGAATTGGCAAGTCCGTCCCCAGAGATACAAAATCTGGGAAGGAGAGCCAGAAACAGGCATGTAGTTTTCAGGTCTTTTTAGTTCATTTGAAATTGGCCAGGTTTTTAGGTTATTGTATAAAACTGGGAGCATGACAGCAGTATTTCCATTTAGCATTCTATAGAAATAACATTATATCTTGTAATATAAATGAAATGGAAGGATCTGTCAATTCAATAGTAGCAGAAGTAAAGGTGTACTTCCAATAGAGGATTATTGTAGTATTTTAGAAAACTGCTATGCTAATTAAAGGAGAATGACACAAACATTACTGCCTTGCATATTGTTGACAAAGAGGAACTAAAATACCTTTTAAGTATGGTGATGTTTTTAGGGATATAATGGTTATTTTCTTCTAAGAAATATGATTTTCTTCATGGCTCAAGAGAAGGCCCCCCTCTCCCTCCAACTCTCCCCCCTTAATTGAGCATTGACTTGCTACTAGTGTGCTGCTTTTGCAGTGAAAAGCACAAATCTGTACATTTTGAGGTATTTGGCTGAGACACTGAGGACCCATATGCTCTATGGATCAGGCACAAGTAGGCATTCATTCAGTGAGTGATACTTGCACATTGAAATGCAGATTTCAACTTCTGTGATATACTGGCTTTTGTGTTGCTTCAATTTAGGAATTAAAATTATATACTTTTCTTGTGGTGATGGTGACTCTTTTTTTCAGAATTACCATGAAGGTACTGTAGTTTTCTTTTATGTGTAACTTAATATTTTTATCTGTAGCGTAGCTCATTAAATTAAGTCTTCCTCCTTTAAGATATTTAATTCAACAAAAGATGACTAATTTTTGTGTTCTGATTCTGTGGAGTATCTTAGGCCCACATGAATGTGTAATCATACACTCATCCTTTCCTTGGATTTTGTAATCATGAACAGAAAATTTAAAAATCGTGTTCCAAACAGCTGTTTTATGATAAAATACTATAATTCAGTATAAACAGAAGCTGTTGTAAATTATGCTTCAAGAGTGAAATACTCATTTACCTATTTAAAACAGTAGGTAACATTTATAAATCTAATCTTTGACTATCAACTTGTTTATAGCTCTTCTAGCTATTATTAGATGTAGCTAATTGAATTCCAAGTGGTAGCTATTTAGCATATGGTTTTAATGAAAGCAAGGCTTATAGGTTGTGATCAAAGCTTTTACCATAAGCATAGATTATACTGATTAAAATTATGATGGAGTCGCAACAGAGCAAATATTGGCCTTTGGGATATACTGTCAGTCTCGTTTCTTTTTTAAACTTACCAAACATATCAGTGGTTCTGTATAAAGTTATTCATCTCTTTTTGATTATGTTTATGAGAGAGTATTTTTAATTTGAGTTACTAGGAAGTAGAGTTATGTGATTAGCCTGAGAGGAGGTCATCTTGTTTTGAATCTACTGTAGGTAGGAAGACTTGTCATGTCTACTTGTTCATTTTGAATCTTCTCTCAGTTGACATGTCATGTTTTATTTTAAGTGTCTGCCTAAAAGTAAAGCACAACTGAAAGGTGATATTCCTACCCTTTTTTCCCCTTTATCAGTGCCAATTTGTGATCTGGGTAATTATTTTGTCTTGTATGTTCTTAGCACGATCTTTTATCTTAAACTGGGATTATAATGATTTGCACAGGTATCATTTAAAAGAGTATTTTTGCCATCACAGTTTAACTAGCATGTGTCAGCTACTCAGGTGTGCCTGTAATGTATACAATTCAGTGAAAGATAATAGATGATCCAGTTGGACTACCTTTATTTTTCTGTCATAGTTACTTTTCTGAGTTAGGACTATATAGTATAGTCCTAATATAGTATAGTTAGACTATATAGTAAGTCAAAATGAAACTCACTTCCACTAAACCTTCTAAGCTATTCTCTAGCCCTCAGTTAGTAGGCATTCATGTTTTCCATGCATCAGAACAGTACTATCATTAGATGAGGCTATTACAAGTAAAACCAAATACAATTAGTCAAGGAGTACTCCTTATGTTTCTTCTAGGCAAATGCTCTGAACAGAACCCAAACCAACAATGGCCTGTCTTACAATGACAAACATGGAAGGCACAGCCACTTCTACTATCCACCAAAACGGTGACATCCTTGGGAATACCAGTGCACCCAAGCAGACTGAACCATTGCTTCAAGTGCGCCTTTATCATTCCCCTGGGAAGACAGGAGACGATTACCTGCAATTTCCAGCTGGAGAATATGTTGCAGAAGAGATCTGTGCCGTTGCTTGTAAAGCTTGTGGTAAGTGTATACATAATGATTTTTCCTAGCGAATTTCCTAGTAGCATTTTGATTGAAAATGTAATCTCTCCAGTGTCTTTCTAGTGTCAGAAGTGGTTGGAGAGCAGCGGGCTACAAAACTGTTCCTGTCAAAAGTATTGTGAGGATGAGGTTAGAGTCAGGTGGCTGCTGTCTCTTTCAAGTGATTTAAAAGTACACTGTCATTTATCTGGAAGCTTTCTTTTGCTGACCTGAGATGTAGTTTGGATGGTTAAATTACAGCTGGAGCTTGAAAGCATTAGAATTATATTATGGTGCAACTCTGCAAAACGTTAGTCCTGACAATTGTGTAGCGTCAACTTGTATAATTTATTGTTAGTGGTTGAATAACTTTGAAGATGGAAACTGTTATATTAAGGAAAATAGGACTACTTGTGTGGTTATTTCTTTTCCTAATCATTCAGGAAATAAAATGAGTAAATATAACAGGGTAGGAAATTAAAAGATGCTTTCCTGTTTACATCTAGGAATGCTTATATTTGCCCAGAAGCTGCAACCTGTAGTAAAATGATTCAAAAATGCATTTTGTGCACTTCCCCCCACCCCCCCCCTTTTTTTTTTAATGCAGAAGTATGCTGAGTTCATCATTCAGGAATTTTGGAAGAAAAATAAATTAATCCCAATAAATTCTGGATATTAAAGTAACTACCTTTTCACTCTAAGCACGCATGCATGCATGCACACTGTCTGTATCTCTGATTTTAGAGATTTTTAGACTGTCAGTGGTACAAGGCTAGATTTGTCTTTTGACTTCAAGTGCCTCATTACAGGTGCAAATGAAGTTGAAGGGGTCTGTAATTCCAATTACTACTTTTCCAGTGAGTCACAAATATGAAGCTGCTGACTCTGACTGTACTTAGTATTTTGTTATGTTTAACCACCTTATCCTTTTGGGTTTTTTTGTTTGTTTGTTTTTTGCTATTTCATTGTGAACTGTTGCTTAAGTAACCTCTTAATGATTTAAATCTTTTGAGGGCTCTACCAGTTTTTTCTGTGCTATGGAATGTCTTGTAATAACTGTTAGTAAGTTGTGTAATCTGAGTTGGTAGTTTGAGCATGGGCTAGTTTCACAAAGATTCTTCTGGGTTAAGAGCTGTTGTTCCTTGGAATTCTTTAGGCCTTGCAGAGTCTAATTAAAATGAATAACAAGACATCTGATTACAATTTTTTTCAGTTATTCTTGTAATGAATGTACTTTTCTGTTAGTTAAAGCTCATCTTCAAGAGAAGCTCCCAATCTAGTTTGAATTCAATAGGAAAATAAATTCCTTGAATACTTGATTAGCTGTTTCTGTGGTTATTGCTTGTCTGTCCTTTTTCTTCCTTGTTTCTAACTAGAGTTTGCCTTGCTTCAGCTTCCAGCCATTTCAGTTCAAGTTATATTTTTTCTTCCTTTCCTCATCACCAGCTCTAGGGAGACATATACTGTAACGAGATTGTTTTTAAGTCTTTTTCTTTCCTTTTTTTGATAAAGCTTAAATTGATTGATTTTTTTCCAGCTCAGCTGTCTTAATAGTTTTAATTTTTTTGACCGTCTTCTGTACCATCTCCAGTTTCACAGGAAAATGCACAGGCCAGGCTGTGTGTAATATTCTTCTAACCTATGTCACAAACATAGAGAATCCTATTCCAACTAATCTAGGAATACAGTTAGTCCTGTTTCCTGCTACATCATTTGAAGATGTGCTTGCTATGATATGATGTTGCTTGTTTTCTGTGATCTCACCAATCCCTCTCAGGGCTTCTGCTTTTTTGGGGTAGCAGCTCCTGTTTTGTACCTATAGCTATTTCCTAGCTCCTTGACTGTTTTCAGAATAATTCTATGTGGATGATCCTTCCTAGTGAGCAGTTCTTATCTTTGTTTCTTTTATTTCATCATTCTTCATCAGGATTTGTAAATTCTATTTGCAGTGATTTTGTACTTAATTCTATATCTCCTATGAAAACGTTCTATCATGTTGAGGCTTTATCAATATAGAACCAAAGCAGAGAAACTCTTCTGAAGGCTGTTTTCTACCTGGTAGCTATTAAGGCAGCATTACGCAACCTATTTTTCAAAAGGATTTATGACCTCATTTCCTTCTGAATTGATGAAGAAGGCTGAAATGACTGGAAGTTTTTGTTTCCTTCCTTAAGAGGTATTAGTGCTTGAATCACAAGGTACTAGTTATTATGACTTTTGTTTTCTGGGAGGTTTTGTAAGGCAGAGCACGTAGAGAGCAAAGCCAATGCTCTCAAACAGTATTTATGTTGCCAAAATTCTTTAACGAATTTGCTATGAATCAGAATATTTAATAAGAAGAGGGCAGTTCAGGTCGTAGAAATGTCCAAAATACAACAAATTTGGTAGTTTTCAATGAACTTCCTCTGTGATTTGAGCAATTGTTGGTCTCTGGCAGTATTAGTTGTATAGAAGTATGACTGTGTGTGTGTTATTTGTGTGTGTTACTTGTTTTTGTAAGCAGGGTTGGATCTAGTCTAGTGTTACCAGTCCTACAGAAAATATGGCATACCTTTTGCATATTTCAAACAATTAATGGGTTTCCAGTGTATGCTGATTTGGCTTTAGAGCTGTTGTATATAGTATGCATTGGCTGTATAACCGTCAGACTGTATAAATATTATTCTGTCATTGCATGCCAGTTTGAGACAAGCAGAAGTTAAACCATTCCTCACATTATGTAAAACAACTTCCTATTTTTTGTAAAGGAGCTACAGTAAGTACAAAATTTCTGGCAGGTTGTTCAGATTTATATAGGAAACTGAACACAAAATGAGAAATCAAATTTTCTAACTTGAAATACCATAATAAATGAAGTATCTTGAAATTAAGGTTTATGTGAATATTCATTATCATGGACTTCGCTAGTAGTGCCATGTAACAGACTACTGTGTAACAATTTTTGAAGATAACACTAGGAACAAGAGAAGTCTTCGATTTCAGCGTGAGAGGGAAAATGATCTCAGAGGAACTAACCATGAAAATGAAACATAACAGATCAGGAACTTTTTTAGAGGTAGTAGAATCATTGTAATAGGTCTTTGAAATTTACTGTCTGAGATTTTTTTTCCAAATCATAATCTTAAATCCTTTCTTTTTCTTCTTTCCCTCAAAGTAATCGTAAATGAAATTACTACTTTAAATTGGTTTTAGGGAGCATGAGTTCGTTTTATAGAAATACCAAGCAATTAAGGCCATTTGAATGGAAGCAGTGGTAATGGTTTGGGGGAGCTACTAGAGGTGCTGTGAGACAGGGATAAAGCAGACCTGGTGTAATATTTTACAAGGGAATTACTTATATAACAGTGTAAAGTGTTTGTTCATAGGTTCAGTTTAACTCAAAATATAAATTTTAAAAAAATTTGTAAAGCTGTTTTTAAAAATTGGTAGGTAGAATAAAAAAGCATGACATGAGTTTTGTTGCAGAATGGGCTGATCAGATACAGTTTTCTTGGGACATCTCAAGTCTTTGAATTTAAATTTTGAATGTATGTACTTTTATCCAGAAAGTAAGTATGTTTAGTATACTGTGTTGGTGCAATTATTCTGTACCAGTAATTTGCAGTAAAATATTCTTGTAAATGGATTTAGCATTTTAATCAACAGACCAGATAGTTACAAAATCTGTTCAATCCTGTGGAATCAGTTAAAAAAGCCATTTATAAAATGTAACTTACCAGAATCATTAATAATTTTCTTTTAATTTCTAAGATAACAGTGCATTGATTTATTCCTTCAGCTGAATTGTATGAGTGAAAAATAAAAGTATCTTGCCTGCTTTAACATAAACACAGTTTTGTTTCATTATGACCTACCCTGAGTGTCACATTTTATTGCTTGTCTTATTGTTTGATGTGTAGACTAGACTAGTATCTCCTTTCCTCTTCAAGTATAAGAAATTTTAATACAGTTTGTCAATGGTTGCAGTTCATCCTTTCATGCTGTCAAGTCTTATGCCTTTAACCCATTTTCCAAATTTCAGCATTTCCATCTCATGGATACACAACACTGTAGCATGCTCCAGTACTGTGGCATCTGTCCTCTCTCAGACTGTACCTGCAACCAGGAAACACAAAGCGAATTAAAACTCTGGTGCTGCTGAAGAGTTGATAGTGTTCTTCCCTCAGAGTCCTTAGGTCCTGCAGCAGCTCTGCTCTCCTCTCGTGACTGTGTCCATGTTTTGAGTGTGAACATACTCGTCAGTCACATGATGTTGACCCATTGGCATGTAATGCTAGGGCTGATTGTGGAATTCTCGCTGTTGGAAATCATTAAGAAAAACAGGTGCTAGCAGGGATAAAGCTGATTGTGCCTTAAAATAGGAAACAGTCTGACTGCTTCTCTGATTCTGTAAAGCTCCTTCAAAATACAGAATTTGTTAGCCAGTTTTATCTGCTGTTCTGTTTTCTCAAATAAATTCAAGCTCAATAGATGATTTTGTTAAAAAGTTTTTTCAGCAATCCAAAAGACTGAAATCACAGTCTTTTTTTTTGGGGGGGGGGGGAGTGGGGGAGAGTTGTAAAAGTAACAGAATAGTTTTTCTTTCTGAGTGTGTTACGTTTTTGCTTTATTTCTATGTAAAATACAGTTACCGTTAGCTTTCATGACAGTGACAAATTCCAGTGTATGCATGTTTTATATATATTGTATTTCTTTTTGTATTCCTTGACTTCCTTTCAGTATACTCATGGACTTCACATTCTTAAAGTCTTAAGGTCACATCCTGTGGACTATGGGCCTTACACCACCCCATCTTAGCTTCTTTTCAAAATTATTCTTCAATTCATTTGTTTAAAACCATCCCTGTGTACAGAAATATCTTCTTGAGAGCATACTGTGAAAACATCAAGTTTTTTTATGGCTCACCCTTCTCTACTTTATAGAGAGGAAAATGGGTGAAATGAAGAAGGAAGGCAGAATAGCATCATACTGTGCCATGTGAGGTGTAAAACCACTGTTTTGAACCCAAATTGTTCCTCAGAAAGTCTGGACAGAAATAAAAGAGTTAGGACAAAGGCAAAATGCTAAACTTGATTAAGGAATCAAGGTGAATATTTATTTTATAAATATATGAAAGTTTTTTAGATGGTTTTAACAAAGGGTTTCTTATTTTCTTAAGTTTCCTTGTTAAGCATTCCCAGTTTCTGCAAGCTTTGGATTTGAATGTATCTTCTATATTGTTTTTCATGGCACTAAGAGAGCACTGGAAGAAAGTATTTTCCTTGGAACATACAATCTTCATTTACTTAAATTTCACTCCTATTGCAGGATATATTTTCAGAGATAAATTTACTGTGTATTGCCTTTACTATATTCTGTTTTAGTCAGATTTTTAGCTGTATTAAGCTGTTCTTGCAGCTTCTGTAATAGATTATATTACTCATTTTCACTTAAGGAGGAGAATTTAATTGTATGTCATCTATTCTGTTTTGGAGGGATGTATGTTCTGCAGTTTGGTGATGTCACTGAAATTGATGTAATGATAACTGAATTCACTTTAAAGTAGCTTAGCTGGGTCGTGATTTCAACACAGCTATAGTGGTGTGGTCTTCAGTTTCTTGGGAAATCCTGTGGATGCCTGAACTCATATGCTTTAACTGCTATGTGTACAGATTGCAGTTATGTCTTAGTTTGCAGGGCAGGCTTACTCTACACTTTGCTTGTTATACTGATAGTGATCCTTTTTGCATCTGAGTTGGAACTTTTTTGTTCTGACTAAATATGTTTCTACTAGTGCCTGAGCTCTGAACAACATTACTTTGTATGTTAAATATTCTCTTTAAGTTCCGTCAAATGCCTACTTTTTGAAATTATGAGTGTGTTTAAACTTGGAGCCTCTGTTTTGTCAATTTCCTTATCTCTCTGTTTTTAATGCTTTTTTTTTAAATCTCTTTAATTTCTCTGACAGATTTTTGAACAGTGTTTTTGTGCCAGAACAGTTCTGTGTTCCTTCTCTGTGTTTATGCTTTCTGTATCCTTGATTAACCAAGATGAAACTAAGGAATCTTTTTCCTTAGTGTTCTCAGCTATTGCTCTGAATATTTAACAGCAGTTAAACATAGTTGGACTTAACTATTTTTCATATATTCCTTTTGCAGAAAATTCAGTTAGTTCTGTGTTACAAAGCTACATAAATAAGGCTCATGTTTCATATTGCTCGTTCAGGTAGTTGTTTTGAATCATCTTGACCCACTTATCTTCTATAGTGACAACATTTACTATAACAGAGGGGAAGGAAACGAGGTGAGAAATGTTATTTTCCTTTAAAGTGTTAGAATACATCTTAGTTTCTTTGATATTATAGTTCTTTACAAAGAAACACAGAAGACAGGAAATGTCCTTCCAAATACAAAAAATTGATTTCTGTAGTTTGTGATTGAGTAGATCTGGTTGTTAGTTCTTGTTAAAACAATTCTGAATTGTTTTGGGAAAATTATTTTCCAGTTTTGTGTAGTTAACAGTACTTGTTTATTTTTGTCCTTAACTGAGCTAATGAAGTGTAGATGGCGTGTGGTTGTCCTAGTCGTGATGATTTTCTTTGTATTACTTTGCATTTAATTTTCCTTCAGTATAAAAACATAAGATCAAGGCCTGGGTCTGTTTTTGGAAAAAGTAAGTAAAGACAATGCACTGTTCTTCACTGCTATTTCTTAATTAAACAAGGAGGTTGAGTGCCTATTGCATTAAATGCCATTCTGAGAAAATTTGGTAATCTAAGCATAAAGTATAGGATAGCAGGTGAATACAGTCTTTAGTAAGAGAACATAAAGGAAGAATGAGAAAATAGATTGACAAAAATGACCTGCACTTTATAGGGTGCTGGTTGCAATGGTACTGCCAGTGACAGAGCAGCACAGTGAATAATTGGAGAATTTGTCAAATTGCTACTGCTAGCATGCAAAAATGGTTTTTTTTAAAAAAAAAAGTCTGTTTCTGTGTAAAAATGGTTTCTTACAAATGTTTATTTCTCTGTTCTTTGTTCAGGTATCATGCCAGTGTATCATAACATGTTCGCACTCATGAGTAAAACAGAGAGAATTTGGTATCCCCCAAATCACATCTTCCATGTGGATGAAACAACTAGATTCACTCTACTTTACCGAATAAGGTAATAAAACGCAAATGTAACTCTTTTCCCATTAATGCAAAAGCTATGTAGAAAAAAAAAACAGTAAGATAGTTCATTAAATGATAGTGTCTCAAAAAAACATATGGGCATATTGTTGGAAAGATCTGTGTAAAAGATACAGATAAAATAATAAAATTGAGTAATTTTAAATAATGTACTTTTATCTGCTGTCATTCCACAGATTACTGTTTGCCATTTCAGGTTGAAGAAACACACAATAAAAATAAAATAGAAGTAAAAATATATTTTTTTCTTAATAATCTCTTAAATTTTTTTCTCCATTTGAGCTCCTGTGTGCTTATCTGTTTGGAATTACTGGGAGTTTTGAGATGTAAAATTGTCTCATGTAGTCTGTAGGATGTCTGCAATAGAACTATTTGTGTCTAATCTGATTTTTGAAAGTGGAATTTTAAAGCTCTATTCAGTTTTTCATACTAAAGGAACTCATTTCTTTGAATTACATAATGTGGTCTGATTATTCCTTTGGTAATTAGCTGCAAATTGAGACCCTGAAAAAGTTTCCTTAGTTTGTACATTTCATTAGTATAGTAACATAAATTTCTAGAAATTGCATAGAACTGTTAATATATTTGTTGGAAAAGACTTTTGGAGGTCATCTGGTCCACCCTTTGTTCAAAACAGAATGTCATAACCACTAGGTCAGGATTTTGTCTACTCAATACTTGAAAGCTGTGAAGATTACACTATTTCTCTGGGCAAGCTGTTTCAATGTTGTTTTAATCTGACATACCCTTATTAACTTCTCCAATGCTGTACATAAAACTCACTGTAAAATCACTTTTTTTTTTTTTTTTTTTTTTTTTACAAATTTATTTAGTAGTCTAAATGTATATGATCTGATCATTTCAAGAACTTTGGTAGATGCAGTAGAAAAAGTTTAAAGATCCCATTGCAAACCATTATATTCAAGTGAGAGCTTGAGTAGAGAGGACTGTTGTGTTTGGTGTTACTGCTATGTGGTTTGCTTAGGTGAAGCATAATCTTGTCCCCTTCCGAATTTTTCAAGGGATGAGATGTCCCATAAATTCTATTCAAAACGACGATTGTTGAGACTCTTGATCCCAGGGTGTGATTTTTTTTTTCTCCTTTTTTTCTCCTGACCAGTCTGTGTAGTCCCATCCCAAAGGAAACTGCAAGACAGTAACACAAGATTCTCTCTATTCTGATCAATGAAAATTACTTTGCAGAGCTGTTAGCTCTTGTTAGTCAGCTTCTCACCCTATTTAAATGCTGTGCTTCAAGACACCGAAAACTGGATCCAAAGCCTTCTGTTGACTCAGTGGGCTTCATATTGGCCCTCTACACCAGTTGGCACTAACTACAAGTCTGTGAAAGAGAATGGCTGGTATTGGTAATTAAAGTATTTGTTTATTGATATTTACCTAAATATTTTCTAACAGGTTTTATTTTCCCCACTGGTATTGCAATGGCACAAGCAGAGCATATCGGTATGGCATTCTTCGGGGTGCAGAAAGCCCTGTTCTTGATGATATTGTCATGTCTTACCTATTTGCACAGGTATGATTTTTTTCCTCCTACCTCCCCCTAATCTAATTAAGTAAAGGTTGTTAATCTTTGCTCCCTTTCACAGCTTTTCATAGTAGCTTTGTAGGCTCTTTTGACTGCTTGAAGCCCACTCTAAATACAAAAATGAAATTCAGGGTCATACTGTATTCCTCGAGAGAGGAAACTCAAATGACTGTTGAAGAGAGATCAGTGACAGACTGTATCTCCTTTCTTGTGCCACTGGCATGTGGAAGTCTTTCAGTGCAACTTTCGTTTTGAACTGATAAAACGTGGGACATCAGCTTCTCCATATTGACCCTGTTGGACTTCGACAGTAGAATATTAGGAGCAATGTTACTCAGCCTGATGGTAGCAAGTATCCAATATGAATATGTGCAACTATTTGGAGACAAAAGGTTCAGTCAGAAGAATTCAGTCATTTAAAAAATTTTACTGTTAAACAGCAATGCAAAAGTTGTATTTCGATTTCTCATATCCTGCTTTCTCAGTGGCGAGATGATTTTTTGAATGGATGGATACAAATGCCCGTTACTCATGAAACGCAAGAGGAATGCCTTGGGATGGCTGTTCTGGATATGATGAGAGTAGCCAAAGAAAAGGACCAAACCCCACTGGCTATTTACAATTCAGTCAGGTAACTCCATGCTTCAAAACTGTATTACATTTACATGGCACCTGAAACACAATAGCATCTGGGTGGAGTTGTTCAACTATTGACAGTTGATATCCCCCCTCTACCCCAGTAGAGTGATTCTGTAAATTTACTTGTAGTGTAAACTGCAAATTTAATGGAAGGCCTGTATGATGACTCCTATTCTTCAGGTTTGTGGGTATATGGACAGACAGCAGCTGCTTATGTGGAAAATGATATAAGCAATAATTTGTATTGGCAGAGACCTTTAGAAGTCATCAAATCAAACCCCATGTTCAGATCAGGGCCAATTTCAAAGTTAGATTAAGTTTCTCAGGGCCTTGTCCATTCAAGTTTTGAACATCTCCAAGGACAAAGATGTTTACCATATATCTGAGCAGCTATGTCTTGCATATAATCATTTTCATTGAGGGAGGATTTTTTTCCTTGTCTAATCTGAATCTCTCTTGTTTTGCTGTGTGTCCATTGCCTCTTGCCCTTTCATTGTGTGCATCTGAGAATAGCCTGATTCCATCTTCTTTACTATCTTCATCTAACAGATGGTGGTAATTAAAAGCCCTCTATTTTAGCCAACTTCTTGCCAAATCATGCTCCCCTAGGCCTCCTGTCTAATATAATGTGCTCTAGGCCCTTAACTGTCTTGGATGGCTTTCAGCTAAAATCACTGTAGTTCACGCACATCTGTTTTTGTACTAGGATGACCAAAACTGGATAGAGGAAGTTCGTATGTGATTTCACAAGCAAGAAGAGGATGATCAGCTCCTTTTACCTGCTGTCTAGGCTCTTATTAATGCAGTCTCATATATGCTTAGCTTTCATCACCTTAAGAGATGCATTGTGACTCATACTCAACCAGGATCCCCATGTCTTTTTTGCAAAACTATTTCCCAGTCTGTTGGCCCCTAGCCTGTACTGCTACATAGGATAATGCTGTCCCAGGTGCAGGACTTCATTTGCTTTGTTGAAATTTCTGTCAGATCATAAAAGGCAGTCAAATTATTCATTCGTGAATATGGCAAACCCATGTTGTCTATTCCTAATTTTCTTTCATCATGTGCTTGTGTATGGCTATTCCAGGAAGACTTGCTCCATAATCCTTCTTGAGAACTGAGGCTAGGCTGCCTCGCCTGTAGTTCCTCAAATTCTCCTTCTTTCTCTTCCTGAAGAGTATGGTGTAGGAACCTTTCCTGATTGCCATGAGCTTTCAAAGATGAAGGGATATCAGTCTCCCTAATAACATATATATATGTAATACCAGCTTCTTCAGCATTCTCAGAAGCATCCCATCTAATCCTATATACTTGTGTATATCTGTACTATGAGTAGTGTTTCATTCCCATAGACTGTGTCACTAGGCACAGGGATATAGGTGGCCTGAAAGAAGACCTTTATAGTGAAGGTTCAGATGAAGAAAGAATTGTATACTTTTGCCTTCATCTTCTATTTCATTTCCTAATCAGTTTCCACTCCAGCTAAGTTAATTCTGTCTGTGCTTGATAATTAATTCTTCTTTTCTGTCTCTTAATGAAATTTTGCATAAAGGGTTGAATAGGCAAGCAAACTGATCAGCTGGTTGTGAGTGTCAAACAACTTTTTACCCTAGATAGAATATAGATTGTGGTATAGGAAACTTAAATGAGAATCAGCTGGTTTGTATTTTCAACCAGAAAATCTGACTGTCACTGTCCCTGTTATTTGCCATCCTATTTACCCCTTTCCAGCTTCTATACCAAACAAAGCAATTACCTAATGTTTAACTTGGAGTTTTCTTCTATTGTCTTTCATCAAAACTTCAGTAATGACTGAAACACAAATGTCTGTATTATGGGAAGTGCATCTATGTAATATATGTTGAAATTGAATGAAAAAAAAGGAAAAAATGGAAGAAGAGATAGGTGTGTATTTGAAATAATAAAATACAGACTGAAGAAAGGACCTTTGTTATGCTTCATTTTAAAAAATATTACATTTAAGGAAGAAAGTATTTACATGTTGACATTTTTAGCACAGAAATGGTTATTTTTTGGTAGATCAATGGATAAAATTAGATTTTTTTTTTTTTTTGCTGGTTGTATATTCACAGCTACAAAACATTTTTGCCTAAATGTGTTCGAGCAAAAATTCAAGACTACCACATTTTGACACGAAAGAGAATAAGGTACAGGTTCCGCAAATTTATACAACAGTTTGGCCAATGCAAAGCTACTGCCAGAAACTTGAAACTTAAGTATCTTATAAATCTGGAAACCCTTCAGTCTGCCTTCTATTCAGAGGTTTTTGAAGTAAAAGAGCCTGGTGGAGATCCTTCTGGAGAGGAGAGTTTTGCAACCATTGTAATAACTGGAAATGGTGGAATTCAGTGCTCAAGAGGAAAACTTAAGGACTGTGAGACACTGGCAGAACAGGTAATCTCTTTGAATGCAGCTGCCTTATTATTTTAATTTTGCCATTTATCATGTAATAGCGATTTGCTTATGTTAGAAGTTCTTATTGTTAAAATTGACTTCACAGTGATGATAAAATTTCTGTGTAGCTGAGGTTCACATAAATTTGTGTTGTCTTAAACAGGATAGCATTTTAAAATTAGTTTTTAATCAATGTATTATATAAAAGACAATACTTCAACAGTAAATAGTTTAACAAATGAAAAATTCAGGGTTGGACCATTGCTATTGTAAAAACTGATTTAAAAAAAGTAAGAGGCCTGGATTCAGGAACTGGTAAAATGCATACTGCCCTCAAACTCCTTGAGATCGGGGTTTTAAGAAGGAAAACAGGATAAAATTGCCTATACATTCTTCCTACTGCAGTTAAACTTCTACCAACATCTAAGCTAACAAATTTAAAATGGCTTCTATGACTACAGGGTCCATATACATTTTGTTCAGGAATTAGAAGCTAAATGTTCAATAACTTGTAGTAATCATATGCAGTTACATCTTTACTTAACAGTTTTGTTTCACTCTGTGTATGATATACCAGCGTGACTATTCATTGGTCAGATTAACCAGAGTTTGTTACTTACTCATCAGATAACACTTGAGTGTTGGAATCAAGCAGTCAAGACCAAACTATGAAATAGGTTATATTCTTGCAAAGGTTTATAATAATTTGTAAAAATATTTTTTTATTGTATTAAAAAAATTGCATTCCTAGTTTTTTAAACTTTTTTTTAATAACAGTTTTAGATCTGTACTAGGTTCAGTTACCTGACCCTTTGTTATATGTCACCCCTTTACCTTTATTAAGTTGCCTGTAAGTGCCAACTGCACTTGCAAGATTTTGCAAGTTGATTTAAGTCATCTGGTGTCTTTATACCACATTTGTATATATAACTTCATAAATTGTTTTATAAAAATTTTTACATGTTATGCTGTTTGTGCATGACAAAAAAACCTCTAATAAGAATAGTATTTAAATTGATCTTTTTCACATAGATTTTAAAATTACTTTTCATGGTTCATAAATGTTGTCCTCCCCATTTACTGATGACATGTGAAGGAGGCTGCATATATTTGCAGTAATACAGAAACTGTGTACAAATGATTGGTTATGAAAACTTAGTAATGGAATAAACCTGTCCAGAAGTGTGATCATACCTCCTATTTCATCAAATGTACTGATGAACTTTACTGAAGAATTGAATTGGAACAAGATGTTTACGTTTTGAAGGTGGGAATAACATATTTGGGGTAGGTGGAGGAAAAAAGTGTTATCACAGTTCACGTTTCCAGCAGCCTGGTATTAGCAGAGCTTCAGGGACTTCAGTGCGTTTGTGCTGATTTATGCTGGCTGATGATCTAGTCTTTAAGACTCGGTACATACTTAGTATATGCTTGCGGAAAAGTTGCAGTCATGTAAACAAGTAGTCTTATGTGAATAAACTATTCACTTTGGAAGAATTATTTTAAATATATAACTCTATCTTTGTATAAAGTTGGTACTTAGCATCTACAATTCTACTGAAAGCAAGAAAAGGAGCCCTTGATCTATATGACTTGATTTTGGTTTTGTTGTGGAAGACTGAAGGAAGTGACATGGAATACCATGTTAGAAAAACACTTTGGATTAGTCATCAAAAGACAGTATGTCTGTTACTTCCCATGTGATTAGTATAGATTCTTCCAGTTACTTAGTCAGTGATGATCATGGCTGGGAGGAGAACCCTCTGTAAGATCCTTTGTTTATTCCTGCTACATATGTCTTTCTAGAACCAGATATGGCTGCTTGTATCCCTCTGAATGGAGCCATGAAATTTTGTATTGTTAATAGCCTCTCTAAACCTCTCTGATCAGGGTGCTGATAATAAATTCCCAAAGAAAAGCCCCTAAAAAAAGATTATGCAAAATATGACATTCTTTATTCTCACAAAATACCAGTGTACAGATCAATGAAATGCCTAAATCAAAAACCCCTATATGGATATTTCCTTTCACAATTTCTGGATCTTTGTGCCTTTTTTTGTTGATGCACCTAGTGAAGTTTCTACAAACACAAAATCCTTTTCTTTCTTTTAATGACATATTTAAGATTTTCGAGTCCTCTTTGTTGCTAGGCTCAGGTTTTGGAAGTGTAAATTTTGTTGCATTAAATCTGGTAACTTCACAATCAACAGCACTACTTCTTCAGGAATTATACTTTCAAATTGACATGTCTCCTTTCGAGCAATATATTTTGACTTAACCCCTAGTGGTCTGACTGAAGACTGTCAAAGTGAGTGAGTTGAGGTGCAGATATGAGGTATTGAAAGAAAGTACAAAGAATTTTATACAGAAATACATGTGTAGTATCTAAGTAAAGATCAGCATCAATTTTGGGGTTCATTTCTTCTTTTTTGAATTCCCTCCTGTAACATGGTAGAAATACTAGCTTAGAGTTGTAGGAATTCTAATGCTGCAAGTAAATTTCTAATTGCAATTTTAGTTATAACATCAGCAATATATATTTTCTCCTAGGATTTACAAACATACTGTGATTTTCCTGATATCATTGATGTCAGCATCAAGCAAGCAAGCCAGGAAGGTTCTAGTGAGAGAAGAATTGTCACCATTCACAAGCAAGACAGCAAGAATCTGGTCTGTTGACTTGCTGTTTGTTTAAAAAAAAATGTTTTGAGCAGACTGTGATTGCTGTAATATTTATGGTATTGTATTAATGTATGTTAGTTAAGCATGAGATGAAACTGCATTTTAGCTTTTTAAGCACTGTATGAGAACAGAGAAGATCATGTGCGTTCCAAGTTGTCTGCATTGACTGAAGCAGAAACAAACAATTGCAGCTGAGCTGAATTTCTTATACACAGATTGGTCCTTTCCTCTGGGCGCTTATACCTGACTATGTGATTTTAGGTATCTAGCATACTATTTGTGTGATGACATGATAAGCTAACTGCCAGTGACCAACATTGAAAAGAGGCTTCAAAATGCTCTGAAGGAGTGATGATGCACAGAAATGGAACATGGGAACAAAATAAATATCAAAGCTTTTACTATTTCAAACACTTTAAAGAAGCACTTTGAAAATTTATTTATACATGCATGTAAAAAGAAACCTCACAACTGCTTCAGTCTGAACTCTAGCATTGCAGGTGAATCACCCTTTGCAGATACAACTGCCATATAGTTGTTTCTTCCTTTGTCTTTGAGTGATTTGTGTGGCTTCAGGACTCCCCATCCCAGGCATTTGTGTGACTGGAGAGCTGCTGCCTGTGTTAGGGAAAAGTTGTAGATGTGCAGTTTAAGCACTTCTTCATTTCTGTAAGAAAAAAAGCCCCCAAAACATTTCAATGAGAAATAATTAATTTTCTTGTCTTTCAAATGCCACTTTTTTTGGGGAAAAATCATATAGTTTACTTTGCTTTGTATTTCATTATATTTCATATATTTCATTTCCTGCAATAATAGTGCAGAATTACAAAGAACTTGAAATTGTTTTCAAAATATCTTATTAAAACATAAGAGTAGCTGGCATTTCTGTGATATGTATATATGATGCTTAGAATGTACAATTATTTCAGATAAATGGAGGAGGCTTTCTTAACCTTGAACTCTTAAAATTCTCTTTAAAAGTTCTCTGTAGTGGTAGAGTTGGGTACTTCCGTGCCTATACTTCTGAGGAAAAACTCACTTTCTAAAACCTTATCAAAACCCACTGCTATTATAGAGTAAGTCAGAGCTGAAGTTTGTAGCGCAGCAGCACTTCCATGCTTTAGAGTGTGGTGGTCCATGCTTTCATGTGGACGCTTTACATGCAACAGTTATTGCTATTTGTAATTTAGTTCAGCTTTTCATATAGATGGTAGAATCCCCTATAAAAATATACTTGACACAGTGGCTGAAGGATACATAAATTGTTTAAAATTGCTGGCGTTCCAGATCTGGCATTTGTGTGGGTGAAACAGTTTGAAATACAGTTGTTAGCAGGTCCTCTTTTAAAAAGGAATGTGAAGACACCATACAAGTTCTTGTCTCTTGATCAAGAGCACCAGCTTTTTTGTTTGTTAGTTTGGAAAAGAAGGTTGCCTTGGAATCATGTTCAGCCACTAAGGGTGTCTCCAAAGTCCTGTGTGAGTTTTTAGAGCACATACTGAAGCCTGTTCTGTTTGGCTACATTACTGAATGAAATCTAGTGTGACTTTGTAAATGATGCAGTACCACTTCTCAGTTAAAGTAAGGGCAGTCTTTAATGCTCTAACACAACAATCAAAAGTTTAAAAAAAACAAACAGGAAAAAAAACCTAACCATAGATAGCTAACAGAATACAGTCTGATTTTTACATTGTTGACTGTAATGAATATGATGTTACAGATGAATTTAATCTTGCCCCGCTTTGACTGTTCAAAGCATTCTACAGAGACCTTTAAACACCTTGCTTTTCTTTGACCTCATCATCAGCCACCCAGCTGCCCTTTGTTGCACCTCTTTTGTTGTTCAGTAGGCAAAGATCTCTCTATAACCCAGCTCAGGAGGCCAGTTTTTGCTGTCTGTTCATTGAATTTGCAGTCAAGTACTTTTCTACAGGTTTTTCTTTGCTAATTGAGGAGAGTCCCATGAATCTTTGATAAGTAGAGTCTTTCCTGTAGGAAATTGATTTTGGCTGTGATGCCATTGTAAGAGATGTTTGTCATGCTAAACAGTATCAGTTCAGTTTTTCCCTTTCAACTATTTCCTCTTGTTTGCATCCCTCAGCTATTTCATATGTTTAGACTGCTTTCTACAGCACATTTGTTTATTTTGTGCTTCATTTTGACATTGAAGGTTGCTACCAACTTTTGTGCACCTGCGAGTTAAACTATACAAACAGTAATAAAAAACAGTCTGAGTATATTTAGTGTATGCTTATATTTATATGTTTTATACTATTGCCATATCCAAGAATTTTGTATTGCCTATTACAAATTGAATAATCTCTCTCTCTTTCTGTCTTTGTTCTCCGTCTAAATTCAACAGGAGGCTGAATTTCAGTCATTAAGGGAAGCACTCTCCTTTGTATCATTAATTGATGGATATTACAGATTAACTGCAGATGCCCACCATTATCTCTGTAAAGAAGTAGCACCACCATCAGTGCTTGAAAATATCCAAAGCAACTGCCATGGGCCAATTTTGTAAGCTATTTTCTAGTAGCATAACTAGGTGCTTTTGCTTTTGAAAGATGAGCTTTAGCCAACTGTGAACCATGCTGGACATCTTGAAGTAAATTTGTTACATATATGTAATACAAAATGCTTCAGATTTTTTCCTTTTTTTTTTTTCTTTGCAAAATACAGTGTCTTCTTGAAGTATTATGAAAAATAAAATGAAATATTCTGATTTTGATTTTCTTCCTTTAGAATTCCCTTTTTCTCCAACTAAGGCAGTAAAGACATGATGCTGAATTTACAAAATTAGTTATTACCATGGCAACAATGTATTATGGAATAAACAAAGAATCTCATGTTTTCACTGCAGCCTCCAGCAGAAATAGTATCCGAGTTGCAAAGAGTAAAAGGCAAATTAGCACTAGCTTCAATATTTGAGCAAGGAATACAAGAAACTGCTGGCTACATAAACTGGATGTTCTATTTGTTTTTAATGCTGGTTGTTTCTTTATTTTCTCCAGTTTTTAGAGAGAGAATTTGGTGCCTGTATTGATTTTTTTTTTCAACAGTTGATATAGTATTTTTTATTGTTTACAGAAGGATGAATGCTGAGTTTAGCCGTGCTTTAATAAGGCAGAATAAAATGGCTGTTTTCTTCAGCATGTGGAAAGCTTGGATATCCTGATATATGCAGGAAAGTCACCCTGTGTTGCATAAAACTAACACAATCCTACTCTGTAGATCTTTCTGGAAATTTCCCAGGGACAGAAAGAGGAGAGGTGCTAAAATCCTCAGAAGAGATGAAGTAGGAGAAGGATGGTGGCAGATAAAACTTTAATTACGTTTTTTGTGTCTGGCAGACCTTGACTAATGCCATATTTTGACCTTTTTTTTAGGGCTGCTGAGAAAGATATGCAAGGGGTTTAAATCTTTCCAAACCATTTTATTCCTTCTTAGTGGAGCTAAACTGAAATAGTCAGGGAAAATTATAGTAATGTGTATGAGGAAGCTTTTATTACAGTTTCATCCATGATGAAACTTGAAAGTCATATCTTAAGCCTAGAGAAATATATTTCCTTTAGACTTTAAGGTTTCTCATGAAGTGAGTAATTGTGGTGTTTTCAGTAGTAAGAATTTTTAATATGTTTCTCTCTGTATAAGCAACCACTTTGAATATTGTAAAATAAAGGGACCAAAAAGTTGGCTTAAGTGAAATTCTAAAGAACTGAGAACTTTGTCATCAGCATATTAGACATCTGAGTGTTTGTTAGTGTTTGCTAGTCTGTGATGTTGTTAGTTTTTGAAATTATGTAGTATTAAACATTTTTTTCTTTTTATTATAGCATGGACTTTGCTATTAGTAAACTGAAGAAAGCAGGTAATCAGACTGGCTTCTATGTTCTTCGTTGCAGTCCTAAAGATTTTAAAAAGTATTTCCTCACCTTTGCTATAGAGGTTGGTATTCTGCCTTTGATATTATCTGTGTACTCTTTATTGCATTATAATAGTGAGCAGAAGCTATGCTGCAAATTATTCTGAGTTTTCTCTTCAGAATCTTTGATTCTATAGTTACTTGCATCAAGTTGATGATTTTTGTTGAACGTGCAAGAAGCATATTATGGTCTCTACCATTTGTGACTGCTGACCATCACAAGGGAGTTGGCAGGGAGAGAGCTTGAGAGTTCTGGAAAGGGTGCAGTGATCCTTAGAGACAAAGTAGTTTTTTGATGGTGATAGCTTTTTAGTTTTTGTTGTTGTTTGTTCTTTTCCTAACAGATTAGGGCTTGATTAGACTAGATATACAGTTAACTCTGATCTGTCAGTTCTCTGCAGGTCCTCCTTAGTTTGGGGAGGGTTTCTGGGGGTATTTTTGTTTGTTTTTTGCCTTTTCCGTCACAGTGCTGGACATTGTATGGCAAACATTGTATGGCAGCAGTTATATCAACACAGATCTGTTGGACATACGATGTCACCTAGAATGGAAACCACATTTGAAATGCCTGCAATTTTTATGCTACTAAAGAGACAGATGTACTTCTGCTCTGTGCAATATTGCTGTTATATAATTACGTGGTTTTGTTTTCCTAATTAGCAGGGCTTTGGGAGTTCATAAGTAGGGGAGGTAATATGTAGGTTTTCTTGGTGGTTTGCAGCAAGCTAGCAAACTTACTAAATATTATCAGAGATGCACACATTTCTGAAAACAAGAAAAAAAGTTGCTGTCTGGGTGAAGAAGTAAACAATCATTTTGAGTTCAGTTACATTTTAAATGTATGTCCTGTCAGTAAAGTTTACCTGAAAGGGATTTTTTTTAATTTTTGTTTGTTTATTTGTTTATTTATTTATTTATTAGACTAAGAGATCATTGAGTTTCAAAAGTCTGAGTGTCCAGACCAAGCTAAGTCTGCCATTAATTGACCTTGCCAGTTTTTTTCTCATTCTGATTATTTCTGGGCAAGCAATTAAAAGGCTTTTGAGATTCAGAACTTGTTGGAATGTTTTCCACATTGTTAATATGAAGGCACGTAGAAGCAGTGTTAAGAGATCCTCTTGTTTAGAAAAGGCCGGTGCGATCTTTTCGAGATTCATCATAAAAACAAAAAATAGTTCTGTGCATAATGAGAATCTGTGCTAGAAACAAGGTGCTTAAAACTGCACTGTAGACAACAGGAAAATAGAAACACAGCTGAGATCTCCAAATGCTTGTGAGAAGAGTTTATCCTCATCAGTGCCATTTCTAACAGGCATTCAATTTGAGCATTTGGGTTATTACTTCCAGCAAAATTTTATTTTAATATTATTATTATTTTTTAGGATGAAACAACTTTTCTTACTAGTTTGCAAGATAGATCTGTTCTCTGCTTTGAAGTCTCCATGGTTGGAGATTCGTAATGTTTGTTTTTCTTAATGTTAGCACACTAATTCCTTTGGGAATAGTATCTCACAATCAGTATTACATAGTGAGATCAAGATAACAAATTAGGGTAATATCCTATTGACGGATTTTCTCTTTAATTAGTATAGTGCTCTGTATTCAAAAAAGGTTTTTAAATAATAAATATCTTCTAAATAGTAAATATTTCTTTTTAATGAAAAATCTGCAGCGTGAAAATGCCACGGATTATAAGCACTGCTTAATTACAAAAAATGAGAACGGAGAGTATAATCTTAGTGGAACCAAAAGAAGTTTTGGTAATCTTAAGGATCTGTTGACCTGTTACCAGACAGAAACTGTCCGTTCGGACAGCATAATTTTCCAGTTTATCAAATGCTGTCCTCCAAAACCAAAAGGTAAGAGATGGTAACTTATTTCTAAACATGTATGTCAAAGTTTTAGCTTGAGGATTTAAAAATGCAAAAATAGATTAACTGACTTCCAGGGAGGTAGATTAATATGTTTGTGTGGGCTTTTGTTTGGTTGGTTGGGTTTTTTTGCACTTACCTGTTTGTTCATCTTTATCGTAGAGTTTTCAGTCCTAGTGGCTGCCATATCTTAACTTGGTTAGGAGATGATCTTCCAGAATTAACTGTGTTAACTGTAACAGTTTTGTATTTGAAGTAAAACTGTTTTCTTAATTGCAGTGGATTGTGTGCAGCAACATTTCTTCTTCAGCCAAGTGTTGCTGTGTCTTGAAAAGGACACAGCTACTAAATATTAACACTTCTCACTGGATAGTTTCATAAGCAACGGAACAAACAATACCTGATTTTCAGTTTGCTTGACATCTTGACTGAACTATGCCAAGGCTATAATGTGATTTCAACCTTTATTTAACAGTGAAAAGCATACATGAAATGGAATACCTGGTGGCGAAGAGGATTTTCTGAAATCTCACCAGACTTGAATTTATATTAAAGATTTTTCCTAGATACTCATGCTTTCTCTTTTATGCATTCTAATAATGAATGTGTGCCCTCTTTTTTATACAGTGAGTATTAGTAGGTGTCTCTCTTTGCCTCTTCCCCTCTTTGCCTCTTTCCCCTCTCTCTTTGAGTCTATATTTAAACAGAAACTCAAGAGCACAAAATATTTGATACATGTCTTTATCTCTTTCAAATTTGATTGAAATTAGCCAGTGGATTCAAATGTTTAGAAGAGAATTGGCAAGTAAATGTACATGTGCGTGTTACAGAGAAAAATTGCAAAATCTTATTTCCATAGAACTCAAACAATAATATATGTACATCTGAATTATGAAGTACTGGATAAGTATAATCATGTATGCATGCACACATTTATCTACAAATGTGTACCTGTCAGCTTTGGTTTCACTAGCAGATTTGCTTCACTCCCCAGAGAGAGTTTTTTCAAGATCACTTGAAGAATAATTATTCTGGTAAATATGAGGCAATGAGGATCTCTAAAGTGCTGCCAGAGGCAAAAATACTTACAAGTTCTAGAGAGGCATAGAGGTGCAAGTGTCTGTGTTAGAAAGACTTCATAATATAAAGTAAGAAGGTAATTTACATACTCTTTTTCCACCCCAATTGTTATCCAAAATACAGCAGAAGTTAAGATGTGGAAGGAGGATGGGGTATTTTCAGAATGTGCTTGTCAAAAATAGTAAAAATAGCTGATGAACTTGAATCATAGAATCATAGAATCGGTAAGGTTGGAAGGGACCTCTGGAGATCATCTAGTCCAACCCTCAAACGAGTGGCCCGTACGGAGATTGAACCTGCGACCTTGGCGTTATTAGCACTATGCTCTAACTAACTGAGCTAAAGCTAACCCCCCAATCTTTTTTGCTGATTAAAAGAATAAAGATTTTGAATTTGTTTAATAGATCTTTGAAATATTGTGTGACCTTTTGAATGAATTTCTCTTGGTATGATAGCCTCTTTTTTTTTCTCATTAATAATTCTGTTGAAATTATATTGTTAATAGTTTTATATTTTGCAGCTTTATTTTCTTTTTTCTCCCTACTCTATTTTCTTCACAGATAAATCAAATCTCCTAGTTTTCAGAAGCAATAGTGTTTCTGATGTACCTTCATCACCTACGCTACAGAGACACAATAATGTCAACCAGATGGTCTTTCACAAAATCCGGAATGAGGACTTGATATTTGTAAGCCCTTTAATTGCATTGTCCACTGCAAGTGATTGATTTTATACATACTAATTTATAAAAACACAGTATATACTTAAAATACTCTTATCTGAAGTAAGGAATTTTGCTGTAACCTTTCTTTAGGCCTTAGACTTGTGTGTGTGGGGGGGGGAAGAATATTTAGAACCTTCCTATAATACAGATAGTCTTTTTCCCCCTCTTACTAAAAATGTCCTTCTGACTGCAATAGCAATTGTTTTCTCTGTGCCTACAGATGTCTAAATATCTTTCAGTAATAGTAGCTCCCTGCTCTCTAGCTGTTGCAGCAGTTCATTCTCTGAAATCCACAAGAAGTCAAGCAAAAGTTCTGTACTTTCTAATGTAGTTGTTTCTCAATCCTGTCAGTCTGACTCAAGATGTGTGTTAACTGTGAAATTTAGCATATACTTGTTTAGGTGAAAGTTTGAGATTTTTCCTAGGCCAGGCAGAGATTTCTGATTTTTCTGTCTTTTAGGAAGAAAGTCTTGGACAGGGCACATTTACTAAGATTTTCAAAGGTATAAGAAAAGAAGTGGGAGACTATGGACAGCTCCATCAGACTGAAGTTCTTTTAAAGGTTCTGGATAAAGTACACAGAAACTACTCTGAGGTTGGTATGATTGTTGATAAGATATATAGAACATATTTTTTTCTTACAGTGAACAACTTGGAGTATTTGTTATATAGTAGAGGACTGTTCAAAACTGAGTTTATTCTTGGCCTCATGACACTGAGAGGATAGATTTGGAACTGGCTCTGGGAAGCACACTTACATACTCTATCTCCCCCCGATCCTTTAGGGATTTTTGAGCTGTCCACTGAGAGACCATGCAGGCAGCACAAGAGAGAGTTTGGCCACAGACCTCTCTGTTATATACAGATGAAGTACCAACATTTCCAGTTACTTTTTTTCTGTTGCCTTTTTGCCATTTTTTTGTAATCATATTAATTTTTCAATGAAATAAACATTTAAAATTAAGTCATAAATATTGGAAGTGTGTATATATGATAAACACTTCCTATATGTACAATCATCCATACTCTATTAGGCCTTTAAGTGCTTGAGTGAAGCTGTGAGCAAACAAGACAGACCTTCTGCAGAGACCAAACCACTGTTAGCACAACTGAACCTAAGCTTATGTATGTGAAAATTTAAGTTTTAAAAAGTTAACAGAATATCGTATTTTTTAATGTATTATGTAGCTTTATATGGCTATTTATTATCTATTTTGATTGTATATTTGTATTAAATTCCTATATATCCTAGAAGCCTTTTCAGCAAACAAAGAGAACCAGTCTATTGTTTAGCAAAATTTTCAACTATTAAAAAAAAAATACTAAAGCATTAGCAAAAAAGAAAGACATTCTGATAGCTAATATTTGCAAGCTATGAGGGCATGCACTTTGGACATTTTAATAACACAATAAAGAGCACCTAGCATTTTTAATTTTAATTCAATGAGTAATGTACTTATATTCTAAAGTTAGGCGAAAATCTGTTGACCCCAAGAATAAAGAAATGTAAATACAATTGATTAGAAGAAAATTACCTAATTTTGACTTTGAGTAGGGGAGTGATCTGTACAAAAGACATAGTTGGACAGGCCACTGAAAAGGATCATGAGCAACTAAAGTAATAAAAACATCTGAAACTTTACTGACAAGGGGAGGTAAGGTCTACAGTATTGGATGAGTGATATAGTACTTCTCGTCTTCAACGTAATAGTTTTGTGTAAAGGAATAAATTGGGAACTCTTTGGAATGCATTTGAGTATGCATTCTCAGTTAATTAAAAAAAGTTTTATGCACAAACAAGGAATATAGTTTGTATTACACAGGAGGTTTGCAATGAGATGCAAATTGAAATAGTTTTAAAAAATGAACATTTTGTTAGAGATCATTAATGTATTTCGGGTTTGTCTTCATTCCTATTTTTCTCTCTCTCTCTCTCTCTCTCTCTCTTTCTCCTTCCTCAAAGTCCTTCTTTGAGGCAGCAAGTATGATGAGCCAGCTTTCTTACAAGCATTTAGTATTAAATTATGGAGTCTGTGTTTGTGGAGAAGAAAGTAAGTAGAATTTATGTATACCAATTTTGTACAGCTGTAATTAGTTTGTGCTCGGTTCCTTGTAAAAGAAGAAAAGAATAAACACCACAGCTGCTGGAAACTTATGCTACTGCAAAGGGAATATTTATTAAGTCTTAGTGTCTGAAACCAAATTGAAATAACTATGGTAGCAGAGAAAATGTGGAAAACTTATGTAAATATGAGTGTGAGTAGTAACTTTTGCAAATGTTTCACTGTCATATCTGTTTCATCTGAAAATCTTGTTAACGGAAAGTTTTGCAAAGCTTGTGAAATTAGCATTTGATACCCCAGAAAATTTTCCCATCTACATTTTTGTTAACTGTGGTCAAATAAAAATAGAAGTGGTTGGCTGCCGAAGAAAATCACCGTTTGTGGTGATCAGAAACATTTAACTCCTGCCCAATACCTGTGCATGTGTCGACTTTGTGAGAAAAAATGTAATTGTGGGAAGTTTGACTTAGAGATGCAGTTCTAAAAACATGATGGCTGTTTATTTCAAGACAATCTTTGCAAACATAAACTCAGTCATTGCATTATCTTCAGAAGTAGGGTGCATTTATAACATCTTAAAATGAAATTTTAATTTTGAACAGTTGATCCGGTCTTCCATGTATACTATCTTCCAATACACTACTGGAGCTTACTCTGGCAGCTTTTCTCTTCTTGAACTGTTTGGTATCAGTGCCAGTTTGTGCAAAAGACGTATTTTCATCACAAAATGAATCATTTTACCATAATTGTTTATATGTTATGTTAAGACATGCTCTGCATGCAGATAGAGGGAATCTGCACTTTTTTTCCATGATAGCTGGAGGGAGCTTTTTCTGTATCAAGAGTTGCTTCCATTAGGAGGTTGGAAAAGACAGAGCCATAATTGGTTGAGAACTTGTCATACCAGTTTCTTTGTAAATACACCCACAAGTTGCTTTTCCTAGTTTATTCATGATACTATAAGCATACCCATTCTAAGAACTGTATATAAAAATTCCTATTAGATATGCAATATATTTTTAAAAAAGTTATCTGAGGATGGATACAGTTACTTATTTCTCGTTTAGAGCATGGTTGCCTGCCATAATCTATTTTATTTCTGAAGACGAAGGAGGTTTATTAAATCTATGGTTTAGTAAGAGGCAGTTACCAAGAAATACCAAGAGTGGCTGTTCGACTTGCTGTAGTTTATATAGTTTATGTACAGATTTAATGAAAATTGCTTCACATAGTTGTAAAAATGTCTATTAGTTATAAAATTAATCTAAAAGTATTTTATAACTAAATGTAATTCCAATAGTTTTCAGTGTTTTTAGAGTGTAAATGAGTAGTATTATAGCGTGTATGTCTTGCAACTGAAGACAAAAATTTGGTCGTATGATTTGAAAATGTCTTTTGAAGCTGACAGACGCAGCATTTTGAAATGGATCTTGTTTCTTGGGTTATTCACTGTGTGACTACATGGAGGCATATGTCATCAATATATAAAAGTTTTCAGTGCTATGCAAGATAAACTCTTACCAGCCCGTTTTCAAGAGAAACATCTCTTGTTTCAGCAAATTATGCTATTTTTCAGTCGAAGTACAGACTGTAAGCAAGTAAGAAGTGAACAGCTGGAAATTCATTTATTATACCTATTACACTGATATTGCTGTACACAACAATGCTTATTACAAACTCATTTATTTCACTTTTAGCATGAGGGTGGAAGGATGCTAAGTAGATTTGTTAAGGATTAGCCTATTTTGTGAAAGAAAGACTATTGAAAATCTGTTTTAGAAATGACTTTGTGTTTTGGAAGAAAATATGCAAACTTTTACACCTTGAAGAAGTGTAAAGAACTTGGAATATTTGTGACAATATTCAGATGTGATATAGCTTTGAATTTGTAAGTGGCTGACAGAAAAGCACAAAGAAAGAAAAGTACAATACTAGAGTGTGGTATCTGCCCTGAAATTCCATTTATTTTTGTTGTTTTTAATTGTTACTCTCTCAACATTTTAAATCAGATATCCTCGTACAGGAATATGTAAAATTTGGATCCTTGGACACATATTTGAAAAAGAATAAAAATGCTATCACTATCTTGTGGAAGTTGGAAGTAGCTAAACAGCTGGCATTAGCCATGCATTTTCTGGTAGGTGATTTATTCTTCTATTCTGTTAATGACTGGATTCAAATGTTTCAGGCTGGATTCAAGATTTTCAGGCTTACACAACTAGAATAACTGGTTGCTTACCATTTTTCTTGAATTCGGGTGGGATATTTGAAAATAGGGTGGGCATACACCAGGTAAGGTTAGTAGATAGCCAAGGACAGGCCATTGTACCTTACACAAAGGGTGCACTTTGCACTTGAATTTTTCCGTTGTCTTTCAATGCTTTGTTTATTGTGAAGCAAAATCCATTTTCAACCTAAATTCTTTCTTTCTTTTTTTTTTTTTTTGCTGTTTTCTCAGGAAGTGGTAGCTAACCAAGTAGTATCTGATCACAGGAAGGAAAAAGTATTACTATTCAAACTGCTAGTACCTTTTTTACTTTTTTTACTTTTTTTTTTTAATGCCTTAGGCCCCAGTATTCTCTATTCAGTCCATTCAAATTTTGCACAAAAACCATTACTTGAGACAAGATATTTGATTAAATGAAACTCTTTTAACAATATTTGATTCTTCTTATGTTTGTTCTACATGGATCGGAGTAATAGATCAGTATTCACCCAAGTTGACAATGTTGTTAAAGAATTTTAAACTCAAAGTTTAGATAGGTAGATAACATGAATCAAAATTTCAAGAAACTGTAACTCTGTGAAGGGAACTGTTGAAATGTCTAAGCAATTTGATCAACTTAATCTTTTATCACTTTCTTTACTGATATTTCTTTCATGCTGGGAAGTACTTGTTTAAAAGTACCTCTTCAGTTTTAAGATGTTTTTGTGTGTATGTAAAAGTTGCATTTCCATTCATCAGGAGGATAAAGGCCTTGTTCATGGGAATGTTTGTGCAAAAAACATCTTGCTTATCAGAGAAGAAGACAGGAAGTCTGGAAACCTTCCTTTTATAAAACTTAGTGATCCTGGCATCAGTATCACAGTTTTACCAAAAGACAGTAAGTCTTCACGTCAGCTTTTTGTTTAATGCTTCTGACTATAAAATAAAAGTTTGAGGTTCTTCTCTGATCACTACCTGATATACTTCTGTTTTAGTTAGTTTCCTTCACTTTAAAATAACCTGAAATCCTAGTTAGCTATTTTGAGTTTATTTTGTTTATCAGCAAATAGCTACAGTAAAGAAAGCCACATTCTCCATTCCGTGGTGTTTTTTCTCTGCAGTTATCGCTGTATACAATCTTCTTTCACTGGCAGTACTATTAGTATGATCTAAAGTACTGTCCTGTTATTGTCAAGATTAAACTGTTGTGTTTTGTAGTTTGGAGAAGCTTTCAGAGTTTAAACTAAAAGCACTTTCTGAAAATGCTGCCTTGCAGTTCAGAATTATCCCCAGTGCATCTCATGATGAATACCTGATATCATTGATGATGCTAAAAATACTGGGTTATCGTTTTTGCTATTGAGCTGTTCTGTTGCTTTTATAAACATGAAATTAACTCAGACTAAAAGAAATGTGCAATGTGTGCAACATTTATATGCTAATAAAATTGTTGGGACTTTATTATTTTTGTCTACTCTTAAGTAATTTTGGAAAAAATGGAAATAGGATATACTTGAAGAGTTAGTACATGCTGAAAGAAATAATGCATATAAGAGGCTATAAGCACTGCTATACCATATTTTCCGGTAAGCTGTTTAAGATCACTTTTAAATTGAAAGCCTCCATTAATCCTGCCAAGATCTGAATTTAAAATACTGTAAATCATAGTAAATACGATATTAATTTAAATTTTTATTACAATCATTACCAAAAGATTACAGTCAATAAGTTTGAAATTCATTTTTATTGCTCTGTTACATTACTGTGCCATTATATAATGTCCAATATCAATCACTAACATAGGATTTTTTACTTTTCACCATCTAATTCCTTTGTGGTAGCTTTTAAACTTGGTAACATCAGGGAAAGTATTAAAGTGAAAGGAAAAGTATGATATGGAAATGAGGTGAAGGCAGCTTTATAGGATTGGTTTCATTTTACAACAAAACTAATGATCTCATATTCTGATTTTTATAAATACTATTTTTGTAAATATTCTATAGTATTTTCTAGTCAAGAACAAAAATTTGGAAAGATATTCAAAATGCATTAGAAAATTAAATATCTGTGCATATACAAAATATTTTTGTTAAATCAGACACGTTGTAGAACTTTTTAAATAAATCTAACATATTACAGAACTTTGTTTTCATTACTGATCTTAACATGATATTTTGTTTGCATAATTACACAGTTCTTCTTGAGAGAATACCGTGGGTTCCACCTGAATGTATTGAGAACCCTAAACAATTAAACCTGGCCACAGACAAATGGAGCTTTGGCACTACATTGTGGGAAATCTGCAGTGGGGGAGACAAGCCTCTGAGTGCACTGGATTCTCCAAGGGTAAGTAGTACTGAATCTCCAGTCATAACAGTTCTTTGGACACTTCTAATTTAAAACATCTGTTACTGTAACTATATTCATTAGCATGTGAAGTGGTGTGGCCTCTGACCACCGCAGCAAAACTGCACTTCTACTAGTAGACAATGATCAGAAGTAATGGTTTGAGGTTTGTTTTATGTTGTTCGCTTTGATTTTTTTTTATGGGTACAAAGTACAGCTTTGCTAGTGTATTTTGTCTGCATTTCTGTTGTTTTGTTGCAACTGTTTCCACCATATAACTAAACATGACATATTCCTAAAAATGTACCTGACTTTTAATTGGCATTAATTTTCTAGTTATACTGAAATTGAGCATTGTAAATATTGTAATAGTTTGTGTTGCGGAAACCTAAGTTCTATCTTAGCTAAACCAGAAGCATTAATTTTGTCTCAACTAGGGCAAAAGGGATCCCATGTTTCATAGAAATATTATTTCTTGTATATTTAATATTTTTGCTTCCAAAGAAGAGGTAATTATTTCTCCTGCTAAATCTCCTAGAAGATTTGTAATATTATCACTGTGATGCAGCTGATAGCTTCTCCTTACAAAGCCTGATCTCATTTCTCCTGTTTTGGTGTCAACTCTTAAAACGATAGGCTCCTAGAATAACTTCTAAGTCTAGGTAGATCTAGATGTTTCAGAAGATGCCCTCGTCTCTTCTACTAACCTGTATTTTTTAATCTGCAAAGGAGATACCATGAGTGTAGACTCATTATCTTTCTCTTTTCTCATCTTCCACTAGTAGCTGCCCAGGAATTTGTGAGCCAGTTGCTTTAAAATATGCCATCTTGCTATATTGTCAACCTTGATGTAAATCAGTCAAATGGGCATGTTGGTGAGATAATGAGTCTAGATTGAGAGCTGCATTTTTTTTGGCTGCTCTGGTCAGAATCCTGTGGCTGTTACAACTCTTCATAGTTGCATGCTAAAATGTCTCCAACCTCTTTAATCCCAGAAACTACAGTTTTATGAAGACAGACACCAGCTTCCTGCCCCTAACTGGACAGAACTAGCAAACCTTATAAACAACTGCATGGATTATGAGCCAGATTTCCGGCCTTCATTTAGAGCCATTATACGTGACTTGAATAGTTTGTTCACTCCAGGTGAGTCTATGATAGGACAAGACTGCACTATTAAAAAGAAACATGATTGCTGTCAGTTTGTTTTCATGCGGTGCCTACCATTTTGATGTACTGACCCAGCCACAGTCCGTTACCATAAACATAAGATAGTAAAAGTGTGCTGTGTTACTGCTTTTTAATTTGAGAGTACACTAAAAGTTAGCATTATCACTGAAAGCATCACTTGTTTCATGTCTGTCCCAAAGGTTTTGAGTTTTTTAACCAAGTACATTTTATTTGTGACTCTCTTCTTTCTCCCAGTGCATAAAATAGATATCTGGCTTTTTTTTTAATTTTCTAACACATATTATCAGAAACCTTTGTGGAGTTTGCATTTCTTCCCTCTGCAGTAGTGGAATCATTGCACAATAGTTGCTATATTTGAAGTAGAATTGACCACCAAAAAGAACATGTTTGGAAATTAAAAGAAAACTCAATATGAGTCAGGAAACATCATTTGGTTATTTTGTAATACTTCCTGGTTTTATGGCCAAAAATTATTATGTAGAAATCAAGGGGGTTGTTAATATTCCACTATGCTCAGAAATATGCCTAGCAAAGGGTAGAACATGGCAGCATGTTCATGGCAGCATGATGAGTTTCTTCATTTTCCCATCTACTTCTCTCTTGCCTCCTATTCCCCCCCAACACACCTCAGATTACGAGCTATTGACAGAAAATGATATGTTGCCAAACATGAGAATTGGTACTCTTGGATTTTCTGGGGCATTTGAAGATCGGGACCCAACACAATTTGAAGAAAGACATCTTAAGTTTTTGCAGCAACTTGGCAAGGTAGGATGTTTTGAAATTTTCTGATTGCTGGGAAAGAACTGTCATTTCAATTATCTTCTGATCATCCCATATACACTATTTACACTGAACATTTCTGTTACAGAAATTAACAATTTCAGTTATATCTAGTCATAACACACAGTTCCTTTTAGATCTTTTTTTTCAGTTTATCAGTCGAATGACAGAATAATGATAACTAATCTCTACAGTGGATCTAGTGACATTGAATGGCTAAAATGTTTTGTATGGTAAAATAATGCACAGCCCTATCTGACATAATCTGTTCCTATTCTTTACACTTGATATTTATTTAAAATTGTGCTAGTGGCTTTTTTGGTACATGGATATTCCAGGAAGCATGAGTATGCAGTCCATGAAGTCCAAAATGTCTCTATTTGGTAGGCTGTGAAAGTTTTAGGCTGCAGAAGCCACTGTTTGGAGTGAAAATTTTTGCAAGTTACTGCAGCTGGATGGTGTGAAACACTCCTAGACAGATGACCTGGTGCAGCTGACAGAACTTTACCTAATATAATTTTTCCAGAATGGTTCACTGTAGGAGTGAAAATAAGCCTAAAAGCAAAGCAGCTGAAATATAGGATAGTTTATGAAGGAGAGAAACAAAGGGATAGGTAAGAATGATGAAAGGGAAGATAAAGAAAATGGAGAAAGGGAGGAAGACAGAATAGAAAAACAAATAATGGAAAAAAGCCTCAAGAAACAGAGGAGAACTAGGAGCTAGGAGGAACCTAAATGTCACATTTTGCAAGTGCAGGAAAACAGGAATATTGCAAACCGACAGTTCTGAACTGGAAGGAAATTTATGGAGATGGGGGCGAACATGAATGAATGTTATCCCCTCTTCTTGCCCTCCTTTGCTCCAGCGCAGTTTGCTTCCTTTCTGTGAATGTGTTCCGTACTCTTACGGAACTTTTTCCTGTAATTTTGCCCTCTTTCTGTCTCTCAGGGAAGTTTTATGGCTTTTCGCATAAATAAAAGTCTGTTTACCTTAATATTAATACAGTTAGCATTAAGGTAATATGTACAAGTACTTAAATGGGAAAAATTGGTGCAGGCTGGTTTTTAATTCAAATATTTCTGTTTGTAATTTAGGGAAATTTTGGCAGTGTTGAGATGTGCAGGTATGACCCCCTACAAGATAATACTGGAGAGGTGGTGGCTGTGAAAAAGCTGCAACATAGCACAGAAGAGCACCTTAGAGACTTTGAAAGGGAAATTGAAATCCTGAAATCTCTGCAGCATGATAACATTGTTAAATACAAAGGAGTGTGCTACAGTGCTGGTATGTATATATTGAGTACACCTTCATATAGACAATAAATGTTGTATACTGAGAAACAGAGAGAATTGCTTATGAAGGTCACTGACTTGTCATAGAATCACAGAATCAGTAAGGTTGGAAGGGACCCCTGGAGGTCATCTAGTCCAACCCCCCTGCTCAGGCAGGGTCACCTAGAGCATGTTAGACAGGGTTGCATCCAGGTGGGCCTTGAAGATTTCCAGAGAAGGAGACTCCACAACCGCTCTGGGCAACCTAGACCAGTGCTCCGTCACTCTCGCAAGAAAGATGGTTTTTTTTCTCATATTCAGATGGAACTTCCTGTGGTTCAGTTTCTGCCCATTGCCTCTTGTCCTGTCACATGGGACAGCTGAAAGGAGTTTGTCCCCATCCCCTTGACACCCTCCCTTCAGGTACTTGTACACATTGATAAGATCCCCCCTCAGGGTTCTCTTCCCCAGGCTGAACAGGCCCAGCTCTCGCAGCCGTTCCTCATAGGGCAGGTGCTCCAGCCCTCTGATCATCTTTGTAGCCCTACGCTGGACTCTCTCCAGTAGCTCCATGTCTTTCTCTTGTCCTGGGGAGCCCACAACTGGACACAGTGATCGAGATGAGGCCTCCCCAGGGCTGAGGAGAGGGGCAGGATCACCTCCCTCGACCTACTGGCAACTCTCTTCCTAATGCACACCAGGAGACCATTGGCCTTCCTGGCCACAAGGGCACATTGCTGGCTCATGGTCAACCTGTCACCCACCAGCACTCCCAGGTCCTTCTCTGCAGAGCTGCTCCCCAGCAGGTCAGCCTCCAGCTTATACTGCTGCCTAGGGTTATTTCTCCCTAGGTGCAGGACTCTGCACTTGCCCTTGTTGAACCTCAGGAAGTTACTTTCCACCCAACTATCCAGCTTGTTCAGGACCCTCTGAATGGCAGTGCAGCCTTCGGGTTTACCAGCCACTCCTCCCAGCTTGGGTTCATCAGCAGACTTGCTGAGGAGGCACTCTGTCCCCTCATCCAGGTCATTGATGAAGTTGAACAGGATGGGACCAAGTACTGAGCCCTGGGAGACGCTACTAACCACAGGCCTCCAACTAGACTGGGTGCTGCTGATGCCAACCCTCTGAGCTCTGCCTTTCAGCCAGTTCTCAATCCACCTCATTTTCCTAACTTTATCTGAACTTTGAGAGTACAAATCAAAAAAAGTAATCTCTGTCATGCAGTAGTTCACAGTGCAAGATGGACTTGATTTTATTCTGTCAACTCATTGCATAATTTGATTGATTTAAGGGAAGTAACATTTTGAGTAGTTCCTCAGTATCTTTATCTTAAAGTACAAAGAAGTCTTCCTCGAAAAGCATTTGAGGTTAAGTAGGAAAATATACTAATTTTGTAACTGTTTTTTGCTCAATGTAGTATCTCAAGGGTGGATATTAATCACTTTTTTGTACTGTCTATATGATAAGAGACTTATCAGTTTCTTAAACATTTTCCTGTTATGTTTGAGTGAATTGTTGACCATATTAAAGTTGATGAGTGAAAGCATATTTTTGCCCAGCATCTGTCTTTTAAAAAGATTGTGGACATGTTGATGTCCATTGCCATTCTGAGTTTCACCTTAAAAATGAGGAGGGATTATATAAACACAGACGTGCGGTGTTTTTGTTTTGTTTTGGCATTACTAGCTAAAGTATTGGTGAGATGATCTCAATTAGTAATGCTTCAGGTATCAAGGATCTCCACATTTTTGTCATGTTTAGATAAATGGTACTTTGTTAATATATGTAGTTAACTAATATTTGAACAATTGCATAGTGATAGAGTGTGTATACAGAATAAATTGGGTAATAATGCCATAATCTATTACAGTTATTCATAAATATTTGTAAATAGTTATATTTCAGAACTTTTGGGAAGAAATAGTTATTTGTATGTTTTTGTGTTGTAAAAGGTCGTAGGAATCTGAGACTAATTATGGAATATTTACCATATGGAAGTTTACGAGATTATCTGCAGAAACACAAAGAGAGACTGGATCACAAGAAGCTTTTGTTGTATGCCTCTCAGATATGCAAGGTAAGAGAACTTTCAGATGATTGATATTTTAAAACAAGTTTTTGTCTTTCCTCGTTTTTTAGAGAAGTTAGTTGTTTCATTGCCTCTTAAATAATAGTGTTGAGCTTCTAGCCTTAGCTTCTAACCTTAAACAAGATAGCAGTATATATTCATGTACTTAAACTGATAAACCTCTGAGTGTCTTGGGGCAGAATGCTGAGACTGGCCTATCTTGACTGAGGAAAAAAGTACACCATTTGTTTTTGTTTAGTTTCTTATTTAGTTTAAGGTTAGTTTACATTACAGTTAGAAGAATTAAAGCCTCTTTTCTCCTAATGACAGTTTAAATGGAATTTTGCAGGAGTTAATATATTAACCTAAGCAAGTTGTTCATAAAATATTAACTGATTTTTCAAGATTTGGGCATTCAGCTGTAAAACTAATATATCAGCGTATGCATATGTTTAAGAAGTTTACTTCAAAATGTAAGGGATTATTCTAGCAAAAAGAGCAAAGATGCATATATCAGATTTCTGAATGAAGAGCTAGATGCCACAGCAGTGCTTAAAGTTGTAATAAACCATTTCCTATTCTTATTGTTTGACTCTAAATATCTATCCTATAATTCCAAAAGGGAAACAGATGTTTGATCTTTGTTGTGAATGGGGTTATGCCTTCCCTAGCTTTACTCTAGTATTATGCTTAAGATAAGAGAAACTAGGACACTTTAGACTTCACTGTGTAATTAGTAATTCCAACAAAAAGAGAAAAGAAAAAAAAAAAGCCCTAAACCCTCAAGACATTTACTTGGGATATTTTTAAACTTTCTTTCCTTGATTCCATACCAAAGAAATTGAAACAGTAAGTTACTTTCCATTACTGAGTATTCTTCAGTAGCTTAAATCTAGTAAACTTGTGCCCTGCCACATTCGAAGGAGCGGATTTTCCTTCTGTAGTATCCACAGAAAAGACCTGACAGGAATCAGACAGGAGATAATGTGCTAAATCCAAGATCTTTTCCAGGAAGTCTAAACTTGTATCCGTTGAACAGAGCTTGATAAATCCCTGCTTGAAGCTGAAGTGAGTGGGTACACCTTTTGGCTACTGAATCTGCAGCATATACAGAAGGAGGCTGCAGGCTCCTTTAGCAGCTGATCTCACGTGTTCATGCTGTTCTCTGAAAGGCAGCAAGAAACAAGGAGTTGCCAGGACCCATGGGAAGTCTTCAGCAAGGACTCCTTAATGGGCAACATGTAGTGGGCTTGAAAAATGCAGAATGTTCACCAGTCTGTCCCTTCACAAAGAGGAAGGTTGAACTCATGGCCACCTACCAAAAGAGGGCTCAGAAAGCCTTCTGAAGCCCAAAACAAGAAGTTGTTCTTCTAGGTCTCAAATCTGAAAAGATAAGTATTATTTCTGCAACAAAATAACTGCTATTCTCAGTGCTCATAAGTGACTGAAAACAATATTCCTTCAGCCAAGGAGCTGTAAGGGTCTAAAACGCAGCTCCAGCTAGGAGGAAGGTGGCAGTGAATCTTTCATGGAATAAAGATATAACAGGGATTTTTAAAAAGGCAAAGGCTGCAACTATTAATCTGTTTTGTTCTGTGGCCAGCTCTGCCAAGTAGTACCTGAAGAGTCAGAAGACATCTGCCTTGTTTACTTTGATACAAAGTTCTAAAATCTGAGTTTACACTCAAGCTTTATTTAAAGCTTGAAGAGCAGTGACAACATTTCTCACTGGCTCTCTGAGATGAAGTCATTTGACAGGAGGGGTTGACAGGTAGATTTTGGTCTTTTCAGGTAGTACAAAAACAAAGAAATTTTGGGAAGGGAACTCAGGCCAGAGGATACAAAGAAAAAGACTGTTACATATATTAGAACAAATCAAACATCAAAATATTGCAGCTCTACAAGATGGTAATAAAGAACTCAAAGAGGAGATGATGCACAGGTCTGAACTTCCAAATACCAACCAAGAGGAATGGAGTTAGAACAGACTTCTACAAATATTTAACTGGAAAAAAGTTTTGCTTTCATGTGACAAAAGCATGGGTATACACAGTATGGGAGTGTGTGCATAAAGAACTTGTTCTTAAAAAGTACCTATTCTTGAATTCCAAGGGAAACAAAGCCTGAGAATTATATTTATATTGTATGTGATTTGCTTTGCGCTGTTGTTGCTGTGCTATATGCGTAGCAAAGGTTAAATTGGTTACTCTATGATTTCATTCTCAGCTGCAGTATTCTGTTGCTACAAAACAATTTAATATTTCCTCACAGGCACTAACACAGAATTCCACTGTGAACCTCAAAGGGCTGGTAGTCTTATGCTTAGTTTGAAATGCCGTTTTAAGAAATAAAGTCTTCAAAGTTGGCTGTTGCAGTTTGACAAAATGCACACTAATTTTATGATGATATATAAAAAAAGAATTTAACTAGTACCTAATGTTACGATCACAAAAATGAAATCTGATCATTTTTTCCAGTTTTCTTTTATCTTACCCTTTTCTCCACTTTCTTATATCTGTTTACATTTCTGCAATGTTTTATCTTCCAGCATCTCAAATCTCTTTTCTTTTGGCTTTGTATTTCTGTCACTATTTAGCTTTCTAATGAAAAATCATTCTCTATCTTTCTGCTTTTGTCTCAAACGTATGAGAAAGAAATCAAGGTGTCGCATGTTTACCTGTACCTGTGGGTTAAGATGGATGGGTATCTCTGCTCTCTTGCAGTATTTTTAGTTCTTACTACTAACCTGGGAAAGGGATCTTGACTCAAAGATGAGAATTTTTTTGTGCATATCTCATACTATGAAAAGTAGTATTTTCAGGGATTGCATTTGCTAAGAGGGACATTTCTATAGCTACTGATTACTGCATCTGCCATCTGTGTGGTAGCAAGCAACAGGGCTCCTTATACGGCTTTGCATAGTCTTGCCAATAGAAGGACAGATAAGGAACTTCCCTTCAATGTATCTGATTTGGGGATGTTCCTTTTTGTTCTTTTGGAACCCTGTACTTTCTTAACCCTGGCTGGTAGGAGAAGAGTTTAAGAGTAAATTTTAGGTTTTTCAAGCTTAAAGCACTTCAGGAGCCCTTGCTGGAGAACTCTGTGAAGTGTGTGTGGGAACACCTGCCATCTGAGACAGTAGTAATCTAAAAAAGGAACTGTTTTTTTAAAGGTAGCTCCTAGCAATTTTTTTCCACAGCTAGCATGAACATAGATGGTGGAAATCTTTGCAATCACATCATTAAACTCAACTGCATTATTAGAGTTTGCATGATACCAATTAAATATCTCTAAGAGCCTGGAAAATATTGACTATAACAAAAAACTTGTGAAATTATTATTCGTTACAGAAGCTTTGTGACTCTTTTCAGTACAGATTTTAGTAGTGGTAAAAAGGTACAGCATTTACATTGATTAATTGTCTGAAACCAAGGAGCCTAGCTTTGAAAAACCTAGGTTTGATATTTTTCAGGACAGTCATGGAAGGTAAGCAGAAAATAGAGAGTAGGACATTTTAGAACTTCTGTTCTAGTGCAGAATGAGATGTTGTGACAAAGCAGTGATGCCACCTAGTGGTACTGGGAGTAACAGTCTGAGAAGAAGGTTGGGCCCTTGGGTCCTAATATTTTTGAGGTTCCTCACTTAGAAAAGAAAAGCGAAAGAAACCTTGTGAAATTACAAGTACAGCATTGATGTCCACCCCTTCAGTGAAAGTGTAGCTACTTAATGGTGGCAATAGCTTTTTGTCTCTGTTGTGTTTGTGACATTTATGTTTTAGGGCATGGAGTATCTGGGTACAAAAAGGTATGTTCACCGGGATTTAGCAACCAGGAATATCTTAGTGGAGAATGAGAACAGAGTTAAAATTGGAGATTTTGGTTTGACGAAAGTCTTGCCACAGGACAAAGAATATTACAAAGTGAAAGAGCCTGGAGAAAGCCCTATATTTTGGTAAGTCGTCTTCAGTATATGAAAGCATGGCTTATTTTCATTTTTGCAATTTCAGCCAATAGTTTTGTTTGTTACGGAATTCCTAAGTGCAAACTCAAAGTCGGTTACTCAGCACTGTATAAGTCACATGCACAATGTTTGACTTTACAAAACAATATATAAATGTGGATCTTTCAAATTACTTTCACACACAGCAAAACCCCTAGAAATTACCTAAATAGCTATTTAAAAGAAATAGCATGCCACAGGAAAGACACTCAGAGACAAGAGAAACTTTATAGGGCCTGTTCTCTAAGACTCTTTCAGGCCCTTAATAACAGGTTATTCTTGTCTGCTAGCTGCTATGTTGGTTAGATCCTCTGCTGACCAGCTGGATTTAAATCTCACAGCACTTCATCCCTGCTAATTATAGACTAGGCAGAGCATTCAGGTGTCTGAATGTTTATGAAATGGAAATCAGTAGACTGCATTCAGAACATAGAGTGTATACCTTTATACTATGTGTTCATACTTAAGACCTAGGAAAGTACCTTAGTTATGAAATCCTCTAATTCCCTCTGTCTTGATTTTTAAAAAATGCAATTCTTTACATATTATTTTAGGCAATGTAGCTGCCTTAGGCCCTCTAAAACATGATATTTACAAGATAGAATGAAATAAATTAAAATGGAATCACAATGGATGTTTTGGGCAGTAGTAAAACTTAAGGCCAGAAGTACATGGGACACAATTCAAGGCTTAGTGAAGGTGATGGAGGGATCTTTGCTGACTAGAATGTCCCTTTCCAGGCCTTATCACATCAGTCTTGTTTACTTACATTACAGAGAGGAAGAATATCTACAGCTCTGTTAAAACACTTGGATATAGTTACCATTAACTTTTTATAGAAGTTGATTTGTGTTTTCAATCTCATTTAACTAATATTAAAAGTATAGGTACTAGCAAAGATGAAGGAAATAAGCATGTGTTAATGCTTATGAACAGAGAAAATTTATTCATGATAAAATTTCTATCTTCATGAAAGAAATATGTTCAAAACAACAACAATAAAAAAAAGATACCAGTCATCACAGAATAATATTCCTTTTATTGTATGTTGCAGGTATGCTCCAGAATCTCTGACAGAGAGCAAATTTTCTGTGGCCTCAGATGTGTGGAGTTTTGGTGTGGTTCTGTATGAACTCTTCACTTATATTGAAAAGAGTAAAAGCCCACCAGCAGTACGTACATAAATCAATCGTTCTCAATCTCATTTCTGAATTTTTCAAAAGATGCAGATTGTACCTGTCCCTAAACAAGTAGATATTTACTGGATAGGTAGATACCTCCTTTTCTGGAGAGGTCTTTGTGTTTGTGAGGCAGTGTTCAATTAGAAAATGCAACATGCTGAAAAGCTTTAGCATCAAGTCATAAGAAGCATGAGATCTGGAAAATTATCCAATAGCCTATGAAGATCCTATTCAGCCTCAAACTTTCTGAAACAAATTTGAAAATCTTGTTTTTAAATCTTAATCAATCTTAATTATTGAAATTCAGGAAAGAAAGTAGGTTTTTGGAGATGGTTAACAGATGTCTTTTAAAGAGAAGTTTACACAGGTCAGAGAAAGAGACAGCTACATGTGCAGATTCACAATTCTCATTACAGCTAATACATAGCATTTCTCAACAAGTGTAACAGAGGACAGTTGAGCCTTACACAGTTACTGGAGCTGTTTTCACCCTTTGCCAGTGTCTCAGCTCTGCATTGATCACCTTGACCTTTTGATGCAACTATGAAGAGATAAAGGAGGTGCTCTAAAAACAAGAGCAGCTCTCCCTGCACAATAACATACGCATTGCAAACATCTGGAGTTTTTCTTCCAGAATTATGAAGTGAGAAGTAGCAGAGTTAATCTTGGGTTCAGATGGTATATGCTTTGAATAAATCAGTTTTACCTGAGTTCAGTACTTCATCAACTAGGTTTTCATGTTGGTATGTGTCAGGAAAAGTCTTATTTTGTCAATAAACAAAGGCAGTCCATTTAGCTGGCTTCTTTATAATAATTAATCATTTCTGTGACTTTGGCTATTTACACATTTGGCCAACAATTATTTTACATTTTTGCACCATTCATCATAAAAATTTACGTAGCATTGGAGGGAAAACAAATCCCTTTATGTTATTTTTAGAAATCCTTTTCAGTTGATACTTCCTTATTCACTTTCATCTCTGGCAATCCAAGTCAAATTTGTATCTGTTTTCTATGTTATCATGATTTTGAACAGAAAGATTTATTTCAGCCTGGCTTAGATGGATCACTAGTTTTAATTATGCTACCCTTTCTGGCCTGAAATTACACATTTAATAAAATCCTCTTTATGTTCTTATTTTTACATCGGTATGACATTGCTTTTTTTTGGTTTGACTAAGATTTTTTCAAATCACCAAGACTTTTTTAATATTTCATAGAGCTCTTTAGAATTAGCTGTCAAGTTTCTACTTTTAAAAATAATTAACCATTGGATATTGTTCAACATTTTTAGAGGGTTTTAAGTTTTCACTTTAAATTCCAAATGTATCATCCTGTTTTCTTAAATTAAAAAAGGTATGGAAGGTAGGTAATTGTTGATATATTGTCTAGACTTGTCACTGTTATTCAGAACTTTGTCATTGCTGTCAGTTGTTTGATTTATAGAATTTTTAAGGAATTTAGAATTTATTCTTATAAAGAATTCTTTCTTAGTGATAATTTTGCAACTCTTTCATTTAAAAGTTATTTATCATAGTTGACTTTCTATTTCAGGAGTTCATGCGCATGATTGGCAACGATAAGCAAGGGCAGATGATTGTATTTCATTTGATTGAGCTTTTGAAGAACAATGGACGACTGCCAAGGCCAGACGGATGCCCTGATGAGGTGAGGTGCTATAGTAATACGTTACCAAAGTCTGAAAGGTCAGAGTGAATAGATGGTAAATGCAAAATCTATTCAAATCCTACATGGATTGCTGCGCTATTTATGCAGCCTAAATAGTTGTGCTGTTTTATCAGACCTGTGATGAGTATAATCGTATTTATTTTCTGAATATTCAGATTGCATTCCCTCAGGACCCAAAAATACAGTCTTTCTAAATATATGAAGCGGGGTTATTGTGATCTGTTGCTATATGTGTGCACTCAGATTTCATTTCAAAAATACGTATTTATTAGGCAATGAGGGGATTAGCATACAGAATTTACTCCATGGAAGCTTTATATAAAGATTCTTGTTTAAAACTGCAAAATGTGCATTATTTTAAAATTTGTAACATCTAACAGTACAACCTTAGTATTTACTTAAATTTTAGAATTAAACATGATAGACATTAAATAACCTTTTATTCTAGTCAGTTATTTTCCTACACTTCATCCTCCCCATAATACCTGTTTTTCATGTGTATATATATATATATATATATATTTTTTTTTATCGGCAAGCATTCTTAGCAAGGAGTTACCTACAGGCTATGGGATTCCCATTCATGTTAAGTCTATGCATCAGTCTTTGCATGTTCAGATCCTTTGAATTTATATACATGCTTTTCATGGATACTGAATTGTATATATGTAAAACCATCCTTAAAACACACAAGTTAACCCAGCGTTCTTCTATTTTGCAAATATTCTAGGTGTTTTTAAAAATCCTTACTTACTTTTTCTAAGTCTTGTAATAGCCTACTCTTGACAGTGCGGTGCCCCTCAGCTTGAGTCAAGCTGTTAGGGTTGAATAAGAGAACTAGCAGGGAAAGAAAGCAAGTATAATCAATGCATTTTCATGTGTATAACTTACAGCTGAGATCTCTTGCTGCATCTCTTTAAAAATCAGGTACACTCGAAAATAACTCAAGTGATCTTTGCAAAACTGGACACAGGAGAGATCAGGCTTAGGTGGTCTAGCAAAGAGGAGGAGGAGTGTTACTGGGAAGGTGGGAAAGGGAAGTTACTGTGAAAGAAATAGGCTATAGGGAATCAAGGGAGATCTCTGGAATAACTTTTCCTTGTATTTTAAGTTCTTTTTTTGAATGGCAGAGGTTTGGCTTTTCGTAGATTACCTGAATATGCTAATAAGAAAGTACAGAATATTTTATTTATTTTTTACTGAAACTATATCCAAGCCAGTGATGATTTTGATGTCTGACACTAATCTAGACATCAGCGCAAGGTGGAAATGTTTTTGTCAGAAACTGCACTCTTCCCTTTGAATCACACATCTTAACTCTTCCAGATATCTGTAGCTTACAAGCTGCTTTAGACTCAGGTCAGCATAGGAATTTCAGATTTACTGAAAATAAAGAACTGAAAGCTGCGTTTGTCTTGGGAGCTTTGCATATTTTTAAGCAACATTTGAAAAGTCATTGAAGGTATGAGACAGTAGTAACAGTCTGTGTTAGATTAGTGAGAAAATTAGTGGTAAAGAGGTTGGCAAGCTGTTTTGTGATCAGATATTGTGCACAGATTTGGGGAAAGGGTCCTACATGCTTACTGTAATGGAAATTCTTGCAAAAATCATATAAATTACATTTATTAGAAGTGAGTTTAGTTTGTGCAGTTACATTTGTGGCTTATTTTTAGTATTTAAGACTTGGGAATTTAATGTAAGAATGTATAGAAATCTGTGTGAAAACAACTGTTGGAGAAGCTTAGTTTAGAATTACTGTCTTTGTAAATCTGAATCTTTGTTCAGACTTTTAATTATTAGTCATTTTAAACATTTTTGAGCTTTCCAAAAAGTGATACCAAGAATCTAAAAATTTAGCAAAATCCTTAAAGAGCTAAGAGCTTCCAAATTAGTTCTGTCAATTTCTATTCTAAGACAGCTGCTCCTTTTATAATAAAGGATTATGCAGAGCAGAACTAACTATGCTCACTTCTTTCTGTTGTTGAGATCAGGCAAATAAATTGCAGGATTTTAGGACCACAATAAGCATAATCTTGCACCACTGTTTTTTGGAACCATAAAATTAATTTGGATGTTCTTTTGGCCAATTCCAAGTAACTGTTAACTATTTGCAGCATTGAATTATTTGATAATTTTGTTCTTTTTTCTGCAGATTTATGCTATCATGAAAGAATGCTGGAACAATAATGTTACGCAGCGCCCCACCTTTAGGGATCTTGCTCAGCGAGTGGATCACATAAGGGACAACATGGGTGGATGAGAAAACTGTGCCTCATTCAGAGAATATGTTGGAATGCAAAACAATGTATTTGATCTGCTGTGTATAGTTGACAAATGTACACACATGCGTCTGTCTCTGCTGAAAGTAAAATCTGGGTGGCAAATATCCTATCTGAATCTGCAAACTGAGGAATTTTGCTGGTTTTCTTTATCAGGATATATTTGTTACTATGAGAAAATGTTGTTGAAATTCTCAATAGGGAGAAAAATTATTTTTCTAAATAAAATAATATATTATATGGTCAGTCAGCAACACCATTGTTTGCCTTACTCGGCAATGCAAAAAAAGGGTGGCTAACAAATAGGGTGAGATTTTTTTTTTGAGATGAAAAGACAGTGCATTTCCTTGTTGAAATGGAGATGCACTGAACATATTTCTAGTCACACTGAACGTATAGTGACTTGGCACCCTGTTTTGTGTGTTGCATAAGGGCTTGTGTTTGTTAATAGTTTTATAACTTTTCATTGTTGATGCAGAAATGCTTCTCTGTATAACAAAGTGAAAGTGATTGTGTAACTTGGCAATTTTTAATATGCCTGCCTGAATCAGTTATTGGCCAGCAATATATGCAAAAGATAATAGGCTCAGTGTTGTTCTGTAAGGATTTTGAGGGAAAGGGAGCAAACTGTTGTTAATTTGGAGAGCCAGAAAACCTCTTTATCCATGTGAAAACTTTAATTTAAAATGATGTTTAAAATGAAAAAGCAAAAACGTTGCCCACTTTTTTTACTCTTCTGTTCTCATCTTGTGTAAATACTAGGGGTTCCCTTTACGTATTTGAAGAAACAGAGATAACAAGTAGCATAGAAGCCACTTTCCCCAAGGCAGTGTCTTCAGTTGATCTCTGAACATGAAAAAGCTAAACATACTGCTGACCCTTCAAAATGCTGCTCTTTTATTCTTCCCATGTTTGTAATTTCATGCAGTGGTAAATGTATCTATAAATCAGAAACATTTTTATGCAGAATTAAAAATACAGAAAATGCCTTTTATTTCCCAGTTCCTCGGTTCACTGCTAAGATGATCGCCTTATACCTTCCTTCAGCAACCTGAACAGACTGCTTGTGGCCAGTTACAACCATGCCAAAGCTATTCTTTCATAAACTGGCCCAAGGTTGTCTCCTGTTTCTGTGGTAAAACTCAAGAGTAAGATTATTTGGAAAGAAGAAATATAAAATGCAATTGCTCTACACTCAGCTAAGGGCAAGGACATTATCCCAGATACTGAGAACTTGAAGGAGGTCAGAGCTATGTAAATAGATAAGTTACAGGATGTAATTCAGCCTTTTGAAAAAAGTATAGCAAGAATTCATGAGGAAGACAATCTTTGGTTTTGCTTACAAGCATAAAACGTGAGAAATAGTCACTCATCTCAGAGCACTATACCAAAGTTTATAGTGCTTTTTTTAGTTCAAATCATCAGATTTTTACCTGCTCTTAAAATGTGATTACTTGCAAAGTGCAGTGCTTGTCCTTCTTGAATTTTTGCTGAGGAAGGGGCTACACACCTTGAAAAAATTGTTTTGATGACATCGACATTTGTATTTAACCTTTTTTTAAATTCACAGCAGTGAGTCTGTGACACAGAGCAGTTAATCACAATCTTAAGGAGGCCCCATGGTGAAATAATTACACTCATCTTATCTCAAGTTTAATTACCTCAATTTAAAAAAAAATTTCATATCCAGCAAAACGTAGTGCCAGTATAGCAGTGTTTTGTACCACTATGATGTTTCTCTCCCACAGTTACTCATACAAAACTATGATTTAAAATATGGGAGATTGCCAAGTAGGGAGGGCAGCATCAGCTCCCTTTCTGGCTGTTGCATTCAGTAAAACTTTTATTGGTTTTCTTGTCACCAAACACTTGCACAGATAATTTTTAAAAGTAGTTTCATGATCAGTTTTTAAGCTGCAAAGAACTTTAAAGTGCTTTGTTCAAAATAACATCTGTTTTATCTATTTCTATACATTGCTTTGAAGATTTAAAATTCTGTGCAAGAAACATTTTTGCATTTGTAGTCTCAACTGTGTGTATGTATTTTTTGTAACAAAAGAAAATATAGCTTTAAAGCATTAAACAGCATTTTAGCTGGGATAACATATGCAGGAACTGTGTAAATTTTGCAGTGTATGACACTCATTAGCAAACTGGTTTCCGATATATAGTAGACTCAAACATAATTTATGTAAAAATCTCAGGGAAGTTTATGTAATGCAATGAAGAGATCTTCCAGTCTGCTGTTTTTTTCAAGTGAATAAAAAGTCTTTTGCTTCTTGATCTGTTTGATTGCATAATTATGATTTTGAACTCAAAAAGGAAATGATTTTTAAGCATTTTGTGGGTTTATTTTCCTTTAATATTTCATAATTTCAGAAAAAGCCATAACTTTACACCACAGTGTTATTTTGTGCTGTTGGTCAGGGATATATAGCCTATTTAACAAGTCTGTGTGTACAAAGGACTTTATCATTCAGGTTGAGTATTCCCAGCTGGGTGAATAGGATCAAGGAGTGCTCAGGACTCAGGGGATGTGTGACACTCTACAGTGTGAACATTTAAGTCCTAGAGCGAACAGAATCACAGATTTCTCACATACACTGAGATATGCACTGTATGATGCTAAATTTTTTACGTTATAAAATCTGTGGATTAAGAATCAATTACTTCCTTTAAAAACTTTCTTAAATTGGCATTCTGTTTTTCATATTTTAGTGTAATTGATATGCTAACCAAAATGTCATGATTTGTTGTGGAAAAAGTACTATTTTATGTGTGCATGACTGCTGCTATGGTGTAGAATAAAATACTTTAAATGAAAGACTTTTTCTGCAAGTGGACAGTCTACCTTAAAGAATCTCTACAAAAACATATTGTCAAGTATTATAATAGTTTGTTGTCTATCAGTGTGAATATGCTAAGCTTCAAAATTCATTTAAAAAAAGTATTACACAACCTTGCAACAGTCATGTAATAAGCAGAGAAGGAATGAATTTTCAGGAAGCTGTTACCTTTCCAGAAAGAAAGGAATAATCAAAACCCCAAATTCTTGTCAAGCTGCAGTATTGATCAAAAGCTTCCATAGCTGAAATAAAGAATGTTGAATGTCCTGATGAATACAACTGTACCAAGATATTTAAATATTACTTAAAAGATTTCTTTGGAAAATAAGGTTTTTTCTAACTGTTGCATTTTAGTTGAGGAACTTTAACCATTTTGAAATGTATGGTAAGAGATCTTACTTCTTTAGGTAAGAGATGTTACTTCTTTAGGGAACGTGAATAAATATTAACTCTTAAAGAAAGCAAGCTGTTCAGAAATGTATGGTCATATACAGGTGAAGGATAGAGTTCTGAGACGAAGAGCAGAAACGAAGCAAGACTGATGAAAAAAGGCAGATGTTAAACACTGAAGAAGCTTTCAGGAATGAGAAGTGCATAGTCATATATGGAAAAGACAGTAATGTCCACTGAAAAAGTAATACCATGACAAAAATTTGCTAAATGCTTATGAACTGTATATCCTCTGCCTTAATCTAGAATATTCAGAGACCTAATATGACTGAAAAATCCAAGGATTATTATACTAAAAGAAATTGCTTAAGGTATTATGCAAGGTCTCAGAGAACTGATCAGTGACAGACAGCACTGGTAAAAAGGTGTTTGGAAAAAAAGTATCTAAAATTGATTTTGAATAAAAAGTTTACAATATATTAAGTGCAGATCCAATTAGGAAAAAAAAATACTGCTTGTAGCTGTCTGCAAATGCTTCAACACCTGGCTTATGAACAGAACAAGAAGGAGATAACTTTTAGAAAACTGCATATGAAGACGTGAAACTTAACTGTGCATCTATTTTCAGTTTGGATAGTGAAAATAAAATACTTTAATGAATGACACAACCTGCCAGGATTTTTTAATATATATACATGTATTTTTATGTACAATACATATAATACATAGTTTCTGATGTTTTAAATAGCCACTGAAGAAAGCTGCTCTGTTTAGTGGGGTCTCTCAGAATACCCATGTGTAGTGTTTCTGTTTTGGAAGGAACCTGTGTGTGCCTGAGGAAAGGCTGTATACTGGACACTCCCTAAAAATAAGTCTGACTTTAAATATCTAGTTTTCATTAAGCTAGTTATTACACTATGAAGAAGTACTTTGTTTTTCAGTATTTACAAAGAAAGAAGTCTGTAAGAGAGGAACCACTATCAAATTGCCTGTGATTTGTTGTAAGAATGGTGTTATTTAGAACAACTAACAGAGTTAAACTTCTATGAAACCACTTTTTCATTTGTATTACTTTGTGATCTTGAATTGCTTAGATATATGAAAGTTATCTTGAACAAAGTCATGCTGCTGTTGAACAGTTAAGTTTTTAGAAGTGCCATTAAAATTAAGGAAACTATGAGAACAAATGCAAACATAGAATCATAGAACCAGTAAGGTTGGAAGGGACCTCTGGAGATCATCTAGTCCAACCTCCCTGCACAGCAGGGTCACCTAGAGCATGTTGGACAGGGCTGCATCCATGCGGGCCTTGAAGATCTCCAGAGAAGGAGACTCCACCAACTCTCTGGGCAACCTGTGCCAGGGCTCCGTCACTCTCACTGGGAAGAAATTCCCCCTCACGCTCAGGCAGAACTTCCTGAGGTTCAGTTTGTGTCCACTGCCGCTTGTCCTGTCACACGGGACAACTGAAAAGAGTTTGTCCCCATCCCCTTGACACCCTCCCTTCAGGTACTTGTACACATTGATCAGATCCCCCCTCAGGCTTCTCTTCCCCAGGCTGAAGAGGCCCAGCTCTCGCAGCCGTTCCTCGTAGGGCAGGTGCTCCAGCCCTCTGATCATCCTCGTAGCTGGACTCTCTCCAGTAGCTCCATGTCTGTCTTGTACTGGGGAGCTTAGAACTGGACGCAGTGATGGAGATGAGGGGCAGGATCACCTCCCTTGACCTGCTGGCAACACTCTTCCTAATGCAGCCCAGGAGACCATTGGCCTTCCTGGCCACAAGGGCACATTGCTGGCTCAGGGTCAACTTGTTGTCCACCAGCACTCCCAGGTCCTTCTCTGCAGAGCTGCTCTCCAGCAGGTCAGCCCCCAGTCTGTACTGGTGCCTAGGGTTATTTCTCCCTAGGTGCAGGACTCTGCACTGGCCCTTGTTGAACCTCAGGAGGTTCCTCTCTGCCCAGCTCTCCAGCCTGTCCAGGTCTCTCTGAATGGCAGCACAGCCCTCAGGTGTGTCAGCCACTCCTCCCAGCCTGGGATCATCAGCAAATGTGCTGAGGCACTCATATTCATATTTATGTACAAAATATTCATATATATGTACAAATATGCAAATATATACTTAAGCTACTGTATTACAATGGAAGTAAAAAATTGATATAATTCAATTGCTTTTTCCCACACATATGAGGCATCTTTTTCTCTCAGCAGATTGCCTGAAATTGTTACTTCTTTCATGAGTGGAAAGTGCTATTCCACTGAAGTTTAAATGTTACTGTAGGTAGTGTTCCTCCCAACACCTTCTGACATCATTAGGGATCTTTACCTGTACTAGTGAACAAATTTCTGGGATAATTAGTAGGTATGAAGAGGAAAATACAGTATAGGAGATATAACAATCTTATGAGGGGCATTTTCTCTCCATGTTATATAGTAGGTGGCAATATGGCTTCAATTCTGGTAACTAGCTGTAGTGACTTTCATGAACCCTGAATTAAATTCAGAAACATTTCAATCTGCAAGTGAAATATTCTTCACAGAGAGTAATAAGGAGAGAAATCAGAATGTCTAGTATCTGCAAATGTTTCTTCACAATATTATGTCATACGGTTCAGCAAAGCATTTAAAAAAAATAGAAGCCAAATGCTACAGTTATAATATGAACAGTATAAAGTAATTGAGGCAGCAGCTGCTAACTCAGAAGTTCATCCAAAATAGAATATTGACATAGCTGAGTCTCTGCCCTAAAAGGCAGACAAGTGCTCACCAACACCAATTACTAGGAGAAAGTGTATAAATATTAAATATTAAAATTATAGCTAGTATTAGTAGGAGCATTAGTAGAATGCAGAAGATAAAAATGCTTGAAGTGCTAGGTGGCTTTATTTTGGGCAATAAAAAGATATCCAGGGATACAAAGGATTTTAAAAGTTTTAGCTAAATAAGAAAACATAGTCATTCTGTAAGAATTTAATTTTTATGCAACATTCAGCAAAAAATGCAAAGAATGAGAAAGACTAAATAGCATTAAATTATTATTACTTTAGACTACTGCAAGACGGCAATAGCCAGTCTGTTGGGTATCTATTTTTCAGGGGGTTAAATTTTATTTTCTGAACGGAGCTGTGCTATAACAATTCCAGTTCATCGAAGAACATTCTTCTTGTGTGTAAAATAGACAATTCTGCATTTTAAGCATCTTGTTAATATTTTTTTTCACTACAGTGGTGTAACAATGGGAAATTTGTAATGATTTCTAAAACCAAACTTAGTGCTTTTTTACTAAAAAAAAAAAATCAAATAGTTTCTGCAACAAAGATCACTACTGGAAGTATGATTACTTGAACCGTTATTTTAGGATCCATTTTTTTGACATTTGTGTTCTGCCCAAATCTCGTCTGAGACATGTAAATCTCTGACTGACTGATTGAAGTGACCTCTCTCTCCTCAGAACTACCTGTTTCTGTACAGGAAGGCTAGCTCAGTAAAATTCTTCAGCCACTGCACCTTGCTTCCATTTGTTACATTTATGCAGAGGTTGTGGCCTGGCACATTTGAAATTGTGGATAGTACTGTGTCCTAATCTGGAGTTAAGCTAATTATCAGATTAAGGGTTTTGATTTGAAAAGGTAAGAATGCATGCATGCATTGAGGTCATATTATTTTCCAGAATATCTCAGATGAAATGTGTAACAGACTGTGTAGCACTTGAGTAGAAAGCTTGGTGATACAGGGCCAGTTGTGCAAGTCGTACAGCTTGTTCTTCCATCCCACAGAGGGCAGCAGTTCTGCTTCAGCAAAAGTACACAGAATTGTACAGAGCGTGTATTTTTGGTGCTTGTCTTTTTGACTTCATCACGGCTTTTCTGATAGCCTCTCTGTATATGCCTGAGTCCATTGTGGGCTCACTTTCCCCTCAACTAATCTTTGAAATGTAAATCCTCACTTAGATTGATCCAGTTCCAGTGTCTTGGAGTCTTTCACAGCAAAATACTCAAATATTATTTTTTTCCACAGAAATAAAGGCAACTTTTTTTTTGAAGCATTCTCACCTTCCACAGAGTTATTTCAGCCCTCATGCTCTGGAAAGGGATGAGGACGGGCCAAGCTAAGTGGTAGCGGTGAGAACTGAGTAACATCTGGTCATGCAGGCGGGAGTAACTATGACTCTCTTAAGACGGGACAGTAGTTACTAACTGGGCATAGCTGCAGAGGCCACACCTCCACGTGGTCCCGCCAGATGCCCATTATTTTGGGTAACTGAGTTGGCCTCTGCCCCAGTGTGTGTGTTATAGTCGCTTCCACCCTATTGATTGAGTTCACCGTCCAATCAATAGTATTCTAGGTGACGCAAAATTCTCGACCGCAGGTTTCCGCTCTGCGTGTCCAAAGCCCTTTGCCTGAGGGCTTATCCTAAAGGCGCACCAGTTGAACTTGGGGGATTGGTTCTTCTGGTTGTATCCGAACCCCCATAGACATGGCTCACAACCCTAGAGGAGTTGTGTATTTCATATCGGTGGGCACCCAAACGGGAGAGATCCTCCCGGAGCCTGCAGTGCCGTTGCCTGCAGTGATAACATCAAGTGATGGGGTCCGCCTGACACAAAATTTGACTTTCTTTAATTCGGCCTATGACGGGGAGAGGGAGAGAGATCTCCCCTCCTTTCTTGGTTGCGTAAAAGACCTGCCCGAGGTTTATGAGGCGCTGTCGTCTACCGAATCGCCCACGAATGTCGGAGCTGGGATGTCAGTCCGGCAGGAATGGGATGAGGAGGATGATGTACCTGTGACTCCCTCGAGGCCCGCAATTTCTCCTTCTATTGTGACTAGTCCTATTCTAGGTGCCAGAGGGCCGGATGCAATGGATGCGAGTACGCCCATTGTGAAGGTCCCAGAGCAACATCCAGCATGTCCTTGCTGCGGCACCAGGATAGGGAAAATGGCGGCATTAATTGAACACCTTCGGAGAGCCCACGGCCGGCGAAGAATCTTGTTCCAGTGCTCCCGGTGTGGGAGGACTAATGAGAAACATCATAGCATTGCCTGCCACTTCCCGAGGTGCCAAGGGGCCCATTTGGAACCTGAAGAGGGGGAAGGACTGGAGGATATGAAGGAGAGATGTGAGGAATGCGGAAGAGTGTTCAAAACGAAGAGCGGCCTCTCGCAGCACAAGAGACTTGTGCATCCGCTAATTAGGAATCTGGAGCGTATCGAGCAAGCTCGTCCGAAGGGTAAAGGGATGAAAGGTATGCACAAGAGCTGCTGGTCGGAGGAGGAGACAGCTCTATTGATCGAGTTGGAACAGAGGTATAAGAATGAGAAATTTATTAATAAGCTTGGCCAAACATTTGCCCATGAAAACGGCGAAGCAAATCAGCGATAAGCGACGGCAGCTGGCGACAACGAGATCAACAACAACGTCGCCGGAGAAGGCTGCCCCAGGGGATGTACCGGTTGAGAGCATGGAGGTTCAGTTTGTTAAGAAGGAGTATAGAAGATATGTTGCCGAAGCTATTAATTCAGGTTCCCAGTCTTCGATCTGGAAGGATGCTTGTAAGAAGATCCTGGAGGGTGTCGAAGACAGCGGGAAGATCGTCTTGATGGCATCAGAGCAGTGTCTCTCACAGCTGGCTGGGCATGCCCTTGCTGCGAAGCTGAAAAAACATCGGAGGCACCAGACCAGAACCGTTCCTGTGGGAGAAGAGAGACGGTGGATGAAACGCAGGGCGGTGAAGAAGGGCCATTACCTCCGATACCAGAAGCTATTCGATCTGGATCGGAGAAAGCTTGCTGGTATCGTCTTGGATAACATCGAAGCACTACGGTGCCCCCTTCCAATGGAGGAACTTTATAGCTCCTTCCGAAAGAAGTGGGAAGAGGGAAAGCCCTTCGGCGGCCTGGGAACCTTCAGGAGTGTAGGAATGGCGGATAATTCTGCATTCAAGCTTATGATCTCCCCGGTGGAGGTCACGAAAAATCTTGCAGAGATGAATAAAGCCTCTGCCCCCGGTCCGGATGGCGTGTCGGTGCGGGACGCTTTGAAGATGGATCCCCACGGCTGCCAATTGGCCGAGATGTTCAATTTATGGCTCTTGGCCGGGAAGATCCCGGATTGGGTTAAAGAATGTAGAACAGTCCTGATTCCGAAATCCTCTGATCCGAGAAAAATAGAGGATATCAACAACTGGCGACCCATTACCATCGGGTCGATCATTTTGCGCCTATTTTCACGGATCTTGACGTCACGGCTGCAGCGTGCATGCCCGATTAACAGCCGTCAAAGGGGTTTTATATCTTCTCCTGGCTGTGCGGAAAACCTGACACTTCTCCAAATGTTAATCAAGCATGCCAAGCGACAACATAAGGCACTGGGAGTTGTCTTCGTGGACCTAGCGAAGGCTTTCGACTCGGTCCAACATCTACACATCTTCCAGGTCTTGCGTCAGAAGGGCGTTGATAGTCACATTTGTGATATCATCGCGGAAATGTATAAGGAGAGTGTTACCCGGATCGAAGTCGGGAATACCTGTTCTGAAAAGATTAACATCCTCACCGGGGTAAAGCAAGGAGATCCAATGTCCCCGCTTCTGTTCAACCTTTCAATAGATCCTCTGTTGTGTAAGTTGGAAGAGTTGGAAAGAGGGTTTAAATATGGAGACAGCTCTATAACATCGTTAGCGTTCGCTGATGATCTGGTCCTTTTGAGTGACTCCTGGGAGAATATGCAACGGAACATCGAAGTGGTGGAAGAGTTTTGCCATCATACGGGGCTGAAAGTCAATGCTTCTAAATGCCACGGATTCTTTATTAGGCCCACAAAAGACTCTTATGTCATCAATGATTGCAATCCGTGGAAGATCGATGGCTCTCAATTAGATATGATCGAGCCTGGTAGCTCTGAGCGATATTTGGGCCTTGGGGTAGACCCATGGATCGGTCTTGCCCGTCCGGAGCTACGTGAGAAGCTGGCTTTGTGGATAGAGAATATAGGGCGAGCCCCTCTAAAACCACTCCAGAAGGTAGAAATCTTGAAGATATATGCGCTCCCTCGACTGCTGTATGCAGCAGATCATGCTGGTGCAAACGCTACGTACCTCCATTCCCTGGACCTGGAGATTAGAACAGCAGTGAAACGCTGGCTTCACCTGCCTCCCAGCACATGCGACGCCATCCTGTATGCCAGCAATAGAGATGGCGGCTTTGGGTTACCACGCCTTGCAAGCCAGATTCCATCTTTGCAGGCTCGCCGCTTGATGAGGATCGCTCGCTCCAGCGATAACATCACTAGGACTGTCGTCCTAGGAGAAGGGATCCAAGAGGAGTTTCGGAAAGTTTGGATCGCTGCTGGAGGGAGAGCAGATCAAGTTCCATCTGTCGGCGGCGAGTTTTTGGCGGTTGCCCCTCCAGCTTCGGAAGGCGACGAGGGCTCAACGGAATGGGAGCGGTCTGCCCCAAGAGTCATCTACCCAGTTCCTAGTAAGTGGAGAAAACGCGAGTTTGAAAACTGGGCCAATCTGAGATCTCAAGGCCGTGGGATTAAGAACTTTGAAAATGATACCATCAGTAATGATTAGCTGTTACACTATAGAGGCATTCCTCACAGGAAGTTGTTAACGGCTATCCAGCTACGCGCCAATGTCTATCCCACCAGGGAGTATTTGGCGCGTGGGCTGGGGCCTGAAGTGTCGAAGAGTTGCAGACATTGTTCTGCAGAATGGGAAACCTGCTCCCATATCATTGGATACTGCCCTGCTGTCCAGGATGCCCGGATCCGGAGGCATAACATCTTGTGTGAAGTGCTGGTGAAGGAGGCGAAAAGGCTGGAGTGGGAGGTATATGTAGAACCCCACTTCAGAGATGGGAACAACGAGCTTCTTAAGCCAGATTTGATATTGGTGAAAGGATCTCGGGCGAAGGTAGTCGACCTTACGGTACGCTACGAAAGCAAGATGACATCTTTGAGTGACGCAGCGGCAGAGAAAGTCCAGAAGTATTGCCATCTGGTGGAGCAGGTGAAAGAGATGACAAGAGCTGGCGAGGTGGAGTTCCTGGGTTTCCCGATTGGTGCACGAGGGAAGTGGTACGAAGGTAATGGAAGATTGCTCGCCGACCTTGGACTCTCCCAAAGCCGCATGAAGAGGATTGCGAGGGCCTTCTCGCGAAGAGCTCTCCTATCCTCAGTGGACATCCTCCACATCTTTGCAAGTAAAGGTAAGGATGTGTGAGTTCTTTATTATATTATAATAGCCTCTCTATATTCCATCGCCCTTCTTCGGAAGGCAAGAGCAAAATTCTTCACACAGACGACAGAGCTCGCTCCGTCTTCTGGAAGCGCTGAATTTTGCCCTTGCTCGCTCCCTTGTGGTTGAGCGATAACTGTGGGGACGTAAGATCTGGTTTCCCAAATGACCGTCACCGAATTTGACTTAGGCGGACGGGCCGCCTTTATAAGCAACCCGGAAAAGAAACCGAAAGGTTTGTAAGGAGCCATGCCGTGGGCTGGACAGTGTGCTGCTTCCAGCTCACAGAGAGAGAGGTAGCTGTGCTTCATGAATGGTACGCAAGGTGGTGAGGGATATGTATCCTTTGCTGAGCAAAATCAGGTGTTGGTATACCTTTTTGTTCTTTCTTCTTTTTTTAGTATGTGCATGCATTAGTGCCTTGCCCAACCTTGTCTAACATCTAACAGGGTTTTGGATTCTATGACCACAGAACATGGTTTGAAGACCAACAACTGGTGGGGAGAGAGGGGATTCACCTCACCAAGCGGGGCACATCTGCCTTTGCCAACAGGTTGGCCAGCCTAGTAAAGAGGGCTTTCAATTAGGTAGGAGGGGGAGTGTCATGCAGACAGGATAGACATCAAAACACAAGTTGGGTTGGGGGACCTCCAACGGGTGCATGCAGCTGGGGATGTGCATTTGGGACATGGCTACGGGCAACCCCCGTACACCCCTCCTGGGAAACCTGCAGGCATGACCACCTCTTTGAAATGCCTGTACACCAATGCATGCAGCATGGGGAACAAACAGGAGGAGCTGGAGATCTGTGTGCGATCGCAGAGCAATGATCTCATTGCAATCACAGAGACATGGTGGGATAGCTCACATGACTGGAATGCTGCCATGGATGGCTATGTGCTTTTTAGGAGAGACAGGCCAGGAAGGCGAGGTGGTGGAGTTGCTCTTTATGTGAGAGAGCAGCTGGAATGCGTTGAGCTCTGCCTAGGCGGGGAGGAGGAGGAGGCAGTCGAGAGCTTATCAAAGGTGAGGATCAAAGGGCAGGCTAGCATGGGGGACACTGTTGTGGGTGTCTACTACAGGCCACCTGACCAGGAAGAGGAAGTTGATGAGGCCTTCTATAGACAGGTGGAAGTAGCCTCACAATCACAGGCCCTGGTGGTCATGGGGGACTTCAACCACCCTGACATCTGCTGGAAGGACAACACAGCAAGGCACAAACAGTCCAGGAGGCTACTGCAGTGCATTGATGACAACTTCTTGTCACAAATGGTGGAGGAGCCTATGAGGAAGGGTGTCCTACGGACCTTGTCCTTACCAACAGAGAGGAACTGTTCAGAGATGTGAAGGTTGGGGGCAGCCTTGGCTGCAGTGACCACGAGATGGTGTTGTTCAGGATCTGGCAGGAAAGAAGTTAAGCAACAAGCAGGCCTGCAACCCTGGACTTCAGGAGAGCGGACTTTGGGCTCTTCAGAGACTAGTTGGAGGAGTCTCACAGGTTAAGGCCCTAGAAGAAAGGGAGGTCCAGGAGAGCTGGCTAATATTCAAACTCACTTCCTCCAAGCTCAAGAGCGGTGCATCCCTATGAGCAAAAAATGTAGCAAAAGGGACAGGAGACCTGCACGGGTGAGCAAGGAGCTCCTGGCCAAATTCAGACAGAAGAAGAAAGTACACAGAATGCGGAAGAGGCGACAGGCTACTTAGGAGAATTACAGGAATGCAGTCAGAGTAGGTAGAGATGCTGTGAGGAAGGCTAAGGCCCAGCTGGAATTGAGTCCTGCAAGGGATGTCAAGGACAACAGGAAGGGCTTCTTCAAATACATCAGCAGCAAGAGGAGGACTGGGGAAAATGTGGGCCCACTACTGAATGGGGCGGGGGCCCTGGTGACAAGGGATACAGAGAAGGCAGAATTACTGAATGCCTTCTTCGCTGCAGTCTTCACTGCTACGGGCAGCCCTCAGGAATCCGCAGCCTGGATGTGAGGGAGAAAGTCTGGAGAAGGGAAGACTTTCCTTTGGTTGAGGAGGAAAGGATTAGAGATCTTCTGGGCAGGCTAGACATCTACAAATCTTCTAACATTTAAACTATATTTTAGACTAATAGACACAGAGATTGAAACAAGCAATTGCAGTCAAGTCCTTTACCGTACAACCTTCATCTGCTTCCTAAGAAAGTACCCTGAATGAATTCTTCTCTGATATTTATGAAGAATTTATAATTATGACACCACGGAAAACATGCCTTTTTCTGGTTCCTTTCCAGGCCTTTCTTCCTTGTCATATTCTGGTTATTCTTGATAGATGTTTGCTCAACATACTTTCAGAATAATCCCATGGTGAGGATCCCATTACCTCTGCAAGAAGTTTGTTCTGCTGCTTGCTTACTTTATTCTTAAAAAAAAATCTTCTGTGATTCTAAGATATATTCCTATAATCTAAACTAATGAGTGATGGCTCTTGGTGCTATACTGGTTATGAAAAATGTATATTTCTTTTATCTTTGCTGCTATCTTTACATACTGAAAACTTTTAGTAGGTCCCTCTCAGTCTTCTCCTCTCTGTCTTAAACAACTACCACTTCTTCAGTGTTTCTCATAAGCTACATTTTCTATACTTTTGATTATTTCTGTTCCTGTGTCCACACTGTCTCCTTCTTGAACTGCTGTGTCACAAAGTGGACACAGTACTACTGGCCTTCCTTGTGCAAGACAGGAGAATTATTTCACATAAATTACAGTTAGTATTCTTGTTTGTATGCCGCAGTGTGCTTGTTTTTACGATGACACGTTAGTTTTATCTCATCTCAGCTTGCAATCATCATCTGTAACGGCAGATCCTTCACTATAACCAAACAGCCCCTGTTTTTATGCTGTTGATATTATTCCTAAATGCTGCAAGTAATTTCTCTAGTTTTTCACAGTCATTCTGTGCTTGCTGAGCTCATATCTTCAGCAGCACCAGAAGCACAGCAAACACTTTTTTGTCTCATAACCTGGAGAAGGCAATTCAGGAGGCAAAGGTGCGCCTCTTGCTGGGGACTGCTCGGATGGCCTACCTTCATGGACTTGTCTGCACTGGCAGCAGATTGATCTATGACTGGGTCTAAGGGCTCGTCAACCAAAGCAAAAACGATCTGGTGTATTAGCACCTTGTCTGAGGCCTGCATGAGGGACAGTGACAGATATTTCATGATCATCTGCCAATCTTCAAAGCAATACAGTTATGTGGAATGGAGGTAGATGATTGATAGACCATCACTCAAAAAAATGCCACAAATTAGTTGGATTCTTCTAAGGAAGGCATGAGAGTGTACCTATACAGAAAGAAACATTATGTATTTAAGTCTTCCAACTCAACACGGCAATCTAGAGAAACTAAAATGGCAACAATGTTCTGCCTAATACTTGCCTAAATAATGTAAGAAAAGGCTAGGCCTTGGAGAATGACCTTGATAGACTCTGCAAAGGAAAAGGTTTGGTTTCAAAGGGATGGACATGAGTTATATGAACTTACGATGTCCTTCTGGACTTTCTTTTAAAGATAAAAATTTGTGAAAAGTGAAATGTCTAGATCATCATGCACTTAACTATGTTCCAGTGCTTTATGTAAGCATTCCTAGTACCCCCAAATTTGCTACCTTTTCCTGAAGAAACAGATGTATTAAGGTTCACATACCCTCACCAACTTTTTATTTCTCATTTTTATAATGTTAAGCAAATGAAAGGCCACTGAAAGAGTTAACCCTAAAAAAGTAGAAGGCGTCATACTGAAAATAGTCTTTTCTGATTTATGCTTTTGACTACTACAAAAAGTAAGTAGAAGTGTGATATTTTGCAATTTTGATTGCCTGTAACATCAGATAATTCTAATGCAACTAATTCTGCAAGGAAGTATGTTGCTATTGATGAGGTAGCGTGTGTTAATAGCTGTCTGTTTCATGTAGTAGACGGCAGAACGCCTGTTTTTGATTCTCATCCGAGTTTCTGTATGTGAGAGAGTTGCTGTATCACTCAGCCACCTTACCAATGATGTGCTCTTGAAAATTCATAGACACAGATGTGGCTTTATACACTTAAAGGTTAAAAAGTGAAAATAGCTGTCACTGAAGAAGAAATTTAGCATTGCAAATTGAATACAGAAGAACTCCAGTACCAGAGAAATGTAGACGGGGAGGTTAAGGGGAGAAAAGAAGCTGATGCATATATTGGTGCTCTCTTGCTTTCCACTTTAGTGGTGCTGGCTCTCTGGAGTGTGTTACCAGAAGGGCACAGTGCTTGACATCAAGATCAGACCAGCGGGTGACACAAAGTGGCGCATGTAACAGTCAAGGAACTACTGGAGTAAAAATTCAGAGAGAGGAGCCAGCAGCTCCTGTGCTTGTAGCTGCTGCGCTCAGGGCTGTATGTTGTATGTATGTATACAGCTGCATGTTGAATCTCTGCGGTGAAAAGTTTGTTCAATGCAAAAGGCAACCTGTGGCACAACTGAGAAAAAGAGCCTATTTCCAGTGGGAATGAAGCTACTTGCTGATGCTGGTGAGTGACTGTGGACCAGTAGCTGGATAAAAATGTATCCAGGCTCTGTTTTGCTTGGTAGGGAAGGAGTCTGCATTTTCTCTTGCATCTCTGCTGCTTGCTGAGGAGGTAAGACCAGTTTCAGAAAGTCATCCAGAATTACTCTGGGTCTGCTTCCAACTTTGCCAGCATCCAGAAATATGAGCTAACTTTTTCTTCCCTGTCTATCTAATGAGGAAAACAAACAGGATGATAATATACACCTACTCCAGCAACACAGGAGCACTAGCATTTTCTGTTTGATTTACATCAAAAAATCCGTAAAATAAGAAACTGATGAAATAGGACCAGAAGTAAGTGTGAGCTGTGTCTTCTAGGTTTCTAGGATTCGTTAGATTTACATGTACTTCCTGTTTCAGAAATGGCAGCAGAAATAATGTCAATGCCAGTAAAGATGCTTGTCATGTCACTTCAATTCTTTGAATACAAGAGATGAGCTGGAAACTAAATTTTCCCTCCTTTTAGCTAATGCAAATCAGTTTTTGTCATAACAGCCAAAATGAAACTGACAAATGTCATATAATTTGGCTAGGGGCTATTGTCCGGGAATTGAGTGACAGGCATAACGCTCCCCACCCCCACCCCCCAGTACAGACATGCAATGAATCTTCAGGAAAAATCACAATCCGATCTCGACAGAGACTCAGTCATCTCCTAAACTGGGAATTGGAAATTCATTGGTATGAAATACTGCTGTCCTGAAAATCCCCATTCAACCATGACCCAAACTCCAAATTTCACATTAGTACCACCAAGGACCACTAAACCCTATTTCTGTGTATTGTCAAACTTCCACCTTATTATTGTCTGAGGTACTTGACTTTTTAGTTGTATGACAAACTACCCTTCCTTGTATTGCTTACTAATTTAGATGAAGAATTCTGACAGGCTTTAACAAAGGCACTGCTGGGAATGAAGCAGGAAGAGCTATTGTCTATATTGCTGTGGCAATTTTATTTGTGGGGCCACCTGCTCCTAGAGTCCGTAAGTTCATCCACTTTATTAAAATTTTGGAATTAGAACATAAAATCTCTATAAATAGGTTCTAAATAAGGCAAGAAGAACAAGGAAACCACAGAATGGTTGAGGTTGGAAGGGACCTCTGGAGATCATCTAGTCCAACCTTCCTGCTCAAACAGGGTCACCTAGTGCACCTTGCACAGGATCAAGTCTAAGCAGGTTTTGGGTATCTATCTCCAGAGGAGACTCCACAATTTCTCTGGGCAACCTGTTCCAGTGCTCTATCACTCACTCACGCAGGAAAGACATTTTTCCTCATGTTCAGATGGAACTTCTTGTGTTTCAGTTTGTGCCCGTTGCCTCTTGCCCTGTCGCTGGGCACCACTTTAAAGACTAAATGGAAAATTTCAGGCTGAGGTGGGCATTGGGTTTTGAACCAGGTAGGACAGCAGTAGAAAAGCAGGCCACCATTATGAAAAGGTCACCAAATAAGTCTTTTCCTTCAGGTGATAATGAAGATGTACCTATCTTAAATGACCTAAATCAACAACCAGAAGCAGCTTCTCAGAAAAATACAGTAAAAACAAGAATTGCCATTTGAAAGGAAATCATCAGGTATCCTAGATCCAAGTATTCTAGAAGAAAGAGAGATACAGTTGATGACATAGGTGATAAACACTGCAAGCTGGGCTGCTCAGAGAGTGATCCGCTTAAATTATGTGCAAAAAGTTGATCCTACTACTTTATCCCTGCATTTTTCCATGTTATCCGCAGTGTTACATGACTAAATAGGAGGAGTAAATAAACATTATCTCACTCTTCCTCTAAGCTAGTACTAGATATTATTGCTTTTCTTTGGGGGAAAAAATCTACAAAAATAACTGGCAGTGATTTTTGGTTTCAAGTCACAACAGTTACTCTATAGTTTTAGTGAATCATTATAACTCATTCTAATGCCCCATCTTTAAATCCTTACTATAAGTTTCCAGGAACATTTTGTAGCACCTCAAGGAGAAATATGATGTTCAGTACAATTATAAAGCAAATAGTTCAGAACTGTCTTTTCTCTTCTATGAGAAATAATAGCCTTGAATGAGCTGAAGTTCATTTCCAGTTGGAAAAAATATATTATAAACCTTAGTGGTATCCAGTGATGGATGCCTATAAATTTATTTGTTGGCTCAACTCACGAAACTCATGAAGTACTATTTCACGTACTCTAGGCTTTCCCTGTTTTCTCCCCACACACAAACATACTTTCTTATGTTGTTGTCTGTTCTTGCCATTAACAGCCTCCCCTCAAAAAAAAAAAAAAAAAAAAAAAAAAAAAAAAAAAAAAAAGACTAGGAATGCAGGAATAATTCAAAATAAACTCAGATGCATCAACCTTTCCCCATCTGAGATTTCTACAGTCCCACTTCTACTGTATTGCTTTACTAAAATGCACTTGCTTCCACTACGTAACTGAGAATCAGGCACCTCATTTTTTGTGATAGATTTGCTTCTGGTCTTACAAAAGCATGTTTAGACACTAAGTGAGGTAATCAGAAACAGATTGTATCCTGTCACAGGACTAGACCCATGGCAATTGAGTGATACGTAATTGTCACTTTTGATTATACTGTAGGGAAACCACCAAAAAACATGATCTGCCATCAAAGAAAGCTCCAGAGTGTTGGAGGACTCCATTTGCTTTAAAATAAAACCTGTGGATACTCTAATGAATATTTCAATGCTGTAAATATTTCAAAATTTACAAATATTTCAACACTGTAAAATAGAGAATTAATTTCACTTTAATTCAACTTATTTGATATTTGTCATGGTTGACCAAAGCCTTTAAAGAGTAGGACTATTAAGCAGCCTCATGAAACCACAAATTACACCCTTTCTCCAGGTTACACATACTGATGTATCTTGACTCATATGTGAGATAAAGACTGATGTTCCTATTTATAATTTGTCTCAGCATGAAACAGTTCATCCTGAACACTAATTTCCTCCTACGTTATTTAGAGTTTTAACACCAGGTTACGTCTAACTTTGAAAGTTAAACTCCTGGTTGTTCTGTCCAAGATTTAGGCTCACAAGCTTAGGGTTCGAGCTACATCTTTGTTTCACAAAAGGAGGAAAGCCTGCTCAGTATTATATGCTGTGTATCTGGACAGATCAGTGGTAGAGGAGTAAACAAGCTGAACAAGCAGCATACATACTGCTCCCCTTTCCCAGTATTTCAATCTAAAAGTTTATCAGAAAATTTTCTAGTGAAAAGGAACACAGCACACTGACTAATTTTCAATTGCATCAAGCAGGGCACTTTCTCTAGATTATTTCGGTAGCTCTTCTTAGAGATTCCATGTAGCATTTAGTTTCTATCATAGTAAAGAGTCTGAACTTCCAAAGCCCTTGAGCCTGGGTGTGAGGGTGGGTGAAACAGTATTTCCTGTCAAGATCTTCTTATATTCTTATAGGAAATCTTGATGTAGCCAAAAACTAGTGCTTTCTGTGTCATGGAGTAGCTGGATTTTCTAATCTAAGGTTTAGGAAGTAAATGGCTACAGAACCTTAACTAGGCAGTTGCAAGGAAAACTGCAGGAGAATTTAGAGTAATTTTTTCTTTCAGCCTGAGTAGAAAAAGTAAGGCATCTCATTTCTTGCTAAACATCATTACCATATCACCAAAATTTAAATATAAAGACTAAAGAGATAGTCCTTTTCAGTCCTGTACAAAGCTGGAAGGTAACAACGTTCATAGTGAATGCCTATTCCTCCTAGCCTCTCCTGAATAAAGTTTATATGTTTTAAAGAAAGATAGATGTCTATATGCCGGAACCATAATATCTGAGGAAGAGTGATAAAGGAATGCAATAACCTCATTAAGCACTAGTTTAATCAAAGAGTACTTTTCAAAAGACAATTTGAAGAACAAAGCATCACCAGCGAAGTGTACTGATCAGGTAGTCTAAGCTATGAAGTTTACTACTCAGTCAAATGAAACATGCTCTGCTGTTTAGGAATGGTTTAATGAATATGTAGTTAGTGATACAAAACTAAAGCTATGGTACTAATTACCACAAGCACCACCAAGGTCAGAATAAAAAGCTTCAAGTCATCATCAGCATAGTTAGAAATACAACTTGTTACAGCTGGGAAGAACAGTCAGTGGAAAGCAAAAAAGTCCAGAAGCTACAAAAGTTGAAATAACAATTTACAAATACAGCTATTAGCAATTTAGAAACATATCTGAAGTAGCATAGGTCAGCACAACATAGAAACATGTCTGCAGAATAACAGTCATTTGAAACATTAAACAGCCAATCTAGGCAGTGACGGGGGGGGGGGGGGGGGGGGGGGAAGGTGGGAGGGAGTAAGGTAAATCAGGAATATTTGAAGTGTTAGCACTCCACCTGCTAATCATTTAGGGCCTTCCGTGAGTAGGAAGAAATATTTAGGCTACTGTGTGGCAGTAAAATTCTGAAAAAGTTGATATAGCATAAACCAACTCCACAATTGTAAGGAAAGGGGAAAAATAGTATTCAAAATAATCAACAAGCTTTGTCAGTTTTCTCAGAAGTTTCAGTCAGCAGAACACCCTTTTTGTATACCTCTGTACCAATACTTTAAGCTCAAGAACATCACATGATGTTCTTTCTGATGATAGAGAAAGAACAATTCTAAAATATTTGGTATTATTACTTTTTAATGGATATGATATTAATTTGTACTATAAGTTTACAGATCAGACATTAAAAGGAACTGTAAAGGTTTAGTAAAAAATATAGATCAAAAATTACTGCAACAAAATCATTACAGTTACATTTGTGGATTTTTCTTCTTTCTTTCTTTTTTTTTTTTTTTAAAAAAAAGAAAACTTGCACCATTTACTGGTGTTTACAGACAAAATAAAATACAGTGAGTTTTCTTCCTCCATAGAATATTCAGACAAGTAACACTGCTACTAACACTGATTCCATGCATCTAAAATAAGCACAGGGAGAATTTTAAACTCTGCATATAGTACTAATCTCAGCTTTTGTACAGCCCCATTTGCAACACATTCCTGCCAAACCCAGAGATTCCCGTTTTCTTCTGGGATACTTGGCCCAGGGGAAATTATTTGATCCCACAGGGTTTGCAATTCCTGTTCCTCCTCTGTCCTGAACAGCTTCTTCTATCTGGTGAAGAAATTCCTTGAAGTCATCTGCCACAGGTGCATATTCATTATAATCATTTAAATTATACAAGTCTTTCAGTGTCTCCCATCCAAGCAGAGGGCTGTTTCTCTGCAGCTGCTCCAGTTCAGAACCTGAAAATGACTGTAACTTTAGGTTTCCCAGCAGTTTGTTACTTGTTGTTTCAATAAAATCTGTTTAAAGAAAAGATCTTTTTTTAAAAAGTTAAAATATTATTATAAGAAACATCAAAAGAAGCACATAGCTCTAAAAGCAGAAAAAACACATTCAGCTAGCAGTAACCAAATCATTTTTATTGAAGAGAACAGTCATTACTGAAGAGTCTCTATTCCATAATTTAGAGTTTACTTGTAGGGGAATCTGTTCTAAAACCTTTGCTGCTTAATAAGGAAGGGCAGGTCCTGTTAGACATAGTAAGTACCCTGCTAGAACTGTGACTGATGTATAGGCATCTTATTACAACCACAGTGTTGCTGGTTTAGATGCATCAATACATAACATTCACTGCTCTATTACAATAGAATTTTGCTGTAAAGACACTAGAGACCAAATTTTTGTCATGTGACTTATGAACTAGATTAGACCACTCCTCTCCCAGTCATACAAACTAGCATCATTTGAAGAACAAACTTTGGCGGGGGGGGGGGAGGAAGGACTGAACACTGGACTAAAACAAGAGTTTTTATATAAGCTGCTTCTTACATATTGTGTTTTTCTAAAGCTATTTTCAGCAGATGCTTTCCACTCACTATTCTTTCCTTCTCCTACAAAAAGGGAGGCATAGCATAGGTCTAGAGAATTGATTTGTAAGGCCTCACTGACCTTAGTGTTGTCAAAAACCTAGCTGTATTCTCATACACATCACACCATTTCTCTTGTTTTTGCTACTGTAAAAGAAGTTTCAGCTAGCAACAAGCATTGCTTGTTTCAGCTAGCGTGCGGCAAGGCAGTTTCTTCAATTCTTAAGTCAAAAAACTATAAAATAACTGTTTGTCTTGTTGTCTTATGTCTTTTTTTCAGGTAGCTGAAAAAGCTGAAAGAACATGTGTACTTGATCCAGTGAACATTATGTTTGCTTAAGTAAATTCAATTAATAGGTATACACTACCTTTTAAACAAACAGAATAACTGCCCAAATGCATACAAAACCCACTACCCATTAGTCTCTTGGGGAAGAAAAGACTTCTTGTTAGCTAGCATGTAGCACAGTGGGGTGTCTTCTCCATGACTGGGGTTCTTACAAGCTGCTGTTAATAAAAAAGAAATCAAAACATGCTGGAAAGAACACAATCTGATACCAGGTGTATCATTTATTATGATTCAAAAGTTAACTTCCCCAGAATAGTGCTGCATTGATTGCTTGAGGTCAAATCTTATTTCTTCAATTTTTCAGTACCTTAAGTAATCAAAAGCACTAAATGCTCCTTTCTCACATATTTTAGTGATAACTTCAAAGTTCTCCTAATTAAAAATGTTATATTCACTAGTCAAAGAAGCTCATCATTTAAAATTACTTTGGTAAACTACTGTGGTTTGTAACTACTCTCAGTTCACAAAATACCTGCTCAGGCTTTCTTAACGTGTTTGAGTTAGGACACACAACAGTAAAATTCTCTGAAAAAAGATTTTACCCATTAACTGTTTCATAGAAGTTGGAAAAAAAAACAGTTCTTGAAGCATGTGCTGCTGTTTCAAAAGCAAACGGAAGCACCGAAGCAGAGACTCCCACTCACCCTCCCCTTTGCTAACTCTGCTTTTGCACAGAGCAGCACAGAAGCAAACTCAACCGCGCACCTAAGACCCAGGCGGCAGAGCCTAGGGCGGTGAGCAGAGCCGCTCCAGAGCTCCGCACGAAGAGGCAAAACTCACGCAGGCCTTCCCAGCCGAGAGAGGTACCAAGATTTAGGAAGGGAAGGCAGAAGGCACTCCCTGCCACTTCCGAGAGCGTATCACAGGTCTGCGGACAGTTAGGCAGAACAAAGCATGCTTCCCCCAACCCTTTCTTTTTTTGAAACCTGTTATTTTGTTTTTGTTACCCGCACCACCCCCACCAGGCCCCACTCACTCACCGGCCGCGGGCGGCGGCTCCACAGCCAGCAGGGAGAGCCGCTTCCAGCGGGACCCGCCGCAGGTGAAGATGACGGCGCGGATGAACTCCCGGCCGCAGAGCTTCACCACGTACCCTTCCCCTTCGCCCCCGCCGAGCACGGCGGCGGCAGCGCTGCGGGCGCGGAACCGCCCCGGCTGCGCCGCGCACAGCAGCGCGGCGGCGGCACAGAGGAGCCGCAGCTTCGCCCCCATGGCCCCGCGCTGGGGCTGCCCCCGCCGCCCTCGAGCCCAACGGTCGCCGCCGCCCTCGAGCCTAACTGTCACCCCGCGTGCTGCGCGCGCGCGCTGCTGCTGCCGCCGCCGCCACCCGCGAGCCGAACGGTCGCCGCCCGCCCGCTGCCGCCCTCGAGCCCAACGGTCGCCGCGCGCGCGCTGCCGCCGCCCTCGAGCCCAACGGCCGCCACGCGCCCGCTGCCGCCTTATATGCGCCGCCGCGCGCGGGCAGCTCTGAGTCATCGCCCCAGCCCCGTCCCCGCGGCGCAGCCGGCCTCCCCCGACCCCCCCGGCCGTCGGTGTCTCTCGCCGCCTCCCTCCCTCCCCCCCCCACCTTCTCTACCTCCGCTTGCCGGGGCGGCCCGTGGCTGGCGGAGGTGTCCCGCCGCTTCCAGCCGCCTTCCCCGCACCGCCCTGCTCGGAGCGGCTCGCCGCGGTGTAACGGAGAAGATGGCGTTTGTCCGTCCCCATCAGACAAATGCTACATTCTCCGCGGGAAGAGTAAAACTGGTAATTCGCCCTTGCCAGGGGTGCAGACCGAGAGCTGACAGGGACACAGGTGCAGAGCTCCCTTGCTATGCAGTCGTTGTTCTCTTCAACTTCTACTTACTGTCAAGTATCAGGTTTTGAGGTCGTTCCAATTGTTCTGTAACTTTTTGAAAGTGTGGAAAACTTCCATTCTGATTTTTCTTTTCAGAAACTGCAAAACTTCTCTCAAACACTAAAAAGTGTGGCTGAATGAAAAAGACAAAGGCAAGTATACTGAAAGAAATGAAATTCCTCAGAAAGTTGTATTTGAACTGTAGACACTTGAAGTGCGTTTTAAAAGCCTGAATTCCTCTGGAGTCAGATCTGTAATTTTAGAAACCCACCTTTAGCTGCAGCCATAACCTTCAGAGGCACCACACTCCTGGCATGAGCTTCTTCGGAATCTAAAGTTCTGCACCTGCAGAGCAGTTTCACCAGCAGTCCCCTAACAGGCTCACTCAGGTGACAGTGGCCTTGCCTAGCAGGACTCTGCTCCACACACAGATAAATACTACTTTCTTTTTCTAACTGGACAAGAAATTGCTACTGTCCCCTTTTATAAGCAGTCCTACCGTGGAAAACCAGGAAAAATTAACCTCTGCAAAAATACAGTAAAGCACTTTTCTATAGAGCTTTTTGTGTGAGGGCTATGCTTTCCATCCCTTGAGTACTGATGGTGTACATATAAATACATATATAAAAACACTTAAAAACTCTGTCCAGAAACACAAAAACTGTATTTCCACAGCCTGGTGTACAAAGGTGAATGATTCACCCACACTGGAAGATACAGACTCCCTACACCTTCTTGAAGAGGATTTGCGTATTTCACACTGAGCTGCATTTGAAAGAACATCACTGGGAACTAGAATAGTGAGTAAGCTAGAGTTGCTTATACTTTGGCTTTCTTTTTGGTCCAATCTCAAACATTTTAGACAATGATGATGGTGGAGGCTGTTGATCAGAAATTCCTCAAAGACAAAACCTAGATGAGTTTCTCCCCAGGTTAAAGTCCTTATTGCCCTTCTGATCCATCCAAGTTGGGCAGGGATAATCACAGCTTGCATTTTTTAAGTGAGCAACAGCTCGATTCCACTGGTGTATCAGATTTTTTCTGAAAATGCCTGCCCCATTCAAGTGAGCTTATTCATGGACTATAAGTAGGCTTTTGGGCAAGGGATGTGATTTCAGTTAGTAAGATTAGGGATCTGTGGTCATGGTGCAAGAGCAGTAACAAAACTTTCAAAGCAATAAGGAAGGCACTTCCTGAGCTAGGCATCGACTGTCCTGAAGACTTTAGATAATGCTTGTAAAGTAACATCATTTATTCCGTACCATACTCTGATGTCCATGGCCAATACTGGATCCAGTCTTTAAAAGCAGAAAAATCTAGGGCATGTTTTTCTCAGAGTTTTCCAACAGGCAAATTCAAGACTTGTCCCTAGATATCAGTCTTTAATGGTCAAACTAGTATTAAAACCTCCTCATGTTTTCATTTCAAATTTGTAACTGGAAATTCTGTTACTGTGATACCTATCCATATCTGCCTAAGCAAAGGAAGGCCAGCTGCTTCTTTAGCAAGAACCTCAGTTTTGCAACTGTCTGAAGCGCATGACTTCTGATCACAGCTGCTTGAGAGACTGAAAAAAAAAAAAGTTAAAGACAAATTCCATAACCTCACTTGCTACTTCATGAAGGACTGAAGGAGAAAAGCAATACTTTCTGTGCCTTCCATTGTGCTTGCTGGTAGAGGCTATAGCATGAGCTATCAGACGCTTCAGAGGGAATGTCTTTCAAACACATTCATAATTCCTCAAGGCAGCTCACACTGGATCATACTTCATCACTCTTGTTGATAAGCATAAGCTACAACAGCTGTCTTACTAGGATTAAAGGCTACAACAGCAGTCAGCGAGCTAATGAGTTTTATTAAGGATCATACAGCTTGATTGAGCTGGCAATAGTCTGACATTGATGTATATTACTATACTTAATGGTGTTTCATTAGTATGGTGCATTGCTCAGTATTTTGCTTCCAGTCCCATTTTGATAACATTGCTTTTCTGTTAAAGGCTTTTGACTAGATTTATTGTGATTTGACTAATAGTGTACAAAGAAACTTACTAAGTCATCTAACTTTAAATCATACAGAATTTCATACAGAAAAGCTTTACTAGCAATCTTTCAGTAATTTGCCATGAATTTAAATCAAGTCAGGGGCTAAGCTGGTTTACCTGTTCATCAGAGCCAGAAAACCTAGCATGTATTCAAGGTAACAGATGCCGAAGAATATAAATAATTTAAATATTTTTGTAGTAGCTCAACCAATCTGAAGTAACTATTTTTTTACTACAATTTTTGCATATTATCAAGAATAACAGACAATAGCACAGGAAAGAAATGAAATTCCATTTGCGATCTCTAGGATTTTGCAAGGTAGAAACATTTAATGTATTGTCCTGATGCAAGTATTTTTAGTTTCCTAAAATAAGGTACATATGATCATACCATTTCTCTGCCCTCTACTAACTTGAATTTGCTGACCTACAGCAGTCACATTTTATAGCAGGTGGAGAATATTTCTTGAAAACAGGTGGTTAACAAAACAAAAGTCCTTTAATAATACGCTGACTGAATGAAGGGCTTAATCTTATGTTAAGTATCACAGAATCTACATAGGAGATCAGACGTAGGACACGAATAGGTTTTATTAACCTTCATTCAGAGACCTCACTTCAAATTCATGGCGTTTACTGCTGCAAGAACTACCTTGTTTTTTAAAGTTGCTCACATAAATTTTGAAAAGTTTTATGGTTTGCTTTGTAGTGGACAGCATTTTGCAAAAATGTGCAAAATCAACTGCATGCATGTGATTGATGACCGAGTATCAGAGTTACCAGCTACCTATGTAGGGTTTTATCAGAAAATGATAGTGAGTTGTAGAAAGAAGCAGTTCATCTTTAAGAAGGCTAGCAGTTCAAAAATAAAACTGAACTTCCAACAAATTCCAAGGATCATTAAGCAATTAAGTAATAGTAAAGAAACTACCTGGCTGAAAAACTGTCCACTTTGTAAGTGCTTTCCAGCCCCACTTTTGAAAGTGGCAGAAAGTCAATCTGCCTAGTCATCAACCTCAAAACATGTGTGAAAGGATTGTTACACCTTTTGTACTGGATTGTAAATAGAGGAGGCATAAAAATAAGTTATTAAGGAAGGAAAGAATGGGACCAAATTGGACCTAAAAAAAAAATCACTTTGTTTCTCAACCATACTTCTCATGTGTACCATCCAAACCACATTAACAGTTAAAGTCAGTCACTCAGTTGTGGCTCTCTACTAGCATGCACTTTCTTGGATTCTGAGTGAGATGTATCTGTAACTAAAATATACAGAATTTAATTTTGACAACCTTATCATGACCTACCTCTCACTTTCCCTGAAAAATCCTGATATGACGGACACTGATTCAGGATACATGGCTATCATATGCTATGGCCAGAAAAATGAACAGAATTAAGGTAAGAGTCTCTCAGGTCAGAACAAGCTCCCTGTTATTTTCTTTCTCTTCTCCAATGATTATGGAAAACAAATCAAGACAGTTGCTGTGATCTATTAAAGTCCTGCCACTGAACCCAGCTGAACACCTGAAGAGAGCAGGGCATTTTATATGTTTTCTTTATTTCTGCGAATGAAATTGGTACCGTGATTATGGGCACCTTGTGCTGTAAGCATCTTTCTATTTCCCTGAAGTAGGTCCTGTCAAAGGTAAGCTTTCTTGCTTTCATTGTTCTCTCAAGGTAATTATATAGTTCAGCTACTCTGTAACTGGGTATTTGTGATAGATCTGACTGTGTTTGGCACATGCAAGGGTTTTACTTAAGATGCTGGCAGTAGATCAAGTACACAGTAACACAGAGTAAGTATTTTCAAAGTAATAAGTGTTTATTTACCCAGAAAAAAGAAAGCTAAGAACAGAAAGTAAAACAATAAATGTGACTAACCCTTAACATCTTGACAATCTTTGGCATGTTCTGTGTAGCCCATTTAAATCCATTTTCAGAATTCGGCATTAGACTGTCCTGTCCAGAACATCCTGGTTTTCCCTTATGATATAAATCTGTCAACTTTCACTGATGCTCTTTGGAAAATATCCAGCTAAAGTTGCCTTACCTCCCTGACTTTAATGCTATTGATCTTAAGTTTAACTCTGGGGGTAAAAAAAAATCACATTTAACTAGGATGAAATAATAAGTAGCTTCCCTGCTATCTCCTACAAACTGCTACCTGGGTCATTATTTTGCTTAGCCTGCTTGCTTCCTTTAGCACCACTCTTTGATCAAACTCCATAGCAAGCCATCTATCACCAACACACAGATACTAATTTGTACTTCACAGTATGGATATTTCTTAATTTTCTACAAGCTGTAACTAAAACTGTAGAATGAACAATTAAAACTGCTCTCCCTGTAAAAATTTATTTCACAGTATTACAAGGTAGATTAAAAGGCACAGGTGAAGACATACAGATAACAGAAACATGCTGGTATAGTTGAGTTTCTTTGTTGGAAGGAAGACTATCAATAGATAATAGAGGTGACAGCACAAAAGGTTGCTAGAACATCTTCAAAATTAAAGCAAGGCCCACTTCAAAACTTGGTGGAAGCTAGCAGACCAACAGCTATCCAAAACAAAAGGAGTAAGAAAGAGTGTATAAATCCCAGGAACAGAATGGAAGATAGCAGCAAGTCAGAACAGGTGTTTTGGTGGTAAAACATTATGCCACAAAACAGACAGCAAACATGATGAGGTCTTAGGTTGCATTTTGGGAGTAACTCCTAAAAGTCTAGGCCAAGCTATTACAACCAAACAAGCTATTATAGCCTATTTTACCACTCTGCATATTAAAATGCATCACTTTTGAAGTCTGTTACAGATCTTGATGAGAGAGCCACACAGAACCAACTGCAAAAGTACTTGAATGCAGCAGCAAATGCACTTGCAGGAACTGATCTAACACCTGTAAATTTATCTTTTTTTGATACCCTCTGAGTAGTGTTTGTTATATGATATAGTCACCTGTCTTACTGTAACAATATCCTCATTTCAGTGTAGTAGTCTCAAAAATACATTAGTTTCTAATCTGGGCATCATCTCCCGCTGGAAGTTAAGATTTTATAAGTCCACAAATTGTTAATACAAAAATTACAGCTTAAAAGGACATTAGCAAAAGACTTAGGCTTAATTCAGTTCTAGTACTTTTTGAGCATTTGTTTTTCAGCCTCTCAGATTAACGCTCAAAGTGTTTCCACCCAAAACACATGACAATGTGTTTTTAAACAAGACTTCTGCTAGAAAAAGATGCACTTTTTGCCACATACAGTGTCAGAACACTGAACTATACTAAAATTACATTCTCAGTATATACCATGCTACAGTAAAGGCATGCAAGTAATCCCTCAGTTTTCCAGTACTTGTAAGGCCACTTGGATCTAAACATTACAAAACATACATTAATGATTTTGCCTGCTGCTAGCTAAAGTTAATATTCATCTTAGTGGTGAAACTCTGATTTTGTATAAACAAATTATCCTGAGTTTCAGAATGTCAAACAGGCATAAAAAGATTCAGGAAATAGCTATATAATTTGTTTTCTCTTTCTGAGAAATTATCTCTGCTTGTACTTTAATACATTTTTTTTCCTAAGAGTAAAACACAGTTAGCAAGTGATGTATTTTTTTCTGAACTTCCTTGATAAAAGCTGTTTATTCCAGAATTGAAGCAGAAACAGTCACTTTACTACCAAAAGAACAGCAACTAAAAAATGTCCTGTTTTTCAAAGAAGTTGTCTATTCCCGACTTCAAATTGAGCTGTGGATACTCTAATAGATTTGAAAATTTTGGCCAGAGTTGTACAAATTTGTAACCAGCAATTAAGTTATTTTTATTGATTACAGTGAGTTTTCATCTCAGTACCATCTACTTTTGCTACAGTTGAAAGTTATTTTCAGACTCTAATTAGACAGTGGGAATTCAATGTCTCATTCTAAACAACAACAAAAAAAAACACTACAGCAACCATGGATATTTTCAAGAGATACAGAGGAAAATCATTGCTTTATACAGTACCACTTTTTAAAAAATGAATTATCTTTCATTTTATAAAAGCATTTAATTTCCTCAAAACTTTAACGATTCATTGAAGTCCAAAAAACATGATTACAATCATATTCATTTCAGATATAAAGCTCTGTGACCATCTTCCTATTTTTCTATGTAGAACTTGCTCTGAGCTCTTCTGATTTTTTCCAGGCCTTCATAAGTAAGTGGTCCTTTTGGCAGTTCTAGCGAAGTGCTCTGTGCCTCTAATATGTTCTCTGCTTCACCTTTAAAAAAAAAAATTATATATATATATATATTATTTTGAAAAAGCAAATGAAAAAGAGTTAAAGAAATTCTATTTTAACTGTTTTTGTTTTAGGGCCAGAATAATTTAATATCAAGTCACAGCTATGTTTTTGACAAAGAGGCTGATGCCATGTAGTATTAAGTTGTCTTTAAGGTATTTTGGACCAGTGGCATAACTGCATGCAAAACTATTTGGTCTGAAACAGATAACTTGTCAAACAAATTCAGCCTGAGCAATACTTCAGCCAAAACAATTATGTTGTTGTTGCTATTTCTGTTAGCCCCTTTCTCCTAAAAGCTACGCTGAGTCATATTTCTCTTAGAAATGTGTTACACACATGCTTTGAAATGGCATTCAGAGGCTACAGCAAGGCCTTTGCGTCAGGATGCAGTTCATACTAGTCCCATAAAATATGTGACCAATAAAGTCTGGGAAAAGCGTAGATCACAGACACACATAGAACAGTATGTAACTCTTAACACGTAAATTCCCTGTACACACTAACATCTTAAACATTCAAAATGTTTGCAATGTTTGGCAAAATTTTTCTTCTTGTTTCAGCCCCAGGTTGAAAGATGTTAGGCTACAGATAAAAAAGTGGACAGCAAAGGACTTGAAGTGTTAGAGTATAATGCTCACACAGAGGCTTGTTAAGACAGTGATCCAAACATGCAGTCTTAACAGCATGGCAGGAAGAAAGTTGCATGGTGCAAAATGATCCAGATAAGGCTGGAATGAGAACAACTAGGACAAAGTATCCAAAAAACAATGATATAGATTGAATGTGCTATATAAGTTGTGGTGGTCTGATTGTTCACATAAGATAGGATAATGATCAGGCAGAGAGTGCTTTTTTCGGCTGATGCCATTTGGTGCTACCCAAACTTGTCCCAGGTACCTTACCTTGATATCCTGTTTTGATGATCATTAGGGCAAGTGGCTTGAAGTGCTGTTTAGTGCAATAAACCTGCTTGAATATTGTCATGCAGCCAGGACTGCAGTCATTCTTTGAAGCATATCTGAATGCTGCAACCTCCAGCAGCAGTTTTGGACTGCATGTGGATGCATGTGGGACACCGTATCTCCATCAGTAGTATCCAACTGGATGACACTAGTTACTACTCTCAGTGACTGGTAACACTACAATGTCAAGCAGTTATACAGGGCATCAGGTTATGGGATAGCAAGAGATCTTAAGTGACAGAGAGATGTTATCGGTGCAGCCAAAACTCTGTGCCTGCGCAACACTTTCTCAGCATGTACTAGAGCATGTTTCTCCAGCCACCACTCCGCTCAGATGGCTCAGGGTCATAATAGTGGCCTCACTAAATCATGTAACAGGCAGCCAGTGTTTCACTGCTTAACTGAGAAGTTCTGTGCAGTTGGAAGCTGGCTCTGTAATCTCTCCCCTCCCTCCTGTGTCCAAGAAGGGCCAGCAATATGTACCTGGAGTAGGAGGACAAGCAAAACAGGTAGACCCAGACAGCAGGTCCATGACTAGAAGTTACTAGCACTGGAGAATTTTTTATCCTTAGTGCCTCACAGAATCACAGAATGGTTGAGGTTGGAAGGGACCTCTGAGATCATCTAGTCCAACCACCTTGCTCAAGCAGGGTCACCTACAGCACCTTGTACAGGATCATGTCCAGGAGATATTCCTTTGAATATCTCCAAGGAAGCAGACTCCACAACCTAGTCCAGCGCTCTGTCACTCTCACAGTAAATAAGTTCTTTCTCACATTCAGGCGGAACTTCCTGTGTTTCACTTTGTGCCCATTCTCTCTTCTCCTGTTGCATGGCACCACTGAAAGTTTAGCCACATCCCCTTGACACCCCCACTTAAGGTATTTGTACACATTGATAAGATCCCCCCTCAGTCTTCTCTTCCCCAGGCTGAAGAGGCCCAGCTCTCACAGCCGTTCCGCATAGGGCAGGTGCTGCAGCCCTCTGATCATCTTTGTAGCCCTGCACTGGACTCTCTCTAGTAGCTACATGTCTGTCTCGTCCTGGGGAGCCCACAACTGGACACAGGACTCGAGATGAGGCCTCCCCAGGGCTGAGTAGAGGGGCAGGATCACCTCCCTCGACCTGCTGGCAACATTCTTCCTAATGCACCCCAGGATAGCATAGGCCTTCTTGGCCACAAGGGCACATTGCTGGCTCATGGTCAACTTGTCATCCACCAGCACTCCCAGGTCCTTCTCTGCAGAGCTGCTCTCCAGCAGGTCAGCCCCCAGTGCATAGGATTATTTCTCCCTATGTACAGGATCCTGCAATTTGCTTTATTGAACTTCATGAGGTTTCTCTCTGCCCAGTTCTCCAGCTTTTCCAGATCTCTGTGACAGCACAGCCCTCTGTGACAGCACAGAGGGGGTTTTAGAACCCCGTCTGGGGTATATCAGTCACTCCTGCCAGCTTGGTATCATCAGCAGACTTGCTGAGGTGGCACTCTGTCCCTTCATCCACATTACTGATGAAAAAGTTGAACAAGATGGGACCCAGTACAGAGTCCTCAAGAACTCCACTAGCCACAGGCTTCAAACCATACTCTGCCCTGCTGATGACAATCCTCAGCCATTCAGAAAATACTGTGTACCTAGGGGCTGTTCTGCAACTCTGCCATCCCTGAAAGACTGAGTTCTGATACACGGCTCTGGCCCTCTTAAGACTTCTGAACAGGATAAGCAGAACTCAAAATAGGTATTTTCTCCTGTGTGTTCAATATTGCCTTTAATTGGCCCAGGCAACCAACTGCAGGGGAAAAGCCTTTCTTGTTTCAATGTGGGAGAACAAGAAAGTCATGAAAAAATACTGGACAGGTAGACTGGAGATTAAAGAATAAATTAACTCTAGGCAAGATCAGAGACAAAGTAACTGTTGAAACAGAAAGGGAGCAACTTTCTAGGGTTATGAACTGATTCCAAAGAATGAAGGAGACCAGACAGAGGACTGTTTGAGAAAGGTGGTTCAGATGCAAGGAAGTCTTTGGAGCAAGGACTATGAACAGATGAAGTGACTATGAGGCTGAAGATAGGCATATGGGAGGGAAGAGATCAATCAAAGAACGGTGTGTAGCTTCATCATTACAAAACGGAACAGATGGAGCCAAGGAGTGATTGAGAACAAAGTCTGGGAGTGCACACAGATCAGCCAAGTAGAAAGAACAAGCATTGTGGCCGTGGGTCAGTCGTCTCATAAATCCATCTCTTCAACTAATTAATATTTATCTTAAAATAAAGATGTACCCCAAACTTCATTTCCACATGATTACAAAACTTCTCATTTTCAGCTTAGATTTATTTAAACTAGTTTATTCCCATTCATTCTTGTGCTGATGTTAATAGCTTAATATAATCAACTTCCTTATTTTCCTTTACCCTATCTTGTAAGTAGGATCTGTAAAGCCAAATCCACGTTGTCTTTTTAGGAGGCTAAACAAGCTGATCTCGTAGCTTTCTCTCACAAAGCAAGCCCAGAATTCTCTGGTGATGCTTCTGTTATTTTAGATTCCTTACATAGAACTAGCCCAAATTATTTATAAAACTCCAAGGAAGGTATTACCGTTGTTCTGGATCAGTACTTTTCTATCTGTACTAGAAAACCTCACCTGATGTCCCCAGACTTCACTTGTCTCTTTCGTGATTTCATCACAGTACTGGATGATACTCGTTCTGTGATCAACTAATATACTGGGGTTTTCTCTTTTTCTGTCATTTCCAGCTGGTGAGCTCTGATGGTAGAAATCCTTATTAGTCTCTAGATTCTTGCTGTTCTTACTCAATTGCATTCTATTTTATTATCCCAGCTCTTTAGGTCTTCAGATATTCCTGTACTACATTTTATTCCTTATCTGTTGATGATACCAATCAAGTGTGTTATCCACAAATTCTGTTCGTATAATCTACTCATAATTTCAAATATAAAACAAAAGATTCAGACCAAATCTTGAAAAACTTCACCAATAATCCTGCTAACCTTCTCCTTTAAGCACAGCATCCTCTTCTGACATCTCCTCTTTATCCCAGTGTTTCCCTTCTACCCTTCCCATGTCCTTCATGCCACCTTAATATTCATGTGATACCACATTAAATGTTTTCATGAGTTCAGAGTAGATCTGCTACATTCCTTTTTGAAAAGGAAACTGATTTTTCCTAGGAAAAAACACTGTTAGTTTGGCACACTTCTTCCTTTTTATCTTATTGTCAATTTTGCTCCATAGTTTTTCTTATTTTTTTCTCTAAAACCTTGTCATGAGCCTTGCATACCACTGGAGTTGTCCTAAAGGATATGAAGTTGCAAAGATTACTTTCCCCTATCACTTTCCAAATACAGATACCACATCACCCATCTTCAAACTATACAGGACCACACTGTTCTCTGATGTCCACTAAATAGCATTCCATACTCTTACCATGGGGTCTGAACTATCTTATATCTACTTTTTCAAAATTCTGGAATGAAAATTACCTCATTAAAAAAAAAATTCATATACCCCGAATTCCAAATTTTGCTTCTACCTTGAATATGTTAATCTCCTTTTTAACACTGATTTCTGTTAGCCAATCAGTTTTGTCCGTGTGCTTAGCTGCCTCTTCACATTAAAAACTCAAGGAAAAGTACTTAGTGGCATTATCCGTGAACATTTATGAACCTTCCTATATATTGATGAATAGATAGCCCAAATGTTTGCACCCATTTGCAATTGGAAGTATATTGGAGTTTGTCTGGAATTATTCTCAACAAAGTACACAGAGTTAGGAAACTTAATTTTTAGAACTTCAGCCTAAATCAAAGACCTGAAACAAACTTTTATTTAGTTTTGGTATGTTCTGTGTTCTGTTCACCTACACACTGCAAAGTCAGCCTATTTAACTAAAATGATTAATGAAGGTGACAATCCATGGTCATTCCAATCAGGTGACTTAAAATGAACATTCTCTCACAGGTCTCCTTCACTAGGAATCAGAATGAATATAGATGAAGCTGTCAGATTTTCCACAATCCTCAACCCTGATCACTTAATGAGGTTCGCTACTGGCAACTACGAGGTAAGATCCTACTTTCTGGGACTCACCTTTCTTCATCTTAGCACGGCACTGCGGCAAGATGGTCAGCTGAGGACTGTGTCCAGCCACGTAAGTGGCATGATTCCTGCTCTGTATCCCTTCAACTGCTCTTATCATCCTCACCTGCTGCCAAAACAGCAGCATCTGAAATACGCTGTGATTACTTCATCTGTATTTATAATCTTGAAAAAATGTGCATTCTAAGAGAATCAAGAGGGAGAAATCAACACACAATCTAAGCTGGAGGGAAATGTAAAGGAGCAGAGTGTAGAGTACTCTTAACTGGGAAAACGCCTGACTAACAGAGAGGAAAGGAAATTAAACGTAGGAGTGAGGGTTAAAAAAAAAAAAAAAACACACACACACACAAAAAAACAGTTGCACATTCTCTCCTAGCCATTCTAAAACGATACAAGATTGTCTATTATATTAACCTGGTTCTATGTGTGAGCCAGACAGATACCTATATACATACCTTTTACTCTTTGCAACATTGTCCCATAGCCCATATCATATTGATAGGCAAATATAAAGCTTAGGGGAACTATTGGCAGTAGAACTCCTGGGTTCTTCTTTTTTATCGCTCTGTTTTTAAAAAAGAACAAGAAAAAATAAAATTATCTAAGGCATTCAGTATACCAGTACTGTCAGTTCAAGGTGACCTTCATTTTCTAGGACTCGTATATCCTTCTGTACTCTTTTAATCAAAGTCGCGTAAGTCTTAATTTCTTCAGAAGCACTAAACCCCCTTCTCTGCAGATAATCTCACTGCACTATCAGCCAAGGGTATGAAAGAAGATACTTCAAGTGAGTTTTTAACATACCTAACAAGAAATGGGTTTGTCTAACTAGCGTAGTGTGCATGTGCACATGCATATATCCATGCCAAACTGTAGTCAAGATACAGCCACACGCAACATGTAGCAATCAGGTTATTACAGTTGCATTTCCAAATGCAACTGAGATGCAAATATATCCCCGTGCACAGAGAATGTATAATGTATAAAGTGTATTTGATCTGTAAAAAATATTTCTCATATTCCCTCTAATCACTTTATAGCATAAGCAAACCACATTACCAAAACAAACCAAGACTCCTTCCTAAAAGCCAAATTCTTCCTCATGCAATAAAACTTTGTTAGCCAGAGGTTTTTCCTAAGAAAATTTTCTGAGTTTCTTGATTCAAACTGCAAGTGAACATATGTCAGAATATATCTGCCTGTTCACTGACATATTAAAAATCCCGTATGATGGGGGATATGTGGTTAACAAACAGTTCATTAAATCACAATACAGTCAAGAAAGTAGTGCGGCTTTTAAGCAATCCCTCCCATTCCACACAAAACTTTTGTCTCATGCTGAATTTTTGGTATTTCAGCTAAATCATTTTATTGCCAGCTCACATCTCTGCTTTTATATAAATACGTAGTACTGACATACCCAAAACACACCCAGATGTAGACAGAAATGAACTGAGTCACTTTGTCATTTTAGCAACCTCTGAGAAGTTACTGGATAAAAATAACTACCTGATAAAATGCAAGAGGACAAGCCAAAATTGTAGAAATATCTTTGTAATGTATCTATTTAAATTTTCTATTAGGAAATAAACTTCATACCCAGCTGTTAAACCTACAGCAGCAAGTCCAAAAAAAGTCCCAAAGTATTTCAGAAATTCTCGCGTCCAAGCAATCTGCATGGCTGCTTGTCTTTCTCTCATCTGATTCTGCATCAGTAGTTGCCTTTCCAGCTAAAGAAGGGAAAGACATTAAACAAAATTAACTCATCCATTTATTTTTAAGTCTGAATCAGTTTCACACTGGTCTGTTAACCCAGAACGCTAAACAAGAAGGTTTCCTTTTTGTTCTTTTACTTCAGTCATTCATAAGTTCTGATCGAGAATGGCCTTATTCTAAAATGAGTAATCTGAATAATAACTCAGATTATTGAAAAATAGTTTATACCAAAAAAGCATTAGGTAACTGACAAATGCTTCGCGACACAGTCTTTCCTATGCTGCTTTTCATAGTCAGGAAAACCAAAATACCAGTGTAGCTCTTGAGAACTCCAAGTCCCAACAGCACTCTAAGTTAAGCTTCTCTTTATCTTTGCATTTCCATGCTGGTCCCAAGGGCACCACCCAGCTGTACAAAACACTCTCCAATTTATTCTACTTAATTATAATTTACATGGTATCTTTAGAGTCATCCTTGACATTTCTTTGCTCTTTAAGGATTTCTTTTTCTCTTTATGATGCATCATAAAGCTAGGAACTGCTGGAGATCAATACAGTTTACAAGTACAGGAAAACACTATAAATAGTCTGTCAAGATACCAGATCTTAAAAATACTGGAATACATCTCAATTATCTATGGAAAAATTCTTCTGCAACTAACATTAACAATAATAATTCAAAAAGTACAATTTGTACACTGTATTTACATGCCAAAGTAAAACTTGTACGGTGCAGCAGAATAAAAAAGTAGAGTATCAGATTTCTTACTACACATCCTACCTATCTCAAAATACTTCCTATTCATTAAATAATGGGAAATTTGTTATTTCTTATACATTCCTCTCTACAATACAAAACATCAAAAAGTACAATGGTCTTTTTTTCCATATAGTGATGCATAATGTTCTGCCAATGGTAAGCAGTACAAAATCACAGCATTATAGTTAAGTCTGCTTCTTCCACTGATGTCTGTAATTCGGTTTGGGAAAAAAAAAAAAAACAGAGTAATTGATTTAGTATGTTTAGCTTCAGCTTAGCTAAGTGGGTTGCATAAAAAGCCTAAGAAAGTACATGAAGCTGAACACCAGCTGCATTGAAAAATACCCCAAAACAAAAAAAGTATATTCCAGAAAAGAGAGAACAAAGAGAGAACTCAGAAAGTTCTCTTGTCATGCAACTATGAAGTAAATAATTAAATCTACTCTTTTTCTCTGCTTTCTAATTCAAGAATAGTTTAAAGGATTTATAATTACTTAACGTTTCCACCCATTTATTCATCTCCATTACTATTGATTCAGCCTGAACATAACAATTTCTGTTAAATTGTTACTAATTATTTCTTCAGACTATGTTGATCTTGCCATCTTATTTACAAGCTCGTTCAGTACTTAGATAGGTAGAATTAATTTTTTAGACAACATAATAAAAAAAGGACAGAGGTAATTACATATAATTGTACACAGTAGGAAAAACAACATTCACTGTAGTCTCACAATACTGTTTCATCTGTTTCTCTTTCCTCAAAACTTAATTTGCAATTATTGTTCTTATGAAAATATCACTAACAGCGTCTAGCTTTCTGACGTCCATAATTTTCATACCACTTTTTTCTGAAGAAATAATTATGTACTGGCTGACAAACCACTTAATAAAATATCAAAATAATTAGATTTCATTTTGTCACCTATGCGACACTTGGAAATTCTAAAGTAGGCATGCATGCTGCCTGTTAATTAGCCCCATTGTGGTCCCTAGTATCCCAAGCCTGGTAAATTGCTGAAGGTTGATGTGACAAGATAAGATAATCGCATGTAATATCAATTTAATGATTTCTATTTTCCCCTTCAATTTGATTATATGTGTAGTTTGCATATATGTGTGAAAATTATTGCAGGACCTTTTGTTTACCTGACAACAGATAGGGAGTATATGCTTCCAAGATACAGAGCAGTATCCTAAATGAGCTTCAATTTGAATAAGTACATGGGAGAGAAGGGGAACAAGGACAGGCTGATGGAATATAGTTCTTCATAAAAGGAAATCTTCCAGAAAAAGAGAAAAAAGTAGACAGTTTGATATACCCTGATAGTGGGCATAAAGAACAAAACAAAAAAAACCTAATCACAGAAGTAACTAAAGGATCTTAAGATGGCTGCTAAAAATTTTTATTTATATATGTATATATGTGTGTGTGTAGGTATGTATATATACGTGTATCTATATCCCAGGTATTGAAAAAAGAAAAAAAAAAACTAACACCAAAAACAGCACTCAGACACTAAAGTCAAAAGAATACCTCTCCACAGCAGCCTATCATATTATATTTCAGAAGCACAAGGTTACTTCTATGTATATCTACAAGTAATTTATATAAATAACTTAGTACAAGTGAAAACAACTTGTTTTGCATATTGCAGACATTAGCCACTAACATAGTGTTTTTCGTATTCTCTTATAACCAGAAGAATATCTTTTACACTTTAAAGAACTCTCTCAACTTTTTACAGTGTTCTCATATCCAAAAATATAGAAAAACAACTATACAAATACCTGTCATAATTCCCTGACTTTGAACAAGCTTTGTCAGTGTGCACACAACTGCTTATCTAGAAGGAATGCAATATTGTATTTAAATTCATCTCTTGAAAAACAAGGTGTGTGGGAAAGACTGATGAATCTTGAAGACAAGCCTTTTATGAGTATATGAGGAAGTGCGGCAAAACTAGCAATAAAAATTTCCAGTGCTCAGAGGAAGCTTAATTCACAGAAGACACTAAAAAGTAGATCTAGTGACATCTGGCATTTGGCTAAATGAGTAATTTAATTCTTGCTATTACTTAAGTTGCAAAACGTTACAATAAAGCATTATTTATGGAAAAATGTATTATTGTACTTACACTTGCAATTTTGCATCAAGAAAGAGCCTAGATATTTTCAGCTATGATAAGTACACTACATTACTGCTACTCAGGCTCATTTTTAGATCAATTTTTATTTAGCGATACATGGAGAGTTACATCGAGAAAAATGAATAAAAATAATCAAATATTACTATGTATGCTCCACACACTTTCTAAAATCTGTGCAGTCTTATGCTGAATCCAAAACACCTCCCCCAAATGCCACAAACTCCTTTTTACGCACTTTCTTCTGTTCTTCTATATTTTGACAACCTTCATCCTTGCATTTCATTTCTTTCAGATCAAGCTCAGTTGTGTCACTTGGTATAGCTTTATCTTGTCAAAAGAAAAGATCTGTGTTAGCAGTAGGAGTGTAATGAAACTGTCTGCCTAACGGAGAGATTTAGTAGACCCCAGATAGCAAGTTCCAGGTGACTTCAGTGGATTCCAATCTTTGCTTAAAGAAAAGGAAAGGAGAAACTTAAAACATTTATGGCTGAATTTGCCCCAGGACATACTATTTCATCACACAACTTAACTTAATGGAATAATTGCAGAAAAAACTGTTTGGAAAACTGCTGAGTTCTTTTCTTGAACATTCTAGCCACTGAGCTACTGAGTCGATGCTGCTGTTGTGTTCCTGACATGGACTCTGAGAACATGTAATTAGTACAGCAGAGAATGCCCAACTTGCAGCCATGGACAAAGAGAGGCATAATAGACTGAGAAACATAAGGCAGGGCACCTACCTGCTCTGCTCTGTGTCATCAGAGCATTTTTAGTATGTCCAGACCCAACATCTGATCATCTAGACAGGTTTCATCAGCAATACTCAATGCTAAAAGCGTGTAAGCATCTAAACGATTTTTGGATGATCTAAGTTATAAACTTACGAGCAATAAGCTCTTATAAACAAGAAGAATTAAGCAATTCATATGAATATCATTCTTTAGGGGATTAAGGCATAATACCTTTGTGCTTACCCATCTAACACATGGATCTGAATGAAACATCTGGAGATCACATTGTTTCCAAAGACTAGGAAAGACTGATACTCCAATTACACATCGCCAAATAATTATTGGTAAAGCATATGACCAAACCATTACACTAAGATTACTTCAACTAACTTTAAACAAGTCTGGATTTGATAGTAGATCTATATAGAGAAAGTCTCAACAGTCCAGCACAACAGATAATTTCAAATTAGATGAAAGACACAAAACCAAACATATTTGACAGCAGTTTTTAATCAATATCCCATTTTCAACTGTTAATTTTGTAGCAATTGTGTCTTATTTTCCTCCACATGTGTTCTATTGAAAATGCCAGTCACACTAGGTAGTCAAAGAGTAGAGAAGACTCTTGACCTATTAGCATGCAGATTTTAAGAAACAAGGCCAAGTCCTGCTGCCTTAGGATATATTCTGCAGTAAAGTTTTCATAAGATGACTTCTTTTCCTATTAGCACAGATTAGAAGCAAGAATTAACAATGACATGAATTCATTTTACTGTAAACCATGCCTTCACATACAGAACTACATAGATGATAGGATCACAAAAGCATGCTTTCAGATTTAGCAGATAAATGCTGTAGCTTACTCAGAAAAATTTCACTAAAGCGAGAAGTTGATTATTGGGGAACAAGTTGCATATCATATTGGGTACATGATAATATATGATATATCATATATAACATCACATGTATCATATAATAAGCAACAGTTCACCTAACTGCCATGTCTGAGGGCACAAATTCAGTTTCATTTTAAACTCATAGGTCTCCCATCTACATATACCTAACTTCAGTAGGGCCTATTTACATAACTAAGCTTACCTAAAACCTATAGCTAAAGGGTCTCAGAGGCAGGCTTACCAGGGAGGAAAGGAGGTGCCATGGTTTCCCCACCTACGTTACTCCACATGGCACAGAAGAGTGGAAGCTGTGATGTGGATGCACAGGTACACATCCAAATACACCATTGATAAATCAAGTCCTACAACAATCTGACCATACTTTAAAGCCATAGACAAAAGTATAGTTAGTACTGTAATGTAAAAAAAGCTACATAACTCATTTTTGCTAGTTTAATTCCACAATGAACAGATTTTCTTAAATCACAGTACAAACTTCTTTTACTAGTAGTAAATAACTATACCATTTCAAAATTTAAGCCTAGTATTTCAAAAAAAGATGTTAGTAGCAAGTCACATTTGATACTTTATAACACTCAGGAGGACTTAATTAGAAATAGCTTTTCCCATTTTTTTTAATGAAATATAGTTCGCAATTTCTTAACACTCTTTGTGAGAAACTGTGAGGGCTGATTAGCATTTGAAGTCAGACACATGCCAACTGTTTACAGTAAAAGGAAATCAATCTGACAAAATGAAACATGACAGATGAAGTGAGGCTTCATAGGTCAATGACTGTGAAACTGATAATGTTAATAAACTAGTCAGTGGTACCCATCCTTATAATTTCTATTGATTATTCTTCAGACTGTCACAATGATGTCAAAACAGAGAAAACAGCATTTATACCAACATTTTATTGATTAAAATCCAGTGGGAGAAAATTCTCATCTGAAATAATTTAATCAACTTTGACAACTTGTAAAAAAATAAATGGTCATCTCTGGATTACAACCACATCAGCACTGGAAAACAACAGGAAATTTCTGATACTTAAGACTCTTTGCTTGTTTCCTCTCTTTCTTCCGGTCTTTCTGCTTTTGTCTCTCATGCTCAGACACCACAGAAAGAAACAAATGCTGTAGGAAGCAACAAATGCTACCTTGTTCTTGCATTATGATAATGTGCAAAACCAAATTAAAAGGTGTACAGTTACAGCTCAACAGAAGTGGAAAGCAGAGCTAGTGCAAAATGCCTCACTCCCCATGTATATTAAATACTATTTGCTTGACACATTGCTTGCTGGTCAAGATACAGCTGAAGAGAGGGAGACATAGTAACTACCCTTACTAAAACCTGCATTTGCAGCTCTATATAGTAGCTTTCCTGGCCCATATGCAGCTCTCCCCGACCTCTCCAGAACAGTAGGCAGGACAAGCACATAGCTTGAGAACAGGCAAGGCAGTAAAGTTTTAGGTGAAACTGCATTTCATGTCACCATCAGTAAGACGTAACTATGCCGGGAGGTCTGGTATTCTGACAGAAAAGGAGTTAATCTACCTTAGAAGGAATTATCAACCAGATAGAACTTAAACAAGGACATGTGTGTATTTTAAAATTCACAATCTAAATTTGAGAAAGACAAATCTGGAGGAACTGTTGGCATACTCTTTATAATAATTTAACCCTCCCTTTCAGTTATGTCACAGGTTAATCTCTTGCACTTGACTGTTAGAGGTGCATGGACCAGTCATTACAGCTATAATAGAAGATGATTTTCACTGACCACTGAAAAACTAAGACTCTGAAAGCATGATTTAATCTACTAGTAACTTGAACTACTGAATAGTCAGAGGCACAGTAAAATAAGGCTTTTTTTTTTCAAAAATGGTCATACATACAAATATCTGCAAATCACTGACAAAGCACTCATAAAAGTTGGTGTGCTGGCAGTATACCTAAATGACTCTATAAACCCCTTGCAGTAGCAAGGCACTAAGCATTTCATGAGTATACTGAAGTTTTAGGCCTATGTGGAAAGAAAAAGGAAAGCAGAATAGTGATCCTATGTTTACACATTATAAATCACTTGAGTGTAATACAGAGATGATAACTTGTAATAATTACATAGTATTTGCTTGGTTCTATGACAGCATGCACACAGAAGTGTCAGAAAATGGGCCTCCAGATCAAACAGTTAAAATTAATCAGACTTAAATGTTTTATCCTGCAGCTATTCAAAACTTGTCTGCAAATATTTTTCACTTAGTAACATACACAGGGCAATTAAAATTATTAGCACTGCAAGAAACTATGCTCCCAATAAAGCAAACCCAATTTTTATAGCTTTCAATTTCACTCATTACAAAATACTTAAAAGAAAGCAAGCTACCATAAAAACAAAAGGTTCTCAAAACATTAGCCACAAGCCACAATAAATCTGCACTGAAATAAACCCTATCTATTCCTGTTTTCAACAAGTGATTAGAATTACATGCCATATAAAAACAAAGTAACATAAAAATCGCCTAAATCTGTTTGAAGCTTTAAACTCTATAAAGGCTCAATCCACTGAATTGTGATACAAAATAAAAGTTTTCTGCAACCACCTACATTTCTGTTCTTGTGCCTCTTGTCCACAGAGCAAAGAACATACAGCAGAGGGGTGAAGGGTGTCTTCTACCTGCATTTAAGGGTCTTTAGTCTACAGAGTAAGCTAAGTTTACCAGTATAAGTAAACTTATAAACTAGTACTAACTGTACTAGTGTTCAGAATTCTCAGGAGTTTTATGCAAGAGTTGTATAGACAAACTAAATTCTTCTGAATTGCCAGTTACATCAAAAAGAGGTAGCTACGCAACAGCAATAGTAAAATAGATAAAGCAGTGTAAGATAAAGCATTAACAGAACAATGTCAAGTTATTCAGAAATTTGGCTAACAAGTAAGTAGGAATGATCAGTTTGTTCATAGACCATCACTCTATAATTTCTCTAAGTATGCTTGTATGCCCTATTTTTTTTAAGAAACAGATTCAAAACATTGAATAAAAAATGAAAATCAGAAGAAATGACTGTAAAATAATACTGTGGTATGAAAGGGGATTATAATTCCAGCACAGTCTACACATGGGATATTTCTTCCTACCCATTTCAGATTCTGACTTGCAGGATTATTATAGCTGTATTTATATTACAATTTTTTTAAACAAAATTAAGTTAGATATAAGATTCCTTTATTTTCTGTTTTATAACCTGTATTCTTAAGAATTCTGCTCAGTAGAGCCCATTTCTTTAACCTCAGTGTTTGAAAAATAATGTTTAAAGGAAAACAAGGTAAATAGCCAGTAGGCCTAAGATTCAGTGCACTTAAAAGCAGAAAGATAAAAGGGTGGGTTTGTTCTACTAAGAATCAAGGGATCTATGGAAAATTCTTAGTTCTAAAGGAACTATGGAACTACTAAAAGAAACAGCTTCAGATGGTATTTTTCCTCCGAAGTCAGTTAACTCCCTCCAAGAAACTAAGCCTTACACATGGATTAACTGCAGGTACACCCATAAGCAAGACAAAAATTTTAACGTAAGTAATCTGCACTCAAAACAAGATGTACTAGTCACAGATAACTCCCAGAGAAAACACTGGTCAAAAACTGTGCTGCTGTGGAGGTCTTAACCCGTATCAAAGGCAGGGGTATGGTCATCATAAACTTTGGCCAGAGGCACTGTATGTTTTCTAGAATGTCTTACTAAGCAGCTATTCCTTCAAATTATGTAGAAGGATTAATCTTTTGGCAAAAACCTCGGTCAAATTCTGTAATTATTTAAAGTACTGAAGATTGATCAACAAAAATAGATGGAAGAGAATAACCCAACTTAGCAAGTACGGAAGGCATTTATAACTGGATCAACTATTCTTCCTACTGCTTCTCACATTATTTTATCCCCATTGCTCATTCACTCATACTTGAGTAAAAGCTGCATTACTTTATGATTTATACTATCTTTGACTAATTTGGTGCATCTGTATGTACTGCAGTTGAATAGCACCTCCATCCTCAACAACAGATTAACTATTACAAGTAAGACTGATTCCACTGAAAAGATTTACTTAACATTTGTCTCTCATTACTGGTAATATGTAGCAATCAGTTTGTTTTGCATCTTTTGCTAATAGTATTTCATTTACAAATGGCAATTAAAATTTGCTCTTTACAAAAGAGTGTACTTCTTACAATAATCAAGCAGAGCATACAATCTCCCATCTAATACCAGCCAAAAGGGGCTTTTTTTTTTCCTCGTGTGAGATAGATGGTTCCAATCTTCCTCAGCACAAGTATCATTCATCTTGTTCTGTTCTACTTGATGCAAGCAAACTAATAAGGATATGGAATTGTTACCAAAGAACATTTATTTCCTGAATTAAGCCCAGATCACCCAGAGGGCAAAACAATTTTTCTAATGCTTCAAGACAAACACATTTGAAATGCCTTAAGCACTACTAGTATCTTGTCAATAGAAAACAAATGTAGCTATTTTCCACCCCAAAGGGAAAAGGATGATAGTAGTCAGGGAAAGGAAAGTGTGCTTACATTTTACTTCACACGTAAGAAAGCGAGTCATGTTTTTTATTGTAATAGAAGTTAAAAAAATATCCTTCATCCTATCAGTGAAAACTTGAGAGGAAAAGGTCAAAAGACAAGCTTTTGCCTTTGTATGGATTTAAAAAGAACAAACAGACATTTACTGAAGAGTTTAACGCATTAAGAAAAATTAAATTTTGGGGGTATCATCAAGGAAGTGGGTCATCTTTCACTGACAAAGATAGGTTGAAAAACCTGTAGATGGAACAAACGTCATCAAACAAAAAAGTTTTCTTAGGAACAGGAAGGAATCTAAAAAGGAGCCTATGTAGTAGCATATGTCAGCTCTCTTCCTTTTTCAATCAACCAAAGCTTTAAGGCATGCAAAAAAGCTTTATTGTTCAGAACTGCATTGGCATTTTAATATTAGCCATTTCTTTTCCTGCTTGGAGCCAAAAGGTAGCACACATCTGTCTTTAAAAACAACACCTCATTTTATGACCAGCTGATAAATGATCAATATTAAGTCGAATAATAGGTTAATTGAATTTATTACAAAAAAAAAAAAAAAAAAAAAAAAAACAGAATACTATTTGTAAATATACTTTATCTTCAAAATAAAGAGTATCTCCCTGTTTCTCTTTCCTTCCTAAGTTTAGTCCATTGCTTGGATAACTTCATAGGACAGAACAAGAATATGCTTAACATAGTGGTCTTTATTCAAGAACAAAATGATAGGCTTATTAAGTCAATTCATCTTAACTGTCTAGGCTGAAGTACTCTTGGTCTACTATATATAGGCTAGACATGAATATTTTCTTTATCTTTTCCTCTTCTGTCTTCTTTGTGTTTGTCTTTGTATCAAATGACTAAAAGAGAAGGTGTCCCAAGGTCTTGTTCACCATAAAACTCCTGCTAATCTATCTGGTATCAACTTCTTCACATTCTTAATGGTTTTTGTATTTAAATGAAATAAAAATTGCGCATATAAGACCTTCACATCCAATACAAACAATTTCTCAGCTAAAAATGAACTGGGGAGAAGGGGCAGGGGAGATCACTGAGCTTAGTGTCCCTTTTCCCCAGTTCTTATAGCTGAGAATACAAGGAGGAATTTCTTCCCTGTGAGAGTGACAGAGCACTGGAACAGGCTGCCCAGAGAAGTGGTGGAGTCTCCTTCTCTGGAGATCTTCAAGGCCCGCCTGGCTGCAACCCTGTCTACCATGCTCTAGGTGACGCTGCTGTGCAGGGGGGGTTGGACTAGATGATCTCCAGAGGTCCCTTCCAATCTTACTGATTCTATGATTCTATGAGAAATCACAATTCACAAATTGGATGTGAAGTTTCAGTGGTAACTATGTGATTGTCTACAATAACAGATGCAGCAGAGGCATTTTAAAACATTTGTTCAAGTGAAAAGTGAAATTATTCATTTGGGGTAGATAAAATTCAAGTAGTATTTTATGTGCATTTTTATGAAAATAAATGTTTTTTATCTTCAAAATAGAAAGCTCAGAGAAGAGATACCGCTACCAAAGAAAGAGTATTAAATTGAAAATAAACCTAGAACAGTTCATTAAATATTGGCCAATATTCAGCTAACCAGACCTACATTCTTCTTCAGGTATGACAGCTTCTGTGTATTAATAGTCATGAAGACAAGCCTAGAAGATATATTCACAGGTCATTTAAAGCTGGAATGGAGCTGGAATAGACATTTGTTTATCCTGGTCTTCAAGACCATGACCATCAATGAAAATTTCACAGCCTTTTTTTTAGTAACCTGCTTAATGATAGGTAAGCACTGAAAGTCTCCTAATACTTATCCCCATTGTCACCTGCTTTTCAAAGGAAAAGCAAGCCAATTCTCAATGTCTTCCTATAGGACATAGGGGAAAAACAAAACAAGAACAAAATTTGGATGGATTAAAAATAACAGAACACAAACACCAAACTTCAAATATGTAACAGTCATATTTATTTGACCACAGAAGTATGATTCAATCATTCTTTCCTCAAAGGTTCTAATGTAATTATTTTTCTTATTATCATTCTCTGAACTTTTCAGAGCTTGTCTGCTCCTAAGCAGAAGTAGCAAAATCTGTTTACCAGAAAATTCAACAGTAGTGCAAATCAAGAAATTTTAGCTTCTTTTTAAGAAATCCACACTGGCATTTGCTTTCTGTAAGAACTTGCGTTGCTGAGTCAGTTTTCTTTCAGATCAGTATATAAAACCCATTTTTCTTTAAGCTTCTAGTCTCTAATCACTTATTCCTGGCTTGTGCATTTAAGTTTGCCTTCCTGAATGTAATGTTTTAGACTGGCATTTATTCTATTCAATTCTATTTTATTACATTTTCTATTATTTCAAGCACTTTCCAATTCATCAAGACAATCTGAATTCTAAAACAATCCTCCAAACTAACATTTTACATGTGTAATGTTACACTGAATTATAGCAAGATTTTATTTTGAGAAACTTCTAACTGTCTGGATATAAATTTAAATTTTCTGGTCTTCTATTATTTGTTATAGTAGAACTGACTTTATTTTATGATTATTATCGTAATTCAGGAAAAAGATTCCAATGTCATATGGTCATAAAACATGATCTATTGAAAGTTTGCTATACATGACTGCTATATTTTCATTTGAGATTTAAGGACAAATTCTTGAACATGAAGAGAACTGCCTCATTCCTTCATTTATTGCTATTCAATGCAAACTTCTTAAGGAAACAAATCCAGGAAGAAATGTAATGTAATCACAGTATGTTTTGCCTCTCAGGGCTGACAGGTAAGTGGAAAGAAAAAGCGTGCTGCTAAACTACCTTTACCCATGCTTTCACCAAGTATTTGATACAATTTTTACAAATGCTAGTGTTTTTGCTGCACATCTTGTATAACCTCAAATGCCAGTCTAATTAAATATTTATACATTCAAGTTAGTATGAAATAATGTTCTAAAATATATTCTTACAAGACTGATGGCATCAGAGCCATTTAGAAAATGCTTGACAGTTGTACCACTTCAAGTTGCATCTCTTACCATAGTGCACACATACACTCTAAAATGCATATTTCTTCTCCATAAGCAACACCTGAACGACAGACAAAAGCACAGAACATCTGAGAGTCATGTTCAGAAGTAAAAATCTTGTGATTTGTAATTTAGATCAACTAAGTTATTTCTACAAGTACAGCACTAGCAAGAGCCAAGTATCTTTTGAACGCTTCTGTGCTTTGTCCAAGAGATTATTTTACTTGTAAGAAGAAAATGGTAGATTCTTTTTCAGATTTAAAAAGTCTGAGTAGGCAATGTTGTATTGGAAGATGAGTTTCCTCAGCACCGCTTGATATTATCAACCCACCTATTTAACTTCACAACCATTATGAACCAGGAAAAAAAATACTTTTTTAAAATTAATAACTACTATTTCTCTGTTTAATTTTGCATCACTACAAAGTTTCAAAAGAGCTGTTAAAAAAAAAGCAGGAAGAAAAGAGAAAAAAACATAAATGTAGTAAATTAGATACAGAAGTGCAGAAGAGCTTCAATACCACTGGATAGCCCAAATTAGAATAAGATAGTCTTCCCAAGGCTCACAAGAAACCTCTTGCATTAGGAGCCCAAAAGAATGAAAAAGTTTGAGTAAACAAGGAGAGGCTGACACGAATGTTCAAAAAAGAGGATACAGTTCTAACAACTACATTGTAAAAACAAGCACACCAGTCTCCACTTTTCAAGCTCTGCTTGAAACCCGCATTTCATTGCCACAGAGTAAGGAACCTTTTCAATAACCACATGGCATTATACAGGGAGCAAGTCTAGTAAATATAAGCTGCCCAAGAAATGAAAACTGATCTTTAGCTGTTTCCTTGCTATCCAAGATTAACTGGGGAGAAGAATCCACTTAAAGTCTGACATAGTAAAATACGGAGAGAGGAGTGATGGCAGGAGAAAAGGAATGAGACTATCCACAGATTCATATTGCACACTAGAGGTTATAATCAAACATTTTTATTATGGGTAAATACAGATTTGTCGGAAGTATGTTATTTTCCTAGCCTGCTTATTTCCTCAAAGGTTAGGTCTCCTTCCATCAAAGGAGGATTATCTCTGACTCCTGAACGCAATTACAGTTTTCCACAGAGAAGACTACATCCTTTTGTCTGATGAGGAAATCTCTCACTGGGAAAAGAAACAAAACTCAACCCCCAAAAGCACCCCAAATCTTTCTAAACCCCCTGTCCCCAAACAAAAAAAGAAAATACTGTAAGTCACAGAGATGGCCTGCGGAGGTAGGCAACCTGACATGGTAGACACCTTAGGCAATAGTCCTGAATTGCCTTCAGGCAACTATAGGCTGGTCAGCCTCACCTCCATCCCTGCTAAGGTAATGGAACAGCTCATCCTGGATGTCATTTCCAGAAATATGGAGGAGAAGAAGGTGATCAGGAGTAGCCAGCGTGGATTCACCAAGGGAAAATCCTGCTTAACCAATCTGATAGCCTTCTATGATGGAATGACTGGCTGGCTAGATGAGGGGAGAGCAGTGGACACAGTGTACCTTGACTTCAGCAAGGCTTTTGACACTGTCTCCCATAACATCCTCCTAGAGAAGCTCAGGAAGTGTGGGTTAGACGAGTGGACAGTGAGGTGGATTGAGAACTGGCCAAATGGCAGAGCTCAGAGGGTTGTCATCAGTGGTGTGGAGTCTAATTGGAGGCCTGTGGCTAGTGGCATCCCCCAGGGCTCAGTACTGGGTCCCATCTTGTTCAACTTATTGATCAGTGACCTGGACGAGGGGACAGAGTGCCTCCTCAGCAAGTTTGCTGATGAACCCAAGCTGGGAGGAGTGGCTGATACCCCAGAGGGCTGTGCTGCCATTCAGAGAGACCTGGACAGGCTGGAGAGCTGGGCAGAGAGGAACCTCCTGAGGTTCAACAAGGGCAAGTGCAGAGTCCTGCACCTAGACAGAAATAACCCTAGGCACTGGTGCAGGCTGGGGACTGACCTGCTGGAGAGCAGCTCTGCAGAGAAGGACCTGGGAGTGCTGGTGGATGACAAGCTGACCATGAGTCAGCAATGTGCCCGTGTGGCCAAGAAGGCCCATGCTCCAACAGTATCCTGGGGTGCATTAGGAAGAGTGTTGCCAGCAGGTCAAGGGAGGTGATCCTGCCCCTCTACTCAGCCCTGGGGAGGCCTCAGCTCAAGTCCTGTGTCCAGTTGTGAGCTCCCCAGCACAAGAGAGACATGGAGCTACTGGAGAGAGTCTGGCGTAGGGCTACAAAGATGATCAGAGGGCTGGAGCACCTGCCCTATGAGGAACAGCTGCGAGAGCTGGGCCTCTTCAGCCTGGGGAAGAGAAGCCTGAGGGGGGGGTTTAATCACTGTGTACAAGTACCTGAAGGGAGGGTGTCAAGGGGATGGGGACAAACTCTTTTCAGTTGTCCTGTGTGACAGGACAAGAGGCAATGGGCAGAAGCTGAACCTCAGGAAGTTCTGCCTGACCGTGAGGGGGAATTTCTTCCCTGTGAGTGACAGAGCACTGGCACAGATTGCCCAGAGAGGTTGTGGAGTCTCCTTCTGTGGATGCAACCCTGTCTAACATGCTGTAGGTGACCCTGCTGAGCAGGGAGGTTGGACTAGATGATCTCCAGGGGTCCCTTCCAACCTTACTGATTCTGTGATTCTATGATCTATTTGTCAGTATTGTTTACACATGGAACAGTCAATCTAACATCGACTGCCAGATAAAAGCTAGATTGAAATTTGTTTTTTGATTCTAACTTTAATTCTTTTCAAGATAATGATATTTCTCAGTGCTATAATAAAAGTGTATTATATCAGAAAGAAAATCAGTGACAATTTAGTCCCATGCATCCCAAAGCAACTAATGATCTTTGCTACTATGATTATATCTGCTTGTCAATATCATTAATCCTGTTTCTGTTAATTCTTTGAATGGAACTGTACTGATTGTAGTTGTTTTAAAATGTATTTTCGTATGATGTGAGACAAAATGAATTGATCTGTTAACACAGTGAGCAAAACCAAAGGCTACGCAGACAACTCAGGCTCTGCATTTTGGGTTGGGGGCGGGGAGGAGAGAAGCTTCTTCTGTGAAAGAATTAAGTATTTTCTTTAACATTTGATCTATATTTTTACCTTATTGACAGTGAAAACAGATAATGGTTTAACTTACTTAGATTTCAATACATTTGAAGTTCTGCAAATGAAAGTCAGTTTTGAAATGAAGTTCAAATGAAGTCAAGGATCTTCATTTCACAGCTGGATGCCTCTAGATCATGAATTAGGCTTGAGACTTTTTCAGCATTTAGGTGATGGCTGGAAAAGGTGGATGAAAAATCCAAACCTAATTTTTTGCAAATTTTGTCTGTTTGTCAACACTATCAATGAAAGGAAAAATGTATTCCTATTTGTTCAGCAGAAACAATAACAGACCAACACAAAACTGGCAAAGGGCCTTACATAAGTTAAGCTTCTAAACAACCTCTAGACCTCTGGTATTACCCAGCATTGCCAAGACAGTTTGGAAAGTATTAGAAATTTATATGGACAGTAGGGAACATGCATGTATGAGCTGGCAGTTTAACAGCGAGGGGACAAATCTTCTTTTCTAAGGAGTAATAGCCTACTAAATGATGATGATTAGGAAAACTCTTCTGTGGAAAAACTGACCCAGAAAGTGTGGAAACTGCAAGAAATTCTGAGCTATGTAAAGATGAGTATGTCTGAAATGAAACTAGGCTAGATGGATTACTAGTTTGAACTGGTACAGACAACACCATTTCAACTACAGGCCAGTGTTCTGACAAGCTAAGCTACTCTTGTCTGATCTTTTTACAAAGAAATAAACTGCCAGTCCACTACATATTCTAAATTATTCAAAGGTATTATTTCTAGCTCAAGAGATCATTATGTGCATTTGTGCCAGCTGGATACTGTTACTACTTCACATGCAATATGGTTATGACAAGAGTGCCCTCACAAACACTGGTCCCCTCTCACAACCAAAAATAAACAAAAAAAAAAAAAAAAAAAAAGCCTAGAAATTCAAGTTCAGAAATTTAATTTTAAGTCCTCCCAAGGACGTGTCATGAGGGAACTAACGGAAACTCTGCACAAGCACAAGGTGACATTCAGGTTAGAGCAGTCTTAATATTATCTTCAAGTACCTCATTTTACTGGAGGTCCACTATAGAAGTTAAGGCACTTTCATGACAGTGGAAGCAGTCCAAGTTTTTCAGTGGAAACACCTCCGTGTATATTTTGTCATGTTGAAATCAGTGTGCCTTCTTTCAAACATTAAATGAAGTACCACCCTGAAGTCACAGCATGTTTCAACAGATTGGTGATGTGCACTTAAGAGGAGAGCAGAAAACAAATGATAACTCCTCAGAATTCTTAGACCTGGCCAGGAGAAAGAAGTGCAGAAACCCTATCTCATAGTATCTGTTAAACATCGTGGGCCACAGTCTCTGGCCTATTTCAAAGGTGGCCAATCCTGGTAGAGTAATTCAGGTTGGAAGGGACCTCAGCAGGTACTGCTAAATGCAGGCTCAACCACAAGATCAGACCAAGTTTGCTCAGGGCTTTTACCTGTCAGGTCTTAAAAACCTCCAAGGACAGAGATGACACAACCTCTCTGGGCTCCAGCTCTGCTGCTGGGCTGTCCTTGGCAGAGGGAAAGCTTTCTCCTTATCTCCAAGTTGGTTCAACTTATGCCTGTTGTCTCTCATCCTCCCGCTATGCACCAATGTGAAGCACTAATGTGAACACTGATGTTTTCTTGATAACCTCCTCACATGTACTGGGAGGCTGATACTGTCACCTCCGAAGCAGCCCCTTCTCCAAGCTGAACCAACCCAGCTCCCAACCCAGCCTCTCTTGTAAAGGCCCAAGCTTCAGCTGCTGACAATCTTTGTGGCTCTCTGCTCAACTCACTCTGATTTATCTACATTTTTATTGTACTGAAGGGCCCAAAACTGAATACAGTATCTAAATGCAATCTAACGTGGATTAGAGGGTGGCAGTCACTTCCCTTGACTTACTGACTACACACCTCTTAATGTATCCAGGACACTGCTGGCCCTATTGCTTCCAGGGAACACCCCTAGGTCATGCTCAGCTCCCTCCTCACCTGGGCTCCCGGACTCCTCTGTCTGTCCCCAGCCCGTAGCATTGTCAGAGGCTTTGCCTTTTCAGGGCTTTTGGGACTTAACATTTGTCCAGTCTGAATTTCATCAGTCTCCTGTCAGCCCATTCCTCCCATCTGTCCCGGTACCTCTGAACATCAGGCCTACTCTCAAGTGTATTGACTGGTCCCCCCAGCCTGGTATCATCTGCAAACTTGACAGTGTAGTCATCACCTTCTCCAGGCAGTCCACCCATCCAGGCCATAAGGTTCTGATTTGGATGCAAGACTACTGTGTGAGACAAGAGTCAAAAGCCTTGCTAAAGTTAAGGTAAATGACATCCACTGATCTTCTGTTACCAACAAATCCAGTTGTTTTATTATAGAAGACAATCAGGCTAGTCAGGCAGGATTGATCAATCCAAGCTGACTGTTCCCATCCTCTTCTCCCCCTCAATGTGCCCAGAAAGGTATTCCAGGACAACTCACTCCATGATCTTCCCTAGAACAAGAGCAGGCCAACTGGCCAGCAATTCTCACATCACCCTTTCAGCAATTTTTGAAGACAGGAGCAACCTTTGCCTTTCTCAGTCATCAGGGATTTTCCTTGATCTCCACAACCTTTCAAATATGATAGTGCAACCTCACTACAACATTGGCCAGCTCTCACAGCACCTTCAGGTGCAGCTTATTAGGTCCTGTGGACTCATATGGGTTGCATTTTTGTCCCTGACTCAACACTCAGCTGCCACTGGTAGTAATTCTCCTCCTCGAACCCTATACTAAGCACAGAGGCTGGAGAGACTTTGTCATGAAGACTGGAGCAAAGGCAGCACCTCAGCTGCCACCACTAGCACTACATGATGTGCTCCACTCAGCAGTGGGCCCTCGCTTTTCTTGTTCAGCCTTTTACTGCTGAACTAGTGGTAGAAGCTGTTATATTTGCCCTTGATATCCCCTGCAAGTGTCAACTCCAGGAGCTCTGGCTCTCCTAACAGCATCCCTGCATCCATAAAATTCCTCTTTTGTAGATTGTTTCTGCCTCAAACTCCTATACGCTGCCTTTTTACACTGCAGCTCAGTCCTGAGATACTGTTTTGCCAAGCCAGCTCCTGGCACACATGCTTGTTTTCCTGAGTACCAAAATGAACAATCCTTGCACTTATAGGAGGTTGTCCTTAAATGCCTGCCACCTTTCCTAACTCCTTTTTCCTTCAGAGCTTCTTCCTATGGGAAACCTCCTATCAGTTTCCTGAATAAGCCAAAATCTGCTTTCCTGAACTCCAAGGCCTATATTACGCTACCTTCCTTCCTCACTACCTTCAAGACTTTGATCTTTACTAATTTCATGGCTACTACAACCAAGACCACCCTTGACTATCACATCCCCAAATTAGCTCTTATGTCTGCACAACAAATCTAGCTGTACATCAACACTGGTTGTCCCATCAAGTGCCCACCTGGATCAGTTACCACTCACACCTTCCATAAGATTTCCTCAATTGCTTTACCTCACTGCACTGCCCTTCCAGCAGACATTAGGAAGAATAAAGTCTGTCCCAAGAAAAAGAGTCTCTGATCAGAGGCTTCTTCTAGTTGCTTAAAGATGACAGTCTGCTTTTTCATCCTGATCAGCTGGTCTGTAACACACTCCTAGCATGATTCCACCTTCATAGACCTCTCCTCTGAGATTCCATCAGCCCATTATCCGCAACTGAGAACAGCTCCATATATCTGAGCTACTCTTTCACAGAGGGCAGCCCTACCTCATCTTCATCGTCCTTGCCAGTCTTTCCTGTGTATGTCAATCACAGTTCTTCAATCATGTGGACTGTCCTACCACATCACAGTTATTCCAATGACATCGTAGGTATGTGACTGCAAACAGTGCTCTTGTTCCTTCTGCTTTTTTCCCAGGCTGCATGCATGTGTGTATATATACATCTGAGGCATGACTCTTCTTCAGAACCATCAATACTCAAACTCTAGCTTTTGTCACTCAAAGGTTTCTGCAAGGACCAGATGTATTCTAGACTTGTTTACTTCATTTCTGCAGTGACAGCAAAATGCTCCTACAGTGTAGCTATTGGGGACAGAATTTATTTAGAATGAGGAAATGTGATTTACTGTTTTGTTTGAAGAAAAAGAAAGAAAATCAGAACAGCACCCCTTCACTCTAAACACTAATGTAAAAATATTCCATGGTCTCCAGCAGAGTTTAGAGCATTTCTCATGCTCAGTTACAGCTGAAGCTCATTTTTTAAATCCTGGCCAGGATCATGCTCAGAAGTTAGGCAAAGTGAATTAATCTTTGCCATATAGCTCAAACTCCATCTGCATGACTCACACCTTTTTAGCTGACCTGTCCTCGTAAGCTTCCCTTCATGTGGCAGTTCTGTATACAACAGACTTTTTCATTTCCTGATCCAAATTAGTGTTTTTCCTTCTCCTCATCAGTTTGTACACACTGTTTTCCTGCAACAGTACCCCAGTGAAAATTTCAACAGCTAGATAGTATCAAGAGTGCATACTGCCTTAGGTATGGCAGTTTATATATAAAGATAACTCAAACAGATCAGTAAGATACTTCTTTCCATTTTGGTCATCTTATGCTGAAAAGAAAAAAAGGTTGCCATAACAGAACTGCAAATCAGTCATCAGTAGAGACCTCATTATCAATCATGCTGCAAGATAATATATAAAAGAGTAGAAAAGGCAAGGCAGTGAAAGGACTTGGTATACTACCAATTCTTCGTGGAGTTCCAAGGAAAATTTTCTTCTGAGTAAGCATATAATTTAAATCAGTTACCAAGGATTTAAAATGTTACAAGGGATTTAAAAAGTATATTTTATAAGCCAGAAAAGAATGGTTACTACCCCATATCGCTTTTCTCAGATACATCGTGGTACCTTAATGTCATTTAAAGTTCTCCAATGTATCGGAAACAAAACAAAAAACAATCCCAAACAAAATCTCAACCTCCTCCTCTGAAAGGTTACCTTTTGTTATGGCCAAATACAGACTACATATGGGAAACCTTGGTATTGACTCAATTTTCCCTATACTGAATTTTATGAACAAAGGAAGGAAAAGAAACTTTTAAGAGCCAAAAACAGTATTATCTCTATAAAAATAACAGCAAGGCATAAACTAAAATCTAAACTTTTCTTTGCAGGGGAGGAGAAAAGAGTGGCTAGTATTGAGTTGGTAGAATTTCATTCAAAACAAAAGAGCTTTTGATTCCCCTATCTGTATTACAAAGTTTGACAAAAATTTCACAAAGAGCTTAGTTTTTGTATGTCCATGTGTTTAACACCCTTTAAGTTGCATTTAGAATGTCTTTTACAAATCAGCACAGAAAATATTCCTGTTGTGCAAATTTAATACAGTAAATTTTGTTCTATGTATTCCAAGAATCAAATTCACTAACCATAATTTTGCTGTATTCTGATCACTCTAAATATCATTAAACCCCATGGAGTACATAATTTTTTTTTAAAGTTGTTTGAAGACTAGGCACAAGGTACTTTCATTATGCACTAGTCATACTTAAGTTTGCTCCAACGCAACAAGGTATCTAGCAAGCTTCAACAAAACATGGGAGTTTTGATAATTCACCATTTAAAGAGCTACCTGAGGGTCATGGAATGTCATCATCTAGAAATATTACAAAAAAATGGATTTAAAGTGTGCTAATCCATGCTGAGGAATGATCAGTGACAAATATTGCTGCACTCTTACTTTCCACTTTCAAAATGTACAACAAATGTGACTTTATATAGCTAAAAATAGCTTTCTTATTTCGTTATTGAAATAGCTTTTTGAAAGCATACATTTGAGTTGTTGAAAAATGGCAAGGAATAATAATAATAAAAAAATTAAGTACCTGTTTTTAACTGCATTAACAGAACTCATAGCTCATGAAAATAAGAACTCCAGTACATATGCTCTAAGACCAGGAACCTCCTCTTATGCATTCAACCACGCTAAAAGCACTTAGCATGGCCATGAGTTGCAGATTTCATATGCTAGGTGTCTGGAGAGAATTCTGCAAGTTACACTTTAAGGAATAGACTCATGATAAAAATGAAGCCTCAACAAACTTCTGCCATAAACAGTTTTTACTAGATACAAGACGGGTGTTTCCTTCTGGAGCCATACTAAGACAAAATACAAACAACTGGCAGGTCCTTCAACATCAAGGCAATCTGACAGCCCAGTTTTTATTATTTTTCCAAAAAGCATTAAGATATAATTTACAAGGCCATAAGCCATTCTTTTTACAGTACTCCCCCAAGAAGGGAATAAAGAAGAAATAGACATATGACTTTATGCCATCTTTACCATTCTCTTATTCTGAATTAATCAAGCTGGTCTGGGTGTCTAGCACAAATCAAAGTGATTCTAAACAGACCAAGTGTTAGCAAACACCCTGGCTTGGGTTTTGGAAAGCTGCTTGTCAACATCTGCCATGTTACTTGCCTTCATATTTTTGCCAGTCTCTTCTCAAGCTGCAATCTTGAGAGTATAAGGCAGTGACAGAACAGCTTCATATTACTCTCTCCTCTGAATTGAGAAATAGGTCTACAATGCTTTTTTAAATTTAAATGTTCTTATATGTAAATTAATAACAGGCAAAAAAAAATCTGTTCCAAACAATCTGCAGCAACTTTATGATTCTTCCTGATCAACATGGGATAGGAAAAGCATTCACAGATCCTACCTGTATCAACAACTACTACTACTACTCGTCATGTGTTGTTTTGCTCTAGATCAACCCAAAGACTTATCAGTTTATTTCAGAGCACAATTGTACTATCAATATTTGTAGGGATAACTTTCTTGGAGTGGTAATTTTTGATGACTTTGGCTTGGAGTAGTAACAGTATTGTATTCACCCAACATTGTAAATTATAGACACATCAAAGATAGATTCCCAGAAACTATGAAAAATTCCAAGAGGTCTTAATCCCAGATTTTGCTTTGGAAAATGTTTAATTTAACTGAAATTAGTAGTTTTGAGTCTTTCATTTTAAATATATCAAAGTCCTCAAAGAGGACCTGTAATTGAATGAGAAATACAACATTTTCAGGGAAGATGAAAGCTAAAAGCGTCCATTCCCAGTATTTCACCATGTGAGAGGACCTAATGGTTTAAATTAAGCTGTTTCATGCCGGTCCTAGTGTGACTTAGCTTCTCCATGTATTTCCAGTTACAGTCTTTACTCCTTGTTTTCCACACATAGCCTGAAACCTATTTGTCTAACACTGGATTGCAGAAACATCATAGATGCAAGAGATAAAAGGCAACTTTTCCCTCTTCTCTATCCTCCACCAGAGCTGAGAGAAGAGCTCTTTTCTTCCATTGTCTGCTGATGCAGAATATAAGTCCTTTTTCTTCCTTACTTCATCCCTTTCACCCGACACGACTGCATATTTTATGTGGTTTTTTTATTTTAAAAGGTGTAGGTTTTTGACATGGCTGTTATGACTGCAAAAACAGTACATATTTAATATGTACTTCTAGAGAGAAATCTATTCTACTGCCTACTACTACTATTAAAAAAAAATAACAAAACATTCAGAAGTTTCCCGAAGTGTGACTTGCAACAATTTTATTTGCATTTGAAACAGCTTATTTTTGTAGAAGTAGTTGATTACTGATATTAGTCTAGGCTTTTGGGACGATCAAACTACAGCTCTTAGTCATCTGAGGTTAAAGGCCACATGGAGCTCTCCGCCCATCAAAGACCCCAGAACTCCACGGGAACTAGTCTGAACCCAAAGTGTTTTCTCAACTCCAATTTTCCCTCTGCATAACAGAGGAGAAGCAGACCATGAAGCACATCTCCACTTTAATTTCATCATCATGTTCTCAAACCCTGAAATCCCTCTCTTCAGGTAGATTTCCAAAAACTTTTGGGGTGGGGAGAGGGCATTTGTATAGTAAAGAAAACAGACACAATTTGTTTGTATACAAAACATCTCTCTGCATCTGAGAAATACATAATCCAGCACAAACAGTGATGTTCACAAATCTAGCACGAAGCTGAATTTCTTTAGACAGTTAGTGGTTATTCAGTGTATCTTTTCTTACACTTTCTCTTTTCTAGCAGCATTTCTGGTGCTACTTCCAGAATTCAGTTTAAATACGATCCTGTAAAATCTAGTATCTGCACATACTTCAGCAGCTCTGAAAACTAGAGTATGCCATCTACTGGCAATTTAAGAAACGGGAGGTACAGCTACTGTAACTTCAAACATTTTAAACGTCTTTGTATTCAACTCCAAAGCAATATACCAGTTAAGTCTTTCAGACTGTACTCTACTGTTTGGTGTATAAGCAACTTAGAGATCAGAAAACACCTGACACCACATCAGAAAACTGTGAATAGTGCTACACCTAGTTTCTGTTCCACCCAAGTGTCTGAATTCTAGCACAACAGAAACTGGTTTTCCTCCTCTTCCCCAGCTGCTGTTTTATTGGTGTGAATGAATGATCTCCTATGCCCTATTTAGTCTCAGCTGCAAGAACAATAAACAGCCATATTGTAGCTTGCTCCTAATGTGAAAAAAATTGCTGTTACTGAACTCCCAGAAGAAATTGTTTGTAAGTTTTGTATAATGGAAAAGTTGAAACATGTTTAATTAATATTTTTTAGGAGTAACATCAACATTTTATTACTCATGCAGTTACTGAATCACTTGATCATACTCATGTAGTTTTATGCTTGAGTACTCTGGCTATGCTTCAGGGAATTGTTGGCAAAACTACACTCTTAGGGTCTGGCTAGCACAGAAGTAGTTTATACACCCATAAGACTCCCGGGGAAGTTACTGGATTTAGATGACAGCAATTTTGCACATCTGTATTTGATGTGTTAGTCGAACACATCTGAACTAACAGATCTTGTAACCAGAGCACGTTTAACCCTGGCAAAGAGCAAACCCCTTCACTTAAGCTTAGCTTTTTGTAGACAGCATGGCGAGAGGAACCTTTCTGGAGGCCGCCGGCGGCGTAGGCGTTACCTGCAGCCGTGAGTTCATGAGCATAAACTCCTGCTGGGCTTTCAGGTTTTCGTTCATGGCTTTCGAAAAGACGAATCCCATCGTGCCCTGAAGCGCAGAGCAGACAGCGCGGGTTAGCACCGCGCCCGGGCGGCCTCGCGGCCTCCCCGTCCCCGCCTAGATCGGGAGAGGGGCCGCGCTGCCCCCGCCGCGCTGCCCCCGCCGCGCTGCCCCCGCCGCGCTGCCCCCGCCGCGCTGCCCCCGCCGCGCTGCCCCCGCCGCGCTGCCCCCGCCGCGCTGCCCCCGCCGCGCTGCCCCCGCCGCGCTGCCCCCGCCGCGCTGCCCCCGCCGCGCTGCCCCCGCCGCTCCCGCGCCCGCCGCGCCGCGCCGCTCCCGGCCGTCTCCGACCCTGCCGCGGCCTCACCTGCGCGAGAGGCGCCCGCGGGCGCGGGCGACGAGCGGCGCGGAAGGTCACGGCGCGCCTCACGAGCGCGGCCGTTGGGCGGCCGTTGGGCGGTGTCGGCGGCGGCACAGATTTAAGGGGCCAGCGCCGCTTCCCTTAGTAAGCGTTGGCGCTCCTGGCTTCGCCCGCAAGCTGTGCTCAGGGGTTTGTTGCAAATCGTTAGTTATAAACTCTCAGCGCGTTTCACGAGCGGTGGGTACGTATGGTGGAAAGCGCGAAGGCTGCTGTGATGCGTTTGAGCTGTCGCTCATGTTGTTAGTCGTCCCTTCATTCGCTTCTATTCCGTGTTTGTCCCCTAGCGTATTCCCTATTTTATTCCACACGAATGTGCGTTCATCAGTGAAGCACTAATTTAAAGAGCAGGAGAAGAAAATGGCCGATTTATGTCTGCTTTCAGAGGGAAGACCGTTGTGATACGTGGTAAGACTTTTGATAAGGAAACAAAACTGAGCAAAGTTTAAATTAGCAAAGAACGCAGTGTCAAATGTGGGTGACACCTAGGATTTGTGTCTTATTCTGCCTTTTATAATGTGCTACTATTTTTTCATCATTTCATGCCATCACCAACTATAATTTAGGTTCACTTTCAATTCCAAAGAAATGAAATTTTTGTAATTAAACAAGTGTAGAGACAAAAATTATAATCTGACCATGGGCTTTTAAATACTGATAGAAGTGTTGGATAGGACCGCCAGAACTCCTCATATTAAATAATATCTCATTAATGCTTCCAACATCTGTCTGAGAGTCTATGACAACACTCAGTACCTCAGTTTTCATGTTACAATGAAAATTACCTTTTTCCAGAAGGAGTCTTTCAGCTCAGGATTCAGAGGTAGTTTTCAAACACCTATCTGCTAATGTAAATAAGTTTTTGTGGAACGATGCATGGAGGTTTTTCAGACATATGAATGATGGGTGGCTATGTAAAATATGAAAAATAGTTACTAGAATAATTATAAGAGGCGGTTAAAAATGGATAAATGTTGGTACATTAAGAAGCAGAGAGAAAAACTTTAAGATAGGATCAGGAAAATGACAAGGCAGAGGAGGGCAGGAAAAAGAACTAAATTTAATAGATAAAATTGATAGATGAAATTAAATAGAGAGTGCTGATAATAGAGCTGCCCAGCAGTGAATAGAAAAATGTAGCATCCAAGCTCATGGGAGTGGTGGTCTCTGTGACCAGCAAGAAGGTAGCACATAACTCTGTAAATTCAGACAGAAGAAAGTGCACAGACTGTGGAAGAGGGGACAGGCTACTTAGGAGAATTACAGGAATGCAGTCAGAGTATGTAGAGATGCTGCGAGGAAGGCTAAGGCCCAGCTGGAATTGAGTCCTGCAAGGGATGTCAAGGACAACAGGAAGGGCTTCTTCAAATACATCAGCAGCAAGAGGAGGACTGGGGAAAATGTGGGCCCGCTACTGAATGGGGCGGGGGCCCTGGTGACAAGGGAAGGGATACAGAAAATGCAGAATTTCTGAATGCCTTCTCTGCTGCAGTCTTCCCTGCTAAGGGCAGCCCTCATGAATCCTGCAGCCCAGACGTGAGGGAGAAAGTCTGCAGAAGGGAAGACTTTCCTTTGGTTGAGGAGGAAAGGATTAGAGACCTTCTGGGCAGGCTAGACATCCACAAATCCATGGGCCCAAATGGGATGCACCCACGGGTACTGAGGGAGCTGGCAGATGTTGTTACCAAGCCGCTCTTCATCATCTTTGAAAAGGTGCTGGAGAACTGGAGAGGTACGTGAAAACTGGAAGAAAGCCAATGGTCTCCTGGGCTGCATTAGGAAGAGGGTTGCCAGCAGGTCAAGGGAGGTGATCCTGCCCCTCTACTCAGCACTGGGGAGACCTCAGCTCAAGTCCTGTGTCCAGTTGTGGGCCACCCAGCACAAGAGAGACATGGAGCTACTGGAGAGAGTCCAATGTAGGCCTACAAAGATGATCAGAGGGCTGCAGCACCTGCCCTATGAGGAATGGCTGCGAGAGCTGGGTCTCTTCAGCCTGGGGAAGAGAAGACTGAGGGGGGATCTTATCAATGTGTACAAGTACCTGAAGGGAGGGTGTCAAGGGGATGGGGACAAACTCTTTTCAGTTGTCCTGTGTGACAGGACAAGAGGCAGTGGGCAGAAGCTGAACCTCAGGAAGTTCTGGCTGAGCGTGAGGGGGAATTTCTTCCCTGTGAGAGTGACGGAGCCCTGGCACAGGTTGCCCAGAGAGGTTGTGGAGTCTCCTTCTCTGGAGATCTTCAAGGCCCACCTGAATGCAACCCTGTCTAACAGGCTCTCGGTGACGCTGCTTGAACAGGGAGGTTGGACTAGATGATCTCCAGGGATCCCTTCCAACCTTACTGATTCTATGATTCTGTGGTAACTCCTTGATATCTAGTAAGCCACTTGTGCAGCCGTGATCCAAGGGAAAGATTTCCTGTTATATTCCAGTTCTGCACAAGATGGCAGTACTGCACTTGCAGGCAGCAAATGACATTTTTTTTTTTTAATTTGGCCTCACTGAGGAAAATTGTCATTGATCAGACTTTCACTTGTATATCTAATAGAATATAATTTTTCTTCAAAACAGTTTAGCAAACATACTCTCCACCACCCACACTCTATGCAATCAAATCAGCAATTTTGACCTGTCTAGATTTTTTCCCAACTCCTGAGCAGAAGGATATTCCAGACTAGAGTAGACTGCTGTCTTGCCAAGGTTGATATCTGTGGAGGTGTAATGTGTTTGGTCAGATGATACTGATTTCTTAGAATAAAGGATGTGGGCAGCTGTGGCTTTGTGGCTGGGAAATAGGGCTGGTGTCTGAAGAAAGAAGTAAGGATTGCTGGAGCAGCAGAGGGAATAGGGGCTGGTTGGTGGTGCATGGTGTTAAAAGAGTTAAGTGGTTTATTTCTGCAGAAGTGAGAGGAGTTAGTCTGGGAGCAGCAGGTTTGAGCTACACCAGACTTCAGGCACCGGAGAGAGCCCATCTGTGACAGGGGCTGTAGCTCCTGCCTCCTTTTGCTGACACCTGCTTGTTGCTCCAGGCATGAGCTGAACAGTGGTATTTCACTGATAACTGCCACATTCTGTCAACCCATGGGGCTCATCCTATTCCAATTCCTGCCCCCAGCTCACCTAGAAAACCAGAAACACCTTGACAAGCTACAATCAAATCTAGAAAAAATATCTGTCTTGCTCAGCTGATAGGTGCTTATCTCACCCTTTCATCAGTGCCTTGCCACATTGTGTTTCTAATGCATAATGAGGGAGCAATAGTGGCCTAGAAATGGTGTCGCGAAGCCTGCTTTGGTGCTGTGTGGTTTTGTTGATGGGGTTTGTCAGTTGAGAATCTTTGTCCTGTGGAGTACAGTACAGCAGTGTAAAATGTGGATTGTGAAACTGTGCTTAGGCATAGACTTGTTCAAGGATTACAGGCTATGGCCTATTGACTGCCAATCTGCTAAGTCATGATACAGGCTCACAAAACTTTATTAAAGAAATGAAACATGCGATGTTCTTAGTATCAAATGTTGCATTGTTGGATTATTAGCAATTTTGAATTTAGGTAATGTTTCATTAGTCCAGAAAGCTGTAGGGATTGCTGCTGTTGCAAAATAACCACACAAAATCATAAAGATGTTTTGCAGTATTGCAAAATTGGCAGTCATTAGGCAGGTAGTAAGATCTCCTTCATTCTTGTCATCTTTTTAAAATTACTTAAATGATAATTATATTTTCTCCCAAAATAGTTGGTCCAAAAATTAAATGTTATTTGGTGCTTAATTGAAAAAATTAAGTAACCTGTAACAGGAACCATAGCTAATACGAAAAAGGGCAGTCTGGGTATGTTAGAGTGCTAAACTCCCCTTTTCTGGGCTTTACCTTTATTCTTCTTTTTAATACTCAAAATAGAGTTGAGTGTGTTATCAGGAATGTACTTCTCTTTCCCTATTTTCTTTTTATTACCTGTTATGATAATCATCTAGGTGACTTTGATTGGCTAAAGCATTCAAGTAAGCATACATGATATTTGTGCCTCTGTCAAACTTTATTTAGAACTCTTTTAACATACAGTTATGATTTTAAAGTTGACTTCCATATAAATTAAAAGCAATAGTAATTAATCATTTGCATAATATCTTGCTTAGCGATATAAGCTCTTATTCTTGCTTCAGGGTTAAATGACTAGTGTTGCTAATGCAGCACTCTACTGAAAGCTGAGTGGGCCAAATTCACCCAGATTTATCAGTGTAATTCCATTAATGTCTCTGAGGCAACAGCGCAGATAAAATATACTATCCTCTGAATTGGTTACCTGGCCTAAATTACAAGTTATGAATAAAATTTTTCCAATTAGGTGTATATGGTAAATATATAACTTATGCCATTATGGATGCTTATTGCTAAATAATATGATATTTTTGCAAGATAAGAAAGAAAAGAGAATGGGGTTAGAAAATCATCCAGAAGAAATGTAGGAAAGAAAGAAAGTAATCATTCTTTCTGTTATTTTTATACATAGTGCAGATGAATTAATTGGTTTGAATTTTACCATAATGATGGTAAAACAATTCATTAGGTATACAGGGTCTAACAGGGTTGTTCAGTATATGAGCGTGCTTGATTCTTCAGAGAGGTTCTCTTACACTTTCCTCTCTCCTGTCTCTCCTAGCTTTCAGGAAGGAAAATGGGAATAGGGAGGTGCTGAGGCAATACCATTTTCCCTGGATTCTAAGATGGAGATTGGATTCCCATTTGTACATTTCCTAGGTATAAAACAATTCATAATCCATTTCAGCTTCATACGCTAAATGAGGAAAGAAACAAATTGTGCTAGAATCTCTCCCTTAGAGATATCCTGTCAAATTAATATTTGGAAAAGAGTTTGTGTCCATACCAGTCTGCCTAATTGATTGACATTTCAATATACGTCTCACTAGAAAGGATATTTACAAAATGAAATTACAAAAGATGTCTTAACATTTTCCAAAATGCTCATCAAATGGACAGAAAATGCTCATTTAGCCCCTTACAACTTTGAAGCTGCTGAATCAAAAACAGTTAAAGAACTTTACAGATTAAAAAAAATGCTCTAAAATCATAGTCTTTAGGAGACTGTTTTCCCCATTTTACCATAGTAAATTGAGCTGAACTTCTTCCTTATCATAACTGAAAGCATGCTTACTGAAAACATGCATGACTGCAGGATTTTTAGTCCTATGTTAATTATTTCTTTAATCCCTTTTTTGTTCACTAGTCCTATGTTAATTATTTCTTTAATCCCTTTTTTGTTCACTAGTCTTAATTTTGTTCAGCAAAAAATCCAGTTTTAAATATTTCTTATGATAAGGACAAAAAAAAATAGAATACTTGAAGATTTTTTTAAGTTCTCTTAATATTTTACTTCTGCAAAAAGGAAGTAAATCTGCCAATTGAGTGAGCTTTCAAAGTCCAACCATGTATGCAGAGTGAATATAAACCTTTGATAAAGCCATTTTCTTTGCAATAAGGGAAGTCCCAGTGTTACCTAATCCTCTTAGTCAAGTACTTACCAGTTGTGAGTTTATTAAAATTGATTGTAAACAAGCTTCCTCTTCATGCTGGGAATATCTCCCCAGTCTTGCATCATTCTTACTGGAATGACACTCCTCAGACCTGTATTACTGAGTTTTAGAAATGCTTTTGTGTCTGGTTTGTAGCTTTATTTTTAATGTATAGTATCTAACTGATTAAATTCACCTTTTACAAATGTCATTTATTATTAAACAATGTAGATCTTAATAAAATACTGGCTGTGTTAGTCATTCTGGTTACCTTCATGCCTTGCACCATTTGCCACCACCAGTGTGCCACTCTCCTTAACTGCATGAACAAACCTGGATAGGCAGATCTTATTCTTACTGGTCAAATTCCTGATTTTTTTAACCAAAATCCTAATTTCAGTAATAATCCAGGTGGCAACACCTACAGTTGGACAGGTAGTCACTGGATAACATGATACAGAGCAGATTTGTTCCTCGCAGTGACTTTAAAGTATTTCCTAAAGGAATATGCTGCTGTATCACGCTTTTGGGGGGATAATGATTGTCCAGCTTGTATTTGCTTTTGTCATTTCCTGTTTGGAAGAAGATTTATCATAAATGCTGTAAATGCTAACCAGTGATAGCCACACCCATTAGACTCTCTTTTCATGTTTTTGTTGAATTTAAAAAATGATTGCTAGAAAGCATTTTTTCACTTAAGCAACTGAAGAACAGAGAAATGTTTCACATTTCATTTTATATTTATACTGTCCTTCTCATGTTGTCATGTTTTGTGAGTCTAACAGGGTGGTTCATGTATATGAGCGTGCTTGATCCTTCAGAGAGGTTCTCTTACACTTTCCTCTCTCCTGTCTCTCCTAGCTTTCAGGAAGGAAAATGGGAATAGGGAGGTACTGAGGCAATACCATTTTCCCTGGATTCTAAGATGGAGATTGGATTCCCATTTGTACATTTCCTAGACCTACTGTAAGCGGACTCTCCATCTCCTTCTCTGTGCTGATATGCATTTTATTGTTACTGTACTGTGGGAGTGCCACTCCTTTTTCCCCAGTGGAAGATTCTAGGGTACCTTGAAGATTATCTGGGCTGAAGAGTTGCTAGCATGCCATCCAGTCGAGAAGCAGGAGTGAGAGTAAAAATGCAGTATAAATACCCAAACTGAATATGCAAGAAGGAAAAGTAAGATGGGAATAAGGTATCCCTAGAGGTTGTGGGCCATTTCCCTGCATGCTTCCTTGCCATAGCCACTTGAAAAGTTGTATTTTTGTCCACTTGAATTAGTTGAGTATCCTGCTCCCTAAAAGATTACTCATTTAGCATCTGTGTATAGCCCAAGAATGTGTCATTCTGCTGGTTTCCCACTCACAGTTGAGGATGTGAGTATGTTGGGAAGTCATGGTATAAGAAAAAATCATGATTCTTTACTGGATTACTTTTGTGATGATCATTAACAGTGTTTCACTTTTCAAAGGCAAATCCAGTTTTAAGATGAATTAGACCAACTCTTAGTGCCATCCTACTGAAGTCAGAAAAGTTTACACAACTTTTGAATCAAGCTATTTAATTTGTAATAGTTTTTTTTTCTGAAGACTGAAGTGCTCAAAGCAAGTCTTTTTGACAGGTTCTATTGCCTTATTGTGACAGAGATAGCTATTTTGATTCTATGCTGGTATTTTAAAGGATAATTGTGTGCTCTGGACTGACTGTGGATTTTTAAAAGATTCAGCAGTCTAGTCTGTATTCTTCCTTAAACATACTGAAGCTAAAAGTACCGTTACATACACCTCCATTAACGTGCCTGTTTGAAAACAACGGAGGAAACATGCAGCAAAATGGAATGTGGTTGTCCAAGGATGCTTTCCTGTGCTCCAGCATCCTCAAGAAGCATGTAATAGTACTGTGTGTAGGCTGCTATGGAAGTTGTTTGCACATGGCATTTCTATATGAAATAAGTTTCAGTATTACTCAAACTTGTCTAGTTCAACAATGAAGTACAACGGAAAACTGCACAGCAGTAGCAAAGCAGGGCATTCATTAGGTTAGGGCAGTCGCTAATCAGTAAGACAGTAGACTGAGAAGGGGGACAAAGGTGGAAAAATGAATTTTTGTAGACAGAATACTCACTATATAATTTTCAAATGCAAGCATAAAATTTGCAGGTGAGCACTTAAATACTGTTGCCCAAAGTTACAGCAAAAACACAGTAAAGCATTCTGGCAGCTATTGCATTCTCGCTCTGCATCTCTTTGTTTTGAAGGGGATCCAGCATACAGACAACGGGAATAACAGCAGCTGGTGCTGTGGTTCTGACTGAACTGAACAGTTTTCCTCATCTTCCTTTCCAGAGCTCACACAATATGATTTCAGAGGATCTGAGTACAAGTCTGTGAACAAATTTTTGTCAAGCATCTTAGTCCTTGAATATTGCACGCAGTGCCTGGCACAGCGATGCTCTCAATCAATAGAAAACATGATGGATTATGGGTATGTATTACAGTTTCTCCACCACCTGCTAGTTTATGGCCCCCTACAAAATTTTGGCTGTGTACTGTGAGTGGCAGTACTTGGTACTTACGGCACAGGACCAAAGAGTTTTGCATGTATGAGGTAACCTTCAGCTACACATTCGTGCCCTGTGCATGCAGCCTTGGATTAGTTTTGAGTTTTCTTTACATTGCACCCTGCAAATGTATTCACTACTAAACTGTTCTCATAACAGCCCAGAATATATTCTGGTTCTTCAATGGACTAATGTCCTGAACAAATATTCTTATTTTAGGGTTCCTTTGTTTTGGGAAGTTTACAGGAGAGATGTTACTACTGTTATGTTTTATAAAGAAACATTTTCACGGGAAAGAAACCTTATTATATTATCATATTGGTTCTAATTTGGAGTTTTATCCTTCAGTAGGCTCTGGAAGCATCAGAGAACTCAGCTGTTTAAAGGAAACTGGACTGCTTCTTTGTCTCTGGAAAAGCAGCAAACAGACCCCGGACTTCATGGCCATCTTATGTGCGGTGCAATCATCCAAATTTCAGTTCTCTTGTGGATGTCTTGAATATAAGTGGGCTTCATCATATAGTGGGTTATCCGTTTTGGGAACAGGGGAGGATATGAGTCCACTGTGAGGTTGTATCTTCCTTTTTTTTTAAAAAAAAAAAAGAAAAAGCAACACAGTTCCTAAGGGATGTGTCATTATTTTTGATTCATCCAAAGGCAATTCATAATCCAAAAGCAAGGCGATTTTGGCATCCGGTACATTGTGTGAAATGATTTATGTGCAATATGTATCGTGTACAAGTGAAAGTAAAAGTAGTTCTTGGTTTCAGTTTTCTTCACTTTGTATTCGTGGCTTTCAGGAATAGAAAAGCATCACAGGATACTCCCCTGGCTCCTTCTAGCTAATTCACGAAGAACCAGATGTGTTTCCTTTGTTTCTGTCTTACCAGAAGACTTGGGAAATGTAGGCTTAGCTCCTTCTCTTAGAATTTCCAAGGGTCTGGGAGAAATAGGGATTTTGTTATTAATGTTCCTGTACCTTAAGGGTCTGCATAGTCTTCTTTTACCAAAATGTGAAATATGATGTCATCCTTCCGATCAGTGTCGTAATTTACATTTTCTGTTAACTTTCCAAAGACTGTCCGGTCACGGAGTCCGCTTCACTAGGTTCCCTCTCCCGGTGAGGAGCTCCCATGCTCCCGAGGGAGCTGCTGCGCCGCCGGGGCGGAGGGGAAAGGCCGGGCCCGGCCGGGGGGAGGCCCGAGGCGCCCTGCCGCCAGCACCGCCGCACCGCGCCGTCGGAGGAGGGGCCGGCGTCGCGCCGCGCTCCGCACAGCGCTGCAGCGCTCCGCGCAGCGCAGCGCAGCCCTCCGCACAGCGGCGCAGAGCGCGGAGCCGCCGCCGGTAGGTGGGGGGCGGCGGGCCCGGGGGCGGCGGGGGAAGGGGTCCCGGGAGCGGCACAGCCTGCCGGCCCGCGGACGAGGTGCCGCGCCGCAGCGGGACGCAGCCGCCTGCAGGGCTCCCTCTGAGGAGTCGGCGCGGCGCCCGGCGCTGCTCCCGCTGCTTCGCGCAGCTGCTCCGCGGTGCCTCGGCGCACCCAGCGCGCCGGGCTGGCGCGTCCTGCTGCATCCGCGGCAAGGACCGCCTCCGGCGGCCTCCCGGAGAGCGTGCCAGCGAGCTGCTCCGGCCGAATTAGGAATGCATAGCGGCACAGGGGACCAAGGGATTTACCTAGGAAAACGGCAGCAGGACAGACCGCAGACAAAAGTATGGAATTTAGGGGTTTGTGTGTGTGTATATTCATGTGTATGCATACACATACCCCTCCATGCATATATACGTGTATAGACTCTATTTATATGTGAATATGTGTGTCAATAGATATGCATACATATCCATACATATATACACATATTTATGCATACATGTACATAAACATATGTATATACACAAAAATGTGTGTATTTTTATATATACACAATAGTGTATATACATATATAGGTGTGTATCTATATATTCACTGTAAAAAGAAAATAACCTTCAAAATCTTATGTTTGCTGTAGAGTGTTTACATGGGAAAAAACAAAGTCATGTGGGCACAAGGGATGCAATTAACTAAAGAGGAAACTAAATTCATAATTTTTGAGAGTTAACTACATTAATGACTCCTGCAGTCTCTCAGGCATTATTTTGCAATTTAGTTTTGGTTTCTTGTATTCTTTTTTTCTGACAAAGTCAAATGTCATTAAAGCTGTTTTTTAAGCACAGAAGAAACTAGTGGAAAGAAAAGTTCATTATGCCTCATCAATTATAGAAATCCACCCCCTCAATCTCCTAAGATAGTTTCAGGTTTCTAAAGCCTAAATGTTACATTCAGCTTTTTCATATACCACTGTCTCTGTGTTCCTCCCACACTTAAAGTAAAAACGTTAACGCGTACCAACTTTGTGTATTATGTGTTTTTACTTCCATGACAGGTACTGTGAGTAGGCTGTCAAATAGAAAAAAAAATTTCGCTGAAATTTTTTAAGTGGTCATTTTACAGTATTTTTTTCCTTTGGAGAATCCCAAACCTTATTTGAGGTACTAAAAGACAGTATAAGTGGGTGACTTGCCCTGAAACATGCGTTTAAAGCCATATATTGTGCTGTTGATCAGGTTATCCCTCTACCATCATCAGCACATTCATGTGAGTACTGCCTTTGGCTTATAATACTTGCTTCTCTATTCTTTGATGATCTCTCAAACCTAGAAAAAGAAAAAGACAGCACTCTTTATTCCTCTAAGTGATATAAAGGCTTAATAGCTCTTCCTGCACTACACATCAGCAATAAGGCTCTCAGATCTTGGAGAGAAAATGTACCCTGTGCTCTGTAAGCTATTACCAGAGAAGGGTAAACAGGGTTCTTCCTGTTATTCCTACTTATGTTTACACACAGAAATATGTTACACAGAAATTTCCAGTCACTATTAGCAGTTGCTCGGCACAGTGTGTGATAAATGCTGTGGGAACCTTGAGTCAATGTGGATGGATCACTTCTTCTTACTGGTCTTCCAAGGACTGTTGTTCACATCTTGCTCTGATCAGATGGTATGTTTCTTAAAATGCCTGTGACATTTTATGTAGTAGTTTTCCCAGCATTTGTGTCTCTGGTTACAGTGAACCACTGTTTAGAGTATTTTCCCTGGTGGGGAATTTTCCAGTAATGGGGAAGTTTTCTAAAGAACTAAATGGAGTTACATCAGCATTTAAGTTCTGTAACAAAACAACTTGGGTGCAACAGCCTTGTTCTCCCTCTCTTCATTTGATTGTGAGAGAAGTGTTTACACCCATCAAGACTGAAGACTATTTTGCACTGTGAATTTCTTTTTGCTTTTATGAAACTGTGTCAGCTGCAGGTGTCAGACACAAATTAGGAGGAGGAGGAGAGGGACATTGTGGTAGGTTCTGTAAGAAAAAAAAGTGAGAAGACAACTGCTTTGGCACCCTGAATGGCATATAGGGTCCCAAGCAGCTTTAGTTGAGTCACCTGGAGAGTATATGCCTGCTCAAGGCGAAACAGAAGAAGGCTCTATAATGGTTATTGCAGGTGACTTTTTCATGTGCATCTGGACTTAACCTGGACCTTTTTTTTTCTCTGTCTGAAAGTGAAAAATTGAGTACAGTAGCAAATATTCTCAGTCTTGAGGGATTTTGTAAGTGGTATATTTCTTAGTAAGGCTCTGCTTGGCAGCTGGAGAAAGCATGCAAATTTAAGTTCTACATTTGCATAATATAAGATTTCGAGCCATAAAAATGCTCACTTCCTATCATCCTTCTCTGAGGAGTTTGTCAAAAACTCTCCCCTGGAGTTAATGCCTGAATTCTGATTTCTTGCTGAAAAAGCGGGTGTGGGTTGTATGTGATGGTACAGGTGTGTATGTTCCTATGACTGTAGTGCACATGCTATTTGTTCCAGGCAGTCTATTAGCTCAAGTCTTTATTTTTTTCAAAGTAGAATATACTATGGACCTGAGCATACTACAGCCCAAGTCATTCTCCCATGGGCAGCCCAGAGAGATAACATGTCTGTACACATGAGTTTCTCTAGTGTATGCTTGTGCAGGCTGTATCTGGAGTAAAGCTTGATCACAGCACACTTTGAGATTGGTATTCTTCCACCTTGTTTGAGGAGCTTTGTTTCTGGAAGTCAGTTGGCGCTCTGAGCCACTCACTTAGGTGGTGACATGATGTTGAAGGCATTTTCATGCATGCTCATCACCAGAAACTTGGGTTATCTACTTTAGCTACTTACAGGCTTAGGTAGAGGTTTGCTGGTGCTCCTAAGAATGTAAGCTGTGGTTAATGAGTAAGTCTAGGTCTGTAGCCATACAAGTCTGTAATGTATTTATCAGTGAAATAGAGTTTAGGAATCTTACTTGTATTTTCCTGTTCCTGTTCAGCAGAACATGCCTGCCTGACTATGCATTAAAGTGGCTTGCTTTTTCAGCTTCCTTTGTGTTGCCTTCCACAGACACTGATGGGATCAGGCAGCAAAAAGCAGAAGAAAGTCTTGTTTCAGATTCTGTTGAGGAAAATCTAAGTCCCTTAAGCTACCATGCTATAAAGGCACATATATGTCTTATGACTCAGGATAATGCTGTTGCTTTGTTACTATTTTTTATGTTGAAAATGAGAGAAACAAAGACAAAACAATTAAAGGATTCTCAGACCAGATAGAGTGTCATCAGTTAGGACATCTGATGTTGCCTAATTTCTTACACAAATACTGGAACTACCATTAGAAAGCAGTTTAATGCAATCTTTGCTTATTTCTGTGCCTGTTTAGGTATCCAAACCCAGAATTTATCTAATATTTAGATAATTTATCTAAATAATTTTATCTAAATAAAATTCTAGATTCTTCTGTACTCATAAAGGACTTACATTAAAGAGTTTGAATTCTGCCTGAAGGTAGTTTGAAAAATGATGAGGCTGTTTGATCCTGCCACTGCTGTGACTCAAAATACACACTTAGGAAGTGTGTGTAGTGTGTGAAGTGTACGTGTGAATTGACATTAATCAATGAGTTGAAATGCTGATGTTGTGTAGGAGTATAAAGGGCTGTCAGCAAAGAAAGGGGAATTTTTTCTTGAGGGAAGATTAAAATCAGTTGCATCTTCAGATGTAAAACAGAAAAAAATCAAGCAAACAGATTTTGCTTGTAGGCTGGCAGTTTTTAGTACTATTGTACAAATGCATTGTTATAAACATGCTCATTAAAAGATTAATTGCCACTTGAATGTTGTTTATAATACAAGCCCTGTATTAGCATTATGAAACCAGATGTTACGAAATTTAGTAAATTCGTAGTATGTTAAGCAAGGCAAACTGGTGAGGGAGAGGTGAGTTCTATTTCTTCCACTGAATGTGTATGGAAAGCTCCTCCTCTGTCTTCCTAATGGCAACACTCCCTGCTACTGTTTACTGTAACAACTAGGTACTTATGACTACTTACTTACTTACTTACTAATTGACAGAAAGCAATGAAGTATGTATTTTGCCGTGACCGCTAGCAAGTGTTCAAAGAAAATAAAACTGCATGTCCTTCCTAAATGCAAGCAAGAAACTTTCTGCGTGATTTATAGTGGTCATAGGTGCAATTCTGGCATGTCTGGCTAGAGTGGAATTTAGTGCCTTTAGTCCAGTTCTTCATATGGAGTAGCTGAAGTATGTTCTACAGTGCAAGTTGGAAAGAAGCAGATATTTATATTTGCCAATTGTTTTATCATTTTAGGTTCTATCTTCGCCATGGAAAAACCTTTGCTTTTGTATATATTTGTATTCCACTGGCATTTTCTAAATGGTAAGAAGCTGAACTATTTGATTAGTCTCCTATCCCTGTATAAGCAAGGAAATTTTAACTCCTCAGGTAGTTTTCTGTAAAGTATTAGTGTTTTGTTTGTTTTTCTTTGCTTAATGTTTTAAATAAAAAGATCTTTACATGCTTTTAAATTAAGCTCTAGATATGTATGCTTAGTATAAGTGCTTTGATAGGGATCTGGATCAAAATCCCGGTCATTGTTTCAGCATGTATCCCACTTAAGATGAGGTACCATACATAGGTAGTTTCATTGGCTATGTCAAATCTGGGAATCTGTTTTGTATTCTTCAGCATCATATGTAAAAGTAATTGACACTTATAAAAACAGAATGTTCTCATGAGAGGCATTAACAATTGCAGATGGTTTTCTGAAGGCAACGGCTGAAAGTGTGCACGTGCATATGTCTATTTTTTTAGCACAATCATATCGTGCATTTGCGCAAATGAAGTGTCTGCAGATAGAAATAGCTCAATTTATCCTGAATTTGTCTGAGTGCATGCAGAAAGTTTAACTTGTATGAACCGGATAGTATTTTTGGTCCTTCAAAGGTCCTATGCATATGATAAACATAACTTCAAAAATAAGGCTTGTAGTTGAAAAATTAAAAATTTTCTTCTGAATTTTGTTTTTCAGCTTTATTCACTGTTGAAGCTCCGCAGTCACTCTACATTGTGGAATATGGAAGCAACGTGACCATGGAATGCACGTTTCCAGTGAATGGGCAATTAAAGTTTAGAGATCTAAGTGTCAGCTGGGAAAAAAAAGATGAATTTAGAAAAGATGTTTATGTACTTCTCAAAGGGGAGGAAGACTCCAGCAGTCAGCACAGTGACTTTAGGGGAAGAATAAAACTGTTGAAAGAGAAACTGAACTTTGGGCAATCTCTCCTTCAGATCACTGATGTTAAGCTCAGAGATGCAGGGTTTTATCGCTGTCTTATTGACTATGGGGGAGCTGACTACAAGATGATCAATTTGAAAGTTAAGGGTGAGTTCTGCTGCAGGAGGTTCAGTGCTCTGTGGCACTCTTGAAAGACCTCAGAGGAATCCCTGGTGGAAAGCATGCCTGGGTTATCAGAAACCTCTCTAGAGACTTGTGCAGCCTCATGGCCATTGCAGAGCTGAATAACCTTGTGTCTCTGTCCAGATGGAATCCATTTCCATGCTTTATTTTCCAGGCATATGAGGAAAGATGCTGAAAAAAAAAATGAATAGGGCATACTGGACCAGAGAACTAATGCAGTTTTCCAAACAACATCAGCATTGTAACAAACCTTATATAAATTCTGTACCCCTCTGATTACTATGAAGAGACACAATATGTACCTTGTCTGTCAAGAATACTGTTTACAAAAACCAAGTTGATATATAGAAAATTGGCTCAAAGGCTGAGGATGAGGAGATTGTGTCTTGTTAATGTATGCTGTTCTTCTAGGTTCTTACTTGTAATTGTTTTCTTCTCTTTGCCTAGCTCCTTACAGAACCATAAACCAAGGAGTGGTGAGTACAGGAGACAAAGAATGGAAGTTAACATGCCAGTCAGAAGGATACCCAAAAGCTCAAGTAATATGGCAAAATGGAGAATATCAAGATTTAACTGATAAAGCAAACACAAGTTATGAAACTGGCAATGATCAGTTGTATCGTGTGACAAGTACACTTACAATCAAAAGCAGAACTGATGAGATTTTTCACTGTATATTCTGGAACAAAGAACTTCAAGAAAACACATCTGCTGTTTTATACGTAGCAGGTAAACACTTCTGAATTTCATTTATAGTTGTACTTTTCCAGATCTTACATCATTTCATATCTGATAGATCAGCTATAATTTTCTTCTCTTTCCTATCTAATTTAGGAAAGGCTAAAAAGAAATGCTATGTGATGTTAAGTGTTGCTGTTAATGCACACTTTCACAGTATTAATATGTTCACTGTGCCTGCAGGAGTGGAGCTAGGTGTTTAAGGATAGCAGTTTTTCATGGCCTTTAGTTAAGTGAAAATTGAGTGTGCGCCTGTCATTTAAAGGAAGTTCAATTATTTGAAAAGCATACAGCTTGGATCCTAGAAATAAAATTCTTCTTTGTAAATTAAATACATTTTACAAAAATACTCTGTTTCAATGCTGGTAACTGTCTAAGAAATTGGAACAACATGTGTTTTTTTGCCATGACAGCCTTTGCTGTCAGCATATTGAATTTAACAAATTGTGCACAGATTGTTTTTCTCATAATATAGATAAACAGAAGGCACATGAATGCAGGAGAGCAGTACAGTTTCCTGTAAGACATTTTAATCAGTCCCTATCCCTACTGCTTTTTTCCTTGCCTACTCTTATTATTTCTCAGATGTCTGTGTGGTAAGCTGGCACAAACTTTGAGCAAGACTGGAAACCTGGTCCCACTGAAAAATAATCTTTTCATATTTGTCAGACTGTTACTTGGTCAGGTCATTTCACTAGTCTAATTCACAAGTATCTGTGCTAGCACACTTTCCAGGCCTCTCAGGGGGGTGGAAACAGGCAGAAAGTGGGAAAAGCCTATAGCAGTCTAGTCCTCCTTTCAAAGAGTGGTGAAAAAGAGAGTACAGTTTAGACAAGAAATAGCTCTGGGATTCAAGGAGGCCACCTATCTTTTGCATTCAGAGCCCTAGCATTTAAAGGGACTCTCTAGTCTCTTTCTCAACCAGCTTTTTTCTATAATCCTGATGGAATGAAGCTAAGACGGACATAACATTTTGTTCCTTGATGAACAGCAGTGCTTGTGACAGGAATCAAAGGGACTGTCACCCACAATCCTAGAAGCAAAGATAAATATGAGTATGTTTTATCTTTTTGCCTTTATTGAATTAGTGGGATGTGGTGAAGTGCACCATTAGCATCTGGCCTTGGATACAATCTAGAATGCTGCTATAATGTCTAAAATCCTAATGACAAACATAATAAGGTGAAAAAGAAAGCAAAAAGGAGAAGCTTGAATATAATTCTGCAATATCTTTTTCCTGATTGTTTTTCTTAAAGATTCGGCTAAGGATGTTCTGTGGACTAAGAACAGACGCTTTGTTGGAACAATTCTGATTGTGACTGCTCTCTTTGGGTCGGTGCTTCTATTTATGCACTGCCTAAGAAAAGGTATTCAAGTTATTTATTTTAGCGTATCTCAGTTGTTATCCATCTATTGTGTTATTGTGTTAATTCATCCTCACAGAGGTCGGATGAGAGGAAAAAGCTTGATTAGTTCCTTCATCCTCGAAACAGCAATCTTTTACCACGTAATTATTATTTTTTCTTTATTTGACTTTATCACACACTACTTATTAAGTTAGCAGAGTGGAACAGGTTATCAGTCCCTCATGGTTTTTGCTTTTAGGTAATGGCTATATTTGCTTATAGGTAATGAGGTAGAGCAGTAAGGATTGGTTGTGTGTTTTTTTTTTTGTTGTTTTTTTTTTTCTCCAATCTAAAGGTCCCACAAAGCACAGCTTATATACCTCAGATAACGATAAGCTTCTGCTTCTGAGTCCTCCCTTATGATTTGGGCCTTGAGTGCTGGGAGTAGATTTTTTTTTTTTTTTTTTTTTGCTACAATCTACAAAGAATTTCACAAACTATGAGAGCGTGTATTTTAAAAAATGTTCTATTTGATATGAGTTCTAGCTATATCTTTGTTCTGGTTAAAAAAATACAATAAAATGGTACACTGCATGTGAAACAAGATGTCTAAGGTTTTGAATCTGAAAGATTTTTTCATAAGAGATTCCTATTGTGGCTTTGTACCATTTATTTATTTATTTTCCTTGTTATGTTTAGAGCTTTTTCAGTTCACTTGACTACCTTGAATTGGGTATTTTTGGCATCACGCTGTGAAGAGCTAAAGCGTTGACCCTAACTTGTTTTCATTCACTAGCCGACCCAAACAAAAAACTAGGAGATAAAGTATTTTGGGATAACCTAACACGAAAATAATACTTTTTTTGCCCCCAAATGAAAGAAAAATGTTTGAAATGTGTTGCTCAACCCGAAATAAGTGTGATTTCATTTTGTCTTTTTTCTTTCTTTTTTTCTTCCCCTTAGGCAAAGATGGGTTTTTGTATTTAGGGATTATTTTTACTCTTCATCTTAAGAGCTGCAATAAAGCCAGGCAGATCTCTGAACATTCATAGGATTCATTTTGAAAATATCAAAAGGAAAGTTTTTTATTGAACATTTTTGTTTTGGTGAAAACAATTTGTCTGATTATAACAAATTTGTGAACATTTTTACAAGATTCACAGTTACTTTTTTTTTGAAATAAGCTTTCTGAATGTTTTCGTCCAACTGTATGCAAGGAAAACATGCAAAAGATCTCAAAGTTGACACTCTTCTCTTACCATTACAATATCATACTCACACTACTCTGTGAAGTATTACCAGAAATGCACCCCAAAGCTGAACAAGATAATGGACTAGTAGCTCATCTGGAAATTCTGAAGTTTTATAGTATATGTAAATAGGTAGCTAGCATGAAATTCAGCTGGAACAAAGCAAAGGCTATGCCGTAATATCTTTTCAAGTGGTATTTCAAAAGGTGGTACACCAAGAGAGTTGTACTAGCTTAGGCTGTATGGCTGAATGGTTGGGTTCCCTCTCTGACAGCTCTCTTTCCCCCTAGTGAAAACTAGAAACAGCACTATATTCTAGCTGGAAATCGCACAAAAGCACTTACAAGCAAAGTCTACACTGAAATTTCATGTTCGTGAAATAGAAGATAGAACTAAATGCAGATATTCCATCTTTGGTCACAGACTACTCTCTTGAATAGGTGCTATGGAGACTGGTTTTAGGAGAAGTATTTGTAATCCTAACAGTCTTGCAGGTGATGCTTATAGACTACAGAAGGGCTGCACTAACCTTGCATGTCTTAAGTTTGTATTTGTCCTAAGAATGTGATAGGAATAGGGGCAGAACATGAAAGTGGAAGAACAGCCAGCAGAAATCCTTGACTTCTCAGAAGATTCCCATCTGGGGATTTTAGATGAAGGTCAGAAGTTTCCTAAGTTGCTTGAGAAACATTTACGATGTACATGTATGTATATATATAGATTTATGATGTGTATGTCTGTTTATGTATGTATGTGTGTGTATATGTATACAGACGTGTGCACACAAATATATATATAATGCATACATGTACACACCCCCACATAAATATATATAAACACACACATATATAGCATAATCTACAAGTTAATTCAGAAACTAAACTAGTGGTGACAGTTTATTTCTTTTAAAACCCAAGCTGTTGTAGCTGAGCAGGCAGATGATACTTTGAATAAAGGAAGGTTCTTTAAGAACAGAACTTTCCAGCTTTCCTGTAACCAGAACATTTTTCCCCCAGAGCACTGAGAAGATGATTCTCTTCTTGTTCTCTGTTATGTAATAAGTTCAAAGTAGGGCTGAAGACATACTGCTGAACAAGTACTTTTCAGTACTTGTGCCTAGTGTCAAGGAGTTCTGGCTTAAAGTTACTCTAGTGAGAAAACTGACAGGCCGGGCACTAAAGAAAGTATTTTAAAGGATTTGAAGAAATAGAGTGTTTTGAGAATGAATGATTGTACTATGTCAAGAGTGCCCTTTCACTACTGTGCTTGAGCCCTCACTAAAATGAAAATTAGTATTTTGTTTCTTTTTTGATTTTCTCTCTTATTCTCTTTCAACTAGAGAAAACAAGGGCAATAGAGTATATCTGGCTAATGCATCAATGAATGTATCAAGTATGTAATGTGTGGCATAAATCTAGATCAGTGTGACTTTCATAGAAATATGAATTTATTCTGTAATTATGATAACCATAGGCAAAATTACTTTCACCTCCCATTTTGCATTCTACTTGCCATTTATGTAACAACTGTAAATTATAAATTATAGTTAAAAAGTGACTTTTGGTTAGTTTGTTAATTTCTTGAGATGAAAAGATGAAAAAAAAAATAAAGCATACCTGTTCCAAGAGCTGATGCAGCCCTGATACAGACAAGAGCAGGACAGAAGGCTTCCCAGTATTTTGATAAGCCTGTAATGGGATGGGACATGCTCCCTGCAATGTACACCTCATGATGGCAGCACAACCTGGCTGGTGTGCAGACTGTGTGCTGCAAGTCACGTTGACAATACGCTGTGTTACCTCCAGTGTTGTAATGCACATCAGAGGCTCTGTGTCACAGCACTGAGGACAGAGGGGTTGCCCAGCCCAGAGAATCACAAGGAGAAGCTGCAGCTTCCCTGATCGCTTCTGTTTCTTCCTGTTGAGATCCTGGTGCTATTTAACAAAACTCAGTGAATGGTGCCGGTACCACCATTACAGTGAGAAACAGGGAAAGAGAGAGACAGTTAAAATTTATTGAGAGAGAGAAGAAATTAAAATCCTCACATAGTGGCTTATGGGAATTCTTTTAATTTGGTGTTTGGTTTTATGGAGAGACCACTTCATACTACACTGTTCTGTCAAAAACTAGTTGTTACTGGCAACGAAGTTTTTTTAAGTGGTGTTGCCCAAAACAGACACAATCCTTTCCCTTGCCTGCATTTCAGTCACACAGTTCCTGGAAGGCCTGGGACAGCAGGTTTTAACAAAGATTTATCGCTAGATGATAAGTTAAATCCGTCCTGACTGTTTTCTGTATCTATGTGGTTTATTTAAAGAGCTGTCCAAAAATGAGGGTAAACATGATTGCAGAGATACTTCTTTTGAAGAGGAAGACTTGGAATGTAAGTATAAATCATAACGGGAAAATATTAGCAAATTTCATACAGCACATATCATCTGCAGTCTCTGCATCTAACACACCAGCCAAACGTTGATTCATGGCTAATTTACTCAGTCTTCTCTTTCAATAGGCAGAGCCTTCAGGAGAAATATGACTTCCCATTATCTATCTTATAAAGATAGGTATCACATCACAACTGTTTGTGTGGCTGTCCTGAGAGTTATATCAAAAATTAATTTGATTTTGTTTTAAAATAATAAAGTTGTTCATAAAAAAAAGATGTGGGGCTATATAAAGCTGAATCAGTCTTTCAGAAAAAGGTGTGGTGGCATAACTGACAGAATGGTGTATGACAGCAGGGAAGGGGATGAGGAAGGAGATCTTACAGCGTCACTGCCACGTTAGCAAGTCTAGAAGCCATGAGATTCTGTTTCAGTAAAGCATAGTCTTAGGAAATAAATGACCAATCTCTGAAATTCCTAAAATAAACTGTGGTATGGAACCAAATGAAGCAAAAATTAAGTTTTTTTCTTTCTCTTTGACTTCCAAAGCACCTACATTACTCCCTCCCTGCTATTTACTGTAATAAATCTAAACAGGTATGCCTGCCAATCCCACAGAAAGACGGTTATACTAATAAGGAAACTCACAAACCAGGTACTAAAGAATGGGTTGAACTTTGAAAAGAATGGGGATCCTAAGCCACAATAATTCCCCTGTCTGTTTGTGTTAGGAGAGCACTTACCATCACTGTGCTTCAAATACCATTTTATTTCCTCACATGATTACCTTCTCTTTCTGTTTTATTTGACCTTTTATTAATTTCATTTTTAGATCATTAACAATGACAATGGAGGAAACGTTTTTTTGGTGCCTCCAAACATTAGGAAAAGAGTTGCAAAGCCAGGAAATGTTCTATTACTTCAAAATTAATCCTTTGTAACTTGATAATTTGTTCATGTATTTATTTCTTTTACAGATAAGCAAACTGAGAAGACTTAGTGTAAACAGAGGAAGCTTGTTTCCTCCGTGAATGTTTGACAGCTCCAATGTTCTGTGTTCTGTTTATTATGTTCTGTGTTCTGTTCATTGAAGGGGGATTTTCTTCTCTTTTTTTTATTCTGAGATTGCAATTTTCTTCGATATCATTGTAAGTCCAAAAAAAAAAAAAAAAATTTGTAAGGAAGCTAATGGAATTATTGTGGTACAAAAGGCCTTTGAATTCAGGCCTCTGAATATGTGATATATACATCTGTATAGATATGGAGATACTTACTCAAATGTCCACGTTTCTACTTTATCAAGATTATGCACTTTCAAGGACACATTTCATTTAAAAGTATCTTTAAAAAAGTGAAGCACTTTAGATCTAAGACTGTAATGAATTTTATAGCTAATTCTAGAATAGTCCATCTTCTGGGCTGCTTTTTCACCTGGAGGTCTCAATTCCCTGCAGAGAATTTGTTTTCCAACTTGCAAAGAAGATGTTTAATTCTTTGAGCCACATAAAATATTAGGATGCAACAATACAGAATGCCATACAAAGAGGACATTTTCTATCCTTATCATAGATTTTAAAAAACTGGTTATGCACTTCTCAGCTTGAAAAATTATGAAACCCACTTGACATCACTGTTTGGAAATAATAAGATAATACTGAGCTGCTTAAATCTCTTACTCTGAAGAAGTTATTCTGGGGATATAATTTACTTGTGTGATATAGCTAGCACTGCTGATCACTCTGCTGATTTACCATTTGGAGGCATTGCAACTCTTCGGACCTTTAGCAAGACAGCTCTTGATTTGAACTGGCTTTTTATTCAGACCCTTTTGGGGAACCATTGAACTTCACGGACATGAAGTACATGCTCATGTGATTGCTTAAGAAATGCTCATGGCACATACTCCTGGATTCCAGTTCTTCAGCTACTATCTGTTATATTTGCCAGCTACATAGCTTTATGTGTCAGAAATACACAGATTAGATTTATTTATTACAATGCCATTCACAACTGTATGTTCTTAATAAAATGTGTTTTGTTTTTCTTGTTTCTGCTCTCCAATTTGTTGATGCCCAGTGTCAGGACTACTTGTGGCACTTTGAAAACTCAGATATCGAAGATTTGATGTAGAATAGTACCTGCCTCCATGTCACCATTCCTTTTTCACTTCATGTCATCCTTCTCCTGACTCCCACAAAAAAGAGTGGAGATCCAGTATCTGATTGTAGTCAGGTTTTATTTTCTGGTTTAGAATAGATAAGTCTGTCCTGTGATCCTAAAGATATGAATGCAGGTTTCAGCTGAGATCTCCACTGGTGGGAGTATCTTTTCTAGCTGATGTGAAGTCATGTTTAATAATGCTGCACCTTGCAGTAGGATAGAGAAATGCTTTTCAGAACCATAATTAAGTCAGTAGACCCAAGTCTTGTTAAAAAGTTACTATAAAGTGGTTTCTCTAATTCACTGCAGTACTTGCACTTTTTAATACTAATTCTTGCTCTGATTCCTCATAGATACTATGCAAACCTGAACATCCTCTTTTTGAGGCCTTGATCCTGGTGTCACTGAAGGCAATAGATAATTATTCCCAGAGCATAAAAATGGCCTCAGAAATCTTAGGACCATGTGTGGAAAAATGCACAAAGTAGTTTTGTACTACCTTGTTTGTAATGCCTTTTCAAGTAAGCCTCATTTTTTACTTCCTCTTTGAGGACTGCAACATCTGTTTGCATAATAAAGTGTAAGAGCTATTTTTTCTCTTAAATAATCACCCTTTGCAAGTGCTATTAGAGCTTCCTTAGTATTGTGGAACTAAAGTCAATCTTGTTATTTCACTCCTTATAAAACTCCACCAAGCAGTAGAAATCGTTTTATGTATCTTTTCCCAATACAGAAAAGTACTATGATGCTGCTGAATTCAGAGCTGACTGGCCCAAGTGTGTATGTTTAAATCATGCTATTTTATAGAAAGGTACTCAACATTATGGCTTTAGAATTCCTTAAAGCAGAAACCTGCTTAGAACTTGCTTAGCTGCAGTAATAAAAAGTGTTGTTTTAGTGAGAGAAATACATGTGTATTTCCGTGCTTGATTCACACAAACATGACTGATCTTTTCTTTGATTTTACATGCCACAGCTTTTCACTAGGAGCAGACCTCTTCCAAGTGATGCAGAACTATCTGGAGACAAAAGAGCATGTACAGCAACAACATATCTGAGAAATCCTTAAGGAAGAGACCACTGTATCCTCCTTTGTGTTGGTTGCTTGTGGGCAGCATGGGCTTGCAGGGTGCACACCTTCTCTGCAGTCCCAGATTGTTGAGGTGGCTACTCTCTGCTCAGCCCTGGAGTGAGTTACAGCAGAGCCATGAGGTTCCGGGAATGCCGGCCCCCGCGTAACCGTTTTGTCACACACAGCGGGAATCACAAGATTCTCACCTGTCTCCACAAGCAAAGGTGCACACAGCACAGATCTTTACAATCTGGCAGTCCTCACCTGTTTACTATGTGATCCACTTTGCCTGTTTTCAGCTTGCCTCATTTCAGTTGCAGGGAGGAAAGCATGGCATACCAACACAGGTGTTAGTCAAGTCACAATTATGAATAAGTTCCATCCAGCTCACAGATCTCATTTGTATAATCTCCATGAAATGCCACCTGCTGATGTTTTTTTTTTTTTTTTTTTTTTTCAAATGTAAGAAGTTTACTTCACCTTCAGCAGTTGTGTGCTCAACAGAGAAGTTATGACAGCTCTACAATCTTAGCCAAGGACAGATACATGCTGCTCTTACCTCTGTTCTTGAGCTAGGAAGGTAGAAGAGTGCAATGTTCTTATAGATCCAGACCCAGCAATGCCCTTCTTCAGATCATTGCCTCCTGATGTGGCAAAAAAAAAAAAAAAAAAAAAGCAGAGATGGCAAAAAGCAGCTCAAAGAAGTTCACTATGCATAAGAACCATCACCCACCAATCCACAGAAGGTTGAGTGGGTAGGCAAAATGCAAAGCCATTTGGGGTACCAGGCAGCATGCCAAAGGAGCACAGGGTGAGCTCCCTAGTGACCATCTGCAATTACACATTTGTTATGTGTGGTGAACTGACTGGCCACAGATTCTGCACAGCTGCTTGTCAAACTATCATCTTCTAAGAGTTTTCCCTGCTCAGGAAATATAAATGAGTATCATAGTGAGCGTAGAATAATTAATGTTGTTTTTTTGAAAAGCAGTTATCTCATGTGTCTGACATAATGTTATTTATTTGCACTCTAATATGTCTGCTTTATCTATGAAATACCATGCAGAGAAGAAGGCAGAGTGTAAAAAAAAAATCTGCTTTACCCCTGGTATTATTCCATCCAGATCAGTCTCCTTCAGCCTCTTTCATGAGTTTACACAAATGTGTTTTAATCCATAGAGTAATGAGAATGTACATGTTTGCAGTACTTCTCACTCTAGCATTTCTGCTGGCTTTGGAAAGAATTTTCTAAAATCCTTTGCACCTGTAAAATTAAATATCATGTCAGAATTGTCATTATGACTCAGCTCAGTATTTAAGGCACTGAAAGGTACTGATTAAAGCAAGTTTCTTACTCAGTCCTGATAGCTGAATTGAAGTGTTGTTCTGACCCATGATAAAAACTGCCTAGTCAAAACTAAAATCCAGTTACAAAAAATATTCCTAGTTCTGTTTCCTAAAATACTGAAGCAAGGGATGGAAAATCCTTTTATGTAATCAGGTTAATGTCTTGATAAAATAAAAATTACTGTGAGAAAGCAGGGTCTCTTTTTAGGTATTAGATGCTAGCACTGCCATAGTCTGTGTGATATGAAGAGGAACAGAAGACTGATTTGGTTTCCCCAGTTGCACTGACCACTGAAAATTAGAAAAAACACATGACTGCTTGCATTAAAAAATAAGAGAAAACAGTGATAAGGAGGAAGTCTTTCTGCAGACGTGACTTGCAAATAGCAGTCAGTAATAATAATGATGTGGTCATAAACAGAAAGCTAAAGTGATGAACTGCAGTATAGAAGTAAATAGTACACAGTAACAATAACATGCACAGAGACACCCAGTCAGTTAGGTGATGTGGTTTAAAAGAATCATAGAATAAATTATGTTGGAAGGGAGCTCTGGAGATCACCTAGTCTAACCCGCCACTCAAAGAAGGACCAGCTTAGATCGAATTGCTCAGGATTTGTCTTGACAAGTTTTGAGTATCTGCCAGGAAAGAGATTCCACGGCCTTTCTGGGCACCAGTGTATTGTGTCACACCCTCATTGTGATTGTTTTATATGGACATAGATGAAAATTGTTAAGTAATCCTTAGAAGAAGTTTTGTAAGGTTAATAGGAAGAGAATTAAAAAAAAAAAATAAAAGGAACTTAACAGTTTCGTGAATGCAGAATGGTCCTAGTAAATGCAAGATGTTCAGACTTCAAGGCTGCACACTGCCCTAAGTGGATGTAAGTCCATAAAAATCTTCAGGTGTAATCAAAAGCAGAATTTGAGCATTTAAACTCTGCTGGATGCTTTGAATAAACTTGTTCAGGTGCAGGTTCTCAGCAATACAAAGCATTGAACTCAGTACTTTCATCAAAATGAAACTGGAACTGCTCATAAATTCCTAAGAAACTTGGTGGCTTCCTTCTAAAACAGCCACTTGTTTTGAAGTGACATAAAGCTTGAATAAGATCAGCCTGAGGGCTGCGTTGTTGGTGCATGTTTTAAACTGATCATGAGAGGTGGACTGTTGCTGCTGTCTTGCAAACATAATAGAACTGCTTTGTCTTTTAAACCTGGGAAATCTTAGCTGTTACTTCCAACAGTTGCATAAAGATCTGATGTAAGTATAATGCTGCTAAAATGAAGAATTATATTTACTGTATTTCTTAGCTGGTGTATTACTGTTTTTTTTTATATATATGTATTATTAGGAATTGTGTAAATGAAGTTTGTTTTCAAATGACTTTCAGGGAGTGAACTCTGATTCTGAACAAGGGGTGGAGTAAGTCCCAGGTCCTAAAACACAGGTCCAAGTAACTTCAAAGCCTGGAGAAGAAAGAATTTTATAACCTCAATGTATGAGTCTTCCAACTCTTTCAGATTCTATGATCCGTCACAAGTGAAGGCAGGATAGTGGTGCTAGGGAGCCTCTAAGTTAATGAGTTAGAATACTGTTGTTTTTTTATAAATCTTTTTTATTCTGAATTTCAAGGAAAAGTTGTAAAAAGAAAAAAAAAGATCTGTATATTTGTCTATTTATATTTATATATCTCTGCTTATTTTCTCTTACTTGTTATTAACTCCCTGCCACTGCAGTCTTGTTTTGATTTTACAGCATTTCTGGGGAATTTCACTTTTTGCTTTCCCAGGACAAGCACTGACTAGGAAGAAAGGAACTTTTTGTGCTTCTCTGAAAAGTCTTTTTTTTCAGTACAAGCTGGAGATAGAAAAAGAGGATTACAGCCTGTCACTCAGAAGTGTTAACCTGTGTTATTCAGTGCTGCTGCTAACAACTGAAAGGCAGGTATTTGCCTTGTATGGCAAAAATTATTTTATTTAAAATGGTATTACTGCATTTAAATTGCCATAGTTGAAGTTGAACAAAAAAGTGAGAATGAAATACAGCGAGCGACAGATAAACAATGCAGAGTTGGTAAAAATTAATCACAAAAGGAAAACAGAGAGGGAAGTGAGAAACGATGTCTTCTCACCTGAAAGCTGAAGTGCAGTGAAGAGCAGATTAAAGTAACGCAAATTACAAGAGATGTGAGCATCAGATGTTAAGCAATGGATCCAGCAAGGGACTGAGTGCGCAGAGAGGTGGATGGCAAGTGCCTGCACACGGACGTAAGGAGCATGGAAGGCAAGAGCAGGCGAGAGGGTATGTGGGTGAGGTGGAATAAACGAATGATGGCAGAAAGTGTGTCCACAGGATGTACTGGGACGGGCCTGTGAAACAGACTGTTGAACAAATATTAGTTTGCATACAGTTTGCATGGAATATGCCTGGCATGAAAACTGCATACATGTTTTCACTGTATGCATCGCTAATTTTTTAAAGAAATACCTGAGATGGAAGCAAAGTACCTTCTTTCCATTGGTAAGATATAGTGCAGATGTAGGTTATTTAAGGATACTAGTACTGACCTTTTGTTTTGTTTTGTTTTGGCCTGTTTTTTTTTTTTTTTTTTTTTTTTTTTTTACACTGGATCCTCCACTAAATGTGAAATCAGTTTAGTCATTTCATGAGAAGGTTGATAAGGCTATGAAGGTTGGAAGGAAGCTTTGGGGACCTGTGGGTGCACAAAAGGTAAAGGAGTTTCAGTAATAAACAAAGACAAAGCAGGCAGTGATTGAGACCTCATAGTCTTAGGTGGTATATGTACACACACACACACACACACACACACACACGTATACAAGTAAATAGGTAGACGTTTTTCCAATGAAAAGAATGTACAGTTTTGTTCCTCATAGCTACCTCAAAACAAACTAACTTTGACATGTGAAGACTGCTTCACACATGTACAAGCACATTAACTTGGTATTCTTCTGATGCTTCCTTCTCAGCCAAATTGGTCCAAAGAGGAATGCCATGTTACCATAGCTTGATTACTTCTGTTTTTGAGATGGGTTTCTCTTTCTTGGATATTTCTAGGGGGCATTATACTGTGCTTTGTGCAGGCATATCCTTGCAGTACACAAATACAAAAGGTATGACAGGGAACAGGAAAAGAGTGAGCTGAAGTGAGAGCTAAGGCTACAGAGGATGCCAGCGGCAGAGCAAAAATATTGAACATAAGAATGGATAAATCAATAGCAAGATTGCTATTTCAAATCTAGAGCAAGTTCTATGAGATCAGATTTTTTTACTAGTCTTGTTACTTCACTGTGTATGTGGAGGTAGACACAGATGACACGGCCTACCTCCTGCCACCTCCTGATGATGTTACTGTTCTCCTGCTCCCAGCTGCAGACTGGAACATCCCACCCCCCGCTTTCTTCTAGGAACTTTGTAAGAAGGTCTGTGTTATACTGCTTAATGCTGAGTGTTGTCACATCATAAATGCTATAAAGGTGCTAGATTGTTCTGTAGGCAAGTATTTGTTTACGATATCTACTTAACTCTAAAAATAGCAGGTATTCTTTCTTTAATCCTTTAGCCTTTCAGACTGAAGTCTGAGGAATTAATCTCCACTTGTATGTAGTTTTTGACCTCTGCTTTAAACTTCATGAAGAACAGGTGTGCCCGAATGCTTGTTTAGTTTTCCCACAGTTCTGATTATTCTAGTGGAAGTTACGCCCTCTATCCACAAAACTCACCACTCTTGAGCTGCAAAGCATTTCTAAGTAAACGCTAAATATGTTTTGTGTTCTCGGCCATCCATTACCTGGAATCCAAACATTTCAACAAGTTGAACAGTGTCTTTAGGGAAGGAATATGCCTGATTTGTTAGACTGTAAGATCTCTGAATTAATGGCTGTGTCTTGGGTTGTATTTATCTAGTGGATGACATAATGAAGACTGTCCTGCCCTGTACTGTTTTGTTGTGTTGGCAGCAATCATAGTAAGACTACCAAAGGCATCCTTCACCAGGGTGTTCCTTTTATTTAAGGAAAGTGCTGCTAGCTTTCAGATACAGGGATGAAAGGAATGGAATTGAACTCACAGTTCACATGATTCAGATGCGGTTTTCAATATTTGTTCCTAAGGAACTGATTACAAAATATTCTGTAATTTGTTTGGGATCCTTACAGTTTGTTCTGGGTTATGAAGCCAAGGCTCACACATGAGAATGAGGACTTGCGTAAACAAGCCCTGAAATCTGCAGATGACATTACAGATAAACTATGCTATTTCTATAACCAACTGAAAGCAAGATTTTTGACAAGAATGTTATCTAGGAAGTTTGCTACATGTTGATAAGGAGGGCATTACAAACCAGAGGCAAAATTATTTCCTCAGTTCTGTATGCCTCCAAGTACAGAATTTAATGCTCTGCCTAACATCTTATCTGTCACAATACAGGACAGATACTTTTTTTTCCTGTAATTCATTATCTTGGCTTACTTACTGCACTGGCATATTATTTTTATAGAACACTTCTGTAGCCTGTTGCCACATTTCTGTTTTTGCATTGCGTTGCCCAGTTCAGGATTGGATTCTGGCCAGAGAGAAGGCAACACTTCCATGAGAGGAGCCATGTAAGAACCAAATATCTTACACACCTAGGAGATGGATACAAAAGGCCTTGTCCCATTAGCTGGATTCAGGCAACATTTTTAATCCTCTGCAAAGTGATGGTGGTATTGCTCCATTTAAGAAATGTGGGATTCAGGATTATATCCTGACTAAGTGCAACTTTAGGTATCTATGTCTAACACTACAATTCACAAAACTCCTTTGCTCAGCTGCTTTCGAAATATGGAATCACCTGAAGTCTGAGGGGCCTAAGATTTTGACCTTTTAAGTATCCCAGACACCCAACATTTCTACTTCTGGACCTCAATCTTAACATTTCTGAGCAGATTTGTGCCAATATCATCCTTCAACTCAGTAGGTCTTACAAGTTAAGTATTCCCAAAAACATGATCCAGCAGGCATATGCATGCCAAATAGATCAATACAAAGCACAACTACTTTAAAGTAGCTGTTTGCTCAATAGCTCCATGTTTTAAGCTTGCAGGGTTTGATGCTCCTCCCCTTTATCACCTCTTCTACTTAAGGGCAGCCCTCATGAATCCTGTAGGCTGGACATGAGGAAGAAAGTCTGCAGAAGGGAAGACTTTCCTCTGGTTGAGGAGGAAAAGATTAGAGACCTTCCAGGCAGGCTAGACATCCACAAATCCATGGGCCCAGGGGCTGGGGAATGTTGTTGCCAGGCTGCTCTCCATCATCTTTGAAAAGGTGCTGGAGAACTGGAGAGGTGCCTGAGGACTGGAAGAAAGCCATTGTCACTCCAGTCTTCAAGAAGGGCAAGAAGGAGGACACAGGCAACTATAGGCCAGTCAGCCTCACCTCCATCCCTGCTAAGGTGATGGTACAGCTCATTCTAGATGTCATCTCAAGACATATAGAGGAGAAGAAGGTGATCGGGAGTAGTCAGCATGGATTCACCAAGGGGAAATCCTGCTTAACCAATCTGATAGCCTTCTCTGATGGAATGACTGGCTGGCTAGATGAGGGGAGAGCAGTGGATGTTGTGTACCTTGACTTCAGCAAGGCTTTTGACACCATCTCCCAGAACATCCTCCTAGAGAAGCTCAGGAAGTGTGGGTTAGGCGAGTGGACAGTGAGGTGGACTGAGAACTAGCTGAAAGGCAGAGCTCAGAGGGTTGTCATCAGTTGGCGCAAAGTCTAGTTGGAGGCCTGCGGCTAGTGGCGTCCCCCAGGGCTCGGTACTGGGTCCCATCCTGTTCAACTTCTTCATGAGGAACCTGGATGAAGGGACAGAGTGCCTCCTCAGCAAGTTTGCTGATGATCCCAAGCTGGGAGGAGTGGCTGACACACCTGAGGGCTGTGCTGTCATACAGAGAGACCTGGACAGGATGGCGAGTTGGGCAGAGAGGAACCTCCTGAGGTTCAACAAGGGCAAGTGCAGAGTCCTGCACCTAGGGAAAAATAACCCTAGGCACCAGTGCAGGCTGGGGACTGACCTGCTGGAGAGCAGCTCTGCAGAGGACCTGGGAGTGCTGGTGGATGACAAGCTGACCATGAGCCAGCAATGTGCCCGTGTGGCCAAGAAGGCCAATGCTATCCTGGGCTGCATTAGGAAGAGAGTTGCCAGCAGGTCGAGGGAGGTGATCCTGCCCCTCTCCTCAGCCCTGGGGAGGCCTCAGCTCAAGTCCTGTGTCCAGTTGTGGGCTCCCCAGCACAAGAGAGACATGGAGCTACTGGAGAGAGTCCAGCGTAGGGCTACAAAGATGATCAGAGGGCTGGAGCACCTACCCTGTGAGGAACGGCTGCGAGAGCTGGGCCTGTTCAGCCTGGGGAAGAGAAGCCTGAGGGGGGATCTTATCAATGTGTACGAGTACCTGAAGGGAGGGTGTCAAGGGGATGGGGACAAAGTCTTTTCAGTTGTCCCGTGTGACAGGACAAGAGGCAATGGGCAGAAGCTGAACCTCAGGAAGTTCTGGCTGACCGTGAAGGGGAATTTCTTCCCTGTGAGAGCGATGGAGCCCTGGCACAGGTTGCCCAGAGAGGTTGTGGAGTCTCCTTCTCTGGAGATCTTCAAGGCCCACCTGGATGCAACCCTGTCTAACATGCTCTAGGTGACCCTGCTGAGCGGGGAGGTTGGACTAGATGATCTCCAGGGGTCCCTTCCAACCTTACCCATTCTGTGATTCTCAGATACACTGCTCTGTTAGGATAAGCATCTCTTTATTTCTGTTTGTAGAAATGAGTAAAGTATATATTTTGTTTTGAAAATTGAATAATATATTTAAAACGATGTTGTGGCCTACAGCATATAACTTGTATTATCTGAAATGGGAATGCTGAGTCTAAAACCTCTGAGGGAACAAGAAACATCTTTCTCACTAGTTTACATGAAATGGTGCATTCCATTGACAAAAAAATACTTTTTTTTTTTTTTTTTTGAAGATCAGTATTATAATCTCTGTGGGTGTGTCTACTTTGGCCAGGACTAAAGACATACAGGTGATCAGCCCAACTGAAAGGACAGAAACTACTCATAGCGTCCTTTTGATCTAATAGTGGAATGTTTTTAGTAATTAATTATCACTACCCTCTGGGTTTCACTCAGCACTGACTAAGAAAATGTATCAAACTATATTTCTTTTGGGCCATGAAAAATCAGATATGGGTTTCAACTTAGTACTTTCAGTAAAGTAAAAAAAACTTTATAAAAAAGGAAGATTATTTTTCTCCTGTTTTCCATTCATGTAGTCACACCTTTGTTACTATTTTTCCCTCTCAAATTTTTAGTCTTGGGCCTCACATCCTCATTGGAACTATTGCAACTCATAAAAGACAGGACCACACATCTAAAAACTGTCACATGACATACATTACCTCAATTCTGTGGTGCTTCATTTTCACAATTACACAGCACTGTGTGAAAACTTGCTTTTTCTTTTGGAGTTGGTTTGGGAAATTCATTTATTGTCAGGTTGCAAATTGCTGTTGAAATGTCATGCTGCTTCCCCATGTGCTCAGACGTGGATTCCAATCCCGAACTGAGTTGCCAGGACTGGTAGGTGCTGTTCCTATGGTGCAGGATTCATCATGCCCCTATGGAGTTGTAACACAAAGATGATGAATGTGCTTTAGAAATGGCTTTTTGCTTAAAGGAAGCATGTTGTAGCCAACTGAAAGTAAGACAGTGCTGCGCACTAATTGTTTAGCTAGCAGGGCACAGTGATTTCTGCAAGACAGAACATGCCTATGTTCTACATAAGGTAAGGAGAAAATGAGGTTTATTCTGGAATATAATGAATGATTGATACTGCAAGCTGAGAAAAAACACATCTTCCAGGTGCTGATGCAGATCTTATAGAAATTCCCTTTTAGTGCCTTACATAGCTATATTATTAACTTGCATGGGTAGATTACACTGAAGTAGAGCAATGGGTTGACGTCTCTCAGTGAGAAAATTGAGAATAAAGCAAGATAGCTAGTAATATAGATCTTGCTGATCCTCACAAACACCCCATGACTCTGCTTCCAGTGTCACAAATCAGAATATATTTCCTTATTTGGGTTCTTCTACTAATTTAGTGTATGTGTCATGCTCTCCTTACACTTAACCATCTGATTTTATAAAATTTGTTCTTATTTGATATTTAATAATTAGGATTGTTATGGGGCTTTAATTATATATGCCCTTAATTCTGTTCTATCCTTTTACTCTTAGTTATATATATATTTTAAAAATGTCTCATCCTCTATCTTACACAATTTACATACTCTAAGTTTTCAGTGTACCCAGAAGAACAAAAGACAGCAGACTAACCTCAGATATCCCATAGTGAGGCCAAACTAAGGCTCTAAATGTTTCCATGGAATATTTTTCCCTTTTTAATTCAGTTTTCTTCCTTCAATGGCCATCCATCTGCATGAATTAAGGTATGCAGAGAAGTGAGTAATAGAGTAGGAGACTGAGGATGGTAAATTTCTTTCTAATACTAAATGTGAAACCCAATGGTGGCTAGATAATGAAGTGAAATTTAACCCAGCTGTAAAGGCTGAACAGGGTATTTGTTTCTGCATCTCAGAAACAAAGATACTAATGCAGGATATTGTTTGTTAGCTCCTTTCTCATACAGCTAAGATAATTAGGACTTGGAACACATTAGATAGTTTCATTTCAACCAAGCCTTCTGATAAAGGTAAATAGGTTCTACTTGCATATAATAAACTGCTTACTGTAGCTTGTTCATCTACTTTTATGGACGAGAACAAAAAGTAAAGGCCCAAATTTACAGGATAGGCCCACTAATTTTGATTGCTAACTTTGACAAAGCCTTGAGCCCGACAGTCAGATGTGCTGAGAGCTCCAGGGCAGAAGCAATCAGAAAAATGCAGCACCTGAGAAAATCAGAGATGGACTGTTTCAAGCTGAGCTGCAAATGAATGAGGAAGTAAAATGTGAAACCCTCTTCAGTAAGTCTAGCTCTGGGGAAGTCTAAAATTGCTCCTTCTCCTCTTTACTTCCTTATGATTATTTCTAGATCTCTTTAACTTTGCAGACTATCTTACTATATGCTGATTTATTTGAAGTTATCTTTCCTTCTTATCTATCATCTCATTAGTTCTGTTATAAACTTAGTAACTTTTTCTCACTTATGTTCATCTGTATAAGAAAGTACAAATAACAGTTTGATTGTTATTGATACAGGAAGATACTCTAAAACTGGACTTTCTCTTTCCTGATACATTATTTAAGGGCTGCTTTTTTACTGTCAGTAATTCAGGGTACTTTGTACGTACCGGGTACAGCCATGTGTAAGGAGAAAAAACTAACAGCACTCAGCACTGAAATCTAATCCACTCTGAAGTGGACTGCTAATTTAGTTGGCCCTGAGACTTGGGTACCTTATGCTGAGTCCTAGGTTATCTGCGGCTGTTGAGGTTAAAGAACTTGGTAAGTATTTCCAAAAAGTATGCAGAACAGAGTGGAAATAAAATCAGGGTTAGTGATCTTGTAAAATAGATAAGATGTTGGTGTAGGCTGTTTAAAAAAGATTGCTTGCACATGTTTATAAAGCTTTTCTGCATAAAAGAGGCCATCACCAATTCTTTATCTTATTCAGGGGTACAGTTTAAATGAGACTCTGTCCTGGTAAATTACATCCTGCTGCCTGAAAGCTACAGCTCTTGAAAGCATTAAGGGTAAAGTTGTAGAAGTAGTTTTTGTCTTCTCTCAGCAGCAGCTCCGTGGTTCATATTCCACATGTATGCATTCTGCATGTTTTAATTAGGATTTCCGTTGTTTCTAGTGTAAATATAAATGCTTCTATTTTTTGCTGACATTTTTAGCTGTGATAGATTTTGATTTAGAGTTCCCTTTGTTTCAGATTCACCTGAGAAGATGTTTGGAATCGTGACAGTGCTGTTGCTGGAAGTGCAGCTCAGTGCAGTCTCAGGTGAGAGGGAACAATCTCGTAGGTAGGACCAATATAACGACACCACGACACCCTCTGAGCACGTTTTTCAGCATCCTCAGTGGTACTTATGTGAACAGCTAGTAACGTCTGGAGCCTCTGCTCCATGATGTCTTACAGCAGGTGTTTTTTATTAATCAAGCAGAAGACAAATGTCCACCACTTTTCCAAATCTGGCTTCTTTAAAGTGTGGCATGTTGATAGAGGAGGTGTCCACAGTTATCAGGCATTGCTGCGAAAGGCAGTATGACCAAAACAGTACCAGCCTGTTGAAAATTAGAAGAACCTTGGTGCTAGATGCACTGAGGTACCACCGCATACGTGCCCCCTTGCCCATCCTTGCAGCTTGGCCAAAATTCAGAAGAGGGCTATTAGGAAAAGAAGAAAAACAGGAGAGGAGTGCTGCAGGTGTTACAGACTTCCAGTTTACATCTTTGGGAATTGCAAGAGGCAAGATAACAGATTCCTCACACATACCTGCTGCCCCTGGTGAGGAGCTAACACCTGCTGAGTGCCCCGGGCTGCCTGTGGGGGAAGCCAGACCAGGGCACCATCTGGTACAGGGGAGCCTGTTTGACGGCTGCTCGCTCCCTGCCTCCAGCTTGGAGCTGGGACCCCGTGCTCTGCTGTGGGCACAGGGAGTCTGGCAGCGGACGCAGGAAGTGGGGAGCTTCCCCTCTCAGTCTTCTGCTGACGGAGAGCTTCTCCCTGGGAGGAGATCCTGGGCAACTACAACAGGCAAAACGTACCCTGCGCTAATGTTGTCAGGGATACACCTGCCACTTTGCTTTTGGTAGATACCTTGAGGCAGACATAACATCTGGCAGTGTATATTCCTCACTTAACTTACTTCAAATTAGTGCAGCTTAGCTTGCACTTTCTGTGTAGGTACAGCATCACACATAGTAAATAAGAAAGGGAAAAGCTTGGCATATTTGCGTTTTTTTTTGCTTCTTCATTTTAATATGACTGAAGTGACAGAGAAAACACTAAACTGAAGCTTTCTCTGTCACTTCTGTGCACAGCATAGAAGTGGAAGATGCAGAAATGGTTTGAAGAACTTCTCTTTTGAGTGTCACCATCGATACTTGCAAATACTTCTGAGTTAAATCTACCAATGTATGATACCAACAATATTACAAGTAATAACAATGTATGTTGAATTTTGTATCAAAAATAATTTTTGTGCATCAAGTGTGGTTTAAAATGGTAAACTATCTGTAGCAATAAGAATTTCAGATTTGGTGAATGAGTCAGCAGATGATTTTGGCACATTTTCGGAAATAACTTTATATATAGCTGAGATGATTCACGAAATTAGACGATATTCATGTGTTTCCAAACTTGTGGAAGGCTCATAATTGCTACATAGCAGTTCTTCCAAATCAGTGTAATCACACGCTCTTCTCTTACTCACAGTACATTTCTATTGATTTCACAGCAGTTACACAGGATTTTCATTTATTAAAGAACAATAAAGTCAGGCTTACTATTGCCATAATTAATTGCTGCTTTTATGAGAATTGCAGGACTTATAAGGAACAATCATAATCTTAGAAAAGTATCCACTGTGTAATAACTGATTCAGCCATAAATTATTTCTAGTAAGTGAAAACACTTCTCAATAGCTTGTTTTGTCCCTTTTTTTCAGTCTCTAAAAGCTGAAAGATGATTTGCTCTATAGATACTATTGAAATAGTAAAAATGCGTGAATAGAGAGAAAAAGAAATAAATAAAACTTACAGTAAATCCAGTAACTTTATGTTTGATTATATAACACTTCTGGCCCACGTTGAAAGGAAAATGCAACTTTTTTTTAAAATACTACAAAAACTTATTTTCTTTTCCTACTTTAGCTTTATTTACAGTTGAAGTTCCTCAACAGCTATACATTGTGGAGTATGGGAGCAATGTGACCATGGAGTGCAGATTCCCAGTAAATGGCTCATTAAATCTTGAACTCTTAAGTGTTGTCTGGGAGCAGAAAAGGCAAGGTCAGCCAAAATCAAAAGAGGTGTACACGCTTCGCAATGGGAAGGCGTTCCCTTCATCCCAGCATCACGATTATACAGGAAGAGCAGCACTGTTACCTGGTGAATTGAAACTGGGGCGAGCTATGCTTCAGATCACCAGCGTAAAGATCGCAGATGCAGGATCGTACCTCTGTCTCATCGAATACCAGGGAGCTGACTATAAGTATGTTACTCTGGAAGTGAAAGGTCAGTGGCTGAATGGAACATAAAAAGTCTCTGCTAGATTCCTACAGATCTGTAGGATTTTTTTTTTTTATGAACTTTTCTGTCATCAAGCCCCTGATGCCCCTACGGTATACTGAAGCAGCTGTCTTGGTGCAGGCTAGTCTTGAACTGAAGTTTAATGGCCAACTGAGCTTCTCCAAGGTTTGCCGTGGCGCAGAGGGAGCGCAGCTGCTTTCTCCCTCGGTCCTTCATCCTTCTCCTGCACCCCCTCCCCTGTTGTGCTGGCTCTGGCACAGCTTTCTCCAAGCTGCTTTAATTCACTCGTGAGCCCTGTTGTAACTACCCAAGTGGCTAGGAATTCACTAGTGATTGCACCTCTAGGGGCAAGGACATGTGATTTTCTGTGTTTGTCAAAGTGATACAAACATTAGTAATAAATGACTATACGGCTGAATATTCTTTGAAAAGCCTATGGTGTTTCCTACTAATCGCAGTATGCCACTGTAATGCAAGAGAGCTCTTTCCTCAAAAGTTTAAATAAAGAATTTTGTCCAAGGCAAAAAGGGATACAGCCATTTTTAAGGCCAACCTCAGTTCTTCTGAATTGTCTTCACAGAATTTCTAAGGTCATTCTGTTCTAATATGACAAAAACACTTGTTTATAGCCTGTGGTGGCACAAGCATTAAAAATACTCTCTCTCTTGAAGTGGCCTGAATTATTTTCATTGTACTACAGTTATTATTTTGTATATTCAAAAGTGAAAATAAAATCCCAGAAGGCTTCACTGGTATTTATATTGCTAAATTAGAAGTTCAGTGTAAAGTACTGTTTTCTAAAAAGTATAGAGGAAGAAGTTTAGTGGCAGTAGGCCTGAGAAGGGTTGAGATTAGAATACTGAATTGTGCTGCAAAGCAGCTTTCATCATTGCACACGAGGAGTACCTAAGATACATATAATATGACAATAAGAGGAAGGAGGGAAATGGAAGGGGGGAAATGACTATGGTTGCATAAAATAATTTCACTTAACCTGTTCTTACGCAGCATCCTACAAGACAATAAACACACGAATAATGAGAAAATCAGATGAAGATCACTTTGTTTTTATATGCCAGTCAGAAGGCTTTCCCCTGGCAGAGGTATTCTGGCAAAATGAGAAGAAATTTAATCTCAGTGGATCTGCAAATACCACCCATACCTTGACTGCAGATGGCCTGTACAACGTAACCAGTGTCCTGACATTCAAACCAAACATGAGTGAGATCTACAGCTGCGTGTTCTGGAATAAAGAACTGAATGAAAAAACATCAGCTTGCATTTCTACTTTAGGTTCATATCTCACCTCAAACTTGTACAAGAAAGGCTTCCCAATGCATTATAAGAGAAAGAGAGAGAGCAGGAAATGATTATGTGCTTTCCTAGAATACATTGTGTCCTATAACCTGTCACCAGTATTCAGTTCTAGAAAACAGTGTAATACTAACGCTCTGAAAAAGAAACAAGTCAGGATTATTTATGCCTTTAGACAGAGATAGTCAAACTTTAACAAGGCAGTTTATGTCAGCTTTCTGAATATTTTTATTTTAGGATAGCTCTCATTACTTGGTTGCCAGCATGGTGGAGGTCTTTTGGTCATCCGTGACCTAGACTTCTAATCCACTGTTCTTCAAATGAAACACAGGGAAATTGCAGTAGCACTCATTCAAATGCCATTAAGTATGGCATACTTGACTCATTTATTGTAAAGCTTCTTACAGTAATATCACAGGATAAAGTACCCATAAAGTGAGTGTAAAATACTACATTGATAAATGTTAAAAATTTTTGGCAAAGTAAGCTCTTGGAGAATGAGAAATTATAATTTTATAAACTGTGCCTGTTTTGAGTTTTAAATTTACTTTCTTTTGTTTGCTTTCCTTGTTTTTGACAGCTTTAATGAGTACACAGTATAGCGGACAAAAGTCACTGATCTTACTTATCATCCCTACATGTGTGATCGTAGCTGTTCTCCTCTCTGCATTAATAATCTTTCAAAAGAGAAAATCATTCAGGAACTGCAATGCCAAAAAAGGTATGTTTTAATCCAGCTAGTAGGTCTTCTCTCTTGTTCCCCATTTTTCCTATGAATGACCTTTTGGTAGTTTTAGTACCTCTACATGTGCATATTTGACTTAGGTCATGACTGATTTCTAAAAGAACTCTGCTGTAAAATGAGATCGTGCTTCATTTGAGTTGGGCTTTATTTTCCCACCTTGTAACTTAGGTGAGACTAGGTTTATAGAAAGAATTTTTTTTATATATCTGACCAGCTGTTCTTCTGTAAAGACAAAAACAGACAAGCTTTGGCTCAGGTAAGATGGAATTGTAAACAATTTGTGTAAAACGCAAAGTTTCTCTGTTTTTTTCCATCTATAACAATTGATTTAGCAGAAGGCATTACCTCTCCTTGCAAACTTTGTGTCTCTGTCATTGATAGTCATCATGGCTATAAATACATGCGACTGTAACATATGACACAGAACTTTTATGCTCTTCAGTAAGCCTGTCTAACTAATACTGCATGCTGTTGTACATGCTATTCTGGGTTGGACTATCACGCATCACATTTACTGTCTTATTTTACCAGTGAAATAGTGGAAAAGTACTAACACAAAGAGGCAATTACTCAAGTCTTTTCTTGCATATGAATAGATGCCAATAAACTCAGATGAATTTAATTATTCTCATCAGCTGAGTTCATAAGACAAATCCTGCTTTAGTATTTGGTTCTAAAGAGGTAAAGAAAAAAAATGGAGAGAAGTTCATTACTAACTCATACTAAATATACCAACTTAAACATTTAGTTTAATCTAAAAGCTTGTGGAATTATAGTATTTCTTGCAAGTTTAGAAATACTTATGTTAGATTTGTTTACATTAACAGGTAGGAAGAGAAAACTTCACTGTAACCAGAAAGATGAGAATGGTAAGTCATAAAATTTTTATGTTTATGCTCATAGTTTTTTCTTAGTTACAGGTAAAATCTGTATAAATTGATAGACAGCAACCATAGACAGTAATACTACATAGACTCTAGTGTCATATTTAAATTTAAAATTTCTAAAGACATAGTATCAGTAGTCTCTGAGTTCTAAATGTAAGATATCATTTTCTTACAGGCTGTATGAAATTTATAAATGTTTGTCCCTTTCACTGAGATATAGGTACCTGCACATATAGCTCTGTATACACCTCTGTATCCTACATGCAAGCTGCAGTAGCCTTAGAGGAGTAAGACACAATTTAAAAAGCTGGTTGTTTTGGAACGTATATTTTGGCTCAGGCCAAAAGTTTTACTCAGGAAATAGTGATATGTGATTTGTATGGGACCGTGACCTACTGGTTCATTTCTCATCTTATATGACTTTTCTTGACATCCAAGAATTTGTACATCAAGGAGAGAAAGTAATGTCCAAAGATCTCAGGATGTGTATGACTGTCCAGTGATAAGAAACCTTTTATAAAAAAAGAAGAGAGAGAAAAGAGAGGAAGAGAGATGCAAACACTCTTAAAACACTTACTTATGTAAATCACTTACTGCCTGTAAGTAAAAAGTCTGACAGATCAACATGTTACCAGGAGAGAGGCTGTGGTCAGTGTTAGGTGCAGCTGTAGTGGGTACAGCTGTAGCTCTTGATATCCAAGCAGGCCTTGGCAAAGTTATGGGGGCCACTGCACCATTAGAGTAGCCCCAAGGTACTCAAGTAGCCTAAGGTGCTCCAGGAATGAACCAAAACGTTTCCCTCCACCAAAATGCAAGGAGCAAAACTGTAGCAACTGTAATGGAGTGGCCTAAAGAAACACTACATAGTGGATTCTGGACACACTGACAAGCTCAAGCTTTTCTAAGATCAGGGTTTATTTGAAAAGCCATTGTAGTTTCTCACGACAAAAAAACACATCAGAAATCATAAGTTTAAGAAATAACTTCCATATGAGAAATGAAAATTAGGGATTGGACATAGTGAGAAAGAATTCTTCACTGATTCTCACTTTGTCTCAAAGGGTATGGCTTCTGTCTTACCCTAGCTGTACAGCTGCTGACATCAATAGATAGCATATGAAAAATGACACTTTCAGAAAAGCACCTTCATGTTTCAAAAATCCATACCTACTGCAGTCAAAAGCCTTTTCTTATTTTCCATGTGACAGTGTGAAACTTCCCTGGAATTACGCCACATACAAATGAACTAACCCTCAAGGCAAAGCTGGTGGATAGCTTTGGTGCATGTCCAGACATTCCCGTGCATGTTGCCTGAACACAGCGTGGCTTCCGATCGTTTTTTGTCTCACTGCTGTAGAGTTTTTTCTCTTCGTAGGCCCTAGCCTCTTCCTTATATTCAGTGAAATGAATAAATTAAAGGAAACGTAGTTGCTTTTTTGTGGTTCTGTTTTACTTCTTCATTTTAATGACCGAAAATCTTTGTGTAACATGCAGTAAGTCATATGACAAACTTTTATATTTCTCAGCATCATTTATTTTTAAGAAACACTGGAAAGAACCTTTTTTCCATGATGAGTATGTAGTTAAAGCACAAAAGCCACAGATATTTTACCAGAGAACCTTGGAAATGACCCACATTGCTCTGGTTACAGGAACAAGGATTGTTCATCTTATCATTTTAAGTCACAGCTCAGGCTGTATCAGCAGTGAAGATATAGTATGTTTTACCTCATTACTGAATGTTTTGTAATGTAAATGTTTCTACTGAGACAGATTTTATTGACAAGCATTCATATGGATGCTATGTAATGAGATTTCAGTTTGTATTTCATCTGTATAGCTGGTAGTCATAACTTTGATGTAACAGAAAATTCAGGGTTTGGATCAGAGATAAGAAAGATGGATGGAGTGCAAACATGGATAATTCTTCCCTCTGGAATGATTATTAGAGGATATCTAGGTAATTAGTGGCTACTTTAAGCCACTGCCTTCGTACTTCAGCATGGCACAGAAAAACTTCTATATAATACGGGTTTTCGTTGTTTATCACTTGGTAGTTAAAATCAGGCAACTTATTTATTTGCTTAAATTATTATAGATTTCTTAAAAAATAATACTCTTTTTTTCTTTCCTTTTTTTAAGGAGATAATTGTAACTCTCAAACTCGGGCTTTATGCTTGTCAACTATCAGAGTACCAGGAGATGGCAGGAATGTAAGCCTATGAAAACTCTTCTTGTGACATGCTTTGCACTTTTTGTCTCTATTTTTGAGGACTTCAGAGAAAAGTTGCAGCACTTTAGCTTTGGAACAACGAACTCATGGGGATTTGTTGTCACTGTAGCAATGAAAAGCTGTCCCTTTTAAGACACTTATCTGGAAGTTACAGGGAATTATGTTGTCATTAAACATGGTTTACCATGGTGAAGGGGTTATTTGAGTGCCTTTCATACACTTTACTTTTGGAGATATTGTTGCTCAAGGCACTTCTGTTCAGAAATGCCTTTATTAGCTGATCTAGTCTCAGGAATGTTGCTTGGACTCAAACATCTTGTGGGACTTCAAAAAAAGCTATACATGCTATGTTATGTTTGAACAGTTGTCTTTCATGCAGAGACATCATTACATGCTTGTATATTACATCCAGAATTTCTGCACTTTAAACTGGAAATTTACACAAGTATTCACCAGCAAGATAATATATAGAAGATGTTTTATATCACAATGAGATGTTGGAAGTTAAATCAAAGGACAGTCAAAAAGGACCCAGCTCCAACAGTGAATCAACATTATGTCACAGAAGAAGAGTTTTAATGCATAGGTTATGTAAAACCTTGTATAGCTATTTCTAATTTGTGGAAGGCTGGTAACATTGGCACAGCTTTAGGGAGGTAAGTAGCCATGTAAAAAAAATATGAAATATGTTGCTCTAGCTACATGACAATAAAAGGTTTCACATCTTAAGCTGATTACTCAACAGATTTTTTTTTTTAGGAGGAATTTGGAAGCAAAAGTGAAAGTGAAGTTCTGCCACATTTCTATACCAGTTACGGTCAACAGGTTATTTTAACTTTTTCTCTGAGGAAGAGAAGAGTCTTTCCAATGCCCAGCAATGATCTGTTTTACTTCCCATTATAGGAATGCCTAAAAATGCCTCATTTGATTCAGAAAACGATTTGTGCAGGGAGTTACTTCTACAGGTTTGAAAAAATAAACAACAGTAAACAACAACTTGGCATCTTAGGTAGTCATGACACAACAGACCAAGAGCACTAGGTAGGATTTGGCATATCATTGGCCAAGGACAATGGCTTTTGTGAGCTGTGTTTTCTCTTTAGAAAGATATGAGAAAGACTGAAGAAACAGGTGTCCACCCGGCAACTTTTTTGGCATAATCCCTTGGAAGAGTGCTCTGTTTCACTGTAAAAAAAAAAAATCACTACAGCAGCAGTGTCAAGATTTTCTCCTTAGCACTAGGTCTGGATTGAGATAGGAGCTGATTGTCCAGCATCTTGTGATCTTGTGCAGCTGTTTATCATAGCACAAAGCAGACCTACAGTGCTGTTTTAAGACTGTAAAGGTAACATTCACATCCCTTTCTGTTTTGCCATGATAGCTGATAAAGAAAGCAGGGCTGGTGTTCATTTTACTTGTGAAAGAGAAAAATGAGCATTTTTCTATAGTCATGTCTTCTTCCATATCCATGTATTGTACCTTTAAATAACCAACTGTAGTCATTTGGATTCAGCTGAGATTAATTCAAAGCTAACCAGACTCTTTGCTAGTACAGCAAATCAGAGGCAGCTTCTTGAATCATCGCTTACCTTCAGACGCAGTGTTGAGCCGCCTGGGAACTGGCCTAACTTGCACCATCTAGCAATACAAAAAAATCAACGTGCAGCGTGTTTCAGCCTCAAGTAGTTTCTTACCATGCTAGATTTCACTCAGATGTTAACTACGAGCCACTTCCATCCTCTTAGCCAGCGTGAAAAATCTAGTTTGTGTTCCTGTAAGGACTTCATTTTTGCCTATTTTTTTCTATTTTTTTTCACATAATCATAAAATAGAAGTAATCCAGACTGGATTGATCCATTTACATAGAGGAACATAAATAGTATGCAGGCTCTGAAATTTGATTGTGGTGAATATCATTATTTCTTATTGAAATGAAAGTCTTCTTGACAGTATTGTACTCTGCTGAGTAACTTTTGACTTGCCGTGGGTAGGGAATAACTGGTGTGGGCAGCACTTGCTGCCTGTTTCACAGGCATAACAAACACTACCCTGGCTTTCTGTGCTCCATACACTGGATGGTTTCATCATACATTCCCAGGCAGAGACAGCTCAGCTTTGCACTTCAACTCTATGTCCTTTCCACTCCATTTCACATGCCAGAGAGAAGTAATATTGTTATTCACTGTGATACCTATAAAAATACCTAGAAATACATCTTCATTTGAATGTTTGTACTCTTACCAACTCTCACTGGATGCTTATGGGTGCAATAAAAAGTAAGAAACTGGGATGACTCTCACATCTCAGTAAGTGAAAGTTAGCTTGTCAGCTGCTTAACAGTCTATATTTGTCTGTGGATTAATGCATGAGTTATTTTTTACCCTAAACCATTAGGCATATGATATGTGGGTGATACGACGAGTCTCTGTTCTTTCTGCTTCAGCTACTGTTTTACAAGCGGATAGCTTGAAACAGCTGACTTATCAGAGTTTTCTGATAAAGTAGCTGCAAAATGTTTGAAGGTCTTTTGTTTAAAATAATTTTGAAATTTACAGTGAAGAAAATTTACAGAGTCGGCTGATACTAGACCAATATCAGGAAAATTTTTAGCTGCTATATAAGGATTAGATTGCAGAGATGAACTTTAAAACTTATGCTCCCAAACTGGCATCTTAGCATTGGCATAGTGGATACCTTGAACAGAAAATTTCTATTATCTTTTTTTAACATGTGTGTTCTCTATTCACCTATGTAAATTTGTCCTACAACCAGTGAATGTTGTAAACAATAACATGTTTGTGTACTGTAAAAAAGTAGGGATTCAGCTAAAGTTGATTGTGTATTTGTATGAAGAGTTCTGCAAAGTATCTAGCCAGTGGTTTATAGTCCCCCAAAACATAGACAGTTCATGGAATTCTGAGGATGACTGTTTATTCACAAGTGAATACATAAAATATGTTTTTAATTATTATATCCTTCTTGTTTGGATAAGGAACACTGGTCTTGCATTCCTCTGGCCTGTTTCACTATCACCTAGGTGTCTGATATTAGCACAAGAGTGAATGACAAATTGGGTGATTAGTCTTCCCAGTCATTCCATACCTCTACTATTTACCATAGATTTTAAGGCCTTACAGAGTGGTTATGTGGGCTCTTCTACCACAGCAACATTTTCAGCATCTATGTGTTGCAGCTCTCTCTAATTACGGACACAGAGGAGAGAAAGTCTGGCTAATAAAAATAACACTGACTCCCTATTTTAGACCAAATTCACTCTCATAATGGTAACAGTCTGAAAACACCCCATTAGCTGCTTTCTGTAACACAGATATGGCTGAAAGCAATTACTGACATTAAGAATATCTTTGGGAAAAGACTAATGACAGGAGAGGGATTTCTCATGACCACTTGAAGCACAAGTCTTAAAAGCTGTGTACCAGAAAATCTACCAGCTGTTTCTGACCATGGCTAACTGGAAGCACTTGGAAATACCTTGAAGATATTTGGTTTGGCAATGAACAAAAACCTGATTCTTAAGAAATAGTGAGATCATCTCTTTCCCTACTGCATTTCTAACTTCATCTGACAGGAACATGCTGATTGCCACCAAAACCAATACCCTTCTACTTTACAAAGCAGCAAAGGAAAAAGGTTTTGCAAGCCATCTCTCTACTGCAAAGAACAGACTTACTTGGAGTTGGCCTTTCTTTGTGTGGGCTTGGGGTTGCACTAGGCAGCCTTCAGAGGTTCCTTCTAAACTCAAGTGTTCTTTGTAAATTTGTTGCTCCAGTTTGTTTTCCTATGCTTTGTAATTAACTGTCTTATATACCCTGGTGAAATAATAGCTTGAAATAATAGCCGTATAATAAAGACTCCCATCTCATATCCTGATCTGACATGCCGATTTGCCTCACTATGTTGTCAAGTGTACCCTGAAATACTGTGTAATTATAGACATCTCACTGTAATATTTCACTTCATTGCATAGTTATGTGGTAAAAGATACCTGACAGATGTAGACATACTATGCAAAATCTGCTGAAAACTGATTGGAAAGAAGCAGTAATTCCTGTCTTTTGCTAGATATTACTTTACTCTCCAGTTGAGGTTTGTTCACTCACAACCCACTTTCCTTAATGGGCTTTTCCAAGTGAGAAGTGAAATGTCTTTCATGTGAAGTCTGTGTTTTAAACCACATTGCATAAGGAAATAAAGCAAACCATGTGCAATAGAAATTTAATAAGTGAAGAGTATGTTTAAATGTATTCCTTACACATATGTGTTTGTTAAGCAGAAGGGTAAGATAATTATACGAATCTCGGCTGGCGAAGAGGGGGCTTCCTATGATGACCTGGGGAATCTATCTAGTAAGAAATTTAGATTTCTAATTGCAGTAGGTGAGTTCCTAGCAAGAAGACAGCTGTGCTACTGGATGACTGCATATGTGTATGAAATAACTTTTTTCAAGTAAGATTAGGAATATACTTTTCCTGGAATTAAAGAAGACTAGTGAGTCTTAACAATGCTCTAGTTTGGCAATAGCTATACTAAAATGATAAATTGCAAAAGCTAGAAACAAGTTCCAGCTCGTCTTTATGGAGCAGTGAAATAGAACCTGGCAAAACAAAGAGGCCAGATATTGATGAAGAACATATAAACTTTAAAATGTCAGTAAGAAAGGAGAAGCTTTAGATGGGAAAAGGGAAGAGGAGAAGGTCAACAGATTTTGTTGCAAGCAGGACCCAGAATTGTTGTGAGAACTACTCAAGTCAGATGAAGCATTCTGAGCCAGAAAATTTCATGGTTCATATAAGAAACCATGAACTGCTCCAGTACATCACCCAAATCAACCTCAGCCCATGGAGCAGTCTCAGACTGGTGAAAAAACATGAGGCAGGGAGACATCTGTAGATCTGTTGAGCAAAAAGATTTTACACAAAGTCTTTGAATTTCTGTATGTTTATCAAGTACATAACTCATGCCCCTGAACAGTTATGAAGTGAAATGAGAACCACACAGCACATACCTTCATTGGGATGTTTGGGAAAATGTCAGATATATTTAGGAGACTCCAGGAAGTCACAGCTGTGTCTTGGAAACAACTCATTTCTTGCCTTGGAAAGCAAGTCACCACTTTTCAAGAGACATGTCAGACACAGAGGTGTTTCTGGATTAGTTAGGTGCTCAAGCCAGGAGCATAACTTGATACCACAAATTAGAGGTAGAGAATTCCCAGTGGAGAAGCTTATTTACACTAGCATGTAAATTTCACAAAGCTTAATGAAATTGTATCTATGCTGCAAATGGAAACTATGTTTACCTGTTCATATGTTCTGCCATTGAAATAGATTTAACAGAATATAAGACCAGAAGGGAACACTGGATCAGTGGTTTTAATGCACTTATATTACAGGTTATGAAGAGTTATGCAGGTTCTGTATAACTAGCCTCAAACTTCTAATTAAAAAGTTCTTCAGTTTTCCAAAACTGAATGTGTATGACAGAACACATTCTGTGTAAAGCAGAAGAAACCAGGAGATCAGAGCTCCAGCCCTCCTACAGTGGGAAGATGATGGCTAAGTCAAGTTTTCCCAAGGCTTCCACAAAGTTGATTTGTACCATTGTACCTCATGCCAGAAGGTGAAAAAGCCAAAGGCTGTGAAATTGTGAACTTGATTATGGAAAGTTTTTCTTCCCAGCAATCAAGACACTCTTGAACAAGATACAGTCCTGAAGTTGTTTCAGGGCACCAGCCAACTTTGCTTCATTAGTCATTGCTGAGCATGCCCAGCCTCTGACAGTTCAGACAGTGTTGCCCTTACGCTAGAAGCCAAACTGTGCATTGGGATAACTTCATATTCCTGGTGCTTCCAGGTGACAGGCTACACCTCTCAGGCATGGAGATTTAGCTATCTGTGTTGCCCTGTGGTAGATCTGCTAATATGCAGAAATTGAAAGGTTATTGATTAAAAAAGAGGAAACTATGAGGAATTACAGAAACTGGTTATTAAAGTTAACTAGACTGATGGACTCCCACTACCATGTAGAGAAGGCAAAGGATTTTCTAAAGTCAAAAGTTTTCAAGCTGTTTGTATGCCAAGGGCTCATTAGTAACTCTCTGAAAGGGTACCGGATATAAGCAAAGAACCTACAAGAAACAGGGAAAAGATGAACATCAAGAAAGTTGTCTTTAAACATGTAGCACAGAGCTACAAAGGCTAAACATAGACTGTGTGAAGAACATGAAGACAAATGACAAAAGGTTCTTCCACTAACTAGAGAACACGGGGAAGAGCAATGTCACTCTTCAGTGAGAAATGAAAGGTAACCTAACATTAGTCCTGCTCCCCACAGTACCAGTGAATGAAGTCCTTCTGACCCATACTTCAAATTTAAAGACCACAAGTGCAGCTTTTCCTTAAAAGCATTTGATATAAATTTGAGCACCATATTTGGCTGCTCCCCGGTCTATGCATCTTCTCTGTGCTGGGGCTTGACATAAGTCATGGGTATCCTGTGTTGATCTGCACATTTTCAGCGTCATTCTTTAATTAATCTGTTTAAGGTACCCTGCCAATTACAATAGCATAATTGCACATGTAATTTAGCTCCTCTTCTGGGCAACCTGTACAACTTGTTCCTAGATATGTTACTTCAAAGTAAGAGCTTACTTGAGATGATTAACCCTCTTGTTTCCTGCCATTTATATGTACAGTACTTTACAGTACTTCTTGGACTTTGCCCACCAACTTACCACCCAATCTTGACACACTGTACACAGTTGTAATAGTTTATGTGAGGAAAGCTGAATTCAAAATACAACAGGAGCAGAGAAGGGCTAGTAGGATGATTTGGAAAAGAGAAAACATGCATAGGAGAGAATCAGAAGTTGTCTTGTTTAGTCTAGCAAAGTAGTGATAGAGAGAGAAGACATGATTGCTGTTCAGGAAAATTGCTCACTGAGAGTATAAAGGAGGACTAGTCCACCAGGATGGAAAGGATTTCTTCAGAACTCAGTGGCACAGAAACAAGGGTGGAGAGTGCCTCTGCATTGAATGTGGTGTAGAAGTTAGGCTTCTAGAGTGTTAGAATAGGAGCTCAAAAGCAGCTTTTCTGTAAAAGTGGTAGAGTAAAAGTCAAATTTGTTTACAGCTGGAGCCCAAAGCATTTACGAAGGGAATTATGTAACATGAGTCTTATGATATCAAGGTCCTGGACTTGTTAACCCAAGAAGCCTTTTCTGATTTTGCATTCCCAACTTAGTGTATGCTTGATATTCCTCTTTTTAAAACCCCAAAGATCACACAAACCGTTTTTATTATTGTACTGCCTCAAGAGCATATGCTGAGGTCTGTGCCTGTGAAGATACCAGCTTTCCTTGACTTGTAACTTTTGAGACACTGTTTCCCATTCAGTGTCACCTGCATTAATTTCTCTTCATGGGTGGCAACAAAGAATAACAAAATAAACACAGGCACGTTATAGGAAGCCTTTAAACATTTAATAAGCAAAAGCTGTAGTCATCCACTCCAGAGCTGACGCTCAGAGTATCCAATTGCTTAAGCCTATAAAAAGAATGATTATTTTGACAAAAAAAGTTCTGCCCTTAGCATCTGGCCAGCCATTTGTTCAAATCTGTGTTTTTCCCAGGAGAACAAGAACACGTGTGCTGCTTTGATATATTGAAACCCTATTTGTCATGAGAAACTTCTTTGATCTTGCAGTGTCATAAAGGAAATGTTCTAATAACAAGCCCTGCTGCTGGTTCAGAAAAACCATGAGCCTCATAGCAGCAATGAGGAACATGGTAAACGGTTATTTCATAGTAGGTGGTAACTGCTGTGTGCCAGTCATCTCATATACAGGTGGGTGTTCAGGCTTACTCTGCGCCAGCCTCTCCTTTCGTAATTGCCTGACACTTAGACTACTAAAGAGGAAATGTTGGTAACTGTCATATCTACTGCTCTGCTTCTGCAAGCATTGGCCAGATACATGTATGCATTCAATCTACATGCATGTCTGGCTTTTTGCAAAACTGGGCTTTGTGCCATGAAGATGTGCTTTGTGAAGAGTAGCTACAAAAACATTCAAATCAAATCATGCTAGCCAGTCTATGGCAGCAGTGTGTAGGGAATACTGTATGTGACACATATCACATATATATATGTGATATGAATAGGTTTAAATCCTCCCTTGCAGCTGTGCACTTCCCCAGAAGTCTTCTAAATTGTTGATTAAATCAAAAAAGCTACAGGGAACTGAGAAAAAAAAGACTAGGATGCATTAGGGAATCCAGCTGATACTTTCAGTCTAATTCTTTACGTTTCTTCACTCCGGTAGATTTAAGTTCTACTTTTCTGCATATTATCATTTTAACAGGCTATAGCCTTTTAAAAATGTGTCTTTTAAAAATCCACTTGTATTCATGAAAACAGATGTTTCTCCTCTGCTTTTGGAAAACTGGGGCAACAGAACAAGGCTGTGCTTGTTCCGCTCTGAAATTTGGCAGCTAAAGGTCTCAGTGCTGCAAGCTTCTTTGCATAAGCACACATGCCACACATTTGTGCAAGAGCTCACCAAAATACAGCAGATGGTATTACAGAAAATATATTTGAATGCAGGGAAGTACTTCCCTACTTGCATAAAATAGCTTCCTGAACAGTAAGCCATACATTCCTGGGTTATCTTTCCACTCTTGTTTGAACTTTCAAACTTTGGGAAAGAGTTGCTGCTAAAAGTAGTAGCAAAATTATTGATTACCTTCTTGAAAAAAGTAGGAGTAACAGCACTGAAGATTGAATTGCTCTCAGAAAGATCAAGAAGGCTTGGATTGGTCTTATTTTCAATCCTGGGTCTGAGTTAACATAAGAAGACTCCAGACAAGCACTTTTTTAAAAAAATCATACTTTGCTATTAGTCATCTGTTCTATTTTCTAAGAGACACAGAATTTCATGAGAAAGGGATTTAATTAGCTGAATTGATGGCTTTCTAAGCTAGTGAAGCATCAGCATAGTATCTTCTGTCTGAGAATCTCAAAGTGTTTTCCAAGTGTGTGTAAATACTATTGTATTATTTTATTGATGGAGAAGAGGAGATATGCATGTACCTTATTAAGAGCAGACTGAAGGATATGAAAGGAATGAAAGCTGCACCTCTTGAGGTTTCATCTCCATCCCCATATGAGTAGCTATATTGTCCATCAGAGCAAAACAAGTGTGAGGGAGTTGAGAGCAGGGTTGCCCCATGAGAGGGCATGAGCCATGCCTGGAGTTGAGCCTGGGGCATTGCCCTCTCCAGTGAGGCACAGACCAGGTGTTAGTGATGATTTCTCTCCAATGCCCCAGGCAGGCTGAGGCAACGAGTCAGGTCCAGGGTCCATCCAGGGGGACTGGTCATGAGCAACCAAAGATCAGCCTGGAGATGGGGTAAGCCACAACACAGGTCTAAGGTCCATCCAGGAAAATCAGTCAGGAAGTCAGAACAGCAACGGTAGGGCTGGGCATAGACCTACTGACAACACAGCTCACACAAGGTTTGGGTGCCAGGCCTGAGTTCAGTTGCTGGGGCTCCTGAGCTCACACACAGAGGGTGCATCGGTGGGGTCATGGAAGAGGCTGGCCAGGGCAATTAAGGACTATTGTGGCTCTCAGGACCCTGACGATACGGAGTCTATTACCTTGTGAGAAAATGCCGTACTTGTAATTACTAGTTTTAACAGTAGTCTTTGTACCTGAGCAGCAGATGTTTTATGACATCTATTCTTAGAGGAACCACTTTGGCAGTATCTATGCTCCTTCTGCTTTAATTAGTATATTTAACTCCTGCCTTGCATGTTACTGTTTTAAAATATGAAGGCTTTTTTAACAATAGGGACACTTAATGCATACAGTCATTGTTTTCATATTCAAATATACATGCCTGTAAACAAAAATCAAATGCCAGTTGAAAGCTACAGAGAAAGCAGAGTTACTGAATGCTTTCGTTGCTTAAGTCTTTACTGCTCAGTCTATTTCTCTGGAATCCCACACCCTGAAGACAAGAGAGAAAGTCTGGAGAAAGGAAGACTTTCCTCTGGTTGAGGAGAATAGGATTTGCGATCGTTTAGGCAAACCTGACATCCACAAATTCAAGGGCCATGATGGGATGCACCCAGGAGTACCGACGGAGCTGGTGGATGTTGTTGCCAGGTTGCTCTCCATCATCTTTGAAAAGTCATGGAAAACCGCAGAGGTGCCTGAGGACTGGAAGAAAACCAATGTCACTCCAGTCTTCAAGAAGGGCAAGAAGGAGGACACAGGCAACTATAGGCCAGTCAGCCTCACCTCCATCCCTGCTAAGGTGATGGAACAGCTCCTTCTGGATGTCGTCTCCAAGCATATGGAGGAAAAGAAGGTGATCAGGAGTAGTCAGCATGGATTCACCAAGGGGAAATCCTGCTTAACCAATCTGATAGCCTTCTCTGATGGAATGACTGGCTGAGTAGATGAGGGGAGAGCAGTGGACATTGTGTACCTTGACTTCTGCAAGGCTTTCAACAATGTCTCCCATAATATCCTCCAAGGTAAGCTCAAGAAGTGCAGGCTAGATGAGTGGACAGTGAAGTGGATTGAGAACTGGCTGAAAGGCAGAGCTCAGAGGGTTGTCATCAGTGGCGTGGAGTCTAGTTGGAGGCCTGTGGCTAGCGGCATCCCCCAGGGCTCAGTACTGGGTCCCATCCTGTTCAATTTATTCATGAGGAACCTGGATGAAGGGACAGAGTGCCTCCTCAGCAAGTTTGCTGAATGACTTGCTCAGCAAGTCAAGCTGGGAGGAGTGGCAGATATACCTCAGGGCTGTGCTGCCATTCAGAGAGATCTGGGCAGGCTGGAGAGTTAGGTGGAGAGGAACATCATGAAGTTCAACAAAGGCAAGTGCAGGGTCTTGCACTTAGGGAGAAACAACCCCATGCACCAGTACAAGCTGGGGACTGACCTGCTGGAGAGCAGCTCTGCAGAGAAGGACCTAGGAGTGCTGGTGGATGACAACTTGACCATGAGCCAGCAACGTGCCTTTGTGGCCAAGAAGGCGAATGGTCTCCTAGGCTGCATTGGGAAGACTGTTGCCAGCAGGTCAAGGGAGGTGATCCTGCCCCTCTACTCAGCCCTGGGGAGGCCTCAGCTCGAGGACTGTGTCCAGTTGTGGGCTCCCCAGCACAAGAGAGACATGGAGCTACTGGAGAGAGTCCAATGTAGGCCTACAAAGATGATCAGAGGGCTGGAGCACCTGCCCTATGAGGAAAGGCTGCGAGAGCTGGGCCTGTTCAGCCTGGGGAAGAGAAGACTGAGGGGGGATCTTATCAATGTCTATAAGTACCTGGAGGAAGAGTGTCAAGGGGATGGGGACAAACTCTTTTCAGTTGTCCCATGTGACAGGACACGAGGCAATGGGCAGAAATTGAAGCACAGAAGTTCCACCTGATCGTGAGGGGGGAATTTCTTCCCTGTGAGAGTGACAGAGCACTGGCACAGGTTGCCCAGAGAGGTTGTGGAGTCTCCTTCTCTGGAGATACTCAAAAGCTGCCTGGCTGCAACCCTGTCTGCCATGCTCTAGGTGACCCTGCTGAAGTAGTGCGATTGGACTCGATGATCTCAGAAGTCCCTTCCAACCTTATGCATTCCGTGATTAACTTTCAATTGCTCTTCACTGGACAGTATCATGGTTGATACCTTAGACAAAAAAGAACAGTCTGAGCTTTGAGCAAACATCTGGAAAACTCTGAGAAACAGCCATACCAACCAAAGTGGACTTTTCTCCCTAAACATACAAAACTTGTCAAGATAAAAATGTTTTCAAGAGAGTGCAAGTTCTGTATAGTTACGCTTTGTTGAGAAGACCACAATGATACTAACAGATCTTATCTCAAGCTATGCAGATTTGTTAAACACTCCTAGCTTATTCACTTCTCTCTTTTTTAAAGTAAACTTTATTAAACTTCCCCAATGAGATGCCATCTCAGAGCAGCTTCTGATGGCTATATGGCATGACTTTGCAACTTCTTGCAGTGCTGTGGATTAGCAGATCAGCATGGCTGATATGCAGTAGCAGATGGCACAGACCTTCCTTGCATTATCTGTCTGTTTTAAACAATTGTGCTTAGCCAAGGCCTTTTAATTTAAAGTAAGGGTTATACCAGATACCACGGCTAGGAGCCAAGTGATTTTCAGCTAAAAAAATCATCAGCTCAAGTATTGCAGAAAGACCTAATAGCAAACATAGTAATAGAGAAGTATAGTTAAGATCTCATCATTTATGGAAGAAAACATGGCAACACTCAAGAACAAAGCAAGTGTTATTAAAAAAGGCAATGACAGAGTAAACAGGGTACTTCTTCCCCCCCAAAACAGGGTATAGGCTGCTAAAAAAATTGCAGCATGTTTAAAAAAGTAGCCTTGAGGATGTGAAAGGGAAATAGTTTCATGGGTAAACAAATCATGCTACTACTCATTCTTTAACTCCTTCTCATCCTTGCTGAACAAATATCCCTGTAATACTGTGTGTCTTAAGCAGTAATATAGATTTTTAGGGGGATCACTAATGAGGAATTTGCCAGTAAATTAGTAGAAAGTGTTTCTTATCCTTGATTAATGGTTCTGAGTCCTACCGGCTGTTGGCTTTTCCCCCTAATCCAGCATATTTCAGGCCTGAATTTCTATTGAGCAAAGTCTGCCTAAAGGGACAGAAGAAGCAAAAAATAAAATCACAACGTATTTATTAATGCTTTTACCTACTCTGTTAACATGAGCCAGCTTTCATGACTTCCGTGTTGGTGACATCTCTAACAACCTCATTTTGCTGACAAGTCTCTAAACATCTTATTTTATAGGTAAATAGAGCTGAATATTTTATGCTATTTCACTAAGGTGACGTTTCATGTCAGACTCTGCAAATACAACCAAAGGTGTCTGATGTCTAAGTAGTGCATTCTGTTCAGAGATACAGGGTGCTAATAACATTAATAAGTGTCAGCTGTGTGAGGGTTGTTTCTGAATGCCTATAGAACAGCTCCAACTGCTTCTTGTGGGAAATACTGAGAGAAAACCACAAAGCAGATGAGAAATCTGTTTTTCCTTCTTTTTAAAATTTTATTTGCTGTGTTAACATGTTAACAGCATGCATGCATTTTGTAACAGATAGACTCTGGATCCTGTTCTAATGTTCTTACAGTTTTAATGACAGCCAGCTCTTCTAAAACAGGTGAAATCCTTCCAGGTATAACTTCCATTGCAACTAGTGATGCTAGTATTTTACCTGTCATTTACAAGTTGATATACCAAAATTTGAAGTAGTTCCACCTACTGTTTCTTTCATAACAAATGATAATGCTTTGTTCTTGGTGCAAAGCCCTTTGTTTCCAGACTGCTCATATTCTATTGATTTAAGCCCAACTTCCAGCTCCCTAATTCAGATTTTCAGATCACATCTGGGAGCTCCTTTTCAAACATTTACAGCCCCATTTTCAACACAGCTCAGGACTCTTCGTGTGCAGGCATTTTATTTTGCTGTCTCAGTGAAAGATAAATTATTTTGAAATTCAGTTATTTTTAGGAACCAGCCTTTCAAGGACTGTTATAAAACTTAGGGGAGAAGGATCACAAGACGGAAATCTCACAAGGCAAGAATGTCATATGACACAAAAAGGCATTTTCACAGGAAGAGGCACTTCTTTTAACTCCAACTTTTTCCAGATTTTGCTGAGCAATGACATATCTGCTTTTCTTGTGTAAACACAGAGCCAAATCTTGAGAGACAGTGAGCACTTGCAAGTCCCTTTACCTTCAGTGGAAGCTGCACAAACTGAATATTACCCAGGACCAGACTGATTCACTTAATTTTTCTAGACTTCAGCTATACACGTCTTGCGTGTACAAATGTTGCAAACTTGGAATCTTTTCCAGCTGAAAGAGTGAAGGCCAAAAGAGCATTTTTGCCTGTGTGCCTTCTAATAAGCTCTCAGATGTCTAATGTACGGGTTAACTGAAGATAAAATTTTGCAAATCCATCTATTAGGAATTAATTTGGAATTAGTGAGTCAGTAAGGTTCTCTTTTTCTTCCAGTAAACATTAATTACAGTTCTAGCTACTTTTTGAACACGGTTTAAGAAACACATGCTTAAGAAAGACATTCTGTCAAAGAACAAAGAAGTGGCATTTGAAATAAGGAGTCTGAGTATAAAGGATTAGAGTAGGATCATTGGATACCATGGAAGAAGAACTATAGTTTGGCCTCATTTAATGCTGTATGCTGCTCACAGGCTATGTATTACGCATCCTAAGTAGAGGTGTCACAGAAGTGATAGTGACTTTGATTCTGGGTATTATTATTTTTACTCTTTATGCAAAATACTTTCTGCTTTTCAGGGAACAATGAATACTGGCTGACCTATCTGATTGAAAAAAAAATCATAAATTGGGTTTCTAGAAAAGAAGTATCTGTAACATAACAGCACAAGTCATGTATTCTGTACTTACTCATGCAGTGGATCCTGCATGATGAGATGCTATCAATAGAGGGGGTGAAAAAAACAGATGACCACACTGGCACTAATTTCAAATGATACTAGAAAGCTCCACTTGATTTAGTATTGATATTCTCTTGTTTAGACACAAGGAGATTTCAGTCCTCTTCATTCTACTGTGTTAAAGGAGCTAGTGGCCAAATAGGGGAAATAAGTTTCTGAAGCTGTATAAAAATGTGTGTATACCTTTCCATTTAATTCTGAAATCCTGGAAATACAAGTGAAATATCTGAGATTATCTAGATGTTGTAATTGCTTTTTGGCTTCCCTAGCTTATGTCTTCTGACTTTTAAACAAGTTGGAGAAATTTCTGAGATGTGCTTTTTGCTTCAGAAAACATCCCCAGGGCTGTCCTCAGGGCAGCTTCAAGACATAGCATGCCCACTTGGACACATTTGACTGCAATGTGTGAGTGTCTGCTAGCTATCTACGAGAGCCTCAGATTTGATGAAGGCCCACCATCATCTAGAATTTTGCTGGAAATCTTTTCTACATAGACTCTACCATATGATGGTAGAGTCAGCCAGTTTTGTCAGTACTGCCATTTCACAGACCAACTATTACTGGATAAAACAGGCCCAAACTCTTCTCCTTTGGACTATACAACTCTGCCCCTAAATTTATTGCCCTTTCTAAACCTGGTCTAATGAAGTCATTGCCTTTCTTTTTTATCTTGCCTGGATTATATTCTTAGACTGTTGTGCCAATAATAACTACTGTTACACATCTGTCATGAAAGACAGCTGAATCCCAAAGGCAGTGACAAATAACAATCAGAATCGCATCTGGTCAATGTAACTTCATAATATTTTGATTTTGATTCACTCTTTAAAATCATCTCCAAAGGAAGTCTAATCTGAATTAAGAATGGCCACACTCAGTCAGACTGAGAGTATGTCCAGTCCAATATCCTGTCTTCAATCTGCCAGACAAACATCCCTTAGGAGAATTAAAGGCATAAGACAAGCATTTATGTTACTTCCTCTGCATACTCTCTTCTTCTACAGTAATTTGTGGTTCAAGGACTTCCTCAGCTAGAGGTGGGTTCCACAAATTTAGTAGCTCTTGGTGTTAGTCAATCTTTGCCTTGACACCATGTAAACTTTTAGCATCCACAGTGACACAAGTGACAGCATTCCACATTTAACTACACCTCATTGTTGAGGTTGACTGCCTCCTTCTGTCTGCTCTGTACCTGCCAAAGGCTGGTTTCTTTTCATACTCTCTAGGTCTTAGATTGGAAGAGACAGTGAACACAAGATCCTCACCCACATTATCCATGATGCTCACGATTAAATAGACTTCTATGATATTTCTCCTTCTTCATTTTTCCATGTTAAGGAATCCTAAATCTTAATTGCTAAATAGACTAGGGTCTATTTAGTCACTCCATGACAGAAGTCACTTCATATCTGATGCTAAAGAACATTAAGACCAGTGGACTTCTAAGACCAAGGCGATTCCTTGCTCCAGACCCTCTAGATGCCAGGCTTTGCCCTTCCCAGGTCTTGCTGGTAACACAGCTGAGCAGGTAGCCCAAATGCAAATATACACACACAGACACCCATAAAATACAAACATATCCAGCCATGCAGATAAACACAGACAGAAAACAATGCCTTTAGGAGTTACCATATAAACACAAACCTCACTTCCTCATAAATATGAACAATGCAGATGGCCTGATCCTGTTTCACCTTTCCTGCTGGTCAAGCTTGAACTTTGCTAGTCCACTATGTCCATGCTGTCACTCACATACCTAACAGGCACTCTCACACTTGCAGTCCATTTCAGGTCATGTTCACTGATTTTCCACATCCTGTTCAGCTTAGTCAGCAGCCTACAGCCCTAATCATTCTTGTTGCCCTGGGTTTCTTTTTTGATAAGAAAGAGTAAGAACAACCAACACTGCTCAAGTACCATGAACTCATACACTGAAAAAAGAATGTTCTGATTACCATCACTGAAGTGATATGGAGTTGTCATTTGCTAAGAAAAAATGACAGTGATTAAATAAGTGTTTAAGAATTAGTATTGTAGCCTTGGTTGTGTAGTACATTAAAAACATGCTTCATTATTTAAATGCGAGTAAAAATCTCCATCTGTTTAGTAGAACTCTCTAGAAATACTGATTACTTAAGTGACGTGGAAGCCAGTGGAGAGTTATAAAGACACTTAAAGTACATGCTTGATAAACTTGAGTCTTATGACTGAATATCTTGCTGCATCTGTCCTCTGTCAGGCATGTGTCTTTTTGATCACATGGATTATTTCAGTCTGTCCAGGGCTGGCCAAAAATTTATGGGTGAACTACAGAAGAAATATAGAGGTACAACTCAATATAAAAATTAAAAAGATGAGTAAGGCAAACATTTCTGTCTGAGCAAGTCTAAATTTGTATTAATTGTCCTTTACTTACTCCAGCTATTACACAAGTCATAAAGCAGTAGCACTTTCCAGCAGTCATAAAGCTGGAAAGCTCTCAGACATCCACACATGTACTATAATAAATAGATCAACATAATTTGTACTTTGTTTTGCCAACTTTCCATCCAATTTGCTTCCTATTTATTAGTCTTGTGGGTAAGGTCTGTAAAAGCTGAAATGCTTCTCTCTTTATTAATTAAAACCATGAAAACAAACGACTCCACATTTAGAAGAATGTTTATTTAATGCTATCAAGCAACTGCTGAAAGGTTGGCATGGCTCAGTGATTAAAAAAGTGTGATTACTGGAGTGTAGACTGAAAGTAGTTCAGATAATTCTTCCCCTTTTGTTTTACTCGCTTATGCTACCTATTGTGAATCACATTTTGTCTCCAGAAGAAATAAGCTCTGTAGCTCCACCCAGTGTTTTTTTAAAGAACTTCAAATCGCTAAACAGACCACAGGAAAACTCATTAAAGATGTCTGTAAATGTGGACCTACACAACCATCTCTTTATAATTTATCTAATGCATACCTTTTAATGGGCTTACCTTTTTAATAGCTTGCTTAATATATGTGGGTTACATTTAGGAATATAACTCGAAATTTGTTGAGTATGCATATTATCAGCTATTCCTGATACTGCAACCTTTGCCATTTCAGACCTTCAGCTGAGCTAATATGAGCTTTTGTATGATGAAAGACTCATTAAGTAATTTATATCCCTAACACTGACTTCTTAAAGAGCACACAGATGCCTCTGTATGGTCTGAGATCAGAAGTCAAACATCTTGGAGTATAATTGTGCCACGTTCTCTGAGCCTCCTCATCAGCAAATACATTTTGCTTATGTGCAGGAGATAACCATGAACAGGAATAATTTATTAATAAATGTAGTAATAAAAAGAGAGGTTGTGGAGTCTCCTTCTCTGGTGATCTTCAAGGCCCGCCTGGACACAACCCTGTCTAACACGCTCTAGGCGACCCTGCTAAGCAGCGAGGTTGGACTAGATGATCTCCAGAGGTCCCTTCCAACCTTACTGATTCTATGAATTCTATGAAAAAGGCTTTACTTCATTTTGATGATGTTGCATTCAGGTATAAGTTAGCTTTTAATCAGTGACAGTTTTGGATTGAGCAATCAGTTTTCATGTAGCTGACCATGTTGCAATCCACTTCAGAATTTCTTCCTGTAACTGGGGGATATGTAAAGTATGAGATAGATCATTAACAAGTAGAAAAAGCAGAGTTGGAATGTATTTTATTTTGCTTTCCATTGTACTTGAACAAGAAACTTGACATACATGACTACCTTCTATGTCAACAACAAAAGACAATTCAAGTTTCACTTGCAGCTGTGTTGTAGGGATGTTGTGACAGCTCTTCCTCAACATTAACTTGGCTGAAGCTAACATAAGGCCCCTATAAAAAAAACACTTATTTTCCTCAGTGTGGTCACTGACCACAAAGAATTGAAAATTGAATTGCCTGACCACCTTTTTCTGACACAGCCAGTTCAGTATAGATAAGATAAGCCCCTACGGAAAACGGAGTTGGGAACTAGAATTACTGTTGCCGAGGGTGTGGAAGGATTTTAAGAAGCAAATTGATAGGAAATCAGATCTTGTTATTTTTGTGGCTCTCGAAATAAGTCAATAATTTGTTTGCATACTGCTTAATAGATGTTCAGTTACGACACTCTGTTTGCTTCAGGACAGCCTCGGGAATAAAACTCCAAAGTTCAGATGATGTTCTCCTAAAAAAAATTTTTTTAAAGAACTAGCTCAGCCCAGTAATAGGTAACTGAAATATGGTGAGGTTGCTACGGCTCCCTTTGCCTACCAGATAAGAGCCTGCAGAGCACACTGCCAATACCACCACTGTGTTAATACTCTCAGAGGTTATGTAGTATGCTTCTCAGTCCAGGCAAGTGCCCACACTGAAGAAACATACAAGATAGCACTAAGACTAATATGCACTAATGTTGCACAAGATATTCCACCTCTCTTTACTTGCTTCATTTTTAACTTTCACTTCATCCTTTTGGATGTTTGACATCGTTGTCTACAAGTTATACTTGCAAATGTGCTGTGTACCTTGACACCTGTAAATCAGGACTGTAAATCAGTCCTGTTTGTTGAAGAGAAAGAGCGTGGGAGAGAGAGGACCAAGCTGCAGGTGATGTCCAAGAGCTTACCAGATGCTTACCGGCATGTCCTTCTTTGCTTTTCATCTCCAGACTGAAAACATTTGTTTTCAAATCCAACAGCACAGTTAAAACATTATCTGCTGCAGATAGCATTATACAGAAGGATTTCTTCTGTGAATGATCTGGTATTCATTATTTTAGGTTCTTTTTTGAACCTCTACTACTTTCTTACTGGGAAAATGCGAACTGATGGGTGGAGTTTGTGTGAGGATCAGATAAAAAAAAATGGAGCCAAAACTTCAAGCCTGAAGTTTTCCTCTTCTTCTCTTCCAAAGAAATTTGGGGATCTAATTTTTAGAATTATCTTCTGTCTATGACATTTCTAAAATTAATACATTTCTAAAATTGATACAATAACATTTGGTTTTTAGAACGCTGCTGTCTTACTGCCTCATATATATATATTATTTTTGAGAAATACATGTGCTAGCTGTCTTGGAGGAGGTGTCTTACAAACACAGCTGAATCTGTGGGCAAGGAAATTCTGCAAATCAGCACGCCTCTGAAAAGCTCAATGTGCAGTATAGCTGTCCATCCATTAGCATTCAACAGTGTTAAAAAGAAGGCTACAAATGTGACAGCCGAATAGCTTATATATAAGTACAGATAATACATATACAGTATACAGCATATGTAGGACATACAGTATACATAAAACAGACAACTAAAACATTCACTGGAGGCTGCTGCTGTACTGCTCCAATAACTGCATGCAACAGTCAGATTGCTGTCTGAACACTGATGAAACTGAACCTTTCTTTCTAACCTACATAATAATGCTGCCCCTTGCACACTTCCATGGTTGTCTGCCACACAAGAAAAAATGCTCAGAGCAATCCAATTTTATTAATAAAGCTCTCATTTGGGAACATGGGTCACAAAGTGCTCTGCCTTTACCAGGAGGTCTAGAAAATTCACCTTTCACAGCATAGCCAACAACATGGAAACACCCATACACAGCTCACACTTGAGAGAAAGCAGCAGTGGGCATATCTTAACTGACCTGTTATGAATTTGTAATAGGTGTCAAGAATTCATTGGAACAAAACTATCCCATCATCATTTACAGAAAATGGCTAAGATACAAAGTCTGTATGACATGGACTCTGCAAATATACGTACATGTTATCTCTACTAATTGCCTATGAATATATACAACAGTTGTACACCATGGCCACTGACATGCCCAAGGACCCTCAGGCTTCTCCTCTGCTATGAAGATTCATTTCATAGTCAGTGAGACCTAATTAGCTACATCTGAATGTAAGAATATTTGAAATTATCACATTCCTCTCATCTCCACCCCTGCAATGCCAACGGCTGTAAAGAATTATGTGAGTTTGTCATGTAAGCAGTAACAGTCTATTACTGATGTGACCAATGGATATACATATGCAGTATTATGCCTATGAAAATGGCTTCTGCGGCATTACTGTGGCACCATCACACATTTTTAAATATGATCTGAATATCTTTGCAGTTCTCTAAAACTGACGTAGTACTTGCCTACAGAAAGTGATACTGTGCTGAATACCAGCTAGAGGAAGCTAGTGAAAACGCATTGCATGGACAGATGACAAGCTTATCTTTAATGTACTATTTACAAGTAGATTAAGGACAGATTTTACTGCATGATGTGAAGCTTTGTATGTTGGTCTTCTTACACATCATACAGATACCACCTTCCTAATACAGCAGAAAGTATGTCAGTACTGACTCTGACATATAGGACTTCTTTGTGATAAAAGTTAAGTAGTGTGCTTAATTCAAAGGCAAGACAACTCAAGTGTACTTTTGTGAGTTTTAGATAATTTAATACAGCAAATGCTTACAAGATTTGAGAAATACCTGCTAACGGAAATAGTTTAAACGTATAACACATGACAAATCTACGTAGTCATAGCTATCAACTACACTTCAATATACAGGAGCTTCCACCTCTCCAATAACTTTGCCCACAATTCCAGGCCAGTGTAGCATACTATGGCTGTACTGGGTACCCAGAACTTCAGGTAGGCCCTGTTACCTTGCTAAAACGTTCAGCAATTATCACCAAAAGCTTCATTAATGTTTTTCACTTTTGTTGACCTTGTTGACCAAGGTTCCTTGGTCAGTCTGTCACTGTCCATGAAGTATATATCTTTCCAACACTGTATTACACTGAAAGCTATGCTAGATCGTGTTCCTGAGTCATTTAGTTCCTTTTACAATCACTTTAGTGTTATTGGAAAGCCCTATATACTTTGAATGCCTCTTCTTCGTTGATTAGAGAGGATCCAATCAAATTAAGTAATTTGCAATTCACAGTGCTGGTAGTGGTCTTACAAGGCTGCATTGTGTCCCCAGAATTTAAAAGAATAAACTTATTTCCTAAGGCCAAGAATTAAAATGATCTGTGATTCTGGATGTTTCTGCTTCCTTGTATCTGATATCAAATATCTTCAAGGAATGTAACTCTCTGGACGTATTCAGAAACCACAGTGACTTCTGGCAGAGAAACGATGTGCACAAAGAAAATTCTTCAGTGATCGAACAGTTATGAAACTAACAGTGCATTCCTCAGTCGCTGGAAGTAACATAATAAAGCCCGAAAGAGAATCATGTTTTTTTAAGGATATTTTCACTGACCTGAAAGAAGTTTTTTCTAAAAAAACAAACCTCTTCTAAATTTATAGCAGTTATGAAAGCCAAACTGAAGGCCTCAGGGCTGTTTATATAGAGATTCTATTCCAAATGACCTGCATTATTGGCAAGCGTTGAGATAGCCAGCAATGTTAAATCAAGCCTACATCTCATGGTTTTGGCCATACATTTATTTACACTGACAGTAAGTAACCCATTAAGTGATTGCTTTTAAAACTTTCAAATGATACAGTTTTATACTTCCTCCTTCATATTCTGTTTTAGATGTCATGTATGGTTGTTACTGTATGGGTAAGAGCTCAGCTTTAATTCCCCTTTGTATTTTCTCAGAGCTGTATTTTCAGCCTGTATTTGACTGCTAAATTAAAACCATAATTACAACTTTGTTGCTTTTATTTTCCACTAATTTTTCAGCTCCAAAATTTAACTAACAAATTCACTAATTTACTTGCAAATATTATGCTTGGATTCATCCAAGAATTTTTGGTGAAACTAATTTCTGAATGATACATGTATTTGTAAAATTCAGAATAAAAACATATCAATTGCATATATAATTCATCCACTGAAAAAGAAACACAAACATTAGAGCAAAACTCACGAAACTGAGTTACAATACTAGTGATTTATACTGCTGGTTAGTTACATAAATTTTCTAGTCAGAAATTGAAGGCAGTAATACACAACATATGAAATGACACTCCACTGTTAAATGGATGGTATTTATAGGTAGTTAGTGAATGATACAAAACCAGCAATTACTAATCGCATACATTTCTAAATTATCAAGTGGTAAATTCTGAATTATCAAGTGGTTAAATGATTTTGTAGCCATTTGTGAACAATTTATTAGAAAGATATTTGTTATGAAAACAGGTGGAATGCATACTTTTAATTTTATTACTTGTACTTTCTTTACTCCAAACTAGCTTTTTATGCTATTTTAGTCTAGCTGTGCATAAATAAATAAATAAATAGGCAGAAAATGTGTTTAAAGATGCATCAAAACCTTTTCAGCGAGTATTAAAGAATGCTTGTTTTATGTGACAAAATGACAGAGTCTAACCATTGCAAAAGAGTACCTTCTTGGTATCTGAGGCCCTATCTTCTGTATATATACATATTGCTGACTTGGATTTTGCAACTAAGTAATACACTCTCTTCCTGTCCTTTCTGACAGTTTCTTCATAGGAATACTCCTCTGCTCTGTTGTGGCTGAATTTAGAAAATCCTTGTAAAAAATTAGTGATTTTACTCTTCATGTTTTACTAGAAAGTGACTTTGTAGTTCACTAGCCTTAGCTAGTTTACTGCAAGTTTCCTTCTTTTCTTCTTAAAGTACATCAAATTTTCCTATGATGTTGCAGTAAATAATTTCCCTTTTACTGCTTTTTAATATCTAAGTATTTTGAAATTTCTTTAGATTATATCTTTAAAGATGGTAACGACCACAATAACTTTCTCTTTGAAATCTTGTTTGTGAATGGTCCATAGGAAAGACAGCTATACATTTTCCACATTTTGTTCTGTTTATATATACCTGTTCTTACTGAAAGAGCCAATTTTTTGTGTTTCAAAGGATGATTAGTACACCAAGAGGTTTAAATGACCTGCAAGGTGAATGACTCATCTGTTCTAAGACTAGTGTTAAGAAGCTCAGATGAATATATTAAGATATCTTGATGGACTAAATAACAGAGATGTGCATGCACTGTCACAAGCCTTCTGCTTGTTATGCCGCAGCCCATTCTTGGCAAGTACGGGAAGGAACACACACACATCAATGTGATGCAAGTTCAATCCACCTTTATTCCTTTGTCTATCTAATTTATGTATCTTTTCTAACAAGCTCATGTGTCTACATGCTTCACAAAGCATTTCTATTGGTTGTCTAATATTGTCCAAGTGCATCTACTCAGTTTCTAATTGGCTGTTGTGTTGACTCCCCTTGTGAGTGATCACAGGCGCTTGCTTATCTATTGTGTTGACTCCCTTTCTGGATGCGTATCCTGTGAGTAATTACAGGCACCTGCTTATCTTTTCTTCTTTAGCCTTTTGTCTTCAAAAGAATTCCTTCTTGGTGACCTTTGAGCGGCTTGTTGCTTACTTCTGCTCTTTATAATCCTGCAAGATAGCCAAGGCCCCGACATTGTTATATGACATAACGTCTGCATCCTTAAGTATGGCAAGCTTCATGCCATGTGCCATGACAGTGCATCATTTACACTCTTCCTGTAAAGTATTTTTGGCTTTAAGTCACTTTGTCTGTAGCAATATTTTTTTTGTTTTTTATAGCACAGATCAGGACTGACCCTCCTTAATTGTTCATGCAGATGCCCTGTAACAGAGCTCCAGATAGGACATCAGTTCCCATAGATCTTCACCAGTTTTCCACTTTCAAGACAGAGCTATCTCAAGAGAGCAGTTTCATGCATGTCACTGTATTGACACTTGCATGAAAGCGTCTAAGCTTCAGCTCAGTGAACCTGATGACAGCTGGAGGTCTGAGCACGAAGGGCTTGCACGATTCTACCCAAATACGTTATCATAGCCTAACTTCTACATATCCTGTAACTGTACCTCAGCAGTTACTCCTAGATCTGTGGAAGAAACTCTGTGAGCCTAGTCCTCTGTATGCTTGTCATTTCATCTTTAACCCCTCGGGTGAATAGCAGCTACAGTTTAGTATCATAACACTGAGAAATGTGTTGATGTTTTTGCACTCAAGCACAAAGTCTATGATTCAAAAAAATACACTATTATTATCACATTACCATTCAAGGCATCTTGGTTCAGCACACGAAAATGTAACAAGGGACAGAGATCAGGTCATATTAGATCACAAATGTTAGGGTCTTGATAGTTGCACTTTCAAAGGAAACATTGCACCCTTTTATAGTCAGTAAATGTCCCATCATCATTATGATGTACAGGGAAAGGAATGACAGCGGCAATGTACACAGTACAGAGACTTTGGTCTCTTTGCTTGTTGCATAATATACAGTTACGACAAAACCCTACTGAATAGCTGTTATTAGCAGCAGGAGCTTTCCTTCATTAATCCACAGTCTGCATGATCTAATCGTGCAGGAGAGGATGCATGGGTGGGAAGTACACTTGCCTCCTGTGTGTACATATGTGCTACAAGGCTGTATATGCTACCTAAAACTAAGACAGACATGTGGATCCATTACTAATTTTCTCACAGATTTGGAGAAATTTCTCTTTATTTTCCTTACAGCAAGTAAGATGAAAAGACAAAGTGTAATGACACCAGAAGATGATGATTCAGAAAGCTGTACTTATGCCATGGGATATCTTTTATGGTATTTATCTCCTAAAATAAAGGAATAAAAGGGAATTCAATAAATGAGAGGCTGTTGTACTGCTGCCGGCGCCCCAACGGCCCCGGCAACGCCCCGCACCCGGGCGCCCTAACGGCCTCCGCCGCGCCCCACCACGCGCCCCAACGGCCTCGGCACCGCCCCGCCCCCACGGCGCCCCAACGGCCCCGGCACCGCCCCGCCCCCCACACCGCCCCAACGGCCTCGGCAACGCCCCGCCCCCCACACCGCCCCAACGGCCTCGGCACCGCCCCGCCCCCACGGCGCCCCAACGGCCCCGGCACCGCCCCGCCCCCCACACCGCCCCAACGGCCTCGGCAACGCCCCGCCCCCCACACCGCCCCAACGGCCTCGGCACCGCCCCGCCCCCACGGCGCCCCAACGGCCTCCGCCCCCTGGCGCTCGAGGAGCGGGGGGCGGGGCGCCCTTGTGCGCCTGCGCGCCTCTGCTTGCTTCCCCCGCCCCCAGCTCCAGGCGCGCGTTTTCGCCCGGAACCTGGACGCGAAGTCTCCGAGTGGCGAGGGGGGGAAGGCGGGCGTCCCGGCCGCGTCCACACGTCACTTCCGCGCGGCCCCGCCGTCGGGGCCAATCGACGGCCGCCGTCGCGCTCGGGGCTCAGACGCCGAAGCGGGCGGGGAGGAGGCGGGAGATGGCGGCGGCGGCCACGACTGTCCCAGCCACGGCCGCAGCCGCAGCGAGCGCGGCAGCACCCGGCACCCCGAGGCGGTCGGAGTCGCCGCCGCAGCCGCCGCGGGCTCGCTCGCAGCAGTGACCGGCCGCCGCCCCGCGGGCCCCGGCCCCCGCGGCTCGCTGCTCCCGGGCCTCGCCCCGCCCCGGGCTCTGCGCCCTCCCCCGCGCCGCGGCCGAGCGGCGGCTGGCGGCAGCGGCTCGCGGTGCCCGCCGCGTCCGGGGAAGAGGCCGTAGCTCCTTCCTCCTCGCCCGCTCCCGCGCCCCCTTCCGCAGCCTGGCGCAGGGCGGCGGCGGCGCCGAGTCCAGGGTGCCGCCGCTCTGCTCGTGATTATGCTCGACCGGCCCCGGCCCGGCCGTCAGAGTCCCTCGCTCGGAGGTCCGGGAGCCGGGAACCGGCGCCCCTATTGCTCCTCCCCGGCCTGTCTCGGCTAGAGCCCGCGCCGCGCGCAGGGGGAGACCTGCCGCCATGTATTTCCTCAGCGGCTGGCCCAAGAGGCTCTCGTATCCTCTGGAGTCCCTGGAGCACCCTCTGCACATCCAGACGGATCCCCAGAGAGCCTTCTTCGCAGTGTTATCCCCATCTCAGCTGAGCATCTGGTACTGCAGAGTGAGTATCCTCATGTTGGCCCTCAAGCCGTTGTCTCGCAGCCCCCAAACCCTGCCATCTGTAAAATGATGGTTCGTTCCTCTTCCAGAAAGCATTGTGGAAGCTGGAACTAGATCTTAAACAGTACTTTAGTATTTGTGAATCTCTCTTACGAGCCATTACCGAAAAGGAGACCTCTAAGCAACTTTTTTTTTCTTTTTAAGTTTAAATAGGATGCTAGCCTATTGCAAAGGGCGTTTATAATGACCCCTGCTGCTTTGTAAACGTACTTCACTATGTGTCCTGTGTTTTTTTGCACCCAAAATTGGGAATCTAGGAGTCTTCCCTGAAACTAATTGCTTATGTTTATTTTCAAGATTCTGGCATTATTCAAGAATAATTATATAACATAGAAGTTGATAAACTTGTTTTGTTATGACCTCCATTTAAATGTACTGCAGTCCTGAACATTAGTATCAAGATGAATTTGGTAGGCTTTTACATGGAAGTTGCTGTTCTAGCCGCATTGAGTTTAAGCGTATGAGTATACATATGTTAAATACCTTGTCTGAAAATTTAACCTTCTCCCTTTGTGTTAGCTTGGTAACAAAATGTGGTGTTTGCCAGTTTGTGTAGACACGGTCTTATGGAGCAGTTGTGAGACTGGCTTTAAATTTTGATGCCAGATCTTTTTAAGTACTGCCTAATTAGACCCTAAATCTGTGTGTAAATATCTTTTTCCCCACCTAATTTATAGAGTTCATCTCAGATTACAGGCAAAAAAAAAAAAAAAAAAAAAAATTTTAGAAAGTTGATGTTCAAAAGTATCAAGTGACAGTCAGACTTAAAATCTTGCCTTAAGTTATGTTGAGATTTCATCGCCTTACCTTGTTGTGCTGTGCTGTGCTGTACTCTGCGTGGCTGTTCATTAGTTTCTAGGTGGGGTATTGTTGTTTTTTTAACCTATTCAAATATCTAATTAGGGCAAATTAGTCCAGTTGCTATGCTGTGTGAACACCATCATGTGGCCTTTTGTCTCTTAGAGTCGTGGTGGTAGTGTAGACATACTCTTCTAGCTTTTGCCAGTTGTTAAATTACAGCTGTAATCAGTCAACAGAGCCTAATTAAAAGTAAATATGTAAAAAAGGACAGGATTATAGAATGCTTCTCAAGATGTGTTGTATTGTCGAGAATGCAGTTTCCTTTATGGTCCATCACTGAAGATTAAATGCATTAACTCTCAGGTTTGGCCTTTTTTCAAATGTATGACTGGCTAAGGCAAAGTCTGAGCAGAATTCAGTTAATACAGAAGTCTGAGCAAACTTACAGATCATTTAAAGCTTTTTTAACTGTATTTTAATTCCATTTTTTAGTGGATGCTTTGTAGTAAAATGCTGACTTTGCCAGATACGATCAGTAGTTGACCTCAACAAAAGTGTGACAGTCTTTTGCCCTCTGCATAAAGTTAGCCTTGGCAAAACCAGGCAAGACAAAGGTGGTCTCTGTTAAAATCATCTTTCTAAGTAAATCTTTGGTCATTGGTATATATATAGCAGGAAAAAAAAGTCATTGTATTCGTTTTTTGACGATGAATCTTAAAATCATGTGTTGGATTTTTGTGAAAGAAACTAAAATGTTTGCATTCTATAATAAGTTTTCAGTTGTCAGAAGTACCTTCTTTGGAACAAAGCTAAGTTCTACTCAAATTTAACTAATTAAGTGTCCTGGAGTTAAAAATAAATAAATAAATAAATAAAAAGCCTTCAGGCTGATGTCCTTGTTAGGGCTTATTGCTATCTGACCTATGTATAAAAAAAATTAATGCCAGAATGAGGTGAGGAGGCTGGTGAGATTCTGAGTTTTATATTACCCTTTTCAAACACAAGGGTTATTGAAATATTTTCAGACTTTAAAACTTATGTTTATTATCATGTATTTTTCATGTGAAATGGTAGTATCTAAAGCTTTTTTTTTAATATATGGTGTACTTAAGAACTAATATTAGGAAAAATTATCTTGAAGTGTGTTTTTCTTTTAATTTGGAAACTTAAAAGATTAGAAATTGGTAGATGACATGACTAAAAGCTTTGTTGATGTTTTTGATGAAAAAAAGTGTGGACTATTTTACATTATTTTATAGGGAGGGATTTGATATATATATATATATATATGTATATATATACACGAAGTTTGATGACTCTTATTATTGTAATAAAAGAATAGTAGGTAAAATCAAGGTAGTATTTTGTTTATATTTTGAGAATTAGAAATGTGGAACACAATACTTGTACAGCCAGTCTTTAACATCTTTTTTTTTCAGTTTTGTAATTAAATAGTTCTAATCTGTTGTAGGATCTTGATTCTTATGTTTCTGTTGTTAGACTGAAATTTGGAAAGGGAGGGTGATTAATGGTTGTAGTCTTTTGTTACCAAAAAACCCTTGAACTCCTGCAATTAATTGGGAAATCAGAATGTTGCTGATGACTTGTTAAACAAACAGCATGTTTTCCCTTGCCCTTAGAAGTTGCAGTTACACAAAGATGCCATTTTATTGCTTGAGACATAGGCTTTCCCTTGCTGAAAGAAAGCTGAATTTTGTTTTTCCCTCTCTGTAGATTTTAGCTGCCTTTGCAACCTAGAATTCTCACTTGCCTCTATAAAGAATGATTGCAAAACCCCTGGGTATTACAAAGTAAACTGCTCATCTTTCTGTATAAGTTGCTCTTGGGGGGAGAATCTGCTTTGTGGTTTTTAATGATATTGTCATGAAACTGAAGAAGACTTCTTTTACAGTGTGTTGTTTTTCCTCAAAATCTTCCAAGTTTGATTTTGAAATTTCTTTTTGGGCTGCAGTTCTGTTTTGTGCATTGTCAATGATACTTAAACCTTAAGATTTAGGGTTTTTTTGTGTACTTAACCCATTATGCTTTTACAGGTACTGATGTGTGCTATGCTAGCTTGTTTTGTGCATGGCTGTGCTCTAAACTTAATTTGTAAAATATCCATTTTTTTAAAAAAAGAGGGAAATTTTCCATTTTTTTCACCTGGGTCACTTCACAGGTCTGTTTCATGAAACAACAATGTAAGCAGTTAAATTGGCATAACTGGTAAAAATGAAATAAAAGTATCTTAAAATGGAACTGCTTCTGACAGAATAGTAGGGAGGAATTACAGCCTAACAGTAAGATGTGATAAATAGTGGTGTTTGAGGTTCCTTGATAGTATAAAATAGAACTCATATCACAGATTCAGTGAGAAAATGATCTTTAGTAGTCTTTCATTAATGTGAGAGTTTGAGAAGCCTGATTTGTTGATACTTGCCTTGTTTCTGGTATTGGAACCTGCTGCTTTACCTGTTTTTTGTAAGTGACATGAATGAACTAAAATAATGCTGATATTTTTCTTTGTCTTACTGAGTAAGACATTGTGCAGATTTTGTTGTATAGTTATCTATTTCCTGAGAGAATCTAAGAATAGTTGACTAAGACAAATTTCGGAGAGCCTTACCATCTAAAATCTAAAATTTTAAAGTGAAATATCCTGGACAGATGAGCAGAATCAACAGATGCTTACGACTGTAACAAGTAGAAGACAGGACATACTTCCTTTGTGTGTTGTGCTCTGTTTTGCAACTTTCTCAATTGGACGGTCATTTAAAAACAAGGGAGAAACATTTTAAAAATAGTAAGTGTTTGAGGAACCAGAAAATATGCAGTGGTGCTTGAGTAGCTAAACCCAAATGTAATTGAGCTTTTTTGAAACTCAGTTGTTTACAACTTGAGGTCATAATTTTCTTTATGTAACTCCTTATAGAGAAGTTCCAGCTATGTAAAGATTTGAAATCTGCTGGTTAGGATGTCCTGTAATATCTTCCATACAGAAGAACCTCTGTTCCTAGTGATAGTTGAAGCTGTGATGCCATTATGGACCAAGTGAACTAAGTTATTAGCTTTCTTGGAAGAAAGGTTATACTGTGTTTCAATCTTCCTTGCTGTTTTCTGTTATTTTTAAAGTGTTTTTTTGGCAGTGTTTTAGGAGAAATTTTGATGTAGATACCTCAGAAGATTCCTCGACACTAAGAGATAATGAAACCTGTCATAGATAACTATGGAAAGCTTGTAAATATTTTTATTCTGCTTCTGTTAGATGCTTGGATGTTTGAAATGAGAAACTTCAATTCACAGCAGAAATTTTCTGAAATGTTAAAATGAAGTAATGATGTTCACTAGATTGACTAGGGAACTAAAGGTGAGGTTTCATGAGGCAGCTGTGCAGTCTGAAGTGTTGTCTTCTTTCTTGCTCCCAGCTATACGTTTGTGACTCTCATGTTGTGGACTAATGTTGGCTTTCATCTTGGCTCCATGGTTGTTCAGCGTGCTAAATGGATAGAAAATCGTTTGCTCCTTTCCTGCTAGGACAGGGGACTGAACTCATCAAGTGATCAGAAGAGGGTGGTAGTTGGCTAACTGAAGGCAATTACTCCTTTGACAGCAGTAACTTTTAATGCCACTAAATTGGTTTGGTTATCTCCTGAAATGTGAGCTTAAGATATTTTAGGAAGTTCTAGATAGTCACCCATAGGATTTGGTAAGTGGTGGGAAGATGCATGTAACTAAAGAAAGTGATGTGATCAGTGCAGTTCTCCTGGAGATCTTAAAGATCAGAGTAGGTGGAACAAGAATAGTGTCTGATGACGCAATTGTGTACATAAATATAGTTCAGCATTTCCTTTCTTTAATCTTAACAGACTGTGGCTGTGACAGGAATATGTACTGTCCTTGAATATTTAAAGAAAGCTCTTAGAGGTTATTGGGGTATCTGGCATGACTCTGCCAGTCAAATTTAGCTTTGTAAGCTCTCTGGAGCTGAGAGTAACTTGGCCTAACCACTTATTTTGAGGAACTTTTCTTAATAACGTAAGTGTTTACCACCTTATGATTTAGCCATAGCTAAATCAGCAATAGCTAGCCATTGCTTTTAAACTTTCCTGTTTTTTTTTATGATAATCTGATATTGAATCAGACTAGACAAATGAACTTTATGGGAAAGTATGTGTGTCAGAACCCTAGATTGCAGAATAATCTGTATTTGTTCTGTATCCTGAACTGGTTTGTATACAGACGGGTCTTGTAACTCTCTTTTCATGTGCTTTCAGTGTGACACACATAGCATCAATGCAAGTTACTGTGTCTTCCTCCTATCACTGAGTTTTTTTTCTTTGTTGTTTAACCTCTGGGATGCTAATGAGGAATTTCTTACTGATACCTTACAGATGCAGTTCTGAGAAGACTTTCTTTTTATATGAGCTACTGGGCCTGATGTGACCCAGTGACCTGAAGATAATTATAATTTCCTGTTTGAGCTTTACCTTTGTCATTGCTTCTGTTGTTTGTGTTAAATCTTAATGACCAGTTATTAAACAGGCAGTACTTCAAAAAAAGTAGCAATTTTGTTGTTTCTTCTATTTTAATTATATACTTGTAGTTACATAGTTAAGGAAATAAGGGAAATATCCATTAGACTGATGGGATCATGTGAAATGCAAAATTGTTCCTGTTGATACTTGGGGCTTAAAAGTTTTTTCCATTTCTCCTATGCTAATACCAAATAAATGACCATTGAAAGACCTCTCAGAATTAATTGCATTAAGAGAAAAGGATCTTCAGTTGTGAATTTTGACAGTCTAATCTGTTTCACATAAAGTTACTGCCAGTATAAGATTTGTTTATGGTTAGAGATCCTACAAATCTATTCTCTATCATGCAGAATTTTTTACTTCAAATTTAAACACTTGTATAATCTCATTGCTGGTAACTCACGAGGCTGAGGAACAGCAAAGCTCTGTAGTATGTTTCCTGTCTTATTTGCAATATTTTTGAGCAATAGGTTAACTGAAAACTTCAACTGGGGGAGATTGTGATTCCCACATACGAGATAATTCTGGTACACTGAGATCTTTGAACTCTTTCGCAGTAGTTTACATGAAACATGGTCTGTCTGGATTTTTTTTTTTTTTTTTTTTTTTTTTGGTGAGCTGTTATCTGTAGTGTTTGTTGGACAGGTGCTGTTTTGATTCTAAACTATTTGCTGCTTTTTAGACTGAATTCAAGGAATAATGTTCTTAAACCCTAGTTTTAAGAATTTTTACCTCCATCCTATGTCTGTCTTACTGACAAAATGGCTTTTGTTATCTGTGTTTACTTCACCTCCACCCTGCCCCAGCCCTTAGTAATAGATTTTTCCTCTTCTTATGCAGGCATGCTTTTCTTACTTTCCTTCATCTAAACTTTCCAGTTTGAAGCTTTGTAGGTTTATAAAGCCTTAAAAGTTCAGCACAGGCTCCCTAATGATAACTAAAATGTGGTTTCACTAATCTTATTTGTGGTGACCTTTTTGTTCCAGTTTCTTCATGCCTTGCCTCTAACACTTAGATTGTAAGCTCATCAGGGCAGTAACTGTTTGGTTTTGTGTTGAAGCGTTTGTCATGTAAAGCTGAACAGAAAGGCATTGCATTTTCTTAAAACAAACTGCCTTCTAGTTCTGGATGAGATTGAGTGTTGATGCCTAAAATACTGAATTGTTAGGGGATGAGAATATTAGGATTCTGACAAATATCTGTGGCCTTGTGAGTTCCTGTATTGATGTTCTGTTAAAAAAAATTATATATATATAATACCATGTTGTCAGCTGTTAATACTGTTGTGTACTCTCAGCCAATGTGCTATTTTGAGAATCTTATCCTGGAGATAACAGCTGGGAAAAGACTGCAAGTCTTCCAGATGTTCAGTGTTTGACAGCCGTAATTAAATGGAAAAATCTCTTTGGAAAGTAAGCTAGCAGTAGTGAATTGGTGGCATTGAAGATGGGAATCCTTTAAGAAAGAAAAAGAAGTATTAAGGTTAGTGTAATTTACTTGCATTGGAAATTCAGGTTACTTTGGATTCATACTTAAAATAAAGAAGAACAAGGGAAAAATGTATCTCAGATCAGAACAAGCTGAGGCAAAGCGTTCAGACTTCTAAATGTTCTTTGGAGAAATAATTGGATTCTGTGGAACTCATTTGGTATTTTAAGTATATGTAGCTCTTCCAGTACATACTTAAGAATTTGAGTATGACTTGATATATCAACTGCTTAACATATCCTTGCCTAAATTCTTAGAATGTTACGGTTTTGTTGTTCATATTTTTCTATAGAACTATTTCCTTGTATTGTTAAAAAAAAAAAAAAAAAAAATCTAAGAGTGCTCTTTGCCTTACAGGAATATCTAAAGACCAGAGAGAGACTGTTACTTCCTATTTTTTCTCCGTTACCAATTTTCTTAACTTTATTTGTATAGGTTTTCAAGTCTTTTTTTTTTTTTTTAAAAAGAAGTTTCAGCAGTGTCACTAGGAAGCTGAATAGATTTGTATATATATGTGTGTACAAATATATATTTCATATAAAATTTTAACATATAATTATACTTAATATTATTTATACACACATATATATGTAAAAATCTCACTAGTTAAAATAATATTAATTCATCTCACTATGATCCCAAATTTAAAATGTTTACTGTAACTGAATGACTTAAGGGGGAACCTTCTGGCTTTGAAAGTCCAGACTACAGTCTGTCAAGGCAGAAAATATATTTAATGGGTGGGGGGAATAGCTATTGTTGCTATCACCCAAATAAGCTCTCTTCTTGAGTAGCTGACAGGGTTCATTACTCCTTTTTTTTTGGGTAGCCGTAAATGGCAGTGTTCCTCTCCTGCCCGTTCTCTTTCTGGATTCAATTAAATTGAAAATTTTTAGGGTTCTTTTGTTTTTACTTGCTCTCTTTTAATTTCTGAAGATGTAGATACTGTTAGGTGCATAATTCTCAAAATTTGACTGTAGTTTTCCATTTTATTTCCAGACCCATTTAACTTATTAAATCCACTGTATGCACAGTTTGCCATTAACCTGCAACAATCAGACCTTAGGATACAAATGAAGTAGAACTCAGTTTTTCCCAAATGTGTGTTCTCCCAGACAGAAACAATGGTTTTACCCGTCCCCCCGCCCCGTACCTCAATTTATTAATTAACACTTTCTTCACTTTCTTTTAAGCCCTTTATACATCTCATTTAAATCAAGTATTTACTCCTATTTGGCTACTGCTCAATCTGTAGTAGTCTTGCTATTTAAAGACTATGTTTAGGATTTAAAAGTCTATTCAGTGTGTATCTGAATCAATGTGGGTAGAATGTTTGTGCTTGGAAATGGTAATATCATGTATTAAAGTGATACTGCTTCTGAAATGGTGATATTACTTCTACTTTGCTGAGAGAATTCAGATGTAGGGTTTGAATATCTTGATAAATCTCTTCATGAAAGCTACCTGATATAATTCAGTTTGTTTTGAGGCTGTTCATGCTGCTCGTGGTTATCACTTAAAAGTAATTGGGAAAGATGATGTATCCTGTTAGGTAGAACTAAGTTAAATAATAACAAAATTCTACATGCATATGACAGTGCTTGTCCTGATGTTGATGCAGAGCTATGGCAATTCTTCAAGTGTTTCTTAGCTGAAAATCCAAAAGAATTCTTACAGTACAACCTTATAGCAACTAACAGCAAAATGAAAATGAATTTCAGCATAGGTTGTTGAATTGGATGTCTTTATATATGAAGCTAGCCAGCTACTGTTTTATAAATAATGCAGTTCTGTTTCGGTATCGGTCATCCAGAATATATTTGTACTCAGCCATCTGCTGTGAATGTTGTGATAGTCTAATATCAGTAAAAAAGAGACTTTTTTTTTGCTAGAAAGGCATTATCGAGAAGAAGTATAAAGATTTTGGAGTGAGAACACCGTGGAAAGGGCACTTGTGAAAAAGGAAGGCAAGGCAGTTGAATGGTAGATAAAAAAGGGAAGGAATTCTAGTGTGTTCATGGGAACAAGAAGTTGTATCCTGTGTCTCTTCAGTATTATTAACTAGAGAACTGGAGAACTTGTGATATCATCCTCAAAGACTAAACAATATACTTTCTAAGATTCTTTCCCTCCCCCCTTTTTTTTCTTTTCTGCATTTTTATTGTTATGTGAGCATCCATCCCCCTGCTCTATTCATAAGTGAGTGTCACCTCCTATTATACCTGACCTTGTATGCTTTGCTTGAAGACTAAAGTGTATTACTGGATTGTGTTATGTTACGCTAGATTTTCTCTGCAACATATTGTGAAACAACAGATCAACTTTTCATCTATTTTGGGAAGCTATTGCTGGCTTTGAGTTGGGGAAGAGAGTTACTTATTAGTTGCCTGGAAAGTCTTCAGTTATTTCTTCCTGTAAAACTGGAGATGTTTACTTCTGTTCTATAAATGAAAAATGTATATACAGCTCTTTTTTATTTGATAGATAATTCCTGTGTTTCTGGAATCACCAGTTGCTTTTAAAGCTCTTACTCTACCATTAAATCTTAACTTAAAGCTGAGTTTTAAGCATTGCAAAAAGGAGGGTCAATGTTTGGACGCATTTGAAGAAGAGAATATGCATGTTTCATTACAGTTATGGCTAACTAGGTTTGTTTATAATTTTCAATTACTGCATGAATAGGAAAAGCTGTATGGTGTTCACGAAGCTGATGTAGGAAGCTGTTTTTTATAGCAGAAGCAAATGTAAAGATTTAAGGAAAATTCTGTATAATAGAACCTAAATGCCTGCTGTTTCTCTACTGGCTGTGAGCTAATTATCTAAAACTAACTAGAAGAAAAGTATTGTACTAATTGGACCCTTCTTTTGCTAAAAATAGGCATTTAACAGCTTGCTTCACTTGGGACAACTAATGAAAACTATGCCAATATACCCTCCTGTTTACAGAAGGAGTGCAGTTGTACAGTTCTTAGTACTGTTATACATCTTAGATGATTTTTCATGATAAATGGCTTTAGATATAAAATGGTGATTTCTATTTCTTCTGCGTGAGCAGAGTAGGATAACAAACTTTTAACTGTATTATGCTCTCAGCTGCTTATACTGTTCACGCACTTCTGTGAGAAGCTTATAAAACTAGCATGTGTGTATATAAGGGTCTTTTCTTTTGTGCAGTTAACGCTCTTGAATTCCTTTATATGGAAATAGATCGTATTAGTGAAAATACTTATTTTTTAAACATTAGCTAGATAGACTTTGGGACCTACTTTCCAGTGAGAAAAGATGTATTTTAAGCTGCATAAAGGAAATACGCTTATATTCTTAATGTTAGCTCTTTTAGTCCTCAAACTATAAGGCACAAAATGAAATCAATCTGGAAGCCAGTTCATATGAATTTTATAGTTGCTGTATATGCAAAACTTCTTTCCAGATTCTAAGGCGCAATAGGACCTTTCTAATGAAGGACTATCACAAAAATGTTATAATGTAAATGCTGTCATTATCTTCTATAAAAGTAACAGAATACAAAACATGTTGGAGTGCATTAATAAAGTTCTAAAAAGACTTTTCTTGCCTGCTGATGAAAATACACGATCACTAGATGCATGCTTTTCTGTGTATTTAAGGCAGTTAGAGTGTAAAGCAGAGAAAGGTTGTGTAATTAAAAAGATTCTATTGAAAGTAATTAGTTATTTAATATTAGATAACTTGATTTGCACATAGCTGCAAAAGCTATTTTGAAGACACCAGCCATGAAAGAGCTGATATAAAAAGGTCTTACCTTAAAATTAGCTTGCTTGTTACATATTCTAGTATAAATATTTCACTCTATTTTTGGTAATTCAGTTTTGTGTGGAAGTAAAATTTAATGTTAATGTACAGAATGCTGTTCACAGGATTAGAAGTCAGATTATGAATTTACTAGGACTAAGGCTGCCTATGTGGTGTTGATTTCACTTCTATTAATAAGTTACCAATATTCTCAAACATATCAAGAAGTTTAAAAAACTATTCTAAATCTAGCGGTGATAGGCACCCACATAGCGTATGGGTAGAATTAAGGGGGTTTTATTCATTTTGCCAACTTCTGCCTTTTAAGCTAGGAGACTGACTAAAAATAATAGTAAGTTGTCATTGCCTGTGGCTCTAGTGATTCTTTGCCAAAAAGTTGTTGATCCTTTTCAGCAAAAGGAATGATTGCTACTCAGCCTTTTGCTTCCAGAAACTGGAGGGGTGTGCTCTTTTCTGTCATGAGTTTGCTGCTGCAACTTTGAAGAAAAAAATGGCATTGATACAGCTGGGGAGAGGGTCTGTTATGAAGATGAGGGAAGAGGTGTTTTTAAAAAAAACAAAAAACAAAAAAAAAACAAGAACAGAAGAGCTTGACTTGTTTAATTTTGTGGAATCCTTAGGAGATACAGTTGTCGTCTAACAAATATACACATTTCTTCCCTCTTTTTCTGTTCCGCAAAAGGATAGCAGATGGCAGAGGTGGGACTACGTATTTTGAATATGTAATAGCTTTCAGCTTAGAGCAAGTGAGTACAAATTAGTCTGAAATTATTTAGGAAGGAAATTAGAAGGATATTCTTAAGTACTGGAGTAGTGAAGGGTAGCTTTCTACTAGCTTTTCTCTTTTGGAGCTCTCGACTACTTTAATGAAAGGGAATAAATGACTTGGTGGTTATGATAGCAATGTTTGGGCTTTGTGACCCAAAGGCTGTTGTTCGTTCCCAGAAGGAAAGGTGCTAGTGAGGGCATCTTGTAAGAGCATATGCAAAGTCTTTGCATTAAACCATGTATGTGACTTTGCTGAATAATTTGTGGCAACATTTTTTGGGAGATACTAAATAGTTTACCTTCCCGCCTCCCCCCACTTTCAGTAATGGCCCATACATTTAGTAGGAAAGTAGATAGAGTCTACCAAATCTTCACTATATAATATTTCATTCTACTTGATTTGGCAGTATTTTTTTATTATAAAAGCTTGTTTGAGATGCTTTTCTTCATCTGAAGTATCTGTCACCCTGTCTCTAACTTGAAACTGTTGTGCTGTTTGCTTACTGGAAGAATGAAGTATTTTATTTCAATGTCTTGGGTTTAAAAGAGTGAGATTGGGACTCAGTGCCACATGTATTCTGCATAATCTCTTTAAAAGCATTGTGTGTAACGCAGTCAAATATACACTAATAATTTCTTAGACCTGTGTTTTTTAATGGAAATGTGTTGTTATTGAAGAAATGTAATTATTTGTAGTTGTATCATGACTATAAAGAAAATTCCTTTCCTTGTAGACATAACATTTAATTATTGTTGGTTTTTCTCCAGCCCAGTGTATTAATTGTAAGCTACAAGGAGCATTCAAAATCAGCTTCGCAGTTTGGATCTTATAAACAAGCAGAATGGCGGCCTGACAGCAGCATGATAGCTGTTTCAGTAAGTAGGATATTTTTAAAATTTATATTGTGATTAAATTATTATAAAAAAAGTCTTGTGTTACAAGTTTCCATGCAGAGACCTGCAGGCTGTTTCTACATTTAACTGGTACATATCTCATGCAAGTATATAATAGAACTGATTTTTTTTTGAATGATTGAATGAAAATTGCTTAAGCAAGCTTTAATTATTCCCTGAAGAACTGCAGTTTCTTGTTTTAAAACAATATTCAGATGCATTGGCTAGGGCTGACCCAACCATCTCATGACTTCAGTAATCTGGTCATGAAGAGTAAATATGATACTTTCTATAGGGAATTTAAAGACAAGGTGTGTGAATGAAAGAAATAGCTGAGGTAGAATTAGGTGACATAAGCATGTTTAATCTGACAAATCATAAGGGCTTACAAGCCTTTCAGAAAGGTGAATCTAAAGAGAATGATAGTATGGCTTTATTAAGGTATGAGATAGTATATAGTATTGTTAAAACAAAACTTGATTTTATCTTCAAATATGAATCACAGAATCAATAAAGTTGGAAGGGACCCCTGGAGATCATCCAGACCAACCTCCCTGCTCAGCAGGGTCACCTACAGCATGTTAGACAGGGTTGCATCCAGGTAGGTTTTGAATATCTCCAGCGAAGGAGACTCCACAACCTCTCTGGGCAACCTGCTCCAGGGCTCCGTCACTCTCACAGGGAAGAAATTTCTCCTCACGTTCAGGCGGAACTTCCTGAGGTTCAGTTTCTGCCCATTGCCTCTTGTCCTGTCACACGGGACAACTGAAAAGAGTTTGTCCCCGTCCCCTTGACACCCTCCCTTCAGGTACTTGTACACATTGATCAGATCCCCCTCAGGCTTCTCCTCCCTAGGCTAAAGAGGCCCAAAATAAATGCTAATACTTACCAGAAAATGCAAAAAGGAGCTCTTGTAAGATATATCTCAAATAACCAAAGAATTCTTCTTTCTTACAATGCAGTATATAATCACAATTAAACTAAGTAGTTTGGAAGAGTTTGTTTGTTATATTGAATTAATTTGTGTATTATATTATCTCCGTGATGTTGGGATCCATTTGCTCAAGAGCTCTTATGTTTCAGCTGAGAGTTAGACTAGCTTTAATTTCCTCTTGTTAAGTTATTTAGTGTTAGTCAGCTTAGTGTTATTTAGCTAGTGTTCTTCGTGGCAGATGATGTTGGAATCTAAATGACCATATCTTAAATTCTGAGGTTGTAAACTTAAGTTTCACAAACTAAAATTCAGAATGACCAAGTGGTTGTCAAAGGACTGAATTAATGAAATTAGTAATATGCTTCATGTTTTTCATGCTTACGTAGCATCTCCTACATGTAATTATATGTTCAAACACATTGTGTTGCTTGAACACTACCTTTCTTTAGATTTTGCAAAATCTTTTATTAAACCTTTGGCGTATATCTCAAGTTCTGTTTGAATTAAATACTGAGTCCTACCAAAGGATGATTTACAAGTACTATTGTTTTTGTTGTAGAGAGAAAGGCAACTTTGGGGCTTATTGAGGAAGATGATCCTAAGTGATGCTTCTGTCCCCAAATAAAAGATGTAGTGAACCTTTTTTCCTGTATAATAAACATTTTTTTCCCTTTTTCTGGTTTCAGTCCAGTTCAAGCTCACAGATCCAAGTGTTTCAATGTAGAAAAGTGTGTAATAGATCTGAGTCCTTCCCTGCTGCAGGCAGTCTTCTAATAGTCTACTCTTCTGCATCCATTCCTATAGCTAAATTGGAGCATTATTAAACATCATAGTTTATGGAAAAACTGTGTAGTGAAATTGGTTCTGAGGCAATTGATTATACTTTGATCTGTAAGAAGATGCCGTCTTGATGACAGTCTGAGATGAGAACAATCAGGGAACAGTGACAGTGGTGGTAACTTTAGTGAGTTTCTTTATAAGACAGACACTTTTAAAGCAAGGTAGAAACCTGACTGAACATGATCAGTTTGCAGCAAGTGTATGGTAGAATGCTTTTACAATTCAAATGACTGTTCATGGAATTTGAGGCTCTGCTCAGGAATGGACCTGTGACAATAGCAACTTCTACTTTGGACAGAGTTCAGGAAGGCCTTTTGTATCTTAATATCAGTATAAAGATACTTCACAGTATTGCTTTACTTCTCCTTCCAGTATAAGGTAACTTACAGGTTAAATATTTAATGATGTAATAGAAAATACGTATAACGGTGTTATAAATGAGTGTATGTTTCTTTACTATGTAATACCTGAACATTATTTTACTGCACAGGGAAAAGCTTCCATTTATTTTCAGTCTGTCTCAATATCAAGGCTATGGTACATATCTTGCACAAGAAAGATACTTGCTTTGAATGAGAATTGTACTTTAAGTACTTCCCTGGACCTTGTTTGAAGCTAAAACATTAAATTTCTTGCATTATAAAGCAAAATGTTCAAGTGGGAAAAAGGTTCCCCCTTCCAAACTGCTGAACTAGCCTAACAAGACTGTTTCCTTTTCATTTATTAGAAGAAAGAGAAACCAACCCTACAAAGCAACTTGAAACCATTCATTTCACTACTGCTTGTCTTCAGAGTACTTTGAGTGCATGCCCAGCTGCTGTTAAAATGATTGGGCAGAAACACTGAGCTGGAATGCATTTGCCAGTTTATCTGAAGGATAGGCTTATGCTTTTAAAAAATAATACTTGCTAGCAACCTTATTGGTCATCTGGCTGTCTTGTATTTATACAACTGCTGGGTCAGCCTCTAGTCCTGACTGGAACATCTCATAAATGAATGATTTGTATTCTCCAATTATTGTTATAATTTGAAGTCCATCTTCCAAAATAACAGAATATGACTTGAGCTTGAATTATGAAAAAATTCCAGACACAGAGAGGTTTTTAAAGGTGTTAACAGTACCTAATGATACTAGGTGATGTTAAGATTTTTTTAAAGCCTGTTTGGATGACTAATACTGAGAATCAGTGCTTACCTCCAGTTCACTCTACAGTGTCTGTCAACATTTGAATTTGCTCTGAATATCTCATATAGTCTATTAGATGCCTTTTATTTTTGCTCTCTCTTAGTGGGAATTAAGTGCCTACATTTTTGATTATCTGAGGTAGCTCTCTATTTTTATGTATTTAAATTAGTGTAAGTCACAATAAAATCCTTTCTGGGAGCATGCATCTAGCTGTTCTCCTACTTTCTCCCTATTGAGTAATCTGTACAGTAGATTTTAAAGAGTAGTATGGCTTTTATCAACAGTGAATTTCAAGGGACAGGTAGTATATCCACAGCTGATATGTGTGTGATTTGTCTGCAATGAATTTGAGACTTGCATAGAAATCACAAATTTGTATAAATTTTACATATGCAGATAGATTAGATATATATTTTATCAGTGTTTCTGTTTCAGACTGCAAATGGATACATCTTATTTTTTGAAATTCCATCAGCAAGAGACAAGTATCTTTATGAGCCTATGTATCCCAAGTAAGTATTTAAAATTTTCTTTGCTTCCCTACAATATAGAAAAGTATGACTAGCCAAGTCCTAAGTGGATTTTATTATTAGAAAAAAATGTTCTTTACGTAGGTTTTAAGAGTTGATGGATATATGAAGTATCATTCTTCTGAGTTCAAGTCATTTCAGAGGAGAATTAGTCTAATTTATGTGCTGTGCACTAGTGAGATTACTTGAGAGCTTTTGCTGCTGACAAAAGGGAGTTAATAGCAGGGTTATAATAGCCTAATTTTATAAGTGATTTAAGGCACTCCATTTAATTCATGTAATCTAAAAGGCTTTAGTAGTTGCTTTTGAGTAACTCAGTTAAACAAACTGTGTGTCTTAAGAATTGATAGGGTAAAATCCTTTTTATAGTTTCCTCACCCTAACTTCTTAGTAATTTAGAGACCTCAAAACAAATTGAGAAGAAATTTAGATATTTTTGAAAAAAAATATATCTTTACAATTAAAATACTGGTACTCTTTTACTACTGTGTTATGTTGACATGAACATCTTATTTCTGCTATTGTAATGCAGAGAATACTTTTTATTTTTTAAATGTCACAGTTCGTTAAAGGTATTTCTCACTGGCTTTTAATAGAGTTTGACAGAACTATAGTATGTGTAGGAGAGAGATTAAAACCTTAAGGGATGTGTTTGTGTGTGTGTATGTCTGTATTTAGGCAGTATCTGTAGTCATTGTTTGAATCAAGTTTAGGGCAATGGTAAAACACTTTCTCATTGACTAGAAACAACTTTTTAAAATGTATTTGAAGCTTGGCACTTGAAACAATGATGTGGATGTTTCAGGCAAATTCTGAAAAACAAAACATGGTACCAGGAGGCTAGCAGGAATTTCACTGGGCAGTTAACAAGATTCATATTTGAGCCCTTCTTCTAGGGATACTTTTTTTTTTTTAGTGTTATCCAGTCAAAATTGTGTTCAAATATTCATTTTTTTGTCTGAAATACGTGAGATTTCATGATAAGTAAATTTTTTTGTTCTGTAAACCAGAAACTACATTATATACCTGCGTTATGGTAATAATGGTAGTCAGTTTAAGAGGGTTTTTTATATTCATAAAGCAAACTAAAAAGTTTGCTTTAGTTTGCGTGTAGGAGACTTTAAAAATAAACTCGTATCAAACAGCAATTAATTGCTCCAACTTTTTAGAAAGTACTAATTGATTTGTGTTGTAAATTTACAGACTTGTATTTTATGAAAGATGTTTTGTGTTAGCTGGGCTATATGTTGAAGAGTGAGGATATTAAGTTATTTTTATATAGCCCAAAAGAATATTAATGCTAAATCTGTGGGTATATAAGAGGTGTTTGTCCCTAGAATGTTTATGATAGGTTGATCATGATCTCCTAAGACTAATGCGTATGCTTAACTTTAAGAAGATAAATTCACACTGAACTTGGAATTACTTGTTGGCCTATATTTAGCTTATGTTTGCAGACTTGCACAAAATTACAAATTTGGCTTATATTAAATCACAAGAAAGATACAAACCTAATAGGATTTATCTGTGAATTAATTGTGATTAACCTGAAATCATTCTACAAGGTACTATGATTAGATAAACCTTTTTTTTTTTTTTTTTTTTTTTTTTTGGTATAGGGCTCTTTCTGCAGACAATTTCATTAATTCAGTTTTATAATTTTTCCTGTAAGGGTCAAATATTGAAACAAAAGTGAACAACCCGTTCCCAAAGTCCAGATCTGAAACTTGAACTTTCTTCTGGAATGTGCTTATTTTCCAAGGAGGGAGATTATTTCACTTAAAGTACTTGGATTCTATTTCTAGTGGACTGAACAATATTGAAAGAATTTGCTTAACTTTAAGACCACTGACAATCAGTGTGCGGTCTCATACTTGGTTTGACGTTGTGCTCAAAAGGAGTTGTATTACTGTGTTCTCCTGCTGTAGCAGCGTGTTCTTGGCCTCTTTCCGCATGTTGGCAGTAGCAGCTATGCAGCTGTGCCTTGAGTCAAATCAGGTTGCTGATCTGATGGTGAAACTAAACAGGCTCCTTTTCCCTTCTCCCTCCCCCAGCTCTTCACAGGTGTCAAATGAGCAGATTCTTAAGCCTATGAGTGATAGGGGAAGCAGAGAGAGGAAAGAAAGAAGTGGCAGGACCTCACTCTCCTTTAGTACAATACAAAGGAAGGCTCCCCATATTATGGCTGGCTAGTGTCATATATTTTAAGGTGTTTTTCTGTGTTCTGGAAGAAGTCGTTTAAACTCTCGCTTCTGAAGTGAAGCTTTTGGTGTATTGCATGGTTTAAACTTCTGAAGGTTTTCTATCCTTTTATCAATATGATATCAGGCAATGTCTCAAACTTTTGGAAACAAGTCATCATACGCAGCGAAATGAATGGACAACAGGTTTCAGTTGTAGGTGTACACATGTTGTGTATCTGAGGTAGAAGTTTTTTTGGCTACCACTCTTTTTCACCACCACCACAGCACATTAGAAGATTAAGAAACGTTGTAGAGTATCTTCGCTTTTTTTTTTTTTTTTTGCCTAATGGACACATTTCTGGCAGTGTTTCTAAATGTTCTGACTTTTTTTAGCTTCTAACAATTCTGAATAGCTTCAGGTTTTGCTTAATGTTGATGATATGTCCCTGTCTACTAACTTTTTGTATTGCTTTTTTTTTTTTTTTTTTTTTTTTGTCTCAAAAAACAATTAAGCTTCATGGGAGGTTGGCAAAGTATTAAAAACAATTTAGCTGATTATAAATATGAATGCATTACAATATGTCTGTTGGAGGTTGGAGGACTTCTCCTGTGCTATTACTCATGTAGAAACAGATAGAATTGGAGGCTAGGAAAATTGATTTCCCGTTCAAAAAATGCTCATTAGGCATAACTTCCTCCTTTTCACAACAACCTTTTGTAATGATTCTGAAATTAATTGTTTTAATGGAGGTGCTGGGCATGAAAATTAACAAACCTAGCTGCAGTAGCCCACAAAACCTTTTTAGTTCTATCAATATCTGAAGCATAGTTCTTATGAAACTGAGGCTTTAAGAAAATACTTTAAGATGGCTGGATGGGAATTTTTTTTTCAAATGTAATTAAATATGCCTTTTAAGACTTAATCAGTTTCAAATGTACTGAAGTGGATATGGTAAGTGTTAAGGAACTGTTCAGCGTTATGCACATGAAGTGCAAGGAAAGAATAATGTGATAAAATTAATGCTTGTATCGTAAGAACAGTATTCCACCATTAACTTAGAGTATTTTTCCAAAGAAGAAAGGAAGCTTTTGGGATGTCTTCTGGAGTCACTTGATATATGTACATATATGTGTGTGTGTATATATGTGTATATATATACACACACTTGATATATATATATGTGTGTGTGTATATATATATATATATACACACACACATATATATATATATATTTTTTTTTTGTAAAACTGTAGTATTTTAGGAAGGTTATGAATTAAAATTGTCTAATTGAAGGAAATATTTTTTTTCTTTGTCAAAACTTGGCTGGGAATTGCTAGTCCATTCCTGAAGTAAGTGCTCAGTGAAAAACATAACCTATCCTACTTAATTTGTTAGAATAAAAGGAGGGAAAAGTAGTAATTGGCTTTCAGATTGAGCCAGAATATTCTGCATTTTTTTTTCCAGCTCTTAGAAACTGGAGCAGACTTGGAACAGTTTTACTGTTGGCGACCAGCCCACATTCTGGGATATTTTTCCTTAAGTGAGCACAAACACGTAGTCCTACTTCAATTAATTCAGACTATTTTTACCACTGTATTAAAAACAAAAAAAAAAGCAAAATTAAAAGATGAAGAAATGTCTATATGGTGAGATAGCCTCTAGCTCTATACTTTATAAAAGTGGCAGTAGTACGTGCAAATTTATAACTTTTAAGCTGTGGCAAGGTACAACAATATTTTTTTTTTTTTTGAAGTGTTCCTAAAGGAATTTTACAGATATTCCTTTGTTTCACAGTGATGAGATCTGTAAGACCCTTACAGTAGAAGCTTTTCTGTACTGATCTATTAATTATTTCTCATGAATTTTGGTAAGAGTGACTTAAGCTTTTTGAGTGAAGACATAGTGTGCAGTGATTTAATGCCAAGGATATAATGCCAGAAACAGAACAAAACAGCAACAACAAACTTTATATGGTTTAAAAGCTACATGTGGTGACTGTAGATTTAATTTTTCCTTGACTTTCTTCATGTTTTCAAGTGTAACCTTCAATTGACCTTCTAATGAAAAGATATAGTACAAATGATGTGTAAACATAAAACAAGACTTGAATACTTTCAGTTACCTGAAAGAAGTTTTAAAACTTCTTGCTAACTTCTTATCGCTTACACATGCGGTTAGGGTACTCATGTCATACTCTTTTTGGCACTTTTCACATCTTTTTCCTTTTCTATAGCAAGACTCTTTATAGGCACCATAAATTACATCATCAGCATGAAGACAGTTTTTCTCTGATTCAGTAGATTTAAGATGAGTGTGTACAAAAGTTTGTACTTTAAACTATAGAATAATCAGCACCTATGCAAGGCAGCTGCTTAGAAGTATAGTTAATTAACTTATTAAAGCATTTGAGGGGGGGAGAATTACATTTGAACTAGACTTCAACAGTGTAGTTTTTCTAGTAAGTTGTTTCTGGCATTGGTTGGATGATGCATATATAAAACTAGTTTTGTTATGGAATTTTTATTAACTGTTATGGTGCTTTCTTGCCCATTATGTGTGCTTTCAGGAGGTTTAGTATTTCATTAAGAAGTCTTTGAGATGGGGATAACTTGGTAAACCATTTAGCTTTTAAAAATGAATAATTGAGTAGTATGCTAGCTATTTATTACTGTCCTCAAACCACAGAAAACTGTACTAACTGTAACTGTACTAAAAATTACTTTTTATAACTCTTATCTTTTATAATTGGAGCTTTTATAATTTGTTTTGTAGGCTCTCTTAGTTAAATTTTGATTGCCCAGCTGTTGCATTCTGTGTATATAGAAATACACATACATATATATATAGCTCTGGATTGTACATGATACACTTCTTTTGGGCTAGTTGCAGTATCTTGTGGGAGATGCAGATTTAGGAGACAGACTCCCCCTATGAAGGAAGAGCTCACAGAGCAACTTGTTTTACTTGTGCCAAAATTGTTCATAAAAAAAGTATTATCATTGAAGGATTATGTATTTAGAGATGATAATACAATCTGTTTAAATCTGACTTACAAAAAAGTAATAGCTGTACAGACAGTACGCTTAAGTGAAGTCTTGGCATGAACCCTTGGACAATTAATAAGCATTGTCTGGTTGTACTAATACAACAGTAATCAATGTTGCCAATTTTCTGCTGTTGTGACTTCAGGGAGAGCAATGGGACTACTTCATGGTATGAGTTCATTCACAAACATTGTTTACCCTCTTTCTCACGTCATAATGCTTCTAATAGCAGAAACATCAAACTGCTTTTTGCCAAAAGCACTATTGAATTAACTATCTTAGCAGCAACAACTGTGAACTTCATAGTGTCAAAGTAGTATAAAAATATTTAGTCTTGTTAGTTTCACTTATTTGTTCTAAAGATACTTAATGATGAACTGGTCTGGAGAGTTTTTAATATATTTTTTCAGTAAAATGTCGTCATTTTCTCAAGCAGCTGTGATTTGACTCATGGGAAGTGATGCTGTTGACTTGAATTTTGTTATTGTATCTGACATTTGGACACATTCACTTTTTTTGGAAGCATAGAATTTGTTCAGGATGAGAGCATCCATGAACTTCTCTAAATTGTTATACAGCCATAACTGGAGTTATGATTTTAAAGTTATGTAATATGCAAACAATCTAGGATTTCTTTTGGTTATGGACCTATAAGTAATAGTTTTATTATGTGTTATCTTCTGCCCAGCCTTCATGATGTTAGTTTTTAAGCACCTTCTTTTGTCTATTGAAATTTTTGTTTGATATGAAGTGCACTGTAATCCCACATACTTAAGGTCCTGTTTCCTCTTTGTCTAAGGAACATTATGTTCAATTTCTCAGGTACTTTAATCTCTGAAGGTATTCAAATCATCAAATACCTTTGTGCTGTTGTGCTCTTGATAGTAATTAGGTTCTTCTGTGTGTGACATCCCAATGGTAAAGCCATAAACTGATATCACAACAGTCTGGCAGTTTCAGAGGCATCAAATAAAAATGTAAACCAGCTTCCTGTATTACTCTGATTACTCCAGATAGTAAAGAGGAAACTTAAATCCATATCTGTTACCTCTACCTCCCAATACAGTGCTTCAGTGATAGATAAATAAAACTTTATTTTGAAAAACTAGAAAATTCTTCAGAACAGTCAGGCTAAAAAGGTGTTGTGTTGTTCTTTGTCACAAATTAAAGAAGTCTGTAAGTATATGCTTTACTGATCAGCTTCTAAAGGAGTACTGTCTGTTTTTTCCAGTGAGGCTTTTCCCTGGCTGTGGAGCACTGTGGCCCAGGATAGTTTGCTAGTAACAGCATGAGTTAATTTATAAACATAAATTAATTTAGTTTAGAAATTTGTCTTTTTTTTTTCCTATGTTTCTGCCTGTTTAGGGAAAAAAATTCTTCTTTTGGATTGAAAAACACAGACCTGATTGGGTTTGAAGGAAGCAACCATATTTCTTTAGGAAGAATAGGATAAATTGAGCTAGTAGTAGATTTCAGATGTGTGTGATACATATTTTCCAGCTAATTTTAATAAAGAAGACATCCATATGATATGTTGAAGGACAATCCAGGGAACTTTCTGTAAGTTTCATACTTCGTTTCAAGTCGTCAATGATCATGAGAAGTATTCCTATTTCTGCTGGAATCAACCTTCTTTCTAAGTATTTCTTGGTTGCTTCTGCTAGCAGTGATTAAGCCTGCTAATTATATTTCTGAGTAAGTTTTGTCTGTGGATCATACTGCATCATTTAGCCACCATTTATGTAGTAAAAGACATAAATGCAGCACTGTTCTATTGGAATGTCTAGCGTGCTTACATCCTGTGTTCTCCTTGGACCTCCCCCAACCCCAAACAACAAACTCTTAGAAGAAGAAGAAAAATAACCTTCCTATTTCTTCTTCATCCATCAGATTCAGGAGAGGCTGACTGGTTATAATTTTGCTTAGTGCTTTCCCCTTTTTATAGTTAGAGTACTTAAATTTCTTTCAAAAATACTATTCTCAGTTTTCTCATACTTGTATCTTGCATCTTTGAGCTTATTGTTTTTTTTCTTTTAACAAAATCAAAGTATTACAGAGACAATACCTCTTAGGAATACAACAAGTTAGGATTTCATGTGGGGATTTTAGCAATTCACTTACATTTGGGGGAATTAAGGGCTAGAAGTGAACAGCTGGAAAAGGTCAAGGTAGGAAAACCTTAAAGAATCAGTCTTTTGGAAAGAAAGGCAACCCTTAACGTAGAATTTTTTTCACCATTCTTCTTAATCCTTATTTAAAAGATAATTTATAAGATTCAGCAGCTTAGATTTTCAGTCTCAGCAAGGTATTTTATTAAACATATAGGGCTATTGTTTGTGAATAAGCACATCATCTATAATGTGAAATAGAGAGCAGAGAATGAACCTTGTGACTGGAACTTCCACCTAAATACAGATTAAAATGATCTGAAATGTCCACTAAAAACTTGCATTTTACCATTAAAAATAGTCTGATTTTCCTTTTTTTCCCTCTTGTTTGGGATGTTTTTAGATCACGCGTATAGTGGAAAGTTTTTCTGAATTCTGAGTTTGAGAAACCTATTCAAATTTTTAGTTACATCAGCAGATAAAGCAAGTATCTTTAAAATTAATGAATAAAATACCTGACCATGGAATCTTGCTGCATACAGGCCTTCAGTTATTCACGGAAATTAGTGCCAGAACTCAGAAAATAAAGGGACAGGTAATAGACTTTTGTGTGCTTGACTTGTAATTTTCCCTATTCTTTAAATCACAAACTCATTCACTTTGTGAAGATGTCTTTAAATATGTATTGAAATACAAGTAGAATTGAAGCAGTACTGTTTGTTTCATACATTGTTTAGTCATTACAGTGTGCTCATTCCTTTCAATCCTTCTGCAGAGCTTAGTTACTTAAAATTTGTATTCGAGTGTAGCAGATGCTGATGTGGCAACAGACATTCTTTCCTGTTTCTGTCAGCAGTACACATTCTTGATTTAAAGGTCAGTGTAACTTGTAGCTGACTCATGAAGATGTGGAATGTTTGTGAAGACAGTGTAGTTTTGCTCCTGCCAGTAGTAAGTTTCTTTTTGATGTGGAGAATTTATCATTATGTATTAAACAGATTAAAGTACTGACATTTTGATTGTGATAATAACGCTCCCAAGGAAAAAGTATACCCGACAGTAATAAATCAGCTGAAATTAGCAAATACAATTGATGATTTTGCTTTTATTTAAAAACACCTTTAATTTTAAAAACAGACGAACAAAATGCTGTCCACATGGAGACTGCAATTTTTCTTTGAGCAAAAGATACCTTTTAAACTGTATGTTCCTATTCTTGCTTTATAGTGTGTACTCTTTAGAAATGTTGTATTTATACTTGGTTGTATACCTCAGTCAGTTGTGAGAATCATATTGCATGTTGCGCTATGTACATATAGCAGTAGTATTTATACAAGCATCAATAATATTTATGTGATCATTTTCATTCAGTTTTAGTTGCTGAGGTTGATTCAGTTATACCATTGGTTTTAGCCTTGATAATCTGTAGACATTTTGTCTTGCTTGGGAGTATGTTGGGCAGAGAGAAACCTCATGAGGTTCAACAAGGGCAAGTGCAGGTTGCTGTACTTAGGGAGGAATAACCCCACGCACCAGTACAAGCTGGGGGCTGACCTGCTGGAAAGCAGCTCTGCAGAGAAGGACATGGGAGACCTAGTGGACAAATTGACCATAAGCCAGCGACGTGCCCTTGTGACCAGGAAGGCCAATGGTCTCCTGGGGTGCATTAGGAAGAGGGTTGCCAGCAGGTCGAGGGAGGTGATCCTGCCCCTCTCCTCAGCCCTGGGGAGGCCTCAGCTCAAGTCCTGTGTCCAGTTGTGGGCTCCCCAGCACAAGACAGACATGGAGCTACTGGAGAGAGTCCAGCGTAGGGCTATGAAGATGATCTGAGGGCTGGAGCACCTGCCCTATGAGGAACGGCTGCGAGAGCTGGGCCTGTTCAGCCTGGGGAAGAGAAGCCTGAGGTGGGATCTTATCGATGTGTACAAGTACCTGAAGGGAGGGTGTCAAGGGGATGGGGACAAACTCTTTTCAGTGGTTCTCAGTGACAGGACAGAATCTGAAGCACAGGAAGTTCTGGCTGACCGTGAGGGGGAATTTCTTCCCAGTGAGAGTGACGGAGCCCTGGAGCAGGTTGCCCAGAGAGGTAGTGGAGTCTCCTTCTGTGGAGATCTTCAAGGCCCACCTGGATGCAACCCTGTCTAACATGCTGTAGGTGACCCTACTTGAGCAGGGAGGTTGGTCTGGATGATCTCCAGGGGTCCCTTCCAACCTCAACCATTCTGTGATTCTGTGATGCTATTATATGCGTTTTCCATTTCTTTCACCCTTTTTACCCTTTAAGTTCATCCCATGCTACTGGACCAAAGAAGGACCTGTGCATTCATGGCTTGAAAGACATGTCTCCAAACGCTTCTTGAGAGGGAGAAGCAGCAGTAGTAGTTTTTTGTCTCCTTCTCCTTCCCCTGAATGACAGATTACCATAAAGACATAGAAATCTGAAGGAATTAATCTTGTATGGTATAGCTTTTCTTTCGGTATGAAGTCTTTGACTCTAAACTTGCCAGGCCAAATCAGATGTATTTGACCTCATGGACTTCAAGAAATGCAGTTTCATTTACAATTTAAGAGAAGAAAATGTTTTTATTAATTAGTTATCTTTTTAATATCTCAGTCCTCTTGTCACTCCCTGATAGCTAGCATCGTGAAAGTCTGTCTTTTCCCAAGTCAACCGTATTTGTAATTAATTATCTTTTGAAATGCAAAACAAGCATTTCATATTTTTTATGTTTATACAAATGTAGCCCTTATGGCAGCAGATTAACTAACCTTACATTAATTGTTCTCATTTTTACTGAAATTCTTGATGGTCAGTATGGTTTTGTTCTGGAGAGATGTTCCTAGCTCCTTCTGCTAACTCTAGCGTATCAAAGGTCATTGTGGTCTTACCTTAACTAGCAAGTTATCTTTACTGTATAAAAGAAGGTGTGGCTTCCATCATCAAACAATTCAAAGGAATTATTTGTCTTGCTATAAAGTGATAATGAAATTACTGTAGTGTAAACTGAGATCAGTCAAGGCAGGAAGGAGATCAGTGCATCCTTGTGACGTCAAACTGACGTGAAACTGTGGCTGCCCTGCTCTCTGCTTCTTACCTTGCTGTAAGAAAAAAAAAATTGTCAGTCAGAATCCCAGTAAAGATGATGTGATTATGTGTACGTATCTATTGTTACTGACTAATGAAGTTAGACCAGATTTGACTCTAATTTGTCTGCAATGACTTTTTCATGCAAATTTAGATTTACTGATTAGTGTAGTCCTGTGTTCTGCACTAGATGGCATGATATTTCAATACTTAGGATTGTATTTCACTTATTGGAAAAGTATTATTGTTAAACCTCTGATAATGTTATCAGAGGCAAATGTGGAATTATTTGGTGATGCTGTATTGAAGTTTAAAATATATTGTATTTTATGAGAGAGTTTGCATGTAACATCTAGAATGAAAGAAACAAAAATTGGAAACTTTCTGCATCTTGAAGTTGGTATAGTGTGATGATCTATTTAGAGGAAGAGCCATGTTTGGCCATGTCTTTTCTAGATCTTAAATTTTTTGTTAATGAAGAAATACTCACATGGATTACTATAATAAATGACTACCTGTTGGGATATCTGTGCAGCATTAATAGTGTAAACACTTATCTTGCAAAAGGATTTTAAGAAACATACACAATCTAAAATCTGTAGTGCATTTTGGTGAGGAATGAATTGGAGATGTTCTGTGTTTATCTTCATAAGCAGTGGAATCACTGCTTTTCTGAAATTGATTAAATCTGTGTGGAGAACTTCTGGAGTGCATTTCTTGTTTTCTTTCCTATGTGAGTCAATAACTGTTTTCTCTTTTGAGACACATCTTGTTTCAGTTTTAATATTTCTGTTTTCTTTTAGAGGAAGCCCGCATGTGAAGGGGACCCCACATTATAAGGAAGAACAATGTGCTCCTTCATTAAATCTAGAAATGAAGAAAGTGCTGGACTTGCAAGCGTCTGTTACAAGGTGTGCTCACTAATCATATGCTAAGACTTTTTCTGCATACAGCACTTGCTTATTGAAAAGGGAAGGGAAAAGCCAAAAGGAAAATACTAGTAAATCTAAGTAGGTAAAAATGTAAATTACTGTTTGGGAAATAGTACATGGAAAGTAGACATTCTCTTTTTTTCTTGGCTTGTATATACTGATACCTGACAGTCAATATACTGACTAAATATGTGATTTAGGGATTTTGTGGACATATGTATATCAGAACAAAACTCTGGACAGAATTACAGCGCCTTACCTACCGTGTACTTAGGTTTGCTAGTTTGTTTTAGAGTAATATTTTGTTCAACTCAATTTTTTTTGTGGTGAATGCCTTTCCTGTAAATAAACATTTAACGTACTGAATGAGCATGAATGAAAAGCGGATGAAACCGTGTAGGATGGGAAGGGTGTGGGATGGGGGAAAGAGAACAAAGTGCAGTTTGGCAACAGACCTTGTAAAGAAGAGAGACATTGCAGTAACTCCTGAGAAGATGCTGGTTTTTATCTGTGTGCAAATAGATCAGCAGTGTTTTGAATTTCTGAGATCTTTTGGGGAGGACTGTAGGAGAAATCTCTTAACAAGCTTAGACCACAGGTTAGAAGGTGGTTTGAAATTATTTATAGTCAAGGCAATATTGATGATCTTCTAGGATGAATAAATAATTGATTGTGGGTAGCAATGTATTATGTTTAATGAAAAAAAAAAAAAAACTTCAGCAGTTTATATACCAGTTAAATAATTACTGTAACAATAAAAACCTGTTCCTGAACTCAGATCCTTGAGGGAGAGGAAACAAATATACCATATTTTGTCAGTTTGGTACCTTTACTGTGTAGAGAGCTTCTGCACTTAATTCATAGTTTATTTTATGTAATTAGCTGACATAGCTGCTTAAAGTGTGGTAATGTAGTGGTTGTTACATTAGCTGATATTTCTGTAATACTGATTTAAGCTGCAATTTTTTAGAGAATGACAAATGCATTTGTTAGTTTGCAGTCTGTGTTAGAGGATCTACTTGTTGCTACTGTTGATGGATTTCTCCATCTTATTCACTGGGATGGCATGACCAATGGAAGGAAGGCCATCAACCTATGCACAGTTCCATTTTCTGTGGACCTGCAGTCTTCTAGAGGTAGGGGTGTGTGTCTGTTTGTTTTAAACTTATAGCTAAATATTGGAGAAATACCCTCTAATATAAAACATGATGTTGTCTGTTCTCAAACAGAGAAAAGAAAAAATGTCCCTTTTATAAATGTGGATAAATTGCCTATTGAAATTAGTTTTTGCTCTGAAGTAATAAACAAAACTGAAATCTCTGCTAGCTTGCAGTGGCACTGTGTTGATGTATTTTAAAATCTTTAATGTTTTCTCAGCAGGTTCATTTTTGGGCTTTGAAGGCGTTCACATCAGGGATATGGAGTACTGTGCCACACTTGATGGATTTGCTGTTGTTTTTAATGATGGAAGAGTTGGTTTCATTACACCAGTGTCAAGTAGATTCACTGCTGAGGTATTTAATACTTTTGGTGCACATTTTGAAATTAGAGTTTTTTTTCCTGCTCTTTATTTCAGTCAGCTTACCTAAAAATTATTTTTATAAGTATAAACTGCTTAAAAGACAACATGAGAGCAATGCTGGATGTCATACCATAGTTTGAATGAGATTGTTTCATGCCTAGATGTTGGCTCTGTGGGAGAGCATGGTTGGAAGTAGATTTGATCTTTAATTATATGTCATCTCAGAATCTCGTTACAGTCCTGAAGTTGTGTTCCTATCTCTGCAACTGACTTTCCATTGCTAGTTATAAGAGGGGGTAATAAGGGGTAAATTGTCCAGTTAGAGTGTCATATACTATTTCTAGCTTTCAGCTGTAACTAGGTCCATCTTGTTTCATAGCGACAAATTTCAGAACTTTTTTAAAGGAATCTTTTCCAAGCCATATGTTCTGTTTCCTGAAATTAAGCTTCCAGCCACACTAATCATTATAATTAGAGTTCTTTATTTTAATTACAGAAAAAAGTAGAAGGATTTTTGCAGTTAAATCCAGATTCCTGATTTGCTTTGGTTATTCAGAGCTCTGATAATCAAAATCCAACTTATGTGTAACTTGTTGTATTGTTCCTAACAAAAATTAGAAGATGATGCCTGTCTGTAGGGAGACTACTTATCTGAACCATGTCAGTTTAATATTGAAATTTGCAATAGAAATAGAATTTCAGATAGAAATACAACCTACCTTAATATTGAAACAAAAGATATTATAAAGACTTTGATTTGATGTTTCTACATTAATATGCTAGGCAGTTTAAATATTGCTATGACTTGGTATTTAAAATACAGCTATGTTTCTTGCTGTAGATGCACGGACTGTAAAGAAAAATGCCTAGATGATGGTCATCTAGCAGATGCAGATTATGGGATTGTCTCTGCCTTTGAAAATGTGGCTGGAAACCTGTAGTGAATGGACAAACATGTCCAGTAAACTGGTGTCACGCTCATGGGAGAAGAGTGTTGCTGTCACGATTTTGTGGAATTTTTGACTGTTATCCCCAAATAGGCAGCTAGATTACAATGTAGAAAGGTTGGATCACTGTGCAAACAGCTCTATATGTATATTCACATTTGTATATATCTATGAATGTATATTACACATATATTGTTTGGTTGGTTTTGACCATGTCTGTCAAATTGGTCTAACTGGGAGCATCTTGGGATTGGTACTATGAAACCCCATTTCTTGGACAGCTTTGAGCTTTGGTTCAGTGATTGCTGAATTTTGTAAAAAATACTGGATAGATGCTGACTATCATGATTAAAAGTACTGTTTAACCAAAAAAATTGTGTGACTGCTTTTCTTTGCAGCAGCTCCATGGTGTTTGGGCACAAGACGTGACTGATGGAACTTGTGTGGCAGTAAATAACAAATACAGACTAATGGCATTTGGATGTACCAAGTAAGTTTTGTAAGACAAATTGAATGGGAGATATATTTTTTTAATAAAGCATAAGTACTAGTTTCTATTTAAAAAGTTGTGTTGCAGAAGACTTTAAAGGTGAAAATAATCAGTCTTGCTAGAGGTGGTATAATTACCTTGTCAGGAAGGTTGGAGGAGGGAAGAGAAGAAATGATTGCATAGTTGTGATAAAGCTAGCACTGATGCTTGTTTTTTTTTTTTTCCCCATCTGTGGAAAATAAAAGTAGCTTGAGCTGTAGCAAGGGTTGGGAATGTGCTGATGTCCCAGTTAACTCTCAAGGCAAGATTATAAAATCAATTTTAAGCAGTTAATCATGCTCACAGAACAAGAAATAGGAACACTTTGCACCAAACTGTGAAGTGTTGATTTGGTTGAGAAGACTGTTGCCTGTTTGGATAACTGAAATATCCATAAATTAAAAAGCTGGGAAAGTGCACTTAGTTCTGGTGTTGGCTTTCTTGTTCTTTCAAGACAGTTCCTCCTATATAATCTTGTTCTAGAAGGGCTGGAGTGTACTGTTTTAGAGAATTTTGTAAGAACTTGGTCATCTGAGTAGCTTAGTCTTCAACTATTTTCTTAGGTATTCTGGGTTGTGATAATAATGCTGTATTTTAACGTTTGCCTGTGAAGCAAAAAATGGTTACTGTAATTCCTTAATTTTTCGTGTGCACTAGTGCACTTTAAAACTTCAACACATAGTAGATAATGTGTCCATTGCATGGATTGTCACGGAGTTGGAAGCCGTATAAATACTTGGGTTTCCCTATGTGTATATGTTTTCAGAAAATGGAATACTTTCAGTTCTTCGGGTACTTCGTAACCTATGCTAACCAGGTTTTGAGTTCCCAAAGGTATTCTGGGGATCATTTTGTAAATATGTTTTGTGAAGTGCTTTCAAGTTACTTGCCACAGTGCCTCTCCTAGATAAATTTAGTATTACCAAGTATCAGACACATACGTAAATGTTAGGTGTGGGGTGCTTTTTCCCCATTTTTAAAGGGGAAAATTAATACTTATAAAAATATTTGGTCTTGATCAAATACTCTTGCTAGAAAATTGTCATGGGTAGACTCTCTTTTTTTTTTTTTAATTACTTCTATTAAATTGTGTATATGAATGGAGCACTTCTGAGAATGGGAAAGCCACTTTTAAACAATAAATAACATTTTTTTTAAACTAATGATATCAGTTAGAAATCCAAATACTCCTGTAGCCTAAAGCATGTATAATCTCTTCCAGCGGCTCTGTACAAGTTTATACAATAGATGTCACCACTGGAGCCATGCAATTTTCTCATAAATTGGAACTGACACCAAAACAGTATCCTGGTGAGCTAATTATATTGCTAGAATTTTCCAGCTGTTTTTCAGGTAATAAAGAATATTTTTATCCCTTGCTAGTTAGCAATTATTCATTGTTTGAGATGTCATTGATACTAGTATTTTTCCTCCTCTTTTTTCTCAATTGATTGTTAATAGAAAAGATGACTTTTCCATTACTCACCTGAGAAAATGAGAGATTGTCAAAACTGGTAATGGGTATATGGATGTGGGAATTGACTTAAAATAGTAGTCATGGTTTCTGTAATTCTGTAGAAAATTATGTAGAGTCCAAAACTGCATAAAAAAATTGACAAAACCACCGGTCTTCTGCCTAAACAGAATTCTGCTTGATAAAATTTTTCATGTAGTAGTGATAAGTACTGTGGGCTTGAGAGTGGGAGCATACGAATGGGTAAATCATGTCCTTAACTGAACATTTGTGCCTATTATAAAAGGGAAATTTGGCAGTTTTGATAAGTGCCAAAGGAAGATTTCCCCCCTTTCTCTCCCCGAGAATCATCTTACCATCTTAGCAGTTACATGGTTGTGCCATAGCAGTGTGTTTGTGGCCTGTTTTTATAAATTCTTAGCTTCCAGTGAAGCTGACCATATTTTTTAGAGAAAATATTAATTCTTTATTTTCTGCTTACTCATTTTTAGATGGTTAGATGAAGCAAAGTAGTAAATTGGAAAACAAAGTTTTTATTTCTATGCTATTTTTATTCTTTGTATATGATAAAAGAAATAAAGGTAATTTTGATATCTTTCATGCGGTAATCTATTGTCTGCTTTTGAACAGATATTTGGAATAAAACAGGACCTGTTAAACTTATCAGATGGTCACCTGATAGCTGTGTTGTTATGGTGACCTGGGAATGTGGAGGTTTATCCTTATGGAGTGTTTTCGGTGCTCAACTTATCTGTACTTTAGGAGGTGATTTTGCGTGAGTATCTTTCACTAAAAGTTATAAAATATTTTATTAGAACATTCCCTTTGTCTAATGAAAATGGTTAATCAGAAGATAATTAGCTGAGTTAGAACTTTTTGTGATTACATTTTAATCTCTTCGATATCAGAGTCATTCAGTGATATTAGGAGAGGATCATTTGAATATAAAGATTTATTATCCTTTTGTAGTGGTATTAGACAGCAAAGCGAATTACCTAAAAGATAGGCTTTACCAGGAAAACGGTATTAAAATTCTCCTAAGTATATTTATTGAAAATGTGCTAGCATCCAGAAATCATAAATCAAAAATGTTACCCTAGACAACTGGCAATTGCTTTGCCTTTAGGCAGTAGAGTGGATCAAAGAGGCTTTACAGCTGGACAATAAAATTAGAACCATATGGTAATACAACATTAGGAAGATGGTTTTTTTTATGTTGATGCAGTTATTCCAAACTCAAACTTGTTCTGTTTTTAAGGTATCGGTCTGATGGAACCAAAAAAGACCCTCTAAAGATCAGTTCTATGGTAAATATGAATGTAAAAATACTGTAATAGGATGGCTATAATTTTGTTTTGTATTTTTAATAGAGCAGATTTTCAAGAAAGCAGGCTTGTTTTCTTTGATTATTTTTACTTTTAATGAGTAAGATGCCTTAACTGTACTTCTGAACACAAGTATTGAGGGAAGAGGGAGAATGGGATAGCTGTCTGATCATGAAGTATGCATACTAAGCCTATTCTTGACTTTGTTTTAATAGTCGAGTGAACTTTTTTATTTTCCTTAATCTCAGTGGTTATCCTGTGCTGTATTTCAGAGTACCATGGGATGCAAAACTATATAGTGATTGTAAATTTATTAATTTTTCTAAAATTACTAGCCTATATTTGGCAGTTGAAGAAATATAATTCACAGTATGGTCTCATGAGAAACTTAACTGCTATTGTTTTAATACAAACAAATGAAGAAATCTTGCTAGTCTCTCAAATCAGTAGATGTTGGCAAGTCTAATGTTTAACAATCTTCAAGGTCTCTCACAAACTATGGTGCCTTTTCAAAAATTTTACAAAAAGGACCCCCATGATTTTATTTTGTTTGGCATTGTTACTATCAAGATTCATAATTTTGAACATGCATCCAATTGGAAATATGTATTCGCAAGAACAATACTTAAAGTTGAAATTCTGATACTGTTGAAGTTAATGACCAACAGCCATTGTCATTACTGCGATCAGGATTTTATACCTGATTCTGAGTGTGTTTTGGCTCCTTTTGTTAGTTGTTTAAGCTAGCAAACTAGCCTGCATAACTTAGGTGAACTTACAGAATTACTTTCAATTTAGCAAACGTTTGTTATATGCATAAATAATTTAAGTTGAATTCTTAATGTTCTTTTTGGTTTTTACTGTTTAGAGGCACTTATATGATGCCTATGATGATATATTTCAGAGAGTAAAAGCATGTTTTTCTCCCAGTCCTGTGTGTCTCATAAGATCAATTACAGTAGGTTCCTGTAGCTCTTTAATGACACTTTTTTTTTTTTTAATTTTTTTTTTTTAACATTCAGACCTGGGGTTCAGAAGGATATCACTTATGGGTGATTGATGGAAATTGTTCTCAGAACACAAGGCCTGAAAGAGATTCAAAGGATGAAGGTCACCAATCTGGTATTCTGCAGTTTCAGTTCATCAAGAGTGCCCTTACTGTTAATCCTTGTATGGTAAGTTTTTATTGATAAATATGTTTATTTTAGAGAGTACTCCTACTTTTCAGGTGACTTCCGAGTTATTCTCTTATTAAATATTAAGTCTATTTTTTGAACAATTAGATTAGCCTTGCTTTTTTAAACATATCTGTTACGAAGCCTTTAATGATACTTTGAAAATACTACTGTGCAATACTTTTATGTTAAACCTGCAGTTCTGTATCACTAGGTACTGATATACTAAGATTGAAAACTGCCTTTCTTTCAGTTTTTCAATTCATTTAAGTTGAACTTGTTAAGGCAGTGATCTTTTGGTTTACTTCTTGTTTTCTGCACTTTCTTTTCTTTTCTTCTTTCTTTCTTTCTTTCTTTTTTTTTTTTTTTTTTAATGTAGAGTAACCAGGAGCAAGTCCTTCTTCAAGGAGAAGATCGCTTGTACTTGAACTGTGGAGATGCAACACAGGCCCAGAGTCCCAGAAATACTCCAGTACACTCTGAACACAAGCTTACCAGGGAAAGAGGCCCATTTTCAGATGGCAGCTTAGATTCTCAGGGGTTAAGTACTCTATTAGGACATAGGCACTGGCATGTTGTACAGGTAATTCTCACTAATTGCCCTTCTGTGCCCTGTGTTTGCTAGAGCTTATCAGGCTGGAATTTGCACCTGTTATTATCAGTCCTTAACATAACTTTTTTGTTCTGTATGAGATTTCTGGCTGCTTATTTCCTGTTGGTTCCCCTAGTTTTTTCTTACTGCCTAATGATAAAGGAATATGGCCCATCTCAGCCTTCTGACTGAATTTCCATCCTAGCCAATAAAAAAATCAAAAAGCCTTTGACATTTTGTAGAGTAGTTAAATTCCATTCGTAGGCTTTGAAGTGGAGCATAGGTATAATATGCAAGAATCCATGTAGGGATTAGTTCTGTTTATACAGATTGCTTTAAGCGTATTAAAACGCTGGCTATTGCCTTAGGACTTTGATTGTTTCTTCAAGCACTCTAAGATGGCATCTATTTAAGTAAATAATTAAAATTTTATAATACCAAGCTTTGGAAGAAGCTGTTTCTGGGAATATTAATAACTAAAGTCCTTGTTTTACCTTATTATAGAGGACAAATTAAATAACCTTTTATCTGTAATTCTAGTTTGTCATCTTCCACACTTGAATTAAGAATCTTCTAAAAACCTATATTCAGAAAAACTATACTGGGATTTTATTATTATTTTTTTTTTACATAGGACTAAGATCAGTATTATTAAATCACGTTTCACACTAGGCATGTAGATCAGATTTTGGAAACTGTTGTATTTCTACTCTAACTGTTCAGATAGTTGTCCTGCTCTCTGAAAATAAGATAGGAGATGAAAATCTTCATCCTGTGTAGGAAGAAAGAAAACACAGCTGAAGTTTTCTTGAGGAGCGATATACTCCTGAGAACAGCTTAGTGGTTTGGTAATGAGGGCACTTGCCTGCCTTTTATCAGACTGAAAACTGAAGCTTGATCCTGGATTTGTATTATCCCAGGTGACATGAAACATCCAGGATCAAAATTTAATTTGTCACATCATAGGCAGGTGCCCTCATCGCAAGGCTCATGGCTGTGCTGCTAAGTGTGTTGCTGCTTGGATTAGAAATTTCACACTGAAAAGTCCTTCCTGCCTGCTTGGTTTATGAAAACTGTACATTTTCATGAAAGGTTCTGATAGAGCAGAAGTTTCTGATGAGAGGCAAGATATGTGCTAATTTGGCTATTAGTTCATAGTATAGCATTAGCCATTGTGTATTCTTAATGCTTTTCTGTGGTTCTCATATTAAAAACAGGTTAATGCTTCTATTCTGTAATGTTATGAGGGGAGGGGAGAGAAAGTACTTATATTTAAAAAAGAAATCACAACACTAAAATCCTTTAAGTCAAAGTGACTTGCAAAGCAGTGGATATTGTACAAATTTAGTTAAAACATTCTAACTAATCACAACTAATGGATTTTGGTATAGTTATTTAATTTGGGGCTTTTTTTGTGTGTTTTTTTTTTTTTTTTTTTTTTTTTTTTTTTTTTTTTTTTTTTTTAGATTCACAGTACATATCTAGAGAGCAACTGGCCTATAAGGGTGAGTTATTTTAAGAATATGTTGTTGCTTCATTAAAAGTGTTACATTCTTATAACTGTTCTTTAGGATTGCATCTCTGGCAGATCAGATCATTGTATTAAATTACAGAAACAAAAATATATGTTGGACATGATAGTAGGAAATACGAAGATACTTTACAGATCTTAGCTCTAGTATTATATTGCTTGTACTGATGTGCTCAGATAGGATATACAGTTCAAATTTTTGTATTGAGGTTCTTTTTTTTGTTTGAATAGTTCTCAGCCATTGACAAGCTGGGGCAGAATGTAGCTGTTGTTGGCAAGTTTGGTTTTGCACATTATTCTTTACTCACCAAAAAATGGAAGCTATTTGGAAACATTACCCAGGTAAGTGACGATTAAACCCCAGGTACGCTGGGGTGATTCTACTTGTTGAAAGGAAATTCCTAAGAAAATGAAAATACCTTTTCCAAATAAACAACTTGAAGATAGACTTGGGATTAGGGATCCTGGTTTTCCATGTCTTTTCCATAAAATGGATGGAACATGTCTTCCAGCTTTGGCATAGTAATTTGTATCTGATTACTAGCAGTTTTCAAATCTAGTGTGTAAGGTCAGACTCCAACTCCATTGTGTCTTATTTAAGAACCTGTGAGAGGCCTGGCTTTGAATGCTAAGCTTGTAACTTCATGAATAGCAAAAAAATTAATTTGAGACTGTCCAGATTAGTAACAGCAATAAATTGATGAACTATAAAGCTGTGTTTTGTATGACGGAGTTTTATTTTTAACATACTATTTGACAGCACTTGGTTATCTTTAAACAAGAACAATTTCATATACCTTGATTATATTGCCTTGCCACTATCAGTAAAGGTTTTAAAGATCGTGTCTGGCTTTCAGAAATTTCCCACAGAAAGTGCATATATATATATGTGTGTATATATATATATACATATATGTGTGTGCGTGCATGTACTTGTGTGTGTGTGTATGTAAACGGATCTGTCACTTGCTTGTCCTGTTTTTTTTCCTTTTATTTTAAGGAGCAAAATATGATGGTAACAGGTGGCTTAGCATGGTGGAATGATTTCATTGTTCTTGCATGTTATAATTTAAATGATCATCAGGAAGAGGTGAGTTATATCTTTTTCTTTTGAATAAAAGATCAGAATGTTTTGTATTGGATATATTCTAAACTAATACTATAAACATGAAAAATGTTATAAGGTAGCTTTTCAAAAAATCTTTTTTCAATGTGTAACTAATTGATTTACAAAAAAGTTTTACTATGAATAATAAAGTTATTTTCTACTGACTACCACGGATCTGCCCGTTGTTCTGAAAACCCTGGGACATTTTTGAATGCTAACACACAGGATATTTTGAGGTTTCTGGCTATGGTATTTTGAGAGAATTTTGTAAAATTTCCAAATAAGGTAGGCGTAAGAACTTGGATTAATTTTTGTTTTTGAAAACTAAGGAATGAACCTTCTTTCATCCTTACGAACTTTAATACTGACAATCACAGAATCACAGACTGGTTGAGGTTGGAAGGGACCTCTGGAGGTCATCTAGTCCAACCCCCCTGCTCAGTAGGGTCACCTACAGCATGTTAGACAGGGTTGCATCCAGGCGGGCCTTGAAGATCTCCACAGAAGGAGACTCCACTACCTCACTGGGCAACCTGTGCCAGTGCTCCGTCACTCTCACTGGAAAGAAATTCCCCCTCACGGTCAGGCGGAACGTCCTGTGCTTCAGTTTCTGCCCATTGCCTCTTGTCCTGTCACACGGGACAACTGAAAAGAGTTTGTCCCCATCCCCTTGACACCCTCCCTTCAGGTACTTGTACACATTGATAAGATCCCCCCTCAGGCTTCTCTTCCCCAGGCTGAAGAGGCCCAGCTCTCGCAGCCGTTCCTCATAGGGCAGGTGCTCCAGCCCTCTGATCATCTTTGTAGCCCTGCGCTGGACTCTCTCCAGTAGCTCCGTGTCTCTCTTGTCCTGGGGAGCCCACAACTGGACACAGGACTTGAGCTGAGGCCTCCCCAGGGCTGAGGAGAGGGGCAGGATCACCTCCCTCGACCTGCTGGCAACCCTCTTCCTAATGCACCCAAGGACACCATTGGCTTTCTTGGCCACAAGGGCACATTGCTGGCTCATGGTCAGCTTGTCATCCACCAGCACTCCCAGGTCCTTCTCTGCAGAGCTGCTCTCCAGCAGGTCAGTCCCCAGCCTGCACCAGTGCCTAGGGTTATTTCTGTCTAGGTGCAGGACTCTGCACTTGCCCTTGTTGAACCTCAGGAGGTTCCTCTCCGTCCAGCTCTCCAGCCTGTCCAGGTCTCTCTGAATGGCAGCACAGCCCTCAGGTGTATCAGCCACTCCTCCCAGCTTGGTATCATCAGCAGACTTGCTGAGGAGGCACTCTGTCCCCTCATCCAGGTCACTGATGAAGAAGTTGAACAGGATGGGACCCAGTACTGAGCCCTGGGGGATACCACTAGCCGCAGACCTCCAATTGGACTCCATGCCACTGATGACAACCCTCTGAGCTCTGTCTTACTATTCTTTAACCACTTTTGATATGTTGGTGTAATATTATGGATAAAGCATTTGTTAAAACAAAAACATAGCAATGTGTCTTTCTAGGAATCCTGTACAGCTATTCCATAAAAATGTAAATAAGTGAATACTGAAGTACTGTTCATTTTTAACAAACAGAATCTGTATTCAAACTACTGGTTTTCCTTATAGCTGAGAATTTACCTGCGAACATCTAATCTCGACAATGCATTTGCACATATCACCAAGGTGCAAGCAGATACATTACTACTCAGTGTCTTCCGGGACATTGTGATATTGTTTAGAGCGGATTGTTCAATTTGCCTTTACAGTATTGAGAGAAGGCCTGAAGGGTGAGTATCAACAATACAACTGTTCTAATGATTTCACTGTAAGGTACTTGTAAATATGTACTAAGTATTATTCTCTTGATAATATAAAATCCTTTGATAACTTGCTGAATCAAATTTTAAAAATATGGTATCAGAGTGGCAAATGTCTTCTGTATTTATAAGCAATGGTTCATGAATGCTGTCACTTGCAAACATGCAAATACACGTTAGGTGTGGGGGTAATGTCTGAAATATGTATGTTCTTAGCTGTACAAATACTGCAGTGAGGTGCTTTGAAAACTTAGCTTATTCTAGCTGATACTCTAAACAGAAGAAAAAGACATTGAAATGCATACGTATTTGAGTATTTTTTTAAATGAAAAATGCAAACAGTAGCTCTAGGAATATGCTGTGGAGATACGAAGAAATGAAAAAATTTCACCTGCAGTGGGTTTAAGGGGAACTTTTTGAGGGCCAAAGAAATACCATCAGAGGAACTGGTTGCTTACAGATGCTTAAGACCAGTGAATGGAGGGCAGAGGTAGACTCTCAGACAGTTTTTGAAGTGCTTAAGCAGATGATTTTCCTCAGTATTATAGCTTGGTTTCAGCAAGATGGGACATGTTTTAGCAGAAAGCAAGTTGTTCACACTTCATAGAAAAATATTTTCAATAACTTAAAAAAAAAAAAAAAAAGTCCAAAACTGACAACCTCCCCTTTCCCCAGAAAACCCAAACCCTGAAATTGTTTTACTGAAGAGTGACTTGTTATAAAGTATCAAATATTTCCTTCTATGTACTTACAACTTGCTTCCCCTAAATTATCGAGTTGCAGTAGCTCAGCTTAGTTAGGTTTATCTGATAACTTTATGTAGTGTTGATGTGTAAGCCTGCAGGATTCCTGGTTAAAAGGGAAGTCATCTTGATCTGTGGAGTAAATTTTTTGCTAAAGTTAACTTGGTTATTTTCAATGTGTGCTGTGAGATACTAATTTTACTGTTTAAAACATGCTAAACAAAGTTATCTTTCTTTCAGTCTTAACCCTACTGCCAGTATCCAGATTCTTCAAGAAGTATCCATGTCTCGATACATTCCTCATCCTTTTCTTGTAGTGTCTGTTACATTGACATCAGTGAGGACAGAGACTGGCATCAGCTTGAAGATGCCTCAACAGGTATAACTCCTAGTGCTCAAAACTTAAAAGAATTGGTGTCAGGCCTAGATTTGATTAGCTCTCGAAGGTTGTTGCATAGTGTCATAAAACAGTGGTTCTTTGTGTAGTAACAAGCAGAACATGCTTTTTCTAGTACTTAATACACACGCTTTTTCTATGTGAGTTAAAAAAAATCAGGCTTATTTCTATTTGATATCCTCTCCTATCATTTTGTAAAACCTGTAAAACTAAATCTCAGAGGACACATTGAACTTTGCTATGCCAAAAGATATGTTTCTTTAATGCGTATTAAACGCTGAGCACAAGAGCTATGTATGATGCTAGGAAGCATCTTTGGTGCCACAAGAGGCCAACCAAAGAATAAACTGCAAAAGGTTTGCAGGGTGAGCAGAGGGGAGGAAGCACATGAGCCTGTAAGGTACTTCCTAGTCCATTTCCGAATATACCACAGTAAAATAGACTGGGATAAAATGGTCAGGCTCACTAGTTCTGGTAGGAGACAGGCCAAATTGTGACTGAGGCATGCAGATAAAAACCCTGTGTCTGCTGTAGGAAATGATTAGGGCTCCTGAAAAGTACAGTGCAAAGAACTTGATTTTTTTTTTTTGTTGTCTGTGGTGTAAATAAACTGAGCTTAACTGTTTGAGTAGCTGCCTTATGAAACATGTTTTCTCATCTATTTTTAACTGATTTCTGGCAAAGAAAGCGGATTCCCTAGGATACTTCTAAAATTGTGCATCTGTGAGGTAGGCCCCTAGACACACCAAAGAGGGTACTTCTCTTCATATACCAAAGCCTCTGCACTCCAGTGGCAGAGATGTAAAATCTGAAGATTTGAAATTGCTCTCTTTAGTCTATTCCAATTTAGTGTCCCACAGTGCTGAACGTGTTCTGAGCCTTCTGTGTGATTGTAGACAAGGCTATAAAAGGGAGCATGCAGGCAGAGCAGAGTCTGTTTTGCTGTCAGACAGCATCCTCATGTCTAAACTACCTGATCTGTAGCATTTCCTGATCTTGAGGAAGAAGCTACTGAACTTCTAAACTTCTAAGTTATTGAACTCTAAACTTTTAAAATTGCTATTAATATTCAAATTTAACTTCAGATTGAACAAACACTATCCCTTTTCTTTCCAACTAGGAGCACATAATTTTCAGACTTTGTCCTGCAACTGGTTGCTTTATATACATATATATATGTGTGTGTGTATGTACATGTGTGTGTATATATATATATATTTTATATATATATATGTATAAAAAAACAGATACATAGTCTGGGTGTATCCACATGCCAAACTAGTGTTTGATTTTTTTATCTTTTACCTCTTGCTGGATAAGTCCTTGTAAAGACAGAAGTTCTCATAGGATGGTTATGTAAAATCAGATTTAAAAGAGCCAGGCTCCCTCGAAGAAATGCTGGCTGGTCCAGCCTGTATTTATAAAGCACATTTATACAAATGATGCCTGAGACTTGTTCTGTAATTTCCTACCAATCAGAAGACAAGCGTTAATATCAGGATTGACTGTAAGACCGCAGTGGAACCACTGAATGCATCAAGACTAAGTCAATTGTCTTTATTAAGCAATTAAAGCAATGTGTCCAGCTTAGAGGAAATGTGACAGCCTTTTTGGTATTACTACTTTACCATTAGTGACCTTAATCCCTGATGCTACAAACTTACCCTAAAGATGCTCTACCTTTATATATTAAAATGAACTTCATGCACAGCATAGTATTAGCTCAGATAAGTTGACTCTAAAATTGACATGAAACAGTTTTGAATATATCCTTAAAAACAATACTTTGCTTGCTTGATATAGCCAAGTAAAAATATTTTTCTCTAGCTGCAACTTCTAAAAGTTCAAGGCACTGTGCAAGTGCATAGCTAGACTTTCTCGCTGTTGTGTTAGTCTCTGCAATCTGATACTGGCAGTTACATAATCGTGATACCAGTAAAAATACAAAGCTTTATTTTTCCAAAAATAGTGATGGCTTCTCCATGCCAATAGGAATAGATGGGTAAAGCTCCTCTTAAGTTGTAAGCAAGATCAAGTGAAAATTTGGAATGAGTTTAGTCAACCAAAACTACAGGACTTAAAATTTCATTCAAGAACTATGTAGATGACTGTGCAGATACAGTTCTGCTTATTTCTTTTGAGCACTTCTGCATAGAACTGGATTTTAAGAGTCTTACCATATTTGGAGAGGGAAGCTGCTGAATCCACAGTGGCAGAAAGGCTACTCAGTTTTTAAAAACACACACAAAACTTTCTTTTAAGGGATATGGGCCTAGAGATGTACAAGAGTAAAATTTAAAAGTTTTGGGTGTTAAAACACTTGATTCCTTTCATCAAAAACTGTGACAATTTCTCTGCTACTACTCCATTTGAAATAAGTAGCATTATTAGCATAATGACATTATTTCATTTCCATTTCTGGAACTTATTAAATCACTATTATAATTAATTATAACATAATTATTATAACCATTATAAATTCAGTTTCACAGCTAATGATTGTGTGAGCCAACATCTGTGTGTGTATGTGTGTGTATATATATATATATATAAAATATATATATATAAAATATGTATATAAACAGCTGTTTCATTTTTTTATAAAACATTTTCTAAATTAGGGCATTATGCAGTTCAGATTTAGAACTATTTGGGAAAGTATCTCTCCATATACGTAATGAAACATCTGTTATGCTTAACTGTCAACAGGTATAAGCAGCACTCCGAGCTGCATTGTTTTTATGAGGGTAGTTGCTGGCTTTACGGTGGTTAGTGCTAAGAAGCTGTTGTGTTGCAAGTCTACACAGCAGCTTATCTTGCCGTAACTTGTCAGCTCCTGGTGTAAAGTAGCCAAGGAAGTTCTCAGACATATCCTGTTTACATGTGCTACTTCTAGCAAGTAAAACTATTAGGGAATTCATTGGGTAGCATCTTGCCTGACAAGCAGAAGCTGATGGCTCTGAACCAATTAACTTTCTAAACAGAATATGCCTGGGAAGGTAACTAAGCATGTAGTAGCTTATAAATACTGGACACAGTTACAAGCTGCCTTTGCATAGGCAGCACAGTTAATTTGCTCTTTTGTATTTTGAGTTTGTGTTTGTACCTATGGGTAAAACAATGCTTTAACAAAGTTTAAATAAATAATTTACGTAACACTTTTTATTCTTAGGCCTGTGAGGCTGAAAGCATTATGCTAAACTTAGCTGGACAACTCATCATGTTGCAAAGGGATCGATCTGGCCCTCAGATACGGGAGAAGGATAATAATCCTAACCAAAGGAAGCATGTAAGTAAATGCATGTGGGATGTTGCATACAATTTCAAAGGTGTCAATGACTGGTCAAGTTGTGGAAGGAAGTGGTCTAAGCATAAAGAAAGATGTATATAATACTATGTGGCATCTACACTTAAAAGTTTAATTGACAGCTAGAAAAGCACTACCTCTAAAAATCTCTCAGAAGTAATTCCTTAGTTGTGTGGAAGTAACTAAAAAAGTAACTAAAGAAGCATCTGCTACTTCTATTTTCTAGCAGTATTTACTACTCATACTGTAGAGCAAGAGGAGTTTCAAGCATCAAGATCTGGTACAAAATATGGTGTGCAACATTTGAGATAAATAGCTGTGTGTTTTTTTAAAAAAATACAGTGTGTTTTGCAGAGAGGGGAGCTTTCAGCTGAAGGAAAAGTTCTTGTGAGCAGAAAAATAAAAGGAATAATGAATTTTGATAAATGTTCTTTCTATTTTATAGCTGCCTTTTTGTGCTCCAGTTGTTCTAGCCCAGTCTGTTGAAAATGTCTGGACTACTTGCAGGATCAACAAGCAGAAACGCCACTTACTGGAGGCTCTCTGGCTCAGCTGTGGTGGGGCAGGTATGAAAGTCTGGCTTCCCCTGTTTCCCAGAGATCATCGAAAACCACATTCCTTTCTGTCAAGAAGGATCATGCTGCCTTTCCACATCAACATATACCCATTGGCTGTTTTATTTGAAGATGCCTTGGTTCTTGGTGCTGTTAATGACACTGTGCTCTATGACTGTTTATATACTCAAACCAGTGCTAGAGAACACTTAGAGGTCCTCTTTCCTTTCTCCATTGTTGAGAGAACCTCTCAGATCTACCTCCATCACATTTTACGCCAGCTTCTGGTTAGGAACCTTGGTGAGCAGGCCTTGCTCTTGGCCCACTCCTGTGCCACGTTACCGTACTTTCCTCACGTGCTAGAACTGATGCTTCATGAAGTGCTGGAAGAAGAAGCTACCTCGCGGGAACCCATTCCCGACCCTCTGCTTCCCACTGTGGCAAAGTTTATTACAGAATTCCCCCTCTTCCTGCAGACAGTTGTTCATTGTGCTAGGAAGACGGAATATGCCCTGTGGAATTACCTTTTTGCTGCTGTTGGAAACCCAAAGGATTTATTTGAGGAGTGCTTAATGGCCCAGGACTTAGACACAGCTGCCTCTTATCTTATTATCCTTCAGGTAATGCTATTCTGTATTTTGTAAAAGGAAGGTTATATTTAGCAATGCTGTGTTATTTAAAAATGATTGTCATACCAAACGTGCATGTTAAACTTTTAACAGTTTTCTGCTGAGATATGCTCAGTTACAGGGGAAGAATATCAGGAAATTTGAACAGTTAATTAACTGTCATAAAAAGAAAAATAAAAGTATCAAATCTACTTCTAGAATCTGGTGACATTATGTAACATGAAGTGGCTTGATGACATAAATACTTTTTGTTGCTGGATGGAGAAAGCAAATGATTTAAGAACTATATTTTTTTTTGTTGCAGAATATGGAAGTTCCAGCAGTTAGTAGACAGCATGCTACTCTCCTATTTAACACTGCTCTAGAGCAAGGAAAGTGGGATCTTTGTCGTCATATGATCAGATTTCTTAAAGCCATTGGATCTGGAGAAACAGAGACACCTCCAGCTACTCCAACAACTCAGGTTTGTGATGCACAGGATTTACTGCTTTCATCAAACCATGTCTGACTGATCTTTCCTGTACCATTATGCTTACTCAGCTGACTGTACGTTTGGATTTTCTTGGTTTTAGGAACCTAGTTCAAGTAGTGGCTTTGAGTTCTTCAGACATCGCAGCATTAGTTTATCCCAATCAGCAGAGAATCTCCATAATAAATTCAACCTGACAAAAACGCTCAGCATGCCCTCTGGCCCATCTGGGAAAAGGTAACTGGCAACATCTGTCCTCTTCTTTCCTGCTTCGTTAGGTATTGCACTAGCTCCCACCAATTTCTGCTATAGAAAAATATTGTATGATAATTTGTCCTAATCTCCCTCCACACTGTTTGCATTAATCTTTTCAGTTTCTTGTAATACTCACGCCTCTTACATTCTTGGCAGAGCATGTATGTGTACCTATACATATGCATACATGTATATATTTTGTGTATGTATATACACATACATGGATTGCTGACCAAAAGCCTCTGAAGCCTCTTAATGCATGTGTAGTAATTTAAATATCTAGTGAGACCATATGCTTTGTATTTGAAGATTCTGTTTTGCTGAAAGATGTCTGTCCTGCAGGGCTTAAAATACTGCACTGTCATAACATGCACTGCACTATGATACTGTGGAATGTGCTGACACGTCATAAGGGAGATAAGAGTATGGGTATGGATAATGTGGGTATACTGCTATATTCATACTGAGCAGCATGGATTTCTACCTCAGATCAAGCTCTGAGGTAGAAATTTATTATCATCTTAGTTTTTAGAAAAAAAAAACTTATATGAGAACATATAAGACAATAAAATAATCCTTAGTACAAATTGAAGTGCTGTTTATTTAGTAATTTTCCACAGAGTAATGTATTAGTGTTTTTAAAGAAAGGGTCTCAAACTAATGCTTGTCTTGTTCTCTAAACCCTGTTTCTAAGAAATTACTTTTCAGTGGAACCTCTTTTTCCTTTTTCTTCCCTTCTGTCCTTACTTCTTTCTTATTGGTAATATTTTAATATTCTGCGGATACTGCTGCCATTGTAGCTTCTTTGCGTTGTTTTGCTTGCCCATTTTGACAGTGGGTCTTTTAGAGAAAGTAAGCACTAAGGGATAGTGAAAACTGCTTTTGTTGGTGTAGAGAAAGCTTTCATTGTTACTCTGGTCACTTTGTGTCCTGTGGTGGCCAGCAGTTCTTTCAGTCCAGTTTTGTCAGTCTTACTGTTATTGTTCTGTGTTTTGTCCACAGGTGGAGTAAAGACAGTGACTGTGCTGAGAACATGTACATTGATATGATGCTCTGGCGACATGCTCGGCGTCTGCTAGAGGAAATCAAGCTGAAAGACCTCGGCTGCTTTGCTGCGCAGTTAGGATTTGAGCTAATCGGCTGGCTATGTAAGGAGCGAGCCAGAGCTGCCCGTGTGGAGGATTTTGTGATTGCTCTGAAGAAGCTACACAAGGACTTCCTCTGGCCTTTTCCCGTTATACCGGCTTCCTCCGTTAACTCACCCTTCAAGAATGGAAAGTACAAGACAGGTGTTGTAACATCTGAGCTGATTTGAACTAGATTTCTCTTCTGCTATCTTGCATCCATCAGCCTGAATCTCTCCTTCCTCAGTTCAGCCAAGCAAAAAACAGGCTGAGGCTTAGCACCTGCACAGCTTTCTTACACTATGTATTTTGAAGGAATTCAATTCAGCATATACCTCATCTCTTTTATAGTACTGTTATACTATTGTTAAGGTTCGATATTTTCTCAGGTGCACTGAATTGGGTACCACTCATGCATATATTTAGTTGACCTTGGATATTGGTCCTTGATGTAAATTCTGCTACAGAAAATACTAATAGCAGTGCTGTTATATAGTCATCCTTATCTTTAGATGAGGATTTGAGTAACTCTTAAAATTCAGTGATTTTAATCTTTGAAATTTGCTAACTGTCTGGTAAAAGGTTAGAATTTTCAGAACTTGCTGTGAACTCTCAGTACCTTCCTAGAGCAAAGTTGATGCTAGCTGCCAAGTCTTCCTTCGGGTAGCTGTAGCAGCTCATTACCTGATGTTTCTTTTATGCCAATACTTGCATAAAAAGCTGCATCAGACTTCTTGAAATAGCTAATTTTCTGCTTTTGGTCATTTCTCAACAACCTAATTGAATGTTAAATACAGCTTTTGGCTTCCAGAAATGCCTTTCCTTTTTGATGGTTACATGACCTGTCCTTCAGTGGAGTTCTTTGGGTTTTTTGTTTTTTTTTTTTGTTTTTTTCCAGCTGTGGGGGAACAGCTGTTAAAATCTCAGTCTGCAGATACCTTTTTAAACATCGAAATGGAAACAGGGGTTTCGAACACACCTCGGAGTCGCAGCTGGCTTGGCACTATCAGCTCCTCTCAGAGGGAGATTGACACGGTTTCATCTCATGGACCCCACATGCAAGATGCGTTCCTTTCCCCTTTGCTGAGTAAAGGTTAGTCAGTATGGTTATTAGAAAGACACACCTGGAAGTAAACATTTGTATTCTGGTGTTTGCATGTCCCTGCTGTGTTACTGCTTCTCAATTGCTGACACCATAATGTTGGGGGGTAAAAAGACACTGGGCAAGTGTGCTGAAACGTCCACAACAGAAACATATGCCCATGCCATATGTTTATGAATACTTTAAGTAAAAGGTGAAGTTTATTTTTTGCTGAAGTTCCTGACAAGGAAGTTCCTTGCAAGACACAGTCCATTTCATTTCTGTTCTATAATCTGCCAATGTCCATCATGACAAGCATTTCTTTGGCTTTTTCTAGTCTCCATGTGTACTTTCGCTAAGCTACATGGGTACTTTTTCTTCTCTAGTTAATAATAATTTTTGTAGAAAAAATTATTACCCCTCAGTAATAGGGAAGGAAGTGGTTATTAGATCAGTATCTTTTTTTTTAGACTTCTGAATGGAGTGTTTATAAGCACATAAGAACTAGAAACAAAGTGCACAGTTGATTAGATAAAAACCTGTAACTAAAACATCTCTCTAATAGGAAGTGTTTTGATGCATGAGCTTTGAGCTCTTGGATTTCTTGGAAAGAAATACATTTTTAAATACTTAGAGGAAGTTGAAGAAATTACAGACCTACATAGATACTTCTTTTTCTTCCCATGGATTTGTTTAATCAGTCTTGCTGAAACAAAATATATGATCAGCTCACAGAAAATAGAATAATATTCTGTATGCATTTTTTCCGATTGCCTATAGTCATAGACAAGATGTTTTAGTCTAACCACTCATGTGTTTGAGTTTGTTTGTATTTTTATTTTGGGTTTTTTTGATTAGTTTTTTTTTTTTTTAACTGCACCTTGTCCTGAAGTCTAGAACACTTTCAATGCGATCTTTATCACATGATCTCTGTTTTAGTAGGGGAAAGACGTGTCTTCTGTGTGAAGTATGATCTCCTAAAGGTGGTAGGGCCTCTGAGAAGTCACAGCACTTGGAGGTAGAACTTGCCAGAGTAAAAGGTTTTAAAAATTGAAGGAGTCAGATTCTGCCTTTCTGCATGGCCAGTGCCTCACTGTATTTTTAACTCCTTTTTCTTGTTTTTTTCCCTCTGGAGACTGCAAGAATGCAGTTAAGTTAGTAAGAGGCTCTTACTGTCATCTCTTAATCACCAGCACAGCTCTAGCACTTCTTATCCATTTTATTCTTTGGAATTATTTTTGTTTGATACAAAAACTACTGTACTTCTAGAAACGACTCAGCATTAAAGGTATCAATATACCATGTCAATCGGACAGTGTGCCTCAAGTAACTTCGTAGCAATTGTTGTGATACACAGCAAAAAAACATTACTGAGTAGTTTGCTAATTTCTATAGGAAATAGTTTGAGAATAGCCTTATTAAACTAAATAGTTTCCTTTTCCCATATACTTCTGGGTGTTTTTGACAGGTGATGAATGCAGCATCGGTTCAGCAACAGACCTGACTGAAACAAGTTCTATGGTGGATGGTGACTGGACCATGGTGGATGAAAACTTCTCCGGCATAAGTTTAACTCAGTCAGAGCTTGAACATATCTCTCTAGAACTGGCTAGTAAAGGGCCACACAAGTCACAGGTCCAACTCCGGTAAGTTATGTAATCTTTGCATGTGAAACATAAAGTGATTATACCTGTTCCTGGAATGCAGCATTAGGAAGAAGCAGCACTGTCTACAAAATCACACTCTAGGCTTATTTCTTTTTTTCCCCTCCAAAGATAAAAGTAGACTGTTTTTCATTTAGGTACTTGTTGCATATCTTCATGGAAGCAGGATGCCTGGATTGGTGTATTATCATAGGCCTTATTCTCAGAGAATCTTCAGTAATCAACCAGGTTTTCAGTATAATGCAGTCCTCTGATATTGATGGAGAAATCTGTCGGAATATAAAGACTGGCCTACATGCTGTTGACAAGTGGGCTTCTACAGATTGGTAAGTTATTTTCCACTTTCATTTTCACTCCACTGTAGCTGCTTAGTTACTTAAGAAATAAACTTTGAGATCTCTCAGCCCCAGTTCAAACAACTTAAGCATTTTTGCAAGAAGTTTCATGACTGTCAGTACAGTCATGGTCTAACTTAAAAAAAAAAATGATTATAGTTTTATTTTTTTTCTGTATTTGAAAATAAAGACTCCATTTCTGTACAGAAAGGATGTCAGAAACTATTTCTTTTTTAGATATTTTCCAGGAAATACTGCATTTCAGGCATCTGACAGAAGTACTGTTTTTAATTCACTAAGTATTCTATACCTATTATTTCCTAGCCCTGGGTACAAGCCATTTCTAAGTATCATAAAACCACAGATCCAGAAACTAAGTGAAATTACAGAAGAACAAGTGCAACCTGAAGCTTTCCAGCCAGTGAATCCTTCTAAAGTTACAGAACAAGCAAATCCCAGAGCTGAAGAAAGTAGGACTTCAGCTAGCCATTGCACTAATCCTCAGAGTGATGCTGGGAACAGCAGTGTAAGCAGACATGAGGAGGACAAGTCTAGGACAGAGGATGAGGATTCATTCCAAGAAGGCAGTTATGACTGTGTTGTTTCTTAAATAGAAGATGATCACTTCTCAAACATCAGGTGTGGAAGGAAGCAAACCAGCTTTTAGACATGCTTCTATGAACTTTTGAACTTGTTTTAAAATACGTATTTTAAATCTTTGAAATCTGCTATGGGGATATAACAACTAAGAAGCAGTTTCATTTAATAATTTCAAAAGAAGACAAGACTTATTTTTGAAAGCTTCAGACTGCAGCTTTCAATTGTTAAGTGTTAAGAGACAATGAATGCATATGTAGACAGCTTCAGCTAATACTCATCAGTTCCTCTGCATCAAAAACACATGTTCTGGAGAACCTTCTTCCTCTTTACTTCCTGCTTGAGTATAAAAGGTAAAGAGGAGATTAAATTTAAAGTTGTTATCCTTCCCAGCTTGCCCACTTTCCCTATGAATTGCAAATACATAGAAACTAGACAGAAAGCTGCTTGACTGCCTAAAAGAAATTTGATCAATGCAGTTCAGATTGTGGTTTGATATCAGTAAGATTTTGTATTAAAGGACTATAAACTATATTGTATGTTTTTGTGAATACGCTTGTATAAATATTCATGGTTATAGCATATTTGAAGGTACCTCTGTATGTATTGTGCATGTTTCTGGATTACTAGTGAAGTCAAAGTTGCACTTCCTTCTGGATGCGGCATACTTTTCTGACTTAACAGTGGCATTAGGTGGCTTATCTTTTTCTGCTGTCACTTGCAGATCCTATATACTTGGGCTTAGGGGATTGCTGAAAGTTATTTATTTCAATTGTAAATGCTTTTCTGAAAAATGGACTTTCTTTAGTGTAAATACTCACTTATGTATTCTTGCTACTAAAGTTCAGTTAAACTCTCATACTTAAACATTTTTCAAACATTTTATAATCTGTATACTTTTAACTAAGACTTATTTTACCTTTCCAACAATGCTAAGGAAAGCTGGCTGCAAAATTCTATTGCTTTGAGGTACTTATTTTTTCTAGCTGCTGTCCCTATGTAATAACTACCTTTAACAGTATTAATTTAGGTATTAGCTTGTTTGTACTGTGCAATCTGAACAAAAATGCAACACTGCTCATTTTATACAAAATAAATTTTATTTTTTATAACATCACTTGATTACTAACATGGACCAAACTACTTACAGAGGGTAGTTCCAGCATCTGTCACTTTTCTAATGTATTGCTAAATACAAATTCATTTAAATTCTGAAAATTAAGAGCTTTCATAATTAAGTTAAAACAAATTATGGTTTTGTTTACTTGTCCATTTCCTTTGCAGATAGGATTAAGTGCTTTAAGATGTAAAAATACTAAAGTATTGTTTTAGAATGGCTTTACTAAGCCAATAAAACCAGTACAAGTGCAATAATTGTGTTACTTGGCAAGCTGGAGATTAGGGGATGCAACTTAAATTTCCACTTGAAGAGCTGAAACTCTTACATCTAAGTTATAGCAAAGAAATACAGTTCAAGTCCCAGCACTAAGTTCAGTCTGCATTGTAGCTGCTGGTTACAGGTGTCTATCATACTACTAAAAGAAGCTTTCTTCCAAATTAAGATTTACAAGCCTCTTGTGAACTGACTTTAAAATCCATTATTGTTTTTGGGGATACTTAGCTATTTTTAAAGAGAACCTGCATAATCTATAAGTTTTCATGTTAAATCAAATAAAAACTGTGCTTCAAGTTAGTATTTCTTTGTGATTCTGTGATAATGTGGTATACAATAAGCAAAGCCCTTTTTCTGTGCTTTCAGTTTTTGGGTATGTACAATGAAGGCATATATAATCTCATATGCTAGTATTATGTTGCTACTGTTCTGTTGTTGGCAGAGTTCTTTTAAATCTTTAGTTGTGAAATTTAGAAGTTTGTATTTCTATAGTAGTAGTTAACTGCTATGCAAAACTTACCTGCTTATTTTGTATTTCAATTCTACTGCTGTTACACATGTAATTAAAAAATGAAATTATTCAAAGTTATTCCTGTGGAAAATAACTGTTTCTGATTTCAACCCATGAATAGGAAGCTACCAGAATTTAAGCAGGCTGTCCCAGAAAAACTAAACTTTCTAGTAAATACCAGATAAAAGTTGTTTTAGGGTGCACTGTCATATCCATATGGCCTAATTGTTGTAAAGAATCAAGACATCAAGCTTTTAAGTCTTTTTTTTTAAAAAGAAAACCCACCCTATAGTGCATCTTAAAAGCTTGATGTTTTAAGTTTGTTTTTTTTTTAAAAAAAAAAAAAAGAAAACCCACCCTGTGTTACTCTATAGTGCATCTTTAAAGTTAAGTCCAGCTGTTCTTTTAAAAAGAGGTCCAAGTATCTGCAAATAAGAGCTGTTATCTCAATGTAAATACAGAAGAAACTGTCTCATGATTAAGAAGCATCTTGAGGGTTAACATTTTCTATTTCTCTCTTCACAATGGACTGGTTGCCCCAGTTCTTGCCAGCTTGGCCTACAAAGTTCAGCACTCTAGTGCATTTAGCACTTTTAGTAAGTAAAAAGATGACTGATTTCACCCTAGTTCTTTACTGACATTTGCATAGCACACTAAAACATTTTCTTGATCTCATTCTTGTCTTGTACAAAGTTAACTGCCTCTGAAAAAAAAGCAGTACAGTGCTGGAGTCCTTGCTGCTTACCTAAAAAAAAAATCATCCTGCACAAAGTGTATTTTTGAAGATCACTGAGTCAAATCATGTTTCTGAAGACACTTGCCACCATCACTATCAGCCAAAGTAAGTTTGTTTCGTTTTAACGTGTTTTAGACTGTCACAAAACAAATTTAAACAGTTGTTTGTAGAGCTTAAGTGTTTGTAGGTTACAGGTTGAGATACACTGCAAAAGCACTTACTTAAATGAATTGAACATTTAAGTAAATGGAACATTTCTGGAAGATCTGCTTTATTATAAAGCAACAGGAAAAGAAGTCTTGTCTAAAGGTAAAATAAGTTAATAAAGGAAGACTGGTCACTTGGTGGAGGAGGAGGGTAAGCTGGCTACAGTCAAACAAAAGAACTCCAGGTAATGAGACCACTGACTACTCAGTGCCTTAGAGTAGCTTTCTGTCTTATGGCCAAAGGATATTGGAGGATTTGAGTGAGTAAGCGTATGAATATCAGCTTACAGCAAGTGCTAAGATTCATACCAAAGTTTAAACACAGAAAAGGGGGCAGATAACCCTGTATCTACCTTCTGGTTGTTGTGGTTGTGGGTATACTTGCATAGTATTATCTGTTTCTGTCAAACTAACGTGCAGTGTAGGGTAATACCATGATTACGCATCCTTGAAAATAGCAGGGCTCAGTGTGCGCTGCAGAAATCTTATGATGGGTGATTCAAAGACAGCACATCCCCTCCTCTCCCCCCTTCCTGCCTCGTAGGACTTGATCATCCAAACAAAGAGGTTGTGCTGGCAACTGGAAACATAACGCAAGTATCTACACTGGCAGGGTATCCTTCGTGATACTGGTTTCATGATCTGGTGCACACTCAGAGACCTGCTGTTACCAAGGAGTCATAATAGCTGCATCTTGGTCTGACAATTATAAAGACTGTAGCGTAACAGTGAATATGAAAGCCTGACCATAGAAGTCTAATCTCTCCTGAGACTGGAGCAAGTTTTCATGAAGACTGAGAATCAACATTCTGCCTTTGAACTGCAAGTCACATTTATGCAACTTCACCATTGCTACTCACACACACTTTTGTCACAGAACTTAAGCTTTTTAACCATCACTCATAGAAGCATGTACCAGCTTCTAAGATGAGTCATCCAGATACTGGTAGTATTTGCAGGCTCCTTCTAGATGATTACTGAGCATCCAGTTAGGCTCAGCCTCCAAGGAAAAACAAGCATTACTACAGTCAACCTCTTCATCAGCTCACCAGAACCATATGCTTCTACCAGAACGAGCAAAGCTATCTATCTTGTCCACTTGATCAGTGTTTTTCCAGTAAGTTTACAACTCAACTTACGAGCACAGACACTAAAAACAGGCCTAACTAACCCAGAACAGCACCACTTAGCTGAGCAGTCTGTCATTTTGTGTATGATAGCTAAAACTTTTGTTGCACCTGTAGGAAAGTAAGTAAGTAAGTACTCTAGCCTAAAGACAGAGTAATATACCTGACAAAAGACTGCATGTAGGTTTTTCTAGATGAATACAGGACATTCCACCAAACCAACCAGCTAGTCTACTAAGAACAAAAAACAGCTTCTACTGCCATGCCCGTTTTATTCTTAGAAATATTGGCTGCTTTCTTTGAGTGTATTTCATGGAATAACACACAATACTTTTATTAGAAATAAAACTGCAGTAGCAGAGGACTAACTGCTTTTATTGAGTGAGGAAACAGATGATAATGAAACAGTCTGCAAGATTTTCAATCCTGTTTTTCCAGCTACAATCAGCAGCAATTAGTTTGCAACCAACTATCCAATCTGCAAAGTGTATTTAAGTAAGTCTACTGCTATAATACCTATTACTCCTCCACACTATATCTTGCTTCAGTTAGAAGCTTCTCTCCAGGCAAACAGCCAGCACCCTCATTCCATCAGCAAGTCTCTGTTCAGGTAACTTTTGCATTCTTTGGCCTTGCCTACCTTACAACTAGCTCTAACTGGGGTTGTTTTCAGCATCACTTAGCACTATTTCCATGCAAAGCTTAAATAAAACATTTTTTTGCAGTAACTCAGAACTCAAATATACCTTGAACAATCACACTCAGCACTAATTAGGCTTCACTTTTATTTAAAAAGGCAGAAATTTACAACAAACTAGACATCCCTTATAATTTAATTACTTAAGTAATTACTTTATTAAGTACTTAAAATTTAATTACTTATAAATCCTGAGTTAGCAAAAGTTATTGCTTCACTGAAGTTCCAGAAACTTCTAACAGACATGTTTAAATTTTTTGGCTGTCAGTACATATTCTTCATGCAACACCTTAATCCTTCAAATCAGAAGCAAAATCCAAATGAAATCAAAACTGAGGAAGAAAGTGAATAAATCAGAGTGGCTTTAGTTAAATAGCTATACATCTGCTAGGCAAGAGTGCAATACAAAAAAAATATAGTAGTTAAGCTTCAAACATATAATTATGAACACTTCTTTTAAATTACTTTAAAAATGACTTTTTTACTTTTTTAAAAGTAACAAATGCATAATATAAAGACTGTTACAACCAAGTGACTATTAACACACGTTAATGTAATCCACTGGCTTTATTTAAGATGACTGATATCCAGTTCAGTATAATTACAAGAATTAAACCTCTTACCCTTGTGCATGAGTTAGTCACACAATCTCTGCAAGTGTTCCTTGCAACAAGTAAGGCTGTTTCATGCTGTTTGTTTACATACCCAACATCAGAAAAATTTGAAGGAGTTAGTTAAATGTCAAGGCAAAACATTTGGTCATGCAATTGCTGCCTTTTAATCCAGCAGATTAAAAAAAAAAATTCATAAAATTTTCTTTCACAGGTCCTTCACATTTTTCAGTACTTAGGCTTTTTATTTAATATGATGATGCATGCACAAAAAGCTGCTTTGCATGCTACTTGGCAATGCTCATGAGATGAACAAAACATGAAATCTGTGTTAGTGTGGTATCAATGTCACAGAAAAGTTTATATTTAGCATGGAAAAAACGATAAAGAAGTTTCTTTAGTTCCTGAAATTCAAAGGATTCTCTGTATCTGATGTTAACTAACTATTACATTGCATTGGGGGGAAAGAAAAAACCAAAACAAAACAAAAAACCAAAAAACACACCTTAGGGATAGAAAACAAGTAAGTGGCTTCAGACCTCAAGGCTTGCCAATTAAAATTGGAAGCTATTCTAAATCACTTAATGTCATTTGTAAACCTTATCCTGTGGAAATAGATAATCCGCAGGAATTAGATACTCTTTAAAAAAAAAAGACATTTTAATACTTTCCTTTACGGAAAGCAAACTTTACTGTTACATAAAAAAAGTGTGAAAGTGTTAACAAAGTGCAATACTGTCACACTACCAAAAATCTCTCCAAAGGAGATACCAAAATATAGCCAATTCTAATAAATTAGAAGTTTATAACCAGAAATTTAGAATTAATTATAAGACATCTACACAAAGGAGCGGTGACTCACTCTTACACAACAGATGAAGTCACATGCTAATATGCTGATACTTAAAGAACTGAACAATAACACAAGTGCAAGATAATAAGTTTGATCAGTCTTACCTATTCAAGTTGCAACACAAGAGGCAGAAGACTAGCACTAAGTTTGTTTTTAACAGAAAAATAAAATTTGAAAAAGATTCTAAATGAGTATTTACCACATTCCATAATTCCTAGTTTTCTGCACTGTGCATTTGCCAAAGACAAGGAAGGCAACCAAGAGAGGCATTATAGCTACCAGTGACTTCCTCCAGTGACTGAAGTATTTTGCAATCCCCCAACATGTAAACAACCATCTTTTAGCTGAAGGTTTTACTTTAACAGGACAGATAGTATTGGCAGGAGTCAGTCCCCACATATGTACTGTTATACTCAGTGTAACAAAGTAGTTTCTTCATGAAGCCCTTCTCATTACAACTGCCATTGTATTATGTTAATGTTACCTCCTCAAACACAGTCTTCATGTTAAGGACCACAGTAGTCAAATTACCTTATCAGTGGAAAAAACAGCTGAACTGGATTTGCATAACAGAGCATTGCATTTTCCCCAGAAACCCAGAGACTAGTAGCCCCAATTAGCCTTTTAATAGCCCAGCTGCCACAAAAACACCATTTTGTACTTAAGTTTTCATGAAAGTATCTGGCATCTTGTCAAAGTTTCAGAATTTATTACAGCAGCATCCTAAGATAGAAATTATTATCTTTGCAGAACTGCAGCATTAAAAGACAAAAAGATCATAAGTGGAGGACCAACCAGAAGAAAATATCCAGTTTGGAAGTCTCTCCAGTAAGGCATAAAGTTCAGGTGACTTATGATCTTCCCCAAAGAAATAATGTGCTGCTATGGCCAGAGAGACTATTCCATCAGCGTGCTTTTCTGAAGCCTGAAGATAAGAAAGAGCAACATCACATTTATGGTTTGTTTATGACTTCTAGATACAAAGTTAATACACATGCCTTTCCACAGACTTAATATCTACACAACAAACTTGACTCCACAAGTCATTGCTCTATACATTAGAACATTCCCACTTCCCTCAGAGGTATCGCTAAGTATATAACACAAGTTCAATTCAAACTGAACTCACCTAGGTATTTAGATCACAATGCTTCTGACATGTTTACGTAGCTCGCACATGCTCTAAGCATTTACTCAAAACTGAACATTCATATCTTTTAGGAACTCACCATGACAAATCAAGATATGAAGCCTAACCTAGCATTTATACCGATCTTTCTATTGCAGATCGTTAGCCTGAAAAGCCTTTTCTGCCTACCTTTGCCATGGCAATCTTGCAAAGCTAGCTGTGCTGCAGATTCCTATCTACTTTTACCAGACAATCTTCTGAGGGTACTTGCTAAGTGTTTAGGCTGCTTGATGCAAGAAGAAACAAGGGCCTTTCTGAACTTTCACAGGATTTTTTTAATACTTCTCAAAAGAATAAGACACTGTGAAACCTATAATAAAAACTAGAAGTTTGCAAAAAAATTCTTCAGTGGCAATTTTTGGCAGTTGGAAGTAATACCCTAAATCCTACTGAAGTAGTAATTCTGAAAGCTTTGCTTTGTTTAAGAAAACAGACCCTTTATAATTCTCTTCAGCTTCAAGAGTAGGAAACTGGGAACTCTAACTTCAAAAAAAAAAAAAAAAGGGGGGGGGGGCACCACCCCAACAACACACACAACCCAAACACTGAACAACAGGAAAAAACAACCCAAACTAAGAATACCATGCACACAAAGGACATGGAAGAGAAATCACAACAGGAAAATGCATCCTGAAGTATCAAGAATAAAACCTCTTAGTTCATGAAGTTTTGTTTAAGATCAATGAAACTCTAATTTCAGTCCCAAGACTGGGGAAGTAAGTTATTGAAATAAACAAGGAAAAGTCTTCTCCCATTGGCTATTTGAAAAGCTAGTGGACAAAGCATCAAGATACATGTGAACTGATAAACAGCAGAAGGACAAATGAAGAGACTGAGAAGCTGTAATTAGGAACTTTGAAATAAAGCAAGGTTTAAGAAAGTTGTTTTAACATTTTTCACTCATAGGAATGCAGAAGTGGTAACACTGGGACAGACCAACTGTCTCCAACAGTTGCATACTCACTGTTAATTCTATCCAGAAGTGCCATGGCATAGCCTGCAGCCCACGGGAGTAAAACACAAAGTAATCTCCTCCTACACTAGCAATTGGCCTTCCATTTCCAAGAGACCAGGTGGACAGAGTTGACCCTTCGTGTGGTCGAATATACAGTGACATGTGACTGGGACCTACAGACAGGCAAATACAGGTATGTGTGTGTGAACAAGCGAATGCGGGAAAAACCCTCTACCCTGCTTCCTTTCATTCAATCACCTGCGTTCCTAAACATTAACATGTAGTCTCTATATTATTACCTCGTACCTTTAAAAAAAAAGATATAGCTAAACAACTGTATTCTCCACAGAAAAAGCTTCAATTATTTCTGAGCAGTGAGATAATAAATGTGTTTGCCAAAGAGAGGGACAGAGCTATAGAATGGATTTCAAAAAGGGACAGGCTAAAGAAAATAAAAATAAGGCTTATTCAAAACAGACAAGATACTAGTCTTCTAACAATTGCAATATGACAACCACAGCTTCTAGTGTGTTATGAGACTGAATTAATTACACTGAATTAATTGCCAATTACACAAAACCAATCAAGCTCACTACCTTAGGAATGGCACAATAACCTTCTGTAGTGGAATCAAAACCAAATTTTAAAAGGTAGTGGGAAAGGGAGAGAAAGGAGGAAGAGGAAAGGAATCAAACCAGAAGCTTCAGTCACTCACCAGATACTTCAAAACTTAACCTCACAGAATTCCAAGGCATTAGCTCTTTAGCCAGAACTTTAAAGTGAACAGGGCTTGTTGGCAAAAGTTTTGAAGCAGGAAGATACCAGGTTTTCCTGTAAGAAAATGGTTAGTTTTTAATCTCAATGCAGCAATTGGACATAATAAACATCAGAAGCCAAGCATAAGTTTCTGTATAGCTGACTGTTATTACTAAACAAAATATTCAACAGCTATTTATTCTAGCAAAAGGAAGTTTAAAAATTAGCAACTTGTAGCCAAAAAAATATTTGAAGGGCACAAAAATAGAACAGTTGTCACAGCGTTTTCATTCATTACTTTAATCTCTTAACTGAATTTACACAGCAGCTTGAGAAACATTACAATAAACAGGGATATTTTAATCTCCAAATTGCAGTCAAGTTTTCTGGGGAGGAAGCAGGCAGTCACAGCAGCAGGTTTTCTTCTAAGGAGACTAACTACTCCAGACTTTCTCCATTATCAGCAGGAAGGGTGGAAAAGAGGGAGAGCAAAATGGACATGTAAACATGTACACTGAACTGCCCTTTATAAGGCCTCCCATCACCCTTCTTTCCACTGACTACCAGAGGCGAAGTTCACTGCTGCCAACATCAATTTTCACAAAATCCCCCAAATTCCTGCAGCAGAACCAGTCTCTTGCAGAGACTGTTGCGAAAGACACTATTCCTAAAGAGAAATGGAGATGGAAGTGTCTTCCAAAGTGGAAAACTTAGTTACTTTTAACCAAGATGAGCCTTACGTTTTCTTCTCTTACTTAAGCAAAATTGCATAAATATCCAGTTTGCTTTGGCCAGTAATTTCTCAAGTTAAGCAGCATTCACACCAACCGGAACATAAAATGCACTGGCAGAATCCAAGGAAGGCCACAAAAAGGAGCCCGCTCCTCACACTGAGTCCTAATGGTGTCATTGATTTCAGGTATATGGGGAGTTATGTGAGATATGCCATTATAATCGAATCCATTAATCCATATACCAGAGTTACTTTTAACCAAGTTTCCATCTAGATCATGAAATCTTCTGCTTGTGTGCTAGAATAAAAAGGAAAAAAGAAAACAAAAAGGACATTGGAGTCTTGCAAACTGCACAGTCAGAGGTGATTCCATCCTCCATGTCAATCCTGAAGGTCTCCTGTACATTCAGTACGCTCTGAACACTGTATGCACTAAGTATTTACCAACACGAACAGAGAATTACCTAGATAGAAGTATACCACAAAGAACATCTAAATTCAGAAGACCACTGTCCATGTAACTATTTATGCATCTCCCATCACATCTATTTTTTAAGTGATAATTGCTTACTAAACTCTCCTGGTAAGGCTTAACCTTACATACCCTCCCACACCAAATTTTTCTGGCATAAGTGAACTAAATAGAGAAGCTGGGCATGAGAAATATTAGTAATTCTTTCAAATCCAGAAATAATCTTATACTTTTTCAACCAAGTTAGTATTTTCTCCCTCTCAGAGCAAGGGAAAGGTTGCTGCACAATGGTTTCTTTCTTAAGCTTTATAAAATTGATAGCTGTTGTAAGCAACACAGAGGCAATGAGATATGCAGGACTTCTCTTACCTGGAGAAAGACTCGCTTAGGCTTTGGATTAGCGGGATCAGAACTGTAAGGAAAGAAGATACCACTACAAACAAGCAGCAGAGTGATGACAAACACAGTAGTTAAAGTTATTAATGTCGTTTTTGTGCTTTTGACAAGGTAAATGAAGTTAATCTATAAGGAAAAAGAACAGCTCAGTTACAGAACTTCATGACTCAGAATTAAGAGACATTATTTGCATCTCTTCTAAAAATCTAATTATGGAATTAAAAGTGTATTTAAGAAAGATGTCATCATCACAAGTGCTATCTAAGATCCTTCTTTGTAAATCTCAATACCTAAAACTAAAAGAAGAGAGTACTTCCCAGAGTTAAAAAAAAAAAAAAAATCCCTTTTTTAAAAACATCTACCAACTAAAACATCTATTTGTAGCAAATAAAGTCTAAAGTGTTATACAAGCATTATTCACTCACATGCTATACTTCTAAAATGAATGCCTCTTTAAATTCCAGCATTAAATTGCACATTTTATACCAGTCTTTGCTACATTATACAGCAGATTCATTTTTCTAACCACTACTTCAATGAGTTTTTGAAATAATGTAATACACAGAATTTGCAAGACTTGGTATTCTTAGTAAGTTCCCTAGCATAACATTTTTGTCAAAATACCATTAATTTCTAATATTTAGAAAAACATTAAACTCTAAAGGAAAGTTTTAAACAACGTTTAAAGATTTTCCTTACAAAATAGGAGGACAGAATCATAGCGATGGCCACAATTAATCCTGCCAACACTACATCTGGTGGAATTTCTGAACCACTTCGTCCCATGATAGGGGTGAACATTTCAAATACAGTCCAGCTGAGGTACATCACATACAGATATGGAACAAACATTCCCAGCATGTACATCATGATAAACCTTATTGTAGCACCTGTATGGGACAGAAAAAAACAAACAAACAAACAGAAGACAAATATGTAACAGCTCATAGGATAAAAATCATATAGTTATACTATCTACATACATATTGCCTCGAGGCCCAAATACAACACTGGTTCACATACCCAACACTGATCAAAAAGCAATTCTCATTTTGCATAGGAAGTACAACATTTTCAACAATGTCATGGAACTATTCCAGTATAATAATAATAATAATAATAAAAAAAAAAACTAAGAGGTCTTCCACCTCAACTACTGTTGAATTATGACAATATTTATAAAATGCTTTACTGTCTATCTTTGTAGTAGATGATCAGTTATTATAATCCCATATAGGGTCATTCTTCTTAGCATGAGAACTGAAACGTGTTTCAGACTTTCTAAACAGCTTCTCCATAGTCACAAACCGTCTTTGGTTCAAGAACATTTCCACTTGCAACAAAAAAAATACTACCTGTGTACTCTGACCACTCAAAACTCACCAGTTCAGGATTTATTTTTTGCTTGTTTAAACAGCAGCTATGGGCAGAAAACACCCTAATACACATAACAAAGATTCTTAAATACACGAAGAAATCCCAGATTCTTACCTTTTTGCCTGAATTCTTTATGGCTCATCAGCTTAGTGATTAAAGGAAATGCTACCCACAATGTACAAATGAATGCTGAACAAAGGCCTATCTGAGTAAATACAGCCAGTGCTATAGACCAGACCATCAATGAGACATCAAAAAACACATCTTCCAGGTACTGTTCACTCATATTCTGTAAGAGAAGAATAAAAACTGTCACTGAGCAGAAATAGTCTGTGTATCACATCTCATGAGACATAAAAAGAGAAAGAATTTAACCATTAAAAGTGTTTAGTAACACAGGCAGCGTCAGAGGGTTTGCAGCGCAAGATTCTTAATTGTGAATTATACTAATAGTTCTAGCCAAGAGAGACTGCTGCCATGCACAATGGCTATCAGAAAGCATTGTGTTGGATTTTGGGGAGGGAGAGAAGGGGAGAGAAAAGGCAGTTGCCAAACCTACTTCAAAACAAAAAGCTAATTAATTCACAAGTTATTGAGTCACTAACAAAATACGCTATTTCATCAACACCTAGGAAGTACTTATGATAGGCAAGTAAGAGATCAGTTTCCAAAAGTTTTCATGCAACTCTTAAAAAATCAAAGTTGCAGAAGGCAGCAGAAACCATACATTACAGTGCAAGCTATAATGTGCAAAGAAAATCACAAGAAAAATGTGATACTTCATTGCCTGATCTGTTATCAGACAAGCAGCAGGTAAGAATAAGATCCAAAAATTGAAATAGCTGGAGAGTTAGCCAAAGTATGCTTTCTTGTCAGTAACAGCCACTACTCCAGAAGACTGGAAGATGGCAGTCAAACATCTATATTGAAAACGCCTTCAAGAGGATTTCCATAAGGAGGCAATAGTATTTTACATATACATGTGCCAATTCATTTTAAAAAAAAATCTTCAAAAAACCCCAAAACATATTTCTAGATGAGGATATGATAAATCCACCCATAGGTTTCCAGAAAACAAGGTTTCTGTAAGTTCTTAAACTTCAAGCATTTGTATAAAGTTGGACTTGGTTGACGAATTAGGTTTCCTAAATTCCCTTTTTCAAAGCTTGTACAAATAGCTAAGAAAAGTAATTAAGAGATGAATGATATCAACATGCCTAAAACCTGGAAATCTAAAGCAGGATCAGAAAGCAGGCAGAAATAGACTTACCTGCTGGATAGCTCAAAGTTTCAGAGTAATACAAAACCATGTATGCAACTTAGCATTTAGACATTTTGGATTAACAACTACAACATTACTATGCTAGTAAAAGATTGTTTCTGCTAGCCCATATAAAAGAATGCTAAACAAAGGCAGCAGTATCACAACACAAAATGACAGCAATGCAAAGGTAATGCACACCAAACCTCTGCCTAAACCTTACAGATATCTCATGACTTGTATCTGCTTCAGAAAAGGACACTGCAAAGAGCTCTGTTCCATGTCCAGGTATGGTGAAAACAGCTAATAACTACCAGAATAATTATAGAAAGGAGGACAAATATTCATCTAGAAAGCTGTGTAGAGTACATATATTGAATATAGTAGAACAGAGTATTAAGCAAAAATTCTGATAAATATAAGAAAAAGCTCTCATAAAACATCTGAAAAAAAGTGGAAGTATTTCCTCAGAAGATGACTAGAAGTGACATCACCAAAAGAACATGAATAATACAAAGACAGAGCAAAAGACAAAAGGAATTCCAAGTTTGGTAACAAAATATAAATAGATTAAATGAAATCAGAAAGAAAAACAGTAAAATATACACAAAGGACACAGTACCAAATGATTAAACTGCAGGAAGCTGTCTCGAAAAGACATCTGGAAAAAAAAATCTACTAAGATTCAAGGAAGAGTTGGATATTTATGTAGATTCTTTAAGTATCATGAAGAACATCAAAAGATATTTAAAAACTAAGACCTCTGCTTCAGTTCATTCTTTGATCTCTGATGGTAGGAAGGGTAAGGAAATATTACTCTGTACTGTCTTCCACAACACTGTTGCCTCTTCCTCAGTAACCAGAGCAACCACTACAGGTCATTAGCAAAGAAAGCTGTAAAACGAAAGGTGTTAATTCTGATTCTGTAGGGCAACATATTTGCTTAAATGAAACAATTTGACAGAAACATTTTAAATGCCTCTGACCAATACACAAAACAATGTCTCTTCTGTACCAACTCAGAAATCAGTCTTCCTCAGATTCCCTGGGAGACTGCCCTTCAACATTAGCAAGAAATGTCAGGCTTACCTTGTAGTAGAACTTCTTGGCTAGTACATGCACAAGAATGAGCTTAGCTGTAGCTGCAGTGCCATACAGAGAGACAGAGACATAGAAATGGGTATACCAAGAAAGAGACCGTCCAACGAGAGAGATGAACACTGCCACAGTAAGGACAGTTACCAGCGCAGAGATCCAACTTAACAATGTTAGGCCAAATGCCATAAAAAACTTCCTCAGGTTACTAACAGCTACAAAGGAGAAAAAAAATGTTATTCAACAGACCCATATTCTGTAGCAGACTGAAGATTAATATTAGTTCTGGAGTGAAATTATTTTAAAGACTAAAATAAGACTGCATTAAAAGTCTATTTTGAAGACTTCTGAAAAACAGCAGTCTAAGGCACTGTCCATCCCCTTGCAAGTCTTCAGCACTGCAAGATGAATCCCCAGAGAACTATCATGTTTTCTTGTGCCAACTGGTAGAAGTTTCTGTAGGAACCGGTAAAACCATCCTGAGTCTTAGAAAGTCTCCAAAAAATTGCAGAGTTGATTTCCGTGCAACTTCTTGTTACCTCTGAAATGTTTTCTAGATTTTTTTTAGTATACTTATATGCTTCTAACGCAAAGGTCTAACTGAAGGATTTTAATTGTTATAGGCCCTTCATTACATTCTATTATCTTCCCCTTCCTCATTTAATATTTTGTTATTTGTTCCTGTCTATAGATAGATTTTAACTAAACAGATGTTTCTAAAGCCCCATCTGTATGATTAGAGAAAGGAGTTAATCCAGATGCTAACCAAATTTAAAGTTTCATCCATTTTCAGATCATAAAAAAAAAGACTCAGTTGAAATCTTCATGAAAGAATAAGGGATGTAACCATATGAATTAAAAAGCTAAGCATTTAGGCCTATTTTAGTCTTCCTTCACTGTAATTTTTCATAGCTGAGAGATTTCATCTCTCAAACACAAAGCAATTCCTGTGGCATGCTGCACATCTAAAATTAATTTCTGGAGTTTAGATAAACACATAATGTTGTAACTATTGCTAATAATTAACAGAATGAGAAATAGTTAGCTTAAAAGTTTTTTTCTTTTTTTTAATTAGACTTACCTCTAGCTTTGGGCTGTAATACTTTTTTGCTTAAATAAAGAAATGCTATTGCTGCTATTACAGAGTTAATGATGGTGCCAACACGCGCAGGATAAGCCAGGACAAACAGACCAAGTATATCAAAGAAGACAACATTTCCATGTTGATACTCAAAAGATTTAGCCAACTTATCTGATGTTGCCAGGTATTTTAGGACAGCTAAAACATTATCACCTGTTCAAAAAAAGGAGACAGACAGCATAACTATACAGAACTTTCATGCACAAAGAAGCAAAGCTATTGAAATCTCCTCCTCCATGAGGAGGATGTGAATACACAACTGATTATCCTGAATGCCTATTTTATGCTATACACTTCACAATATTTTGAAAAAGTAATGTATACAATCCATAAAGTAAGTATACTTGGAAAGCTTCATGTTCTGGAAGTGTGGCAGTATCTCAAAAAGGAGTGAGTAGGCAGGTTTTCAGCCCACAAGCACTTCTTCAGGCCTGATATTAAACTAGCAGACCTCAGGGGTCAACAACAAAAGAGTAATTTTCTGCTTTTCCTCTCTGTCTCTATTAACCTCACCACATTTCGCTATGAACTACCTATCTTTCTTCGGAAGGCTGTAAGGTAGAAGCCAAGGAAGTTATTTTCCTTGGTACAGATCACATGGGTACAAATCACATTTTTCCTCATACAATACAGTTGAAATAGATGTAATCAAAGAAGAATCATTGTTCTCAACTTTTATGTTGCTTCTACTTGACCTGTAGAAGTTTTTACTAGCTCAGGAGTGGTTTTTTATTTTGTTTTTTTTTTCTTCCCTCTCCTCTTCACCACACTGACCAAACCATTAAAAAAAAAAAAAAAAAAAAAAAAAAAAAAAAAAAAAAGCTTTCCAATAGGGATTTATGGAGAAAGCATTACCTTCTCTCACAACTGCATTTCTGCAGAACATGTTTAAAACTCTTATTTGTAGTAATATTAGATTTTCATTCCCAGAATTTCAAAGCTACAGCCATAAGATGAATATGGAAGGCAATTTCTGCATGTTTAGAGATGGCAGCAGTAAAAATCCTGGAGTTACCTAGATTTATTTTAGATTCTTCTGGGAAACAAAAGAACTCAAGTGTAATTTCCTGTTTCTGTAGCCCATGAAATAGCTTATTATGAACAAGATCTGTTAGGATGAATTCTATTTATTCACAGTATACAGACAGTATAACATTATTGCAACACTAAACTTTAACTGAGACCCACTCTCACAGAAAAGAAAAAAAATGTTAGTGGATCAGTCTTGATACCATCTACTTAACTGTAAGCTTCTCACAACGAAGATTAATCAGTGAAGGTATATATATGAAGCGGAAAAATGAACACAACTCTGAGCAATAATCAGTTATCAATGAATGTAACTCAATGAATGTAGTCAAGATAGCTAGATTATAGTCTTAAATACATTCCATGGTTAAATACATTCTGTATTTCCATAACCTGTTTATAGGTTAATATTCTCCTGGAACTGACCAAACATTATTCCCAATGTATTTCTGAAGCAAACATAGAGCTAAATTCTTTCTTTAGAAAGCCATCCTTATAAATTATGAATTTCTTGAGATATGGAGGTTAGAGCAAAATAAACAACTCTGTAGTCCCTCTATTTAGTAAATTTTTGAAATACCAACCAGCTCTCTGAATGGAGTCTGTTAAAATTCTGTCTGATGTGTCATATTTTGTGTGATAAATGTAACCGTTTTCAATAAAAGCCAAGTCTATTCCTACAGAAAGAAAAAAAAATAAAATTGTGTAAATGTGAGAGCTCCAAAGAACATGTGAAAGTTAGACATATTTCATTCAAAATGTAATTGCTCCACTTTGCAAACCAACCCCTTTGCTCAGATAAACAAAAATAGCCTGCTTTGTAGAATGAAGACTAATTAGCAGTTTCAAACTTGGTACTTTCTAAACATTTACTATTAAAATAGAAATCTACTCTGAAAAGTAATGAAAAGTAATACTGTAGAAACTCCCTCAAAATGCCAGGTGTTTTCTTTTTACTTCTAAAATGTAAAAAGCTTTTCTAATGCTTAGTCTGAAAACTCTTTACAATCCAAAGAATTTATAAAAATAACAACAAAATTACCAGTGGAGGTTCTGCAAACTGAACTATACATTCAGTATATCCCAAACACCGCAGACCCTCAGCTGCATATGTCTACAAAGCTCCTGTCTACACTTTAAACTGTCAACAGATTTAGCATAGGCATAGTAAAGCTCCCTGAGCCTATCTGTGTACAAAGAGTAACAAACTAGTTTTTAAATTCAACCATTTCATTTCTGCTGGTTCAAAAAAATGAATTCTCACTGACATCTGTTATGAACTCGGTATGATTCTGACTGCACAAAGAACAAATTGTACAAGATCAGCTACTTGATTTTCATGCTAGAAATGTATTTTAAAACAGTTTAGAATGTGCTAACACATTTTGTCCTAAGAATCACTTCAATCACTTCAATTACTCCAGTAACAACCCATGTTAGATAACAGGGATTTTACAGCTGTTTACATTCCTCTGAATTGTGCTTGTTCAGATTCTGTTTTGTGTTCCACACTTTTCAAGCACTCATTTTCTCCTTTTATTCATTACAGTTACTTGCTTTTAATTCCCACAAGCAGGTTATTTACTAACATCACTACCAGAATGTTTCCAAATAGGTTATTTAATAGCAGACTTATGTCTGGAAGTGCTTTCCTTACTTTACTTGTTTTCCACCATATACTTGCTGTCTGGAATACTCCAATCTCCAAACACATGTTTACAGCCTACACTGCACACCAAAACTGAAGGCTTGTGCACTAGGAAAGATGAGAAAATTTGCTTCTAAACTGAAAAGAAAACCAAATTTGAGGGAGTGCTCACAGTAATCAGCTCACAATCTCCTTGTTATAAACTTAGACAAATGGTTACATAACAGTATCTTCCAATAACATACCTGGAACATTGCCAAAGTCCCTGTAGATACGGAAGTCTGTATCTGCTGGGATAATACCGCTCTGAAATATTTCCTGTGCTACCACAGAGGCAAAGGGATGTTCAGCTGCAGATACATATGCTTGCACCAACCAAGGATTTTCAGGTCCTAATAAAAAGAGCAAACATCTCACAAAAAATATTTTGAACTTCTGTTAACATATATACTTCTCTGGAGTTTTTCTATAATACTTTTGTTACCATAGACTTTTAATTCTGTTGCTCCAATAAGTACACTGACTTCATTTGTGTTGGCTAAAGGACTCTCAGACTTGAAAGAAGACTCTCAGACTTTGCAGCTACACTGCAAAAAGGTTGACCCCTTGAGTGCTCAGTGACGAGACAGATAAACATCCTGCAAACAAATCCTGTATTAATGCAGCCTTTAGCAGAGTTTCCATTTGATCACTCATGTATTACACATCAAAATTCTAATACAGAGAAAAGTCTCTTCACTGAAGCATTTATGCAAGACAACAATTAAACCGGCACAGCAGTAGAAGCCAGTCTACAGTCCAGCCAGGACAGCACAGAAGTTTAACAGGTGCCTATTTGAGGAGTTCTTTTTCTGCTTTTTTTCTGGGCAGCAGATGGAATTCTACTGCCAATACCTCTCCACAGATATTTTGAAATAATTGCTGTCAAAATAAAATAAAGCATACCCTATGAAAGCATGACTATGAAAAGATACAAAAAAACATCAAAATTCGTTTTTCACCTTACTACCTTGAGGTGAAAGAGAAATACAACTTCTGTAATTCTATTCTACACAGGTATTTCCTCCCATGAGAGGAATTTCTGTGGCAGTGTTTTAATCTTCACATACCTACAGATGTAGAGCAACGTACTGGCTGCAGACAGTTAATCAAAAAAAGCACAGAAGCTCCCCTGAAAGAGTGTTGAAAGCAGCACATAAACAAAAGACAAATCTACATTACCTACTACCAAATTACCCTGGCACAGACATGGGACACAGCACATACTCATACCTGTTTGAAAAACAAGTTCTTTGCCTCCTACACCTGCTGCCTCCAGGTTAATAAAAGCTCTGATCAACTTGGCCCACTCATGTTGTGTAATGAAGCCATGACTAGCCTTGATGGGAAACAAAGAAGATACAGGTCAAATATCTTCCAGACCAGCCTAAATATTCTTTTCCATCACAAATAATCACACCTCAACAACTGACAAGGCAGCAAGATCATAATTAATGACAGATCAAGGTAGAAGATCAAAGTCTTCTCATTAAATTCATACGGATGATATTCTTAATCTAAGTACATTTTTTCCTTTGATAGCAAGTACGTCTTCCTCAGGATGTTATGACTGGCATTTAACTAATATTTCAACAGCTAGAATACAAATCATATCTGTAGCTGCTTTTTCCTTTGTCAGAATCTTAGAGTTTTGATATACATTTTAGTATTTCAGCACATTCTTACCTGCAAAATATTTTCTTCTGCACCATTAAATAAGAATATGACAGCATGCTGCAGGGGCTCTGACGATTTTGAGAGAGTGTTAAGTATTTCTAGCATCACTGAGCAGCTAACAGCATCATCACTGGCACCTTAAAATAATCAGTAGAACAGCATGGCTTATAACAAACAGAACTGCAACGAAGACCAGAGGAAAAAAAATTTGTTGTTCCTATCAATCATTTAGTCTATGAGGTGCAATTATGCCAAACTTCAAAGTATTTTCTGCTACAGCTTGTATCCTCTGTCTATATTAGCTAGCAGTACAGAAGAAAAATATAATGTTTAAGAATTCAAAGAAGGTAAAGTACAAGATATCTGATCCAATATTATTCTTAAAAAGCAGACTGACTAGGTGGCTCAAGTTGAGAATGTTCCTTAAAAATTCAGTCTGACATTTTTACAATTAATCCTACTAAATGCATCTCCCCTCCAACAGCGTTAGATAAATGATATCTTAAAATAATTTGAATGGGAATTCTGCAAAACCCGTTCTCCTGCTGGTGATAGTTCGCTTTTGGTACATCATCTAGCTTAATAAGCAAAGTGATCATTGCACTTGTTTTTCTAACAGTATGAACAAATGAGGACAATTTTTACTTACAACATAATCTAATTTAAAAACCCCAAATACTTCCACATATCACCCTAAAACATTCTATATATAGCTACAATGCATTCAAACAAGTGGACAAAGCCACAGAGCGAGTGACTGCAAAGTAAAGCATTTGGAAGCAAGCATACACCAGAATTCAGACCTTTGTAACAATCCTTAGAAGAAAGTATACATTATGATATGGTATTTTCATGATCAATACTTTCTACTACTTACTACCCTCAGCTTCCTTTGCTCAGGACGTCAGTCTCCTGTTCTCTTTTAGTTCCTCAACCAATACTTTATTCTTGACTTATCCCCAACTCTTCCTCCTTCCACCAAATTTTCATCTTGATTAAATGAGTCTTTTATTAAGGTCTCACAGTGCTGCAATTCCCTCACTTATGTGCAAGTCCTAGCCTCTTTCCACCCCACGCTAATCAATAAAGGTTAGGAGCAATGGGAGAAATTCACTTAACTCTTGTAGCCTAGGTTGCACACAGCACGCTCACCTGCACTCAGAGGATGAAAGTGTGCTCAGCGTTGTTTGCCACAGTATGATTCAGCACACTATTGGAACAGACTCACTGGCTGTTAAGATTGTCTTACACATGAATAGAAAATGTAGCTTTTCCAAGATTTGTAACTTGGCAAAATTCAGATGCATCTGCCCTCCTGTGAAAAGGGCATATTCCTGGCACAAATACCAACCTCAAACAAACGTTTAGCCTTAGCTCATTGTACAGAAGTACTTTAGAATTAAAGAGAGAGAGAGAGAGAGAGAGAAGGAAAAATCCACCTATGTTTCTCTAGCCTTGTTCTACCCTGACAAACTTAAAACAAAAAAACCCACTAAGATAACTAAGATATCCACTCTAAAGCCCTGATTATATTACTATCTGAATTTATCAGTAGCTTACCCTTTGCCACACTGAATTCTTACGTCTAGCCTATGTTGTGCTGAAAAATAACACAGAAGCGTGATTACATTTCAGAAGTCTCACTATGAGGCTAATGGAGTTATTTCTTTCAGACATGTATATTTATATCTGATTAAAATGGCCATAAAGTCATAGACCACAGTACACAAACTCAGAGAAAAATTCAGCTCCAAATATTTAATATACAGCAAAATTCTAAGTCTTCTTAAACTGGTCTTATAGCAAACACCAGCAACCTAAGAGAATCATATTATCATGTCTCTCCACAGTGAGAACTTCAAGGATACTTCCACCCTCGAACTTACACAGCGTATTTCATTCCCCTTTCTAATAAACTGAAGACTAATATAACAAGAAAAATGTATTAGGAATTCATAGTTTACATTTTTCCTTCACAAATTTTATTCTCACTTGCATCTTTTGCTAAAAGGATGCTAAAGTTTTCTAATGCTGAAGGTCTAATGTTTTACTGAGTTTTTTTCTACTCCTTCTCATTGCTGCCTTCCCAATAGCATACTAAGCTACACCACTAGCAAAAGTGACAATTCTGCAACTTTAACTTTGCAAGAAATATGTATGTGAAAACATCAGTGGCACCTTAAAGATAACTTCAAATATTTAAATAGCAGAACATTTCACAATGCATAAAATTAGAGTAATATTAAAGGAAAGCAAACAAATTGTATGTTTGATAAAATAGATATCAAATCTGTGCAAAATTGGTACCTGTGCAACAAACAAGCTCATTGACCATTAATCATATCAGGAAAGAATATGATTATGGTGTCAACAGAAGATTGACAGAAGAGTATCTTTTATTATCTGATATTCAAATGTGTTAGTCTGACATTGAAATATCAGAGACATGTTGACTTTGGCTCTGTAATTTTTGGTAATTAAAACAAAGGTGTGAGCAAAGAACTTGATGAAATACCAGGGAACAGAAAACAAAAGATTCTTGCCTAGGCTACAAAGTGTAGTATGTACATCTTTCATAGTAAGAAAATGAAAGAAAAAAAAGTTTTCTCACTCTTTACCACAACCCAGTTGTGGTAAAGAGCTGTTTTGTAATTAAGGATAAGCTTACAGTTTGACGTTTAGCTCCTCCGCAGGTTTCTGTGTAATCCTATACAAATCACTAATATTTCTTGGGCACATACATGCCAGATTGGTGAAATACATCACTGTCTGAATAACTGTAGAAAAAAATTAATGCATACATAATCCAGTGTCACAGACCATAGCCCCTGACTTGCAACTTTTTTTTGCTTGTCTAGGTAGTACTTAACTGTTCTTGGGATGAAATTACTAGTGTATGTTTAAAACAGACAAACAAAAAATAAATCCACCAAGAACACAACTGAAATTTTACTACTGTCCTGAAAAATAGGATGTTTAATCAAGAAATAAAGCATTTCAGGCTGGAAGCAAAAGCACGTAAGTATAAAAGTTTTGCTGGTAATGATACAGTCTTTGGTTCTTGAAAAATACCTTTAGATTTCAAATTACTGAACATACTGGAGGAGCTCCAGTAGCTGCACTACAATTGAAGTATAGCAAAAATTCTGGAGGTTTTCTAAAAAGCATAGTAGTAAGAACATCAGCAAATCGATACTCATGCAAACACTAACCTCTTCACGTGACCTAAACTAGCATTTGTAATAATGGGCATATACTTTTGGCCTAAGTGTTACAACAAATGTTTGTATGCAGTTTCCCACTCCATACATGGTTTTCACTATGTCAGGACGGTATTCACAAAGATCCTTACACTCTCACAGCAATAGATATTTGATATGATTAGATCTATAAAAATGCAAAAGGATAGGAACCAGAAAGAATACTGCAGTGAAAGCAGTACTACAGGTGAGGTACATACTATTAAGGCAACAGGATATTAATCTTTGATCCGTATAGGCTTTTGAGACAGCAGCTTTGAGTGAAGAAAAATTGCCATGGCATAAGGATATAATAGTAGGAATCTGAAGTAAAGTATGATACTAGCATTGGGAGAGGAAAAAAGAAAAGCACATTATGGTTAGTGAATTAAAAGGAAAAACATAGGAAATCTCTGGCACAAAGCAGCCTATGAAGTGAGTATCAGATTTATATCAGTACAGAAATAAAGGAAGAGCTGAACTACAGGTAAAAGCATGTGAACTTGTATAAGTAGTCAATTACAGGAAAGGCAGATATTAAAAAAACTTTCTAGAAATACAAATAGAGAATCTGTAATTAACTGCCTACTAAAAAATGACAAATCTTGAAATATACTGATTTCAAAAGGACCAACCTGTTGCTCTAAATAATGAATTTTGCCAAAATCAAGCACAGACACAAACAGTTTTCTAACAGGTGGCTATAAACATGCTATGAAAAGAATAAATCACCAAGAAAAAGCTCTACAGCTCATAGAATGCACAGAAATGCAGAATAAATGTATGGACCTACCTGGAGTATTTGGTACAGAATCAAAGTGACAGTTGGCTAATACTGCATGTTCAGCTCCATTCTGGGGTTCCAGTTTCACTGCAACATTGGTTATGTTTGCATAGTAACTGGTAAAGCCTCCCAAGAAGTCAATGCTGAAGGAGCCTGTGGGCTTCTGTATGTCTATAAAAATCCTGTGAGCATCCGTGCTTTCAGCTTCAATTGCCTTAATTTGTTCTACGAGGTAGTTTACTGTATGAATTTCATTTTCTGGACTTCCAACTGTTCTGGGCCCAATTGCTGTTATGTCATCAAGATATCTCCTGCAAGAGATAAATTACACATTCAGCACCAATACATTTAATATGTAACTGATCCACAGCTACAACATTTTCGTGCACCCTTCTACTTCAAAACTCACAGCAAGCAGGAGAAACTGAAGGCAATTAGACTGTAAATGTAGTCAGACATCTAAGACCACTACAGTAAGGACACAGAACTGGTCTTTGCTCAGGGCTCCTTATCCTATCTGCCATGATACTAAAACAAGCTATTAATTTTATGTTTCAAAAACAAATCTCTCCACAGCATCCAAGAACGAAAAAGATCTTGCTAAGGATACAGACGTTGGCTACACACATTTTGCATATACATACACACACCCTCTCCCTAAATATGCACATTCTTAGTAAGATTTCCCCTGAGCCAATTAACAGCTAGACACATAATTTGCTTCTCAAGGTAATTTTACTATGAAAGATGTTCGACTACAGCAACATCTATTTATTTTAAGAGCCAGCCCACATGAGAGTGACAGCACTTGAAGCATTTTGGTTTACTTTCTCTAAGCACCCAAACAAACCCGGCGCTCCCGAGGGGCAGCTCCAGAGGCAAGCACTTTGCCAAGGACACCAGCCCGGCCGCCTGGGGGATACAGAGGGGCCGATCCATTACTGTCCCAGTGGGACTCCCGCAGTGCCGAACAAAGCGTCCCCGCTAACTCCGGGCGCGGTGCGCTCTGTAAACCGCGTGAGCACCTCCGAGTCGGCCCTTCCACGGAGACGAAGGTGCCCGACCGGGCCGTTCCCGGGAGCCTCATCGCGAGGCCCCTCCCGACAAGGGGACGTTACGGGCAGCTGCCGCCACCCGCCGGGCGAGGCCGGCCCCAACGCAGCCCACGGCCCCCGGCGGGAGGGAGGGCCTCGCGGCCCCGCCGCGCCCGAGGCGGCCCCAGCCCCGTACCTGGCGCGGGAGGCGCTGAAGTCGCGGACCCCGCCGCGGCCCGGCCGGCTCAGCAGGTGCCGGTGCGAGACCAGCACCAGGGCCCGCAGCGCCAGCAGGAACAGCAGCACCAGCGGCGCCCCCCGCGCCTCGGCCAGCGCCCGCCGCCGCGGCCCGCCCCGCTTCTTCCCCCCCACGGCAGAAGCGCCGTCCTCGCCGCCGCCGTCCTCGCCGTTGCCGCCCCGCGGCGGCCGCGGCCGGTCCCGCCGCTCGCGCTCGCCGCCGGGCGCGCGGAGCCGCCGCACCGCCGCCGCGCTCCGGTCCATGGGGCACGCGCCGCTCCGCTACGGAAGCGGCCGAGGGTCAAAAACACGTGGCCGGGCGGAGTGGTAACGGCCCGTGGGGCAGGGCGGGCGTGGTTAGAACGGCCGTGGGGGCGGGGCGGGGCTAGTAGGAGCGCTGGGGCGGGGTGGGGCGGGGCTAGTAGCGGCCGTTGGGGCGGGGAGGGGCGGTGTTAGAACAGCCGTTGGGGCAGCCCGGGGCGATGTTCGTAGCGGCCGTTACGGCGAGGCGACGGCGTGGGGCAGTCCGCGGGCCCGGCGGCTGGCGGGGTCCCATGAGTGAGTTGCGTAGCGGCCGTCACGCTAGTGGTGGTTGCCTCGCACGTTTCAGAGGTGAAGAGCGAGGCCGGACGTCTAGCCTCCGGCTGGTGCTGAAGGGAGGTATCGCGCAGGTAATAGCCAAGCCCTGCCTGTTACTCGGCCGGGAGAATCAGAGTTCAGAGCTCAGCGTAATAACCTCAGCTGCACTGAGATAATTTTCTGATGTGCTAATTAACAGTTTTCACCGAAGTAGCACTAGTGAAGAGCACTTGCAAAAGTCAGAATTCCTGTATCTGAAACTTGTGCTGTGCTGCACATACTTCTCTCCTGGGAGCACTTTTCTGGTTTCTCAGCTCCTAATGTGGCACCATTCAGGAATGAAATGGAAGTTCATGATGGTCATTTCCCGTGTTCTTGTTACACTGCTTTGCAATTTATCTGGCTACTCCTGAAAACAAATGTTTATTTCTTTGATTTTATCTTACTGTGTGAAGTAATCTGGAAACAAAATACACAACGATGTGATCCAGAAAAGTGAAAGTTTCAATATATTAAGTGTTTTGGATAAACTGCATACACTGGTGCTTTCAGTTGTGTCTCTGTGTTGCTGCACGGAGGCTTTCCAACACTAATTGTGATGTGGTTCAGATCAAAAGAAAGTCTGAAGGAGTAGTGCACTGAAATGTGATGACTGCTCTGCGAAAGCTTCGGGTGCTTTTGTAAATTTCCATATTCAGGTTTAGTAAGCTGTCTCATTTGCTTCACTGCACACTCATTAAAGACAAGATTATTGCTTACACCTGCAGATTGTATTAGTACATTCAAGGCCCAGTAACCTAGTTCTAGCCCATGAGGTTTATTCTAGTCTGTTTTGTTCATTTTTTCCTGCTGCTTTTTTTTTTTCACTTACCAATTTTACCTATGTATTCTCAAATAGAAACTATCAGAACAAACATACTTCCACAGTTGGTTCTCACAAGTATTTTACGTTAGAAACAGATTCTGTATTAAAAATTCCAATGTAAATGTTTTCTTAAAAATGCAAGTGCAATCGTTCCACCAAAATGCTTGCAACTCAAATATTCTAAGCTAGTTAAACCTCAGTCCCAAAATGTGATGCAATGGAAGCTGCCCTTGGAAAAAACTCATTTTAATAATCTGAAGGATGATAAAGTAGCAGTATTAACAGACATGCAGTATTAAACCCCGCATCTTCTTACATATATTAAAAAATGATGTAGCCAAGTACTCAGTGTACATCTGCATTTCCCCTTGGAAATTCCTAAGCCTTACAGCTCTATAGAGGAATCCAACAAGGAATCACACATAGACTTTCATACTGAGCCTCATATCTTTTATTTTCATTTTACATATAAAATACCATCACCTTAAGTACTGGATTCCTGAAAAACTCGCTTAAGCGGCTTAATGGAGGGGTCTCCAACAAAAAATCTTGCTGAATTTCAGTTTGACCGCATGAGAACCAGCCCTCCCTTCCTCCCCCCTGATCTGAGGATAATGCATACATTTAAAAGAATGAGAAAACAAGAGCTACACATTATTTCTTGTTTCTGTGCTCACTTGAGTAGGACTGTAATAGAATTACGTCCTTTCACTAGTGGTCATTTTTTCTTTCATTTTTTAGCAACATTTGAACCAAAAAAAAAAAAAAAAATCTCAATTAAGAAGCAGATCAACTACACCAGTTTTGGTGACAATGATCCTCTGCAGGTGTTTTAATATTCTGTCAATTCAAAGTTCAGAAGCAATTTTCTGCTTTAGTGCAGAATGTATTCTGATATTTGGAGTACTGACAGCCCTTTTATCAACTGTTCTGAGCACAGCCTTTGGGAGGACAGTGCGCAAAGTAAGTTAAGCTGGAAGCACACTTTGTACATGTTTTAACATGAATGCAACCTCAGGGTTAAATATATCAATGAATACAGTGCCCTTTCTTGCTCTGTTGGTCTGGAAAGACTGATTTAAGATAATTTGACCTAATTTCCAACCAAATGATTCAGCATTTCTTCAGTTTGATTTTATGTCAAGAAGACTGATGCCTAACCTAACATTGTGTGATCAACCCTGCCTCATTTTCTCAGCTGGCATTAGCAGAAAATCCCTTATTCACTTGAATACAGCCTATACTTTTAAGAAGCCTTGCATATAACTTACACTTTTAAGCTGTATTTTAAGAAGAGAAAATAAAAGAGCCAGTATCTCATCCACAGGGACTTGGGACTTTGTTTTCTATCTTAGTAGCAAAACCAAGTTAAAGGGCAGTAGGATAATATTCTTGTTTAAAAAATACGTACAAAGATGACTGAGTTACAGGTTATGGCTATTGTTGACTGTTTAGGAAAGAGAACTAAAACATTGTTCTCAGAGCAGCATCTAATTTTGATTAAAAATAAACATGATGAAGGGTGCATCAAATAATTGATAAATTGTTTCTATGGTCAGTCATCTTTCTCTTAAAAACGTGACTTAATTTGTGGTACTAATTTGCTAGCGATTGTCCACTTTCTCTCCATTGGATCTTCTTCTAACTTTGACTGATAAATTGAAAATCCTTCTGTTACCGGATTTTTGGTTCACCACAGGTATTATCAGATCATACTCATGTGTCCCTCTACATTTCTCTTTCAAGTTTGACCTTTACAACCCTTCTCTTTTCCAGTCCTTTTGTCCTGCTCCTAACTCTTCTCTGACCATTTCCAGTTTATCGCTTTCCTACATTGCTGAATCAAAAGTAGAAGTGATATTGACCCCTGCACCAGGGTCAAATACAATAGCAAAACAATCACTGCCATGCAGAGGACGGAGCTGTTTGTCTACTTCAACATAAGCATGCTGCCATGGTTTGGAAATCCCAGTTCTGTCCAGCTGGCTGGGGAATCTGTTTCTGTCACTACAATGTATAGCAGTCAGCTGCTCAGTGTTACTTAGCTTCTTTGACAGGAAGAGTCTCCCAAATCAGAGTTTTCACTGAAACTGGAGTTCATCCAGGAATCTGAAGACGCTTTGGGAAGAGAAACCAGATCTTACATCTTGAACCTACAATGACTCTTATGTCTCGGCCTTTCCTGATGAGAGCTGTGGATCTGGAGAGATGAATCTTGCTTCCCAGAACTGCAGTGAGTGTTGGGTCACTGCTGATCTCACATGGCTTCTGAGCTTTCCTGCTGCAGTGGAGCTGTATCCTCACTTGTCCCCCACACTTCAGGCATCAGATATATCCCCTCTTTGATCGTGCATCCATCAATTACATCTGTCCTGGAGCCACAGCATCAGAACAGGAAGCCCACATTCAGCTGATTTTCCAGCATGTCTTCAAGTCTTTTTCACTCATTACTTCCCACAAAGGAATCCTCTGTACCTAAACTGTGGCCTGCCTCTGATTCTGTGCATTTCAAAGTGCAAGTCTCAAAATGCTTCCCATGAGAAGTAGACAGGCATTCAATATCCTTCTGAATCAAGATTATCTGTAGCTCTCATAGTCTTAAAAACAAAATGAATGTTTTAAGAACTCAGTGCAAGAATCCACCCTTGTAAAAATAGAGAGTAGTGTTGCATAGGCTATAATCAGCTCAACACAGTGTAAGCAACTGTTCGCTTTGAGAACTCCTGCACAGGGACACTTCATGTTGTTAAGGAAGTTTGCCTTTCGTCTTGCTCTTTATTGTTTCACTTTGTCACAGAACTCCAGCTTCTCACAGAAATACAGCTTCTATCACTTAGATAGTATTGTCTTTGTTAATCCAATTTATGAAAGTTACATTGGATATCTAATGAGCTTGTACCTCCTGATGTCTCTGCTCTTAACTGAATCTTGGTAAAACTCTTTCTCATACATTATCTAGAAAGAGGCCATTTAGAGTTCATTCAGTGAAATGCTTCCATTTCTTTCTGCCAAGACACTAGGATAAGGAAGACCCCTTCAGCAGTCCAGCCACCCCCAAGAGCTGGACACTTAGATCATCATCCTATAATTAGGACAGAATATTCCAGCCACTCATTTCAGCAACTGGAAGTAGAAGCATCATCTACAGATACTAGATTGATGGGGTGGAGGTAGATTGTTCTTTATGTCAGCACTATATTTAACCATTTCATTTTGATAAGGTTAAGCAGTGCTTTTCCCTCTTCCCTATTTAATGATGCTTTCTGTGCTGCCTCTTTTCCTTACACTGTTATTTTGTATTGGGATTTGCAGTCATAACCAATAATTGCATAGAAAGAGGGACTGATCTCTGCCTGAGAACCTGAGCTGATTATTGCTTGTCAAAACGCAAAACAAACAACCTTGCTGCAGATAGAAGTATCCTCCATTCACAGCCAGTTCAGACTATACACTACCCACCTCATGCTGGATACTCTCCCCTCTTTCATTCAGCAGGGTAGTTACTTCCTTATTAAGGAGAGGCCAGGTGTGGGGTGGAAACACAGGAAGACACATGGGAGGGACAGAGCCTCCCCTGGTGCAGTGATTTCAGGACAGACGGGCTTTCTTTTGCTCCCAGCTTTGAAAGGATTTGATACCTGCTTCAGCCAAACATTAAACTGACAATCATTTATTAAACTGATAATAGGATTACCTGGGCCCAGTCCAAATTTGCCCATTTTTTCTTCTATTGCCTATTATCTATGACCTTCCCCTGCATTCTGACAACTTCAACCTTCACCTAAACCTTGATCACTCAATAGCTTGACTGTTGCCTATTTCCGCTCTTTAGCACTCTGATACTGTTACTGCCTATCCTATCTATACCAAACACAAGCATAAAAATTACCTCCCTCATCTAGATGTTGTTAACAGTATTACAACAGCATTGTAATAGCAGCTGAATCACTTCACTGCTTCCCCTTTTTCTATCACATCAAAAATAATCTTCTTTCCTTCAAGAGCTAAAGTCACTCCACACTCATGGCATGTCTTACCCAGTTTGTTTTTGCATGCCATGTCAACTGCTCTTGGCAGTAATGTCAACCTTAGTGTCTGTTTATTTCTTCTGTAATAAATTCCTAAACTTCTATGCTGAGACCTCTCCTACAGAGTCTTCAGACAATTCAATTGATACCCATGTTACATCAGCAATCATTTAACAGCACACACCAACACCAAGGTGACTTTGATTCGGTCATTTTAATGAATGCTCCCTTCTGTTGAGAAATCATGTGACTGTGCAGTATTTTATGTTGGCTTACTGTATGTTTATAGAAACTTTCTAGTCAGTAAAAAAGACAGCGTGTGCAGCGAGAGCCTGTAGTTGCAGCTGGAGAGATAAGTATGGTTACCATCAAGAACTACAGAAACCAAGAGATGTGTTTCCATGAGTGATCCTTCCTTCCACCTTACCACAGCTGACTGCTAGGAGACTTTGCAGACCATGTGTGTACGGCAGGCTAGCCTTTATTGTTGTGCAGCTTATTTAAATAATACCTAGACTTTAGAGGCATGTTTTCCACATCTCATAAATGCTTCAGTAATAACAAACAGCCAGGAGAAATATGTATCTTCTATAATAGCAGCCCTGGTCCAACAGAGAAATCACTGAAGAAGTTCTCTGCTGGTGGAAGGGGAGGAAATATTTTTGAAGTTAATGGAGTTGGAACCATTTACAGCAACAGCGAATGGAGGCACTAATTTCATTTTCGAGGTTATTAAGAGTGAGCCATTTCCAAAAGCCACTGTGGCCAGTCTGAGTTTGAGCAATGGCCGGTTTTGTTCTAGAAGCCAAAACAACAGCAAACTACTGAATAGTTAAATAATTCTTTCTGACTTCATTGAGCAAAATTTAAGCATAATCTCTTCGTAACCATGAATCACTATTATTCTCTGAATCACAGATGTTCCACACAGATTCTCATTTCATTTTTCATTTTACAGCAAATATTTTATGTAGCACTGTACCTATAAGCTTATTTTGTGCTTGCTCAAGCACTTAAAATGGAAGCTAGCCCTTAGACTTAGTGAAAGCTGAGCTGTCAGACTAGATCTGAACAGATGTGACTCTCCTTGTTGCCTGGAGTAAAATGTTTTCTGCAATGTACAAATAGAAACCTGAAAATCCTCCCAGTGTATTATAAAACTCTTAAATTCTAAACATGTAAAGCTGTAAGTAGTATTTTAAAAAGTGCAGTCTGCAAGTTTTTCTTTCTTGAGAAGTGAGAGAGACTCGGATTTAATTTTGAAATGTAAAATGTGATGAACAACAGCAGGTGATTATGGAGAAGTATTGCACAAAGCTGCAGGCATAGCATAAAGATTCCATATATTGACAGAAGGTTGCAAAAACATTTTAGCCTACCAGGTGAACAAAGGTGGCTATGATAGTAGTACCTGGGAGCACTTCTGGATAACCCAAGTGACATGATGATGATAAAGATGAAGAAATCCAGGTATGTAGCAAAATTCAATTTGAGCCATTCAAAAATCCTTTCATTGGAATAATGTTTATTTGACCTCTGGATTGTTTGGTTTCATCATTTCTGCCTTCAGTTCATTACCAAAAAGGAAAAGAAGGAACATAGGTATTGCCCAAAAACTCCTCAGTCAGTTCCCGTTCTGCAGTTCCTTTGTGTAAATGTCTCTGCTGTGGAATTGTAGCCACTCCTGATGTGAGCTGCACTGCTATTCCTAGCAATGCTACTCAACAGCTGAGGTAATTCTTAATAAAATCAGAGAATTAATTCCAGGATCCTCTGTAACAAAATTACTCAAGAACTTAATTTTTACTCCAATTATATTTTCCTCAGTGTAAAAATCAGTCATTAGTATACTATGAGTAACAACATTCTGTTTTAAAACCACAATCATAGCAGGCCATAACAACATTCTGTTGCACATTATTGGTCTCCAGTAATTTTGCTGCGTGTAATATAAAAAAAAATCTGATGGACTGGCTGATGAACCATGCTGAGAGCACTATTTTGTCAACAGAGTAGAACTTGCATGATTAAGAAAAATAATACTGGAATCGTGAACAATTCCTCATGAGTAACAAAATCAAGGGAATAGCAAGGAAGTTTTACAAGATTCTTTACTACAAAGAATGCTGCTCATCTCACATATTTCACCAGATGCAGGAAGCCCTTTGAGCAGGCTATTCTTTAAAGACTTCTTGTGCTACTGCTGACTTAATGTTTGATTTCTAAGTACTAACAACACTCATTTGTTTAAAATAGATATGATCTAGTAATGGAAGTCTTCTCATTCTGACATTTATTTAGTGGTTCCTAAATAGGGCAGTTTCAAGCACCTGTTCCTCCTCATTTACTAGGCTATTAATTATACCTAAAATTTCTATTTTCATTTCTAATGGACTGATAAAAAGTTCAGTGAAATTGGCAGACCCCCCCAAAACCTAGCAGGCCTCCAGTAGGTATATCAAGAATTTGCTTTTCATTTCATGATACAGTAAAAAGAACAAAAGGCAAATATCGCAAGTTGCAGCAAGGGAAATTTCAATTAGATATTAAGAAAAAAAATCACAATGAGAGTGATAAAACACTAGCTCTGATTGCCCATAGAAGCTACAGAACATTTATCTTTGAAGAGACTTGAAACCTGACAAGTCCTAGAGCAACCTGATCTAACTTCAGAGCTGGCCTTGCTTTGAGCAGATATTCAGAATAACTGACCTTTAGAAGTGCCTTCCAGCTTAAATTATCCTATAATTTTGGAGAGTCTAGATCAAGGAGCTGCTGATGGCTTTATTGCTGGTAAGACTCTACATATTTGTGTAAGAGGTGGGTGTGAGTGAAATGCATATTATGACATGGCAAAAACTCAAGATCTTGTGATCCCATCCTGGCCAACCATAAACCAAAGTTTTTCCATGTGGTAGTGAAGGCCTGTTTAAGAAAAGAGACTTTACCATGTCACCCACCCAATTGGAAAAAAAAAAGGCTCTGCAAATTTTCTAGGAAAGGTGTCATATTCTGTGACAAATCAGCTGAAATAAAGCATTTTTCCTACGTGTTAAGAAATTCCAAGCATGCAATTAGACAACAGCATTTTTAAGCTGTTGCTGAACTTTAGGGAAATAAAACAGACTTTGCTGGTGCTACCCAGGTGAACACATTACTTGTCTATGAATTGTGTTGCCTTGGCGTTCAAATCTCTCACGACTAGAACAGGTGCTGTGAGAAGAAGCAGGATGGCTGCGCTACGCTGCAATAAGCAGTCTCTGTTTGGATTGCTCTTTGTCTCCATCCAGATCACAGCTCTAGCTGTGTGAGAAACAGTCTTGTTTATAAAGTCCCCATCATATGTGTGGCTGACAGGGTGATCCAGCACAGCTTCACTCACCTGCGCACATACACTGCAATTACTAGACAGTTTATCTTTTCACAGTGGGGCTCCAGAAGGTAATGCAGGCCTACTTAGGAAGTAAACTGAGCCTTTGCAAGAACCAGATCTACCAACCCAGTTTATATATATAAGGCCAAAGAAAAACTGACGTAAAAACACCTTTCTGTTCAGGGTCTTACAGGCTTCTCAGACACAAGCTATCCAGCATCAGAATACACAACTCCCATCAACATGAGGAGAAGGGAGGAGAAGTGGAGATTGCTGCAGAGTTACTCTGAAACTTTATTTTAGAGTAAGTCCCTATTTCAATTAGCATTCTGCATTAGCACCCCTAGAACAATCTGCTTTCTCTGGCTATAATACTGAGTTTCTAGGCTTATGGCCTAGGTCATGTGAATGTACTAATCGTGCTACAGTTCCCATGTGAATTTCTTCTTTGGATTAAGTGGCCCTGACCTGCCAGTCTTTGTTCCTAGCCACTTTCTCCTGCCCTCTGCGTTGTGAAAGTTCACAATTCCTTGAAACTGAGGAACTACCCCAGTGGTGTGGTTTTCCACATGTATCAATTCTGCAGTCTGGTTCACTGCATAAAAGCCCACATGGCAGCAGGAAGATAAAGAAGGGATGGCAACAACTTTTCCATCAGTGGTACACATTTAAATGCACATCAGAAAAATACCCTATAATTTTGCTTTGCCATTCCCTTAACTTCTCCGGTCCTACCAAACTGTCCTGTAGAATCATTCCAAAGAAAGAAAATTAAAATATGCTAACACTATCTGCATAGAGTTGCTGACTTCTCATTTCAAAAAGTATGACAAAACCAAAAAAAAGCATCCCAAGGAATGGTCAGCAGCTGCCTAGACCCGAAAATATTTCTCACACAATGGACTGATGCTGATTTTAATTCTCTGGAATTTACTGCACCAAAAGCTAGTTGTAGTCATGCTTTCGAATGGTACAAGGTACACCGACACAGTTAATAACTAATTCTGCTTTAAGAATCTGCATTGTGTATTTCTAATGCAATTTACAATGAAACTAGCAGAAGTTAAACAGATGGCATGCTGTTAAGTTTTTCTTAGACATCCCTGGCGCTATTTCTCCTACTAGATTGAAAAGAATGAAGTGATACTGCTGTAAGGAAGAGCTTTCTATTTTTCATATACCTGTTTAACTGTATGCTACCTGTCATTATACTTTCATGCCATATACCAATTTTGGGGTAATATCATTCCTACATAGACAATAACAAATTACTGAAGATACTTTACACTAGATCTTGTGTTACAGACTGGGCCTCTATTGTTCAGTCTTAGGCATTTTTCACTGAAAAGCTAAACAAACAAATGGGAGGATATAACTTTAGTGGAACATCTACTGATATGATTTGTATTAGCTGAATGGCTATTATAGCCCCTTCTTTTCCCCTTTCTCCTACTGAGTGCTTAAGAGTTCATTATATCCCATTTTGTGAGAAATGAACAATCTTGTACTTTTCATTCTGTCCACAGACAGCTGGTAACTTGTAGTAATCCTCAGAGGAAAGCTACACCCATTTCTTTTTTCCTGTTCAGCATCCCAAAAGACAGTCCTGAAGTTGTGGTGCCAGCTTTCACATGCATCAGAGGATAAAACAACAACAACAAAAAACTTCATCCATTTTCAGTTATATGAATCAGTAGACCTATCATCAGTACAGTCATGCTCCCCATTAGCAAACACAAACCATGCACATTACTGGTTAGTTTATAAGCATATTTGCATGTGAAAAAAAAATGCAAATAACCACAAGCTACTGCAACAGAACCCCCCACAAAGCTATTACAATAGCAGGCTATTGCCACCATGTCATTAGTGCAACACAAATTGTCAGGAAACACAGAATCAGCTACCATAAGCTAGTAGTGAAAGCATGGCAAGATCCAGCAGAGCATATAAGTATATAAAGAATTGGAGGCCTTGAAAAAAACAAATCACATATAGCCAAGGGACTGCTACAATATGGGGAAAGGTTGTAGCCATATGTATTGCAGCCTTAGGATGTGGAGAGCATAGACAGACTTTCTATCATTTCTGTAGCTGCTGAGGGCTCTGTGGTGCTCCTGTGTAGTCAACATCTGGCCAGCAGAAAGAAGCTACAAATTAATTCCATATGTGAGCAAACATCAGCAGCAACTGCCCAGAAATACCAGGGAGGTTCAGATCTGCAGACACATCTGAACTTCCCAGTTGGCTCAACACTTGAACTGAATAGAAGCAGTCCAAGTTTAGTACTAGTACAACACATATATATTAGTAAATCTGCCTTCCTCCTCTCCTTCCCTCCACCCATCCCTGATTTTGCTTTCTCCTATTTCTAGTCAGTCTAGTCAGAACTTAGTTTTTTATGAGTGTAGGTGGAGCCAAATGACTTTTGGGGAGGGGAGAAGGAGGAATTTTCTTTCTCATAAAGTCCACCTGCTTACATATCCTGAATAAGATAAATTGATTTCCTCAACTGCGCCTACAATGAACAATGAGTAAGATGACCTGGGAGTCTGCAGTACAATTCAAAAACTTACGTACAACTGGGAGGTAAAGGAAAAGCTTCACACTCTGGGCAAAGCTGACTTATCTGAATAAGGTAATTTCTTTGTCTTATACTTAATTTTTGTTATTTCACACAGACTACTCAGAGCATTCAGCCACTGTCTTCTATCCTGATATGTCAGTAAGTTGTTTTATAGATTCTGTTCTTTTAGGATGGCTCTTACTGAAATTATGTTAATTAAGTTAGAAAGGACAGTTTTGTTAGGAATTGTCTTGAATTTGTGCCCGACAAGCTCTAGCTTGGCTATGTTGTATTAGAAGTTGGGGAGGCATGTGAGCATCAGTAGTATCAGTTATTCTATGAAGACCAGAAAGTGTCCAGGTCTCACAAGTACCAGTTTCCTGGCTGTGTACAAAGCCATATATCTGAAGGAACCTTTAGCATACACTACCGTTTATTTCCTTGTTTCTTTCCCTCTTTCTTTAACAATTAAAAATATTTCAGTCAATCTGTTGTCTTACTAAAGACTTACTTCATATTGAGTTTTAAGTAGTCCATTTTACTCAATAGTTTCTACTTGAAGGTAGTTTTGGTGCTAGTTGTGTCCCAGTATCAGCCATTAGGTTATAGTAGCTTTGAGTATATCAGCAAGCAATTATTTTTTTTTTCTTTCAAATTCGAGTTGAGTTACCATACTTTACTGGAAAACAAAACCAAAAATCCACTAGCAATTCATGATTTTTCATGTAAGCACAACCAAACTTAATACTTGCCTTTTTTCTCTTCTTTGGGAACCTGCATCTGCAAAGTGCTGATAGTAAATATTGTTATTCAGGGGCCTTTATTGAATAAATAAAATAAATAAATATTCTATATTCAATATTCCTTTATTCAATAAATAAATAAATAAATAATAGTTTTATGAGAACAGGAAGACTATGGTTTGTGGCAACTAGAATCTTTTCTTGATTTCACTACCAAGTTGTTCTGTGACCTGCAGCAAATATTTTACAATCATGCATAAATTTGCCTTTGTAAAAAGCAAATTAGACCATTGAACACCAGATAACTAAATAATGCAAGTCTCAGTCTTTACAAATTCATGTTGCACCCTAAAATGACAGCAGCCAAACACAATTCATGTAATCCATTATTATTGCCTGATAAGTGTTCTGAATCGCTGACAGGAATAAACACACTACTAGCATAATGGCTGTGTTAGCTTTGGGGAACTTACAGAGTATGAGTAGAGGAACACTTACAGTGCCAGAGAAAGTACCTTTGTAGCTACTCAGCTGCAAAGATACAGCACTTTTCCCGCACATCCTTTCTGTCACCAGCTGGTACAGATGGTGCAAGCATCTGAAGCACAGTCATTTCGCCCATCAGGGTAATGGCCCTACTGGCAGAGCTGCGTGGTCTTCCTGCTGCATGCACCACATGTGCAGATCACAGCACTATGGATTTCTTAGCTGAAGGTCCTTCCTCACAGGGCATCTGCTCCAGCAGCCGTGCAAAATCTCAGAATTAGGAAGCAGTGGGATACTAGAGATGATGCTCATGCTTCCAAGCACAGCTTTGCATTCTCTTTGAGAGATCTTGTGTGGGGGCAGGTACAAAGGAAAGGGCAATTTCCCTACAGTTATATCCTGCTTTCTTTTAATAGGTTAGACAACACATCCACCCACTGCAACATCTCATCTTTTCTCTGCTCAGTTCAGGTATTTTAGCAATTCTCTGTAGTATGAAGTTGAACTGCTTTTAAAACTGTAGGACTCCTGAGAAAGATAACAACTTTATTAACTAATCAAGCAACTGATACGGTTTCTTCATTTTGGAACTGCATCTAAAATTTTGATCATTAAAACAGGTTGGAGAGCGAATTCGGAGCTGTGACACAGAAGATATATTTGTATGAAAAAGTTCAAGAAAGTCTTGTGAGTAGTAGGGCCTAATTTTTACTGCTTTTAGGGCAGTGTTTGCCTAATGAAGGTGAAGAGTCCTGGGTGGTGTCAGGAAGTAGCAGATTTTATCATGGTTGTTTTAGTCTGGGTGCAGCTTGGTTAAGTAGCAGCAGGTCTTCGATCTGTCCTGCGGCACAAATCCTAATCCCTTGTCTAGGCATGCCCATGCAGAATGCAGTAATGTCAGTAACACTCTGCCCCAGCAGTCTTATTTAGATGGAGTGTGGCATCCTTTTTTATGTTTACTCATTCCTAAAGCCAAATTACGACCATGTTGATTGACCAGCTATATACAACATGGCTACAGTTTGATCTCTTTTTGTATTTTCTTGCAATATCTGAGCACTAATGCAAGTATTAATGTTTTCAACCTCACAAAATCCTGTGAAAGTATTAGCTGCAGTTGACAAGTGAAAAAAAAAACAGGAGGACAGCAAGGTGAAATAATGTGTTCAGGTCATCCAGAAACTGTGAATGAATTCCAGATTTCTTCATACAGACCCCCACCACAAGGCATTCCTTCCTCTCTTGTGTCTGAGCTTTTAGATTTTCAGGACATTGTCTTTTGCAGCTGGCAGATCTGTCTAGCTATGTCTGTCAAGAAAATATGTCTGGTGCCATATGTTAATCAGAAGTTTGAGCCACACATGGCAGCAGGATGATTTTGCATCTGTTCTCTACAAGAGTCTGACTGTTGCTTTGTACTGGGTACTGTATGGGTTACCTCAACACTTGTGTTTCTCAGCTGTACATAAGAAAGATAAATGTAAGTAAGTACAGTAAGATCATTTTTAGCTCACATTCTCCTTCCTAAATAAAAACAGCTTTCTGTGCCATATCTCTTTTACTCTGTTGTTTATAGTGCAACCTGCCTGCTCACAATTATTTTTATTTTAGTGTCTATGAAAGAAACAAGAAGAGTAGGAATATTTCCCTCTCAGCTAGATCTTATATCTTGCATGCACTGCATGATTTTTCCAGGCTAGTCACAAAACTTTTAAGGGGAAATATGCTTTTTCAGCTACAGATCTAATAAGATACGCTTGTCTCTTGAGACCTTCACAAAGAAGCACATGCCTCATGCATGGACAAAAATGCTTTGCAGTACTGGAACCACCAATGTTTGCAAATGCTCAAATATTATGAAGAGGGCTCTAAAGGCTTTTTCCCACTGCTCCTTGCAAGTTACTCACAATGTAAAGATAGTTATCTTGCTTCAGGCCAAAGGGGGATGCCTCAGGTTTAACCACGGATTAAGAATAATGCAATAGTTCCCAGGTTCTGATTGCAGATTGGAGACTTCCTGAGCCAGAGCCCATTTCCAAGTATTTAGTGATCCACAACATTTTTCTACAGCCCATGTGTATCTAATATTTCCATGTAAAGTTATGTCACCTTGTGACAAGGAGCTTCACAGTTTCACAATGTGCAGGCGGTTTGCAGACTTTTACTACCATATCTAACACTGGTTACTTAATTCTCCTTGGAGACCAGCATAATTCCAGTTTTATGCTGAATACTATTTTCAGTATTGCATCCATGCTGTTTAGGGAGAAGACCTATTGCCCCTGTAATTACTAAGAAATTATTGTCTTGATTCTGAATTAGAATATTTTAAATAAATTTTCATATTACTCTTAAGTGTTTCAGAATAATCTGCATGAGTTAGTATTAAATTTATGCATTCTCACTCTTCTCTTTAGTTAAAATTACCAGTTCACCTTAATATGGAAGACAAAACACACACAAAAAGGGGTTGGCCACAATATTGCTGAAATTTACGTGATGGACAGTATTAAGGTCTAGACAATACCACATTCAATCTCTCCAATATTATTTTTTCTGCTTTTAAATGTCACTTAGACCACATTTGCCAAAAATAAGGTTCAGTCTCCCAGAGAGAGATTCAAGTCAGCAAAGGAAAGCCTACTGTATTCAGACTTCCAGATAAGTGAAGTTGCCTTCTTTAATTTCCACTTTTGTGGTTGCCTAGAAGATTGAAACTGACAAGTTTCCTGCCTTTTGAAGGTCAGGGATCTTTCTTTTTTCTGTCTCCTATTCAGTCACAATAATGATATCACTCATAGGAGCACATATAGAAAATTTAATTATGCTTTATCCTTATAAAGAATTGTGCTTGGATTATTTAGCTAATGCCTACAGACAGCAGTTGCTATGGCCTTAGTTGGTAAACTTTATTTCATTGCTCAGAGAACATTAGAAAATATGGTATCATGTCAGACTAAATTTTTTTTCTTCAGTATGCTGTTTTAAAAAATAGAAGGGATAGAGTACTTAAGGTTTATTAGAATAGATAGGATCTTGGACATATCTTTGAGGATCTTAATGCCTACTTCATTTTGCCTTTCAATCTCACCCATTTGCATTTGGGCATGCTGCTGCTTTTTGTCCTCCTTATCTGAACATTTTTCCTTTCTTCATTTTTTTAACTTTCCTTCTCTTCCTCCTGTCTCCTGGCATGCCTATTTCCCAGTTAATATTTTAAATCAAACCACTGAAATGCATATTATATTTTCCCTTGGTAATTACTTGTGTAAGCCATTACTAGAGTATTCTAATTCATTTCTGTAATACTAGGCCTTTCCTGATTTGCAGATCTGTTAAAGATCCTCACCACCACTACGCCCCAACAATAACAAAAAGCAACAAAGAGAAGATTTGATAGTAGAAAAGATGCAGGGCAAAGAGAGCAATCCACCAGATGGTGGCTATGGATGGGTTGTGGTAGTGTCAGCCTTCATGGTGATGGGCTTTACTGCTGCTGTCCTCAAGACTTTTGGTCTCTTCTTTGTTGAAATTCAGCAGCACTTTGATGAACTTGCAAGCATCACTTCCTGGATCACGTCAATAACGATCGCCATTTTTCATTTAGGAGGTAGGTAAAAGTGTTCCTCTAGCACTTTGTTAAAAATCTTAGCTACTCAAGATATTTCAAAGAACTTCAAGTTATTTCAAAGAACTTCCATAAAAAAATCTCACAAAACCAGAACATGCAAGAGCAATACTTCCTCCTTCTCTTCAGAAAATTGGTATTTGCACCCCCTCATAAAGATGTGTCTATGCCTCAGACCTGGAATGGATTAGTGATGACTCTTTGTGTATATAAAGAAATTTGGTTACCCTAAAGAACTTTATGTACCTAGGCTTATGATTCAATTTTCCTGCAGGCCCTGAATCAAACTCAGTGGGAATAAGCCTAAAAGAACTTCAGAGCTTGTTGGATCAAGCTCATGATCTGGTTTCTGCAAGCTCACTGATTTCACAGTAACTATAATTTTATCTAATTTCTATAAAGCCTAAGAGGTGTGACTCTGCCTGTCAGATAAGTATATACTACCAAAATGGTGTCTCTCAGTTCTGCTTTCCTCCCATTCCTCATTTTTGCCCTCACAAAGATCCCTCTTCTGTCCATAGCCAGTTCTAGCACACCCAATGGACCATTTCAAGTCATTAATAAAACAGAAAACTAACTAAGTCTTAAAAAATTTTCAGTTCACCAGAGCTAGTATAAGGAAGGCAAGACCAAGCAAGCAGAGAGTAAGGCACGAGAGAGTGAACTATCCCAGTAAAAGGCAATGAGCTGTTGGACCATACTCATTTTGCCAAACTAACGAGGGAAAACTAAATATAAAATATGCATTCTTTGACTCTTCACTGAGGAATTCTCTTCAGAGTTTTTTGTACCCTTGTAAACTAGATCATCCATCACCATTAGGGTGAGGATTCCAAACATGTGCAGACAAGAACTGTACAGAATCTGTGACGTCCTCTCCACATATTCTCATACAAATACATGATTGTAATGGGTAAGTATACTTATGTAATAAATACTATTATAATTCTGGTTGTGACAACACTTCATTGTACTTCATTGCACAGATACTGTATAATTACAGGCATCCTACTCACTTCACACCTATCGGGATTACTGTTTGTAACCACTGTGCTTCCAGAGATCACGAACAACTGGTCTTCCTTTGAAAAATAAATTCAGAAGAACAAAATAATAATTCAAAATAGAAAGGCAAAAGATAAAACAAATTACAGGTTCACAAAATTTTATCAGTTCTATAGGCTGCTGGTTTTGTTGCTCAATTTGCAGTATTAGAGCTTGTTTTATTCTGACAGAAAGAATTAATTGAAAAATCGGTAAAAAGCCTGTTTTCCCACCTCCTTCATGGACTACAGAAATGAATACAAGGGAATCTATCAATCCAGTTCACAAATCAGGTGATAACATTGACATGTTGTGGTACTAGTATTGTCATTCAGACATATAAACTTGATCAGAAAAAAATGCTAATATAGGAAGACCAAAGAACTCAGAACCCTGATCTTCTGTATTGAAATTTATGTTTTCATTATATAGAAGAGCATCAGGGATATAGCAGAAAAAGTGAGATCACCAGTGTATAAGCCAACAAAAATAATATTTGCCTAACCAGAGTCTGAAGTTGGCCTACTTCAAAGAAAGTAGCTGTAATTTTCAGCAGAAAGGCAGTGATCTTCCTATCCTTCAAAACCTTTTGAAAATAATCCTTTTCTATGAATACAGCCTGATGCCCAAACATTCAAAAACACTTTCTGATAGCAGCTCATGGTTCTCAGGTCACTAGGTAATTTTCATTATCTTCTCCTGCCTTTGCTTCATTTATAGAGACCTGAAGACTTTCTGCTGAAGACCATCTGAGCCTCCAGTTCATTGAGCATCTTTCCTGGCCTGGCTTAGTCATTCTTAGTGTGTTCCTGTGGGAAACCTTCAGTGTCATTTGTCTCAGTACGAAGTATGATCAGTGAATTATTCGTTTTTCCCATTTGGATCATTTCAACAGTAGCTTCAATCTCTTGTGCGGAAGGACAGCATGTGCTTCTATATTTTGTGTTTGCATCTGCAGCAGGCAGTTCAGTTATCATAGCAAGGATTCTCTCATCACATACATCTGCCTCCTTTTAATACTAATGTGCATCTCCTACAAGCTTTCAGTTTTGCATGGTGATTGTTTTCCCCTTCCGTTTTTTGTAAGTTTTTTGTATATTGTCCTTTATTCTTTCAGACTCTGCCCCTTGGCAGTCTTCACCACTTCCTGTTCTGGGGCTAGCCTCTTTCTGCTTTTCCCTGCTACCCCATGTTTAGTTTCTATCTATTTCTGCTTCTCATTCTCTAATACAAAAACCTGTAGCAGTATTTCTGCTCCAAATTTAGGCCTTTCTTCTGTAATTAAGCACTTCCATGGGTCTTCCATGGGTTATCCAAGTCTACTTATCTCTTTTGTTCATCATATATGTATGATTCTCTGTGTATGCATTATCCTATCTCATCCCTTCTGCTACATCTTCCAGACCATGACCATTCCAGTATCATTTTTACATGCTTTTCAAAACATGGTATTTTTGCTGTAAATGCTGATGGACGTTTGGGATTTGTATGGCTTCTATCAGGTACCTACTGTCAGATAATATACATCCTGCAGCTTCACACCAATTAATGTCTGTTTGCTAGGTTTTATTTCACTTGTCTTAGTTACCAAATTATCTTCTTTCCTTTCTTAACACAGGCAAATATACAACAACCTGCCTCTACAAATTGGTAAAACCCTCCTTTGCTGATAGTGTTCTGTTCATTGTTTCTCCACTTATTTCAGCAATGGTTCTTAAGAATTCTTATGAATTTCAATGTAATCCTGAACTCTAGTTTCTAGATTTTCAATCATTTTTATGAAGCTGACTACATATACTCGCTAATAAATCCCATCCAAGAACTGATAGCATGATGTGTTACTTGGGATCCCTCTAGTGGCTATGGTTATTTCATAAAAATTTACTGGTTTAAAATTATGTCCACAGAACATGCCTTCTGATGATAGGTTTAGTCTTGATCTTGACTCTTTGGTGCTGATGGAAGAACAGCTAGAGAATATAATTGATCCTTAATTAAACAAAAATATTGTTAATCATCATTTCTGGTGCTTCTAAACAATGACTAGAGACTGGCTCTCTCTCTCTCTCTCTTTTTTTTTCCTTTCTTTTTTTTTCTTTTCTTTTTTTTTTTTTTTTTTTTTTAATTTCTGCACCAAGTTATGAGCATGACTGAGGAAAAAAACCCTCAAACCTGCAGCTCGTGCAACTTTCCTCTTTTGTGTGTTGAAGAGTTCCTACAGTCTGCTGAGAGAAAGAGTACCACTGAAAAACAAATTTAAGTAATGAACTGTAGAATTCCTGGAAAAAAATACTGCTGCAAATTAACCCTGGATTTTTTTTTCTGTATTAAACATTTGCAATTCCATGAACACGTGATTTTACAAAGCTCTAGAGGTTAAGAGGATTAGTTTTATCCAGATAATTTTCATGCTGGCCGTATCAGTGATACACTGATAATAACAGAAGTTTTGTAGATTAAGCTAGCTAGTCTATGGCTGAGGCTTCACATTTTGCTAAAGGGCTACATGAATTTCTGCCATATTGTTAGGTGTAAACTTGCGTGAAATTCAGTAGAACTGTTCCAAAAATAAGGCACTGACATGCTCTTCTCTATAAAAAGTCCACTGCACATACTCAGGATATATTTTGGAAGGGTTTTTCTTCTCTCTGCCATCAGGATGATCTCTTCCCTATTAGCAAACATCCGATTTTAGATTCACAGTCTCTCCCTTTTCTAGCAGAATACAGCAGAATTGTGACATTCTCTCTCTCTCTCTCTCTCTCTCTCTCTTTCAAACACACTCATACCACTCCTCCACAGAACAAAACAGTGTATTTGGGACAGGCATTATAAAGCTAATTCTTCAAATGCTTTATCTGATTGTACAATCATGTTAATCAGCTGCATGTTCCTAATGTAATAATCTTACTCTTATTTGTTGTTGATCTAGCCCCTGTTGCCAGTTCACTATGCGCAAAATACAGTCATCGGGCAGTTGTGATCACTGGAGGACTCCTTGCTTTTTCAGGAATGGCATTGGGATTTCTTGGACTCAGCATGGTTTGGATGTATGCAACAACTGGCTTCCTTCAGGGTATTGTTTTATGGCTTTAGAGATTTTTTTACTGATAAATTAAGGCCTTATTTTAAAGTGCTGATGGTAGGGGTTTTAAAATCCGATTCCTGTTGTGATTTTATAAATAATTAGAACTAGTAACAATCTTTAAAAGTTGTTTCTCTCATGTCCTGCTCTGAAAGTTAGAACTTGTCCTAGAAAACTGCAATCACGAAGTATGATAACAGTTATATCTATAATTTTCACCTGCAAATTATTTGCAACCAGAAAATAAAAGCATTTTATCTTTAATCACAGCTGAAAGCTTTGTGAAGGTCTAAAGAAGCAAAAGACTGCTAAAGTGCAGGAACATAGAGCTCCTAAATTTTGTATTTTCCATCAAATAATCCTACATTTTTGATCACAGGCCCAGGCCTTGTTTCCAATCCTTTGCTTTACTCCTGGCCAGAAAATAGGCCAGAAAGCTGTCTTTAACAGCTAGCAGATTTGCCTGGAACAGGAAGTAAAGCTGGCAGGAAATAAAATAAATCATTTCCAGATCCATGTTGGATGCAGAAAATGTCTGGAATTAGAGCCTTTTGGCAGTCCTGAGCCTTCCAATTTCTTGGAAGCTTTTAAAATTAGTGTGAGATAGAGCAAATTTGAAGCCAAACAGGTCCATCCAGAAAAATGAAGAGCATACAGATGCAGTATGCCAACATCCTTCATGTCCTCCCCCATTTTCTAATCCTAAGCACGGCTCAGTTTAACCCAGAGATCTGATCCAGGACCATCTAGTCTGTAATTAGGACAGCATTAACATTCTGAGGTCCATCTTATTTTAACCTCATGGACATCTATTTTCCACTAGTGGCAAATTTGTCAAACTAACTTTTTTCTTCTACAGTCAAAATATGAGTATTCTTCATACTCTTGTTTTGCTACATAAACATACAACTTATCTTACAGAACGTGTGCCACAAACAAACACAAACAATAGCATAGCTGAGATGATGCTTCTTCTAGAAACAAAATTTTCCTAATTTTTAACTTTGCAAATATAGGAACATTTACTCTTTTAATTGTCACCTTCATGCAATGCTCCAGTGGTATCTAACTAGTGCTGTTTGTATCGGTGTATTTCAGGACTTGGGATTTCCTTTTCATGGATACCAGCCATTAGCATTGTTAGCCACTACTTCTCCAAGAAAAGAGCTTTGGCCAATGCTATTGCCAGTGCCGGAGAATGTGCCTTTGCCTTCACCTTTGGGCCATTTTTCCAGTGGTTGATTGATCAGTTTGGATGGAAAGGTGCCCTTTTGATCATAGGTGGCATCCAACTCAATATTTGTGTCTGTGGAGCACTGATGCGACCACTGAAAAGCAGCTGCCTTCCTGAGACTAGCTATCCTGAAGCTGAGACACCATCTAGCAAGAGGGTGTCTGGGAGACACAACGATAAGTCTGCCATGACACACAAAACCTTCAACTGGATGCTTGTGAGGAGACAGGATTTTGTACTTTATGCCATTTTTGGTGTTTTAGCTGCTATGAGTTTTTTTGTTCCTCCATTATTTTTAGTTCCACTTAGCTACAGCCTTGGAATAGATGAATCTTGGACTGCATCGCTCCTGTCCATTTTGGCTATGGTGGATTTTGCAGGCAGGCTGCTATGTGGCTGGTATGCCAATCTCCGTGTTACCAAAACTATTCACTTGCTGACAATGACAATTGCACTGATCAGTACTTCATTGATGCTGTTGCCACTGGCTAGCAATTACCTCTCCTTAGCAATATTCACTGGCTTCTATGGATTCTTCTTTGGCACAACAGTTGCCATTCACATTACAGTGCTAGCAGATGTTGTAGGCATGTCAGATTTTGACAGTGCTCTAGGTCTTTTCATGCTCATTCGAAGTACTGGAGGTTTTGTGGGGCCTCCTCTTGCTGGTAAGTTAAGATACTATCCTCAACATAGTTTACATATAGAAAGTAAAGCCGTATCGAAAAATCTGGATCCAAGCCCAAATTTCCCCATCTTTTAGCTCAGATCACCTGGGTCAAGAAATGTATCAAAACAAAGAGTCAGTTTAATTCATCTCAAAAATACCTTGCTCCCTCTCTTCTCTGTGACTTTAGAGATATCTTTCCAACATAAAAGCAGAGAAGAATAGCAGGGCCACGTGATGTTCCTGTTTCCTGAATCCCACAGAATCCCATTTGATAAACTCCTGCTGTTCTGCTACGAAAGCATATCTCTGGAACCAGCAGTAGACCTATACTTATACAGTAGAGATGTTCGGTCTCTACTAACAAGTTTGATGTTAGATTTGAATGAGGGCTAGAGAATAGACCAAATCTGTAACAAATTTGCAATGTCAGAAAACCAGTCAAGCAGCCTTCATCAGCCCACAAATGAATCTGCAATTGTACCCGCAGAGCAACCCATACTGCTACATATACTACTACAGTATTACTACAGTATTATTACTTTTTCAATATGGTTCATAATGGCATGATGTATTGTGGTGGGCTGGTAGGATTGAAGCTGTCTAAAAAACAGAGTCTTTTCTGTCATTAACTTCTATGATTCTTTGAAAAATGATTAACAGGAAAGCCGGTAACAAAATAGGCACGCTTTCAATCTCTGTCTCTCCAGTAGAGGGCCTCTCCTTTCCTTCTTTAAACTGTCATGCTCTATAATTATGGTCCAAATCAGAGTAACTGAGGATAGCTACAATACAGAACACATAGCATCATAGAACGGTAAGGTTGGAAGGGACCTCTGGAGATCATCTAGGCCAACCCTCAGCATAGCCCCGCATGGGGATTGAGCCCACGACCGTGGCATTAGCAGCACCACGCTCTAACCGAGCTAAACCTACCCCCATGACTACTAAAATATAGAGTTGTAAGATTTGTTTTTTCTGCCATTACCTTTATTATCTGCTGTATTTTGGGTTGGAAGATGCTTCAAACTGTAGACCGTTTTGTTTTACTAACAATTTGCATTATGCAAAATAAATGAGAAGTGAATTTTATTTCAAACTTAGAAACACTACAATGGAGTGATGATTATCTATGCACCCATAGTGTAAGGAGTTGCAAGATGATACATTCACATTTACAAGCTAATTCACATTATGTTTTTTCCTATCAGTTGACATTACTCTCATTTGTTTCTATCTAGGTCTGATTGTAGACATGGCTGGAGATTACAGAGCAGGCTTCTACATGGCAGGAGCCACTCTTATCCTATCTGGTGTATTTTTAGTTATTTTAGATCATTTTCAACAGAGAAAAGAAAAAGAAAACCAGACTAACACTAAACCAGAAAAATCAACATTGCCCTACCCTTCTCTTCATTTCCTGGAACTTCAAAATAGACGATACCAAGAGCATGATGTAGTGGTGTGATTACACTGCATGTCTCCCAGCATTTCAGGACTTACTGCAGTGTTTTATTTTCTCCAAACACAGTATCAGTAGGATCTATAAACTGATGGATGTTTTGAGTAGGAATGTATGAAACTCAGGAAAAAAGTCACTAGTTTACAAGTAAGCAACACCAATAATCATTGTCTTACTATTTTGATGCTGAAGTTGCATTTTGACTATGCTAGTCTTAAACACAGTCCCTCAAGGTGGTGATAAGTAAACTAAGGAAAATATGATCTCAGCAAAATTACCATGATGTATGTACCCAGCACACTGAAACTCTCCTCTCAAATGCAGATCTCAGCTATCACGGTCGAGAGAAAAAGGGACCAGCTGCATTTTTAACCTGCGCAAATATTGTTAAGTATTTTAATTCAACAAATTGTTATGAAAGTGAGAGTACATGAATACAGTTTTAAGTGAAAAGGTTTGCAAATGCTCAACAGAGCAAGAATTAGAATCCAAACGAACCTGATAAACTGAAAAAATAAAAGAATAATTAAATTCAATATGGAGAAGTGCAGTTCTAAGTATCAGAAGGAGTAAGCAAAACACACACACATGAAACAGGGAATGACTGGTGAATAGGGAGAATCAGAGGAATTAAGACAACCAAGTAAACTAAGGCTACAGTTGACTTCAAACTGAGTAAGAAGTCCAAATACAACAGTATAATAAAAAAGATAAATGTCTTTCTGTGCTATAGTAAGATAGAGGCAATAATGAGGCTTGTGAGGCTTTAACCAGAAAAGGAATAGAAATTGCAGTGAATTAAGGGTAACAAGATGAGAAAGGTTTAAAAACATGGTGTAAAGAAAAAGGTCAAGAAATCGGGTTTGTTTAAGTTCAGAAAACAGAAGGTTGAAATGGTATGAGAACAGCCTTCAAATCTATAAAAGGTTGAGCTAAAAAAGACATGATCAATTCCTTTCCTTGTTAAGGCAATTAGTAATTCATAGAGTTTGTGGCAAGGCAGAGTTACATAAATGGAAAAAGCGTCCTTACTAATAAAGACAGTGAAACATAGACATAGAAACAGACTACTTAGGAAGAATATGAAATCCAAAGATATTCATAAGAGAGAATCTAAATATACTCAATTCTGCCTCAGAATAGGGGGATGGACTAGATGGTTTTGTGAGGTCCTCTTTAGCTCTACATTTCAGTTATCCTAAAATCCTAAATGTTTGCAAATATTTGTAATTTTGAGCAAATGTTTGATTTATGAGATTATAAAGATGCCTGCATTTATCTAAATCGTATGTTTTTTGTAATTTGTAATTTGTTCCTCCTGGGTGTGAAAACTACCTTGTTTCTTGCCCTCTACTGCAAGGGACTGAAGGATAAATAATACAAAGTAAGAAAATAAAAACTGAGGTCTTTCTCCACTAGAAACATGAAAATATTATTTTACTGATTTACCATTTTTGCATATAAACTGTTCCTCTAAAATGCAATACAAGCCCTAGAATCTATCTTCCTTCTCAAGAATGACTATAGAATTTAACTGCTACAAGCAGACATCATAGCATAATGATGCTATGATCTTAAGTGAAATTGCTGAGAGTTTTGTGACCGACCCTCCTTTCAGAAAACCAACAGCAGTCCAGGTTTTGCCCAGTCCCCAGTATCAGCTCTAGCCCACAGAGACTGGACGTATCCATCCATCACTTTTACTGTACTTGTATCTCACTGTGAAGGACTGTGAGTTAGAATCACTGATAAAAGGTGCTATGGGACAAATGCCTCACACTGTTTCAGAAGCACATACCACATCACATGCTAAGACTGAGGCCACATCACATATGCCTAAACCGGTGAAGCTAAACACAGAAGCGTAAGATACCCACCCCTGAGATCATCTGACCTGAGATCACACAAAAAGTTGGTCAATGGATCCTATTCATTAGGAAGGCAGGTGACTCGTTTACTTGGAGTTTATTTCTCAATCCTATTAATTCTACGGGAATATGAAACACATTCTGCTACTGAGAAACAAGAAGCTGGTTTATTACTTTAACAGGTCATCTCGTAACAACGTCAGAATTTTCCACATGTGCTATGCTGTTTTCATGCCATTAGATATTTGAGTGCTAAGTGGTCTCTACTGTGTGGTCCCTTATTGCATGCAGAGTACTTGGAAATGGAAATACTCACAAATGTCATCAATGAAACATAAGTTCTTCATCACTTCCTCCTCTTGCTTCCATTAACTACCTGGCATCATGTCTGTTTTACTGATTTAAGCATCAGGGATTAAACTTCCTTCATGCACTATTATCTACCAGACTTGTCACACAGCATTAATTTGCATGAGAGAAATCAACAGAAATACAAACTTTGGTTCAGAAATATGACCTTTGAATGTTATCAATACTACCTGAAACACAAGAAATTCTCTCTACACATAGAAAAACACTTTCTTACTGTTCCACTGAGGGTGGTTTGAACACTGGAACAGCTTGCCCAGAAAGGCAGTAGAGCCTGACTGGACATGGTCCAGGGCAACCTGATGTAGCTGAGCAGGGGGTTGGACCAGATGACCTCCAGAGGTGCCTGCCAACTTCAGCTGTTCTGTGGTTCTGTGAATATGATGAAGGTACTGCTCCCTTTCCTTCCCCCTCCTTCAGTGCTTCAGTTCTGTATCAGCTGGGATCTGTTTTAACCTTTGCTCGCTACAGTCGTCTGCAGAGTAGAGTAGTGAACTCTGCTCTTGTTTCACGTTGCTCTTCCACACCCTTTTCTGGAAACAGCAAGGAGATGTCACAGGAGCTCACTCTGCTTGGTTTATTTGCAAAGCAAGACTTCCCCTGCCCTGAAAAATGCAAAAGGCTGCTTGGTCGGCCTGCCTTCAGTCAGCCACTAAGAGTGAGCAGCAATGGCGCAATCCCACTTCCCTGGCTTCCTTTGGCAGAGCACATCCCTCCACAAACATCCTGCAACTAAGCAGATACTAAGCAACTGCTTCAGTTTTACAGGGCTGAGTAAGGATATACAACATAGGTACAGAACTGATTGCATGAACAGTCCACAGACGGAGCCAGTCACAGGTCATACGTCCTACGAGGTTGGGAGGAGGACAAGGAGTTGATAATCTGCTATTGCTCTAATGGAAACCAAGCCTACAGAATACAGTATTACAGAATCACAGAATGGTTGAGGTTGGAAGGGACCTCTGGAGATCATCTAGTCCAAACCCCCTGCTCAGCAGGGCCACCTAGAGCATGTTAGACAGGGTTGCATCCAGGCGGGCCTTGAAGATCTCCAGAGAAGGAGACTCCACAACCTCTCTGGGCAACCTGTGCCAGTGCTCTGTCACTCTCACAGGAAAGAAGTTTTTCCTGATGTTCAGGTGGAACTTCCCACGTTTCAGTTTGTGCCTATTACCTCTTGTCCTGTCACTTGCATCACTGAAAAGAGTCCAGCCCCATCCTCTTGACACCCTCCCTTAAGATAGTTTACATACAGTAGCATTAACCAATGCAAGATGAGGAGGTAGATGAACTTTTTTAACAGTGTGAATTTCAGATAACTGATTTTCCAAGGTGGCCTCTGCAGCACACCACATTCCTTCGTCTGGATGGGTGGTACCATAGCATGGAACAGATTTCATAGCAAACACTGATGCAATGCTCCCACTGTAGCCTAAGGCCTCATCTCCTACTGACAGAGCAGCAGAATGAAGGAGCAAGAGTTTCTCAACCCATTCTCCACTCAGGGCTATCCCTATTCAAAACTCAGCTTCATCCACTACTCACTGTAGTTCACCGAGGGAAGAAGGACTTGAACCTATCCCAGGATTTTCATTGCTCTGCAGGACCTTGAGTACCAGCCTATGGAATAGATGGCCCCCGGGAAAAGATCTGCATATTGCAGCCTCAGAGACACTCATGGACTGCAGAGTCCTCTGAACAAAGGGGCTGCAGCAGTAGTCCTCCTTCTGTCCCTCACCTTGCTCCTGCACTGCTGCAGGCAGGACCTTAGTAGGTCATCCCATAAAGGATGCTACAGGCCATGAAGATGCTATTAAGGGATCACACTGGAGACCTGGTAGGCCCCAGCTGGCTCCAGTATGATGCTCGGCAGGTCTGATAGCAGTTCTTGGCCTACATAAATGTCACGGGCTTGGGAACAGGACACTCCAGAGCAACTTTGGAAGCAGCAGCTTTGATCTCCCTCTAGATCTGCCAAAACATATACCCAGGCAGCAACTGGTGGGTCAGCCACAGGAAAAGCAGGGAAAGGAGGAAACTCAGCTCAGTGCTAAGATGGACTGATGTGTGGACTCAGTCTACAGAGCTTCTATCAAAATACCTAAGACAGAGGTAGGATAAGGCCTGTGTAGACCCACCTGAGGCACGAAGGGTGTGCTCACTCTTGCAGTGTTTCAAAGAAGAAGCGAAAATACAGGACAGAAAGGTGATTTCTCATGAGAGCCATGAAATGGGAGGGAGATGTGACAGGTATGTGTCTTACTAAGAGGGGTAAAACGTTTTTGTGAAGGGAGGGTGATGGAGCAGCCTTCCCTCTTTCAGGGCCTAATCAGCTAGCTTTGTCCCCATCCTGCTGGCTCTTATTTTAGCCACTGCTATCCCAGCCCCTAGGAAGGTTGTCTTCTCCCTATCCTGGCAGAGCAACTCCCCGAAGAGCAATAAGCAAGCAGCTTGCCCTCTCTCTTTCCTCCTCGCAGTCCCTTTGAGAATAGCTAGTAAGCCAACCATTTCTCCTCTTTCTCTTGAGGTCAGTAAAGCAGCCATTGACTTCTACTAGTTTACTAAACTAGTCCTGTGCTAATGAAAGAGCATGTGAGAGTAGCAACACCACCTCAGGAGAAGAGCCAGCAGCCAAATAGAGATATCACATACTGAAAGCATACAAACTTAGAGATAACAAAAAAGGTCAAAAAGAGAATAGAGTTACTAGTGAAGATACAATCACCGTAACCCTGTTTGTCCAAAGGAGCAATGCACTGAATGGACCTGAGGAGCAAGCTTCCTCTTGCCGGTCAGGTGGCCTGTAGCAAACACCCACCACTGTGCCAGCTGTATTAGTTTGCTCCTTAATCCTTACCCATAAGCTCTTGATCAGTCCATCGCCCACCCCTGGGCAAAGCTCCAAACATTCCTGCTGCTCTCTCACATAAAATGTGACTCCTCCTTCTTGCCTTCCTGGCCTGTCCTTCCTAAAGAGCCTGTGGCCATCCATGATGCCTTCCAGCCATGTGAGCTATCCCACCATGCCTCCGAAATGGCAGAGAGCCCTGTTTATTCCCCATGCTGCATGCATTTCTGTATGGGCACTTTGGGCACTTCAGAGAGGTATCGGAGCAATTCAATTTCCCAGAAGGGCTGCAAGAGGTTTCCCCATAGTCCTGTCTTATAGGCATTCCTTGCCTGCCTGCAAATACTTGAAGTGCCCTCACTGAAGCTCTGTTTTGTTGACTGTATGCTCCCTGTAACTCTCCCCTGTCTCTCTCTCTCCTAGTTTAAAGCTCTCCTTAGCAGGCTGGCCAGCCTGCTGACAAAGACCGTCAGGTGGATCCCATCTCTCCCAGTTATCATTCTCAAGCAGGGTCCCAGGGTCATAGAAATAAAAAATGACTTAGACACTGACTTGTGGAGACAGGATTGTGAGGCTTCAGAAAGCAGAACCTCTCTCTTGAACTCAGATACGGTCTCCTGAAATTACATGCACAGGAAAGTGAAGTCAAAGTCCCAGCTCACCTTGATAGTGGCCCTCTGCATCCCAAATGTTGCACCTAGGGTTGATTATCCCACATCTCGGGAATGATGTAGTCCTATAATTACCCTCAGCTCAGAACCATCAGGCAACCACAGACAAAATAGCTGCAAAGAATAAGACTCCTGGAAAGCAATCCAGTCTTTTCTCTTAGGAAAAACGAGGTGCAGGAACACAGGCATTGAGGCATTCATGGCATCCCCATGGCATAGCTGCTATTGGATTATGACTGCTGCTTCTTCTGTACTGGCACTGTTCAGAGACAGAGCTGAAGGAGATGGACCTGGCCTTACACTTGGAAACTGCATAAGAAAAACTGGCTTTCATGAACCAGGCCTTCTGTGTGTGACAACATAGTAATACTGTCTCTGTGAGACAGTGTCCTGGACAACATGGTGCTTCCTAAAGAGATCTGCAGTTGAGGTGGCAGCAATTTATGGTATAATTTATTTCAAAAAGCTGCAAATACACATATAGTGGACTCATTCAGCCCAGGAGGCCATGTAATATCTAATTCAAAGTAAACCCAGAAACCATGTATAATGGAGAGTTAATTATTCTCAGCACCAATGGGTATAATACTCTTATTCACTCTTACTGTACTGTGTTATTTGCTAACGTAGATGTAGCACTGAAATGCTCAGTTTCCTGAAATTCCTGTCAAACACACACTAAAGCCATTAAGAAATCAGGCATCATGCTACTTTCATTTCTTTGCGCTGTCTGCTCTAATGAACCTCAAATGCCAGAGAAAAATAATCAATTAAGGCACATAAATGAATAAAAATCCTAGAATCTCATACTAGAAAGATGAAATCATGCAATCAATGGAATAGAAACAGCTCCCATTCTGTTCAAAAGGTGAAATTAAAATATTCACTTCATAACTATTGTCAGGATTCATCAGACTGTCATACTGGTTTGCTAGAGGTTGTTGGCTATCAAAAGAGGTCTTGATTGCTTTGGGGTTTCTCCTCCTTTCCCATCCTCTTCTCTTCTTGAAATGTTATCTATATTCAACATAAAGCTGAACTGCTAACAGGCGTAATGTCTTTGAAAATGTAACACCTGTTGAATCTGTACTTAAATTCCAGTGACTTTAAACTGATGGAGTTAGCAGCACGCCCAGAGAGAAAGAGGTTTTGTAAAAGATAACTGAGATCGGAACCATGACACGGTGTTTCACCTTATCATCTACCCAATTCCTCAATAGCAGCATTATGTATTTATATATCACAGGTCTATGACAAAGTTGTTCTTTTTTTCCTCCTTGTTATACTATTAACAAGAGATTCCTTCAGAAGATAAACTATTCACTCAGCTGACATTTTCCCCCCAATGCCTGTGGCAAAGAAGGGGCAGAAACATACCCATTTTGATATCACATGGTTTTTCTCTGTCTCAGCTTCGACTTTGACAAGAACAAACAGTAATCTTCAGCTAGCATCCTGTCCCAGAAGTGAAGCTTTTCTTCAAGAAAACACATGATTTGATAAGAATTTATATGACATTTTTAAAGCACTACCCAAGAGCTGTATATTTCTATGGGAATTTACTAGACAGCAATAGCATATACTTACTGTTCATACACATGGGTATCTGTAGAAACTTTCCTTGCATCTCTTCCACATTTTAACCTCCCATTAAGTTCATCTGGGATAATGTAAAAGAAACACCGAACCATTTGGCCAACTGAGCAAGTTTAGGCTCCTCACTTACTGGGCATTCTTCTTCCTCCCTTTACTCCTTCTTCTGCCAAAAAAATGTTGCTCTGAACATTGATGGTTCTAGCAAAAACAATTAGATCCTACCAGTGTTCACAGCTCATATTTTTACCATCACTAGGCAAAATCAGGCGAATGTGCAGAACTGAAGAACGGTCTAGCATTTCCCAGCACTGTATTCGTTCTAGATAGTGGTGTTTCAATTTCCCTGCTCATTTCTGAGGAATTAAGTCTCTCATGATCTTTCATGCTATCTGTTCTTTCCAACAGGAAACACTTTTGAATCTCTCACCAATTTTCTACAAAATTTACAGCCTCAAAGATAATTAAACTCCTTCAAGCTTAGGAAAAAAAAAGTCTGTGATAGAATAGCGAGAAAGGCCCATGTTAATGCCCTCACTGGGAGAAATGGCAAGGAAAACATGATCCTTGGTCCATTTTTTTTGGCAGTAACTGTCACTGCTGGCCAATCACAGTACTCACAACTCTGGATTGCTCTTTTTTGCTGAGTGCTGTAAATGGAATTACTGCAAAATGCGTGTGCGCATGAGCAGCACGTCTCTTCACACAACCGTAGGAAACCAGGCTTTGTTAGTTCAGTTGCCCATGGGAAAGTGTCTCTCTTTCTTCAGCAGCATTTAGTTACCAGTACAGATCAAACCATACTCACCTCAGTGTAAGACTATAGAAGTCTATGATGGTATACCAGCATCCATGTCAGGTTTTTTCTCCAACCATACTGGTTTCCATGTACTGTTACAATAGGATAGGATGTGTGGGAAGACAGAACTTGAGTTAAACCCATGAAAAAAAATTGATGTAGACCTGCCCTCTGTCACAAAATAACTAATCCTAAATCAAAACAACTTTTAATTCAGTACTAGCCTGCTCCCTTTAACTGCTTGTATTGATTAGGTAAGTAAACTGGTGCTGGGTCATTTCTGAGAGGATATGTAATAATACAGAGAAATAGCAGATTTTTGAGCTGCTTAGTAGGAAGGAAGGATGTGGACTCTAAAAGAAAGTAAAAAGTTGTCTTCTTGCCTCTTTCATGCTAATTAATGCAGTCAGAAATTGCACTGAAAGGAATTTAAACTCGTGATAGTCATAAGAGAGCAGATCAAAGAGGGGAAAAAAACGAAATCAAGTGAAGGAGAAGAAAGTTGTACATGCCTTTAGCCAGAAGACAGGGTAGAGGTCTGAAGGAGGTAAGCCTTATATTTTTTATTCTACTGAAACTTTTCGGTGTTGCTTCAGAATTATGTTTCCAAAGAGGCTTGACTGGCTCTTAGTGAATTCAGAAAAATATTTTGTTTCCTTGGCCTGAATTCTCTGGAGTAGGGTGATTGTTTTTTAATGGTACAAGGTAGATAAATTAGTTGGGTAACTGTAAAATAGGATCTGTTGCTATGCTATTTAAATGAGAAAAAGATTGTTACTTGTTTATTTTTCCTTCATGGTATCTGATCAATTCAATTCAGACTGATTTTAGTTGGATGCATCATTCCCCAAAGACTGGAAATTCAGATCACAATATAAATTCCCTATATGTATTCGCAGAACATCTAAATATAGATTGTCATCAAACATAAATTGGTATAACCATCTGAAAGTCATCAGATCCCTGACAGTTTCTGCTGACTGAGATCTGGCCCTTGAGTGTTTACAAGGAACAGAAACAATGACTTGTAAGGACAATATTTGTTTTTTCTTTTGAATATTTTTTCCTGTCTAAGTAAATTGCCTCATTTCTATATTTCTAAAGAGTACATGCTTAGTCATTTTCGGTTACACTTAGATGCAAGTATCTTTGTCATTGGAACTATTCAAACATGGTTTTGAGTTCTGCATTAACTAGGATAGTTGCATATGCATATATCTGATTCTAAAGATAAACAGCTCCCTGAATTGCGCCTGTCAAAACAGAAAAGTTGATAACATACTATGCCTTAGAGGTAACAAATTATTTCTTTCATTGAGAGGCTATATTTCTGTCTTGTAGGTTTGAACAGAACCAAGCTCACAAAATGCCCAGAAGAAATCATCAGCAAGATGGCAACTTTTTCAAAGGGAAAGGACACAGCTATTTTGCAGCAGAAGAGTAAGTATAAAGCAAAACTTAAGTTAGCATGTGATCTGGTGACAAAATTTTACATTGAAAAGAATTTTACCAAATAGGATTAATTACTGAAAAGAAATCCTAAGTATGGAAGGTAGAGGAGTACTGTTCAGCTGTTTTGTAGCTGTCTGTGATGCCTGTCACTGTAGCATCGTAAAGAGTATTCAATAGTTAAAAAAGATTAGAATGACAGGAACTTCAGAATCTACAGCTTGATCATATGATTACAATTCATTAACCTTTATAATAAAATTACTAGTCGTACTAAGGCTTATTTCAAATTATTCTTCTGAGATGTCGTAAGGTGACCCTTACAATAGGTTTTATCTCCAGATCCATGTACATGTCTTCAGAACCTCAAACGGACATCATCTTACCTCAAAGAATAATATAAGTGAAAACCCCAGGGAAAAATACCAGCAAAAAGCTGATGGAGACATGAATGCCTTACAAAAGTCACTCTCAATAAATTGTTCCTGAGAGGAACTCCTTTTCAGCAGAACTAATTCAAGCTAAAACTTTGTTAGCTCACAATGAAGTGTGCTGGGTCTTGCATTACTGCAGAAGACACTACCCTGCTGGGCATATGTTACTACTTTAGACACGTCTTTCCAATGCGCTTGCAGTATCTGTATGTGAAATATGCTTCTGGTACTGGTTCACTAGGCCCAGACTTGGTGACTTGTACCACACACATACTGCAAGATATTAGTTCTTCCGTGCTCATCTCTAGGCACAAAGAAAAAACAAAGGGAAAAGCTTTCTTAATATATCCCCAAAAGATCAGTTTTCCAAGCCAGAATGGTGGCTAGCCATGTCTCGGGACATGAAACTAAGCACACTCACCTCAAATTGCTGTAACTTCAAATCAAAGTCTTATGCAGTTTTTCCAGAGATGGTAGGTGAAAGTTACTGTTTCATTCCAGGACTGCAAGGAGCATTCAAGATATGACTAAATAAAAGTTTCCAGTATTACAGCTGCAACTTTAATGGAAATTGCAATAAATTGCAATTGCACTTACTCACTTACTTATCTAGCCTCTAGATAGGTAGGTAAGGAATTAGACAGCAAATGTGCATTAAAATTACCACCTTCAGAAAGGAGGAATTCTGTGCTTCCAGAGGAATATGAGCCAGTTGATTGCCAAAACATTAGAAGTGTAAAGAGACTAAAGACTAAAAAGGAGAAAACAGTCTCAAAAAGCAGAAATGGAAGCAGCTGCTTGGAGAAGGAAGTTGTCTTTCCAAGTTTAGCTTCCTGGAGACAATAACAAAACCAATGGTGCCATCTCTTAACTTCAAAAATCATTGGCTGCAACACTGCTGCACCAGTCAGCAACTGAGCTCTTTTCTTGGACAGGTTACCAGATCTCCATCCAACACAAAGGTGCGAGATTAACTGGCAGGATTCAGCTGTGTGTGACTAAAAAAAAAAAAAACAACCCCCCCCAAAAAGAACAAACAAACAACAACAACAACAAAAACAGAAAAGAAAAAGAATCCCTTTGGCTCCAAGGGGCCAAATGCTACATTTGGGTAGTTTAGATGCAGAGACAACCTGCTCTGCCACACTAATCTCCTTGCACTTCATTTCACACTTCTTAGGTCATGGGTACACAAGAAAGCGCTCAGGAAATCTGAACCAGCAAAAATAGATGTAAAAGGTCTCTAGACATAGTTGATTTCTCAATCCCAATAGAAAAGCCTGGTGGTAATTACTCTAAACAATTATGAGTGAATTCACAGATATGAGTGAATTATGGTAAGATATGGTAAGATATGGTAAGATATATAAACTGCTGTTAAGATGGGTTTATCCCAATTCATGCCCTCTTTTCCCTTGAGGCAATTCCCAAATTCTTCTGTTCTTGTAGCTATGGTTTTAGTCTTCTCTTTTCTTGATGGTTACTTATCATCCTTAAAAAAAAAGTGGGGAGGAATGGAACAGGCAAAGAACAAAAATGGGGAGCTGTTTTTGTATCTCTCAACAGAGAGAATGGAAAGAAGAGGTTTTTATAAAACAAAGAACATGCAATTACCTTGCTTTCTGATTAACACTGCAACAGTGCTACTTCTCCTGAGTTCGTGGTAAGTAGTGGGAAAGATGTCTTACAACACGTCTTGCTAAGTCTGTGTTCCCTAAAATGACTCAGTGACACCAACGCTGTGCCTAGTATGTCACAGAACAAGAACCAAAGTATTACAGAGCTGCTTATGAATAATTTTTAATAATTGCTTACTTTCATTTTTCTTGCTACTGGAAGAATAATACCTCTAGTTCTGTTGTTAATTATTTTGTTTTGCTTTTGCAATAGAGCTCTGGGCATTGGAATTTTCATTTTGGTGCTGGCAATTTTACTTATCTTTGGCTGCTGGTACTACAAAAGACGCAGTGGCTACAAAAGTCTAGGGGTAAGCACGGCAGTTCACTTTCTATCATATATGATAGACAGCATATTATCATTATCTGTATGACACAGAATATCAAATCCATAATAGGACACTACTGTCTCAGGCAATACATACACTGACATACACACACACACAAGACACGATATGAAACATGCTTTGCCCTGAAAAATCTGCAAGATAGGCAAAAGGCTAAGAAGCACATGGATGCTCTCTGCCCAACTTTACAAAGTACATCATGAACAAAAAAGTTATCTAGGAACGCTAAATTTTGTATTTACATAATACCCAAAGTGTTCTGTGTATTTTTGAGTGAATAAAAATAACATATACACTATTTGTAACATTTACCTGTATGTAAGGACAGATATGAAGAAAATTAATCTAGGAACAAAAGTAACTATTAGCAACTAAGTAAATATTATGTTCACACATGGATGATGCATAATCTATTTGTGTAAAACCTAACTTGCAGTTCTTCTGCAGTATTAAGATTTACAAAAAAACAGGATAGTTTTGAGTTTTGAGTTCTAAAAATATTTCTAAAAATTTTATTTTCTGTTCTCATCAAAATATTAAAAATCTGAAATTTGGTCTGCCCCACTCTAAAATTTATTGTTAAAGTCTCAAAGCTTTATGTTCAGAATTCTGTTCTCTCCCTCTCATGAAAAAGAGGTGGTTTTGAATCCTTTACAATGAGAGATTTACAATAAAAATCTTAGTTAATTGAATTGTGCTAAAAAGATATGATCATTTTGCATTTAAAAAATACCTCCTGTCTAAGTCGCCAGCTCCACTTCTTAGTCCAACTTTGCCCTGTTATGTCTTGAGTGACATATCCAATATATCTGTAGACTGTCAGAATAGTTAAAAGCTGAATTTTTGTACTGAAATATTGAAAAATTGAAGGTAGGATTCATTAAAAAAAACTTTAAAAACCTACAAATCAAAATTTTTCCATGCCTTCTTTGCACATCACGGAAAACTGTATAATTTGCTTGGAGATCTCTGATTTCAAATTCTGAAAAATCTTATCCTGGTTAGGGTTGTTAGATAAAAGTTGTATGGGATGTCTACAGAAGAAATGATGAAAGGGAAAAAAATTTGAGAATAAAAAATATTTTCAGTAGAGAATTTGAAAAAAGACATGTGGCAATAGAAAGGGGGAGAGATCCAGATAGCTGAAAAGGTGTTAGTTCTTGCAGCTGTCTTGCATCTAGAGAAGTGAGATCCTTATTTTTGCTAGTAATATAACTGAATTTTGTTAGAGAAACAGATACAGGACAGAGACTATGCTTTTAGAGAGACAGTAAAAAGTGTCTCTGTACACAGACAACTTCTCTTACTTGCCAGCATTGTATCTGGCCCTAATACCACTTTTCTAATAGATACTTAAATCTGCTGTCAAATCTTAAATATTAAATGATCATTTATACTCCAACATCAATTTCTCTTTTCCTTTCACCTTCTCCCTATTTCTTTATGACGTATCACAGAGCAAAAGCTCTAGTGTGGGCACACTACGAACAGTGGTTGGTGAGGGAACAACACCGGACTGCAAAATGGCTCTGCAGAAGTACAGAAACTTTAATTATGTGGTAAGTTGCAACTCAAGATTTCATTTATACAAGTGAGGCAAGACACAGTGAGGCAATTTTTGTACCTAATCACTCACTGATGTTTTCTTTCTTGGATTATGCTCTCTAGATTGGGTCTTCACTGTCTCTATGTTAACTGTTAAAAAGCAGAATTTTGAACAAATTTCACAATGAAAATGATCTTTTAAATCCACTATTCAGAATCCTTCTTTTAAAAAATTCTCCTCTTTTACATACATGTAAAACAATGTAATCATTACACAACCTACTAGCTGTGATGTAACGTCACATCCATGTGTTAAAATATACGGTATATATATACATCTTTCTGCTAAATGCTACTTCATTACGACAAACAAGTGGGTTGTGTCTGGCATGCTACAGTCTGGCAAAAATTGCCAAGGAATGTCACAAAGCAAGAACCAAAATGCTCAGGTGCTCATTGCTTCTCTAATCACTACGGAAAGGTGAATATTAAAGCCTATAACTTAAAGAAATTAACACAGATTAACTGATAAATATACCTGTCAAGGTATGGTTTTGTTTAAATAGTTTGAGAATATGGAATAGGGTAATTACATGACAATTTATAACCAGTTTTAAGTAGGCTGCCGAAATTGTTAACATTAGCAATAATACATTATCATGCATCAAGAATCTTAGTGAAATGTTTTAATATTAATCTGAAATCTCAATATATAATGAATAATACTTTCCTTTAAAGAATCCTGTCCTTATAATGCTGAAAATTCTCTCTTTGGATGGATATAAAAAAATCAATTTAATCTGATGCAAAACCAGAAATGTACTAAACTCCAAAATAATAAAGACATAATAAATCAGCTCAGTTACTTTAAGTTATAATTGTACATCTCATATGAGGGTGAATAGATAGTCCTATCTCTAATGTTATTTTATGGTACCTCAACTGGTTTTTACACTTTCACCTTCATTTTCCTTACAATAGGTACCTGATGCTCCACCATCTTATGACAAAATTGCAGCAGAACAATTGCTACCACCTTATTCACCATGATAATAAGAAATTTTAAACTCTGTGCCTACCAATTCTTTTTATTCATGCTTCCTCTTTATTTCTTGTACATGCTAAACTTTCTTTACAGCTAAAACTGTAATAAAAATCACATGCTTTCATTAGCAGTTGCTGAAAATTATTCTTGCTTAGTTTGCAGGAACAGTTCTTGAAACATTTCAATAAAGCTGAATGTGCTTTTGTTTTAAATTTTTCATTTCCTGTGGTCACATTAAAATAGCCTGTTCAAGTCTGGTATCTTGTGTCCTTCATAAATCTATCAAGAGCAAGTACATTCCACTGAGTATCAACAAAAGTATCAACAACAGTATCAACAAAAGTAGGAAATGTTGGAACCTTTGTTTTTTTCCATCTTCACCATTTATTTTCCCTTTCTTTAAAAAAGAAATAAGTAAACTATTCCCGAAAATATACTGTACAAAAGTCCATCACAAAATAGACAAAAACATTTGACTACACGACCTGTCAAACCATTTTCCCTACCAGCAGTTCTAAAAGCTAACCTGATCTATAAAGCTATGTTTTACGACAGCTTTTTACTTCACATCAGGTTTGGCACATTTGCATGTCTCAAGGTGCTTTGCAACCCCTTCCCCTGCTGCTCATTTGTTTGTGTATCTGTAATGAAACAATTCCTCGTGAAACATAAAACACAATGCGGGCAACTTAGGAATTTCTGCTTAAAGTCTGTATTATTTCATACCTGTCAGTGAGTGTAATCATCGTTATCTTTAATTTCATCCTGGTACTCTTAGGAGAAAGAAGAAGGACCCACTATATAGCAAGCTTTAAGTATCATTTGTTTATAAACAATATGAGAAAACGTGTAAAGCCCATGTTCCTCAAAGAATACAGAAGACAGCAAACTCCAACATTTTCAGTTCTCCAGCTTGACAGAACACTAGCAGTTACAGAAAACAAAGAATTTTAATACATGTAAATTAAGATACATACATATGGCAATTATTGTCTGCATAGTCTTTAATTAATTAATTGACAGATTATTACTTAATATTACTTACAGATCAACAAATTTATGCGCAAGATACGGTATTTCACAGCAGGAGGCAACTAAAATTGTATGTTAGTTGAAAAAAACAAAAAGTAATGACATAGAGAAATTGGTCTACAAAGTAATAAATACTGCTAGTGAAGAATTCAATTTTTTCTTATTAAATACACAAACACCTCTAAAAAGATTTTAAAATACAAGGTAAATTTTCTTTTCTAACATAAACTCCAAATATGAAGATACTTCATAAGACACAAGTTCTATTAATATTTCTTCTACAATAATATGTTCATATAGACTAGTAAAATTAGATACTTGCTGGGAAATAACATATGTAGTTGCTGTGAAAGGACTTATAATCTATGTGTCTGTTTTTATAATCTAGTTGATATTTTATTTAGAAATTTAGAGAGGTACCCTATTAATCTGTAATCTAAAAGGGTGCCTTATATTGTCATTTTTGTTTGAAGATAATCCTTTAAGGAAAATATTCTGTAGACTTGTTCAGTACCAGTGAGAAAAACACACAGAAAATATACAAAATGCCAGCTTATAACTATAAAGTGACAAAAATGTGGAATATAATAGGCTTATTAAATTTGTTACAAAACTAGTAAGCTAAAGATCCAGGCTGAAATTAGTACTATTAATCAAGCAGTAGCATTTCAGACAACATCCTTTCAGAGGAGTATGTCCTATTACAGTTGAACAAAACTGACATACATATTCATGGCTCAGAAAAAATATTTTGATTTCTATAAAGACCAATTATAAAGAAAGTGCTTAAAACTAAGAAAGTTTACTTGATACCACCCATTTTTCACTAGTATCAGAATTAAATCTGTCTCTAGCCATTTTAAAAGCTCTTAAGTAACATTGACTAAATAGAAATATTATTTCAGTAATATGTAAGTATTAACCAAAGTAGAGGTACTATGCTACAACTCAACTACAAAGCGCCAAATTGTTGGAACTGCTCATGCCAAACAAGAGCAGCCAGAGCTTAAACTATTGAACTTTGACACTAATTTACAGATATTCAAGTGACAGCTAAGCTCTGTTGAGTGACTACCCTTAGTTTTCAGAAAGTCCTAATATTTTTCCTTCCTATGGCAGCACCCTTCTCTCAGCATAGACACATCGTTAATCAGTGGTCTCAGATTTTAATTAATGCACAGAAACAAGACCAAGAAATAGAAGTTAATGGAGTACTATATTATAAGGATGGAAAGTATTTACTGTTCGTATTATACACCCTCACAGGTTCCCTTCTGCAGATCTGATTCTACAGCCAATGAAGGGACATTGTAGAGGTTGGATATCGATCCATTAAACCTACCAATACAGAATAACTCTGAACTTAGCAAGAGACATGTGATTGCTAAAGTTGAATGCTGCAAGAGCCAGCTATGTTACATACCTTCTGTATTCCACTCAGTCGATGTACTTGAGCAAAGGCAAGCCAAAACTTCCAAGGAAATGAATTTGCCCCCTTTGAAAGAATGAGAGAAATACATAGAAACTTCTAAACTGGCAGACATGAAGAGAGGGGTATGGAGTTTTCTGATTTCCAGGAAAGACTTTCAGTTTAGAAAACTAGACAAATAGTTATAGGGCATTAGACTAATAAATAGCCACCAAAATTTAGAGATTTAGAGACTGTACAATTTCTCTTGTACAGTCACTTATAGGACTATTAAAACTTATCTGTATAAGAAGATGTTAGCTACATCTGTAAAGCTACACATGCAACCCCTCTGCAGACAGAGCAAACAATGCAAAAAAAAGGCCTATTTTTAATATTGCACATTTTGTTCAGGCTAGTAAGTTAATACGGCAAAACAACAGCAGCAGTAGCAGCCACATTGTCACTTTGGGGGATTCCTGACATGACTCTATTTGATTATCTGCTTTCTATGGAAGACTTAGACCTTCATATAGCTGTAAAGGATTGAAGAGTATTGTTCGGCCATAAAAGCCATTGTACAAAGCTAAAAAGCACCAGCTCTTGACAGGTGCGGTGTTTCTGACACACTGAACCACACACTGAAATATGTACAGGGTTGAGAGCCACAAGAGAGGTACCATGTACCCCACAAGGAGCTCAGAGAAGGAAGTGCTGTTCCCAGAAAACAGCCAGCTTTTTGGAGCTCACCATTGCAACATTACAGGATTGGCATCTGCAGCTGGCTGTCACGACAACTCAGTGAAGTTTACCTCAGCCATCTCTGTTCACTTAATTCCTGTAGCAGTTGGGGATACAGACTCTCTATGCCTCAAGAATTATACTAGTATTTACCATATTGACCACTCAAGAGTAATTTTTTCAATTAATTAAAACATTGTCAACATTTTCTGATTCATAGTTATGTCTAATGGTAGTTGCATTGCACTGCTGGTATTTGTCCATACATTCATCTGCTGTACGTTTTCCATTAAGCAATGTACATTTTCTTGCCTTTAAAAGCAAACTTATCTTCACTTCTTACATGAAGGGAAAAGTTAACTAGTTCTTTTTTGCTTTAGATAAATATTTGTTCATTTGTTTGATAATATTTTTCTGTTTACTACATATTAAATTGTGCAACAAGTAAAAGTGAAAGAATGATTTTTTCACACCACTTCATCAAACGTATTTTGTTGCCCATTAGATATGAAAGGTGCTTGAAAAATTCCAGTGCCTTTTTTTTGGCCACACATCTGCACTGAACTTCACATACAGTAATAAAGGTAAACTAGCACTAGTGTGAAGCTGAAAAAAATATCTATACTTAAACCTATGTGCTACACACTGTTCACTAATCATACACTTTTTGGACTTGACCCTCCATAGTCCGTATCCTTGTACAATACTCTAATTTTCACTTTACTTCCTTTTCCCAGAAAATCCTCAAAGAAGCATTGGCCTCTAGGAAAGAGAAAGAACAATTATGTCTTTACAGTAACATTCTAGTTCTTCAAGATGTATTGCAGATTGGAAGGGATCTCTGGAAATCATCTAGTCCAACTTCCCTGCTCAAGTAAGGTCACATAGAGCAGGTTGCCCAGGATCCTGTCCAGATGGCTTTTGATTATCTCCAAAGAGCAAGACTCCACAACCTCTCCGGGCAGCCTGTGCCAGTGCTCTTCAGCCTTGCAGTAAAGAAGTTTTTCCTTAGGTTCAGATGGACCCTCCTATGTTTCAGTTTGTGCCTCTCATCCTGTCACTGAGCAACACTGAGAAGAGTCTGGCCTCATCCTCTTTATATCCATCCTTCATATGATTACACACATTAATAAGATCACCTCTTAGCCTTCTTTTCTCCAGGCTGAACAGGCCCAGCTCTTCCAGCTTTCCTCATAGGAGAGATGCTCTGGTCCCTTCATCACCTTAAAATCGCTATGTGGGAATTGCTCTAGAAGCTCTTGTATTGGGGAGCCCAGAACTGCACCCAGTACTCAGATGAAGTGAGAATCACCTCACTTCACCAGCTGGCGATGTTCTGCCTAATGCATTCCAGGAGACAATTGGCCTTCTTGGCCACAAGTGCACACTGTTGGTTCATGGTCAACTTGTTGTCCATAACTCCCAGATTCTTGTCCGCAGACCTGTTTCCCAGCAGGTCAGCCATTGGCTTGTACTGCTGTATAGGGTTATTCCTCCTCAGTGACAGGATCCTGTACTTCCCTTTGTTGAACTTCATCAGGTTCCTCTCTGTCCGTTTCTCCAGCCTGTTGAGGTCCCTCTGAATGTCAGTACAGCCCTCTGGCATATCAGCTTCTCCCCAGTTCCGTTATCATCATCAGACTTGCTGAGGAGGCACTCTGTCCCTTCATCCACATCACTGATGAGTAAGTTGAATAATACTGGACCCAGCATTGACCCTTGGGCAACACTGCTAGCTACAGGCTTCCAAATAGATTTGCCTCACTGGTCATAACCCTCTGAGCTCTGCTGTTCAACCATTCTCAGTCCACTTCACTCTCTGCTCATGTAGCCTGCACTTCCTGAACTTACTTATGAGGATGCTAGGGAAGACAGTGCCAAAACACTTAATAAAGTCAAGGTAGACAACATCTACTGCTCTTTTTTCATCTGTCCATCCAGTCATCCCATCACAGAAGGCATGCAGCCTCTACTTTGGTACCACTGCAAAAGACAACGTTCTTCCAGGCAGCAGTGTCCCTGATAGCCTTGGGCTCATGAAAATATGAAGGACAGATGAAGCTGAACCATTGCTTGTAACCCTTCAATGAAAGATTACTGGACCTTGACTTCCCGAGGAAAAGAGTAGAATGCAGAATCCACTGTGATAACACATTTTTAACTGCTGACATGTAAGCTACATGCTATAGTTACTGCAACCTATAAAAAAGTTCCTATAAAAATACACTTGCCAGCTGATAGTGATATACATTTTGCTGCTGGGCTCACATGGTCAAATACTGAGACAACACTTCTGCAGATGTGCCTTCAGCCTCCCCAAATCATTTTAGTGGTACAGCCCCAGTTACACACTTGGACTATGTGCTTTATTCTCTCCTTTCCTCATAGGTATACTATACCACTAAAGAGCAAAACAGTTTAAGGTCCATCAGAGTGATGCCCTCGTATATGTATGTTAGTCTTTCAGTACCTATCTTTGTAAGGTCTTTTCAGCTCAGCTAGCCCCCATTTCTGGACTGGAGAAACAGACTGCTCTGCTGAATGTTGTAATCACTATCTCTCTATTTTCTCTAGCTACACAGAGAAGCAGCCTTCCTCCTTTCTAGCTATTTTATTTGAACTTACCTTGTTAGCTAGCTGCATCCCTGCAGCTGTTAGGTAAAAAAAGCTATTTGTTGAAGTTGGAGAATTATTTATAAGAGAAAGGTCTAATCTTTCAATTCTATAGCATACACTTTCCCATTTACCCTGGTAATGGTAATTACCATTTTCTTCAATAATGGCAGAGGTAGTTAATTTCCATTTCTCCATACCATCGGTTATCCTCCACAATAACCCTTATTGAGACCCAGGCAAATCCAAGTGTCCCTTTTAGGCTCCATTCAGTGTCAGATTCACTGTCTGCAGAGCTTACAGCAGGAACATCAGGCTTGCTATCTGGTAGCCACATTTACAAACATCTCAGAAATGCTTCGGAATTTGTTGTAAAAACAAAATCATATGGCATGTGTGAATATTGCCTGAACATTAACCTCAGATGTGGATTCTATTATTAGATCAATATCCTGTAATAAATTACTCCTATAACTCCAGATACATTGTCCTGAACATTTCTAGTGTCAACACAGATTTAAGATTGGTAATCCCCAGGATATGCAGACTGCCTGCTTTATACCTTCTCAATTTGGCCTCACCATCAGGAAAGAGAAGAAAGACATTTCAGTCAATTCTTTGTTCAAAACTCCTGCTGTTTAAGACATAGACACCTCTCTTTGCCCCTCTTCCCCCATCTTAATTACAGGACCAATTTTATGCTTTTAAAGTCCACTGCTGAGTAGATATTCTTTGTTCTCTCCCCATGTAATGATTTCCTGAGGCTTCTTTATTTTTAGCTTCTGAATATCCACATTATTATTCTTAAATTATTTTTCTTCTGCTGTGTTTTTCTTCCATTTTGTAGTTATCTTTTTCCAGTATCTGATTCTCTGCCTGCAAAATCTGTTCTTTCATCTCACATACCTCTCCTGGAATTATTGCTGGAGGCTGTGTGCATATATACTGTGGCAAATTAACTCATACTTGATCTATTTATTCTTTCATTAAGCATCCCCTACTGGTTATTACAGCAATGGGATCCCAAGCCAAACACACAGTTCAAGACAGCAGTGCTTAGAGTGAGTGGACTGCCCTGCCTGGCTTTGTCACTTGCATTCCATGGTCTGAAGTGTCCGAGAGACCCAGTTTCAACTACGGACTGCTTTTTTTGAACAAAAGATCATGATTTTTGCAGCAATCACTTGTCTGTGGAGGAGGAAAAGGGCTTCCAGTGAGATTCCACTCATGTATTCACCATGGGAACAATATTCCTGCCTATTCTATGCTCTTCATTGGTGGCAGAGGCAATAACTTAGATTTAGATACCGAAGGTCGCTTTCTTATGAAAGCGTGGCCTTGGACTCCAACTGAAGTTCAAAGCAACATCAGCTGAAGGATTTTGGGGACTGAAATATCATTCTAATTTCAGGTCCAATAAAGCTGTCAAATATCTTAGAAAAAAATGTTAAGACAGGCCTTTCCCATTTTTGCCTCTGTGCCAAAGATTCTTCCAAGATCAGTTTGCTGAATGACACTCCTTTCAGGCAAGAATTATGTTTTGAAGACTTTACACGTCTTCATGCATGTTTGACATAACATGTAGTCAAACAATAGAATTACTGGTCAGACAACCTTTGAACAAACTCTTTTAATTTTAGTATTCACATGTTGCTAATGCATATTGACAAATTTGTTTTATGAAGCAGATGTACAGCAATTCGCCCTCTGCCCCAGGAATTAATGCTAAAGCTAGAAAGTCCTGCTTATTATACTAATTAAACTGATTCTATCATAAATCCACTCTTTTCTTACTATCACCATAGCACCCTATGACTATATACCAATATCCAATCACAAATCTCTCTTTGATTTATATATATATTACTGCAAATGTTAAAAGATAGAATGAGGAATGACTGTCTCAACTTCATCACATACACAGACAGAATGCCTATACATACGCTGGCACTAGGTGCTACAGCCATGAGCTACAGCCAAAATAATCTGATTTTATACTTGTGGAAGTAAATTGAATGAATCAACACGAACAACTAATTGGAGAAAGATATTGTCTTTCTTTTGTGAAATCAATACGACAAGCAAAGCTCCAAGGCCTGAACACAATGACAAAAATCACAGTCACAGTGGATTCTTCTCCATCTTCTTTTCCTGTACTCTTTAATTTTAACAAATGCTATTTGTCAATGCTACTAACAGTTTGAGAACTATTTCATTTTGTTATCCGTTTTTTCCCTTGGTAAAAATCTGGAAAAATAAAGCAATAATCCAGTTATCTATACCTTTACTTATGAATAGGATGCTGTAATGGGAGTCGGGGAAACAGGGTACTGTTCCCAGTTCTTCCATTTTGCTGCAATAACTGTGTACTTCATTTTCTCCATCTGTAAAAGGTGAAAAATTATATTTATACACATTTCAACATACCACGTGATAAATTTCAATGTAGTAAATATTATTACAAACTCAAGCAATTTGTTACATTTCTGTTCTAATTTCATTTTACATACCATTTCCATTTAATATGTGTAGTTCAACTGCTTATAGTACAGTAAAGGCAGAATCCCTAGAAGAAAATGGCAGTGTTAGCACATGGCTAAATGGATATCAAAACACTTAATTTAAACAGTGATGCAAAACAAATGCCATTTTCTATCCTCAGTCAAGAAAAATTATTGTACAGAACATGTTCATTTAGTAACAAATTAAAGACACCAACTAAAATGTTGAAAGTTACTAATAAAACCAAAGTTTGTACACAATAGCTGAATTAATCATTCTGTCCGAATGCAATGCATTTCACAAGCTCTGAAAAGGTCAGAACGTTTTCTCTGAAGTTTGAAATACACAGTGTGTATCTCTCTCTCTACATATATATACAAAAAAGCATGTCCTTCTGCTTTTTCACTGCCTCTATGAATGTAACCTACTTTATTACAGTGCTTTTTGTGCTACAGGTATGTATTTGGTACAAAGAAGGAAAAAGACATAACAAATTAGCAAAAGCCATTAATATTCAGTTGAAAGAAAGTCTAATATTTACATTATTAGAGAACGTTCATGCAAAAAGACTAGAATTTTACAAAATAATCAATTACCCAAGTCCGTTACACAGCGATCTCAAGCTATTATCCAATAGAATTTGAAATATTGTGTCCAAAGAGTCCATGAAGTGTCCATGAAAATTACAATCAAACTGAAATACATGCCTTTAAATATGCATGTGGCAAATTTATGCCTGTCATATCAAAATATATTATCAAACTGATTCAGAAGACTTCTATAAATCATTCACATAATTGACTTGAGTTTTGAGTTCCTCAACCAGGCTTTTCAAACTTTTTATTTATTAGAATGAACTATTGATAGCATAGATCTTCCTCCTGCATCAGCAGATAAAAAATCATGCAAAATTTCTTTCTCCATCTGAGCATCCTGCAACAGCAGAACTTACTTCTAAGTTTTCCAGACAAGGTAGGTATTCACTCTATCACAACACTGAAAAGGAAAAACATGTATCTTCAGAGAAAAATCCAAGAAAGTCAGTCTCAAGGTTCTATCAGTGACATGGGAATAAAATACAATTTTCTTGCAGGTACATAAGGTTTTAGAGAACCTGAAGTGTCTGTGAAGAAACTGCTACTTTATATCTTCCTTTGTCTGTTCAAGTAAGAAGCCACTTGTAGCATTTAACAGCAGAATAGAGATAGATTCAAAAAAATATTAACATTGTAAACATGAGCATATACATCTCATTTACTACCAGGTATCTCCAAAATCAATTACATCAAGCCTGTATGAAAAGTAGGTAAAGCATACTAGGCAGTTATTTTCTAAAATAAAAGGTCTAGTGTCCAAAAAGTGACCTCTTTCATTTTTCTCAGCCTTAAGCTAAAACAGAGGTTACTGATCCAGAAAGGGGTAACTCCCTAATTCAATTTTTTGCTTAGTTAGTAAAGAAATCTATGAAAGGTAACAAGTCTTCTCTCCCCCCACCTCCTCCCACCCCCCACCCCCCCCCCCCCCGGTTATCTAGTTACCAGGTTTCTTCTCAGAAAGGTATGCTGGGAAGGTGACTCAGTGGGAGGAAGCCATTGCTTTATTCCTTAGTCCAAGAAATAAACCAAACTGTGTGTAGAGAATGAGTAGGGAAAGGAGAAAACTTGAGAAGATGAGCGGCAAAAGTTTCAACCTCCTCTCAATGAAACTCAAACTCAGATTTCTGCTAAAAACTGATATCTAAGCTTTTCAATCCCTTTGAAACCACAACTATTAGAAAGGCAACTAACATTCAAGAGTGCTTCTGAGATCTTCCTTTGGAGTTCCTAAAAAATTACAAAAATGTTCAGCCTTAGACTGGATCTTCCATGTAATTAAAAATCATCAGATATTAAAACAACATTTCTAAAATTATCACCTTCAACAAAATAAGAGCTGCTAGACAGACACTTGTGCTTTATACACTAAGGGTCCTGTGTACATCTCAAAGATACCAGAAGACTTCTCCATTTCAGTTAGCACTGTATCAGGCACCTGTAAAGTCAGATGATCAGCAGAAAATGACCCAAGGATTTTAGCAGATCAAAAGCTGAACCTACATCAACATATATTGCATATGTGGAAAAAAAGAAAAGGGGAGAGTAAGAGGTTTTGTGTATGATGTGAATTATTTCTATTGAAAGGAATAATAAGGCCTCCTTTAGTACTGTATAGTGCTTTAACACTATCTCTTCATTAAGATTTAGACCAATAGAAAGACTATCCCAAAAACAATTCTAGAAAACAAGACTGGTAAAAAGAAAAAAAAAAAAGGGGGGTATGTTCTGACTCAACAGAAGACTGAAGAGATAGCTGGTTACAGTCTCCAAATACGCACAAATGCATGTAAGGCTGCAAAAAAAGAGTATAATGAACTGTTCATCAGATCCATGAGGTATACAACAAAATATGGCTGTCCTGAAGAGTAATCAGTGTGATTGAGTCTGGTGACTGGGAAACCATTCTTAGCCTTAGCATGTCACTGAAGATTTTAGGTGATTTAAGCAAACATCTAACAGGAGTGGATGAGATATGGGTCATCCTCACCTGTGCCACGAGGATCAGAAAGACCCTCCATCACCTGTTAAATCATGTGAAATGTAAACTACATAGAATAAAAGAAGAGATTAAATAATTTCATTCCACAGAATTCCACAAGTTGGAATGCATCTGCATTAAACAGAAAGATGTGTGTGTGTGTATTCTGCTGCAGTGTAACAGATATATACATTTTTAAACTATTGCCAACGCAAAGCAGTGCAGCAACTTGATTTATTGTATGCAGATTTTTCTGCATTGTTGCTGAACAGTACACTGGTCCAGAGTTACTAAAATACTTAAAAAACTATACATTATGTAAACAAAACATAAATAAGACAGCATAGTTCTTTGTACATATAGTTTAGTACAGATTGTTAGGAATTCATGAATATGTACAATTTTATACCATAAACTGCATTTTTACAATGCATAAATATTTTTTTACAGAAACAAACAAAAATAAGATTTGACAAATGAAAAGGAGACACAGTCATAAACACACTGCCAAACTATCCATATTTTAAGATGGAACATGTGCAAAAGCTGGATTTCTCTGAACTAACAGTGTTTATGAACTTACTGGTCATCTCTGACCATTTTATGAAACAACGCTCTGAAAGCGTATCTCTGACTTAAACTGAATATATTGTTCCTCCTCCTAAGTAAACAAAAAAGAACTATAACTTTAAGAAGTAATTTTAAGTAAATCAACCATTTCGAACAATGTAAGAAATGATTTAACAGTTACAACAATAACTTCTTAAGTCAAAAGAATGCCCCAAAATCTTGAAGTGGCTCATTTGCTCTAAATTCAGGATGTAGCTTTGTCAGGTTTATCAAGGCAAGATGACTGAAGATTAGGGAAGATAGTGGTGGGATCTCTGCTTGTGGACACTACAACAGGAGGCAGTGAGGAAGAGAGAGAAGAAACTTTTGATGTCGGAGTACTTATAGCATTCAAAATGGCTCCCTCTGGACTGACCAACAATTTTTTTATAGATGTGTCTAAGTGAAACACTGAAGTGTTACTTGGTAACTGAGAGTTCCCAGTCTGAACCACAGAAGACGTAGCTAAAACATTAGCAGGGGATTTTATCATTGAAGACATAGACACTGTTGTTACAGATGGTGGAGTAGATGAGCTAGCTGGAGTATTCAATATCTGAGGTGTTGCATGTACAATTGGTAAAGCATCTGCAGATCCAAAGGAGTTTACAATTTTTGTAGAGCTTTTCAAAGGATGTTTTGATGTCTGCCAATTTAACGAATTACTTGGTGCTAGAGTGATCTTTGAGGCTACTGGATTAACAATTGGGGCACCTTGAACCTCTTGACCATGGTTAATAGTTAAAGGAGGAATTGGTTTTGTATTACAAGAGAGAAGAAGAACATGGCTGCCAGCTCCAAGGCCTTGTGGTGGAACAACAAAACAAGTACCATTAATCATTATCTGAGTTCCGGGTGCCAAAGGCACACAGGTGTTAATGACTATTTTCTGTTGAATACAAGGTTCATTCAGTTGACCTCCTGCCTTGCTTGTTACAGTTGGTGAAGCTGTAGACATGTGAATGTTAGAAATACAAGTGTGAGCATGAGTTTGTTTCATTACATTGGGAGGCATCTGCTGGCACTGTAGGGAAGAAAAACTGGGAAAACTAATGATTTTGCCTGCATTTGGTGAGGCAAGGGGCAAGACAGTTTGAGGTTTTTGAATATTTGCATTACTTGGCATAGCAGCTGAAATGCCTGATGACTGAAACTGAAGCAGTGTGGGTGGAGGAGGTACTGAAGGAGGAGTTGAAACTGCTGCCAACTGAGGAACTGTAGGTAACACTTTAGGGGTGGCGACTACAGATCCAGGTAAGCTAATGACTGGAAACTGCAGAGTGGATGGTAAATTTTGAGGAGATACTGTTGATTGTGTAGTTGAAATTAGCACAGATGAAGCAAGATGACCGGTTTTCACAGTTGATAAACCCATAGCATTTCCAGTATTTGACGTACATGGTCGATTACCAAGAGTTGGCCTTATTCTTGAGGTATCATTTCCACCAACCAAAACAGTAGGCCATGTCCCAGAAGAAGTCCCATTTGGTGTTACTGAAACAGATTCTACACGTGCATTTGCTGCTGTCACTGTAAAAGCAGTTGCAACTTTTGTTGCAGCACATATAGACTCATTAACGGATGTAACACTTTGATTCATAAAACTTGAACACACAGGAACCAAACTACCACCACCTGGCAAAGATAAAGCCATGCCCTTTTTATCTTCTCCCTTAGAAATGGCAGACTGCAGCACATTAATTGGTGGAGCTTGTTGTGCATTGCCTTTAATATTTACTATAGTTTGACCTATATTTAGTCCAATTTTCACATCTTTGACTTGAGCAACAGTAGGTGATGAATTTATCCTTACTGGTGCACCTACTGTAGATGGGATCAGAACCAACTGTGTTTGCTCTGTGGCACTAACAAAGGTCTTGCTTAGGGAAGAAGGAAGGTTATGTTTCAATGACTCTGCAATTAGGTTAGTGTTTGATGGGCCATTGGCAATTTGAGTATTAATGAAAACTAATTTCTGAGCATTAACACCAGTGGATGCTGGTGAAGGTATAATATTGACTCCTGACACCCCACAAGGGGGCAAAATAGGTGGATTTGTGACTAACATAAGTTTTTTTATGGGATTACCACTGATTACCTCTCCATTTGTTGCTGAATTCAGCTCAGACTGTGTAAGAGGCCATTTTTTAGTTTTACTATCACCTTGTTGCTGTACTAAAGAATCTGGATTAATGACAGTGTTACTCTGTCCAATGCTAATTATACTAACAGGACTACTTGGAGTTGCTGACAAAGTGCTAGCTGATGAAATGGAGGATAAAGGAGGAGAGGACACATGGCAGTTTTTCTCTATTACTTGACCTGAAGTGCCCCCATAAGTAGGCTGCTCTAATGTGAATTTGAGATTTTTCTCCACTGTCTGGTGTAAATCAGCAGGGAAAGCTGGAATGCTGATGGCTGAAGCTGTTGAGGAGGCAAACCCAGAAACAGATGACTGTCCAAAATGCGGGAGACCAGAGGTGGCAGTTGCTATGGAGGGAAGAGGAGAGGATGATAGTGTGGATTTTGGCACCAAAAATGCCTGAAGTTGAGGTGTATAAGTGAAAACTGAACTAGAAGACAAATTATTAGGTGAAAATTGCTCTGGGTTTGTCTGAACTTTAACAATTCCTGTGTTACCACCTCGTGTTGTGACCAGAATGGACTGTGATTCCCTTATACACATGGTTTTCAGTTCTTGCCTAATTTCAACAGAGTCACTTGCCTGCTGTGATGTAAGACTATGAAAAGTAGAAGTAGTGTTTGTAGAGCCACTTAATGTTGGTGCTGATATCAAAGACTGACTAGCTCTGGAAATAGTATGGGAAGTCAAAGATACAGGGAATGTGGCAGTTGAAACTGTAGTCTTGGTTTTGTCAGTTTCAGCTTGGCTCATTTTAACTGCTGATGACAATAAATTACTTGATGACATTATAGAGGGCAATGGTTGTGTTCTGTTCATAGGATCAGTTATCTGTGACAAATGTGTAATACTCTTGTTAAAAATTGCACTAGGTGGTTGAATGGTAGGATTTGTGGGTGCCAGGACAGGCGTTAAAGAAACATTGACATTTGACACTTGCGGCAAACTTGTACAGTGCAGCTCAGGAGACTCCTGTTGCAGCGACTGAATGTCTTTCGATACAGATTTTCCATCTTTCTGCTGAATGAGAAAATTCTTAGGTAAAATAAGAACTTGTTGCATGACTTTTTCTCCAGTTTTAGGGTCAGTAACAGGTTGCATTTGAATTTTCACAGAACTGTTGTGAAGGTCTATTGGTACACAATGGCCATTTGGCATTTTGTATACCATTTGTAAAGGATTCTTTGAACTGGTCTGGCAGGGCAGTGCTGGTTTTACTGATGATGATTCCAAAGGTGATACAACTTGCTTTTCAGAAGTAGATACATTAATGCCTGGGGGAGGTGACAGTTGGTTTGTTAAGGTCACTTTGTTCCCAATATTCTTGGCAAGCAAGGCCTGGATGGGTTTGGTCCCTTTCAGAAAGTTCGATATTGATGTTTCAGGATCTGCCAGGGAAGATGATTCTGGAGGTGATGCTTCAAATTGTTTTGGCTCAGTCAAACTGTCTGTCTTTATGTTACTTTCTGAACTGTGGATCACAGCCTCACTAGTGCTCAGCTTAGCTTTCTTCCTTGGTGAACACTCATGAGTGCTTTGATACAGACAACTGTTTTGCTTGGACTGTCGTTTAACAGACTTAGGCAGTATCTTCTGCATTTCTTTAGCAGTTGAGTCTTTTTTCAGAAGTCTGCTTTTTCCTGCAGGTAAATTCATCTCTAACAGTTTCATTTCTTCTGCAAGTATATTAAAACAGAAATTGTTTTAAAAGTTTGCAACCAATACATCCATGACAATGTTATAGCATTCAGTTGAAGGTGAAATGCTAGTTTGCAAGCATTTATCATGACAGCTATAAAGATTAGTCCCTGAGGTGATGACAGTGTTCATCACCTCTACTACATCATCATCATCTTTTTTTTTTTTTTTTTTTTTTTTTTAAAAAAAAAAAAAAACAACATAAGCCACTGTCAGTTTAAGGTAAATTCTGAGTAGACCTCATATATTATCATGGAAATAATAAACGACAAAAATGGCAAAAGCTTCACACATCAGAATTCTCATCTGTCATGTCTGTCACCTTCTCACTTACTGCTGCCAGTAGGTGGGTTTTTTAATTTATTTTTATATATATGTAATAGACAATCTATTCCAATATTGTCACACTACTAGTTCAGGAAAAAATTAGGACATAGGCTCATGTGGAAAGACTGGTAGGCTCTTGAATCAAGTTCAGGCTATCAAATTCCCATAGACACTTACCACTGTCTGAGTGATCTGTTGGAGGAATTTCCACATGTTCTGTAGACTCAGAATATTTACTGCTTACTACTGCAAAAGAGTCTTTGCCAGAGTCAGCTTCACTTTCATCATTACTCCACAATTCTCTGGTAAATTTATCAAGCTCTGGGTGTCTTTTAAAATCATCATAGTCCTTCTTCAATCGAGACCTTGAAAATAACACAGCTGACTTTACATGAAGAAAAACACTTAATTTTTTTATGTTTTTGCTTGTATTTGTTGCCACATTAAAAAAAGCTCTGCAAGTCGCTAAAGCCCAGAGAATGTAAAGCAAAGCAACATTCCTTCCCTCATCAAAATCAGATCCTATATACTAAAGTCTTCTAACAATAAGGAAGATTGAATCAAATCTGACCATTCCTTTTTTCCCGCCTCTATTTTCTGCTTCTTCCTACACCTCTTTGTGACAGATGTACTTAGACAGATAGAGATATTAATTGCAACAAGTTTACTCATTCCTCTGAAGCTCTAATTAGAGAAAGAAGCAGATCTTGTTTTCTGGAATGCATCATGTTTTTGAATCAGCTATTGGACCATGATGTACCCCTTTCTCCTGTAAGATAACTTTCTAATTTCAAGGCCATTACAACAGCTGCCATTGCTGTTTCCATAGGGTAACACTGTTAAAAATGTGCATAAGATAGAAAACATAGCTGCTTTACTCCATTTAAACACTCTTCAGAAACAGCATCAACAATAACTGCATCTTTATCTTGATACTTTTGGACTGCTACTTACTTCCACTATTTCTTCTTCTATATTATTTAGAAAAGATCTAGGGATATTTTAGCATACAAACACATTGAACTGCAGAGTTCAGCCAGCAGTGACCAAATATCCAGGAGGACTAATTATCAGAAGAATGAACAAATGCTAGTAATTAGAACCTTACCTAGAACAGACTGTAGTGCCTGCTTTAGATCTAAACTCAACTTTTAGACACTAAAAATAAGGTCCTCAGCTTACCCATGTTTATGGGTTAAAGTAAGTCCTTTGTGTCAGAGTGCAGTGAAGGTGATCTGCTCCCTATGAGATAGGGAGCTGAGTGTGATAACTTGACCTGCAGGGTAGCGGCAGCCCATGACCGCATCTTGTGGTACCAGAGCAAAGCTAGCAGGATTGAGGGTGGCAGCCAGATTCAGTCAAAGGTCCAGACCACCAGGCAGACTTGTGGCGATGAAGTCCACAGTCAAACCAGGAAGTCAATCCACAAGTCAGGACCAGGCCCAACGAGGATAACCAGGGTCAAACCCAGCCCTTTGATGGCTGGGCAACAGGCTATTTTGAACTTTAAGCCCAGGTATTCAAGAATTGTAGAGGGACACTAAGCAAGCACTGTTGCACTAGAGCTTCTGGATGGGAATTTTATTTTTTCTTTCAAGGAATTTATGCTCAGGGTCAGTGAACAGGTCTGATCAGTAGGTATAAGCAACTGTTCCTTTCAAACCTTCGTGCTACTCAAATACCATTCAATGCTATGCTCCTTCACAATTTTGAAAGGGCTAAAGGACATCTCAGAAGTAATACTTGTCCTCACTAGGTTTAACCCTGTCACTCCTATACTCATGTCTCTGTAACACACCTCATCCTAGACACATACAAATCTATACAGCTGGAAAAACACAGAATGACATTTTAACAGATGGCCAATTTAACTGGTTTAGGCAGTATAGAGCACAGTAGCCTGATCTAAAATGTCAAAAGCACCCTGGTGTATTTTTCTAGATATAATTTTTCAGATTTTCCTCAAACAGCAATAAGTGTCAGATAGGCTGTGATACAATTATAAGGACAAGCATAATTAAGGATTCTGAAGTGTGTTAGGAAAAAAACTTTTTGAGATTAAATCCAAGTTTATTTTGAATCACCAAATTTGCAACATCACATAACTCTTCAAACTAAAGCACTGCTAATACCTTGTTCCAACTCTCAACAGTATCTTCACTTGGCTTATTTTAGAAGACAAATAAGATTGATTAGTTTTTAAAGTGTAATAAGTTTTGTAATTTTTTGTTCTGTTAATGAATTTCATGAATTACTGTTGAGAAAAGCCGCTAATTACCTGTTTCTTTGAAATGCTTTCATTAGCTTTGGCTCCCATGGTAACAATTCATTAAGCAGTCGTATTAACGTACCATGCAATTCTTTTACTGCTTGCTTCCGATGATACCACCTTCCCTGCAAACATAAATATAATTTATCACTGCATTACATCTAATTCTTGTTATACTGTACTAGCACTACAGTCATCTTGATACATTTTAATGCAACACAAAGAAATTACTAGACATGTATTATTTCGTAACTGCATCTCCCCTTAACCCTGTAAAGCAAACTTAACACTTCTACAGTTTTTATACCCAAGAGAAACAATGTCCTAATTAAAAAAGCCATAATAAAAAGATCTATATTCTTTACAGACTGCTAAAACTTACAACTGAAGCAGAATTCTATGAACACATGATGTGTTTAAAATTACTTACAGGAGTACCTAAGATATGTAGTAGTCCTTTCAGGTCAAAGAAACTGGCTGCATATGCAAACTTTTAACAGTTAAAGCTAAAATTTCTACACAAAAAACTCACAATCATTTAATATATATTTTTGTAAATGGTGACATAATTTATTATTTACTACACTTTTAAGGGAGAAAAAAACTCAACAATTTTGGACTACATTTTTGTTTGTATTTTATCCAAAGTTTTTTTAAAAAAAAAAAATACAGGAAAGTTCTGTAAACTGATCATTTACGAAGTAACAGACTATGAAGCAGGCATTGTTTGCTAATGTAAACACATTTAGATTAACTCAATCATATAATTAGTTTTCTTCTTCCAAACTAAAATATGTAATCTCAAGAACTTCCATGAAGAATTCATGTTTTAAGTTTGGAAAGGCTGGCTGATGATAAAAGGCATTGGGAAAAACAGCATGCACCTACACAGCACGTTTTCTTTGTTATTCACCTAAACAGGCAACATGCAATATTGGAAAAAAACATGATGGACATAATGCTGTGAAACGTCTCACTTAGACACACATGCCTTATAAGTATTTGTTCCAATAACTTCAGAATAAAGTTACTCACATAAAGGACAGAACAATGCACATGTATGAGTAGCTACAAAAAGGGATGAGGTGTAGTCTAGTGCTTTTGCCACTCTACTAACTCAGTGTACTTTCCTTATGATTTTGTCTCATCTTACATAGGAGATGCTAATAGAGTATAGACTGGCTTTACAGAAGTCTACAACAGAAAAAAAGGAAAACTAAGGAACTTGCTTGTATTTTATACACATCTTTAGCTTTTAGTGCAGCTCATCTGCTTAACAGCTAGCTGCATTCCAACAAACACACACACAAAAATTTAGGGCAGGAGAAGCTGGATCAAGCAGGACAAAGCAGCTTTTCAGCAGTCTACAATAATGATCCTTCTATGGATAGTGGAGTAATTCCTTTCAACTCATTCCAGCAGATCTTTCCACTGCACAGCAAGATCTGCTAAGCTGAATACTTTCTTGAAGACCAGACACAATTTTATTTTTTATGGCTTGTCAGTTACATGTTACACAACATGTAATTAAAGCCTACTCCTTTATTTTTTTAATTAAAACTATACAAACAAAGCTTTTAAATAGGAAACGATGCCATATTACCATACAACGGTTAATGTGGAGGACACAGACTGGTCAGAAAGTTGCGTTTAAATTTCCTCTATTTGTGGCTGTTCATATTGCACAGGTAAAGTACTGCAGCAAAAAGGTGCTGTTGAGCACAGAAAAGATCCATGTTATATATTGCAGCCTAACAAGGCATATCACCTTTTTACAATAGCAGTAAACAGAATAAGTGGGTTTTTTTTAAAAAAAACACAGATCTGTTTTGCTTCAAAATATACATATAACCTTTTTCAGAGAGTTTTAGAAGGATAAATTTATATAATGTCTAGTATTAGTGAAATGTATCAAAATAAAAAACAGAATGGCAATAACCCAATGTCATTACTGTAAGAACAAAGAAATGATGTATTGGATTTAGGAAACAATGGGATATGTGAAAAAAATAGAAACATAGAAAGTGACTAGAGAGTAAGAGAAAATAGCAAAAAAGTAAATTTGAGAGTCATTTACCTCTGAATAAAGCTGAGATCTTGGTTTAGGTAGAAAAAAAATAGAGTATTTATGACCTAAATAAATATGAGCTGAACCACTGAGTAAACTTTGAAGTAATAACTGTATCATGTGTTGAACAGCCAGACATAGGCTGGAAGCTTATTCAAAAACACACTTCAGGACTTTATTATATTCATTATAACTTCAAGAAAGAACAAAATGATTACAGGTTTTCTTCTCTCTTAAAAAACACAATCAAAAAACCCACAGCATTTTAGAGACACTTTTTAAAGGAAATTAACATCCTACAGCTATGATCTCTGGAAAATTTAGATGTCGTTTTTTTTTCAATTACTTGAAAAAAAACACAAGCCAAAAATGTTGAAAAAATGATCTTTTTTAATGATTGTGGTTCAGTTGGTTTTCTGTGCAAATATGACACTTCTGTAAAGCCCAAATATTATACAAAATCTGCTATTTATCTTGAATATTTAAATAGTAAAAGAAGAGAAATAAGAAATATTTATACTTTGAGATATCACTACAAATCGAGCATTACCTTAGGCAATTTTGTTCTTTAATATAGTCTTGTGCTCTTCTGGGAAAAAAAAGTAGATCAATTATTGATAAGCCTATGATTTAACTCTCTGCTTTAGCACTGCACTGTGGCCAATTAATGTCTGTAGAACATAAGCTTCTCCTTCCAAATGACTGTATTCCAAACTCTTCTCTGTAACATCAGATGGTATCACAGGAAAGCAGCCACAAATTGAAGCTCAGGAGGTTCAGTTTGGGCATTAGGAAACAGTTTCACTAGGAAGCTATAACATTGGAACAGGTTGCCCACAGAAGCTGTGGAATCTTCATTCTTCCCAGTTTTCAAGACTCAGCTAGCGAGGCCACAGACGACCTGATATAGCAGTGGTAATAGTCCTGCTTCAAGATGGGGAGACCTTCAAATGTCCCAACTAATAGTTGTAGGAGTCCATGATACTCCTTAGAACTGGAAAGACAAAATCTCTGAACATGACCTGATGTGATATAGGATTTACAAGTAAATGGAACACAATAAGTAAGGGCACAGGAGGCGTTGACCACAGCAGAACAACCACAACCCTTCTACTCAAAGCAAGCAAAATAAGGCCGTCCAGGAAACTCCATAAGGAATAGTCTGAAGGAACACTAGGGTTGGTTCAAAGAAACAGGTATTACAGCTCCATACTTCAGCCCATTCATCAGTAAGAAGGATGCAGAGACGAGGACTGGATGCACTGACTTCTAGGTCTGTTGTTGTCTCAATCTAACAGGTTTTTACTAACAGACACAACATGAAATTATGCAATGACAGCAAACCAAGGTAATGCTTCAGAGATAAAAACACTCTTTCCATATCACTGAACAAAAGGTTCAACATTTGCTCTAAAAGATGTATAAACTGCTTCCTTTATATTTATCAGAGCTAATTCTAAGTCTGGTAACATTTTAGAGCCTGCATTCCTAACCGCTAGTTTTTTTTAAACTGTAAATTAAACAGAAATACCCAGTACCTAGAATGACTGTCTACAGAATTACATTCTTACATGGCCTGTAATTCACAATTTCAGTTCCAGAAATACAGCATATGCTACAAACAACAAAACAACAGCCTAGATATAGAACAAGTATAAAAATGTGGCTTAGAGCTATGATGGTAAATTACAACTGAATTAAAAAAATTGCAAATATATTTTAGAAACGTGCAGAATGCTTTCATAAAACTGAAGAGAGACATTCATCACATTCTGAACTGAAAACTTACCTTTTAAAACAAGGTTTCTGACATCCAGAGCAGCCAGGGAATGCTGACTCCACTCTCCGTGATGCCTCAGCATAAGTTATTCTGGCATACTCATCATGGAACCCCAAAGCAGACTGGAGCCAGGATATGGATATATGGGGTAAGGACTAAACTTGATAGGGGAGTTTTGTTTTGTATTTAAACACACACACACACAACCACAATATTATGCAGTTTTATAAGATTTTCCGTTATCTTTACTTTATATCCTAAGGACATAAAATAAAGAAAATTAGAAATCTTATAAAACCATGCAATATTGTTCAAAAGGGGTGGTGGTGGAGGGAGAAAACTTACCTTACCCTTAATAGGCCTGCTCCATTCTGCAGCGGGGTTCTGTAGTATGTGTGACATCACCAGCCTAGCGTTTTCTAGTGATGTCACACGGAGAGGGAGCTGGTGATCTGCAGCTGCTTTGGACATCAGATACCTAAAGAAAAGAGACCGATAACTTTTCAATTCAGACATGGATTGAGACTGAATGCCCCTCTGAATGATCATATAGGCCAAATACTAAAATTTTAGACACTTACTTCAAAGGCAGTTTTGACTCAATAAGAAAGCATAATCAGATTACTTAAGTGTATGGTATGACCACCATCTACAATTTGAAGTGTTTTCATTTTGATAAAGCTTAGCCAGAAGTTCCCTTTTACAATAAAAATTTCTGCAAGTGAATGATTTGTGTTTTATTGTCAGTAACATTATTTTGATTTATTACAAGTGATCTATCAATAGCAAACCTCTGATATTATTTGAGGAGTAGGACAAAACAGACAAGAGGAATGACTTGCAGTGAATTATAAAACATATTCACTCATGACCTCTTTTTATCAATTATATTATTCAGAATTTACCTGAAACTGAAAAGTGAAAAGATTGGTAAATCATCTTATTTCAGCTGGAAAACTTTGTTTTTTTGAAAACCTTCAACTTGAATTTCGTGACATAGAGATCTGATCAAACCAAGTTGTTTCCAGAAACAACATCCCCAATCCTTACTAGTAAAAAAGTTCAACTGAAAAGTTTAACTGAGTAAAAGTTAAAAAAGCAAATTTCTTGCCACTAAGAACATCTGTTTCATGATTTAGTTTATTACTAAGAAATGACACTTCAAACAGATATTTAACCACATGTGCTCATTTTCTTTAGGCAAAACTGTTGCATAATTGTCACTGCATTGATTTATCTCCCACATTTATTTTAAAGTTATGACACATATTTAAAGTCAAAAACCACAGATTATCAGCTGGATCTCACTATCTTTTTTAAACTAACTCATAACAACGAAATTATACAGCACTTAACTGTCACATTTTACTCACCATTAGAGGAACTTTAAGATATTAATTATATTACTACAATGCAAGAAGAAACTGGCATTGTGTGTTACGTTAAATTGTTTATAGACAGTTTGGTTTTCTTTTAAACTAATAAGAATCTCATTTAAGTCCCTTCCATATAGCAGAGTTTTTCATTGCCTTAACCCAATATACAATCATTTTTCTACCTTCCTCTGAATATCATAAAATTAGCTGTTTTATTATACCTGTGTGTGCTGTCTTGCTTGATTTTTAAAAATAATATACAAATTGACCAGAATCTAAGGCACTGAAACATTCTGAATAGACAGCACTATCTATATGATGAAAATATTACAGATTAGAAGTAGGAACACATATCTATGCCTTTGATGTAAAACCTGCATTTTCACACTTAAAACTGTAAAAAGTGGGAAGACAAGAGTGGCTTAAGCGAAGCCTCTTAAACATTTATTATAGGGCAAGACTATACATAAGGAAAGGTATAAAAAAATATAATAAACAATTAACTGGTTGGATTTCCAAAAGCTCCATATGCTCAAACTTTCCTAGAACTACAGGAAAGTAGCAATTACAGACTGTAGTAGTTAACGGATGTAAATGTGAACTTACAAGCCTTATTTCGGACTCCAAATCCAACATTTTGAGGTCACACAAGCATTTTCAAAAGGTGAGGGAAAACAGGGAAACTAAAAAAGCAGTAACAGAACATGTATGTGCAAATGACTGAAGTGCAAATCAAGTTTTATGACAAAGAATGGAAAAACAACATGCTGGATACATTACAGAACACGATGCACAATGACATACAACCTAAACTACAAATGAAAATGAGTATTACACCTGTGTGAATATACAGGTCTATTAAAATCTTGTCTTCCAATATAGACTTAGGTCAAAGATCTTTTACTACATCTCCAGTTTAAAACAAAAGCCTAAATCCAACCAGTTAATTGTTTAGTAAGAATGAATAAATTCAACGTTATGCTTCAAAACTTTATCTCCACAATGATTTGTTTTTCTTCTTTATTTCTATCTTCTGTTGTTCTCACTATGTTTATATATTTTTATCTCAGTCTTCACTTCTTCTTAGCTCCTCCACTTCCTCTTTTACTCCACATATCTAGCCCTACTGTTTTTGTCAAAATTTTTTCTCTAAACCTTGCATTATTTTTATACTTTTCCTTATGTGTAGTCTTGCCCTACAATAAATGTTTAAGAGGCTTCCCTTAAGCCACTCCTGTCTTCCACCTTTTTACCATTTGTTAGCACGTAGGTGCAGTAATATATATGCAAAGAAATACAACAGACAACTCTTTGCATCCAGAAGTCTCAATCATGACACGTATTTCACTGGTGAGGGAGGAGAGGGACAGGGAAAGAGAAGTAACTCAATCTTGTGCTAAAAAGCGAAGATTTAACCTTCTAAAAGTTAAGCTTCCATAGGGTCCAAATGAGAAGACTTGGTAAGATTTTCCACATTACCAGCTGTATCTGAATCACAAAAAATAGTAATAGTGCTCATCTGCTGGAGGGTTGCATGAATTTCTGCTGAGCATTCTTAAAGTTCCTGTATAGCCTTGCTAAAACACAGTTCCCATCTGAAAAAATTTTCCATACCTTTGCCATATGTAGAGGAAATATTTTAGAAACCTATGCTTTAGAAACCTATGAGCAATTGGGACTTTTTTGCTATATATTAATATATTTCATTTTAAAATAACATGGAGCACATCGATAAGAAAACAGTCTATTCTCTCAGTTTGGACACTCCTATGAACAAGTTTAACAAGCCTATTGGAATATCGCCCCTCTCCGCCTTATTATATTCTATACCGGCCCAATTTATTCCTTTGGGTGGCCTAAGCACTCCTATAAATGAATTTGTCCGCAGTCCTAAACATTTCTGACTTCAGTCTGTTGGTTTTTAATTCTGAATTTTCAGATGCATTTCCAAATATACATCTCCGCACTTGACATAGGCTTAAGGTTGCAAAAAACTTAGTTTGCCTTCAGCTGAGATCCACTTGCTTACAGATAAATCTACCCATAGACAAAAATACTCCACTGGCTTGTGATGAACAAATCTTCAAGAACAGTGTTAGAAAAGTGCAAAACCCATAACCTTTGTAAATGAGTTTATCCATTTTTACTACTAAGCCAAGAACACTGGAGTGTTACAGACATCTGCAAAACAGTAACATCTTCAATATATTCCTTTCAAAAACCTAGTTAGTTGTGAACTTGGTCGGTGTCCTTTGACTAGATGACCCTCCTTCCCCTCCGCTTCGTTTCATCTTTCTCTGCCTGTAGGGAGAGTCTGGTTTCCTGCTTAGAATAATGTCCTTCATCTATTTTAACTTTGTCTTTTGAGGAGTTCCAGGCTCTAGCCTTCCTTCTCCCTCCCTAGATATCTATGCACTTACCAATCAGACTTGCAGGGAACAACTCAAATCCAATTGTGCTATAAAAATAAAGTCTTGTACTTCAGTAAACAAGGAATCTTTCAGCATTTAAACTAAGACAATTAATATGCAAATATGATCGAGATAGTGAACTCTGAGCTTTTTTGCAGGTGTCACTTTTTAAGCTGACTTTGTAGTGACATGCTTATTTGTAAAGTCAATTGGGTTGTGACAAGGCTGGTTAGTTCTATCTGACACAAGTATGTGCAATCCTGTCATCGTTTCCTACTACATAGTGGCAAAAAAAGATCAAAGAAAAGCTGAAGTTCTGCTGTGATATCAAACAGTTAAGTATATCTCTATGGAACAGCCTAATTCACAGAGTGATTTGCTATACTGCATCTCTGTGGCAGAGGAGGAGGAAGAAAACATTAGGCTAAAACAGAACAAGAATTACATTACCTTAAATATATAAGATTTTTTCCACAGCAAAATAAAAAAGCAGAGGGCTTCATGCTACATTGCCAATTTTAAATTGCAAAATCTCCCAGGGGTTGGCCTGCTATAAACTTCGTAACTAAAACAGCCATCATTATATTCCACGGTGTCCAAAAAAGCAGCATTACATAACTATCTACCAGTAACTACCAGTTACTAGACAGCAATCTAAACTGCTATTCTGACTATATCCAGCACTTAATGACAAGTCAGTGCAACAGATGCACTACAGAGCCAAATACACCTATACAAACAAGACTAAGTAACAGAAGCAGAAATAAAATGGTCTGCTATTTTAGCCCTGGAAAACTTTTGTCTCACCTCTATACTGTGTTCATTTGACTTTCTGAGGTAAGCTTTAGGATAAAACGCGTGCAGTCTGAGACATTCTCTTTGAGAATCACATGTAGAATGAGCATTAAAAATGACTATATAGCATTATTCTGCATACCTTCCTGTAGAGGCAGATTAAAAAACAAGTATTTTCAGATTCTTTGCCCTTTTTCTGTTCCTTTTTTAAAGGAACCAAACCTTTCCAAAAGGCTCCTCTAGAGGACTCCTCCTGAGTTACAATACGCTACCTTCCCTTTGTCTCTAGTGCTCCAAAACTGCATAATGCAAAAGGATAAAACTACCCACAGACTTCAAGCAGTTCCTGTCACTAGTTACTGGCAGCTAACAAACATCAGAGCTGCTCACACAGCTGTTTTTTTTTTTAAACCCAGGCTAGGTCAGAGAACCAGGAAGCTACAATTTCTAGCTTCTCCTATAGCTTTAGCACATTCCTTAAGACACAGAAGCTACCCTCAATCCTTTTACTAGACGGTATACAGAACTCAGACTTCCTCAGTTTGACTCAAGTCTCTCAAGTTCCTTTCCTGCATCTTCAGCCTTCCGACCTCCAGTCATTCACCAAAAAAGAAAGAAAGAAAAGAAATCTAACTGATTCTCACCGCCTTCATAGAATCAGTAAGGTTGGAAGGGACCTCTAGAGATCATCTAGTCCAACCTCCCTGCTCAGCAGGTTCACCTAGAGCGTGTTAGACAGGGTTGTGTCCAGGTGGGCCTTGAAGATCTCCAGAGAAGGAGACTCCACAACCTCTCTGGGCAACCTGTGCCAGTGCTCTGTCACTCTCACAGGGAAGAAATTGCCCCTCACGGTCAGGCAGAACTTCCTGTGCTTCAGTTTCTGCCCATTGCCTCTTGTCCTGTCACACTGGACAACTGAAAGGAGTTTTTCCCCATCCCCTTGACACCCTCCCTTCAGGTGCTTGTACACGTTGATCAGATCCCCCCTCAGGCTTCTCTTCCCCAGGCTGAAGAGGCCCAGCTCTTGCAGCCGAGAGCCGTTTCATAGGGCAGGTGCCTTGAATCACAGTAGGTGGTTAGGAGAAGAACTGCTTAGCAGATGAAGCAAGAGATGGAAAACTTCTTTCCAGGCTCAGATCGTAATTTGCCATACAGTTTCAACTGTCACAAAACAGCACTTTTCCTGACAAAAGAAGTGTTATTTTCTTTTGCCCCTAGATGTTCCTTCCTTCACAATGACCCTACAAGCTGCAGCAGCACAAGCACAAGTTATTTGTGCTACTGCATGATAAACTGCACCAGGATACAGATCTGGGTTAAAACTACCTCAGCAGTGCATGAAAAAAGACAGGATTTTATCCCAGACCATCTTCCTCATTTAGTTCACCATGCCATTAAAAGAAAGTTTGCTATCCTCTCTCATGAGGTGGCACAGATAATGCAACAAGTTGCCAGGAACACAGAGAGTGGGAAATATTTTTTGGCAGCAATTTTGGCCTATGTCAGTTGAAAACACATGTGAAATTGCAGCCTCACATCAGAACCACAGCCAGGATTCAAAGGAGAAGTAGTCTCGCAAGAGGCAATACTGATTTGAACTTCAGTTTAAAATTAAAGGATTGAGCTCAAATTACATGTTCTTCTCTAAACAGTTACTTTCAAGGACACTAAGGCAAATCTCTTCATTTTTTCAACAAACTCGCCAATAATCAAGTGAAAGTACAAAATTATTTCGGATCAATTTTATTCACACCTAATTCAAAAGGCATTACAGTTATACAAAAGCATATGAGATTGAATTGTATTTTTCAGCTGGATAGTGAAAATCTCTAAGTTTATTACATGATTGTTATAGGAGGAATTGGTAGTAATGCCTACCTTTTAAATTACCCAAGGCCTTCCCTGTTCTAATTTGCTTGCAACTTGCCAAATAAAGCTTATTTAGGCTAAAGATTTCTCATGTAATTTCTTGGCTCAAGTTGATATTCTGAAAAGTGTCAGCTAGAACCAGTCTAACTATGAACAACAAAATGCTGTCAGAGAAAAAAGTAAATTTATTCATGTTAAAGAACTCTTACAGCTCAGCTCTTTCATTACAGCTGCTAGCACTTCCAAGCTCTGGAGAAGTTCTTTTTATATGCTCTAGAATGACTTCCTGAGAAACAAATGGCAGTTAAGACTAAAAAAAAAAAACCAAAAAACAAACAAACAAACAAAAAAAACAGGCTGCATAAGACAAGCTGCAGTTCTAATATACATTAACATTTAATGCAAGTTTTAAAACTTGTCTTGAGGGTATATCTCAGTGATGTGCTAAGAACTACAGAAACTGGAATCAGCAAGAGTTAATCATGAAGGAGAGAAACTCCTTCGGCTTCTCCTGGGTCACTATTATGAACAAAATCAAGATTGATTCCATGAAATAGTTAAGAATACCACCTTTAGGTCCAAACAAGAAATAAGGTCATGAACAGCCTAATAACAAACAAGAGCTATCACATAAAAATGAATTTCCATACTAGGTCAGATTTCCATGGTTGAATTAAAACAGAACCTAACACACTAGGTACGTCAGAAAAACTGAAAAAAAAAAAACCCCACTGTTCTGGATGCTTCTGGAACTGCCGCTGTCATTTCTGCTAGAATTTATATGATAAAGAACGAAAATCTGCATCTCTTCTAGTTTCAAAATTATCTAACCAAATTACACATGGTGTTACCAACTTCAAAATACAACTCTAATGATTTTCCTTGCAAAGGGAAACTTCATTTTATCGAGTAAAGTTTGTTGACTATTTAACAGCTTTTTGTTCTTACTTTTTTTAAAGACAGTATGCAGTTTGCCTTCTTCCTGGCAATTTTTTTTTTGTTTTTTGTTTGTTTTTTGTTTCCTTACATTCACTTCTAAAGTCATTAATCCTAATCTTTTTTCTTTAAACATTTATGTTATGGAAATGTTACACAGAGACCAAAAATCACGACCTGATATATTTATACAAGCACACAGAATGATTGTCCTTACCTCAGACAACTTCTCAATGTTGAATGAGTTGCATCTCAACTCTCTGCACTTAAGTTAAGCTTTTCTTTCTTTTTTCTTTCCCCCCCCCCTTTTTTTAAGACAGTATGGTCAGAACTAAACACAGTATTCCTGGTGAAGTCATACAACTTAGTTATATAATGACATTATCAGATTTCAGTCCAAAGAGCAATTATGACATATTTAGCATTTGAAGAAGTCTTGTTGGTATGGTTTTACTTGCACTAAAAGTCTCATCTATACAAAAATTATTGATATGATGATGTATATGCTTTTTTTTTTTTTTGCTATTTTCTCTCTATTGCTGACATAGCCTAATAACCTCTTTATAATCTCATCACAAAACCAACCTGCACTTTAGCAGCTCCAAAATAATTTCAAGTGAGATCCCTTATTACTACTTGGCATGCTGTAACAAATCTTAGGCTAAGTGTTTGCATTGAGCTTGGTCTTTCAGAGTCCTAACTTATATTTCCTTTCCTGCCAAATATTTCTGTCATTAAAAAGTTGTTTCTGCTTGAGGCAAAAGACATTCACAGGAACTAGCAGCCTAATTTTAACATATGGAAAAATTGATATTTTAAGCTACTAGTGTTTGTAGAAATGCCACAGAAGTGCTGATCAAAGGTTTAATAAACAAGATGAGTATGAACAAGAATCAGTACTAAAAAAACTTGGCTGCAGGTGGCCATTTAAGTTAGTACTACTTTCTGTGTATTTAAAATCAGGCATCTCCTCAATGAGATTAAGTCCTTTCTACAATACCAAAATGTGCTGGATTCTCTTGTCTAATTATTACTCTTTTGGGGGTTTCATCTACAGTATCGTAGATGGGGTATATTAGGTAAAACGTGCATGTAAATCTTAGATCTACCATCACATAGCATGCTTTCCTATAGGCAACTCTAATTACTTACAAAGATAAAGGAGTTAAGAATCATAACAAACAAAAGAATCTACTCATGAGATCTGACCAGCACTGCAAGTACTGGTATGAGAACTCTGTCCCATAATTGCTTTTTGGATTGGCCCTCAAGGAAGAATGCTCACATGATTAATACTGTATAAGGGTTAGTGTGTTTGTATTACTACCACCCATGGTTTACTTAGGCACTGAAAAGTTTATATACAGTTATTGATTTTACTTTTTATAACATTGTTAACTGAGCAGTACACACAAAAAATATAAATACAGTCCTCAGGTATCAACATTGCAAGGCTTCATACAATTACTGAAGTACAAACCTTCAGGCCTAAAGAGGCCTCAGCAAATGACTGGGATAATTTTATACCTATACAAAAGAAAGTTTTTAATGTCACATACCGATTTCTTTTTAATGTCCTCCAGATCTTTGAGTTCATTCTCAATCTTTGTGATTAAATCCCTGAGTTCATCAAGATTAGTGCAAATAAGCTAAAAAACAAATAAAAACAAAGATTTGGTAATAGGTCACTTGAAATACATACAATGAAAAATAAAATCTAGAGATACATTTTTATTTAAGAAAATAATAATAATAAAAAAATCAAATGATGTCTAAGTTATGGAAATGTTTATGTAAACACAAAAATAACTAGGGCATTTTAAAAGGAAATCTAGTAACAAAATACTTCACTCTTCAGATAACATAACTGCTTGTCAGCTTCCATTTTGAAATGTAGGCATTTTCTTAAAACTGCAGTGAAGAACACAAACTGTCAAATTTGTCTTATGTGTAGTAATGACCTGAACAAGTCTGAGTACCAAACAATTCCAATGCATGGCAGCTTTGTGTTACACTGAATCTATAATAACTACAATTGCTAAAACTTCTACCTCAACTAAGTTTCATAGTTATGCTTACTCTCCTAAAAATACAATCTAATAAATCCACCCATTTTTATAAAACCTTATGGTTTTAACAAGAGTACTATATTTAGTGTATTGCAGCTTCTTCCTGTCCATTTCTTTAGAAACAGGTTTTTACATACTACTTTTGAGAATACAAGCTATCTTTTTGAACAAATTCATCAGCAAATAAAAGTAATCTCTAAGTTCTGATATACCATAATTTAGGGCAATTAAAGACTTTTTAAACTAGAAGTTATTAAACTGTTAGCTTTCATTCAGATTGTTTTACATTAAGACTTTCTTCTCTCTGAATATCCTTAAGTGGAAAGATTCTTTTATTACTGCTGAAAACAACATTGAAATCACTTTAGAAAAATCAAATACAAATAGAACAAAACCAAAAATGATATTATAATCTTTTGTTAAATCAGTAATTCAAAACATATTTTTACTTCAGTTGCACGTTAAGCCTTAGATTTGAAAAAAATCTCAGAAAGAGAATAGACGATCAACCACGTTGTTTCATTATTAAAATACAAAATAGACACCTTCAGCAAAATTAATGTATTTCAGAAACCTGGAATGCATACATGTGCATAATGAAAAACAATAATTGTGTTTATATTTGACAGGACTGGGAAGTGCAACAACACAAAGTAAATCTTTACCCTTAAGTTTACACTGTTTACATTTATCAAGTTTCAAATAGAGAATGAATGAGGGAATTACCATTGTCTTGCTGTAGAAAATGTGTGTAAAAATGAACTGGCAAAAGGTTTCTCTTGGCCCAGAAAACAGCATTACTATGTGTAACTCTTAGGTTCAACTCTGAGGTACTGGACTTCTGCTCTGTACATACTCCAAATACATAAATGTAAACTAGAAGCCATATAATGGCTGTTATTCTCCTATCAGGTCTGAAAAGAAATCTGCAATAGTATATTATTATACAAAAATGTGAAAGTCTGTTAGATCAAGCTCTTGACAAAAGCCAAGAAAGGCCTAGATTAAGTTTTCCCTCTACAACTGTAATTCATCCTGTTAGGCAGGAACTTAACAATTCAGTTTTTAATTGTATCACTGCTTTTTATTTTCTTCTAGAGGACTTTTTAATTCAGTGTACCATGAATCAAAGACAAGGCAGAATTATGATGCTAAGAAGGATATTGCCCATAAAACTGTCCTAAACATGCTGCAGAGCTAGAACTGGATGAACTAAAGTAAGGCAACAGATTGCAAGGACTATCTCAGTATTACATTAGCTGAATGCTGTCCTTTAAATACCAACTCTACCACAGAGCTCATGCATGACATCATGACATCAGACAACTCACTGGGCAAACTTTTCACAGGTCCCAGTCCTGTTTCATTTTCAGAATGGTCACTTGAGACATGAGAATCTGATCTGTAAAATTGCTTACTGTATACCAATGCAAACTACAGCAATGGAAAAACAATGTCAATATACAAAGCTAAATATTGAGGTTGGGGGGCAAAGAACGGTAATTAAACAAATTAAATAACAACAAAAACACACCAGTGCATTAATTCCTCACTGGTAAAACACAGAAAACAGCAGCTCAGCTAAGACAATTTGTTGTCAAAAAAATTTACAAAAAAAACATGAATTTTAAAGAAAGATGAAAAGTGTAATTATTTAAAAGTGTGTTATATTTCACATCAAACGAGTAGTGAATAAATCCAAGGATAAATAAGTTAGGGATTTCCCAAATTTTAGAATCTTGGCCTCCCAGTTTTAGCATTTTCATGGCCAAGATTTCATTGGACCTAGAAAGATCAATGAAGTTACTATCAATTTTTAAATCACTTTGGACAAAGAGCAGATAGCTGCTGTAACATGCTATTTTCTCACTTTGACAGGCTTAACTTATTGCTTCATTTAATTTTCAATATATGCCAAAAGAAAAAATAATCCATTTATTATTTTAGGCAGAAAATTCAGAGATTTTTCCCTTTTCATTAAGTTAACTGATTTACAATCACTAATCATAGTAAAAGGAGATTTTCTTCAGATCAATTTGATATGGAGTCTAGCAATTATTTCTCATAATTAGACTCCAATGCATGTTGCATACTATTCTTTGCTCACAGTTGATAACTGGCTGAACTCAGCTATTCAGTTTTCTGCAAGCACTGTTGCCTAGATTGGTTTACATGTTTTACCACATCAGTTAAGATGAAAGCAGAAAGTAAGATAAAGGCAATTTAATCACTCTGTTACATTCTGATAACAGGTTCATATACTACGGTTGAAGAAGATACCTTCTAATTAACTATCATTAGAAAAAGAATATGAAAAAGAAGAATGTTTCTTTTATGACTTACCTAAAGTAGCGACATTGTATTTCCTATTCTCTACAACGCTGTGTAGTTGCTTAAAGTTCCAGGGTGAGAGTATTTCTGTTAAAGGCTATTCATGTATATGCTGACTTCAGAGATATTTTCAAATCAGGGTCAGAACTTACTACATAGGAGCTAAATTTTCATAGGCATTAAGCATTCTGTTTTTTCAGCAGAAAACAGAAGTTGCACGTATTCAGTTCTGCAGTAAGTTTGAAAACTCAATGTTCAACTTTTCCCATTAAGATGCAGTCTCAGATCTTAGTGACCTCTCCAATATCCTATTGACAACCAAAACCTTCAGGAGGAAGGATAGGAATAAGACACCTCCCCCCCTCCCCCCCCCCCCTTTTTTTTTTTTTTGAGTTCAATTCTGACTAGAGACTCTCCAGTGATGTCTCAGAATTTATAAATAGACTCTTTATCACTATCAAAGAATCTAATTCTGTGGATCTATTCATATATGCACATGTAATATGCATTCCTCTAGATCACTGATGCTCCCTCCTTGGTCCCCTTTAACCAGTCAGAACTTCACGGGTTTTTTTTTTGTTTAAGTAATTTTTATACTATTCAGGTGAGCTACATGCCTAAACTAGATTATTTATGCAATAAGTGTAAATTATTTTTATTTCCACTTTTATTTCCTATAATCTGCTTGATTTACTGCTGTTGTCTTCAACGAGAAAATAACCAGATACTCCCCTTTTGATATTTGTATTTATTATAGACCAGAGATGATAAAAAAATGAAATTCTGCAGCGACATACTTAGGATAAATCTTTGTCTTTTTTTGTCTATTTCCTTAAATATGTATATTCTTTCTATACTTATCATACATGTAAGGATATATATAGCTGCATTTATATATTATGTACAGGGAGGGGAGGAAATATTTAGAAAGTACTTATTACCAAATACAAGTATACTTTATTACTTGAAATAAACTCCCTGTATAGCAGTATAATTTCTGCAATTTTTTTAAGATACCAACAAGCAACAAGAATTATAAACTTGAGGCTCAATTTCTTAACAAATAAATAAATATAAAATAGCTAACTTACAAAATCATGACCTATTAACCTGTTCAGTCACTTCTCAATCATTTGCATTTTCAAAATAATAAAATCATGATGTGTTTTTATTCTAAGACAACTAAATTTGTATCCTCAAGCCTTATTTTTAAATAAAAATGGCACTGAGTTAAGATCTTCATGAAGACTTGAAATCACATACAAGTGAAGAGCGATGTTCACTGATTTATGTTTATTGCTTTGCTCTTGACATTCAAACTATGATAAAAGAAAAATCTGTCATATGCTTCCTCAAGTAGATCTTCACAAACAGCACTCTAAACTTTAGTATTATTTAGTACACTCACCTTGGGGAATTTGTTTGTTAATTATTGCTTTTAATGCCAAATTGAGGTCACTGCAGATATTAAAAGAAGTATTAATACTAGTTCGCTCAGCTTTGAAGTTTGATTTTGTTTCTTTTACCAAAGATCTATATGTAAATATAGGAGTTATTCTTCTGTGCATTATGGCTTTTTACAATGTAATTTTTTTTTTTTTAACAATAATAGGTGCAAGTATATAAAACGACTTACAGATATTGAAAAAGGTTTTGTTTAAAGAACTGACATTTAAGAATGATTAACAGTATTCTTACAATTATACTCCCTCTTGCATAATTCATAGAACAAGTAAAAAACGTAAGAAGCCTTACAATACCATTAAAATTATACTCTCACCTCCAAGCAGTTAGATAATTCTATTAAATTTGGTTATCCAAATATATGGAGTAGAAAGCATCAAAAAAGTATGTTTTATACTGCTCTGAAAAGTAGTATTCCAAATGTAAATGTTTTAATATTTGCAAATACTTGCAACAGTCATGCTAGTCTCATCTGTCTCTTGAAATTCTTAGTTGAAAAGTCCCCTAATAAGACTGAACTGCTGGTACTGACAGATTTTAGCTTCATCTAAAACGGGTTTAAACCCTAGCTCTGATCAAAAGAGCTGTAACACTTAACTAACATTATACATAAGCTAGATATCTAAGTGTGCAGGTTAGCTAAGAAGTGAGGCTAACTTTTAGGTAATTTTGAAAAAGAACATTCAGCCATCTAATAATGTAAAGAAGGATTTATAACTACTATCTGTGAACATCCATACAATGTAGATAATACTCTGAGAAAAATGCAACTTTTTAAACAATTCAACCGCTTCCTGGAGTTGACAGAAGCAATTCTAGCACCTATCATAAGGGCAGAGGCAAAAATCAATATATATTTAAATAGCACCTAACCAGTTTTATCACCAGGAATTCTACTAGCTCTATCTGAAACACTACATCATCATAGAAGAAACAGATTCAGTTCAAGCATTTTGCAGAGCAGTCATGATTTAATGAGGGTCTACTGCTCATTAAGATTACTTTAAAAAAGTATTTTTTAAGAAAAGCAGATTACTTAAAACTTATTTTGAGAAAGCAATCTTATAACCAAGGAACTTCAATTCAAGTAAGCACATATACATAAATTGTGACTTACAACTGAATAACTATTATACTTCTGTTATAGTATCATAAAAAAAGATTATTTTGATAAGCACTCCCTTCTCTGGTCTAAAGGTCATGTGCAGATAAGAGGTAAAAGTTACAAACACAAACAAGATGAGCACAGGAGTTTTTTTTTTTTTTTTTTTTGTGCAAGTCCTTCAGTAAATCAAGCTAGATATTCTCAGATTAAAGATCGTAACATCACACACACCTCATGCAAAACCCAAATAATTCTACTCAGGAAAGCAAGTATTTTGTAGTATCTACCTTATAAAACAGAAGAACCACTGTTAGGTTTCCAAGTTTTCTGCTTTATCAAAGTCATTTGTGCTTTTAATACTGGGAAATGCTATGTGAATTGCATGTGGTAAAAATGCTGTAACATTCTCTTGAAGAAAAGGTGAAATGCACGCTGAATACTACAAAATTAAATCTTTTTATCTACTGCAACTGAAAGAAAACAATTCACCTTCGATTATGATTTCCAAGGTCTCTGCCAAACACTGAAGGAGTTTAAAGACATTCAGATTTCAAGTACTTAAAATAGAAATGAAAAAAAAAAAAAAAGTCATTTACCTGAAATTCTGGTATGGTAGCCTTTGTGACAGCCTTTCTCTTCTTTGTGATTGCTTTTTTAGATAACGATTTTTTTCCTTTTAAAATTAAAAGAAAAAAGCTTCATAATGTTGTTTATTGCACTTCATTAATAAAACACATTAAATACAACCTTGAAAGTTAAATTATAACTAACGGATGGCTGATGGCAAGTCACGTAAACATGATGAATCAGAACTAGACTCAAAGTAAACATTAAACCACAAGTGTATGTGCACAGTAGATTCTTTTCAAAAAAAAAAAAAAAAAAAAAACAAACCCAATATAATGCCCAAAACATACTGCCTAAAAGTTAAGACACTACACTTCAAAATATATCAAGTCAGAGAAAAAACATTCACATCACTGTTTTGGAAGGAGTAAAACCCAGAACTTATTCCATAAGCTTAAGAAATATTTTATCTTACCTGTAAGATTTGTTCTCTGACAGTTCTGCAAGTTATGAACACACTAGGGCCTGGGACCTCTGTATGCTACAGTAAAACATATCCCCAAAGCAGAAGCAATTTCTAGAAATCCCCAAATGGATACATTGAAGTTACCAATGAAATCAGATTATCACTTCATTCATTCTAGCTGTGGTAGAAACTAACATTTCAAAAGAAAGCAAATGCCTTCCTGTAACGCCCTTTCCACCCAATTTTCTTCGTATCTCAAGATACATATCAATCATTAACTAAAATGGGGGGGGGGGGGGGAGGGGAAATCAAAATTCTATTTTAAATTCATTACACTGTCAGGTTTCCTGAACATCTTACCTGAATCTGAAAATATCCACTTAAGAGATAAGGCACTGGGCTAGATGGACTGCTACTATGAATATAGATCTGAAACTCCAAATACTGAACACAATAACAAAAATTCGAAGGAGTCACAGATTACCAAAGAAAACCAAACCAAACCCCCTTGTAGACAACAGTTTTTGTAAAAGATTTTCAAAAGAGACAAAAACAATACAGGCACCCGGTTATGTTAAAACTAATTAATTAGTAAATAAAACCAGCATAAAAGAATTTAGCATGCTATTTATTAGAAAATTTATTTTATTTATGGAAATTTTTCAAAGTACTCTCCTCAATCTATATGTAAATTCTGAACATGTAAGAGACCTAAAACAACTCGAACATTTCTTTCTAGAAGAGAGTTGTTTTTCTTGCTTACATTTTAGAAAGATAATCCAGCCTTATATGAAGAAAACCATCCCATTTCACCAATGTAACATTATGATCCAGTAATTTCCTGCTTATGCACAATATTTCACAGAAATCTACTTAAACAGATGTTCAATATACTATAACAATACCTCAGGTAGCAAATAATCTATTTAAAAGCCTCAAACACTGTTAAAATACATACCCACAAATATACTATAATCAGTAAAATTATATTTGAAAGATCAACTATCGACAGCATAGGAACACTGCTGTATTTTTCAAGTCTTTTCCTTAATAAAGGAGAGCTTTACAATAGGACTGAATAGCACATGTAGCAGACATTACTGTAACTACTCGCTTTTGTTTAAGTTCTTGGCAGGTCATACTCCTTCCGTTCTTTATATAAAAAGGATATGCTAGAGATGTTTTCATCCTACAGAACAAGTAGTACAAATACAGAAGCATGCATATTAAATCAGTGACTAAAACATTTTGACAACACAAAAAAAGTTAAAATTGTCCCATAGCATCAATGTTTCTGTTATGTATATCATGGATCCAGTAGGATTGAAAACTTATTTGTTAATACTGAGAACAGTGATATCTGTTAAATGGACTAAAGAACATATTTGATATGACTTTTCCTGACAAACTGACCAAAACCAAGTTTGCTCATATGGTGGTTTCTCGTTTTAACACGGTAAAAGAATTTTATCAGTTAAGGATGTAAAGCATCAAAGAACAGTGGGGTTGCTAGACTGTCTAGACTTAGATAAGAAAGATTTGAATACAATTAACATGAAAACCATTTTTAGTATATCAGATGTTATGTAATGCAATATATTTTGAAAAAATAGCAGTCAATGCACACATACTTTTTCTTCAATATTCCCTTCTGAAAAATAGAAAATCAGTTAAGAAAAGTTAATTACAAAAAAAAAAATAATAATAAAAAAAAAATCTGCCTTCACAGCAGCATTGGAATAGCATGCAGTAAGGAAGATATAGGGTTAGAAATAGAACTAGAGGAATTAAAAGAAAAAAAAAAAGGCACAAGGAAGATGAGCCTTACCTTCACTGTAAACTATATCAAGGAAAAAGTCTTTGAAAAATATAACACCATAAAGGATATCTATTAGAATGCATATTGCATAAGACTTGCACAATTAATTCCATAGCTGATATCCTCTACAAGCTAGGAAAATCTCTGTACAGTGCAACATCAATCTTTTTCCTACTTTGAGACTATATACACTAAAGGTCCAATTGTGCAGTCATATCCCACATACTGAGGAAAGAAAACACTACAGATGTTTGCACAAAGGGATAGAATTAACATATACAGCAAACTAATTTTGACATTTCTTAGTTCAACTTCTAACTTAACATCTTTATAAAGAACAACCTTTTTACATTTAAACAGAATTATTGCAACAGAATTAATAATCTTTTTTTTTAAAAAAAATCTCTAGCTTCTTGTTGAATACAAAAGTAATATTGCTTATGTTTTCCAAGATTTAAAGGAAAGTTTAACAGCTTTTTAAAGAAAAACCTCCAGAGATCATAAAGATGATAAAGGATAGACTTAAAGAAATTTCTACTTGGTACCTTCTGAGACAACAAAACTGCACTGAAACAACAGATTTAAGACCAGTTCCCAAACTGAGTAATAATCTTTAACACCTAAAAATATTCCAGATTACCTACCTTTAAAGGAAAAAGTCTTCAGATAAAAGTTTATCAAGAATTAGATTTCACCAATAAAAATCTCTATAGATTTAATAGCTTAGATTCTTGAACGCCAAGCAGACATGTATGCCCAGAACAACTGCCACGGTTGGGGATGTCATTCTCTCCTGCTGCCTGTTACGTGTAGCACCGAACATGCTGACACCCTCACTTACACTGCAAAGCCTAGTCATTCGGCTTAAACTACTGATAGGTTTAAGCTATACTCACAGACTGAGGATGGCACAGATTCTGTGTGGAGGGTAACGTCATTAAGGCGCTGAAAAAAAATACTCCAAGTGGCAACTTCTAAAACCACTCCAGTGAGATCTGCTACAGCTCTTTTGACTATTATCCTTGACGAACACTGTTTAAATCATGTCAACAAATGAAATAATGTTACTGACAGTAGCTAATTTGGATCATAGTATATGGTACCTTTTAGAATATACTCAGTGTACAAACAATTGCTGAATGAAAGTAACTACAGCTAAAAGCACACATCTTAAAAAAAATAAATTGGTACACATTACTTCTTCAAATCAACCATTCCTATCCCACATGCCCTGCTTATTTTCTAACCCTTAGTCCACAGCTTTTACTAGCCAAACTTTACAAGCTATTTAACAATAGTTTGACACATAACCTCCCTTTCTCCCTCAAATCATTCTAGCACACAAACTTGCACTGCATGGGGGGAAATTAATAAATCTCCATTCTCAGAAGTTTTCAAGACTTGACTAAACCGTAGCTGACGTGATCTAGTATTTTGAACAGTCCCACTTCAAGTAATAGATCAGACTAGATGACCTCCAGAAGTTCCTCTTAGCCATGAAGGAGGTAACGGTTAAAACACTCCTCACCCAAACAAATTAAGTCTTTCTCAAGCTAAAAAAAGTCAAAGAAAAAAAGAAAGTCAAAAAAAAAAAAAAAAAAAAAAAAATAGATCTTGAAATACCTGAAGAGGCCGCTTCCTTCAATAGCTCCAGCTGTATAAAAGCCATTGTTTGGCCTGCCTCCTTGAGATAGTTGCTTCCCTACCCAACAAGAGCTACAACATTAAGTAAGTTTTTGCAGGATAGAGAAGTACTTATTTGGACAAGTGTTTGATAAACATTTTATAAATATTGATAAATATTGATTTATTCTGATTCCAGTTTCCACTATAAGGTAATATTTGCAATTAAAGTTAAAATTTTTACTTTTTTGATTTAATTTGAAACAGTCAATACTTGTCAAAAACCCCCACACAAAACAAGAAACAAAACACTTCTCTATTCTCACTTGCCAGAATTACACAATAACATTATTATCTAAAGAAAATATTTATTTACTTGCTAATTGCTAATGATGTTTCCACACTGCCTTTACCAGCAGACTCCAGACCTCACTTGAGTTTTGGCTCAGGAGCAAAAGCGTATGAGAGAGCTTACCTTGGACAGAAGTTGTGACTCTCACCTCTTCATCTTCCACACTGCAGGATAGTATTAACTATCAGTATATTACCTTCAATATGGACAGTGAGCTGAGCTATCCCTGAGACACAGAAGGGGACAACTACAGCTACCTATGCCATGAGCCCTTTAGTGCTTGGTGAGTAAATCAAGACTGTGCAACAAATACTCCTTTCCATTCTCTGCCAAAACATAAAGAAGATACGCTATTTCTTTCAAGAAAACCACAATACATATAAATGAATTATAGTTCAATTTATGACGATATCTAGGTACAGAACAAAAATCCTTCATGAAGTTAGGGTGATTTTCTTTCTCTCTGCAGTAACATGCTACCGACTTGTACACAGAGTTCGTTTGTAGTACCATCAGGGACAAAAAAAAAGTTTAATTTGTACATTTCTAGACTCATCTGCTGACATAAGTCACTTGGATATTGATCTGGAACAAAAATACTGGTAAAGTGCATACCATCTGCAGTGAAAGACAGTGGTTCTACAGCATTCTTGTTACCATGCTGCTTTTTCTGGATAGAAACAAACTCTGTCTCAGGGCAGGAATGCATTAAGATACAGGTTTTCCACAATTAACTCAATCAATCAAACCCTTACTCATTTGTAAGGCAAGCTGGAAACTGTATTACATAGGCAAAGGAACATTAATTTGGAAGATGTCCTGTCCCACCAGGTAACAGTGGTCAGTAACTTAAGGTAAGGAAGAAAACCCATGTAGTGAGCATTAATATAAGCCAATAGCAGCACTAACAGAAGATACTAAAATGAATATGAAACAAACATTGTTCTCAAAAAAAGTCTGTTTCAAAGTATGTTACATTGGAAGACAATTGAAATATTTCTGCTCATGTCTGAAATCGGCTATCCAAGGTTTCTTGCATATCAGTCAGATCAAAGACAGTATTTTAAGTAACAAAGCTAAACCAAAATAATCGAACAAACATAATTCAGACATGAATAGTTTTTTACGCCACTGCTGTTCCATTTTTAATGCTAAAAGGACAACATACAAAACAGGTCAAACAGAAGTAATCTGACTTCTCTGAATTAATTGTGTTTTGAGTTATGGACTGTTCTAGTCTCAACTCCTACTGGATTATTTTCTCTCTTTGACTGGTATCTTTCACTGCTAGTTTTAAAAGCTGTCTGTTATCAATTTAATAATTTAGTAATAGGTATTTATGATTATTATAAATCATTTGTTAATCTCATCCTTAATCTGGGTGAGATTAAGAAAAGAAAGATCTGTGGATCTGAGTTTATGCATCAACACAGTTCTACATCTCACTGGAGCACTTCTGTTCTAAGATGTACTGAGGAGGAACAAAATAAAACAAAAATTACAAAAAAACCCCCAATGTTTTATTATCTAAGAGCTCCTCAGTCAGCTCTGAAAAAAATCCTCTCAGGTGTCATTTTGAACTTCAATAGGACCAGAAGATGTTTAGCTAATATAGTTTTTCCTTTCAAATCAAAATAAATTCCATAGATACTATGACTGAATAGATCTACAGGAAATTAAACAAACAAACATAAAAAACAGCTTTGATACTAGTTAAGAGTATAAAAGAAAAAATATCCATTAGACACATTAAGGGTAGATACAACTCAGAAGCCATCTTCAGAAATATTTTTTTCCTCTATATGGGCTGAAGAAGGTAGAGGAAAAGAAAATAGAGTTATCTTTCAGGTCTCTTCTATCACTGTCTCTCTGCATTTCTGTACCTCTAAAACAAAATACAAACCCACAGATTTTTTTTAAAAAAATTTATGAGTTTTCTGAGGGGCAATGTAACCCATTTATAAATTATCAAAATATAACTCAAAATATATCAAATGTAATCAAGAACAGGAAAATTTCTGAAGATTTAATAAATCTTTTCATTATGAAGCATGAAACTTCAGATCTTTTACTTCAGTCTCTCCTTCAAATTACAAAATGGTAAAATCATAGAGCATATCCATGCAATCTTTGCAGTTTATGCAATGGAGCATCACTGCCATAGACAACGATGAAAAACAGCATTTTTCCTTTTCATCATGTTAAAATAAAGTTATCTAGTCTCTTCAAACTGCAAGAATTCCTACGTTTTATCACTACTCAGTCTAGATGCAACTCCACTATTTTTGAATAAGAAAACTGACCCAAGCTTTTCTCTTCATTTGCAAGAAATATTTTATGATCTTCGAATGTTTTGCAGCTACAGAGAAGGTCTTGTTTTTATTTTATTCTCCTAATGTAAGTTTAGCCTATCCTGACCCCAACAGTTCCTTTAGAAAAACATACTTTGCAGTAATCTGGAAAATGAAGTAGACAAAAGACTTCTGAAGCTTCCTTATTGACACAGCATGCGTTTATACACAGTCAAAACAGCAAAGCAGGTCCAACAAGTGTATCAATAATGCTGACTTACAAAACAACGTAAGTAAATCCAATAAAACCTCAGTGGTACATTTTTTGAAGGCATTAATACTGACTGACAAACACTGCATTGAGATGTACTGAGAACTTTGTTACAACTTCCAAAAGAAAAGAAAGCACACTGTTTGTAGAATACCTCATTTAATGCTTTCAATATAGCTAATGGGTTGCTCCAAATCTAGGAGCTTAACAATACTATGGTAATAACATTTTTATAACTCCAAAGTCAAAGGTATATACGAAACTCAAAGGACGGTATACCAAACACTGCTAAATTCTTACCATACTATAAAATTTAGTCCTTCACATTCAAGCAAGTCTTGATTTCATACACAGAAATATACACTGTGAAACAGACTTAATGTCAGTGGTTGCCATGAATCTTTTAGAGCATTAATAACGGGTATAAAATTTACATTGAGGTTCTTGTAGAGGAAATTGTGTCAAGAAATTTGAGTTTCAGCTAAGTACACATTATATCAAAAAGGGTCCACGATACTAATCAGAGTAACTTTTCCAGTTTACATTTTTTCAACTTCTGCTTCAGGCACATCACAATTATTTCAAGTAGCCCCTGGTCCCTCCCTCCTCTTCTCCCAATCACTCTCTGTATTTCAGATCTCACCCAGTGACAGTTTAGTTTATGCAAGCACAGAATTCTCACCCTTTTACACTACACCTTGCACTGCAGTCTTTGTTGTACCTCATGATGCTGCACGTCAGCATTTCATAGACTCACAAACTCACTCACTCACAGACTCACTCACTCACGAAGGTTGGAAGGGACCTCTGGAGATTAACTAGTCCAACCCCCCTGCTCAGCAGGGTCACCTAGAACATGTTAGATAGGGTTGCAGCCAGGTGGGCCTTGAAGATCTCCAGAGAAGGAGACTCCACAACCTCTCTGGGCAACCTGTGCCAGGGCTCCATCACTCTCACAGGGAAGAAATTCCCCCTCCCAGTCAGGAGGAACTTCCTGTGCTTCAATTTCTGCCCATTGCCTCTTGTACTGTCACATGGGACAGCTGAAAAGAGTTTGTCCCCGCCCCCTTGACCCCCTCCCTTCAGGTACTTGTACACATTGATAAGATCCCCCCTCAGGCTTCTCTTCCCCAGGCTAGAGAGGCCCAGCTCTCACAGCCGTTCCTCATAGGGCAGGTGCTCCAGCCCTCTGATCATCTTCATAGCCCTACACTGGACTCTCTCCAGTAGCTCCATGTCTGTCTTGTCCTGGGGAGCCCACAACTAGACACAGTACTCAAGATGAGGCCTCCCCAGAGCTGAGGAGAGGGGCAGGATCACCTCCCTCGACCTGCTGGCAACCCTCTTCCTAATGCACCCAAGGACACCATTAGCCTTCTTGGCCACAAGGGCACATTGCTGGCTCATGGACAACCTGTCATCCACCAGCACTCACAAGTCCTTCTCTGCAGAGCTGCTCTCCAGCAGGTCAGCCCCCAGCTTGTACTGGTGCCTATGGTTATTCTTCCCTAGGTGCAGGACTCTGCACTTGCCCTTGTTGAACCTCAGGAGGTTCCTCTCTGCCCAGCTCGCCACCCTGTCCAGGTCTCTCTGAATGGCAGCAAAGCCCTCAGGTGTGTCAGCCACTCCTCCCAGCTTGGGATCATCAGCAAATTTGCTGAGGAGGCACTCTGTCCCTTCATCCAGGTCACTGATGAAGAACTTGAACAGGATGGGACCTAGTACTGAGCCCTGGGGGACGCCACTAGCCACAGGCCTTCAAGCCACTGACGACAACCCCCTGAGCTCTGCCTTTCAGCCAGTTCTCAATCCACCTCACTGTCCACTCATCTAGCCCACACTTCCTGAGCTTCTCTAGGAGGATATTTTGGCAGATGGTGTCAAGAGCCTTGCTGAAGTCAAGGTACACAGTGTCCACTGCTCTCTCCTCTTCTACCCAGCCAGTCATTCCATCAGAGAAGGCTAGCAGATTGGTTAAGCAGGGTTTCCCCTTGGTGGATCCATGCTGGCTACTCCTGATCACCTGCTTTTCCTCCACATGTCTGGAGATGACATCCAGAAGGAGCTGTTCCACCACCTTTCCAGGGATGGAGGTGAGGCTGAGGGGCCTATAGTTGCCTGGGTCCTCCTTCTTGCCCTTCTTGAAGACTGGAGTGACACTGGCTTTCTTCCAGTCCTCAGGCACCACTCCAGTTCTCCAGGACTTTTCAAAGATGATGGAGAGCGGCTTGGCGACAACACCCGCCAGCTCCCTCAGTACCTGTGGGTGCATCCCATTTGGGCCCATGGATTTGTGAATGTCTAGCCTGCCCAGAAGGTCTCTAATCCTTTCCTCCTCAACCAAAGGAAAGTCTTCCCTTCTCCAGTCTTTCTCCCTCACGTCCAGGCTGCAGGATTCCTGAGGGCTGCCCTTAGCAGGGAAGACTGCAGCAGAGAAGGCATTCAGTAATTCTGCCTTCTCTGTATCCCTTGTCACCAGAGCCCCTGCCCCATTCAGTAGCGGGCCCACATTTTCCCCAGTCCTCCTCTTGCTGCTGATGTATTTGAAGAAGCCCTTCCTGTTGTCCTTGACATCCCTTGCCAACTCAGTTCCAACTGGGCCTTAGCCTTCCTCGCCGCATCTCTACCTACTCTGGCTGCATTCCTGTAATTCTCTCAAGTAGCCTGTCCCCTCTTCCACAGTCTGTGTACTTTCTTCTGTCTGAATTTGGCCAGGAGCTGCTTGCTCACCCATGCAGGTCTCCTGCCCCTTTTGCTGCATTTCTTACTCACAGGGATGCACCACTCTTTTGCTTCTGTACAGCTGTCTTTGTCCAGATCCTGCAAGGCTATTACCACTGTCATGTCCAAGTCAAGGATTTATAGCCTAATTTAACTAAAACTAGGAACAAATTACATTTAAGATGAATGCCTTGCATACTAGTTGTTTAACTATTCTGCAAACTTATCTTTTTGTCAGGAAACAATCACTTGCCAATACTCCCTAACTCATGACCTTTTGGTCATTCCATTACATTTATTACAACTCTGATCAGTAACACTGACACAGTGCACTGTCACAATAATAATCTTCAACTTGCTTCAAAGATAGAGAATCAACAAAGAGGTTATATCTTTCTTTTCATAACTTGTAAATCAACCTCACATCTATGAGCAGCCCCACACCACAGTAATGTTCTCCAGTAAGTTTTGCTTGGAATAGTATTAGAAGTTTTCAGCTAAAAAACACACAAGCTGTCTATGTTCATGAATGCATGAATGGTGTTTTGTTTTTTTTTTAATGGTACATCCTGGTCATATTTTACAGCAATTCAGGAAAGTGCTAATTAAATATGAACAGCTCCAAGTTGTATTTAACTCTCTCATAGAAAAAATTAATCTTGTTAAAAAAAATTAAAAGAAAGGTGCTCATTGTTTACACTCCTGAAGTCTTATCTCCTATACTTTTAAGGAATGCAGTAAAAAATGATTGAGGCTATAAATCAGATTCAGATCAGTATTCCTGTGAATTTAAAACAAGTTTTACCAAATCCCCTTCAGAGTTCTACAACACATGGACATCTTTAAAGTGAGGGTGCAACGCAAAAAGAGCTTTATGAGAGTATTACTTAACCTTAAATATGACAAAACAGCAAGACACAACTTCTGTAGCATGGCATCAGCATGATTTCACTCCACCTATCCAATCCTATCCATTTCCTAGTAGCAGCTACAGGACTAATGGAGATTTCACCAGCACAAGATGAAAAGCTATTTCTCATAATACTATAATGTTCTGGTGAAATTTTGCTCAACAAGGACAAGATTTGCAATGAAGAAGCGGTCAGATAAAAAGAGATTTTCCAATGAATATTAACAGATAAAGGACAAGGGAGGACTAAAATAGGATCAGTTTTTACAGCCCAAGACACCACCACCACCACCACCTCTGCAGTGTTCTCCCACTATGTGTGATCAAAACCAAAAGTTCACACAAATAATGGTATTATTTCTCAGTAGGTACTGGTTTACAGTTACAGAAATATATTCTTAACAAACCTACACACTAATTATTGTCTACATTAAATCACCACTGACAACCTGAAGCTCCTCATGATACAATATGCAGAGACAGGTATTCTACTGCTGGATTTAGTATTCAGACATGCAAAAACACAAATTACTACTAAAGTAACAACTGTTTTAATTCCCATACTCTCATACAGCGAGTACTACCTTTTGTTATAGTCAGCTTTTGAAACATGCTGAGTCCTAAAATATATTCCAATAAAACTCAGTATAAATGAGAAAAGACAATAAAAATCATGTTAGCAATATCATCAAGTTTTAACTAGTTTTAAGGCAGTATCCCCAAGACTCATGTAAACAACAAATACTCTTCTACTAGGATATTAAAAAAAATCCAAACTTATTTTGTGCACCTCAGAAAACAAAACATGAACTTATTTCAAGAAACCCTCAGAGATTTGTCTTCATTTTTAGTGACCAGTGCCTCATATCTAAGACAAACTGTCAAAAACTGAACACATTCTGCGCCATGAATATTGCTTATTTCATACAGAGCAAATTTTAAAGTATGCATTGTTAAACTAGGGCTACAATCAAGAGAACTACATAATTTAAATACTTTCACAAAAAATAACAAACATTGCCTTCAATTTTTTTTTCAGTAGTTATTTAAATGGAAAAGTTATTTTATGCAAAATTATTTTTAATACGTTTGGAGAGTTAGCAATCAAAATACTTAATGTAAAATACATCACATTAAGTTTATATATGTGGTATTCAGCACAAGTAAATTGTAGTTCTTGGTATTTATATTTAGATGTGGGCACAAAGTATTTTTGGAAGGAGGAGTTCATGATTCATAGGGTAAGAGATGTGAATCTCTGAGTATTCACAGAGAATACTCAGAGTATTCTGAGTATTCTGCATAAATACTTGGGATCTAAAGTTACTTGTTTTATTAGCTACCACTCAGACTCTATAGGTAAAGTGTATTGGCAACAGTTCTCTGAATTGTTTAACCTTTTAAAGATGTTTTGTTACAGAGATTTTTGTTTTCAGCTCCTTGCTTTAAAATTGCAAAGGGATTTCTCCAGTATTTACTTGTCAATCTACTCTGTTATAAAAAACCATTCATATCCTAACATGCACTGTTTGAAGCAGTTTACTAAAATCTAACACAGATATCTTAGCCTATGACTTAACAAAATGGCAGATGAAGTTTTAAGGTGCTTTATATAACAAAAAATACAGTAGCTACTTGAAAATTTGCATTGTCTTAAGCACTTGTTTTAAAATTTGTTTTAAATTTTTTCAGTAACTGGAAAATTTTCTGCATCAGCTATCCCCTGACCACAACCCTCAACCAGACACCGTCCACACCTGTAATAAAAAAAAAAAAATCACCTGCTTAAATACTGCATTTGAGTTGTTTGGCTAAGTTGGCTGAAACACAATCAGGCCCACAATCAAAGCATTATTATTTGGTGACCTAAGACTGCACAGTTCTAGTAAAAGTGATTTTAGAATCATGACCTTATGTAATCACTCTACATTCTCCATAACTCAGATGAGGTAATATTACCAGAAAAGAGATAAATACTTCCACAATTGCTGTAAGATAAAATAGCATGAAGCCACTTCAAACAAGACTCTATGGAGCTAACTAGTGGGTCAGACTCATTCGTCCAAGTATTTTTAATAACAAGCAAGAACTCCTCCCATGATTTATGTTCTCTCTAGATATATTTTGCAAATCAGTCATGGTTTAATCAACCAATAAACTTGTTTCATGTACTTGTGTTACTGAATGGGAAAATTTTACATTAAAATTAGTCAGAAAAGTGTAATGCAATAATACTGTCCCATTTTACAACTTGAGACATGCCCTTATCAGCTGACTATTTCAAGAATATAAACAAATACAAATCAGTATCTCCCTAAGTTTAATATGGATTAGAATGGCAGCTTACCAGATTTGTGCTTCTTGTGTTTTGCTTTCTTTTTGATTATAAACAATTTGCTCTGGAGCTCAGACTTAAAAGATTTGAAAGAATGAAGATGTATCTCACGCTTTCTTTGCAAGTCATCAAGTTTTCTCTGTAGATTTTCATTTAAAATGTCTTTCAACTTCTTTTTTTTCTTCTTCTTCTTTTTTGCCCGCAACTTGCTAAGCTTTAGTTTCTTATTATTTCGCAGAGAGTTCTCCAACAATGTTTCTTTACCAAATTTGCGGCAATTCACGTCTGGATTGTCATTATGATTGCCATTGGCATGCATTTGGCAAGTTTTCAGGGTGTTCTCCTTGAATAGGCTGATCTCAGATTTCACTTTGGTAGCTTCAGCACAACTTTGTCCATTCTCTACAGTCCAGATTTCTTCTTGGCTAAGAGGACCATCAACACCAACAGACTCTTCTGAACTAGTCAGCTTCTCCAAGTTCTCTTTACAGCAACCAGTTTTTTTGATGTCACAGACTCCTGAAATTTTGGTTTCACAGTTAAGTTTTGTCTCTTCTGTGATGACTGTAAAGCTATCTGAGCTGATATTTTTTTCTGAACAGCTAACAACAGAGTCTATACTGTTCACCAGTTCTGCCTTGGAATGAGGTATCAGCTCTTCTCTACCACCAGAGCTGACCTCCCCATTGCTTTTACTTACATATTTTGCTCTCTCCAGTTTAATCCTTGGTACTTTTTTTACTTTGATGGGAGGAGATGGAAATTCAGGAGCCTGAAAAGGCTTTTGTTTGTAAATCCGAACATCTGCACCACAGAACTGTGGAAAATGAACATATGCATTCTCCAAGTAGTCATAACCAAGAATTACTTCTCTGCATTCATGGATAGGCTGACCTAGCACAGCATCCTGAACATCTTTTTGTGTTTCATACACAAAGTCACAGAGACCTTTCAGTAGCCACACTTTTTGATAGAATGGGAGTTCATGAAATGGTTTTTCTTGCAAAGGATTAACTTCTCCGAGGACTTTAAAAAACTGGGGACACAATCCAAGTTTTTCTGCAGAGCTATTAGGATTCTCAGTCTGCCCTACAACAGTATACCAGTGTTGCACTTTCTGTCTAAGTGCTGCTTCCCAAGCCCTGTAAGGAAGTGTTGGTCTTCGATGTAATGTAGATCTGCGATGAGGAGGACTTAACAGAGAAGTCATTATTTTAGATAAAAAAGCATTACACTGAGGCATTAGAAGACAACGTTCCAATTCATAGAACACTATTTCAGGTAAGTTTAAGATCTGTTGTGCTAAACAAAGGAAGTGACCAATAGCTGGAATCTCCCACATTGTCTCCATTCTTGTAGGTGCTGCTTGAGCTAAAAGAGCCTTTTCCCATTCTTCTACTTCTTTCTGACTAGCTTCTTCTGCTTCTTTTCTTTCTTGCTCTCTCAACCTATTGAAAGAAAGTTCATGAATATTCAGATATCATGTGAACTAAAAGAAACGGTGAAGAAAAATAACTGCAGTATGAAAAAACATACACATCTTAAAATAACAAAGAACGCAGCATTAAAAAAATGTAATTGTCTTATTTTAATACTACACAGTGCATTACAGCACTAAAATATGAAATTAGATTCCCTTATTTCTCATCACAGCTAGTTTATAAAAGTGAAAACAGAAGAAAAACTTGACAGATACAAATAGTTTGAGTTTTTTTTTTTTTATATATATATGTTTCCCACTCTACCCACTCCTCCTTTTTGGCACTTGCTCAGTACTTTTACAGTCCTGTACCAAACTATGCTTTTGCTAATCAACTACCCACATAAAAATCTCTTAAATAGCAAAGAAGCTTAATTTTCAAAGTATTGTGTCACCTACCTGGTAACTCCCTTCATTGCTACACACGTACCTAAGTGCCTCCCTTTTTTACAAAAGCCTTTCCCCTTCCCACCCTTAGGTGTGTTACTAATAGGTGTGTAATGGTGGTCAAAAAGGAAACAAATGTTAGGACGCATGAAGAATGTGATGGAAAAATAACACTAAAAATAAAATGTCATTACATTAATAAATGGTTTGCCCTCACCTGGAAAACTGTATTCAGTTCTGGTCCCCCTATCTAAAAAAGGATAGAGCAGAAATAATGGATATTCAGCGAAAGATGTTATTAATAATCAGAGGTCTGTAAAAAATTCCACAGAAAGAGGCTGAGAAAACTGGGACTCTAGACAAAACACTAGTAAGTGGAAACTTGACAGCAGTATACAAGTCTATTACAAAAAGGTATTTTAGACTGGGCACTTTATTTTTTGGTAAATTCATTGTAAAATTCACAGGCAGTATATTTAAGAAGTGGAAATGCTTCCACTTCAGATCTATCAACTTTAGCTTACCAGCTAATTTAACTTATCTTATATTCTAGTAAGTTAGCTCCAAAATGAAAAATGAGACATCTCTAATGGTCACTAGTAATGGAATGGATTTTCCCATTAATGTTTCAAGGATAAACAAACAATTTTGACTCAAGGCAAGAGCAGACAAGATTTTTTTTTCTGGAAACTTCTCAGAGTTTCCCCTCCCTCCCCCCGAAGCTTCTAGCAGACACTGTGAAGACAGATCACTATTATAATCCAATACTGAAATTCAGATTGCCTTATTTTCAGGTTTTCAACTGCTTTCCCTTCATGTATAAGTAAATAAATGCTATGTATCAGTTCAAAGCATCAATGTTTCCAAATTCAGCCAAAGAATAAAAGGATATTAAAATCTTTTGAAAACATGAAGCTAATAGTGGTCTTCTAGGATAAAGAATGTACATTTTAAAGTATAAAGTGATGTTTCGGTATCTCAGTAAACTCAAAAAAATGCGACAAACCCAGCCTAAGCCACATTTCAGTACTGATGCAGGAAAAATATGCTACGATCACAAACTATCATAATTTGTGTCCTTTGTATGTAGGTAGTTAAGATGGAGCTATAACAACATCTTCATGAGAGTGGTATCTGAAATAAATACAGTTCAAGTGGCTTGTTACTATACCTTGAACATGAATTTTTAATATCATATATGTGCATGCTTGTTATTTATGAACCTAACAAGTACAAAAATACAGATTAATGCAAAATAATGTAAATGCAAACAGGTCAGTCAGTTCTCAAACCAACTCTCCGAATGCAGCACTAATTTAATCATATTATGAATAGACCAAAATCCTATTTGCCTACTTCCGATTTGAACAACACAGTAAAGTCAACAGGACTATTTGCATAGGTAAAGTGAGTGAGTAACTCTTTTATTCTGACTTTTGTCCTACTTTCCAATGTTTTAATACTGCAATACTATAATAAATGAAAAATATTCTTACAAATGGGGCAAAAGGTGAAAAGAAAGAAGGTAAAAAGTGTTCTTAAACAAGCAGCCAAGCAGTCCTGAAATCTACTGCTTTTTTCCCCTCTTAAGTGTACAATAGACTTTCAAATGCCCTGCTGCCTCCGAAGAGCACTTTTAAAATAATATGGGAATAGGCTTTAATATCAACATATGTAGAAACAATTACCTATTTTAGCAGAGTTTACTATAAGTGCAGGAGGTAGATAATACAGTCTTCACAAACAGTTTCACCAGTACCATCAATGTTAAATTTGACTTAAGGTAGAACTCTCAAAACAAAAAGAATATACTAGACAGACCTTTGCCTAAAGCTTCACAAAATGGTATTCATTACATTATTTTTAAGACTGTTTTGAAAAGCAAAACATAAGTTATTCCACTTCAAAAAAATATATTTTTAAAGGCAGCATTTTATCACACTATCAGCAAACATTCAAGATAAAAAGGCAAGAAAATGGCACACATCTTCATTACTGAGCTCTTTCAGATCACACAGCATTTTCCTGGTCCTTCTTGGGGGAGTATAGAAGGGAGAGAGAAAGGGGAGGAAGAGGGGGAGGAAAAGGGAGAAACATTTGATATTTAACAGAACAAATACTCTTATACTGCGAAACTCTGGACAAAGACTTTGGCTTTTGTGCTGAAAGCAGCAATTAAAAATCTGTTGTTTCCTACTTTTATTTACATTTACTAAGATTGTATTTGCAGATTTATGTTCACAGTAATAACACACAACTATTCTAAGATCAAGCTGACATTTCCAGTCTAATGCAAGACAAAATCTCAGATTAGAGATCACACAGAACAGAGTCCAGGCATAATTCCCCTGTTTTCTTATCATTTTCTTCCCTAAACCAGCAGATGTATCTCACCAGCTCCATATCTCACATCCAACAAAAGATTTTACTTGGAGGGTGGAGGCAGCAAAGACTAGATTATACTGTTTTCCAGCTATTACTGCTTCTAAACCACTTAAATCATTGCATTCTTTTTCAGTCATCTCTTCAGCTACCCACCAAAATCATCTGTCTGATAGCTGGAAAGGTCTCATACCTTATGCTTTATGCTGAAAGCATTGAAACTCTGGTAACTGAGTACAGGGAACTATTTTAATTACCCACAAATTTGTTTCTATAAATTTTAAAAGAAACATAGAAAAATACACACAAAAAATAGTAACCTTAAGTATTATTCATATTATTATATCAAAATTCTATATTCGCAAGAAACTGAATTTGAGGATGCCCACATAATCTTAATTCTATACCTGTAGAGTCTTAAACCACATTATCAGATATTATTTTTCTGTAAGATTCAGTTCACTCCATACACAAAGGCAAAACTGAGATTACATAAGCATACCTTTTTCCATGATTTACTAATTTAAATGATTGTCTGCAATTTAAATGGAGTTCTTCAAATTGTTTCATATAAACATCTGAAACTCATCTAGTGACCACATTTTCAGAGATGCTAAAGACACAGAGAGGTACCTAGTATCCTTTTCAACAAGAGCTGTACAGACACTTAATTCCTATTGAAATAATTGTGGATTATCTGTTGTTCACTGATGGTTTTAAATGTTTCACTAGACGTCTATATCTGTTCTTCAGCATCTAAAAACCTTTGAAAAGGCAAGTGTCCCAGATTTATATAATGATTCCACAGGTATTTATAGTCAGTTAATGTGTAAGTGACATTTTATATATATATATATATACACACACACATATATATGTATTATATATGTATGTATGTAATGTAGCATGCAACTAAGTAATTGAATAGACCTTCTATAGAGTTTATATAAATGGCAAAAGGATTAGAAATCAGATTTCTAGAGAAGTGAAAGAAAACAAAAAATGATACTTCAGGATATTCTTCCAAAATATGCATCTGAAGAAAAGCTTGTGAAAAATCAATTTTAAAGATTTTGTGGAAGAAATACCAAATCAAAACCTAAACTATTTTAAGGATTTCATATACTGCAATTCTTTCTACTCATGAAAGGGTGTTAGCGATTCACGGAAGTATCTAAAAGATTTAATATTAACTTGGACTTCAATGGGCAGTTTCTTTAGACTTGACCTGAGCTCTGCAGAAAGGCAGAGCACAAGCCACTTTACGTATTTGGACTGGAAGTTTGCATCTCCTGCTCAGGTAGATCAACAGTCTAAACAGAGATGCTTGTTAACTGGAAAGTACATGTAAGCTGACTGGTTAGCTGGATGGCCAGAAAAAGAGCATGTTTTTGTTTTCCTAACTGCTCACCTGCAAGCAAGCTAAACAGCAGGCACTGTCTACCCAAACATAACTCATTTTCCAGCGTAGAGTTTTATGGAAAAATCAGCAGCAGAGCAAGGTTGGGAGGGAAAGAGAAATACATGATGTCTGGCAGGGTGCATATTAAAATCCTAAATGATTTACCCTCTTATTTGAGTTGAATTTCACAATCAATAATTATACTCTGGCACTGGATAGCTTATCCATATTACAGCAACAGATTTGGACAGTCATTCCTTTACAACTCTGGTAAAAGAATCAGTGAAACAAATAATGATAATAATCAGCAGAAAACACTGCTTAAGAGGACAGAGATTGTTAATACCAAGAATATAGTTTATACTATGAATTTTTAAATTTAAATAAATAGAAATTATATATTAACTTTTCATGGCCTGAAAAGGACGGGAATAGTTGTTCAGGATCACATAACTTCAGCTGAATTTTCCTTGAAGATTTTCCTTGCAGATGAGCTTTAACAGATGTAAATGCAATTTCAATTCAGTAAACCACTATTACAAAAGCAAGCAGTCAGAGAAAACCTATTCAGTGATTAAAATCTGTATCTATTGATGTACCAAGTCTGCAGCTCTAATGACCGCTCAACTAGGATTATTAAAAGGAAGGTGTCACACACTCCAATTATGCTACCTAGGGGCTGCAATCTCACACCTACTTTTGAAATGAGTCTATTCTGTGTTAACCTCAGTTATCAGTTTCAAAAAAAAAAAAAAAAGTTGAATAAACTTTTACTCTTCATAATAAATAACTATACTTTCAGTATTGTCTATATTTTAGTAATAACCCAAAATAACGGTAAGAAGTTGTAAAAAGTTTTTCAGTACAAGTAAAGATGTCTTAGTTACTCAAATGTGTGTTTTTATATAAATTCAGCACTATGTAAGTGCATTTAAGTTGTCAATAATAATGTGTGATCCTAACTAGCAATACTTCATTAATTTTATTGGCCTTCCAATTTCCAAGTCTTTTTTGAAAGCATATTAAAACAAAAATCTTCAAAATTTAAATGCTGAATGTTTGCACTATGGTGAACAAGGAAGGATATAGAGAAGTCCATTTTAGTTTGAAAGCATGGTGGATTCATTAGCAAATAAGAAAAATGAACAAGAAAAAACACAGATTATTTTCCTAGATCAGTATAGTCAAAGTAGTACCAAGTAAGACCAGCTATCTACTGATACATTTGTAATTTTTCCTATTAAGTGACAAAGTGCAAAAATCTTACAGCATAAAGAGATAAGTTTGGATTCCTTTCTGTTCTTGTAGAATACTGTAGAATCAACTACTGTAGACTCTTTCACACAGAATCTAGGACTTTTCAGTATGACTAGATACATGCATAATTGTTAATTACTATGGTTTTGTAGAACAGTGTTTAAAATAGGTATATAAAAGTCGACTTTTTTGTTGCAGTAGGTAATACATTCTACAGAAACTATGGAATCTACAGATTAAAAACCTACCAAAATAAGCCTTTTCACAACTGTGTTATCAAGTTCAGAGATCAAGAAGACAGACAGACTTGAACATATCTCAGGTAAATTTTACTAGAAAAACAGTAGACCTAGTGATCTTTGCTTTTTTGCAGTGTGCAAAGTATGAGGTGAATTAGAAGAAGAGAACACAGACCTAACAGTTTCTAAGGGAAAAAGAACTGGCTAGCACCCACGTCAACCAAAACCGTATGGCTTCAAGTGAGTTGAAAATTAAGAATGCCTGCAAAGTCTGAGTAAGCTGGTTATATATCGGAAAAAATTCCAAAACTGTACAGTGTGAAAGAAAGTCAGAAGTATTTAAACTTTCAACACTAACAATCTTACATCATGCTCCACATTCAGCCAGCCTCTCAAGTTACTGTTGAAATACGTATGTTTGAGCTTCATACTCTCAACCAAACTGAAATACATTACAGCCAACATCAACATCAAATGTTGTCTGGAATTGTATGCCTCTTAAATTCATGGACTTGAAAACCACAAAAGTCATACACAGTTAACTACACATACCTTCTAAATGCACTATCTAATGAATAAGGTGAAATGCCACATTGGTGAGATAATAGGAGCTGTACTGCTGGAGGTAATTTGCCAGAGGCAAATTATCAGTGAGTGGCACTGACAGAATCACAGAGTTGCACTGTATGCATTTTGGTAGTTTTCAATGCAACTGTTGCATGGAAAACAGGCCAAGGAGAGGCAGGCTAAATCATGACTGATGTAACAGGAAATGTGGCCATATATGCTTTCAGTTACTGTCAGTTTCATAACGCTAAATAACAGCAGCCTGAAAACATTTAAAATCTTATAGTGCTTTAGAATCCTTTTTCAATAAGGGATAAACCAAAAACTTAACTTCTTACTTTGTGGATGCACTGTATCAAAGTCCTGGGTTCCTAAGGGAACTCAAGACTAGGAGCAGCATGAAGTTGAATGAACTACAAGAGTCTTAAAGCTGCTTTGGAGATTCAGGAAGACAAGATTATTAAGAAAAAACAAACAAAACCCACACACCACACCAACCCTTTCCAGTTTCTCCTATTACCTCTTTTCTTCTTTTGTTCTCAGCTGCTCCTCCTGCCTCAGAACCTGAACCATTACAGACTCAAACATGCCTGTTGACAGGCCTACTAAACTGCGAGGTGTGGAACGACGTCTTGTGGAAGTGCATGCTGTTCCTTTCTCATCTTCCAGGCCATAGCATCCTCTAGATGTTACAGCTATTGATGTTTTCTCTCTCAAATGCCTAGAAGGAAAAAGCAAGTCAATTCACAATTACAGCTTCTCTTACCTGAGGCAGTTTAACGCCTATACTTCCAACCACAGATCAAGCATATTTGCTCAGAGAAAAGCAGTTATTGTTCATCTGCCATTATTCAGGCTGCAAATTTTTCACTCTGAATGCTCTTTATGATTTTTAAGTTTAAAATTCTGTAAAACTGAAATAAGTTATATTTGTATGCCTGTTAAAAATAGTGGATATCTATCTCAAGTAACTGAGTATCAACTAGAGATAGAATTTCCTGTGTTATCATTAATCCAAAAATACTCGGAAAGAAAATAGTTTTATTAGCCTTGAGCAAAGAACTACCTTTTTTAGAATATGCATAAAAATACTGAGACAAAATAAGGAGAGGGAGAGGTTATTTTAAATAATATGTTTAAAAATTGTCTGAAAGGAGTTTTGGTCTGTTAAGAAAATAAAAACCCAAATCCACAGACTGTTGAAATTACATTTCAGACTGTACCATGTTTCAAATTACTCTAGCAGACATGTTATCAGAAGAACGACGCTATCATACAAACTCTGAAAACAACTGGCAGGGAAAACAATAAACAAAATCCTTTTATTTTCCAGAGCCACACAGTGTGAACCAAATTTTCCAAGGGAGTATCAGAGCTCCACATTGTCCACAGTGAACAGCTGTCCCAACATGGAGTCTATACAAGTGTACACATCTTTTTCCCTGCCCCTAAAAGATACACAACCAAAACTAATATGGCAAAAACTCAGTGCCCCATACCATAAAGATTCTAGATTACAGATTAATCTGCAGACAGTCAGAAGAATGCTAGCAGACATAGTAGCCTGAGGATCAGCACTCTCATATGCCTGAGGCCACTTAAAATACAAAGAATCTGGGGAGAACAAAAATGTAGATTTAACCTCAAAGAAGGAAAACTGACTTGTGCTCTGTTTCAAGAGCTACAGCCCCAAAATCTGCCTAGAATTACAAAGCCAGCATATACTCAAATACCACAAAAAAGAACACTATAAATAGACTGAAGGTGCTGAAAGATAAAATAAAAACTGCTGGTCACATACTCCATGGTAATACAGCAGGTACAGTGTCTCATCACTTTATATATAGTCTTCCTTACTAAAAAAATTACCTGTTTGCTAATATGGCTTGGAAGCATTAAAAAAGGAGGAGGTGGAAAGGGGGCAACTGCTTCAGCATATACTGTACTTCAGTCTGGACAACGTTTGTACATTAGATCAGCATGCTGATGGTCTGGATACAAGGATAGCTCTTTAATTTTCTCTTCTGATGTCTCACCCAGGGCATGTCCTCTTCCTCAGAAAGAGTTCCCTCATTACTCCCAGACTTCCAATGGTGATGTATAACAAGGGAGCACATCTGTGTATAGTTACGCAACAGCTTTTTGCTGGTACTTAATACATGATACCTGGCCTACTCCTCCTCCTCCTACTCCCTGTTACATCTTCTATTGTGAAACTCAGATCACTGAAACAATCCGGGTGAATCCCTCCCAAACAAGCTTCCACCATTCTTTAAAAAAATTTACAAAGAGCTCCCTTGGCACAACTGAGAGCCCAGCTAGACATTGTACGGCAGAAAGAATGAATAACCAGTGACTGGAACTCCTAAAAACAATCTTTCTTTACCAGTAAATTAAACACCTCACAACAATACATTTCAAAGTCTTATGCAAGCACTACCATATAATATAGATGATATAAATTCTATAAACCTGAAAGATTCTTTACTACCTTCTTCTCACAACAATTAACATAATGCTATCTATTTAGCTAATCTTCAAACAAATTCAAGGTATATAGTCTTTTTTCATTATGTTTATACATAAGTGTGTTCTGCATAAAGTAATCATATGAAGGACCCCTGAGTTACATTCTGTAATGATACATTGGAGTTAACATGGAATTATTTTGTAATGTTTGAAATCTTTGATTTGAATAGCAATATAATTAACTGATATTCTTTTAATCCCAAAAGCCCTAAAAGCCGCAAAATTTTTTTCAGTGTTTTTCCACTGATCAGCCTCAAGCCCCAAATTCCACTCTTCGGTTGTCTTTACTCTTAGACATAAAGACAATTACAGAGTACCATCCCCAAATAAAGTTAGGGAAGCACAGGGTTTTAATGGACAAAAAAAAAACTTTTTAGTAGCCTGAGCACATGTAGTCAACTTGTCACACCAGAAACACTAAGGACTGCACCAGCTACTTCACCAACCAGGACTCTATCACAAGTTCTTACTGCTCTAGCTTCAGAAGATTAGAGGGTGCCTTCCACATGAACTCATAGCATACTTTTAAGTAGTTTCAAGCAGTATTTAAAAATATAGCTTACAAAGAATAAATACTGGAATACACACAAACTATTTTATAAAGATTGTTCAATAAAATGTAACTGGAGCAACCGAAGTACCATCTTCCTCTCACTTCCATCTTTTCTTATGTGAAATCTAATGATAGCTTTGCTGTAAATCAGGTTTGAGTGACAAGTTAAGGCAACAGAAAAAAGTTAACAGTAAATACCTAGAACAGTATCTTCTATGGAAAAAAAAATCTGACTCTTGGTAGGAAAGCAATATTATTTACCAGCAGCATAAAATACTAAGGATGCAGTTTTACACAAGGTTTCTTTAAAACTTTAAGATAAAAAGACATGTTTCTCTGTGATACAGAAATCAATCCTGCAATTTGCATGAGAAATGCTTTCAGTATCTCCTAAATCATGGACAGAAGAAAGGAGAGGGAGGAAAACAACAGGGTGTCTATCACCTGTTTTAAAACTGAACATTTTAAAGCTTAGTACAAGTCACTGTTGCAGGAAAATTAAAACTATACAAAAAGGCTGTTTACTATATGAAATAATCTAATTTTTGATAAACTATTTATAAATCAGAAAATTTATCAGGTTAATCTATTGAACTGGAAGCACTTGTTACAGAATTTACACATCTAGTAGTATGGGAAACAGCATTATTCAATATTTTATAATATAAGCAACAGAAAACAGGATCCTAGAGCATTCATGCTTGGTTTGTTTCACACAGAAAGTTATCTTTTTTATAAGAAAGCTTCAGTTTCTTGGGCAACATGTTATTTAGAGAAAAAGGCAGTAAAATTAAAATGTAGTGCTCTCATACTTTCAAGCTAACATTTGAGACCGAACCAGCTTTTGCTTTTCTTTCTCTTCGCATTTCACTTCACCTGTAGAAACCCACATAAATTTGTCCAATTTAAGGTTTTATGAAATAAAGATGTCCCTTCTCAGCTGTTAAAAGCATTAGCAGCTAAATTCAAAAACCCTGTATAAATTCAGGTGTGACAAGGCTATGCACGCATCAGAAGGTAAAAAGGGAAATACGCAGAATACAGAAGTTCTCAGAATGACTTTACAGGGTAAAGAACAAGACTTGTATTCACAACCTCTGCCTCATGTTTTGGGGAAGCTATGTGGTGGACAACTAAGCAGAGGGAAGAGAATGGACACAGTTAAGACGAATAATGCATTTTTACATCCACAATCTATTCCTACCTTTGCATTAATTCTTTTTGATTTTTGCCCAAGTTATTTAGTTCAGACTTTTCATAAACATCTAATTGTAGATTCCTTATTGTTGAAGAAGGAAATGGAAGACCCTACCACTGGATTCTGAAAAGCGCATTTTTCCAGCAGAAGGTGGGCACAGGAAGTAGGTAGGAGTTGGAGTTAAGAAGAAGGCTGTTACTACATCCCAGAAACTTCAAAGAAGAAATAGTTGGGCCTCCATTTCTTTCTCCAGCTTCTAATCTGTAAAACCAGGGTAATAATATCCTCTCAACTCTTACAGAAATATTGCAACAATGTGACACTGTACTAAATAGCACAAAAGTATAAATACCAAATATATCCATTAGTTTGGAAAATAATAATCATACTGAATAGCAAGAGGAAAATACTGTGCAACTTGGACCTGTGATATACACAGGAAGTTGGAAAAGGAGATAGTCAAGAAAGAAGCAAAGTGGACAAACAGTGCTACTTATATTTAAGGACCACAAACAAATAAAAACTAGGAATATCATTAATTAATTCTGACTTTCCCAAGTTTGAAGCACTAGACACTACATTATGAATAACATTTTTTAATTAACTATTTAGGTTGTGATTTCATCACCTGTTGAAGCCAACCTAAATGCTGCTGTCACCCACCAAAGGGCAATAATCCCACTCAATCAAACCCTGATCCTAACTACCACAGCTCCCTTATGAAGTTCAAAAAATTGGTCTTAATGAATTTTTTGAAGCCATCTAATCAATTTTCATCAAGAACACATTTTTAGTAGCTGCGTGCTTCAATACAACTTAAATGAAAAATGAAATTGCAATTTTGAAGTGCAAATCATTTATGAGAGATAGGCAAGAGGATAAATTTCTGCTTCCTTCTTAACTCTGAGTGTATTCAAGAGAGCTGAAGTCTGAATTAGTTTACTCTGCAACAGATATTCAAGATTACTTTGCGTTTGCCGCAGGTAAAAGCATGCACTTACACAATTACTGTAGAATCAGCCAATATACAGTAACATGTCTTCATGTAATCAGAATATATTAGAAGTATAATGTGAACTAAACATAGCATCACCTCCTTCAAAAAGATTTTATAGTTAATGAAATCATACAAACACAGTACGCCTGTCTCACATTTCAACGGAGAATCAAGGTCTAAGAATACAACAAACAAATTCAAATCTTAATGTATCACTTTAATCTAAGAAACAATATTTGGATTTGAAATGAATCCAAACATTTAATTTCAAGAGTGTTTTTAGTATAATAATGCTACATTTGAACTGGATCATGCTTGTACTGATTGATGCCAATAACAGAAAGAATTTGGTCTTCTGAATACAATTTGCCTACTGGGATGCACATTAAAGCTCTTGCATATTATAAATAGAAATAAGCTTACAAATCAGAGAAAGAACACTGCTAGATTAAAAGAAAACATCATCAGCAGCAAAGTGAACTGAGTCTTTTAATGGAAACACTTCTGGTCAATTGTATCCTGGGAGATAAAACTGGTTGTGATGGAACAGAAATTCCAGAATTACAAATAAAACAGGGAGACTATATTTGGTAATTCCAACTTTTAGACTGCACTTAATAGATGTTTCAAGATTAATCTCATCCCTAAAAGTGATTAGATTCTCATTGACAGTGGGTGAGAAGACACAATGGCAGACAAATTTCAGAATAATGTCAATTCCTAATATACTAGGCATGCAAGGTATACTTCATAAATATTTCTGATAAGCAGCATATTTTCAAGACACAGCACAACCGCAAAACACAAAGTTTGGATTCCTAAAGTAAAGGAGGACAAGTGTTTTGCTGTTTTAAGGAATCTGATTTTAGCATCTCAGATGCAATTTTTCTTGTCTGAGCCACTTTTCAGGAAAGTGATATTGCACTGCAGTCTAAACCTTACATTTAGTTTGTGTCAGAGGTTAGAAAAGAACCACAGAAAAAAATTCGAAAATCATTATGAAACAATTTTGCCTTGGAATCAATATGCCAAATAAAGTTTTAATAAGCTCAATTAATAGCATATCTTGGTTAATAACTATTTTCAGCTGCAAAAGATCTTTTATAAAGAGTTTGAGAACACTTACGCCTGAGTAATTACGCTGAAATAAAATAATTTTAACAGACCTACATTTCCTTTTGATAGCTCTTTGCACAAATACAGTCTTAATACAATTATATATACTACCATGCAGTTAATCATGGTTGCATAGTTATACCTGCTGAAACAGTTGCACCGGATTAAAATGTTACAGCTGTCAAACTGGAAACATTGCCTAAGTCTGGTGAATGTTCTTACTCTACTTCAGCACAAGATGAAGCAGTTTTGCTTACACCACTGTGGAAGATCCTTAAGACCTTAAAGCTGCTAGCAATGTTTTAGAAAAGGCAATACTTAATTTGCTGCTACTTACTACCAAGCAAGACAGCAGCTGCATAGATAGTTCTGAAGTATGGCTACGAGGCCACGAGCTATTTCACATACAATCATCGTAACCATCTTTGGTTTAGAAAGAAAAAAAGGAAGTATCTTTAAAGTTAGCATCTTTACAACTTTTCATATTAAAAATTAACATTAGTTTCCTAAAAGTAGCTGCTGCCATTGCAAGTAAATAACAAATAGGCAAGTGTAGCACAGCTGTAGTAATTTACGTAGGAAGAGCTGTAAGGGCTAGCAGTTTGGCTAATGCAGCGTAAGTCTCAGTTCCTTCCAACAGTCATGTCTTTGAAGCCTTCCTAACATGTATAAAAGGATGTTACCTTTCCATTACATTTTCCCTGGAAGATTGTACTTGATTTTTGATGCTACAGAAAAAACTTGCCCACAAATTTGTTTTCTTCTCTCTCTGTTGCAGTCTCTCTCTCTCTCTCTCTCTCTAAAAGCACTATTACTGATCCATTTTAGTCTGTCAATTACTTCAAAGCCATTGTCTTAAAGTAGTTATAGCAATGGAAGAAATGACCACAGATTTTATCACTCCTAGTCAAACAATCACAAATATTTATTTTTCAACTACTGCAGGTCACAGAAGGCCATTACAAACTTGCACTGTTTTTAGGAATATGGAATACTTTTCTGATTTAGGATCAAAAAGATTATAGCTTGCTGACTTTTGGGGCCTGATGGACTAAAGCAATCTTATGCTTTTTACATTACAATTTTCATGACTGGCCTGCTTCTCCAACATGTGACTCACAGAACTTCTACAGACAACCTTCCATGCAAATCAACTGTCTGCTTGTCCTTGTCCAATAACAGCATGCAGATAAACTGTGGATAACATCACACCCATTTCATCTTCTGAGTGAGTTCACATTCATATCTTGCTCAGATCTGGAGCATGCGTTGAAGCAAGCCACCCAGTCACCACACCTTGCTTCACATCTCAAAGCAGTCTTTGTACCAACAAAACTCTTTTTGGATACAACTGAACTGAAAGGAACATTCCAGCAAATCACTTACTGTGCTCAAATTCCTAGTAAACACTTGGTCCCTACTGCCATACCACAGCTGGACCAAAATAAATTGCCCTAAAACACAAATAGCATGGATATCAAGTCTTTAGAATGAAATTTTTTGTTGTATTGTTCTCATCATGTCAATCTACCTGGTAACAAACAGTCGTAAACAAGGATCATAAGAGCAATCTCCATTTTAAGAAAGTTTTTGTGGTTTGAAAGATCTGACAATCTTAGAGTCAACATTGCTGCCTAGGAGCCACCTGATAGGGGATCACTGAGCTAACTACTACACTACAGTGAACAAGAATGATTATTTCAAGAAGCAGTTGTTACATTTCATTTTTATTAATAAAATTAGCTGTGTTAAACACTTAAAATATCTGCTCCCTCCCCAAAAATTGTAAAAGAAGATTCCACAGTCTTTTCCATTAATACAGTTTTTAGAAACTTCTACCAGGTTAATGTGTTTACATTTCTGTGTTTACAAGTATTTTAAGTCTTTAAAAAACTCATGATAAAAGATTTATTATATATTGAAATAATTTCTAGCTCTTTTAATATTCCCATTTGAACAAGACTGTGTGTGAAAGAAGAGCAATAACAACTTTTTTTTTTTTTGTAAATACACACACTGATATTTAATACCACAATACACAGATTGGCTTCACTTTCTATGAAGGCTCAAATAAAAAGGCACTGAGCATCCCTATGTCATACCAAATCCAACACGTGCTGATTATTATTCAATGTTTTCAGCTACTTCATGCCATCTCACCTGCTGTCTCAAAATTCCTTCCATTTGTAACAGACATTTCAATGTAGAACGAGGAAAAAGAAATAGAACAAAGCAAAATAAAGCAGAATGCTTCACTCAGCATTAGTTGTCCAAAATACTGCACTGTTATTCCATCACATACCAAGCACTCTAAAAAAACAACAGTTAACAAAAAAAGTAGTACAGTGTGTACCCTTCAGTTTAATATTGTAGAGATATTGCAGTCACAGCAAATTATGTAGTTTGATGCAGTATCCCTATAGAGACAGCTTTTGAGCAGAATGTTGAGAGGCAGGTTCAAAGCATAATCACTCCTTGCACAGACAATCATTTAACCTTTATACTGCAGTAACATACTCTCCCAAGAAGTAGTTTTCTGACTGGGAAGGACTGTATGTAGTTGGTCACAGATAACAGAGAAATGAACACAGGATTAATCTTCCAAGATTTATTTAGTAAGCTATTTATTTGCCAGTAGCAATTCCTTTGAGCTAGGAATTTGCCATCTTTTATAAAATCAGATTTTACTTGAGAAAGCTAGCAATGTTCATTCTCCTTTGGGTTCAGCTCCTACCCCCCTACTCCCAGCCTGACCCAAAGCTGCTTTTATGAGGAACAAGTTTCAAAGGTTGTTGTGTTGACACACTAACAGAAAATACCTTCACAGTGGCTTATTCAGTTGAGTTTTGCAACAGTCTCCTCAAGCATTCCCTCTACACAGGCAAGGTTCTTCCCGCCAACCAGCAGCACCACTCCGTGTCACTAGTAAGTTTGAGATTGATGGACACATACAGCTATAGCTTCAGATATTTCTTCATACCTCCTTGTTTTTCTTCTCCCTTACTCCCCTACATCTTTATATGCATGATAGCAAGCCACACAGAAGACTGGTGGACCTTCCACTGTAAAAAAATCCATGGCAACAGGTTCTTGCCAGGGACTTATATTTAAATATATCACAGTTTCCATTTTACCATTGAAAACTACCATTAGCACTTGCCAGTGATTATCTTCCATTTTATCAGTACCAAAAACTATTTTGACATTAAATAGTAGTGTCAAAACAGCTACTTTGCCTGAACATTTTATTCTTATATTACCAACAGTAAAAAAAAAAAAAAAAATGTACAGACTAATCATGTAAGACATCATCTACTTCTAACAGAGAAGGCTTCTAACTTCCAAGAGACAGTCCAGAGAAGTTAGACAGTTTCACTTGCTTCTGCCTGGGTAAAATAACAGGCACAGGTTATGTATGCTACACATTCATAAAACGCTTCTTTTTTCTACATCCAATTCTGTGCTCCTCGGTACAAGAGGAATACAAATCTACTGCACTGAGACCAGCAAAGGGCCATCAAAACAATTAAAAGGATTGGAGCATCTGTCACAGGAAAGGAGGCAGAAAGAGCTGGGACTGCTTAACATGGAGAAGGGAAGGCTCAAGGGAGATCTTATTAATGTACATAAATATCTGATGGGAGAGAGTAAAGACAGAGCCAGATTCTTCTCAGTGGTGCCCAATTACAGGATTAAAGGCAATAGGTACAAATAGAAACAGGAAATTCTGTCTGAGCATAAAAAAACCCTTCTTCACTGTGAGAGTAGGGGGAACACTGGAACAGATTGCCTGGTGAGGTTCTGGAGTCTCCATCCTACTCAAAACCTGATTGGATACGATCCTGAACAACCTGTTGTAGCTCACTCTGCCTGGGGAGTGGTATTGGACGAAATGATCTCCAGAGGTCCCTGCCAACCTTAGAAAGTCTGTGATTCTATCAGGCACAAAACCCTTAGTGAGGGAAAACTGAGCACTAGTTTGATGTTCTCAGCTTGGCACCTCAAAAAAAATGTAAATAAGATTTGGACGCTTCTCAGAAGAAGCAAACCCTCAGCAGTTGCACAAAAAAAATCTACCTTCCCTCTTCCCTTTATGTAAAAGGCACCTGCCAGAGGAAGTGCAGAGTTTGCTACACCTACCGGGACAGCAGTGCCAGCTTCTGCTCCAGCATCATCTCCAGCTTCTGGGCCTGTTTGGAGAGCCAGTGATCCACACCGTGCAGCCGGTAACACGTCTCCAGCATGAGCCGAAAGTCAGCCACGAAATCCGTTATCCCTGCATACTGCCCGCTGGAAAATTTCTCTTCCATCTTCAGCAGCCACATCCCAGCAGGCGAGTACTGAAAGGAGTGGCCGCTGTTGCGACCTGACAGGGAGCCGACTCCTCCTTCCTCCCCGGAGGTTGCCTGCTCTGGGAGCGGCTCCAGGAAAGGCGCTGTCAGAGGCCGGTGCTTCTCCAGCAGGAACTCGCGGAAGATGCGGTACGCCTGCTGCAGCTCGGTGCTCAGGCTCTGCTCCCAGGGGCGGCCGCCGCTCGTGCCTCCGGCATCGCCGCGCTCCTCGCCCCGCCGCTCCCGCTCCTCCGCCCTGCCCGCCGGCGCCCGGCCTCCCGCGCCGAGGGGCGGCGGGTGCTCGGCGGCGCCCGCCGGCTGCTGCGCCGCGTCCATGTCTCCCCGGCGCCGCGGCGGCTGCCAGCCGCGGGCCGGCGCCGCGGCACCGCCTAGGGGCGCCCGCGCTCGCCCTCCGCCGGCGGGGGCACCCGCATGGGGCTCCCCGCGCACCGGAGACGCCGAGCAGCGCCCTCGCCGCGCTCCCCCGCGCCGGCCGCCGCCGCCGCGCTGCCCCCGGCGGCGGGGAGGGGCCTCGGCCCGCCTCCCGCGGGCGCCGGGCTCGGCCCCGCGCCGGGGCCTGCCGCCGCCGCCGCCTCCGGCCGCCCCGCGCAGCGGCTGGCGGGGCAGCCGCCGCCGCCGCGCCCCCGCGGCCGCGCGCGGCCCCCCCTCGCCTGGCAGCGCGGCGGCGGCGCTGTCAGTTAACGGCGGGCGGAGGGGGGGGGAGGGGCGGGGGGAGGGGTCAGCGCGGCGGCCTCGCGGAGGGGCGAGAGAAAGGGACCGGGCGCCTCAGGCAGCGCGCATGCGCGCCGCGGCCGCGCCGCGGTTGTTTTGGACGCCAGGTGGGGCGGCGTCATCAGAGGGCGTCCGCGAGGCTGAGTGCGCGTGCGCCGCCGGGGGCGGGGCGGGGCGCGGCGACCGTTGCGGCGCGTGCGCGGCGTTGTGGGGGCGCCGTTGGGTAAGGGGCGGGAGGAAGGCGGGGTTGGGCGGGCGTCCGCTCTCGCGTCGGGCACCGCTGTCAGCGTGCGGGGTGCGGTGGGCGCCCCAAACCTCTTGTGTTACGGACAGACGCTCCTGCAGACGACACGTGGGTAACAGTTTGGCCAAATGTTAAGGTGTCTTGTTCAAGAGGTTCAGTGGTTCCAGTGAGCAAGTCCGTGTGCAAAAACTTACCTGAAATGTTGCCATTTTCTGAATGGAAACAAATGGTAAGCGGCAAACTGGAACCATCCTAGGGAGTACAGTTGCAGGTTTTCCAGCCCTTAGGTACCCTCCTGCCCCACTCGCCACTGCAAAAAGCAGCAGTGTACAGGGGAAGATCACCCTAGGCTCCAGAGGATTCCTCAGTGTTACTAAACAGCTGGGAGAGATGTTTCTTGGTGCATAGCTGCGAGCTAATCACCTTTGTGTAGAGCCATTCGCCTACCAATATGGTATTTCTCATTATAAGGACAGGAAGGAATTTCACTCATCCTTGTTTCATGGCAGATGGCTTTCATAAGTGCTTTAGTCAAGCTGTCCCCTGAGTCTGTCTCAGCAGGGGCCACAGTAGCGGTATCCGATTTACAGTGCTATGGTTTCCATGCTTATAGCTACAGGATATAATTCTGGGACCCAAAAGATTAGTGAAAATGCTGTTCATTGTGAAATTGGAACAAACCAAGAACATTGGCCAAGAAGGCCAATGGTATCCTGGGGTGCATTGTTGCCAGCAGGTGGAGGAAGGTGATCCTGCCCCTCTACTCAGCCCTGGGGAGGCTACATCTGGAGTACTGTGTCCAGTTCTGGGCTCCCCAGCACAAGAGAGACATGGAGCTAGTGGAGAGAGTCCAGTATAGGAACACAGGGATGATTAGGGGACTGGAGCATCACTCCTATGAAGAAAGACTGCAAGAGCTGGGCCTAGTTAACCTGGAGAAGAGAAGACTGAGGGGGATCTTATCAATGTCTACAAATATCTTAAGGGAGAGTGTCAAGAAGATGGGAGTGAAATCTTTTCAGTGGTGCCATGCGACAAGACAAAAGGCAGTGGGCATAAACTGAAAGATAGGAAGTTCCATATAAATGAGGAAAAACTTCTTTGCTATGCAAGTGACAGAGCACTGGGACAGGTTGCCCAGAGAGGTTGTGGAGTCTCCTCCACTGGAGATACTCAAAACCCGCCTGGACGTGATCCTGTGCGACATGCTGTAGGTGACCGTGCTTGAGCAGGGAGGTTGGATTAGATGATCTCCAGAGGTCCCTTCTGACTTCAGCCATTCTGTGATTCTATGATAACCACCATGTTTTAGCTCTCCCCTGGTTCTCCCCAGCCACACATGGCACAATCCAGCCTATTTCTGTCTAGCAGCTTTTTCCAAACCTAATCTGTGAAAGGTCCTGGTGCAACCTATGGACTAAGGTTTGTCCCCAAAGTCATACCTGTCTCCCCATCTCCTTTAACTACTGATGGTGATGCTATAGCTATCCAATTTCATTCTCCAAAACCTCCTCTTGAAAAGTAGACTCTGAGTGATGGTTATGAGCCCCACTACTGAGGGCTTTAAGAGTCTGTAAGAGAGTCTTTAAGGGAGTAACGCTTGCAGCTATACAACCCCAGGCTTTGTGACTTACAAACATAGTGCAATAATGTAGTGAGGGCATATATGGTCTCACAAATACAAAATTCTTCATAGGAAACACCATACTGGTGCTTTACAATGGCTCTGTATTGTGTGAATGCATCTATATGATGAATCTTTAAGACTGGAATCCAGGTGAAATGATTTGCCCAGCCTCAATTTGTATGCTACAGGTAGCGATAATAAATGTTATCCGTAATGTTGACATCTAGATAGTCTTTTGATAGTGCTTGAACACACTCTTTGCAGCACCTGTAGCTAAGATGATGCTTGAAGAGCCCCATGAATGGAACATCTGGTGTCTTATTGTCTATCCAACTGACTAAAAACTCTCCATCTATTGGTGCACAGTATCATTTCCTTCAGACAATTGGCTTCTTAATGAAAGAAGTGCAAGTTAGGGATGAGGAGAGAGACTGTAATACACTACGAAACCAGTATTTATTTTCTAGTATCCATCTTTTTTTTGGTATTCCTACAGGCTATGAGTTTTGATTCCGATGATCTTCTCTTTAAGGTTTTGTAGGTTTCCCTTGAGGGTCAGGATGGAGATATCAGGGATGGTTATATTGCATGTTTCTAATTAAATAAGAGCCATTGTTTTCAGTACATGTTTAGCTTTCAAGTTTGCCATTTCTTTTTCAGATTTTAAGAGGGCATTGTATGCTTTAAAGCTTATTTATACTTTAATCAACGTTAGCAGGTACTCTGATAAAAATTATTACTTCTAGCTACACATCTGGTATTGCCTTCAGGCTATAAAAACTTATGCTCAGACTTCTGAATGTAATTCATTGGCCAGTAGCTGAGAAGCCATAAGAAGTGGTGTTCCCAGATTGTTCTTTGATAGTATCTTAGCTACAGTTAAGTTCCTGTTAGAAAAATAAATGTATAGTCTATGGTTATGAATGCAATAAAAATATCAAGATTACACTCTGAAATTAAATTTACAATAAAGAATGGAGCCATATTGAGAAACAGACATCACAAAACAAGATAATACTCTGTTTGAAATCCTGGCATGTCACACCAAAACTATTTGAAAGAGGGTATTCTAAGAATGCAGACAAAAAAGGATAAAACAATAATAAGAAAAGTGGCTAAAATGCATTATACTGGAGAAGAGAATTATAGTATCTACATATAATAGTTTTAATGTGTTATTTTATCTTCTGCATTGAAAAACATATATTGCATTTAGCTAATAGAAAAATACACTGTGTACTTTCTAAGTCTTGCCACATGATTGCACTGTTGCATAAAAACCACACCCTGGTCCTACTTCAAGTCAGAGATAAAACTCCATTTCAGGGCAACCAGGATATAACTATTGGTGCAAAAACAAACAAAACAAAAAGTCTGGGCAGTATATAACAGAGGTGAAATGGAGTTGTGTTTTGTCATATCTATTATTAATAATAGTAACCACATATTAGAACAAATGCAGTTCAGAATAAATATAGTTGATGAACTTAACACTTGAATAAGCCTTAATCTTTTCCCATAGGTTCTATAAATTCATATCTTTGAATTTGATAGACGATTTTTGTAAAATATCACATAGATTTACATCTTTTAACTGTAGGTACTTTATGTAAGTACCTACAGTTTTATCTAAGATCAAGTGTAACACTACATGCACTTCTGCCTTCATGTTGTCACAAGGCTGGCAAGACATTTTGGAGTGATAATGTTGTCCACAGTGTGCAAGATTTGTTATCCTCAAATGTTAAGCAGCTAAAGGTACATCCTAGGGGAGAAATGGGTGATATGCCTGGGTAATAATAATTTTCCATATACAATTCACAAAGCGTAAGATAATCTTGCAAAGGAATAGCGAGGACTATCATATGTGACCAGTATCCCCTCTCTTGGATACAATTTTGTGAGGGAACCTTAGCAGATTGTGTAGGTCAAATTCGGGGTTCTGAAGTTAAGAGAGTGTTTTAGGCTTTGAAGCCACCTACAATTTCTGCAGACCCCCACTGACTATGCAAGTATTAAGTCTCTTTAGAAATCAGGACACTTCCTGAAAACTGATTTGGGTATTATCATAATGTTTCTGTAGTATGCCCTAATCTGATATATATACTCTGCATTTTACATTAGCTCTTAAATTGAAATCAGCATTATTAGACTATAAATGAACATTTAATGGCTACAAATATCAGATAAGAGTAAGACAACAATCAGGAAGAAAAAATGTTTAGTCCTTAATTTCCTTACTGACATTATCTTTAATAACAGATTATATACATGTACTCACAAATTTATACATAATTCTCAGAAATTGTTTGAAATATTTTCTAAAAGCAATTTGAAGCTTCCTGAATTGAAAAGCCCTCTAATTCCTGTTGTAATCTGTTCTAACCTTTTTAAAGGACTATAGCATTTTTATAAAGAAAGGAATCACTCTTCCACCACAGTGAAAGAATCAGTAGGCTGGCACAAATTATAATGTGTGTATGAGTATGCTGGGAGATTTTAGTGCTACAAGTCAGAAGCTGCCTGGGTCAGGGTGTGGGATGAAGAAAGAATAATAATTTCTGTAGCAGCAGAACAGAAACATTGGTTAAGGAGAAGAATAAAATGTCTATGTTTCTTTCCCTGCATTCCTTTCACATAAACCATGAAATAATGTTATCTGCTTGCTTCCCTAACAGCAAAGGAAGATCAAAAAGTATGCCTCACCTTCAACTTTAGGTTATGCTCTACATACCAGAAAAAAATGTTTTTTTATGTAGAACACATCCACTCAGCATCGTTGTCTTCTCCTCCTATGTAGTGGCAGAGTCAAAAATAGTGACTGATTAGCTTGTTACTGCCTCAGTTTTGCATCTTTCAGATCATGTATTAAATCTAGAGGTCTCAGATTCAGTCTTCTGCTGATGATGAGCCCCACAGTGACATACTAGAGGAGCCCACACCAATTTCTCCATTGTGCCCCTCTGTGAGGTGACTGAACAAGCATTGCCAGTAGAAACAGCTAAACTGTGTGCCCCCCAGACCACCTATTCCTTTTGCTGCTATAAACTAACTGTAAACAAAAATAATATCAAACTCCCAAAACATTGGCAAAGTTCTTTTCTTTTTGGTCTCTGCTATATGAAATTTCTATTTTATTAATGCTGTTTTATTATTCTTAAGGAGCAGGGCCTCTGACGAGTGAAGAAAATAAGCACTTTGAAGTGTTCCAGATGAATTCTCCTGATCCTTTCATCCTCTCACACATCCCACCACCATTATTTAGATCTTCTTTCTGTTTGTGCAGACAGCGCTACTTTTTATTGCTAATGCTGTCCTTATTGCCAATTAGTTATATGAGCTGTCAGGAAATGGAGAAACCATCCATGAATTTTACACTTTAAAGACCTTTGCCTTTTTGAGTTTACAAAGCTCTAAGCTGTTTTGTACCCAAAACATTACAGAGCAGTAAATAGTTCTGAAAAACAGCAGTTCTCCTTGAAATAAGTCTTTCTCAAAAACTTAAGACCTAAAAATAAGACGTAATTAGAATTTTACAACATACTCTAATGCATCAAAAATCCGTTATACAGCAAACAAAGATGAGAAATAAATATTTAGTTCTTATTAATATGGAGTATTATGACTCAAAATTTGTGTTATGATCTCTTCTCAGAACTAAAGTAAAACGTTTGAACAAATTCATTTGTTTTTTCTTGATACCAGATTGCTACTAAAGTCCCTTCCATGAGCTGGCTACTTCTGATTAGACCAGGCTCTTCTTGAACAGCAGTGTGATGGAATTTGTCATTTTTATTTTATTCTGAAAATACAAAAAAATTTTTTTTCTGATTTGTATGTTTTATAACTCAATTACAACTTATAAATCAATTGCCAGCTACTTTTTTCCATAATACTGCATTTAAGTTACTCTTGTCAACTAAATTTTGTCACCTGCCACCTGGCAGGCAGAACGAACACGTAAGTCAAACATTGGCTCCTGAGCTGCACAAGTAATCTCATCTGGTTTCCAATGAATTGATGGTGTATCAATGTGTGTAAGTATTAATATGTGTAAGTATATGAGAGGAGGGTGTCAAGGGGATGTGGCCAAACTCTTTTCAGTAGCGCCATGCAAAAGGACGAGAGGCAACGGGCACGAACTGAACCACAGGAAGTTCTGCCTGACCGTGAGGAGGAATTTCTTCCCTGTGGGCGTGACAGAGCACTGGACCAGGTTGCCCAGAGAGGTTGTGGAGTCTCCTTCTCTGGAGATCTTCAGGGCCTGCCTGGATGCAACCCTGTCTGACATGCTGTAGGTGACCCTACTTGAGCAGGGGGTTTGGACTAGATGATCTCCAGAGGTCCCTTCCAACCTTACCAATTCTGTGATTCTGTGATGGTTTGTAGCGAGGCACAGTGTGAAGCTACATTGATGTAGTATCTTTGTTTTGCTCGCATATCCTTAAAACCTTCCTCATTCCCACCTCTGTCTTCATTAACAGCAAGGTTAGAGGCAAGCTCAGTGCTGTTCGGCTACATATATCTTGGCTGGTGTCACAGGTTAAAAAAAAAAAAAAAAGGCTAAACTTTGAACCCTAAAAGGCAGCACATAACTAGATGTATGTGTGTTTGGGGGGTGAATGTCTGAAATTAAACCTCTGAACTCTCAAGCACAAGCATGCCACTTGCTAGCTACAGCTGATATGGGCTCGTTACAAATTTGATAACACCTCCTGAGTCCTCTAAGTAATAAAGAGGCAGAATCATTGACTACGAGGTGTTCACACATTGTGCTTCCACATGTTCACTATTTAGATTTAGAAAATGCTGGGGTTTTTTGGAATCTGGAATCCTGGCTTTGGAATCTGGAAATAACAGCTGGTGCCAGGAAGGAGAGTTTGTGAAAAGTGGTCTCAGAGAGAAGAATGGGGCTAGGAAAAAGGTGGTAGAGATCCTGGCTAGAAGAAGGATCCTAGAAATGGGGGAAGATACTGGAGATTGGGGAGCTGCATGGACACAAGTACTGGGAATGTTCAGGGACTCTGATCAGTAAAGCCCAATGACAGTAGCTGCAACAGCAGCACAGCAGTAACTGACCCAGCTTTTTGCTTGACTATCCCAGATGGGCAGTGACCTCTCTGTGGGGAAGGAAAGTCCAGACCTAGTAAACCTAACACTGTGGGCAAGTGCCTGAATGAGTGTGTGAGGTAATGCATAGAGTAAAAGCTCTGATTTCTTTGGTTCTTAAATATTCCAGCGTTCAGATCCAGTATAGATTGCCACCTATGTGACAGGTGGCTAGGCAGTATAAACAGGCTAAGTGACTAGTTCCAAGGCAAAAGGAAAGCCTGTTGAGATCAGACTTAAGATTTTCATTCAGCAAAGCATTTCAATCTTTCTATTCAGTTACTGACTTTCACAGAACTTCAAAGAAAGTATGCTTTCTCAGGCAAGCTTTCTCCTTCTTTTCTGCCCTCATCAGACATGGCCAAAATTATTCATCAGGTTCAAAAGTTACGGGAGAGGAAAGACAGACAGACAGGCAAACAGACAGTACAATTGCGTAAGCCTCATTTCCTTAGAAAAATGGACTAAAAGGAACTTACTAACAGTCATCCTTAATAATGTGTATTTTGAATCTTTTATCTGTAATTGTGCAACACAAGAAAGTTAATCACAAAGTTGCCTTGTACAAACTTACTATTTATTTAAATAGAAGTTCTTGCAGACATACATTTTAATACCTAATTGCAGAACTGTAATTGTTCTTTTTCATTGTTTTATTATAGAAGTTGTAAATGTTTACCTTCTTCATTGCAGAAGAGTGGAGGAAAAATACCAATATATAATTTTAATAGTAAAGACACATTTTGAGAGAGGCTAGATCTGGACATTAAAAGTGCAGAGAGAAGCAGTGTCACAAATAAAGGGATTACAGGTAGAGGAAGCTCAAGTTCAAATGTGTCTCCAACAGTTACTGTAGTGGTTATTGTATCTGCTTTATATGCTCGAATGTCCTGGGTTCAAGCCCCAGTGGAGCCAGCACCAGGAAATCTTTGGGAGGTCGGACTAGATTGTCTCCAGAGGTCCCTTCCAACCTTATTGATTCTGCGATTGTTAATGTTGTGCTTTTATTTCTCACTATCTTCTGATATGCTTTCGTATCCCTTAGGAGTAAATTGCAGTGAACTCTGAGCTTAATGAAATGAACAAATGTAATAAATAACAAAATTGCTGTATTCACTGCCAGTTCGGTTCCTACGTAATCATTTACCATAAAGACCGTATTCTACAGTGACCTGAGAGGATGTATCACATGTGGACCAAGATGAAAACTTTGCAGTAACTCAAATATGAATGTCTACTTCAGACAAAAGAAAAGAGAATTCTTACCAACATGTTCACAAAACCAAAAATTATGCAGTATGTATTGTATCTCTTTCTGTCTCTCTGTGGGCCAGTAACACATAAAAGAAGCCTTGACAGTGTCCAGTCATTTCAAAACCTACATGTTGAACACAAACATAGGATGGTGCCATTCCTACTCTACCATGAACAGTGTTCGGACTGGGCAGTACTTGAAAGATAAAAACTTAAAGGATGATCCCTTTTTTTGAATAATTTCAAATATTGACCCCTGTTCTTGAGTGTTTTTACAAAAGCTGTAGGAAGATATCTGTAAAATGTGTTCAAACTCAAACAATCTTCATTCTTATCCAACTGCACCTCGGCTGTTGGAATGAAACGACAGCTGTTTTGACTCCATATATCCAGAGAAAACCCCTAACTATTTCGAAACAGGAGATTTAGAAAAATTGGAATATAGTTCTGAAGTGTAAATAATTTATAACTTTAGGGGATAATAATTTCACAGAATTACAGGATAGCTCAGAATTGGAAGGGACCTCTGGAGGTCTCCAGTACATCCGTCATCCCCTTTCATGCTCAGGGCTGAGTCAACAAGAGCAGGTTGCTCAGGGCCAAGTTTAGTCAGATTTTGAATATCTCCAAGGATGAGATTCCACAGCCTCTCCTGGCAAGCTGTTCCAGGATTGGATCACCCTCTTAGGTTTAAGTGGATTTTCCTGTGTTCAGTTTTATGCCTTTCATTTTTTTGTAGGCCACCACTCAGAAACATCTGCTTTTACCTTCTTTACATCCTCTTATCAGGTGTTCATATACATTGATAAGAACCTCCTTGAGCCTTCTCTTCTGCAGGCTAAATAGCCCCAACTCTGTAGCTTCTTCCAATATGACAGATGCTCCAGTCAACTTCGTGGCCCTTTGTTGGATGCAGCCAAGTAGGTCCCCATCTCCCTTCTACGGGGGACCCTGGGACTGGACCCTGCACTCCAGATGTGTCTTGCTAGTACTGAGAAGAGGGGAAGAATCACCTCCCTCCACCTGCTGGCAACCCTCTGCCTAGCGCAGCCTAGGATATTGTTGGCCTTTCATGCAAAGGCACCTTGCACAGTGGCACTTGCTGTCCACCAGGACCCCAGGTCCTTCTCTGCAGAGCTGCCCTCTAGCTGATCAACCCCCAGCCTGTCCTAGTGTATGGGGATATTGCTCCCCGGGGGCAAGACTTAGCCCTTCTCTTTTTTGAACTTCATAAGGGTCCTTTCTGCTCATTGGTTCTTGTCAAGGAACCTCTGAATGGCGGCTCAACTAACTGGTGTTTTGGCCACCCCTCCCAGTACTGAATCATCTGCTAACTTGTACCAATACAGGGTTCAGGGTTATTCAACTTATTCATCAAGGATTTGGATGAACGGACAGAGTGTACCCTCAGCCATTTGCTGATAATACAAAACTGGGAGGAGGGACTGATACACCAAAGGACTGTGCTGCCATTCAGAGGTATCATGACAGGCTGAAGAGATGCTCGGAGAGGAACATCATGAAGTTCAACAAAGGGAAGTTCAAGGTCTTGCCCTCAGGGAGCAATAATCCCATGCTGCAGTACAGACTGGGGGCTGACCTGGTGGAAAGCAGCTCTGTGAAGGACTTGGGAGTCCTGGTGGACACCAAGTTGACCATAAGCTAGCAATGACCCAGTGAGCCAGGAAAGGCTGAGAGAGCTGGACCTGATCAGCCTGGAGAAGAGAAGACTGAGGGGAGATCTTATCAATGTGTATAAGTATCTGAAACACGGTGGAGTGGTGAAGAGGATGGGGCTAGACTCTCTGTGTTGCCCAATGATAGGACAAAAGGCAACAGGCACAAACTGAAATACAGGAAAGTCTGTCTGAACCTTAGGAAAAACTTTTTTTGCTGTAAGGTTAAAGAGCACTGGCACAGGCTGCCCAGAGAGGTTGTGGAGTCGCTCTCCTTGGAGATATTCAAAAGCCATCTGGATAGGATCCTGGCGAATGTACTCTAGGTGATCCTGCTTGAGCAGGGGGTTGAACTAGATAGTCTCCAGAGGTCCTTTCCCACATCAGCTGTTTTGTGATTCTTCAAAACTTGATGAGGGTGCATTCGGTCCCATCGTCCAGTTCATTAATGAGGAAGTTAAACAGTATTGGATCCAGTATCAATGCTTGGGGGACACCACCACTGACTGGCCTCCAGCTGGACTTCATGGCACTGATCATAACCTTTTGAGACCAGCAGTTCAGCCAGTTTTCAGTCCATCTCATTGTCCATGTATTTAGTTTGTACTTAATCAGTTCGTCTATGAGAGTGTTATGGGACACAATGTCAAGAGCCTTACTAAAGTCAAGGTAAACAATATCTGTTGTTCCCCCCTCATCCATCCAGCCATTCAGCCATCTCATTTTAGAAGGCTATTGGATTGGTTAACCCTGATTTCCCCTTCACAAATCCATGCTGACTACGGCTACTCATGTTCTTGTCCTCTGCATGTTTGGAAATTATTTCCAAAATTAGTTGCTCCATCACCATCCCAGGTATCAAGGTGTTGCTCACCAGCCTATTGTTCCCTGAATCTTCTTTTCTTGCCTATTTGAGTACAGAAGTGACTCTTGCTTTCTTCCAGTTCCAGGAACTGGATTGTCACAGCCTTTCAAAGCTAACAGAGAGTGGCTTCACAATGGCATCTGTCAGGTCCCTTACACTTGTGGGTGCATGCCATCATGTTCCATGGACTTTTGCAGGTCCAGCTTGTGTAAGTTTTCCCTAAATGGATCCTTCTCTATTGAGGATAATTCATTGCTTTTCATTGAAAATCCTCTTGGAAGAGGACTCAACTAAAAGAAGAACTGGTCTCCTTTGAAAGATCCAGCATGGCTTCCATTGATGTCATTTTTAATACGCAGGCATGAACTTCTGAAATACCCCTTTATACCGCGTCACTCCCATCCTTTTTTTTTTTTTTTAAGATAATGCTACTCTGCTTTGGGTGTAAGGGTTAAAGCCAGACTTAATGTGATTCAATTGTGCCGTTAAAACAAAGAATCTGCTGTGGTCTGGGGAGGTATCCTGACTCCCTCTAGGTTTTTCTCAATATACAATTGAAATCTCATGACTTACAACACTGATATATGGACTGCAGCATGTAACTGTGCAGTGGATCACCGTTACCTGATCCCATTTGTGAACCTCTATCCTCTCTAGAGAGTAAACAGAGCACAGCTTTTGTGATCCCCAATTCAAGAGACATTTTTACAGGTCTTTGAAGCACCAAAAATGATGTAACCTATAATGAGTGAAAAAACAAGTGTAGTAATATTCAGCATGACAAATCTAGAATCTGAAAAGTTAAAAAATGGTAAAATAGCATTTGGGGCAGAAATGGCTTCCTTTTATATATTTTTTCCCCACTTTTTAATGTGTGTTTTTAAGAACAGAGGATTCTTAAAAATGAGTAGACGTGGCAGCAGTGGTCAACATAGGTATTATTATGTGGTTAGTCTTCAGTTTTGTAAAGAAGCACTTAGAAAGTTTCATAAGCACCTGCAATTTCAATTGGAATGAAAGCTTCATTGTACAGTAAAATAGAATAGTTAATGACAGTTTGGAAGTACTGAGAGAAATAGATAGCCCACTGTAGACTCAGTTTAGTCCTATATGTCTTTAGCATGCCATGTGAACAGGATGTGAAATAAGATAAAACTGCCTGCTATATCCTCCTGTTAAAGTGTTCTCAGAATATTAGAAAAGCTCTATACTTTCCAAGAAAAAATGTATTGATAGACTTATTGTGTCATTTTGTTTCAGTAAGCTGCTAAATATATTAAAATTAGGGTCCGTCTTAATTTTTTTTGGGGGGGAAAGGACCTTAAAATTGAAGAAAAACAGGAATTTCTGATATGAATATCAAGATACATTCTGGTATAATGAAAATATTACATATTCTCTAATAGTAAGTCACCAGATTTTAGGCGAGAAACTCCAGAGCCAAAACTAAAGCCAATATTTTAAATCTGACATCTTCAAAATCTGGAAGTCCTGTTATCAAATTGAATGATTTTAGTCATTTTCACTGAAAATGTTTACAATAAGCTTTTTTGAGGATGGTACTATTTGTGATCAGACTTGTCCTCTGCTAGTAGTACACCAGAGTCAAAATCAGAATGAAAGTTTTTATATCTGATCTTTTTCCTTGTACAGTCTATGGTATATACCCCAATTTTATAACTTCTTGAATTAGATCTCTTTGACATTCTTTGCAAATGAACTGGCTGGTAAAGCATAATTGTTGGTACATACTTTATGCTGTATATTATTCAAACAATAGCATATGATACTAGGAAAATTTTCCTTCTTTTCTGATCAATTCTGTAAAGAATATTGATTTTCTGCAGAATATTATCCTTTGATCTTAGGAGAAGAAGCATTGGAGTCCGGTTTCTACCACTGTGTTGGGCAATGGTACAAAGCTAAATGTTACCCGGCATAATAACATAAGCAAGAATGACAAGTTTTAACAGGCTTTTACAAGAGCTTTGGTTAAAGAGGCTTTATAGTACAAATAATTTAGAGACTAATAATTACACTGAAACTATGTTTAAAGACTTCTGTTGAAGTTTTTCTCAGTATAAACTGCTTTATAGTTCTGAGTGTGTGGGATTAACTAGGTCCTTTAATAATAATTTAATAAGAGATGTTAATTTGAATGTAGGTGTTTCATCTTTAAGTATGAGGAAATTTTGAAGATGTATCCAGTGACTGACTACACCTAATATCGTAACAGTGGTGACAGAGAAAATATGTTAAGACAAGTTCAAAGGCAAAAAGAACCACGGAGAAGGTGCGGGGCGGAGAGAGAAAAGAGGGAGGGTAGGGAAAGGAAAAACTCTCAAAACTCTTGAAAACAAAACTCTTGAAATAGCAATTGCAATAGCTAAACAACTGCATCTTATTACTGTACTAGGCTACTCTTAGCTTTAGTGAGGTTAGCTAAACATTCACAGTTTTTTACAATGAGGCTTATTTTGATACCACGACATGTAGGAAGTTATATGCCACCCACTTTTAAAGAACACAATCTTAAATATTTACCCATGAAACTTGAACAGCTTCTCGCTTGCTTCAAAGTTGTTAATTTTATTTGTTGAGTTCAACAAACTTCAGGGTTCACATATTTTGCGGGAAAAAGTGTGCTTTGGATACACTATCCAAAGTGTATCCACTTTCTTTTATTGGCTGTGGAGGCAACAGCACACACCTTATGGCAGCTTGTTTCTGTGAGTCAAGTCAGGAAAACATACTTCAGGGAAACTTGATATTCCCCATTCTCCAACATTCCCATAATCGCAGCCTGCTCACATTTTCTATTTTGTAATCTTTGCTGTAAACATTTTTTTTTACTGTTTTTTTTTTAATGCAGAATTCATTTCCTGAGCTACATTGTCCAGGGAAATTATTTCATTTTTCATCTGTCACTAAACTAAAAGCTCCATTTATTATTGAAAACATCTGCTGATTTGGATTTAGGAAAGCTCTTCAGATTTAGAAATGCTAAATGACATAGCTAATTACAGCTAAACAAAAATGTACTTTAAAATCTACTGTGAGTGCTAAGATGGATATCAGCTGTGACTTTGATGTGTCTTCAGTATTTAATTAGCTTTAATCTACCTACATTGTATCAATTACTATGACTTTTATGGCTACTAATGGTGTGTATTATTAGTGTCAGTGTAGTGCATTACAATATTCATGTAGTATGTTCTGTAAAATCAGAATTTTTTCTGTACTATGGCTGTAGTAATCATGGTAAAACACTACACTTAAACCTGGATTGCTGCCTTATGGACCAAATTCAGATATAGGCTGTAAGAGCTGTTCACGTGACATACAGTCTAAACCTTGCAAACTGGATCCGTCCACTCTACCAAAATGCTGCAGTTTTATCAGATCTGGCCCCTGTGTAGCCTCTGAAGAACTATATTAAAAAAAAAAAAAAAAAAAAAAAAAAAAAGACAGCCCGCTGTCATATGACATTTAAAACATGCCTACATTTTTCTACCTGCTTGAGTAATAGCCAAAGACTTGAGATTTCAATGTTTCCCATTGCTTTGTCAGTTGTAAGTGTATCTCCTAAGAGTCTTCCTATAAGTTCAGATGCTTCCACGGAGCCCAGTGAAGGTTTAAGGAACTAAAAAGGACATTTTCTAAACCAAATATAGGTAATATATAAAATTTCATTGACATGACATATAAACAGTAGGTAAAAGCAGTATCTGCATTCAGATTTTCTCTGGCAAAAAAGAAAGGTGTAATTGTTTTTAGAGGTTTTATCATTTTACTGGGCTATATAAGAGTCTGATTCACTCCTTTAAACATAATATTCAAGGTTCACTTATTAAAAGAAATTTAGTATGTGTAAATAGAGATGTGGGTGAGAGGATATAAAGGTAGATAGGTAAAATGGTAAAGCCAACTGGTAAAGCCAAATGTGAAGAATTTAAAAAATGGTTCTTGTATGCTGAAAGAGTAATCTAGGCCTTATGGGCAAAGAGATACAGCACATCTGCTTTAATCAAGTTGGCTCACATAACAGAAGCAGTCCAGCTATTGCAGTTGGAGCACAGTTTAGGCTGCAAAGCCCATTCAAATAATGGGTAAGTATTTAAGCAGTTAACCTGTTTTGAACTCTTTGCAACTGAGGCTACACTGAGTTTTCATCTGTCTGTATTTCCATAAACCTAGTATACACCCATTAAACATCCTTGGAAGGAAGTCCATAAAAGGCCTTATTTAAGAAATGAATGTGCAATAATTTTAACAAGTCTCTTCCAGCATATTGATGACACAAAATATCATCCTGATGTTCTTGGAGAGTCTGGAACTACACAGAAATCCTGGCTAAATATTTGCATAAAATTCCAGGGAGGACAGCTTCTACAGCAACTTAGAGAAAAAAAGTGAGAAATTTGTTTTTAATACTTCCAACATTCATAGAATTCCCTCACCAGTCAGAACCAAAAAAATATTGACATCAATGAGTGGATGAAGAGATCAAAAATGATTTTTCGCTTTGTAAAAAGATTAAGTCCATGTCAGGCTTTTCTTCTGTTCAGAGGTTTGGCTTCCTGCCATATGTTCAGGCAATAAATTGGTTGTAACAGAGCTGCTTCCAGCACTCTGCTGAGTAGAAGTATTCCAACAGAGACAGTAGCTGGCATAATAAGGTAAGCAAAAAGGGAAAATTAAGATTTTACTGTACCACTCATTCAGAATCTGACAAATAATGATTTTTCAGCTGCATTTAAAGTTTTCTTTTGAAGTTTCTTCCTTAATCTGAACTTAAAACTAGTTTAGAGCCTGTAGCTTTCTTAAAGGTTAAGTAATCTGAAAAAATAAGATTAATAAACATCATTTATTAATTATAGGATAATCAAATTTCTTCCAATTTACTGTTAAATTGTAACAGACTTTGATGATCTTTGACAAGCAATGTTGTCAGCTTCAACACAAAAACACATCTGATCCCTTGAGATACTGTGTTATAAATGTGCCAGTGTAGCATCTGGTAACAGTTGGATTATGCTGCTTTTAGAATGAATAAAGTTTTTAAATCTTGTTTTCAGGTACTGAATTTAATTTACTTTTATGACCACATGTGTGGGGATAAGTGGAAGAGAAAATTGTGGCTGAGAACAAAAGAGAGCAAAGGGGGCCAAGAAAGGTTACAGAACAGATTTTCTCTGCTGCCTTCATAGAAATGCATTGATATAGTTTATGTAGCAGGAAAATTCTTCAAATTCCTTATGCTTTCAGAGTCACCTTGTTGCTCTTGGCCACAAATGTGCTTAAGTGTATCTGATTTCAGCATTTAAAATGGCCATAGTTCAACTTTTCTGCTTAGCCTGGTACTTAGCTTGGATGTGAAACGAAACAAAACAGACTAAAGTCGCCAGAACAAACAGTGGTGGATTAAGTCTCTAGCCAAGAACTCTTTATACCCTTCCCAAGCCTCCTTAAGCCACATATATCTAATAGAAGAGAGGAAGAAACTGAAGAAATAGACTTGAAAAAATGTTTAAAAAAAGATTAAAAAAAAAAAAAACAGATGTAAGGGCACAAGAAACAGTAACAAGTACAAGTGAAAATAAAAAAGCAGGAGTAGCTGATACCTACCTAAGCACATGGCATGAAAGTAAAGGGTTATCAGAATAGGGACATTTACATTTCACTGAGTCTAAAGTGACATATAAGGAAGTTTCATCTATGAAGCTTGGTAATACATCTTTGCTATTTATTTTAGAAAGTTTTATTTATTTTAGAGAGCTGAGCATTCTAATGCAAACACATTTCCATTTCCGCTGGTTTAAACTTGTCTGCTCATTCAAAAAAGCCTCAATTCAAAACAATTGAAATTAAGTACAATATTTCAGAATTTCAAGAGTAGTTTCTTCTCTTTCTCAATAGCAAGTTTCTTAAGAATTTGTTCAGTTCAAAATACACTTTTGAAAATTAGTTAGAACTGCCCTGTCCTCTTCAGGATTTTTTCAGGGTCCTACCTTGTAATCATTCTCCTTCTTTTCTGACAGAGGCGGAGGAGGTGTAAGTAGCACAGATGCAAGACTGAATGTAGGTGATTTGTGTGATACGACATTGGTTCTCCATAAAAGCGAATTTTATTTCATTAAGCATTTAAGACTAACTTCTACCTAAATTAGCATCAGTAACTGCAGTAAATGAAGGTGAGATCCAGGGACAGTTCCCTGACTGCTTCACTAGGTGTAAAAATCCAGAGTTTGGATCTTCAGAACCTCTGAGTGCTGCCAAACTGGAATTGCATTTATGTTTTCATCAGAAATGTTAGGTTAAATGCCTATTTTCTGGGCATCCCTAGATTTGACTAAGTCTTGATGCTTTGTTAATGTTGAATACCTAGTACACTATTATCTTTCAAGGTCTACAGACTAGTAATATCTGCGATGTATGTGGGCAGGTAATGGGTTAAGCATTTTCAGAGGTCAGCTCCTAGACAAGACCTGACAGAAAGCCAGAGTCTTCTCTTCCATTTAGCCCTCACTGGAAAAGTAATCTGAGCAGAATGAGGGAATCAGCTTTCTAACTCTCACTACAAGGTGTAATGCCTTTGAAAAATGAAATACTTTTTACAGAAGGAGTAAGTTAATCCTTTCTAATAAAGATATTTCATTTTTCAATTACATAAATGGCTGTTCTGTTATATAAACTGAGCTAAAGACAGTGGAAAAAAGCATTGCAGACTTCTTAGTCCAGTAACAAGAAAATTGCTAGTGAGAGAAGTCCTTCATTCCTGTCATTTCACAGAAGTATTTAATGTGAAACTCTGATTCAGAAAACTGAAACAGACTAGAAGATAGCACTCTTGTTCTCTAACTTGAATTCACGAATTATTATACTAATGTCAGAGTCAGGGTCTCAGTGGCCTAAGTGACATTTAATTATTCTGTGTAAAAGTGAATGGTGATAAAATTATATCCATACCTTTATTTGCTTAGTTCATTCACCAGGGAGGTGGAAAAAATGGAAGCTAATTGTTTTCTTTAGTCTGTATTTCGTCTTAAATAGTTGTCATAAACAGGCATATTTAGGAGAGTTTTTAGAATGGAGAATTATGATCTCCCTTTCTCAAACTCTCAGGTAAAGTCCTTAGCTTATTTGAAAAGGAATGATTTAAGCTCCATCTTCAAGACATCTTACCAGCTTGTTAGGTGGTTTCTCAGTAATTCCCATTCTTAGTCATCAATCTGTCCTTAAGTAGGTTAGCCTAGGTATTTCTTCAGTCTTTTCATGGATCTAGCCCTCTAAAAATGAAGAGCATTATTTTTGTAACCACAGTTACAAATATTAGATAATTTAAAAAAAGCAGAGCACACTGAGTCAAATGGTTACATGGTAAAGAAGACACTAAACACTTGAAAATATGAACAGTGACTTATGGTAGGAAATTGATTATTTTTAGTCATCCATGGTATTCATGAATGGTTGTAGTATATTCCTCAAATTTACTAACTCTGGTCTCCATTCATTGATAAAGTTCCTGAATCTCAGTTTAGGACTACAGTATGGTAAGTTTAAATGCGTGACTTTCATGAAAGTCTGATTGTGCTATGTTGAAGTTAGCATAATTTTCTATCTTTCACGAATGCTTGGAGAATTATAATGACAAGAAGAAAATGATTTTTCAATCTAGCTAGCAGAGACTAGCTAGCTTCCTTTGAATGAAAAGCAAAGCATGCATAAATAAATATATAGAATTGAAATCACGTAAACTGATTATATTTTATCAAAGGGATGTCTTTAAAAGACATTCCTTTACCAAAACTTTTCTGTATGCTAATCTGCACCTTATTGGAAATTAAGATAAATCCAATGAATTACCATCATTGGAAACACAGCATTTTGTCTTTCAAGGTGGAGGGTTGGGTGATGCAAGCAATCAAGAATTTATTGAGTTTATCTTCAAATGTTATTAATCAAAATTATACACTTTGTAAAGTTGTCCCTGATATGAAATATGAAATATTGTGACAAATGCTAATTTATCCTTTAGGTTTGGAAAACAGTGGCAACTCAGGTCACCAGGATTTCTCAAGTACTTCCACAATGCGTCTCCGCTCAAGCTGCCGAAAGCCATGCAAATTAGATAGAAGGCAATCTGTTAAAAAGAAATGTCTACTGCGCACCAGCAAAACAGTTTTAGAAAAGCCAGGTAAACCTTTCTTTCCTGTGAATGTAAGGTATGTCTGTAATCTGGGAAAGGTGACAAAAAAGAATTAAACATCTGGAAGAGCATATGCATAGTGGGTTAAAAAATGAAAATACCTGAAGGAATACAAATCAAACTTGAATTTAAAATAACCAGCACCAAAATATACCTCAAAGTAGTGACATTAGATTTGTCACATCACCATATGAGTCCAGTACTTCCTGGGTTATGTCTGTATCTCACAGGAGTGGAATGAGCAACATAGGAGGCCTGCCAACTGTTTTATTTCCAGTATTGTACTAATTACTACACTATATCACAATTATTCTACTATGCAATTACTATTTTTAGAGATTTTCTGTACTAATTAAGCTAGTTGTTGTTCTGTTACATTTTCAACTAATACATTCCTTCTGTGGAACTCTGACAGGCTCGTTTGCCAGACCCCTGAAGAGAAAGGCTTTGCCTTTGCATACATCAATCACGCCCGTGCAGAAGGTGCAGCACAGGATGTGTCAGGCCTGCCAGTGCCAGGATTGTGACCCAGGTCCTCAGGATGTGCACAGTTAGTCTGTTTTGTTCACTCTACGTACAAAGTTTCTGCTCACAAAGTTTCTGAAAATAATGCCTCTCAAAAACAACTCTATTTTCAAAATGCCTGCTGAGACACAGATGTTTCAGAGCATCTGCATCAGTATAATGTGAGTGAAGTTTTCAGTGAGGCCAAGCATTCCCAGAAGATTATGTCACTGTTAGTAGCTGCTGCAGATGCTGTTACTTTGCTTGCCTAATTTTTCTGGCCAAGGAAGGTCAGTTTATCTTACAGCACTTGCTTATGATAGAGGTCTGTGTTGTCTCAGGAATGTCTAAGGTCTGTAATGAATTTGCAAGTAGAAAATCTATTCCAGAAAGACAATATTTGGTTTAATGTATTGTGCCTTACAGTGTTACTCAGTAGAGGTTTGACTATGTCCTTTTAACATCCAGTTATGTTCAGTAGTGATGGTGAACAGTGAGACACCCAAACAAACCATAAAATCAAAAGTGGTCTAAGACAAATGCTTTCTGTCTTAGGCTTTTTTTTTTCTTCTTTATTTTACCTTTTCAGTTTATATTTTTACTGTTTGTATTAATACTGGAAACACTATTTCAAAATCTGTGGATAACCACGGTTGCTCCAGCATTTTCCCAATATGCTGTCTCCCTCTTTCGCTCTGTACTGCTCTTTGTGCCCAAGATGCTGATTGCTAGTATGTTCCTATAGGCAAGTCTTTCATTCTTAGTTTTCACTGCTCTGAATGTTCTTCCCTTCTCTTCTGATCTGATCATGTGTAAATCCCTGAGCCTTTAGTGGCCTTTTTAGCCACAGACAAAGGAAGCAGAAAGGAGGCTGATGAAATAAGTGCATTTGCTGGAAGCTAATGTGCTTCTGAGCAATTTTAGTGCTACTTCTGTGCTCTAACGGTCTTACATACTGATCTACTGATACTCTCAGTTAAAAATAATTGTCACCATAGTCTCTGGCTATGTCCTGTTATTGTGCTTACCTTCCTTTGACTTGCTTTTTTCTGCTCAGTTCTCAGTCTCTTGGCCTAATTTCTGATAGCTCAATTTCCCTTCTAACAATTTTTATCTAAGAATATCTGTTTTATTTTCTGCAAGAAGATTGGTGTCCAAAATAAATGCTGCTATTTTAGGTAACTGTATGCATCCTGAAACTGTTCTCTGAAAGCAGATTTTATTTTCCAAGGGCAAATAAAATCTGGAAACAGGCAAGCACTTATCTATCAGATAGAGGCAATTAGTTTGGAAACAGTAGGCCACAGAGGTACTTTCTGTGCTTAACTTTTTCCCTCTTTCAGAATGAAAACTTGTAACTTAGCCCTTTCTGTTCTTCGCTGTCCTCTGTAAATGCACACCTCTGCATACAACCCTGCTCAGGCTCTGTCTCCTCACAGGACAGTCTTCCCTGCCGTAAGACTAATAGATTCATCAGCTAATTGATAATTCAGGCCCTCCCTGTTTTGCTCAGAGTCCCATCAATCTCTTCCAGCAGAGCTCTCTGCAAGTTGGCCAGAAGCCTCCTACATTCATTTTCCCTCGGGCTTAACCACTTCTCTTGATTTTGGAATCACTTTTTCAAGTGCAAGTTTTCACACACATTAGCTCTCCAAAAGGCTCAGCGTACATTTCTTCTTTTCACTGAGACAGTCTTGCAAGAACCTACTCTTTTTCTTCCTTCTTGACAGAACTAGCAAACTCCCTAAAAGACCTGCTTAAGCCCATTCTAACATTTTTATTGCATGGTGCCTATACTGTTCTAGATTACATTTAGTTTTTGTGAAATATATAGAGATTATCAAGCAAAGGCTGCTGTAAAAGTACACTTCTTTATTACGGAATTTTGCCGTTTTTCTGTTACTATTAAATTAATTAAAACTTATTTATGTTTAGGGTTTAGTCTGCGAGAAACAATAAAATGTTACATACTGACAGAAGATTCAAAAACTGTGCATTTTGACTTAGATGAACATGGTCATCATGAAATATCCACAAAGGATTCACAATCTCATGAAGGTACAGTGTGCTTTTTGTACCAAAACTCAGCAAGTATAGTACTGTAGGACATTTTTGAATGTACCATTATGCTTTCTGTTTATCAACCAGTAGAGATAACCTTCTATTGCATCTTTATGAAGTAATGATGATAATATAAGGGAACTTATTTCCAGGTTACATTAGGTACCTAACACATTTGAATGAAAAGGAGATGAACTTGTTTGCTACCATCTGAGTTAATGGCATGCCTACATGTTTGCCTATTAAGAGATAGAAAGCAAAGGTAATCCTCAGAGACAAAGGCAAAATGAAGAACAAATAGAGAAAAATTTGGAACTTGTGGGATTATTTTATAGGGAACTCTTCTATAGCCTCAGCTAGGACTTCTCTAACTGACATGAAAAATGGTATCACAACTAATATCACAGAAATAGTTGTTAGAAGGTATGCTTTTGGCAGGGAAGATCCAAATAACAATGAATGCAATTATTCCAAAATTAGACATTTTACAGAGATATGAAAGTAGGGAGAAGAAAGAAAATTTATAACCAAAATATAGGGAAGAGTTAAAATCTCTAAGATAGCTGCTAATTCCTTGAAACTTTATATTCTTATAGAAACTCAGCTTTCATAGGAATGAAAAGTCCATTACATAGTCTTAAGATAAAGGCACAAAAGGCTTGTGTGATATATTTAGAAACTAAATTATGGAATTTTATTCTATTAAACTGTGACTAATTACAACTGCACTGACGAGTAAGGTATTTAAATGTGCTTTCTGTCTTTCAAAGCATCTCTTTTACATACGATAACTTCATACAAATTCAAAGTAACTCTGATAGTTAGTAATGCTAATTTTTGAACAGCAATAAAAGCTATACTTTTAAAGCTATACTTTTATATAAAAGAAGCAGTCTGTGAATAGATTTTTAGTGTTACAGTCCAGTGCAGAAGATATCAATGTGCCTGAAGAAAAAAAATGAAATGTATGTAATATCCTTATATGTGTAAACACAAACACACACAGATTTGTATATTCATTATAATATAGTTTAGGCAGCAGTGTATGAGGAACGAACAGTGAACTGGCCACTTCTGACTTTAAGCTGAAGTAGCTGCAGTATACCTTCCCCAGACAGTTGCCTGGCATAACTTAGGCCCATGTTAGAAAAGGCAGAAAAAACGCCATTGCTATCTGTTACCTTCCAGTCACACTCACTTTGTACGAAGATCCCAACATCTGTTGCTGAAGCTTTCCAGGCTTGTCTTTCATAGCATTTAAAGCCTTACATTTCATTACCAATCTCTGTTTTCTTAAATGAATTATCCTTTGTAATTAATAAATACATTTATTAGACTCTGAATTCAGATTGAGAGTACATGTGTATAAGTCTAACTGTACTTTGGTCAAGCTTTTATGAGTTCAGATACCTACAGGGAAGGAAGTCTGATACTTACTGCCATTACACAGTTTTTCAGATTATGTTTTAAAACAATTCTTTAAATGGTTTCTAACACTTTTTAGTTTGAAGAATAACTGTTCAGTTCCTGAAATTTATTAAATATGTTTTTTTTAGATATTGCATGGTTAAGCGTGTTCACAAGCAATGAATCAATGGTTCATGGTAAGACTTGGATGACTCGTGTGAAAACAAAATTATCTCGGGAAAGTAAGGAACCTCTCCGTGGTTTCATATGGGATACTTGCACTCTTCAGGGGCAATATGGAAAATTAGACTCCTTTAAATTTACTCTAACTAAACAATGTATAAGCAACTTGCAATAAACTTTAGAAACAGAGAAAGCCAAGAATGATAAGGATGTAATTCATAATAATTTAGATCATTCGTTGACTTGCTGAATTTCCACATTCCTCTTTTGATGTTACTCTTACACGTAAGTCAGGCAGTCTTATGACTTGCATATAAAATCTCTTTTACCCACTGATGTGCCACTTACTCACTACAGCTGAAGTTGAAGAACTGCAGCTGAGGCAATCTAAACTGACGTCAGAAAAAGATCAAATTTGGTAGACTTTAGTCTCTCTGCATTCTACTACATTTATCTGATTTATTTATATATAGGGCATACTGGGTAAAATAAAGTAGGCTAGAGTGTGTCTCAACTTCTAACAAGAATTTTTGTGCTATTTCATGCAGTAGGTGGCTCAGACAAAATTCCTTGCAGAGGCTTCCTCAAAAGCATTATGGTTAGCGTAAGTTGGGTAACTAAACTCAGGACTATGATCAGAGCAGCTAAAACCAGCTAGGTGAAATGAATATGTGCTGCTGATTCAAAATACCCTTCAAAAGATAAAAAATACCTTCAGTAACCACAAAAAATGTATCTTTAATTGCAATGGCTGGTGATGTTAATGCATAGTTGTGTAATATCTATAAAGATACTGCATTGATGGACATACAGATAAACAGATGCATTTTTTTTCTTTGACTTAAACAGTATGCCTGAGATATTTTTAAAAGCAAATGTGTATTATTTGAAGTAAATCTGGAAGCCAGTCAGATAATTATGCCATCACTGGATAGTTCTTAATGTCATTGACTTTGCTAGGTAACAATAGGTTTAAGCACCTCTTGTATGCCTTTCAGCTGACAAAGTGTATCTTAATTTATTTACTTTTTGCTTTTACCTTTAATCTAAGATCTGGATTTGGACTTGAGCTACCATTTGATAATGAATATTGTCAACCTAATCAGGTTGAGGATTATGCTGTAGTATTCACCTATTGTTATTTCCTGCTGCTAAGAACATAATGTTACCTCTGAAAGGAGTAAATCCAATCAGCTTACAACTATGTTATTGCAAACGCTTTTACCCAAGAAAGCAGGCAGGGAGAAAGAGGGAAAAAATCCTACATTCTGCATAGTGACTGTACATATTAATGTATATTACAAGAGCATGTACGTTACATGTTTTTGTAATTATTTATATATATGTCTTGTAGTTTGTATTATGTGTTTTCACGTATAATTCATATTTTTATATACATATATAGATGAATCAAGTATTTATATATGGCAAATTTAAGGATTCATAAAGACATAGATCTTTCAATACTTTACAGAAGTGGGTTGTGTCAATGATGCTTATATTTATTTCTCTTCCTATGCCTATCAATATAAAGTGAACCTGAATGTTGTCTCTTTACAACATATTTCTTCGCTTATGCTTAACTTTAAAGAGCAATAAACATTTTTTTACAAAATTCTCCTCTTGGTAAAACAGGTGCTAAAAATCTGGTGGTTCTCATGCAGAGATCAAAGCTTAATGAATTTGTCCTGTTGTGCAACGGTGAAAAGCAGCTCTCTCTAAAGGTAAGACATATTCATTTTCTTTATAACTTGTAGGTCCTCTTTTGGACTATAGAGCAACTTCCCCCACAGTCCTTTCTCAAATCCATTTTCCTTTCCTACAACCTTCCACATTTCACAGCTTCTGACTACCTCCTTGTGTGCCGTCTGAGGAAATATTTGGAATGGGTTATTGCAAAAAGCATTGGAGTGCAGGTGACTACTGGCAGTGGAAGACAAGTTGGAGTTCAACTTCCACGGAAAGAGAGAGGTTTTCCTCCCTAGAAAACATGCAGGAAATAAAAGGAGAGGAAAGCAGGAAAATATTTTCTGGGAGACAGATGAGATTAAGAAGGAAATTATTTTCTCGTAATATACCTGAATTTCAAAGTGATAAAAAAAATTACAGCTGCATCTAGTAACCTGCTTTAAACATTTGCCATCTGTTGTTGGAACATTCTAATTTTCACCAGTCTTGTCAATATTTGCTTATGGTAAAGAGAATAGGCAAGGTTGAGTTTCCTTAATGTAGGTTAAAACCTTTATTGAAAAGTGTCTCTGGAAGCTGGAGTTTACCCTCTAAAATTGGGCAAAGGTCTAAGCAGCTCTATTTGCACAGGTTGTTTGAGATAAAGAATGATGTCTAATCTAACCTTGGCCATGTATGATGATGTAAATCATCGAATGATTTCTCAAATCTAATCTTTAAGATTTTCCATTTATTTTTAATTTGTAGATGACTTTCCATCAAATCCAGTACCTGAAATTATCTGGGGAAATGTGTGCTGTAAGATATATTAATTGTAACATCTTTCTCTCCTTGCAAGAGCAACTGTTTATGCAAGATTTAACTGGTTCCAAAATTAATCTTTCATAAATTAAATCTTTGAAAGAGGTACTACAGAATCAGAGAAAGAACTATGTTGAACCGTAGTAGATTTAACTTTTTATTTACCTGTTTTAAAGTAGTAGATTGTAACAGGTAATGTTCCTTAACATGATTAAAAATATCTCTTATCTGAAAAAAAGATACGATATATTTAGTGACTCCTAACTGTAAAAGCTTTGGAAAGCTCATGAACTATTTTTTCCCCAGCCAAATATGGATGATTTTCTTAATCTCAGCAAGAATTCTCATATGGAAGAAGACAGTACCTTATCTACAGTATAGCTAGGGGCATTCTGTTACAACATAATTCAGCCTTGTCTGTACTGCAAAATAGAATCTGGCCTTTTAACAGTTTGAAGGACTGTCTTTGGTATTTGTTCATTTTGCATTGCAAATGGTAAGAAAGGGATGTACTTACAAAAGTGTGTTGAGAACTTAACAACCTAGTCATTTTGGATAATTTGAATTTAATAATTTATCTATTAGAGTTTTCTTTAAAATAAATAGTAAATATGGTGGTTTAAAACAGACCAAAATATCAAGACAAAATTACCAGTCTGAGTGGTTGTAAACACAGGTCTTAAAAGCATGCTGTTCAGAACCAGATTATCCTAAAGTGAAAAGATGCAAAATGAAAACATGCAAGCATGAAGATCCTGACTTCGAACAGGTATGTAATCATGATCAGCCAAATAAAAATTTTTGTGGAAAAGTGTGTATGCATGCATATGTGTAAAAAGGGGTGGAGCTTAATGCAATCCTGCTGTTACTCATTAAATGGTTAACTACTTGTGTTCATATTTTTGATGATTTTTAGTATTTTTCTCAGAAAACAGAAAATAAGGAATGGACAACTTGTCCTTACTTTTGCCTTGACTTCTTTCTGTATGCAAACATATCTTTCAGTCTACAGGCAGAATATCTGAGCTTAACTTAAAACTCAAGGACAAAAAGATCTTTCCCACAGTATTGTGCTTGTATAAAATAATTTTAATGAATAGTAAGTCCATCAATCAAAAATCAGAGCTTCCTGGAAATAATAAAAACAAAAAAGAGAGAGTGCTAAACACTGAATATAAATAAGAAATTAAAAATAAGCAGTCTCTGAAGTACTCAAGAATAATGCATTATGTATAGGAATATATGTAGCCAGTTGGTTTTTTAACACATTTTTTGTGACAGAAGCTTGATTTTGTTGGCTATGCTCTAGATAGAAATAATAAAATGCTGTGAATATAGAAAGAAAACTAGTTTAGTTGTATCATGATTTATTTTAAACAGATGTTCTAACCTAGAGGAAATCAAAAACTAAGAAGATGCAGCTAATAATAATTTCTGTAGGTTTATGCTCTAGCTGACTTACTAGTCAGGGAGATTAAAAAGACAATCTTTCCAATTTCCATAAGCAAAATTAAAGTTGTCCGGGTTAAGATGCAGAACTTCATAAAATCAAAACTGAAAAATTGAAAAGTTGAAAGTTGAAGTTCACAGCAAAATATTTCTAACATTTCTCCTAAATCAAAAAGGAGATCTGGTAGTTTAAGGAGTTGAGCTACATGGTAGCTACAAAGCTACATGGTTGCTTTCCTTTTTTATTGAAAGATTGTCAGTATTATGAGAAATATGAGACATCTGTGAGGCCTGCTATTACCTTAGCAGGAAGTTACATGTGGTGTTTTAAATTTCTGTTTCCCTAATAGAGTTGGAAAGAGACACGGTTAACAACCAATATTTATTGCCAATAAACATCCATTATTAATTAAGCTGTTACTATAATAAAATAAGAACAGCTTACAACAACAAGTTAACAGCTTGTAATAAGAGCTTCTTATGACAGGAATTGAGTTGGGACAGGGACTGAGATTACAAAAAATATTTATTAAAATACCACATTTTTAAAAGCTGAATAGCTATTCCCAAAGCATATTCAGTCATTCCCTCAGTCACTCACTCATGGTTACTCAGAACAGCAGTGGGGAAGACTAGTTGTTCCATTATGCAATTTTGTCTCCAGACCAGTTTCATTTAGCATTTCCTGTTGAGAAATGGCTTGATGTCAGACTCAAAGGTCTGAGCTAGACTCCTCCAGCTTTACAACCTTCCTATATTTTTGCAAGCTGTTTCATCAATTAGTATTTTCTAAACAGCTGTGTAGTATCAGGGCAGAGCCCTGGATTCTTGGGACACAGGCAGCAAAACAGATAGGAGGAGGAGGCACTGAGGGGGGAAGAAATAGCATGGGGAATTATGCAGATAGAGTTACTTATATTCTCAGTTGTTACATATATGTATAAACTTTTACCATTCTCATTTTACCATCTTATTTATTATGTATAAATTGTACATTTTTTTTTTTTACTCTTCAAGAAATGCTGAGTTTAATGAGGTTCATGGTTATCAGACATATCTTCTCCAATACTTACCCTACTCTCTCTTTTGAATGATACTTCTTTTCTGGTTCAGTTATAATGCTTTACTATTCACTATATATTACTCCCTCCTAGACCTTTGCATATATCTCCCTAACTTCCAATTCTCTCAGCTTTTATTTACTTAAGTGCTGATAGTACTCAGTAGGCTTTAGGTTTCAAACCTCCCTTGATCTTCCCTTTTTGGTTGATACCCTCTCTAAAAGCTTTTTTGACTTAGATACTTGCTTATAAGAAAAGTCTGTTGGACTGAAGTCAACAATTCTGTCTTTAGGCTTGGCTGCTTCTCTTCAAATTTTTGGCCCTCATAAGATTAAAACTAATTGAATAAAATTACTGACATTACTAGGTTATTATAACTGCAGAGCATTTTCACAAAACTTTGGCTTTGATACCCCAGCTTGCATGGTCTGAAATATTAAGAGCTGCAACTCTCCAAGATCCATTAAGAGCTGTAACAGTTTTTATTCTAGGGTCTTGTCAACCTCACCAAGCAGTTAGACTATCTATAGTACTTAGATAAGTTAGCTATCCAGTCATAAAAAATCTTATTATAGGAATTACTGGTCACTCCAGTTAAACAGACCAAAACAAAGAAAACAAAGCTCCAAATAGCCAAAATCTAATGAGAAGCCCCGTAGAATTAACTTAGTGCAGAACTTTTGGCCTTATTAGTAATAGTAATGCCAAGTTTTCTGGGTAAGAGGTCACTTTTTGCCTTTTTTTTGGTAGTTTGTAAATTAGGGGGTATTACTTAGAAGTCCAGGAATGATTCTGCAGACCTTCTTGTGGCATAAGTCCTCCTAACCAGGACGAAGATAAAGATCTTCTTGAAGGCGTATGCTCCCTGATATTGAGTCCTGCTTTGTGGTAACTCCTAGGAGCTGGAGGTTAGTTGCTTGTAGTTCTTCCTAGCAGGGTATATTCACTAGCTGATTTGCTCAGTGTTAACACAGTTTATAGAAACAGCAAAACTATTACTATAGAGCCAAGATAAAAATGCCGTCAACTGCAGGTAAGCTGAGTCCAAGTGAATGAACCACACTCACCAATTTGTGTGGCTCAAGGCCAGCAGCCGCTACCAAACAGGGTTCCTCAGACAAGCTGTGTAGCTCATCTCCTCATTCTCACCTCAGTTTATATTGCTGCATTATAACTGTGACAGCCATCACTTGTTGGCAGCACTGCAATGAGATATGCTGCCCTACAAAACTTCAGGACAAGCAAAAGCTAAAGCATAAAACAGGAGCTGTAGTATATCAGCATATAAAGAGGTCTAATACACAGATGCGAGTTAAAATAACATGGAAGCAAAATAACATGTACTTGTGTGCAATGATATTATACTAGACTGGTCAGATATACAGAACTGTCTTGAAGATAGGATTAGGGTTGTAATGCTCTAATATATTGACAAGAGAAGAAGAAACAATTTGGTTGTGATGTATTCATTTGCCATCTCTGTCTTCTCCAAAAGATGTTGTAAATTTCCTACATCCTGATAGCAGATGGAGTTGGATGACACACGGCTCACAAACTTTTATTAATTAAGCCTTTATTATTAATACCAGAATAGCTGTTCCCGAAGCACGTTCAGTCGCTCACTCCCTCGCTGCGAGGCAGCCGGAGCAGCAGGGGGGGTGGCCAGCTCCAGCGGGCTGCTCGGGGGCAGCGGGTTGTGCACCCTCATGCCTGGGGCTCCGGGCAGCCCTTCAGAAAGCCCCTCACGGGGTGCCACGCTTCGCCAGCCGCGCGTATGTTACTCTGTGGTCTCGGTCCCCGTAGAGCAGCCACCGCCGCCTTGGATGCGCGGTGGGTTACACAGCCGCGCATTGGCGCCGGCGCGTCCTGGAGGCTTTGGACAGGGGCGGCAGCGCCTCGGTACCCTCGGCTGATTGACTGTTGCTCTAAGACCAGCCTGAGCCGCTGGGAGACCTTCAGACGCTTCCTCTCAGCACATGCTTTCCCTCTCTTTGGCCTGGTGTTTACTGGTAGCTCTATCACATCCAGGTTACCTACAGTGCCCATTTGCACACACTCACAGAGATGGCTGTTACAACAATAGCCACTCCTCAAAAGATGAATCTGAAAAAAAATGGAAACTTTAGATATATAGAAAATCATATGTAATAGAACAGTTGTTTAAGAGTAATAGATTCTATAACATTCTAATTTTACTGTACAATAGGCAATGACAGTACCTTAGCTTAACAGAAACTGTGACTTGACATTATTTGCCAGAGGCAGCTGGCAGGGTATATTTGGTAAGAAAATAACAAGATAAAAATATAAGTGGTCTCAATGAGAGGTGTTTTGCAAAGGAAAACTGTGCCAGGCTTTTGGGGAAGCAAGGGAATGCAGCTATGTGTCTGGAAATACTCAGTCTTTTGAGGGAAGCAGGTATTTTTTTCATTTACAGTCACCATGGAATCTGTTGCAAGAAGATTAAGTATTCCCAAAGACTTATCATATAAACACGATAAATATATACTGCTGGAGAGAAACATTCAGAATATCATAAGCTTGCAACATTTCTGAATCGTCTTTGTATATCAATTCCTATAGAAATGCTTTACAAAATAACATGTTCTTTGTTTTGCATATTTCATAGCTGAGTGAAGACAATCTGTTTTTCATCATGCATTACCAAGGAGATTCAGTGAAGTTCCAGTGCTATGAAGACACAAGTTACTATCTGCATGTGAATGAGGACTCACTAGACATACGCAAGCCAGAAGACACAGAACCTGATGGAGAGAAAAATTTTTACTTCAAGGTGTCATATTTGTAGGAAGAGTAATTTGCCAACCTTTCAGCAGCTTAAGTGTCTATACCACTCCTACAATAAGCTAACAGAAATTTTGCCTTTCTTAAGACTTTTTTGTACCATCTTAAGTCACAGTTTTCCATTTTATAAATAACATCCTTTAGTCCTGTTCTATACAATAGGAAGAGAAAATGTCTAAGTTTGGAAAACAGGTCTGTTGGCGTCTTATCTTCACAATTATTGTTTTAAGTAGCTGAGTTCTTCCTGAAGGGGAAATATAAACAGGGTCTATCTCAAAAACAGAGATAAAATACGTTATCACACATAGGTATGAAATACAAACAGTTAGTTTTCCATGTTGTAAGCATTTTCTTCTTTTAAAGTGTGTCTTAAGAATGCATCTGAGCTCAAGAAGAAAGCATTCAGATGTCATTAAATGCATATGTGCATGTACATCCACACTGACTAACTTTAGGAGTGAAGAGGATGTCTCAAATCTGCAGGAAAACAAAGGAGCAGAGCTACTAGCTAGACAGAAGAGCTCTTCAACCTCCTCTGTATCTCACATAAGAAAATATATTCCATTATGCAATTTCAGCATCTGTCCGGCAGTCTTGCTCTGTACAAAAAAACTTACATATAGCCTGAGACTCACAATGTGTTAGGCAAAAGAAGGTAGGCAAACAGGACTGGCTGCACTTAACAGATGACTGAATATTGGCAGCAAAATTAGTCTAGCTGACTTACTGGCTTCCATCTCTGAATCTTAGAACCAAACTGAAGTGTTCAGTTGCAAAGCAGAGTGCAAGATAATAATTAAATGTTCAAAATGACTGGAAAATGAAAATAAACTCCATAAGCTTATCTCGTGTGGTAAGAGTAGCTGCCTTTAAGCAACAGGGTCTGGCAATGTGAAATGAAAGGTGCTGATCCTCAGTGTCCATACATTATAACCTAAAAGGCGCAAAACATTTCAAATGCAAGGGGAAACAAACCAAAACTGTACATAGGATCAGCAGGTGTGGAATAGCTGGTCCCCATTACTCTGCAGTAAAGTTTTCCCTAGTTTAATGCATCCAGGCATGTACATGGAAATGAATGCATCTGTAACGTCATGCACTGCTGTCAAGAAGTTGTGGCTTAGCTGGAGTGGAACAATCTGTAAGCTATTCAGCACTTGCAGGAACTGCTTTGTATAAATATAATAGAGTATGCATACCATACACAGGAATCCTAATGTCAGTCGTTCACACCAATGCACATGGCAGTAAGGCAATTTATCTAGAGTAGACAAAACCTCAAATGTCTGTGAGTCCTTAAAAGAAATTTTGTTTCTTTTCCCAAGAGCCATGCAGAGTTTCACTGCTGGACTCACTGCTGTTTCTCCAGACCATGAAAAACATTTTGTTGATTTCAATGCTGAGTGAAAAGAAGAAAGCTTTTGACTTTTCCCTAATTAATACTCATGGCTTCTGGATCTGTTAAGTGGTCACTGAAGTCAGTGGAAAAAAACAGATATTGACTGCAGCATATATTCCAGTAGAACTATCTATTATGTTGCACAAGGAATAAATTCAATCATGTCTCAGGTAAAAATTCACTAATTGATACACTAACGTATTATAATTGCACATTTATTTCCGATAATGTGATCAGCCCTGGTAGACCTGAAATATGTGCCTAGCATACACTTATTACATACTCAACTTCACTACGTGCAATCATAAGAACTAGAAATTAAAAGTAGAAATTGTTAGTTTAAAAAACATTTTTACAGTTTAAGTAAAATATAAGAATTTATGTTTTATTACATTATGATAATACATGTATATAATATATAATTATATACAATGTTAATTATATAATTAATTATTGTATTACTAAAAACGTTATAATAATTACTAATCTATAATATATAAGAATGTAATTGCATTACTGCAGTGACAACAATACTGACAGTTATAAATCATCCCAGTCAGTTTCTATTAAGGCTCTTTAGTAATATAATAAATCAAGAGACAAAAGGTCTCCTTTATGCCTCTTCTCTGATGTGTTCTTATCCTTCCAATCATTCACAATCTGAAGTCAAGGACTCTTTCTTCCTTAGATAGGATGATATGGTGGATGTTAATGTTACACTAGATATTTATATATATACTTATAACAATAGATAATAACCAAATGGTTACCCACTGATTTTAACAGAACAGTATTCTGACTGATAGTTTTAGATATATGTGTTACTTAAAACTAGAATATGTGTACAGGGATATTTTTTTAATGCTACCTTGGTCTTGTTTCTATTTGTCCAGAGTTTATTTAGCCAAAGAAATCACAGGCAGTCTAAATCCCTCTGACATTTGTGTCTTTTAAATGCTGCTCCTCATAATCCCTCTTTTGGGAACAGGGCAGAATAGCAAGTTCCCCTCCAGCGCCTCTCTCCATTTTCTCTGCCAAATTACACGAGCTCATTAGTATCACCGAGAAAATAATAGCTGTTCGAGTGCCTAGGCACAGCTCATTGAAAGCCACCATTCTCTAGCACCATCTCGTGGTGCTACCAGGTAAATAGCAAAATTCTTTCCAAATTTTACCACACCAGTAAACTACAAAAAAGGTATCACCAGCTGAAAACAAAAGCATTCTTCCTTTTGCAAATATTGATAGTTAATTCCAACTCACACAAAGCCTGAATCTTCCAGACTCTGGTCTGGAATGATAGAAGAAAGCCATGAAGGTCAAGGGAAGTGATTATTCTCCTCTATCTGGTATTTGCAAAGTCATATCTGGAGTACTGTCTTCTATTTTGGGCTCCCGAGTACAAGAGAGTAATTAAAAAGCTGAAGCAAGTGTGAAGGAGAGGCTCTGGGATGGTTAGGAGGCTGGAGCACACGAGGAGGAGATGCTACAACAGCAGGGTTTGTTTAAGCTTGCAGATGAGGTAGTTAAGCCTTCACCTAGATAAAGCGTAATAATGGAGAAATCAAAGCCAGACTTTCCTTAGAGATGTACAGCAAAAGGACACAAAACAGTGGTCACTAGTTGCAGCAATAGAAATTTTGTATTTAGAGAAAGAAAAATTCAAAAAGGTAGTTAAGAATTGAACAGGTTGCCCAGACAGACTATAGCTATATGACATAGCATTGAGTTTTTATGACATTTAAGTATTTGTTCATAACCAAAGGAAACTTTACTCTGTTACCTTTTGTTTGCAGGCATCAGCTCCACAGCAGCAACTGTTTTAAGTGCCTCTTTGAAGTGACATATATAATGACTTTTTTTCCTATATGGAAGAAATGCAGAAAAGAGTATATAGAATTAGATATAACTATCCACAGATTTGGGATACTAAATTTTGGCTATTTAGAGAGTCATGTGTTGCTGTGTTGCTCATGATTCACTGCAGCTTCATGAAAGAATATGCAGACTCTCTCAAGCAGTTTTCAACCTTTTTATTTGTAGCTTAGATAGTAATTAAATAGCAATCAGTGAGACAAAGTAATTAATTAGTAATTAAAACTTGCTTGCATTCAGACTGAGCTTCTGTATGTCAAGCTATTTTTCAGAAACAAGGATATACAATTAAAAGGTACTGTTTAAGAAGACTTGTGCATTCTGACTTTTACTTCTTCCTTTACTGGAAGCTCTCTGTTTCCTGGAATCTGAAATTAATTTAGTGTTTTCTTCAGAATTGTTTTATTATCTTACATAAAGTAATACTAAATACTATGAGTCATACTAATACTTTCATATGAAAACTGATATTAACTATCACCAAATGCTGACTACTAACATCATTATAAAAAACTATACTTTGTAAATATAGGATATATTTAAGGTGCTCCTTCTTGACAATTAAGCTTCACTCTTAAGATAAGCCTTAAAATTATTTTATTGGTTTTGAATTTCAACAGTACAGACATTAATATTTCACCATGTTACATTGACGTGCTCTTGTTATAAATTACATGTCTGAACTATGTAATCAAGATTTTAAGGGTCAGCTATGTTACTAAACACCATCTGACAAGGTACCTAGAGACATTCCAATATCTAGACAGTAATTACTCTTCCTATTTATCCTATGAATGAATAAAATAATTAACAATAATAATTGTTAATTCCAGAATTTAGAAACCATTGACAATGGTTTCTAAAACTAAAGCTAACAAAATGTAATCTAAATGCAGCACCAAAGTCAGCCCCTATGGTTTTGGTACATGAAAAGAACTTCAAGATTTGTTCTTGATAATCAGGTGGATCTCACAATCAACCATGAATTAGGTAAAAAGTGATGATGTGTATCTCAATTGATGAATGATATGCTCTAGTTGACCCTGCTTTGAGCGGGGTGGGGGCTGATGGAGGTTGGACTACACAGTCTAGAGAGGTCTCTTCTGACATCAACTACCCTGCAATTCTGCAATAATTCATGGCTTCTGTGCTGCAAGAGAAATTTATTCCATGAAAGACTGCATTTGAGAGAAGCATCAGACTTACCAGCATCGTTATAAAGTTTCATATATGAATGAATTGGTAAGTTTATTAGCAGATTCATGATTGCCTTTTAGAAGGCAATTGAAATTTGCTATCATATTAGTAGTCATCAATGCTCTCCTTACATCTATTCTGGCAAACATGATTGGAGTAAACTCAATCTCTTTGTTCAAATGGACCTTTCCATTTCAGAGAGACCAAGACAACTAACTTGCTGCAAACCTTTTCTTTGGGTCTGTCCTAGGCTCTTAAATTCAGTAAGATTTTGAGTAACTTATTTAGGCTAATGTGATTTCCAGACCTACACAAAAAGCTCTGGAATTTGCATTTATTCCTAATAAAAAGCATACAAACAGCTGTGAGACACTAGTAAAACAGGTATTTGGGGAGGAAGAAATGACAGACAACCTGTCAGGGTGTAGCAAAGGATGGCTGCTCTGCCAGGGACGATAAGCCAGGAGCCCAGAGTGCCAGGGGACCCTCCATGGTAAGGGCACATTCCCACAATGGCTGAGAGTCCAGGGATCAGTGGGATAGCCCACAGCGATGAGCTGGCTTGGAGGTCAGGCCAGCAAGGCCCAGTCAGGATCAGCAATGTACTTGCCCAGGCAAGGAACAGCAATGCAAGTCTAAATGCAGACCCCCCTGAGCCAAGGTGCAAGGTGGAGGTCCTGCGTGAGGCTTCTCTGAACTCTTTTTCACAGTTACACCATATCAGAGAATACCTTAAATAAAAGCAGCCAAGTAGAGTGGAAGAGATTTCAGGGTTACAGAGAAAGGTGGTTATAACCTGCTAATTCCTTGAGGGCCCTTCTTCACAAGAGACATAGAAAAATATTTGTTTTATTATAATAAATTAGCTGATTATGTCAAAACATATAGAAATACATGTATAAAATAAAGCACATCATATTTCTTTAATTCTATTTTGCTTTAATTTTATACATAAAATTTAACTTACACATATTTATTCAAGTCTGCCACAGTATATTTTTTAACAGGGGACAGTGATCAGGAAAAATGAGCTAATTTACCCAGCCTTCCTCTTGATTATTCAAAACACATTTAAAGCTTTGAAAGATTTGAAATAGTAATTCAGAAATAAAGAAACATCATATCTTCACAGTAAGCCATCTGAAAACCTAAATGTCAGTATACTTAGCTTCACATTATAGAGGGTATATCTTGGGCCTCTGTAGTCTTTATATATGGCAGGACAGGGCTCTGTATTTTTATGTGTAAATAAGACAGTTTGTGTAAATAAGGGATCTGCTGAAGCATAAAACCTAGTTGCTGAAATAAGAAACAAAACAGACACAGAGGCATAATTTAGTCTCCAGTCATTTAGCCCAGAAGAACTTATACATTCTCTGCTTCCTTCTTCAATCCCAAAATGCATCAAAACCCACAAAAAGTATAATGCTCCAGAGAAGAGAGCATGTCATACACAAGGTATACCATAACTCTTATCTTTTCTTGCCTGTAATCCTCTTCTTGTTATTGTTTGTTATACTCTCTTGTCATCTCACACCTCAGGCAGAAATCTAAACAAAATGTGTTTGAGTAAATTCAAGTCTCAATTCTGACTATATTAGTTACGGAGAAATAAGTGCTACAGAACATAGGTCTGTGAGAAAAGTAGAAAGCCACAGGGTACACACAAGAGCGGTCATCACTCAAGTGTCTTTTAACTTCTTAGACCTGGTCTGCCATCGTGTATGACAGGTGTTCAAGATTGTCCAGTTAAATTAACTCTCAAAGAAAAAGTCATGTTTAACTAAGAATCTGATGGGTTTTACATTCTCCTAGATATAACAATATACATAATTCTGTAAACCCATCTGCACATACCTTTCTTATGGTGTACTAAGAGAATGTTTTGCATAGCCCGGTACTTGTTCAGTTCTGCAAACAGACGAATCAAATACAGCTTGTTGCTGTCTCAGTAAACAGCGCTGTCATGGAAAATAGAGTGATGATATCTTGAATTAACATGTTCTTTAACAGAAAAAGATATACTTCTTTGCCACCCCAAAACTTTACAGACACATACAGGAAAGATTTTGGATTACTTTCTCTCAGTTTTCCTGGAACTCAGTACAGAAAGTCTATATGTTGATCTTTCCTCCTCCACATACACACACAAATCTGCGGCAATAAACCATATTCTTCTGTCAAATACTATAAAAAATGAATAGAAACAGAAAAACAAGAAGAAATGAGGCGAAGGAATTACCATAAGAAAAGAGAAAGCATCATTTTCTGTCTAGTTTGAATTAGGGAAACACTGCCTGCAATACGTACTACACCTGGTGCAAAAGCCTGGTATCCTGTAGAAGAAGGAATTGTTTTCCTAGCATTACTTAAAGTAACAAATTATCCCTTTTAACTGAGTTTAACTAAGTGTACACTTAGTTAAAAATGCTTCATGCTTCCTTAATGTTTGCTGTTAAAAATACTTATTTTGCATAAACAGACTAAAATGGATTATACTGGAATACCAGAAAGAAAGAAAAAAAATAAAATGGCACTGTTATATTCAAAATACAGAATTGGACTTCCTGTGAGATATTCACCTGAAATACGATCACTTTGCACTGTATTTCAAGAAGTCTGGTCTTACAGTGTGGTTAAATAACCATGGGACACTGCTCATTGTACAGAGCATCCTCCAGCAATGTGACTGAAATGCAACTCTTCCTATAAATTCCTTTAAATTAAAGGAGAAAATTCAGCATAGGATGGGTGTCCATCTTTGAAATACACAAGTGAAATGAACTCTTTGCTCTCCCTCCAGTGTCAAAGAATAACATGAAAGATTAGCATGTTTCTGCACAATTACGTCTGCAATGAAGTGTACATCTTGCACCACACCTGTTTGGAAGGTAATGCTCTTCCCAGTTAAAGGCATCAACTTACACACAGTGGTTTTCCTACAGAAATGCCAGTTTGCACAAACCATTTTTCCACTTTGGACTCCTGCAATCTCAGCAAGCTACCTGAGCTGGATCAGACATTAATTTGCTGGTCACATAAAGAATAGAGACTAGTCTTCATTTAAGGCTAGCACTTGGTCAGTTCTCTCTGTTAACAAACAACTCTCAGACAACAGAACTAGAAGGAGGAAAAAATGAGAAAAGCTTTTTCTAGGCACTAAGACTTTAAAATACTTCAATTTCTTTAGGAAAAGAAATTATTACTATTAGCATACACAAAATAGAATCCATATGGTATTATCTAGCCCAGCCTTTCTCTCTTTCTCTCCTCTGAAAGACAAAACGATAATCTGCATTTAAAATGCAACAGCATCAAACACACTGTCATAAACTCAAAGGGTACTCCCAGCAGTACAGCCTGGGATGGCAAAGAATCAGAAAAACTTGACTGTAAGGATTTAACACAGTTCTGAGCACAGCCCTCAGCCAGCACAAAAGATCTGTTGCCTTTAATTGTCTAACAGGCAAATTTGCATAGGTGTATAAGACAAGAGAAAAATGCTGGTGAGACTGAAGTAAGGCACAATACTACGTCAGCCAGAGCTATAGTTCATATAGTACAGCATTAGCAAATGATACCAAAACTACAATATACCTAGTACGTGCATTTGTTTCAGATCCATATGAAGTTAAGTGCTTCTGGATTCTGTAGTAAAATAAAAAAGCCAGCTTAAAAATTCTGATTAGAATATCTTTACAGAGCTCAGATTTTTATACCAAAAAGTAAATTAAAAAATCATACTATGTACAGCTTTTATTATATTGTAATAAAATTAAATTTTATAAACATCATCTTGATGTATTTTGTTTGCCATGGAACTACTTCAATGACCTGATGTTGTAACTTCTCTAAATATTGAGTTTTGTCACTTTTTTATTTACTCTTGACTGTTATACCAAATTTGCTTTCCTTAACTTTTTGTAAAAGGTAAATAAAAAGTGTATAAAATACTTCAAGTTGACTCAAGGAAAAAAATAAGAAGGATTGGCTTATTTTACAGACTACACTAGCTTTTATGTCAGCAAAAGATCTCATTTTATACTGACAGTTTTTCATGGTGCTCAGGAGAGAAAAAAGTCTTGTAGAAGCATGCTACACGGAAGAATAAAAATTGGAAAGCTATCTCTGGTACTGTTCTCTTTCCTTACCAAATTACAGCTGCTCAACTACACATTTTGCTGACTTCATGCTTAGGTAACTGTATGGTAACTGTTTAAGCCTCTCTTCATTTTTTCCAAGAAACAAAGTCAAGGGTTTTTACTGAAAACCAGTCAACATGGAAACAGTCCAGTTCTGAGTTCCAATCAATAAGAATCATTGCAAAAATCCACAAAGCACTGTGTCAACAATGAATAAGGATCAATTTTCAATTTATTTTCAATTAACATTTTCTCCAAGATTATGAAACACTAAGAATTTCTCTTTATTCCTTATATAGTCTAAACTCATCTGACTCACAGATCTTGTGTTGCTATGAACATTAAGAAACATACTTTCAATTTCTATTCAGTTTATTCCAGTAAGTGAACAAATCATAGACCCACAAAATGATTGAGTTTTGAAGGGACCTCTGGCGATCATCCAGTCCACCCCCCCTGCTCAAGCAGGGTCACCCAGAACACATTGCATAGGATGATGTCCAGGCAGGTTTTGAATATCTCTAGAGAAGGAGACCCCACAACCTCTCTGGACAACTTGATCCAGCACTCTGTCATTTGCACAGTAAATGACTTTTTCCTCATATTCAGGTAGAACTTCCCATGTTTCATTTTGTGCCTGTTGTCTCTCATCCCAGCACCACTGGAAAGAGTCTGGCCCTGTCCTCTTGACACTCTTCCTTCAGGTACTTGTACACATTGATAAGATCCCCCCTCAGGCTTCTTTTCCCCAGGCTGAAGAGGCCCAGCTCTCGCAGCCGTTCCTCATAGGGCAGGTGCTCCAGCCCTCTGATCATCTTCGTAGCCCTACGCTGGACTCTCTCCAGTAGCTCCATGTCTCTCTCATACTGGGGAGCCCAGAACTGGGTGCAGTACAATGCAGATGTGCCCTCACTAGGGCTCAGCAGAGGGGCAGGATCACCTTCCTCGACCTGCTGGTAACCCGCTTCCTAATGCACCCCAGGATACCACTGGCCTTCTTGGCCACAAGGGCACGTTGCTGGCTTATGGTCAATTTGTTGTCCACCAGGACCCCTAGGTCCTTCTCAGTCTCCCAGTAGCTCATCCCCCACCCTGTACTGGTACATAAGGTTATTTCTCCCTAGGTGCAGGATCCTGCACTTTGCTTTACTGAACTTCAGAGGTTCCTCTCTGCCCAGGTCTGCAGCCTGTCCAGGTCTCTCTGAATGTCAGCACAGCCCTCAGGTGTATCAGCCACTCCTCTCAGCTTGGTATCCTCAGCAAACTTGCTGAGAAGACACTCTGTACCTTTGTCCAGGTCACTTATGAATAAGTTGAACAAAACTGGCCCCAGTACTTAGCTCTGGGGGACACCACTAGCTACAGGCCTCCAACAGGACTCTGACCCCCTAATCACAACCCTCTGAGCTCCGCCTTTACAATAAGCTTTGATCTTTACAATGAACACAAAAGGTGAGAGAACTTGGCATTAAATGGTACAAACGGGTTTTGGACAAAAGGGACAAAACCCAACATCTTGAAGTTAAAAAGGCAGAAAAACTCCTGAGATGATTTAATTTGGATTTGTCTTGTCTGTGTGTTTCACATTAGCCCACTGGATGGCTCCATTATCTCTCTCTGTTTTTGTATTTCGTAACTATCACATTATCAAGGTGTCGCTGTATCTTATGGATAGATGTCTAGGGAAACTTTGCTCAGAGTAACTACAGAAGTTTATCCATTTATAGTCTACAAACTTGTAAATGCAAAATGTCCTCCCAAAGCAGTGAAGCTGTTTCCTTTGCAAAACAACCACAGATAATCTATGAGTGTAAAAGAAGGTGGAACTGATACACAATTAGGAAAAAACCCACACAATATGCTGGCAAACAATAAAAATGAATTGGGTTAGATTCTGTGGCATATTCTTATAATTCACTACAGCAAATGACAGACATAATCATCCTAACACTAAGTAATTCATCATACTTAGAAAACCTTTTAAAGGTAATGTGGTAAAGAAAAATCAGGAGCAGAGACATGTTCAGCCTTGTGGGAGTCTAGAATGATAAAACTGAAAAGTGTCCTGAGTTACAGCATGCTGACCCTAAAATAGGCAGTCCTCCTCACTGCTTTCTTCAGCTAGATCTAATAATAGTGTTACTGCAAGATGTGTCTGACCAACCAGTTGATTGCATGGAATTTTTCTGATATAATAGTTCTAGATCAGATGGTAAAATCTGTGACTGTAGGACCTCTTGCAAGGCATGGTGTCCAGCTATAGTGGGTAACATGAAACTACATCCTCTATGGTATAAAGCATTAACTTTATGGCTCTCTTATTTTTCCATTTTTTCCACATTGGTTGCATTATTAGCTGTATTTCTAAGGAAATCTTATTGCAAAGCCTATTACTTGCTAAAATCATCTACATGAGTCCTAAAATTCCTGTATGTCTCCTAAAAAAATCCTAAAATAAGAGTTGTTCTGTTCATATTCTATAGACATTTGTTTGAAAGAAGGAAACTCTAACTCAACAAAACAGGACTGAAGTGCAATTGTCCCAAACGCACACATGCAAATAAGGAAGAGTCTATGGGGATCATATTCTCCATATTATGGAGAAAGATCTCATGCTGAAGTACCTCTCTGAAGTGCATGAGCACTAATGCATGTGGCCTGGGAAACAAACAGGCAGAAATAGACGTCTGTGCACAGCTGCAACACTGTGATCTCACTGGTGTCACAGAGACATAGCTCAAACGACTGGAGTGGTGCCATGGATGGGCACACACTCTTCAGGAAGAACAAGCCAGGAAGGTGAGGAGGAAGAGTTGCCCTTTATGAGAGAGAGCAGTGGGAATGCATGGAGCTCTGCCTGAGGGTAGGCAATATGCTGGCTGAGAGTTTATGGGTACAGATTAAAGGGCAGATCAATATAGGTAACATTATTGTGGGCATCTGCTGTACGTTGCCTGATCAGGAAGAAGTATGAGACCTTCTTCAGAAGCTTCATGTTCACAGGCCCTAGCCCTCATGAGGGACTTGAACCACCTTGATACCTGCTGGAAGGACAGCACAGCAGGACACAAGCAAACCAGGAGGTTTCTGGAGTGCATTGATTTACCTCCTAACAGAAGTGAATGAGGAGTTGGTGAGGACAGATGCTCTGCTGGACCTCATACTTACAAACAAGGGAGCTGGTCAGGGATGTGAAGACTGGGGGCAGCCTTGGCTGCAGTGACCATAAGATGGTACATCTCAGGATCCTGTGAGGAGGGAGTAGGGCAAAACCCAAGATCGCAATCCAGGAACTGAGGAGAGCAGATCTGGCCTGTTCAGCGACCTGCTTGACACAATCCCATAGGATATGGCCCTGGATGGAAGACAGGTCCAGAAGATACAGTTGACACTCAAAAAACTCCTTCTCTAATGTCAAGAATGGCCCATTCCAACAAGCAGGAAATCAAGTAAAGGCAGCAGATGAACAAGGAACTCTTGACAAAACTCAGACATAAGAAGTAAGTGTACAGGAGCTGGAAGCAGGGAGAGGTGACCCAGAAGGAATATAGAACCACTGCCCTAGCAGGAAGGGATAGGGTTAGGAAAGCCCATCTGAAGTAGCTGGTAGGAATGGTAAGGACAAGAAAGGCTTCTACAAGCACATAAGCAGTAAAAGGAAGGCTAAGAAAAAAGTGAGCCCACTGCTATATAGGGCAGCAGCCATGGTGACAAAGGACACAAAAATGGCCAAAGTATTTACTGTCTTATTTGCCTCAGTCTCTATTGGTAAGACAAGCCTTCAGGAATACCAAGCCCCTACGATTAGAGGGGAAGTTTGGAGCAAGGAAGACTTCTGCTTATAAAGATGATCAGGGAACATTTAAACTAGACTTATAGAAGTGCACAGGACCTGATAGTATGCAGCCACAAGTGTGAGGGATCTGGCAGACGCCCGTGTGAAGCCACTCTCAATTAGTTTTGACAGGCTGTGGCAATCAGAAGAGGTTCCTGAGAACTGGAAGAAAGCAAGTGTCACTCTTGTACTCAAAAAGGACGAGAAAGAGGATCTGAGGAACTACACACTGATCAGCCTCACCTCAAACCCTGGGAAGATGATGGAGCAACTAATACTAGATACCATTTCCAGATACAGGAAGGATAAGAAGGTGACTAGGAGTAGTCAGCATGGATTTGTGAAGGGGAAATTGTGGTTAACCAACTTGATAACCTTCTAAAATGAGATGGCTGGATGGCTGGATGAGGAGGGAGCAGTGAATATTGTTTTACCTTGACTTTTGTAAGGCTTTTGACATTGTGTCCCATAAAACTCATAGACAAGGTAACTAATTACAGACTAAATAAGTGGACAGTGAGGCCACTTATTCAGTCAGAGACTGCAAATTAGCTGAAGTGCTAGCCTCAGATGGTTGTAATCAGTAGCATGGAGTCCAGCTTGAGGCCAGTCAGTGGAGGTATCCCCCAAGCATTGATACTGGATCCAGTACTATTTAACCTCTTCATTTACGACCTGGATGATGGGACCAAATACACTCTCAGAAAGTTTGCAGAGGATTCAAAATTGAGAAGAGTGGCTGATACACCAATTGGTTGTGCTTCCATTCAGAGGTATCTTGATAGGCTGCAGAAATGGGCAGAGAGGACTCTCATGAAGTTCAGCAAAGGGAAGGCCCAGGCCTTGTTTCTGGGGGGCAATAATCCCATGCACCAGGACAGGTTGGGGGCTGACCAGTTGGAGAATAGCCCTGCAGAGACCCCAGGTCCTGCTGGACACCAAGTTGATCATGAGCCAGCAATGTGCCCATGTGGTGAAGAAGGCCAATGGTATGCTGGGGTGCAGCAGGAAGGTTTCACAGAAAGTGAGCAAAGCTCTCTAAATGACCAACTCAACTATAGAGTTAGGCTAAATCTAAGTTTGAACTCCTTCAGTTTACAAGGCAGACTACTTTAAAATAAGGTAATCGGAGAGGGAAACAGAAAATCAATGTCTACCTGCATACAGTTGGGTCAATATGTACCAAATACAAGCTCAGGCACTGTCTTTATGCACTCATGGAATGGCTAGAGCAACAGCAACAAGAACTTGATTCTCTCATAAAATAAAATCCTTTATTTTCCACTGTGGGACAGACAGACTTGCAATGAAGTGGGACCAAGTCCCACAGGCCCACAAGCAGAACAGAATTATAGAAGGTCCAACAATGGGGCCAGAATAGCGTGCATGTTCTACCACAAGCAGTCAATATCTATTTTGGTGCAAGAGGTTGATACGATGCCTGCACTTGTAGCTTAGATAATTTGTAACGTTTAACAAAACATTTTGTCTGCAAATTTTTATTACTGAATACAGTGATTAAAGAGCATAGCTGCTCTTTAATATTTATTATGTTAATATTAATATGTTTATGTTAATATGTATATGTTAGTATTTAATATGTTTAATATTAAACATAGCTGCTATTCAAAACCAAAGGGAGATAGTAGGATCACCTTATATAAATTCTGCTTAGCACCAACAATATTTATAAGCCATTTTATAGCTACAGGTTTCTGAATACTATCTCATAATACAGAATTCCACTTAAACTGGTGGTGTGTAGGTTTGTATATATATCCATACGCTCTCTGCTAAACCATAATATTACTCCCTATTCTATTCTTACTAACTTGGTTTATACTATGTCCCAAATGTGAAAAGAGTTAAGCAAAAGACTTACTATAATACTAATAACACTACAGATAGCTATGAAAGTTTCACATATATAAGCTTGTGATCAGATTGTATAACAATGTATAGTGACCTTAAACACAGGTAATAATCAGAATAGCCATTTGTAACACAAAACAACGTGCTTAATTTTGTCTCGCTCACAGATTCTTTTAAAATATCATGGAGTGCAAACTAATATTCTGTAAGTACTGAGACACTTAAATACTTAAGACTTAGATAATAAAATTATATTTGCAGTTTCAAATAAAGACAAGGCCCAACTTAATCTGCAGGGCCACCGGAGTACTAACATACCATAGCCCTGGCAGAGGAATATCCTCCTCACTCTCAACTTACAATTTATATCCTGAACATACTACACCCGCAAATGCTCCCAATCTTAGTATTTGTTAGAGCAATTGCAAATGTTATTCTAGGTCATCTACATGGGCTTGCTTTATCTTTCAGAAACATTTAAGTTGTATCCTTGAAGCCCAGTAAAGCTGGTGTTGCCATTGCTTATAATACGGCACAGACTTTGTTTCAAGATAAAAACTGAGGACTTGTCTGGATTTTTCTTGGTCTGCTTGGAGCTCTATTTTAGCTTGTTTTGTTTTAAGAGCAATAATCTAACTATTTTGGTAATTATCTAATATCAGGTAATAGGTGACTATTGCCTAATACATTACAGTGTTTGCTTAGCTTTGCATTACAGTATGTTATAATGCCTATTGTAACTAACTGTGGCCTTTTTGTAACAAATAGATAGCAATAATCAGTATTTTTTTTTCTGTTGAATGAAGTATCAAGGCAGCATCAACGAGCAGAGAAACTAGATGACAGCCGAGGCCATGAGAGCTCAGGCACAGACTGATGCTATAGAGGCTCAAGGCTATAAACAGCTCACTGGCTATAAACAACACAGATGGGTCACTGGTCACTAAAGGAGAACAATCTTGGGAGCTGAGTAAAACCAGTCTCCCTGGTAACAATGAGAACCAAGGTACGTAAAATATACTTGAGGTCAGTTTCAATCTACCATTCTTGTGAAGTGAGAGCAAGGCATAAAATGTGCCAGCAAACATATAAAAATGGACCCAAACAGATCCTAAAGTCAGAAGAAAAAATCATCAGCATGAACATTTCATCCTTCCTAGCAAGGAGGATTCAACCATCAGGACCACACACCTCCCAGTGGAGGACCGAGGATGCTGATAGCTTGCTGAAACTGGCCCTCAGAGTGAAATCATTAATGTTTCAGACCCAGACTGTCAGCAGAAAGGTTAGCATCAGACAAAAGAAAGGGGGAGATACTGGAAAAGTTTTGTGCATCAGTTTTAATTGCACAAAGTTTGAACTATAAATTTTACTATTAATCTAAATAGACTAACCTTGATTAGGCTTGTTAAGACTTTACTTACACTAACAGTAGATTCTTGGCTTTGCATATATGAAGTATGTTCATAAACTGCAGAAGTTGTGTAACAAACTAATGGAGAATCAAACTAGTCTGTAACTTGGATGCAATAAATCAATAACAATATACACACACAAATATGCACATAAAAACTCATCCCATGTCCCCAAAAATTTCTTCTTGCAAAAGAATCCCATTTTTTTCTTTATCAGTAAATGCACTAATGACATGCACTGTTTTTTCTCAGGGGCTAGGAGGTAAGCCACCTTGTCCTTCCTCTTAACTGTGAAAGGTCTGTTAAACGGATACTAATCCCTTTACAGTAAAAAACAGTGAAAAGATAGTTCAGAAGAATGAAACTGAAAACAATAATATATCTTGTCATCCTTAAATCTTTTTTTTCTTAAAAAAAGGAGTTCTGTACATATCATTGAAAGAAACAAAACAAGCATTTGTGTTCAGAAGTTCCAGTGACTGATTAACTGAAGATCCAGATTTAGTTGTTTGTATTATCTACAAAATAGAATTTACTATCCCCTTTATTGTTTCTGTGCTTCTGGATCTGGACAACTATTATGTGTCAATTCTTAGAGTTCCCCACCCATCACACTCCTTGTTTTGGGGGTCCTTCTTGGGTGTCTAATTTTAGCATGTACTCTGTGAAGGAAATTTAAATAATACGGCATTGCTGTGAAGTAATTTCCATCCTTTGCACACATCATTACCAACTTTTGAATGTTTTGTGCAGTTCAATGATTCCTAAACTATCGGCTCAACAGACCCTCCAGTTTTCTTATAGGCCAGTAGGACAGCTATGAAGCACAAGAATCTTCTGCATTTTTTGTTTAATGAGAACTCTCTGAGAATCTCTTAGAGGCCTTGCATATTGTTGGTTTGGAGTTATCTGTGATCCAGGCAGCATTGCTGTGATGTACAATCAGGAGTGGAAATCTTTCTGAAAAGATACACTCTACAGTTAATACCAATTACATGACAAAATTATGAAGTTCTTCAAGAGGTAACATAGCTAGTCATACAGTTTCTTCATAACGTTATAAGCCAGAATCTTTTAGATAATCTGTATTTGGAGCTAGCGCCACAATAGACCCAGACCTTCAAAAATGTACCGTAACAGTTTTACTCAGAGATACAGTATAATCCAACTGATCTTACATTACTCATACATTTGCAGAACTTAGACATTTTTATTAGTCCTTCTCTTCATTCTGGTTGCTGTTTATTTCCTTATATTGAAGCAATACACAGTAGTGGAAAATTGATTATGAAAGAAATTGTAGTTCCATTGTTAAGTTGTATTTTCTTGAGCTTATGTTGCAGAGAAAAACAACTATTTCTGGCCTTGGTACAAAAGGTTTGCAGTACATTTCTTGCCAACATTTTGTTAATAGTCTGACCATTATGTAAGGACAACTACATCCTCACAAATGAATATATTTGTATTTTATGTAACTAAAAATTGCTGTATTAAAAAAAAATAATGTGGCAAGTATGTGCTCCCTATTGAGGACTAATTGCTTCAACTTTTGCAAATACATATTTCTCCAACCAAGACATAATTATTTGTAATCTATTTTGCCTTTATGTACTTTTCACTTGGGTTGCTAGTCAAATAGCACGAAAAAATCTACACAGCACGAAGTTCATTTTTTCAAGCATTTGTATGCTTGTTTCTGGGTTAACTAGTAAAGCTGAAAGTATTCGTTTGAGAGCTGTAAGCTTTATCCTTATTTTTTAAGGGGACCAAACAGGTCCAGCTTTTTTTATTGGACTAGAAATAATTTTCAGAAGATATGCATTAATATAATTGCAAAATCAGAACCTTCACTCCTGGGTTAATAGAAAAAAAGAAGAAATTTATGGCAGTAAGACTATGGCCAAGGTTAGTATTTGACTTAGGAAATGGACTAGCAAAGCCTGATGAGCTACAGTTATGGTTGGGTATGGTATGAAAATTAGACTGAAGCTGGTTCTGCTGGGCTAAGGTTTCAGTAAGGACTAGTAGGCATCATCAAACTAGAGAAAGATCTCAAATTAGGTAACGTGATCCATACTAATACCTGCTCATTGCATATTTTTAAATCACTGAGTCTTGTTCTTAGACTTAGGTTTAAACCTAGAAGTGGTTGCCAGACATGTGCTATGGCTAGTGTTTGCACTGGCAGAATACGATGTACTGTGATTACATTTTATGTAACCTAGGAGTAAGGTGTGGGACTGATGATCTAGGGTTAGAGTTGGCCTATTGACAGCTGTAAGCATTAGGATTAAAATTACTGCTTTGGCTGACCTGATCTGGATCCACAAGGAATTGCTGAGCTGGTTTAAACATGGTGCCATTAGAACAAGTTTAGAGCATAGCCTATTTTGAAACAATATAGGTTGACAACCTAGGTGTTATGGCTGGGTGCCATTGCCATAAGGAAACACATTCTGAGCATCAGTAGAAACGAGGAATTTCAGACTGAAGTGGATGATGGTTTCAGGCAGGAGTAGCCTTTACAAAGAACGTTCATCTATTAGCTCTTGCTTTCTACACACAGTCATGGTAGAGCTTCCACCCTGCCACCAGAGAAGTGATGGTATCTCAGGCAGTAAGGCTCTGATCCGTTTGTAGAATTGTAAAGGAAAAGCAACACTTAACTCCAAAATGGAAACCAAACCAAAGTCAGTGAAAATTATGATTTTCCAGTGAAGTATTTTGCCACAAATAAATGATGGGATTCTGCATTTTGCTCCAATTTCATTTTTTGGATTTATCTGTAGTTAGCTGATCCCGTAGCAAAGGCTACATCAGAATCATGCAACTAGTTTCAAACATGAAATTACCTCAAATGTCCCAGCAAAGTATTAATATTAAAACATGTTTGATAGATATTTGATTATCTAAAAATGAGTATCTATGAAAAAATGAATGATCTAAATTTCTTGTAGTTAAAATACCATCCAGTTCCCAGGCTAAAATTAACTCAAAACTTTCTAAATATTTGTCCTTCTACAACATTATTAGTAGTTACTGTTCCCTCATAGGTGTTCACTTGCTGTGTTTAGCCTTTATTTTGCTAAGATGAATCAGTTAGATCTCCTAATCTTCTAATACAGATTCTCTATTCTGTAAATAGTCCTAGAAGCAATTGTCCAGTCATGAGTTTTCCTGACACAGTAAACAGTGTTTTAGTTAAAGCTTTGTATGAGCTTTTTACAAATGGGGTCCCTATTTGAATCCTTTTGCATGTATCCAAAATTGCTTTATTAGAAAAAGTAAGATTTATGTGATGCAAATATCCCAGATTTTGGAAACATGACCTCCCTGAGGTGTGGAAGTGGCAATGCTGCTGTGCTTCATTTTTGGTTAATGTAACTACAGATAAGATTTTTTTTGAACTGTTTCTTTAAAAGTTAACTGCAAAACTGGGAAAGTACACTTTTCTTTGCAGTATTGGGGAGAGCCAAAGAATGCAGTGGTCCTCCATTAAGTGGATAAAAGGATAATTGTGAAAAAAATCTGTATTAATTTAGATCAAGTAAATTCTTGAAATGTACTGCGAAATAACACTAGGATTGCATATCACTACATCCAGATTATTCCATTTACCTGTTTTCTCTGCTAACCTATTTTCACAAGTTTATACTTTTGCAGTAAAAATTCTCACTAAGCTGACTTTTCACATGCTCTCAAATTAGAAATATATTTCCACATTTCAGCTATCTAACTAGCATACAGTTCAGCACAGAGTCGGTGAAGGTGAGATGTTTCTCTACTGACTATAACAAAAGTTGAATGGGGTCCCAAGAGGTGAAAGATCACAATAGCTTTGGAGTGATCAGCTCCATTCAATGTTGCAGGATGTGGTTCTTTAATCTAAACTGGAGATTTGGAGTGATCTTTTAACACAATTGGAAAACTGAGGCTTAAAAAAAAGTCATTCTACATGTCCTACATATAATAAATCTAGGTGTCAAGTTCTCCTCCTTCATGAATTCAACTTTGTTAAAATGAAAGGAGATGAACTACAGATTTGCTAATTTTGATAATTCAATAGCAATGCTCCATTGGTTTCAAGGAGGACTTTTATCAAATGCTAAGTCAAGAGAGCATTATAAATGCTCTACTGATTTTAAATGAGCTGTTCTACAAAGTTTGATTCAGATGCGATACTAATTCTCTACTGAACCTAATGCAGGATTTCTTTCACATACAGTGCAATTTAGGATTTACTAGAAAAGTTCAAGTAAAACCATGGGACAACTTGATTCACTGAATTTTTATCAATACATGAAATGCTTCCAGTTTCTAATGCTTCAGAATCAATTATAAAATCACCGTAGTGTCTCTTCTACTTGTGCAATGCCAAGAGCAGTGGCATATATTCTACTGGTGATGAAGAGTTTCTTCCCTGAAGCTAAAGACGTAGTAGCAAAATAAAAATATATCCTGTGAATCATATATGTTCAGGTTCAAATAAAAAGGTGTTTTTTAAAGAAAAAAACTTCATATTTCTAATAAATCCTGCAACAGAACAGTAGCTTACAGTAAGGTTGATGTTCTAGTAACATCAGGGCTCTATAAATTGCTATCCTGATTTTTTAATTTCTTTTGCAAGCCTGAACTATAAGATTAACATCTACATACACAAATAGCTTTAATCCTCACCAACAATGGAATGACATTATTTGGAAATAAGGCAATGTTTCTAGCCTAACTCTAGGTCTACCACAAGAAAATCTACAGCTTCAGGAAAATTTCAGAGTTTCCCTTCACAAAGTTTTATATTTTTGGAAATCACTGCAATGATAAAAAATTAAGAAAATATTGTAAGACCTGTGAGAAAAACCTTACATATCTAAGATCAAGGGCAGAAAGCAAACAGACTTCTAAAAAAGCTGAAAATTTAGGTTCTTTTCCTTGGACCAAGTCTCTTAACGGAGCAAGGTTTTGAGGACTGGGCAGGACAGACTTAAGACAAGACTGTACTAACATCACACTGTCTTCTATAAGGAAATCCCTGCATGCATAAATGGTAATAGTACTGTGGAAATTATTAAATGGTCCAATATCACCCTTCAATTTGCTCTCAAAAATTACAGACACTCAAGAGGAACACAGGACAATAATGCATAAACTCAGATGCGCCTCTTTCCTTCTGCATAGCAAAATGTGAGTATTTTTGACCAGGTCTGCTCCAGAGTTTCTGACATCTATGCTTAAAAAGAGCTGTGATTTCATCTTTACTATTTTAAAACTCTCAGTTGCCCAATTCACTGTTAGTAGCATTCATTGGCATTTAGATTTCTCAAGTAGTTACTAAATTACTTAAAAATAATCTGTCTACTTATAGTAGTCTGCTTTTATCATATGCATAAAGTATCTCTCTCTGATGTAGTTACCTATATATACTATGGTCAACACCACAGTTCCAAGCTAGGAACCTTGTTAGAAGAGATTCATACACAGGACGCAATATCATTAGATTTGGAAATATTGCCACCAAAATTATAAATCAAAACTTGAAAGAAAATGTAATGTCTCAAACATTTAAGTAATGTAGGACTTCTGCCAGCTTCTTTCTGCTTCCTTTGCTTCATATCACACTCCCACTCTTCCAACCCTTCCCTTATGTGTCTAATGCATTCCTTGCTTTCTCAAGCTCATCTCTGGCTTTTTCTGTCTATATTCATGACTTTATCCATATTGAAAACATTCAATCAAATAGGTAGTCTTTGCTGACCAACTTAAAATATGTAGGGCAGTCTCCTGAGTTTTTAAAATTTCATAAAAGATTTCAAGAACAAATTCTCAAACTTTTAATTATCTTTATTTACACTCTAGAGCAATCTACCTGTGGAAAATTACTAAGATACCAACATGTACAAAAGCTTAGTCTTCAAAAAGGTCACAGGTTTCACTTTACACTTTTGAGTTTCAATACTTACAATTGACATTGATCATGTATATCAACTCAAAGCCACATTATCCTATTTTCTCATGGATGGAAATACAGCAACAGCACTAGGCACACCTCATCTCCACATTACTATTTTGTAAATGTACTGCTTGACCTCATGAAGAATGACATGCATCATGGTTAACTTTTGAATATGTCATCATCACTTTTTTTCTTAACTTCACAACAAACTCATGCTTATACTATGTTCTTTTTTATTCTCAATTTATTTGATTTTAATCTAATTTTTCATTCTTATTCTTTCAGTTTTGCCGTAAGAAAACGACCGTCTTCTCCTCCAATATCTCACTTAAAATTTTATTTTTCTGTGCATCTTTATGCTTATCACTAATTTCTGTTTGCACCTCCAATTAGATCTTTGCATTCTCCTCACTGCTTCCATGTTTAACTTACTTATCTTTGACTTCTTTTCTCTGTTCAGCTCATCTCAGTAATTCTCCTGCTGCTGTCACTTCAGTACGTAATGCATACCATGCTGCTCAGTCAGCTTCTCCTTTGTCAATAACTAGCTTGCTCTTCAGCATACCCATAGCCCAAATAGGACATTATTGCCTCCTAAACAATCAGACGATCAGATCAAACTATCTTTCTCCTCCTCTAATCTCCTCAATAACTATCTCTTTTCACATTCTGCTGCAGATTTCCAATACAGCACCCTTTACACACTTCTTTCCCTTCATATTCTAGTCTTTAATCTATCGTATGCTTTATAGAACAGGCCACCTACAATCACTCCACAGCCATGTACTCTCTCTAACCAGTTAACTCCTGTGCCAGCAATTTGATCTCTTTTTTCTTTACCAACCAGGTAATATATTTCCAAATAGTGCTGTAGCAATTGATCCCCTCTCATTTTCTGTCTCCTTAAAAATAAATAAATAAATAAAAGTTTCCAGAATTTCCTGTTCTAGCAAGTCGATCCTGTGCTTTCTGCAAAGGCTCATAAGCAAAAAACTGATCTTAATCTCTCTGATGTAGTAAAACTTATCCCATTTCAGAATACTTTGAAAAAATTTTCCTTTTTGCAAAAGAGAGCAATGTTCAACTGCAAGTTTGAAGAGAAAGACTGTATTCTGCAAAAAAGTGAAGACTAGAAAGGGGATTCTAATGGCATTCAGCTCTTTTTACTACAGATTTGATGTGTAACTATTTCAGATAAAGGTGAAGACAGCTTCATTTCTTTTTTTTTTATATATGACCATTACATCACATTCCCATTATATTCTTCTGTGTTAAATGCTCTTAGAATGTTTCAGAGAACCCAGGAAAACCGAGGCCCAAAAATGCAAACAGGTCATGCACTACTGCATTCGAGTCTGAGTCTGTGATAATACCAATAGACTACAAACTAAACTGAATTTTTGTAACAGGCAATTTGATAACATGCTGCTGTAGCAACAGGTAAGAAAGTTGCATGCATCTCAACAAGAGAGACAAATTAGCAAGATAAAAAGGAAATGGACAGATTCTCAGAAGGACTAACAAATATCACTGCAGCTGCCATTGCACGTGCTCAGTTCTCAAAGATCAAACCCAAAGCAACTGAGCTGAAACAACGGTGGGAATTCTCAAATCTGAAAGTAAAACACAGGGATCTTTGCTGGCATTCTGTCATAAAAGCTGTGTTCGTGTGAATGGGCACTGTAGGTAACTCTGGATGTGATAGAGCTACCAGTAAACACCAGGCCAAAGAGAGGGAAAGCATGTGCTGAGAGGAAGCGTCTGAAGGTCTCCCAGCGGCTCAGGCTGGTCTTAGAGCAACAGTCAATCAGCCGAGGGTACCGAGGCGCTGCCGCCCCTGTCCAAAGCCTCCAGGACGCGCCGGCGCCAATGCGCGGCTGTGTAACCCACCGCGCATCCAAGGCGGCGGTGGCTGCTCTACGGGGACCGAGACCACAGAGTAACATACGCGCGGCTGGCGAAGCGTGGCACCCCGTGAGGGGCTTTCTGAAGGGCTGCCCGGAGCCCCAGGCATGAGGGTGCACAACCCGCTGCCCCCGAGCAGCCCGCTGGAGCTGGCCACCCCCCCTGCTGCTCCGGCTGCCTCGCAGCGAGGGAGTGAGCGACTGAACGTGCTTCGGGAACAGCTATTCTGGTATTAACAGCTTGAGTCTATTAATAATAACAGCTTAATTAACAAAAGGTGTTTAATAGATCAATTTAAAAATTATAGTTGTGATCTGTTTCTCCCCAACTCCCTATCAAAGGCATATATTTGTAACATCTGGTAAGAAAAAAAAGCCACAAAATTATATACGTATCATCTGGATCTTCTCAGTCTGTAAGAATTTTAATCCAACTGCCAAAGTTTTATTATTCAGACAATAGAGCTGCTGCAAATTCCTCCCAAACGCATCGGCCTCCATGATCCCATTTCCTGGTTTCCAGCAAGTCCCGTATCAGATACTTTCATAGTAAAATGCATGTCTGATTTGTGATAAAAATTAAGGTTTTTTTCTTTGACCTGTCCCACATTTGCATCTATAATAGGATCATCAGCTAGACTTAATCTGTATCTTCTAGGCAGAGCTAAATCTGGTTGAAATGTTCTCCGTTTTCAGAGATGCTGGGGCCTAGGTTTCCCCGCGCGGACACGGTTTTCCTTGGTGTCGATGGGGAATCAGGCAATCTCACGATGCCCGCCCGCTCGGCCAGGCCAGGCCGCAGGCCCTGCTGGCCCCCGAGGCGCAGGACGCGCACCCCCACGGGGAGCGAGCCTGGCGGCCCCGCTTGGCCGCCATGGCGACGTTAACGGCCGCTTCCCCCCGCGCGCGCCATCCCTTCCCCCCCCTCCTGCGACGCCGTCTCGCGCCAGCCGCCGGGCGGGTAGCGCCGCGGGGGCGGGGCCCGGCGCGGAGGGGGGCGGCGCCGTCGCGCGGAGGGGGCGGGGCCGCCGCGCGGGCTGGCGGCGGGAGCGCGGCGAGAGGGGGAGGGGGCGTGGTGCTGCCCGCTCCCCCCACCCCCCCCCGCCCCGGTGTTGTTGTGTCTTTACGGCCGCGGCCGGGGGCTCTCGCGAGATCAGCGTTGGCGCCGTGACCTCCATGTGAGAGCGGCGGCGCCTGGTAAACACTCCCCGGGGCTCGGAGATGGCTCCCGGCGGCGCCCGTTAGAGCGGGCCGTGCCGGTTCCCGCCAGGCTCCGCCTCGCGCGGCGCTGCCTCCGGGAGCTCGCGGCGCGGGCCATCGCGAAGCGCGGGGGGGGCGGCTCGCGTCTCCTGGCCTCTCCGCGCCCCCTGGAGCGAGGACGGCGGCCCGGCGGGCGGGGAGGCTCGAGCCTCTTCCGCGGGATTTAAAAATCCTGCCCCACTGAGCCGAACAAAGAGCGGGGGAAGCGCCCGGCCCCCTCCCCTTCTGCCTCGCACAGTGCAGTCGCGCACTCGGAGAGCGGGAGAGGACCCGCTTCCCATCGCCTCCCCGGTACCTCCCTCCCCTCCCCGCGGCTGGCTGAGGTAGCGGGAGGCGCGCACCATGTGGATCCAAGTCCGCACCATAGACGGCACCGAGACCCAGACCATCGACGACCTGAGCCGCCTCACCAAGATCGAGTGCCTGCGGGAGAAGATCCAGGAGACCTTCCGCGTGAGCCCCGACCGCCAGCGCCTCTTCTACCGGGGCAAGCAGGTGAGGCGGAAACGCCCCTACCTGGATGGCAAGGGTGAAGATGGAGGGAGGCTTCCCCGTTCTCCCACCTCAGGCTTTCCTCCTCCTACTCTGCTCTTTGTGTGAAGATCCCCATCCCAACCCATGTGTCGTCCTCTCACTCCGGCTTTTGTTTACTCCCGTCCTGGCGGGCCTAGAGGGAGGTGAGGGGCAGGAGGGAGCCGAGACCTCTGGCGTGACGAGAGGCTCTGCCGTCCAGCTCGGGTCTCTTGCTCCCCCTTCTTCCTGCTGACGGGCGTGCGGGTGCTGGAGAGGCCCCTTTGTGTTTTTGTTTTCCCACCTGAACCGGGGGAGGCTCCTCCCCCATCCTCTATCGTACCTAAATGACAGGGCGGCCGGGAGGTGGTAGGAGGGGGAGGCAGTCCCCCGCCCTCCGCGGTGCCCAGATCGAGGGTGGAGGGCACGGCGGCCGTCCCTAGCCTCCCGCTCTGCGCCTTGCCGGCTGCGGGAAGAGCCCTTCGCGCGGGTGTACCGCGGGCGGTTTCCAAGGCGGACGCCGCCTCCGGGGCCCGCACGTGGGGGAGGGGGGGAGGGAGGAAGGGGAGAGGCGGCGCGAAGCGAAATGTCCCGTCAGGACCCGCTGCGGGGTCGTTACGGAGCGCCACGCCAACGGCGTCCGGGCGCCGCGCGACGGATTAACGGTTTTCGGGGACCGTCCGTTGCGAACCCCTCCCACCGGGCGCGCGCGCGCGGGGCTGAGCGGGAGGGGGGGGGGCGCCCCCCCGGCGGCGGGCACGTGACCGCCCGGCGGCGGGGCGGGGCGCAGCTCGTACGCCCCGGCGCCGCATGCGGGGCGCGCCGGCGGCAGCCGGCAGAGGCGCTTCGTCCCGGCCCGGCTGTAGTGGTGTTGGGAATCGCTCTCTGCGAGCTCCTGCACCCCTCCCCGCCCGTGCGGATAGGTGGGCTTGAATCCAAATAGATTGCCTCAGGCTACTTTTATTTTTCTCTTTTTTTTTTTCACTAGGCAGTGCAGCCTTTAAAGCTGTGTTAGGTAAACTGCGAGGTGCGGAGAGTGCTCGAGTGATCAAGTCAGGCAAGATGCAAGCTGAGAAAAAGAGTATCAGATGCATGGTATATTTCTGGGACAGTGACTCTTATGGATGGGGCAGAGGACTGTTGTGGTGTTAACTTAAGCTGAGTGATGCAAGGCAGTGAGATTGTGCCTTAAAGCAGGTGAACAGGTGTTTCAAAGATAGAAACAGCCATAAGAGTTAAAAATTTGCTATTAACTCTGGCTAGAAAGTCTTCATTGGAGACTAAATGCTAAGTCTAGATTTTGAAGCCATAGTCTGAAATGTACTTAAAGCCAATAGCAAATACATTAATGAGAAGGAGTATTTCTGAGCATGTCTGTCATGGCCATTACAGACAATCTCATGTTTCTCTGAGGAAGCTAAATGCAGATGTTGGTCTTGAAGTTGTATAACTTGCTTAGGTTTGTGCTGTGTTTGTGCCAGCATACCTCTTCCTTCAGTACAGGGCTTGGCATGGAATGCATTTTGCCTGAAAAGCAAGGGAAATGAGTCTGTATTGAGTTGTGCTTTTCTATGTTGTCTGTCAGCAGCCAGACTAATTATCTTAAATATGTGGATTTTAGTCAACTGTTGTCTTACTTTAAAAGTAGAATAGTAAAATATTGTAGATGAAGCTACCTCCATGGGCAGTGTTTATTAGTCTAGTACTTAGTTCTTGCAGTTTAGAATATACCTGGGATGGTGTTCAGTAAAGCTAGAGTAACCAAGTTTTTTTTTTTTTGTTTGTTTTCTGTAGCGTCAGTGATTCTTGAATTACTTATGTCTGTTTTCTTGTATTTATTCTAATTATTTCTGAAGCTTCCTTGATGATTTTGTATCATTTGTTGTGATAGTGTGGTGCTAGTAAGTAGAAAAAGGGTCAAAGGGATTGCTCTTTCGTAACTAAAACTGGAAGCAGAGAGAATTAGCAATGGAGAATGTAAAGAGCTGCAGCTCTCCCAGGAATATGGGGAATAAAAAGCGATTGGAATAAAAAGGGCCTCTCAATTAAATAAGAGGTGAACAAAAAGCAATATATTGAGCTTAAAGAACATGGAAAAATGGGAAGATTGCTGCATTCAGCAAGGAAAAAACATTGTATAGTCCACACATTCTTTTTCTATTCTATCAGTTTAGCAGTCAGTATGGTTAAAACTGTATAGTATGCTAGTGGAACTGTGACTGTACTACTGAGTGCTGCTAGTAATCTGTCTGGGAATTCTTAGAGGTGCTTTGACCTAGCAGGTGATGGGTACAGGCAGACTGACTGAGCAAGTACCTTTCTTCTCAGAAAAGGGAGATGCATGAAGTCACAAGGGTACAAAAGCCGAAGTGAGCCACAGTTTATGGGCTGAATTTCAAAAAAATTCATATTCTTAGCTTTTGATAAATGTGAAAACTGCTTAAGCTAAGATTTTTGACTAAACACCTTTGCAATTGAGTTGGACCAATAGTGTTCACTTTCTGTTAATGTAGCTCACCTGGTATACTGTAGTTTGCTGTAGTCTGAGCTTCAAACACGTAGGACTTTAAGTACATGATATTTCATGGTCCTGTTCTTAAGGGTTAAAATATGCTACAACTACTGAAGAACCTAGTGTTGTGGTCAATGTAGTGCTCTGTATTACTAGTCGTCTTAGTAAAACCAGGAAAACCACTACATGATCAAACAGATTGGTTCCAATTTTTCACTTCCATTGCTAGGAGGACCTGCTGTGCTGAAGCAGCACTGAAGAGTGAGAAGGATGGTCACTCTGTAAATTATACCCACACCCTTAGTTCCCTGAGGATCAGTTTCTCTGTAGAACTGAATAATTGCACATCAGCAGGACAAATCAAGTCATTCTATAGATTGAGATTTTTCTAAAGATTGGCTGTAAGAGGGTGTGTGTTCTTTACTGTGTATAGTAAGCTAACCTACAGCTAACCATAGGACTGTATTGAACACAGGAATGTGTAGTGAAATGCTTCTTGCTTTCTTTAGTGGAAAAAAAAATAAAAAGATCGTCAGCTGGAGGGAGTTTCTTGGAGGAGCACAAATATTTCTCCCTGCTGGAGTAAATAACCCCATACACCTGCTACACTCTGAGGAGTTAGGTAGGAATGTTACAGATGTATCATTAAGTGTTAACTTAGTAGACCAATAAGAGTGTATTTTGTGTGGAGTTTGTCTGAAGCTGACAAAAATAAAACAAGCCAATCTGACTTTTGATAGAAAGTTCTCTGTATTAACTGGAAAACATGTAACACTTTTTAATGAGAATAGTTACATTCTTAATATTTATTAATGATAGTGAAGGTTATCTTAGAAAGTGAAGGAGATTTTAGAGCGGATGAGTTCTAGGCATCTTGACCTAACAAAGCAGAGTTTCTGGGACTAAGATGTCATTTTGGGATTTCCAGCTTTAAATTGCAATGCTGGAAAAAATGAGCAGTAAAAACACATTGAGGTTTCTGTTTGAAAACTTGCCACAGAATTTAAGGTTATCCATAAGACCACATGTGTATTAATTTGAACTTCTGTCTTGCATAGAACTAAACTTGCACACTGTTTTACTTCAGTAGACTGTGCTTTTAAGTGGTAGCTATAAAAGCCATTAGAGCAGTGTTTTTATATGCCATAAACAATACACAGTATAATCTTATTTTGACTTCTTCCTTCATCTTCTCACATACCCTTGGAATTTGAATGCAGAAAAAAAATTTACATGACTTTTTTTATTAAAGAAATCATCATCTCAATTTGCTTTCCATAGCACTTCAGAGGAATAGAGAAGAATATTGTAGCCGAAACATTTCTTCTGAGTACAGGTATGAGGCAGTGACAGAAATTGCTCTTAAGTTACTATGTTTTTGTGAAAAAGACATTCCAAACTTATTTCATGGAAGGTTGAGGTCAGCAGGTGGAAGTGGTACTGTTGAAGTTATTTTGTTGCTTAATGTCAGAAAGAAATTAAGGCAGCAAATCAGATTTATTCTTTTGGAAGAAGTGAAAATAAGATAGCATGTATCTGATTAGTTACTTGTGCAAGTTGACTCTTAAGTGCAGTTCGTCAGGCCCATGCTGTAATATCCAAGTGATTAGGGTTTTGTTTCTATAGACTTAAATTAAAAGATTAAGGGTAGCAGAAATGGAGGGGCTTAAGTTTTTATTTGAGAGCATCCTTGTGGTAAAGCAATTTCAGTGGAACATACAATTATAAATCTGACCATAGGACATGCCTTGGTTTACCTACAGCTGTTCTTATACAAGATCTCTTTAGCTTCTGCTGTCTTGGCCTGGCATGTGAGTAGTGGATAGAATGTCGTGAATTTGAGCTTGCAAACAAGGCCTATAAACTGTGTATTTAAAAACTTTTAAAATATTTAGAGCTTGGTTGAATTCCCTGAAAGATAGAAAGGCATTATTTGTGGAGGCTTGCCCCAAAGAATGAGAGTAGCAAGCCTATTCATAAAACAATTGAGTTTCTTAATACAGTCTTTTCCCAGCTTTGTTAGACAATTGTAAACGCTTCTGGATGAAACTGTCCAAAACCCATCTGCTTGAGGCAAATACTAAGTGTGAGAAATCTTCAACTTGAGCAGCTAAAGTTTCATGTCTTGGAGACATAATTTCCAACTGACTTAGAAAGGAAGTGGTTAGCATTCTTTGAAGCTGGTAGTGCTGCTCTAGCTGGATAAAAGAAGAATCTGGAGTCTTCAGGACAGATGAGACTACATCCCAAAATTATTGAAACATTCATAGTGCGTACTTCAGATTGACGTACTAAGATTGGTAGCCCTATTAACAGGGTATTTACAGGTTTATATAATCTCAGAAGTGTTTACTCAAACCAACTTCTTGCTACATTTTCACTGTAGAGTTATAAATGGAATTTAGCAATCCTTGGTACATGTTACTCAAAACACCTAAACAAACTGAAGGAAAACTTTCAGTATATGTGAAACTAGTATTCTTTATACTAATTTGTAGGTATGGCTTCAATTAGGAAGCTGAAAAAACAATCAATGTAACTTGCAGGAAATGACAGCCTGCTTTAAGGGTATGTTTTGTGGCCTATATATTTGTTTATGTAAACTAGATATGGTTTTTTTAACTTAATTTGCACTCTTGGGTTTTTTTAACTTAATTTGGAGGCTGTTGCAAATTGCATGTTTCCAAGAAAACCTTAAATGCAGAAAAAACCTGATGCATGCCGTGGACTGACAATTGGAGGGTGAGAATTGCTTGATGTGATGAAATATGATCAAATACTGATATTGTTTATATTGATAGAAATTGTCTTGAGATTATTCCTTTCTTTGAAAGCTATTAACTATTAGATGTCTATTTCTAACCATTTAACTCTTAATTTTGCTAAAATAACTGCCCTTGCATACTTGATTCTTACTTCAAATTTTTTGACTTATGTCATTGATTGTGGAAGGTCAGATAATAACTGCTTCTTCATTACAGGTATCCTTGCAAGCTGCAGATAGTCATTTGCTCTCCCTGGCACCACTGCTGCTGAACTTCAGTTGCTTGTGCTATGGGATTCCATTCCATCATACAGGAGGTATCTAGCAACTCTAATCTAATCACCACAAAGAAGTCTTGGCATGCACCTTTATATTTTGGTGTATATTTTTTACTAATATGTCAGGTAAGACTCAACATGAGACAAAAGACACCATGAACTTCTCCCCTCCTGTCCCACGATTGAAAGACTGCTTAGCTGAAGAAAAGACAACTTACTTCCCTATTTTTTTCTTCCAGCTAGGAGTTAATGAGCAAATGTCTGGAATTGAGAATTGCATCTGAGAAGAACGTGTCATAGCAAAATAAAACTTGTTTTGCATCTCACCCTATCATCTCTAAAGGAAGAAATACTCCCCAAAATAAGTTTCTTACTGAAAAGTTTAACTTGGAAGAGTTGCAGGCTTGAATCTTGTAGAACATCTGTCTCTGCTTGAGACTTGAGACTGCTTTCAACTAATATTTTGCTTATGTCAAGGAATCGTTTCTTGCAGCTCTTGGCTTTCAGCTGTTTTCGTGCTGGCAGTAATCTTGTGCACTCGAAGTTTTTGGACTATAGTTGGTCTAAATAGAAAGGTAAAATGTTTTAGCATCACCTGTGCGCTATGCAAACAATTGTGTAGTAATGGTGTAAAGAACACTGTTTTGTTGAAGAGTGTGGTCTTAAACCTTAATTTAAGCTTCTCTTCTTACCATTGATTATAGAACTTCTGGAAGAATACATTTTTTTTTAAAGTTAGCTAGCTAAATTGATTAAGTACCAAGATGACTAGTAAGCATTTATAATGGTGTTTGTCCTGCTGTAGGTGCGTAGTTTTTGACAGTGTCAGCAACAGGATACTATAATTTTTTACATTGTGTGGCTTTGTGTAGCTTTATAATGCAGCTTGCCAGACATTCTCTTTGTGTACAAAGTTGAACAAGGACAGTGTATTCACGCAGCCTGTGCTCTGTTCCAACTGGCTGTTGTCACTGTAACTCTAGAAAAAGCTTTCTTGAATAATGGAAGTTTGGTATTCTTCCTTGGTAGGAAGCAAGCTTCCTCTTGCTCTAAACTTTGCTGTGTGTGCTGTGGGAGTTCTCTAGAACAAAGGGATCTATTTAGATTATGATTTATTGTGAGTAAGAGATTTGGTATCTTTTGATATCATGACTACCTTTTTTTGAGTCAAGAGCAGATCATTAGCTATTGTATGATGTACATAGGCAGTCAAAAGAGAGCACTGTCTCTGATTTAAAAACTAATTCATGTTAAATTGTTGGTGTAATTTGGTGGTGTAGCAGGCACATCTTCAAGCATTCTTGTAGGCCACTTGGAACCTCTTGGGAAGAAGAGCAGCAGAAATGAGTCTGATTTGGGCCATGTTCTCCAAATGGTAATTTTTTTGTTTAGTTGTGTTTTTTAAAATGTTATAATCAACCTGTGTTCTGTTCTTAGGAGATATGGATCCAGATCTATCTGAGAACTTCCTTGTCCAGATGTTTCATCTAGTGATGTAGTCTACTCTGAAAAGTTTTAAGGGAGAGCAAGCAAGACAGAGGAATGATTTCTTTTTTTTTTTTATTGTTGAGTAAATTCTCGCTCTTGAAATGAGGGAGTGATCTGCCCTTCTAATCTGTCTTTAACAGCAGTCCACTAAGTCCAAGATACAGGAACTAAAAGTTCATACAAATCTCTGAGAACATATAATCAATGATAGAATTTCTAATGGAACTGTGTATTGAAGTGCTTTTAGTGGCAAGCAAAAATCACAAGGTTGTAAAATCTCAGTCCCTTTCTGCTTGGATTCTGCATTCATTGAGGAGCTTGTGGATTAAAAGATTAAAGATAAAAAGCATTGATGAAAGGCAACCTGGAGTTTCTTTGGTATTTCTCAATGTTATTTCCTTAAGGTTAATGTTAAGATTATAACCTTAATTATTTCACATTTAAGAAACTAAACCTTTATAATAATTAATCGTTGTATGAGACTAATAGGTGCTTCTGTTAGGATCTGTGCCAACAGCAAGGAAGATGGGGATTAGAGGGAATCATTCATAAGTGCTAAGCAAAAATAATCAGGACCAGGGTCTATTTATGACCACCTAGTGCAAAAACCTGGCTGAACATGGAGCCCATCTGATAAAGCCCATATGCACTTTAAAACCATGTCCTCTGTAGAGGTGAGATGGGGAGTCACTAAACCTCTTGGATGTGCAGTCTGTGCTTGAACATGCTTGGTTGGGGTTATTTGCTTTTTCTGTTCTTTTATTATAATGGATTGTCTGCAAGCCTAGGAGTACCTTTCTGGACCACCAAAAATTGCTGATTTCAAAAATCTCACTGATAGAGGTAGAACTGTCCCATGTACAAGTATAAAAGGAGATGAGAAATTTTAACAATGTGACCTAAAGACAAAATATTTTTTTCTGAAGAAGCAGCCTGTATGTTAACTGAAACATTTGCTATTAATATTAGAGATTGTTGAGGACAGAATGAACCTCCTGGAGCTACAAAGACTTTCAGATAGCACCTCTTAAACATTACAATTCATAAAAAGATAATCAATTCCTTTATGTAATCAGCTACTACTACGATCCTTTCATTTAATTTTTTTTCTTTGTAGGAGATGAAATAACAGCACCTCTTTAGGAAATAGTTCCAGTACACAGTTTTGAAAATTTCACTTTTGCATTCAAGCTCTGCATGTAGTTAATGCCAGTTTAAAAGCTCTAGAATCCTAATGCATTCCCTTCAGGTACTAGGTGAATCAAGGTCTGTGCTATAGTTTTCTTCATACAATTAAAAAATATTGTTCAAGTTCTTTGTGTTTTGAAAATATAAGTAAAACTGAGCAAACTTTGCTAGTTGCTGAAGTCTTTCAGCTATGTGTATAATGTAGTCTACTAAAGGCTATTGAAATTTTATTGATTTGAGTTGGTCCCACTGTTACATACTTAGAAACTGATTTTGAATTTTTATTCAAGTTTACAAGAGAGACTGGTTGGAGATATGTTTGAATGCTTACCTTAGATGACCAGACCTTTAGTGTCTAAGATGATGCTGAGATTCAGAATTGAAGTCTTTTCCTTTTTTTAATGGCAGATGACTTTTAGTCCTGTCAAAAGTAGGTAGTTCTATCGATTTGGCAGCAATGCCAGCCCAGAGCCATTTCTAAGCCATAGGTTTTTCTTTAGTCTTACTAAACTCGAGACTCCTCTGAAGCAGTCTGGAAATGATGGGAGAAAAAAAGATAATTCTTGACTGGTACACAAAATTACAGTATTTGGCTAGTGTATTAAGGCATTTGCGTAAAGACACTTGCATAAAGTCACTCTTGACAAAAAGAAAACATTCTTTGGCACTGTTTAACAGAGAATACTCCATGGAATGGACTCTGTATTTTGGATGTCTGGAAGCGTTAACTTCTAGAAAATACTACATGAAAGTCACAATTCCATCGGCCCTCTTCCATAAAGGAAGAGAAGGATTTGTACTTAAGTCTTGAGATTGAGAACAGTAGAAATTCTAGAAGTCCACTTTACTTTCCTTCTTTGAGTACACAACAAGAGGTTCTGGATTCTCCTGGTTTGTTCAGAGTGACTTATCCTATGAGTAGATTCTGTAAACAACCCTTAAACAAATTTTACTTACGGAACTTGAAATTGTTTACCCTTACGTATTCTCTGTTTAAGAAACTTGTTGCAGGGACCATGTTGTGCCTGTACAGAGTAAAGATTGACATCACTTAGCTTTCGGACCTCTTTAATTAAAAAACAAAACCAGCTCTGCTGTATTCCTTGCAGAATCTTTCATCTTTATTGTTAGGTCTAGGTACTGGTGTAGTCCTTAGAAACAAAAACCTCAGATGATTCTTAAAGACATGGCCATAAGTGATTAAAACTCTTGATGGTCAGGTAGAATGACTGGATTAAGGTGATGCAGGAATTTATCATCTTGGATTACACTAAGATTAAAAACGATAGGTAAAATATTCTTAAGAATTCATCTGCAATCATAGCATGCACTCTTGGGAGGCTTTGTACAGACAGTATAACCCATAATAAAATGAACTGTGCTTCTACTAGGGCTTATTGGTAAATTAATGTTACACTAAGTAGTGAACTACTTATCAGGCCTTCTTGGAAGTAGTGCAGTATTAATTTAGTGCTGCATGGTCATTCGTGTTTGGGTAAGTGCAGTTTTTAAATCCTTCTAAGTCATTTATGACCTGCTGTTAAAAGACAGAGGTGGTCTAACAGTGGTATAACTAGGTACCAATTCCAGTATTGCATTGCTACAGCTACCCTTGTGTACTGTGAGCAGAGTGTTGTACTGCCGTAAGTATTTATAATAATCTGCTCTAGGAGTACTGTGAAATTGGTAGCCTGTACAAAACTTGAAAATGTATATGAAGGATGTAATTTGTTTCTGTGCTTATGGATTTAATGTATTTAGTGTATTGAAAGAGCTAGTTTTGGTATATACAGCAAATCCAACTGTTCTGTCGTGACACTTTGTTCAAAATGCTTTTAGAACCATGACAAACATTAAAAGCAAGAAAAACTGGAAAATAAATCTACTTCTATGGAAACAAGTACTTTTTGTTTTTTTGTAAATGAAATCACTTTCACTTATTCTTGCTATGGTACATTAGAAATTAATCACTGACTTGCATGAGATATAGCTTGATTATCTAGTGTTTACATGACAACTTCTGCTCATAATTTGCATTTGTACGTTTGTGAATGGTGTCCTTATAAACACTTAGTTAATCATCAGATGGTCTTATGTAATTTTTTTTTGTTTTTTTTTTTTTGTTTTGTTTTAATTAGTACACTGGTCAAGCAAACTTAGTCTCAGGGATTCTTCTCATTGTCTTTGAACAAAGTTCATCCCATTCTGCTGCATGTGTATTTGCATAAATGACAGTTGTTAGAAATGAACATTCCATGAAGCTGATTGGGGAGCAGTCATTCATCACCTGTTCCCACAAATTGCCAGACTGATTTTGATGAAATTTTCTACCATTCTGGATTGAATATTTAATTTGTCTATAGGATTTCTAGGGACTTGATTTAGTCATGCTTTCATGAGTGTTGGTGACATAGTAAGGCAATGTTTGCTGGGAATAGGAGTTCTTTGGCAAGAAATACTGTATTTGAAAGTGGATTTAAAATGCCATCTCGGTGTTGAAAGTATCACACTTCATTATTCTCCTCCCCACCCCTCTCAACTTGTTCATATCCAGACATAGTGCTAGATCTTGAATTTTCTGCATCTGACACCGCTTTAATACGACTTGGAAAGTCATTTTATAGTACCTGGCCAACTTGGAGGAAAGTAGGAGCTATTATCTTAAATGGAGGGAGGAGTACATTGAAGAGGAATGTGTGGATGTTACTCTTCCCTTGCTACAGCAAGCTATGAGGATATAGCCTTGATGACTAAGATACCATTGTAATATTAACAAGTAATAAGTCAATAATTCAAGAAACTGTATCTTTATAATTTATCTCTTTCTGTTGTGGAGTACTTCAAACACTGATTTCCAGCTTCACAGAATGGATGAGGTTGGAAAAGACTTTTGGATATCATCTAGTCCATCCCACTGCTCAAACAGGGTCACATAAAGCAGATTACTTAGGACCCTGTTTAGAAGGCTTTTGAATATTTCCCAGAATTGAGACTCCGCAACCTCTGGTCAACTTGTTTCAGTGTTCTGTTACACTCACAGCAAAGAAGTTTTTCCTTAGGTTCAGATGGACTGTTCTGTGTGTCAGTTTGTGCCTTTTGCCTCTTGTCCTATTACTGGTTGCTACTGGGAAGAGTCTGACTCTGTTTCCTTTACACCTTCTCTTCAGATATTAAAATGCATTGATAAGATTCCCCCCTTGGTCTTCCCTTCTCCAGGCTGAACAGACCCAACTGTCTCAGCCTTTCCTCATAGGAGATACACTCCAGTCATCATCTCTGTGGCCCTTTGCTGGACTTGCTCCAGCAGGTCACGGAATCAGAATGATTGGGGTTGGAAGGGACCTCTAGAGATCAAGTCCAAACCCCTGCTCTAGCAGGGTTACCTAAAGCATGTTACCCAAGACTCTTTCAAATGGCTTTTGAATGTCCAGGAATGGAGACTCTGCAGCATCTCTGGGCAACCTGTGCCAGTGCTCTTTAACCTCACAGTAAAGTTCTTCCGGTTTGTGCACCTCATCCTGTTGCTGGGCATCACTAGGAAGAGTCTGGCCCTGTTTTCTTGACACTCTCCCTTCAGGTGTTTATACACATTGATAAGATCTCCTCTGTCTTCTCTTTTTCCAGGCTAAATAGTCTCAGCTCTCAGCTTTTGCTCATAAGAGAGATGCTCCAATCCCTTCATCATCTTAGTAGCCTTTTACTGGACTTCCTTAAGTGTCTCTGTGTCTGTCTTGTATTGGGGAGCCCAGAACTGGATGCGATACTGCAGATGTGGCCTCACCAGGGCTGAGTAGAGGGGCAGGATCACCTCTCTCAACCTACTGGCAGTGCTGTGCCTAATGTACCCCAGGATATCATTGACCTTCTTGGCCACAGGGGCACATGGCTGGCTCATGGTCAACTTGTTGTCCACCAGGACTCCCGGGTCCTTCTTTGCAAAGCTGCTTTCTAGCAGGTCAGTCCCCAGCTTGTACTGCTGCATGGGGTTATTGCTTCCTAGGTGCAGGATTTGGCACCTTCATTTGAACTTCATGAGGTTCCTCACTCACTGCCCAGTTCTCCAGTGTGTCCAGATCTTTCTGAATGGCAGCACAGCCTTCTGGTGTATCAACCTATCCTCCCAGTTTGGTATCATCAGCAAACTGGCTGAGGGTGCTCTCTGTCCCTTCATCCAGTTCATTGATGAGTAAGTTGAAGAGGATTGGACTATGTACTGACTGCTAGGGCAGTCTGCTAGTTAAAGGTCTCAAACTAGGCTTTGCCCCACTGATCACAACTCTTTGAGCTCTGCTGTTCAGCTGATTCTCAGTCCAACTCACTGTTCATCTAGCCAGCACTTCCTGAGCTTGGTTATGAGGATGGTATGGGAGACAGTGTCAACAGCCTTTGTGAAGTCAAGAGAGACAGCGTCCACTGCTCTCCTCTAATCTACTCAATCATTCCATCACTGAAGACTACCAGATTGATTAAGTAGGATTTCTCCTTTGTAGCTCCATGTTGACTACTGCTGATGACCTTATCCTTCATATGCTTAGGAATGGTGTCCAGGATTAGCTGCTTGTGTCCATGTCTCTCTTGTACTGTAGATCCTGCGGCGGACCCAGCACTCCAGGTGTGTCTCACCAGGGCTGAACAGAGAGGAAGGATCACCTCCTTCAGCCTGCTGGCAGTGCAGTGGCTGGTGCAGCTCAGGATACCATTGGCATTCTGCACCACAAGGGCACATTGCTGGCTTAAGGGCACATTGTTATTTTCCAGGTTCTTCTCTACAAAGCTGCTTTACAGCATATCAGTCTGCTTCTGTTACTCTTAATGTTTCAACTATCATTGATGCAGGGTAGCACTTGAGATTGATTTTGCTGATTACACTTTTATATGTTTGTCTCCAGAAGTGGGCACTGTTGCAGAGTAACTGACTTGATGTAAGTGTATACCTTTGCTGACATTCTAGGAACTTATTTTTGCTCCTACTATAAACAGATATTCTTTCACTGAATATGCTGATAGACACCACATCCTGCCTCATGTGAGGCATGCTTGCAGCAGTTTAGTATCTGTTGCTGTGCTTCCAGACTTAAACATGACATCACTAGCCACAAAATAGTGTCTGATCATAAAACATCTCTGCCAAGAAGACTGATGTTAGAAAAAAAACAAACCCCAACCCTTGGGCAGGGAACAAAACACCAATTCACTGTAAAACGGTATTATAAATTAAATAAACTTGCAGTCATCAGCCTAGTCTGTTAAGCAGTAAGCTAGTGTCAATCAAAGCTGGCACACTCTGAAGGAATCTGTAGTTTGTACGTGGTGATGTGTGTGTGTGTGTGTGGATCACTGGAGAAGGCTTCTTCCTAGTCAAAGCCTAGGTTAGGTAAGCTGGCTTTCTGAATATGTTAAATGTAACTATTCCTGGACAGATGGCCTAACTTCCTCAAGTCTTATTTCTTTGCCTCTTCCCTCTCCTGTGAATGGAAGGGATTCAGTAGTGGATTAAAGATACAACTTGTTTTGTAGTCATAACTGATGAATGTATCACACTGACTAAACTCAGGGTGTTCTTGCTTAGTGTTAGCACAGGATGGCTTCTGATGATGCTTCTCAACGAGACATAGCTGGGCACCAGAATTCTGACTGCTACCCTCTGTAATGCAGGTATTTTAGGATAATTAAATTTCCCCTCCCTGGTAAGTATTATGTTTATTATATCAAAACTATATCAATTAGGTGATGGGGTTTTTTAGGCAGGTATATTTATAAAGAAGCAAAACCAAAACTTCCTTAACTTCTCTTAAGTCATAGTAGTGCTTTTAAAGATATATTTGATCCTAACAACTGAAGACCCACCTAAATGTTCTTTCTGTTGAATCTGCTGTTTATTGAAAGTTCAGGGGAGAGTAATTTTTAGTTATGATGAACAGGCATTTCCAAGTAAAGGTGATACAATAGTTAGTCATTGAAAAAGTAAGCAGTGATTTGTTTCTTGGGGGTTCAGTTGAGCTGATCTGTAGCAATAATTCTGTATATTTACATTGATAAAAGTGTAAAATATGTAGCAGGACTACCTGACCTGTAACTTGACTATTTAAGCAAGAAGAAAATAAAGATGTATTAGCAGATTTCTCATTATTTCCATAAGTCATTTTATGGTATGCAACATCCAGTCGGATAAAAATTCTAGCCTTATATAAAAATCATTTATCAGGGGCAGTCTTCTAAGAAGCAACATGGGTTGAGATTTTGTAGACAGAGAAGAAATAAACTACTAATCTGTTCTTTAAACCTTTCCACATGAATACAATGCCTGGATGAGCTATAGGAAAATGATACTTCCAGGTGTCAGGTCAGTATCTCTGACTGTTCCTCTTTGGTCCTGGCCTAATTTCTTGATTTTTGCAGGACCAGGGCTGCTACCTGTAGAGTCGTCAGATAGAAGGATTTGCATACATTTGGCATCTACATTTTGAACTCGGTATAGGAGATTCGAAAGTACAGATGATCGTGTGCATGGAACAGTGAAGATAAAACTTAAGTCAACACTAAGGTGTTCAGCAGTCTGTAATCCTGACCTTGAATCTTTCTGGAAACTTGTGTAGAGAAGTACTAAATATAGGAATCCTTTCCACATACAAAAAAATGCAGTAGCTACTGTCTGGAAGAGCAGCTTTCAATTTGAAGTGCCTATGTATTAAAATAAAGTTTTGGTTCCAGTAAGGTGATATGACGATGCTGAAGGAAGAATAACTGAGGAAGCTAAACATAAGAATTACCTTATAGTAAGGAGCTGTCATAAATGAAATTTATGCGTAGGGGATAGGAATAAAGTTCTCTGAAGCCTACTGTTACTTTGCTTAAGTGATTTGATGGGGTTGCAGTATGGTGTCTTAAGAACTATTGGCAAAAACCTGCAAGAGATCTATATTAGTTTTGCAGTCTAGAACATACAAATAGTTGCTGTATTTGGTTTTTGTTAGAGCATTCAGGTTGTTCAAGTCAAGATCTTAACTGGTTTGGTTTCAGATTTCAAACTGCAGTGCCATAAAACATGTATTTCCTATCTGTCTGCACATAGCAAATCATGAGAGAAATGGAAGGATGACTTGTTTCCTCCCACATGTGTGTTATCTGCATGCCTTGAGTCTGTCAGAAGTCAGGTTATCCTTTTGCTTGCCACAGCATTGGCTTTCAGTAGCTTGGCACATATTCTGTCTAGAAATTATGCATCTGAGCCTCTGCCACAGCTTTTCCGATCTAAGTGGAAAAAGTAGAACACAAGTTCTGTTTTTTCTGATAACATCCAGCTTTTTCATCATTTCAGGAGTAGTCTGGTTTGCACATGTACTTTCCAACAACACTATGTAAATTAGAGTAATACATAATTCTCATAAATAGAGAATTTGGTCAGGGATTTAAGCTTCCAAGTGGGCTAGTGCTCAAAAGCATTAGCAGCACCAGAAATGGATGGAAATCTGTATTTTCTTCCTTTTTTTTTCCAGATGTGTCATTGCAAGATGATTATTTGTCTTTGAGTTTATTTGCACTTCAAATCCAAGAATCTCTATTTTTATACCATATTAACAAACTTTGTAGCAAAGTTATAGATTCATGTCTCCTGAAAAATCTCCTAATGTGGGTTGTCATAGGGCTACAAAGCATTTGTATGTGCATGGTTAAAAAGGTATCAAAGAATATAAACAAATACTGTGGCAGGAGGGGAAAGGTTGCTTAAACGTGTTGAAGTAGCTTATTCTGTAACCATTACCTAAAGCTCCTGACATATGAGGCAACATTGGTATCACTCCTAGAATAACACTTGTTTGAGGTTCCATTTAAAGACCTGTTTTTCAGATGATAAAGTTAGAACTGTTTGTACTGAAGATTTTATGCTGTATCTGTTATGTGTTGTACTGGTTTGAAAACTTTCAGCTGAACAAGGGTCATTCCCATAGTTGTTAAGCAGACCTGGTGCTGTTGTTCCATTGTAGTGCTGTTGCAGCATTACAAAGCATCATCACTAGGCTTTTTCTGTGTGTTTAGTTTTGCTGACTTTTGGCTATTGCCTGACTAAAGAGTGGAATTAATGTCAGGAGACTTTAATTTTTGACTTCAGTGTACTTACTGTTGCTTTTGGGGAATGCAGACTTAATCAAACATAGATGGCTAACTGAAGCTGATGAAGTTGTCTTTATATTGAAACATAGTAGGAGAACGTTTGTTTGCATATTTCAGCTGTGGATACAAAACAATGAGGAGTGTAATTTTCTACACAGATCTTAAATTCATAATGGGGACAGCTGACTCGTTTTTTTTTGAGTGTCAGACAGTTTGTGTTCATAGTTGTCCTTTGCCCTTTTGAGATTTTTCCGAAAAGGGCAGAGGGAATGGAGGAGAAAGAAACTTCCAGTCTAGTTTTGTCTGCCCTAAGATAGCTTGAATGTGACAGAATTCCTACATTTGTGGGAAGCTGAAGAATTCCTTCCTACCTTTGTCTTTTTTCTTGCTCCCTCCTTTTTGTTATTGAATTAATACTGCCTATGTTTTGATGAAAAATTTGAGAAGATTCCTAAAACAGCGGTGATGAAAACAGTACTTGCTGTCTTGTGAAAAAGTCAAGGAGTTTTTTGTTGCAAAAATAATTTTGTAATTGGGTAGGAGGTTTCTGAGGGTTTTCTTGTTTTTTAAGTTATATATTTCTTTGTCATCTTACATCTCAGCATGAAACAAAAGGTAACTACTTATATCCTAGTTTTGAAATTTGAAGAAGTGCATTAAACCTTTTAATAAGTCAGATACTCTCTCCTTCAAAGATGCTGCTGGTCGTTAAAGAGTATTTAACTGAAATGCCGTGCTCACTACTCTGTGTTTTTCCTCTCTTCTGTTAAACAACATGACAGCTGTTTTATGAATTTATTAGCTTCATTGTAGGTAGGTAAGATTATCAGGTAAATTAAAGGATAATAACTGGTAACTCAAAGACAGATGTGATAGAAAAATTCACTCATAGTCTGGCGTTCTGCAGGAACTGATTGCATCTGAAATTTGTAGGGGCTTACAAAGTTATTTGAAGGAAAACAATATTGTGCCTGTTTTTTCACTTTTATAATAGCTTTTTAACTAATCAGGTTGTTTTTGATGAATGAAATTTTATGTTTGATGCTTCTTGGGAAAAAAGAGGGAAACTGGGTAAATCTGGAATAATATTTTTGGATGCTCTTGATTTAAAAGAGTTCTTTTTGTAAACTTGAAGGCCCTATATGTATTTCTGGTGTTGTGTCTTTCTAACTCTAATTGCTCTTGCACAACACTTTCATATCTTAGTTCTGATAAGTAAATGAATATGCATGAGGTTTTTGTATCTAGATGTTTTTATTTAGGAAATAGTTTGCAAAACTAGAGAAATGTCAAGTACTGAGTTGCTTTTTAGAAAAGCTAGGGAAGGAATGAATTGTGAAATTATGTAGCTATGATGAACCAAATACTATGATTGTTGTTTCAAAATTCTCATTTTAATTACTGTGTATATAATATAAGAGGCAATATAGATCCTATCTATATTTTGATTAGAAAATAACTGCAGTATCTCAGATACCGCTCCATAATAAAAATGTCAAGTCGGTAAAGATACCTATTTTTAAGTCTGTGAGTGATGTCATTGTATGAAATTGTGGCCACAGTTAACTTGATGGAAGTTTTTTGTTGAGTTTGCTCAAGACATAGGATTTTATATTTGCCTGAAATAGATGCATCTTGAAAATAATAAATTTTGAAACAAATTTCTGGTCTATATGATTATTGTATTTAAAAGTAAGATTTGGAACCTACATATTTACCTCAAGATAGAATTTTACAAGTATGTTTTTCTCTTGACAGCTGGAGGATGGACACACTTTATTTGACTACAATGTTGGACTAAATGACATAGTTCAGCTTTTGATACGTTCTGAATCTGAAGCACCTACCACTGCTTCTGGTGCAGATCAGGATGGAGAGGTCAACCCCTGTGCCGTTTCCAACTGTAAGAACAAAGTCAAAAAAACAGCGGGTGGTGGATCACCCAATCAGCCATCTACATCATCTCGTTCATTTCTGATTGATCCTGGTATTGGATTGTACAAGGTATGTACAAACTATGAATGTTGGGACCTTCTCTCACACCTATGAGTTTAATTTTATTGTCTGTAAAAGCCTGTATCCTTATTACTTGCTTTCATGATTGACTTTAAATTTGACTTCAGTGGAGCTAGACTGTACTTAAGTAGGTATCTCTACAGTTCTCTGAAGCTTCACTGATACATGTGTTCCATAAACGCAGATATTAATTGAGATGATAACTTAATTGAGGAATTTATTTTTAAAATATAATTACTTTATGCCTAAGCAACAGTACTACATTTTCGAGCTATAGAGGGTAAATGTGTTAGGATAGAATTCAGGAGTGATTGATTCAGTGATTCAGGAGTGGTTGATAACCTGACAGACTCAGCTCTGCCAAAAAAAAACATGCATCCACTTATAGTTAGACATCATCAGTCTTCAGTCATCTATGTTGGAAAATCTGATTTAGCAGTAGTAGTTTGTGGACAGTGTTGAAGTCAAGCTTTTTAACTTAAAACCTTCCAGCTGACTCTTGCAGACTCATTGAAGTGTCTCTATACCACTAGTCACTACTGTTGCAGCTTATAGGAGGGTTCATAATCTTCAACACAATGCTGGCGGTATTCTCCAATACTCTCTAGTATTCTGCAGTAAGTTTTGGAGCATATCTGAAACATAAATAACTTTTAAAAGCAGAGGTAGCTAGTGCAAAAATCTGTTGAAGAATTCTAGTTTCACGCTGTTTATTTTCAATCTTAGCAGTATTGTCAATTAGGAGAAACTGAGCGAGCAGTGATAAAAATTGCTGTTCTCATAAAGTAGGATAAATGTCTTAGAGCAGTGTGAGGAGAGAATTCAGAGAAGACTCCTTAACTGATCTCACATGAATAATCAGTTGTATATTGGAGAGCTCTTGATTGGAATTAATAGTTGGAGTTGTGCTTGCTTATGGATCTAAACATTCCAGGGAAAATGAAACTGCATGTTTTAATCTAAAGGCTATGAAAGCAGTGTTAGGACAAGATAAATTGTGGAAAAACATGCTGCTTTTTAATTATATGTGATGCAGTAATTGATTTTTTTTTACTAGGTTGTATAGAATCATGAATATTATATTTATTGTTAGTTTTGTACCTCATTAGATTTTACCATATTATCAGGTAGGCTTGTACCAGAGTAACCTAAGTTTAAATTAAACAGAAAATCAACAATTTCTGGATTGCTGAATAGCTGGTCTTTTGCAAGATTTCTATATAAAAGGAATGGTAGCATTTCATCTGCTTTTCAGGTGTTTCTCTCAGGTAAAAAATATCAGTGACAGTGATTATTTTGCTAGAAAGTATCCAAAATTACAGAAAAAGGAAAGGAGGCTATGATTGCCTCATGTACAATTTTGTGTGAGTTAGAGGAATGTTCTATTTAGATCCATCATCCTGATACGCAACTTTATTAGTTTCTTGTGAACTCTTACTTGATGTTTGTGGTATAATGGGCAAGTAATCATTTAGTCATTCTCTGTTCCAGCAGCTTTTTGAGCAAGGAGTTTTATAGTTCCCTCTCTAAGGAAGCAAGAAGTCAGAAAATTAGCAAATCAGGTGCAATGATGTGAGCTTGCAAGCATCCCCTTCTGTTGTCCCGTCTCCCACAATTTCTTACAGTGGAAATAAACCTGTTTCTTCAGCTCTTATGCTTTACCATTTATACTCCGTATTGATTAATTGCACTATGAGAAATGATGAGAGAGAAAATAGGAGAGTTGAAAGGCCACAAGAGACGGTCCATTGATCCAAGCAAAGAAATATTAAAATGCATATATTCAAGAACGTTAGCAGTGATATCAGCTTATTTCTCAGCTGTCTTAGGTTAAAAACAGAAAAAAAAAAAAAAAGGGAGGGGATAGTGAGATTGGATTCAAGAAAACTTTCTGTTGAGTCAGCTGAAAATTTTGCTATCTCCACTACTAGGGACCTGGCACTACTTCCTTTCTTTTACATGGCTTTATTTCTTTTTCTTTGTTGGAAATTACAGATTAGTGATAATTAAATTACTGCCATGTGGTTAAAATAGTGACTTAAACAGATTTTCTCTGTATGGTTTCTGTATGTTACATAAATCAAAATGCTTTGCCTGATAGCATATTCCAGTTGTACCTGGCAATGGATACTAGCATGGGTCCAGAAGGAGTAGTAGCAGATGAAAACATGTTCAGCTCCTGTTTCTTGTATTGAGAATGAGAATTGTTAATGGTAGACACGGTTTAAGAACTGTGCTGTTATCAGCTCTTTGTAAGCAGTATTAAACAGTAACTGTTTTTAATTACAGATTCAGTTTTGTTTACAAGATTTTCTCTAGAAAAGTTAGTAAGCCTGGTTGAGAATGTGAAGGGGAAACATGTACACTTCAGTTTGAGCTTTGGCTTTTCTAACACTATTTCAGTGTGCTCAAGTAATGCTATTATGACATCTCTCTGTCCTTGCTGTACCTGCTGTATTCCTGCTTTTGGCACTGAAGATCAGTTATGGATACTCTGCCTAGCCAAGCTACTGTCCTGGTATGTCTGCTCATTTTCCTGATTGTGGGCATGGACCCTCCTAGTAGCTGGAGGAGGCTATCCTTGAAACCTGTCAGCTCTCTTGAGCTCCTTTTCGAGCTAGGGATGCCTTCCACAGGATTCCACCTACCAGTTCCTTGACTAAGCTCACGAGGTCTGCTCTCCTTAGGTCCCTGTATGTTGTTATTTGTCTTCATCAGTTCCTCTCAGGATCCTGATCTCACTGCATGAAAGGCTGTCACTGATGATCATGTTCCCAACAAGTTCTTGTCTGGGAATAATTGGAGCAGGTTCAGCAAAGCACTACCCTTGGTTGGCCCCTCTGCCATCTGAATTAGAAGATGCCCAGACACCTTCCAGAAACTTCCTGGATACCACTGTCTGGTAAAGTACGCAGAGGGCAACAAAAAGAGCTTTTATTGTTACAAACAAAGTTTAAACAAAGAAAACGTGGATTTATTGCTGAGTGGGACAAGTGATTTAGTGACAGCAGATGCAGATAAGGTTGAGGTACTCAATGCCTTGTTTGTATGGATCTTCAGCAATGAGTTGTTGTACCTAGAGAAAGTGTTTGAGGAGGAAAGGGACTGCTAGTGGTTAGAAAGAATTGAGGCAGAAATCTCTTGAGACATCTTGAGTGAAATGGGGAGATCTGGCTGATACCATTGTAAGGCTGTGAAAGGTCATGAAGATTGGGTAAGATCTTTGATGACTGGAGGAGGCAAATATTGCACCTGTCTGCAAAAAAAAAAAAAAAAAAAAAAAAGAAAAAAAAAAAAAAAAAAAGGCAAGAGGGCCATCCAGGCAACTATAAGCTGGTCAGTTTTACTTTGTTCTCTGGAAAAATCAGTCATGGAATAGTCTTTTTGGAAGCTCTTTCTGCGTACATGAAAAAGAAGGTGATAATTTGGAATAGCCAGCATGGATTCTTTTTTTTAAGGTAAGTCATGCTTGGTAGTTTGACTGCCTTTATGATGAAATGGCTAGATCTGTGGATGAGGGAAGGGTGATGAGTGTTGTCTACCTTGATTTTAGCAAAGATTTCCGTATGTTTTTCTACAGTATCCTTGTTTTAAGTGGGCCACTATGGTCAGGATAGGAGGAATACTAAAGGATTGAAAAGCTGGCTGGATCATTGGGCTCAGTGTAGTGGCTAATGTTTGATACTCTACCTGGAGGCTTGTTACAAGTGCGGTTCCTCAGGTGTCTGTCCTGGAACCTGTCCCGTTTAACATCAGTGGCATGGAGGGAAAGCTGAAATACACTTTGAGCAAGTTTGTGAACAAGAGCATAGTGGGGCTGGAGGAATGGGCTGACAGGATCTTTATGAAATGCGAAGTCCTGCACTTGGGATGGGCTAACCGCCTCCAGTAGCACAGGCTGAGGCATTTGCTACCCACCTGGGGAATGGCTTTGCTCTAGGGGGGCCTGGGATTGTAGGACACTTGGCTTACACGTAAGTCAGCAGTGCATCATAGCAGCACTGGAGGAAACTATATATCAACAGGTGCTGGCCTGTATCAAGAAGAGCAGAGCTGTATCAATGGGAAAATAGTCAGTGAATTGAGGGAAGCAACTATTCTTTTTCACTTGTAACTTGCTACGCAACATACCACATCTGGTTTGGGGTGCTTTATTGCAAGAAAGACATTGCTAAACTTGACAAGTTCAGCCGAGGGTCAGTAGGACTGTTAAGGTGGAAGCATGTGACTATCTCAGAGAGGTGAGATTTGTTTAGACTGGAAACCAGAAGGTTTGAGGGGACTTTCCAATACCTTCAAAGAGGTTACTTTGAAGGCAAAGCCAGACTTTTTATTGAAGTGCAGAACAAGAGGATGAAACACAATTGTTTGGCATTAAAAAGGGGAGATTCTGATGGATTATAAAGAAAAAAAATAACTTTTAGGGTAAGGAGATGCTGGAACAGGTTACTTTGAGAGGTTGTGAAATCTCCATTTGTAGATGTTTCAAGATGCAGTGACTAGAAAAAGCCCAGGAAAAACTGACCTAAATTCAGGACTGATCTTCCTCTGAGCAGAAGTTTCTCTTGTTAGGCACTCTGCAGACTGGATTTTCTTAAATCACATTTAGGAACCATGATTTTATATGTTGCTTGTTTTGCTTTTTTGATTTTGTAGTGTCTTGTAATTTCTTTGTTGCATGGCTCCTTACGTCAGCCATACAAGCCCTCTTGTATTTGCTACATTTTCTTCTGCCCCTCAGAGCTTTTTAATTTCAGGATTCTCTCTACGAAGAAATAAAATAAGAGTCTCTTGGGTTTTTCTCCTCTGCATATGTACATATGTATGTATTTATGACTGTACTTGCACACGATTTTATTTAATTATTAAATGTGTGCTTGCTCATTTTATTTGATAATAATGAGCTTGCACTGTTGGTTTGATTGGACTGAAAATTGCTGTCATTTGCATATATCCCACTAAATATTCGATTAATATAGAAATTTGCTGATACTGAATTATATGCAGTTGCAGCATTCCTATTTTATTTTTTCCATAAGTGTTTGATGTTCAAATATTTAGAATGATTGTATTGGTTGGTAACATTTCCTCCTTCAGTTGGCCTTAATTCATGTTATATGTTCTCTGTGACAATTAGGAATTCTTATTAATATTACAGTTCTACTTGTAGAACTTGTATCTATTCAAATACCCTAAGGTTATGCAGGGAGGCTTTCTTGAGGGTTCCTTACACACTTTTTATGTTTAAAACAGATGAATATATATAAGTTATCCTTTTATTTGGAGCAATTATTCTGGTAAAAGCTGTACTTCTGAATATTGTAAGATTTAATAAAAAGATAGATGTGATTTTTTTATGCAAGAAAAAGAAATGGGTTTTGGAGATTGATAATGTTTTTGACTTGTCCCTGTCTAACTATAATCAGGTTATTTAGTTTTTAGAAGCTAGTCTTTGGGTTTAGCAAGAAAACATACTCATTCCCGCCACTTTTGGGGTACTTGACAAAGGCTGTAGCATAAACCATGTATATACCTTACTAGTTGTTTTGAAGACCTTTTCTATGGTATGGCCTAGCAGTAGCTCTGTTCCAATGACGATTTTTTATAGTTGGTGTACAATGGGTGAGGTGTTCTTTAAATCATCTTTTGAATAGGCAGTGTTTTGAATCCAGTTAATGTTTAAAGACTGCTCATGGCTTTTTAACTCTAAAAATTCACTGTTCTCATTATTAAAAATACATCTATTTAGTTAGCTGAAGACTTGAGAAAACACATAAGGAGCTCATAGAATCATAGAATCGGTAAGGTTGGAAGGGACCTCTGGAGATCATCTAGTCCAACCTCCCTGCTCGGCAGGGTCACCTAGAGCATGTTAGACAGGGTTGCAGCCAGGCAGCTCTTGAATATCTCCAGAGAAGGAGACTCCACAACCTCTCTGGGCAACCTGTGCCAGTGCTCCGTCACTCTCACTGGGAAGAAATTCCCCCTCATGTTCAGGGAGAACTTCCTGTGCTTCAATTTCTGCCCATTGCCTCTTGTCCTGTCACATGGGACAACTGAAGAGAGTTTGTCCCCATCCCCTTGACACCCTCCCTTCAGGTACTTGTACACATTGATAAGATCCCCCCTCAGGCTTCTCTTCCCCAGGCTGAAGAGGCCCAGCTCTCGCAGCCGTTCCTCATGGGAGAGATGCTCCAGCCCTCTGATCATCTTTGTAGCCCTATGCTGGACTCTTTCCGGTAGCTTCGTGTCTCTCTTGTGCTGGGGAGTCCAGAACTGTAGACAGTACTCAAGCTGAGGCCTCCCCAGAGCTGAGTAGAGGGGCAGGATCACCTCCCTCGACCTGCTGGCAACAGTCTTTCCAATGCACCCCAGGATAGCATAGGCCTTCCTGGCCACAAGGGCACATTGCTGGCTCATGGTCAACTTGTTGTCCACCAGCACTCCCAGGTCCTTCTCTGCAGAGCTGCTCTCCAGCAGGTCAGCCCCCAGCTTGTCCTGGTGCCTATGGTTATTTCTCTCTAGGTGCTGGACTCTACCCTTGCCCTTGTTGACCCTCAGGAGGTTCCTCTCTGCCCAACTCTCCAACCTGTCCATCTCTGTCTGTATGGCAGCACAGCCCTCAGCTGTGTCAGCCACTCCTCCCAGCTTGGTATCATCAGCAGACTTGCTGAGTAGGCACTCTGTCCCCTCATCCAGGTCATCGATGAAGAAGTTGAACAGGATGGACCCAGTGCTGGGGGACGCCGCTAGCCACAGGCCTCCAACTAGACTTAGCGCCAACTGATGATGAACCTCTGAGCTCTGCCCTTCAGCCAGTTCTCAATCCACCTCACTGTCCACTCATATAACCCACACTTCCTGAGCTTCTCTAGGAGGATATTCTGGGAGATGGTGTCAAAAGCCTTGCTAAAGTCAAGGTACACAGTGTCCACTGCTCTCCCCTCTTCTACCCAGCCAGTCATTCCATCAGAGAAGGCTATCAGATTGGTTAAGCAGGGTTTCCCCTTGGTGGATCCATGCTGGCTACTCCTGATCACCTGCTTTTCCTCCACATGTCTGGAGATGACATCTAGAATGAGCTGTTCCACCACCTTTGCAGGGATGGAGGTGAGACTGATGAGCCTGTAGTTGCCTGGGTCCTCCTTCTTGCCCTTCTTGAAGACTGAAGTGACATTGGCTTTCTTCCAGTCCTCAGGCAACTCTCCAGTTCTCCAGGACTTTTCAAAGATGATGGAGAGCGGCTTGGTGACAACACCCGCCAGCTCCCTCAGTACCCGTGGGTGCATCCCATCAGGGCCCATGGATTTGTGAATGTCTAACCTGCCCAGAAGGTCTCTAATCCTTTCCTCCTCAACCAAAGGAAAGTCTTCCCTTCTCCAGTCTTTCTCCCTCACGTCCAGGCTCTGGGATTCCTGAGGGCTGTCCTTGGCAGGGAAGACTGCAGCAGAGAAGGCATTCAGTAATTCTGCCTTCTCTGTATCCCTTGTCACCAGAGCCCCGCCCCATTCAGTAGCGGGCCCACATTTTCCCCAGTCTTCCTTATGCTGCTGATGTATTTGAAGAAGCCCTTCCTGTTGTCCTTGACATCCCTTGCAGGACTCAATTCCAGCTGGGCCTTAGCCTTCCTCGCTGCATCTCTACACACTCTGACTGTATTCCTATAATCCTCCCAAGTAGCCTGTCCCCTCTTCCACATTCTGTGTACTTCTTCTATCTGAATTTGGCCAGGAGCTGCTTGCTCACCCATGCAGGTCTCCTACCCCTTTTGCTGCATTTCTTACTCATAGGGATGCACCGCTCTTGAGCTTGGAAGAAGTGATGTTTGAATATTAGCCAGCTCTCCTGGACCCCCCCTTCCTTCTAGGGCCTTAACCCATGAGATTCTTCCAATTAGGTCTCTGAAGAGCCCAGACTCCACTCTACTGAAGTCCAGAGTTGCAGTCCTGCTTGTTGCCTTCTTTGCTGCCGGATCCTGAACTCCACCATCTCGTGGTTGCTGCAGCCAAGGCTGCCCCCGACCTTCACATCTCTAACCAGTTCCTCTCTGTTGGTAAGGACAAGGTCCAGCAGGACACCCTTCCTCGTAGGCTCCTCCAGTGTTTGTGACAAGAAGTTACCATCAGTGCATTGCAGGAGCCTCCTGGACTGTTTGTGCCTTGCTGTGTTGTCCCTCCAGCAGATGTCATGGTGGTTGAAGTCCCCCATGAGAACCAGGGCCTGTGATCTTGAGGCTACTTCCAGCTGCCTATAGAAGGCCTCATCAACTTCCTCTTCCTGGTCAGGTGGCCTGTAGTAGACACTCACAACAGTGTCCCCCGTGCTAGCCTGCCCTGTGATCTTTACCCATAAGCTCTCGACTGCCTCCTCCTCCACCCCTAGGCAGAGCTTGATGCGTTCCAGTTGCTCTGTCACATAAAGAGCAACTCCACCACCTCACCTTCCTGACCTGTCTCTCCTAAAAAGCACATAGCCATCCATGGCAGCATTCCAGTCATGTGAGCTATATGAATGAATGAGCTGAATGAATCGAGCATGCTGTAGAGTAGTAAAGTAATTTGGTTGCTTAATACCCACATTATTTTTGAGCACAGAAAGGAGAAATGTCATGAGATATTTCTGTTTCTTACAGTCAAAAGATTTTAGTGGACTATGACGTCAACCTTATTAGACTTAGAGAGTCTGTTTATTTCTTACCTTTCTTTTCTTGAACCCTGAAGGATTCAAAAGCATTGCAGTCCAGAAAGACAGAAGGTTAAATGCTAACTGCAGTTTGGATGTCCAGAAAATTCTTGGGACATCATGATTGTGGCCTAGTATTTTAAGGCTCTAGAAATATAAGCATATTTTAGTCATAAAAACCCAGTTCTGTGAAGCCAGTGAGAGATCAGTGAAAGACAGATTAAGCTAACTTTTATGTTCCAGAAAAAAAACCCTCATTTAGCCTCCCCTTTTAAATTCATACCATATTTTATTGAGAAAAGATGAATAAAATACTGAAAGCCAAAATATGAATGACTGCATGTTTCTCGAACTTGCGTAAGCTCCGTCAATTACTGGAATGTAATGTACTGATCCTGAAGTTAAGTAATTGCATAATCAACTGTGGGCTTTTTCTTTCTTTCTTTTTTTTTTTTTCCTTAGTCAGGATTATAGAAAGCAAGTATGAATTCATTATTTAATTTTCCTTTTAGATAAACGAACTGGTGGATGCCCGAGATGTCAGCATCGGAGCCTGGTTTGAAGCTCATATAGAAAATGTTACCCGAGCAACAAAGGGACATAAGAATGGTAAAGCTCAAGGAAAGAGTGGTAATACTTACAAAAGGACTAATGGAAACTTAAGTCAAGATCACTCTAGAGAAAATGCAAATAATTTGGACAGTACCCCATCCACATCTTACTCAGACTGTATGGACACTGATGAAGAAGCTATTTATCATATCAAGTATGATGAGTAAGTGCTCCTGATATTATTTTGAAGACATCACATATTGTTATTTGGTTTTGTATAAACCAAGAATTTCTTGAAGAAACTTGGAACCAAAGAAAGCAAGTTCAGTATTGCCACCAAGAAAAAATATTAAAAAAAACATAACACTTGTCAGTTGGATATAGTGAATACCTTGGGAGTATTTCATTCCTAAGTTCCTGTCAAGTATTAATTTCTGTGTCACGCCTTTATGAAACTTGGTCCATTCTCTTTTATAAGATAAGGAGACTGTATAAATGGATTTTTCTGAAGGTGTTTTCCAAGTAAAATATGAGTTTAATTAATCAGCAGTCTACTAGAGTCATGTTGGATGCTCAGTTTAATGGAGTTTCTTATCAACAGCTTTATACCATTTCATTCCCTTGAGAAATCGGTCTTTTTCATTTTTTTGTAATAACATCTGTTGAAGTAGCAAACTAAGCTGCTAAAAGAATAGAATCGGTGAGAGTTTTTAACTTCTATTACTGAGAGCAGTAAACCTATGCAATGGGAGATTAAAGGGTAGACAAACATCAAGTATGTTCAGTATTGGTCTTCTTGAGGATAAACTCATTAAATTTAAATTTCTGAAGTATGTTTTCAGAGTGTCTACTTTGAATTTAGCTATTTCAATAAATAACTGCAAAACTTCTCTTGCCAGGAGGATTTTAAATGTTGTAGACTAGAACAGACTACCTTTCTGATGCTTGTAGTAGTAGCAGGAGTAGAAAAAATTTGAGGCATATTTTGACTATATGTTGAGTTCAGATACAGTTTTATATCTCCAACTTTTTTTAACTTTGCTCACTTAATGTTAGATAATCACAATGCTGAAAGCAAAAATTTAAATATTTACCAAAATATTGAAAGTTGTAAGAAATGCGTAGAAACAACTTAATTGTCCAGGATGATCAAAATGCAGATGTTTTCTCTTAAATGTTACAACTGCATTGTGGTCTAAGTTCAAAATCTGACTTTAAGACTGCCTAACTTTACAGCCCTGCAGATGTGTTTGAGTGAGCTCTGGGTAAAAATTTGTGAGGAGCAATGTTTCTAATTGTTTCAGTGAAACTGTGTTCCTCATTTTGTGGATATTATTGTTTATTTATGAGTCAAAGCAGTACTGAAGTGAGTGTTGCAGAACAGATCTGACTGTCTTATTTATTCATGCTTTAAAAAAAATATGTATACTGCCAGGATCTAGCTGTTAACTTGCAGCAGTTGAGGACAATCATCTTTTTAGTCTTGCTATAAAAGGATTGTAGCAGTTGTATATTTTTAGCCAGCAAAACCAGTTACAGCATAGTGTACATACATACACAGTGTTACAAGGTGGTTGCTGAAGTCAAGGTTATTTACTTGATCAGTCTAAGGTATTGAAAGTTTGAGCTTTTGGGAAGAAAAATCATTTAATGGATTTCTAGCAAGCAAGACATGTACTTTTATCAGTTACAAGGTTCTATTTTAATAGAAATTAACATGCAAATTTGTACAGTGATTTTCTATGCACTCAAAGTATTATGTTATTATATATTAGTATTTAACTTTTTCATGTTTTGAGACCACGTGTATCCTGTCACTTGTATGCTTGATATAGGGACAGAAATAGGGAGGGCTCAGTGTGCTTTGCCGGTCCGTTCCTCTGTGCTCCTAATCAACTAATTCTCATCTGATTTCTTAGGTAGTCTTACTCATTTGAGGTTCATATTGTAAGATCTTTCTTCTGCACATAGTTACTTGTTCATGGATATTCTACTCTTCAGCTTTGGATTGTGCTGTTTACCACCAGATTTGACATTTTTGGATCTGTCTTTGCTGTGTGCTGTGTTGAAGAAGTTTTCCTTCCTTTTATCTGCTATGGAAGATGATTCTGTTGGGTTGGGGGCTTTCAGCTCTGCCTTCTCCACAGTAGGTATATTTTTACTAGAGATGAAAGCACTTGCAGTTTCAGAAGCAGAATAAAAACAACTTACAAATGGACAGCATAAGCCTGATGCTTATCTAGAGCTATCAGCTCTAGATATCAGAATTGCTTTCAGAATTACTTCAAAACAGTGTAGAAACATAGCCACCTGTCTGTCTCTGACACAAGTCCATGATTCAGCAAGTCCTCAGTGATGCTAAGATTCTAGAATGTTTCTCCCTCTTTGCTTGTTTCATCTTTCAGTTTGGAGAAATCTCACTGAAACAAATACTAGAGCTGAGAGAGAGGTCATGTATAGTGCTTTGAAATGGTCTACTCCAAACATAACTCTGATTCCAAGACTTCATGATAATGGCAGATATATTTTACTATCCCACATGTTGTGGCAGATTTAGTTGGACAATGCAGAAAAGCAAAAATACAAACAACATCCATTTTCTTTCTGTTGATTCCTGAAACCAGTCACTCCAGATGCAATGGTTAGATGGGAGGTACTAGAAGATGGTTCAGTCTTGTATCAGGAGCAAGTCTTCTGTCAAGAAGATCCTGTTGTGCTGAACTCATTCCCCTACTGTTTCCAAAACCCACTCCGTATGTCTCAACTTAGATGAAGACCTGAAACTGTTCTTTTATTCCTTTTCTTGCTATCCTATTGGTATTGACACTATATTCTTAGATTCAGGACTGAGTTACAGACAGTGTTGTCTGACACCATCTTTCTCTAGCTGAGAACTTAAGTGTTAATTATATCTAAAGGTGAAGCTTCACTTCATCCTCCTCTCTTGGGCTGTATTTATTATCCTTAATTATCCTATTGTTACGTTGTTCTGGAGCATACTTCTCTCTACTTCTTGCTATATTCGTCTGAGAGAGAATGAAGAACTAACTAAGAATTTTTCAGCTAGAATGTCTGCAAAAATTGTGGCGTTTACCTTTTCTACCTCAAGTTCTGTAAGGGTTAGTACTGCCCTAGCTGCTGATCTAGTTAGTCCTGTAGTAGTGCATCAGAAGGCTGGCTGCCTGTGCAAATCAGGCTTCACCCTTGAAAGTAGGTAAAAGAATATCAACAGATTTCAGGTTCATTCTGGCGTATGCTTTCTAGCCAGAGATATTTGGCAGTCTCATCAAGAGAGGAAGCCAACCAATTGTTCATTTCTTCTCAACAAGGTAACTTATAAGTGGCTGAGCTCTCCAAAGAACAGTCTTTCTTAGAGGATGAATCTGAACTTGTCCTTCCCTTAACTGAGAAGGCTGGTCTTAACAGTGGCACTACTAGACTTACAGGTGTCTGTGTATATATATATATATATATATGTATATGTATAAAATTTATATAGATTAATATGTTACTCTTTACCCTCCCTTGCCTGTTCAGTAGTATGGCTACCGCAGATGTGGAGAGGGGAAAATGGCAAAGCTCCTCTGGTAAAGAATGTGGTGAAGAAAGATTAGACTTTCTATGAGAACTTAGTTATAGTAATTTGAAAGAGGGCAATCACCAGTCCCTCCTGACTGTCCACTACAAACTATCTGAGTTCTACATATCTCTTCTTAGTTGGTAAGGAGCAGAATGGCTGAATTTCTTTGCTGTAGAGGCTTTAGGCCTAGCATTTCATTATCATGCAATTGTTATAAGGCCTGCATACTTCTGTAGAGGAATAGTTCTGCTTATAGAAAACCTATTGCCATTTGGAGAAATGGCAATTTCTCTAAGTTCCAGGTTAAACAGAGTTGCTCATAAGCAAGTACAGCATGACTTTTAAGTCATTCAGTTTAAGAGTGCTGTCTTCATCAGTGAGATAGAAAGCAGAGTATCAGTTTTATCAGTGCTGTCATTCTGTCAGCCTTCGGTACCAACTCTCTTGGCATCCAGTCATAGTATCAGCGCTTTTGCTTGATACTTCACCTTATGCTTCAGTTTCTCAAGACAGGCTTTTTGCCTTGAGGCTGGCTGCCTGTTAATAGGTGTGTTCCTACTTCTATTAGTGTTGTCTTCCTCCTTTTCTGCCACTTTATTCACTGTATTTCTATTTCTCTTTTGCATGTGTCGATGTCACAGATGGGCACTAGAAACTTTTTAAGTCAGGGTTTGATACCACATTTTGTACCTTACGGTCATCCAGTCCTTTCTTCTCCCCTGAACAACTGTCTTTTATTACAAAAGAATACAAGAGAGTGAAAATCTGAGATGTGCTTAGATATTCAAGTCAGCTGAGGTAACTGTAGATTCAGTCTTTGCTGCTGATGGCTTGCTCAAGAGTCAGTCCTAGATTATGAGCCAGAGACTGCAATATCTTAATGTGACACAATAAAGACAAGTCTTACAGTACCGCATCATATGAAGGCTTGCCATTAACTTACTCCATTTTGCATTTTTGTGCAGTGTTGGCTATAGTTTGTTTACTTTCAGTATGTGAAGCATAGTTTTTTGATACTTAGCTCTTCACTAAAATAGTAGAAAGACTTGCTGATTTACAAACATGCTGTTTTTTCTTAAATTTTTCATTCAAGTCATTTATAGTGAAGGCCTTTATCTATTTAAGCAGACTGTTACACTGATTGTCGCCAGGAAGCCTAGAGATGTTTACAGCCTGAAGAATGTCAGCATGCATATCTACTAATACACAGATAATTAAGTGTGAGTCAAGTGTGTGTAACTTTTTTCAGGGCCCTCACATTCTGATGATGATACCTGTAGGATATTGTATCAATCAACAGAGAAGTTGAAATTATGTTTTAGGGTAGTATCTGCATTATGTGACATAAAGTACACCATTCTGTGGTTAATTCTTCTAGAGTGCTAAATACCTTAGCAAAAGTGATTGTCAATTTGTATCACAGCTAATAGATGTTGTGGAATAATACCCTCTGAGCTCCTTCAGAACTGGAAGCACTCCGAGGTGTCTTTTTTTTTTTCAGTCCAACAAGAGACTGTAATCTCTTTTGTTTAGGTTGTGTGCTGGAAGTTTTCATGATTCATTAGAATTTAAATGCAAGTCTTTTCTTTGATGTTGTGAAGAACTCCTCCAAAAACCAGTGTGATGCAGTGACAGTGAACTCCATGCCCAGCCTAGTTAAGACAGTTTAGGTCTCCAGATGGCCATTGGTGTTAGTGAGAATTCCTAAAAACTCCAGAAGGTTCATGGATTTGTACAGGCAGAAGTTGGGGTACTGCACCATTCCAAGACCTTATACTGTTCCTTCCCACTCCTTTTGCCAGTTCTGAACGTTTCTGCTTGTTAGTGTAGACCTGTTCCTTGTTGGTGATCTGTGTCTTTATTGTTAACAGGAAGATTTTAGCACGAGAGACTTACATTGCGAGGTAGGTCAGTGATGTTACCAAAGCATGTTCCTTGTCTAATAGAGGTTCTTTTGTTGATTGTCCAATGGATGTTAAGGGTAAATCTACCTATTAAGTTAGTCGGAGTCTTTGTTGCCATTTCAGTTCACTGTCTTTCAGTGGTGTGTTTCTCAGGTTTATCTCACTGTACATTATTTAAGTTAAGGTTTCTTCCGAGTTTAGTGCAAGTTCTCCCATCTTTGTGGTCCTTATCATTAACAAAGCTGAAAATTCGTGGTTAATGTTAACTTTCAGAGCCTGTGGAAACCAACTTGCTACTTTGTCTCCTCGGGAAGGTGGTTTTCCTGCTTTCTTTCACCTCTTCAGGAAGAACGACAGCCTACATGTGTTTTTGTTGTTCTTATCTTAAAAGGCTTCATTTAGGACCTAGTTTAAATTCTGACTTAGAATCACAGAATGGTTGAGGTTGGAAGGGACCTGGAGATCATCTAGTCCTACCTCCCTGCTCAAGCAGGGTAACCTAGAGCATGTTAGACAGCACCTAGGCGGGTTTTGAATGTCTCCAGAGAAGGAGACTCCACAACCTCTCTGGGGAACCTTCAGATATTTATACACATTGTTAAGATAAGATTTAGATTAAACTTAGATTAAACTTGAATCTGATTTTTGCTTTGTTTAGGAAATTAGTTTACTTTTATTCCCAAATTCTATGTCTCTTCAAATGTTGGATGTAATTTCAGAGGAGGTTTCAGTGAATGTTGGCAGTGTGAAAAATGCATTGCAAGACTGCTAAGACAGATTTGCCCTTGAGTTTAAGTGCACTCCGTCAGAGTGCAGAGTATATTGGTAATCTTATTAAAGAATGTCTCAATTCTGGATATCTTTAGAATGTGCTGTTACTGAGTACTTTTCATTACAGCTAAATGTTTAGAAATTACGCTATCCTTGAATGTGATCCTGTTGTAACTGTTGTGTTACAAAGACTTTAGAAATCAATTTCATGTAAACTGTAAATGTCAGGAGTTACTGTGCATGTAGCCTGAAAAGCAGAAAAGAGAAATTCTTAAGAACAACTGATTTCTCTGAGGCATATTTTCCACGTGTGCATTCATCATCTATCCATCCTGGAGTCTGTGTGCTGTTCAGGGTTTTGCAGTTGAGTAGAACCAACAGCTATGCTGTGCAGACAGTCCTGATGAATGTTTTTGCACACAGCCTGGCAGAGCAGGCATCACCATGAAGATGTCTTTGCTAGGGCAAAGCTCAGCACTTGCACTCTGGGCATGGTGACCCCTGCAATTTTCCTGTGGAAGTCACAGCTACATAGTTTTTAGTAGGAGTGTGTTCACACATACTTCTGGTAACTCCTCCTCTCTTCCCACCTCCAAAGAAAAACAGTGAAGAGGAGGAGAATATGTGAAGATTTATGTCTGTTACAAAGGTGCTTGCTGGCATTTGCATTTAGAGAGTGAAGGTGGGCAGTGCATTTCTTGGAAATAAAGTTACTAGTGAGTAGTCTATTTCGTTCTTCAGCGTGAAGAATTCAGAACAGTGTTAACTTTGCTTGGTTATCTAGTAGCATGTCTGTTGTTATTATGAAGTTGTTGATACTTGTGCATCTAAATAGGTTGTATTAGTGTATTACATGCTTTTACCAAACGCTGTTATTAAGCGTTTGGTAACCTGAAGTCTTGAAGAATAAATCAGGATACTATTGTGCTAAAATCTGTAGAACCATTAAAAAAAAAAAGACATTCTTAACCCCAAAGACTTCACAGTAGTCTTTGAAAGTAAAGGAACATATCACTGTGCCATTGCCATACCTGTAAGCTTCAGTCAGTACTTCAGTGGGGTTATCATTTCTGTTTAGCCAATATTTTTAGGAGAGCCACTAATCTTCTATAAGCTGTGTAAAACTTCATAAAAAATAAAAATGACCCGTGGAAAATAAAACAGTAAATTTGGAAACTGAAAATCATAAGTTGAGGTACTGATCTCAGTGATCCAGGACATCCGTTAGACTCTGGTGTTCGTAAATGTAAATTGACCTAATACAGTTGTATCAGTCTGTCACTGGTAGTTCTCATCTGGAGATGGAAGGCTTATGGTTAAAATACTTAAATGCCTTGACCTCTCCACTCTGTACTCGTGTGTTGTGGTTCTTTTTTTTCTTCTGTTTCTGCTTCCATCTGGGAAGAATTTGTGAGATTGCCTTCCTTTTCTTCCATTCTATGCTTACTGTATGCTTTTGATACTGAAGTATTGGAGGCCTAGGCATATTGTGCTAGCCAGGAGAGATGCAAAATTAGGAACTTTGACAACACACTTTATTTAGGGGGATGGAAGGCAATGCAAGATTTTTTTTTAAAAAAAAAAGAGAGGTAGAAATAATCCTATTTGATTTTTTAAAAATGTTTTTTTTTTTTTTTTTTTTTTTTCCCCAGATCTCATCCTTCCCAGATGGAATATGTTTATTCTAGTATTATTTCATGTTGTAGAAGAACAGTCTTTAACTGCAGCGTGACTTCTCACAGGGCAATTACATTCTCTCTCTCTCTTTTTTTTTTTTTTTTTAACCTTTTTCTCAGACAACATTTATTCTGTTAGTCCAGGACTAATCAGAGTTAAAGGCAGTAAGAGAAGTTGTCCTTGAAATCAGAGTGAAGAGAAATGGTTCTCAATGAAGGCTAAAGGTGTTAGTCATTATTCCTTTAAAAAGGGGAGAAGACGAAATAAAAAGCATAGAGCATTTTAGTTGAAAGACTGTGTTATATACTAGCACTCTAAAATGCTCTGTCCTGCTTCAGCTGTTCTCTTCACAAAACTGTTGCCTAGTTCAGCTGAAGTTATTTAAGGGTTTATAGGCCTGAAAAATAACTGGTATTCATCCACTAATGGTAATATATTTTGTATAATTCCACGTTTTCTTAAAAAATATGTACATATATTTTAGACGTATAGATATATACCTATATATCTAAAAAAATCAATATTTCACTGAATTGTCATAATGCTCAAGAGTATTAGTCCACTTTTGTACAGTGTAAGTAATACACGAGAGAGTTTGACATTCTTGTAAACTTTGTCAGACTGAAACTGCTCTATCCTAATGTCTCAAAATTATAACTTTGAATTGTTGGAAGTCACAGAGCAATTTAAAGAAATGAGAAAGAAAATAAATGGTAGTCTTAAATAGGCACACCATTCCTTGTTCTAAATACTATCTTGTCAAGAAAAATCATTTTCTGCTCAAAACTGTCTACTTAGCTGAAGAAATTGTCAAGAGGAGAACAGTCTTAAACTTGTTCTTTCTTCCTCACAAAATGATTTGTAGTTGAGACTTTCTTGAGTTTTTCCTGTTTTTGTCATATTTGGTTTTATAAGATGTAACAGTTTCTTATTAAATATTCTTCTTGATGTGTATTTCTTATTGTTTCCGAACTTTGTCTCAGTGCTTTGTTTTCCAGCTTGTCTTCTTTCAGAGTATCAGTGACTTCCACTCCTGTAACACAGTGAAGTGGTGCACATCTGGAAGTTAATTTTTTCTAATTACTAGGAAAGTAAGAAGTTTTTCTTCAAATTATTAATAAAGTTTATCAGTGTAATCTGTAATTATTGGTTAATAAGTGAGGTTTTCCAAGATTCTGTTTATTACATACTTCCGATTTTTTTTTATTGTGGTGTGGGTTTTCTTGCGGGATGGGGAGGAAGAGTGTGTTTGTGTGGTATTTGTGTGTTCACACACTTGTACCCTTCCAATTTTCCATTTATGGATATGTATGGAGTTACTTTCTTCAGAGTTTGTAGGCTGGGAAAATGAATTATATTTTTTGTTCTCTTTTAGTGGAAAATGACAATTGTAATAAGATTTACTTCTGAGCTTACATCATGTCTCATGCCTGGAGGAGGGACAGGGAAGTCCTGACACTGTACTTTGGTTCCAGTACATGATTTTCAGGAGTTTATCTTTCCAGTTTCAGCTGTTCTAGTAATATTTTTGGATTTTAGGAATGCACAGATATTTACTGTAGCCAAGATACTGGAGTTTTTACTTCTTGGGTAATTCATTGCTAAGGAGGATGCCTACTGAGATAGGAAATTAGATGAAAAACTTGCTGAACTAGTATTAATATTTACAATTAGAGGTTAGGGAAATAAGGTTTAACAATGAATGTGAGAATTCTTCTGAGCAGTATTTATTTAACTGTTATGACTATACTTACTGTTGTCATGTCTGCTTTTTAACTATTAGATGCTAAGAGTAATTAACAAGGAAAAATAATAGCATCTCAAATTGGTTTGAGTTCAAAGATTGAATTGTATCAAATCAGCTTCATTTGAATTATACTAAACTTAAGTTGATATAATTAGACCAGAATTTACTGTGTTATATTCACTAAATTATTTAGGTTTGATGTATGCTGTGAAACACAGATTTTGTTCTCCTGAGAGTCATCTTAGGATTTTAAAAGCAAGGCAGTAGATAAGAAAATAGCTTTACTAAAGATACTAATGTTTAACAGTAGTCTTTTATTATGGTTTTGCTCGCATGGACTCTTCACTTACTTTTTTAGGCTTGTTAAAAAATTGTATTTGTTGTTTTGTATCGCCACAACCTACATATTCCATTTTGTGATACTGTAATTACATAGTAGCTTTGCACATTTAGGATCTTAGATTTTAAACTAGAATTGTGTGATTTACGCAAATAACATGTGGTAAGTTAACCTCAGGTATCTTTACCTGGGGTAAACTTAACATGATGTGAGTAACATTATCTAATATCACTCTGTTTTCTCCATACTTATTTCGGTAAGTTGTGACACTAGTTTACCTTTGAGATCAGAAGTTTACTGTGGAAATACTTAGTGTAATGAGGAATAAGGTTATTCTGCTTAACATACTTAAGTCTGACCACAAATGTGTGATTTTAAGCCTAACTCAAAAGCTTCTGACAAACGCTGTTTCAGCTATAAATGCATATCTGGCTGTTCTGCCCAGGGTGTCATGGACAAATGTGAATAGTTAGCCACTTTTCCTGTCTGCGTCTCATTGTTTTTAAGGATTGTTGCAGCTTAGCTCATAGAAGGGGTTCCTTGGACCAAGATTTTGGTGAACGGTAACAGCTGTAAGAGCCTATTACTTGTTAGTCTTTTTTTTTCCAGAAACTTCCTGACAATCAGACAAAAATTATGAGCTGTAAGGAAGATCTGTTCAGTTGATACACTTACATGCAGATTTTCTATTTATGTGTAACAATTCATTTGTAAAAATTGCTGGCTAGAGACATAAGGAAGCTCATGCGGAGTGTTTTTAAATTTTTTATTTATTTTCTAGTGCCTGGCATCCTTGTTTTTATCTTTGATCAGTTTCTAGGTTACAGAGGTACTAGATGATTGGCTTGATTTCTCTTCTAGATTGACTTAATTTTTCTTTCATGGTTGTAGCTGATTAATTAAATCGTTACATGATCTTTATTTTAAAGAATTTTTAATTTTAAAGTTAAAATTTCGATTCAAATTTTTAAATTTAACATTTTTGACACTTTTTTCTTAACCACATCTTTCTTAAACACTTTCACTTTTCCTGAATGAAAATGTCATCTGAGATCAGATGACTGAGTGATTTGAGAGAATGGAAGGCAAATAATGCCTTTAATGAACGCCTCTCCCACAGTGATTTTAGGACAAACCTGACATTCAGGGAAAAGCATGCAGTAATGAATATGCAAGATGAATATTATTTCTTCACAGTTCTCCTGTGCTGTGGAAGATAAATGTCAAATGCTTGAGTGAAAAAAAGGACTTTTGAGAGTGTTTAGCTTTTGTTAAATTTCTTGATGAACTGCTGAGAAACACTGGCATAATTCAGGAAAGACAGAATTAAAAATTATTTTGCATTATAAAAGCTTGATTTCCCCGATGACTGAATGTTTCACTATAGAATTTGCTCAGTTTGGGGCAAAATGTTTTGTGATTAGCTCCAACGATAAAAGAAATACTGTTTTAATGGTAGAGCTTTAGCTATATGCTGTGGAGTGTTGATTATAGAGCTGCTGTTCAAGCATCAGATGTCTTGTGGAAATGTTAAACCAAATCTGTACAACATTTGATGTCTGGAACCTGATGCAAAAGAATGTTGACTTACGACAAGGAAAATAAAAACCCTTTTATAAATCTTTTCTTCTAAAGGCAGGTTTTTGAACCTAAGTCTCTGAGTAGCTAGTAAGAGAAGAAATTCACTCAGTGAAGTCTTCACCTTTCTTTTGTTTTTTTCAAAACCAGCTAGTTTCCTTTTGTCTATAAAAGGGTATTTTGGGGGTGTCTGTTTTTGTTGTTCTGCTCATGCTTGTTAGCAGTCTTCCTTGTTTCACAGAATCACAGAATCAGTAAGGTTGGAAGGGACCTCTGGAGATCATCTAGTCCAACCTCCCTGCTCGGCAGGGTCACCTAGAGCATGTTAGACAGGGTTGCAGCCAGGTGGGCCTTGAAGATCTCCAGAGAAGGAGACTTCACAACCTCTCTGGGCAACCTGTGCCAGGGCTCCGTCACTCTCACAGGGAAGAAATTCCCCCTCATGCTCAGGCGGAACTACCTGTGCTTCAATTTCTGCCCATTGCCTCTTGTCCTGTCACATGGGGACAACTGAAGAGAGTTTGTCCCCATCCCCTTGACACCCTCCCTTCAGGTACTTGTACACATTGATAAGATCCCCCCTCAGGCTTCTCTTCCCCGGGCTAAACAGGCCCAGCTCTCGCAGCCGTTCCTCATGGGAGAGATGCTCCAGCCCTCTGATCATCTTTGTAGCCCTATGCTGGACTCTTTCCGGTAGCTCCGTGTCTCTCTTGTGCTGGGGAGTCCAGAACTGTAGACAGCACTCAAGCTGAGGCCTCCTCAGAGCTGAGTAGAGGGGCAGGATCACCTCCCTCGACCTGCTGGCAACAGTCTTTCCAATGCACCCCAGGATAGCATAGGCCTTCCTGGCCACAAGGGCACATTGCTGGCTCATGGTCAACTTGTTGTCCACCAGCACTCCCAGGTCCTTCTCTGCAGAGCTGCTCTCCAGCAGGTCAGCCCCCAGCTTGTCCTGGTGCCTATGGTTATTTCTCTCTAGGTGCTGGACTCTACCCTTGCCCTTGTTGAACCTCAGGAGGTTCCTCTCTGCCCAACTCTCCAACCTGTCCAGGTCTCTCTGTGTGGCAGCAGAGAACAGTTTGGCTTCTTTCATCAGATGCTTCTGAGAACAGAGCTGGAATCATTTTTAAGAAAGAAAATCTTTAAAGTTCCTCATCAGTACGGCAGGAAGGATTCTCTTCTGATTATTAAAGGAATGGGAAAGAGGGCGCAAAGTTAAATGTGGGCCAAAACAGCTCTCAGTGGTGAAGTAAAGGATTAATTTGTCCAAATGTCTCCCTGGAAGAGGAAAACATGAAGAGGATTTTAATTTTAGAAAGAGAATAGATTTTCAGAGGGAGTTTAATTTTTATGAATCAGAACTGTTGTAAATCACGCTTGTTTGATTCTTTGTAGGTAGTAGCATTGGAACTTTCTTAATGTGCACTGTATCTTTATAGCCTCACTTGCATCATACGTACTGTTTACAGTTACTGTCTTCACTTGATTCTTTCATTGTCTACAAGAATGAAATGTCTGTTAAATTTTTTTTCTTCTTTAGTGTCTAGATGTTAGGTCTTGTCTCCATTTCAGACTTTAGTAAACTTGATTCTCAGTTTACTATATCCTACTTTATCCTTTCTCAGAATTTTAGGAAGTTTTGTTGTAAAATAATTGGATTTGACCACTATACAGAAGCTCAGCTGTTTATGTTTTTGGAAGCCTGTTGTACTATAATGCTATGTCGCTATCCAGGCTTATCAATAAAGTAGAAATTATCTCATTATAGTTGTTTTTTGCATTGTTTTTCTTACTTTAGATGAACCAGTTTTCTTGGCATATTATAATTGGACATATTATAGTTATTGTAATAATTAGACTATTGTATAGCTATGGAATAGTTCTTAGAAGGGAAAGCCACAAGGCAAAATTAAATACAAATGTTGGCATTGCAGTAAACACTTTCAAATTTGAAATAAAGTAAAAAATCAGAAGGTGTGAAGAGTTGCGTCACATGACACTGTGATATGAATAGCAGCTGTATCCCAAATACCTGTATTTGTGTGATACTATTCTTATCCAATAAAGTTTGATAATTAGAAAAATCCACGAACATTTAGGGGGAAAACACTTCTGGATTTAACTTTCTTAAGTAATTAAGGATAGATATGTCTGTTACTTGGCTGTTGGTTTGCCTGAACTACAGCCACTTTTAAGCTGCTGTGGTTCATATTTTTCAGACAAATTTGATATTCCCAGCAAATTTATGCTGGGTTTTAGATAGCTGGATAGTAGAGGACAAACAAAGTCTCAGAGACAGAAGATCAGCTCTTGGTTCTGTTTTTGTTTTTTTCTTCCTGGAAGAAAATGAAATGGAAATTTTGTTTTGGGTACTTGCAGTATCAGAAGTTAATCCATCCTATAGCATTTTACTTTTACTTTTTTATAACAGGCCTTTTTTTTTCTGCCAGCAATTTTTCTATGGTATCCATAGTGCACTGTTTTTTTTCAACACATGGGAAGACTACACAACCACTACTGTTATTGAAGAGTTGCCTTATATACAGGATTTAAGAAGGCTGTGTTGTTAAGCTGAAAAATTAGCATTTCCAAAATCTTAAAAGCCTTCTTTTTGCTTTGTACTTTTTAGTTGTGTTACTATCAAATATTCTTGTCTTAATTCTGCTAAATAAACCTTTCAACTTAGAAAGGAAGTGAAGCTTTTCATAAATTATTCGTTAGTTACATGAGTTACAATTTGATTTATGTATTTTCTGTGATACACACTAGCACAGGAGGAAGAAGAAAGCAAACCTCAGGAATCTGTGTTTAATGTTCTGTAAAACACTGTGTAAAATTGTGGAAAGAGTCACCAGGTTCCCACTGAAAAATAACAGATTAACCAAAATCTCTTAACTATGATTTAGTGAACTATTTTCTTGCAACTTTTTCTTTCTTTTTCTGTTGCATTTCTTCCTACACCTTATCAAGAAAAGTGTGTTGTCAACGAAAGGAATGATCTTCCTGTTAATTTTTTTTCTTTTTAAATTTTTCCTTACATAAACTAAAGGGAGAAATACTTTTAAATTGTTACCTCATATCTCAGAGGGAGTCTTACTTCTATTTTTTGCTTGCTGGATTCTGTAATTAGCCTTTTTTAAAAACTTGATGAATGGAATGTGGACTTGGACTGTATTCATCCCATGGATCTGATATGCTATGTGTGTAGGGTGATATTTTTTAAAGAGTTCTGTTAAGTTGTTGCTGTTGAAGTTAGTGGAAACGTAACAGATCTATGAAAGCAGAGTTAAACTAGTAATATGCTATTTTGAAAATTTTAGGTTTACTCTTCATCACTTTTTCATTGTTAGTTTCTTTGAACATTGACTTTACGAGGAGCAAATTTGGGCTATGTCTATGCTGAAGCTCGAAAGTGACTTCATTCCAATTATGATTTTTTTTGCTTTGTTTTGAGAATTGGTGGAGGCTGTTTCTAAGATTGTCAAATTACAAGTCTGTATTTAGATTAAAATCTGATTTTCAAAAATAAACTAAGTCAGATTTTTCCTTTTTATAAAATCCCAAAATTAATTCAAAATTTGTACATTTGAAAAATATTATCTGTGACTTTTTACTGTTATAGGAGTAGTAATTATTACTGTTGTTGATTTCATTTTTCAAGGTACCCAGAGAATGGCATAGTGGAAATGAACACCAGTAATCTTCGACCTCGAGCAAGAACCATTCTGAAGTGGAGTGAACTAAACGTGGGTGATGTGGTGATGGTTAACTACAATGTTGAGACTCCAGAAGAAAGAGGATTTTGGTTTGATGCAGAAATTACCTCTTTGAGAGAAATCTCAAGGACTAACAAAGAGGTTCATGCTAAAATTCTGCTGGGGTAAGATTTACTTGACCAATTAGTAAAGTCTGTTTACTTATCTTAGAAAGTTTTTTTTGTCTGTTAGTCATCACTAAATTAAAAAGAATTTGATACTTAATTTCTGGAGCTGTTAGAGTCATAGGATTACAGTGCATGATTGTCAGGTTGTGGAAACCTACTCATGTAGTTGGAATTCTTGATTTTCTTGAAATTGCTGGTGGTAACCATAGGATTTCTTATGTTATCTGTGATTCCAGTGATTGAACCATATTATTATATATATATTCAATTCTATCAAAGCTGGACTGTATGTTTTCAGTAATTTTTGAGTCATATAGGAATATCTAGGTGTTACCAAGTATTGCTTATCTCTTCTAATTCAAGTAAGTCTCTGAACTGGCTGTTAAAATTTTTAAAAGCAAAAATGTTCATCAGGAAGGTATAGTTTGCGATAAATAGTAGAACGTTAGTGAACTGCAGGATGCATGTGTTACTTGAGTTTTCATATGGATTGAGTTACCTATGATTTTCACTTGATTTGTTTTCCTGATTGATGTAAGAACTTGCATACAGAACTTTTAGAACCATATTTTCTACAGAAATCTATATGACATTACTTTAAGTGTGTGATTGCCTTCTTAGGAAAGAAGGGATGAGCAATCTTTATGGACAGTCTCGCTGAAGATGTCATTCTAGCCTTGCCCCTCCAATCAGCTTTCCTTGCTCCTTTAACATAGTCTTTTTCTTACCATATCATATTCACAAAGGAACAGAATGCATTTGGATCCAGTCGATCATCTTCATCCCTTCAGAAGAGGGAGACAAGAGCACTTGTACGCTAAGAGTGAAACCGATGTTAAAGCTGAAAACTGGAACTGAAGTGACAATTTCTTTTTACTTAAATGATTGATTTAATGTTGTCATGTCTTACATTTATTCAGGGAGTAGCATCATAGTTTTGCAAGTATATTCCTTAAAATGAATTAAGCTATTTAGATTTTAGAGTATTTTTCGTTATGAGAGAAGAGAAATACTGGATATGGAGGAAGAGACAAAAGAACTACGATTCTACACCATTCAAAATTTTGCCTAGAAGTACAACCATGTCTATGGAAATATGGAAGATACTGACTAGTAACTTACCCAAGTTAAAAAATAGGAAAGAAAAATCTGAAAAAAAATTAAATCTTCTGTTTGTGGTTTTCAATTTTAAGATAATAGGAGTATTTTAAAGAAAAATATCAAGGGCATTATTTTCTAGTGTAATGTAAAGCAAACACATGAACTTGTTTTGGAGACAAAAATAATTCAAATGAAAAATAGTAAGAAACTGAGTAGAAAGTTTGAATTGTTAACCATAAACTTAAAAAGTAAGACAGATTTAAAAAATGGAAGCCAGTCCAGGGTGATGAAGGTTTTTGTTGTAATGCATTTAATATTTGTATGACATTCTGTGAAGCATAGAGAGGGACTTTAAGACCTTTTACAAGCAGGACTGTCCAGACACCAGTTTACATGAAGCTGAAATGTTTATTAATAACATTATTTAAAACAAGAATTTGCGGGGTTTGGAGGTGTGATTGGAATCTTCTTTCAGTGACTATTCTGCCTATTCTGACAAAGAGTTCAGGTGTCATTTACATATTGAGAGATTATATATATGGCTAATAAACCATGGTGATTTGCAGAAAGGAAGGTGTTCTGAGCCCTGTTGTTTCTGTGATTTATAAAGGAGTAATTCGGAATCACCAAGGCTACTTAAGTCAATTAACAGTAAAAGTACAACATAAATATCCTGGTACTGATAACCTGGCGTGGGGAACATGCTACAACAGGGATCACTTTACATGTCACGTGGGTGGGTTTGTAAGACAATGAGGGATTATTTTATTTTAATGCTATTAATATAATGTTAGGATTAATAAGTTATTTTAAATAAAGATACAATCTATTCTGAAAGCTGTATGGGTATATATTAGTGATTGATTAATTTTTCACTAAAGTATCTTGGCAGGCAGTAAAGGGAGTTAGAGCTTGAATACTGAGTTACTTTAGAAATAGTGACAGCTGTGACTTTTCCCTTTCTTATGTTAAAGAGACTTTGTATACTACAATTAAAGTAGGTTTTGTACAAAATAGTGCAAATTTTGATTGATGTATTGATCTTGATTGCTTTTTACAGAGGTTTCATGGAGTTGTTGGCACAATGACAGGAAATAACAAGGACATATACGTGTATACTGTTTGTGATCATGTTTTAGAGTCAGTAGAACCTGTGAATATTTTTTTTAACTATATTTATTGACATGCATGTCTCTTAGGTGTTATTTTTATTCATGTATCAGTCATGGCCTTAAAAAAACCTGTAAAATATGTCTTAATTAGTTTGTGTTTTGCAAAGATGTAGGGATTAGAGAACTTTATCAAATAGAGGAATGAGACTGAACAATGAAAAATACATAATTATGCAGAAAAAATAGTCACATACTAATAATTCTCATTTGTACTGTATCTGTGTTGCAACTGAAAGTTGTAATTGTAGAATGTCTAAAGCCTATCCAAACTGGACTTAATGCATCTCAGATAATACCAGCGAAGCTGTGGTGCTTTTAGTATGCGCTATCCTACTTTGCCTAGGATTATAGTCTTCTATCACAGTGTATGCACACTTAATGTTCAGCATTGTCTTTGTGGGATTGCCTCGGGACTGACTTGAGCTGAATTTCAGGGCATACCTCTGAATTTTTGAATATCCTTTATTCTTCTATTCTTTAGTGAGTATCTTAGGTTTCATGATGAAAGTAGTTACTTGTGATGTAATGTTTGTCTTCTCTGGACCTTCAAGGGCATATATCAAGTGCCTGTTAGTGGAAGACAGTTGTGAGGCAAACTGTTCACAGTTTATCCGAATTTTGATAGTTGACTGACATAATTAAAGTCACCCAAGCAAACTGAATTGAAGTAGTTCATAGGATGCTTTGTGATGCCTTGCTAAACTTGGTGGTAAATTGGGACAAGATCATCTTTCTTTTCTTCAATCACCTTTTAAAAGTTTGAATTTGCCAAGGACCTTTGTAAGTACCTTGCAAATTATGAATTGTGTTTTGTGTAAACCTTTGGATTAATTCAATGATATCAGTAAAATCATTTTATTCTGCAGATTTTACACATCTTTCATCAACTGAATCTTTAATGAATTCAAGAGTTCTATGTGAGTAGTGATAATGGAGGATAATAGGAAGGATCTTAATGTGTCAGCTTTATGTATGGATCATCTTTTAGTTCTGCAGGCTTTTGTGCGAATCTTCCTGCTCCTAAAAGGGAATGATTTTTTTTTCTTTGTTTTCAGATTTATCTCTATTTTTAATATGCTTATTATATTTATTTATTTATGTTTTTATTTATTTAACTGGCCAGATTTTGAACTTATCTTCCTGATTTGGACACAATTTCTGCTTTTTGTAGGATGCTTTATAGTTTACCTTTGCTTCAATTCCTTTTATTTATATGTTCAGCAAACATTTTTACTCACAACACAGTATGTTATGCTTGAACAGTCTTCATGCTACCTGTAAAAATTTTACTCTTGGCTGCACCTTCTGTTTTTTTTTTTTTTTTTTTTTTTTGAACAAGCTTTCTGATTTTTGTTTATTTTTTTAATATAAATTCATATGTAATATTTGTTCTTCTAGTTTTGCAAAGATAATGGATTTAAGCATCTTATTACAGAATAATAAACAAACTGTTGTGCACTGTTCTGGACCAGTTCAAGAACTCCTTCTGCTTTTGTGGATTTCTATCTATCTGGTCCAAAAAATTGTTTCTGGCAGTTGCAGCTTGTTCTCGTACTCATCCAGTGCATTACTGTTATTTTCATTTCTCAGTATGTGACATTCAATCTGTAAGGTTGCTCTTGTGATGCTGTTTGTAGTCCCAGTAGTGCCCAGCAGTGCAGTCTTGCTTTTGCATGTTTCTTACTTAGGCCTTGAATTTTAGTCTGTATGGATTTTTTCTTTCTTACTGGTATTTCCACACTCTTCTGGTATAATTCTGTACCTAAAGTAATTTCCCATTTTATTTGTTTATTTTACTGTTACGTCTTTGGTACTGGCTTATTGATCTTAGAAGACGTTGTTTTACTGAGACGTAGAATATTTTGGGGCCTTTTTTCAAATAGCTTTCATACTACAGTGGCAAGAATTCTGATAAACATTTTGTTGGCTCATTCCTGACCAACTATGATTAAGTTAACTTGTTGAAACAACTTGCCTGAAGATCTCTTGCACAAACATGAAAATTGCTTATTTTCCTTCTAGGTGACAAATCCAATGAAAGGGTTAATTCATGCCTCTCTGCTTGTCCTCTCTCTCTGTTGTTCTCTGTCTGTCTGTCCTTCCCTCTCTCTCTCTCTGGCTGTCCCTCTCTCTCTGGCTGTCCTTCTGTCCCTCCCTCCCTCTCTGTCCCTCCCTCCCTCTCTGTCCCTCCCTCCCTCTCGCTCTCTCCGTCCCTCTCTGTCCTTCTCGCCCTCCCTCCCTCTGTCCCCCCCGTCCCTCTCTCTCTCTCTCTGTCCCTCTCTCTCTCTCTCTGTCCCTCTGTCCTTCTGTCCCCCCTTCTCTCTCTGTCCCCCCGTCCCCCCCGTCCTTCTCTGTCCCTCTCTCTCTCTGTCCTCTCCTCCTATGACTTTCCAAAGGAGGCTCACCTCTTTTGAAGAGGAGATCACTTTTAATCAAGACTTCTATTTCAAATGAAGATACATTCTGATAAGCGTACTGGGATTTTTTGTTGTGAGCTTGTGGAGCTGATGCTTAACTACTTTAGCACATCTGTAAAATGCCTTTCCCTAGTCTCTATAACTAGAGATAGCTCTTCTTGTAGTATACAGTCTTACAGAATAATCTTGCAGTTTTTACTAGGTGTGATGCTAACAATAATGAGAATACTTTTGGGCCCCACTTAGTTGTCATGTTGGACAAAGCAAAGATCCTCTGTTTGTGATGTATGTCAAAAAAAAAGGATGTTTCTGGACAGAACATCATAAAAATGCCAAATTGCAGAATACTGCAAATCAAACATTTTATTTTTAAACTCTGAATTAGATGTTAGATCATCTTATCTCAGTTAACTTTCCTTTCTGAAGAAGGACTCAAGATTTGAAAGATAAAGTGGATAAGAGGACAGAATGTTATTCAAGAGACTTTTGAGTAGCATGCAGTGCCTCATTCTATGGAAAAAAGAGAATCATAGTCAAACTGGATGCTGAGGGGTAGGAGAAAGTACCCAGAAGGCATAGGAACACTTTTCCAGTCATTGTTTCTTTCATTAGAAGAAATTTAGCTCATCTCCTGATACTTTCTCATTCCTGAAAGTCATTTATTTGGCCTTCCTGTCACTCCTCTGCATATCCCCTGTATTCTTAATTGGCAGTATGGAAGAATTCATGCGTGATCATTGGTGGTGATGTTTGCTTTGCCAAAATGGAGGGAAACTAGACCAAGTGCTTGTAATTCATGTTGAGTCATGTGGACTGTGAATATGCTGTGCTTGTCATGAAATTTACAAATGTTTGAGGCTTGCAAACCAAGTTTATATTACCAGGGATAGTGCTATCTCTCTAGCTTAAACAATTCAGGTATGTAAGAGCTCATTGATCTTGCCAGTTAAGAGGAGAGGTTTGGGGAAGAGCAGCAATTCCTGCAGAGCAGTACTTAGTTGCACAGCTGATGTTGTTGATGGGGATTTGGCTTTTAACGTATTGGGACCCATTCTGAGGATCAAGGACTGTTAGGGAGAGATGACATCCCCTTGCCAAAGTAAGGCAAGAGTATCCATGTTAACAGGCTGACCAGCCTGGCGAAGAGAGCTTCAGATGTTGGAGAGATTATGACCCAGGTTTAAGGGAGGTAGGGAGAGTGTCTGCAGGGTGTTAGGGATAGCTTCTTGATAAAGGTACTGAGTGGGCCAACTAAGGGTGACATAAAGGTAGATCTGCTGTTGACCAACAAGGAAGAACTGGTTGGGTAGGTGATACTCAATCCAGCCTTAGTAATAGCAACCATAGAATAGTGGAGATGAAGACCCTGAGGGGATTGAAAATAGCAGAGTACAGGCCCTGGACTTCAGGAGAGCAAATTTCAGTTTATTCAGGGAAATGGTTAGTGAGGTCCCATAGAAGGCAACTCCAAATAGTAAGGGAGCTCAGTAAAACTGTCAGATACTTCAGGACTCCTTCCTTCAATTTCAAGAACCGCTCATGCTTGTACTCAGGAAATCAAGTTTTATGAGGAGACAGACAACTCATGACTTAGCTCCAGTGCAAAAAGGCAGTGTACCTAAGAGCTGGAATCAGGCACAAGATACAAAGGAGGAATTTTGGAAATGTCGGAATGGTGTCAGCCAAAGTGTAGCCTAAGTTTGTCTAGTGTTAATGCTTTCAAGCTCCATCGAGGGGAACCTGAGAAGCTTTTACTCTGATAGTAAAAGGCTAAACAAGGAAAATGTGGATCTGTTGATGAATAGGACAGGTTATCTAATGAAAACAAAGATAAAAAAGGCTAATGTGCCTTTTTTATCTGAGTCTTCACTGGCAGGGTGTCTCAAGCTGCTGTGCTTACTGAAGGCATTCAAAAAGAGGAACTATCAGCAGTGCCTAAGGATTGAGTCAGAGATTGCTTGCAAGAATTTGATCCATACAGTTCCACAGGACCAGAGGAGCTGCATCTAAGTGTGCTGAAGGAACTTTCTGATGCTGCGGCAAGGCTGCTCTCTATCACCCTTGAAAAGTCATGGAGATCAGAGGAGGGCCACTGATGACTGGAGAAAGGCAGATGTTTGCACACATCTTCAAAGAAGGCCAAAAGAGAGCCATAGGCCTTACTTCGCTGCAGAGAACGTCATGTGTCAGTCTGCTTGGGAGCTCTTGTTTTGTGAAAGTTATGATTTTGAATATCCAGCATGGTTTTTCCAACTGTAAATCGCACCTGACCAACCTGCTTTCCTTGTGTGATAGAATTATTGGATGTGTGACTGATGGGAGAGCAATGGATATTATTTACTTTGACTTCAGCAAGACGTTAGAAACTGTTGTCCTCATATCCAGATTAGGATGTTGTGCTCATCTGAGTGAGTGGACAACTAGATGGTTAATTGGGGGGGGGGGAAGATGGATGATTAGGCTTAGAGGGTAGTGGTTAATGAGTAATAGAGGTTAGTGTGGTGGTTATCACATCTGCTTTAAATGGAGATGGTCCTGGGTTCGAGCCCCAGTGGAACCAGCACCAGGATGTCTTTGGGAGGTTGGACTAGATGATCTCCAGAGGTCCCTTCCAACCTTACTGATTCTGTGATTCCGTAATGCTATGTGGACACAGGTAACAAGTGGGTACTGCAGGGGTTTGTACTGGGACCTGTCCTGTTTCTTTAGAAACAGCCTGGAGGAGGCAATGCAGTGTAGTCTCATCAGGTTTATAAAAGGCACCAAGTTGGTGGAGACCAGCTGATACACTTGAGGACAGGGCTGCCATTCAGAGGTACCTGGACAGGCAGAAAGATTGAGCTGGCAGAAACCTTATGAAGTTCAGCAAGGGTAAATGAAGTGTCCTCCTGTATGTCAGAAGGAAGCACCTCTAACAACCATACAGTCTGGGAATAGACTTACTGTTCTTTCTTTTTTGGAAGTCTTTCTATCCTAATAGAGTTCCTGTGAGTTTTATTACTAGAGGAGCTACTTTTTCTCCTGTCTCTCTCTTTTTTTTTTTTTTTTTTTTTTTGAATTGAGATTCTTATTTGATACAGTTGGATTCACAAATTGCTCTCTTATGGTGATCATATTTAAGCTGATAAGTTTATGTGCTGCACCTACTTGTGGGAATGTAATATAATTTAAAATTTGAATAGTGGCCTTTAATCTTTTCTACTAAGAATCACCTGTGTTTTTAAGTTCTGACCCCTTCTGATGTAAAAGGGCTTAGTGACTGACCCGGGTACCAGGAATGATGCCATGAACAGACTGCATTATTCTGAATCTGGTGATTCAGGCCACAAACACATGGAAGAACAGCCTGAGCTTAGATCATGTCCTATGCTACCATGTTCAGATCCTGTAGTGCCATCTTCCACACAGGAAGCCTTTGGGGTTCCATCCTCGTGGATCTTGAAACAGCTCTTTTTGCTTGACTCTTTCTGGATATTCTGTGAATTACATTTTGACATACATGTTTGGACATCAGTTTGGAATCTCTGGACCACCATTTAGCTTTGTAATAGTGCCAAAATTAATTGAGTTCATGATGGGAAGAGTTTGAGTAACTGGAAGTCCTTTTCCATCTCCTGTTCCAGTCCAGTGGCCTTTCTGCAGAACCATGGACAGGTCCTCATTGTTGATGCACTATAGGCAAAAGGCAGATCTCAAAGTATAGGATTTTTCTGTGAGTGTGTGGATTCTTTCTTCATTCATTGCCTTTTTGCTATCTCCTTAGTAGATTTCATGTCACAGGACATGTTCCTGAGCTACCTTGATCAGTAGATCTTTAGCACCTGACGGTTGTAACTCGCTGTTTTCTCAGGCCTGGAAGCCTTCTGCATTTTTTTACAGGCATTATGATCATACTTTGCCTTCCAATATTCATTTCATTTACAGAGCCCAAGCTAAGGAAGTAAGGATAGTTCCTGCAACCAGACCTCCCACTTCCAGAGTTTGTGCTCATGATCCTATGATAGATTTTTTTCATAAATGCTTCAAGCGTGATGATCCTTGGATATATAGCTTGTGGCTGATGCTGAGGTTAAAGTAATATCTTGACTTGTGTCCTGTGTGTGTCTGCATGACAAATCTGTAGTTTAGAGTGCTTACATGTTTTTTTAGTCGGTTGGTTGGAGATATTTTGGTCAGCTTTTTTTTTTTTTTGTTGTTGTTCAATATAATCTGGGAAAGAGAGCATGTTTTAAATTCTCTATATTAGAAGAAAACTTATATTTGCTTAGTTGCAAAGTTTTGTCTTGCCTATTATGTTTTTGTTATTAGAGTGCTTCGTGTTGTGAAGATAAATTAAGTTGCATTAAAAGCACAGCTAACGTTCTTCCATATTGTAAGTGTGCGTTTATATTTTCATGATAACCCAAATGTCTGTGGAACATTCTGAAAGAATCTTGAAAATATATTAAATACTCAGTTTGCCTGCAATACAGAATCAAAGAACCTGAACACAATTCTATCAGAACCTGATCAAATTAATAATATATCATGCTGTCTTGATTTGGGAAGATTCTTCGAGTCACCTTTAGAACAAATATTGATCTCCAGTACTGTCTGGTTAGGATTGCAGGTGGGTTCTATGGATTTGTTTAAGCCTCTGTAAACAAATTTTGTTTGCAGTTCATTAAAACTGCAGTTTAGTTGATATTTGTTTTTAAATATAAACCAATTGGTAGTGATTCCATTTTATGTCAAACTTTGTTAAATTTTTACGTTGCAAGCACTTCATGTCACATTGTGATATTTTTCCATTTTACCTCTTTTGAAATACATGTTGTCTGAGTTTTTTTTAATTTTAGAAACATTCTTTTAGTTGATAATGACTTAGATTGAATATGTTAATGTGACAGTATTTTCCATCTTTCGGAGTGGCTCTCTGTAGAGATTATTATTTATAACAGTAGCACACTAGTCTAATTAATTTAACAGGCAATTATAATTGTTCATAATAAAGGTTGGTAAGCATTTTTCTGGTGCCTGAGAGTTCTGTTCATGAAATCAGCTTTTCTTGTTTAAAAGCTAAAGAAACACATTTTAAAAAGTCATTCCCTACTTCAAGGAGGGTATATTGAAAAAATGACGATATGAGTTTATGCAACCGTTAAATATGAAAGCACAAAAGTACAAAAAAAAGCAATGACAAAAGCTTCTACTTTGAATGTTAAACATTAATTTCAAAATCTTGGTGGCCCTGCTGTTGTAAATTTTTTGGGGGGCGTAATGGTAGAAACATCTCTAACAAACTTTGTAGATGGTAATTATGAAAAAGTTGTTTATATAGTTCTGGAAGAGATGTTATCCAACTGTTGTGTAGTAATGCAGGATAAAAGATGAGGCTGCTGCCTGAAAACTTTGCAAAGGCTATAGAGTAGAGGCTGATTGATCATAAATAGGAGGTAAACAAAGTAGTGGATATAAAAAGATAAATCTTGAAAGTGAAGAGAACTAACTAATAACAAATTTGGTTGTATTTTAATTTTTATGTGGTTTGTCAAATGAATTTGCACATCTACAGATTATAGCCATTGATATATTTTGTCAGTTTTTATTCCTGCTGTGACTGTTGCCTCGTTGCTGGCCTTTATGAATCTCTTCAACAGTAACCATAGAAGCTGATGAATTAATATTTTGTGGCAAACATGACTTAGTGTAAATATGGCTTTGCTATTAGGAGGCCTAAATTTAAATTGTCATTGGACATTTCCCTTTATGGTTCAGTGTGTGAATGTAACATTTGTGTGTATTTGTTGAGTAATAAAACTTCTACTGTTTGGGTTTACCGCTGCATTTGAGTTTGAAATAACTTTTTAATAATTTAAATATAGTAAAGTGGTAACCCCCACCCCAAATAAATATGGTAACATGGTAAAAATTAGAGATAACTTTGGTAATTTTAACTAAATATCTCAAACTAAAAGAGCTGATGGAATTTTCACAGAATGATAATTGCCATATAGTAGCTTTTGTTCCCTGCAAAGCTAATCTTTGAAATAAGCAGGATAATGCCCAGAAGTCAGATTTCTATTCAACTGTGATTACCTTTATATAGCGTGCCTTGCAATCTGAGGGTTTGGGGTGGGGGAGGAGTGAAAACTCTAAAGTGGTACAGACTTTCCTCTGCCTGTGGCTTATTTATCTCAAAGGATAGCTTATATTAGGAATTCTGTTGTATTGGATGGCCTGCTTCTGCTTGAGGTTTAATTTCATTAAGGAATTTAACATACTTTCTAAAATGTAAATGTTGTCTCATATACTGTGCATAATGTATGATTTAAGATGTTTTTGGTCTCATTTTTAGAGTGAAAGGTGAAGAAATGTAGAAAGATGGTATTTCTTGCTTGTGTTTATATGTGACAGAATAATGTAACCACATTTTTGTTATATAACCTTAACTTTTTAAAGACAAATAACCATGCTTCCAGGTCACTATTGAAAGATTTTGTCATTTGACAGAAGAATTAGGTTTTTTAAGTGCAACTACCAGAGCTTTTCAGCTTTAGTAAGACTAAACATTTTATTACTAGCTATCAGTTGTCACTCTGATAGTTCATATTCCACAGTAATTCCTGATATGTGACTGTTATATATGTTGGAATATAACAGCTTATTAGTGCTATTTGATAGTGTTTTTTTTTCTTACTTGTGTTACTTGTGAGTATGGGTTTTTTCTGCTTCAGACAGTGGATATGTCTTTAGGAATAAGTTACTCTGAAAGTTACTTTCTGAGTGCCCTTACCACAAAAGAATAATACCAAGGAGGCAGCCAGAAGTGGAGGTATATCTGCAGTGACCTGATGTGTACTATTGAAATTATAAATTCCATCTGTTTTATCAGTTCTATCTATCAGTTCTATCTATGGGAGTTAGTTCTATATATGGGAATAATGCTCATGTCAACAAAACTGCAGTGCTATGAGAGAAAAACATACTTTTACCAAATGGTCTGCTGCTCACAACTGAATTCTCTTAGTATTTTGAGAGTTCTAGCGTTAATTAGCGGCTGTTTTATTTAACTAATTACAGGACAGAAAGTGGGGTGGGCTTCAACACTTTGCAGTTTAAATGATGAATACATGACCTTAGAGTCAGGAAGACTAAAACTCATCTGGAATTAAACCTGATGAGGGATGGGAAGGACATCAAGAAGGTCTTTTTGTGCTTATACGCTTGTGAGAGCCTTGGGAAAATGTGGACCTGCTACCAAGTGGGACAGAGGCCCTGGTTAAAAAGGACACGGAAAAGGCCAAGGTACTCAGTGCCTTCTTTGCCCCAATCCTTATTGGTAAGACCAGCCTTCAGGAATCCCAGGCCTCTGAGATGAGAGAGGAAGTCTGGAGCAAGGAAGACTTGCCCTTGGTAGAAGAGGAACAGCTTTGGAAACATTTGAAGAGACTGTATATATGCAAGACCATAGGACCCAATGGAAAGCACGTGCGAGTCCTGAGGGAACTGGCTGGTGTCATTACAAGGCCACTCTCAATCATCACTGACAGGTTGTGCTGACTGGGAGACATTGCTGAAGGCTGGAAGAAAGAAAACATTGCTCCTGTTTTTAAGAATGAAGATTTGACAAATTTGAGGACAGTTGGCTTCACCTCGATCCCTGGGAAGGTGATGGAGCAACTAATCCTGACTGCCATTTCCAGACGTGTTAAGGACAAACGGGTGATCAGGAGCTGTCAGCATGGATTTATGAAGGGGAAATCATATGTGACCAGCCTCATAGCCTTCTTTCTACCATGAGCTAGTTGGCTTGGTGGATGAGGGAGGAGCAATAGATCTTGTCTTCCTTGACTTCAATAAGGCTTTTGACACTGTATCCCATAACATGCTCATAAACAAGCTGATGAAGCGTGGGTCAGATGAGCAGACAGTTAGGTGGATTCAAAACTGGCTGAACGGCCAAGTTCAGAAGATGATGATCAGTGGTACAAAGTCTAATAACAGCTGTACCCTGGTGATCTGTATATGCTCCAGTTCTGTTCAATTTACTCATCAGTGACCTGGATGAAGGGACAGAGTACCTCCTCTGCCACTTTGCTGATGATACAAAACTGAGAAGAGTGGCTAAAAGCTGTTTTTTTGTGCTTCCATTCAGAAGGACCTTGACAAGCTGGAGAGACTGGCAGAGAGGAACCTCATGAAGTTCAATAAAACTAAGTGCAGGGTCCTGCATCTGGGACGGTCCCCTGCACCAGTACAGGCTGTGGGCTGACCTACTGGAAAGCAGCTCTACAAAGAAGGACCTGGGAGTCCTGGTGGACAAGTTGACTGTGAGCTAGCAATGTGCCCCTGTGGCAAAGGCCAATGCTATCCTGGGGGACTTAGGCAAAGCTTTGCCAGCAGGTTGAGGGAGGTGATCCTGCCCCTCTACTCAGCCCTGGGGAGGCCTCATCTGGAGTACTGCATCCAGTTCTGGGCTCCATAAGACAAGAGAGACATGGAGCTACTGGAGAGAGTCCAGCATAGGGCTACTAAGGTGATGAAGTAACCAGAGCATCTCTTTTATGAAGAAAAGCTGAGAAAGCTGGGCCTGTTCAGCCTGGAGGAAAGAAGGCTGAGTCCGGGGAGGGGGGTCTTATCAAAGTCTATAAATACTTTGATAAGACCAGATGGGACCAGACTCCTCAGTGGTGCCAAGTGACAGGACAAGAGGCAACAGCCACAAACTGAAATACAGAATGTTCCACTGAGCCTCAGCAAACACTTCTGCATTGACAGGGTATCGGAGCACCGGAATAGGTTGCCTAGAGAGGTTGATCCATCCTTGGAGCTACTTGAAATGTGACATGGTCCTGGGCAGTGTGCTCTAGGTGACCCTGCAGAGCAGGGGAGTTGGACCAGAGAATCTCCAGAGGTCCCTTCCAACCTCACCTATTCTGTGATCTTTTATAATAAAATTGGCAGTAAAAATCTTTGCTTTCATACTTAATAAAAGCTTTTTGCCTGTGTGCCTTTTTGAACGCCAATACCTGTGCAAATAATTTGTAAATCTGTTTCTGGATATTTCTCAAGAAATAAAATTATCATTGTAGTGAAAAAGTAATTTTAATAATTTAAATAGCCACCAATGGAATTGACTCCTAATAAATAATCTGCTGAGCTCGGATATTGTTTGTTCCACGAAGATATGGATAGCAGTAACATAAGTGTGTGTTGATTTGTGACTAGAGCTTTAGGATGTTTTTCTGCCTTTCCTATTATCTAAAAGCTATATGTGAAGGAATTATATGCAGTGAGAAACTTTGCATTTTTTTTAAACAAAATACCTATTTTCTAAATTTCTTGAGAAAACACTATGATAAAAGACGTAAATCAGATTAAAACCACTCTAACCAATATGACAACGTACACATAGGGGAAGTGGAGGTGTTGCGTGTTTTTATTAGCTGCTCTTTTGCTGGTAGCAGTGATAGTGTCCTTAGCGGCAAAAGCATACAGATATTGAAGAACTGCAAAATCTAAAAATTGGTGGGACGTCTGCTGTGCAAATGTGTTGAAAATATCAGAGTATACAGGAAGAACCTTTTTTGTAGCCACAATGTTCTGATTCACATTGAGACTTACTATCATTTCTTGACTAAGTTTTATTAGTTTGATGTGTTATGCTTTAGACTTTCTGTAGATGCACATGTAGCTGTATTCTTACTAATATCCAGCATGTTACTCAACTTCAGTGGCTATTTTAACTTCGCCATTCTGGTGATCTTGAAGTTTAGGATATGCTTGTGTATTTTTTATAATTTGTGTTGTATACATACAGAAATAAAAAAGCATGCACACATTTTGAAGAACGTAAAATTTAATGCTGTTTAGGAGAAATGAGGCATAATTCTTCAGATGTTAAAATACATTCACTGCTATTTTGTTGTATTTGAAGTAGGTCCTAGAGAAACCAAACTGGACATGCAAACGATAGTATAGCTAAGGATTGTCCCAGCAGACTAACAGGCTTTTTAGAATTGAAGGAGATCAGGAGTTTTGTTGCCATGGTTTAGAAGATGGAAGGGCACAGTGGCATTTTTTAAAAAACCTTTAAGGACTCTTGGGTAAGGAAAAGTATAAGGAAGCTAAGAAAGACTCTTAGAAAAAAAAATCAGCAGGGAAATCTTAATGCTCTGAAAAGCCTAATCTGTATTTGTTCATTGTTTTCCCTACCAGAGATTGTGTTTTTGATTTCCTGCCTTCCTCTCATATTTCAATGTGTATTTCTTTTATGACTGAGAGTTTTGGGGTTGTATTTTAGTTAATCTGAAATATCTTTTTGTGCTAATGCAGAAGAAAGGAGCTTCCACTGTCTCTTTCCCTGTGGCAGTGTGCTAGTCCCTGCAGTCCTGTTAGAGGAGCAGTGGTTTGGGGGGGGGGTGTTCTTTATCTGTTTCAGGCATAGTTTTCTAGATAGGTAGTTCTCTTTAAGCTAAACTTGCAGATTTTGTCTGAAGTGGTCTAGGGCGCATTATTCTAGTATAGCAGCAAACATGGTAAAAGACAGCTGGAAGAAATTAAGTGCCATAGCTATTTGCAGTCAGAAAGTGTATCTATAATTTTATGTTGTCACAGATATATTTTGTATTTCAGAATCTAGTGTCTAAAGTTCTAATGTTGGACCATGCAGTTTTATTCAGACAGAGTTGCAGAAAATCAGACCTTCTGTGTGTCACTGCACTGTATAGAAACTTGAATAGATCTCAGGCCTGTTTTCCCCAATGTACAGAACTGCTTTATAGAATGCCCCCAGTGTACAAAAGACAATCATCTTAATATATGGCTTTTTTGGTCAGGAAATTGAACTGTTCTCAGTCTATATTTTTGATTGATACATTTATACAACATTTGTTTGTTCTCTTTAATATACCAAATTTTCAAAATTTGCCAGTGTCTACTTTTTATTTATCTGACCAACAATGGCACATTATTTCCCTCCAAAAGATGAAGCAGAGAGGAAGAAAGGGGTGAAAGTATACATGCTGAAGTGAATAGCTGTTCATACACATAAAAGGCAGTCAGAGTGAATCAAGACAGCATCAAAGCCTTCTCAAACTTTACTTGAGATTTACAAGGACAGGAAGGCCTAGTATTTACTTTGATAGTAAAACAGTTCTTAGGCAATGGTAATATTAGGGCAGAGATAATAATGAGATTTATGTGAATGAATACAACACACATTCTTTTGTGAGCAAACTATATCCATGTATTTATTTCCCACATTTCTTTTAGTAATAGTAAAAAAGTTTCCCGACTCATTTAGACCTGTGAATCTGATCATATTCAGTCACAGATCCCAGATGACAGTCAGCTGTTCTGAAACTTTTCTGTTACTGCAATTATTTACTAGGGACTAATATCTTGTTCCCTACCTTTCTGTAGTTTGATTTAGGTATGCAGTCATGAGCTTTTAATAAAGGTACAACATCTGGCTGACTGTCTTTAAAAGGATTCTGGAGTCTTCTCTGTGATTTTTTCCTACAAATAAAGCTAAGAAGCCCTAATTGTTCGCCTTCTTCCTACATATTTTCTGGCCTGTGTATACTCTAAATACATGAAAGAAGCATAACTTTTTTTTTTAATGGTCTTCACCTGGAAAATTATCTCCAATTTGGCAATGTTTAACCATTATTTTTAACCATTATATTAGCCATTACTTTGCAGTTACTCATTTTCATGATTTATGTTTTGTTCCAAAGAGATACTTGTAATGGTACTGCTGCACTTTAGATTTGGCAGAACCTTACACAGCATTCCTCAAGTACTGAACAGTAAGCAATATAGTAATTTGTTTTTCCATTCACAATAAATCCTCAGAAAACTATTTAGTGTTACTATCTTCTAGCCTGGAATTAGACTGACTGTGTGCTGCTTCTTTTCTTTTATGTCCAGCATATCCAATATCTTTGTATGGGAAAAATGAAAAAAAAATCTGTTTTATTTCTTGTGTTGCAGGATGTTCATTGGACATTTTCACTACAAACATCACAGGCTTGATAGAATATTACATTTTAATAATCAAAGCTACAGTATTTATAATCTGTGTTCCTTTAGTTGCTTGTATAGTTTCAGATTTCAGAGTATTTGCTTGAACCAAAACAGGTGTGCGTTTGAGTTGAAAGAAATTTTGAAAAGAGAGTTCAGTAGACCCAAATCTCGTTCATAGCTTTTTCCATTTTTTTAATGGCTAGGTCTCACTCTCTGCAAAAAATAAAGCTCTTTTGTAAGTAAATTAGTTTTTCTTTTGTCAGACCGCTCAATCCTGAAATCTGTAATAACACACATGGCTCTGAGATATTAATGAAGCTATGTTCAGTATTAAATATTTCCAATATAGGTCATACTGAAAGTTCTTACTTGGTTTTGGATTAGATATTAAGTTGAAAATAGAAAGAGAAAATGCAGATGGAGAAGGCACAGTATCATACTGAGGAAGGAGGAAAACAGAGCATTTTGAAACTACTTGTGTTTTTATGGCATTTGCTTCCTAGGTACCGTTGATTGCATTTGGATTAGAACTTTAGTAAGTGCAGAGAGACAGTAGAGGAGGTGAAAACCTTTACTGTGTGTTTGATGTTACCCATTCCTTCTGAAGAAGACTTTAGCATTGGTGTACTTTGATTATGGATTTATTGCTGAGACCTGGAGAATGGATTTCGCACTAAAAACTGGTATTAACAGGATTCATAGTATATTAAATCAAGTATTGTACATGTCCTTGCAAGATTGTATTTTAGTTTCCCTAAACATTTTAGTAGTCAAAGAAAGGCTTCTGAAGGGCTTTTTGTTGTTGAAGAGTTGACAATAATTTCTGCTATTGCTTTTCTTGCTCTGAAGGTTCCAAGTAGTGTCTATTATTCTGTCATTTATAAGTTACGATTCTGGTTTGTTATTAACTGTCTGCTTTTGTAATAATGTCAGTACAAATAGTTAATGTTTGAAATGATGTAACCAGGTGAGTTTTATGTTTATTTGATTTGCTATGTACAGCCAACAAAACTATTCGAGGTTTTAGAAGTGGAATTACGGTGTTATGGGATGCTGTCAATAAGGACATATCAGTTGCAGTCTTTGACATGGCAGCCAGGTAATCTGAGTGTAATGAGGTAACTGTTCATTGTATGCCAGTGTAAAGTATATATTTTATATATATATTTTATATTTTTAGAAGTTACAGCACTTTACTGAATTGTGTGTGTGAATTGAAATAAGTATTTTATCTATCAATGATAACAAAAGCTGAGATGTTGGTTGGATATATCCCATTGCGTATAGTTGCTCAATTACAGAAGCTAGGTCTGAGAAACAAAGTTGAATGTGTTGGTTTTTTTTATTTTTCAGAGGCCCAGAAGACACAATAAATGACTGTAAAATCCTTTTTATAGAGGAAATGTACAAGATTGAAAAGCCAGGAGCTTATCCGTTGACATTTGGGGATGGAGATTTCAAAAGTATGCATTTTTATTATATGAATAGGAGCATAAATTAAATATTTGAATGGTATTTCTTTAAAAAGCATGAGGATCAGCATGTAGAAATAATAATTTAATAACTGTTTTATGTGTTCAGGAAAGCAATAACATAGAACCCTCACTAGATTTAGAACCCTTACTAGATTTCAGCTTCAAAAGTATTTTTATTGTAAGATGACTTTACTACATGACATATTTAGATAGCATTTTAATGCTATTGGTTCTGATAAGGGAAACAACGTACAGCTGATAACAACCTCAGCTGAGTTTCTAGGCTGGTTTTCAGATCACCAAAACTACTATTACAATTGATGTGTTTCTTAAGACTTCTTTAGTCTGTAATGCTGCACTTTAACCCTCTCATTATCTGAGAATGAAAAAAGATACAGAACTTCAGACCAAAGCTGCTAGTGCTATCAAAAAGCAGATACTTAATGTTTAGATTGGCCCTTTAAGGCACCATTCCTTCTCATCATACCCCCCCCGCAACACAGGAAGAGGTTGATGATAGCATATCTAAAAAGTAGGGTGACATTATATCCGAAGTTTAACAATATATTAAAATTAGATGTTTTGTAATAAGATGATTTTTATGATGGAAACACAAAGAGGTTGAGCTGCAGTACTATTAATAAATATTACTGAATTAAAAAATCAAGCAGATTTACCATAATTTAGGCTTCTGTTATAATCTGAGGACAGGGTGTTTCAGAAACTTTTTGTTTCACTGTCAGTGCAGAAGACATAATGTACTTACAGTTTATTTGCACTCATCTAAGTAATGGCTGTTTTTTGAAGCAGCAAACACCATTTGCCATAGTATTTTTAAAAGTAAAAATGTAAATTTCTATAAATGAATTTTAAGCATTTTTTATTATTTATGATTTACTTTTCTGAGATTGCTAAAAGAATATCTTAACTAGTTTTCATGTGCTTAAATTAGCTAAAATGGGCATGAGTTGTAATTATTTGTTTAGCTGTTACATTTAAGAGTAAGATAATTATTTTGAAATTATTTAATTGAAATTCTACAGCCCAGAAAAAGAATAGAGATTAAAGGTTAAGAAATTAAGAACCTACATACCCAAAAGTACATGGCAAAAGTTTTATGCAAAACAGAAATAACGATGAGTTATCAACTTATGTTACTGTAACAAATTGGAATCAATATTTATACTAAAAACATGATATAACTTCCAGCAAAAGAAGAGAATATGAAATAATATAGGCAACTAAACTCTACAGTGTTGGTAGGCATGAGCAGACTCGTCTCTGACAAATGGTACAGATAAAATCAGGGCATTTGGGTTAACTAAAACAGTTCAAAGCAGAAATTGGAAAAATTCAAATCATGTTATGAACCTGATAGATTGTATTATGTTTGTATATAGAATAAAGTCCCAAAAGAGTTTATTACTAATCTTTACCCTGAGAATCTGGTTTTATAACAGAAAACAAATCACATAGGCCTAGACAACCAGCAGAGATAAGATATATACAGAAAAATACGCAATATCTTTTTGGCTACTGATCATCTAATGAGGTAGACAGTTGAGTTTCTTGAGGGAGGGCTCCATCATCAATTTTAAAATTTTTCAAATGGGAGACCAGCTTTAGTCTGATTTTACTTGAATTGATGTTGACACTCTGGACAAGTTAGTGAGTTTTTCCCAGCTGTGCTGGAAATACCACAGAAACAGCCATGTACAAATTTGTCTTCAGCTGTTTCCTTTCTTTTCCAATGAAACCTTGAAGAGAAGTCTCAGACAAACAGATCACTTCCATTCTCATACACAGCATGCAGAAAAATCTAGGCTAGGCTTCATTAGGCACACTATACTGAAAGATTTTTCCTTTCTTTTAAGTGTGTCTTCTGCCATTGAGGCTTCATTAAACAGTTAATGCTGGTGGCATTAGACATTTCTCTTACAGTTTTTAGGTCAGCGCATCTCACCAGACTTTCTACCACCAGACCTTCTAACTGTAGCTGCTAATTTTCTCTCTTAAGTAGTTCTTCTTGTATGTTTTTCTGCTTTTATGTTTTTTTTGTTTTAAATAAAAGTTAGCAAACCTCAGTGTTCTAGCATCTCTTCCATTTGTGAAGACAGAATGCTGCTCAGAATCACACAGAGGGATTGTAGATAAAGCACAATACTTGGCTATGTAGTCCTCCTTTCTTAAAAGACTTTGAGGACTGAGATATTCTTAAACAGTTACTCTGTATGGATTCAATTTTCTGTAAAGTCTTTTCAACTGGGAGAACATGTTTTTTTCCCTAGCAGTAAGAGGCAGGGATTTTCCCAAACCCTTAAGTCATTCCTTTCCTGCTCCATACACTTAGGAAACATTAAAAAAAATAAAAAGGTACTCAAAACTCTTCTGGAATCACCAGGAAGCCATCTTATCTTCTTCTATTCAAGAACTAACTCATAAAAGAGATCTCTACTCTGGCTTGCATTATCTAATCAAAAATCTTCAGAGAAAAGGTTTGTCCATCCAAATGAGTAAGATAATTGAATATTGTAGTAGGTGCAGAAAGCCAAGAAATGAAGCTGTAAACTTGCTAGTCAGGCTGAGGAAAGTTATGTAATTACCTTTTCCTTTTTCCCATATCCCAAACTTTAAGAAAATCTATGTTACTAATTTCTCCACTATTACTATAGCATTTTGATCCTTCAGCTTCTTACTTCCAATTCCAAACTCTAAAATAGGTTTTCTGGTCCTCCTTGTTTTCTGATTCAAAACTAACTTCTTTCAGGTAGAATGCTATTTTCAGAGCAGTTTGGATAATACAATAATTATCATATTGTCTAGTTCAGGCTCAGATTCACTGCTATGACCTTTCTAGGTGATTTTCATAAGGAATACATAGATCAAAGTTGTTTCCTTCTGGTGTCTAAGTTCTTTGACCTGTGATCAAGATCTTTTCTTCAGCCTTCTCTCACTACTTTGGAACTTCCAATTGCTTCAGGCATTTTCTCTGTAAATGTTCTCCGCTATATATAAGCAATGTTTCTTCACCCTCCTCTTCTGTACCTCCTAGAACATTCTGCCTGTGGAATGTTTTTCCTCATCTGTAAAAGTTTTTTTTTTTTGTTTTTTTTTTTAATTAGCTGAGGAGCCAGTGGGAGTGGGTTTCTTTGGGGAGTGGAAGGGACTTAACTAGTTCAAATATGCAGAAACAGAAATTCAGCATTTCTTTGTGTCTAACCAAAACTTCTGCTGGGAAACAACTGGTGATCTGAGGTGGTGTATGGTCTTAGACTATTAATTCTTCTATCCACTTTAAACAAGGGGGGAAGAGTGTTGTTCCAAATTGTAATTAGATCTTCATTGTACTTTTATCCATTTCTGAATTAGCATTTCTTCATAACTGTGTTTAAGAAGACGAGAAGAATGTGCAGGTGGGGTGTTGCAGGAGAGGGGAGAAGTCAGTGAATCTGCTGATTGGTCATTTTCATTTCTGTGGAAGAAGAAGAAGAAATCCCATTAGTCTAGTTAGCCAAATATTTTATTGTACTGAAAAAAACTAAAGAAAAAATTTCAAGACAGCGGTGTTCGTAAGTAGAAAGAATTGTTTCATGTTAATATGCATTTTCCTAAAATATGACATTTGACTTTTTTCTTTGTTATTGACAGGAAAGAGTGGCCCTGAATGCAAGCACTGTAGGGCTGATCCAGATAAGGAATGCCGTTTTTGCTCTTGTTATTTGTGTGGTGGAAAACAGGATGCTCACATGCAGCTCCTGTGTGATGAATGTAATATGGCTTATCATATATACTGCCTGAACCCTCCCTTAAGCAAGATACCAGAAGATGAGGACTGGTAAATATACAAGGATGATTTACTTATCTATATTGTCATTCTACACAAGGTACCTCCTTTGTTATTTGCTAGAGAGAGTCAGCACTGAAGAATTTTGTAATTCTGGTGTGTTTTTGACCCTTCCACTTTATTTAAAAATTCACATTTTTTGTTAAGGTAACTTCTGAAAACCATTCGTAAACTGCTTGTAGTAAGAATCAGGATATTGAGTTTCATTATATACAGTTTCAAAAAAAAGTAGGTTCATTTTATGATCTCCTGTGACATTACCTGATGTGATTTATATTTACCTTCAGTGATTTTTGCCCAGCCTTTTAATTTTTGTTCAAGCTTTATTGCTTGAACAAATTTTTTTTTCTCCTCCTTTTCCCCTTCAACCTCTGCCCCTATGTCATTCCTTATTTTCTGGTTGCCTCTACTCAATTAATTTCTTCTGCTGCAAGAGGACTGCCACCTTACTGTTTTCAGTTTCTAGTGCCCTGTAGTCAGTGATCAGCAAAGTCGAGCTAATGGGCATTGTTATATTAAGATAACTTTATTTTGGAATGAATCTACATGGAGCCCCTAGCAGTTCATTAAGCTGATCTTTGGCTGAGTGCCATGTTTCACCTTTATCTGCAGCTTACACTACTTGTATTTGTAGCTGGTCTATAATATATATCAGATGCTAATCCTCTATAAGCAAATAATAAATAGAATTTTATTTTAAAGCTTTTGATTACATTGTATCAGTAGATATTTAAGATGCCTCTGGATACAGTTTATGGAATCTCTTTGGACTTTTAATTAATTTTATGGAACTGTACACTTCAAATAAAAATACTAATTTAGTTTAAGTGCTTTGGAAATTTTAACATTTTCTGGGAATAAATAACTCAGCCTAATGTACCACAGTGGCTGCCACATATAAAGTACATTTGTTTGTTGGCCAGTACCTAATGCTCTGCTTATTTACTGAGATGCTGCAGTTTTTGCAAACTCCGCCTCTGTTTATGCCAGGATGTGATTTAGCAATAGAGGATATTAAGATTGGTAGGCGATTCCCATTGTACATTTAGCTTCAAGATACTTTTGTTGCCAATTGATAATTGGATTCTGAATTGAGAAGAATTTCATTTCCTGTCTTTGGAATTACTGACTTGAAACACTGTCTAGAAAGTATTTCGGTACCAACCGGAAATATGTATGGCCCACTGGGACTAAATACAACATTTATTTGAATATTGTCTGTGTGCCTTCCATTTCTTGATTACATGAAATAATTACAGTGTTTATTCAGCAGTATTTATTAGGCAACACATAAATCCTGGTTTCCCAAGGTTTTCTGCTGTCTGGTCAGGTTGGTCTTCTCTGCATGACATCTTCTTGCTTCGTACTAATTGTTAACATCAACGAGTTGAAATCATATGTTGGAAAATATTCTCAACATTGAAGTACTTTATTGTTGATTGTAGTCCTTAAACAATATTCTTACTTGAATGCGCTTGATCTTTGGAAGTTATGGGCGAGTTCTTTTTTGACTTCTGTCATTTAGAGTATTCAGTTAGGCCAAATACTATTTACATCTGTCCTCTGAAAGTACGCATCTGTTCAGTCCATTAATTCTTCTTCAGTTGCCTCTTATTCACAAAAACAACAGCTTTAAACCGGTACTGCCACAGTCATAAAGTCTGTTTATAATCTAATAAAAAAAACACATGCCTCGAAACAATGCCCACCTCCAAGTCCTTTGTTCTACTCCAAGAAAAACTTTATTCTGTCTAGTTTCTTCTGTATCCCCAAATGTATGACAGGTTAGGCATCGGGGATAGTGATACTGAGATCTCTCTAATGTTGATTGTTTTATGCTAGGATTATCTTGGACTGTTGGATGCTTCAGGTAATTTTCCAGATCAGACATTGATACTCTAATCTCACTGACACCTGTTCTTTTTCAGGAGCTTCTTTTGAGATGTTATTTTGAGTTACCCTACTTACATCTCAGAGACCTGCAGAGAAAGTTTGAAGAATACGTCTCTTTTCAGTGTTGTAATTATTACTGATGTCTCCCTAGACTCTTCCAATAATGTAACCATAACTGCATTACATACATCTCCAGGACTGTTTTCAGCCATAGAGGAAAAAGCCTTAGTGTTCTGTAGAGTCCCAAATAAAAATAGAGCTGATCAACAACACGGTCTTGTCATTGTGGTTTAAGTACATATTTAGACTCTACAACCAACATTTCTGGCCAAAAGATTATGAAATTCCACAAGTTGTAGAAATCTGAGTGATAAAAATTAAATACCCTGAAAAAATTGTCAAGCTATTTAACTTCATTTTATCTGCTACATTACTGTGTGACCTTCAAGATATATTCATGTAAGCAGATAGCTGGAACTATACATGAAATCAGTAGGTGAGAGATGTAGAGTTACAGAACTAGCTCCTGACTAGCTCTTGTTAATTTTAACATTAATTTTAATTGCCAGCCCTGTGCAATCTCAGTGCTTAGTAGTATGTAAAAGGACTGCAGTTATACTGAGCAATGCATTGTCTTCTAACAGAAAAATCAGGTCTGTGTTCTCCGTTTTTCTTGGTATAGTAGCAAAAGGACAGGGCACAGTCTGGTCTTTTAGTATCTTGACAGATCCTGTTTGTTTTAGAAGTGAAAAGTTTTCATGTTCTTTTTTTACTATAAAACTTGGAAGATTCTCTGAAGGGGCCAGGTCTGCAGTTTCGGAAATGTTGTTAGGATACTTTTGTGGAGATAAAGTTACTCTATATGCTAAGCTGTATTTAAAATTCTGTACGATCTGACTTTAAAAATAGTAAGGTAACTTATTTTCCAATCATGAAGCAGGAAATTTCAAAGTTATATTTGCCTTCTTGTGAGTTTACATTATGTCATGTTCCTTGTTTTTACTTAACCATTGAATAGTCTTTTTCAGACAATTGTAATGTTATACACAAAGTCTTAAAGTGTTAGTTAATTTCGATATCTTGTATTATTTCTCATTCCTTTTTTATAAATATAACTTCATTGTCTTAATAGGCTTAAGACCTCTGTTGACATAATGAAATCCATTCCTATTGATACTATTTGGAGTTTTGTAATAATTTCACTGTAGCTAAAATTTACCCTCAGATAATTTTATGTAAACCTGTTTCATAACTGTCCATGAATTAGTTATTTTTTTTTTAATTAGCAGCAGTGCTCTCCTTATGTGTAACTCAAAGAAGTCAGTTTACTGTGAAATTAGGTTAATGTCGTTTGTATACATACTGCAGCCATCTTTTGCTGCTCAGGTTGTGTGCCTTAGCCAAAATGCAGGACACGTGATTTTGAAAAAGTCATGTCTAGAACCATGCTTTATATCTGCTATCTGTTGTGCCAGCTTGCATTAGACTGACTCTGGCACACTTGCAGAAACACAAAATAACTTAAACCATATCTTGTTCATTTTAGAAGATGACCTCTTGATGCCAGCATTCACTGGAGAAGGCATTTTGAAATCTTTGATACTGTTGTTGTCTGTAAATTTCTGGCACTTGTCGTCATGAGGCAGGCCTTGAAATTTGAGCTTTGAGCTACACTTCTTATTTTTGTTTTAACCAAGTCCTGACATGGAGGCTTATCTTGTAAAAGAGGAGACTTTATTAGGCCTCTTAATATTCTCAGGGAAAATTCTAAGTTCTCCTCATCCAGTGTTTTAAAGAGCTATCATCTAATAATGGAACTAGACGTTTTATCAGTAGAGACTCCTATGTAAGCTTCTAACTTAGTTCCTCATCCTCTGATCTTAGATTTTTTTTCTCATTAACTTCTCCAAGTAGGTTTGCAGGACTCTCACTAGAAGATGGATTGAGTCCATCTCAATCTGAGAGGAATTATGCCATCTGTCTCACGCTTTGGCTGAGATTGTTTTACGCTAGCTTGCTAGCAGTAAGATGAGCACATTTCCTTTCATTCACTGAGGCCATTGTAGTCTAACAGCATGACATCTGATACCTGATTTGTGTACAGAGACTACCTTAAATGGGTAAGATAGATTAAAATTTGTTATGAAACTTCTAGATAGAATTGCCTGTGGAGAGCAGGACACCTGACATCCTTCAGTATTGGAGATACCTACTGAACTGAATGGTCACTTAAATTTCCATGCTATACCTTTTATGAAGACATGAGGAAACCATACATTTAGAGAAGCAGAAAAACCTGTTCACCTGAGTAATCTGTGTTTTATTGTAGGGTTATCTGTGAATGTGCTAAAGAGTAAGGGGATATTTCTGTTTAGAGTATGAACGTGCAAGTACCCGTGTCATCTGAAGAAAAGTCAGCTATGCAACTGTAACTGGACTATTTGTGTTGTCCATGTGCACTTTGGTATCTCTGTTTGCCATTCAAAATGGCATAGGTCTCTTTACCTTTCAACTGAATAGGCACAATCCAAAAATGGTTGTTTAGTCTGTTTTCTTTCAATTTTTAGAATACTTTAATATTACTTTTTAAATAAAAAGTTATGTCAAGTATTTTGAGAGTACAGAGATCCAGGTCTTGAGCTGAGTTGCAAACTGACTTCTGCAATAAGGATCCATTTCAAAATTAATGGTAGCTTGCATATAAGAACATGGTTTGAGGGAGCTCCCTTCTTTATGGAGGCATGAAAACTCATACACAGGCAATCATTGTGAAATCTGTTCCACAGTGACTTATTCCCCTTTGATTCTTTTATTCACATCCAAATACAGCAGTGAACTAATAAATCCAAAACTGTAGTGCTAGTAGTAGTAGTAGTAGTAATCTAAATGTATTATCAATGTTACTCTAGATCAGACTTCCACCATTGGCGTATGGGCCAAGCTCAGTCCACAGGAGCCAGAAACAAGGGCAGTTGCCTTTGCATTGCCATTCCTGGAGCAGGATAAAAATGCTGTTAGAAGCAATAAAAGGACCAGTGTGCTCTCTTTCTCCCTCTGCTGTCGTCACTGTGTACTGGTGTCTCTCACTCTCCTATGATGGTATCTTTGTGTTAGCTGGAATGAGTCCCCCCAGTGCTGCACAGTCCAAAGGACTATGTCAAAGTGGAGCTTGGAAGCGCCTTTGCTGTTTGTTCTGTATTGAATATCATTCCACCTGTCTTAGGTGTGGTGAGGTGTTGTGCACGCGTGTGTATTTGTGCATGCACACCTGTTCCAGGATGCCTTGGCTCTGATCCACATTCAGCTGTCTGGAGTGGTATTTGGTGCGGTAGAAGAAAATCAGGGTAGAGTGGGCAGAATGTAGAAAAAAGCCATGAGCCTTTTTTAGCAGCACGCTAATGTCAGTTATCTTTTCCCTCACATGATCTGAACAAAAGAGGACAGAATGAAAAGGGAATACTGGAAACGTGGGGACCACTCAGATCACGTGAGAAAGAATAGTGAAATGTTTTGCCTCTAACACTCTACCTTCAAAAGAACGTTGAAATGCCCTGTTTTAGAAGCTGACAGTATTTGAGTATTTGTTCTTGTTAGGGTTTTTTTTCAATTTGAGGCCTCAGTTGCTTAAGACTGGTATATATTTGCTAGCTTGAAAATAGTCAGGATGAACAAATTGACACTATTTTGGCTACAAGAAATGTATTGCCATTATTATGAAGTAATTGAGAATTTACTAAAACCTTTTTTTAGGTATTGTCCTTCCTGCAAAAATGATTCTAATGAAGTTGTAAAGGCTGGAGAAAAACTCAAACAGAGTAAAAAGAAAGCAAAGATGCCATCTGCCAGTACTGAAAGCCAGAGAGACTGGGGCAAGGTAGAGTGTGTTTTAGAAATAGCTGTTACTCTGACTGTTCATGTATGTGCTACATCTGTAATTATACTTTTATATGCACACACAAAATTCAGTACTGGATTGTACAGACTATAAAACAATGTTGAATCCTGCCCACAATCTACTGAAACTTAAAGCAGCTAAAGAATTGTTAAGGTGACTAGAGGTAAAACCAAAAAAAAGAATAACCCCCAAAATGCCCATAAGTACACATTACTTCATTAACATTATTGTTAATATATTTTTAAGTATGCATTTGTAATAAGTAGATTTATTAGCACATGCGTCTGATTTTTCAAATAGCCTTGAATATTTTAAAAACTAATTAATTCTCTCTGCTGTGTTTTCAGGGCATGGCCTGTGTTGGTCGCACTAAGGAATGCACTATTGTTCCTTCTAATCATTATGGTCCTATACCTGGTGTTCCTGTTGGGACGACGTGGAAATTCAGAGTTCAGGTATGTTTTTCTAATATTAATTGTAGTTGAAGTAAGAAAGAATAATAGGTATGAGTTGAGCACAAAAATTATTTTGGATTGATAATTGTCCTTTTTACCAGAAGTAAAAAAATAATACATTGTAATCATAATATTGGAAATGATGCTAATTCTAGGAAAAAATGAAGAATGCTGATTTTACAGTACCACTTAAGAAGAAGTATTTTTAAGTTTAGAACTATCTTTTTAAGGGAAAGTCTGTCTGGTTAGGATGCTGATGCATGCTCACATGCTAAAATTCAAAAGGGGATAGTAATTAGTGATAGAGTCAAATATCTTACGAAGTCTTCTTCCTGTGAGCTGATAATCACCTTAGGAGGTGTAGACTGTAGATTCCAAAACGATTATATTGTATCTCTGTACACCGCCTATTATTTTTTTGGTCATACATAACTGATACCTGAATCTTATTTTAGGCTGATCAGTGGCTCAAACCAGCATTCACCAGTACTACTACTGAAAGTAGCAGTCTGTTCAACCTTTTCTACTTCCTGCACTGTCCCATTTTCTGTCTTGCATTGTCCCATTTTCTTAAACTCTACGGTAAACTAGATTAGTAACAAATGTGACAGAAAAATAATTCTTTTTTCGGAGTTAACTTTTCCCAATCCACTTCACTTTTCAGTTGTACAGAGGGGCAGGAAAGAACAAAGCAGAAAGAATGGGACAAGCATCTTTTTGTACCAATACTGATTTTATGTGATTTTGATGTGTCCAACAAATAGAAACCTTACATCCTCACCCTTATCTTGGCTAATATCGCAAATCTTTGTTTTATCATTTATTTATTGTTGTTTGGGGGGGGGTTAGTCAGGGAAATGGGTGCTGCTTTATCTTACAAATCCGTTAATTCTGTTATGTAAAAGAGTGCGGTTGAGGAGTATTTTCCATGATATCCAGAGAAACAGAAATAAGGGTTTTTTTCTGTTTGTGGAGGGGCATGGCAAAAACTGAAATCCTCTACTGATGTTCTTTCTAAACTTCTTATCACCTACTGTATTCTTAGAAAAACAGATATTTTTAGTACACAATTTGTAGAAGAGTACACATGCCAAGAGACTTTCCTCTTGTGGTAGTGTCTTCCAATACTGACTGAAGAATTCTGACTTTGAAATGGCATGCAAGTTTTAAGGCTGAAATGGTTAACAGAGGCCTTTTGGTTAGCAACAGTTTTCAGTTTCTCTTCTTGGTGGAACTCAGAAGGAGACAGCTGGAAACTATACGAGTTCTTTGGATCTTTTCTGACCTACGTTTCTATCATCTACACTATCATCAATACAGACATTAGAAAATAATGGACCAAATTAATTTTTTATTGTAAAGTTACAGTGTTCATTACACCAACACAAAACTACTTGGCTGAGAGGAAAACTATGGTTTTTTTGTTGACTTCTCTGGTTTTGATGAACGTTTTTGTGAAGGGAATAAAAACAAATAATTTAAAGTGCATCTGTAATCTTTTAATCTGTTTTTAATCTTTTTTATTGGCTTCCATGTTAAGTCTAGTCTCATAAATCAGGGAAGCTTTCAGAATTACTTAAGTGAACTTAAATTTTCAAAATCAAGGTTCATTCTTACTGATTCAGTAGTGATAAAAGTTAAGTTTACCTTTTTGTTAGAAATTCCATTGGTGACACACAAGTTCGTAGTTTTACAGGTATTTCTAGTACTAATAGCAAAAAAGAACATAATTAGCTGTTTTTGTCAGAAAGTTGAGAATGCTTATAAGGAAGAGATATCATAAAGCAAGTTACTATTTGTGTATATTTATTTAATTTTGGATACAAATTAACTATTTCATACTTCAAATGTTTTGGGAAAAAATGATTGAAAAGATTTTTACATAGATAGCTAAATTATGCCTTTTTTCATTCACTCTCTCTCATTTTTGTCTTTTGTATGAGAAAAGGATTTGTCTCACCATGAGACTTTAGAGATAGTGGTTTCTTACACTTTCTTTTTTTATTATGTAAACTCTTTTCGCTAGATGGAATTTGCTCTGTAGAGCATCTTTGATGTGAATTACTTACCTAAGTTCATCACTGGTGTGAATCACTTACTAGAAATGTTAATTTAATTCACAAATCCTGAAAGTGAAAGAAGGGAGGTAGGAATGAATGAAAGGATATTTGATAGAGCAGGAAAGGGAGCATGATAGCAGGGTGTTCTTATTCAGCATACTTGTAAACAATCTGGAAAAACTAGCAAATAGTTGACAAAGTTGAGTGAGAGTGCTAAGTGGCAATGGATAGCAAACATGGGAGGTGCAATTCTAAATTTACATACATTGTGATGGACTCTCAACCACTTATTTAAGAAAGAAATCCCCTAATAATTCTGAAAATATGCCCTCTCAGTGCTCAGTAGTGATCAAAAATGCAAATTACGTTAAAATTATTAAGAAAGTAAGGAGAAGAGAAATAGAAGATTGTGAACAACGAGGATGGTTAAAGGAATGGAATACTTTTCTTTCAAGAATTAACTGAGAAGACTTTTCATTTTGGAACAGAGATTGTATCATACGCGAAATCATGTACAGTGTTGAAAAAAGTAATTAGAAAACAACTATACATAGTTTTGTGATGCAAAAAGAGGAATTATCAAGCAAAACAATCAGGTGTCAGATTCAAAATGAACAGTAGCGTTAGTTCATATGACATACAGTAATATTGTGAATTCTACTTTTAGATACTGTGAATTCAAAGTTTACAGTAGTTCAGGAAGTCCTGACCACAGACAACTGGAAGCTGAGAAGTTACGCAAGGATGTATCACTGTGTCCTTGCATAGTTTTCACATTGTGCACAGGTGTCTGCTCTTGAATGTTGTCAGAGGTAGCATTTCTTGCCAACTGGGTCTTTGATTTGATGTGTAACATTATTATGAGAGTAGAAGACTATAGCAAAAGAACATAAACTTTTACTGAGGTTACTCAAAAATGTAGGCTGGGAGAAAAGGTTCAATAGCTGGAGATGCAGCGTCAGGAAAATAGAAAATGTTCGGGTAGGAAGGACGCTCTCAGAAAGGCTCTTAATTGTTTTTGCTGCTGGGAACATTAGTTCTGGTACACTGTGTTTAGTATCATCCACCTAGAAAATACTTAATTTAAAACTTAGAGTTTTTTTTTTTGTTTTGTTTTGGTTTTTTGCTTTTTAAAACTTGGTAGTTTGAAGCAAGCTGTGAAAAGATGATACACTGGAATTTTTTCCCAAAGAAGAAAGTAAACCTTTACATCTTCTGTTGTTGCCACTGTATCGTCTTTCCATTTTCTTAGGTGTTTTATTTTGGGCTTTTCTTTATTAAAAACATGTAAAATTCTCACCTGTCATTGTAGTCTTATGTTAACTATTTACACAGACATCTCATACATTTTTTTTTAAGCAGAATGTTGATGGTAAAAAGTGATTGAAGATGGCTGATTCTTTGGGAAGAAAAAATCTAGAAGCTGTTTTTTTCTGTTGCCAGGTGAGCGAAGCAGGTGTTCACAGGCCCCATGTGGGTGGAATCCATGGACGTAGTAATGATGGAGCTTATTCACTTGTGTTAGCTGGGGGATTCGAAGATGAAGTGGTAAGTCATTTATCCAAGCCATTCTTTTGTTTTGTTATTCTAAAGTATTAAAGTTTGTACAGATGGAGAGTTTATGTTCATTGCTGATCTTAAAATTGGTGGTTAAGCAAATAGGACTATGCAAAAGAAAACTACTACTTACGTCAAATCTAGTAGTTGTTTAGTATTTTGGGGAGAAATATTTAAGCTATCTTCTCTTAAAGGGTATTATAATGCTTATACTGACACAAAACACCTCAATTACAACTGAATTTTATATTGGTTAGTGGAATTAAATTTCAGTAGGCTTTCATTATCTGAATTTATCATTATTCAATATCTGATACTATAATTATATGCAAGTTACATATTTTAGATTCTACTTCGGTCACTGTTTTTATTGCTTCCAAGTCAATCAAGCAAATGAATGCCTTTTCCGGGGCTTACTTTACTCTATTTCTAAATACAATGTAATGTATCTGTTTTACATTGTATCTGTATCCTTGAAGTAAGGATAAAATATGCATGTTGTGAGATTCTGTGAAGTTCTGAAGGTTCTTGACTCCTATGATTAGACCTTTGAGAACTTCTCAGGACAATTCACAATATTTTGTATTATCATCCTCAGAGGAAGATATTGGAAAAATTTCTGCTTTGATGTCAACATCTAAGTACAGTAACCAATGCAATTATACTGCTAAACAAAACAAAAATGTTTTTGTCTGACTTACTTCTCATAATGACCAAGTTTTGTATATAATTAGATTACTATTCTCTGTAATAAAATAATGTTTACGTAAGGTACATCCCTTCCTGCAGTTCTGTTCCATCAGGTGGGATTTTGAATCATGCGTCAGGTGAAGGATAAAGCAGTAAGCAACTTGTTTTTGAAAACATGGTAGCTGTTAATCACAAAGAACAAGGCGTTGGAGAAGGAAATGAAATAAACATCTGAAATAGCATCAGGATGTTATGTATTCTTTGCCAACAGCACTTACCAGCTGCTGCTGCTGCAGGGTATTGCCTCTGAAGGCGTCTGTCTCTCTGTTGGACAAGTCACATGAGGAGGTACTTGGTGTTGGTACATTGCTACATCCTTGGAGTCAACTCCAACCCAACCTCTAGGACCTTAGCCAGTGCATCCTAAGAACATTGTTGCTCAGTAGTTGTAACTACTAGCTTGGGATGCTGCACATTTCTTTTTTCTTTCTTTTTTTTTTTTTTTTTCCCTTTTGATGGTGATACTGATGTGTTAGCCTTACTTCTGCTGCTGTAATTATTCAGTCTATAACGTTTAATAAACTTATTTCGATCATTTGCATGTCTTCCAGTTTGGCTAAGTGATGTTGTGAGCGTGTGTTTTTATGGGCATCTAAGTAATGTCACAGTCTTAATGACATATAAGATTTGAAAGAAGCATTGCTGGAGAAATACTGGAGGTGCTACGCTAAAAAGCTGTGTGAATATCAATTTTTTATTTTTTGTAGAGCTGTAAACTAAGGATTCAGTAGAAACCCCTCTTTTTTTCCCCAGGTGCATTTTGTTACAAACTTTTCTTCAGTTCTCTTTTCATGTATCTTTTTTTTTTTTTTTTTTTTTTTTTTTTTTTTTTTTTTTTAAGTTTGCTTCATTTTCCCATTTTTTGAAAGAGCTAGAAGTAAGAATCTTCCAGGAACACTCAGGGAAAAAGCCAATTCTGTACTTCTAAATATCCTAAAGGCACTATCTTTTTTTTCCAATTAAGCTTTTAAATAAACATTAAAATAAAATCTTCTGCTCACGTCTAGTCACTTATTGTATAAGAGCAAGATATGACAGGTGATTTGCTCGAATTTTAGTAGTGTGATATAATTACTGTGTGACTGAGAAATAAATACATTTTGGAAGACTGTGTGTTTTACTGTATGTTTACAATCTTTCTCAAACTATTTTTGCACACTGCTAACATGCTGCATCTTAGTGGTCTTCTTGTGGCTTTAAGCTAACAGTTCACCATTGGGATAAAAATAATTGCAAAAAAATATACTGTAGAAATAGAATTCAGTGTTCAGCTTCCAATTCTTGCAGTTTTTATGCTATCTCTTTGAGAGGGGTATGTATTTTTAACCTAATATTTTATTAACAAAAAGTTAGTTTATGTATATTACTTGTTTTAAAATACAATAATTATAATAGTTAGCTTTAGAGTCTTGCATATGTTAATACTACAGATCTTCTGGTCTTGATAATAACCATAATGGGAACATCAGCTGAAGAAATTGTGATAATTTTTTCATGAAGTTGAAATCTGAGGACTATTTCAGTATAAACTAATATTTATAAGGATCCAGAACACCAGGTATTAGCCATTAGCAATGATTATGCAATCACAATATTCAAAATTAAAGTATTTTAATGTGTCTGTCCATCAAATCAAATAGGTGAAGAAATGTCACTTTTGAGTTGAAAACTACCTTTCTAGTTTGTTTTTAAAATACAAGGGTAAAAATGATGTTTATTTACTTTTGAAAGTTTCAAGATCCATATTTCTGCTGGTTAGAAGTAGTGTTATTAAGATGATAAATTAATTGTCTTTTGGTGTAGTCGGTTCAATCAGAATAAAGATTGTTTCTTCTTTAAGAGATTTTGCATATGGGATCATACGGGAAATCTAAGAACTGAGATTCAAAATCTCTTGGAGCATGATATCTGCTGGGATCATTCACATTCTCTTGTAAAAGATTTTGAGGGTATAAAAGTGAGTGGACTCTATAATGACTTAAAAGAGACCCCAAGCAAATATATTTGTTGCTAAGATTCCTTGATTAATTTATGTCAGAGCAATCTACTTCATGAAAAGGTCCACTGCCCATTTTGAGTGTGCAGTGTTCACATCAATCTTTTGTTTGAATAATCTGTTTCAAGGTGTCAGAACAGCTACTGTTGCATTTCCTTGAAATCATCCAGTTGCAAATAAGTGGTATTTAGCGCTCTAGATTTGTCTGAGCCTGAGACGTATCATGTCTGGACCTCTGCTTCATGTTCATTGCACAGTGAAAATACTAGATCAGTTCCATGGGGTGCAATTCTGCCAGTGCCATGACTGGTGAACTGCGTATTAAAATGACTTTAAATCAAGTGGCAACAAGAGCTTCAGGTCAGACTTTTTTATTTCCAAAGATCTGAGTGACTGCTAGTCACAGTGGCAGGTATGTTTTATCTGCAGCTATACTAACTAGATTGTGAGTTTTCCTTGGTTGCCTGAATCCGATGTGAGCCTTGGTATCTCTGTGCTCGGTACCAAAGAGAAGGATCCTATGTAAGTTTCCTGAAATAGGATGCCGTACTGCTAAGGGAACAGGTCCTTTCAGATTTTCCCAGTTCTCTTTATATTATTGAGAACCCAACATAATAAATCTGTTACAGTCATTGTACTGTGAATCTGTCCATGGTGAGCCATCTAGATTGATTTTTGAGCTTAAAATCTGACATTTACTCTCCTGAAACTTGCTATTTTTCAGATGCTCTCAGCTTTCCAAAGTCTAATGACCCTGCTAGGTTGGTATCTACTTAGAACTCCAATGTAATGTGAGACAATTTGTGCATCTCACTATGGTGATAGCTACTGAATATCTTCCTTTTCACTCAGATTTGTTACTTGCCCCTTTTTGCTACTTCCATACTCAACATTATTTTGTTGGGAAATATCATTAATATTCACACTTGCTTTCTGATGGTGTTTCGGATTCACAGGACAGCTCCTGTTCTCCAACAGTCTCGACTCGTCCATTCTGTTCCATATTGTTAACCATCAGTTCGTAAAAACTGCTAATATGAAAAATTATCTTTCTGCATAAGTTTCTGAAATCCTTTGTGTTTCTTTGTGAGGTCAAAACCCCTCATTTTTTCCTCTGTATTTGCATTGTATTGGCAATTATTTTAAGATCTTGAGAAGTTTTTATTTTGTCACATAGACCCTTTCTGTCTTATTTTTATTGTTAGTGTTACGTCTGTCATAGTAGACTTATTTGTCTGCTTCTCTCAAAATTAGTTTGGAACCCTTGTCCATATTGCTTCTATTCATACTTTTTTTTAATATTACTTGCTTTCTGAGAAACATTTTGTGACTTGTGAATACCTTAGGTTAAGGACCCAGGTCTCTACTTTTTTTTTTTTTTTTTCCTTATTGACTGCTTAAAGTACTGAGACTTTTTCTTTCTGGAAGTACATACCTTTTCAAGGAGAGTTTCGTCAATCTGTTAGTATAATAGTATATGGAATATGATCATTCTATTTCCTTCTTAAATTTTTGAAGATGATCATTATTATACTGGTCGTCATCTTTTTCCATTTTGCCAGCTCTGGCACAAACCAGGGATTTCTTGCAGGATTTTGTGTATTTTTCACATGAACGCTAATAAAACTTTCTCTTTATGATACTAAGCATATATTTACATATGTAAAATAGAAATAATTAAAATAACATGCTGTGTACAAAAATAAATTAATGTCAAATAGTATGTGCATGTCTTTTGAGACAGGCAAAGTGTTCCTTGTCTTGCCTGAAATATAGTTATATTAGCTAATTATATTCTTTGTACAGAGTGCAGGGTCCCTTGCCCTCAAAAAGAGGATGCATCAGTGAACTCCAGCAAATAATCGAAGTTTTCTGTCACTAAAAAATGTTATCTTGAAAAATTGTTGCATTTCCTACATATTCTCCCATTGCAGAAAAAGATCTTTGAACTGAAAAAGCTCTCTATATTTTGTATCTAGGATGTACCTTTTTTGAAGTCTGAAACGGGACTCACATTCTGATTTTGAGCTTCTGGGAGCAGAACATAATGAATCGAGATTGGATATCCTTCATTAGTTTACGTATTAATATTTATTTTAAATGTGTGGAGATTCACCATTTTGTCCCTTAATACTGAGAGGAATAATTTCCAGAAGTGGGGCACATACCGTAGTTTTCTAGTACTTTAATTTGGGAGTTATTTTTCAAAATGTTGACATACCTGCCTCACTAATTAGCCCATTTTTGTTGCTTCTTACACTGAAGCAGTCTTATTTACCATTCTGAAAATTCTTCTAGCTTGAGGAATCTTTAGCTAGATTGGCTATCAGTGAAATGATTAACAAGTTTTTATCATCATGGAATATGTCACGATATTGGAAGGTTTTTGCTGTTCAGGATGAGATGAAGATCCAAAAACTCCAAATAAGATATGTCAAACTTTGAATGTACTGCAGAGATTTTTATTGATTTATGAATGATTTATAACTATATATATTTTATATAATTTTTATATATATATATAAATATGCATAAATTAATATTTATATATTTATAAATTTATGTATTTAACACTTCTTTTAATTGATACCTTTTATTGAAGTACTGAACCATGAAACTGACAAAAGTAAATCACAGACTTGGTACTTCTACTAGGGAAAGAAAAATCCTTTCAAACAAAATATTCTGGTATTTAGAATGTCTTAATAACCACATTTAGAAAGACTTAGTGCTTTTGCATTTCTCATGCCTACAAATACCTTAGCTGTTATTCACTATCTTTTGCTGATGTGAAACTGATGCATCTAAATTTGTTTTTTTTTTCCATTAAAAAACTGATAAAACATTTTTGTTTGGATGGAAGATTGAAGCTCATCTAGAACATCTGTTCATCTCTGTGTTCCTAATAGAATATTTTACTTGATTTTTAGCTGTATTTTTTTTGTGTATTTGTGGGACCAAGGTTTGACATCTGAGTATAATAACTAAAAGGTGTTGAATGAAAAGAGAAAGAAAAAGTTGGAGCCATCTTGAAATAGCTGAAATTCAAAAAACTTGTAGTGTCTAATGCCCCTTTCTGCTGATGTGTAGAAACAGCTCATAGAAACACTATGATCAAGGACTTACTTGGCGTTTACAATCTTACTTTTGCATTCTTCATTATATATTTCCTAGATTTAAGATTGATAATGTAACCAACTTTGAAAAAGTGGTGCATAGTGCAGTGTAATTTGCTTCATGACTGTTTGGCATTATCTGCTTATCTTATGTATTTGAGGCTGACTAGCTCATAGTAATAGAGTTTGAGGTTCATCTTCCATTTGAATGCCTCAGTATCTCAGCGGCTAGTGCTACCATGGCAGATGCTTGTTCGTTCTAAAACACCAGAAAAATCTACAAGCAGGACAGTTAAGAAATAACTTTCTGGAGACAACATAAAACAAAGGAGAAATACAGAAGGCATTAAGAAAGGACAGAATAACGAAAGGTCCTGCTAGCTACTGACAGAAAGTTTTTGTACAGAAAGTTGAATTAAGCTGTAGATTGCCTTTCTAGATTTTTTCTCTATATATATTATATATTCTGGTATTTTTTTCTCTCCTTCTAGTGGTTGCTCTCATCAGAGGTTCAAGTGTCCTCTCCATTTCTCTTCTTCAAAGTTAGCACACTGTATTGGCAGGATCTTTATGATATTTTCTTTCTATTCCAAGAACTGTGTGTCTTTGTTCACTGCTTTTTTTTTTTTTTTTTTTTTTTTTTTTTTTCCCCTCCCTCAATCTGATGTTAGATAAATGGGTTTATCAGCTTGTGGAGTTCTTCTAGAAAACTGAGTGTAAATGAGATAAAGGGCACTATTACACTGGAAATTGTTAGCAGATACCATCTAATTATTTGAGCTATAACAATTATGCTTACAGCTATGCAGATACCAGGGTTCTGTTTCTCCCCTGCTTTCCTTCTTCTAGATTTCCAGTTTGCCCATAATCCGTATCATTTTGCCTGTATATGTGTAGAACACTTTGATATTTGAGAGATGCAAATTTAATCAAATTAGAATGTCTTCAAGAAGCGAACATGTATTCAAAACCTTGTATCCAACTTAATCTCATTAAACTCAATAATCTTGTGACTGGCTTTGGCTAAAAAATACCACTTAGAGAACCAATCAGTCTTGCTCTGAAGGCATCAGAAGTTTGATATTTTTAACCCATTTAAGTTTAGTCTGTTTTTATTGTACTGTGTTCCAGTAGATCCAAATATAAAAAGTATGTTTGAATATATTTGCACTTATGCCTTCTCATTTGTCTTTATTTTGCTTAAGTCTTTAGTTCTTTGTCCTTGATTTTTGTATCTATTCTTTTGATAAACCGAGCAGTTTATCAAAACCGTTTATCTCATGTAAGCTATCGTTTCCAGTCTTGCTAATATGTATATTCTTTTTGTTTTCCCTCCATCTTTCTGCATTCCTTTATGTGGTGTTCCAATGTCTGTTTCAACAACGTTACAAGAAGAGGTGAAATCATTTACTAGTTTCAGCTTACTTTTGCTTATATATCAAAAAACTTCATTAGCTATTTCTGCCATTCTGCTGGACCATGAATACATTTTCAGTTTCATGTCTCATATGAAATCCAGAACATTCCTGGATTCATGACTTTCCTGGATACACCTTTCTGGTTATTCTGAATTTGACGCTTGCTTAACGTTCAGTTTTAAAATGCAGTTTGTTTTAGTGGGCCTGATTCATCAGGCAAATCCCTTTCAATCTGTTTGACCGCCCTATTTGCATTATTATTATTCCTGTCATCTTTATGTGCTCAGCACATTTTGTTTCCTGTGACTTTAATTACCAGTCACTGAAGAAAATAAACAGATTAGAGTTCTATTCCCCATAATTTTGTGTGATCTATTTTATGTCCTTTGTTAGTAAACAATTCTAGTCTTTTTGGTCTCTCATCCTTTTGTTTTCTTTTCATGTGTTGTTCTCTAATAACACTATTTTTGCTGTATTTTCCTGGAGTCATTGAGCAGTAGTAAGAGTGTTTTAGGAAAGGATATACAAGAATTTATATAATGGCATTGTTAGGTTTTCAGTATCTTCCGCTTCATAGTATTTGCTAGTTGTTGTGTCTAGAGAAATCTTGAGAGGGAAATACTCTTAGTTCTTCAGTGGAATTTCTATTAAGTTTTCCTTACACAGAATTAAATGAATATAAAATCTGTAATTACTTCATGGCTCTGCACCACTTTATCTCCCTTTCTCTCTCTCTCTCTAGTTCTAATGTTGTCACTCATAAAATAGCTGTTACTATAATCTTGCAGTAGATTTGTATTATTTCCTTAATAGTGTCAAACATTTATTTAATAGTGGTAAGAAATAGACTGAATTTTACTAGTGCATACTAGTAATGTTTAGTTTTTTGCTATAAAAATTCATATAAACATTAGTCTCCTATTAATTATTCATCTTATACTATTGTTTGGTGGCTTTGTGCATTTTGGAAACATTACCATATTAAATATAATTTTATCTTTTTAGCAGTATTTGAATTTACCAGAAATACTGTGTCTGTTATATGTTACTGAAATAAAGTAGTAGTAATGACTTTACTTAGATGTATGTGTATTTCTGTTATTTTTAAGGTTCATGGTAAAAGGTTTCATCAACCTTCCTTCAGTTTCCAAAACATTAGTTTCAGGAAATATAGCACAAAACTGTATCAGCTTATAAAATTCAAATGTAAGTAAGTTTAAGCTCTTAGTGGTTCAGAATACCTGAATTTTTTACTGAATTTACTGACCTGCCCTGTATTTAAGTACAAACAGTTGTGCCTTATTAGCACTCAGCCTCTTGCACAAGCAAAAATGAACCATCCGTGTTAAGTATTACATATTTTACAAACCTGACATTGTTGTAAACTGATTCAAAGCTACAGAGCATGTAATCACTGACTAGAATGTTTTCTTTCCACCAGAGATATTTTGTGCTTAAAGGCAATTTTTAAGAAGTCATAAAAGTTAATTTTTTTAAGGCAGGCATATTTTTAGAAAAATTCTCTGGTGAATATGTTACAGGTAGACCAGTAGCCTTCTGCTGGCACAAGTACTGTGTAAGGCAGTGATGGTGAAGTTGAGAACACCTTTCAAGGCCTTGGACTATTTTCTTTTCTATCTGAGTGAACAGAATCAATGAAGCAGCGTTTTTTCAATTCAGTTGTTTTAATTTGGAGTGTTAAAACCAAGGATGATCTTCTTGCACAGGATCGAGGAGATGAATTCACTTATACTGGGAGTGGAGGTAGAGATCTTTCTGGCAATAAAAGAATTGGAGAGCATTCATTTGATCAGACATTAACACACATGAACAGGTAAGCTTTGAGAAGAAATTAAAGAATATTTTAAAACAAAGGGTTTAAGTTTAATCTTAATGAATTTGATTTATTCAATTAATTATTTGATTTTTTTTTCTATGTATTTCATTTATTTTTTTAATGGATTCTGAAAGTTAAGTATGAAGACGGTGATTCATTTGCCCATACTGAAAGAAATCTTTCATATTTTGATAGTACTTTCTGCCATCGTAATTTGTTATGAAGAATGAGGAGTTAGCATATTGCTTTGTCTTACAGATATACACTTTAATGTCCATGATAAAATTGGGTCAATCTTTTGCCTAACTGTGGTCAAAAACAGTTGCTTGAAAAAGCAAATTTGCTTGGAAAAAAAATGAATTAGACATCTACTTAAAGTATTGTAATGTTGTTTACAAAGCCTGCCTGAACTAAGAATTCTCCATCCTTTTCTGTGTGCATGAGATGTATTTTCACATAACTGACCATGCACTAGTTGTGAGGTGCCAAGACTGACTGAGACCTTTTCTTTCTCAGAGGTGCTCTTAGATGTGATGTACTGCAGTCAAGTACAAAAACTGAGAGTCAAGCGAGGTTCTTACAGGGTTTTTGGTGGTGCTCAGAGAAGAGGAGGAAAAGCCTCACTTGGATGCTGAGGAAGGGAGGGAGGTAGAGACTAAGCCATGAAGTACAATAAAGAGCGAAAGGAGGTGGAAAGTGGGTTTGAGCAAAACGTTTAGACATGATTTGCATGAATAGAACAAATTTCCTTTTGGAACTAGAAGGGAAAATTGGACTTAGTCTTAACATCTCTCTACTCCTAGCAAATGCAATTGATGCACGTAGAGTATAATGTACTGTCAGTTACTGAATTTCATCAGTCCTCAGACACTTCGATAACTGATGTAGGAGATTATTGTTATTCTGTGTAGCAGATTCAGAATTGTTCTTCACTTGTCCAGATAATTTTCTTCTTTTTAAGTTTGTCTTTACAAACGATACATCTTTAAAATCTGCATTGCATCCCTGTTTTTTACTGTTTCATACACTGCAGCTTTTAGACTCATCCCATCACAGATTATGGGCCATGTTATTTCTTCCATTCTGTGAAATGTGATGATTTGGTTTGAGTCTGATTCTGGAGGCTTTTTCAATAGCTGGTCAAATTAGTCTGTGGTTGTAGAGAGACTGTCCATTTCAACAAATTGGTCAAGTTGGTATTCATAGTGCCTTGCTCCAGCTGTCTAGTATAGGGCCCACATATAATTACTGAAAAAAGGCGTTTGCTTGTCCTTGAGTTAGCTGCTGTTATTTAGCTCCTATTTAGAGGCAATTTATGGACTGTGAGAAAGTTTTCAATTATTGATACTTCTTTTGATGATTACTTTCTACTTTTTCCCATATCCTGTTTTTCATAATCATCAATATTATATACACACTAAGCACAATAATCTGCAGTTATGTGCAACAGAGGTAAAATTTGTTTTTATACTTTTCTGATTCCCTCAATGTTATTTAAGAGGAGGTAATTTTTAAACATGAAGAACATTAAATCAGAAAGGATTGGTTTATTTTATTTAGTGGTATTACATCAGTTTTAATCTTGAAAACTGACAGTAAAATAGAATATGTTCTACTTTTTTTTCACATATCACATATGGTAGCATGGATCTTAGTGCTTCCATAGTGCTGTAATTTCTTGAAGAAGTTCCAGGATTTTTCTGTGCTGCTTGATTAAAAAAAAAATAATTAGACAAGACAGAGACGTGTATTATATTAATTCTCAATAAAATGTTGTAGGAAACAATCTAGCTTATGAAGTTGTTAAATGTGTTTTTAGAGCTTTGGCCCTTAACTGTGATGCCCCACTGGATGATAAAAATGGAGCGGAGTCTAAGAATTGGAGAGCTGGTAAGCCAGTCAGAGTAGTGCGCAGCTCAAAAGGACGCAGAATCAGCAAATATGCCCCAGAGGAAGGCAACAGATATGATGGCATTTACAAGGTATTTTGGTTTCTGTGGAGTACCTCATAACATTTTTTTCATGTTCTTTTCATGTTTCAGATTCTATTATTACATTGCAAATTATAATAATAGAATTATTAGTAGTAGAATAGTGTATTATTACTTTGAAGAAATCTTTTGTCTCCATGATGACAGTTTGTTCTTACCTCATTTTGTAATGAAGAGAAAGGAAAATATTTAGAGCAGTGATAATGGAACATAATCCATAATAGATTATGTAAAGTTAGAATGTGTAAGCTATATTATGTGTGCTTACTTAATCATTTTTATCCCTGGAAATCAATTGATTTCTTCATTCCTTAAAACTGCATCCTAGCTTTTCGCACATTTAATGATTTCTTAGTGTCTGCAATAAAGATATGTATTTTTAAGGATGCTGTCTTTATCAAAAATACGGAAATTGTGCAGCTGAGGGAACACCTGCTGTATAACAGCAGCATATAACTCAATTTCTCATTTCTTCTTGAACAATCAAAATATGACCACATGCATGCATTTAGCTTGTGTTAAAATAATGACTACTTAGCAGAGTGACTATTGAGTATCTGTCCAGATTTTCTTAAATTAGATTAGAAGAATGTATATTTATGACAGTAAGTAATGTTTATAATGACATTTTATAAACATTGATTATATGTTTATAATTGTTCCCATTGTTTATAATGTTTATAGTGAAAGTTTATAATGTTTGCGACCATAAATTTTTATGGTTATTTAGGTGGTGAAATATTGGCCAGAAATTGGAAAATGTGGATTTTTAGTTTGGCGCTACCTTCTGAGAAGAGATGATGTCGAGCCTGCACCTTGGACTTCAGAAGGAATGGAGCGGTCAAAGAAACTGGGTCTAAGTGTACAGGTCAGAATCAGTATTCACAGTTGTACTTAGTTCAAATAAATAAATTGCAGAAATAGGGATCAGAGTTAAATTCAAGACACCCTCCACCCCTTTTTTTTCCTACTTCGTTGTGGGAAGAGCTAAAAAGCAAACAAACAAACAAACAAAACACTTAAGATTATCTGCAAACTGGAAGAATCCTATAATAGTGATAATGCAGAAGGAATTGTGGATGAAACTTTCCACTTCTTGGTGCATTGTTTTATATATATGGATTAGAAAATAAAGATTTAGAATCTGGTTTTGTGATCCTTTTGCTGGGTACGGTTTATAAAATTAACTTCTGTAATAGTTGAGTCCATCTGAGTGTTCATGAAGATTACACCATTGTATGTATTTTTCTGTATGTGAGAGTGAGTAATCTGTATAGATAATGTATTTCAGGTGGGGAAGTAAACTAACCCATGAGGACTGGCCATTGCAGAATCCGTGAAAGATTGAAAGAAGTAACATAGTGTTTCTTTCTTCAGAAAGTCAATGGTTTGTTTTGCCATCATCTTCAATTTTAGTCTGCTGATTTTTATAGCTTGAAGGACGTAGATACAGATACCAGGTTCTTTTTAATACAGTCCAGTCCAGATCAGATCCTTTGACTTGACTACAGTTTTCTGAAAACAGATATTCATTTAGAAATTTTCTCCTTCCTGTATGTTTTTAAATCTTTTAAAATTATTTCAGTATGTACTCAATGAGTTTTAGAATCCTTTAGCAGTCAGTCTTGTTGATATTTGGGAATTCCTGTATGCCAGTGGGTTTTGTTTTAAACAAATATTTTTTTATTTTAGTATCCAGAAGGTTATTTGGAAGCCATGGCTAGTAAGGAGAAGAAAGATAAGGTTAAAAAGCAAACTGTGAAACAGGAGCCAACCACCCAGAGTAATGGAAACCAGAAAAGGACAATTGATGATGGTATTTCTTCTTACTTTTTAGCATTCATCAGTAAAGACTGTCGTGTTGTGTTTATTAAGCCAATAGCAAAAAAACTTTGCAGAAGCAGGAAGATTTTTTGGAATACGAATATAACACATTAAGTAAATGTTCAGTTACAAGGTAGTAGGGAAGGGGTTATAAGATTCTGCTTACAGCATTTAAGGATTTTTTTTCTTTAAGTTCAGTAGGAAAATGAAGTCTTCTGTGCAATTGTGCACTGCAGTCCAAAATAACACTAACAATGGAGTAGGGACTTTATTTCAGCATCACATAGATGTAGTTCATATTTTAGCTTTCTGGAAAATTTTATCTTTACCTTTTGCTAGTTCAGACTAACTCTCTGTTGTTACTGTGTCTCATGGTCATAATCTTAAGCAGGTGTAGAGGAACCTGTGAATACATCCAAAGCCATGAGAATGGCAGATGGAGGGAAAGGAGAGGCTTTCCAACTGACCCAAGAGCAGCAGTGGCTGATTAGAGAAGACTGTATGAACCAGAAACTGTGGGATGAAGTACTTGCTTCTCTTAAGGAAGGACCAGTATGTTTTGTGCATGCTTGAATTTTCAGTTTTTAACTTTTCTTTGTAGTGTAAGGAAAAATCTGAGTCTCTGTTAAAATTTAATGGACTGGTTGAACTTTCACTGAGTGTATTCTATTTCAATGAAACAATAGAGTTTATTACTGATCATTTTTACAGTTTGTTACTGTAGGTTTGCATCTATATAGGAGAGTTCTTTTCTTGCTCAAAACACCATATTAATGTAAAAAGTACCGGCTTTTGAAGGGAATGCAAGAGAGACAGTTCCAGTCACTACTTTTTCTTTAGACAGAATTGACAGCAAATATCATTTTCTTTCTTTAAGAAGACAACAGAAGTATTGTCATTTTCAAAATTTAAAACTTGCATATGAAATAGAAATAAGTAAGAAAAGAAATACTTTTCTCCCTCTGCATGTCCAGAAAATAGGAAGAGATTGACGTGACTAGACACTAGCACAAAAAAAAATCTGCAGAAGGAAGAACATATTATGTTCTTCAGTGATAACTAGTCTTATCAATGTCTAGTTTAGTTATTTTAGCTGTTCTGCAGAATAAGAAATTCAGGCACTAAGAAGTTAAAGTGGCTTGATAAAGGTCAATATCGACTCAAGAAAAAAACAAACCATTAGCTGGAAAACGGATACCTAAAAGTGATCATACATAATCTGTTATTTGGAGAATTAGCTCTAGCTGGTTTTGCTGTTTCTGTTACAGAAAAAAACCTCTATAACTTGTGATTCTCCCACTTATAGTATCTTGGCTATAATGCTACAGCATGACTATTTGTGTAGGAGCTGATACTGTAAGGTTATTCTAGTAAAATACTGTAATGTTACTACCTTTTATCTGTGTACTGTCTAGTGTTTGTAATTGATTAGAAAGAATTTCAACTCTTAAAATTGTACGTGATCAAAGGCAATAGAGAGATGTGTTGCTAAAGAAAAGGGGAGAAAAAAAAGGCATTTTAAAGGCAGTCCAATTACTGGAAAGTAATTTTTCTACAGATTCTTTCATATAATTTTGATAATAGTTCTGTATGGTTGCCACTAACGGGAATTACAGAGCTAGTTTATGTAGCTGCAATGAAAGTTGCTTGAAACAACCACCTTTCCGTTTCACAGGGTACAGTTTGAAATATATCTGATATTTTTAAAATGATTGCACAATGCTATATTTTGAGTAATTGTAAATCTACTTTTATATATATATATATTTGCACACTGGTATTTTTTTAGGCATTTGCAGATCACTGACATACTAGAGCTAAGAATGCTTGTATGTGTAAAATGCATGATACAAATGTATCTGACGTTCCTCAGAGCTGCTCAGAGAAGACAGAAAAACCAGGGAGGTTCTTTTACCTAATGCAGATAAATTGGAGAGTGAGGACAGAAGAAGCAAGTAAGATAGCCATAGTCCATAATCACAACAGGACCTGCAGAGGTGACTTTCTTAATAGAAGTAGTGTAAGGTACTTTTCTTCTCCCTTGGCAGAGCAGCAGAGATCTTTTCATGGGTGCAAATTTCTAACAGCAAGCATTAAGTACAGATACTAGCCTCTGAATTGTCTGTGCTAAGAATCATACTTGAAGGGCCTGATGATCTGTTTTATTTTGTTTATAACAGTACTCATGTGCAAATAGATACTGCTTAAAACCTTCATTCTCTGAATTGTGGGAGAGCAAAGAAACTGCTTGATTGCTTTCAGAAATCACACTCTGCTTATGGAGCTTTTGAAAGTTCATCATGTTAATGAAATAAACAGCATTTACAAAATCTGTACTGTTCACTGAAATCACACAGAAAAAAACATGGTTCCATTCTGATGGCATGAAAGAAAAGGCTGTAAGCAGCAGTATAGTACAGATGAGCAGCAGATAGTTGTCGATAGTAGTAGCAGGGGGTGCTGAGAATGCTTTTACAAAAATGTCAGTATAGACTTCATGCTAGTTGGCTCTGAAATGAAATCTGAAACTTGTAGTGAGTCCTGAAGGTAGTAGAAAAATTTCAGTATTAGCAAAAACCTTTGAGAGGTAAAGCTGTTGTCTAACTACGTTGTTCGTTGAATTTAACAGCTTCCAGTGCTTGTGTAGTATTTTTATTCATTGCTATGTAAGTTTGAAGAAAGAGTAACAGCTGTGGTACACAGTCTATTTGCCAGATTTTCAGAGAGCCAACTTACTTTCTCAGATTAGATCTGAAAGTTCAGTGTGAATTTGGTGCCTAAGTTTGTAAATAATGTAAATATGTGTTGTAATTACAGAAGTAGGGCAAGGTAGTTTGAAAAAAAGATTAACTTAGTTAAAATTCTTTTATTTTTACTTTTGTTTGCATATTTGTGGGTGTGCTTTTAATAGAGTTTGACTGTTTTATTCCTTTTTCCTACATCAGAATTTCCTGAAGAAACTGGAACAATCCTTTATGTGTGTCTGCTGCCAGGAGCTGGTTTACCAGCCAGTGACAACAGAGTGCCTCCACAATGTCTGCAAAGTAAGAATGAATTCCATCTTGTTCTGTGCTTTTTTTCTGGCTCTGAGACACCAGACACCAGAGCCAAAGAGCATTTTAGAAAAACAATTATTGCGTAGCATTAAGAGCAAGAAAACATAACAAGTTTGCTTTTAGTGATTGCTGTGTATTCAGGTCGTCTTAATTTTCTGTTGAAAAAAAAGGTGGAAGGTAGAAGCATATTATTTAGTATTATATAGGTATAATGAGTTGAACTGATCGTTGCTGTCATTCAGTTGTAATTAGTGGAGTTACTGTAGGAATTTGTTTGGTCCAGGAGGTAGATATTGGTAGAGTAACAGTAATTTATTTTTTATGGCTAAGAAATAAAAAGAGATTTAAAAAAGATGGGCTACACTTTTATTAGGAATGGTTGAAAGGATATAGGGTAAATATGAAAAAATATTTGGGCTTATTAGGAATAAATTATTTTGTTATTCTTGCCATAATTTATATTCATTTTATTTATATTTAGGAGGGGTAAAGAAGTAATGTTAAATATAGACATTAACTTAAAAGTTGTGCGTCTTAAAATCATGAATAGTAAGATACAACATAAGGAGTCTAGAATCCAATTTCTGGTAGAGTTACTTTTAATAGCACAAGTACACAGAGTCATGCACTCAGAGGTGCATATTTATAAACTGTGCCTGTCATAGCTAATATTTCTGCCTAAGAGCCTAAAAGGACTCAAACTAATTATCTTGCTAGTACAGTATCTGATTATATATATTCATTGTTTAAGAAAGTATATATTAACCCACTATAACTCACTTTGTTGTTATGGATAGCCCCTGACAATGATAAACAGAGATTTGATGCATGCATATAGGGTGATTATTTCTCCTTCAAAGGCATTACTGTTACTTAAAGGCAAAAGTTTATGAAGGGGTTAATATTAGAGTGGTTTTCTAAAACCACAGAGAAGAGAAAGCTGAATGGCAACAAACTCAGCACAGAATTTGAAGCTGTCAGTAAGTAGTTTGCAGATAGAAAATAATATCTAGTTAAAGCTTTAGGGAATAGTTTGTTAGTCAGATTATATTGGGGTTTAGGCACATGCCTGCCCTGAATAATTTCTTGTATTAAACTTGCATGCTTCTGCTGTCTGCTGCAGCTTGTGCTAACAAAGAAAGGGCAGTGCCAATACCACTGTGTTAAGAGATTGTAACGAATGTAATGTATTTTATTATTCTACACATCTTTAACTGACTTAACTGAATATTTTCAGATGAGGTAGATGCAGGTTGTTAGATAAAGGCTGTACTTTCATATTCCCTTACAGCTTGAACTGAAAATCTGAAATACTGTTGCAGTCTAGCTGTGATTCATGGAAATGGAAATGAAGGGGAAATCTTAGTAGTGGTCCTTTCTTAATTCTTCCCAAACACGTTCCACATTCTGGCCCAGAGCAGAGTTCTTTTGCTAGGTCATTTTAACCCTGTAGGCAGATAGAGCCACCCAAGGACTTTGTTAAGACTTCCTTTTCCTGGAAGTATAGGCAATTGTGTCTTTGCTTTATAGTCGGTCTTTATTTTTTGGTGGATAAGCTGTCAATATAAAGCAAAGTTCTGACAATTTACTTCTTTATCTTTGTATGTCCTAGAGTTGTTTACAGCGGTCCTTCAGAGCTGAAGTCTTCACCTGCCCTGCCTGCCGCTATGACCTGGGAAAGGGCTACACCATGGTTCCCAACAAGATACTGCAGACACTACTGGACCAGTTCTTCCCTGGTTACAGTAAAGGACGATGATGTGCTGAGATCCTTCTAAACTTGTGACAGTTTATAGACTTTATAGACAGTACAGGAGAACAAACATGGGAAATTCAACAGTGGACCAGCCAGCTTGATGGGACTCAATATATTGTCACATTTTGAAGCAGCTAACCCTCTTCCCCTCGTAGCCATCTTTTTTGTGTAGTGAGAACTCTAACTCTCAGCTGTCTTTTAACATCAAAGGTAGTATTGGCCAGTTGACAAATAGTTTTTAAAGAAAAAAAAAGAAGCCTCAGCTCTGACTGGCCTAGCTGATGCTTAATTTATGATTTGTTTTTGTAACTACCTCAGGACAGAGGAAAATAAATTGTGGGGATGATAAAAAGTTCAGTGAAGTTTTAGCTACACACTGCCTCCTGAATAGTAGTTGTGCCTGGTCCATGTGGTTTGATTTACAAAAAAAAAAAAAAAAAAAAAAAGAAAAAAAATAAAGAAAAGAAAAAAAAAAAAAAAGAATAAAAAACCCCAAAACAAAAACCCACAAAAACAGCAAAAAACAGAAACAGCACTTAAGCCAGCTGGATTAAAGAACAGCAAATTCTGTGGTGTGCATAATCCTTTTTTGTCTTTTTCTTCCATTTATGCTGTATTTTTTTGCAAGAACAGGCTGATTTTTAGTCTATTTTTGTGAGCTTCATTGTGCTTTTTCTTGTATCTTAAGCAAGTTGACTACTAATGACTAATGAGAACAATATGAATGCATTGTTGCTGCATTAGTGTAAAGTGATCTGTGTTTTTTGCACTTAAAGAGGGTATTCAAGACACTCTAGTTGTGTAAAAAAAAATTGATATGAAAAAGCCACTTCTGTATTAGTTAAACTGTATGCTTTTAGTAGGTCTTGTATCAGTGGCAATACATCTACACAGCATTGAAGGCAGTGCTAGCTTGGAGAGGGTTCAAATAGCTTCATATTGTGATCTGAAATTTTATATACAATATATTTCCCCCAAAATATACCTTATTAAATATTTTATGATTCAGAAAAGTTGCTAATTTCGGGTTTTTTTCCCTGTTATCCAAACTTAGTTAACTCATGAACTGTAAAAAAAGAGGTATTTTTTTCAGATAACTAAATGTTTTCTTTATGTAGGCTGCTTATTTTTCAAACATTAAGCTTTATATTCCTTATCTCATTCATCAGGAAAAAAGAACAAATAGTGTTGACTCAAGAGAGAAGGCTTTTTTCTCCCAAGAAATTAAGATAATATAACTCAAAGTATATTCATCGATTTAACACATTGGGTACATACACACTCTATAGCAGTGGCTGCAGTGTAGCAGTCTGATCTCTGCTGAACATTTGAGAGCAGCACAGTAGCTCTCGGTCTGTGAGCCAGAGCAGGAGTCCCAGGACCTGCGGCAGGTGAAGCAGTGGGGTCAGCACAGCCACTGGGCAGAGGCTACCAGTGTAGTCAGGGGGCTGCACTGGGCTTTGTAGTCTACAAAGTAAATGTGTTGTGAGGCTGGGGGGAGAGGGAAGGCATATTATTTTGTGATGGGGGTGGGGGTGGAGAGCCTTTTTATTTTTATATATAGCAGTTTTAGGAGTTTGTATTTCAAATCTTTGAAATATGAAATACCTGTTTTTTGAACATCAGGTGTGAATTTGCATTTCAGCTCTTTGAATATGGAATACAATTTTTGAAATATCGTTCAACATGAGGCTACATTGTGACGTAGTAAGGCAATACTGTTAATTCTATAACTTGATGTAAAAGCACTTCTTTGAGGGCTTCTCAACATGTTCATTTGTATTGGAGAAGTATATACATCATCCTCTTTGAAATGTAAACCTACTTAACAGTTTTTGAAGAATCACCTCTTACGGTTAAGCAAACAGTCCTGAAGAACTGTGGATAGTTTCTTACATCCTATTTTTTGCGAAATGGTAGTTCAGTACTTCATGGTGAAAAAAGATGTAATTTTACCTCTAACAATCCTATTTATCCTTGCAAAAAGCCCATGAGATCTGCAACTTTTTATTTGCTAGATGAATGCTGTGAAGTATTTCATACCTTCTGATGCTTTTTTTCCATTTGATAACTTTTACCAATCAACTGATGTGTTATTGCATCATTTTAAGAGGAAAAAATCTCTCAAAACTCTACATAGAAGGCAGCAATTCATGCATCTCCCCACAGCCTTAAATTCACATTGGTTAGTGTTCAGTATTTGCTTTTTGAACATTTCTTGGTTTATCTTTAGATGAGTAGAGAAGGTAAATCATTCAGATTGCCAAGAAACTATTTTAAGAACTTACTTTTCTTGTTTGGAAGAATTAGTGAATTCTATTTACTAGAAAACATAGTTGTTTCTGATTCACATTAATGCAGGATGATCTCTTTGAGCTTACCATGAGTCTTTCACTAGCTGCCAGAATGTCAGTTTAAAGTCAGCCATGGGAAATTTTCCTTTCAGTACTAAAACATATAAAAAATATTTTTTATTTATTTATTTTACATTTTTTAAGTGGTGGATATAGTCAGGCAATGTGAAACTGACATAGAACAAACACAGAAGTAGCCTGGCAAAACTTTGTGGAGTTAGGCTGGCAACTCAGAAAGATCGTCTTCCCTTATATTACAAAGAGAGTTTGCAATGGTATATCACAATTTTGTACCCTCCCTCATTAATACTATGTCAATCAGTACCTAATCAAAAATGCCCTTTTCAGTAAAATTTTCTAATGTAGAATCTGCTACTATTATTACCTGTGTATTCAGACATCTTAGGACTCAGATGCAGCTTTTAACATAAAATTGGTTTCTGACCCAACCTTCCTCTCTCTCTCAAATTTCTGCATGGAAGTTATGAGGTAGATGATAAGGAATTGCAGCTTCAAAACCTTCATTACACAGGACACGAGTAGAGTACTTAAAATAGTGCTGTAAAGACCAGCCTTGTCTGCGTCTCTTCAGAGAAAGCCCCCAGGCTTTTATGTGCCTGTATACCTTCAAGAAGGGTGCCAGCGGTTACTTTTCAGAGAGCATGAAATGTGCAGTCTTTCCCCAGTCCGAATGTTTCCATAGTACCTTCTCGATGCACCAAAATTGTGCTTCGTGTGGCTGAGTTAGTTTGTCTAACTAGCTGCACAAATGAGCTTTCGAGTTCCTTCCAAATACACTATTTTACTGTAACATGTACTGTCTAGGTAGGTTTCACTTTTGAGGCTAAATTATGGGAACATGTTACTGCATTTGGGATACTTCTAAAGTAAATATAGCATTATATTTAGCAGCAGGACTCTAGTTTCAGAAGATCTGTTGGTGGTCTTGGAGGGCCAGAGTGAAAGTTTGAAATAGTTTAGGCACTGTACTCACCTTGCCTTGTCTTGACATGTGAGTCTATGGCTTGTGTAAAAACTAAAGCTACTATTCAAAATAAGAGGTTTGAGATATTTTGAAAGAAACGTACTTAGACAAATTAACTCAAACTAAACAGTTTAGCATATGTTAGTAAAGATCTTTCTTTGATAACTTTCAGAGGAACTACATGGAAAAATTGATGTGATACAGAAAAAAAAGTAAGGTTACTCAGTGTAGCTATCTCATAAGAAACACAGATCTGTAACATCAACTACACAAATTAAAATACTGCCAAGAGTTTTAAACAGGCCTTATTTCATACTGCTGTTAAATAAATCTACTTTAAAAGTTAAGAACCCAAATGAACAATACTTAAAATTGACCAGTTAGTACTGCAATACAAACATTGGTAAGTAAGCTTAAGAAAAAAAAAAAATAACACTAGGCAAGGCTGGTGGTAATCAGTGAAGTAAAGTAAACAATCTACTTCATCTGTTTTTACAAAATATGACAATTACTCCAGCAGTTAATGTTCATTGCTATTGCCTTATAGATATGCATCTATTTGTCTTCTTTCTTTTCAATGTATTTTCTACAGTTATGAAAATTCTATGTTAATTATTAAAACTTTAGCTTGAATCAAGGCAATTTCAACAACTGCTGAGGACCTAACACATTCTGCTTATCTCTAGTACACTGATTGTATTTACATTTTTACTGAGCAGTGATACAATTAAAAAATGTGGAGATTGCCCAAAATATACACAGTATATATATCCCCTATCAATAAAAAGCCATCCTGGTAGACTCAGAAATCCAGGCAGCTGGAGGCAGCGTTACGAAGATGCTCTCTTCTGTTCAGAAAAGGGAGATTCATAAGCTTCCACTGGTGGACAGGTACAAACCAGATGTTGATCTCCATATATATCATCAATGCGAGCAATTGTGGGCCAGAACTTGCTTTCAGGCTTCACAAAAGGCTAAATACAGGAAAAGAATTGGCTAATTATTTTATCTGTCATACCAAGAAGATTTGTGTATGTGTAGTAAATGCTAGTCTAAGAATGAAAAATGCTGAAGTTGATTTTTAAAGGGAAGTCATACCTCAAAGCTATCTGCAGTCCCTGAATTTTAATAAGGATGTGGAATAGGGTTGGCAGTCAAAACACCATGTAGATTTTCAAGAATGTTAACAGTATCCTCTAAAAAAGGCTTGCAAAAAAGCAGTTATTACAGGATTTAAAAAACAAACTGTCCTATGAATAACTGGCTAAATAATAGGAACCGAGGAAAAGTGGAGGAGATGATAGCGAGATCTGTGACACTTTGCTTTTCTCCATTGTTTCAGGTAACTTATATTGAGCAAAGTTCACAGTGCAAGTCCAGTTCTTCCTCTTTGAAACAGATAAATAGCAAGTAGATAAATTTGGTTTCAAGTGAGGAAAGTTACACATACAGTTAAGTTCTAAATGAGCTGTTAAGATTCTAGAAGCAATTCTGGATATTTCTCTTAAGACATTTGCGATTTCCAGTGCCCAAATCTGATTGGCCTTTATTTGTAGTTGGCTCACGTTAGAGTTTGGTGCCCCATGTGGCCCTTGCATCTGTTCAAACCTTCATTTAAGGTCTTTGGAGCAGAACTTTGAACATGGTGTGGGATGGTTTGGGGAGGCTCTGAACTGACTGGAATTCCAAATCACATTCCAAGAATATCCAGTATTGAAACACTGAGATTTAGAAATCAAAGTCTGCACAGAGGTGTGTAGAGACTTTAAAAGACTTTTTCTCAACTTGAAAGACAAAACTAATAGGACTGCTGTACAGCTTACACTTAAAAATTCAACAACATTAAAAAAGCTCTAAAGTTGTTACTCCTATCAGATTAGTTCTTCTAATTAGTTCTACAACAGCCCAGAAAACCACAGAGCAGATGGCAAATTTACGTATTACTGAATCATAAGTTTACTCACCAATGGGAAGGCTGCTACTTCTCTGGAATAGGGACGATCCCACTTCGAAGAAGCGATACAGTTCAGAGTATGTGGTGACATCTACAGCAGGAAGATGGTTAAGACAGGTGAAATTACTGAGTTCAATTGACTCTGTTAGTGTGAACTTCAGATCCACATTAGTACATACAAATTGTTGAATTTAATTCCTGGGAATATAATGTATTGGGGGGAGGAGAGGAGGAAAGACATTTAAAATAGAAAACAAGACAGAATCTAGGTTTTTGAAACTGGCTAAAGATGTCTGACATCTGAACATGTGTCCAGCTTTTCACTAAAAATTCCCCCTGGTATTTACAAATACAGTGCAGCATCAGAACAGTTACTGTGCAAATTGAGCTAATAGCCTTTTCTGCTGCAGTTGCTAAAATAATTCTCTCCATTTTTATTTTACAGTTACTTTTAAGGCTGTTAAACCTTGTTTCTTAAATAAATAAGCAACTCATCACTTTGAGAAAACCTTGGAACAGACACATAGTTCATAAGCTTCCTGAAATAACTTCCTCCAGTCTCTCAGTAAAGGCTAGACTTTTGACATGGCAGGGGAGAGAATCAGAATTCAGATTTTGAAAAAAATTTTATAAAAGTAAAAATTCAGGAAGAAATCAGTATGAGATTCTTAACTACCATTCATACTATTGACATTCAGCCTGCAACGTTCACACCAACTTCTGCACATCCGTTTTTGTTTAATTTCATTGTTGCACACAGTTATTTTTGCAGAGTTTCAGAAGACAAGGAAGCAGTCCGAAAGGCTATGTTATGTTGGTGGCTTGATCTGTATGTCATCTTACCTTTAGTGGGTTAACTTGGGGGTCCATCCTGCCCTCCTCTATTTCAGCAATTTCCTGTCGAATGTTGATCATTGCATCACAAAATCTATCCAGCTCTGCCTTGTCTTCAGACTCTGTTGGTTCAATCATAAGTGTTCCTGCCACTGGCCAGGACATGGTTGGAGCATGAAAACCTGATAAATAAAAAAGGAATCCAGTCACTGACAACAGGTTATGATTTTATATAAGCTCTAGCTAGGATTGATTCACAAATTTAGTCTGTTCTGTAACAGGACTTTTTACAGGATAGAACATACAGGTTGGCAGTGTAGTTACAGAGGTGAGAGAGTGTTCAAATATCTTAGTTTTGAACAGTGAAGTATTATTCTATTATGCTATTTATGATAGTTTACAGTTACACATTGATTTCAAGATATGTTCTTGAAACCTGCACTTCTAGCTTTTATTTTTCAACCCCAAATACTTCTTCCCAGTATGATTCCTGTCCTCATCTGCTCACTTCAGTAGAGGTGTTTGTAACTTTACCTTCAGGTAGGCAGCCAGGCTGAGTGGCAAAGTGTAGATTTGTGCAACTGAGAAGCAAGGTAAAAAGAAAAGGTGGTCTTCTCTCATGCTTCCTTTTCTGCATTACTGCTAATTACAGCTTGTGACACTTTTAGTCTGGTTGCAGGGGATGAAACTTAAATTTATCCATATAGCTCACCTTCATATGCATGGAAAAGTTTGTGTAAAATGGTCTGTTCTGTTGAAGATGGTAGCAGTCCTCTACAAAGATCAGGGAGGATTTTTTTTTTGCTATCAAGACTTCTGGATTATTTCACTGACAAGGTATTAAAACACTAGATAGTTTTACTACCCAGTAAAATAGCTTTTACCCATAATAAGTTAGAAGCACAGCTGTAAGGTGAATTGTAATCAAGCAGTTCAGTAGTTCCATCTTTTCCAGTAACCAGGATCAATCAGATGCCTCAGAGCAGCTATAAACAGGTAACAAGGCATCTCTGAAGTATCCAGCCCAAGAGGAACACTTGCTACCTAGACCGTATGATGAAGCAGGTATTCAATAACCATTATCCGACTTTAAAAGCTTTTATGTTTACTTTCTATGCATGTCTGATGTTGGAACCTTGTTCCAACCTGCTTGCTCATCACTGCACATCACGTCATCACAAATTTGTGAGGGCAGATTATAGAAATGGGAGTAGCAGCAGACTCATAAGTAGTTGCTATCACTCCACTGATGCAAACACCTCTCTAAGCCCTTAATGAACACAAATACACAAAATAACAGAATGGTTGGTGTTGGAAGGCACCTCTGAAGATCTAGTCCAACTCCCCTGCTCAAGCAGGGGCACCTAGAGAATGTTGCCCAGGACTGTCCAGCTGGCTTTTGAATATCTCCAAGGATGGACACTCTCAAGATTATCATGGCAGATTCACCATCCAGAAGCACAAGACTGGAATGTTTTTGGTGCCCTTTAAAAGAGGTTTAAGAAATTCTCACCTAACCTGCTATTTTAAAAGAGAAAAAAAATATTCCTGTGTCTCACCATAATCCTGAAGTCTCTTAGCAAGATCTACAGCTTCAATATTTGCTGTTTTTTTGAAAGGTCTTGTATCCAAAATGAATTCATGGGCTACATAACCTGTAAACAACAACAACAAAGTGTACTGTGCTTACTTGCTGGGAGATTGCTGTAGTCTTATCAGTCTCATAGGTTTGCTGGAGAACATGGAAGACAGACAAGTAAGAAATAAATACACAGGGAAAAACTCAAACTTGAGAAACTAGTAGGTAAGAAAGAGATGCAACTCAGTATTTGCAGATTAGCCATTTCTGAGTCCCAGTATGTAAAGGAAAGGTCTCATTTTCTAATATCTGGACTGGGAAAGAGTGCTCAAAGCAGACTATTTAAGTATAGTAAATATTACAATTAGATTCATTAGTTGTCCAGCACCAGTTGTCTCCCAGGCTTTCTCTCAACCTCCTCAAATTAGCCGTGTACAAGATGATTAGTTACACATTATGCAGGATTGGAGCTCAAATCTGGTATAGCGAGACCAGAGACAAATTCCTCTAAGCTTACATACATTAGTCAGAAGACCCTGGTTTTATTTCTGAACCTTCCAAAATTTGCAACTTTGTATTCTGAGAGACTATACCATTTTTTCATAGAAGTAAACAATCTGCAGATTCAGCTGGCGTGGTTCCTTAAGGCATGCACAATTTGAATAGCGTACATACTGGATTTAGAGTTTTTTTGGTGCCATTCAACTTCAACAAAAGTCAAATAGTATTCTGTGATAGTTGCAATAGTCTATATTAATACATAATTCTTTCATCTCTTAAAAGTAGGACAAATATACTGAATAAGATGCATTACAGCTGGAACACACTCAAGAAAGGTTGCAAAGACTTGAGGAACTAGAATATAGCTGAAGTATTTTCGCATTGCTAAAGGTATTCTTTTCCCTTCTCCTGAAGGAGGAAAAGGGAACAACAACAAGAGAAAGGGTGGAAATGAGAGAAATTTCTCATCTTTCTGAGAAAATGTGCAAGGAAAAGTGTAAGTCCAAAAATTATTTCAAATTTTATTTGCTGTGCCTTTGGTTGTGGGATATTTGGCGATATTCAACACAGCTTCCATTTTTCTATTCTTTCATTAATAAGACTTTAAGGAGAACAATCTGATACTGCAGTTCATTCTATTTTATATCATTATTTCTTCTGATTACAAATCAGTGCTTTTTTCTTCTGCTTACACATCTCTCAGTTCGCTTCCTCTACACAACTAGTGCAGCAGGTTACTTCTCTCCTTATGAACTGCATCAGGAGAATGCTGAGACTCAGCTACCACACAGTATTTAATAAGAGATCATATTACAATCCAACTTTTACTTCCAAAGCTAGAAAAAGGGTCATCTCTGTCAGAAGAAAAAAAAAAGTGTTCAATACTTGCCTTTTACTCCTCTGAAAAGGATTTTGTAGTGCTTCTCTAGTCTCTTTGCCATGTAGTTTGCATTTAATATAGCAATCTCAGAAGCGTGTTTAAGACCCTTTGCTCCCATTGTCTGAAAGAGGAATAACACAAAGAAACAGGTCTGAAAAACCCAAGCAAGCTAAGCATGTTCTAGTAATGGGCAAACATGAAAGGCAACAGCATCTTACCTCATCTGACTAACTATAAGGCAATCATGCAGCTATTACACTTCTCCATACTACACAAACAAAAAAGCAATGGGCTTTACAAATGTAGCTTCGGTACATACAGCTTAGAAGTATTACATAAAAATATTTGCTTAAAACAGATGAGCAAACAATCCAAACCTTTCCTCAAATTAAACAGGTTTGTAGTGAATAGAAAAAAACAAGTAGCACTCACAAATTTCATCAGCCTCTAGATGTACCTGTACTGACCATACTGACCTATACATGTTGCCTTTCACCGTCTGTATCCACAGGAGAAGAGCAGTTCACAGAGCTGCCCATAAAGCTATTTTGACTATATGTACAAATTATCCCAGCAATTCAAATTCTTCTTACTGGTGCCATGGATAACATTATATATTAAAAAAATTCAGAGCCAAATGAACACAGAAGTATACTTATTTCTGTGTTAACCTATGGTATAAAATGCTGGAATTGAGCTGTTTCTAAATTTCCCAAGAGGCTAAGTTGGCAGAGAAGAATGGCAGAGCAGCCTTCAAGATAGTTCCTTCAGATGGGAATGTCTGAACAGATGGCACCTTGCATTGTGAAGAAATAGCTTTTCTTAAGATTAAATATTCTGTAATAGGCACTGTAATATTTTGTAACCACAGATGCTGTACCAGCTGATACTTGTTACCTTCAAATCCAGTGACAGCTGGTTCACCGGGAGTGGATGTTTCCAGGCTAGATATCAAACTGATTGCAAGATGCTCCAAATGACATTGCCCTTGAAGTTCACTATTGCAACTCTTTCTCTCATTGAAAGCTTTACGTGCTGTGCAGAACCATAGAATACCTTCTTCTGAAATAGGAATTGAGTCTACACTCCTGGCTGAAATCTTCCATATATGTTAACAAATATTTACAGATTTAGCAAACTGCAAATCATTACAAAGTTACTTAGATCTGGATCAAGTTGTCACACATCCAAAGTCAAAACTAAGTTAATTCTCCAAATTCAGTAAAAACTCCTGGAATTCAAGTTGTTCTCTTTTAAACAGATTTTGAAAAGTTAAATATTATGTAGGTCAGATAACACTACTACAGCATACAGCCAAAAATATTCTAATTACCAAGCAGTTCTTTGAACATGAAAATTTTCAAGTCAGAGACAGTGGAGAGGCAAGCCTGATGATTGATTCTGCTGTCTCTTGTCTGGAATGTTTCTTGAGGCGTGGAAGCTAAGCCCACAAGACAGAAAGCTGCAATCAGGCTGCATATTTACAGCAATTGTATTGCCATCCTGCCCATACTGGTAATTGCACAATCACAGCACCACTGATGGCAATAGGTTGTTCTATTACTGTACTGCAAAACAAGGAGCTTCAGAGGATCTAAATGATCTGTCACCATGATCACCATCTTCAGATGTGTTACAGTCTGTGCAGACAGAGAGTTACCCTCAGACTGTTTATGTGATTTCAGTGATAGGGTCTTCAGACTCACTTGAACAGAAAACAGATCATCAGCTCACACTCCTTAGAAAAGCCTACTCACCTTGATATACACCCAAGAGATAGGCAATATAGCACTGGAACCCCAAGGTGCAGCACTGACAGTACCCAAAGGACATGCATCCTTATCCATCTGCATTTTGATGACAGGATGGGTAGGCAAGTAGGGAGCCAAATGTTTCTTCCTAAAACAAAAAAGAAAATAAACAAAAATAACACTGGTTTTTAGAACTTAAATACATGCTTCTCTCTTATCATTCCTGGACAATTCAGGTAGTCTCTTATACCTTCCTTCCAAAGGATGCTAGTCTATGTCTTCCTCAATAACAAGTATATCAGCACAGCTGGTGACAATGGAGGATGGTATTCAGTTTTCAATCTGTTCATGCAGATACAAAAATCAAATGATTTTTAAATGGGTAGGATTGCCCTGTAGGATAGATTCCTGTTTATATGCTCCTCATGCACCACTTCTGCATTCAGGACTAAATACAGTATTAGTTCTTAAAGCCCTCAAACCATTTCTGCACCTACACAGAAAATGGGCTGCTGAGCCAAATGTACCGTACTTAGTAAATGGCCAGCACGGACGTCAGGGCTTGGGAGTACACGGAAAACTTGTGATTCAGTGAATCGGGACAGGACCAACCTGACCAAACATAAAAGCTTACAAACAACAGAACAGCTCTCATACATAAGTGAACTGCCAGCTGAGACTCACTAAGTTTGTTTTATTCTAGAAAAGCTAATAGAAAGATACTCACACTCCTATCGGTCCCATTCCAGGTCCTCCTCCTCCATGGGGAATGCAAAAGGTTTTGTGAAGGTTTAAGTGAGAGACATCAGAGCCATAATCCCCTGGACGACATAGACCCACCTGTGAAGGACATTCTCTGTCTCCAGAAGTTCTTTATGTACAAACAAACAGATCCCCTAAATATTACTGCCATTTAAAACTTTAAGACTTGTTCCTGCATTTAAGAAAACTAGGCTATAAGTGGTGATACATACCTTTCCATTTTCCTTTACCATGATGTTTCATAAACAAGAATTGAGGCAAACACAGTACTTTTTGCTTTAGAAATTCTTATTCATATATAAAGAACATTTTTGAAAAGGATTTAGCACACTAAGACGTTTAAAATTCCCATTACTGTTTTCAGTGAACTTTTTTTAAATAATAGATCTTTTATTTAGATCTATACATTTATTTAGATTTAGAGAAAAGCTCAGATAATTAAAGAACAATTTCACTATCTAATTTTTACTACTATTCTTGGAAATCTCACCTCACTCACCCAAACGCTGTATAATCTTGTGGTGAAACTATGTTACAGTCTGAACGGAGCACTTTTATTTATTCCAGTGAAAGTACAGTCCCAACAGTAACAAATCTACGTAACAGTTTTCATACCTGGGCATTCATATTTGCTCCGTCTAAGTAAACCTGGCCTCCATGTTTGTGAATCAGATCACACACATCTCCAATCTCCTCTTCGAAAACACCGTTGGTAGAGGGGTATGTGATCATGATGGCTGCCAGGTTCTCCTTATGTTTATCCACCTGGAGGTGGGGGAAGACAGAGGACAAGGTCCCTGAAGCTCATAAATCTTCTTAATGGAGGACCTTCACAAAAGTATGTAGTTAAGCCTATCGAGTGTTTCACGGGTGAGAAGCAAGTCTATCAGCAGATAAGTCACTAACAGTAAAAGACACTGACATCTTCCCTTCAACAATCCCCATGGGAAAAAAATGATTTCTTAACAAGCAAGAATTTTAAATTGGGGAAGCAGGCTCAATACCAAAACATGTGGGTATGATCACTTCTGAGAGACTTAAAACAAGCTAAATTCAACATTCAGCGTTCAGAGGTAATGAGAGCAAGTGACCGTCCCCTGACTTAGAGCAATACAGTTCTATCATTACCATAGGAGCCTGCTCAAATATGTATTTTTAGAAATGTGGCCAGCTAATCCTTTGGATTCCCAAGATTCACTTGCAGCCATTTTACTCAAAAAGCCCCCCAAAGTTGCCTAGCAACATCTTCCCCAGCAGCAGTGAGCCTGAGCTTCTCTAAGTGAAGGCTAAAGTGCAACTACAAACGTTCGAGATTCATGAACATGCTTCGTTCATTTCAGATACTGAATGTAGAAAAAAAAAAGCCCTGCTGTAAAAGAGCCTGCTGTGTAAAAAGACTTGCTCAGCCGCTCCTGAACAAAAGATCCACAAATTACAAGTGTCACAAGGCTTGTGTGTGAGTTCGCAAAAAGAGGAAGGAATTACTTATCCTTTTCAAGCATGTATTCACTAATTTTTTGCCCTATTTTCTCTCGGAAAAAAATCTGATTCAGCTGCCAAGTCTATTGCCTGTAGAGGAGAAGGAGTCTTCATATCTGAACATTAAAGCTGATTACTCACCATTGCTTTTAAATGGGCAATGTCAATGCTCCCATTTTTATCCACTTCGATTGGCTGAATCTTCATCCCTACCATTTGGGCACTTGCTGGATTTGTACCATGAGCAGATTTAGGAATAAGACAAACCTTAAAAAGAAAAAGAAGCAGAGCCTAAAGCAAAAATCTTAAAGTGCTGTTGGTTATCTTCAGCTGCAATTCATTATCAAAGTTTTCTAAAGGGAGCCTGAGTGAGTGTTTACTGGCACAGTGCCATTTGCACTAAAGCCTGCAACTCAGTTTTCCTTGGAAAAGAAAGAAAAACATACAAGTAGCAGAGTCAAAGTACCCATTAGCAGAATGAAGTTTCATCTGCTGCTAAACTCACACTTAGGATTGCTTTTTCACAACATTATTTCAGATATTTGCATTTAAGATTTTTTTTTTCACACATTTTTTTAAAACAGTAATCAGCTTCTATACATATAGTGACTAAACAGAAAAAATATCCTAATGCCTGTTTCCTACTATATTTTCAGTTGAGTTCCGAAGCTTTTTCTTCTGTATTCTATTCAAAACAGATCTTAGCCATAAGTATTTTGGCTATAGCTAAGAAGTTTAGGAAAGCTGTTTATATTATTTATATAATTTAAGATATATATATATATATATATTTTAAATAAATGTAGGTTGTTGTTGCTGTTAATTAGGAAAATAGAGCTCAGGATATTTCTAGACTTTTACAATGACCTCCACCACACTTAATAAGTGTACCTTTTCCTAAAAAAAAAAAAAAAATCTTGTTCAGTGAGGACACTGAAATGTTTGTCTAATATGATTCTCTTTTGGGGATGAATTTACAACTAGTTCATTAAATAAATTATTAAACCTTAGCTGCATTAAGCAGTTGATGGTAAGACACTTTATAAGAAAAACTGCATTATGACCCCTATCTGATCTCCCATACAGATGCTAAGATAAATGTTAGTTACAGTAAAACTTCAAAAGCTAACCTAAGAACTAATTAGTCTATCTCAGCACCTGCGTGTTTTCCCTGCTTGCACTGAAAGACCAGTATTTTACTACGCAACCACGCCGTACAGAAACGCAGAAGGATCTTGGTCCACGGGTGGAATCGCTGTGGTCTGCACTGTATCTGCTGTGGCTACAGTGATTTTAGCTGTACAGCAGAAATGTAAAGATCTTGCTGGGTTGCCACTGGATATGGAAGCTATTGATTGGGCAGCAAGGGCAATAAAGCAGACAGATGTGAGCTGTGCAGGAGTAATTCCAGGATTTTTTCCACAGGAGGGCACCAAACCCAAATGAGGCTGATCGACAGGAAGGAAAGTAAAGCAGCTGATCAAGCTTCTGTCAGAGCAACAGTCCTAGCTAAAACGTCTTAACATCTGCTCTGCAGAGGAAGCAGTGGGACATCTCTGCTTTCTGTAAAATAGTCAACATCTGAAAACAAACAGGTATGAAATGAAGCAGTCCTGAACCTGTTATTAACAAGTGCAGGCATTGCTTTGTAACTAGCAGCAGCAAAGCTATAGAGTAACACAGCAAACTTCAAAACAGTCCAAATCTGGGCAACAGTGACACTGCTCTACCCTTAAGCATTATGCACTCTCTTCTGTTACCTCTTCATGGCTCTAACACAGATTAGGCTTCTTGCCAGCAACCAACCCTGTACAACTTCTCTTTTTGATTACTGCTCTAACTCTCGTATTGTCTATGACAGGCTTTCTCTTCATTTCACACCTGCCTGCCATGCAGATATGGAATAAAGATAATGAAAGAGTCTTTAAATTGATACAAAAAGTGTATGTTACTGATAAAGTTTAAAAGAGTATAACTTAACACTAAGCCTTTAAATAAGGATAGCTAAAAACATTCCTTCATAACATGATCTGAGAGGTTTTGTATGAAAGATCTAATTTTACCAAAAAGCTGTTTAGAATAAACACAGCAGCAAAATAAGTTGCATAAATTGTGTGGACATCACCAAGACTTCTGTGCTATGGCTACTTCTGGCCAGCCCAGGAGAAGGTCAGTTTGGTTTAAGAGTAAACATTTTGCAGTATCTTGTATGAAAAAAGAGAAGCAGCAACATCGATGATCATAAAAGAACTAGCTCTGTAATAAATTTCATCCTAATTTCACTTCAGATGGAGAAAAAGTACTCATCAATCAAAGCTTGTAATCACAATACTTAACAGCAATGAATGAACTTCAGATATACCTATGCTCTTGCAAATTTCACTTGTGGAGGAAAACTGTGAATCTTTTTGCATGATTTCATTGATGTTGGGTTTGTTGTTTCTTCAACCTAATAGAAGTTAGAACTTTCAATATCAATATACTTTATAATTATCTTGCTGAACTAGATATTAAATATTCATGGTACTGAGATTTATGGTAGCAATTGTGTCAGACCAGAATCAACTGTCAGAGGCTCAGCTCCAGGAAGTCTAAGGTGAACGTGGTACAGTGAAGAAACAAAATTAAAGACAAGAGAGAACAAACTAATTTCAATTTTAGCTAGTTTCCTCACACAGAGATTACAGTGTCCAGGAACTGGGACTACTACCTTTCCCTACCCTCTGAGTAGGCAAATAAGTTCCAAAGCAAAGTTCAAAATTAAGTTCAGAAATATGAGTATTGCCATAATAAGCACTTCTTCTTACCCTTACAGTCTGAGAGTGTGAAAGAGGAAGATCTAGCCAATCTAAGATTTCCAATAACTTTTTGATGTGGTCTCTAAACCAAAGTGCTTAAGCTAACTTCCAATGGGATAAGTGAAAAAGTCCATGTAAGCAAATACTTAATTAAAATAAAATGAAGAAAAAAGATAAATGGTTAGTTTTCGCTGTGGAGAAAGGTCATCTCATAGAATGCTATATTCTACTGTACAAAGAGCTGTCCTGGGTCCCTAGCATTTCAACTTATTCAAAGCTGGTTTAGAAAGAGATGAACAGTGAGTGACAAATACCTGATCAAAAATCTGAAATTATTCAGGATGCTAAAAAATGGATGGCATAGTTGAGAAAGATCCCACAGTACCAAGTGATGCACATGAAAATAGAAGATATTGAACACAAATACATCTAGAATAATATGCAACAGAAAAGATCTTAATATTATGTAACAGTGATTGTAATTTTGAACTTACTGCCATTCAGAAAGGTCTTGCATTATGAGGGGAAAAATAGCATGTTAACAGTTAGAAAGAAAAAGAGAACAAAGGAAAAGGGACAAAAAAGTGGTGATGATAATCAAACCTTTAAGATGGCTTTTGTGAGATAGAAGAGCATATAACTGGAATCAACTGGAATTGAGGAAGAATATAACAAAAATTTCAGCATTACCATGTGATATGTAGGTTGTGAATAGGATATCATAGTGCATCATCTTTGACGAGTGAGACAGTATTGGATAAAATAGTAAAAACATTCAAAAAAATGAATTATTTCTACATATAATGCAGGATGAAGCCACAGACAGACATTTTTCTCCAAGATGCAGTAAATATCAAAAATTTGATCAGATTTTGTGGGAAAAAGAATCCAGTAACAGCACCTTTGGGTCAGGAAGTTCCTGAATGCAAAAAGATGTGTACTGGAAGCATGTTCTGGATAAGTATTGTGGAATGCTTGCTGTCGTCTCTAAGGTCTACAAGAACTGCGTTTTCATAAGTTCCAATAGTACAGTTGAGAAGTGATTCGTTATGGTCAAAGTTTCAAGTGGTGAGTATAAAAGATAAACAAAAAAACCCTTCAAGCCTTTTGACTCAAACATTACCTATATATAATTAGCCTAATGAATCACAACCAAATTACCTTTTTCATCCATGGTATTGTGGCCAGGGTGAAGCAAGTTTATCTCTGTATATGCTAGAGGGCTAAAATTATCAGACAGTTTGAAGGGACAAGAACTGGATGAACCTGTACATTTTTTATGAATCTGTTTTATGTGCCACGGTTCACCAGACCCTTGTCTGCTACTTCTGTCAGGAGTGTTCAGTGACTGTTTCAAGAGTAGACTGATATTCCAAACATTAGTTTTAGATACTCAATTCTTATTCCCTTTATACTTAAAAAAAGCTGGGGAAGGAATGTCATAGCATCTTGAAAAATTAGGAAACTGTCATTGCCCATTTTATTTCTAGGACATGGACATCTGGATCTGGATTAATCACAGTGAATCTCTGAGTCATATTTCAGAGAAGTCCTGTTCCCATTCACTGTATAAAAAAGGAATAGTTTTAAGATGGTACACATGATCTGTGAGGGAAGCAGGGAATACTGAAGGCTTGTGGCAGACTAGGAAACAGAACTTAGTTTCCCCAGTCCTATGCTAATCCTAGTTACTGCACCATCTCTCCTTTTTGTTTCCCACTCAAAGTTCTTCTCCATAAAAATGTGGAAACTTACACTTCTATTACGTTCTCCTTTTGCATTCAAATAAGCCTTGATTGCAGCCAAACCCGCATATTCTCCTTGGGCTCCACTGTAAGAAAAACACAAAGCCTGTTATGCAAACATATGAACCAGAATGTATCAGTAAGGTACCGAAACTTCAAAATCATTCTGTTCTAATCCTTCCTACTGACCTTCAGTAAGTGATAGGAAATTAAGATATAGCTTTAATTACAAGTGCACGAGCATTGATTAACAACTCCTGCATCTTTTTCGAACAGCACATCATAGAAAAACATTATGGTGTTTTATATTCTAACAGCACTAGGTTCAGTCCCTTTGGTTGCTGAGTTGATCCCCATTTCTCAATCAGCAAGAGGCTTTCTTTACTACAGAGAGGAAGACTAGTGCTGAAATGCACAGTAACGCAGAACACGTATAGCCGTACAAGCATAAGAACTCTTTTGGTGGGATCCCAAGAGCCTGAATAAGTCCTTGCTACTCATTTTGTAATCAGAACTATTAAAGATGACAAAAAACAGCAAGAGCAAAAAGAAAGAGCAACAGTGCTCATTCACATCTGCTTTAATTATTTCGTTGTGCATGCAGATCCCAGAGACTCTCCAGTCAAACCTAGGATTACCTAATGCATCAGATATCACTTTTAACAACACTAAAGGAGCCTGCTCACTCCAATTTCAAAACTTTGCTGATATCTTTATATGAATTAAACCTAACATCACCATTCTAAGCAAGCAGCAGTGAAGGAGCCAGCCTTCAAAAAGAAGAAAATATGAAAAAAAATGATTAAAAGAATTGAAAAGACCAAGACTAATTACTGTCCCTAAATATTAAACTTTTGGAAGGAAACAGACAAAAAACAATTCTGCAGTTTTGACAAAAACAAATCCTGTCATTACAGCTTTGTATTCAAGACTTTTGTTTGTGAAACTTAATTCCAGAAACTTCAACCATTTTTTGGCTAACAAATTTTTCTTAGAGGTAAGTTTTTTGAGGCTTGTCAAGGAGTAGCTGTTCAGTAAAAACTTTTCTACCTGTTTGGCTGGAAGGAGATTGAGTCATAGCCTGTAATCTCACACAGATCTTTCTCCAGGTCCCTGAAAAGTTGCTGATATCCTTCAGCCTGATCCAGAGGCACAAAAGGGTGGATGTTGGCAAACTCTTTCCATGTGATAGGCTAAAAAAATAAATAAGTAAATAAAAGACTATAATATGTTTCTCAACTAAAATGTAAAGATTCATTAACTTGAAAACAACTATTCTGTTGTTAAAACTCCACAAATGAAAGAAAAGCTGCTTTGTGCTCAAAAAAGTAGTTCTTGTATAGCAAAGTAAACTCCTGACCTCAAGACAGGATGATTTCCATTAACTTTTTTTTAAACACTCAAGTGCTGCTTCTATTATTGCCAATCCCCAAAATTCTTGGTTTCTCCTTCCAGGACACCTACACTGAAATAGAGCTCTGATCACAAGAGAAAAGGAAAGAACCAAAGCAGTTGAGCTTTGAGCAGTTGAGCAGTTGAGCATGAGCTAACATTTATGAATCTGTTTTATGTGCCACGGTTCACCAGACCTTGTCTGCTACTTCTGTCAGGAGTGTTCAGTGACTGTTTCAAGAGTAGACTGATATTCCAAACATTAGTTTTAGATACTCAATTCTTATTCCCTTTATACTTAAAAAAGCTGGGGAAGGAATGACACTCCGTGTCAGCTGCATGCAGCTCTGTTGCTTTCCACTTTAGTTAGAAGGGACTATACCAGATACAAACAAGAAGGATGAGATGCACAGAAGGGTTTGAGAGAAAAAGGGACAGAAGAAGTCTACTGAATGATCAAAGCAAGCAGCCAACCTGCAGAGAGCAGAGGAAACCCGTTCAGAGTCAGAGAGCAACATCAACCCCTGAAGGGCATAGCCAAGGCTTTGCTTCCTTTGCTGCTACAAGCTAGAAAAATGAAGGTACCTAGAAACTCCAGTTCATCAGATCAAAAAAAGGAGTGCTAAACTAAAAACTGGCAAGTAGACAAAAAGCTATGAATAGTCTTTTTATTATTATTTCTGACATTTTATGCCAAGATTTGTAAAGCAACTAGAAATTAGGTATGGCAATACCACTTGAATTCAATGGGAGTTTGATGCCTAATTGCAAAAGTTATTTTCATAATCTTTTTCCAGAATACTGTCTTCAAAGACAATCTTTTGGTTTCAATGCTCCTACAGCACTTCTTGAAACTTTCTTCTTTTTTCCTGCCAGAAAAGGGAGCCGATGCCATTGGCTACTTCCAAATCTATTTTCTAGTTGGAGTTTTAGATCAAAAGCAATCTGCACTTCTAATATCTATTACGACTCTGCCTGACTGACTAGATGGTTTATTTCAGGTTAATCTCAAATAAGGCATAGTTTTTTACAACTTACTGTAAGTTCAGCTGAACTATTGAGCTTCATTGTACAGGAACCCTAAAAATACAAACACATGTATCAGTTTATGCATAATTTTATATATATATATGATGCCTAATACCTTCTTTTTGGTAAATACTTACCAAAGGAATCATGCTGTGAACAAGGGAAATGTCTTTGTTTTCCAACCTTTTCATGTACCGGACAATATTTGTTTCGGAGTGATAGCTGAAGAATACAAAATACAGTGTTAAGGCAAGTAGATTAACTAAACAAGCTCTAGAATAGGAAATGGCATAAAAAAGAAGTAAGATTGAGTAGGCCTCTCCTTTTAATTTTTATTATATATTAAGTACCTCTTTCCAAATCTGTATTTTATGTCTGCTGAGAACAATTTGGATGAAAAACATCTATCATCATTTACCCACAAACATTATCACTAGATATGTAATATAAAGGTTCTACTAAGTTCAGCAATATTACATGCTGAAACTCTTGCTTGTAGGATGTAGCAGACTAATAGACAAACACATGACCCAAGTGACGAAGAGTATTGTTTTGTTCATTTAAAACTTGAAAATCAATCTAAAAAAGCTATCAGATAGTTTTAGAGTAATGCATGACCCTGTCCATATAGATGTGAAACTCCAGCTGACCACTGTACAATTTATGAAACTGAGATACTTTCTGCTTCCATTAAAATATCAGATATACAGTAATTTCACAAACCTGTTGAAAACTTGATGTGTCAAGAATTTGGAAGTTCTCTTAAATGGAGTGCTGAGAATACCTTTGGTTTCCTCACCCATACCCTCAGCAACTAGTTCCTTTGACACAAAGAAACACAAAGTCAAGTATCTTCAGAGATACTTCTTCCCACAATTATCATCAGAACTCACTTACACTATTAGCTTAACACAAAATTTAGACTGTTCTTTAGATTACAAACTTCATTAGTATACACACCTGTACATATCTAGCATATCAACAGCTTTATATTAAAGAGGATGGGATCTCAGCAATACATATCTTGGAAGTGTTGCTGATAAATGTCAAAGGTGTGCAACAAAATTCTAGCAGGAGAGAAATAATTGACCACTATGTCCCAACCCTCACAAAACAACTAACGGGCTCAACACAAGTTGATCCAAGGAATTAAGCATTGTAACCACAGAATGGCAGTGCTCGGTTACATAGATCATTTTCATCTCATCCTATCTCTTTCTTCAAGGGAAGATTGGAAATTGCCAGTATACAACAGTCATGCTACAGGGAATCACTGCCTCGAAGAGCAGTTCTGGTTTTCACTGAGTTACTGAAACGTTCAGATGAATTTAATCCATACGATCTACCGTCTACTTACGGCTGAAGACTCACAACCAAAAATCCATAATATGTCATCTAGATCTTTCTCATTTACAGTTTCATCAAGTGATACTCCAAACTACAGATAAAAACAAGAGTAATTACTCAGAGCTCTCAAATCCAGGGGTATTGTGCTTTGCATTTAATAGCATATTTAAAGTGAAGCAAACAGATAATCTTTTTCAAATAGGCAAGAAATGGACAGCAACATGTATTTCCAGAAGTTTAGTGCCTCACTTCATAATTTCATTCTTTATATTATCCTCATAATTGAATGAGGTATCTAAGCCAATTAGCAAGAGGACTTAACTACTTTTGTTCCATTTAGCACATGTAATGACAAGAAACAATGTAAAAAAGGTAATGCTATAAAAATTTTTATAGGTTTAGAGATTTGCTTACTCTGCCATCACTATAAGTCCGAAAATTTATCTTTCTGAGAGCTGCCCTCTCCAAAACTTCTTTGACTGAGCATCCACATGTGATCGTCAAGGTATCAAAGAACAGATCATGATGTAGTTTATGACCAGCTCGTCTGAGACCTATAAAAAACAGTTAATTCTATTAGCTGCTATATTGCTTGTGTATACAATACTGCCATAACAATGCTACATTTCTCTTAAGTAAATGCTATTAGATGATAAAGCAAGACATTTCCCTTGTTTATATAGCAATGAAATCACCAGCTTTCTACTGTATGTCACTCTGCATGAAATGCATCTAAATCAGGTTGAGACCTAATTAATAATACATATAGAATCTACAATTCTTCCTGATACATCAAGTTTGCAATATACCTTGGTAGCAGAATTGGTATATGAATGGAATAAGGTCACAAACCCACAAGGCTTGAAAGAAAAACAACATTATATAAATGGATATAGCTATCATAAAATTTGGCAAAAGCAGTCAAGAGGCTTAGATTTTTACACAGCAGCAACAGCTCTTCAGACTAAGCTGGCAAATAAAGCATAGGTAATTTGGGCAATCCTCCCTCAGTTCCCAGGACCAGTCTTTTTGAGAGCAACAGTAGCCATGCTGGTCAACAGCATCCACCAAGGCACTGCACCCCTGCCATCACCATTTACTACTACAGCGTTCTTCAAGCTTGTGAGAAGGTCAAGACCAGTCTGTGTATGTTACCACCTCAACCAGCTTAACACAACTGTTCTTACTGTTTTAGTACAGTTAATCTTCACTCATGGTATGGAAAGACATATTCTCAAGTAGTATTTTTCACCAAGGGAAGCAAGAGGTTTCCTGCAGTTACACTGGTGTGAACTTCCCCAATATAAAAATCAATGCTTGCTAGAACCCCCTCCAGTTATTAATAAAATCCATTGGTCAAATCATATGGAGTACGATTGTCATTGCTTTCAGTGACCTTTCAATACATGCACTGAAACCCTCTGCTGATCACAAATATTTTTATTAACAGCAGCAGTTGCACTAGATAAATAGTATGTTTATCCAGCTGTGCAAGATTTACTTTTTGAATCCAGACATTCTTCAGACACCTGTATTGCAGCCATTTGTACAAAACAAGAGAGAACTATTCAGTGAGGTTTTGCTAACAAAGCAAAACAGAAATATTTTGTGCTCTCAGACAGCTATTACGTTTTGGGACCTCAGTGCTCATAGCACTATGATTCTACACCCAGTTTAACTGAAATGTTTCTATTTCTTTAATCTCAATTATTAATTATATTTGCAGATGTTAGTTATATCCTGTGCAGATTGCTGTAAACCAGAATGATATAAGTGATTACACCTGGAAAACAGCATTTGAATCTTGTCAGCCAGAGACTTGCTATGTAGACTTCTCTTAGTTTCCTAAGGAAATAAATACTTTCAAACTCATATCATATGGCTGCCTTATTCTTGGATTTCATTGGCAAAAGAATATAAATATATTAGCTATGGATTTTGTATAAAATTGTTATCTCTATAGTTGAGAGCTAAAACACATCACAGCTCTCAAGAGACTGATGGATGCTGTTTAAGAAGGTATAAGGAGTTAAGATCAATTTCTGTAATCTTCACCTATAAACTCACCTTCAGCCAAGATTAGAGTAGCATTATGTACCCGCCTTGCAATATGCCTTAATCCATCAGAACCATGGTAGACACCAAACATGGCTGCCATGTTAGCAAGAAGAGCCTAAGATCCAAGCAGATTTTACAACATTATCACAGTTTATTTCATGTTAGTTTAGCAGAAAGTTTCCTTAGCACCCAGAGACTGCTATATTTCCTCAGCTGATGTTACACTTGACTACATGTAGCCCACAAGACAAGCAATGGGAAAGACAAAATATTGTTATGAAACTGTAAGCACTGATAAATTAATGTCCTTTGAAATTTAAATATTTCAATAATTAACATAAATTTAAACAACTTCAACTACTACTGCATCTTACAGAGTGAGTATTTGAAGAATCTCAAGAAAAAATAATCCAGGAAGCTCATTATTTGGGCTTGCTATATAACATTTATGAAATATCTCAGGAATGCTAAGTAATTACTAAAACCTTCTCAAAATAAAGCACAACATTGAGAGCATGAACAAAGCATTCATAGGAACAGAAAAATTTTTAAGCTTGTCAGGGTGAAAATATGTGGATACATGCCAAAAACAACTATTTGGAACAATTACTAGTTTAATCATGACATTTTATTGTAAAATAGCTATTTGGTAGTGTAATAAAATAAAACTTGATCAAACAGCCATAATTTCTGGTTTTCTACAAGTAATCTTAGAATTTCAAAATGGAATTTTTATTTTGTGTGGGCAATTTTCAGTTGTTAGAACTCCCTTTGTTAGAACTCACAAAAGCAAAGCTAACTCAAAGCACTGTGTTGTTACAGCTACAGTCTCATGGTTTAGCTACATCTTTTCTAGTGCTGAAAACAAAGTCTGACAAGTTACCTGTGCTGTACAGATATTACTCGTAGCTTTATCTCTTCTGATATGCTGCTCTCGTGTTTGTAAAGCAAGTCGATACACTTCCTTTCCATTTGCATCTCTAGGTCACAAAAGAAAATGTTTCTGTTACTTTAAATCATGGTAGATTAAGAGATGGGGCTCTGAGCTTGCTAACCTGAGACAGAAAGTTGCTGAAGTGAATAAACACAAGGTGGGTCAGATATGTCTCTGAACAGGCAGCACATGGGATCTGTACTCCCACGTGAAGCCAAATAGGACAGAGGGAACAGGCAGCTCTGCAGCCATTTGCCTCTTCCAGTGATGGTGCTACTAACAAGACAACTTGCTCCAAAGAGCTTTCTGGTGTCTCTATGTTTTCACTTACATCATACTTGGCTGATGTGTCTGATTAGGCAGAGCACACAGTGCATTTTCTGAGCAAACTACACCAAAACTTAGAGTGCTAGAAACAACTGTAATCATTTTAGTTAGTTAGTAACCCAGAAATAAAGCTGAACAAATGCCAAGAAGGATGTATTTTTTCTAACAATACTAGGAAAGAACATGCAGAATTTACATATCAGAATAACTCCTCCAACAATGTTGTATGTGATAAGTAAACAAGATCTGGCCAATCCATCATTTAAGATATCCTTTTGTAGAGTTACTAACATGTCGAAGCTGGATGGTAAGACTCAATCTAATATACTTTAATAGGATGAAAATTTTCAGAACAGCCACAAAAAAGAAAAACCCATCAATATATACATATACATATATATGTATATTATATGTATGTATATATGTATATTATATGTATATTATATGTATATGTATATAAGGTTTTGAAACTTTGTGAGTTCCTCAAAGACATTAAAGGCAGTCTTTACCTTGTAACTCCCACCATGCGGCCTGGCATCATTCTCACTAGGTTTTCCTTGACAGCAAAGAATGCTGCATGGGGTCCCCCATAGCAGAGCGGCACGCCAAATCTCTGGGAGCTACCCAGGACAACATCTGCCCCAAACTCTCCAGGAGGCCTCAAAATACAGAGAGCCAGAAGATCAGTAGCACAGCAGGCAAGAGTCTGAAAACAGAAGTGGGTAGAGCGGTCATTCTCTTTTCTGAAGGAACAGTGCTTGCAGTAGAGCTAAATTTGAACATGGTATACCTCGTCAGGAGCTGAAGCATAACAATAACCTTTGTGTGGTATCTCATGCAATATCTGGTGTCTACGTCTATGGCTGTTTAATGCATCAGACTGAAACCTGAATGGCCAAATAAAATTTACGTTACCCCATTTTGATGAGCTCTTTCAACCAGCTCAGAGAAGTCTTCCACCTTCCCTTCAGTATCTGGGTACTGAAATAATACACCACTGACATCCTTTCCAGTGAAATCCATCTCATGTGGTAATTTGAGCTCAGTAATAACACCAGTGTAACTGCAAAACAAAAATATGCAAAAGACAACACATTCAAGCTGCTTCCTGTCTTAGAGACATATTTAACATATTTTCATAGATCTATGATTTTTTTTCAGGGAAATTTTCTTTTTCAGAGAATTCCACCTGCTTTGCATCATTAAATAATATTGAGAGAATATGGTGTTGTGGTACACAGTACAGAAGAATTGCATTTTATTTCACCATCAGAATTACGGAGCAGAGCAGACAGTGAATGTACTACTTGATTTCAACATTTTGCCACTTTAGCAAATTTAACTTGAACACCCAATTAATATTGTATTATAATAGTTACCTCAAACTGTAAACTTAAAAGGGATTTAGCTTTCATTATAAAAGTTTTACTATCAAGGGTAAGTCATTTCCTAACTAAAAATGATTAGATTGAATTTAATAACAAAATATACATATTTGTCTGAAGAACTTAGAAAGAAAATTAAATATTTTCTTGTTGTCATATGTTAACTCTCTCTCTCTAAACATCTTGGATTACCTCGGTTATACTTAAATGGAAAAGTGGAAGCAATACTAAATATCATATTTATGTATTTATTTTGCAGAAAAAGAGTAATCCTACATCTCAAACACATTAGGCATGTGATAAAGCTATCAAAAGTGACTCGTGTAAGTGAAAATATAATGGAGAAAAATTGAGTTAAACATTACTTGGCTCTAGTCTGGACCACTGCTATTGTTTGAGGGTGGCATCGAGCATCTACATAGAACTTCCTTCTTTTATTGTGCCTGTTTAAAAGAAAAAAAGAAAAGAGCAACCATCAAGGATATATTCTTCTCCACAGAAATAAAATCAAAGGCCTTTTAAAATATGAGTCTTCCTAAACTAAAAAGCAATTATAAATTTTAGTTATCATAACTCAAATGTGATTGAATGAGAATCACATTCCCTTTAGAAAGAGAAGGTTCTTCTTAGACACTCAAATGATACTTATACATGGCAAAACAATTAAAACAGGCTATGTAGCAAAATCAGGAGCCAACTTAAACAGTAAGAATGCCTCCATTCATACATACTTTTTAAAATGCAAGCAAGAAGAATACCACTCTAATTTTTAATACAAATTCCCTTTTTTGTCCTGAATAACCAGTCGTGTGCCATCCAAATAGTGGATGTAGTGGAAGTAGTGGAATAGAGACTAACACATGACCTTACATCAGACTGATGTGTTGAACAACTGAATAGTTATACTACAACCTCGGCTATGTAACTTCCTTCAGGATATACATACTTGCACTGACCTTCAATAACGTCCCTCAGATTTAATTTTTGGTTTGCAGATCCCCCTCCAAATATCCCTACAATGAAGATCCCTGAAAGTAAATTTTGGTATACCAATATTAGGTTTACTATGGTGTGTGCGGTTTTTTTGTTTGTTTTGTTTGCTTTTTTCCAATCTCCTTTTAAGCAAAATTTGAATTTCACATCTTTACTGCTCATGGTTGCAAGAGATTCATACCACAGACAAACACACATGGCTGAACATTCACAGCAACACCAAAACCTTCTTTTGTGACTGATAACACGGGCCATGGTTGACCACTGATCTGCTCAGTGAAGAGGCCACGCTCTACTTCAGCTCACTCATCTGCCTAACCCCTGCATAAGTGAGATGCCTTTCCAACTCCCAGATTTCCCTCTGATTATGTAATTTAGCCATACATTTAAACATATTACCGATGACACAATTGCATGGCTTCTGCAGCAGCTGTCCCCTCATCCAGCAAAGATGCATTAGCCACATCCATTCCTGTGATGTCACACACCATAGTTTGGTAATTTAGCAGGCTCTCCAGTCTGCCCTGAGAAACCTCGGGTTGGTAAGGAGTATACTGGGTAACCCTGTAAGAAAAGAATTCTGAATTTAGATCTTTGAAAAGAAATGCATAACAGAATTATTCTGCTGGAAAAAGCATATATATTGTAAAGCACAATCATTAACACGAAAATCTGTTTTAAACCAGCTATTTTCAGAGAGTTGTAATTTATTCTCAGGCTCTCACGACAGTAATATTTTTCATATTGGTTTTGACTTAGTTCTTTACAGGATAAACTTTATCTCTTTCTATGAGTACTCTTTTTGGGTGGGGAAGACCAAGTGGAAATTGGACTTCAAAGTTGCAGTCAACTGAGTGTGGGAGAAATGAGTCAAGTCACAGTATGTGAATGAGAACGCTTCATTCAGTCATACTTAGGTATTGTTGTTATCTTTCAACATACTGTTTCTAAAGTCCTTACTTTTACTGAGTATTCTCCACTCCTATGGGAGAGAAGGCATGTAGCACCTTGCAGGGTCAAGCTCAGAATTATGCCACTTCTTGTAAAATTACAACTTGCATTTTTGCTATTGGAGAGAAGAAAGACTGACCCGAATTTTACTTGATATCATTGAGAGAATAAAGGCATAAAGGAAATACAAATTACTCCTTAAAGACAGCCTACAGCCAGGGAAACACCTCATTAGAACAACAAAGGGGAAAATAAATAAATAAAGTTGCACAGCATGCTGTGAGAAGGCCAGAGACACAGCGATGAAAGGCAAAAATAGAGATTAGACTCTCTTTTCACTTCCAAAACTCTAGGGTCCTGGATTTCAGCGTGCATTAGGCCAGATTTTATGTTACTTTGAATCCAGAGGAAACTCCAGAAACAAGTGACAAGTAGGAACATGCATAGCCATAGTTTTTCAGTTTTCTCACTGAAAGGATGCTAGTAAGCTCTGGACCTTTGAAAGGGCCTTTCACGATGCATGAGTGAAGGTATCATCTTTCAAGAGACACTGAAGAACTTGGGAGCTGAAGCCCCATATAAAGTTGAAAGGAGATAAAAAGACAGATTTTTAAAGGACATTAGTTAATATTTGACCGAATAATCAGCTACTAAAAATGAGGTATTAATTAAGGGTGCATATACATGCTGTATTTTTTCATTTCGACAAAGACATTGTGCTATTAAACCATTACTAATTAAGGACCGGTGCAAAATGAGAAAAGACAAAGGGAAAAAAATCCGTAGTGGAAAAGTAACATCTAGTAGCAAAAAATTACACCTTACATTAACCTTGGGTGTAAATTTTGCTAGAAGACTTTAAAGTTCCATCTGTTCATATTGTGCAAATTCTTTCTTTATTTTGTTTTCAAGGATAAAGCAACTTTCTTAAGATGTTGTTAATAATAATGATGACACCATCCAATACTAGTGCAAATTTTCATCCATTTTAAGTGTTCTACAGCACATGGTGAAGACATTTAAATTACAAAGAGATTTGTTTATAAATATATATTCATATATATATATATATTTTTTTTTTCCCTATAAATATATAGGAAGGGTGTCCTGCTGGACCTTGTCCTTACCAACAGAGAGGGGCTGGTTAGAGATGTGACGGTTGGGGGCAGCCTTGGCTGCAGTGACTCCACCATGAGATGGTGGAGTTCAGGATCTGGCAGGAAAGAATTAAGGCAACAGGCAGGATAGTAACCTTGGACTTCAGGAGAGCAGACTCTTCAGAGACCTACTTGGAGGAGTCTCATGGGTTAAGGCCCTAGAAGGAAGAGGAGTCCAGGAGAGCTGGCTAATATTCAAAGATCACTTCCTCCAAGCTCAAGAGCAGTGCATCTCTATGAGTAAGAAGGCAGGATACCTGCATGGGTGAGCAAGCAGCTCCTGGCCAAATTCAGACAGAAGAAGAAAGTACACAGACTGTGGAAGAGGGGACAGGCTACTTGGGAGAATTACAGGAATGCAGCCAGAGCATGTAGAGATGCTGTGAGGAAGGCTAAGGCCCAGTTGGAACTGAGTCTGGCAGGGGATGTCAAGGACAGCAGGAAGGGCTTCTTCAAATACATCAGCAGCAAGAGGAGGACTGGGGAAAATGTGGGCCCGCTACTGAATGGGGCGGGGGCCCTGGTGACAAGGGATACAGAGAAGGCAGAATTACTGAATGCCTTCTCTGCTGCAGTCTTCACTGCTAAGGGCAGCCCTCAGGAATCCTGCAGCCTGGACGTGAGGGAGAAAGACTGGAGAAGGGAAGACTTTCCTTTGGTTGAGGAGGAAAGGATTAGAGACCTTCTGGGCAGGCTAGACATCCACAAATCCATGGGCCCTGATGGGATGCACCCACGGGTACCGAGGGAGCTGGCGGGTGTTGTTGCCAGGATGCTCTCCATCATCTTTGAAAGGTGCTGGAGAACTGGAGAGGTGCCTGAGGACTGGAAGAAAGCCAATGTCACTCCAGTCTTCAAGAAGGAGGACCCAGGCAACTATAGGCCAGTCAGCTTCACCTCCATCCCTGGAAAGGTGATGGAACAGCTCCTTCTGGATGTCGTCTCCAGACATGTGGAGGAAAAGCAGGTGATCAGGAGTAGCCAGCATGGATTCACCAACGGGAATCCTGCTTAACCAATCTGATAGCCTTCTCTGATGGAATGACTGGCTGGGGAGATGAGGGGAGAGCAGTGGACACTGTGTACCTTGACTTCAGCAAGGCTTTTGACACTGTCTCCCAGAACACCCTCTTAGAGAAGCTCAGGAAGTGTGGGTTGGATGAGTGGATAGTAAACTGGATTGAGAACTGGCTGAAGGGCAGAGCTCAGAGGGTTGTCATCAGTGGCGTGGAGTCTAGTTGGAGGCTCGTGGCTAGTGGAGTAGGCCAGGGGTCAGTACTGGGTCCCATCCTGTTCAAGTTCTTCATCAGTGACCTGGATGAGGGGACAGAGTGCCTACTCAGTAAGTTTGCCGATGATCCCAAGCTGGGAGGAGTGGCTGATACACCTGAGGGCTGTGCTGCCATTCAGAGAGACCTGGACAGGCTGGAGAGCTGGGCGGAGAGGAACCTCCTGAGGTTCAACAAGGGCAAGTGCAGAGTCCTGCACCTAGAGAGAAATAACCGTAGGCACCAGGACAAGCTGGGGGCTGACCTGCTGGAGAGCAGCTCTGCAGAGAAGGACCTGGGAGTTCTGGCGGATGACAAAGTGACCATGAGCCAGCAATGTGCCCTTGTGGCCAGGAAGGCCAGTGTTATCCTGGGGTGCATTAGGAAGAGTGTTGCCAGTAGGTCAAGGGAGGTGATCCTGCCCCTCTCCTCAGCCCTGGGGAGGCCTCATCTCGAGTCCTGTGTCCAGTTGTGGGCTCCCCAGGACAAGAGAGACATGGAGCTACTGGAGAGAGTCCAGCTATGAAGGGCTATGAAGATGATCAGAGGGCTGGAGCACCTGCCCTGTGAGGAACGGCTGCGAGAGCTGGGCCTGTTTAGCCTGGAGAAGAGAAGACTGAAGGGGGATCTTATCAATGTGTACAAGTACCTGAAGGGAGGGTGTCAAGGGGATGGGGACAAACTCTTTTCAGTTGTCCCATGTGACAGGACAAGAGGCAATGGGTAGAAATTGAAGCACAGGAAGTTCTGCCTGAGCATGAGGGGGAATTTCTTCCCAGTGAGAGTGACGGAGCACTGGCACAGGTTGCCCAGAGAGGTTGTGGAGCCTCCTTCTCTGGAGATATTCAAGAGCTGCCTGGCTGCAACCTTGTCTAACATGCTCTAGGTGACCCTGCTGAGCAGAGAGGTTGGACTAAATGATCTCCAGAGGTCCCTTCCAACCTTACTGATTCTATGATTCTGTGATTCTATATTTTTTCCTGAGAAGTAGGACTAGACAGTGTCTAAAAGACACTAACTCTCTGCCTGATGTTTTCTAACCATTTTTCTGTGTTATTTGTAAAATGACTTTCTAAAATTAACTTAAATAAATAAAATCTCTAAAGAGCATATCAAATGGCTCTTATTCAAAAAAAAAAAAAAAAATCTGTTCTGCTTAAGCTTGTTCAAATTGCTATTAATTCAAGTCCAGTAACAGCAATGTTGCAATGTTCAAATTAAAAAAAGAGGAAGAATTACTATTGTGACAACGAATATAAATGCTCCTTGTTCAGTCAAACTGGTGGAAAATAATCATTTTCAGTCAGTATTTTCTGCCTAGAGGTGTATCTACAAACATTCCCAAGTTAGCTAAGGCAGACTGGTCATGACACAAAAGAAATCTTCCATGAGAAACCAGAGGACTCTTTCTTGAGTCAGTGCCAGCTTTTTCAAAAGTCTGAGGGGAAATGGCTTTCGCTTTTGTAAGTTCTTTGCTTTAGTTCAGTTTTCTGCCCTTTACCACATCCTACTTTCAAAAGGATTTGTATAAATACAAACGTTAAGATACTGATGAATGTTTTAAAGGACTCTGAGGTAATATTATGTGTCCTCGGAGCCCCTGGAGACTGGGATCAACAGACTGGCAGCAAGGCAAGCAGTATCCAGGAAACACATGCTTCCAGCCAAAGGCTAGGCTGCTGATCGAAAGACCTGGCTGAGAAAGGAGCAGAAGTCCTCCTGCTTTGAAGATGGAATAGTTTTACATTCAACAAAGAAACAAACAGACTATACATTAACCACAGAATTAACAGTTACAGTTTCTTTATACTAAAGCCAGCTCTTGCTGTTACTTTGCCTAAAGTTTGGCAGATCACAAAAAAGATTCAGAAAACACCATCACCAAGTAGTACTCAGTGAACTAGTTCTTGGTTAGTTTTTGCAGGTATGTAGTCAGTAAGCCAAAGTCTAAACTTCATTTATTTCTGTTGTCATATGGGGGGTTGAGGGGTAGATAGAGAGATAATTCATTCACCTTAAATACTTGAAAATTGAAAACCACAGTACATGAATTTTCTAAATTATCTGACTTTTTAGAATTTTAGGACTGAATTTCATCAGCAAGGGCAAGATTGGATCCCTCCCTCCCTTCCCCCTGCAAGCCATCCATATTTAACATAAATACGCAATATATAAACACTGTAGTGTAGAAAAATATTGCAGCAAAGCTGAGCACCGGTGGCTTTCCAACTTGAAGTGATTCTACCTGACTTGCAAAATTCCCCAGTTCTTTAACTGTTTGTAGAGTTCCAGACATGTCACTTGGCACTTCATGATTCTTTGAAGAGTTGATATAAAGGTGATCCTGAAACTTACCCATCTATCTGAGAGCTGAATAGTCTTATGAAATGGCATGTTTATGAAAGACAATTTCAGTTTCAAAAAAGAAGCATAAAAATTCTAAATACTTCACACAAAAAATATTTTAATTTCCCGTCAAATTTGGCATGTTTGCTAGTTGCTTGTGCAATTTTCTGTATCTTTTCTGGAAGTAGAAATCAGTTACTTGGAGTACACATCTGACATTTTTGCAAGGTATGCAATGATTTTCAGGAGAGGTGAGTGCTAATTGCTAATGAGTCAGTCTACTGATGTAAAGATTGCTGATATCCCTGGAACATATTCTTATTTCTTTATTCTTACAAATTTAATATTTAGGGACAAAATAAGCAGGTGAGCTGTTTCAATTATTGAAATCATTTTTTTCTAAGACTTCCACCTAAGGTTAGTAGGGAATTATTAGTTACAGACTTCGCAGATACAAAATAACTAAGACCAAAAAGACAAAGGATCAAAAACAAGAGCCTCCCATCCTCCACCTTCTGCAAACAAATCCTTTTCTTAGGAAACTGGAATTGTAACTATGGCATTCTGTCAAGCAACAGTCCACTACAAAAAACTTGCAGCTTATTTTATAACTTTGAATCAGAGTGTTCTTTGGATAAAATAAATTGTCTGAAGACCATCTCCTCTAAGTATTTTCAAGTAGCTTCTTTCAAGAATACAGTTTCAAATGGGTTTAAGACTTAAAAGAGAAAGATAACTATGCTTTTTCAAAAGCTACCAATACAAGGTATTCTTGAATGCCAACTTCCCAGGCATTAATTAGTACTAGCTTTGGTCAGACAATTTTATCTCAAAATAATTCAGCTATTCAAATTTTTATTGTGAATAAAGATCTTGTACACCACTGTCTGAATACTTCAAAAAGCTTTGAAACTCCAGCAGGGCTGACTATTTTCTTAGCAGAATCTAACATCCAGGAAGATTTTCTGACCAAACTTCTGAAGAATGCAGTATGGGTCAATAGTCCCATTTCCAGCTGAAAATACATTTTGTTCTAAACAGTTTCTTCCTGAAATCTACCCCTTTTCTTCCTACCTCCTCCTACTAAGTCTGAATGTCATAAATACTAAAATGTCCTTCATTTCTGTATTCATACACTTTTGTGAGCAATTCTAAAGAAGGTCAAGCAATGAGAAGCAACAAATCATGTGAAAGACACAGAATTGAGCAGAAACAAAAAGCCTTAACTTGCAGTGTTTCCCCTGAAGCTGTAATGGGTAGATGTTAGTGTTTAACATACACATTTAGCAGATGTGCAAGAAGAGGCTTGACTTCTGACACACTGTCCATAAAAGTCTGTACGGCTAAGAAGCTTGCTTTTATCTCTCCCTTTCCAGCAAACTCAATTTACTTTAACCTTCTGCAGGTTTAGCTTTTAGCATTCTAGTTTGATTTTATAAGACAGTCCAAGAATAGATTTTTGAATAAACTCTCACAGGTGCTTTACTAACATCATATAATTTTTTTTAGTATCTAAAAACATGCAATTTATTTCAAGTCATTTACTTTAACCATTCTTATTTTTCACTCTAGCAATGCATTCTTTTTCATAAACTCCTCAAGTCTAAGAAGTGCAACTCCTAGAAATATCTGTGCCTTCTTGGTCAGTGTGCAACTTCTTAATTCAAAAGCCTGATGATACACAAATAAAACAAAGTGTAATAATAAACAGGATTGGAAGTTTATGTATACAGTTACCCACATGAAGTACATGTCAGTCGTTATTTGTAAAAATGCAGTATTTGGTTAACCTGATAAAAATAAAGTACTTAATAAACAATGAGTTTTACAGTAACTAATTTGATTCCACTTTTTAATTATCTCTTTAAACATTGGTTTTATTCAAGCAAAAATTGCTCAGTAACAAAGATGTTAATTATGATATAACTATAGTGCAAAAAAGGACACAGGAACTTCAAAATGAGACAATGCATGATATTAGCGCCATTCAGTCTGGTGGACAGAATTTCATTTTCATTTTTCTGATGTATTAATTCTGAGTTACAGATGTTTAGAATAACATCCAAAGCTAAATGAGTATTTATTACCAAGTTTTAGAACCTTTCTCCTGAAAAGTCCTTTGAGAGACAAAAAGCTTTTACTATTTAGAATAATGTTGCTCAAAATATATAAAGGAACACATTGAAAGATTTTTCCATTTTATGTTTTAAAAAATAGTAAAATTCAAGTCTGACAGACTGTTTTTTGGCTTATCCTAAACAACTAAACCATCAGTCTATTCAAAAAATAATTATCAAGCACACTATCAAGCTGTTCTCAGAAAACAGAAGACTGAGTTATTTGCTTAAAGAGAGGCATACTTTGTGGATATATGTTCACGCTTTTGAAGCTCTCTGGTCTCAAACAAACAAACAAACAAAACCTAAAAAACACTTGAAATTTCCAAAGCTGTATAAGAAAACCTCATAAGAAAACCATAATCAGAGTATTGCATAGCATTTTATTGTGTCCATAATCGGCCACATTAGTGGAGGAGAAAGCTCTTTAATTTTAGTCAGAATCTAGGAAAGAATAGTTTTATTTAGAGTTAAATCTGCATACTTCCTTTAAAGCAAATTAAAACATTATGTTTTAGTTCATAAGAAGTTTAAGCTGTGAACAGAAGTCATGGAAGTCTATGTAATAAGTAAAAATCTTTTATAGAATGAGATATAAGATGAAATTTAAGCAGGTATTCATACATATATATTTAATAAGGAAATCTTGTACATTACCATCCAGCATTCTCCAGTAAGTTCCGTGCAATGGGCTGAGGTACTGAGCAGTTGTAATAACCCATGCCAATATAGGACCTCCATATATCGTTCTTGCTTGCAATATTGTACAGAGTTTCAAGGATTTCATTTTCACCTAATTGAAAAAGTAATAGCAGAAAAGTTCAGTTACGTATAATGTTAGCACAGTTTTCAACTAAACTGCCTTGTATTTTTTTTTTAATGCAGTAAATAAATTCTATCAGAAAAAGATACCAAACAAGAACAGGAAAAGCAAAAAAAAAATCTGGTAAAATGTAATGGGAAAATTTAACTTCTACCAGATCTAACTCTGGTGGTTTTTTTTTTTTTGTTTTGTTTTGTTTTCTCTCTCTATGAGGTGACTTTTCTGGATGCAACTGGAAAAACATATTTGTTAACAGCTTCATTTTCAGTTTTCTTTCACATTAATCATATTCAATAGTTCCACCATAAATATTTCATTTTGGAGAATTTTTCTTTTTTTAACATTGAATAAAACACTGCGCATCCTAAACAATGTAAATGTCACTCGTGTCAAAAGCGCAACAACTGAACAATCAGAGGACTCTGACCAATGTGAAAGCCGTAACAAGAGAAATAGTTGGTGTTATGGGGAAGTGGCTTTTGGCTGCCTTTTGTTTGATGGCGGTCTTTGAATAGTTTCTTCCTCAGACACATAATAAATAATAACTCTACATTATATACTCTATTATTCATTGATCAAAACCTCTGATTTCAAAACTCATCATTGTTAAATCAATTTATAAATACATTTCTTGTTTTCAGTAAAATACTTCTTTCCCCCCCCCCCCTCCCCCCGGGGACTCTCAGGTCCTATATTCATCGAACTTGAACTCAGCAATACCCAAGGCAAAGTTTCTGAAATGTAGTAAACAGTTCCACTCCCCTAAACTACTCCTACAGAACTTATTTCAGACAAATGTACTTTGTTTATAGTGAGTTTTAACATTTTAAACCTCTTTCTCTCTGTCACTATCAAACAAATACTTTGATGAAAGGCATTTCCGTGCATAGCTTCTATATTCTTGCAGAACTGAAATTTCAACAATTTGTTTGGAAATGCTATTGCATTTGTTCATTTAAATCTAAATTCAGTTAAAGGCAGAAGTTGGATAGCACTTAACTTGCTCACTAGCCCAATGTCATACACAAAAAATACATTAAGAGTAAGATTTCTGTAGTGAACACATACTGGAAATATTATACTACGTGCCAGATGCTATTTGTTTCCTTTGTTAACCTGATTGGATGATTATTCTAGAAAGCTGAGAGTCATTTCACAGCAGACATAGCTAACAACCGCCAAAGGAAAACACTGAAGTTGTACTAGAGCTCCCTGAAATACCACGTTTTCCCAAATGGATTCAAGAGATACAGCATAAAGCTTAGTGAGACAGTAAGCAGCTCAGGCAGCAAGTAAGCTCCCACATGCCATCCAGAAGAGCTGCATATACAGATTCCAACACAGACTATATTTCTTAATTACAATATTTATATAAGAATTATCTGTGAAGAAAGTTGTATCACTAGCTTTTTAATCAGGACAATGCTGGAGGGCACACTCCCTCCATCTCTGCTTCACTTCACTTGCCCTGATCCTTTGGTCACTACAAAGGCAACAGCAGCAGGTCTCAGTATTCATCTCCTACATCTGGTATGCCTCTTTGAAGAGATCTGGGGTAAACAGCCCTTTCACTTTACCCTAGGCTGAACACTTCCTTGAAGGAGTTCATCAAAGCTCTAGGCATCATTTTAGTAAGATACTTACAACCAATAAGGAGCTCTACACCAGTGTAACTGATGTCAATAGCCCCTGATTTGACTGTCCAGCCTGGCTTCTCTAAGAACAAATATACGTGCTTGTAGATTTAAGATGATTTAATTTGTAATCAGATCCGTGCTTGGTTTACACCGATAAGGTTCTGGATTAAAGTGAAAATTAAGGAGATACACCCAGGCTTTTCACAGAGGTGGGTGGCAACAGCAAGATACAAGGAACCTTTCCCCCATCAAAGACAGCCCATCAGCAGAGCTAGGGCCCATGGGGGTTGTGCTACCTTGGAAATTTTCAAGCACCAACTGGTTAAAGCCCTGAGTGACCTGGTCTGAACCCATGGCTGAGCCTGCTTTGGGCTGGAGGTTGGAACTAGATCCCTGTCAGCCCACATTGCCTTGCGATCCACTTCCTTCCTGGTCACAGTAATCATATTCTCCATTCCAGCACATCCATTTTTCAACTGCAGATTCCCATAACATGAACTATAGAATGGGTCTGACACTGCAACGTTCACTTTGTAAATGAACATTCAATATAAAGACAGAATAATGCTATACCTGCAAGAGTGAGCTTCAATATGCTTAAAAATTATTTTTCAAATTCAAAATTAGATTGCTAAGTTTCCATTTTGGTAGATAAGAATGCCACCAAATCAAAAAAACTGCCTAGAAACATAGAACCTTTCTGCCACAACCCCACACTTCGGGTGTAGTATAGTCATGTAAATAATTGCTGATGATTTTTCTTTTAAGCCAGAACACACGAACAAGACTAGTATATTTTGGAAGGTTTCAATATATATGGTTTAAGCATAGCTTGTTTTAAGACCTCAGTGCTGGGTTAATGATTTCAGTTCTTACCACCAGCTGGTAAAGTAAGGAAGCAATATGGGGAACAGGGAATCAAAAAAGAATTAGAAAAAAAAGATGCTATTAAGAAACCAGCCATCACACTCAGCTGTTTGTTTCCAGTTTTCTAAGAAGCACAGTTGAAATACCTTTATCTTGAATTCATTCTATTGGATATAGTCTATAAATCCTTCAAGAACCTTATTCAGCAAGAAAAGAATTGCCAATTAAGTCACTGCAGTTATCTTTATTCCCTGCACTCAACACACTAGAATATAAGATCAGAGGCAGTACACGGAATAAAGTTCATTGATCTTGTAGCACTGCTATCTTAGAGCTGTGGAGAAAACCACAGAAGCTCTCACTATGAGTTCAGTGAGGACATTTCATGAGTGCCACTCATACATACACATGCACACACACACACAGGTAAAACAAAGGCAAAAAATCAGGAAAACTGGAAGAGGGAAGGATTATCTGGTTCTGAAGTGTTAATGCTATTATTTACGCTGGTGTTCTATTGGCTAGTATAGTAGCTCTGCTTTGGACCTGTGAGATATCTACAAGGAAGCAAGGTACCCAAAGAAGTTAAGACAGGGGTTGGGGCGGGGGGGAGAGAAGAAAGAAGAAATCAAGAGAATAGATGAGAAGTGGCTATTTCTCCACTGTAATTTTGCTCAAGTTATGTAAGTTCTTCAAGAAATCTAAATTCTGAGGTCAAGTTTTTTAAAACAGAAAAAGGGGGGGGGCAATTTATTTCCCTCGCTTCAGCAATTCCATCTCTGCAATAAAGTAAAATTAAATAGAAGTAAAACTACTCTGAAATGCTGTCAAATTCTGTTGGACATGTAAAACACCGTAGAATGGCCTGGGAGAAGCAGATGCTCCACATGGCGAGTCCTGCTAGAGACTCCTCATGAGAAGGGCTGAAAGCCAACACGATCTGCTGCCCTGCCTCCTCTTCCTCCTCTGTTTGCTCAGGCCAAGCCTGCCTGGGCAGCAGAGGCAACCGAGGGTGCTGTAAGGAGAGGGAGTCATGCTGCGGCTGAGGGCCAGCAACTGGTCTGCCTTTCACCTTCCTACCCTGAAAGCCTGCCAGCCGCTGGACCGGGAGCAGCGGCCAAAAAGTGCCAAGAGGAGTGAAATGCGGCGGGGGAAGGCAAGTTCCAGCCCCGTTTGTGGCAGCTCTTTGGAGAGCAGTGATCGTCCAGGCTGTAGAGATCCCAGGTGTACAATATGTTCTCCAGTCAAAAATGACAAAGTCAGCTCTAAAGTCTACTTAAAACTGACTCCTGACATCAGTCCCATGCAGAATTACTTCTAAGTATTGCTTTATTTTCTAACTGCCATTTTTAATTTAACTACAAGAACAACTAACTTGAAGATACAAACTGTTTTTGAATATGGCTACTTTTGAATCATATGCATTTTAAAAATGCTTAGATTGGAGACCCAGTTAGTTGCCTATGCAGGTTACCAACATTTACAACAGAAAATTTTAGAGTTAAATTTGAAATATTTTGAAGAGTCATTGTAAAGTTTGTAAAATCATTCTTTTAATTCAAATTCTAATTGAAAAGTAGAAATACGTATCAGAATCTATAAAGTCTTTGAATTTTAACAGAGTACACTCGTGAAACAGAGATGGGCCTATGACAAAAAAAGCATTACAGAGATAGCTATTACTAAAACACACAGCAGGTTTACAAGGATAAAAGAAAGAGGATTACCCTTATATAAGGTGGCTTGTTCTTTTACTTCAACTAGGGCAGTCACTATATGTGCTAAAGCACCTTCAATACCTAAAGAAAAACTGATTGTTAAAGGTGCTTGTAGTGACAGTGGGAAAAAGAGCTCTACAACACCACCCGATAGCCAACAATTATATACCAAACAGACAGCTGGCCTTTGTTATCAGTATTGATTTGAAAATAAGTGATATTTCAAAATAACATTCTTCCTCTGAACTTTATCTACAGAGAAAGGTGACTTTAAAAGCCTCCCTCACAGAATTAGTTCAGATATGGGATTGCAACTTACTATTCTCAGAATCAGGTAGTTTGTTCTGTTTCACTGCTACTGACTTTCAGCTGTACGTTCAAGTGGTTTTACAACATGAATTATCAGTGGGCTAATGGCAGCAGGTACCTCTAAAATGGCTTCCCCTCCCCTCAAAAACAAACAAACAAACAAACCAAAAAAAAAAAAAAAAATAAAAAGAAGAAAGCTTAACATCAGGACAGTGACATAAGACACTTCTGTCAGATTACATAGCAAAGGAAGCAATTTATTTCAGCACAAGTTATATTCCTTTATTTTTCTACTTCATCACTGACCAATTCTATACCTGAAGAGATCTACCGATACAGAAATACTAGTATTATATTTCTAGTATAGATGCACTTTTACCAGCAAAGCACAGTATTTACTAGGATGCCTTTTCCATTCAGACCATCCAGTTGAGGTTACAGTACAGGCTTTCTATGTCAATATGTTATGTCAGTCAAGGAAGTAATGAAGCCCAATTCTTCCACTGAAGGTAGGGCTATGCTAAAAAAAAAAAAAAAAAAAAAAAAGCGCGCACACACACACACACACACACCACAAAACCACATAGTAAAGATAAAAGGTGTCAGGAAAGCTGTGCTTCTGCTGTAATAAGATGTTTTGTTTAGGAACAGTGTTATCATTCCTAATGTTAGACCACTTAAAAATTCCTCATGTGGCTGCAGTTTATATTAAAAAGTTGTTTTTATTGCTCTTGGATAGATTAAGCTTACAGATGTTTTAACTTTCAGACAATTTCTTACCAGTAGAATTACCAACAGAAGCAGCAGTAATGCAAAACAATCTTTCCTACTGCCACACCTAATCAAAGTTTGAAAATACAGATATATGTGAAATGTCTCCATCAGGGACATCCCCACCCTTCTCCAGTTGGTACTGTGTTGTTACACAGTTTGCATAACAGCTTTGCCTAAGCTGAAAAACGTTGCCAACGTATATAGATTAACTATGCAAATATATAACCCTGTATGGACATTTTTCTCCTGCATAACTTTTTTCCTCCTAATTAGGATAGACTCCTAACTAGGGGAGTCACATGAATATTTTTTAAACAGAAATTGCAAATAAAAAAGTGAAGTGTCTACTTACGCCTTTATAACTCGCCATTTTAGGAAATCGTGAGCTTTATGAATGATAAAGTTGAAGAATAAAACTGGAATTGCCTTGCCCTGTTCTCACATTGCATATCTGAGTTCTGGTAGCAAGGGAGTAAGATTTGTCTTTATCTAAATTAACAGAACACACTTAAAAATAATACAGTTCTCATGACGTTTTACTTATTTTGCTACGGCTCTTTAATACAAAAGATGTAAGAGGGAAATAATACACCATATGTACAGAACAAATCCCACACTGCTAATTGGAAAGACAGTGTTCTCTCTAATAATACATTGATCAGGAAGCAAGTTTGACTCAGAATACAATGTTCTAGGCACAAGATGTTCAATGTGAAGTTGCACAACTTTAGGCTGAAGCTTTTAACTGGTCTTCTACAGGCTGTGTGATTTCCTTCTAGCAATACAGCATAAAACTAGTGGCAAAAATCTACATACCAGATTACAAAATATAGTTAGTACATCAAAGTGTAAGGAAAAGAAAACACTACAGTGTACAGACAAGTTTTCTGCACCTCATGCAAGTGTCTATATTTTTAAAATTCATTGTTGCATGCAGCGCAGGAGTCTGCATCAAGTCACATTCTTTTCAAGTTTACTACGGGGGAAAAGGAACAGCACAGCAAATGGAGTAAATACCAATGAACTACACACACTGTTAGCTAATGAGGTCCTGCTGTACAATGAGAACTTGTATACAGCAGAATATCACTAATTCATAGTAATTAATTGTGAGACCACTTCAAAATAATTGTGCAAATTAGTACGTGAACACACAAAACAATGCATGAAGATTTTCATTTAGGTTGACAGTATTGGCTTAGTTTTAAGTAACAGCATAGTTAAAAAGGTATTAAAGTAAGCATGTGTATCATATTTATGCAAAGTCTCAATAATAAAAAGCATTATAACAGCTTAATATACTAAATCCAAAATATCATGAAGAAACCACCTAGAATGACTTTTAAGATGTAGTTATTAATGACAGTCTACATTATCCCCTCTTACAGACCTAAATATACCCTCCAGCTCCCCTTCCCCCAAAACTCCCTAGAGTTCTTTCCCTTAAGGGCAAGCTTAAAAATAAATAAAAAAAAAAATAAAATCGCTCTTTCAGCTTCCAATACGGGAACATCTTGATTAAAACATATTTCCCATGAGTGAATATATCAAGAAATATTTACACTATTCAAGTAGAAAGAAGAAGAAAATTAAATTCCATCTCTCCCTCCCTTCCCCCAATATTAATAGGATGGAAAAGCTTACCTAAAAAAAAATCATTGTACAAATTAAAAGTTTATATTTTTAAAACATTTTATCACTGATGTATTATTCCTGTCTAGAATCTGTCTTTTCAGGCTGTGATTTTCCCGGCTGTTCATTGTGGCGGCTGCTTCTCGCGTGTGATGTCATCTCAGACTAACCAGATTGAACTGGCCAGGAACCCCACAGAAGCTTCAGGGCCTGAAGTTTACACTCAAATTACAATGTGCTGATGAGCAGCGTAAAGCCCAGCAAGAGGGACCAAAACGCTAACAAAATAGGCAAGTGATCCTAAAACAAACATAGTGAATATTGATGTAATCGTCTTTACTGGCTACTAAGCTTTGTACGTTTCCATGGAATTATTTAGCTAGTTGCATTTTAAAGTTTTTTTTTTTTTCTTCCACTAACAGGTTTTCAAAGCATGATGCTTACAGTTATCTATCAAAATTGCAATTAACGCAGCCAGAAGTTTTGGGCTCTGATCAAAGCCTCGCTTTAACAAACAAACAAACAAAAAAAAGTATCTAAAACTTTATCATGTCTCAAAGTTTTCTAAAGCAATCTGCTGAATTTCTGTAGTGCCACTACAACTGGATCTGAGGTTTTGTATTCCTGCTGTTTATCCGTTTCCCTCAATCAGATAGATTCAAAACGCTAACCATTGTCTCTAGTGCGTGTTATATGGAGATACATGCAGGTTTCAAGTATTATTTGAATATGCATGATATTGTTGAAAAACTCACAGTCGTGCCAATCGTATAAGGCACTGGAAGGCAGCAGCTCATTTGAAAGGGCAATTTCCTACAGTCCGCGGTAAAGTGACTATTTAACCACACCTTCCCCCCACGTCGGACTCCTGGGGCAAAGCGAAGGCACCGCTGCACTCGGATTCAGGAACGGTTCCCAGACAACTCCCATCCGCTGCACAAGTTTTCCTGCGGATCCCAAACCCGAGGGCAAGTCCCGCAGGAAGCACGCTCCTGCGGCGGGAGCGGGAGGACACGGACGGGCGGCGGGCGCAGCTACCTCGCTAGACCTGATCCTTCATTTTACGCGGCGCGGGAGGTCCCTCTGCTCCGCGCCTGGAGGGGACGCGCGGCGGGAGGGAGCCAAGCACCCCGCGCCCGGCGCGGCCCCGGCCTGGGCGGCCGGAAGGGGGCGAGGGGAGGGGGCGAGCGGCGGCCGGGGCGCGGCGGGCACTTACAGACGCGGTCATCCATCTTCAGCGGCCTCCGGAGACGGATGCTGGCCGGAATGGTTTTCTCCATCAGCTCCTCGACGCTCTGCAAAGAGGCGACCGGCGCGCCGCCGTCAGCTCCCCCGGCGCGGCCTGGCGCTGGGGGCCGCCCCGCCGGCCGCGCGCCGTGGGGCGGCGCGGGGAGAGGGGCGGCGCGGCCACCTACCTGCACCCCGACGGCTCGCAGCATCTCCCGCTTCTCGCCGTCCCGCGGCCCGATGTGCCGCCGGCAGAAGTCGTCGTGCGGCGGCAGGAGCTGCTCGATGCACCGCGCCGCCCCGCCGCCGCCGCCGCCCCACCGCCGCTGCTGCTGCCCCACGGCGGCGGGCCGCAGGTGCCGCGGCGCCCCGCGGGCCGCCAGCCGCCCCCACCACCGCCCGCAGCTCTGCATGGCCAAGCACCGACGCCGCCGCCGCCGCCGCACCGGCACTTTGTGCCCGGGGGCGGCGCGGCGCGGCGCGGCCCCCGCCGGCGGCGCCAATGGGCCGCGGGGGCGGCGCCGCGCTCGCCCCGCCCCGCCCCGCCCCGCCGCCACCTGCCCGCCCGCCCGCCCGCCCGCGGCCCTGACCCGCGGCGCCGCGCACCGCCCGCGGGCGGGCGGGCGCGCACGGCGCCGCCGCGGGGCGCCGCGGCCTCCCGCCGGCCTGGCCATGGACGACGCCCTCCGCGGCTGCTGGAAGGGGGAAACGTCTCCCTGCGGGTTTCTCCTAGAAAGGAGACTTTACCCCGGGGCGAGGTGGACGCTGCGGGCGCTGCCCAGCGCTGCTGAGCTGGGTCCGCGCTGAGCGCGGAAGAGCGGTGGTTCGCAGCCACAGCGGCGGGTGGCCGTGAGCCAGCAACGTGCCCCCGTGGCCAAGGCGGCCAGCGGTATCCCGGGGTGCAGCGGGCAGAGTGCTGCCAGCAGGTCGGGGGAGGCGATCCTGCCCCTCTGCTCGGCCCTGGTGAGACACACCCCGAGCGCTGGGTGCAGTTCTGCGCTCCTGAATACAGGAGACACAGATCTCCTGGAGCGAGTCCAGTGAGGGGCCGTGGAGGTGACGAAAGGACTGGAGCATCTCTCCTATGAGGAAAGGCAGAGAGCTGGGACTGTTCAGCCTGCAGAAGACTGAGGTGGGATCTTATCAATGTGTTTAAGTATCTGAAGGGAGGGTGTAAAGAGAACGAGGCCAGGGTCTTTTCAGTGGTGTCCAGTGATAGGACGAGAGGCAGCGGGCAGAAACTGAAACACATGAAGTTCTTTCTGAACATGAGGAAAACATTTTACTGTGAGGGTGACTGAGCACTGGAACAGGTTACCCAGAGAGGTTATGGACTCTCTTAGAGATATTCAAGAGCTATCTGGACAACATCCTGGGTAACCTGCTGTATCAGACCCTATCTGAACAGGGGGTTTGGACTAGATGGTCTCTAAAGATCCCCTTCAACATCAACTGTTCTTTGATTCTGTATTGTGCAGTCACTGTAAAAGGGACACATGCCTTGGCTCATGTGCTTGAGCAGCTGGCCAGCTATCTGGCTACCTCCTAAAATCTCTTCTGTGGCCTTAATGAGTAAAATAGGGATCCTGAATTTGAGCCTTAATAGAAAACTAAGTTCCGATGGTAAACGTGAAGGTTGTGGAGTCTCCTTCTCTGGAGATCTTCAAGGCCCACTTGGATGCAACCCTGTCTGACATGCTCTAGGTGACCCTGCTGAGCAGGGAGATTGGACTAGATGATCTCCAAAGGACCATTCCAACTTTACTGATTCTATGACTTTGATGTCAAATAAATAAAATATAGCTAATCTTGTCACTTCAAACAAATCATTTTGAAGTATTCTGCTAATACAATGGATGTAATTTTTATTAGACAAGTACAGTTAGGCAGGTATTATGGGAAAAAACCCTACAATTGTTAGGAAAAAAAGAAAAGCTAAATTCGTGCAGGAGTATTTGCCTGGTGAATAGCTACACCAATCGATCAGCAGCAGCTCAGAGTGGTCCATTCACCTGTAAAGATGAGCCTGGAAGATGTTCTCCCTGTCATAAGCCTCATCTATCTCAGCCTGAAGCTGGCTGAAGCCTTTGCTCTACCTCTGGGGATGCCTGCTGTGGGGGACCTCCAGGGATGCCTGAGACCAAGGTTGCACAGGCAGAACCTCCACACTTAACACCCTGTTTCTCCTGACTGCTGATACCCACTGCTTGTGCCAGCAAGGAAAGCAGAGATAACCAGTTTTCTGCTAGTTGGTCCTGTTCTTTGCATTATTAATCCCTCCTTCACAGAAGCAAAAAACATCCCAGCTCCTTTACAAATATCCAATTACTGTGTATTAACTCACATGTGCATTTAGTCTGTCCTCATCTAAACCACAACAAATTGTTACGAAATACCTAAACCCACAAGTCAAGTATCAAAGTAACAAAAACTTGTTACAGCAAACCCTATGTCATTAAAATTAAACTGACATTGTATACATACTCTTTTTCTTAAGTGTTGGGTTTTTTTTTAGTTTTATCTGAGTACCATGGTAAGAAGGATAAAAATCCTGTAATATCCTCGACTAGTCATTTAGTTAAAAACTATGTGTTTTACTACATGGAATATTACAAGGCTTTTTGTGTTAACACCAACACCAATTTAATTCACAAACCGACCCAATAAGAAAATTGTGGTTTGCTCTTAAGATCAGTTTCAGTTCCTTCCTATCATCTAAAACTGCAACTTCAGCATATTCAGCCAATATGCTTCTGAACCTCCAAAGCACAGAACATACGCGATATACTGAGTCAGACTGCGGTTTCACCTAGAATAATATTCTGACAGTACCAACTACAGTTATCTAATGAGGAATGTAAGAGTAGGGCAAAAAAGTACTGATATTTTTCTGGAATATTTCTCTAGTCACTGACAGTTAGCAGCCTGAGATTTGCGTACTTAGTAGTTCTCAACAGACTTCTTTCCCAAAATTTGTTCAGCTGCCAACTGATCCCACATAAACTTTTAGTGAAAAAACTGTAACAAATTTTCAAGAGCAGTCGCTTTGCAGTCCTTCCTTTCTATTCCTTAAAGCCATAAAAAACACTCGTTACTATTCCTTAGAGCCATAAAAAATACTCGTAAGTCAAGACATTGCAACAAACCAATTGATAAGAGAGACATTGCATGAGTGGATTGAGTCATAAAAATTTAATAAGATAATACAGGGCTATTGTAAGAATAAAGTTTAAAAATATCTGTAAATAGTCTCAACAAAAAAGCGTGATGCGTTCCTTACAACAGCATAGAATATGTATTATTCTAAATCAGTTTCCTAATCTACTGTGCAAGCCATTGTAAAGTTTCCAGTAAGTCTCTTTCTGTACTGAGAAAGGACACTCTTACACCAAATTTAAGGAAAATAATTTCTCTGTGGTGTACCCAACTCTAAACAGAGCAGATTTACTTACCTCTTTCAAATTCAATATTATTTGTTTGCAAAAGATAGCTAGGGTCTGTGCTGAACAGAGAATCTCAAACACATTTTTTTTTCCTGTTTGGGACTCTATCAATATCATTCCAGCTAGAATGCAAAATGTGAAACCCCCAGAACGCTGGGGAACCCCAGCACAACTATACTCATGAACTCTTGCATGCATTCAGAAAATGTTTATAAAAATCTGCTTATTCTACTATAAATAACTTGTATTATTATACAATACTGTTTCCTGTGTTCTTGCTGTGTTCTGTAAAATATTTCTAAAGGTTTATTTCTTAGACTTTAAGGCAAACTTAGGATTTTAAAAAGTTTTAACTATATGTATGGCCTTGTTTTTATAGATTGTTTTGTTAGACTTTGAAAAGCTTCAGAGCTTTTTCTCGTTAGAATAAGATCATAAATCAGTGAGAATACCATGATTAACATGAGGCAGAATAAAGCCAAAAAACCATGCACATATCTGCACTGATACCTGCATGTTTTTGTTTTGCTTTATTTTATGTCCAGTATATGCTCCCTTCTGTCCTGATACAGGATTTTTTTTTCTCCCACTGAAATTTCCCAACAGAAAGAAAGGTTTTAGCAGTTGAAATAGCTACCTTTGATGCCTTTTCTATGAAAATTACTAAGCCATCACCACTACTTACAGACAGCACTGGCCCATCAAGTGAGGAATGCCTACGAAAAGGCCTTTAAATGGCCAGTCTTATCTGGAGCATTATTAACAGGTAGAGGACTTCACTTTCTTGTCTTGAAACTGTCTTAAAATGCAGAGGTGTAAGAGGTGCAGAGTATCTCTTTTAGCTTGGTTATATCTAATTTGATACTGAAGACCACCTGAACTTCTACCAGTAATGGTAATCAATCCTTAAACAGAAAAAAGAAGAGCAGGTCACAAAAATCTCTCTCTTTTTTTTAATTAATGAAGACTACATTCATTTGTTAGCAAAAATATTTTAGCCCTTAGAAAATAAAAGATAAAATATGACATGGTTCTTACTTTTGAGCTTGTACTATAAATATTACTACCTTTAATTTGAAAGGTCATTACCACAGTTGTCCTTATAAAATGTTCAAGGTCTAGCCTGATTCTTTGCTTAGAATGAGATTTGAAAGGTGCTGTGGCTCTCACTGCCTAAAGCAGCAATACTTAATACAGATATTTACCATATGTATGAAGAAAGGAATTGCTTCCTCTTCCTTCTGAACTTACTGTTTTAAGACAAGGAGGATACATAGGGATAAAATTGCTTCTCTCCAATGCATCTATGTAAAAATCCCCTAACACATGCACCAGTATTTACTGAGGTCTGAACTAACATCGTTTTGTTTTTTTCTTTTTTTTTTTTTTTTTTGAATCTCTTTATACCTCTTCATGGTTAACAGAACCATGAACTGCAAGGAATCTGTACCCAGAAAACAGTTTTTATGTTCCTAAACATAATAGGGTAGTTTCATGAAATGTTCTTTGGATATCACAGCCTCAGAACACAGTGTGGCACAAGCAATGCCACATTAAGGAAAGATAGTCAACTTCTAACTATTCTTGACTTCATACTACCTTTCAGAAACTTAATACATCCATTACTACTAAAGGGTTAGGAGCCATTTTTTTGCTATCTATTCTTTTGCTACTGTACTTTCATGGACCACAACTGGATCACAAAATAAAATCTATATTAGAGCATAAGATAACACACTGCATATAGGAGATTTCTCACAATGGTTTGATTTCAGGACTGCCAGAGTTCACAGAAAGAATAAGTAACACTATCATATCAGATAACACAGTGTAAGTTTTTTCAGTAAAAATTACTGTAAAATGTCCTCAGTGAGATGTTTGTTAGACGTTTGCTTTGTGTCTTACTTATTAGATTAATACATGTTTAAGCTTTTAAGCATACCTTCCTTATCTGGCAGTCTCTAATTGATAGAGTCTTTTACTTGCTTAAACTCAGAAGGAACCCTGTACCTTGTTAAGGGTTGATACTTCTAAAATTTCAAAATTTATTCATTTCCAGTTATTTGATAAAGTGGAATTACATGAAAACTGAACTGTCCTTCCTCTCATGATTGTACGACAAATGCCAACCTTTGATACCAAACTTTGTTTTTTTTGTACCAGAGGATTTTTACTCTCATACGCATCCACAGCTTCAGTTTCTTCACAATGCAGCCTTTGTTTTCCTCGTGCTCGTGGAAATACAAGCCTTAACAAATCTGCTATGTACCACACTTGCAAAATCAATACAGCAGTCTTTGATTGTTTCACAATTTGAAAGCGTATGTCTCAAAGTATATCGCATCTCAAAGCAATAATCAGTAAATCTCAGTATAGCCAGTGACCATACTGAGACCACACACATTTTTTTCTCTTTGAAGTGAATGTAGCAAGGATAACTACTTAGGCTCTGGATATATTTCTTGGATACTACACAGATATAAGTGTATGCATAATTTACTACCTCCCATATTCATGTTTAACTAGTCAAACAAAAAACCCATCTCTAAGACTCTAAAGAAAAAAAACATGTAGAAGATAAAAAATCTAAACATCTCTGAACGTTAAGGTCAGATCAAAGTCCTCCTAATCCTCTGCTCTTTGTTACAGGAAGTGAGTAAGATATGAACCTTCTGCTTTTTAAGGTACTAAGTGTCCTTACTGTGATTTGTCATTTTCCTCTTTCAGGGAGCAGTGAGGTCCATCTGTTCCTTAAAGGCAGGCAGGGTGGAAGCCAAGGGTTATGCCAGTGTAGGCAGTGACCCCCACAGACAGGGCACATTCCCACAGGGTCTGGACACAGCAGGCAGAGTCAAGAGCTTTTAACAGGGTCCACAGTTGCTCCCAGGCAAGGCATGAACTAGTTTCAGAGTCCGTTCTGGGAATCTAGTCAGCAGCAAAAGGAAACAAGGCCAGAGACAAGGTTGGACTAGATGATCTCCAGAGGTCCCTTTCAAACTCTACCATTCTGTGTGTGAGGACTAAAGACAAGGCTACAAAATGAGTCTAACATCCATCCAGCAGATCAAGCTAGAGACAAGTTACAGGATTCATCCAAGGGACTTAACCAGGAGACAAGCCAGTTACAATGTAGGTCACAAGTCCATCTAAGCATTAAAGCCAGAGACCAACACTCCTGCAACATAGCTCAGGCAATGGCTAAAGGCCCAGAGCTGAGCTTAAATGGAGGCCCAGTACCCATGTGGGTGTAGGCCCTAGGTGAGGCTGTTCAGTGTCATTAAGGCGTACTGGTACACATAGGGCCCTGACATCCACCTACAACAGAAAAACAACAGTGTGAGTAGGTAGGGACTCTCTGCAAGTTTGGTTTACCTGCATGCATTAAAATGATTTTTAAAAGCTCTTGAAAGATTCTCAGTCTCTGACAGAAAAGGTGTCTTAACCTCTCAAGATGAATTAAATCCTTTTCCTTTGCGCTTGGAGCTGGGGATTCCCACAGTTAGCTTTGCTTCCTACAGAGGAGAGATGGTGAATTAACTACAAACATCACTAGGTTTGTTCTCTGATTGCCATCTTGCTCCCTCATGCTGTGACTAACTGAACTGCTGCCTATCTCTGTGACGATGTTACAACATTCTAATACTCCAGGGTAGTGCAGCTGCTGAAAATGTGCAAAAATCTTTTAAAAAGTCCACAGCTATTCTCTGTAAACCTTCCAAAGTCAGAAAGGAGAAAATCAGGAGGATCTATGTGATATTCCTTATGAGTTCAAAATTACTTGCTGCTGAGTGGGTGATTTTCTAGTCTGTCTTTCTGTCTCTCACTCTTTTTAAACTTGTTTCAAAGGTAAGCTTGATAGACCTTGAATACTAATTCAGTTACTTAATATATTATACCTCTTATCATGTTATTTGTGTCCATTGACTTTTAGACACTAAATATGGCTATATGATTAAAACTTTATCTATTCACATACTATGTATCAATAGATGTTATCTATTATGAATATCTATGTAAAACGTATTGCATTGCAAGGATTTTTCTTGCCTAGTCTACTTTTATTAGGCAATAAAGAGTGCTCTCTGGCATATTCAGATGTATACAGTTACCTCAAGAGGTGTATAGTGCAGACAAGGTACTGATACTCTTTGGGAAACAAACATCCGTCCTGTCTTATTCTGATCTAGCAGTTAAAGGTATTAGGCAACAGAGTGTATGGATTTTGAAAATTCAGGAAATCTAAGGTTGTTTTTTCAGAAAAATCCCTTCTGCATATATGTGCATATGTTTTATTTCATGTTATTTTATATTGGAAATAGAGTTTTTGCTTCTGTATGTACGTCAAGTAGTATGCCAATACAGACTGCTGAGATGACAACTTCCGCACAAAGAGTTTTCTTCAGTTTTCTTTAGGAAGAAAGTTCCCAGTTCCCAGATGTCTATCAGGACATTCAATTAAACAGGTGTTAACAAAATGAAAGCTTGCAAGACTTTGACTAAAAATCCTTTCTAAATCAGGTTATCTGCCTCTCATATTACAGTGGTTTTATTTTTCTACTAGTCTTCTAGAGTGATCAAGATTCTTTCGCAACAGCAAATCATTTACAAAGCTGTTTTCCTCTAGTGAGGAGGAGATTTGTCCATATTGGCATATTGATAGACATAGTTTAATGACATGATTAAACTGCTCTAAGATCTTACTGTCCCAAATCAAGCCTAAATAAAGGGAATGCTTCTCTTGGCTGAATGAGTTTAATTGGTACACTGAAGGATCACAAAAGATGAGTACCACAGTCAGGACAGTGGAGAAAGCAGGATATCCTCAGGATAGAGGAGTAAAACAAACTGGACTGATTCTTTGGATGATAGCAGCTGTTCAGGTTAATTCTCAATGAACTGTGTTTGCAAATGGTTAGAGTATGTTTAAAAACTTTAAAAACTCCTAATGAAAACTGCTATGTGAGCCTGTTAAACCCAGACCAAGACTGTATCAGTACTGCACAATCTGGCTATGGAATCAAAACTGAATAAATACTTTAATGTTACATAATGTCTTAGTTAACAGATAACTTAGAAAATACTTGAAATTTTACAGTGGCCTTCCTCTGGTAGTGGATACTTACTGCTACTGTTAAAAAATAAAATGTAAATCCACCAAATGTGGCTAACGATTATACTCATCAAGGAATCAATTTGCATATACTTCCTAGAGACTTCTTTGGCCATAACTTCTCTGAATATTTCATCTACAGTAAGCATGTTTTAGCTTGGTGTGGCATAATCTGAACAAGATTTACCATTCACTTGTATCCCCTAAATCTTTCAGTGATTACACGTTTTGTACAGTTGGGACTGTGCAAATCTCACCCAAGAGCCTTGTAATCATGTTGGTTCAGTGCAGTACTGCTTTAAGATATTCCTTTCAGCAGGACCCTTAAATGTGCCACTGAGCCTGAACTAATTCAGATATCAGTTATTTTGCAATAGTACAGGCCTGAACTGTGATACTGGGGATGGGATATATCCAAGTATCTGCATGTGGTCAGCACTGTGAGAGGCAGAACTGAAATACTCTTGTGTTACCAGTGGTCCACCTATCTTTTTTGTGTAGTAGAGTGAGGCAGAATCCTGTCTCAGATGAAGGAACAACAGTCAGATTTTGGGGAGTGGCTAGAAGAAGCTGAAAAATACAGCTTTGGATAACTTATAGAGTACAGTAAATTAGAGATGTTGATCACAGTCAGTATAGTTTATGTGGAAAGAGGACAGTGGATTAAATACAGTGGAGTGGTGGGAGTCAAGATTGAGACGGAGCTGAACAATGGATAAGAATAAGAGAAAAGAATATGGGGAGGCTAGGAAAAATATTAAGTGTAGAGCTGAGAAAAAATATCAAATAACCACACATTTACTAAATCAGTCATGTGCCCTGTGGAAACAACAGTGAGTTAAAATACTTAAAAACAATATTGTGATGAACCTGTCCACAAACTAGATTAAACCTGCAAAAGAACTCTATGCCTTCATTTCCTGATTTGAATGTTTCACTTCTTTGGATGTAAAATATAACAGATATCTCAAAATCTGTAATTAAAGTAGTGTGGTAGCATGCAATAGTGGGGGAAGCAGAGAAGCCTCAGATGCTACTAAGAGTTCTTTTGTTGTAGTTTAATGTAATAATGACATACAAAGGGCCCTCTGTCTCATACTTTTTCGTTGTTACAGCCATTCTCTCAAAGAATGACATGGCTAAACAACTAAGAGATGAGGAGAAGCTGGAGGATGCTATAATTTCCATACTACTACCACTTGAAAAATTATGCATTTCATATTTTCATATTATGCCTACTCTTATAGAACACTACACCTATTACTCACAGATAAATCTGAAATGCTTATCTTTATTTTTCAATGGGCATCAAGTTAATTAAGAGCAGTCTGTTAATCTATTACTATAGCAATGAGACCATCAGAGATCGCCATCTTCTAACACTGCTAATACATTAGCCTTCCTAAGTGCAAATATTTAAAATGTATCTTCTCTGTATTTACATTTACCAATTGCAAAATAACATTATGCAACACAGTCTTTGGCAATCTTTTTAAAAGCTGAAATAAACAATAGGATCAACTCACCCTTATTTTTTTCCTAGATTAAGGTTAACACAGATCAGAAACATGGCCTCTGCAAATTTTGCAAAGGAAAAGAGCACAATCGCACTTCCTTATGGGAGTGACAACTGCTTTCTAGCAAAGTGTGCCACCGCAGTTACCTCTGCTAGGTGATCATAAAGAACTTCCACAAACAAAAAACATGATCCAGCTTAGTGGTTTAAGGAACACATTAATTTTATCAGTCAATACGGATGAAATCTGAAAAAAAAATAAAGGGTATAATATGCCTTTCCAATGAAAAAGCCTAGGCTCATTTGTAGGGAAAATACTGGGCAAGGAACATTGATTAGTACAGTCTGTATCTCCTTGCCTAAGCAATTTTTAATCAAGGTAAGCAACATGAACTGTAAAAATGGGACTTAGTACTGAAAAACTCTTAAAGTAATAGAATGCAGTATTGATAAAGAAAACTAACAAGAAAAACAAGAATAGATTTGTCTGTGTGCCAGGTCATATCTCTCAGAATCAATTCCTTCAGTAAAATAAGAAATAATCAAAGAACTAAGCACAGCTCATCCATTATTAAGAAGTAGATTACAGAAACTGAAAAATGCACACCCTCCATTTTGAGCCTCTGATCAGTCACAAGTAAGATTTTTCAATTTTTCTAAGCATTTTCTTTCACAAAATTATCTGACCTTTTCAGCAATTTCAAAGTAGCATAGTTGTGGAAGAAACTGAACAGCCAATGGATGAAGAGACCTGAATAATTAAACATACAGCTAAGAAATGTTAAAACAGTGGTTTCAGATGGTCAACAAAGCAAGACCAAGTGATCTATGAAATAAATAGTAAATTTATGAAAACAGCTGTTAAGTGTTTGAAAAAGTAGACGGCAGTCCACTGAAAAAAAAGAGCATTGTCAATGGTCTGTTTAATTAAAACAATTAAGAACCACTGCTTTAGGGATTCTGTTTCCTTTGAAAATAATGTTACTGAGCTGAGATTTTAATTGTACTTAACAGATTATAAAATTAACCTGCCTCCCCTAAGTATCCTTTTCCTAAATCACAGCAACATTTATGAGGAAAATACCAATGATTAGACAAGAGAATTGAACATAAAATCGTTAATGAAATCCTGTACTGCATATTTGAAGTTTGTGTTCCTGTGAAACTCAAATTATACAGAATCTGAAATGTACTTTGATTGCCTATGATAATACGTGAATGGCCAATAATCTACAAAAACTGACTCATTGGGAGCATGATCTATTTTACAGAGAGGGCAGCCTTCTGCAAAACTAAAGCAAAGTAAGAGAGAACACTGTCTCAAAACACAGAACTGTAACCAGCATGTAAAAAAGTTAATGTAAAATCTAATCCCTATTGTTGTCCCCACCCCTACAGACAATCCAGCCAGACTTCACTAGATGTTCTTTTTCCCCGCAGAAGAGAACTTGTTTAAATAGTGGATTTAGAAAGAGAACCTTGGCAAATTGCAAACTGCACACAGGATAGACAGTTGCCTACAATTTTTCTTTTAATAAAAAAAGAGTAAAAAGCTGAGCATCTCCCCTAACTTCATGGTCTCCTGTGCTACTGCAACGCATTTCCCATAAATTTCCCATTTATACCTTCCTGTTCTTTTATACTGAGCATAACTAGATTGTCCTACCTACCTGGAGTACTCAAGATCATTTAACCAGTTGGTATTAGAGTGCAACAAAACAAAAATTCTGCCCAGCTTCTCGTAAGTCAAATGCAAGAATGCTATCAAAGTACACAATTGTCCAAATACAGATGACTGAATACATATATTTTTTTACGAAGTGTCACATGTTCATCAGTATTGTAGATGGCACTTTGTTCTACTGGTAATCATAATGATTACAGCAAGATCTAGGTGCCTGAACAGGATTTGGTTATAATTTAAAGTTGGCTGAGCTTCAAAAGACAAAGCAAAAAGAATAGTCAGAAGAAGTATTTCTGACTATTGCAGTGAGCTTCAAAAAAGTCAGAAAGTGATGAAATCACCTAGGCAACAACAGAATTTAATATTTGTACATGTCTACCCAAAAAAATTTCAAGTCCCTCTTCCTTCCTGCATAAACTCGACCGTACAAGGAAAGACTTTGCTGATGGTGACACTTTCCTATAATTAGAACATTTTCTACAGAAATAGCAGATCGGTGCTCCATTTTCCAAACTCTCCTCAGGTTTCAGGCCACACTAAACAGCAGCAGTCAAGATCCTAGAAATCTGATGATTCTAAAAACATTTATTCTGTGCTTGGGGTTTGCAAATATGGCAGATGACACCTGTGAGGACATACTTCCTAGGAGAATGTATCAGTGCATTTCAGGGCTTCAAGGTTACATCAATCAGAATCATACTTGTTTCAGTTCTGTTTTTTCCTTACATACTCTTATATCCTTTTTTCTGCTTCTTTTGGCTTCTCACTTCTTTGTCTATTGTCTTCTTCAAAGTTTTCTTTCAAAGCAACTTTTTGGTTACTCTGTTGTTTGCTTATACATTTGCATTCCTTCTTCCTGCTCACAGGTAGAATTGTTTACTTGAAACCACACTAATCACAATTGTATTTTCTCTATTCATATTTTATCTTCTGTTTTTATATTTCTTTCCATCTACACTACTTACTTTTTCCCAACTATTACTTTTCAATTCTAACTCCATGGATCAAAATAACAGCACTGATTAAGCCAGCTTCAGTCCTCAAAACTAGAGCATGAATTTTAATATACGTATCTTTCTGGAGAAATAATTATAATTTTTGATTTTTAAAAACTTGAGTGTTTTTGTTATGATTTTTCTCTTTTGCTACATGTAGTATTAGATTACACTACTAGTTCTAGTATCCTGAAGCGCAATAATGCTCATTAATACATTCATTGATATTAATTCAGTATTGCAAAGTCTATTTTGAAGTTAAGGTAACTACTAGTTCTTTGTTCGTAAGACATGAGCCGTCTCACCTCTAAAGCACTAAGGTTTTATGACAGTCACTGTTGCCAAAATAATAGTAACTTTTGCCCTTCCTTTCCTTTTCTCCCTCTCTTCTCTCCTTATTCTCAGTTGTGAGTTTCTCCTTCTCCCTTGGATAATGAATGATTTCATCTTACTAACTGTGCAGGAAACTATCTTTTTAGAAATTAGTTTTCTGCTTAGTTAATGAGTCAGATCAACTAACAAAAAAGTCTGGTAAGTGCTTGGATTGTCTGAAAGAGAAAGAGGGAAGAGCAGCTGGAAGGAGCTGTTAGATTCATTCACATTATCTTTTGAAATTGCAGACTTAGTATTAGGATTTCCATTTACTAAAAAGCCTCATTATACTAGTCATCTAAAAAATCAAAAGTGTCTTTCAAAGGTCTGTGCTAGAATAGGGAAAGGAACTCTATTGTAAATGAGTCTTTACACACCTCTGTGTAGCAGTCAAGTCCTCAATCTCTTGATTTTCATTCTTTGTAAAGCCATCTGTAAACTAACTTGAAAACTCTTGCTTACAAGAGGTTTGTTTACAGTTACGTGCACGACTGACAGTGACACTGAGATCTGGTTGCCACAGCTGTCAGACACAACCTACATTTCATTTTGCCTTGGAAATAGGGGGGTGGAGTTCCTTCCTCCTTGGGCAAGGTCCTGGAATAATTCAATGAGGGCTTTTAAAGTTTACTCAGGTGTTACCAATGCCTTGTCAGAGTCCCATGCACACATAAGCTTGCCTTCCTTTCCTTTTTGCTTACCAAGCTGTTTATGTGCTCTCTGGTAGGGGAGATAGGTTCAAAACAATTGCCAAGCAATGATTAAATCAAGAATGTAGATTATGTATTTACAGTAAAAGCAGATGCAAGAGCAAATGGACAGTGATTTTGCAGTAGTAACTGCTACTATACAGGAGTATTTACAGCAATTTGACATGGGGGCTAAGAATGCTGGCATTGCAGAAAGTTAGTGAAGATGGAAAAACAGGAAGGAAAGACTAAAGGGAATTGCATGTACAGCTCACAGCAGCTCTTTTCCTGAGCCTGCTCATCTTACTGTTTTATAAAATTGAAGTGTATTCGTGCAATATCTCTCTCTGCAAAAATGCCAAGTAGCAAAGAGGATACCATTAAAACTGTTGTACTACTTTTTCTGAAGAATATAGGAATTCCTAAAATGCCGTTTAAGTCAGAAAGTAGAGAAGCACAGCCTACAACTATGACAGGACTTAGCTTACAGTTGTAAGTGGTGGTTCTGTATCCATTGATCAGATTTCTAAACGCTACCTGCTGCATTGTTCAGGCAGCTTAACTCAGTGGACTGCTCGTTAATTTGAAGTGGAATGATCCAGAAGAGTGTCATTTTTTATTTACTTCTAGGTGCTGTAAAATTTTTTGAGATAAACAGATAAAGTTATATTAGTAAAAGGATGCAGAAGAGAACCAATGGACAGCGACGTAACACGTGATAGCTTGAACTGATTACTCTTGAAAAGAAGAGGTTTCACTTTATTGTCTGCTTCTCCCACTTGCCTAGTGCTTTTGTGGTATCTCTTTACACTGAAGGGCACCTTTTATGTGCTAATTCAATTCTCTAGCAGAAAATCATCTGTTTCTTACTTGCTTGATTAATAAGCTAAGTACCTAGTGGGTGGGGGGATGGGAGTTGGGAGGGAATCTAGTAAGCCCTAGAGCAGATGAAAGGTAAGTAGAGAAGTGTACAAATGCATGTGCATAGAATGTAGTCTTCCCCTCTCAGAAGGAGCAAGCTGTAGGATTGGCCTCACCTTGTTATGAGAAATTATGGTGTGTTCAACAAAAATGCCACTAAGCCCACCACATTTAGGGGGCAGATACTAAATGATAGTGCTGTACACTGTGGAAAGTCTCTGCTTCTGTGGGCTGTGCCTCTGAAACACGCAAAATGTCACATTTCATTACCAAGCTACATTTCTGAAAGGACACTGTTTGGGTGCAGGTCAACATCAAGACTTGTATGTGTGTATTAATAATGTTATTGTTTTATTCTAATTGACTTACTTTACTAGTGCTACAACTATGTTATGTGCACAGTTTCCTCCTAATCTTCTTTCCACAGGTTTATACCATTAATACTGTTTAGTCTTGGGCCAAATGAATGCTTTATGTTTACCGTAATACAATATACCATTTTCTACATCTAACACTAACTAATAGTTTGCTTCTCTGTCACTCACTGTTTTCCTTCTCCTTTTTTTCATTAAATTACTCCATTGGTATATTTGATCATATATTTGGAGCATGCTTTCTTCTGTACCAGCTGTGGCTCTCCGATCTAGCTTTATTTCTAGTATTTGTAAAGGCTTTATCACTATAAAATTTCCCCTTAGCTATCCTTTACAGTTTCAGTTAAGTCAAAAAATTGCAGAGATTTTTGTGGAAGAACAATTTGGCTTAATGCCTTTGATTTTTAGCTACTAAGAGCTGTTCTTTACTTCAGGCCTAATGGTCAAACCAAAAGAGACTGATTGTATAGAGTTAATCAGAATTTGAAAAATAGGGATTAGCTGGCACCACAGCTCTCAAAAGAATTAATAGACAACATTGCATGACCTAAAGCATTTCACCATCTGTACTTTGCAACACATGGAAGAGCACACTGAAATGATAAAAGGAACACAGAAGAATAAAAGGCATGTAGCAGTGGCTCAGCTGGAAAAGAACACTGCTAGTAGCAATAAGCTCCGAGATCAAATGATGAATTTGTTTCTTCTAACATTCAAATGAAAGGCACAAACACAATAATAGTAGTGAAAGCTTTTGAAAATCTGCTTCGACAGCTGGCTTACTCATTTTAAAAGAATTTTTAATTTGTGGTGCTGGTCCTTTAATTAATTCTGTGGTGTCCCAAGATCTTGATCTAGTTGAAGAATTAGAGGCCATGCCAACTATGCAAGCCCCAACATGATGAGTTTGTCCCAGACCTAAAATCCAGCTTTTTCACGTTTTAAAATTTCAGAAATATTAGAAGAAGGGAGGTTACATGAACCACGTTTATTTCCAACAGTGCACTGTTAAAACTTACTCTATTCAAGAGCTCTTCTCTTCAGAATTGTGAAGCCAGATAATCCAGAATTGTTCCAGGATCTTTTATTTATACTTGCAACAGAGGGTACCTTATACTTTCTGCATATCTCAATAAGGAATTGATGGGAATTAAGAACCGAACTGGTACTCTGTCAGATTTTGCACATATAGGTGAAAAGGGAGAAATGCAAGAGAATTAGGCTGATGAAAGACTTTCATTTTTGTGGAACTTCTGACCCTTGCTTATCTTTCCTTGGATGACCTCTGGATTGGAGCTGCCACTGATGTCATTCAGTTAAAAAAACCTTGGACTATTGTCTCTCAAAATGTCGTCATTATCCTGGACAGACATTTGAAACTTCCTGTATGTTTTTAAAAACAAGGCAGAAAAGAATCAAGGATGTACTCTTTTGAAATATTTAACAGATGTTTCCATTCAACATAAAAAAGAAGATCTGATATTACTCTAAAAATATATATTATTTTTCTTAGCTATTGAGCTCAGGAATCTAACTCTCTGGATACTTTCTATTTAACTTTTTTGGATAGTATTTTTGGATACTTTTTATGTGTATAGTACAGACCTCTCATATCAGCCTTCAGCAGATTAGTATAACTAGTATATATATCCCATCACTGCACTAGGAGAAGAATCCTACTGGCACTAAAGAAACTTGTTCCATGTCATTTCTGAATAGACATATGATGGTTCATAATTACTTTTCAAGACTGAGATTGTGTGTGGGAAGGAAGAGTAAAGTGATAGAAAATACGGTATGAAATAGATGTACAGAACTACAACAATTATTAAAAAAAAATCAATTTCTTATACTAACCTCAGAACAAAAACGTGTCTTCAGGAGTGTTTGTATACGTTAGTATACAGTATTTACGATGTGTCTGCTTACTACTTGCATTTCCCCTTATAACTTGTGATTCATATGCATCAGCCTGCATCTAATTTTTATTCCATTGCTGACTTTAATCTTTTCTATTTAACATAGAAAACACATCTTTGTGTGTTTTTAATACAGTCAAAATGTACCAAGATGAGGATAACACTATGTACATGTTATTGACAGAAACTTTATTGACATCATCCTTGTTAGATTCCAGTATAGCAGATGTTATTCTTCACTGTTTTACAGATAGAAAGAGTGAATTAAATATAAACAATTATATTCAGTTAAGTGTTGGATGAAGTCCATATGAATTTATGGACTTATTCAGGTACTTAAGATACTATAGGTATTATTAATGGATGAACAACTAAGTCAAAATACACCAAAGGCTAAATGAAATCACCTATAAGGCCATCTTATAAAATTGCTTGGTTAGAATGCTCCCAGATCCTCAACAGTTCTGAATTCATGTTGCTTACTGACAGATGTGACAGCATCAGTGCTTTGAATTTCATTTAAAATATTACACATATAAAATACATGATCCTTGTAAAGATTCTCGTAAAGACTATTATACTAAAAATGCAGCTATAAAACCACCGAGTATCAAAATCAAATCTAGTATATTTTAATACTTAATTACATCAGGTTAATTCTCAAAACATTCAGCCTTTAAAACTTCAAATTTAAGAACATTTATCCATGCTATGTTAATTCCAACTACTTCTAAATCACAATTTATTTACCAAAGAATGTTGCACATTACCTAAAGCTTGTTAAATATCCTACTACTGACACCAAACTTTTTGATGTCTGCAACACAATTTTAAAAAGAAAAATGAGGTTTCCTCCTTTGGATTCTTTTCTTGTATTATTCTATACCTTCTTATTCCATATAAAATACTATAATTCAGAATTTAAGGGAATGTTTAGAAGTGTGGCAACTCCTCTTTACTATAAATTACAGATAACTTTCAGTCAAGAATTTTAAAGCAAGTACAGATACTAGAAAACAGTATTTTGACATATACTTTGGGCCGTATAAACTTAGGTAAATTTCCCCTTCACACTTGTTGTGTGTAATGAACAGAAGACCAAGTTATTTCAGCTTCTTCCTGCATTATTATAGAAAGGCATTTTAAAAACAAAAGATCAGAGAATAAACAATGTAGCTAATGGATAGCTCATAGGCGTAATACTTTCTTTTTTAAGCATGTATTCTTAGTTTCCACTTACAAGCATGGGAGTATTGGACTCCTCTGCAGGCTGACTTTCCTTTTAAGTCAGCTGTGGTAGAGATCAGGTCCATTATGTTTTGGGACCTTCCCCAACTTGAAAAGGTAAGTTTTGTTAAATCTTACCTGTATCAGGCCAACAGGTGTGATTTCTTTCGACTGGAGAAGGCTGTCAAAATCTTTCTGCACTGCTCTATAAAAAAAAATACAGTATTTTATTCAAACCCATTTAACAAAAGAAAAATTCCAGTTTGGTTAAACATAAACAACTGAATAGTCTTTTTTTTTTTTTTTTTTTTTTTTCCACATGTTGACACAGTTTTAGCATCAGCTAGGCTAAACTAAACAAGAGATTGTTAGCTCTCTTCTGCGGATTCTGCTCTCAGTACTCATCCAATTAGTGTCTGGTGCTTTTTCTCAGCCTTGCCCCTCTCAGCTCTATTGCCTTTCTTGTGCAAGGCAAAACCACTGTGAGCAACCCCTCTCATTCATCTGTCCAATTATAAAGGGTAAAATGTGTCTGTGTTTTTGGATTGAGGGCTTTATAAAGGGATTTAATTAATTTCTTTCACTTCACCTCTTAAATCAGACCATGTCAAGAAAGGGTGGTGAGGGTTATATGCTACTTGTTTGCAGGTTCATGTTCATGTTCAGGTTTGCCAGAGCCTGGATGCCTTGTAAACAGTTTACTGAGGTTTAATTTATGGCTTCAATATAGGCAGATAGATCATGGGAAAAGCTCGGCTCTCCTGGCTTTCTGTTGTTCCACTCTGAGCAGATTAGTTATTCTTAGTGTGGAGAAAAAAATCTTAACTGCTAGTGACAAGACAAATAGAAGATAAAGACTGCCACCTACTGTGTCCTGAAATAAAACACAGATTCTGTATATAACAAAATAACAGGTAGGCAATGCAATGGGGGGTCAAAGTAAACAAACATAGTATAAGACTTCCTTTTTCCAGATTTGTTAAAAGCACTAAGAGGGTTCTCTTCTTCTAGTTGGTATCACTACAGTGCTCCATACACTGCTGTCTTTTTCCTAATAAAAGTATTACAAGACTTTGCCTTTTCATAGATGGTGCCTCTAACACATATTTTAACTGCCAGGAAGCACTGATCACAGTGAAGATGGTCTTGAGTCTGTGCACAGTTTCTGATTTAGAAAACTTTCTTTTCACGTATTTCAGTGGTCTCAAACAAACCAAAATGATAGCACACAATTAGGTGAAGTACTTAATGATCAGGTATATTTGCACCATTTTTAGGATGAGTTTACACATATTTATTCTTTTATTTACTTAAAATGAAAGAAAATTTTCAACTTTCTTCCTCATCTTGAATATTAATTGTCAGCCTTGTTGTTATCCCAGTCTTTGTCTTTTTGCATGTAAAAAATGATGGAAGTCACATGGGTGAGAAAATAAGCAGATGATACGGTGAAAATTTTGACTATAATACAATTAAAACTATGTCAGACAACTCACTCACTGTACTGGAAGGAACTTAATTTCAGTGACAGAGGGGAGACAAGATGGTATTTTAAATCTTTCATCCCTATTGAGCTACAGTAGAATCAAGATTCTTGACCATCTGTCTGGTAGGGATAGACAGCATTACATTTTTCATACAACTAACAGCAAGAAGACAGTCAAAGAAAAAGTCAGTTATCACCAAATAATGTAATGTGATAAAACTTTTGCTGTTAGGTACTAATGATGCTTGAGTTGGAGTAGTGACTTTCCAACTTCGACTCCTGTTCAGCAACACACCTGAACCAACTGGGAAGCCAGAACTTGGGCTTGCGAGACTTGACACTGAAGAAGACTTGCAGGGCATTCTTACAGCACAGTTCCCTCAACAGTCCATGGACATCCTGTAACCCCCATGTGCAGCCTCTCTATTTTACCTGACAACTTGCTTAGGGAATGGGAGCTACTTGCTGAAAGAAACACTGTCCGGATAGTTAAGCTTTATGAGAAAGGTTATCGGGATTAAATACAGTAAATATTATATTAAACATACAATAAAGCCTCTATGTTTAATATAAAACAGCAGGAAGTCAAAATAAATATTTAATGTGAATTCTCAACTCAGAAGAGGTATTTATGATTATCTTGTCTGACCTGTTTAACAGTTGCTGAGAAATTCACAGAATTTCTGCATCAAGTCAGCAAAATTTTTGTCGTGTGTTGGAGCACTCCAAGTTCTTTTGATCTGATTTAATAACTTCAAGGAAAAGAGGCTACTTACCTAATACTCCTGAGTAAATTAGCTGGCTATTTTTACTGCTAAATATATATACCTCAGTTCCAGTCTAACTTCACCTTGAAATCGCCAAACTATGTTAAACACAGTTCCATATGTGAATGAATTTACAAAATGCTTCTAAAAGAAATATGCTTACATATTGCTGACATCGTTTTTCAGATAGGGACAATGTGACGTAAGTGTAAAACTGACAGAAGATGATAGTCCAGAGAACAGTTGTGTGTATTCTTGTAGTCTACACAACCTACTAACTTATATAATTCTGCTGAGTTACATATTGCCTATTAATCAAACATAAAGTTTACAGTTTACACTCAGGACTACATTCAAACTGCCATCATTCAAATTCTGATTGATAGCTCAACGTACTATACTGGAAATTTCAGCAAGACTGCACAGACTACACAGTAATATCGGGAACATGGCAAAAGTTGCCTCACTGCTTTGGGCTGGCAGCATTGTTTGTTTCCCGGAGTTTGCTGCCATCTCCTGTGTTTTCGGCAGCATAGCAGTAGAATTCCACCAGAGAATTTTTTTTGCCTCAAAACAGAAATAGCTATGCTACTGACATGTTAAGCAAGCAGGTTGCTTACAGTTCAGAATGTAAGTACACAACGCAGAACTGACCTACATTCAAGAATTTAAAAAACCCCCACCTTGAATCAAACTTGGACAAAAGAGCATACTGTGTCCAGTTTTGGGCTTCCCAGTACAAGACAGACATTGATATACTGGGATGAGTCCAGAGGAGGGCCACAGGATTACTGGCCATGGATGGCCATGACACCAATCACCACGATACCAGTACCAACACTGAAATGGGGGCCTAGACAAGCTGTGGGATCTCAACCCTCAGAGATATTCGAAGTGCAAGTGGACAAGGTCTCGAACAACCTACCTAGTTACAGCTACTCTGGGCAGGGGACAGAACTAATGTCCTTCAGAGGTCCTTTCCTACCTAAATTATCCTGTGATTCTATGTTGTTGGTTTCATTCAGTACTCTAGTTAGTATGTAAGCTCATGGTAATCTCTTTTCTTTTTTTTAAAGAGAACAAGTTTTTAACTTATTTAAAAACACCTCTTACTTGAACAGGAGCAGCTTCTAACTTCAGTTCAGGTAAAAGTGGGTTAAAGAGGTAAAGAACTGAGACTATCATGCAGCAAAAAGTCTGTTTTTTTTTGTCCTAAATTCCTGTAATATCTGAATAGCATGCATAGTATACACTCATGTGTATGTAATTTATGTGCACTTATACACATGTATTTGAGAGTCTCTGCATAGTGTCCAAAGAGCTAGAGAAGCCTATACTGGAATTTCAGAAGCTAGATCAGCAACTTAAAACCAAGGTGAAGGAACCAATGGATTACAGCCTTTTTCCACTGACGGTGTGGTCATGTGATTAAGGTGTTATTATGCATAGCCCAAAATATGAAAGGTTGGAAAAAATAAAGTACACGAAAGCCTATTTAAACCTCATTAGAAAAAAATAGATTCATGCCACAGGAACATGTCAGCAAATACACAGGACAGGATTAACCCACTAAGGCAGAGAAAGTGACTCTCAAGTGCTGACAGCATTGTGCTACAGCAGTTTAGTAAAGCTAAAAATATTGATCTATAGACAATAGATCTGTCTTGAAGAAGTCTGTAACACTACGCTACAGTCTGATGCAAGCCCAGAAGAGACCAACCAAGTCACATCACTGCTGTATTTTCTCTTCAACAAATATTTAGCACGAGGCTTAAGAGATCTTACTCAAAAGAACTGTATGTGTCTGATCAATCTTTTGTGTTTTATAATCAGAATCACTGACAGCAAGAGAGTAAAAACCGTATTCAACTGCATTGCTTTCTCTTTGAAAAAGCATTAAATGAGTATTTTCTTCTTCATTGCTGCAAGGGCAAACAGAAGGAAAAGGCAGGCAAATTACCTCCTCTGTTTCTCCTGCTTAGGTTCAATGAAATGATATTCCCTTCCTCAGGCATGAGAATGAGAGTTCACTGTAGACAATACTGGAAGTAGCTCTGCCAGAGAGAAGTTTAAAGACTGCATGAGTGTTAAGACTGCAGATATAGTATACCTTAAGGCCTAGTACTTGGGTCAAATGACAAAACAATGCAACTTTGCTACTGAAGTTAGCTTATAATGCTAAGACATATTTCTTTTTAAAAAATATTCCCTAAATTTTCAGGTTTCATTAGTAATTTTATACTAATGACTGGTACTGTAAAAAGTCTTTGACAGTTAAAGATAAAACTAAGTCTAAAATAAGACTTCTTTTGTTCCAAAGGTGTTTTAAAAAAGGTATCTAAAGAGGGCTCACCCCTTTTATTTTGCTCATTTTTCATTATTTTCCGTAACACAGATAGTGACTCACACCTTAAAGGGAAGACTGAGGGTATTGAACAGTAACAAATTTAAGTAAGAGCATAGTACACAGTAGGAAGAACCGATTTATTTTAGCACCTTGAATGATCAAAATTACACAGTGCTGTAGCACTTTAAAATCATGATACACACATAGCATTACACTCTGTTAACACCTGGTATGTAAGGATAAAAGTGAGGTTAACAGCTAACTTTGTTCATAACATTACAGCTTTTATTTTGTTCACAGGCTTCCTGTTGGGTGCCACAGCATTTCTATGCACACATGCTGCAGCCAGCTGGAAGGCGATGCCAGCTACTTGTTCGAGGGCACGTGCTGCTCTGTAGCGGCTGCGACAAGATATCTTGTCTGAGTGTACACGAGTGAAGAGTAAAAGAGAAGGCATCCACGCTTCCTTTTCCTCTCCCCTCAGCAACGACCCTCCTCCGTGGTCAGCTCTTCCAGTGCGACTTACGCCGCTCATCCCTCCCCACGCTGCAGGGGCAAGCCGCTCGCACGGCTGCGCGCAACGCCTGGGCCGGCTGCCGTGAGCATCCGTGCCTGCGCCGAGCCGCCCCCCATCTTGGCTTCCTTCGGCGAGCGTTAATGCCCGTAACAGCCGCCAGCGGCCACGCCCGTCGCTGGCGCTTCTCATTGGCCGCCGCAAGGCGGCGAACCCCGCCCCCCGCCGGCTCAGGTAGGCACGCGCCGGGGCCAAGCGGCTGCCCCGCCACTTTCCGGGCCTTACGGGGCAAGGCGGGCGGTGAAAGAGAGCCGTGGAGCCACGTGACCGCCCCGTGACGTCTCCACCCACGCTGCCACTGCGCCTCTAGAGCAGGGGACGCATCTTCCCCACGCGCGGTGAGACAGCCGCCCCCTCCCTCTCCCCCCGGAAGCGGCGCCGCGAGCACGTGACAAAGCTCCCCCCTTCCCCCGCCACGGGCTATGTCTGCCTCCCTCCCCCCGTCACGTGCTCCCCTGGGCGGCCCCCGCGTGCTCCCGGTGCGCGTGCGGTCCTTGCGCATGCGCAGCCAACAGCTGTCATCCGCGCACGGAACAAGAAGTCCCAGAGAAAAAGAAAGGGGGGGGGGGGGGGAAAAAAAAACCCGAACCCACAAGAAACGGAGCGAGAAGGCGAGAAAAGAGAGTGGTGGTGGCGGTGGGGGAGACGGGGCGCGGGGAGCTGCCGCCATCCCGCGCCGGTGCGGAGCAGAGCGCGACTCTCGTCGTTCCCCCCCCCCCCCCCCCGGCGAGGCGGCGCGGCGTTAACCCCCGGCTGCCCGGTACGGCGGGGGGCGGGAGTAGGCCGCAGGGTGCGTGTGCGTGGGCGCGTGGTGCCTGAGGTAAGGTGAGGGCGGGAGAGGCGAGGTGTGGGTAGGACGAGGACCACGGCGGGTGACGGGGAGGGGTTTAAGTGAAGTGGGGCAGGGGCGAGGGTGGCAGGAGGTGGGCAGGCTGCTCGTGACCCTGTGGGCGGTTGGGGGGCGCAGTGCGAGCGGTGGGGCTGACGGCTGCCGTGTTTTTCGGAGTATTTGTACACCTGCTGTCTGCTTTGCGTCTGAGGTGCCACTAAGAGGAATGGAGGTGACAGTGGGGTGAGAAGCTGTCATGCTTTCGGGGTGGCTGTGGGGTGGTCTGTGACCTCCTAAGGGGTGGGAGGTGGAGTAGGTCTTTCTGCTTTACGTTGTGGGTGGGTAGGTAGGCATGTTGAATCAAGAACAGAAAATGAAACCAGCAGGTGTTGGAAAAAGCAGCCTCAAGTTTTGGTTTGTACCTTGTAATACTAGGTCAGGACAATCCTGTTCTGAACTGCTTAGTGAAAAACCTCGAAAAGGTGGTGCTATTTCCCTGGGTCTTCAAAGTGGATGAAGAGATTAAAGCACACTTCTACATCTCGTGCTTGCTCCCTGTCTTCTTTCTAGACTGTGTAGGAAAAACAAGCTGTTCAGAAAGGACTTCATCAAGTTCCATGATGTCCTAAGTATTTCATCAAATTATAGGTGTAGAGATATTACTCATTCATTTCTTAATGTCGTTAAGATATTACTGAAAGTTAACAGTTGTAAAACACTAGGAAAAGACAATAAAACTCTCCTGAGTAAAATAATGACCTCATCATCTGTTCTTTGTTTGTCTGTGGCTATAGTGTCCACAAGTTCAGAGCAGTTTCAGTGTCAGAGCTTTATGCAACATTAACAGCCCTCTGTTTGCAAGTCTCAGTTGATTTTAACTGAGAATTTGAAATGAAATATATTATGAAAATTGTTTTTCTGCTAGGTTAACTCTGTGTTATAATGTAGAAAACTAATGATGAGTTTGCTTCTGTAATTAAGAAAAATACTTTATGTCCTTGTCCTTTTATAATAGGGAGCATTTTGTGTTTTTTCAGAGAATGAAACATTTATTTTTGATGTTATTAAACTGCAGTTTTCTAAATAGTTATACTTATCTAAGACTTTAACAATAGCAGTAATGGAATTTCTAATAAAACCGCCACTTTTACATTGAAATTTTTTTCAAAAGAAAGAAATTTAATGACAGGCTAATGCAGATTTATTTTTTGTCCCCATACAATGTTTTCTTGATCACAATTTTTCCAAAACAAGAATGTGATTATGACTGTGGTATAAAATTTGTCTTGGCGGTGGAACCATGGTAACTAGCTAATGCTACTCCTTCACAGAAGTATCTTCCAAATACAAAGCAGTGGAAGACACAACTAGCATGAGCTAGTCCTCACTACTTGAAATGAGGGTAAACTAAACCACTGCCAGTCATACTTATCTTATTCTCAGCTTTGCTGTGGAGTGATGTTGATGTTGCTGGTTGTTGGCAGCTGCTGGTTGATTTTTAGCTAAATGCAGATACAGATAAGTTTAACAGTAATCTTCTTTTTTGTGATTGACCCGGGAAATAAATCGTCTCATCTAGATAAGTGAGCATGAATTAAATAATAGTTAGATCAAAACATTTAGTCTGTCTTTTTTAAAACTCTCAGATTTGACCTCTGAATTTTTAAGGGAAAAATAGACACCCCCTCCCAAATATCTCATTTTTAGTCCTTAATTCTTGATGAGTAGATTGAGTACAATATTTTGTATTTTTGGGCCTGATTTTTAAAGTCAGAAGTTGTGCACCAAATGCACAATTGCTTCAGTAATACATTCAAATCAATAAATTGCACTGGCAAGTGCTAATTATTGTAATTGTCCTAAGTTGTTATGCACAAATACAGTAATTATCTAAAAAAGATGATTTCTTACACACCTACTAAAAGTGGATTTAATAGTTTGTAGGCCTTTCTCAGTTTCAGCAGCTCTTGATTGGGCTACTACTTAATTCTGTAATTAATTTTGAAATTTTCTAGTTTTTACAGGTTTCTTTTGCTGGACTATGCTTCTGCAACATGATGCTGAACATAATGTGTATGGGGTTTATGATTTAACATTTTAATACTTATCCAGTAACAAATCTAGTCATCTGCTAATCTTAATAGTTCATGTCTCAAAACAGTAAATAAGTGGCATGTTGAGTTCTTTCCTTGCTGCTCACTTAGATTCATAAACTAACTCATAATTAAGCAAGTTTAAAAACTGGAGTATTTTATATTTGAAAGATGGTAATTGTGGTATATCCAAATCCTTTATTATAAACATTTCTTGATGCAAAGTCTAGAGTGTATTATCAACTGTTACTGTTGTGATTAACTATTTCTGATTTCTTAGGTAATATTGTATATTGCATTTCATACTATTTTAGGCTTGTATTCTTTCCAGTTTTATCTCAGCTGTTGAAAACTGTAAAGCTGAACACAGCACATTAATTTGTTAACTTTAAGTACAGTTAACTTCATCCACATGAATAGTCCTACTGATCTTAAACAGAATCAAGGATAAAAATCAGTGCTTGTATAATTCTAACATTTAGATAAAAATAACAATGTTATGCTAACAATAGATCTGAAAAATCATCAGTGTTTTAACCTAAGATATTAAAATTTAAAACACATCTTTGTGATGTATCTAATCAGTTTGATTTTTCTGATCCTCTGAGGCAGTAGGATACTTCATTGCTTTTGTTGCAGACCTTATGGAAGAGTGCTTAAATTCACAAACAAAATGCATTCCAGTTCCTTTGTGACATTTCTGCTGGAATGGTTTGACTAATGTGGTTGAGGCTGTTGTGATTTAGCTCACCGGACCTAGGATTTCTTTCTGGCTTTTGTCTGATAAAACTGAAATGTTCATGGATAACCATTCTTGAAGAGGACATAGATAATCATTCCCTTCAAACTTCTTAATAGATACTTTATAGTAAAGAGATTGCTACGATGGATCAGATTTTTTTTTCTTTTTTTTTTGCTTTCAAGGTTTATTTTCTCATTTAAGAGTAATGATTTATAACTTGATAAAATTATAAATGAATCTACTTTGAATTGGATAAATTACCTGTATTGGGAGGAAAAAAAAGATAATTGTAATTCAAAGCTTAAATAAGTTAGAATTGAGGGAAAAAATGTAAAAGTCTGCAAATGAGATTTGAATGAATGAAAAGAAGAAATGAGTTTAAGAAACAGTTGGGTCTGATAAATGTAAAATTAAAGATGAAGTAAGCAGAAGAGTTATAATACATAGAAGATTTTGCACTAAGATTTTAAATGTGTTTTGTTATCTGTCATGACGTCATATTAATACCTGTATACTATTCTTAGAGCTTTGGCAAATTTATATTTTTAGGCAAAAAAAAAGTTCTTTATGCTTTGGCTTGATTACAGATTGAACTATTTGGAATACTTGATCTGAAAGAATGATGACAAATATTTGAAAGTGAGGTCAGTGAAATATAAGTATCTAGTATTAGAAAAAATACTAGGGAATAGTAGAGAAAAAAGCTGACTTCTAATGGTTTTGTCACCTTATGAATTGTAGGTATGGCTTACATCTAAGTTGATGATGTTTCTGAACTGTTCTTTTATTGTCCCAGTGGAAATACCTTCTGGTTTTATTGAGTTATAAATCATTGCAAGTTCCCACTGTAGAAATATTAAAACACAGATTATTCTTCATTGAACTCTTTGCATCAAAAAGCAATACAATGTACTAGTGCTGCAACTTCAACACAGGCAAAACGAATACTCTTGCTTATTTCTCTTATAATACTGTGGATTAGAGGCATGTGTTTTACAGAATCTGTTTTGTGAGTTAATGTTAAGCAGCCTGTTGTATTAAATGGTGTGCCATTTATATATACTGAATGCTCTGAAGAAACTAGTACATTTGGATGTTGGTTTCTGAGAAATTCTGAATCCAAACTGTCATTCATTAGTCCTGAAAATGTGGGGATTGCGGGCTTTAGAGGAAGGAACATTATGCGGAGAATCAGGTGAGCACAGAGAGAAGGAAAGTCGGTGATAAATACCAGATATTGTCCCTCTCTTCTATCCCAGTTAGCCTTAGCGGTTTGAAGATATCAAAGTCAAACAATCACCTGGCAGAGATGAAATGCACTTAACTTTTTTTTTTGTATTTACTCTGCAATTCTTTACCGTGAGATGAAGTCCTCTGCTAACAGCTGTTTCTCCATTTCTGCTTAAGCTGTGGAGCCTTCCAGGAGAGTTTCTTTACCTATGGCAACGTTTCACAATAGCTAGAGGAGGAACAATATGTGCTGAATAGGTTGCATAAAAATGTTCTTTTTGTAAGTAGTACTAGATATGGTATTTTGGAGCCCAAGTTATAACTACAGAAAGTTTGTGGTCAGTATGCAGTGGTTCAAACAATGATGGAGTAAAATAATAGATCTATGTAAAAACTTGGAAGTTGGGAATGGATATATGGTGGAGGCATTTTGACAGGTTTGGTAGATTATGGAGTGCAAATCATTAAGGTGTGCCAAAAAGCATGTTAAGCAGTAGCCCAAGAAACAGCTGAGTGGAAGGTAGTTGTTAGACTATCTAAAATTTGTGTAGATTAGCAAGAATTTGGAATGGAGGTGCTCAGTGCAGCCTGCTGTGGCATAAATGCTACTTGATGAAAATAGCTCCCTTATCCTGTTAAGCTGCAGCATCTCTTGTAAGAGAAGGAGCCTAATTGCTTGTTGTTGATAAACCATAGTGATTCTGTGAAGTCAGAATGCAGGCTGCAAATACTTGCAAATTCTTGCATCATCTCCTGAGTTGCAGAAATCCAGTCTATGAATATATCAACTACTTTGGGCAAGCTTACGAATATTGGTATTAAAATTACTGGTCTATTCAGTTTTATTCCCCTGCTCAGTAGAAAACCTGATAATTTCAGAAAAAAACACTTCATACTTAGGTGAGGAACTTTATTGTTTTTCCACAAGACATTTCTGTCTTCCATATTAGAAGCACTAATGTGAGAGCAGGGAAGAGGAGATGGGAAGATTTTGCAATATTACATGGAAGTGTTTCAACAGTTTTTATGAAGAGAATTTGTGGCCTTCCTGATGAAACGTAAGGCCTTCTACTTCCTACAGTCAGGAGGAGTTTTGCTGTACAAAGAGCATCAGAGTGATGTAAAATATTTGTCAGTCTAACTGGAATTGTTGGAATTGCAGAAGTCTGGTGGCCAGCTCTTAGACTGATGAGAATGGAGTCAATTTCATGTTATATCCCTCTAGGGAAGACCACAGGCACAGAACATGCAAAAGCTAGGCAATTTTTATGACAGAACACAAAAAACAAGGGTATGTATATGTATGAAGGTAGTTGGAGGAGAGAGGGTAAGAAAGTTGGCCATGTCAGTATCTATGAGCTTTGCAAATTAAAGGAGGAAGAAGAGCTCCATTCTTCCAAGATATAGAAGTAATGAACAGGAGTAAATAATCATATTTAATAAACTGTGGCTACCAGAGAATTTCGTTTGCGTGATGTTAAATTTCTGCCATGGCAGAAACTGCAGCAAATGAGGCAAAGGGGGCATTCAGGACTACAGAGGAGGAGCAGAAATACTTGCCTAGGGAATTGGCCATGAGTCCTGCTAGTGCTTGTGTGTGTGTGTGTGTGTGTGTGTGTGTGTGTGTGTGTGTGTGTCTGTCCATCCATCCATCCATCCTGCTAGTGTGTTTTTTTTTTTTTTTTTTTTGTGTGTGTGTGTGAATATCTGTCTCTGCCCGATTGTCTTTTTTTCTGTAGTCAAGAAATAGTGCTTCTAAGGTTCATGCTTAAGTACACTTGAGTTTCTTAGTGAGTGAGGAATTGATGCCACTGTTATGAGGTGCAATATGTACTTTCTTGTCCTGGCTTTATTAAAGTACCCAAATCTTTGTCTTCAGCCATGATGAGTTTCCTGACAGACTGCTGGTAATACTGGTTCTGTGCTAGGAGTAAGACAGATGCAAACATATAAATAAGGATTCCTGAGTCTGTAGAAACTTTTGATAACTTCATTAAACCAGCATGAAATTTAACCTGTTTTTTGGAGGATAGAGAGCAGGAGAAATTCATTCAGCTGTTCCATTTTTCATGAGAAGTGGCATACAGTGCTGTTCCAGTGACTTGTGGCAGAAGCCATCCAGTTCTTAGGTCTTTTTATGTTTTCCCTCTGATTCTTTTTATTTTATAGCTTTTCTTTTTTGACAAGGAGAAATGGATATAATAATTTTAATAGATCATTAAGAGCTGCTGCAAACAGATTCCTAGCCTAGACTGTAGTCCACAATTGTTCCTTTCTAAAATTTAATATCTTTAGACTTACTCCTTTCCCTGCTGCCTGAGTCTTGTGCGTACTTAGTTCGTGTTAGACCACATGAAAGATCTTTATTTGCTTTCTTGTATATCGATGTGATTCTTTCAGAGAGGCATTTTTAAAAAAAATTTGTGCTATTTTTGCTTTAATTGGCAGGGTAGGAGATTGGTGACCAAGAAGATTTATCAGAGCTTCTGAATATCCAGAATTAGTTCTGAATATTGTCCTCTGTTTTCATGAAAAAAGAAAAAATGTAACTATATAAATCCATTTCATCTAATAACAAAATCCTGGGGAATATGGAAAAAAATAGAAACAAACAAAAAAAACCCGCGCATCCCGTATCTGAGACAAATTTTGAACAGCCTGTCTTTTGGTTACCAAATTACCTAGCTTGTTTTCCACAATTTAAAGTGGCAAAATTAACCAAAGCCGGGTGAAAGATTCTTTTTGTAAAGAGAAGAACACTTTCTGTGAGAAATGGACATTTTGCCTGATATGAGCATGTCCATGCACATATCTTTAGCGATCTGAGGAATAAATTCCATGCAAGACAGTTGTGGATATTTACAGTACCTGTCTGGAGGAAGTTTTAAGGACTTTTGCAGGACTTGAACCCTATGAGAGCAGAAGATAGGAAGAAGCTGGAGTGTTAATGCCATAACTGAACAGCCATACTACTCAAGGCCCAACTTGTCATTTGGACTATGTTGAATGACTGAAAAAATGCTGCATCTGGGCTACAGAAAGGCATCTGCTGAGACTTGCCAGATCTCAGCCAATGCCTTGCTTTTGGTGTTTCTGTTCTGTTTTGTGTATTCTGCTGCTTTTTTATGTCCTGTGAAAATTGTGACCAGATATTCTTAAAGTGTGGGCTTTCAGGATAAGAAAAGTAGCTGGTGGTCAGTTTGGAAGTGAAGAGGCTCCTAGCCTTGTGAGCTAATCAGATGCTTTTCCCCTACTGTGAGTATCTTAGCAGTCTATGTATTGTGCAGGTGCATATAATATAGTAATTCAGTATAGTGTGTGTACTTCCAGTCATAACAGCTGGAAGACATGTATGACTCTTCCCTGACGACTACACCAAGATATATTCTGTGCTAACAAGGTGTAAGGGTGGGGAGATCATATGATTTCTTTTAACCTCTGGAGAGCAAAGGGGAAATACTCATTGGGAAGGTCACAGGGATAATTAGTTCTGTACTGGAGATAAGGTCTATGGTTTGTGGTCTGCCATGCTGCAGCTTTCAAGGTGGCAATCACATCTGTTTCTCTGGCTGCAGAGGCTTAAACTTCATCCTTATTCTGCATCTGATAAAGGATTTGCCACGTAGTGGTTGCTTGAGGAAAAAACAGTTAATATGGTTATCTTGGTGAAATTCAGACAGAAGAAGAAAGTACACAGAATGTGGAAGAGGGGACAGGCTACTTGGGAGAATTACAGGAATGCAGCCAGAGTAGGTAGAGATGCTGTGAGGAAGGCTAAGGCCCAGTTGGAACTGAGTCTGGCAGGGGATGTCAAGGACAGCAGGAAGGGCTTCTTCAAATACATCAGCAGCAAGAGGAGGACTGGGGAAAATGTGGGCCCACTACTGAATGGGGCAGGGGCCCTGGTGACAAGGGATACAGAGAAGGCAGAATTACTGAGTACCTTCTTTGCTTCAGTCTTCCCTGCTAAGGGCAGCCCTCAGGAATCCTGCAGCCTGGACGTGAGGGAGAAAGACTGGAGAAGGGAAGACTTTCCTTTGGTTGAGGAGGAAAGGATTAGAGACCTTCTGGGCAGGCTAGACATCCACAAATCCATGGGCCCTGATGGGATGCACCCACGGGTACTGAGGGAGCTGGCGGGTGTTGTTGCCAGGATGCTCTCCATCATCTTTGAAAGGTGCTGGAGAACTGGAGAGGTGCCTGAGGACTGGAAGAAAGCCAATGTCACTCCAGTCTTCAAGAAGGAGGACCCAGGCAACTATAGGCCAGTCAGCTTCACCTCCATCCCTGGAAAGGTGATGGAACAGCTCCTTCTGGATGTCGTCTCCAGACATGTGGAGGAAAAGCAGGTGATCAGGAGTAGCCAGCGTGGATTCACCAAGGGGAAATCCTGCTTAACCAATCTGATAGCCTTCTCTGATGGAATGACTGGCTGGGGAGATGAGGGGAGAGCAGTGGACGCTGTGTACCTTGACTTCTGCAAGGCTTTTGACACCGTCTCCCAGAACATCCTCCTAGAGAAGCTCAGGAAGTATGGGTTAGGTGAGTGGACAGTGAGGTGGATTGAGAACTGGCTGAAGGGCAGAGCTCAGAGGGTTGTCATCAGTGGCGTGGAGTCTAGTTGGAGGTCCGTGGCTAGTGGAGTTGCCCATGGGTCAGTACTGGGTCCCATCCTGTTCAAGTTCTTCATCAGTGACCTGGATGAGGGGACAGAGTGCCTCCTCAGTAAGTTTGCCGATGATCCCAAGCTGGGAGGAGTGGCTGACACACCAGAGGGCCGTGCTGCCATTCAGAGAGACCTGGACAGGCTGGAGAGCTGGGCGGAGAGGAACCTCCTGAGGTTCAACAAGGGCAAGTGCAGAGTCCTGCACCTAGAGAGAAATAACCGTAGGCACCAGGACAAGCTGGGGGCTGACCTGCTGGAGAGCAGCTCTGCAGAGAAGGACCTGGGAGTGCTGGTGGATGACAAGTTGAGCATGAGCCAGCAATGTGCCCTTGTGGCCAGGAAGGCCAGTGTTATCCTGGGGTGCATTAGGAAGAGTGTTGCCAGCAGGTCAAGGGAGGTGATCCTGCCCCTCTCCTCAGCCCTGGGGAGGCCTCATCTCGAGTCCTGTGTCCAGTTGTGGGCTCCCCAGGACAAGAGAGACATGGAGATACTGGAGAGAGTCCAGCTATGAAGGGCTATGAAGATGATCAGAGGGCTGGAGCACCTGCCCTGTGAGGAACAGCTGCGAGAGCTGGGCCTCTTCAGCCTGGGGAAGAGAAGCCTGAGGGGGGATCTTATCAATGTGTACAAGTACCTGAAGGGAGGGTGTCAAGGGGATGGGGACAAACTCTTTTCAGTTGTCCCGTGTGACAGGACAAGAGGCAAAGGGCAGAAATTGAAGCACAGGAAGTTCTGCCTGACCGTGAGGGGGAATTTCTTCCCAGTGAGAGTGACGGAGCCCTGGCACAGGTTGCCCAGAGAGGCTGTGGAGCCTCCTTCTGTGGAGATCTTCAAGGCCCCCCTGGACACAACCCTCTCTAACATGCTCTGGGTGACCCTGCTTGAGCAGGGGGGTTTGGACTAGATGATCTCCAGAGGTCCCTTCCAATCTTACTGATTCGGTGATTGTGTGAAAGCCTGGTAACTTACCTCTGCAAACATCTTAAGGAATTTTGAAATCCAGAATGTTTCCATCTGAGAGTACCTGTTGGTAGTAAGTGGTGATTATTAACCTGCCATCTACCAGTTGGCTACCATCATCGTAGTTAGTGGTGTGTCTTTTAAAAAATAAATAATAAATAAATAAAAACATAAGCAAGTGGACTTTTGAAGAAATGATCAGGTAATAGAATTAGTTATTTATGTTGCGTTAAGATCTGAAAAGTCTTCTATACTGAATATGAGTATCAAACATACTTTCCTGCAACCAGGTCTCTTTCACCTGTTCTTCCATGATTCCTCCATGGGCTAAGTTGACTGTTAGGCACTGCTCTTAAAAATGCAGACCTACCAGTACAGGTGTTTTCAGTGTTGCATGTTGGAGAAGTGGAAACTTGAAAGTTTACTGCACTCCATGCAGTGATACTGCATCTTTTGAATATATTTGAAGCTCCAGATATGTATGTGGGAGAAATTGAAACTGTATTCATGAAGTATGTTACTGATAGCAGTTGGACTATGATTCTAAAATCTGCTTTAAAGACCACCTTAATTATGCCTTGCTACACAATAATGAAGATATGAAATCCTCTGGTAAATTTAGCAACTGCTTACAGAAATAAGTTAATGTAAGAGAAATATTTTAATTAACATCTAATACGTCTTAGCATCAGGTCACGTGATTGGGATAAATTTGATCTTTATACCCATTTCCACTGTGGAAGAGGGGCTACAGTTGCATTTGAGCAGTGTGCCAGTGTTCTTGTCTTGATTCTTTATATGTGCAGTCCTTCGGATGAACTGGGTTGCAGCTTGTTTTATGCTCTAAGGCCCTGCAGACCTCAGACCTTGCAGTGGTTTGACAAGTTGGACCTCATGTGTGGGGTCATCTGGGAGGGATATCCTACCTATGTTCTAGAAATACATGCATTTCTGGTACGCATATAGGCAGGGTGAAACAGGAACCAAATTAGAAAGTCTTGCAAAAAATGAGACCTGACAGAACTGTGTGCAAGTGCTGCATCAGTTCACTTCTGCCATCTGCTGTTTATGTCTCCAGCAATGTTAGAGTCTGCATTAGCAATGCACATTTTCTGAACTTTTAGGAGATAGTAAATTACCTGTTTAAAAAAGGTATTTTAGGCCGAACTGCTTTGTGGTATTTGTGAGGACCACACCTAAAAAGGAGAGTGTTATTACATGATTGTGTGAATCCATGGTACGCTCCTATCTTGAGTAGTCCTGACAGTTTTTGCCCACCCCCTTGCAAGGTACAGCTAACTAGTCAAGGGGTCTTCAGCGTGGAAAACAGATTACTGAGGGAGATGATGATAGAGGTCTGTAAATCGTCTGTGGCATAAAAGCAAATATGAGAAGATAGTGAGCAGCTGTTTCCTGTATGCACACTGGATATGCCAGATGAAACTAGAAATATTCTTTTGGCACATTGTTGAGCTGTGAAATGCTTTGTCACTGAATGTCCTGGGTATTAAAAGCTAACGGAGATTCAAAATCATGGACCCCCCCCCAAAAAAAAAAAAAAAAAAAAAAAATCCACCAAACTCCACTAAATGCGAAGATATCCTCTCTGTCTCATGATTCCTTAAGCTGTGAACTGCTGAAGGCTGAGGACTTTCTTGAAAAGTATAAGCATAAGCTCCGCTTATACTTCTACTTTTTCCCAGATATCTGCTGTTAGCAACTGTGGAAGCTGGAGGCTGAGTAGATGAACTTTGTCTGACTTCCAGTTGCTATTCTTAGATTATTATATGCTGCCTCCAAATAGGATGGCAAGTTTCACACCTTTATTTCCATTACTTAGAAAGTGAAAACTCTTGAAACAGGGGTTACAAATAAAAATAAGAGATTCTTTCTCATCTTGTCCTTGCCCCAAATCAAACACAAAGATAGAATATTGTGACCTATAAATTTTTTCAATGGTTAATAATATCCCAAAACATAAATAATTGAGGTAGAATCCTTAATAAATAGCTTATTTTTTAAGCTCAGTGCACAAATCAGTGGAAAATCCATATTTAAATAACATCTATGAGAAGTGATGACTTAGAGAAGGGGTGGGGTGTGGAGAAAAATCATTTTAACTGCTAAGAATGGCAAGTGATGTGTTGAGTGGAATGGGGAAAAATGAAGACATAAAAGAGAATTTGAAAGATAAAAAGTTTAAGAAGTCTAAATGTTGGATTATTAGCGGGAGAGTGAAACAGACACAAAGGAATCTTCCCCATACAGCTTTTCTGTACAGACATTCACACAAAAGCAAGCTAGAAGAAACGCGAAGCTGTAATGAAATCGGTGGGCTAATACAATAACATGAAAGTAGAATATAAGACTACAGGATGTTGCATGTATTTTGCAGATGAAGAAGATGAGGCATGAGTTAAGTCATCTGCTCAGGACAGCAAAATCACTGAAAAGCTAGTCAAAGTTGTTACTTGTATTTTGTGATAGGCTTTTCTTTAAGGAAAAGAGGAATTCTTTGTACAATAGATGACAAACATGGTGATGTATAGTTAGAAATTACAAAAGCAACTGAAGATGAAGTATCTGCATCAGTCGCCTAAAGTACAGTCCTCTCATGACTACTGTATCTTGGTGTGAAATGGAAATATGATTTTTTTGGTCTTTTAAATCATTTTCTTGGCTGATATGGAAGTAAACAAAAAGATATATTCTCCCTTCTCTTGCCTGCTTTGTTTATGTTGATGGGGTTTCAAAGAATGAAGGGTGACATAATCATGTAGTTGAAATGCTGACAAGAGAATTGAGAAATCCAGGTGTAGACCTTTTTTGCTTATTTCTTCACATTCAGAATGTGACTGGAGAATCACTAATCTGTAGTTTAGTTTTCCCATATAAGATGTCACTTCCCATCCTACATTAAATGTACAGCTCTGTAACTTTGGACTAGGCCTGTATAATGTAAGTATCTAGGCAGAAATGACAGCAATATGCGGATGGATTACCGCAGGAAGGTGCTAGTGTGATATTAAAGTGTGTGATGTTTAGAAAATGTACCATGAAAATGAAGAGGGTTGAATAGTCTTAAAGGAGTAGGAATAAAAGGTAAATACTGGTTTTATGCCTTTTATACCAGCATGGGCAGGGGTTTCTGAAAGCTTTATTCATGTTTGAAACATACTCAAACTCCTAAATCATTTAACAGAAGATTTTTCTCTTAAGCATATTTTTATTTTTTTAATTTATTTTTTAGCTGGATTGAAAGTGAACCACAATGGCTACTCTCATCTCAGACAGTCCTGCAAATCCAAGTTGTAAAATTATGACTTTCAGACCTTCAATGAATGAATTCAGGGAGTTCAACAAATACGTAGCATACATGGAATCCCAAGGTGCTCATAGGGCTGGAGTTGCAAAGGTAAGCATCCTCTAGCTAAAAGGAAAATTGTTCTTAATACTACTTTTCCTAATTTTTTGTATTTCATTGACCACAAAACTGACTTTTTTGGAATTTAACGTTTTTTCCAGTGATTTTTCCAATAGATAGACATTGGTCTCTTACTCTTTTTAAGAGCGAGCTTTGTGGTCTTTCTCATGTTTCATGTAGACTAATGAAGATGGTATATACTTTTCTCTCTGACCTTCAGTTCTTTCCATCCTTGCAAAAGCAGAAGAGGGTCTCTATGTAAGGCAAACTTAAACTACCTTTTGTAATGCGGTGCAAGGTAGAGTTCATCATATAAATCAGAAAATCTTGTTCCATCAGAGAGAGAACTCAGTTGTTTAGGGCTGTGCTTAACTTTATTAAAGCATGCAGTCCCTCGGTAATCAGTGGGTGTATGCAGACGTTTGATGAGGCTCTGCCTTAAATTGAAACGAAAGTGCCTTTTTTTTTTTTTAACTGGTATTTGTGTCACCTTTTTGTTAATGAGATTGGGATACGTCAGCAACCATTATCTTACACATTTGTTAATGATATATTCATGACCAGAGATCTTCAAGGCCTGCCTGGATGCAACCCTGTCTAACATGCTCTAGGTGACCCCGCTTGAGCAGGGAGGTTGGACTAGATGATCTCCAGAGGTCCCTTCCAACCTTGCTGATTCTGTGATCTTTTACAGCAGGTATTCATACCCTATTGGAGTGTGATTGTCTAATTTTAAGTCTGATGCAGTTTAGTGTTACATTGTATAAGTATTTGTGCCTTATATCTGTTCTGTTACTTTTCAAATAAACAATACAGTGCACATCTAGATATCCTAACTTAGTCATCCTAAGTAGTTGGTGAGAACAGGTCTTCATTACTGGGTTTTTGAGCCAATATTGCAAACACAAGACATTTAAAAATTGAAAAACAAAAACTGCAGCTCCTCTTTATCCCTCCTCCCCACTACTCATTATAAAACAAAGCAAAAGTGAATCCTCTTGAATTTTTCAAAACCTTGTGGTCTCTTTATTTGCTTTCTGAGGAGAGAATGAACATGGATCGTATCTTCTAACTCTTCTCTGCAAACATGAGGGCTACAATTGTGTTAAACAGACAAAACAGGAAAGGAAAAGAAACAGATTTTTCACCTACTCAGCTGTATTATGAAAACTTTTTGTTTGAATGGGGCTGAACAATTACAGCCTTGTTGTCTTAATAAGGATAACAGCAAGTTCATTGTGACGTCTGGTCTTGTGCTTAATATGTATATGAGCAGGAGATTCAAGCTATGAAATATTTTGTGGATTGTGTACGTGGATTTTAACTTTTAAACAAAATCCTTACTTTCATTAAAATATTGTTTAAAGAGTTTTATCTCAACTGGTGCTAGTTTTCAATACCATTTCATGAAATCTAGCTAAATAAATAGAAACTGTTGTATGAGCATCTGCTATAATGATACTGACTTTCTTCCATTTCAGTTTCTTTATTCATATATAATATTTTTTGGTTGTGGCTTGCTTTCTTTGATATGTTGTGTATAAAACAGACAAGTGTGCGTAAGCTGTATCCCTTGCTACTCCTCGCTATATGAGAAAGTATTGTATGAGCCAACATTTGTCTATAGCATGTTTGCAAAAAACAAAGAATGAAATACTTTTAATTAAAAGAAAAATATTTGTGAAGTGCTCTATATCATGGGTTCTGTCTTTTCTAGTCTGTAACTAGTCTTTTCATTAGGCAGGCAATAGTCAAAAAGTGTCTTAATTTAAAAAAAAGAACTACAATGTTTTCCATTTTAAAGGAAAATGGAAAAAAGTACATGTATTGTTTCTTTTACCTTTTAATAATACTCTGGAGATATGTTATCAGATATGATACTGTATCCTTAAAACAGCTATGCAAACTTACATTCATTTTTCCCCAGAGCTCTTCACAATAAATAAGAGCTTCTGTTAGTCCCCTATCATTTTGTGCACATTCTGTTCTTATCTGTGAGACACTGAAAAATCTGGGAACCCTGCTTAGTGACTTCAAGATACATTGTGCTAAGTGCTTCCAGTGAAGACTGTGGGTTAGCCATGGGCCTAAAATATGTCTTTGATCAAGTGCAGTGCACTAATCATTTGTATATATGAACTTCAGGATGCCTTGAGAAGGAGAACCTTCTCTATCCTGACATTCTTGATGGCAAAATTTTGGCCAGTAGGAAGTAAAGAAAAAGAATGAATTTGTCTTACTGCAGTAATGGAAAGACTGTACACATTCTTCAGATGCATTTTTGAAGACAGGAATATGGCTTCTGTTGTTGTTCCGATTTGTTTCCTTACCTGGTTTTTGGTTCTACTTTCTTTCCTGTCATCCAGCAATAAAACCTTCAAGTGCAAGCAGTTAAGAGAAAATGGCAAAAGCTTTGACCATAAGACTGCCCTGCTGAAAAATTGAGGATGTCCTGAGGAGAAGGACTAATACAGTTACATTAGGGAAGAATAGGAAAGAAAAGGATGAGAAATCCATCTTGCCTTTATTGAGTCATTTCAGATTTCTGTAATGTTCCTATCATCTTCATCTGTAATATTCCTGCTATCATCTTCCTCTTCTTACCCTTAGTGTTGCTTCTCTCTCTCTCTCTCTCTCTCTCAGCAGACTAATTACTGAATATATGAACTGTATGTGATATGAATATTTTTTATGGAAAGGCAAAGATCAAATAACTGTCAGCAAAATAAAATTCAATACTAATAAAATAGTTATGCTGTCATTTTAGTGGTAATATAAGATTAAAAAGTGTGGATTTTTAGATTCTTTCCTGTAAACATTGCTTCAAAGTGGAAGTGTAACATCTTAATGGAATATTAGCTCTGTCAGTAGGAATCTTTTAGGTTAGGTATATGAATATGTGAAAATAATGGGTTTTCTATTTTGGTACTGTTTGTTAATGTTTGAATTAGGATGAAAAATAATATACATATCCCTAATTAATATTGTTTAACTGCTATTAATTTTTAAATTATCAAACAAATGTGCTTCAGTTGCTATCAGACCATTTCCTTTCTTAACAAGGCAATGTGCCTTTTCCTCAGTGATGAGTACTTTTATCAAACTATAGCCATTTATTTTTTAGTTTTACTTGTACTATACAATAGTACTATTAGAAACACCCTCCCCCTTCTTATTAAAAATGTGATATTTTTTCCTTCATGACTCTCATTAACATAATCTCTGAAGAGTTGTGCTTGAACTCTTGATAGAAATTATCAGATAGTAGGCATCAAGCAATTCATCTCCATACTGTTGTTTTTACAGGTGTGTGTGTGTGTGTCTGTGTGTGTGTATATGCACACACATACATATAAATGAAGATAAACTAGAAATCATCAGACTCTTGGAAATGATTCCATGGTTTGATTTACACAGATTGCTACTACTTTTATTGCTCTTCATTTTCCATATTTTTTCTACCAAAGTCACTAAAACTGTGAATGTCTTTGCTAGGGACAGGATTTGACTGTGTAGTCAGGGTTTTGTAGTATTTGAATGGGGCTTGTTTGAAGTTAATATCCCTATGGTTATATGACTGAAAATGTGTACACCTCCTTCTTTGGCCATACGGCTCTGGTGCAACTTTGCTATAGGAGGAAAATGATCTTTGAATGAAATGAATATATTTAGATGCCTAGGACTTCCCTCCCATCCCATATATAACATTTTGAAACAGAAAACCATCTTTATATTTCTGTGATTATATGCAGGCAGGATATCTGATTAGGGTTTATGGAACAGCTGGAAAAATGTTCATGATGCAAGAAAGTGTAATGAAATCTTTTGAAAATAGTTTGCTTACTTTAGCTGTGTTCCAGTTGTATAGTAAATGAGGAGGAGCCTTTGTAACCATGTCATGTAGGTCTTACCTACCTTTCCTCTGCTTGCTGCTATTACAGAGGTTAAAGCTTCCTTAACTGCCTCTACCTTGTGAACAAATTGTATCATATTGAGTCTTTGAGTCATATTGGACTGTTAATATTCTAACTTCTTGCTAGGTCATTTAAATTAGTTTTGCTTAAGAAAAATAGAAAGAACCAACTAATTTAAAATAAATAATGGAAGTCAGTAACTTATACTGCAAGCTTAAAGCTCATCAAGTTAGTATTGTTTAAGAGAATTCTCTGGGTTTTGGAAGTGGTTTAATTCTTACTTCTATAACCAGTTTTTAACATTTTGAAAGTAATATGAAATGAACGTCCAGAAGAACTAATTTGCATTAAGACTAGAACTAAAATCTTGTAAGCACAAATACAAATGGAAAGAGAATAAAGGAATATTGCAAGAGGAGTTGTAGGTTTGTGCAGAAACACTAACTTAACCACTAAACAACCCTAAGCATAGCAGGCATACAGATTACTGAACAATTTATGTTAAATGTGAAAATGCAAGGAAAAAAAACCTGTTGCCTGTGTGTAAGTAGTGCATGTATACAAAACAGAGGAGATAAAATAAATCTAAGACTTATGTGGGGAATACAGGACTATGGGAGGAGGGGGAGGAAATGTAGAATGCTTGCAGGTGCAATGACATGAAATAAGTGTGTCCAGGGCAAGTATGTCAAAGCCTGGAGAACAGGAAAGTGAAGGAAAACATGTCTGTGAATATGAGGAAACTTGCAGAGAGTGAAATGATGAGATTCTGCATGTGTATGCTATCAGGTAGAAACTGAGTGTCTATTTGTGGGGCATCTATGGTGAGGGTAGGTGGGCTGTTTTAGCTATTATGCAAAGGGAGAAGACAAAACTGTAGCTGAGTAAAATCAGAGTAGAACTATGTATTGGAATGATTATAATACCAGTAGGATGATAACCACATCCTACTGGTAACCACAAAATTAAAAGGAAAAGCGTAAAGGCTGTGGCTTTCCATTAAACTAAAAAGTTTGAAGTCACTAAGCCTGAAGCAAATGATTCATGAGTAGATGAATAACATTAAACCATTTCCAGAGCAGCTTTGGCATCCCTGGTGTAAATTGGCTGAAAAATTGCCAGCAGGCTTTTGAAAGTCTGGTATGACTCCTAGGCATAGATAGTGTGTTTCAGTCTCATTGATACAAGGAATTACATGCTTGAAAAGGGAGAGGAGGAAAAAAATTGATGGAAGCAATACAATGCATGAAAAAGAAAACACAGTGATAGGTTACTTTGTTCTTTTCTTCAGTGAGAAGTGTTTTGGAGATTCAGAAAGTGCATTTACACGGACTAGAACAGTGAAATGAATTTGTAGTCAAATTGACAAGTACAAAAGTAATCTTGGAACATGACACTGCAAATTGATATTAGCAAGTTCAAGGAAAACAACTTTTTTCAGAAGATTTTGAACAGCAGTAACTGCATAAATATAGTAGTGCCATGTAGAATCAATTGTACAACAGGAGATTACCAGCACATAAAGAGCATTTAACAAAAACTTTACTGATTGGCAGCACTCTGAATTAACTTCAGATGTACTAATGTGCAGCCTTCATGCAGGATGTAGTATAAGTTTGACTGTGCCATCCTCCACCTAAAACTAAATACATACCACAGTGAATTACATTGGTCATTGCTAGTATACTTAGGATGCTTATATAGAAAAATGACAAAAGCTTGCCCATAGGTCTTTCCTTTTTTATATTTGAATACTGAACAGCTTGACTGATGAATTTAAGCTGCTTCCATGGGATAAAATTGACTTTCCTGACTTCGAAAATGTTATTTTTTTCTAAAGGGAATGTGAAGAGGCTTCTATGGGACAGGTTCTTGGTGAAAACTCAAATAACTAGTTTTTCATTCTAGCTTTAATACTGACCAGCCATGTATTGCTTTGGACAAGACATTTTTATGTTTCCATTCCTTGCCATGACTGTTGTTTGTTTTTTAAAAAAACTTGCAGTCTTTGGAGGAAGAGAGTATTTTTTATTTTCTTTAAAAATAATACTTAGCATAACAGTGCCTACACACAATTCACTTCTCTAAGCAGAACTTTTAAGTCTAACAATACAAAGTATGTTCCAGTTAGCTGAAAGAGGATATTTTGAACTGGTATTCACAAAAATATCTTTACTGCTTAAAAATACACTGACCTTGAACTAAATAAGAGAATGCAAGTTTTATTTTTCAGTATTCCTATATAGTTGAGTCTAACCTACGAGTTCATGCTTAATAATCATTAAAATGGAAATCTCTATATATGTGTTTGATTTCTATGCATATATTCTGAATGCATGGCTTCTCTGCTTCCAAAGCAACATTTTGTATTTTTTGTTGATGTGCATTATTTAGTATTTATGTGAAAGAAACAAGCAGGAATTACAAGATGATTGAATGTTCTTTTTCTCTAAAACACTGAACTCTAGTCTGCAGTCTCTTTTCAGCTGAAGCCCCACAGAAGCTGAGGAGGGAAAAATGAAAAGCAGGAGTTTCATCCATGTAAAAAATGAATAAAATAGTTGATTTACATTTAAAGCTGAAAATACTAGGTGTGAAAGTAGGTTAGCACCTGGTAACTTTTCTTTGGCTTGATGCATCTAGAATTCAGTGCACCCTGTGGTACTATAAATGGTATTGACCAGATCTCTTTTAAGGTGTAGAATATTAAGTATATTAGCATTACAGTTTGGCCCTTTTATGATTGTTTTCCAGAGATATCAAAAGATGTTAGGATATTAGATAAATTTTTAAAAAGTATTTCGTTTTGAGTTAGTTAAAAACAAAATCTCTAATAAACATGGTTGTCATATAATCTTGAAATCTTTATTAGAAGAAAGATTTAGGCAGCCTAGAGTAAAGGCTATCTCCAAGATGCAAGCTAATCATTCCAGTTACTGTAATTCTAAAGTGGTAGATATTTATGTAATGAAAGCCAGGCTACTTTCATAGAATCATAGAATGGTAAAGTTGGAAGGGACCTCTGGAGGTCATCTATCCGACCCTCAGCATAGCCCATACGGGGATTGAACCCATGACCTTGGCATTAGCAGCACCATGCTCTAACCAACTGAGCTAAACCTGCCCCCGATAACTTTGTTTTATGTTGCTTTAAAAAATTTCCAAGACAATGCTTGTGAAAAATTCTGTGAATTAAAAATGTCTATTGCTGTGTTTTAAAATTGTTGGAATTTCAAAACAGAAAATTTATGAGCAGAAATGCATGAAATTGTGAGTTTTTGGTTTTCAGCTAAACCAATGTATAAAAAGAATATTCAAAATTATGTACCTTGTTAGAGCCGTACAAGCCAATGTCTTTGACATTTCTTTGACAAGTATCTTTGACATTTGAGAGATTTTATATAATACAGTATGTAATGTTTGTTAAGCATAAGTTTTTCTGCAGGTAAAATGTTTGGCAGTTCTATTACATAATACATGTATATGTTTGTACAGTTACATGTGATTGAATTCCTGTAGATTAGTGATTTGCTGCTTGTCAGCTGACATGTTGAAAGTGTTGCTGTGTACTTTGGGAGAAGCTGAGGTGGCATCTGCATCATCTAGGAGTGCTCGCCTGGTCAGTTAGTTATTGTGACAGGGCTGACAAGTGGTTCGTGCCCTCATGTGGGCATACCACACTAATTCTTTGGGTGTTCCAGCGTGTTACAAATTGGTTGTGCCACTGTTGATGTCATGTTTTTACTCTGCTGAATTTTCAGGTTATCCCGCCAAAGGAGTGGAAACCAAGAAAACATTATAATGATATTGAAGATTTGGTGATTCCTGCTCCAATTCAGCAGATGGTCACTGGTCAGTCGGGGCTCTTCACACAATACAACATTCAGAAAAAGCCAATGACAGTGAAGGAATTCAGGCAGCTGGCCAACAGTGACAAGTGTGTATATATGAAGTCATGTTTAGAAAGACAAATATTTACTTGTTTCTAAACTGTGATATCTTTGAAATGCATTAGGCAGCTGGTGTTTTGTTTTGATTTTTTGGTTTTTTTTTGAACTTCTCAATAGGGTTACTGTGTCTAAATTGTGGAAGAACACCACACTTTAACTTTCCTTTCGCCTAGATGTTGGAATAGCCTATAGTCAGATAAAATACTGTGCCATACCACCACAAATCTCAAAATTATTTAACTCATCCAGAGGTTTTTGCAGTAATGCAAGAGTGCACTACTCCTTCTGCTGAGCTTCTGTGTTCTGATTAAGACAAGATATTTATTAAAGGAGGAAAAAATATACTATGAAAGGCTAGGCAGTAGCCTGAAAAACTTCAGGTCAATGGATATTTGAAGAAGAAGGAAGTGATAGGAGAAATGCTTTCCCAGTCCTTTTTGACTAAGTAAAAAGAATGAATTCTGCTTTAATGTTTCTGGAAACTGACTGGAAATAATTTCTGGATAACGGGTCAAAATATCTTGGGAAAAAATATTTGAATGTAATGAATTGGAGAAAGTAAGATAGGACTAACTTAATCTGAAGTAGAAAGAGAAATTAAGGGGTATGGAGAGAGGCTGTTATTAAGCTCAGCAAAAACTAGGAGACGCTAAAGAGGCTCCACAGCAAATGTCACATAACGTGCTATTGTAAAAGTGCAAAATTGATCTCCTTTATTAAATTAAGAAGGATCAGTGTGTTGTTGCTCGTATATTACTTTATAAAAACTGATGTTATCACACTCTATAATATTCTTTCTATGGTAAGTGGGGATGGGAATCTATCTTATGCTTATGTATGCAGTAGCTGTTAGAGGGAGGATAAAATATAAAACTTATATGCTATCTGATGGAAATTTCTATCCTAAGTATGTTTCAAATGTGAATCTGATTAAGCTATGGTAAAATGATAAGCAGAAACTTCCTAAAATAGATGTGATAATGAATAAGTACCTATGAAGATATATTATATACCGCAATGTTAAGTCAGATTTAATTTATTCTGTATCTTGGAAAAATTTTGGAAGCATTTCTTATTTCAATTTTCGTGCTCTTTTTACTGAAATCAGGCTACAACTTTATAAGTATAGGTAAGCACACTTGAGATGACTTTTAACCTGTTGTTAGCTGTGGGTCTCTTTCTAACTGTTTGTCACTGCTTGTGAGAAATGTGTCATGCAACCTCCCATTGGACTCTCAATATACTCTGTTTTTCTTACACTATCCAGTAGTTAAGAGCTCCTGTAATTCTCTGTAAAAGGATTTTTTTAATGAAGAAGTTGGACTTCTCTGAGGACAGCTTCTCTTCTTGAGTATTAATTGTGTTATCCCTTTCCTTTGGAAAAGAGAAGTGCCGTCTTAATGGAAATGAAAGATGCATTTGGAAAGAATTGCATGCACTTAAGCTAGGAGGTTAATATATTCTATCCTTTATTTGTTATGGGATTTTCAGTTGACCATCAGGTGCTCTGGGAAATATAAGCATACCTGCATCCCACAACAAAGATCCTTGCGTTATGGTAACTGAGCTTATGTATCCATATTACTTAGGGCAAGGCAGAAATAGAAGCTGATTTCTGGAGCCATATCATCAGAAATAATGGTAAAAATTGCATTGCTTGTAATATTTTGGTTAATACTTATTACTAACGTCTTCCCCTCTGTTCATTGTTATTGCATGATATAAATGTATTTGGTTTACATAGTTCCTGTATGTTTAGATTTTCTTTCCAGTAGTTCAGACACAGTCACATTGACACTGCCAGTGTGAAAATGTCCTTCTCAGAGTGGCAAGCTTTCTTTTCCAAAGTCTCAGAGAATGGAGGCCAAACAAAAGGATACTGAAGTGAAAGATATTAATGGATGGCTTTTCTGGTAGTATGCTTCTGCTGTATTTCCATGAGACTTTCTAGGAGACTTGAGTAACCTTCCAAAAGTGTATATGTTTATGTATGTAAAAGCGTAGTTGTCTTGGGCTGCTCTAAAAGCAAAGAGGAAAAGTTTCTTTTGACCTTCTATTTTTTGTTGCAGGAGGGGAGAACCTTTATAGTAAGAGGGGTTTTGGTACCAGCTGTTTGAAAAAGTATGCCTTTTTCTCAAAAGGGGAAGAGGTAGAGAAGGAAGAGGTGCTTTTTTTTTTTTTTTTTTTCTTTTTTTCTTTTCCCCCCTTTTTTCCCCTAGCATGGCAGAATGATTGTTTGTATTGTTTTGAGTTTGAGACCAGCACATGCTGGATCTGCCTCTCTGTCTTTGCAGAGCAGGAATCGAAGAGGAAAATAACAAATACTGGCCAGCTGATAGAGAAGCCACTCTTCCATGTGCTTCTTTCTTATGGAAGATAAACTCAAAGCAAGGCTCAGGCTGAGGGCTGTCAGTAGATACGTTGTTTAGCTGCTGGAGACTGAAGCAAGTGTTGTATGGATAGGTGTATGACTTCAATCACTGTAGTGATCAGGTAGGAGGTTACATGTTATGATGAACTATGAAACTAGGAATTTAGTACAACTAATAGTTCTATTTCAGTAAATTTGAAATAAAGTGATCTGTTATAATTCAGTTTGCATAATCAGGAACATAGTCCATTGTGAAAGTGGTTGCTGAGACTATGCTGAACCTTTTCCAACTTTTTTTTTGCAGGTACTGTACCCCAAGATACATAGATTATGAAGATCTGGAGCGAAAATACTGGAAGAATTTGACTTTTGTGGCACCAATTTATGGAGCAGATATCAATGGCAGCATTTATGATGAAGTATGCATAACTTTATAAAAAGTTTATCTCTCCTTGCCCTCTTTTAAAGGGTCCTGTACTTAAAGATTGCATTCTTGCTTTATGCTTGAAAATCCGTCCTTTTGAAAACTTTGTGTCGCTCTTTTAAGACTCCAGGCAAGGTTGAAATAAACTCTACATCTGCAAAAGTGAGACAATTCTATTCTTGGTAGGCTATTGACACTGTACATAATTATAAGACCTCACTTTTTTTTTTTTTTTTTTTTAAACCATGAACTGTCTAGCACTTTGAGATTCCTTTGTTTCTTCTTTAATTTTTTGTTTATTAGCTATTTCAGGATACATTCTGTCTATATACTTGTATGGAAAGTTAGTGAGATTTTAACTAATTTTACTTCATCTTTAAATTTTAAGGTAGGTAACTTTATTTCTCTCTTTCACTTAGAAAAATTGATAGTTATGTTTTCACATTTTTAGAATGTCTGTAGTTTCCCAGAAATGCACTTACAATTACTGTGTACTTCTGGATTAACATAGATGAAAAAGCAAACTTGGTAAGGAAATATATTTTGCTAGTTACTGATATAGGTCACTAGGAGTAAAAGGGGCTACTAATAGAGATCCTGTTACCCAAGAAATATGGAATATCTGTTGGTATCAAATCACTGTGTAGGTAACAACAGGAACTAGATATTGAAAGGGTTATTTGTAGTAAGACTAACAGAAGAAATGTTAGGATTTCAGAAAAGGTTTGAGGTCATGCAAAATATAGGGCAGTACATTTCTCCAAAAGAATCCACTCTGTGTAGATTTTCGAAGTTACTTCATATTCTCAGTAATTCCCTTCTCCAGTCATTTTAAAAATAGCAGAATTTCCCTTTGGCAGATGGTCTGAGGCCCTGCCAATATTTCATATTTCTTTGCAAAAGACAAATTACTTAAGGACTCTGTCCAAAAATAAATACAGTCAGCCAACATGGTTTGAGGCAATTCAGTTTTCTTCAGTAGGTTATGCTGTCTTTGAAAGACAGCTATAAATGTCCAGTAATCCTTTTTTAAAAAAGGAACAAATCCAAATTCTATTGTGTGTCCAAATAACTGTGTAAAAATTAGTTAGGAGATCATCAGAGATTCTGATGTGAAGCATTTTGGTAAAGAGACGCTTCAGACATAGACAGCTATTGGTTTGTGGAGATCAAAATGGGATACAGGAGAACAGTGTTTTTTTCAATAAACAGAATAAGTAGTTTTTTTTCCTTGTCTCATTTTTTTTATATTGGCAGATAATATATCAATGTATACTTTGTTTTGATTGTTTTCTTTGATCTTTAAAATCTACTAAAGATTACTTCCTCAAAGAAAAGATAAGACAGTAGTATTTTTATTTATTTATTTATTTTTAGGTGGTAACTGGTAATAGAGAAGGATAGAGATTTTCTTCTCATGGAATTGCACACTCATTAAACTAAGAGGCTAAAGTAAAGAGGTCAAAAAACAAAAAGGGGAATAAGAAGTACAACGATCTTAATTCATGAGAAATGTTAGATATGTAGGATTAGGAGACAAAGCATTGAAAGGTATAGGCGGAAGGAAATAACTTAAGTAATAGATCTTAATGTAGAACAAAAGGACTAGATGATTATGATTAAATAGCTATGATTTAAAAATAATGGATAACAAGAGATACTAGTGAAAGGAACAGAGACTGAGGAGTGTAAACAGACTGAATAGTTAATGTGGCAGCAGGTTTTATAGCTCCATCGATTTAGAGGAAAGGGAGGAATAACCTCTGTACCAAATTGTTGGTTAGGAAGTCATGAAAGCCAATGATAGAAATATTTTTTTTCTTATTAGGATATTTTTTTCAAAGTTAGTTTTGGCCACCAGATGGTGCACTTGGGCAGCTAGTATTTTTCATTTCTTTTCATTTGAACGTAGTGAATGCAAAGAGACTATCTTTTTGATTTGGTTTTGAATTTGGATATTGCTTTTATGTTTATTCAATTCATGGATTTTCATTATTCAGGGAAAGGCGATGAATACAGTTATATACCTTTCTGGACAAAGTACAGGAGAAAGAGGATGACAAATAATTTGTCATAACAGCCTATTTGTGATAAATGAGACAAATATTTGCTTTTTATGAAATGCATTTATAGAGAACATGGTGCTATGGACTTTGCATTTAATACAGAAAGGTAAATATCTTGCAGAATTCCATTAAAAATACTAGACGCTGGCACAGTTTTTAGATTTGATTGTATCTTTGTTTTCAATGAAACTATAATATTTGCATGTACTTGGACCATCAAAATTGGTAAGAATTGATGCTATGCTGCAAGTCCTTAGTCTTCAGTTTAAAAATTGCCACTGGCAATTTTTTTTCCTTTTTGTATGATGACATTGAGTTTCAGATAGAAATAGTAAAGTCTTGATTTTTACAACTTAGGTTATTTAACAAATAATATCCTGACTTGTGGAATCCAGCACCTTACTGGCTTTATGTTAGAAAGAGCATAGATCATGCAGTGTTCTTTGATTTTCTTAGAACAGCTGATGACAGATTTTGAGGCTTTGGAAGGAAAGGCAAAGTTCTAAAACTTATGTTATCCAGTACAAAAGAAATAGGAAAGGAACAAAGCTACAAATACATGTTCTGGAATTTTATGACTACCACTGATTTAACTCTTATGATACATTTTTTTTTCTAGAATCTCTTGTGTATTTATAATGTTATATTTATGCTTAGCTGTCAGTATTGAATATAGAGGAAGTCTTTATGAATTAGGAAATACCCTGAGAGAGCAAGTGGTCTGTATACTGTATAGAGCCTTCTAGAAAATAATTTTAAGGTAGCTGAGCATTTATTTGAAGTATTATTCTGTATTTTATGTATTTTTGATTGCTTTTACATTTAATTACAGTGCTTTGTAAGAGAAGGACAACACAGGTAAGTAATACAGGGCAGTGTTGCAAAAAAGGTAGACTGCAAAGATCATTATTTGCTTTGAAATCATAATTCTAACGGGGACTTGGAAAGCTTATGAACTTTCTTAGATAAATGCTCTAGGTTTTGTTTTTCTGTTGCTATAAGATCATCTAGATTTGAGTGAAAATTAGTATTCCTGATACAGTATAGAGCTTGTAATGTCAATAATAAATCATCATTTCACTACCTTCAGTTACTAATCTGATTCATAAACTGGTTGTGAAGAAGTAAGAAATATGATTGTTTAGGCAGCAGAATTGAAAAATAGTTATTTTTGCTTTATTATGTTATTTCAAGAGAAATATCTTGCAAACTAGCTTGAATTTTATTTTAACTTGAGCCAGTCTAGACTGAAACTGAAAATGTGAAACAGCTGCAGCAAATTACTGTTCCTGTCAGAAAGGATGAAGAGAGTGATTTTTGTTTCCTCATATGCTAAATTATTAACTTGTTTGGCAATTATAACTCTGAAAGAACTGGAGAGTGTAATTCACTTACTTTTTTTGGGCAGTACCTGTTCTGGTGAACTATCATCAGATCTTTCATTTCCATGTCACTCCTAGCTGTTGTTGGAATTATATCACAGTCATTGAGGCTGCAGATTAGATTGTCTTCTTGTTGTGCCAGCTAGTAGGAGATCAAATTCACATTTTGTTTTCTAGGAGCCTTTTTCCTAACAAATTTTTCTATTTGAAATTTCATCCCTACAGAAGGGTGGGAAGGATGCATAGATTGCCTATGTGGGCTTATCTAGCATCTAGGGCAAAAATTCTTCCTCATTTCAAAAAAAACTTCTAAGGACAAATTCCTTCCTTCACTAGATTAGTCTGGTGTTTACAGCAGGCCATAAAACAGATCTGACTGTGAATGGAATCTGTTGCTCAGTAGAGAGAAGCCGGGGTTTGGACTAAGGGTATAACTGTTGTCCTGTCTGTCTCTGATAACTGTTCTTACATTCCTGACTTGAAGACATTATTCTGCTTCTTTTTTTCCCTTAGTCTTATTCCATCTAATTAGATAGTCTCTTATGCTTGCTTTTTCCCATATCTTAGCTTTAGGGAACACTTTTGTTCAGTAACATAAAGTGATTGGATTAGCAGAGCCATTAGATTATCTGTTGATTAATTTTGCTGAATAGTGTTGTAGCTACAACTCTCATGGTACACCAACTTTAGCATCAGGTATATTTGAATTTCCAGCTCTACCCTTTGATAGACCAACTGACTTGATTTTAAGGTATCACCTAACAGTGGCTGTAAGAGTTTGAATTTGACCATAAGGTAAGTTAGGGACAGCACTGGTGTTGTGGTTTAACCTGAGGCTTTAGGAGCGACAAGCTAGTGGGGTTGGAGACTAACACTTTATTTATAGGTTAATGGATGCTAAGGGACCAAAATATATCTAGAGTAAAAAGCTGGTATTAAAAGAAGAAGTAAAGGAAACTGAAAACTGATTCTGTTCCTTTGGTTTAACTCAACAGATATTTGATAACTCTTTTTTTTGAATCACTGTACATTCCTTTATTAGAGAATTTCACCATACTTTCCCTCATTAAAGAATTAAGACTAATGGTATTAGGAGAGTAAGGATGTGGAACAGATTTAGACCAGAAGGGATGCTGAAGAGAGAAAGATGAGAATTTTGAATGAGAGCGCAAGTTGGGAAAGGTGGGTTGATCCACGGAAGAGGCTGTTTTTGCTATCAAAGAACAGATGTGAAGAAAGTATTTTTTCAGGAGTATTTTATAGAACTGCAAAGGATGGCAGCTGTACTTTGCCTCAGTTAGATTGGAGGAGTTTTTTATTACCTTGTATTTGTTCTGTGAAGTATACCAAAAAAGATCTGTTTTTTTCATCATAGCTTGGACAGGCGCGTTAGGACTCCTCCTAATGGTGAACACTCTGGTCAAAAATTCAAGTATCTTGAATTTCTTAATCTGAAAGGAATTATCAAGTTATTTTGTGGAGAAATTACTGAGATAGTCCTACAGATTTTCTTCTGCAATCTGCTGTCATCATTCTGTATGCCGTCCTTTGCGGTGGATACAAGAACTTACTGTGTAGCGTAATGAGGAGCTGTAGAGTACAGTGTTTTCATTAACAATGACTGAAGAATAAGAATAAAAGAAAGATAATGTATTAATATAAGAACAGAATATAAGAACAAAAGAACAGTAAAATAAACTTCTGATAATGAGTGATGATAGCCTTTAAGTCTGGATGAGTTGTATCTCATTACAATTTACAGTAAATTTTAAAAAAAGTCACTGAATAGAAAGAAGTAACTATAAGAATGAGGTAGAGGAATAAAAAGGGTTGGACTGGACATGTGACTTGCCCAGTTTGCTCTTTTACTGTGCCTAAAGGCCAGGATCTGGATTTTGGCTAGCTACCTCAGTCATATCCTGGTCAGATATGTGCAGTTTTCTTACTCACAGTAGAATTCTGTATGCGTACTTTGTTGTCTGCAATAGAGGCCCAAAGTAATTCAACACTTTTTGTTTTTAAATGTAGAAAGTCCTAGATGTCATAACCTCGTCCTCGTTACCAGAGAGATCCTTTCTCTTCATGTTCCCTCCATCGTAGAGGTCAAAGTGGTTATTTCCTCACTTACATGCTTGTTTTTCATATGCATTTTCAAAGGGAATCCGGTTACTTCTGGATTTTTCACCTTTCAAAAAGTGCCACAAAGCAGAAGTCATACCTGAAAAAATACTGAGGAGAAAAAATGGATTAAACAAGGAAAATTGATTACACTTTTCTACTAGTGTTTTATGGTGCAGGAATACTGATCATAGCATTTCTATATCTGTACTTTATGAAGTTTGAAGAAGTAATAAAAATCTGGCATTTTGTTACTATTTTTGTGGCTGCGAGTGGGTGTGTGTATAGAGAAAGTGAGTGAGGAGTGGGTGACCAAGCACAATTTTTTCCTGTATATTTTTCCTACACCTTTTCACTCTGTCTTTTTTTTTTTTTTTCACTCTTTTTATTTGAGCTGTTAGTTTGTCATAGGGGCTTTTTAATCCTACTTGTAGAGCAGATTTCATTTTGACAAGACAAACAAGAACTCATAAAAGAAAAATTGAACACTGAGAATTGTGTGAATTAAGTTAGATACAGAAATTATGTTGATAAAGGCAGAATACATCAGATTGATTTGTGGAAGGAAAGTGTGAAGAAGAGTACTATATCACTATTGTAATTGCTTTAAAAAGGGAAATGAATAGAAATTAATTTCATATGGAGCTTGTCTTATTGGCAGAGAGCTTGTCATTCTGTTTAAAATGTTGAACTTGACTTCTTATGCAAGGTATTGAGAGCTACAGTTTCTCTGTGCCTTTGAGAAACGGAATGAGTCAGCTCCTTCCAAACTGCGTGTGTGTGCAGATCTTTGAGGGCTACGTGTAGTCTCTCCCATTTTATCTCCACATCACATTAAAAGCTGGTTCTGATGAGGTTAAAAGAGCCATAACAACTCTGGACAGCAATTTACAGTAAGTTTGAGTCAACCAGCAAATAAATAAAGATTAGTCTAGTGGTCTTTTTTATAAATTGCTACCTTTATAATTATTTCTCAGAAGTATAAGACAAGTCTAGTGTACTGTGGCAACAACCGTACATGGGAGGTTGTATCAAGCTTGTAGTATTGGGAAGCTATTTCTGTATTATAGTAAATATAGAAAAATATGCTTGTTTTTCAGCTTTTTTCTGATTTTGGATTGAATGGTACATGGGAGGTACTGTTTAAAGAATTTGCCATCAAAAATATGGATTTACAATATTTTCCTTGCTTGTTCCCTTGAAATTATTGTAAACCAATATTCTGATATAGAATAAAAATTTGTTATTTTCCTAGATTATAATGTCTAGATAGCTTTTTGTATTTTTAAGAAACTTCCAGCTAAAATTTAGTGACACATAACGTGTATTAGTGCTTTAGTGCTGATAATTAAATGTGAAATACTCTTCTAAGATACACTTTGAGAAGTAGTTTTGAGAAGTAATGTTGTTTTGACATTTTACTCTTCTAAAGCTCGTGAGTTCAAGGAATATGGAGAGTTAAAATTAGTGTAGTTTTTAGAGTTACAGCCAAACTGAGCATTTCTGCTAAAGGTAAAACTTCTACAGCTTGTCTGAAGTAATCCTTAGGAAATGGCTCGTGTTTCTTGCAGAGGATGTATATTTTGTATGTTCTGTATCTTGAAGCAACTTAGTTTTCTGTTCATTGGCTGATTGGCTTTTGTGACAAGGACAAAACACTGGCAGTGTGTTTGTTTGCTGACTAGCAGCAACTTAACATAGAGTGTGAAAATGAGATGTGTTTAAAAACAGTATCTTTCTTTTTCTCCTAAATTTCTTCACTTAATTGTTGACAAGCATAGAGTTAGATTTCAGGATGTTATGATTGCTTACGTTCATTAAAAAAAGGTGACGGGACAAATCAGTGAAAAGCATACTGGGACTTGTTCACAGAATCACAGAATGGTTCAGGTTGGAAGGGACCTCTGGAGATCATCTAGTCCAACCCCCCTGCTCAGCAGGGCCACCTAGAGCATGTTAGACAGGGTTGCGTCCGGGTGGGCCTTGAAGATCTCCAGAGAAGGAGGCTCCACAACCTCTCTGGGCAACCTGGTCCAGTGCTCCGTCACTCTCACTGGGAAGAAATTCCCCCTCACGGTCAGGCAGAACTTCCTGTGCTTCAATTTCTGCCCACTGCCTCTTGTCCTGTCACAGGGGACAGCTGAAAAGAGTTTGTCCCCATCCCCTTGACACCCTCCGTTCAGATACTTGTACACATTGATAAGATCCCCCTTCAGTCTTCTCTTCTCCAGGCTGAACAGGCCCAGCTCTCGCAGCCGTTCCTCGTAGGGCAGGTGCTCCAGCCCTCTGATCATCTTTGTAGCCCTACGCTGGACTCTCTCCAGTAGCTCCATGTCTCTCTTGTCCTGGGGAGCCCACAACTGGACACAGGACTCAAGATGAGGCCTCCCCAGGGCTGAGTAGAGGGGCAGGATCACCTCCCTCGACCTACTGGCAACACTCTTCCTAATGCACCCCAGGAGACGATTGGCCTTCCTGGCCACAAGGGCACATTGCTGGCTCATGGTCAACTTGTCATCCACCAGCACTCCCAGGTCCTTCTCTGCAGAGCTGCTCTCCAGCAGGTCAGCCCCCAGCCTGTACTGGTGCATGGAGTTATTCCTCCCTAGGTGCAGGACCCTGCACTGACCCTTGCTGAACCTCAGGAGGTTCCTCTCTGCCCAGCTCTCCAGCCTGTCCAGGTCTCTCTGAATGGCAGCACAGCCCTCAGGTGTGTCAGCCACTCCTCCCAGCTTGGGATCATCAGCAAACTTGCTGGGGAGGCACTCTGTCCCCTCATCCAGGTCATAAAATACAACTCTACCACTTCTGGCTGCAGAATCCTTCAATTTGCAAATTTCTGGAGGCTGGAAAGGTATTACTGTAAAAATACTACCCCATTTACCCTGTTTTTGGACTCTTCGCTAGATGTCTGCTTTTGGCCACTCTCAAAGTGGATAGAGTTGATTAACAGTTTTTTATCTAGTGTATTTGTTCTTGTATTACAACCTTATGTAAGAGGCTTTGTGACTCCACAGTGAAGTTGTTGCCTCCATTTTTCCGTATTTAGTAGGTATCTGGTCTTTTGCTGTATATGTAGTAGATAGACTTTGTTTCTCCAAAATGACTGCTCATAATCTGTGACCAAATATGTATATGTTCTTCAAGTAAATGTGTAAATTGATTTGAAGAATAAATTTAAATTCCTTCTTCAAACATTTTTTCATCTCATAACTTTTCTGCCTTGCTGATGGTTAGAATTTTGAGATTTGAAAGCAGCAAATTTTACCAACATCTGCTATTTAAATTTAAATTTGTTTAATTTTTTATTGTGATAATGCTTATCATATTGTTTTAAAACTTACGTACCCTTTCTGTCACATGAATACATCAAATCTAAAGCTGTCATCAAAAAATAAAAAATACTGTCACAAATTAACTCAATGTGTAAATAGAACCCCTTTGTTCCAGTTCCCAGACAAGTTAAGGATAGCTTTTCTTTTTAAATGAAATAATCACTGCAGTCAGAGGTGATTCTTCAATTAAAGTTGAAGTTAATACAGAAGTTACTGTCTTGAATATCAGTTCTGGTTTCTGCATACATAACATACTTGATTTAAAATTTCAAAAAATAAGGAAATGAAAACTGAGAGTTTTAACAGTCTGTTATTTCTTCCTTTACCTTGGACATACATCCTTCATTACCTGTTCAACTGCCGTATGTTACCGTGTTTCTTAATTTATTTCCAGCAATCCATTCCCCAAATTTGATTAAGATTGCCGTAAGTGTTCAGCATATCAGTGTAGGATTGCAGTGGGGGAGGAGATGGTGGTTAATAACATGCTTAGATGTTATTTTCTCAGTTCAGTATACCTGAATTGATTTTATAATTAAAATAGTTTACTTATATTCCTTGATTCTTCTCTCCCTATCTCTTATTTATTTATTTCTGTCTGTGCACCTGGTAGTGCCTTTTCTGGAGGTGCTAATGATTGCTGTTATAATGAAATGTAATCCCTTTCTTTTCAGTTTTGTAGCTTTGATCTTGGCTCTACTCATTTTTGTATGCTGTATGACCTTAGATCAGTACTGCACTTTGTGGGTGAACCTGAAATATAACAAAAACTACATGCAGGGCTTTTTATACATAAACTCTTTAGGCAATAATGGAAGAAAAACAGCTGAAATCACATGAAATCACTAGATTTCTTCTGAAGTGCTGTATTGTGCAGTATTTCATTATGATTAGAATTATCTGTGAAGTGATGTAATAGTTTTGTTCTTCATACTTTTCAGAGAATATGGCAAATTTAGAGAGGAAAGTTGCCATTTGTTAAGCATTTTTCATACTGTGTAGTATTACTTTATAAGTAATATAAAAGCATAGATATGCCTGGTGAAACTTAGTGTCTTCTAGCTATTCATTGATCAAAGATTTTTTGTCTGGTGCTATTACTTCTGTTGTGGATGGAGTTTTAATCCTTTTTAGGATTGATGTATTAAACCTTAGCAGATGTGAAGCTCTGTACATTTCTTCTCTGAACATCTTGGAGTTAGAATCTGATCTAAATCTTACTAAAGGTCAAAAGTTTTTTTTTTTTTCAGGTAACTTCACCACTTTCCTAAAGTACTTACAAATTTGTTGGGATCTGTAGTCCCCTTAAACTCTAGATCTTGACATTTATCTTTTGAATGAGACTATTAAATAAGCTTGCATTACTTTAATACTTTTGTTATGTATCTTTTTCAGGATATTGAGGAATGGAATATTGGCCATCTTAATACAATATTGGATGTTGTAGGAGAAGACTGTGGAATTTCTATTGAGGGTGTAAATACTCCATATCTCTATTTTGGCATGTGGAAAACAACATTTGCATGGCATACTGAAGACATGGATCTCTACAGTATTAATTATCTTCACTTTGGGGAGCCAAAGTCATGGCAAGTTTAAATTTTTATGAAAGCTTATATCTGTTTTCTGTTTGTTCTAACTAAAGCAAACAGTTGAGGTAGAATTGCTTCAGAGTGATAGGCCAAGATAGTCATATTATTTGAGAATGCTATGAAACAGGTAATATTTGTCAGTGTAAAGAACATCTCAGTAACTCAAATCTTTATCTTAGGAGGAGGCTAAAAATATGTATAAGGCTTGTCTGAGTTCAGTAGGAAAAAGTAGTAATGAATTAGTATGAGAAGTTCAGTGAGTTGGGAACCGCTCACACTACTTGAACTCTTCTAAGGCCTCTTTAAAATCTGTCTCTTAGGTTCAGTTCTTGTAGACATGTGAATAGTCCTTTGAGACTGCCTCTGTGCTTTCTATTAAACATGCACTGAATCAGGGATATTCTCTGCTGTTACTCAACAACCCAGGTAAGAGAAGAGATTTAATCTTGAAGGTAGTGCCTAAGTATGAGGCTTTTTGTTCACCATTTATGTCTTACGGTGAAGATATGAATTATTTTCCATATAAAGAGTCTGATACTTTACTATTAAAAAGTACAAACTGTAAAGCCAATACAAACAGATAATCTATGTACTGGTTTATGAGGATGTTTCCTGGTGTTCTTTGGTCAGTTCTTAACTCTATGAACAGAGTGGAAATGGCAATGGGTAATAAATTCTATCAACAAAAAAACAAACGTAGTAATACATTCTGTTTATCACAGAATACCTTACAGGGAGTGTCAGTTGTAAAATAAAGACATATATATGCTGCAGGAAGGGAAGATGATTCCATCTCTGTGATAATGTCAAGAAAGAGGCCAAATTTTTGGAGAAAGAGAACTTAGCCAAAACTAGATGAGCAAAGTGTATAAGGTTTTACCTACAACTTTAGTGATTAGTTTCAAAGGAGCAGAGTGAAAAGATCCATAGTGAAGCCTAAAATAAAACAAGTGATTTAGGTTCAGGAATTCTATATTCTAGAGTAAGTGGATATAGCATAGTGATAAGTCTGATTCTCTAGAGACTCCCTAAGATTCTGCCATGTGCAGCTATTCAAGTTGCCTCTTGAATAACATGACTAGAATATATAGTTGTGGATTTGCCAGGGTGGAATGTGTACCAACACCTGGTATCTTCTCTTATTAAGGAAAAATGGAGAAAGTTTTGAATGTCAGCAGTAGAGAAAGGAGTGATGGGGTTATGCATATGGTGAGATAAAATGATGGGATCCTGATATTAGTTGAAATTAATATTATGTACAAAAAGATGTCGGAGAGAAAGCATACTCGTGCTGATGCTGACACTGTATGGTTTCAGAACAAATGTAATAATCAAGTAGGTAGTGTAAAAGAGACTCAGCTGGAGTTTAAAGATTTTCCCAGGGTTATCTGGGATTTCATTAGTATGATTTTCAGGGTGATCAGCAGCTGACAAAGACTAATCAAGATTTGATCAGGTGATGGAGCTGAACTCAGCATGAGTGGAAGTATGTTGCCACTTTCGCACAAATTATGTGTACCATTGACAAAAATGGCATGTTTCTCAGTTATGTTTTCTGGAAAATGAAAAATGATGAAAAATTTAAAGTGCTAACATTTTAATGTGAAATGTAGCGGTAAAGTATAGAACTTCTGTGAGAGGTGGGGAGATGTTTATACGTATATTGAAAGGAGAATATTAGCCACATTATCTATCAGAAGAGTTATAAAACAGATCTAATAAAAAGGGAGTTATAATCAGAAACAAATGGTATACAGGTTTATCAGCAATGGGAAAGATTCATCACTATACATGAAACCAGACAAGTATTTAGTAGTGAAGAGCACTCTCCATAAAGTGGAAGAACTTTGAGGGAGATGTGGCAGTTAGTGAAGAGAGGCAATAACAGGGAGTTGTTAAAGGCTGTTCTGAAAACAGCAGCGACAACACCACTTCTGAGGAGTGAAGAGATTGAAAGTAAAACTTGATTTTGGATTTTAAAAGGTAGCTTAATGGAAGAGGATTTGCTTTTTATGAATTTTATCTATATTTTAAAAATCCATTATTTATTGAATCTATATATGCACAAATATTAACTTCCTAAATAGATTGTAAAGCAAACTAATGTTACTTGTGATTGACATGGAATTCTGAGCCCAGTGTCTGAAATTAGAGAGCCTTACTTTGCTGTAACCTAGAGTATGCAATTTGCGTGTTATCAACTGTAAAACCAATGAATTATATTTACTGTGAACAAATTACAGTTACAAGTTTAACAACAACATTTTATTTCCTTGAAGCTTTGGAATTTTTTTAAATAGTAATTAGCACAAAGTAATACTCAGCTATTGTTCCCCTGTCAATATATAACAAAGGCTTCAGAGTAGTAGCTTGGTAAAGTATTTAGTGTCACGCAGAATTAGCTTGTATCTGATGGCATTATCCATTATCGCTGCATGTATCTGGCATATTTCCCATCCTATTTCTTGTCACTGAGATAAGAATAATGAGGTTAATAAAATGGTCCAATGACCATCTTGCTATTTGGCTGATTATTTATTTATTTATTTTTATTTTTTAAGCACAAAACCTATGAGTCTTTGTTTTCAAGGTGCTTTTACCTTACTTCGAATAGTGCTGTTCTAAAAGCCATTTCACTTGTAAAACATACAGTTTACTCAGCACCTTAAAAGTTTTCAAATTTCAAATATAACTGCTACCTACACTTAGGCAATTCTACAGTACTGAATAACCAATTTCCAGCCCAAAAAGCAAGATGAATGGCATAACCTTTCAGACCATTTCTATCTGCTACCAAGAAATTTCTGTAATTTCCATTAGTTTCTCGCTAGATAAATGGTCCCTAAGACCTGGGAACAGAATCAAGATCTTGTGAGAATTTACTGGTTTTCAATGCAATCTGCTAGTGTGGCAGGGAAAAAGTATTAAAAAAACCCCCTCTCAGCCTGCTGTATGTATTTGTGTGTATTTTGGAGGCATGACAAGGCTTTTACAAGGTTTCAGATTGAGAAATGAACCAATTCTTGAATTTACTTACATTAATATCACAAGCAGGCAAAGCAGTAGTATCAAAATATACAGTCTGAAATTATATACAGTGATTTAACAAATAACTGAACTTAAAATTGGCTTCTGGGGTTGTAAAGCTTGACTTCCTGAACACTTGCAGGATGCAGATGTGAGAGAGATGAAACTAATTGAATCAAAAATTTTCTTTAAAACTCAGCTAATGTAATAATTTTTCATGTCCTGTCTTTTCTTGAAGTTACATTAATATAATAATATTTCTGAACAAAACTTACGTACCTATTTCTTCCCTGTCACTTCCTCAGTCTCATTTTAATATAAATGTAGAAATTTGACCTTCTTAATTTCCTCTTTAGATATCTGTGAGCTTTGAACAGTTTTTCTTTTCATGACCTACTTTGATTATCTAAAGAGTCATGGTTATACCATACATTGTTAGATGGGAGGGTAAAAGATGTGAAGGTAATGAAAAATATGCAAAATGATCTGTAAGTGATGCAGTTAATAATGGTCATGCTCTAGAGTTGTTTTAAGATGAACATTGTGAATGTGTCAGCGTCAATTTTTACTTCAATTTTCTATAAGCTTTGTTTGTATAATAGAATTACTTTGTGTTGTCTGATGTTTCTGCAACAGTCTCTTGAATGAAAATGTGAAAAAGTAGATATTACTGTGGAGATATGATGACATTAAATGATTTGCCTTGTACCCTCTGAAATTTTATTAGTTATTGCTTCTTTTGAAAGCTGCCATTTTTATCCACACTTTCCTTTGAGTTATGCAATTTCGTCTGTGGTCCTCCTGCTTTTCATGAATATTTTTGAGTGAGGGACTAAAGAGTCTTGTTTCCAACTTAAAGGAAAAGGAGTATTTTTTTCTTGATGTGTTGTTATGTGTGTGCTTCTCAATGTAATGTCCAAACATTCCTAATAAAACTCCAATGTCTGTACTCATTTCTATTGACTGTTAGTAAAAACTACATATTTTTTTCTGTACTGGATTTTATTTGCCATGTGAAGTAAAATTGTTGTATTTTACTGTAGTAGAATAGCAGCTGTTTTATTGGGAGACAAAAAATAAATTCACCCTCATACAGAAAAAACGAAACGACATGAAAGCAGCAGTAAATCAAAGATAATATTATAAGTTGTGCTTCTCAGTCAATAGTAACCAAAGTAGTTACTGAAATTATTAAGCAGCTATTTCAGCCAAGTTCCCAGTAGACCAGCTTTCTGCATCATACTCTACTATCTTAATTGTCACCAATCATATTTTCTGAGTTAAAGACATGACTAAGTAATCGTTGGGACTAGAGTACTGCCTGTTACTACATCCACTAGGGGGTTGAGGAATATGGATAGGACAGTGAACTTATATTGCTACTAGTTCATGGGTAAACAGTGGATGTTATTCCCTAAGACTGAGGATACTTAAAGTTCACTGAGAAATAATGTAAAGTATTTAACCTTGAAAAGGTAAGGGAAATATTAGGTATATAGCTGTTTGTGAGACACAGTCTTGGCTTGCATATAATATTTATTATCATTTATTTATAGATCTTGTTGCCTGTACCCTTGCATTGCTGCATTATGTATATTTCAGAGCAGATGGTCCTGAATAATATTCAGCATATGTATATCTATCATAATTACCCAGCCTTTATGGTGTAACTCCAGCAATGAACAGTGATGAACTCAGTTTTTATCATATATCTGTCTTTTCAAGAGTTTACACAAGTATGTCTTCCTGAACTAATACAATTAAAAGGTACTTAGCATCACCGATAATACTTTTTTCTTCTTTTTTGTAAATTTGTTTTGTATCTGAGAAACTTTCTCTTTGCCTCCTAGTGATTTAGCATTTAACATCCTTTACATTTAGTTTTAAAGAGGGCAGGATTTGGCCTTAAGATTTGAGAAATCAAAAATTAGTGGCTTTTTGTTAATGTAGCTAGAAGAGGTTGGACACAAGCTTTCTAAAAACTGTAACACTGCAGCTGCAGAAGTGAGATCAGTATAGGAAAGAGTGCTTGGTGCCTCCTTCAGGAGTGGCTGTATTCCTTTAACCTTCTTTCTTCCATAGTTCGACTGACGTAGGGTTTGGAGTTTTTGCTTAATTTGTATTGTAGACCAAAGATCTAGTAAGATTCATGTTGGTATAATTTGACAGGTATCCAAGGCAGCTACTCATGTATGAAGAAGCTCAGTTTTCTAATAACTTACATTTGGAGCCAAGGAAAGTCATTAGCCTGAAATATCTGGAGAGTGAAACTGGGTTCCTGATGCGTGATACTACAAAGTTTTCTTTTCTTGGTCCATTAACTGAGAAAAGAGGGCAGTAGTAACACCGGGAAGAAACAAAAGGTCAAGGAGTAGATGGTATCACCAGAAACAAGAGAGTGGTAAAAAGGACTAACTTTAATTTAATGAATTATTGCTTGACAGTTTTGGATTCACTAGATCAATAGGTTCAGCCTAGTTAAATCACATCTTGTCTTTCCAAGTGATATATTGAGAGTTCAGTTGTCAAATTCTGCATTTTTATGCTGTTGATAAATACCTACATGCCCACGTGTACAAGCGGAAGCATGTGACAACACGTTAACACAAAAATGTAGTACTTTGTACTGAGCAACTTTTTAGAAAGAATCCCAGTCTAATTAGAGGCATGAAAAGCAAAGAAAGGCCTAATTAGAGTTTTTTGTTAGACATACACACTATTTCTTTTGGCTTTAATTTATGGAGTTGTGTAATGTAATGACATAGTACAATACACAGTGCTATACATAGCAATTTGTTTGCACTGGGCTGTGAAAGATGCAAACATATTTTAGATTACTTTGTACACACTGATGCATGGGTAATAAACAGTAGAGGGCAGATATATAAACAGTTTGGAATGACAAATGGAGAGAAACAATTCATTTTGGGGAGATAATGAAATTCTGATTAAAACTGAAATAGTGAATGGAGTCAAACTGAAAATCGTCTTTTGTTTAATATCATTTGGTGTGGGTTCTCAATGAGCATGGGCTTTGTTAGAGTTGTACTTGGAGCACTGACTTCTGGGATACACAAATCTTGCTTTTATGCGGCAGTTTTTCTTGTAATACAGAGCAATGGTGGGGAGTGTATATGTGTGCACACAAGTGTTTATCTGAGAGACAGAGAAAAGGAGATGTTTAATTGTTGTACAAAATAAGGGGCCTAGGATTCTTCATTTGGTTTAGTCAAGTTGTGAATGTTAGTGAGTTGACAAGGGAGTTGAATTAAATCTGTGTTCACAGAATAGTAAAAGAAAAAAGCTGAATGTTAACTTGCTTTGAAAATGTGGCTTTGGACTACGTGGTACTGCTAAATATTCATTTTCTCCTTTTTTGAACTATATATTTTACAGAGAAGATTCAATCCAAATCTGTTACAATATTAAACTGAAATAGAAGCTAATTATGTCATGTTCAAGCTGTTGAAGTCGATTAGTACAGACTAATGCATCCAATAAATGTATGAAATACATTAAATATTAAATAATAAAGTTGCAATTTTATACATTCTGTGTGTGTTCAGAAAAGCAGAATGAAACTTCATTTTTCAATAATCTAGAATTTTCTAGCTGTAATAAACATTAAAAGTAACATGATGATGATTCCAGTCCTGCTATATTCTTACTGATTTGCTGCAAATAGATTATGAAATCTCATGAAAGTAGCTATTGTAGGATTAAAATGTTTCCAAGGACTGTATAATTGCTGAATTTAAAGGAAGTGCATTTCTTAGAGTTAAAAAAAAAAAAAAAAAAAGATTTAATTGTATTGATTTGCAGTAAGTAACTCTCTTATTCACTAGCATTGACTATAAGGAAAAAATAAAAAACGTTTGTTTAATGCTCATGTTTTTCTGTTGAATGCTTGTGAAGTATAGTAAGATTCAAAGAAAGTAATCCCATATGAATTGGGTATTATACTGTTTTATGCGTGTCTGCTTCATTTTGCAAATAAAAATACCTGCATCTTCTTTTAACTGAAATGGTAAGTGGTGTAATCATGTAAAATATTGTCAATATCCATGATTTTACATAGTGAATAAACCATTCTTAGTCTACATATTATAATGTTTAAGCTGAGATAAGCTAAGACATTTTCTCAAGAATAATGAAATCACAAGTTTTTTTGCAGATCATACCTTTCTTCATTCTTCAATCTTGCTGGCTTCTGTGTTTTTTGGTATTTAACTTATATGAAACTATGGCTTGTTTAGCAATTATGTCTTTAAACACTTTATGTTTTTCCTTGTGTGAATTTTTAGGTATGCTGTTCCTCCAGAACATGGGAGGCGTCTGGAACGACTAGCTCAAGGTAATATTTATTATGAGATTATTATTGATTATTATTGATGGATATCATTAGATTATTATTGATAGATATCATTGTTTCCTCTGTCCCCCCTTTTCCCTTCTTATAGCTCCTTGCCCCCAGTAACTTTTGAATCTTTTAGCCAAATTTGATGAAAAAATAGAACTGTCAGAGGTAGCTGAGTCTTGAAGTTTTATAAAAGTTAATGACTGGGTGGAGCCCAAATGGAGACCTTCAGGTAAAACGAAGCAGGCAAAACCTGCCAACTCAAATCCTGTTTTGATAGCAGACTGTCTCGCCAGTGAGCAGGCAAATAAATCCAGCCTAGCCAAGTGTAATCTGGTTTTTGCATTCTAGAGATGTGAGGGTACCCCTTCTGAAAGAGCAGAGGATATTGCTGTAGGGAAGAGACTTAAGGGCCAAGTATTACTTATGCACAGGAAAATAATTTCTCACATAGTAATTTGGTTTATTTTAAGCTATACTACAGCTCCCTGTTTTGTTCCAGATTTAGAGCACTGATTATGAATATAAAAAACTATTAGACATGTTTTTTGATATGGCAGCACACGTTTTGCAGTTTGCTATTAACCGTATTATATAAGAAATACTATTGAAAGTGGTAACTAGATATTATACATGAGGACTAAATTCTGAAAATATTTGTACATTTTCTTTTCAGACCTATTTTGTGTGCATATATGTGTATGATTATTATTCTGAGCTATTTTTAAACTAGTTACTGTGATCAGTAACTTGATGTATATCACTGAGATGTGAAAGAAAAGGCCTGTGAACTTGTACTCTTGGGAAAAAAAACTTCTCAGGTGGGCAGATATCAACCTAGATAATTGTATTTCATAGTCCTAAAATTACCTGTTGTTCCATTTGAGAAAGTTTTCCCTCATTTTCTCCTTTCCAGATTCTTTTATGGCTTGTAAAGTACAGATTGCTGTACATGTATATCTTAAAGCTTGCAGGAGTCACTATTGAACAAGTCAATATTAATTATATAAAGTGCAGATGACACTGAGTTTTATGTTAAGGTGGTTCAATAGTTATTTTTAAGGGTTACAGGAAAAGAGTAGTGAATAAAAGGAATGGGGAAATAAAAAAGGTCCAGAAAGGGGCAGTGAGGATGACCAGAAATATGGCTTTTCTGTACAAAGAACTTCGGAAAGCTAGAATTTTTCAGTCTAGAAAAGATCCAAAGAGAAGTTGTGTCATAAAGGTCTGTGATGACTGCTGTGAAAAAGATAACTGAAGGATGATTCTTCGTTGGATCTTCCAGGACAATTGCAGACTCTGAATGAAGTGTCTTAGCAGTTTCAAAACAAGCAGAGGAACATGATTCTTCATATAGTTTGAACTCGTTGCCAATAGTGAATCTAAAAGTTTACATGGATTGGAGACTGGATAATACAGGCAGAGAAATTTGTTAAAGGGGACATGGAAACCACATACAGCTTTGGAACTTTTTGAGCCTTGACTAGTAGGTCCTGGAGGAGTACTTAGAGGACGTGAAGGTTTCATGCTGTATTTAAACTCTTCTCTCTATATCTGCTTTTGACCTTTGTAAATAGGATTCTTGGGCAGATAGACTTTGCAGTTACTATGATGTATTACAGGATTTCATATTTGTTGCTTACAGCTGTGCAGAATTTTAAAATGATTTGGACTTAAACGTTTCATAACAAGTGCACGTCCAAACTTTTTTTTTGAGAGAGAAAGAAGAGAAGGGTCAATTTCAGCAACACTCGTTCATCCATTTCTGAAAAATAAATGGAATTAAGGGGTTGCCTTGTTTGGTTTGTATTGAAAATAGTGCAGAAAAAAAGAATGAAACATAAAACATGGGGTAGAAGTGGAAACCCTAAAACCACTGTTTGTCAGGGGCTGGTAGGTTGTCCTGGGGGATCAATGACCTAATGTTATACCAATACCATAGTTGGATAAGCATCCAGAACTTCAGTGTCATCCGTAGTAATGGTTCTCTGGACTAGAACTGACTAGGGGAAGATAGGGCAGAGAGGGATCAGGCTTGAGTAACACACACACACAGACTTCCTTCCTTCCAGAGCTTGGAACACTAACCCAGTTCCTTGATTCTTACTGATCACTGTATTTAAAGAACCTGCTGAAGCGCATTGCTCATTCTTTTCTGTTGCGCATCTGCATTCAAGTAATTTTTCTACCATAGCTATTGTTTATATGTTAATTCAAGTTATTAAAGACTAGTGTGGTGAATACAAATCTACTTTTTGTGATGAATAATGTTTATGATAAAAACTTAATTAGTCTTATTTCAGAACTGTCTTTTTGAACAGTGAATGCAAAAAACATAGAATCAGATATTGAACAGTGAAGATAAAATTTCAAATACTTGTTTTTTCTGTTATAGCCACTGAATGAAACTGGGTTTCTGCAGGAAAGCTTACATGCTCAAAGATTTTATCATAACACCTTTATAAGGTAGATAAGTTAGTTTTACAAATAACCATCTCTGATACTTCTTAAGTTTAGTGCTTGATTTTTTTGATGTATTTTAGCTTGTGTTTCTGTGAGTAAAGTATTTTCGTGGTATTTTTGGTCCAGATAATACCTCAGAATAGATTCCAGAAGGTAATACTGTCATTCTTAAGCATAGGTGATGAATTTTATGCTCACTTTGACAAATATGTTCAGATTTTTTTTAAAATAGTTATCATTTCTGATGATTTTCCTGCTCATGGAGTTCGGGACATTTGTGATCTTCCATGTTGCAATTGCCATCTGCCAAAATATATTCCGAATTTTGCAGTAAGGTATTCTAAAATGATGAAAATGTAAACCAACCTAATGGCTATTGAGTTAATAATAAGGGTTAATAAAAATGTAGCATAAATGAGACCTTCAGACTGAATTACATATTTATTAAAAGTATTTTTAATCATACTTCTGCAGGTCTGCAACATCTGAAAGGAAAAAAGCAGATTATTAAGGGTAGCTGTGCTGACCAGCTATCTCTTGAATTGAGTGCTCCTAAATAATAAAAATGATAAAATAATTCAGCAAATGTGGCAGGTTGTCTAGGTCAAGGCAGCAGCTGATACATAAAATTAAAGGAAGATTTGGATATTTCTCATTATTTTGTCTGTACATCTCAATTATCACACATGCCTTTTGTGCATGAGTGCTTTAATCTTTGTTTTCCATTGAAATCTCGATTGACTGTGGCACCTACGAATATTTTATCTGAAAGACATTAGACTTGCATCTAATAAAGGCAACAGTTTGATTTTGCCCTTCAGCTGTTTTCTCATTTATGTAGTTTTTTTCAATTTTTATGTAGACATAAACATAATAAAAATCTCAAGTGAGCTGTTACTACAATTTTTATACTTGTTATGTTAATCTATAATACCATAGTATTTTAAAGGATTTTTTGTTTCACAAAATAGGTTTGAAAATAAAGCAAAAGTAGAAGCAGAGTGGCAGATCAGATATGATAGTTTGAAGAATGTTCAAATTCTTTTGCTAGATCCTTTAACTGCAGTAACTGTTTTAGAAAAGAGATAACATCTGTCCGTTCAATTATGTTAAAGTAGAAACTAAGGTAAAGTTTATTGTATTTTAAATATTGTTTTAAAAAGCTTTGTATGGTTTATAGTATTAATTTCATGCAGAAGTTACATGTATGTATGAAAATAAGTGTAAATAGTTGTTGAAATGAAACTTAATGCAGCAGCTTGGATAACTTGTAAGTGCCTCCAATCTGAAAACTGCAGCATCTGAAGAATATAACTTTTTTCCAGTTATTTGAGTTAAGTTAGGAAACTTGCATCTGAGAGATAATAAACTTTGGGCTATAACATTCATCTGGGCATAATTTTGCAATAGTTGCTATCTTCTGTGGCTTTAGTATTCTGCACTTTGTATAGCATACAAATTGCCAGTGTTTCTTTGTGAGGACTGTTGCCATGTGAACTCATTCTTCTAATTTTTCTTTTATCTGCAATATGGAAATTCAGACCACATTAATTCAAATCATTGCAAATTCATTCAAATACATTATATCAAGTTTTTATTTGTATCTACCAAAGTAAAATATAAACATAAAATGACTCAAAATTCTGTCCTTCCTTCATCTCTCCTGTGTTGAGAGAATATTGATCAATGGATTATGATTAATATTTTTTATGTTTTGAAATCCTTTAAGTGAAGTTTGATGATCTACATAAGATAAAATTACATTAAATTTGAGATTTCCTTTGTTTAGTTAATTATGTTATTTGAGATTAATTTTAATTATATTGGACTTACTTACAATTTGGAATGTCCTCTTTTGAATATTTAGGTTTTGTGTTTTCATTTTAAATTAATATTGAGAAACAAGTTAGAAATATAGCACATCTAATGTAAAATTTCAGGTGAAGCATTAACTGAGTGTGCACTGATAAAGAATAGATAGTAAACATTGCCTCATTAATTCACTGGTCAGAATCCAAATTTAAAGTTCTATCAGAAGATGATTTTTATGCGTGTTTATAAAATAATGACATTATTATTGGCCAAAATGTGATATCCTTGATCATACAAAATAATACATACTGTCAGTTGCCCTGTTCAAGTCAATGAAGTTACTTGCAGAGTTGAAAGAGTACTTACTTGAGAACAGAAGTGTTCCATTTTGTCCATGTATTATCATAACTGAACAATTTAATTGAAATCAGTATGAATGCATTCCTAGTAGATAAGTATTTCAATTATTTCAAATACTAACCAACCAGGTAATGAAACCCAATCTGCTTAATTTTGCATGAATCATAGTTGTGATATGAAGATACAGTCATCTGATACAGAGTTGTGCGTGACATTAAGGAATGGTACTCTCAGGTTAAAAAAAGAGAGTCTTCCAGGTAACAATGCTCATTGTTCCTTAATGATTTATCTAATGATTGGCCTGAATTTACTTATTTTAAAATATTATCCCAGATCTTTAGTTATCCTTAAAGACTCTCAGTACAGCACTCTCCAGTGTGCGTGTGTGTGCTCCTGTCCTCCTCAGATATAGCTTGGTGCCCATTGCCCCCAATTTCACCTGAAAGCAAGCTTTTGGGTCGAATCTGGAATATGTTTCAGAAAACCAGTAATTGTGTTGGAGCATTGTAGTCTAACCAGTAGAATAACCTTGGCAAAAGATGCATCTTTGGCCTAGTGGTAAGACTGACATTTAGATATGTCATTTTGTTAGTACAAACAACATTGTTTATCTTGTGTAAGATTAATTCATTTTGCTCTGTGTCATGTCAAAGTACGTATTTGAAGTCTTCTGAAAGTATGTTTTTGATTGTTAGCACAGTCTACAATTGTTACTTCTGCTATAACTGTAGACTGTCTGTTACGTATTATATATATTATATAACTGTAACTGCTTCTACTATAAACCAGATAAGGCAAAACCTCAGTGAGACCTTCAATTTCCAGGATTAATGTACTTGTAAAATGTACTTTACCTGTAGTTTATGTACTCATAACCAAACATTTGGCCACCAAAATCTTGGATCATTCTTATGTTGGAGATGGTTCTAATTCAGCCTGAGGTGTTTAGAATATCAGAAAAGCAGCAACTGGAGAAGTTTTAAACGAATTTGTTGGTAATGAATGTAAGTCAATGGGCAGACTGAGCCTATCTTATTCTGTTCTTTCCAGACTTGGTCTTTCCCTTCTGTGAAATAATTATTTTGACATGGCCTATTGGGTTGTGTGTAATCGTTTCCAAGAGGATGTGGAAGGCCCAGTAGGCTAAATATAAGTACCTAGAAGAAATCTAGAATGTCTGCTACATCTCAGTTGACTAGCTATGACCACAAAAATTCCTGCTTTTGTAGAGATGATTTAGAGTTAATGGACGCTTAATTTCACATAAGTAATAAAAATGTTTAAAAGAATCTACTATAGAACTTGAATGCTGTGAATATTCTGGGTACATGGCAGGTATTTTTCTTTTTGATGTGAGAGTTACACTTGTAAGCTGGTAATTCTGTAAATAATTTCAGCATCAGTTTTGAAGAGGTTCTAGACTCGAACTATGTTGTGGCCTGTCTTGAATTGGCCTGAAATGACTTAATAGGAACTTGATGAAGGTAAATAGAATAAAATTTTATCATATTTTGTTTATTTAAATTTCAAGGTTCCTTAAAGTTTGTTCCTCACTATCCATACATTTAATATGTTTGGAAAGTACTTGTTATGCTTCTAATGTGAAGTACTCTATTCAGTGTGCTGGCAGGCATACCTTTGTATCTGCTAACCCATTCTCATTTAAGGTTTTTCTCTGATCAGAGAAAAGCTTGTGCAGTATTGCCAGTGACTTTAGAGTTAGGCCAGGCAGAACAGAGGTCCTTCTGATAAATGGAGACTATTACAGGGAAATTACCCTCTTTCTTCCCATGTTCATGGAAAAGAACAATTTTTGAGAAATGCTGTGAATGAAACTGAAAATTTGAATTTATATCTAAGTGTAGACTTTGACAGTCAAAAATATTTTGTAGTGGCACAGAATGCTTAAGCTGCACATACTGGTGCAAGAGTGAAACTGTTTCTGTGAAGGACAGCAAAATATCTGGAAGAGAAGGATATAACTCAAGTATGCAGGCGCAGTAAAGAGATGACAGAAAGTACTTATTTCTGTTAAATTTCCTGTGGCTAAATTTATGTCAGTTAAGCAATATTTTTATATCATTTTTCTTGATTTTCTTTTTTCCTATTAATTTTATACATATTTACCGTATTTTTCAGCAAAATGGTTAGAATTCAATTTGTTGAATATTAGGTATTATTTTTGTATACTTGTTCCTTGTGGAATCAGTCTTAATAAAGTCATTAAGCAGATTTGTTTTGGTTTTTCTTTTGACCATGAAGAACTGGTGTCCTGTCTTCTCCACTGTCTCTTCTACTTCATTTTAATGTCACTGTAAGTTACTAGGCAAGATAACTGGTAAATTGTAAGGTTTTTTTTTTGTTTGTTTTCTCTTTTTATACATTGTTTTCTTCACTTTAATTTTGTCCTCGGTACTTTTACGTGAAAGAATAACTATATATATTCTCCTTGTATTTAGAAAAAAAAGGAATGTTTTTATATTTATATTTCAATTTATATTGAAATTTTCTTACCTTATGAATTGTTAGGTAGATTTATAATGCAACTGAAAATTTGAGGGAATCCACTGAGAGTATTTTTTTGAAGCAAAAACTTTCTTAAAATTTCTTTCGTAAATTGGAATCGAAATCCTATTTAGGAATTTACAAAACTGACTGACTTAAGGATGTATTGCATCTTCTGGAAATCAAATGGAATACTTACTTTTCTAAATATTTATTGAGATGCTTAACTTTATGCTTAAGTTTCATGAGTGGGAGTTCATGAAAATACTCTCCTTCATTTTACAAAAGATATATTCTGCCTTATACGTGATGTGTTTTGTTGAGATGATAGAATGCATAATTTTTGTGGACAGAATTATGTGTATCTATTGTAAATATAAATTTCAAATTAAATGGAGTATTTAATACAATGCACATTATCTTCCTTCAATGGTTTTCCAATTTAAATTAATTTATGACCAGTAACTGAATTTGTTTGGGGGCAGATTACAAATCTATGTAGAGAGTGACTCAAACACTATTTTCTTCATTGATTATAAATATACATTTTAATTCATTTAATGCAGCACAAATCTGTAGATTTCTAAAGTTAATTCAAAATGCACGATTTAGAAAGTGGTTTTAGAGTTTTGCATTTGTTAAGAATTCTCTTGTAAATGGTATAGTTTAACCCTTAATGGGAAACACATACTTGGTACTTAAAGTACTTGTACACCTCTGAATTTCCTGTATGTGGGTTGGTGTAGTGGATTGCTTTTTTATAATTAATTGGTAACTTGTTCCATTTAATTTGCCTACTTCTTTCTTTTCATCTGTGAATATTAGAAAGAATAGATGGCAATATATTTATTGTAGAGGAAAATGAGAAGATTTCATAATTACTGCACAGTTTCTCCTGTTATCTTCTTTGTATTGTTTGCATGAAACAGTGATATTGTGTGTAAACACAAACACAGATTTTTTTAATCATTTCTAAGAATCTTTTCTAAGAACACTTTTTCTAATCTTGTCAAAATGCAATATATCAACCTTTCTTACCCCACTTTTTTCCTTTTTTGTAGTCATGCTAGCTTATATTTCTCTAGTTAAAAATCTTAATTTCATCTTTGTTTTTTAACACATTTGTGTGCGTGTGTGTGTTTAAGAGAGGACGGTGGTAAAATTCTCTCTCTCTCTCTCTCTGTATATGTGAATATATATATATAATGAAAAACAGTGTGATCTCATTCTTAAAAAAAATACACAAGAAACCAGGACTTTGTTCAGCTTTCTTTTCTTCTTTCTTTTTCTTTTTTTTTTTTTTTCCTATGAAGTTGTTGCAGGTAGAGTGAACTTCTTTCTGCCTCGGTTATACTTTCTGAAAATTAGGATATATTTTTAAAACAATTACTTTATTGTACTACATTTGGCAGTAACTTGCCAATCTTTACAAAGTATTCTGAAATCTCTAGAGGATAAATGACATACAGTGCCGTGTGAACTGTTGAGAGCAGGAAGTCTTGGCAGCATTGCAGAATATGCTCTGTATAAAAAAGTGCAGGGAATAAATAAAATGAAGTTTTACTGGATAAAAATGAATTATTTTCAAATGTTGTATCCTTGATACAGTAAAATGACCTATTTTCTGTCATTGTTAAATACATGGATTTCAGTTATTCATGGCCAATCTCGTGGTAATTCATGATAAATGCCACCCCCTTGTGAAGATAAGTAATAATTAGTCTTTTAAAATAATAAAAACTTTCTCTTGTTGCTGTTTATTGAGTTAGTTGGTCCTCTTTACTATCAAGCCACCTCTGCTGGTCTGTTAGTGATATCACTTTGTAAGGCTTCTGTGTATTTCTGTTATGTTACCTTTTAACATTACAAGTATTCCTTGCTGCTCCATCAAGAGACTTATGCTCATCTGAGGGTGAGGAATATACCTGTACTTAAGGAAGATAGGGATTGGGAGTGCGTGTTTAAAGAAGTGTAGGTGGTTAATGGCTCTCACTCTACTCCTTCAGTATTTCAATGTTCTGGGCTTTTTAGGAACATCTTGCTGTCACTAACTACTGTGCTGTTCTTTTCCTTCATCTTATAATTTGCAGAAATGGTGTTTTCAGCTTCTGAGAGTCTTGTTATGGGAAAACTTTTCCTTGAAACTTTCTTGCTCTTTCTCCCTGTTTTTCTTATTGTTGTATAATATTTTCGTACTCTGATATTGTGAGGTTGAAGAACCTGGTGCTTTCATTTTAGAGGGCAGGACTGATTTGCTGATGTGAACTGCAGCTTCTGTGCTCATTGCATCCCTGTTAGAGGGACGGATACTGGAGTTTAGTGACATCTGCTTATTTTTCCATACTGATGTTATTCCTGTTTGAGAAAGGAAATCCTAAAGTCTGTGCAAAATCAAGTCTCAAATAGTATTGTTTCTCTCCACATGGAACAGGATAACGAGTGTTGGAAATAAGAGGTGTAGTCTCCTTATGCTATCTTCTGTTACTGATGCCATGATGGAAGCTCCCTAGTGCCATGCATGGCCCAGTTAGCAACTGGTTTGAGTAACCCTTCCTCATTTATTTCCGTGTGCTGGTCAGCTGCATTGTATCGTTACGAAATGAACTAACCAGGGTTGCTACATAAATAATGATGAAAGCTGAAACCTGAATAGCAATCTTTGTTCATACAAATCAGAACAAGATGCAAAGAAGCAAAGAACACTTGCTTAGAAATGCACCAGGTATTTCTGTAAAGTGTAGGGAATAGAGAGAAGTAAGATTGCTGTACTTTCTGTTCTATTCCAGATAGACAGACATATACTGTATAGGTAGTCTGGAGAAGCTAGGTAAATCTGATTCTTGTGAGATGCTTCTAAATTTAAATATTAATGTTGGTCTTTTTATATGTACAGGAGATACGTCCAGGGTTTGCAGGCTGATGAATAAACTTAGAAAAATACAGAACAAAACATTTCTGGAAAGGATAAAAAGATGCTTAAAATTACAGGTCCAAATTTGTTTTAAATTATTTCACCACTTTCAAAAAAAAGGAAAAAAGAGCTGAAAATCAGTTAAATCGTGTAGGAGCTGTTTGTTTTTTATACCTGTCTCTCAGTAACTAGCAATGACTGGATGAAAAATGCCGAAACAAGTCTTCAACAGTATATTTGTTATAAAATACTACTAAAAGTTCCTACTTGACTTAATTAAAACAAACCCAATGTTGCTTATTTTACCTTCTTAGGTTTCTTTCCAAGCAGCTCTCAAGGATGTGATGCTTTTCTTCGCCACAAGATGACCTTGATTTCTCCCTCAATATTGAAAAAGTACGGAATTCCTTTTGACAAGGTACATTAGTGTTTGTTTTTAAACTGTGTATTCATGCGTTGAATTAGATTGCGTGTGCTCTAAAGATTGTTTATAATAAAGATGAGGCAAAATTATTATTTCTTATTTAGGTACTGTCTCCCTGACAAGGTTAAAATAAGTGCTTAAAGTATTATGGCTTTTAGGTGGTTTAGTCTGGAATTTTCTAGTAGAAAATAATTACAGGTGTCATAATTTGAACCCTAAAGGTTTCTGTGCTTTTAAGACATCAACAGTGTATTTATATTTTATTTCCGTGCTACCTTGTATTGGGTTCTGTGTTGATTTAAACCCTCTCTAACTTTTACTAAATTATATTTTATATCTGATATTTTAAAATAAGTGTTCATTTCTACCTGTTTGCATATTGCACATAGTTCGGTGTGACTAATTTATTATTATCCAAAAAGTTTGAGAATATTTACGGGGTGGAATAAAACTAAAAGAAATATTATTTAATATAAAATATATTTTTAAAGCTCTAACATATTACAAAACTTGTGGATTTTTTTTATGCTGCTAGGTAGTGGCAGGTTCAGAATGCGTAGTTAATTTGTACTTTTATATATAAACAGACAGTGGGGAGAACAATTTTGTGTCTCTTGTGGATGAATGTAATACACACCTGCTTTCAAAAATAAAGTGTACTGTAGTGTTCTCCTTCCCTAAAAGATTTTCTGCCTTATTCTCCTCCACTAAGAATGTTTTCACCTGTGAATAACTTTGGACTTTATGTAGATGCTAGCTAGTAAAAGCATTTCTGCTGTATTGCTTTTTTTAAACATCCATATTCTGTATCTTGAACAGCTTTGTAAATTCTGAATTTCTAAATTCAACATCTTTGCAAACCTACACAGAAGTGTAGAACTTGATTCTGAAAGTCCCCTGCCTAAACATCTATTTGTTACACGGAGTTTTTTAAAAGCCTTCTCATCACTAGTCAATTATGATTCTTGTTTTCCCACTGCCCAGATTATTTTAAGGTGTTTGGATGAACCAGGCAATACACACTTGTTCTAACTCTTGTTCCCCTTGCAAAATAATACTATAAACCGTCCTTGCCACACTCCTTGTTTATTATTGTAGTTTCTGTTTTCATTTGTGAGATATTTTATTTATAGGTACCGTGGGCATCTTTGTATACAAGCTCAGCTTCTCACTTTCCCTTGCCTAGAATATAGAGTAAGGTGGTACGGTTTACCTGTTTTTAGTTGAGATTTATGTAATAGCATGAAATTTAGCCCTTAGAAATAATATTTTAAGGGAATATTTTCCCATGCTATCAGCAACAAAAACTAGTAATCTTAAAATTTATAGGATGGTCTTATGATATGTTGTACTTCATAAACTAAGTACTCTCCCTTGAAGTATGTACAATATATCTCCAATTGTATTTACTTCTTCAGTAATGTATCTTTGAAAGGATTTACCGTAGAAATTTATCAACAATGTAAGAGGTCCTCAAACACTCTTAGAAATAATATTTCATAGCAAATTGAAAAGCATGCAAGCACCTACACATCAATAATCAATATCTACAACAATGGTTATTATCAGTAGCGCTATTGTTAGTAAAACAATGCCAACTTGTAGAGCCAGTTATATTTTATGCTTTCAGTAAAACTGAATGGATGCAAATTTATAAAATTTACTTGATTGGAAGAAGCTTGTGAGAAATACATCATTACAATAAAATCAAAAAAGCCGGGAGTAAGGTAGACTTATGTGGAATGAAGTCATTGATTTGTTCTGTGTCTTTTGGATGGTTGCTTAAATTTTCGTGCTTAAATCAACCAAAGTGTAAAATGTAGGCAGTTGGAATGAGACTGCCTGGCCTGGAAAGAAAGCTTTTACTCACATAAATGTATCATTCAGAAAACAAACTACTTTTTATCATATGGAAATGCAGTCGAGGAGTTCAGTTTTTGTAATATATACTAACTACTCTCTTTGTAGCCTTGAACTTCATCATGAATTGTCAGATAAAACTAATAAAGTTTCATTGGTTGAAATATAAACTGTAAAATCCTGCTGAATGCTGACATATTTATTCTCAGTACCACCCATCTAAGCTGATGGCTTTATTTCAGTGTCTTGGATTTTCCTGTATTCTAATTTTGAAAAGCAGTGCTAGAAATAGTTAAATAAGTTTAGTTCTGTCACCTAGTGTTAGGAGGAGGAGGCAGATTGTACCTAAGTGTAATTGTAATTAATGGGATTCAGTGAGAAAGTGAATAGAGAGAACCAGCCTGTGATCTCTCATGGCTCGAAGTGATAGAAGTGGAAACATGCTGAATGCTGATAAGACAGCCTACGCCTACCAGGTGACAGCTGAGCTGCAGCTTGTTGCAATAGAACACCTGCTATACTGTCCTCAGTGGGAGGGTGTATTGAGATAAATTCGGGAATTGCTAGCATTGAGAATAATCTTTCTTACACATTCTCACAGCAATTGTTTGATAACTACAGTAACAGTTGTAATATATGTACCTATCTGTGTTTGTCTGTATACCACGTACAGCCCACACGAAATCAAGTTTCTATAAGATGCAAATGTAATTTTTTATTCTATATTTCATTCTTTTATTCTGTTAACTATATTTTTCTTATTTTTCTCTCTCTCCATACTTCTATGATAATATCAAAAATTTACATAAAGATGTGAAACACTCACTGTATATTTTTACTTGCATTAAGCACAAAAAGCACACAATTCATATCACTTCAAGGTGAGAATTTTGAGGGAGAAGAGGAAAGGGGAACTCAAAAGTGGAAATGTGTAGAATTTCTATGATAGTAGGAAGATGAGGTTTAAGATACGATATTTTAATATGAAAAAATGTGTGGAATTGTTTTGCTAGTTGTTTAAATTTAAACTTTCATTTTTACTCTTTACAAATCTTATTGTATTGCTTATGCAAAGCATTGTCTTATAATAAAAAAAAAACTGTCACATCTTTATCAATTTTCCTTATTTTCCAATGATCAGTAAGTAGAACCTTGCTGAACAGACATCCATCGTTGTTCAGATTATTTACTGAGTGTAAAGTGGATATATTTTCTTTTTAGTGGCCCATCTTACGTAAATCCAATATAAAAGGGCACATCAAAGGGAATATGGCAAGTCTCATTAGACACTTTACTTTTGGATCTTCTTGTTTATTTACTCCTTCAGGTAGCTGAAAAGACAGCATGGTTGTGCCATTGCCAGTCTTTGACCAGTTTGTCGTTCATACAGTCCTTGGTGGCATGACTTTAAAACTACCCCTGTGTGGTAAGAATATTAGTGGGTGTCAAGAAATGTTTGTCCTCCTTTTCATATCCAGAAGACAGCACCAGTCTGTGCTAGTGCAGTAAGATGAGTCTTTCTCTTTTGAAAGAAATATCTAGAAATGTCTTGAGCAATCTTTGGCATGCATTCTCCCCACATTTTTTGTAGCATTCTCTAGAAGCATGTTTTTGTCTAATACCTGATTTTGATAGGTGCTTAGGAATTTAATTTCTTATAAACTGTGCAAAATACAACTATCTGTTGCAGTGCCTTTTTGTTTTCCATATTCAAAAATAGTGCTCTCAAGTTGTGCTTAAAAAGAAAGAGGGACTCATTACGGCAGAATAAGATTTATTTTAATGTAAAGTAAAAGCGGGATTTTATTTACTTAAAATTGGGAAATTTTGCATAGTATTGAACTCTCTTCCTTGTTAGTAGCCATAAGGCTGAAGAATTGGTGCAATGCAGTTATCCATAGTTCTTCCTCCTCTCCTATCCAGAATGACTTGAAAATATTGCCTCGGGGATCCAAATATATTGTTTCACTGTTTTGCTTATAATGTGTTTTCCTTGGCATGAAAACCATGTTTTCCCTAACTGCCAAGGCTCATTAACTTACTTAGGGTTCCTCCTACTATTTTATGCTTGATCATCAGTAAAAAGTAACTTCAAAGTCGAATGAATCCCTCAATCACAGGTTTCAGGCCATATTTTTTTGAAATATGTGAGTATAGAAGAGAAGGGTAAGAATAAAGTCTCTTCAGCCTCTCCAAGAATAGTTGAATAATTCTGGTGCCATTCTAGAGAAATATCTTCATGTGGTGAACAGAATAATTTGTTCAACAATTAATACGCACCAGTATTCAGTGCTGATAACTATGGGCATTTGGTTCACCCTACCTCTGCTTCCTCTCAGTTAAGAAGATTTGTATAGCTTTGGCACAGTCTTCTAGTCTCACTGTCCTTTCCAGGTTTTATTAGCAGTGAATGTCTGCTGCTGGGTTTGCTTTATTGAAAGTACTTTCTGAATTTGTAGAGTGATACGTATGGTTATGCTGAGAAGCCAAGTTTTATTATTCCAAATTATAGTCAATAATATTTTCTCAAGTATATTATTTCTGCACACATTAAACTGCAACTGCATGCTAGAGGAAAAAAATCTATTTTTATATAATCACAAAGGGAAGCATAATTTTCATTTTTTCAGGAGCAGAATTCCTTCTGTAATGTGTTTCACTTTCTTGTTTTGTTTGTTTTTATGCTGTAGGTTACACAAGAGGCAGGGGAATTTATGATCACTTTCCCATATGGATATCATGCAGGATTTAACCATGGTTTTAACTGTGCAGAGTCAACAAACTTTGCCACAATCCGATGGATTGATTATGGAAAAGCAGCAAAATTGGTAAGTCTCATTGCAGAACTGTTGCCTAAGAAAATCTTACCTAAATGAGCAGTTAATCTTTAAAGTTATCAGAAAGCTTATAGTATATAATGATAAAATAACTGTGAACCCTGAGTAGATATTTTTGGGGTTATAAAACTATGAACATGTTTTACCAAAGCTGAGTATTGAAGTTACTTTAGACTGAAATTTTGTTATGCCACATACCTTTTTGGCTTCTTTTCATATACAGAATGTCATACACAGAATCAAGGAAGTATGTAATTTGTTCAAGAAAGGATTGTTTCAGTATTATATGTATGTTTCAGTATTATATTTTTCTCAGAATTATGACTTATGTAAGCTTTGGTTAATGTGCTTCCAAAAACATTTAATGCAGAAGCATTTTTTGCATTGAAATGATTGTTACTGAGGAAATCATAATGGCTTGTTTAGCATATTTTATTAGCTAGTAAGATGACATGGACTTGAGTGTAAAACGAGATGTGCAAGTTTAACCATTATGTAATTGTAGAAAGCTCTTATTAAACACTTGAGATTGGAGGACCACGTTTTCAAACGTTGCAGAGTTACCTGAAATACTAAGAATACTAAGAACTACTACCAAGTTCTCAAATGCTAGAAATGCTATCAATTATTGTTGGTAATAAGAATGAGTATGTTTCAAAAGGTAAAAAATGTGAAAATAATATGTCTTTTTTCCACATTTTTTTCCACTGTGTATGTGACAGTAAAGAAAATACCAATATACACTAATGTCTGGTTGGTATTCACTTTTAATGAGAAAATTGCTTTTATAATAGCCAACTGATAAGGCATTGAGTGTAAAGTCAGTTAAAAACATCTGTGTATTTAATAGTTCAGACTTTCAATAGACGGTACAGTTAAAACAAATTTGAGAGAAATACGGGCGCGGACACATTGAGTTAATTGTAGCAAGTAAAACTATCCTGAATTTTAAAACTATGAATGTGTTACAGCTCTAAGGTTGATTCAGCTAAATCTCAAGAATGGCAGATTTTATCCTTTGATGTAGTGAGGCTGAACTGGGAATACCTTCAACTGCGTCACTTTCAGTGTACAGGCTTCATATTTCTCACGTTTTTAAAATTATGTTTACTTATATACATATACCTATTCTTGTGCAACTGCTCTAGAAAAAAGTATCATTTTTTATGCTTCCAACATAGTCTCTCAGTTACTGTATTGTGCTGTAAATTCAGAGTCAGGATCAAGTTCAAAGGAATTAGAAGATAATTTGTCAAAGCTAAAGAAATTTTTAACTAGGTAGTTACGGCTTATATGTTTTAAATGTGGTTTTACTTATTTAGAACTCTAGTACATGGATATACTTTTCATCACAGGACGCTAACTTCTGTGCTGTGTGGTCATACACTTAGAAGCAATATTCTGTACATACATAGTATAAGAACTTAAACTAGATACGTGTTGTCTGCAGTTTAGTTTAAATGTTTAAAAGTTTCAAAGTGGCAGCCAGATTAGTTTCCTTCTGTGGAGAAATCTATATGACAGTCATATCTGATGTCTAGTTTCTTTGGCAACTGGTCTAAGTATTTTACTTATTTATTTTTTGTTATTTTTTACAAAAAGCACATGAGAATTGAAGTGTGTATATATATATATATATATATTCTCTTTTTAAATAAAAAGCGCATACAAAGATGTGGCGATAGTTAGATTTTTAAAAAAATTTTTACTGGCTTTGAAAAAAGAGATACTGATAGAAAGGTTGTGAAATCATTCTACATAACACTTCCTTATATTTGTTTATGCCAAGCAAGCTGATCAAAAACAAGACATTGTACATGGCTATCTGTTCTTTGATTGTGTGATGCTCTGAAAGAACAAACAAATTACCAGAGTTAGTGCAAACTAAGTATTTTGTTTTTTGGTTATGGTGTTTCTCTACAAAAATGTAAGAAAGGCTCTGATTACTTTTTATCTTCTTTAACTTCAGAAAACTTCCTGAAAGTGTTTAATTAAAAAGTAGAGAAACTGTGAGCCCAGAGCTGATGCTAGTTAGTTTGTTTTTCTTTTTTGTTTTGTTTTTGGTCTATTTTTGCCTCTCTGGTAACATCATGATATCATCAACAAACCAGAGAACTTTACATTTCCATTTGTCATTCCTTAAAGTGTCGGCATTGTATTTAGCTTATCTTTTCTTCCTATATGTAGTATGTACAAGAATTTTAATTGAAAAAAATACTTTGAATCTCTTGGTTGCTCTTCATTGTACATTGTAGTGGAGAAATTGTGTCAGCAAAACGCAGTAATACCCAGGTCAGTTTATTGCTGCATTCCCTTGAGAGAATATTGCATGTTGATGACTCATTATTTGTCTCCCTACAGGAACATACTTATTTTTACAGAACAGTTTCTAATTGCTTACAGCTGGATCTCTGTCTTAGAAAAAGAAAAAAAATCATAAAGTACAGTCAATATTCATTCTTCATTAATTTATTGGGAAAAAAAGGCATGCATGTAATTGTATGAAGATTTCCATCAAAGTCATAGTAAATATTTAGGCCAGGTGATGATACTGCTTTCCTGCACAAAATGAGATGATGTTAAAGGTTTAGTGAAATTGATTGCAAATGTTAAATCAAAGACCACTTAAACCCTAAGTATTGGAAAATTGGGTTAAACACAGATTATAGATACAAATTCTAAAATTGGTTTTCTATCCTTGAAAATGCTGAACTTGTGATCTTGATTCCTCTGTGTTGTACCCTACCTACTGGCAGTAGTTAAATCCTTGCAGCAGTGATGTACCTTCAGCTTGTATTCCAGTATTTGTGTAAAATTTCCAGATTCTTTATGAAGGGGAAGAGGCTATGAGTTGTCAGCTCCATGCTTCAATTAGCTGCTTCTTTGAGCTGTGGTCTTAGTTGTGGTAGTCGGACCCAATATCGCTACAGACAAGGTGTGAAGTAGAGGATGAAGGATGGGAAGGACACAGGTGATTAACAACAAAAGACATGATTTGGAATAAGCAAAAGTAAAAAGGAATAAAATACATAGCAGAAATGGAGAAATAGGTGAGGTGTAGTAAAAATTCCCCAGCTCCAGGAGAGAAACAGTATAGTTCTTGCTTTCTAACTTTTTCCGCTGACAAGAACACATACAAGAAGAAATAGGTGCTGGTGAAAGGAGCAAACCATTTATACTCTCCTGAAAGTACTTGCAAATGGGTATGATACAGTGGCACACTGGTAAAATGCTGAAGTACAGTAATGTTGTAGACTTAAAGTATCAAAGGTAGTGCTGAGCACAAATGCTTTAGTTAATTGTGCTTGTTATGTTCTGTGAAGACAAAAGGTACACTCATAGATTTAGACATAGAATGTAGATATTCTTAATAATCATCGTCCTGTAACCTCAAATAGTAGAATAAAATTCATTTCTGAAAAAATTAAAAGGCACAGAAGAGTGGCAAATGGGATATTTCTTTAGGCTTCTGTGAATTCTGTTGTGTTCATAATGGAGCTGAATTTCATAGAACAATAGAATCAGTAAGGTTGGAAGGGACCTCTGGAGATCATCTAGTCCAACCCCCCTGCTCAAGCAGGGTCACCTAAAGCATGTTAGACAGGGTTGCAGCCAGGCGGGCCTTGAAGATCTCCAGAGAAGGAGACTCCACTACCTCTCTGGGCAACCTGATCCAGTGCTCCGTCACTCTCACAGGGAAGAAATTCCCCCTCACGGTCAGGCGGAACTTCCTGTACTTCAGTTTCTGCCCATTGCCTCTTGTCCTGTCACATGGGACAACTGAAAAGAGTTTGTCCCCATCCCCTTGACACCCTCCCTTCAGGTACTTGTACACATTGATAAGATCCCCCCCTCACTCTTCTCTTCTCCAGGCTGAAGAGGCCCAGCTCTCACAGCCATTCCTCATAGGGCAGGTGCTCCAGCCCTCTGATCATCTTTGTAGCCTTACGCTGGACTCTCTCCAGTAGCTCCATGTCTCTCTTGTCCTGGGGAGCCCACAACTGGATACAGGACTCGAGATGAGGCCTCCCCAGGGCTGAGGAGAGGGGCAGGATCACCTCCCTCGACCTGCTGGCAACACTCCTCCTAATGCAGCCCAGGAGACCATTGGCCACAAGGGCACATTGCTGGCTCATGGTCAACTTGTCATCCACCAGCACTCCCAGGTCTTTCTCTGCAGAGCTGCTCTCCAGCAGGTCAGCCCCCAGCTTGTCCTGGTGCCTACGATTATTTCTCTCTAGGTGCAGGACTCTGCGCTTGCCCTTGTTGAACCTCAGGAGGTTCCTCTCCGCCCAGCTATCCAGCCTGTCCAGGTCTCTGAATGGCAGCACAGCCCTCTGGTGCACCACCACTCCTCCCAGCTTGGGATCATTGGCAAAACTTGCTGGGGAGGCACTCTGTCCCCTCATCCAGGTCACTGATGAAGAATTTGAACAGGATGGGACCTAATACTGAGCCCTGGGGGATGCCACTAGCCACAGGCCTGCAACTAGACTCCACGCCACTGATGACAACCCTCTGAGCTCTGCCTTCAGCCAGTTCTCAGTCCACCTCACTGTCCACTCACCTAACCCACACTTCCTGAGCTTCTCTAGGAGGATGTTCTGGGAGACGGTGTCAAAAGCCTTGCTGAAGTCAAGGTACATAGTGTCCACTGCTCTCCCCTCATCTCCCCAGCCAGTCATTCCATCAGAGAAGGCTATCAGATTGGTTAAGCAGGATTTCCCCTTGGTGAATCCACGCTGGCTACTCCTGATCACCTGCTTTTCCTCCACATGTCTGGAGACGACATCCAGAAGGAGCTGTTCCATCACCTTTGCAGGGATGGAGGTGAGGCTGACCGGCCTGTAGTTTCCTGTGTCCTCCTTCTTGCCCTTCTTGAAGACTAGAGTGACATTGGCTTTCTTCCAGTCCTCAGGCACCTCTCCAGTTCTCCAGGACCTTTCAAAGATGATGGAGAGCATCCTGGCAGCAACACCCGCCAGCTCCCTCAGTACCTGTGGGTGCATCCCATTTGGGCCCATGGATTTGTGGATGTCTAGCCTGCCCAGAAGGTCTCTAATCCTTTCCTCCTCAACCAAAGGAAAGTCTTCCCTTCTCCAGTCTTTCTCCCTCACGTCCAGGCTGCAGGATTCCTGAGGGCTGCCCTTAGCAGGGAAGACTGCAGCAGAGAAGGCATTCAGTAATTTTGCCTTCTCTGTATCCCTTGTCACCAGAGCCCCCACCCCCGTCAGTAGCGGGCCCACATTTTCCCCAGTCCTCCTTTTGCTGCTGATGTATTTGAAGAAGCCCTTCTTGTTGTCCTTGACATCCCTTGCCAGACTCAGTTCCAACTGGGCCTTAGCCTTCCTCGCAGCATCTCTACCTACTCTGGCTGCATTCCTGTAATTCTCCCAAGTAGCCTGTCCCCTCTTCCACATTCTGTGTACTTTCTTCTGTCTGAATTTGGCCAGGAGGTCCTTGCTCACCCATGCAGGTCTCCTGCCCCTTTTGCTGCACTTCTTACTCACAGGGATGCACTGCTCTTGAGCTTGGAGGAAGTGATGTTTGAATATTAGCCAGCTCTCCTGCACCCCCCTTCCTTCTAGGACCTTAACCTGTGAGACTCCACCAATTACTTTCTTCTTGGCTCTTAACCTGTGAGACTCCTCTGAAGAGCCCAAAGTCCGCTCTCCTGAAGTCCAGGGTTGCAGTCCTGCTTGTTGCATTGTTTCTTGTTGGATGCTGAACTCCACTGTCTCATGGTCACTGCAGCCAATGCTGCCCCCAACCTTCACATCTCTGAACAGTCCCTCTCTGTTGGTAAGGAGAAGGTCCAGCAGGACACCCTTCCTCGTAGGCTCCTCCACCATTTGTGACAAGTTGTTGTCATCAATGCATTGCAGGAGCCTCCTGGACTGTTTGTGCTTTGCTATGTTGTCCCTCCAGCAGATGTCATGGTGGTTGAAGTCCCCCATGAGAACCAGGGCTTGTGATCTTGAGGCTGCTTCCAGCTGTCTGTAGAAGGCTTCATCAACTTCCTCTTCCTGGTCAGGTGACCTGTAGTAGACACCCACAACAGAGTTCCCTGTGCTAGCCTGCTCTTTGATCTTTACCCATAAGCTCTTGACTGCCTCCTCCTCCACCCCTAGGCAGAGCTCGACACATTCCAGTTGCTCTTTCACATAAAGAGGAACTCCACCACCTCGCCTTCCTGGCCTGTCTCTCCTAAAAAGCACATAGCCATCCATGGCAGCATTCCAGTCATGTGAGCTATCCCACCATGTCTCTGTGACTGCGGTGAGATCATGGCCCTGCGATTGCACACAGATCTCCAGCTCCTCCTGTTTGTTCCCCATGCTGCATGCATTGGTGTACAGGCATTTCAAAGAGGTGGTCATGCCTGCAGGTTTCCCAGGAGGGGTGTACGGGGGTTGCCCGTAGCCATGTCCCAAATGCACATCCCCAGCTGCCTGCACCCGTTGGAGGTCCCCCAACTTGTGTTTTGGTGTCTACCCTGTCTGCATGACACTCCCCCTTCTCCCTCCTACCTAGTTTAAAGCCCTCTTTACTAGGCTGGCCAACCTGTTTGCAAAGGCAGATGTGCCCCGCCTTTGTGGCAGATGTGGTGAGGTGAATCCCCTCTCTCCTCACTAGTTGTTGGTCTTCAAACCATGTTCCATGGTCATAGAATCCAAAATGCTGTTGCAAGCACCAGTGGTGTAGCCAGGTATTGATTTGGAAGATCTTCCTATTACTCCTCCCATACATCTCCCTAATGGGCAGGACTGATGAGAAGACCACCTGGGCTCCAAGACCTTTGACCACTGTGCCCAAGGCCTTGAAGTCTTTGATTGTCTCTAGTTTGTTCTCTGTATCGTTAGCACCCACATGAAAGAGCAGCAGAAGGTAGTAGTCTGATGAGCGGACAAGCCTTGGTAGCCTTTCAGACACATCTCGTATCCTTGCCCCAGCAGGCAGCAAACCTCTCTAGAGGAGGGGTCAGGTCAGCAGATAGGCGCCTCTGTCCCCCTCAGCATGGAATCACCCACTACAACCACTTGTTGCCTCTTCCGAGTGCTCGCAGAAAGCACAGGCTCAGGCAGCCCAGTTGCTTCCCCTGAGGCCGGGTCTGGGTTCTCCTCATCCTGGAGTGCACTAAACCTGTTCTTCAACTGTAACTCCAGCTCTGCAGGAGGATTAGGGGCCTTTCTTCTTTTTGCTCGAGAAGCAACTAGCTTCCAGCCTTCTTGGACAGTGCTGTGCTGAACTGTTTCACTCTTCACAGAGTCCTCCAGCAACTCCCGTGCTGCAGGGGATTGGGACTCTGGGAGCAGCATGATCTCTGAGGACACCCTGTCTATCTCCTGCTCACTTTCTCACATGTTTCACAGTCTGCTGACTTCATCCCGCTACTCTTTGACTTGACAACACAAATCCTCAACAACAGCACACCTCTTGCAGGAGGGCGGACCATCAGTCCAGGCCTTCTGGAGAGGCTCCAAGCGCTCCCTGCAGCCTGGGACCTGTAAGGCAGTGTCTGGTGCAAGAGGCTCTGTCTGGGTTGGTGCTTCCGACACAGCTGATGCAGCAATTCCCACAGCAACTGGCAAATAAGCTTTGCAGCGAGTTATAACCATGTTAGCAAGAGTGGGCACTACTGGTGCTGGAAGATGTCCTCTATGCACCTAATTACGCGTCTCCTGCACAAATTCCTGCGTCTGTTCACTGCCTCTGTTAGCTGCGCTCCAGTCCTGGCTCTTAAGTAGACCTCTCCCTGCTGCTGACCCACAGGGTACTTGATCCACCCTAAAGGAGGGCTACCTGTGTCAAAAGCCCCAGCTCCCTCTATTCAGGGGCAACGCAGGCTGCTCGTTAGCAGTAGCTGCACCCAGCTACAGTGGGGGATAATTGCTGCGGCTTCTTCCAGGAGAGCCTAAGGCTTCCTGCAGTTGCCCTTGCCCAGCTCCCCTTACCTGTTAGCAGAGTCACACTCTAGTCCTCTCGTCCCACAAGGGTCAGCAGACCACAACATCCAACACAGGCCCCAGAAGTTCAAGGCAGAGCCGAGACAGTGCTGCGCAAACTGCTGCATCTGTTTGCTGCCTCTGTATTTCACTAGGCTGCAAACTTGCAGTTTCATGGAGTGCATTTTGAATTGTGTTACTCCAGTGCATTTTCTTACTGTTGGTAAAACAGTTGAGCAAGTGGCAATTAGCTTGCATGTTTTGTAGGGATCTACTTTGATTTATGCTGAGCAGGCAAATTGTGTGCTGAACAAAGATTGGTGTTTAGGTATTAAAGTTGCTGAATATAAATATTTATACACAATGTTTTTATGGTTAGTAAATAAAAATCTTTCTGAATCAATTGAATAAAAGACATCCTTAGTCTGAGGAAAATCTTGTGTTTCTTTAGCTAAGATTTAATGTTTATTAGCTGCAGGAGTTGGGGAGGAAAACCCTATAATTTCTAGAGCCTCTGTGTTAACTTCAATATCTCTTGCGGTCATCACAGATCTCTCTGTTTAGCACACAAAAGTTAAGATGAGGGATTGTGGTTTCCTGTTACTACTCTTAAGTATCAGTTTACAGGCATATTGTGCAGAACAATTTATTAAAATGTCTTTTGTCTATCAATACATTTATCTGCTTCCAATTTTAATGAAAACGTTCTCTGTGTGCTTGATTGGTGGTTTTCCTACCCTTCTCGATATCACTTATTCTTAGATCGCTACATTTTTTCATGCTTTGTATGTGTTTAGTTTTCAAATTCTAGTATCTGTTGCGTGTAGTTGGATGTAAAAGTCTAAATTCGGGATTGGATGAATTTTAATTTTCAGACTGGGATATCTTCTTGTGTATACTGCAACCATAAGACTGATTCAGGAATTTGCTGTGGTATTGATATTATATAGCACATTCTTAAGATACTGCTGTGAATGGCTATTAGTTCTGATTATTACTGTTCTTTGAATAGTCTTTGATGTGTGCATTTCGATTTGCTAAATAATCGAAACATAACATAATCTGTGGATGGTGAATCAGTGGACTCTACCCATTGATATAAAAACTGGAAAAAGATTTAAATTTGAACAAAATCCTGTACTTTTGTATACAGGCAGGTTTTTTCTTATCATTTCATTTTTTCCATGCTGCTGTTCATAGGTAGTCATTTGAAAAACTTGGATGCAGATCAATTATTTGCTTTTTACAGGGGACCCCTTCTCCAAATTGTCTTCCTCGGACTTTATGCAGAGTTCCCTCTGTGGGCTGTATGGTCCATCTAAGCCAATGGATATAGGATAAAAAAGTGCTCAGAGCAAGGAAGTTCAGAAGTAGACTCTACGTAGAAAACATCCAGGAGACTGGTGATTGGACCAGATTGGGTCAAGACTCTGTTCTTTTTCACTCACTGATGATTATTTTAGTTTCCTCCTTTTCATCGTCCTTCTGTTGCATTTTAAGTCCCCCACATCCCCCTGTTTTTTCAAATCCTCTTGTCTCAGTTGGTTACTGCTCTCCATTATCCCTTGCCCAATACCCTTACTCTCAAAAGCTTTAGAGAAAGCACTGACATTTCCACATGCTGCTCTCATTGCTCGCTGTCTGTGTTTTGTGGCACCACTTAATGACTTTCATCCAGTGTAAGTGTATGTAAATTATATTGCCTTACATCAGGGACAGAGTCACACTACCTGATTTTAGTAGTAATTATAACGATTCTTTTGTATTATAGCTGTTTTTGAAACTGGGTTTGTTTTCAGATGTTGAAGGGTTCCGTGTTGGAAATCTTTTCATTACCTAGCTGATGTGTAGAACCTGAAGAGAGAAGTCTGCTAACCTTTTCTGCTCAAGAGTCAGACTACTTAAGTATTATTTCTTCCTTCCAAAAAATTAAGTCAGTAATTACGCATGCATATTCTTCAGTTGTAGCTGCTTAGCAACGTGTTTTCTGTGGATAGGTTAGATCAAAGTGCTGGCCTGCAGGTTGTATTTCATTTTTCCCTTTGGTGGGATGAAGTGCAGTTGTTTTGATGTTAGGTTTGATGGATTTGTTTGCCACTGCATTCATTAGCTTCACATCAAAAAACTGACAGGCTGTTAAATGAAACTTTGGCTTAGATTTTCAGCTTGACTGTTTGGAGACATTTGTGAAGGTATTTTGGTTTTGTGCTGCAGCAGCCTCAAGCAGTTAGGACTCTTTCAAAGGAAAGAAAAGTTATTTACTATCCTGATTTGTTTGGGTAAAATAAAAAAAAATCATTGTTTTGAGGATAGCCGTGTCCAGCTTATGCTATAGAAGATGATATATTTATCTGAGTGTATACACTGAAAGACAATATGCATGATTTAACTTTCCTGGAGGAAAAAAATATATTTAGTGACCACACAAAAGCAGTTTTCCATCTCTTACAATCTGTAGAAATAACAATTTCTTTAATAAAGACCAAGTTTGAATTGGTTTTGTATAATAAGATAAGTTTTCTGTTTTAAAAATGAAAGTACAATTTTTGCTTAATTGCCCTTTCAGCCCACTTTACTAGTTTGAATTATGTACTCCTGTCACATAACTTTTTTTTTCTTTTTTCTAATGCTGCATGTTGGTACAACTGGTATCAGTTTGCAATGGTGTCAGCATCATTTAAGATGTAAACATTAATGTTTTTACTTGCTCAAAATCATAATTAGACTCCTTACATTGTTGATTTGGTTGTCAGTGAAATCTTACAAGGGTTCAGGAACCAGACATCTTTCTATTTCTAGTCCTGATGTTGGTATGCCATTTCACTGCAAATCATATGCATTCTACAGTTCGACATTTCACTTCGTAATCAGTATTTACCTTTAGCTTTTACTAACGTTTCCTAGTTGTCATGGAACGTTCTTGCAGACAGAATATTGCAGGATATTTACTCAAGTTCCATTTCTTAACCTCGTTTTTTGGATAGGTATCTTATGTTTTTGTGAAATTAGCTTGTCACTTTGTAAGCCAGTATGAAATTAATGAACATGTTGGCACCTCAGAGTCATGCTTGCATAATATTATAGAACTGTGGGGTTCAGTGCAGAGCTTCGGAGGAAGTACCTGAATACAGCCAAGTAGCAGTAATTATATCTTCTGAGATTAGAGTTACAATTAAAAGTATACATGGTTGCTATGTAAAGGTATTGTTAGAGTACCTAGAGGTAATGTAATGGTGTGTTTCGTTTACCTCTCTCCTTGAGCAAGCAGCACTTGAGATGGCTGGTTTCTTAGTGGATGTCATCAAGAGGTAAAATGAATCCATTTCTTTCTAAGGCTTGTAGCTCACGCATTAATTATAACTTGTGTGTAATACAGAACTGACCATATAGAACAAATAGATTTTATAGTGTAATTCTGACATGTAACTGTCTTCCTATAGGAGCATAGTTGAGGCTAGTGGAAATACTGTGTGAATTTAAACAAATGGGAGCACAAACAAGAAGTAAAAGTATGACCTGCATGTACCATGTGTACCTGGCCTAACTTGTCTTGTGTGATGTTACAGTATGTGCAGTTAGGTAAAACATGCATGTTTTTAGGACAGAAGTGTCAAGCAAGCTTTATTGTTATATTAAATTAAAATCAAACAAATCCTATAAAAAAGTATTAAATATGTTATGGTTAATGTGATCATATATATATATTTTTATGCAGCTTTGAACAAGAAGTAGGGGGAGAAGATTTTCTTAAAATAAGATTTTAAATATTGCTGTACTTTCTGGCAACTAAAAATGAGTAGAAATGCTAGAATCTAATTTTTCTTAGATTTTTCTAAGCGATAATGTAGAAGTTTCATTTATCAACGTAATAAATACACCAGGTTGGCATACATACTTGGTGGAAGCCCCCCAGATATTTAGAAGTTTTTGTTTTATAGAAGTTCTAACCAAAGATTAGGTGATTATTTCCTAGAAAAAGTCAATAATTTGCAATAAACTTGTCTTTTCAGAATATCATTTATATGAAATCTTGAGAAAATCAATGCAGTTTCTTTCCTTACTTTTCAGCAGAATGCAGATTGTAATTGTCTTTGATTTACTAAGAAAAAATATTGTCACTAGATACCTTTCTGTATATTAATGTCACAGCCTGTTAGGAGATCGTTCTCATTGCAAGTTTTTAAAGGAAGAAGACTTAAAACCAAGAAAATGTTTTCATAAACTTACTGGAGCTTCACAAAATAGACTCTTTGGATTTGAACCAGTTACTGAAACTCAGATGTCTAGTAACATTTGAGGTACCTTAGGATATGCTCCCTTTTTCTGTCAAACCAGAAGAATGCATGTCTTTTATGAGTCCTTTGTAATATTTTCAGCTTGGGCAGATGTCATAAATACCAGAAAGTGATCCAAGTAGCACTGGATGCCCAGGCAACTGAAGTGAGCTATCTGTCATTGTATTCTCTTATTTATATTCGATAAAAGTGGTCAAAAAATTAACTACATTCTCCTGCCTAGAAAGGCAGTAGTTTATCGATGTCTACTAGCATATTTTTGTATGTTTACCACAGGAAGGCTACCTATCCTGATAGGCAAAAAATGACTTTCTTATAGATTCTTAAATGTTTCTTAAATGTTAGGGTTCAATTAAAAAAAAAAGAAAAAAAATCTTTTGCAAACCAGCCCCCTCATGCTTCCCTAAAGAATTAAAAAAAGCTATTACTTGCAGCCATATTGATTGTAAGTTTGAATCGTCATGGAGTTCTGATCTTCACTGTTGTGGCAAATATTTCTAGTGCTAGAGCTCAATAATGGGAACTACTGGTAAGCAGTATTCCCCAAGTGGCCTACTAATTAAAGATAAAGCTTTAGATGTAGATTATTTGATGATTTCGGATGATTAATTATTAGATTCTTTTAGATTAGATTAGATTGTTTAGATTTTAGATTTTCACTTCAGTTAGTTTATGTAGCCTTCACTGGGACAGCAGAGGGGAGGTGAAGCACTCCTGCGCTTGGTACTGTTCTCACTCTATGGTGTTAGTAAGTAGTATCAGCTCAGAGAAATCATTTACACAGTGTGAATGATCTGTGATGCTAAGCCAATTCCAGTTGAATTAATTTGGTTATTTCTTCTGGATGCTTTAAAATGGGATTGTGAGCACTGACCTTTTGGTGACTTTTCCAAACCACGTTAAGAAAAATCAAAATGTGTAAGAAAGAGATCTGACTGTTTTGATACATTATTATGAACTGGAGTACTGTGGGCATGTATCTGTGAGATATGTGGAGAAGAAATTTACTTCAGAATTTTTGTTTTGATTTGATCCATTTGATTTAGCTGGATTGATGATGGAGTGTTGATACACTTGGCTTAGTGTATCAGCTGTTAATTTTTAATCAGGATGTAAGATTCAATATGGAACAAATTGGACTTGAATTTTGCAGGTCTTATGCTGTGTAGAAAAGAGACTGATGCTTACTTTGGTGAGACAAAGGCTAACCATTATTATAAAATCCTCAAGAAAGAATGTGAAAGAAACATATACCTGACTTCAAGGTCTGCTGAGCATAGAACTTTCTATTATATGGGAGATTAGAAAGCAAGTTACTTGAGGTGATAGAATTAAAGTGCTTTTGTCAGGATCTTTCTTTTGATTCATGCTTCCTATTAAATAGTAATGGCATTATGGTGAATGTCAGACTTTGGAGAAGATCTTGGGGTGATTTTGAAAGTGACGGGGCATATATTTAGCAGTTGTTGGAAAAAGGAGGTTTCTACATCAAGATGACAATAAGCAGTAACGAACTATAAAAAAATGTTTTCAAATGGAATATCCTCCATGGAATATGGTTGCAAAGATACAAGAAAGGGATAAAGAAATCATTGAGTTTTCAGGAGTAAGAGGAAGAGTGGCTTTTTTTTTCATACTGGAATTATGGTTTGAGCGAGTTACTTTGGTACAACATTGGTTAAGTAAGAAGGAAGGAACTAATTTGTCAGAAGTTTTAATCAAGACTCCTGTGTTGTTAGTAAAGATCTATATTCTTCATGGTTAAGAAAATGTAATCTCTGTTGCATTAATAAAGCAGTACATGTATATGTGTCCTTGTATTCTTTATTGTGAATAACCAGTTGTTGTTTCCAGAAGATCACAGCTTCAAGTCCTTCCTAAACCATTAATTTGCATGCAGATAGCCCACTGATGGAAGCGTTTCTCAATCTTGACTTCAGATTATGGCTGATGTATTGAGACAAATCAATTGATTAATAAGTTTGCATCATTTCTGCACTTGTGCACCCTGATTGGCTGTGGTGGCTGCCTCTTTATTCAGCAAATAGTTTGGAAATTCCTTCGGGTTAATAGACAAAAGTGCTGTTGATAGTGTAGCTTTAGTGTATGGTTGAGCTCAAATAATCTGTGCAATTTGTAAGCATCTCTGATCAGAAATAGATCAAGTCATCTCTGATTTGTATTCTAATCTCCAGTTAGTTGGCTCTCCAAAAGTTATGACGTTTGAGAAAACTAATCCCCACTTACTTTCAAGAAAGCTGGAGCGATCATACAAAAATTGTAATTGTCAGATTTGATCCATTTAATCTATTTTTATGTATCAAATTGAATGTAGTTGCTCTGAATTTCTGTAGAGCTGTTGCTCTTTCTTCCTCAAACTTCGCATTCTTAAATTGAATATGCAGTCTGTACAGTAATCTCTGGTTTAGGAAACCATTTAATTGGAGGATGGCTATGCTAGTGTTAGTTACTGTAAAAAGTGTTCTTGGCATTCTAGGAATTGTTCTCTTCGTTTGGGTAGTGCAGGTAATGCCTAACTCTGGACAAGTCAGTTAATTTTCTGACTGTAGAGCAGACAGTCCTGCAGGTTTGATACTGGCAACTAGGAGTTAGGTTCTCTGAACACAGGTGTCAAAGCATACGGGGTTTTTCTTCTCATAACACAAGCATTTTGCAATAGTAGATAAAAATTGTATGTGACTCAGTTGTCATTATTTAAAGTTTATAAATTGTTTTAAGTGCTTTCCAAATGATTTTTTTTCTCTTTTTAAAATCGTTACCATTGACTTACTAGTAAGTGGCAATGTCTTGATTAGTATAATGATTGCATTAGTTTTAGATTTTGGTTACTTCTTAAGCAGTCAAAAATTTAAGTATTCGGTTGGAATTTTTTTTTCCTATCATGTGTGACAGATGTCTAACTATTTTGCCAGCTATTACCAATTATTATCAGTTTCCTATCATATATTTCCTAAAAATGAAATGCCATATGTTAATTGAACAATAGTGAGTCATGCACATACAAGAAGAGTCACTCATCAATAAGCACTCATAAGTAACTTTATTTTCTACTCAAAGTGAAAAAGAAAACCTTGATAGTGATTTGAAAACAGGACAGTTTTATAGCTCTTCTGTTCAGAAGCTCTAATCATCTTGTAGAAGAGATGATTTAGAGCACTGGTGTCTTGTAAGCAAATTGTATTTAGAATAGTGTATATTCTATTTTTTGTGCTTAAATGATCAGAATACAGGAGGAATAGGTCAATAGTAAATTTTATATATAAAATAAGTTGGTATTAATAAATCTGTATATAGTGTTAATGTACAATCTGCAACTTAGAGGCTTTCAGCAAAGCATCTTTAGTTATAGTAACTACATTATTAGCAGCAGAAAAAGCAGATGGCTTGCTTTGCCATATTTTTTCCCTATTCCCTCACATGCACTCTTGATTCAAACAAAAACAGGGTCTATAAGAATAAAAAGAGAAAAGCCCACGTATAACACCTGACACTTCCTGAAGCCCAGATCACTGAGAGGAGGAATTTAAGAAATGTTCTTTGTCTTTACAATTACGTACTGTTGCTCTTGCGCCTCCGAAATACAACACTATGTCATATGTTGCAGGAGCGGGGGACAAATTTGCAAACTTTTAATCAGTTAGTGATTGGCTGTGTTTCATGTGCATATGTATATTCTTGTAAATAAAAATGCCTCAAGGTTTTTTCTTAAAATCAGCAACCTATCAATTCTAAAAGTTTTGAGAAATAGACTGTTTTGAGAAATATTCATGTCATTTTGCATATTTACTCAGCACAGTGTTGTCTACTTGGAAAGGAGTGAAATCTTTTGTGATCCTTATGTGGCTGAGGCTGAGATTTCCTTCCAATGCTTAAGTTAGGCATTCTCCCTTTCTTTCTGTGGTATTGACAGGGTAGTTTGTTAGCTATTTGATCTTGCAATTCTAACCAGTCAGATTTCTTATAAGTAGTTACCCCATGATGTTTTCCATATTGTGGTTCTTGTATGACAATTTCTGTTCTTGTCTGCTCTAAATCCCTAGGTAGAGAATATTTTTGTCCAAAATCATTCAACTCAGAAATTTTTTAGACAAAGTTGTGCAATATGAATTTAGAAAATCTGCCTTTGCAACCTTTTTCAGCAACATAAATTAAATGCTAAATTTGTAGTGCAGATTTTGCATGTGTGTTGTGTGTGTCTGTCTGCGTTTGTGTTTTCTGACACAACTGTGTTTTCTAAGCTAGTTTGACATAAATGTATTCTGACAAACTTCCATAGATAACCAAACTTTTAGTTCTCGCTTTTGGAAGGTACTGTGCACTTTTAGGTCCAATGCTATCATGTTTCTCTATGACCTGTCATAGACAGCTACCATAATATCTCTAAAAATCAAGCAGTAATTTTTACTGAATTTTAGAATTTTAGTCAGGACAGAAATTTAATCTTAATCAAGAATTACTATGGGTATTCTGTTCCTTTTTGGCTCTGCACTGTTTGTGAAAAATGCTACATGTAAATTTGTAGGCAGATTCATATTTTCTGTGGGAGATAATTTCTGTCAAATAGTCACCAAGTGTTTGTCTTGCAAGAGTAGAGAGGTAGAATCATTCAGTTGCTTGGTATAACATAGGGCACCATAACCATAAGCAAATCATAGAATCACAGAATCAGTAAGGTTGGAAGGGACCTCTGGAGATCATCTAGTCCAACCTCCCTGCTAAAGCAGGGTCACCTACAGCATGTTAGACAGGGTTGCATCCAGGTGGGCCTTGAAGATCCCCAGAGAAGGAGACTCCACAACCTCTCTGGGCAACCTGTGCCAGTGCTCCGTCACTCTCACTGGGAAGAAATTCCCCCTCACGGTCAGGCAGAACTTCTAGTGGTTCAACTTTTGCCCATTGCCTCTTGTCCTGTCACACTGGACAACTGAAAAGAGTTTGTCCCCATCCCCTTGACACCCTCCCTTCAGGTACTTGTACACATTGATAAGATCCCCCCTCAGGCTTCTCTTCCCCAGGCTAAGGAGGCATTAGCAGCACAGAGCGTTTGCATAGAATCAGCGTGGAGATTAAAGCAGTTTTGTCATTTAGTGCCTTTGTTGCTGAATTCCAACGTGCAAAAGAATCAGCATTTCATTTCATAAAAATAATGTGACTAACATAATTGCTAATTTAGAATAATGTGAAATTTTACTGACTGCTGTGCTGCTTATAAAATTTGTTATAAAACAGTTTGAATTAGAAAGCTTTGAATCCAAAGAGAATAAAATTAATGTGAATGCCTTTAATTAAATTTTGCTTAATTTAAATAATGTAATTTTTATTGATTATACTACTGCAGTTCGTTTAGATTTTTTTTTATAATTAAATTCAATAATCTTGTTTTACCTTCCACAGCTAGTCACAAAATGACCGTGAAGAAAATTTATCCTAATTAAATTGACATTATATACATTTGTAAAATCAAAATCAAACTATAATCTCATTTTTCTTTGTGACAGTAAGTAAAATATACATTTCTCTTTTTTTGATCTCAGGTATTCCTGAAATGTTGTAAGTACTTTGTTTTTTCTTATTGTCTGAGGTATTGTCAGTAGTACTTGCTGAAGCAGTAGGGATGCTGGCTGAAGTGCAAGGTATTGCTATTTTTTCTTCTCCATCCTATGACTTACTGTGCTGCTCCGCTATGTTGCTGGTGGCTGTGGTGCACTGAAGAGCAGGCACAGTCTGAAAGTTAATAAATTTTTAGCAAGGTAGTTGCGAGCTTAGTGCTGTATATGTTGAAAATAATCAAGTCTTAAAGACTTATATTATGCCCAACTTAGAACACGAATGCTATGTTGTTCAGTGATCTCTTCAAGGTTGTTATAGCTTAACGTCGTTTTTCTTTTTAGTGGTATTGCTAGCAATTAGACAAGACAGGTGTAAGATTATTGGGACCTAAGACACATGACACACTTATTGATAAATGTAAGGTGATATAAATGTGATTCATTTCTGTGTGCATATAAAGGAGAAGTAATGTAAACGGTTACTGGAAATACTGAAGGTGAGAGCAGGTGATCAGAAAATGGATCAGAAAGTGGCAGCCTCGGACACCAAGTTTTGAACTTGTATTTGTAATTCTCTTGCTTGAATTCAGTCAGAAGAAGTGAACTACTGTTCACTCACAAATTAGAAGACTTTTTTTTTTTTTTTTTTTTTTCCTTTCAGATATTGCTAAGCCAGTGGTATTATGCCCATTCTGTCATACTAGAGTAGCAGCATAAAAATGCTGATCTAGTCAGACCATACTATTATTTTTGGAAGCAAAATTATATATATGTTGACAAGATAGAAGGAAATCTGGAGCAGTTGTAGTGTTCTGAAGTAAAAGTATTTTTGAAGTTCTGTCATCTTTGTTGTATCTTCTAAGTTCATTTGGGATTGGCTGATTGATAGGTTTTATTATGATTCATGATAAAATCATAGCAGCAAGCAACTCTGCAAGTTGTATTATCAGTTCTGCCTGCAGTTATGACAATTACTGTTGGAATGCATGGGTGAGAAATTTAACGTAAAGTAGAAGAATTTTCCTCTCCAAATTGCTTTTTCTATTTTTCTGTGCAGACACACATTTGTCAGGCCTGTGGCCATGATTATCTTTCAAACTCCTATATGGTTAAGCATTTTCAAAGTAATTAGTGACAGTGTTGTGTAGAAGTCTTGTGTAAAAGCAGTGTACTTGGTTATTTGCCAGATTGGTTCATCTCCTTCCTTACTTCAGTTAAATAGTGCACAGTGGGTGTCATGTCACTATTGTAAACTGAAAACGTAAAAATTGTGCTATTTTCTTATCTTTCTTGAATGACCTACTGACCAAATTAATACCGTACAAAACAAAGGACTAAAAAATTGTGTTTAAGTTATTATCTAGGTGCACTAGACAATATGCAAATACTAATTTATTGAACAATAATGTGTTTGTATTTTCTGCATGAATATCACAGAATCAGTAAGGTTGAAAGGGACCTCTGGAGATCATCTAGTCCAACCTCCCTGCTCAAGCAGGGTCACCCAGAGCATGTTAGACAGGGTTGTGTCCAGGGGGGCCTTGAAGATCTCCAGAGAAGGAGACTCCACAGCCTCTCTGGGCAACCTGGTCCAGGGCTCCGTCACTCTCACTGGGAAAAATTCCCCCTCACGGTCAGGCAGAACTTCCTGTGCTTCAATTTCTACCCATTGCCTCTTGTCCTGTCACACTGGACAACTGAAAAGAGTTTGTCCCCATCCCCTTGACACCCTCCCTTCAGGTACTTGTACACATTGATCAGATCCCCCCTCAGGCTTCTCTTCCCCAGGCTGAAGAGGCCCAGCTCTCGCAGCCGTTCCTCATAGGGCAGGTGCTCCAGCCCTCTGATCATCCTCGTAGCCCTACTCTGGACTCTCTGCAGTAGCTCCATGTCTCTCTTGTGCTGAGGAGCCCACAACTGGACACAGTACTTGAGATGAGGCCTCCCCAGGGCTGAGTAGAGGGGCAGGATCACCTCCCTCGACCTGCTGGCAACCCTTTTCCTAATGCAGCCCAGGATACCATTGGCCTTCCTGGCTATAAGAGCACATTGCTGGCTCAAAATAATCTGCAAATGTTCATGTTACAAATATGCAAATAGCAAAATACTTCTGTGAACTGTATTGTTATATGTTCTATATATTTTTATATATTTAGTCTTAGAAGGAATACATCTTTATAGGAGACCTCTTATCTCTTCCATCTTTGAGCTCTTAAGCTCTTGTGCACGGTTTAGTCTCTGAACATTCAATCTCTTCAAGTATTTTTCTGACAAGCTTAGTTTTTTAGCATGAACAATGATAGATACCAGAAAAGATTAATGACTCCCTGATCATTCTTAATTCTGACTTTGCTTACTGTGCTTTCTTTTTCTTTTTTTCCCCAGGCAGGGAAAACAAGTACAGAAAAATTCTGGTTCTAAGTTCAGAAAAGATTTAATTTAAAATTTCCTAGCACCTTGTATTTCATTAAGGTTACCTCCAAGAAGCACTTTGTAAAAGTTGGGGATTTCCAATAGGACAAGTGAACTGGTAATCATTATAAGCCTGGATGAAATTAGCACAGCCTGGTCAACAATCTTAATGAAAATTCAAAGATGGGAGAAGCCTAATGAGGAATTGATTCACTTAACCCCAGAATGTTTTTAGCTTATTGTATCATTTTTGGGTTTGCTGAGTATCTCCTCAAAAGGACTTTAAAAGTAATCTTTAAATTTTTTCTTATTTCTGTTGCACCTCTTTGAGATGAGACTTCTTTTGTAACCAGATCAATTCTCTGATCTTTTTTTCAGTCTCACAGAATAATGTGTGTTTTTCAGTTCTCCTGTTTTGTTTCAAAAACTGTGGTGATAATCTTTCCTTTCAGCTGGCATTTCCCGGGCCTATCCTGACTTCTCAGATCCTTACGCTGAGCGCTTCTGATTCAGAAAGTCTGGCCTCATGAGAACCATAAAAATCACTTTATCTTATTTGCAGCAATCGTTTTCCAGAAACCACCTATGTAACGATTCATTTTTCTACCTGTGGGCCAGTTACAAACTGTTTTATTTTCATAAGAATATCTAAAAACCTGCTGAAGTCCTGTCTAAAGATGCAGCTGGACTGGCCTGTATGTGTGATTGCTGAGACCGTTTTGCTTTGGAAACTGCAAAATTCTTTCTAATTTCAGGAAGACTCTTCAGTTTCTTGGATTTAGGCAATATGAGGGAATTCATGCTGACTTTTCTGTGTCTTGGCAGTGGTGCTGCTTTAACAGTGTGGCTTGACATGATTTACTTGTGTGGCTTAAGTGTTCTCTCCCAGAACAGTTAAGAGTGCTACTTGCAGGAACACCCATGGCTTTGAACTACATAATGAGCAAGACAGAGTAGATGTGTTCACATGCACGAACTCTGAAATCTTTGATACAAGAGGATGACTGCCTCCCTGGTATCAGATGCTTACTAGTAGTCTCCCCAGAGTCAGATATATATTTTTTTTCTGGTTAGCTATTTGAATGAAAATGGCTGCAAACTTTCAGATGGAGCTTGATCTTGCTAGATATGTGTATAGCTTGTCTTGATAATAATGATATTTGTTCTGGAAATCCTAGTTTGGTTTGGATTTTGAGCTGGTCAGCTGTCTCAAAACAGAAATCATCAGATATTAAGCAAAAGCATTAAAATCTGTAGGTAACCTGGAAACACCACTGCCAGAAATACAGCTGTGTGTGGCTTAAGGCAAACATCTGGTAGTTGATGTGTTTTTATTTTTGGAGTAAAATGAAAAAGATTTACCATGAGAATTATTTAAGAACTTAATGACTTTTATGTACTTGAGTTTTGTTTCTTTACTTTGCTGATACTTGCTTTTCATTTTTGGTCTTGTCACTGTAGTTGAATTTCAGTAAAGAGTTGAACAGTTAACCTTTGTAATTGCTCCTGTCCATACATATGTGTCAGGATAGCAGCTTATCATTCTGGTAACCAAGTCCTTTGTATTTGTGATAATGTTCAGGAACCTCAAGAGAGAATACCTTATTTTACACCTGACATCTCCCTTCACCCTAACCCCCTGTTGTGTTCTTCCCAGGAATTTTTTTTAAGAAATGCATTGATATGTATCCTGAAAAACCATCTAATCTAAAACCATTCTAAACCATCAGCTTGAGAAATAAAAGAACATGAAAGAGGGAAAGGACAAGAAGGAACAGAGATTATGGAAAACAGCTGCATAGCTATTCAGCTGAGACAAATAGAAATCTTGGTGGATCTCAAAACAAATTATTTTTAATATCATGTGTGGCTAAAACTATTGCAAGACTTTCTGTGTATCATGTAGTTAGAAGATATTTGTAAGCTGAAATCCCAAAGGCTTGTTATTATTTAGGAAGCTATCCAATGAATAACGGAGAGGAAGTGAAGCTCATGGCCATCTTTCTTGGGTGTACTTGATCAAGTGAAGAAAAGTTTTAAGTGGATATGAAAGACAACTTGGTCAGATTTATAATCTGGCTGTACAAACTGTAGGAACTGAAACCATGCCCTAAATAAATCTGTAAAGAGACTAAGGTGTTCTGTGAGGGTTCAGCTATGCGTCAGAGGCTTAGTAGGCCTTTATTTTTATTTAAGATACATCGAGAAACAAACTGGGGCATGGTTACCTAATCCAAGAGGTCTGAACGTGTGGTAAAGTTATCCAGATTGTCCTTTCTTTGAGGTTCTTTTGGATGGGAAATAAGCACTGGAATAAGAGTGAATAATTAATCAGTATGAACTCAAAATCTCCATTTCAAGACCAGGCCATTACTGCCATTTAGGATTGATTAAAAAAAAAAAGAAAAAAAAAAAAAAAAAAAAGAACTATCAACCAGCAATATAGAAAGGAAATAAAAAGAAAGTATAGTTCTTTACATGTGACCATACCTTTTCAGTTTTACACCAGTTGCATGGTTTTCTCCTATTTACAGTGAAGTTTCACCATTTTTTTTTCATTTGACAGCTGAATATTCTAGCTTAATACCATCAGTAATCTATGTTAATTGATAACCTATCTGCTAGTTAGAAATATCAAAGAAATACCTGTATTTTGTCTTAGTTCTTACTCTTTTTTTTTCCTTTCAAATAGTTAATGTTGTTGACTTGCAGTATCTATGAGTATTGCAAATAAAATTTATATTTTTAAGGTATTGTATACTTTTCACATGTTGGCAAGAAAAAAAATCACAGAAAATCACATAATGTTCTCCTTTCATAATCATAAATTTGTTAAGTTGTAGAGGAAGTGACCTTTAAAACAGAAGGAATATAAAATGTTCATATTAAAATGACGAAAAAGTCTCTTTTATTTAGTGTACCTTATAGATACTGTTTCCTTTTTGTCAAATTTATCTTGGGCCTGAAGTCTTTTGAGGTAAAAAGCATTATGGAAGGATCCTGTTGTGAAAATGCAAGATTGTATTTTTATTTACTTACATGCTGGGGTGACATACTGTATCTTATTTCAAATTTCATATATTTATTTTCAGTATGCTACTAAGGAAGTTTAATAAGAGCACATGGAAATCAGAGGCTATGTAGGTTAGAGCTTAAAGGTGTGAAATAAGAAGAAACTACATATTCTGATCTAATTAGCATGTTCTAAAGCTGTAGTCAAAACAAAGTAATTGTACTTTGACGCATGCAGGACCAAGAAATTAAAGGCTGGAGAGGAATTTAGGCTATAATTTGATCTTCTGAAGAGTCTCAATGTTCAACTGTATCTGCAGTGTTCTTCTTCATCCAGACTAATTGTACTCAAGATAATTAGTCTAGGCAAGGACATGGCTAAAATGAACAACACAATCTGTAAGCTCTCCCAGTGTGTTGAATTAGGTGGCTCACGTGGTTCTCTGTGGCTCCAGCAGGTATTAGTAACACATTGGCATTACAGAACAGTAAGCTATGCTGTTTGGGGAAAAAAAAGTTACAAAGGCTACAAGAATTCCTTCTAAATAACAAATAAAATATTTATAAATGTAAATCCAGTGTTTAACCAAGATGAAACCTGGAGGCTGTATGGTAAGATAGTGTTTAATTTGTAATTTATGTAAGTGTGTTTTCATCGTAATATGGTCTCTATAGACTGAATATAAGGTTTTTCCTAACCTTTACTATGTAGTTTCTTTAAACTGCCTTTTAACAGCAGTGCTTGGTAGATTATTGTGTTTATTGCTAACTGTAACATCATTTCTTATTCATTTGAAGGAAAAAGAGTGTTAATAATATGCAACTTGATTGGACAAACATTTTCATTTGGTAAATAATTTCAAGTGGGATCATGCAGACAAAATTGTCTTAGACTAGAATGAAATTAGCTAAGTGCATTTTCCAGCTCATGGAGCAGAAAAACCTGCATGTTCTTTCCTCAGATCTCTTATGTTGTTCTATTTGCTGATAATTCTTTCAAAAACAGAACTGAAATGTGGGATCTGTTGAAATTATATATATCATTGCAAAATAAATATTTGAATTTCAGTAACATACAATACGTTATTTAAAGTATTTTCTGAAGAAATCAATTGGGGCACAAGCCCTTGTTTTATGTCTGATTTAATCTGTTCATCAGCAGAGGGCAATATAACTTCATACATTTGCTTGAAATGAATTGCTTCGTTGAGCTCTTTATTTCCAGCTTTAACTAAAAGAGCACCTACGTGTAAATATTGAGAAAATATGTGAACTGATGATGAAAAAGCAATGAGCTATGATATTAGTAGTCCTTATGAACCTTCATAAGGCTATATAAACTTTCTACTACTTGTACCCAATGGGAACTGTGCTGTAAGTTCACAAGCAAGCAGATAGTGTCTGGGCAAAGTATACCACTAGTTTTTTGCAAGCCATGTAAATTGCGATTAGTTGATTCAGCAGTCTGTTCTTGGGACAGAATTGTGCAAAATCTGAGACATCGCTTGACATCTCTTTCTACATCTATTTTGGTGTTATTGTGGGAGTAAATCCATTTTAAATGAGTTACATTTTGTTACAAACTGTAAGTACCTGTGTTGTGAGTTAAGTGTAATGAGAAGCTATGCTGCGATAACTCAGAAAAAGTGGATTCAAGCCTCCATTACAAAGCATTCTGCTTGTTGTGACAAAATGAGTTTTGTTTTTATAGCTGGGGTGAAAAAATAAGCCTTTACAGACTCTTAGAAAATGTATGTGTCCTTCTCTGTGTACTGTAACATTTCAGGGTACATCATATTAATAATAATCCTTTGATTTCAGTTGCCATTTAAATTTTCATTTAGCTTTTCAGAACATATCAGGAGTCCTGAAATGGATGTTCATGTGCAGTAATTTTTTTTAAATATGCTTTTCTATCTCTGATGCTCTTGAGGCATATTCAGAAAGACTTCAGACATATGGTTTCTTGTTTTTCATCTTCTCCTTTGGGCATCACACATTCAAAGAGTCTATTTTGCTGTCAGTGTGTACATACAATTCCTGCTAACAGCCTGGGACAGGCAGCATTTACCACTGTTAAAACATGAGGCTTGGATTAAAAGATTTTGAGGTCTAGCTCCAGCTCTGCCCTTGGCTTGCTGAATGACCTTAAGCAGTAACATCCATCTCTTTAGTGGGAAAAATGCAGTCTTTCTGCATTTGTTGGTTGAAAATACTTGTCTGCCTCTTTTCCCAGAATTGTTTTGAACATTAATTTACTAATATTTAAAATGCATAGGCAGACAAACAACAATAAAACTTGTTTTTGTATTGAATGCAAATATGAATGGCAGAATAGATTGTGAAAAAGAATGTCTGTATTTAGTGTGATACAGCTCTAAAATCTCATTTTTTTGCACAAATTCTTGTGCTCATGAATTCTGTGTTTTACTCTGACATCTGTCCCTAATTATATGATTTAAGTAGATCACTTAGTCTTTCAGTCAGTTTTATTTGTTGCAAAATAAGGCCAAATATGTATGTGTTCACCTTTCTAAAGAGTTTGAAGTCTTCCAATTTTTATTTAGAGAATCAGTCTAAATTTGTATGCATATATGTAATGCATATATGTAATGCTTATACATCCAAATGGTTAATTAAATACAGCAGTGTTAAATGCGTAAACTTAACATAGTATGTTTCTACAAATGTAACTAGCAAATATATGCATTAGGTAAGTAATTTAAAAGTCATTTCTCTAGCATCATAGCTTTCCCCTTAAAAAGGTTTCTGCTCCCCCAAAGAGATTGTTTACTCTCTCTAAAACCAATTAATTGGAAAGAATACAAATTTTGGTTTTGTGGACATCTCACTGCAGCTTCTAATTCCGTTATCAATTTTAAGAGTTAGGTGGGGAAAAAGAAGCTAGCATAGTAAAACAGGTTCTGATTCTTAGTGCTGTAGCTAGGTATGTGATCATTTACTGTGTCTTGGCAGAGAGGTGGTAGCTTAAAATGTACTAACCAGATAACTTTTGATCCTACCATATTCTGTTTATTTGGGATTGTGCCATGTCCTAGAACAAAGCAGAATGTTTTTTTTTTTCAGTAATTCAGAAGTGTGAATCATCCTTGTTATTAAAGTGCTCTTAATAAGCAAGTGTGTATGTTACTACTGTTCTATAATTGTTATATATGTTTTATTGAACAAATGAAAAATGATGTAGACTCATGGACAAGCTGAGACTTAATTCAAATTTTATTCAGCAGATTCTCAGTAAAATACAAAGTATTCAGAGTGCTTATATAACACAGTGACTGGTGACTAATGAATTTAATGGAGATGTACTTAGGTAGAAATGTATTCAGTAGTCTTTCAATAGACATTTTCTATGTAGATTGCAGAGTTTTGGAGGATATGGTATTTGAAGAAAGTTTGTAAACTACTGGTGAACAGATGCATCTCTAGCATCTGACTCTGTTTGTTAGAACCTACTTTCAAACCAAAGTAATGATGGTTAACGAGCTTGTTTTCAGAAGTATATTTTGATCTGGGGCTTTCCTAATGTTTTATTTTGGGTGTTTTTATTTAAATAGTCTCATTTTGGTTATGGAAAGTTCTTTTTTTTAAAAAAATACTTCGTGTCTCAAGCTCTGTTGAAATGTTTATGTAATTAAACTTTTAATTCTGCAGTTAAATTACATGGGAAAGGATACGTATAGCTTCAAGTGTCCTTTTCCTGTCATCTGTAATTAAAAATAAGTGCATCGTGGTCATTTCAGAGACTTGGATAGTATCGCAGATGAATAGTATGTATAGCTGCTCCTATTATAGTTCAATGTTTGAAAAACTGTATGTATGACAAGATGGCATAGATTGTTTTGTTAAAACCATTAATTCTTAATATCTAGTGTATTTGTATATAGAAGTGGTAAGTAGTATAGAAAATTACAGGGATTTTCTGTCCCCCACCCTAGTACCCTATTTCTTTGCTGACTTTCTTGAACAGGTTTTTTGAAAGGAGTAAGAGGAGAATTAAAACTAACTTTACCGTACATTACCTGTCTGATCCCCACACTGTTGAATCCATTTTTATTGTCTTGGTTATACAAGACAGAAGACTGTAAGAAGAATATGACTTATGTTACAACTTAACACCTGCTGCTTATCAACTGGTGTAGCTTCAACCTAACCCTCAGCCAGCTATATTTTTGCATAGCTGAAAGATGAAAAATACACTACTTTTTGCTTTCACCTATTCTAGTATAAAAGGCACATTTTGAGATCACCTAGATGTGGTGAGATCTTTGAAAACCCCTGGCTAGTTCTTGTCATAGGTTTTACTTCCCTTCCTCTTTTGAAAGAAGATGGGAGAGAGAAGCAATCTTAAAGGAAATTGACATTTCCTTCTCATCTGTCCTGCTTCCTTCTGTAATTACAAGCATTGCATTTTCATGACTTAGAGCTGTAAATTAATTTTCATGTCAGTGCTTCTTCAGTACTGTACTGCAAATATATACAACATGAGATATACTGTATGGCAAGCTTAACTAATCTTTGTTGATGTCTGCAGAAGGTTTCATTGTCCTGATGCTGCTTAAAAACTACACTTAAAGGGGGCTGAAATAGAGACAAATTTTCTGTACACTGTCAGAGGAAGTTTGGGAAAAGAGGTCTGTTCAAACCAGAGGGGGCAAGAGAAGAATTCAGTGCTCATTCCAGAGAGGATAGGCTGGTCCTTACAAGTCCTTTCTGTGATGTTACTTTGGTGTTGGGGAGCCAGTGCAAAAAGGCTGCATTTTCTGCAAGCTGTGCATTTGGGCATCTGTTGGATTCTATTACCCTTGTTGCTCTTCTCAGGTTTAGTGTAGTGTAAGTATTTTTGACATTTAGTTGATAAGAATGAAAGACTGATCCCGAGCTATATATCTGCATTGCACAGATCCCCATAAATGGGCATTAATACTGATTTATGATGGGAATGCATCAGCCTATTAACAGTTTCATGTCAGTCTGGTACTGTGATATTAATAATCCAGGATACCCATTAAATTAGATGAAATCTTAAAACTCATATGAGGACAGGGCTGGACTCTTGTGCAAAGTCAAGTCAAATGGATTTTTCTGTGTAGGATTCCCTAAGCCATGGAGCAGTACTTTCATGCATATGGTTTTGCCAGGATTTGTGCCTGCTCTCTAGGTATCCCTGGCCTGCCAATTTTGAGAGTTGGGACTCACATCACAATTTTTTCTTCACTTTAGCTTTTTTTTTTTTAATAGGTTTTATATATGGATTTTTATTTGCTATATCTTTTAAAACACAGATGTTCGTTGTATTTCAAACTTCTTTTTCTGTCTGTTCTTGATGCTATAAATGGTGGCAATCAGTGAGATAAAATTGAATCTGAACTTACGCTTTTCCATGTTTCAAATTGTATGGCAGTTATTTTAAATACATTGTTTGAACTATCACCTTGACAAAATTTGTGTGTGTTTGACTGTTAGTTTGATATTATTTCATATATATGTGTGTATATATAAGTATATAAAAAAGAGTAGGTTGTATCATGTTTGTAATATTTTCTTATTTTGACAGTTGATAAAGAATTAATTTCCAATTCAAATTCTCTTCTCTGCCTGAACCTGTAAGAGCATGTTAAGGAAATGTTATTCAGTATATGTTTTCTGAGGCTATAGTCAGATGTCTTTTATTTTATTTTTTTTTGTGAGGGGGGTTGTTTGGGTGTATTTTAGCTTTTTGTTTGTTTACTTTCATTAAGTCAGCAAATAATCTAAACCCTGCTATGTATGTTAGCGTTTTTGAATGTTCTTTCCTCTTACAGAGCAAGCAGGTATTTAGGAGAAAGTGGACAACACTGTATTCAATTATGGTAATACATACAAGTAGACGTGAGACCTACTAGTGAATTTGTTAGTAGCTAACTCAAATAGTTATTGGAAAAAAATATGAAGAAAGCTTCACGTTCCTTGAAAATAGCCTACTTTGTGGTAAGTCTTGATAGGATATTCAGTTTTATTTTGAAATATTAATCTTACAGAAAGGGAATAACAAATATGATAGCTGGAGGTAAACAACGAGTTAAGGGTCATTGCGGTGAACTTACTTTTTCTGATGAGTCAAATTAAGATATCCTACCATGCTTTCTGTGATTTAAATTAGAGACCTTATTATTCATCATTCTCAGCCTCAAAATATTATTATTTTTATTATATACTTTTAAATATTTTCATTAGTTCAAAGTAAACTGGTAAAAATTGACATAGGAGTTCACTAGCTGGAAACTATCTGTATCATATAGTTGCAGTCTAGCTGGAAATAAGATATGGTAAACCACAAGCACAGACACTCTCAAGAATGTAAAACCTTCAGCATATGGCATATTCTAAGAGGAACTAAATGCCAAGCAGTTGTAAACTTTTTCCCCACACTGCAAACTTAAATCTTGAAAATATTCTAGAAATTGTTTTTTGGAACCTGGTTATTACTGCAATGATTGTTCCAGGCTGTAGAGAATGTGGTTGATTTATCCTTTATCTTGTTTTGAACTTCACTTGAAATAATGATTTTCTTTAAAAACTTTCTTGCTATTATATAATGGGACAGTTTATCTAAAAACTAATGATAGGAAAAGAAAAAAATTGATTAAAAAAATCTTTTATAATGCATCCCAGTTTTATGTTCTAAAATTATCATGTAATAATTCCAAAACTATAATATAAAACAAAATAATACATGACTTATTTTTACATTGATAAATATAATTAGTATAATAGAATTCTAAATGGGAAGAGGTTTGGAAATTGATATTCTAATCAGGATATTAATTGATTTGGAAATTGGTACTTGCTGTTCTATACCAGCTGGTAATTAGTATAGTAACAAGTGTGAAAAAATCCCTAAATTATGAAGAGGTGATAAGTAAATGTTACAAAATACCTAATTTCAGAATAAAAATGAACCATACTTCATTGTAATTGGATTAAAACAGAATCTTATAAAGATATTTAATTTTATTTATTTTTTTAAATAGAAACAGAATCTTGTTGAGATTAATGTGAAACAGAGACATCAGCTGATGATGATATTTGAATAACAAAATATTTAATTGGGGATTTTCTTAGGATACCTAGACGAATCAGGTTCCTGATCTCTTCCCCATGGAATAATAAACCCAGCTATTATTTATCACCATTGTGTATCTTCTTTTTGACTGCTGGTGTTTACACCTTTTTATTTTCTTATTTTTTCTTTTTGTTGATGATTCTGGTAATGAAAATAGATATTGTAAGTACGTATTTTATAAATTTTATTGTAAGATAATGCATGCATGTATGTACAAAGAGGATATACATGTCTTGGTGCTGTGTGGCAAGAAACTGATTTTATTTTTTTCTTCTTGGTGTAGAAGTATGCTTACATGGGAAGTCTTTAAGATATGAAGAGACCATACCAGAATTCATTCTGTATGATTTATGTGTTTTGAGCCGTTATATGGTTTTACTTTAAAATTTCTCTGAAATAGACTAACCAGGTTAGATACTCTGCTTGGGAATGATTTCAAGAGAAGGAATGTGTTTTGTAATTTTATACATAAGTGGAACTAGAGTTTGATACCAAATCTTACTAGGTTCCAGAGAGCTCTTTAAATCACAATATAATGCTTTGGGATGTAGATTAGAATGAGTTTATATACATCTTTTGCCTTTGCCTTTGCTTTGAAGAAAGCACACAATGTCTTTTTATTGTTTAAATTATGAAAATATATTATTTTAGTTAAGAAATACATTTGATACTGCTAGAGAATGAGAACTCATATAAGAAAAAGGGAGGAGGCGATTCAAGCTAATTTGCCTCTGAATCAGTTGAATACACTATTTTTTTTTTTTTTTGGAATAAGGCAAATAATGCCCTTTTCACAACTTGTAAGTTACCTAGTGTATTCATATAAACTTCTCATCCCTGTATTGCAGTAGAAATGCTTAATTAAAACAGTTATTCTGGACTTCGTGATAGACATTAAATTAATTAATTAAAGCTTACTTTTTGTGTATGTGTTTCTTGGACAGATCTACTAGCCTTTGTTGACAGTGACAGCTTAGTTGACTTGGCCTGTTCTCATCTTTAAGTTTTGGTGGGTCTTATGTTGGTTCTGTGATGCTGGAAATAAGACTTCTTCTTATTTTTCCTTTCTTAAAGACTGTAAGCCTGTGACAGTGTTCTTGTGGATTACACTAAGGATGTCTAGACTTAATGAGTACGAGCTACTGTGGTTTAAGCAAGTGTTGATAATGTGGGGCTGTAACAATTCATACTTCATGAAGATCAGCGTGGAGAAAGGAGCTGGTTGCTTACACTCCAGGATTAGATGACCATACTCAGTAACAGGTGACAGTCAGGTAGTCAGTATGGAGTTTGGGAGCAGTCTCACAATTGTCTTATGCTGTTGTTCCAGGGATGAAACATAGCTCAGAATGGAAAGGTGATATTTCGGTTGGTGTCCATTGCTGTGTCTGTAGCCACATTTGCAAGCCATGGCACTACGTTCCTTCTCTTCTTTGCAATTTTCCTTAGGCAGTAGGAAGAAATAAAAAGAACAAGAAAAATCAGAACAAGAGGTAGAAAACTTTAAAACCAAAGGTAGGAGGAAAAGAGATAATCAGAAAAATCTGGGAAGTACACTGAAGACAGAAAGGGGGTAATGACAAGAGGGAAGTTGTGTGGGAAAAAGCCGTTCTTTAATAAGGCATAACTTTATGACAGAAGAGGAGGTGGTGATTTTTATATTGTTTTATTTCTTGTGGCATAAGTGTTTATTTGCATGGGTAGGTTCAATTTTAATAGGTGGTTAATAAAATTTGTATGATCTGTTTAAATAGCAGCAATACTGGCTTTGACTGGAATGTCTGATGCTTTTTTTTTCCCTTTAATTTTTTGCACTGCATGGACTATGAGCTTGTTGAAGTTCATTACATGTCACATTTGACAGTCTTGCTCTTTTGTTTCTCCATGATTGCTTTTTGATTGTAAGGAAACTGTTATGTCTCAGGGAACATTGGAAAGCACTTCTATTGTATTCTTGCACTCTTCTTTTTTGCTTTCCCCGCTCATTCTCAATTTTGTGTATCTCTCGAGAGTGGCTTGAGCTTGTCAGGAAAAATTCTTAAAAATAATTTTTCACTAAGCAGTAAGCAACTGATTGCTTGTGACATTTTCTAAAATAGCCATCTTCGTTGTTGCTAAAACTTAATATTTATGTCAGATCCAAATAATTATTAACTGTTTTTTCTTAAAGACAAAAGTCAATTCTGTAAACTTAGATAAACATGCAATTAAGACTGGAGAGGTTTCTTTATCATAACTTAGAAAAAGGTGGGAGGAGTAAAAGCTTACTGCCTTTCTGTTAATTGGTACTGTATTAAAGCTGAAATAATGGAAACCATGTGTGACTTTTGGAAGGAAGACAGTGTGAGACATTTTCCTTTTCAAGGCTCTGTATTTTAATTCTGATCCATGTACTGAAAATTGTATATGTGGGCTTTGATTAGTGCAGATTTAATAAAGCTTTTGTGGAAAGAAGTCTTCACAGAATCACAAAACAGTGAGTAGGATTTAGGTCCAGCTTGTTCTTGTCTGAATTTGGACAGAACAATTCTAAGAGCTGTCATTTTCAGGCAGGAATTGAGAACTCTATGCTGATAGAAAAGAGGGGCAGAGTCTACTGATTTTTGTTGATATACATATTTGGAGAGAAGTTTTTTTTTGAGGAAAACTCTCAAATGTTGAGGTTGCTTTGCTGATGAGGCCTAGCAATACTGCTGGTAATGAAAATGTTGCTTGAGAGAATTGTGTTATAGGAACCCAAGAAAGGAGGTAAGAAAAAAATATTAGAATACTAGAAGGCAGACAAATTCTAAAAGTGATGCTGAGGAGGAGAGAGAAGAGGAAAGATACCTTTCCTAGGTTACATTTCTAATAGGTTGGAAGTAACATGCCTATATTTTACAGGCAATAGGAAGGAAGGACTTATTCAACAGGTGCAACCATTGGGAAGGATCTAAACAGTGATAATGGAGATGTAAAGTGCCTCTTCTGTGATCTTTTCTTCCTGGAAAGACAAAGCTCTTATTGGTCCTGCAGAAAGTTAATACTCATTAAAAGTGAATCAGTTAGTGAAGAAGGGAGAATTAAGGTGCTGACCACACTTGCCCAAAAGGATTAGATGCAGTCTAATGTGGGTTCATTTGAAAGAGCAGATTAAATGCATTTCTGAATTTCATTTTTATCTTTTACTATTCTGATAGCAGCTTGAAAATTGAAATGTGAAGTAGCTCATTAATACTTCAGAATACATTTAGTGTTAAGGATTTACTTTTAACCTAGTTATATTGAAATCCGTATTCTGTGTTTGGCTTCCTAGGTCCTTGGTAAGATATAGGTAATTCAGAATTACCTATATTCTGGATTCTCAGAAGAGCAGACTGCCAGGCAGAATATATCCTCTTCAGCAGTGTTAAATATATCATATTACTTAAAGGAGAGGGAAATCAACTTTAAAATCAGGGATCTTTTGATATTATAGTTGTTAAAAAAATTTTGCTTTCTGTTGCAATAAGTTGCTAATAATATTGAATATAGGACTTGCAAGACATTTTTGTGGAAATAATGTAGGTAAAAAATATAGCAGGAGTATCTTGTTGTGACTGTCAGGGAAAGAGAGCTAAAGGAAAAGGTGCTTGAGGGCATGTAGGACCGGAGAAACCATCCTGCCTGTGATTGTTAGAAATTTCTTTGTGGTATTTTTAACGTTATCAGTGTGTCTCCCTTAGGTGCCTTAGAGGAGTGAATGTTTACTTCCTATGAAACTCTGATATGGTAATCTAGAAACATCTTTCAAATAGCTATCAGCTTTGCTGTACAAAGAAAAGGCAGTTTCTTGTAGTACAGGAAAAGATATTTATTGATGGAATGGTGAGGTCTTCTTTGGACCAAAGACAGGGAAGAGCTTGTGTGAATTACAGCTCTTTTATAATTCTAGAAATTCCGGTATATATATGCTCTAATATTTAGGTAAGTAATTTTTTAAACTGTTCTTGAGGAAAATTTGTACTTCTATAATCTGAAGTACAAATTTATCTACAAATTTACTTACAAATCAGTTTAAATCACTGTATTAACAGTTTTAACACATTCCACTTGCTAAAAGTATTTAAATGCAATGAAAAATTTTATATGGAAACAAAGATGTTAAATCTCTCCTTAAAAGTGAAATTAATGCAGCAAATCCATTAATTAGTTATGCTTTCCTAGTTCTATACGTGTAACTGGAGTGCCTGAATTAATATCCTGAGTTCCCTACAGAGGCAACAGGACCTCTGGAGAGCAGTTTAGAGTATTTAAGAGCTGAAATTGTTAATTCAGGCACCTGAATAAGATATGTAAAGCCTTCAAATTTAACTTTTAAAGTATAAATGGCTCTACATCCGTCTAAATCTTTTTTTGTGGAGGAGGAAGAGGGGAAGGAAAGGAAGCTCTCTGTGGTTCCTAGACTACATACTTTAAATTATTTGATTTTTATATATATTATATATATAAAATGATATTAAACTGTCACCTTTACCTAGTAAAATTTCTTAAACTTGTCCTATATAATCTCCTATTAAAAGAAGGCTTGGCACAGGGTTTTTTGGTACAGGTTTTTTTCTCAGTACACTGGACAGTTGTACTTATAGAGTAGTTATATTACGACTTCAGTAGTCCTGCCATTAAAAATTGAATAGTAATGAAGAGTTAAAGCTAGTTTTAAGATTATCTAGCCTCCTAGAGCCTGAACTGTCCTAACTTCTAAGATTTTTGAAAAGAGCCCACTTTTCTTTTTGTCATGGATTAGTTAGAGTTGTACTTTGTGGTCCTGCTTGTTCATGAGGGACCAGAAAGAAATTTGGTACGCCACATATTTTTTAGCGTGTCAAAGAAATACAGCCAAGAAAAATGTCTTGGATTTTTTTTGTTTTGTCATTGTCCCTCTCTCTTTGCCAAGCATATTGTGTGTGAGCATAAACAGACCCCCTTCTTGCATGTTACTGGGCTACTTCAGTGCTCAAAGTTTAGCAGTGCTAGAGCTTTGGAGATTTTAAGGGAGTAGATTTCCTTCCTTTATCATGTTCTCTCCTAAGTCATGGATTTCCAGAAAAGTATTTTATTTAGGTAGAATTAGAAGCTTCTAGGAAAGGTCAGAATAAATGTGCAAGAGCTGCAAAGTTGAATTGTGGAAATCTTGTATGTCCTAATGGTATTAGATGTGCTGTGCATGTATTCATCACCTGGCCAATAATCACGGTAAGCTTGATGTTTCCAAGCCGTGGATTCAGAGTCCATGTACTACACAGTACATGTACATGCCTTTCCATTTGGGAAACTGCAGTTAGAAATGTACAGTACCTTGCAAAATTAAGTTTGTTAATGAAGATACCTTGAAATCAATCTGCAGAGTAAAATGGTTCTATCATTTTAATATTGTGAATACACGTGTGTGTGTATATATATATAAATATAAATACATATAAATAATATATATATAAAAACTCACTATAGTGAGCTATAACTGTACTTACAATCAATATGCAATCAGCACGAAGTTATTTACATAAAAGATTAATATTATTTGTTAAAAGTCAGTGCTCACACACTTCAGTTATTCAAAAATGTTGAAGGTATTTTAAAATATTTCCTTCAGCTCATACAATTCAGTTCAGTGTTTGTAAGACATTAGTGATAGTCTTACATTTTCACTGAGATACTTTACTGTAAGATTAGCAAAGTAATTTGCATTCTTATTCCAGCTGTTCCTATAGATAGGTCCTGTCATGAGGAACATACCTTACTGATAAAAACAAATCAAGTGCATCTTCACAGTGTTTCACAGACAGGTGCTTGTAAGATGTCAGCCCTGGATTTCAAAACAATCCATGTATTTTGACTTGTCTGCATATCAGCAAGAAGATAGTCTGTACTTTATTTATATAATGGCTTAATAATGAGGAGACTGAAATTGTACTGTTACAGTTTAGTGAGATTAATGTAGATCATTAGGTCATTTTGATATTGGCCAAGGAACTGTGTTTGAAAGAACAGCAAGGTTAAAAAATCAAGTACTGAGAAGTAATCTGTCAAAACTGACAGGTGTCAGTTAAACTCTAGTTTGGCACTATTATGTTAGTATGTTGTGATACACTTTTATACATTTTAAGGTTATATTTTCTTTCCACAGGACCTTCCTCCATTAACTAAATCCATTTATTCAGTTCTACGCATTTAATGTGTAGTCATGCTGTTCATCATTCAAACCTTACACCAAAAAAATCCCACCCCACTTCTTTGATGTTTTGATAGTGCTTTCATCATTGCTTCTGTAAACATCATAAACATTAATTTAACATCAGAATATTCCTGTGAATTAGTTGATCCTATTATCTGCATTTTACTGCTGGGAAACCTAAGCTCAACAGGTAACAATGTTGTAGTAGTTTGTTAATTTAAGGTGTCCAACTTGAGATGTCTGTGATCTATTTTAATGAAATTTTAGTGTTTTCTTGCAACAGTTTGAGGCACAATTTAGTTGACTGAAATGACAACAGTGCTCACTTTTGCAGCTGTGCATTGGGCAACAAAGAGTCTGGAACATTTTATTATGGTTTTTCCACTTAGGAAATGTTGGATTCTGTAGTTGGTCTGTCATCACACAGGAACTCAGTGACTGAGTAAAGCAAAAACATCCATTTCTTCTGATTGCTATTCTGCTTCCTTAAAAGTGAGATTGTCCATTCTGTTAGGGTGTGCTTTGCTTCATGCTGCTTGTGTCTTCCTTGCAGGAGTCTGGAGGAGACAGTACTTCAGTAGTTAATGACCACTCTGTCACTGGCCTCTTCTCTTTGCTGTGTGTATTGAGAGTCTTGCCAGCCATCCTGCCTCACCCCCCTACCGGTCTCTTTCCATTCTGTCTCCTGATTCATGGTTCCTGGAGGCCTTTTCTTCCTGCTTATCTACCTGTTCATTCCCCTAGAGTTTCACATCTTCTCTCTACCAGTATCCAAATCCTTTTTTCCACCTTGTTCCTGTTCCCTCTGTCTTTTGTAACCCTCTCATGCAGCTGCATACTCTCCTGCCTGTTGTGCTCTTCCTTCTCTTCCAACTCTTTATATGCTTCAGACAGCTTCATTCTCTCTGCTGTGCTCTGCTTTCTTGATGTTATTTCTGTCTGTTCTTGAAAGTATACTGTTGTGTAGTTTCATGTAAATCTTGATGAGTGTTTCTGTGTAACATGCATAGAGAGCATGTTCCCAAGATTTTAGACCACGTATGCTTTCCTGTTAAGAGTAATCCTGGACCAGCAAAAAGTACTAAAAAGATGGGAATATAAAAAAAAAAAAAAAAATTGCAATAAAAGTGATGAAAATTCAAAATTTTTATGGATGAGGCTTTCTCCTCCATCTTTCAAAAATATTATGAATTCTTACCAGGATCCTTATACTGAGCTCTACAGCATGATCTAACTTTATCATTTTACATGAACGTCTTGCAGTAGCTTCGAAGAGATGAATAATTTTGTTATCCCATGGAACTTTTCACAACTGGTGAATCCTAAAGTCCTACAAGACTTCTTTTGTTAAAAGAAAACCTTACTAGCATGACAGTGCTAAGATGTTTTGCTAATAGAATTAGGATACTACTCCCTTCGGAGCTAGTTACAGCTATGTATCTCATAGGAGTCAGTCAAGAACATTCTGTGTGCATCCCCAGTGCACAACTTACTGTGACTAATTATACCTTTTGAGACACTTCTCCCTGCTACTTTGAGGCATGAAAGACTAAATTTGGAACTAATGTCCTTTAATTGATTTTTGCTTTGTGTAGGAAATATTTTTAGTGGTACCTGAAGTCCAGAACTTTCCTTTTTATTTATCTTTGTTGTAATGCTATTTTGTAAATTTGAGTTAAAATATCACTTACTGGAGCTTAGAAATGAACCAAACTGGGCTTTACTGGCAGGTTATTCATAATAGAATCCAGCAAAACTGAAAACACAAAAATAAATTGAATATACCATATGACTTACTCTTGACATGTGCAGTTCTTGGATAATCATTTTCAGTACAATAGCAGTACTGTAGTAAGAGTAGATGCTTTTAAACAATTGTATTTCATGTGCTTTCTAACTACATAAAAATCTCAAGGTAAGACTCTATAGAAAGGAAAAGCAGTTTTAAAAAAAGGAAAAAAAAGCTGATTTTACTCATATGTAATACCTCATAAATTTATCTCTTTCTGTTATGCTTATTCTGTCATGCTTATAAGCCTTGAGATGTGTTTGTCCAAGCGGTGTGACTAGGATTACTTGTAGTCATGGAATGGACAAGGATGTACAGGCTGAGTTCTCATTGCATATTTTGGTTTATTCTAAATCAGTGGTGATTATGTGTGTTTTCCTTGTATTTTATACCTAAGGGGCAGGTTAAGTTCTGTCACACCATTGTTCCTTCTGTACTGTGGCCCTAATTGTAGTGTTTGGTGGTGTTGCAGTCATCACTACACCCGCAGCTGCTTATTTGTTGTTATCTGTGTTCTTCATTGGATTTGTCAATCTATTTATTTTGATTAACTACATGCACATTTTTTTAAAAACTTCATCTGACATTTCCTCTTGCGCATTTACACACTCATGCTGTCATTCGTGCTGCATCCGCAAGAATGTAATATTGCCTTTACAGAGCTGTTTGCTACATCTGGAATAGATGATAAGTTGGGATTAAATAAGGAAGTGACAATTGCATAAATGTATATTAAAATGTAGGAAGAGAGACATAACCTTTTTAATGTAGGATGAATGTATGTCTTTAAAGACAAATATAGGAAACTTAAAATTTTTTTTCAAGAAAGCTTTTATTTTAATAAGGTCATCCATTAATGTATTTATAAAATATTAATGAGTTATTTTATTTGATTTATTAATATACTTGATTAAGTTTTATTATCCAAGTCACTATTAATAGCACATGATTTTGGTAAGAATTGATTGGGGCATCTTGTATCTGGTTGTATATATTTATAATTGCATTTTATTTATGTCTGAATTGTTTGTTTACTTCTTGCTTTCTCTCGTCACATAACTCTGCAAACAGTAATGTTTTAAAGTTTGAGTTATGTCCTGCAGCTTAAAAAAGTATTTTATTAAAAATCCAGGACATGTCTGCAGTGGTTATATAGTGATATCAGAAGTATTACATTTTCTAGTTACTGGATATTGAGAAGGTTATTGTCATATCTATTAAGATTGCATGAGAGGTAAGAATTTAATTTAGAGTGGTGGCTACTGTATTTTGCCTATAAAAAGCCTATTGACAGTTCTGATTTTTAAAGATGATTAATATTAATTTTAATTTAGAGGAGAGATCTGAACAGTGGAAATATCAAGAAGATGTTTATTTCAACATAAGTTAAAAATTGCTATCGATTTAAAATGACGAGGCAATGTAATTGCTATACAAAGATGTTTCCTTTTTCTGCAAGCAGATCCATTGGCCAATTTAAAGTGACATTGATGGAATCACCTTGTAGGTTCAGTAATCATTAAAAAGAGATGACATAACCTTAAAAAGAGATGACAATCTTAAAAAGTCTTTAAAAATATTTGGTGGTCAAAATAAGATGATGAATTAAAAAATCATTTTTAAATTAAAATTTAAATATTATAGAAAGAAAGACATAATTTGGTTTTGTGAAAATAAATGCTGTGCCAGTACATGATATTTTCAGTGAAAGTTATCGCACAACTGTATTACAGTAAGACAGAGTATCATGACTGAGAATGAACATGTAATGATCAGATAGCTAAAGATTAATGAATTAAAATCATAATTTAAAGTATAGATGCATAAATCTTTGTCCAGTGATACACCATCATATATTTAAGTGAGCAAAAAAGCAAAAAGTAACCAGCATCCAAATTGATTTTATGTAGATATAGCTAGATAGATATATTTACAGTACATGATTAATCATTAACCTGATTTTTACTTTCAGTTTTGTGGAAAACTTGAACCAAGGCTGTACTGGGGGAACATGTGGAAATGCATGATGTAATAAGGTCTTCAAAAAGATGTAGTGAGCAGAAATTCATGTTGTCATATAACTTTCATTTCACAGATTGTACTGTGTTGTAAAACTGCATGTACTCTGAAAGTGAATATTTAACCTTTTTTAGAGAAAAAGTTACAAAGAACTTTGGGGATTTTCTATTTCCTTATGGCTTTACGCCTTAAAAAATAGTTTCATTTGATTATTGTTTTCTGCTTATGATTAAACTACAAGTTTCTATGTCCTTATATATGCTGTACTTTTGCATATTGTTTTGCTAGTGATTTTTCTGATCTAGGATGCTACAATTTTGCCATGTAAGCCCTGAGAACAAGCAAACATTTAATTTTAACAAAGGCTTTTTTTAAAAAATGGGTAATTTTTAGAGATATACTTTAAAAGTTCTTTTTTCTCCTGCCATACTTTCTGCCTTATATTTCCTCTCAAGAGTTCTGTTTTTTATGTATGTATTAAAATGAAATGTGTTACGATTTGCAGTATAACATGGGTATAGTCTAATGCAAGCAGTATATCCTGTTCATAATAAATAAAAATTTTGTGAGTGAATAGAAAACACTTTTTGCAAGGTGAATGGGTTCCAAGATTTAAAACTGACCTAATAAGTCAATGGTATTAGCAAACAAAGCCTGCTGTAGTCTGAGATAAAAACCATCAGTAATCTTTTTATTCTAGCATTTCTCCTGCAGTATTTCATTATGAATATCTTATACCTGTGCCATGAGAAAATCCCAATCTCCTATAGAAGATCAACTCTTAATTACTCTAGTGTGTGATAGTGCTTATTATAAGATATGAGAACTGTCTGGATAAGAGAGGCTTTCTTCAGTTTGTGTTTGGACTTCTACCCACTTGAGACAAATTTATACTCTGTGGCTATGTTTGCTTTTAGAAAATGAGACAATTTTAATCGAGGTTGTAAACACAGTAGCTCAGCTGGGGTTTACTTCTGAAAATCATTTCTAGGTCAACTGCTTAGATCAGGAAGTCTTCTAAATATCTTTTTCTAACTAGTGAGTTTTACTAAGTTTACAGATACATTTCCTGGAGCTAAGCAAAGAACATGAGAATTCTAAATATGTTTTTTGCATTTGGATTATTTTTTTTAGTTTACTTCTTAAAAGTACTTTGACTTTGTTTTTAAATGTATTTGTATCGGATTCCATTTAAATGCATTTGTATTTGGCTTCATTGTTTGTTGTTTTGATCCGTACTCATAACAGGGTGACCTTTCTACATTTTGCACTTTCTATAGTTTGTACTTTCTAAAGAAATAGATAGAGCAGATGTTTCAATGTTTTCAAGGAATAAATCACCAGTAGCAGAAATTGAGTAAAAGTTTGCTTTCTGAGTAGCAAAGTAGAGCTTGAACTTAATATTGTATGCTTTTGTTTCCAAGCCATCATGTATTGCACTCTTTCCCCTAAATCACCTCAAGGATTTAGATTGTTCAAAGGCATATATGTTCTTAGAATAGAGGGGACTTTGAAAGGGACTGAGATTACCTCCGTGTCCTGCTTTCCTGAGACATCTGTAATTGGGATCCTCACTTTGTGCCTGACAGCACCATCTCCTTCCCCCCAAGACAAAACTGCTGGAAGCTGTCCCTTATGTTCTCCATTTTTCCTATAAGAAGTTTTATAATCTTAATATGGTATGTGCAAGGCTCAGGGATGAAACTAAAATATACTTCCATAATTTAAATTTTAAAACATGTCTAGCCTGTGAAGAGGATTATGTAAGCCTAAACTTTTGGAAATTTGTAAGAGTCCAGTTATGTTCTAGACAAATGTGTTTGGCAGGCATCCCCCACTTTGGCCACTAGAAGCTGAGGAAAAACAGTATACTGTAGGTGCTTGGAGTCATTTTCCCACGTTGATCAGTGCACTCTGGTACTGCTCTGCTGAGCTGGGAGACTGTGGAAATCCTTTCCAGCTGTATGGGTAACTTCACTGTGTTTGTGTGACTTCCTAGTTCTGTGGAAAATTCTTTGCAGTTCCAGAGTTTCTGCTGTTGAGGCTTGAATATTTTATTTTCTTCTTCCAAAATGGGGAAGAGTTACTTACAGTACAGAATTTTCATTATAATAAACTGCCTTTGAAAATTTCTTTATGGTGAGCATTACAGTAGATTTTTTCTTTCAAGATATCTGTGTAATACATAAGCAAGGGAAAAATTTCTTCTCTGAATTTTTTTTTGTTCAAAACATCACATTTGTAACTTTTGTTTATGTATTTTGTTATCACATTATCCTGAGATACAGTACTATATTTGGAACTTCATATATATCAAAGTATTCTCCTTGTCTAGAAAGAATTATATAAGTTAACTTTGGAGTCTTAAAGACTACAGTGTCTTTCTTAGAGAAGTAAATTTTGGATGTTTGGATTTTGGATGTTTTTTGGATGTCAGTAGCTCTGCATTTAAAGCATCACTGCAGTGATGAGGCTACACTGCAAAAGAAAACCTCTAGTTTGTGTTTTTCTAGCTTTCCCGATTAATGATGATAAGATGTAAGAATAAATTTTCTTAAATCTGTTATTGCATACTGTTAAACAGTGTTCAGCCTCTAGAATTGTTCACAGCCTTTTTTGAATGTGGCAGTAGGACTAGTAGTAGTCCTTGTGGATAGCTTGTGGATAATCAAGTGGGTATTCCCTGCTGACTATGAATTTAGCTTACTTGCTTTTGTCAGACAATCTTTAAAGTGCCTACCAAACAAATTACTTTTCCATTGTTTTCATATTTGCATTCTCAACTATAGCTGTAATGTCTTCATGTACTCTTCAGCAATGTGCTTTTATTTTTTTTTATTTAATTAGAAGTAAGATTTGTTGAAGAAAATGTTTAAAGCAAACATGATATTTTATGTTTATTATTCCAGAAGTTCAGTGCAACATAGCAGTAATTAATAGCTATGAAACATTACTATTCATATGCCAGGCATTATGTAGAGAGTTTTGCTATGTTCTGTAATTAATAAATTACAGGTTTATTTAAATTAAGAGCTGATTTCAAATAAACTAGTGACCCCCTTCAGCCCCATCCCCCAAAAAAAGACACTCGCCTAAAAAGCTTCCATTTTTTTCTATGTGTCAACTAATCTAATAAATTATTAGGGCTTTGCCTTTTTTATGTTGTTCTTTCAAAACATGTGCTTATATCAGTGTTTGTGTAGAACCTGTAAAAATAAATATGTTCTGGGGAAGCAGCCCTTGGAGAGGATGTATATGTGTGTGTATGAACTCAGTCAGAGCTCAGACCTGCCAGTGCACCAAGAAACTCAAAAGTAGCACAAAGGCATGTAGCCCGTTCTAGAGTTGCTGAGAACTTAGCAGAACCAAGCTCTAATTGCAATTTAATGCTCTTCCTGTAACAATGTTATGTAACACTTTAGGATATTCCAGCAGTGTGACCTGAAAATTGAATTGTCTTTATTGAACTTACATGAACTACTTTGAAAGTAATTTAAATTACTTCTTAATGCTGAACTCTATCATGGAAGGTGTTTGAATTAGTATCTTGAACTTGTTCACGCACTTAATTTTTAGAAAAAAAAGGTTAATATATATATATTTAAAAATAAGTTATTCAGTACATCTGGTTTTGATTGGTGTTGTGATTCATACCTAGAGCTTCTGAATGTTTTTGCTTTTCTGAGTGAATGTTACTGCATCTAAACTGGTGCCTGATCCAATGAGGTTGAGTAATGCTAGAAGTTGTTCATGTTGCAGTGTTAGTGGGGGTACGTAAGTTGCTAAAAACTAGACTGCTGAATTTAATCCTAAAAATTGATTTAGCTTTAGAGGATGTAACACATCAGTGACAGATAATGGAGCTTTTTAAGACTTTGGAATGATACAACAAGGCAAGCAGCGGTAAATATATGGCTGTATGTTATCTCTAAGATGTCTCATATTAGCTTTCTTTGTGTTTCTGTGGATAAAATTGTATGATCATGTTAATTGTTCCCAAGTTTTGTTTGAATTCTTTTGTCTTGAAGATTGCTTTGAGAAACGTTTTTACCAAAGTTTCTTAATTTTTAGATGGAAAAGATGATTAAATCTAATGTAATACAATATCCATATAGGTGAGTATCTCAGCATTATTACAGTTAAGATAATAGTTCATAAACTGAAAGTTCTGTGTCTGTGCCACTTAGCCATGTTAGAAGGAAGCCTGTGAAACTTTACCAGTTGAAGATTTCTTTTACATAGAAGAATCCTTGCATGACTCAGAGGCACTGCAGTGGGCAGACGATCTTGTGCATGACCCTCAATAAGACGAGTGTGGCAAGGGACCAGGGACTATCTGTTTTAGAGGTTCCTCTCAGGGAACAGCTCCATAAAGCTATGTGTCATAACAAGAAGAAAAACAACTTTAGAGGTACAGTATTTTATATTATTTTGAGGCTGACCTCCAGGTGGAGAGATGAGGGAAATGCATAGGAAATAGTGATAGTTTCCTCTAAATTCTGTGATAAGTGCGGAGTAGAATTTGGGCCAGTGTGTTATCACTATTTTTTTTACTTACCTACATAGTCTTTTCTTATGACTGATGATTTTTCCAGCTTAATTAACACTTTAATGATATAGAATGGAAAGAATAGGGAAAGTATGGGAGTTGAACAGAGTTTTTTGAAATAAATAAATAGATGTTCCCTAGTTTTCCAGCATCTCCCCTGCCAGGTGGAGAATGGCTCTACAACAGAAAATTTGTGAGTTTTTTCAAAGAAACGATTACAAGTAGTCTTTTGTGGTAAGAAGGTTAGGTATTTTAATAGCAACTCTAATTGCTACTCACTCTTCCTGTTGTGTGCAAATAACTGTTATTGTCTGCAGTATGCTTTTAATTTACAAGGAAAAAATGTTGTAAACTATATAGCATTAGGTGTATTTCTGAGCTAATAAAAAATCTAGAAAAAGGGAAATAGCTTTATATATAAACAAAAAATCTTACATATTTGTTACTAGCCTAGGTTCCAAGTAATGCTTCTGCAGCAGCTACTTTTTCATGACAGTACGGAATTGAAAATTTGACATTCTCTCTTTTCCAGAATCTGCATAAGTTTAATACACATTTATTGTATGCAACTAGTTTTAAACATACCACATTTGTTAAAATAATTCAGGGATCAGTGCAAATTCTTTTCGAGAAGAATTATTTTCTAGTTATACATATTGTTCATATAATTTTTAAGTAAAGAAAAGTTTTCTGTTGAATTCCTAACATCTTGCATCTAGATGAGTATTATGTGGAAAAACGTGGAATTAGTTATTGCATCTGAAGCAGGTGACGTTTCACTTTGGAGTACTATGATTTGGCTAGAACACTTCCAAAAGTGTTTTGAATTGCTGCCTTCCCTTAATTTTCTGTGACCAGAATCTCCCTGTAATTTAAGATCTGTATAAATAGCACAATTTTTGTATAGTGTACGTAGGAAGTTGTGGATTTGGAAAATTATATGATAGAGTAAGTTGGTGGCAAAATCTGTAAAACTTTCGAACTTCCATATGAAGTTGCTTTAGGACAGTTAGTCCTCTTAATTCATAGGAAAGTTATCAGATTTTTTTTAATAGTTTTTTTTTAAAGAACATCAAATTTGTTTTGATCATTCTTTACCTTCATATGGCAAAAGTACATCTAAGATGCTGCTTGTGATCATTCTGTGATTTTGCTTTCAAACTGCTCTTGCCTTTCAATCTGCGTTTCAAGTTAACCTTCTGATTTGAATTTCATTTTATTTTCTGCCTTGTATCGCAGCTGGTTAATACTGTACTGTATAGCTGTAATCCTCCCTGACTTTATCCATCAACAGTTTAGGGATTTACAGCTGAGCTAGTCACCACAGATTGTTCCATTGCCAGTATATGAAAACAGACATTTGCAGATGTTGTTGTTGTAGCAAGAGACCTTAGACATCATTTAAGCATGATATGAGTTGTGTGCTAAATGCTACTGACTATATAGACTGGTTTACTACTGGCTGCAAAGGGAGTTTAGAGTGATTGTCTTACCCATATTCACATTTAGTCAGAAGATTGATGTCCTAGGCCTGCTACAATTTTTTTTTTTGTGTGTGCTTTGAAAAGATACAGAATACATATGATTCAAACTGTATTGTTTATACAAGAAATGTTAACTTATTCTTCATTAGCAAATAGTTTTTGCAGGGTTGCTATGGAAATATTTCTGAATGCCTTTATGTTTTAGGACAGTTTTCGGAAATGAACAGATTTTAGTCTGAAGTCTAGATGTTAAGGTGTTGTTTCTTTCATTTCACTCATATTAATATAAACAGTCCTGTTACTCTCCACTGTGTGCGTTACTGCTGATGCTTAGCATTACCTTGCTCTAGTTTCTAACAATATTACTGTATTTTCTTTACAAAATGTATTTGGCTCTGTATTGATTTTGCTCATCCATACTTAATACTTCTACTATCTTTAAGACTGTTGAACATTAATGAAGAATCCCATTTGGATTTCAAAGATTAAACAAATTCACCTGTGAAGATACTGTGCTGTAACTCACTTGCTAACCTTGATTCTTGAAAAAAGAAACTGGGGCACATCTGGCATAGCAAATGTCAACATTGATAAAAACTTTTTTATCATATTTTGAAAAACTTACATATGCTTCTTTTTACATAGTAGATAAAATGTTGATTCCCATTTGTTTCCATTTGTCATGGTCAGATGTACAAAAATCTGTTTGGAGTGATTGTATTTGCTCATCCAGACTAAAATGAATGAAAAAGATACAACTAGGTGTTAAAAGGCTATCCACTTACATTTTTTATTAGACAAAGGCAGGCAAAAATTATTAGTCAAATTATTGTTCTCAGTACCAAATGGATTTGTTTCCCTGCTGATCTAACACTAATGGTGCTTAGCATGAACAGTAACTGCATACTTTGCATACTTCTGATACTCTTTAGCTCAAGCTTTTTGAGAGAGGAAGGGTAATGACTTTGTCACTTACTCCTTATTCATAATGCTTAGAAAACATCTGTGTGAAAGCTGCCTGGCACATGACTGCTTAGGAGCATGATGTCCCAGAGGGCCGTGCTGCCCTTCAGAGAGACCTGGACAGGCTGGATAGCTGGGCGGAGAGGAACCTCCTGAGGTTCAACAAGGGCAAGCGCAGGGTCCGGCACCTAGAGAGAAATAACCGTAGGCACCAGGACAAGCTGGGGACTGACCTCCTGGGGAGCAGCTCTGCAGAGAAAGACCTGGGAGTGCTGGCGGATGACAAACTGACCATGAGCCAGCAATGTGCCCTTGTGGCCAATGGTCTCCCGGGCTGCATTAGGAGGAGTGTTGCCAGCAGGTCGAGGGAGGTGATCCTGCCCCTCTACTCAGCCCTGGGGAGGCCTCATCTCAAGTCCTGTGTCCAGTTGTGGGCCACCCAGCACAAGAGAGACATGGAGCTACTGGAGAGAGACCGGCCTAGGGCTACAAAGATGATCCGAGGGCTGGAGCACCTGCCCTATGAGGAACGGCTGCGAGAGCTGGGCCTGTTCAGCCTGGGGAAGAGAAGCCTGAGGGGGGATCTTATCAATGTGTACAAGTACCTGAAGGGAGGGTGTCAAGGGGACGGGGACAAACTCCTTTCAGTTGTCCCGCGTGACAGGACAAGAGGCAGTGGACACAAACTGAACCGCAGGCAGTTCTGCCTGACCGTGAGGGGGAATTTCTTCCCTGTGAGAGTGATGGAGCACTGGACCAGGTTGCCCAGAGAGGTTGTGGAGTCTCCTACTCTGGAGATCTTCAAGGCCCGCATGGATGCAACCCTGTCTAACATGCTGTAGGTGACCCTACTGAGCAGAGAGGTTGGACTAGATGATCTCCAGAGGTCCCTTCCAACCTTGCTGATCCTATGATTCTATGCATGCAAATATCTTCAATGATAGATGAGGAATGCAAAACTATTACTGCTGTTTATGATGTATTTAGCCTACTAATACCTTTTTTTTTTTTTTTTTTTTTTTTTTTTTTTTTTCCTTTCTGTAGAAGCTCATTTCATATTTTCCCTTTGGAGCCTTGTCAGTGCTAGTCTGTTTACACTAAAATTTCCAACCAGTGTTCAGCTGTATGGCTGGCAGGAGTGGTAGAAGCTGCAGCATAAGCAAGGCGCTGAAAGCTTTTGGCAGCTTTGCCTTTTTACTATCTAAATCTGTTATGAGCAAAGTTAACACAGTGGAAGTTTGCCTTTGTCATTGTTTACATCATTGTAACTTTTGGTGGAGATAGACTGGTCATAATGATGGTAAGGAAATTCTGTGATAAAAGGTTGGTGTAAAAATAGCACAGGAGTTTTCTGCATAGCTGTTGGAAACCAGTGATAATCCTTCTGTGGCCTATGTCATGGTTGCCAAGGAGGATTGGATATGGTTTCTTTCAGAGCTTTCAACAATGCTCTTGTCGACAGTGCATAACTGGATAAGAAGATAGCTGAAGAGTCAAGTGAGGCACCACCTCCCCCAAAAAAGCATGGGCGTTAGTTCTGTTGAACAAATTTATTGTATGTAAAAAAAGAAAAAAAAGGTGCTGGTAGTTTTTTTAAGATGTTCTTTAGACAGAAGCTGTAAAAGTAGTGTGCTTTCAATAATAAAAGGCCACCTTTTTGGGGGGGCTTAGAATTTTTACAAAATGAGTGATCATCAGAAAACATCTGATTTTATTGAAACAAAAATTAAAGCCCCGTTATATTTTAGCACTTTTAGATGATTGTACTTGTGGAAGATTACAGCTGAAATTCACTCTGAAGCATTTTAAAAAAATAGAGTCCTTTTAAGATGCATATATTTTATAAACTTGAAGAATCTGAATAACGAAACAAAAATTAACAGTAAAATAAAAGAGTAAGCATTACAGAATGGAACAATACCAATGTTGAAAGCACAGATAATGCAAAAGACCAAATTTCCTTGTCACAGTAATTTGACCGTATTATAGAACTTTTGATTTTTTTGGATTAAGACTGTGATAATTTCAGGATGCATCCTTCTGCCATTAGTCAGTTTCATGCAGACTTTATTTCATTGATACAAACAGATACTACTTATTTTCATTAAATATAGTATCAAATAATATTGTGAGTAATCGGTTAACATGTTTTCCAAAAGCCATCCAAAATACCTGCTGTTTCTTTTTGCAGGACAAATACTAAATTGTGAACTGCAGTCTTGGAAAGTCTTTTCCAGCTTCTTAGGAGCTGTAATATGGTTCTTACTAGCCATTTCTTTAACACTATCTACCATGTTTAAAAATTTATTTTCATTGATAACAGTAATATGCAAGATATGAGGGCAAACAACTCATTGATACAATGTCCTCATGCTTACAAAACTCATTTCCTTCTTCTCACCAGTGTCATTTATGCTATTTAAAGTGTTCTGCCTTTGCATTTATTCTGTATTTAAACTTAAATGTTTTAGGGTCAACAAACTTTAAAAATTACATTAACATGATGATGATTTAGTTGTATATATCCAGTTGCTGTGGTGTTTCAAAATCCCTGCATCTGCAATTTGGAATTTTGCTGTATTATGTTGCTGCTGGGATGCTGGGACTCAGATAAGCCTGAACCCTTGGAGAATTCACTGATATTTGAATCACAGCAGCTTTACTAATCTCCCCACTGTATTTCATTTTGGAATCTGTTTTTTCCTAAATACCTTAGTCACATTTACATTAAAAAATGTTATATTGCAGATGTGGTGCTTTTGGCATTGGGTCATGTTATAGTGGGGATTCAAGATACTCAAGATACACTTTTTTTTCCATGGGGACAGATGCAGTATGACTGCAATTCTCTAGATACTGTAGCTAATTATTAAGGTACAATAGACTTTGTGGGAAAAAACAATATAGCTTTACACACAGGTATGTTCTAAATGTAGTGTGCATTACATTTGACTAATTTTGGCTTGTAATATATGTCTGAACAGCACAATGCACATTTGATTATAGCATTTGTTAGCACATGTTTACATTTACGTGAAAGTATGTTTGTGTAATTTTAACATGTCTGAGAAATGAGTACGTATTTCTGGTAACTGGATATCCACACTGGTTTCTATGTAGTGTTAAAGCTTATGGTGTGTTACCTCTGACTTGCCTTTTTCTATTTATTTTTTTAAACCTTTGCTTATGCATGTAAGCTAGTTCAGGCATGACAACATCAGCTGCAGCTGTACCTTTTTTTTCCTTGTGCAATCATATGAAAGTTTCTGATTTAGGTTATATATATAAAAATATATTTTACATGAAAATAGTGTTTTGGTATTTGTTGCAATGTTAGACAATACTTTTTGTCTTGCAAATTATTTCCAAGTGAGCTATTTTCAGGCTTAGTAGTGAGGGAGGGAACAGTAGTTTTTCTTCTGTTTTTCTTCTGTATGTCTTCTGATCATTTTTCAGTTTTCTGAGTCTGTTCAGTTTGGCTTTCAGAATCACTTTTCACTGAAAAATGCTTAGGCTGTAAAAACTCAAGAATGTTGTGGGTAAACTTGTTTTTAGTGAGGTCACTGTGACACAAGAAAAATACTAACTTTAGTTCTTCTGTGTACTGAGCTGCTGCAGATTGTTTAAGAAAGTGTGTGATTTCCATGTAAAACATCTCTGACCATAAAAGGGGATATCCAGAATCAGACGCCGGGCTTCTTAGAAAGAGATAAGAATGATCTATTATGTACGAGAAGCCTGGTTTAAGATAATCATTTATTCTCCAGAAAGCCATTCAACAAGTACTGTGAAGCTGAAGCCAAAAAGAAGTGCTGTGTGTATTTTTTGTGTCTATTTATTTATTTATTTATTTTTACACATACACTTCCCTGCTCTTGTTCTCATGTTTTCCCAGTGCACATAAAGCAAGCTTCTGATTTAACTGACTGCAACAAATGGCTCTGTGGGCCTTGTGCAGGCATCGCAGGAGTTCAGAACACATTCTCACTGTTCTCTTTGTGCATTTGTATTTGTGCTTAAAATGATACCACTACTGTTCAGTTGTATGCTACTGAAAGTCCTATTCTCAAATAAATTTACTAAAGCTAGTCTGACTATCTCAAATAAATTTACTAAAGCTAGTCTGACTATCAGATAAGATTGCAGTTGCCTAGAGACAAGTGCAAGCTCAACTGTGGAGCTCTCTACTTTTGATAGCTCTGCTTTCTTGGGATATCTTTACCCCTGCATAGTACAGAGAGATATACAGTAGTTTTGTACAGTATCTTTTAGCTAAATTTTTTAATACTACCCCTCTTGCTATCTCAGCCACTTCAGTTGCTCTCTGCTCCTTACTCAGTTGCTTTGTCTTAACCTGAATGGTTTTCTCCCATTTATAGACTCCTCTATCTGTGTAGCTTCAGTCTGGACAGAGAATGTAAAAGGGCCATCTGCTGTGTTGTCTCTGCCAACATGCTGCTGCCTCACAGTAGGCCAAAAGTACAGTATGCCGCAGAGACAGTCACCAGCTCCTACAGCTGATTCAGATCTTCCAGAACCTAGGAGTGTAACCCTATCAGGAGTAAGCACATAGTGTGTCACAGAATTAATCACTCTTTCATAGTATTCACTGTCTGTATTTGGATGTTATTAGTGATAGCTCTTCTTTTCCAGACACTCTGCTTTATTTTTTTTTTTTATTGTAAGGGACTGCATTGTTAGTTTTACTTCTGAATACAGCCAGTCTTTCGTTTGTCCTCTGTTGCAAATTATTGAAGTTTTTTAAAAAATGTGTATCGTAACTGAAGAGCCTAAATTCACTAGACATTCTTTAAACTATAATCACTTCTGGAGTAAATTTGTTTAAAAATATTGTGAAAGTAATCCTTCTCAGTATAGTTTTATTGTTTTCAGGCTATGTTGTAAGCCATGCATGTGGCTTACAACAGAGCCTGCAACAACAGGTTAGAAGGGACCTTGTCCAAAGCCATGTGGTCAGATGAGATTGCTCAGGCTTTACTCAGAAGAGAACCTGAGGTAAATGGCATCTACTGATCTTCTCACTCACAAATCCAGTTATTTTATTACAGAAGGCAATCAGGCTGGTCAGGCAAGATTTACCCTTGGTAAATGCATCCTGGCTCTTCCCAGGCATGTGCTCTTTCTTCCCCTTCATGTGCCCAGAAGTATATTCCCAGACAACTCACTCTATGATTTTCCTGGGACAAGAGCAGGCCAACTGGCCAGCGGTTTTCAAATCATCCTTTTGGCAATTTTTGAAGACAGGAGCAACCTTTGCCTTTCTCAGTCATCAGGGATTTTCCTTGATCTCCACAACCTTTCAAATATGATAGTGCAACCTCACTACAACATTGGCCAGCTCTCACAGCACCTTCAGGTGCAGCTTATTAGGTCCTGTGGACTCATATGGGTTGCATTTTTGTCAAGTACTCCCTGACTCAACACTCAGCTGCCACTGGTAGTAGTTCTCCTCCTCAAACCCTATACTAAGCACAGAGGCTGGAGAGACTTTGTCATGAAGACTGGAGCAAAGGCAGCACCTCAGCTGCCACCACTAGCACTACATGATGTGCTCCACTCAGCAGTGGGCCCTCGCTTTTCTTGTTCAGCCTTTTACTGCTGATCTAGTGGTAGAAGCTGTTATATTTGCCCTTGATATCCCCTGCAAGTGTCAACTCCAGGAGCTCTGGCTCTCCTAACAGCATCCCTGCATCCATAAAATTCCTCTTTTGTAGATTGTTTCTGCCTCAAACTCCTATACGCTGCCTTTTTACACTGCAGCTCAGTCCTGAGATACTGTTTTGCCAAGCCAGCTCCTGGCACACGTGCTTGTTTTCCTGAGTACCGCAGTGAACCTCATTGCACTTAGAGGAGATTGTCCTTAAGTGCCTGCCACTTTCCTTAACTCCTTTTTCCCTCAGAGCTTCCTCCTATGGGAACCCTCCTATTGGATTCCTGAATAAGCCGAAATCTGCTTTCCTGAACTCCAGGGCCTGTACTACGCTACTTTCCTTCCTTACTCCCCTTAGGATCTTCATCTCCAGGACACTACAGACGAGACTACCCTTGACTATCGCATCCCCAAATTAGTTCTTTCTTACTTGTGAATAGAAAATCCAGCTCTACATTTCTCCTGCTTGGCCCTTACCAGCCTTATCACATTGTATTCCCCAGTGCCCTCCAGAAATCTCCTTAACTGTTGGCCCCATTGCCCTCCTGGCAGATGCCAAGGAGTTTAAAGTTCCCCAGAAAAAGAAAAAATCTCTGTGATGTAGAGACATCCTCCAGTTGTTTAAAGGAGGCTTTGTCCACTTCCTCACCCTTGATGAGTTTTCTGTACCACACCCCACCATGGTGTCACCCCTGCTGGCCTCTCCTATGACGTGGACCCACAAACTCTCACTGTACCTGTTGCCCATCCGGTAGAAGAGCCCCAGATATCTGAGATGTTCCTTCACATTGTGGGCAGTACCTTTCCCCATCTTCATTGCCTGTCTTTCCTGAAGATCTTGTATCTGTCCCTTATAGCACTCCAGCCACGTGAACTGTCCTTCCATGTCTCAGCCATTCTGGTGATGTAGTTTCTCACAGCATGTGCCATTTTTGTTCCTTCTGCTTGTTTTTCACAGGCTCCATTCGTTTGTGTAAATACAGTTGAGGACTGTATTTACAGTTCACGGAAAAAATATGGTTTAGTTATATGATACTTGGATTTTTTCACTACTCAAAATTGAGCACTCACCTAACAAAGTGGTTTCTTGTTGTGGGAAGATGTGCACAGTCCAATGAAAACAGAACAGAACTGAAAATAAAGAAACAGAAACATATCAGAAAAAACTTGTATGAGAAAGGCTCTTCAGATTTTTACGAAATCTTTACAGAAGGACCACATGTAAACTTGTGTACATGGAATTAATTTTAACCTACTGAATTTCCTTCTTGATTTTATTTGATTTATTATATGACTTATTGTTACAACAATATATAACAATGCTCTACAACAGAAAAAAAAAAAGAATCAACACAAAACAGGTGGTGGAACTGAGTGAGATATAGTAAATGCATACTTTGGTAACTGTAGTTTTATTAGTTTAGCTTGAAAACCCATCTGAGAAAATCCACTTGGAAATTTATACGTAGTAGAGAATTAAATTCACTTGCTAGAGATTTATTGGTAAAAAAGATGAAATTCTTTTATTTCATGGAGAAATAGTCCTACTGTAGTGAAAAAACTCAACTTGTAATCAAATCATGGCTTCCCCTTCCACCCTTTGGGAATTTAGAGTATCAGCAAGTGTGTCTTGTTAGAGCAGTGATTAAAAAAGTGGCTGGGGTGTTCAGTCAAGTTCAAGGCACTTTGTAATATCTCTGTGGAGGTCTTACTCATTTTTTTTTTTTCTGAGTTCTCCATAATGATCAGGACCCCAGTTTGATCTTTCAGCTTTTTTCCAGGAAAAGTAGTAAAACTGAGTAAATCTTTCAAGAAGCTTTGTTGCTGACCTGTGAGTTGCAGCAGGCTGTTCACAAGGCAGAAAGAGCAGCAGAGTGTTGAAAGGTGACTAGAGAAGAAACCTTCCCTCCCTCTCTGTTCTGTTCCCAGTCTGTGCCAAAAGCCATTCAAGATTGGGTCTTCAGTCTCCTTCTACAAGCTTTTATTGTTTTCCGGCAGATTTTCCTACTCCTCTGTATTGTTTGCCAAGTATTAATAAACACATTCATGCGCTTAAGACCATCAACAAATACCTTGCTATGAAAGCTGTTTGTTTAATAATAATAATAATAATAGTAAAGGCTTTATTAAGTGAAACAGTTTCAGAGGTTGCATAGTGAGTTTAAGCATTTAATCAGAAAGCAGCTCTTTAGCATGACCACTTGTATTCTCAGAAGTTTCTAGAACATGTAAGAAATGTTTTGGGCTACCCATTTGTATTTTCCTCAGACAAGCTAATTGGCATTGTGCTGTGCAACAAGCTCAATTTTACAGCACTTTCCTTCAGTTTTTCCCCTCCCAAGGCCTCTCTGCATCTCCACATTATAAAATCAAAATTGGCATGGGTTGCTTAAGTGAATCCCTTACCTCTTCAAATAGATTCAAGTGCACTCTAATCTAGTTTTACAGCAATAAAATATTCCCACTGCTTTCAGATATTATGTTACTTTCTCAAAAAAGTGTGCCTTTATCCTCACCGCACAAGCTTTTCTGAGAGATAGTGAAATTAAATGCCATATGATATTGTTCCTATTGTGGATTGCATGATAAATATCTGATAGGTAGCAGCTTTAATAATAATAATAGCACTCAGTATTAAGTTATGTCCTACCTGTTTTTTGATTACAGTTGCTCATTGGAAGGATCTAGCGAAGAATGAATTCTCTTCCTTTGAGCTTATCAAGTCGTGACAAAGGATAGCTCTTTATTTCTGAGGGTGATGGAAGATCCAGGAATGAACCAATCTGTCTGAAATTCATATTACTACATATAAGTTGACTAGATGCAGGCTCATACTAGCCTCCTTCCAATCTCTTTAAGTGTTCAGCTTTAGAAATGTTTTTCTCAGGCTTATTTGCCATGAGTGCAGAGGTAAATGTTTTAAAAATGTATCTAGAAAATTCAGAGTTTTAAACCTCTCAACTAACCATATGACTTTTAGTTGCATGATTAGTTTGTAAAAGGAAAATATCTCAGCTTTGCAACATTTATAGTATGCATCACTGTAGTTTTACTTAGTTTTAGTTGATTATGAATTAATAAAAGAAATGCATTGCACAGCAATCAAGTAAAAAGTGAAGGTAATTGCTTCTAATAAAGACCTGAAATCCAAAGCTGAACATTTCACTTCTCTGTTACTGTCAGTAGAATTCCTAGGTGCCTGTTACTTATTGCAGCCGGATACTTTTGGCTGATAAATTACTGCTTTAGAGGCATCTGTTTTGTGAGTTTTTTCCTATTTAATGTTTTTCTTTGATCAATGCAGTCAAATCTGTTAGCCGAAACTATTTTTTTCTGCTAACGACAAAGAAGGTGGCAGTTCAGTGATGGTCTTAAACATACAGCTTGATTTTTATCTATTTGACATAGTGATGAGACCTCTCTTTTCTGTACTGTGTTATCTGAGTAAAAGTTTAAGATACCTACTGAAACATCTGTCTTGCAAAGTGAAGTGAGCAGTGCTTTTCTCAGGCAAATGGCTTGCAAGTGGGGCAGTAAAGTGTGCAATGTACCATTTTATAGTTTCCTAACCTGTGCATTAACTACTGAACTCTAACAGTGCCCATTAAAAGTATAACCATGGCCTTGCAGAGCCAAATGAGTGGAATGTAAGATTTGTAATACTTAATGGATCAGACAAATACGGCAAGTTAATAACCCCACCTCTATTTATGGCTAGCATTTATAGTCTACCTAAAAGCTATGTCCTTGTTTTACACTAACTGGTATTGGGAATAAATGCATTCTTCCCGACCTGAACAGGTGGTCGACTTATATTATGCATTTGATATCATCAGTTTGCTTTACCTTATTAGAGATGACAAAGCTACAAATACGGGTAGGAGCTATAAAAATTACTGTATTCCCTGAGCAGCACCCTTTACTTTCATTTCAAAAATAAAATGACATGTTCCTCAGTCAAACTGAAGAGGAAGTTGATATATTATTTGTATATATTTCATTCTCCTTGTTTATAACCCAGGAGGCATTGATGATTTTTTGAAACAGAAAATATTAACAGGGAATCTCTAATTGAGTTTAATAAATCTGAGAATCAAAGATATAAGGAAGTATGACTCTTCCTGTGCCTGTTTTCACTTTTCTAAGAACATTTTTATAGTTTCATTTTTAACAAGTTCCTAGTTACACTTTCTGTTAAGTTGGCTTGAGGTAGTGTTTTCCACTAGTGGTAGAAGATTCTGTTCCTGGTAGCACCCAGTAGCAATTGCCCCAGAATGTTTATGATCCTTTAAATGGTTACAAAACTAGAATATGAAAGGCAAAGAAAATCAAAATCCTTATAATGAGAATTTGGCTCTGAAGTGGCAGCATTTGTTTTTAATTATTTTCTAAACTTCAGTAAAAAGAATAGTGAAATTGAATATGCCTTTTAAAAATACTGAATTAGGATTCGCCTTTAATGTTCAATTTCAGTAAAAGTAATGTAGTGTCAAATTTTTATATACTGTAGCTATTTGTATGACTCAGTGGTTCTCGGTAATATTATATTTCTTGGTGCAGGCTGCCACATTTCTGTCCTTTTTTCCCTATAAATAGGAGCTTGGATTAAAGTAATGTGGTATTGTAGAATAGTCCTGTAGAAGTTATATTTGTTCTAGTACATTAGAGTACGTTATCTTCTTTTGGATGGATTAATAGTTAATTGCTATTTTGAAGTTGTTATTTTGTTGACATAGTCAAAAATGTAATGCATTTAAATACACATCTTTATATTCTCTGTTCTTTTAAAATCATGACTAGATTTTGTAATCATGGAGGAAGGTGAAAGTCTTCCTGCAAAAAAGCAGTTTACACTGGGAAAGAACTCGTTGAATTTGTTCTTTGGAGACTATAAATTTATTGATCTGTGAAGAAGTTATTATTTTATATTAAAATTACAGAAACTAAGTGTAGTTTTGAAGAGTGTATTTAAAAATATTATAAAAGGCCAGACTTGGAAGGTGGTTAAATATTAATGCCTTCCAGTAACCTCTAACTGGTAACTTTCTAAATGTGTATTACCTAGTATAGTTCTGTGTATACTGTGCTTCACTGTACTTTTTACATGAGGAGGAAGAAAGTCTTTTGGCTGAAGTATGTGGTATGGAAACAGATGTATCTTTATTTTCTGTTCTGTTAACCTTAATAAATTAGAATTTTGGCCTGTTACAACATGCAGTGCAGCTTTAGGTCAGTATATGAAAACTAGTCTTGAAACAGGAAAAGGCTGCTCTGTGAGTGTGCTGGAAAGGTACTGTATGCATAAATACTGCAGTTCAACAGTAAGTCTGTTAAAGAAGCTATTGTTAGGTTATTCTAGTGATTAAATAACTAGATCTCCTGGTTTCTAAGGTAAGAAACAATAGATATTTTTAATTGTGAAAGCAGTTCTTCCAGGCCTAGCTTATGATGATGTATTTTTTTGCTATGATTTGGAAGAGGCTAATTCAAACAATTGAAGTGGTTTAAAAAGCATTATTCTCTAAAAAGTGTTTGACAATTATTTACAGAAAAAACAGGCAGATGCAGAGATTGACTCTACAAGTTCGATCTAAGGCCGTTGGAGCTTTGTAAACTTGTGAAAAGCAGATATCCATATCAAATATTTAATTGTTTCTCTTGTTCCTTTAAGATGAAAAACTTGTTTATTTTATAAAAGCTGTAAAATTTCTGTATTGATTATTGGTCACAGATTCTGAAAAATAAAGGCTTGCAGATATGCTGTACTCACTATTATGTAGCGTGCTCATTGCTGTACTATATACTAATTATGATGAACTTTCAGGACATATCAGAGAAATAGACCTGTTACTTGAAGTAGAAGACTTGGAGGCAGGTTCATCTAGTCTGTAATTACTACAGATTGTAGAGGCCCGTATTAAAAGTCATCTGAAAACCTATACAATTCCTATCACTTACGGTCAGAAAAAGTTAACTAAAAAGAGTTGTTGAAAAGGGAGAATTTCATATGAAAGCAAACCAAAAAGGCCCAGTTGATGGGAACAGATTTCAGTAGATAGCACAGACATGAAAGCTGGATTGAAAGAAAAGCTATAGCATTTTATCTTTTTGATTATTTTTTCTTGCAAGGAATAATCCCTGTATCTTTTGGGTAGGCATACAACACCAAACTGCACTCAAGCTGTGGGTAACTAGTTGCAGACCTGTGGGTTTTGAAACACATCCTTGTAATATGAAAGTGTTCACCTGGACACAAATATAAACTATTCAAATAGACAATCTCTGAGTCTGTTTAGACTACTATTGGAAGAGATTTTTATGCATAGTGCAAGTGAAATTCAAGATTAGGCTTAAGAATAGCTTGGGAAAAACATAGCTAAGTGCTTATTCTGTTCTTAGTATTAGAGCTGGCAACCTGGTTGTTCAAACAGAAAAAGGAAGTGATGTAAGTGTGATTTCATTAACAACTGCAAAAACATACAGCAAGAATGAATTAGACTTACTTTTTTTCCAACATGAAAGCTGACTGCCAGAGCAGTAGAACACGAAAGGGTAAAAAGAATAACCATCTAGCTTCCTGTGCCACAGAAACCACCATCTTGGTTCTGCTTTTCTTTCTGTCGTTAAAATCACCTGAAGTTATGCTTCCTTTAAGCTGGAGTACCCATGATTCCCAAAGTAGTAGGGATTGGAACAATTTATTTTACGGTTGGATCTTAAGTAGTAAAATCTTAACCTGTCTAAAAGCTATCCTTAAAAAATAGGTGCATGTTTAAAGAGGTGGCTTTTTAGTTCTTATAATATATTGCATCATTTATTTTTTATTTTCTTCTCTTTTTTCCCCTATGTAATCTACATACAAAAAATAAACATTACTGTAGTAATTTTAGGTCTATTGTTAGGTGGTTTGTTTCTGTCTACTTGATACTGTGCCCAAGGAAAACTTGATGAAGCTTTTTAGCACTTCAGTTTACTGCAGTTGACATCCTCATTTAAAATGTTATGCTAAAAAAAAAAAAAAAAAGACAAGCCTTACGATAAACCCATTGCATTTTCTTATATGTTCTTTCACATATAATAGTGAGGAAGTTGGAAGTAATTTCTTTGACTATTCATAGAGTGGTAGAAAAGGTGATTTTTTTTTGTAAGTACACTTTTCACAGAAAAATGATTTTAAGATTTGCATTTCATTTTGGAAAGTTCTTATCAGTCTTTTTTCCTGCAATACACAAATTTCACATGTGCTTGTGATGAGTTCAGATACAAAAGCAATGTTACTGGCCCAGGTTTCAATCTTTATTTAGAATTTTTTTTTGCTTAGGTTTTCTTCCATTTCTCCCTTGAAGCTAGTTTTATTTTCTCCTTAAGCCACGTTTATTTATCAAACATCTGATTTCTCAGGGCATAGTGTGTCCTCAGCTTCTATTGAAATCAATAGAATCAATGAAAAATCTTTTCACCTTCTCAGAAGTTAGATCAGGCTTAAAAGTAACATACCATAGAATATATTTCAGAATTCCTTTGTCTTCTCTATTGTGATTTCTTGATTGTGCAAGACTTGAGATTAAACTGCTAGTTCTTTTTCACTAGGATAGTTTATAGGAAAGAGCGTCAAGCAGCCTTTCCCTTTCTGTGTCATGTCCTCCCCTGAGGCAGGTTGTTTAATGTTCACTGCATGTGTCTATTAAGCATTAATTCTTTAACTGTATTTTAGTGAGAGAGAGCAATATGGTATGTCTTAATGCAAAAATCTTAATTCCTACACAAACATATGGCATAGAATTATCTACTTAAAGATAGAACAGTTTGATAATAATTTGGTAGAGTGACATCTGCACAATAAAATAAGATGCTAATCACACTGGAAAAGTGAACACAAAAGTTTTATTCTAACTATTTTGACATCATCAGAAAGGCATTATCATTCCTCCATGGAATGTTAAAATTTAATGATCTAATTTGGTCTCATCACATGTAATATAAATAAAACATAACCCTGTTAAGTGTTCAAAGACTTACAGTGAAACAAAACTCTAAGTCCTGTTTTATAGAATTTGGACTTTAAACACTTGCATATGTTTAGCAGAGAATAAGGGAAAATATTAGAAAAAAAGATTGTTTGGTCATCTCCATCTTTTAATGAAGTTGTTTACGTTGAACTTCTATTCTCTACATAGTTTATTTTCTTCTCCTGTTGGTCAGGCAGATAATTCGAAAAGATACATAATTTGATATTTTAGCTTTTGGAGGTAATCATGTTGACACAAACGTAATTACAGCTTTCCCCAAGATCAAATGGGAATGATAATTCTTTGAGGGCAATAGGAAGTGTATTTTGTTTTTTGTTCTGTATTTCTGAGCTTTCCCACTTCAATTTACTGTGTCAAACGGCCAAGGAGAATGGCTTTTGCATTTCTTAATGGACAGCTATTTTCTGAAGGTAGAACATATTTCTATGCATTTTCTTCTTGACAGTTAATAGATCACAATAGGAAGGTTCTTTTCAAGACGTAAGTACAGGAACTGCCTGTAGAGATTTTGTTCTACACACTTATGTTAATAACCTTTATTTTTTGTCATGGTGTAAAACATAAAGATCTGATTTTTGGAATCAGAAATACAGCTGTCTAGGATGAGGCTGAATTATCTTAGATTGGTCTTTCCTCTCTCCCAATCTAAGGAACCGATACCAGCTCGTTTATGGTAAATTTCGACTGCAAGTCTGGATAGAACATTTTGTGGAAATGTGTGAGACTATTGAAAATGAATACAGAGTTGAATTAGAAGTGCTTTTCAGTCTTTGGGCATGTTCTGTCTCATTAATAGAATTTCACAGATTAAAAAACAAACAAACAAACAACATACCATACAGGACCATTTATTGGGTCTGTAATCTCTCTGCCAAATACATAATTACTGTTAAGACTTCTCTGAGGGAAGAATATGTGACGTAATACCCCTTTGCATTTAACATAAATGAGATATTTCTCTGATATTAAAACCTTTAAATTTCAGTAGCAGTTTTATTTATTTGAAGTGGAATAAATTTATTTATTTCAAAATGGAATAAAATCAACAAAAGATTATCTCTTATGGCTTGTAAATAAAAATCACAGTAATGTCAACTCCATATACAAAATCTTGTGTCTATTTGATTAAGCCAAACATCATTAAGGAAGTATCAGCATCAAAAATGCAGTATTTAATGTTTTATTCTCACCCAAAATCCTTTGCTAAAAATATTTGTATTTAATATTTTAGATGAGCTGAGTATGAGAAAGTAAAGCTAATGACTGGATTATCATGAAACCATCAAGTGACCACTCTTAATGAACTATTCATCCTAAATTTGGGGCCCAATCCACACGAAGCTAATTATATTTTTGCTTTGCCTACAGAAGTTTCATTAGTTTCCTAGACAGTAGGACTGCAGAAGTCCTTTATCACTTGAAACTGTTGTGGGGAAAATATCTCCTACTCACTTGATGTAAAAATGTAATAATCATTGCATTGTATTGTCACCTTCTCTGAAGTGGAATCCTGATCTTTTGTCAAAGAATAAGGAGAAATATTGATAGGAATGTAAATTTATTTAAAAAGTAATTACTGAAAGAAGGCACACAAGTCTTAGGTAATCATTTTATCACCTGCTGTCCCCCCTAAATGAATAGGAATAAAATGTTACATTCTATTTATTGCGTTCTGTTTAATTAAAAAAAGAAAAAGAGAAAAACTAAAATAAGCATGGTGTTTGATAAGAGAAAAATCATCAACAAAGGCATGGTGCTTTTTGAATCTACTACCTAGAAATAAATAGTCCTTAGTAACATTTTTGAGAAGTTAACATTTTTGAGAAGTTTCTTCTACTGAGGCATACATCACCCTAGCTAGAGAATATAAGCTTTGCATTTTTACTTACATAACGTTTTGCCATGTCCACATTAGGAAGGCATTTTAGTAACTTTGTTGATTAATAAATATGTTTAATTATATGCAGGTTTAAAAATAGGTCATGGTTTCAGCACTCTTGGCATGTCAAGAGTCATCGTTGGCTACTTCCAAATGAAGACAAATCTGCTTTGAGCATACTTCCTCAAAAGCACCTAAAAAAATCATCTAAAAACACCTAAAGATTTTTTTTTTTTAGGAGGAATAAACAGGTTTATAATGCAGTCATCTAGCAAAAACATTAGCGAGACTTTTATATTTTGTAGCTGCACAGAATGTCTTTAGTAATATCAACTTTCCCACTTCTCCTGCTCTTCTAGATGACTGGGGGATTTTGTGTGTTAGGAGTATTGGGACCATGCAGGTACATGACCACATGTTGTTTTAGATAGCTCCATGGCTTTTGATTCTAAGTTTTTTTAAATGTGCAGTAGGATATAAGAATAATACTCTATGATGACAAACTTTTTGTGTGTTTTGTATTTACTGGGGTGCAAAACACATTCCTGTTCAACTAATGTTTTACAAATTCAATTTCAAAATAAAATCAGTATAATTTTACTGATTGACATCTGTATAATTTTAATTATTGGTTTTTGATACTACCAGACATTGATTGAGCCAAAGGCATAGGAAGTAATACTGATACTTATAATTTTTTTCCATTTTATATCTAATAGTGAGCTTCAGTGCCCAGCACTGAGCTACGTATACCAGCTTGCTATTCGTTCTTACCTATTGTAAGACTTGGTGGTATGTATTTTGCTCCAAGTCCGATACTGTCCTATGGAGTGACGAAGGTATAAACAAATTAAATGCTTGTATTTTACATAGCTGTAGAATTAATGTGCCCTGCTTTCCTATTTCCTTGAAAAGCTTGACTACCCTAAAATGGAATTGTTAGAGCATTTTAAGGAATGTTCCTGCCTTATCTAATGTGGCCAGCGTAGGTATTCCCAACTGGGGCAGCATGAACACTTAGGTAAATAATGAAGTAATGTTTATTTTTTAAAATCTAGACCTGGTAAATTACCTGTAGCAGGAGGCATGTTGGTCCTCATATGCTGTCAAGTTACTATCATTCTTTTAGAAATCTTAAGCTAGATAACAAAAAGTTCTATGTTAGCAAGATGATTGTGACTTCTTTTTCTTCACTTGAGCGAAAGGAGATCCAGTTGCTTTGAATGGCCTGTTATTTTTTTAATTAGGAGTTTAAATTGAACACAAGCTCAGTTTACACTGTTTGTCTGCCATATGTTACCTGGAAACTCATTTTTTCCAGTACTGGGTTCAATTTTGCATGACTATTGGCAGATGTTTCTCTTGGATCTTTAATGACAATGATGTATTTGTTGATAACCCTGTGCTAGCTAGAAGGGGCATTACTTTGCATCAGTGAATCTGTTTTTTTATACTAGAGCCTCAGTCAATAGAAACGTACCCCATTTCTTTCAGAAAATGTCTAGGGGTAGTTTCACCATTTTTTGAATGCATACTTTGTGCAATGAATTTTCTTTCAGTTCAGCTACTCTTTCCTCTTTGCTGCAGGTGAGATGTGTAATGCTCTGGTTACAGTCTTTTGGCACTTATATTTTTAGAAGTGATATATTTGGGTAATTTTTAAGAGTTGAGCCCAATGTTCCAATATACTAACTGTAACAGTTGGGTTGGGAGTAGATTTCATTCTTTTAGCACTGTTACTAATTTAAGGCTCATTTGCCTTTTAGCACTCTAGTAGGAACAGTTGAGGGGCTTGCTTCATAGGCCTGAAGATTGTTTATAGCAATACCATTATGCGTGTGTCAGTGTATGAGTTGATAAATGAACAGGAAAGTTTTTGATGGGCTTTCCATACAGCTTCTAAGTATTAGAGGAAGAGTCATAGTGTATTCTGCAGTTTCTGCCTTTTTGTAATTTTCTTTCTAGCTTCTCCCCCACTTTTGCAAATGGAGACACCCTGAATCACAAATGCTTTGTTCTTAAATGACAACATAGTATGACTTGCAGCCACATGGTTAACTGGACAATGACAGAAAATGATCTTCCCCAAAGGTGGTGTTCTGTTTGGCATTGAACAATTATCTTTTTTTAAAAAAGATTTTTTTTGTCATTTTAATATGAAGTAATAAAGTAGTAAGAAAAACAAAACGTTGTGTAAAATCTTGATAGGATATTGGTATAAGATTTCCTGAACAGGTTAACTGGTAGCAGGCATGACTATTCTTGTGCATAAGGAGAAGTTTCAAACAAACGTAAGATGCCAGGTTGTCCCCCTCCTTCCCCCCCCCAAATTTAAAAAAATGCCCTTTTTGCTACTCAGTATCAAAGCTTTTATTGTTAACAGAAGAAAATCTTAGTTTTTTAGTATTTTACTTAGTACTTTAGTATAATTAGTATCTTAGTATTAGGGTATACTGTAAGAAAATATAAAAAGTACAATTCTCATCTGGAAGTAGTTTCTTCTGGTTAACTGTAATCAAATTATAGGGTGCTTCATGTTCTGGTAACATTACTCAGGAAATTTCAAGTATCCAGAGAATGATTTAATCGGAAGAGATAAATCAAATATTTATTTAACAATGATATGTAATAAATAAGGTCTTATGATAAAAGGTTTTCATTATCGATAAAGGTTGAGGTTTTTGAAAAGCCATATAAATAGTACAAATCAATTTAAAACTCTGTGTTCACCAGATTTTTAATCCTGGAAAGCTTTGATAGCGTTACCTGTTTGAAAGCTGAACAATGCCATCAAGTGTAGAATTTCTAGTTTTCCTCATTAAAATGTAGTTGTAGCCAGAAATGATATGCAAATAATATCATGTTATTCAGTAACTCTTCTCCTGCTTGGATATTCCAAATCATTTCTGTGTCGTTGACTGTTATTTTTTAACTCATGGTAGCCCAGAGGTGCCAAAAAAAGCAAAAAAAAAAAAAAAAAAAAAAAAAAAAAAAAAAAAAAGAGAAAGTTTGCCTGTTATTAACAGAACAATTAATTAAGTAACAGAACAAATGAATGGCTGGTAGTGACCCAGAAGAACCATACTCTGCATTTCTAAACTCAGGTTAAGTTTACATTACTGGTAGGTTTTAGGGGGGAATAGAATTTGGTAGGAAGAAGTGTGAATTAAAACCTAAATGAATATGACCGAGGAGTTACTGGGGACATAGTTCAACATATAATTAAATCAAGCTCCTCTGACTTAAAGACACTTGGATGGCTAAGGTGTTTGTGGTGATGCTTCAAGGCTACGCTGAAGATACTGAAATGCATTCCAATTAGGTGTTCTTTGTTTACATTGTTTCTGACAGAATGGCTTTTTATTTTCAGGAGGGCTGAAGGTCCTTTTTTTTATCCCTATACCCTATTTCTTAATTTGGATTTAAATGCTGATATAACATTTTACTCCTATTGTCTCTTTTCTTTCCATATTTTTTTTTGTTAAAAGATAAACTACATTAATGGATAGCTGCAAATTATTTGAAATTTCTTTTTCTTCTGCCTTTTAAAATACATATTGGGATCATATCGTGATTTTCTTACTGCCTTGTATTTTTTGGTTCTCCTTAATAGAATTGAAGCTGCCAAGGAGAACCATGAGAAAATGTTATTTTAAGAACTATGGGAAAATCATTCTGTTTTCCTCTGTTCAGTTCAGAAATAAGTTACGCTTGGAGCAGGGAACTGATACTCTAGTTTCAGTTCTGACTGTGACTTGTCTTGTGACCTTGAGAAAATAAGCATTTCTATGGTCTGCTTTCTTCCTTTCTGTTACTAGAAAGAAAGCCATCAATATTTGCAAATCATTCTGAAATTCCTGGAATGAAGTTGTACATTTTGTCATTATCTGTTGGTAGGCGTACAAAAGTTTGCTAAATATTGTTCTGCTACAGTGAGCAAGAGTACAAATGAAGTGTCTTTGGGAGACATACACTGGATTTAAGATTTTTATTTGCTGAAAAATGATTTAATATATTGACAGGCTAGAATAAATCTATACTAGTGTTAATTCTTGTAGTTTTAATTAAGGAAAACACTTAACAGTTGGAATCATGTGGCTATTGAAATAACAAACAACAAAAATGGTTGAACCACTTAGCTTGCTGTTTGACATAGCACTTAGAGATGATGGAAAATGTACACAAACAATTAATTTGGGGCATCTAATCTTAAAAACTGAGCCAAGTGATGACAAATATTTATCACATACCTTAGAAGAACTGAATGAATATAATGATACTTTACATACTTTGCATAAGACTTGTACACACTTTTCTTCTCTGAAATTTCATTGCTTTTGTCTCTTTCCTCCAGGTAAAAGTCACTATGTATTGTGATTTTCCATTGATAACATTAATTTGCTATTTCTAAAATCCCGTAGTACAATGTTCTAGATACTAAGAGGTGAAACCTGAGAAAAATGTGTCTTGATCATGACGTTTTAGAACATCTTGAAAATGTTTAGAAAAAGCTTATTTTCTACACTACTAAAAAGTAACTTACTATTATATTGATAAAAGGTCAACTCACTCAACCCTGTTTTCTATACTGTGCTTCATAAGCAACATTCTGGAATGCCCAGTAGTGTCAAAACATTATATGAGTCTAACTGTATCTAGTTTTCAACACGGTCCATTAGTAAGCCCTATCACATGTAAATGCAACTATATTTTTTAAACATAGCAGCCAGATTTGGAGCCTTCTAAAGTGCAAAATGTGGTGAAAAAATCGACATAGTTATACTTCACTACTTATTGCTATTAATCTTTTTTTTTTTTTTTATTGAATTTCAACATGAAAATTAGAACTTCCATTTAAAAAGTAGTTCTGAAGGTCCTGAAGTTAGATTTACTGAAGTAATTAGCAACATTGATAGTGATATACAGAAAATTAGTTGTGCCAGAAAGTGGTCTTAAGTAATGCAATGAAGGTCACAATTTATGTTAGCCAACAGAAAAAACAGCCCAAAATTACAGGAAAAACTTCTTATTCTTCAGCGTATGTTCTTACAGCAAGTATGTATTTATGTTCTTCCCAGAACCCTCTCAAATCTGCAACATATGGAGTTCCAGTCTGAGGCTTTTCACTGGTGGGAATAGAAATAACAATTTTCAAATTTTAACTCAATGTACCATTTTTTTTGAGTCTATCTGAAATATAAAAGGAACATTTCCTGTTACTGCATTTCTTGTTTTACTGACCTCTTACATACAGTATGTTAATGACTATCGCTCTGCCGGAACTCCTAAGCTAAGGAGATGATCCATTTGTTCAGAATTTCCGTACTTGCTCATTGGTGCATTCCCTTTTTGTGCTTAAAAGTAGCATATTCTGCAAGTATGTCCGTGATAGACTGTGGCTGTGTCTCTGGAATTCAGATAATCAGGATGAGGAATCAGATAGTAGTGAGCCTGTGTTATGTAACCCACAAATGCTATTTATTGTTTTTAATGCAATATATTTATATGTATATATATTACTGATAGATGGGGTGTTTGTTTTCTCACTTCAGTAGACATTTTAAAATTGGTTAATTCTATTTTGTTTCCCTTCTGCAAATGGAAATTAATTTCTTTATACTAAATTCTAACGTCACAGGCCAGAATTCTTCTGATTTAAAAGACAGGCATTGTAAGATAATTTAAGGAACAAAAACCGTTCGTCTTCTGGATCTAAGGAAATGAAATCCAAATGTACTCAGCAAAGAAGGATGGGTAGAGAAGGAGATGAAGGACAGAGTGACTGCATTTGACACTCAGGAGAGAGATAAAGACTGGGCAAAGGGTCTCTCTGAGTAGGTATCAGAGATGGCAGGAGAAGTGAATCTTAGCAAAAAAAAGAGAAGAATTTGGGGTAGAGATATGGAGAGAAATCAAAGTGGAGAGAGAAGAATTAATAGCTAATGATTACATCTTTCCTGCGGTAAAAGCAGTGTCGTGAAAGATACCAGTGAAGAGTTTTAGAGTAAATGGAAACACAGGGGTAATGCAGTTGTGGAAACTCTGGTAATTAATTCAAGTTAGATTTTTTTTTTTTTTTTAAAAAAGCAGTAGAGAACTTTAAACAATTGTCTTATGGATTTTTTTTTTCTCATTTTAGTTTTACTCAAACTGGTTGAGTTATTTTTTCATAGGCTTTCAGAAACCAAGTTTCTTCCAAAACTGTTACGAAACATAGCATGTCTAGAAAGATACAAAGAACAGGTGAAGGACTCAAAGCAGAAATGTGCATCTTTTGCATATTCTGATGTTCCTCATTTTCTAGTTCCAGTGTGCTGAAACTTCATTAAATGGTAATTTTACTTTAATTATTTTCTAGTATTAAAGAATGAATTTTCCTACTTTTCATTTGGCAGTGGTATTCAGTTCTCACTGTAATAAACATGACAATATCTATTGCAACAAATCTACTTTTTTGCTTAAAATTACTGGCAAACTGGTGGCAAAACTTGAAAAGTGAGATTGCTGCCCTATGTATCTGTTACTCTGTGATGACAACCTAAACGTAGGGTTCAAGTGCTGCGGAATCACCCAACATGTACATAAAGCCTCTTCTCTCCTCTTACTATCTGTAGATGATATTTTTTCTCCTTTTCTTTACCTGTCTCCAGCAAATTCTGTGATGACATTCACATGTAAACTGATATCTAGCTTCCTTTTTTAATTTTATCAGTTTTCTCATCTGCACCACTTGCTTGATTCAGTGATTTTGGGGTCATAAAAACCAGGAAATAGCATAATTAAGGAGGGTACTACTGATGGGCTAAAGGAAAGAAAGGCTGAGTGGCAGGGCATTTAAAAAATATGGGTTTCTTTATGCTGTTTCCTAGTGTTTCTATTATCATCATTTCAATGATGCTTTAGTGGGAAAATGGCCATATTTTGAAGAGGCATCAGGGATTGATGGAATCAAGTCTACATTTTCATGTTTTTTAATATAAATGTAGTCTTTTTGCAGTGGGATGTATAAGTGGCATTTTGTGTAACTGGAAAATAAACTGGAAATAAGACTCAAGAAAAAAATATATTTTTGGAAATACCCTGTTTAAATATTAGACTCCATTTTAAATATTGAGGAATATTTGAATATTTGCTTGTGCACATATGAATATAAATAACTAATTTATTGGAAATATTTTGCCCTAGTATGTACCTAAAACATCACGGAATATTAAAAAAAAGCTTAAGAGTGCTTTTTATGATTTTTTTTTTTTTTTTTTTTTTGGGGTATGGCGGCTTGTGTCAGAGAACTGAGTGAACTGAGTGTACTTTCTATAACTTTTACTGAACTTGTTTTTTGAAGGTTGCATAGATGAATAAATGATATCAAAAGTTTTGGCCAGTGTCTACAAGTTGCCAGAAGGTCGGTGTGAAAATATATCACTGCCTGATTCTGTAGCAAAGAACAGTTATTGTTACTACAGTTTATTAAATTCTGTCCTTCAAAAAACAGTGCCTATCTAGCACTATTTCTGCAGGTAATTTGGAGGAAATAGGCAGTTCTAGTTTATCAAAATAAGCCTTTACACTTTTAAAAACATGATTCTTTTAGAGTATTGCAGGAAAACTGGATTACAGTAAGTAAAACAGTCTTTTAAAAAGTATCCATAATGTTTTACATGCATCTATCTGGTAAATATATCATTAATCATTATAGACAGTTAGGAAGGTATATCAATGAAAAATGACTAGATCATTTTTAGAAAATCCTTTTAGATGGGGATTTATATAACATACAAAGACTATTACAAGTCTTATGCCTTCCTCACACTTCTAATTTATCTGTTATATATTTTGTAGATATCCATTCTCTATTTCCAAAAAGAGAACTTTTCAAGATTTCTCAGCTGTTATTCTTGTGCATGCTATCACATAGGTGTATAAAGTAAGATTTTACTTGTGGTATGCAACTGCATCATGAGTTAAGTGGCTCTTTTTTCTGAAATTCTTACATGAAGGAGGGACAGTGCAAGGAAAAAAGTAGCCGAAAAAAGAAATGCTCGCCCCCACATAATAGTCAAATTGTAATATAAACTGCATTTTTGTTTTCTTATGTAAGATATGAAACTGTACAGAATGAATACTTTTTATATTCATTTAAAAATCTAATGATTCTTTCTGGTGAAAGAGTTAAATGTTAATGATTAGACAGACCCTTAAGATATATACTTGATTTTTAATATGTAAGATGTTATTTAAGAACAACATCAACAAGATGATGTTTAAATGCATTAAAAGAATGCATTATCTATGCATTCTTAGATAATAGCATAGATGTCAGCAGGTCAAAATGTTGCAGGTAAAAGATTAACTATACTTTTACCTCAGTGAAAGTACGTAGGGAAAAACTCTCACTGTTTTAAGAGATGTCTAAATGTTTATCTAACATGCATAGTTCTAGAAGCTTGGTGTATTCCTTATTTTTGAGAATCACAGCCCAAAATGGGAAGAACTTCACATTTCAATGCAAAATATATGTTCTTTCTTCCCTTCGCAAGTGACATGCTTGAAAAAATTCTTTTGGCCACATACACATCTTTTAGGCAATTTTCTATTACTACAAATATATCTCACATTTAGTTATAGCAATTAAAGTGATTGTAACATTTTTCTTCCAATTCATTGCTGTAAAAGCCTTGCAGCTACTAATAAATGTTATTTGAATTACTTTCCCTAAAGCTGTATTCTTATGCAAGGAAAAATAAAAATAATAATGATGATGATGATGATGAAGATAAGAATAACATTAAAGGATTGTGATGTGGTTCTATTCCCATAAGCATTTTGATTGTCATACTGATCTTTAATTGAAGACTGCTTTTCGACCTAATTGTACTCTGTACAGAAAAGAATTTCAGCCATTGCATAGGCTATGATGTTTATCTGTCCCAACATCAGCTGGTTTTTAGATGCTTTTTATAGATAAAGAGCGTATGTTATCAGTAAATGATAGTTTACCCACATACAGGATTGTGTTATACAGGCAGTAATACCTACCATTCTCTCACTTCTTTTCAATATATTTCAGTCTTCACTGGGATCTTCTAGGCCTATTCATTTTGTCATTTTCCAGGGAGTCTGCCACTGAGAGGGCTGTTGGGTGATGGGGATTCCTCTTACCAGTGGACAGTGATCTGGGACAAATTAAGTTTGTAACTTTGTTGGGGTGGAGTATCATTCTTTTTGTCACTTTGCGAAAGAAGTGACTTTTGATTTTTCTGATTTTACTGATTATTCAGTTGTATTATCTGACAACTTTGTTTATACATTTACTATTAAAAATGTGATCAGTTGCTTCTAAAATTATTGTGATCTGTGAAAATAGTGTGTGAATATTTTAGTAGAATTCCACTGGAATCCAATTTCCAGTAGAAATCTCTCCCCAGAGGCTTCTTCAACAGAATGGCATTATTTTACTTTGGAGTGAGAGGCCTTCTGTAACTCTTTTTCCTCAGAAGCAGGAAGCCATGTAACTGTCAGCTACAAGTCAGTCAAATGGGAAATGAAAGAACAGGAAAAAATATCACCACCACCAATAAGAACAACTCTCCTTCCATGGCATTTATCAAACCAACATATTTTTTCTTGACACATTTTAAGAAATAAAATGCTTTTCAGAATGTATCGGCTTTCATTGTGTGATAAGATATTTTTAAATATTTGCAGCCTTTACTTTCAAATATTTCCAGTTTTTAGACCAGAAGCTTAAGTCTTCTGTATTTTTGAACAAGCAATAATGGCACTGAGTGTATTGTTTCTCCTTTATCTTTCACTCAAAAGTATATGTGTTTGTAATGGTTCAAAAACTTTTAAAAAATTCAAAACTATTACTGGTAACTGTTTGCTCTTAATAAAGCACTTACAGTAGTGCTATTAAAATCCATCATGAAGAATTCAGATTACTGGAAGAAGGAAATTGTATATTTTATTTAGAGAGAGTTTATTCTGAGCCTTCCTTTTTATTGTTCCATCATAGAATGTATTTTTTGTGATGGACTTTCTTCTTTGATACATCAATGATTCCTTAAATAATGGCTCTTTTCTCCACTGCTGGAAGTCATGACGTCTAACTGCAAAGAAAGTTATTGTCAATATTGTTACTTAAATAACCATTTGTCATCAGTGTATAGCAATATGTCTTGAATTTGAAAAGATTTATGTGCAAATGAGGAGAAAATTCAGTGGCATTTATCCTTATGTTACAAATTCTGTTTTTTAGAAAGAAAGATTTTATAATCAGAAGTCTGCGTAACTTCCCACTACCCAGAAGTATCTCAGTTCCTTTTCTGTTGCTGTTCATTGCTACTGATGCTGTTACTGAGCTGTTACTATTCTTTTACTGATGACTCTCTGAATGAGAGGCACCGTTCAGAATAATGTAAACTTTTTTATAGAGTATGTGTATGTGTGTGTATGTATGTACACATATATAGGGTGGTGTTTGAAAAGAGAAAACTATGTGCAGGTAGTTTTTGGTGAAAACTATCATGAAATGCAGATGTATTAATGTTTTCGATAAAATTGCAGCTTCTATTTTTTTTTTACATCCTTGTAAATTTTACATTCTTGCTCCCATTAAATGGCTTTAGTATGGGCTTTATTATAATGTATTGATGCTGACATTTGGATGAGTTACACTAGACTCTTTAGTAGAATGTGAGATTTAACCAAAAGTCAGGTTTTAAACATTCATATTAAATAAAGCGTAGTTTAAAAATAACAAAATTACTGGTTTTTGTGTAGGCTTTATTTATTATAAACTGAAAAATACGAAAGTTTAGATTCTTTTAAAAATATAATTTAAACTTTCCAATATCTTGTGTCAAATTCTGCTATATTGTGCTTATAGCAAAAGCTCTAGCAAAAATCAGGCTGAAGTGTATTTCTGGTATCAATAATAGAGGAGTCAAAAAGTTTTCCGTTCACATTTTTGAATGAGGGTTCTAATCTCAGCTTTGCCTTTACTCTGAAGGATGAGTTGCACAGGGATTTTCCACTCCCAAAGTATATAACTGGGATGGTGACTTCCTTGGTATAGTGCTGTAAGATGCGCTATTGACAACAGTCAGTTATGCTCTAATATTGTAATGTGTGAAATTAAGCTGTACTGTTAATACTGGAGATGGGTAGAGCATACCTTGCTTCCTTTTGTAGCCATGGAGACTCTAGACCATCATAATGCAGAGCTGCCCCTTGTGGCACTCGAAATGTGATAGAACATAATGTAAATTCAGTAATCTTTCCTTCAAATGTTTATTGAATCCAAAAATTAGTATGTCGAACGAAAATACTTCCAAAGACTGAATTGCATTACCTTCTGAAGTAAGAAAACAATGTTTCTGAGAAGTAATGAGTTTAAATAATGAAATAATACATCATTTGTATGCTTAGGTTTCAAAAGTTGGTCAGTCAGTAAAATAATTTTACTTTTGAGTTAGGCCCCACTTGACTTTACGTTGTATTCTGGACTTAAAATTTAATATGCTAAAGCGCTTCTTGCTTGTTTATTTCTCTTTGTAGGAAAATCTGAACAAAATAAAACTGATAGAATTCTTGTATTTATTTCCTAACTGTCAAATGTTTCATTTGAAGAGTTAAAAGTTTAGAACATTAAGAACCTATGAAGACCTCTGGGACAGGTGGATACTGCTCAAGTTCTTTTAAAAACAAGATTGAGATGCACTTAAAATATGTCCGGTCTTTGGTTGCAACACAATATTATGCTTAAAGCTATATTATAAAATAATATAAGCTTTCAAAAAATAATAAAAAAAAAGCTCTCAAGGACAGCTAATAGAGTTAGAAATGCTATAGCTTTTTCTTTGCTCTTAATCTGTAGGAGTTAATCAAACAATGGCATGTCTGTACGTGTGTGGAGTTGTGGAATATCGTATTTGTTCAGATAGTATCTTTTTTTGAACTATCCTTACCCCTAGGAGATGCAAAGACGAGGAGAAATGAGGAAGATTTGGATTAAAGATAGTGCTGTTTTTCACATGTAGGATTTTTATTTTCCATTTTTTTAAATTGCAGACTGTAGCCTTTTTTTTTTTATATAATTTGTCACTTACAAATGTCTACTTTCTCTTGCAGTGCACTTGCAGGAGAGACATGGTGACAATATCCATGGATGTCTTTGTAAGGAAGTTTCAACCAGACAGATACCAGCTGTGGAAACAAGGGAAGGATTTATACACCATTGATCATACAAAACCAACTCCTGAATCAACGCCTGAAGTAAAGGCCTGGCTGCAGCGAAAAAAGAAAATAAAAGATGAGCCTAAGTGGTACTTACGCTTCTTTATCTTCCACTTAGTTGTCTAAAACATGATGTCAATTCTTTTCATTTTTGTGCCCCTTTTTCTGATGTTCCATTTGAATTCATTTACTTCAGATAAAATTTATTTTTCTATTTTCTTCCGTAATGTGCATTCAAGCAAGTCCTTTTTCAGAGTGACTGTGAAAAACTCATTCAACTTACAAGCAACATGCATAGCTGAAGTTGATGCATACAGAGAGCATGAAAATACTTTCCAGTGTGGTAATAAGGATCTTCCTTTTGTAAAGATACATTCCGTTTAAATTTTCAAGGTACAGATGGTTGTCTTTGTTTCTAGCGACATCTGCAACCAAAAGACAAGAGAGAAGTCCCCTGCAAATTGGGCTGAAGGTTATTATTAAATTGGAAAAACATGACATGAAATTGTGGCAGTTGTGTGGAGTCTCTAGCAATAGTCTTAGCCTTCATTACCTTTTAGCTCCAAGGTCTTATTACTGCCTATTTGGCAGACTCTCACAGAGCAGCTGCCAAAACCTCTTTGTCTACCACAGGTCAGTTACAGATCAAAATTTGGTGTAAGGAAAATCTTAATCTTAAAATTGTTGATCCTGACATTCAAACAAAATTAGGAAAAATGTTTTTTTGTCTCTGATGCTATCAAAATTGTGGCTTACTCCATAACTGGATCCACTTTCATAGTCTGAATCTTTTTTCTTTTTTTTGCATTACATAAGCATTTTCTGAATATTAATGCTTTCCTCTTTTACTGTTATTTAATGGGACCTTTACTGATTGCATTTTTGATTATCTATTAAGAATCAAGCTTGACCCAAGGATCTAGCTTAACCTTGGGTTTTAGGTAGAGGTGAACAGTTTTTTTGGTATCTAGTTACTGCAGGGTGCAGTTTGCTAGAATCAGTACATACTTTTTTTTAAAGAAGTTTTTTCATTTTCAAGTTATTTTATAATATATTAGCCATATTAGCCAGCTTAAACTGGGAATTTTCTCATTGTCTTTATAAACAAATGTATTTTTTGTGGAAAGTGATAGGAAAGTGAACTGGGAGAGCAAATAAAGAAGTATTGTTGAATAGTATCAGTTCTTGCGGATAACCAGTCAAGAAACTGAAAAGCCTGTTTGTTAGTCTTCAGAAAAATACAGGTGACATTCCTGTAGCATGACACCAACTTGGACCAATGAATTTTGGTTTATAGTGAGCTGTCTGGGCCATCCTTGCAGCCCCAGCTTTCAGTCTTCTACTGGGCATAGGCTTCCTCTTTTGTCTGATTACTCTGCTTCTTAGGCTTATACTGTGCTTCAAAAAAGAGGCGTTTTGGACCTACCTAGTGCTATGACAACACCAGAACAAATACATGTGTTTTGGTCTTAGGTTATGTTTCCTATTCCATTCAGTTGGCTGAAATAAATTCAGTGGATTATAGACTGCTGCCTCTTTCGGTTTGGATCCTGGAATGGTATTTCTTTTTATTCTTGTTGTACTATTTTTCTAATTTTAAGATAGACAGTTTAACATGGAGGTAGTTCCCTAGAATGAAGCAGCAGACATTCAGGATGATATTGGGATTCCTGTTCTAGAATAGATGATAGCAAAGTGGTAGGTGGTAACAAAGTGAAGTTAATGCCCTATACCTGGTCATCACAAATTCTGAACAGATCCTACCAGATGTTGCAAAAGCAACTGATTGCAGGGTCAGTTTCAAGTCACAGAAAAGAGGGGAAGTGAATCTTCAAAAAGAAAGGGGGATTGATCTCACTTTGAAAATGATCTTGAAGCTTTTAGAAATTATAAGAATTTTTCAGTTACAACTTCTGTACTTTCTTTTGTTGCCTATTATTTCATAAGACATGCACTGAAGAAAAAGTTTACTACTTTTGAAGTAACAAAACTTGACTGGCAAAGACCGTTCTTTAGTTTCTGAAACTTTCAAAAGAAGGGCTTTGTATTAGTGGATTTTCTTTGAAGTATGGCCTAAACATGTTGCTTCCCAACTTGATGGATCTCCTTCTTCCTCTGTTGTCCCTCTAAGAACCTCCTATTAATTTTGTTGAAACATCTGTGTTTAAAAAATCAACCTCCCCCAAAGTGTTTCATGATTGACCCACTTGAATATTCTGTATATGTATAATACTAACCTAGACACATACAGAGAGAGTAGTTTTATTGTTTAGTTGTCTGAATGCCATTTTGCCCTGCAATAAGTTTCACTCTATGGACTGTACAACATAACTGCCTGGGTTTACGGTTGGACCAGCAGTGATTCATTTAATACAGCTCTTTTAATTAAAAGCTAAGCCTTTATAATAATTATATTAAAAGTTTTATCATAGGAACACATGGACTGATTTTATGCACTTAACTAAACTAGTAAGCACATTCTCATCCTGTTTAATTCTTAATTTGGCTTTCATTCAATGATGGTAACAATGCATGACACAAAGGGAGAATAGTATTCCTTCTACTGTAATGTATTGACTGAAAATGTGATAATTTTGGTTATGGAAATAGGATGAGTTCCAACCAAGTAAAACCAGATATATCAGCTGTGGGAGTCTTCATAAATATAGGGACAGAGAGAGCTTTAATTCTGGTATTTATGGTTTAGACATTTTGCTATAATATGACGGATAATGACTACATTATAAATAAACAATATTAATATAGGCAATTATATTACAATGTGAATTGATGGGCATGGTTCCTTTGTCAGCAATTTTCCCAGAAATTATTGTTTTGTAGTGAGGATGTTGAAAGATATATACTGGTGGACAAAGGACAAAGTGGAAGGAATTATAAAACATTTCTCTGGAGACATCTAAAGGCTGAGATGCAAGGCCCTTTGTGAACTCCTGGTGTTCCTGCCATTGGTGGGCATTTATCACTGGTGTGTCTCTCTCGGAACCTGACGCACGGTGAAGTAGCAGATAAAATCATCTCCTCCTACTGAACCAAATTGTTGAATTTGAAAACAGACTTCAATCTCCTGTTACTTTTATTTTGAGCATTTAAATCCACTTTTTGGCAGGAGCTTTCAACTGGTTTGCTTCAGTACTGTGCTTCTTCAACATCCTGCTTTTGCTTCTGAAAAAGTAGCAAAAACTTATCCTGAAGACTTTGTTTCAACTTCATTTTTAAACAGAATTGCAAGATACATTGCTTAATATAATAACTATTTAAATGTTTGAGGATAAAGAATTTTCCTCTGTTCAGATTCTTGTCCGTAGTGTTAAAATGAGTATAAAACCCTCAAAAATATCAAACCAAACTTGCTTTTACAAGGGTATTCAGACTGATGTCTTATTAGTTTTGGGGTTTTGTGCTATCACCCAATTTTAGTGCACCTGAGAATATTTTGTCTTCATTACATTTTTTTAAGGGTTAGTCTTTTTCAGGTACAGAAGAATTGTTCATCAAAAATGGAGTTTGGTTGCTCTTTAAGTAATAGTTACTTAAGGTTATTTTACTTTTATAGTTTAATAACTTTTGCCGTAGAATGGCGATAAAAGATTAGAAGGTTAAACCCAATCAATTGTTAATCTATCACTTAATAAATTGTAAACACTATCTCAGCACAAAAAGATGAAAAATTGTCATTTTTCTACCACTTTAAGCAGGTGAAAAGGACATATATATTGGTAAACGTTTTATCTTATCCAAGACAGACATTCTACATTGACAGCAATATCTCTTATAACAGCTTCCAGCACACCAGATCTCGATCTAAAAAGCTTAAAGCTCCAGAGGATGAGAGAATATCTGCTATAGTAGCTGGTGCAGAAATCATAGCAACAGAAGCAGCCACTGATGACTTCAAGGTCAATGAAAAACCAGGAGAAAAAGTGAGACTGGTAAATACACAGGAGCCTTCTGGGGAAGAAGAAAACAATAATGGAATGCAGCTGGATCAACATTTATTGGATAATATTAAGGTCTCAGGTGAGATAAGGACTGATTGTGTTTCACATGTAAGTTGTAGACTGTTGATATTCTAATGCCACAAATCAGTGGATGTTAAAGATATTATTATTTGAAGTAGCATACTAAAAATACTTATTTATAAAGTTATGCAGAGAAGATTGATACATTGTAGGGGTGAGAGAATGACCAAGTTATTTTGGACTGAGAGTAACATCACCTAGTCTGTTCTGTTCAGGTGTTTTTTAAAGGGGCAAAAAGAACTATCCTTATTACATTTCTTCAATACCTTGTACTGAAGAATTTTTATAGAAAATTGTATGGACTGTCCTGACACTGAAACAAACAGTATAAAACATGTATGTGTGAAATATGCTGTATGTCTTTACAGCATTAGGGAAACTTTGTACTAGGAAACTACATATAAGGAAACTGTGTTTTCCTTCTACACAAAAATATTCACTTTTGAAACTCCAGAGTTTTCTTACTTCCGTTTCCCTTGTATTGTTTGATAATGCAAGTTACACAGGGCTTGTGAAGTCTTAGAAGGTTCTTTTCTCCCCACACCTATTTTATAACAATGTAGTTTGCGTGTTCTGGAGCTTATCTCTTGTGTTAAATTTGATTTTCATTGTAGTTCAGGTTCAGTTCACATTCCTGTTCAGAAAGGCAAAATGCAGCCTTATCTTCAAGTTTGTATAAAGTTATGTTGGTTTCATACTGATACTGAAAACGTGCAGGTACATATGGATAGTGTTTCTGTGATTGCAATTATTAATGTTAATAGAGATGGCAAGCACCAGCACTGAGCAGCGTTAAAGACAACAAAGGGAGTAGTATTCTGAGATGGATGCTTGGAAACTGCTACTTAAAAATTAGTTTGTGCTCTTTGAATCAAAGCCGTTCCAGGTGTCGTTGAGTGTTCTTTTTCAAAAATGTTCTAATCCCTTACAACTTTTTCTGACTTTAATAGAAGTTTGAGGAGTTCATGAACACTTGGAAACTATCATTTAGTTACCATTCTATGCTCATTGCCAAGAGAAGAGTGGAGGAGAGTCCTTTTCCTTTGTGCTGCTGAAGGATGGTCCCCTGGACCTTTTGTGGGAAGAAAGAGCTTTTGGATGTGATTATGGGAATTCCCATGCTCACATTTGAGCTTTATTACCACTGGCTAGTACATCCTTGGTGTTCAGACAAGGCAATATTCTTCATACTCAGAGATTATGTTTCAGTTTTGGATGGGCTTTATATGACTGAATTTTATAATCAGAAATGGAATTTCCAGAAAAGTTAATTCGCATAATCATTGTAAGAGGAAAAAAAGGGGGAAAAAGGGGACTTTTCAGATGCTATTTCTTGGATATGACATATTTAAATACATTGTGGATGTGACATAGAGTTCCTGGGTTTTTTTGAAAGTGTGGTTTGAGTGAACTTTCCAACCCACTGTTGTCTCTGTTCTATGGAAACACCAGCAGATTAAGAATTCTGATGTAAAATACACACAAATTCACTCTTCATCATCTTTGAAGTACAAAAATACGCTATTTGCTTTTAAATTTTAGGTTGCTATTGTTTTCAAAATACTCTTGCTACCTATTTTAAATCTATTTTCCTAATTATAAACCATTTACCTTTTATTTACAGTTTTCCAAACAGACATAGCAGGTATAAATACAGAGCATGAAGTTCAATATAACAACCTTTTGTATTACTTTTTTCTCCAACTAGTTAAAGTGCTTGTAGGCCGTAAAACAAACAAGCTACATTGATTATTTTGAATGACATAAAAATAGTCCCACAGTTCAAATAAAAACTACCAATTAAAAAGAATAAAACTATATTTCACACTCCAAACTCAAAAAGATTATTTATATTTATTTTGATCAAACTTATGCTACAAATTTGTGTATGTTTTCCTACTACTAGTACTTCTGCTTTCCTCAATGATTTCTAAATGAAGAACTAAGCTTTGAATTTCAGTAATGCAGATTGTTGTGAAATTAAATATAGTAATATAAAGTGATATTTATTAACAAAAATATTCTTGATCTATAGGAAATGTCTGTTCAGACTCATTTGCCAGCCCTGTTCCAGTAACAGAGAAAAAAAATATCAAAGATGAGGCCAAGACAGATTCTAGTCATCCTCCACTTATATTTGAAGACTCTGTGCCCATCCTGCCCACTCCTCATAGATGCAGAAAAGAAGAATATTTGAAATCTGAGGGACATATTTCTGAAGCAGAGAGCCCAGAGAAAGCGGAAAGCATCTCTACAGTGGATGATGTCAGCGACTTAGAAAGCAGTGAAAGTAGCTTGGAAAATGGAGAAACACCTTTTATAAAAAAGGATGAAGATGATTGCACGGAAACACCCAGTGTATGTGAAACAAATTACATGATTATATTAATATATTCCTGATTTAATGAAATGTGAATGAACATGTTTCTAACAAGACCTGATACAGTCCATATTAAAGTACTTAAGAAAATACATAACTTTAATCAAATGCTAATTTGAATATGCTCTGAAGTGTTCAAGTGAGAATACATACTACAAAATTAGATTTTTTTTTGCGGCTTGCTTGTTGACATATTTTCATTCTGATTTTAGCTGTCTAGTAATCTCACATTATACCTGTAAATCCAAACTGTCAGTGACTATAGTTGAGCTGCTCCCATTTTCTCTGCCTGCCAGTATGATGAAAGCTAGCAGCTTTAAGTGCTGCTACTAACATGAAATAAAAATTATTAGAGATAAATACTGTATTTGGTGCCAAGTTTCAAAACAATGTTTCAAAAAATGCGATTTTGGTCCAGTCTTAAGGAGAGTCAACAGTATAACAGTAAGGAAGCATATGGTGATTTGTTTTTGGTCTAGTGCTTTTTTCGAGTTAAGAAGTGGATGGGGCAAAGTTGAGGATCATCTCTGCATCAGATTTATGGAAAATCTGTTTTCATTCCATTACATCATCTGACATAGCTTTTTCCTCCAGTTCTCTTTGATCTCAGCCAAGTATTCACTTGAGGGTATGTCTTTATCTATAGAAGTCATTTGGACATTCTTTCCTTGCTTTAGTCGAAGTCAGCAAACCAATACATAGTATTGAAGTTGTTAGAGTAAGTGAATCCTCAAGGAACGGCTAGGGTAGGATAATGCAGGTAGTATGATTTCAGGGTCTGAACTTTACTATTCTTTTTGATGTTAAAAAAAACTCATGGAGCGTGTATAGGTTATACACAGGATGTTGAGAAACAGAATGGTGTGGTATCTGAGACTCCTTATATATGATAAGCAATTGATTTACTTTGTGGTTTTCCCCCCATATCACTGTCATTCGGAGTTTAGAAAGTGGCTCTTTTAGAAATTGGACAGTTTGTTTTAGTTCTTGAAGTCTGGCTATCTTCAAGCTGAATGTTATGTATTTTAGGGCATTTGGGGAAGAAAAGAATTTCCTAGGCTCCCAATCTCAGCTATTAGTCCTAGATGAGGACTCTGATTTCTTATCATTACACCCTCCTGGTCCATTTTTACTTCCAAAGGAAAAGTATTTCCTCAAGTATTAGTACTCTTTTGCAAATGAAGTCAGTGGATTTTTGCTTCTCAGCATCAATTAGTGACTAAGTTGTACTTCTAGCTATGGAGAATTGTTTGGGCTGCTCTTCCAAATACCACTTGAACAAAACAGAATTTAGGCTCTGTAAATTTGGGAAGGTCTTGAGTAAGATCCCCTCAAATCATTTGTGTTTGAAAAAGCTTACATATAGTTTTGATTCAGGGCTTCTTTGGAATGATGACCCTGGAAAAATGAAGTGCTCTAAAACAGATTGAATGAATGGAGAAATCAGATTATGGTTGGTTGTACACTTGAGGGAATTTTTGCTCTCCCTATTGATAATGATATTTGTAATTTGCAGTTTGAGTACAGTGGAAGTCTTACCAGACTTCCTGGTCCCTTGTGCACAATTACATGGACTAAGATGAGTCCTTCTCCAGAGGTATTTCTCTACAGTATTAAAGACGAAAGAGAATGGAAGAAAGGCAAAGTCGTTCAAAATCGAGAAGATTGTGCAATAATACAAGTTGGCTGTTGTGCAGCATGATGTCTTCTGATTGCTTCTCTTCGACTAAAAATAGCTTTCAAAAATTCTATAGTACAGAAATATTTTTATGGTAGCTTATATGGACTGTAGGTTTCACATGTTGCTTTCAAACATGGGCACACTTGAAGACGAGCCTTTGATGTCTTAACATGTGTGTTTTGTAGTGGGTGGGAATCTGTGATACTCTTTCTTGTCTGATTTTGCAATCAGATTCCTGCTAGTCCTCCAGTTCCTCCAAAACCTGCTGAAAGTTTTGACTGCAAGTTTCCTGACCTCAGAGATGTACTCTCTTCTTTTGGCAAAATCTAGAAATTGTTTCTGGTGCTGGTTCTTGAGAAATAATCTGATGGGATCTGATCTTTCCCTTTTAAAGAAATATGAACTATGATGTTAGCAGTAATTGCTTGTAATTTCCAGATTGAGAACATTATGGTTGCACCGAAAAATAAAATTTCATACTTTTCAACAGAAAAGTATTCTTGCATTGTTGATGATTGCATTCATCAACAAGGAACTATGTCAAAATAGTTGTGGCAATCTTACACTGAGAATATAAATACATGTTAATTTTCTGCTGTTGTTAATAATCTAATGTAGTATTTATTTAAGTGTTAATATTTGATTTTATTTTTCTATAAGAGCAAAGATATTTAAGTAATAGAATTTAACCATTTGTTCCTACATAACCCTTCCCTAAATTCATTGCTTCTTCCTTATTCCCAGGAAAAAAAAAAAAAAAAGAAAGAAAGAAATTGCTTCATACTCCTCTCCGTATAATATTATTCCACTGTGTGGATTTAATTTAATTTTTTTTTCAGAAGGTAAATGAATCATTGTCCTAACTGCTGGATTAACACAACAGAAAACATTATTGGTGAAGGAGAGGTACTTTGAGTACCATAATAGCACCTATCTAATAAAATCAACATCTTTGCTCATTATTGAAGCAAAGCTTCTATTCATCAATATTAACTTTACAGAGCAGCAAACTAAATTGGTTTTGTTTTTTTCCTTTATAGTCAGCAGAAATTGATAGAAAGAAAGCATCTAAGAGTTGGCGTCATCCACTAAGTAAACCCCCAGCTAGATCTCCAATGACTTTGGTTAAACAGCAAGCAACTAGTGATGAAGGTGAGTGTAATGTTTAATAAATCTATCTGATTATTTTGGTCTGTCTATGTGGTACCAAACATTTGCGAAAACAACTGGGATGAAATAAATTCTTTCTGTGTGTGAAATGTAAACAATGTAGTAAAATTGCATTGAAAAGCTGTCAGTGTGGTCTCTCAGTCTACAGATCCTGTACTTTTTCTCTATTTTTACTCAAGTTCCAAACAATAGTAAGTCATACAAACTGCTTTACGTATTCACAAATCAAATCAGCCTTGTTCAGACTTATTATAATTACAGTTATAAATACTATATATTCAAATTCACAGAAGTTGTATTTAAGAGCAAGTTTTTCATTATGTATCCATGCTAAAAATGCCATAAAAATCCTTTAAATAGAGATCTTAGGTCAAAGCTCTGGTCCTCTATATTGCTTTAAAATTATTTTTTCCTTTCTGTGTTTTTGATCGACTTTAGACATTTGGGAAATGGTTCTCTTAAGATAACTGTAGTTCTTGTTCATGAAAAAGGCTACTGACTTCTCAGCACTATTCAAACTTTACAAAGAATTGTTATTTTTTAGTTTCAGGTGGAAAGAGTGAACTTCTGTTTCCCTGTAGGTTTTGTAAAACAGTTTTACTATATTGGTTTAAAATAGAATAAATTAAAAGATATTTTGAGCATATTCCATCTATGTTTGTCATACCTCTAGATATGGTATTAACTGTGTCTAAGTACTAATGTACAAGATGTTAAAACTAAGGGCTACACTTCCACCAATCACAAAAAGAGCTGGAAAAACATGATTCTGTTTTTTGGACCTAACGAAAATAACCTTTGCCTGTTTGAAAGCATCCAAATGACTCTCTGTTTCCCCAGCTGCACAATTCTTCAGGAATTTTAATATAGCAGTTTTCTGCTTGCTCTCATGTGGAAAAAAACAACTGAAAGCAAGGTAGAAGACCTGGCTAAGACTGAGTTTCTAATATGACATTTAAATGTTTTAAGTAGTTGAACTTTTCTTTATTCAATGCTGAGTGATGACCACCAAATTCCATTTTTAACTTAATTACTGAAATAAGCCTAATGTTTGTTAATAATTTTGAGCAAGTTGGACCATATCTTCACTGTGGATCACAGGTATGCATATACTACTGTCATATACTATATGATAGCTCCAAGTACTTTAAGTAATAAAGTGAAGTAGAATTTTAAAGAAGAAACAAAAGCTTGCCTGGTAATAATGATGATGAACCATAGTGATGTACAGAACAGAATCCAGTGGACAGCAAATAAATAAATAAATACATAATTCTGCAATAATAAAAATCAGTGCTCTGTAACTAGATAGCACAGTGATTGATAAAGTTGAAATACTACTCAAAGCTTCTCAGACCAACTTTATTAAGGGTATTAACTGAGTGCTTTAACTCTAGAGAGCCACCATCTTGTGTGGACAGACTGCAAAAGGTAAGCAGTTTACCCAATAAAGGGATTTGCTGTTCTGGAAGAAATAGAAAAAGTAAATCAGCTTTACCCAGCAATCACATATACAGCCAGCTGAATTTGATGAATAAAGCTACTTTATTCTATCAGATGTAGCTTGTAAAGCTTATTGAACTGTGCATTGAACTATCCATCAAATGGAAACAAATACCTGCCTTTGTTCATATTACCTCAACAATGTAGTTTTGTAACTCACAGATCTTTCAGGTGCCGTTCTCCAAAATCTCTTCAGCTCTCAGAACTGAAGATTCATTCTCACACTCCCTTAACCATTTTGATTCTCTATGTAATGCAGAATGCAGCTAATATCCTCTGTGGCCGCAGGCCTGGTTGCAGGCCTTGCTATGCGCTTCAGTGTTTGTGTGCAGTTTGTACCTGGGTATTTGTATTGTGCTCCTGTTTTATACTTTTAAGTGGTATAGGAGCCTTGTTGAGCATTGTGATTTTACTGTTTCTCAATTATTATGTCTAGTGAAAAATGGTTGTTTCTTACAGCTGCCCGAATAGACTTCCCTGACTTCAAAGAGAGACAGCTTGCATATTAATTGCCTAAATTTTTTTTTTTTGCAACTAAGCAATATTTTGCTTTCGGTTAGCACCAATTTAAGCACTATTGAACTGCATGCTGTAATTATAACTAGTCCCTTGGCCAGACATCTCCAACTTTTTTCAAAGCCTAAACTCATTTCTTCTTTCTTACTATTGTGAAAAGGCCATAATCTCCCTCTCTTTTTTTCATCTGAGCCTTAGAGCAATATATCAATTGGCTGTTAAGCATCTTTCTGAAAATTAGGGACAGCTTAGGTCTGTGTTCCTTATCTCGTACAGATACGTTTGGATAACTTGTGGGGCTAGACAGAATACATTTCAGAAAGAGTTATGGTAATTTACATAAAAAGAATGATATTAATATTAAGAGTCATGTAGCAAAGTGGTTACGGATTAAAACGTGGTATGTTGGAGTGAAATTGCTCTTTTTTAATGAGTGATTATATTTTTTGTAGCTGCTGATTTTTTTTTAACATTGGCTGTGGTTAAGACATAGGGTAAATTTCCTATTTTAGCATGGACTGTCCATGATATAATCTGGCCAGATGATGATGCGATGACAAAGGCTTGTCAACCTCAAGGATTCTGTTCTTCTTTTGCAGTCCTATCCAGTAATTTGTCAGCTTCCAGGCATCTTAATAGGACCCTAGTGTCTGAAAGACTTAAAATACAGTAATTTCAGTGTGAATCTCTGTTCTGTAATTCTGTGATCTTCATTTTACGTGCAAGTAGCAGCATCCCAGCAACGAGTCAGATATCAGTACATGTGTGCCAGTCTTTTCTATGTGCATGATAATTGTTCCTCTTGTGGATGAAGATATTTTTTGGTTAGGATAGAAAAGGCAGTTGTTTCAGAATGATGACAAATAGCTCTTAAGCTTGTATCTACTGATTGAAAGAAGAAATAAAGATTTTTTTTGGAAATGGCAGTTACTGCTGTTTCCTACCTGAAAAGTTGGAACTTTGATGTTACTTTTGTCCATCTACTTTTCTCTATGATATAATTTACTAGCATGCTTTTTGAGACCATCAGAAGAAAAACCACAGATTTTGCTGAATGGGATGTTTATACCCAGGAGAGAGATTAAAGAATGGGACTGAGGGAAGGGGTGTTTCCTCCAGCAAGCTATTTAGCTTTCTTGTCCATCCTGACATGCAAGTCAGAGATCTGTGGTTGCCAGTTAAAGGAGATATTTCTGAGCATGTTCCAGGAAGTTTGTTGTCAGGTATCAGGGGAGCAACAGTCAGTATCACTTTACTAATGATTATATTCCGCTTTATGACTGTGTTTCATCCATGTTCTGGATTTACCAAATAAAGTAATTCAACATGTATACTTACATAGTTCCTGTTCTCTGTCTTTTCCTATAAACAGGTTGCTAGTTTTGGTTAGGAGAGTATAGTCTCTTGGTACCATAACTTTTGAGTTTACCTGTCCTTTAAAGAGGTGAAAGTATGTATTGGATAGATTATCTCCTCCCTCCACACACAGATAATAAATATAAATAAAATGAAAGATGATGATGATGATGATACAGGGTAGTCGAATTTGAAAATTCTTTTTTAAAAGCAAACATCTTTATAGTTCATCCATAATTCATATCACTTTTTACTAGTTGCATAATCTGTTTGTAGCTGTTTCTAATGCAGATAATTTATATTCAAATTAGTATGTTTGAACTCCTTGAGATACTAGGGTTCCATTAAGAAGTTCCTGAAAATACTGAGCCGTTTAATAATAAGAAGACAGCCTTGTTTGACACTATCAGCTATTTCAGAATTATAATTTTGCAAATAAAATATTATTATATTTAACAGCATACTTGAATCTTAGTGAAGATTTTTTTTAAGTCTCTGCTTGGATGTATCTGACCCTTTACTCTCCCTTATTATACTAGTAGGGTAGAGTTAATGCCTAAGTGAATAACAGCAATAATGAATACAGGGAACAGTGGAATCGAACCCAGAAAATACAACTGTCTTCCAGTTTAGAAAAATAAGTGCAGCAATACAGCATGAGCTGTGTGTCACACTCAAAATATTAATAGTTTTACATAATGAATTCTGAGCATATGAGCTGATATTATTCTTTTGTATTTAATGCAGTTATATTTCTGCTCACTGAAGCAACAAAAAAAGCAAATTCAGCAGAAGAGCAAGTATACTGACTTTGGATGCACATTGATTGGTCCCAGAGATTTCTTTCTAGCAGTGTTTGGGTGTGCAACATTAGCAATCGCTTTTAGATCCAAAGTGACAAAATTTTACATTGCTCTAAATGCTATGATAGTAGTCTAAAGATTGAGTTCAGAAGCGGGACTTTCTTTGTACACAGTTTTTAGTGTTTTATGTAGGATTCAGAATTTCAAAATCATTTTGCTTATTTAGTAAAATAAGAACATAGAAAAGGAGAAAGCTATAGAGAAAGCTAGTTTTAGAGTTCTGATTTTCCCTTATGTTGTAACAAGAAGTAAAGCTTCTTTTGTTTTCACATTCAGTCTCAGCTTCCTGAAGATGTTCTTGAGCTGAAACCAGTATTCAAGTCATATAAGGCATACTCAATAAAGTCATAAATAGGTTAAGCATGCTGAAAAAAAGGTAAAACTATATTTGTAGACTTGTAAATTATGGTTCTTTTGCTTGAAAGCTTAAAGTACTGGATTCTAGTTGAGGATTGTTACTCATGTATGAAAGAAATACTAACTCTCTTTTCCTAATGGTTAGTTAGGAGGTAGAGAGGACTCTGTTAACTAGTCGATAGATACATGTTTATTTTTGCCACATTAGTATTAAAGTTTACATTAAAATTTTTATTTCTGTACTGCATTGATCTTGTTTTTAAGTGAAATTTTACTTCTTTAAAAATATGTTATTCTTGTATGGGTAGGGAGGTAGTCAGGTACAAAATTTGTATTTTCCATACTTCAGCATCTTTAAGAGACACAAGCATGATCTACCACTTACAATTGTATCAGTACATTAGGAAATATTGTGCCCTGTCTGTTCCTGTGGTACTTAACATTATTTCTGATCTGTCTAAATTTAATTTTGCAGAATTGATTATAATAAGTAAATTAATATAATAATAATATAATAATTAAGGATAAGTTCCAGCAGGTAGGTAGCATGATGTATCCTGAAAACTCATAGAGCTTTACAAAATTATGTTAGAACCTCACGTAGCTATTAGGAAAAGGGAGGTGCCGAAAGGTCAAAGATAAGCTTTCCCTGAATGTCCAGTACTCTTTGTCAACTTTGTGAGCTAGCAACTCATCTCCAGAAATGGCAAGAATTGACAACTGTGATTATAGCCACTGGTAACTCTTGTCTGTTGACATCTTTCACAAGCAGAGCTAATCTTCCTCAGATTGGACATCTACAAATATCAGGACTAAAACCTAGCCATTATTTTGATTGAAGAGGAGAATACAACCCAGCTACTCTGACTCTTACTTCTCATTTGCTGGACTGCAGTGTATGTAATGTTCATTAAGGCTCATTATCTGCCTTGCAACGCCAATTGCACAGGTTTATCAGATAGCTTAAAAATATTATACAACAATTATATTTTACCTCGTGAAGTGGGGGATAGGACTCAGATACAGAGTCATATATAATTCCTCATTATCAGGTGTGCCAAAATGAAAATGTTATTTCTGCTGTATTACCACAGCCTCCCAACAGTCTTTTCAAGGATAGCTGCAGAGTCAGTAAGCAAACCGGATGTAAAGTTTGCCAGGGAAACAGATGTCTCTTCCATAAGATTATCTTCCAGAGTCTAGCTTTTGCTTTTATAATTACAGTCCAAAGAGAAACAGAAAATGTATGACTTACATTTAAGGAAGAATAATTCCCTGGGGAAATTGGTGCAGAGCATTGCATTATAAGTTATCCTAGTTCCAGGATATCACAGGAGTGATTTTTTTTCCACATTAAAAAAGAAAGCCTGTAGAGTTATCATTACCTTTGTCTGTCAAAATCTGAAGCTGCTTGTAAACTATCACTATGTAAGTGACTTGATTGTAATGCCAATGTTATTTTACTACATGTTTTTTCTTGGTTGAGAAGTGTGTGTAATAATATTATTTTAATGTACAAAAAATACAGAAGTTGATCCTTGAGAGTTCAACTGAGAATGCAGTTGTTGCAGAATATTTACTTTATGGAGCATTCACTGGATATTTGTTTTAGTGATCTGTGCTGGGACTGTAGCCTGGAGTTATTGATTTATAATTCCAGTTGAAGTATTGATCTATCATGTGAATTTGGAGCTGTGATTGAATCTTTCTGTTCTGAGTCTTCTGTGTTTAATTTATGAAGAAATGCAAATACCCAAGACCTTACTTCAGTAGAAAACTTTAGTATACTCTTAACTTTCAGCGTTTGAATAACCTGGATCCTCAAAATTTAACCTGTGGTTTGCTCAGAAGCATTTGGGCTGGAATGGCATGTTGACAAAGGTCATACTCAGGTGTTCTGTGCTGTCCTGGAGATAGAAAATAACCATAGACCAGGTGTTCCCCACTTGGTACTGCTTTTCATCTCTAGAGTGGCATTAAAAAACTAGAGAGTGTTGATGAATTCGGACTGTAACGTTTCTAAAATGCTTTAAAGGCTTTAGTAAATACTTGGGTACTTATTTGACTGTACGGTTTAATTAATGAAAATATATATTTCTAGAACATGGATGAAAATACAAAATAATTTTGTCATATCTCACTGACTCCTTTTATTAATAGACAAGAAATACCTGAAAATTGGGAGAAAGGCTTTTGTATTTTTCCACTTTTGTACAAATATGCACATGGAGTAGCAGATTGGACTAACTTTGTAGAAGGTTTTAGAAAATAGTAATAATCAGATTGTGTGTTAGCTTGGAAAATTCTCAGAAAGAAAACTGGGGAGAAAAAACATACTACACTAATACTTGCTGCACTAGTAAGGTAATACTTCTCTTTGATAACTCCCAGAGGCAACAGGTGAAGGTAGACCTTCTCTACTGTTGGTTTTCAGGGGCCATTTTTTAAGTGTCCAGAGAGTCAAGAGATGTTAAAGAAAGAGGCATAAGTGAATAAAATACTGGTTTTGTCTTTATGTAAAGAAACTCATGTATTTCATTGAATCCTTTATGATATGCTAATTTGATATCATTGATATCCCTTGACTAAAATTAGCATAAAAGGAAACATGATCAGAGTGTGAGGCCTAAGTAGTTCTTAATTCTGTAAAATAAATGTAAGTGCAGATTATGTTTGTATTTGGAGTCTGATAGCTTTAAATGAGCTTTAGTGAACTCCTGAAATTCTTTGGAACTATGGTGTTGAATATGTTAATCAGCAAGCATTTGTTTGAATGCTAAAAGCAATTCCTAAAAATTCAGGTCTAATTTATTTTTAGCTATTTATCAAATCTTGTAACTGATAAGTGCAGTGACTGCAAGTGAATTGATTTTGAGTGGAAATTGAAAATTTTGCCCATTAAAACACTAAAAATTAACGTGGAGGAATGGAATGGAAAGAACAGTGAGTAATGAATTATTTAGAGTGCTGTGAATTATAGCTTTTACAAGTGAGAAGATAGCAGCCTGTTTTTAGCTCATAGACCATTCTTCAATGTTTTACCTTGCCAGTTATATTTTTTGCTGATAGTGTGAGTGGTAAGTTCCAGGAAGTTTGCTATTGTTTCTGTTTCAATTCAGAACTAAGTTACAAAGACATTGAATATTCTTTAAACTTGTACTCTGTAAAGATGGGAGAATGTCTATCTCAGTTACACATCATGTTATCTTTTCTAACCATTTCTTTTTTTTATATATGATGCTAGTCTTACATTTCTTCTCTTCCAACATCTCTACTTCTACCCAAAAGCAGCTCCTCAACACGTACAGCCCTGCTTTTTCTTTTTTTTTTCTTCAGTTTGTTAGAACTTTTATATTTTTTTGAATTAATCCTAAGTATCAGTGGGACTACTGCAGTGTATTTCTAACCGTGAGAAATCCCAGCTGGGTTTTTCCATCCCACCTTTTCAAATTTATTGGTGAGATTTTTCCAGTAGTGTTCCCATCTGCAGCCAGTCTTATCATGACGTGTTCTTGATCACGGTGCAGTTCTCCTTTATTAGGATCTTAATCACAACTGTAATACCAAACCGGGAATCATGTATGTGACAAAGTAATCATTACTGCTATAAGGAGTAACACTCATCCTCAGGAATATCCTGCCAACTATGCCAGTTTATATCGGTGTTCAATACATGCTGACCAACTGCCTTTAAACAGATGAAGGGTTTAGTGCACAATACAAAATTGACTTATTTGAAGTTTGTTGATGTTTTATGGAATTTTTATTTAGCATAGTAATACAGCAGTGTAGTTAAATCACCATACATGTAACAATTATATTCAGCAGAATGTAACAGTTGCAAAATACAGTTCAATCATGATGCAAGCATAAATTTAATTCCTGGGCTATAATAATATGTACAAGAAAGGTCAGAATATCCTAATATCTAAATTAATCTTTCAATTCTGTAATTTTTTTTTACAAATTTTTTTAAACTCTTTTCTGATCTTTCAAAAGACTGAGTTCTGCTAATACTAGTTCTCTCCACTTTTTTGATATTTTACTTTTTTTAGGAAACAGCCCATTAGTTTATGTTGTGAGCTAAACTAAATTTATTCCAGGAGCTCTTTGGCTTAGCCGGTAGTGCTTTGATCCAGCATGTCTATCTTCATATGCAACTTTTATGAAAACTGAAGTCTTAATTGATAACTCAGCAGTCAGAGTCTTTAACCAAATGTGTACGTACTTTACAGTATTGTAAAAAGAATAGTTCACATTTTTATCTTTTACTATAAAATTATGACTTTCATGACTGAAAAAAAGGAAGCACAATTTCCAAAATTAAGTTTACTGATATACTGCAAAAATGGTAAAGTTTCATAATTGCAAGTCTTTTCCCCTGACTTCTTTCTTTCTTTTTTTTTCTTTCTTTCTTTCTTTCTTTTTTTTTTTTTTTTTTAATTATTATTTCCTCCAGGACATTTGAAACTATATATAATGCCTCCCAGGGCTGAGATTATGCTTAACTACCTGAAAAATAACAGATGCTGCTGTGCTCTTCATAGCAGAGAATGTTGCTATACAAAGCCAGGAAACATCAGTGGAACATAACCCCAAGCAGCAAAATCATTGTTGAGATTGGCAAAAGAAAATTGTACTGTATTAGCGTCTATGGCTTTTCACATCTGCTAGGTTAGATCAGCAAATACTGGCAACAGCCCATTCTGCAAATGGCCCAAATGTTTTCCTTCTGAGAATCGGAGTTTAACTTAGTAAGCAAAAATTGTTCAAAGCAATGGTATTGAGTGTTGGAACAAGTTTACCTCAAACTATTAAACTAATAACGGTTGTGAAAACAACCATTTATTTCATTCAAGCATTATTCGATTACCCACTTGGAAAACAGCAAGGTAACTGGTTATATGTACTTTGTTTCAGAAGGAGATTCCTTTGTACTAAAACACATTCCAGGATTACTTTCTTTTAATTTCTTTCTTTTTTTTTCTTTTTCTTTCTTTCTTTCTTCTTCTTTTTTTTTTTTTTTTTTTTTTTTTTTTTGTCTGGACAGCTTCACATAAATGTGTAAATCAGGTCTGGTATATGCTAAATGACAATGTTGAAATGAATTACAAATTAATGAATAAATATTATTTTCAGGTATAAATGTGGTATCAGGAAATAGGATGGAGTTTGGCATGGCTAACCATCATATAGCATCGTTATCACTAAGACTGAATTATTGTTATCATACAGTAAGTTATAACATATGTTACTCATTTATATGAAGTCATTAACTAACTCATCAAATGTTTCTGCATCTTCTTTGGAAGCAAAGATTGCTTGTTCTGTTCCCTCAGGAAACAAATGCCTAACCTCATTATGATCTGCATCTGGTAAAGAAGTACTACAACAAGAATTAGATCTCTGGCCGCTCTTAGCTGTGGCTGTAGGAAATGCCAATAAAAAAAAATATTCTACATAGCTTACATTACCCCATTATTTTTATTTTTTATTTTTTGGCAGATATTCAACCATTTTAGGTTTCTATACAGATATGTGATGCAGTCACAGCCAAAAACATAGAAGTTAGAAGAAGAAGCAGACATATGTACGAATATTAAAAAGAAAAAATTTGTGTCCTAACAGCCTCACAAACTAAGCTGTCCTTGGAAGGCTGTAATGACTGGGAGTGTTCTGATGGTGCAAAGGCCACCACATAGCTATTATCAAAGCATACCAAAATTAGGGGTGTATATGTAATGATGTATTGTCATCTTTTGATAAGGTATTCGAATTCATAAAATAAGTCATATGTTATCAAAGTGTATTCAGTAAAAGGTCTTTGGGCCTTTTAAGTATGAATTCCAACTGTGAAGGTTCTTACTTTGAAGGTTCCAATTTAGGCATGAAATTTCTGTTTGCTTTAAATTGTATTGTGAAACAGTCTAGCAGAACTCAGTCAGTCTTTTCAGTTGTGCATACAGTTTCAGGTACTGCTGCTGTAGCACTCTTTTTGTGTTCTTTGTGTGTGTAGCATTAATGTGTAAATTGGAGGGACAATGCCGTGATACACGTAAAAATACACATGCTGCCATCAACAAAAATACCTTTAAGAGACTGCCAGTGTTTGTGTAAGTGAAGGAGTCTCTGACTGCTTAATGACTTGTTTTCCTCCACAAAATATTTACTGATCTTGAAACCCCTGTTAAGTTTAATCTGTTTAAAGATAACAGGCTTCCCCTCCCTGGAAATCTTGAAACTCTGAAGTTAACTTCATATTTGTTTTCTTGAATAACATTGTTAATGAACAAATTTTATGAGGTCCTTACCACTCTCACTCATCGCACAAGGGCAATGTGAAGCTTAATTTGTAACTTTAAAGTTAGTGGTTGGTTTGAAATTAGAATATACTTCAATGCATGCTTACAGCCATATTTGGAACTTTACAAGGATGCAAGGTTATAAAAGTTATATGATTTTTATTTTTTTTTTCTGCCTGTGATTGATCTTTCTCAGCTACAACTTTTCTGAGGTTGTGTCTACATTACTGATTCCAATGATACAACTACAGGCCTTATTTCCTTTAAAAATGTCTTATTTTGATTTATATTTCCTTAATTTAGTTTGAATTATTTAGTTTAAGTACTTAAGATATTTTAGAGACTGTCCTCTTTTGCTTAAAAATAGTTTATTTTAATGCAGATTATTTATTCTTTTTTTCATATAATTCCTAATACGTGTCACATTCCAGATGATAAAGTCTTCATCTAATAACTAGAGGAATTGCCCCGAAAACTTTTACTTTTGCAGTTAAAGAAACCCCATATTATATTTCCTTTGTTACGGAATTTTAATGCATCCTGAGAATCCTGATGAACATCCTGATGAACACACACATCTTTATATTTTGTCTGCTTCTAAGCATGATGGCATAGCTACTGAAGTTCTCCTGAGACAAACAGTCTTGGGAAAAGAGAAACCTTGACAACAAGATAATGAATCAGATAATTGTAGTTCCATTGCAGTGTTACACAATTTCGAACTCCTGTAAGTAACACTTGCATTTCAGGTGCCATAACATTTACACTTGAACATAGTGTTGTGTGGAAAGGTGTTTAGCAAGCCATATATATATATATATATATATTTGTGTATATATATATATATATGTGTGTGTGTATGTATGTATAAATCTAAAGTGATGGCCTCAGTTTTTGAGAAAATATTTGTTACTATGGAAAAAAATATTTTATCTGGAGTAGTATGATTCAATTGCAGATTAAACAATCGGAATAGACTAACTGTAAACTTAAAAGATGATTTTTTGAGTATTTGTTATATGTGCATGTACCTTATGCATATGATTTTGAAAGCTTTTAAAAAGTGCTGTCAGCTGGGCTGCAGATGTATACTGAGTTTCCTGGTCATAGCTAGCAGATGCACTGCCTGTATTTTCTTATTGCCTCTTAGAGGAAGATGTAAACTGTATTATGCATAAGCTGATATGACATTTCTTTGCTGTAAAATATCAAGAATTAATCAAGACAAGAATGAATAATGTATTCTTAATTTTCATGTGAAAAAATGGAATAGGGAATTCTAATATGCACTGAAATCCTATTCGTATACTTACTGCCAGTGAGCTGTGACAAACTGTCAATGACTTGATCCTGGTAACAGCAGTCATAGGAGTCAAGACAGCATCCTTAGTTGTACTTCATGCACTCTTTAGATACGTGCTGTGCGTTGTATCAGCACATTGGTAGATCTCAGTCTTTCAGGTTGTTCTGTATCTGTTTTGATCAATTGGTAGCTGCTTTTGGGGCTGAGTCTGTTTATCACAAAGAGGGTTTGATTGAATAATGGCTTGTATTGTGGAGTGTTGCTGGTTGGAGGAAGGATGTAAGTGACCGTTCATCAAAATTTATTCTACCAGAACTTGAGCAACGTTTTCAGGCTCTTTCAGAAAAGTTCAAATATATAAGATTATTAGTGAAACAGCATGCTTCCTGAAAAGCGGCATACTGGTTTTTGAAAGTAAGTGTGTGGTTTTGGAAGGGAATGTTTGAACCTCTTCCACTGTGAGGGCTGATACTTTCATCATGATTTTTGCTAGTTTTGGGTGATGGGACTCTACACTGTTACCTGTTGAAGAAGAGAACATATTTGCTTTTGACAGCTGAGCTTCTGAATTTTTTCGGTCAACATGGACACCAAGAGTTGTTATTTATTCTTACTTTGAGAGTTGTCAGTTAAAGTGCATTTTAAATGGATGGAAACTAGAGTTTGTGTTTGCTTTGGTTTTTTTTGTAGCATTGCTTGGGATCATGAGGAGGTGCAAGATGCTTCTGTAGTTCTAACAGAAATATCTGATCAAGAAGTTCCGAGCTCAGATGTGGCATGTAAATGCCTATCCTGAACATACTAATGTGAATCAGGAAATTAATTTTACTCGAGGCTAAGTCACTGATGGCTCTTCAGCTATGTAGTGAGTGTTGAAAGGGGTCACTAAAGAGAATACATCAAGTGATTATGTATTATATGAATTCTTTCAAACAATAACCGTATTTTTGAGCACTGCTTTTTATTTTCTTCCATTACTGTTTTGGGTAACCACTTCTTATAAATGATATCTAACTTCTCTGACTTGATGGACACTAGGAAGCCTACTCTGCCTGTACCAGCTGGGGGGCTGATTTGCGCATTTTTCCTGTTAATGGTATTGGTAAAATGAAACAGAACAAGGCAGATTAATTCAGTTTGTATAGAATACTTTACAGATGAGATTGCATGTTTCTCCTGATGGGAAAATTATCAAAGGCAGCATTATTGTCATATTCTGTTATTGGAGTCAGGCATTCTGTAGCTATCATTTTTTAATATCAATTTATTTTTACATTCCACGATTTCAGTATGGGGGTGGGTGGATGTTGATAGAAAGTAGATGAAACAATGTTTCTGAAACCCCTGAAATATGATAAATTAAGCCCTATATTGGCTTGGAAATTCTTAAAGACAACTGAAAATCATAAACTACACTGCAGTGACAACAAAGGATAAGACAAAACTTGAATCTCCTGTTTTTGTTTTGTGTGCTCTTAGGTTGTGTAGCGTTCCTTTATGAAGTACTGAGTTAGGTAGCCTTTCTCTGGAAGGTGGGGCGGGATATTGTTCTTTTCCTGAGTGAATTTCTGAGCCTATTCTGGAGAGAACAGTGAGATTGCAAGGTGTAATATGCAAGAAGATCACAGCAGAGAGGTTAGATCCTGTAGTTCATGCAAAGGGACTAAGAGGCTGCAGTAGGGAGGGTTGAGAAGAATGTCTCAAAGGAGAGGGAGTAACTTGTTTGAGACCAGAGGCAACTGGGGAGGGTTTGCTTCTGGTTAACAAGCCAGTTAACCAGAAGTAGTTGCTCTAAACATAATGTAAAGATGAAAATAAATTTATTAAAGTAGTTTTGAAGTGTTAATTTTTTTGAAGTTGTGGTAGATACAGTCCTGTATGTCTGTATACAGTATTTGGTCCATAACTTGAATTGTGGTTTGAAAATGAATACAAAACGCTTGAAAGCAACAAAGTGATGTAAGAGTGTTGCCTGCTTTCTTCCTGTCTTTTGTGTTCTTTTTGCTCTCTCTGTCTACAAAGGACTGTAAAGTTCACAAAAGATAAATCTGAAATAATGGAGTTTATCTGTAATTAAGACATAAATATTGGTCTCATCAAAAGCAGAGCCAATATACTCATGAATTCAGCAGTGTGCTGGAGCAGTGGGAAACCAGAGGACTATGTGAGAGAAGTATAGGTCTTAGTCTAGAACTCATTCCAGGGTTGAAAACTGAATTTTGGGCTCTGACTAAGAGGAGAGTCTGAGGTGCAGGGTGATGGCTTCAATCCCAAGGTGGAACCATTCAGCAATGGTACAGAGTGGTGAAGTCAGAGTCTTATCAGAGCCAAAATGAGTAACAGATATGAAACAAGCTATAAACCTTCGCAGCAAATTTTGCCTTCCTCTCTGTTTTCTTCATAGCTTTGCAGTATCAAGCCCAGAATTCTCTGTCAGGGTACAACTAGAATGAAAGTATTTAATATTATGGTTGTGTAAGCATCTAGAAAAGAACACCAAAGAAGTAATTCTGAAAGCTAGCTAGCAAAGTTGAAGCCGCTCATGAGATCATTCTGTAAGGAAAGGTTAAAAAAAATTGGAATGGAACTAAAGGCAGAAATTTGAGTGTTGTTTATTTTTTCAGTTCAGGAAAAGTTATAAGTAACAAAAACCTATATATTGACAGAGGTTTTTTAACTAAAAAGAAAGTAATCAGACAACTACAAAACGGATGTCCACATTTTATATTTCATCCCCTCCTTGTGTTCAGCTATTTCTTCATTGCTATACTTTTGTAGCTACATAATCAACAGTAAAGATCTGCTGCTGAATGTGGATTTAGTGAAAGGCTTTTTTTTTGCAGGCATTTTGTATTTTTTCCTTATACATGGATTATGGACAAATGTTTATTGAAGTGATAGTAGTTCTCTTGAGAAACTCTAGAAAATTCACATGAAGGATATACTAATTAATTTCTTTATGCAACATTTGGCTTTCTTGTAGACAAATATTATATAATCCATATTTTATTTGACACTAGTAATTGCTATCAAATTTATAATGTTTTGTGGCAATGGATGCTAATTTATCATGGAGGAGATCTATAAAGCCTTTGCATTTTTGTAAAGCTGATGTAGGCAGTCATGGGCTGGAGGAATGTGATGATTCAGCTTATTGTACTTCATTAAACATTCCTCTGTTAGAATTCTCTACTGAAATAAAGAATTTTTCCTAAATATATCATTAGAAACAGACTACATGCTACAGACTTTTTCTTATTTGAAAGTTCTATTCAATCACTTTTCAATATGCTATGCCATTTTCCTTTCCACATTCACATCATTTTCTTTAACCTTAATTGACACCTACATGCCTTCTCATTGATCACAAAAGATTTAATGGGCACAGTCTATCTGAAGGAGCAGAACCACAGACCTCATCATTAGTCAGAACAAATGTAAGAAACGAATTCAGAAAAAAAGACTTAACAATTTACTCTTGGGTTTCCAGAATGAAAAGACTTTTCTATATTTTTCAGGTGCTAACATAACCAGACTGCCCGTGAAGCTACCCTGAGGTTCCCAGCCAGCTAGAGCACACAATTGCACTGAAATTTGTTGACTGAATCATTAATAATTAAGACACTGATTTCATCGGGACAAGGGTTTTACACCTACTCTTCTTTTCCCAGGGTTCCTATTTTCCACATCTCTTTCTCAATGTAAAATGATGACATTTTAAAATTACTCAAAGTCAGATGCTTTCAATTTCATAAGATCATTTTTATGAAGAAGTTCTGCACAGAAATACTGTTAATATGTAAAATGAACTTTTGCAACAGCCAGAACTGACCATTGACATTATTAAATCATTTCTCCTGTAATGGGGTCTAACATGCACCATTCCTGAAAGTCCTGCTGTGTGTCAGGTCTGATTGTTCCCCATTATTCTATGCCTATAGCATTGTCTATTTTTCCTGTCAGAGAATGAATGTCAGGTTTCATAAAAAGCTGAAAGGTGCCAATCAGGTTGATTTACTTGGTGCTATTTGACTTGATGCGGCATGTTTCTTCAATGAAGAATTTAAAACAGAGTTTGTGACATGATAGAGGCTAGAGGTTGGAGGAAATAAGGAATGGGCAATGATGTTAATTTTGTGGATAAGATTATGAACACAAATTCTAAGCAGTAGGACTACTGAACTACTTTATTATGCTGTATGTGACATAGTTGGCTTTTGACATAGGTGTCAAATCTCTTTTCTAACTGCTTGTCCTTAAGCATAATTCTCTGGGTTTTTTGCACACAAAGAATTCTTTTAGAATTGTTTGTTATTCATTGTCAGTGCACATGACAACATCAGTATTTTTTGTTTTGTAAAGTTATTTGTTTTCTTTAAGAAATACCTGAGACTACCTTAACTGAAGAGGAAGTGCAGGCGACAGAGGCATGGGCCAAGCCTCTTGTATACCTTTGGCAGAAAAGACCACATAATTTCAAGGCTGAAAAAGAATATAATGAAGCCTGCGCCAAAAAGGAGCCACACTGTGCCATTTGCACTCTTCTCATGCCATACTACAAGGTAAGCAAGATCCTTATAGTTTTATCTTTGAGTGAAATGTGAAATAGCTGTCCAGCTACTTCATTCCCAGTAAAAGAGCAATTTAGAAATTAGATAAACTTATGTGTTTGATTTATATTAGGAGTGAATATACCCAGTATGGCTAAAATTAGAACTTACACTCCATTCACCTGTGTTTAGCATTCATTGCTGATGGTATTTACCTTCTGCTTGGGTTCATGTAGGATAAGCAATAGAGCCACTATCACTCCTTCTTCCTGAAAGGTTAAGAAATAACTATTTTCACTGTGCTTGGGACTTTTTAGGAATAATAGTCTCATAGAAACAGTCTAACCTACAGCACTGTTTGATATCAGACTGTGGAATTCTGACATCTTACGTCAGTTAAAAACGCTGACAAAAGTACTATTTATTTTGTAATACTCAGTGTTTACAGCTTCATAAAATATTGAACCTGAAAGCTGACCTTCAAGTTGCTTTGAAATACCTTGCAAGGGCTGTAACACTCTACTGTATAGTAATTTTTTTTCACATTTGATACAGTAACACTTGTGGTTTTTGGTGTTGTTTTGACATGGTACATTAGGAATGAGATACACTGAACTCTAAAGGCTAGATGTTTAGCAAAAGCAAATCTTTCATCTGAATATCTTTTTTAGTCTGTGATTTTACTAGTTAACACTATTATATGAATAGAAAAATACTTGTTGCTACAACATTCTCATCTCTAGGAGAGTTGTGAGTGAAACTTTATAGTATTTTAAGTGCATATGATAGCAGATAGAAAAATCCTGAATGAGTAAGACTATTTTAAACATTTAATGAATAAAGTTAGTTCTGAAGGACTTCTGGATGTCGTAAGAAAAAGTAGTCACCTGCTGGATCTTGTACACTCCATGGACTTACATAACACAGTGGCCTCTGATGTAAAGTTGAGAACTTCAGGCTAGAAGATAGCAAGCCTTCCATACTCAGAAATCCTAAACTAGGTGGAAACTACAATTCTTTTTATGGAGAAAAGAGCTATTCTGTGTTAACTCCACAATTATGTATTCTCATTTTATTCACATTTTGCTAGGGACTTCTCTCTTCTGTTCTCTCTCTGAAAAACTCTTAAAAGGAAATCCCCCTCTGTGTGAGGACTAGGAAGAAGACTCTGTTGACCCTTCAGAGGTCAGGGAAGCAAGCTGTAAAGCGATTGGTTTTGGTTTCTCTCTTACTTCCCCTGACACTGCTTGCTGCTTCCAATGCCAACCTTTCCACTCCGGGAAATGTTTGTGCATTTCCAGCTGCCAACTGGGGAAACTTTTTTTGTGTTGAAAGCTAGACTACTAGAGTCCCCATTTTTTTTATTTTCATGGCTAAAGGAAAGCATAATTGGATTGAAATTACCAATCAATTAAATCTCTCTTTATAGACAGGTGCTGCTTTATTTAATTATTCTTCCTAGCTGACAGAAAAGTATCAGATGTGTCAGCATTACCAGGGAGTTCCTATCATTTTTCTGGAATTTTAGCAGCTTTTCATGGATGAATGTCAGTTGCACTGGGCCCAACTGAAGAGCTCAAAGGGAGAAAATACCATTGAACACAATTGCAATATCACCAATTTTCAGTTTATCTGAGTGGTATTTTTTGATTTCACAGTTACTAGAATAGTCAAGGAACTGTAGAATGGTAGTGATAGATACCCAGAAGCATCAATCTTTTCTAAAACTGTTACCTTGTTAGTGCAAGGACTGGAAGAGGAAAGGTGATTTCACCATCATTGGAAGGACCAGTAAGTCAAACTCTCCTTTCTTTTAGTTAAATACAGTGTATATATATGTATATGTATATTTTTTTTTTCCAGGCAGACATCCATAATGAAGACAATTATACCTTTGGGGAAACAAATGCTGAAAAAACATTTATGGCTGAAAATGAAAAGACAAAACCACTTATTCCAGAGATGTGTTTTATATATAGTGAAGAAAACACTGAAAACTATCCATCAAATGCCTTTATTGAAGAAGATGGAACAAGCCTTCTGATTTCCTGTTCAAAGTGTTGTGTACGGATTCACGCAAGTAAATAAACTAATTGTTCACTTGGTAGAAATATCATATCAAATTTTGTTTAACTGATAAATGTTTATTAACTAGGCATCAGGTATGTCAAAGTAAGTATTTGAAGAACATTTCCATATGTAACACTTAAATTGCTGGCTAAAATTCTCCATAAGCTATATTAAATATTCTGTTATTAGTTAATTGTTGTTGTGAAAATAGTGAAGAATTACAACTTAGAAGTTTACGTATCATTAAAGAAAAGAAGAAAAAAAAAACTTTTATAGTTAGAGCATTGATTTTGGTAGGTAGCAGGCAATAACCTGACCTGTGTAAAATACGCATTCATGCCATTCTTTGGTGCAATTCCAAAAGATATCACATGTCTTAGCTGGTGTTTGTAGGGAATTTTTGGAGTTGCATTGAATGGAAGATAATGCACTTCCTTAGTCAGCGAAAGCTAAAATTCCAGCTGTGTACAACATTCAAGGTCCTCAATTACTTGGGTCAGTCATTGTCTGAGACAACTTTATAATCTCCAGATACAGTGACCTTATCAGCTGTCTTAGATGACCTCGTAAATGTTTCTGTAACCTTTCAATTGTGGAGTGCCAACTTCTGATGCCTGTTTCAATCTCTAGCTGTTAAATTCCTATTCTGCTCCTCATATTTTAAATGACAGTGTGATGTCAATATATTGTAGTCAGGGTAAATTTTCTTCTATATGTGAGGACTTGTGAATATGGCCATTGACCGTAGATACGCAGCAATTTCATTTCTCTTCTTTTTTCTTTTGAGAGTGATTGATGAATGAGCAAATTTTCTACAGTGTCTCCTACAGATGTTAGCACCTGACTCTGAGAAGTCCGTGTGAAATCCATATCTGGAAGTGCTATATGATTGTACAGAGTGAATGTCAATGCACTAATTGGAGTTGTTCATTGTAACTGCAGGGAAGATTTGGTTACTTGCTATTGAACTGAAAGGAAATAATAAATTCTTTTCTTTTTTGACATTTGCGAAACACATATAATTTATATATTTCATAGACTACTTAGAAATAGCATTAAGCTGAATATTGGAAGGGCCTCGTGGTCACAATTGTACTAGTGTTTGTACCCAGCTGAATTGTGTGATGCCATAGAAAGAAAGGCAGAATATATTACTTAACCCAGCTCTCTTATTTTAGGTTGCTATGGTGTCCCTTCTCATGAAATCCATAGGGAATGGTTGTGTGCTCGATGCAGAAAAGGAGACTGGACAGCTGTAAGTTATACATATTGCTCAGTTATCTAACACATTACAGACCTCCCCGCCCCCCCCCCCAAAAAAGACACACACATTATATGTGGAACGTGTCTGGGTTTTTCTGAAGACACTTGTTGACCAAAGGTTTATTTTCAAGATATGATTGGATTGCAATGTAAAATGTAATTGCATTTTGAGACACAGAAACTTGGAGAAGTTTTATATGCTCAAGAAAAGTTTTGGCTAACAATACAGTTCTGTGTAAAATATTGTTCAAAGAAACAACCGATGTATGTATGTAAGAGAGAGAGTAAGAAATGAAATTGCCTCTAAATATTTTAGACTTTGAATATGTATATGTGGCAGCTGGGGACAGAGAAAGGAAAATAGAATAGTAAATTGCAGTCTAAAATGAAAGTGTTCTTTTAGAGCATTTACAGATTTATTGCAGTGTATAATCAGAAAAAGATTTCATTCCTGAAGCTCCTAAATACCTATTGTTTGATACAAAAATATGTTTGCAATAATTTTATATAAGAGAAATAAATAGAAGTAATGGTTGATAAAATTCCTAAATTCTGTATTTGTTTAAAAAGAAAGTGATTGAAAATTTTACATTTTACCAATCTATCAGTTGGCCTGTCAAGGCAACTAATTGTTTTCTTTAAAACAGCTTGAGGAAATGTGATAAAGGTTTTTAGTGGCAACACAGGTTTTCTTCAATTGTTGAATTAAAATCTTTAAAAGTCTAGGTACCTTAAAATGTAAACCCTTAAGTGGAATGATAAAATTTTTAGATGTGTTCAAAAAGAAATGAGGATTCATATTCCTGGTAGCTGTAATATCACTTTTTACACTTCATTTCTTATAATTATGGACTTTAATTTTAAGATAACAAATGATGATAGTATTAGCAAAGTAAAAGTACAAATAAATGTGAAAACTTGCATTTTCCTTTTGTATATGGTCAACATTTTCAAGGTCCTTTGTGAATGCTGAGTATTAGGGAAACAAATGAGGAACTAGCATTTACAGTGCACATACTATGTAAGCTGGGAAAAACAAAAGGAGAAGATGACTTAGAACTGCTCATTACAAAAGTATAGTCTGTTTATAATGTTTAGTCCAGTGTTCTCACAGCAGATAACTATTAAAAATATACTGGATCAATTTCTATTTCTATAATATGTTCACATTTCAGTAGGTATTCTTACTAGGTAAAATCCGATTTTCATCATTCAGTGGTAACCAGGAAACCTTTATCTGACAGTCAGGAGTTTTAGGATCTCTGGAACTACTTTTGCAACTATTTTTCCAGTGTTAGGTGGAAAAGCAAGAGTCTGCCCTGTCAGGTGGCAGAGTGCCATTAATTTGGAATCTAATGAGCAGTTAAGCAAATAAGGTTAGACAGTCCTGCTTCTCTATCAAAAAGTTTTCTCAATTTTCTTTCGTGATAGAGACAGCAATGGCATGTGTAAGCATGGGAATTCTAGGGAGACCATTCATGTGATATTTGGTATGAAAGCAGTAGGACTGGGTCTCCTGTTAACTGCAATATAACAGTGACACATTTTCAGGGAAATTTGGAGAGAATCTTCATATTTTGATTATTATATATTTATTTATCAAAATTCACTGAGAAAATGAAACAAAAATCAGTCCCATATTTTGTTAATACCATCTTGTAGAGAGGTTTCTAAAATAGTTTAGAGTTTTGGGATTATTTTACAAATTATTTTGATTATTTTACAGATAAAGAGGGCTTTCAGATTGCACGGTGGTAGGTGGAATATAAGTATAAAAACAGTCAATTAGTGACTGGTTTGACTCTTATTTCCACTGTGGGCAGTAAGGGACAATTGTGGAATGTGATAGAAAAATGAAAATGTGGGGAAAAAAGATAAAGCTTGACCTCATTAGGATTTTTCTTTGGCAAAATTTTAGGGGATAATTTCACTTTTGGGGGCTCTAGTATTTCTTATTAAAATCTTCCATGAGGAAAATTACGAATATCATGCTGAAAAAGTGGTACACACAGCTTTCTGAAACTCAAGAAAAGCCAATTTGTAAGGATGGTATTTTTTGGCCAAATTATTTATATTTTCTGAGATGAGGTAGTAGAAGAGTAACTGGAATGTAAAGAACGTGCAGAAAATAAATAAATAGAAACTTTATGCAAAGAGGTTTTATTAGGTTTTGTGAAAAGTATACTGTAGGAACTGGAGAGAACACTCGATGGATTTCTGGGATTTAATGTCATAGGTTCTGAGAAGCTCACAGAGGTGGAATGGAGCACCATTCATGGTGCAAAGACTCAATACTAAAAGTTGCCTACTTAAAAGGACAATTTGCTTAATTTAATGTAAACCTCATCTATTGCGTATTTAACTGAATTGCTATGATTTTGTATTGATAAAAACACAGCTAAATTATTAGAGCTGACAGCTTTTTTTTTTTTTTTTTTTTTTTTTTAATTTTAACTCTGATCTGGTGACCTGAATGAAATGAACTGATGCCCTCAAGAGAGTTTCTCATTCAGATATCTCTGTGGAATAAAATTCCTGTTCTTAATGTTGTATTCTGACATTCAGTAGGATGTTGAAGACTCAATAGAGATGCGATGAAAAAATTGCTTGCCCATTCTTAGATAAGGTCTCTGAAGCAGCTAAAGAAGCAAGTTAGTTGTACAGTCTTTAGAAGCTTTAATTATTGTATTGCTTGTTTACTTATGTATTTTATTTTTTATTATTGTTTATAGTCTTGTTTTGCTTTCTTTGGGGGCAATAAATCTGGCATCTCATTAATATTAAATTTACTTAAAGGTTGTCGTTCATAGTCTAGTGTCTCGTATTCTTTGTTGCTGTGTATGAGTCATGTTGATGTGAACTATTCTTTGTCAGTTGAAAGATACAGGAAATGACCGATACTAGGTATGAAATCTGCTATCCATTGGTAGTAAGTAACAAAAATTCTACAGTTTCAAGGATGTGAATAAGGCTATATTTGAAATTTTATTATTTACTTATGTATGAATGATACCCAGATTAATTTTTCTTTTTAGTATTAGGGTGTCTCAGCAGCCCAGAAAAATGAGTGACTGAGAGTAGCAGTGGCAGTCAATTTAATTTGAATTCCAAGAGAAATACCAGAAAGATTACCAATCTGTCAATTTCTAAGCACTTGGACAATAGTGAAGTTCTAAGTACAAAGGAGTATGTGTTTAAAAACAAATCATATCACATTTTTTTGCTGTGACAGTTCCTGAGAATAAGGCATAAGCGTAAGATTTGATATGTCCTAACTTTCACAGGCTTTTAATAATGCTTAGATTCTGATATTCAAGCCAGAGAAACATGATCTAGATCAGCAGTTATCAAATATACTGGAATATGGATTTGCTTTCAACCCTCAGTGTCTCAGGCCACCAACAATTGTTCTCGTCAGACTCTTAATTTAAATTGCTAAGATGATGATAAATTCCTGTGGACCATTTGTTGCTTACTTTTTATGTCCTATGAAGTATACATGGGAATCTGGACTGGTCCATTTAAAGTCATTTTAAGATAAATACACAGCTGATTGGTAAGTGAATTTAATGGGCAAATTCCAAGATGTTAAACTTGTAGAGTATGTCAAACTGTTTCACTACTGTGTAGTATTATTAATATACTCTTTTCTTGATTTATTTCAATGCTCCAATGAAATTAAAGGATAAATAAAAGCATTCCTGCTGAATTTTCTGTGAGTACAAAAGATATGAGGCATTTTGTAGGATGAAACTAGAAACAGTGTTACTGTATTGCAGAAATGATATCAAATAAATTATATGTAATTTAACAGAGATAGGTAAAATACTTAGCAGTTAACAGTTACACACATATGAGATTGGAGTGCTTCTCTAGATAGGAGCTCCTGCTGCCATCAGGGTGGTCACAACCTCGACGTAAGTCATCAGTATAATACCGTTCTAAGAATGTCCAAAGATCATACAGGGATTTTTAAACTCTATCCTGGGAGTAAAACCAGGAAAACACGAGGAATGATCTTTCTGCAGTCTTTAGCTTTGATGATAGCCCGGCTGAAGAGCTGTGTTTGGCTATGAGTGCATATACTTCAAAAAAAGATAAGACTGAGTGGACTAGAAGAGGAGTAATTGAGATTTCAAAAAAAATTTTTTTTTCAGTCATTATTCCTAGATTTTAATCATTGCCTAGGGAAGGATTGAAAAGAAATCAGTTTCTTCAGTATGGCCGGTAGAAGACAGAAGGGGAATACATAAGGTTATACGTATACTGCAAAGAGGAACATAATCAGTTGTTATCCCTCCCTGCTAAGGACAAATCAGGGTGTAGCAGCTTTAAACTGCATCAGCAGATGTTTGTGTTACTTTCATGGAATTTTACAAATTTCGATTTGTGAAAATAATGGAATACTGGAATGGGCTATGTAGAGATTTTGCAGAATCTCCTCCATAAAGATTTTAAAAAATATATTAGGCAAATATTTATCAAGAGTAGTGGAAGAAGAGGTGATTGTTCCTTGAAGCATAAGGGTAAAGTAGACATTGAAGTTTCTTTTTCCTGTGGTTCTCTTTTGTCATTGTCTATTTGAATAGTATTACTCATTGCAAGCAGTGTGAATCTAGTACTCTGTGGAGAAAAACTTGCTTGATATACAACATGTGTACTTGTGTACTTGATGTACAGCAAAGTTAATTGAATATAGTACTGCCCAGGGTGCTCTTTTGCCTTTCAAAATATGCGATTTCTGCTAGTCTCACCGAACTTCTGCTGAAAGGTTTATTCTACCTTTGAATTACATGCTAATTATTTTTTATTAACCATTTTTTGATTTGTATATTTTTTTCTATACCTGTTATTATACATACAATATTTAATTGTATTTTAATTTGCTCTGCAGCACCATAAGTGTCTCTGGAAAGAGAGACATAATTAAAGAAAACTACTTGTTTGCATGACCTCTTTTTGCTTAAAGGAATATAGAGTGAGTGTATTTCATATACCAGTTTACATCAGACTTCACATAAAAAAAAAAGAAAAAAAAAATCTTACTCATCTACATTCTTGATCAGATTAAGTCTTCCTAAACACTATGGCTATTGTAGAAGATTTGAAACTGAGATCTGATGAACTGTGGGACTTATGTGCCTACATGCCTTTTAAAATACCAGTTCTTGCATCAGAAAAGTGCACAAAATTGGAAGGTTTAATTGTCAGTAAATACCCATTGTCTGATAGTCCCACTTGCAAAGCATTTGAAATGTTTTCATTCCTTTTCACACTGCTGCAGAGAAAAAGGATATTTAATTGAGGAAGATCTGTCTGAGGAATCCTCTTCTGAGTAAGAGTTTGAATCCTTAATGGAATGTGCTTGGCAAACAAGGAAAAACAGCAGTTTTGTGCAATGGAGAATAAAATAGAAGTTATGGAAAGAATAGTGGTATGAATGCTTTACAATATTTTGTGTCAGCCTTTTCATCTTTTGAGCTTATCTTTGTATTCCACTATACAGGAGGTCCTGTTTGATAATGATTATCGACAAGGGAGAAGAGTGATATTGAATCCATCTTTGTTAAAGCCCCCAATATAGTGATAAAGCACCCTTCCAAAACAACAAAAAAATCAAATAATATTAAATAAGTCATCTGCATGGCTTCTGAAAGTGTGACTGTATTCATACAAAATGTCTTGATTGAGAACAAATGCCTCATTAATCTTAAATGCTTCAGCTGGAGATAGTTAGTGAAGTCAGGAAGAATAATGACAGGCATTATAGGCAGTGCAACATACTGTACTGTGTGCAAGGATGTAGTCACCTAGTAGTTATACTCCATAAACACAATACCTTTAGTGAGGAAAAAAAATGGAGAGGAAAGAGTTAGAAAGAAGAAATCTGGGGAATAATTAAATGCACTCGGATGATTTACTTCATAGTAAGTTAGCTGCAAATAAGGCTGCTAAGGAAACTGCTTGACTTTTTACAGATTGATTTAACTATCCTTAGCACTACAGGAATAGTTCAGCATCTTATGTCACCAACAGCACTGATTATAAGACCACATGTATTTCAAGTATCCTGTGTTGAATATTAATGACAAGTGTGAAACAGCTGTGTGGTGTTTTCCCTGTAGGTGAATTGTTTCATGCATTATGTTTTACTGCTTATCTGCGGACATTTGCTTTATTTGGAATTTCTGGTTAAGGTAGCCTAATATATAGGTTAATGGAATTCTTAAAGCCTATTCTTTTTTTTCCTTTACTTTTTCTTCCTTTTTGGAAGACATTCAGAAAAGTAGCATATACTGACTTTTGGTATTCATGCTCCAAACCAGGAGACTACCTTCAGCTGACATTTCTGTGTTTTCAGAGTAGTCTACTGGAGCATTATTTCATTCTACTAAAAATAATGAATTTGAATAGTCTTCTTATAATGGTGCCCTTCTTGCTGGTATAGTTAAATTTATGTCAGCATTTCTATTATGAAATCCTATTTTTAGAGCCTGATAACTGCCAAAATAGTTCACTTCATGTAAGTTGGTATACAGTGTCTTAATTTTCAGACTGATATTGCTAAGCATCTTTAAAAGCGTTTGGATGTTGTTAAAGAGAATTTCTGGACCAAATATAAAAATTTGGCTATAACAGGAAATGTTTGAACTTTTTCTCCTCTTTTTTTCCTTTCTTTTTCTTTCCTTTTCTCTTTTTCTCTCTCCTCCTCTCCTTTTCTTTTTTTCCTCTCCCTCTCTCTTCCTACCAGAAAAAAGAAAAAAGTCTTTTCAATCTGTCTTTTCACCAACTTTCTCCATAAAAAGGTGGCTTACTGTGAGAATCACTTTTAGATTCCTGTGCTAACCATGTTTGGACTGGAAAGTGGGGAGAGTGATATTTTCTTCTGGTTTGCTGTTAGTTTGGTAACAATACATGGAGTGCTTGTAAAAGCACAACATAGACAAGTTTGTTAACACTGTATTTCCTGATGCTGTCAGAGAAAGTGAATTAAAGACTGGTAAACAGTCCTTTTAGTTGATTATCTGATCTCTAGGAATATCACTATTAAATTATTTGTGTGTGTGTAAATAGCCAGTAACAAGATAACTTGCCCTGTGCAGCTGGTGTTAAGCTGCTTTCTTGAAGAAGCAGTTTTTCATCCACTGGTGTTCAGTCTTAAACCTGATATTTACTATCGCTTCCAGATAGTGTATTATAATAATATGAATAATTCTGCATATTTTTATCATTATAAATACCATCATTCTGTTTTTGTTTGTGAAGTGTTTAGCTTCACTGTTATCATCTGTCAGTGATTTTTATGGTCGCATTATGCTTGGCAGAAAAGCTATCAGTTTTGTATTTGGTACCTTTTAATTTTTGTTTAACTTTCATAGGATCATAGGACCAGTAAGGTTGGAAGGGACCTCTGGAGATCATCTAGTCCAACCTCCCCGCTCAGCAGGGTCACCTACAGCATGTTAGACAGGGTTGCATCCAGGCGGGCCTTGAATATCTCCAGAGAAGGAGACTCCACAACCTCTCTGGGCAACCTGGTCCAGTGCTCTGTCACTCTCACAGGGAAGAAATTCCCCCTCACGGTCAGGCAGAACTTCCTGTGCTTCAGTTTCTGCCCATTGCCTCTTGTCCTGTCACATGGGACAGCTGAAAAGAGTTCGTCCCCATCTCCTTGACACCCTCCCTTCAGGTACTTGTACACATTGATCAGATCCCCCCTCAGGTTTCTCTTCCCCAGGCTGAAGAGGCCCAGCTCTCGCAGCCGTTCCTCATAGGGCAGGTGCTCCAGCCCTCTGATCATCTTCGTAGCCCTACGCTGGACTCTCTCCAGTGGCTCCCTGTCTCTCTTGTCCGAGGGAGCCCAGAACTGGACACAGGACTTGAGATGAGGCCTCCCCAGGGCTGAGTAGAGGGGCAGGATCACCTCCCTCGACCTGCTGGCAGCGCTCTTCCTAGTGCAGCCCAGGACACCATTGGCTTTCTTGGCCACAAGGGCACATTGCTGGCTCATGGTCAATCTGTCATCCGCCAGCACTCCCAGGTCCTTCTCTGCAGAGCTGCTCTCCAGCAGGTCAGCCCCCAGCTTGTCCTGGTGCCTACGGTTATTTCTCTCTAGGTGCAGGACTCTGCACTGGCCCTTGTTGAACCTCAGGAGGTTCCTCTCTGCCCAACTCTCCAGCCTGTCCAGGTCTCTCTGAACAGCAGCACAGCCCTCTGGTGTGTCAGCCACTCCTCCCAGCTTGGTATCATCAGCAAAGTTGCTGAGGAGGCACTCTGTCCCCTCGTCCAGGTCACTGATGAAGAAGTTGAACGGGATGGGACCCAGTACTGAGCCCTGGGGGGTGCCACTAGCCACAGGCCTCCAACTAGACTTTGCGCAAACTGATGACAACCTTCTGAGCTCTGCCTTTTAACCAGTTCTCAATCCACCTCACTTTGATACTTTTTATGGTTTTCTTCTTCTTCTTTTTTTCTTTTTTTTTTTGGAGGCAGCTGATTTCATTCATTTTGACTTCTCTTAAGAAATAGTTTGTCTCTAATCTTTCTCAGTGGGATGCTTATGAGTAGTCATTTTTTTCCCAATAAATATCTTCCAAATTTTCTGATTGCATTCTGCTCTTTCTTTCCTTTTGCATTTGGGCAGATAACTCTACTTGTATATATTATCCAGCCAATAATGGTATGTCATTGAGACCTAAAGGAAAAAAGACTACTTACTCTCTGCAGTGTTGTCACAGCCTGATATGACATGGGAGCTGCTGTTATGAGGAAATTTCTGGCCATCCCTGGATCAGTCTCAAGGCAAACTGAATACTTGAGGGATTTCGCTTCTGAACTGTGCAAATTTGGTAGTTGAGGTTGTGCAGACTTTGAATTCTCACAGGTGGATGTCTTGAACAGATTTGTATACATCAGAAAGAGTAAAATTGCTTATCTACAGCAGAAGTGCAATCACTTGCAAATTTCAAGAACCTTTTTCAAACTTACAGTTTCTAAATCTGCCTTAGCCAAAGTAGTGTCTATGCATTAAATGAACAGTAACACTTGATGGATTTCTCTTTCATGAAACTAGCCAGGCTGTTCAATCAGTATCAACTTTCAGCATCTACAAACTGCTAAAAAAAAAAAAAAAAAAAAAAAGAAGATAATTTATTCTTGTGGACAGAATAACATTTTTCCTCTAATATTTTCTAAGAAAACCAATGATTAAAATGATCTTGAAAATCCTATTTTTAATAAAAAAATAGAGGCACTGCTGAGGCAGATGACAGTGAAAATTTGGCAACATTTATAAACAACTGAAAATGACTTAAAATGGTAGCATCTTGCAACTCTGCCAGTAACGGAGTTTCCAGACGTGCAAGTGAATCCTTTTACTAAACTACTTCTAATGTGTTTGTAATTTGTTATTTCTAAGAATTTCCGCCCAAAGCTAGAAGTCTGTTCCTAGAAATCTGATTTTAAGGTATTACGTTTAAAGGGAATACAGCAACATACTCTGAATTAAAACTAAATAATCTCAAAAGCTGGTTTCAAAGTGAAGATTATCCTGCTGCTGTGGAAAAATTAAAATACTCATTAACGAACAGTTTCTGAAAATAAAACTCGCAAAAGTGTTATTTAACATTGAAGTAGTAATGAGCTGGGTAAATGAGATAGCTGAAAAGGGAGCAGTGCCATACCCAAATGCACATCTGGGTTAATATTGAGAGATTGTATCTTGAGCATTACGAAGCAGTTGAGAGAGAAGATGGTAACTAAGGGCATGTATTTTGAGTTCAAGTGCTGCTCTGTAAAAGCCCACCACACTGACTTGAAGAAAGCAAAAATTGTTGCTCTACCTCATCCATTCAAATTGTATCGGTGTGACTTGGCTGTGGCAGAGTTCAAGGTTAAAAGTCTGTATTAAGTAGTGATTTTCTTCCATCCAGCTACTTTCTAATGAGACTACTAAGTCAGCATTACTCTGACACAGCTTTGCAATGGTTTACTCTCGAAAGGAAAGCAATTATTCTGGTCTCTTGCTGGATGAATTTGTAGAAAAAAGAAAAAAATTACCTATCCTAAACACTATCATTAGATTCTTACGTGCTTCTAGACACTAGTTAGAGTCAGTAGAGGCACAGAAAAAATAGTTAACAAGGAGGGTGGAAATATATCGTTGACTGGGTAAATAGTGTCCTACTTAAAGTGCTACAAACATCATAAGCACTTGCAGTTCTTTAAACTATGAGCCAAAAGGCGGGCTTACCTGAAATGACTCATTCTAGTATCACTGCTAAATAAAGTAGATTTTCTGTATTTCAATGTATACATTTTGGGTTTTTTGTTTTAATGTTTTCTTTCTCAAAATCAAGAATCTTTCAAAAAATAAAAATTAAATGATAATAACATTAGGATACTTGAGAATAAAACAATGATTCAAAGTTGCATTGACTCTATTGCTGTGTTTTTATGAGTCAGAATGTATGTGGAGTATAGTTGTTTTTATCTCTGAATACTTGGTAGTGCCAAGGAATTGAGTATTTTCCTAATATCTTTGGATCTTTCATAAAAGATCTTAAAATGTATTTTGCAAAGTTTTAAAATGTCAGCTCGCATAAAAAGGTAAGATCTGCCATAATGAATTAAACCAAAGTCTGTTCCAGCCTGATATTTTGTCTCCAGCATGGACAGAAAAGAATACGTGGAAAGAATATGGCTCTAGGGCAAGCATTCCTTAATGCTCTGCAATCAACAATTTTCAAATAAGAAACTGCCTTAGCAAAAGGCAGTACCCATATATTTACCAAGTAAAAAGTAACCTTTGACAAATTTCTTTTTCCTGAACTTACCCAGCCTCCTCTTCAAGCAGTGTGAACTGTTAGCATCTATATGTGGTAAGCTTATGGAAGACATTTTTGTTTGTTTAGAACCTGCTGCTTTCTGGTCTCCTGTGGTAGCGGCAATCTAGTTCTTGTGTTGAAGTACTCAATCACCCTTTCCATGCTGCTCATGCTTTTATTGGTGCCTGTCAACCTCTTATCTTCTCTATCCCATGCTGAACAACCACAACCTGCTCAGTTACCCCTGGTGCAGAAACTGTTGCAGCTGTTGTTAGTCAAATCCAAGTACTTTTTAAGTGAAGTTTGAGTAAAGATAATCGGAAGCAAACAGCATCATAGTCAATTATTGAAATATTCTGGAAAAAAAGGAAAAGTGCAAAATACTGAAGCTAGAATACTCACACACTGTCACCAGAATTTATGAGGAAGTTTTTTAACACGTCTGACAAAATCCATGAGAAATAATGTGTTCTGTTGATTCTGTCTTTTAGAAGCACCAGATAGCCTTTCAAAGTCCTGTTCAGCCTCATTATTCTGTATCCTTTTTGTCTTATTTACAGATGCATAATGACACAATATTATCAAAAGTATCTACAGAATTTAGCTGTTGAGGGAAGAAATATGCGAGGAGAGATGGTTAGAAGTGAACAAATAGCTTCTTTCTTTGCTTCAGACATAATGACTTTCACTAAATCACAATTTTCTTGGACTTTTTTAGTATTCAAAATTTATCAAGAGATTTTTACAAATTAATTTCTTCAAACTTACTGGATAGATTTGCTCCAACCTTTCAGATTGATTACATGTTATTATTCACTGTAATCAGTATCCACTTACATTTCCTTTAACTAGATAAAAGCAGTTCTTTGAAGATGCCGTTGTAATTTACAGGGTCTTAGTGGAAAGAAGAGAGACTAATTTAACAAGAAAAAGGACAGTGTGGGGCATGTGCATAGTTTTCCAAGGGAGTAATCATTATTTGACTTGTTTATATGTCCTTCTGCTTTTGCTGGTCTGCATACCATTTCTTCTCAGTATTAGGCAGCTTCTTGTCTCATAGAGAATATTATTGCTGATGAAGTATGGAAATACAGAAGAGTAGAAACTGCTTTTTATGAGTGTTGCTGTCAGAGTGGTGTTGGATTTTGACAGAGTGTAAAAGGTACTCAGAGACAACCATACATATTTTCAAAGTATAAGAAATTTTGATCAGGCTTTTTTGTAGTAGTCATTTGTGCAACAATAATTAATATACAGTTACAGCTGAGTAATGACATATCATTCCAACCATGTGATCTGTCTTTTGGATTTATACATCAAAGGAAGCATGCTTAATTCACATTGACTTTAGGCTTTTCCTGCAGTTCCTAGTTGTGGCTGTAACAGAGAAGTGAAAACCAAAACAGATTAGGAACGCTGGTTGCAAAATTCACTGTATCGTTATAAGCAAGGAAAAGTGTCCAGACCAGGAACTACAATTATGGTTTGTATTATCAACAACAAAAAAAGTATTGTCTTCACTAAAAATCTAAAAGATGAAGGGAACACTAGTAGGATAACGCTTGTGAATTATATGGAAGTGGCCTAGTTTATATGGATACTGGAAGAAAGGATTTTCTTTTTTGATTCTAGAATGTTCTGGAGATTTTTAAGTGGATGAGCATTTTAAAATTGTCTAAAATGTAATTTAGACAAATGTAAAATAATATGTTTAAGAAGAAATCATTATTTAGTGCAAATACAAGTTACTGTGTGAAGGATTTGGGAAGCAACAGTGAGTAAGAAATTGGATAAGTTCAAAGCTGATGCTCTGTAACGAAGTTGGTAGCTATTCTGTTTTTTACACCTGGACAGAAGGCACAGATGGGTGCACAAATACTCTCATTTTCTGTAAGGGCATTGGTAACAATTGCTAATATACATCCGATTTAACTGCTGTCCATATCTGGTAAACCTGCACTAAGAACTACTGAATTTATTAAGCTTTTAATTTAAATTTAAGCCTTTCTAGGCATTATTTTCCCTGTGTTTTCATTGTCTGTGGTGTGGTTAAACTGGAGGTAAAGTAACAGCCATTTCAGGTGGATACAGGAGAATATTCTGCAGTGCATGGCTGAGTTGAGGAATAGATCTGATGGACTTTTAGTCTATGTGTCTTCCCGCCCAGGTTTGCTATGAACACTACTGACAATTTCTTGTTCTTAGAGCCTAAGTTATAATAGTCTATATCCCGCAGAAAAAAAAAAATTCTGTATTGCCTGGTCCTTACTATCTACTCATCAAAGATTTTTATAGGCTTTCTTTGAAAAGGAATGTGGTTAGGGAGTGAGGATTGTGTCTAATGTCTCTTGCAGTGTATAATTCTCAATTCTTTATTTTTGCAGTGGTTAGGAGATGAGAAATCTGCAAAGGAATTTATTTGTAATATCTTATATGGATTTTTTCCGTATGTTATTTTAGCTTAATTTTTTGTGGAACTTTTTTTTAGGGCCTTGGACTCTAGTTGCATCAACAACTTACAGAGCAAGGGATCACACTAAGTTTTTTCTTAGAAAAACGCTTAGTACAAGCAAAAAATGTTCACATTATTCAGGTATTGAATTTTAAAGTAAATTGGAATAAGAACATGAAACATGAATGTGAAATAGAGAAGCAGTCAATTAAAGGATTTTTTACAGCAAACATGAAGAAAGAGCTTCAATTAAAAAGAAGTGGAGGAGACTTTTACATCTGAATCATGAGCATGACTGCTGTTTTTGCCCCCACAAAAATATCTATTGAGTCAGACTTGTTCTCTCTTCTCCCGACAGATATTATTCTACATATGCATTGTAAGGTTCAAGTTCCTGCAGAACTGTAGATGAGTTTGGGATCAGTTTGTCAAAAAGTCCTGCATGGCTCCTTTTGCAGGAGATTGTGATATTTGCCTCTTCCTGTATGGCTGTTCCATTTTGGGTATTATCTTCTAAGCCAGTTAGTTCATTTACTTTGGTACTCTCATGTGGTCTAAGAGGAGCCTCCCATGTACTTTCACTGTTTTTATCTCCCACAGTCATATATAAAAATGAAAAACTTATTCTAGAGCATTGCTTTGATCAGTAGGTCTTGGAGCTTATTACAGTGGTGGGCGAGCTCTATTCATAAAGATAAAAAAAAAGGCTGGTAGCAGAAGACATGACCCGTTCCCTTAAGGTGTCAAATTTAGCCAAGGGAAGAACTGAGAAGGAGTTGATCTCTCCTCTGCTGGCCTCTAAGCAAGGTTCTAGGAACAGTAAATAAGAATGGAGAGGATGCAGTGTAGAATGGTTACTCCATGGTCATGCTAAGCAGTCCTCTGAATTCATGGGTAGGTGTGAAGAAGTCCTAGAGACTGTTTTGTGCCATAATTTCATGTATAAGTGTTTGCCTTTGAGAACTGAATGTTCATTTAGAATCTAATCCTTTTTTTCATTTCTTGTAGCACAATTTTTTTAACTACTTAAAAGTTATCTTTTGACTTAGATGACCTTCAAAGATAAAATACAAATTTTTCTCTGTGTGATGTGACCTCAAAGCTTCAAATTTTCCATGACTTTAGTGGTACTTTACTGGAAATAGTGCACTAAGCCCTTCATGTATTTAGTGGAATTTTTCTCGTATTGGAATCGGTTCATCATGAAGTGAATTCAAGTGCATAAAGCCTAAACAATGTGATTACTTAGCATCTAGTAGGAAAGCTTTTTTCTCACCCTTATGTAGTTCAGTAACTTCTCCACTTGGGTATTGCTTGTGAAACCAAAATACCGTATTCAGAATAAGGTAGTAGTGGTTTTTCACAGGGCTCTGTTAGGACAACACTTGAGAGTATACCTGCTTGCATGGCAGCAACACATTATTTTAGTGATGTCCAACACTTGAGAGTATACCTGCTTGCATGGCAGCAACACATTATTTTAGTGATGTCCAAAGAAGTACAACAAATGTAGTAAACAGATTTGAAGATAGGACTTTGAGGGAATTTAATTGCTTAAAGAAAAGTACAGCAAGAGGGTAGGATATCAGGAGAATCTGCAAGTATTTTAAAGATAAAAGAATGAAAAGAACTACTGTGTTCAGTAGTTCAACAGCATCATAGACTAATGATTTGAAACTAAAATAGGAATTGGTACATAAGACTTTATCTGACGTGAATCTAGAATTGTAGGAAGCTTGTTTTGATCTCTCTTTGCTTGTGCTTCTACAGAGAAGTACACATAAAATAAATAATAAATAAAAATAAATAAATAAAAAATAAATGTCAGTAAAAAGACTTTCCCATCCTTTTCAAGGGACAAAGTGGAGAGGTCATAGTCAGGGTAGAAGGGAATGAAGAAAGAGAGGAGAAGATTGGAAAATAAATAAGGTTGTGCATCTGTTTAAGGGCACAGTTTTAAGTAGGTATAGGAAAGCCCCTGTTTATTTGGCATTTTCTCTGGAACCACTGAAATATGCATTGCTGAGTACCCTGAAAGCAGATGGAGAGGGACTGAAGATCAAGGCAGTGAACTTATTCCACAGCAAAAGGATTTTTTGCACAAAGTGAAGTCACAACCTGCCCTGTACTCTGTAGGTTTATAAATTTGAGGGCTGTAAGGAGGAAGCAGCAGATATTCAAGGTATTTGAGTTGAATCGGTGGAGTATAAATCAAAGATTTCCCAGTAATTTTTATTAAGCTAATTATATGTTATCTCAATTTGTTTTAACTTAGTGCACTGCATGGTAGTTCCAGCCTTTCTGTTGTAGCACTGATTGAATACCCTTTCATTTGCTATGTCTTTTGGTAATTCTGACAGTTTGTTCAAGGGTAATACTTAAAATTTATTTTTGTTCAATTCTTTTGAGTTATTACTCTTTTTGTAAGAGTATTTGTGCTCTTTTTGTAAGAATATTTCTGTATTCTTTATATAAGGAAATGAAATGCTTAAAATGGCAGATTGTAAGCTAGTAATTAATTAACTATTTGCATATCCATAATGTCAGCTGAATAAAACTAAAGCCAGTCAGTGAAGGTCACTTGTTTCTGCACTATTTTTATTTTAGGAATGTTGTCTCTGCAATTTGAGAGGTGGTGCATTAAAGCAAACTACTGACAAGAAGTAAGTAATATATACTTCAAGATGGTATATACATTTTAAAAACTTTTTATTTACAGTCTATTCTCATATAAAGAACATTTGCAAATATTGTTACTTGATAGTGCCCATTTAAGTTGAATTATTGCAGAACTAAAGTTACTCTTATTGAAATGTGCCACTGACATTTATGAAAGTAGGTGTCAGAATACAGGTTTTTTTTGTTATTTGCACTGTCCCAGATTCCAAGCTGCTGGTCAGTTGGTAAAGAAGGCACATGAGAGCTCGCATGGGATTGTTTGCATGGGCAAGTCTTATCAAATAGTGAAGCATATTTTCTTCTTTAATCCTGAAGATCTCTGATTATATGTAATGTAATACCTCTAAACTGTTGTTAGAAGCAAATATTTTAAATCAATTAATCTGAATCATTTAAGAAATGATGCTAGATTTAAAGTGGTTTTTAATACATTTTTATCACACACTCTCAAAAGTAGTATTATTGCTGACATCATACTATTAACAGAATCAATATTTTTGTGTGCATTTTGATGATAGTACTGTACATGAAATAACCTTAAACAATAAAACAGAAAATGTTGCAGCTTAATATTTCTTCAAGCCCAGTAGTGGAACAGTTTATGCGTTCTGGATCTTTACATAATTAAGTGTTCTTTTTAACTACAATAGTATAATGCAGATGTCTTTTTTTTTTAACCTTTTGTGATGTACTGTGATTTACTGAGAATAAAGTGATAAGTTCAGTGATAAGAGATCATCTACCTGCAATATTTTTTACCACTTACCTGGAATAGCTATCAGTGATTTGGAAATGGTTGCCTAATTTTTTAAATTAGCCAGTGAATAGAAAGTTTTACTTGAAACTTACGAGCCAAATCTTATCTTCAAAAAATGTTGTTATCAAACTAAAGAATGTTTTGACCCATTCATTAAAATATTCAACTGCTTTTCAGTGTCACTTTAAACTGCCATAAACCATTATTTCCTACTTGCTTTTCTCATTAAAATAAAATAAAAGCAAGAAAGAGTCATCTGAGTAGAATTTAGGATTGTCCTTTTGATGCTTGCTGTTGATATTGCATGGTGAACCCTTGTAAACGCATCTTTTTTGTGCTTTACCTAAAATATTTCAGAAATATGCTTTGTAAGATTTATTCATAGGAAAATCCTCCAGAGAGGTTGAAGCAAGTGACTTTCTCTACATGATTATGCTTAAAGTCTTTGCTTTTGCATTATATCTCTCTATAGGTTTCTGTTACGGATTTCTGAAATGAGACTTCCGTAGAATTATTTCTACTCTTGCTTCCTGTTTCCATAACACATGACAGTTGCTATACAACACTGAGTCCCTGATCTGCACTTAATCCGGACCTTCATATCTCTTTGAGCATTACCTACTGTTCCAAACATGTATGAGTGTGTTGCAATTACATCTTTTTTTCCCCAAGAAATGTAAAATCCAACATAGATTTTCCCTTCTTTTTCTTCCTTCCCCTCTATTCTCTCTCTGATTAAAACACTGACTAAAGATGCAGGATGAGTATTACAGTTAAATCAGAAGTGGTTGATGGTATCGACTTTGGCACGTAGGAGAGCTGATATTCCTTCTTCCCAGGGGACACAGCACTTTTTCTGAATTCTAGTAAGTTGAGCATATCAAATCTATAAAAGCTTGAAATATAGATGGATTGAAGAGCTATTTTATTTACAACATTTCTGTCCACATAAACATTAGATGGTAAGACACATTGCAGTAAGGCACTGTACTTTTGTACTGAGGAAGGCAGCAATAAAAAGAAACAGTGTTAGTAAAAAATAAAAATCTGTAAGCAAGATTTTTTCTGTAAGTTGGAACATAGAATAGTCAGAATAATGGAATGATAGAGCTACAAGCTCTATCTGCTTTAATTTGGGCTGAGTAATATAATTTACTAATGGTTATTGTCATCTTTGCATACAGCTTTCTTATCACACTTTGGCTAATACAACCTCAACATCAGATGACAGTGGTGTGCCTGGTCCCTATACTTCTTTTTATACTCTTACAGATATTATTGTCAAATATGAGTGGTTGAAATAGCACCACTCTGTAGTGCAGGAAAGTGAAATGATTTCTACTTTGCTGTGTTGCCTCTTTTCACTTTTGGCTCCAACCCGCATTCCTTTGATCTGCTACGATGTTTATGTCATATATCTCTCTGAAGACCTACAGCAGGTGAAATGAGGCAAGAATATGGAGCTTGGAAAAATGAGCAAATGGAGTAATGAGATGAGATAAATAATGCAGGATAGTATGTTATAAAGCAAGCATTAGAGTTAAAGAATGGAAATATTCCTCTATCCCCCTTTCTTCAGATTTTAGGGAGTTCATTTCTGTCTTGTTATCTGCCTCCCCCTTACTCCACCAAATATTTTAGATGTAGCCTCAGAAAGCTACTTTTTCTTAATAAAAATTCTATTATCTTGGCTTTTACTTTTAGTTAATATGGTATGTACTTTACAACATGAATTATTCCATTGACTTTTTTGGGGGTCTCTATCTGAAGGGTAGAGCAGTGCTCCTTAATGAGAATAGAAGGCACATAGTGTAATCCTGATTCATCTGACAATCCACTTGAATTTGAATGGAAGTCTTGCATGTAGCACTAGTCCTAAGCACTTGTCAGGTGTTTTCACTAATTGCAAGGATCTAGTTCGTTTTGGGCATTTCAGGGATAGCAGCTTCTATGCTTTTGTGTATGGAAACAGAATGTCCTGATACTATACTATATATTATGCTTTGATAGATACATGATCTTGTGACCACGTGTGCTATTTAAGAATAGTTACTAAAATCTGAATAATGTTAACCCAAAATGCTATAGGTGATGAATTACTCACAAATGAAATGGCATGAACTATGTATGCATTCAGTTAACACAATTGCAAAAACTTCGTACTTCAAAAATCAAATAAACCAGCCAGCTAGAAAAATATAATAAAGCTCAGCCTGCAATAATATTTATACCAAGTTGTATTACTATTAAGATTCTTGAATATGTTTGAAAGAAGAGTAAGAAATCTTAGTAAGAAAACACCTGGAGTTGGTGACCTTGTACTGATAACTGGCAAGGGAAGGACTTTGGTATATTTCATTTAATAAACTAGTGTTAATAAACACTAGTTTTGCTTGTTATGGGGATCTTCTCTTTTCTGAAATGCAGTGACAATATTTCAAATAATTGCTAATGCTGCTTGAAGTTATCTTTTAAATTAATGCAGAACATAAAATAGACCTTAAATTTTAAATGAAAATAATGAAGGATAGATGTATATTACTGAGGGCTATTGTATTTCTTAATACGTGCATTTCTGTGTCTTCCTTTGGTGATATTCTTTACTTGTCACTTTCCACAGGTGGGCACATGTAATGTGTGCCATTGCCATCCCAGAAGTCAGATTTGGTAATGTTACAGAGCGTACACCAATAGACACAAGCAGAATACCTTTGCAAAGATTAAAATTGGTGAGTAGTAAGGCGGCATATATATACTTTGCTATCTGAAGATGTTCCTACTTTTGGAAATGTATTCCAAGTCTGAATTACGAATATTATTACTGGTTACAGAACACTAAACTGTTTCAGAGTAAGGAATAAATAAATTTGGTTTTATCAAGATTAGCCCATTGCTTTTAACTTTAATAAATGGCAATTCACTAACATTATTTACAGCCTTTGTAAGCAGCTGTTTGATAGAAAAGGTTTGAATCCACCATCCCCCAAAAGAACAACAACAAACTTGATACACGTCAGCTGTGAAAGTTTCACTTTTGAAGCTGTATTGTTGAGGAAGGTGCTAAAATGAAAATAGAAGAGAATATTCCACAGTAAATATTTTTGGTCTTTTTTTTTTGTTTTATTTTTACTGTGTGTTTTCACCTCAAGGAACTATTTATAAAAGTAAAATGATGAATGAATGACTTGTCAACTGGTAATCTGTACCATCAGGGCATTGAAAAATGTTCACAGAACAGATCACATTGTATACTGGACAAATAGACTATTTTTTGAGGCATTTTAAAGGATAGTGAGTATCATAAATACGAACGCATCAGCTTCAAACAATTACACTTTGTACCTCATTCCAGGTAACTACCATTCAGGAAGGTTGCTGTTTACTAGCAGAAAACAAGGAAAATTGCTTATTAAATAAAAGAGAATTTTTCTCACTGAATTAAATGAGGACTACTTAATTTAGCAGCATATGCCTCAATCTGATATCATCTGAGAGAAGGAAGGTGATCAGCTGCTAATTGGAAAAGTATAGGAAAATGACACTCATTTTTTTCATATTTCCAGAATGGTTCTTTATCTACTTTCCTTCATACTAGCCATTTTTACTACATCATTTTGAACTATTGAAACTTTAATTGTGTTTTCATTTCTTTCATTATGTTTTGTGTTTTGCCACTTATTACTCTTAATGTAGAGATGCAACCTTGACTGAATTAAATTTGTAACGTATCCTTCAAATAAGAATCTATTCAAAGAGATTTTTCAGTTTTGATTTTCGTATTTCCTTTGTTTAAATCTCGTAAATAGTATTTCACAGAATCACAGAATGGGTAAGGTTTGAAGGGACCTCTGGAGATCATCTAGTCTAACCCCCCTGCTCAAACAGGGTCACCTAGAGCATGTTAGACAGGGTTGCATCCAGGCGGGCTTTGAAAAATGTTGAAAGCTGCTTGATTACTTCCATAGTTTTCAAAAGTATTTCTGAATGCCATTTCAGGCTTTGCGTATTGCTAATATCTTTCCTGGAAGAAATGGAATCTGGTAAACGATCTGTCATCTTTTGCTCTACTTTCTTGCCTCAGAATATTGAAATCTTGGGTTTTCTTACAGCAATGAGTTCAGTACACCTTTTGTGTTTTTGTTTTGTTGTGAGATCTCTCAGAATTTTATTTTAACCCAGTGTCTTAATATTTTTGAAACAACCTCCAATTCTTCCCAATATGAAAATATGAACAATAGAAGCACTAAAAATTATTTTAATATGTTTTCACATATTTTTTTGAAGATCTTAAACCCTTGCAGTCTTTCAATGCAGTCACTGCAGTGATTGCAGTCACTCGTCTGGTTGGAAATTGTTAATTCAGAGGCTGAGACCACAGGAATGTTTAATTTACCAAGTTTTGAAATAGTTCTAATTGGAGTATCCAAGACTTGAAATATATGAGAGTACTAGGAATTTTCTGAAAAAGGCTTGAATTTATTTTAAATTATTGATTATGAATATGGAGCCAAAATGCAAAAAATCTGTGAAATTACATGATTTACTATTCATAGGTCGTACTGCTGAATATGAAGCAACTGTAGATCAATGATGATGTTAATCAGTTATTCATAACTGAAAGCTTTTTCTTCTGTTCTTTCCTGCAACTGATGTTGAAGGACTGATGAGAATTCTTAGTGTTTTTTCAGTTGTTGAAGACTGCTGTAATTTTTACATGATGTTGAGGTACTACGGACTATATTAATTTACATATACTGTTTTGGTCTCCAGTGAGTCCCTGAATATTTGGAAACTTAGTGCTTTCTTTCTTCAATTCTTTTTTTTTTTTTTTTTTTTTTTTTTAAGCAAAAGAGTTTTTATTTTGGGGTGCAATGAATGTTTTGATGAAGGAACTCAGATAAATACAAAAAAAAATGACAGCCAGGGTAATTTATAGTAGCGAGAAGTGTGGTATTGCTGCAGGTAGTGGGCAGCCTTGCAGTGAGGAAAAGCACTGTAATCTTGATTTGGCTAATCAAACCTTACTTTTCCAAGACTTAATTTCTTCCATTCAATTTGTAATCAATTATCTAGGCTTGTACTAGTTTAAAGGTAGTATACTGCTTGGCCACCTCAAAAGACTCTGTAATGGTATAATGGTTTAATTGTTTATTGACAAATACATGGTTATACCTTCAGTAAGAGACAAGAGAAAAATGTGAACATCTCTGGAAAAACAGAATCAGTGTGAGTGTGCTTTTTAGTTTTGGTGTTTGGCATTTTACTCTATTTTCTTGGTGCTTGTCTTTTATTTTTATGGGGTTTCTTTGCTGACAGGACCATAGTTTTGTATTGTCATGATTTCATAAGCATGTATTTTCAGATATTCATTTATAAAGTGAAAAAGGTTTTTTTTGATTAGATTCTTTTATCACGCTGGTTCATTCAAATACACCTAAGAGGAAAATCTGCAATGCTGGTTGAGTCCTTAACATCTCTAAGCCTACAGCAACAACATTCAGATTCTCAGATGTACATAAACAAGCGCTCTTTAGACATGCTGTGACTAGCTCTCTTTAAACAACATAAGTAAAGCTAAGTGAAGTACTGAGCATTTAGAAATGGCAGTGAAGATGATGCAATGAAACAAGAAACAATGAAATAAGAATATTGTTTGGTGAGAGAAAGGCTGACCTATTGTCAGTGAAAACATCTCTTTTTTTTTTTCTTTTTTCTGAGAAACAAATTGAGTGCTTAAGAAAAAAAGCTGCAATGAAAATTGAGAAATCTAGGCCTGCCAGAACTTTGCAGCAAACTGGAGATGAATATTTTTCTAAGAAGTATGTTTTATGCTAGAAAAAATGCAAGAAGACTTTTACTTTACATTCAGATCATTTTATGTGGAACTCTTTTCTACCTTTCTACTCCTAAGAAATGATGTTGTGGACTGTGCAGACTGTAACCCAATCAATAGATTGTGTACCCACTTTGTGGGTAAGAAACCAACTTTTCCTTTTCTGCCTTATCAGCCACACTGGGCAAAATTCTGTTAAATTTCACCTGTGAGTTCTGCCCAGGTAAGTTCAATTACGTGTTTATTTTGACTGTCTTCTGTCCAGCCATGAAGTGAAATATGTGTTTGCAAAGCTCACAAAATGAATAACTTAGCCAGAATAAAATCTCCCAATTAACATTATAGTATTTTGTTCATTTTTTAAAAAACTAATACTTAGCGGGGATTGCACAGATATCTTATGTATTTTCTCCAAATATTTTTAAAGGGCTGTGTAATAGATATTTTTCACAAATGATTTATCTTATTTCCTCAGAAACTGGGATCACAATTCTCTGAAGAGATTGCTCTCAGTAAGACTGTACATATGCCACCTCATTCCTAACACAAATGTTATCTTGCATTGAGCTTCCCTTCTCAACTATTACTAAACTTTTGATGCTACTGAATAATCATGATATTCTAATACCACTGACAGTGGTATTTCTATCTTGCAGAAGGCATGAAGAGTCGTATCCAAATTCATCTCCTTTCTTTCCATAGGAATTCTTCCTTTGCCTTACTTCTGATTATTTACTTATTCTCCACTGCTCCCCGCTGTCATATACTCTGTATTTTGGAGTAGCCAGCTGAGACTGATACTTTATAAAAGCATAATGAGAAACTCAGACTTTGACATTAACACTGGATTTCGATAAACTATTGAATCAAGTTAGTTTCCTTTTCCTTTGAAAGTTATAGGGCTTGCCAGTTCTGGTCTCCAGCAGCTAATTCCTATTTCACATCTTTGCTATTTCTTAGGACGGGGTATATTCATGTATCAGTCTCAACCTTTGAAAATCAAAGAGTGTACATTGCTTGAGCAAAGGAAGCTTTGTACATCGTTGATACTGATAACTCGTAAGTGATTCAATTTTAAAAAAGCTCGTAGGACTACCTTCAAAATGTTTGTCTTTCTGTAAAAGTTCGAGATAATAACAACTTTGTCAGTCTCTGCTTTTTAAAATTTGGGATATGTTTGGTTATTTTTTTAAATGAGTAGAAAACAAGAAAAAGAATATAAAAGGATAGGTTACATTTTAGTGTTGGAGAAACAACAACTAGATCTTACAGTGTTTGAGCAAATAGTTCTAGTCATTTTTAAACATTTTTCTTTCTCTCCCTGTCTCCTTTCTGCCACTGAAATAGTAAGATACCCAAATAAGCAGAACGTGTTCTATTTTCAGAGATCCTTAGAGTCTGATCTGACATTTTCACTAATGTAGTATGTACAAAGGAGTAGCAAAGGAAATAAAAAGTCAATGTTTTTCTTTTGACAAATTAAATAACATCTGTGCAAAGATGAACATATTGGTAGGCTGTTTTTATTGCCTCGTTGATAAGTATACTGATTGCTGTTAAATAGTTTTAATTCCCTAGACATTGTAGAATCAATGTTTTGTATCAATTTTTCTATTATTAAATATTCAGAATGTACTCATTTCTTCCAAAATAAAAATCAATATTTGCATTACGCTTACAGTAGCTCATAGCTTCAAAGTTATTTTTTACAGCCATTTCATATTTACAAGTTAATGGGTTCACTTAACCAATTTTATTTATGTTTTTGCTTTTATATAATGCCTAAATGTTTTCATCATTTCCCCAGCTCATTTCAGTGGGTTATGTGCTGTTTGCCATCATTGCTGAAAATTTATGTGACACATCGAAATGTTCATTAAAAATTAATTCCCTTATAAATGATTCCTTAATGCTGGTGGATAAAACAATTGTATATCAATTGAATACCTATTCATCGTATAGATATTCATCTTACAGATATATAAGATTTTGATTATTGTTTTGCATAGGGGAATTTTTAAAGAAAAGAATGTGGCACCTACTGTGTTGAATTAAGTTTGACCATGCCTTATATTTTAGGGGCATAGATGTAAATGGAATCTATTTGACTTTTCACATGAAAGCAAAAGGTGTCTCAGGTAACCTGGATGTACAGAACCACAGAAAGGATATAACCTGCAGTTTCTCTATTTTACCTCTGTGTGATGTGACTACACCTTCTCCTTTTCTCCCTCTCTCCCTCTCTCCTTTTTTTTTTTTTGTTTTTTTTTTTTTTTTTGGCCATTGAACTTGCAGGAGTGGAAAAATGAGACTCTACTGAACTCTTTTGTGAAAGTATTAGGCCTTCTTTCTTTCTTTCAGATTCACTGTAGATAATCATACCCATAAGAGATTCACTTTAAGTCCCAAGCTGTGTGAAATTTACTTTTGTGATTATATCCATAAAAACAGGAAACAAATATGTTTCATGTAGAATTCAGAGGCTTATGCATAGCTTTTGAAATGAAATGGCTGGAGGATGTACCCTACTGTATTACACAACTTAAACCCATATTTGTTTATCAGATAGAGTATGCTATCTGCTTTGCTGCCGACGGTAAGGGATGGTTTCTGTTCCAGTGATCTTATAGCCTCATCTCAGCAGACATACAAGTGAAAGGCAGTGCTGAAAATGGGCAATTTAAATACTATTTCAGGATAGTGAAAAAGTTAGAAGGGGACAAAATGGGAGACAGTTGGTAAAAATGTGATGGTATGGATGAAAGCCAATGAAATTTGTCGTAAGTGTATTTGGAGCATTTCAGTTGATAACAGCTTGGAACAAGTTTGTAATATGGAGAAAAGTTTATAGCATTCAGCTATCAACCTGGCCATAGTTAATGGTATCTCATAATTTATGCCCCAGAGCAGGTAAAGTTTAGACCTTTAGCTGGGTTTTATTTATTTATTTATTGGTTTGTTTGTTCCATTTGTCCCTAACTCATCAAAAGAAACCTGGGTGTAAATTCCTGCCTTTGAAAACTTCTGTCCTTGACTGTTTATATTTATGAGGCTCTGTGTTACAGAAAACAGATTGTGGATTCTTGGGGTTGTTGAAATCAGAGGTAAAACTGCATTTTAATTTGGAAAGGGAAGGGAAGGGAAGGAAAGGGAAGAACTTCTCCCTACGTCCCCCACAGTGTATTCTCTACTTTCAAAAGAATGTTAATTACTCGTCTCTAACTATAAATATGAACTGTAGTTACAGGAACAGGTCTCTGGATATAAAAAGCCAAACTAATCTCTCCAACAAAAAACCTGACTTTTAAAAAATATGAATTAAGTATTATCTTTCATTCTGTTTTAATAAAACATAAAACTTACATAAAAATAGAATTATATATAAACAGTTGCTAGTATATGGCCAACAAATATAAGCCAACAGGAATACTAAGCCTGGTTTCATTTACCCTTGTCAGACTTGTGACTTACAATGAACAGTAGACTTTGTAAATGAGAGTGTTTAAATGTTTCATCTGTTACAAAAGAAACACTTAAATAGAATCATTAGCATCTATTCCTAAGCATATATATTTAAAATGTCAACTCTAAAATCATGTTTTGAATAGAATACATATCAGCTCAATAGCAAGATATATTACCTGCCTTTGATATTGTCAGTGTTTTAAAAATGCTAGGGTATTGGATTGACTTTGTCCTTACACGCAGTCACTACAATGCTGTGCTGAAACATGCACATAATGTGCCTTTGTTTCTTTATCTGTAGAGCTTTTTCTGTAGAGCTATTATTTTTACATTTGAAATCCTATTTCTCCAACAAAATAGAGGTAGAAAATGAGTTTTCGAATAGCTGAAGTTGCCCTGAAGCTTTTGATGACCTCAAATTTGTATTTGACAAGTGAACCGAGTATAAGCACAAGTGTACTCAGAGTGAGGAACATTATCTTGAAAAGAAATTTACACTGTGATGATGACTGATCTACAAGTCTTTCAGTATCTGGCTGAGGCTATAAAGTTCTTTTTAGAAGCCTATACACTTTAAAATTTGCGCCTGAAGGCAAATAATAGTGAGCTTGAAAGCCAAAGATTATGGTTTTGAAAGCTACATCAATTCTGAAAATATGAAGGTTTCACTGTGGTATGCCAGCTGAAGAATGGAATCAAAGGAAAAATGTGTCTGAGCTTTTATAAGAATGAACAAATAGTCTCTTGCCTGTCATTCTATTTTAATGATGTATAAAACAAAAAAAAAAAAAAAAAAAAAAAAAAAAAGGCTTAAATATATTTGAGGACACTGCTTATCTTCTGAGTTCTAATTCATAATAAAATTTCTCTGTGAAACTACAGTAGGATAGTAGAACTGTTGCAACTGTGTTTGTGAAAGAGTAAGGAAGCACTTGCAGTGAAGTATACCAGTGTTGCTGTGTGTTCCTTGTAATATACAGAGGTATTGATTACTTTTCAGCATTTTCATGAATATGACTGGAAGGCCAGTTGAGGAGAATCATTATTAGTATGCATAAGCTCATGCATCAGGTAGGTAGTTGCACATATTCACAAAGATAAGGGGAGAAAAACAAACAGAAAACTTGAGATAGACTTGATAATGTTTTCAAATAGTTTTAAAACAGTTATTGAAGTAACTTTAACACTTTTTTCCGATTAAAAAAATGTTAAAGGTGATGCAATAATTATATAATGATGGTTAAAATGTACAGACTCTTTATTATCATGTACAAAGTAAAATTTGATATGCATATGTTAGTCACAGCCTTCTTAAGATTTTTAATAAGTAAAGTACACTGCTGACAATATAAAACTGTCATAGTATACTTATATATATATAAAAATATACTGTCAGAATAATTTGCTACAATGAAGAAATCTTACTGCAAACTGTCAAATTTCTATCACACAGCAGTACCAAGTCTTCAGAAAAATACGGAAAATGTTAGTTGTGTGTGACTACAAATACTGTTTTGAAGATTTAAACATGTTTGTGAGAGTGAAAGCAGAGAGTTTAAAATGTTAACCTGTCATCTGAATTTCCTTTTACTTGCAAAGAGGCAGAACCCTATGGAAAAGAAAATGGATTCTTATTACAAAAATACTTTGATTTTTTTTAAGGTTTAAATCATTAAAATTCTATAATGAACTACACATGTCTGATAGAGGGAGGCCTATTTTTGAGGCCTTCTCCATCTATATGATTTGTATTTTTATATAGATGAGGCCATGTGCATCAACACGCAAATGGACTTTAAAGCAGCATGTGTTTGAGAAAGCTAATTCATAAGTTCAACTGGCAGATATGTAGAAGTGAATGTTGTTTGAGAGCTAAATTAAATATTGTTTTGAATTAATTGAAAATCTTCAAGCTTATAGAATGATTTCATTTCATAATTTCATGATTTCATAATAGTCTAAATTTCTGTTATTAATAGAATGTTTTTTTTAAAAGGCTTTAGAATTAATGTCTTAATTTCTATTTTTGGTACTACTTGGATAAAAATGAGTATGAAAATAGCATTGCAGGTCTTGTCAAACGTGGAATACTTTCTGAGCTCCAATATGACAGCAAAATAACAACAGAATCACATTAGGATCATCACTTATCTAACTGATTTATTTTTAATCATTGAAAAAGATTTTTATAACAATCTAAATTTAAGAGATTATGAAACTGCTGAACTTACTTCCGTTTTCCTTTAAGTTCCTTCATACCTACATGATATAAAGAGAGCATCCACTTTCAAAAAAGATTTAAATAGGAACAATTGTATTTCTAACCAAAAGAACAAAAGGGCTTATGATTACAGGTCACACACAAGCTTAATGTTTTAGTGGATTTTATATGATAAATTTTATAATTAGACCAATAAAGGAGCAGATCCTGTCTGAGAGGGGAGAAGATGGATTTATTAAGTCACATTCTCCTTCTATGGTTATTCAGCTGAAAGTGCACGAAGTGTAATATTAGATATGTCAGTTTATGCCCTGATTCCCCTTCCTGTTTTCTCATTGATGGTGACACAGTTATTTATCACTCCGTCATACTTCTGTTCCTCTCAGTCAGTTATGCTGACTGTTCTATGGAGTTGATGTGTTTGAGGAGAAAACCATAAGAAATTACTAAATTAATTATTTGGAAATAATTGGAAATAATTGCATTTTCCAAATAGTTCGAAACTGAGCACAATGAGGATATTTACCTTTCAGAGGCTGAAGTTTGGATTTTAAGTGCTCGAAGACTATACTTTCTGCCATTTTCCTCTTTTAAAATTCTCTACCTCAAGGCAATGCTGCAGTGATTCTTGGAACATTATTGTCAGAGCTGTTCCCTGATGTGAAAAAAGTACAGTTCAGATTATAAGCTTGAGAAGCTGTCTACATGAGCAGATACTAGTTTCCCTTTAGGAAGCTGACTGTTAATTGAAATAATATTTATGAGGACTTACTGAAGAAATAAGTAGGTTGAACTGAGCAGAAAATGCTGTGAATTTGGAAGAACCCAAGTTGATTTTAAAGTACAAAGAGTCACCGCTGGATTGCTGCAAGGAAATACATTTTTTCCATTAGTGGAAATATTTCTCTGTGAGCTTTCTTTATATGCGGCTTCTAAGAGAAAGGATGAGAGATCTCTGCTGGAGATCATTTTTATTACAGGAAAAGATGTTCTGTTTTGTCCTTCTTTGTTCAGAATGTGTCTCTTGTAATGAGCATTTTTTTCATCCTTCTGTTTTGCATCCCATTGTTATCAGAGAAAGGTGTGGTCTTTTAGATAGCCACAACTTGAACAAAAAATTAGTGTCTTAAATTACAACAAAGAAAGAACAAAATTGTCTCTCTCTGAAGGAATGGCATATTCTCCTTTATACACGGAGTGATGTGGGATGATTTAACTGTGGTCTTCAGGAATGGCTGTATGTTGTTTTCATTCCCAGCAAACATTGCATCTATCTTGTCAGCTCTGAACTTAAGCAGCTTACTTGTTCCTTGCACCTTATCATAGCAAGGCACTTGGAAAGCTGAGAGACTATATTGTCCAAGGCTGACAAATATAAGTCATAGTGATATGTGTCAACACTATAATGATGGGTCTGCAGCCTACACCATCTTCTGATTTCTCCAGTAGCCTGTATGTTACATAGTGACATGAGATATGACAGAAACGTTTTAGTGGACAGCAGGTATAACATGATTAAACTCACATAAATTAATGTTAAATTCAAAAAACCAGTAATTAATATGTTAACTTTGTATTTCATAAAATCTAACTTCTTTATGAGACTTTGCACAGGAAGACTGTAAAAAATATCCTAAACTCAACTGGAAAAAATGGTATATTCTTCTGCTTTTTGGACATCAGAACAACACTTGAGATCTCTTTTTGTACAAGTGTAATTTAGTATGACTGTAAATAAGCATCTATGGCAGATAGAACCTTTGTTTTAAAGACCTTCTTACCCAATGAGTGGATTCGTACACATGAACCTTTAATTTTTTGTGTGAGGTCTCCTTAATGTATTTGCTGTTATTGAATTGTAGCTGTCTATCTTATCTTATCCAAGGTGATTTGTTAGCCATGGAAACAATGGCTGGAGGGAGTGCAAGTGAAATGATTATTCATATTTCCTGATTCTGTATAATACCTACCTAACCATCTGGTCTGTAGCTCATTGGTTTTCTTCTGAGATGTTAAATATCAATTCTTTAATAACAGAGGAACTAGAGTCTTGCATCAGGCAGCACTTCTGTGATCTTGGAGAACTTCCAGATCTGTTTGAAGTAATAAGGCTTGAGTTACACTGCAGATGTCCTTTAGTTATAGAGACTTTTTATTTTAGATTGTCATGAAAGAGTATTTCCATGGCTTTGTGGATGGCCATTATCTTTTATAACAGAAATCATGATTCATGGCTAATTCATTTCACTGCTATAGCACTGTTTGCAGCGCAGGCCTATCCTCATCAGAGCTTCCTAAAATTTACGTTTTCCAGTTCAGCGTCGTACCCTTGTCTAAAGGAAAAATACTGTGCTTACTGTGAAAATTGCCCTTGAGATAACTGTCATGGAAGCCTCTTCTACCTCTTTTTTTTTTTGTTTGTTTGTTTATTTATTTTTTTTTTTTGCACAGACTTCTGATTGTGACCTGTTTATCATAAGCTACGTATATAAAAACACACTTAATGTCTCCAGAAGATTTTATTGCTCAAAATCGCTTATTTGTTGATGGCTGTCAACTCAGAATCCTTAAAAGCAGCTGCCCACATTTTTTGCTTTGCATTTTGTGATTGTGCTGTCACTGAGTGCTGTACTGTACCTCCTGCATTATACAGAAGGTAACCATTAATTAAAAATTTTAAAGGGTTGGAATTAAATTTAATATACATATAGTAACTTTTTTGTTCCAGGTATTTCAAAGATCTTTGCAAATCAGTAAGGTGATATAGTATTATACAAGACTAAATGCTTGTATTGCATTTTATTTTAGTGTAGATCTTTTGTCACATATCAGAGAACATTTGAAGTAGTTATGAAGCAATATGAACAATATCCATAGTGTTCATAATTTTTCTTTCTTTCTACGAAGGCTGAATTTTATGTGCACAGTATTGTAGGGATTTTTTGTAGGGTATTTTTTCCTTGCTTTCTTCTTTTAAATGTATGCAATTCAGCATGTTTATGTTGAAGAGTGAGGGGAAGAAATGTGAATAGTATGTACTTTGCACTGGAATGCAAGGTGATTAAGGTAGTGGGTGACTGGTCCTCCAAAGGCTGTCTTCAGTGCTATCAACTTTATTTTACAGTCAATATTTCCACTGTTCTGAGGTTTTTGTGGAGCAGAACTGAAATTTTTTTTCATTTGCTGACCCCGAGCAATGAAGACTTTGGGTGGGGTGACCTTAAACTGACATAGTTATTTTGTGGGGACCAATCTAAAGAAGAAGGAATGATGTCTTATGTTTTAAACACTGGGGCAAAATTGTCCTGGAAATGTTACCTATTATATGTAATGATTTCTATTGGTAGAAACTTTCTTGATGTCATTTGGATTTCTTAGGTATAGCTTTTGATAATAAGTTTCAAATATCCCTATTCTGCATAGAATTTGCTTGGAAATTAAAAAACAAAAAGATGGCATTGCTAAATAGAACAAACACGATTTTATAGATCTAGATGTTTAGTTATAAATAAGGAAGTCTGAGGTTACATACCACTTAGTTATAACAAGCAAACTAGAAAATAAATTGATTAAAACAATAAATGTTCTATTTTAAGTAAGTGTCTTGCTATACTTAAATTTACATGTTTTGGAGCCTCCTTCAGTCTCCTCATTCTTAAAATTTCACTGTATTAAACTGTTTTATTCAGCAATATGTAAGTTATATCACAGCTGATTCCATCCCTGTTGATTTCTTTTAATAAAGAATGTTATACTTCAATATTTTTTAAAAATGAGTAGCAGTAAACATTCTTTCCATAGGTGCCAGTGTTGTATTTTAGAGTTAAGAAAAATTGATTTATTTATTTCAGTGAAATAGTTTTAAATAACATGGTTTTCTTCATTGTAGTATCTTTGTAGATACTACAAAGTGTAGTAGTAGAGTGTTACTCCGTAATGATTACAGAGGTATACAGTTCTCCAGAGCAGGTTTGTAACTTGTTAGGGAGGGTTTAGAGTGCAGAGTCAGAACTGTTGGTGAATTGTCTGAATTCTGTGTTTCTTAATGTGTGATGAAATTTCTTCTTATCTAAACATATAGCTTCAAACTTATCAAAATGGCAAATCTTGAGCAGCCAACTTGAAAAGAGAAAGTTTTTTTGTATAAACAAAGTGATAATTTGTTGTGTTTAATAAAAAGTCTTGAATGCTTAAATCTCCACGATCTGCCCCTGTGTCATTGTCATGGGTTGATGTTCCCAGAATTGTCTGGGATTTTTTTTTTTTTTGAAGTGATCTGAACATTTCCACCTGTGTGTGTGGAATCTGTAGGCAGCCCACACTTACCTGGTCATATTTAAGATGTAGATGCACTGAATTAGCTGTCTTAGGAGCGCTCTGCACTTCCATGAACCCCTACTGCACAGCAAGCCATACTGACTAGCTATTAGCAATGCAGGCTAATGTTCTTGATCTGAGATCATTTTGTACTGGCTGTTATTTGTCCTGAATAGACTCATGCATAAATTTTTCCATGAAAAGCAGTTAGCTGTTGTACCTGCTGAGGTTTTTAGAGCTGTTTGGGATTGCAGCTGTCTGTCTGTCTGGAGTCATTTGCAGAATTAGAGGTCTGTGACAAAAATCCTTAAAAGGGAATTTTAACACTGTCAGTGTTAGATTTTTAACGCAGCTGTTCTGATTAGTGATACCTGTATCTCTACATTTGATGCAAATGAAACAAAAATGTCTAACTTCAAGCTTTAGGCCTTGATTAACCCTAAGTACCTGTACAACAGCCAATTTGTGCCCACAATTAGATGGGATAAAGTCCATAAGAATCTCTGAGCCTAGTAATGATTTTCATTTCTCATAATTTATTTAGACTCTCTAAGCATCTTGGTTAGGTCTCTGTGGAAACCTTCAACGAGGCAAGAGGACGCATCATATTTGGACCTACACTGGAATATAAACTGATTTAAATATAGCACACTGTGCTTGGATCAGAAGAAACATACTTCCATCCTGACCCTTATTCTGCCATGCTGTTATCTTTATTTTAGTGAGATTTGACTTAGGATCTCAAAGCAGTTACTATTAGAAGAATATGGAAAGCAATTTTTTGACTCCTAAGAATTTTCAAGATACAAAAAAGTTCTTGCCTGAAATTGAACCAAGTTGAAACCCTAATTGATACGTATCAAAATTTATGTGATCTCAGTCATTTTGAAATTATTTATTTAAATTTTGAGCCTGTTTTTTCATCTTTCCTTCATATAAGGTAATCTTTCAATAGACAATGCCACTTGTTTAGAAATGTTTATTTTTCTGAAACGTTTGGACCTGTTCTGAATTACTAAACAAATCATAAACTCCTTGAACTCATCCATCTGCTTTCTCTATCCACTGAGTCCTATACAGTTTTATTAACAAGGACTGCTTTTGGCATTTCTGCCTTATTTAAAATGGGAGACCAAAACCGTAGTGGAGGAGGTTGACAATTACCTTTCAGCTTCTTGGTGATCATTTTTAATAAAAAGAATGTTGGAGTTCTAGGTATAGTATAATTTTAATGAAATAATGAGCTTCCTGACTACAGCAGACTGAGTTTTGTCTGATTTCTACAGTGATGAATTGACTATGTCAGACATTACTAGTGAAATATTTTGCTATGAAAGTTTAATTTTCACTATTTATGAAACCAGTAGTACTGTCACAACATGTTAGTGTACAGATGCCATTTTGTGTGATTTATTTTTATGAATGTCAGTCGTTGATATGTTTAGTGATTTTGACCCATATTTAATGCTAAAAACTCGAAGTGTTCTGGAATATAATGAGCCCTCCATTGTTATTTTCTCTTAAATCAGCACACTACACATTGAAGTTTTATCCCATCTCAAAAGCTGCAGTGATAGTTATGATAGTTCGTTAGATACAATAGAGTAAAAAATCTTCTTGTGAAATCTTCTCTGGAGAGACCCAATAATTAGTAAATGCAAGTATCAAATTGTTTTAAAATACCCATTCTCTGAATAGCTGCTCTGAAGAATCTATAAAAATGCTTTTCTTCAAGAAACCTTACTAATTCATGCACATCTGGGAGAGAAAAATACAGCACATTGCTTCTTTATAGCAAAAGTAGGCTTAAAGGAGGTATCATCTGTACTTGCAATTCAGTAATTTAAAGATGTAATACATATGGCTGAATGAGATTAAAATTGAAGATTTTAGTAGATGTCTAAGGGAACAGTTTAGTTAGGCTCATCATATAAATTAAATCTTTTAAACTTATCATTAAAAACATTCTAGAAATCAGGCTACAAATGATGACATGTATGCACTACATTTTGTTTGTTTCAATAGCAGGTTTTTTGTAACAGTTTTAGCACTGATAATAAAGTGATGAATAAACATCATTAAAAGATCTGCAAGGCTGTCACTTGTTTTTGTGGTTCTGCTAAAACTGTAAACTTTGCAAATGTTGAAATGAAAACTCATAGAAAAAAGCCTGCTTATGTCTGGATTAATACGATCTTAGTGTGTCATATTTAAAATTCTGTAGAAGTGCTGCTTATATTAAAAAAAAAAGAAAAATATTTTTTTAAAGATTCTAAAATTTGATATTAAAGATCTTTTGGTTTTATCCTTAAACCTTCATGACTACAGCAACTAACTACCATAGTAAACATGAATTATTTAATACATGTAATGAGCTACCATGTGCATTTTGTAAGAAGGGAACTTTCAAAGTATAAATTCAGCAGTAATTTGACTTGAGGTATAGGTTTTGAAATCAAAAGACCACAGATTCCGGCTTTCCTACATGCTTCCTGATTACTTGATTTTCTCTTTTCTTACATTTCTTCCACTGTCCTTGAAGTATGTTATCATTATGCTATATATAATGTTACCACTATTTTCTATCCTGAGACTAAAGACCAAACTAAAGATGAAGCATTATTATGATTCATTGCTTCCTATGTACCCATACATGAATAAATTATTATTGTTATTATACGTGCAGACTATTGTTTCCAGCTATTTCAGTTTTACACAATGCAGTTTTCCCGGATTCTTAAGTTCTTACAATCATTAGAATTTCAACTGTAAAAATAAAAAGGAGATCCCTCTATGCCTAATGGAAAACATACAGTAACAAAAGAAGCTGGACTAGGAGTGTACTTGAGAAAGAGAGAGAAAAAGGAAGAAAAAAGGGGAGAGAGAAAATGGGAGAGAGAGAGAGAGAAAGAAAGAAGGGTAGGAAAGGGGAAGGGAAAGGGGAAGGGAAAAGGGAAGGATGAGAGGAGGGAAGGATAAATAGTCAGAAGCTATTCAAACCTGTCCCACTGCTAAAAATCTGGAATTCAGGTCATAATTTGAAACTGAAATACACAGTGAAATATACTATGATGCAGAGCAGTGGTCTGATACAGCTTATTGCTCAGACTAAATCTCTCTTCTAGTATGTAAAGTACAATTATGGTACAAACTCTTACTGTCACCTGCAAAGAAGTATGCAGTCCATGTATCTATTTGTCTATGCAGTTCACAGAATCTTCAAAAAATTGATAGTACTTAAAATGTGTAGTGTGGTAGAATCATAGCTGTTTCGCCTTTGCTGGGATTCAGACCAATGCTTCTTAGGAATTGTACACCCTTTAACTAGAAGAATAATCTATCCTTACTGGTACAAATGAATGCTTAGCATGATTGGAATTCTCACAAATGCAAACCTGAAAATTTCTTACAGCCATCCAGGAAATAAGATATGATGTAGGGTATAGCTATCTTGATTTTACAAGAACTCTCACAAAGTAATTCTAAAGCACTTCTCTGTTTTTTTGATGGCCTGCATGATCATGCTAAAATATATAATGCTCATGTCGTAATCATGCTGCTTGCTTCCCTCATGTGAAAACCTGAATCTGAATGTCCCTTACCTTTCTTGTTTCTTCCATGTAATAAAATATGCAGCCTGTAGAGATAATGCAGAATAATCTTGCAACTTCAACAGTCTGGCAAACCGTGTTACTGAATTATAAGGAAAAAGGATCATCACTGTGGATATTTTTTGTACCTCAGAGTTTGTAATTCCCCAGGAGAATTATTATGTCATGCAGTTTCAATTAGCAGATCAGGACAAAAGACTTAATTGACTTCCATACAGCTGGAGCTGCTGACTTCTAACTTGCTTGTGACTCAGGTGATAGATTTGCAAAATGGACTTTATTTCATTTTTTTGGTGTTTAGACTTATGAAGACAAATAATATTTGTTAATCCTTCTTTTTACAAGCAGCGTTTTCAGTTTGATATGGATTATCATTTTCATAGTGCTCATACGATTGTTTCCCACTTCATTATTACAATGCAGCCCTTGGAATGTCCTTATTATGTCCTGTTTATACTGGGTTAGCATTTTTATATAACTGTTATTAGCAGTCCTTTATATTTTTGAAATAAATTAACAGAAGAGAAGGAAATTAAGCAGGAAAGCAGATAACAAAGAAACAAGATAGTATGAATAAAATAGAATAGATATCAATAATAGTGTTATTGAAAGTAATGACACTACCCAAGAACATTCATAACATTCCTCCCTGTGAACATTACCAAAATGATTTTGAAAAAGTTATTTTTGAAGGATGGTTTTGCTTGCTCACAATTTGATCTTACTTCAATTAGTAATAACCTTTTTAAATTTTGATCACAAAAGAACAGATTTTGAGCTTTGTAGTGAGTTTACCAGATACACACACCCTAGAAGCTCAAAATAAGCTAAAAAATAAGTGAATGTGAAATAGGCAAGCTGCCAGTAGAGCTTTAGCAGAATCTTACTGCATCTACAGAGCTGAAAAGTCTGGATAAGTGCTAGCATAGCTAGCATGTCATCAGGAATGCCAGATATGCCAGATAGCAAAAAAAAAAAAAAAAAAAAAAAAAAAAAAAAAAAAAAAAAAAAAAAAAAAAGATGTCCTCTTAAATGTTTAAGTACCTTGTCCTGGAAAAAAAAGGCATAAGGGGCAATTACTCATTTAAACACTCACACATTTCTTACAGTCTTCAGGTTACAGCACAAAGAGACCCCAGGCCAAAATGACACAAGGGGAACAGGGAACTTCACGCCAGAGAGCGAGAACAGCCTTGCAGAACCAAGTTACAATGTCCAGTATCCAGCTGTGCGGACATGCTGAGCCAGCCCATAGAACATAGGCGATACCAGTTTTTTCCTGGAGTTACAGCTCAACCATAGCATCTAAATGTTGCTTCTTCAGCAGACATTTTTGTGTTTTTGTAGCATTTTAAAGATGAATGCTTTCAATACTCAATTTCAATACCATTGTTTCCTGTAACAGCAATATTGATTTGTTATGTGTCTTGTCCAGAATATCTTTTTGTCTTCCTGCTTCTTTTCTTTCTATTATATTAGTTTGTATGTTGATGTCTTCCACTGACACCATATAGCATTTATTTTACTTACACAGTCTTGTGTTTTCTCTTCCCTTTCAAACTTGCCTAGTTCATATTCCTCACTGCAAGTAGTACAGATGTACTAATTTAGAATTTGCAGGAGCTCTGGTCTTTGAAACAGTAGCATTTAGCACTTTAAAGATCATGAACTCCTTTATATGTGTTTTATTTTCATTCCACACAGTTAATGAATTTTTATTGTGGTGTTTATAACTTTTACCATTGAGCTTTCTTTCAAAACTGTATGCAGTGAAATGCTTTCTTACTTTAAGATGCCCTTGAATTTCAGATTTGCTGTTAGAAAATAAAAAGGTAGATTGGTTTTTCAAGCTATCAAATACAGCAGTCCTTTAAAAATAGATTATAAATACTGGTGTGTAAGTTCAGCTTTTGTTCACCATGTTTTCAAAATTTTAAATTTCTTTTTAGATACATTACTGTGTATTAATTAGGGACTTATGCATGAAATCAAATAACATTAACAAAAAAAGCTGTATTTAATATATTTCTCCATCTCTTCTTAAGCCATATGGATTTTGTGTCCTACGAGATACTATATTAGCATGATTTTAGAATGGAATTAAAATACTGCTTTCAAAGGTAGAACTGTAAAGATAATATCAGTGGATTTCTTTGTGAACAGTGTGTCTCTGTAACTTGATTGTATTTTGTAAATTTTGTAACTATAATGGCAGGACAGAAGAACCCTCTTGATACAGCCATTGCACAAATTCTAGGAGTGGCTTTGCAAATATCTGGCTGCCCAAACACACAAAATAGGCTAAACTTCTGAAGAGGGCAGAAGAATTAGGCTGCTTTTATCTGGTTCACAGTGCAAGTCAGTAGCATAGCCTTCAAATCAATGAAGAGCCAATTTTGGATAATATTGCTTCTCAAACAGAAACACATTCAAATAGAGGAGTAGTTTGCATTATTTCTGAGGTGTATTATGTCAATATCACAATTGCCTTTAGATTGTCTAAATCTTAATACCTTCTGCAAATTTTAATTGCAGTAGGTAGGTCTTCTTTTTCAACTTCTGGAGGGAGGAAAAAGAAAAGGGAAGGAGTAGATACTGGTCAATACTTAGATAGCTCCTTATCGTGTGGAAATAAGACCTAATCTCACAGAGTTGATTACAATAAGCACATCCGAGCTCTAACCCTGAAATGGAAGCTGAACTAGTTGCTCCTGTAATGGAGGACTGCTTATTAAATTAATTTGGACTCAAGCCAGTAACCCAACCAAAGCAGTCTATAAATTAGAGTTTAGATGTCGATCTCCATTCATGATTATAAGTAGGGGTCCATTAGCTTTATTCTGAGACCCTTTTGTCCCAAGTTTTCTGTAGACTTTTCAATGCCAATATCTAGTGGAGTCTTTGAAAACAAATCTGCAGCAGAGCAGAACAGCAGGAGCAGATGACTTGGCCCCACCTTAGTGAGAGAGCTATGGAAATAAGAGTCTACAGTTGCATCCATGCGTCTCAGGTGTGATCTCCAAGAAACATGGTAAAACTGTGGAGTGTGGAAAACTGACAGCTAGTCCTCCCCTTAACATTAACACTTGAAGCAAACACCCCCCTCCCCCATCACAGCAGCCAGAGAGTGTTGTTATCATAGTTTCTCTTCTTTGATGACATGCTGGTTTCAGCACTGTTCTTTTTGTTCTTTTTTTGTCTGGTTTCCAGTAGCAACCATTGCTGACCTGTCCCTTGGTTCTTTAGGTGAGGTGTAATTTCTTCCTCCTTCCCCTTTCCTTCTTATGTATGTGTGCCCTCAGGAGGTAACTAGCATCTGAGCAGCTACCTGAGCAGCACTGAAAAAGAGAAGTTTTCTTTTCTCTTCCAGCCACGTAACCTTCTATTTTCCCAACTTTTATTTTGCTTAGCACCACTGGAATAGATTCTAACAAAGCTTCAACACATCTCAGGGCATCATACTTCCTATATGAATATGCAGTTATTGCATATATGAGTGGATAATGCTAACATACTTCTTTAAGAAAAGCACAGCTGAAATGTTTTTAATAGAAATATGTGAATTGTCCCTGTCAGGTATGTCCCAGCTATCGCCCTAACAGTAACAGCATTTACCATGTGATTGTGTAGATGCGGTCAAACACAACACAAACTGTTTCTTTCCAATAAATGGACTGCTTATATGAGAAAGATTTCACAAAGCATTAAAAATCTTAGGATGAATATATTTACTGACTTGGATGTTATACGTTTTTACCGTTCTTGGACGTGGAAAGAAGGAAAAAAATGTGTAGCTGAACATGAAACAAATTTTTCTTTTCTAAAGCTTTATACCATTGCTTTAGCTATGGCTTTATATATGGTGCATGCTGCAGAACATCAGCTGTTAATGAATATTAGAAGTTTCTTAATTGGATATCTGAACATTTGCTTTTTTAAAAGCTTTGAAGATATCAAAAGCTAATTTTTAGATTTTCTATTATTTTATTAAAAAAAATGATAATTATGAAAAATTGTGTAAAATTGTATTAAAGTTTTCATAATCTAACAAGCTTTGTGTTGTCCTAGGCGGTGTCTAAACCTGAGAATAAATGCATGCTTCTAAAGTCAAGTGTCCAAATGTGCTCTGCAGCTGCAATTTGAATCCATTTTGCAGGAAGAATGGATGTACAATGACTCCCTCCATCCCTTGTTCCTTTTGAAGGAAGTGCAGGAATATGGGTCATCAGTGGACCTCTGACATCCTCTGTCCAAGTCCTTGTGCTAAATTATTGAGGAAGCAGGGTCTGGAGTGAGTTGTGTCATGTATTTTTTCAAAAATAACCATATTCTCCTTTTAAAATATGGTTATATCAATGTATTTCTAGAATACTGCTTTCCATTTGAATGAGTTGTATCTATCAGTCGGTGAAATCACTCATTTGTTCTCCACAGCGGATAGAAAATTTACAGAACTTGTATCCGGATTCAAAATGGACTTATTTACCAAATATAAGAACTGTCTCATTCACCTGATTTTCAGTGGATATTTGCAGGGATATTTCATTGTTCAAAGCTTGAAAATATGTTTAATATTCTGAAAGAGAATGAGTATGATATTTACATTCATCAGTGAAGAGAACAAATTAACTAAAGATGTACAGAAACACTTAACTTTTCAAATAATCAAAGTTTTGCTATAGCAAAAGCAGCAGCACAACTGTTCTGATAGAAATCTGCCATGGCAGAAAACAGCATTACGCATTTGAATAGATGTACTGGCTCACTAGGTTAAAGATAGACACCTGGGGTTCTGCATTAAACTTGCAGAGAATATGGAAATATTGCAGATGAAAGGGGATAAGTAGAAAGTAGGTGAGTGTGCAGTTTCAGATTCTCTAATTAACAAGCTCTTGGTGATATGATTAAGTTCTTTTTTCCATTCTCTTGTGTAATGGGTTAAAACATACAGATTCTTCTTGTTTCAATGCATTGGTCTGTAGGGACTGAAAAATAAAGTTTTATCTTAGCGGTCTTTCTGAGGAAAAGAATTATCTGCTGCATAGCACCTGTAGGGAATCTGACATAATTATCCACTTTTAATCAAATAATTTTGATCTCATCTTTGAATTTATATCCTGAGACACAATTTACTTTTGTTCTAATTAAAGTCACATTAATAGTCATTTATCATAGTGCTGTTTCTGTGTATTGACAATTGCTTGAAAATAATGAATATGGATGCTCTTGTTTGAGGCTCCACACTTCAGGTTGTGATGTTTTTCTAGGTGGTTTTATTGTTTTCTTTTTTTATCCTGGTATGTAATTTAAAGCAAACACTATGGCAAAATCAGGACCATTTTGGAATGTAGTGTTGCGTATGTGATAGTCTGAACAGTTTGTGTTACAGAAGTCATATCTTTCATGTGGGTGCCTAGGCAGTGTCATTATGAGCAAATGAAACCTTACAAGATCTTAGAAGAAGAAGAATGTATATATTGCTGTTGAAACTCAGCTTGGAGGAAGATCTGCAGGTTGTGCCACAGTTAAGTGTCAAGGGTTAGGTTTCAGGTAGGTTGGGTCAGTTCCTTGAGAAACTTTTATTGGAATAGTCATGAGAAAATGCAGATGGAGAAGGTCATCTTTTGTCACTCACAGCTCGCCTGTCTGCTCTAACATTGGCCAGATCTTTTGTAGGCAGCTGCTGCTATGTTGTAGTTATTTCCTTGTCCTAACATCTAGGCATGTACTTCTACCGTGTACATGTACTCTGCTTGAGATTAGAGTCAGTAAGCAATTTGGACTTGTAACTAAACATCCAAGCTGCATTTAGAGACTTCTCTTGTATTGATTATATCTTCCATAAGTATGTTGATAAAATGTGGGTCTTAATCAAACCGTGTTCTCTTACCAAATAACCACTCCAATTCTACTACAGTAAATGTTTGTGAATGCTAAACTAAATAGGAAGAGATCCTTTATATGGGGTGAAAACTTACTGATGTGTAATTCACTTCCTTCCTCATGCAGCATGGAAAAATGAAAGGATAAGCACCTCTGGATTTATTTAAAATCAATAGTGTTGATTACATCTGTTTTTTTTTTTTTTTTTTTTTTTTTTGCAGTGAGAAAGCCTTCTATCTTAATTTCTTCTCTAAAAATGATACACTGTTGTGCTGGATGTATTTGCTGCATGTTAATTCTTCCTTGTATTTGCTGATTTGAAAAATCAACAAACATTAATACAGAGAAATTATATCTAATCATGGGAAAACAGCAACATTTGTCTGCAACATACAGTGAGGAACAAAAATAATGCCCAGCAAATATATGACAAACCACATTTATTCTAAATTCTGTATTTCTACAGTATTTAAATGCAAGTGTGGCTTTAGTGAGAGCTTTAAAATATGTAGTCTTCTTTTTACTAAAGAACTCACAATAATCTTTATTGCACCATTTACATCTCTGTCCTTGGTCTGCTGGCAGATAATACTGCAAAACCCACTCAGCAGGAGGAGCCTATTAGACTTACAAACTTCACTTGATCATGCACAGAAATTACCCAAACAAATATGACCAATTGAAAATGGTCTTTAATAAATTACACTGAACCTTGTATAAACAAATACCAAAGTGTACATTCCTCCCCACCAATAATTTTTAAGTAGTGACTCGTTCTTATACCAAAAAGGTATTTCTATTTTCTTTTGATAATCATATGGTATACAAGTTTAAATGACAATAACTTGGTTAGATATTTATAACCACTTCAGTTGTCATTGAGTAAAGAGCTTCCAATAAATTACATTTTTTTCTTAGACTGTTTTCCCATATCTTCTAACAAAAGAAGTGGCTGTTCTGCATCATAGCATATCTTTTAGGGGTTTAGGAGGATATTTGAAGGAACCAGTAGAAATTCAGTTAGGAAAAATACAGCTAAGGGTAAGGAAATTTCTCAAGCTTATTATTTAAAAGCTTTTAAATAAAGGATTGATAAAAGTTTTCTGTACACATATGCATATATTTATAGTATATTGTATTGACAAATTATGGGATGCATTACTTATTTTAAAGGTGATCATGTGACATTGAAAATATCACATATTTTAATCAAAAAGTTTTTAGATATGCTTCACTTAGGTCTTCACTGTTTCTTCAGCTCATAAGGTTTTTGTGTTAGAAAACATGAAGGCCATTCAGTTGAAAAAACAGGTTTAATAATTTTCCTCTTACTGCTCTTGATAGTGGATGGAACAGTAATGCCAAATTATTCCAAGAAACAGACAAATTTAAAAGAAATACATCTCCTTACTTCACAGCAACACAGTGTAATTGAACATGCCTGCTGTGGACAAATCACAGATAAGTTGATGGTGTCATATATAGGTAGCATGCAGAGAGGCACCCTTTTAGTTTGTCCATTTTCACTGCAATAAAATGCAGCTACTCAAACTGATGCAATCCATTCTTGTAAAGTCTGATGGAGCAGTTCAGCTGGTCATGCTTTTGGCAAAGGGAATGTGGTGACAGCCACGGCAATAGAAGTTTTCATGCTGTGTTAGTTCTCCAGAACTCAGTTCATTTTGTCTGGTGCATTACCACGATCCCAGAATGCACTTCCTTAGATGACACAAAAATTTTTCAATAAAGTAATTTTGTTCAAACCAAATGTTGCCTGATTGCTGATAGCTAAACTCATCAGCACATAGTTGTCATTCATTCTTGCCTCCAGGTCACACAGTGCTTTAGATCCAGGGCAAAAAGATGTAGAGGGAATGGTTTCCACTTTTACTGAGAATTTGTAGCGTGGAAAATAAGATTACTACTGGAGCTTTAAAGACTGAATGAAGATGAATAGAACAAAATTTTTTAAAAGTTTACTTTAGGGGGAAACACATTTTTCCTTTTCCTTTTGAATTGTTTATAATCTCAGTCTTTTTCTGATCTACTAATAAATAACTGAGAACTTAAAGGTGCTCTTCTACTATTCATTTCTTTGAGAAAAATCCCTAAAATCTTAAAAACTAGTTGTTAACAAAAAGTAAAAAATGTTTTTTTTGAGTGAGGCAGTGAAGGTAGTAAAATACTCTTTGAACCCTAAATGCAACAAGAAGTTTGTTCTCTTGGCCTTTGTCCAGTGTCTTTTCTGTGGTCTATTAGAAATAAGTCTGTAAAAAAGCAGTTAAAAAAAACAAACAACTCTTTTAAAGTATCGTTTATTAATATGGTTTCCTCTCTGTTGGAGAGGCCATTTGTTACGAGGTTATAAACGAAAGGTGAACTGTCCTCAGGGAGATTTATGCCTGCCTCATTAATATGGAGAGGGAGAATAACAGCTATGCCATCTGCAGACCTGAGCAATTCTTAAGAATTCCAAAGTATCAGAGAGATTCCCTCAATGTTTCCTTTCATTGTTCTCTCTCTCTCTCTCTTTTTTTTCCCCCCTTTTGGGCCACAGATGCTCAATGTTGCTTTCTTCTGTGAAAATTTCAAGTTAGGCAGGGGTCTCTCAGAAGAAGGCGGGGTGCTGTATGGCAAGATCTGTACCGTACATGCCTCAGCTTGTGCAAATCACAGGGGTTTATTAGTGCTAATTTAATCTTTTGTGTGCTGATTCCATTCTTCCTTGAATTTTTAGAAATTTTTAGAGATCATGCATGGTGCACTGGGTCATTAAAAGGGGTATTTAGGTACTAAAGCAACAAATTTATGCTTTTAAATATTATTCTTGTTCTGTTGCAACAATTTAGCAGGATGCTTAGACCTATGAATGACATGTTGAAATCAATGTCAAAAGCTTCAAGTCAGACTATAACTTAATAAATGGTGTAAGCTTTAAGAAGTCTTTTCTATGAAAGACAAGTTTTCACTGGTTATTTGACAGTACAGTATTAGCAAATTGTTCTTTCTGGAAATATCAGCTATGGCTTTTTATATGACATGTTTTAGATTGAGAGGTATAATTCTTCCTTCACCTGACTTTTGTAATGTATTATGCCATTAAGACACAATGAAGCATCTTTTAATGGTCCATTAACACAAAGCTTGGACGCACTGTGTGGAGAGAAAGAACATCTTCCAAAAGTGTAACTAGTCATAAAGTTGTCTTGAAAATTATTATCAAAAGTCAAGCTGTATACTGGACATTCTTTCCTTCTGACTTTTTAAGTGTTGGGCTTCTGTTGATACTCTTTTTCGTATCACTGCTGATAACCCGGTTGGTAGGGAAATTAAAAAGTTTTAAAATTAAATCTGTTGTTAGCTTTATTCTCTGTGAATGACTCTCACACACAAAAAAAAAAAAAAAAAAAAAGAAAAGAAAAAAAAAGTCTATGGTACAAAAAGAAAAAAAGAAGCTTTCAAAATCATACAGTGGGCAAAAAGGAGCCAGGCCCTGCTTGAGGCTTCATAAGCTAAGAAGATTCCATTAACTGTGAGAAATGGTGCATTCCAGTTTGGAACAGTAGAGAGGCAGACAACAGAGACTGATTGTGCCGAAAAGGTTATTTTAAAACTGAAAAGAGCGGTTTGTATGCTAAATGCATCCAGGTAGACTGAAAAGGAGGGGAACCCTGGACAGGAAAAACAGACTTTTTGTGTTTTCTTTTTATAATACACTTTTATTAGACTGGACATCACGGTGGTAGAGCGTACATCTTGCCCTTCAGTAGCAGTCCTTGCTAAACACTAACACTAAACAAATCAATTACATGTCCATCAAGGAGGTGAAGCGTTCCCCAGAGTGGGAAATTAGAAAATGAAAAATGTCAAAGACGTGAGGAAAAGTCTAACCTCCTTCAAGTCTAATCACTGTGCCAGAAAAGCTGGGAGAAGAGAAAATCACACTGAATAAATTAGATATAAAAATTAAATATATATGTTTCAATATGAAGCAAAATATGAGCTGCATATAGGAAGCAGGAGCTGTACAAAGCATAACCATGTGTTCCCTGAGTCTGGTTATAATTCTCTTGAAAAAAACTAAAACACATTTAGCTTTATTCAGGTTTTCTTTGAACAGCATTATTCCACTTTTCATTGTGCTTTTAGAATATTACGTTCCAGTAAGAATTTTATGTCTATCTGGTCTATATATTTGGAATTTGAACACGATATTGTGGATATCACCAGTAATTACAGACCTTTATAATGTTGCACATACAAAATTTTGTCTGGCATTGTTCACTATTCCAATATAAAAGCTATGTATTCATGCCTATATTCTAGTGTAAGTTCCTGTATAAGTCATGATTGGTGGCACAATTTCAGAAATTGTGCTTTCACGTGCTTGAAAGGTCCTCAGTGGGTTTCATACGCTATCTTTCTAGATGCCCTAAGTTCAAAGAGGATCACTTTGAAGGAGGAGGAATGCTATCTCTGTTTTGAGAATCATATTCTTAGGGCCCAGTGGAAACTCAGGAACAGAACTGGTCTACTGAATTGCAGTACATTACTCTGTCCTCTGAGCCATCTTCCTTACTATAACTTGGGCTCTAATAACGTCAATGGAAATAAGACGCTTTGCATTAACTGTGTGATCTATTGTATTCATCATCTCAGAGTTGCGTGGTATAATGGGTGAAGTATATGATGGAAATTACACCTTAAGTCCGAGTCCTTAGGAGAAAATAATTTAAATCTGGCTGCATTTAATGGGGTACTAAAAATATTACTTATTTTCTGAAAAGTATGAAGACAAAATCAAAACCAGTTAAAAACATTTTTGTTTAGCTAATATTAACCTTTTTCTTTCTTTTTAAGATCTTACATCAGAACGGAGTGCGTTTTTTCTAATGAATAAAAATGTATTCTTTGGGAAATTTAGCTTAAGTAATTTATATAGAAAGATGCCATCTGCCTTCTTTTCCTTCCCCTCTTTCCCTTCTCCCCTCTTTTCCTCACTTTTTCCCTTTTCCTGTTCCCCCTTTACCATTTCCCCCTTCTTGTTTCTTCCTTCCCTCTTCCTCCTTCACCCTTTTCACATTTTCCCCTTTCCTCCTTCCCCCCTTTCCGTTTTCTTTCTCTCCTTTCCCCCTTCCTCTTTTCTCTCCTTTCCCCCCTTTTCCATTTTCTTCCTTTTCCTTCTTTTCCTTTCCCCCTTTCCTTTCTTCCTCTCTTGCTTTGCTTTTTTCTATAAACATGAAACAGTCTCAGTTTCTTCCCATGTCTCAGCAAGATAAATGAACTAATTTAAAATATTTTCCATGCCTCATCTGTCCACTCCACAAGCTGTCAATGAGCTTGGATTGGGAGCTTTCATGCCAATAGTCCACAGCGAGCAGTCGCATTATTTTGAAATAAGAATGTTGTTTCCATGGCAAACTTGGAACTCTTCACAACTGTGCTGACATCCACATACTTTCAAGTTTATGCAAGAAAGATGATACTTTATGAGATTTCTTGTAGCAGAAGGTCATTTCTCTACCAGACCATGGTATTGTTCTTTTTAATTTTTCATCTTCTGAGGGAAAGCAATAGAAGGAAATAAAAGATGGAGGGAAAACAACTTGTTTTAAACAGGTTATAATTTTATTTTTTGCTTCATCATTTTTCCAGGAACCTTTTGAAACACAAAATTGATTTTAAATATGTTTTAATTTAAGAGGGGAAAATATTTTGGCAAATTTTTATAATGGTAACAACTTGAAGACACTCCTCACCCTGTTCTGCATTGGGATCATATTATTCTAAATATTTATTCAGTGAAGTTACTATGGGACTTAGAAATGAGAGAAAGGTTTATAAATGACCGTTTCTGAGATACTACAAGCTGATTCATTTTGGATTGTGAAATTTTTTAAACTGCTTATACTAGATACATTTTCGTATGTCTCTAGAGAATATCGTAGCTTTTCTGTACTGCCTTATCACCTTTGCCTGTTCAAATGACATAATTATCTGGTGAGGTGTAATGTTAAGATTGGCTCTGCTGAAAAATAGATTTTGGTTTTTGTCTGAAGCTGTGCAAATAAATCTTTTCTCTGTAAGCTAAGCATTTTCCTAAGCTTTTCAAAAGTGAACAAAATCTTTTAGTGAGACTATGATGCAGAGTGTTTTTAAATTGTGTGCCTTGCCCCTTCTCAAAATTAAAAAAAAAATGCTCTCCATATTGGGAGTAGCCCAACTTTTCCAGGTTTGACTTACTCCCTTTCATAGATGTTATTGCTAGCACCTGGAAATAGCACATTTGCTCAATTTACTGTCAGGATGCCAGGTGGTTCCTGGATAGTTGCATAACCTCACTGAAATGCTTTACTTCTCCCTATTTTCTAATAATGTATTCTGTCGACATTTGCCTCCCTTCAAAAGAATAAGTTGACAAACAGCTGTGTCCCTGTTCAGTGTACTTCCCAAGCAAAGTATTTTCTTTCCCAGAGGCAGAGTGCATTCACCTACATAATTGGCCATGACCTCTTCTTGCCCAGTGGACATGTACTGAAGTCCATTCCCATTTCCTAATGCTTTAAGACACAAAGCAGCATATTACTGTCATGCTAGTAGGTAGATGAAATTTTGATATGTGTTCTTGTATTGTCATCAGATGTTTCTGTTTGATTCTTGTTTCTAAATATTTGAACATGCGTATCTTAAATACTTCATGATTCTCTCTTGAGTGTATGTTTAATTTAAAATTAATATATTTTTTAAAAAAAAACCCAAACTTTTTAGCTTACAGCTTGCATACTAGCCATTCTCAGAAGGATGGGGGTTTATGGAATAAGAGATGTAGGGACCTTTATTTTGATAAAGACTTTCTTTGCATTTTTTTCATTTCAGTAAATTGCTTGCAGGATATTGCTAAGAATATAATCCTTTCAATGCTGCATCTCAATGTTCTGATTTTTAACTGCTCTCTTATTAAAATATTAAATTGTGTGTCTGTGTGTTTCATATGTGTATGTATTCATATGAAGTATTTTAATGAAATTATTATAAACTTTGTGGAAACAGTGACCTCTTCTCTACTGAGTGTAAATAATGATATCCTTTTTCTGAGCAGTGTTTTGCATTAAAAGCCAACTCATAAAGGAGTGAAGCCTGAAATGGCCAGGTCATCCGTAGAGGTTATTTATTCATCATCTGCTAAGGACTTTGTATCAGAGTTTGCAAATTCTAGGTGGCTTTTCTAACTCTTTATATACTTACTCTCTGTTTTTGTTGATGTTCTGTCTTTCTTGAAACCTGAGTAATCCACAGTCTGTCATTAGAATTTATCTTGACAATGATTTTCCTCATGGAAGAAGGATAGGAATCAGCTTTGGAAAGGAAGACCTGTGAATCATGGTTGAAAATGACGTGATCATGAGCCAGCAGTGTGCCCTTGTAGCAAAGAAAGTCAACTGCATCATAGGCTTTATTTGTAGGCTGCAACTGGTAATCTGTGGAAGTGATCCTTTCTCTTTATTAGGCACCATATGTGGTCGCCTCATTGCAAGAAAGATTTTGGTGCACTGGAGTGAGTCCAGTGAAGAGCCACCAAGATGGTCAGGAACTGGAGCATAGAATGTATGTTGAGAGGCTGAAGAAGCAGGGTTTGTTCAGCTTCGAGAAGATGCAGCTTCAGAAGGACCTTACTTGTATTTGTACAGATACAGAGAATATGGAGCTAGACATTTTCCAGAGATACCCAACAACAGGTTAAGAGGCAAAGGATGCAAATGGGACATGAGAAGGAACTTTTAAGGAACCTGTAAGGAAAGGGGTTTTTTTACCATGAGAGTGGTCAAACACTGGAACAGATGCCCAGAGAGCTTGTAGGAGCTCCACCCTTGGAGCTGTTCAAGATTCAGTTGGACAGGCCTTGAGCAACGTGATCTGATTTAGGTAGGAGGTTCCGTCCTACATAGGTTATTCTATGGTTCTGTGAAAATAATTTAGGTCTCCTTTACCATCATTGTTTTATCTCTGTGGTATGTACTTGAGTTAAGCACTAACCTCTACAGAAACCTGCTGGAAAGAGGGTTTCTATGAGACCTGCCCTAACCACCATATCTGGTGGAGACTGAAGCTGCAGGGCAGTGAATTGGTGCCTCATAGCCCTGTCAGCCAAACTGGCCTTTCACATTTGTTTGTTTTTCAGTTTTTGTGTAAATGCTAAATCTACCCCTACTGATCTATGCAAATCAGAAGCAAAATAATAATAAATATGCTTTCCTCCAGGAGGACAATGAAAAGGAGATTCTTTTGAACCTCCTGTATTTGTATTCCTGGAAAATTACTCTTCCAGCAGCAGTGTAAAGCACTACTTCTCTTTCATTTCAGGATACCTGAAAGATGCATAGAATATGGGCGTGATGCTTCTTTAAAATTTCATGTTTTAAGGTTATGTTTGATTGCTTATACAATGCAATGTGGATGCTAAAGTGTGAAAAACGTTAGGAAAAACAAAAGAAGAGATGCAACATTTTGAAACCATAGGCATTGTTTGGTGAAAAGATTTGTTCTGTCCTGTAATAAAAATACATTTGTAAAAATATAGAGGAAAACTGAAAAGGAAGGTAGATAGGAAGTAGGCAGAAGAAACAGTTGGAATGACTAAATTCTCAGCATGTCACTTATTATACATCAATCTAGAGGGAAGAGGGCAGTATTCTAATGTTCAAAGACTATGTACTAGCAACAAATAAATTGGAAATGTAGTGATTCTGCTTTTTAAAAGGGATATTGAAGATCTGCCATCCATATTTTCCTTTTAGTATTTGTTGATAGTTTGAAGAGAAAGTAGAGAGATGTGTATAGATATCTAGGTTAGGATTACTTACTGGATATCTCTGGCAGTAGAATTTTAATGGCATGGCTTTAACTGAAAAAAGATGGTAGCAGGGACTTAACTGCAGTCCTTAGCGCCAAGACCTATTACAGATTTTGAGGACTTCAAGAATATTGAAATACAGAAATATACTTCTGTATATATGGCATGGTCATAGGTATTGTGGTGGTAAGTAGCACTATACAGGCTACAGCTGGAGTTTTGGTAGGGTCTAATTTTTTTTATATATATTTAGAGCAGTTTCAAGTTCTTTTGATAATTAATTCAAAATCAAACAATATAGTTTCAAAGTCTTGAATTGCAAGTCATAATCAGCTTTTATGTTCACCATATTAGACCCAAAATACATTACTTCAGCATTATTAGAAAATAAAACAATTCTGTAGCTGCTACTGATGCATAGGTGTTATGTTTACTTCTCTGCTAGAATGTACGGATAACAGAATTTCACCTACTTCTGGATAATGTCTGCTGTTTTTAATTTGTTACAAGCAGAATTTATTGAGTAAAAAGAAATTGTAAGTCATTTTCTTCAATCATTGTTTTCTTTTGTGTCTCCCCCCTTCCCTACCTCTTGTGTTTTAATACCAGAAGGATACAAAATGGTCTTTTGAGGCTTTACCTAGTAACTTTCTTGGATAATTTTATATAATTGTCTCAACATATTGAGCAAAGAAGTGGAGCATACGACGATCCAAGAAACCCGTTTTCTTTAGATTTTCTGAGTTCCATCAATTTCGTAGCTGTAATATTCAGCATATTTCAAATTAATCAGGGGTAAAAGGAAACATAAAGAAAAAAGTCATGAGCTCGTTTCCATAGAAACACACTACGCTTTCTAGCAAAATTAAGTGCTGACTTTGTATTCTGAAAGATGGTTGTGCAGACAACATGTGTTCACTGGCCTGTAGATAATATGTCAAAATGTCTTCATAGTATGTATCTTCTGATAGTATTGTGCATTATTGAAAAATCTTTGGGCTGGTATCTTACTACCACCCCTTGTAGTTGACTAGACTATAATATTTTCTCATTTCTAATCCACATTATACCTTTGGATTATAGAGAAAGAGAGGATTGGTATCGCTGCGCATTTTAACACTGTGTATCTGAAGCACCTGCCCTGTGAGGAACGGCTGCGAGAGCTGGGCCTCTTCAGCCTGGGGAAGAGAAGCCTGAGGGGGGATCTGATCAATGTGTACAAGTACCTGAAGGGAGGGTGTCAAGGGGATGGGGACAAACTCTTTTCAGTTGTCCCATATGACAGGACAAGAGGCAATGGGCAGAAATTGAAGCACAGGAAGTTCTGCCTGACCGTGAGGGGAAATTTCTTCCCAGTGAGAGTGACGGAGCCCTGGACCAGGTTGCCCAGAGAGGCTGTGGAGTCTCCTTCTCTGGAGACAGTCAAGGCCCACCTGGATGCAACCCTGTCTAACATGCTGTAGGTGACCCTGCTGAGCGGGGAGGTTGGACTAGATGATCTCCAGGGGTCCCTTCCAACCTCAATCATTCTGTGATGTCTCAGGTCATAACAGCTGATAACATGGTGAAGCTTCTCCTTGTAATATCCTCCATGAAATCTTTATGTTGTAAAAATCTATGGATATTTTACTCTTGGTTATAGTATGACCAACATGCTGTACCTAGAGTGTGATAATGCATGATGGCCATATTGCATCTCTGTGAATATAAATTCTGGAGCAAAGCAGATGAATTGCCAAACACAGAGGTGCGGTAGAATCAGATGTTAGGGAAAGAAATAGTTAACTTTTATTTTTCATTAATTTACTAAACTTTACAGTGGTGCCTCTTGTCTTACTGTTTTTTTCTGATGGTGCCTAAAAAGCCAGAAAAGGTATGAAAGGATGAGAAGATATAATTGAATTACTAACTGATGGTTAATACCCATCTGAAAGAGTTGAGGAGATCTCATGGGTCACTTTTTAGTGGCTTTCAAAAATGACATTCTAATAATTTTTAGAAGATCATCTTTTTTTTTTATTTTTTTTTTGATTTAATGTTTTAAGTGAGCTTCTTCACATAAGATGTTCTTACTGCTAAGTTTTAGAAATTCTTTTGAGAGAAATCAATACTCCAAATAGTTTCTCAAAAGCCAGCTCCTGCTTTCGGTCATAACATCAGCTTTTGTTTATTTTTATAAATCCTTGCCTTAGAAAGCACTCTTATTGTGTTTAGATCATGATCATGTTAGGGACTATAATTTTTTTCGTAAGTATTACTCTCTTTAAGGGAAGCAATATCAAGTTGTTTATTGCTTAAAAATCATTATGAAATTGCATAAAAATCATTATGAAAGCTATCGGGGACTTATTTCTACAAAATGTTGGCATCCAGTTTCCTCTTCTCAGAGTCATTCTTTAAAATCCATTCTGTTTGTATATTTGCAATCTATTAATATTAAAGAGCTATTCTATGATTATGAAATCCATTTACAGCAGAATATTTTTCATTTTGGGGGCAAAGAGAGGTCATTTCACCATCTAGAAAATTGCAGTGCATAGTTATGTCCTATATTCTTAATCTCCAGTTATATAAACAATTTTATTTATTCCCCAATTCATTCTGCATCTGAATCTCTGATTAAGATTGATTCTCAGCCACTTCCTGCATTGTCTCTGCTTTGCACTAATATCTAGCAAACATTCAATCATAATGAGATTCTTTGTAGCTATCTAGGATTTGGAATTTGTTTTACCTGGTAGGAGCAGCTTTAGTTTCAGGGTACCAAAGAGCTATCAGCTGGGTATTGAATTAGCTTGAATGTATTTCAGTAAATGTATGTATACTTTGTCCAGCTTGTTAATGTCACAAGTATCATGTTTATATACCCAAACATGAAGTTAGTCCTGACAGAGAAAATGTTTAGGTTCTGCCCTCTGCAAGGTCAATTCAAGATCAGTTCCATTTTGTATAACTCTTTCATTTTACAAACTTTAAAAATTCAGACTTCGAAAGAGGGAGAGTGAAACTTCAGTCTTTGCATCCTTTTCCTATGTTCGCTTTGATTGTTTTTCCTCTGAAATATTTTTTTAAATTAGTTTCAATTTTGTTCTGCTTTATCTGTACCATTCTTTAGAAATATGGAATAACAGCATTCTCATACCATGTATATAGATTAACAAAATAATATTAGCATAGGAGAAAAAAGCAAAAAAACCACTTGACTCCACCATGCATTAAGGACTATTCGAGTAGAAGAAATACATTATCAACAAGAAGCTTGGTAGGAGAATAATGACCAGCGTGTGTCAGAAATAGCACTGTGCAGGTTACCACTAGCAGCTAATACCTACCTGCTCACTGTACTGCTCAGCTGAAGTTTCAAAAATCTGTGCAGAATAGATTTTTATGTTTTTCTCTGTTCTGCTTTTTGTTAATTAAATATGGAAAAATAAATATTTTGTCTTAAATTTTCAAAGATCGAGAAGCTTTTTCTCATATCTCTGAATGGGGACATGCTGCATGGTATGGTTATGCAAGTTGGGAATTTACTTTTTTGTGTGCGTACCTGCATTTTTCAAAATGCATGCCTTTGGTTTGGGACTGTCATTGAAAGCTGAGGTATGTCTGCATCACCACTTCCAATGCATGTTTGCATCTTTGGTTCTTGGAACAAGTGCAGCCCACAATTAAGGAGAGCACCATTTTCTGCTGAAAGATGCTGTCTTAAGTTAGTGCTAGTTTAGCCGCACCTTACCATTTTTGCCCTATTTCCCATTATCTGCATTTTATTTGAACTGTACTTGGTGTGATATATCAGTCAAAACACCTAGCTATTTTTAAGAATATGGTTAAGGAAACCAAGATTTGTTAGACTCACGTATGTTTCATGATTTAGTCTTTCCTTCTTTGCTTAAGGTAACTTAAGAGTTTCACAGTAATCTGAATAAAAACTCAAAATGTGTTTACATGAACTTTCATCTATGTTCTTCTTCTGGAATTACTGGTTTACTGTTCTCTAAATTTTTATGAGTGTATATATGTGGATGTATATAAAAAAATCCTAAGCTCTTTCAGAAAACAGTTCCTTGACTTGTCTGAAAATGTCTTCGTGCATGTGGACATAAATACAATGTTATGTCAGCATATCAGTGAAGTCTTGGACTTGGCTTTTGATGCTGAAATCCTCTTTACCTCCTACTAGTCTTGCAGACCTAATGTAGCTGCAGGAGACTAGGCAAGGTGCTTGTCCCATTAGTGAATGATCAGTAAGATGCTTAACTAAGCTCCAAATGGTACTCGTTTCTCCTGCAAAGTCATTCAGGCCATAGGCTTTCACAGATGGGATATGAAGGCAGAATGTGACCTGGAGAGTTTTTCTTACTCAAAATGATCCATGTACTAGAATGCTGCATAGTCAAGCCTGAAACTGAGGAGCTTAACAGGGCTAGCACTTGCAAAAAACGTTATTTTAGACATAAACCAGAAGCCACTGAGCCTGAGTGCTGAGTGCTACGGTACAATTTCTGCAGATTTCCTTTACAACATAAAGGAAAGTAGCTGCTGAGAATTTAATGATAACATAAATACTCTAGTATTTGGAAAAAGGAATTTGATGTGTGTTAATTTGAAATATTTTGAATTACTAATCGTACAGTGAAAATAGATGGAAGTTATTTTTACTCCTGTTTGCAGAGTAGGCATAAAAGGGGATGTTTAACAAAATCAGTGATTAGCAAATTTAGGACAAATGGAAGGAATCACTATTGCAACAGTATGATTTCAAATATGGAATTCACTCTTGTCACATCATTAAGCAAAATATTGTGGCTAAATTTTAGAATAGCTCAGATGGTTTTATGATAATTGATGACATTTACAGTTTTGTTAGCCGTGATGAGAGTAAACAGAAAATAGTTCCAGAACAGAACAGAAAATACATGTGATATAATTCTGTTGTCGATACAGAATAATAAAGTAATTATCCAGTCTGGCATGTTGATTTCTTCTGGTGGCATGATACCAGTCATCTTGCACTCTGATTTTTCTAGTGTGGTGGAGCCTATTTCACAGACTTAGCTAACTTAGCTGACTGAAGCCCCTCCAATTGTTTCCTGGCTTATGAAAGCTGTGACAAAGCTTATTCACTAGAACACAAAATAGCAACATCATTTTCTCATGTTCTCCACACTGGAAGAAGGAATGAATGTGGTATGGCTTGACATTGATAAGGCTTTTGATACGATATTTTCATAAACAAAGTGAGCGAATACAGCCTACTCAGTCAGCGGTATAGAAATACACAACCAGTGAAAAACACAGTGAAAAAAATTAAAAGGGGCATGGGAACAGCCTTCAGCTGTGTAGCTATGTGAAGGCTTGATAGTAGGAAAATATTTATAACTTCAGGTAACAGGTTATCTGAGGGTGTTGTGGAAGCTCTTTCATTGAAGGTCTTTAAGGAGAAGTTAAGACAGCCACCTGCCAAAGCCAGTGTAGGTATACCTCTAGTCTAGTCTCAAGCAGAGGGGGAGATTAAGTGGTATCTGGAAGTCCTACCTATCCCTAAAGTTCTGTGATTCTCTTTATTTTTTTACACTTGCTGTTATTTTTTGCAGAATTATATGTAGGTTTTTCAATTTATTCATTTTAGGAGGTAATTTAGCAGGTTAATTTTCAAAACATTATGCAAAATTTGAAATTAAACTTCTAAATAATGTATGTACGTATCAATTTTCTTATTATAGCAACCAAGCAGTCTTTATGCTTACATGAAAAGAAAAAAATGCTGTCTATAAATTAATGTTGCAGAATTATCTTATAACTTATAAATGCTTGTTCTTTCCTCATGCAGATTGCAAGGTATAGAAACAGAATATAAGCAGTAAAGCACAAATATCTTTGTAGTCCTTGACATCCTTGCAGAAGTCAACTGAACTGTAGTAGTATGGTAAATATTCTTTTTTGTTTTGTCTCTGTAGAAGTGCATTTTCTGCAGGCAGAGAATTAAGAAAATTTCTGGTGCCTGCATTCAGTGTTCATACGGACGCTGTCCAGCCTCCTTCCATGTTACCTGTGCCCATGCTGCAGGAGTACTTATGGAACCTGATGACTGGCCATATGTTGTCTACATCACGTGTTTCAGGCACAAGATCAACCAAAATGTGGTAAGGAATTTGTTTCCTTATTTTTTAAAAAATGGAACAGAAGAATTAAAATATGTTTCTAGAGAAAATGGGAGAAGGGATTCACGTTGTGTATAATAATAAAACTATTGTATCTCAAAGATTTTTTCTTATCGCATTACCTGGAAGAAATGATACTTGATATGCCTGGCACATTTTTCTATTAGAATCATTGCTGAATATATTGTTTTGGCTGCCATAACCACTCACTGAATTCTCTGTTTTGTTAATTTGGAGCGTATTACAAATATCAGCTCGTAATATCTTAAAAAGACTCACAGATACTGTGAGATAAAGCATATGGTAAGTAAGCCCTTTTTCCTGCCTCTGAAAAACATCTTGCAAATATCCTGTTATAATTATTCTGTCATCTGGCAAAATAACACTGGTTTGTCAGGAAAATCCCTGCTATTACTGTGTGCTCCTATTTTCTAGTCTGAGCTGAGGAGGAACTTTTAATTTTAGATGGGATACATACAGGATTATCATTATTGTCTTGTAGGTTTTAATACCTTTTATTCCACCAAATTGTTATTATCTCAGTTAAGAAATAACTTCAGCCATTTATCTTGGGCTTTTAAAATCGTATTTATTTGTTTCCGAGCAATGTACAACTAGAATGACTACTAAATAATAGTCCTGATAAGGAAATTACTATTAGATACTTTAAACAACAATTTCTCACTTTTTTCAAGTTGAGAACTCTATATTTGAATAAATTTTTCATCTCCTTTGTATATTAAAAATGAAAGAGTAAACCCATGTTACAGTGCTAATGAAAGTCTATAATATATGTCTTTCTTTCAAGAGGTGGTCAGTGAATTCTTGGTCTTAGAGACAAGACTTTTAAAGGGTAAGATTTACTTCTGTGTATAATAAAATGTAGTGCCTTGCAACTAGAGTAATCACGCAGACCAGAGTATTCAGTCTCCTAGCAGTTCTGAAAAAATCGAGACAAACAAATTGTGTGTTCTTTTCAAGACTTCCCCAGAACAATTTTGCCTTTTGAAGATTGTTGCATTCCAAAATAAATAATAGTATGAAACCACTACACTTTTGTAGGAATTTTCTGTCTTTATAATTTTTTTATGAAAACTAGTCTGGTTTCAAAACAAATTTGAAACACTGTCTGTACAGGCAACTTCTCAGATAATTTTTATGGCTTTCTTAGAATGCATTATCCACTAGATAAAATTACTGGATTAGGTTCATAGCTAATAAGAACAGGACTGTTCTGACAAAATATTTTCTAACATTGATTCCCGATAAATTTCCATCTTTCAAATTGTGAGATTTTCATCATTAGCTTGGGAAACTGTTCCTGGATCAAATAGGACTTTCTGTTGTATACTGTCTTCTATACTGACTTTATGCATGCAATGCTGCCATTGCTCCTTAATTCTTTGAGCTTCCTGTAAAACAAGTCCCTGTCTGATGCTGGAGTCTCCTGGTGCTGTCCAACAAATTATATTATTTTTTCCTTATATTTTCTTTTGTAATATTAATTGGTAAATGTGATAAAGTTACGGATTGCTTCTTTAGTGTTTTTACAGTACCTAACCTAGTGCTACCCCTGTCTTAAACAGAGGCCTTTTCTGGCCCTTCTATATCAATGTTAGTTATTAAATAATACTGACAGAATATTCTGAAGCCAGTTTGACCAGAATTTATGCTTCCATTCTAATCTAAAACAGTGCTGACCTTACTACTTAACATTTAACTTTCTAATTATGAATTTTCCTTGGAACAGTAAAAACAGTTATTAAATAGCTATTATTTTGTACGCTAAGACACAAAATGAATATTCATCTAAAACAATGCAACACTAATGAGGTGAGAGGGACACTCACGAAGTTTTTTTTTTTTCTCCTAGTGATTTTCTTGATCTGAATTTTGTATTTTCAAAGAAAACAAACAATATAGAGAAAAAGGAATAATTGCTTATGAAGTGATTGTGTGAAGCATAAGCAAGGTAGCTCAGTTAAGAATGAGACTCTCTCAGGCCTTTCTTGAAACTCAGCACCAACCTTTTTGAAAAAGTTGTTTGATTAGCTTATTTCATGTGGCTCAAATCAAAATCAAAAGTACAGAAGAGAAAGTGTGTTTCTCATTGGGCTAAAACTTCGAAGGATCAGACATACTGCTAAAAATCTTTTTCTGTAAAATTCTTAACTTTGTCTTGAAACAAAGGAGGTTGCCGTATATTTATGTATGATTGGATTTATACGTTGTCTTTTGGATAATTAATCTAAACCCATCTTTAAGCCTTTGGAAGTTTTTCACTATTGGTTTTCTTATTATACTTTTCCTGTTATTAGCTAGCCTTTGATGCACAAACTACATTGCTCTTCATCATTAGGCAGAGCAATGCTCCTTACTTATAACTAAATTTTTTTGTTCATCCATTGTTCTAAATTTCTTGCTCAAAACAGCGTAATCCTAAGGACTGAAATATTATTTTGCACATTTTTACAGGAATCTAATAGATTGTCTTGTTAGCAAGTACAAATTTCTTCTGATGTTTAGGAGTTCAAGGGATACTTGAAAGGATATTATTATTTTTCCTTCATTTTAAGGAAGTAAAATTATAGTTGTCTGGTGTTTCCTTAATATAGCCTCTAGATATTGTGCCTGAATTCTCAGTGAATATCTTTGATTACTACTTTTCTGAAGTTAAATAACAAAATAAAACAAAACTCACCAACTAAAGGATGGCTTCTGGACTATTACAGATATCTACAGTAGTATTGTAATATGAAAATCAAGCAGGTTGTTCAACCAGGAACTTAGCTATGTACTGATAACTATGTATTATTACCAGTGTTAATGTGTCTCTTCACCTCAGGATTATGGCGTATTGCAGTGCTGAGGTAGGTTTTGTGTCCTAATTATAATTTGCCATGATATTAAGCAAATTGTGCCCAAATTATTTATCAGTATTCTTTCATATATCTTTTTGACTGAGGGTCCAATTCTTTCTGAATTGTCTTCATTATTTCTTCCTAAGGTACATTTTTAATGTCAATAATGGTAAACATTGGTAGGTCTTCTGATGATAAATCATCATAAACAAAAGCAGAAGGAAAACATAGTTCTTCTCTACATACAGTGCTGATGAATGAATAAATGTACAAATACTACAAATTTTAATTTTTAAATATTGAGATGACTTTTTAAAATATGCACTTTTGATGTCCACACTCAAGTCTAAAGTCTTGTATTTACCAAGCGTACAGCTCCAGAAATAATGCAGAATTTTGGTAGCAGAAAAGTTTTACTTAGCTAGAGGCAAGGAAATTCATGAGTAAGATTTCATTTGGAAACTGTGATCATAAAAGGCCATGTAGGCAGCCCCTGTGATGTGCATTTGGCAAGACTCATTGTCTTAAGAAGGGGCAGTTATGATAATAATTGCAAAAACTCACTGTTGCTGATCTTTTAATAATTGCAAAAACTCACTGTTGCTGATCTCTTAACTGTTTTAAGTGATGAAATGGGCTTTGATTTCCCAGATGATTTACTGCAACTATGGGCCAGTTCTTACCTCTGTAGGCACACAGGGGATGAAGGGATGAAGTCATGTGGAAGCTATAGATGCTTTTCCTTTTGCATACGTGAGTGATGTATTGTCATTGTATGTGTCTGCCTGCTAACTGCTGTCAGGCCGTTTGCATTTTAGAAAGTCTTGAGGCATGCCTTGTTTTAAGGATATAGTACTCAAAAATCATGAGCTGGCCTATTTTTGAAAGGTCATGCATCATTTCCATTCCCAAATTATAGTTCTAGAGAGTAAACGTAAAGTGATGAAATAAGAGTTACATTTCCTTATCAATCTTAGAATTTTGAGGATCCTCCATTAAGAATTGTTGTCTGAGAACATTTCAAGATATTTTTTTATATATATATATATGTATCAAGATATTTAACTATTATATGTTTATATATGTATAGTTTATATATTTTATTTAACAAGATTTTTGTATGTCCTGCCATACAGAAAATGAGGGAGAAAGTCATTTTCCCTCTTATCTTTTCAAAGTTTGCACACAGAAGAAGAGGTTAATTTTTTTTTCTTTTCCTCTGTGACTGGTTGCTTTCTGTATTTCTGCTGCTATCTTAGTTCATCCTTGGCTTAGGTACTGTTAAAAAAAAACATGCTTTTTAAACCACAGCTTCCTCAATAATCTGGTAACTGGCACAGCTGTTTCTTTAATCTGATAGATTCCCTTGCGTAACAACTGTCCTTTCTGATCAAAAATGACATTCTTAACATCAATAAATTCTTAGGATTTTCTGACAGGAAATGTTTTCGGGGACATGCAATCAATTATAGAGGGTGTTTGTCAATACTTTTTTGTGTGAAATAAATCAAGAATCCTACCAAGATGGCATACTGAAAAATAAACTCCTTGAACTAGGATGCATTTCTGATTTTTATTATTTGTTCTGATGAGCTATGGCATTTCTTTTTTGAATATTTTATCATTAAATGAGCCTGTATTGTCTTTTAATACTATATTTTACTTAAATAGAGTACCAGCTTGAGATTTTAAAAACATAAAAATTTGATCGAGATATTTCTCCTTGGACTCCTGTACTATAATCACAAATTTCTATTATCTCATACAAATAACTAATAGTCTCTAGTTTACTTCTGCTTTTCTTTTTTATTTATTTTTCCTAAATAACTGATGACTAAAATTGAGACTTGATTGGAAAATTAACACTTTGATGTTTATATATATTTGAAGATTGGATAAAAGGTTGCTATAGCAAGATAGTAACTCCTATAATCCTTACACCAGTAAATCATTCTTTCTTCCTTTTACATATCTGTAGTTATACTAAGTGGGCAGAATTAATTACATAAATGCATAAATAATAATTTTATTCTACAAGTAAATGATTAAGTAGTTCTTTAGTATGATCATAACATTGTTTCTAGATAAACTTGGAAATGCTGTAGAAACGTAATGGATTTTTACTATCTGAGGTGACCTGAATTAAACAGGAATATTCAGGTTTGGTTATTTTTTCTCAAAAAGATTGACATTACTATTAATATTTGGAATCTAACAAAAAGAACTGATACTGCTCTTAGTTTTCCTTTGACAGTAGTGTTAAAAATTCTGTAGCTGTATCATTTTCTGGATTTTCACAGACAGTTTTTTAGCTTATTGTACTGATTGAAGATTTCACTGCCTTGAAGGAGATTTGAGAAGCAATGGTAGAAAATTGAGTAATTACATTATCATATGCCATAAATTATTTTCATGCTTTTTACACAAATATTTCTAATAAAAAATACTTTAAGAAAGGCATACCATTTCTATTGCCTCTTGTCTTAGTGTCTTCCATTGACAGAAAAGTTCAAATGTCCTGCCATAGCCAAAGTCACAGTAACTTTTCTTTTTGTGTGAGCAAATGGACTTGTGTTAGGAAATGAACGGACAGTCAGACGCGTAGGAGATAAGTTCTTTCCTTATTTTATTGGGATAAGAGGCTCATGGGTTTATTTTTCACAGTGAAGAAGCTTGCTCTTCTGATAGGAAGTTCGAGGGGATACATCAGTTGGGAGCTGATGTGTACATCTGTTTACATCATGTGAGCTTAGCATTTGCTGACTTAAAGGTTCAATTCTGTTATATATAGAAACTATCAAGCAGTTACTGATGTAGAATTTTTGCATAGTTTGACAACCCTGCTACACTTTTGACCGACCTAAGTAGCTCTAGTGAATTCAAAGTGAAAACTGAAAATTATTGTTACTGATGTGCTACATAAATAAGTGATGAAGAGTGATCAATGCTGCCTGGAGTTTTAAAGCAAATGTTCTGCACAGTATTGGTTAAGAAGTTACTCAGATACACTGTTGTAAACAGCTCTGACAAGAACTGGATATCCATTTAATTGTTTCACCCCATTCACTAAAATATTAAGCAATTATGAAGAATCATACAGAAATACAGTATTTAAGAATACACCCTTTGAAATGGCTTCATAGCATTGTCTAGGCTTCCCATATCTTGTATCTTCCAGCACAACAAATAAGATGTACAAATATTGCTAGTTGTTTAAGTATTCTTACCCTATTGCAAAGGCATCAGCTGTAAAAATATTTTTGAATGCCATAATTTGTTATTCTATGGAAGCTGTTTGCTTTCTTATGAAACATAGAAGCTTTGTATGTCATATAATCATATCTATAACAAACAATCTTGCATTTGAAGATTTTGTGTTAAGTGGGGAATTCGCATCAGTTCTAACATTGCTAAATTTCTGTTGAGCAAACTAATATTTTAAATTTGCTTTTTCCTTTAAATTCTTCTTTTTCAAGAGAACTAAAGCATGTGAGAAGGCTATTACAGTTGGGCAGACAGTCATCACGAAACACAGGAATACACGATACTACAGTTGCAGAGTCACAGGAGTCACATCTCAAGTTTTCTATGAAGTCATGTTTGATGATGGCTCTTTCAGTCGGGATACTTTTCCTGAAGACATTGTAGTAAGTTCTTTTTCAGATACCTGTTATTTCTATTTTTTGGAAAATTAAACAGATGGAACTTTTTGAAATATTTCTTTTGACTTTTAGAGGAGATAAAGCCTTAATATTCAGTTCATGTTTGCTAGTTTCACTGCTGGGAATGATTATTTTCTAATGGTCTTCCAAACTTTGGTTGTTCTAATTAGTCTCTGCCATTTGACCAAATGAATCAAAACTAATCTTACGAAGTCTTTTAATTAAATAAGAAATATGTATTTAATAAAGGATATGAGAGTGGGAATTACATATATCCTTATCTGTCTCATAGAGATAACTTGTAAAAATTCCTTGCTGAGTTGAAAAATTCTGCTGTAATGGGAAGAACAGCTCTCAAGAATCTGTTCCAACAACTTGTTTACACCTTCTGATGTTTAGTTTGTAAGATTACATTATTAATGATAAAAACCATCAGGGAGAAGAATGTGTAGTTTACTGCATTTCCAAAAAGCAATTGAGATTTTGATTTCCCTTATGCACTTACATAAACTGGCACACATTGTGTACTTAGAAATGAACAGAATTTGCAGACAGTTGAGAAAGATTCTGTTTCCTTCCATATTTACAATGAGTAGATTGGATGGTAACCTTCACTGTGTTAATCAGATGCTGTTTGACGTCTGTGTCACAATATGATCTAATCTGTGTTTACCTTCATGCTCCTGTGGTCATGGCGTTTCTTTGTGCAGAACTGATTTTTTTGGTGTACTTCCTACTAATAATCAGTTACAGCCTCCATCAGGCTAGCCTCAGCATGCAAAAGGGCTGTTTGTTGCCAGATTGCTTTTCGCTTCACACCATGTGCTGGATGTAGAGGGAGAGTCAGGTGTATGTGAGGATGTATGCTTAGAAGTTCAAGGGACACTGCCCCAGCAATGCTCAATGTTCCTGTCCTGTAAAGATGTCTTTGAGCTGTTCTGTTTTCTGCAAGCCTAACATTTTCATGGAAGTAGAGTTAGTTGTCCGATAGCATCAGTGAAATGATACTGTTGTTCTTGGAAGCTTCTTAGTTATTGAAAAGTCTGATGCCTTTTTGAAAATACGGCATTTGAAGGGGTGCGTTTCAAAGCAGGATATGGGAATATAGCTGTTTACCTCCCACTGGTGTTAACAGAAGACAGGCAGCAAATCCCTCTTACATGTCTTTGAAAATTTATCCTTTAATTTGAAATACTCTGAAAAGCTCCATTAATGGAGCCTCCATCAAAGGCATTTTGATTTAGAAACATCAAGATATTAAGCAAATGTGGCTGTCTTATTATTAGAAACTGCTCTCTTGTGTATGCCAGCATCAAGGATCTGGTATGGAAGAGATGAGAAAATGTTTGCCACCCTAGTGGGGTTGCCTGATCTGGAGCTAAGAAGAAATGTAATCAGGCCTGGATATGCCTCAGTGCTTCGCAGATAGTGGATGAACAACATATAATTGTTTGATGGAAACACCAAACGAATTTCACATTCCTTAGAGAAATCTTGTTGTGTTTTCATTAGATAATATACCTGCAGCAGTTACTGGAAGGAAAAAAAAAATGTTTTTTCTTCTGCCTGGACTAAAACTTGCTAATCCATGCAATGTGCGTATCAGGTGTTAGTGCCGCTGGGAGGACTTATTCATCAAATCTGGTGTGAAAGCAATGTTGCTGCCTATTGAAGAACTTATTTCTCTAATCTGTTTTCACTTTTCAACTAGCTCACAAAGATAGGAGCTTTCTGCTTTTCCAGTATGTGTTGAATCCACTACATAATTTCAGCTGAGTTCACAGTAGACCACTATTTCAGTGTTCAGACCCAGTGATTTATTTTTAAGGAGGAAAATAGGGAGCAGGGAAACTTCGGTTTCCTTCATGAAACTCTGTGGGGATTCAATATTTATTCAATAACTACCAAAGCAAGGTATACATTGTTCTCTTCTGTGTATTTTTCTTGATTGTATTAGCATTTGCTAAATAGATTAGGATTTACCAAATAAGGATAGCTATATTCTAGTTTCTTTTTTATTTCAAACTATTGTTTGGGTGCTGTATCTCATTTCTACCTTGTCAGAATTTTTTAGAAAAATCACTCCTGAATTACAATGGTTAAACCCATTAGTTAGTTTGGTGATGTACTAACCAGTCAGCCTTCCGTGCAGCAGGAGTGAGAGAGTGCAAAAAAGTATATGCCTACAGTTTTCTGCTGCACAAAACTGCAGGAAAGCTCCCTCCATACATCATAGAAAGGCTACATTGATGAGGATAGCATGTCAAATCTATAAGGAGATGAGATGGCAGCCTTAACAGTTGGTTTAACCATATGAACAGGAGTACATATGCTGCAATCCTCAGTAAGTGCTACCAACAGTGTGTACGAGTTCAGTTTTCCCCTTCTTGAAGGATTATCTGGTAATGCTCTGGAGATTGTCACACAAACCCTGTCTCAGCACCAGGAAGACCCAGTGGGCCAGGAGTCATCTAACAGATGCTGCCCTAGGTAGGCTCTCTGCTCTTTAGATTGCTCAGTTAGGGAGGGTTTCCCACAGTTGCCTTTTTTTTTTTTTTTTTACCTTTTTTCTTTTTTTTTTTTTAATACCTGACAGACGTATCTCCACTGGAACAGCTTGGCAGTTTGCTAGATATGAATATACTGTGCCAGATTTACTTAGATAGGGGTTTTCTATTTATTTGTATGTATCTTTCTCTACGTATTGTATCTGTCAAAAGTACCTTAACAGCAAGTATAGTTTAAAAAAAAAATAAATACAAGGTCATTAGAAGTAAGGATGCAGCTGATCCCACATTACCTCATTAAAATTCTAGCTAGTCCTGGAAAGGGAGGCCTCATGGGGAGAGGTGAGAAAGGTCTCACCAAATTATTTTAAGGAAGAAAGGAAGAAAAAAGATTATGGACTTAAGCATAAGAGTAAGTAAGTCTGCAAGAAGGTCTGATTATGGGAGAGGGAAGAACACTTGAAGGAACTATGATTGCACTAAACTACGTAATAGTCCTAGCAGAGATGTTGCAGCAGGAATGGACATTCCTGCTTGCCCCAACAAGTACTTTGGTTCTCCAGTAACCAGTTTGCACAGAATTCTTTGCTGTTGAGGTTTCACCATCTGATTACTCAGCAAAATGGATGAACAGCAATGGCCATGCTTACTCATGCTTCCATGACATACCCACATTGCAGTTTAGCTTACCATCAAGTATAAATTCAGGAGTTCTCCATTCAGACTCTAAGGCTAATTAAGCTTCTGTACCCACAACCCAAAATATAATGGACTTTACTGATTAAAATTTATAACCTGAATCCCCAAATTACAGCTTATGGAATGCTGCTGTAAATGTTCCTTAGAAGAAAGGGCTTCTTAAGAGATGAGGAAGTCAGAAGTGTTTGAACTTGCACATGCACAAGCACTGGCAGTAGCACTTGGTCGCTATTTTCAAGAGTTCAATGAGTTTGTTTTTCAGAACCTCATTACTTAAATTTTCTATGGGCCTGGTAATATCCAAAAAACATACCTGTGAAAAAGTGTGTATTAGTTCAGTTTAAGACAGCATTCAAACAGAAACTGAGACTGTAAAAAAAAGAGGAGCAAAGATATTATTTTTGCATTTATAAATTCAGTCCATCCAAGATCTGCTTTTCTTTTCTTTTTTTCTTTTTTTTTCTTTTTTTTTTTTTTTTGGTACCACTCTTTTTTTGAAATGGAACTTGCTTTGTCTGAACAAATTCAAGCATGAAAAACTCCTCATCAAGCAGTGGATTTTCTAAATGCCAGCAGTGATACTTGGAACCCTTTACAGAATTATGCTGATACTAATGTGACTACTGTCTTTTTGTAGTGGACCCAAGGGAGCCTTCAGTGTGAAGAGAATGGTGAAGATTAAGCTCTATCTTTCTGGGTCTATCAATACTTGAAATTCACCACTGGCAATGAAGGGAGGAATAAGGCTATTTAGAACTCTGACAGCAAAAATACATCACTGAAATTATCAAGAAGGCTACAGCTGCTTACTGTGCGCACCTAAATTTCACAACGTCCCAAATTGTTATCCTCAGCTTTCTTTGTAATAGAATGGAGCACATTTTAGTTACTAGCATTTGAACAAAAACCTGCCAGTATAATACCAAGGCAGTTTGAGAAGCTATTTAAAAAATACTTTTCTCAGCCAGGGACCTTCTTTGCAATCCTTTAGCTCTGTTCTTGCCCACAGATGTTCACTTGACATCCCTACAAAATTATGAAATGAAAGCTTCAACAACTCCTGACCTGCACTCTAATATATACACATACTGTGTGTCTGGGCTTGCCAGTTATCCATTTTTTCTTGCTGATTCTCGGTTGTTTGAGATTCTCAGTGATCTTTCCTGGCCCAGATACCTGGCAGATGTTTGAAGTTGCATTGGCATTTATAATCTCAGTAGTTGCCCAAGATGAGGTGAACTAATTGGGGCAAAGTATAGGTACAGGGATAGGGCTGAATACAGATTGTCCCAGGGATATTACTACTTTCTGTGTGTTGTAGACTATTGAGGGAGAGAACAAATTTACTTCATCTGCTTTTGAGATATAACACCAATGACATGAAGCCTGGCAGTTCTTTAAAAATTATTTCTTCCGTAGCCTTATAGGAGAAGAGGGATTACAAAGTGCGGCAGAGGGGCTTGGTGAAGGATGCAGTAGTTTAATACTGCAAAATGACATAATGCAGGTGAAAATTTTTATGTATGGAGGTTGGAGTTCTGTGAGCTAAGGCAGCACCCCTGGGGTGGTGCAGCTTCAAAAAAAAACAGGGTCTTTTTATTGACAAGAAATTCTCCATAAGGATTTGAGCTGCTTTTGACTCTACTAGCTTTCCCTAGTGCAGAAAAGAATTTCTTTCCTTGTTTCTGAAGCTGGTGGGAAGAGAGGCCTTTAAAGGGGAATAGCATGTAATAAGATCATATCTAGAGACCCAGCGCTCACGGTTACGTCTGTGTGGACAGCTTAATCAGCTTCTCAACTACTCTATGCATTAATACTTTTGCTACTGCTGCATATCCATATTGCTTAAACATTTGAAAGTATTGGGCTAGCACTTAAGTCTTCACAGTTCGTGAATGTCCAAGTGGGCATGAAACATAGAGAGGGCTTGATTTGCACCATAATCATCTCCTAAGGGTGCTGCATTCTGTTAAAATCTGCCCAAGAAACCAAATTCTATTACTCCTCTTCCCCCTCAAACCTGGCTGGCCTTCTACATGACTAAACTGATACCAGAGGTTTTCCTGCAGCTTCTTTTCTGTCTGCCTTCCTCTCTCTACTTCTTCTGACAACTGTTTTCTGCTTGTCTGCCTGCTCAGATCAAAACCTGAAATAGCAGCGGTTAGCTGCTTTCTTATACCTGTGAAAGATCCGTTAGACTTCTGACAGTGAATAATAGCTTATTGTCTGTTTTTATTATGTATGTAAATCTGCAGAGAATAGCTAAGGAAATTAGAACAGTTGAACTCATACTCCTTGGCAATTTATGCATGCCTTGGATGCTCTGCAGTGTCGCCATCACCAGTGATATCTGAGAACGTAAAATAGAAAAATAAGTAATCATTATCTGAAAGGAACAAGAGGATAGGTTGGATTTGGCATAAATGTACTCAAAAAGTCATCAGAACTACTTGCTTGATGCAGGGAAAAGAAAGCTACAGAATAGTAATATGTTCGGCAACTTTTTTATTATGTCTCAAGAAAGACACAAACTGGCACAAATTTTTTCAGCATTAAAAAATTACCTGCTGATAAGTGAACTTACCATTCAGTAATTTGTATTTCTGAAAGGAGACAGAGACTTCTGAAAAATTCAGGAAAGCAAATTTGAGAACTGCCTGACATGTCTTTGAAGAGAAAACTTGGGTTTCTCTTTGTATTCAATAAATTTGTAAGAATTGGGTTTGCTATGATTTCTATGATTTTTGCATACTTGTTCTGTGAAATACTCCAAAAAATTAAATACCTAGTAGGTTTTGAAGAGTTGTACTCAAGTTCAAGTGAGCTGACAAATTTATTTAAACACCTTTTTAGTTGTGAATGCTATGCCTCCCATACACAAATCATTGTGTATAGCCTCTGAATATGAATTGAATGAATTTCTGGATTTGAAATTTTACTCTTACTAAGTAAGTTAAACTCAAACTCCTTTAAAAACGAAATCTAAGCACATTGAGAGTGGAGGGTTTTTTTTTTTTAAAAAATCTTGAGGCTCAAAAGATGTAACAGTCTCATTCTAATCTGAAACTGGTTGTACACTACTGTAAACATAATGATTTAACAGCCTTTCTTTCTATTTACTCCGGGATGTAGAAGAGAATTAATTTTTCTTTCGGTTTTGCTTTTTTTCTTAGCTTTCTGCTATATGAGAAAGGCAATTCAGTAGATAAGCATTTAGGACAGACTAGGGCAAATTAAATCTTCAAATGTAAGTATTATCTATACATAGTTTCCTGTGTATAGGGTGTGTTCCACTTCATAATGGAACACTTTATAGAACCTTATCAATAGTGTTTTTTGATGCGCTGAAGGTAATACCTGCACAGCTCAGCCGGAGAAACAAAATGGAAGCTAATCCACTGCTCAGCTGCTTCAGTGTGCAGCGGCTGAGGGACACGAGTAGATTAAAATGCTCCTTCTGCTTGCAAAGTGAGTGCACGTCCATATCCTGACTCATGAAGAACACAGCAGAGCGCAGGGAAAACTCACGAGTCAGTCACGGGCTCTTGGGCTGAAGTAAGAATGGTTGGAGCAAGGAAACAGCGTTATTTCCCCCTCCCCTTTATTTTGTAAGGTAGCCCGGGAATTATAGGAGTTTCAGATATGGTAATTTATCCACTTACTGTGCATTGCAGAAGCAGATTGTTTCCAGACTTGCCATACGTGTGCAGCTGGTGGAGGGGAAAAGGAAGAACATTTTCTTTTCTATTCTTCATTAAATCCTGAGGCACAGGAAGGTGCAGGAGAAGGACAGGAACTGGTCCTTGTACCCCTTTGACTGCAGTAGATTTGCTAGGAACTTCAGACACGTTGGCAGGGTACGAGGTGGGACTATAGGGCTATAGCATCTGCTCTAACTTTACATGTGAGGTGAAGCAAGGAGACCTTGTCAGGCGTGACGCACTGTGATGTCCTTGCCAATCCAACCTTCCCACCACCCACACCAAGTTTTATCCCATAAGAGTACCTTGTATCCTAAATTAAGGCTGCCTCAGTGTCCTCTGTGCTGCACCTCCTTCTGATGCCTAGTACCACCCTGGCCGACCTAAGCCACATTCTGCAGTTTGGGTTAGAACTATGGTCCTTCGGGCGATTCTGCATCTATCAGTTAACAATAGGCATGTATTTGTGTTACTAATGCTTTGCTGAAAGATTATGTAACAGTTCAATGAAATAGTAACTTTTAAAGCTAAATAGAAATTAATAAAAGTTTTAAACTGCATTCGTGAATGTGTAAGCCATTTGAGTTCCAGTTTCCTTCTAATGAAAGCCTGTATTCATTGTATAGGGAAAGATTCATTGACATTTTAAGGACAATGTATTATACACAAGTTTAAAGTGTTTTTAGACTGTGCATGCTGTTTTCGCTTGTGATCCAAGACTGAATTTGTTGAATTCCAGAAAGCACTCTGTTAATCTGGTGATTTCAGTGAATTTATACCAGTTCAAAAACAGAATTACGCCACTGGGAATCAGGCCTGCTCTTTCAAATGCTAATGTGCTGTGCAAAAAGCTGTTCCTGTTTAGATAAAACTGTAACTATTGCACATTAGCTACCACTCTCTTTTTCATTCTTGGAACATATGAAACCTAATTTTGTCTTTTTTAACAATTTACATAAGTACTGTATGCTATCTGCTTCCCAGAGACAAACACAGTTAGACAGTCTTCTGACATCAGCGGGTATATTCAGGGAGTTTCTTACTTCACTTCCGCTTTAATGGTGTTAGTAAATATATTCACTGTTTTCAACTGCGGTATGTTCTTTGTCTGTATGATAGGCTTTTCTAACTCAGAGGTGTTAGCTGTAATCATGTTGATCATGCCCCTTTTAAAACATTCAGTTGGAAGCATGACTGTGGAAGCTTAATCACTAGCGTTGAAGTTGAAAGTTAATGCTAGCTGAGGTAACATGAACAGAGGAGACAACTTGCGTTATGTGCTGTAGCAGAATGGCCTTGCAGACATTTCAGCTCCATCATCAGAGAAGTTCTGCCTACCTCAGGGAACCCGAGGTGAGTCACCTTTCCCACTTTGCCACAGGTGCTGCCTTCTCTCCTGGGTTTTGCACAGTAAGACCTAACTCTTTGTGGCAGCTTACTCACTGTGTGTTCAGTTCTGCACTCCACCAATTTAGAGCAATCTTCTGCTGGTTAGTACAGAGAGCAGTGTCTTGTGGTAGGTTTCCTAGTAGCAGTGAGGTAGGATAGGAGAATAAATTCAGTTCCTAATTTAAGAAGAAAATTTAAAAATGGTATCTGCAGTTCAACTGCAGTTGGTGAGAAGATTACTTCTGTGCTAAAGCCCAATAATAAAACTTAAGATTCTTATACTTTCCAGGTTATCGATCTATGGACTAGAAATTCACTTGAAATCCAGTCAATGAAAATCGGGTGTATTTTGTACATCTCATTTAAAGTTGTGTGAATTAGATGTTTCCATAAAAGTTTCATGAATTCTGTGATTAATTCCAGCATACTCTTTAGCTTTAAGTTGAATTTGTGTCCCTGTAAGAAGAGGAGAATGATGTTCGTTCATCGGTTTTGGAGACTACACATTTTTTAAAGTTATCTTTCAGAAACTATGGAATTTCTAATTATAAAAGCTCAGATGAGTCAATATCATGTCTTGCTCCATGCAAATAGCTGTTAGATTGACAAATACTGAAGTCTGAGCTGTTGTTATGGGTTTAAGCAATGTAGCAAGCAACTGAAAATGGACAGTTTTTTTATGCTATAATTTGATTTTAAAAGTATATAAAAATTACAAACAGACACATGATGAGTGATAGTTTTTTTAAAAAAAGCAGATAGGCAGGATAGAAAGGCCAGGTTTATTGCAATTATAAAGTCTGATTTAGCTCTAATTCATCTTTTTGGTATCTATTTCTCTTTGATCTTTAAAACCTCAGGGCTAGATTATCAGCTTTCAGTCTTCCTGGAGGAGGATTAAAATATTGTACCATAGCACCTCAAAATCTGTAAAGCTGTGAGTCAGGGAGGAAGCAGTATGTAGTGGGTCTGCATCACCAGACATGTTAGGGGTCTGGAGTCTGGTTTCTGCTTACCTCTTCTTTTCGCCATTCCTTCTTGCTAAGTTGCATGAGAGCAGTATAGAGGAATTCAAGAGCCTTCGGATATAGACAGCAGCAGCAGCACAACAGGGATTTTCACTCGTTATTCCTGCAAGACTGTAGTGTGATGATTGGAAGATGTCTTCCTAGAGGGTTTTGATGTCTCATTGTACGAAAATAATGATCAGTTTCAAATTTCTAAGATACATTCAGCTAAAATCATTGTTACAGGTATGTCTCATTACCAAATTTTGAATTAACATTTAAGCTATCTTTAAACTGATAGCGCCCAGGGAGAATAATACCAGACAGATTCTGTGTAAATTTGGCAGTAGCTGGTTATATGGTTACTTTATAGTTACTTTAGCAGTAACTGAAATTTTAAATAAATTCTTATATATTTCAATCTGTTGCTGCATTACAGAGACATATGGATAAAACAGTGTTAGAAGCATGTGCTAGCTCACAAAACTTGTTGCAAGAGCCACAGTTAACCACTTTAGTCTTGTTTGTTCACATCAATTATATTGTTAGTGGTACTTGACAAGAGTTTGAATAAACAATGAGCCATTTTATGCTTTGTGTTGCAAACAAAAGCAAACCAGCAAGTAAAACCTAGGAATGTCAAGGAGGTAGAAAGGTTTCTTCTTAATAAGTGACATTGAGAATAATGCTGTAATTAGAATATAGTCTAAGCAAAAATATTTTTATTTAGAATACATTCTAAACAAAGATACAAAAAATAACAGGGCTCAGCACTGTTGCTGCCAGTTACACAGATAAGCAATCCTTTTAGCTTTGATGAAAATAAAATTGGAGTTGCTGAGATTATTCACGTGATAGAGGCTACTGGGTCTGACCCTCTGCTGATGGAAAAGGATGCTACCTGATTGTGTTTACTCTCTTGGTTAATGCTTGCTGAAAGTTGTTTGCTTCATGTTGTGAATTTATAGAAATACCTTCATGGGAACAATGTAAAGGAATGTTACTGGATGGTGGATGTGGAAATGATTTAACAAGTTCCAGAAAGATGAAATATCACAGAACAGAAAGAGTTAACATACTACGCATGTTAAAGGAGATGTCTAACAAAATAGATCAAGTTATGCCAGTTCATGAATATAAACCGCAGGTCTGTGAAACAGTGCAGCTTTAAGGAGATAATTCGTGCTTATCCAGATAGGTTAGTGGTAAATATGAATATACTTCGAGAACAAACTGCTCACAGGCAGTATTCCCACTTTATTCTGTTTATCATAAATGAGCTTTTCATCAATATGTTTCAAATTTTCTACCCTTATTTTTATAAGCAGAAAAGGAAATCTCAGTCTTCATTTAATAGTTATATGTATCTGAATGTTCTAGGGTTCTGCTGTGGGAAAACTCATGGCCAATAATATTCGTCAGCTGTGGAGTAGGGTCTGGAGATGGTAGCTTACTGATGGCAAATCTTTTTTGCAATGCAATAGTTCATTCTCTTCCCTATTAAGCCCAGTGTAGAAGCACAGCTGCAAGAGCTCAATTTAGTAATCTCCTACAAAAAATATTCTGATCTGATCAAGATGGAAATTGATTTTCTTCCTGATAGGAGAGGTTCCATACAGTGCACGTGCAATAGTGAGAGCAGCAGGCAAAATACAGCTCTTAAGACAAGACATATTAGTCTGTGTTGTCAGTTGGGAGGATCAAATCTGGGAACTTCATCATCGCATTAATTGTATTTTCTTTTGAATCAGGATGGAATTATTTTTTACACTTGTATCAAAACAATTAACAAGGGCCAGGTGATTCAATGAATTTGCCAGGTGATCTGATGTAGTTGTCCTGTGATTCAAATAAACAAATATTGGCATTATTACATGTTGAATGGGATTATTTTCTAGCAGGAATTTTAAATATTCTGCTGTAGTTAGGTTGATAGACCTCCTATACAAAATGCCATGTAGATTATTTCCTCTTTGGTTTTGCTGCTTCCTTTGAAACAAATATTTGAAGGACAATGACCAGTATTATTGCTATGGTATTAAATGTACATGATCAACATCTGTTGAGTTGCTCCCTCTTTCACCAATCATATTTCATATTCACTCAGAACTGTGAATCAAATTTGGAGACTCCATTTAAGTTCTGAAAAGATCAAACTTTGAATTAGAAACTGACTGTTGAAAGGCAAAAAATTACAGACAATACAAGTTAATGAAAATTATTTTCTGCTGCTAGATTGAGCAGGTACGTAGTATTGGATATTTTGTCCATTCACAATATTTAGGGATTTTTTAAGACCTTCTTGCTTTTCACATATTTAACCTTATTGCAGCCTTTGGTTGTTTCTAATTTAATTGCTGCTTTTCCTCACTGATGGAGAAAAAATTCTCAAAAGGAAAATTATACTTTCTTTGTTTATTAAAATATTTACTTTGGCTATGCCAATATTTTCCTTCCTATGGTTTACCTCTGTATCTAGTTTTCTGTTAGACTAGAGTTTCTGTAAATTAACTTTGGCTGACATGCGTAGTCACAGACTGATTTCATCCTCTCCTACAACAATCTTTATATGAAAGACTACAGTATCCCTTCAAATATCCCTTTAACTTGCAGGCTTCTTTTAGCCAATGCCTAAAGGTCTGAACTACATTTGCAGAAGATGCTCTGTTTGTGGGCACTGAACTTTAGTCCTGTTGACTATGACGACTGCATCACAGATTTTTTGTTCCATCTGAATTCACTGAAGATACTTGTTTTCAATCTGAAAACCAAGACTTCTTCTTAAACCAAGAAGGAGTCAAGGACTGTTATATTTACATAATTCTTAAAACAATTGTAGAATTTAGAATAGCTGAATTCATAACATAATTGCCAGGCAAAAAAAAAAAAAAAAAAAAAAAATAAAATAAAATTGTAGGAATCCAAGAAAATCTGTTTTGGAGAACAGTGTTAGTTGCAGTTCATTTTAGATCAGAATAACCATACTTTTTAGCCTTCATGTAGGTAATGTCCATATAACATAGGTAATATATTAGGAACATATCCCTTTTTAAAAAAATATATAGCATATTTACCTCAGGTCTTGGTGACTATGTTTAGATTAGGGGAACTTTGCAACCTTTCTCAGCTCCTGGATCCAAGAGCATGCTTCACATAGTGACTTTCTGACTTGTTTTTCTTAGTGTGGATTCACACATGTTCCCATTCTTATATCTAACCCATGTCAGCCATCACCAACTCACCACTGCAACTGAATTGGCAACTTGCAAGTATTCTGTCCAGCTTTAATGGACCAAAGTGTTGTTCAACTTTAATGGTAAAAACAAAGGAATAGCAACAGAGAAACAATGTAGGAGAAAAGCAAAATGTCTACTGTATCTGTAGCATTGTACCCAAGAATTTCTGAGTCACAGCATTAGGAAACTAAAACAGTATTTCTGTATCTTTTCAGCACATTTTCCAATATCTGTTGCTAATGGATTGCTTACTGTTTTATTAAAATGCCTATTTGTGTATATTTGTATCTGTGTGTGCATATATATTATGTGTACATATATGTGTATGTATACGTATGTATACGTACACACACACACACACGTATATATGTATATACATATTTATATATGTATGTGTATGTATGTGTGTATATGTATGTATATATATACATACACACACACACCCCAAATTGAATGTTTCTAAAACCAGGAAATATTAGTTGTAATAAACAAGAACAGTTTAAAAATTATTATAATTTATGGATTTTAGCTCATAAAGAAATTATTTAAATGGCTGTAGACTTAGCACTGGTGAGACCACAACTAGTTACTAGGCTTCCCAATACAAGAAGTACTTGGTCATACTAAAGTGAGTCCAGTGAAGGCTCATGAAGATGATTAAGGATTTTGGGCATCTGACATTTGAGTAGAGGCTCAGAAGGCTGGGACTGTTCAGCCTGGAGAAGAGAAGATTGAGGGGGATCTTATTAATGTGTATAAATATCTAATGTAGGGAAAAAAGAAAAAGGAGCCAGACTCTCCTCCGTGGTACACAGTGACGGAATAAAATGCAATGAGCATTTGCCCGTTGCAATGGGCAAGCTGAAACAGAGGAAATTCCATACCTGGAATTTCTTAAAAATAAGAAAAAGCTTTTTTACTATGAGGGTGGTCTAACACTGGAACAAGTTGCCCAAAGAAGCTGTGGAGGCTGCATATGTGGAGATATTTATAATTTGGAGATATTTATAATTTGACTTGAGTCAAATACATGACCCTGAGTAACCTGCTATAGCTGACCCACTTTGAGCAAGAGAATTGGACTAGATGATCTGCAGAGGTGCCTGTCAGCCTCAGCAGTTCAGTGATTTACGAAACAGGTGGAATGAGAAATTAGACACAAGTGTTTCAGTACAGGTGGGTAGGATTTGTATCTGTTTATCTGAAGAAGAAAATTTGCTGTGCAGGGCTTTCTTTTACAAAACAGAAAATATAAAGTGTAGGGGAAATGTACATGGTTTACAAATTCAGTGTAGATTTAGCCTACAACTGAGAAGTGTGAGGTTGCATATTTGCAGCTTTGGGAATGTAAGAAATGGGTCTAATCTTGTCACAGAAAAAAATAATTAAAATTATTTTTGTAGAAAAAAGATAGAATCTTTAAATAAGTCCTGTAGATCAACACAAAATAAAAGTCAGGTTTTCTGTGGCAGAGAGCAGCACAAACTATTTAATATAGCTTTCCCAAAGATTGTTCTGTAGACCGGGATATTGTGGTAAAACATGAAGAATGGGTTTCTTTTATAATTTGAGATCACATTAGTTATTTGCATGAGAACTCTAATTTTCCATATGAGCAATTCCATTAGCTCTCCTAGGGAAGCTGCGAGAATTTTTCCTTATAGAAGGTGCAGAGGGAGCTATTCAGGCTGCGTTTGTATTCTTGGAAAATTAATGTTTGGCTTGATATTGTTGATGGATTGTTTGTTTTTAGGAAATTTGCTATCTTCCCTGATACATTTTAAAAGCCAAGATGTGTTTTTTTTTTTTTTTTTTTTTTTTTTCCTTTTTGTGCTTTATGTTAAAGAGATGGAAAAAAGAGAAGTTATGAGAATGGACATCTTCACTGTCATCACAAAGGATAAACTGTTCAAAACATAAAAACATAATCTCATTTAAATTACAGCAAGTGCTGTGAAAGAGTTTAGCAGTCCCTGTTTCCTAGAGAAGTTGTAATTATTCTGCTGTTGAAAATCGGGCAGTAGCCCTTCTTTTCCTGCTGTTCCTTCCTGTTGTCGTAGAGAAGTTGTAATTATTCTGCTGTTGAAAATCGGGCAGTAGCCCTTCTTTTCCTGCTGTTCCTTCCTGTTGTCGTAAAGAGCAGGGTAGAGCAGTAATGCCACCTACTACCCTAGAAGTGGGTAGACCTACGGGGTAGATAATGAAGTTGAGAGGATGCATCTTTCTGTGTCCGTCACAGCAGTCTTTGCAAGCCAGACGAGCAAGGCACTGTTCAGAACTGTCCCCTTGGCATTGCTCCTGAGCGACCATGGAGGCAGCATCTGTTCTGCAGGAGCATGTGTTTCTCTGAAAGTCCAGCTTTTCACTACTTTTCTCATTGGTTGAATCAAATTCCTAGATTAAGATACAGATGATAAAATCAGTTTATAAGGCCTGGATTTGACTAATCTGATGTGATAACAAGGTAATATTCAAAACAGGATAATTACCTGTGTCACTTCTGATGTATTTTTGCTCTGTTCTTCTATTCTTTGTCATAATGATTGGCAGCCTCAGTTTGAAGTGCCTGGTGAACTCAGAAGTACATGAAGGCAATAATATGTCTTTTGGAAACGACTCAGTAAATCTGAGACTGAAAATGGCAGTAGTGCTGCAGCAGTTTAAACCTAAGTCCTTCTTGGCTTTATCCCTTCTCTTCCCATTTTAGATCACTCAACAGTGTGCTCAGACAACATGGGCACTGAGCAGCACACACTCACACCTTGGGGAATGCCACTAAATTAGCTCTAATTTATATCACAAGTCTACATAGTATGTAGTGACTATACTACGAAGTATGGCTATCCTTTTAGGGGTGAATATGTGGCAGACATGGCTTCCAAAGAACTGGTAAGCACAGATAGGACCTGAGTTTTTCTCTGGCCATTCATACATCTCCTGATGTGTACTGCTGTCTTACTGGGTCTGTGGTTGGTGTGCTCTGCAGTTGGGCCATTTGGAGCAAAGGAAACCATGGAAAGGACGTAACATAATAATCATAAAATGTGCTGCTCTGATAAGTGCAGTAAGTGAGGCAAGTGTAATTGTTCCTGCAATTACTCTTTGTTTTGTTTCTCCAAATGTATTGGTTCTTAAAGTGCTTTAAAAAATAAAGATCCATGTCTGCAAACTAGTGCACTTTCTCACAGTATCACCTAGCCCTTGGCTTACATCTAAAAGCAAGTACCTTCATCTCTTCCTTCTTCCACAAGCTTCAAATATGTAGAAACAACCCAACACTCTGTCAGACATATTTTGTATATTTTGATGGAAGCTGTTTGACTGCAGTTGAAAGCTCACGAATTACCAAGGGTGTAACACAATTTTATTTATTTTCCTTACATGGTCAAAAAGATAGCGTGTTTCTCTGCCAGCATCCAAGCTGGAAAAAAACTGCCTATATCTTCTCAAAAAAGAAAGTTCCTTGCCATTAGCATTTAGACTCTGTGTTCCTCCAATGAGCAAAGCAGTCATTGACATTCTCACCCTTTGTAGTTTGATCAGTCATGAGTATTTTTCAGGTGCTAAAGTTAGCATCTAGCAAAAATGTACTGCTGTTAACAAAACGTAAATTACTTAAATATGTAATAGAAAAAGTGCTGCAAATATGCAGTTGCACTTTAATGCTCTTCATTTTCGATCTGTGACAGAAATGAATTTGGGGAAATGTAGCATAGTTGCTGATAGCTGTTTGATTTATGCATATGTTGTTTAGCCAGTGCAACATCAAGCTGCTAAGGGAGTGTTTCTATGGTCACTGTTTCCTTTTCATAAAGGCTAACAGGATGTTCTTGTAGCCTATTAGCAAGACTACAAAACTTGAAACACATAGTAATAACTCTTATCCAATTATCTAGCTGTAAGAAGCAGTTTACTATTAATTTCCAAATAGCTCACTCACTGACTTGAGAACTATCTCTGTTTGTAAATAGAGCAGAGATTGCCTAAAGCTGGGTCCACCTGCAGAGGGAGAGGTTGTCCAGGTGAAGTGGCCTGATGGAAAACTGTATGGTGCAAAGTATTTGGGAACAAATATATCTTACATGTATCAGGTGAGTGTCTGTATTTATTACTGTTTATTACCTGTCTTTCAGATGTCTTTATTTTGAGTTAGTCATTCTGCTTTAGCATTGGAGTGGCAAGCCACAGCTTGAGAGCTGCAGAAGGCAGCAGGGTGGACTCTGTTGTAGCTGATAAATACCAATATACTTAGACTAGCAGCTCTCTAAAACATTAGTAAGCACTGTGCACTCTTTGAGATTTAAGGTTTCATCTATTCTTACAAAAGTAAGAAATATGGGTTATTTAGTAAGAACTCACTATTAATCAATAGTTTTCATTCTACAAGGTGGAGCATTAAGATAGCAAGATGACATGTATTATCTTCTCTAGGTTATTTGCTTGTATTTAATGTCAGGTAATTATTTAATTAATGATAAAAATGTAGTTAGTGACATGTGACCATAATCAGCCTCAAGCATTTCATAAAAAGGATGGAAAGAAGGACAGTGAAAATAAGAGTGCAAATAGCCCCATCTTCATTTACTTGAGGCTTTTTCATATTAATTAACACATAATCTAAGGAGTGTTTTATCCTTAGCAAACAAAATATGCAACTGAGCAGTGTAGACAAGGGCAGAAAGCTGACTTCTGATTTCAAAGACATAATCATTGGTTTTTTATATGCTTGCCTTTGAGAAAAATCAGTCAGCAGATTTCAGTACCTGAGTGAGTGGTAGAAACAGCAATAAAACAATCACAATAATAATAGCACTTCTGAAAGAGTGAGAGTCTAGGTACATTTCGTTCATATATATATAATCATTTTCAGTTATGTAATTCTTTTCATCTGAGGCTCACATTACTCTAGAAAAATGGCAAATTTACTGTTGTATCTGTAGATAAATTTAGGCACAGAGAGGCTAAATGACTTGCTGCGGTGACCTTCTCACTTTGCCAATGACTTGCCATCGAACTCAAGTCCTTAAGTGCCTGATCCCTTGAGCTAGTCTCTAAATCTTACCTCTTCCCTTATGTTTAATGGCTGTATTATGTTGTGCAGGTGAAAAGTTCTTTATAAAACACAAAGATTGTTGTTCTATAGTAATGTTAATCTTCAAAGCATTTAATCTTCTAAACATTTTGTCTTCTGAGGAATAAGGTAGGTTAGATGAATGTTGTTATCTTTCACATGTGAAAAAATGATGTAGTAAAACTGAACTTCTTAGTCTTATTTTCGACTTCTAACACAATGCAAGGAAATCGGATTAATTTAAGGAAAATGGATTAGCATAAGGAGATTCAGGAAGGTTCTGAGTTCTTCAGCATAACAGTGATGGGAGATTACAGTAAACTGCCTTGTAACAGCCCCTATTCTTGGGAAAGCAGCAGTTATTAGAAGGAGTCCAGATTGCACTGAAATACCTGGCATTGGAGATTGCCAGGTATTTCAATCTGAAGGAGACGATAGGAGGATACCATAATGGGGTCACTGGTTACAAAGAGCCTGTGACTTAGAGGGTGCAAGGCTAACCTCAGGACACGTTAGTAGCACTTCCTCCACTTTTTTCTGCATGCTTTATCTGATAGCTCCCAGCACATGTGCATACACATACACCCTTCTTCTAACTCTAACTTAACACAAAGGTGAAACTGAAAAGGAGGCTCTGAAAGAAGCTATTATAATCTTATAAAACAGCAATAAATCTATTTTAGTCAGGTGAATCTGTGACTTTTCATCATGTTCACAACACGTTTGCACAGAAGGTGATAGCACTTGTGCATACAGGAGTTCTGGCAGTGCACTAGAATTTGTGTTATCCAGTTGGACATCAGCAAAACAGTTTTGCTGCTCAATCCCAAAGAAGAATTGTACATGCCAAATGAAGCATGATCGTGTCATGATCATTTTCGGTATTGACTTGATTGTTTTCAATATTTTTATGAGTTTTAGGAGATGATTAAATCATTCATTTACCCTATTAATTGCTTTCTAGCAATTTCAGCTGACCCTTTAATTTATAAGCTCCTGATATGAAAAAACCTCATGGAGCTAATAACATACTACACAGTCTGATACAGTGCAGTAGAGAGTGCAAACAGAATATCATACGAGATAAAATTACTGGTTTGAAGTATAGTGCCTGCAGTCTGTATTAAATTGGAGCTATTAGAGGTGGTGGGTTTACATTTTGCATGAATCATGATACTACTGAAAGTCTTGGAGAAAATTTCATGTTTGCCTTGAACAGTACTGCAAATTTATTTCCAGTGTGGTGTGCTGAAATATAGCTTAAAAAAATCCATTTACTTTTCACTGTAAGTGTTCAATATATCTCACACACCAGATTCTCTGGTTTGAAGCAGTTGCCTCTTGCTATGCTACTAGTGAAACCAAAAAGATTGCCCATTCAGTAGGTCATTTTCTGATTATATGGAATCAACAGAGATTATTTCCTGCCAATGTCTTCTGCCAGTGGTACAAAAAAAAATTGCAAAATGTTTTATACAGTAAGGAGCAAGAGTAGCGTAAAGCCTTCCCATGTCCTGGTGAAAAATAGTTAAATTATCATTTGGTTAAAAGAGTTGAAACTGAAGTGATTTTAAGTTTTGTAACTTATAACTTAAAAGTCTTTATGTACAGACTATGTCTATGGGTTTATTAATGGCAGCAGAGAGGAGCAAAGATGACTTCTGGATTCTTTTCACTGCTGTGCTTGTTGGGTTTTAAATGCATTCCAGATTGGTGCATCTCTGTTAAATTACTGTTAAAAATCCTGCTTTGAAATATATTGATAACTCTTAGATCTCTAACCTGACTGTTGATACTGGATATACTGTACCCATTTTTTTTTAGCTATTCTCAATTAATCCAATGTATTTATTGCATTTAGTTAGTAGTTTGAAACTTCATAGCAAGATTTTAACTGGAATCTACAAAACACAGTTAATTTACAATACAGGATTTTTCAAATTTGTCTATGATAATACTTTTGATAAGTTAATATTTTTCCATATATGTATTTGGGCTTACTCTTCCAATCTAAGTATATTGGCATTCAGATGGTCTTATTAAGTGGCCTATGGCTGCGGGATGCGACTTCTTTTAACTTTTTGCCAAACTTTTTTTAAAATACAATTTTTGTAGGAACTCAAACTACAGTCACAGATAACTGAAATGCACTATTGTTAGGTGAAGTATTAAAAAAAATCAGCAGCTACTGAAAAGGCATAAATGCTTGAAAGCCTCAGCATTTTAACATTCCCCACACCTACTTACATTTCCTTTCTCATTTTCTGCTAACAGGGTTCATGTTGGATTAAATCTAAACCTAAGCATGATAAAGCTTTTCATCTTCTGAACAGAGCATTTTAAAGAAATTCCATCAGATTCAATAAAATTCTGTTAACTGGTATTTCCTTAGTTGTCACTCATACTTTCTTTCTTTTGACATGGTCTTCCTCAACCTTGAAGCATAGGATGTTAAAATTATTTTTTATTTATTAGAAACATGTGAAAAATTAGAGGCAAATAAAAAAGACATTAAGCTGTTTTAATGTGCCACTCCTACAAAATAGTGTTGTTTGTTACTACTATTTGGCTTTCCTAATCTAATAAACTTTTACTTTGTTGTATGGGTGCATGTCAGTGTTGATTTTGAAGTCTTTTTGCTCTGTAGACTGAGTAGTGATTGTTTTCTACCTATACTGGGTTGTAATTTATCAAAAATAACATTTTTTTCTGTTTTATCCTAATTGTACTTTCCTAAAACAGGTAACAAAGCATTTTCATATAAATCTTTTGTGTTTGCAAAGCTATTTCAGAGATGGTCTCAGAAACGTCCTTTTTTTAAAAAATTCTCTTTTTTCAATTAGGTTGAATTTGAAGATGGTTCTCAATTAGCAATGAAGAGAGAAGAGATATACACACTAGATGAAGAACTGCCTAAGAGAGTAAAAGCACGTCTTGTGAGTATTTGCAGATGATGCCTTTTTAGTATTTATGCTCAAAATGTCAATAACACTAGCCTAGGTTTTATTCTGGATCCTTCCTTTAAAATGAACGAAGATTTTTGTAAAGGCTATAGTAATATGACTGGCTAAGTTAGCACAACAGTTAAGACAAATACACAGATGACAGTGATAACGTTTACTTGTTCTTCCAGTACAAGCAAATGCTGTTATCAGACAGTTCTTGTTTTCTGAAGGGAATGTCTTGGTAGAACGTCTGTCAGATCATGAAGGATCAAGTTAAGAAACTTTTTAAATTGACAAACATACCATTTTTTCTGTATACTTAAAAAAATAAGTATGCTGCTGTTTTAAACTTCCCATGTTCTCAGAACTTTTTGAAAGCGCCGAATTTAATAAAAATATGATTAACTTGTCCCAGGAAACTAAGTGGCTGATCAGAACTCATCAAATCAATGTTTGGACTCACCATCCTTTCAGTAGTCTTTGCTTTAAGGCCAAAGACTGCTTCCCTATGTTTTCTCAGTTTCCTGCAGTTTCAAACAAGATCCACCAAATATATGTCCAAATATATGACGGTTGGAAAATAGGTGAGGTTCATAAGGAGCATAACTCTTTATGATTAAAAGGGCCAAATTCTGATATATTGCTGTTGAATAAGACAGGCATTTGCTATTGTCTGTCAATAATTTTGTGCAACTAATATTAATATCCAATATATTTTCTAATCCAATATTATATTTTCTGTGGTATGTCCATTTAGATGAATGTCATGGACTAAACATGGCATTATGTAGAGAGGTAGAGGTCACTGATGCAGATTTCAATCTGACCTTCACTTTCTGTGCTTCTTTCCACCTGCGGCTGCTATCACCATAAGCATCTCCCTGCAGCCGGTTCCCAACAGGTGCCCCCTAAATGGTGTATGTCAGAAGATAGCAGTGTGTCAGAAAAAAGGTTTGGCATCATGTTTAGCAAGGAAAACAATGGGGAAGTGAGATGGAGAAACACGAGGTTGTCAGCCAGGAGGATACTCTTTTTTCCCAAAGAAGTAGAAAAGGATTAGGAGAGCTCTTTCTGATGGGAGGTGCAGTGATCAGATGTTCTTGACTAAGATGCTTTTTTGTCAGCTTCTTTGGGATAAGTGCAGTCATCTTTCGGTGTCCCAACCATCTAGGGTTGAGATAGATGGCTTGAAAAATATTAAGTGAGCCACGTGCCTGTATTCATTATGGGATTTTACATTATGTTCAGAAAGGGTTCTACTACCATTTGTTGTTCTTACAGACTATTTGTAGAAGGTATTTATAATTAACGCGTTGTTCTGTAAATCTATTTTACTGTTGCATTTCACTAAGAATAACAATACGGATATGGCTAGGTTTACGCTATTCTTTTTAAAATGGCATTTTTATAGATCAGTATTTTATTCTTGTGTGCAACACCATTAACTTTTTATGGGAGTTAAGTGTAGTTTAAAAACATTAAATTTAGTCAACTAAATAAAACAAACCCCAGCCTGTGCTCAGGCCTCTGCATGATTTCCCAGTAATCCCTCAGATTTCATGAATACACTGCTTAGTCCTCAAAGTATTCTTGACATCTTCTTCACCTCTTCATGCTGAAAACAGAGAAATTTAAACTCTTTTTAAATGATGCATTTTCTGATCCTGGGAGTTTTACTGTTGACAGCAATAATGGAAGCTTGTCTAAAAATTTCTGCTTCTTCTTTTTTTTTTTTTTTTTTTTTTTTTTCCCAAGTGGCTTGCTGTTTGCTGTACCTATGTGTTTTTTCATTTGGTGCCCAGTTGCTTTACATTTGCTGACAAGTAGCTGTATCTGTAACTCCTATCCTTTGCAAATTAGGCAATGGGCAGGTTTTTTTCCAGTGGTCAATGTCACAGTGCCTTACACTTACAACTTACTGAATAAAACACAGTGATCCATAATAGCAGGTATTGTTAGGAATGAGCCTGCCAAACAGCTGCGTCACTTAAGTGTTACCATTTTTAAGAATGATCTCTGATCTCTGGATGAAATTGAAGATAACTAGCATCAGTCACATGATTTTAAGGAAAAGTACAGCTCTATAGAATTAAATGATGTATAATACGTGCAAAAGCTAGAAAAGAAAAAGAAAGTATTTAAAAAAGTGTACTTAACATGGAGGCATTTTTCTGAAAACTGTAATATAGCAGTATAAGCAATAATATCGTTAACTTGATAGCAATGTAATGAAATGTATCTATATTACCATGTGACTTTTCTATTGTATGCCAGAGTGTGATGGCCTGTATGAAACTGAATGTTTAATTAATGTCAAATTTTAGTCTACAGCCTCTGACATGAGATTTGAAGATACATTTTATGGAGCAGATATAATTCAGGGAGAAAAGAAGAGGCAGAGAGTATTGAGTTCCCGTTTTAAGAATGAATATGTGGATGACCCAGGATACCGCACGTTCTTGAAAAGCTCATTCCAGAAAAAGTGCCAGAAGGGTCTATAAAGGATGCAGTGAAGTTGCGCATAGACACAAAAAGCACATGCACAGACACGTGTGATGCAGAGACCCAAGCAGGTTACAGCTGGTTAGAAAGCATACAGCATTAGCAAATGCTGTAATGGTTTGGAGATGGCATCTCGTCAGTCTATTAAATTGGTTTTGGTTTAATTGGTTTTGCAGCAAATTAGTCCATACATCAACCTACTAAGTTCAAGTACTTCAGTTATGATTTCTTCAGTTAATGTATTACAAGTTTTGTGTCAGTTCTGCGTCATGAAACAGAGGAAATCAAGCGAGGTTAAGAGGGGTTGCACAGTTAAATGCTGAAGATAACTTTCAGTCCAGCACCCACTGAAGTCAGTGGTAAAATCCGCACTGACTAATATGGGAGAAGATTCAAGTTCTAGGTGATCCAGTAACAAAGGTAGATGCATTGCCTTGTCTTTCCCAAAGAAGAGGAGAAGTTTTGGTAGCCAGAGCTTAATTTCAGAGGCTATTTTTTTTTCTGCAGACAGGAAAGGATGTTAAATTTAATAATAGCAGTTTTTATAAAACATTTTTAAAACAAATACATGTACACTGTTAAGACCTATAAAAGCTGTACTTATTTACTTTGTACAGTGCTTTTACATTTTTGTATCACTACTGCTTTCAGTAGGGTTTGTGGAATCAACTGTTGTCAAATATTTTTTTGGCTTTTGAGAAAGAAATCTTCAACACAGCAAGGGGATTTTGTATATTTAAAGATGGATATTTTGGCAGTTATTTTTAAATATGTATTTCATAAGGCCTATTAAAATAGCTATTTGTAAAATAAAAATTTCTTTCATAATGTATATGTAAAATTAGAGTTTAAATATATATATACTTAACAGGATAGTTTTGAACTAATATAATATGATCTTCCTTTTAAAATAAGAGTCTGTTGATGTAATAATGCTTAAATAAATAAATGATGCCCTTATACTTATTATATTCTGTGTCTGTTGATGTGGTTATCATTCAGGAATCAACTCCAGTATATGCAATATGAATGTACACAACACATTGTACACACAGACACACACGTGGGATGTATTAAACTAGTATCTTAATGGGTACTTTGATTTCTTGTCTTTCTGTTTCCTGTTTATCTTTTTGATCTTGAACTTTTTGAGTGTTTCACAGAAAGCAGAATGTCTGAATGTATATCCAGCCTATTTCTCTGAAACCCTTGGGTATATGAAGCTAAAATAGAGCTTTATCAAAATGACATCATCTGTTTTTTGTAAATCAGTCCACCAGCAGGATTTCTGACTGTCTGCTGCAGGAAAAAAAAAGCACTCTCAAAATCTGGTTTAAACTTGAATGCTGCTGTTTCTAGGGTACATTTTGCAAAAAAAAAAAAATTTTTTTTTGTGCTAAACTTAGTCCTTTATATGTTGAGACACATGCATCTCTGCTTCAGTGTGGCCCTTGTATTACTATTCTTGTTTCCTTAAAGTGGACAATGAAATCTTTTCATTTGGTGTGTGATATGTCAATTGACAATTTAATTTTTCTGTGTTATGTTTCCTGCATTACTGTCTTTTTGGTTCTGTGAAATCACACAGAATCCCTTTAGTCTCAAAGAAATTGCTTAGCTGTGACAATTGTAATGTATTTCTAATTGAGAACACTTTCTTGAGGTAGTAAGGTGTAGTGAGGACTGTCTGACATATTCCAGTATCAGAGCTCTTTCTGGCATTTGCAAAGGAAAAATAACTAATGGTACAGAGGTCTCACTTGCAAAATGCAGGATTGTTGCTGCCTTTTTCAGAGTTAAATCTAGCTGATAACCTATTTATCTTATCATACTGTTGTCAGATAAGAATGATTTTATTATCCCTTGTGAAGATTCAAAAAACTATAATGTTTTACAGTGGTTAAATACATATAAATGCATCTTGTAGTTAAACATACGAGCCTATGAGATACTACAGAGGGTAGGGGTCAAATGTGTGTTCTTTTCCTGGATCTGATGTGCCCTGTTATGAGCCAGTGAATAAATCTCAGTGAATAAATTACCCAGTCTCCATAAAATGGAGTCAACATTTTTCTCTTCAGGTTCTTTGCAGTCAGCTGATTAATGTTCTACCAAAAAAAAAAAAAAAAAAAAAAGAAATTGTAAAATATTCATTTAAAAAAATGAGTTGGCTTGCTCTAAAAATCGGTTTTTCCTTACATCTCAGCAAAAAACTTTGGAAGTTCTGTAAGGCTTCTGAATATTTTTTTTTTAACTTTTTACATCCCTATGAAACACCTGTCCTTCTTTTCTCAAACTGGAAAGATATTAATAAATAGCTTCGGAATTTGAAGAGAAATAACACTGTGGTTTCTTATGAAACACTAAACTGCCTCATTGTTTAGTAGTGGAAAATCTGAAGAATTGACTTAAAAAAACCAGTGTTTAAGACGTTGGGGTGGAAAGTGGCTGAGTCAAAAATCTTCTGTTGGAAACCAAGGATTTGTCGTGACACCTTTCTAATAATAATACCATGTTTTAAGTAGGGAGGAATGTTAGGCTTAAAAGAATATAACAGGAATTTTGTTTTATTACTTAAACCACTGAACTTTACCTCTTGAAGACATCTGTATAACTAGACTTCTTGATTTCTCTGTCTTTGTTTCCTTATCTGTTAAGTTGAGATTTTGACACTCATCTCATGGATCATTGTGGAGGTTTGTCCTTTGACAGATGCCAGAAGCAGGGAGCTATGCAAATGAAGAGCACATTCACTGTCGCAGTCACAGTTTTGTGCCTCCTGTCTCAGGACCTCATGGCACTTGCAGACTGTATTGGCCTTAAACTGGTCTTGAAGGAGCTTTCCTACACCTTTACTGTGTTCCTGAAATTTCATCTACTTTTCAATTCCACGTCAGTTGTCAGCTGTGGACTTCCCAGGTGTGGAAGAGGCAGCTGCACACCCCGTGGCTGGTGTGCTGTGCTTTGAGACACCAGGAGCTTGCTACTGTCCAAGTCAGGCAGATAGGCACCAAAATGGAGCCCCTTGCAGCCCTCGTGGACAATTTTGAATAGCCAAGAAAACCCTGGGTTTTTTCTCTTATGTCAGTGAAGATTATGTGCTATCTCTGTCCTGATTTTAGAAGCAGAATAAAGTGTAACTATTAGTGTGTCTTTCATCCAGCAAATAGGAGGTTTCCACTTACCCTTTTCAAGCCACTGACTGGGGAAGTTACCTTTAATCAGAATCACAGAAAAGTTGTCCATGCAATCACCAAACACCAGAGGTATGTCCATATCAAATACCCCCCCCCCAAGCCTCTTCTTATCTTGTTTCTTTATGCAAATGCAGTTCTCTCTGTATCTTGGTCCTTTTATTTTTGAGCAAAATCCTGTCTAGGCCATGAGGAAATTAATTCCTTTCTGCAAAAATTTCAAGTACAAAAGTGTCTTTTCTGATGAAGAATCATCAGATCAGTCAGCATTCATGACCATTCTACCTGCAGCACCTAAGTGAGGTCTAATAGGAAGAGTGAAACGTTAGCTTTAAAGGTAGGTTAACTGAATCATTGATCATTTTCCAAGGGTAGAAAAAACCTTAGTGCCCATAGCTGAGGGAGCTGTATACCTCAGGCACAAAAAGAATGAATTTCTTTCTGTTCTGTTGTTATGTGAGATACAGGGTACTTGTTTTGCATATTCAGAAATCCTGAAGGCTACGTGTGTGTGTGTGAAAACAAAAAAGTTTTGATAGACCATGGTACATTAAAACATTTTTTCTTACTGTATTCATATTTATCTCAAAAATATCAAAAAGAGTGTGAAGTAGTTGGATTTATGGTAGTTTGTAAAGTAAAATGTTCAAGCACTATGGCTATGATTTCCACTGCGATAGCTAAGATTTGATAAAATCAAATTACTAGAATTAGATAAAAATTAGATTACTTTTCTTGAATCCTATTTGCTCTTGTATTACTATAGTAAAGCAATTTTGTTGGCACTTAATAGGAATGATACAATATATTGTGTTCTGCTACAGTGCTTAAAATTTTTCAATTAAAAGAAGAAATAGATAAGTTCCTGCAAAATTCTTGTGCTTTCGAGTTTGTTTATACTTACTAGATGTAAGTGAATAGCAAATTTTTTTTGTAACAGAAAAACCAATGATACTTTGATGCTTATAACAAGATATAGGAGGACAAAAGCTTCTCTGATTTGTACCGAGGCGCCCTTTCAGATCTTGGGTACTGTGATGTTCTCCAGACTAGAAAGCATAAATGAAAAAGTTATTGATAAGCCAAATCCTGCTTGAGTGATCATCTGGATAAATAGTGAATAGATGTATTTGCTACCTGCTTTGCTTGATTTAGTCATCCTTATTTAGTGGCACAATCACAGCTGTTTACTTTGATAAGAGATAAAGGCAAAATGATAATTTCAATAAGAGTCAGGAAATTCTTTTTTTGGTCTCTAAATTTTGTAACGGTATTCTTCTGTTATATTAAAAACTAAAGCATTTCATACTAATACCAGTAGCATATGAGTATAAAGAAACATTTATGTATGGTGTGCAAGAAAAATCTTTTGTACACACATGCACAAAGGTGGTATCTTTTTAAAAAATCACAGAACTGTCTGCTAAGTCTTTATCACACACCTTTGAACTTCAGAAGCCATCACTGAGGCATCTAGTCTTGAATTCTAAATCCCTTAGAAAGGAGTTTTCTGTGGCATATCTACGAAAAATAAAATGAGTGATGATATGGTGGGGCATAAAGGTTTTATTGGAGTTCATCTGAAATGTTGTATATACTGTCTACTTGGTTATGGCTGTGTTATGACAGTGTTACTAGCAGGCAGAACTGTCCTGGAGCCATGCTGCTGAAATGCTATTCTCAACACTTTAATGCATTTCCTCTATATCTGGAATTGTAGGCAGAGCTGGTAGCTGCCAACACATTCTTCTGTAAAAGCCTGTTTTCAGTTTCTAATAACTTTGGCAATTTAGATCTCTTACAGCTGTATTTTTTTTTTGCATCAGCTATGTGCCTGAGAAAAGTCAGGAATTTCTGCTTTAAGCAGTTCGGTCATTTGGAAGAAGAGGATTGGGGAAAAAAATCTTCATTTTTAATGTCTCAAGGAGATTTCCCAGTCATTTACTTGAGAGCCTCTGCATTTCCTTTATACAGTGGACTGAAGACTTGCTGGCGGATGGAGGAAACACGGGTGTTGCCATCAGATATCAGGAGTAGATTTGTTAGTGGTTCTGTAAATGTGCTGCTGTTTAACTGAGCTATGAACGCACTGGTTTATGGTGGTTTATGGGAAGGGCTCTCAGCCTTGGAAATCTGTTTTCCATGCTCGTCCCATCCACATGCACCACTGTGGTGGTGGTGGGGATACTGCTACCGAGTCAGCTCAGCACTGACCTCCCCAGCCTTGCAAACCAAACTCTGATCTGGTCCCTCGAATGAAGGACAAAGAGATCAGCTCTTCTTTGATCTCAGTGCCCTGCTTGTGTTGCTGCAAAGAAGCAGGAGGGAGGAAAAAAATCCAGCTGCAATACAAAGGGGTGAAGCACTGAACGCAGACAGGGAGACCGCATGGAGCTGGAAGGGGAAGTAATAGGGAGACCAGACTCTGAACAAGATATTTGGTCACAGTCCTCTGCAGAACCGAGGATGCCTGAGGCTCAAATTTCTTCTGGTATAAGCAAATAGCTGTGAAATGTACCAGCAAATTACAGGCTGGTTCCCTTAAGGACAGCTATTCTTGGTACCAATTACTACATGAACTCAGGGAGCAGTCTCCTTTGTTCTCCCAAGGATCTGGTCCTGCTGTACAGAGTTAAAGGCAGTTAGATGTGATCAGCTTTTAGACGTATTGGGCTTTTTTCACACTAGTCTTTAGGAAGACCAGTTTGCAAGCTTGTGTGCATTTAAATTTCTGTGATATGGCTAAAGTCTGGGTTGCAAATGAGGTAGCTGCACATGCAAAGGCCAGAATTTTCCCAGGAGAAGAAACATCATGCTTGAACCTTCCTGATATGTTATTTACAGATCTGGCCACTAGGCAAACTGTGGAACAGAGTCACCGTAATGACTCTCTGGGATGTATGGTAGTTAAAGAAGGAATGAAGAAGAGGCACTGCTTTCCCATAAGGCATTTCTTGATACAGGTAATGACAGCTGATGGCATGCAGCATTACTGAGGAGAAGAGGTCTAAGGAACAATGTAGCAGAACAAAGTTATCTTTGAGAAATTTCCACATCTAAAAGCAGTCTACTGCCATCCAAATCTCTCTGTCATTTCTTTGTGTGCATGTGCAGCGAACACATGTAATAAACAAGGCTGTTAAGTCTTGTGCCCCTGACATGGCAGTCAAGGGTGTCTGCATGGCACTACTGTTTCCCTGTTAAAGGATGAAAGCCAGAAACAGGAGAAACTTTGTGCTAGCTGTAGAGAAGGAAGAGCAGATGACAAGATGCTCTCTCTTTCCTTCTCTTGTTGACCATGATAGGTAGGAGGAAATGGCAATAAGATAGATTTCTGGGCTGAATGCTTCCTGTCAATTCAGGTAAAAAATCCTCTCGAAGGATTCTGTTCTCTGCCTATCCACTTTTGTAGATCAAACTCTCCCAGTTCACAATTCCTCTTTTCCAAAAGACGTAAGAAAGACAACTAATTTTTTTCTTCCAGTAGAAAAAAAGAGAAATTTCTGTCCTCCTTTGGCAATGACGTTGAGCTAAACTACAAAAGACAGGTCTCCGATGAGGGAGCTAGTTTAGTGGCTCCAGTTCTGTGACTTTGACACATGTAAAGGAGCTTGCCTAATGAATGTGAGTTTAGTATGTTTCTCTCATTCAAGTGTCCATATGTTGAAAGTCTCTGACTGAAAACTTTGGGATTGCAAGCAGTTAAGTAGTTAATTTTTTACCTGCCTCATATTTCAGATCCTGTGCACGACAGAAGCATCCAGGTCAGTAACACAAAGAATGAAGTCTCAGTTCCACTGAAATCAACGGTAAATTCCCCCTCTGTCATGGATTTCAATCCTTGATCATTTGAGGGCAATGTTTGCAGCTGCAAAAACTAGAAGCATAACTGATTTTACTTTTAATGAAACTCTGTATTCCTGAATACAAAATAATGTCCACCAGAAACGAATAAATGATCAGAACGCACTAGATACTAGCATATTTCGCTTTATTGGCTTACTGAAATAAGATGAAGCGGAATTAACTTGTAGATTTCTTCATGATTAGTCACTCTTAACATATATGTACAAAATCTCTTTGCTTCAATAAAGAGAAGACAAAGCTGACTTGGGAAAGACAGAAGGAAAACAAGTTAGATTTTCAGGGAAATTATTAGAGGGATCTAAACTATATACACAGCTCTACTAGTAGAATGAGGTGTATACTTATACTATATTTTCACATGCAGACATCTTGGTCCCTGCAAGCAAAGCGCTATGGTTGAATGTGCTACAAAATGCAGTGCCTCCCCTTCATGCTTCCTGCTTTAATTATCACATATCTCTGAGAATCACTACAATGACTCTTTCTCACCATCTCCCTAGTGGTTAGCGGTATTTTGATAGTATACCTTTGTAACTGAGAATACATGTGCATAAAGGGAAAGGGATTCAGCTTTTGAAAACTAGTGAGACATTTGAAATAAAGGTGAGTGGGTCAGTATTTATGCACAGCTGGACAGGCCCTCTCACAGGTGAGGTATCAGCTATGGATCTAAGTAGTCAGCTCTGGACTTTGAGAACACAATTTCCAGGAAAACGTCATTGCTTTTGCCTGGCGTGCTACCTGTATGAAGTTGTGTCATGCCAGGAGTTCATGGATGGCTATGGAGCACGCCAAAGAGCTGACTGCTCCGTGCTCTGCGTGTCCCTGCTGCTATCATCTGGAGGATGCCTGATCTCTCTTGTGCCTCCACGGTCTCTCTGTGGCCTTTTTCCTCTGGCCACTGGAAGCTTGGCTGATGAGCTGCCTATGTTGTGCTTCATTCATACACGAGCAGCACTGGGGCCACCTGGAAAAGAGAATTGGTGCTAGCCCAGTTAAGGAAGCGAGTACCTGCCTGCAAATATTGTGTATTTGCAGACTAGTAAAGAAAGATGCAGGTACGGGAAATAGTGGTAAGTGCTGTCATAAGCAGAAGGTAAAGAGTGTGAGTTTTGTGATGGTCTCACTTGCACCTTTGCCATTTGCAGCTGAAACACACATGGCCCAGGCTGTTGTGGTGATAGGCCAACAGTCAGTCTTCAGCTCACAGCTTTGACACCACCTTCCTGTGTGATTTTGGGCAAGTCCTAGCTTTTCTCTGCTTAGAGAAATTAGAGGACATATGACATCATGTGGGTTGATTCAATAAGTATTTGAAAAAATGGGAAATCTGAGAGATGCTGTATTGTCACATGCAACCACAGAAATAAAACTCTTTAATATCTCCTTTCTGACAAAGGAAAGGCAAGGAGTAGCTGCTTGTGACAGCACCTGTAACCAGAGGCAAATCTTTGCAGAAAGCACTTTGAGTTACAGGTAACCACTTGTACAGTGATATAAATATCTCCACGTGCTTAGAAAATGAGCAGGAAGAAGATGTGTTCTGTGTGGAGGAGTTCTTTCTCAGTCCTTTGAGACACTAGGGAAAAAGGATGAGCTCTAAAGTAAGCAGTGCAGGCTCCGAGGTCTGTGTCCTTGAGAGAGTGGGGATGCCTGAGACACAGTAGCAGTGCTGCTCTACAGCGCCCTGAGATTTTGGACTGATCAGAGAGATGACTGTGCCTTGAGAAAATCACCTGCTTTCTGACTGTGTGCCCACCGTTGGGGATACTAACGATTGCTGTATGTGCACACACAGAGCGCGACCCATACCCACAAACATACGATCTGTGTGCATCGTTCTCAAGTTCCAATGCTTTGATTTATGTTACTCCCTCAAAACTGTGTAACAGTTGGCATTTTATGGGGGAAAAAAAAACAGAAAACATATTGTAGACACTTTCACTGTGAAACGTCCATCAGATTAATAGGTGAGACAGTAGCGAGGAAATTGATGTCAATTATTAATATTTTAAAGAGACACAGAAGCCAATTGAGAAACCCCAGGAGGGTAATTACTAGCCATCAAAGTTATTAATTTCATGATGTCTTTTAAAGGAAATGACAGTAGCCACTAAGAAAGGCCTCAGAGGAAACTACTACTGGTGTGTAAGTCCAAGTGGTATCTCAGTGCTTAATAGCAACTGATCTCAGCCACAAACAACTTTTACCAGTTGGAAAGGAAACGTTACCTCTGGGTTATTGACCATTGCAGTCGGGCTATGATCGCTAGGACGAAAGTCATGAAGGGTGCTTGTAGACCTTGCTGGATGTGCTGAGAAATGCTGTGGGTGTATTTGCCTGCTTCACAAGGTCTCCAGCCTGTCTTCTCCCTTTCCTTGCCCAAGTCAGTCTGGTACCTCAACACTCAAGGGTGAAATGACAGCTGAGGTCTGAGCCGTGTACATCTCTGTTCAGGCTACTGTGAAGCAGAGAAAGAGCAGGTTTGACTCCCCCGCGAGTATTATCACTGGTATTTGTCTGCTGTGCCTGTTTAAGTGAGGAGGCACAAAAATTTCCTTTGTCTTAGGTAGAACAGAAATTTTTCAAATACAGGATGGAAGCACAAATCCCTTGCTAAACACTGCTTAGCACCAACAGTTCTGTTGTGCCACCACCAAGTTTTGTCCCAATGGAAATTTTAACAGTGCAGCAATTACAGTCTAGTTTCACTGTGAGAAGAGTCTCTGGCATCCCCTTGCTGTTGTCAGGCCATGTAATCCATTTTCTCTAGTGAATTATGTGGTATTCCCTATGGCAGAAACACTGCTTTGCATTTTGTTACGTTTCTTTTTATCAGGTTTTTATGTTTTATGCTTTGCATACAGCCTTTAGCCAATATAATTTCTTTACTAGAAACTCTCTCTCTCTGGCAGTCCGTTTCCCTGGTTGTGGTTAACATATGACTGGCTGGGTGGCGTGGGTGTCTGAAAACATGCTTAGTCATTGAACAGTTCTGCATATAATATCGTAGTATTAGTAACAAACTAATGCTGAGTTACTGTTATGAGAGCTAGATTTTCTTCCATCTTATTGCAGATTAAGACCTTTAATGTACATTTAATGCTGCATTTGCTGCTTTTGAATCTTTTACAATTTGTTAGGGTGCAGTTCTGAGGTTAGAGTTCAGCCCAGGGTAAAAACATCTCAAGAACCCTTGCTAAATCAGTTGAGACTATACTTACTACACGAAAGTCCTGCTTGAACTAGTTTTAGTCCTTTTGTGGCGGCATACAGAAAAAAAAATCATTCACAACTGCTTTAGAACTAATTCCTTGGTTATTTTTATATTAAAAACATGTTTCTGAAAGAATTTGTAAATTGCATATACAATTAAGGAGTCATTTTTCCCACATTTCTCCTGCTGGTTGTGAAAATACCCTTCAAAACCCCGGGTGTTTATCCGTTACGCTGCAACATACCTCTGTACAATGTACGGTGACTCTTACCACGTTAATTCCCACACTTCCCTGTAACGACCTCATTTAGAAAATGATTTTGGTGAGAAAACCGTTGAAGGAAGTCCAAATGCAATATTTGGATATTCAGCGCAACCGTCCTGGGATGTAAAATACATTTTTAAGTGTGCATGTTCTGATCAACCTTAGACAGATATCAATAGCTTTTCATTGGTGGAGACATTGAGCAAAAATTTTTTAGCTGTTTTCTTGGAGAGCTAATGAAAAGCTGTGAAGGTATCCAATTTGACAGCCATTACATTGTTAGCATTTGTTAGAGATAAGAAATTATGTTTAGCTACAAATGGTCACTTTTGCAGAAAGCAGAGCAGTAATATAACCATAATTTCTGATTTTTGCTTTGTCTTTAAGTGTAAAATGCAGTAAATTAAGATGCTTGATCTGTGACTGTAAGATGCATAATTATTTCATATTCTTTAAAACTGTAAATCAGACATCCAAACACTGGGAATTTGTTTTTCTTTTTCTTTTTTTTTTTGTTTTGTTTTAGAAAGGAGGACTACCTTCTGCAGACATTAATAAAGCTATTAGAAAATGAAGACATCATGATGGATTCTTGCAAAATAGGACATTTCCTTTTGTTCTAAAGCACTAAAAGCAGTTGAAATAGGAAAGCAAGAAATAAGCTAATAAGTAGCAGAGGACAAGGTTGTACAACCTTGAGGAAATAAAACAAAGTATAGATCTGAAGAAGGAACTAAAGTTTTCAGAATGAAAGTTCACTGTATTTTACCTAAACTTATAAAAACCTCCCTCCTCTGCAGTAAAATGAATCCTGATTATCTGCTTTTAAAGCTAAGTAAAATAAGGAAGAAAATGCATTTTTTTTGGTCTGTCTCTTCTAGTTATGCTTTTAAGGGGCAGAATGGGCATTCCAAGTGCATAAATATAAAGTAATTTTATCTTAAATGACAGAAAATGCACAATTTAGAAAAGAAAGGATAAGACAAGCTAATACCTAATGATTATTTGGTTTCAAACTAACCAACAGTTGTGATACTAACCTTTTTAGCCATATAAATATATTTAAAAAAAATATAAATTGGTAAATGAGGGTAATCTCAGTTAAGCCTTACAAAGCCAAAAAAAGTATCGAAATTATTTACTTAAAAGAAGTGTTCAAAGAGTTGTCCTGTGGCAGACAAATCAATGAGCATCCAGACCCTTAATTCTGAGTAAAAGCTCATTCCCGTTTTCTTTTTCAAGACAGCGTATTGCCAGGAACACGTGACTTTTAAACAATTTGTTACCAGATGAGGGGGTTTGATAATATCTTTAATTAACATGGAGTGCAAATATCCCTTAAAATCATCACAAGAACCTGCGCCCTTGGCAAAGAGTTTCAGGTTTATGGCCTGGTAAACCTTGTTGCACCTTTTGCTCTCCGTTCGTGTGGTTTGACTGCTGGCTGCTTGTTGACATGAACCAGATATCCCCTTATCCTCACTGGAGTTTAATAAGATTTGACATTTTCTTCAACGGAGAACAAAGAATCAGGCCTCATAGGAAAGCTTTTCATGATTAAAAAAGAGTCTTCAAAAGCTTATTTCTTAAGCAGACTTTAAGTGTAAATAGTCATTGAGGCAGGAATTGGGTTTTCCCCATCAGTCTTTCAGGGGCAACTTATTTTCTGCGTTTGGAAAAAAAGGACGTAACACTGCTCACTAATTAATTCCCCAATTATTGTTACTTTTCAAATGGCTTATTTTGTTTAATACCGTTTTGGCACGAAGTGATCTTTTCTTATTCAACAGCATATCGCTCTTCGCACAGAGGAAGAGGCATTACAAAGATATTCAGGAAAGAGGGAGCTGCGTTCACTCGAGGGCAGGAGTCTGAAGGTTTCTTCCAGGTTAAGATGTCACGAGGAAGTCCCCAGCTGCCTAGCCGAACAGAAAGCCCGTGCCTTTAACCATGGGTAATATGGGTGGCATGACTGGAATACCATTTTCTGCAGAGATCCCTGTGAGATCCCCGTGAGATCCTGAGATCCCAGGCCAGGCTGCATGCGTATGAACAGGTGTGGCTCGGCTTAGCACGGTCGTCCACGTGCCAACAGCAGCAGCTGTACAAAGAATTGAAAATACACAGTAAGGTCCTAATTAAGACAGCAAGAGGGATTGAGATGATTTGAGGTGAAATCAGTACAGGTTGCCAAGACAAGTCGGTAATTAATGACTCTACAGAAGTGCATAATTTTAGTCCCTTGTTTTTCTGTTCCCATTACATGACAACTCTGTCGTGGGTAGAGAAGTGCTGCAATAGATTGACAGAGGACATCATTGCAAAATCTCCATTTTTCAAGGTCTTTAAGACCAGCTCAGACTAGCATCTGTCAGAAGCAGCTCAGGGACAGCGGGCCCTGTTTTCAGAGAGGAGATATGCCTTCTTCTGTCCCAACTTTCTGTGATTTTATCATGTAAAAAGAGCAAGTTTTTCAAAGATATTAAACTAAATGAGCCAAGGTGAGTGGAATATAAGTACTTGATTGCCGGGTAGGTTCTTTAAGAGCAGTGTTCTCTGGTCCATCAAAATAGTATTAAAAGACACTTACTGGATAATTATTTTTTTCTGCAAACACAAAGGTTCTGTGATCAAGTTTTTCCACTTCGTCAGCAAATGAGAAGTCTGTTTGTGATGAGACTAATTTGAAATAATCAATCTGCTGTTCATTGGCCTTCGTTGTCTTACTAAAGAAGATGTTGGTGTCTTAATTCCTTGTGAAGAAAACGTTATTTTGTCCAAGGATAACATAGTCAGGAGAGATTATGTTTCATCTTTTATATGGCCCACACTACAACAATGCTACTATCTTGAATTTCAGATGAAGTTAATTGAACTCTAATGAATAAAATTAGTTGTCCTTGTGTAATTAGAATCTCATTTGAATGGTTTAGCAAATGAATACAACAGTAATTGTGGTTGACTTGATCTTTCTGCAGCCTGGTTTTCTCAGCTGCCTCTTTCCCTTTCCCACGTAGAAGACAGGCAGTGACCCCAGCAAGCGCACTGCACCAGATCTGCCTGCCTGGGTGCTTACTGAAGAAGTTTTACTGCAGGACAAATTGAAAACTTAGTGAAGGGCTGAAGAAACAAGGCTGTTGTTGGAGACAGAATAAGCAAGAAAATTTGGTGTTTGTGGTTGTATAATGCTGAATACTTCTTCATATGATAGACAAAGGCAGGGGCGATCTGGTCCAGACACATTGAGAAATGAGTCTTTAAAACACTGGCTGTGAAATAAAAGTATGATCCTAGGCACAGTCCTGATAATCTCTGTGGAGAGCATTTTGGTTTTCAGATGATTTAGATTTTCCAACCTTGACTCCCCACCTAACTGCTGTAAATTTACCATTCCTTCTCATTTTTCCCATTCAGGTGCAGCCAGCCTGACCCCATTTTGTAAAATGTTACTTTCTTCTTATTTAATAATTACACCATCTCAGGAAGGAGCAACTCACCTGTCCCTCCTTCCTCCTGCTTCAAGCCTGCATATCAGAGAAAAACATGGGAGAGCTATCTGGAGGAGAAAGTAATGGAAAAATACTTTTTAACTCTGCTGTAAGTCTCCTATTCTTTCAATCTCTTTATTTTTATTTCTGCACATCATACATCGTCTATGTCTTTTTCCTTATTTATTGGATTCTTCTTCTAACCACTCTCCAATAAAAGCTGTGCTCTGCGACCCTATGTCCTGTCTTGGGCTGTTTTGATCTGTGATTTGCTGGTGGCAGTGAGCTTTGCTCCATTGCTGCGCACAGTGAGAGCACTTCATTAATCCTCCTCCCTGATTCACCCCAGGGAGGCACCAGACCTGGGGCTTTGTGTGAGCAGCCAGAAAGTTTTGCAAGATAAATCTTGAGAAAGTTGCATCTCTGAAACACCCACATATAACAGAGCAGTGGAGAGATTCAACAGGGAAATACTGAACATTTACTGACTGCCTGAACTGGATAAGGAGGACAGTAGTGCTCTGTATCTCGTTGCATCACTAAAATGTTTGGGAGAAGTAATAACTTTGCAATTTATCTTCTACTCATATCTGAAAGGCAAGACATTAGCTTGCAAGTTCCTTGTCTTTTGCAGCTGAGTTTTCTGGGCTACATAAAACTTCTCACTGTGCTGGCTTGTTTATTTTAGATGGAGATAAACAAGTCTTTTTGCTGAGATGCAACTTGCTAGCCACAGGGTGGGCAACACTGCTCAGTCAGAGAGACCTTACTGGCTCTCTTTGCTGTGCTATTGCTGTTGTTCCTGCAGCTGCTGCTCCTCTTCCTGAATTTTATCAGCACTAAAGTATCTGATTGCTGTTTGTGCATGTAATATCACAGGAAGGTGGTAAATCCCCCATAAAACAGGACTGGATTTTGCAGAAAACTGGAAGATATGGCTTGCCAAACACAAGTAAGCACACAGGTTTCAAGTATTGCCCGAATTGCCAGATCTTACATAAATACAGAAGTATTCTCTTCCACATAGCAGCAAGAACTTCCTTTCAACCCTGGTAGATCTTCACACACCTTCTCTTGGCTTGAGTACCTCATTCCTAAGCCTATGCAGGCGGCAGCATATGCAAGAGGACACACATCTCCTTGCCCTGGGCTGATATTTGCCCAAGCACTGCAGCAGGCAGCCAGGACTCCTCGAGCAGCCAGGTATGATGAAAGTCCTCCAGAGGGGATGAACCTAAGCATTAAATATAGCTGTCAGTGAAGTGATTCCCACTACAGCTGCTTCTTGGGGCTTGGAAGGGTAGCTCAGAGCCAAAGGACCTGGAACTAGGGGAAGAGTCAGTTACACAGGGTGCAGAGTGGATAAAAGCAAAGTAAATGAAAGACTCACTGTTTTGTTGAATTTGGATGGCCTGTTTCCTGGAATAGGTATGCAGAACTGGAATATGCATGGACTTGAAAAGGAAATATTATGAACTTTAATTATTCTTAGGCAAATCAGATCTGGAAGCACAGAGTGGAGAGGAACACTTCGGGAAGAAGAAGTAGAGAAGTTACATGTTATACATACAGACAGACATAAATACATTTTATATATATATATATGTATGTATACACACACACATGTATACATACAATGTCAAAGCAAGGGTTGGTAGAGCAAAAACTCACAGTGTCCTGACACCTGGATGAGTCTCTTATGTCTCTGCAACACACACCCAGGCTTCGGGGAGGTTATGAAGCACCAGCAGGGAGAAGACACTCTCTTCTGGCTGTGGGCCTACTCATTTCTAAGTTCACTTTGTCGCTGTGGTTTGTTTATTGCTTTGTAGCCTTGATACATGATGCAAGCATGAAAAGTGAGTGAAAAATAAAGAGAAGAGGGACATGCAGCCAGGATCTGCCACGAGTATATCAGAGTAAACTGCCGATGTTTGTGAGCACAGAAGGTTTTAGCTGGGCTTTGCCTCTTGGGATTGATCATTTACATCTGAGCTATCATTCTGGCAGCCAGTGTGGCTTCTAAGGATAAAACAAACAGACAAACATCCTCACTGGTGGCTCACGACTAATGGGAAGCAGCAGTACTTAGAAGGAGTACTAAGGCAGTTAAATCCTGTAATAATACCAAGCGTAATTTTCCTTTGTTTTGCATTCCAAATGGGATACTTTGCAAGAACCCAGGAGCATATTTGGGAGTTTTGCTTTCTTTTATGTGAATTTCCAACGTTTTGGCTCTGGAAGTTCAGTAAATCCTCTGAAGCAGTTTGCATTGAATTGCTCTGATGCAGTGATTCACAGAGCAATTCCATTAATGGGAGCGATCAAAAGCTCTTTGAAATCTTTCCCTTGATTTCCATGGGCTCTAGATTGGTCTTGTTATGATTTAGCATAACCCAGGCATTGCTGTAAAGCTTAGTTCCTTCTGCAGAGCGGTTCATACACTTCTCCCAAGTCAGATTTGTTACATTTCTTTGTTTGGAGAAATAGTAAGTAAAATTCCTGCTGGGAAGATTTAACTCTACCATCTACCCATGTAGCTATGAGTCTGTTAACCTGTCTACCTCTACCTGACATTCAGGTTAGGAAAAAAAATGAACGATTCAGAAGAGGATTTACCAGAGAAAAAGGTTTCATGAAACCTGGAAGTATTTATTTTCATTATGCTGGCAGCTTGTCACTGTGAAGTTGGGCAAAAAAGTGTGGTGTTATCTTTTTGTACGTGGACATGAAGTTAGGAGATATTCCAAAAAGTCTGAATTCTGAATGTTTTGTGGCTTTGATAAAACCACATCATTAAAGTTCATGTAGTGCCGCAGTGTATGACTCAGTACAATGTAATGGGAAGGAGTATATCTGTCTGCGTATAATGAGTTAGGTAGGTTAAATCCTCTAAGAAAGGAACTACAGGATCCTGTGGCTTATTTAAAGAAAGTCTAGCTTATTCACCCCATCTCGGAGAAAAATCCGTGAATAGCATGTCAATTCTTTAAAGAAGCTACCCAGGAATATTTGAGAGTAGCATGCTGAGAAAATAGTTCAGTTTAGGCATTAAGTTCGTTGTTCGTTGTTATTCATTATTTCATTGTTATTCATTATTTCATTGTTATTGCGCTAACCCTTTCATGTAATGAATGAGAAAAACACAAGCTTTATTGTTCAGTATCAGACTGAATTTTACTGAGAATTTACCTGAATTGCTGGAAATTAGTCATATTTACAAGATATTTTACTACTTCTATCCACCCAAAAAGACTGTAGTGATTGAACTAAAGATGGTGTAGGAAGTATAAGACAATACATTTGATTTCTTCCAGTGCTTTAGAAAGATGTTGCCCTTTTTCTAAGCCGGTGTTATGATATGTGATATTACATTGCACTCGAACATACATGCCTTGCACTTTCTTTAAGGCATCAGCAGTCCTTCTGTTTTGGAGCTTTATTTGTACTTCTGAACGGGAGCGTTGCAACTTGAATGGATGGAAATGTGTGAGGACAAATCAAAATGATGTCCACATGTTGGCCATACTCATAGCACTAGATTCTTGGTTGCTAGTGGTGGTAGTCAGTGAAAGTCTGCCTGTGTTGTAAGTAAAGTAAACTTGCCGTGAGAGCATTAAAAAAAGAGTTCAATTAGAGACATCATTTGCTAGTCTCCAAACAGAATTTGCATGCAACTTATTACTAGTCTATTACAAATTATCACTAACTGTCAACTGATCATTGACATCAGGTACTGGGAAGAACTGTAAAATCAGCTGCAGCTTAGATTTCTGGCAAATCTTGCTGTTGAAGGAATTGTTCCGGTTATTGGCTCACGGGAAGTGCCGAGATGAGGTGCCCATATTCCCAATGAGCTTTTTGCTTGCACTGTAACATCCTCCTTTTTCTGTCAGATACTTTGTGGTTTATGTTCTTTTGATGGATTATCTTCAGTTTATTGTTATCATATTCCCATGCTTGCATTTATGCTATCATTATTTGATTTTATAATATCAGATCATCTTGGGACTCTGCTTTACCTGGACTTAACAGTGCCTGCTCAGCATATCTTTACATATTCCTTTTTTTTTCTTTTTAAGTGATTACCATACACTGATTTCTAAATGCTTCTTTCTTATTCTATTTTTTATATGCACATCATAACATTCATTACTGTCAAAAAGTGCTATGTGCATGAAATGGGACAAGATAATTCGTCTTGGATGCTACATTTAATTCTGCAAATTGTGTAGCATTTTCTGCTATGTATGTTGAACTGTCCTTCACTGGAAAAATGTCATGTTTTTTAAACCCTAGGGCCAGGACATCAGATTTATTGTTGTTTTTATCAACCCCTTCTGTTCTCCCCCCAAAACAAGAAAACTGATACAGCCATTGATTTTATAGTATCTATAATATTTTCACCCTATGGCTGCAGAGATGGAAAAGGAAATACAATTAACTAAAGAAATCTATTCCCAGTACTGCTTTAATGGTAACAAACTACTGTCAAGGGTGCTAGTGAACAAATAATGGAACATTTTGAATCAGGTTAGTCTCTGAGACTAATAACACTTTAATGTCAGTGAAAATTCAAGAAAGATGTAACTGTTTGACAAACAAAACAAATGAAACAGCTAAGCACATTTTTAAAAAGGTATGTATAATAAAACTGTCTAAGAGTATTTCATCATGGTGAATATAAAATATTGTTAAATTAGACTTTAAAAAAAATAGGAGTGGTAGAAAAGATAGAAGAGGTATAAAAGATATATTTAAAAAGATGGGAGGCAGATAAAGAGATAAATGGGAAGCGGTTAAAAGGCACTGCTCCTGGGTGCTTGAGTCTTACTGACTTCCAAAATTAGTTTTTTTATTTAAGTAATATTTGCATCTAATTATGCAGTTATATGGGTTATTAAAAAGACTACTCAGAAGTGCAACACTTACTGAGTTATACCAATGTGTCAATAGAAAAATTGATGGCTCTCAAATTTGAAACTTATAATTGAGGAGAATTTTGTGGAGCCTTGAAACTAAGCAAATTGTTTTTCAGTAAAAATAGCTTAAAAATATTGAGTATTAGTGGGTTTATTATTAGTAGGCAGTCTGAATGTTCTCCATAGATAAATATATCAAATGTGTTTTTTTTATCCTCAATGCCTCTTGCATATTGAGGAAAAACAATAAAAGTAGAAGAAAAGAACCATTCCAAGGTACATTTAGGGCAATGCATAGGCTTCACAAAAAGCAGCTGTCTCTATAAACCATAGACGCTCTGCCCCAACACACTTCTGCCTAGAAGTGCAGGTTGTAGTGAACTGTATGAAGTTACACAGCTAGGTACAACATGTAAGATGTCTCCTGCAAAGCACCGAGCTATCGGCAGTGGGTTTTCTCCCTAAAAAAAAACCAGAGAAATCAATCCTCTCCCAAGTACGTTAGAAATCTTATTCTTTTTCCTCTTCTGACTTGCCTGAAGTTTTACAGTTTTCCCTCAGGACCTCCCCTGCCCGCATTGCTGCCAGAGACAAGTGATTTTGCTGCCGTGGTTGGCAAGAGCGAAAAACAGAGGCTGCCCTGGTGGTTTGGGGCTAAATCGCTTGGGAAAGGCTGCTCGCTTGCTTTGGAAGACGGCTCTGCTAATTTCAACCAGCTCTTAATAGCCTTAGTCCCATGGGCATTAAATTTCAAATTTTGACTCCTATTGTGTTACTGGTGCTAAGGGAAAGCTGGCACTGCTGGAGCTAAGGTTTCAGATTATCCTAGGGTTATACTGTTGGCTTGTTAGCTAGGCAAATGTGTGTGTGTGTGTGTGTGTGTGTGTGAACAACTGCTTTTAAATTAATTAACCTTTCCCTCCCTCCCCTGCCACAAGTTTGTTTTTTTGGATGGACCTTGCCTCTACTTTTAGTTTGTATCTGTCACCTACTTGAAAAACGGACAAAGGACAAAATAAAACACTACACTAGTGACACGTTGGAAGAAAGTTATTAATTATGGACACTGACATCTGAATACAGAGGAGCAGTTTCTTGCCATGATCTTTCACCATTTCTGTATCTGCCTCTTGCTAAAAGGAAGTCTGCATATTAGGGCATCTTTTTGAGTAACCAAGCATTTATTCTCAAGAAAAATTGTCTCTGTAGTGGGTCTATAAATGCTTTTAGTGCGTTATTGGTTCACATCATGGTAGACTAGGCAGGAGGTATTTTTTTCAGTTTAATATATGAAACAAATTTTACCATGCCTTTAAAGTCATGCTGATGTTATAGCTTGGGGATTCGGGCATTAGTTTTGGCATGCAGGCATTTTCATCATATTTGTGAAGTCTGCTTGACTGGCTGCAGAAAGTTGCTTAAAGCTGAAAAAAACATTTAGAGAAAAATATCAGAAGGGAGATGCATGGCAGCTACTCTGCAGATGAACTGAAGATCCTACTGATGTGCCTTATTAACACACTGATAAAGGTTTGGGTTTCTCCTGTATACAGGAAAACACAGTTTTGATAGTAGAACAGTCATAGCAGTGTGATATTGTCACGGGAAATGAACTAGGTTTCCACCTACTTTGATATGCTGGCTAATAAACAGCTTTCAGAGCTGGAGGGTGTACATTTAAATGTTGACTTTGCTTTGAGGGCTAATAATTTCAAATGTGTGATCAGCCTGGATTTCTATGTGGCTTTATCCTAAAACAGCCAGGAAAGGTGCCCCAGAGTACATGACTGTTAAAGCACTAATCACTCATTCATGTGCTTGTTTCTACCAAGACTCTCTTCTGCCAGATACTGAGTGCCTATTTCATACCTGTAGTACAAAGACCAAAACACAATACTGTATGCTTATATATACTGTAGATTGCTTTCCTCACTGAAAAATCATTTTTCCTTGAGAGTGCAAACCTGTAACTGAAATGACAGCACGTTTTGGATCCCATGTGTATTAAAAAGCTTCTATTAAAATACAGTTCATCACTGGAATGCCGTTACTATCCACAGAAGTATTTTAAAGTTATTCATTGCATGCTTACTGAACCCAGTTGAGGAAATGTTTGGAGCAGACTGTAACTTCTCTCAGTTCATATCTTTCATGGATAATTCTTTCTTTACTATCATACCAGTGAAAAAGTGCTAACCATTCAATCTTAGTTTTGCACCCATTGTCCCAAAGTGTGCTTTGCAGCACTTTGAACTTCAGAAGTATTTTCAGTGGATGCCCAGAAGCAAGGTGGAAGATTTATGAATATGTCTTTCTGTCAACTGACGATTGTATATGTGTATGTGTATATATATATGTATATGTAAAATATATATATATATATGGAGCTGAAACATATGTTCTTTGATTTACACTTTATAAGATATGTGGTAGTTTAGAAAGAATTGTAGAAAACTCTACATATTTTGGCTTATATCTATTTTCACAAAACAGTATGGAGTATGACCTGTGTTCAAAAGATCTGATACTTTAATAGCATTTTCCTCTCTGTTTAGTAGAAATTTGTAGAAAATCACTATTTTGGGCTATGAATTTGTGAAATTAATTTAAAAAACACAGCTTTATTATATTACCATAAGATATATCTCTTATTTTATTTATATTTTTATGCAGATTTTTTTTGTTAATTTAATGTTCCTTATGTAAGCATGTAAAAATTCAGCACCAAGTTCAATTCTATCTATAGTAAAACAAAAGGAAATCCAAGGCAACTGCAGAACTGTGGTAATTTTATGTGATTGCCATTCAATTTTCTTTTTATGGTTCTCTAAGTAACCACCATGTAATAAACAATCCTTTCCTTTTTTTTTTTTTTTTTTTTTTTTTTTGAGACTGTAATTTTTCCTTTCAGAATGAAGGCATTTCACTGCTGCTTAAGCTCATCCAAAATAGTTGGGAGGGGGATTTTACTTCCTTTTTGTTGAATGCTCCCCAAAAGGTAAGACTACTGTCAAGCCAGATATGGCAACTGAAAACAGTTTGATATGGACACAGATAGTAACAACATGAGAAATTCAATGTGTATCCCGTTATAAAGAATATAAATCAAGCTTTTTTTGGGCTGGCCTAAAATTTGCTTGACTAAAAATAGGGTTTTATTTTTGGAGTTCTGGTGTGGTGGCTCTGAAGTTATTGGTTCATGGACTCTACAAACAAGGGAAAATATTACTGGAACTCAGGTTCTAGCTCTTTTTCGTATGGGAACTACTGTAAAGGCTGGTAATTTATGTTATAAGGAAATCTTGTGTTACTGTCTGCCTCCCGCCACATCTAGGATTAAGGCTGAGCTGCTTTATTATTCTCGGCCTTTCCACTGAACTGGAGAAACTAACTGTAGCTGTTGGCAGAGGCTCAGTTTGTCTTTCCTAGCTGCTAACATGTTTGATGACACCAATATTTGTGATCTTTCAAATCTAGTTTTGTTTCAGCTGTGCTGGAGATCTGCTCATTGATATCAAGTGGAAGGAGACACAAAATTGCCTTCAACTAGAGAAAAATGAAATGAAAAACACATTTTTATTGTTGTTACAGGCTGGTTCATCAGCCCCGTGAATATCAGGTCCTGTGTGACTGGAGATATAAATTGCTTGCTCAAAAGATATTCACAATTGTTTCTGACATCTATCAATGGCATTCATGTGCTGATGGATTATCTGAGCGGTTTTTAATCTCTAACCTACCTATTTCATAGGAAATCCATGCAGCAACCCTGCTGTTGTTTCCACTGTGTAGATGGAAAACTGATCAATGGAGAGACTAAAAGCAAGATAGATCCAGAAAGGAATTTAGACAGTTATCTGCCACTTCGAGTATCTATATCCAAAAGTGAAATCTGTAGCTGCTACTTAGCCCTGAAGCTTCTTAAAGTATGTGGGTACCTAATTCTTAAATCTCCAGGGAAGTTCTTCTTTTGAGATTTAGTGAGCGAGATTTGCATATATAAAGAGTCACACTGGTGTGCAGCTAATGTCTTTATGTTAGGTTACTGCCTACACTGCTGCGTGCTGGAGTTTCCTCAGAAGAAAAGGAGGACTATGAGAAATACATGGGGTCGACTGGCAGAACTTGCAGCAGAGAGACTAAGTTGGACTCCTGAATAGAGAGCAAATCAGGAAATTTCTCCAACTTCTCTGTCGTGAAGGGGCGTAAGGCTCCCCTTGTTCCTCACTGCCCCACAGCCCCAGTTATGCAAACCCGAGAGCGGAGGCAGAGAGTTGCCTGCAGAGCATGGATGTGATGGATTGGCAAGAGCAGCTCACAGGAGCTAGACTGAGCCACAACCACTTATGCAGCACAGGAGAGTCAACCTGGTGGCATTACGTGGTTGACCTCTTATCCCACCCTTTCAGCCGCATCCCTCAGTAAGCTTCTCTTTAGTCATCTTACAAGCATGCTCTGCATCAAACATCTTCATTGATAGCTTATTACTGAAGTATCTTACTGCTTAGGTAAGCATAGGTAACTGCCTATGACCAAGGAAGAAACTGTTGCTCAGAAAAGGTAAGGCAAGATCCCAGTAAGGGAGTAACTCTCTTTTCTGTTTTATTATAGCTTACTGTCAAGAGACTATACAGTTTCCTCCACAGGAGCAGAGAGCTCAGCAAAGGAAAATGTGATGAGACAGGAAAGAAGTCAGGTGTCGATAGGAAGAACGAAGGGAACCGGTAACTACACAGATAAAGATCAGGATGGGCTGCCAGCGGTCACAGCCACAGACAGAGCTGGAGCAACCTCTCCTCCTTTCACACCGAGCCGCGTTTCCACAGGAAGATATGTGGAGTGGCTGTTATGTCCAATTTAAAAATATCTAAAATGTCAGCCCTCCTGTGCAGTGTGCATATTCCTGGAGTTTATGGAGCAGATATGATGTACTGCCTATCCTATTGCCTCTCATTCCTGTTTCTCTGCTAAGTCTGAGCTGTCTGGAGCAATGAAACAAGCCACAAAACACTTGCTTTATCTGAGACTTGGGAGATACTAGCAGAATACAACCGAAAAAATGCTGGTGGATCTTTGGAGTTAGTGGAAGTTGTATGCAGAACAGGATGATGTCTGTAACTGAGACAACGTGTTTTCTTCAGATAACACGGGTACACGATATTCATGTGGTTCTACATGATCTGTAGGGCGACTCTCGGGACATGGCTCAACCCCACATGCACCTTCACAAAAGTCAGTGAATGATGCACTGGCCAAAACAATCTACCTACACTAAGAGGAAAATCTAGACCTGAATTTTGGTGTATGCCTTGGCTCTTTCAGTTTCATAGTGAGTCTCAACTCTGAATATGTCAAACTAAATTTTGCCCAAATACTTTCAGTTGTATTATTTTTCATAAAAGCACAAAGAACTGAATTTTGGGAAATAAAGGTGGCAATTGTCATAGCAGGGCTCTGCAAGTCATGAAAAAATGCTTTGGCAAAACCTGAAAATTTCTATGCAGCTTGTACAAATAATTTGATTTAATTTCAATCTCCCTTTTTTACTTACAAGCTAGAGAAATATAATTACAAAATATAATTGGTTTGATAAGAAAAAATGCTATAACTTTGAAAAAAAATGTAAACCAAAGCTTTTCCAAGTAAATTGGAAAACATGGGTAATATATTTAAGATTTAGCATTCGTTTTGGAATAACCAGTCTGACAAAGAGTAATATGCAGCTTGATCTGAAAATTGAAAAAGCTGCAGACAAGAATAGGAAAATGAAATTAGATTTTCAAAGAGACGTATGGAAACACACACAGAAGAGCAAAACTCATGAAATGCAAACACTTACAATGTGGGGGGGAAGGTTATGACTGTTCCTCCTCCTCCTCCTCCTCAAAAAAAAAGGCATCTGTTGTCCGGATTTATTTATTTATTAAAGCAGAAACTCCGCGGCTCCGAGTCTATTACCCAAATGAATGGATTCAATATCTGTGCAATGATGTGTTCAAAATGAAAGCAACATCATTAAATGTCAGAGATGTTATTATCACATTTTCCTCCTTACCCGACATAAACAGGCATTATCCCACCAGGTGCCTGCGCCACCGGCTCGCTGCGCTGCAGTGGGCTGCGCTCCCCGCGCCCGCGGGAACCCGGTGCTTGACCGGCGTCTCCGAACTCCCGCGGGAGCAGCTGCCACCCGGTAAAACTGGGGACGCGGCTGCTGCGTGGAGGCACTAAAACCTGAGTTATGCCTGCACCACTGCAGGACGTTCATGCCCAGAGCCTTTTTTTTTTTTTCCTCTTTTTTCCACCAGCTTCGTGGCGAAGCAAATCCGAGGGCCCGCCAGGAGAGCGGAAGCGCTGACTTGCAGCCCTGTAAGCATATTCAACAAGGAGCCGCTCTAACCTTCATCTCCTGGAAGTCTCCTATCTGTTACATGCCTGGAGCTGTTACCCACTATAGGACTTCACATTTCTGAATACGTAAACTGAAAGAAACAGATATGGGAGAAACTACATAAATCCATTATTGCAGCAGGAATATCTTTCTGCTTCAGGCGGAGAAGATAAATTGCCACCAAAGTGATACAAAGTTGGTTTGATTATTTCATTGGATCAAATATATCATGCTGTCTCGAAATCTCCCTGCTTTCAAGTCAAAATTAAAGAATTTTACCATAACCATAATAGACATTATCATTTGCATATTTTTCATCTCAAAAGAGACTTTTGAAGTTATGTAATGCTTAAGTATTTAATTGTTCTTCACATCATTGAAATATCAAATTATATCCAGAAACAGAGAGGATTCTCTTGCTAGATAGCAATGATTGACTCTCTATCTGACAAGAACAGAATTCTTGTGTCAGGGAAAGAAACAGCATTAAGGAAAGAAGTAACTCAAAGAGCATCAGCTCTTACTTTGTTCAGCACTGGGACTTGGGCAGTCTTTCTGCCTGGAACTAACAGTGCCAATGTTTTACACTTGCACAAAAAACAGCCACTGAGCTGATACTAATTTAATCTGTAAGATCACAACTTGTGCCATACTGTTTCAAAAATAGTGAGGGCCTGATTCTGCATGGATTTCTTTCGCATAGCTTATCAGTCATCCTCTCAATTTAATTGCAAATGCAGATCGAGTAATTATCCAGCATTCATAACCCCAGGCTACCGAGGAAGTGTGGAACACTTGTAAATGAAATTCTTCCTACTAAAACTTACCAAGTGCAGATTTGAGGGTTTTTTTTTTCACCATCAAGAATTTTTATAAATCAGCTGGAAAGCTTCTGAAATACTTGCTACTTTCCAGATTCTGTTATTTTCCAGTTTAGTTTCTCTCTTCCTTTCTCATTTTATTCTATGCAGAGCCACTACAACCCAGCAATATGAAACTGTAGCTATTTCATTAGCAGTTAATTCGGCTCCTTCCAGCCACGATGCCAGTGATGTTATAGATGAGATTATATACTGTGGATGTTAGTACTGTGTGAGGTGCAGATACTAAGAGGATGTTATCTGATGCCACTGTGTCAGGAAGAGTTAAATCTTTTTGACAATTCAATGGTTCCCTTTAGGTTTGCACAAATAGCACCTGTTGTTGAAGTCAATAGAGCTTACAATTTAATTTCATCTGCCTGCAAACAATCTCTCTCATTAGGGGGTGAAATGATGATAGAATTCACTGAGGCCTGCAGTCTCACTTTCTACAGGGCAATACGTAAGTACAGTCATTATTTTCAGTGAAGGAAGGCACAATTATCTTGGAAACTGATTGTAAAGAAGAAGAAAGGAAAAGAATCTCTGGGAAAAACATCAGAAAAAGTCAGCTTCACTGCATTTTTCAACTGATGCCAATTTGCAACTTAATTATTGTGTTTAGCAGAACTAGAAAATGTAATAATCCAAACAAATGGATTACTAAAATATTTTCCCATATATTTTAAATTAGTTAATCAGTTTTGGAAAATAGGTATGTGAAAAGAATATCCTCGGTGGGATTTAAGGGTTAATTCATACTGAACTTCATTTATTTGTTTTGCAGATACCTGCCTTTACTTGCTTCAGCTTTTTAGGTGAATTAACCGGCCAGATAATGTGTTTCCTATATTCTAGTGCAAAGACTGTTAACTTGACAGCATATTAAGTTAATGGGGCCTAGCATTCACTTGGACACCTCTCTGCCTCACATTAAATTGACCAACTTCCAATTGCTATCCCACAGTGCATCTTGCTAAGCCTAACTGGTCAATTTATCTACGTGCCTCTATTGCCTTTGCACCGGGCTACCAGTATGTCATCTCCTTGCTCAAATGTTGATCCATAGCCAAACCTGAGTCATCATCTTGAAGACAACATTATCATGCTGTAGGCTGGTAACTTTCCACTTTTCATGCACGGACCTGGAACAGTGCTGATGCCCTTTGCTCAGGTAATGCTCTTAAGGAAATATCAGAAAAAGAACAGTTACAAAAATACTGCTAAAAAAGCTAGGCAAAGTGTTCAACCCCTTTCTGCAAAGGACAGTTAAAAGCATGAAACTGAAATCAGCTTAAAAATAGTTAAGGACAAATATTACTCCTATGGCAATGCTTGCATCACTGTCTTTGTCCTTTCAGGAATGGGGGCAGTATTTTGCCCTGGGATGCTGTTCTCCAGCTGCTGTGATCAAACTAAGCATGACCCTGATGAGGCAGTGGTTTTGTAGCAGAGCCTGACTCACTCCCCAGCACAGGAGCCTGGGACAAGCTGGGATGCCCTGATGGAAACATGCGGAAGCTCTCAGATTGACTCAACTATGTTGCCCAATACAGTTAATTTTATTCAGAGCAAGTAATAGAAAGTGATTAAACTGTAAGTGTTGTGTGCTAGCTTCAGATAGGTTCAGCTACCATCTACATAATCTAGCTAGGATTTTTTCTGAGAGATTCTCTTCCTCCAGCAAATTTACTCAAAAGAGTAACTGCACTAAGAAGAAAGGTGTTGTTTCTGAAAAGCAGAGGATTTATGTGCTCTGTGATCATGTCTTGCCTGGTACAAACCTCCAAAATCTCTTCCATCTCCTAGTTTCCATCACCTTCCTGTTTTTGATTCTCTCCATAGCCCCCTCCTGACCAGGAGGTTAAGATATCTCTTCTTCTACATGCTCAAAGTGGAAAACTTATGTTTCTTTCTCATCTTCTCCCTTTGACAATAACAGACTTTTTGCTATGTGAATACACATACTGAGTGCTATGAAACCTAGGCACTGCCCCAATTTGTTGCTGTTTGATAACTGAATGACCTGCTTGGGTTATAGGTACTGTAGCTTTAAATATCCTAGGATTTTATTACTGCAGCCTGAGAACTTGATTTCATGGTATTTAGTACAATGGCAAATCGAGCAATATCTACATCTTCCTGTGGGATATTTCAGTGCTTTGTTTTATGTGCATACATATCAATCAAGGCCAAGAACACTAAAGTCCTGAATTTTTGTGTAAAATGGTTTCTTTTTAATAGATTTCATATGTATCTACAGTCATGATGAGTGTTCTACCACTGCACATTATTGCAGATCAAAATGAATGCCAGAGCAAACGACAAAAATTATTAGGTGGTGACACTGTCCAAGTGTCCATGATACAGCCTCGAGCTGTTTTTTGTCCTTTTGCCATATGTGGCCTCTTCCAGCTCCTGTGCATCCTGCGGCTAGTAGTGGAGGTCTCTGGCGACATTTGAAGGAATGATGTGGTGGCGGGAGCCTAGGGAAGACTGAAGTACCAATGTCAGTCCTGGCTCTCCAGCGAGATTATGTCATCTGAAGAGTAAGGTTTAGAGGCAAAAAAAGCTCAGCTGAAGCTTCACCATGATCCCTCTTAAATAAAAGGTTCAATAGCAATTTCATGATACTTTCTTGGTATCTAATCCATGAAAGATTCAAATGGAGGAATCTACTGCTCTGTAGGAGATAGGAACAGGGTTGCAACATTGAAACTCTTCTTGTCTTTTCCCAACATAGACTTATGTCTATGCTCTTCCCAGACTGACCACTCTGTTGAAAATAGATTTAGAAAGCTTCATTTTTACTTCCTTAAACATCATCTCTCACCCCTGATGATTTGTTCAATATGAAGATTGCCATAACAGGCTCCCAAACGATTATTGTCATTTCTGTCTCCTACCTTTGTAGTTTTACTTCATTTTCATGTCAAATCTCTCCCTAAAGCTCTGCCTACCATACACGGCTATGGTACATTAAGCAACCACAACTTGCAAGACAACTGATGAACGTTATGTTGCCCATTGTCCTGGAAAATACCACCCATGGTGTCTTCATGGTCTTCCCACGGTCTTACTGGGAGGAGGTTTTGAGTATGGCCTCTAAAATGGATGAAAAAAATAACTTGTTCATTAATTTGTATCAAAGTTAGTACAGTTTCATTACCAAAAATATTTTTTATGATATTGCATTGTGTTTGCCCATAAAAAAGAGCTATTTCCAATATAAGGACATTTTTTCTTAAGCCAGAGCTTAAGCAAATAAAACACCTGGCATTTTAGTCTCAGAACTGACCTGCTCATACAGTGGTTAATCTGGTAAGTAGCAGTCTTTATTTCTTTTTAAATTTACCACTTTATTAGTTAAAGGCAATATTTATATCAATTAAAGGCAGCATTAGGCAAAGGTAATTAGCCATTAAGATGGCTTACAAACAGTGGTGGTGAATTTCTAACTGTGGCCTTTTTTTTCCAACAGAACTGGTTGTATTTTTGACAGACATGCTCCAGCTCATACAGCAATTAATTATGTTGCCTCTGCTGTAAAGCAGGTCACAGTGTTCCCTTGTGGCCATATTCTGTGAAACTGCAGAAAAACCTTAGTGGCACCTGTAAATGCACATACACTTATTGTTTTGATTCATGGAAAAAGGCAGCAAGAGAGGACAGGAGCTGTTTAACACTTCTTTGTCCTAGTGTTGTTCTGATGTTATTGTGATACCATGAGTGATCTAACAGCCCAGGAGCATACGCACCTTAATGTCCTTCCTGGCTTGTTTCCAGGAATGGTGCATAATTCTCTGGGCAGAGAGGAGAAGTTTGAAATCAGTAGGGATTTAGTATTTTATTTCCATGCTTTAGCATGCTGTTAATCTCCAGAAAATGATGATTTAAAAAACAGTTATAGATAACCATTTTGAAAGTTTTTCTTTAGTCATGAGTAAGTCTACTTTCATGTATATCAAAGTCCTTCTGGAGATGGACAATAAACAGTTGAAACTAAAGCTTCAAAGTGCATTACAGAATGGAAAGCACGTAAGGCTGGAAGTCAGGAACTGTCAGTTTTGCTGCTGGAGTTTCCTCAGGTTCGCTGTCTCTTAATTTTTCTGTCTCTTGTCTTACAGAGACAGAAAATGGAAATTATAATTTGTATAACAGAAGTTCAAAACAGATTAGGTCCATTGTGTTGTCATTAAGAAAATAGCCTATTGTTTTAGACCCACGTCTATCCTGAATTATTTTCAATCTAAAAAAATATGAGAGGTAAAGCCTTGGGGACTGGCATAATGATAGTGGAGCCAAAGAGATGAAATACCTTGCCTCAAGTTAAATGCTAGAGTTTACGGAAGAACTAAGCACAGGCAAATGCCCAGAAGTGTAGGAGTTACCACGCTTAAACAAATAATCACCCATCAGCTGAGCTACAGTGCTAAAATGTTATGAACTCTTCACTCTCACCGTGATACAAAAACTATTTGCTTATTTTTAGTTTATATTCACAAAATATGGTTAGAAGGTTAAGATTTCTTAAATAGCTGAGGCCCATGGATAAAAAAGTGGTATATTACCGGTAGAGTTGGTTTTTCTTCTTCTTCTTTTTTTCCTGCTCTCAGATTACTGACATTTGTGGATATCATGTACTGAACAGCAGCAGGGATCTGCATTGCAGATAGGCGTTCCTGCAGTGCTAATCTGGGAGCAAGATTTCCTCCAGTGTCATTACCAAGCATCCACACATTACTAAGAAAGTAGAAGAATATCATGAGGTGAGAGATGCTCAATTTTGCCACTAAACTTGTGGAATATCTAGAAGGAAAGGAGAATTAAGGAATCTTCCTTTGAGGATCATATTTTATAACTCCATTTTAGTGCATTAAACTTGACAGTTTGTAAATTCTGTGTTTATGGTACTTAATGCCTAGAAAAGAGTAGTGTGCCCGCGGTCTAACTTTAAAAATTGTATTAGTTACAGATCCTCCCCCTCTCCAGCTAAGTACAGTATTTGTGCCCCACCTCTCCTGCAAGTGTTTTGCTATCTATTAAACTAGTATAGACAGCAGGTGGCCTGAAGAAATTGGAAAACAACAGCTGATGTGTGTCGGAGCAGGCTGTGGATGCCTGCAATGGAAAGGAGATGCTGGCTCTATTACACCACCTGCTCAGTCAGGAGCCACCCCCACCAGAGCTCACATCAGCTCTGTCATGGCAGGAGGTTTTTCGAAGCACACTCAGAAGCCACCACCAAATTTACTTTAACTCCTTCACAACCCTCTCTGCTAAAACATTACAAGGCTTCGAGGGTTGGGTTCATAGACTGTATGATTTATGTCTTGCTATTTGTAAACCTTTGCTGTCCAAAAGATGTGTTTGTTGGGGCAGACTGTGCAGAGTTGGGATGTGTCTGGTGTTCAATGCTGGCCAGACTGTCCTTGGAGAAGTTATAAAAGCCCTGTTCCTATTCCAGCTGGAGCCCTGAGTAAAGACCAATTGGATCCTATCTGGATAAGGAAAGTGCTTATTTGTGCTGGTTGTCATCAACAGCAGAGCTGGAAGGATTTTTCTGGGGGAAGATCAGTTTGGCCAGAGTTGGTAATTTTTTTCCTCATTTTTTATAGCAGCAACAACAAAATAGAAATGGCCCTGAAGAAGTCAAACTCTTCAGTTTCGTCTCTAGCTGAGTTTAGTTTGAGGTTGAGGGAGACAGAGCACAGTCCAGAAGACTTTGAAGGGGTCACGTAAGGGGCTAACACAAAGAAGAAAAATTTGAATGTCATTTGGGAGGAGCTGGGCCTTGGAAGAGGGACAGAGATGTAGAGATATCCATAAAATTGGCCCATGAAATTTTGCTGTCTCCCTGAGCAGTGGGCAAATGGGCATTCTGTAATTAACACACTGAAAAACAAGCATACCCATTTTATATCACGTATTAAATCTGTATTGCTTACTGTTTTGGTTTGACAGTCCATGTATAAATTGCCTATGCATCTGAGGTGAAATGCTAAGAGCATATGTATGTCAACAGATATAAGCAGCAAGGCTGCTTTTAGGATTCGAGTAAAACCTTGTTATGGATATGCCTATGGAATAACAAGATGCTATGATCTTTAGAGACATTTTAGTTAGGATGTAGCAATGATCATAGGTATGTTTGCAAAACGGGTGCTGAAGGTCTTTCTCCTGTGACCACTCTGCTGATGGCTAGCTCATGTATATCTGTGCATGTGGCAGTCACACCCCTGCAGTGTGCTGTATCTGTACCCTTTCCATCTCAAACTCTCAGCTCATTACAATCTGTATGCATTTGGGAGCAGAACTGCAAAATTCCTTATTTTGATGCAGTAGCTTGTAGTTACGTCTAATGTGATTACGTATATTGGAACACATGATAATTTGACTTCATACACTAACAGAGTAACACCTTTTGATACAAAATACCTCTGATTTTGGCAAGCCATAAACTTTATGTATATCTATTTTCAATTTCTTTGGTACTATTGTATTGGAACTACAGCAAATCTAGAAATCAAAAAATAACAGATTACTCACTGTAAATGTACAAAGAGATTCTACAGAAAAGTAACAGCAGTAAATGTTACGCAGCAAGCAGTATCAGAGTAAATTAGTGAATTTAACATTCTCATAGGTTCTTGAAGAAACTTAAAAATTGGTATTCAGTAAAGAAGTTGATTACTTCAATTTACCATAACTACCCTATTGCTTTTTCTAGATCAGTTACTATTTAAGACCAAAATTAGATCATTCACTATATTAAAATGCACAATGCTATTTCTTTTCCATTTTCAAAGCAGTAAAATGTATTGCAAGTCACTTAGTGTATGTTTTCTGTGGCTTCGGTAAGGTCATGAATGGAGAAGTGACTGTGGAGGGTGAACATAGAGTCCCCACTCACAAACTGGTACTAGCAGTGGTACTGCTAGACCTGTATCTGTTTATGCTGGAGTGAACATACCAGAGTCAGCAGGCTTGTGTGTCTGTGCATTCTGATCTAACGCTGCTTTTATTATTTTGGCATTCAGGTTAACAGCTGTATGGTTTCAGCTGAGTAAAATGACTGGGTAGAAATACTGATCTAATGATCACTTAGGTAATCTGTAAGTATAGACCTAGCCAAACTCCTTGAAGGTTCTTCACTAGTAAAGCAGTTAGATACCTACATTTTTCTGAGATTAAAACCCCCTTCAATTTAGGAAGATAATGGTGGTAAGATCATCTGAGGGTCAGGATCTTTTCTGTGCTGGAGAAAACCTGCACTTCAACAAGACTGCAGAATCTTGTTGCCTTGGATTTTAGTTTCTTCATTTTAGGCTGAAAAGTGCCCTTTTAAAGATCTACCCAATCTTTGGATTGGGTTCCAAAATTCTGACTAAGTCAATTGAACTTCTAAATGAAATTCGTCTTCATTCTAGTTCTAGCATCTAGTTCTTTACATAGCTGTGCTCTGTGGGCTCTGGTCTCAGGTATTTTTCATCACCTTAGTCTTACAGTTTGCCTGCCTGTCTGTCATTTTTTCGGATGGACATTTGTGGAGAACCTTGGGTTCAAGGGCCTTGCAATCTAATTGCAATCTATGCTTGCAGTCTGTGTCCTAGAGAGCAGAGAATGAAGAATATTAATTTCATCACTGAATATTTCTTGGGTTTATAAGAAAGGACATTCACACTTTTCCTGCTCTTTCACAATCATTTTCTATGAACTTTCCTGTAAAAATGATAGCATCAAATCCTAGTTAACAAAGTATTAACAGAAGTTTTAGGTCCAGCTGTGGTAGCTAGGGGAAGCTAGATTTGTGAGGCAGCTGTGAGCAGGGAACAGAGAACAGGCTTGTAGCTGAAATTACAGACCATCTAATGAATGTATTTTTTAAGAAGTTATTGAAACTCTCAGAAAGAAGACTTGTCTAATCTATTAAGAACATGCATTGTACCAGTGGCTGGAAAATTAGGATGAGACATAGCCATATATTGGGTTGTGCTGCTGCTGCTTCTAAAGAGTCTGCTTCAGTCCATGCCTCAGAGGGAAACTTTCCTCAAAGGGAAAAAGTTGCCATAAATTCTGCCAATTAGGGAGCTGCAGTGCCTTCCCCTTAAGTGCTGGATAATCTGGCAGGTGAAAACAGTGTGGTGCCATCAAATGAAGGCACGTCTGAGTCATCCTGAGCCTTTGTTCAGCAGCTCACACAGGATACTGTTGTAACACAATTGCCTTAAAGATTGGCTCAATTTTCAATAATCCTGCATTTGTGAAGGGGGAAAGGAATCTCTGTTGGGGAAAATGCTGTATCTCACAGCTACAAACCACGGTAAATAAGGTAAAATAAAACCAGAGAATTTTAAGGAGGCTGAGATTGCTTATTTCCTAAGGACCAAGGTTACACACTTCCTTAGTCACAGGTGGTAACCTGTTTCTGTTGTCTCAGATCCTGCAAGTTACGATAGCTGTGGAATAATTGTAAATACGATTTCCTGGGGCTACTATCTTTTTCTATAGTTAGGCAGAATTAGTTAGGAATGAGCATTCCTGATGCTCACTACTACTTTCTGTAAATTTATGCCTCTCTTCAGGAGTTCAGCCCAGCCACAGTGTGTTGTATGGTTCTGCACATATCTACTGAAGTTTGTGTTGTTATTCTGATGCATCTCTTAACTTTCTATAAGTACTTTTGCTTCTTTTGATGAAAACAAAATGCACGGCACTTTCTGGTTCAAATCCAGGCAATTCAGATGTTTATTGCGTACAGAGTATCTTCTCACTTCAGTGATTCTAGAGAAGTTTTCCATTCAATGCTCTACCAAACGATTTCAGCAGCAAAACAAGCTACTTAACCCACATATCCCAAGTTCAGCAGGTTGAATACCCTACTTACTAGTCAGCTCAGTGTCATTATTTCTTTGATTGTTTTCCTTATAGCTACACACATCTCATCAGCTTCCAGGTCATCTTTCACTAAACACAGGAATCTACAGCTACCTCTGTACCTTAAACTTGAAACACTGCAGATGGAGCTAGCATGCATATGTAATGACACACAAAAAGGAATTCTAGATTATAACTCTTCTAAAAACTGTAAATCGTGATGTTTTCCCTTGGAATATAGTAGATCTTGTGCAGATATCTTAAATTTCCTCTACTGATATATACAGCTCTCTTATTTCAGTCTCTAACTCTCAGGAAAGGATTAATTCTTAGTATCCTGAAATCATATCAGGGTACAAATAGCCAATATACAATGTAGCCAGTATATACAATAAGTGTAGTGATTTTTAACCTTTCAATTTTTCTTCTCTTTCTTTAGAAATCTGAGATCATCCGTGTCTGTGTTTCAGCTCCTGTGAGCCCCAGCCTGGACGCTTTGTAACCTCTCTATATTTGGGTGTGGATTCTGATGGTCTAATGAACAGGCATTTTTCAGGTTTTCTTTCTGATATCGTTGTGCTTCTTTCATGCTGAAATTGCTTGGAATTGCTCTAGTTCAGCTATGCTTTAGGGTGAATAAAAAGGAAAGGTTTTTTTGCCTTTTTATTTTTTTCTTCTCAGTGATGAATGGAAAAAAACCTAAACTTAAAGTAAACAATTTTTTCTGATTTTCCCTTTGGAAAAATACTATATCAGATACTATTTTCCCCATGTTTCTTGCAAAATTTTATGGAGAAATGAAGCAACAGTTCTCTTAACCTTTTAAGATGGAACTGAATCCGCCTAAAATGTTTGTTAAATGTGTAAGTTATTTTAACAAGACCAAAAACAAATCAAGGAGACAGTCTGACTGTAAACTACTTATTCTCTCAACTGTGCCTGATACATGTTTCAGCATTTTGAGTAAAAATTGTAGGGGCTGCTGGTGGAAATACAAACTGAGCCTGGCATAGAGGTTCAAATATATGTAATATTGACACTGTAATTTCTTCTGCCAAATGGTCCTGCTTATCAGCATGATTATACCATAGGTCCTAGTAAATCATCAAGCCCTTTGATCAAAGGCGGAATGATAATTTTCTTCAGACTGACTGCTCATATTGACGAAATTGTTGCTTTGAAAGATAGGATCATGGAAATATTCTTAAACATGCAGCTAGCCTATGGACGCCCCTCCAAATCTAGATAGTGAAGTATAAAGGAAAAAAAAGCGTAAGTCTTGTCTTGGCAAACAGTTCACTGCATGAGAAAGTGGATATTTGGGGCAAAATGCCGAAGGCCCAAAAGCCATGAGTTGTAGGAAGTGGGGTATTAGAAGGGCAGAGCCTACTGCCAGTCCTGTGTGCAAAGCATGCTGTATGTGTATGCATATATCTTTCTGCCAAACTAAATGGTTTTGGTCATGTTTCTCCTTGCTAAGCAGCTTGAATCTTTTTGATATGGCTTTTTTAATTCCTTTGGGTAAGTTGAGCTCCCTCTCTGACAGCTTCAGCAGTGTGGTGCTGACGAAGGCATGAGCCTTACTGGGGGATGAGAAACACTGTTGACATCCTACCACCAGCTCTGTAGAGAAGGAACATTGCTGGATCTCCTTACCCTCTCTTTCTCCCTAAAGCTCATAGGTTTGAAAGTTGTTAAGTGGTATCTAACAAATACATGATCAAATTAATATTTTTCAAAGGTCTGAAGCGGCTTTCATTATGCACAATGCTTAAATAAAGATATTCTAAATCCCCGGTTTATATGAGTTTTCAGTAATTAAAGAAAGTAAGAATTTTATTCAGATTCAACATTCCCCATTTGTAATTATCCTCTTGAAGTCCCTTTATAATTACTCTTTTTTTTAATGATCCTTTACATTAGCATATTCAATCTAAATTGTTTAATTAGATGATAGTTTACTCAAATTACAGATGCATAAGTTTTCTGTATAGAAGTTCAGAAAATAGAGAGCTTTTGAGCTTGGGGTATGTTGAAAAGAAAAGAGAAAAGTATTGCACTGCTGTTGTTAACTGCTAATGCAAATTTACTCCTTTTAAGTCCCTATTCTATTTAGGCAGTACAGACAGAAACAAATCCTGTGCTGTTATTTAGACAAGTCCCTGCTACAATGAGATTTCATCTTTAAACCACATAGCTATGAAGCTGTGCATAATTAATATTTTTTAGCTCAGGGTGAACACACTGGAAATCTTAGTGTAATATAGAGACATAATATATGTACATCAGCAAAAGAAAAATTCTCTCACAACAGTCCCTCCTTAAATGTACCAGGATCATCTAAGACTGTTTAATAGCCACAAGAAAGACTTCACTAACGAACACACTGATTTCATGGCTGATGGCATTACCACTATTTTTTGTGATGGTCAATCATATTTCTGCCCTGTGAGGGGGCAAAACTTAAAGTTCAGTTTGGTCACATTTCTTGTGTTGACCAAATTAGTCATTCCACATTCTTGGCAGTTATCTTTAGATGTCTTACTACTCAGTTATGCATCCTGACTTTTCTTGGAATCCATTGTGAGTTGCCCACCAGAAACTATAGGAATTCTGAGATTTTAAGGATGAAACTAAGAAACTTACTTTCTTGCTTGCCCCTAAGGAAACCACCAATTTAACCAATACTGTTTGAATGGTTGTCTTTTTTTTTTTTTTTTTTTTTTTTTTTTTTTTTTTTGAGTTCTTAGGTCATGACAGATGTGTTTACACTGAAAATTGCTGTGTCATACTTACTTACTGTAAAGCAAACAGAGTTTTTTGTTGACTGTCACCTCTGAACTCTATCTACTAGGGCTATGGGACACGCCAGTGATGAAGAAATACCCTGAGAAGCAGTATGACACAAGTCTACATATTCCTACAAAACAGTGCAGAGCTCACTGGCCAAATAATAGTATGAGTTGTAGTTAGCAGTTCAGCAGGAAATACACTCATGCATCTCTAATACCTCCAAACTGATTACTGTAATTGTGGAGATTACTAATTAATTCATTGGTTTGGATTACAACACTGTAAGGACAGTTTTGAGTTTTCTACTACTTGATGACAATAATAAGAATTTATGGCAAATCATCAACATTCAAACAGGGAGGTAAAATATAGTCAGATGACTTGGAAGAGTGTAAAGAACATATGAAATATAGATAGGAAATAGTGCATCCTAGCTGTAGGACAACTTCTAGAAGAGATTGTCCTTTTTAAGAACAATCATGTGGACATCCTTTTAACCAGTCTCATTGAAATATAAATTTGTTTTAGATCTAAGGAAAAAAACTGCTTACTATGACAATAAGGTGAAATATTTCCAGTGAAAAGTAGTACCAGATTCTGCTTATCACCACATGACCTTTCTGAGATAAGAGGGCAAAGGCAAGCTGATTTCCCAGAGAAACAGCAGCTCAAGTCTGCTTGAATTCCTTTACGATTGGTCACTTTGGTCCTTCAATACCCTACCCTCACTTCTTGGGGCAAAGAACACAGGAGAAAGAAGAGGTTTGGGGCTACCAAGTGAATCTACAAGCAAAGGGCCAGCAGTGACCTAAAGAGCTTTCAGAAGAGGTTCAAAACATGCATCTGATGTTGGAGACTAGGAAGTCTGGCTTTTCCACTGCAGAAGGCCTACTGCTGCCTGGTAGCTTCCTCTGTGACCCCATTTGCTGGTGTTAGGTATGCAAAGTCCTTCATATTTCATTTTCTCTTCTGTTTCCTCCCCTGTCACGATCAGAAGTTTATGCTGCATGTATGACACACACTGTGGGACACAACATATAATACACTTATTCTTACTGTCCAGTTCCCTTGAGCTTTGTCTTTATTTTCTTTGACTGGCTGGCCCAATATACAAGGCAAAATACATGTTAAGAAAGTCAGAAAGAAAAAAATGCTTGGCAGGTGTCTCTGCTGCTGAAAGCAAAACCAGTGAGCTTCCTCTTCAGCGAGAAGGAGGAAGAACATCTTTATCTCTTCCTCTGTATTTCACAGACATTACGTACAGTACACAACAGGGAAGAAAAGAAACCACACGATACAATATTGGTGAACAGGCTGAAGTTTACCTCGCGGCAGGCCCGATGCAGTTCTCTGGCCAAGCAGCACGCTGTCCAAGGCGGAGGTGGGGTACGTGTGAACACCCTCGCTGTGCCAGGGGACAGACGCTCCCCAGAATTTTCACTGGTCTGGAGGGTTTGGGGCCTTTTTATAAGTAGAAGAGGCTCTAAAATGCCCCTTTATTATAGAAGAGGTAATATTCCCGGGGTGTCTAAACCACAGCCATAGACCCCCCCATCATCTGACGAAAACGTTGTTGAAATTAACTAAATGTTTATAAAGCACTGTGAGCATGAAAAGTAAATATAAGGATTTCTTTATACGATTTAAGCTGGCCTGTCTTCATTTCTTACTAGACTTTTCAGGAGCAGTTAAAAAAGGAATCAGACTTAAGGCAGAAGTAAGCCATCCGTAAAGAAACTGTATGCTTTTGAAATATGCATTTGACATTAAACATTCTCCTTTTTTTGTCTTCATTCTGCAAGATATATACTATACAAATGCATACAACTAGCAGAGAAATATTCTTTAGTTCAGATAATGAAAGATGTTAAACTCCTACTGCATTAATATATATATATATATAAACTGCTCTGGTGAGAGAAAATTTTTATGCAGTTTTCATAGGGACTTTGTGCACAGTTCATTCTTAACTGTAGGGAATCCCTCTCAGAACCAGTAAATAAGCAACTCAGGAATTAAATTAGCCCCCAGCCATCTTAAGCAAATAACCTACATGGGAAATTGTGTTATCTAACTGTCCAGTTGATGCTTTGCTTTTTCCAGCTTTAAGAAAGAAATTAAATGGTACAGCAGTATATTACTCTCATTTCCAATCCTCTGGAGCAGATAAACATTATCATGAAACTGGCCAAGGATGAAATTTAAATAAGTTAGTGATTGGATACGATGACAGGAAGAGTTTCCAACTTATAAAAACTGACAAATTAGTTTAATTAACTGCAAATTTTGGAGTACAAAAATATAGGGGAATTATTTATTTTGATGTGTAATGCATGCTCAATATTTCTGTAAACAGATTAGGGTAAAGAAACCCTGCCATATAATTATTCAAAAAAGAAGTAAGAAAGAAAGATGGAGCCTTCTACATATTTTTCCTTTTAAGTCACTGCCACTTTACTGTTCCAGTGTGGATTACAGATTCATCTCATTTCATCCGAGTTCGCTAACAACCTCAGCTCTTTCTCCAGTGCACTTTTAAACAGCCATATAATATAATTGTGACTGTCATTTAAGCATCCTAGATGCTCATAATGAATACGAGATTATGAGTCTCATATCATGATCATACTCTTACAGCATTAATTTCTTTCTGAAAAGTCTGAATTGTGAAAACATAATCTGCCCAGTAAATACAGTACCGAGAGAGCTAAATAGGCAGTAGGCAGCAGACCAAAATGGAGGGCCGATCTGCTTTTGCAGTTGCTTGGAAAGCAAAACCTGTTGGCCTGAGGTTCTTCAACCTCTTTCTACAGTCCTCCAAATGCAAACAATGAAAATGGTCATAGCAATGTGGTCAAATCACTCACTTGACTTGGACACTTCCCATTTTTTATGCTCATAATGTTCTTTGTATTGTGATATTCCTTGTTTATAGTATGGAAATAATAATTTAAGATGTATATGAAGAATGGTAGTGTCTGGTAGTAAATAAAATGAAGAATTCAACAAGAAACCTCCCATACTGTCCCCAAATTACTGATTTTGTGTCCTTGGACAACTAATATACATTCAGCATGTCTTTTGTTTAACCAATATCTCACATGGACAGTGCCATATTGGTGAATTGTTGGATGCACAATGAGATTCTTGCTGGGACTCTTGCATCTTACTCCAGGGCATTTTGTATCCTTGGAAGTAATTTCCAGCAGGCCAAACTTAGGCTTGGCAGATGCAAAGAACAAACTGAGGTCACAGGCTGTGGCAGAAAATGTTAGTGAAGGTTGATATTAGCACTCGTGCTAGTTGAGGTAAATGATCAAATTCAGTGATGCAGAAGGACAAGAGAAAGTTTTTGCCTTCTAGATATTTGCCTACTAGATATTACACTTATCACAGGCACTTTAATAGACTGCATAGATTTTTAATAATCACTTTTTTTTTTCAAATATGAAAAATCTAGGTCTGACTTGAGAAGAACAGTAACATTAAATAGCACAGCTCTTTGATGTCTCTGAGGTTACAATGTGATGGAGCTCTCTGTTTAAATTGTATGCACTGCAGAAAATACCATGGCAGTAGAAGCTGCCTTTGTTTCACCCTTGACATTTCGTGTTATTTCTGTCTTTTGTACCCTGAAGTACTTCCCTTCATGAATACTGTTTTTTGTACTTCCATTACATTTTTAGAGGTGAAGACTTATTCACATTTTAAAGCTTAGTTTAAGAAGTCAGACTTGTGTAAGATTTTTGCCTTCCTCCCCACCCCCTATTTTGAAAGCAACCTGTCGAGGAATCCCAGATGTTTGATCTTGCTGGGGTCAGCCTCTGGGCTTGGCTTTCATCCTTATTTTTCTGGTCAGATTTGGTGAAGCAGGCAGAGCGTATGTGAAAAGTGGAGATACCACTGGCTGTGGTAGCTCTTCAGCTTGGGAAGGAGCTTTCCTTAGGCTAGTGGACTACCTGTAGGGCTACCTATTTGTCTCTTCTGTAGGTCAATCATCTATGGTAAGAAACTAAATAACAGTGAAGTGCGAGGCTAACTACAATCCTTTTACCTTTGAATTGGGTGGTTTCAGCAGTTCCAGGTAACACTAAATCAGAAAGGAATACCACATTTGGATGAAGCAGAGAAATAAAACAGGGACTGTTTCATCACAAGCATCCCCTAAAACCCACCTTCTCTACCTACATAGCAAGGACCCATGTGCCCTGATACTCACGTTGCAGAGCTATCCAGCTCTTGGTGCAGGACACCCAATGTAATGAACCCAACGTGTTTTGGGTCTCACCCAGGGCCATGTCATTTTCCTTGGATGTATTCCCATCAACTTAGTTACTCGCTCCATATTTGGCCACAAGGGAATATGAATTCTTGTGAAGGGATAAATAAAGCATGCATTGCAGGAAAACCTTTTCTTTTTTTCTTTCTTTCCTTTTTTTTTTTTTTTTTTTTTTTTGAAGAGATAACAGAAATGCTTGTAAGAGATGAAGTGAAACTGAAACACTGCCAATGCAGGAGCCTCAGTACACAGAGAACAGACTTCAGAAGTGGGGATGTTCCTTGACAATGATTATTTCTGCTTGCTTTGATGGTAAATTTTATGGAAGTGCTGCCCAATCCAAGTGCAGCAGGATTTTTACCTGAGAACAGCAGAGCTTCTGTGTTGAGTTGGCTAATTAATGAGAAACTGTGGGTGGAAATGGGGGTGCATGCCATGCTTCAGCATGTGCAGAGGGTAACACTGCATGCTGTTTGCTCCTCCCCTGCCTCACAGAGATCCCCCCATGTGCCTGGAGAGGAGAAAGAAATGGGATAGCTCTCAGCATGAAGAGCTGAGAGATGTGCCACTAGAAGTCCTCTCAATGAGTACCGTTCTGATGCTAACACAGCAATTTGTCCATTATTTAACAATAAGTTTACTCTCTCTTGAGTTATTCTCAGGAGAGTAGGCAGTTATTATTCCACACTGCAAGTGAATATTTCACATATAAGGGATTAAGTAAAACAAACAACCCCCCCATCAAAACTTCCCAGAAAAATTCTGTTTAATTAATGACACTGGATTTTTACTTTAAAGATTCCTGGTGCATTGTCTTAGCTAAATGCAGATCCTAGAGGAAGGGTAGACGAAGAATTCAAAAGAATAGGTCAGTACAGCTGAAGTGCAAGATACATTATTTTACAAGTTACTGTTAGAATTTTGTAATAGCTACGTTGTAGTAGCTTCAATGAATAAAGACAACATAATTTGATTAAGGAAAATACTAACAAATATTCTTAATAATAGTAGTGGTCAAATAGTAAAGAATGAAGATACCACAAATGCTATATTTATATATGCAATATAACTATCTAGAAGGATCTACTGGCAATTCATATTTGATACAGAGAACAAATATCAGTAATGTAATTTCTGAGAAATAGATGCTTTGGCTCTCTTTAAAGTAGTTACTCAAACTTAGCACTTAAAGACATGTAACACAGACCTTTCTTGAAACACACTAAATGGGCTTATCAAAATGCCCTTTATTTAACCATCTACAGTTAGCTTGAATATGGTTGCAGAGACACAGATGTAGGCTGAGATTCAGTTATAGTATGGATACCCTTTCTAAATACATGTTGAAAAAATCAGTTATGAAGGGACTACGGGGAAAAAAACAGAAACTTTGAGTTGTTGCAGTACACATAGACCTGGAGGAAGCTGGAGAGTAAGCATTACACAGCTGGAGTCCTATGGGTCAAGAACATGAAAATATAAAAATCTTTTACTTTTAAAAACTACTGGGAAGTGCTTATCATGGACACCTTAACAGAGAACACTGATTTTTGCAACGCTTTTCCTTTTTAAAATTGAAATAGTAAGTTTAGGTCTGACTTGAAAAGCAACAATAGGATTGTGTGGATGCCTATCACAAGCCTTAGTCTGGAACAGTGCATGTATCACATGCATACCTGGCTTTACTGTAAGCTATTTTAGCTGGGTCATCTCGAGTGAGCATGCCATCAACTAGGGTGAGATTACAAACTTCTGCTGTATCCATGTGAGTTTCAGTGAATTTTGGTTTTAACACCTGCTTAGCATTGTAGTGGAGGATGTAGTAGAGTTACTCAGTGTAAACATAACCTGCAGCAATTTACAAGTTCTAAATGATTTACTGTTCTGGGGTGTTTGGAAGATTTGGAAGAGACTCAGCACCAAATCAACCTTTTCTGTTTATTCCTGAGGTGGTGACTCTTTCACCTCCATAAAGTTGAGTATGGGCATAAGCGAGAACCTTAATCTCAAGCTTGCTTTTTGTCCTCAGGGTTGGTAAGTTTCTAGCCCCTTGGTATGCGTGTTCTCTCAGCTCCAGGAACAGAGAATAAAGAAGGACATGCTTTGAGCAATGCATGGACGTTTACGAAAAGATGCACTCATGTGCCCAAGAGTACTGAGCTACGGAAGTGCTCAGCTGTGTCTTCTTCTCTTAGGGAATAAGACAGCTGCATGGCAACATCCTCATTAACGCAAGATCAAATTCCTCTGAATTCGTCACTTTCTACCTGATGCTTATAATCTATTCCTCCACACCTGAGCTGTTTGCACTTAAAATCCTTTCCGCCTTCCTGATTGGAAACTAGAAATCAGGCTGCAGAACTCTAGCTCAGTGTAAGAAAGCTGCATTGAATCAATTTATGTGCTAATTTTGTGTCAAAACAGGATGTGAAGAGTGTTGGAAATCCACTGTCAAAAGAATAGTTAGCATGTGCACCTCTTATTCTCTGTAGGCCATTAGGCTATGTGCATTGTTTATTCTTCTAGAACATAGTAATATGCCATAAAAATAATGGTGTCGATCTGGATATTATGAAAAAGGCAATTGAACCCAACATTGGCTAAAGCAATTGGAAGGTATTAAAGCTGCTGATATACTGCATGCAACTAGCATACTGTGTGTGTAATTAAGGCCTTACGCGAAAAAAACCCTCTTGTTTTAGTACCAAAGATCACCACTATGATTTGACTGCAGCTCTGTGTGAATAATGTTTTCTGATCTAACACCACATAAAGATTTTTATGTGAGTTTCAATGCAAGCCACAGACAAAAGTATTCTTAGGCAAATTCAGTAAAATGCACCATTTAACACTAGCAGAACCCTTGCACTCCTAAAGCATGTTTTGTTTACCCAAGTTCATGAGTGTGTAAGAAATATTGGTGGAACAAGTGGTTTAGAGTCTCGTAATTTTTTTAAAGTTGATCTCAGAAAGATATTCACAGGCTGTTGAACAGTAAACATTTTAAACTCCTGCAACAGCTTAAGAAGGCTGTAGTGCTGGGACCTAAATTGAGTTATATTTTCTGGGAAAGCTGAAAGTAAAGCAAGTTTAGCACTGGAATAATTTCTGTGTTTCACTTCCTGTGCACAATTTACTTTCTACAGGGAGATGTGAAGCCATGCAATAAACCTGCAGTCTGCCTGGCTGATGTAGCAGGTTCCAGTTTATGTCAGCTTTGATGGGTGCACTTAAAACATTTTGATAACATGACACTCCCCAATGTCCAAATACAGCTGAAGCAGAGTGCACCAGCTGTTGCTTTGACTGATGATCAAGAATCTCCCAGATAAAGGCAATCTCATGTAAATCTGCCATGAAAATGAAAATCCTCTCATGTGAACCTACATTTTTCCAATTACATTGTAATATAGAAGAAAGTTCAGGAAGAAAACCTGAATATAAAAAGTTGTGAAACTGGAAAACAGTGTGATCATTAGGATGGGGTGTTTTCTTTCTATTTAATTATACTGCTAGAAAAATAATGAAGAATTTCAAGAATGGCCAGATTTTTTTATTCCTTGTATTGGTAGAAAATCTCCTGATGAGTAAGGGAAAATGAAGCATTTGCTCTCACCTTCCTACAAATCGCTGCTCCTTCCCTTGACTCCTTCGTTGCATAATGTTTATGTGGGCAGATGTTCCCAGAATCCCCCTCCCTGCATGGGACCTCTTTACAACCCCAGCAGGCAGCCAGATTTTGCAGTGCAACTCGAACATCAAGACTTAAACTGCGAGCAATCTGTTACACTTTAGCAAAGGAAATAAAAGTTCTGCAACTGTCAAGGAGAGATGTATTAGTTTGGCCATGCCTAAAATGCTTAGGGAGGTTTTCTGAAAATAAACATGCCAATCTTGCTCTTAGCCCTGTTGTATGGGGAGATCTGAAAATGTATGTCTTCTGTTTCTGGATTTAATGCAGCCAACAGGTAGAACTGATTCAAAAAGACTATTATTTTTTCCTAAGGGGCTAGGGAGTTCATTAGAAATAATTGCACATATACTCTGCTGGAGTTAACAAATGCTCAGCAAGCTATTACAGTGTATAACAGCGGACTATAGCTCCCCCATACTGCAGTAATTTAGAGGTACTGAACAGCCCTAAGATTAACCAGATTGGATGATCTCGAATTTAGAAATTTCCCTCTGTTTCTTCAAGATATTCCTAGGTAATTGGTCATTTTTACTGAAGTGTTTGGCTTTGTGTAAACTTCCTATTTTGTTAGATGAGCCAAAACAGTGCACAGGTCTGAACTGGCGCTTTCTCCCCATCCCTCTGAACAATACAGCTCCTTCCTTTCTGGCAAGGGTCCAGAAATTACATTTTAGACTTCTACTCTGTCTTGCCAGGGGAGGTTGTTAGACCATCATTTTGGTCTCCAGCTTGTTTTGAATCTCTGATTTAGCTCTCTTCTATGTGCATGGCGTGGGCCCAGAACTGAGGATCTTTCAGGAGAATGTGAGAGAAAAGAAGTGAAAGGTGATGACCACCAAGGTCACGTCTTGCTGGCACGTGCAGGATATCAGCTTTCTGTAAATGGCAGGAGGGCAGAGTCTGCGCTCCTCTCAATCCTCTGCAATGCTGCCCATGCCTGGCAGATGTCCTTTGCCCACTAGCCCATGAAAAATAAATATACTTACTGATTAAAAGCTTCAGAGAAGATAGCATAGTGTGGAAATCTTGTTTCTCAAACACAGGGCAAATACTCTGTTTTAGTGAGCTTATTGTTTCTGATTTTTCCTCCTCTCTACCCTTAAGGTAGGCTTATTTGTTATAGTACCCTAGGATTTGTTTCTTTTCCTTTTGTTTCCGGGCGAGATGCAAAATTATGCATCTCAGCACAGAGGCTATCCTTTCTCTCAATCTTGACTTACTTCTTTTCTTTTTTTTTTTTTTTTCTTTTCTTCTCTATGACGGATTCTTGCTAGATCAAACACAAGGATATTATTTTTGCTTGCTTCTGCACATTGCCACTATTCTCCATCCCAATGACTAGATTATTTCTCATTCTCTTTCTCTGTGAGAAAATCACTTAGAGAAATGTTCTGTGATCATCTTTCATATGTCCAAAGCCTTTTTATTTTCAGTGATCTGTTAACTTCAAAAAACCTTGCAGTTAAGCATTTTTCTCATAAAACCAATACTTTCAGTAAGGCTCATTTTTGGTTACTAGGAAAATGAAATCACAGGTTCTTTTCCTCTAACCATTTACATCCTTATTTTGCAGCACAGCCTCCCTTTCTCCATGGCAAAAGGATGTTACCCAAGCAAGCCACTATGTTAGTCCTCACTTGGCTCAAAGAAAGGACAGAATATTTTCAGGAAAACATTGCCTCAGAAAACCTCAGCCTTGGAAGTTTTTACTTTCTTTTCCCCTCTCCCCCTTTTCTCTCTTTTCAGGAAAGCCTCCTTTCTTTTTGTCAGCCAAGACGTCTCCTTGAAGCTTTAGAATGGGTGTTCATGGTGGCAGCACACTTTCCGGCATTCCCATGCGCTCAAGGGAAAATTAAAAGCAACATATCTTTTCATCTAGTGCTCTATCTAGAGAAAAGCAGTCTTTCCCTCAATTTCTTTGATCACTTTTTTAGTGAGCTTGTAGGTAAGTCAGTAAATAGTAAGAGTAGATTTTTTTAAAAAATCTTATTGTAAAGATATACCGATGTTTTTAAAAATCCAATAGGGTTTTTTTTTCATCATTGAAATTCCCCTGGACATATGGCCATTTCAACTTATTTCTTTAGAGATTATAATTGCATTTGATGGCACACTGTGTAGTAATTTTACATTAAAGAATAAGTTAGCAGCATTATAAGTGGCCCTGTCCTCACTGTGCGGTATTCATTAGGCTAGTGCTCTTATTTAGGAAATAAAGCTCGAGAATAACTGTGGTAACTAGACAAATACACTACTCCCTTTACCATTATCATTAAGTGTTACTTGTTGCCTGCTGAGTGGCTGTAAATTATATCATGCCCAGGCCAAAATGTCCTGCCAGAAAATCCCAGAAAAGTCCTTGAAATGGTTCTTTTTGTCAAACTGCTTGTGGATCCTTAATGCTGCCCTCTCCCCAGTCTCTGGGGTCATATTTAATTCTTCACTCAAAGGCACCAAAACCTTGTCTCTGCTGTGAGGGCTGGTTGCTCCAGGTAATAGTAGAAATATGAAACTGCTGCTGTAGTCCTTATTCCAGATACTCTTAAAAAAACACAAAACCCAGAAACAACCGAGATCACCTCCACTCTGTTGCAAAGTCCGAGCTTGTTCTCATTTGTCGGCATATTAACTACGTTCTTCTGGGAGACATCGGTTTGCAAGCTGGTTATCACGTCAGAGTTGCAGTGTTATGGGAGTTTGTGTCAGCATGTAATTGGACACTGCCAATAGCACTTATGGTCTACTCCAGGCAGATGATGCTTCAAATCACTGCTGGTAATCTGACACATCTCAAAGGATGTTGTAAGTGTTTCTTTGGAGACAGCTGGCTAGGTTAGCTTGAGCCACTGAACTTATTTATCTCTAAAAGGTACTTGAGGATTACCGGCAGCTGTGAGCTGGTGTTATCTTTCAGATATCATAGGCTGTGCATGTCTCAGTATGTAGCTTTGAATGCGAATGTCCAGAGTACCCTGGCTGGTAACAGGAGTTTTGAACTACCAACTCTCAAAAATAGTCACCATCAAATTTTTTTTTTTTTTTTTTTTTTTTTTTACTTCTCTGCAGATCCAGTGTACCACTGGCTTTATGCCTCTCTAGCAAAGACTTTTCGAAAACATTTGACTTCATCTTATTATCTCTTCCTAACACAGCAAGTCCCTTGTTCATTTCTAGACATAGTTAGACAATACATGTGTTAGATGAGATGACAGGTATGTTTCCCATTTAAAAGTGATAGGTGGAAACATCTTGCTATCAGCCATTACTGATAGAGTACTATAATAGGCAGTTTATCCTGGATAGCTGCAAAACAGGCAGGCCAATTTAGTCCTCTTTAGGAGTGCTGTGCTACTTACAGGCATATCATGTTGTCACTTTGCATGACAGCCATATCCATGTTTCTCGATGCTGTATTCACAATTAAGCTGTGGAACTACTATGTTAAAAGCTTGCCAGATATTCCAAGCCTGTTTTTTTGTTCTTTATGTACAGATTTTTCCAGTTTCTTAATTTGCCTTAAAGCTATCATCAAAATAATAATAATAAAGAAATCCATATATCTGCAACTAGCTAAGAAATAACATTCTGGTCCCAAGAATAAACCTGCAGCTCCCATTAAAGGCCATTTCTGTAAGACTAGTATAATATATTTGAATTGGATCCTACGGCGGCTTTAATGAGGTGAAGACAGACCTGTCATTGGTGGGTTTGCTTTGCTATGCAGACTTGTTTTGTGCTGAGCAGTGCATCAGTGTTGACCAACACATTTGCTTATGCTTCCCTTTGATGAAGTCATTGCGCTCTTCACCACCACTCACAACACATGAAGAGGAGAGTGAATGCAATCAGAAACTTACCCAGCGGAAGGCCAAACGTGATGCTTCAAATTACATTTTAGTAGCAGCCTATGTGAAAGAAAATGTAGAGGAGAGAAGTGCAGGGTCAGAGAAGGAGCGATAAGCCAGGCACAGACAGAGAAACCACAAACGCGTTGCAGTGGTGAGAGGGCTGTGCGCACTGCATGCTGGCTGGCGGGAGCTTGAGCTTGCCCTCAAAGTTACCTTGTTCTCTTTGCATTTGAGAAAACAAGAGGTGTTCTTAGGAAATACCTGTGGCCAGATTGTTTCACCATTTCAATTTTCTGCTTGAAACCAGTCACTGAGTCCCAAATTCCAAGCAGCTATGTAGGTGGGAGAGGCATCACTAGAGTCAATAGAAAGGGCACACTGAAAGCATGAAGTATTGGGCACAAGCAAGAAAAGTTAGAGTTCCTTGTTAACATGATTTTCTATAAATACACACGCTGGTGAAGTGTCTTGCCTGAGACCATGCACTACGCTGTCATACAGCAGTAGGATACATGCAGTTATTTGCTGCACAGCAGAAGATGTTTTTTTTTTTTTCCACTTTCTCCCAACTAGTTCTAGTTTTCACTCCAACTTATCCAGTACACAGTAGACTTTTCTCTTGGGTCTTTAAAAATGTAAAAGATCCTACAGCTGGGTTATTGCTCCTCACACCGTTTCAAGCTTAGTCTCCAAACAGTTCCAACAGGAGGTATACCTAGAAATACCTACGCCATATTAGGTATTTTCTAGTGGTAAAACATCTGTTTAACCTGAGAGAAAAATTTTCAAGAGGAGGTAATTAAACTCTATAGCTGGATGCTTGCAACACTTTGGGATGTAAAAGGTCCTCAAATTCCTGAGGTTGCGATCTCTGTTCCAATCTTCACATATGCTGAGTTCACATGGATTCACAGGGACTGGGTATTCATTAAGTGATATTTTTAATACAAATGGCTGTACAAGCTAAAAGTGGAGGAATGCTGACTGCCCAAATAGCATGTTCCAATCTGATAATTCAGTAGAGAATATAAAACCCTATGGATTTGAGACATGGCACAAAAGTAAGTTTACTTCCGAAACTACATCAACTTTTTTTCTGGTCCACGTCTGTGAAACATCTTGCAGAGGGTTACAGAAATGGAAAATGAGATAGAAGGGAAGGGAAGTGTATCACACTTTTTAGAGGTCATAGAAAGTTTTACTTCACTCTTTGAGTAATGGTTTGGCATGATTCTTATTTTATTCAAATTATAGCATCTCTTCTTTGGCAGATAATACTGGAATGACCCCTGAGTTTAGTGTATTTAATTTTCTCTCATCTTCTGAGGCAGCTTCAGTTATATAAATTGCTACTTTTTCTTCCCCTTTCAAAATGTGATATTTTCTCCAGTTTTTATCAGTATGGGGCAACATTTCTGATCTGGTGTAATGCTTTAAATTACCAGATCTATTTTGCATTGATTGGCTGCTAAATAAACCTAGACAAAAGCCATCCATACTAGAGCTGGGCAATTCGAGATCGTTAATCAAAGTGTGTTTTGTTACTATTTTACTGCCTATTCCTACTATTAACTTGTCACAGCTGGGTTGCTTTTATGTTTTCACACACAGAGTGATGGATTAAACTAGTTAGCTGGCTAGATAGATTATATGCATTAACACTTAACAGCTTTGCACAAGCACTGGGGAAAGCACAAGGCTTTCCTTATATAAAGCTTTAAAGGATCTGATTTCCTATGTTTTAGTCTGTGTTGATTCTTTTTTCTGCCTGTGGCTAAATAATGGCAATAAAGCCACTTTTGAACAGAAACATCTGATGATTGTATTTCTTGGGATGTTCTTATTGAAGTTTAATGGATAGCACCACTGAGCTCTTTTCTACCAGCTATGCCCCTATTTTTAACAAAACTACTTACAAATTCCTGAAGCAATCTAATTCGATCTGGGAGTAGTTTGCTACTTTTTATTCCCTTTGGGAGGCTGGCAGCCTTTCCACCATTCAGGTGGTTAAGTGTGCTACCTTAGCTTGCACTGTTTAATTGACCATTATCCTGCAGACTTGCAGTCAGGGTTTTTTTTCTGGTTAAAATCACAAATGTCTAAACTTTATACTTATGGGACCTTTATAGACCACAGATGTAGAAGAAACCATCGAAATATGAATCACACAGGCACTTTAGGTACCCTTATTCTATCCCAGCTATGTCACTTTTCATGTAAACATTTATTTTGTACTGATATTTATTTACCGATGCTTTCTCTCCTTGGCAGTAGTTCCTGTACTTGGCTGGTTTCTCCGTTGCAGAACACCAACCACTTCCACTGTTTCAGGCCTGTCTGAAGCCATGGGTATGCACAAGCAGTATGAAACAAAGAGGTTAAGTTTCACTGGTTATAAATGCTGGTAGGAGCATGGGTTTGCAGTGCTGTACAGTATTTTTGGAAATGAACTTTGATTAGCTTAGAGGACTTGGTGGAGGCACCCTGTGGCATTTAGATTTAACAGTTAGTCCAAAAGGGCAGCTAAACAGACCCATTAAGCCGAGTCAGTAAAACCTTAAACCAAATACTAAAACATAATTCCTGTTAATGATAACAGAACAATCCCTACAAAAGTGGCAGCACAGTGGAGGGTGTTAGGGAGATTAGCTCCGCCTATTTGTTTCTGAGATAGGGCTCCAGCACAGCTGCCTCTTTTTGTTGCAGTCTTCTACAGATTTTAAAGACAACTCCACCTGCTCTATCTGCCATGGACAGTTTCATCTGGTTGTTACGAAGCTGCATATCTGTAGCTGGCCATTTGTGTGACTAATCCTGGGGGCCTCCGGTACTGTCCTGTCCCTGAGTTTGCAGGGCTTCTGCTAGCCTGTGTCTCAGAGACCTCTGCTATGCCTCTGACAGATCATTGCTACAAACACTTACTCTCACGTTATTGGTAATTCGCTCTACACAATCGAGTAGAATTTGAAAATATGTGTGTATGTGTTTATTTATACAGAAACACATATGATTTTGTAGCTGCTTGATATTAACAATCCAATTACAACAGTGTTAGTGGCAGGGATTAAAGCTTTCTTCTTTCCAGGTTATAATAACCCTGTGCACTTCCTAAACTGTAGCTGCTGTTTTACTCTGAGACAAGTAGACATAGTACTCTTGGAATAATTGCAGATGTCCTCAGAATAAAGCCCAGACTGAACAGCATCGCTTTCATATTCATGTTCAAAGGGGATGAGGAAGGGCTCCTGGATCAGTTGTAATATTTGAAGCACATACATAGTTGTCTCTCGGATAAGGTAAATGACAGCAGGTGAATAGAACAGGCAGGATAAATAAAACACAGTAGCGAAACACATATGGATAGAGTAATAAGCGTCTGCTAAAGCACACCCCCCCATTTGGTCATGATGGAAGAGGTTAGAGACATGATGGAAGTGGCAGATTTTAAAGATGGGCATTAATGTAGTTCCTCTTGCACTGAGATGGCAAGGTGAGTATGAGAATGAGGTGCTGGAAAATCTGAGGAAGACTTGATCAGAGGGGCAATACTTTCAGGTTAGAGAATGGAGTTAGCAGTCTGAATGTGTATCTTTTGAACCTAGTATGGCGAGGATAGTCCATTGCATCTGAAAATAGGAATTGCTGAGTGATGCCATGAAGAAAGTAAAAAAACTGATAACATTTGGCAGATGCAGAGGTACAATGACACATAAAAAAGGTCATATTTAGTTTTTTGTAAGAGTATCAACATAGCATTTTTCAAGATGATTCACAAAAGCCAACAGGCGAAACATGGAAGATATAGAGAGGAGCTTTTATTGTGATGGGGCAGTCAGCAAAAATAGCATCTCTGGTGTCCTGTTTCATAAAACATCGTATGATACAATACAGAGAGATGTGAACACATGGGAGAAAACAAGATCTAAAGTGACACAGAAGTTTCAGGATGTAGTGATGTGATGGTGGAGCTGTCCCTGCTGATTGTGAAAATATTTTCTGATCTGTATTAACATAATGCAATCTCAACATTACTCGTTTGCTTCTTGCCAAGTTGTGGTAGGCATTATGGAGGGCCATATCAGTCAGAAATACACAAACTTGATGAAGACCTTGGTTTTTGGCCCTAAAACTTGCAAAACTGTTAACTTTTTTTTAAACAATAACTACGTAAAATGAGAATTTGGAGCCTAGACAAATTGCACCCTTCCTCTGAAAGCTAACTGTAGCTAAGTATACACATTCTTCTGGCTGAATACCTTCCTAAAGCCAAATTTGCAGTACAAGGACAGATTATAAACTGTTAAATGTATAGAATTCCAACCAGAAGTCTGATTAAATAGGTATTCATTCCTGCTTTAGAGATTTTAAACATTATTACTGACCAGTAGCAGTAATTCTGAATTAAGAAAAAAATGCCAAGGACTTTTTAAACTACTGATAGACTCTGTGTTTTGCTTTGTTTTATTTTATTGTACCCCATTAGTACACTTTTTAAAAAAGGATAAGTTTAAAAATGAGTGGAATAAGAAGGCAATTTTTTCCAGTTCCACTCTCTCCACATAGGTTAAAACTACACAGAAAGAAACGGTTAAATCCTAGACTCTTGTCTTGGCTATTCAGCCTTTCCAAGGACGTGATGTGAGGTGAGAGCCCCCTTTCATTTTCAGAAAGTTATTTAGTCTCATCACTTAGAAGGAAGCAGGGATCTTTGCTTGGTTATTCCCTCACCAGAGCGGGGGATAGGAAACGGAGGAGGAATTCTCTATACGCTGCTTCTTGAATGTTGATCTTTGCAGCACAGCTGGCGCTGGAAGCATGAGGGTAGAATTGAGCACCGTTAGCCTGGTAGCAGCTTTTCATCCCCTGGGAACAAGGAGGAACCAGTGGAGAAATTACTTTCCAGGAGGGTTCTCAGGTGCATAACTTTTCCTGGAGACTACAGCTCGGATGTTACCCTGCTCTAGGTTGTGTCTCTGCCTGTGTCCTTACGTGAGGTTCTGGCTCCCTGTATGCATAGGTTTCACAATATTCCCCTATAGAATTCTCCCGTCACTTTTACAGGCAGGTACGTGAATGAAAATGAATATCTAATAATGAGGCCTGGAGCAAGTGACGCTGACTCCAAGTACAGTGCAAGCTCTGCGGAAAGAAGCAGCGATTCCTCCCAGAGCTCCCTATCCTCCGACCCTCTTTTCCCCCTGGAATGGCTGTGACAAATTGCCTGATGGTTTTGTAATGTGGATTAATGTCCACTAGAGGCTAGGGTGAGATCACTGAACTTGTGTTCCCTTCTTCCCTAAGCCAAAATTTCTAGCTCACTGTGCCTGAAATGAAAGATCTGGGTGACTTCACGACCCACTATGCTGCCAATATCCCAGATATTATTGCTTTCTCCCGAGGTCTGTAATGCCGTCACGATGACTGCCACCTCCTTTGGCAAAGTAGAGGGAAAATTAAAGCAAAAAAGAAGCAAAGCATTAAACATCTGAACAGCTATTCTCTGTAGAAAAAAAAGGCAGCCTTTTGGAGAAGGACTAGCCTTTAACGAGTGCTAAAACTTCATGAAATGAATCTTTTTATCAGGGGCATAAAGAGGGCATTTCACAGCCCCTCTGACATGAACGGCCTTGGCCAGAGGTCTGCACTAGCTGTTGTTGTCCGTAAACAGGTATACGAGCGAGCGAGTGTTGTTTCCCCGAGAGATCCCATGGCTGAGCTTGTTTCTCTAACGTGTTATTCATTACCTCTCAAGACTCCTCAGCACAGCCAGTCATTTTCATTGCAGAAAATAACAAGCAGAGCAGCACACCCAGTTATGTCGCACTGACAGAATGTCAAGAAAATGAAAACAAATGGTTTGAGCGGTCCTTCAGGGGAAAAAGAGTTCAGTTATGAAGCTACCCACCAGAAACAGTGTGATTTAGTCATCTAGGATGATTTTATTTCTTTATCTGTTACAAGTTTTACCACGTAGATGTGTGTTTGTTACTGGAGAGAGAGATCAGAGAAATTTGGGACTGCTTTTGGCACGGTTAGCATTTGTGGACTGCTGTGCTGAGATGTGTTTGGGTAAAGTGAGAAGCAAAACTGTAACATGTGTCTCTATTTGCTCAGGTCTGGGAGCACGTGTCAGACTGCCATGCAAAAAGCAAGTGACCTACTTGGTAATACTAGTGACTCTACTGTAATAAATACAGGATGCCTCCTGCATGTTCCCTCCCTCTCTGAACTTGTGTTTGAATCCATTCCTCCAGGGATCAAGTGACTTACTTAAAATATAAATTAAAATAGATCTGGATGAGTTATGAAGGAAGAGAAACGAAAATCTAAATGGTTTAAAAACTATGTGTGAAAACAGGAGACTTCTGCTTGCACCAATGTGTGGTATGGGGACCTGTGCTTATCTTCTCTTAACTAGCCTAAATGAATCAGCTTCACTTTAACTCTGTGCACATAATGGTAAAATCTCTATGTTGCTATTCTTTCACCCATAGATGCATAGCATTGCTTAGGGCATATAGCAGTTTATTGATATTTGTCTAGGAAACGTAGACCAAAATGGTCATGTAGGCACTTAAATCCCCTTTAAAAACCTTTGTGTAAATCATGAAAGAAAAGGAATTACAGCATGATAATTACTGCTTCCCTGTTCCCCACTGTATGGTCTTAGCCTGTACTAAGAATAAAGAAGTTATGCCACTCTCAGAGTGAATGCAGTGAGCAACTAGTTAGTTTCGACTTCACAGCCCCAATTCCTGAATGTTAAATTTGTGATGTAGGTAGACCTATGTGCTCAGATTAACATCACCTGAATCATGAAGATTTGCAGCACTAACAGTGCCAGGAAGATTTGTTAGCAGATATAGATACTTTGCATCCTTCAGCACTAGCCTACATCTAATGTATGCAGATAGGTGTCTAAACTTAAATTAATACATTTGAAAATTTTAGCTACAGCATGTGACTGCTGAATCGAAGCTTTACATCTTCTTATCCAGTACAAGTGCTGCAGTGTGCCCACTGCATCTTTCTAAATGCACGAAGAAAAAATCTGGTTTGTCCATCTTTCACGAGGTCAGTTCTTAAGATCAATAGAATTTAGACTGCTGGGGAAACATGAAATGTTCCTAATTAAAGTCAGAGTGTGTAATTTTTTCTTTATTTTGTTACAAAAGCTCTGTTTACAGTCACACTTTGCAAGGAGTTTCAGAAAAACTCAGAAAGCATATGACAAAATAAATTTATTCTGGCTTCAGAAATAAAACTATATATTATTTCTACTTGTGATTAATTAAACAGTGGTCTTACACTCCTATGGCATAGCATGCCTTAGTGTTTTTATGGCATTTTGAGCTATGTCTGTGGCATTTAAAATTATAGGTTAATGTATAATAGGTGTTTTTGTACTAGAAAATATTCAGAAGACTTTAAAAATTGCATACAAATTGAAAACATATATAGAAATTTCAGACATATTTTTCTGCCTCCCTCTAAGACAATTACAAGTATTTGAAAGCAGGATCTTGAAATGGAAGTGCCACTTCAGCTATATTGTGCTGTAACTCACATGGCACTTCAGTAATATTATGGATTTTTATGAGGCAATTCTTCTTAAAGTTATTTTATCTTCCTTGTTCTCAATCAGCCTTATAGAAGATGAGGTGTTGGTTTAACTATCCTTTCCATGACCCTCTTTCCCAGTTGTTCACATCCAAAGCAAAGAAGAAAATGTCATATATATTGGAGTAGCTATCTGTATATGACATGTTTTGATCTCTTAGAGTGCTGACTTTTTTGGAGGTATTCATTAGCCCCTGAACTATACCATATTTTAGAGCAGTTTAAGTGGTTAAAGGTTGTGGAACAGGATAGTTGATGCAGATATATTTTCTGTCTTAGTACAGCTGTTTTTTCAGTAACAGTGTATTGACCTTTAGTGGAAAGCATCAGCAGGCCTGCTAAAAATATGGACAGTCTTTATTAAAGCCATTACGTTATTTCTCCCATCACAAAGTGTTAGCTAGGATAGGTGAGCTATTTAAAATAATATGGAGACTACAGTGGAATGACTATTTAATAAATGATTTACTAAATTCAAGATATGGTGGAAAACCAAGAATTTTAAGCTATTGCTAACTGTTGAGGACTTTCTGTTGCATTTGTGCAAACGGCATGTTTACCTACAATGTTTGTGGTGGAAGTACAAGTACATGGAGAAGAAAACTTTCTTGTCTACAGAGGTCTTTCAGAGGCTTTTTCGAGCTAGACATGCTTTAAAAGCAATTGGAACACAGAGTGCCACTCTGCTGGGTAGCCTCTCCTCTTTTGGCTGTGGTGAGATGAGTTTCTTGAGAACAATTTTCACTTGACTTGATTCTTCCTGATCCAGTAGTGAACGTTTAGGTCTATCTTTATCTCACTAATGATTTAGTCCTGATAAAGTTCCTATTACCAGACATGCTGAGGTTGTTCAAGAGTTCGCTAAATCAAGATTCCTGTGTCTTTATTAAACAAATGTTAGAGCTGAAGCAGAGATTACAATGCTGAAGTAGAAATTACTGATTGACGTTTATGGTTTCTACCGGGCAGGAAATCAGAAGTTCATCGTGATTCCTTGGAGGCTCTGAACCTGTCCTCTGTCCGAGGACACACCACTCTCTCCATGTAATTCACAGCTCTAATTTGATGCAACTCCGTGATAATCTTTGGTTTGCTCATATGAATAACTGATGTTTGCTCTGGTTCTTTGCCATGATGTGTGCAGATGCCTTTGCTGTATGTGCACGATAACTTCTCAGAGGAGGAAAACAAGGAAGTCAACCCCTAAAGGAAAGCAGAGAAGCTCAGCAAATTCCTTAAAGGCTTCTGCTTCAAAAGAAAATCACAGAATAATAGAATCACAGAATCAGTAAGGTTGGAAGGGACCTCTGGAGGTCATCTAGGCCAACCCCCCTGCTCAGCAGGGTCACCTAGAGCATGTTAGACAGGGTTGCATCCAGGCGGGCCTTGAATATCTCCAGAGAAGGAGACTCCACAACCTCTCTGGGCAACCTGGTCCAGTGCTCCGTCACTCTCACAGGGAAGAAATTCCCCCTCACAGTCAGGCGGAACTTCCTGTGCTTCAGTTTCTGCCCATCGCCTCTTGTCCTGTCACACGGGACAACTGAAAAGAGTTTTTCCCCATCCCCTTGACACCCTCCCTTCAGGTATTTGTACACATTGATAAGATCCCCCCTCAGGCTTCTCTTCCCCAGGCTGAACAGGCCCAGCTCTCGCAGCCGTTCCTCATAGGGCAGGTGCTCCAGCCCTCTGATCATCTTCGTAGCCCTACGCTGGACTCTCTCCAGTAGCTCCATGTCTATCTTGTCCTGGGGAGCCCACAACTGGACACAGGACTCGAGATGAGGCCTCCCCAGGGCTGAGGAGAGGGGCAGGATCAGCTCCCTCAACCTGCTGGCAACACTCTTACCAATGCATCCCAGGAGACCACTGGCTTTCTTGGCCACAAGGGCACATTGCTGGCTCATGCTCAACTTGTCATCCACCAGCACTCCCAGGTCCTTCTCTGCAGAGCTGCTCTCCAGCAGGTCAGCCCCCAGCTTGTCCTGGTGCCTAGGGTTATTTCTCTCTAGGTGCAGGACTCTGCACTTGCCCTTGTTGAGCCTCAGGAGGTTCCTCTCCGCCCAACTCTCCAGCCTGTCCTGGTCTCTCTGAATGGCAGCACAGCCCTCAGGTGCACTCCTCCTAGCTTGGTATCATCAGCAAAGTTGCTGAGGAGGCACTCTGTCCCTTCATCCAGGTCATTGATGAAGAAGTTGGACAGGATGGGGCCCAGTACCGAGCCCTGGGGGACGCCACTAGCCACAGGCCTCCAACTAGACTTTGCGCCAGCTCATGACATCCCTCTGAGCTCTGCCTTTCAGCCAGTTCTCAATCCACCTCACTGTCCACTCTTACAACCCACACTTCCTGAGCTTCTCTGGGAGGATGTTCTGGGAGACAATGTCAAAAGCCTTGCTGAAGTCAAGGCACATAGCGTCCACTGCTCTCTCCTCATCTCCCCAGCCAGTCATTCTATCCGAGAAGGCTATCAGATTGGTTACGCAGGATTTCCCCTTGGTGAATCCATGCTGGCTTTTCCTCCATATGCCTGGAGGTGACATCCAGAATGAACTGTTGCATCACCTTTCCATGGATGGAGGTGAGGCTGACTGGCCTGTAGTTGCCTGGGTCCTCCTTCTTGCCCTTCTTGAAGACTGGAGTGACACTGGCTTTCTTCCAGTCCTCAGGCACCTCTCCAGTTCTCCAGCACCTTTCAAAGTTGATGGAGAGCAGTCTGGCAATCACACCCGCCAGCTCCCTCAGTACCTGTGGGTGCATCCCGTCTGTGCCCATGGATTTGTGAATGTCTAACCTACCCAGAAGGTCTCTAATCCTTTCCTCCTCAACCAAAGGAAAGTCTTCCCTTCTCTGGACTTTCTCCCTCACGTCCAGACTACAGGATTCCTGAGGGCTGCCCTTAGCAGTGAAGACTGAAGCAAAGAAGGCGTTCAGTAATTCTGCCTTCTCTGTATCCCTTGTCACCAGGGCCCCTGCCCCATTCAGTAGTGGGCCCACATTTTCCCCAGTCCTCCTCTTGCTGCTGATGTATTTGAAGAAGCCCTTCCTGTTGTCCTTGACATCCCTTGCTAGACTCAATTCCAGCTGGGCCTTAGCCTTCCTCACAGCATCTCTACCTACTCTGACTGCATTCCTGTAATCCTCCCAAGTAGCCTGTCCCCTCTTCCACATTCTGTGTACTTTCTTCTTCTGTCTGAAGTTGACCAAGAGCTCCTTGCTCACCCATGGAGGTCTCCTGCTCCTTTTGCTGCATTTATTACTCATAGGGATGCACCTCTTTCTGTCTCTGTCTTCTTCAGAGGAAACTTTTGAAGTCACTTTCTCACAGAATGCTCTGCCTTAAAACACCTGGACCAGATGAAATACAAGCTGTCCTTGAGAAACCGACTGGAAAACTCAAACCTGCAGCCACGGGGGCCTCAGCTCTGAACTTGCTAATCCCCAAGCTCTTCCTTTGTATTGCTGCTATTACAATTGGAAGCTGCCAGTGAAAAATGTTTTATGTTTAAACTTTTACTTAGTGGAGCTGAAGTAGAGGCTCACACCAAGATAATAATTCTGATTGGACATGTGCTTGCTCATTTTTTTCCTCTGTCAGATGCATCTGTCAACATATGCCTTTGTGGCATGGTACAAAGTCATGACCTTGTTTTCTAGTGCCACAGCTCTGATCCTGTAAAAGACACTATGTTTATTGCTATGTCTTATTGCATGTCTAGTGCTTTTGCACACATGACTGTCTTTTAACGTTCCTGAGTTCTTTTTCATACAGATTTTAAATGTCATTTTAATAGAGAAAAAATGTGCAGCTGAGATTTCTGTTTGTATCTGCTTAGTCTCAGGCTTGGCAATATGACAGCTTAATATTATGTTTATATGCATTGTCTGCGTATTTCCTACTCTCCTATAGAATGTGAGTCTAAGCATTTATATATGATTTATTTAATGCATATAGTGCAAGTTTTGTCCTTAATAATTTTGGTTCTACATGCCCCTTTTGTGTTTAGATATCACAGATTTGGTTACTGGAAAATCTCTGTATGCCTCGATAAATAGGGGAAGGAACTGCCAAAACAAACTACATACATATCCTGAAAGCTAGTAAATGTAGAAGTGTTTTATTTTTCAGTAGAAACCAGATTTAGTTAAAAGAATCAGTCAAACATTTACCTCTAGGGCAGTACTAGCGATGGATTTATAACATAGTTACTTTTCAGCATACATATAATCTTTATTATTGTTAACTCTTCTACTGTTTTTAAGCAGATTTAATTCATCTGTAAAACATTAAAGCATAAATAATATATTTTGTCCTTAAAAGCTAAGGAATACTCTTCAGTGTGGATAAGCCCTTTTGTAGAATAATAGTCACTTGAATTTTGCCAAATCAAATGTTTGCTGGAAAAAAATCCTGATTTTTGTCTGATTGTATGTTAGTCTTGCTATTTTTCCATGAGTGTTTCAGTAATTTTTTCACTACCTAATGAAGCACACCTAGTGGCACCAGTGAAGTTGCAATTTCTGTCAGCTCAGACCACTATTCTTTAGCCCCTGTCTTTAAATAATAACCAGTAGCTTGGCTTCTGTGGAACTTGGTGCTGCAACACCTCTGGTCTTGCTCTGGCCATTTCATCACTCAGATTCAGTCTATCTCTGAAACTAAGGGGGGGAAAAAAAGCATAATTCCCTGTCTTTGAAAGGACTGTAGAATTACAAAAACAGTATGAAATTTGGATCCCTCAGTCAAACTTAGGGTAATCCTCCTTTTTTTGTTTGTTTTACATTCTGTTCCTAGGGGATTAGAGGATGGGAAGGAGTTTGTGGTGCAATTTCTATAAGTATGTATTGGAAAAGCAGCCCATCAGGTCATTTCAGATAACATGGATCATCACTAGCCACGGGTGAATCTGAAGCGAAGCTCAGAGATGACAGAGTCACTGTCTCATCATCCCTCCAGTTTGTACCTTCCTCCTGGGGCTTGGACCCTGCCACGAATCCTGTTTGCTGCTTTTCCAAAGTCTACAGAAAGGCTGTTAGGCAACAAGAGATTAAGGAAGTCATTAAGAATTAGCTCATAACTTGCCTCTAGTCTAGTGCTAAATACATCCCTGAGTCTCTGAAATGTAGGAGTGGCCTCTGTAAATTAATCTGTGAACAGTCCTGTTCTGTGGTGCTGTAGATTCGTTTCTCTAATTTAGAAAGCAAGTGTAAAGTCAGCAATGAGTATTTATTGGCTGGTAACCTAGATAGTTAAGAGACTAATGTCAGCAGTCAGAGTGTTATTGCCTAGATATGGCTTTTTCAGAGGGGAGTGATGAGATCATCTTCTTTTCCTTATTTATTATTATTAATGATTCCTCTTCTGCAGTCATCTTGCTGAACAATGCAAATGATAACATCACCAGACTGTTCTGCAGCCTATTTGGCTTCCATGCCTGAAACACGTAATGCCTTGAAGACTAGCAGAAAACATAGATGTGTAAATAAAGCAGCTTTCTCTTTTTATTTAGTGAGCAATTTCACAACAGAACTGTTAAGTTAACCCCATCTTGTCATTCCTAATATAAAGATACAACTACTTCTTTCTTGTTATTGCCTGGATATACCACAGAACTAGTGCGACAAGCAAGTCGGGTATACTATCTCATTATTTCTGATCGGAAAGCTGTACTTATATTTGCTCTATTTTCTGTAGGATGGGACAGACCTGAGGGAGGAATATGTAGGTTTTGGTCATAGGTGTGGTATGATCCTCCCGACCTGAGAAGTCTCATGACCTGATTTCCTTTCTAGTCTTCATGTTTACTGTGATGCAAGTACAACATAGGCAGGCCTTCCCTTACCAAGTACCTGTGGTGAGGAAAGGTTAATGTAAATATTAAAAAACTGTGTATTTATCAGTATTAAAATTTTCACTTTCTGTCTGAGCTTTATATGAAAGTTTCTACAGGATTGCAATTTATCAGAATGAATTTATGCATTTGCATATGTCCTTTCATTGTAATTGCTGTCTCATTGCCATAGGACTCAGTGGATCTTGCCAGTATGAATATGCTTGTGGGTGAATAGATGTTTATGTCAAGGTCAGGTGTATATACATAAATCTGCACTGTTCTATGAACAGGGAGTGGAAAATAAGGTTATCAAAATCTACATCTATTTTTAAATACCAAAAGAATCAAAAACAAGACAGCGGTTGTTCAGCAGAAGCTGAGGAGTGCTAAGAAACTTTCTGTTGTCTTTGCTGTTTATAGATATTCTGTTCACTTGTCCTGCAGGTAGGTGTCACAAGGTGCTGCCTGCCTAAAAGCATGGTTTTTACTGCATCTGCCCAGCCCTTGCTCATTCGACGATTTTCCTGCAGGTGTTAAATACAGCGAAAGCTCAGGTACTTGTTATGGAGGGCTCTAGAGCTGAGAGCTCCAGACTGCATCTGGCCTGCTGTAAACTGACTAGAAATGGCAGGGGAGAAATGAGAATGAACAGATAATAACAGTTTACATCTTGGTAACGCACTGGGGCAGAAGACCGGAAGGTGGTAAAAATCCAGTTAACAACTAGGTATGGGGAAAGCTGCAGAAACTGGCTAGGGATGATGTGACCAACAAGGCTATAGGTGGCTCGTGATGTTCACCTGAGGTAGAAAGCAAAAAAATAGTGAAAATGGTAGCAGTTGGAGCCAGTGTCCTGCTCCCCAGGGCTGGTCAGTGTGGGTGTGAGAGTGTGTTCTGCAGAGAAAGTCTGATTGTGCCATGACATAGAAAACTGAGACTGGAAATCACTAGTTGTCCATTGCATCTATCCCATTTAGTAAATAAAATCTAAATTTTATGTCAGTGATTGATGTGGTCCTGTACTTGCAGCTACCTCATGAGTAAGTTCTCCTGTGACAGTAGGACATCTATGGGGTTATACAAATTTTCCAGTAGTTAACATTTTATTGTGATTAAACAATATTTGTCACCTAGCTTAAGCAACACATTCTTGTGATTATGTATACATCTCATCTTTCATTTTTGTAAATTCATTCTACAGTTCATGCTTGTAGACAAAAGTTTGAAAATATAGTCATGCTATAGCCACTGGGGATTTAAAAGCTCTAATTCTAGGATTCATATGGCCCTAAATCCACAAAACAAGCAAAGCAGCCCCAAATTTTTCTCCATTTTCTTCATCTCTAAAGCCAACTTGGTGGTTCTGGGAGAGCGATGACGGGATAAAACATAATTATTTATGAAGTATATATTCTGTAAGGCATCTGTCCATTGCTCCTGACACTGGTCCCTTAAAGGGAAGCTTTTTTGACTAGTCAATAGTTAATCTGATGTCCACATAAGCTTACGAAGTGCCATATGGCTGAATTCTGCTGTTACTGCTAATGCTCTACTCTGGAAAAGATGTGTTGCTTAATCATGTGCCTGGAACCAGTTAGGAGGTAATTTTATTCAAGAGGGAGGAAATGAGTTAAAAAAATACGGAAGGCTGAAAAGTGGTGAGTGGCTGGCAAGGGTACAAGGGAACAATCAATACTTACTTCTTAGGGTAAATTTACTATTTGCAATATTCAAAACCTGGATGTGGACACTGTGTTGGGAGTTGTCATGAAGAGCCTAATATTAACAAAAACAAAGTAAAAATGTACTTTTTAATATATCTAGCTTTTAAAATAACTTCTAAATGTACTTTTTCACTTGAGACTTTATTCTTTTTAATATAATGCCTTCTACCTTGTTCCTCACTCTAGTAGCTGAAGAGCTTCCTGTTACACATGGAGGAAAATGTGATACATGTTGCTTATGTGTTTTCAAGTGCAAAATTATTTGAAATGGAGTCTTATTTTGGTGGGAGTTTTTCTCTGCTTTACATATGTGCAAGTTAGTACGTGTTTAGATTAAAGATCGCAGGGAAAATAAAAAGAAAACAACTTTACATTGGGAGTAAGTGTACCAAAAGAAGTATGTGCTGGTGCATAATTGCTTGAAAAATTCATTCAGGAGTCTTGGTTCAGCTTCTGAGAAACCTCTGCTTCCATGCAGAGGAGCTATGTAGCTAAGGGCTTGCTGCTTGCCACCCTCTGAAAAAAAAGGAAAGGAAAACCTGGAAAATAGAGCCAACATGAAGAAAGCTTCTATGTTAAGCCCATATAGAAAGGAGAGGGTACATATGACACATTGATAATATCTGTGGAAAATTATATTCTTATAAACAAACTGGAAAGAGACAATGGTAGCCAAGATCAAGCCAACATCCCATTTCTTAGTTTCAGCCTTCTAACCTAAGTTTCCTCCACGATAGTTAGACTAATGTGCACTTGAAGAAGGATGTGAAAATCCCTTTTCTGATGTTGTCTTTTTAGGAAAAAAGGAACATTGATGATTCACAATGCTTTGTTAGCCAGAAAGGGCATAACTAGCATTAGCATTAGCATTATTAGCATTGCGGATGTTTTCTAGGAACTTTAAAAAAACGAATGTGTTGAACACTGGAAATGTAGATAATTACAGCCTGGTGGAACAGATGGAGGATCTATGCTTAAAAAGGCTTTCCAGATATATATGATGTTCAGAGAGGTCTTGGTGCTCTGTTCTTTTGTATATTTTGAGCACTCAGAGTTGAGAAAATGATGTACTGTACTGGATGGCTCCTTGGGGCACGATTTGGCAGCCTGAGTGGAGGCTGATAGGCAAAATCTCTTGGTCTGTAACACAGCCTCAGCATAAGCTTGGAGAAATTTTGTATGTATCATCCTATCAGTTTAAGCCTTTGTTTTCTGCCATCAACACTCTTGTCTGAACTAGCCTTTGTCACCTACCATCTGTTTGGATCCACAGCCCTGGCTTGGACCCATCTTTATTACTTTAAATATGTAGATGCTGCCTGTTTAACAAAGATGCATCTCTGCTGTGTAATAGTATAAAATATATGTACAACTCTTGTCACATAAAATGTTGTCTCAGGAATGTATAGCACAACAAAATGTTCTGCAAGCATCTCCCCCTTTCACTTATATATATACATCTTTAGTTAATTTCCCCTTTCTTAAGAAGACAAAATCAATATCTATGAAGTTCCAGCTACATTTTCTTGCATCAGAATGAAATAGTTTTTCACTTTCCAGTGTTTGCAGGTACATGTGGTGCTCAGGACTGACAATGTCAGACAGTAGTCAATTTGAGGATGATGGAGGATTAGAAGGAGTTTCTGCCACTCTAACCTAAGAAATGCAATAAGCTTCATATTCTGTATTCCAAAGTAGTCCGTTGAAACTAAAATCAGAGAAAAGGGGAAAAAGTGTTCAACTTTGGTAAATGTCAGTTGAAGTTTCCAAGGCTTTTTTTTATATTAGGTTACACCTTTACCCGAGGTGATCTTTTGACTTCACCATCTTGGATTTGCAGCAGACAAAAATCAGGATCAGTATGGGACTAAATCGGTGAGAATGAAAGAGCTAAATTGTTATGAAATTTAAACTGCTTCCTAACCATTTTTCTTAAGTTTCTAACTGCCCAGAGGAATTTTAGGCTGATATGTATATTGAACAGACTATTTTCTGTGAAAGAAATGGTAGAAGCATTAAAATGGAGACATATCTGTAGTTATTTTAAAAATAAATGAATGCTTCCGATCTGTGGATGAACCCACTGTCACAAATGGAGGTCATTAAGATATTTTTCTTTTTTACTATGAGAGTTAGAAAAGGTGAGTGGTAGGTGATCTTGTTTTCTCCTGCATCTCTGACACAGGAGGCTTGTAGTACTTTATTTTCCTAGAACTGCCTCAGGATATCCTTATGGCAAATATTGATTATTTATTGAAAAAAAATGTTAAATAAAGACAGACAGCATGCTTTCAAAGTTCAAAATTTAATAGTGAAGGTGAGGGTACTGTGTGAAAGACATAAGTATCAGAACTAAAACAATCTAATAACAGATCTACTAGTTTAAAAAGAAGAGAAGGAAAAATCACTCATTATATTTTCCTAAACATTTGGAAATGATTTTCTAGTTTCCGTACAGTTCCAGGTGTATGCATACGATTGTACCAAATTTAAGGTCAAAGATATAGATGGGCATCAAAAATGAATCTGTTTGTAATTTAACAGCAGTGGTCCATCTGTTTTGATTCTTTCCCTAGGGCTACGCACCTTTGGAAAACAATGGACTAATGTAAGTGGAACAAAGTTTACAGACTCACGCTTTTTAGGTGTTCTGCAGGACAAAAAACAGGGAATCACGCTGAGACAAAACTAACTGGAGGAATTTGAAATGTACTTCTCTGTTTTAAACAAATGTTTATAGAAGAAAAATGGAATATTCATCAATAGATCTGTATATCACTGAAGACTCCAGGATCCTTCCATCTCCCCCAAAGCAGTTGGCTAGGAGAGAGTATCTGAAAGAAGAATTTTACAGTATAGAAGTTTCAGAAAAACAGTATTAGACAAGGCAGATACAATCCATTAAGAAACAGGAGGCCAAAACTAATGATTCAATCAGCTGAGTTGCTAGACTCATAACATTTGCCTTTTACAAGGAAAAAAAAAATGTTTGAACTGTAAGTACATAAAAGGTCACTCATAAAATAGATATGTATGAACATACATAAAGAAATGATCCAGCCAGGACTATATGTAGCACTTTTAATTAAACTAGGGAAAAAGAATAGGTGCTCCTGCAAAAAAAAAAAAAAAAAAAAAAAAAAAAAAAGAAAAAAACAACAAAACAAAAAAACCCCCTTGTTTTTAAAAGGAGGGCTTTCAAAAACACTTAAACAGAATGAGCTATTGATTTTTGATTCAATAGTTAAATATAAATACCATTAATGTTAAACAAGTCTCTCCCTTAAGAGAGAGATCACTACAAGTATCAAAATATCCAAGATGTTCAGAGGATTAATTGCAAGATTTTACTCTATGATATTTTTTTACTTGAGACGTGACCAATTAGAAAATTGGAAGAAAAGTAAATGTTATGGTCTTTATTCCAAAAATGTCAGTCAGAGTATTTATTTACCTTCCAACATGAGCAACAGTACAAATACTAAATTAATCACAATATGTAGAGAATAGCTGAATTACACTTGGTAACAAATATTTTATAAACAAAAATGCTTACCAGAAAAAAATACAGAGTTTTAAAATAGCTAATTAAATAAGAATGCTATTATACATTTTCCACATACATCATAATAAAAAAAATGCTAATGATTAAAGTATTTGATAATGTTTATTTAATTTTCTCTTTCAAATATAATACTAGTTAGTTTTATTCTTGCCAGAGGTTTAGGTTTGGCTTACGTAGTTCAGGTTTCACTGAACACTAAGAAATGTATTTGGCACGTAGGCTGGAGATACCTGGCCCAGGAATTTAAAGCTGTAGAGGAATCAGCTCTCTCCAAACCACCACATGTAGGAAGCCCAGACTCCTGGAGGCAGGTGGCTGAGCAAGCTGCTCCAGGCAGCAGTTAGCATCACTGCACCCTGCTCAGAGGTGGCCTGGGCACAAGCCATCCGCCAGATCTAAGCACTTCTGATAGTGTATGCTCATGTGGAGTGAAGATCGGGTGCAGCACGCTGCAAAGACACAAATGAAAGGTTATCATTACACATCAGGTTAAGATGTTGGATTACAGGAGCTGCTTTCTTTCATCTACTCTACTGTGGTGTGAAAAGGGGGAAAGACATCATGTAATGCTGCCTCTAAAGAAAGACAAACCATAAAGAAACTCAAATTTCAGAGAGCAAACAATCAGAGATTCTTGTGAAAGATAAGGATAGAAAAAAAAAGGGATTTAGAAGGGCCACACGATCAAGTAGTGGGTTAAGAAGAACCATGAAACAACAAGACAAGGGAAGTTGAAAGTGTGTAGCTTAATCAGGGCTAAAATATGATGGGAGCTCAATGTGGTTTCTGTTCCAAGACTTGCATGTTTTTTGCACTTTCCAGCAAAGTCTGTCTAAACTGGAAGAAGTATGTTCTCAAGAGGTGTTCCTGTGCCTGCCTTGTACTGCAGGAGGCTTTTTGCTACTCTTGTCTCTGTAAGGGAGAGGGATCTGCTACCGGCCTGAAGAAATCTCTTGTTGTGCCACTCTACTGCTTCAGAAGAGAAGAAGGCTTCCTTCCCCTTCCCCCTCTGAGAGGCATTTAAGACTGTAGTTTGCATCATATGTGCTTGGCTTTGGATTGCTCTATGAACAATGTACTTGGAAACTTAAAGTCCTTCAGGAAATAATGCTGTAGTCATAGGAGCCTGGCTAAAAATCTGTAATTGGTAGGAAACTTCTCCTAGGCCTTTAGCATTCAAAAAAGAAAGAAAGAAAGAAAGAAAGTTTCAAACTCATAATTATTTTTTGATTTCTTCCTTCCTCACTCCTAGAAACTTCATTAGTATGTGACAAACTGGATTCATATGACTTTAAGTCCAGTGGCAAAAGGATGCAGTGCATCAACTCAGAGCTGTTTTTCAAATGTCACGGAGTAGCTGGGTTTCTACTTGGTTGAACTGGAGAGTGCCAGTTTGCGTCAGATTGATGAATTATGTAAAACCTGGTTTTCTTATGTATTATTAATCACCCCAAACAAAGGAAGACATTCTAATTAATTTGTGATGATTTTTACCTGTTAACTCCAAAGTAACTCATTCAAATTAAAAACTCCTTTTCTGAGGACTTGCTTCTTGTTAAAAATGCAGTGAGACTGAATTAACAGACTTTGTTGAAAGATATATACATTGGTATGGAAATCTGTGGTCTTTAAAAAAATATAGGGTGATACTTCTGAAACATCATCCAGGGGGTTTGTATCCACAATATTTGAATGTAGGAGTGAGTTAGTAGCCTTAAAATTCACAGATGGGTACCTGTGTGCACAATATACAGTTGTACCTGGACATATGCCTGTTGCATACAACACCTGGTGCTTTGGAGGCATCAATAGCTGAAAATGAGGTCCTTGATTTTTATTTTTTATTTTTTTTAAAGGCACTAAGTAAACTAAGAAAAAAACAGTGATTAATTTTACAAACCTATATAGTGTGTTATACATGCTTCAAAAGTGCTCCATTTTGCAATGCTGCTTTATCTCACTTTGATAATAAGGTATATATCATGACCACATCAGAAAAGTATTTCCATCAGGGAGTCATTCATTTATCATGTGAACAATGCTTAAAATTCCTCTGCAGTCACGAAATCCCCCACAGACTTGGAGAAAGGCTGTCCTTGGTGCAAACAGCAGAACATAGTAGGCAGGTGGATGCTTTCTCTTAACCAGAGGCACAAACTGAGTTCCTGAGACCACTTTAATGGTGAGATCAAGCTTCTCTTTACCACCACTCTCTCTCCACTGAATACTTGATTAAACTACAAAGTCCAACGTAGTCATTGTCCTCTTTTGTCTTAGTATAATGCAAATGAAAGCTGCACTTTGTATTTTGTATTACATTAATATTGTCCCTGGACTTCCAGGGTAGCACCATGCAGATAAAATTAGTTATCTTGCTGTGTACAAAAAACCAGTCACGAATAACTGGAAATTAATGAGTCATTTGTGTAATCATTGCCTGGATTTAGGGACTGAAATCTATTCTGAGGTGCCTAAATTAAAGGATCTGTTTTCTTTTTTTGAGGTAAATATATATTTTTTTAATTATATGACTTTCTTCTCTATTTACTAAAAATGCTAAGCAGTAACGTTACTTGTATTATATTAACTCCAAATCAGTGCAAGTGAGAGCTGAAATAAAGCTCATTGACTCTGGTTGGAAGTAGATGTACTTGGCCATCTCAAAAAAAACCCCTGACACTATATTTAGGAAACTACATTTAAAATTGTCTGCTTAAGATTTTGTCCTCAGAGTTTCTTATTCACGAATGAAACACAGAGCTAGAAGGCCAAATTCTCCTGTGAATGATACTAGTATAAGTGAGGACTCTCTGAACCCATTGGGCAGAGACGATGTCAGAGTCAAGAAAAAGGTCTGTTGTTCCTTCAGGAGTTTGCTCCCTTTTGACAGCACAGAGGGCACAAGCTTAATATATGTTATTTCCCTATTGGTAACCTAGATTGGCTTTAATGACTGGAAACTTAACAGCTAGCAACTTTTAAGAAAAAAGAGGTTGTTTGTTGCATCAAAGCACCTTGTAAAGACATTGTCAGAGATGGATTCTGGACTAGAATGAACTCCAATCTGATTCAAAATGACTTACTTTACCATTGAGTATGGTCCCTCTTCACCACTCAATCCAATTATAGTCACTGTCAAGCGAAACTACAGTTCAGTACATTTTGTGCTTAGCTGTCATGTTTTCATGACATTTTAGTGCAGTTGTTATTCAGCCATTTATACTTTTCACGGAAACTCACTAATAAAATGATGGCTTACAGCACACAAAGAAGGTTTCTTTCCGTGGCTTATTTGTGATTACCCAGCTTCTCTTAAGGTCCTCTTTCTAAGGTTTCAGTACCCTTCTTGTAGTTGAGAATTGAGCTTAACAGCATCGTGTTCAAACTGTGATGTCACCAATATATATAGGTATATTTCATCTATTCTTTTCCCTGTTGTTACAGGGATCTCAGACGTCAATGGCATTTTGGCTTTTATTTTTATCTGTCCCAAGGCACATAGCTGAAACCTGAAAGGAGTTAAGTAGTTTGGTATAACCATAGTCTTTTGCCTGAATACCACAGAACCACAGAATCAGTAAGGTTGGAAGGGACCTCTGGAGATCATCTAGGCCAACCTCCTCACTCAGCAGGGTCACCTAGAGCATGTTAGACAGGGTTGCAGCCAGGCGGGCGTTGAAGATTTCCAGAGAAGGAGACTCCACTACCTCTCTGGGCAACCTGAGATGTATTTGTATTATGTGGAATTAAACAATATTTCAGGCTAGATATTCTGAGTGTTACTGGTCTTAAACTGTATGAAACCATGGTTTAATTTACTAAATAACTTGTTCTTACATGAAATCCTTGGGTTGGATTTTAAATAAATTTTGTAAAACAGTTTCTCATTTCTTCACAGGTTTTTCATTCTTTGAAAAAGACTGATTTCATAACCAAAAATTCTTGAACTTCTTTTTCAAACTTTATATCTAAAATCTGTATCTCATCTGTTCTGTATCTCACAGCTGTGATAAAGCAAAAGAGACCATGTTAATGATTTTAACTGAGGATGATACTTTCTCTTCTACATCATGTTGAGATAAAGATTACATAGCATATGGTCTTTTGATCTATCCTCAAAAACAGTGAGCTAGATAGTTTACAGTCAAGATAATTTACATGAGAACCAATGAGGCTTTGAGAGATTTTAAAAAGCTAAAGAGCCTGAGAAAAGTGGTTTGTAGAAGTTCCTAAAGTGCCTAAAGAGCACACCTGGCTCTAAGTACTTGCCAAATTCAGTTTCTGAACTCTTCTAATTAGCTTTCCTTGGGGTGCCCATTAGGCATTTCTAACACCAAGAGCTAAAAGGGTTTCATGTTTTTACAGAGCAGTATTTTACTCCATTAATGCTCGAGTGTGAAATGTTTACAAGTGGCCTGGATGAATGCATTTGCTTTTGCTTTCTGCCTCGTTTTCTGCATTTTAAATGACATGCCTTATCAAAGGGAATTCTCTGCTGTTTCTGTTCGTGATCTTGCTGAAGCAACGAGGTCCTCCTTTCATTGCTTTGTTTAGGAGTTGTGGTAGATAACATCCTCTAACTTCATGCTTTATATACCTGTAGGTTTTTTTTTCTTTCTTTTTTAATTTCATGACTTATGAATGTCAAATTTCACATGATGATTTGATCTCTGATCCCTACCTGGCTAGTATTAGCATCATTTAAAACATCACATTGCTCTTTAGAGGACCCCTGATTATACTAGAGGTATTTTAGCTTTGAGAGTTTTCATTTGAAAAAAATATTTTTTAAAAATTCTGCAGAGTGGATCTGACAGTTCTCATATTGTCAACAAGTAAGTATTCTGTGTACAGTGTGGAAATTAATTTTACTAATAGCTAAACAAAGAAGAAAAAGTCCCTTATATTAACAAAACATCGTATTGGCTGCAAATAGACATGAAAAAGAAAATAGGACAGACTGAAACTGGTTTAGGCAGTCCACGTAATTGAAGGCAAAAAGGTATACTAGTAATCTTAAAAATAAGAAAAGTAACAAATGCATGAATTATAGGGAGAAAAAGAACACTTTGGAAACAAGGTTAATCATAAATAATACACTAAAGCTATTTGTATAGTCTTTGGCGGGAGTAAAAAGACAGACTCATCGGGGTTAGGATTATAAATTGGTTAATGCTTGGCATTAGTGGGAACATAGCTGGAGCCTACATGTTCAATTCTTAGAGCTATATTTTAGGAAAGAAATTATGAAGCATGAAAGGTCTGAAACTGAAAGATCAACATGAATCAGAGTTTCAGAGATCTTAATTATAAAAATCAGTCAGGTGTGGCCTTTGATATACAGGCTCAAATAAAAGAAGATTGGAAACCATCTTCTAGAAATATTTTATGGAGTACCTCAAAGACAGCAACTGCTGCCAGGCGGAGGTTTAAACCAGTTAGTTACTGCTATGGCCAGCCGTACACTGACAAATGGATGTCTCCTCACCTTTCTCTCTCATTTGCTCACTCAGAAAGAGTTCAGAATACTTTTAAGGTCAACAAAATTGAGTTCCTGGTGAAAAAGGGTGCTCTCTATGGTGTCAGATTAAATATTTTACCTAACAAGCTGCGCTGACAAATTCTCTCCTCTAACAGAGGCATAAATAGAATCAAACAGAGGTTGAGTGGGAAAGGAAAAATAATATCGCTGGACACTATTTTCTTAGACTGCCTTGTGTGTTCAGCAGTATACGTGCCATGTCAAGAGTAGTGGTGGCTGAATACAACGCACAGGTGCTGTACGCCCTGTCAGTAGTGCTCATCTCAGCGCCCCTGTCTGCTTCCACGGATGCAGCCGGCCTCAGAACTGACCAAAGGAAAAGAAGGGCAGAGAACAAGATCTCCTCATGCAGCAGTTCTTTCCTGCAAAGATTTCCATCACAACAAAATATAACAAAAAAGAAGCAACAATGCTTTTCTTTACTTACTAAGAGAAGATACGCCCTACAACACTTCTGCAAGCTCAGTGTAACGGTACCATCCTATACCTGCCACTCTGGCAATATTAAGATGTGGCCAAAGATCATGCCAAAATGCACTTTACAGTCTGGTCTAAGGTAAAACGCACTAAACTGTTTCAGCCCTGTGTGTGACCTAGCTAATGACCAAAAGGCTTGTAAATACAGTTTTCACCCTAAACTAGGCTGGTTTTGTATATTCCTTACAAAGCTTTAAAAGAATTTTAAAGTCACGGCTGAAGGCTAATGAGACTCTCTGCTGGTCCCCCATCCTACTACCATTCTTCCCAGTGTCAAGCGTATGGACAGCCAAAACTGCAGTGTTCCTGTGTCTCTAGAAAACATATAGACAGGCTTCCTATTGAGACTCCGAAGGCAGGGCACTTCCCGCAACTTGTTTACGTTGTCTGTGTTTCATGATAGAATGCCTACTCAAAATGCAACTGACCTGCTCAGTTCAAAGGTTCATTTTCTCACTCAGAAAGGAAAGGACTGTGTTTCACTGGAAGCAAAGGGAGAAGACAAGCCTTTACTATTTCATTCTGAGGTGATCTACTTAATTGTTTCATGAAGGAAGGAAGACAGACTTTCATGACGTAGCTGTGGCCAAGTATATAACAATAGGTAGACCTGCATTAATTTTTTCATTGATAAGTGTGGAGAAATAGATATGGGGAGATTGTAGCAGCCTCCTGAAAAGAGGAGAAAGTTAGCTATTTGAGAATGTCATGTCTGAGGACGAAGGTCACAATTACTGCAGTTGCGTTTCAGAGGAACAAACAATTTTTTTTCGAGACTGTGTCCTTTGATCTCCAGCTTTCCGTTATTAAGATCTCTCTCTTGCCTGCTTGGTCCTTAAGCCATCTACCAAGGTAACCTAATTCTGCCCTCTTGCAATTTCTGATGTACTTCACAAGGGAAGTGATGAGTCATGACTCTTAAGGAACTAACTTCAAGAAAATGACTTCTTTTGGGACTATTTTTATCTTTCTTGTTTGCAAAAATCTGTCACTGAGAACCCCTGGAGACTCTATGTCTAAATGAAAGATGTGACAAAAAACCCCAAGACCAATATTAATTATATTCCTTTGAACTTAGGCATCTTGAAAGGCTGTATAGCCTTTTGTGAATTTAAGCCCCAAACACCAGTGCTTATAAATGGAAAAAGTGAGAGAAAATGAGAGAACTGCTGACTCCTAGAGAAGTTCCTCTAGTATCTGTTGGAGAAGAGTTGATGTAAGCCACTGATCTTCTTCAGCACAGACCTGATTTAAGAAGCCATGAAAGGTAATCTGAGGAAGGAGAGAAAAGTGCAGGAAATCATACACATACTGCCGCTGCTCTATCTGCAGGGCAGTGGCGATCTTTCCAGTTGATCTTCAGGCTTGTTAATATGAGCAGAAACATCAGTGTCAAGTGAGACCATAACCTGGAGGGGCAGAGGAAGGGATAGTCAGTGGATTCACTCTTTGGCACACATTTGTGTGGTTTTGGGAAAGTTACTTTAATAGTCTCTGCTTCAGGTTCCAATCAATATAATGAGAATGTAATGGAACAATTGAACAATTAGTCTGCTCTTAAGGACTGCAGAATGCTGGCAAGTCTCTCTTATATTCTGAATTACACTAGTCCATCCTGACTGACCTTTATTATTGTGCTTGTATTATTGTATTATATTATTGTATACCGTATTATTGTATTATAGTATGCCATACAATATAGTACAAATGAAATATATTCAATAAACAGCACTATAAATGCTTCTTCTGCAGACATCATGGCAATGTTTTGAAACACTACCATTTCAAGGTAGTTTAGAAAATGTCCATGTTTAGAGCTTCCTAAGTAGCTGAGCCTGTTTCCATGCATGCACATCATAATGTATGCAAGGAACTGAATAGCAGAGTGATGAAAATAGGCAAGAAAGGCGGTATAAAAAAGCTGTTTGTGGGCAGCATCAATTATGAGCTGAAAATATGTGCCTAGCACTATCCATTTTAAACACAGAAATGTACCATTAACTAGTTATTGATCATGAGCCACAATTCCAATGCTTAAGTTCTAATAATAATACATTATAAATAAGTATATTAAAATGACATAAGATGAACCATATGCTTTCTTTTAAAAAAGCAATTTAAGTATTTTTGAGTATACCATTAATATTTCCATTGCTCCACATTGGTAAAAAAAGGTTAATACAATAAAGTAATGTTATTTTTCCTCCAGTGCAGGGGAATTTAGTAAATCTGATGGATTTGTATCTGAATCCATCTCAGAGAACTGGATTGTTCCTGTCTAATAAAAAGTATGAAAGAAAATAATACCACATTATTCGGTCCGGAAGCAGTATTTTCTGAGGTCAGCACCCGCTCTTCACCTCTTTCATCTCTGGCCGTACTGTATTTACTTTTCTTTTTCCTTCAGAAGTGTATAAATGGTGCAAAGTGCCCTTGTTGCACGTATGATTTTTGCTGTTTCGTAGCGGTTTTCCAACCCTGACCTGCAGAATGCCTCACTGAGCTCTCGCTCTTCCTTTCAATTGAACAAGATAGTGTGCTGTCTGCGTGCTCAACTGTGTCTGCACAGTTCAGATGTTAGCCCTTCTGCATTACAGTAGAAATGGGTTTTATGGGAGGTTTTCTGCCTCCAAAGTATAAGTGATCCAGAAGGTGCTTACTTACTTCCACTCTCAGCCTATACAGAGCAGCAGTGTCATCAGTCAGATTCCCTATGATTTATTACTTTATCCATCCATCTCCACAATGGCAGAATAGCCTTCACTTTGTACACCAGCTGTACATCTGGCTCTCCCTCTGCGGGAAATGCTCAGCAAAATGTGTAAGAAAATGATATTTACAAAGGTTTTAGGTTGTTTATTTACTGTTTACTATAGCTTGTTCTGTCATAATCAGGTAAATTGCATAATTAAACACAGGAGACTGATACTTAATTAGAAAGACAGTTCATTAGGAGTTGGCTATTTTAGAGTTTGTAAAAGACCAAAAAAGAAAAAACAAGCCCCAGGCTCCCACAAACCCAAAATCTGAATCAAATCACTTGATGTCAAACATATAATTTATTGTCTTGGTAAAATTTGAAAGGAAATTAATTATATGGTACTATGTAGTAGCACCACTACTAATACTACTTTCAAAATCATGAAACTGGTTCATGTTTGGATTCTTCAGACAAGTAACAGACTACACATAGAGAGGGTTTATGGCAGGGACTGTTATGCCCTTTGGCAGGTTATGCCCTTTGGGGACTGTAGGGATCAGCCTTGATATGAATCTTATTTTCCAGGGATGGCTGTGGTTATTACACTAGCTAGCCCAGCTAGTCCAGTGCTGTGGCAGAAACTAGATCTCACCCTGCTCTTAGAGTTGCTGAATGCATTTTGGCTTGTTATTCCATTACTCTGCAGTCTTGCAACAAAGATCTTTTTTTCAGTCCTTGATTTGCCACATTATTCATATATTAGTTGATATATGGGAGGGAAACAAGCCCATAATTCAGTGTTTTTGCACACTAACTTTAGATTATTAGCAAATGAACAATTTAAGGTACCACCTTCCCACTTATTTGTTTTTTTTTCCTGTGAAATTACCCTGTTACACAAAAAGCTTTTACAAAGAATTCCTTTCATGTTGAAAATTCATGTAATTTTCTGCAGATTGCTTTTTTGTCTGTGGATATCTTTTAATGTCAGTGTTCTCTTAGATGAAATGTATCAGTTTTCATTTGGCATCAATTTGCTAGAGCTGGGGGAAATCCCAAATTTCCGGATCCAGTGGCATATAAAAGTTGTGGGGTTTACCAGCTTAGTTCTCTCTATATTATAGTTCTCCCCCTCATTTTCTCCTCCTTCGTGTATGTTATTATAACTCTTCCTCTGGAGTCTTATCAGTATTTCTTCAGATCCTTTTTGTCCCTCTCTTTGCTTCCAGCATTAATTTTCATGGTTACGCTATGCCAAATTTTCTGCCTTTTATATTTATTCACCTTCACTCCCCCTTCTTTCTCTCTTCAGCAGAAGGACATGGTAAGTTTTTCTCTGCACTGAAATTTGCTTTCCTTTTGGCAGACTTGTCTCTTGTTAAATACGAGCATGGCTTTTATTTTTGCTGAACATTTACTTATGCAGTATCTTTTTACCCTACTTGTAGAGCTAGAATACCAGGCCTGATGTTTTGATTTAGGCTGTTTATTTGATTACAGTTCAGATGGTTACATTTTTTCTCAAGTATTCCCTTCCTCCCTCCACTTTAGTTTGGATTCTGCCAATTTTACCAAAATTTACAATGTCAGGTCTCATCAGTACGTGGCTGGGGGAACTCCAAGTTTATTGTGGCCAAGCAGTGCTTGCCCCACACAGTATTACAGCTCTTCAAGGAACCGGCTATGTATTCCCCAGGGTAATGAACAGCCCTATGCTTCATGTTTTTGAGCATAAATAAAGATTTGTGGCAAAAATTAAGAAAAAGAGTACCTCTGCTGTAGGATACCACCAGGAGAAACAAGAATGGTTCTCTTGTTGGAACCTTTAGACTGAAATATACACATGACCTTGGGAATATGGATAGTCTTGCAAAAGACATGCTTTGCTTACGTCTTGTTTCTCTAAAGAAGGTGCATATTCTGTAGCTTGTGCTCATTCAGTCTTTAGTTACATATTTTGGGCAGTATGATCGGCACCTTCCAAATGTGCCTGTGTACTTCTTGCCCAGATGTTTTCCTACAGCTAGTAAGACTGAGATGACTTTGAAGCAGGATCATAAAAAGGGATTTCAAGACAGCAAATGCGAGGCTGTTGGTGGTGCTGTAGGTACATGTGAATGGCCAGTCAGCGGAGCTGGGATGCTGATCCATCTCAAGCAAAAGTGTCAGAGCCACTGGTATCACAGCCAGGTGAGGAATTACCGTTTTGTTTTCAGCAACTTTCTAGCATTCTCAGATAGCTTTAATCTATGCACTGGGGCAAAAGCAAGCGTTTCACACTTTTCTCCTATGCAGCATTATGCTAGAAAGTCCAGTTCTCAATTGAAAAGGTCATGGTTTTTATTTGGCAGTCTCTCTTTCTTTCTCCCACTGAAAGCCACATCAAAATCAATATGCCTCTGCAAATGCTCCAGCTCTTGTGAAACACTTGTCCCGATGAAAATGTCCCAGCGAGCTCTAACAAGGGCCATATACAATATTTCTGGACCAGTGGGATCATTAGGCTGCTCTAAGCTGGACGATCTTTCTCCTTTATTTGTTACATTCAGGTTTCTAAGGTTTGGCATTGACCATATTTTATCCCACAGAGAGTGTTCTAGTGACACATTTTAACCTAACTTTTGCCTCCTAAATTCAGGATTCTTATTTTCTCTATTTTGGCCTGTAGAAGCTTTGCCTGAAGCTTTTCTTTTCGGTGCTTTGTGTTGCTCTTTCTTTTTCCTTGATAGTTTTGACATCTTGGCTGCTAATTTGCCTTGCTTCTAATTGTAAGACAGAAATTAATTAATCTACTTGCCTAATTGCACAATCAAAATAAATGATGTCCACAAATTAGAAGGCACAGAAATTGCATGTGTGTTTTGGATACCTAGATAATGTCCAACAATAAATTGTTTTCATATAAATCGCATGCTTAATTAATTGCTTTAAAATGCTCATATATTTTTGTGCGAATATATCTATGCCTGCAATTCATAAAATGAAAGACAAATTAAATTGCCCAGCCACATATAAAAATGTTGCCCTTGGTGTATCCTGGCTGTACTTGGTCATCTGCTTTTTCCCCAGCCATTGCGATAAATTTGGATGAGTTCCTTATACTCTGAATTGCCACCGGGTATCCAACAGATTTCATTTTCTTCTGAATTACTGACATGTGAGATTGTGTTGCTTGGTTAACTTGAACACATTGTAATATGCCTAATACATAAATATTTTTTGCCTTTCAAGAAAAAATTGTCTCAACAAGAAGCAAAAAATAAAATAAACAGGCTACTGAGGAATGAGGAAAATGTATTTGTGGATTTTGATTTGACTGCGTATTGGGTAAATTAGTGATTTGAATTATTCATCATTGGCTAAACCCTGCAACAGTGTAGTCTACAAATATCCCTAAGGCCAAGTTCGCACATTAATCTATTTCAACAGACAGAAGTTAGTTTTAAAGAATGACCATGAATTGAACTGCTGTCCTCTTGTTTATTAAACCCCCTCCCAAACCCCCCAAAATACAGAAAGTGAACTTATATAAAAACTCCAGCAAAAGCAGTTAGCTGTCTTTGGCTTTCTTTCCTGGAAGAATGGAAACAAAACTATATAAGTTATTGGAATGATAAATGTCGTGGCATCCTAAATTACTTTTTTCTATTTTTGATAAAATTATTTAGTCTCAGGGAAATGCAGGAACTTCTGTTGTTCTTCAGTGGTAGTCAGTAAACCTTTGAGCCCATTTAAATTTCTAGATTAACTGTTCTTTGGGTTAGCAAAGGGAAGAATGTATCTGAAGATATCATGCTCAAAACTGTCTTTTTCTCTGGATATAATGTGTGTAACTCAGTGCAGAACATGATGTTTACTGAGCTCAGAAAAGGAAATACACTCTGTACTCCTCAGTGAGCTTTAAAAAGCTAACCGTAAGCTTTAAAAAAGCTTTTAAAACAGTAAGCTTTATGTTCCTGATTATATAAAAGCATAGAACATGAAATTCCTCTCGAGATTTCTGAGATTTCTTTCTGTGCTTTCTATGTAAGTCTTCGTTGCATGCCACCGAAGAGCCTTAAACCGGAAAAGATCAGCTTGCAGATTTCTGCTGAAACAACAGCAGCTCCTTTTGCAGCTTGACTGGCTTCTTCCGTATCCGCTGCTCCGGCAGCTGCCGCTCCGTGAGCAGCTGCTGCTCCGCATGCTCTGCCGCCCGAGTGGCACCGCCAGCCTCGCTAGCGGCCCAGGTGGCCGGGAAGCTCCTCGACACGTCAGGGAGTGGGTTTTCGGCTGTGGCCCTGCTTGAAACGGTTGTGTACAAGGTCACTGGAGAGCCGCAGGGAGCAGAAGCTCCTGAGGACAGCCAGCTGGAAAGTGTTGGACATGGAATAAACCTCTGCAGTGCAGTCAGTGCTGGTGAACTCTGAGATATGGAGCAAAGCAGGAGAGTAGGAAGATGTTATAAGAAATAAATCAGGTTGTAGATAGAGCTTTGTGTATTAATCCTGGCAAAGTCCTTTTTCGATTTTCAGGATCAGTTTTATGGAAGGAGCTGACAGCTGGACCATCTTCCCAACCACCTCGAATTTTTGACTCGCCTCACATTGAAATTGAGCCCTGCCAGCCTATCTGCAGGTGATCTGCCAAGGCCTCTTAGGTGTGCTGCCAAGACCTCCTGGATTTGCTGCAGGGACCCCTCTGTGGCTGTCAGCTAAGAAGCCCCACACCTGCTGTCCTTCAGATAAGAAGTCCTGCAGTCTAATAGTTAAGGCCCAGTTTAACCACTGAAAAAGAGATGAGTTTGGACTCAGGTCTGGCTTCAAGATTCAATACCTTGAAGTATTTCCTGGCAGAGACAAAAGAGCAGCAAGAGAAAAGTGTGAGGTACAAGAGAAGTCTGAAGAGGGAGAAGCTACTAGGAAAACTTGACCCAGTATGAGCAGACTGAGAACGTGCAAGGCTTTGTTTGTATCCAAGCCAGAATAAGGGCAAGGCATATGGTCACGATGACAAGAGTAATTTTACACAACATTAATGCTCAGGTATCTACCATCAGTACTGGTCACTTTTGAGTTGATCATAGAATCATAGTATCAGTAAGGTTGGAAGGGACCTCTGGAGATCATCTAGGCCAACCCCCCTGCTCAGCAGGGTCACCTAGAGCATGTTAGACAGGGTTACATCCAGGCGTGCCTTGAATATCTCCAGAGAAGGAGACTCCACAACCTCTCTGGGCAACCTGGTCCAGTGCTCCGTCACTCTCACAGGGAAGAAATTCACCCTCACGGTCAGGCGGAACTTCCTGTGCTTCAGTTTCTGCCCATCGCCTCTTGTCCTGTCACACAGGACAACAGAAAGGAGTTTGTCCCCATCCCCTTGACACCCTCCCTTCAGGTACTTGTACACATTGATAAGATCCCCCCTCAGGCTTCTCTTCCCCAGGCTGAAGAGGCCCAGCTCTTGCAGCCGTTCCTCATAGGGCAGGTGCTCCAGCCCTCGGATCATCTTTGTAGCCCTACGCCGGTCTCTCTCCAGTAGCTCCATGTCTCTGTTGTGCTGGGGAGCCCACAACTGGACACAGGACTTGAGATGAGGCCTCCCAGGGGCTGAGGAGAGGGGCAGGATCACCTCCCTCAACCTGCTGGCAACACTCTTCCCCATGCACCCCAGGAGACCACTGGCTTTCTTGGCCACAAGGGCACATTGCTGGCTCATGCTCAACTTGTCATCCACCAGCACTCCCAGGTCCTTCTCTGCAGAGCTGCTCTCCAGCAGGTCAGCCCCCAGCTTGTCCTGGTGCCTAGGGTTATTTCTCTCTAGGTGCAGGACTCTGCACTTGCCCTTGTTGAACCTCAGGAGGTTCCTCTCCGCCCAGCTCTCCAGCCTGTCCTGGTCTCTCTGAATGGCAGCACAGCCCTCTGGTGTATCAACCTCTCCTCCTAGCTTGGTATCATCAGCAAAGTTGCTGAGGAGGCACTCTGTCCCTTCATCCAGGTCATTGATGAAGAAGTTGAACAGGATGGGACCCAGTACCGAGCCCTGGGGGACGCCACTAGCCACAGGCCTCCAACTAGACTTTGCGCCAACTGATGACATCCCTCTGAGCTCTGCCTTTCAGCCAGTTCTCAATCCACCTCACTGTCCACTCTTATAACCCACACTTCCTGAGCTTCTCTGGGAGGATGTTCTGGGAGACAATGTCAAAAGCCTTGCTGAAGTCAAGGTACACAGCGTCCACTGCTCTGCCCTCATCTCCCCAGCCAGTCATTCCATCAGAGAAGGCTATCAGGTTGGTTAAGAGGGATTTCGCCTTGGTGAATCCATGCTGGCTACTCCTGATCACCTGCTTTTCCTCCATATGCCTGGAGGTGACATCCAGAAGGAGCTGTTCCATCACCTCTCCAGAGATGGAGGTAAGGCTGACTGGCCTGTAGTTGCCTGGGTCCTCCTTCTTGCCCTTCTTGAAGACTGGAGTGACATTGGCTTTCTTCCAGTCCTCAGGCACCTCTCCAGTTCTCCAGCACCTTTCAAAGATGATGGAGAGCAGTCTGGCAACAACACCCGCCAGGCCCTCAGTACCCGTGGGTGCATCCCGTCTGTGCCCATGGATTTGTGGATGTCTAGCCTGCCCAGAAGGTCTCTAAGGCTTTCCTCCTCAACCAAAGGAAAGTCTTCCCTTCTCTGGACTTTCTCCCTCGCCTCCAGGCTGCAGGATTCCTGAGGGCTGCCCTTAGCAGTGAAGACTGAAGCAAAGAAGGCGTTCAGTAATTCTGCCTTCTCTGTACCCCTTGTCACCAGGGCCCCTGCCCCATTCAGCAGCGGACCCACATTTTCCATAGTCTGCTTGCTACTAATATGTACTGATGTGTATTATCCAGATAAGGGCTTCAAATACTGTAGGAAATTCACATTAGTTTTTTGAAAAATATAATCTATATACCAGTTAGACTTCCTCTAAAAACTGCCTGGTTATACATTATGTGAAATAGTTTTCTATTTAATGAATTAGAGACACACGTCCTGTCTCCTCAGAGTTGCGCAGACCTGGAACCATGACTTTTGAGGGAAAGTCTTCCAAGCAATATTTTCAATGCTTGTTGTATTATTAAATAAAAGGGCATATTTAAAGTGAAATCCTTAAAGGAAATTATGGTCAAAAATGAAATTAGAAAAAAAGGTTCCTTCATAATAGATTATTGAATTAATGTTAGGTGATATCCCGAAGTCTGTGTTCCAGTTCAGTTTCCTCCAGAAGAAATTTAGTTCTTGTGCTCTGGGGATGATCTGAGGTATGAAAGAAAGTGTGGCATATGGGAATGATCTGAATGTTTTTTTGAGAAGTGCATTTCTGATTTGAACTAAGATGCTAATGGAGGTGTACTCTTAGTTAATCAGCTCCATTGGTTTCAATATCTAATTAATGCGTTCAATACCAGATCAATATTTGAAACAAAGAGGATCAAGTAATTCTCAGTTTGAGACTACTCTTCTGAGATCAGTTAAAATATCTGCTAGGGTTACTGGCTGCTAGGTAGTAGTCACTCCTTTTTCCCTGGTCTATTTTCTCTTTAACCTCAACACTGGGTTAAGGTTAAACATCACAATGTAATTTAAAAGAACAGTACTTTTTACTTTTGAGGTTATAATGACAAATGTAAATGAAGATAAAAATTTCTTATGCTTAATCAGGCACATCCTAATACATAAAATTAAGTGCATGTTAGCTCTTTTAAGCAAGGTTAACATCCACATTTTCTAGGAATTTAAGCAGCCACTTTCAGGCCAATGTCAAGAGTTTTCTCTACTAGTGTCTCTTCATAGATCCATAGCCAAGTACTTCCTGTAATTAAAAACAGTTAAAAAATTCATAGACACAATTTCTCTGTTAGTATAAGCAGTGGAAATGGAAAGCTTATTCCCCAAATCTGATACTTTAGGAGATGATGAATGTGTTTCCACACATCCACTTCCAGAAACCAGTATAGGGTTTAGAAGATGGAATTAGGGGTTTTCATCTAGGGTATTTTACAAAAGCATCAACACTGGTGGCTAGAAACTGTTTACTTCTAATGGTAAAAACGTTGCATTTTACTAAATGCTTTTGGCTGAAGTAGATATACAGACCTCTTCATCAGGCGTAGTGGTATATGGTGGTTTGGTGCTAACACTCCCTGCAGCAGTCAGCAGCAAAGGCGGTAGTAAAAGCTATTGATCTACCTTCAGTTTTGAGGATGGCGATCTTACTGGTTTCTGCCGCTTGGGGCTTACCATGGTCAGCAAAATGTACTAAATAATTTGATGCCTTTGATACGTAAACATATTTTAGTAAACTTCTTGGGTATATTTTGCAGCATTCACAGTGGCCCACGTTACCGTAGCTTAGGGCTGCTGGTGGTCCCTAAGCTCACTGCTTAAGGAAGAAGTTGAGTTTGCCTACTCCAGCTGCAGCATATGTGGCGTAGGAGTACCCTTGTTTTTACTCTGGGATTTCTCAGCCAGCCTGTTGGAAGGACTCTGTCCCCAAGGGAAAAAACAGACTATTTTGGTAGCTGACTATACTTGTTAGCTATGACTGTTCTTTTTTCTCACAGGCGTCTCGATACCTAACTCTCTAGACGCAATAGGGAATGGCAATAAAGAACGTCTTTATTAAAGGCCTATATGCTTGGACTTTGCCAGAGTTGGGGAGAAGCATTTTATTCATTCAGTTAATAGGGTTAGGTAGACTTAACTTGTAAGCCATCAAAAGGGAGTAAGTTGTCTTTTTGGTTTATTTGCATAGATATGTTTGAGATAAAGCAGTCCAAGTGCCTTTGCCATGTGTTAGTAATACCATCAAATTAGCTCAGATTTAGTCCATAATAGCCCAAATTTCTGTGACTTTAGTTCTAAAATAATCTTGCCTGATTTTTGAAAGCGGTTCTGCTGGGGCGGGTGCCCATGGGAGGAAGCTTCTTTGCCAGAAGTATTGACAACCAGGACCAGTTGTTCTTTCATTCCCCTTTGTTGCAATCTGTTGCTAGTTAGAGGTTTAAAGTAATCTCAGAACAGTGTAGGAGTGTTGACTTTCTAACTAAACCATTAGTTTGCTTTTACTAATGCAGTTATTCAGATGGCAATTTAAGGCTCACATCACAAATAGAAAGTGAGATTTGCATAATTGCATGCAGGGAAAAATAACCAGCATCGTGGCCTTGAGCCTGAAAAAACATATGTCTGTCAGAGAATCGGAGTTCTTCTGACTTCAGTGGGTCTAAGTGCTTATTAAATGTTGAATATGGTGCATAAGTGTTGCCAAATACTGACCTCTATTTTCTTCTCTTGAAAACCGGTGGAGTCCCCAAAGTAGAGAAAAGAGGAGATAGCTATTTTAATTTTTTTTAACGTTTTATAACAATTTTGAACAAGTTTCGGTTATTGTATCAGCAGAGAGAATCAGATCCAGTCTCCTTGAAATTATTTTTGAGATGGAAATGGATTTGTGCATCTGTGTGTGTGTGTGTGTGCATATTTCTTCTGCACCCTCATAGGTAGTATGTCTTTATGGTGGAAAGAGATGACTCTCAACATTTAACTGCCTTCTCAGAAGGGCTAAAAAAAATCTGTTGAATGGAAAGACTAGTTTCAGAAATATTGCTTTCCTTTTTGTAAAACTTATTTTTAATTGGCAGAAATCTGTGCAGAACTCTCTCGGTCATCAGGTGCAGCCCTTGGGTACACAGACAAGAACCTGCTGTTACCACCATTCTCCGCTCTCTCCCTTGGCTTCATGTTCCTGAAGTTTGCTCTCTATTGTGTAAAAAAAGTACTTTCTTTTTTAAGTTTTAAACTGATCTCCGAGCTTCCTGAAGTGTCGTGATATATTCCTAAATGTTTTTGTGCAAAAAAAAATATTTTTTTAAAATTTCACAGGCATGAAAGAATGGCAAACTGCCATAGAACAGCTAGAAAACAGAGGGAAGAGGCTTATGAGACATTACACAGAAACCATCTTTTTCCAAATATAGAGAAAAATTTCTAGGGAACTTGCCTTCAAGTTTTGCACTGGCTAATACAGCTTCTTCATCATCAGTTTTATTTAAATGCATAAACTAAGAAAACAAGTGGCAGCTACGTTATTCATGAGGACTGGTTGTAATATCCTGTTAACAATTTCTGTGTCACTCTGAAGATGCTTTGATACTGTTAAAAAAAATGGCAGAATTGGGTTTTTGAGCTTTTTTGCCTTTTGTAGTGAATTTCTTCAAAATTTGTCTTCCTTCTTAAGTAATTTGACGTAATGACATATTATCACAGAGGTGGAAAAATTCAGAAGATAGAAGAGTTCAGGTATGAGATATAGAACATTGCTTCTTTCCTTTCTTTTTATTCCATCACTTCAGGCTCCAGAAATAGCTATTCCAGAGGACAACCATAGTTTTTAGGAGTCAACAAGAGTTAAAAAAAAAAAAAAAAAGAGAGAGAGAGAAAGGTCATAGAAACAGCAAAAGAAAAGGAAATGTAAATGGACTTTGCATAAATGTATTTGCTTTCCATGACTCTCTCTTCTGAAGTTAACTAGGATCTGTTATACACAGGTTTGGGGAAGAAGAGTAAAAGGGTGGACTGAAACCAGAAAAGGAGTAAATTTATTTATATAGTGGAATGAGTTAAGATGTTTTCTGGTATGGCTATACATAACTGGGAGATGTTTGGTTAAATCAACTTCATAGGGAGTTCAAGGAAAACAATTTTAATTTATTCTTTATTATTATATAATTTTATTATTTACAAAAAGAAAAAAATAATTCTAACTGAAAACTCTAGTTTCTTCCATTTTATGTACATGTTGCAGCCATGGCTCAACACGTTTAGAACTGAGGTAAGGCAAGGCAATGTTGAGACATTCAGGTGTGAATTTCCAGGAAGAGAGGCAGCCCACCATAGGCACTGGGCAAGGAAGAGGAGCCAGGCTTGTATGGTGGTGGTTTGGAGGTGAGCATATGAAAATAGTTTTAGAGTTGTCTCTGCTGAGTGCAAATCAGATTTGCTTAGTAATGAGAAACAACTTTAGAGTGCCAATAGTTTCAGAAATGTTTATTTTTATAAAAAAAAATCTGGAACAAATTACCAGAGCTGCAGGAAATAGCTATATGTTTGGGAGTGTTGGCAAGTGGTCGTGCAGTCCTAGGGGGGCTTCTCAAAGACAAGTTTAAATAGATGCTTAGACACTGTTGCCATAATAGAGCAAGAGCTAACCAATCCTTTCCTTTTTAGACTTTCCTCACTGAACTTCAGCTCATCTTGCACTCGTTAGTGATACAATGGTATCTTTACAGAAGACAGTATACTGAATAACTGTTTTTAACTATTTATTTAGCTTTCAGGTTAAACTCTCCATCTTCCAGAAGCTCCTCACGGGTTTGCTTAATGTACCTGTCAATCTCACAGTTCTTTCTCTGTCAGCTAGCCCTCTAACAGTGTTTTCTTTAGGGGGATACGGGTTGTGTTTAGATAGCCATAAAATTTAAAAAGAGCAAACTTGAAAATGTCCACAACATACCAAAAACTTTAAATTTTATTAAAGCATATGTGAGGAAAACTGACAGAGAAAAATGAGAAAAATTCAAGCAGTTCAAGTGTTATAAAATAATTCATTCTGAATAAATAATATTATTAGTAACTCACAATAAAATATTCCCTCACTCTCTCCTTTCACCCTCCCTTTCTTACAGATTTAATGTGTTTAAAATCTGCACTGTTAAATTATTGCCCAACACAGTGAAAATCCCTTACAAGCTTCTTTCTGGATCAGATAAGAAGTCTTCATGCTGTAGATCTCTCTGTCACTGGCGAATGGGCTGCTTTTTGGTCTAAGTTCAATAGGAAATGTTTTTTCTTTTGAGTAACCATTAAAAGTAAATCTCTTTTTTCTTGTAGTGTTTGATGGCTGTGTTTGAACTGTGACTATCTGATCATCCACACAAATTTATTTTTGTAAGCCTGCTTTTCCTTCTATGTATTTCTCAAAAGCTATTGTTATTTATTTTGCTATTAAAGTTGTAGATAATTAATTAGTCTATCTAATGATTGTAGATTGTTTAAAATTATAAAGTAATTGTTTGGGGAGGACATGAGAAAAGAAAGGAAGAAAAAAAGAAATCCCAATTAATTATTTTGAATTGCAACATTGCCAGTTGATGTGCTGTCCAGAACCTGGATTACTGCAGTTTCTGTATTGGTCATGGGGCATGGCTTCTATGCCAATAAACATTTAAAAATATACGGTCTAAAAAGTCAAATTTGAAAGATCTTTATAAAGACTTCATCTAAATAAGAAATTAGATACTTATTTTGTACTATTCTGCAATGGTTACATGCATATACAGACACTGTTCACAGATACGTCTATTTATATTTTCGTGGTGAAGGAGTCATCCAAATACTTGATGCTTTGCATTGATTAGCATAAGCTACAGTTCAATTTTATTTGCACTTCTGTAAACTTCTATAACTTTTATGGTGTTAGATTACTCCATATTTACATTGCTGTAGAGGAGATGTGCTTGGATATCTGGCCATGGCCTTTTGGCTTGTATTCCTTAATGAATAGCTTGTTACCTGATAGCTCACACTCATTCCAAGAGAAAACTTGCAGTATACTAAAAAAAATAATATCGGTTTTAAGAGCTAGTATGATATCTGAATGAAAAAAATTTGGAAGAGAATTAAGAGAGAGCAAACATGAACACTGAAAAGGCAGATGTTAGAGAAGATCAGAGGTAATCAGCTTATCTCAACCATTATTCTCAAAATAGTCAAAGTGGAGACAATTCCCTATTCTGCAATATGCCGACCCAGATCCTCAGCTGCCCTCAATTGTTTTAACCTGGATATTATGTGTAAGTCCTCACAGCTTAGCTGAAATTCAGGGAAGCTGATTGGGTTCCAAGTACTTATTCACACCACGTTTTTTATAGTGTATTATTGCAGACAACACAATCACAACAGCTGACTTTTGTGTATAGAAATCTCATGTTCAAGTAACAAACAAAATGGGCAAAGAAATACATCCCATATATGTGCTGTCAGTAGCAACACAGAGCTGCGTAGCTGCAATACAGACCTTCTTCTTAACTTTCTGTGCTTCTGAAATATCACCATTGCAAGAATTAATGCATGATATATGCTCTGTGCAGCAACATCTTGTGGCAGACATACCACCCTCTTTTGTGAGCCTGTGTGCTGAATAACACAACTAATGTTAAGTATTACCAATTTGTTGCACCTAAATTACAGAAGACATTGACTGAATTCCCACTGGTTTTTTACACACACAATTCTTTTCCTGGCTGGAGGAACACATCATACATGGAAAACCAATAATCCATCGTCTGTCTAATTAAAATCTGAATAGGCTAATTGAACAATTTTAGTGATCCAGTTGCAGTGATACCAACACTTACAGTTCAAATTACATGTAGATAACATCATATCTACACTGAGTTCCTGTTACCTTTCTCTTTCTCTGTGTTTTGTTCAGCTTCCCACGGTTCCCTGTGCCTAAATCCTATCCATCGATGATAACTTCACTCCAGGAGCTGCAGGGTACGGGCATCCTGCCCCGGAGGGAGGGTGATACCGATGTTAATTTTTTTTTTCCTCTTCAGTCTAGGATACACCTGAGGCCAATTTTGTGTGTTTGGTAACACACTCTATACCTTACTTTTCTTCAGAACTCTGCAAGTTCGTATCACACTTCCTATATAGGGCATGTTTTATAGATATTGGAAACTTATTCTTCCTTTTTTTTTGCTATCATTAAGGTTGCTTTTATCCAGCTGTCAAGATTGCACCCCTTTACTCATTGGGAATGGCCAGTGATTTGTCTGTTGTCTGTGCTGGTGTCTGCTGCGCCCAAGCTCTCTCAGCCTCCATTTCTGTGCACCTCCAGGCTGCGTTTTATTCTGGCTCACAGGTGGTTCGTGCCACATAGGGTAACTTCCTGTTACCTACTCAATGCATATCACAACAACAACTGTTACAATGCATCACTTCACAAAGCTAAACAAAACCTAAAGCAAAGCAAGGAATAGTTACCTTGTTATTAGACAATTGCTGTTATTGCTTGAAAAGTGAAGGCGAATCTCCGGGCAGAGCAAGCCAAGCCCAAAGCTTCGTAGGTGCTGAGTGAGCCCTGATGGCCTAATACAAATCCCTTGCAAGCACTGGCAGTACCATTTTGACAGGGCTGCACTGCTGTAGGGACTTAACTTCTATAATGTGTAACTAACAGTGATGCATTTTGGACCGTATTTTCGTTTGCTGTAACCAGGTTGTGGAAAACTACCTGGACATCTGTATGGTCTTGACTATTGGGCCTGTCACCAATGATTACTGCAAGTGTGAACCTTTTATCTTAACTTAACTCAACTCTGAAGCTATTTAGTTTGCTAGACTTAATTGCTCTGCCACCAAGAAAAGGTTATAACCTTTGTGATGAAGTCAAGGGCATATTTTTGTGTACACCCTTAGAGGCTCCAGTTGGCAATCCAAATATCTTTCTGCTGGCTGCTCTCTCTTATCTGATGAAAAGACAATCCTTTGCCTAAATAATTTATAGTCCATAGGATCTGATTTCAGATTCTCACTGAAACTTTCTCTGCTTTTGAAACTGATTGGTTGTCTCCTCTTCAGCCTTCGTTCACTCCTAAGGAAAGTTTTTGTGCAAGCAAACCAACTTCACACCTTTGTGAATATGCTACTAATGTTGCATCCTTTGTAGTAGTTGACCCTACTAATGTGAACATGTTCATACAGTTAAGATTAATGACTCAATTATTTCTACACAAGCTACCTGTCACGTGGACTGTTTTCCTTGACTAGATTATATTAATTAACAAAAAAGTGTTTGGTTCTCTTTTTCACTGATGCTCTTGAATTAATCAGGAATAATTATTAGTAAGTCTTTGGTATATGATTACTTCCAGGCTCCATAACTGAATATACAAATACCTAGAGAGATGGAAGAGGCTAATGTTTTTTACTGAGGACTTCTAAACAAATCCCGAGTGTTCCCCCTATGTACAGGATGGATTGCCTCTTGTGAATAATATGGAACCAATGCGCATAAACTGCAAGTGCATTTCTCTGTTTTACTCTGGAGCAAATATCAGCGCTTACACCTCAACCATAAACTATTTCTGCCAGGTTAAAATCTGCTTGATTCTTTTAAGTGACAAATTTTAAACATACCCTCAGCTATGCTGGGTTTGTGAGACTTGTGTGTACTACCAGCTTTAAGGACTTGAATCTTGACATTTGTTGAATTCAGAATTAAGCTTTGAACCATGGCACAGGGGCAACGGCCTGCTCATTGCCTGGGCTTATGTCACTCACTCCAGGGATGTCAGGAGCCTATTTATTAATAGTTGATAGAGTTATTTCATTAATTTGAGTGTTTGATGTGATTCAGTCACCAGGTGGCACTATTACATACAGTGTTTATCTTTGCAGATAGTAGTTAAAACTCAGAAAAATATTTGTGAACTGTTATGATCCTTCTTAGATTCTAGATATATCACTAATAAAGTTTCTCTTTCCCAAATCTCCTTGGCTTTGCCTTAGTCTCTTTAACTCAGGACAGTTTTACATACTACTGCTGCTTAACAGTTGCAAAGAAAAGACAAAAACGCTGCCAGACCCACAACAGTAAAGTGCTTATGTTTTAGGTCAAAACACAGTGTGGTTTTAGGTCCCTGAAATCAAACTAAGTGCAATGAACAAATGCAATCAACCCGTCCCCTGCCTGGTTGCAGCTCTCTCGATCGTGCAGCAGTTCAGGTGCTGGCAGCTGCCAACACTTTGGCTCTCCAGGTCCTGATGTCATCAGACCTGACTTGAAATGTGGTCACACAGCAAATAGGTTGGCTGTGTGCTATGTAACAGCTCTTGTCGTTGGAATAATGTCTGTTTTGATGATTTAACAGAAGCTTGTCTGCAGCTATTTTGTGACTTTCACCTTAAACTCTTAAGATTTTGTTACTGTGAATTTTATAAGAAAAGATCAAACTGTACTTTCAGTTGCAATATTAATGATGCAATTAAAATACTTGGTAAGGGACAATATGACTGTATTTAATGGCAATGTTTGCTCCCATGAAAGGAGGTTTAAAGCAAGACAAGACCTTGACAAACCCTTTACCAGGCTCACGCAGTAAAATTAATAGGTCATTTTTTGTGTGATTATATAGTTGCAAGTGATGGCTTGACTTCATCATACAAATGATTAATGATTTATATGAATTTTACCTAAATTACAAGACAACCCTCCACTTACATAACTTTGTGCTGCATATACTCCTTGAGGAAAAATGCAGCCCTTAAGATAAGTGGTATATTTTACCCTGCTCAATTGCATATCAATATCCAGAATACACTTTTCTTTGTAAGCAAATTCAGAAAAATGGTTGACTGAAACAATAAGCCATACATATATCCTTATTGTGTTCTTTTCTTACAGAATGCTTTGTTTATCAAAATCATAGATCTCCCTTCTTTCCTGTTCCTCCCAGTTCTTTCCTTCCTTCCTTCTTTCTTTCTTTCCTTCTTTCCTTCCTTCCTTCCTCCCAGTTCTTCCCTCTCCATTCTTCCTCTCCTTCCTCTCCTTCATCCTTGTGATTTGCATGGATCTGGGTAGATTGAATCAGAAGATCAGATGCTTACCTGGTATATATCAGATGGGGCTAGTGAAAGAATCATAATTTGTCTTAACTGTGGTTCTTTGCTTTTTATAATGCATGTCTGCCAAGTTCTCTTAAAAGGAACGTGTACGTTGGAAAATTACGTATGTATACTAATGTCTTATATTCCTTTGAGGTAAGAATAGCTTAACTGTGCAAGCTGATGCCAGTGTGAGTGTAATGTTTCATTTTTCCACTTAATGTAAGGCCAGATTTAACAGTTATTTAGTTAACACATATTTGTGAACTGAGCAATTTTGAGTTTAGACTGCTCTGCGTATTCCAGGGAAAACATCTGAATGGAGGCAGGCTGAAGGCATGCACTTGAACAAACCAGAGCTGTTGCTGCTCTGATAAGCCATTTGTTTTCTTTCTTTCTTTTTTTTTTTTTTTTTTTCAGTGTTCTTGTTGTAAAATCAGCACGAAGTGTAAAATCAGCTCCAGTGGAATTCACTTGCTGCCCTTTCTTTTTTTGTGTTTTTTCCATCCCAGGAATGCGTAGGCTCCTCTTTGGCCCAATTTGCCATGAATAGACTGTTACATAGTAGTCCAAGAGTATTGGATTTAGTTGTAAATGTGTTGAAGTTGTGAAAGTAACACTCGTATAAATTATTCAAGCAGCCCCTTGATTCAACTCGAGTTGTGCTGGAGGTCGGTGTAGAGCGTGCTGTTGTCAAGGCAGGTATCTGAAGGCAGCCATTTACCAAGCATCAGGAATACCACAGAGGCTGAAAGAGGAGCTAACAAGGCCAGGCAGATATTTAGAGCACTGAATCAGTGTCTGGATATTCTCTTAAACACATGTGTACAGCAAATGTCACCGAGTGCAATAGAACATGCAGCTCTCCATGCAGCTCCTCCAGCTCTTCCCCCCTCAGTAACGAGATTTCCAGACTCACAACAGAGAAGCTGGGCTAGAATATGTTATGTCCTTCTGGGTGGGTTCTACTGTTTAAAGCCAAGGAAGACAGCTGGCTTTGCTTCAGATGCAAGAGAATGAAGATACTCAACCCTGACCGTGATAGTGGGAATGATTTTTGATGTCCGCCTGTCAAATTAGAAAACCTTTTCTGATGGGGTACACCAGAGGTTTGCTGTAGTCACAGGCTGGTTCAGCATCTTCACTGATGACTACATGGTGGAATAGACAATACTTGTCCGAAATACACAGGGTGGCACCAAGCGGGAGAGGTTTCAAGCACCATGAAGGGAAGGTCCAGAATCCGCAATGACACTGTGAAACTGAAGTGTTTCCGTAAAGACAGCCGAAAGGCAGCAGATTACCATGATCAGATTGTATTTGACAAAGAGCTGTAAAGGCACTCTGCAGGAAATTTCTGACCTATTAACTGTGGTGTATAACCTGCTGTTTAAAATGACCCAGAGATCAGAAATGCATGGAGTGGCAAACTTGAAACTGGTTTTTAGAAAGGGATTCAGATTTAGATTTGGAAAGGGAGGCCTGGGATGCAGCAGGTACATATGTCTGACTTCCATTCTGAGCAAACTGCAAGAAGCTATAATATGAAGAAAATACTACACATGAATCAAAGCGATATTATGGGGAAGATTGAGCATGGCTTGAGCAGAATGACGTCACGCCTTGCAAATGAATTAGAATTTGTTGTAGGAGCCAGTAAAAGGAATAACTATCAGGTATTACAGTGTTCACCAGGAGAGTCCCACAGGGGTGTGAGCTGAGACATGTATTAATCCCCAATTTCATCAGATTTCTAGGAAAGGGGATAGATAGTGAGATAAAGAGGTTTGCTGATGGTATAAAATTATTCAGGACAGTAAAACGAAAGCTGACTGCAAAATGCTGCAGGAGGATGTCACAATACTGAGTGACTTGGCAATAAAACAAAAGATAGATAAATTCAGCACTGAGAAAGTAATGCACACAGGAAAAAACGCTATCTGTGTGTACACATTGTGTATATATACCCAGTGATGGGCTCTAAATGAACTGTTACTATTCAGAAGGGAAATTGTAGAGGCATTGTGCATATGTCTGTGAAAACATCAGCTTAATATCCAGAGACAGTTAAAAAGGAAAATCAACTGTTAGGAATTATTAGGAAAGAAAATTAGAGCAAACTAGAAAGCACTGTTATACCCCTAGACCAAGATATGTTCGTATTGTTAATAGTGAGCACAACTCTTCTTACAGCGTCTCAAAAAGGACACAATAGAACTAGAAAGGGAGAAAGATGACAACGATGATCCATTTGTTTCCACATGAGGATAGATTAAACAGACTAGGATTCTTTCTTCTGGGAAAAAAAATGACTGGAGGTACTAGATAAATCCGGGAACCATGTGGAAAAAGTGCACAGGGACTGATTATTCACACTCTCTCACAGTAGAAAGAAGATGGAGAAAATGATGTTATCTGGCAGTACATTTACAACAAATGAATTTTTTTTTTCTTTCCCACACAATACATGACACTGTCGAATTTATTGTCAGGTGAGAAGTATTCAGAAAGTAACTGAAAACATTCAAAAAACAAAAGTTCACCAAGCACTGTTAAGTACGAGCATTAAAAAGCTTTTGTTTTTACTAAAAGCTGGAAAGCTACGCTGGTGGAATAATATTGTGATTCTTGCCCAGTTATAATTATTGATAAGCACCATCTCTGAGAGGGTGCTGTTTGCAGACGTGATGCTCTGTATGCACCTTCAAGCCACAAAACCTGGCTGGCTGGTGGGCACAGAGGTTGCGATTAACGAAGGGCAGCGGCAAGAGTGTCCCACGTAGATCGAAGCCAGCACAGCTGGCGTGGGGGCAGCAGCGAGGGCTCTGGTGGGGACAGCCAGAAATGTTTCCCCAAGGAGCTGGGCAGAGAGGTGCTGCTGGCTCCGTCCTTAGAGGGTGCCCAGCCCTGATGGAGTAAAGCCCGGAGTGACCTGGTCTGTCCCCAGGGCTGAGTCTGCTCTGGGCAGGGCTGCACCAAGGACCTCCCAAGACCTCCACCAGCCTGAACTGTTCAGCGATCCTCTGATCCTACCCTGTGATTTGATCCAACTTGGCTACTTGTGTATTCCTTTCCCTTCCCTTGTTTTATATATTCTGTTTAAATGGAAGAAATTTCTTAATTTTGAATAGCCTAATCAGGAATGCTAATAAATTCTAATTTTATGCCTGATTTTGTGTTTCTGCTACTCAGGTAACCAGACTCCTTCTCGACACAGAAGTTAGGGGAACAAAAACACCGAGAGCTGCTTTGCTTGTGAAGAGAACATAAGACGGTTAATGGATTACAAAAGGAGATGGCACTGTCACCAAAATAACACCAGGTGACGGGGCAGTAAAGTCAAGCAGCACTGGAAGCTGCTTTTTGGACACTGTCGGGAACTGGGTTGCATGGGAAGCGGTTCCTCCTGACCAGCAGTGTAGCTCTATGGGGAATCTACTGGAATTTCTAGATTATTCTGGTTGTAATAACTCATATCAATACATAGAAATAAGCAGACTCAGTGACATTTTGTCAGGGGAGAAAGACGTGTATAAGCAAGTAACGTAGAAGAGTGCTGTTGGCTTTCAGTGAAAAGTTTTCATGCACAAATCCTTATTTCTCAGGGTGTTAGGCACTGAGAGTGATTTTGGGGTAAAAAGCTGTTTGATGTGAAGCTATGTGTTGTTTATACTTCTAGAAAATTCTGACCTTATTTGTTGAATTTTGGAACTTTTATCTACCTTTCTTTCCTTTGTATCCCAGATCTGTTCATTATGAGTTAGGCATCAGAATTGAGATCTACCACACAAACATAAGAAATATCCAGGGTCCAATGTCAATTTATACTAATTGACATCTTTTTTTGAGGCTCCTTCTTACTTCCTTGAGAATTAAGCAATATGAAACACAATAACTTCTTTTTACTCAACTGAAACATTCTTAAATGTATGTGTTTAAGAACGACTCATCTCCCATTAGGTCATTATAAAGGCATCACAGACTGAAAAAGTGCTAGTGTTTTTCCCCTGGACTTAGCCTTTCCCTTATCTTATGACTAAACTGTAAGACAAAAACAGCAACGGAAAGTTTATTTAGAAATCATGTCTAATCAGTATTTAGATTCAGTATTCAAACACGATGATTTTTCTGTCAGTCATTCTGTAGAGTCAATAATGACAGTTTAAAAGCTGATTTCTTATAAAAGAAAGTTTTAGCTAACAGCAGATAGGCTCCAAAGTGTGCTAACTGGCTGCAATTTCAACAAACACATATGCGGATTCAGTTTTGTACACGTAAACTGCAAAAGAGTGTGATGTAGGAGAGACCTAAAATGTACAGGAAGACTGCTTTGCCAAACTGAGTTAAATGAGGTGGTTACCACTTGTCCTGAGACACAGCATTCTCCCAAATATGTGCAGTGTATGCTATGTGTGGCTGCTTTATTTTAAAGCTAGCTGAAGTCTGTTTGAATATGTGCTCCAGATTTGTGAACATTTGCTCATTTGTTAGTAGCAGAGTCTGCAGTGGAGCCAGATGCTTAGCTATAGGGGACACTCTGAGCAGCATTTGCTGAGACATGTTCACCTCCAGCAAGGGCCAAGAATTGTAAATAACCAACTTGGGTCAGGGACCAAGTTGGTCGGAAAGTCTAGTATGTCTAAAGAATTTGCCTTCTTAGTTTGATTTGCTCAGTAAATCCCTTTACAGCCTTTATATTACTTCAGATTCAATCTTGATACATACGTGGAATGCTCTGTTTTTTTTTCTCAGCTTCTCTTCCTTGAATATGGCTCCAGGTGCTTTAGATGTTCTTGGGGAATATGAGGGTGTTAGGTTTTGTGCTTCTGAACCACACAAGGATCTTCAAGCATCAGACACTAATACGACTCCTTGTTCATAAGCTGAAAATCCAGCCGGGGTTCTTATGAAAAGAAGGTACGCAGAATGCGCACACACACGCATATGTATGTGTACGTGGTCAAAGAAGTGACAATAGAGCTAATGAACTCTCAGCACTTAGGATAATGCAAGCTGAGGGAGCCGAGCATTTGAAAATCTGCCCCCAGAAGTCAGGAATATACAAATCACAGGGCATCTATACATACTCTGTTTCCCCAAACAGTATTTCACTGAAAACGAAATGAACTGATTGCATATCTGAATGAATCACATGGATGCTGTGGCTACCTCTGCAAACTTTTTATTAACGTTGTTAATGAAGGCAATATAGGTTGCAGCCAAATCCTGTTACTCCTTCAGATTGACAGTGATTGCGAAGGCATTGCTATCATAAAACTCAGACACAAATTTACTCAGAAATAGGTGACAGAAGCCCCAGCTAGCATTTTTTACGTATCATTGTTTGATTTGTTTTCCACATCTGTGCATTTTGTTTAAACTTGGGCCTTTACCCATTTTGGGTGACGGCAATAGGCAATTAGATTCTCTCTTGATTTGACTCAATTTCATATTCTGGCTTTTGTGCATTAGCACATTGCTGCTGCTGCACAGGGCTGTTATGTTTATGATTCTTCCTTGAAATTAAATGATGGTTGGAGTCTTTAATACTGTACCCAACATTTGAATTCTAGAGCTCAAATCAGCTCTGCAATTTCTATGGTTCAGAGATTACTAATCACGAGTGACAAAAAGCCACAGATTATGTGTTGTTTGGAATGTGGGATTCATATCACAATGCTGTGGGAGAATGTTGAAATTAAATCAGAAATATTTTTCTTAATTTTAAATGCCAATATTGATACTAATATTTTTGTAGAAGTTCAGCAAATTATAATGTTGAGCCTGTATTTACAGTGGCTAGTCATCTACATGTGGATGTAATTTGTTTTCTTTTTAATAGAAATTTTGCAAAAATGTGTGGAGTGTTGAGAAGTCAGCCTTTCAAACAGTTGCTTTTCTCTCATGTGTTAACCTGACCGCAGCAAAACAAGCTTTCAAAAACTGAAACCCCGTAAGAGACAAGGGTTGGTTTCTATACTGATAAGAGTTTCATGGGATTGACTCCTCGTCTCTCAGAAAGAAGAGGTTTGTAGCAATTGCTGCACACTGCAATAATAAAAACTATTCTTACCTAATTTCCTAAAGCTCCTTTAAAATCCTTTTCCAATTAGTCTGCAACTGTTATAGGGATTTTTAATCTAAATTAAAAAAAGTAATCAAGGCAGTATTACTCTGCTCAGCCCTTAGGGAAGATTATCCATATTCAACCCCTTCTAATGGCCTATTGCAACCTGATATATTGGCAGTCCTCCAGCTATGTAGCAGTCCTAACAGAGTCTCAGGCCTTGAGCCCTTAAAAGGACTTTTCTTTAAATTGAAACAGTGTGTTTGGTTTGATTTGTTTGACTTGTTTCCTTTTCACTCTTTTTTCTTCCATCCTTACTTGGAACGTTTTTTACCTCTCTCTAGCTGCTGCCAAAACCCAAGCTCAAAACTCATTCAAGGGAAAGGGAGGTATTCACCACCATTAGAGGAAATCTTTGCTCCTGTGAAACAAATATTCCCCGTCCTTCTTCGATCCATCTTGCCAGCATCCGTGTCCAGTAAATAAATCACACGAATTGAGGATGACCAGGAATCATGTCTTTCTCTGATGTGCAAAGTGAAAAATACGTCTCTTACCTAGAGAGAGAGATGTGTCATTGGTTGAAGGCGGTAAGCTGGAGATGCAAGAAGGCAGGATTTGGCCGTCTGGGTAGTTATACCACGAGTTTAAATGCAGGTACGTGTAGGCTCAGAAGAGCTGTCATGTCCTGGCAGGTACACCTTCCTCAGAGCTGCCTCCTTCACATGGTGACCACAGATTTTCTTGCCAATGTGCAGGAAAGACAGATTTTTGGAGCAGAAAATGGGGACTATGGGAATTAAACTGTCTTATTAGGCCATCGGTCCAAAGAAGGAATTAGAGCCTTGTCTCTGCAACAGAGTAGGAAAGGGCTATCTCTCTCCTTGCACTGCTAGAGAGTTTGGGCAGTCTGGCTCCTGAATGGTAGTGAATAAATAAGTGTCTGCAGACAAAGTTTACCCATTAGGCTTTGGATCATTTTCTGCATAGCTCACTGGCTGGATTCTGAGCTTTCTTAGGAGAGTAGCTTGAGTAATGTTGAGAAAAAGATACTCCTGAACTTGGAAAATGTAGCTGTCTGCCCCATACTCACCTGTATTTGCATACTGAGGAGAATTCACCTTTCTCTCATGGTATTTCAAACTTCAAGGTTCATGACTGCTCATTTTGCCTGCTCACTGCAGGGTTATCACATCATCACTGCAGTCATTTGGGTGCAATAAATACTTGCATGCTCTCTCCCAGCTCCCTTTCAGACTTCCTCAGAGCCTTCTTCTCCCCCTGCATTTCGCAGAAGCAATGTTTGCACTGACATCAGAATAAAGCTACCCGAACTCGTACATACTCCATTTTTCACACATCGCTGCTCTGAGAGAGAGACCGCTCCTGGAAAGTGATCAGGATTAGGTTAGGACAGAGTCTTGTTGCAGCTGAACTGAGTGCATTTATTCGGTATTTCTCCTTGTGCTGCATTCCCCTCGTCATGCCGGCTTTCTCTTGTCACCTGCATAGTGAGATCTTGTCGTCATATGCTGCTTTGGAGCATCAGTAAATGAAACTGCACCTTGTCTCAGAAAAGGGAAAGAAACAAAGGAGCATTTCTGTGAAAGTTAAAATGAAGTATGTACGTTTATTCCCTGGTCTGGGGAGATAAGTATTTGTGTACTGATGGAAATTCTGATAATTTTCTTGTCTGATTATTTTTCTGTCCTTCTTTCGAACATTTCAGGAAATGGTTCGTTTGTCTAGCTAGTGCCCATTATGTGAGGCATATAATATGGGCAGGATTTCTGATGATTAAACTCCATACACATGCCCAAGTCAACAATAATACAACTCTTCTAAAAATATACATGTTTCTCATATGTGTCATTGCTTGGGATGCCAGGAAAATGCGATTCATATGCAAGTGTAATAAAATGGAAAAATAATCAGTGTTCTTGTAAATCTTTTTGTTTTTCTTCACTTTCTAGAGATTCCAGCAATTTTTAAAAATATGCACTGTCTTTGCAATTTTGCTGCCAAAGAAGAAAAGCTAGTTCATTCTGTAATATGACCCCATAATGTGGCTGCATATATTCAGCTTTTGTATTACTCAGTGCTGTTTGAAGTGTTTCCAAGGTGACATCTAGCACACTCTGGCTTAGTAAAGTATTTAATTAGTATAATGACTAGCCAACATGATGAGGGGAAAAAATTCTCTCTGGGTCATGTCAGGAGAGAAACTTACCCTGAACTATAACTGAACTGTTTTAAGCAAACTGCTCTTTTAATAGAGGCACTGTTTTTATCGTAAGTACTTGACCTTTTCTTTTTTCTTGTTTTTTTCTTTTCCCTTTTTTAAGAAAAAAAATTACTCCAAGATGTATTGGCTAAGGAGGCATCATTTCTTACAGTCTTTATCATGGATTTTCTCTTTGAATACACAGAAATTTTGAGTTCAACTGGGAAACTGCTGCTTGTCTTTTTGTTACAGGAATATCTATCATAAGAAAAGGTATGTAAGCTTTCATTTTCCTTGTAGCATATGATGAACATTGTTGTGGACTCAATAGGTGGCACTCTTACCTCTGAGCTGGACTCGTGTAACTCTGTTATGCACAGGGAAATAGGATATAGAAAAGGCCAAACAAACAAGAGGTAGATATTAAAAAGTGAATGGAGTAGAACAGGGCTGATCCAGTTGTGAAATTAGCTGCTCTTTTCTTCTTACTTGCAAAATTCTTCAAGCTCCCTTGAAAGGTGCTACTCAGTGACCGTTTTAAAAGTGAGGAGCCAGTATAAAACCTGTGAATACATCCAAGGCTAGGAATGCAAATAGTGCTCTGCTTTGCATTCAAAGCAGGAAATAGGCATCCCTGTCGGCCTGCCTCCTCCCTGGGTAACAACTGCCTGCACCCTCGGTGGAGCCCATGGTGCTGGCCAAGAAGGACACAAATACTCCTGAGAACTCCCTCATTTTGCTCTGACCGAGGTTTAGAAGTGTAGTTCCAGTATGCTGCAAGAGTGACAATTATTAGATTTCTTTCTGGCAGTGTGGCAGGAAGTAGCAGATTCCAGTCTAGTTTTGTAGTGTTAGGTTTGATTACAGCTCAGGAAAATCTTCAGACTTTTGAGTGTTTATTCTAGTGGAAAAATTCGCATTGATTTTTAATACGTTTGGTATCATGCACTAGTTTTCTAGTTGTTATAAAATGTCCCAGGAGAGATTTTGTAAGGTTTGGAGGTTAGCAAACTTCGGCTAACAATTGGCACAAATGCACTATGTTAATTTTTAGAACCAGTAGTCAGGAGATCTGGTTTCACTTACGGCTGTTAATCAGCTTTCCTGTCCTTGTTTCTAGATTTGCAGATTGGGGAAGATAATCCCATTAGCATCTCCTGTTCTTATTCACCTTGCTAAGGGTCTGTGAGGATTCATTTATTTTTGAAATGTTCAGAAATCCTCAGAGAATGCTATGTAAGTACAAAGCCTTGTTTTATTTTATTATTCAGTGCATTCTGTTGGAGACTCAAGAAATATTAGGTTCCCAGTTTGGAACTTACCATAGAAGGAATTATTATTGAGGGCTTCAGAGAACTATTAAATCACACAGAGCTCTTAGGAAGAAAAAAACTCAGACCAAACCAAAAACAAAAACAGAACTCCCAAGCCAATCCTCCCAACCCATCTTGCTGTCTGAACAGAGAATATTTTTGTATTCTTGCATTCTGCATAAAGCCCACATACATTGTTCCTGAAATTTGTATATGAAGGGCATCAGAGTGATCCCTGTTACATCTGACCACTCCCTGGGATTCAGTCATTTCTACTGCATTTTGGGGTTGCTTTCCTTCAATCTAATACAAGAGTTAGCAGTTCTGTTAGAAGATACGAGCCAAAGTTGTCACTTGCGCATTGCAGATTGTGGATGAAATACATCACGATATGTTTAAATAAATAAACAGATGGGAACCTGTCTGCTGATTTCATGGCTTTTGACATAGAACACGTTTGTCTTCTGGTAGGCTTTTAAAAAATATTTATTAAATTTCAACTAAACCACATACTGCACACATTCTTTTTTCCAACAATAAACCCCCACAGAGGCTTGAGAAGAGAGAATGCTATGTAATTCTCAGGAGGTTGTAGTGCACTACACATTTGCTTTGCCAATTTCTTATAGTGGATGTTTTTCTAAAACCTTTGAACTGCAACTTCATTCTAACAAGAGGGAAAATATCCTGTTTAATCAATAAGACATGGCAGGGCGTGAATAAGTGAATATTTATGATCAAAGCTGCTTGTCCTAAATGAACATCCTCTAGTACAATTCAAATAGTGGAAAGTCTGAATAGGATAATGCAATATTATTACAAAATGTTACTTTTTGTCAAAGACTTTACATAATGTTAATTAAATGAACAGGCTAATAAGCTCTGAGTGGAGAATTCTGCTGTTTTACACTCTAGCCAATTAGATCATTCCATTTTCCAGGCATTCTTTATTGTGCAGATTAAATGACTATATAATGTTAGGTTGATTTTCCTTTTTTCTGTTTTAGCAGAAAAACATAGCTAGCAATAAACAGAAAATTAAATAATTGTCAAAATAATTAATAGGATCATTTCCTTGCCAACCCCAATAATTAAAATAACATAAAAATGGCTGGATTGCATGACACAGAAAACACTGCCCAAAGAAGAAATTTTACTGCTGATAAAGGACTAGTTTCTTCATCCTTCGCAATCATCTAAACTCTACTAGATTTTAAGTATCTAGAATGCTATATTAGCTACTAAATGTTATGGCAGAAATGTAAAGACATGATTTCTTCCTTTTCTTCATTGGAGCTCCGAGAAGTTGTTGGTTTCTTCTCTGCGCATGCTGGTGTGTCTTATAGGCATCTGTAACAAATCTCTTGTGAATCCAGAACAGGACAGCAGATGACTACTGAGAGCTGTTCCCAACATTTTGGTAAACTATGGGTGCTCGAAAAGGTGATTAGATGTGAGCAAAGAGAAAATTGGGATCCCTCTCTTTGAGAGCATATTTAAAAGCGAAAGCTGAGTGTGCAATATGCACACTCATAGAGTACTGAGAGTGTGATGTAAGTTTCGCCATTTAGAAGTTACTACTTAGAAAGATTTTGTGTATGGGGCAAAATGTACTTCCTCTGTGTAAAAACTCACGGGAACAGCAGCCGTTTCCTTTATCAAAAAAAGAAAAGAAAATCCCTTGAGGACTGCAAAGTAAACTATGTGAAAAACAATAGTTAATCTACATTCATGAGATGGACATCTCTTCTCTACTCCAGATGTCTAATGGAGAAATTGCTTGACTTCTTTAAGGTTGATTTTCTCACCCGTTAAAGGGTACAACACGTGCTTTGAATGAGGGATGCAGAGTAGCCTCGTCAGGGGATGCTCTCTGGGCCTAGGTCAGCAAAGGTGGCTCAATCTCTACAGAACTCTCCAAAATCAGTATTGGAAATGTTGAGTTTGGGGGATGGACATGAGTGAATCAGTGTGGAAAGGACTTCCAGGCACCGTCTCCTCCACTCTGCAGTAGAGCTGTCCCAAAGCTGCCGCAAAGACCTGTTGTGGTGCCTCTCTTCTCTGTCGGTCCCGGGCACACTTGGACCTGGTGAAAGTAGAGCTTCATCCAGCAGGAAGAAGAATCTCATCCTTCTGGACTGACACAGGGAAACAACTGGGCAGGGAGTTTACAAAGAACACGTTCCTGTTCTCAGTGTGCCGTTTTGTTGAAATCTGTTTCACTGTTCAAGTACTTTTCTTCAGTGAAGTTCTCACCATTGGCAATCTTCATTCAGGCCCCAAACAAAGAGAATAAAAATACAAAAGATAGTCCTTGAGCTGTAGGAAGAGCTTATCCAGGCTGCGGGGAAATTAATTCTCTTGTTTCTATATTGAATTTACTGGATACAAATATTTTGTAAATGAATAATACTATGAAAAAAAAATCCTGTGGACAATCATAGTGGCATCTCAGCTGCAACAGAATAGATGCACAAGACACTTTATAATCCAAGAACCCCTAGACCCAGCAAACAGGAATTGTGTTCTCATCTCACTTCCTAGCCCAGTTATTGTATGTGCTGCTCATTATCTGTGTTCTGCTATTTCTGTGTTTGTGAGCACAAGTACCCAGGGAAAAATGGCTAACCAGAATTTTTGTTGCTAACTGGACTGCTTTAAGCGCAGTTCCCCTACGTTTTTCAACCTCCTTAACCTCCTCAATCCTTCTACAAAAAGTATGTTTAAGAAATATTGTTTTCACAGTCTCACCATAATACTCTTTCACTGAGAAGTCCACTTTGTCTTGTCAGCATTTAAATAAAATAGTGTTATTTTCAACCACCCTTTTAGACTATTGTATAGTAGAATGTATGATACAGTATGATACTACATCCCTTATTATTTTATTATTTGTCCAATGTACATCTGCTAAATACTTTCTTGCCCACAAAAATGATATTTGAACTTTTTCTTTCATGTAGATCTTTTCTTTTTCTTGCTATATCCATCACACATACACAGTACCACATCTGGTCCATGCACAAATGTGCATTCCTTCAGAAGCTTTTTGTGCTTCTACAGCTTCGTATCCATCGATGCTTTTCTCTTCTAGAATATATGTTTCTTTATGAGCCAGTTAAATGACAGGGAGTAACTCCCTGTATTTCTGACTCTGTTTTAGTGAGGAATACAGAAATAAACTGTTTTAAAAGGACTGTGGTTTCAGCAGGTGCCCTTCAATTAGACTCCAGTGTACTGTAATGCTACAGTAACTGCCTGAAGGCACAGATATTTGGAAAGCAATGTTTAAATAACAAGGTATTTGATTCTACCTGCCTTGTGCTATGTCTTACCTTTTTTGAAATAAGCTATTTGTGAAATTCATCAAAAGAAAAGGATGCCAACAAGAGTAGAGAATAACAATTGCAGCTAATTTGTAACCAAGCCTGGAAAGGAGTACCTTACTTCAGGGCTAGATCCAAAGATACGATTAGCAGTCGCTAGTGGAATTAAAGTGAAATCATTTGAACAATGATTTCTTTTAAAGTATATGCTGTTCTGGTTTAATTTGAAAGCCCATGGGATAAGAAAGTGAAGTCATGCTAATTACCACAAGAGGGAGATGTTATAAATGACAGACGAGGCACTGACTTGCTTTTATTTAGTTCTTAACCTGATGAGTTCCCCTTTCTGTGTGTATTTCTTTGGAAAGAGAGAGAGAGGAAGCTTTACTGTATAGTATCCTCATGACATAAAACAGCAACTGTCGTTTCAGAGATATAATTATCTCATTTCTTACTGTTATCAGTAATACTTGTATCATCACTGGTAGTCTGAAAAGTTTCACTGCTTATTAACATGTATTCACATATCCTCAGTATCCTTGCTATTGCACTTTCAGTCAAGTTTCTGTTTCTGATTGGACATTTTAGAAAGCAGATAATGTTAAGTATATACTCACCACAGGTGTTTTACTTACCTGTGTCTATAGACGAGGCAGTTCAGTTTCTTAGGAGCATTTAAACTGTGAGGGTGTTGAGTTTAAAATCTGTTAATAACAACTGAAAGGCAGATGTGCATGCTGAATCCTTCAGTGCTTTTATTTATTAAGTGTCGCTGATATTTTGTTTTCTTAAAACAGACATTTCACATATCTGCAATGTGTGAAAACTCCAAAGAGTTTGTAATAGAGCAGCCTTTAAAATACATACGATCATCACTTTTTTGGAAATGTACTATTACAATGAGCAAATATTTTCCATCTTTCTGCACTTTATCCCAGAGGATACAGAGAAGAAAAGCATGTATGCAAAATTTTAGTTTCAGTGCTTGCTCCCAGTAATCAGCTGGTGGTAGTTGCTCCCTTGTTATTTGTTTCATGTTGTTTTATAGTCCAGAAAATTACTTACTGTACATGCTCAACTATCTCTTACATAAGATTGCAGAAGATTTCTTTGACATTACTGATATCCTGCAGTGAAATCCTTTGACATGCACGTGTCAATAGTCATGACTCAGAAGACATTGGGTTTATGGAGATGACTGGACTCAGAGAAAACCCCTCAGAAGAAGGTGGACTTTGACAATGAATTGTTTCTCCAGGATTATTAGCCCTGACATACCACCTTTCTGACACAATCAAAATCTTAATGTATATTCACTTAATGTTTTTAGTCCTGCAAATGTATGAGATTTTATTAAAGCATCCCAGAGACTCTGGCTGTGTTGCATGAGTTCAGAGATATACCTAAACTAGACATGACTTTTAACTACATGCTTCCTACCTTCATTAGCACTGCAAACAGAAGGTGGTTGAAAGAGAGTTAGCAGAATTCTGGGATGTTTTTCATGTCAGTCAGACTGCCCAATTTAAATGCTGCTTTGCTACACAATCTGTCAGTAGAGACAGTCAGCAGTCCAGGCTGATCGTATCCCTGAGCAACCTGATCTAGTAAGATCTGCTTTGAGCAGAAGTTGGATCTCTGTAACCTCTGGAGGTATCCTCCAAACTAAATTATTCTGTTACCTGTGAATTGTTCCATTCAAAATTTTTGGTTCAGTGAAGATGTTTGCTACCTGAGAATAGCATTTTTAGTTGCCTTCAGGTAATAGAGGAACAATAGTGAAATTAAGACTGTTAAACTTCAAACTACAAGAGGCTAGATCCAAAAATAAAGCAGTCCCCTGTCTATGTGTCTGGGGGATATGTGGTGCAGAAATGGCTGAGAGAAACAAATCTGACTTGATGTGTCCCTATGACAAGCTACCATGCAACACAATGGTAAGGCCTCAGTCCTTGGAATGGTACTGGGTCCTGATCTTCCCTCAGAGTTGGGATACACTCCCGCATTTTATTGGTGGAGCTGCTTCCCCTCTTGAAGTTGGGTTACGGCAGATACTCAGAGGTTAGATTAACATGTTGTAGCTAAGTTTACTTGGGATCTGTGCACTAATTGTCCCTAAGCCAAAATTCTGCAAGACAGCTGCTGTGAAAGGCATCTTCAGGCTACACTTTTCATAAACTGCGTGGCTAAGCTAAGCATAAAGCACAACAACCACTGATTTTTCATGCAAAACCAGGAAAAGGTTTAGCACCTGCACATTTAGCACAGGCTGAAATGCTGGGATAAATCCCATTTAAACCCCATATAAAAGGCTTCAAATTTACAGCTCACTGGAGTGTACCGTAACCATACAGCACTTAATAATGCCAAGCCGGTGCCTCCTAACCTCCTTCCCCTGCAACCAGAAGCACAAAATGTATGAGGCATGGGGTGTGAGCAGGATGGAAACCAGGATAAACCCGTGGGAAGATGCAGATCAGGACTCCAGATCGTGTTTTTCGCTTGTGTATGTTGTAACGAAGAGAGTTGTTGGGGGAAAATAAATTCATTCTTTGTTCCCTGTTGTACCTAAAGTTACATTTTTCCCTCAGATATATAAGAGCTGTTCTGCTTCAAAATTAAATTATGCCTTGCTAGATCTTGTCTTGGAAGACACTGTTGAGTCTTATTTGCTACTTAGGAGCTCTCATGAAGTCTTGGATGTCTCAGAAGGTCAGACTCCAAATCAGCAGTCTGTTCTGCATTTATAGTTCATTCATTAATCAGCTACACTTCATGTTCTTGCCATGATAATGTTTTCTATTCTTATCTCCCTCCCAACTTCCCCCTGTGAAAAAGGGTGTGTGTGTGGGAACACTCAAAATTCCCAGTTCTCTGCCAAACCTAAAAAACTGTCCTCAGCAAAGGAAGTGTTTACAAACCGGTTCTTATAAGCTGTAACTGCAATTTATTAAGGTCAAATACCAGTTCTCACAACTATTGTATGGAGCTGATTTGCTATACTTATTTAATGGGAAAGATCTTGCAATGGTCTGGAATTTATTGTGTCTGGGGCTTCTCGGTCTTGCTCTCCAAGCTGCTTGCTTATCTTGCAGACAGTGTGGAGATATCTTTGCTAAACAACAAGTGAAGGAACAGAAACAACTTTCCATGACCATTGTGATACAAAGGTGGGACAAAGTGAAAAAGCAAAGAGAAGAAAAGCAGACAAAGATGAGGTATCAGAAAAGAATATTAAACTCCGCACCTTTTTAAAGTCCGCTTCCTCAAGAAATATTGACTGAAGTCCCATGGAAGGTTTGCGCTTAACCACATTTTTAAAAGCTTTCATAAATATTGCAATAAAGTGAAATTCATTGCTAGTTAAACCCTAAGACCAGCATAAGCTTATTTCTTATTCAGATGACTGAGCTCTAGCAGCTAAGGAGCACAGGGATAGCACTGGATTTATGCTGCAAAACTTGAAATATCTTTCTGCATGAAGTAATAAAGGACACTTTCCATATTCTATTCTAATGGCCAATAAAACATAAGACCAGCTAGAAAAAATAAGGCTGGCAGAAACATGGAACACATTAGGAAATTATATTTACACTACAGTCAATTACTACAGCAGCATTTTACTTTACAATGCAAACTTTTCTTGTAAACTACAAGGTGCCAGAAATCTAATAACGAGGGAATAGCTTGTCACATCTTAGTCCAAACTACAAAAAAATATTTCCATTACCCACAACTGTTTCAAAGTTTGCTAGATTGAATACCAAAGTTTGACTGGAAACTACCCGTGCAGGCTGGAAAGGAAGTGTAAAGAGGTCCTGAAGGTCTCTGTATCTGCAGCTGGTCTGCCAGCAGAATTCAAGGCAACCTTTAGGCTGCTTTAATTTGTGCTGCGTGGCAAAAATACAAATAGGGCATGACGCTGCATCAATCGATCCGATTTCCTCACAAAGACTTCTCATGGTGGCCTTCTTGAGCCTGTAGCCATGGCTGGACATCAGAAAAACTCCAATAGCATGTTTGCTTTTTCTGTTTTTTGGATACACAAGAGAATGGCATTCATCACAAAGCTTGGCCCTCTACTGATTGGCATAGGCACAATTCAGTTCCTTCCATGCTTGTTGGCAGCAGCAACATCTGAGTCCACTAGTAAGAGGATTTTCATGCAAGGATAAACATATTTTGCAATGGATGGTATGATCACTCTCTGTTGGATTCCATCTAGTTATCGAAATTGGTTTCCAACAGATTTTTGGCAGACAATTAAGACACTGATTTTTGACCACTGGAGCCCTGAAGAAGTGGTTTGGTTTTATTAGCAGCAGATTTCCATGAGAAATGTCATAGGACCTGAGGTTAACTGAGGTACTCAGACTGTCACCCTTTCAATTTAAAAAGAAATTGATGGTAGGGTGAGAGGCCTAATAAAAACTTGCCTTCTTGCCCTGCCATTGGCAGGGCTTGCTCACCAGTAAAATATTTGTGGAAACAGGGTAGTTTTCGATAAAGGGAGCTTTTCTCCCTAATTTTCCAGTGTTTTCAGGCTAACAGAATTCAAGACTGTTATTCACAGCACTCTCAAAGTGTTTTAAAAAAGGCAGTTATGAAAGTATCCCTTTCAAAATCACTACACAATAAATGTATCCTGTGCACGTGGGCTATTGTAATTTTTGGCTTCTGCACTGAACTGAGAAGGAAAATAAAGTCCAGGAGAAGAAGCAGTAAAACATTGTTGTGTTGGACTTTGGATTTCAAAGTGCCCACTGCATGGCTAGCTGTGGCTGTACTTAATAGCTTAATCAAAACTTTTGAACAAGACCCATATGCTGGATATTATAATTTAGCAGACATGCTATGAGCTACCAAAACAGTGCAGCTGTGCAAACTTTCATATTACCCAGAGCCTTGTTCTTGCATGGACGTCAGTGTCTGGTAGCTGTTCACCCCAGCTGGACTAGACACATCCAATAAAATATCCTGCAGTAGCTTTCATGGGTACTATGATATCATATTTGCTTTATTCACTCTCAATTTAAGAAACAGTTTCCAAGGTCCTTGCCAAAAACATCAAAGGTTAGACTGAAAATCTTAAATGCCATTTTTTTCCTGAACAAAATGCTGCTCAGATGATGTAAATTACCCTGCCACATTTCTTAGAACGGATTTTTTTCCCCCTTTTCTCCAAGCTTTGAATCTAAAACAGCTTTCTGGAGGAGTTTCCATTAAGGCTCAGTACTGAACTGTGCTTAAATATATTCTGTGTTTCCTGATGTTCACAGTTAAAGCAGTTGCTTAGCACAGCCTGAAAATATTGTATGCATGGTAGACTTCAGTTATGCTTTATTTTCCTTTCCTGTGTGTCAGAACTGGGATCGCCTTAGCTGTCATATAACCTCATTCGGCTTAACATTTTTAGAGCTTGCTGAATGTATTTTTGCCAGTTAAAATGCTGGCTATTGCTGTCCTGAGAAGTCACTTGAAACAAGCAGACCCATATCTTGCTAACGTCTGCAGCATCATCTCTCCTTCAGCTGCTGTCCCTCTCACTGGCAGCAACTTGTCAGGGATGGACGGGGCAATGAGAGACAGGAAAGCAGTGTCACACCCCAGAGCGGATTCCAAGGAAAACAGGTTGTACTCCCAAGTTTTTCAAATTCATCTAAAAATAGGTGGATGTGATGGCATTTGTGCTAATTAAATATTACGTTGAGTATGTCTCACTCTGCAAAATGTCATCACTGTAATTTCATATGGGGCCATTTTTTTCTCCATCCCCAGCTTACACCAGTCAAGGTTTTCACTTGGAGGGAAGTTGGTTAAACGTCCCTTGCCGCATCCCCTAAGAGAGTTTGTTCAGGGTTAATTAAATAATCTAACAAAGCAATTAGTGCATGGTTCAGCAATGTGCTAAGCCAGTCCCTTAAGGGTGAAGGACATTGAGTAGCTTTGAGGTCAGGCCTTCTGAATAAAAAGCAAACTAACTTTTCAGTCCCATTCTCTTCAGTTACAAAGATAGACATCTTGTTATGCTTGACTGCAATTAACTACTGTGAACATACAAAGCCACTTACCCATCACCCAAACAGATTTTTTTTCCATAGCCTTAAGAAGACTAACTTGTCTAGTTTTAATAAATATTTTCAGTTTTCCCACTCTGTACAAAAAATGTGTGGTTCCTCTCTCTCAAACTCCCAATTGCATAAACCTTGACAAGGAGAGATTTATTAATATACTGATGCTTATTTCTTGAAAGCAAGTCTGAATTTTGCATTCTCAGCTCTAAACAGACCTGAGAAAGATCTAGGACTTCCAAAAGGCAGAGTTATACATTTTTCTTCATAACAGTTTTTTTCACAGGAAACTGCAAAAGCTCCTGAAGTAAGGGTTGACAGATAGCTGAAAACCCAGAGGTCATAAGCAAAGAACTGCCACTGACTTGTTCTTACTTCCAGCTCCCTGGTTCCTGTTTTCATTGACTTGCTCCCACACGAGTTTTAGAGAATAAAGACTACAGTTTTATTTACACAACAAGGCTGACAAATGCCAGCCCTTTACATGGTGTACAGTATGTTCAGAATAAAACTATTAACTTCAGACAACCACCTTTTGGAGTCGCCGTTCTTGGGAGCAATATCTTACTCTGCAACCTATGTATCACTGAGTGCTTTACTTCAAACAGAATACATAGGCTATGGTCTCCCAAGTCTGGAAGAAGCTTAAATTACCTTTTTACAGTAGCATAGCTAAATATCTTTATGCCCATATTTCTTATGGAGATTTTGCTGTGATAATAAGAAGAACAGCTATATCCATTAAGCAGAAAACATAACATCAGGCCTTTCTTTAATGCACTGATTCCTCTGAGCGAGCTGAAATAGTGAGTGTCTTACTGACCTCATCAGAGCTCCAAAACCATCAAGATCTGGCTCAGTTATGAGCCTCCACTGATATCTCAAACCAAACATTATTTCTGTCTGAGTTGTTTCCATGTGTATCAAATCGTACAAATGAAGAATTTCATAAGTCTATAATTCCATATTTCGATAAGACTGTATTTTCAGATGGCTGGCTCTAATTCTGCCCTTTTGGAGATTTTAACACTCTCAAGATCAAAACAAATGCTTTTTTTTTTTTTTTTTTTTTCATTGCCTTATCCTTTTTTTTTTGCTGTGAGATAGATGAAAATAAAATTTTCTTACTTTGGCAACTGGCCCTTTCAGTTCAGTTCTAAAAGAGTGATCATTGGGATTAATTACAGAGTTTTTGTTTCTTTCAGTGTTTTCTCTACCTGATAAAATATTTCTCCTCTTGTAGTTACAAGTGTAAAAATGTGGACATTGACAACAAAAACTGGTATGAGATTGCATAAACTTCCTGAGGTTTTCTTAAACCATTTTAAAGCAGTAAATGTTTATTTATATATATGTTCTTAAAGATATTGCCTTCCTGCTTATACATGTTACTCCATTTTTGGAAAAATTGCTTTGATCCTAAAGTTACCATCTTTTCTGAAGAAAGTGTAAAAAAAAAGAGAGATCTGAAGAATAGCCATTTCCTGTCCTGGAAATATAATTAAGAGAAAGTATCTGTGTTAACAAAAATAATTCAGGTATCAGTACCGTAGGGATCCTTAAACCTCAAACATGTCTCATGATAATCTTGCTTAAGGTGTAGAAATAGCATAAAATTTTCTGGATCCCTTATAACATCCTCCTGAACTAGAAAAAATTATTCGCTTTGATCACTGCCTCTATTGTGTTTCTGATTGCTCAATAATCAAAATTATTTTAATTCTTTTTTTTTTTTTTTAAAAAAAGGGAAATAGCTCAGCTGCCTTGAAGCTGAAGTATTCTGAAGTCTTCAGAGCTATGAAACAATCCAAGATAAAATTCTCTATCTAATGAAAGACTTGGTCAAAATCTCCACATATCTACTTTAGCTGTGTAGAGAACTTAATTTTAAACACATACTAATAAGAATATCATCTATGACATGTTCATTGTTTTGATTTTTTAAGATTTGGTCAAACAGTAAACAAAAAGCTTATGAGAGGGGGAATTCCCAAGTGGTTACAAGGAGTTTAGAAAAGAAAAAATAACTCCCCTCTGAAGTAGTTGCTGGTTGCTTTAACAGATAATTTGGAGCCAGATGATCTGCAAATGAGTCAATTTAAAAGTATTCAAGGCTACTTTCTTCTAACTGAACACAAGTATATCGTAGGATTCTGTTTCATAATTTTTAAATTAAGTTGAAACTATAAAAAGTCTGAATTTTGGAAAGACCTTTTACAATATTTTCTTTAAAGTGGTGAGATCTCTTTGAACTACTTGCTAGCGAGTATGTCTGCCAAAGTATTCATGGGAACAACACCAGAAAGACACAGAGCCATTTAAAAATGTGAAAGCATTTCTCCTTTTCCAAGAATCTTTTAATCTTTTTTTTTTTTTTTTTTTTTTTTTTTTTTTTTTGCTTGTAGAGGTGTTACATGCTTTTGTCACTGGTGTCTAGTTGCTGTGCACATGCCCTACTGCCAAGCAAAAGAAATAGGGCTATTGCTTACCTTCTTCTGTCAGAGCCACCCATTCCTGGTAGTAAATTAACCATGTAAAACCTCTCTATGTAATTTAACTCTGATTATGCATTTACAGCGGTTGACCAACACATCACCCTACAGAACAGAGCTCAGGAAAAACAAAAGAAAAGGAGTTTCTGGCATATGCTAGATTTGCTTTTGACTCGGGGGATGTACCTTCCATTTGCTTGGGTCTGAGAATACTAGAGAGTTTGGTTGTGCTATTTTTCCTTTGGTGGCATGCCTACAGCAATGTGGTTTGTTTGAAATTCAATTATCTAGTTTTCATCTGTTTTGTGAGATTTGAGTTTTATTGCAGGCTGAGACCATCAAACTAGAATCTTATAACTGAAGTAAAAGGAAACATGAAAGCCCTCTATTAAGATGACTAATATTCCAGATGAAGCTAATTAGTATGATAACCTATGCACATAACAGAATTGTAAAATTAGTGAGATCAGCCCTGCAATACCATTAACTACATTATAACTCTTCACATGATTCCCCCTCCCCCCAACGAAAGGTCTTAGAAATGTGAGATTTCAATTTGCTTTATCATCTGGTGGAGCTCATCAGCACCACACGCTACAGCGAATATTGTGGTTTTCACAGCAGGACCTTTCTTTATCTCTGCAAATTTGTAAATTAAAATAATTTCACCTGGGGAAATCTTTCACCAGAAAAATGCTGGTGACCTTGACAATGCTTTTCCCATCTTTTTTCTATTCCTTCTTTTTTTTCCATAACAAAGCACAACGGCAAACAAATGATAAAAGATTGCAGTATGTATCATTTTTATTGAATTCATTCCTGTGCTGAGTGGTGTTCTAAGGTTAGATAGTCAGACTTACATGGTACCCTGATGGGGAAACCTGTTAAAAAAGAAAGAAATTTTAAAAACTACAGGAAAAATAATAGGAAAAATACATGTGGTATGTTCCATTGAGTCAAGGAGCAGCTAGGGGAAAATGGGTGCAGCACAGGTAAATAGCTAAGTCATTAACTTGGTAAAGAGCATATGCTTATGATGATCAAATATCCTGGCACATCACAATTGTCTGTTTATTCTCTTATATCCACTTACGTCTTGATTTATTGGAACTTTAATAGCTTTTCCCCTCTTTTTCCTCTGCTCTCTCTTGCACAATCTTAGCTTTAATCTTTTTTTAAAATGAGAAACTTTTCAAAAAATGGAATGTGATATTTAAAATGATTTCACAGAAAATTCTTTTACTGTTAACATATCGATCTGATTTTCTGTTTGAGCTACAACAGCAATTGGGTGTAAATTGTGTATAAAGGACAAAAGAGGTGTCGTACAACAAAATGGGAAATCAAAGCCACATCATGAAGAGCATAACTAGCTACAAGCATAGGAAGCTGTTTTCTGTTTATTACAGTGGCATAAATAATTAACATAACCTAAATGTAAATAATTCACATAAATGTAAAAATAACAGTAAATCTTTATTGTTGCAGGGTCTCTGCATTATTTTAAATTTTTCATCTCCTGAACGTGTCACTCAGCAATAAGAAGGGCTGTCAGAACGGCTCATCTCAGTCTCAGAGTGAATGCTATTAACATTACGGAATAACGCCTTTGACCCTTTCTAAATTGCATGTGCTTACTTTCTGGATTATCAGCGTGAGCATGGCACTTACCACTGTGTTTGCTCTGGAGGCTTGAATTCGTGAGCCTGCTCTCCCCTTCATTCCCACTGTCGGAAGATGACAGAGCTGTGAAAGATTGCAGCGAGCCTCAGCATAGCCTGGATGAAAAGGCGAGTGCACCTCCACCAGGTGAGACCATAGTTGTTTATAATAACGTTGTTTACGATACAGTTGAACTCTTGTTCTATACAGCAGACCTGTAAGAAATTGGACTGCGTACTTATTTGTTTATCTTGGAGAGATAAATTAGTGTCTAATCAGGATCTTTTCCATGTGCCATGCTCTAAAACTGGTGGGGGAAATGGACACGATAACAGTGTCCAAGGTGCGGGTAATTTAACTTAACGAAACACCCGTTACATACTCTGGGGGTGCGGAGAGGGGAGATTTCTGGGCTTTCTGCTGGGAAGAAAACTCATCGTCGGCTGCAGAGGGGGAGGCTGGCGCAGCAGCGAGAAGCCACAGTCCCTGCGGCGGGAGCCAGGCGGGCTCCTCGCCCACGTGGCGAGTCCGGCCGCGGCGCCGCTTCCTCCTGGAGTCCTCACGGCCTTGGTGCTTTTTCTCCTTCCTTTTTTTTTTTTTTTTTTTTTTTTTACTTTTCCTTTTTGTTTCCCTACAGCTATGAGAGCTCAAGATGAAATGTCAGCCTCGGCTTTTGACTACAACCTGAAAATTGAAAATAAGAAGCGCTGTGACATTTTAGCTCTGAGACCTTTATTTCCTGGCTATGGAAAATAGACCTGGCTGCATCTGAGCTTGTTCCCATCATCATGAAGCCAAAGAAAGTCATGCAGCCAAAATATCATCTGAAAGCCTTTTTCTTTCTTTCTTTCTTTCTTTTTCTTCTTCTTTTTTTTTTTTTTTTTTTTTTTTTTTTTTTTGTCATTGCTATATTTCTAGGGCTTGTTTTATTGTTCTTTTGTTCTTTGACTCTAAAGGGGCAGAGGCCAGGGTTATCCTTAATTAGTCTTTCTCCTGAGGAAAACACCATGCTGTTTCATCCCAGTTTGTGTAAATCCTACTGACTCTTATTTCTGGTGTCTGTGACTGAGAATTTAGTCCACGCACAACCGACAGGCTCACTTTATAGGTTAACCTGGAGATCCTTAACAACTGGAGAAGATATGTCAGGCTCTCATGACCCTCCTGCAGTGCCTCCAGTGCTCCCCAGCAAAACCCTGCCTTAATGGTCCTCCTGGGTCCCAGGCTGCTGGGACAGACTGACTGGCAGTACGTCCTGGCACCGATGTGCTGGGGGTGCTCGCCTTGCAGATGTCGCTGCATGCCCAAACCGTGTTAGAGCACTGGCTTCCAAGTGAGAAATTATTTCATTCACTATTTCATAAGATTTTCTGCTTAGAGGTAGTATTTACTTCTCTTTGCTTCTATGCAGCAATACAGTCCAGACCCTGGTTCTATGGCTAAGTCTAGGCTGCTTTTTTCCTTTTTTCTCTCTCTCACTTCTCTCTTCCCCTCCCCCCCATATTTAGCTTTTAAAAGGATGATTCTCCAGAGCTTTTATGTATCTGTGTCCTCCAGTACCTCAGCTTTGATATGGCATCTTCTCTTGCTATGTATAATTCCAGGCTTTTAAGTCCAAAGTGACTGAATTCTTGGGTTTTTTAAGAGCCTGATTTTTCTAAGAGCCTTTCATTCCCTCCTCACCTTATAGCCAACAAGAGGAGGGTCCATGACACATCAGGAAGACATTTTCTAATTATCCATTATCCACCTCCACTATAGCTTTTCCTCCCATTTCCTGTAATGCTTGGCAGTTGTGTAAGGACAAGACCCTCCTTTTCAAACTTACCGTTGTATTTCAGTGCATCCTATACTGTTCAAGTCCTATTCCCAGGTCAGAAAAGACCATAGCTTGCTTTCTTCTTTTGTAATCCCTGAATTTAAATTTTTGATATCAATGATAAAACACAAATGGCAGTGTGGCTGGTGAGTTTCTATACTCCTCTTACTGGTACTTCGGACTCATCTTCTAATGCACTATAATTGATGGTTAAGGATAGGTAAAAGACCATTAAAACTGACCAAAGATTTAAATAGCAGGAAGGATATTTCAAATTATGGAAGAGAAGCACTGGCAGAGCTCCAGGTACTATATGGCAAGCTCTGCCCATGGTTCCTCATTTTTCTGAATACAGTAAGGTTAAAAAAAAAATCCAGGAAAGGATGGAAGGATTATTAAGGGTGATGGTTGTTAGGAAGGAAGAGTAGGTCTAGACTGTAGAGATTTTCTCTCTTGCTGTATGGAGATTATGGGAGACTGAATTTAATCTATAGCCTTAGCAAAATCTTCTGCTTATATAAACTCCCAGTTGAAAGACTCTTGCTTTGGACATATTTTTATTTAAAATGTTTGATGAAGCTTTCTGGTAAATTTTAAGCAGCAGATGCCTTATGTTCTCCGTGATCATTCAAACTACAAAGAGACTGAACACGTAAGTCACGAGGTATTGACTTTGCCCCTTGAAACAGGGTAATAGCATTTTTAGCATGTTGGGAGTTTGAGCTTAATTCTCTAAATACTTGTGGTTGTATCTATAAAACTCACATTTTTCAAACAGTTGTGGTAACCTGGAGCATTTGAGCAGCTGAGGGGAAAAAAGAGCAGAATAGATGTGACTCATCCAACAAAAAAAATAAGATTTCCAGATAATTACTTTCAGATTATGATTTTATATTATTCATAACAATGTATTTTATGAAAATAATTTATTTATTAATAAAACTGACCAGACATAAGAAGTAAACATTTTTTCTGCTTATCTGTGTTTAGGGCCCTTGCTTTTTCAAACGTTTTGCTCAGTATTTTTACTGTGTATTGAACAATGTTGTTTACTGCATTATTTTCTGGAAGGACCTGGCCACACCCACAGGGGAAACAAACAGACACCTGGCAGGCAGACTTAGAGAATACTTTGTGGTAGCTGGAAATGGTGATGATCCTAAATCCATTATTCATTTTGCATAATTATTGACCTTTCTTCTTGTATTCTCTTAAGAGGAATTCAGGCCATTTACAGGACTGCAGAAGCACTGGCAATTCTCAGACTAACAGAGATCAGGGTTTTGGTAGTTTCATTTTAAATCCCAGTATTCAGAAGTTAGAGTATCCTCAATGGTGAATTTTTATTTGAGAGTTAATATAACCATTAAAGGAGAAGACATTTTTAAAGATGAGCTAACCAAATGAAAGTTTATATGGTTATGTCATGTAGTAGTTCTTTAATATTAAGCAGATTGGGATATATATCAAAAGATTTAATTTAGCAAATGGTAATTGTGTTCCTAACATCGGAAAAAAAAATGTGCTTGATCTTAGTTGTTAAAAGGTAGTGCTTTATTTATACAATTTTAACACCATTTTTAATAGCTCAGTCAGTTAAATAATTGAGATTACTTTGAGTATAATTTTTGTACTGACTGTTTTAAAGCAATAGCCAAATAACTTACTGAAATTTGTTTGCTCATCTATGGAGGTCTGAATAGTTCAAAGGAAAAATGCCCAAATTCAAATTCAAAAATGCCCTCAGGCAAAACTATATCTGAAAAATAAATTTCAGTGTCCTTCACACATGAGTACAAGAAAGGTGAGGTTTGCTGACCAAAGACTGTGTCTAGAAAGCAGGATTTAAGAACTGTTGCAATACAAACAGTAATCATTAGTAATAGTAAGAGGACGATAGCTTCCTGCATCCTTTGCCTTTTTTTGAGTGAATAATAAATTACTTAAATTTCTTTCCATGTTATGGTCAGGAAATTCCTACATAGGCTAACATTTTTATTTGCAGAAAAGCCATAGTCATCTTGCACTCTTGTCTAATTTGTTTATATCTTTTTTTGTCTCTAAAATGTTTTTATTTCAAGCAATTTCAGAGGCAGCTCTTGGCTTTAAGATAAGAAGTGATAAGAAGGTCTCCAGGTAGTGCATGCAGCCTGCCTTAGCTCCTGACACAGAAAATCCAGGTGTAAATCTTCTCGGAGGCCAGCTGAAATTATTTCCCCAGGACTGTGCTCCAGAGGCAGCCTCATTCGTATTCTCTCAAAAGAGATTTCATTTCATTAAACTCTAGACTTGACTCTCTTGCAAAGAGGTCAGCAAAAAATGCTACATACAGCGCTCTCTGCCTTCTGTAATGCCACCATTTGGTTGATTTATGGCAGCTGCACCTTTATGAGCCACAGAAGGGCCATGAAGATAGACTCCTGTTTCCTGTAAAGTTACGAAAAGCAGGTGAGGGGATAATATGCATTTCTGAGTAAAAAACAGAAAGCACACTTCATTGTAATATTCCTGCAATAAGGTGTCATAGGCTAATGGAGATTTTAGTTCAAAAAGAAAAAAAGCAGGAAAAGGCAGCATCTTTTTTTATTAATTTCCAATACAGGAATAGTATTATTATTTTTAACTTAATTAGTTAACCATCAGTCTGACTTGTCACTAAGATCCATAAAACTGAGTTACAAAGAAAACAAAGTAAAAGATAAATTATTTTTAAACTTTTCCTGGCAAGTTAGTACTGAAGGTGAAATTGAAAATGCTTTCACTGGTGTTTAAATGGACACCTGTGCTGAGCAAATAGTGTCCCCTAGTTGTACTACCACAATGTGCTAATCTTGCAATTGCAATCTGACCCTCATCTTCTGATACCTGTTTTTTTTTTGTTTGTTTGTTTTTCCTGCATGTTAAACGGCTCTTCCTGCCTACACACTGCTTGTTTTGGGGGTCACACATATGTACTCATCCAAATTGTCTATTTTTGTATAAGGTTATCTTTGCTGAAGCGCGGAATGATTATTTTCTGGTTTCTTTGTTCTCACATGGCATTCAGCTGATCAGGCTTGCTGGCTGAAGCAGGATTTATGCTTGGACTTCCATCAGAGCTATGCTTTGAAAAGGGAGCTTTGATATCATAGAATCAGTAAGGTTGGAAGGGACCTCTGGAGATCATCTAGTCCAACCTTCCTGCTCAGCAGGGTCACCTACAGCATGTTAGACAGGGTTGCATCCAGGTGGGCCTTGAAGATCTCCAGAGAAGGAGACTCCACAACCTCGCTGGGTAACCTGGTCCAGGGCTCTCTCACTCTCACGGGGAAGAAATTCCCCCTCACGCTCGGGCAGAACTTTCTGTGCTTCAGTTTCTGCCCATTGCCTCTTGTCCTGTCACACGGGACAACTGAAAAGAGTTTGTCCCCATCCCCTTGACACCCTCCCTTCAGGTACTTGTACACATTGATCAGATCCCCCCTCAGTCTTCTCTTCCCCAGGATAAACAGGCCCAGCTCTTGCAGCCGTTCCTCATAGGGCAGGTGCTCCAGCCCTCTGATCATCCTCGCAGCCGTACGCTGGACTCTCTCCAGTAGCTCCATGTCTCTGTTGTGCTGGGGAGCCCACAACTGGACACAGGACTTGAGATGAGGCCTCCCCAGGGCTGAGGAGAGGGGCAGGATCACCTCCCTCGACCTGCTGGCAACACTCTTCCTCATGCATCCCAGGAGACCATTGGCCTTCTTGGCCACAAGGGCACATTGTTGGCTCATGCTCAACTTGTCATCCACCAGCACTCCCAGGTCCTTCTCTGCAGAGCTGCTCTCCAGCGGGTCAGCCCCCAGCTTGTACTGGTACCTAGGGTACCCTAGGACTCTGCACTTGCCCTTGTTGAACCTCAGGAGGTTCCCCTCCACCCAACTCTCCAGCCTGTCCAGGTCTCCCTGAATGGCAGCACAGCCCTCTGGTGTATCAACCACTCCTCCTGGCTTGGTATCATCAGCAAAGTTGCTGAGGAGGCACTCTGTCCCTTCATCCAGGTCATTCATGAAGAAGTTGAACAGGATGGGGCCCAGTACCGAGCCCTGGGGGACGCCACTGGCCACAGGCCTCCAACTGGACTCTATGCCACTTCTGATGACCCTCTGAGCTCTGCCTTTCAGCCAGTTCTCAATCCACCTCACTGTCCACTCATATAACCCACACTTCCTGAGTTTCTCTGGGAGGATGCTCTGGGAGACAGTGTCAAAAGCCTTGCTGAAGTCAAGGTACACAACTCCACTGGTACACACAAGGTACACACAACGTCCACTGCTCTCCCCTCATCTCCCTAGCCAGTCATTCTATCCGAGAAGGCTAGCAGATTGGTTACGCAGGATTTCCCCTTGGTGAATCCATGCTGGCTACTCCTGATCACCTGCTTTTCCTCCACATGTCTGGAGATGACATCCAGAAGGAGCTGTTCCATCACCTCTCCAGAGATGGAGGTAAGGCTGAGGGACCTACAGTTGCCTGGGTCCTCCTTCTTGCCCTTCTTGAAGACTGGAGTGACACTGGCTTTCTTCCAGTCCTCAGGCACCTCTCCAGTTCTCCAGGACTTTTCAAAGATGATGGAGAGTGGCTTGGCGACAACACCTGCCAGCTCCCTCAGTACCCGTGGGTGCATCCCGTCTGTGCCCATGGATTTATGGATGTCTAGCCTGCCCAGAAGGTCTCTAAGGCTTTCCTCCTCAACCAAAGGAAAGTCTTCCCTTCTCCAGACTTTCTCCCTCACATCCAGGCTGCGGATTCCTGAGGGCTGCCCTTAGCAGTGAAGACTGAAGCAAAGAAGGCATTCAGTAGTTCTGCCTTCTCTGTATCCCTTGTTACCAGGCCCCCGCCCCATTCAGTAGCGGGCCCACATTTTCCCTAGTCCTCCTCTTGCTGCTGATGTATTTGAAGATGCCCTTCCTGTTGACCTTATCAATATGACACATTGTTTTGGGAATAAAGTGATGTGCTACCATTTTCTTAAAGTCTGACTGCTGAGACATCACCACCACATACTAACTTAAGAAGGGAGCTGAAATTCCGCTGTGGTGGTGATGTCTCACCTGGGTGAGGTTCGCGCGTGTGACAGGGGTGGTCCCTGTCTCTTCGTCTGATATGGGGCTCCCTGTAGAGCTGCAGTTGGTATGCTCAAGGATGAATGTGGCAGTGGGAGTGGTAGTAGCCCTGAGCAAGCACAGCTTCTCCAAAAGGAGCATAGAAAGGTTTTTCTGGAAAAGAAAAAAGAAAGTATCTCTAAGAGAAAAGAATAAAAGCTCATGAATGGCACACCTGGTGCTGAAAGCAGCAAAAAGTCTGTTGAATACAACGTTTGTTGCAAATTTTACTGGGAAGCTGTCTAATAATGTCAGTTACTAATATGAAGTCTTGGTGAAGATGCATAGGAAGTATTTTTTGTGACTTTGAGATTATTTTGAGACTGGATAGAGTTATTTCACTTGCTGTTTCTTCTCCATGTCCTTTCTGCCTTTTGTCTGGTGCAGAGCAGATATTCACTGGCAGGGCTTTGATGTATGTATCTTCTTTTTCCTGAACAAGTGACCCCGAGATGATGCACTTTGAAAGCGATTGTGCAAAATGTTAGAAATTGTCATGTTACTAACATAAACTAGCCACAAACAAAACATTGTGTAGTCACATTTCCTAGCACAGAAAAATAAAAGGGAAAAAAACACAGAGAGAAGAAAAAAAAAAAGAAAAAAATCTATCATAAACTCCAAGCAAAACAGGAATTATGGTCAGGGAGGATTGAAATCAATCTGAGAAGGGACTATGAAGTCACAAATCTCATTGAATGACCTTCTCGCTACAGTTTCAGCTGATGTCTTTCTCCTCCAAATTATTATAATTGAGAGTGCACCCATTACAAAATTTTCCATTTGTCAGATGGATGATGCTGTTTTACAATATGGCCAAATAATATATCCATTATGAATTTCAAGTCTGGTGCCAACGAAACATCAGCAGCCCTTCTTAAACAGCACCTGAAACATCAGAAGGAAGCTCACTGAATAACAGTTTGAGAGGAGACCTGTGGGTTTAACCAGTAACTTCCCACATTTGGATGTCAATGGGCTTCTGTTTTAATATCTAACATTTTCCTAGTGGTTGGGGCTCATAAATGCAATACAAGTGAAACAGGGAAACATGACCAAAACAACCATGTTGACCTCTGGGTTACATTACCTCTGGTGTCCAAAGGAAACCTGTAGACAGCAAAATATCACAACAGACATGTCTGTAACAGCACTTTCCAAAATGAGATTTTTAAGTAACTTGATCAAACACTGGTGTTATTAAAGCCAGCGCTTCCGTTTTGGAAATTATACCATTTTGTAATTATAGAATTCTCTTTGGTAATTACGTGACAACAGTTTATTCTCACATACGTACAGACACCTCAGATCTTTTATGCAATGATCTTTCCATCACACATTCATGCTATGTTTTGTTTTGTTTTGTGTTTTGTTTTATTTTATGTTATTTTTTCTTCCCTTCCTTCCTTCCGCTCTCTATTCCTATTAGAACTTAGAACTGACACGGTAATTATTTTAAGTATCCTGTGGGAGTTGAGTGGAGTAGAGGAAATTTCAAAAAATTTCTTGTAGCAGGATTCGTTTCTAAAAAGCACCTTGATAAAGTGAAATATTCATTCCACCCCAAATGCTTGGCTCTGGAGGGACAGATTAAAGTCATACGATTCGTTCTTCTGTCTTTTTATGTTGAGCCAAAGAAGATCTCTAAAGCTGGGACAAAGCTTTCTTATAACATCACAGAAAAAATGTTAGGACATCTAAATATGAATCTAACAGCCATTCAAGCCCAGCAGCACCAGAATTAGAAGCAAAGAAGCAACTGGTATCAAGTCTGCTTCTGTGATGCACAAGTAGGAAAAGAGAGTGTAAAAATAATTTATTATGTAAATCAAAATATCTTTGAGTGAAGACAAGTGGAAATAATTGTATCTTGTCTACTGATAGTGAGGTATAACCTCTGAAATTGTCACTCCAGTGTGTAATATACATTTGGGGGTTTATAATGCAAGTTTTTCTATAGTAATAAGTAGATTTCTGTGTTTTCTTCTCAATCGGCACTGATGAAAAAGACTTATTAGTTTTTCTGTAGTAACATCAAAAAAAGTTTATTCAAAAATCCTGCAATATACATTTACAAAATACAAACATAAAACTGTACTGAAAGACATACCAAAACTGTTTAACTTCAGTTATAAATGAATGGAGAATGTGACCAAGGTAATCGCTTCAGCAGTGCACCGAGATGATTTGTAACTGAGTCATCATTTGTTAAAAGAACATTTGATATTGTTTTATTATTGATATATTTATCTTTCACACCAATAAAATCATCAATATTTTTGTATATTTTTATAAGATGGTGTTTATGGTTACAAATTAGCATAGCTACAGGAACCTGCTGTTCATAGTGAGGATGGGTCAATCTCTTTGACTAAATGCATAGAGGGGAGACGTTGACAAACCAGCTCAGAATACTGAGCTATTACTATCTGAATCAGGCTGAACAATTTTTGAGATCTGAAAGCAGTTTATGGAGCTGTTTGTTTTGATTTCAGTGCTTCTGATCAGAAGTGGAATTTCTGAGATCACAGACTTGAGGTTATTTGCATGGTGATTTTGGCATGCCTTTGAGCTGTAGACACAAGTGAAATTTTGGGTTCACTTACGTGTTTTTGGTTTGTGGCATGACTTTTGAGGCAAAAAGCCATGAAACATTCTGTAAATAGAAGTTGAAACCTCTGAGAGATTCAGACAAGTGGCCTGGAAAATGAAGCCCTTGCTCTTTTCAGAACAGATCTGAAAATCTCATTCCCAGTATATTTTGAGGTTCTGTGCATAATTAGCGGTGACTTATGGGCTTTAAGGATACATTACAAGGAGCTGACATCGAACTGTCGCTTGCGTATTCAGTTTTAATGAATTACTGCTGAAGTACTAAAAATGACTACGTTTAAGAGTAGGCTCTAGGTTTGAGGACAAAATCATTTAACAGAGTTTTTGTGATAGCAAGGCACTGAATACTGAAAATCCCTTGTAAACCTGTTCTTCTGTAATGGCAGAATTTACCTTTATCTGAGAGTCTCATAGATGTCATGATCCTATATAAAATTGTCTTATGATCAGCCTAGCTGCAATAATGTGCACCTTAACTGAATTTCTCAATATCACTGCTTTTTTAAAGTCATCAAAATGTTTTCAAAAAAAATTTATATACTGTATCTTGTCTGTCTTGTTAATATGGCTCCTGCATAATTTTTCTAGGCTCATGTTGTTATATTTAACACTTTTAGTGTTACAGATCTGTCTTTGTAACAGGAAAATTAGTTATTCAGGGTTGAAGGTAGAGAAAAAACTCTGCATTTCTCATATGGCAAAAAGAAGTACCTAAATCATGAGAATATATATATATATATCTTTATATTTTGCTTTCCAGAAAACAAACATACATTTTTCCCCAGATTTGCCATATTCTTTTTACCTGTGAAACGTTCCTCTCCTCCTGATTCAAACCCCCCAAAATAACCCCAGATGATCTATAAGGAAGTATTTTTACAACAGATTTGCTGGAGTAAATGTGGCATAAACATGCACATGGTTTCAATTTCCTGAGCAGCACTGGCATTTTCACTCTGTTTCCTCTTAATCCTGTCTTGCTCACAGCTCCCTTGCTTCTGGATTCCTTTCTCAGCAGCCAGGGGTGGGGTTAAAATAACATTGAAATGGAAGAGAGCTCAACCAGCTCATTCTGTGTAATAAAATCCATTCCACTGTGCTCCTAATTTCATCAACTAATACAAGTCAACATTGAACGTTAATGAGGAAAGGTTTCCAATTAGATACAGTCTGACACTGACCCAGCTTTTCAGTCACCTTCAATTGTCAGCGATAAAAAGGACAGTTCAATATGATATGGATCATTCACTCCAAATCTCCACAACTCATTTATGACAAACACAACTAACAGAGCATAGGGAACTGCTGAATTGTTTTTCATTATGCTGGCACATTGGCTTTAGACTACAGTGGTAATGATCTTTAGAGGCTTTCCATACAGAGCGCCACTAATGAGCAAACCAGGATGGGGTGACGAGGTGATGGCGACCCACATTTTCAAGTGACAATACAAGCAACATGATGATGCTTAAAATTCCCTATTATTTCTGGAAAGTAATTCACTACCAGAGAGAAGAGAGAGTTAGAAGGCTAAGCTATTAAATAAAATGAGTACAAAAAGTGAATAGCTCATTAAAAATGAAAAGCTTTTGCAAAATACACCAGCCTTGTCTTTGCCAGTCACTGTAAAATGTGCTTCTGCCCATCTTTCTGCGAGCAGTCACTTAGAGTGGTATGCCATAAGCTAGGAGGTCTGGGGATGTGTTAAAATGCAGCAGAAGTGCATTTCCCAGTGCTGTATTCCTCCGTGTTTAAGCCCAGACCAGCTAGGGGGAATAGATGTGGATAAAAGTAGACGTTAAATGCATTCTTGATCTTGGTCAGGAGGCAGCTACAGCCCAGGGCTAATGCAGGGCACTTTCAAGGCTCTTCCAAAACCACTGGGTTGTGACGACCACTTCAAGTCTGTTACAAGGGCTAAGAACAGTAAGGCCATAAATTACTACACTGCCACAACTACTGCAACATGGGTACAAGGTAACTCTGTAATAAAATATAAAAGTTGTCTGGAGACTGTGAAATACTAGAGTTGTAGCTGATATTCTGTTCTCTGAGCTGGAATAAAACTTGCACCTCAGTTATTGTGGCTGTTTCTTTCAAAATCTCATGAAAACCTCTTATTTCAGAATAAAATCCCTCTTTATCATTTTGGAACTGTGAAAATCCACAAAGATTTGTAAAGTCGCATAGGATTTGAAAGCTTGATTTCACTTCGGTCTATATGAACTATTTGCTGGAAAATGCATTCCAAGGAATAAAGTACTTGGGGAAGAAAAGAAGACTAGGATAGCAACCAAAAATGCTCTGAGATTTGTTATTAGCAGAAATGGAACTTGAAGGTTTCCACCAAAGAGTGTGTTGCAAGATGAGAAGAGCAACAACCAAATCAAGTGTTTTCAGCAGAAATGAGCTCAGCAAGTATCAGCTTAGCAAAATATGAAAAATACCACTATTTCCAGTTAAGACTTGACTATAGTATCAAGCAGTGTAGACTGGTCAAATAAAAATCTAGTGTGGCTATTCCCCTGGAAAAATCTACCTATTGTAATTATATGTCAAATAAGATGGGGGAAAAACTCATATAAGATTAATCACAAAGGTCCATGTGGTATAAACTAAACTGTATTTTTTAAATATTATGAAAATTATTGACTTTGAAAATCCTTATGAAAATAAGGATTAAAACCTTATTTTGAACATAATTTTCCATTAAATGTTTATAAAAGTATGAGTTTTTTTCCTCCTGTGTGGGATAGCTTAGCTGCTGCTCTTGATACTGGAAATAATCATTAATACTGTGGAAAGACATTGAGAGGTTTTTTTATCACCTTTTTTTCTTTGTGGGGTATAATCCGCATTCAGATGATAGACACAGAAACTTGCTGGTGGAAGCTTATATGGGATTCATAAAGCTGTGCCAGAAGTTCTGAGAAATGAAGTCCCCAGTTTTGCTCCAAGTTTCAACCTTGCCTGAAACTAAACATATGGTAATTGTTTCCTTGCACAATCAATCTTTTCCTTATTGATTTATTGATTTCAAAATCACAGCATTTAATAATTCTGCTATATTCTTTCTGGAAAGACCTGTCCCATCCAGGTGTGCCTAAGGGCTTCTTTGTCTCTCTTGCATCAATATAAACAAAAAATTTCACCTGGTAGCCTTTGTACAGTTGACGAACTGGTTAGATGCACCCTGATGTCAGGGAATCAGGAGACATTAGCATGTGGCAATATGAATGTCCACCACAACTGAAAGGCTAATGAATTTCAGTACATAGAAGATAGTGACAGAAACTAGTCAAGCTTGCTTTAATCAGAAGGTATATTCTCATTTTTCAGACTGGAGAGTTTTGGATAGTTTGCATGCAAGCGTTGCTAAACCTGTCATTTCTAATCCTGAGCTATAGTACACACGTAGCTATTATACACATATAGCTATGCAAACTTCTGACACAGTGTCAGCACAGTGAACCAGCTGCAGGTAGTGCAAAGGGAAAAAAATGGTGAAAGTCTTCTAAAAGAGGAGTGCATAGATCCTCCTGGGCTTGAACTGTGAATGTCCTTGTATGAGGTATCTTTTAGGAAGTGCAGAGGAAGTGAATGTCAGCCACAAGCATGGGCTGGCTAAATGAGAGGCATGTTGTTTTTTTGTGTAACTTATGGTACCAGAGCTAGAAGTCTGGTCTCGTTTGGTTTTATGCATAGCCAGTGGAGGTGGAAAAGCTTTCCAAGGATATAGCCGAGAACAGGCGAGCACATATATCTTGCCTTTGGAATTACACTACTGGCTCATGACGGAAAGTGAAGTGGAAGAGCAGAATCCTAAAATTAACGAGACTAATTTGTTACTATTTTAACAGCAATCTACTTGATCCAGATGGCTGCTGTCTGTAGTGTGGTGGCTTCTGTGTGTGCATGCCAGATGATCAGGCTGTCCCTTATCCTGGCCATTAAGATGACCAGGTTGGTAGTAGGGTCCCTCCTACTTTTTCCAACCAGTCTGGTCCTACTGCCTCGTGGGTGAATGGGAGACAGGGCATTGCAGCAGTCCAAACTAGTCTCATCCAGCTGCACTGGATATGTTTGAGTTCCTGTAACATAACCAGGTGAAGACATGGGTTGGACACAGAATTCACCTTGTCTCATTATGCTCAAGTCGCTTGAGGTTCCTGGAAAAATGTCTCTGTTCTGGGCTGTTAACAAACCATAGTTGAGACTTTCTCAAGCCTAAGAGACTGAAGGAGTCTCCTTGGCCACTTCCTTAGGTTAGATGCCTGCCATTAGCTGGTAGGGCTTGGGATCATAAAAGTGATCAAACACATACGTAGGAATCTACTGCTTTTTTCTGGTGCAGTCCTGCCCCGCACTGGAGTTTTTCCAGTGCTTTGGCTTGGAACAGTTTACTTTAGTATAGGATATCTCCACTAAATTTCTTCCATGAGAGAAATGCTTTCCACTTCTGCTGAGAAATGTGTGTATATCCCAAGCATTTTCACAGCAAAGACACTGAGGGCAAGGATTTATCGTCTAGAGTGGATTACCAACTCAAAGGTTGAAGACAAATCCATTTCATTTTAAATCCATTTAATTTTGATGATAGATACATACTGGGAAACACACCTCTGCACTACTACATGGCAGGAATTTGTTCATGGATTTACTAATCACTGCCTTTTCTTGACAAACGTAGTTACATAGTTGGAAGAGCTGTCTCTCTCTATTTTTTTTTTTTTTTGGTGGTGGGGGACTGAACCTGTGAATGTCTTGACTGGAAGTTGTAAACTTCTGTGGCTAGTGCTAAAATATATAGTCCTTGTGCACTAAGGCAGCAGAAACTACAAGTTTTTACATGGTGTTTTGGCAGAGTGTAGCAATCACATCCTTTGGAAACGTGACTTCAGAAAATAATGTACAATTTCAATTAGTCTATTTACCTTCTATTTTACTGTGTTTTTTTTAAATCCAAATCCCAGACAGCTTGCTCTACAGCTGCTAATTTCACAAAATGAATCTTCGTTATCATCTTGATTTCAGTTTTCCAGAAAGAAACGTAAAACTGAAGCAGAATATAGGTCACCGCCCTGCCAATTGATTCAAGCGTGTTGTAAAAGTAACAGTTCAAGTCATAAGATGTATTTGGGAAGAATTTTCCTCTTTTGATAGACAGAATAACTTCTGATGAGTAAATAATTTTGCAGATCATTTCTGTATGTGTAAAGTATTTCATCTCGTTGTTTGAAATCTCTATTTTGCTCTGAGTTCTTTGAGTGCTGCAAGGATAGGTGCTTTTGCAATAACATTTATAATTAGGCAGAAATCTGGAATAATCTATATCTAGATTTTCTATATAAAAACAGAATTCTGGGAAATTTCAGGATTTTTGGAAGGTTTTCAGTGCTTCCTAGGTCTAAATCATGTTCCAAAAATAGTTCTGCCTGCTTTATTCTCTCGTTTTTGCTATGAGTGCCTGTTGGAAACAAGTGGAAAAAAAGCAAGTCAGACAAAAGTTAATGGAATTCTTCTGAGCATAAAGTTGCATTCACTGCAATTCAGAGTTCTGGCAGAGTTTCAAGATGTTTTACTTGAAATGTCACATCTATTAGAAGTTAGAGATACCTTGGCAAGAGAGTAAGTGCTCATCATAGCTAGACAGGAAGGACTGTATTAATTTCATGATATACAACTGAGAAAAAATGAGGCACATTACTTACATAGCATGATTCTGTAGTCAATACAGTGCAATTTATAGTGTAACTCTTAGGATTCTCAAACTATGAGTCAGATTATTAGTGGGTGAATAATGACTTCTGTTAAACCAAGGATCACATGAACATCAGTTTAACTGGATGATTTCATTGTTGTCAGTGGTGCTATGCTGATATACAGAAAAAGTAAGGAGGTGAAATGAAATTCAGGTCAAATGTTCTGTAAGGGCTTAAGCTTACATAGGGAAGAATGGAGCTAGTACACAACATCATAGAATCACAGAATCAGTAAGGTTGGAAGGGACCTCTGGTCATCTACTCCAACATCCCTGCTCAGCAGGGTCACCTACAGCATGTTAGACAGGGTTGCATCCAGGTGGGCCTTGAAGATCTCCACAGAAGGAGACCCCACAACCTCTCTGGGCAACCTGGTCCAGGGCTCCGTCACTCTCACAGGGAAGAAATTCCCCCTCACGGTCAGGCAGAACTTCCTGTGCTTCAGTTTCTGCCCATTGCCTCTTGTCCTGTCACACGGGACAACTGAAAAGAGTTTGTCCCCATCCCCTTGACACCCTCCCTTCAGGTACTTGTACACATTGATAAGATCCCCCCTCAGGCTTCTCTTCCCCAGGCTGAAGAGGCCCAGCTCTCGCAGCCGTTCCTCATAGGGCAGGTGCTCCAGCCCTCTGATGATCTTTGTAGCCCTATGCTGGACTCTCTCCAGTAACTCCATGTCTCTGTTGTGCTGGGGAGCTCACAACTGGACACAGTGATCGAGATGAGGCCTCCCCAGGGCTGAGGAGAGGGGCAGGATCACCTCCCTTGACCTGCTGGCAACACTCTTCCTAGTGCACCCCAGTAGACCACTGGCCTTCCTGGCCACAAGGGCACATTGCTGGGTCATGGTCAACTTGTCATCCACCAGCACTCCCAGGTCCTTCTCTGCAGAGCTGCTCTCCAGCAGGTCAGCCCCCAGCTTGTACTGGTGCCTATGGTTATTTTTCCCTAGGTGCAGGACTCTGCACTTGCCCTTGTTGAACCTCAGGAAGTTCCTCTCCACCCAACTCTCCAGCCTGTCCAGGTCTTCCTGAATGGCAGCACAGCCCTCTGGTGTGTCAGCCATATCCTATAAACTATTTTTTTTTTTTTGCAGGCTACATCTTTAGGATGAAATAGACAGTTTCACAGAATTTTTGGGGATGTCATTTAAAATAGTAATTACAATAAAAAATCTCTAGTTTCTGTTTTTGTTGTTTAATGAGATGCTTAGGTCCTTTTTTATTTATTGAAGGGAAAATATCAGTCCTATACACCTCTCGTACAGAGGACCATAACAGAAGAAGATGCGTCCTTTCCGCCACTTGTCATATTGCTAACAAGGAATAGGTTAGGAATAAGCTGAATTGAACCCCATGTCTAAAATAATCAAAAATTCCATTGGCAGAAATCTCATGTTATTTGTGAATGAGCTCTTTATGAATCTTACCACTTTTCAGAATAACAGCTGGGAAGAAATAGGTGTTAGGAACAACTTGGACTGGCTGCCATTCGTGGCTTCATGAGCACTGGAGGGTTGTGTGTTGTGTGTGTGCATTTGTATAGAAATCATTGGAATTTTGTAGACAGATCATTTTGATGAGCTAGTGTAACATTTCAATCCTTATCACAGATAAGAAATCATAAATAATTTCTAGCTAATTGTTTTGAAATATTTTTGTGCCCTACCTCCCTGAAAACACCTTTTTCCCCAAGAAAGCAACAGTTCTTGGCAAAGCCTGGTTTCCAGTGGATTTCCTGGAAGAAAGGCAGGAGAGAGTGTTGGAATAAGAGCGAGAGAGAAAGAGGTTATGAATACTCCATAGAAAAAGAGTTTCAGGCTGCATTGACACTTTATTAGGTGCTAGAGACTCCACAACGCCAAGCACTGTCAACGTGAAGATGCGTCCTCTGGTGTATGATTAAGTGGTATAAACTCACTGTTTTTTTTTTTTCCACAGTTAAGGAATGCTGAGTAGTGCTAGCTGCTATAGATTCTCCCATGGCTAGTACGAACCACGCTCCGCTCACCGTCCTCAGTTGCTTCAACCACAGTGTTAATCAACTGTGAGATACAAATGTTGGAAACCAGGTTCCACTGATTGTGGTGCTCTCCTGGGTGGATTATTTGATATCTAAAAAGGGCTGAAAACATGCTGTGCTCTTTCCCTTGATGACAGCAATATACATGTCTTTCTTTTCTAGTCATTCAATTTTCATGAAATTCACAGGGGTTTAATATCTTTGAGAGCTCTACTTCTGTCAATTTTAATTGAAATTGTCCTTTGGATTGAAAATTTATGGGGAGGAGAGAGAGAGCAGAAAGATATCGCATGATTGCTGAGGCCCAGTTTCCTAAAGAATAGTCTCCCCTTTGCTCACTATCCAAGAAGTGAGAAAGGTACAGGTGAGAGCCTGGAAAGATCAATGTGGTGTTTGAACTTTTCGGTGCCTCAGCAGAAAAGAGAGAAAGTGCTTTGTGTCTGCATTTCCTCAGACACAGTTGGATAATGTATCTGAAGACTGTTCAGTGATTGGCTTGAGCAGTTAGCCTAAGCCTGTGAGGTGTTTTATACCATCAAATCAATTGGTGTTACTAACTGCATATTGTTTTCTCTGTATTTTGACTTCTGCTTCAAAGTGAAAAGAATTCTCATCTGACACCTGCATGTTGCTGTCTAAGAGGCATGGCAGGCACTGAGCCTTACTCATAACCTGAATTTCTTTTATTATAGAAACAGCAAACTTATATGGTGCTCCTACTTTACCCCCCCTTATTTATATTTAATCCTCTCTCCCAAATTTTGTATCTGAAAGGATAATTTTTCATTCCTTACCTTCTTCATGATGATTATTTTTATTTTTCTCTCTGAACATACATAATTACTCCATTTGCCTCTGAAGAAAGCCAGAAAGATATTTTTATATAACATGTATGAAAAACACAGAAGCACTTTTTTTTCTTTTTTATCTCCAAAGAACACCTTGACTTCTCATACCGGTTTAAATGTAAAATCAGAACTTGGTTTGGAAATTCCCTTAACAAGCAGAAATTCCTGTGGTTATGTAAGAGAAGATGTGTTTTTCTTTGACCTGTTTGAATGTTTTGGGGAACTGTATATTGAATATCCATGGTTGTTGAGTGCAGATGAAACTGCTGGGGTGGAAAAGTTCAAAGCTCAGACTCTCTCGTATAAACTTTCTTGGATATATAGGAAAAGAATTTGCGTTAGTGTCTAGCCAAATGCTGTAGGTCTATCAATACATATTAGGCATAGATGCCTAATTAGAGAAATGCTTATGCAAATGTTATCAAAATATCATGCAAATAAAGGCCTTGGGGAAATTTTGCGTCAGAGTTTATGTAATACTGCTTTCCTGTGTATCACAGATTGGTGCTTGCAATGGTGACTTTGAGGGGCTACATCTATAAGAGAAAGGAAATTAGTTCTTACACCATTTTAAAGCTTGAAATTCCCAAGAGAGGTCCAGTTATGACAGCTAAGATGTGAGATCATTTCATAGACATTCCTGAGATGATACAGATAAGTACAAATTATTGTTTTAAATTTCATTAGTCACTGGCTTGTTGTCAATGAATCAATGATGTAGAGCTAGAAATACTTCATATCTCGTCATTGCTCTCCATCTGGTTCCCATCCTTTGTGCTCTCCTTCTAAATTCCCAATAATATCCCTTGTGCCATAGTATTTACAACAATATGATCAGTCTTCCCTTTATCTCCTCATTTCCATCTATTTTCTGCTGTCCATCACATAATGGATACCAGGCAGAGTTTGACTGAGAGGACATACAAATACACCCCTTTCGGGAACGATCTGATACTTTACCTAATTGAGTCTGCTAGCATTTTGAACACACATGTAATTTAACTTCTGAAATTGAGTGAAATATCATAGTTATTACTCAGCTCCTTTTGCTCACATTAGTGGCACAGCTTGGTAAATGTCTGTTTAGTGTTTCTAGCAACACAGCAGATGGAAACTTTGCTCACAGGGCTTAAGGGGAACACTTTTAAATTCCAGGAGAAACATCAGGGAAAAGTTTTCATAGACTTATAGTCTTTTACTGTCCTAACTGAAATGGTGTATCAAAATTAAGACAATGGAAGGCTGGTGTTTTTGCTGTTTTTATTTCTGGTGTTGAAGTAGTAATCTTATGATACTTTCCATATTAAGCATTTTGCTGTTGCAATGAATAGCAAGATTATATTGCTTTTAACTGCACATATTCATGCCTATATGAGCTACTGTTCTCAGCTGCAATGTTCTTCATCTTGCAGTTGCAACCTAAAGTTGTTGTATATGCCTAGCTTTTGCTGTGTAATGCAATCACTGTATTTTGTCTGGTCCATTCTTCTACATAGAGTGCAAAAGTGTAAGTTTAGTAATTTAAATTATTAGCAGCATGAGATTTGTAGTAGCAGTTAGCACTTGACAATTACTTATAGCAATTGCTGGCAATTAAATAATACATTTCCTGTACTCAGCAATATATTTAGTTTTATATTTATAGATGACATCTTTCCCTGGAAATACATCGGTTCTGCAATTGAAATTAATAAATATTGGTGGCAGTTACTTGGTAACTTGTAAGTAATTCTTAGGAAACATAAGGAAAAAAAGAAGTGATTAATGTTATATAGTAAGAAACACATTATTGCATATACAGTCAGCCACATCACAATTAATAGCTGCTTAAGTATAAAGCTTCCAAATGCTGACTGATTTTCTGTAATTCAGTTGTGTTACTTTTCTGTCTCTAGAAGTTTGCATCCACCCTAGCAGGGCCTTCTGTTTTTGCACATGTTGTCTTTTGGATGATGGTTTATGTCCAGATCTAGTATCTTAGCAACTTGTAGTCATTAAAGATGCTAACTGTGCTTTCAGGGTAAGTGTCTTAATTGTTCAAGATATCTTATTGTGTCCACCTAAAACTTCCATCCATAGCCGTGTGGAAGCTGTCACTGTTCTCTGAGGCTGTCCTGGGGAGCAAAACCAGGACTGTTCCTCTTCACAGGGTGCTGAAGCAACTTACTTTAAAATCAACTTTGAGATTGTCTAGAGCAAAGCAGTTTGATAAGTGTGTATTGTTCAGCCACTTTCCAAGAGAGTGAACAAACTGTCCTCTCTTTTCTGCAGCAAGTGATTCTAGTGTCAGAGCAATCAGGTTCTGTCCTAAAAATGCTGAGAATTAAATTCTGCTGGGCAACTTTGTTATGAGAGCTCAGGTAACTGTGCTGTGCGTCTTAGATCAGGTTGTCTTTCACTCATACTGTTGCATACTTTGGATTTTTCCTGTGGGTCCAAACTCAGCTTTTTTCTCCAAAGAGAGAGAATTTATCCACTGAACTAATCATCAGAAAGTTTTGATCATGCAGACTGTGGGGCTTTCTTTAGGGGTGGTGATGATGGTGGTGATGATGGTGGGGGTGATCCAACTGAACAGTCACAGCAGAAAAGCCAATTGTCTATCTTTAGACTTGCAAAGCACATATTTGTTTGTGAACATCCTGTCAGATTATATTCACAGCTACATAAGAACATGAACACGCTCTTCTCTTTTGTTCCCTTTTTCACTTCTGATTGCCAGTGTTCAAGTAGTCAGGGAATAGGCAAGACTATAGACTCAGCCCTCATCCTGCTTTTGATGCATAAAATGATTTCCCAGCATAGTCTGTTGCATGATTGCTATGTTTAGTGAATTTCAGTCTTGGAGGTGTTCTTTTCTGCTGCAAATTTGCTTCTTATCTATACTTGGAGTCCTGTGTATGTAACTAAGTGTACTGCTGGTGCTCTCAAAATGATTTCTCTCTTGGTAGAAGTCAGGCTGAAGTTGTGCAGCAGAGTACTGGCTAGAGCTTCCCGCTTGTAATATGGGTGCAAGGCTCCCCAGTGGTTGGCTTTCTATGCCTGTGTGCCATGCACAGAAGATGGGCTACTGGTGCCAACTTACTTGCCGATAAAGAGGCAGTATAGACAGGCAGTCCTGGAACTATTACGGATTGCTGCAATTCAAATACTAGTCCTTCTCCCATGTTCCACAGACCAGTCAGTAATGTAGATGTACCCTACATAAGCTCAGTGGCCACAGGACAAAGCCTTTAGCTAAAACTTTAAAGCCTTGTCTCTGTCATCTGTGGGATGGGTCATCCTTCCATGTGGATGTGGGTCATCCTTCTGGGATGGATGACGCCTGCTTTGATTGCTTTTGGTTTTATGTGCTATCCTCCTTTAAAAACATTGGCTCATGAGAGGAAGAAAGGCTCATGGAAAATGATTTAACCTGTTCAGGTTGAGAAGGTTTTGGAGAACACTGTATGTAGTGGGCAAAGGGAAATGAGAAAGTAACAGCAACTGCTGTGATTCTGCAACTCAAGTAGTGAGTTGGGGAAATGACCAAACGCATCAGGGAGCAGGCAGTTAGGCTGCAGGAAAGGTAGGTCAGTCCTCATGATCTGGGCAGGACTTGCTTCAACTTGCAGGGACTGAACTAGAGACAAGGGCTCTTCTTCTTTTTGGTCCCCTCTAGTCTTTTTCTATTTAAAAAGTTAAGTTTCTAGTTTTTATTCTTTTTTGCCTCATTGAGGGGCTCATTTAAGAGCAAGGCTGGGCACATCCAGCTTGAAGCTTTGACGTGGTCGATCTAGGAGAGTAGAAGAGGACTTTGTAGCTATGACATTACTTTTTGCCATAGCTGCTGTGTTTTGCAGTTCAGTTATTGATTTGCAAAACTGAGAATTGATGGTGTGTTGCAAGATTAATCCACTGTGCATTTATTATGTTGTGGAAATGTAGATTTACTGAAGTCTGCACTTTTTTTCCTTGCTGATAACTCGCTGAAAAAACAGTAGTAAAAATAAGTGATAATTGTTTTGATGTGCAAAAAACAGGAATCATAAAAGCACAAAACCAATGGCAATTACTGACGCTGCAGCAAGCAAATAATAAACTTTAATGTTAGGCCTGCTATGGCTACTGTGGCAAGATAGTTATTTTGCTGGCTGCTGTTCCTTGGCCTTCTCTCTTATACTTCCATTTCTTTAAATTTTTGGCCCAACCATTGGCGCATAATAGCTATCTCATCTATATTGAGCTGGGGGAAGGGAAGAAATGAAATAACTCAGACTGGCAGCAGGCCAAATTATCTGCAGTTTGGCTTTTTACCAGCTAAATCAGCATACAAAAAACATCCTTTCATTTTTGCCTACATAGATTATTGAAAAATCGAAACATCTTGTCATTATTTTAAATCTTAAACAGGAAAATTAATTTTATTAGTTAAACAACTCTAAGGTTAGGAGGAATCAGGGCTGGGCCTTGGCTTCATGGCTGTCCTTTCCTGCATTAGAATATGAAGTCTAAGCCTTGCTACCAACTTGTCCCCAACCTCCACTGAAAGCTAAAGTAATAAAACAAACTTATCGTTTGAAATTTAGTGACATGACTCCAAAGAATTGAAGAGGGAGAGCAGGAGGAACAAGAGCAGCTGCTTCTGCCTTATGAGATTGTTCTCCAGAGGAAGCTTTTTCTGTAGTGAGCTGAACACCGGAACAGATGCAAACTGTAGCAAGGGCATTAGTAGTTATTATAATACGGACAGGATTGGAAATTTTGTTAGGACCCAGCCTTCTATATAATAATTGCATCATTTTTTTTCCAGAAAAAAAAAGCCTCTTGGAAGCCTCTAATCTGAGAGGGGATTAGTGAACTCAACTTCATTAATTTTCTGAAAATGTTGCCTTTCCCTTCTCTCTTTGTCTGGTGATAGTGACGTGCTTACTGTAAACGTTAAGCTATATCTATGTGGCACAATGTCACATCCAACAAACCAGTTAAGAGTAGTGGGACCAAAACAACCACACTAATTTGGTCTTCTGTCTGAGCTTAGTTGAATGTAAAATCTTGCTAGTGTGGCTGTTGTGCCCTTGGGATCTGTATGAGGTCATTTATTCTGGATATTCTGCAAGTAGAGCTTCACCATCCTGTTGTTATGTCCTTACAGCTTACCAATTTCCCGTTATTAGCTATGGAGTAAATACAAGAAAAGAAAGTCTTTCCATCAACCTTAATTAAGGCATCTGCCTCCTTCACTCTTCACACTTTATCCCTGTCTCTTAATACTATTAGGTAAGGTAGGAAAAAAAACAAATTAATTGAGCCTGCTGGAGGTTATTTCAGTAAAGCCCTTATGGCTCATATATAGTGCCATGTATGCTGGAAATCTGGAGACTGGGATGCTATTTCCGCCATTCAGCTTTACCTTTGCCACACCACCGAGGCTAACTTCCCAAAAGCATCTGCTAGTCTGGCGTAGTAGTGTCTGAAATCTACAACCTGATGCATTTGCAACATGGTGTTTTTGCTGATGATCACCTGCAGCTACCAGCCTTTCTAACTGGAGTCACAGATACTTGATGACACTATAAATTGAATCCTTTGGTTGATCCAAGTTCAGAACCCCAAAATGAGCCAATTCTTAAAATTTTGGCTTAAACTCTCTACATATTCATTTCCCAAATGCAAAATTAGGATAATGATTCCTATCTTTTGTAAAGAGCTTTAGCTGTGCAGCTGAGAAATACTCTATAAATGCTAAGTAATGCCATTATTATAGGTGTAGAGTCAAACTGTTCTCTGTACTTTCCAACTGCTTTTGTCACAATATTGTACTAGTAGATTATCGTCTTTCTGGACAGCTGGTAGGGCTTTGTTGCATCCTCCTCTTTTACGTCTGTTTTATGCACTCTACCAAATGCAGAGAGCCTGAGCCATGGCAGTCCCTCCTATGTACAGTGTGTCACTGCCTCCCTCCCTGGAGCCCACCAGTGTAGCTCTAGTTTGTTGTTGTTACTGTTGCTACAGCTCATTCCTTGAGATCTGCACAGGGATAAGGTTAAGATTAGATATACCCCAAGTTTTTCAAAAATACTGTCTGCAATTTTCCAGCCTCAAGAGTGGGGTTCTGGGAAAAAAGCAAATGATGAGCTGTCTCAAAAAGCCCTAGCCTTTGGTTGTAGCGGAACAAAGAGAGGATGGGTGGAAAGGGGGAGCCTCCCCGAGATGTTTGTTGTTCTTCCACACAGGCTTCACTTCAGAAAATCCACGAGTCATTTTCTTTTCCCAAGAGCTCTCTGCTTTGACTCTAAATAACAGAGAATTTTCAGTGCTGGTCTAAGTTCTGCAGCACTCTTTCCTCTTTCCCTATTCTTCCAGCACAGTATTATCACTGGGGTTACATATCCCATTTCTTTTGCAGACAGAGACAATTGCAATGTGATCAGCATGGATAACTGAAATAGTTTGAATATCAGCATGGATAACTGAATGCTCGGTTTGAAACAACATGGTTGTCTCTTCATTGAGGGAACATTAGTTTTACACTTGTCCAGTATAGACAGACAACCTGGGCAGCATATAAAGATTCTAGCTGTTTTTATTTTCTTAATGCTAAAGTAGTGAAGCACAAGATTATGCTCATAAAAGTTAGCTACTGTGTTGCAGATATTCTGCATTTTACAGAGATTTAAATCTGTAGGAAACCAGCTATATTTGTATAAGAACCATAGTAAAATTCTGCTTCAGTAGATCCTCATTTAAGTCTTCATGCAAGTGGTAAAACCGTTCTGCCTACTCTGAATCCTATGCTAATGTTTAGATGCTAATCAACTGGAGTTGAATATTCATTACAAACAATACTAATACCCAAATTAGTCACACGTAGAATAACATATTGTTCAGGAAGCAACCTGTTTTGTTTCAGTGAGTCACTAGATTAGCAAAAACTTTTTAGACTCATTTGGTGAGCCTCTGGCTTTTTGGCTTCTTGCTGTTTTCTCTGCATGAGGTGACTGTGTAACCTGAATTTGATAGTATCACTTGGGTTTTCCTTCCAGAGGGCTGGAGGCTGTTGGACAGTGATTGGCTGTAAATTTTCTGTTATAATGTGGTGTTGGGGTAGCTACTGGTGCCAGCAGAGCTAGAAGGGTGTGGACAGGGTGGGACGAGGGTGCTTGATCCATCTGTCTGGGTGCTCAGTTGCTAGTTGGTGAAAGCATCCTGTCCACCACCATGTGCGTCTGCATGAACATGGAAACCAGCGTGATAGCCAGGACAATAACTATCTTGCCACAGTAGCCATATCAGGCCTAACATTAAAGTTTATTATTTGCTTGCTGCAGCATCAGTAATTGCCATTGGTTTTATGCTTTTATGATTCCTGTTTTTTTGTACATTGAAACATTTATCACTTATTTTTACTACTATTTTTTTCAGTTAGTTATCAGCAAGGGAAAACAAGTGCAGACTTCTTTACCTAGTTGGTAAACTGAGTTCAGTTTATTGTCTTCTGCCAGCTGCAGTGATCAAGCCCAGGGCTGTCTCACAGGTACTCCCGGACTGCAGTGATCATATGATTTGTATACCTTATTATCGCTTCTGCTCTTTCTTGAGCATCTTCTTTGCTGCCCTGCACCTCCCTTTGCCACCAGATAAGTAACCAGTAAATTACTTTTATCAAATTATTTTTCTTATTTTTCTGTATACATTTTTTGGTATTTCTGACACTGTTATCTAAGCTATCTTAATCTTACAAATTTTTAACAGGTGCCATTGGCACTGCAGGACTATGCTTACCAAAAGATCCCTAGTGCACCCCACTGTGGAGTCTGCCTTGTTTCTCACCTGACTTCCCCTTAATCATCTGTGGGATCCAGCCATGAGATCCTCACAGCGCCCTCTGTAACTTTTGTTGGCTTCTCACGGCTACTTGTTATGTTCAGCAATTTCTTGTGTCATATCCAGCAGTTTTCTATGTCCTATTCAGTTAATGTAACCTCGGGCCAAGGTCTAATTAAAGGGCTTCTCCTTCGCCTGCAGCCACAATATATTCTAGTATGAATTTTCAGGTTTCAGGAAGATACTATAACTGTGATGTTCATGAAGCTGTCTTTGCAGGATTTATGCTGGGTTCATAAATATCTGTGTGGATATCAAACATTTGTCAGAATGCTTATAAAATTATAAGTCCCGCAAATTGAATTCAGTCCTCTGAGTCACAAATATTTAAATAACTATTCTGAGGTCCAGTCAAATCTTCATTCCCATGAGAACGCTTCCACTATAATTGGACTGCATTAGCGAGCTAGTTATTCTAACTCTTAGAAAAACACTAATCCATTCTGAAGCCTTTATTAAGAAGTACTTTGCCATGTTTGAACATTTGTTTCTGTTGTAGAGCCCCAGGGTTGCAAACAGATAGACTTTTATAAGCTTTCTGCATTCCTCTTAACTAGACTGTCTGAGAAACCTCATGCAAAGGAAAGGACCAGCTATTATGAATAACAATTGACATGTTGTCTGAGGTAGAGACCCTTACCAACGCTCTTTCGCAGAGGGTGACTGTTTCAAAGCCATGCTGAATGACTGTTGGTAGAACTGAAGCAAATAATACCTATAAAATCCTCCTCGGATATCTTAGTCACAATGAACATGATTCGGTTGCCTCCACGTAGCTGTCTGCAGATGCACTGGGGCACGCTGCAGGTTACGACTGCTTCTTCAGAAAGACACAGGTCTTCCACAGACCAGCAGTCACATCTTACAGCCCCATGTTTATGCCCCAGACAGGTCCCAGAACATCTGAAATGGTCCCAGATACTTATATTTGAGGCAATTGAACTAAGCTTGAAGTTATCTTTCTTCTTTTTCTCTGGACATTCTATTATTTTATTTTATATTGTCATTTTGACATTTCTTGTAAATCCTACATATGTAAGATATGTAACATTTGATATTGTAAGCACAGATACTGTGTATTCACTTACATTTTTGCTAGGGATATGTACCTCCTATCTCTGAATAATCACATGTATGCAGTAGCCTGTCCTTCTTGTAGGCTTGCTTCAGGCATGGATGTTCATATTCAATACTAAATCTGGGTACAGGTTTAGCAAAACTGCAGCTCATGGAGAAAAGTAAAAATCCGTGTACAACTAGTCACAATTTTAATTAATCCCGTCCTTAACAACTTAGATTGCAGTGGAGCTTCTGACATATTTGCAAGTTTGGGAATTAAAATGTTTAGCATGCCTCCAAAAACTAGCAGGCAAACTTCAATTTTCTTTTACTGAGTTTTATTTGGATGTAACGAGAATTCTTCCCTACCTGTATGCTCATGTACATTTTGTTTTTAAATACCTGTGAGTGAATTTAAAATCACAGGAAAAGATATTTGTGAGATTCTACTATAATGTGAGTTAACAATGTGCAAGCTTTCATCTCTCATCTTCAGCATCATTGAGATTTGACCTATATAGTTGCTACTTTTCCACTGACCAAAGACTGTCATTTCTGTCTGTTAGATATGTTTTCTGACATTCACAAATATTTACTAGTATGGAGATTAACAATTTTATCTCCATTTATATCACCTGAGTCAGAATTTTAGCAGCTGGTCTTCAGAAATCAGAACTTTGTGCCTCTTACTATCCTCCAGTCCAACAAAGCCTTCCAATTACAAATGCGTTCCCTCACGACGATCATTATGTAGTTATTAGTTATTATACAGAAAGGTAAAAAGCAGAGAGAGACTTGCTTTTTTGTGATTTTGACTCATCTATTCTAATTTTCTTTTCTGTTTGGAGGGTTTTTAGAACTGTTGTTTCCTCTTTTACCACATTTCATTTTTATCAAGTTCTTCCCCTATGTGTCACCATGAAGAGCCTCTGGTGGGTTGTGGGATCTTGTGGGATGCTTGGTTGCTGAAGATACGGCTTCCAGTGGAATAGCTTGTTAAAGGCACTGGAGCACAGTGATATCGATTGGTGCTTTGTCCCCAGTATTGGCATAGTTTCTGAAATAAGCGGGTATGACTGCCATACCCAGTCATACAGGATATGACTGTCAGACCTATGCTGCCATTTTTATTACGTAAAAACTGTGTGTCACCTCCAAGAGTTCAAGTCTTCTCCTCTTGCAAAAGAGGTTCAGGAACTTTTCACATGAAAATAAATTTATTCATAGGAGAAAATATTTATTGTATAACTACATCTACAATGGGTACTGTGTAATAATAGAATTTAGGCACACATTATAGTCACTGGTGTGGTGGAAATGTTACCTCTTATGTCTAACACATAGTACGATTTTCTGGTCTGTCCTTCCTTCATGTCTCTGCAAATTTTTGCAGTGGTAATACAATCATTCAAACTGGACTGAGTTCCACCAGGCTCATGTCATAGTTTACTGAACAACATTCAGATGGTGATGCATTTTTTATTTTGAGTGTTATGTTTGAGGTCAATGCTCATAATAAGGGATACGAAGTCGTTTCCAGTCCTTTCAGCTCCCTTTTTTTTCATGAGCTTTACGCTCTTGCTATAAAAATTACAGGTAAGTACTAATGTTTTGATTGTTCCATTAAGCACTGCAGTCAGTTTTTCATTTCAATTTCCTTATTATACCTGTAAAGTGACACTAACATACACAAATTAGGCCATCTTTTAGAACTAGTCAGCAGTGTCTAGTTTAAAAATGTGTCTTTGAATTAGTGCACTGATGAGATTAGCGTACGTTCCCCTGCTGCGTAAACTTCATATTGATTATAATGTCCACAGAAAGCAGACTCATTTTTTTGCCATTGCTGGACACAGATTTTGGGAAGACATCAATGGTAGAGACTAATTGGCTACCTCTAAGACAAAGGTAATTTTTTAACATTCAGAAGTGGTGATTTTTTCTCCTCATCCTTTGCCCACTTGAATATTTTGTCATTGTTACAGCTGTGATTTTTCTCCATCTTCAAAGAAGACAAAGCCTTCCAGTGGCTACATGATTAAGGGACATATAAAAAAAATACAGCTATATAAATTTTATTGCATATATATACACATCTTAGTTTAAAAAATAATCAGCAGTATTTGCATATTAAATCACAAAAACCTTGTTCTGTTCTTAGGTGTGAGTCATACAACATTTCTACCAAAAGAGCTCCATTTATTTGACTTCTCTAATATAGGATTGTGGAACAAGATGGCTAGAGAAATTTTTTATTTAGTTTCATTGATCCAGAAACATCTACATCTGCAGCACTATTAATCCATTTTATACTGCAATGCATGTCTTCTTACATGATTCTGCTGATGGGTTTTATTTTATTTTATTCTATTTTAATTTATTTTTAAATAGAGTTTTCATTTGTAAAATATCCCATTTAGATATTTTTGTCCAATGTTTTACCTGATGTCTCTGAATTAGCCAAATATTCCTTCTATACATTTTTCTACCAGCACTATGTTGTATTTACAATATTTTTCCACTGTGTTATTTACCTCTCCTGTCTCTTCACTTCCATTAACTCTCCTACCTTTCACACCGTGCTCAGACACTTATTGTAGCTGAAAGCGAGGCAAACTGTTAGTTTAGCTGTTGAAGCTTATCTAAATTACCAGTAATTTTAACCTCTTCTTACTTAGAAGGCTCTATGATTTTTCTCTAAATAATCCTTTCCTATTTTCATCTTCTTCTTAGCCATGTCAGCTTGACTTTTAGTTATTCCCTGTGCTTTCTGATGACTAAAATGAAGGTTTTCTTTTTTGAACAATCCTTCATGCCAATCTTGATAGTCATATATTCTACTTGCATTTAATATCCTTTTTTTTTCAAGTGATTATTTAGCTAATTAGATTGAAAACCCTCTCTAGAAGATTTTCCCCCTGGCTGGGGTATAAATTTTAGATTGTTTTTGTACTTTTGTCAGTGCAGCTGTCTTTACCAACCGGTATTCTTAATTTCTCATAATCTATCCTTTTGAAATTGAGAACCTTAGGGCACAGTCATACATTCATTTCTGAAATAAATTTAGCAATTTAAGATGTCATTACCATATAGCTATTCATTAATACCCTTCACTTGTTTGAAATTGTTGGAACCTCAGCAATGGGGACTGATAACTGATGACATAAGCATTTCCAGTCCATTTCAGAGAAAAGTGGAACAGGTTTGCTTAAACTTCCCTTAGCAGCCTTTTAAATCTGTTTGTTTCGCTTTGTACTGAAATGGACTTCCACAATTAGTTATTGTCTCTCAGCTAAATGGATGGTTAGAAATTGCTGGAGAGTGATAATAACTCAAAGCTGTCAACATCTTTGAATCACGATGTGTTGACTAGGAGGAACCTTGAGAAGTCATCTCATCCAGCTGCCCTCTGTAGAGAGCTAAGTTGGGTCAGTCAAACACACATCTTGAAAACATTCTAGGAGATTTTACAACAATGTGAGGCTGGCTGTTCATTCTCACACACAATTCTGTTTGTGATTACATATCAGTAAAACTAAATCAGTTTGGAAAATGTTCATTCATGGTAGTTTTTTGTGACCTGTTCTTCCATAAGTGCTTACTTGCCTTAAATACAAAGTCATCTTTGAGTATGGTCTCTCTGCTTCTTGTTTTGTAGAAATGACCATCTGCAATATCAACATTTCATAGGCAATTATTATCAGAGTTCTTCAGTATAGAAATTTTACTAATCTTTTCCTCCTATTTAATATTGTCTTTTGTTAGTGATCTAGACAGAATTTCTTTCTCTTAGTTTTCTGGGAAATAAAAGTGATTTCTTTCTCTGGAGAAGACAATACTCTATGTAGGAAGCCAAGCTAACATTTGAAAAGAAGTGGTGTCATACCATTCAATATACATAGAACTTTCCTGAAAAGATTTGCAGTTTCAGAATCACTTTAAACAGGAATGGTGAACTGAAGCTATTTAACGTTCGAAGTGCTAGAATCTGGAAAAAACGCAGCTTCAGAGAAAAAATGAAATCCGATGGTCCCCACCCTCTCCTGAGAAGTTAAAGATAGCAGGAGGCAACTGCTGCTACTAGGTGTGTTTTGTTATAGGTCTGTCCCAAGGCAGAAGGCAAGATTATAACCAAAGAGCACATAATTCAGACCTTCAGGATCATGACATGTTATGCTCTACATAAAAAGTGTAGGAAAGGGATGAGTGGGGAGGGAAGTTCGGAGCTGTTACTAAAGATGAAATGAATATAATGAAAATATTCTGCATTGTAACTTGCTGTTTTAGACAGATATGTAGAATAACTCCAGATTTTCTTTAAAAATCTTTATGTATTCATTAGTATATTTCTGTAATATTTAAACACATGCACATCTTGTTCTGCTAATGTTAGAACCACACCCTGAAGTGTTCAGGGAATCATTGTTTCTTACATAAAGGTCCATGGAAGCAAATTATTCGGCAATGGCCAGAAATATTTGCTATTCTTTATCAGTTATTTGTTCTTTTCTTGGCTTTCATCATTTTCCTGTCTTCTTATGGGAGAGCAGAAACAATAGCCCTGTGTCCTGTGTAACCAAACAAATGCCTGGAACAGATGGAAGCACCATTATGTGAACAACTCAGGAGCCAAAATTTGTTTGCATAATCTGTTCAGGATACGCTCATGGATAGTTAATATACATTTATAATCACTCATGAATCTTTCCCAATTTATTTATATATAATTGGAGTGGATTCATGAATGATTTATGAACAAAGAAGTGAACTACATTTGTCAGATGAATTATCTGCAGTGAGTAATTTGACCTACTCATTAAAGGTCCCATATTTTGAGTTTAATGTGTTTTTTGGGTCTACACGTGTGCTGGAATTTTTTGTAAATGCAAATTCATAACAATGTTTTATTTTTTTTTTCTTCAAGCCATAATCATTCATATTATAGGTGCCACATATGTCAAAATATTCTTCAGGGCAATAAGCTAAATTTGAGTGACATTTACTCTATGGAAATTATAAACAAACAAGTCAGGGAATGTTTCTTCTATTACAGAATCTTTTCATTCAGATAATCATAATACAAAAAACACTACGTCACGAAAATAGTTGAAAGTATCACTAAATGTCCATGAGATTCTCTGAACAGGTCATTGCCATGCTAGTGAATTTCTTGCTTGGTTACACATCCTCATTTTCATTTCAAGATGCCACAGAAAGCATTCACTGCCGGGCAGCAATTAGTACTTAATCAGGTCTTATGGCTGAAATATTTGTCAGCAGCAATGGAGAGGAATCATTTGCTTCATTTCTGAAGTTCAGCACTGTCCTCTATGTAAAGCAGTACTCATTAGCATTCAGTACCACTGCGTGGACAGCCTTTCCAGGGCTTTATCTCAGATGGTTCTTTTTATCACCGTGATTAGTGTCTTTACAAAGAGGCTCTTCAGAAATCTTTCTCAAGTATAAATTCCCTGTTATTGTTTATGGATCATTTGTTCCTAGTTTGTTTTGCTGTAGATAGCATTTTTAGATTAAGAAAAAAAAATTACAATATTCTTCCTTTTTTGGTAAATCCTTTAACTTCAAGATAGAACTGTGCCTCTGGGATCCAAAACAGTTCCCTGTGTGACTTAGAAATGCATATAAGCTGATTGAATATTACAAAGCAGTTTGTTTTCCCTTGCTATGAAGAGAGAAAAAAAAAAGATTGATATTTTCTCCATTTCTGCGGAATAGGAAAGGTAAGCTAAATGTGGAATAGAAGCAAAATAACAGAACACCCTGTCTTTGCAAGGCACACACAAAACTGTGTCAGAGAGAGAGTTGAGCAAATTGTGCTGTTGTAGGAGCTTAAATGCTGTCTGTGCTTGTTCCCTCTCATAGATGTTGCAACAATAGTGGCGTAAAGCAGCGGAAAGGCACAGCTGCTTGATTCCACTTCCTTGCTGATTCTGACTATATTACAGAGCTTCAGCAGTTGGTCTGTGCTCATAAAGACCATTTTATTAGATGTTTCTAATTTCCACTGACAGTGCATCAGTGGATTTTGTCTTCCTACAAGTAAGTCTTCAGAGAAGGAGAACGGTGAATGGAAGTTTTACTTTTTCTATCTGTGAGATCAAACCATGTTGCAATCTTTTATATTTACTTATTTTTTACAAAGGCCTTACATCCATTCAATTACTATATGTCAGAACTTAAAAAAGTAAGAATAGATCAAAATGTAAATCAAGTCTTTCTATGTTTTTTCTAAACATTTTTGAGATATGCAAAGTACTTGCTCTATGAAGTAATGTGTATAATCACAGTGACCCTGTAGAACCAGGTTTCATGTAAATAAAAGATGAAAAATTTGCTCACTTCACATCAATGGATTTAATGCTGATGGCTAAGTGCTATCAATTCTGAGCTAAGTGGAAGAGTTAATTCATGCATTTTGCATTCTGTACTCTTGTTTATACCTTCCAATTTAATGTTTGCTTTATCTGACAGTAGATCTTCAATAACTGCCATTCAGCATACAGTAGTTTATAATCTATACAGTTACTTTTCAGAAGAACTGCTTCCCAGTTAGTTTGTTTCTAAGGGAGGGACTACCACGAACTTCTGCTTAATGAATTAGGTTTATACTCTTTCTTTAAACTATCAGTGCCCTTTGGAATTTTAATCCTATTCTTCCAACCTTGCCTGTTTTCCTGTATAATATGGAATGTAAATATATTTACATACTATATAAATATATTTTTATGTGTAACAAGAACACTTTTTATCTACCTTCAATTCATTTGTGGGATATGTAGGTAGGGTAGATGTAGGCCTTCACAAGATCCCCTTAAATATATCAATCCATTGTTTCAGTGAAACTGCAGCAGGTTGACTGGGACTGTGTCCAGTCTGGGGCTGAATATCTCTAAGGATGGAGCCTTCGGAGCACCTCTAATCAAACCATCCCAGTATTAGATCACACTCGCAATGAAGAAGTGTTTTCTTATGTCCCAATGGAAGTTCCTACATTTCAACTAGTGCCTAATTGTTGCTTGTCCTGTCAGTGGCCACCACTGAGAAGAATCTGGATCTCTCTGCTTTACCAGGTGTTTGTGTACATGGATAAGATGCCCCTGAGCCTTCTCTAGGCTAAATAATCTTAGCTCTCTCAGTCTCTCCTGTAAGGAAACTATCTTCATTTGGATGATCTTTTTTTCCCTCAGTAAATCTACTTTCGTTGTAACTCTTTTCAGCATTGCTTGTTTCATTTGCTTACTAATAGCTTATTTACTCTTGATTGTTTCCAGTTATCCGGGTTAAGTTAGTTATCACACTACTGCCTCCTTTTAAAGAAAGACAACATATTCCCCTTTTCCTGGTTTTCTCATCCAAATCTTATGAGATCTCAGAGTGACTCTCAGGTGATTCTAACAGTTCATCAGATTATTTTCACTGCCCTAAGTTCATCTTATTGAAGTTATCTTAAAATATCTAAGTGTTATGTTTACTTGCATTTATTTGTTCTTTTTCTTAACAGATCTTAAAGGGACCTGATTAAGCTAAAGTTAAGGTAAAGAAATTTTTTTTAAATCACAGAAGTATAAAATACATGAAAAAGAATCCAAATAGATGATAAATCAAATTCAAATTCTCTACATGGATTTGCTTACTAGGAAAAGATTCTGAGCATCTCTCTGAAAGGAGGACCAATAGAGTTCAGTTTTCTCATTTAAGGCATCTAAGCAAAGGAGGAGGAAATGCATTCATATATAACAAACTGCATCGTATGAGAAATTTCTGATTTCAAAAATCTGTAGTATTATAGATAGATAAAGACAAACAGACAAACAAAAGTCCCTATGCCACATATATGGAACAGAAATTGGAAAATTTGGAAGCAACAAAGCAAAAATAGTCATACAATATTTGCTTTCCTCTGGAATTTCTATTTTCCTTAAATAATTTTTGATAGTTTGTGAAAAAAGTAATTTCCCCCCCTTTTTTGCATGAAATTTGTAATTTTTCCACTGGAGAAGCCTAGCCATTCCTATCCTAATTCAAATGTCACCTAAGTAGTATATTGCACTAGCTTAAATATTTAACGTTTTTTTTAATTGACATTTTACAGATTTCCCATTGAAGATACACTGTGTAAAAGCTGTAAATCTTGAAAGTTACAAGTTTACTTTTTTAAAGTTTTGATTGAGCAGCAGGGATAGATATGAAGATCAAATGAGGTCATGTATCTGAGGGCTTCAGAGCTCTTTAAAGGCATGTAATGGAATTTCAGATACACGTTTTGCACAGGTGCAGGTAATTAAATCTATCTCTTAATGACAACACAATGGCAGAGTAGTACCCATTCATACAGACTAACGGTCAAATGGAGAAGAAATGAGAATAATAAATGATTCATTTGAAAACAAGATTAAACATTTGAAAACAAGATGATTGTTTTATGAATGTTCATGTATAATAAAGTATACTAAATAATAACACTGCAAATAGTTTGCAATAACTATTTATGATTTTTTATTCTTTCACTGTAGTATTCATCAGTAAAGTATACCATACATTTTGGGTTGAGTCTTGACCAGATCTGCTTTATCAGTCACTCATCAGATGTGTTTTAATTCTTAGAATGAAAGAGTACAGAAGAGAGCAAAGTAGGGCAAGACAACATATCAGATCATAAATGATTTCTCACCTCAGTATTGAAAGTATCAAGTAGAAAGAAAATGTAACTGGATACTATATTTATAATAAATGATTTATTTTACTTCTAACTTGACTTCAAGGACATCAAAATCCAATATGGTGATCTATGAGCTAGTGAAGGTGGCACTTCCGGCAGTGCTACAGTTCATCATTTAGCTCTGCAGAGAAGGACCTGGGAGTGCTGGTGGATGACAAGTTGACCATGAGCCAGCAATGTGCCCGTGTGGCCAAGAAGGCCTATGCTCCAACAGTATCCTGGGCTACATTAGGAAGAGTGTTGCCAGCAGGTCAAGGGAGGTGATCCTGCCCCTCTCCTCAGCCCTGGGGAGGCCTCATCTCGAGTACTGTGTCCAGCTGTGGGCTCCCCAGCACAAGAGAGACATGGAGCTACTGCAGAAAGTCCAGCGTACGGCTGCGAGGATGATCAGAGGGCTGGAGCATCTGCCCTATGAGGAACGGCTGTGAGAGCTGGGCCTGTTTATCCTGGGGAAGAGAAGCCTGAGGGGGGATCTTATCAATGTGTACAAGTACCTGAAGGGAGGGACGGGGGAGGGGACAAACTCTTTTCAGTTGTCCCGTGTGACAGGACAAGAGGCAATGGGCACAAACTGAAGCACAGGAAGTTGTGGCTGACCGTGAGGGGGAATTTCTTCCCTGTGAGAGTAACGGAGCCCTGGACCAGGTTGCCCAGAGAGGCTGTGGAGTCTCCTTCTCTGGAGATCTTCAAGGCCTGCCTCTCAACCTGATATTTTAGAGAACTACATGACTATGCAAATTTTTGTCTTCTGTCATCTCTAGGAGTTCCCAACCTGTTTTACACAAAGCTATGGAATTGTTACTGGTATAGCACTAAAACGCATGGATTCCTAGTAGGAGATGGACCTGTTCTTTTAATACACTATTTGGATAAATTGAGTGGCAGTGATTTCTGCAATATATAGTTCATACTGAAATTCAAGATTTGATCAGATAGTTATTTAAACTTTTATGAATCCAGTATTGGGTGCTACATGGGGCTGTGAATACTTGAACTTGGGTCTTGCAGCTGTGGGAGATTTTATGGACTACAAAGTTTAGCGTGGGGTTGTTCTGTATAGTTCCCCACCCATTGATTGGTAGGGATTCCTAACTTTGATTAGGCCTCAAAAAAAAAAAAAAAAAAAAAAAAAAAAAAAAAAAAAAAAAAAAAAAAGGGAAAGAAAGAAAATACGTCAGTAGTCAATCTATTTCTTTGTGAGAAAATTAGAACTATAATTCTGTAGGTTTTTCATTAATACTATTTAAAATCCAGAATTTGAATTAGTATTGAGTAACCATGATTAAGATAGCAAATGCTGGGCTTCCTAGGGACAGACTCAGGGTCTCTTCTATCAGGTATCATGAAGCCAGAGTTTAGTACTATGGAACAAGAACAAGCCCTAACCTCAAAGTAATTCTACAGCATCTTGAGGAAACTTTGAGTACTGGCTTTCAGCTTCTCAGTAGTGAAAGCGATCAGTGCCTTTCTGAGGACATCACTGAAGCTAGTAAAAGTGTATGGTCAGGATTAAGGTTTAACAAAGTAGCAGCTATGAACTGACAGCAATAATGTTGTGGGAAAGCAGGTTACAGAAAGAAGTTCTCAGAAAAAGGGGAATAATGTCCTTCATGATGTTATTGAGGCTCGTTTGGCTTAGATATAATAAATTAGTAGCTATTTACAACAAAATTAAATTTTTGAGACTTGAACCAGAGGTGAGAACAGAGGTGATTCCATTCTCCACTGCCCACATTAGGAATAATCATCATTCTGGCTGGGATTCTGGACAGGAATTATGATCAAGAAAAGCTGAAGCTATGAAAATATGATAACAATATTATTGGTAGGCAATCCTAAGCTACATTTAAGACAACAATTATTGGGTTCCTTAGAGGGTTATAGAGTTCGTTCTCAATCAAGAATTCAGATTAGGGCTTTGTAAATTACGATCTGTAAAATGCCAGTAGCAGTGAATTTCAGACAGGGCCAAAAATAAGTTCAGGATAGTGGGAGCTTCATATCTCAGTGACAATATTAGCGCTGTCACTAAACTCAGTTTATGGCTGAATGAACTTGAAGCTGTGGCTCTGCCATAAGGAGATATTATGGCATATTTGGCATTATGCTTCTCAGTAATGAAGTCATAACTGTTTGGAGTGACAGTGAATGCAGAGTTGTGAAGCAAACCTAAGGGTACCTTAGGGTAGTGTGGGAAAATAGTTTTTAGGTTTCTCATTGAAAAGAAGAAGAAGGTAGTTTCTTAAATATTTTTAGAGTGTTGTGGAGATGTAGGGTTATGTTTCAGTTAGGGTTTAAGTTTATTAAATTAGAAAATTAGGGAATGAGAGTAAGAAGGTCTTTGTAAAGATTACTCTAGAGGAAATACAGGATAGTAATCATTAGCATTCTCTGTGACAAAATGAAAAATTTACAAGATATTACTGAGCCTGAAGGAAACCTAGATTTAGGAAGAGCCTATAAGTCTTCAGCTAAGAAATAGGTTTAGATTAGTGTCACTGGAACAAGTAGTGAAATTCATAGAGCAACACAAATCATGTCCTCAAATTTCTGTATTTCTAGGGTTGACCCTAGAAATAGATTAGGGTAAGATTAGGAGCGATGCAACAAATACATCCCAGAAGAAATGTAGATACTAATCATGAGCTTTCTTGGGAAGACAGTGAGACATAGAATCTGAGGAGTACCTTGTGTGTAGTTTGAGCCAAGAATAAAAGCCAAACGAAGATGTATATTATTCCACACAAAATGACAGAGGTTCAGGTCACCTTGGGACTAAATATAATGTGATATGAATGAGAAGTCTAGGATAGTTATGAGAGTTCTGTAGAAAAATTTGGAATGAGACATTTGGTTGTTTAGTGAGAAAGGGAGGAAAGGTTCAGAGTAAGATCAACACTAAAGCAGACTGCCAAATACACTTAAGATAGCGCTTATCCTCTTTTAAGAAAGTAGTTACCCAGGCTGTGTACTTCGTAACTCAGATAGTAGTTAGGCAAAACTGAGGTGATGCTCTCCTGGATCTTTGACCCAAGAACGAAAAGAAATAGTTGATGGTAGCTTGGCATCCTTCGCTGTAGCACCCTAGTGACCAGGAAATAGTAGAGTTCAAGATGCTGACAGTCCAGAGGAAAGCAAGTAGAAAAGTACAGAAGCAGGACTTCAGGAGAGTAAACTTCAACTATCTGGGAAATTAGGATGCAGCTCTGAGAGGTGAAAGAGCTCAGGTTTTTAGAACAGCATCCTCCAAGTTAAAAAAGGATCAATCCCAACACTCAAGAGAACAAATAGATCCATTAGAAAGTCTAGCCAGTGTGGCTAAGGAGGATAGATGACTAATGAGCTCCATTGCACAAGTGTGTATACAAGAAGTGAAAGTGAAGGCAGGCTACAAAAAAAGATTGTAGAAATGTTGCCTGGCCATGCAGAGAAAGTGTTAGTAAAGCCAAAGCTTAGCTACAGTAGTGGAAGAGAATTCAACTAGCGGTCCCATAGCAGTCTGGGCCTGATGGGCTGTGCCTGAGGATGCTGAGAACTGACTTATGTTGTTGTAATGTTGTTCCTGGTCATGTTTGAAAAGCTGTCAAAATCCCTGAAGAATGCAGAAAAAGAAAGGGGGGGAAATCCAGTCAAGAGGGACAATCCAGGGACAAACTATAGGCTGGTCGGTTTAACTTTGGACTCTGGAAAAATAATAGAACAAGTCCTCTTGGAAATTATTTCTGGAGGTATGAAGGACAAGTATGTGACTGGGAATACCCAGTGTTTGTTTATTACTAGTAATATAGGTCATGTTTTATCATGCTGTAAGTTGGCCTATATTCATGTCTGAAGGCTAATTGCCTTCCATAATAAGAAAGCAGTTGTCTACCTGGAAGGACTCTGTCTTCACTTTAGCAAAGTTTTTGATATAGTCTCCTGCAACACCTTTGCAATCAAGATGGGGTGTTACAATCTAGGTAGCTGGAATGGTAGAGAGTTGAAAAACTGGTTGGATCATTGAGCTCAAATGGTAGTGGTTAATGGTCCATACTCTATCTGAAGCTCCTCAAGTGTCTATCCTGGGACCTGTCCTTTTTAATATCTTTATCAATGGCTTGGAGGGGAAGAAGAAATTCATCTTTATCAAGTTTGTAAACAACAACATAGTAAGGGTGCTGTCACTATGCTCAAGGGCAGAGCTAGGCAGGCTGAAGGAAGGGACTTAAAGGAGCCTCTTGAAATTCAATACGGATAACTGCAAAGTCCTACCCCTGGGACAGCCTAGCACCTGCAACAGTACAGCACTGACTGTCTGATTAGTAGCTTTACTGAGAATGTCCTGGCAGTCCTGGTGAGCTACTGGCTAAACATGAGCCCCCCAGTGTGCTCTGGCAGTGATGAAGGCAAATGAAAGGTCTATATCATTATCAGCATATCCTGTAGATAGAGGGAAAGGATGTCTCTTCAGGAGACATTTGGATTAGACCACATCTACAATATTGTTTGCATCCCATGGGGACCACCACAATGGTCAGGGACAAGACCCTGGCACAGTGAGAAAAGGCTGTGGGGCTGGACCCACTCAGGAGGAGCAGGGGCAGCTATGGGGCACTTCATAGCAGCCTCCACACCCATGGGCAGGCAGTTGGGGAGATGCAGCTGGGCTTGGCACAACCTGTGTAGCGCAGGGACAGCTGGCACGGGAGGATTGCCAGGGGCTCCGGCGGGAGAAGAGGAAAAATGATTCATGATGAGAATAATTAAGCAGTGGAACAGGCTGCCCAGAGAGACTGTGAAACCTCCATTGTTGGAAATTTCAAGACCTGACTGGATAAAGCTCTAAGTGGTCTGGCCTGAATGTATTGCTGACTCACTTTGGGCTGGGAGGCTGGAAAAGGACCTCCTGCAATCCATGCCAGCTTGCATGACCTAGTGGGTCTGGAATTTCATGGGGTATCGGTCAGTATAGTCTATGGCTTTTGTTACATTTTAGAAAATAAGAAACTGCTGGGAGCGACATGGGCAGCATTTGAAATTAGATTTCAAAGTAAGTTTAAGATAGTTATGGTTAAATTTCTCTTTTGCCATGTCATTCATATGACTTACCTTTACTTGCGCCTTGGTTAAGGACTGGTAAATGAGAAGCCCTGGAGTGACATTGTGTGTCACTGGTCATTAGATCTCTCAGCAAAAAAATTAGGACTGTCACTGCTCTAGATATATTGATCTAGTCAAGCCTTTGCCTAGTGCTAGAGTTTTAGGATGTATATTCAGCAGTGTGACAGTATCAGCACAATCAAAATGCATGCCACATAGTAAGTTTAGAACAGGAGCCATTTGGTTTCTTTGTGTGAAAATTAGGAGTGATGTTTCTCATAGTTGTCAATGAACCTAATTTAATCTTGGGGCTATGGCTGGGATTCAGTAGACTCTCTAGAGTGTTGGTAAAAATGAGATTTTTAAAAGAAAGCTCAAAAAGAAGCATAGGGCAATAATTGCTGGAATTTTCAGAGTGGAATCAGGGAATGCTAGTTTATGTTATTATTGTAGATAATGTAAAGTCAGTGTTCCCCTTTATTGAAGTAACAGCTATGATTGTCAGTAAGTGCTCTATTTAGTTGCCTAAATAAAAGTGTCTGTCATCACTTGAGATAATCTATGTCATCCTACCTGGCTTCCAGCTGCCTCTCCAGAAGGGCACATATTTTCTGTCATACCTAGGCTGTGAGTCATATCTGCCATTCAACACTAATTGCAATAAGATTTCAGTTGGCTTTGCAATTAGGGCTCAATAAAGCAGTTCTTATGAAGGAGAAAGTAAGAGTGGAGTTGACCTACATACACCAAAGATGTTAAGAATTTTAACCTTTAAAACTCTGAATGAGACTATTGTGCTTCTACAGGGTTTTCCTGAACATTGACTAATTTAGTGCTAGGATTTCATAAATTTGAAGGTAAGGAGTTAAAGGAGTTTCACTCACAATCTGATCCCAGTGTTGGCTTAAGAAAGTAGTGTTTTCAGTATTGGCGGTTCTAGGGCTATGTAGAGTGCCGAGAATAGGAACAGGGTCTGGGTTAGGGTTCAGATAAATCTATCATGTTGAATTAAAGTAATTTGGGAGTCTGCAGCTGTAATAACTTGATAAATTTAGTTGCTCAAGGATATGTCTGGTTACACATGAGTAATGCTCTCTGGTCAAAGGTGTAGGACAGTTACAGGGCTGGTTTGAAAATTATGGTTTACAATGGAAAGCTCTAAAAAGAGAGAGAATCTACTTTTGTGTTTTACTCTAGATTTACCTGTGCTTCCCTCTTACCTCCCCTACCCTGTTTGCCTGCTGGCAGCTGAATCATACGAGGTTATGATTAGGGAAGGCGAGGAAGAAGTATGCTTCTTTATCAGAGTGGAAGTAAAGAACTCATTGGAGAGAAATGGGATGTCTAAATTTAAATCAAAGGCTTCGAGGGGGTCCTAGGTTAACTTTGGGACTACTGTTGGAAGTCAGTTTAGACCAACAGTGATCAATAAGTAGGTTTACCACTAGATTTATCAGAGGCCGCAGAGCTCAGTCAGGTCTGGTGTCACATAGATAACATTATCACAGAGGTGGAGTGAAAAAGGAGTATCTGAGTTAAAGTCATGGCAAGGATTTTTTAAGGTTGGTAACATGGATCTTTTGGAGAAAGTCTGAGTTGCCTGTTAGTTATCTTTTGCTAGAGCCTGTGATTCAGGCCAGCATGAGAAAATGAGTTAGATATACTGTCAGATTCAGAGGGAACAGTTTGACTCAGATTAGAGCTGAAGTTGACTAGTTTTGTTCTGGGATAATCAGGACCTGCTCATGTATTTTTAGAGCTCTTGTTAAGGTCGGGATTAAGATACAGGTTTAGTCTAGCGGTAGTAAGTGAACTGGATTTATTCCCTCAGGATTTATTCCCTCATCCAGCCTCTCTTATCAGATTAGGGTAAGGACTGAATTCATCATAGGTGACTTGTCTAAAGTCTAGGTCTGCCTGGGATCGCTGAGCTTAAATCAGTGGCAGAGCTGGTGCCAGTAAAATCCAGTGAGCTGTGCTTAGTGATAGGTCTGACAGGAGCAAGTGGTAGAGAAAGACAGGGTTGTGCAAAGGTCAGAATTCAGTTCCATGAGGGAAAAACGTAGATTTATTACTGTGTCCTCAAGTGTCAGTCAAACTAGATAAGGCCTCTGCTTTTTATATGCTACATGACTAAGATTTTGTCTAGGGACAACAAATATCACTGAACTAGACAGGGCTGATAAGCTGAGTTTAGGAGATGGCAAGTTTACTGGCAATCACTAGATTTCAGGTTGGTGTGACATGCCTGGATTAAAGTTTTATGTGTAAGAGTTAATCAAAAGCATCCTGGGCTTACCAGGCTGTCATCTTGGTAAGGTTTTGCTGTATTGCTCTGCATTCCATTGCTAGTTTTTTTTTTGCATGTGTTTGTCTGTATCTTCTGTTCTAAACATGACAGTTACTCTCTAGATAGCAATCTTAAACAAGGTAACAGACAGTGTTTTGAGCAGACATGACACTAGCACAGGGTGAGGCATTAATAAGGCCAACAAATTTTTTTGGTGGTGTAAATTTGGATCCATTTCTTTCATGCTCATAGACTGTAACTTTAATTCTTTTCGTTTTGCATTAGTGAATCACTAAGTTCACAGGAGGAAGGGGAAGATGTTGCTGTTATGTGCTGTGTGTGCTGCAGCTTTTTCTTTCTTTCTTTCTTCTTCTTCTTTTTTTTTTTTTTTTTTTTTTGTTGTTGAAAGGCACAGTGAAATTAGTAGAAAAGCCCCAGGATGATGTCACTGATCATTATCCTGAGAACAAATATGCCCAGAGATGGCCCAGGAATCAGTCAGTGGATGCAGGACACGAATATCTGTTGGTAATTTCCTTCATGGCTGATTATATTGATAATCTCAAATGAGGAAGGGATAGAAAGAATAATCACCTTTGTAATTCCAACCAGACTGCTATCCTTTTAACATAAAATATATAACAATTTTCCAGCCTTTCTCAGCTGGAGAAGTTTTACTTACTGCTCTGAATGATGTGACATGAACTAAGTAGCAAAGGTTTACAGCCCTCTAAATGCATATCCATCAAGAAGCTAATAAAAAGACCCCGCTGCTCTAATAGGACCAACTGGAGTGCAGAAGAAGGAAGTGTGGTTGCCCAGAAACGCTTTTCAGGAACATCTTAACAGTACACTTTAAACCATCTCTGTTGAGCTCCAGAGAAATGGAAGAAAGCAAATGTCAACCCTAGCTTTATGATAGAAAGCAAATATCACCCTTGTCTTTAAGAAGGGCAAAACACAGGTTCCAGGGAGCTACGGGCTGGTCTGGTCAGCCTCACACCTGTCTCTGGGAAGCTGGTGGAACAACTAATCCTGGATATTGTTTTCAGACATATGAAGGACAGAAAGGTGGTCAGGAGCAGTCAGAACATCTTTACGGGCAAGATAGGGCTTCCATCCAGTCCAGTCCGTTATGCCAGATCCCTGACAGCAGTGAAACAGTCTGGAGCAAAATAAATACACCCTTGCTGAAGAAGGATCAGGTTAGGGAACAGTTAAGGAAACTGGACACACACAAGTCCCAGGGCTCTGGTGAGAGGCACCCACAAACACTGTGGGAGCTAGCCAATGTCACTGCAAGGTCAATAACTAGAAGTCAACCTTCCGTGATGAGATGACTAGCTTGGTGAATGGGGGAGGGCAGTGGATTCTGTTTATCTGGACTTTAGTAAGCCTTTTGACAGTGTGTGTCCTGTAACAGCCTCATAGATAAGCTGATGATGTACAGGGTAGATAAGCAGCCAATAAGTTGGCCTGAAAACTGGCTAAAGTGCTGGCCTCAGAAAATTGTAATCAGCAGCGTGAAATCCGGCTGGAGGCTGGTCACTAGAAGTGTTTCCTAAGGGTTAGTGATGGGGCCTGTATAGTTTAACCTCTTCAATAACGACCTTGGTGATGTGACTGGCTGATGTCAGAAAATTTGTAGATACAAAACAAGAGGAGAGGATGATGGAGCAAATGACTGTGCTGCTATTCAAGGGGACTTCGACAGATTGGAAAATGGGCCAACAGGAATCTCATAAAGTTCAACAGAGGAAAGTGCAAAGCACCTGGGAAGGTGCAACTCCAAGCACTAGCATGTGTTGGAGTCCCAGCAGTTGGAGACCAGTTTTGCAGGAAAAGTCCTGGGAGTCCTGGTGGACACTAAGTTGACCATGGGCCAGCAATGTGCCCTTACAACAAAGAAGACCACCAGCCTCCTGGGCTGCATCAAGCAGATCATTTCCAGCTGGTAGAGGGAGGCAACGCTTCCTCTCTGCCCAGCACTGGTGAGACATGTCTAGAGTGCTGGGACCAGTGCTGGGCTCCTCAGTAGAAAGGAGACATGAACCTGCTGGAGTGAGAAGGACTGCAGAGATGATGAAGCCAGGAATACCTCTTACATGAGGAGAGGCTAAGAGCAGGGGCTATTCAGCCTGTAGAAGAGGAGGCTCTCAGGAGATCTTATCCATGTGTATAAATACCTAATGAAAGGGTATAAAGAGGATGGGGCCAGACTCTTCTCAGTAGAGTCCAGCGACAAGACAAGAGGCAACAGGCACAAACTAAAACACAGGAAATTCTACTTGAATGCAAGGAAACTTTCTTCACTGCAAGGGTTGTTCAACAACGGGACAGGTTTCCCAGAGAGTTTGTGGATTCTCACCTTGGTGGCACTGGTTTCCCAGAGAGTTTGTGGATTCTTGCCCTGGGGAGGCCTCATCTCGAGTACTGTGTCCAGTTCTGGGCTCCCCAGCACAAGAGAGACATGAGGCTACTGGAGAGAGTCCGGCTGGAGCATCTGCCTTATGAGGAACGGCTGTGAGAGCTGGGCCTCTTCAGCCTGGAGAAGAGAAGCCTGAGGGGGGATCTTATCAATGTGTACAAGTACCTGAAGGGAGGGTGTCAAGGGGATGGGGACAAACTCTTTTCAGTTGTCCCGTGTGACAGGACAAGAGGCAATGGGCAGAAACTGAAGCACAGGAAGTTCTGCCTGACCGTGAGGGGGAATTTCTTCCTTGTGAGAGTGAGAGAGCCCTGGACCAGGCTGCCCAGAGAGGTTGTGGAGTCTCCTTCTCTGGAGATCTTCAAGGCCCACCTGGATGCAACCCTGTCTAACATGCTGTAGGTGACCCTGCAGAGCAGGGATGTTGGAGTAGATGATCTCCAGAGGTCCCTTCCAACCTTACTGATTCTATGATTCTCAGTCCCTGAAGATATTCAAAACCCTGGCAGGCACATGGATCAGGACAACCAGCTATAGCTGACCCTGCTTGAGCAGGTCAGTTAGCCTGGATCGTCTCCAGAGGTCCTCTCCAGCCCCAACTATTCTCTGATTTCATGAACAATATTTCTAGACTGAATTGAATAGCAGTCATGGTATCATCACTACTGAAGTGTAAGATACCTGTATTTTAATTCGGTAGATACCAGTTAAAGAGAAGTGATTATTGAGAAAGGAAAAAGAAAGGAAAAAATATTCGTAAGACTGTATGAAGGGTTAGTAGGATTAAGATAATCTATTTAATAAACAAAATTAATATAGAATATTTTTATTATTTTGATGAATGTAGATACTACCTTCAGATGTGTTTTCAGTAGCCTTAGACAGATGTGATTGGAAGTGAAACCAACCATGATATACTATTACTCTAAAATTTAGCTATTCTTCAGAAGAAATTTAAAGCTGCTGTCATGAAATAAGAGCAGTATGCAGGAAAACAAATTAGCCAAATAACAACAGGACCAAAAAATAATAATACGCACGTGTGTAATAGGTTTTTATCTCCAGTAGTTTTATTGTCTTCTCTCGTATCCAGCATAGTTCTCAGGATAGCAAATTGGTAAATACTTTCTACTAGGTAAAAACATAGCTGGCTGACTTTCTCCTACTTATGTAGCGAACTAGACTCTCTACTTACAAATAGCTTTCAATGGTCCTAAGCAAAAGGAAAAGAGAAAACATACTTTGGAGGCCTGATTATATTTAGTGAGACAGTATAATGAAATATGCATAATTTATTTAGATTGCTTAAGAAAAACAAATAAGCAGAGAATTTCCGTAATGTCTCTGTGAATACGAAATAATAAAGTATCAGTAGAAGAACTTAGATTACAAAATCAGAACAACCCCTTCAGCATATAGCATTTTGCTTAGGTCTTTGGTAGTATAGCGTGTCAGTAATAAGCTAAGTAATAATTTAAAAAACGATAAATTCACTCCATACGTGTCTTGTTTTGGCTATTGCAGTTTAGGGAAGGATCTGCTGACTTCACTGGTATAGCAAGAAGTAGATTGTGCTAGGAATAACAGACCCTGGGTGAACATACTAGTTGCAAAGCAAAAGCTTTCTCTGGAAATATGGAATTAGTGAACTCTGTGTTGCAGAGGTACTCCTGAATGGGAAGGAAAGTATTTTCATGCAATTCACTCTTGCACATTTGATGAATTCCAGACAATAAGACCACATTGCTTTCTTTGGCTAAATAAATAAGTAGAAAAGAAATACATCCTTTCTTAAGATCTATGGGAGAGTCATCAAAATAACTGCTCGATTTTCCAACTGCTTAATGAAGCCATTGTCTTTAACAATTTCATCATAAAATCATTATAGAAATAGGGTTCATGTCCATCCTTCTATATGTTTTTCATTGCTGTCAGATTTTTGTCCAACAAATCCAGAAGACCCCATAACAGAAATTCAATGAACATCCTAGACTGTATCTTCCAGCGCTTCATTGTTTTTACTATTACAGAAATTTCTCTAGTGTCCTCTTAGAAGTACTTTTATTTTTCACTATTTGGAGGAGAACAATAATAGTTCCTTTCTGTTCTTTCACCACCGTATTCCTTAAACTTTCATCATCAGGGAAAGAAAGTATATATATCTATATCTATATATATATCTCCCAAAGTTTCATCTTTTGTTTGTTTATGAAGTCTTTTACCCAGAACTGCTGATAAAACAACAGCTGAGGCCTTGCAGCTGCTTAGGGATACTTCATATCTGCTGTAAGCTAATGCAGAGTTTATGGACCCTGGGATGTTGTTAGGAAGGAAAGGGAATGCCTAAATATTAGTTGAGAGCTATATGTAAAATTACCACAAAATTTCTTCCAGCCAGTAATAAATACTGGAAGTTCTATTGCAGCCCTTTATAGTTACCACAATTATTTTGGCAACAATGGTACTTGAATATAGCATTGTGGTTTAAGAAAGAATGACTTGAGGAAAGAAACTTTAATGAAAAAAATCAGATTTGCAGTCTTAAGGAATGAAACTGTATTATGCACAGGGAAGGAATACAGCATGAGCAAGCTTCCCTGCACTAGTACTTGACAGTGCCTACACTGTTACGACATGGGAATATCAGTGTCAAGTATTCTTTGACCCGTGCTCACTATAAGAGAGTTGGGATCTATATTTCAGTTCACCAAGCAACCTCTAGCTCAAGAGAAAGCTCTATACAGGTGTGTCTGTGCATGCGCACGTGCACATGCATTTAGGCACATTCAAGTGTTATAGGAATGAAAGTTAAACTGGAAAAACTTAAAAGTTCAAGTTCTGCTCTGCAGAATATGAAGAAGGAAACAAAGAGAAGGCAAATGTTATGTCCCATTTATTTTCATTATTGTAACATCAGGGAAAGCTGAAATAGTTGAAAAGCTGCTTACAGAGATTGATGAGATGTTATTCTAAATGTAAAAGTACCCAAGATGCACTAAGCAAATAGTAGGCCTCACTTTTGAGGAGGTGATGCTTCCTGGACGCAGGTTCTTCCTTCACACAAAAATCATTTCTTTGCCAAAAATAAGGAAGCTTCCAGAATTTTTGGATATCAACTCAGTCAAAGCAAAAGCTCCAGCTCGGCTGCCCTGATTTCAGGAAGTCAGGGCAAATGGGCACTGGACATTCAGAAAGGGCACCTCAGCAAGGGCGGCCTGCGAAGTCTGGGGCACACTGGCCATGCGGCACAGGAGGAATGGGGCAGTGCACGTTTGCTGTAGGTGCAATGCGCTTGGCAGCTGTCATGCCCACCCACAGCGGAGGACGTCAATGCCAGGGCGGTGCATGTGTATGTGAACTCGTGCAGCGCATCCAGGCACATCCAAACCACTGGGTGCATGCTGCACAGTGCGCTGACCTGTGTTTTAATCTGGGATTTTCTGGTGGAGATTTCAGAGACCTTTGTAGTAGCAGGCTCATCAGCGAGAAGGGAAAGGAAAAACCCCTCAAATCGTGGCTCCAATACTTTTTATCAAAGACAGAGTTAATGGTCAATAGTGTTAGGACTGCAGACAGATGTCTGGCCCCCAAATAGGCCCTGGTATCAATTTCCTGAAACAAAAATTGTGTGTTCTTAGAAATAGATACAAAATAATTCTGGGGATGAGGAACAGCCTTATTAGTTAAGGGACTCAAATTTACAAATCTGATTTCAAATTAGATTTTCAGGCCTCTTGGACACTTCCGTTTGACTGCCACCAAGCACAATTTGCCATTACCCACTTTATGCTGAACTTTGAGCAGACATTCCAGATAAGAAACTTCTAGAGAATACTGCTGGTGTTTTACATCATCTAACTGTTCATGGAGGGTTTTGATAAAAAAAATCTAAAATATTGATATTTATATTCAGTCAGTGATGTACTGTATATTTCTGATGCAAGACAGGGTAATAACAGTCTTCTCCATTTATGAAATGTTTACATCACTTTCCTAGAGTGATCTTGAAGTCTCTGAGGACAGCGTTTCATAAAGACTACAGGAAATATTGTTTTGGTGAGATTGTTACATTTTACATATACTGAGAATTTTTTTTAGGTTGCATTGATTGAAAGCATTCAAATTGCTTACAGTTAGTTATATATTAAATATATATACACTCCTCCAGTAAACTCATAAAGTACAACTAAAGAATATGAACTATCTTTCTGAGTGTTTTATTATGCAGCTGATGACATATCTGGATTCTGCTAGTAACTGTAAAAATGTAAAACACATTGAACACGTCAGTGTGGATGTTGACATAGAATTTGGCTCAAGGCATTATGGAGTGATTCTAATCTTACAATTGCAATAACTAAGGAAGAACAGAAAGCCTGTGAATACTGCTATCCTGGACACAGTAACACCACCACTGGCTGGTGGAACTCTTGGGTGGACTTTATCTTATAGAAAATCCCTTTTAAAACCCCTTAATCTTACAGTCTTTCTATCTATTTCTTTTATCTAGCATGCCCCAGGTTCATATTTGAAGTGACACAAATTTAGTCTCAAGGATGAAATCCATCTTTCCTTGGGAATTATACTTGTTTTTGTAGCAATGACTGGAAAGTTCACTCCTCCCTTCATTTTCTAAATCTCCAGCCTAAACAAATGGAGCACCTTATTTTTGTCAGATTGGTTCAAGTTAACCCAGATTATTTTGCACGGGAGCAGACTATGAGCATTCACAGGATTTGTTCCTGCAATTCAGATGAAAAGGAGATAAGATCCAGCTAGGAGCTAAAATCTTAAATTGTTAAAGCTTTTTCTGAAATGATCATGCAATGCATAAGTGCTAAGTTTTATTTTTGTAGTTCCTTTCTTCCTGAAGAGTCCCAGACGTTTTTACAAGAATAGACTTGAGTACATGTACTGTGCGTGGCACAGCGTGGCAATCTCTTTAGCATTATATGGAATACAGCAGCTGTTTCTTGGTGCATTTTTTCTTAAAAAGCATTTTGCTAAGGAGTTGTTCATAATGCAGCTGTAATATATGTGTCCTATAAAAGTTAGGAACACTGAGCCCCATGTATTGATATGTTAGCTGTTAGTGAAGCGTTTACATATATACAAGTCTCAGCTTCACGGAGCACTTCTTTAGCTGCTTGTGGTATGACAAATGTCTCCTCTGCAGTAGCAGACAGCAGCTTTTCAGATGTTTTCAGCATTTTCAATGAGATGCCCAGGAAATGAGATATTTGGAACCTGTGTGTACCTCAGTTTGAGAAACTCTACCTTATGAAACTTCACTTTCCTGATAAAGCCTTTGGATTAAGCTAAAGAAGTGATATTGCTAATTCTACTGTTGAAGCTGTGAGACTATGGAGAGGGAAGCGAGAAGAGGTTTCAGGGAATGGCAACTACGTTGTGGCCTGGTATGTGAGCCTAATGTGTCTTCTGTGTCCCTGGGTAAACCCCGGCAGCAGGCTGTTGAGTGCTTCCTACCCTGGGCCCTGAAACTGTTTTATCTAGATTAATCTCTCAGAGAGAGTAGGTGCACAGCCCAACACTCAGGAGTGAACACCAAGATTAACTGTTTTCCTTCTTTTAACAGACATCCTAATCTGTCCCTGGGAACCAAGACCTAGCACGAACTAATAGCACCACCCCAAAGTGTGTGCTTCTCTGTGAAAGCCTCCTGGGAAGAGGAGACCTCGAGCTGTCCAGCTCCAGCTGTCTTCATTCCATAACCTGATAGCAGAAGAAGGTTCAGATCTCGACACCAGCCTGTAGGAGCAGCTAGGCTTTACTGCTGGGAAGCAGCTATCCAGGGAGGAAGGTGGAGCTGATGGCATCCAGCTGCAGTGCTCTGTCCAGAGAATACCTTGCAGGAAAAAGGGAGGTCAGCAGACTCTGTGGAAGCTCGATGCACATGTGGTGTAAAACAGCATGCTATGCACGCTGGCCAAGTGAAGAGATGCATTATTGAGGTTTCTTTGGTGTTTCAGCAAAACAGAGACTGGTTGAAATGCGTTACTGGGGATGAAAATTCAGTCCTCTCTCCACCAAATGTAGGGCTATTTAATACTAGCAGCTTTTCAGCTCTGTCTCCATATTACGTTTACTGTTACATAATGCAGGCAATGCTGTTTGATAACCTTTGAAGACAGAATAACATGAGAGTGTGAGTGGTACTGTTATTACAGCTAGCTTAAGTTAACTTAGTTCTGGTGAAAGTAAGTAGGATTTATTGTATTATAAAACACTGAAGGTGAGAGGCTGAGATGAATCAAAGTATTCCACAGACAAGCAATGTGAAGATGCTGCTTGAAAATAGAATAGTCAATAAACATAATTTTTATCTTATTTAGGCTGAGGTGATAGAATACTAATGTTGGAAGGGACCTCTGAAGTTCATCTAGTCTCATTTGTGCTCAGATCACATCTCAGTTAAGTTATGCTCAGGTCACTCAGGGCCTTGTTCAGTCAAATTTTGAAAACCTCTGAGGAGCTTCCACAACCTTTCTAGGCACCTGTTCCAGGTCATACATAGTTACCTTATGTAATCTGAGATATTTTGTAATATTAATTTGGCTAGTAAAAGATGGGAATGGCATCTTGCCTATGCTTCTCTACCTTTTGACTTTTTCTTTTTCATATGGAATTTCTCATTTGCAGATACTTATAACCTTCTAGAAACTTATTTGTGGAACTCAAATATTACTTAAAATTTTGTCCTTAGAAGTGATTTCTCTGCTAGTGCTCCTTTGGAATAATCCTTACTGCTGTTTTTGTAAAATGCCTTTCCTTTTTCATATTTATTTTTATTTTTTATTCTCATTCTGTATTCACATAATCATTATTTGTGCACATTTTAAACTATGACAGTAAATGAATGTGCTATGTCCTATCCGTATTGCTTTATTCCGTAGCTTACTCACTGCATGGTTAAGTGGTTACTTAAAGCTGGTTTCATCTGTTACTGTGAAAGGCTTCTTTTCCTTAGGCAGGTTCCCTGAATTTTCACAACTGTGCTAAAATGTCTAGGGGTAATGTCTGGGCAGGCGGAGAAGACTCTTCACTGACTCATGGAGTCTGGTCTTTTGGCTTGTTTGCATTTGCTTTCTATGTACCTTTGACTTCTCTGCACTTTGCCTTTGACCATAAAAGATATTTTCCTACTCAAACTGCACAGGGAATGCATAGTCAAATTTCATTCAAGTGGTGTTTTATGCTCTGTGGGTCCTTGCAGGGCTGGTTACACTGGACTGAGTTTTCCTCTATAAATGGGCTTCTCTGAATTGTTTCTCTCACCCCAAAGAAACCTTTGCATCTCACATCCAGTATGTCTTTTACTGGCACAAGTGTTTTTCTGATTCATTGCCATAAAGGACTTGCTGACAGATGGCTCCTGATGGACTATGAATTGAAGACCACTGGGAAATCCCATGTTGCTGCAGCCAAGCTGTCCAATCTGAGATGTAATGGATTGCCTTTCCACAATACTGAGCAGCAGCAAAATTCCCAGTGAGTTTTGCTGATACGGTGTTTATGACTTAAAAAAAAAAATCGAGAGAAGATACACCTAGTGGCATAGATCCAGCTTCCTTTACTGATGCTAGTTTTTAAAATGATGATGTGTATTGTATAAGAAGAAAATGTGCATTTGAGGCTCTTGTTCAAGCAACTTCTGAGGTAGGATTTCAGTTAGTCTCATATACAAACTTAATGACAATAACAGCAACAACCAGAAAAACATAAAGAACTTCTTCCAGCAATATTTGTCATTAATTCACAAATAAAAGGATGTTCAAAGAACACTTTACAACATTTTCCAACTTTTTAGCAAACTCATTCCAATTACATCACTTAGCCCGGGATCTACCTAACACTTTTTGTTTGTTTTTTTCTTTATGTAAGACACCTAAAAGACGCAAAAAAATGACAACTCAAGAGTTTCTAATAACAGAATAAACTATTTTTAGAATGGTTCAACTTAATATGGTAGGAGAGAGTCTAGATTATTTTAATTTCTATAAACTTTGCAAAATGTTTAGACACTGATGACTGAAAAGTATAAACATCTGAGGAGCAATCTCCTCTGTAACATCTATATATGTAACCCAGTAACTCTTAAGTTTAAAAAGGAGACTTCTTGATGTATTTTTGAACATAAGTCTTGGATTTCTTTTTTAAGTTTTTTTTTTTTATTAATAGCTGCATAATCTACAAGTGCAAATTTGAATACCTATTCCTCAAAATCAGATAATCTGGATGATTTTACAATCATCCTACAGGAAACAGTTGCAAGTTGCAGTATCAAATAATATGTTTCTGTAAATCATTTAGCATGAACAAATCTGTATTCTTAGCACATACTTGCTGAGATATACGCAATTATGACTAAAAATCTGGGATCTATGAAAAACTTTCATAGGAAAAGCTAAATGTGCATGTTTGTGCACATAAACAGAAGAAATAAAGGTTTCAGAAACTTTAACCTAAGTAACTGAGGTCTCTGAAAGAGTCCTAAAACCTAGTCCTCAAATCTGTTTTCAGTTAATCTCACATTTGATCTATTTATGCTACCAGGCATCAGCTAATTTCAATGATATTATAAAGTCATTTGTGTAGGTATTTGTTATGAGGATATATGATTTATAGAGTCCTACCACAACCATGAAAACGCTGGAGGAAGCAAAAAGATTATTTAAACTGAAGGAATGTGCTGAGAACACAATAGGACCGTAAACTCCAAGAAACCCTGAGGGGAAGGGGAAAGGAGTCTACTTACTGTATTTACAGTGGGCCCAAGTCCAAGGAACAGGGGAAGCAAGAACTATGAGCTGCCACTGCCACACTTGGTTAAAGAAGTCCTGTTTTGCAAATGGCAAGACCATGCAGCGGTGTGTTTATACAAGCTCTCATAGTGCTGGTAAGTTATAAAGTAGATGGCTGCACAAACCCAGTGAACATTCTTGTCCTCTGCAAGCTGCAGCAGGCACTTTATGAATTTATGCCTATAGCTCAGTAAACTTCTGGAGAGGATAAAGAAAAAGCATGGTCTTTGAATTCAACTCATCTTAATTACACCATCCCAAAAGGTAGCTGAATGGTCATTCTATGGAGAGTTTCCCTATATTGATGGGAACAGAAAGGATCTTCAAGACATTTATTAGAGTTTGGAGACAATTGTAAAATCCTCCAAGATAGTTCTTTATATTCCTTAGAAAAATAATATGGCCAAAATCAAATCAGGAAACAATTAGTCAAAAGTCTTATCTGCTGGAGACAGTGTTTTTCATCCCAGCCTGTTGCTCTGTGCTGTTGCTATTGCTTCCTTGGCTCTAGGGTGTCACAAAAAAACAGAAAGAGGAATCCTGAGCTAGTGGTAGGAATGAACCATGGAGACTTATACCATAAAAACAGTGCATGCCAGCCTGTAATCTGAGATCCCTTTACCCTTGAAAGAGCAAAAATGCTGATCTTCTGAATGTAGCTAGGAATCAGTAAAATCATGATGTTAAATAGAGGTGAACACTCTCATGGAAACTGCAGAAATGCACAGGGTGCTCAGAGAGGCACAGTGAGCTTGTGTTCCTTGGTGCTGGGATAGGAGTGAAAATTTGGTTATATATTTTCCACCAAGCTGCTGGCTTACTGTCTGGATTCCCTAGATGTGATTCCTATAGACAAAGACTTTCTGCAGATATTTTTGAGTTCCTCCACAAGAAATAACTAAAAAAGACTGCTTACAGTTCTGGGAATATTCTTGCTTGGAACAGCCTTTTGTCAATGTAGCATATTTAACAAAACCATTTTTGAAAGAGAACATTGCCTCATTTGCAGAGATATACATATTCTATAGAATCTCAGGAACAAAATGAAATGAATTGAATAATTTCTACTTTACATCCTTAATTAAACTGTTTTTTCAAACATTTAAGTTCTAAAACTGCTGTACTATACACAGTTAAAAAAAGAAAAAAAGAAAAAGAAAGAGGAAAGAGGAAAAAAATCGTGTTGGAAAGTCTTTCCATGGGCCAGATTCCAAGTTAACACACAGTTGTGGCCAACACCATTGAAGTTAATGGGGTTGAAAAGGGTGCAAGTTGACTCAGACTTGGCCCTGTATGTTTCCCGATTTGTCCCTTGTGACTTATCATAGAAGGAAATGATCTGATTTTTTTTTTTTTTTTTTTTTTAAAGGAATTCTGACAGCTTGAGGTGGAAGTTAATGCTTCTTTTCCTGCCAAAATTCATATAATTTGGGGTGGAAAAAATACATTTTATAGGTTATGATGAAACTAAGTGCTTACTGAATATTATCCTGAAATGGAATTGTCTTCTCCAGATTGCTGTACAGTTAGCATAATGATATATAACTGCACATTTTTTCCCAGTTATGTATTTCCCTGCTCTCTGTCTGTTACATAAACATCACATTTATTAATTGATTTACAATGTGTAGATCGATGTACTCTGATTGTCTTACAATTGTTGCTAACCATCCAGAGGAGAGTGACTTGCATAACTGCTGTACCATCTCACTGACCACATTGTGAATATGCAAATCTCTATACTCGGTCTGTTAGTGTAGCTCTTGACCTAAATGTATGAAGTATACTAAATATCTGAAGGTCCCCCTGAAGTCAGTGGAAGCTACTTCCAAGCTCAGCAGCTTTAAAAATGGTGCCAACTGGCTTGGCTGATTCTTACACTTGAGCTGTAAGTGACAGAAGTGTTTGCCAGTAGGAAATATGTGGCTTCTGCATCTCCCTTTTCTGATGAAAATTAAGAGAAAATCCTATTCAAATACAAAACACATGGGGAAAGAAGAACTTTAGTTATATCTATGAGGTAATGGAGAAGTCGTTTGTTTTCAAATACATATACCAAATGAAGACCTGGCTTCCTAATAATAATATTATTCCCTCAACTTTTCCAGTAGTTCCTATACATCAGTGGTCTTATATCCCTAAAACAACTGCTGTACATAAGTATAAGCATTTATCCTCTTTAATCACACTTAGTAGAAAGTAAGATTTCTGCCTATTTGTAGAAAAGCATCTTGCTAATTTCATTTGGGGTCAGAGGATGGAGAAAGGCAGGACTGAGAAGTGAGTGAAAAAAGAACTGAGGAGTAGAAAAGTAAAATAAAAAGGCAGATAATAACACTGAGAAGCAAAGTTTTAAAGCCCTTTTGTTCCCTTTAACAGTCTGTCCAGCACTTTTGTTAGTTTGTATGATCATTTTCCTTTTTACTTGAAATTTGACTGTTTCATTAAAAACAAGATATATATAATATAAGTTTAAAGTTGCTAAGGTATTCTTTTACTTTCAAGGTTTATAGCATTTTTTATGTGCTTAAGAAATGTATCTTGATATTTCAGATACACATGTGATATTTCAGATATCAATGTATTTTGATATTTAGATACAGCGTATTCTCACTACGGTATGCTGAATGATAGATAGTTCAGACCACTGAGTAACTCAAGAGAAAAAGAAACAGATACCTTCATAAAAAAAAACAGAATCTACTGACAAACTATACAGATTGTGTTCCTGATTCTCCCATGGCCTGACTTTATAATGCCAGATATTCACTGAGACGTGGTTTTGTAAGAGTTTTTGGTTACCTCATGTAGACTCCTTTCAAGTTTTCTCAACAAATGAAACCTTTGTGAGTGTCCATTTTCATGTTTAGGAGCAACATACTCTGAAAAAATTCAGGCTATTAGAGGATAGCAAATATGACATGACTGTGATTTTATCAGGTGTAGCAAGATGGTATCTCAACTCTCACTGGAAAGCTGGAAAGATCTAAATATGCTGTTCAAAAAATAATGATTTAAGTGTCTCTACTTCTTTCTTCTTCCTAAAATTTCCATGGAAGTCACTGCCAGGTGACTTTGGATGAGCAAGCCCTGTAGGATCATGATATGTGAGCAGAAGCTATAACTCTAAATAGTGTTTTTTTTGACATGTGAGCTTCTCCTATCCTCACTGGAGATTAACACCATAATAATTACAAACCTTTAAAAGCAAACTGTGTAGGTACCTGTATGGTCAGATATATCACAGGACCTGCAGGAGGTCTGTCTCCTACCAGAGGAGCAGCAGGATTCCAGTTGCATGTGCAAGGATATAAAAGATGGCACTTTGTGCCATTTAGCACCTGGATGCCTGCTTTAGCAATTTGATACCACATTCTCTTTTCTCTGAGTTGTAACAAAGAAACTCTGCTTCCAGACAAACATTTTTCGGGGAGAGGGAAGAGATGACTTTTATTCTTTGTTTGCAAAACTCATAAGATGCTGAAAAGAATGACCAGAAATGTCATGTTTTTTCAGCTTTATTTAGAACAAGATTTCCTGGGTTTCCACAAAGTACCTTTAGCCAAAGGTTGGGACAACCCTGAAAGTAGAAATCTAACCAGAAACTAGAAATCTAACCCATTCAGTGCGGAGTGTACACTTCAATGTTTTTAATCTAGTGAGCCAAACCCTGTCCTTAAGCAGATGGATCCAACTCTGATTTATGAGTGCTTATCTCAGAAAACAGAAATTGGCCATGTGTTTGGTGTGTATGTGTGTGTGTGTGTGTGTGGGCGAGCACGTGTGCATGCCTGCGTTCGTGAGCTGACATTACCAAGGTAATAGCATCTAGGGCTCTTTGAGAGGAGAAGGAGAAGAAGGTTAGTTTGCTTTTTCTATTGTTTGGCTTTTTAACCTGAAGTCTTTTTAATCAGAAACAAATTATAAGAGGATACTTAATTGTGTTTCGTTGCAATATGTCCGTATATTCACAATGCTTTTATATGTCATACCGCAAGTGATGGTAAGGAATATCCCCATCCTATTCAGTGGGGTAATTTCTGCTTATTTGCTCCTTTCTAAAATTCACGAAAGAAGATAGATTTTCTTCTGTGCTAACAGAAATAGCAACAGCGTCATCCTTGGAAAAGTTGAGAAAAAAAGTTTTCTCCTCAGATGTGAATTCTCAGTGACTGATGTGCAACATCAAGGTTACCGAAACTCTGCAAAAGACCACGTGGTTTAAAAACAAGAAATGTACCTTCTGAGGATGGCATAGATGGAACCATGAAGATACACATTACACTTGCATTTATTCTGTAAATGTTCTGAGAACAGGAGAGCACCAGAGCAGAGCTGAAATAGCAGATTGCATTATATGATTCTGGTAGGGTGAAGTTATCTTTACAAGGCTTTGAGCATGTTCAGTGACTTCTCCAGTTTCCCATGCAAAACATCTGAGTGTTAATAGCATTAATAAGAAGCTGCATCATCACTGCTGATAGGCCTCATGCCTTATGTGATTACTGATCATTACCATTATCTAGCTACAATTTTCATGATTGAATCAAGCCTTCTGATGAGCTTTGCTATTAATCTTTGATCTACTTTAAAAGGGTTGATCACAGTGGTAAACTTAACAACTGTGGCACTTGTTACCAATGGTTTTATAACCCTCTGAAATCAAACAGACTATTTTTAATAATATCCTCTGATAATTGTGTCAGTGTAACTGTTAAGCACATTGAATTTCAATATCTTGGGTTTGATTTGATAATCTGAACAAGGCGTTGGTTAGAATGAATTTTTTGGGTGGTGTTTGGCTCACGTTACCAGAAAACCCAATACGCCTCTTATCAGAAGCAGGATTTTAAACCTTCTTTGAGCTTCTGTGATTTTCCAGGCTTATATTCTGTTCCTTCTGGAAATGTACATGTGGTAGTTGATTCTGTTTCTCCTTCATACCACGCAATTATCTTGAATCCTTTACTCAACTATACTCAATCAGCTGGTCTATTGACTGCACAGGAGATTTCAAGATCTGGCTCACAGCTATTTCTCATTATTACAATCAGAAGATTATGTTTTGTGATGAGCACCCTGCTTGTAAATGTAGTTTGGGAAAAAAGGACTTTTGTAGCCAAAAATTAATGTCATGAATTTGTGGTCTTTTAAAAATTCTGTTCACAAGTTGGCTGTGAATGGATTTTGATTTTCCCAAATTTAACACGTTCATTTCAAATAACATATGAGCATTTAATATGTATTACTCATTTGAAAAGTATTCAGTGAAATTACCCAAGTTATCTGTAGTTGATCCCAGCCAGGAAACTTAAACTTCTGTAAGAGTAACATAAAATGGAATACTGCTAAAAAATCTCCACATAAGCATGCTAGAAATATTTTCCCTTTTCTCCCCTTCTTTTTTTATTCTAGCAGTATATAACAGTTTAAAGATGAATGCATACATAATTTACGAAGCAGTAGAAAGAGTGACAGAGGAATTGGGCTACTGACATTTACCTCTCGCTACATTGCTTTTCTTCAGCTTTTGCATTCTGATGGTCAGGCCAGCAGAGTGTTACTCTTCTGAGAAGAAATACAGAAAACTGCTGTGTCTAAGAACCAAGTGTGGGAAATGATCCCAGGAAATTCATGCATTTCACCTACTTGTGCTACAGTAGTATCAACCTACCTCATGTCATTTACAACAGATATTTTTCTGGCCAGAAACTTTACAGCCTCTCAGGATAACCTATCCTGGTACTTCACTGTTCTTGCAGTTAGAGGGTTCTTCCCTAGAATATTTGGAGCTGAACAACTGTAGCCCATTAACTCCTTCCCTCCCCTCCCCTCCCCTCCCCTACCGTCCCCACATGTCTAGCTGTTTTCTTCTGAATTCTCTTTGTTTTGTTCTCAATATCCTTCACATACGGTATTGCAAAGCATACAAGGTGCCAGTGGAGGTACCTTACTGCACACGCTGGAAGTAATTTTTTGCTCATCTTACAGCCTGTATTCCTGATAAAGCTTCCCAGGGTAACATATGCTTTTGCTGAAGCACTATGGCATGGCTCACCCATATACAACTTCCGATTCACTGTAGCTCTTAAATCATTTCTCGATAATTTCTATCTAGTCAGTTTTTGCAGATCCTGCCTAAGTGCCATGCTAGGTAGTTAATGAATAACAAGGACTGTGCAATTCATGAAGTTATTCTCTATGAATTTTTCAAGCTTCATGAACTGAATACTGCTTTTGCAGACAAGTACTGAAATTTGCTAGGATTACTTTATATTTAAGTTGCATTCTCCAGCATATTTATAATATCATCAACAAATTTAATAAGCATATTATTATTATTACTCCATACATGCCATTGATAAAATATTCAGAAGGTCCAAATCCAGGACAAGTGACCTGCAACCCATGAAGTATAACTTTTCATTTAGATATTTCTATAATTTTCCAGCCATATTGTCACACACACAATAGTAGATTCAAATAGATTATATTTTCCTAGATTCTTTGAGAAAATACCAGGAAAGATAGGGTTAAAAAATCTTACTAAAGTCAGGACATTTGTTACCAACTGTTTCTCCTTTTTCCTTATGAAAAAGACCTGCTATTGCTCAAATATGTACCACGAATTTTTTTCTCCTTTTTCTGTGTTTTTCTGGGTTTTGAAGCTGGAATGATGGGTGCCTAATTCCATGAATTCCCTTCTTTTTTTCTTTCTTTTCTTTAAGATAAGAACCATATTTGTTTTTTCTCTAGACTTCAAACCTTCCTGGCTTCTAAGAACTCTAAGCATTCTAAACATTAACACTGTTAATGGCTCTAGTCTAAATAATCCAGTTCATTAAATACTGTATGATAAAATTAATGAATATTTCTTAAATTATTTTAATTGTGGAATCAATGAATTCTGCTAGCTCTACTTCATACATCAGAGAAGCAAGGTATATATGCGTTTGCTCATCTTGAATTTCAGTGGACAACTCTGTGAAAATTGTACAATACAAAATGAGATAGTGATTCTGAGGCTATAAAAATTTTCAAAATAAATTCTTTTTAACTTTGCCTGAGAATAACGTTATGCTCTCTTTCTCCCAACTTTGTTCCCCAAAGTATTGGTGTCTACATAAAAACTACATAAATCTGTGAAAATCTTACATTAAAAGATTTATTCAATAAGTTCTTAGCTTGTGCAGTGCTTCCTATTAATTGAAACTTTATAAAAGATTCATTATTCAGGGATGTCATAGATATATTTGTTCAAGGTGACTACTAGATGGGTAATGAAATTGCAGCATGAAAAGTATTCACAGCTGGAAGTGAGTAAGAAAACTTAGATATGGAAAACATATGAAAGATAAAGCAAATGCTTGCTGCCTAAAATTATATTCTACACATGTGTGTGCAGATAGCACATACGAGTGTAATATCCATGTAATAAGTATCAGAGCCACATGAAAATGTGTATTCGTCATGTACCTTTGACTCCATCACCTGCTCCTGCCCACAAATGCAGCTCTCCTGAGATTCGTCCAACCCCCTGCAGTATCCTCCAACAGCTGTCACTCTTTAAATAAACTTGCTAGAGGAAAATTTTCTTTTCCTGCATGAAAATTACGCTGGATTGCACTCAGATTGGACAAAACTTCGTCCTGGACTAAGAAACAGATCTGAGTTCCAACATTCATGATTTCTCAGGGTTAGAAGTAGGAGCTTTATATACTTGGAAGGAAGTATCACAGCTCTTTGAATAACCCCAATTCCATTAATAAATGTAAACTTCCAAAGCTACTCATTATACTTTCAAAAACGACCTCCATCTTATTAGTCTGTTTTTTTGTAAGTGGCAAAACATGTACCCAGTAGGAAAAACGAAAAACAAAAATGATTTGCAATACATAGCTGTGACCAAAATCACAGCTCTGCCTTCTGAAATATAGATTCTTTTCTCTATTCCTTAGTTAATAAATAACAAATGTGTCTAATTTTATTAATAACTTAGAGGTCTACATATACCTCACATTGGTTTTATGCTGATGTCATTCCTGTGTTTGGAAGGTTAAGATCTGGAATAAGTTGAGAAAATGCACTATCTTTGAATATATTGGAAAAAAAAAAAAACTTTCTGCTAAACTAACTCTACCTAGGACAAGTAGATATGATACAATTCTCTTTCAGCTCCTTATAGATAATTAGCTGGGGCAAGTAGTGCTGTTTCTGCACTATGTATGAAGAATGCCAGAATATTTTCAATTTGACTCAGCTATCAGCATTAAGCTAACGAAGTAACTATGTTTTATGTGCTTTAGTTATGTGTCAAAATGAAAAAAAAACAGTTGCAAACCCCCACAATAATAACCCACACAAGGTACTACAGCAAGTCACTGTAGCAGAGTTAATACATAACACAGGGCTGTCTTAACTGAAAGGTAGTGCAGATCTAGCTAAGTGTGTGTATGATACAAAGCGAAGAAATCAGCTATCTAGAATACAAAAAAAAAAAAAAAAAGAAAAAAGAAAGAAAAGAAATATGCTGTATTTACAGCTGCTGTTTCTGTGAGGAAATACTTGACTGAAGCAGTAATAGAATTACAATATTATGGTGAAAAATATGAAAGTCCATTGGATTTTGAAGTTGAAATATAAACTCTGGATTGCAAATAAGGCTCACTGGTGATAAACATTGTAAATAACTGGAATGATCCTGAGCAATCTGTATATAAAATCCACAATGCACAGGTAACAGCACCTTTTGAACTCACCGAAGGCTCAAACTAATTTCCTGTGCAATTTACAAGAGCTGTGTTAGAAGAAGGTATGTGCAGTCTGGTCCAGATATGCTTTTCATTATATTAGAGTGACCTGCTCTATCTATGTGCTCATATAGCTAGAAAACAGCCACTGCCAAACACCATGCTAAGCAATGTGAAAACACAAGATCATATAGTCTTTGGCAAAGAGAACTCAAATTTGTCTTTTTAAAAAACATTATGCAAATTTACACATATTTGCAGAGTTTTGGAAAAATTTTAACTTTTAATCATTTCATTGATACATATATATTTGCTTATATTGGTAGATTTTTCTAGTACTCTGCTGAGTGCCATTAAGAAAGCACTTAAGAATGGAGTGACCATAAATAATCTGGAAGAATTTTCATAATACAGATATACAGAAGTTTTCCTGCTATTCATTGTGAACTGCTTTGCCTTTACTTCCCAACGCTATTAACACCTTTGCTTTCTGCAACAGCACAACGAGGTCATATCTCTCTCATGCTAACCTACAGGAAGAGATGGCAAAAGTGTTCAACAGTAGACAGCATAAATCCCATGCTAACCCTGCGAAGAGCCTCTCTCAATCCAACTCTCACAATGATCCAAAAGAATGGATGATTCCAAACTCCAAAATTTTGACATGAATTTAAAAACCATATTTTTCCCTTTTATAACAATCTTCATGTATTCATGTTTTCTGATTTGTGTAATTTTGACTACATTTCATTACATTTTAAAGATTTTCTCTAAAACTGAGATATCTGGAAAATTGTTTTTAAGTTATTCATCTTGCAATGCCTGAATTCTAAGAGCTGAAGCCAGGAAAATGTACATGTTCTTGGTATTTCACATGTTTTAACTTTTAAGTATATAAATTGTGATTTTTTTCAGATCAAAACCTGTTTCTATCAGTTGGCTCCAGGCTGCTCTTTCCAAGCACACTATCTGAACAACAGAATCATTATTTCATCAGACATGAGTCCATCATTTGAGAAATGAGACTTTAAAGATTTGTGTTAAGATTCTTTTGGTTAAAAAGAAAGGTTGTGCAATTTTGCTATATTATGCTTTTCATTTAAAATGAAATAAATTATTTTTACTGACTGTCTCTTGGGTGGCCTCATAGTTTGCCTATGGCCTTTTGAACTACTCTGTATATCCACAGGAACCTAGTTCATTACACAGTGTTGACATTTAACTATTATTTTGAAATAGGAGAAGGATATCACTATGCTCTGTTGAGCAACTTGGGATTTTTACATCCTTTTCTGTTAAAACAGGATGACCCAAAAAACAGTTGCTAAAATGGAAAAGCTGAATTTATCCATTGAAAAATAACTATTGCAACCAAGAACAAAAAACCCAGGCTCAAAATTTTCTCCACATACTGCTATGCCAGTAGCGATAATGCAGAAATGAATTACATTTTACTTTCCTTGAACAGAATATATGTATCCCTGGTGAACAGGCAAACTGAATTTTGAGAGGCTGCTTAACAGCATTTATTAGTGCTATTTACACAGGCAAATATCATACATCATTGAAAAATGGAAGTAGAAATTTAATTTACAGAATCACATGGATGAAATTAATTCATAGATTTGCTCACACTTGTTGAAGCACTTCTTCCAGAATATGACAAAAGATTAATCAAACCATGTTCATATCCTCAGACAGCAAATCCTCTGTTTCAGGAACTGTCATTAACCAGTGTGTGTGTGTGATTGACAGATAGATAATTCTTGACTCTGTATCTCCTGAGCACGTACTTTCACAGTCGGTAATTTCCCACAAATATCTTCAGAAGATGAAATCTTTGCTGTATTCTCTCTTCCTGTCAGTGGAAATATTCTACTTTTTTTTTTTTTTTTTTTTTTTTTTTTTTTGTGGAGTGTTATAAGGTGTTCACCCAATATGCTTTACGCATTTTGCACACATGGTATCTCCACCATCTAGCTGTCTCCACCATCTACACTTCCTACAGACAAAGAGGGTATAAAGATCTCACTCTATCAGCGTAAATTTTGAGGTACTGGGCTTCCCTCTTTGCCACAATAACACTATTCTCCTCTACAGAGTAATTTAGAATAGTGTTACAGTCAGAATTAGCACACACAAAAGCTAGGAACTGCAGGCTTTCCTTAGGATCTAGTGAATATTGCCATAGAGATATTTTATTCATTTTTTATCATTTATCCTTGTGGCTCCACTGCATTAAAACTGGTTATATCCTGCCTTCTCATTGTCTAAGGACTTTAAGGGGCTAATGGCTCTTCGCAGTTTGGTTTCCCGTCGCTTTTCAGTCATATCCTGAGCAGTCTATTTCTCAGTTTGCTCCCCTTTGCAAACAGGAATTTGGTTTGAGGAATGCTTTGAGCAGGTAGCTATCCTTCATCCAGCAAGCGTTTCTGAAACTTCCTTGTCATTGGCTACTTTATGTGAAACCTTTTTGTTTCACTTCTCAAGCTGAATTTTCTCCAGCTGAATACAAACAAGCACAGGTGGGCAGAGGACAGAGCTTCTCAACTGTTTTTCCTTCTCAGTTGTGTGCACACAAAGTATGTGATTTCAGAGCTCACTTTAATCCATCACTTGGCACCCAGTTCTGTGGCAACTTCATTACTTCCTGACTTTTGCTGTGCTTTGTCCACTGTATGGGAAACAGGTACGAAGCTAATCTTTTAGGAGGCAGCGTGGAAATCGACAAAAGGAACACAGGGGACTCTCACACTAAACCCCTGACTGTCACAGGGTCTTGTGGTTGCTCAAGATCTCTATTGGTTCAAAAGTATTTAGATAAATTCATGAGTGAAAAATCCATAGGGGTCTGTGAAGCACAACGATATCAATTCTACTTCAAAAATCTCTATACTACAGATTGCTGGAAGACTGGAAGTGATAGGCAGTTTCTGATACTATTTTTCTTTAATACTGATGTTTAAAAAATTATGGTGTCACTTCTATGTTTCTTTAGTGTACCATTTTTCTGCTGATAATCCACAGCTCATTTATTCTTGCTGATTCTAATGTCAACACCTGCAACACCCCATCATAAGTGAGTGAATTGCTGTTCATCAGACACTGTTATATCCTTCTCAGACTGCTTTCAGTTCATGTAAATATTCACAGGAAAAACAAATTTGAATACACTTATGATTAGCCATGAAAATTAGGTCTATCTGCTTTTTTATTATTATTTTTTTTTAATTTAACTACCTGCCTCTCTCTACTCCTGTCTCTCTACTCCTCTACACAGTATATCAGACAACAGAGTGGACAAGGGGCTTAAATGTGTCCTTACAAAGAATGGCTCCCAGAATTAAACGTTCAAAAACTAAAGTTCTGCTTCTTCCATAATGGTATGGAGTATACATGCTCCATGTTGACACTCATGTTATGATCCATTCGGAAAAACTTTTCAAATAGTTGCAACTAAGACCTCTGTTTAAACATTGGAATAAAACTCCTGGGGAGATCAGATTTACAAAAATGAATTCTCAAAGAGAGGAAATTATGTAAGCACAAATCTTTCAGAATCTTCCACAGTCATGTGCAACAGGCATCCCTGTGGGATATCTGAAGCTTCAGTTGCTCAGTCTAAGGAGAGAGCACATTATGCAAATAATGGACAAATCTAAATGTTGGATTTTTAATACTTAGGGCTGACCTACTGGAAAGCAACCCTGCAGAGAAGAACCTGGAGGAACTGGTGGACAACAAGTTGACCATGAGCAGCAATGTGCCCTTGTGGCCAAGAAGGCCTATGCTATCCTTGGGTGCATTAGGAACAGGTTTGCCAGCAGGTCGAGGGAGCTGATCCTGCCCTGCCACTCAGCCCTAGTGAGGCCACATCCAGACTGCTGGGTCCAGTTCTAGGCTCCAGTACAAGAGAGACACAGGAGTCAGTCCAGCAAAGCGCTACTAAGACGATGAAGGGACTGGAGCATCTCTCCTGCGAGAAAAGGCTGAGAGAGCTGGCTGGGGCTGTTCAACCTGGAGAAGGGAAGGGGGAAGAAGAGTGAGGGGAGATCTTATCAATGTGTAAGTATCTAAAGGGAGAGTGTAGAGAGGAAGGGGCCAAAGGGCCAGACTCCTCTCACTGGTGCCCAGTGAGAGAACAAGAGACAACAGGCACAAACTGAAACACAGAAGTTCCAGCTGAACATGAGGGAAAACTTCTTTACCGTGAGAGTGACTGTGTACTAGCACAGGTTGCCCAGAGAGGTTGTGGAGTTTCCTTCTTCTGAGATATTCAAAGGCCATCTGGACATAATCCTTGGAAACATGCTCTAGGTGACCTCACTAGAGCAGGGGTGTTGGATTAGCTGATCTCCACAGATCCCTTCCTACCTTGACCCTACTATGGTTCTGTGATTCTGTGATACTTAGAGAACTGGTCCCTTGGGAAGGAGAAACCAATGCTTTCTCTTAGCAGATGTAATATTAGGCAAAGACTGAAAGTTGAAATTCTGCTGTTTTAGAAGGTGCAGATGGATGATCAATGGGGGTTCTGAATATTTTTTTTAGAAGAAGAACAGATATTTTTCAAATTTCTGAAAGACTAAGATTTAAGAGTGTTGAAATGAGCTTTGCCTTTCATATATGTGCTAAGCCACTTGGTTCTCATGCTTTCAAATGCTCTGAAACTTCAAATAGCCAGTATATTTAACTCCAGAGACACTTTACAGATGGATTTCTGTTATAATTACTCTCCGGGTCTACCCTCCCACATTATGTCATATCACAGGTGCAGCACTCAATCTCAGCTGAGTATCTGTAGTTTGAGTCAGATCCCATCTGATTTCTCTCAGCTATGGCAAACTGACTCTGAGCCAAAGCTCAATGGGCAAGTGCCAACCGACAGTTCCCTCTAAAGGTAAAGTGAGTGATTTGCATGACTAGTGAGATCGAGAAATAACCTCAGAGGAGGAAAACTTTACAATATGAGGTATTCATAGATGGGGGTGATGATATATTTTTTAAAAAGGCTGTGGATATCAGTTCCAGGGTGAAACCTGTCTAAATGAAAGCCCTACTCAGATAAATGAGACCTTGACTAAATCTGCCTGGCTGTGACTCATTAGATGACTTTGATAAGTGTGGAAAATAAGGACAGATAATTGCTATGGAGAATGCTCACACCTGTTTCAGATAACAACAGCCCTGTTGTAATGGCTGAGTATGACATGGGAGAAACAAGGAAGTACAGCTGGACACTAACAGCTTTGCAACTTTCCATCATTGCAACAAGTAACATCCTTGAAACAAGCACTGACTCGGATAACAATCATTAAGCTGTATTTATGCAGAAGGTTGCAGAAATTGGCTTAGGATGGGGCCATTGGTGGCTTGTGCTGACCACCTGAATCAGAAAGCAAAAAATAGTGAAAACAGCAGTGCCTCAGGATAAGAAATCCAGGGACACCCAGCAGGGTGCAGAAAACTGACCCTGAGATGGATCTGCTCCATAAGGAAGCCAGGCCACCAGCTGGGCTCAGACGTGTGGTGGGGCTGAAGCCGGTGTCCTGCTTCCCCAGGTCCTGTACTGGTCATGGCTTGACTGGTGGTGTTATTAAGTGTGAGTGGACTCTGTTCACAGCATGCCTGTGTGTACATGCTTGTGTGAAATCACATCCTGCCCCTTATACCCATCACAATAAATAAATCTTAGACTTTATGTGGCTAAGGTGGTGTGGTTCTGCTTATGTGGCTAATTTACTCCAAATTCCTCTGTGACAATATCTTTGATATCTGTGCCTACAATATTTTTTTAAAATTACCCATATTATTTATAGTGTCTAAAAATCTTAGACACTATATAAGGACATTACAAAGACAAACAAAAATCAAGGACAACCCTCTCTTCAGAATTACTTTTTTTTCATTGTTGATAATCTTGCCTTGCTAAAACATACCTATTCTGCCTAACCAGTTACATTTCTCCCTCCCCCAAAGTAAATATTTATGGTGTTCTTTCCTCCCCAGATAAAAGCTCGTGCCTTTTTCTCTAATTTCTTCTATACATTTTCTCATACATTTCCTTCTATCCTCCTGGTTACTTCTGAGCTTTTTCCTGAACATTGGATGGTGTCACTTTCAGGTGGTTGACTTAGCGTGATAGTAGCCAACTGATCTAGGATGAAGGACTCAAAAAGGCTTACAAATAGGACATAATTTGATAAAAGAGAAAGCTGCCAAGCAGAGCATTTAGGATGAAGCTCTCTTGCCCAAGAGTGAAGGATTTGCATTGCCTGCATCCTCTTATGATGTTCACCAGCTGAAACTCCAAAGTTAGCTGAGCAGAGTGCAGTGGTCACGTCTGAGAGTCCCCTAGGATCACACACCCCAGGCTACACCAGGCTTAGCAAATATTGTTATTAGATACACTCTATTAGAGTGTGTAACTTCAAAGGAACCAAAGTGTTCAAACTGAAGAGGTTTGCAGTCTGCTCCCTCTCCCAGGAGCACGCAACCACTGTCTCCCACATTAAAACCAGTCTTTTGGCACATAAACCTTTTTTCTTTTCCCCAAACACATTTGGCCATTAGTCTTGACATCTGGAGAAAAGAAAAAAAGAGGCAATACTAATCTAAATTGAATGTGACTGATAACAGCAGCATCTGCCTGCTTTTTTAAAGAGGCCAAAATAATATACCACAGAGGAGTGAACTGTTCGTGCTTTGCTGGTGATCAAAGCATAGAGAAGAACATGAATCAGATATATCTTTGCACCTTCAAATTTAAGAAGGAGGGAAGCATTTTCTTTTTTATCCCGTAATGACAAGTCAAGTGTTAAAGCCTCAGAGTGATCAGTCCACCAGACATGGGATTTCTTCAAAACTCACAGATCTGAGCTTTGTCAGGCTCAAAAGATAGCCCCCACAACATGTGCGTCCTCTATGTTAAATCTTTGGCCAAGGTGCAGCCCTGATCTAAACCAAGGGTGAGTAGGGCTTACAGAGGTGGAGTCTTATTCCTATGCCCGATAGGAACACGTATACCCTGCCAGGCAGGGCTCCCGGGCCCAAGACACTTCATCTGTCTCTTAATTTGCCCTTTTTGCTCTTAACTTGCCTTAGTTTGTGTAATGTCTAATTTTGTCACCATAAATGGATGGAGTTTGTCCTATGGCAAACATATGATTTGCAGAGCAGGCCGTGGAGAGAAAGATCCTGTTTTGTGTTTGCCTTTTCTCCCCCCCCCCCTTTTTTTTAGTTTCATTGTCCCTTTTTTTCCTAAGGCAGATGTAGACATAACTTGCAAATATGTAGACATAGCTCACAAATCTTTAATTTCAATGTATTCCTTATCAGTGTCCCAACGTGCACGCATGCTAGTCTGTGGAAGCTGTTATCACAGCTAGTCCGTAGCTATTATGTAGTCAGTAAGGCTTCATCTGAGCCTGTTAGGGATCGTATTGGGTATATGTTAGGTATTCCCCTTTCAAAAAATGATTATCCCTGCTGTCCTTTGGTGACCACCACAACGAGAAACAGTTTCTAATTGTGGTCTGAAGAGTGGTATACTCACACCAACATTTTGCAACTATAGAAGAGGAACATAACTGGCTGCTCAGCTAAGAACGGCAAACTGATCATACACAAGTGCAGGAGAAGGATTTTGCATTCTGATCCAACAAGAGTGCAAGATGCTACAGATTTATAGAAAGACTAACTGAAACATGAAGTAAAATATAAGTTTTAGAGAGAGCATAACTATTTAGGGAAATTGAGAGTGAATAGCAGTAGATGGAAATATTTACAAAATAAAAGAGAACATATCAGAAGATAAGTTAAAACAAATAAGGTAGCAAGTAAGAAAGTAGAAGATAGTATATGATTGAAGAAAATATGATTGAAACCCACCCTTGCTAAAGAAAACATCATCCCCAGTTCTTTCGAACCTTCAGCTTTTTCTTAGGAAAAAAGTAGAGGAAATGATGACTCTTGCTTTCAGGCAGACACGTTGAGTCCATTCCCTACCGCATAATGCAGCAATTCACTTGTCCAACTGCTGTCTGTCAATGTATCCCCCTTTTTGTTTTTCTTATCACCTTGCTTAAACTTGAAGGAAGCAGAAAGTTCACCTACATCATTTGCTGGCAGCTGAAATCCTTTCTCAGTTCCTTAATGGCAGCAAGAACAGCTCCCAAAATCAAGGTATCCTGAGGCTTTCTTGGTAAGCAAAAGAAGACGGCAGGACTGCAATGTATCAAACCTGCTGCTGTCTCCTGGGCATCATTTATAGATTCTCTGTCAACCTCCAAGATCTTCTATTATAATGAACAGTGTAATTAGTCTATAATTAGGAGTTAATCACAAATCTATAAATGAAACTTCCAAATATTGACAATGGTTAAGAAACTGAAATTACCATATATAGTTAATTAATTACTGATTTGAATTTGTCAAAGGAAATGCATTCTTAAGGCTCCTATAATTTCTGTAGCAGAAATTACCCTTTATTACTTCCACCTTCAGCAGCGGTATGCGTATTAGTGAAGGAGATGAATGGAACAAAATATAAAAACAGTGATTTCAGTCTGGTTCAGTTCAGTTCAGTAGCAATTTTCTATGCAACAAATCCATTTCCTTTATGTATTCCAAGTTCACTTATCATACTATCTTCACTGTCCTCTGGATGCAGGGAGCAGCTCAACAAGAAATAGCAAACATATAATATCCAGCATTAAAAAAAAAAAAAAAAAAAAGTTTTTACAGTAAGAGATTTCATGGAAAATTAATACTATTTTGCTGACACTTTTCTCTTTGTGACATTCATTACTTGTGTCTTACACTTATCCCAGGTATGGCAGAATCAGAAAGAAGTCCTCACATCTCGTAAGTTATTATGTATTTGCTTATTTATGTTAGCCTGCCATCACAGACTGAAACTCTGTTGTTTCAGACATTGTACAAACAAAAAGCAAAGAGATTGTTCTTGCCTCAGAGGACTTATAACACTCTGAATGGATGCAGACAGATGAGAGAATACAAGGAAGCAGTGATACAATGAACGTGAGGAGCAATGGTCTCAGCACATCTGCAATGTAAAGTGATACCTTCCGTTCATTTTGGGGACAAAAGACATGAAAGCTTCCAATATATGTCTGATGAGAATAGCTGAAAGATGATGAGGAAGCCACATTATAGACATCTAAGGAAATGCTCCTCCCCAGTGCAAGAGGCAGTTTGGAAAAAAGTAGGAAAATGCTTATTTTAAAATGTAGCACAAGTTACATCAGAGTGAGGCTTGGGCCAGTTAGAGGTAGGAATCAGCCTGGATGAGATGTGATAGGTGAGATGTGTAAGGTGGTATGAGACTTGTGAGATGCACTGAACATGAAGATATGTCACTCATGTCTGATACTGCAGAAAGAAGAGCAGCCCGTGGAGGGGTTCAAAGAGAGAGGAGACAGCAGTTCATTCCCAAGCATATTGTTCCTCCCTGAGAAAAAAGCTAGTAGGTAGCAAAAGCTGCCAAAGGACTGTGGCATTTTTATGCTTGTCCTCCTCCTTCCTTTGATTCATGAAGGGATCATGGAGAAGTAGACAGCAGCTTAGAGCCCATTATTGGATCTGACAGCACAAAATAATCATTTATAGGAATGAAAAATAAGCAACACCACCCATCCTTTTTTCCCTTCCTCCTGTGATGCTCTGTGTGTGTGTGTGTGTGTGTGTGTGTGTGTGTATGTGTGTGTTTCTGTGTGCATGAGCATAGGCGGGTGCGTATTTTTGTGTTTTGTGTGTGTGTCTGTTTATTTTTCAACAGAGAAGTTTCTATATAAATAAATATATATCCAAAGCTTATCAGGACACATGGAAAAGGCATGATACAGAGAATTTCAAAGGTGTCAGTCAGCAAGACAAATGGGTAATTCCTGTAGAATTGTACACAGTATTATATCCACTAATACTAAGAGAATTTGTCATGGCTAATGTTATTACAGTGACTGACCGTCTATGCTGAAGTGCTAAACAGTGGTATGGCCTGGAACATAGCTCTTTAGAGAGCTTTGTAGAAAGTTGGTCAATAAGAGGAAATGAAAGATATTCCCTGTATTCCACGGAGCAACGAGGAGAAAAAACTCAAAACCCAACAACAATGTGAAGGCAGCTCTGCAGATAGCTCTTTGCATAGGCAGTTATGCTATCACTCCAAGCATTTTGTAAGGTCAGATCTCGCAGACATGCTTAAAAAAATGCTGAGGAACTAGGAAGAAGATAATCTGCTATATGAGGACTCCTACTTTCTCCTGTTGATGAAAACTTACAATAGCTGTGGAATAACCTTTGAAACATCAGAGAAAGTCTTGCTGTTGGGCCAAATACACCAAGACAGACTAGGCTACTCCATCTATTGCAGCATAGGAGCCAGAAATGAATCCTAAACCCATTGCAAGTCCATGTCCAGTAACTGTGAGCACAACCCCTCCGTTCCTCTGTGGGCATTGTAGGGTCCAGAATACAACTGCAACCTTTTCATTCTCCTGGGTTTCCTAAAAGCAGTTAGGATTTTCCCTGATTGGAAGGAAGGTCTGAAGCAACCTAGGTGAGCCAGAAATGTTATTCATTCTGTCTTGACTCATTGACATACGTTTGGCAGCAAATAAAAATAGGGAAATTGTCAGTACTACTATCTGGAACTCATTACTTGCCTCTCTAAATTTAATTCTCAAACTACTGGGCTTAGGCCTCCTAACTACTTTGGATGGTTTATTTGATTGGTTGGTGTAAGAGGATAGATCTAGTCATTCACAGCTGGGCCAGCATCCCAGTAGTATCCTTTTAGCCAACAGGTGGAAGTATTTGGTATTCGGTATATCATGCTAGGATTCTTTTCTTGTGTTTCCCAGAAAAAAGAAATGAGAAAAGCTTCTTGGAGACAATGTTGCATTTCATCATCTTTGATCCTGATGACTGCATGTGTATAATGTCAACATATACACAGTTATATGTATAAAATATAACAATTTATATATATGTATATATACACATATATAAACATATAAATAAATATATATATATATATAAACGGTACAGATGCAGTGTAAATATTTATTTTGATACACAACTGAACTGCAAAATCACCTCAGTAGGGCTCTGCTGGCCCTAATGCATTCAGTTTGCTTGTTACTTAGATTCTTATTAACTCCATGTTTTACCGAGTACTCTCTGAGTCTAAAGTGAATCAGATGCCATGTGGCTGGAGCATATTATGAACTCGTGATCCAGGCCATGGATTCATACAACCTATTTTCTCCCTGTTGTTCCTCTTCCCTTTTCCACAAAATAATCCTTTTCATTCCATTATGGGTCTTTCCTTAGAGGTGCAACTGATCCGCTTGCATAAACTCACTCCTCAGCTGCTCTTTACAGTCAAACATAAATAAGATATCTGCCCCCTTTCCTTCTGAGGGGCTGAGAGTATTTCAGTTCACAACTTTTTCATCCTGAAGACAAATAGGGCCAGCCTAAACATGATGTTGTGGGTGAGATGAATACTTCAGTGTCTATCTTTGCCAACTTAACGTGATTAGTCAGGAGGATCTGTTGATAGATCAAGCAAAATGTTCTTGCTAAGTCCGTGTGATTCACTCTCTCCTGTCCATCTCTATTCAGTGCAAGCTGCTACCACCTGGCTTGAGAACGATCTTTTAAATCCTTCTCCCTTACCCTACATTCTCATTTTCTCCAAGTCAATATCAGAAAAAGGTTACCTCCTCACACAGTGAGTGAAGGCAGGTTACCTCTTGCTCATTGACGTAGCTATGTAGCTAAGTTAAGAAGTGCCAGCATTTGGTTTCCTTTCCACCTCCCCATTCTCTCTCCTCAAAGCTCTTCTGTAGAGCAGTGAAAAAAAGCCCACTTACGTACCATCAGTGTGTCACTGAGGTAACTTAATAACTAGGAAACTGCTTTGGGTCTGTGGGTCTGACTTGGAGCTTTCCTTTGAAAGCTTGAGGTTTAAGCATATTCACTGTGAAATAATATCAGATCCTAGGAACAGAGGTTGCTAGTCTTGAGGTATATCTTATTTCCATTATTATGTTTACCTAGACTTCATAGCTCCTTCTTTTGCCCTTTCAGATCTTCATGTCTTTCTTCCTATCCCTTTTCCAATAACTGCAGGTTTAATTTTGCTACTTTTTATGCATAAACCATTCATCTTTGGTTGTCTCACACATCACAGACATCCCTTTGGGAGCTTTTAATGCTCTTGATATAAGAAGCTTTTACTTGGATCAAAGTCAACTGTTTCTTTAAGCTTACGAATTAAGTCACGTCAAAGTATCCCACTTTTCCCAAGGAGTAAGCTACTAACAAGATCCAGCACTATTACTACACGGATAATGTACCTGGACAGTGCTCTACTTGTTGAATGCTATGTTTTAAATGGGGCTTTGTAATAACCAGGTTTACACTGTGATCTGGGCTGGTTTTGAAACTAGCTTAATTTAGCAACTTTTAAAACATAACAAAAACATTCTCCATCCCTCTCCCAGTACCTCAGAAGGCTGAGCAGTAAATACCCTAAAACTCAGATCTCTCCTCACAGCTTGCAGCAGGGATGAAGCTGAGTGTAAACCATGGGCTGACCTCCTCTGTTACCAGAAAGAAAGAGTAGGCCTAAGATGAAGGTTTTATAAAGGATTTCATGAGTGAAGGAGGTAGGGAGCTTGAAGAAAAGGGAGAAGAGTTTGCTCTGCACTTGCATTTCCCCAGAAGGTGTCCTGGATTTGCCCTTGCTTTGATTGATAATGTATTCCTCCAGCAATACAACCCACCCTTCTGTTTCCCTTCATCATACAGCTGTACGTTGTGCTGAAGGCTTGGGGGCCTTTCCCAGCATTACTGCAAAAAAGGCTTTTGATCAGTACGCTAAAGATTCTCTCCATTTGACAAATATTTCCTCTTTTTATTCTTTGCCCTAAGACACACTGTGCTATTTGTCAGCATTATACTGCATGCACTTTCTTGATTCTGCGTGCCTGACTGCATTTCTACTTTGTTTGTGCTAGTACTGACCAAATTGGGAGTGTAGAGCTTTTATTTTTAGACTCTTGCTAATAAAATTTCTCTATTTGAAAGGAAGGTTTAGTAAGGTGTGGAAAACAGAAAAATCTTCACTAGCGTGTGAAGATTCCTCACTTCCTTTGCTTGCAGGTATGCTGGGCTGCTCCTGCAGATTTTGTATACAGAGTATGGTCAGACCTGGTAAAGATAGGAAACAGCACCATGTATGAAAATTCAGCAAATGAAGGAAGTATCGGATTGAGATACTATGCTTGTCCATCTTTACCAAATGGGTGCTTCAGCATTGTCTTAGGGTCCCGAGGGAAGTATTTAAATTTAATTCAGGGATAAGACCAAGCTCCCAACTGTTTGAAATGACTAAAAATCCCAAGACTCTTTGTAAGAATAAGAGCATGACCCTGATATTTTGGCCAAATTCCAGGCAATGAAATTACATTCTGTCAATGTGAAATATACCTGTCATTTGAATCGCAAAGCTATTCTGAATTCCCACTGAGAACTCATGTTGAGTTTTCAAGCTTTAAATAGTTGCCATGTCCTCTACTTAGATAAAGCGTTTCTGGAGTAGGATCTTTAAGTAAGGCTATTAGCCAAGCACATTGGAAAGGTAATAAATTATAGATGAAATGGCATTGTTATTTCCTATGTTAGCACTATTATTTTCTCAATTCCATCAATTACCAATTACTTTTTCTTATTCTTCTTAGTGATGTTGATTTGAGATTCTTCACAGGAAAGGAAGTAATTGAAAAATTGATTAGAAAATTGAAAAGTCTGGATAAAACTAAACCAGCAAATGGTACGTTAGATATCTGACACTTTGAATGCTTCATTTAAGAAGGATGATGGCTACTGGATACAAAAATTCAAATTTTTAAAAAATGAATTTTAATGAGTTAAAATTGTGAAACAAACCTGTGTAATCATACTAAAATCATCTTACCTATCAATTAAAGTAGGACTTTTCAGAGGACCTGGAGAGTTGGGCAGAGAGAAACCTCATGAGGTTCAACAAGGGCAAGGGTGCTGCACCTGCGGAGGAATAACTTCATGCACCAGTACAGGCTGGAGCTGACTTGCTGGAAAGCAGCTTTGTGGAGAAGGACCTGGGAGTGCTGGTGGATGACAAGGTGACTGTGAGCCAGCAATGTGCCCTTGTGGCCAGGAAAGCCAATGGTCTTCTGGGGTACCTTAGGAAGAGTGTTGCTAGCAGGTTAAGGGAGGTGATCCTGCCCCTCTACTCAGCCCTGGGGAGGCCTCATCTCGAGTACTGTGTCCAGTTGTGAGCTCCCCAGCACAAGAGAGACATGGAGCTACTGGAGAGTCCAGCTTAGGGCTGCTAAGATGATCAGAGGGCTGGAGCACCTGCCCTATGAGAAATGGCTGCGAGAGCTGGGCCTCTTCAGCCTGGGGAAGAGAAGATGTCAAGAGGATGGGGTCAGACTTTTTTCAGTGGTGCCATGCAACAAGACAAGAGGCAATGGGCAGAAATTGAACCACAGGAAGTTCTGCCTGAACATGACAGGGAATTTCTTCACTGCGAGAGTGATGGAGCACTGGAACAGGCTGCCCAGAGAGGTTGTGGAGTTTCCTTCCCTGGAGATATTCAAACTCCACCTGAATGCAACTCTATCTAATATGCTGTAGGTGACCCTGCTTGAGCTTGGGGGTTGTATTAGATGATCTCCAGAGATCCCTTCCAAACTTATTCTGTGATTTCTTCTTAATGTGCTAGCTCTGCCTGTTGCAAGGATTCAGCAGAATTCAGCAATTCAAAGATTCAGGAGAATCCGTGCTGCCCTGTTCTGACAGCCCAACCCTATTATGTATAACAACCCAGACTCAAACAGCTTTTGTCAGAGAGCTATGGGCCTAGAATATTCTAGGTGGAGTTAGCCTGCAAATGACACTTAATATAGTATAAATTGATCAAGATAAACACAAATTCCTGCAATGGCAGCTGTGTGCTTTACACAAGAGAGGGGTAGGAAACAACATTCACCATAATAGCATACAATTGCTAGTGAATCTGACCTCTGGATATTTCCATTCCACTGCTAAAGATGATGATGGCACCAATGATTTTGCCTCCAGTTTTTCTGGTCTTAAAGACTAACTAGAGGTAAGATACTGTTTAACAGCTCTTACTAAGAAGGATTTCCATTTACCAGACTCTGAATATGCTACCAAAACTGTGTAGATGGGCAGGCATCAGTAAAGCCATATTCAAGGGAACCTTGGTCATAGGCAGGTTGTTAGGAGCAGACATAAAAATTGTTAAGCCTCAAATAAATATTGCATATGCTCTCTCCCTCCAGCAGTGCTTTTGGTAACTACCTTCTGTCACTAGCAGACCTCCTGCCTTTGGGTTCAATTCTGGCAGCTGCTTTCTTTGCCCTCATCTTCTCTTTAAACCCAAGATTTTTATTTCCTTCTTTGTGCTTTTCTGCTAAGGGCTGAAAAGACTCCCTGCACTGTGATGGAGTGCCGCAAGGGCAGTGTGCTTAATCTGTTGCTCCCCTCCTTCCACAGAAATTGTGAACATGAGCAGATTCCCAGGGCTTTGGAAAATGACCTCAGATGACCTTGTGTTGCTTCTTTCTACATGTGGATTCAAGGGCCATAGACTGCACTGGGTTTAGGCATTGAACAGTTATTTTCTGTGCCTTAAGCACAACAGAGCTAGCATAGGCACAGGAAGCAGTAGAGCTGTGCTAAGTGAATTGCAGATAATCTTCCCTGGTTAGGATAGCCCAACTGCCTTTGTTGTCCTGAGGACACAGCCTTCTAGGGAGGTCTCTACACTGAGCAGTGCATGCATTCCCTCTGACAAACGTTCACATGGTCCAAAGGGTTTTTCAAGCCCCAGCAGACTTTTTTCACTCTCCAAGATCTGCTTCTGGGAGGACCTTTACAACTGCTCTTTGGAAAAGGTCATTACAAGCTCTCAACGTGCTTGCTGAAATTGGGAGATGGGAAAGGAGGAGGTGTATTTCCTTTGGCATGAACAAGATTTTGATTGGGTCAACTAAAAGAGTTGGACTGGTGTGGAATAAATGTTTTTCATTTACAGACTCACACTGCTGTCCAGAATGTCCAGGTTTTATCTATGCTAGACTAGAACAGGCGAACAGGTTATTTTTTCTGAGATTTACAAAGTATTCATTTAAAATTGTATCATAACATTTTTCTGCAAACTTGACTTTTTTGTCTGTGAAATATCTTGCTTTCTAGGTCTCTCACTATTCTTTTTCAAAGGCCACCATTTAAATTATTAAAGGTAATATAAAGTATACCTAGGACTAGATAGATTAAAGTCAATTGTGTTATTTGCTGGGTTAGAATCATATCTCAAAATCCTAATAAAGTGTCTTTTGACTACATAGGTTTGAGGAGAGGACAAGAAGTGGTATTAAGCATTTAGCATTCATGGATTCTCCACTGCAAGCTCAGTTCTGTGTTTTTTTTCTGGTGTGATACCTACACTCAGTGCAATATGTGTTGTTGTGTGTGCCTGTGTGTGACTATGTACCCCTTCTGAAATATGCAGCTACTTAAACCTTTGAGAATTCTCAGTATTTTTTAAATCACCTTGAAGTTGAAGTATTTTTTCAATTAAGAAAACCGCTACATTATAAAGAGATGGTATCAGTAGTTTCACAAGGCTGACTTCCCATGCCAGGAGACATTCATCCTCAACGCACAGATTAGAAACAAAAAGCAGCATGAAATACAACACAGAGCAAGAAGCTTAGAAGCAGCTATAGTCTTCACATCGGATCCAAGAACTCCGAAAATAACAACCAGTAACAAATGCCATGCCATCATCAGATACTTGCATTTAGAGACAATAATTAGTTTTCATAGAAGATATAGTCTTCAGAATTTATCGTATGGTTCAAATGGAACATTACTTATGGGTCAACAATTGGTTATGCAGCTGGTGTTGGCAAAAAGCTTTTGAGTTTTATGACCACAAGGTCCTCTTTGAGGATTGAGGACTGTTTGGAATAGGTAGGATCCATTTGACTAAATGGGGCAAAAGCACCTTTGCCAGTAGGGTGGTCAACCCGGGGAGGAGAGCTTTAAACTGGAACAATGAGGCAGGGAGAGGATGACCAACAATCAAATGAGGAAAGGGTGGGCAAGGTTGGAATGTGGGGTGCAAGGTGATGTAGGGGGCAGGATTGGGACAGCACCAAGTGTATCTGCACAAATAAGGAAGTGCTAAGAAAACAGCATGATGGGGAAAGCTCTCCTATGATTTCTAGGAAATCAGGAGGACTGGGTGCCTACCTGAAGTGCCTGTATACTAATGCATGCAGCATGAAACAAACAGGAGTCTATGTCCAGTCACAGCACTATGATCTCATAAGGATCACAGAGACATAGTGTGATAGATCACATGACTGGAGTGCTGCAGTGGATGAAGGACATCTCTTTAGGAAGGACAGGCCAGGATGGCAATAAGGGGAGCTGTCTTCCATGTGAGGAAGCAGGAGGAATACCTGGAGCTCTGCTTAGGGATGGGTGATAAGCCAGTCAGAAGACAATGGGTCAGGATTAGAGGGCAGAACATGATGGGTGACATTGCTGTGGATGTCTGCTACAGACCACCTGATCAGGACGAAGCAGATGAGACAGTTGAAAGAAGTCTCACAGTCGCATGCTCTGGTCCTTGTGGAAGACTTTAACCCCCTTGACATCTACTGGAGGGGTAAAACAGGAGGGCACAAACAATCCAGGAGGTTTCTAGAGTGCACCGATGACAATTCCCAATGAAGATGATTGAGAAGTTAATGAGGGGCTCTGCTGGACCTTATGGTTACAAACAAGGAAGAACTGGTTCAGGGATGTGAAAGTCAGAGGGCAACCTTGACTGCAGTGGCCAGGAGACAGTGGAGTGAGAAGGGCAAAATGTGGGATCAAAACCCTAGACTTGAGGACAGCAGATTTTGGTCAAGGAAAACTAGTTGATTTTTGAGGATCAACTTCTCAAATCTCAAGAATGGTCCATCCTGATGAGCAGGGAAACAAGCAAAAGTGGCAGAAGGCCTGTATGGATGAACAAGGGGCTCCTAACTAAACTCAAATGTAAAAAGCAAGCATACAGGAAGTAGAAGTAGGGACAAAAATTCTACCTAAGCATGCAGAGGCAGGGTTAGGGAAACCAAAGCCCACCAGGAGTTGGATCTGGCAAGGGACATGAAGGAGAACAAGAAGTTTCTGCAAATACATCAGCAGTAAAATCAAGATTACAGAAAAGGTAATGGGCCCTTTTCTAAATGGGAATGGAAATCTGGCCGCAGAGGACACAGAAAAGACTAAGGTACTGACTGCCTTCTTAACCTCGGTCTTTAGTGGTAAGACTGGTCTTCAGGAATCCCAGATCACTGAGAGCAATGAGGAAGTCTGAAGGAAAGCAGACTTATCCTCAATGGAGGAAGACCATGTTAGGGAGCAGTTAAAGAAACTGGACGTGCACAACTCCTGTGTCCTAACTGGATGCACCCATAAATGCTGAGGGAGATGACTGTTGTCATTCCTAGGCCATTCTCAACTATCTTTGAAAGATTATGGTGATTGGAGGAAGGTTCCTGAGGACTACAGGAAAGCAAGTATCATTCCTGTCTTCAAAAGGGGCAAGAAGGAGGACCATAGGCTAGTCAGCCAGCTTCTCTATTCTGTGGAAAATAATGGAGCAAATAATGGATCAAAAAATTTGGAAGTCATTTCCAAATATATGAAGGTGATTAGGAGTAGCCAATATGGACTTATGAAGGGGAAAGTATGGTTAACCAACCTGAAAGTCTTCTATGATGAGATAACTAGCTTGTTGGATGAGCGAAGACCAGTGGATGTTGCTTACTTTGACTTCAGTGAGGCTTTTGACACCGTGTCCCATAACATCCAAACTGATCAAGTATAGGATAGATAAGGGGACAGTGAGGTGGACTGAAAATTGGCTGAACTGCCAGTCTAAAAGTGCTGTGCTCAGATTGGTGGCACAAAATCTAGCTGGAGGCCAGCCATTTATGCTGTCTCAAAAGGGTAAACATTGCAGCAAGTAGTGTTTAACATCTTCATAATGACTTGAGTGATAGGACAGAGTGCAGCCTCAGCAAATTTACTGATGATAAAAACTAGAGAGCTCTTCTGCCACTCCACGGGATCTTGACAGTCTAGAGAAACAGGCCATCACAAAATTCAGCAAAGGGAAATGGCAGTGAAATGCAAAGTTCTGCACCTGAAGAGGAAAAGTTCCATGCACTAATACATGCTGGGGACCAACATGCTGGAAAGCAGCTTCACAGAAAAAGTCTTAGAAGTCCTGGTGGGCAAGTTGACCATTAGCCAGCAATGTGGCCTCACAGCAAAGGCCAAGGCTATCCCGAGCTGCTTAGGCAGAAGGTTGCCAGTAGGTGGAAGGAGGTGATCCTGCCCCTCTGCTCAGCCCTTGTGAGGTAATGTCTGGAGTACTGGCTCCAGTTCTGGGCTCTCCAGTACAAGGGAGACATGGACCTACTGGAGGGGACACAGAAGTGACTCAGAGACTGGAGCATTTATCATTCAAGACAAGGCTGACAGAGCTAGGCCTGTTCAGCCTGCAGAAGAAAAGGCTGAGGAGGCTCTTATCATCATGTATATATACCTGAATTGGAGGCAAGGGTGTGTAAGGAAGATGGATCCAGATTTTTCTCAGTGGTAGCCAGAAGCTACCAGAACAAGAAGCAATGGGCACACAACAAATTCCATTTAAACATAAGAAAATATTTTTACTCTGATGGTAAGGGTCAAGCCCTAGAACATGTTGCCCAGAAAGGTTGTGCTGTCCCCATGCTTGGAGATATTCAAAGCCTGAAGGGATACATCCTCAAGCAACCTGCTGCAGCTGGCCTTGCTCTGAGCAGGGACATTAGAGCAGATGATCTCACAGAATCAACAAGATTGGAATGGACCTCTGGAGATCATCTAGTCCAACCTCCCAAAGATTTGCTGGTTCTGGTTCCACTGGGGCTTGAACGCAGGACCTCCAGCATGTAAAGCAGATGTGATAACCATTACACTATCCCTCTACCCCTAATTAAGCCAGAGGTCCTTTCCAACTTCAAGTAATCTGTGATTCTGTAATACTTAAATACAAACCAATATTTTTTCTCAACCTAATTATTTGTACAGCCACATAAGATATGTTTCAGCAACAGTGTCAGATAAGAGAAATAAATAATATCTCTATGAAAGGGTTATTTTAAATAAGCTGCAGGAGTTTGAGTACAAATATTTATCAAGAGCAACAGAAAAATTTGAGGGTAAGAGTAGGAGGGCTGGACCTCATTTGAATTTTGGCTGCTATGTTCTAGATAAATTGCGGCAAATACAACTGACCTTATAAAGCCTTGGAAATCAAATTACTTGCAATAATTAATCTGTGAAATAAACATGTGTGTCAGGATTTCCATATCTCATCTTCTCACTCTCTTCACTTTTACCTGCCTCCTTCCCTTTGGGATGTTTAATCAACTGCCAAGAATTTGTAAATGAAAAAATGAAACTTTGTCAGAAATGTCAGGTGGAAGGACCATGCTGACACTCATAGTGCATTAACATGAGATAAAGGTAACACCAAACAAAAATACTTGCAGGGTCAGGAATGGATGTGTAACAACACAACATAGGAAAAGACCTTTGATTTAATGAGGTTCAATTTCACAGAAGTGCAAGTCATCAAATGGGAATGTCATTGAAGCAATCAGACAGTCCTGCAACTTCCATCTTCTCGTAAAAGAGACAGCTAATTAAGTGCGATGCTGTCTTGAATAAGAACAAAAAGCACAACATAGTGTGGTCAAGAGCAAGACTGGGTCCCAGAACCAAGCCAAAAATCTACTATTCTGCATGCACAGCACAGGTTCGTGTGGTCATACTGAACAGAGGCTATCTTGCTTTTTGCTTACTGTTAAGAGTTGTGCAGTAAAGCTTGTTACTGACATTAGCTTTTAACTGTAGCTTATTATACCAACATTAATGAGGTCTTTGGTGTAAGAACTAAGCAGGTAGTGTACACAGTCCCTATCACATAATTTTAAAATAATATTTTTTGCGTTTCCCTTTGTTTAAAGTCCTTAGAAAGATTTGTACTTCTCCAAAATTTAGTAAAATTGCCTTAGCTCTGTTATCAGAAACAAACACATGAGTAAATTAAATGCTTTTAATTAATGCCTACCTGAATAATGGGACACCAGGATGAAGAAAATTCATAAAGGGACAAGAATTCTCTGCAGAAGGATCCTCTTTGACACCATCGGAGAAACTGCCTGCAAGGGGGCTTGTAGCCGTTTTGGGTTCTTAATGCAAGGTCAAGAAGAGAAGACATGAGCAGACCTAGGTAAGACCAGCTACTGGTGGTATTTGTGGGAAACAGAGAGGCTACAGCTGTACTGGTTTGCTGGCCAGCACTGGGTGTAGGTTGTTAATGCACACAGAAATTTCTCTCCCACACACAGTTGCCTGAGACAATTCTGGCTGCTAGTGTCCTCCAGAGTCAAGGTATTTCTAGAAAGTGCTGCTAATGTGGCCTTTCCTTAATTCTCTGCCATGCTTGTGGTTTCCAAAACTATGTGGGGGCTTTTAGAAGCCATGTACAGTTTCTTCCATAGCCTTAGCTATCAAAAACTTATTAAATACTTTCTGGAACTTTTGTCTAAATCAAACATCCAAGAGGTTTCCTGTTCCTCAGTAAATATTCTCTTCATTCTCTTTATATAACTTCCTTGCAGGCCAAGACAAATCCTAGGAGACAGAGCTTCCTAGAGCTCCAGAGCAAGTGTTTAGCAACAAATAAATGAGTATCTCCTTAAAATGTGATTAAATGCAGCAAATTTCCCTTAGAGGAATTTGTACGTATCTTCCTTGTTTCTTCCTACAGCAGTTATTCTGATGTTCTTGGCCTTGATAAGTGAGTGTCCCTTGAACTGGTCTGGATTACATAGCTTTTCAAAATAATAGTGCATTAATCCATGGTTATCTGACTCAGATGAAAACTTTATTTTAAAATGCGCATAAATGGGCATTTTTCCATTATCTTTCCAGTGAAACTTGGAATCAGTTTGAACAAAACCACTGAGAGAACAGTCCATTTTGCTGTGTTTGTACTTAGCCAAATCTAAGCACAGATAAAATGAATCACACAGGAAACATAGTTAACCAAGCATTTGTAAAAAAAGCCCAAACTTTACTGAGAAAAAAAACCACAGCAGATCATCCAGTCATTGCTAAGGCAAAATCTTCCGTTCACTATTTATGTAGAGGTACAGGTCATGTTTATATGTTTATAACAAGGCTCAGTCAAATGATTTGGGTGATTTTACTGACTAGAACCAAGACTTTCCAATGGTTCATCTTTCTTTGCACACGGTGCAATCACCTGTTCCCTTTGCCCAGTGACATAACACTGTGCCAACACCCCGTGCTGTGGAAATACACGTCAAGGTGAGTGAAAAAGCAGGAATCCCAGTCAATATCTATGACTAGCTAAAGACTGAAACTCAGCAAACCTGGAGCCCATCTCTGAATCTCGCTACAACTGGACTGTATAATGAAAGGCCAAATACTGCTTACATGTGTTCATTCTGTAAATCTTTAGGTCTGCATCTGGCTACATGGACAGGTATTTCTAGTAGCTGAACATTGCTCTTTACCATAGTGCTGAAAACATACCGGCTCCATGAAGAGCTGCAGACTACATTGAGGCTCTTCCTGGAGCCAGACTACAAATTCTGCCTGTGACCGTATGCTGAAGCTCATACCATCTCATCTTTACTACTGTTGTTATGCCCTTATGCTAAGACATGCTACCATTTTGCTCTCTGCATGTTGCTTTAGACACATGCAAGTCTTTGTTAAGAATATTAGTCTCATCTAAAGCAAGGTTTGGTCATTGCCCTGTCTTAAAAGACCCTGTCATTGTGATTTTCTTTTAAATTCAGTTGTCTTTCTTCTTTTACAGTAATGCAGACAATGTGCACAGAAAAGTCGGTAATAGTTTTGTCCAGGGAAAAAGTAACCAAAAACACATGCAGATGGAAAGTTAAAGTGGCTTAAAAGGTGCAAATATAATTTACAGTCAGCTAAAATGAGGACAGCAGCAGACTCTGACAATTCTCTTTACATTTGTTGATGTGACTGCTATGGATATACAGCGAAATGACAGAGTATTTATTGAAATGGTGTATGTTTATGCCTTGAATAAAACAATATACTCTCTCATAAGAAAATAAATGCATTTTTCTTAAGGTGAACAATAGGTTTTTCCCTTAGTTGCTAATGCACGTGCCTGATTAAATCTTACTGCAGTCTCTGCACACAAGCCATTTGTGCCATAAATATCTAAGCCTAACGATGGAAACATTTAGAGTCCATCTTGTAGATAAAGAAACTGAAGCATAGAGGAGGAAAACAATTAATTCATTGTCCAAGAGGAAGCCAGAAGAGTGTCTGTGAAGAGCTTCCTGCTTTAAAATCCTTATCCAACTCTATAATTACAAATCTAAGCTTTCCAAATAGAAATAACAGTCATTCTTAAGGAATGCAGGAGTTCACATTGTTTGCATCTGCCTCATGCCTGCAGCACAGATCAGAGTGAAATCCAAGTTTTTCAGGTCTGGATTCTTTTCTTGTACTCAGAAGCCTTGCCATCCTTCCCTCTGTTTGAAAAGGTTTGCTTACGCTTTGCACAAAACTCTACAAATAATATTAGGCTTTCATGAGTAAGCTTAGTGGTGCTTGTCAAAATACTAGGCTGTTGTATAGTCCAAGTAAAACAGGGTTAATAGGAAGATATTGGTAGCAAAATTTAGGAAGCTTTTTGTCATTCGTGTCAGAGTATATCTGCTATCTCTGCTGAATAGGAAGACATTTCTGGGAGAAAATGGTATTTCACTTGCTAATGTGGACCTCCTGTTGAAAATATTGCCAGAAAGACAATGTAGCTAGACTAAGACAATCTTGAAAGACAGTAGAGATCAGCATTCATTGGAAAGACTACTGAAAAAATTGTTGAGAAAGCTGAGCTAATAGCTGTATCGAGAAGTTAGCAAAAGTAGTGTATTGGAAGAACACCTATGCTACAACTGATTGTAGTGGGTTAGGATGGTTGCTCAAGGAAAAGACAGAGCAAATGTCTGGTTAAGACAGAGCAAATGCCTAAGGGATTGAAGGCAGCAGATATTGGTGTAGTGGGAAGAATAAGTACTGCAAAGGTAGGAGGTTTGTAAAAATAAATCTAAAATGTAGGAGTGAAAACTGGTATTGAAGCATGTTTCAAAACCTCCTTTATATAACAAGAGAGAAAAGGAGAGTGAATCGAGAAAATTTAAGATTATTTTGAAGGTAGGGAAAAGAAAGAAAGAAAAAAAAAGGTTTGTGTTATCAATAGGAGGATTCTTTGCACTGAAAGACAGCTCATCTTATTGCAGTGATACGAAGGAAAACTCTGAGTTCAACTAATATAAAGCCTGACTAATTCCATCTGCCACTTAGGTTGGTGCAAATACAGAAAAACTTACAGAAAACACCGTAATTAATTGAGTTTGCTTTGATCTATCTAAAAAGCAAGATTTTACCCTGTCTTATACCTGGCAGGCTCTTCTCTTTCATCTTCCATTTTAGAGCAGAAACTGGTTTACTCCACTCACTTTTGTTTCTTTATTTAGTTTCCTTTTTCTTTCTTCCCCTGTCCCCCCCCCCTTTCTTTTCTTTTTGGAGTGGCAGCTTACTGGAGCTCAAGTGAAAGAAACCAGACTCTTGTCCTGTCTAGACTCTCTCTTTAAAACGTCATGTGAGATGTTTCTGCAGCACTTCGCTAAGACCCAGATAGCTGCTGTTTATGTTGATATGATCAACTCCATAAGAGGAGCTTAATGTAAGTGCACCCTTATGTTATGCTTCAAATCACACAGGTTTCAATTCACACTCTCCAAAAATGCAAAAATGAGATTAGCATCTAAAATGAAAATGAAGCTGAAGAAATCTGTGGAAAATAAATCTAAAAAATCTGAATATCAGTTTTAGGCTTCTTTTCACTCTGTATCTTGGTCTTTTCCCAGAAAAGAAATCCATCTCTCAGTAATAGGCACTATACTGTGTCTGGTCCTACACAACTGTGCTGAAAGACTAAAGAGGAGGGGAAAATTTTGCCCCATTTAGTTAACATGTCATTAGCTTCAACAAACTTACGGCTTCATGAAAGAAGCCTTGACTCAAGTCAGCCAGACCTAGGTGGGGAATGCAAGCACTGCACCATCTTTCTCTGATTGATAGTGCAGTAGAGAGTGTCCCCTGGGCTGCTGCTGTTTCCACGGTCAGTGGGAGTCCCCCAGACACCCTTCTCAGAGCTGCAGGAGGGGTTCAGAGATTCAGCTGTGTCTTCTTTTGGCACCTTATGGCCTTAGGCGTTTCTCTAATACAGAGGTGGCAAGCAGTTTGAATAAAGAGAAACTACGGTTTAACAAGTGCTTTTTTCAGATATTATTGTATATCCTTAGTTTACCCTCTACTTTCAAGTATACTCCTAAAACAGTATTCAGACTAAATCAGATGGAGGATACACAACATTTTACATACTATACAAACCAGATTTTTTTCCAGCTTGCTTTGCATACGCTCATTGATGCTGAGTGGTATATAGCTCCTCATTTCTCATCACTGCCAGTAAACAGAAAGGACCTCAAGAGGTCTGCCATTTAACAGCAGCATATTTTCCCCTAAGGAGCTCCTCAACTGGTCACTCTCACCACCTGCAAATTAGGGAGCTAGTCAGCATCCATGTGGGAAACCTTGACAAAATAAAAACAATGTAAAAAAAGTCTGAAAATAAAAGGTGATGAAAGGAAAGGAGTTTGGGAGAGGAAGTATAAGGGCATCATAACTTCTTCTACCATTTTGAGCACCACTGCCGGATAATGGAAATCAGAGTATTACACAGTAACTCTTCTTGACACTAATGGAACTATTTGAGATGTACAATAATATCTTCCTTCAGAATAATGCATGGGACTTAAAAACAAACTCAGCATGATGAGGAGGAAAAGACACATATTCCACTGTGGTTTCCCTTCACATATTTCTAAATAGGAAGCAATACCAGCATTTCAGAGGGCTACTTCTTGTTACAATCATGTCAAATATTTAGCTATTTTGCTGGGGAGCAAAAAAGTAAAAACAAGGCGTTTATAAGACATTGATTTTCGAAGAGCACAGCAAAAAGCCCAAGTAGAATATGGAGGAAAAGGGTGAGTTGATATCTTTTGATATTGTATGTGCAAAAACCCAGCCACACAAAAACACTGAACTTGTGAAAGATGTCAGTTCAACCACTTGCATGTATTCAGATCCTTTAGTCTAATCATCATCCAGAAAAATTTCAGCAGAGTTTAACTTAAACAGAAATAAATCAAGTCTACATCAGGATTTGGTACATAAATATCATGAATATATGCTATCAAATTTAGCCACTGTTATCAGTTTAGACCAGCAGGCTAACTGAGACAATCTGGGGAACTGGATCATTCTCTCCCTATTTAAAACATCAAGATAAGCTTTTACAGACAACTCTGAATGAATTTGCAGTTTGAATTCCCATGGACTGCAACTAGAGCAGGAGCAAGCTTTATTTTCATTCTAATTTAAAAAATAAATTAAAATGTATCCCACAAATCCAAGGAGTTACATGCTGTATTTTAGGTCAATGCAGATAATGATAGTGTTTGAAGCGGTATTATGGCTGGTTTTACAGCCAAACATTCAGAGAAGAGCTGTGAGACTAAATGAACTTCAAACTTGGACTTCTGGCTGAGAGTTACTATATTAACCAGAATACTGTCTAGAAAACTGAAAATTCTGGTAGGAGCATAATTTCAGGGGTGTATTAGGTCCTACAGTAGCTAGCATAAGCATGTACACGCATACACTCAAACCTTCCAGGCTGAGAGGTGTAATACAGCCATTCTTAAGATATTTGTATGCTAATCAGGGATCAGATAGTAAGGTGTTTTGTTATTTTATCTACTTGTGCTTGCTCTGCTTATGTAGCACTTGTAGCACTTACAGTAGTTTATATTTAATATGGTATAAGGAAGAAAAAGAAAATGGAATTCTCTTCTGACCTAAAACCTTCAGAATTGCATACTGAATAAAAAAACATGCCTTTTATTCAAGACAAAATGAGGATGTGAAATATATGGACCCTAAACCTGCTCTGTCTCTTTTTTCCCTCTCTTTAAGGAGATTTATAGATTTGAAAAATATCACTCACACTGTCATATACTATGTTTTACCAAAATAGTAAGAAAATAAGAATTCATAAAATCATAAAGTCAAGGAAAAATTTAGATTAGAAGCGACTTCCAGAGGTCACCGGGTCCAGTCCCCTAAGTCAGGTCAGGTTGCTCAGAGACTTGATGAGTAGGATCTGAAACACCTCCAAGGGTGGCGATCCCACAGCCTCTCTGGGCACCTGCTTTCAGTATTTGACCACCCTCATGGTTAAACAAAAAAAGTCCCTTAATACTTCGCACCCCAGCCTATCTTGCTGCAGGATTTGTCCACCCCAGGGACTTCGCTCTGCATTTTCTTGTATGGGGCTCCGGGAAACTCCAGTCTGCTGCTTCTCCAGCCTGTCCAGGTCCTACTGAATCAGAAGCATTTTTGTACATTCTAGATAAACATATTTGCCTGAACAGCCCATCTATGAATTTTTCAAGTTATACGTAACTTGAACTCACATTTTCATACTGCCATGCAGAAAGTCTGCACCTTTGTTAAAGGAAGATAACAGTAATAAGAGACGAATCACTACAAATTTCCCCAAATATCTCTAGGTTTATTTTAGCTATTTCTCTAAATATGAATTTTCTTTGCTTTCTTAAAAATAGTAACTATTTACTCTTAGGCCTGTGAGAAGTTACCTGTATTAACATTGGCAAAAAAAAGACGTACAGGTACATTTAGGCTCACTGGCTCTTTCAGAGAATTTGCTAAAAACAGGTACAGAAACCTCAATGAAATAAACCTTCACTTGGACACTGCAACCTCACAAATGTCTGTGTACATCAGAAAGAAGAAAATATGTTATTTAGTCTGAAGAGTTCAATCAATTCAGAGGTTCAAGTGGTCAGCTGCCTTCAGTAACCATCTCTACAAGACAGTATCTGACATTGAAGAGCTAATAAAGAGAAAAGGCTCTTGTAACAGGAAGGTAGACAAAATATATTTCAACAGCTTATTTATGGGGGCAATAAACTCTGCATCTCTTGGAATGTGAGTCATCTGATTAAACGGAGATGTCTAATCTCAGTTAGTCACTGTGGGTTTCCTGTCTAATCTATGACAATCTAATCAACAAAGCCAGTGGTGTCCAGGACATGATTAATTTCATCTGAAAGTAGATGTCTAAAATAGGCCAGATCAATCAAGCTCTAAAAGTGCTTTTGATTACTTCACTAATTGAAAAGGGATTTTAGGAGAGTAGCTCAGATGTATACATCCACATTATGAAGATATACATCTACATGAGATGGATCCTGTCCTTGGACTCTTTAACTTTCATACCAGCAAGAGTTTGGAGCTTGATTCCTGGATCACTGGGTAAGACTCTGCCAAAGGAAAGTGGAAAAGGGACTAAAACAGAGGATCAGAATGGTTCCTTCTTAAATGTAAGAAACATGGAAAGACCCACAACACTGTTGTACTCTCACCCACCCATTTTGAAATCAATTATCAGTAATTTTATGACTAATACCACACCAACATGGTATATTTCAGAAGGTGTTGGATCATATTCTAAGATTATTGGGTTGTATTCAGTTTTAGGTACTTACTGTGCAGTGTTAGTGTGTTAAAACAAGTAGGGTGGATTTTCAGAATTTCCAGGAGTGCAGATATATCTGTGAATCTCAGGCATCCGCTGCAGAGAAAGGCAATGTAACAGTCATCCAGTGGGAAAAAAAGAAAGATTTTGAGGAAAATCAAAAATTTCAATGAACTTTTTTCTCTGGGCCATGCAAACTGTAAAAATGTTGAGTTTACAGCTCAAATGACGCAAGGGTTAAAAAAAGATGTTCAAATGTCTGTGTGGATTTTACACAGGTAATCAACTGAAGCAGAAGGGAAATAAAGGCAGTAAGCTATAGCAAACTGTTGGTGAACTAAGACTCCTACCCAGATCCTAATGAAGGAACATGAACAAAGTCATACACTCATGAAGATTACATAGACTCTCAGAGGACACATGGATGGATGTTATAGTGCACTTCACAGTAGATTGTAGGAGACAGTAGTCTACCTTATAGCAGAGATTCAGCCAGTTCTTTAAAACTAGCCTGAAGAGCAGAGGTGGTATGGCTACTGTGGTAAAAACTCTGCAGTGCCAAAAAATAGTGTAACTTCCTGGCACCACGCTGTGACCTCAGTGACCGCTCATGTATCTCTATACTACGGGGCAACTCCCATTGGTGACAAACCCTTAGAAGTCAACAGTGTGACTATTTGGAGTTTGCTTTGCTTTTGCAGAAATTAGAGGAAATTAGCAAACTCTGGCTTTTCTCTACATTCAGCTAATCTTGAAATCTGAACATCAACACCCCTCTGACAGTGCTTCTCACAATATTCACTTCAGTTCATATGAAATACACTTAGTGCTTCACTTTACATTTTGGTTCCCTCTCTCTGCAAACCTCCAGGGGAAAAACACAGTGGCAAAACTGAGCATTTGGGGCATTGAAACAGCTCAGCTCCAAGTCTTCTGGGAATGTACAGAAACGTAGAAACTTTCTGCTGCTGTCCCAGATATGGCAGAGGCATAGGGAGTGCTGCGGGGTCCTCCGTAGGACTGAAAAGAACAGTGGCCCACAGAAAACTGGGCAACACAGAGGGATGTAAAAGGTCAGAATGTTTATTTTAAAGTTGAGTTTTACATAGATTATCTGAATCTCCAGGGCCTATCAGCTTGTCTGAACACAAGATTTGCAGCACTTTGTATTGGGCCATTAAATACACTACACAAACTGCTCGTAAAAATATATCCTCTCAATTATGGAATTTTTATTGCTATGTCTTCACTATGCCCTTTATATTGTGCCTAAAAAGACCTGTAAAGGAGAAGAACATATTTAACCCACACATCTTTCTATATCATCTGCATCTATATGTGTGTGTAGCTACCCCACAACATATACAGAGGTAAGCCATATCTTTTACATAATTCAAGCATCACTTTTCCTCGATAACCAAGTAGAAAGAAATAACATTTCTTCTAAAGAAGAATCTTGCATTTGTATTGTAAAGATTTATAATTATGCTGCTAGGAAAGTTAGTAATAATAAGTATTTTACCAAAGTTCACAATCACTTTACAAGCAGGGAAGAAAGTGAAGCAGATGACTGAGGAATAGAATTCTGTGATGCCACGCTAAAAAGTTGCTTGAGACCTGGTGAATTTCTTTTTTTAAAAAAGCATACTACGTCTGGATTTAAGTTGTCAAATTAAAAATGCATATCAGTAAGGTAGGCTTTCGGTTATAAGGATATGAGGAAGATTTGTTAATAAATTTATAAGTATACCATTACACCTCAATTTTATACAGCCTATTTCTAACATGTTGAAATATATGTTTGTATTTGCACATATTGAAACGTGTTTTTGCAGGTACAAAATTGCTCTGCAAAAGTAATTGTCTTATTGAAAAATAACTTTTGAGGACTTTTTTATTTTTTTAAGAATCATTTTGAATATTTAAGCCATCTGAGCAAGAATGAAAACATTCCCACTTGGAATCAAAATAACCTTAGTTTTTCGTTATAGGGGAAAAAAAGAATTGTAAAACCTGCAGTGGGTCTATAGCGTAGTTTTTGCCGTGCTACTCAGTGAAGCTATAGGAGGGAAGACACAGCTGCAGCTGTCCAGTGCCAAGTTTTTCAGTTAGTGGGGGCTCAGCACTGAGCCCTCAGACTGCGCTTGAGCTCGATGTAGAGCAGTCCTCACTGCTGCTCTTGGGGGAATTAGCAGATCTTTTCGCATTCTGCTGGAGAGCAGAAGGATGCACAGGTAAAGTGGGTCTCTTGACTGACACCCTTCAGCCAAGATCCCAGCACCTTCTTGGGGCCTTCAAGTCTGCCAGGTGCATAGCTGGCTCGGCAGCCCAGCACCTCCAGCTTGAGCCCAGCTGGAGGTCAGTGTTCAGCTCTGGCAGGACGACGAAGACAATTACTCACCATGCCTGCATTGAGCAAGGCTGTTTTTAAAAAGGCCTCATTTACTGTTTTATGTGCAGTTAAACCAAGGTACTGCAATCTGTATAAAAGACGTTTCCCATGAGAGCTTTCAGGTGAAACTGGGATGAAGGGCACACTACAGACTGTTTTTGAGTAGCTGATTGGCCCTGCTGTTCACTGAAACTCAACCTTTCTTCTGTTCCAGTGTGGTCTGAAGCTTGTGTTCATGGCTATCACACAGCTTTGCATGTCCCCAGCAAGGTTTTGTTTTCAACCAGCTGCAAATAAGCATAATGCAAATGTAATTTCATTAAAAATGAATCAACAGGTTATTATACCAGTCACTTGCAGCAGCTTTAAAGTCTAGCAGCATGGGCAGAGGCAGGTCAAGATCAGGAGTACCACAAAAATGCAAGATTTAACTGTAAAACAAGCCCCTGAGTAGAAGATTCCTAGTTCAGTCATTCTTCCTCGTCTCTGGAGAAGCAAGAAGGAGGGCAGCTGGGTGCAAAGAAGAAGAAAAGAGAAAGTGACATGACCAAAACACCTGGAAATGAGAGACTCTTCAGGAAGGAGACTATGCACTTTCCATAGAAGGACCTCAGACCCTGGCAAACACTGAGTGGGCCTGCCAGTAAACGCTCAAGCTATGAAGCTTTACAAACTTTGAATAAGGAGTTTCAGTGAACTTGGATGATCAGTTTATAGTTCTGTGAGAACTGTTCAGCAAAGAGGAATAAAACCCATGATTAGACTTTTGACCCTTTTGAAGTCATTGGAAGGTCCACCTCTGACTTAGGGGCACCAGAATTTCCCCTATTGCTATTGGAGTCTGAACGTGGGGGTGCAATATCACCCTTGTGTGTTTTACCCAGAAGTGAAAGCATTTGAGGCTGAGAGATGTAGATCTCTACTTCACTAATATACAATTCAAAATAGATACATGTTTGATTGCTGACATTTATAATTGCTTTTCTTGCTATTTTCTGTACATATAGGATTCCATTTCTGCCCTTTCCTACTCCTAGTTCCACTGTAATGCCCTTTTGTCTGGAGGGAGGAAGAGGAACAGATGGCATGCAGCTAGGCAATTAGACAACATAGTAAAAGCAGTAAAGTTCCACATTTAACTTCTCAGGCTCTCTCCTCAAGCCATCCCCCCTGTGTTTCCCATGCAAAGTTAATGATTATAAAATTATTTTCATCTATCTATCTACATTCTTAAGCTGATATTAAAGCAACTGCAGCAGTTTTGACTGACATTTACTGAGGCTCATGAACCAGTTAATTCTGATCAATCATAATTGTCTGTACTGCTACAAGCATTATGTGCCTCAGCCAGTAAAACGGGCCATTCACTAGCTCCCAAATGTGAACTACTAAATGCTCAGGCCTCAGAACAGAAGCCTGGAAAGCTAGTTACAAACCAGTATGGGCAGAACTCAAAAGAGGGAAATGAAAGCGAAGGGAATTAACAGGAACAAATACAGTGTTCCAAATAAAAGGAATCAAGCTGCTTGCATTGTAAATGAGACAACCTCTGAAGCTTCACCACAGCTACACTGATGCTTGATAATATTCTCTCAGCAAAAAAGGAATAAAGGAAAGATGCTGATATTCTGGAGTAAATAGTTCTCCACTGAGTTACTATTAGAGAACAGATTGAAGAAATTATAAAAGTAGTGTAAATAATTGTAAGTGTGCAACAGCATGCAGCATCAATTTAAATGACCTGGTAATTTGGCATAAAACCAAACAATCATTCCCTGAGCTGAATTTATGTTTTGTGTTGTCAAAAAGCAGCCAAAAAACAGGATACAGCTAGATGTTTGGAAGCCATTTCCATTCCACTGGAAAAGACCAACAGATTCTTCTGTTTTCAAAGGGCAGAATTACCAGTTCCAGTAAGGTATTTGCTAATCCTCAAGTGTTTCAGGCTTAATCTTAGTTTTCCAGCTGCTTCTGAAGAATGTAATATATCACCTTGTAAAGGTGTGTAAAAAAGATACCCAGCTTTATTATTAAAAACAGTAATTTGAGCAGAACAACTCCAATTTTATTTTGTACTTCTTGCCTTTTGAAAATTTAATTAAAAGGGAATGTGTGAGTTTTTAACAGAATTCATAGGGATACAAGAATAAGGTTTTTGCTTTTTCTTTCCTTTTCCAGTGGCCGGGCTCAGACTCGCACAAAGAGCCACATGTTAATGTCATACCCTGAAATGAACTAGATAAATGCCAAATATTACATCTGAGTTTGCAATGAAGCTTCCATTGACAACTCCGCCAGCCTTTGACAGACCCATGACAGCCCATTTCTGGGCTCCACTTTCACTGTGACATTTCATAGCTGAACCTCAGGTAGCAAGCAGAGAACAAAAGGTGAAATATACTGTAATCTCAGAAGCTCAGGAGCAGCTGCGGGTCTCTGAGCAATTCATCAGTGAGGCTCCACAACTGAGGCATACACTGGCAGTGAGAGCACCAGAGTTCAGCCGCTTGTAGACCCACAACCACACATCTCATTTCTACTCAGGGCCACAAAACCTTTTTTGCTGCTCGAGTTGTTTCCAAAGACTTAAACTGTAGAAGGGAGACTGTCATAGTCTCATCTGATCTCCTGTAGCTGGAGAATTTTCCCAAAGGTGTATCTTCTAGAAGGATATTCAGTATTACCCATAGGAGCCACATGGGTGTTAGCTGTTTGGGTTGGCTACCTTTAGTACTAAGAAGCTGCAAATCCTTTCCTAAATCTTTCCTTTCTAATACTCAGAAGATACAGCCTACATTTTCCCTTTTCAAGATATTCTCTGTAGCTGGTTGTATGAAAAGGATTCAATTAGTGTTTGTACATTTTATTAGAGAGCATATTTACCAGGAACCTAACCTCATTTTTTACCACTTAAAATACATTTTTAACCTGAAAGCTTGGCAAGTTAGGGTTTTATGCTGTCCCCACACAAATGTAATGTTAAAACTCATCTAGTAAAAAACCAAAACCAAAAAACTCTAACTTGAGAAAAGATGGCTCAAAGCATGGGGAGAACTTTCTCCACTACGAAAGAGGTACTACTGAGCACATTCAGGGTTGAGCACAATGAATAATCAGCCGACTGCGGCTTATTAAGGAAGTTTCCAATACACTAAGACAAAATATGTGACAGAACATACAGGAACTTAAGGAGAAATTACATTGATTTACAATCAATGAACGTATTTGCAGGCAACCTGAGCAAAGAATAAATCATGTCAATCAGAATTCCAAATTATTTGAGACTCAGGACAGCAAGACAAATACATAAATGATTTAAAGTGGAAAATGGGGTAGGAGACCACAGTTTAAAAAGTCTAGAAACAAACATATTCCTACTTCTACTTGCCATATGAGAATAGTCTGATTTAGCCTTACATGCCACTCCAGTTTGCCTGGATTAAACTGTTCCTAAAAGGCATTGAGCTGTTTTTGGATCCATTCTGGCTTTGTACTCAAATAAACAGGCATAACAGAAGCACCTACAAACCAAAAGGCGTTGCCTGGGAAAGAGTGACTAGGAGGATGAGATTAAAAATGCTGGAAGTTCACAGTTCTTTGGGAGCAAAGGCTGGATTCTGAATGTCCTACTTCTTTTAAGCTTATCACAACATGTAGCTGAACAGTAAAAGAAGTACAGATTTTTCTGTGAGGACCTGACCTTCTCACTACTGAAGGAAATGCATTACAGCTACCAGAGGGGGAATAGAGGTAGACACAGAGCAGCCTCCTCTTTTCTTGCGATGTGAGAACAATGATTCTTTTCTTTCCACTAGGAACTGTGCTTGGACCAAACTCAAGGTTGTAAAATAATGAGCATAACAGGAGCAAATATTATAAGTTGCCTTTCCTCCCACCCATCCATGTATAAATTTAAACCAAATAATAATAAAACAAACTGGCAGCTGGTGTTTTAAGCTGCCAGCTTCAATGCCCTTATAAAATACAACTTTCTTTTTATTCTTTTCCCTCCCTCGTAGTTATTAATTTTTCTTTTGTGTATTTTTTTCAGTTAGATGTAAGTAGACCAGTGAAAAACAAAAACAGCCATGACTGGAGCTGAGCAGCAAACGACAACACACCTGGAGTAACAAAGACTTTCATTTTACAAGCTCTTTCCCTTTTCACTCCTCTTCTCATCAATGTCTGCCTGTGATGGATGATGTGGCAAACAAAGCAAAACAAAACAAAGCAAAACAAAACAAAAACCTCACAGAGGGAGTGAGATAAAAAAGTACTTCACACTAAATGGTGAATATCAGAGGACATGGTCATCACATGAGATGTGTCATTACATGACCAGCTTGTGATGTAATTTATACCCTCCAACACAGATCACAGGCCCAGAATTCTTATGAATCCTACAAAACCATCAAAATACATCTTGCCCAATCCGATGTCCAGCAAGTCTAACTGCACAAGACAAACAAGAAGGTGAAGAAAATGAATTGTCATATTTCATAATTTACAGAGAGGGAAAAGAGTAACTAGGGAGCAGTTCTCAAAATGGCTAAATGGTAATTGGATGCCTAATTGCTGTTTGCAAAATGGAAAAACCTCCCGTAGGGGTATGTCTGGTTTGTTCTTTTACGTGTGTAGTTATATGACACATTAGATTTGGCAGCAAAATTGGCTCAGAAGTACCTGCCAAAGAAGGGGTTATTGTTAAGTATGATCATTTCATTGTTCTGATTAATATCATAGTCTAATAAGCAAATGTACTATCATAACTGATAGGCAAACAACTTTCATTTATGGCAGAAAAATAGAAAAAAAAATTCTCAGTCAACTTTACTGCCAAAACCAATGCATTATATGACTTCAGGGGGAATCTTTTAACCTCTGAATTGTCCATCTCCTCACTAATGTTTCTGATTTTATCTGCTATCATTTTCAATAAAACTGTCTGAAGGGAAAAAAATCATTTAAGATTGTATTTTCTCAAAACCAATCAGCAACTATCTCAGAGTGCATCACAGCCCTTGATCAGCTGTAAGCTTAGTGTTCTGCACAGCTGGGATCTACAGAGTCCCAGGGAAGTGTGACTGATCACACTTGGTGTGTATATGAGATAATGATAACGATAGTGGAAGACTGATATAAGATAATAGTGATGAAAAGAGGGTCTATTTAAAACCCATCTGATTGACACTCTGTTGCAACATGGGTCTATTTTTTGTGCAAAAGTCTTCCATGATGTTCTGCTGGTAACAGATACTCAAGCCCTGATGGTCGTTGTAAACAGTATCTTTTCCTAAAATTCTTCTGTCCTTCACTTTTCATATTTTTGACTGACAGTTTAACTCTGTCATATTTATTCAACAGTACAGAATGAGACTCATGAAAATAAGCAGCCTCCTTTTCTCAGGAAATGGAGATACATTTAAATTTACCTCCATAGCAAATGTGCGTATTGTTTAATATAGCATCAAATGCATGCGAAGTTACAAAAGACATATAGTTTCATTTCCCTCCTGATGTTCTTAAAAACAGGGTTGAAACCCATCAAAATAACTTTATATTTCCATCTGAAAGACAGCTTAACTCTTTGCTTTAGTTTTCTGACTTTACTAAAGGTTATATAAAAAGTGTCTCTAGTGGAGATGGACAAATATGTTCATTTCTTGAGATTCAGCAAAATAAAGACTGTCTTTTTCTGCTGAGATAGTAAATATAGCATGCTAGTAAGTGTAATGCAAATCTCTTGAACCTGGACCCTTGTTAAAACCTTAGCAATCATTCAGTAGAAGCATGCATATCTGTAAATTAAAATTTCTGTTGGGCCAAAATATTCTGCTACATTTTACTATGTGTAGTACTTAGCATTCACATATGTAGATACCATATGTTATGAAGAGGATGGGATTATTTTATTTCCCCACTTACAGAACGTGTTTGCCATGACTATTTCATTTTCATTGTACAGTGTAACCCAGTATTTTTTCAAGATTTTTCTGTTTTTCCAGACACCACCTGTTTAACAAAAAATGTAGGTTCTAATAACGAGACAATGTTGTGTTGAATTAGCAGCAATAGAAAAGGGAAAAAATGCAACTTTGGTTATGTATAGGTAAAAAAAAAAATCAGCTTCTATATTAAAGGAGATAGGAGGGCCACAGAAAAAAGGGCTACATATTATCAATATCCTCCCTTCTGACCTTGTCATATATTCCCACCCCAATTTCCCTATTACTGAGCAATGGCTGTAATTCTTGCCAGCACCATCCTCTCCTGTTTCAATAAATAACAGATGCTTCCGCATAGTTTTTCCTTGACGAGCACTTCTCCTTCTTCACTACAGTGCTGCTCATTAGGACAACCATGGCAAAATTTTCAGAAAGTATGACAAGATTTTGATGTCCTAATTAATAAGAAACATCATAAATAGCGCGCGTGCGCGCGCGCGCACACACACACACACACACACACACGAAGGCATATATTACACTTATATACACACATACCCGAAATCTCACCAGATTTTATATACGTAAGTATTTGTATATAAAGATGCATGTATACATACATATGTGTGTATATAGAATATATCTATATAATGAAAACTACATAGTTAGATCAATAAATCAATTGGTATTTTTAACCTTGAGTGCAGCTGAAGACTGCATTGCATTCAGAGTGCCTAAATTTAAATTCTTGTTTCATTAGCTCTGCCTTTTTGCTGTGAGGCAGAGATGAATAGGCAAACGAGGTATTTTGTTGATAGATCCTAGAGGTTGGAGGTAGTGTATTCTTAAAAGGTATAATCTCACTTTGCTCTTCCAGGGAATAAAATGTATTTTCTTATAATATAAGGTAACCAAGATGTCAAAATTCAGTTACCCGAGAAGCAATGTCTTACTTTGTCTGTTTCATTCTGAATTTCATAATATAATTATTATTTCTGGAGCGTGTGCATGTGTTTGTGTGTATGTGTGTGTGTGTATGTACATGCATAATGTGTCTTCCCACAACAGCCCGTTGTAAGGAGGCACATTAAATAAAATATGGCTCCAACTGCTTCAGTCTAGGAACAATTTGTTAAAAGATTTTTTTTTTTTTTTTTTTTTTTGGTCTGAAAAGTGAGGTACAAAGCATGTGCAAGAAAACACTAGCATTTCTGTTACATCATTGGTGCACATCAGCAATTTCTGGGTAATTCAGAGAGATTTGTTTGAGTTTGGTCATGGTTACACGACCCTAGATGTGATTTATGACAAAGCTGGTGTGTTTTCCTTTGATTCTGTTCCTTTCCTCTGCTGCCAGTTGTCAATGCAAGAGGATTTAAGCACTTGGCATCAGAGTCCTACACACTAAAGGAAGATCTGGATCTTTCTAGGCAACTTCAGAGGACAGTGGAGGGCTCTATGCTCTTATGGCTCCATGCAAAAGAGAATTAAAAAAGAGGCTACACTTCAAAACATTCATCTTTTAGTCAAACTTTCTCCTCCCTTCACATGGAGTTGTGATTACGTGTTGTGAGAAAGGTAGAAATGCTACTATCACCCACTTTCGCTCCAGCCCTTTTTACCACCATCAAAAAGGCTAAATACTGAATTTGCCAATTATTTAGCTAATATATTCACAGGTGCATCAGATTCATTAACACAGAGTTGCAGCAGGACACTCTGTAGCAGGGCTTTTTTTAGGCATGTCTGGGCTATGTAGCTCTATGACTACCACCTAACAAATCCCATCACTCCCACCATTTCCACGACTGAACTGTCTGTCAGGTTTTTACATAAGTAACGATTTGCATTCTGAGCTGTTGCTGGGATGTACTGATAAAGTTCTCTGAGAAAGTTTATGAAACATTTCTCCACAGGTTGCTAGCCTGGGAGAAATGTCATTATTTCTAATAATTTTAAAATGTTAATTACTAACGCAAATATGAAAGGTAGAAAGAAAGTTCTAAATTGCAATAAATGAATGTACAGTCAGGTATTGTTGAAAGGCTGAATGCCCTTCTGTTGCCTGTTGATCCATTGACTTACTGGTATTAACTTACTGTTGCCAAGTTGACTTGCAGAATGCTAATGTTGCCTCTCCTGCTGCTCTCTCCATCTGTTGACTGCCCAGTGTTGCCCTTTTGTTTCATAATCTCCACTTTATTAAATGTTATCATACTGTGTTATATATTACTGAACCATAGTCTAAATATTCACTTGTTTTCCACAGCTTGTTTGGTTCAATATAGCTTTTCTTTTGGAGCTGTTCTAATAGATTTTAAAACTGTTTGGAATATAAAACATGAAAGTTGTTGGAAGTACATATTTACACATAATATATACGTGTGTATATATATATATATATGTGCACGTATATGTATATATGTATGTATATGTGCGCTCATTCTTCTAAGGCCTGGTTTGGAACAGAATTAGGGTTTATTCCCTCCCCAAACTTTAGACAACTACTCATAAATAAGAGGTGAACCCGTCAAGTAGGACTCATATCTAATTTTAAAAGGACAGAAAATAAAAAAAAAAGAAATTGCTAAGAAAGTGCTAAGTAAAGAGTAAAATCGGTGTCCACCAGGGGGGCATGCAAATGTTTTCCCCACTGTCAAATCCACAAGCACATACCCTTCTGCTTTTCGGTTTGGCTCTCTAACAAGATCAAATGCTCCAAAGAAAATGCAGACAAAACAAGTAAATCCGGTTCAGCTTCAGAACTCTAACTTGTGTATGTTTCTAATGTGAGATCATAAATTAGATTTACTTAAAGTGGATCTAGTTTATTACTGGATATTTGCAAGCTGTAGCATCTTCAAAGCCTTTCCACAAAGGACTTGGGTTTCAAGGCTGCTAGCCAGACATAGTGTGTGAAGTTTGAGGTTCACTGGAAATACTTCTTTCAACTTCTTTCAAGTCTAAATTTGCATTATTATTATTGCTCATTTGTACATCCAGGTATACATACATATATATGTGTATGTAGGAGTGTGTGTGTGTGTGTGTGTGTGTGTGTGTATTTACAATGTAAAGTATAATTCTCAGGCACTCCTATTATCACCTAAAAGAAGCAAGGGAAAGAGGGAAGGAGGGAGACAAAGTGGGAGGCAGAGAGGTTGTGAGGAAACAAGGGAAGCAGGGAGGGAAGAAAGGAAGGAAGAAGGGAAGGAAGGAGGAATGATAGAAGGATGGAAGAAAGGAACGAAGGAGAAAGGAAGGAAGGATAGAAGGAAGAAAGGAAGGAAGGTAGGAAAGGATGAAGGAAGCAGATTAAACAGTTGAGCAGTCCAGCAATCAAAAAAATCAATCCAGTTCCCAAATATGAAACCTTCTGCCTCCATGCAAGGACAGTTACATGCTATCTCAGTCACTGCAATAGGCTGAACAAATTGACGCACATTGCAGTGTTCCCTGGTGGCTGACAAATAGCGCTACATCACCCTAGCAGGTGAACTTTTCCCAGATCTGAGGACCTCTCCTGTATCTTTCAAATGTACTTGAAAGCCTTCTCTCATTATGACTATGGAAGCAGAGCATGAAGGAGATGTTCTGCTGATAAGAAAGATCCCTGATTATTTGGATTTTGAAGTAAATTGCCGTAATTCTTTAAGGTATTGTTTTTGATGCATAAAGAGTTGTTGCTTCTTTTTAGGATTGAAAATCCACTGAAAGTGCATGCCATTTCTCCTTTTGAGATTCCTCGGAGCTGGCACTATGGGGTCCCCTCTCCCTAAGGTTGTCAGGGGTGCAAGATCAGGGCTGCCTCCTGCAGTGGACGAGCCAGGGGCTGGGTGGGCAGCTGACAGGGCCATCCCCATGAGGCACGCGGGCTGAGTGACCCAAGTGATGGTGAGGGGGATGAGCCCCTCAATACCTTCAGGCAACTCAAGCAGTGAACTGAGTTCAGCGCCTGTCTGGAGAGTCTCATCAGAAGCGAAAGGAAATGAGGCCAGAGAAAGGGCAGAGAAAGAGACACAGTGACAGCATGGGTCCATCAAGAGTCATGGCCAGAGACAGGGCTGGAAACCATCAACTTCAATACAGCTTAGGGTGCTCGTCCTGAGCTTAACGGCTCGGGGGCCACAGGTTGTTAGTGTGCTGATGAGGGCCATCAGTGAGCCTGGCTGTGGCAAATAAAGTCTAGAGGTGCTCTCTTGTAATAGGAATGCCAAAGAATTATCCTTAAAGTCAAGTAATGCAAAAATCTTGACAAAGTTGTTCAGCATTTGTGTTGCTTTTCTCAAGGCTTCATCTTTAAGAACAAAAGGAAAGATGAAGTTCTAACTGAGATTTAGTCAATGCATGAATCATTTCAGAGAGTTGCACCAACAGCACTGAATAATGAAAAATAACTAATGAAGAGGTCTTCTTACTTACTTGACAGAATGACAATAATCCCACTCTAGACTACTCTGCATTGCATTTCTTTCTATCAGTTTATTTCCAAGTACATTTAACAATTTCTGATCTGAATCTCAGGTGATTCCTCCACAGAATGTATTGGTTGTCCTTTCACTCAGGAGATTTCTGTATGATTTTGTTTTTTTAACAAACCATAGGTAACAAACTATAAGTCTGTAAGAAGCATAAAACTCCTAAGAACTGGGATGCGCAGGATCCTACTCTGAATGGTGGGTGCTCAAAGTGTTATAGAAGGGATGGAAGAAACAGTAAGATTCAGATTTACATTGATGGATTTTTTGATTATATTCCTTACAAAAGTGACAATCATCTTTCACTTTGTGTTTTATAACTTGCATCAAACTATCATAGTGCCTGAAGAAAAAAAAAAAAAAAAAAAAAAGGGCAAAACAAAACAAATATCAACTCTTCTCTGTCTTGACATTTCCAAGGAAATAGCATGGGTTAAGAATAAAATCAAAAAAATAACTTTGTAAGTTCCCTATTTGCCTGGACTGGAGTATGTGCATTGTAAATAATCCTTAGAAAAGCCATGTGATAGGTTGTTTTATTTAATTACTTACTTAATTTCATGAAACATGAAGAATTTTTTCTATTTGCCAGACTTTAGAAATGGAGACCATTCAAGTAAGGCTCCCATCTCCTTTTAAAACTGAGGTTTTTGCTGATTATCTTGAAAGGATGTTCTAGAAATTCTGAGCCTGAGAAACAATTGAAATGACTATAGTTGAGGTGACCTGGAGTTCCTCAAAAATACAGTCATATACACAGAAATCAATAAATTTCACAGGAATTAATAAAGGAAGATCAGTCTGGAGGTTTTACCTTCTGAGCTAGACTTATAAATGTGTCATCTGAAATGCATGCCATCCCAGATAGGAAAATAAAGCCCAAGTCTGATAAAAGATAAGGATATAGGATCCTGACATAGGACAAGATTGAGTGACTGACTTGAAGTTTGTTGTGCAAGTAAATGCCATATCAACAAGGACATGGTGTCTCTGCAGCATTTATTATACAGGGCCATGTCTCATTGTCATCAGGGGTACAAAGCTCTGTTTGGAAGGTGTCATTGCTTCCACCACACCAGGTAGGGTCCCAAACACCTGACTGGCAACACATAAAGAAGTCTTAATAAAAATAAAATGATTTTTAAAGATCTGTTGCCAGAAGAGAAACTGGAAAAAGCTTCTTTCTCCTCTTCTCTTTGGTGCTCTAATAGGATACAAATAGCCTTCTGAAATGTCCAAAGAACAATGATGTCCAAACCATTTGTTATCCCATGTGGATGCATCAGTACCAGCAATTTCAGCATTTTCCTTTGTCTTTCACAGTCTGAACTGACAGAGGACTCTGGAAATAAACAATTGAAAAAGACATTCCCTAAAGGTAACTATCAAGTCCAATAAGGCTCAAATAAAATGGCCCAGCTGTCAGAGTAAAATACAGCATATCCACTTAGCTCTTGAAAGGAAAAGGTAATACTAACTGGTTGCCGGAGACAGCCCAGAGAGGTAGTGTCACAGTGACAGCTGCACAAAAGGATGTACTGCATAGCAGAGTTCAACTGAATGAATGCCAAACAATGTATAATAGCTACGTAAGTAATTCTCTTCAAAGGACAAAATAAAGAGTAGGAACAACACTGTGTTTAAAAGTTATCATTACTGATAGTAAAACACACACCCACACCCACACAACACACTCACAAATAGAAAAAGCATATTTGGAAGCCAAATGAAACACATTTGGAATGCAACCTTTGAAAATAGTCCTAGTTTGAAATGAAGATTACCTCTTCAAAGTGCATTTTAATAAAAACAAGGTCAGAATGCTTGTAAGGATTAGTGTATATCTAGCCGTGGGCAAATGTTCAAAAAACTTCCAAACAAAACCAAAAAATAAAAATAAAAATAAAACAGAGCAAGAGGGAGAAAGGCTCAAGGGCAAGTCTAGGCCAATTGAACCACAAATGCTACCTTTCAGAGCAGCAAGAAGTAAAGGACCATTCTCCTTTTGCCAGATCCTGAAAGTGGGGCAGGTCATACTTTATGAGGAAATGATTGTCAGATCATTTTTTATAGACTAGAAGGGCCACTGTCTGTTACATTGGCTTTGGGCACAATGTTTTTTGTTGCAAGAGGATGTTAATGTTGGTTAATTAGTAAGAAGTCAAGTTAGTTAATTGGATAGTTTCATTTGCAGTGGCACCGAGGTTTAATGCTCTTGTTGGTAAAGCAAGGACTTACAAAGAAAGCAATTTCTTGATCTTAGAGGAAACTTGGCATGTTCAAGTCTCAGAATACATTACTTATCTTGGAAACTAGACCAAAATTATGATGCGATTCATTTGACTGTTGATGTATATTCTGGAAGATGATGCTCAGCGCTTGCTGTGAAAGGACTCTCTCTCTTCAGTCCTTCCTATTATCACCTACTCTGATGTTACAACCATGTACAGTGTATGGCTAATTTGTCCTGTGCATTCAAATTGTTCTGCTCAGCAGGAACTGGATCCAGGTATGTAGCTTTTAGCGTGAACAAAAGCTGCCGCGGAAGTGTCCTCAGCATCAGCTAAGCTGCCTACCATGCTCACTGTCCTCTGCATTTGCAGAGGTTAGCTAATTCCAAGGAGCTGAAACAGGAGTAAAGAAAAGGCCCACAGCAGGCTCCAGAGGAGTGAATAAAGTGGCCTTTAAGTAGCTTGCTGAAATTAGAAAAAGTGACATTGAGGAATGTAGCCACCATGCTGGTGTAAGATGGTACTTTTCCAAGTCTCCTGGTGGGGAGAGTTCCTATCCTCTGTGAACCAGCAGTCATGTGCTCATCCATTGAGCTTGACCAACTTACCCATACCGTGACATCATTCTGTGCTGTGAAAGACTCACCACAGCAACAGCTGTATGTGACTAATACTTCATGAGGAAGAGAGAGGGAAGGTGCAGCAGGAAAAGGAGACTCTTCTAGCTCAGTGGCTGTGACATGATAGGTACCCCAAGGTTGGCATCTAGCTGTATGCAAGATAAAGTAAGTTATGCTGAGGGAGTGTGGCTCCAGGTCAGCCCATTACCTGGAGCATTATGGGTTCAGTTGTTTGGCTTGGATATGGGGAACCTATCAGTACATGATATATCTGAGCAATCTCATTTCTGTAATACTTACCCAAATCATAAGTTGGCTTTGGGATTGTCCGTGTTTCTTTTACTTTCCTGTTCAGTGCCAACAAGCTGTTTCTGTTCACTGACAAGACAGCAGGACGGGTGCCCGATGCTCATTTGAGAAGCCACAGCTCCTACCTATGCTCAGCCTGATCTGATGTTTTATGAGGAATAAACAAGTCAAGAGGCTTTTGTTGCCCAGTTGGGAGGTAGGGCTCTTACTCTGGAAGCCATTCTGTTCGACATGAAACATTATTCAGGAGATGTCAGTCCGTGATCTTCTAGTCATTAGCTGAGCCAAAGATTTACCAAGTTACCAACCAAATCACAGTGAAGTACTGAATAGCCAAGAGATAGCTGGAAGAATATAGATGTTTTCAAAAGACAGGATATGATGCCAAACAACGTCTTTCCTTTTAGTCATACTGCTTGGCTGAGATGTGTATCCTTACTTGAGCCTGATTCAGTTCAGAGTCCTCTGTGTCACTGCCAAACACCTATCAGGCTGGAAGACATTACCGGATGCATGGCACCTCTCCTGATACAGCTGTTCTACTTTGTATTAAAAATACACTTGCATAACTCTTTGGGAGAGGAAATCCTTGAATTTCTCTCCAATAATTAATTATTTATACAGCATGGAAACCCATGCAGCTGACTAGCAAGTATCCAACATACCTTCATAAAAATAGAAGGGCTATAGCCTTTAATTTTCAACTTCAAGAGCTAGTGACCCAATTTAAAACCAAGCAATTATGACATCACCTCTGTATTTAGCCAAACTGTTTACTTTCTCTGTCCTCTGATTCATTTGGCTACTGTCAGTGTTCAGTGTGCAGTCTTTTGAATTTTATTGGTCTATGACAATAAAAAATGTCATTATTCAAACTTCAGTTTAAATATATTTATTGTCTGCTACAAACTAATTACTACATTTCCAGTTTTATGGAAAGGATTATGTGGATTTTGTTAACAAAGAAAAGGCAAAAGTGCTGTAGTATATGTATAGAAGTGCAGTTAATTATGTGTTAAAACTATGCAAAGTTACATTTCCTATCTCTGGATCTCAGAATCAGAGAACAATTATTCTGTAATTACTTGGAAGGCCTCGAGAACATCTATTTACTTAAAAACTATGTCCCCGTTTCCCTCTGCATCCCTTATGATAGTAAGAAAGAAACACCTGTCACCAATTCCTCCTGTATTCCTCTCAAGCTGTTGAGTCTATCAAGTGCGAACATCTGGGAATCATCATATTTTCTGCTGACCACTGAATCAGCATAAAAGGAGGACATGATGAGCCCCAGCTGTTAAGCCTCCTGCTACTTTAGATGGATTAGAGAAATTAACCCACAGGACATTTTACTACAGCACCAGGAGTTATATTAAAGATATGTGTGTCAGCTTCTCCACAAGGAATGCAAAAAGGAGTGGTGTGTTGTGGGAATGTCATCAACCCCCCAAATTCATTATAACTAACAACAGAAGGACTTTTACCTCCAGACTGGATTTTCTTTAAGAATATAATCCTTCTACCTCCAGTTCTCCTTTGGCATATATTTTCTTGGGGGACATGGGCTGAAAGAACAGCAAATAAAACCACTAATGAACAGAAATCTGTGAGAACCATGTGCTCTGTTTTGGATCCCTACTTCAGCTGAGATGTTTACAGCTTTTTCTTTGCACTTATGCATTTAGCATGTAGGCTTAAATGCACCCGAGCAGAAAAATGTTTTCTCTGTAAAAATAATATTTGCTAGACAGCCACATTCTTATACCACTGAGTCCCTAACTACCAAAAGTAAACAAGCTCAGGCATTACTTAAACTGCAAAACTTCAGTGTATAGTTTTGAAAAAGAAAAAGGAAAAGGGGAATATTGACTGACATTCAGTGGCAGTGCTTATTGCTGTTCTTATTAATGTTAACAGTTGTAAAAAACCTAGAAAAAAAGGGTTGAAATCAATTGTCCATAAGCCTGTAAAAATAATTTTCCTATTTAGCAGCAAAGTGTTATGCTTAGATCTGACTTCAGACCGAGATGACATTCGAATAGGAAGTACAGCTATCCTGAGGCAAAATTCATGGGTTTGTGTGTCTTTATGGTCAAGGAAATACAGGAGAGTCATAAAGAAAAGGTCTCACCGCTGGCATTGTTGCAATGGGTTTTTCCCCATCATTCTTTAGCCTCAAAGCATCTGTAGAAGGGTGCAAACATAGAGCAAATCCTCTGACCTAGTTTTCGCAGGTACATGTCATATCCCTGCATGGCCTCCTGAGCAGCCTCGGTGGATGGGGGGATCCTCCGAGGGAGGGAGCACTCCGAACTGCAGTTCCATGCCCCAGGGGCGACCAGCTCTCTCTCAGCAGGAATGGGCACCCACCACCACGGCCTGTCAGGTGCCTGCGTGACAGGAGGGGGCATGCTGCCCGTGTTCAGATGGGAAGGGGCAGCTCCAGGAGGTACCATTCCTGCAGAGAGTATCTGCAGGAGTCACCTAGGACAGGGAAAGTTGACAAAGTGCACTAGGTTTTTAGCATTATCTTCACTGAAACCTGGTTTGCTTGTTTCCTTGTGTTTAAAATGAAGGGTACAAGCCTCCTTTATGCCAGGGCTGCTTTACAAGTGTTTGATAGTATAAAGGATCTTATTTGAACAGATAGATTGTGAGGACTGTGCTAGCCTAGGCAGTGTAATTTGTAATGCCCATTGGTATAAAGGGTTTCTGCACAGGTTAGTTTCAGGCTCTTTATTTGAGGGAAGAGCCTCTGCCAACAAATCCTCCATTATAGTAACTTAGGCACCTAAGACCATAAAAGCTGAAGGATTATGCATAACAGGGATGCAGCTGTATCCTGTTTGATCTTGAGTTTGGGATGCATCTAAGAATTGCATTGATCATTTCCAGTTCATTCATTTTTTCACTGTGACTTTCTTGCTAACATGTTACTTTCAGAGCTGTGGCTTTTACCCCAGCAATAAATTTTTTAAAAGCCATGTTTACCACTAGGTTATTTTCCAGCTTGGTGAACAATTGTTCACAACATCCTTTCTTAAACTAGAGCACAGTAATTGTGCGTTTGACTGCTCTGAGGGCATACTTGATTTCCCTTATATCTTAACCTGATTTTTGCCTCCCTTAAGATAGAAATTACTATGATGTTCCCCATTGCAGATCCAGATGTTTTTGCCTTCCACCAGATTGCTAGTGAATAATAGACAGAGGAGCAGTTGTGACCCACCAAAGCATGTTACTTACTCTACTGTAGTGTTTCTGAAATATCCCAAAACAGTGAGTGAGAACCTGTGTTAATCAGCCTATGCCCACTGCCCCTTACACACTTTTCCTCTCCAGACTTTTATTTTTCTCTTTCCGATATTTGATACCTATGTATTCAGCTAACATCAAATCTGAAAGGAAAATGGTGGATGAGGGAATATCAGGCAATGACATATTTCTTAGCTGGCAGATGCTGCAGTTTACTGACTACCTGAATTAGGCTTGGGTACCTTAGCACATTTCAAAGGAGATAGCTTTACTGAAAGTGACACACAGCTTATGGACCCAGATCTGTAAGCGTAATTGCCTTTGCTGTGTTCTTGTGTGTGTTATTCAGTAGGCATCTGATGCACCAAGCCAAGCAAGACTTTGCAATGTCTTTAATATAAGCTAAGTTAAAGCAGATATTAAGTATAGCATGTGGGTAATGTGTCATGTCTTTTTGACTGCTATCAGATGTTACAACATTATTCACAGACATTACTAATATAGAGTCTGAAACTTGTGCAGCCTGTCTTGGAAGTCTCACATATAAACTTCAAAGTGTTCCGGCTAGGAGATAGAAAGACCCAAACATTACTTCTTTAATTCATGCTTAAGCTATATCTTATTAGACAGTTCCACTAAAACAAGTATATTCCATAAGTCATGGATTATTTATTTACCCTCAGCCCTACTTGGTCCACTTCCTCCCCTCCCCCCCCCGCAAGAAGGAATGAAATGCAGCTGGAAAAGTGAAATTCAAAAATTAAACTGTCTGATATCTGAAACTAAAATAAAAACACACTTCTTTCCAGTTTAGAATTTCAGTTTGCAATGAAAAAAATATTCACACCTAAATATGACTCAATCCAACATTTTTCAAGCATAAAAAAAATATGGAGGTGAATTTTCAAACAAATTTCTTCATTAATATTATACACTGAAAATATATATGTTTCCTTTATATAGACTAGAGACCATTTCCAGATGCTTTGCGGAGATGCTGTACAGGAAAGAGGTGAATTTACCAGCAGGACTGCACAGCTGAGAAATTCTGAGAGATTTTCTTTTAACTTAATTAATTCAGTTTTCTTTTGACTTGAGGAACTGCAGCAGAAGAATTAAGCTATCATTAAATCTGTTTTTAAATATGTCCCAAGCAAAGATTTTTTTGCATTTTTTTTTCAAAGATACAGTTCATTACTCATGGACAGCAAATATTTGCCTTCTGGCAACAGCAGGCAGGGGATGTTCCAACACTAGCACAGTTCCTATTTAAAACACACTTGGAAGTAGAAAAGGCTGCAAAAGAAGAAAAAATTGAGGAAGACCTTTATGAGTTATAAAAGATAAAAATAATTAGATAAAAATACACATATAAAATAACATTTCAAACAACACATATAATCCTACAGATTTACAGCAATTCTGTACAATGTAAGCATTTTTAGTTAGCATTTTATTCATTTTCCTTTTGTAAGATACCAAGTTTGGTAACATGGTTTTGAACAATACAAGCAGTAAGTTTCTTTCCTCTCTTTCATAGTTCCTCTTTTCTTTTTCCACTTCCCCATCAAATATAAACTGAACTATTCCAGGTAATGGGTTAGCAGAACACAGTTGGTAGTATTTTAAGAGTTTGGCTTAGATTTGACGCTTTTTTCATAATAATAGTGAGCTAAATGGCCTTTTTTTTTTTTTTTTTTTTGTTTACTCTTAGTTGTGTTTAACAGAGCAGCAGAAAGAACAGTCTGCATCTGCAGAGTGCATACGAAATCATCACAGTGGCTATATGACATTTCTTTTACCTTTATTTTTAAGCAGCAGCATTTCCACCTTGAGATATTGTCTTCCACAACGAAACGAAACCTGTACATTTTTTAAGTTTTGTGATGCTGTTTGTCTGCTCCGACGCATTGCCCTGCCCATGTCATGCTGCCCCAAGAATCAGGAGGCCAAACCCAACTTCTCCTTCCAGCCACTGGTGCTAGAGCCTGGGCAAAGGCAGAGACACTGGATGTGGTGGGTATGGCAACTGGTGCACCGCTCTTTCCCAGGAATCTTCCCCAAGCCAATGGAGACAGTATAAAAAAGTGCATAGAACTTTCATTAGCTCGTACCAAACAAATGTCCTTAGATGCTAAATTTATTGCAGATTGAATAGAGGGGATCTGTGGGTTCCATTCTTTTTACCCATTGTAAGCAGCAGCGTGCGAGCATGCACGCATTGTATATTTTTATTCCAATAATTACATTTTAAAACTCTGCATTTGCAGCTTTGCTCTTTCTTTGGGCTTTTCATTTTAAGCATTTAAGCAAAACGTAAAGCTCTCTGTCACTTATCTGCCAGCACCAGCCTTCCCTCCTCAATGAAATGATGTGGTTATTACTGCTGCTTTTGCACTGATACATGCTGTTGTCAGCCATGGACAGCCTGGGTAATACTGCTGCCTAATCACTATGAGTAGAGCTAAATTCTTGCTACAGAACACAAGTCCTTCCTCAGACAGAAGGAAAAACAGCTGATTATTTACCCTTTTTCCACAATGCAGTTATTATCTGCAAGTCATGGGCTAAGAAATCTGTGAGAAATCAGTTTAATTTAATAAAATAAACAGCAATATCATGTAGTTTAGGAAGTATTTGTCCAGGCTTTTGGGTAAATACCACATTGTGAATTCTTATCTATGGTCCTGTCTTCTTCTACTGCTTCTTACTTTGGATTGAATATTAACCTCCAAAAATAACCTGAATGTTCTGCAAATTTTATTTATTATGTATTTAGTATGTACAATTATTTAAAATTTTTCACATACCATGAGCTGAGTTTCCTTTACAAGGACACCATATCTATTTGAAGTGATGCACAAAAGTAAGCATCTGAAATATGGTGACTAAAAATATTGTAGAAATTCTATTGTGCTTGTGAAGTGAAGGATAAACAACAACAACAAAAAAATATCTCTAATCTTTCAAACATCAAGCAGTCTGGTTCCAATTTTCTGCATTAAAGGGCCAGATTTTTTAGAGCATTCATGGAAAGATGAGTGCATACATTTGCATGTGTCCAATTTGTTTAGGTGTGTTAAGATCGGCAGCTCTATGTCGAGGCAAAGCATAACCATTTTTGTTCAATCTGAAAACCTAAGAAACTGCTAATTCATATTTATGGATGGAAGACTTGTAACAAATGAGCAATTACTACACCAGATTTTGATATCTAAACTCTCCCTGCCTTGAAGCAGTTTTTTTAATCTAAGAAGAACCCTCTTAATACCTCAGCAAAGATTTGTAGATTAGACTGTGAATTAGCAAGTATATCAAAAAAGTTGAAAAATAGAGACTGCTTCTTTTCACATAGCTTTTTAATACTTATTCGCTCAAATATTTGTGACATATCACAGAAACACACTTCAGCGTTTGTCAGTGAGTTTTGTAACTTATCAGAAGATACCATATTAGAATTCTGATACCAGTTTCCCTGAAATGTTGTAAGAGCAGGAATATAAGCATGATTTTGTACTCAGTATTGCGGCAGTCATGTCAGTAAGTCAGCCATGCTATAGTGGAATAACGCTGCAAGACTTGTAATTTAGACCCATAAATTTCTGCAGCTAATATGTTTTCCCAGTGCATTTAAATCCAGTTAATTTTTAATGTTTTACTAACACAAAACCAGGACTATTTTGGGTGACACTTGTTACTAGGAAGGCACTGAGAACTACTTGGTTTGTTCTGTTTCATTTTTTGAAATGTTATAAAAATCTTTTTGTGAAGATAAATTCAGAAATGATGACCTGTTAGCTACCAGAGAATGAGGAAATATATGGAGCCCTGTAAGTACATTGAGCCTGTGGATGTATGGATGTCCAAGACACAACGCATCATCAAGCTGCTGCATGGTTGTATGCCACTATCCTGAAGAACTGTACTGTAGAGAAGGAGATGAGCTTTATTCATCCTAATTACCATGTTGCCTGGTCTAACAAGCCATCTTGCCCAACCAAGTTCTGCAACAGAGGTCATTATAAGTGAGCTGGACAGAGACCTGGCTACAACTTGCATGAAGGGTTCGTGAAAAGCTTTACACAGCTGGTCAGTATTAAGGAGGCAACTGATCCAGCAGTGATGTATCACATCAAAGGTCTGCCTCAAATATCTGAAAAGAGACTTAACATACCCCCAAAATTTCCTAATACTCCCTGCCTAGATACTTATAGTCTTGTAAACGATTTCTTTCCTTTCATTGGAAGTATCAAAGACTCTTGGAACTCAGTTGTGGTCACTACTTTGTTATAATTAATCTCATCCTGAGCAGGGAATAAATAAACCACCATTTGATTAAAGAAATTGGCAATACATTAATAACAGTAAATTCCAATAGCAAGTATAGTGCATTGGGAAAATACAAGATGTAACCTGAATGCAAAAAGTAGTTGTTTAATGATGGGTGGGAAGCAAAGTTAAAAACTAAAACAGTGATAGAGAACAATTGTCTAACAGCAACATCACTGCCAAAGATTTCATTTCCTAAATCAATAATTAGATACCTGAATCCATTTCTGACTGCCTATTTTTCAAGAGTATTGACCTCCTGGCAGTTTCAAAGGGCATATATGGACCATTTGATGATTTTTTTGTGCTTACCTGGGGTAAAACATTGCCCTACATTTATGCAGACCATTTACATCTATGAAGAGGCACAGTTTAGGGAAGGAGAGAGGACAGAAAGAGTCACTCGCTGTGCTCATATTTGCTGAAAGGAATGTCATTAACAGCAGCAGGCACGGGGAGTGTTTCATTGCTTGAGTGTGTCATTTCAGTGGGGTTCTTCAGATCTTAACATTTCTTTAAAGAAATATTTCACTCAGGTGTGGTACAGCTGGAACATTGATCTTCCATGGGCTGATCAACCATCACATATTAATAAAAGTAGGACACATGCAGATTAAGAAGTAATGAAACCTGACACTTAAGATGCGCAGAGGGGATCTGATTCTTTATAAGGTGAACTTAATCAACCAAAGAATTATCTCAAATACCAGCATTTTTCCCACAGAAATTACAGACTCAGTAGGTAAAATTACTTTGTGCATCCTGGCTGGTCCCCCTAAGCCTTGTGGGTTGGTGTCACAAGCGCGATGACACAGTGAAGGTGAATTTTCAGGGCACAAGCACCTCTGAGCCCAGCAGCTGGGCTTTATCTGCTGTAATGGGGGAAAATACTGGTGAGACGGGATGAGGCTCCACATCCTTGAGCTGCAGGCATCATCTGACCTTTTTCGCTGCACAGCTACTTGCCTCTTCTGCCACCTTCTTGGGTTCGCAAGTGAGTGATTTGGGGCTGGTAGGCAGGTGCTGGGGAGCAGACTGGGGAAATTCATCTGTCCATTTTCTTATCAGACACCTTCTGGCACACGAGTGTGCGCAGCTGTCAGGAGGCATCTCGAACTTTCCAGGCAGAAAGCCCAGGAAAAGCTATTGTTAAAAACACTTCCATGTGAATGATGAAGTAAGTAGAAGAAGGGGTCACCACTCGACTCAAGAGTGGCCGGTCTTGCTCTGTCTCCTCCTGCCAGCAAGCACCAGTACATGAGCACCCCACACAGCTGAGGCTTCCCTTCGTCTCCTGCCTATCACGGGCAGGACGCTGCCCTCTCTTCGGGCAACTCTGCAGCCTCCTGGCCAGGCCGGTAGAAGACCTTGGGCAGAAATCTGTTGCTGGATAAACTCCCTTGAGCCACTTTAGTCAGTGCTGGTAACATCATCACTCCAGTGAAAGACTGAGAAATTTTTAAAGATCAGCTTCTGTGGTGGATGATGTTATGGGGATTTGTTAACTGTTTAATCCACAGAAAGTATTCTCCTTTTTTTTTTTTTTTTTTAATGTGCTAAATTCCAGCTCCCTCTTTGCTGAACATGTGAACATGTCAGATGAAAAGGAAATATCTGCCAAATAATATATATGTGCTCGCAATTTTCATTAACCTAGCTCTGCTAGCTACTCTGGCTCCAGTCCGTCACCGCATTTGGGTATTGAATGCTTTCCTCAGCAAAACTGGTCTCCTGTCACTTTAGGCTTCAATATTTTCTTGACTTTTTCTTGGCTGCAGTTTGAAAATTGTTTGTAGGTTCTTAATTGCAAACCCAACCAGAGGGGGAAATCAGAGGAACACAGGATTTGCCAAATGTGATGAATGTCCTGCCTCAGGGAATGGCGGATACCTGATTTGTCAGAAGAAGGCCAAAAAGCCTCAAAATACATTTAGTCTGTTGTGTAGGAGATCCCAGCAGACTGATGCCTTCAAGCCTTGCTCTAAGTAGCCAACCTTACTGGAGTACAAATGTTATCACACCCCTGCACGCTCCTGTCATCCTTTTCCCACCAGTCAAACATATTCTTTTCTGTGCAGAGGAGTGGGAGTGTGAAGCTCAGACTTCATCCTACCTCAGGACCTGATCCAAATTTCAGTGCCGAAGAGCAGGATTCCTCGTACAGGGAATGAAGATGGATCCGCGCCATCTTCGCCTCTGCGCCAAGCAGAGTTTCCCTGGGGCATGCAGAGCCAACTGCACTGCTCTGGTGGCCCCTGCGCTGTGCCCGTGGCTGAGGTGAGGTGGCATCCTCATCCTCTTTGGTGTGGTATGCATGTGGTATGCAACTGCACTAAGCCTCACACAAAAAACTCCCCAAATCTCTGGCGCTCCTTGTGAAATACGTCTGTCTGTACTATCGCTGTGAGCGGCTGCCTTGCTGATGTCTGTTCTTTGACATGACTCAGTTCCTGACATTTTGCCTCCATCTGTAAAATGGAGCTAATAATACCTCCGTCAACAGCTTGTTGTGCATTTTAATTGCTTAATGTCTGAGAAATGCATTAAGTTTTTTCAGTGCAAAGCATACAACAAACGTTATTTTATTTTTATGTTTCTGATGCTTGCTTCAATGACATCCCTGTATCTGGCACTGTCATCCCACTTTGGAAGCCAAACAGCTAAAGTGCAAACCTGGAAAACCCTTTTCTCTAATTGGTGCACCATTTATATCATGAGTAATAACTTCTGTGGCTTGGCTGGAAGAAATTAAGAAGGCAATAAAAATGTCAAACAAAGTTGTAATGAATTTAGAAATAATCACTCATAATTTAGAGTTCATCATCCCAAAGTGTTATTTCATTTGATAGGTTTAGGTCATTATAAAGAATGTGCTCCTTCTTGCATCTGAAACTACATAAAAAAGGACAGTAGTTTATGGCTGCTATATACTTGATGAGATATTAAAATTTTGCAGTGCAGCAGAAGATGAGCAGAGCGGGGGAAACAGCCATTAGACAGTTGTATTTCCCCTGAGCTTTTGTGGTCTCTGTTTTAAGCAGGTGGAGACTGGGGCTTTTTTTTTTTTTTCTTTTTCTTTTATAGCTTCCTTTACGTGCCTGTGTGTGCTTTGTATATAATTAACGTGGACAATCTTATGGAAGATGCAGCTAATTGATTTTTAAACTTCAGTTCACACAGACCCTTGTATAACCCACTAGCAAGGAAAGGAGTGGGCTGCGTATCTTTTCACAGGTGGCTGTCACCTATAATTTCTGTTTTCAAACTGCTAACACATCAGTCTCTTGTATTAAAATCACTAATTAACAATAGCCTTGCGGAAAATCCTTCACATTGTGCTAAGATAACACTTATTTCAAGTATGAGGACTACATAAATCTTCCCTTCCCCCTCACCTTGCCTTCCTGTTCTTTCTTTTTCCCTTTCCCTTTTCCCCTTTCCCCTTTCCCTTCCCCTTTCCCTTTCCCCTTCCATTTCCCTCCCCCCTCTCCCCTTCCCCTTCCCCTTTCTCTTCCCCTTCCCCTTTTGCCCTTCCCCTTTCCCCCTTCCCCTTCCCCTTTCCCCCTTCCCCTTCCCCTTTCCCTTTCCCCCTTCCCCTTCCCCTTCCCCTTCCCTTCCCTTCCCTTCCCTTCCCTTCCCTTCACTTCCCTTCCCTTCCCCTCTTTATCTTTCCCAATTCTGAACAGGCTATGGGTCTCTTTCAGTAGTCATAAGTTTTAGAATTTGCAGGCAAATAGAGCAAAGCAGACTCTTCTGGCCCAGCAGGAAGTGTGGTTTTCATCTAACCATTTACTGTGAATGTCATTCGTGTGCTTCCATTAATGTGTAACTGCCAAGTGTGATGATTCTGCCCCTATTACACAGGGTCTAAAGTCAGCAAAGATTATTAGCTTTCCTTTAGTTTAAAATTCTCAGGGTTATGTTTTCAAAGTATTTTGTAACTTTAGAGTGAAAGTATATATTTGATATTAATTGGATTTTCCCTGCTGGAAAATAATGGCTTACTGTTTATTCTTCAGCCACTTTGTGTCCATGAAGTTTCTTCCTTGGTGATTCTCTGTCAGCATCTCTTTAGTAAGTCTGTGAATGGATGCAAACTGTTGTTTTAGATAAAGACCATATTAGATAGTGGTTGCAAGCCTTCAAAGATTTTAAAATCCTTTTGCAACCAAATAAAAAAAAAAAAAAAACAACCATTTTTAAAAAAACGTGTGAAGAATCCTGAAAGTGGTTTATGCTTCTGTTTAATTCTACAGGGTAAACCCTCACATTCTTGGAAAAACTGTCATTTGTTATTGTTGCTTGTGGGCTGGTTTCCACATAGGTAGTTCTGTTGGCTCTTCAGGTCCACTTCAGGAACTAATTATGATCTCAGCAAAGATTAATTTAAGTTTTGATTTTGCAGCCAAAGTTTTGATTTCCCAGAATATTAAAACAGAGGTGAACCTGAAAAAAATGGTTATCATAAGAAAGTTATACTTTGCTTTCCATATCAAGTGCTGAAAAGACATCTGGCTCTGTTTGCATCAAAAAAAAAAAAAAAAAAAAAAAGATTTCAGTAGTTGTCACAGATGGGCTCAGGGGAACTTTCACCAGTCACATAACTAAAGGGACTTTCACCTCAAGGCTCCTAGGATTTCTTTTCCAAGGATAAGGTGCCTGGCTGTAACATTACTGCTCAAATCTGTAATTTATTTAGTTTGTCCTCAGCCCAGCTTTGAAGCAGAATTTCTTTCAGAAACAGGTCCAACCTTTTCCTCTGGTTTATTGAAGCTTAAATGCTGCCACCATTAAAAAGCTTAATCATTTTTTCCCCTTCCAATGACAGCAATTTTATTTTTTATGGTCTTCCTAAATCCTACCTCTCTAAACTTTAAATAAGCCAGGGTTGCTGTTCTGCAATATTGGGAAAGCAAACGATATCATCCTCACCTGTGGTTTTCAGTTGACTTCCTCTGCTTATCTTAGGCGATTTCTAAATCACCCGCCTAGTCTTATCTTTACATCACCACAATCATCCATTTACTTTCTCTTTGAAGATCAGTAAATTATTATTCTTACAGTGTAGTGACTAGCACAGGGAAGTGAGGATTTTTTTGTGCGGTCTACCAATTTAAGAAATTTCAGTGAAATATAGGTAAGGCTTAACTCAGTGGTTTCAGATGCCATCACAAATGTTGTTTCAGAGTGTTGTCGTTGACATTCTGGAAATGATATTTGCTGTGAAACATTATTGTCTTTGTCTCCATCCTTGTGGATGCTCCTGCTAAGTTAAGGTCAAAGTACTCATCTCTCAGTTTTTGATTTTTGTTTGGTGTCATCATACATTTTGGGGCCAGCTGGCATTTTGCTCTTCCTTTTTAGCCCCCTTTGTACACCTTTGTCTTCAGCCTTTGCCCTGTCTTGTTGCAGATTTTGTCCACTTCAAATTTAGTCAAAAAGACCAAAAAGTTTCTTGTCTCTACTGCCCAAAGAGGCTCTGGGCCTGTTGTGCCGTGAATTCCATCAGAAATTGCTGATACAGAATTGCCAGAGAACCTTAAGGTTAAAAGATAAAAGCAACAACAGTAAAAAATCCAAGCAAGTCTGTCAGACAAACTTCCCTAGGAGTTTCTGTTGTCTAGCAGCATACCCAGCTCAGATGTTTTTCAAATGTTTGGGGAATAAAGTGGAACTTGCCAGGATTTCAACTACAGCTAGTATGCAAAAAAGGGTGATCTTTCAGAAATTTGCCTTGAGGAAGATGGAATATTATTTTGGGGAAGAAGAAGACCTTAGGGAGGAAGGAGAAGGACAATTCACAGTATAGTTATAAAAAGATGACATAAGTTTGATTTTAAGGCTCCAGTTTTACGCAGTACTGAGGCTTAAACTGAATCTGAAAAGTTACGACCTTCTGCAGATCTGACCTATTGCTTAGGTTACAAATCCACAAGCAGTAACAGGGATAGCCTTCACAGGGCACGGCTGTGCTGTTGAGAATCACTTCTAAACTCTTTCTCTGACTACTGTACACTTTCTTCTTTATCTTGTGGCTGTCAAAGTAGAGACACCTTATTCAGAAGGGAAATTATCCATTAAAGTGACATCATTTATTAGAGAGCTGTTGAATAAACCTCAGAGATTTGTACTTAGGTAAGTACTTGCTGAACTAAGGGTTAAAACTGAAAGAAGTGAGGGCATGTAATAATATTTTCTGTAATTTAAGGAAGATACATATAATTTAATTTCACACTGACTGAATTTCAGATGATACAATATATATGTGGATGTGAGTTAAAAAGAACTTCTGTCATTGTGTAACGTAAGTTAACACTATCTATATGACAAAATAATTAAATATTTGGAAGAAAAATGTCTGACAAAAATTAGTCCTTGTCAATATAAGCAGTTTTTCCTAATATTCTACCAAAATATATTTTCTGGAGCTCCAGATGCCCTGCGCACAGCGCCAATAAGGATGAATTTTGGTCGTAAACACTACTTAAAGTGACCTACACAGGAGAAATGAGTAACATTTAAAATGTCTCAGAGATGTTTAATTCACATTTAAGAGGCAGTTATTGTGAGTAATTATAAGTTAATTAAATATTATTACAAGAGTCTCTTTGTGATTTAGAAGGCAAAAGTTATAAGATAAACCTTGTTATTTTATTATATAAAATTACAGTGGTAATAAATGTGCAATTACACTTTATTGTTATTAAGTATGAGTTGTCTCATTATTCACCTCTAATTGTTATTAAACATTAAACAAGCTGGATATTGTTGTTAAGTATTGAAAAAAATGCTTTAAATATCTAATATATCTAGCTATAGAAATCATGTTGAATATACAAAACTTTTTTCAACTTTGATGATGTGGAATGTTTATTACCAATTGATTAATTACATCATATTAATAACCATAAGCTATTTTAATTTCATAGACATGACGACTTGATTTATCCCCCAAATTCCTATTGAATCTCAAAGTCAAGGTCTTTTTTCTAACAATCAATCAATAATAAATTCTTCTGTAGCAACTAGAAACATTTACCTTTTAGTGATATGCTTCTATTTATGAACCAAGGAGTTAACTGGTGAATTTCCTACAATTTGTGCACCTACTGAATAGGAGAAACCTAGATTTAAGCTATAGATTAAACCACTGGATACTTTTGAAAGATTTTGTACAGTTTTGTTTGATTATTTGCAATAACAGATGATGGAAACTTGGTTTCCCTAAGTAACTCTTGAAGCACTGTTTCACATCTTTGTTGTGTTATACACTTTTATTGCTTCTTTCCATGTCTGATTCATTTGCCATTATTAAATTCTGGAAGGACTTTAAGGTGGTAAGGTATATTTTTCCATTCCTGAAATGGAGAAATCAAGGCAGAGGGAAATAAGGCATTTCAAGATATTCATGATTTCAGCAATAAAAAAGGAATAAAAACTGGAAACTGTAGAATCTGATTGTTTCGTATTTCACCTTCCCTCACTCTTAAACAACAAACAAACAGAAGAAATGGAAGGAGAAAATTAAGTAAATGCAGTTTCCCTAAGCAGTGAAGTACAGGTAAAGACCTAGTTATTTGGCCTCTAAATCAGATGATTGAATGTTCTGTGACAGCCAAGTTGGCCACTTTGCATGAAATGTGAAGATAACTTGTCTTACATGGTACTAGTCATTTCTACTGTTTTGTGTGTGTGTGTGTATCTGTGTCTGTGTGCCTGAGTGGTGAGGGAAATGAGTTTGTGAGGTCATGCAGAGAGCAACAAATGTTCCTCTCTGAGTCTGCAAAAATAAGGCTGGACATTTCTCAAAAACAGGATTCTGATTTTTCTTTTCTCCTGAAGTTTCAAGCAAAGAAGTGACAAATGTCAGATTTCACATGCTACTGCCATTTCTTTTCAGTCCTATCAGAAGTACTAAACAAAGTAAAGTAAAAAAAAAAAAAAAAAAAAAAAAAAAAAAAGTATAATGGAAAGGATGATTTCAGAATCTGGAAAAGGTTCAGATTATTTTCTTTTTTAGATGGGGAAAGGCTAGACTGGAGTTTATTTTAGCCTTAATTATTTTCATCTATTCACAGTCAGAGCTGAGACACAGGGCACCACTGCACTGATCTGGAAACTCCGGCTCTAAGCAGGGGTTGAACTGGTTGGAGTAGCTAGGCATGTGTGCTCCCACCACCCTCTCCGGCTCCAAAAACATGGAGCCGGATCACTCAGGCACAGCTGTGTCCTTCTCGTGTCGCTGCTGCTGCTGCTGCAGGTACCAGCGTCCCTATTGAAGGCAGGAAGCAGGTGAATAACCTTGCCAGAGAGTTGCTCCTACATGACCGTTTTTGCTTCCTCTAGCTTGCCTGCAGCCTGTAGGGCACTGCTGTCTTCTCGTTAGGGTCTTGCTCTGGAGAAAAGGTAGAGGAAAGAAGAGAGGAGTTGGCTTTCTCTCATCAGGTCCATAAACACCCAAATGCTGACAAGTAGCCGTATGTTATTCCTTCATGTTGGCAAGTGTCAGAACAAAAGACACTACTAGAGCGTGTGGTACATACAGGTCTATATGTATGTATGTATGTACATGAAATCAGATAAGCATCTCCTGAGGGTTGTGATCAGCTACTAGGCTTATCAAGAACAGCTTGTATCTCAGTTTGTGCAGCAACAAAGCATGTTTCAAGTATGGACTTTTTGTGCTGGCATTTTACATACTCCTTTTTGAAACACATTAGTCTCTGTAAGCTTTTTCTTTGTTTATATGCTGTAAGCTTCAAAGTATTGTTTTCCTCCAGCAGAGTCTCAAATATTAAGAAGGCACTTGTCCTTGTCTAATCGCATCTGCAAGTAAGCAAATATTGGAAAAAATTCATAAACTTGATTGTCCCCTACAGGCAAATTAAGTTGAATTTGGTGGCCATCCTGGCCATTTATAAATATGGATCACAAATTTATTTTGCTTCAGGGCATCATGATTATACTTTATCTTAAAAAGAAAAAAAGTCAGAGACTTACTTGTTCTCTCACACAGAGACATGTTAGTATTAACAACAGAGGAAAGATGAGCTTTGTAAATATTTTTAATGTTGCCCAGGAAAGCTTACCTCTGAAGAGAGGGCAGAAATTTTCTTTACTGATTCACATACAGCTGCAAGTAGAATTACTGATATACTTTTAGTGCCCATCAGGAAAATAGTCTTCCAAAGCAATAAAATACAGAGAGAGGAAAAATGGTAGTGCATAAAGGAAACAAACAATACTAATTCATGCAGATGGAATTTTAATGATTGAGGAGGTTAATAGATGCTGTTTGGTCTCATTCCAGCCAGGATTTTGGTAGTCTTGTTCCAACTGGAATTCTCTGCAGGTTGCATCACCAGATAAAAATTGCACAGTTCATTGTTCCCAGCTCTACCATTTTCCAGCTTCAGAAATTCAAAGGCTCCGCGTGTGAATTCACAATAGCAACTGGGAAACAGCCTTGCCAAGCAAAACAACCAGTTGAGCAATTGTGAATGTGTTAATTTCCAGAGCTCCACCAATTCTGTAACACTGTAAGTCAATGGCTTTGATGATAATTCTTATCTACCTCATGGTTACTAAGATGAGGCAGTCACCATGAATACCAATGAATAGCACATGTTCTATGTAGAGGATATTTACAGAATTAAAAAACATTTATTATTTTCCTTACTACTGATGATACCCATTGGCTAGCACTGCTGGTTGTGCGGACAGGCCTCTGAACTGCCTTGCATGAATGATTATGAATTCAGCTTTCAGCGGAGCTGAGACACTACCATTCATCCTTCATGTGGCAGGGCCAAGTTAAACACTACAAGGCTTGTACTTGATCTATCCTACCTGTATTTCTAAGTGTATCTGTGAAAGGTGTTGTGTTTTGGGGGGCTCGTTTGAGACTGTTTTTCACATGCAGGTTTTGTTGTGCAGCCTATCAGCACACTTTTTCTTCTCCAGCCGCAGTTCTGAAAGGAAGGATGAGTTCAGCAAGTAAAAATGCTCATACTGCTGGCAGAGTGGAGAGCAGCCTGCACAAATTAACAGGAAGCACTTAATCCAGCAAGATGCTGAATGTCCTGAGACAGAGTCAGTAAAACACTTCAAACTCCATACAAGTTGGAGTATATGAAGAGCCAGCATGATTTCAAGCTGAACTCCCAAAAGTACCTATCAGTATCTCGCACTATGGGGGCCAAACTGGCTAGTTTCTTTCAAGATGGAAGCTGTCAAGAGAGAAATGGAAACCACACCAAGGCTGACTGTGAGAACTTTCTGTGGTCTGAGTTTCTTCACTGAGAGATGAAGTACTTCTCACATTTAACGACTGGGTTCTGGAAGAAATGCCTAATTGTTATTGGAAATTTCAGGTTACATTGCCAATACTTTCACTGGGACACAAACTGAGACAGATGATGAAAATGATAACTTAGGCAAAATCTGGAGACCAATAGCATCAGTGGAATTTTCATAGAAGGAAAGAAGTCCCATTAAGACGCAGTTAGGGACAAATTGCTCTCAGATACGGATATGCTTTTCCAAATAAAATTGGAGGAGTTTACTTTGTACATATCTGAGGTCAAAAGTTGACCTTTGTAAAGCCGTGTTTTGGAACGTGTGAAAAGATTCCTCAGTAAAATAAAAATCTCTCTCTTCTGGAAAATGTGGTAACTTTGTGGGAATTAAAAACATAGATAGCCTATTACAGCTTTACTTGCTCAGTAGCAAAGCTTTCAAAACACTGTACTCCAGGAGGCAGAGTTTAGGATGGAAAATAGGTTTTTAAGAAAAAGTAGAAATCATACAGACATGCAATAATATCTATATAACTGTGTGAGAAACTACATCTGCAGAAGAGAAAATAACTTCCCCAGAAGTTATTAATAGAATAACATAACTAAGTATAACTTCTATTCTCAGGTTGTTCCCTGAAGGACCGAACTTTAACTGGCTAACATCTACTGATGCAGATTATTCTTCACTTATTAGGCAAATACTGCCTAACTGGACTCAGGCATTTCTGAAAGACCAAAATTAGCAATACACTTTTTGTGTGTGTGCGTGTGCGTGTGCGTGTATGGCACCAAAGGCAATACAACAGCTTGTGAGGAGCTTGAGGGTCTTAACCACTGTGCATGTTGATCTTATGAATTATGCATGACTGAGATAATAAAATTGTATTGACTCCATATACGAGTGATGTGCCATTTTTTTCTTCCTTTCAATTGCACTCCCTCTGTTTTGTCATGTCCTATTTGTGATGTTCATTCTATAAATCAGTTCTAACGTGTTGAATTTTCTATTTTCTTCCTTCCTTCCTTTCTGTTCATCCATGAGCCCTTTTGGAACTGTGAGACATTCCTTTTGTGACAGTCTCAGACTTCCTGTAACCATTTCTTCTCTCTCCCTCTTCATGGATATGGCCACTCCTCTTTGCCATTTTCCTTGTCTTCCCAGAATATTGAAAGAAGGTGAAAAGTTGCTTCATTTGCAATTTCTTCCTTTTTCCTACAAAGTGTGCAAAGTCAGCTAATGCTTTAAATGATGGTTAATGACTTGATGAAAGTTTCCCAGCATGTCTGAAGAAAGGATGCTGCACTCTTTCTCCTCTTATCTCCCCAGTCCTAAATTTAAATGCAAGAAAACTTTTCACTCCTTTCCCTATTATTTTCACTCCTTTCCCTATCTCTTCTAGTGATTTTTTATGGAAACTATTTTAGCTTGTTCCTGTTGGCCAGCAGATACCTCCAGGGATATTTCTCCCCAAGGCAGCTTCAGGGATTAGTAGGGCTCTCTCACTTCTCAGTATTGTGATTAAACCTCGCCCCACATTCACTGACTTTATACCAGCAGGAATAGCAGTCCTGAGGTTAACTTGACCTAAACTCTCCGTATTTTTAGAGGGTAATGCATTGGGCTGTAAATAGATATAATTCTCAAGTTCTTAATTTTTAAGAACAAATAAACATGGTGAGAATGTTGTCTTCAACATTTGTAGCTAAAGATGAATGGCTAGTTCTTCAGGTAATAATCCTAATCCAGTTTTGGAGGGGGATATTCTTCTATTCTTCTGAAGTTTGTATTTGCTGGAGTGCATGACTACCAAAGTGACATGAGGCAGAGGGAGCCCACTATCTCAGTAATTTCAGTAATTCTTGCAGAGGGCGGCAGGTTGCAAAATGCAGTGGCCTGATGGTCTAACAAAGTGAACCTAGCCTGCAGGAGGTGCAAAGTCAGTTCATGGGAGTCAAGTTTTGCCTGTACAGGGTATTAACAAGGTACCTCACAGCAGCTTTGCTCCCTCTACCCCATAAGAATAGCAGCTTCTGATCCCTCACTGGGGCAAATAACACTCCCTTGAATGTGAAATGCTGTATTTTCTCTAATGGCAATGCAGCATGTAAAAGGATTAAATAGGGAAGGAGGAAAAAAGAAAACAAACCCTACAGTCTGCTAAAATGTCAGATACATTTATAGAATCATAGAATCATAGAATCAGTAAGGTTGGAAGGGACCTCTGGAGATCATCTAATCCAAACTCCCTGCTCAGCAGGGTCACCTACAGCATGTTAGACAGGGTTGCAGCTATAACAGGCCTCCCTCAGCCTGGCAGGAGGAGGATGTGTAGACGAAGAAGGAGTGGCTAGAGCACAGCTGCGCTTACTTGGCTCCCTTTTTTTGCAGTACGCTCCCTTGCCCCAGATCAAAGGCAGACACACCCTGAGAGCCAGTTTTGCTTGCGTCCTTCCTGAGCCAAGCACAGTTCAGCCATGGCCCACAGCTACATTAACTAACTTCTTTAAAAGCCTGAAATGCCCTAGACGCATTAATTAATTGTCTCAGAAACACACATGAAAAAGCCATAGAAATTAAAGGGAATCTTTTGGAGGGCAGAATTTGCCCCCCGTGCGTGCCTTGGGGACCCAAGAGGAAAGTCCATATGTTCTGCAGTGCATTAGTGCAAGACGGTGACTGGCCAAGGCTCTGGCAGCCTTGATTCAGAATTTCCATGCTTTTGTAGGTTTATGTCCAACCATAATGTTATTTGAACACATTTAATTAACTACTGTAGCTGTTTGAAGTCTCTGACATTATTATTTTTATACCAATACAGCCTCATACTGCTGCTGGTCATTATAGCAGTTTCCAAGATCAGTGCAATTCATTCTGGACTCAAAGTTAATCTCACGGAAAATCCAATCAGTAAATTGATTAGGTATTAAATTACATTCTTTGTTAATGTTCTCTATTCCTTCCCTTACAGTACAAAGAATCCATTATTTTTCTTTCTCTTTTCTCCCTATCTCTCCCTTGCCTCTCCCCCATTTCCATTAGTATTACTGTGCTGTTAAAGTCATTGGTAAGGCAGAGGTGACCTCAGGTGACCATTTTCTTCTTAAAAAAATGTAAAGGTTCATTGGTTAGGTAAGACCAGAAGTTAAAACTATGCAAAAAAAGATATCTGACCTCAGGATGTCTTAGAAATCTTACTTTTTGAACAAATTTTCAATGACAGCTATCCAAAATGTGCTTCTGACACTAACATCTGTGGAAAATACTGCTAGCATTAAAGTTTACTGTAGCAATAAGCCCCTCTAAATTGATTGCCACTGTACTTTGCTAACGGATTTTACCATAGGCTGTTCCTAGCAGTTAACTTTGGATAACAAGTGATTTTTATGAGTCCTTTTTTCCTTTTTAAAAAAAAAAAATGAAAACTTTTTTTTGACAGGAGAATAATCAACTACACTGAACCCAGAAGTCAGTGGGAACTGTATTCACTTCTGTTGGGACCAAACATGGTTGGCTGAACAGAAGTTCTGGAAGTCACATTAACATGAGCTAACGTCAGGTTATTACAGCATGCTGTTGCCAGACAGCCTACAGAGATCTGCCTCTGATCATGGTGAGGCTGGAGATTAGCTGTGATTCCTGAAATTGCTAATACCTCTTGCATACTGTGTTCACCAGTAGGATGCCTGCTACCAAATTCAATAGGGCCTGGACTTAATCCTTGTTATTTTGTTACTTCATCTTCCCTACCTCTTGAAAGTAGATTGCTTACCTCACATACTCATTATATCTGTGCTTTCTGTCTTCAAGCTCTTTCAGTCAAGCTTTATAGCAAGCATATTTTTGTAAGGCAATGAACTCTATTTGTCCCAACTCAGACCACAAAAGTGGTGTAAAAATAGCCACACATATAGAGATATCAGATAGCAGTTATTACTGCTTAGAAGAACTCCCACAACTATTTTAAAAACAGTGGTCACATTTGGCTTTCCATTTGTATTTAAATGCTGCTCAATACACTTGCACAATTTTTACTCCAAGGTCTCTCAAAGTCTCAATGCAAAATTGCCTAACTACTATTTCTGCATGCATTCTGATATACTTTCTGACTCATACCTTTGATATAAGACTGGGAATGAGGTCCTCCCTATTCTAGAAATAATAGGTCTTACTCCAGTGGCTCAGCAGGCTTCAGTGTTGTTATTTTAAAATCCAGTTACCTTTAGCTCCACCTCTCCACTCTGAACATGATGCAGCCCTTCTTGTCTCAATGGACATTGGCACTGCCATCTCAAAACCAGAGAGGCTAAAACGCAGCTTCTTGTGTCTTCTTCTGAATGCTCTCTCCTCTGCTTTGATGTCAACAGCCTCCTGTCTGCTAGGCATGCTTACAGCCTGGGAATCATGTCTTCCTTCATTTCTTTTGCTATATCTAAGTTCTAGACTTCAGGATTCCTGAGGCTGAAACCTGTTTATTTTGTGAGGCACTTAGCTAATCTTTAGGCAGGATGCAAATATCAGATAATAATTATTCTTCCAAGGATGGATTTAGCAAGAGACAAAGAGACACTCAATGTCCTTTCCTCATGTTTATGTAGGAGGTGGCCACCCAAAAGGCTCTCAGGAACTCGAAGGAGCAAGGTCTGCTCATGAGAAACTAAATATACTTACAAAAAAGTGATCTCGTTGAGGTGAAAGGGATAAGTCCCTGATGCAATGTTATTTACTGATCTAAATGTCTGCTGGATCAGGACCTTAGTTTGCAATGTGATAAGCCAAATCTTGCCTGTCATAGCCCTTTCCAGAACACCTGACACAGCACAAGCCCCATTTACTGTCAGTCATTAAGTAGAGCTGTCAAAACTGGTGGGAGGGAGAAAAAAAAAATCAATCCAGCACCACTCACTGGATTCTAACAATAATCTCCTACATGTCAGTGATTTCTTTCTCAGAGAAGCAAGAGATTACTGATTACTTTTAAATTACTAAAGCATGGATCTGTGAAAATAGGACCATATTTCTTCACAGAGATGTGGTTCAGTGAGTCCCCACATTTAAAACTGAAAAGCAGACTAATCCAGTATCTAATTCCTTCCTACAAAGAGAACAAATTGGCAATTCAGGCCTTAATTATTTATTTAATGCTTTTTTTACCCGATAGCAAAAATTGTTGCTGCAGCTCTTGCTAGATATTAACTTGGAAAAAAGGAAAAAGTTAGTAGCATATTGATTAAGCTCAGCCTGGATGCCACCGATAACGTTATAACCAATTGTTTACTTCTTTGATCTTGGTTTCCTAGACAAAATGTGTAATGTGAAAATGTAATAAATAATTATTTCATAAAGTAAGCATGATAATGTAACAATAAAAACAATAACTCGCCTTATTATCCCAGACAGCAGATGATGAGATTTCACCACCACTCATACAGTCCTTCTGGATTTAACTCAAATACCAAGATTAATGTTAGAGTGGTCACAATGCATATTTCAAAACATCTAATTTATTGAGGCCATTAATTTGGCATCAGTTGCTTCAAATTTAATATTCCAGGACTTAAGTTTGTTTTCAGAGTTTACTGAGTTACAAAAAAAAAAAGATTTCTACATTCAAGAAGACAAGAAGAGAGTAAGAGATGCTATTTTGTCTTGTTGTGCAATCCACAGAAAAACTACTGCATGTTGTTTACAGCCTCCAATATGAAGTCATTTTTTTCGAGTCCAAACCATAGCATCTTTTGATGCTGGTGCTTGTAGAAGAGTCACATATTTTTCTGATAATATGTCTTGTAGTTGTTCACGTTACTGAATCTGGGTGATTCGCAGCTAAGTATTGTACAGTAAGCCTGAAAAGAGCTAGACAAAGGACATCTATACAACATGTTGTGCTTATTTGCAATCCCAGAAAATATTTCTTGCACAAAATCATCCTTCTTTCTATTCAGCCACATGCTTGTAGCACAAATCCCAACATAATAATGACTTAGCACATAGCAAAGCCTGTTAGTGGTTTGAGATCCAAATCTCTACCATTCCTGCCATTCTGGGATGGGTTTTAGGATACCACAGCCAAACCAGATTTATAGTTCTGTCACAATTCCTCAGGTTCAGACATTTATCTGAACCTTTCCTCCTCTATCTGTCCTGACTATTTGCAAAGGTTTTCAAACTCTATTGAATAGGTTTTGGCTCTTCTCTGACATGCTGTCATAGTCAGATCTGCGTACCAAGTGGATTGATATTACTGGGGGAAAGGAATTTTAAATCCAGACACCCTTCCCCACTTTTTTACTGCAGTGTGAAGCTCATTTTGCTCACTAAACTCTAGGCTAAATGGGACCTCTGAGATAAATTTTACATTAGTTTATCTCTCCAATTGAATATTACATGATTCTGTATTTAATGTCATGGGGTTAGCTGTTGCTCATGCATCTACCAAGATATTTCCACCAGGTTTGTGTCAAAATGCAAAATTAGTGATTAATAAAGTGAAGGAAGTGAAAGGGGAGCTGCAAGTTACTGAAAGTGATGGGCATGATATATGAATATCATTAGCTTTTCCTTAAAGAACATTTATATGATTATATGAATGCAAAAAGGCAATGCAGTATTTTAGTCTTTCTCTAGTCACTGGAACACTCTGAAGCAGATGGACTGTGTGACTGATGATTCAATAATTGCACTCATTAAAAATGTTCACGCTTTTAATTTCCCCCCCCTCACATTCTGTGAAGAGCTGAGGAATGAAATGGTTTTGTCATTGTCAGCAGATAGATAATTGAGTTTGCTTTGATTTCCTGGGGTGCCCCTTCCCCACCCCCATTCTGTGAACTGACATCTCCAGAAGCAGAGCAGAACATTTGAATCAGCCTCAACTGTCTTAAAGGAGAAAATACCACAGAAAAATTCCTGTCTCCTTCTTGGTGTTTGCTTTTGTGCACTAAACCAGCAACCTATTTTGGAAGAAGATGGTATGCATTTTGGTTTTTGGCAGATTACCTGCCCTCACAATGCAGTTACCTGTCTGTGAAGTTTAGGGGAAAGAAAGGTAGTCCTGCCTTAAACATATGCACAGAATGTATCTGGTTTACTGTCACCAGCTAGAGTCAGTCTAAAGGTGATGGAAGAATGAGAGTCTCCAGCTGCGCAAATACTAGATGCCTGCCATTGCAAGAGCATGAAATCACAGTAATCTCACAAAGACCCAAGGGAAAATGGAAGGAGTAGAGAAAAAAGAGCCTTCCTGAAGACAAGAATGAAAGTATGTCCTAGTTCTGCCAAAGGAGTGCTTCTTTCACTTCTACCATTAGAATTCAAGTCTTGAGTTTGCATTTAAATTTAAACTACATAACAGCGAGAGCATTCTCTAAATGAAGTATTACATTAACTCATTCCACTTACCCTAAGGTGTGGGCATCCATTTGCCAGATGCTACTCTAAGAAGAAATATAGCAGAAGTTGAGTAATTCATGGCTTTCTGGCAATCTCTGGCTGCTCCCGGAGACTCTGATATTGTCCATCATTTGTATTTTGCAAACATTTAGCTGATGCTCAAAGCATCATGACATTCAGCCTAGTTCAAACATATCATGACAGAGCCCTTTACAATTCTGCTAAAGATCAACGAGATGCACCTATGTTTAGGTTTCATCGTTTTTTACCTCCTGGCAAAAGAAAAATCCCTCCTCTAAAAGAATAGACACTGTCTTTGGCTATTTTAGCACGCATCCTAGACAGGGGTGTTGCACAGGAGAGTTTTGGCTTGCTGTTAGAGCACTCAGGAATCCTGGGCAGAAGATACAAGAGCTTAAGCGCTTCCACAGCCCTCCTGGCAGGTTAACTCCTTGCTTAGATCCCTGCCAGCTGAATCATATAATACACAGACTTTGACACAAAATGTATCAATCTATAAAGAGTTGGTAGGTTCTTACATCACTCTTTCCCTCCTATTCTCCCTCCCTATTACTCCTTGTGCCTCTCAAGTACAAAGATTTTTATCCAGACAGTGATTTGGGAATTCCCTTCTTCATGTATGATTTCACCAGTCAAAAAGGAGACTGCTATCAGAAAAGTATGGCCTCTTATTCCTTGTTCACCAACTGTCTTTCTTTTTATGAACCCCTTAAACATTTAAAAATTGCTTGTCATGTCCTGATGCTGAGGAGAAGTCTTCCCCTTTAGACTGTGTTCTCCCCTTTTATCACACACTAATTCTTTTTTTCTTGGTATCTAAATGAAAATATTCCAGATCCTAAAACTCTTTGGCCAGTAACACATCCATATTCAGAACTGTTCGTGCTACTTTACTTTCTTCTCCTAAGAGACATCAGAGAGTGGAGGCCATACGTACAAAAAATTGGTATGTGTAGTTCATAAACTGAAATGTATAAAGTGTATATACATTTTCCAAATCACTGCACCATCCCAACCCCAAATCAGCTTATCACTTAGCCAGAGAAAACAAGCAGCAGAATCAGATGGGACTCTCACAAAGAGAAATGACATGACTTGAACACAATTCAGCAGCATTGTATCTTAATTAAGCCATTTCAATTAACATTCACAAGAGTTTGCTACATCTCATGCTCAATAATATGACTACAAATGCTTGGGAAAGTGTATCTGTCAATAGTCATTTCTTTCAAGAATCAAACAGTCTGGGGAACTTGGAAACTTCTAAGTAGATGTCACAGAACAGAGTGGAGCAGCCTGAAACCCTCAGCAACTACAACTGGGGATTTGGGAAGATTCACAAAACTGTCTTGGAATACAATTTTCACAGTTATCTATATTCTGACAATGTCAAGAGAAGAACACCAGTCAAGAATACAGATCCCTGCTTGAAAGGAAAAGTCTGGTTAGAAATAAGACTCAATGACAAAAGCTTTATTTCTTAACAGTCAAACTTCATACATAGTAAATCAAAGTTCCCTCAACAAACAGCCACAATATGCGGCTTCAAATCTTGCACCTGCAGTTAAGATTTTCACTAGACTGGATGGACATAGTAAGTTCATACAAGCCAGCACACTCAAATGTAGGTACATTTTGGATAGAGACTCAGAGCCAAATGGTGCAGCCCAGGGTTCTCTCTTATTCAAACAAAGCAGAGGTCACAGACATATTTCAAGCAGCCCTCTTCTGTGTTGAAGTAGGATGCTACAGAAGCCAAACAGAACACGTGCTGTATCTACATTTCATTTTGGATGTATATCTGAGCCCACTCTCTAGCCTAAATACACTCTGAATGTGCTCTGGCAGGCACCAGGCATTGTATGAGCTGCAAGGCTCCTGGTGATGGCACGGGTCCAGGAGAACACTTCCTTGTGACAAGGAGATGCTGCTGCAGTCTGCTCTGCATCCTGCAGGATTGTTATGCAGCTGATGTTGATCAGGTCATCTAGGTTTCCTAAAGCAACCTGACACTATGCTACAAATTGCAAGGCTCTGTTGGCAGACAGCTCACAGACTGCCTTTAGACAATACAGCCACAGTTTTTACCCACCAGCCTCCCAAAACTGACAGTCTGGATGCACAGCAGCTGGTTAGCAACGTGGGCACATTTTCACCTGTTCTATGGCCCAGTCTTCAGAGGACCACCTCACCTCTCAAGCTCTTCAAAGACCAGCCCTCCATGTTTGTCTACTGGTCTGTTCTGGTCTTTCATTTCAGACCCAATTTCAGACACTGCACTGTTCACATTATACAGTGAAACACAGACTACCAGGAATGCAGTCACTGCAGAGGCATGGAAAGAAGTAGTGGCTGGGTAAGAAAGAAATTCATTCCTTTTCAGTATAAAGTAAATTGCTAACATGGTGCTTAAGAGAAAAAAATAAATGTTGATGCAGTCATCTGGTATCAGGTGTTTAATGGAACTGCTCTTGTCCCAGTTCAAGCACTAGAACTACTTTCTTCTCAAAGCATTGGTGACTCATTGTTCATAATTGGTATCTATTTATCATTAAAATTATTTTTGTGCATCGGTGCCCCTTATGAAAAAAGAATGTTGTATTTTACTGCCAGATGTGACTATTCTGTTGCATAAATTGGATAGAGATTGCAAAAAAAAAAAAAAAAAAAAAAAAAAAAAAAAGAGAGAGAGAGAGAGAGAGAAAAGTTGCCAAAGCAAGGAAGTGCAAAGAAAAATATGAAAGCAACTCTACCAGCAACTAGCTGTAGATTCATTATGTACAAAATCAATGCCTATGGCGTATTGCAGTGGCCATGAGCAGTCTGAATAAGTTGGACAGCTTTTGTGGGGGTCTCAGATGTCAGTTTCAACTGTCTGGAAATCAAAGCATGCTTGTCTCAAACAAGTTGGATACTACATTTTATGTTTGTTTGTTTGTTTGTTTGTTTTTGAGGACTGTCAGGTAGGCATGTCTTTCAAAAGTTTATGTTTAGCCCTCAAAGACCTGCCAGACATCTGCTAGGCCTCCAAAGGCCACTGGTCAAATAAGTGCTTTTTCTTTATTATTATTATTTTTTTCATTCGATTCAGTTCCAGGAATCCACAACCTCAACCAAGATCATTTAGAGTAGCATTTACAATAGAGGGTTCCTGCTTCATTTTACAGTTCAATACCTTATGTGATTTTATGAAAATGTGCTTTGTTCTCCTCAGGATTCTTTCTCCTCTGTCAAATAACAAATGTCTTTCAACATCACTTCCACTGTTGATGAGGGGACTTCAGCATTCCTCATTATTTCTTCGGGAACATTACACAGTTGTCCTATAACCATGCTTTAAGGCAAACTGCTCTTCAAAAATCCCTAAAGCCAAAACAGTTTCTGTATCTGTTGCAGATAGTGAGAGAAGGCTCGTTTCTTCAGTGTTTGTCAATAGTTCAGATAACTGAAGGAAAAAAAAATGTTTTGCCTGCATGGAAAATTTCTGTTGTAACTGATAGCAAATACGGGAAGTCTAATTTGCATATAGATGTTGAAGCTTGCAACAGTATACTCCCCTGGGAGAGCTCTTGTTGTTTAACTGTATACACAGTCTGGCACTATGCTGCCCAGCGCCTAATAAAAGCTAAATTGAAACTTTTTTAAAACTCTGGGGCTGTGAATTTCCTCAAACTATCATTTCACATTTGCAAAGAAAGGGTAGAACCCTACCAAGCTAAGCCTCATTTCAGAAGAAAAGCAAAGGGTATGGTGGCAAGGGCAAGAGGGAGAAATAACTTTATTTGAGAGAGTAAACATCAGTCAGATGTGCTAATGTTTTAATTCATCAGCCTAGATGAGCTTTATTACAATGCTGGGATCAGGCAATACCAAGGAGATAAAGAGCAGTGCTGTGTAAAAGAGAGAGAGAATAACTGGAGATGATTATTAGCAGAGCTGAAAGAACAACACAGCCAGAACGGCTGAATAGTAAAAAGGAGATGAAATGGAAGGTGGAGAGAGTAAAGCAGGAGGAGAAATGGTAGAATAAAGTAGAATCTAATTTTCTTCATTCTGTCAGCCTTCGTTCTATGTTAATTTTCTGTGTTGATCATAGACTATGCCACTAAGCAATCAAATGATACCGTGCCAAGGGAAAACTGAAGGCTGTCAGGGATCAAAAAATATATATATATATATATAAATAAAAATAAAGTAACTTAATATTTTAAATGAAAGTGTACATGATAAATACAAAGAATGAATAATGTAGTCTCAGAAAAAGATTTTGCACAAATTTTGAGAAAAGAAAATCCATTGTTGATGTGAGAAGGCTTTGAATCCTATGAGGAGGAAAAAGATCATAAAAAGTACAAAAACTACCCACACAATCTGATAGCCTGATAGTCAAATTGCACCATCAGAACATATACAGATTCCACTGGCCTGTACTGCAGCAAATTCCTTACAGCCCTGTGCATTTTCCATACTAAAGTTCAAATCAGTTCTTCCATTGCCTGTTCAAATAAATAATATCCTGTAGATTTCTACTTGAATATCAAGGTTCAAGCCTTTAGAAATTCAGGAATTTAAGAATTTGAGACTGAATATGCAGACTTCACATAGAGGAGATGTCATTGAAAGCCTCAATTAGAGGAGAGAGGAGACCACTGAGACAAGCTTATGCATCTTTGTCTTACCAAGGTCTGATGAGTAGAATTTTCTAAATGATTTTTCTTTACCCCATGAATCAGCAATAGAGTTAAGGGAAGCATATCATTTGTTGCTGTCTTTGCTTTTCAGAGGCTGTTCATCCTTTTTTTTTCTCCTTTTACACACTGTCTCCCCTCTTTACTATCCACTGGAATGCTTCATCTGGATGAGAGGAAACTGGTGCTTATCCGGTTACTGGTTACCTATCACCAGATTTAGTTTTTATTCACACAAGTGCGATGATTGAAATTCCATTTATATGATTATCTAAAACTGATTTTTTCTTCTTGTTATTCTTTTCATTTATCCATCCCTGTGTTTGACAAGAAGTATTTCCCCTTTGATCTTTTTCACTCAGGTTTCCAGCACTGGTAACATAATTCTCTCTCTCATGCTTCAGCTTATCTCCAGAGAGTCTGAACAATTTCCAAAATTACTGTTTCCTGGCTAACATCGAGAAAGTTCACTTAATCATTTCATCAAGCATGTGCAGGAATGGTGAAATTAGCATTTATAATAACATCTTCCAGAGGAACAAGGAGATCTGCTCACTGCTTATGCCCAGAGGCTGCCTGATAGTGAGGCTGTGATGCTCTGCAGACTTTGCAAGCTGCGTAAGCTACAGGGAAGAAAAAGTTTTCACCGGTGAGTGAGGGCCAGATCCACTTCAGCAGATGTGTGCGAGCGTCATTGAGTGCAGTGCATGCATTACTGTAGTTCAGGTCCCGAGCACACTTTTGATGCAGATCTCTGGATGACGCATTGTTTTCTGGTCCCCATTACTGAGCTACTGTGAAGGGCACAAGCTGCATCCCATCACACAAGGCTCAGCCAGATGCTTGGCTAGATGAACACATCTGAGGTGCTCAAGCTGCTAATGGACAGTGGATCCATGGGACTGGGTAACAGAGACCCTGAAGTACATCCTCCTGTCGTACTTTTTCTGTGGGCATTGGATTCTGAGCAGCAGCTGTTTCTGCTCTTCAGATCAGTTCCTGTAGGGCTACGCTGCTCACTAACACAGTCATGGTGTAAGCACACATCGAACCAAGTAGGGTTCTGAACATGATAGATGCCATAAGCATCGATGGTCTTTGCAGGAAAATCCAAGGTCATTATCTTCCTGGCTTTTTGACAAATTGCAGACACAGAGTAGTGAATCATTTATTTAATCCTTTAAAGCAGTTTTATTTTGACTTTATTTAAACATGTGAAGAGTAAATCTGTTCTTTCCCCCCCTTTAATATACTACATAAGCAATCTCTTATAGATTGCATATTGTGCTAATTTTGGATCATATTAGCCAGCGAAGTCCGTATGTTTTTCTATTTGCAGAATGCACTGACCTTGAGGAAATTTATTTTAACCCTGGTGAATCTGTTGGCTTGGGGATAATTCATGGGTATCTGAAGGTTCACAGATAAAAACGCTGTTTTGACCTTCAGAGTGCTCATCACTAACATGTCATTATGCAAGTTGGGAACTTTTCAATCCCTTCAAAATGCATCACCTAAGAGCATCCTGTTTGCTTGTCACTCTATATTATTCCTGTCTGAATGTCTTTTATTATCTCCTCATTTTCCATAGCATCATATGCAAATGTCTTATGCCCACCTTCAACGCCCTTCACAACTATAACCTTTCTGTTTAATCAATTTTTTTGCTTTTCATTTTATCTCTGTAGTAGTCTGCCCTTGAGTGGCTGTGTATTCTGTGGTACCACAGTACTCTTTATGCTTCTGGGCATAATAGTCTTCTCTTCTCTTCCTTGATATTAGTTCCTGTGGCAAACCATATAGTGTCACATCCTGCCCTGAATCCCTGCTCAAATATCCATCACAGTTACACAGTGTGCAAAGAATCAGCCACTAGTACTTATGAGGTGAGTAGCAGTCTGACAGAGCTGGTATTTACATATTTAAGGATGAGCAACTGTTTCAGATCGCATAGATGGTGCACAGAATTATTCCGTTCTCTCACCAGATTTGTTCTTGCCACATCTCCTCCTTCATCCCTGCTGTTTACAATAATCACTTATGGCCTCTTTGTTTCACATTAGGTTGCACGCTTGTTGGATGGAGATTTTGTGTTTGTAACAGTGCACATCAAACAGTGAGCCAGTACTGACTGAGTCTCTGGACAGTGCTGTCACGTCAACAGTAATCCATGTTTTGACACTGAACAAATTCCAACCCTCGATTTGTCCAAATAGGTTAATCATGCTGTATTGTTGACACATTGCTCTTGAATACAGCATGTAAACATTTATCTCTGAATTTAATGCTCCAAAAAGTCTCAGAAATTTGTATTTGTTTCCTTCCATACTGAAAGAGAGATATACTGTATTTTTGGGAAACTTGCCCCAGGACAAATGGCATTAGCACGGAAAATGGGCAGTTATCAACATTTGAGTGGCAGGAGTTTGATTACTGAAAAATGAATGAGGATGCCCAAGAAAAAAAGAAGGGCATATAGGCACATATCTTCCATTCCAAGAATCCAAAAGTCTTTTCTTTTCATTAACCTTGCATAGAAAAGCAAATGGGTTCAGAGAGTAGGAGCTGGGAGTCTCAAAACAGTATCCATATTGAAAATTTCCTTTGGTCCATCTCTTTTTCCATGGAGTTCTTCCCCCTTCTTCTACTAAAGAAAGATTGTTAAAATGAAGGATTTAAAAAGAAAAAAAAAGTCATTTGTAGTATTATCCTAAGTATTTTACTGTGGGTAATTTAACTGTAGACTGTTGTCCCCATTTTGAATTATGCTTTCTCCAAGCATTATGATGACTTTTCTAAGCCTCGCAGGAAACTGTAATATGAAAAAATTTAAAGTTACTGACTGATAATGTCAGTTCCTTTGTTACTATTTTTATTTATTGAAAGAAATTGCAGATTGATGAATTTTGTTCTAATATTATTGGCCAGTTTATACATTGGGGTATTAGAGTTTTGCTGGATCTCACACATATGTATGACTGCATGTATGTATTTTGTAGAGAAGAGAGTTTGCTCTGAATTAAAATTCTGCCTTCACTACTACATAACAGATTTTATGAAACAAATACTAAGCACCTACATACTTGATCTTCTAGAGCAGTTTCTTGTGTTGCAACTGTTTTCATTTTATAGGATTTCTTGTGTTATTTCCCAAAACATAACAAAGTGACTGTCGATCAAAAAATAAAAAACAAAGAAAACTAGTCAGAGCCAGAGCTTGTTTCCCACTCACAGTAAATAAAATACCTTCCTTTGGATTTAGCTGTGCAACTCTTATTCAAATTGAAATAAATTCACTCATGGGAATTAAATGGATTGGGGTGTATGAAATGCGTACACGTATGTACATGTGCAAAAACTACATCAGCAACCATCAGAATCGTATCAGCATGTCAATCTATGTGTATGTGTACTGCAATACTTTTCTGCAAGTAGCCCTTCTGTAGTCAGTGTAATCAGTGTAGTCAGACAAATAACCCATTCTGGCCAAAACAGCTTTAGAAACATGGATTAAAGGCAATGTGAAGAAAACTTTTGGCTGAGTCATGAGAATGAATATTGTGGGTTTTTCTAAAAAGAGAAGTTCATATCTAAAATGTACTACAAAAAGCCTAAGCAGATTATGCAAACCTTTCCAAGCCAACAAGTGCACAAATTACATAAATGAAAGGCCCTCTAAAATCAGAGTCTTTATTGTAAAAGGAAAGGAAAAGGGTTTTCTTCATCTCAGTGATGGTGTAAAGGGAATTCCTGTGTTCATTGCATGGATAAACCTTGGGATAATCTCTACCTGTTAATTAAACATGAAGTGAAATGTTTAAGACAATAGTACAAAGAGAGTTAGTTGAATGTTACAGCAAAAGGATTAGGTATCATCCATCTGAGATTAATATGATAGTTCCCATGCCTAATCTGAATTTTATTGAAAATGTAATCAACTACTCTTTGATCCTGTTTTCAAAATGGGTTGAATTTGGTATTTACAGCAAGCAAGAGACTAATTTCATTGATGACTCATCTTCTCTTTCCCTCTTGAAATTTTATACCATTCATATTGCATATCTATACCATTGTTTACCAGAAAGCTTCTAAGTGCGCACTATATATCTTTTATTTTTGTCTGAGGTCTAAACTAATTCTGTTTGGCCCGAAACTCAGACCTGAAAACCAGGGCAATGAGAGAAGGGAAAACAAAACTGTTTTATGTGATGATTTATAAGAGTGTGAGAAGGTGCTAGCAGAATTAGTGGACAACTGTTCTGTTCCATACAATTTTTTCATGAGTGGTATAATTTAAATGAAAAATGAGTATGTTGTCACACCTGTTTTCATACCTCTTACACTACTCAAAATCTCCATACCTTTCTACTGCTTTGCTTACTAAAGCTTTTCTGTTTTTTGTAATATTTTTTTATGTTTGGCCCATGATTCATGAAGAGTTTTGTAATTTGTTTGAGCAAAGTCTTTTCTGTGCACTGGAGAGTGGTTGGAGAATGGGAAAAGGAGATGCTGTGGCAAGTGGAAAGATTATAATTACTCAGAGCTACACTTGAATCAGCTTACATCTGAAACTTGGTATGAAAGCAATTCTAGTACAGCTCCTTTGGAAGACCTGGAGGAAAATACACTTTCCACAAAACATGAGAAAAAAATAATTTCAAAGGTTCGTTTATTCTTTTCATTTTCATTATGTGAAGTTTGGAGAATCAAAATATATTTTTGATTGCTATTTAAAGGAAAATTCTGATCTAGTCTTCCCATTCTCATTCCAGCATCATATACATCTTTCGGCTAACACAATTACTTACACTAGCTCTATAATTCAAATAGCATCTTCAAAGTTTGTTGTTAAAAGGTATAGGAGGAAAAAAGGAGAAGAAGAACAAGAGTAGGCATTAAAAAAAAAAAAGAAAAAGAGAAACTTTTTTCCAGGTAATACTAGTTCAAACTTGTCTTACAAGGAATGTCTTACATCAAAACTTGGATGTCTTAGAAACTTCAAGTTTATTTTATTTAATTGGTTTCAGAAAAGACTGATGTCTTAACCCATTTTTAGAAAGTTTTTTTTCCTATTTTTAGAAATATTCAGTCTGAAGTCTATGAACCTGAAGCTACTCTGCTCTGATGGAGATAATAAAAAAATTATCAGTAAAATACATGCAGATTGTTGCATATGTGAGGAGAAAATAGAAGTGTTGCTTACAGACGAGCAGAGTCCTTTGTGAAAGGAACTCTCTTAGCTCTGTTCTCACCAATATCCCTTCTGCACTAGAAACTGGAGCCACTCACAATCCGGTAGGCTGGCCCTTGCTACTATAAAAAACAAAACCACAAAATCTAAAAAGCTTCCCCCCCCCAATTACACATAAAATAATCTTATAGATGTTTCCTATTAGTAGATTAAGAGAAGTCTCTATCAGACACATTTCTCTTAACTTGCTACTAATAACAATAATAGCATCACCCTATATACTAGTTTACAGAAACCACTCTAGCACTTTCAGTTAAATGAATCCTGGCGTCCTAGGTCACAGCTCAGAAAACTGAGATCACCAGTTGAGTGACATGAGACTGGGGAGTAAGTCCCCGACCTGTAACTTAACAACCTCAAAACCTACAAAAAGTGGCATTACCGAGATACAAACTTATTTACACAGAGCTCCCAAAAGGAGCTGGCATCAATCGGCATGGAAATTTCCTGACTTTGCTTTACTCTTACAGCCTCTCCAGAACATACTCGGGCTCCTGAGGAGCCCTATGGACAGCAGAGAGTGACTCAATAGCAGGAACAGCAACACAGTTTATTAAGAGCTAGTTTCTGTAACAGATTATTACGGTTGAGAGAACTGCAATGAGTCTTGCTGTAATATTTTTTTTATAATATATTATTCCTTTATTTGAAGGGACTTACTCCAGTGCTCCTGAACCAGCTAATCGACAGTCTTTAAACAAAAATGTGCAGTTTATGAACATCTGTGAAAGATCAGTTTTTGAAAAGGAGTGTGTCTCCATATATCGAATACTGCATATGCAAACTGAGACTTTGTATAAATGAAGTATTAATAAACCTCTCAAAAACTATTTAAATGAGTAAGCATTAGCTTTACACCAAAAATGTATTAAAGATTTTTTAAAGATTTATTTTTGTGCAAATGTATATGGATCCGTTTTTCAGTTTTGAAAATGTGGCTCATCGAGTGTGTGGTAAGGTCAAGGAGGGGTAACATGTCATTGCTGGAAAGACATAAAAAAAATTGTAGCGATTTCTGATGACTTTGATGTTGTGATCAGAAGAACTGGTGTGAGTAGACCTTATTCATCAATTCTGTTTGGTCTCTCAATATGTAATAATCTCATTACGAAATCTCAAATTACAAATTCTGTTTAACTTCAAAGATCATAGCTACCATAATTACAAAGGCTGAAAAACGAGAATAGTCAGGGGCAATTCTGTCTTTTGGGAGTAGAAGGATGGATGCCTTGGCATTCTTCTACGCATATGAAAAACACTCTTAAACAAGAACTTGATTTTCCTCTAGAAAATAGTAAACTAGTAACTAAGCAACAGTCTATAAAATGGGTAATGAAGCTTAGTAAGTGTACTAGTTTAATGCCAAGGACCTCCTTGAACGGCAACAATACAGAAGAGGACAATGATTCCTACCATGTTATTGATCATTCTAGACAGCAACTGGCAGTAGACTCTGTTTCTCCACTGCTTCTCCTTTATACTGTGTCTTTTCTACCGCTCATTTCTTCCACTGACCTACATGCACTGACCAAAATGCTAAAACATGCTGTTTTCAGGCTGTATTGTACACCCCGGGCTTCATATGCTGCTACAGATTTTGCTTCAATCATCAGGCACAACTGCCTGATGCAATGAAGTACAATAGAGAAATCACAAAGCCAGCACCAACTCCAAACTAGTGAATTGATAAGATGCAAGTAGCAGCTATTGTTTGTTTGTAAATTAGTTTCAGCATGTACCTACATGAGATAAGGAATATTATAGCCCTCAAATCACAGATGATCTGAGAGAAAATTAGGATTTCTGCCTCAAGATATCTCAAATTGAACAAGTAGAGATTTTTCATGGAAAAGAAACTTGACAAGAAAACAGATGCTCAAAACCCCTGTGAGCTATATCAGAGTATGTAAATTTGGGATCTGGAGCACCCACTGCCCCCCCACCACCCCAGAGGAGGCATTTCTTGTGTCTTCAGGGCCCCCTGGCTCCTACAGGGACAGTGTGAGAAAGGCCAGGACTTGTGAAAACTCAAGGCAGGGCTGTCCCAGCACCACAGACTCTGGTTAGTGAATGATCCCTCACTCTGAAGTAATACATACTTCCCTGGTGTAGGTACCCAGAGCTTGGGAATATGGAAATCTAGGGTTCCTGGCTCAGCCTTAAAGTTTAACCCCTAGCAGAATGTCCAATGAGCTGAATTAAAAAAAGGGAAACGTGAAAGGTTGTCAGATTAGGTTGTATAATTCTGATATGCATTTCTGTTTCAACAAGATAGTGTTTGCCATCCAAACAACAATAATAAAAACAAACAAACAAAATTTTAAATTAGAAAACTCCTTGGAAGCTCTAATTGTGAGAATTTAGTTTAGTAGGTACCTTGAGATCCTTTGATGAACATGCAAATCATTCTATTATTTTATTATTCTGTGGAAAAGCAAGCTAAAAATGTCAGAGTATAGAGGAGAGAGGCAGCAAAATACACAGGAAAATAAAAAACCAGGATTTTCCTGCATTTTCTAACATAGTAATCTATTAATATTTTAGATATGATCATTGGATGTTATACAATGTGCAAGTCCTAGTGTTTAGATAATTACAAGAACATTATAAAAATGCATTCTAGCTAGCAGGGAGGGATTATGTATGGATTGGTTTTAATCTTCCGAAGATCAGATATAAAAAAATAATCTTTCTACTGCTTGTATCTAAACAGATAGAAAATCTAAAATGTCTTTTTTTGTCTAAAAATACACAAATACCTTATATATCATACAGTCGGTTTGCACATTTCCTTTAGAAAATCTCTACAATATTAAGATAGCAAAGCTCCAAAATGTCTTCTTTCTTGTAATAATTTGCAGTTTTCTCCCGGCTTGCTTAGATTCCTCTCTGCAGGATCTATGTCTAATTCAGATTAAAATGTCATTGATTTCCCTGTAGGATCTCAGAGAATCTGCAAAGGCCCTTTTCTGCAGGGAATTTCACTTGTCACTGGTCACCACAGCACATCAAAATGGGGCTTACATTCTGTGTGATTTAATTAAACATAATCATGCAAGTTAAGAAACATACTTAAAGGACTGTACTTCAATCAACCCTTTGCTCTACCTTTTAACAGTTATCTGCATGATTTCACAATGTGTTTGTATGATAAATAATGCTACAGAACAGGTACGTGTGCAAAAAAAGCACAGAGAGGAAGATACGCTCTTAGCCGTGAAAGTAATCCAAAACATGCAAGAACATTCAGGTAAGAATTTTAGTGCAATAGCAAACCAAAATCTCTATTTACTCATTTGAAATTAAAAGACCTAGCCTCAAGGTTTTCAGGAATCCACTGAAGGTCTTTTTCCCCCCCCTCTTTCTCTCTCTCCATAATCTTCCTACTTTTCTCTTTTGTTATCAATAAACACTTTTTGTTTCTGATTATGAGTACCATATCCTTCAGCTGCTGACCCTAAAGAGCTAAAGAAAACCCTGCCTAGAAGTAGTAGGATGTTACTGTTTAGGAGAGCTTAGATTAAATGTGGAACCTGAAGCACTATTGTAGCCATGTAAAAAAAAAAAAAAAAAAAAAAAAAAAAAAAAAAAAAAAAAAAAAAAAAAAACCCATAGACATCCACAACTGTCTGCTTTATAGGGCCCCTGTGAGGCAGCCTTGAAAGCAACCTTCGGCATCTGCTCCTCCAATTTGCATAAGTAATTGGTAAGTGATTAGGAGCACACGCTGACAAAAACAAGCTCAGCATGTGATGGAGTGGGCTGATTCTCTTGCTTCAAATTACACTGAATTTCAGAAAGATTCTGAAAGAATGATTACTTATTTAAAGAGTTTATGACCTTCAGGTAACAGACATCCATGACCTGCCTCAAGAGTTATGTTCCTGAGGGCCATAAAACTGTCAATGACAAATGGAGAGCAAGAGACAGAGGTTTCACAGCAGCAAGGGTAGACCTTTGGGACTTAATCCCACAGGAGACTACTGTGACCTCCAGCTCACCCTACAAAATGCACAGATTTAGTTTCTGGACTCACACTTGCCAAACAACATGCCAGGATGAGAAGAAATGACACAAAAGAAGGAAGACTACAAGAATACCAGCCACTTCAGAGAAGAGGAAAGGACTGTCTCAAGGGTGACATACTTAACTGATCCAAACCAGAGGGCTTGTAACTGATACAGTTAACTCTAGCAAGTTCATCAGTAAAAATAGTATTTATTTGTTTATTTATTTTGCTTCATGGTTTCTCAGTACTGCCTAGCCAAGGTGTGTCTTCACTCCATCATCACCTGTGTCACTGGCTCTTCCCCTTTGCACAAAGGCCTGCATCACTGGGATGCCAGCAGCCATACAACAAGTCAGAGCTGTTCTGGCATCCTCAGATAGAGCTGCTGATACACTATGGAGATCACACAATCACAGAATGATTGAGGTTAGAAGAGACTTCTGGAGATCATCTAGTCCAACCTCCCTGCTCAGCAGGGTCACCTAGAACATGTTAGACAGTTGCATCCAGGTGGGCCTTGAAGATCTCCGGAGAAAGAGACTCCACAACCTCTCTGGGCAACCTGTGCCAGTGCTCCGTCGCTCTCACAGGGAAGAAATTCCCCCTCACGGTCAGTCGGAACTTCCTGTAGTTCAGTTTGTGCCCATTGCCTCTTGTCCTGTCACTGGATGTTTGGGCTATGCCGCCAGCATTTTGTGATGACAGAGGAAAACCTCACTTCTCACTTCACCTCTCATCAACTGCCTTTTCTTCACACAGGAGATGACTTTGGACTTTGTGGAGCTATTGAGAATTGTGGTTTTCTCTACTGTCTTCTGAATGGTGATAACATGAGAAGATTTCTCTTGACCAAAGGAATACGCTTCTGTGACCACAAAAATTCCTATGGCTCTACGGCAGTGCCTTCTTGAGTCCTTCCAAGTGATAAGAATGTCCTGTTTCTGCTGCAAGTGGATGGAGATTGCATCAGTCAGTGTTAAAATCCTGTCCTCATTCACAGAAAAGGCAGACTGATCAGATCTAAGTACTTTAGGAATGTGGAGCCCACCACACATCTGTCTCACATGTAACTATGCCATCCAGCCAAGGCCGAAGCAGATAATTCATTGCGTGTGGAGGAGACGTGGCTTGGGGACAGCCCTGCCTAAAACACTTTGACTGAATTTGAGACATCTCTCAAATATTTGCAGCATGCCATGACCTTAGTGTGGCTTGAGCTCATGCTGGTAGGTGACACCTTCAGTAAAGGGCAGCAGGGCCAAGGCTGGCACCTGGCTCTACCCCGGGGTACCGTAAGGAGGGATACAGCCCTCTGAGACAGGAGGGGAACTCTGCAGATCTTGTTCTTCCCTGAGCTGTGAGACCTTGCATGGAGCTACCTCTCATTCTCCTGAGAATGAAACAAAAGTGCACAAATGGCCCCTTAAAGCTGGCCTCTTCCTTGGAAATCCATTTTTTGTAGTGGAAAATCATAACAAAAAAAAATTTGGAGGAACTGTTTACATAGACAAAACCTAAAGCAATTATTTATTTTTCTGACTTTACTTCTATTCACAATGTTCAAAGTCAAGTCAGAATTCCTGAGAGTACTGCTAACATGCTGTAATTACCAGATACAGTCACATTAAAATGATTTCATAACCTCAGTGGGAACTGAATGAACACTGATTTAGTTTAATTTGGGCAGGTTTATATCCCGACAATTTGCCCTTGAATTTCAGTGAAATGCGGATGAGAAATATGTAAATAAAATTTCCCACAAGGACAATAATCTATATAATTTAGGCAGAAACAAGGAATATCACAAGTTACGAGAAATCCAAAATTAGCATTCATTTTTTCTTAGATTACCACTTCATCTTTCCTGTATGTTCTTCTAGGAATTATTCTGCAAGTATTCCTTGCCCTCATTACATCACAGACGTAAGTGTACCAGCACTTTTGAGGATCCCACCTCCTCGCAGTACTCACCCTCCCTTTATTATTGACAGTTTGGCACTTGCTGGAGAGAGGTGGAAGCAGTCAGGACATAGGGATTGAAAGGATTTCTGCTCTCTGTTGTTGCCTTTTGTGTTTGGGACATTCCCTGTCTTTGGTACGTACATGCAGGACTCCTCAGAAACAGTGTCACTTCTGTCTGTGCACATGCTGCTTTAACTAACACGAAATCACACAGAAAAGAAGTGGCAGGCCCACGCACTCTGTCACATGTGCACCGTGGAAAGCCCGTGGTGGGTCTGGATGGGCACGATTTCCTACCTTTTACCTGCAGACTGAGGCTGCTGGGATGCAAACTCTGCTGCCCGCAAATCACAGGCTGCTTTTTGATGGTTATACCAATTACTTCTGTGTCCAGGATACAACCATCCCGATATATTAGGTACTAAAAAAAGAGAGGGGTTATAAGTCAGCATGAAATGGCTTCAGTGAACATCTGCTGTAAGCTGTCTGTGTGGCAGTAGATGAATGTGAACTCTTGGAATTAATCAAGCAGGGCACGACCTTACTGAAACATTTATGAAAAAGCAGTTGCACACCATGGCAACAGAGTCTCCCCGCTCGTGCTCCAATGCAGCAGGAGGCTCTTGCCGGCCCAGGCTTCCACACATCTCTGGGGAACAAAAGGGACAAGAAGTGCTATTGATGCGATTGGTTTTGTGAACTGCACAGGTCACGCTCGAGCATGAGGGCCAGCAAATACCTGGTATTCCCGACGGTCTGTGTAGAGCTCGCTCATAACTGCGTAACTTTTGGTTACAGTCACAAGCTGGCAGGTGTAGTCAGAGCAAAGGCAAAATAAGCTGAAATATATACCTTCTTGATTTGGTGGCAAAGAGGACCACTCCAGAAGAACAATGTCTGCGTCTTGGGGCTCTTGTCCAGTTTGCATTCTTTATGGTAAAATCTTCAGTACTTCTTTCTCTGAAAGCCAGCAGCCCCCAGTGAAGGGCAGGGTCACGTAGACATTCATACCATGCAAGCAGCTCTTGTGTTGTACCAGATCGGCAGGTCATAACACTTTTCAGCTCAGCCCCTTGTTTTCAGGGCTGCCAAATTTTCACCCTCACTGCAGAGCTTGTCTTTGGTTAAACTTCTTCACACAGCAGCTGATTCTGTTTTCACTCCAGCCTTGACACTGTTGTCTTTCACCCTTCATTGCTAAACCAAGACAGTCAGTGCTGTCTCTGCCATAATGTGGGAAATGTTTCTCCTTGGTACTTGACTTTCTCAGCTTTCCTGCCTGACACCATGCCAGCTCTTCCACAGATTTTCCAACTAACTTTCCATAATAACTTCCTTACTATTCTTCATTTTCTTCATCTTTCTTTTAAATTGTGTCTCTGCCTTGGTCGGTCAATTCACAGGGGAATGACAGGCCAGTTGGCACTGGACTCAAATTTGCAAGTAGTAGCATCCATTAATAACTAACAGTGAATTGTGGGTGGATGGATAGCCAGGAAAATCAGGAGACTTCATTTTTTATTGAGCAAAACACACTAAAATGTAATGTACATTGCTATAAAAATCAATACCTGTTATTTTAAAGCAAACCTCTTCCTAAAATACAAAGTACAGGTCTTCCAGTTTCTGACAGTGTTTAAATGTATGTTTTCACACATAATCAGGTTAACCACTGTCACATTCTCTGTTATGTTTTGTGCCTATTAATCACTGCCAAGTGGTTCTTTACTTGTCCTCCTCCAAAACATCACTCTTTCTTTCAGAAGACCAGGCAAAAAGAGAATATAATTATACATTTGTATTTCTACCTCAGGGTTTTGTACAATTTCTAAACAATACAGGCAAAATGCTTCAATAGAAATAGTCATCATGTATTTTCTCTTTACCTCTTTCCTAACATTCCTCATATTTTCACACACTGAAAATAAAAGGCACCAAAGTAAGCTGCTATTCTGAACAAATGACTAAACTGTCATTGACGGTGTCAAGGAGCCAGGTACCAGTGAAGCTCTGTTCCTGAACTCCTGTTGCAATAAGAAATCTTTTCTGAGCTCAGAGAGACACAAAGATATGTTGGTTACATGCTCTTACTTCCTTAAAATGGCTGAACTCAAACCACAATCTTCCCTCAGTAATGACACCAAAACCATTACTCACCTCCGCCCAACCTCTTCTTTTTATCAGCTGCATCGGAGGTTGGGGCAAAACCTACAAAATTTAATTATTACTGCGATGTAAAGATAACATTTAAGCCTGCTCTATAGGTGGGTATCAGGGCAATGAATGAGTGAACTCCTAATCGTCTTCATTGCAAAGGATTTAGCTAACTGGTGCAGGCAGGAATTTCAGATGGTCCTGGAGATTCCCTGCTGTGAGTAGGCCTGTTGGTTGGCACTACTTGTACGCCTAAATTGTGCTGAGGAATGACCAGGGAGGGGAGAATGCAGCCACCCCAGCGAGTGCCCCAGGCAGCTCTTGCAGCAGAATTGACTAAAATATATACCAATAATTTTAAATAATCAAGAGAAATGCTTCCTACAAATGCATGCCTGAATAGTCCCAACAGACAGACTTGTGTATGTAGTCAAGCTAAATGGCAGATGTTTTGTAGGTAATTTAAGATAATCAATAGAAACTGATCATGCATGTGATGCACCACCTTAGGGCAGGCAGGTTGCACAAATCCAGGAGAAGAGCAGTGAGTGAGTTTCACCCGATCCAGCTGAAGATGTTGCAAAGACCCTTGAAATGGAGACTCCTACTACCATCCAGACAGTGACCAACCATTCTGTTTGAGAGATTCGATCCCACAAGTGACCCTTACCCAGTGCAAAAGAACTCAGTAAATTAGAGATTTTTTTCATAAAAAACTTTGCCTGTGAGTATCTGTGCAACAAATTAGAGTTGAAAGCAATGAACAGTTCCAAAATTTTTAGAGAGTATTTGATACAGAATATGCTAACTGTAAAGATATATGATTGCATCATCATTGTGTTAAGAAATCAGGTATAAAAGAAAGCGTTACCAATTTCTGCTTGTCCTCCCTCCTCAATATTAGATTTAAATCTACATAGGGATATTTGTCTCATGTTAGAAATGTCATTCTTTATATAACTACCAGAGCTTCCTGAAAAGATAACAAGAGAACAAACTTCTGCTGAAAATCAAAAATATCCAAAATAAAAATGTATTTCAGGAATATGAAAATTTCTACTTTTTAAAGGAAAAATACGTTGATGTGCTATTTTCTTTTTGTGTTCACTAAGTTATCTAAAAATTTGGTTATTTTAGAGCTTCTAAAAGCTCATTGGATTTTGATTTAATACCATTATTTATTATTCATTTTAATATTTATATCAGACTTAGGGCCATAAAATTCCATTTCATCTTAATTTTCTAAGTTTTCAAATTTTTGTTCCATATTAGAATGAAAATTATAAATTCTCAAATATTAATTTGGTTTGAAATACTGCTGAAATTTCAATGTTTTTACAAATACTTTTTTTTTTTTTTTTTTTTACTTTAATCTGGAGGGTCTTTCTCTCTCTCTCTCTCTCTCTCTCTCTTGTTCTGTCTATTTATTTTTGTGATGTTCTTGTCACCATGAATGACCAAAGTCAGTTGAAAATGTCCCACTTAAAAATGTCTTTTAGATTTCTTTATGCTTTCTTTAGCTTCCACGAAGCATCACATTTTTCTAAGAATGACCTGCATTATCTCATGGTATAAAGTTAGTTACCTTTAGTCATACATAGTATTTATTGTAGTGTTCCCTAATGGAGAAAATTAACTGAATCAAAATGCTTCGGTATGGTTGAGACAAAATACTTTAATAACTTCAAAACATTTGTTTATCAGCTTTTTAGACTTTGTTCTACAAAAGATGTTAAAATGGTAAGTTTTCTTTCTGACTAGGAATGAAAAAAATGGCAAAATAGCAAAATTTCATACTTAAAGAAATTATGTTTTCTTAACAGCTTCAGAAGTATTTAGTGACAGACTTTAGCACAGGTGGTTGTCACAGAACATGTGGGAACAAGAAGCTTCTCCTGCTTTTGTGGGAACACCTGTAAGTCCCAGAAAAGTTTCCTCTAGGTCTATACCAAATCTTTGATACAAGTCAAAAGTAAAGAGTCGAAGAGTGTATGGGGCAGAAAATTTCCGCTCTTCACTAACAGTGAATAATACGAGTAAGGGTTTGGTCACCAGCAGATCCTTCATCTCTTGCGGTTTATACATGTACTGGAAATGATCCTTATGAGATCCTCATTTCATCACCTAAGCAAAAGGGTAAATCGTGGCACTGTCATATTTCATGCCACGAGAGTACACAAAATAAGACCTTTCCCACTGCTTTAAATGTGCATTCAAACCAGCAGTGAATCAATGTTTTATGATCCCATACGCTGAGACTGAAAAGGCTTTCTCTCCAGCATGCTTGACCTAAGGGGAGGAAATGAAAAATGGTCTCTAGCTTATCTCTAACAGCCTACCTAGCATACTAATGCTGAATCTGTGGGAAAAAAAGCAAAACTTAAAATATGCATGAAATTCAGTTCTTGAGTTGAAGTGGGGAGAGTAATTCAACACTCCATAAGCAGCAGCACCAGTTCTGCAATGGACAGTCATCAGTAGCAGTTGTTGCCATAGGAAGTGGGTCCTTGAACTTACAGCTTACTAGGTTAAAAGCTTCTCTGTGCTCTCTGAAACTTCAAAGCCTGAAGCACAGAACATAACCCTCATTCTGTTTTACTTTCTGATGATTCTTCTTCTTCACTAGGATAAACTGTTGGCCCTCAGACTATGTATACATCCATGATGTGCATTCATGTCATTGTTCAGTGTCATATAAAATACTTCAGTGATCATTTATCCACACTCTAGTCCTAAACAAAATGTGTATTTATGTGTGTGCATTACTCAACTTAGGTTGACTTTAGATATTGTGAAAACCTAAGAAGCAGTTATTATCAGATAATGTTAAATGCATTAATTGAAATTGGTAGTACATACATACATAAATATATGTATATATATGTGTATATTTGTGTGTGTGTGTATATATATGTATACGCACATGCACACACACACAAGAATAGAAACACTTAAATAAGGGATAGTTAAGAAATACATTGTAACAAAGACAAAAAAAATTTCTCAGCATATCTGAAGTTACCATAAAACAAACATATGAGCAATTTCTACTCAGAAATTCTCCCAAGCTCCTACTGATACACTAGGATTGCTAGGGTTTCCTAATGGAGTTTTCGCACAGGCTTAGAAAGAAGGATAGACAGACACAAGCAACACTATTGCAGACCAGTAACATCTCTAAGTCACTATACATCTTAGCTTCCTCAATACGGTTAAGAAGGATTAAGGGGGCAAAACAGACGGGCTTCTGACCAAGAGAGTTACACATAAAGCTCAAATACTACTGCTCCAAAACAGGTGGAAAGGTCAACTTTTGGGAACAGAGACATGGTAACCATACCTGATTCTCAATGCTACGGTTCACTGGGTACTTCTGAGATTATAACAGTCTCCTTGCATTGTCTAAATATCAGAGAAAGGTTATTCTTCTTCATTGTCTTTCAACCAATAAATCCCCACACATCTCTGCCTCTTCAGGCCTGGAGAAATAAGTCTTTGCTGGCAAAGGAACCTGAGGCAGAAGTGGCAGAGAGGGAGTTCCTGTCACTGTACACATCTTCCTGCTAGCAAATATGCCTCAGCAGGGAAAGGAAATGTAATCTACCTCCAAAATCCTCTGCTCGTTCCCATAGGAACATGTTTCACTCCCGTGACCTGATCACAGCATGAATGTTTCCTGACTAGTCAGGAATTTTGATCCTGACATCTTCTGAAGGTGACTCCACCAGAGATGTAGCTGGGATGCTTGGGGCCAAATCATGCAATCACTTACCAATTGAAACAGCTTCTTTTGCTACTACATAGTTTTATGTAGGTGTAAAAAGTTCATCACTAAAATAGCAAGGAAACTGAAAAGCACAGATACATTTTAGAGAGTTATAGTAGTCGTTTTGAGCTTTGACTCCCAGCAGCACAACCCATTACTTTAATGAATGCAAACTGGGAAGGAATACATAGACTTACCCATTTGATTTTAGGAGCAGCCAGATTAGCAAGTTAATGCCCATAAAGCACTCTGAAAGTTCAAAAAGTGCTTTGTTTTAGTCTGTACTCAGTCAATTTTTCCTCAGTGGAAAAACATTCACTACCTTGTTCCTTTTTTTATATATGTTGTGAGTGGACATTCCTGAGGAACCTCTCAAAGCAATGAGCAGTTCAGTTATTTGAATCTGAAATCCATTGACAGAGTGAAAAATTTGCCTCATGAGCATAGACTAGATATTTTGGAAAAGGGGGAATCATGCAACGCCTTTTTCAGTTAGCACTGGGTTGATTAATGGACGTACTACACTTTTGATTTTAACTGTAGGATTTTTCTTCAAATTCTGTTGCAATCCTCCTTTCTCTACAGAGCACAAAAACTCACACAGGTATTACAAGTGATTGAACTGGACTTCAGGGATTTTCTTTTTCAGACTCTTCTTGCAGTCTTTCTGTTTCACCTTCTACTTTGAAGTGCTGCTTAAAAGTGCTCTTCTTCCTCAATTTCCGTTCCTCAGGCCAGGGCTAGAGCATTCAGAGAAATGGCAGGTCCCTCCTTTCGGCTCATTTAATCATTCTCAGACTAATAAACCGTAATGATAGAAAAACCTACACAATTCTGAAGGGCAAGCCAAAGGGGAGAAAGAAACATGACTGTCAGTACAATGTTTGTGCCTTAATCACTGGTGACACTGTGCAGAACTATGAAATAAATGGTTCTTTACAAGGTGTAAATGTGACCAAAAATTTTTTAGGACCATACATTCTTTAAGGCCTTATCTGAAACCTTACTGAAAAAGGTAATAAGTAGACTGAAAAAGGTAATAAGTTGACTGAGCCCAAAACAATGCCCATTATCTAAATATCATTCAAATTAAGATGGTTTAGCATCTGCCCTATCAAGTCTATTAAAATATTTTCACCTGTCCACAGAATATTAAGGAAAAAATAATATGTGCTTTAAAAAAATGAAATTCTTACCAAGGCAGAAGGCCTTATACTCCACATAAAAGCTGCTTAAACCATTATATTCAAATGCCCGCCTGGTGCAGATTCAGGATTTATGAGACTATCTTTCTTTTACACTATATTTACCATGTCAGGAGCTTGTCTATGTAGTCCTTTCTCTTTGGCATTAGTCATATGTTTGAGAGCTCACCAAAATGAGTCAAAGTTGTAGCATTGTTGAGCCATAGGAATAAAGGTTAGCTTGGGTAAGACCTGAAAAATCAAATCCTAAAAAAGAAGGAATGAATTTACATATTCAGCTAGCATAAATTTCAGTGAAATCAATCAAGAAGCTAAGAAGAGAACTAATAAAAAACAATCCCAAATGTCAGACAACAAATCTGAAAACAAACAGAAATAAAGTAAGACTACAAACCTCACTGTCCCTATCCATTTGCTGCTCTGTGTGTGTGACATTAGCATTGTAAAGTAAAACAGCTGCAGTTTGGGGTGCTGGTGGTGGTAACTGTTTTACCAAAACTAGCAATAACTGCTGTTAAAAAAGTAAATATCAGAAAGGAAGAATAAATACTCTCTTTATATTTGGCTGTAATCCCATACAAGCACACTGTAAATGAAAAAAAGAAGTGTCCCCTACAGTGAGGCTTTGGCTCTGCAGTCTGGGTTTCTAAACAAGCTCATTATATTCCAGACACCTCTCTCTAAGCTTATTGCAATTCCTTGGTTCTTCTTCAGCTTCACAAATAATGTCATTTATATTTCAGTGGGATAAATTCAGGAGTGGGAGTGTGTTAACAGTTTGCTGATGGCACAAAGTTAGTAGGCATTTAAACAAGGAGGAACAGTAAAATATCTGGTAGAAAAACTGGATGCTTCTGAGAACTGAAATAACAGAAATGGAACAAAATGCAAGGATGCAATGTCTAAAAGCATGTATTTAGGCATGGGGAAAATACCTTTTTAGGGGGAAAAATATTCAATAGCTGGAACCAGAAGACAGAGAAGATGTCTAGATGATACAGGTTTTCCTATAACAGCTGGATAGTTTGAAGGATAGTAGATGAGGTATTTCCAGCCAGATAGTATTGTATTAATGAAATTACACTTGCCACTGTCAAGACCTCACATGGGTTGGAAGCTTGGTCATCCCTATCTGAGAAAGAGATATTTAGACTTCAACAGCTATCGAGAATAGAAATTAGAAAGACCAAGAGAATGAATTTTCTGTATTATAGGCAGAGAGTGAAGGAGATTGGCTTTTTTAAGCAGGAAAATGAAGAATGACAGGGAATGGAAAGTGTAGAAGTCCATGAAGAATGAGAAAAAAAGCCATGGAAGGAGAGGCCCTAGCTAAGGCAAAGGATAAGGAGACATGAGGGAGTAAGAAGGACTTTAGGCTAGAAATCAGAAGCAGTTTCCTTATGCAGACAACCCTCCACTGCTGCTTTCCTTCAGTCCCCGTACCTTAGACATTTATGCTGTAACAGAGCTGGTGCCCTTTGCCGTGCAAAAGAAACCATATGAAATTCTTTCTGTACTTTTTACAGCTTGTGGCTCGGTGCTTAGTCCTTATCAGCTCATGCACTCAGACAAGCAGACCTCTATTAGTAGAAATCACACTTGGGTGACCTGTGTAGCAGGGCAGCAACTTATCCTGATTCTTCTTCTCTTTGACACCTTAGGACATAAATATCTCTGAACAACTCAGTCCTAGAGCTTGACTGTAAAGTTCTACCTCTTCTGCAAAGTTACATCTGTAATCAACATCTACTGTTCACATATATGCAGAGATATTGGGCTATAAGAGTAGTTTAGTGCAAGTTAGACCAAAGGATTAACAGAGCATTATTAGAACTTTGTTATCAATAGTGTGTCTATTAAATTTCTGTCTAGTGCTAGCTAAAGTAATTCTGATTGATTTGAATTATATCATTTTTGAGCATATCTGTTAACCTTGTATCTTTGCAGCCCAGGAGTGAAAAATCAGTGCATGACTTTAAGGGTTATTTGCCTCTACAGTGTGACACAAAATTAAATATGATGATATAGTCTACAGCGTGCAATATCCATATAAAAGACAGACTCAAGGCCAAATTATGAATGGTTTTCTCATGAGGATCATTTTGTTGATGCTTCTGCTGGTAAGCAGTCAACATGTTCAAACACAACACAGATTATTTATACAGAACACATGCTATCAGGTTTTCCTTTGAGGCTGTGATTGAAATGTCTTCCTGCACTACCAAACTTTTTAGCAAGAAAGCTCTCAAAAGGTCTAACCTCTACCGAATAAAAAGGGAAATGGCTACTCTGTTTCTGTAGCCTCTCTTGTGTCTCACTAATAATTCTGTGTCCAGAGCTGTAACACAGAAGGAGGATGAAAGGAGAAGCTTAGCAGAATGCATTGGAGAAAAGTGTTGCCAGCCCTCATCATTTACCTTTCATATATATATATATCTCAAACCCTGAGACTGAGGAGTGCTTAATTTACATGCTTTGTTGATGGCACTCAAAAGTAGCATACATTTCTCATGCAACAACCATAATGATGTTCTGCTGGAAAACAACATGTGAGTGACTAGATATCTTCTGTTTGAAATCATATCCTTCAGTGCTGCTGGAACACACAGGGCTTATTTTTCTTCAGCAAACACATCCTTCCAGCAGTCAGATATAGGGAAATAGGAAATGAAAAATGCAGCCAGCTGGCCAAGATCAAATTGGAATTTTGCAAGCATGAATGTAAATGTAAACTACATTTTCAAAGGCATAGGAAATCCTGCTGTTATTTGCTTGTATGTAAATTCTCAAGCTTCTTTTTAATCCACATAACTCTACATCTAAGCACTTCTTTTGGAGTCTGATCCAAAGTCAGTGGAAAGATTTATTTTGGTACTTGCAATGAGGTGTCTAAACATATAAATGTCCTGGTTTTCAGAACTGTTGAATAGTTGTCATTCTCATTTATTGGTTTTTTTTTTTTTTTTTTTTTTTTTTTTTTTTTTTTTTAATGGCTGTTCAGCACTTATGAAAATCAGGCCAGTCAAATGCATGCCTTCGCATGGTTTTGGATAACTAATTTAGGAACCTGACTTTGACCAAAGCTTGTGATAAAAATAATTATCTTCAACTTTAAACAAAACAAAACAAAACAAAACAAAATTTCAGATGTCCCTGTGCCTTTTGTATAACAGCTGTTGAAGCAAGACCATACCTGGGAAGTAGTTTTAGTTAATTACTGCCATGATCACACAAATAGACTGCTGTTAAATTGTTTGTGAGTATTTTGGCACTGTGGTGTGACAGAACCTGTGCAAGAATGAGGATCACTCATTCATCCTGCAGCTGCTCTCCTGACTCCAAACTTTTCATGGCAGCCATTGAAAGAGTTTATTTTAAGGAGGACTGAGAGTCATTTTGGTTCATTGGGAAAAGGAGAAGTTATGAGAAAGAAATGGTATAGCTGTGCAGAGTGATGTATGGAGTGATAATGGCGGAGTGAGTATATTTTTAATGCTAAGACTGCAGAGGAACATATTACTGTGACCATAGGTGGACCACCTATCTTTAGAGGAGTGAATGTTACGTAAGATATAAGGAGACGTAAGCTGCTGAAAGAGGAGGATGTTTGCTGCTTGTGGTGGGGATGCGCCTTCTCTGGCTGTCCAAGTTACTCCTCTTGTCTCAGCAGAGAGGAGAGACGACATGGACCATCCAGGAAGAGAGAAGATCACACACCACAGATCTTGCACTATGTTGGAAATACTGGCCAATGTGACAATTTTTGCCCACGAATTTTTGATAAGAAACCCATAACTTCAACTATACAGGCTGGTAAAATTACTGAGGTATATTGGATGATGTGGCTGGATTATTACAGACCATCTACAAGAGACAGCTGTGGGTATCAGACCAGCAGCTGAGTTGTGTTATATGCAAGCATCAAATTTCAATTACATGTGTATGTTATCTTCCCTTCTCACCCAATACATAGCCAGTACGGAAGCTAATAATTTTTTCAGTGAGAAATGTTTTCTCTCTTTCCACATCTTTATTTCAGTTATGGCAGTATGAAAAAGGATCAAGAAGCACAAGAAAAGCAGTATAATGTAAATGACCATCTTGGAAGGTTAATCTTTTGCCTCTTTGTGCTGATTTTGTGTCTTCCTGAGCCCTTTGTAACCTTAAAATGGAATTAGTCTCTAAAAGTTTTTTCAGCACACAGCAAGGTAAAGGGCTTTTTGCCATTACAAAACCATATTTATTTTAATCTGCATAAAATACTTGTATCTTTAACAGCACTAATTGCATGATCTCTGGTAATCTGCCAGCATAATACTATTTGTCACTTCTGATCAGTGCTTTACTGCAGAACAACTCATTCACATACTTACAGAGGAAACAACATATAAAATAGATTACAACAGATTTATCTGTTTGGGAAATATTAAAATCTATAGATATAGGAAGTAAAATAATAATATAACAAACAAATAATGTAATCCATTTGAATTTATCCAAGACAATGCAACATTAAAATGCATAATAACTGAACGTCCTTATTTGCTGATGTATTTTTTGAATGCATTCTAGTACTGTTCCTCAAGTTGAGATTTGAAGTAGATAAATCAAATTCCACACATTTCCCAATTTTATATTTTGTTTTTGTATATTTTTATTTCATTTTTATATTTGTGTAGTAATAATATTTAACTAAATGGAGCACAGCTGAGGTAGCTGTCCACTAACATATCCAATAGGTACCCAGCTAGTTACCTCTTAAGTGCATAGGAATGATCATCTGTGATATTTGTTCTAAACTTTGCAATATTTCAGGAAAATTTCTACAATCAGACAGCCACAGATGGCAAAGTTTGATGTGCTGTGAGAACATGGAACAATTTTTCATGTTTTCAATTAGCTTTGCCTGGTTCCAACTATTTTTTGGTAGAAGCCTGAGTGATAAAGAATATTCTGACTTCATAACAACCTGGAGTTATAAATGAGTGATTTTATTTATTTAATTACTTTTAGGTTAAACAATCATAGAATCATAGAATTGGTGAGGTTGGAAGGGACTTCTGGAGATCATCTAGTCCAACCTTCCCGCTCAGCAGGGTCACCTATAGCATGTTAGACAGGGTTGCATCCAGGCAGGCCTTGAAGATCTCCAGAGAAGGAGACTCCACAGCCTCTCTGGGCAACCTGTGCCAGTGCTCCATCACTTTCACAGGGAAGAAATTCCCCCTCATGGTCAGCCAGAACTTCCTGTGCTTCAGTTTCTGCCCATTGCCTCTTGTCCTGTCACATGGGACAACTGAAGAGAGTTTGTCCCCATCCCCTTGACACCCTCCCTTCAGGTACTTGTACACATTGATAAGATCCCCCCTCAATCTTCTCTTCCCCAGGCTGAAGAGGCCCAGCTCTCGCAGCCGTTCCTCATAGGGCAGGTGCTCCAGCCCACTGATCATCCTCGTAGCCCTACACTGGACTCTCTGCAGTAGCTCCATGTCTCTCTTGTCCTGGGGAGCTGGACACAGTACTCGAGATGAGGCCTCCCCAGGGCTGAGGAGAGGATCACCTCCCTTGACCTGCTGGCAACAATGTGACAGATTCAAAATAGGAGTGGTCATCTCTTATACCTCTTGTAGATGCTTCCTTATAAACAGTGACAAGGCAGATTTATGAGGGTGTAACCTAGGCCTGTGGGGAAGCTGACAAGTGACGAAGAGTTTACAGAGCAGGACAGGGGCATTCCCTCAACCTGCTGCACTGTGCACGCAGCTGAAAGGCAGAAGGTGAGCAGGAGAGAAGAGCCTGTAACATGGAGTTTCTGTCTCTGTGAAGTCACCATCAAGGTAATTTTTACAGCATTTTAATGCCAGCGACATCTGATTTAAAGAGAACAGAATTTCTTCTTTTTTTTTTTTTTCAATTAGAAGTGTTTTTTTCATATTTTCTAACAGCAGAAGCAGCAAATCTAATGTCTCTTTAAGGTGAGATCAACTACAACACTATGTTCCACCATTAAATCTCAAGGTACGTGTCCCATGGCAGGTATTTTCTTGCAGTTACACAAGGGCCTTACAGGACTCCCCTTTGCTATGGTGTGAGAGCAAGGCTCATTGATAAATAAGGAGGCAGAAATTCTTATCTACGTGTATTGGCTTTGGTTATATTCCTAATAGGCTCAATTGCTTGAGCCACCTTCTCTTTTCCCCCTAAATCTTCAGCACAGTCAAATCTGATTTTGACACCCTTTTGCTCAACGATTGATCTGGGATTGAGAGCAAAGGCCTGCTGGAAATCACTTTCCTTCTCACTAGTTCCCCTTGGTATTTCCACTTTGCTTTGTGAAGGGAGCGGAAAGTATAGCAAATTATCTGCTGTATTTTCAGACTATGTCTCATCTGGGCTCCCAGCAGCTCTGCGACACTGCAGCAAACAGGATCTACCATTCCTGTGCACGGCGGGAGGGGGCCGACTGTGTGCAAGCTCTCGTGCACCAACGGTCACGTTGCAAACGGGCTGAGCCCGGTGCTTGGTTTCTGAGTGGGGGGATGCCACTGATGTTCTGCATTCGCAGCGACTGAGCCAGCATTGCTCCAAGGGCTTCCTCCTTGCCCTGCCTACATCCTGCTGCACCAATCCTCTGAGCCTATTTCTGATCCCTCCTCAAATTTCAGTTCTTCCATGAGATGTATTAGGAGTATTAGTAAAATTCTCTGTTACTTTCACAGGCCATAAAAACAGGTAGGTGTTCTCCATTCAGCTGAACAAAATGATTTCACTTGAATGAAGGGGCTACAGAAATACAATTTCTATTTCTATATAGCAATACAAGCAACTACCTGTTTCCGACCCAAGTGGAAGAATTGAGAGTAAATCCTTTAATGTAGCTCCGTACTTTTATTATTTATTCTCTCAGCCTTTATATATATACATATATAATCCTTCCTTATAGCGTGATAAATGTAGGATTATAACCCCTTTGACGCAGTCAGTGCCACCTTTTTGCTTGAGAAGAATCTTGCAGCCGAGGGAGTACTCATGAAATAAGTTAAGTGATCCACACAAAACAGAATTGGGACTTTATGTTTAAGGATTCCCATGTGAAACAAAAGAGGGCTATAGACAGTGGTGGGTCTTTTCCAACAAGTGGAGGAAGTTATGTCTTAAATGAGGAGAACTTAGTGAGAGTGAACTTAGAAATACCAGTCAGCATGGCAAAGACTAAGCATTAGGCCTGATGAGATTGCGCTCTGAAGAGATGTGTGTGGGGAAGCTTTTATTTGTTGTGATTTAGTCATTGTTTAAGCATCTGCCTAATCTTTTAAGTTTTTTGCCTTATAGAATAATGAATTCTTAAAAGAACGATAAAGGGGAAATGGATGGATAATAAAAAAGCTTCCTCACATTTCTGTATTTAAACTGCAAACTGCTCAGAAAACATCACATTTTAATTGGACTGGAAAACACCTGACTCTGTCCTATAAAAGTAAGTGAATTTTTACTGTTGCACTTGATGTAACAAACCAGCCCTCCCTGTATAGTTTTCAAATCCCTAGCGATGACAGTGGTTAAACACCCCACCCCAGATGCACGTGGATATGTGCAAACCTGTTCACTTCATCTTTAATTGAAACTCTGAAATAAACCACTTGGCACTAAGAAGCTTTGCTAAGCTCCCAAACTGACTCTTGAATTAGCACTGCTGACCCTGTTGTACTTAGCTGCTTGCATACTAACTAGGTGATCAATTTTCTTTTATTTTAATGCTTAAAAATGTGTTGTCCTGCTGCAATGTACTCTTGTTCTTAGTCTTTCATGAATAATTAGCAATCAAAATGGAAAGGTAGCTGTTTTTTCAAAGTAACTTCCCCAACTCTCATTAATCATCTGTGATTAGCTGCAAAATCTCGAGGGCTACCATTATTCTTTGAAGTTCCACTTAGTATCATTTGGCTAGTCCTTAGCAGCTGAGCATGGCAGTGAGAGGATTGACATGGCCATTTTAAAAACACTTGGTCTGCTTTTTGTACCACTTTCATTCACAGTGTGTACATACATATGCATGCACATACATGCATGCAATCTTATTACATTTCTGAAATTCAAGATACAAGAGCTTATATAGAAGACACTGCTGCAAAAACAATTTTCTCTTGTCACTTTATATATTCAAAGTGCTGTAGAGATATTAACTAACTGATCTCCACAACACCTTTGCAAGATAGGTAATACGGTATTATTATTATGATATTGGGGAAAGTCAGATGTGCAAGCCCTGATCTTGTGACAGTCTGGGAAGTATTTTGTAGTTCAGCAGATCATCCTCCAAGTGGCTATTACAAGGTTATATTTTAAAAAGAAATACTCACCATCCTGAAGCTCTTGTTAAGAACAATAGATACCTCCAATTGCTCTGCACAGTTGGGTATTTCAGTTAGACCCTAAAACACTACCAAACTCTTTTGAAGATATTAAGACATCTGCAATTAACCTGGGATGTTGAAGTGGGAACGTGTAGGTTCCCGTCCCTGTCATGCTTGGCTCACCAAGCAGCAGTGAACACTCCTCAGTTCCCCTTCAAAACTCCCCCTACCTCTGTGACCTGTGAAGAAGAGGCCTAGATCCAGGACTGATTTGGGGAAAATTCATTCTTGTTTTCTGCACTGGGAAATAATTCTAATTGCATTGCTCAGAGGGAGCAGAAACATGATTTAAGGTTTCATATAATGAGAAGTGGGAGAATCACACCTTAAAGAACATCAGGTTTATTTATTTATCTATTGAGCATATTGCTACCTCAGACTAGTTCAAACTTAAATTTAAAATATTAAGCAGTGATTGAGATATAATGACTTTGGTATCCATGTGCACTGACATAGTGTACACACTCTTTGCGTACATTGCTTTCCTCCTAGATTTGTACAGCCTGAATGGAGTCTTCACTGCTATAAGATTAAAGTTCAGATATTCTTCCTCATGCTATATGCATGTAGTTTCAAAATTTATAGTTAATCCTAGATTTGGATTGCTGGAGAATGTCCGTGCTGTTGAATCACCTCTGGAAATATAAGCAGATTGCTATCTTTTGTTTAAAGAGTCTCTATAGAGAAAATGTCACAAGCACACACTCTATGATAATAATTTCCCACACTTACTGGCTCCAGATTTAAAAAATAATACTTCTTGCATTAAAAAGGATGGAAAATCTAAGCAGTGACTAGAGCGATCAACAGAGAGCTGAAGGTTTTGGTCGCACAAACTCATCTTGTCTACTTTTTCTAGCCTTATCTAACAAAAGTTATTACCCAACCCTGTTTTGCCAAATTTGTTTTGCCAGAACTCTTTCTTGGTCAAGATGTTCTTCTGACCGCCTAACATTTTATTATTATTATTTATATGCAAAGTAAACAATATTTTTATATATATATATTGTGATTAGCATCCCAGAGAGTCCTAAGATCACAGAATGACAGAATAAATGAGGCTGGCAGGCACCTCTGGAGATCATCTGGTCCAGTTCCCTACTCAAGCAGGGTCTGCTACAGCAAGTTGCCAAGGACTGTGTCTGGTTGGGGTCTAAATATCTTCAAGGATGGAGAATCCACAGCCTCTTTGGGATACTTGTCCCACTGTTCAACCAACCTCACAATAAAGAAATATTTTTTCTTTTCAAGCGGAATTTCCTGTGTTTCAGTTTGTAATGATTGACTTACTTGGCACCACTGAGAAGAGTCTTGCTCTATCTGCTTTACACCCTCCTCTCAGATATTCATATACATGTATACAATCCCTGGAGCCTCCTCTTCTCAGGCTGAAGAGTCCCAGTCCTCTCAGCCTGTCCTCATATGATAGATTTCCCAGTTTCTTATTCAGCAATGTGGTCCTTCGCTCACCCCAACAGGTCCATATCTCCCTGGTACAGTGGAGCCTGGCACAGGACCCAGCACTCCTCCAGGTGTGTCCCACCGGTGCTAAGCAGAGAGGAAGGATCACCTCCCTCCACCTGCTGGCAACACTGTGCCTGATGCAGCTCAGGAAGGGCTCAGCTTGGGATCCTCAGGGCTTTTGCTGCCGAGTTGTTCAGCAGCTGGTTGGCCTTCAGCCTGTGCTGGTGCATGGGGTTATTCCCCCCACAGCAGCAGGACTTTGCACTTCCCTTTGGAGACTGATGCTCAAAGATAACTGAATGGTGTACACAAATAAGTACATCCCACCTCTCTACTTTCTCTAGGAAGGTGTTCTTTTTGCACCAACAGACACACGTGTCCTTCACAAAGAATAAAAAAGCCTACCAACAATGAAATGAAAACAAAAAGTGAAGGAGCCAGCATGTAATCCCTACAGTACAAATCTGGCCTGAGTACAGAAATAGCTCTACTTCTCTTTCTCTCTCTCTCTCACACACACACAAAATAAAAAGTTAGTTTTTCCTTTCCAAGTCTGGTCTATTCCAGGCACTCTTTTGGAGAGATGCAATGAGCCCACAGACTAATCTAATGCAGAGCTGTTGGTAGCTAGCTGACGTTTGCACACAAGGCATGTTTTAATTTTGTAGACATTATTCCTGAAAGGGCAGTTTTGGGGAGCAGCAAGATGGCATTTGCAGTAACTTAAATGTGAAATAAAATTGTTATATTTTGAGTCCTTTGCCCATACTGCATTTTCAAAGTGCAGGCATTATCCATACTAAGTATAACTGTAAATACACTTACAGAAGATCTTCAAGTGAAAAAGACTAAGAGAAGGCTGTAATTCTATGAAGTACAGGATTAACTCTGACAAAAAATAGGACGTTTTCTTAAATAAGCCTGCTCTGTTCCATGTAAGAATAAATCTTGCCAATTAATAATAGTGCTAAAATTTGATAATCTGGATCAGAGTTATTTTATTTTCTATTTGTAGAGAAAGAATTTTTCTTTTTTCTTTTTCCTTTTCTTTTTTGATGCACAGTTGAATGCACACAACTGCTACGTGCCAATGCCAAATGAAGAGATTTAGATGCAAAGTTTGGGGGATTTTCCTTTTCAGAGAGTTTTAATGAGACTATTTGGTTATAAGGAAATATGTATCTGCAAGCTTTCCATAACTGTTAGGGAAGCCAACACTTGCACTGCAATTGAAATATAGAGCACGCTTCCACTAAATCTAGAGAAAAAAAATTAAGGGGTGGTAGCTATAAATAATTTTGGCACTCACATTTTAGTTGCCTACCCTTATGAAAAAAAGAAAAAAAAGGGGGGGTGGGGGGAAAGAAAAAAAAAAACCCTCAAATGTGTTGGCTCCACAGCCAGCCAGTGGCCAGTGAAGACATTTGGGCACCTGAGATCTGAAAAGAGTTTTTGAAAAGACCTGTCAAAATCTCATTTTCTTTGAGGCTGTGTATAGTTTCACAGGTGTGTATCCTCTGATGTCTAACAGTTTGGAAAGTCTAATAGAGCTAAAACATTTGTAAATTCTCTCCTATGTAGTTTTTCTGGTGCCTAATATAACCAGGATGGATGCTACAGCTTTTCTCTAGGCATTAATGAGCTGTCTCTCATGTTATTTTCTGAATATGTTTATGAAACTTGTAATACTTAAGGCTTTGGGACTGCTACTGTATTCAGTGTGAGAAAGAGTTAACAAGCAGGTCCCAATGTTACTGCAGAAAATTGCTGGGGAAAGGTACAAAGACATAGCTTGGTTGCACAAACCTGCTTCTTTAATACACTGCGTGGAAGAATGAACATCCAAAACATCATATTTATTTTGATTTCCAACTCAGTACAGACCACAATCTAAACTGCAGTTCTGCAGGCTAAGGGACAAAGGGGAAGAGCCTTGTCTTACATTGACTTTACCCAAGCCTGGCTACAAGGGCAACTTTCAGAGCATCCTTTTGTCCTTATCAGAATGGAAAATGACCTGGCAACCAAGTAAGTGCTCTGCTCTCCTGTCCCTGTCCCCATAGGTGGATTAGCCACACTGCTCAGGTTCCCCCAGGGTCTCCACTCCCTCAGTCCCACCACCACATAGACAAGGCAGCTGAAATGGATGAGACATGATGCAGATATAATTCTCTGATGCCCATGAACAAAAAGGGACAGTTGACTTCTAGGAGATTTGGCCCTATTTGTTAATTTTACAGACATAAACCCACTCAGAGCAGGACTTGATCCTGTTAGAGTATCTTGGTGTCTTTTCTTCTCATCTTTTTTGTGAAAACTCACAGTGCAGGCAGGAGGGTTAGGCAAAACTGACCTCCATGTCTGACAAGATTCAGACTCACAGAGTCTGATCACCCTGTAGACAGTAGTTCTGTCTAGAAACACGCAAATCCAGCATTTCTACTGGCAAAAGACTTGGCCACACTTTCCCTATTTGCTAAAACATCAGGACGGCACCGAGAAAAGGCGTATTCTTAATTCCCAGTAGTTAACTCTTGAAGACAACTTCAGTCCAGAAAATACTTCAGGTGCATCTGCTATATTTGGGTATCTGTGACAATGACTTTGCTTTATTTCATATTAAGATATTGGGCTAAAATACTAAAAGGGAAAAAAGAAATTGAAGAAAAATGGAGCAGTTTTCCTTTGAACTCATTAGAATGAAGCACTGAACATATTTAATATGATCTCTACTGACCCAAATCCATAAAATCTCCATCTTATTTAAACTAAAATTAGATAAAAATAATTTATGCATGATTTTTCTCATAACATGCTTCTTTCCTCTCACACCAAGAAAAACTGAGTGAGTGGGGATTGAAACTTATTCAGAAATACTTGTTTGTAACCTCTGACTGATAACTGAATGCTGTCCAGTTCTGATACAGGTGAAACAAACCTGCTGGTTACAATCAGTGGCAATATCAATTACCCCCCCACCAAAGTCTTACAAATCGAAAGGCCTATTTGTGGAAATAGAGTATCAAAAGTGTCATATCTTTACTAAGTGATGATGATGGTATTTAAAGAAAAATGGGCAAAATGTGAAAAAATTCTAATTAATCTTTTGAAGAGATATATTACTACCTGGGAAGGAATAGGGAATTCAGACTGACCTTCCAAGCACATGCTTTCATTCATTCTCTGGAATGAATCTCTGGATATACACACAAAGGTCATAACCTCAGCAACCACCATTTCATTAAACTACCCAAAGGAGTTCATACTAACTAATATGACTACCTGTATACGGACACTTCATGACTCTGAGCAGGGACTCAGGATCCTGGCTGGGATACACAGGTGGCACAAACTCCTATGCTGTTGTGAAGCACTTTCATGAGCCAAAATGTCATAAACCAGATGAATTAATGGAACATGACACTGTTACTCTCTTGTTTTAGATAGAAGTCATACTCCTTGAGATTCAATGCACAATATGGCAGGATAAAAAAGTCTGAGTATTCCCTGAAAAAAATGTTATGTCTCTAGCCTGTCCTTCCCAATGGTTATATAGTACTTTCATCTTCTCTTGGTGAAAAGAAGGATATTTTATAAATCAGAAATAATATTATATCTCTAATCTTGATTTGTCTTGACTCCACCATTTAACTTCTCATCTTCCAATATGTGATGGATATATAAAAATATCTGGATCCCACTCTTCTTGAATGCTTGCTCAAATTTCTATTTGTTTGTTTTGGGTTTGGAATCTGTAGCCATAAGCCACATAACATGTCTCCAATCAACAGGAGACCCAGAATACTTTTAACTGGCCACAAAACTTATGCATCGCAAGATTTTTCTGCTGTACTCCTGTTTTCTAATGCTCCACTGAAATGCAATAGGGCCTAGACAGACAGGAAGGGAGGAAGAGGATTCAAAATGCACAGTACATAATGCTTCATGATTAAAAGGAACATTGGAGCTGACTTTATGTGTTTAAAAGTGATACTGAGGCAACCCCAGTGCTTAGGTTCACAGAAAGAGTTAAAGAGTGTGAGGTAGGTACTCCTTCTTCTTTTTGTTTTTCTTTCTTTTCTTTTCTTTTTTCTTTTTTCCTTTTTTTTTTTTTTTTTGAAGTGTGGCTATTAATGAAAACAACAAAGGAATGAAAGAAGTGACAAAAACAAGAAAGGCGAGAAAGACAGGGAAGGAGAATAGTCTTCAAATATGAAAAAAATGCTGAATTAATATTTCTCAGCTTCTTTTTATCCCCTCAGAAGCCTCTATCATCTCCCCTTCTGCAGTGTAAGTGCTAAATTGGTGCTTATGGCCCATTTTTGTCTTTCTGTACACTATTAACAATTGTTTGTTGATCTAGGATCACACAAAGACATTCATTAGCTGAACTAAGCAAACACTTTGTTTTTCACTTCTCCCAAACAGTAGAACAATTTATTTCTGTTTAACTACCATGTATAGCTCTTGCAGTATTTACTAATAATGAATACCTATTCCCTCTGAAGTGGCATCGATCACAAATTTACACTGCTGCTAAACTGATTTGACATGACAAATGTCACAGACCAGTCTCAAAACCATTGCTTTTGCATGTGTACAGCTAAATCAATTTATAAGGCAATCCATACTACATGTGTAGAGAACAAATTATTAACACAGTATTATAACAAAGTCAATCCTTTCAAGAAGATTTAGTCTTGATGAGCACAAGTATGTAACTTATTAACTTAAAAGAGGTGCACTGACTTCTTTTCCTTCTTCCTCCTATATTACTGCTTTCCTAATCCTACATCTCCACAGTGAAAGTCATGAAGACTAATTGATCCATTTTTAGTTTAAGAGAAAATGCCCCCAATTGATGTTTTTAGCTGTCTTTTTAACAATGTTAAATGGTTGAAAACTGTTGAAGTGAAAGACTTTTACTGCTTGCTGCAAGTGAATAGTGTAAACGGTATTGATCTGCTGTGAGGGGTTTACAGTATAGAACCATTCAGTGCATTATTTAAAGTGTAAATACCTATTTGATTTTTTTTGGCTGTTGTCCAGACATTTGTAAGGTGGCTTTTCCTCCTTTGCAAAGCTTTCTTTAAAAATACAAATGGCATTTCAGCCTCTCCAACAGATGGAGTTGCTCCTGTTTTCCTCAGTAAAAGCTGAATCCTCTCCTACGGGGCCCGGGAAAGGGGGGCAACAGAGTGGGGGAGGAAGGTTTGTTGCTCCTGTAAGTGATGAAACTGAGAACTGAGCAAGAAGGAGGGGAAGTGAGAAAAGATTCACAGCTTCAAAGTTGGAGCCAGATGCCAGGAGGCAAAGACAGAGATACTAGAAGGCACAGCCTCTTATCTTCAAAGTCTGCTACATCTCTGCTTCTGATAATATTCATCTGGAAACTCTTAAAGGGACAACCCCGACATCACAGGCCTGGCGCAACGAGTCGTAAAGGAACCCCAGGGACTGGGGTAGTGGCATGGGGAAGAAAACCTGCATGCCTGGGAAGTTATGAGAATGCCTGTTCCCCTCCTGTCATGACTTGTTCCATATCAGGGGGCAGAAGAAGAGGTTTGGTGCCTTTGAATACACTTCATCTATATTTTGTTATTAATAAAGCTGTACATGCAAAAAGATATAAAACGTTAGTGATTGTATGATTAGTTTACACTATTCTATAGTTTTCTTTCTTTCTTTTTTTTTTAATTTATTTTTATTACTCCATCCTGCAATGATTTACTGGCCTCAACCAAGAAGCAATTCATCCATGATCTCTTTTTCTTAACTTTTTGAGATCATGGGTTGTAAATTGCAGTGCAAAGTATTTTGAACTCCTTCACAGTGGCACACAAGGAGACCAAACTTAGCTTCAGCTGGTAGGAAAAGAATAAAAGAGGAGAGCTTTTGTTTCCCTCAGATCAAGCCAAAGTTTGCCTCAGTGCACCTTATGCGTAAGACCTGATCTGTACAAGATTTCAATGTAAACTGACAATAAAAGAGATGAATTAGCATAACTGACTGTTTCAGTTATGAAGATTAAATAGCCTTTTATTGCAGATGTTTGCCAAGGAAAATGCTCCCCGGTGGAAGACTATAAGCAGTTAAGATAGATTTGATGAGGGTTTTAATTGCTGTTATGCAACTGGTAATGGAAAGTTTTTATTAAATGTCATGCAAAAGCCAATTGATATTTTGGAGCCAGAAAGCTCTTGGAAGCACAAGGGCTGACCATTTTTCTAACAATATTTCAGGTGCCAAGGAGGTAACTTCTTCATTTTTGTTTCTATTTCTATTCTTTTACTTTAAAAGCCAATTTGCTTAGAAGGTCAAGTTGCATTACAGCAAGAAAAACAGAAAACCTGACCCACATCATCTTTTTCCAGTGAACAGAGCTGAAAAAAGCTGAGATGTGAACACTTGCTTCTCTCCCTCTTCCGAAATGACCAAGTAGTGTGAGTGCTCATTTCAGGAAGGACACAAGTAGATTCATCTAACTAGTTCACATGATGATAATTGGCTTTGCACAGAAAGAACCTAAGAGCAGGGCTATAGGGTGTTATAAGTTTTCCCAACCCCTCCTTTTGAAACTGTTCCATTTTGCATGAAACTATTAAATATTCACTAGCTTGCTCACCAGCAGGAGAGAGACAGGAAACATGAGTGCGTAACATAAAGTCTAGCTCTAAGAGACCTGAATTTCTTGCTCCAATAGTTACTTCAATTCCCTGCTCCAGTTGGTTTGGGAGCTGGGACCCATGTCTTTTCCCTCCCAAGTGAACGCAGCAACTCTTAGACTATAACATCATGCTTAGCCTCTCCTCTGGAATAATTATTTACTGGGCCTTGCGACATGGAGAAACAGCGTTTGGTTGTTAGAGCACTCACACACGAGGGGCGTATTTGGCTTTTCCTTCTCTTCCTGTTCTTCCCTCTGAAACCAAAGAAAGGACCCCACCGTCCTACCTGCCCCAGGAGAGGGATCTAGCCCCTGGATTACCACAATTAAAGAGAAATGGACAGTTGCACCCTAGGCACACCTAAGCCATTCAAGTGCAGTGAAGTAGGTATACTCTCCAAGAATTTGCCTTAGGTAACCTTGGTGAGGGCCCTAGTGCAGTTGGCGTGTAAATGGGGAGCATAAATGCTCAGCACTGCCATTAATTGGGAATGCCCTGCAGATGAAAAAAGGATTTGAAGGGGTGTATATTCCTTTGGGGTGGGGCTGCAGCTGAGCAGGACACTTACTTTCTAACTGAAAGAAAACTACCAGCAATTAAACATTAGATAAGCTTCTTCAACAAAAAATAGGATAGGAACTATGTTTACTATGTTTATTGCATCATCCTGCTGCTTTGGGGAAAAATACTATAATTTTAAACATGAAAACATATTGGAACCAAACAAACAGTATCATGATGCTTCTTCTAAGGTGGACACTTTCTTGCTAGGCAGCCCTAATTGTGCAATAGCTTTTAGGTGTTCTAATGCACTCAAGTGAATTATGCACCACACTGCTTCTGAATGACACAGCCATTTCTGACTCCATTAATATGGAAGATTTCAGCCAAATGCTTTTAAACGATAGCTTCTCTTTATTTGTAATTTCAGACTCTATTGATTTCCTTCTGTTCCCTTCATTATGATTTCAATTGATTACCTTGGCAACTGCAATAACAATGATTGCACTTGACACTGTCTGAGACTCTTGAGATGGTATTTGAATAGGAATGGTATAATTTGGGGAAAAATGCTTACAAGAACCTGCCATTAACAGTACACTTACACTTTACTTTTATTGACTTCCCTCTCTCTCAAACAGGCCCTTGTGAAGGAATCTGTTGCTAGATATTGGGTAGGATTTCAGTGACTCCCTGAAGTAAAAAATTCTTATTCATGAATAGAGTAGACTATGTGTTAGTGTTTGTGGGGGGGAGGGTTCAGCACTGTGACAGTTCAGGGAATCCTCCCACCCAAGACAGGATTTTTTGTTCCCTTTTTAGTAGGTTTAAGAAGTCTTTGTAAAGAGTGTTCCTGGCCAAGCCCTTTTTTTGCTACCTGTATTATACCTGTGTGTCCTTGCATACAGAAGATTTTCAAGTACAAAAACATGACTTTGGATTAAAATCTGAAATGATTTTATTCACAGTTTCAGTGCAATTTATACCTTGAAGGACCAAATTCCTTAAAGGAATAATAGTTATTGGATTATTTGGTATTTGTATTCCTCAGTTCATACATATACTTCTCAGTGTTATTAAAAAAACTGTCCTAATATTAGTAGCAGTATTCTTTCCATGAAATAATTGAAGGTCTGTTTTCTCATTCAAGGAATGTCAGAGAGCATTCTTGTTAGAGAAAATATCACAAGGAAAGAGAAAGTAAAGCAAAAGAGGGTCATCCTTACTTGTATTTTATGAAGGTAATTCAGATTTATGAATACAGTACTCTAAAGACACAGCTTTGGTTTACTCTTTTTCACAAAATCCATGACCTCTGATTTTGACTGGGTTCTTACAACACCAACAGTATCTTCTGATTAAAGATACCTTTTGTGAATGTCAGTCATTTTGCACTTTATATAATAGCAGTGTTCCCATTTTTAAATGTACTATTTTAATTTCAAAGAAGAAAGGACAACCTTCATGATGATTCTTTTTCCTTAAAAGCTAACAAATTGGATGGTGATATGCAGTAAGGGAGTAATTGCAGCAATCTGCCCTTCCATTACCAGTTGTATACTTGGAACCACAAAGCAGTGCTCTTCCTCCCTAGCCAATATTTCATAGGGAAACCGCCAAGTTACAATTTATGACTGCTGGTAGCTTTAAGTCATAGGTTAGGAGAATAACCCTGAAAGACAGAAATGATCACTTTCTTCAGTATAATAGCCCACTTCTGCCATCTGACCAGCAGATTCAAGTAGGGTGAGAGTCAAGAAAAGGTAATTGTAGAATAATGAATATTGCATGCTATCATTATACTTTCTACTGAGAATAGTTATTCATAATTATCCATATCAAAACTGAAAACCAACATTTTCTTTCATCCCTTGCCCTGGTATGCTCAGGGAGGTAAATAAATCCTGGCTAGCCCAACCCAGTCTTTGATCAGTCTTTATAGATGTGAACTTCAGCTACACAGAAATTTTCGAAAGTGACTCAGTCTGTTAATTTATCTCTGGTGCCATTCAGTGTAATGCAAATTTTACCCTGACTCAAATGAAAACTATATTAGAAACTCTGTTAAGAAGATTCTGAAAATTTCTGTCTCAAGCTGTTAAGATATGCCCAAGAAGAAAACAAATAAATAGTCTTTGAATTGAACTAAATAGATGATTCATGAAGACATTTGAAAAAGAGTTTATTTTTAAAATGTCATCTTGCCTTCCAAATGATAAGCAGATTTACAACCACATCAGGAGAAGCTGGTGACATTGGTCAGTGAGTAGGAAAATAATTACATAGTAAGCTATATAAAGAAAAATGTATAGAGTGATTTGACCATCCTGAAGGGAAAAAAAAGAACAAGTAATCCCAGAACAAGTAAAAACCCAGATACATTTTCTGGACATCCCACTTTGACATCACATTCATTTATGAATCCCAGAGTTTCATTTGGTTTATCTGTGACAGTAATTTTTGTAATTGACCAGGTGCCTAAGGTTCTTTGTGTGTTGCAGCCATAGTTTTCTACAGATAGCAGTAACAAACAGTACTAAGTAGAACGAGGTATTTACAACTCTAGCATAATGATACAGAGAGAAATGCTGTCCTGTTACAATATCAGGAGCTTGGAGGTGACACAGGATGCGGCACAGAAGAGCACAGTTACCGGATGACAAGAGAGAGGGCACAGGCCTGGCTCTTGAGACTCCACAGCTACAAATAACTCACTGGTGGTCAGTTAATTTAATGCAGACCCAGGACAAAAATGGCTTCAGTGGTAACAAAGAGAACAAAGAAATAGTAGCTAACATAAGTAAAAGACACAGTAGCTTCAGATGTAATATGGAGCTACAGAGCGGTGAAGAAAGAGGTAGATGTAAATGTGTTAGAAAACATACAAAAATGACCCCAAGCTAGAAGGATGATAGAAGGAATAAGAAACCATCAGCATCAACACCATATGCCTCCTGGTGAAAGAATACAGATGCTGACAAGTCATAGTAACACCCCACCACCAACACCAGAATGAGAACATTGACTTCAGGACCCTGAGGAGCAGCAGAAGCATGAGCCCAGCACCAGAAAAACAGGGAGCCCTTGCATGCTTACCAATTTTAACTGCATTTTTTTCTGTAAATTAGGCCTTGAATAATAATGAATAGACTCTTATGATTTCAGTTATTCTAACAATAAATTCTCAGCTTTATTTATGTGTAATGTGTGCTACCTCTTTCCCCTTGAACCAGACTTTGAACATAACATCACAGAGATTCAAAAGCTTTATTACAGGAAAATATATAAATAAATAAAATTGTAGAAGGTATGTAAGATAACTCTACTGCAAAGGCTTACCACCTCAGAATTTTCTCGGTTTTTCTTCTCTTTTGCCAATTTATTTGTTTTCTTTCTTTACTTTTCTCCTTCTTTTATTCTTTTTCTAGCACTCTTTTTTTGTCCTCTCATTCCCTTTCCCAATCATCTCTTTTTGCAGCTGCTTACTCCTGAGTTTTAAAATCTGATATTTTGTAGACTTTCTCTTCTTCATCTGTGTCCCCTGGGAGCATTTACCAGCACAGTTACATGAAGGTCCTGGGTAGATCAATAATTATAGGACAATAGAATCTATAGTCTCTAACTATGGAAGAGGAAGTAATTCTAAGGGAATAGGGTAATAGAGCAGTGAAATTGCCTACTTCTAAAATTCTCCAGGTCTGGATGCTCATTTGCTTTCTTTGGAAACCTTTGCTGCCAAGATCTCCCATTCACTTTCTGGATTGACCCTTGGTTCACTTTTTCCAGCATTTTTATGGGCGTGTCTGTGTTCTTTGGCTTCGAAACAAGATTGAAAAAACTCCAAGTTACCTCAACATCTTTTGTTGAAAACAGAGATTAACTGTTTTAAAGCCCAACAGTAGTTTGCCTAAACTTCTAAATTTTCATCACTTTAGTACATATAAAGAGGTTAGCAAATATCAAAAACATATTTCTTGCCATAAACATTTGTCACTGGTTGTTAATAGCTTCACTTCACAACCTGAATTAAATCAAGCCAGCTCTACATAATGATTTAATTATTTAAAGATGATAGTTCTTTGTAATTCTATTGTCTGTTAAACTTCAGCAATCTTGCTAGGCTTCTGTGCAGATCCATGTGAGGCACAACAGCACTGACCTCACACTGCAACAAAACCCATACACATATATAGATATACATTCACCATAAATAGACATTTTCCCTTCTCCTAAGCACTGTGTCTGCCTGGTAAAGGAAGCATCATTCTGTCATGTGGTACAAATTCCAGATTTAAACTTATATGCAATACCTATAAAGGCCAGGTAGAAATACATACACTTCTATGAAGAAAACACACTGTTTTAGAAGTCCTGTTGACTTCAGTTAAAATATTTGAAGGAAGCACACCTTTCAATTCAGTATATTTTACTGAATCAATATATCCAGACTTGGCTCTTAGAATATTGAGACAGAACAGTGCTATTATTTTCCTAAATGCAATTCTTGCCTGACAGTTTAATTATAGCATGTAACTGTCACACATCTCTGTGACCAAAGAGATAGATAGAGTATTGTAGCTAATACAGGTTTCTTTCTTAAAATAGCAAAGTTTTCAAACTCCCCTAAAGTGTGAGCTTGTTCCAATAAAGATTTTTTGGTTCAGGCTCATTTCCACTTTATGGTTTCTATTTCTTATTCTCTTCCTTAAAAAGGACAAATTATTGAATTTCATTCTGACTTGCAAAGTTGCTGACTATAGTGGAGCATATCACTTCTCTGAATAGCACTGTAACATTTAAAGAACAGCCTACAGGTGCACTTTGTCTAACATTTGGTGTGACAGAGCAATCGTAGTATCTTATCATATTGACTTCTATATCCTACCAGGAATTGAAGATCAAGCTGTTTTGTTTTTCAACTAGTTTTTTTTCACATTTTTCTGTGCTATGATGATGCATTGCAAATATTGCCAGGTAAATAAAGTGGTTTTTGGTTTTAGAGCAAAGTAATCTAATAAAAGAACAAAAGAAATAAACCTCTATGCTGGCAGAATTAATGGCAAAATATTAAGAATTCTTTGCTTGATAGAATGAAAAGGTTATTATGAAACTGTAACTCCATTACAGGGCAGTACTGGCTCTTAGCTTGCAAGTAAGTGCTGTAGCTTAAAATGTATTTAAGAAGCTAATGGAATTAGCTGACTATAATTAGGGCTGATGGGAACAGCAGATTGAGGTTGGCACAATAAAGTATCTCATTCAGTTGGGCAGTTTTTTAATGCTTCCTTCTATGGTCAGGAGTTGTCTAATCAGATATCTACATGGACTATATGTTTCATATAACAATGTCATGAACTTTCTTGCAGCAGTTCCCCTTATGAAACATGCTCAATTATGTGAAAAGCTGAGAATCAAAGAAATTAATCCTAAAATATCACTTTAAGGAGCTTTAAGAGATGAAGAATTATATTTCCCTTTGGCTGCTTAGTTTGGAGAAGTAAAATTGCTGGAAAGCTGTAACTGCCCCTACCCCTTCTGTTTTCTCCTTCTGGAAACTTCTTCAATGCTTCAAAATGCCCTTTTTTGAGACCTCACACAACTGTTCCTTCCCCTGTCAAACCATCTTCCTCTGTCAGGAAAAGAAGCCCAAAACAACCTGCTTCCCCTAAAATATATAAATAAATAAGCAAAGACACTTCCACCACCCCTCTTGGCCCTTCGGCTGGAGATTTGCTCCACCACAATCCTTTCCCCGTGGGGGCTTAGATGGGGTGGGCTCTTCCAAACACTGACAGTCCCGCCCTGCCATGACGTGTTGAGGAAAGGAGTGGAGACATCTCCTGTTTCCTACTAGTTTTCCAGGAAGAGACCTCAATTCCACAGCAGAAGTTGTTGGGGGGGGGGGGAGACATCTCCCTTCCCTAGTACTTCCCTGTCCTTGGCCACCAGCCTTGAGCCATGGGTCACATATTCAGAGAGGGTCCCATGTGGTAAGATTTTGCCTTCCTTAAGCACTGTGCTGCCCAAAACAAGCCCTCATTTCATATGTCATGATCCATGCGGCGTGGAGATCTCAAGTGTGCAGTCAGATATGGGACAACATGTAACTCCAAAATGCATTTCAGAGTTTTGCAGATAGGACAGATTGGCCACTTTCACTATAAGAAATTTTGTTAAGAAAAACTGTTTATCTGCCTACCTACCTAATATATCTAATTCACCTGTCTACCAGTCTGTCTGTCTGTCTGTCTATCTATCTATCTAAATAACCTTTCATTCAATATAATTGCTTCAGTGGGAAAGTACATTGAATTTCTATAAAGCAAACGATAACCTTGACTTTTTCAGTTGGGTCAAGACAAGGTAAAAGAATATTATGATAGAGCCACAGACCTTTAAGAGGACTGCATAATAAATGTGAAAATAGTTTTAAAATCCTGCACAAGCTCTTAGATAACTGTCTGCATTGAGAATCATTACAAAGTATTCATTTGCATTTCCTTCACAAAGTACTTACAACCGCATTCTTCCCACACTTATACTACCATAAATTCAGATCAGCTCTTCTGGAGCCGAGGGCATTTCTAGATTTATAACAATTCAAATGAAGTAAAATTAAACTTTGCTATTTGTTTAGGTACTAATGTTTTCAGTGGAATGAAGATAAACATATCCTCTGTACGATATGGCTTTCGCTACTCAGAACTAGACTAGTTATTGTAGGTGCAAGCTAGATTATTCAGAGTGAATAAAGCTGCTTCATATTTCTCAGCTGAAGCTCTTATCAAAAAGCAGAGATTTGTATTAACCAAATCCTCTTGAAAATTTATTTCAGTTTTGCCAAATTTCCCTAAAAATTCACAATCAAAACATTCTATTAAAACATTAGCAATTTAAAATATATTTTTCTTTCATCTTTCTGGTTACCAGCTTCATTTTTGTGAATGGCAACTGTATTGAAAACTGACAAATCAAACAAAAACAGCTAACACAGTACAGCACAAAATACATTCTCAGTCTGTGCTAATCCGAATCTGTTTGTCGATCTGACCAGAAGAAACAGTATGCACCTAAAATCTCCTTTGTTTTCAGCAGTTATAACAGCTAATGGTCTAATGAAAAGCATTACCTCTGCTGCAAACCTTGGATTGCAATCTTGTAATAACAGATGTATTCCCATGCAGGAGTGTTCTTCCGACTAGCAGCTAAAAACAAATGTGAAAGAGCTCAATCAATTAATTACACATAAAAAGAATATTAATTATTATTTAATGTTAACTCACTTTACTATCTGAAATCATCTCACTCGTGAGCTCTGGGAAGATCCTCAGTCAGCTCTGAGTAGTTCACTTGCTCCCAGTGGGAAATCATTCATCTGCACACCATTAAGCAACACATGTTTAAAGCCCAAACTCCATTGTAATGAAAAGGCAAATTTTTCCCTTATTTTACTGGCATCTACGCATACAAGAACTGAAATAAACATGGCATACAACAGGCAGAAACAACCTTTTATATTAAAAATATTTTTTTAAGATTTTTGCTCACGTGCCAAATACATTTGATATTTTTCCTTATACACAGAGTGAGTCAGTTAAGAATTTACTAGCTGGTGTGACAGTGGATTTTGAATGAGGAAAAGCAGACGCTGAATTCCTTTTGGAGTAATAAATGCATTTAATATTTTCCTAGTAAGCTCCTGAACAGTTCTTTTTTTAAAAAAAGTTGCAGGTAAAGAGAGATTTGCGTAGTCAAAAGTCTCTCCCAAGCAAAGCTGAGGTACTTGCCAGCCACTGCCATTGCTGGCTATTGCATACTGAACAGTGATTTTAAGCCCTTTTCTGGGCTAGCAGCAGCAAGTCAACAGGACTTAGGTCTATTCACCTCCTGACTTTCTCATCCTTGATATACTGAAGGTAGTAAAGATTTTTTTTAAGCAAATGTTCTGGATTCAGGCAAGAAATTAATTAGTTCCTTTAACTAGCAAAAATACCAAGCTAGGAGTATCATAAGCATCATAAGGATTTGATGTAAGCCTGAGGAATCCCCAAAATAATTGCATGTTCCTTGGAAGCGAGTGGCATCTGATTAAATGCTGCCAGTTGGTATACTGCTCTGAGCAGTAGCACACCTGGAGTCCAGTGACACTTTGGCTACACAGTCATCTCAGTGGGCTTGAGAACACAGAGCATCCTCACTGATAGCTCCTGAGTGTGCAGAGACAGTGCGTAACACATGGAAAGCAGGCCAGCACTTCCTTATGCGCCTGGTACAGTGAGAGTCTGTTTTCTCAGTCTGCTCTGTATCATTCTCATAGCTCAAGGCAATTGTAAATCCCATCTGGAGCTCTTCCAGCCAAAATATTTTGGATGGACTCTAAATGAAGTGTTTCATTTCAGTTTCTAGGGTTGCTTTATTTTGTTTTTATTTCCATATATTTTAAAATTAAGGCAACTTTGTTTCTGAAGGTTCATTGCCTCATTTTGCCTCTCCTCTCCCCAACAATGCCTTTCGTTCAACATGTTCTCAGACATACTCTGTTCAAGAAATAAACTACATGTCAAAAACCTATACTTTTGATTGCCCATGCAGCATGAGCCAGTCAGACGATTTGTTTCAGTCATATTCAATATTTAACTATCCATGTATATTATTTCCCACTGAAATTGCCAATGAGACTTTTTAGTGGTATAGAATATAGCTGTGACTGCCTTGTAAATCTTCTGCAGGATTGCTGCAGGAAGATATCTGTAGTTCAGGAGCCTCGGACAGCCAATCGTAGTTAAGGCTTCTGTTGTATGCTGTTGTATGGCATGTCTCTCATAAGCTCATTTTTTAATCCAATTTTGAAGCTTGTCTTCTCAACTTCAGCACAGTGCCCATGAGCTGCAGTTCAACATTTAAAACATCTGACATTTGTCTTTCTTCTGAAGATATTATTGTATTATTGCCTTTTTTCTTTTGTGTGTGTGTGTCCTTAAGCAGTCTTTGCAGCAGAAGCAGCAAACAGTTTCCAGGTATAAGCTTGCCAAGGAAAAACATAAATTATGCTTAAGGGAAAAATCATTACAGAGATTCAATCATTTATTGCATAATGAATGTATATTTCAGGTACAGTGAAACATTTATAGGGTTACTGAAAATATAACGATTAATAAAGTACAAGTGAAGTCAAGTAGCAATGTATTTGGTATATAACAGTTCACTGAGGATATACTGTATAGGATTTTAAATATATTTTAAATATACTACACTTCCCTGCCACAAAGCCCCAGACTTGCATTTCTTCATTACTGGGAGTAGCCAAATGCATTCATTAGTAGACATTCATTAATAAAACATTAAATGGACTATAAAAAAGCTCTCTTTTTCTGATTAAGGTAATAGTAAAAATGAAAGAAAGGTCATCAGAAACGTCAGATTACATGTCTCAGGAGGTCTTGTTTGGTTACAGTTATGACCCCACCTTACTCCAACCAGTGGAAATGGAAAGTCTAGCCAGATCTGTTCTGATATAATTTGCAGATTCTGAAATTAATCAGCACTGGAAACACTTCCATCCTCCTTTTCTTTTTTCCTAATGTTCATTTGTTTTAGGTTCATGAAAGTGGCTTCTTCTGCATGAAAACACTGACATAAATCATGAACAGTTATTGTATTGATTAAAATTATAATAAATCTATTCTTACCTGCACAATAAAAATTCGGTGTGCATGAATCAAATATGTTTACTAAGGATGTTATTTGAAACATATTAAATATCCAAGTATCTATTGAGAGTTTCCATACATTTAATTTAAAAGCTTCAGTGACAGAATTCTGAATTTTAGTTTAAAATAAACTAAAAACCACCTGATATCCAATTGCAAAAGAAGAACGCAAAAGAAGAACGCAAAAGAAGACTATCGAACCCACCAAGAAAGTCAAGCTCTGAATGAGCTTCCACACAAAATGTATAAACCTGACAGCTACCACAAGGGGTGAGGACTACGTGAAGACACTGCTCAGACAAAGGAGACCTCAACTACATCTACCCAGCTCTAACTCACCAGACACCCTCATGACAACTGCTGATGGTCCTTAGAGAGGGAAAAAGTCATAGATTTGCCTAGGGCCATGTCATTAGCAAGGACATCAGCAGCCTACACTGACCAGCTACAGTATACAGTAATAAATAATGCAAACAATAGTCCCTCATTAGGTGGACATATCCACGGGCATTTGACATCTTGTCAAAGGTTGACCCTGAGGTGGAGCCAGGATGCACCAGGACTGGGCTGTCTAGATGGCTTGGACATGCTGGCCATTGGCAAAAGCATCTTGTTCCTGGCGTCCCTAGTGCCAGGTCATGGTGGGCTGGAGCAGAAGCCTTAGTATGTGTGAGCACTAAGTGTGCAGGTCTGTCATGGAATAGAAGTCTGAGAAGATAAATTGCTGTCCACACGCTATACCAATCCTACTGAGGAAATACGTGTATGATGTAGTCACTGGGTGATATGGTTCTGTTCCTGCAGCCACAGCACAAGCACTCCCTGTGACAACAGCAGATTTCGTGAGATTATTACATGCTCCAGAAGAAAATACATAATGTAATTTCTCCATGTGGTGGAATAAGATCTCCCCTTCGAGGGAGGTGATCCTGCCCCTCTCCTCAGCCCTGGGGAGGCCTCATCTCGAGTACTGTGTCCAGCTCCCCAGGACAAGAGAGACATGGAGCTACTGCAGAGAGTCCAACGTAGGGCTACGAAGATGATCAGAGGGCTGGAGCACCTGCCCTATGAGGAACAGCTGCGAGAGCTGGGCCTCTTCAGCCTGGGGAAGAGAAGATTGAGGGGGGATCTTATCAATGTGTACAAGTACCTGAAGGGAGGGTGTCAAGGGGACGGGGACAAACTCTTTTCAGTTGTCCCATGTGACAGGACAAGAGGCAATGGGCAGAAACTGAAGCACAGGAAGTTCTGCCCCACCATGAGGGGGAATTTCTTCCCTGTGAGAGTGACGGAGCACTGGAGCAGGTTGCCCAGAGAGGTTGTGGAGTCTCCTTCTCTGGAGATCTTCAAGGCCCGCCTGGATGCAACCCTGTCTAACATGCTGTAGGTGATCCTGCTGAGTGGGGGGTTGGACTAGATGATCTCCAGAGGCCTCTTCCAACCTTACTGATTCTATGATTCTATGTTGAAAGAGAAGAAGATTTTTTTAAAAAAGCATTATTTGTTCATTGATTGAAAACTGTGCACACAATATAAGAAGAGTTCAGGAATATCACAAGCAAAGGGTTTTTTGCAAAAAAAAAAAAAAAAAAAAAAAGAAAAAAAAAGAAAAAAGAAAAAATCGTTATGGTCACACATGCCCTAAGTATTTGCAGAGGACACTAACCATGCAGTTCTTGGTACAATAAGAAACTGCTTGTATGTTCTGTATAATATGTAGAAAATCATGACAGCGTCAGTTGTAAACTTATGTTGTGATCAACAGAAGGGCAGGACATCATCAGACTTCCTGTCCTGTGAGAATTTTAATTAAAATGAGCTTCAGTCCCCATCTGCAGGTTTTATTCAGCACCCATCAACAACAGGGGGAGAAAGAGGATGAAATTCAAGTTCCTGCTAAAGGCAGGAAGTTGTACATGTAAGATCACTGAAAATGTTCAACTGACAGACAAAAGAGTATTGCAGATGATGGACAAAACCCCTCTTCGTACAGTGTTTTGTTTTTGAACATTGTAATATTTTGTTTTGAAATGTACTCAGTATAACTGTTTATCAAAAATGTGCAGTGACTGTAAGAGAAGACAAGTGTGCTAATTATGAGTGTGCTTGTCTGTGACACTTCCAAGAAGGAGCAGAGTGTTGACCCGTCGCCAGGAACTGCTGCTGCACAGCCTTGCTCAAGACTAGTCTTCTTCCAGAAGCATCTGGGAAACTTCACTTCAGCAATACTGTCTACAAGGAAAGAATAGAAGCAAACGCTTATTTTCACGTAGTGGAGCTTGACTCGTAAGCAATTCTGGGTTTGCCAGTAGTAACAAGCATAAATGTAGAGTCAATATTGTAAAGCAGGAAGAAGTGAATGCTGACATGTTTACAGCATACCAGACTGTATTTGAAGGGCTTGGGTGTGTTCCAGGAAAACAAGCCATAAAAATGAACTCAAATGTTATACTAGTAGGAAAGTGCTAGGGAAGGTAATGGTGGCATTGCAAAGGAAAAAGAAAAGACAGATAAGTTGTATTAGAGAACAGTGAGACAGAAGGAAAAAGCAACAACCTGTATACATTGCATAAACTCAATGGCAATTGCCAGCAGATCTGAAAGGATTGAAATAAGAATATATTTGGCTCCTTGAACTCTAACTCAGGATAGATATAGGACAACAGTAGTCTTGACTACATATTGCTGACGAAATAACAAAGAACCTTAGAAAAAGGAGAATTATTTATTTGTTTAGACACTAGAAGTAGTTTCAGTAATTCTGTCTGGAAAAAGCAAAAGCGGAAAGAAACTTTAACCGTAGATTTTTTAACAAACAATTTGAAGAGTCAGATTTGTTAGACAACCATTTGGTATACAGGAAGCTCATGTATAGCCTAGAGAAAAACAGTAGAACCCTGAAGAATATTATGTTTATTTATCTTGGACCAGGAGAGCTAATATAGGAGAAAATCTTTCAAAAGATTCAATGTTTTTGTCATGTTTTGTCATAGTAAAAATTGCAGTAATATATATAAAAAATCCTCTTTAAATGATTTTGGTAGCAAGTAACATAGATTTGCAAGTTACTTTGAAATAGTTAACACTCTGAAGAAGTTTTATAATAAAAATACTTCACTTCAGTCAATGGCAGTATCCTTGCAAGTTTTCTGAAGATAAACAAAATATCAAAATATCAGTGCATGAGAAAATGCAGGAAGTGCTAATATGTCCTTGCTTTTAAATAGCTGAACACAAAAGAGAGCCATTTTACGGTGGATTTACATTTCAGAGGATAAGCAAGTTGAACCAAACTTTCTAACAGTGTAAACGACGCCTTCACTAGTACTTCATGAACAGATTGCATATGCAACATTGGTAGCATAATCCTGTAAAAGAAGGGGAAATATACAAGCATTGTTTTGGATACAATCAATTTTATCAGTACATCTATGAGAAAGACATGAAGAAATGATTACAAGCCACTTGAGGCTATGTATAGGAGCACTTTGATAAGCAGTGCTTTACCAGGAATATAAAAATAGCAAGTTACCATTATAGAAATACCAAACGAAAGCTGGATACAATCCATGAAAGCGTTTAAAAGTAAATGTCTTTCTGAGAGTATACGTGCATTATGGAGCAGATCTGAGCATGGAAGTCACATCATGGAGAAGGTGCGTGCAAACAGATGGGGTTAATCGTAGTGTCTCCTATGGCATGGTGACTCATCTGTGATTTTCTGTTCCTCTGGATGTGTGCCACTATGGCAGAGAGCAGACACTGGTCCTGCACACTCCATCACAAAACGTTGCAGAGGCTGAGAATGAAGCGGAGAGGCTGAGGCTGAATATTGTCCCTTGAAAACTCCAAGCTGCTTTACTAGAGCTTCACAAAAAAGAAAAAAGAGTATATGAGAAAATCTGATACTCTCATCTTCCAGCTCATTTTCATAGTAACTTTGTCCAGTTAAGAACACATCTGTTACATTTATGTATGCCATTAAACCATTTTTATATGCTGAATGAAAAGCAAAAATTGTTAGCAGAGGAGGGGCTGTTGCTGGTCTCAGGACAGAAGTGAACACCGACATGTAGACATATCCCAGCTCACAATTCACTGCTCTTCTCTAAAGCTGCTTCTCCCTTTACCCCTTCTCATCACTAAGAATGTCCTAGATTTCACGTGGAAGCTCATCCTCGAGTAAAAGATTGTTTCACTGCTATCGGTCATGTTATCAGGAATTAATATTAAGTGCATTAAAAATCCCTTAAACTGTATTCTGCATTGGCCCACATCAAGGGCTGTAGCATAAATAACTACCTCCAGTTGCTTCATTCATTTGCCTAATTAATTCATCAGTTGTTTGGGATTTAATATTAAACAAAGCCATGGCCAAATTTCTCTCTTCTGCTGCAGAGGTGACCCCAGATCAGGGGCTTGTCCCACTGCATACAGAATTTTCAATAAACCTTCATTACTTCCCTCTGCCATCAGTTTCACTCCACTGTCATGTCATTAAAATAATTCCTGCCTGCCAGGTTCACAATGCAATCTTCCAGTACTGCACAGTTTTACAATATCACCTCACACAGCATCTCTTGGCTCAACCTACCGTAAGGCAGCAGTTTGGCAACATTTTTATGGGATGATATGCAAGAATGCAAAAGTTTCAGCAAGGGTGAAGGGACAAAGTGCCTACAATAATGATATTAATGATCTTCCTAATGTATTTATTAGTCAGTGTGTAGAGCAAAAATGAGAATTGATTTATCTGTCATTATCACTTCCTCCATCAGCGTGGTTCTACTGCAAAACAAAATGTCAGGTTTGCTAAAGGAAAAGTAGTGCTATGAAGCAGGAATGATGTACAGCTTGCTCTCTCTTCCTCTAATATTTTGTGTTACAAATCAACATGGTACTCAAGCCTTTGACAATCCCAGATCTCTTATATGAATGCAAGGGTAAAGTTTCAAGAGCAGGTGAATGACGTGGGAGACTAATTGTCTTCTAAGCAATGTAGGTACTTTTAAAAAAGTTTTCTGTCGTATCATTTTCATATGTCAAAGCAGATAGGATTGCTTTACACAAACTAGTGCTCTGTCTCTTTTCTTTTCCTGCACCTGAAAGTCAAATGCATTGGCTAAAGCTTCTGGAACGATGTACATAACACTATGCACACTCCATAACGTGAGCTCTTGTAACGTGTTTCTCCTCTGATTCTCAGCTGATAACTATTCTTGAAATTGCTGCTTACATTTGCTTTCTCTAGGGCATAAAACAAGTAGGAATTTAAAAAGCTCTAAAAATATGTGCTGGAATAATGAGTTAAAAATATCTGTTGTGTCTTTAAAAGTATTTCCTAGTCTCACAAGGTTAATGGTGTTGCACTGAATTGAGACATAGAGTGATTATATCAGTATTAATAAGCTCAGCTGAAGTGCCACTGACTCCAGTGTAGTTTTGACACTATGCAACCCAACTAATAAAATAAAAACTAATTTTAAAAATAATTTACCTCCTGGAGACCTTAGAATGGATTTTACTAATGAAAAACTAACATGGATTTTTCCTGATAGGTGAAGCAAATGAGACTGTGGAACCATGTACATGTCCATAAAGGCAAAATGAAATATCCAATAAGCTGATTTGTCTGCTTAGAATTAATTTTGAACGTTGTCCATCAGTGTTTATATACATGGGTTTTCTACAGCAGATTAAGCCGAACAAAGCTTGAATTGTTTATATAACATGATGATCATTAACAATTGCATTCAGCAAAACATGTTGTTTTCTAATGACCAGTGCTGTTGTTTAAATCCATAAAAGAAAACATCTCTTATTTTTTTTTAGCTGGTGCAGAAGTAAGACTAATTATTTAGTGAACTATGCAGAAGCACCCTTTATAGTTGCTCAACCCTGCTTTGCCTACACAAAGCCCTAATTAAACCAGAGGTACAAACATCATTTGAGAAATTATGGCTTCATATACCTTGCTCATATTTTAGTCATAGTTTATTCTACAAAAGGAATTTCAGAGAATCAAATTAGATTATGTAGCAAAAATCCCTTAAAGGATGAAAAGACAAAATCTATTGTCTTCTAAATAGTAGCAGGTTATAGAGATGGCTTATCTGCAAGAAGTAAACAAAATACATGCTATATACTATCTAGGACATATGCCCACAAATGTATTTTGTGGCTGTACAAAATCTTTGTAAGTGGGATAAAATCTCAAATAGGCACCAAAGTTGCAGACTTTGCTTTTTTATAAACTCCTTTTTAAGAGTTATAAACTCTTGCATATCTGAAGCTAGATATTTTAACTCCTCTTAAAGTGTCAGTGTCAAAATAGCTTCCACTGAAGAAAAGCAAAGTACCTTTAACAGGTTTAGAAGGATATAGGACCCTTGCGGTGTCAGAGTACTAGTCATAGGATCATCAGTGGTGCTTTCAGGGTTGAGTCTACTACCTGTGAGGGTAACTGCTGGCCTTTCAACTACTGAGGATTAGTACTACTAGACAGGAATCTGGATAATTTGAGTCATATGAGAAAAAAAAATGATTTGATAAAGGTGGTCAATAGATAAGAAATTGAAAGAACTGTAATTATGTGAGATTCATAGAAGATGGATTCTGTTGCTAACATCATCTTTTCCTTTGTATTCAGAAACTTTATGCCTCTGTAGCTACCATTTCATGCTGAACTGGAAAGCTTTTGATTTACTGCAATTGTGTTTGTAATACTCCAGATTAGGTAAATAGCTTGTTGCTGTATTTGGCTATTTGTTGTGAGAAATGTGAGCTTCAACATTCTTGATTCCTCTGACAGAAACAGGAAAGGGCTTTGAACAGTTTCCAGACAAATATAGAAGGATGGAATCCAAACTTGAATTATGATCCTTGTAAAACAGTGTAAATATGTTGTCCACCTACAGATCTTTCAGACCTATGGTTTTGAAACCAAGATATCTGGACATTAGCTATCCTGAGAGATCTCTTAGCTCTGCCTATCCCCTTCAAGTTTTAAAGGTGTGCCAGATAAATCTTCTATAAAACAGTGTTTTGGTTTTTTTTCAAATATACCAATTCATTCTTTTTTTTCTCCACTTCAAAAGGATACCCCAACATCCTGAAAGAGCAATGCTCCTGTCAGCTGCTTAGCTGAAAGAGGTAGGCAGAATACCCATGTCAGCTTGTCCTCACCGCTAACACCTCCTCCTCCTCCCATGATAAACAATTAAAGATGAGGAGTGCTGACACATACTTCCTCATCTTCTGCCCCAGGCATACAGTCACTCTCATGCTGCTGCAACTGTTCATGCCTCCTGTACTGAAATCATGCTTTGTTTTTGATCCTATCTTTGGTTCTTTGATGCCTGACATTCATGTATATATAGACTGTCCCTTGCTATTCTGCATTTCAGGAGTTCATGAATGTCAAGATCAACACTTGCATATATTCTTTATTTAGAAAACAAGATAGAAAGAAGGTAGTAAAAGAGGACAAGGGAAGGGAAGGGAAGGGAAGGGAAGGGAAGGGAAGGGAAGGGAAGGGAAGGGAAGGGAAGGGAAGGGAAGGGAAAGGAGCATAGTTCTGCAATGCACACTTTCAAATACTTCATTAATTTTCTCCTGGAAATAGCTTTGGCTTAGTGAGCTCTGCTGCTAGTAAATTACCTTCTGACCTTTAAGAATACTTACTAGAAAGTCCTAAAGGATTTTCTTCTTCTATAAATATCAACAAGTTTGAATTACACTATTTTATTGACCATTCTGAGGTGCACTTAATAGTGGCACAAACTCAAAGAACGTCCCTCAACTCCATGATTTATTTTACCATGAACTCTATGTTTGAAACTAGCAATAACAGGCTGTTTACTGATATTTACCTTCAGCACTACACAACTTGTCTGTTGAACACCCTTTTCTTACCTGACTCTAGTATAATGTGCCATTTCTGCCTATATGCCCTAAATCAATAAATATTTGTTGCACCTTGGGTTTTAAAATATTTTTATTTGACTGGGAACTCACCTATCTAGCTGGTGTTATTCCCTCCCCTACATAAATTTTGCCTTTTCTTAACTCCAAAGGCTCTGTACATTGCTATTCTTTAGTGCTACAAGGAAAAGAGCAAGGTTACTCTGAAAATGAGCTTAATAATACAGCAAAACTACTCAACCGGCTGTGATAACATTGAGCTTGGCTCAGTGATATCCAAATGAAACAATCAGTGAAACAGACTGCATAGGTGATCAGAGATATAAATGGTTAAGCCAAAACAAAGGACAAATGGCTAAGAGGCTGCAGAGTCTCTCTCTCTCTCTCTCTCTCTCTGTGTGTGTGTATATATACATATATATATATATATGTATATGTGTGTGTGTATATGTTTTTATATGTTTTTCATGATAACATTTTCTGGACATTATCAGAAAAAAATTGGCAAGGCATTGTTTTCTTGTTGATAACTTCATAGTGGTCTCATGCCTGTCTTACAGGTAAGAGTGTTCTGCTTCTTCCCCTATATACTGGTGAGTGGGCGGGAGCTCTTTTCTTTTAACGTGCTGTAGTTTCTGGCTAAATTTTCTAGCTAATGATTTTAGCCTTATTTACTGCATTCCAGATGAGTACCAGACCAGGAGGTTGTTGGCTATTGAGAGGTCAGATTTTCGTTTCCCTTCCTTCCTCCCTTCCTCCCCTCCTTCTCTCTTTTCTTTCTCTTTTCATTCTTTCATTCTTTTGTTCTCTCTCTTTTTCATTTCCATCTTTCTATCTATTTATCTCTTTCTTCCTTTCATCCTTCCTTCTATCTTTCTGTCTTTTTTTTCTGGTCTTTTTTGTCCTTTCTTTCTTTCTCTCTCTTTCTTTCCCTCCTCTCATTCTGTCTTTCCATCATTTATGTATGAAATTCCAGATGTGCAATAATTAAGGCCCTAAGGATCCTTCACAACCAAAGTCTCAGTGAAACTGTAATCTATCATTTCAGCTAATAATATTATCAATAAGTTAATCATCATCAATATCATCAAAATTCATCAGTAAGTTACTGTAATTTGTACACGTATAATCTGCATGACTTTTTAAAAATAAAACTAGAAAGCCTGCCCACCACTGACATATACATATAGATCTACATACGTACATTTAGACATCTATGTACATATATACACATAAACTTCATATAAATGCATAAAAAAGCTAAGCCAGGCTGGGAAAACATGTTTAAACTAGGGCAGATTTGTTACTGAAAATATGAGGTGCAGATCTTGGAGGAAGAGAAGTTGCCATGTTGTAAGTAGCATCTGGGAGAAATTGAAATAGAATGGAAATAGCTTGAGACATTAAGAAATGAGATTAGAAACACTTCACCAAACTGTTTCAGTGTAGCTCTGCTTATTTGTAATATGTTCTCAAGCAACAACAACAAAAAAAATCTAGTAACTGTAATGATCATTTCAAATCAAAATTTGTCTTATATATATCTTATATATTTTGTATTTTACCAGTGTATGTCAGAACGACCCTTATGAAAACAGAAAGTCCTTTAGTAGCTTAAATAAATTACTTATGATCAGACATAGTAACAGAATCAGTATTCCAAGTCATTTTCCATGATGATCAACAGAAACCTCCAATGCTTTTTATAAATAAAGAACATGATAAAAAAAATACTCAACACCTCCTACACCTATAAGCTTTTAGAAAGCTCAGCTAAATTCTGACCACAATGGCCAAATCAGTGAATTTTTAAAAGGCCTCCAAGTGATCAAAGCAAGTGATGCATTTAAAATGTACGGCAAAGTGATCATCAGGGAACCACCACCCAAGCTGAAGGAGAGCAGTGAACAAATTCAGTCTGAAGTTATCACACATCTTCTGCGTATCAACAAGCATCTAATCTAACTTGGTATGGCTACGGGAGAAAATGTTGCTAATGTCTCTTAAAAACAACAGCTATTTTAATATATTTTTTTTTACTGTTTCTAGAACTACTGATAATGCCTATTTATAAGGCCTAAAGACCTATTTAGACAAGCCCTTTGTCTGAGATGTCATGGACAATGACATTTGTCCTGGACAATGGTGATGTGAAAAGGGGTGAATGTATATCAACATCATTCCATTTCCGTTATGATCTGTTCATTCTTCTGTAACTTACAATGCTTTTAATTTAAGTCATCCAGAAAAAAAAATGGTGCAGTGTACATGTCTGCCAACAGGCCCTCCCCTTTCCAAAATGATTTGATCTGAGAAGTCAGGCTAAGCAGAGGATATACATATGTGCCTGTTAATTTTTCGTTATACAAACAAAATGAAAATTCACTTTTCTACTTTTCTGTTTGCAGTGTGGATATGGAAAGATTAGAAAATTCAAAACCAAACTAATCCTCTTAAACTTACATTTAGTGCTGTGTTAATGGCTGCTCATAATCATTTTGGAAGAACTCTGTAGTGTTTGCTGCTTTCCTAGCTTTACCGATTAAACACCGCATCTGACAAAGTGCCCTCTGCCCCTTCCTGTTGACTTCAGTTGTCTTATTCTCGGTGCAGCACTGAAATCACTTCCATCGGCATAAGTCCTCTTACATACCTTCAGGTAACCAACCTCTTTGTGCTCTCACCACACACACTTTTTCTAGCCAGCAAAGCTGTTTCAAGACTGGAAAGAGCCATCTCCTTCAGTGCAGGGTTTCACCCACATGTGCTGAATATGTTTCTGTTTCTTCCCATGGCTTCTCAGCGGAGAGGAGGAAGAATTGTGCATTCAGCAATACCATCAAAATCTAACACCTCTTAAAACAAACACTTTTTTTTTCCCAAATATAAAGGTCAGAATGTTTGAAGATAGAGTTGTCTATGTCTTTTTCCTGAAGTTTTGCTTCAAAGTTGAAAGTTGACTATGATCTGGAGGCTGAATGTGCTACTTGTTGGCTATGCTAGGAAGATACCAAATTATCCATCTAGTGCTTTAGCACTGACAGTCTTCTGGGGGAGCTTAGAGGGTTTTTTGAAAACTGAAGGCTATGGAAGATGAAGAAAATTTTTAACTCAAAGTAAATTTTCCTTATACCTACTGGTATACCTTATATCTTATATTCCTTATACCTACTGCCCGCTTGCAGCTGAAGAACTGACTATGTGCTACACGACAGCCAAAGTAGTGCACTTAGGATACTTTGTTATAGCCTGCTTGAACTTCCATAGGAAAATTTGAGGTTTTGCATAAACTATTCCAAATAGCCACATCTAATATCTTTTTTTCATCCACGCATATTTTTGCTGGCATTTTATGATCATATTTTGTTAAAAAGAGACTAAAGCTATGAGTTATAGACTTGCTCATCCCGCACAGCTCATATTGTCTCATCACTAAAGTTCAGGTGAAAGTCCGCTTGCTTTCTCAGTGGTTGATCTGTCATCCTCCTATAATTTTAAATTTGAGGGTATCACAGCATCTTTTAAAAGAGTATAACTGCTTGTTGGAGGCTGCCAAATTATCATGCAGGCTGCAATTCTGCTTAGCAAAGCTCTTGGCTTCTCCCTCATTAGCATTCTGGTTAAGGAAACACCTTCACTTCTGATTTACTTAAACCACACCTGCAGGCAGTGCACTAAACTCTTCAAAGGCAGCTGCCCTTAACCTTTTGTGTTTCAGTGCTTTTCTTTTATCATTCATTTGAATCAAACATAAAAGTTCCTTATTACTCCATTGCCAGTCCCAGAGCGCTTGCTGGCCAGTCCCAGGGCAGTTTTGATATACAGCACTTCAGACAGGATCTTTTTTGCTCTCCACAGCATTCCACGTATTTTCTGTTTAAAGCAAATCTGCAGTTTTACTGAGGTGTATGTATACACATATGCACACACACACATGCACACACATACAAATATATTACAGACTCAAAAATTGTAGCCACACAGGCCAGCAGAGATTGGAGATTGTCTGGTCCAGCCGCCCGCTCAGCTTAGAATCAACTACAGCAGGCTAACCTGGCTTTGTGCAGTTCGGGTATGAATATCTCCAAGGACGCAGACTCCACAACCTCTCTGGGCAACCTGCTCCAAGATTTGAGCATCCACACAGTAAAAAGAAGTCTTCTCATGTTTAAGTGGAATTTCCCATGTACTAGTTTGTGTCCGTTGGCTCTTGTCCTGTCACTGGCTAGCACTGAGAAAAGTCTGACTGAATCTTCTTTACTCCCCCCATCAGATATTTATATACATGCATAAGATCCTCCTCAGTCTTTTCTTCTTAAGTCCCAGCTCTCTCAGCCTTTCCACATATAGAGATGTTCCAGTCCCTAAATCATCCGGGCAGTTCTTTGTCAGGATGTCCATGTCTCTCCCATATCGGGGAGCCCTATATTGGACCCAGCACTCCAGGTGTGTCTCACCAGTGCTGAGCAGAGAGGAGGCAGGGTCAGCCCCCCTTGACCTGCTGGCAATGCTCTGCCTAGTGCAGCCCAAGAGGCCGTAGGCCTTATTTGCTGCAACGGCACACAGCTGCATGAGACTCCAAAGACTGAAGTGAAAGCTTTGAGTACCTTGACCTTTCCCATTTTTTTTGTCTCCGGAACCAGTACCCCATTCAGTAGTGGGCCTACATTTTCCCTTGTCTTCCTTTTGCTGCTGATACACCTGCTGGAGCCTTTCTTGTTACCTTTCACATCCCTCATCTACCTCCAACCCTGCATTCAGGCAGTGTCTCTATACTCCTACTGAGTCACCTTCCCTCTTCTATTTGAGTTTTGACAAGAAGTCCTTGTGTATCCATGGAGGTCTCCTGCCAACTTTGCTTGACTTCTTACTTATTGGGATGGACTGTTCCTGAGCTTGGAGGAGGTGATCTTTGAAAATCAACCTACTCTCCTTGACCTGTCTTTCCTCCAGGGACATACCCCATGGGATTCTTCCAAGCAAGCACCTCAACCTGTTCGGGCTCAGCCAGCTCAGAGACATTTCCAGATACAGCCCCAAGGATGATCAAGGCCCTGAAGGGAACTCCCCACCAACTATGCATGGGATCCCCTCCTCCCCAGCATCCTTCTCCTCATTCTCCCCTCACGAGTGAACCAGGGCACCTTTCATAAAATCTAATTACAGTACTAGCATAAACTAGAAACTCCTACTCATTACTAGCCTGGAAGAGACAACTCTTTCTACACAGAAGGTTATGATTACAATTTTAATTTTAGTACATGGTTTTCTGCACATCACAAAGTCCCTTGGGATTTTAGGGGATCAGGAACATCTTGCCTATTTTACTGTATGTCAGAGGGCTTTACTGGCTATCACTGCTAACCACTTTTTCCCTCTTCTCACTTGTGATACCAGCTCCTAAATTAGCAATTGGGATCAATTGAGGTAAAGTGTAACACAGCACATTCATGAGAATTTATTTTTAAAAAGGATGAAAAAAAATGAAAGAGAAACATTTTTTTGGACTTTTACCAGGATCAGATCTGCATGGTTACTCTTTTTACTGTCAAGGACACTTTCCTCGATCCTGAAAAATATAGACCTTCAGCAGTGTTTTCCCTGAGAGCACCCATCTTGGTGGTCTGTTTGCTGCTCTCTCCTCTGAGACCCTTCAGAAATTACTATCATACTCTTGCTTTCTCTTGCTCTGCCTGCTTTCCCCACCCCCAACCAATTTACCTCAAACTAATTAAGGAAGTCATTTTATATCAGTGTCAAGACAAAGAACTGCTTTATTTGTTTGATGATCTGTTTCAAATGTTGCTGTGGTAAACCAGATGGCATTGCCAGTACTTACCTGGCCTTTTAACAATGCTGATTCAGCCAGGGATAAAACATCTCTTCCCCCAGCACACCCCAGAAAAACTTCGTGACGGAAAGTCAACATATCAGTGTGCAGTATCCTATCCACTGAGCCTTTATATAAACCCGTATGTTAATAAAAGTATTTTGATGAAGTTCTCAATATGGAATAGATGCATGGTCTATTAATTGAGTTTGACTGTGGTGAGACACTTGAAGATAATGATGGGCAAGGAGTATCCAAAATCTTAATAACCAAACTCTCATTCATCCTTCTCTCCCAAGCCTATCTTCTAAGGCCACTGTAATAATTCCTAGATCAAGGTTTTTCAGAAATTCCAGATTCCTCTATTGTTTTGGAAGACTGATCTTGAAATAGTTGTTCATGGCATTCCCCTAAATCTAATCAATTTACTTATGGTTACCACCATCCTCTTTCACTCTTGATGAGACTCAACCTGTTGATGCCGTTAGCTTATTTTTTTACTACATGCTGCTACACACATTTGCTACAACATCATCTTTTGTAATCAGGTCAAGTAACTGTAGAAAATTTCCTTTATTGACTAATTCTATGGACTCATCATGGCCTCTTAGAGCTAATTCTTTCTCTCTTGGCACAAAAGATAATTACTTCTATTACTGTCCTAAAATAACATATTTAATTGACAGTCATTTTCTGAAGATGCCCATCAGTTCAATGACACCTCAGTTTCTGTGTGATGGGGGTTGAGTGCATAATTTATTTATCCTCGAAACCCCTGTCCAATACTAAAATCTGATGAACAGAAATCACAGTTTTCTACTCTATTTTTCAGCGTACTTTAAGCGAGGCACAAGAATGTTAAATAATCTTTCCACAGTAGAGGAGCTGTGAGGACAGATGTACTCACTCTGATAACTGCGAATACAGCTATTGACAGCTTTGTCAGTGGTTTCACAAGGGCAGGGAAATTTGAAATTCTGTATATCACACCATGGCAAAAGTGACGAGGGATGAGTTGCCCAGCAGATGCTCCAATATACGCACAGGTAGTGCCAGGTTCTAAGTTGACAGTTTTCGCAATTTAGTAATTACCATGCAGAAAACTGTTCAGATTCAGTTGCAGTTTTTACCCTGTGTTGCCTCGGAGATACTGCTTGCATGTGAAAAAAATCCCACCACACCTACTCCATTATAGAATTTCACATAATTTTGTTTGTAATTTTCACATAATTTTTGTTGTAAGATACTGTTTTGAGATTCAAGAGGATTAATTCCAGCAATTTCCTATATGATTTTTACATTTTGCAGAAAAAAATTTCTTTTGAGAAGCTGAGTTCCCCTCTGCTTTCTGTGATAGATTTAATGCAGTCAACAATTCAATTTTACTTTTAAATTGAAATCAAAACCATTTTGACCAATTTTGATGGTCTCGTAATAATACTTTTTCCAACTGTTGCTACATAAAGAGTTTTTTAAAGTCTCATCTCTGCTTCTGCCACACACACAAGTATACAAGAATAATGAAATAAACAATCTATTATGTGCAAGCCTTTTTTGCTATTACAGAAGTACATGGCTTATTTTTAAAATGTCATGTAACCGCAGAAACTACTATTTCAAATTCACTTGTTTTTTTCTTCATTAAGCCTCTGTGATACCAGAAAATAATTTATTCATTTCCAATGTGCACTGCGAAAATTAAAACAGAACCACTAATGATCAGGTATATACTTATAGGTAGTACCTTTGTGTTATTTTAGCTAGCATGCATTTATCCTGTATGTCTCCTTATTCTGAAGTCTTGTAATAGAGCACCAAATAGTAAAAGTGTGGAAATGTTTTGTCAAAAGAACGAGGTTCATCATGAAAAGTGTACCTTGAAATACTGCTTTCATTTCTGGACTTATCAGGGAAAATAATAGCTCATGATATGCAATCATAGTTATTTCTAAGTTTTGTGATGATTTAACTTATTTTTTCCTCTGCTTTCAGTATTTTGTGATGGTTCTTATAACAAACTGGACAGTGTTTCTTTCACATTCCTTCCAGAAGTGTCTAAAATCTAGAGAAAATTTGAAAGATAATAGTTCTGCTGTCCATCTGCAGAGACAAAATATTCCATGGCTTGTTTTGTAGAAGTGGCAAAAAAGTCTGTGAGGCCTGGAGACAAAGAACACAGAAGAAAAAACCACTTCATCCCAAAGCGCTGACCATTTTTCATATGACACGTAGCCTTGGATACACACTTTCACTTTGAAAAGATAAGCTGTTGTAATTAGCCATAAACATATGGACATCAGGAATCTATGCTTTTAAAACTGCGACCATTAAAAACTAACCTGACACAAGAAACTTCAAAGGTTTGAAATTGATATGAAACTTTGTGCTTCATGGAATGAACGGACCAAACTGAATAACCAACAGAATCTCTTCTTATGGATTAATTATCTCATAATGGAAGAGGTCTTTCTGTATTTTCCTTCCTTCAGTTTATGACAAAGCATGGGAATGGATATAGGATGTAGTATAGACAATTCTATAACTAACACACAGCTGGATAAAATAATAGAGCAGACAATACTACTCTTGGCACATCTATACTTTTGTGAACCTGGTATAGAAAGAAAAGTCTTGGTATAGACTGGTATAGAAAGAAAGAAAAATAACACATTTAATAGGTGCAATGTAATTTTCCCTTAATCTGTTTTTAGGAGGCATAATTCATTACAATTTATTCAGGACATGCACAGCACTTCATATTGGTCAATTTTATTAAAAACTTGGAATACAGTCTGAGAACAGGAATGATGAACATCTTTTTTCCTTCTTCACAACTGGAAAGGCAGAGAATGCTGACAAGGCAGGCTAACAACCACATGTGAAATTCAGCCAGCTCTTGAAGTTTCAGCTGGTGACTCAGAGGTCATAACTAAGCTGTAAGCAGTATTCATAAGTTTGTGAGATCTCTGCCTTTCTTGTTAGGTGAAAGCTCACAGGGAATGCACAGAAGCTCATGTTATAAGGGATTGCTAGTATAGCTTTGCAGGGTCAGCTAGAAACAAATTTCCATCAGACTATGGAAAATCTTATTAACAAGTCCAGTTCCAGAGAAAAATATTTTGCCCAATTAATGCCTTCTTAAGAAACCAGTGGCAGGCCAGAACTCATATCTGATATCCTTCATGTTCTTGGATGCCAGAAATACTGCCAGTACAGCAGCCGATTATCCTCCAGCAGTAATGAATGAATAGCACTGACAGAAACATCCTTCCTGCATGTATAGCATGTCACTGATACTTTCTAAAATGGCTCTATGACATGGCTGAGGTGAAGAGAATAACTAACATAGATCAAAAGTAATTCTGTTCTGAATCATGCCAGAGGACACTGGTGGACAACTGGTCCTTTTCCACAGTAATTCATAGCCATAGATTTTCAGAGGGCCCAAGTTTGCCATTCCTTTGATATTTTTCTGAAAGGAAAAAATCATGCAATACAAGATATAATGTCACCATGCTCTAATGATACCCATTCCTAAAAACTACCTTCTGCCAATACCTGGCAGGCATTAGTCTGTCTCCTAAGTTGTCAGAGCTGAGATCTGGGTGGGAAACACAGGCTGTGCTCCAGCTGATCAAAAAAGGGGAGTGCTCCAGGGTGACTTGGACAACATCCAACGGATCCCTTAGTTGAAGAGATTTCACTTGTATTCCCAGTTTGCTTTATGATCTCCATTGTTCTTAAGGGCTCCTGAAACACTGTCATTTCAGGTGTTTTTTCACTATTTCGTCTTATTCAAGCAAAGAGCTTGTGACCATTTTGCTGTGACAGTGACATTGTCTTCAATGTGTATCACTGTGATTTTTGCTTTCCCTACTTCAATAAACTCTACCTGAACCTTAAGCTAGAAAAAATGCAACTGTTCATCTCATGAAAGAAATAAACCTACAAACATTCATTAAAAATTTGTTATGTTCTTGCCTAGCTTTCAGTCAATTATTAATCTTGTGTTTAGGATTCTCCAAATCAGAACTTCTAAGACAAACTAGAGAGAATCCATTGAGTTACAGCTCAAGCAATGCTATATAGGTGACCCACTCAGGTGTTCAGGGAGTATACACAAATAAGAAGACACATAAACTGAAGTCTGTCCTACAGGTTTGCCTAAGGCTCAAGCATCTGTTCACATTCACCCAACATAAGCCAGTTAAGGCTGGTTAGGTCCCACTGGACAGCATGCTAAGGAAATGCTTTTCTCTCAGTTACTGAAGCAATAGCAGGTTACAAAAACTTCTTGCAACTCAAATGCATAATGACTACTGATTGCTGAAATGCTGATATGTAGTGCCAGCCTATGGAAATTTACATGATTTTTGATGACACTGATTAGAGCTGATTTGCCAAAGAAAAAATATCTCCCATCAATAGCAAAGTAATGTGCTGTGCCCAGTGCTGAGCTCTCACACTTTGGCAGTTTAAGTACACAACTTTGGATGTGCTCCAACTGTGATAACACTTGAAATATTATAAACATGCCAATCTAATTTGTCAGTGAAAGTGAAAAAGTAAACATATGAAGAACCGAATGGAACTAACTATTGCAGCGGGAACAGGTGCCACTAGTGTCCTGATAAATGCTCCTCTGTGATATAAAACACATACAGTAAAGGGTGGATGACATAATTATCAACAAGCTGGCAGCTCTGGAAGTATTATAGAAGATTAAAGATAAAAGAACCAAGTGTCATTTATCATGCCACGTATCTTGATCTGAAGCTCTTAACCCACTGGAGAGATGACCTCTGGCAACCTACAGCATTAACAGAATGGAAGGTAAGACTAGTGGGGTGGCATTCTGTATTCTTTAAATTACGATTTTTTTAAAAGCAGTATTTTAACTCAATGTACATCTCTTGCAGTTGTTCTGACAAGCTGTTGCAAAGGCAAGACTCTTGCTCTCTTTTAAGTAGGGTCATTTCCCAACTTCCTGTTAATATTCTAGGGGATATGGTCAGTGGATGAAAGCTTTCTGCTATTTCTAAAGCTTGTCAGAGCCCCGGGGATCAGTGTATCTTGGACATGTTAGTTTGGGTATGCTTACTCTTCAGTCAGCGCTCTCCACTCTTGCATAACAGTGGCTGACAACTGGCTTTCAAAAAGGTTAAGACTTAGAAAACCTTTTTACTGCCATGCTTTTGGTAGGTTTTTCTATTACAGGAAGCAAGCTTTCAGCAAATTAAGTCTGATATGTTAAAATAATTTAGTCCTCTAGATCACGTAATCATAGAATAAGGTAGGATAGAAAGGAACTTCCACAGGTCACCTGGTCCAGCCCCTTGCTCAAAATAGATCTAAATCAGATCAGGTTGCTCAAGGCCTTGACCAGTAGGGTCTTGAACTCTTCCAAGGATGGAGATCCTACAGCCTCCCTGGGCACCTGCTTCCAGTATTGGACCACCCTCATGGCAAAACATGTGTGTCCACTTCCTGTGGGCCTATTGCCGTGCACCTCTGAGTGGTGTCTGTCCTCATCTTCTCTGCATCCTCCCGTTGGGTCGCTGTGGACACCAGCCAGGTGCCCCAGGGCCACCTCTTCCACCGGCGTCTGAGCGCAGCTGCCGGCGCCTCCCGGTGGGCGCCCTGCGCTCCGGCCCCGGCCCCCGCCGGCCCCGCGGACTTGCTGCGGGACGCCAGCGCCCGTCCATGCTGGGTGCCCCGAGCAGCGGGGCCGCAGCCCGCCCGGGCCCGGGCCCGGACCTGGCCCTGGACCTGGACCCGCTGGTGGCAGCCCGGGCTGCGGGGGTGGCGCTGCTGCCTGGGCACTGCCGGCCCCGGCCGGAGCCGCCTGCCCAGTGCCCCACCAGACCTTCTCGTCGCAACCTGCCCGGGTCCCTCTGAGAACTCAGCAGTAGTGATAGTTCGCAATTCTGGCTGGCCTCCAATTTCGATCGACCTGAGTCAAACAAAATGTAACCCAGTTCGGTTCAGTTTCAGTAAATTCTACTCATCCGCTTACACAGTATCACATGCCTTGTATTTCCTAAAGCAGAAACAGACTTAAAGATTTCATTTCTATATCCACGTGGCTGAGGAAGTTGCTTGTTTGGTATGCACACAAAAGCAAACCTTAATATTTGCGATTAAGTTTCTGGAAGCTTTATCATTTTCAGTGTGAACTTCATTCTACTTTTTATGCAGCTGGAGGATACAGTACAGAAATAATTTACAATCACAATGTTATTCTAACTATAGAGTAATCCCCAGGTCAAAAACAAGTGACAGGGTTGAACACAGAAGGAAAAGGGTAAATTTAGTGGTCCATATCATATATGTTATAAGACTGGAAGACTTCATAGCCCTTACTGACTTGAAATAAAGTATTAAGGTATTGTTACATTAATAAAACATAAATCTACAATTTTAATTTTGACAACCCTTATTTTGATAAATAATACCAAACAAGTAATGATGATGCAGAGATGGCCTTTTCCTCATAACCCATATGTAAATAAATAGAAACATGTCACAACACTTAAAATATATATCTAGTCCACTGGCAGAAAAAGTAAGGCATATTACAGAAACTGTTTTTTTCTCCCTTGTTGATACCTCAAGTAAGATTCATGGGTACCTATTTTAAATGCTTCTGGAAACAAATGAAGCACAAAATCTCCTTAGACCCAAATTAAAAGCTAAAATGTACTCACTAACATCCCAGTAGCAAGACTTTTTAAAAAAAGAAATAAATCGTTTGTATATACTTTTGTCTTATTTTTCTTATATACTCTATTCTTTCACAATATATAGGTTTAATCTGGGCATCAGCAGTCAGAGTTCATAGTCTTTCGGTAACTGATGTTTAGAAAAAAATCTGATCCGTGAACATTAGCCATAAAGAATGACTCCACAAATTGCTTGGGGGGAAAAACGTGCCATTAACATATGCTACCAGTGAAGACATCAGTTTATTTACTATGTTAAAGAATAACTCAGGTTCAAACATGTTCTGGTTCGTCCTTAGCTGGGGAAGGAGTACTCATGCCAACACAAACACAGTGGTTTTGATTAAAGACATAGGCTTCCAGTGCAGACAGACAGCAAACGTATTTCTTAAACTGCAACATTAGCATATCTTATCCCACTGCAATTGATAGACAATGTCTTTTTTACCAAGTTTTCAGTGTAGGTATCACATTAGAATTAAGGAAAACAAACTTACAATTATTTACTGTTCATGGTATTTTGGTGCATTTTTGTATGCCTGCATGCTAGTGGGAAAGTTTGATTTGATGTGAGATGGGATTCTGCCAGAGTCATTATTCCTGTTTATTGAGTAACAGACTAGTTATAAGAGCAAAAAATCGATATTAATGGCTGGAACACAAGTTCAACCTGACTCTGAACAGGTCTTGTTAATGCAACAACATCTTTCTTCTATCTTTCTTTTCTTTTCTTTTCTTTTCTTTTCTTTTCTTTTCTTTTCTTTTCTTTTCTTTTCTTTTCTTTTCTTTTCTTTTCTTTTCTTTTCTTTTCTTTTCTTTTCTTCTCTTCTCTTCTCTTCTCTTCTCTTCTCTTCTCTTCTCTTCTCTTCTCTTCTCTTCTCTTCTCTTCTCTTCTCTTCTTTCTTCTCTCTCTTCTCAAGCAAGGCAAGTTTCTTTCTGCAGCAGCTCTGTCTTATTAACCTTATTTAGGCTCACTTGCCTCAGACAAAGTGTAGATATGTCCCTAATTGAGGAAACTCAAATAAAAAGTACCAAAACCTTGGGTCTCTGTATTGCTTTTGTGATTTTGTTTAGATACCACCTATTTTATTTTCTTCTACTCTGCACTTTGTGCTAATTAGGACCATTCATGTAATTGATTTTGTGATTTATCTGCCAAATTGAAAAAAGAAAATCAAATTAAAATCTACAGTTTTTTCCCTGTTTTCAACACCAAAAGTGAAAAAAATCACAAAATTCACTGATCACATTTACCATGTGCTGACACAATCTACCCAAGATCTACCAGTCATTCTGCAAACAAGAACTCTGGAGGAAGCAAAGAATTTGAAATGAAAAGATATGATATAATGTAAATCTAAAGATAAATATACTTTATTTTGCAAAATCTTAGGCAGAGACACAGACTTCAAAATTTCTGCCTGATTGTGTTGTTGGTATAGGCAAAGAGAAACAATTTTTATCAAAATATACCAGTAACCTTACCTTTGGCTGTTGCTACTGATATCACAACACTGAATTTCTGTTCTTTTTCCTCTTGGGGGGAAAAAAAAAAAAAAAACAAAAAGGAATTACAACCACTCATCTTATTCCTCAAGCTTGTTTTTCTTTTCTTTTTTTTTGTATACGTTTCTCTTTTTATATCAGCAAACAATTTAGAGCAACAGTGTATGATATATGAGAATATTATTGCTGTTTACAAAAGTGATTGAAAAATAACAGCCCTAAAGCAAAGTTGAAAGATGTATTTTGACCAGTAGTTATCTGTCACTCCTAATGGCCTCTTTCTGAGGAGGCTTTTATTACAATTTTTTTAGAAAAATTTGCTATGCAACTAGATTTGTTTACTCATATTTTGTTCTGCTAGTGTTCCTTTTATTAATCCTCTAAGAGTTAAAATTTCCTGTGTTGAGTGTGACTTGTCAGGTTGGAGCTTGTGAAGCAGCTCAGTTTTCACTGAATTGAAACATGTCTTCTTCAGAAATACCAGATGAACTATCAGCTTTTATAAACTGAAGTCTACTCATAGTTAAAGCTAATTTCTTAATAGCAAGGAAGAAAAACCAAAAATTCTCAGCTCATAATAGAATATGTTTCTATGATTTGTTACTTATCAGTTGATTTTTTAAGAAAAGAATAGACATTTACAGTATTTATGTAAATTAGACAAAATCAGAAGGCTTGCATTTCCTAGCAATGCTTCCCAACTGAAACAAATGCATAGAAACACAAGCTGTCACTGAAAGTATCTGAATTTCAGATTAGCAAGCAGATATGTATACATAGTTCCTTGCATGTAGCCTGTGCTTGCTTCCATGAAATACAAAGTTGTCTTTAACATTTTCATTTTGAAACTCTGATTTCCAAGACCACAGCAAACAGTTTACTGAGGAGTGACAATGCTGTTCCTGTTTTGTGCCAGGCCTTAGATAGCTCTTGCTCAAAGAATTTCTTCCCAGGGAAAAGGGCAGATTCAAGGGCTGCAGCCGTCCACCCATATCACAGAATGTTTGAGGTTGGAAGGGACCTCTGGAGATCATCTAGTCCAACCTCCCTGCTCAGCAGGGTCACCTAGAGCATGTTAGACAGGGTTGCATCCAGGCGGGCCTTGAAGCTCTCCAGAGCAGGAGACTCCACAACCTCTCTGGGCAACCTGGTCTAGGGCTCCATCACTCTCACAGGGAAGAAATTCCCCCTCATGGTGGGGCAGAACTTCCTGTGCTTCAGTTTCTGCCCATTGCCTCTTGTCCTGTCACACAGGACAATTGAAAAGAGTTTGTCCCCATCCCCTTGACACCCTCCCTTCAGGTACTCGTACACATTGATCAGATCCCCCCTCAGGCTTCTCTTCCCCAGGCTGAAGAGGCCCAGCTCTCGCAGCCGTTCCTCATAGGGCAGATGCTCCAGCCCTCTGATCATCTTCATAGCCCTACGCTGGACTCTCTGCAGTAGCTGCATGTCTCTCTTGTGCTGGGGAGCCCAAAACTGGACACAGTACTCGAGATGAGGCCTCCCCAGGGCTGAGGAGAGTGGCAGGATCACCAGCTGCTGGCAACACTCTTCCTAATGCACTGCAAGATACCATTGGCCTTCTTGGACACCAGGGCACATTGCTGGCTCATGGTCAACCTGTCATCCACCAGCACTCCCAGGTCCTTCTCTGCAGAGCTGCTCCCCAGCAGGTCAGCCCCCAACCTGTACTGGTGCCGAGGGTTATTTCTCCCTAGGTGCAGGACTCTGCACTTGCTGTTGTTGAACCTCATGAGTTTCCTCTCCGTGCAGCTCTCCAGCCTGTCCAGCTCTCTCTGAATAGCAGCACAACCCTCAGCTGTATCAGCCAATCTGCCCAGCTTGTCAGCAAACTTGCTGAGGAGGCACTCTGTCCCATCATTCAGGTCACTGATGAATAAGTTGAACAAGACGGGACCCAGTACTGAGCCCTGGGGAACTCCACTAGCCACAGGCGTCCAACTAGACTTTGCGCCAACTGATGACAACCCTCTGAGCTCTGCCTTTCAGCCAGTTCTCAATCTACCTCACTGCCCACTCATCTAACCTACATTTCCTGAATTTGTCTTATGAGGATGTTCTGGGAGACAGTGTCGAAAGCCTTGCTGAAGTCAAGGTACACAATGTCCACTGCTCTCCTCTCATCTACCCAGCCAGTCATTCCATCAGAGAAGGCTACCAGATTGGTTAAGAAAATTTTTTCCCCTTGGTGAATCCATGCTGGCTACTCCTGATCACCTTCTTTTCTCACCTTCTTTTCTTCCTTATGTCTGGAGAAAACATCCAGAATGAGCTGTTCCACCACCTTTCAAGGGATGGAGGTGAGGCTGACTGGCCTGTAGTTTCTGGGTCCTCCTTCTTGCCCTTTTTGAAGACCAGAGTCTTCAGCACTGGCTTTCTTCCAGTGCTTAGGCAGCTCTCCAGTTCTCTACGACCTTTCCAAGATGATGGAGAGCAGCCTGGCAACAACATCCACCAGCTCCCTCAGTACCCATGGGTGCATCCCATCTGGGCCCATTGATCTGTGGATGTCAAGTTTGCCTAAAAGATCTCTAACTTGATCCTCTTCAGCCAAAGGAAAGTCTCTTTTTCTCTAGACTTTCTCCCTTACCTCCAGGCTCTAGGATTCATAAGGGTTGCCCTTAGCACTGAAGGCTGAAGCAAAGAAGGCATTCAGTAATTCTGCCTTCTCTGTATCCTTCATCACCAGGGCCCCTACCCCATTCAGCAGCAGACCCATATTTTCCCTAGTCTTGCTGTTGCTATTGATATATTTGAAGAAGCCCTTCTCATTGCATCCCTGCATACTCTGACAACATTCTTATAATCCTCCCAAAAGGATTTTCCCATGGGAAAAGTTTATTTGCTGAACCCCGGGGGAAAGCATCAATCTACTTGGACTAGCATTAACATGGATATTTTCATAAGCGATTTGGGAAACAAAAAAGGTATTTACTGAAATGACCTCATATAAGAAAATGTTTCATAGACATATGACTCAAAGAAACCACATATGTCTTTGACTCGGGATGAGAGTCTGAAAACAGAGGTACGAGGAAGATGACCGGCTGTATATTGGACCAATATTTTTCTAACTTACATTACCTCCTTCAAATAAAGATTCTCTCTCTCACACACATACAGACATGCACACTTGCCTATAATTACTAAAACAAGTGTTTAATAGGTACAGTGGAATAAAATGGGTAACCCACTCTGAAACTAATCACATACTAAAAGAAGTGGTGAGATCCCATGTCTCAGTCATACAATAGAGACTTGAGGGCTTCTCAGAGAACACCCTGTTATTTTAGTCTTGAGAGGTGCATAAGTAAAACTATTTCAAACATCATTTTATGTATTTCTGCCTAGTAGAGCTAAAACTTCCAGCTTTAGCATCTATATCTTCAATTCTGAGTGGAAATTCTATATATAACAGAAAGAATATTAGAAATTACAGTACAGAGACAAAATGGTGCTTGGTGGCAAAGCAGAAATTGTTAAGCAAGAAAGATGCCAAGATTTCTTCTGTTAAATTAAATAGGATCAACTACATTAGGAAATCTTATGTATGTCACGCGATACACTGCAGCCACCTAAAAGCTTTTGAACACATATATCGTTAAAGAATTGACTTAGTTTCAAACCTTTATTTTTTGTAATCTATTTAGGAATACATTTCTACCAATGTGAATTTAAACTCTAATATTTCTGAGAGATAATTTCGTGGATTTGTACCTTTCAGTAACAAATAAAAATATTAAAGTAGCAAACACCTTCTTAAATGAGAATTTTCACTCTCTTCGTATCTGAGTATATGCAGTCTCACAGGCCATTTCAGCTTCTTTTGATTTTCTAATGAACTTTGGAGCATTTGTAATAGTAGGATATCATTCATTAGTTTCTCCAAATAAATTCCCACCTTCTTATAGAGTATTTAAAATATCAGTGTCTCACTGAAGTGCACTGATTTCCAGAACATCAACTCTAAAACAGAAGCACCCGCCTACTGAAGAACGGTGATAGGCTATAAAAAAGTCAAATTTTCTTTCTTCTCTTAAGATACATTTTCAGTTTGGAGAGGGAGATTACCAGATGTTTTATAACATAGGGCCAATCTGTACAATTTAAAGATCCACGAAAGTCCAGGTTAACATATACCTTTGTACTAAAGCAAAGATCCTCTTGTTAAGTGGAAGGCCACCATGGCTAACTTCTTCTCTTGGGATTTTTTCTTTCTATCCTGCTACAATCTAGAGTAACAACTTCTCCCTTAGGCACGGCTACACCAGGCTGAGAATATAGTATATGCACCACCTTGTATGCACCTTCTGCATACATCTGTATGCAATTCAGAATTTCAGATGGTGAAAACCTATGGATTCCAGTGCAATTTTTAAGTACTTTTTAAGGATATGAAATCACAAATTTACAAATTTTCAAGGATGATATTGTCTGTGCTCAAGAGAAGGTGGACATGTACTCAGAGGAAACTAGAACAAAACAATATTCCAAAATTCAGCTGAGTGAAGGAAGACTGATACATAAACTTGACACTGGTTTGCTTGCTGGTGGGCGTTGGATAGTTTGCATTTCAGCAAATTGTTCATGCTCTGATATGTGCATACAAATCAAGAGAGTTTCATCTATCGGAAGCCGTGCTTTGATGAAATGCTTAATCCTCTTTAGGGGTAAACACTAAATTGGAGTATGCCTTTCAAATAGCTTCCATCTATTTGGGAAGCAATTGCTGTGGCTGGAGTGAAGAAGAGAGTAACAGAGACCACTTCTGCTAAGGCAATGATGTCTTTGGGCAGGCTTCTGCTGCCCAGGCTATGCCTTCAATCTACCAGCACACTTAGTTTTCTTTGGTTTAGTTCATCCCTTATGGGAAAGATAACTTTCTTAGTTTTATAGCAAGATGCTATTGTAAGATGCATATTCTTACAATTTATTCTATTTACTGTAGGAATATAATAATAGGAATAGCAAAAAGTTGCAGCTGAGTTTCTCCCTCTATTTTTCATTGGAGCCAATACTCATATTCTCTCCCAAGTTTCTTTTTGCTGATCTAACCTCACAGAATCCTTCAGTCTCATAGATAGAAAAATCATTTCTCTAATTCTTAGTTAGTCTTTCTCTGAACCTATCACAATTTGAACTGAAATAAAATCTTATGCATATCTTTACTCTGCTACTATTCCTTCTCTTCCTCAAGAAATGTCTGATGTAAATATGCACCTAGCATCTTTTTGTTTCTGGAGGCTCATGGTCACTCAGTTTTCAGATCGTACAAAGAGTTCTTCTCTTCATCCGTAAAGAGCCAGGCAGTGGTCTTGAATTTAGAAGAAAAATGTTACTACTCCTTAAATTTGTAAGCTTTAAGTTTGAAACAGCAAATTTTCCCCATTTTTTTCTCCTATGTTTGGGATCATACAGTTCTTTCTGTACAATATTTAATTGTCCTTAAGAGTTTTAAGGCTTAAAACTTTCCATTATGAGGAAATTTCATTAACATTCACTTCCTTTTTCTTACAAACTCATTAAAATATTGATTGAGTTTAGTCTTGAAAGCAATCCTTGAAGAATTTCTATGGTAACCCTCTATATAATTCTATTTCCTCTGGCAATGTAACATGCAGCTGTTATTGCATCTGTAAAATTCTTAAGCCACATAGCAGTAGACTAGCCTTTTTACAATCACTGATTTTTTTTTTTTTTCAGGTGGCACTTCAGCAAACTTTTTACTGAATCTAGACTTATAAAATCTATTGTACACTTACAGTATGTATTTCTTCTGTAATTGATAATCTCAGATAAAGAGGTTAGTTTAATACAATCCTTTTTCAGTAAAAACTTCTATTGTACCTTACCTAATTACCGATTTCTCACCATATTTTTAATGATTGTTTCCTTCAATCAAGGTTATAATTGTTTTTTTAAGTAGATTTTTAAAATGCAGATAATCAAACACCATTCTCATAAAAAAGCAGGCAGATATAAAGTATAACAGATTTAGTACTTCTTGAGTTTGAATGTCTGACTCTGACAAATTAACCTAATATTTTGGTACAAAATGATATTAGTCTTTTCCAAAGCCTATGAAGAACAAAGATTTGTTAGACTAATATTTTGGCTTGTACCTCAATTCAAGATTAAATTAGGAAGAAAGTCAAAGTATAGGTTTCAATAAGATCAATACTGTGAACTAGGAGCTGCTACAGGTTTAAAGTAATTTAAGGTATATAAATTTAGTATATGTAAGTGAGTTGCTCCGTTGCCAATGTCCATTCTATTTCATGATGCAGTTGTTCATAAAGGCCACAGACATACCTTAGTAAAATAGGTATTTTCACGAATGGGCAAGGCACAATTTTTACCCTTGTGTACACTTATTATACTCAGGGCACTCTCCTGAATCAGCTTCCATTTAAAATGGTCTCAATGGAAATTAATTTTTAAGTGCCATTCTGTTTCTGATTTGTAGAATACTATTTATGATAATCTAATTATAATTACTACTTTCTAAAGAAGCCTTAAATATGATTAAGAGTAAGTATCCTTTTACCTGGGCTTTTGCTACTATCAGATATTTAGGACTATATCTTTTGTCAAACCTCTGATCTTTTTAAATTAAATTATCATCCTCTAGTAAAACAGATTATACAAGAGTTTGATAATTGAAATAATCTTAGCTTATTCTCATTTTTCAGGCTCAGTTAAAGGAGAAGCTGGTAATCAGTTCAATACCAATATCAGCTCTCTTTAAGTTCCCTTGAAATATCTTAAAAGTTTGCAAAGTGACCTAAAGTATGCGTGGTCTCAGAAAATATATGAAGTATAATGGTAGACTAGTACCATATTGGTAGACTAGTATGGCATCTTTGAACACAGAAGATTACTAAGGAAGAGACAGAGCAATAAAGCTTGAGCACATACATTCGTTGCTTTGGTAAAAATACTTGAAAACCCAAAATGAAGTTAGTCAAAAAATAAACACGGCATGCTGGGTGGGATAGTATGAATAAAGCATAGCTTTATGCCTTTATGTCTTTATAAATATCGGTGCTTAAAGATTACACTCAGCCAATTTATATTTTGTTAGTTTACACTTATCAAGCACTAATCATACAGGATTTATATGGTATAGGAAAGGCATCACAAAGAAAATGTTTATTTTCTATTCACTTGCTCCTGCAATATGTATTAGTCAATATATTATTAGTCCATTTTGAATACTATACGAAGTAGCTAGATCTTAGTTGAATTTAGTTTACGAAGACATTACCTTGAAATCAGAGATTGTTTGAAGAACTCAGTAGTAGAGAATACTACAGAGGGAGACTTATACAATCTGATTTTCTGTCTAAAGCTTGGTATAGATGAGATTATTAAGACTTTGAGCCCAAGTCTTAGCCTAAATAATGGCAGAAGTTAGGGCTAGTCATTGGGCTAGAGGGAATGAATTTGCTTATTCCTCACTACCAGTTATCACTGATGATTCCTAATTATGCCCTAATTATATCAGAACATTTTAAAAGAAGAATTCATACTAAGAAAATCTCCACTACAAAGTGTAATAACCATTTACATTATTCTAAGCTCAAAGAAATGGAGATTGCATTTCAATGTGGCCAGCATCAGCAGATACTTATTTGGCAGCAAAATTCAAAGGTAAGATTAAACTATTTCAGAAGCAAAGACATGCAAGCCTAAAATACCTCACCATCTCACAGGACCTTTCACCAGCAAAACATTCTGCCTAGTACAGCTTCAGCATTAGCCTCTTGCTAAGATGCTGCTTTTTCAGAACAAACCTTATAGCCAGTGAGTTTGATTCAGGCCTCAGTTCAGCAAAATGGCTAAGCACACTCTTAACTGTAAAATTAGTAACAGTATGTACATTTAACAGCAGCAATTGCAGGCGTGTGCCTGGATGTAAGCCAGAGTGCCGGTCTGAAACTGTGCCTCCATCTGAAGCTATACTAATTAGCACTGGCTCGGTATATATTCTTGCATTTCTTTACAGATGCCTTATGTGTCAGGCAGGAGTTAATGTGGTTTTCTTAGGCATCAAGGCAATAACCAAAACAACTATTAGTCAACCAGATAGATGCCAGGTTATCTGAAAGTTATACACAGGAAATCTTTCTGTCCTTTCTTCTTCAGCAATTCTTCATCAGTTGCCAGTTTTCAATTCTTCAGTCATCAGTTTTCTTGCCCTTGATCAACACCAACATTTAAAATTACAATTATTACAAAGTACATCTTTAGAAACCTAATACTATTCTGTTTCTGATCCTAGGACTTGCAGCCTACTTTACCCTATTGCCAGTGTCCCTAAGTGGTACTTAGTACCTGCAAGAGCTTTCCAGAGACATCAGCTGCAGAATAACTTCCTCAATAGTTTGCCTATTCTCAACTCGTTGAATACACCTGAGCACAGCAATGTGCTGTCAGCAGCTTCCAGCCTAAGGGATAAAGTAATTACTGCAGATAGACAGAAAAGGTGCCTCAAAACAAAGCAATTCAGTTTCATTAGTCATTCTATCCATTGTAACGGGTAGAAATGGAGGTCATGAAAGGATACAGTTGCTGCTGACCCAAAGGGTTTCCAGCCTCTGAGGAAGACAGGACAGCACAGAGGGAGCATTAGCACCACCAGCAAGTTTAAGGATGAGAAAGCAAAGCCAGTCCTTCATGGTCTTGCATTCCTTTGGCTCATACACTTAATGTGGAAACACTGATCAGTTCAAACTGTACTCTAATAGCCTGGTCTGCACCCTGTCAGATGCTTTTGTACCATTATCAAATGTGTACCTTTAAGCAATGAAACCTGAAAGAAATCCGTATCATAACTGTAAATTGTATTGACAAAAAACTGCAGTTGTTAATTTCAGTTTTACTGAGGCTGGGAGCATAAGAGGAGGGATATATTCATGACTTCTCTTCATTCTCTTACTTAGAATGAAGTCCTCTGGCCAGATCTAATGGAGACATTACATACCTCGACTTAAGTATGGAAACTGATTCTGACGAGGATTTGTTCTTGGTGGCTATATGTAGACATTCAATGTTTTACATTCAGTGCTTTTACAAAAGCAATGTGTGTAGTCCAGTATCTATCTTTTATTTTTGCAAATGCACCTGAAAAGAGAGCACGAATTAATAGATTTGATATCCATTGCTAAAGAAGTGCCAGGAGTGTTCTCACAGATATACCTTCAGGCCACTAAATAACCTTTAACAATCGAGAAAAGAAAGAAGTCTTGGAGTTCAGATTCACACAAAAATCAAGAGACAACTCCTCAGTCAGTCTCATTAACCTTCCTGCGTTTTAACCCAGATAGAGTAGCTTCCTCATAAAAAGCAGTTCTTAAGAATCAACTAACCAGAGAACTCCTGTCTCCTAAATATGCTGTGCCAAATTTCTCCACTCACAGGCTTGGTGGATGAATTTACCCCACGGATTAGGTAACCAGATAAGCAATATTTTCTTCGCATATGCTCCTCTGAAATTTTGAGACACAACAATATGGGTAATTCTAACACCTAGAGAGGAGGTGAAACAAAGAGAGTGCTACAGTGAAAAAGAAATCATATGTAAATCACTTTTCTTGAAATAGCACCAAAAAACCATATACTCACAAGATCTTTCTGTAGTCAATATACTGCCTTGATTCTGAGGTGTCCTTAAGTGGGTCATACTAGGACTGAAGAACCTCTTGTACTTTGGTATATGGTGCCTTTCTTTATGATATTATGGAAACATCTCTTCAATCACTGTTCAGTGATTATGTTTGTGATCTGTCCTTCTGTGTTCTGCTGTGAAAGCAGCCAAGGACAAAAGATCCATTCTAGAAGAAACCTAGCACACATTTTGAAGTCTCTCTCTTTGAAAGACCCATTTACAACAGATGCTGCTCAGTAGAAGATGAATCTACACCAACTTGGCTGCAGTGGTCAGCTGGATTTGCAATTAAGCTCATAACTGATACCGAGACTCCTAACTGTCTCTTTTCCTGATCAAGCAGCAGACATCTGACTTGGCACAGCCTCTAGCCAGAGCAGGTGGAAACCAGCAATTGATATGACCTGACTTTAGAGGGCTTGGAATATTATGCATATAACAGTACTAAAGAGTGTGCTAAAGTGCAGTTTGTTGAAGCAACAAACTTTCCTCAAGTGATCTGAGATTTCATTGCAGTCCAGGTTCTGGGAGGAAGTATCTTGGAAGGAAATATTATGGGGGTGGGACTTCCACCACATCAATGAGATCGAGAAATAAAAACTGTGATATCTGAAATGCTATCAGCTTTGTCTGCCATCTTTCTGCAACAATAGTCTGGAGAAGGGCTCTCTACTTCTCAAATTGTCAATAACTGAGAACTCACAAAATTTAACAGTAGCTATAAGTTTTGCAAGTAGAAAAGCAATCTGAAACTCAGTACTTCATTCTGGCCATTCACCAGCTGACATTTTTTCTGGGGCACTGTGCTACTTCCATTCCCTATATAAACAGACTTTCCTTATTATTAGTCTCAATTCAGTATCCCTAGTATCCCCTTTCTAAGAAATGGATTTTTGCATAATGGCCATAACAAGTTACTCCGACTCAACTGAGTATTTAGCTCCGTGACATCATGAGGTCCACAGACTCTTGCTCTTCCTATACCAAAGCAGTGAGAGAAGGATTCCCAGTCCTGTAAATCTCTGTTGCTTGGAAGGTATGGAGAGACTGGAAAGAGTCTGTGATCAGTCTCATTTTTTTCATCTTTTAAGTGGTCTCCAATCTTTTACCCCTGCTCAGACAAAGTTTGTTTCCAATGCTGTCTTCTGTCTACTTTGCTAACTTTTAACCTCCTGCTTCCTTGCTGCAGTTGAATATCTACTCTCTTGTATCTTACACAAATTATTAAAAGAAACCAGCAAAGAGCAAAGTCATGCAAGGACAGCAAACAAAAATGACTGTCTGCTGGGTTTACATCACTGTTACAAAGCAGTAAATAAAATATGACCATCTAGATAAAGGAGGAGGAATTTTTTGATTAATCATTCGTTCACCCTCCATTTTGTATCCTCTTTCCTTCCCCTGCTACTCTTGTTTAATAAGTCTTTTTGTGTATAGACTAAAGATAGGCAAAAAGAGAAAAACTAGCAGCTTGCACTCCTACCATTACTCCACCTACATACATAAAACTACATACTCCCAACTCCCTTTTCTCCCTACCTTTCAAATCCTCTTTTTGCCCCCTTAAATATCTTTTCCTCCTACTCTCCCCCAGCCACTGAATCTTGCACTTCCCTTTTCAGTCCAAGTAGCTGGGTGCTGAGAGCTTGTTTGGAGAGAGAGACTTTAGCGCTCTTGCAGAATATGAGGTTCCTCCTTGGGACTCAGTCCTCAAGAAGGTTTAAATGCACATTTGTGGCAGAGGGCTGCCCTCTGCTATGCAGAAAGATAGGTGACAGTGCAGCAATGCACCTGCCTCACCAAACCTCCTGGCAGAGCAGGTGCCCTCTGCCTAAATAACATTTTCTCCTGACTAGATATTAGGTGCTCCAATAACCAATAACCTATTCCAGTTTTTCCCATCAGATTACATATTCCTCTGAGGCCTGGAGGAGTCTTGGGTTAAGTGAATGTCCTCTTACCTCTCTGATCTGTGAAGTGATGATTTTCCTTCCCTTTAGGGTAATAAAGAAAATAGTGATGGATGACAATGAGAAAGCTGTCAGAAAGGGAAAAGAGAGCTTACCACACTTTTCAGTGTGAAACAATCTACTTTGCTGATAGTACTACCCTCAACTATGCATGGTGGATTCAGCACCTTTCCCTATAATCTGGCTTCATTTTCACTCTCTTCCTGCTCTATACAATCACTCTAAAAAGCAGGAAAATATTGCACCAGCTGCCTTTGCTTGACATAGCCACTCTCTATGTAGCTGTTTGCAGATTTGTTTTGTTTACCTAAGTGAACTTTTCTGACATGTTGTATATTTTGGGAGTTTTCCTTTCCTTTCTACAGAGAGACAGACAAGAGTAGCAAGGATAGAGATTGTTCAACAGGGCTCTTTAAGCCATAGTTATCTTTTTGAACTATATAAATGCAGATACACTGAAGAAACGCACACATACAGATATTCACAAAGCACAGGCTTCTTCAGAAACCACTGATGAAAGGGGAAAGGAAGGGAGCCCATGAACGTACCAGGACCGCATTTTTAACCCAGTGAAGGTGGTGTTGGCGAGGAAATTAGTGGCATATATTCCACCTCTTGGTGTTCAGGGAATTAATGATGTTTGTACATACAAATCTGAACAGGTCTCAGAAAAAAAGGCTTCCTATTGTTAATTCTTGAGAGCAATCAGTATGTCCACACTCTTCCTGGCAACATATACCATCAAAACTGTCAACTATGCTTCATTTTTAGAATCTGTTTTCAGCATGTACTGATGAGAAAGAATGTAGTTCCTATTTCAGAGCTTTCAGTTCTGGCAAAGGAAAAAAAATCAAAACAGAAAAACCTTGTCTTGATTCATGAACAAAGATAAATTGAGATGGAAGCTATAGCTGAAGAATTACTGTCAAAATGCTGAAGCCAAGATTCTAAGTCATTTTTTCTGATGATGATCACACTGAGATGGAAATATCTTCTGGAGTCCAAGGCTTATTAGTTTAAATATTGAACAGTGATTCTTAACCTTTTCAAGACCAATTGTTTTGTTGTCAAACTAGGTATGCTCTTTCCTTTACACTAAACAAGGAGCACACTTGGTAAATGTGGATCTACTTTTTTGCCTGTTTCTGTAGGGTTCAAGTAGTTATAGAAATGGTTGCTACTTGAGCTTCTTCTTCCTTTTTCTTTTCTATACTTTACAATCCAATAGGGCAGAACAAACTTTTAGAACTACAGGGTAGAAACTCTTTTGGGGGAGGCAAATAATCCATGAGTATTCAAGAGGTAGTCTTTTATTTAGTTTGTTTATTTGTTTATCATTAGTAAAGCTGCTGGGCACCTAGTACACTGCTTGTTAACTCTCAAGTTAAAAGCAGCATTTGTGCAGAGTTCACAACCATCTTATTCTGTGGTTTGCTGAGCTTTCTGTTTAAAATTCACTAACAAGAAAAGTGCTATTATGCAAGTGACACAACAGGAGAAAAATAAAGCAAGAAAAGCTAATCTTAAATGCAAATTCCCAGTAGTTTTGAATTCAAACCCATTGTGAACCCGGGAAAGAGGAGCTGACAGCTGGACACCGCTGCTGGAGAAGTTCACTGCAGAGTTAATGATACTTTCAACCTTGCACCTGCAATCAAGCCCAGTGTTGAAGGGTAGCTGTATGTGTACAGGGTTGACAGTGCTCTGCAATCCCTCCAACAGATGAATTGTCAGGAGAGTAGGAAGTATTATAAATGAGGCATTGTGTTTTTGAAATGCAATGTTATTTTTAAAGTGAATACTAAGCTTAGGGACCTGGGCAACTCTGGAGATGGATTAGTTATGAAATAAAGGGTCTTCTACCTTTGCGTCACCAGTAAGGATCCATTATGTGTGAGTAGAGACTGAAAGATCATTCGTTTGTTGTAAATTGTTTTGTACAGCTAGTATGAGATGAAGCAATAGGTTTTGAATTATGGAATTACAGAATAATTTAGGTTGAAAGGGACCTCTGGGGATTTTCTGGTCCAGTTATTGTTCAAAACAGAGTTAACTTTAAAGTTACATGAGGTTGCTCAATACCTTGTCAAGTTGTTTATTAAATATTTCCAGTGATGGAGAATTCCACAACTTCTCTGGGAAATCTTTTTCCATGTGCAGCCTATCTAACTATGGAAACTTGTGCAGTTTCAAGTTGACTTGCATTTCCCCTGGGTAACCTTATCCTGATTCTCACCAGAAGATTTAATGTGCAAAGAGAATGACCTCTCTTGCTGGCACATCAGAGTGATAATTACGTATGCTGGTGGACTATGTGCTGTCTTCCACAGCAGTGTTAAAATTCTGTATAGGCTTTCACAAGCTTGTCTTCTTTTCTTGGATCTCCATATATTTGCGATGGGGAGGAAAGGACTGAGGAGAGCTTTTTCTGTTTTCTCTTTTGATCACTAGCTAAAGAAAAGAAAAAAATCTAGAACACAAAAAGTTCTAATATATGAGCAAAATTTCTCCCGTTTCTGGGACATAATCTGTCTCATTTAATCTGTTCATCACTCATAATATAGCTGTTTTGAAATCTTTAATGAGAAGTATCCTCAGGGATACATTTTCTCTCATTTTACTGGAGAATCGCACAGTTTATCATTTGAGTATCCACTGGCTATATTAGAATTCAGGCAAATATTTGCATATTTTAAATGTCTGCATGAATACTGCGACCATTTGTCAATGTCTTCACTGAATTGTTAGTCAGAGAGACTTGTGCACATTATTTGCAACTGAAATTGAACTGTTTGGGTTGCTATGGTTACAGTTGTGGTGAAGAAAAATTTGCACAGCTACTATCTTTCTTGAGGGGGTGAGCTGAGGAAAGATAATTAAAAAATAAAAGTTAATCCTGTACATCAGGATAGGATCAGAATTGAAACAAAGCTTTGTGTGTGCATTTCACTATATCAATGAAAGACACAATATATCCATAAAAGTTAATAAATATTGATAGACACTTCCGTCACATTCCCCTCCTCTAAATTTATTGTGCAATTTGTATCAGTCAGGCTGTGGTGATTGGACCAGTGCAACCAACAGACTTTGTTAATTAGGATGGTTAGCTGGTTTAGAAGAGCATGATGAAATGGCAGTTTCTTCTCCTAAAGTGATTACTAAAATTTTTCTTTTTTCAATTCAGAGTACAAGAAGGCATCACATAAAAATCCAAAGTCCTAGGTCTATCCTCTCTCAGCTGGATGTCCTAACTGCTAAGAAACACTATTGCAACCCCATCCTCATGCAGGCTGGGAGCAGGAGGGCAAGAAGACCAAATCTGCAAAATCCTCCATGATGAAGAGGGTCTTCAGTAGCAGCATGTCCCTCTATTTCCTGAGGATTTCCTGGTGCTGTAACCTACAAGCTGGACTTAGCCAAATTGCACCATTTAAGCTGCAAGAGAGAATCCCACCCTGAAACCACGTCATGTTCCCAGCAGCAGGATGCCAGAAGATCCAGATCCATTGCTGTGGGTAGGAGTGAGCTATCAGGATCTTCCAAGTCCCATCTCACCTTCTCTTTACCCTCTGTCAGGAAGAGAGCCACAGCCATCTACCACAACCCGTTCAGTGCTCTCCTGCCCCTGGCCTATCTGCAAGTCCAGGCATTTGACAGTCCAATATTATCAGGCTAATATGGAACAGGGGATGATATGACCTCCTCTAACCACATTTGTAGATGAAGGTGGCCTTGGTTACTTGTTTGATTCCGTGATGTTCAACATCTCCTTGGCATAGGTATTTTCAGATTATCAGTTACAGGAGGTAGGAGGCAGGTTGTCTCCTAGTCCATCTAAATCAGGCTGAAGGAATGCAGACACCTAATTTCAGAATTATAAGAAATATCCAAGCCCCCCAAGCAAGCACTTGCTGTGTTTCAAAAATCTGTGGGTTAATCAGCGTTAGGGAGAAGAGTTTACCAATTAGTCCATAGAAACCTAAATAGTCTTGGTTTTTCCCTTGGTAGTTAACTTCTAATTTAATAGCTAGATATGCAACTTTACCAGAGACATGAATAAATTTTGAATCCAACTTCATTTCAACTACATTTTTGCTGGTAGATCTTCCCTGATGTCAGCAGCACTGCTCCTGACTTACAGTAGGGAAATGAGGCCAGTATTAGCCCTATCATAATCTAGAACAGCTCTTTTAAATCACTATGAATATATTATTTGACACTTTTATTCCTGCCTGTGAATTATTTATGGAACAGTCAAGAAATGTTCAAATGTCAGTGTTGTTTGTAGCCATTAAAATAGTAGTTACTACTTAAGCTAATTTAAGAAGATGAGTATTTTTACACACTATTCACTACTGGTCTCACTGCTTACTGATACTCCATTGTTCTGTGTGCTGCTTCATGGTTTCATATCTTATAAAAAAAAGACAATCCCCAAAACATAAGGGCTAAAGAGTTTGCAATGTTACTCTCATCTTGTGAAGCATGCTAGAAATTTTTATCATTGAGAGAGCTAATTTGGGAGCTGAGTAATAATTGTTAACGTTCATTAAACATTTTGAACCTACAAAAGTTTTTCTGAGGAATCTATAGTTGTCTACACATCTTTAAATTCTGAACAAGTATTGGAATAAATATGTGATCTTATTAACAGCACTATTTCTCCACCACTTTTTGGATTACATTAGCTTGCTCTTGTGATCATGTCAGTGGTGAACCATACTGATATAGTGATGAATACTTAGATTTTGGAAGACTATTTGTTTAAATCAGATAATCAGATTTTATAAGACCAAAATAGTTTTAAGGGAAAAAAAAAAAAAAAAAAAAAAAAAAAGGAACCCGCTCCTAAGAACCAATTTCTTATTAACAAAAAATTCTTTTACAGATGCAAGATTATGTTGCAGATTATGGTTAGTCAAATTTAAATTAAAACCTAGAGCCCCTTTTCCTGCCAGTACCAATGTTTTTAATTTATTTCTTAGGAGGGATTATGTAAGATATCGGATAAAATTAGACTAGACACTTCTCACAGGTACAGGATGATAATAACATTGATAAAAGCAAGGACGGTTGGTGCCTAGAGCCCTGGCACAGCTTTCCCACCTAAGGTGCCCGCACACCCCTCAGACGTCTGGGCACAGATGGTGAGTTGAGACTGAGGAGCAATTTGGCTGCTGTGGGATATTGCAGGGGATGCAGAGCCAGAGCTCAGAGCAGAAAACTAGGAGCAGGAGTCAGCACGGGAGACTTGGGGCTGGGGCCAGGAGCCCCTCGTCCAGGCTGTGGGAGCAGAGGGATTCTCCAGTGCAAGCAGGTGCTCCTCCTGCAGCACCTACTCAAGCTCCCTTTTCAGAGACTCCTTTGAAAGACATAAATCAGACCCTTTTGCAGACCATGGTAGACAGGAACTGGGAAGTATTCGCACAGCTTGCTTTCTCTTTACCTCAGGAGACTTCTTTTGGTTTTGGTTTTATTTTCAGGTGTGAAAATAAAGTCAATATGCTATCATTTTTATGACATTCATTCCTATCATAAATAAAAAGTCACATTAATACAGTAATTTCATTTTCCAGTTCACTGGCCCATAGTGTAGCTTATTGCACACGGGTATTTAACGCAAATATAGAACAGTATTTACTCTGATGTATTTTAATTCTATCAAGAGTTGTGATGACATTTCAACAATAAGAGCTGGTGCGTGGTTGTTTAGGCCATTGGTCATAGGTGAGCCTTTTTCCTCCAGATCCTGGATATTAAAATCCAGGTGAGACTACTTATTCTCCAAAATAAATTTAATCCAGAGGCTGATGTGCAATAATCTACATAGGTCTTCTTTTTAGAAAACAGTTGCACCAGGACAAGCCACTGTTTCTGGAGGTAGATGCCGTGCAGTGAAAGCAGTCTGGGAGGGCTGGTAGTGACTCCCATCAATCAGTCGAGGGGAGCTTTCCCTCCTCTGCCCAGACTGAGCCTCATCCTGCCAGTTATTAGCAAAATGGTCACTGGTACTGTGACTGTGACACTCACCTAACCCTTCTTCTAACTATCCTTTCTGAAAAAAATAAGTGTAATTGCACCTGTATTGCCAGAACTAGCAAAGGAAGGGACTAGACAAAGTGTTTATAAAGTTAATGGATCCGCAGTCCTGGCCCACCGACATGTTAAGGAGTTTGTTTTATAGAAAATACTGAAACTGCTACTGAGAAGGTACTTTTACAGTGCTAAGATTTATTAATCTGGTCATCTAGTGCACACAGACATGTAAGGAAGTCTTTGCTTTGGTTTGCTTTTGTTTTTGTACCCAGGTACTAATGGAAAGATAACAGTCCATCAGCTGTGGAAATGCAGATGTCACAAGTACAGCAGAACCAAAACTGGGTTGACTGCAATGACTCCATCAAGGCTGTCTCAGCTGGTAAGACCCTAACCCCATGTTACCACTATATAGCCTGCAGTGCAGGGACAGCGGTGAAATGTGTCCTCACCTTCTTCTTTTGGCCCTTTTCTGGGAATTTAGAGGCCTCAGGAAAATGTAATTGGAATTTTTTCTGTTCAGATTACATAGCAATGTATATTCTAATTGGTAGCAGTGAGGAAGCTCATTCCCATTTTCTTGAGTGATCTGAATTGCTGACAGTCTGATCAAAAGCGTTGCCCATTATGTGGCGGTGTGTGCATGTAAACCTGGCACACAAAGAACTTGTTAGCCAATGTGTATCTGACAGGGTTGACAAGAAAAAGGATTTGTTTATACATGTAAAGCTAAAGAGCAGATCTTTTGATTCACTGCAGTAAGTATTCCTCCCTTTAGTTCAAAAAAACAGGAAAGACTTCTCATGGAAAAGGTTTGAAACAGGGAGGGGGGGAGGCTGAATGTGTAATGATTCAAGCCTTCAGATTCACTAGCTGTTAGCATTGCTTAAATTTAAAAACAACATGAAATCAAACTGGTAGCAGAACTGTGGCTCCCTTCCCCCTCAAATGCTTACCCATGTCAAAAGCAATTCCTAAAAATAAACAAGAGTAAAGCTTTTTAATGCAGTTATCCTGTTTGTAAACAATTTGTTTTTTCACATAAACCATCAAGGGAGGGATTGATTGATTCCAAGATTTGTCTTCAAATGGAGTTTGGAAGAAAATGTTGCATATAGATTTCTCAAACTGAATCCTCCCTCCCCACTTCTTCTCTCCCTTGCTGCATTTCCTTTACATCCACTCTATTTGCAGAATTACTTTTTATTATTTTTGTCTGCTTGGCTCTCATCCTTTTTTTGATTTTTTTTCCATGCCATTTCTCTATATTAAGGGGAAAAAATTCTCTGCAAAATCTAGCCATTGTCACAGATCATAAATTTCTGTTGTCCTTGCCTCAGATCAAAAGGGAATGAGCTAAGAAGAAAGATCAGGGGGATTGTTTCTACCTCTAACACACACACACACACACACACACACACACACACACACAAAAAAAAAAAAAAAAAAAAAAAAAAAGGCAGATACATAGATGTTCAGTTTGACCTGAAGAGCATTTAATTTTCACCTGATGATCCATAGCTTGGCCAACTCACACAGCTCTTCTGAAGTTAATAAACACTCTTAATTACTGGCATCTAAGGAGCTGAACATGAGCACAAGGACTGATTTCTGGCTATGTTTCACATTTCAAACAGCTTTCCTTAAACCTTCTCCAAGAAGAGATAAAAGTTTGAACTCAGATGAGCCTCAGATTAAATATCTGGACATGAAAAGAAGCCACCTAAGAAAACAGGAAATAACACTCTTGTTACATCTACTTGTCTATTTCTATATCCCCAAGTTATCCCAAAGTTATTTAAAAAAAAAAAAAAAAAAAAAAAAAAAAATTACCATTTCTCCTTTGTCATTGGTATTTCTCTCCTCTATCTTTTCTACAATGGACTATTCATACTTTTATTCTATATTTGAGAAGCCTGGGATCACGTAATAGTTTAGATAAATAGAGGACTGGTGTCAGTGGGGAGATATAAGACCATTGATACTTTTCCAAAAACTATCCCCCAAAAGTTGAAATTAAATAAATTTAAGCACTGTGAGATGTTGTTAGAACTTGGGATATGAACAACATCTAAGGCCCTTAGGCTGAGCTAATGAAATCAGGACTCCAGGCAGCAGCCTTTAGAAGCTTCCATAGCATTCTACATACAAATGCCTCATTTCTTCTTTTCTTTTTCTTTTTCTTTTTCTTTTTCTTTTTCTTTTTCTTTTTCTTTTTCTTTTTCTTTTTCTTTTTCTTTTTCTTTTTCTTTTTCTTTTTCTTTTTCTTTTTCTTTTTCTTTTTCTTTCTTTTTCTTTTTCTTTCTCTTTCTCTTTCTCTTTCTCTTTCTCTTTCTCTTTTCCTTTTCCTTTTTTTTTTCTTGAATACATGACAATTCCTGTAGCAATTTAATGGCTTTACATTATTCAATAGCTTTATCAATGACCAGAAAAAAAAAAAAAACCCAAAAAACATAAAGATTTGCTGTGAAACTTCTGAAGATAACAACAGCCTGGTGGAGCTGTATATGTTGTTGGTGATAGATAATGATACTCAGTAGTGTGAGAAGGCAGGAATATTTATGATCTGCCCACATGAAGCCATACTGAAGCGCTCAGTAAGGCTTTAAAGCAGATGAGGTGAGCTACCTGATACAGTCAAGAAATGTGAAGCTTTGTTCAGACTGCCAGTGAGATGTTGCATCTACCTTTGCCCATGTTTTATAAATACCTGGGAAAACAAGGTGAACTTCATAAGTGTCACTCGAGAACAGCTTTCCATAAACCTTTAATAAGGTGTACTTTCCAGTCAGTTTATCCTTCAAAGAGAAGAAATCAAAAGGTGCTGTGAAAGAAGAAAGGGGGGGCGGGGGGGTCTCACATATCTTTTATGAAAATGGAGGAAAAATGCACAGTAAAAGAAAGACAGATTTAGAAAACTGCAAAGAAGAAACATGCTGAATATTTTTGGCACTGTTTCTTTGCAGAAAACAAGAGATATGGCATCTCTCTTGTCTATGGCATGTACTGGAGGATACTCAGTATTACTTAAAGACTTAATCTCAGAAATTTTCAGTCAACAGTTATTGAATGAAGTGTAGGAATTACATGAAACTTTCTACTTTAAATTAGTCTGATGACCACTTTAAAAAGATAATCTGAGTCTATACAATAACCTTTATAAAATGTTTTCTAGCTGATGCATATTCCTATTCTATTTAAATCAGAGGACTTCCATTGACTTACATTCTGTCAGGTCTTAGCCTGCCACTTTCTGGTCATTTTTCTATCCCTTCTGTCTCTGGAGGTGAGCATTTTATCCTGATTGCTTGATTTATGTCCTATATTCTTTGCAAGTAACACTGACTAAGCCTCAGAAAGGTCACTGTTTCACATCAGATAAACATACAGATGTGTAGATGTTCAATAAGCTGTAGCCTTGGGAGGCTAAAGCTTCCTGGGAGGGGAAAAGATTGAGTTTTCTAGAAATGGATGTTTCCACCAACAGCCAACATACCAAAGATGCCTGCATACCTAAACATGCCAGAAAGCAGAACTAATTTTTCCTAATGCTAAACAACCACTCTAATAGTGGCAGGTACCATTTCTACCACTTAGAAAACTGGTAACACTGCAGTTGTGAGTGACTGGGATTGCTAGGAATGTGTTAATGTGAGCTTCTCTCAGGGGAAACTGAGGAAAGTATTGATTGTTGTTTAAGATCCAGATGAGCAGGACAGGATGAACAGCTATGCACACCTGTAATGCCAAGTATGCCCAGATGCATGACTCTTAAATGACGCTTGGAAATGCCCAACAACTTCAAGTTTCCCTTAAGCTACCCATAAGTGAGGAGGTTGCTGGAAGTGACTCTGTGCTGGGCATCTTGGCTCTTTTGGGGCACTTGAAATCCATTCTTCAACTGTCCACCTGGAGATGTGCACTGAACAGCGGTCTGGATTCAACCATGCCCAGAACATGTACATTTAGGGGTACGTTTAGATTATGTGACTAGGTAACGATTTCTTTAGTCCCACAACTGATGACTTCATACTGGTATGTAAGAAAAATTCCTTTTTTTTTTTGATTTTTTTTTTTTTTGACAGAGACTTAAAAGTCCTGAAGATACAAATCTTAGATTTTTTGTCTTGGCTTTAAGTAGGTTTCTTACTGAAAAGATACCCTATTTTAAATAATCACAAGCTTACCTCAACTTTTGACTCTGTTATTTAAGTTCTACAGGAAACATTGAAGCATCCTTAGAGTATGCCATGAGAAAAGGTCGCAAAGGAAACAAGAGAAGAATTGCAAGTGGTGGAATGAAGTAGTGAGGAAAACATAGTTTTATAAATATATATAAAGAAAAAGTTTGTGTAATTCATTTAAAAGTTAATCATGCAAGAGACACACATTAATAGGAAACCATCAGTGAACGTTGGAATTAACTTCTCATTTTTCAAGGGAGCGATGATTGAGAGAGACATTTCTCATGGAAAAGCTAGGATGAAACAAAGAGCTGCAGCTATCATGTGATGTCCAATGAGACACTTTTTATTATTTCTTTGTAGAAAGTACTTGTTGGGGTCCAGTTTTAATTAATGTTCTTTCTTACTCTGAGACCTTCTGCTAGTGGTGTTAGGAAGCAAAGCAGTTAGCTTTTCAGCTGCTGACATCTCCTGTTTTTCATAGTTTATCTGACATTTCTCATGTGGGTACTGCTGCAGAAGTGGGAAAGTCTTAGCTAATATTTCAGGAATTTTTTGAACCTGTTTGTTAGTCTGGATTCATGACTGTTGAGACAGGTGAACTGTCAGCCCAAAGAAAAGAAAAAGAGGGGACAGGGAACAGACACCAATAGACACCACATGTTTGAAGCACAGATGATCTTTTTTCCTGGGGCAGTAGGTTCCCCTTGGTGAAAGAAACTGCAAATTACTATTAGTTCATATGGCAGAAAATTGCAAATGCAAAAGGAAATAAATATTTTTTTCTGCACTAGATCTTGCAACTTGCCTATGAGGTGAGAGGTTTTAGTACTAATAGGAGGCTATTAAACAGAACACAGGAGTTAAATTATATAATTAATTCAATCTTCCTTGTCAGTTGACAAAATCCCTATTCATTTCTGTTCTGTGTTTCAGAACCTTTACTATCTATGGGTAAAGAGATATTGTTCTATCTGCTTATGAGACATAAGTGGTGTGATAAAGTAAATATCCACTTCAAAAATGTCTTCAGGGAAGACTGTATCTGTAGACAATTCCATACAGCAAAGACTTGAGGTATGATTTGTCAGAGGATATTGAAGTACGCTAAGTAGTATTTCAGCCAAATGAGAATAAAGTTCTTCTTCATGGATGGAAACCTTTTAAATATGGCTCATATGCTCTACCCAGCCCTATAGATCAATAGGAACTTACAAGCAAGAAGACAACTATCTGTGAATAATTTTCACTAACTGGCAAGCTACATCATATGTTTGCCTGTCTGCTTGCTCTTTACCCCTCACGTTTTTGAAGATGTTATCAAGGACGACTCACAAAGGAAACTCTCTTCCCAAACTTGCACCACATGCGTTGACATTTCATGCAGGAGATGTCCTTGCTTCCACTTCCTGGTTTCCAGTCTAGTCCCTCATCTTGCATAGTCAAGCCTCATTACTCCCCCTGTCAAGCGGATCCTTTGCTCAGGAGTGCACCCTACCTCTACCAAATGGAAATGAAATACAGTATAAAAATTGTCCACAAAATCATTTAAGTTGGAAGAGATGGATCCTATGCTTAAAGAAAGCTTTCTGTCTGTTTCCAGTCTCACTCCTCCACAATTTTAAGTGAATGACTACTCATGAGGTTTCTTTTCTAAAAAATCTTTCCTTGCTCTCTGTCAGTCCAGGTCTTACTTTGTCTAATACTTTTTGAGTAAATGCTTAGTTTGGATTTTCACCCATTTCCTCTGACAGTAATGCAACCAGGAGCATAGGAAATGACACGTTATTCCAAATCTTATTTGGATTCCATTTTAATTGGCAAATATATCTTCTATATTATTCCCATTTTCACCTCTCTACATCTATTTTTACCAAGAAAAACAGAATGTTAAAATATATCCACTACTTTATCTTTAAAATGATGCATACAACCTAAAAAAAGGAATGCAGGATCTGTCCCAGGTATATTAAAAATACATAAATTTTATTTATTTTTATCTTTATTTTATTTTTTTATTCAGAATTGTTACCTATTTATGAACAGCTTTGGCCAGATGATTTTAATGGTGTGTTTGGCATTTAAATTATTTTTTTTCCTGCTTGTTTGATTGGGGTTTATTTGTTTGTTTTTAAGTCCTTTCATCTGTCCTGCTCTCGCTGAACAGGTATCCATCTATCATCCTCAGTGAAAGTAGAAGTAAAGCACCCTTCTCTATCATAACTGACAGGATGAGACACCACTCAAAAGTGGTTAGTTTTGGCCTGTTTCTACCCATGTTATCTGTCAATCATAAGCATGAGAACGTGATCAGCTTTTCATCTCTGTGAAACACCACAGCCTACCCTCCTGAATCTGGGGTAATCAGGATTATCATGCTACCTGCAGAATACTATTCGTATCTGATTGGTCATCAGATGATGATTGTCAGAAGACGATCATAATCCTTCTCTCCCAGTTAGCTTGTATTTTCTAGGAAAAAAAAAATCAAAACAACAACCCCCTCTCAGCATTAATTCCTCTCCAGCCCATTCCCCTGGAATATTTGCCTAATCGTTACTGAATTTTGCACTTGTCTCTCAAGTTTCACCTAATACAATGAAGCCAAACATACAGAGATAGTCTGCTCTTGTCCAACCATATAATCATACTTTTGGTCATACTTATCCAAAATCAATAGCAGAACTTCTCTTGACTTCAATGACTCAAATAATATCATATTTTTTCCTGCCTGCCTAAGTTTTACATAGTACCTAAGATTTTACCTGTGGTTTTGTGAATCTCCAGCTAATGCTGACAGCACAGTTTAAGAAATCTGGATGTAGCTCAATTATGAAAAGGCTAATGCTGTCAAGATTTTTTGAAATGAGCGCTTGAAATTAGTTATATGAAACATTCATGAGCTGAAAAAACCCTAGGAAACCTGAAAAATATCAGCCTGTGTTTACAGACTGTCTGGAGTTTTAGAAAAGAGTGTCAAGATCAGGTGTGCTAGGAACTACTCTTCCACATTTGATTGCTGTATTTTCATTATCTCCAAGCACAGACATGCAAGACAAGCATGTCTGGCCTAATGTGCTTTTGGAAGAGTGAAAAGTCCCAGTGGAGCAACAGTTCAGTGCAGACACTGTTGCTAGCTTCTCAAATTCCTGGATTATGCTACTTGTAGTTGCTACACATGTGTGGATCAGAGATCAGAGCTTACCCATTGTGAAAAGCCATTTTATGCCCATATAAAAGAGCTTATTTCACAAATGAACAAGCCAAAGGTTTAGCTCATTTGAATATCTGAATGAGATCCAAAACAGATTTAATTGAATATTCATTTCATGCAGCTTTAGCCAACTGAGTTGCTTAAATGAATTGATCCCATGAGTAATAGAGTATATATATATATGGACTTAATAACTGAACTGATGGTAGCCTCCAACAGTGTCCTGTATAACGCAGCAAGAGGATGGCAAAGGACTCTGATTTGTACCCTTGCTAGCACATGCTGCTTTACACTGCAATGCCTGGTCTGTGGAAGCACCCTGTAAAACACCACTGCTACCAGCTGTCGGTGGTAGTCTTCCTCACCTGCCGAGGTTCAAATGCGGTTGCACCCCTGAACAGCTCGTCCCCTCACTGTATAGGTACACTTTCTCATAGGCATACTTTCAGCAGCAGCTTTTTCCCCCTAAACTGTGTGATTCGACAACAGCTCCTCATTCGCTGTCAGCCCGGTTCTGAACCTCTGCCCCTGATGTGATGCCTGTGGATATCTGTAGCCCTCACTCTGGAGCAGTGCTGAGGTGCATCAGCCCAAGAGGTACTACTTCTTGTAAGGGAGTGCATGGAAGCAGCTTCTCATATTTTCCCCTCTCACTGGTCTCAAGCTTCCTCTTCTACAGCTTTATTTTAACCAGACCTCTCAGATGACTGCAACAAAATCAGATTAAATAAAGATTTCAGTCATCTTCCGCCTAGCAGGGGAAGTGAAGGGAAAGGAACGTGCTTTATGCTAGTGCTGTTCTTCACAGCAAATAAATTTACTGCGGTCATTCTTATTGTTCTATGCTAGCCAAAAAACCTACACAAGTCAGAAGATCCCTGTACTTTCAAATGAACAGAAGGAAAAATCTCCCCACCCCAGCTCAGGCTTTACCAATCTAGGTGACTGACTCTTTCTTTTCTGTCTGTTGTGTGAAAAGGCACCAATAGTGCTCCCTCATTTGAGAGAGCATTGGTAAATATCCTCCAAGAGACCGTATTAGTTCCTAAAACCAAACACAGGTAACATGCTTGTAAGCACTCAAAAATGCTAGTTGTGAAAATGGAGAGATCTGACAGACTCGAAGTAGCAACACGTGCATGTGAAAAGGAGAAGAGGAAGTAGGACATAAGCCCTAGAGGCAGGCAGCTAGAGGAGTCAGAGGACACACACAGTTTGTGGCTCTAGAAAGGACCTTCAGAGAGAATGAGAAAGCTCCAGTGGGTGGAAGAAGAAAGCTCCAGTGGGTGGAAGGAGGTTCAGAGCTGTGAGTAGCTCCTGTATCTCTTGTTTTGTTCCTGTTACAGGGCTTGATTCATATGTTCTAAATATACAACATTGAACTTAAAAACAGCTGGCAGTATTGTCAGTTTCCCCTCTAGCCTCATTTCTTTGTAGCTCTTTGATAGCTAAGCTTCCCCTTCAAAGATTCACACTGACTACTCCCAGTCATTTTCCTGTTCTTCGTGCATTTGGAAATGACTTCTAGGATTACTTAATCTGTTACCTGTCCAGGGATCGAGGTGAGGCTGACCAGCCTACACTTATCCAGACTCTCCTTCTTGCCTTTCTTGAAGATAGCAGTGACATTTGCTTTCTTCCATTCCTCAGGAACCTCCCCCAGTCACTGTGACCTTGCAACAATAGTCAAGAGTGGCCTTGCAGTGACTTTGCCCAGCTCCCTGTTTGTGCATGCACCCCTCAGAGTCAATGGACCTGTGTATGTCCTGCCTCGTTAGGTGTTTTCTAACGTGACCGCCTTCCACCAACAGGAAGTCTTTGTTGCTGCACCCCTCCCATGCGTATCAGTTCTAAAGAAAGCATACATATATCTAACCTAAATCTTTTTCCTTGAAATTTCTGGCCAGTCAGATCAGAGAGGTTCCTGCTCAGCTGTATGAGTTTTATTCTATAAATCTCACCTGACTTAGTCCCTACCAAGACTTGAGCACAGGACCCCATAGGAAGGTAGGAACTTTTGCACCCTCATCTGTGTGACAGTGCTCTGCAGGATTCCCAGAGTACGGTGACCACAAAGGCCAACCATTCCATACAAACTACCAATAAAAGGAATAGAAATCTTTGGGTCACTTGGCTTGCTCATTTGCTGAAGTGGACCCTTTCCCAGAGGAACTTCAAAACAGTTTAACCAATAAAGACAAAATAAACCAGTCACCTCCCACCTCTCTTGCAACTGCAGGATAGCTAGACAGTTTTTTCTTTCTTTTCAAAGAAAGGGAGAAATCAGGTATTAAGACTGGGAAAAGACATCACCAACATCTATGTTTGGTACACTAAATTAAGATCATGTTGGGAACACTACACCTACAAAATCTACAAAACACCAGACCCACATTGCTCTGGGAGCTTGTTTGTCAGAAGCATTCAATGGTAAAAGAAAACAGTGCAGATGCTTTAATTAAGCAGTGTAAGACTTCAGCTTGCATTAGTCTTGATTTTAGCCTCTGGAAATGGCTTCAACTCAGGCAAATGCTAAAAACTCTGGGTCTTCAACCCAGGCAAAATATATACCTCTAAGGAAATTACTTTCTATTTTCCCTCTCAACTGAACAGGCACAAAGCCAGACAATGGTCAATGAACCACTGAACAAATGCATCTAAAATATCAATTTTCCTTGAAACCAAAGATCATAAATAGAAACATAAAAGCGAATGAGAGGGCTGAAGCATGCCCCACTTTCTCACATTCATGGATGAGACAAGGGATACTTTTTTCAGTCATAAAAATCTCTCTTCAGCTGGAAAATCACTTTAATGAGCAATTGTGGCAAGTAAAATTGAAAATTCTGGGCAGATGATGGCTTGCAAATTAGGCAAATCATTCCAGTCTTATTTACAAAAAGATATCAAATCATTTCTGCAAGAAATAAACACTGAGTGCTAATATGGATTAAAACACACAGGTAGGAGAGTAAGGCTAATATGCTCAGGTTACTCAGTTCCAGCAACCTCACTTTATACTTGAACTATCAAACAAACTGGAATTCTTCTGAAAAAGGAAATTTTGGCAAGAGTTTGACATACATCTGCTCTTGGGACCAAGAGGAAAGGCAAAAAGTAATGTAAATAAAAATAATGCCTGTTTTACAGATCAAGTCTCCAGAAGGAAAAAGTGAATGACACATACATTTTCTGAAGAGCGCCAGGAGATCTCCTAATGCAAACGTTAGGAACCACTGTATGTATGTGTATATATACATTATGTATATGTTTATATGTATATAGAAATGATGCCAGATTTCCTGTTCTCATAGAGTAGTTACAGGAGACCCATTATGTATTGTGAATATGGCGATAAAATATTGAAGAGGCTGAGACACATCCTTTGAGAACTCCATTATGCGTTCAGACGTGTGTTTTGAAGTAATATAGATTTTAGGAGTCCTCCAACCCTCCTGTGGAGAATTAATATAGCCCATGGTTCAGATGCGCCTGATTTTATAAAACTTTCTTGTTGTTCAGAAGTAGGCTCTTAAAAACTTCCAGTCTCAATGGAAATTTTCAATGGCTCAGTGGTCATTATATACTATACATGATATCAGAAAATACACTCAGGTCAGTCTTAGAATCATGGAATCGGTAAGGATGGAAGGGACCTCTGGAGATCATCTAGTCCAACCTCCCTGCTCAGCATGGTCACCTAGAGCATGTTAGACAGGGTTGCATCCAGGCAGACCTTGAAGATCTCCAGAGAAGGAGACTCCACAACCTCTCTGGGCAGCCTGGTCCAGTGCTCCGTCACTCTCACAGGGAAGAAATTCCCCCTCATGGTGGGGCAGAACTTCCTGTGCTTCAGTTTCTGCCCATTGCCTCTTGTCCTGTCACATGGGACAACGGAAAAGAGTTTGTCCCCATCCCCTTGACACCCTCCCTTCAGGTGCTTGTACACATTGATCAGATCCCCCCTCAGGCTTCTCTTCCCCAGGCTGAACAGGCCCAGCTCTCGCAGCCGTTCCTCATAGGGCAGGTGCTCCAGCCCTCTGATCATCTTCGTAGCCCTACGCTGGACTCTCTCCAGTAGCTCCATGTCTCTCTTGTGCTGGGGAGCCCAGAACTGGACACAGGACTCGAGATGAGGCCTCACCAGGGCTGAGCAGAGGGAATTATTCTTCATGGGAACTATTTCTTTTCCTGTCTTTCCCTGTCTTGGAGGAAGTTGGAAAGCTTGTGGAAGAAGTTAGGCACCTTGGTTTATGTTCATAGAGGTCAGTGGTAAAACTTTCTTCAACTTCTTTAACAAACCACAGGGTTTATGCATTCTTATTGCATATTGCCATAAAGCCAACAAGTTTTCTGGCTCTTGCATTTTCTCCTCCCTCCTTTAGAATAGTATTTGTCTCAAGAACAGTTTTAATATCCTATTAAATTAATGAAGTTAGGGAATTTTGTTTGCAAAGCTTGTGCCTGTATTTAAAATTTCACTGCCATGCCATTTTAAGGGCTTTGTCTTGTTGATCTTGAATTTATGTCGTTTCATGCTTTAGCATCCCACGAAATAATCATTTTGTGCTACTTTTACTAGTAATATATAGTGAATGACGTAGGTGTGTATTGTGCTTAAAGGCAAGTAAAATCCTTGCTCAAAGCAGATTACTATCAAAATAGACATAATACATTGATATTAATATCTCCATCTTATAGCAGCTAAAAGGGATGCAAGGTCAAAATATAAGCCATGCTAGAATAATATAAGCAAGTAACTAGAACAGATGCCATCAACAGAGATTATTTCATAATCTCTCTCCCTCTTTCTCTGATAAAAGATCTGAGTACGTAATTAAATATTTCAATTATATGACATTTCTGTAAGCAAGTTTATTTATAAACAGGAACTCTGCTCTAAAATGGCTGACTTTTTAACTTTTCTTTTGATAAAATATTTCTAAAATTCTGAAATGCAAAAGCAAAATCTAGTTTTTGTGTTTATACCATATATTGTTTAGAATAGTAGAGCATGTATGTAGAAGAATGCAATCCTCAGCATGAAATTAGCCTTTTAGCCTTTTCAAAATTTGCTCCTAGCAATTATGAGATTAACACAATCACACAGAGTATTTTTACTTGTTTAAAAACATCAATTTTGTAATCAGGCAAAGGAGTATGACCAGCTGGGTCCTCAGAAGACATTGGCAAGAAGTATTAACGCAGCCAAAACACTTTTAAGGAGTAAACTATCAGTATTTCTAATTCCAGTCATGATTTCAGTTTGAGTACTCTTAATTTTGAGAGAGTAAAAATCCTGTCTATGCTTTGAGTGCTTCTGTTCATTTTTGATTACTTCTAGAGAGTTCATATGTTAGAGTAATTCAGGCATAACAAAGATCCACATTTTTTCATTTATCTTTAGAAAAACAACAAAATATCAGATATTTAACTAAATATTTTTGTTAGATATATTGCTTATTTGATAGTATTTTTAGCTTCAACTCTATGACTAAGAAGCTAAAACAACAAAAAAGTTTCTGTGGAAAATCAAAAATTGATATATTTTGAGATTCTTAATTTGCATCTGCTATTTAAGAAATAAGTATTCATCATTTTCATCTTAGTACCAATAATCATGAAATGTATTTGCCTGTCCTAAGTGTATTTGTATATGCATTTGACTTAAGATTAGTTTGCAGGAAAGCTTCTTCTGAATTTATTATTATTAACATAGTATTGAATATTCCTGAATATATGCTATCACTTTCACTTCTTTCCATAGATCTTCCACTTTGTATTGCTTCTTCAATTGGACAGACAGAGACCAGTGGTGCTTCATGTGGGTGGCGTGTACCATAGTAAGATTTTAACTGAAGCTCTAATGGCCTCAGCTGTGTGATTTGGTTTCAGGCTTGTGCTTTCAGTCAATAAATGTTGGCAGTGTTTATTTATTTGTTGCACTGTTTCTGTGCCCCCACCCCCAACTTATTATCTACAGTTTCTGATCAGCAATGTTATCTTTCCCATCTTGTAACTCATGGACTTGTCCTTTATATTCTATCTTACACCTCAACCAGAGTTTGTAGAGAAAGGTTCTCTGCAGTTGGCTGCTCAAGAGTATCAATTACAATTTCTGGTCAATGTCAGTGCAAGCTAAAATGGATAATAAAATTTTTTAATGAAAAATGAATGCTGCTTATTTGTGTTGACTTCCAATAAAACCAAATAATTTCTTTTACTAGAAATAAAAAATACTTGGAATTTAATCTTTTCTGTGCCTATATTGCAGCAGAAATAGAAGCCCACCTCTATTTCTGTTTTTTCATCTAGGAGATAGCTCTAAGTCACCATGTTGAAATACTGCTCTGTTACCTAGTCATTAGGTAAGAGCTATTCTGCAGCCACATTAAGAATGATTTTGTAGCCAAATCTATTGCACCTTCTGAGCTGAGATTACGTAGACTTGCTTTCTATTTTGTCATTCCATTTTTCTGCGTGATGCCATAAATTCGGTACTGATGCGCTAAACCTGTCAGGAACTAAGCTCCAAGGGAAACAATCAAAGAGCTAGAAAGTATAAGCATTTGATGAAAAAGGAAGAGCAAATGTGAGCATATGAAGTAGAATACAACGCATTCAAAGGTGTGACTACATGAAATCCTTGCAAAATATTGTTTGAAGGTGTATATTGAGATGATATTATACTAACAAACATTTTATATGTGTGGAATAGGAATATAGTTTTACTGTTGTCAGTGAAAAATTACAATTGTGCCACATCTGTGTTCAGTAGGCTACTGGGTACCCAACATTAGACACTGATTTTTCGCAGTTTTTGTTATACGTATTTTAAAATACCATGACATCTGAATGAGATGATTGTAGTGGTAGTGCTGGCTGATTGGTTTGGCTCAAGAGTCAGCATTAACAGTGATCTGCCTCATGAACTTGGAAATGCCACATTTGTATTTGGCCCCATCCAGCCTTCAGTTAATGTTTTGTTTTGTTGTGCACAGGAGAACTTCGCAGGCAGGAACTCCTTCTTGCTATGTGTTTGCAAAGTGCCCACCACAACAGAAAACTAGGTTTATTTAAGTCCTTTAGACTCCTCTAGATTTCAAGACCAAGCTGGATTTTCAAAGACCAGAAGTGGAAGAATTTTAGTGCACAATTTGGTAATCCTCCTGTATTTTCAAATAATTTTTTTCCGATGAAGAAAGACCTATATTTGTTTGCTTGTCTTTATCATTCAGAAAAGGAAGTGCATTTCCAGGCAGTTTTGACTTGAAAGATTTACATTCTAAATGCAATAAGGCTGTCGAATCTATAATGTACTGCTTTTATTGGCAAAGAAAGGCTGTTTGCTTGTTCTTGCTATAATAATAAAGACTTCTGCTGACAGAAGCAAGCTGAATGCATTTTGGGTTCAAAAGCACCCTATTTATAGCCTAGATGCAAAATGATCTCTATTCATTACAATGTCTCATTTGCAGGTTATCATTCTGCTCTCCTCTGAAAGCTAGTCAGCAGATGTTTCCTCCCATCTTGACTTACTGCATTAGTGATGGAAAAATATGCTGGAACCTACTATAATGGCCATCCTAGCCAGAATAAGAGTGCAAAACCAGCTTGTTTAAACAGACAGGGTAGGGCAATGGGAAAATATTCTTTCTTGAATACCAGTATTACTACAGAATTCAAATTCTTCATTTTTTGAATAAATATAACTTTCTAAATGTGTTCAGTCAGTGGTAAGTAGCACAACATCAGTATCTCTTCCTAAAAAAAGAAAAAAGAAAAAAAAAATCAACATTTTGCCAAGGGTCTTAAAAAGATCATCTTTAGTAATACGTAGTTTAAAGCCTATGTATATTTCATTTTCACACTGACAGAAAAAAAACAATGTTTCATACTCCTGAAAAGGCTTTAAAGATATTATTTGGTAGTGCAAGTAATATAGCATATCATTTTGTACCTGCCATTGGCATTGTTGCCAATTTGATCCAGTGCTGTTGTCAAAGCTGGATTGTCTGGAATTGTGCAACGTCCAGGTTGCAAAATGCAGGGCTGTTTGGTCAACTTTGCAGTTCCACAAAGAAACTATGTTTTTTTTTTTCTCTCTTCCCCCCCCCCCCAATTAAGTTTTATGAAAGAGAGATTCAGTTTTTTCTCAATAGGTTGGCTTACCTGTGAACAAGTTTGTTCCCCCCTCCACCCTAAAATTTCAAAGTTTGCCAGAAGAGTGTAAAAAGTAACTAAATTTTCATTCTGCTGATGAAACAGTGGATTAAGGGCAAAAGAAGGTCATGTTCCCATTTGAAGCAAAAAAAGTGCCAGTATCTATAAACATTTTTCTTTCCACTTCTTGAACGGTGATGACTATAATATTTGTAAAGTTTCATCAGGTACTCATCTGTTGCAGACACTCTGGTCAGTGAGCAGTTTCTTTCTGTATATTCCCCATCAGCATGTTTTCAATACTCTGCTTATACATTTCGTAGTAGCCCACTTTTAACATGTCACTCTCAGATAGGCTGGGAGATGAGGGCAGTGGGTAAAGAGATGCAAATGGCCGTCATAAATTCTCTATTACTGCAAGATCAGGACTGCCGGGTGCTATCCCCACTCAGATACCTGCCCCTTTTTAAAAATTAGAATGAAAAACCACCAAAGATTCTGGGAAGTCAGGGTGTTCACACAACATTGAAGAAGGCACAGAGGTACTTGCTGTTTGAAAGTCTAGCTACTGTTTTGCTTTGATATGGGGCACTTTTACATCTCAGCAGTGTCTTATAACTAACTTTGATGGCTTCAAGGGATTGATAAAATACTTTTTCTGTGTGAAGAAAACAGGACTTAATTCTAACAACTTAGAAAGTAACTAGAATTAGTCTAGCTAAAAGACATCAACCGTACTTGAAATGTAAGAATCCATATACAGTCAAACCTTTGTATCAATATTCATTTTTTCACACAGTATACTTTGGCCTGTGCTGGAGGCACAGAACAGAAAAATCCAAAGAAGTCCAATTTGGACTTTAAAGGGAACCATTCGAAGACACTCAGATGGTTAAAGGAACCCTTACATAACAAAACTTTAAATCATCTTACAAAAACTGTGCAAAAAAATGTCCAAGAAAAAGGTGGCCAGCCTGCAAAGCAGTAATTGTAAAAATCCACTGAAGTCAGTAGGAAACTAACAAAATTGTGAGAATATTAAGGTTTCCCTTTTAGATTATTATCTCTATCTTAATGGGAAAATTAGGCTAAGAATAATGCAAGTTCTTATAAATCAGTCTGAGGTTAAATGTCTTTGCAAATCCTTCCAGTGCAGTGAATTCTTTATTAACATGTACTTAACACCAGTTGCTAATCGACTGTTCCCTTAGTAACCGAACAAGCTCAGAGAAGGAGCCTGCCCTCTTCCAAAATCAGCAAACAGAGTGAGATCGTCTTCTCTTTCCCTTGACCTGATTTCTGTTCCACGCACCTTGTAGTTTGCCCCATTACTCTTTAGCAAGTTTGCCTAAATCTTTGCGAAGAAGAGCAATAGTGCTATTTTGCCCAGTGTTTGGCCACTGAAACTGGCACCGACCAGTGACTTCACACTGCTTCACCTTCGATTCACTCCAGAACAAGCAGGGCAGCCAAATTCAGAAGAAAGTAAAGAATTCACAGTTCTCCCCAAACACGTGTGGGTGTTTTAACCATCAGAATGGGACCTAAGACTGGACAGAGCTGTATTTTCTCAATGAATTGATATATTTCTAAAGCACAAAGGGAAAGACCTGAGGTATGTAAAGTATCATAATTTTGTTGAAATTCATGAAGTTATGGGAATTCAAGTCAAACAGGAATTTTGCCTATGCTGGCTCAAAATTTGCTGCTGAAGATGATGCATTTGCTAACCTCTAAATGTATTTTCCATTGTCCAACTATTAGTTAAGAAGATTAATGACTGCTTTGTAGTTTCAATTAAACTCCTTTTCCGCCACAAGGGACCAAACAGGTTTTGATTCCGAAAGTACTGCTTAAGAAAGAAGACCAGGGCTGCATAACACTGACATTTTATTAGAATTCATTTGTAACAAATGGAACTTGTGTCAGCAAAGAACTGATTTTCATACAGACTTTCTTTCGCCACCAATGTAACGAAGTAAGAAAATAAAAAGCACGCCTTTCATTCTGTAAAACATTTACGCGTACTACTAATTAGAGGTAATTGTATTTTTTTAACAAGCCATTTTACAAGGTAATTTTTTAATTTTTCAGTCTATGCATCCAAAACAAGAGCAAAGAACACAATTTTTTATTATCTTTGTAAAGACACTCCAAGCTTGAATGGCAAAGCCACATAACAGATGGTTATGATGGGACCTGCAGCCTTCTGATATCTGTTGGAGTATCAGGGCACCAAAAAGAAAAAGGAAAAAAAAAAAAAAAAAAAAAGAAAAAAGGAAAATCCGGAGAGAATAAAAGGAAAAAAAGCAGTTGCATTTTTTGTTTGTCATTGCAAACTATTTTTTTCCTTTTTACACGTTCTGTGTCATTTACGTACACACAAGTGGATTTTATAAGCAGTTTCTTACAGATGGGTTCAAGTAAAAACATTATTGGGTGTAGAATCAATAGGGCAGTGCATAGTACAAAGGTATAGAAAGTGCAAATCTCCCTAGAGGGCCCCTCCCTTTCCCCAGCCGTCCTCTCCAACATCTAGCTACTCAAAACATTTTAAAAAAAGAGCTAAAATAAACGTCTGTACAAATCATTTTCATATATTTTGAGTTTTTCCCCATTGCAACTAATTACAAAATTAGACATAACTACACATACAAACGTAAATAATAGCACCGTACTGGTTATGCTGATGAAACCAATTTTAAGCTTGGAAATGTATGCTATATGTAGACATGCTTACAATTTAAAATAATGGTAGTATGACTATATATAAGAATACAGAAAGTGGAATGCACATCAATGATGCTAATGTTTCTCTTCAGGAACAACTCATAAACATAAAAACTGGAGGAATATTCAGTTGCACAGCGGTTCCATTACAAATTGGCTCTAATTTTTAACGCCCTCCTTTTTCCTTAGACCTTGCAAGATAGTCTACTAGGGAGAAAGCTCTGATCTGTTTACAGATCTGGTGTGCAAGAGTCTTCCCTAGTCTGTTTCCAAAAATATCCTTTTCATGATGTGTTTTTTTTTTTTTTATCCCCAATATTTGACTAAAAGGACATGACCACACCACAAAACCTGGCACTTCAATAATTCTTTAAAAAATACAAATCAAGAAATAATAAGAAAAAGAAACATAGTGCACATTCTTCTCTGGTTCGGATGTAAGTTATAGAATCTCATTCTGAGGTAGCCTTCTATAATACTTCTATGTTCTATATATATTTATATTTTTGTTTTGTTTTTTGTGGTTTTTCTTTACAAAAGTGCTCAAATACAATGCTTGCTAGAGTTTGGTCTTTCATATATTTCTTTCTGCTAGTAGTGGGAAATGTGGAAGAAGAAGAAAAAGTTAAGGTGACATTGCCAAGCCATACTGATGCTCTTATCTAAAACCCCAAAGAAAGAACTCCTTCAATACTCTTGTACTAAGTACTCTTGTACTCTTGTACAAGGCATGACAGAAAATGGGGTCAATGTAAATGGCATGTTATTAAGAGTCCCACAAAATACTTTGTGCTGTTAACAGAATTCTGTTTATCCCCAGAAGAAAATCTAGTGTCATTCTAAAATATGCCCTGCGGGCTCAGTTGTGCTAGTCTTACATGAACCATCCCACCAAAAGCAATGGTTTGACTTTAGCAATCTGTTGACACAAGTGAAAGAGCAGGGCTGGCCCAAAAATAATAAAAAAAATAAATAAATAAAGATGCATAAATGCAATTTATATCAGCTACTACTAGTGTACTGCTACATCTCTGCAATGATAACAGTATAACCAGTGACACAGTCATTTTGAAAAGCCAACTGGAAATAGATCTTTACGTCGTGGGCTGGTCTGTTACTGGAAATATGGAGAGACAAAGGGCCTTGACTACCTATGTGTTTTGGGTTATCACTTATTACCATCCGTACTTGATTAGAGTTTGGGAATGCATATTATTCAAAATTGTCTGATTACAAGTGTTAGAATGCTTTCACTGAAAAGAGTAACAGAAATATGAACTGAACTAAATACAAATGAAGGCTAACTGAAAGAAATGCTATTGAAAATAGGCATCAAATATAAGGCACTCTAAATGTAAAATTAAAATAAAAAACAGCATCTCTGAACAATGCTGTATGCCACAAAAAGTTTGATTTCACAGAGCAATGTGTGTTTGGCTTTGCCCTGTTACATATGATAAATGCAAATTTTATAGCGCACACTATCGACAGTATACTATTGAATACAATTTTAAAACATCTTAATAGCTAGTATATTACAACATTCTCCCCCCTAAAGGGATATGCACTGACCTTTCCCACATGCACACCTCCTACATTTAATAATATGATTTCTTATTGCACTAAAGTGTTACAAATATTGAACTTTACTGGAAGCCTAAACCACATACATACTCTGTGTGTGTGTGTGTGTGTGTGTCTGTGTGCGTGCAAGTGTTTGTGCGTGTGTGTGTGTTCAAATGGCAACGTGGCTAGAAATATTATTTGAGATGGGGATGATGTTCTAATATCAGTGATGTGCATTCCTCGTTTTCCTTCAAAACAAAACTTTATGGACCTTGGAAATGCAGAGAAGATCAAATACTAGTATAGCTTGACTGTAGTATGCTGAAAAACTTTCCTATCACTTTATTAAATCCAAGTCATGGAAGAACTGATATATTTATGTGTATGTGTGTAGATATCTATCTATCTGTATCTCAATAGCTATACAGAGAGATAGATTTGAGTAGATTGTAATACATACATATACCCATACATATAGAAGGAGAGAGGGGTGTGCATGTGCATGTGTGTGCCTGTGCGTGCGTGCGTGCGTGTGTGTGTGTAGCAGCATCTTTATACTTTGCGCCTCCCTGTTGATTCCAAATGAAACTGAAAAGCCCCATTTTGATTTAACTGATTACAATGAATATTTTCTTAAAGAAAAATAAAATAAACAAAACTGTAAAAGTAATATCTAACAAGACTGTGGTACTGTAGATAAATATGGAACTGCACAAAAATGTGCAAATTTTCAAATTTGTTAACATGTCTACAGCACGATATTACAGGTAACAGTTCTACAGCTTAAAAAAATCTACAATTTTTAAACAAAAAGATGAACAGTTATGCAACCTTATTTTTAATTCACTTCATTGAATGATAAACTCTTGTTAAAAAAAGGAAAAAGTTTACACAGTTAAAAATGAAGCACAGGTCAGCAGTATCTTTACAATACTAAAAAACTAAATCAAGGACTTTCTTTTAAACATTCCCACATTTTCCCTAAAGTGTTATGATGAGCAGTATGGTGGAAAGGGGTGATGTTGAAGCAAAGAGTCCCTTTTGTTTTAGAAGCCAGGTACCGGCCTTTAACAAACATCTTGCACTGAATTGCAGTTCTCTCAAAACTCCTCTTTGCAACAATCATGCAATCCTGAACAAGATGATGCTTCTTCCCAACAACTTCCTCTTCCCTTTAACTTCAACCAATGTCGGACCCTTGAGGTATCTGTAAATGAGATCCTTCAGACGCCTCACCGGTCAGGATTGTTTAATTATGGTTAGGTTATTAAACTGTGAATTCTTGGTCCACATGGAATAGTTTTTGTTTTTGTTTTATATATCCCCAATATTTTTGTTTGTTTTATATATCCCCAATAATTGCTCCTTAGCTAAGAGTTAAGAAGTATTTCTAAAGCACACCGTATGGCTCAGAAGCGGCTCTCTGGATCTTAAAGGGCCTGCAATAAAAATCCACGGTGGGTTTTTACGTTGCATAGTGATCAAAGCTGCCCAGATATTCTAGTGCGGCTCGATAGCAGAACTGGTATTGATCCTGGGGAAAGAAACAGAGAAAAAAAAGAAAAGCTTCAAAAGCCGGCTTGTTGGTTGCTTTCTACTTTTTTCTAAGTAAGAGCAAATTCTTCGTGGCTACAGACAAACATACCACAGAGGCATCTGCAGTTCAGCAGTATTCTCTTGCTGACATCAACACAACGGCAGTCTGAGTTGCAATAAATGAAGACAGACTGAGACTTAACGCAATAACCTACTCCACAGAATGCACCTTCTTTTTGTGAAGAAACTATACAACCATTTACCAAGCATTTGTTGTTCTGAATTAATATAACTTTAGCAAAAAGCTTTTTCTCTTATGGGAGCCTGTTAAGCTTCCTTTCCCCCTATGTATTTGAAAATAACTAGCAAGATGTGCAATTAACTCTACATCAAATTTGATACACTGCACTAAGTGACAATATCCATCATAGCCTTGATACAGAATGTCGTATGAAAAGCCACCAGGTTAAAAATCAATTTAGGAAGCAAGGGGACCCCAACCTTCAGTAACGTAAGCTTTGTTGATGATGTGAAGACATGTTAGCTTGTGGCAAGAACAGGGAAGAAAGAGAAAGATGTAGCTAAGCACCCTATCAATATGAAACAGATTGCACTTGAACCTGGAAACAGAGAAAGAAAGCTCAAAGTGGTGAGAAATTTGCATATTCTTCTAGTGAATCCAATATTTGGCATTTCATGTTATTCCCATGCACACACAGCACTTCTTTTGCACATTTATGAAACACTGCACGCTAATACTAAAATGCCAAGTCAGTGTACTCATTTGTGACTGCTCCTCGGGGTACAGATGATAAAAGAAAGAAAGAAATTACTTCTGAAAGCCATCCAAGTATCCAAACAGTCTGCTCATTTATATTACAGTGATAGCCGATAACCCCATATGGGCGATATTTATTAAGATCACAATTAAAAATTTTTTGAAGACCAAGAGACTGATTAGATACTTGCATCAGTTTAATGACATGATCACTAATAGCTCCTTTCTTCTCGGTGTTGGAATAGTGGGGGAATACTTTAAAACATATGCCTAAATTTTAAGCATATGGATGGTCCACACTGATTTCAAGTGCTTTGTTGAATAAGGATTAGATTTCTTAGCACTTTGTGTTGCTGAAGATAGGATTTCTTTTACGAGTCCTGAGAGAAATGAATCCCCAGCATTTCCACTTTCAGCCGGGGGTGAAGGGTAGCACACAGAAACAAGATGAAGCAAGGGGAGGCGGAATATATCACATAGCCTAATTCTGTATTTGTCAGGTAGGCTCCAAGAAGATTAGTGTTTCTGGATGCTGTATTTATTTCTTGGAAACAAAAGGACAGGAAAGAGATGTTTTTCATTTTGTCTAATGTACACTTCTAGAATAATGATGGTAATAGAAAAAAATGTAATTAGTTTTTCCATTGGTCACAGTGAGTTACTTGTGTAAGTGACAAGCTTATATATATATCTCATATATGTATTTATAAAGCTGTTTTCTCACTATCGAGACTTTTCTGAATAAGTGTAATTTTCTCATAGAAATCTGGTGAAATTTAAGATCGTTCTCTGGGGAACCATCTTAAATTTCATAGAATGTAATACAAAGGCCAATGTCAATCAAATTATATCAAATAAAAGTATGACTTAAAATTTTTCCTTCTCTTGCCCTTTGACTTGGTTCTCTAATCTAGTCTCAGGCTGAGTTCAAGTCTCCTGTCCAGAAATTTAAGTAGAAATTAAGCATATACCGAAAGTATTTAATATTCTTTATGACACGACAATTCCAAGGAACAAGGTCCAGGAGATCAGTTGATATTGCTCATCTCTCTCCTCATTTCTCTATAGCATTCCTGCTAGCAAGACAATCACCTATTCCATATTTTCCCAACGCTGAATTTACCATTATGATTTTGAGGTCAAACAAGAGACTTTCTTGGTGATGCAAAGTCAAGAGAACCATGAAAATCATACAGCCTGAACTGGAAGCCATGAACAACACTTTGCTGTTGGAACACATAGAGTTTACTGGATCCACCCACACAAACATTTGGACTCCTTCTTTATTACCACACATTTCTGCCAGGAAGAAAAGGTTCAAATGAAAATGGGTAGCATTTCTTGAAAAATGGTTTTTCTCATACCATTTTTCTCAATACTCATTATTTACTATCAAAATTCAGGGTCCACTAATGAAGTGATTCTTCTGTTCTCCAGCTACTGTGTCTACTGCCATAATAACAAGAAATAATTCTTACACTGCATCTATGGCAAAATTTACTCTGAAGCCATAAAGCCATTAAACATATAAAAGTAAGCACACTTTACACAGTCTCCATCTGCGAATTCGTGGCTGTGGAAATTGCTCCCCCCACCCCGCCTCCTTTTCCATCACCATTGTATATGGACACTGTTCCCCTCACCTCTGTCTGTACCATGGCTGGCCGCTGTGTTCTTAACATTTTGACAGTCTGGAAGATGTCAACAACACCTTCATATCTCATTCTTTCCAACACAATGCTCAGGGTAATGAATACTCCAGTTCTTCCAACACCCGCACTATTGCAATAAACAAAAAAAAAAAAGAATGTTAATTGACAGTTAATGCTGAAAAAATTGGCTGACAACTTATCTGTGGATACAACACACCGTATGTCTATAGATTTCAAAACAAGGAAAGGCTCACTGAACAAAATTCCACAGCAGACTGCCACATTTCATTCAGAATAACTGCTCTCAAGCAAATTCAACATACTATTTATATACTTCCTGACTTTCTAGTCTTTACTGCAAAGTAATTTGGTTTGTTGATCCAAATATACAGTAATCAGTGCATGGTGAGGGAAGATGAGAGTGTTTGCTGCTGGTGATCTATATTGAAAATGACAAAAGAAAAGAAACCAGAATGCATGTTACTGCTTTCTTCATCTCAGCTTCCATTTGATATGTTTGCTGATGATGTGGTGACGTATCCCCTCCATTTTATATGTATCTCCCCCTATTTGATATGTTAGTTGATGCTCTATTCCAAGTTGAAGACAATCAGTGGACTTTCAGTGAATATTGAAATTGTTCATATATACCACAATTTAAATAACTGACATATCTAAAACCTAAGAAATAGCATTTACTGAAGTTTCACACTCCACTGTACAGATTACAGATGCTGATATACATATCTAGTAAGTGTCCCCATTAGAATGGAATCTCTTTTCTGAATATATGGCTTATTTGCCCTCTGTTCTGTCTCAGATTTCTATCATTAGCTAAAATCCATACAAAAGAAATTCCTGTAATTAGAAGTGCCAACAGTAGTCAGTCATTAAACCTAAATAATCATCTGCTCATGTGGATCACTTTTGGACAAAGATCTTCTGAGCCTGAGTAGTGGTAATTAGGCAAATCATCATCTCACAGTGGATTCTGACTGCTTCACAAGGTTTTCTCCAGTAAAATAGCCTGCAGACGTACAGACTTATTCAATAGGAAGAAGACGAACCACAGGGAGAGACTGAAGAACTCTGAACACCCACATGGCCTGTGACAGAGGTACACTGAATACAGATACAAGTGTAGAGACCAATGCTCAGTTTGTATGATGGTATTCCATTGTTTAATTTAGATCAGCACATTTTTCAGGCTGTTAAATACATGTGATTAAATTTAGAAACTCTGAAGAACCTGTATGCCCTCAGAGGTCTGAAGCTAAAGGACACTTGAACACAACTTGATAAAATGTCATGCTCTCAGTGCTGGTGTTCCTGTATGTGATGACAGTAGTCTTGCAGATCTAAAGCAACAGGAAATACTCTCAAAAGTTCTGGAAACCGAATGATGAAACCTGTTTAGACTTTAAGAGTGTTTAGATCCCATGACAATAGTGCCCTAGAAAGTGTCAGTATAGTGAAGGCTAATTACCAATTCAGCTCCTGCTCTGTTACCATCTTGCTCCTGATGAACCATTTGAAGCACTCAAACAAAAAGGCATGGTTTTCTAAATGTATGTGTAATGACTTCTAGATCGGGCATTAGTCAAATCCTTATCACCTTAAGAAAATTATTCAGAACTCTTTAAATCAAAAAGAGGAAGGAATTAAATTGCTCTCTTGTGTTCTTCAGAAGTAAAAAGTATCTGGAGAATTACTTAATGAGAATATAGACTAATATGAAAAGATCTCAATGTTTCAATCCTAATTAGCCATCAAGTGTAATACTTTAGTAAAGTCTGTAGAAAAACTGATGGACCTTGTTCCAGCTGAAAGTGACAAGCATATTTAAACGTGAAGTCATTTCCTATTAGCAGATAGTTAGGATTTCTAAAGAGTGATGAAGTCCACAAATGTACTAGTAACACCAGCTGACTTCATTCAGTGCAAGTCAGACTGCGGATTGCGTTCTACCACAGTAATTTACAAAGGAGTGCACCACAGGTTTTGAAAAACTCTTTGTTTAGTAAATGGTGAAGGGTCCCTGGCACTGCTCCATGATGCTGCTAGCTCAGTGTGAGTACTCACTGAAGTTTTAACAATTAGAGATAGAATTTAGAATACCTTAATCAGTCTTGTGGAAGTACCAATGTTTTTGTAAGAGGTGGGAATTTGTTCTTAAAAGTAGGTCTTGCTTGTGTATTGGGAAAAGGTGCTCTTCCCTACTCTTCAGCTGAAAGTTGAAACAAAACTGCAAATGCTTAATGTTGATTCTGGTGAATATTTTGCTTTTGAGTGAACAATCCTTTAATATTTTTGTTAATTTTTAATTGATTGCCTGGTGAGGTTAGAAACTTTTAAATAGTAGCACACTGACTTATTTGTAAAAGTGCCAGAGAAGCAGAATGTACCTAATGTTTGAAAAGTGTGGGTGGTGGTGGTTTACTGTGGAATACAGAATGCAAACTCATGAGAAATATGTAGACTGGAATGGAAAATACAGGGAACTGGCACATTGGGAATTTGACAATAAAATTATTTTCCCATTTTTTGCCTCTACAAGAAAGAAATCCTTAAAAATTCCTCATGGTACCAACTGGAGCCAATATAAGAATACCACAAGGTCTGGGAAAATGGAGGTACTTGAATCCTGTATTTCCTGAAAGAAACAAATAAACTTAGTAATTTAAGCAGGTTATTTAATATTCATATGTATTGACTAACATTGATAGTAATGATTAGCATTTGTAACCTCTAAAATGTCATTAGGGTGATGATAAAACATTTAAAGACGAAATCTTGACAGATTATGTTGGATCTGACAAAATCAATAGTATAATTCTCTATGGCTTCAGTGTGAAAGATTAAACCTAATTGGAAGGGCTGCATCACCTACTGCAAGATGTATTTCATTTCAGGGTCAGAAGTAGGCAGTGCTTGCACGGTAGAAAGGACTTAGTAGAATATTTGCTTTCATATTTCTTTCTTATGCATGCCCACACACAGTGACAACTACTGCTTATTATTCCTCTGCTCTCAAAAGTCTTTAATGTCAGGAAGAACGAGGCTTGTTCTTATCACAGCTGTCTTTTACTCTCCTTTGCAAAATGCATCCCTGAACTCTGTTTTGCAACGCCATTCTCCTTCACGGACCTTAAAAATCCTTAGGCACACAGAAAAAGTGGGATTCAAACAGTCAAGTATATTTACTTTGTTAGTCTTCCTGATTAAGGAATATAAAGATCTTTGTTAAAACATAGCATCAGAACTTGTGAACCTATGGCTTTGAAAAGACAAGAATCTGGCTTTGAAAGGACAAGAATCTCTCTCTCTCTCCCTCTCTTTCTTCATTTATATGCCCTAGTAAACTTGTTCATTTTGCCTTCATATTAGCGTTAGAGCACTGCCTGGCTTGCAGAGAGACCTTGATACAGATATTAATATCTTCCATCTATGTTATATAAACAATAGCATTTCATCTATCAAAAAAAATAATGTTGCAAAATGAGTATCTAAAATCCTAATGGATTTTATAAAAAGCAATTTATTAGATAAAAGATAAAATATTATTTTTGGCCATCTGCTATAGACTTTAGAATACTGCAGTGAAAGTAAATAAAAAATATCATAATATTATAAAAGCTCACCCTTGGATTATTCCAATGCATCCTGCAAGCTGTTGTGATCTGCATCTCAATTGTGAAGGAATTTAGGAAGCTCATAACATCAGAAAATGGGTATTACATTCGGAAGTTCTAACTCCCCAATCCAAATCACAAGGATTTTTTGATAGGCAAAGTTTCTGAACTCTGATTTCTATTCTATTCATCTTCTGATGTAGCCACCTTTCTCTTTGGCTTGTCTTGATCACCACTAAGGTGTTATTCAGGAGTAAACAGCTAACAATCCCCGCCAGTGTAACCGAATCACTTTTAATCAGCAGTAGAAAAAAATCAGATAGACTAACCTATGACAAGGCATTTCCTACTGCTTTCCGAATGTAGCGGTGATCAAGTTGTTTTTACCCTTTGACACAGACACTTTTCAACAAAGAATAATAACACGCGCTTCCATATACTTCAGGAGAATCTTTTCTGTACACATGAAATTGTATCACAAAACAGTTCCCACTTCATAAAGCAATCCTCCTATACGCTCCTTTTTAACCCTTCTACTTTATCACATTTCTGGTAGTTCACCTATGAAGTTCCACTTACCTATATGCTTTCACTGCTGTCAGCTATTTCTAAAGTCAACTTTAGAAAAAAAAAATGCACATGAACCATTTTGAGATTTTGTTTACTTACCTACAATGAACAGAGATTGGTCCATCCTGACCAAACTGTTCTTTTGTTTTATGCACTTGGCCTATGAAGTCAATAAATCCTTCTCCAGACTTTGGCACTCCTTGTTCTGGCCAGTCAGTGAACTGGAACTGCCTCACTGTACGGGACTGGCCATCCTTTAACGAAAGACACACATAATATATCCCAAAACAATGTCCCAATGGCTGGAAGCCGGTCAGCCAACAAAACAGAAGGATAATCACAAAAAATGTACATTGGGTGGGAGTGGGGAAAGACTAAGTTTGCGTGTACACAGATTCTTTCAATCACAGTACTGATTCATGTTTTTGGAGGTATCATAACACACTGGCACAGAAGTGGAATATCATTAACTGTGACACTGTGCAGATTCCTTTCTGCATTGGATAGGAGAGTTGTTTGACATTTTGCCTGTGCAAAAAGAGAGTCTAAGAACAATGAAGTTAAGATCTCATTAGGTTATATGATTTTTTTAAAGTTATGTTTTAAGTCTTCTGGACTGTAATTTTCTTTTAATATAAAACAGGTAGAATATGGCCATCCAACCTGCCCCTCCTTTCCACAAATATACTCATTGACTGCATGGCAGGAATATCTTGGCTCTGTTCAGAGTGTTTCTTTAAGAGCATAGCAGTTACTGTGCTTTCCAGGAGGTACACACTTGCCTGGAAGAAGATGACCAAGCCACTTGTTTCAAAGTTCAAGATCAGTCACTTGTTTTGAATCATGAACTTCCTTTGAATCATCATAATTTCATTTACTAATAGCTTGGACAGAGTTCAAACCAGTAACAATCTAGAAGAAGGTTTTTCTCTCTCCAGACATGCTAGCTGAAGCTGTTCAGTTCCTTTGACTAGGAATATTAACAGGATTTTTTAAAAGTGCAGAATACTGCAACATGGTTATGTTTATAGTAACACACAGGAACAGCTGAAGTCCACTGCAAACTCCAGTTTCTACTGCATACCTATTTAACATGTAAACGCTCAGGATAGCATAAATAATAAAAATACAATACAAGTGGAAACTGGATGAAGGAAATTTGTTTAAAAATAATTATCCTTGATAATTTTGAGCACTGTCAATTTGTGTAGCTTAAAAGCATGAACATAAATTGAGCTACTACGGTGAACTAATTCCTCTGGACGTGTAGCAGTTCTTAAGCACCCTCCTTATCAGGTTTTCAAAATGGTCTTTTACTAAGTGAAACTCATGAAAAATTAAAATGATTATAGGACATCCCCTGAGAAACAGATAGTTATGTCGAAGGCAAGAACACTCTTTTTTCTTTTTTTTCCATCATAAGCTTTCAGTTATTACAGACTTTTAGAACTGAAATAGAAGTAATTTAAAAAATAAACGATAATAAAAGCCAGTAACCTGCTTTTATGTCTCCTCTGGTTTCTGCCTGCTGTCCATCAGCTGAGAGTGGATGGGTGTGTTGCCAGCCACAGCTCAATGAAACAACACACACCCTCCTTTTTGCCCCACTCTCTCTTAGACTGCTACTCTGACAGTATGCACACTAGCTGTGTGGAATATTTTTGTCCACTAAAAAAGAGCATATCTGTTCCAAATTATTTACCCAATTTTATTCCTAGTAGGTATCAATCCAAAGAACCAAACACAAAATATATCCTATCATCTACAGTGGCATTTTCTTGGTATGATGTTTTCTCATAATGACCTCTGATCCCATTCCCTCTAATAAGCTATTATGCAATGCATCACTCCAGATAACTGTAAGCATATGATACTAATCCATCAAAAAGACTAAACAATAAATAGACTCCCACTTTGATTTCCCATTTCCCCAAAATAAAGAAACAAAACCTTAAGTGTGACTCTATTGCAATGTTCCAATTAAGGGTACGGAAGCTCTTAGACAATTTATGACCCTGACAGGATTTACACTAAAAAAATGTAACTTTTTAAGGGAGTAGAAGTTAGAAAGAAATATGCTGCTTTGCTTAAGTCTAGGCTGTCATTGGAAAGCCAACAATTTTCTATTTATGAAATAGACTTAAAGGTAAATATTCATCTACTTGGTATAAATCAACTATGTAATATATTTTATTTTAGCAATCTCAGTAATCTCATGCAAGTCCATGAAAATTGTACTCTTTCTTTTAATGTCAAGAACCTCTATTATATCATACTATTTAATGAGCACACAAATAAAGTTAGTCTGATATTAGACTACCATTAAAGCAGACTGGGAGGTAGCCTGCAATTTCTTACACAATTCCCCATTCTTCTGACATTATAAACAGTGCTGCTTTCTTTTAATGAGATGCTTGCCCATAAGTACTCCAAATACAAATACCAAATTTTATTAAAATCTTGTTTTTCAAATATTGTCAGTTAACACAGATAGGGTAAGAAGTGCTAGTCACCAAAATAGGAACTTTCAAATCCCTGTATGGAGCACACGGCTTTAATAAATAACCTTATTGATTGGATGACCATTTAGATTTCTTCCTGTTCCTGCAGGGGATAGCCAATTGTCTTTTGATGAGGTTGTAGAATATATAACACTCGCTTACAGCCATCACTAATAGGTTAGCCTTATATGAGACTGCCCCAACATATCGACCTTAGTAGTTTACAGAGAAAGTGTGTATAAAGCAGTCAGAATAGTAGATTGAAATGGTTACAGAGGTCAATTCCATTTTACAACAATTCAGTTTTAGAAACAACAGGGAGCTCCAAACCAAACGCCTGTTGCTGACACCTACAAAGGCAGCGCACTCCGTTGCTGCCTCTGGGGAACAACTGGCCAGCTCAGCTTTACCAGGGCACCAATGCTATTCTGGCATCACTAAAGCGCTTGAAGATAAGGGGGAGACAGGCTGGTTGCAACTACCGCAGCATTTATTCTCCACTGAATATAATAATTCAGTTAGATGGTCTCAATTACTGGGTGTGACAGGCGTAAAAGCCTAATTACAGAAAAACTATAAGATACATTTTCCTAAGTAACGTTTACTGCTCTCAGCAAATTTGGTGGGGTTATGGTTTTCCAGCACGCCTAGAAAGTTTAAGATGGCCCTGAGACCTTGCCAGTGAGTTGTTTAACAAAACTAGGGTCGTTAAGATAAAGAGATTTTTTAAATTTGAAAAACAATAATAAGCAATTATAAGATGTCACAATGAGTTTGTTGACGTGCATGTATGACACTTTTTACAAGAGATATACTAATAGCAGGACCAGGAAAACTATTTCTGGCAAATTAAGCTAAGAAATCCTTTTAGACTTTTTACTGGTTAGCTAGCTATAAACAAACCGACTGAGATTTGCAAACATACTGCTTTACTATAAGCTCTTATTTTACCCTATGTATTGTTTGCAGCCTTTCCCCTTCAGCTACATCTGTGGCTTCTTTTTTGGCATTATTATTCTATGATTTGAGCTTGGTGAACTATGTCACCTTAGCTCTTTTTCAGCTTGAGAAGGAAGAGAAATTTTTTTAATACTCCATATGCACAGACAATCAGCAATTTTGCAGTGAAAATTGCCTCTGACTCTGCCTATGCTTACAAATATGGTTGAAAACTGATGTTAAAAGCCAATGGTTTTCAGAATTTATTTACAAACAAGTTAGAGAAGCTATCATTCATGTGATCCTCACTACGTTTCAATAGAATGAATATCAGATCCAAAGTATGCCTACAGTTCTTTTCATAAACATGAATCTGAGTCTCATTTGCGCACTTAAAATTTTAACATGCTAACTATCTAGCTAACTGCCTGTAGGACCTAATTTTACATGAAGCTAATATCAAGTCAGAAGTCTAGCTAATAAAGAGAAAATCTAATATTTTGTATGGTGACTGGCAACTCTGAGTAACTAGTCAGGTTTTTCCTGGACAGTACATCCACTATTTTGCTTGAACAAACAATATTCTACAGTGCTTATAGAAATGGAAGATGACAGTAATTTTTCCATTTATGCAGAATAAAATGCTAGAAATCACAAGTCTGAGAAATGCCAAATGTATATTTAAAGCTTATGTACTTTTAATCTTATATTAGTGTGCAATCTTGGACTCAGCAATTCATATAAGAAATACAGAATGAAAATGAGGAAGCTAGGGTCACATCTGCACAGCTCTTCTCTGCAGATATGCAAGAGTCCTGAGAATAAGCTATGCCAAAAATCAAATTATAATGTGCTAAGCTTGTCAAGCTTTTCTTAAGAATGCTATTCACTCTGTAGTTTTAAAATCTTACTGTATTAACCTTCATATTCAGTCAACCTAGAAGGTGGTGCAAAACAAAGTATTTACAGCTGTAAGTGATGAAAATTTCCCACCAAAAGGATCAAAGGGGAAATGAGGAGGAAGGAAAGATGGCATCCAAATCATCTAACGCATTTCAGCACAAGTACTTATTCAAAATTCTGCAAAACTCTGCTGCCCAGATATTAGATCTGAACGGAGTCAATTGTTCTTAAACACAGATGATATACATTTAATAATATCCTTCTCTGCTGTTAGGTTACTGCTTGAAAAACAAGTACATGTGTAGGCCTTTGCTAATTAAAAAAAAAAAAAAGAAAAAAAGAGGGTGAGAGAAAGAGAAGAGAGAGAAATAGACTTTCTCTTTAAACTTATGTGAAAGGGGATAATGCTGTGTGAACTTACCCTTGCATCTGTAACCTTGAATTCCCTTAGAATATACTGTGGCATGTTGTACTCTGCCATTGGATCTACCACAAAATACTGGTATCTGGCTGAACGCTCTGCAGGCCAATACTGGTGGCATTTTTCCTGCAAAATAACAAAGCAAAATACATTTCTTGTTGCTCAAGATGACTACCACAAACTAGTATTAAATTTTTCACTCAGATAAATGTAATACTTATGGGAAGTGCCATTACTGACAGTAACTTGAACTGTTAGTTTAATAAAACAGAGTTGTTTGAAGTAAAATATAAAAATCATACCTAGAATATAAAAATGATCTTCAGTATTGCATTGCATAGGAGCTTCATCTGGTCCTTGTACCTCTGAACTTCTTTACATTTCTGCTCAGTTCCGTACTTATCAGTGGCAAAAGCTATGCCTAGCTTAAATTTAAGACAGAACGGGATGCAAACTTCTAGGCCATCTTTACTTTTTTCTCCCTTCTTCTCTGTAGAAGGGACTGAGTGCACCTAGTCAAGGGTCTGTACACCTCTGCATCCACTATCAATGTCCCAAACCACCTCTATTCCAAAAATATTTGGTGGGGCTCAGATTTCACTTACCGTGTATCAAGTTTATCCTTGATGTAATCCTGCCCAGACAGTAACCTACTTCATTCTTCCCTTTACACAAAGCAGCACTTTAATGACTTTGCAAGTGTAAATAGGCTGATGAAACTGCCAAGTTCAGCACAAGTACACAGTAAACATTCAGCCCCGTTAAAAATACTACACTTCCCTCTAACATTGTTAATGTCAGAAGCCGCAGAAGTTTCCAAATGAGAAATCCTCATTACTCAGTAGCCAGCAATGCACTCTGCTCTCTTTATAATACTAACATGAGAACTAAGTTGCTGATTATCTTTGTGCCACAGAACAAAATGCCACGCCTAGCTTGTCTCCTGCAACACATCCACACATTGCAAATGCTAATTTTGGCGGCTGGGCTAGAAGATCTCCAGAGGTCCCTTCCAACCTCAACCATTCTGCGTTTCTGTAGTTCTGTGATTCTAACACCTTATGACCTACAATGGCACTGTTATTTCGAAGGGAGAAGGAACGTAATTTATGACCTGTATCTTTAGACATCCCCCTAACAACGAAATACTTTAATAAGAAAATATTAGAATTATAATAAACATTTTACTACAGAAATATTATAGTAATACGTACTCTGCCCATTTCTCGTAGTTTAGTAAGCATGACTACAATTGTAGAATTATGCTCCCAGAGCATTCTCCAGAAATCTTCAGTTGTCTCTGCCAAAGGTCCTTGTGTAGCTATGTAAGCCTTCTGCTGTCTGTGTTGAAATAAAAATTAAATTAAGAGAAATATTTTAAACAAAACTCTAAATTGATATCCATGTTGTCGATTTATATGTAAACATTATCTAGAGGAAAAGTTATATGTTATTAATAATAAGCACATTAAAACCTTAATAAGATTGTTTAATCAAACAATGACATTTTTTATTTTTAGAATTTTATGAAGGAAATTACTCTGTTACTACTATGATATATGTCTTTATCATTATAACTTAAATTTAAATGCAATACTAATAGTTCAATTTTGTGTGCTGTAAAAAGCACTTAAGAAACAGTTGTGCTGCTTCATTTTGCAGAAAAAAACTGTGGTACTATCTATTAAGTTCAGGAATTATAGCAACAAGCAGTTTCTTTATTAACTCCTTTTCAACAGCCTAGTGCCTCCAGTAAAAGTAAGGTAGTAAGAAAATTCAAGAGAGGAGTGTGCTGCATTTCCAGGCCTTAAACTCTTACTTGTGGAAGGTACCACAAAGCTGTTAAAATCTTCTGGAGGAGGAGCTCTATAAGAAGGTGGAGACTATGTACTATGTATGTACTATGCACTTGCCTCAGTCAACAGAAACATTTTTGTAGGTACTATTTCAGATGATGTCTATTTCCAGTCACTAGTAGAGGCTCAGAAAATGCATTCTGCAGATGCAGATATTCAAGCACACCTAAGCTGCCCTAGCGAAAGTACATTGCTTCTTTTTCATGCCTTTTCCTATCAAATTTTAAGCCAGCCAAGGGTGTATTGCTCTGTTTTGTAGTGAAGTTGTTGGTTTAAAACCATATAAAATGCTTTTTGGAGACTAGGTCTGGTCTTAATCAGTGCTCCAAGATCATCACAGGTTATCACCCTGACACAGGCAGTACACCTCCTGTACGTTATTTCTATGTATCCTTTAAAGTAGAATAGTTGTGAAAAGACTGAGGTTCCAAAGTATGAATGTACTCAAAATTTCAGTAACCTTCAGCACGTAAAAACATACTGAGAATTCTCAAGGATATAAAGGTAGGTACAACCTTACTATTATGATACTTACACCCTACATAATTTTCCTGTGTTGTACAGGTGAAAATCTAAAGCCATTATTAATGTTAAAAAGCAGAACAAAACACAACATGCCCAGCTTATGAACAATACTAAATCTTGTTCACTATGACTACAAAAATAATTACATAAACTTCTAAAATAGTCCATAGGGGAATATATCATCATTAGTACCTGTATCCATCAATAAAACTGGCGTTTATATAGTCAGAGCCTTCTACTCCGCGGATTGGCTGCAAGCATACCCTTGTAGACTCATATGGCATAATATTGACAAGGCGATTTTTGAATTTATTACATGGCAGATTGGCACTGATGAATCTTGAAGTGTGAGCTTTAGAGCTAGCTAGACGCTGTTGAAAATAAGTAAATAAAAAGAATTAAGATCAGCTATGACAAAAACAAATGCCATTATCAGGACTGATGATCACTGCTTATGACCCATTAACAAATTATTTCAATTTCAAATGTTTGTAAAGCTTTTTTTGATATTTTATAAAAGTTTAATAACTGCTCCATTCACGCAAACAAATTTAAATACTAAACAGTTACACAAACATAAATTTCAAACTATTAAAAAAACAAAGGAACAACAAAGTTAAAACACCCATTCTGAGCAGTTCTTGTCTGGACATTAATTGAAAGCAGAATTATATATTTTATAAAATATTATCTTCTTAATTTACAGTTTTATGCTCAAATTTCATCCTTTTGATTGCTGGAAACAAGTGGTGGAAGACACAGCAGCACTAAGTGCTACCCACTTTGTTTTTGGCTCACCACAAGATAACGTGTCAGTACCTTAAATTCCAGTTCCATTCCTGTGACATTCTCTCCCGTTTCGATCTGTGTCAGCTTCTGAATATATGCATACAGGTTTCTGGCTGGCACTTCGGTATTTCCACAGGTCACCGCTTCCAGCAGTGCATCATGGATAAAGATGTATTGGTCCTCAGTTTGAACCATGTAATTCCTCTGCGCTCTCATTAAAGTTACGTGGCCATAAATATCCGCAGTCTTTTCATGCTTTATTCTCTCTAACATGGCATCTATCACAATGAAACAGCCAGTCCTGCCGACTCCAGCACTGAAAAGAAAAGAACACAGGAGGAAAAACATGAAGGAATATTTCATGCACTGTCCTTATTTCTATGGCATTCAAGTTTTAAAATTTCGTAACACTGATTTGAAAAGCACGCTTTTCTGAATATTAACATCAGTTTCTAGGAAAGAGGCCAGTGCTTTGAAATACATGAACTCCTTCAACTCCTATTACAAGCAGTTGAAGGCTGAGAATGCTTTTGTAAGAGATCTTTGCATTTAGCAGGCTCAAGCTTGAACAGGAAAGAAATAAAACACATTGTAACATATTTTAGAATGATATATTCTTAAAAATGAAAATGACTAGAGGTAATGTATATGCTAAGAATTCAAGCTTTATTTGTAGCATGATCTGTAATTCATTAGACATGTTGTTGTTGTTATCCTCTCATTAGTGAGATGAATTTATTAGCAGAACATTATACAAAACGAATGTTACAAATTCTGCTTTGAAGGCAAATTTTATGTCCTTTCTCCAGCTCAGACTGTGAGGTTTCAAACGATGCAGTTTCGTATGTCCTCCCTTCCTTTGTACAGCCAGGCCATAATATTATTCTTTGCAACACAGACTGATGCCTAGTTAGATACACTAGAAGCTGGCCTGGAAAATCCTTAGCTAGCCCCTTGTGTGTGTCTTGCACGCACAGGTGAATGTGTGTCTTGCATCTTTAGAAAAAAAAGTAAGACAAAACTGGAGGGACCAGAACCTGGACCAGGATGTTCAGCTGTCAGATTGTTTCAAAAGGCAAACGATAAAAGGACTAAATATAATTGAAGACGGAGCTTGACATCACAACAGTTGACAGACTGGGACAGTAACGTTCATCAGCCAGAGACTAAGCCAGCGTCCCCTTACAGATTCTAGATGAAATCAGATGCTGGACATCTGGAGTTAGATGGAGCATTTTGGACACGAGCTGAGGTGTTGACACGTCAAACCTGTTGAGACCAAGGAACCCTCTCCTTCCCATCTCTCTGCACCAGAGATGACTCCTCAGGAACACCCCTGAGCTAGAAAGTTGCTTTCCTGTGTTTGGTAGGGCTTGGCGGTAGAAGAGGATGATACAGGTCAATTACTGTGACTTTGGCACAGCAGTTAAGACCTGTCCGTGAAATATTCAGCTGAGTCCAAAAGAACATAAACATCTCAGTAACAGACCTACTTAATAACAGTTTATTGTTATGACACCTGCTGTCAAAATGTGCCAGACTTTCAATGATTTTTAGTCATCCCTTCTCTACGTAAAAGGTTTTATATATGGGCTACCTTTAATGACTCCTGAGGACAACATTATGCAAGGGTAAGAGGAAAAAGACATATATAATACTTTGTTTAATCATACATGATCCAACATATGGCATTTGGCACAGAAGAACAGCTTATACAAGGATTCACAGAAAGAATATTAAAATAGACTAGAGAATAGGCAAGAATTGAAAAGGTTCTGAAGGTCTGAAGAGACAATTTGTTTTCTAAATACTGTCAAATTTCCTAAATTCTCTGGAGAAAATTCCTTTCAGGATATGTTTAGACGTTATCTGTATTAGGTCAAATTTTCAAACTGATGACTGTCTTTTTGCAGCCACAAATATGACCAATATCTATGAAGTCTTCTTTCAAATATCTGAGCATGTAGTTGTATAAATCAAAAGTGAAAAATACTGATTTTTATGTATCATTCTTACATCACCTCATGTCTGTGACAACAAATGTTAGTTCCCAGCCTTTTAAATGCTTAACTATTTTCAGTTAGTGATATGAAATGCAGTAAGGAGTATAGTAATCAGTAGTTTATAAGCCCTTCAAGGACTCAAATTATGTTAGTGAAGGATATCTAAGCATATTATATATTGTAATTTTTTGAAAGGCGATATGAAGATATTAAGATAATTATATCCCAGTTTATACAGGTAAGTTATATAAAAAACAAGATATTCTCATAATTCCTACATTTTTGCGAGATATTAAATATCATAAATCCAGCCAGAAACCTACAATTAAAGGCCAACCTTTATTTCTCGTTAGATGCTGCAAATTACAAATTATATCTCCCTGTAACCAAAATAAAGAGAAGCACAGAACAGAAAGATGTTTTAGTCTCCCATGAGAGCAGTTTTGTTTTTAAGATTCCATATTTTCATATTTATTAAAAAACATATAGTAAACATGTATTTTAACAACCCATGACTCTTCACAAAAGCAGACCCCATTCAAAACACTAGGGACTTGTGCTAACAGACCAAACGCCTCACACTCAAGTTTTGCCATCCTGAGATAAACTAATTGATATTCTGAGCTTTTGAAAACTTACCACTCAATTATGTTGCTCAGATGGTAATTGGAGAGGGAGAAAATACATGAACAAATGAAATGGTAGCTCTCCTAGCTCAATGCAAATTCATTTCCCTTATATAAGAAATGTTTTGCATTCCAGGAAACCTGAGTTACCTTACGGTTGGTAAGAATTATGGAGAAAAACCTCAAAAATTTTCTCACTCTTGATATTTTTGTTTGGATTGTGAAGAAAATATAACAGGTAGCTTACATGAGTATGTTAGATTGGTTTTTGTAAAGCTTTAAGGCACTCTCCAATAATTCAGCAGTCTTTACTCGTGCTTATTCCCAGAAACTCTATGAATCTTCATTTAAACAAAACACTCTGCAGTTTCAAATTTTTCCTGACAGTATTTCTTGCACTTCTTTTCATTGTTGAAATGACAAAGAAAACAGTGTGTAATTTTTAAAGATATGTACAGTTACACATTTTTCTATAAATGCAAAATGTTTTATAAATAAATAGTTTAATAGATCTATACAGCTGATAGGAAAGATAGCAATATAAATACTCAGCCATATTACCTGTATCATACTTTTTCAAGTTGCAATTCAGGTAGTTTCTATCAGCCAAACAACTGGTGGCCAAGTGAGAAATAAGGCGGCTTGACAGTGAAAATGCCCTTACAGTTTAGAATATGGTTCTCTTTCCTATCACATATTACTGAATTAATGTTCCAGCACTGTGCTTATATGGCATTTTTCAGATAAAAAAATTAAAAGTTTTGATGGTTCCTACAGACCACAACTAGTGTCAAATTCAAACTCAGTTAAAAGTTTGCACTTTCAGCTGGAACGAGAAGTTTTCATTTCTCCTCTTCACCTCTTGCATTTTTAATTATATATTTATTCTTTCCATAAGTAAACTAAGAAAAGGAGTAGTTACTGATGTGCTGTATCACAGATGTTTTTTTCCTAGTTGGCAGGTTTATAAAGAGGTTGTGAAGATCACACCGCTGCCTCAAAACACATCAACATGTGCTAATGTTGTTATCACAATGGGGGGACGGGCTGACACACCACATCTATGGAGGCATTTGGCTCTGCTGGGCTCCTGACAAAACCCTCTTAAAAATGTTTTATCCAGTAAAATATTTTACTACCTCAACATGCTCAGAACAGTCCAACTTTGCTAATTTATAAATAGGCTGCGTAGCTACCTGACTACCCTCCTCAGTTTCACACAAATGCAATCAACTCTACGAATGTTTTAGTTTTCTTCCTCCCCTCCCGTCCCCATCTCCTATTCAGTTCTGAACTCTGACAACAAGCAATACTACATCAAGAAACTACAATGTCTTTATTCCATTGTTTCGCTTTCTCTTCTGCTGACACACAGACTGCTCCACAGGGTACAGAAAGACCACCGGGAAGCCAAGCAGTTTGAATCCTCCCTGATATGCCATGGAAACATCAATTTGCTGAAATAAATGCAGGCCACAGAGAAAATCAAGCCCAGAAAGCTTGAAAAGAAAGCTTAAGAACAAGAAACTTTGTTATTTTTTTAAATAATGGATGAAATGGACATACGTATTTGGGCTATACTATCTCTATGCATGACAGGAAAACAATATGCTAAAAATCAGTATTCCATTTTAATAACAGGTCACAGAAAATATGATTCTCTTGTAGGTACTAAACTCATATTTTCTCTGTTTTCTCTGATGCCATGACTGGCATTGCAACCCTTACCAAAGGCTTTTGTATTTTTCTTTTCTCTGTAAAGCGGTCAAAATATGTGCTACTGTTTAAAACTGTGACTTTGAAATACTCATGTATTTTTATGTTCAGCAGCTTAATCTATAGCATAAGGAAGGAACACTTTTATTTCAGCAGTAACTGCAAAAACGAACGATCCTCTGTCTTTCCCAGTGACTATGCAATGAAAAGGTTTCATATAACCAGATACATGATAGGCAATTGACATTCAAGTTGTACTACAATTATCTAGAAGTGATGTTACTGTGACTTAATGATTAAGGGATTAAACTCTGTATTTTCTGAACAGGGGCTTCCTTGGTAGTCTAATTGCTTTATTTTTTTAAAAATTGTTAGAAGAGCTTTGTTAACTGATTGTGCACGTTTCCCTGTCAATCTTTTTTCTCCTTTTTTTTTTTTTTTTTTTTTGCCATTGTTGTCTATCACTCACTGATCTCAGACTATATATCACCAAAGAGCTAAAAGATTATAACGGTGAAACACGTATAAATTCTCTTTGATCCTGAAGGATTAAGTTGCATATTGTGGTGATGATAGAACCCTGTTTATGCTTTTTGCTTTTCATCATTTCAGCAGCCTTTAACCAAAGACATGACTCAAACTACAGAACTGATAAAACCATCTCTGCTTTATCTACTCTTTGCTGTATTGGTTGTCAAGCAAAGGCTGTTTTCTTTACATCTTGGAAAAAAACTACACCGTGAAAACATCACCAACAAGTTGAAGCAACTGGGATTCAATTAATTTATTTTACCCTGAGATCTCAAAACATGCAAGGATGGAGGCAGTTCTCTCTGCCTCCAAACATGCGAAAGTTGAATTCAGGGTGCAGTTCCAAGCAGTGCAGCATGAATCAAGCAATTGCTGGAATCTATTATTAAGAAAGTGTCTTATTGCATTCTATGTTCAGATCCACTTGCAAAAATTATTCCTATTTGCCTTTTGCTGAAGATGATAATGTAGCGAATCAGAATCAGTTCACAAATTAACTACAGTTATCACTTTCCTGCCCTGTTTGCATCTTTTGGCTTTACCCTCACACTTAAATTTTTTTAAAACGTTCTGTCATTTCAGTTAATGATAGATACTGTTACATTTAGAAGCTGAAAACCTTACTAATCTATTAAACAAGCATGCTTGCCAGGAAATTGTTATTGCTTCAAATATTATCATTTATTCTATTACAACATTTGTTTTCAATTTCTAAGAACATGGCTAGGTCAGTCCTATGAGCTGAAATATGCTTAATGTCCTGTGATGTGATACAGCTACAATTCACAGAAAGAAAAATTAAGAGACAGGAGAGAGCCATTCCACATTACAGTCACTGTATGGATGTGTTAAAGGCTGGATTTTGTGATTAATTTGTAGCTGTTTAAATGACGACCATTTACTGATACTTCAGTGATCTGGCAAAGGAAGGCAGTGTAATTGCCAGTTTTCACAGATCATTTAATTCAAAGGAAAGACAGTAAAAGATGGACCAAAAACCATTTAGAATATTTTTGACTCACATCAAGGGAAAATTTGATTGAATATTACAGTTTCAGACAGAATGAAACTTGCATTTATGAACTGAAAGTACATAAATTTGGTTGTGACATAGAAAATGTATTAAAAAATCCAGATTTTATTGAGAAACTTCATATGATTAATTACACATCAATTCTATAGCAATTCTATAGCTGTTCTGACAAGGACACTATTTGGATTATTCTTCCCCTTATCCTGTTAAGAAATCAGGACACAGCTGAAAATCACCCTTCTGTCTAGGAAGCAGCACAAAAGCTAGGAAACCATTTAATATCCTTTTGAGGGCATAAATCGGACTGAAGTAGCACAAAGGCTTTGTGCAAAGAAGTAAACTTCGTTCTGTAAGAGATACTGAATAGCTTCAAGAATTCTGGTATCTGCATATGAGAGATCTTTCAGAAATAGTGCATGCTAATTTCCCCCCTTCCCCCCCCATTGCAGTTATGGTAAAATACTGTATGACACATTTTTAGGCATAATGGTTCACCAGTACAAACATGCCAAGGAATACTTTTAAGAAAAGTTCCTACATGCAAAGCACACAAATGAAAATATAAATATAATATAGATAGATAAATATAACTACTGCAAAAACAAACAAATAAATAAAACCCTGGCTATAATGTTTTCATTACCTGTATGTTATGCATAGAGGCACAGTATTTGTCACTGCAGGTCTATAAGCCTTCTTAAATTGAACAAGAGATGAAAAAATCCATAAAACATACAGATTTCATTATAGATGGACAAAGCTCAGTCTAGAGATTGCCAGAGCTTTCACAGATAGCTGGCCAAAGCACAGGGGGCTGTCAAATCAGAAGCCAACCTTAGGCTTTTCCTCTTTCACTGAACTTTATGAAGATTTTCTTTTTGGTTTGTATTTCTCAGAATTCTACCATTTCCCTAAGTTCTTCAAGTACAATTGCTGCAGATTTAAGCACATTTTTTGTAGAATGAGTTTGCAGAAGTTTAATAGTGTTAATGAAGTAAATCTGTTCCTCATCCAATCTTAAACTCAACTCTGGAGAGATCAAGGAAAAGAAGCTGTCTTATCAGATTTTAACATGAACACAAATAAACCAACAAACTCTCATATGCTGTATCTTATATAATCAAACTCATAACAATTTCTCTAACAAACCTCTGAGTACAGGGAGTAATTGTTTATTAAATCAATTTTAAAAACTTGAGTTTTCCACACAAGGCAGATACGTAGTATAAGGAATTTTCAATGTAAAAAATGAGTTTTAAGAGACACTCCTTATAAGGACATCCCATTCCAACAATTCAAATCCTCTAAACACACTACATTTATATTCAGGTTTGTCATGAGGCAGAACTCTACAGAACTATATAAAGACTCCTACACAGCTCCAAAGCAATATAGGAATGAAGCTGTAGAAGGGCATAATGTAAAGATACTAGCTGATGGCAGACTAGTATCAGAGATAATTTACATGTTACCAGTGGAGAAAGATGTACTGTCTTGTACCATGTAAGCAAAAGATATTATACGAATAATAAGTAGTTCATTATGCTAGTCTTTGTTGGCATTTGGATAGGTGCTGAGGAAGACACCATCCTCGATCTGCCCTGTGTGAGAAGCTTAACCTCACTCTCTAAATTTGGTCTCATGCTGCCAGGTACCTTCAGAAAGCAGAAGCATTTCTCACCATCACCTATAAATCAAGCCATCTAGACCTCTTCATTTCCATTAACATGTCTAAGCCCTCAGGCACCAAACTGTAGGTAATAACTAGTGTTAACAACTATGTCTCTGAAGAGAGGGAGAAATATTTTTGATCCATGTGTTTCCTTCCCTGAAAGAGGAAGAATATCAGAGAGTGCTTTTGCCCACTCTTCCTCAAATCACAGATCATAGGTGAAAAAGACCTCTTATTGTTCTGCTTGCAAGATGGAATATAGCAGAAATTACATAGTATTACAACTGAAAAGTTTATTGATCTTATTGGATACTGCTTTGCTTTCTTATCTTTGCTCTCTTTCAGAGTTGATTATTGTTTCCACAGAGAATTTTTACATATATACCTTCCTGTAAATCACATCACCTGATTCCTTCATTCACTCAGAAATATAAAGAAACTAGAATAAACAGGATTTTTCTCTACTATTTTATCTGTACATTATAGTGAATTTTTATTTCAAAACTAATCCAGTTCTCCAATGTCCTCCCTCTTATTTTCTTACTGCTCTAAATAAAACAATATTCAGTGTACTGCTTTCTCTGTTTAGCATGGAAGAATAACTATACTAAAAATATTTTCTTTAACGCATCTCAGTGTGACTAGTTACCTTCAACTAAAGACAAATCTATGCATTAACATCTGCAGTAAATACAGAAAAGGATACTTATGAGTAATTTATGAGAGGAAGTACACTATGATCCAATCAGGAATAAATAAAAGTGAAGATTATAGCACAGCACAGAAGTCAGTGAGCAGAACTTATGCTGCTTGCTGCTAACAACTGCTCCCTTGCTTTCTTTGCAATTCAGATTTCTTTGTACTCTCAAAATGGAATGATTACAGGGGTTCCTTGCTTCTTTTTGCATATTTCTGAGCTTTGACTAGATTTTCATGTGAACTTCTCAGGCAAGGATACACTGTCCCTTCTTTCTGTACCTTTCCCACACCACATGAGGCATGGTTCACCTTCTCTCCATGTGAAAGGAAGGTAAACTGATCTACGTAAAACTGAATTAAAAGAAATGGAAAGGGATGTATTCTGAAGAACTGGTCAATAGGATGATCCTGAAACTTCTTGCTGAACACTGCAGTCCTTCAGAGCATCAGAGTCCTTCTGGAAACTTCCCTGATTCAACATGTTCATGAATCCATTGTGGTTCATAGCTGTTTCTTCTTAATACCAGCTGGCCCCTTCTTATTTTTCAAGACAGGCTACTACCATTTATTATGCTTGGGTTTTGGATTGAGAGAAGAACAGTGATGAAGTGTCAGATGGTCATCAGAACATAGTATTTCATCAAGTAAGTACAAAGCAGAAAAGACTACATAGTTCCAGGTCTCCAGGGGCCGTTTTGGCTATGTATTCAGCACCCATCACAATTCAAACTCCTGTTCAGCTCTATCTGCCTACAGATCTCTTTTTTTTCCTACTTTGAAAACTTGGAAAGAATCAGAACTTAGTCCTTCCAGCTAATGGAACTGTAGTAGCAAACCTACTGTTTTGGATCTCTATCTCAGGATGTCTCTTGTTCATAGAAAATCGGACAAATGACTGATATATTTAAGAAAATCGAATTCACATGAACAGAAATCATAGCAGTGCTTCAGAGGATGAAAAAAAAAAAGTTATTTTGTTACCCAAAACTTGATTTAAACTGAAACAACCAGAATAACATAAAGATGTGATGAGATACTGCGCAATAGAAAATAGAGAGTATGCAAAACTATGAATCTTCTCTAATGAGTTCACATCAAGACTGTTGTCAGGCATGTTTTCTTAGCCCAATTGCTGAAAATAATGAATATCATTTTCAATATCTCTACCAATAGTCCATCAACAGCTGAAAGGCTTGGTGCTACTCTTGTTTTGCTTTGATATCAGTTGTCTTGATACTAGCATGAATTGTGTAGCATAGGAGAAAATCAGGTTGTGAATGGTTAATATAACCAACTTTTTAACATTTCTTTATCATAATTTGTGATTTAGAGGGTGGACACTGATCTTCTCTCCTACTTTGCAGGATTTTGAACTTTATGAGCTAATACAGTGGGCAAGTTATAAGAAAAATCCCAGGGGGCTTGGTATAGCAGTTTCAAATTGAGCTTGGGTAACATTACAGTATTTTTAAAACAATTTAAAATTATTTTTAAAAATCAAGTGACAGGAAAATTCAACCACCACAATGAAGGATTTACTTGGAACAGCAGTTATTCACAAAATCTGATAGTAAGTGATGAGACTGTGAAGTAATTTTATAAAAGTATGAAAAAAGAAGAAAGATAAATGTTCAGGGCAATAGAATACTGATTGAAAAGCCTCCACAAAAAGATAACGGAACTATTTTTAAAGCTCCATTTTACTTCCAGAGACACAGGAAAATGATTTAAAAAGAGGCTTTCATGCTGATTACTTTAGATCAAAATACAGCCTGCTCAAATGTAGCCAAAAATGTTGTGCAGCCAAGTAAATGCAATGTGTTCCAGTGCACTATGTGTCCATGGATATTCCGGAATATACTGTAGGTACAGCTGGGAAATCTCAGAGATACCCCTTGTCCAGAATTCAGCTATTGGGTTATAAAAATATTTTCACATTTCCTGCAGATGGCTAGATTCTTTTCTTCACTAGTAATTTTAATTCAGAATTCATTATGGACAGCTGCTGGCTCTGATAGAACCTAATTGCTCTTTTACTAGACTCAGCTGCAAGCAGTCATATTTCCTTTTCCTTTATAGAGTATATTATATATAAACATGGGCGGGGAGAAAAATAACCAATTAACTAAATACATATGGATAAAATGACTCACTAAGAGTGCTGATTAAATAATGTATCAAACTACAGCTTAGGTCAAAAGAGATTACAAGCCTTGTAGGACATGATAATATATGTATGGAAATAATTATCAGCACTAACATATTTGTAATTTGAGGTAACACATGGAAAAGGCACTGCTTCAGTTCGAAGAATCTTACACAAATTATTACATTTTATTAAGGGACAGGTTATTGCACTGAGAAAAAGTCATCAGTCTTCAGAAGACCTACTCAATGGAAACCATTTATCAGCTGAAACCAAGGCAGGCCTTTGTACTTCCACTGGACAACTTAGCAAGAAAACCTGGCATAATTCTGGAACTATTTTTGCTGTTTTATTTCTTGTTAAAAGATTGATTAAGGAACAGCTACTGTTAGTGAGGCTACAGAAAAAGAGCACAGCACAAATGGGAGAGCTGAGACAGGCAGCAAAAATGACTATAGATGTGAAGTAACCTGCCTTCACCTTCCAAATGAGAAGTGTAGAAGGAGGTTAGAAGGTTTGAATTAGACAAAGGATGAACTTAAGGGAATAAAAAAATAAACAGATATCTTCTAAGATGACATGTCAAACTATTTGTCAGAGGATAATACTAAGACAAGAATCAGAAAGTTTGGTTTTGTTCTTTAAAATATGTATACAATCATGAATATGAAAAATAAAATTTCCATAGGTTTCTGTAGATAATTAAAGAAATAAGAGAGGGAAAGAATAGAAATCCTCATGAAGCAGGACTAAATCAGGCACCAGCTGCTTGCTGCTAAGAGGAAATCTTATTGAAGTATTGTCAGTTGTTGAAGTTTTTATGCTTTCCTCTGAAAGTCCTGACATTCACCATTGTCAGGGACAGGATACTGGCCTAGATAGATCTCTGATTCTATCTCCCAGTGGCATTTACTTTGTTCCTTTACAGATTTAGAAAATTCTAACTTTCCAGAAACAAAATCTTGCCTTACGCAGTCATAGCAGCTCTTCCAGGATTTCAAAAGATAATCCAGTCCTGGCTCACAGCACTGGTCATATAATCTCTGAACCACAGGCTAAGTGCCAAGCAAAGATGGCTTTAGAACATGTAACTAATTTCATCAAGAGAACCAGAAGTAGGTATTATTCATTCTTTGAACTTGCATGAAGAAATACTCTTCTTACTTGTTATTTCTATGCTTCTGAATTTTAATAATCGTTCCAGTGATACTTACTGAGTGTTTGTGCTTATAAACAACTGGAACACATACTGTACACAGAACAGATACAATCCAGTTTTTATGAAAGGCTAGCTTCTTGTGCTGAAATGTTTTTTAACTTAAAATGAAACTTAAAAATAGATCAGCCTCAGTTTGCTGGTGTTTCTTGTTTCAAGAAGGATTTCTGTCTCATGCCTAGGAAACAGCATTTTATTCATGTTTTTCCACTCAAAGAAAATATCAAGGTACCCTAGCCACTCTTTAAGGACATTATTGCACACTGCCGTAATTACTACTGTATGGTAATCCTTCTCATATTCATACTTCTAGATTTTGATTATGTGAGAACCTAAATCAAAGCATACAAATTAGGGATAAAAGTTTTTAAGATCCAGATTATCCATAATTTAAGAAAGTGTCAGTAGGGGGAGGTAACCAGCATCTCTGGAATTGTCTGGCATCATTTATTTATCCTCGTAAGTAATGACACTCAAATATGAAATAGAGGAACAAAATTTCAGCATTCTTGCTGGGATCCCTCACTAGATCCATCCAGCATATAGACCATGTGCATAACACAGTAATCTGGTGAAAGTCTGTATGATTACCATAAAACAGGGAGGGGGTTCAAACTTGAAGCTTTTGGAATCTAAAATTTCACAATCTTGACAGCTTTCCTGGTAGGAATAAGAACGAAAGACCCAACTACTGTCCCTAGGTGACATTACAGAGGTGATTATGAAATAATGACTTGCTATGCAGACTATGTATGAACCTCTTGCTAGTGTAGTGTTCCCATTTCTGGCAGGAAGCATTTATCAACCTTTCTACAAGACTCCTTTTCATTCTCCAGTAGACTCCACAATCCCAATAACTGTGAAGATAGAAAAAAATACAAAAATTTTTAAATGAAGAGAGTGTATGTGTGTGATTCATAGCAGTGCTGAACAGAGAGAGATTGCGATGGAAATCATGATGGAAAGAGTTTCAGCTCCTTAAACAGAGACTCCCCAGTATCAAACTCTGTAAGTCTTGTGACACTTTGGAGAAGGTACATGGAGAAATTAAGTTCCTCCAGTCTTCCACATTTGTCAGCATCATGACATGGTTAGAGTAACTGAGACTGACAAGACAAATGGAATAAAATGAAAAGTATGGACATGAACCGGTTGCTGTGTATTTATAATAAGGGGAATATAACTTATGTTACAATTACATTCACTAAGAATTAAGCATCTAAAACTGTGCTACCAGCTACCTCTCTCCTTTAAGAAAGGAATCTAAGAACAGCCTGCCCCTGCAGCCCTTCACTTTTTATGTGTGAACTAAGCCTGTGAGAAAAATGTTGTCTTCCTAAGACACACGGCAACTTACAGCTAAAAGCTGGAGGATAAATGTACATACAGTGTATTTGTGAATGGAGTTTACCCAGTCCAGTCTAATGTACAGTAGCATTCCAGTGGATGCTGAAAGAGGAAGTAGGAGGAACCACAGAAAGTTTAGAATATTTGGGGTATTAAAACACATGTGAAATGAACATATGTTTACTACCTTTTCCTCTTCAGAGCTTTCAGCTATCCTGGGGAGTGGGGTAAGATCCTGAGCTGTTCTTAGGGCAGGGAGAAGGAAGGGATGAGGAAGTTTTTATCATTTTTCATTCTCCTTTGAGAGATTTCTGAATATGTATGGGGGGGGGGGGGGAAGTACCTCCCACCCAGCATGAAAAAGGGTAGACATTCATCAGAAATCTACTCTTCACTCGGATTAGAAACTGAGTGTCTATATGTGGCATGTGTCAGTAGCAGCAGTGAGGTTAAAAAGATAGAGCAGTGAAGTGAAACAATCCTTGTACCTCATTTTTGGGGCATTCTGACCTTGAATAGAACTTTCAAAGTGTTTTACTTTAAGAAATACAAAGCCATATTGCACTTTGTTAACTTCCTAAAATTAAAGTGCACTAATTGGTTGTATTAGTACATAAGACAAGGAGCTACTTAAAACAGTTCCTTGCATTTTTCCAAACAATCCAGGTATTTCTGTATGCAATACCAGCATTATCAGTAAATACCAAAACTTCACGAAGTTAAGTGTCTTAAGGATATGCTCTATGATACAGATACTAGAAAGAAAAAGAGGTATTGAAACATGTGGGATTGCACTTACACTTTAAGCTTTTATGTAGTGCTACTGAAGTAATTTCTGTGATGTTTAAAAAAATAGTGGTATAAAGCTCCAAACGCCCTCCGGCACTATTTTATTGTGATCTGATTAGCACCTGTTTGCCTGCACTAATCCAACTTCAAACAAAAACGTGTGCTTTCTCCGCTATCATTAGACCACGTATTACAGCTGCACCAATGCAGGCTCCTAGGGTGTAAGCCTGCTCTTTTTTTGTTGTTGTTTAAAACCTCTTTTCTAGATCAGCTCTGCAAATTAAGGCAAGTCATGTGGAGACAGCAGCTGTGCTGTGATATTACTGAACTACTGTGCAAAGGTACTGAAAGGATACAGGCTGAAAACATAACAGTCTGTAACTGAAAAAGCATCTACTCGCACCAAGTATTTCTACCACCACTGAAAAAAATTTCAGACAAGTTACTCCTAATGAGCCATGTCAAGACTTGAACACACACGACAAAAGGTATCCACAAACAAGATGGGATTGCCAGATTTCCTTTGTCCTATCAGTTCTTGCTGGGTCCAGCCTTACCTTTGAGTTAGATGCTTTCCTCTACCATTTTCACTGTCCAAATCTCATACTGAAATAATGATACTGATGGCTTTGACAGAATGTAACTCAAGCAAGGATCACAGAATATTGCAGTTTATTAAGAACATATGCCTAATTTAATTTTTGACTGATTTGAACTTTCCTAAATTATCTTTCTTCTCTGTAGATGTACATAAAAGAGTATAGATTTTTTCTTGATAGAAGAGCACAGTGGCATTATGCATTTATATTACCACTACACATTTTTTCATGCAGATAGTCCTACCAGCATAACTGATTTTCTAAATATGAAATCTGCGTTTAGATTAGGCCTTGATGTAAATTTGGGTGCTTCTACCCAATCTTTTCAGCAATGACCTAAGTATTCTTAAAATAAAATGTAGTTTTAATTATCTTTTAATTATCTTTTCATCTTAAAAATCTACTATCTTTTCTGCATAAGCAAAAGCCTTGACTGCTACATACAACTTTTTTCAATGATTTTGACACCTGTATTCGATTCAAATTCAACATTACACAGGCAGCCAAACTATTAATTATCAAAATATAGATGTGTGAATGACACGCAAAGATGTCTCTTGCACGGACAATAATTATAAATAACTAATGAGGCTATCACATATGCTACTCATATATTTTTGCATTTGTTTTTGCTCTCATTACACAAAAATTTTTATCAGGAGTTGCACTTCCATTTGTTAGACTTGCCTTTATCAGAACATATGTTTTGTTAAGTAATTTTGAATGGTGATTCTTATTTTGTATTTACAGTTAGTTTCATCATTTAAGATTTTTACTGGACACTGTTCTATAAATAAAATGCATTCAAATATTTAGAGTGTGAGTCTACAGCTGTGACTTGTTTTCACCTCAGATTTTCTCCACTAATAAGCACACTGTAAATTATTAAATAAATTATTCAGATATTTTGCCAGTATTTCCTAGGAATAGGATAGGAAGCTAGCTTATGTTGATAATGGTTGCATTGAGGTGTTGCTTCAAATAGGTCTTGGCTGTCACTGTTAAAGTGGATCTTCAGCTACAGGATATATAGCCACATCCTCAAAGCATCAAAAAAGCTGGAAAAATCTGTTACTCTCTTAAAATAAAGAAGCAGTGCACTATAGATAACTATAGGTCAATATTATAGTGAATATGAAGAACTGGGTAAGGAAAAGCTTGGAATATACACTTTCACTTAGAAAACCCACACATAAAAGCAGAATAAATACTGTGCTATCTCCAAGGGTCAAAATGCAGAGATGTGGGCCTACTATTTATTCCTTATTCAAGCAGCCTGCTTTTACTGGGAGCTGACCTGCATCAAAAATGAAAAGAAGCTCAGATGTAGAGCAATAAAACTCTGAGCTAAATTCACAGACATTTTATGGAAAAGTAAGTCTTCTCTGTTTTTAGTTGCCTAATAGCTATTATTTTCAATTTTTCTTTGTTAAAAGCTCTGCAGGAAAATAGTTCCACAGCTTCTTCCCCGCTACTATGTCTTTTTACCAAACACATTTTGAAAGGTAAAAACCCCTGTATTTATAGTTCTATAATATGTCATTATTATGATTTCCTGAGTTCTGGCACTTTGTTAGGTACTGAAGGAAACAGAAAGGAAGGTATTATTGCTGTCACAAATGTCCTATATTCCCCTATATATCCCACATTCCTAATGGGTAGTCATCTCAGATTAGTCCTTCTGTTGCCATCAGTGGGATATCTTGGAAAAACACTTCCCAGTATAGGCAAAACATACAAGATTTGGCCTTGTGCTATACTGACATACTCTGGTGGTGGAAGTTTGGAATTTTTTTAATATTTAAATGATGGTAGTGGATAAGCTTTAATGAAAAGAGGAGGAGGGAGCCCTGAACACAAAATGGGAGACTCTGATAGGCAACATCTAGAAAAAAGGAAAATAGGGCTGTTTAAAAGGCTGCAGAGATAAAAAATGAAGAAATGAAAACTGAGAGGTTTGTCAGGAACAGAAAAACCACCTCAACAAGGAAGGATGACTACTGGAAGGTACCTGGAAGGGAATGAAAGGTAATGAATGACAAAAAATGGCAGAAGAATGCAACTGTTAGAATGACAAACATTTTTCAGAGAAACAATTAAGATACTTAGGAGCACATTTGATACTGAAAATATCATGCAGAAGAAAGAAAATAAAAGACAGAAGCACAAAGATGTAGTTGGAACCATGGCACACGGTTCAGCAATACAGTATAAAACAGTGCAACATGTGTGAAGAACTGCAGAACAGAACTGTGAAACTGAAAGTCAGAAATAGAATGGAACTAGAGGAGACCACAAGACCACAGAAAAAAGAGCACTTCAGACAAAGAGATGAGAAAATTGAAAAACAGAGAGATAATTAAGAATGAGAGGCAAAAGAAAGAATGGAATGGAGAAATTTACAAATGAGCCATAGAGTGGTAAATAAAAAGGAAAGGGTAAAACAAGGGTAAATAAAAATCTGAAATCAGATTCTAAGAAAGAAATGATAGCATGCCATACTTGCTTGTTTTTTAAATTTAAGCATAAGCTCAATTTAAGATCAGCTTGAACTGAAATGTTTGGGCACTTTCTGTACTTTTATTCCAAATTAAAAGGGACTGTTTTTCATGTATCTGAATGAATGCATATCTAGTAGCCTAGAAAAAAAGAATTGTGCTGATGCTCTGCCAGTGTCCCATTTCTATTTTTTACCTTTTTTTTTCTTTTTAACCAATTTAGTAGTGTCAAATCCAAAGAGATAAAGGTGTACAGATCTCAAAATACACCATTCCTATAATATGCCTGAAAAACAAAAGCTGGAAGGAGACACTCTCATTAACACTACCATTGTAAGAAAGGCTGTAGCAAATTATTCCTGTTGGTCTGTTAGCTAGACAGTCAGCACATTAATACTGGCAAGTTAACAAGTACATTCACAGACTTTGGACTCATTGCAACACTGGCTGCTACATGCTGACTAACAGCACAATTTTTAAAGGAGTACAGAGTTATGATGCAAATTTGCAAGTAAACTGGTTTAATTAATTTCTTCTCATAGAAAAATTGTTGAGAATTGGATTTAAAAGGTGGGCTAGGATAATGGAATATGTTGAAGTTCGCTTAGTAATGCTTGGATTGTATGAAATGTCTAATTCCTTATGTCTCAAGAAGCAAGGCAAAGAACTTCAACAAACTTAATAGCAGGATACATATATTGTAGAATATAGAGAATAAAATTAATATGAAATTGGAAAAAATAACACTTAAGAAGCAAGGAATCACACTAACTAAACCTGATTACCCTTTTCACTGAAATTTGCATGTAGAACCAATGGCAAAGAGAAAAGAATGACCTCACAATCCATCAACACGACTGAGTGACCCTGAGTCCTGTATTTTATTATATCTTTCCCAGTGACTTGCTGGGTGGTCTATTTTTGCTTTGAGAGAATTAAGGTAATTATACCAAATTATCAATCTTCCCACAATGATCTGAGGATTCATTTCTCTGATTAATTTTGCTTTTAATTTTGGGCATAACGCCTTTGTTGCTGAACACCTTTGGAGATGTGCTATATATGCATCAAGCTGACAAAATTAGAGCATTAACATTTTACATTAAAAGATACTGAAGTATTTCTAAGAACCTATAACTACAGGTACAAGAAGATCCAGCTCCATATAGCAAACTATAGAAATAGTATCTATATTATTATTATTATTCCACTTTCCTAACCCTGGTGCTTCAATATGCATTAAATGTCTATTCTATGTGTTCTCTAATCTCATCTGAACAGTCTGTGCCTTTCAGCATTTAACTCCTGCTTATGTTATTTTCCTGGTAATTTTCTTTACCTACCTTATTTACATGAGCTTCTTTTTATATCACTTTAGAAATGCTCACATAACTGGCTTCTGTGGAAGGCCAGAACTGAGGAGGACAGGGACTGGTATACTATAATCCTCATGGTTCCTATTCCTCAGTTAGTGGCTAACAAAAGTAAGATGTTTTTCAAGTATGTTTAGCATATGTAGCATCAGTAAACAGGGGAAAGTCCTTAGCCTTATTAAGTATATATTATTATTGAGTATATATTATTATTAAGTATATCCCAAAATAAAGTCCAAAAAAATCAGTGGTCTTAGCAATTTCCTTCAAAAAGGGCAGCACAGAATGTTATGCAAGCTATGTCAACATAGCTCTGCAAGAAGTGAGGGTAAGGGTCATCCCACAGGTATCTACCAGAATATGCAGATATACACTGGTGCTGTTCTTACCAGCGTGGTTTAAAGTTCTGTTTCTCAATGGTTTGCTCCTGTCCAAGATTCTCAAAAATTATAATCTTTTCCTCATATTTTCCTCATTCTCAGAAGCTTAATAATAAAAGGAACTGCTGTTGTTCTCTCTAGGGTTCATTAATTTTGTTCTTGTGATGCCCAAAGAGGTTTGCTAGATACAGCATGAAGCACCCATTTCTTAAGAATTGAGCTCAACTTCTTCCCTGGGCCTCTCCTTTGCAGTTCCACTTCTTCACAGTTTTAAGCTTAGGGTTTAACTTTGAATATGAATTACTTACTGTCAGTAAAAGTTCCCATTTATCTTTCTTAAATTTCATGCTCTTTTATGGACAATACAAAAATATTTCAAAGATATTTTATCACCCCAAACTTGCCCTTTTTTCAGTGTGCAAGCTCTTAAAACAACAGAATCCTCTTCCTTCTTTATGTAGGCTTCTGAGTGCCATAGATAAACAATGGACAATATGGACAATAGAAAAATATTTCAAAGATATTTTATCACCCCAAACTTGCCCTTTTTTCAGTGTGCAAGCTCTTAAAACAACAGAATCCTCTTCCTTCTTTATGTAGGCTTCTGAGTGCCATAGATAAACATATATGCTCCCTGCAGACCACTGTCATCCTCTCTCCTTGTAGACCTTTAGATATTCTAAAATGAATTCCTTTTGCATCGACCAAAGGAAAAAAAAATTGAGTCCATCCAACTTGTCAGTGCTATAGTGAAGTCCCTAATTTGCAAAGCAACCATCTTTCTTTTTGACCTATTCAAAAGCAAGAGACATGAAGTCTCTTCGATGTCACAACCACAGTGAAACCTCACTATAGCAGATACCCTAAAAGAAGACAATGTTTTTATCTGATAAGATAATCTTGATGTAAGATAGTTCTAGATGCTTTGAAAGGCAGTCTGGGCTTACCTGCAATGTACAACCATAGGTCCAGCATCAGGTGGGTTACAGGTTTTGACTCGCCGCAGGAAAGCTAAGAACGGTGTAGGATGTTCAGGAACACCATGGTCAGGCCAGGCAGTGAACTGAAATTGCCTCACTTCCCTTTTCTCACTTGAACCATTCTATGAAATGGAAAAAACTTCATGAAACAACTATGATTTGATGTAGTATCAACACTTTTGAATGAAACAGCCAAAGAAGCATATACACCAGGAAATAAGACTTAAATCATATTGGAACCAGGGAGAAAAAGCTCTGGCTATGGGGGAAAACATTTTTTTTATATTCTAAATTGCAGGTTTTATGGTTGCAATAACATAAGGACTTCAGCTATACTGCACAATAATGCATCACAACAACTGCAAGTGCCTCAGCTAATTTTTCATTTTCAAAAGTACACTCTGATAGCAAAACAGCTGTTTCATTCTTCAGTGCTGCCAGCAGGATCAAGATTTAAGTAAATCCCTAACAAATCTGATTTCATAAAAACATCTTTACGTTAAAAAGAAAAAGAGAGAGAAAAAGAAAGAAAGATAGAAAAAGAGAGTAAAGAAGGGGAGAAGGGATGAGGAAAGCAAACAAGGAAGCAAGGAAGAGGGAAAAAAGAAAGAAAATGTACCTTGTAAAGTGCAAATGTACGAACACAATATGTTGCTAATTCAACAGTGTCTAAGAGGGTCACTTGGATTAGCCCATAAGTTTCTGTGCCTCTGCTTGGCCAGTATTGATCACATTTCACCTGCAGTGAAAAAAAAATGTAATTATTTCATATATTAATGAACCTGAGTGTGTATCACTGTAGTCTTTTAAAGTAACTGGAACTATGATGTTCAACAAAGTTCTAACACAAGGATTCAACACAAGAAATTTATTTTACTATCCACGCAGATGGCTTTTCTGTCTGTAGCCTAGAAGATCTTATTCTATAATAGATATTTGTAAATTCAGTGAGCCGAATTCAGAAAATGCCCAGAAATATTTATAGCTAAAGAAAAATCAGTTTATACTAGGTAAAGTTCTGACACAAGCCTTCAGTAATTCATCTTTTACATTCCAGAATTTAATAACAACACTAATCTGGCAGTGCTTAATATACAAGTTTTTGAATATTTGTCTTATTTCATCTATATTGAACATTTTGAATTAGTCTCAGAACTTATTAAATGGTGTTGTGATGCTAATATGAACCACACTTAGTATGTATAGAAATATGTCTCAGTGAAACATTGAATTTATTTGGTGAGAAGTAATTTTAATAAACAGATAAATAAAATAGCACCAGAAATTATGAAGTGTACTGTAAGACAATATAATTTCCTTCTCAGTTCAGTGTTATGAAACATATAAGGAAATTGCATTCACGGGCATTTAAAAAACATCATTTGATAGAGTTCATCAAATTTTAAAAGACACAGGACATTTATTTCAGAGAAATCTCCATTTCAAAACACTGCTGTTTAGAATATTAACAAGCTGAAATAATTCTGTAAAAGATGATGCATAACAGAAGCCTATGTTTATCATCTTCTCTCAGATTTGATAATTTGTTTCAGTTAAAAATGCTATTTAAGATGAAAACTGCTATGAAAAAGGAATGCTGATCCCCTAAAACAATCATATAGGTTGGTATAAAGTAGTATAGGAGTTGAATAATTGAAAACTTCTTTACTTGCAGTGAATGATATGTAGAACTGAGACAGGCAGTTTCACAGAATTGTTGACAATATAAATTCTTATAAATTTTTAGCCCAATAACTATATATTGCATTTGTTTAGTGTCTTCATTAGTCACTACAGGCCAGACCCACGCTAAGTTCACTGAGAAAAGACAAAGCCAACAGAAGCAAAGAAAGCAAAATGCTTTTTTTCTTTTTCTTTTCTTTTTTTTTAAAAAAAGAAGCTGATTGAAAAGAAAAATAGAAAAATTGATGATTATTTCAAAATGATAAATTAAGAAATGCTTCTTTCAAATTCACGTGTTCTTCAGTTTTCTCACTCTGCATCCTACTTATGAAGAAGACCTAGGACACTTTCAAACTCTCAGTTACAAAGAACCTTTGCTAGCAAAACATTTCATTTTGAGGATCACAGGATACAGATCGCTAATGGGTCACAAATCATAGTCTGAAAACAAGTGATCTGGATAAACGTAAAAACTCTGACCATTGAGGTAGGTGAAAAATGGTCTGCAGACGCAAAAAAAACCCTTGAAATATGTTTTATAGGAAATGATAGCTTAATTACCAGAAACAAAATGAAAGGATATTGGTTGATATTTCATTTGTTCCACAATCTTATAAATGAGATTAATAGAGTATAATATCCTCTTATTAACAGGAATTGGGAAATTCTTGGTGCCGTTTTCTGGAAAGTGAAAGAATAAATATTTGTGGTAATCCATGAGTATCAGTGACTTATTTGCAAGATTCCCAAAGCTGAAAGAAACCATTGTGGCCTTCCATAAATCAGACAAAAAGGTGTATTTTCAATTCAGTTAGTTTAAATAACTGCACTAAATACAGTTTCAGTTTATCATCAATATAGACACAGTACAGATAGACATAGCGTAACTTGGTTAGCTGTATTTTTGCCAAACAAACTGTGGTTGAGTCATATTTCATGCAGGATGACATCTTATATATTTTTTCATGGAAAATTTTTATACATAAAAGCTGTTGTTTGTAATCTTAGCAACCACAGTTTTAGTATAAACCTCTGACTAAATCTGTTTGGATCTGAACAACTTTTTAAAAGATGAATAAAATTTTAAATAACACTTAATGATACTTTTAATAAAAAGAATAGAAGAATTGAATGTCTTGATGTGTCTTTGCACACCTGAACATATGTACCTCCTCTTTGCCCTGCAGTGAGCTCCCATTTACAAATCATATACCTACAGAAGCAGTGCCAGCTTCCAGAAAGCCTTAGAAATCAGTCAGCTTTCTCACTGAAGATACTTGATAAAAACAGATTCTGAGAGTGAGACATTTCTGTTCAATAAATAAAAAAATAGAAATTTATAAATTAATAGATTAACAGAATTTTTTTTATTTTTATTTTTTCTCATCTTCTCAGGGGTCTTTTTTGGCATCCTCTAACGCTATAACCACCTGGCAATCAATAATTTTGCAAGATGTTTATTCTCCAAGCCCAGATATTTTCTAACACATTTCCATCTGAAACTTCTACTGGAGATGTAGAAGAGAGATATTGAAAGTATAGTAATCTAAGGTTAAACATATACTCATATTTAGAAGCCCATAGAAAATTGTTCCTTTGGGAACTAGGAGAAAATTAACATGCATGCTCCTTTCTTTTAGGTGTAGATTTTGCTTTTTCATTTATTAGTTCGTTTAACAGAAACGCCAATCATACTACAGTTACTAAAAATTATTTTCTGTGAGGGTTCGTTGATACAGAGGCTTGCTGCTAGAAGCTGACATTAACTGTTCCAAAATAAATACAATTTCTACTCCAGTGAATTCATTACTTAAAATTGGAAACTGATGAAAAAAGTAGCAAATTTTTAGACAGTAAGAATGATTTTGGATTGACGTGGATTTGATCTTCTGAAAGAGCACATGAAGTATAAGATGATGGAAATACATCTTTTATTCCTTTCGCCTCTTGATTTTTCTTAGAACAAGAGGCCTAATTCAAAGTTGTGCCCTTACTTGCCTCCTACACTTTTGCACTCTGTGATCATAAACCTTATATTCCCAATACTCCTAACAATTTGGAGTTCAATTTATCTTTGTGAGAGATCAGAATGAGGTTTTCCATTGGACTTTTCCAGAAAAGAATCAAATAAAATAGCTCAACTGCTGATATACTGTTTTCCTGAGAGAGAGTTCTTATTAAACGTTTTATCCAAAAAAATTTGAAATGAACTATTCCAGCTTGCAGTACTTGAAGTTTATTTTTCAGGGGATTCATAGGATTTTTTTTTCAGATTAAAAAAAATCCCAAACCTCTTGAGTCATCCAAAATTCAACACTAAATGTCAACATGTCAATTTTGAAAATGTTTTCCCTCTTTTTGTTTTAGCGCTTTGCTCTGTGCTTAGCTCAGACAGGGCAATTTATTTCTCGCTCATGTTATGTTACTTGGAAAATTGACAATTTTAATCTGTTAAGGTATGATGTTGATAAATTACTTCCTCCTCCAGAAACACAGATTACAGAGTTTATTTATTTACAGAATTAGTTCATAATATGCCTTTGGTGAATTCCATGGTCATCAGCCTCTTATCCACCAATTCTCATTCCCAAGTGCTGATCTCTTTCTCTATAGACTATACTCACATTTACTCCATGAAAGCTTTGCTGTCCCCCTAACGTGCATAAAGAAAACACCTTTCACCAGTAATTCTTTAATGCTTGCTTGCCTGTCATTAAAGATGGCAAGATGAATGAAACAAATGCATCAGCAGGAAAGTATTCACTGTTGATTTCTAAGTGTGCTTTTTAAAGACAAAATCACAAGTAATGACAAGCCTATCACTTAATTCTGCTTTCACTATCTCAGGATGATAGGTTGCATATTGCCAAAACCACTACCTCTGAGATGAGATTAGCTCTCGAAGAACTAGTAAATGTATTATGAAATCTTCTAATAGCTGTAACTAGAAGACATAAATAATAATAGATGCATTCTTTTAGCCTGAGTACCCTCTGCCCCTTGAACATAACCACATTTTCTTTTGCTGGAATTCTTCCACACAGACCATCCAAATCCTTGCTTTTTGTGGGATTAAGAGCATTCACTGAAAGTAAAGCTGTAAGAAAACGTAAATGCTTTCTTCTTCATTAAAAATTAGAAATCTACGACCATTTCAGACCTGAGGAGTTTAAATATCTACAGAGTTCCTGAGAGTATTCATGGATATTCACACTTCAGCAAGTCACAGTCACTACAGAGGGTGCTGCCTTGCACCAAGACAGCTGAAAGAAGTGTATTTCCATATGAACCTACTCATACAAAGAATTTCTGACTTTTAACAGTAAAAAAATAGTTTTCCAGTATAAAGGTCTATCATTCAGGCTGAAAAACTCCTTCAGCTTATTCTTAACATGTAAGTCTGCTGTTCCAGCCCATTTGAGATTGTAAGTACAGAATGAAGTTCTGGAAAGAAACAGAAAATAGATAATAGGCAAATTCATTGCTGTAAGAGTAGCATATAAATTATGCTAAATCTAGAATAAAAAATAACACTATATAACAAACTTCTTGCTTTCTTTTTCGTCCCACTAATAGTCTTTTACAAAGAAGAAATCTCTAAGAGATTTCCAGATGGTCTTACTTCAGAAAGAATTTCTAAAATGATGCTGAATTATACCAACAAATGTACTGTAATAAGGTATTGCCAATTGTTGTTGAGGGAAGGTCTGCCTGAAACCCTAAAAGGACCAGCTTGGTGCCTTACACCATTCAGGTGATGTTCTGTCCCCAAGCAGCTGCTACTCTGAAGTAATTTTTCTTTTCACAATAATGCCTTGCCCTTTAAAGATTAGGCTAATTTGAGTCTCAAGATCATAGAAGCTGACTTTAGTACATGAGACTGTAATGCAATAATTTTAATAAAAGAAACACATATTTGAATCTATGTTGGAATAAAATTTGGCCAAATATCACTCATTCACTTTGATGTATGTGTAAATGACAGATTAAAAATATAAAATCCTACTCAGAAATAAGGGTGAAACAGTTTATAGTTTTCCATACTTATTTTGGAGAGTCCGAATTGCTAGATGAACTGATTACTCAGCCCCAGACTCCTTTTAAGTCTTCCTGAACAGATTCCCCAAAACAATTAATCACTTCCAAGAAATTTTGGTTCTGTGAATCCACTTTCAACTACAAAAAGAGAGCATCTGCATGCACTCATCTCTGATGATAATTTATAGCAGATATGTACATATGAGAGAGTAAAGGTGAAGATGTCATGTTAGAATGCTACAGGTTGTGTCATCATTTGAAGTTCATCTAAACCAAGTATTTTGAGTTTAGAAACAGAGTAAGAAATAGGCATTTCTTCAGTGCAGTAAAATTCTATTTATGGTCTTAGTTACAGTAATCCTGAAATAGAAATTCAAACAGGATTGAGAAATAACATAAATGAACTTTAAGCTAATCAACTTAAAACAAACTTTAGTTCTGTAGTAAGTCTGCAAATCAAGTCTCATTACACTCTTACTTTTTGAAATTTCTGAGATATTAGTAGCCTAACAGTTAACACTGAAAGATAACTGATAATTAAAAAGATAACCCCAAACTATTTCTAGTCCAATCCTTAAGAGTGAGTGTGGAATGGTTATTAAAACAAAAGGAAGTTGATATTAAAAGGAATCTTGGGCATACTTGAAACGCATTCTCTATCTCAACTTTCACTATCATCATTATCTATTCAAGCCAAGAATAGTTCAAAATCAGAATGCTGGCATCAATGAGAGATGCCCTTTTTGAACTCTTCCTAACAGCAGGGAAGGCAGGGTCTTGGTGAACCACTGTAATAAATTAATTTTGAAGGATGAGTCTGTCAAACAGTTAAGTACAGCAAGACCTTCCTGAAAGGTTTATACGAATGGAAGAAAGGGGAAGAGTGAATGAGTTGACTATCTCTGCCTCACCCTCTTCCTCTTCAGTTTAACACAAATCACTTCTGTAGCAAAGCTCAATTCTCCCTCCTAGATCCCCACAGGCAGGGAAAACAGTTGAGTGCCATGATCTTCTCATCAGCCTTTCACACGCTGGAAGACTATTATGTTTCTGTTTACTCTCATAAATATAAACCAATTCCAATTCTTTCTGACTTTCCCAAGATATGATTTCTCTCTAATCTCTGATCGTTACTGTTCTCTAGTAGAGTCTCTATAACTTGCAACATCTTTTCACCCAGGGCATTTATTCTGTATGATCTCGGGCTCCAAATGCATGTAAGTAAAGCTGATTCTAGTCTGGAACAGCCAGACATGGCATGCCGAAACCTACTTTCAGCCATATGCAGTGGTGTTCTGGCATTTCTTTTCACACAAAATTTACCCTGCTTATAATATGGCATTTGCACAGTTTTTCTTTTTATTTTTTTCCTGTATAAAATAGCAGTCTGAGTTTTAGCTGAGGTACCTTGGCATAGCCATAACTTGGCCAGGAAAAGGGAATTTACCTTATTGGTGAGTATAGTCTGTGTCCGTACAGACTGAGGATGAGATTCTAACAGTGGCATTATATGAACTAGATACTGGAACTGGATACTAGGACTGACTGATTTTTATTGAAAGTTGAGCACTTTCCTGCCCTTATGCCTTTGCAAATTCTTTCATGATGAACAGCCATATGGGCGACTTTCACAATTGTGACAAGGTAGACTGGTGACACCACCAACTCTAACACTTACAACGATGTAGTAATTCTTGGATTGTAGCCAGTGCATTCTGTCACAGTGAAAAAAACAGTACAAACCTACACATTTTTATTTTAGTTTTTATAAATCTGGTTAACACATGGTCTACATGTGCTCAGAATTCTTTTTTCATATTTTGACCAGCTCTCTCATTCATTCTCATCCTGGTTCATATCTTAACATGCCAAGAGCATTAAAAAGGTAAAATAAAAATCACATAGTATGTTATGGCTATTTTAACCTTAAAAATTAAGGAAAAAACAATGATAAAACTGTACAATCATCTCTTTTTTAGTAAAACAATACAGTTAACAGGAAAAAATGCCATTTCCAACATATGCCTTATCCTGCTAACGTGCCTGCTAGAACAGCTGCTTCTTACCAGATAAAGACACATACATTTTTCTAGTTGCAGTAAGTAGATTTAATTTTTATTTATGTTTTCCTGTATTTAAATAAATATTTCACAGCTTTTCCAAAACTATTATTAAGTACCTATGATGTCCAATACAAAACATCAGTGTAGTTTTTATTCACTAATCATTGATGTTTTGTCTAAACACAGTGGAATACAGGTGCACTTGGGAGTACAGTGAGATCATCTTTAATGAATTAAGTGCACATATTGATGATTTCTGTATTCCTACTAGTGAAGATGTTTTATTGTCACCTTTTTTTTGGATCCAGCATTTTGACAGGGAATATCTTCAGTGCTACCTGTCAAAATATACTTAGGATGGAAGATATTAAATATGCTGTTGAAACTGTGTATAGTAAATAAAAAACTGTCTTAATCACAACCATATAAAACTCTTTTGCTAGGTTTACATTTATCTGAGATCTCTGTGCATTTCAGACAGGCAAGAAAACAACATGCTTAGATTTCTTTGCTGTCAACTTACTACTGTATCCATTTTATTGCTTTCCATTAACCAAGTTAACCTACTCTGTTGTCAGCTAATGAAGTTTCATAAAAATTGTTAGCAATTTGTGCTTTTGGAGCAGAAGAATTTAAGGTTCTTCACAGACTTGCCTTTATGTTTCTAGTTCTTGTAGCAAAATTTACCATCTTGGTGGCCAGTAGTTTGTTTCAAACGTATTCTTACTAAGCAGTACCAAGGTACAATTATACTTTCCACTCTGCATATCAAATGTTTTTGTTCTTTGTATTACTTGAATTTGAAAAAAAAAAAATCTCGATTTAATTTAATGTGCCTTGCTCATTTTGAAAAATCAAGAGAGGACACATGAATTTCTTGCTATGATTGTATCTACCTCCCCATTTCCCAAGGAAAAATCAGGATCACATACATCTCAAGATGTCCCAGTTGCAAGAAGTTCTAATTTTGACTCAGTAAAATTCAAAGTTTAAATTTTTGTACTTTCTTGGCATACAAAATAGATAATGATATTCATTTCCTGATGGTTAAGTGACTGTCCAAATTAGGATAGCAGATTGCCACAAAACCAGTAACCTCATTTATTCATTTAGCCACTAGCAAATAAGACCAATGCTGATATTATCAATACAAAAATATTTCCTCAACAATACAGAAGTTTAAAATCTAGTTCTCATTGAAGAAGTTGTTAGGGTCACTATAGTGGCATTTAGTTCTAATCTGATACTTGTTTTTTGACAGCAAATGCTAATTATATTCACAATGTTGGTGAGGTCCCAACACAGAAAATATTACCAATGAGGATAACAATGGAGAAACATATTTAATATCAGTTTTAAAAAGTAATAGTGAAGTGTACTTGCAAAAGGGAATTACATAGTGAAGAAGGAAAATATTAAACTTTCTTTTAAGTGGTTGAACCACGACAGTACCCTACCCCAAAACTAGGGGCAGGAAGAAGTAAATGATGCCTTTTTGAGACAGTAGTGTCTTTACTATGAAGTGAGTTTATCTTCATCTGGTCACTTATATTGCATATGCACTTATACTGCATATGAGACATGACTATGGAGAATCTTCTTGTACCCCTCCTGGCAAACCTGCATGTTCGATTACCTCTCTGAAATGCCTGTACACCAATGCACATAGCATGGGAAATAAAAAGGAGGAACTAGAGATTTGTGTGCAGTCGCAGGGCCATGATCTCATTACAATTACAGAGATACGGAGGGATAGCTCACATGACTGGAATGCTGCCATGGATGGATATGTGCTTTCTAGGAAAGACAGGCCAGGAAGGGGAGGTGGTGGAGTTGCTCTTTATGTGAGAGAGCAACTGGAATGCGTTGAGCTCTGCCTAGCGGTAGATGAAGAGCAAGTTGAGAGCTTATGGGTAAGGATTAAAGGGCAGGCTCACACGGGTGACACTGTTGTGGGTCTCTACTATAGGCCATCTGATCATGAAGAGGAAGTCAATGAGGCCTTCTCCTGGTTAATATTCAAGCATCCCTTCCTCCAAGCTCAAGAGCAGTGTGTATCAATGAGTAAAAAGTCCAGCAAAGGGGGCAGGAGACCTGAATGGATGAGCAAGGAGCTCCTGGCAAAACTCAAACAGAAGAAGAAAGTTCACAGAATGAGGAAGAGGGGACAGGCTACCTGGGAGAATTACAGGACTGCAGTCAGAGTATGTAGAGATACGATGAGGAAGGCTAAGGCCCATCTGGAATTAAATCTGGCAAGGGATGTCAAGGACAACAAAATGGGCATCTTCAAATACATCAGTAGCAAGAGGAAACCAGGGAAAATGTGGGCCCGCTGCTGAATAGGGTGGGGGCCTGGTGACAAGGGATACAGAGAAGGCAGAATTACTGAATGTTTCTTCACCGCAGCCTTTACTGCTAAGGGCAGCCCTCAGGAATCCTGTAGTCTGGACGTGAGGGAGAAAGTCCAGAGAAGGGAAGACTTTCCTTTGGTTGAGGAGGAAAGCCTTAGAGACCTTCTGGGCAGGCTAGACATCCACAAATCCATGGGCCTGGATAGGATGCACCCACAGGTACTGAGGGAGCTGGCGGGTGTGGTTGCCAGACTGCTCTCCATCAACTTTGAAATGTGCTGGAGAACTGGAGAGGTGCCTGAGGACTGGAAGAAAGCCAGTGTCACTCCAATCTTCAAGAAGGGCAAGAAGAAGGACCCAGGCAACTACAGGCTAGTCAGCCTCACCTCCATCCATGGAAAGGTGATGCAACAGCTCATTCTGGATGTCTTCTCCAGACATATGAAGGAAAATAAAGTGATCAGGAGTACCCAGCATGTATTCTCCAAGGGGAAATAGTTTTTAACCAATCTGATAGCCTTCTCTGATGGAATGACTGGCTGGGTAGATGAGAGGAGAGCAGTGGACGTTGTGTACCTTGACTTCAGCAAGGCTTTCGACACAGTCTCCCAGAATATCCTCCTAGAGAAGCTCAGGAAATGTGGGTTATAAGATGGACAGTGAGGTGGATTGAGAACTGGCTGAAAGGCAGAGCTCAGAGGGTCGTCCTCAGTGGCGTGGAACCCAGTTGGAGGCCTGTGGCTAGTGGAGTTCCCCAGGGCTCAGTACTGGGTCCCATCCTGTTCGACTTCTTCATCAATGACCTGGATGAGGGGACGGAGTGCCTTTTCAGCAAGTCTGCTGATGATACCTACGACAATCTGGGAGCAGTGGCTGATATACCAGAGGGCTATGCTGCCATTCAGAGAGACCTGGACAGGCTGAAGAGTTGGGCGGAGAGGAAACTCATGAGGTTCAACAAGGGCAAGTGCAGAGTCCTGCACTTAGGGAGAAATAACCCTAGGCACCAGTACAGGTTGGGGGCTGACCTGCTGGAAAGTAGCTCCAATGCATTATGAAGAGTGTTGCCAGCAGGTCGAGGGAGGTAATCCTGCTTCTCTGCTCAGCCCTGATGAGGTCACACCTGGAGTACTGTGTCCAGTTTGGGGCTCTCCAGCACAAGAGACATGGAGCTACTGGAGAGAGTCCAGCGTAGGGCTACAAAGATGATCAGAGGGCTGCAGCATCCACCCTGTGAGGAATGGCTGCAAGAGCTGGGCCTGTTTAGCCTGGGGAAGAGAAGACTGAGAGGGGATAAGAGGTGATAGAATACAGACATCTTATAAAGGTCTACAAATACCTAAAGGGAGGGTGTGTCAAGAGGATGGGGCCAGACTCTTTTTAGTGGTGCCAAGTAACAGGACAAGAGGCAATGGGCACAAAGTGAATCACAGGATGTTCCACCTGAACATAAGGAAGACCTTCTTTACTGTGAGAGTGACAGAGCACTGGAACAGGTTGCCCAGAGAGGTTGTGGAGTCTCCTCCTCTGGAGATACTCAAAACCCGCCTGGACGCAACCCTGTGCAACATGCTCTAAGTGACCCTGCTGAGCTGGGGGTTTTGAGTAGATGATCTCCAGAGATGGCTTCTAACCTCAACTATCCTGTGATGCTGCTACTCTGTGATATTCTGTTTGACAAAAAAAAAAAAAAAAAAAAAAAGTTCATATTAAATAGCAGTCAATTTCTCAAAATGTTGAATTTATTAAGAGGATCTATAAAAGAAAATGTAAATTTGGACTGCTGGAGGAGGAAGAGAAGAGAATGGTGGTGGGGAAAGAGTGGTATCATATTTCAGCCTTAATGCTTCACATTGACTTATAGCTTTCTTCACTGTAACACACAATTGCTTTTTTCAATCTCTATTTTCCAACCTTTTAGGTTGACCTTTTATGTCACTTAATCATATGCATGTGACAAGTGTGTTATCAACACGGTTCCATGTGTATAACCCTTTTTTATATAAATTATGCATGTGATAACTGAATGATCTGATTGACTTTGTCTGTCTTGTCAGGCTTGGGCTATGTGAGATTCAGGTTATGATATTTTAAACAAAAACAATAACGTCTGAAATGTTATAAGTGAAAGAGCTTCTCTTTTACTCAAACTTCCTTACAGGCAAACAAATGAGAAACAAATAAACTCTATTTGATGTACTCAGCTGTAAACTAGGTACATTCTCAAAGTGGAAGTCAGTCTCACATATAACACATGTTAATGAAGTACCTCTGCTTTTGCAGATGCAATTAAAATCCTCATCTTTGTCTATGCAGCCCAGGTTAAAAAGGCTGATACCAAGCTGCAGCACTAAACAACAAAGAAAGCAAGCTAAACAGAAATGATGACACGAAGATGGAAAGTAGATGGAGTCCCAGAGAGAAATGATTTTGCCTTGCAGCAGGAATAACGATTAGGCTGCCAAGACACAAAAGCAGTCAAAAAGGAATCAAAGGAACATGAAAAACAAAATTACCAAAGATCTTCATCTCTATTAGAATAGACTTTCTTTGTATTTCATGTTTAAAATTTCACTTAGTCTCCTACTACAAGAATATGCTACATACAAATGATAGCTTAAGAAAAATCAGAATGAAATCTTGTCATCATATTGTTTTCCTGCATAGGGATTCCCACTATTGCTTAAGATCAATACTATTAATTATATTATCTGGAGTTACAGTATTAGGAGGAGATGAAGTAACCTCTGTGACATATTCAGGGTTGCAGACTCCATTTAAATTAGATCAGAGCTGGATTATGTACTGGATACATGGTCTGTTATACTCTAGATTTGAGTGCACAAAATTCTGTTCATCTATGAACAAAGAAAGAGCTAAATTATGCACAAAGAAATACACAAACATAAGCACTGAGTACACAGACACTCCATTGACTAGATTTTCTGGTTTCTCATTACACTCAAGGCCTGTACTGTCATTGCATGCTAATCACTTGTGGTGGTGATTACTATTCTGATCAGTGCTTTTTAGAGTACAGTCAGCAAAGGGTAGAGTTATTCTGAAACTTTACCAAGTAAGTAGTGAAGAGAATGAGTAGAATTTCATTTAGTTACATCAAAACATCTTCCTTGACCGTTCCTATGCTGTTTGTGGCCAGCAGTGTGAAGATAAACTCTCAGGTATTTAAAGTAGTACACCTTCTGCAATGGGCTGCTTATTAAGATCAGATTTTGGCTTAGCACTGATGTAATTTAGCAACCACTTTATTATATAAAGAGCAATTAGTGATGAAATAGGCAGAATTTCATTTGCTTAATTCAAAACAATTGTCAATGTCTAGTCTAACCAAGGCCTGTAGTGTCAAGATAAAATGAAGCATTCTGATAAAATTATTCTCCGCAACGTACTATGAATTGTTAGCAGGTATGTACAGGCAGTGGTATTATTGTACGTTCAGTTTACCTGCAGACAGTGACTCTATAATTAGACTGCTATACATTACTTGAATGGCAAAAAATAAGTCTGTTTTTAAGAAGTGGTGAAATGGTAAGAGAATAAATAAAAACATATTCCAGTAAGCCTCCCAAAAGGAATTACTGCTGCCATGACATTCAACACGCTGTGTGATCATTACAACTATATGAATCCAAGCACGGGAAAAAATACCTATGCCAACACAACTCAGCATGGGGCTTTGTGGTTCCCAAGTTCTACAGGCAAACACATTTGAATTGAATTCATTTTGAAATGGAAGTCATCCAAGAGTTGATTAACTAACAGCTATTACCCGGTTATCTCCATCAGATACTTTCTACTGATTTAAAAGCTTTCTTGGATGGTAGATCTCCCATTCTCACTATTCTCTCTCTCTCTTTCTCCCCTTTCTCTCAGAACTTTTCTTGATCCCTTCTACTTATAGCGTTTTCTGCCACATGTTGCTCAGTGACTAAGGTGTCCTTTGCTCTGCTAAGGGCCGTCCCCCATGGTTCTGCAGCCTGCCTTCCCTCGCGGCTCCAAACCCATCTCCCACTTTGGTGGGACAGTGCCAAGAGCCTTGGGAGCAGGACTTTGCTTGTGCTGTTTCCACAAATATAAATCTGAAAACTGAACGCTATTCTCATATATTAACTTCCTTATAACAGGGTGATACCTCATATGCTTGATACTATGGAGGAACTAGAATTTTCCATCACCTCCTAATGTTTCTAATTAGCTAAAACAGCAAAAAATATCACTGTGGATCAAGTGTTTTTGAGTTTCTTACCCAATGTATATATAAAAGTTACGAAATAAGTGGTATGACCAGGTATTTTCACAGGTGAAGCTAACATTATGGATACTTCTAACTAGTGGCAGTTTTATTTAAAAATATTAGTTCTTTCATATATACTGGAGGCAGACAAACATCCTTTAAACAAACACAAACCTCATGTGAGTAATTACTCAGGTATGGTATCATTAACATTGTATTCTGCTAGATACTGATAGGCTTTTCTTACCCTCGACCTTTCCTCTAGCTTTGTCATCATGACAACTGTTGCTCCTCGTTGCTCCCACATCATTCTCCAGAAGTCCCCAAAGGTTTCCGGCAGCGCCCCTTGCGTGGCTATATATGCATTCTGCTTTCTGTAACCGTCTATGTAGTTGGCATTGATATAGTCACTGCCAGGAATGCCTGCAAAGAGAGAAGAATGAGCACACTGGGCAACACCTCTGAGCTGTCCTGTTGTAGGAGTGAGCATTGCACTGTCTGGATCATTTAATCAGTGGATAGTTAATAACTAATTAATATAAAAAAACTACAAGAGGAGTGGTCTTTCTAGAAGAGAGAAATTTGCCCTGGAATCAAATTTACATGAAATGTTTTTTAAAAGACTACTGAGAAGTATTTTGTTGACTACAACTACAAAATATGCCCATTTCTTTTTGCCAAAGCAGCGGTCAGTCAGTCACACTTGGAGAAACAAATGGCCTGTGATATTATGTTACTTGTTTTTTTTCCCTTTTGCTAATCTTGTCAGTCACGTTTGCTGCATTCCTACTAAATTAAAATTAAAAATAAACAAACAAGGGAAGTGTCTTTTAGATTTCCTTAAATGAGAACATTGCTAACAGGGTGACCTTTCCATCAGATGACCTGACTCATCTGCATTTAAATCTCCCGTTTAGCTCACTGCTTTTCTTTTAAATACAGGGAAAAGGGTTAAAATTGCCAGACTATTATTATTATCACTACACACATTTTCCCCATTAATGGATTACAGTCTTGTTTCACCAGGAGCTTTATTTTAACAAAAAAAACCACACTACATAAGTCAGGTTTAAGAAACAGTCACATCCACAACAAGGCATGTGCATGAAATAAGCACCTTCATAAGTCTGAACAAAAATGAAATCCCTGTGTAAAAAGCAGCCAGAATCCGAGACCTGCAGACACGTTGTGCTGAGAGCTGGACAAGACGCACCATCTGCCAAGTCTGAGGAGGATGTACTGGCTGCAGTGAAAATCGTGTTATTATTTTGAACTAATAAGGTGGCTGTGCTCACAGAAAGGAATAATACTGACATAGAGGTCTCAGTCTTATCTCCACTGGACCCAGTGGTGCAGTGTCCAGCTTTAACTCAGGCTGTGTATGTACTGGAATATATATGTTTTGATGTATTGATTTCTGTTTTTATTTTTTAATATCTTTTAATATTATTTTATATTAATTGGTTCCATATTCAATAATTATATTAATATGGTTCCATCAACCATATTAAATGGCTATGCTGATAGGATGGTGAAGCAGTGTTTCCCATGTTATTGCAGTGTTGAACACAGGTTGTTTCCTAAAAAAACTGGCTAAAAAAATACAAAAACGCACATCATAATTAAAAGATACAAAAGCTACTTTGAAGTAATTAATACAGATTACCTCTTCTTTGAGCAAAAATTAATGGTTTATATTTTCACAGCCAATCTGCTAGGCCTACGTCTATTACCCCAGGAGACAGTGAAGGTTCTACAAGCTGTTTCAGATATTTAGATAGACTGTAGCTTTCTATAAAGCTATAACCATTTCATTCAAAGAAGATTTCAGAAAAAAACAAAGTTGAATTTCTTTGGATATGAACCACAATAAACTATTACATATGTTTAGAGAAGTTTTTTTCAAGCTTTTTGTCAGGAACTAAACCTCCAAATCTATTCTGATCTGTTATGTACCATTGCTGATCCCAAACTCAGTAATTATCGGTGTAGCACGCTCTTGTTTGTTTTGAAAAAAATGGCATTATCTGAAAAAGCACTCCAAAATAATAAAAGAATTTGAATGTACAGTAAATGTACTTAAACACTTTTTTTCCCTGACATCAATTTGAAGAGTCTTTCTCCTTATTCTGGGTAAGCTTAATGTTTCATACCCCAGTAAGCACTTAGCAATGAACCAGGCAGCTGTGATTGTTGCATGTTAAGATCCAATATAATCTTGAGAAGATTCAGATTACAGGATACTGTAGCCGTAGTCTAGCATAAAAATTTGCCTGACAGATTGCCTCATTTTATACGTGCAAATTATATTTAAAAACAAATAGCATCTTGATTTGACTTTCTATATGAGTAAAAGAAAAGTCTGACAAAATGTTTCAGGGAAGAAAAGAGCTTGTAAAGCTTGTAACTTCAAGGGCCCAAGAGAAGCTACAAAGGGTGCTCCTCAGGCAAGATGCATGGATGGACACAGGAAATCTGGCCAACTATGATTATAACTGACTGAAAGTCTCTTCTAGGGGAGGAGAGATAAAGAAAGATCTTTAAAATCTACTCTGAGTTGCCAAAAAGCATGATTTCTTCCCATAAAAGGTAGAAATTGGAGTTTAAAAGCCTCACTTTTGTAGACTTGAAACTTTTTTTTATGATACTTCTCATTGTGGAAATTAGAATTAATGACTTAGAAAATACAACTGCTAGGCACAATGCCATATTTTCTTCCCTTATCAAGATAATAAAACATTTTTGCACAAAACAGATGAGAAAGAAAAATGAAGCCAACATGAGAAATCTACACCAACTGGGTATTATTACCAAAGGAACTGAGAAAGCTGGTAAGAAATGTTTTCTGCATAAATTAGAATTACATTATGATGTCTAGTATCATACTTTGAAGCATATGTTATAAATAAAAGCCCGAGGAAAAAATGAAAAAGAAAAACAACGCTTTGTAAAGTGGTTAAATGATCTTCTGGGAAAGCTGTCCTCTGGAGCCGATAGTGCACAACTCAGCGTGAAAAGTAAGCATGAGAAGCATTGCAAACACTACACTAAAGAATGTTCTTTACAAATCTTAGCAGCTTGTGCCACCAGTACTTGCTGTAAAAAAATCATGTTTAAATTTGTAAATATTTTAATGTTTATTAATTTGTATTAAATTTATTAATAAATCATACTAAAATATATTAACTTCTAAATTAAATTATTTATAATTATTTGAAATAGAATGAAGAAAAGTTAATTCCTAGATTACACCTTCCTTGATCACAGATGCAAGTAAAAGAGAATTAGGATTAGAAATTACAAATATTTGCATGGGGGATTTCTTCAAAGGTAGGTTGAAGTGGAACTTTCTACTCTATTTCTTCATTTTCCTTTTATCAAGAAAAAAAAATCTTGTGTATTCTTAAGACCAAAAATTCCTTTTACAAAGTAACAAGGCTTCATGGAGTATGAAAAAGATGTGGCTAGGACATGGACAAGAAAGTCTATTTGCCACAGAACATTAGCAACTACTAGTGACTTAAGTAATGTAGATCCAGGAAGAACCAGGTGCTGCTGAACCCCTCTTATGATAAGAAAATTTTGGTCAAGGATTTGTCTCTAAAAAGGAGCTCCCCAGAAATCAGCACTCTATATTCACAACATCCAGCTCCACTGTCTCTCTCTTCCACAGTATCTGCCAGGTATTGCCTTTTTAATTTGTCTGGTCTCCTAGTCTTTTTCAGTATCATCCCTCTTTTTTTTGTACTGATTCTCTCCATCATCCTTTTCATGCATTATCACAGTTTCACATTCCTTTCAAAAATCTTTTTATATGTTGTAATACCATTTTCCTGCTCTCACTTTCCATCTCGCATGGTGCCACACCAGTATTTTCTTTATCAGCTACGTCCCCACAACATGCATACTCAAATCCCTCCAGGAAAGGGGCCTTGTCATAGCAGGTCCAGTGAAATGTGTGTAGTATGAAGAAAAAAAAAGGGGGGGGGGAAAGGAAATACTGATCATTTGTAACATCTACATTGGCCAAAGTGAAACAATTACTAAAGGTAAATATATTTCAATACTAAATTTTCACTTTCTAGACGGACTTTTCTGACCACAGCCTCATTCTGAGCTGAGAAAGCCAAACAACTCTCTGTCAAGTCTAATAGTGCAAAAACAATCAGATGACAACTAGTCTGACTGTGGCAGAAAGAAATCCTGCAAATCTTTGTTAGTTGCCATAGCTTGAAGGCATCATACCCACAAGCACAGCAGCAATTGCCATCATTACTTAAATTTGGGTGTAATAGTCAAGAAAGGTCAGTTCTGTAAAAACATGGGTCAAGAAAGGGACAAAGCAATCAAATTCTGCCTTCAGAATGGAATGCCTTCAGAATATGAACCTTGACTGTTAGTAACAGTAGAGTTTACTCCCGATTTAGGATGGCATAACTGAAGGGTAAATGCTGAGTAATCCACTTGATATCACTTCACTTTTACAAGTTTCATCAACAGTAGAGACAGAGTTTCTGCATAAAAATTCTGCTAAAGACTGAGCCTCCAGGCTGTAATTCTAACTATTTTCTAGTAGCCTTTTTAACTATGATGATGAATGACCAGAGCCTGCAATCTCCTTATTCTGCCAGACAGGAATTGAGCACAATGGGGACAGCATTAGATGAGTAGCTGAGCATAACAGACATCCCATTTTCAAGTATCTCAAGAGAACAAAGCAGTCCAGATTTTATATAGAGAGAAAAAGAGTGAATGAGCAATGAAACAAAATTAGCCACTGCCACAATTTTAGATCAAAAGAATAAAAAAAATCCCTCTCAGCTACTGATTTATGGTGAGACTGTTCTCATGAACTGAAGTGAGAGTACAGCTTGCTTCAGTGTACAGAGATCCACACCACATGGCTAATAATGCAAACTTCAGAATTATCCACTTGATTTCCTGAAGACAGTTATCTTTTTAAATAGCTTTAATTAGACCGAAATCAAATCATGAAATTGTTTCAAGCCTTTATAAAGGCTAAGTACTGAACAGCCTTTCTATTTAAAACAAATTAAACCATAAACCTTTGTTTCTGTGCTGCTTCCCTACGAAATGTGCTGTTAGTTACAAAGAGAGTGTGAAGTAATAGGATTAAACTTTGTCATGCTTGTAAACAACTTGGGAAAATGTAATGATGAACGGAAAATGCTGACAAAGCTATGCCACTAGTTTAAATAAATGATTGATATTTTTAACTATGTCAGAGCACATATGAACCTGGGACAGCTACTGGATGACAACAAAAAATGTCTACGAAAAAGGTTGTTTGAAACATGAAATCCTATAAGGAAGTTACCAGACTCAAATAATCTAAGCACAAACCTGTAACACACGAACTTGCTGAAAAAAGAAGCAGCACACACTAATAAAGATATTTGTAATAGTGACTATTGGTAAAATTAACAAGTTATACAAAGGCTGAGGAAAATGTGGTACATATCATCTTAACATAATGTAAGATCAGGAGGAAAAAGAAAACATAGAAGAAAAGCAATAGGATTTTGGGTTGTGTTAGTACTACAAGAGTCTGGTAAAGAGGGAAAGGATGAGGGAAACAGATACCTTGAAGAATAATGCTGAACTAGATTATGTTTTAGAATGAAAAAGGGAATGCCACAAAGCAGTAGGCAGAAGATAGAGAATTAAGCAGAAGAAGGAGTGTGCAGAGAAGATAAGTAATAGAAAGGAAAAAAAAAAAGATGAAAAAATCAGAAATAAGTGAAATGTAGTGGTGGGACTAGGAATTAGGTACTTTAGGAGATCTGTAGGCAAGATGAAAAATGTAAAAGGATAGTAGCAGAGAAGCAGGCCAGAAAACAGGATGAGCTCTGGAAGGAAAAACAAAAGGAAGGTTTTCTATGTGGAGGGGTTTTCTTCTTCTTCTTTTATTTTTAGTGTTGGCTAGACCTAAGGTAGATGACAGAATGAAAGTAAAAGAAAGGACAGACTTGTTCACTGCAGTCCCTCAGAGACACAGATGAGAACAGCATGATGCCTGCACAGCGACAGTATATTGTGGTAACAGTATTTTGCAAGACAGTGCAAAGCAAATACTGAAATCCAACACGAAAACCTCATACTGTGATTATTTGATAACTGTCTGGAACTTGATTGATTGATAAAAATGATTCTCCAGCTCTTCCAGACTGAGGAACACTCTCTCAAAGGAGTGCTTCATTGGATGCAAATACTCATTTCTATGTCTAAATGATAGACTAAAAGGGACACAGAGTGCCTGTACTAATATGAACTGAAATGATTCCAGGTTAGATGATCACTACAGAAAACTGTTTCAATATGAATGTGTACAGTAAGCCATGTAGTGCCAAATCTTCACTCTCTGTTCAAGAACAAAACCACTGGACATTTTGCCAAAGCTTTCCAGATGAATAGTCTGAGTATATATATAGAGAAAAGTCAGAATTGTGCCAAGAGCAGCACAGGACACTTTTTGCTGTTAAGTTATAACTATAACAGCATCCATAACCCATATACTCATCTTAATTTGGAGATTTTAAATGGTAAGTAGATTCACAGTCTGCGATTATTATACCCCTAAAGCTGGTTTTGGCGTTGCTGCTGAAATGGCTACTATTAAGTCTACTCAAAATCATTTAGCTTGATCTTTCTGAAGTTTTTTACCTCGTCACTGCAATCATTGCTCCTTTTAAGGCACTCTAGGCTTGCAGATGGAAGTGGCATAAAATTACCTTAAGTCTTTAATTTATATTTTGTTAACAGAATATAATATACCTGTAATATGAGAGAGTCAAAATAAGCAGTACAGTTCATGATTGTTCAGTAAGTGTTTAGGAGTTTATTTTCACCAGAATACATTCCATATCTAAACATCATGGAGTACGTACTGGATGCTGATTTACTGACAACTAGCAACTCAGAAGTAAGAAAGACTATTGGCATTTCTTGCCTTCTCTTCTTTAAGATTCATATTGCAGTCAGAGACTTCTAACCTTAGCTGCATTTTTACACCACTAACTTACCCATCGGACAATTTACTGCTGAAACATGATAGATATTACTTATACTTTAATTTTTACGTCACTACTCTTATGCAAACCAATGCCACATATGGTAGACTTTTAGTCTGGGATGTCTACTGAAAGAACTGCCACGCCTTTAAAAAACCAGACTGTTAAATGCGTTTATTTCCTAGTATTTTATTTATTCCTTTGAAGTTTAAAATCTGTAAATCTAGCTGTTGTAATTTGGTATATTTATTTTTGAATTGGCAAATTCTGACCTCAGAACCACTCAGAAGCATATGACAGACAGACTTTATTATCTTATTATGCTCTCTCATTAAACTGCAGTGTCCCTCTCAGTGATACCCAAAGACAGCATCAGACATCAGAGAAGAAATTCATTTTATAATATACAGGAGCAAAACTCAACCAAGCAGTATCTTCCTTCGGCTTAAACTTGAAATTACCACAATTAATTTCAGTTTTATTCCAAAGAAAAATTTAATAAAACAAAATTTAAATAGGGAGAATTTAAAAATACAAAACATACTTTTTTAGAAAGTCAGCAACTATGCTGTGGAACTTCTTGCTACTTCAGACAATTACAGAGGCCAAGAATTTAAGAGGACTCCAAAAAAAGGGTTTGAACCATGTATAACAAGAATTATAAAAGGTAGCAAAGTAAGCCCTTCAACAGAGTTGCTAAGCCTTGTGTTTCAGATCTATGCAGTTTTAATAACTTGGTATTATCAACAGGTGGAAAGAGGTAATTTCTAATATCTACAACATGCTAAGTAATTTAAAACTTTCTGGAGAGCATCTCTGTATTGGCTAGAGTTGGAAATAGAAAATTGAACTAAATTGACCTTGTATTGCACACTAAAGTGTCACTTACAGCATTCCTCATCTGTGTAACACCAGCAAGTGGCAAAGTGACCATCAAGGTAGATTAATGTTTAGGCACTTGATTAGTGCCTGCTACAAACACAGTTGCTGTTATTCAAGGATGGAGTGTCTAGCAGTGGAATGGAGGTTCTTATTTTAGGAAGAAGATAACTTTTATTCAGACTCCACTGATAATAATGTAAATCTTTTAACAGCCTCCAAAAAGCTTCAGATAAGGCCTACATGTAAAATCAAAAAAAATATACATCCTCTATATGGTTTTAACCAAATATAATGCAGTCCAAATTTAGGCCCTGACCAACTTATATTTTAACACAGACAAAGAAGATTCTTTCTTTTAAACAATATTTAAAATATTTATTTCCCCAATAGCTTGAAAACAAATGCAGCTGTCAAATGATTAAAATTTTGGGCAGACTACATATTTTCATTGTAGGAATATTTATTTAAAACTAGAAAGAGAAATACTTACTACAAAATGCTAAAACTAGCACATTAAACTTAGGATATTATATACATGCAATTTCAGAAATTTTGATCGTGTAAAATCCCAGCAGGAATATTAATAAAAAGGAGAACATTTAATTTATTACTGTCTTCAAGTCAACTTATTATAGCATAAATAAGCATTTAATACTTGATTTATGTTGCTTTGATTACCATAAACCAAAGACTGAGAAAATATTAAAATCAGGAAATCACCAGATGGAGCAAAATAGCATTTGTGGTTTTATACCTAACACAGATATTTCAAAGGACTATAATCGTATTTTTCTCCATTTAGGATCTCTGACATAATTACAGAGTTAGAAATTTTCACCTCATCAAAGTATTTCTCACTTAAAAAAGGATCAATATTTACAGTTTAATTGTATGTTTTCTTTGCTCATTAAAAGACCTAGTCACCTCCTGCAACGAGGATTTAGAATTTTTTCATATACTCACTGTTTGTTATTTTAAAAAGCCAGTCTAATGTCCTGTGTAATTTGATACCTTATTTACTTCCAACAGTGTTTTCTGTTTTTCCTCTTATATTTTCTTCCCATTCTCAAAATATGTTAATTTTCTTTTAGGAAGTCAAATTTCATGGAGCATTTGCATTACGGGGAATCTGGTAAAACCTTCCAAGCCCATACATCTGGCTTGTTAGAAATTAAGAAATAGATTTATATGCAATTAGGTATTTTCTTCTCCTTTTTCTTTTCTCACTTACACAAATCTTTGTCAAAATAAAATCCTGCAAAAATCTTGAGTCTTCTATTGTACCTAATAGTTATTTTTGATACCTGAAAGCAATTTTTGAGTTAAAAATTTTGCTCCAATGAACTTTTGAACTTTACATACAATTCAGAAGGCACTGTTGTGCCTTCATTGTGCAGTTACTGCTCCTGACTTTTCCTGATGGTTTACCTGTGTAGCAATGACACAGAAAAGAATATTTTCTTGAACTCTTGAATTATATATCAAATATAATGCTAGTTAAAATATACTCCCTATTGCTGAGGAGATAGATAGTTCCAAAAGGTAACAGCAGCTTCTAAATGGCTAGATTTTTCTACAAAGTAATGTGAAAAATGAAACAGACATTAAGAAAACATAGTCAATACAACTATATGAGCTTCAGAGGTGGAACAAATATCAGCTGATTATTACATCCAAATTCTTTAGTGCAATCATTTCAATTTTCCATCATCGTTGAAAAAACTTGTCTGTTTAATCAAAGCCCACAATATACAAAAAATAAGGCAAAGATCTAAAGCTCGACTAGTGGAATTGCTATTTTTTCATTGAGAAGTTATTATTAAAATTTATTACACCTGTAAATATTGTCCTTCCTGTATCTAATCAGGTTGGAATAGCTAAATATAAGGAAGTTCTTTAAATCAAAATACTCTGAAGTTTAATATGTAGCATATTTGGACTGCAATAATTAAGTCATTTGAAATTTTAAAGTTATCCTTAGACCTTATATGTCATACACAAGCTCCGTCAAAGTTACTAAAGACAAATTTTATCTTCACATAAATGGTTTCACTTAAATACATAACCAGTTATAGTCTTGCCATCACTATACCTCGCTGTCAACCACTCAGAATAAACTAAAAATCTAGTTTCATCCCAGGAAGCAGCTTAATGGTAAGGCACAGCTGGCCAATAAAAATATTCTCTGAGTGATAACCTGTGCTTCTTTTTGCTTGGTAAAACATGCACAGTCTCCAGGCCCGATCACTTTGGGCAGTTTAAGTCAAACTCTGAAACAACTGATTTTTTTTAAAGCTTTGGGCAAGAGAAAGATATAAAAAGGGCTATCATTGTATAGCCCTGCCAACCTTTGAGCAGTGAAATACTGAGGTTTCAACAATGTCCACATGTGTGAATTTGTTTGAACACTACCACTGAATATATGTTCATTTTGTAAGTCAAAAATTAAAAAAAGGGAAGTTTTCGTATTTCTTAAAACTTCTCTGAGAATATAAAGTTGAGTTGATCTTTTCTAGAGTAGATTTGGCAATTGAAACTCAATAATGTTGATAATGTCAAATTTGGACTAAAACCCTAACTCACACAGACTTCCTGATATATTGGCTCTGTAGAGCTAGTAGAAGTAAACAGCAACAATAACTTACTTTAGATAACATTTTCACATACACACAGGGAGTCAATGTATCGAGTGCTATATCTGACCCTGTCTCAATTTTATTTCTTTTTCTTAATTACTGAGAATGAACATCAAAAAAGGATTGTCATTACAGGAAGTAATTTAACTGACACTTCTTCACATTGCAACCCAAAGATAGCAGGTGGTAAAATTAAATTGTGTTTTAGGGTTTAATTAATTTAAGGGTCTCCTTACCTTCTATTGCTGAGAGTAGAACACGAGAATGGTCATATGCAATTACATTCGCATATCTATTCTTTGGTTTGTTTACTTCCAGGTTAGAGTGCTCCCAAGTGAACTGCTGACCAGGATCAATAGACTTCAAAAAGATAAAGGGAAGAAAAAGAGAGAAAAAAATATTAGCTAAGTACTACATACTTATCATATTTATAATGATTACACACCATATGGTCCTATATTTTTACTCTAGAAATATTTTGCTTCTGAAAGTAAATTACAAATTCAGGGCTTTTCAAAATGCACTATATTATAATAAGGATTTAGTGTTGAGGCATCTGAAGTTCCAATTAGGAAATTAAACCACATGTTTTCCTAATCTAAGGTAGCTGTTTTCTCCTCAGCGTAGAGGGAGAAGAGTATTCATCTCTTTTTTTTCTTTCCCCCTCCCCTCCAACTCCCCCAAGGAAACAGCTCTGCTGTGAGTGATTCTAGTGTAACAGAGAAAGAAAAAAAATAAGTGTTGGAAATCTTAAAATCACTGTGATAAGGGGAGCAAAATATTTCTGTCTTGCTCTGTTACTAAGTGCACATGTTTTCAAACAATTCAGCACCCTGTTCATTAAATAAATTCCAAATGTTCCTGAAGAACTTTGCTAGAAGAAAAATTTTGTTGTTTGTTTTTAATTTTTTTTTTCATTTTGACACCTCAGTGACTAATGACATCATGTTGCTGATGTAACAGTCTGAAGAACATAGAGACACACTCTAAAGGTACTGTCTGTTTTTATTTCCTTGACTCATGCATCCAGTTGTAAACAAATATGTGCAAAATTTAGGCATATATGAGGTTTTATAACCCCTTACTTATACATAAAACTGCATGGTCCTAGTATCACTTCCGTCATGTTCCAGGATGGAAGTAACACAATGAAGCTTTCCCTGTACTCCTGCATGCTTCATGAGCCAGCCAAGCCCAGGCTCTACATATTCCCTTTTATTTCTATGGTCGAGTTACACATACAGCTGGGCAACTCCTGAATAAATAACAGATGGTACCTGCTTGTGCCTGCTCTGGTACCTGCTATGCGAAAGGTCATCTCATATTGAGAAGTCATGATGAATCACATATTGTTTTACTTTCTCTCTCTGTAACATTAGAGACCTTGAAGTGTTTCATCAGCAGGTATGTACACACTAAGATGATTTGAAGGTCATGTCCTTTGCTTAATCCTGGTAATAATTTGGCACATGAGTGGTTGCCCATGCCAGGCTGCTCTAAATTGTAAAAGCCAAAATAATCAAACAAAAGAAAGAGCTCTGCTTGGATCAGGCTGTTCACCAGCACCGAGTCCACTTTATACTAGCAGGCTCGCTCTAAAGAACACGTGAGAAGCTCCATACTAGCACAGCAGCACTAAGACATCACTTACATGACATTAGTGACTCTCCCAGGGTCACTTAGAAAAGCTGCAGGTGCAATTTATGTCATAGTACAAATGCAAAATGTGACCTGCAACCTATTATGGTAGGTATTTTCAGGCAATGGACATGTGCTAAAATAACTATTGGGATCTATTTGGGTTTAACCCTTAGATTAATAATTGGGCTAATCAAAAAGTTACTTCATTTTTATGTATCTTTATAGATCTCATATAATTTATTTTATTAACATACAGAGAATGACTTTGTTTCTTTTTGAGATTATCCCAAAAAATCCATTTTCCCTGGCTGTCAGACAGAGAGGTTGTGGAATACCTCAGCATTTTGGTTTAGGGAACCAAAGCTTATTATCTTATCATATCCGCTAATACTCTAAACTCAATTACATTTTATAATAGTGTTGTGACTAGTTTTCCTGCATTCCTGAATCCTGAAGCTGGCCCATGGTGAGTTCCCCATGTAATTTGACCAAGGACCCACAGATGCAGCGTGATGGTCCTGGTTCTGGCTCCCCCTTTCCTGAGCAGTGAGTGAGGCAGAATGTGTGGCAGCTCAAACCTCATGGAGAAATGAAATGGGACTTGCTAGGAAACGAGGAAGACACAATCTGCTTGGGGGCATGATAAGGACCATCATAGTTTGGTTATGATGCAGTCGAGCAGCATTGCAATGGATGTTAATATCAGCACTACAGGCATTAAGTCATTCTGAGCTCAGAATGGTTTGACCTATTTTCTTCTCCCTTCACACAACTTCTGGGCCCAAACATTTTTTTTTTTTTTAAAAAAAAACCTCATGCAATAAAGTGTGGGTTGACAACACACAACTTTCAACTTGTGAGATGGTACTTGGATATATTAAGAGTTTTTTTAAAAGGAGACAGTGGCTTTTTTTGGTTTTATTGTAATTTGGTTTTAAAAACAGGAACAACAAACTATTGTCGAATTGGCATTCTGTCATTTGCAAAAGTAGATATTACCTCTGTGCTATGTTTGAGCACAAACATGGACACCCTAACCTTTATTAGGGCTTGGTCCTCCTTTCACAAAACCATTATCTTTTCCACACAGAAATTCATATTTATGAATAAACCAACCTGTAATATAAATTACTTTACTACATTTGTATTCATCACAGTAACATTTTTTCATCCTCTGTGAAAGCTGGCAATAGAATTTTGATGCAGGTAAGCATCGATTCACCTAAAGACACTTTTTTATTTCAATCTGTATTGGTAAGTTGAAGTAGGGTGAAAAGAATGATTTTGGAATACTTTGGATTTGAGCCTGGAGAAAGGAAAAATCATATTGACAAATAATATATTTAACACATGCAATATGCCTCTTTATCAGCTGACCAGCAATTTGGCTACACAATATGACTTTCAGAGTAATCAAATTTAAATAATCAGTCTTCCCAGCAAGTATCTCCCCTCTTCTCCTTTTTGAGTTAATAGAGGTGAATATGACAACTAGTGCAGGATGTCTGCATGACAAGATTTTCAATATTTTAAAAAGTAATTGATAAGAGTTTAATTTGGATTTCTTGTTACAATACAGAACATAATCACTGTAAATTCAAAATAAACAGAAAACACTTTCAATACTTTAGTGCATTATACTCTAAGTAAATTTTAAAATAAAATTAATTATTTGACTCTCAGCTATTTGATTAGGAGTAAGGCATATCTGTGTTCATTGTGACTACCTACTCAGAATTTTTGAGGGGTATATATTCAAATATGCTAGCTATGGAGCAGTCCCACTGCCCTGAAATGAGGCAACAGTGCTCTGTATTATTTCTGGCTGCCTAACTGAAGGAGATGCTCTACCTAATCTTTTATTTTTTACCTACAGTGCCCAAATATTCTGGAAATTACTTCAGAATATAAGATGTCAAATAAACTTTTTCTTCATACTTGACAAGAAAATTAGAAACTAACAGAATAAAATAGCTGACTAACATATTACTATTTTCAAGCCTGGGCTGCAGGTCTCCCACTCCTCATTATCCAAAATAAAAAGGACATGCAAAAATACAAAAACAGAAAAGAAAACCAAAAAATCCCCCCAACTCTCTATCCTGTCCTCCATTCAAAATTAAATTCAAAGTTTAAGGTGTAATTTTGGCTATATAATTGCACTTAGGTAATGATGATCTTAGTAGATTTTTGCCCATTATGAGAAAGGACTTTAGCTTCTTATTATACCTATTTGTTAATGAGAATTTATAAATTATTAGTAATACTTAATGTTTAAAGCTTAATTTTAGCTGTTCAATTTCTTTCTTCCCTTTTTCAGTTCTTAATGCTTAAGTGATCTAAAGCTGCTTTTCAATATCAAAGAAAAAAATCAAGTAACAGCTTTCTTTGTCAGCCATTTCCTAGCAGAAGTTGAAGATGTGTTCTTCACAACAGCATATTATATTCCCTGTGCACTTCTTTCTTTATGATGTATGGCCAGATGGTACAATTCAGTGATTAATTTTAGCCCTGTATATAGTTAACACAAGTAATGTCAAAACCCAGCAAATGGACCTAACTTTAAGCTTTACTCTTTTCTCACCAATGTCCATCTCTTTGTGGCCTTACCGGCCTCCCACAAAGCACTGTTTTGGCAAAAGGAACTTAATCTATATTTCCTTGGACTTAATAGCCACACTGGAACAAAGTGTAAAGTGGTATTGGCAGATACATTTCAGAAGTGTGAAAGACCAATAACTCATGAATAACAAGTCTGTACTAACAGTTTTAATGAGTGCTTTAATGGTTTAATGGATGGCACTTTAATAGGATTTCTAGTATATTCATTCCGAAAGCTTGTCTTCAATAAAGCTGTCATTAACAAAGAACTGGACTTCTTCATAGCATAACTGTGTAGTACAGCTTTGTGTGAAAGAAATAAGGATATCTGTAATACCATTATTACCCTCCCATACTATGACTAATCTTTCAGTTATTGTGTTTAAAATGGTTGGCAGCTACAAAAAATGCCTGATCTGGGAAGAAACTTGAGCAATGTTTACTAATATGATATGCTAGCCACAGAATAGTTTTTTTGACTAGGTATCAGGATAACCAGAATGAGTATCCAGGAAATATTGTAAACAAACAAAAAATCCCCCCATAAACTCTACACCTGCACTTTGTGAGGTATTTGTTTAGGCTACTTGAACATAGGCAAATATTGCTTGTGGGTCTCTGGGAGTGTATCCTTATGTAGTACTGGGGAAGGAAAAAGAACAAAGAAATGACAAACTTCCTCGTGCAATCTGGCATATACTGGGATGCCACGGGGAACAACGCTCTGTCAAAAGCTCGCTGTGCCAGCAAATTAAGAGCCAGCAGGTTTGAATCTTTGTGGGTCATGGGAATGGTTAGTTGCTGTGTAGGTTTCACAAACAGAAGGGAAAGGAAGCATGAACCACGAATTTCCCAGCACTGGAGGTGCAAATTAAATCATCAAAACACTGGGTTTTGAAATAAATTTAAGAAATTTAAGACCAGTGAAAGAAGAATGAAAAACTCATGTTTAAGAAGATGTCAACACAAATAGACTTTGTACAACTGGAAAGTAGTCAACTATCCATAAAAATGAACAATTTGACCCTCTTTTACCAGTGTCAGTGATTGCAATGAGAATTTTGTATCATAGCTGATGAATCTATAATAAGATTCTATTGTATTATGCAGGAAACTTGCTAATAGAATGAGATTTACATACTGCATTAGCAAAACATGAAGGCTAAATGCATGAACATTAATACATCATCAGGGCAACTTGCCAGTGGAATTACATTTTCCTACTAAGACAGAGTTTTTCATATTACACTGTAAAGGCTGCCACTCTCAAGAGACATGGGGAACATGTCCGCATTTTTTTTGCGTAAATGTTCCCTGGATTCAAGTGTGAGTTTGGATTAAAAAAGCCTGGATAGTAAAAACTGAGTTGAGAATGCATAGATGGATGTTTTCTTGTTGACTCTCAAAAGAAAGTGACGCAATTGTTCAAGGGCAGTTAGAAACACAAATAAAGCTTTTGCCAAACTCCTCTCAAGATCAAAGGTATTCCCCCTACAATATCATGTTAATATTCCTATGGGCAAATGTGATCATTGAAAACCTGACTCCAGTGGAGTTAAACAAGGTATACATGCATATTACGAAAATATAACTAAGGAAGAAAATAATCACTATTTGAAAACATTCATTTTTAAAGGAGTGTCTCTATTACATAAAAAGCTATAGAAACCAGAACTATTTTAGAATCAATCACAGTGTTTTGTATTTCTTTGTCTCCAGTCTTAAAAGTTATCCATTTATTCCCCAAATGCAATTATAATCCTTTGTCTGTGATATCAAAACCAGTTGCAGTGGAAATAATTATATGTTCAAAACAAAGGATTACATTCAACTGCAGATGGGGATATAAGTTATCAGGAGCATATTAATACTTGAGGAATGAAAATCTTAGTTATATGGAAATATTTTTATAATTAAAAAGTCTCTTGTTTTTGTTTCATATGCTACACGGTGTTTATATGTTTATATAGTATATGGTGTCTACATCATAGCTCTTAAACATTAAAATTTTAATTAGTTGCATATGGGATCCTGGTACTTTTTCAATTTTCAATGTATTTTTAGAGCACTGTTGACATTTACGTGTCTAGAAAGAAGTAAAGGACACTTTCTCTGTGCAGCATGAACGTAAGAAGTGTCACCTAAATTTTTTGAAAAATCCATAATTACAACTGGAATATCACTAAAACATGTACCTCAAAAATCTTCTTCATTTCCCTCCACAAATACATTAAAATATTGCAAATGAATCTTTAAAAAAAATTCTCAGATTCCCCTATAATCAGCTATATAGCCCATCCTTGTCATACTATAAGAAGTGGACTATTTCTCTCTTTCTTCCTACATGTCACTGTTTTCAGTTGGGCAAAACAAAACTGACATTTATCACATTTTTTTGACTACTTAAGGAGTCCCAGTAGATTCCTCGACAAAATAGCACTACGTATTAGTCCAAAAACTAGCATATGTTATCCATATGATCACACCAGCTTTCTTGTATCTAAATATTCCTTTAATCATATATGCACAAACAAACACTGTTAGCCTAAGGAGGCACTCAAAGCACAAAGTAAGGAAGTAAACTATTATTAATCTTGGATATTACCACTTCAGATTCCTGCATGGCATCTTTAAAATTCTGAATCCTAACTATCCTTCTGGCTCAGATGCTGCTCTAGGTGGAACTAAGCACCAAACAACCTATGTGAATGCAATAGCATATGTACTATTAATAAAAAGAAAAACAATACTTCATCGTTCACTGACTGCACTAATTGTTTCTCAATAAATGGAGCACATCCCACAAAAGTAAAGCTACAGAATACCAATATACACGATTTGTAGTATTAGAGAAAAGGAAACTATGGTAAAGAAGAAAAAGCATTTTTTTGCCAAGAAGAAACAGAATTTTGCATACAAGCTTGTATTATTCGTAATCATAGAGCAGTTAGGTGCAGCTATATCTTTGGTATGGATTCTTTCAGAAGGTCATCTGCTGTCTGTGAATTTTTAAAGTGTTTTCTATTAATAATCAGTTTTAGATATGCTTCTGCAATATAAAATTCATTGCATTTTAGTATCCAGTGTTTATCTTGTTGCTGCATAAGATGCAAGAAGACGAATGCACTAGGTTTAATAAGTTATTTTCTCATCACAAATCTAACCCAGTGATACTGTTAAGCTACAGCAAACCTTACAATAGTGTGGCAGTCTGGAACAGAGCCAAAATGTATCATCATCTTTCCCCATACTCCATGTTAAAACAAAAGGCTGTCTGTAATTTACAGCAAGCCTGATGAGAAAAAAGACATTAAAATAATATACAGCTTCGTATTAGATTAGTTAACTGGCGTGTACATAGAGACACACATACTCTAACTCATGTCATAACACACAGAGGTCAATACTGTAATTTTCATGTATTACAATGACAGATTCCCACACAGAAAAAGTATGAATCTGATTTTACATCTTTAGGAATATAAAGCAAAGACAATAGATCCCAGATAATAATCTATTTCACACCAGACCAAGAAAATTGCTTCGGAGGAATGGATTTTTTGTTCTATGTGATAGCAGGAAATGACTTCAAGTCTTTAAATATACATTTAGTATATTGCATAAAGTAGGCAGCATATTAATGTTCTGATTCAGTCTATCTCCAAGATCATTTTTTATTGTTAAATTCTGCAGCTTGAGTTAAGAAGGAGATATGATATAAAGGTCAGTTTCTTATGAATATGGCTTTCTGCTTAGCAGCTGTCAAGTCCATATGGAGCCCTGCATTGCATAAAATTCCCACTGAAACTGCCAAAGCCAGCAAAAGCTTTATAATAATCAGCTGGGTCAAGAACCTTGTCTTTAAATTAGGGAATATAAAAGAAATATGTGACATAAACGATATGTTACTGTAACAAGGTAAACTAATATTATACTAAGGCTACAGGATTGAATGCCATCACTAATTAATGAAGGTTTATGGAAAATTTATTTTGAAGTAGAAAGGAACATTATAGAGAAGATAACATAGCACATACCCTTACTAGAAATAGTAATACAACTCCAATACTAAAACTACAAAAATGTTCTGTTTGACAGGTAAATTAGAAGTTTATTTAACCCTTGTAGTAGTCATAATCTTCACAGCTTGGCCTCTGTTCTCCCATGGAAATCAGGTATTCAAGGTAAAGATATTTGAGAAGTGTAATGACTGAAATCTGCAGTGCCTCTGAGAGATGGGATAGGAGGAACCCAGAAGATACCAGGAAACAGATTCTGAAGACATCTAGAAACAGGGACTCCTCAAATCAGTGACATCAAAGCTTACAAAACATCACACAGCTGTAAACTGGTCTCTACCCTAGAGAATATCATCCTTTCATCTTGTCATAGCAACGGAATTTGACCTTTTATTCTTCTGAGAAGATGCAGTTTATACTATGCATATTGCTACACATTTTTTAGCAATATCTAATTTCCCAACTTGCCCTGTCCTTCCTGGGTATTTCAGCATTACAGTGCAGAAGGAAGACATGTTATTTCTCTACTGCATGGCTATTTCAGGATCTCTCACCTAGATTTCATGCATCATAAGAAGAAACATATGACTACATATTCTCAGCTTAAATAAAAGCTTTGGGAAGCTTTGTGTCACATGAATGGAAACTATTAGGATGTTGGTTGAACTTGGGGTTGTTTGAAGAAGGCAATCTCCTCTCCTCTCATGGCTGGGGTCTCCAAAGCAGTTCACCTTCCCCTTCCCAAGAACAGTGTAAGGAAGTAAGGAGGTTTCATTAGAAAATGAGGCCAGAGGACTGAATCAGCAGAGGAAATAGAACATAGACATGTGTCTTCAGGGAGAGAACTTTCTTCTCTCTTTTGGAAGTAGTGAAGAGGAAGTAGTGGAGAGAAAGTAGTAGAAAGAAAGAGAAGTTTCTGTCTGCCTGAAGAAAAAAGTCAGAACAAGTCAGGGAGCACTATTCCTCCTGAAGGAGAGATGTGGAGGAAAATGTATCTCTATGCAATGCCTCACACCCCAAAATTCTGCGTCAAAAGAAAAGGATGGAATAGGAGCAAGTATTTGGATATCTCTGAATATGTAAAATGTCTCTGACCATCTAGGGTACACATAATGAAATCTTATGAAAAGGCATGTTTGGGTTGTGGACTAAGTCATTCTTTTAAAGGGAAACTAGAGTAGGGGGTGATAAAAAAAATCTTAAAATATCCTCTCCAAACGGAGCTAACCTCCTAAAAGATGTTCTACAAACTGGATGAGAACTCAGCATTCATCAGGAAGCATTTCTTATTTAATTGTATCACAAAGCTACAACAGTTATTGGACATTAACTACGTATTTTAGAAGGCTTAGAAGAAATTCATCTATGCAATATAAGATGTTCCACAAATGCAAAATAAAATAATGGAGTGCTGAGGAGAAGAAGGAATTATGAAAAATATTACACTGACCAACAATGCTTATTTCTCCAAATGTGAATTAACTGAAGGGCTTTCATACTCTCAGTAAAAGTCAATGGTTTCCTGCTAAGCATGCCCTACCTTTGCCTTTATCTTTTGAAAATGAAAAATAGCTCTTTTACTACTGTGTCACCAGTTCAAATATAATCTGCTGTGACAATAACTGAACTGTACCCAACTCTGCCTGAGAATTGGGCATTTATTTAAGGGATATCAATGAGGACTGCTACTAAAAGAGGAGGTCCCAATCCCCAACCACAAATGTTCCCACCAGCTCCCTTGTGCTGGCACTAGAACTTATGCAGCCATGTGGTGAGCTAGTTCAGGGAACTGATCCAACTGAAAACAGCAAAGAAAAATAAAACAATTAGTTTTCAGCTGAACCTATTTCCTGAGATAATCCTTGAACAGCTGCACACATGCTAGCGCCAGCATTGGCACAAAAGAGACAACAGGAATGCTCAGCCAAGGCAAGGAGACTACTTACAGTGATCAAACTGAAGCCTTAGTTCACTGCTTAGACTTCACCTTGAAATTAAATAGTGGTGCTTAACACTAATACTATTTCAATAAGGATAAACCTGGAACTAGTTGGAAACAAAGTGAGACATCTAGAAGTGGGGTTTCAAACAATAATGTTGAACACCCAGGGAAAAATACTGTGAAGCCTGATCTTGACGTACAGTTGCCAATGTTTTAATCCTGACTGTGTGACACTGCGGAAAGTCTTTTTTTTTTTTTTTTTTTTTTTTCTTTTGCCTGTTTGTTTTCTTAAGTAGGATGTAAAAGTTAGGTAGGCGATTTACAATGACTGGTAAAAAGATCTGAAGGGACGAATACTAAGTATTCCCACAACACAGACTACAAATGCTTAAGATTACATTCTCTAGATTATTTTGATGACTTAAACAGCAAAGAAATACAGAACACCAATGCTTTTAAGCTATATTACCGCTTAAGAAGAACCTTATCATCTCCACAGCATGGTCTAGACATATTGAGCATGAATCATTTATTTTTATGGAAATTATACTATACTATATGACTTGTCATTATATTTTTTACTTAGTAAATGGGATTTCCTACACTGTTATTCCAAGGATTTTCCTTGTAGTACAACGGGAAATTATTGTCAAATTTGTACCAAATGTTGGCTTTTTTGTGGTGAACACGGTATGTTATGTATATTTCCCTGCACTATGCTGAGCTGAAATAACATGCCTTTATTCTAAAGAACTGTCTTCAAGTTCAAGAATCAGTCCCCTATCTACATGCTGCTGGCAGCACACAAGATGGTGTCACCATTTCCACTGTGGTATCCCACAAACACTCAGAGCCAGATAAGGAGGTGCGATTGATCTGTACATAGCATACCATCAAAAGCCCTGTGACCACTCAGCTTCTGGGCAAGATTGTTTTTTTCCATCCCTACTTAAACTAGGCTTTAAGCACTTGTCATTCAGAGGTGAATACACAGCATTATCTAGAGATTACAGACAAAAATCATAAACATTTGTGCATTGAACTATACAAATATAGCACGTATTTCACTGCTTTCAAGGTTGACATTGTCAGATTTCATATTAATGTGGCCTGTATCATGAGCATGACTGTCAGGTACACCCATTCTACCCCCAGAACTGACTCTGCAAAACACAGCTGCCACGTTTCAGCAAGTGTCTATGACTAAAGAGGATAGTAACTGCCAATTTCAGAATCCTAAATGATGTGAAATATCTATCTAATTCTTCATGTGTTACAATCTCCATTCTCAAGAACATAGCATTTTCATATAAAAATGTAAAAAGATGCTCCTGCATTTTTGCGATTGTGACAGTAAACAGCAATCCGGGATGCCCTTCAAACAAATTTCATTTACATGAACTGTAGAGACTACATTTTCCTTTTGACATCTAATATGATTATTCTTCAGAGCTGTCTTAAGGTCTTTCTCAACAGTATATGACTAAATGATAAGCAATTGTAGCCCATTACTGTACTAGTAAGTACAGTAAATTCAGACACTTTTTACATATTTCTACATTCTCTTTAAATATTCTGGGCAATTATGTGATTTCTGTACCCTGCAGTGACATATTAATGTGGAAACAATGTGTTTGTCTTCCTCAAGTTCTTTTTACTGTACTGTCAGTGTTTATATGAACCTTCAAATGCAATGAATGTGCAGGCCCCGAAAGAATGAGAATAACATCGGTTTTGAGTTGGATAAGCATGCTTATCCAACTTCTACGTCTAGGTGCTTCTACAGCACCTAGACGTAAGAAAGATGTTTCCTGTCTCTCCATTATGCTCCACCATGCTGGTAAATTCTTAGGCAGTTTTAAGCAAATGGTTAGTGATAAAACAGACTACTGTGTCAGTGATCATTCAGGGATTTGTTCATCCATGGATCACTAACATGACACTCTCTCATGACACGTGACAATCGTAACTGCTCTTAAGGAATATTCTTTGTAGGACGGTTCAGTGTCTACTTTATCCATAGATTTTTGATATGATTGAACTACCTACTTTGAAGAAATAGTTATAGTTTGTTGTGTTTAATGAATGGCTAACCAAGTCCTCTCACCATAACTTGTCGACACGAGAGGCAGTAACTCTCGGTAGTGTCCATGAATGCCTGGGGAGCTGTATTCCATAGATTATTGACAAGGCAGCTTTTAAATGATTCCTCTCCTCCAGTTAAATTCCTTCACATTCTTACAGACCACAACTCCCAGATTATCAATGTGATATTATTGACAGGAGGAAAAAAACCCAATGTCTTGAAGCTGTTCTATTAGGAATGACATCAGGCAATTGCAAATTCTTTATTCCACACAGAACTGATACAGTGGACTGTAACTTTTCCTTTGGATACCATACGTGGATACTATATGTATTCTGTCAACATATAACATTACCTCGAAGAATTTTTAAATTCTCTAAGGGGTTTTTAACTGCAGAATAGATGGATGCTTGCATATAAAAAAATCCTAAGTCCTATATCATCTATACACTGCTTCAAGCATGTTCAGATGGAATATGTGTGACATATTCCTGTCCTTATTAAAATACAATACAAAGTAGCTACCTCACTGAAGTAGTTGTTTTACACAGAGAACTTCGCTTCTTATGGTTTTAACATCATCTGAAATCAACATCATCAGGTTTGATACCTATTGAACATGTTGCCAGAAAGATGGCATTATTAATTATCATGAGAATGAAAAAATGGGGAAAATTACCTCATATTCCTGCGAGAACTTCAAATTGTCATTTGCTTTCAATCTTTCAATATGATCTGCAAGTTCCAAGATAGGTATTGGGGGATGACTTGCCATACCTGTTGAACAAGAAAGAAGAACAATCTTTAAAATAAACTTGAACTGATGCTACGATTCTAAAATTTAGAAAATGCAGTAGTTAGAATGGCTAGAAATGTGTAAGTAGTAAAGATGTTATATGTGAAAGAAGCAGGCAAATAGTTTGGTTACTCAAAGCAGGACATGCTCTGGATAGATGAGCTCTGAAGCCAAATTAAAAAAAAGTCACCAAGCATATCCCAAAGCTAATATTCCTAGTATAAAGAAGAGAGTTATTGAGGTATGAGTCAATGAGGATAGATAGGCATGGAAAAATGAGGCAGTTAGACCTGATGTTGACCTCTGCTTTGAGTAATGACTCTTAATGTCATTTCAAACTCCTTCTCCTGCACAGTATGAAATGGAAACTGCATTGAACTAGATGAGGAAAGGCGAGCTGAGAAACAGACACTGAAAGAGCCCTAAAGGGGAAAGAATAGTATTTTGACAGAAAACAAAGTGACTTATGCATAATCAAGAAAAACAAACTTGGAGAATGAAGGTTACCAAGGTAACCGCAGAAACCTGAACCTGCAAAGGAAATGGTAAAAAAACAAAATCCCTGAATCAACAAAAAACTAACATATAAAATAAATTTTAAAAATGAAATGGAAAGATTGAGGATTAAAAATAATGTATCAACGTCTAGGAGACTGACTAGACATTTTGACTAAATTAGGAGTACTTTACTAACTTCATGAAATTTTGAAGTGACTGACACATGCAACTATGGGTAACATGCACCATTGCTTATAGACAACAGTCACTGAAGACAAGATTGGACATCAGACAATTAGAACTTCAAAAATGTTTTCACTAGTAGCAGATTGTAGAGGCAGGGGTTGTACAGTTCAGCTGGACACACATATCTGGCTGCCCTGGTACCTTAAAACAAGCTTATTCTAAAACCCCATTTATCAACCCCCAAGAGTACCTACAATCTACTTCAGGTGTAAACATCTTTGTCTACTGATGAAAATACTGAGTAAAAAAGAATAAAAACTGAGAATCAGAGCTAAAGATGGGTAAGAAAGGAAATACCGGGAGGACAAGGAAAAAGGAAGACGTAAAAAGATGGGGGGCCAACTAGCACAGTCTGCCAGCTGAAGATTTGTCAGGCCAAAATTTATGTATATTTTTTCTTGAACTATTAATAGTCTTGATGACCCTCTCCAAGATGCTTACGTTCATCTCTTTGTGCTTAATAGTGCCACACCTAAGATGAAAGCGTGTTTTCAATTTCTTGTGGGAAGAAATCAGAGCTGGCTAGAAAAATCAAGCTAGTGAACCCCAGGATCTCTTGAAACTACGAAAGGAAAATAGTGATGACTCAAGGGGGCTCAAGCTGGAAGCCATGTTGCACAATGCAGTTTGCTTTGTCACCGTGAATTTTAAGGGCATGCCTAAGACAGTTAACTTGTATTTCCTATAGCGTAGCCAAAAACCACGTGACCATGTGGTTACAACACAGTCACACTATAGCATGTTTTGTCTTTCTTTTTATTTCTTCTTTTTCTTTTTCTTTTTTCTTTTTCTTTCTTTTTTTTTTTTTTTTTTTGATATTTCAGGTTATCATTTAATAAAGTAGAGTAAAAATAATGTCCAGAAGTACCAGCTCCAATTCACCTCACTCTATATGAATATATTTATGTATTATCTTCATAGCACATCTGTGATGGTGATGGAGACATTATTTAAATTAGACATAAAGGCAAGGTGCCAGTCCACTGAACAAAGTAGAATATCCAGATTTAACGAGGGTATTTCTTAGAAAACATAAATAGCAGATTAGTCTATAAATTCTAATTTATTTATATCAGTTCTGAGTGTCTCCCATTTTCTTAGAAATTTCATTCAGCATAACTTGGTTATTCTCAGAATAACAGTATGGGTGACAGTCATCTAATAATTAAGCTGATTGATCCAGATCAAGCACCCCCCATGGAAAGTATGTGAGTGAAAAGGCACAAGAAAACTCTAGATTTATCCAGAAATGGAGGTGGACTGATGTACATCTAAAACAGTGCTTGAACAGAGAAAAAAATAGAGACAAAGATGTTTAGACCTTTTCGAGCGAATCGTGGGAGAGAGTTATTATCATATAAGGACTGAGTGGTAGTTTGGCTAGAGAGGGAGGACACAGAGCCAATCAGGGAGGCGTAGGGGACTGAATTACTGCTCAAAGCTGTAAAAAGTAAAAGCCAATCGGAAATGGGAAACAAATTAGTAACAGCAGTAGACCATCATAATCAATCAATCTTGTACATACAGGCACTTCAGACATGCACAAACAGAGTCTGGAAACTCAGCTAAGAAAATGTTTAAAGATCCAATTACCCTACTGTAAACATAAAGGACATAAAACTGAAGAAAATGAGACTTACTCATTACAGGAAGAACCTGAGTAATTCACCAGCATCATAAACCCAAATCTCAATAACCAGTTTACTACAAGGGATATTTATTTGTTGGAACAGAAGATGAACATCCAGTCTTTTTTAAACTAGTTTTAGTTATGTGCACTGTGATATGCCACACTATATTCTTAAGGGGAGACTTTATATTAAACATTTTGTGTCAAACAGAACTTGACCTAAGACTTAAGAAAAAGGAAAACCACTAGCAACTTCTGAAATTGGTAGTTTTTGATGGCATATGACCCCTTTCAATAGGACTCATTTAGGCACTTTTACAATGAATACTTGTTTACTTTCTTCAAATAATACTTTCCAGTTAACGTATAAAGTGAACTGATGTATTTTTATCTTCTAAATAGATTCAACATGCTCTAATGAGATGATAAACTAATTACTTTTTGAAAACAACTGCTGCAGACCCTTTTTATGCGATCAGTTCATAGATTGTAATGTATGAATGTATAACCTTATATATTCTTTTACACTGATCATAAGCATCATAACAGAATATGCTATGAATGGATGTTTTAAGATTTTATCTTTCTCATGTAAAAGCATATAAAAGTTTATTGTGAGTTGCATGTGAACACCAGATGTAGAACTTGATCCCTCCAAAACACCCAAAATACAGCTAAATATATGTATTTTTGTGGCTACATATAACAAACATTTTTTGAGACAACTTCACATCAACCAACATATGCTATGAAAACATAAAAAATTAAAGACAAAATACAGCTAAGCTACAACAGACCCTGTGACATGCTAGTAAGTCAAAAGAAACCATGCCAAATACATGCTTTCTTTTTTTTAAAAATAAGAAAATAAAGTGATAAAAACATACATTAAATGTTTTTAAAAAAACCAAATGGTGAAAAAAAAAAAAATCATGCAAAGCACAGCTGAAAAATCTATCCACAGCCAGCTTTTATTTCTAGATTTGGCAGAAGATTGCCAAACATGATTGGTCTTATGCAGCCTACTAGTAATCCCTCTACATGAATTAAACAAGAATATATGGTTTAATTACAGTGTGGAAATATTTGCTGGTTATTCCGTGACAAACACACAACTAAGGGACATGAAAAACCATATGTGCCACAATTCCAATGCACAACTGAGAGAATAAGGTCAGAATTTATCTGCATAATTGCTCCAGCCATTAAATTTGTATTCTGTTATACCACTGAAATAAGTATCCTTGCTGTTAGTATGTTAAATCACATTTTTGTTTCTTTCTTCTTAGGCTTTCATGTTAAGGGCTTTTAAAATATCTATGAAGCACATATTTATTTTTAAACTTGGACCTCTAGGTTGACTTTCTCACCATGAACAAGAAAAGAATGAGGGAGAAATTAAATGAAATGCGTAACTTCTAGAATACACTCCAAAATCCAGATGAAATGAAAATGTGACATATCTTCACAGATAATTTATTATGAAATTAGCTGTATTTGACGTTCACATCAAAATTAACATTCTGTGATTTTAAAGACTCATTTATTATGATACATATTTATATATTCATATTTATTTAGCAGCACCAAAAAAATCAATTTGCATGATTTCCTAGTACAGAAAAGGTAAGGAAGTAGCAACAGTAGTATTTTCTCTTATCAGAACAGTAAAAGGAAATGCATATGTAAAATTTGACATAGCAAATGGAGAAGATAAAAGATGACCCTGATGTCAGCAGGAATTTAGCATCTATGAATATTTATCAAGCACATCTTTAGTATATATGACAAAGGAATCAGTTGCACTATAAAATTTCTTTTTACTACAGTTGCTGTTAACCTAGAGATTGATCTTACATCTTGTATATAAAGGTAAATTTACAAGATTAGATATAGGGAAGTATGATGCAATAACTAGTCCAAAATAGTTACACATGTGTATATGATACTACAAAATAAACTCTAACAACTCTTACTCAGGAAGAACTGATGCTCTCCAAAAGTGGATTAATTATTTTGGAATAAAAGTGAGCTTTATTCTGCATCAAAGACTTGGATCTGCAAAGAAGCCACAGGAGCTCTCTAGTCTCATGGCAAAATCCACATCTCAAACTGAGGCATAAAAACTTCCTACATAGAAAAATGGGGAACCTTAGCTTGGAGAGTCTGCTCCAAAACTGTTAAATACAATGTTGAAAAGTCATCGGCTAAAATAAAGATTTTTTTTTTTAAAAAAAAAATTACTCTTGCAAGCAGTAAGCAGAATCTGAGTGCCTCTAGTTTAGAGGGCAACCAACCAGCACATCTGAGAAATACATGCCATTTGCACTCGAGAATCTAAATATCACTAACAGTGCTTAAATCCTTCATGTGGATCAAGTTCTCATGTAGACCTATGTATAGGGTAATTCATCTCGGGAAAGCTATTCCAGTTGATTTCTCACATCTAGACAAATCCCACTTTTTCCTTCAGCATTGATATGATTACCATAAACAGAAACCATGTACTTAAATTAAGGGAAGAAATTCCCCATTACCTTGCAAGGTAGATGAATAAATCAAAAACAAATCCATCTTTTCCACTTTCATTATTTGCAGCTTTTTCCCTGCATTCCCTTTCATTTTACTCTATTTCTGCCTTATCTTGGAAATAGGTTAGTCTAACTTCTTTTGAAACTCACTAAGTGATTCATGAACATTTTCTTATAAAAAAATAGAATGTTTAATTCAGAGTTGTAGTGATTTTATTTATTTTTCTTATATTTCAAAGCATCTTATTTAACTTGTAAGAGATAATGAGATAATTGTTTAATTAGCAACCAATTACACAAATTACTTATAAGTGTGACACATTTTGTACTTAACTGTGGGAAAAAACAGACACTTATTTTATTTTATTTATTTATTTATTTATGTTTAAGGAATAACTCAGTCTAGTTCTTTGTCTGATTGGCAGATTGAAGTCTTTCGCTGAGTCTTGGGTCTCTCATAACCCACTCAAGCCACTTAACATTAGTTATTTTCCTCTACACAAACCAGTGCTTTCTTGTTTCATGAAACCTTTTGTTAGTGCTTAATTATTTTCCCTTTCCTTCTCTACCCTTAGCCTCCCATGTGGCTTACTGACTTATAAAATTTGCATGACAGGTTAATGAATTTAATCCCAAATTTTGTAGGAAAACTGCAGAATGGGAAGAAGGTGGATGACCTTCCTGCAGCCACTCCAGCTCCGGAAGAATAACAGACACATAAATGAAATCCCTTATGGTGCTGAGAGATTGGGTATTTTCATATTTACTCAAAGAAAACTTGGCACAGCAGTGACCCACTCACTGGCATATGGGCTTATCTCACAAATATACATTTTTTGGAAAGCACATACGGACATGGGATCTTGTTCTCAGATGAAGAACTGTGGGCTATTCCAAATGTCAAGACAAATGTCAAATTTATCTATGGAGTTACTCCATCAACTGAGAAGTAAATCCAGAGATGAATTTGACCCTTCACAGAAAAGATAATAAAAACATTTAGGTAAGTAACAGGTAAGTGAGAAATGCAGTTCTCTATTCACAGGGCAAGAAAAAATGATAGGAAAGTAAGAAATTTACTGTTCTAGTAGTTTTGAATTACTTTTTAAGATAGCTTCATACTGAATCAGCAATTTCATGACTAGTACAACTTAATTATTACCAAAATAACCGCACTGACATCAACAAGGACAAAATATTGCTTGCTCATAATTTCTTTCAAATAGTTATATCTAAACATTTGTATCAGGAATATTTTTTACTTATGATTAGAAATTCAAATTTACTGCAACAGTAGATTTCTTTTCAAATTCTCCTGATAGCCATATCTGATCAGACCTGCTCTTAAAAAAACCCCAAACATTATTTCAGGAATTTTTGGTAACAGGCTGTTTATAAATCTTTTGAAGGATTAAAGGGTATGACATTCTTGCCCTTGATAGAAGCGTTTCATTTATCTCTCCCAGTGGAAACTTGCAATCTAAATGTATCAGTGTAACTTAATTTTTTCTTTGCTATTAGTTCACATTTTGGGTTCTTTGTATAATATATATATATACTTTTATTGGAAAGCAACAGTGTGCCTGGAAAGCCTGTGGACACTTCCACAGTCTAAATGATTAAATTATAATGATGTTGAATCATCTATCCTAGATGGAGTTGTACAGACAATATTAAACTACATTCACAACTCCGTCATTTAATTCATCTGTTGGCAAAAGTGCTGAGAAATGGTAGCATCCTGCAGAGTAGATAAGGGCATTGTATGAGGGACAGTGTATATTTAATTAAAAAACAAAAAACCAAACATCCCTATACTGCCCCTAGAAAAAAAACATAAGAACAGCAACACTAACTCCTTTCAGCTGCCTGATTTGCCCCAGCTGGGGCTACTTTTTTTTTTTTTTTTTTTTTTTTTTTTTTTTATGGTAGAAAACAAAACTGCTGGAAGTAAAAGAATCACCACAACAAAAACAAAAAAAATGGTATCCTTAATGTAAAACCTTTCTGCAGTTCCTCTCCCTGGCTCTGCCTCGAATGGCATTTCATGGCATGGAAGGAGCTGGATAAACACTCCAACAGAAACTAAGCTCCTAAGATAAATTCAGCTCAATCATCTGAACACACAGTAAAGACTCGCCAGACTCTCTGCTGGACTTCTTAAAAGAAACGGTAGTCCTAATTTAAGTTAATAAACTGAGTTTCTGCTTCTAATAGCACAGAATTTTATCTGGTTTCACTCAGGCTAAAATTTCATATTAGGAACTATTAATTAGCAAGTAGCGCATAGCCAAACAAATATCCTGGAGTAGGATTTTTTTCCCTGATATTTGTTTGCATGCTGAATAATATAATGGCCTGATCTTCAGAGGGCTGGAGCACCTGCTCTGTGGGGAACGGCTGTGAGAGCTGGGCCTCTTCAGCCCGGGGAAGGGAAGCCTGAGGGGGGATCTGATCAATGTGTACAAGCACCTGAAGGGAGGGTGTCAAGGGGACGGGGACAAACTCTCTTCAGTTGTCCCATGGGACAGAACAAGAGGCAATGGGCAGAAATTGAAGCACGGGAAGTTCTGCCTGACCGTGAGGGGAAATTTCTTCCCTGTGAGAGTGACGGAGCACTGGCACAGGTTGCCCAGAGAGGCTGTGGAGTCTCCTTCTCTGGAGATATTCAAGGCCCGCCTGGATGCAACCCTGTCTAACATGCTATAGGTGACCCTGCTGAGCAGGGAGGTTAGACTAGATGATCTCCAGAGGTCCCTTCCAACCTGATTCTGTGATTCTGTGATCTTAGACTGGTGGTCTTAGGTGCTACAATAGGAGAAAAAGAGGATCATAAATTCAATTCTGGTCTACATCATTTTCTAAGATTTCTAACCTTCTACAAAAAAGATTTATTTTCAAGGAATACATCTCATAATAGAAATGAATTGCAGATGCTCTGCCCAACTAGCTTCACATAAAACTGCCAGTTTCACAGACAAAGCAGCTACAAGTGTCATTTAAATGAAATGAATTTTTTCTTCACACATCTTATTTAAATATATGATAAACAATAAATGAGTAGATAGGACTCCACGTTTAAACACACAGATATCAGAAAATGATCCTCACATATGCCTAACTATTAAGACATCCACACTTCTCAGTAAACAGTTAGTGACTTGTTTTAAGAACTGCCTATTTTTATTTTCACATTTCAAACATTTGTATGTACACTTTTATCTCTGTAGAAACCTTTAAAACTTAGTGATGAAACTGTCTGATAACTTAGGAAATCGTTAGTAAGCAAATGTGTGTCTACATTAATGTTCCAGTCTTGGTCAGAAGCACAATTTTGAATAAAATCTTTCAATTATTTTCATCTACTGCAGTTCATACGGTGGAGAAGTCCCAGGACACACTAACCAAATTCCTGGATTCAGATGAAACTAAATGAGAAGATGCACTCCACAAATATACCTAATGAGCTCCAAATGTTAAAGAGGATTCAGTCTACCAAAACAGAGTAGAGCAAATCTGAGCTAAGCCTCAAAGCTCCAGACTCTTCTTCCCCCTCACCCTCCTGTGGATGTTGAGGCTTCAGCCCCAATTGCATTGCTCTGCAGATCCACTCCTATAGGGGCAACACCATCCTAACGTACCCAGTTTAAAAGACTGGAAAGAGATTTGCTGCTCAGTTAACCCCTCTGTAGTACTTCATATGTCTTCAGTTATCAATTAATCTTTCAAAATCTCAAATGTTTAATTTCTTGCCTTTGTAAGTCTGAACTGATTATTGTGCTTAGTGTGATAAATTTGACAAACACAATGCTCTGGATAAATCACAAAGATTTTATAAGTAATTAGAATCAGACTAGGGATGAACCTAGTAGAACACGTCATGATCGAAACACAGACAACTTTAAAAATAAAATATCAACTCATACAAACCTATACTACTTTAAATATTTATCTCCTGCTTTTTTTCTTTCTTGCTGTTTCTTGACTATTGAAGATAACTGCTTTAAGGCAACAATGCTTAACAAATGAAAGAAGAAATTGAGAAACAAAATATTCTGCAGGGTATTATTTCTACCTTTCAGGATTAATGACATATTAATATGTCCTCTGAACATGACATACAGCTTGATTTCAAAAGATAAGACCGTTTATCTAGCTAGTATTTCTTTTTGTATTGTACATTTGCAATGCAGTGAAACTTCCAGTGACGTTGATCTGCTGGTAATGCAGGAGATACAAGGGAAGCTTATTTACAAAGAAGGAGCCATATATATTCAGTTAATAAATAGAGGGACATATTTTCCCAATAGTATCTTCTAATATTCTTAGGCTTAACTTGCAATCAGAGCACATAGAACACATCCACAAACAGCATGCGATTTTTTGGGTATTCTTCATAAACATGACAATTTTGTTTCATGCAAGATTTTTCTTTACATAAAGAAATTAAAGATTTTATCTCCAAAACTGAGAAAGAAATATGTTGTGCGAAATTTCAAAAGCAATTTAAATATGTTTCTTTAAACAACCAAGCTTCCTGCTCTCTAATAGCACTGCTGATCATACTACGTTCATTATACAGCTCTCAGTGAAGGATTACTGTCTCTTACCTGGAGTTTGAAAATTAAGGCGTCGCAGCTCCACTGGGTCTGTGGGGTGGTGAGAGGGAACTTCCTTGCTGTTGGGTATGCTGCTCTTTCTAGAGTCAGATTCAGCCCTCTTCCTGCATGGAGGAAATGAATACATGTAAACATAGAGCTGAGGTCTTGACTATACGAATACAGACAAACGAGTCTTTAATCATTGTAATTTAAAAGTGAGATGCTTCTTTCTGAAAGAGTATTTGATCCGATGTAAAGGCAAAATAATTACTCATGGTGAGTAGGGCAGGTACAATTCACAGAGCTAAAAGGAATTTAAATATAAAAATGTCAGAGGGAAAATTATTGCATTTGGCAACAGAATGATCCTTTAGATCATCATTCTAAGCATAATGAACTGTTACAAGATGTAATGTGAAGCTCAAAATATTCCACATCATTTCTACTCCAAAAGTTAGCTAGCTACAGCTTTATTAAATACAGTTACTCAAATTTTCAGGCTATAATTAAAAAATAACATGCAAAGTTGTTATCGTTGAATACTTTGTATTTTATATACATAGCTCTGAACTGCTTTTTAACAGAAAGCTTGCATTCCTTAGGTACTTTGAAGATGCCTGAGAACAGTACAGGAGACTGTTTTCCTGATTCCTTCCTAGGAAATGAGAATCTGCTCTGCTGTATTTCATCTCTGCAAGGGGTACACTACAAAGCCTTCATGCATCTGATCACACCTATGTATTCAAGGCTCAGATTTTATCTGATTGCTCCTGATCAAATTAAGCTAAATTTTCTGTGAAATTTTATTAGTCTTGTCAATCTGTACAGAGAAGTGGAGTCTACGTTTGCTCTGATTTGAGTGCTCTGGTTAAATGAACTCCCAATATTTGAGAGTATCATTTTCTGCTGTAAAACGCATAGAACTGTATTACATGGAGAATATCTACAACTTCACATTTTAATTTAGGAATCTAGAAATTTAATTTTGAAGTGGAATCTCACATCACTTATTCTCTATGAATTCTGGAGTGAAAATGCAAAATGGTTGATATTCTTCATGTAATACAAAATGAAGACAGAAAACGCTGCAAAGAACTAGTTTTCAGGAAACAAAATTGATATTTTAAGTGTTACTATAGCTAAACCTTTTTCATGTGTCGTATGTTCTGTCTAATATGTCACTACTTCTCCCCCCTCACCCCCCTCAAATGACTCATAATGTAGCAGTGCAAAATCTCTAACTATTCTTCTGGGCTCCCTCTTAAAAATGCTCCGATTTATTTCCCACTGTTCTTCAAATGCTGAACACCTCTCGGTATTCAGTGAAAGTTCTATAACACTGAATATTTCTAAGACTGTGCACAGAAACCAAACAACAACATGGCTGTAGGAATTCTGATTGTGACTTGAAAGTTACTGGTTCTATGATTTTACGGAAAAGAAAATAAAATGTGTTTTGTTACAAAAAGGTTTCATTTGTTCTCCGGTAAATTCCTAATGCCTATACTACTTAACACCTCCTCTTTAGTGAAGCTACAGAGATTTAAACTTCATTTTTTTTCACTTTTTTAATTATTATGAAAGGACTCTTTTGCAATCCTTTCTTAAGTTTTGAGCTACCACAATAGCACAATGTCTTACTACTCTTTCTTCTGAAATGAAAGTGTGTAATCCTCCTATTTTCAGAAAGAGTTTTTATCTGTATTTCCCACTCTTGAAGTTTAGGGACAAGTGGAACTCCCCATATACCTTTTTTTCACACATAGCTCTGCCACTGCAAGTCATTGGTGGTCAGCACTACTTACTATTCTTATATCAAAAGCACTAAAATGTCTTCTAATCATATACACAAATATTTTGGACACTTACTACAGCACAGTGTAAGGGCTTATTATTTATTATTATACTTAGGATCATTCTGCTTTTGTAGCATTCCAGACCACACAGATTCACAATTGTTTCTGATTACGTGATGGTCATGGGATATGCAGAAAAATCCACTAGGACAATATAAGTCTCTTGAAAATGTACCTCACAGAAATGCAGAAAAAAACACAGTGAAACTTGGCTGTATATGCTGCATTACTTTTCAGTGTAGTAAACAACATAAAATATCTAAACAAACACTTTGAGGTTGCTTTTATGTTACGTACTTTACTGCCTACATTCATTTAGACATTCTGTTTTAGATCATTATCATGATAAAAGTCTTTTTTCTCTTTTTCCCTTCCTGGAATAAATGGAGGGTGATTACTTTTCACTTCTCACCTGTCAGGTTTACTGCTCCATTTTAATGCAGCGAAGATGGGAAAAAAGGTTAAATGTTAGTTGACCAGCAGCAAAAGAGTAACCATGACAACAGCAGATGCAAGAAATGCTGTCTGACAGTGAAGATATGTTAAATACATGAATTAGGAAATGACAGTTCATCAAAACATTTAATGCTTTGGCATCATAGATGCCAATGCCGGCATAAGGTTAAGATCAAAGAACCTTCTGCTGCTGAAAAAAAAGTTTATGTTTTAATCTCATATATTCTTTTAGAGATTTTCCACAAAATGATGTCACTTCAAATTCTAACCACTAAGTGAATGAAGAATGGATATATAATGGATACATAATGGATATATCAAAGTTAGCAATTCTTTGGTAATACCTCTATCTGAGGTGCAGAGAAATCTTTAGACTGAAAAGTTTTTAGAGGGAAGAAATTTCTAGAGAGAGGAGGCGACAGAGAAGAGGGAGAAAGGAAAGGGTAAATACATGAGCTAGTCTAAGAATTGAATCAAATTAAAAAAAAAAAAACAGACAACTTTTAAGTCTATCTTACAAAACTACTTAAAAATGGCAGAAATTATTTTTCAAGGTGCATTGACAAGTAGGGTTATCATGAAACTTTCCACAATTAACCATTAAATACCTTTTTAGCTTTAAAGGGAATAGCACACGCTAGAGATCTACAGTGATCTGTACAGACCTGTAGTGTTCTACAATCTGTACAGATAAACTGAGCAGAGGAAACACATTATTAATTCCTATAAACAGATTCTACAATGCACAATCACTATAAACACAGTTTTTTTGGTTTTTTTTTGGTATATCTTTCTATTCACTAGAATAACAAGAGATGCGATGAACTTTTTTACCAGAAGTCTAGAATGATCACATTAGTCACATGTATGGTAAAGTCCTTACAGTGCCCTTCACTATCACTAAATATTCCCCCATCTTGATATTGGTGTTTTTTTAATATCTGAAGTTTTTTTCTTTTTTCCCTTATAGATCAAGATTCATGGTCTTTTCTCAAGTCCTAAAGCTCAGTATGTTCAAATGATTCAGGCTAAGGTTCTTCTCCTCTGAACTAAATCAAAAGCTGCAGTTCATATAAGTGAATATGATAAAACTTGTCCAAAAAAATTCTTTCTCTAAGAATTGAAGAACAATCAACAAACAACATTGATTCAAGTGAAACTAATAATCAGCAAAATTTCATCCTATATCAGTGATAGGCTGAAGCTAGAGAACCTATGATTTCCTAAAAATATGAATAATAGCCACTTTTTCTTTTTTCTAAGATGCTTCAAACACATATAGTTTCTTTTTAGCTTAGCAGGTTCTGAGACACATGGAACATTTTTGATCTCTGTAACATTTACTAAATGGTTTCCTTACCATCTAAATGCAATATAACTGAATGTATACAATTCATTCAGAAGTGAGTCAAGGATTTACTGTGGGTTTGCCTAAGCTGTAGGGTGCAGCAGGGTTTACCACTTTATCCAAAGCAGCCTGGGATATAAACTGTGACTCAGACTAACAGTCATCATAATAGTTATGCATTGCCTCTAAGGGAGGCTTAGCCTGCACCAGCTCTATATTCAGATCAATCTAGATAAGTGTTTGTCTTTGTTTGAGATTTTGAATATAAAAATCTTACTACCTCATATATTTTATTCCATGCTTGAACCAAAAATTATACTTTCTTGAAAGCAAAAATATGACCAAAAAGAAAGTTACATTTAATTAATTTACTTGTATCCCTGAATTTGAAGGCTTAGATGTAGCAGGTTAAAGATCCCACACCCTCCACCCCACGATGATTATCTCCCTTCATTAAGTGTGAGGAGTGGTATCACTGTGGAGCAAGTGATATAGAGGAAAATAATGAAGTGATCACTAGTCAATTCAGTTCAGTTTCATTCCTGAAATACAGAAAATCAACCTAAACTGAAGTGGGTTTTTTTTGTTTTTTTGTTTTCTTTTTTTTTTTTTTTTTCCTGGTGAGGGTGGTCAAACATTGGAATAAGTTTCTCAGAGAGGTTGTCGAGTCTTCACCCTTGGAGATATTCCCACCCTGACCGGACAGGTCCCAGGCGACCTGCTCTGAGCAGGGTCTTGGTCTAGGTCTCCAGACATCTCCAGAGGTGCCTGCCAGCCTCTGCAACTCTCTAACTACATGGTTCTGTCAGCTCTTTCCACACTAAGCACATTAACTAGCTTCAGTCATACTGAATATTATACTGTAGCTATATAGAAAGACAACAAAAGTATTTTTCCCATCTATTTTTGTTAAGTACTAAGACGAGGGGACTTTTTGGCTGCATTTTCATATATGATGCAAAATGCTTCTATGGAATATCTCTGCTTTCAGCTTTTAAGAGAAGTGAATGGTGTAGCAACTGCCTCTGTGGATTCCATTAATGACTATTCCAACAGCTTTGGTACAAACTGACCAATAAATAAAAGAGGTCAAACATGCACTCCTAGTCTTTGGGTAACTTATGTGCTATATAGTGACCCAGACAACCTATCCACACTATCTGTGATAGCATCTGTTGTTTTAAATGAGGGCAAAGCTTCTCCCTTCAGGATGACTCTTTTATAAATTGCTGTTTTTCTTTCTCTATGACTGATATTAAAATGAAAAATTAGTATTGTAAATCAAGAGATTAGCAGTCCATGTCTCTTCTACGGACAAGAGGAATTAAATGCAATTCACCATCATCTGAGTTGCTATACGCTTCAAAAGACATAGCCCTCTTCTTTCCACCCTCATCTATTCCTTTTTAATATTCCTCACACACGTTTTCTTGGATTAGGCAGGTGTCATCTGTTCTTCATTTTTTTTCCTCCTCAATGTACCTGCTACATTCAAAGTATTTCAGAAACATATGTATAGAATTGTCATCTCAATGAATATTTCTCATTTTCCTATTTTGTTATTCTACAACTTTGGCTTTATCCAACTCTGGTAGCCATTTTAATTCCCTCTAACACAGTTAATTTGGATTATTACATTTCATTGTTTTTTTCAAAATACTGTGTTAAACATCCCTCTTGCTGTTCTGCAGACAGTAAAGTTATCAAAAGAGCCATTTGTTAGCATGATTCTATACTTTCTGCATAAAAAAAATCAATTATACATATCATTTTTTTTTCAGAAGTGAAAGGTTCATTAAGCCCTTAGAAACACACATTTGTTCTGTTTCTTCTTCTTCTTCATCTTCTTTCTTTCTTTTTTTCTTTTTTTTTTTTTTTTTTAAGTGCAGGCTGTCTATGGATTCTTTTTGGGTAAATTTCCTGGCAGTGCAAAAATACAGCTCTAAATTCACATGTATAGTACTGATTCTGTCAAACTCTACTATTTCTCCTTCTCCATGGTTGATTTCTTTGCAAAAAGTTCAAAATGTGTTAATTTTTACAAAGTATGCATATAAAACATTTGGAATATTATCTTCCTTAAGAGTTTATTGTTTGAAAAAGCTGATTTTACTTTTTTAAAGAAATTAATCAGTTCCAGTTACTTCAATGTTGTTTTCAACTTTATCATTCAGATGTATATATTAACACAGTAAAAAGACAAAATATTAGCTTCAAAATAAAATATTTCTTTTTTAATTTAGTGAAGAATTCTAATATTATGACTATTTTGTCTTTTTCCAACAGAAAAATTCTGAACTTATCTGCATGGAAATATCCTCTCTTAACTAACTAACTCTACTTAACTAATCTACTTAACTCTCTTAACTAACTCTACTTGCGTTTCCACTGAATAGTGTTATTTCTGCATCGACTCATTACTGCATATCGCTCTTCCTGTCTCCCTGCTAAAGACTAAATTGAACTATGAAGATATGCTTTCAAAATCTACATTCTTATTTATTTTGTCCCTTCCTTCAGCTTAATAAGACAATTCAGACTTGTTAATATCTTATTGTGCAATCACTATATATTACTTCTGGATTTGATGGCACACAGACTGCTTTAATTAATGAAAATTATGTAAGGAGTGGGACCCCACAGTAAAAAAAAAAAAAAGAATCCTCAACACCTGATATATTTTCTTTACTGCAGTCTCATAATTTGAATTTATTTTGTGCATTTTTAAATGCTTGAGTATTTCTAAATTACGCATCATAATAATACATGAAAAACTGTCTTCTGGAAGCAGAAAGCCAGGAATGAATGGTGCTTTTAGTTTAATATTTTATAACCTTCTCCATTACTCTTTTTATCTGATTTGTGTCTCCATCAGGTCTTATTTGTATAGATTTCTTATGACAGAAGTAAAGGCATTACTTTTTAATCAGTGGGATATATTTTTGTGAATGCTAGAGTATAATACCTTAAGCTTGACTGATACCAATTTAGATTGTGCCATCAGAGTCCCAACAGCAAGTTATTCTAGCACAGGTGATGGTATATTGGTAGAACTGCAATCATTTCTCAGAGAGAATTTGCTAAAATGATGCAGTTTACAATTTGCACCTTATAATTGAAACAAAATAAAATAAATATAGATGGCCTCTTGCCCAAATAGCTCTGGTGCTACTAGTAAATAACAGACGGAAAATGTGTCTCCTATTTTCTATGTGTGACATTCTCTTCACACTACTGATGAACAAATTTTACCTCCTCATTCGTTCAATATGCCTATAATTTTCTGGTAATAGAATATGAAGGTTATAATTATGGTTCTGCAAATGCAAACAAGTGCAGAAGCAGTTATACATCTGGTTTATATGCCATTGTTTGGATTTGTCTTGTAGTATGGGAGAAGCTTTACTTTTAATACTCCAAAATAGTCAGAAGAAAAGAGTATTTCACTTTTAGCACATCTCTAACGACCAGTTTTTGAAGTGACAGACAGGCACAAACAGAGGTTCACTGGTTATTAATCAATTAGATTGCCTGAGACAGTAGGTACTAATAGAAAACTTCAGGAGACATTAACATCTGCAAGTAACAGACCATCTACTATGTTGCAGTATGATTACGACCCTAAAGAACATTCTTATAAATATCAGTTTGGAATTTGGATTGGCTCAGGTTACCTCCAGACTGACTTTATTTTTTAACTGTTAAGCAGAGAATTTCTCTTTCCAAAAGCTGAAGCCTTTGGCATGCAACTTCAGATGTTTTGGACTGTACACTCATAAGATAGTAAAAAAAAAGTACATGATAATAACTAGTAGGATTTAAATACTTCTCAACAGGTGATAGAATTACAGTCATTAGTTTTAGTCTCAATTTGATAAAATTATCTCAAAAAAAAAAAAAGACAGAGTTCTGCATATTTATAGCATTCTGTAATTATGCTTTATAAAGCATAATTTGCTTTGGAAAACATGTTTTCCAAAAATGTTTTGGAGAAAAAAAAAATCTAAATATTAAAACAAAGATACCATGCTTTTGTTTCAGTATCATGGCCCCTACATACCCATTTACATTGTAAAAAGCTGCTACGTACTGCTATGTATAAATTAAGGCATTATATACAGCTTGCATCCAGTAAATTGTAAGGCATAGGAAAGTCCTTATGAATCACGGACAGTGAAAGAGTAAACCCAGTTTGATCTGATTGCAAGATTAGTAGAAAATGCTGATGTTTCTTTAATCTCACAATTCAGAGCTTCAAATTCATATAAATATGTTGTCAAATTGAGGCCAACTGTCAAAAGTAAAAACTCAAATTACTTAAGTGGAGATGAAAGTCATGTTTAACATCAAGCTGAATATAACCCCCAATGTATTACTATTACAGTTCTAAAAATAAGACTTAAAAAGTCAAATGTGCTCATATTTATATGCAAGCACATTTTATTCACAAACATATTTAAAGGAGAAAAAATATTTAAATGCAGAAATGTTAACAACATATCATCAGCAGAAAAATGAACTCATGTGCCTATAATGTTGGAAACATTCCTTTCACTCCGAAATCTAACAAAATATCTGCAATATTATGGAAACCATTAATACATATAGTAATTTCCACAAAATGATAGTTACTATTGTAGTACAAATTATGCAGTGTGGAGCAACACCAAAAAATGAACAATATATCAAAAAGCTGCACCCACTGTAAAAGAACTAAAAGGTAAACTTACCTTTTATAAAGAAGAATAGCTATAACAATACAGATGATAAAGACCACTGCAAGAACTGGTCCTACAACCCAAATCAAGCCTTCTTCCTCATCTGTAATTGGCTGGGGATCGAGATCCATTGACACAACAGGATCAGAATAGGGGCTGGTTGCATACATTGTCTATACAAAAAAAAAAAAATATATATATATATATATATATCACTTAACGATACAGGAATGTATTTAAAATAATGAATATTCTACACCTAAAATAAATCCTCTTTTTTGACTTTGGACTAGGACAGAACCTGAGTGTATGTTCAGAAATAGGACTAAGACAGGAAAGGATGAGGCACTGACACTAACTGGTAGTGAGCTAACCTATGACGATATATATATATTTTTTAATAATGAAACATTTTAAAAGTCTATGATCAGTGTTTATAAACTGGGGAATCTCCACGTCCATTCCCTGAAACACCTAAGTTGACTGAGATATTTCTCAGCTTCAATGTTCTTACAAAGATGGGAGAAACATGGCTACATAAGATCAGCTTTGTATTCAGCCTCTTCCTTTTGGAGCAGATAGATTGAAATACTACAGAGGGATGACAGCAGGACCATTTACTATCTGTTCTCTAATAAATAAAACCTTGTTTTTAATTTATATCCTACATGCATTAATGACGTGTTTTCTTAAGGTGCAGCTTCACAGAAAAAAATGTATTTTGAACAATAAGAAGAAATAGCTCTTGCAGGTTACAATTATGTCAGATTTGCAGCCCCCTCAATCTTTCTTTTTTTAAAAAAAAAAAAACAAAAAACAAACAAACAAACAAACAAAAAAAACTATTCAGAGCAGATATACTAGAACACTCGAAGTAGAAGCTCACTTTTATGAACTCTTGCTCTCTGTGGCAGTTTCACACCAGCCATCATATAAATCTTTTAGATGTCAGGCTAAATCAGATGTTCCCCATGTGGTAAATTTACCAGGACCTTCAAAGAGCTGTAGCAACAGTAGGTTCTTGGATATATTTCGTTGTATCAGGCTTTTAAGCTGTGACTTTCCAACCCTATTTATTCCTGCTTTTCCATCCTGATTTCTCTTTTAAAAAGTAATCATCCCAGAATTATCTGAAGGAATAATGCCTTAACTAATATTTAATATTAAAAAAGAAACAGTTCTTTGAATTGAAAAGATAAATCTCAGTACAAGTATTTCTCATATAGATATTTGGACCTCTAACTTTATAGCCAATATCTGCCTATTACCTCTGTATTGAAAATTCACGATGCAGCATCTCCAGAATTCGTTCTCTTTGCAGTCATTGTCAAAAAGTGAAAAGGAAACTTCTGATCTATATTAGATCATGCTGGAAGCAGTCATTGTATTTCAAAATGAAGTCATGTATATAAAATAATACTGACTAGAACTAACTCCTCCATACATTTAAGTAAGCAAATTCTTTTGAGATCAAAAAGGAAATAGTAGGACTGCAGACCCTCCACACTGGAAAGATTTGATTAGAATTCAGATAATTGGTGCAATAATTTCAAGTGGCTGATCCTAGCAAATTTAGTTGTCAGGTTTAGGAACCAATTAGAAAGATACCATGTAACACATGGCATGTTATAATGTTAGTGTGTATTGTAACTTCTTCCTTCCTTCAGTTCTATTTCTGTCTTTGTCTAATTACATTTCTTTTTCTACAATATCACACACAGCTAGATTAACTCACGCATAAAGGGACAAAAGAACAAAATGAATTACATAAAGAGGAATGACAGCTCATTACTTAGCTCACCTCAGGAATTCTCTGTATTATTGAATTATTTTCTAACTTTCTAAGAAATAATTGATAAAGTTGGGAGGAAATTACTATAATCAAAGAAGCTAGCTGTGCATATCTCTGATTCTACAGATCTTTCCAAGAATTCTTGGTAACCGGCACTGCTATTCAGTGGTAGTCTGAAGGCAAATGAGGAATTCCCTTGTTAAAGATGCTGCTGTGAAGTTCCTGCCTCAGTAACTGTGTCAATGATCTCAAATAGCAGAAACTAACTAGCAAAAGATCAGAACAGATCTAATCTAGGGTGATCCTTAGCATTCTGTTATACACGTAAGTAACAAGTTAAGATGCATACAAAAAAGGTAACTTCAAGGAATTAACTGGAAAAAGGTGAGGAATTATTGACTTTTGAGAGGCTCTGACATATTCTGTAGGGACCTGGCTTTTAGGAAGTGGAAGAAGCATTGAAAAAAAATGTTTTGATAATTAGGGAAAGGTAAATTTGTTATTAAATAACCCAGTAATTAGCTTACAGATTCTGAATGCTCCATTACAGCCAACACAAAGAAGACATATTCTTGACCACTCTGGAGTTGCTTATTCTCAAAGCCACCATAATGCTTTTTATCCCCCAATGTAAACTCCGTAGGAAGAACTTCAAAGTGAGCTGCAATATATGGCTTTAATTCAACTTCCCTCCCAAGACGAATGCTTCTGCGTTTCCTTGATATTTCCTTAAGCAGCTTTAGAAGGAGGTGAGAGGAAAGAGAGAGAAAAAGCAAAACCAGAAAGATTAATGCAACTTATTGACAATGTAATGAGAAAATTTAATTCATGGCCAGGAACTACAAAAATACAATTTCATGGGGCACGTCAGTGTCACTATATCAGTTCTTGCAAAATCTTCCAATTTCTTGCCATTCTTGTTAAGATAAGATACCAGGGTGCAACTGTACTGATCAAACTACACACATAAGTCAATTAGATCAATTTTCAGTGCCTGATACTGTTTTCTTTGCAAATAAAAAATAAAGGCTGATAAAGTAATGCATTTTTTTCTATGTAAAATAAAGTGAATCACTGCATAGTATTTTATCCCTTCTGTGCATATGCCAGACACTTTCATATCTATGGTTTAATACAACAAAACCCAGTAACTGAAATGATATATTTAAATGAGTAGATACAAAGCAAAATTTGAAAAAAAATCCCAATTTGTGAATTTTAATGTTTACTTTTTTCCTGAGATTTCTCAAATACACACTCCTCTGTATTAACTAGCTAAGAGAAAATTATAAACAAATCTATATTGACCACTGCTTTTTAAGAATAACATTTGAATAAGTTTGTATTTCCCTAACAGTTCTCATGAAGATTATCAAGCCCTTTGTGAATGTTAAATTCCTCAAAATCTTGAAGAAACCAAACTTTGCTTTTAAATCTATTTCACAAAGAGTAAATAGAAGCACAGAAAAGTTATGGGAAGGACTGGTGAGCATATCTCCAAACATGAAATTCACTATCATTTTATTTGCTCAAAAGCACCAAAATCAGGTGCTTTATGATTTGTTTAACATTATACAACAGTGCAGTGATGGGAATGAACAAGAGGACCCCAGGAATTGTACTATTTTTTTCCTGCTGTGAGACTAGAAAACATTGTCTACTACCACACCATACATAACCCACATAAACATTCCAGATTTAAACTGCATAACCTGACTCTCACAATGTAAGTTTTCCTTATCTCGTTAAATATTTTATGGATGAACAAAACTAAAATTTGTATCAGAGCATTTGCAACAAGATTAAATACTAGCTAAAACTTGTAAAACATATATTAAGTAATGAAGGAAATAAAGCTTTGCTGGTATAATCCATCGATTAATTACTTATTAAAGCAGGCAAATGCTTATTCAATGCCTTTTATCACTTTCGATATACTGGCATTTAAAAAATATTAATTTGATTTGTTTACAAGGAGCCGAACTTTTCCTGGGTGATAAGTGATGACTTCTAAGGCTGCTCTACTATTTCCTCGTTTTTCACTTATGAAACTTATTCAATGTCCTGTTTTTAAGGCCAAAGAAATGGACTCATACTACAACCATAAATTTTTCCAAGGTCACAGAGTTGTTTTGGGCTTTTCAGTACACAAACAGTGCTAATACAATATATAAACACACACTTATTTTTATGAGTAGGAGGCAAGTCTCCAGAGTCAGACATCAATAAAAAAAGAAATTAAAATTCAATTTCTACTATATATTTTCATTTTAACAAATATGCTTAATCAGGGAAGCTTCAACCACTTCTCCCGTGTTACACTCCAGCTTAGCTAGCATATCTTCTTGCCTTCCTCATGTAGGATCTAGTCACAGTTAACAATTTCCAAACACATCACACAATCTACTAGTCACTGTGCTACTGACACAGAAGCTTTTAACACTGATCACTTTAACAGCCTTTCTCATCACAACACATATCTCAGACCTGGGCTAAATGTAGACATTGAACCAAGTTGCACCATTTGGACCCAAACTTCCCCAGCAGCGGAGGGCACGTGGAACCTGTCCTGTCACAGATGCCCGCAGTCAGCTGCTTTCCAGCTGTAATACCATGCCCTAGGCTGTTCTCCGCCACAGAGATTTTATGCTTATTTAACTCCATCAGCTTCTATGTTCCAATACAAAAGCTGGTGGGCTGGAATAGATCCCCTGAGTGAAAATAAAACTTTCCAAAACTTGAGAAGACTCAGAATCATTAATTGCTATTCATCATTAAAGACCTCTATCACAATCAGCAGTCCATATTTCTCCTTTGCTCTTCTTGAACATTTTAATGAGCAGCTAGAGTAACTTGGCATGATATAAAAATGAGGACAGTAGAGAATACTGTATTATTCTTTTTTACAGATGCTTCAAGGAAGGCTGTTTTCATATCTGGTAGCAGCTTTCTATGTCACCAGTAGAGTTATTAACTATGCAACATGAGGCAGTGGCAAATCAAAGTCTAATTGAGGTTGCCACAGCCTTTAAAAGAGCCTCTGAGGGAAGAGGAGTTTGGGAATTTTTTTTTGACAAGGTGACACCTGTTAGTGGAGCAGCAGACAGTCAAGCACACAGTTTGAAGTAGTAACAAAAAAGTATATATTAACAGACGGAAGTGCTGAATTCCTCTACTATAGGGGGAAGTGGTTAGAAACTGTCCTTTTGGCTGTCAATGCTAAAAGTCAACTACTCCGAGTCAAGCAAACTGTGTATAACAGGAAACTTTTTCAAGGGTGGTTGCTGGTCAGATAGTGCCAACTAAACTTAAGCATATTTTTCTGTGGGTTGATGAAAATTTGATCTGTGACACTGATTACACATGACTGAAGAGACCTCAACTGAACCTCTGGCTTCATTCATATTTCACATATAGATGAGGTTGTTGCCAAATATCATTATCTTCACATATATCATAAACCCCAGCAATACCTTATTCGAGGACTTAAATTTTTAAATTTTAAGACTTTACACTCAGTCTTTTACTCAGGTTCTGTTGATTATAAATATAAAGGAATATTCTTCTTAATACTTACTGCAAATCATGTTTTTTTTTTTTTCAGTTACTCATGACATATTTGAAGTCATTAGACCTCATAATGAAAATAAAGTCAAATTTTGAGTTAATATTAAAGGATTATACTTCTAATAGCAAGTCCATTATTGCTCTTTTAAGATTCTGCATCTCGCAGCTTCTTTCAGAACAAAAGATTCAAGGGACCACGAAGAGTCAGTAGCCACAACAAGGCTAGACAGTCCTTTTGACTAGTCATTTGTGGCCTTACTGCTCCAGAGATCTGTTTTCTAAGCGAAGCATTTGGGATAGCATTTGAAAATTGATCCCCCAACCCCATGTGTGTCGTCTACTAGCTAGACATCTGAGGCTGTACTAAAAGAAGATATGCACAAGTTTCTTTAGTTCACCATTGGGAACTATTTGTTTAGGCAGCAGTGTGGTTATTTTTTGTAGTTCTTTTCCGAATTTGTTTATTGTTCAACTTCTTTCAAATGTTTGACAGGGAGAGTACATCTAATAACAATATGTAGTTCTTATTTTCTAAGGTAGGAAGAAAAACAATCTTTTAAGTATGAGAAACTGGGTGAGTGACAATGAAGTACAGTCACTGCCTGCTTCTGATTTCCCTCCCCCATAGTTACTACATGTATTGATGGCAATTGTAAAAGATATATCAAGGGCTTAGTTCCTTATCAGAAATAATTTTCATTTTCCAGTCAATGCATATCTTATTTCTTCCACCATTAATTCTACAATGTGGTCTCAATTATATCAGTAAAAGTGGGAAACAACCTATCCTGACCCAAATATTTCTGAATTAATAAGTGTTCTTTATCAAACTATTATACAGATTAATGCACCACAACTTGCAGGATGATTAAAATGACCCTTTGTTATGGGGAATCAGCAGCACAGACCCGTAAAATTTAATTGCAAAAAAGTTCAATGTCATCTGGCACCTATTCTTTAATCTGTTAAAGCTGCTGAATTTGCCTGTAGTTTCTGGAGGTTAAAAGTGGGTGGTGATAGTAAATCAGTTTTCCATTACTGTATGGATCTTGTCAGGAGAATTTTACTGTATAACCACAGTCGATGTTGCCTATGACTACGATCTTGTGCTGCAGCATGGTGTTTACAATCCAACTCTTTTAAAGTGAAGAAGTTGATAGATCAAAGCAAGTAGTCACTTTATTTGAATCAATGTGACGACCACTGAAAAGAAGGTGGTCAAAAGTTAATATAGGCCTTCATCCGTTAGCCAGCAGTAACAAAATTGTGCTCTCCTTTGTGCAGCTCTGTGTTTACATCTAATTAAAGATTCTCTCTGGTCAACAGATTTTCCTTTTTGCCTTTTCTGATCCGTAAAGAAACTATAGATTGCCGCATTTATAAGGCAGGGTTACTGAAGGAGCTTTGTTTTGAAGACTTTCTATAGCAGTCTTGGTTTGGGGAAGATCTTCATTTTCCTCAAATTTCAGTGAAAATATCAAACATAATATCCATTTTATAAATGGGGGAAAGGAAAAAAGGCAGGTGATTGCTTGCATAATGATTATCACTTCCCAGTGATCCTTTTAGTGGCAGTGGCATTTCTATAAGAGATTCCTGAATTGGAAAAACAGACATGATCTAATACAAAGATCATTAAATTAGGAGTAAATAAATAGTCCTTGATCTCTGGTTTTTGATTTGAATTATACAGACATATGCACAAAATAGCACGGCATTTGAACGAGCTCTATAACCCTAGCACAATAATTATAATTATTATTATATATATATTTATTTATACTTTATATTATTTGTAACAAAGGCAAGTCCTGTTCTTGTACAGGATGTTCACAAAGGACTCAGAGTTACAAAGATAAATATTAATATTACCCCAGATTTACAAGTGGAAAGAAGAAAGACAAATTAGACTGAGCTATATGAGCTATATCATCCCTAAAAAAAAAAAAAAAGTAAATGCTAACATTAGACTTCCTAGAATTATTATCATATATTATCATATCAATAACACAATAAATCAACTTCTATTATTACTGGGTTGGCCCCTGAAATGGAGACACTTCACTCTATGGAAAATGTTCTTAATAGTATCAAATTACAGAATCACAGAATGGTTGAGGTTGGAAGGGAGCTCTGGAGATCATCTAGTCCAACCTCCCTGCTCAAGCCGTGTCACCTGCAGCAGGTTGCCCAGGATCCTGTCCAGACAACTTCTGAATATCTCCAAGGATGGAGATTCCACAGCCTGTTCCAGAGCTTAGTCACCCTCATAGTAAAGAAGCTTTTCCTCATGTTTCAGTTGGACTCCTGTGTTTCTGTTTGTGATGTTGCTTCTTGTCCTATCGCTGGGCACTGAAAAGACTCTGGCCCCATCTTCCTTACATCCTGCCTTCATAGATTTAAACAAATTGATAAGATCCCCCCTTAGTCTTCTCTTCTCCAAACTGAACAGTCCCAGCTCTCTCAGCCTTTCATAGAATTGGTAAGGTTGGAAGGGACCTCTGGAGATCATCTAGTCCAACACTCAAGCAAGTGGCCCACATACGGATTGAACCCACGACCTTGGCGTCATTAGCACCACGCTCTAATAGGAGAGATGCTCCAGTTCATTCATTATCTTAGCAGCCATTTCCTGGACTTGCTCCGGTACCTCTCTCTTGTATTGGGGAGCCCAAAACTGGACCCAGTACTCCAGGTGTGGCCTCATCAGGCCTGAGCGGAGGGGGAGGATCATCTCCCTTGACCTGCTGGCAACGCTCTACCTAATGCACACCAGATCACTGGCCTTCTTGGCTACAAGAGCACATTGCTGGCTCATGGTCAACTTGTCGTATACCAGGACCCTCAGGTCCTTTTCTGCAGAGTTGTTTTACAGCAGGTCAGCTCCCAAAACATTGATGCAAGGTTGGTCTTTTCTACTGCATTCCCTTATTTCTGAACACAAATTGTCAGTGGAATGGAGAATAGTATAAAAGTTTTCTAATCAGCCACATTATATCAGTATGTGAGAATCAGGTAAAGATAGCATGAGGAAGGTCAAATGTTAAATTGCAGTGCAAATTGCAATTTAGCATTTGTTTCAGGCTTAGCAAACACCCCCCTAACGAATCAGACCTTTATTAGAGTTCATATCATTGGTGATTAAGCTTTTGCTGACAACTCATTTCACCTTCTGCACTTTTGCATTATGTTTTACAATAGGCAAAGAATAAAATATTAATGCCAACAAAGATCAGGCATTTTGTGTGCTTTATTGCAACTTAATGTCTTTAATGTATTCTAATTTAAGTAATTTGAACTTTCAGTCCCCCACAGGCTAATTCAAATATAAATATAAAATATCCTGACAACCAAAAATTCTGAAAGTGGCGAGTTAATCACATACCACTAATATGACTGTTCCTTTAATAAAGGAGAAGAAAAAAAACCAAAAAATGTACTATACCTCATCTAGTTCCATTTCATCTGGGCTTTCCCAGGGTTTGATAAACTTTCCGCGAGACCTCTTCAAAGGCACAATAACAATGTAATAACCTCTGTAAAGGAAACAGTAGGACAAGAGTAAAGTTAAACGAAAGAACAGGTAAATTGATGGAACATGTACAGTTTACAAGAACTTTTTTAACAGATGCAACTTAGGATATGTTAAAGACAAACATTTTGCATTGTATGCCACTGCAGTCTTCCAAATACAGACTCAAAGGTTCACAGTCTTTTGAAAATAAATGAATACATCCCAGTGCAGAATGTTTGACAAGCAAATGGCACTAATTACCTGCTTTTTCATGTAAACATATAAATATGCATAGGAAACTTTAATTACAATGTTCTAAAATGCCTGCATGGTGGACTACAGTTTATTATCTCATTTGAAATACAGAAGTCATGGGGTACTTGTGCCCTGCCATCATCTAACTGGAAAAACACACTAAAAATACCTGAAATACATTACAGTGTTTTTAATGATTAATCATCACCCCATCTTCCTCCATTTTCATGTATAATTAGAATAGTAGGATAACAATGTATTTGTTGATGCTTCTACTATTACAAACAGATAATAAAGAAGACATATCGTAATGTTCACCCATATATCCTCTGTTATCAATCCCCAGCCAAGCCTGTTCTTTATCTACATAAGAATTCTGCTCACGGTAATAGGTGAGGGCTTGCTTTATGCACAGTTAGGACCTGCAAATTACATATATCCTCATTCCCCCTCTCCATGTATTTTTTTGTAAATATCTTCTTATACCTCCCATGGAGACTAGTAAATTACACTTCTCAGTATAATAGAGATACGGTTCCTTATGGCTTAAGATATGAGTATTTTCTTCATTTCCTTCACAGACCCTGGATATATGTCAAGTAGAACCATAATTTCACATTAGTGTGAGGAAAGAAGTAGCAGAATGACAACAGCAGGGCATCCAGTATGGTATTATATACATCATCTTGATAAACACACTTGTCAAAAAGTCAAGCACCCTCCATCTCAGAGAAGATGGGAATAAGCTGCCCTCTTTTGTTGCTAGTAACAACAGAGCTCATTGCAAGGGTCTCTCTGGCTCTCCATCACAGAGGATAATCCTTGTGGACCTTTTTCACCTTTTCTAGCCTGCTATTTTATACTGTTTGTTCCACCTTCTGCAGTGCAAAGCAACCACTCAGGGAACACAGCTGAAAAAAAAAAACTGAAGCAATCAACGAAAAATCGTCTTTAGAAAAGGACCTGCCTTACAATTGATCAAAAATTAGCTCCATCTTAAGCAACCCTAAAAACTTTATTTTCTTCATACCAGCATATGGCACCGGTTCATTTTAATAGCCTCTTCTGAATTAAAGCTCCTTCCTATAAAATAAATGTAACAAAAAATGTTTGGATTTTTAACTGCTGTACCTAATGTATAAGCATGTTAAATCTTGGTTTATGAAATTCAGGAAATTTCTTTTTGGAAATGCTAAGCTCCAACAAAAGATGCTGGCAACAAGACTTGTAGTTTCTCAAAAGTTCTAAGTGTCAGCGATTTCTAACTGCTGTATTCCGAATACTTAACACAAAATTTGTAGTGTATATTCTTTATAGTAACAACATGATAAATCATTTTGTATGTTATGTTCTCATTCAAAACTATTAAGGCTGGTTGCACACAGATTTTAAAGCTAAAGCATATATTTTAGAAAATCCTTTATCTTTTTTCTTAAATATTATAATTTTTGATGTTTTATTAGAAAAAAAAAGAATAGTAAAATATCCAAATACTTCCTTAGCTTCAAAGCAACCAGCTAGTCTTTCAGATATATGCTATTTTTCCCTACAGGAGAATTAAAATTAAATTCAAAACAGAATTTTTCCTTTTAAATAAAAGACACGTGACAGGGCTCTCAGTCAGTCACAGCTGCAAGCACCTGCCTAAATCTTCTCCTCTAGTGAGCTGCCCAAGAAAAAAAAATACGATTACATTAAAAATAAAAATAAACATTTTAAATTGGACTATTAATTAGAATACTAAATGTTCTTTAATAGAGAAAATCCTAAGAGTGATGAGGTCAGATGGACTAAGAATAGAAAGAACTTATAAATATTTTCCTCTATCGACTGTATTTGGAGTTCCTTGATTTGGTGGATGACTTTCTTAGTGGCAGCAAACCACAACTGGGACTTTTACACCCCAGGAAGATCCCTGCCAGCTCTATCCCCAGCCTGCCTTCTCCCAAGAGACAGGCCAAGGACTAGTCCTCCCTTTCAGCTCTGTAACACCTTCCAGAAAGCAAAATTTATCAAACTGAACAGACATAAATTAAAAATTTCTCAGAAGTTATAAGATGACAAGCTAAATACTTCAGTAGTTCAGGAGTGGATTTACTAGGCTTGGTGGTTGAAATAATATTCTATCAAAAACAGTCATCCCCTAAAGAAAGGTTACTTGATGACATATTGGAGTACTTTCAAATTAAGTATCTGTTTCCAGTCAATAAATGGGTGCTTGTTTTTGGTCTGTGCCAGCATGTCACAACTATAATACCTAGCTATTTCACACCAACTTTGGTGTGGAAAGAAAAAGGTGAGAATTCCTACAAAAAGGTGGGAATTTAGAAGTAATATGTCCATCCTTACCGAGCATTTTGTGCAAATTAGAGTACATGGTAGTAACTACACAAATTTAAATCTGATGCTTGAAATCTCTACCTGCATGTGTTATTGCTCTAACACTGCAAGTGGAGACACCAGCAGAAAAAATCTTGGGGTTAAAATTGTATTAGGAAGCTAAATGCTTGCCCTGATTTTCATAGATGCTCCCTAATCTTTACCTATAGCAACTTTGTTTTCTCTTGATTCTTGATTTCAAATGTTCTCAAAATCAGAGGAGGGAGAAGGTAGTCCAAAAGATCAGCCCTACTATAAATGCAGTAAAAAAAAGCATAATTTGGGGGAATTGTATATATAGCCATATCTATCCCCTAAAGTATTTCCAAGGGATGTTAAAATGCTCATCCCTCTTCTTTTCCTATCTGTCTTTGAACTGGCTACAAGTTAGTTGCATCACAGAAAAAATTCCGCTTCCAAAATCAATACATGCAAGAGGTCAGACAAATTAATCTTTCTTCTACTACATTAATATTTTTTCTGCTTTGTGAAATGGATTAGCTTCAATTATCAAATGGAGGACTGTACTCTAATCTGGGACCAATGCATAACTGAAATATTTTAACAAAAATATTAAAATTTCTTGTTTTCATATTTTTTGTGGTTGTTTCATACAGATTTGGAGTATAACCTTTTTTTTTTTCTTTTTTTTTCCCCAAAAAAGGCAAATAAACACCTATTCATTTAACTTGCTTAAACACATGGATTATTTCCTCCTTTACCTGGTCGTATCATGTTATGTTAGATATTATGTTAACATGACATTAACAGAAGTACATGTTAACATGAGTATCATCCTAATGAATACTGATTTTTTTCATATGTTCAGTAACTACAGCTTATACATCATTTTTTAGAACTCCCAAGAACTAAGACAAAAGCCAGTTGAGAACTGGCTCTTCTGTGTCTCCCTCACATGCCTGAGATAAATTTGTTGGGTCAACTGCACTGTATTATCTAATTTATCATTTTTTTTCCCTTTCTAAAGTCAAGAGCGTATTCATATTCTTCTATCTGTCAAGGAATATTTGACATGTAAACATCCCTTTCTCACTTCCCTCATGCATGCTTCCACTCATAACTCTGACCATCCATTAAGACTGTTGCATACACTTTCAGCACACACAGAACAGTGTTAAAGCTGAAAGTGTGAGTACAACAAAAGCAAGCAGGAAAATGAAACTGTTCACCTTTATATACAGTGCTACAAATTAAGGACAGTAATGTTCTGTCATTTTTAGTTCCAGAAAAGGCATCATCCCTTAAAATCTTCTTTGATTGTGTGTGTGCTTGTCTCATTTTGAGGTCTTCTTTGAGAGTGGGGGGTCTCAGGAAGAAAGGAGAGTCTCGTTTTGATATTGCCTGGATTACTGAATATTACAAGGACCAAAGTCTTGCACAGAATTCTGTTTTTACCTATGACTTTTAAACCATGAGAGATTCAGAGAAAGATGCATTACCTTTTACCCATAAAAACTGTTTTGAATTAGACCAAAATATTTAAGGAAAATGCAGAAATTGCTCAATTTGTGAAAGTGAAACTATCAACAGACATTCATTTTACTTAGCATATGAAGGGCTCTGGTGCAATTTCAACGCTGTATCACCATCAAACACTCAAATAACGAAAATTAGTTTTACCATCTTTAATAAATTATGAAGGCTTTTATAATATCACCCTAAATCCCATCAGTATTTACCTAAAATTTGTTAGAGTAAGCCACTGTTTCACCTTTTGTGTAATTAGCATTACTGAAATATTCTCAGCATATAAGACTTAGTAGTATGATAGAGACAATTATGAGCACACGATTGCACTCATACTGCATTGTAGCAATACATGAACAGCAACTGTAAAAATGTCAATATAACTACTTCACATTTTTTTTTCTCCGCCTACAAAGACTGTAGTTGCTATAATTTCATTGATTCTAGGAAGCGTTAGATGTGCAAAGGAGCAAGCTCTTCCTGTTCGATGTGAAGTGGAGTTGGTGAGCTTATTTCCAAAGGCCTGGCCAACCATTTCTTTTTCTGCCTCATGCCTGACCACATCATCTTAACAAATATGTATAAAAGGAGGAGCTACATAGTCGCAAAACTGGCACTCGTCCCCGCCCCCCCAGGTTTAATATGGTTTTGCTGTTGCCACTTACTGCCTTTCAAATTTTCTCACCACATACAAGGAAAGGCATTGTTTCTTTTTCCAATGCCATTTTCTGCTATTGTTTAACCAACTATCCTGAGCTTTTTCTCTCTGTAACAGTCTTGCCTCATAAATCTTTTTTGACTCATTCCATCTTCACTCTTCCTTAGCTGCATTTGTTACTGACCGCTTCTTACTCAATCTAATGATAATGGCTACATTTTTCACTTTTTCATCCTTTTAATGTCTTAAAGTCATTTCTTTCTTGACCTCACCTGCCTTAAAGTCCTCAGGCAGTAATGAAAAAGGGGAGCAGCCATCAGCAAAATCCACTAGAGAGCTGAATCCCCAACAATATTTAATGACTTGCTCATTTTCCTTCCCATTTCCTTTACATTACATGTGGGGACCTTACAGATCAACAAGAATCACTATAGGTAGAACAATAACACTTATTGATTGTACTGTGCATCACGTTTTCTTGGCAAGTCCTTATTGTTTATTCCTTCTAATCCCTGCTGGCCCTGAGCTGTCAGCTCCTTAGTCTTATTTCTACTGCTTAAGTCTCGACAACATCTTTTCACCAAAAATAACCTCTAGTAAATGCTCACATTGTTTTCAGCAAAATCTCCAATTTTCTTACTTAGGCCAGCAGACAGCATCTTAGATTTTGCTGTTTATAAAAAAAAAATCATTCAAAATTAATTCATTTGCAATAACATTAATGAAATTATTATTATCCAAAACTCCACAGAATTCTGGAGTGACTGAGAATGGGTATTTCATGGTGCTGCAGCTGGATCTTCAGATGGGTGTTTCATTCTTCTTGAGAGGGTACAATGTTCAAAACTGGCTTCTTTAGTGTTTCTTTACTCTTTGAAACCACCGATAAAAAGTAAAATTTCTCTGAGAAGCCACCACAGTATACAGAAGGACCTTCTTCCTCCACATCCCATCCTGGGTTTACTCAGTCTCACACACATAAGTAAATGACAATTTTATACTCATTAGTAGTTCAAATACTACTGGAGAGAATACAGAGCTCTCTATAATGTCATAAAGTCCCTGGTCCACCACTAGAGTGCCAGGTATGATTAGGAATATAATAACAATATCATTGATCTTTCTGGAGCTGAAAACAATGAAGCGCCATTCTCCAGGACTTTAACTCACTTTATATTCTCATTTGAAGGTACTTCTGGAAGTTCCACAGTTATCATGCCATCTAAGTTGGTCTTTCCAATGAAGACTGGCTTGGTACGCAGTACATCTGGTGCAGTCTTCGCTGTCACTCTGTGCTGAAGACCTCCAGCACTGTTCCCTCTGTTTGTCAGCACAAATGAATATGATGTCTCTGGCTTCAAATTAGTGATCAGCTTTTGAGTAGCACGTCCATCAACCTCCACCACCATTTTCCCATCATCGTAAAGGATCTAATTTAATACACAAATCCAAGGTGTCTTTAGTCACTGAGGGAAGGCAACTGACAGTGCCACACTGAATTCATGAGGCTACAAATTTAAAATGAAAGACATCGGATATTTTAGGTTGTAAAATAATACTAAATTCACTCCTACAACAATTCCTTTTGTTGTTTTTAAGGGGAAAAGAAGTACCACATCTAAACAATAAAATTCAGTTCAACTTACTCACATTCAGTATCTTCGACTGAATCCACTACTTATTATCAAGGCCTTTTTGAGGCCTTCACATGAAAAGACACTTACTTGTCCTTAGAGGTAACTTGAACTTTTCATTCACACTGCATAGTCAGAATGGTTTCGGTAGCATTTAGTTCATAAAATATTGCTCTTTGCTGGTCTTTTCATGAGATGACAAAAGTGATGGGGAAGGATGCAAAAGAAACAATAGGCTAGACTGCAAATTACATTAAGTCTCTTTATCTGGCTCCTATAGTTAGTGGCATAAAAGAGTTATAAACCACAAATGTGTAAATTTGAGGAGATGAAAAGAAAATGGTAGTCAGTTACAGCCACTACAGAGAGGAGGGGGAAAAATATATACACACATTTTTTTTTCCTTATTTAGTCTCAAATATAATAGCAAAGAACTGCAAGTGAGCAAGAAGTTCACATCATGGGTGATAACTACTATGAGATGGTTTGAAATGTTGCCACAATCAGGCAAAGCTCGTCTTGCCAATGGATTAAGTGCTCGGTCAATAATACTGATTAGTTTGCATTTTTAAATACAGCACAAGCAAAAAAAAATCCAGATATTCAGTAAGCTACTTAACCAGATGATATGTAATTCTATATTTGATGTCTTGAAACTGGAAAGCAACTTACTTTGAAAGGCAAGGCTGAATTGTAATTTTCTGGAATTTCCCAAGACAGCAAAACTGAAGTCTTCATTACTGCTTTAACATGAAAATTTTTTGCAAACACTGCTGGAAAAAAAGAAACAATGTATATAAACAGCATCTTGGAGCTTAGAACTTGACGTATTTCCACTGCTACCTGAGATTATTAGCTTTCCATTTAGGCCAAAAAACAAAACACAAATTCAATTCTCCTACCTGTTTGTTCGTATCATTTAAATATCACATTCTAACAAACCTCTCATCTAGTGCCAAATCATGTGTACATTTTCCTTACCTGAAAAAATTGTGAAGCCAGAACTTGCTTGGCAAAGGGACAACTGAATTCTAACGCATCCAAAACATATTAAGATTTACATACTTTACCTTTTGTTTTTGTTGAACCTATTTTTATGAATGGGCCAGTCAGTTTTATTTACAGCTTCAAAAATACTGATATCCAAAGACCGAAATTCCTTTAAAGGTCAACGCCATAAGCAGACAAATCCTACCTTGATCCACAGGTAGTGTCCTGAACTGGACACTTGGACTATATGGACCAGGCCCTTTGCTTGTATGGGCACGTACTTTTACATCATATGTGGTATCTGGTTTTAAGCCAGAAAGTGTCATAGTGGTATCAGCAGGAACAACGGGGAGCTCAACTGGCTGGTAAGCAACATTGATATCTCTGTACAGGATGGTGTATTTGGTGATAATGCCATTTCTCTCTGCCAAGACTGGCATCTGCCAAGTTAATTGAACTGATGTAGAAGTAGAGCTTTCCGAGTGAAGGTTTTGGGGAAATCCACTGGGTACCTCTTCAGGAACAGAGATTTCTTTAACCATCTCCTCCCCAAAGCCCACTTTATTTCTAGCCGAAAGCCTGAAGACATAAGAAGCTCCCTTGTGAATGTCTGTGGCTGTGAAGTGATCTTCCTTCTCTGAGAACTCCATGGTTGTCAACGTATCCACGTCCTTGCGACCAAACTTCAGACGATAACCCTGCAGCGGGCCATAGGTATCGACAGGAGGATGCCACTGAACAAGAGCCGTGTTCATCTGAGTGTGGCTAATCACAAGCCGAGGTTTGCCTGGAACTGCAGCACAATGTTATTTAAAATATGATAAATGCAAATGAAATTGTACCTGTAATTCTTGAACTTTGTCTTAACAGGAATATGGATGAATCTTCTCTTCCCTCACTCTTTGTTCCACAAATTACTGTCTTATGGAGGAAACTGATGTCTGACTTCTTGCACTTCTGAGTTATATAGCATTCAAAATTTGAACAGTGAAGCCATCTATTTGTTGTATGCTTCCCTTACCATAATTCCATAATTCAGAGGCATAGGACTTATGAGCAAAAGTCAAGGACTAAAAATTAAAACAGACATCTTATGAATGGATCTGTTTCACTTACAAATCCTGTCCAAAAAAGAGTATTGTCATAAGTATTCATTAACTTAATCCACGGCACATTTCCGCCATTTTGTAAATTGAAAAAATAATAATTATAATAATGATGGAGAACTTATAGGTTTCTAAATTTGTCTAGTTTAAGTCTTGTCATCAAAAGTTAAGATATGGTAGAAAGATAGTCAGGTCAACCTTGTCCTCACCAATCATGGAATTATACACCATGGAATATTATCATGTCCCTCTAAGCACATGTATCACCTCCAGCATTGTCCACAGCTTCAACTTGGAGCAGCAATACTGTTCTGAATAAAATCTTTTGACTATCTCTGCTTATCCCAGCTTTAGTTTCCAGAACGGCTGCTGGTGCATGTGAATTGTGTTTCTTCTGGGGGAGCCTAAAATGTACCCCATTCTCTAACCAGATAAACTCAAATTGTTACTTGGAATCTAAGAGTCAAAACCAACAGTAGATGTTTAAGGGTCAAATCATATGTGCAGTGAGAACTTTCAGTTAGAGGATTAAATTAAACTAGACTGAAGTCCCATCATGCACCTTGCATGGTGTACATCTGAGGGTCTCAGTATCAATTTCTTTCATCTCTGTATTCCTATTGCAATGAACTACTTGATAATGAAACATATCCATAATAGTACTTAGAAATTTGGTCTTCACCAATGCCCGATAGATCAAGAAACTAGCGTACTTTTAGGAGCAGTAGTGTCATGGTAACAGTCTTCCATGAAGACTAATTAGCTCCATGCACATTCAGAGCTTTCCCCCACAAAACCTAATTGCTGCACTGTAAGTTTAGGTTCCTATATTTAGAGACTTCAGTGAGTTTTATTACTTATATTTCTTAGGCACCCAACAAATTAGTTTCTTGTCTGAACATCAGACTACCATTTGAAAATGAATTAGGAAGATGGAGAGAGGAATGTCAAGGCTTGAGGAAAATGCTGCAGTTAATAAATTCTTTCCTCGTTATGTTTTCACAGGTCCAGACATTGCTTCTAATTATAAACAAATTTTAGTTTAGTTTTTATATAAATTTTCTAAATACTCTTCATTTTGTATGTTCCAATCTGGCGCAAATATGTTCCCAAGAATTCTTTTTCCTACAGCTCCTGGAGTGCAAAGGATATTTCTCTGACTAGTTCTGACTTTTCCCAAATGATGACTCTTTATGGAACAAGGAAAAAAAAAAAAAAAAAAAAGCAATTGTGAAGGCCTTTTGCAGGTCATATTTTTCTCTGTATTATAACTATTACTAAAGCCAATGGAGCATATGAAAGAGAGGAGTCCACAGAAATAGAATAATAACTCCTTCAGAGTTTTAGAGGAGAGACTGCTGGAAGGTGTCACTAAATTAAGTAATATGATAAATTGTTTTTATTCTTGTGGCAGTCACAGTTTGAACTATTTTTTAATCTTGGTGGTACCTACAAATAAACTAAGAAATTACTACTTGCTCATGATCAGAGCAGGGGAACTAAAAAGGCTCGTTTAGCCAATTTTTAAAAAATGATAAAAAAGTACTTATGTTGTCCAATGGTAAAAAACAATGTTCACTCTTTTTCATATGGAGTCTATGTGATTTTATGATGTGCATGAATTTTCTTTTTGTCAAGATAGCAATTGTTGATAGGGAACGAAAATATTTCTCTCTCACTTTTAAATTACTGGATGGCTTTTAGATAACATTTTCATTTTTAAGTACTAGCCTTTTAAGACAAAGGACAGAATTCTGTGAAATCCTGCACATAGTTGCATCACAGAATAGTTATATCTAGAAATTTATTTGGAAAGTAGTACCTAAATTTGCCAAGAACCAAATACAATGAATATGCTTATGAAAAATATATTCTCTGATCTTCTAATAAAGTCCATCCTCATAATTGTCTAGCAAGATCTCCCTCAAATGGTCCTTTGCAGGAGTCATTGCAGCTACCAGTTGTAATGGCATGACACTATTAGCAGAAGTTCATGCAAACTGCCTTTTCCAAATTATTTTCCAAATAATTTGTTTCCATCAGGTGATATACAGTATATCAGCAGTCTTCATGGAAATTTTCTCCTCTTAGTCACAAAAAAATCAGGTAGAAACATTGATTTTTTTATTTAAGAACTATAGCTGAGCGTGGATGAAGCTTAGTTTGAAGTCTCGATTTCAAGAGTGCTGTCCAGCACAGAGAACAAATTTCAAATAATGCATAAGCAGCTGTGTTGTAAAATTCAACTACTGAGACACAGAAGCTGAAGGTCTGATAGAATTCTTAACTAAAATTATATGATACTGGTGACAAGTAAGTCTCAATTGCTATCTGTCCTGTTAATCACATATAATTTATATTGTCCTCACCCTAATTATCAGAAATTTAAGAGATTTTAAAAACTTGAGTTAGAAATGTTCACGCAATTCTTAAAATGAGGAAGAAAAGGTGAATACAAAATGGAAAATATATTTTGAAATTAAAATATTAGCCACATTGTGACTTCACTAATATCTATAGTTGCCACAAACTAGGCTCACTTACATTTAGTGATTTTTTCCATTTAATAATATAAGTGATGATTTTATACCAGTAACCAGGCACAGCAGAACAGTAATTTATCCTTTATTTAACTGCTTTTAAGTCATTACTTATGAATAGTAAACAGAAAAATAGATCTTTATTCTCCTTTGTATCTGATATGAATATAATCATACTAACACAACTTCACCTTATTTAAACCTCAGAAAATTAGATTAGTCAGATTCCTCCCTTGCTTTATTTTAATATTTAAATAGATTCTTATTAGAATAGAATCCTTCATCCTTTCTATTTCAAATCAGAGAAAAGCTGGCTGAGACCTACAAGCCCATGGTGCTTTGTTTTGGGAAGAGTACTAATGTACCATTCTGTCATCTGTCCACTCTATTCTTACGGAAAGTCAGTGAGCTGAGAAGTCTCGATACTGTCTTTATTGCCTCCTTTATCAAACACCTGTATGGGAATCTTCCTTACAAAAAAGAGCTCGACCAAAGTTTGCTGTAACTGCAAGGCAGAGAGATCTTCATACACATATCCATGTATGAAGGAGCAAAATCGTAACTTCGTTGTTCTGGAGAACAGGGACACATGGTATTTGGCCACCAGATGAAGTGAGCAGCAAGAAACATATAACACATACTATGTTTATAGGCAAGCCTAGGCTTCTCAATTGCTCTTCCATCACTTGGGTTTTACACAGGATGAGATTATTAGATTTTCTAAAGGAGAAGCACTAGCGACTCTAGAATAGTGACCCATAAATGGCGAATAAAGTCTAGCTAGATGAACGTAAGTTTTGAATGTAGGTTTGCATAGCCTATAATATTATCTAGAAAATAATGAAATCGCGATCATTACAACTTCGTTTATTTACACTGGGAACTGAATTTTAAAAATAACGAAGGATCAATTGCTGCTTTTCCTAAATCTAGTTCAAATACAATCAAGAAATATATATTTCATTTTTTTCTGAACCACAAGATTCTGCGAATGAGGACAGGTTGGAAGGAAACTTTCAATATCTGTTAATAATGATTAGAAGGTACTAATACATCTGAAACACAACATGTCATAAATCTAGTCACCAAGATTGAGACTTTCCCAAGGAAGCTGAGAAAACTGGATGTAAATGTTTCTGAAATTATTAGATGTGCTTCACATTAAGTGTTTGCTTTGAAAAATGCATCAAGGTGCATAAACACAACTACGTATGTCTTTTGGACTTTCTGCATCTATGTAAAAATAAATTACTATTATGACAGCTTGTAATGGTGCTACAAAAGTTTCCGTGCAATGGTATATTCTCAAAGGCTGCATTATAAAACCAAGGAAATGAACAGTTGCAGAGGAACTAAGGCTATGGAGGCATCACCTGTTTAAGCTGTGCCACTGCAAGACATTCTAACTTAAAATACCCTGTTCCTCATCTAAAGATAATTCAGTTCATGCTACCAAAAAGGCAAATGAATCAGCTGATTGGTCACACAACCAGACACTCCCAGCTACACTCTCACGTGATCAAATGCAGACTGCATACAGTTGCCATGTGGCATTCTGCTCCAGATGGTGTCTCAAATTGCCTCTGTGTTGTTGGGTTCACAGGCAGGACTTTCATTTCTTGTTTTCTAATCCTCTGTTTAATCATAGTATCTCCTTTGAGGTAAGCTGCAACTGACACATAGATGTTCTTTCCATGTTCTACTTTACATTGCTTCTCCCATGCAGATCAGAAAAGCCCTTCATAAGTTTTTTTAAATATGTTTCTTAGCTCTGAATTTTGATTTTTTTCAATCTAAGATGACACTAAGCAGAATGGAAGAGCTACGAGAAAGTATATTGTTAAATAGGACTTTTGGCCACTTCTTGAATGGAAAAAGGCACAAATGCGATTTGCTTTTGTGTGCTTAAGTGAAGGGCCAAATGACACCAAACTCTGTGTCCTACAGACACTTTCTATGGTACAGAAGACTTCCAACAAGCAGGAGTACAAAGCTAAAATGGCAAGTCTAAGGATTCATTTGAAGATGAAAGGCATATGAGTATTACCTGCACCAGTAGTAGACACGAGTTTGGGCTTGCTGCGGGCTCCATCACCTTTTGTTGTATAGGCTGTCACAGTGAGGGAGTATGTCGTTTCAGGCTGCAGCCCAGAAATTATCATTTCCTAAGATGAAATAAAAAAGTAACATTGTATTAAAAATGTATTGTTTGCTAAGAGAGTACAGAATGTTTCAGTCAATTCCTGTGTGTTTCATATGGTGCACACACTTCTGTGCTACGGGTAGTGATAGCAAGCACTTGAGAGCACCAACAAACTCTTCTGTGTGAAACGTTTCATAATGCAAGGTGTTTCACTTACTTAAGAAATAAAAGACAGCACATTTCTAAATAACATGCCTCAGGTAATTTAAGGCACGAGGCCAAAGGCTTAGTGACGTGAACAACGAATAAACCCTTCTGAAATACATCTAGGGAATCTTACTGATATTGTGAAATGAATGTATGTGCAAAAATGAGAAACTCATTTTGATTTAGTCATTCACTGGACATCCTTGATTTAGGTGTGAAATCCCTAGGAATAAGAAAGTGTTTCAGCTGCAGCCCATTTCATAAGATATTATGGTTCAGCCAAACAAGAAATCCTCTTTACTTTGCAAAACTGTAATTGCAACCTGTGTAACATCCAGTCTGCCCTTTCCTGAACATCTAGTGTTTTAAATGGCTTCTATATTACTAGTAGGAATATAAAGATATAAAAGATATATGAAGATTTCAGAGTGTTTTAGAAACAACTCTCTTTTTTAAGGGCTCAAAGAACCAACCCAAACAGCATTAACAATCCGGTCAGAGAATAAATCTGAAGGACCCTCAAGAAAACCACAGCATCTACACAAGTAATTTCTCAGCTTATGGCAATGGGAGCAGGACCAAACACAAAGTGCTTAACCAAAGTGAATCCTTGTATGTATGAGCACACACCCACTCACCCACCCACCCACACGATGCTGAAGGGCCAGCCACCTTAAACAAGTTATATTTATGTCATGCTTTAAGGCAAGCCAGAAAAAAGTTAAATCTTGATACCTCAACTTGGCACATAAGCATTGCCTCGATATATTTTCTTCATGGAGGAATATAAAAAGGACAGTATCGGGAAGTAACTGATCGGCCCAAATTTTCCCACTTCAGCTTCTAGTCTGTAACCACACCTTTTTATTTTCATATGGCTGAACGTATTTACACTAAATTTCAATGCTGCCAGGGAAATAGTGTATTTATGTGTCAAAAATAAACAGAAAATGTGCAATCACACACTTCAAATGAAACAACCATAAAAGTTAATATAAAAATTACGGGTCAGACTATCCAGAGTAAATGGATTTTTCAAGACAGTGGGTATGAGCTCACTACAGATGGCAACGTATTTTCAGTCTCTTATTAGCAATATAGAAATTACAAGGTGATGACCAGGAGTAGGCAAAATGCCTCTAACAAAATAGAAACATATATATATATATATATATAAAAACTCCTGAGAATCTGTCTCAGAATTGAATTGAACCTAAAGAGCAAAATCAGCAAGATATATTTTTGATCATCTGGAAGGAAATTGCACCTGAGGTTAACAGAATAAAACAATAAAAAGGCAAAACAAATTATACTGTCCTTTGAAACAGCGCTATGCATGTTAGCCTCATCTAAAACAAACAGTACTTTATAGTGTAACAAAGATATGATGACATGTAGTGCTGTCTTTTAGAAATGTGATTTGGATATGGCAAACTCATATTACTTAGACATAATCACTGCAGGGCATTTCGCTTTTCTGATCCTGCTGGTAAGTATACAAAATAGATTTATCAAATTACCAAAAAAAGAAAAAGTTCAACTGAATTTGACTTTCAGCTGCACAAAAAGCAGCTAGCCTTACAATAATTTCAGAAAAACCTGTGGGCATTGCTAGGTATTCTAAACCACACTTCTTATTTTTCTAGCACCTTCTTTTAAAGAAGAACATCTTTGCTTTGTGAGGCAAAGTTAGTAACAGCCACCACAACAGAAGAAAACACAAACCATTTCTGTACATTTCAACATCATGCTGAACCACAGTACAAAACAAGCAACACCCTCCCACACATCCCTCCTGGGGAGGGGGAAAAAGTGCCATACAGGGAAAAAAAAACAACTGATAATGTTAGTACATGCATCTGTGCAAAAGACAAAAAAATTTTTTTTTAAATGAAAGATGGTTACAAGCAAACAGGCAAAAAAGAAAACAAAAAAAACTTTTTGGCTGGCCAGTCAATAATTACTCACATGTTCAGTAGTATCATCATATTCCCACTGATTGAGAGTAAAGAATGTTGGAAAGAAAAACAAAAGAAATAAGGAAAGATTTGTAGCCTTCTCGAGGCAATCATTTCTTCTTAGTAGTAATTTGAAAATCTCATTAATGAAATCAGGCCAGACACTCTCAATTCCATTTCTGCTCCCCACCAAAGCACAAAAGCAGCAACTTTGAAGATGAGAATAGTACATATTCCTGGGCAATGAATCTTCTTGTACCATGCAGTAATATTTTATGATAGACTGCATTGGTAAAAGCCACCAAGACAGAATCAAGTGCTAATTGGTTTATTTAATCATGTTACTAGGCCATATGCATTTCAATTTCAACCTTAGTTTTCTCATATTAATCCAATGCCTTATTTGAATTAACAGCAAGATGGCATGTATGTATTTGTAAATCCTAACCACACTAATCAAGGTCTATCTCCAGCAAGGTATCTATACCGCACCCCGGTCCTGAACACATGGGCCGTGAAAGTGAGTGAGGCAAGGAGGAGTACTGGGACGAGAGCAGAGACAACTCTTCTAAAATGAAGCAAAGGCAAACAGGCAATTTGAAGGCAAAATGGCAGATTTGTGCTCCAAAATCCCATCTAGTCCCTGCATCTATTTTTTCATGTCCTTCTGCTTCCCTGTCCTGCCCTCCTTTTTTCCTGCTTTCTCTCAGCTGTTTAAGGAATAAGAACCCCTTAAACACAGTTTTCTAAAGTAGACTGGTAGGCAGACAAAGTTAAAAAAAAGTAAAATAACAAGGCTCTCCAGAAACTGAAACAGCATTTTGAGAATAGGCTTGCAAAATGAAGTGTGTAGGAGATTTGCTCATAAAAAATGTATCTGCATAGATGAAAGTTAGAGCTAAGAGCGGGAGAAAAAAGGGCAAAAAAACCCCATTGTATACTCACATAAAATGCTTAAAATGTTAAAATTTAACTATTTAGTTCATTCTAAGATTATCATTTGTAATGATCTCCAGTCATTCCCATATACATTAAGAACTAGCTGTGAGAGGTTTGTACCTGATAATAGTTTCAACATAGGTTCAATTCTCCAGCACCAGGAACTCAGAGCATCTCCAGTCTGACAGAGCACTAGTATATCCCAATCAGTAAGACCCAGTTTTAAGAGGCTTTTTAAACTTGATGTGATCAGGCTCGTGCTTTCATCACATCTATTTATTTATTTAAATGGATCAGAAATTTTGCATCAGAAGCAACCCTAAACCTTTTTATGCCAATCTTCTCATTTACACAGTTACAGATTTGAAAAGTGAAAAGTGTAAACATGTCAGTGACTTCTGAATTTGCACTAAAAAATCATTTCCTCTGAAATGTGTGGATATGTACATACATATGAGATGGATACACACTAATGATAGAAACACTGTAATAAGTGGGTATATAGGCCTCTAATCTGACTGTAGGTTCTCTACAGAAGCAAAGAAATATCATGTGTTTGGATTGGATGATGCACATTTTACTGCATTGTTTGTGACCTGACTCAGATGCTCCTGGTGCTTTCCATTTCAGGGAACAGATATAGGGTGAAATATTTAAGTTAAAGGGAGTTAGCAGAAAACACAGCCTTGCATTTAGTTGGGGTTTTCCTGATATGTGCCTATACAGGAAAAGTCACCTAGATTTGGACAAAGAACCAGAAAGCACAACATTCTGGAAAAAAAATGTTAAAATAAATACAAAATTTTATATCTGGTAGGCTGAAGTATGGAAATAAAAAGACAGTTCAATTTAGCTCTCACAAATGAAATATTTCCAGCATGACCCTTGAAAGAATACAAAATGATCCTGTTACCTGCGCATCAGCCAGCATGATATCCTTCAGCATGGGTTGACCTTTGGGTTCTCCATTTTCCATCCTGACATAGTGGACCTGGTATCCTCGGATCTGACCATGCTGCTTATTGGGTACAGGTGAACGCCATGACACTTTAACAGCAGTAGAGTTGACAGCCTCTACCTCGACTTTGCGAGGAGGACCACTAGGAACTGGAACAACATCATTGGATAAAACAGAATTACAGGCACCTGTCCCACCCATGCAGAGTCTTTTCTTTTTCTTTCTTTCTTTCTTTCTTTTTTTTTTTTTAAGGGCAGACTCACTAAGTTTTCTTTGAAGAATATAAATTGTTCAACAAATGAAAATGCTCAACCAATCTGCTCTACCTTTCAGTGAAAGATCAAAAACCATGACTGATGCAAAAAATGGAAGAAAAAAGAGTATTAGAGAAATAGAAAAACATGTAAAAATGTACAAAAGCCAAGGAAGATGCTTTGAGAGTCAAAGCATTAAAGTACAAAGAGATTTTATAATCACTGAAATAATAATAACAAAAACACAAAATATTTCCCCAAAAAAGTTTCCCTTGTTTTTGTTTGCTATTTCTTGGTTTGGGCTTTTTTAGTAGTATAAAAAGGAGGCTGACAATAAGGTGGTCTTCTGTCACTTTCACGCACGGAAGAAAAGAAAATGTGTGAAGCATCAGTTTTCCAAGATTAAAAACAAAACTCAATAAAAAACCCAAAACCAAAATAAAAAAAACACAGCACAGAACAAGAAGTTAAAAAAATACGTGGAGAAAAGTTCATAGACATAATTGCTAAAAATAACAACTGTTAAATCAAGAAAAATGCAGAAAGATTTTCCCCTGAGAATTATTTTTATGTAGTAGTAGGAGAAAGAAGGATGTGTATGGGCTCAAAAGAGCAGTAGATTCACTTCATTCACAAAATGGTATTTTCTGTTAAAAAGTAAAAATACTAAATATAAAAATGACGTGCAAAGGACAAGCCTTTGATTAAAACACTCAAATGGTGATAATAATAGTGATTTGGGAAAAAAAGAGGAGCAGGAAAAAAATACTGTTAGCTTATACAAAACACAGCAGATCGATAGAGGTGCAACTGATGTAGTGGAGGCAACATACCATCTTCATCTGTCCGAATCAATACTGCTAAGCTCTCTGGGCCAGGTCCAACATCAGTGTGGGCAGTCACAGATATCCGGTACTCAGTCCATTTTTCCAGCTGTTCCAAAAGGTATTGGGTACTGTCCGAGGAAATTCCCAAAATTTCATGGGGCTTGACATCTTCTCCATCAATCCCAATGTACTTGATGGAGTATTCAGTGATAATGCCGTTCTGCTTTTCCACTGGTGGAGGTTTCCAACTTACCAAAATGCTAGTGGAGCTGGGGCTTGTGCAACTAATGTCTTGAGGAGGAGCTGATGGCTCTAATTTCAGTAGTGGGTTAAAGGAGGATTTGAGTGAAAGGATAGGAGTGATTGAAAAAAATGAACAAAAGAAAAAATAAAAATAAATAAAAGGCAACCAGATTAAAATAAAAACTAAACAAAAAAGTACAAACTTAAAAAGCAAAATATCAGATAATCATATGCACCTTGGCTTATTAACATGAGGAAACTGAAAATGAGTAAATCAACTAAACAGTGAAAAAAGATGTAGGGGAAATATATGAAAATGAACCCTCAAAATAATATTACCTACCTGTAATTGAAATTCTTCTTGAAATTAAACAAAAACGTGATACTTATGACTACAGACCTACCCTGGTAATAACTGCAGTTAGTGCAAGTTATATTTTAAATGATAGGTGACATGTACTTATTTACAAATTTGGACATATCCCCTGCAAGTGGGCTTATACTCTTGGAGAATATTTATTTTCTTTTAACAGAGCTGTAAAAAACTTGCAATAACTGCTAGAAGTTACTCCAAAAATCACTAAATATTTTTGTAGTCCCCCGTTCACCAAAACAAATGTTTAATTTTTCAGCTTTCTTTTTATAACTGAGTCTGCCTGGAACAAGTCAACCACAAATAATGTTTAAATGGAAAGCATTTATTCAAACATTTATTGTAGCCAACATACTGGAAGCATGCAGTCAATATACGATAAAGAAAATCTTAGCCAAAGATTTACCTACCAGGAAAAAGTGACAGGCTTGTTGATTCTGACTGTAACTTGTACTTACCCTAGATCAGCTGTCAGTTTTATTTTTTTTAACTCCTCTTGGACACACCTTTGCTAGTAAAGAATTAAATCCTACCAGTAATTTAGGTAACTTCTACAGGAAAAAAAAAAAAAAAAAAAAAATCTACCCCCAAATATTGTGTCAAGATTCATTTTACAAAGAGAGTCCACAACTAAAGCAGATCAGAAAAGTGAAAGATTCTGAATTTGTGCTTCATATCTTTTCACCAGTACCAATCTTCCAGAGCAAAAGTGCTCACCTTTGCTGATCTGTACTCAGAGGAGTCTGCCAGAGCATGTGTGGCAGAGTATGTATGCCATTCCACTGCTTTCAATGAGACAATTCAGGCACTGAAAGTTAGGTATGCATTTATGTGCTTAAATGCACATGGACTTAGTAACGTGTATGCTTTATTAGTATGTGTGACTATATGGCGCAACAACAAATAAAGGAGCTCTAGTTTAAATTCACTGGCAGAAGCAATGGATATTGACTCCTTTCCTGTTTCTGCCCTCTATCTTATAGGGCAAATAATCCATTTTGGGTGCAAAATCTTTATGTCATTATTTTGGGCTTTCTTTTTTCTCTCTTTTGAGATAAAAAATAATAATTTCTAGCACTTATTCTAGGCACATCAAACAAAATTAAAGGAACACAGAAGGCCTAGGACCCTGCTGCAACCTTTTGCATTTACACACGTATCTCTCAGTTCCCCACAGCTTTTCTACAGGGATCAATGGCATTCTACTCAGTATGGTATGCTGCTCTTACAAAGTGAGAACAGGAGGGAAGGTACCAGCATTTCAAGTGGCTAGAGAGGGTGGCTGGGGAGACAGAAAAAAATTATCTCATTTGGACTTTTTTTTAAGGTAATTTAGTAATCGAGAACTCAAAACAGGCTGGTCCCCTTCCACCATGAATCTGTGCAGGAAATAAAAATGTAAGTAAAATACCCTTAAGGATCTTGCACATGAAGAAATAAATCCTTGTAGCATCTTTCCCTGAAACCAAGATGAAAGGCCACAGAATAGTCTGGTGAATATTGCCAATGAACTGATGGAATTTTAGTAATGCTTAATCCACTGTGTTCTAGAAAATGCAAAATATTGCAGTTATGTAACTGAGGATGTTCACAGCCTACCACATGTAACCAGTTTTATTAACACTGTATATTCTGAAAACACTGTATGCTACCACTGTGTATTCTTAAAATACACAATTTCAAAACCCACTGCAAATATTTTCAACAAACACGGTCTGCTTATATGTCACTGAAATTAATTAGATTTTGCTACTGACTTCACCCAAACTAAAACTGACTCTGATCTTAAAAAGGCTTGACTGATTTCCAAATTTGTGTACTATCTGAAGACATACGGCTGAAAAAAGCATAACGCATTCCTACATTCCAGAAAGGTAAAATGTCAATTTAGTTATACACAACCTTGGCCCTTAAATATTTCTTTTATATGCACATTTTGAGCAATCTTCAACAAATAAAAGAATGCATATTTTTAGTAGTTGAAATAATTCTCAGAGAAGATAAACACCTTTTTTCATTAAATTATTGATTCTCGATAGTTAAAGTCAAGATGGACATTGTCACTGTCTCTACAACTAGTCCTGTGCTATATAATAATGTCTTTTATGTTTATTTAGAATGACACAGAAAGGCTTGTGGAAGCCCATTAATTTTGTTTAAACTAAAACTCTAAAGCATTACTTCTCTAGTTATCTGAATTATTAATATATAACACTAATAAAGAATGATGATGTAATCAGATCCTTCAGAGACTGCAAACTAAAAAATAGCATGTTAATTAAGAATCTGAATTTTTGTTTTAAATAATATCACTTTAAGAAAAGTTCATTTATTTTTAAACAAAATAAATTTAACATTTGTGTAGTGTAATGAAAACTGTTAAGAAAGCATAATTTATCAGATAGGAGGAGTTCTTCAGGATGTCACCCTTGCTTACCTGATCATTTTAATTAAGTTTTAATTTAAATATTTTAAAATACATATTTGAATCCCTGACAAATGTTTGCAGGCAAATCTGATGAGTTTCATCATGTAGTGACATATGCTTATGTTCAATATAAGCATCTAGTCAAAACATAGTTTTTCTACTGATGTCAAAATGACCAAATATCATAACAAGCCCACGTAAAATAATTGCTAACTAAAATTCAGAAGCATTAGTCATTACACAGGAAAAATTTTGTGGAAATTTTTTGTACAATATGAAATAATCAAACTGATCCACCTACAAAATGCTCGTATTACAGGACTTTGCTGCAGGCTTAAACTAGTATTATAGGAAATCTGCACATTGCGCAGGGGAAATTTTAAGGATAGAGGACAATTAGTCATATACACCTAGTCTGTGATAAATTATTATGGCATAAAAATGAAAGATTATTATTACAGCATAGAATCGTATTCTTGGACACTAGCTTTCTTTATACTAAGTCCTTTCCTGATGATATGCAAGAGCCACTCATGTATTAAATTGACCACAGCATACCTCTAAAATATGTCTTAAGCATAAGCACCCTTTTGCTGTGTTAAGCACCCTGAGTGCTGTTTTGCATCATTCAGTCTTTTCCTCTATTGCTGTTCCTCTGGGTTTCTGAGAGGCATCTCTTTGACAAAGACAACAAATCAGAGTAAAGTTAGCAAGGAAAGACACCTACTTGACTGCATGGTTCTGGCTGAGATTTCTGCTGTGGAAGCACCCAGGCCTTGCGGAGAACGGGCAGCTAGGCGGAACAAGTACAGGCTGTTTGGCTTCAGCCCTTGCAGGCGGTAAGACGTAGTAGGCTCAGTGGAAACACGTTGCTAAAGGTTAAGCAGTAAGAGAACCAGATGTCTTGATTAATATTCCATGATTCTGAATTCTGTATGTCTGTCTATAGAAGAAATACTTGTACACATTAAAGATAACCCCATTGACAAGAGTCTTAGATTTAAATTCAAGAAAATAACAGAATGATAATATCAAAAGATGAATACATTACTAACGACAAATATACATTACGAAACAATTTTTTAAAGTAGGCCGCTTAATAAGACCTACAGGCAGAAATATTGATTGAATCTTTGAGGATGTAATAGCTATGTACAAAGTATAAAAGGCTTTTCAGACACTAACACACGAACAAAGCTGTATTTATAGTTACCTCTTCGGGCAGCAAAATACAGGGTTTTATGATGTGAGTAATCTTGGATTTAAGGTTAGCCTATAGTTAAACTTCTGTTCAAAATCTTAAGAAGCAAACTATTCCAAAATGTAAGACATTAACAGGGGCCTTTCTATTTGGAGGTAAAATAACAGATCTTCTCTCCCTACCGCCAAGCAGTACAGAATGTGCCTATGCATCTACAGTGCATGTGTGAAATTGCCATAAACCTAGGCTCTTTGAAACATTAGCAATAAGACAAGACTGCAGGAGAGCACTGACATTCTCCTGCTACCTTTTGGGACTACCAGTTTGCCTTTTTGGGGGGTCATCCAGCAATATCATGCCTTATTTTTTTAATCATTCTCCCAAGCATATCTATTTCCAAGCCTTCATGAAGGATCAGCCTTTGAGAGCCAAGACCATTACAACATCTGAAACTGCACACAACTTCTACAGACAAGTTTTGCAAACAACAGCAACGTTTCCACCAGCTAGTGGCCATCAACAGTATTTTCTGACGTTTACATACTCAAAGTCTACTGTTAGACTGATTTCTCCATTTAACCAACCTTTTACTATCAAGGTATTCACACTAAAGACAGCAACTAAGAGATCAATTTCAAACTATTGCAGCATTTGAAGTTTAACTCATTTAAGAATTTTAAGATAATTTAAAAGATGTACAACATCTACCTCCTCTCCATGTTCCCCATCTTTGTAAACTAGTTCATAGCTGGAAATAGTATCAGAACGTGGAGGTGTCCAAGAAAGTAATATGCTTGTTTCAGACTCAGGTTCTGCTTTGAAGTTCAACGGCTGACCAGGCACTAAAGAGAAAAAGTTGAACAGTGATGCCCATTGTTTATTTGTCTAGTTCAACACCTATTTTTCAAATCTCTTAAATTATCACCTGAATATTTCAGACAATACTAATTTTACTGAACTTACTGAATTTAAATAACACATTGTTTAACTGAACAATGAATTAAATTAATCTGGACTCTGAAAAAAAATAATTTACCATTACAAATTACCAAAGATTTCAAATAAATCTTTCGAACTGTAAATAATGCACACACAACTGGAAAGCAACTGAACAAAAGTCTAGTGAAGAATATCAGAAAGTTCAACTGATGTGTGAAATGGCAAATGCATATCAATATATAGGCATATGCTGGAAATGAAAGTTTGAAATAAAATGGGATGGAATAATCAGAAAGGTATTAAAATCACTACATGTTTTTCTAAATGCAGAAATGATTTGCTCAGTTCACAAGTAATTCAGATACTAAACACATCCTGCTCTTCAAGAAGGCATTAAATATTGAATGTTTTTATATGCACTAAGTGCAGAAATATCTCTTCAGCAATGTTTTCATCAAGTGGCATGTTTCCATCTTTTTGCTGACAGATATTTTTATCAATATAGTTGTCTTTCTAGTAACAACCTTTTCTAATTCCAGTAACTGGAAATGAAACTTCATCTCTGGCAGTCAAGGAAAATCTTTGTAGTTAAGCTTTGGGTAATGAGGTCACAGAGATTATCCAGACTAAATGTTACCCTCATTTACTTCTTCAAATCTACCGCAAATAATGAAGTTGGCTTGGAAATGACAGGAAAATATATCTTGCTATTGGAATGTATAGAATCATTTTGGCACCCAAGTTCCAAAACATTAGTTTCAGTTAACAACGCTGTTGATAATGTATGAAACAGTCTTCCACAGCTTCTGGCTTTTCAAGAACAAAATGCACTATGCCTAATTTTTTTCAGAAAGATAATGAAATATGATACTTAGTGCACACTGAGAACAGGTGTGCTAAGTAGGATGTGATAAAAATGATTGTTTCACAGTCACTTTTCAGAGCAGAATATTATTCTACGTAAGTACCCTTATTTTGTACACCAACAGATTTAAAAACACCAAGGAGCAGAAAGTAGAAATAATACGCTTTTGTAATTCTTGTCTTCCCCAGATTGTTATGTTCCATAGAGTGTCATTTTGAGTATTTCACTACTGTTGTGTAAGCTGACAGAGGTTTGATATCTAACATTTAAACATACAGATAACCTGTCAACAGGAGGTACATATTCCAAAAAAATTTTTTTTGGTTGGCTCCCTACCATTCACTTGTATTTTTCAGAAATAGGACAAAATAGAAAAGAAAAAATGTAGGAGAATGTTGCCTATTTCTGAAGGAATGAGTGAGGGAGAACAGGAGACCAAAGTCTCCTTCTTTGCAGAAGAAAAAGGAGTAATTGATTACTTTTCTGAAAGATAACCTAGTGTAATAAGAGATCACTTCATGGATTTCTGATCACAGTAAAAAGCACAGAGAGTAATTACAGTAAATATCAACATAATTAATTCTAATGGCAAGACATTTATTCTCATCCTTTTAAAATCAAATGGTTTTAAATTAGCAGCAAGAGACAAGGATAACTGGATAATTCCTAACTTTGAAACAGGTTCTAAAATACCACTATGTCAAACTTTCACTCCACAAGTCCATAGCATACAGTTGTATAAATGGATTTATTAGTGAGCATTAGAACATTTTAGATGAGCTGTTTCAGAGCTCTCCTGAAAAACAAATTGAGGCTGGTAATAGCAGCAGATTTGCCTCAAATTGAACACAGTTCAACATAGACTTGGAGTTATACTGCAAGCCTGTCAAAACTTAACAATAAATTCTGGAGTACAGAGGGGTACTTGGAAGTCTTCTTTGTCAGAGGTGTTTTCAACTGCACTGGTGCACTGTGAAACTCAAGAAGGTACTTGTGGCTGTACAGGATTTTGCTTGCTTCACCTGATGATAATAGTATGGTAACACTGACTTGTGGAAAAAATACTTTGCTTCAATGAGTATGAAGGAGCAAGGAAGAACTTATTTCAGGAAAGAAGCTGAACAACAAAATTGGCATTACAACATCACCTTTGCCTGGAATCTAGATATTGCCTGTAACATCTGCTGGTCCTTTGGGGGTTTTGTCAAAATAAGAACAGAAAAGTAAAAGCAAAAACTCCTGTCAATTATGTAAACTTCACAAAGGAAAAATAATCCCACTCACAAGTCTGTGATGCATCAGAAAGGGGTCTCATCGATTTGATAAAATCAGCACAAGTGTCTTATAAAAACAATTTTGAGTCGTAAGAGCTTCATCATGTGTCATAAAGCACACACACTGACTTGCTTTCCTTCCTTATGTTCACAAAAGGTCAAACAGTAGTTTCGGTTATCTGTCTTATGTTCCACATCACTATCAGTGACTTGAGAAGGGACAGCAGGAACGCTCCTCAGATCAGAGGTGGGAGATAATCCACAGGGCAAAGCTGTATTTCCCTCATTGAGCCAGGCTAGAGATGGGGTGCCGTCTCTGTCCACGGAGGTTGCCCAGCCTGGTCTGCTTCCACAGCTGAGCATACTTTGGGCAGGGATAGACTGGGGACCTCCTGAGGTCCCTGCTAGCCTGAGTTGTTCTGTACAGATCGTAATGTACATGATCCATACATTATCTATAGGTATGTGAATTGTGGAAGAAAATCAGGCAGTTAATGACCAGTTAAGTGATGCATATGACCCTTGGTTCATAACTATTTGTTATAATAATAAACAAGACAAGCAGGTGGAAGATACCAATCACAGAAAGTTATTTCCTGCCTCTCTGTAAAATTGTGTTGCAAGACCCTTATCTTTAAAAATTTCCTCTCAAAAAAAGCTTTATGATCCTAGGTCTGCAATTCACTGTTATTTTATAAGAAGTCAAACCAACCATTAATTGGACTTTCCCAAATACTCTTTGCTGAAACTATGTATTGCTGCAGATCCTAGTCTCCCCTGATACTCTTCAACCACAATTAACTGAAAAAATGAGAGAGGAAAGAAGTAGTATGGAAATCCACATGGTTTCAAACAGATAGAGAAGATGAGGAGGAGAGAAAACAAAACCATAAAGTCACAGAACAAAAGAACTGTATTGGTAATAAACTCATTAGCAAAGAGTCTAAGTTTTAATCCAAAGAACAAGTACGAGGTAAGAAAGGAACAATAACTTTTTATCTGTTTAGGAATTTTGACTAAAACATAACATTTCTTCAAGTTCAGAAAAAATCATCAGTGACATATAGAAACTAAGTCAAGCTGTAGGAGCTGATGAAAGATTCTTATCTTCCTCAGGGATAGAAAAAAATCTAGGGAAAATGGAAAATCCATGTAAGTGGGCCTTACACTCTTGTTGAAGCATTAAAAGTTGAATAAATCACCTCTTACTTTATCACTACTTATCTTAGTGACATATATGGTCAGCTCAGAATGGAATCCTTTTGCATGAGCTATCTTTAGAGACAGTATTTCAGTACTATCTTTTTTTTTGCTTTGAGATCAGTGTGCTCTGTAAACATATATTAAAACCCATAGCTTCACTGTGCAGCAAGTATCCTTTTTCTTATTTCATGCTTATAAACAAGACATAACTTAGGCAGTACACACAATGACTGAGGGACAGAACAGAGTCCAGAATTATTCTTTTCAAATTTATATGCCAAATTCTATACCTTTGCTCACCTAGCTGTTTGTGTTCATTGCTGCATAACCAGAAACAAATGCAGAAAACTGTATGATTGCTGGACTTCATCATACATAAATGGCTCTATGTCCATCTCTGATCAGAATAAGATGATAAAATGGACCCTCAGAGTCATGTCTCTCTTGCTCTGAGAACAAGGTTGTGACAGAAAAGCTCTTGCAACTGAATGTTGAATGTGCAACAAATCTTGTTTTTGCAAAAAGATATCACACTTTTGAAAAACCAGATTCTGATGGAATATAATGAAAAAACAATCTTGGGCAATTTATTAATTCAATTAATTTATTAAAGACTGTGTCAGCATTTTCTCATCTGAGTGATTAGAGAACATAATGAAGAGAGGAAAAATTATTCTTCAGAGAAGTTCAGTCATGTGACCCACTATTTCAACACTGCAGTAATGGAGTTATCTTGAATTTATTATGAGCTGCCCTCTTCCATACTCAAGTTCATGGTCAGAAATAATCTGTGCTACACATTTCCAACACTCATCAGTATATTTTGCAAACCAGAATTCAGTGTATCTATTAATTCAGTTCCTATAGGCAGGTACTTTTGAGTAAGTCACCTTTTATTTATTTATTTTTTTTTTTTTTTTAACTACTAACTCACTGGATCAGAAAAAAAAGAGGAGCAGAATGAAAATTCCAACAAAGAAAAATAAAGCAAATAATCTACAAAATAAAAGGAAGAAGAAGGTAGACAAGACTGAGAAGATGTGAAAGTGAGCACGCAAAAAGGAGGAGTAGAGGGGGAAAAATCAAAGCTGTGGAAAAGGTGTTCTGTCTTGAAAAAACAGCAAGTAAATACGATCCTTTACTGAAAATCAAATCACATTTAAGTTAAACAGAGAGAAAAAACAGTGAGTTAATAAGTTTTCAATGTAAAAGTGATACTCAAAGAAGATGAAGCAATCTAGAAACTCAACAAGAAGATAATACAAAAAACCCATAACCAGACGTTATTTCGTGTTCTATCCAGAAAGAAGAGAGAAAGTATATAAGCTAGGAAAATCATTGTGTGAGGCTCTCATCATTCTCATCATTGTGGCATTTAAGTCAAATAAACACAGGAGTGGACCACTTAAGCAAAGTTAACTTTAACAAATTTTGTTTTGTTTTGAGAGTAGGGCGCTATCAAAAACTGAAATACTTTTCTCTACATGATGAGAAAAGTTCTTTAAGGGGAATTCTGTCACTTGAAAAACATCTGCTCAGCCTCATCTCCAAACTAGCTGTACACCAGATACACCAGTGCCAGCTGCATGCTCTGATCCCCTCCCGTCCAGGGCTCTGCCTTCATGAAACGCATGGCTATGAGATGAGCCTCACAGTGGTTTCAGATGTGAGGTTTCTCCAGCTGTGAGTTCATGGAAGATGTTGAAACACCAGGATAAGTAGGTAGCTCTGTACAACACAGCTTCTATTCTCTATTGCTATTCATTCTCTTCCTTTGAATTTCTAATTTTCTTTTACAGTAAGAACTCCCAAACCACTGACTCATTTCCTTTAAGCTAAGGCTCTGTTGACATGTCCTGCAATATTTCTCCCTTTACATTCATCTAAGAGACAGTCAGACACTTGACCTTCCCATTACTGTCCTTTCTCGTACTTTCAAAAGCTTAAGCTTTTATAACAATATAAAGTAAAATAATGTAACAATCCTCTGTTGTCAGTCCTCAACCAGTCCTCGGTTTAAAGTTAACAATGTGTTTTATACTATAAATTCTGTGTTTAAATATGTATATATTCACAGATATACATGTATTTTCCAGAATTCTCTCTCTCTCTTGATAGAGAATATATAGATAGAACTTGGGATATCTTTGAGTCTCCTTATTTCTGCCTAATCTGGTAAGGTCAGAATAACAACAGGATTCTCTAAATTACTACAGTAACTATATTCTCTTTGCACATTGCAATAAGAAATAATTAAAAAAAATCCCCAAATAGTTTAAAGTTTAAGGATTTTTCTGACATGCACAGGATAAAATATGTTGTTTACAGAGTACATGAAGTGATCATACTGAGCAAAGAAAGGAAATGTGAAAAATACCTAAGAAATGTTCTGGGTTGCTAAATGAAGACAGACCAACAGAGCTTCTGTTTTCAGATGAAGTCAAGTAAAAGGGCAAGATTGTTACTGAAAAGCTTATACAGATACGTCTTTATTCCAAAATCTGGTGTTTGTACATCAGTTCTCCTAAATAACACACAGCACCGGACTCTGCCCTCAGCAGGATCAGTCCCTTTGGCACAGCGTGCAGAGTCAGGGCATTCTGAAGTGCAGCATGTGGAACTACGCTTTGCTTTTCCACGAGGCTCAGCTCTACAGCTGGTTTTGATGACCAAATCTCTTGAAATGTTGCCTTTTTATGGGAGAAAGCCACTGCTGAAAACAGCAGGGCAAAAGAACAGTGCTTTCCCTTAAAGTCGTTAGATAGAATACTTGAGATTAGATTTTGAACATAACTTTGTTTTTTTTAACATTTGTTTTTCTGAAAAATGCTTCCTTCCCTTCCCCCCAAACTGAATGTTTCTAGTTTATACATCGAATTAGAAATCTATTTTTTTTTTAACTAGTTTTTGGCTGAACTGCAAAGTGAGAAGATAACACAGACACAGTCATTTCAAAAGAACTACTTTGCTGTACTAAAAAAAAATGAGTTTTTCATGAATAACATGAAAAACTTTAAACAAAATTATTAATTTTTATAATCCCTTCCTCTCAAGATAATAATATGTATGTGAGAAACTAAGCTATCAGTGACTTTACATCACAGCTGTCAATCAGATATACTGTATATTAAATATAGATATTGCATATTATTCTATATACATTCTATTATCTCAAAAGCAAACACTGGTATCCTATACTGCCAGATTGAAACACTTAGACACTTTAAAAAGATAGGAGAACTTCAATTTTTTGTTTATATTCAGCACTGGTTTTTAAATATACCCTGCACTGGACTGGAGGGTATCCTCTATCTTACATGACTTTAAAAGTTCATATTCTTTCAAGCAGTTAGTATCGGCACTTAAAAAAATGCCTTGTTTGCTACTTTTTATATTTTTTAAACATAATTTCAGGTAAACATCATTTATTATGTCAACCCTTTTACGAAGTTCAAAATCCTTGCACTGAGAATCCCTCCTGCATTGCTAACTTTACTGTAATTTCTTCAGGTTATAGCAGTAACCAGAAACAGAAGGGTATGTCTACCAGTGACTTCTGTAATTATTTCAATAAACACAGCTTTTCTGAAGTGATGTGGACAAGACATGTATCTTGGGCCAGCCCAACTGAGCCTCACTTGATAATCATTTTTAAATTTCTGCATCTTATTCTGCAGGAGCCACCAATAAACTCTTGCTAATCTGAGAAGGTTTAAGGTTGTAAATTTAAGCACAAAGAGCTCACTAAACTGTGATCTTAGAAGCCTTTTGCACATGGATTCGGAAAGAAGAGAGTCAAACTGGTCTCTGATAAACGATACAAAAGCCAAAATTAAAATACATTGCACCTATTTACATGTGCACATGTACTCATACACATCCACATATGTAAGTAGGCATCACCTCTGCACAAGGAGCTCTTGAAAAATTAATTCAGTAACTTCTCATTTGCGATACTGCAAAGGGCAACACTCAGACCTTTGTGTAACACGACACTTACAAAAATTTCCAGATAACTGTTGAATTTCTATTATTGATAAAAGTCATGTTGTTGTCCACTTTGAATCAACTGATTTGCATGCAGAAGTAAAAAATGGATCCAGTATAACCATGCTCAGATATACTTTAGCAACATGTCTAGTTTTTAAATTGAGAGACTCTATACTTCTACAACAGGAACATTCTAGTACTAGAAAATTCAGCTGACTACAAGTATCATTATATAACGTTGTTAGGTATCACTGACCTACAGTAATACTTCACACGCCCTTCTCTGAATCATGAGACAAAGGGAGCTTTTCATCTTTACTACTGCAATAAAACATCTCCTGAAGTTTAGCTCTACCAGAATTTCTGGCTTTTGATTTCATAAAAATTCTCTGCAACGTATTTCACTGCGCTTGCCAGTATTTTGCTAATAAAACTAATTCATGGACCTAGAAGTCCTGTACAGAAACAAAGCAGCCTACCTGCAAACATAAAACAAAGAAATGGTGACCTTGTCATCTATCCAGAATTGTTGTATGCTCTTAGTGGGAAAACTAGGATTTGATCTATAAATCAAAATTGTGCAGGTTTCCTCAGCTCTATGCACACAAAATCTTTACATTTTCATGTTTTCTGAGTTTTTCAGAACTTATTCAATTTTGTGGCTATGCATGCAGGACACAAATACTTATTTTCAAAACACTGTTCATAGAATGAGGTAGCATAAGGAATCACCCCAAATGAAAACAAAAATACTGTAGAAAATCATTGATGAACCTGGTGATAAACTACTTGACAAAATGCTGGTGCATAACAGCACTGCCTACAGCAGCCACAACATTTGCCCACCTCCAGGACGACAGTCTCCAAGAGAATACTGTTGCTGCTGTTAAACTTCTTGAGACAAATTGAAAGATTGGAAAATTAAATGTGTGTGAGGAGGGATAAGGTCCTCTTGTCAATGAAAATTTGAGAAAAGGTAGTCTGTTAAAGCAGCGTGAATAAATTGTGGCTATCCTTGACAAGAATTATTTCTGAACAGTTGCAAACTCAAACAAAATATGTCTAATATGTCTGCATGTATTTAAGTTTTTATTTATTTATTTATTTATTTATTTGCTCAAATCCTGTACACTGCTACACTGCTGGCTTACCTCCTGTTTGAGTGATGACTTGAATGTCACTAGAAAGTGGTCCATCCCCAACAGAAGTAAAGGCAAGAACCTTCACGGAGTATGTTTTCTGGGGCACTAGGTTCCCAATAGTGGTAATATGGCTGTCAGCCACATTATGCTTCGTCCAGCTGTTGACATGTTGGGTGGGGTCCATAGTATAATAAACTCGGTAACCTTGTATTTGTCCATTAGGTTCCTCAGGTTCTTCCCACTGTACCAAAATGGTGGTAGAGCTCAGCATACGGGCTTGCACGTTGCGTGGTGCACTTGAGGGTGCTTGCTCTGAGGTCCTGGTTGACACAGGCTCACTGGGAGGACCTCGCCCAATGTTATTGACAGCAACTACCCGAAATTCATACTCTGAATAAGGGCTTAGGCCAGCTACGCTATAGCGTGTTGTGGCCACTCCATCAATTTCTTTATATGGCTCCTCAGAGTTTTTGGGTTTGTGTTGGATTATGTAGTAGGAGACTGGCTCAGGGTTTCCAGAATCCCAAGTCAAGGTTATGCTAGTTGCTGTGCTTTCTGTCACCACAGGTGTTCCTGCAGGTTTGGGTAAGGCTAAAGACAAACACCAAAAAAAAAAAGACAATTAAGACTTAACACAAATTGTTATGTGATTAAAACAAAAAGATTAAAATGGAAAGAAAATGTTTCTTTATTTAGAATTTAAGTCTTTCACAGCAAGCTTTTGGCAGTTGTTATTTATTCCAGAAAACTATCAGAATAACTTCAAGTCCTACAATAAAATGTTTTGATATAAAGCCACGACACTGACTTTCACACAAGGTCTCTTAAGCATACACAGATCAATAACCTTACGAAGAGACAGTACATCATTACAGTGTGATTCTTAGATGTGTTTGGAACTCTAGTACTCACTCAGTGGGTATTCCACTTGGACCCCTACTAAACCAAAAAATCAAATCGGATTCTTGATGCTGACAAATATACGTGAGAAAATTTTGTTCTTCATCTCCTTAAAATAAAGGCTGAAAGCTAAGCAATAATGTCAATAATTGACCACTACAATTAATTTATTTATTAGAACTACTGCAATCTGAATCTTTATTTTCTGTATATGTCAATGATGCTCGGAATGATTACTCTCTTGATTTAAGTGAGTTAGAAGCATATAGTCTCTTTCACTGAAATATATTTACTCAGAATACGGACAATGAATGAAAGATTGAACCAAATCCAATATATGTACTCAGGATATACCTTTGACAGTTATCTGTGCTATTGCTTCTATAACACCAAGAGTAGACATAGCAACACAAGTATAGTTTGCAGACTGCCTGACATCATTAAGCTCAAGGACGTTCCTTCCTATAGGCATATCATCCTCAGGAGTCAAATCTTCTGCTCCTAGCATCCATTTCACATATGGCATCGGTGACCCCACCGCGACACAGGTGATATTTACACTCCCGCCAGGCATGATCTCATGATTGGTAGGGGGTATAGAGAACCTCGGTGGGACCCGTCGAACTGGAACAAAGCACAAAAGGAGGTAATAACATATACAAAAAGAGAAACTGAGTCTTCTATACAGACTACATGCAGTGTACAGACACAATTTAACATTTTAATGAATTATTCCGATCTGCTAGAAAATATATATAAAAGAAATACATGACTAAACAGGAATATTGTCTGCACACAATGTGAATTATTCTATATTTACTTGAAGATATTATTAGGCACATTCATACAAAGGCTGTTTCAGACCTATTAGGGCCTCACAATCAACTAACTACATTCTAACAATACACAAAAACCATGCAAAAGACACACACACACACACACACACACACACACACATACACACACACACACACACACTGGCGCACGTGCGCACACACATATATATATGCACGTATTTTATAAGCATGTACATATATATATGTACAGAAGAAAACTGGAGGGTCAACAGCATGCTAGAGTTGAGTATCAAAACCAACTTCAATGCTGCGTACTTCCAGTTGATGTGAATAAATGTGCCAGGCCACATCGTCACATCAAAGTCCTGGAACACATTGCCTACAGTACATTGAAAGAGCAATTTGATTTGCTTTCAGACTCAAAAGTGGATGCAGCCTCAAGACCTCACACTAACACTGAAACAAACATTGAAAATATATATATATATATATATAGTTACACGCAGATACAAAATATATATATATATTTATATACATATATATATATAGTCG